>NC_044985.1:86306158-91312600 GCF_008728515.1 Papio anubis | reverse complement strand
ATGGAACTTGAGGCGTTAGAGTTTTGTGTGTGCTCAGAATTTTAGAGTGACTTCTTAATTCCTTTTCCTTATTATTTCCAGGGTAGAAATTCAAAGCCCTTTTGAATTCTTATTGATGAAATTACTGGCAAAAATATAGAATTTTATGAGCATATATTTTATTCTACTGAGAGGCAACATTAGCCAGTGAAACAAATGCTTGTTTCAAAGCCAAAAGTCCTGAGTTTGAATTTTTTGGGTCTGCCATTTGTCAGCCATATAACCTTGGGCAGGTTGTTAATTTTTTTCTGTGCATCAGTTTCTCAGTCCATACAAAACCAATGATAATCCTCACAGGGCCTTTGTGAGGAGTAAATGTGAGTGTTTAGCTTAAAGCCGACACTTAGTAGGTGCTCAAACGATGTTAGTTTTTCTCCTTTACGGTATTCTTTACTCCGTTTAGCCCAGAGTTCTTTAGAAGACAAAGTCTGACAGAGCAAAAGTTTTTAAAAATATAGAACATTTTAACACAAAATTTCTCATACATGCACAGGGTTGAATTAGAAATGTCAGGGTCATTTCTTTCTCTCTTGCTCATGCATCTAATAAGTTATAAGCCATGTTGAGTCTACTCCTGAATTATTCCTGAAGACCATCCACTTATCTCTGGATACTATACCTCCTAACTTTCTCAGTAGGATAACTCCCAACTAGTCTCTTCAATGCCTTCTTTTTCAACTCTATCCTCTATATTGTGTCACTGTTAGTTTTCTAAAATACTGATATAAACATATTGCTTTCCTTCTTATGGCTCAGAGCCTTCAGTTGCCCATAGATTAAAATTTGTCCATGTACATTCTTAGCACGGTTTAGCTCTAAATAACTTTATTAGCCAAATTTTCTTCCTTCCTACTCTCACTCACCCTACATTCTTGTTATACTGACCTTTTCATTATTCCCCAGTCTGTCTTCTGTGAGCCTTTTTGCCTCAAAAAGCAGTTTATTTTCTATCTAGAATATTTTACCTTCTCTTCTCTGCCTGGTTAACTCCTACTCATCCTTCAGGATCCAGGTCACATACCACTTCTTCAGCTCTGTTGTGCATGTGGACATTGGCAATGTCTGTGCTGTACCACTGTGTCTACTGCTGGAGTCCAGGCTTGTCTAGGTGAATCCTAAGGACTGGGGTGGAGATGGGTGGCCCCTTCTGCTGAAAGCCCAGTAATGGCACATAAACATTCCATAAAATTTAAAACATTATTAAATTCATTTTACATTATATTACTTAATAAAGCAATTCATGTATTTCAGATTTGGAATCTGAAATAGAATTCAAATCAAAGTACATAATATTAAGATGCTAAAAGAAACCACATTTAGCAATAAGAGATCTACAAGTTCAGTCAAGGAAAAGTAACATAAACCACCTTCAAAAGCAAATTACTCAACAATAAAATTTGATCAAGGGTACAACATTAAAATCAGATACTGCCGTGTATGCTAATTATAAAGTATATAAAAGTGTAGCCTGTGATGAAAACATCTAGTGAAAGGCGGATAAAAGAATAAGGCTTAAGTCAATGATATTGCGTTTCCTGATAATAAAAGTATAACATCTATTACAAACATGGTCTGCAAACTTAAAAAAAATTAGTTATTAATTGATCTGCCTGGAGAGAATGTTGCTTTTTACTGCTTTAGTCTGTCTGCCAAAAATCAGTCAACAAACTGTTTCAGGGCATTCTCTATCCTCTGAGCACTGTGCTAGGCATTGTGGAGATTATAAAGAAGTGTAAAAAGGTGCTTTCTGACCTCAAGGGGCTTTCGATCTATTTCTTGTTCAGTTTAACTTCATCTCAGATTCCCTCTCCTAACCTTGCACTCAAGGGTTTGGTTAATGAGTGCCATTCTCTATCCACACTGTTCTTCTAAATCCAGTATCAGCACTTGCATCCTTTCACATTTCACATCAGCTTGTCAAGTCCCATTCCAGTTAGGAGCACTCTGGCCTGCATCTGTCCCTCTTCCACAAGAGGTGCAATTAACTGGTTAACATAGCCCCCATCTTGCCCCAGAGCTTTCACCACTGTCTATAAGGGTTAAGGCCCGTCATTTACATTTAATTACCTTCACCTCTATCACCCTAAATCTTTCTCTACATACTCATGTTTCTGGAAAGAAATGAATCTTAATCCCATCTTCAGTTCCCATCTAGAAAGAACTTTGTTTTCTTCTCCTTTTTCTCTGGAAGACTCTTGAACTCCAAAATTACTCAGGGGAGGTGCTGTTACAAGTTAAGCTCTTTGACCTGAGTTTTCACTAAGATCTTTTTAGGAGAGAGGATGAATGAAACATAGGGTAGGTGGACGGAGGTAATTTAAGAACTTGGAGTGGGGTAGAAACTCCTGAAGGCATAAAGTAGCAGTTTGAAGAGGTGGGAGAGAGGAATAGTGATATGCTGTTTAGTTTACAGTCTTCTCTAAAGTCTGGTCCTGAGTATTGAAATGGCTCCTCTCTTTAGGGTCTAGTTTCGTGAACTCTGCTGCTAGACATTTTTTTTCCAGTGAATATTTATTACCCCAACTGTAACCCTTCATTTAACATAATATAAAAACTGTGGGAAAAGAGAGCAATTAGTAATAAATCATCATCTCATCCATTAGCAGTAAATAATACCACTTTGTCAAAGTCAATCATCAAGCAGTCAGCTAGAGGTGATTATGTGTGCTACCCAAGTGGATTCAGTCCAAAAACAAACCACAGCTCTCGTTTATTATCCTAATTATGCCTTAATATGATGCCATCTTTTTCTCCCATAAACTTGATGACAATAAAAGGGTAACAATGAAAATTGACAGGATAAGTGAGCAAGGAAGGGTAGCCTGAAATATGTCCTAGCCCTACCACTTATCAACTTCTCTAATTTCTGATGCTGAAAAAAGCTCTAAGACTCAAGGAGGGAGTTGAACAGAACAGGGAAACTCTTGGTGTGTTGTATGTACCATTATATGGAATAATCTTTTGCCATGAGTCTATTAATCAAATCAGAATACAGGCAGTTCTCACTTTCCATGGTACCATATCAACTGAATTGTGTGCATAGCAGAACTGTGTTATTATTTTACATGGTTCAGTGGCAACCGAGATTGTTACCACGGAACTGTGCAAAAGAGAGGACACAGTGCTGATATGCACACAATTTGGTTAACATAGAACCGTGCAAAGTTAGAACTGCTTGTGGTCTGTGTAAAATAGCCCTTCACCCCAAACCTTTATTAACTTGAATTTTTTCAGACTCTTTGGAAACAGTGGCACTGATGGGTAAATAAATGCAAAAGGTTTCTATGACATCCTAATCTGTTATCTAGGATGAAAGATGCACATCAGCTGGGTTGAGTGGATCCATGATGGGAAGATGAGACTTCTGTGCTGGAGAAGGTGAGAGAAGTATAGGGTGGGGGCTCAAAGGCATAGTTTAAAGATCAGAGTTAGCTGGAGAAACCAGGTTGAAGGCTAGAGAAAGAATATTGGTATGGTGATTAATATGAAGGGCCCAGCTAAAGAAAATTAGGGCATTCTCCAGAACCAGAAGAAGGCCAGTCAAAGATTCATTGGGTTAAAGTCTGGGGAATCCTCCCTGAATTAGCTGCTCAGGTGCTGTTGGGATTGCAACCTGTTATGCATACCTCCATAGAAGATTTGCACAGCCTAACATGAACTCCTCAAGTGGTCCAACCAGCCACAGTGGTTTGCCCCATGGGGACAGTCCTGACAAGGTGACTCTACTCCCTGGGCACATGGAATTGTCCAAGGGTATTCCCCTAACCTGAGCTGGACCAGAGTCCCTTCCCTGTAGATCTGGAATTGAGAATGATTGAAAACAGTCAGATTCCTATGTGGGGGCTGGATCATTGAAAGCTTCCCTGCTGTGTGGTGGGTGTTTCTTCTCTGCCATGTACACCAAAGATGCAGAGCATGCCTTTTAGCTTTATTCTTTGGTCTCTGTGATGTGCAGATGGAAGCAGAGATAAGAGATGAAGAGATGCTCTTGAATGTTCTTCTGGTTCCTGAATCGACTCTCTTTTGAGGTCAAGATGTGCCCCTGTCTTGAGTTTCTGTAAGACATTCATGTACCCTATGCTAAACTCAACTTTTTGATTTAAACTTGTCTGAATACATTTCTGTCACTTGCAAGTAAATAATTACAACATATGATAGGAGTCTAAAGGGCATCGGATAGATAGAATGAGAATTACTGAGATCTTGATTGGGAGGAAAAGCAGTTTAGATGAACAACAACAAAAAAATTATGATGATCCCCATTCCAAGGGCTGAGTCTAGGAGAGTGACTTGTGGTCAGAAGGTTCACAAAAACCTTCAGTGATTAGAAATAGTCTTCAATGATCCAAGCTTATGCTATGTTGAGTGATATGAGATTTATTTATGATGGGCCTCAGCTGTACATAGTCAGTGCCCTGTAATTAAAAAAACCTACCAAATGAGGTCTAGGATCTTCTGGTCTTTATTCTTGAGTTTCATGTCCAACCATTTTCTGCCTCACATTCTTTGCACCCACCAACCTCCAGCTGAACTTCTTTCAGTTCTTTTAATAGACCGTGTGGTTCACAGCCCCTGTGCCTCCCACATAACATTTCCCCTGCCTGGAAGTCCTGTTTCTTCTCACATTTTCTACCTGGTGGTCTGTGAGATGTCCTTCCAGGCACCTCTTTTCTATATGCCTTCCCTGAACCCTCAACGCAGAGTAGATCTTTTCTTCCTTTATCTCACATACTGTCTTACCTACTTGTTTATACATTTTCCAGACAGACTCATAGTTCCTTCAGGGCAGACAGTATGTCTTAATCATTTTTATTTCCTCTATGTGAGCACAGTTCCTGGACCATATTATATGCTCAATAAGTATCTATTGACCCAACTTAATGAACCCCCTCAGGTTAGAATACAGATGAAGATCGTACATGAATTGCATCAGTGTACTGATGTAGACTTGCTGAGGAAGGTAGACCTCTAGCAATCCGGAGATGAGAAGCAGTGGTAACTCTTCAGGCATGGCTGTTGTGAAGAGAACAGCTTCTCTCTGTTTGATTTTAAAAAACCTCTTCCGGGTTATGGAAGTAAAATGTCCCTCAGGTAAAAGTCAGAACATAGGCTATAGGAACCTTCTTTTTGGAGGATGCTCTGAAAATAAGCCATCTAATCACACAGGCACAGACAGCCCAGGATTGGAAGGAAATAGGATTTTGCTGATGCCTATTAAGCTGAAATATCTACATCCGAGTCTCTAGTCATGACTTCTGAGTGTCATTACATTTTCAGCTGCTGAACGGACATTGCCATCTTGAGTGTTTCCATAACTTCCGACTTAATGAGTATAAAACTAACTCATCAGAATACCTTCTACCCCAGCTCCTTCTCTAGCCTCATTAAGGTGTCATCACTCTCTCATTCACCCAGTCTTAAATGCTGCAATTTTTTTCTCATAGCATCTGATTAACCTGAATCTTTTCTTTTTCCTGTTGTGATGTCTTTTAATCCCTTCTCCCTCTCCAGTTTTACTGTCGCCATCCTCCTTCATTCTTGGACTTTCACAATAATACTAAAGTCTCCTAGCCTGAAGACATTTCACTCTACAATCTATCCTATATGCCACCACAACTAAATTAGTCTTCTGTTCTCATCATGTCAGTCTCCTGATAAAAATACCTGAAGCACCTAGCATAGTGCCATACAAAAAAGTTAATTAAAATTATAAACTTTATTGCAAGTGGGAATTCTGTCCATAATATAGAGCATGTGAATTGCTGCCAGGCCTATATTATTATAGATAAAACCATTATTTTATAGATTGTTAATACATTGCCCTATAAAAAAGGCTTTTTCAGTATTCTATGGCCCTATGAGGTGGAAGCTGTATAAAGAGAAAAACAGTAACCATTCATATTGAATGGAGCAAGCAAGATACTTACAATGCAATTTGTTTTATTCCAATGTATCTATTTATTCCATATATATTTATTGAGTATTTACTGTGTGCATGGTGGGAGGCTCTTGGGAGTGTTGAGGAAAGAAATATTTGGGTGAGGGGAGAAAAAGGAGAATGGGACCCAGCCCCTGTCCCCCTACAGCTTATTGTCTTCTGGTCTTATCTTCTCTATTGGATCAGGAACTATAAGACAGAAGACAATGTCAGGATGATTGGCAGTTTGATAGGTGGATATGGTGGCAGCATGAATGTGGGTGGAGTAGGTAGGTTGAAGTTGGGGTGATAGAAGGATCAGCTTGACTTGAAGTGTGGCATGAGCAAAGGTTTATTCATCATTCATGATCTCAAGAAAAAGTCAAGGCCATCAAACTTGACTTTGGGTTTTCTATTTATATTAACTGCAATAGTGATTCTGCATGAGAAGCTGTAAGCTGGCTGTGATGACACTGTCGGTTTTTTGGGAAATTTTTAAACTCTTGTAATCCCACTGCCTTAAAGGCTCAGATGACATAATAACATGCCTATTAATATAATAACATGCCTTGGTCTGGGCTTCCCCTGAAAGCAGAGCCTAAGGTGTGAGTACAAGTAATTTATTTAGGCAATGATCTCAGGAAACAGAAGTGAGGGAACAGGGGAACAAGACAAGAATGGAGGAAAAACCTGATGAAAGAGCCTTCCTGAGTTGTTTAACACTGGGCCAATTGGGGCTCCATCTCTCTGGGAGACCCTCTGAGGAAACTTGTAGGCCATCTCTCAAAATTTTGCCTAGGAGGGGGACATTTATGAGCCAACTTTGTCCTCCTTTGGAAGAGAGTAAAGTGCCCTGCACTTTCAGAGTGTCCTGCTGCTCTGGCAGAGAGAGCATCATTGGCCAAGGCAGAAAATTGGAGAGATGTCACTGGACCCTAATGACTTGCATAGGAACTGTTAACCCAAGCTGGAACTTGAGGCAGTTGAGGACATATGGCTGGATGCAAAAGTTGCCTACCATGCCTATGCATCTACCTGGAGTGTGTATACCTCTTTGGAAATGAGGCAGAGTGTCCGGAGTAATTAAAGAGAGCTATTAAACATGGACTACATTCCTGAAACCACCACTTTTATCCATAGATTTTTTTGGGAGGTTAAAAAGCCTCCACATTATTTATATGTAAGGACAAATATGGATACACTGTAGACTAAAATGTTAACTATGCAAAAAATTTTAAGCCAAAACCAAGACTTCAAAGAAATGCTGCTTCAGACTGGGCTCAAAGATGCCTGTATTTTATTTTTATGTTAACTCCCTATGACAGTTAGTTTATGTCAACTTGGCTAGGAGATGGCAACTAGTTACTGAGTAAACACTACTCTAGATGTTGTTGTGAAGGTCTTTTGTAGATGTGGCTAATATCTATAATCTGTTGACTTTAAGTAATGGAGATTATGTTCAATAATATGGGTGGACTTCATCCAGTCAGTTGAAAGGCCTTCAGAGCAACAGTGAGGTTTTCTGAGGAAGAAGAAGAAATTCCGCCTCAAGATTACAGCATCAGCTTCTGCCTGAGAGTTCCAGCATACTGGCCTGCTCTACAGACTTCTGACTCACTAGTCCCTGCAACCACAGAAGCCAAACATTGAAATAAATCTGTGTGTTTATATATATGTGTACATATATATGGTATATATGTATATGTGAGTATATGTGATATATACATATATATACTCATATATGTGCATATTTGTATATATATAATCTTCATGCGTTGGTTCTGTTTCTTTGGTAGAATCCGGACTGATATACAGTCATACCTCAGTATCCATGGGGTATCAGTCCAGGAACACCCCCACCCCGTGGGATGCTCAGGTCACTTATATAAGATGGCATACTATTTGTGTATACCTTATGCACATCTTCCCATATACTTTAAATCATCTTTAGGTTCCTTATAATACCTAATATAATGTAAATGCTATGTAAATAGTTGTTAATACCATATTGTTTAGGGAATAATGATAAGACATACAATGTATAAATATATCATCCATATACATTTATACAATTATACATTTATTCAATGTACAGCTATTTACATAGCATTTATTCATTTATTTATACATTGTATTTACATTTATGTATACATTTATTTATACATTGTATAAATGCTACGTAAATAGTTGTTATACCATATTGTTTAGGGAATAATGACAAGAAAAGGAATTCCCAAATTTTTCTTTTCTGCATATTTTTTATCTATGGTTGGTTGAATCTATGGATGCTGAACCCACAGATACAGAGGGCAAACTAATTCTCTTCTGTTATTAGAAGAGCTTGGTAGAAATGTTTGGAAGGTACTAAGGAATGTTCTTTATATTTCTCAAAGCACTGCTGAGGAAGGGAAATAGGATCTGTCTCTTGTTTTGTTCTGCTTAGCGTGCTTTTTCTTTCTCCCTTTTTCTAGTAATAAAATCCTGTGGTCTTGTGGAGATTCTTGGCCCTGCACTTTATTTTTATTTATTTTATTTTTTGTTCGTTTGTTTTAAATTGGTGCATAATAGATGTACATAGTTTGGGAATACATGTGATAATTTAATATATTCATATAATTTGAAAGATCAAATCAGTGTACTTGAGATATCCATTACCTTAAACATTTGTCTTTTCTTGATGCTAGAAACATTTGAATTACTCCCTTCTACCTATTTTGAAATGTGCAGTAAAGTATTGTAAGGTATAATCACCCTGCTGATCTATTGAACGCTAGATCTTATTTTTTTCTATCAAACTGTGTATTTGAACCCCTTAATCAACTTCTCTTCATCCCCCTCACCCCTACCCTTCCCAGCCTCTGGTAACCACTAATCTACTCTATTTTTATGAGATCAATTTTTTAAGCTTCCTCATCAGTGAGAACATGGAATATTTGTCTTTCTGTGCTTGGCTTACTTCACTTCACGTAGTGACTTCCAGTGTTATTCATGTTGCAACAAAGACAAGATTTTGTTCTTTTTTATGTCTGAATACTATTCCATTATGTACATATACACCACATTTTCTTTATCTTTTCATCCATTGATATTTTGGCTATTGCAAATAGTGCTGCACTGAGGGTACAGATATCTCTTATATGTATTGTTTTCCTTTCTTTTGGATATATACCTAGTAACGGAATTGCTGGACCATATGTAGTTCCAGTTTTAGTTTTTTAAGGAAGCTTTGTACTGTTCTCCAGAGTGGCTGCACCAGTCAACATTCCCACCAATGGGGTACAAGAGTTCCTTTCTCTCTGCATCCTTGCCAGCATCTCTCTTTTTGCCTCTCTCTCTCTCTTTCTTTTTCAAAGCCATTTTAACTGGGATGAGATGGTATCTCATTATGGTTTTGATTTGCATTTCTCTGATGATTAGTGATGTTGAGCATTTTTTCATATACCTGTTGGCCATTTGTATGTCATCTTTTGAGAAATGTCTATTCAGATCTTATGCCCATTTTTAAATTGGATCTTTTTTTGTTGTTGTTGTTATTGAGTGTTCAAGCTCCTCATGTATTCTGGTTATTAATTGCTTGTCAAATGGATGGTTTGCAAATGTTTTCTCCCATTCTGTGGGTTGCCTCTTTACTTTTTTGATTGTTTCCTTTACTGTGCAGCAGCTTTTTAGCTTAATATGATCCCATTTGTCTATTTTTGTATTTGGTTGTCTGTGCTTTTAAGGTCTTACACAAAAAATCTTTGCCTAGACCAATGTCTGGGAGCATTTCCCCAATGTTTTCTTTTAGTAGTTTCATAGTTTCAGTTCTTAGGTAAGTCTTTAGTCTATTTTGATTTGATTTTTGTATGTGATGACAGATAGGATATCATTTCATTCCTCTGTATATGGATACCCAGTTTTCCCCACACCATTTATTGAAGAGACTGTCTTTTCCCCAATTTATTTTCTTGGCACTTTGGCAAAAACCAGTTGGCTGTAAATATGTGGATTTATTTTTGAGTTCCTTATTTTGTTCCATTGATCAATGTGTCTGTATTTATGCCAGCACCATACTGTTTTGGTTACTATAGCTTTGTAATATATTTTGAAGTCAGGTAGCATAATACATCCAGCTTTATTCTTTTTGCTCAGGATTGCTTTGGTTATTCTGGGTCTCTTGTGGTTCCATACAAATTTTAGATTTTTTTCTATTTCTGTGAATAATGTCATTAGTATTTTGATAAGGATTGCATTTAATCTGTATGTTGTTTTGGGTAGTATTGTCATTTTGACAATACTAATTCTTCGAATCCAGGAATATGGAATATCTTTTCTTTGCTTTGTGTCTTCTTCAATTTCTTTCATCAGTGTTTTATAGCTTTCTTTGTATAGAACTTTCAATTCTTTGGTTAAATTGATTTCTAGGTAGTTTATATTCTTTGTAGCTATTGCAAATGGGATTGCTTTATTTATTTCTTTCTCAGATTGTTTGCTTTTGGTATATACAAATGCTACTGATATTGGATGTTGATTTTGCATCCTGCAACAGTACTGAATTTCTTTATTAGTTATAACAGTTTTTTTGGGGGAATCTTTAGATTTTTCTAAGTAGATGATCCTGTCATCTGTGAAGAAGACTAATTTGACTTTTTCCTTTCCAATTTGGAAGCTTATTTCTTTATTTTGGCTAATTGCTCTGACCAGGACTTCTAGTGTAATAATAAATGAAAATGACATTCTTGTTTGTCACAGATTTTAGAGAGAAGTCCTTCAATTTTTTTCCCCATTCAGTATGATATTAGCTGTGGGTTTGTCATATATGGCCTTTATTATTTTGAAGTATGTTCCTTCTAAACCCATTTTATGAGGATTTTTTAATCATAAAGAGATGTTGAATTTTATCAAGTGCTTTTTCGGCATCTATGGAAATAATCATATAATTTTTGTTCTTGGTTCTGTTAATGCGCTGTATCATGTTTATTGATTTGCTTATGTTGAACTATCCTTGCATGCCTGGGATGAATTCTACTTGATTATGGTGAATTATTATTATTATTTTTTGAGACAGAGTCCTGTTGTGACATCCAGGCTGCAGTGCAGTGGCACAATCTCAGCTCACTGCAAGCTCCATCTCCTGAGTTCAAGCGATCCTCCCACCTCAGCCTCCCAAATAGCTGGGATTACAGGTGTGTGCCACCACGCCCAGTTAATTTTTGTGTTTTTAGTAGAGGCAGGGTTTCACCATGTTAGCCAGGCTGCTCTTGAACTCCTGGTCTCAAGTGATCCTCCCTCCTCAGCCTCCCAAAGTGCTGGGATTACAGCCATGAGCTACCATGCTTGGTTGTGAATGATCTTTTAAATGTGTTGTTGAGTTCAGTTTGCTAGTATTTTGTTGAGGATTTTTGCATCTATATAAATCAATTTTGTACTTTCAGACAATTTCTTATGGCTCATTAATGTCCATTTCTTTCTGATTGAAGAAACCCCTTTAAGATTTCTTATAGGACAGGTCTGGTGTTGATAAAATCCCTCAGCTTTTGTTTGTCTGGGAAAGATTTTAGTTCTCCTTCATGTTTGAAGGACATTTTTGCCAGATATGCTGTTTTAGGGTGAAAGTTTTTTCCTTCAGCACTTTAAATATGTCATGCCACCCTTTCCTGGCCTATAAGGTCAGACTTTTCCACTGAAAAGTCTGCTGCCAGATATACTGGAGCTCCATTGTATGTTGTTTCTTTTCTCTTGCTGCTTTTAGGATACTTTCTTTATCCTTGACCTTTGGGAGTTTGATTATTAAATGCCTTGAGGTAGTCTTCTTTGGGTTAAATCTGCTTGAAGTTCTACAACCTTCTTGTGATTGGTATTGTTATCTTTCTCTAGGCTTGGGAAGTTCTCTTATTTTTACTTTGAATAAACTTTCTATCCTCATTTCTTTCTCTAGCTCTTCTTTAAGACCAATACTCTTAGATTTGTTTTTTTGAGACTATTTCTGGATCCCATAGGCATGTTTCATTGTTTCTTCTTCTTTTTTCTTTTGTCTTCTCTGACTGTGTATCTTCAAATAGGCTTTCTTGAAGCTCACTAATTCTTTCTTCTGCTTGATGGATTCTGCTTTTAAAAGACTCTAATGCAGGAGGAGGGGCCAAGATGGCCAAATAGGTCTGCAGCTCCCAGCGAGACCAATGCAGAAGGCTGATGATTTCTGCATTTCCAACTGAGGTACCCAGTTCATCTCACTGGAACTGGTTAGGCAGTGGGTGTAGCCACGGAAGGCGAGCAGAAGCAGGGTGGGGTGTTGCTTCATCCAGGAAGTTTCAGGATCCAGGTACCTCCCTCCCCAAACTAAGGGAAGCTGTGAGGGACTGTGCTACCTGGCTGGGTTACTCTTCTTTTCCCATGGTTTTTGCAATCTGCAGATCAGGAGATCCCCTCGTGTGCCTACACCACCAGGGCCCCGGGTTTCAAGCACAAAACTGGGTAGCTATGTGGGCAGACACTGAGCTAGCTGCAGGAGTATTTTTTCGTACCCCAATAGTGCCTGGAACCCCAGTGAGAGAGAACCGTCCACTCCCCTGGAAAGGAGACTGAAGCCAGGGAGGCAAGTGGTCTCGCTCATCAGATCCAACTCCCATGGAGCCCAGCAAGCTAAGAAGCACTGGCTTGAAATTCTTGCTGCCAGCACAGCAGTCTGAAGTCAACCTGGGATGATTAAACTTGATAGGGAGAGGGGCATCTACCATTACTGAGGCTTTAGTAGGTGGTTTTCCCTGACAGTGCTAAGGAGGCTGGGAGGTCTGATTTGGGCATAGCAAAGTGGCTGTGACCAGACTGCTTCTCTAGATTCTTCCTCACTGGGCAAGGAATCTCTGAAAGAAAGGTAACAGCCCCAGTCAGGGTCTTACAAACAAAACCCCCATCTCCCTGGGACAGAGCACCTGGGGGAAGGGGCAGTTGCAGGTGCAGCTTCAGCAGATTTTATTGTTCCTGCCTGTTGGCTCTGAATAGAGCAGCTGATCCTGACAAGAGGGATTCTCCCAGCACAGTGCACCAGCTCTGCTAAGGGACAGACTGCCTCCTCAAGTGGATCCCTGACCCCTGTTCCTCCTGACTCAGAGAGACCTCCCAACAGGAGTCGACAGACACCTCATACAGGAGAACTCTGGCTGGCATTAGGCCAGTGCCCCTCTGGAATGAAGCTTCCAGAAGAAGGAGCAGGCAGTAATCTTTCCTGTTCTGCAGCCTCCATTGGGGATACCCAGGAAAACACGGTCTGGAGTGGACCCCCAGCAAACTGCAGCAGACTTGCAGAAAAGGAGCCTATTAGAAGAAAAACTAACAAATAAAAAGCAACAACATCAACATCAACATAAAGGACCCTCACACAAAAACCCCATCCAAAGGTCATCAGCCTCAAAGATCAAAGGTAGATAAATCCATGAAGATGAAGAAAAACCAGTGCAAAAATGCTGAAAATTCCAAAAACCAAAATGCCTCTTCTCCTCCAAAGGATCACAACTCCTCTCCAACAAGGACACAAAACTGGTCGGAGAAAGAGATTGATGAATTGACAGAAGTAGTCTTCAGAAGTTGGGTAATAACAAACTCCTCTGAGCTAAAGGAGCAAGTTCTAATCCAATGCAAGGAAGCTAAGAGCCTCAATAAAAGGTTACAGGAACTGCTAACTAGAATAACCAGTTTAGAGAGGAACATAAATGACCTGATGGAGCTGAAAAACACAGCACAAGAACTTCATGAAGCACACCCAAGTATCAATAATCAATCAAGCGGAAGAAACGATATCAGAGATTGAAGATCAACTTACTGAAATAAGGCATGAAGACAAGATTAGAGAAAAGTAATGAAAAGGAATGAACAAAGCCTCCAAGAAATATGGGACTATGTGAAAAGACCAAACCTACGATTGATTGGTGTACCTGAAAGTGACAGGGAGAATGGAACCAAATTGGAAAACATACTTCAGGATGTTATCCAGGAGAACTTCCTCAATCTAGAAAGACAGGCCAATATTCAAATTCAGGAAATGTAGAGAACACCACAAAGACATTCCTTAAGAAGAGCAACCCCAAGACACATAATCATCAGATTCTCCAAGGTTGAAATGAGGAAAAAATGTTAAGGGCAGTCAGAAAGAAAGGTCAGGTTACCTACAAAGGGAAGCCCATCAGACTAACAGTGGATCTCTCTGCAGAAACCCTACAAGCCAGAAGACAGGGGGGACAAATATTCAACATTCTTAAAGAAAAGAATGTTCAACCCAGAATTTCATATCCAGTCAAACTAAGCTTCATAAGTGAAGGAGAAATAAAATCCTTTACAGACAAGCAAATGCTGAGGGATTTTGTCACCACCAGGCTTGCACTAAATATAAAGGAAGCACTAAATATAAAAAGACAAAACAGGTTCCAGCCACTGCAAAAACACACCAAAATATAAAATCAATGACACTGTAAAGAAACTGCATCAACTAATGTGCAAAATAACCAACTGGCATCATGATGACAGGATCAAATTCACACATAACAATATTAGCCTTAAATATAAATGGGCCAAATGCCCCAATTAAAAGACACAGACTGGCAAACTGGATAAAGACTCAAGATCCATCTGTGTGCTGTATTCAGGAGACCCATGTCATGTGTAAAGACACACATAGGCTCAAAATGAAGGGATGGAAGAATATTTACCAAGCAAATGTAAAGCAAGAAAAGGCAATGGTTTCAATCTTAGTCTCTGATAAAACAGACTTTAAACAGAGACACAATAAAAAAAGAAAATTTCAGGCCTATGTGCCTGATGAACATCAATGCGAAAATCTTCAGTAAAATACTGCAAACTGAATCCAGCAGCACATCAAAAAGCTTATCCACGGAGCAAGTCAGCTTTATCCCTGGAATGCAA
Organism: Papio anubis; assembly: GCF_008728515.1. Taxonomy (NCBI): domain Eukaryota; kingdom Metazoa; phylum Chordata; class Mammalia; order Primates; family Cercopithecidae; genus Papio; species Papio anubis. The sequence continues at coordinate 91,297,749 of NC_044985.1, read as the reverse complement.
GAATAGTTCAATGTATGCAAATCAATAAACATAATCCATCACATAAACAGAACCGATGACAAAAACCACATGTTTATCTCAATAGATGCAGAAAAGGCCTTCAATAAAATTCAACACCCCTTCATGCTAAAAACACTCAATAAACTAGGTATTGATGGAACATATCTCAAAATAATAAGAGCTATTTGGCCGGGCGCGGTGGCTCAAGCCTGTAATCCCAGCACTTTGGGAGGCTGAGACGGGCGGATCACGAGGTCAGGAGATCGAGACCATCCTGGCTAACACGGTGAAACCCCGTCTCTACTAAAAAATACAAAAAATTAGCCGGGCGAGGTGGCGGGCGCCTGTGGTCCCAGCTACTCCGGAGGCTGAGGCAGGAGAATGGCATAAACCCGGGAGGCGGAGCTTGCAGTGAGCTGAGATCCGGCCACTGCACTCCAGTCTGGGCGACAGAGCCAGACTCAGTCTCAAAAAAAAAAAAAAAAATAAGAGCTATTTATGACAAACCCACAGCCAGTATCATGCTGGATAGGCAAAAGCTGGAAGCATTCCCTTTGAAAACCAGCACAAGACAAGGATGCTGTCTTTCACCACCCCCATTCAACATAGTACTGGAAGTTCTGGCCAGGGCAATTAGGCAAGAGAAAGAAATAAAGGGTATTCAAATAGGAAGAGAGGAAGTCAAATTGTCTCTGTTTGCAGACGATGTGATTGTATGTTTAGAAAACCCCATCATCTCAGCCCAAAAACTCCTTAAGCTGATAAACAACTTCAGCAGAGTCTCAGGATACAAAATCAATGTGCAAGATTCACAAACATTCCAAAACACCAACAACAGACAAGCAGAGAGCCAACTCATGAGTGAACTCCCATCACAATTGCTACAGAGAGAATAAAATACTTAGGAATACAACTTACAAGGGATGTGAAGGACCTCTTCAAGGAGAACTACAAACCACTGCTCAAGGAAATAAGAGAGGGCACAAACAAATGGAAAAATATTCCATGCTCATGGATAGGAAGAATCAATATCATGAAAATGGCCATAGTGCCCAAAGTAATTTATAGATTCAATGCTAGTTCCATCAAGCTACCAATGACTTCCTTCACAGAATTAGAAAAAACTACTTTAAATTTTATATAGAACCAAAAAAGAGCCCATATAGCCAAGACAATCCTAAGCAAAAAGAACAAAGCTGGAGGCGTCACGTTACCTGACTTCAAACTATACTACAAGGGTACAGTAACCAAAACAACTTGGTCCTGGTACCAAAACAGATATATAGGCCAATGAAACAGAACAGATACCTCAGAAATAACACCACACATGTACAACCATCTGATCTTTGACAAACCTGACAAAAACAAGCAATGGTGAAAGGATTCCCTATTTAATAAATGGAGCTGGAAAAACTGGCTAGCCATATGCAGAAAGCAGAAACTGAATCCCTTCCTTACACCTTATACAAAAATTAACTCAAGATGGATTGAAGACTTAAATGTAAAACCCAAAACCATAAAAACCCTAGAAGAAAACCTAGGCAATACCATTCAGGACATAGGAATGGGCAAAGACTTCATGACTAAAACATCAAAAACGATTGCAACAGAAGCCCCAATAGGCAAATGGGATCTAATCAAACTAAAGAGCTTCTGCACAGTGAAAGAAACTGTCATCAGAGTGGACTGGCAACCTACAGAATGGGAAAAAATTTTTGCAAGCTACCCATCTGACAAAGGACTAATATACAGAATCTACAAGGAACTTAAATTTATAAGGAAAAAACCCAGCTCCATCAAAAAGTGAGCAAAGGATATGAGCAGACACTTTCCAAAAGAAGACAGTTATATGGCCAACAAACATATGAAAAAAAGCTCATCATCACTGGTCATTAGAGAAATGCAAATCAAAACCATAATGAGATACCATCTCATGCCAGTTAGAATGGTGATCATTAAAAAGTCAGGAAACAACAGATGCTGGCAAGGCTATGGAGAAATAGGAACGCTTTTACACTGTTGGTGGGAGTGTAAATTAGTTCAATCATTGTGGAAGACAGTGTGGTGATTACTCAAGGATCTAGAACTGGAAATACCATTTGATCCAGCAGTCCCATTACTGAGTGTGTACCCAAGAAGGTATAAATCATTCTACTATAAAGATGCATGCACATGTATGTTTATTGTAGCAGTATTTACAATAGCAGAGTCTTGGAACCAACCCAAATGGCCATCAATGATAGACTGGATAAAGAAAATGTGGCACATATATACCATGGAATACTATGCAGCCATAAAAAAGAATGAGTTCATGTCCTTTGCAGGGACATGGGTAAAGCCAGAAGTCATCATTCTCAGCAAACTAACACAGGAACAGAAAGTCAAACACCTCATGTTCTCACTCATAAGTGGGAGTTGAACATTGAGAACACATGGGCACAGGGAGGGGAACATCACCCACTAGGGCCCGTTAGGGAGTGGGTTCCAAGGGGAGGGAGGGCATTAGGACAAATACCTGATGCATGCATGGCTTAAAACCTAGATGATGGGTTGATAGGTGCAGGAAACTGCCATGGCACATATATATCTATGTAAGAAACCTGCACGTTCTGCACATGTATCTCAGAACTTAAAGTAAAAGAAATAAAAAAGACTAATGCATCCTTCCATATGCCAATTGTATTTTTCAGCTCCAGAATTTCTGCTTGATTCTTTTTAATTATTTCAATCTCTTTGTTAAATTTATGTGATAGAATGCTGAATTCCTTCTCTGTGTTATCTTGAATTTGAGTTTCCTCAAAACAGCTGTTTTGGATTCTCTGTCTGAAAGGTGGCACATCTCTCCTTCTCCAGGATTGTTCTTGGTACCATATTTAGTTCATTTGGTGAGGTCATGTTTTCCTGAATGGTCTTGATACTTGTAGATGTTCATCTGTGCCCAGGCATTGAAGAGTTTGGTATTTATTGTAGCCTTCACTGTCTGGGTTTCTTTGTACTCATCCTTCTTGGGAAGTCCTATTGAAAAGGATTTGGGTGTTGTGGTCTAAGCTGTTATCTGCTCTAGGGGCATCCCGAGCCCAGTAACACTGTGGTTCTTGCAGACTCATAGGGGTACCACCTTGGTGGTCTTAGGCAAGATCTGAAAGAATTCTCTGGATTATCAGGCAGATACTCTTGTTTTCTTCCCTTACTTTCTTCCAAATAAATGGAGTCTGTCTCTGTACTCAGCCACCTGGAGCTGGGAGTGGAATGACACAAGCCCCTCTGGGGCCACTGCCTTAGACTATGCTGGGTCAGACCTGAAGCCAGCATAGCAATGAGTCTTTTCCAAGGCCTACTGTAACTACTCCCTGGCTACTGTCTATGTTCACTCCAGGCCCTGGGGTTCTACAATCAGCAGGTGGCAAAACCAGTCAGGCCTATATCCTTCGCTTCAGGGCAATGGATTCCTCGAGGTCCTGGGCAGGTCTAGAGGTGCCATCCAGGAGCCAGAGATTAGAGTAAAAACTTTAAATGTCTACCTGGTGGTCCATTATACTGCGGTTGACCTGGCACTCAAATCACAAGATGCAGTCCGTCTCACTGTTTCCTATGCTTTCCGAAGGCAGAGGAGCCTCACCTCCTGGCCAGTGCCACCACAGGCCCATGGGAAGTCCTGCCAGACTGTCACTGATGTTCCTTTAAGGCCCAAGGGCTCTTCAGTCAGCCTGTGGTAAATCCTGTCTGGCCTGGGACTCCCTTCAGGCAGTGGCCTCCCCAGGAACCAGGGCAGGTCCAGAAATGCCATCCAAGAGTCAAATCCTGGAACCAGGGCCCTCGAGAGCCTGCTTAGTGCTCTATCTTCCTGTGGCTGAGATGATACCTAAGGTGCAAGACAAAGTTCCCTTTACTTTTCCCTCCACTTTTCTTAAGCAGTCTTGCCTTGTAGCCATCACAGCTGGGAATGTGTTGAGTCTCACCTGAAGCCAGCAAATCTGAGCTTCATCCAAGGCCCTCACTACCTGGGTATCTCTGCTGGTTATTCAGGGCCCAAGGATTCTTCAGTTAGCAGGCGGTGAATCCTGTCATGACTAGGTCCTTCCCTTCAAGGCAGCAGTTTCCCTTGTGTCCCAAGGTTTGTCTAGAAATTTCATCTGGAGCTGGAGCCTGGAAAGGGGCCTCATGACTCTGACTGGTACCCTATCCTGATGTGGCTGAGCTGGTATCCAAGATGCAAGACAAAGTTCTCCCTACTCTCCCTGCTTCTCTCCCCGCTTCTCTCCTCAAGTGTAAGGAAAGGGTCTCTTTTGGAGCCTTGAGCTGTGCAGCATAGGGTTAGGTGAGGGCTGATTCTAGCACTCTTTTAGCTGCACCAGCTGGTGTCTCAGTAGGTCATATGCCTTTGAGTCCACTGACTCTGGACCCAGTTCAGCACTAGAAGTCACTTAGGAGTTGCAGTCTTTGTGGCCTAGACTGCCTTTCGAGTTTATTTAGAGTTCCAGAGTACTTTAACCCATGGTGGTGAGGCTTGTGAGAACTCAAGTTCCGACCACTGGGATTGGTGATTCCCCTCTGGCTAGGGCTGGTTTAAATGCTCCCTCGCTGCATTTGGTCCTATTTTACTTTCTGCTAGAATAGCGCAGCACTAAGTTCAGTGCTTCACAATGTTTCTGGGCACTGCTTCTCCCCAGTGCACAGAAATGCTTTCACTTTCACATGCTTCCACTTCTGGGGGTTGTGGGAGAGGGGCGGTGTTGGTAATCAGTTGGCAAAGACTGATTTTCCTACCTCGTCAGTGCCTCTTTCAGCAATATAAAGTTAAAACCGGTACTGCAAGTACTCACTTGATTTTTGGTTCTTATCAAAGTGCTTTTCTTTTGTGTGTGTGCATAGATAGTTGTTAAATTGGTGTCCTAGTGGAGGAGACAGTCAGTGGAGCCTTCTATTCTTCCGTCTTGTGTCACCTCCTTCATGTATGTGCATTAGTAGTATTGACCTGTAGTTTTATTTTTTGTTGTGTCTTTGTTCCGTTTTGGTATTAAGGCAGTGCTTGTTTTCTAGAATGAGTTTGGATGTTCCTCTTCAATTTTTTTTGAAAGGGTTAGAATAGAATTGGTATTAGTTCTTTAAATGTTTGGCAGAATTCATCAGTGAAGAAATTAGGTCTTGGGAGACATTTTATTATGGCTTCAGTCTCATTACTCATTATTGGTTTGTTGAGGTTTTCTATTTCTTCATGGCTCAATCTTGGGAGGTAGTATGTGTCCAGAAATTTATCAATTTCTTCTAGGTTTTTAAATTTGTTGGCGTTTTTATAGTTGTTCATTACAGTCTCTAATGATTCCGTGTATTTCTATGTTCTCAGCTGTTATGTCTTCTTTTTATTTCTGATTTTATGTGAGTCTTGTCTCTTTTTTAGTCTAAGTAAAGGTTTGTTGATTTTATTTATTTTTTCAAAAAACCAAATTTTCATTTCATTTGTCTGTATTTTTTAAAATCTCAATTTCATTTATTTCTGATCTGATCTCTATTATTTCTTTCCTTCTCCTAATTTTGAGTTTGTTTTTTTCTTGCTTTTCTAGTACCTTAAGATACATCATTAGGTTTTCTATCTAAAGTCTTTTAAAATTTTTGATATAGGCATTTATTACTATAAACTTTCCTGTTAATACTACTTTTGCTGTGTATCCCATAGATTTTGGCATGTTGTATTTCTATTTTCATTTGTTTCAAAAATTTTTTAAATAGCCTTTTAAACTTCTTCATTGACCCATTGCTTGTTCTGGAGCATGTTTTTAAAATTTCTATGTGTTTATGTATTTTCTGAGGTTCTTCTTGTTATTGATTTCTGGTTTTATTTCCTTGTGGTAGGAAAAGGTACTTGATATGATTTCACTTTTTTGAATTTGTTCAGACTTGTTTTGTGGCCTACTATATGGTCTATTCTGGAGAATGTTCTATGTGCTGATGAAAAGAATGGGTATTCTGCAGCAGTTGGGTGAAATGCTTTATAAATGTCAGTTATGCCTATTAGGTCCAGTGTGAAGTTTAACTCTGATATTTCTTTGTTGATTTTCTGTCTGAATGCTCTGTCCATTACTGAGTGGGTGTTAAAATCCTCTACTATTATTATATTGCAGTGTATCTCTCCCTTTAGATCTATTAATGTTTGCTTTATATACTTGGGACCTGTGGTTTTGGGTGCATACATATTTAGAATTGTTATATCCTCTTGTTGAATTGACCTCTTTATCATTATATAGTGAACTTCTGTGTCTCTTTTTACAGTCTTTGATTCATAGTTTATTTTATCTAAGTATAGCTACTCCTGCCCTTTTTTGGTTTACGGTTGCATGGAATATCCTTTCCACCCCTTTTCTTTCAATCTATTTGTGTCTTTGTAGGTGAAGTGGGTTTCTTGTAGGCAACATACAATTGGATCTTGTTTCTTTATTCATTCAACCACTCTATGCCTTGTAATTGTTGGAGAATTGAATCCATTTACATTCAGTGTTATTACTGATGAGTAAAGACTTAGTACTGCCATTTTGTTGTTTGTTTTCTGTTTGTTTTATAACTCCTCTCTTTCTTCCTTTATACTGTCTTCCTTTGTGGTTATATGACTATCTCTGGCAGTATGTTTTAATTGGTTGCTTTTTATTTTTAGTGATTCTATTACAGGTTTTTGCATTGTAGTTACCATGATGGCCCTGTACTTTGAATGAGATTGACTGACTCTCACTTCAGGAGTAGGTACTTGACCCACTCCAGCCAATCAAAAGGACACATTTTCTAGGCCACAGTGATTGGTTTAGGAATGGGAATGTGACTTAAGCTGGGCCAATAAGATTCCCCTTGGCATTTTTGCTTTGACTCTCAGGAAAGTGGCAGTTTATTGTATGGAATTTGCCAGCTGAAAGGGCAATGTAAAGCTGGAGGCATGGACAAGGCCATCTCTTCTCCTTGTTACAGATCCTGCCTGAGAATAAAACCAGCAAACAGAGAAAGAGGCAGATTCCTGATGGCTTCATTTCAACCTTAGAATCTAGCTGTGTCCTAAATTTTTGTTTCATGTCCCAGGATAATCACCCCTGCCTCTTTTGCAGTTAGTTTAAGATGTTTTGAGCTGTGTTTTCTGACACTCGTACCCAAGTTCTGACTAACAGGGAAATTGAGCAGGAAAGCCGTGCAGTGGTAGAAGAGGTTACCATTATAGAGGGGGCTGAAAACAAGGCAAAAACTGCTGTATCAGGAGACATAAGAAAGATATTATAGCATGAAACATAGGACACTGAAATAATTCCTCAATAGGAAAGTGTTTTTGCTCTTAGTGAGACAATCAAATCATAAGACAGCAGCTAAAGGCAACTTCTTAGGGATTCAATTGCGATTTGTAGGATGCAGGTAGAAAATTTCCCCCCAAATATAAAAAGATATTAAAATAGTTTTTACATATAAGTAATTTAATTGAATAGCAGGAGTTGTTTTCAGGACCAGACCATGTGATAAATCCCATAGTTAATTTTTGAAAATCCTGTTATTGAGGATACTGATAAAAGCAACATCAATTCTTGGTCAGGTTGATCCATCCCTATTTTAGATACTAGGTGGACCCAATGGCCATTTCTTTAACATTTAGATTCTGACTGGCAAAAAGTTATGCTTTCATTGACAAGTAAAAGGAGCAGCTCTGAACTAGCATGGTAGACAGGTAAGTGAACTAGCATTTACTGCACAATAGCATGATAAATACTATCTTAGAGGTAGGTACAAGAACATTAAGAACAAAGAGCAGGGATATCTAGATCAGAGTGGGAGTTTTAGAAAGGTTCCTGGGAGACAAGACTTGAACTGCTGTTGTAGGATGAGAAACAGCTAGAGATGTGGTGCAGGGGTGAGGACATCCCAGACATCAAAAGTACAGAAACATGAAAAATGTTAAGTAGCTCAGGATGGTAGAAATAAAACTTACATGTGGAAGAGATGGGAAATGATGGTAGGAAGATAGGCAGAGGGCAACCACTAGGGAATTTGTGTGTTAAGCTTCAGAATTTGAACTCTGAACTGAAATTTACAGGGTATCACTGAAGAATTTTAAAACAGGCTATTGACCATTTATTTAAATTCTCTAAGACATAGACATATATTTTAAAAGCCATAATCACAGTTGAGGGTAGTCATAATTGCATGGCAAATAAGGAAATGAGCAATTGCTCTGATCTGTAGGGTGTTATAGGGAAAGCCTTGACTATCTATGAGGCTCTGATCAACAGGGCTTCCAAGCAGTGACTGGGTCATTGTTCTCATGGGGCTTCACCAAAAACCTTGAGCAGAAAGACAGCACTTTGAGAGAAGGAGGCTTTGTACCAGAAGGTGGTTACTGATTCAAATTCATGTATGTTGAGTCCCAGCTGGGGCCTTGACATTGATCTTCTGTACTCCTGGATCTGAAATAAATTCAGAAATACAGTTCTTTGGAATGAAAGCAAAAATAAGGGTGGGAAAGAAAGGCGAAATACAGAAAAGAATTAGGCTTACTTTAGTGAGAAATTCCCAGCAGGGTATTCTTTTAAGTAGCATGTACTCTGTTCTATTCCATTAATTTTAAAAGGAGGACCACTAGAAATGACTTATCTGAGTAACCCAAAAGATTCAGATCAGCTAGTCAACTAATGGGACCCAGGTCACCTTTTACATGAATGATGCATGAGTAGATGATAGATACAAAGAGCTTTGCTAAGTCTGCCAATGTTTAGTGTCTAAGAAATTGAAGGGTTTCAGTCAAATGAATAAAGATTCTTTCAATATAGTGATTTCCTGTGTTTTGGGAGATTAACTAGTGTATGCTTCTGCTAGCAGTTTATTTTTCTGCTCTGACAAAGAGAAAAAAATTAAAGAAAAAGAAAGGTTGGTATGTACACATATTAGAAAGATGGAGGATTTATAGAACTGCACTATTTTACTGTTTCTAAACGACCCTTTTTTAATGGAAAAGAGACCTGTGACCTCATTTGCATTTCAAATATTCCTGGAGTGGAATGGTGAAGATCAATGAATTGATTGTCAGAGAAACAGCATGAGTGACAAATTTCTTAGTAAAGAAAAAAGAGACACAAAGAAGAAGGATACTGAGGTCTTCTTGATTCAGGAGTAATGGAACAAAAAGGTCTCAGTTCTATTCTTCTCATTTTTCTAAAATTTGAATAATCTTAGAGGATAAAATAAAAATGCTGACCTGAAAGTGTGGTTAAATATTTTCTCAGTGTATAATTATGTGGCACTTGAATATGTCCCAACATATATTTTAGTGGTGGGCTCTAGTTTCCCTTGTCTGGGGATATTTTGAGAGGCAATGCAATGTAATAGAAAGTGGATTACATTTGGAAGCAGAAATCCACTTTTCTAGAAAGCCAGGCCTCAAATATTTAAGGCCAGAGGTTGCACTTTTTTTCAGAAGAGTTAATAGTGGAACCATTATTTTATTCAGAGGACATTGCACTCCATTGTCTCCAACAAAATAATCACTTTAGCACGTAATTGTCCCAAATCTAATCCTTAGCAGTCATCAACCGGGTTAGAGTATTTTGAATAGCATCGCATGTTTAACGCCAGTTGTCCTAAGTATGTGGAGCTACAGCAAGTTAAGCACAGCTCCTTTTTATGACCCTTCTCCAATTCAAACTGAAGGTCTGTTCTGTGCACCTTCCCTTCAGTTTGCTACATCTTGTTAACCAGTTTGAACAAAAAGAGACTTAGATAAGGAGATAAAGATCTACCCTGATTCATGGGCATGTCTGATGGTTCTGTAGGTTGGGCAGTGACTTGGCAAGAACAAAGGTGGAGAATTGTTGACCTAGAGGTTTGAGGACTAGCCGTATGGTTAGAAATCTCAGAATGAGCCCAATGTTAGAGAATTTGTGTATCCTATGTGGATGCTCATTGTAGTGGTTGATTTGTGTCTTCCTCCCAAAAAACACATCTGAGTCCTAACCTCTGGTACCTGTGAATGTGATCTTGTTTGGAAAGAGGGTCTTAATAGATGTAATTAAGTTAAGGATTTCAAGATGAGGTCATCCTGGATTTAGGGCAGATCCTTAATCCAATGACTGGTGTTCTTATAAGAGAAAAGAGAAGGAGATTTAAGACACATGGGGAGAAGGCCAGGTGAAGACAGAGGCAGACATTGGAGTCAGGCTGCCATAAGCCAAGAAGCAGCTGGAGCCACTAGAAGCCAGAAGAGTGAAGGAAGAATATTCCCCTGGAACTTTTGGAGAAAGTATGGCCACGCCAACACCTTGATTTCAGACTTTTCCTCCACAATCTCCAGAACTGCAAGAGAATACATTTCTGTTATTTTAAACCACCAAATTTGAGATAATTAGTTATAACAGCCCTGGGGAAAAAACCTACTCATGAAAACAACCCCCCTCTGGAGACTCCAATTACTACCTTATCCCAAAAGAGGTGAAAAGGCAAAGTGGGGGCTACGGTGTTGCTGGGTTGAATGACAGACACGAGAAGAACTGCATATTCCAGGGAATGCCTCATACTTTTTTTCGTGAGCAGTGAGGGAAGAACAGGGACATGGAATTACTGAGTCCCCAGGTGTTCTAGAAGGGCTGTCTCTTGATGGAGAATGGAAACAGTGGAGATGGCACTGTATCAGCAGGGGAGACAAAAAAGCCACACGTTTCAGGCAGGGGGGCTGTGGGTGTGTGTGTGTGTGTGTGTGCATGCGTATGCAGTGTACAGATTTGAGAGAGTAAGAGGCTCTGGAGAAGTTATCAATACCTAGAGAGAAGAGGATATGGAGGTTTTTTAAAAGTGTTTTTCTGGCTGGGTGCGGTGGCTCGTGCCTGTAATCCTAGCACTTTGGGAGGCTAAGGTGGGTGGATTACTTGAGGTTAGGAGTTCAAGACTAGCCTGGCCAACATGGCGAAACCCTGTGTCTACAAAAAATACAAAAATTAGCCAGGCGTGGTGGCAGGCACCCAGCTACTTGGGAGTCTGAGGCAGAGAATTGCTTGAGCCTGGGAGGTGGAGGTTGCAGTGAGCTGAGATTGTACCACTGCACTCCAGCCTGGGTGACAGAGCGAGACTCTGTCTCAATAAATAAATAAATAAATAAATAAATAGTTTCTGTGAGTCATACATTTAATTTTCTCTAATACTCTTCAAAAGATAAAAGCATTGGGATTGCTTTTTTTTTAAACGAACTTTATTTTTTAGAACAGTTTTAGATTTACAAAATAATTGAGAAGATGGTACAGAGAGTTTCCATATCCCTGTGATTGGTTTCACCTGTTATTAACATCTTACATTAGTATGATACATTTGTTTTAATCAGTGAACCAATGTTTACATTATTATTAATGAAATCCCATAGTTTATTCAGATTTTGTTTTTTACATAAAGTCTTTTTCCTGCTCTAGGCTCCTGTGTTAGCCTGTTTTGTGTTGCTATAAAGAAATACCTAAGACTGGGCAATTTATAAAGAAAAGAAGTTTATTTGGCTGATAGTCCTTCAGGCTGTACAAGATGGCACCAGCATCTGCTTGGCTTCTGGTGAGGTCTTGGGGAGCTTTCACTCATGGGGAAGGCAAAAGGGGGAGCCAGTGTGTCACAGGCAAGAGAAGGGGCAAGAGAGAGGGGAGAAGTTTCCAAACTCTTAACAATCAGCTCGTGTGGTAACTCATTACCATAGGGAGGGCACCAAGCCATTCAGGAGGGATCCACCCCCATGACCCAAAACACCACCTATAGGCCCCACCTCCAACACTAGGGATCACATTTTAACATGGGATTTGGAGGGGACAAACGTTCAAACGATATCAGATCCTATCCAGGATACCCCATAACATTTAGTTGTAATGTGTCCGTAGACTCTTTTTGGCTGTGGTGGTTTTTAAAGCTTTCCTTTGATGATCTTAATAGTTTTGAGGAGTACTGGTCAGGTATTTTGTAGGATGTTCCTTTATTGGAATTTGCCTGATGTTTTTCTTATGGCTAAACTGGGGTTCTAGGTTTCGAGGAGGAAGACCACAGAGGTAAAGTGCTATTTTTATTACATCATATCAAGGCTACAGATGACTGCCCTTTAAAGTCACTTGTTTTTTGAACTTTTCTTTAAAGTTCAAATGCAACTGAGCTCTATGCAACAACTGGGCCTGAGGGACCACGGGATTTATTCTGGTTACAATGAACATCGAAGAAACACCTTCTCATTAAAAAAATCAACAGTCTTTACAGAAATATTATATATTGCTTTTAATGAAGACTGTCACAGTATAAAGACTGCTATTGAGCATCTGTATTATATTTCCTAGCTTGAGCTCTCTCTCCTTCCCTGGGCTCTGTTAGAGTTTGGAAAATGCTTTTGTGTATGTAAAGTTTTGATCCCAATAATAAATTTGTGAGACAGATAAACCATGTATCATTGTACTGGTTTTATAGGAACGAGAGGGTCAAGGATTTTAAGTAACTTGCCCAAGATGACACAACAAGTAAATAGAATTCCGCACAAGGCCTGCTGGCTGCAAGTTATTACCCCAGTGTATTAGTTTGCCAGGGCTGGCATAACAAAGTACTGCATGGCACAAACTGAGAGGCTTCAACAATAAACGGTTATTGTCTCACCAGTCTGGAGGCTAAAAGTCCAAGATGAAAGTATCAGCAGGGCCATGCTCCCCATCAGGTGCTGGGGAAGGATGTGTTCCAGGCCTCTCTCCCAGCTTCCGGGAGTTCCTTGGCTTCTGGCAGCACAATTGCCATCTTCACGTGGTGCTCTCCCTGTGTGGATGTCTATTTCCTGATGTTAATTTCTAATTTCTGATGTTAATTGTTGAGCTGCGCTGCCTCTCTGAGTGTCCCTTATTTCTTTTATTAGCACCTCGCTGTTTGGTTTCCACCAGAGGTCTAGCGCAGAGTTTGGAGGCACCCTGGTTTCAGAATCTCAAGACTGCATCTGCTGTGAGTGGGAAGAGTGTCTCCCCTGCATCCAGTGTTCTGCAAAGGTACAGATGTTCCAAACAGCCCTGCTGACCAACTTCCTTTTAAAATGCCAGAGCCATTAAGTACAGTAAATTTGTTCTACTTGAGAAGGGTGGGTTGCAGTCGGCAGGAGTAAAAGCCTGCTACTTATTGGTCTAGAAACGTGTTTAGCAGCTACAAATAACCCTTTGGATTAATGGAATCAACAGTCTTTAGGTCTCCAGATGTAAAGAGGCCTTTTATTAGACATGCATTCATTTATTCAACAAGCCCTGGTGGCGGTTTGAGTTGAGCTAATGCTGATTTGACGCTGCTGTCCTTCCTCTTAAGGCTATCTTCAATAATTATTCTGTTATTGACACATCACTGACCCAGGCATGACTAATGGTTTAGTATTACTGAGAGATGCAGCTAAAGGTCAACTAAAAGGGGACGTGTGGGGAGTCACGCTGACATTTCTACTGTACAATGGTGGAGCAAATGGAGATTTTAAGGGGGTAGACCCCACTCAGTCTTTACAGCAGACTTGAGTGCCATTACAGTGCTGCGTAATCGAATTTCTCCCTTTTCTGAAATCTTTGTTCCGCTTATTAATTAAGTGAAATGACACAACAGGGTGAGCACTGGAGGTCTGTGGCACACTTAGGTGCATTGTTAGGATGGCGGCACAGGCTTGATTACAGTCAGCGCGCACAGTAGCAGGTTACTTATTGGGTAATAACACAGACCCAGGAGTGTCTTTGTAAGAGTTGAGAGAGGCATTTTCAGATACAGAAAAAAAAAATGTTTTTAATGAAATTTAGAAAATGGGGTCAGAGTATAATTTATTGACTATATCGTGCCCTCCAGCATCTGCAAAGATAGAAAGAAGCCAGGGAGGAAGAAAGAATTTAGAGCTCTAGGGTATTTCTCATTAGCTACATCCTCCCTTTTCATGTCCACCTGTAACCCTATGTCAATGCATTGGCTATTTTTCCAGGCAAGGTTTACTATCATCTCCTCAAGATGCCTTTTTATTTTAAACACTGAAGGGCTTGCCTGTGAAAGACTCTGGTCAATTGCTTTTTGCTGTTGTCAGTTTTCCAATGTGTAAAATGGGCAGGCGAGTCCTTGATGCAGTACTGCCTCACAGAGAACTTGAGTGAGGCAATGGGCCCAAAACTCTTTGTGTTCTGTGCTTGAAGACTTGCTGGCAAACATTAAAGTAATCCATAATCACAGATCCGTTCCATGCCCATTAAAGTGATACAACAAATGTTTCCTGAATGCACACAGGAACCCGAGCGGGACTTTTCTATTTGGTGTCTGTGGTGGATACGGAGATGTGCTGCTCAGTCATCTTTCAGGACTTGGTCTGACTTCCCAGCCACTGGGCTGCAGGCAGATGGCTCACAGCATTCAGTTCCTTTCAGGGATGTCTCAGATGAGGAGAGCAGCCTCTAACAGGTCACAGCCCCTTCCTGGGCAGCTGCATCCAATGACTGGCTGATGAAGGGGTAGAGAGGCCTGGCTCTCTCCCCAGCTGGAACAGCACTGAGAGGTCAGTCCATCTTCAGAATTCCCCAGTGGGCCAGCGAGATGTTCACTGAAACTTCACTGTAGCCCAGCTTTCTCCCTCTGCCTAGTCTTACCCGCTTCCCTTCCCTTCCCTCCCCTCCCCTCCTCTCCTGTGCCCTCTTCTCCCCTTTCTTTTCCTAAGAGTTAAATCCTAACAGCACTCCCTAAAAATGTTCTACACACTAATCTCTGTTTCAGAATCAGCTTCCTGAAAACCCCAAGCTGCAACATTCATAAAATTACATATGTATCATGTACTATGCTCCAAATACAGAAGAGATCAGGGGACCAACTGGATGGGGTGGCAAAGACAATATGCTCCTCATTGATGAGAGAACTCTGGTTTGTGATTAGAGCTGTTATGTGGAATTTGCAGGCTGGAACACAGCTGCTCACAGCCCCCTGCTTTAATCTGGGATCTCATAGCCACAGCCCCCTCAGAGCAAAACTCCTTTCAATTCTCTCCCCTTGAAGGCTGAACCATGCTGGGCCTGGTTTACTGGAACCATGACTGTTTTCCACAGCAGATGTTAATGAAGAATGGGCACATGAGGTCGAGAGTACTTTCTGATTGGCTAGTGCATTTTGAAGAGAACATTGAATCTATTAAAATGTGCAATTGGGAAACAGAGCCTATGATGCCAGCTACATATTTTTTGTGACCTTTGTTTAAAGGGTTTCATTCAGTTCTCTAATAAATGAAGGGAATAGTTCCAATAGTGTCATCTATTTATTTTCTTCCCCCGTTTTCCCTTTTTCAGAGCAGACAATATGATGCAGACCTTTCCTACGTCCCAGATCTGTGTTTATTTGCTCCTGCCATTTGCTTGACTCTATTGTTAAAAGAAGAAAATATGGGAAAAAGAAAAGTTATGCTCCTTAGAGGCTTTTCTAATTAACTGTTTGAAAGAGACTTTAAAAAAATGCCCAAGTGTGAGGTTATTTGTATGTCTAATTTCGTTTTTATGTTACACTTACTTTTAAGTGTAATTTACCAAGGCTTAACACTTGTATTCTTTCAGGGGCATTACAAAAAGCATTGCACGTTTATTACAACCCTTTAAATGGCTATGTTTTATTTCCATATGCTTTTAAATGGTTATTGAGTGGATTCGGTGCTCTTCCTGTAGTTAAAGTGCATTTTTTTATTGTACATAAATGGTAAATAATTGATACCTGCCATATGCTTCTCTCCCTTTCTGAGCTCCACTTTCCCTTTCTCTTCTTCATTCTCTTCCCTTCTCTGCTCCTATTGGTTTATGCTCTTATTGTGCTTGCCATCCTTTCCTCTCCTCTCTGCAGGTTTCCACTGCTTTCAACGCCATTTTCCTTGCCTCTCAATGTGCTCATTTGAGAGAGAATTTTCACATGGGTTCTGGAGACCATTGCATTATCCCGTGGGGGTGAAGTGGGGAGGGTAAGGGCAAACAGCTTTATTAGGTAATGCCTGAATCAAGAATTTTAAATAAGAGAGTGGTTTCAGAGAATGTTTTTAAAAGATTATTCTTTTCTTCAGATTGCTGAATTGATATTGGACTAATTCTTGTTGGCTGTCTTTTTTTCTCTGGCTAGTGAGAGCCTCTAGAAGCCTGAAATTAAGGACGATGTGGCCAAGTGTCTGAGAGCATTCTTAGCAAGCAGCTTCTCAAGCCCAACAGTTTTAAAAGATCTCTCATTAGGGAAATGAGAAGAAATTGTGCAAGAGAAAATTTAAAGAATGTTCAGTCTTTGATAAACTTGTTTTCAGGAAATTCCTACTATATTAAGGACACAGAACTATAGAAATTTTAGATTTCTTTGCTTTTAAGTCTAAAGAAGGCAACAATTAAAAGCCATTTATAGATGTTGCAACCCACTAACACTAGAATAGTTTTCCTTTTTGAGACAAGAAGGAGTTGAAAATTCATATGGAAATGCAAGGGACCCAGAATAACCCAAACAATCTTGAAAAAGAACAAAGTTAGAGGACTCACACTTTCCAATTTCAAAACTTACTACAAAGTAACAGTAATCAGGACAGTGTGGTTCTGGGACAAAGATAGGCATATTGATCAATGGAATAGAAATGAGAATCTAGAAATAAACCTACATGTCTATGGTAAATTGGTTTTCAACAAAGGTACCAAGTTCATTAAAAGGAGAAAGAATGTTCTATTCAACAAATCATGCTGGTGTAACTGTATAGCCACATGCAAAAGAATGAAGTTGGATTACCACTTTAAACGATATACAAAAATTAACTCAAAATGAATTGAAGACCTAATGGTAAGAGCTAAAACTATAAAACTCTTAAGTGAAAACATAGGGGTGAATCTTGTGACCTTAGATTTGGCAATGGATTCTTAGATGTGACACGAAAAGCACAAACAAAAGAAAAAAATAGATAAATTGGACTTCTCTAACATTAAAAACTTCCCTTCTTCTTCAAAGAATACAACAAAGTAAAAAAGACTGACAGAAAGGGAGAAGTAAATGTCCAAATCATATATTTGATAAGGGACTTATATCTAGAGTATTAATGCTTACAGCTCAATACTAGATAACCAGACATTAAAATGGGCAAAGGATTTGAATAGAAATCTCTCTAAAAAAGATATATAAAAGTCCAACAAGCACAAGAAATGACGCACAACACATTATTAGCCATTGGGGAAATGCAAATGAAAACCAAAATGAGATACACTTCATACCCACTATAATTAAAAAACAAAAAATAACAAGTGCTGGTAAGGATATGGAGAAATTGGAATCCTTATACACTGCTGGTGGGAATGTAAAATGATGCAGCCATTTTGGAAAACAGTCCGGTTGTTCCTTAAAAGGCTAAACACAGAGTTACCATACAACCCAGTAATTCCACCCCCGCCAGGTATCTACTCAAGAGAAATGAAAACATCTGTTTGCACAAACACTTGCACATAAAATGTTCCTAGCAGCATTATCCATAATAACTAAAAGGTAGAAACAAGCCAAATGTCCATCAACTGATGAATTAATAAATAAAATGTGGTATATCCATACACTGGAATATTATTTAACTATAAAAGGTGTGGAGTACTGATACATGCTACAGCATAAATGAGCTTTGAAAACATCACGCTAAGTGAAAGAAGCCAGCCACAAATGTTCATATGTTGTGTGGTTCCATTTACATGAAATATCCAGAATTGCCAGAAAGTAGAGACATAGAATTTGGGAGGCTGAGGTGGGTGGATTACTTGAGGTCAGGAGTTCAAGACAAGCCTAGCCTACATGGCAAAACCCCATCTCTACTGAAAATACAAAAATTAGCCAGGCGTGGTGGTAGGCACCTGTAATCCCAGTACTCAGGAGGCTGAGATGGGAGAATTGCTTGAACCCAGGAGGCAAAGGTTGCAGTGAGCCGAGATCAGCTCTCACGACAGAGTAAGACTTGGTCCCCCCCCGCCCCGCAGAAGAAAGCAGAGACATAGAGATAGAAAGTAAATTAGTGATTGCTTAATGCTGAGGGAGAATGGGGAGATTAGGGAGCGATAGCAAAAGGATATAGGGTGTCTTTCTGGGGTGATAAAATGTTCTAAAATTGCTTATGGTGATGGTTTCACAACTCCATGAATATACTAAAAGCTGTTGAGCAGTGTACTTTAAATGGTTGAATTGAGTGGTGTGTGAATTATATTTCAATAAAGCTGTAACCAAAAAAAATCTCCAATGATTAAAAAAAAAGGAGTTGGAATATTTTGAAGTCATGGAAGTATATCTTTACCCAAAAGCAAAGCTACAACTTCTTTGAATAATAACTTCCAAAGTTCAAGAAACACTTGGTGCAAATAAACAATAATTGCTACTTTACAGATGCAGCACTCGAGACTCACAGGGTTAAGTGACTTGCCCAAAATTAAATAGATAATGGGTGGTAGCTATAGGGAACCTAGGTTTCCATCTCAGTCTCTTAGTACATGGTGCTGTTGTTAGACAAGCTCTTCTCCATGTTTCCTTCTCAGAGTCCTCTGGAGGCAGCAGAAATTGGAAACAATGCTACCTTTGCTTGTTTTCTTACAGTTTTGTTATGAACTAATCTAACACACAATTCTCAAGTCCTTTTTGGTAGGTAACAAGAACCTCTGATGAAGTTTGAGGTGGGTGTGGGTTAGCTATTGCCTCATAACCTTCCTATCAAGTTATCATGAAAGCAGATCTTAGGCCAAATTCTGCCACACATGTGAACATTCATGAAGCAGTCATGTAAGTAGGCACAAAACAGCTCCGATAATCTGCTCTGCAAACATAATGGTATCCTAGGCTTCTGTACTTTTGTGTGCATGCATCCCTACTTGCATGAAAAGTCCACTTGAGGTGGACGTGAAGATATTCCAGAGGCAGGATTCTGTTCCAACTGCAGTTCAGGCAAGCAGAGATCCTCCTGGCTAATGGCTGGACATGGGGCCATTCAGAAAACAAGCTCTGGGCATCATCTCAAAAGAGATCATCCATAGGCCTAGTTAGTTCTGATACCCTGTTTAAACACGGGTGGGGAGAGTGTCTTAAATATTTTAACCAATATATATATCTTGAACACAGTTTTACCAACAAAGCCCATTTCTAACATTCTTGAACCTCAGAATCCACTGCTATAAAATAGGGTATTTAAGGAGTAGAATAAATATGTGAAAAATCCTGTGATATGCCCATTAGAAAGTCATTAATTTATTGAATAAGTAGCCCCTTTAAATAGTTCTAAAACTCACTATGCTAATTAACAAAATATTGGGTGCTGATTGAGATACAGAAAGAAGAAGCATTTTTTTAGTAGCTGTTTCTAGAGGCATCCATTCTGATACTTTGCCAACAGAGCACCCCAGAAGTATGAGTTTTCCATTAAGGTGGCTGACTTCTCCTGGAGTGGAAGCCTAGACTAGCATATAAGCATATAAGCATATAAGCATATAAGACTAGCATATACCTGACAGACTAGGCTGAAATCTTTCCAATTAAATTGCAGACATATTAATAAATATGCAATAAAACTCCAAGCAATGTACTAAAGCTGTCACTTGCTTTACGTATTTTAATTACATATTGTGATGCTTATAGCCTCAAGCTTGTTACAAATGATATATTTTTTTCAAATCAAATAAAGGGAAAATAGAAGAAGAAGGGGAGGGTGGAAAGAGAGTAGAAAGAAAACAAACAGAGACAGAAAGAAATAGAAACTGAGGAAGAAAGTGGTAGATTTGGGAATCAGGGTCTGAGCGAGACACACAGAGAGAATGAGAGATTGAGGACCAAAATAGTCGTGTGCGTCCTCAGGTCGCTCATTTTTCTAATTTCCATGCAATCCCTTCAAGGACCTCCTTTCTACTGGCGAAGAGTAATAGGTCTGTCTCGACAAAAGTATCCCCAGCCAGGCTGGAGGGATCACTGAAGTTCAACAGAGATGTATACTGAGAGAATAAACCTAAGCTGACTCTCCCTCCCCGGGTCTAGGAGGCTGCTGTTGTGCTGTTGGTGGGGTGGGAAGCATCCTCCACAGGACAGGCCCGGAAAGCTGCAGTGACACAGCATCTGGGGGCAGATCTGGTGGCCTTTTCATGCGGTGGAGCAGATGGCTGTCTGTGGGCAATGATGTGAGGGGTCCAGCCAAGGCCCTTCTTACTTCACTATTTCTGCTCATTGCCTGTCTTGGCTTTGCCACCTAAGGTTATGTGATGTTGGACAAATTACCAAACCTTTCTGGACCTCAGATTCTACTTTTACATAAAATGAGGTGTATTGAGGACTATTGTCATAGTTGTAGGTTCCAGGACCCCCACAGACACCAAAATCCATGGATGTCCATTTCCCTTATATAAAATGGTATAGTATTTGCATATAACCTACATACATCCCCCCGTCTACTTTAAATCATCTCCAGATTGCTTATAATACTGAATATAATGTAAATGCTATGTAAATAGTTGTTATACAGTATTGTTTTAAATTTGTATTTTTTATTGTTTTATTATTTTTTTATTTTGTTTAACTTTTTGGAATATTTTCAATCCATGGTTGATTGAGTCTGAAGATGCAAACTTGTAGATATGAGGAGCCAACTGTAATGCCATAACTATATGAAGACTCCTGTAAACATTTCTTTCATTTTTTACTTTGTCTTTTTTTTTTTTCTTTTTTTGGTAACAGATTTTATTTTATTTTTTTCAATACGAGTACCTTGTTAAAATGTCAATAGCCCTGGGAGAGGTACATTTGGACAGTTTTTCTCAAATACCCATCAAAGCACCCCTAATGGAGGAGGAAAGCAAATATTTTGACCCCCTGAGATCTAGGCAAGGAGTGGGAAGCTCTTGCCTGAAGCTCAAAATGTATTTGCAGTTTTAAGTTTTATTTTAAAAGTCCATGAATTTTGCATTTTACTACAAGTTTGCATTTTACTCTAGTTTATAATGCTCCAAAAATAGTGACATTTCCTCTTCTATTGGTACTCCAGGAAAATGTACCATGGTTTTCCTGTGCTTCTTGTCCTCCTGCATGTCACCTTACACTCCTCAGAGTCTGTAGTCCCTGCTTGAGTAGAGGGAACTTACCTTATCAGCTAATGTGCTGTGTTGACAAGTAAAGCTGCCAGGGAAATGGGACACCCGAAGGTGACTCCAGTTTTATCTTGGGCCCATTAGGCCTGGTATTATACCCAGACTACTCTAAATCTCTGGATGGAAACCATGCTGATTTCATTTCCAGACAGAGGCAAAAAGATGATAAGAGGAGAAGTGGGTTAGAGAACTAATAGTTTTCTGACATTCTCAGCCTCCTGAAAATTTGATTTTAGACTTAAGGTCTTCTTGGCCACGTGAAGAAGGCTGAGGGATTCCAGTCCTCTCAACGAGCATCTTTACTAAACTCAATTATCCTGAGCTTATCAGAGAGGGCCGGAACTTGGGAATGGTATTTGAACCTGAAGTATCCTTTCAGGTAATATTTATAGTTTTGGGGCCCCTGAAGTTCTCAAGGACCTCTTGTTCCAAGGTATAAGCATTACTTTAAGATGGCCATGCCAAGTGAGAAGACATCATCTCATCCTCTGGGGACATTAAATTCATGATCCTGCTGTCTCGGAAAGGTACTAAGAGCTTAAACATTTATTGGAAGAGGATCTTTTTAGAGTCATCTCTCAACAAGTTGTCTTATGCTGCACAGATTGTCTCAATCATTACTAACAGATGCATCTGCAGCAAACGACAATTTTGCAAGCCCAGGCAGAAAAGAACTCTTGCTTTTCTGAAATCTTTCCCCTGGCTCATATTAAAACTAGCCGGGAGAAGAGACATAGCAAAGTTTATTAGGGATGGTTCCCTGGAGGGGAAAATAATGGGGATAATGAGACAAATATTCTTAAGGCATCCAGGGGCTTCTGAAATAAGCAGACTCTGGTCCACTGAAATCGCTGTTGGAGAAATGTTTTGCTATGCATAGTTTTACACAATGTGTTCTGTTATGTTACATTCCAAATACATTGGAAATTATCTAAAGGGGAGCTAGTCACGTTTAAAAGCATCATCGCCAGAAGTAGCCAACTGAATAACAACATAGATCATCCTTACTGATGTAGATGGGGTAACACAATCGTTTCCTTTGTGGGTAAAATTCACCTGGGCCTCAGAAATGGCCAGAGTGAGCACTGCTCATGTTTGGAGCCAGAACAGACTGCAAGGATAGGGATTTAGGGAAATCAAGAAAGGAGAGCTCTCATTTCTGCTTCAAGCCTGGTTCTCTTTAAGAAGTAAGAATGTGGGCTTGGGGAAAATGTGCTGAGACAGCAATTCTGTTTGGGAAGTTTGGGAACTGCCCCATTGTAAAGTCCAGAGATGAAGAAAGGAACTTTCATTTATTCCAAGTGACACTGCAGAGTCTTGTTTAGCTTATCTTTCCTAGGGCACTGTCGCTAGCCATGAACATAGATCATGTAATGGGAAGACGTGGGAGAATGTTCAGTGTGCCAACCAGGGAGCTTTCATATCTCTCTGCTGGCCATCTTGTGGCTTTTATGCTGGCCATCTTCCTACATGCCAGGCCCTACGGGAATATAAAGTTGAGTAAATCTGCACACAAATTACATGGGAGGAGCGCCCAGTTTTGTGTAAAAGAATTATGTAGCGGCATTATATAATGGTTAGAAGCACGTATGGGGCATGAGAGTGTAGTGTTTAAGCTCACAGGCTTCTAAAGTTAGACTGCCTGAGTTTGTACCCTAGCTTGGCTCCACTAATTAGTATCTCAAGCTCACTGAGTCTCAATTTTACCATTTGTAAAATGGGAATAGTAGTTGGACTGGCTATAGGATTTTTTTTTTTTTTTTTACCATAAATGATCTGACAGATGTGTAGTGCCTGATCCATAATAAGCATTCAATAAGTGAGGCTATTACTATTTATAGAAAAGCTATAGTAGATTATTGACATTCCTGAAGGAAAAGGATATAGGGAGACCTTTCGTAATCCCTTGAGAATAATGCCATAACATAGCTATGGAAGCAAAATTTCAGAAGAGGCAACTAAGCCTTAGTAAGAAATTTTGATTTTACAAACCAACTAACCTTCTTCCCTAGAAAATGCAACATTAGAATGAGTTCTGAGCAAATGACGAACTGCTTCTTGCTGTGGACTTTTGGAGTTAGATGGGTCTAGTGCAAATTTGGGCCATTAAATTCCGGAGAATGTAAAAGGTCTATAAGAGTAAAGTCATCACAGAGCAATGCAATTTGCTAGGCAAGCAAGGGGGTGGGATGCACCCAACAAACTATCTTGTGACAAACTTGGAAATTCCAGCTTTGCCTAAGTATCCCAGGAGAAGGTAGTTGTCTGGGGCTTCAGGAGCTGCACTGGGGTTAGGAGTTCTTGGCTGACCCAAACCTGAGGTGTATGTTGGGGAGAGAAAGACAGAGACAGACAGAGAGAGAGAGAGAGAGAGAGAGAGAGAGAGAGAGAGAGAGAGAGAGATTGAGAAAAGGAGAAAGTGGGAGCGAGAGAGGCAAAGTGAGCAAGCATTTTGATGGTGGGCCTGCGACTTCTTGGTTAACAGGAAGAGCACTCATAAGGATGTTGAACCAATTCAGACAAACTCTGCTACAGATTCAATCACAGACTGTGTGGAATAACTTCCTTAGCTCTTATTATTCATCTGAAAAGTTCAGATAGCCGTCTAGAGTAGGACAGTGAAGCCACATTTTTGTGAGGCTGAATTAGACCATTAGACTGTCTGGCATTCTATGATGCTCTGTAGACACTTCCCTTTTTTCTGAGAGGTGTTTATGCTCTGTCTGATTCTGAATGACCGTAACTGGACACTTTTACATAACCCTGACATTGAAGGGTAGAGCAAGTTCAAGGCAAAGTGAAACTCCATACCCAGTTGGCCTTCAGTGAACTAGCCTATGTTTTCTGCATGATTTTCTGCCATCTACTGAGAGCTCCCTTCCTTTTAAAGGGCTTGACACCCTTTTCTCTCTGCACTCTTTTTTTCCGTCAATCACTGCTTCAGCAAAATATTTGATATTAGTCATTTACATTTCATATGAATTTAAGCCAACACATTATTTCCCCCAGAAGTAATTTTCCCTTAGCCTCAAATATGTGTGGCAATTGAACTCATCTTGTATCTGGCTTTGACTTGGCTCTTATGCTCATTGAGCCACAAAAACAACTTCAGGGAGGACATTGTAGGTTTTAGTGTGGTACAACAAGGGACTTTGGTAGCAGGAGTTTTGATTCACAGGTCATACTTTGATCAAAGAAAGTTATCTGTACCAGGAGAAGAAACATGCTTGTAAGTAAACCAAGGAAGAACCTCTATACCAAACTGGATTTAAAAGCAAAGGAAGGAGAATAGGGAAAAAGATGAGGAGATGGAAGAGAAGAAGAAGAAACAAATAAAAAACAAAAAAAAAAGGAAGAGAAATAGAGAAACAATGACTGCTTTCTCTTGGCAACTAAGAACAAAGAGCCCAAGGGACAATGCCCAGACAAGGGCCCTGCTGAGGCTAGAGCTGGCTGGTGCAGGCAGGGGCTCAGGGAATGGCACTGATTGCACGACCCCTTTCTCTTTTCCTTTGCTTTACAAATCTTTGCCTTATGAAATGACTTCAAAGGCAACTAGCACTTTCCTCATTTTCTTCTTATTATTTTTTTTTTACTCAAATGTTGCTCAAATCACACATATACAAACGAACAATAAGAACAACATGCACACACACACACACACACATACACACACACACCATTTTAGGAATTTTCTATGACTTTCCAGCCTTGTTTGATTGTTTTCCATTCTGCTCTTTACCTAGTTATTTCTCTTGCTGATTGATTTATTTGAAGATTTTAAAGGTCAAAGTTTAGTTTATTATTACCTTTAAAAATGTATGTTAAAAAATAGAACAAAGAATATCCTGAAGAACTAGCTAGATGCTGTGCAAAGCCCAGAAGTTGTTCCAATTTCTACTTACAGGATTTAAAATCTTGCTTTTGAACAGAGATAAAACTAGAGGGAGAAAAGGAGAAAAGAACACCATCAAAGCAAAGAAAAAGGAGGCTGAAGTGTCCAAAAGTGTCGTGTTAGCTTTTTTTTTTCAATAGATTAAAATAATCCAAATAACCTCTGAAACACAGCAACTTTATATATAGGGTGTGTTGAAAATGATATATCAGCTTATAACTGTTTTTCTTAAAAAATAGCTCTTTTTGTACTTATAATGTCAAACCAATGATATTATTGTTAATTTGTGGGAATGTGTAGCTTGAGGAAACTTGGTACCTGAGTTACAGGTTAAAATGTAAAACTTTATGAAATAATGGCTGTATGAAATAATGGCCTGATTTAGATTAGGCTACTGTGGCAAAAAGATCCCAGCACTATAAATCACAGTTTCCAATCAAGCTGTCCAATGAATGATTTCACTTTCTGCTATGTGCCACTTCTTGAAGGGCAGAAAGAATTGGGGTTTCTCCCTGAAAATGTGGGTCCCCAGGGATCTCTCTGTCTGCCACTCTCTCATACTATATTAGTGGTAGCTTCTCCTCTTTTCAGCACTAGAATCCAACACGGATTTTTTTAAAAAAGACACATGACTATATTTTGTTACAGAGAGTGTGGGAATAAAACCTGTACAACAATAGTAGTCATATGTTGCATGTTTCATATGCTCCAAGCACGGTACCTGGTGCTGTACATTCATACTTCATGAACCTCACAACTCAGCCAGCTTCTTCAGCAGTGCTTCCAATCTGTGGAAGAGAAAGCCTTCCTGTTCAGGCTCCAGGCTCCTATTTTTTCCTGTTAGCAGGGTCTTTTACATTGGTGAAGGCATTCACTCATGGTCAAGCTGACAGTGAGGTTGGTAGTGCGGGAGACAGGGACTTTAACACCCTCAGAGCCTCAGAGTGTTAGAATCCTGCAAGCAGGATTGGTGTTAGCCCTCAGAGTGTTAGACTTCTGCAAGCAGAGGCAGGAAGCAGATCTGGGTCATGTGACTGCCTCCCCAAACAATGCAATCCACCTGCAGATGGTGCTGGGCAGTTTCTGTCTTACAGTTGAGCCCTACTCTCTTATGTTTGTCTGAAGAACAAATGGAGAACATCAAAGTTTTTCTGTTTTTCCCATGCCATGATTTGACTTGTGTTTGAATGCCCTCACTCACTTTTTCGTGCTGGGCCGTGTGCCACTTGCTGGCCCCTTGTAAGTAGAACTTTAAGGTGGTGCCTGGAATGATTGTGGTTTTTTAGTTTGAAGTTCAATGGCCTGTATTTGAACCTCAGCTTGACCACTTATCAATCATGTGACTTTGTGCAGCTCACTTCTGTGAGTCTCAGGAGCCTCCTTAAAAAAATGAGGATTAAACAAGACACATAACATTATGCAAAACACTTTGTGTAAGGCCGGGCACGGTGGTTCACACCTGTCATCCCAGCACTTTGGGAGGCTGAGGCCAGTGGATCACCTGAGGTCAGGAGTTTTAGACCATCCTAGCAACACAGTGAAACCCAGTCTCTACTAAAAATACAAAAATTAGCTGGGCATGGTGGTGCACGCCTGTAATCCCAGCTACTTGGGTGGCTGAGGCAGGAGAATCGCTTGAACCCGGGAGGCAGAGGTTGCAGTGATCCAAGATCACACCAGTGCACTCCAGCCTGGGTGACACAATGAGACTCTGTCTCAAAAACAAAACAAAACAAAAAACAAAACAACACTTAGTGTAGTGCCTGGCACTTAGTAAGCATTCAGGAAAAGTTACTCATAATTGTTATTCTGATCATTAGCCTGAGAGCCTGTATGTAGCCTGTAGTACATGGGCTACATGCTTTTGAATGCAGATTACTAGCCTTGTCAATCATGTAGGAAATATGCTGTGTAAGGAATATTTTCCTTTTGTAGCCACACAGATGTGACAGTCTTGCCCTTTGTTGATCTTTTCTTTCTTATACTATTTAAGGCTCTCTTAAGGTATAAGCTATTAGGCAATTACACACACACAAATAAATAAGGCTGGGCATGGTGGCTCACATCTGTAATCCCAGCACTTTGGGAGGCTGAGGCAGGCAGGTCACTTGAGGCCAAGAGTTCAAGACCAGCCTGGCCAACATGGCAAAACCCCATCTGTACTACAAATGCAAAAATTAGCTGGGCATGATAGAGCGTACCTGTAATCCCAGCTACTTGGGAGGCTGAAGCACGAGAATCGCTTGAACCCAGGAGGTGGAGGTTCCAGCGAGCCAAGGTCGCGCCACTGCACTCCAACCTGGACGTAAGTGAAACTCCATTTAAAGAAACAACAACCACACCAAAAAGAAACAAACAAAAAAACTCCAAATAAATTAGTAAAATAAATGTAAATATACAATAAAATATTATATATTTATAGTAAATATATAAAACTGCTATCATATGTTAGAATATGATAGTTTATGAAGCACATCCATTGTTTTTTGATCTCATCAAACATACTACGGAAATTATAGGTTGATTAGTATCTTTCTTTGGGCACAAAAGTGGTAAACAATGTGGCACTGTGGCCTAGAAAATGTTACCCCAAAGTACTTTGAACTGCAGGGGATTGGGAGGGCCTCAGAAGTAAGAAGGGCACTGTGACCTTACTCTGCCTTTCTGTGTGAAGCATGGTCATAAAAGAATTCTCCAACCTACCTTGTCTGAAAGTAGGACATAAGGCCCTCATCCCAGGGTGACCTACCCCATACTCAGGGAGAAGGTATGCTACATAGAGGCCAAGAGTAATCTGAGCAAACAGGCCTTGCTGGGTTCCCTTCTCAGTTGATTACCAGTAGGTCAGACCTTTCTAATCATGTTTCTCCATAACTATCTACTTCTTTCATCAGACTTAGCATACAAGTACAAATTTTCCTGAGTCTTCAGGTCTTCATTTCTGAAGGCTCCTGGGTCAAGTGAAACTTTGCTAAATAAATTTGTTGTGCTTTTTTCTTGCTAACTTGTCTTCTGTCATAGGACTGTTGGCCATGACTCTTGTGATGGGTGAGGAAAAGGTGTTACCCTTTCTTCTTTACAGTGGTAAAGTAATTTGCATTCAGAAGCACGCCATATACCATGCTATATATGTGTGTGTGTATGTATATGTATATACATATTTGGTCATGTTAAATCAAGAAACTTAAAGTAATTTAGTCTAAACTTTCTTAGACAAAAATAAGTTGACTATTCTTTTTTGGTGTCATGCACATTGCAGAAAATGTAGTTTACTAGTTAATGTGGTTAATACAATTATTTCTGAGATTCTCCCGTGTTTAGACGAGTGGCTTCCTCCTGAAAATTTGCCATTTTTTCATCTAAGTGCTTTGATTCAGTGAATTGTGAGAACTTGGTCTCTTGAGAAAGCAATTTAAACATGGATTTGTTATACAGAAGGAAGAACTTTCTCTAAATTCTCTTCCTGAGGAAGTTGATCCTTTGAACATGGTATTATTTTTCTCTCAAAGGATTATTTCCTGAATAAGGAAATTTAGTTTTTCATAAAGAACCTCCAAATTTGTTGAAAACTGTTTTGTTTTTTTTTTTTTAATTATACTTTAAGTTCTGGGATACATGTGCAGAACATATAGGTTTGTTGCATAGGTATATATGTGCCATGGTTGTTGGCTGCATCCATCAACCTGTCATCTACATTAGGTAATTCTCCTAATGCTATCCCTCCTCTTGCCCCCCACCCCGACAGGCTCTGGTGTGTGATGTGCCCCTCCCTGTGCCCATATATTCTTATTGTTCAACTCCCACTTATGAGTGAGCACATACGGTGTTTCGTTTTCTGTTTCTGTTAGTTTGCTGAGAATGATGGTTTTCAGCTTCATCCATGTCCCTGCAAAGGAAATGAACTCATCCTTTTTTATGGCTGCATAGTATTCCATCATGTATATATGCCACATTTTCTTTATCCAGTCTATCATTGCTGGGCATTTGGGTTGGTTCCAAGTCTTTGCTATTGTGAATAGTGCTACATTAAACATACGTGTGCATGTGTCTTTATAGTAGCATGATTTATAATCCTTTGGGTATATACCCAGTAATGGGATTGCTAGGTCAAGTAGTATTTCTAGTTCTAGATCTAGATCCTTGAGGAATCACCACACTGTCTTCCACAATGTTTGAACTAATTTACACTCCCACCAATGGTGTAAAAGCATTCCTATTTCTCCACATCCTCTCCAGCATCTGTTGCTTCCTGACTTTTTAATGATTGCCATTCTAACTGGCATGAGATGGTATCTCATCGTGGTTTTGATATGCATTTCTGTAATGACTGGTGATGATGAACTTTTCTTCATGTTTGTTGGCCGCATAAATGTCTTCTTTTGGAAAGTGTCTGTTCATATCCTTTGCCTGCTTTTTGATGGAGTTGTTTGTTTTTTTTTCTTGAAATTTGTTTAAGTTCCTTGTAGCCCTTTGTCAGAGGGATGGCTTGCAAAAATTTTCTCCCATTCTGTAGGTTGCCTGTTCCCTCTGATGATAGTTTCTTTTGCTGTGCAGAAGTTCTTTAGTTTGATTAGATCTCATTTGTCAATTTTGGCTTTTGTTGCCATTGCTTTTGGTGTTTTAGTCATAAAGTCCTTGCCCATGCCTATGTCCTGAATGGTATTGCCTAGGTTTTCTTCTAAGATTTTTATGGTTTTAGGTCTTATGTTTAAATCTCTAATTCATCTTGAGTTAATTTTTGTATAAGGTGTAAGGAAGGGGTCCAATTTCAGTTTTCTGCGTATGACTAGTCAGTTTTCCCAACACCATTTATTAAATAGGGAATCCTTTCCCCATTGCTTGTTTTTGTCAGGTTTGTCAAAGATCAGATGGTTGTAGATGTGTGGTGTTATTTCTGAGACCTCTGTTCTGTTCCATTGGTCTATATATTTGTTTTGGTACCAGGACCAAGCCATTTGGTTACTGTAGCCTTGTGGTATAGTTTGAAGCCAGATAGAGTGATGCTTCCAGCTTTATTCTTTTTGCGTAGGATTGTCTTGGCTATATGGGCTCTTTTTTGGTTCCACATGAAATTCAAGGTAGTCTTTTCTAATTCTGTGAAGAAATTAGCTTGATGGGACTAGCATTGAATCTATAAATTACTTCGGGCAGTATGGCCATTTTCATGATGTTGATTCTTCCTGTCCATGAGCGTGGAATGTTTTTCCATTTGTTTGTGCCCTCTCTTATTTCCTTGAGCAGTGGTTTGTAGTTCTCCTTGAAGACATCCTTCACATCACTTATAAGTCATATTCCTAGGTATTTTATTCTCTTTGTAGCAATTGTGAATGTGAGTTCACTCATGATTTGGCTCTCTGTCTATTATCAGTGTATAGGAATGCTTGTGATTTCTGCATGTCGATTTTGTATTGTGAGACTTTGCTGAAGTTGCTTATCTGCTTAAGGAGTTTTGGGGCTGAGACAATGGGGTTTTCTAAATATAAATCATGTCATTTGCAAACAGAGACAATTTGACTTCCTCCCTTCCTATTTGAATATGCTTTATTTCTTTCTCTTGCCTGATTGCCTGACCAGAACTTCCAATACTATGTTGAATAGGAGTGGTGAGAGAGGACAACCTTGTGCCACTTTTCAAAAGGAATGGTTCCAGCTTTTGCCCATTCAGTATGATATTGGCTGTAGGTTTGTCATAAATAGCTCTTATTATTTTGAGATACATTCCATAAATACCTAGTTTATTGAGTGTTTTTACCATGAAGAGGTGTTGAATTTTATCAAAGGCCTTTTCTGCATCTATTGAGAGAATCATGTAGTTCTTGTCATTGGTTCTGTTTATGTGATGGATTACATTTATTGATATGCATATGTTGAACCATCCTTGCATCCCAGGGATGAAGCCGACTTGATTGTTATGGATTAGTGTGCTGCTGGTTTCGGTTTGCCATTATTTCATTGAGGATTTTCGCATTGATGTTCATCAGGGATATTGGCCTGAAATTTTCTTTTTTTGTTGTGTCTCTGCCAGGTTTTGGTATCAGGATGATGCTGGCCTCATA
Source organism: Papio anubis (assembly GCF_008728515.1). NCBI lineage: Eukaryota > Metazoa > Chordata > Mammalia > Primates > Cercopithecidae > Papio > Papio anubis. Next base: position 91,266,703 of record NC_044985.1, on the reverse strand, counting down.
AAATGAGTTAGGGAGGATTTCTCCTTTTTCTACTATTTGGAATAGTTTTAGAAGGAATGGTACCAGCTCCTCTTTGTACCTCTGGTAGAATTTGGCTATGAATCCGTCTGGTCCTGGGCTTTTTTTGGTTGGTAGGCTATTAATTATTGCCTCAATTTTAGAACTTGTTATTGGTCTATTCAGGGATTCGACTTCTTCTTGGTTTAGTCTTGGGACAGTGTATGTGTCCAGCAATTTATCCATTTCTTCTAAATTGTCTAGTTTATTTGTGTAGAGGAGTTTATAGTATTCTCTGATGGTAGTTTGTGTTTCTGTGGGATCAGTGGTGATATCCCCTTTATCATTTTTTATGGTGCCTGTTTGATTCTTCTCTCTTTTCTTCTTTATTAGTCTGGCTAGTGGTCTATCTATTTTGTTAATCTTTTCCAAAAACCAGCTCCTGGATTAATTGGTTTTTTGAAGGTTTTTAAAATGTCTCTATCTCCTTCAGTTCTGCTCTGATCTTTATTTTTTGTCTTCTGCTAGCTTTTGATTTTATTTGCTCTTGCTTCTCTAGTTCTTTTAATTGTGATATTAGGGTATCAGTTTTAGATCTTTCTTGCTTTCTCCTATGGGCATTTTAGTGCTATAAATTTTCCTCTGAACACTGCTTTAGCTGTGTGCCAGAGATTCTGGTACATTGTGTCTTTGTTCTCTATGGTTTCAAAGAACTTATTATTTCTGCCTTAATTTCATTATTTTCCCAGTAGTCATTCAGGAGCAAGTTGTTCAGTCTCCATGTAGTTGTGTGGTTTTGAGTGTGTTTCTTCTTTTTTTTTTTTTTTTTTTGGTCACTCTGTCGCCCAGGCTGGAGTGCAATGGTGTGATCTTGGCTCACTGTCAGCTCCGCCTCCCTGGTTCACAACATTCTCCTGCCTCAGCCTCCCAAGTAACTGGGACTACAGGCGCCCACTACCACGCCCGGCTAATTTTTTGTATTTTTAATAGAGACGGGGTTTCACCATGTTAGCCAGGATGGTCTCAATCTCCTGACCTCGTGATCCACCTGCCTTGGCCTCCCAAAGTGCTGGGATTATAGGCCTGAGCTACCGCGCCCGGCCTTGAGTGTGTTTCTTAATCCTGAGTTCTAATTTGATTGCCCTGTGGTCTGAGAGACTGTTTGTTATGATTTCCGTTCTTTTGCATTTGCTGAAGAGTGTTTTACTTCCAATTATGTGGTCAATTTTAGAATAAGTGTGATGTGGTATTGAGAAGAATGTATATTTTGTTGATTTGGGGTGCAGAGTTCCGTAGATTTCTATTAGGTCTGCTTGGTCCAGAGCTGAGTTCAAGTCCTGAATATCCTTGTTAATTTTCTGTCTCATTGATCTGTCTAATATTGACAGTGGGGTGTTAAAGTCTCCCACTATTATTGTGTGGGAGTCTAAGTCTCTTCGTAGTTCTCTAAGAACTTGCTTTATGAATCTGGGTGCTTCTGTATTGGGTGCATACATGTTTAGGATAGTTCTTGTTGCGTTGATCCCTTTACTGTTATGTAGTGCCCTTCTTTGTCTTTTTTTTTTTAATCTCTGTTGGTTTAAAGTCTGTTTTATCAGAGTCTAGGATTGCAACCCCTCCTTTTTTTTCTCTTTCCATTTGCTTGGTAAATCTTCCTCCATCCCTTTATTTTGAGCCTATGTGTGTCTATGCATGTGAGATGGGTCTTCTGAATACAGCACATGATGGGTCTTGACTCTTTATCCAATTTGCCAGTCTGTGTCTTTTAATTGGTGCATTTAGCTGGTTTACATTTAAGGTTAATATTGTTATGTGTGAATTTGATCCTGTCATTATGATGCTAGCTGGTTGTTTTGCCCATTAGCTGATGGAGTTTCTTCGTAGTGTCGATGGTCTTTACATTGTGGTATGTTTTTGCAGTGGCTGGTACCGGGTTTTCCTTTGTATATTTAGTGCTTCCTTCAGGAGCTCTTGCAAGGCAGGCCTGGTGGTGACAAAATCCCTCAGCATTTGCTTGTCTGTATAGGATTTTATTTCTCCTTCACTTATGAAACTTAGTTTGGCTGGATATGAAATTGTGGGTTGAAAATTCTTTTCTTTAAGATTGTTGAATGTTACCCCCATTCTCTTCTGGCTTGTAGGGTTTCTGCAGAGAGATCTGCTGTTAGTCTGGTGGGCTTCCCTTTGTGGGTAACCCAACCTTTCTCTCTGGCTGCCCTTAACATTTTTTCCTTCATTTCAACCTTGGAGAATCTGATGATTATGTGTCTTGGGGTTGCTCTTCTCGAGGAGTATCTTTGTGGTATTCTCTGTATTTCCTGAATTTGAATGTTGGCCTGTCTTGCTAGGTTGGGGAAGTTCTCCTGGATAACATCCTGAAGTGTGTTTTCCAACTTGGTTCCATTCTCCCCGTCACTTTCAGGTATACCAATCAAATATAGGTTTGGTCTCTTCACATAGTCCCATATTTCTTGGAGGCTTTTTTCATTCCTTTTCATTCTTTTTTTCTCTAATCTTGCCTTCATGCTTTATTTCATTAAGTTGATCTTCAATCTCTGATATCCTTTCTTCTGCTTAATTCATTAAGTTATTGATACTTGTGTATGCTGCATGAAGTTCTTGTGCCATGTTTTTCAGTTCCATCAGGTCAGTTATGTTCTTCTCTAACCTGGTTTTTCTAGTTAGCAGTTTCTGTAACCTTTTATCAAGGTTCATAGCTTCCTTGCATTGAGTTAGAAGATGCTCCTTTAGCTCAGAGGAGTTTGTTATTACCCTCCTTCTGAAGCCTACTTGAGTCAATTCATCAATCTCATTATCTGTCCAGTTTTGTTCCCTTGCTAGTGAGGAGTTGTAATCCTTTGGAGGAAAAGAAGCATTCTGCTTTTTGGAATTTTCAGACCTTTTGCACTGTTTTTTCCTCATCTTTGGGGATTTGTGTACCTTTGGTCTTTGATGTTGGTGACCTTTGGATGGGGTTTTTGTGTGGTTGTCCTTTTTGTTGATGTTGATGCTATTGCTTTCTGTGTGTTGGTTTTCCTTCTAACAGTCAGGTCACTCTTCTGCAGGTCTGCTGGAGTTTGCTGGAGGTCCACTGCAGACCCTGTTTGCTTTGGTATCCCCAGTGGAGGCTGCAGAATAGCAAAGATTGCTACCTGTTCCTTCCTCTGGAAGCTTTGTCCCAGAGGGGAATGCACCAGATGCCAGCTGGAGCTCTCCTGTATGTGGTGTCTGTCGACCCCTGTGGGAGGTGTCTCCCAGTCAGGAGGCATGGGGGTCAGGGACCTACTTGAGGAAGCAGTCTGTCCCTTAGCAGAGCTTGAGTGCTGTGTTGGGAGATCTGCTATTCTCTTCAGAGCCAGCAAGCAGGAACGTTTAAGTCTGTTGAAGCTGCACCCACAGCTGCCCCTTCCCCAACGTGCTCTTTCCCAGGGAGATGGGAGTTTTATTCATAAGCCCCCGACTGGGCCTTTCACAGATGCCCTGCCCAGAGAGGAGGAATGTAGAGAGGCAGTCTGGCTACAGGGGCTTTCCCAAGCTGTGGTGGGCTCTGCCCTGTTCGAACTTCATGGTGGCTTTGTTTACACTGTGAGGGGAAAACCGCCTACTTATATCTCAGTAATGGCGGATGCCCCTCCCCTCACCAAACTCAAGCATCCCAGGTTGACTTCAGACTGCTGTGCTGGCAGTGAGAATTTCGAGCCAGTGGATTTTAGCTTGTTGTGCTCCGTGGGGGTGGGATCTGCTGAGCAAGACCACTCGGCTCCCTGGCTTTAGCCCCTTTACAGGTGAATGAATGGTTCTGTCTCACTGGCCTTCCAGGCACCACTGGGATATGAAAAAAATCTCCTGCAGCTAGCTCAGTGTCTGCCCAAATGGCTGCCTGGCTTTGTGCTTGAAATCCCGGGTCCTGGTGGTGTAGGCACCCAAGGAATTCTCCTGGTCTGCGGGTTGTGAAGACAGTGGGAAAAGTGTAGTATCTGGGCTGGATAGCTCCATCCCTCACAGCACAGTCCCTCACAGCTTCCTTTGGCTAGGGGAGGAAGTTCCCCGACCCCTTGCACCTACTGAATGACAAAACACCCCACCCTGCTTTGGCTCCCTCTGTGGGATGCACCCACTGTCTAACCAGTCCCAGTGAGATGAGCAGGGCACCTCAGGGGGAAACATAAAAATCACCTCCCTTCTGCAGTGGTCTCACTGGGAGCTGCAGACCGGAGCTGTTCCTATTCAGTCATCTTGCCTGGGAAAATCTGAAAACTGTTTTTAATAATCTGTTTCATTTCCTGTGTCAAATATCAGTGTAGAAACATATTTTTTGAGTATCATAGTTAATCCATGGGCCATGAAATGCAATACATCAAGTGCTGAGTCAGCAAGAGGTGCACCTTTGTTTTCTCACTCACTGGCAGATAGTGTTTTTACTTGTTTGAATAAACTTTTGAAAAGTAACAAATAATACAAAAATTTTAAAATTAAAAAATTATTTTTGAGATAGAGTCTCACTCTGTTACCCAGGCTGGAGTGCAGTGGCATCATCTCAACTCACTGCAACCTCTGCTTCTCAGGTTCAAGCAATTCTCCTGTCTCAGCTTCCTGGGTAGCTGGGACCACAGGTATGCACCACCATGCTGGGTCAGTTTTTGTATTTGTAGTAGAGACAGGGTTTCACCATGTTGGCTAGGCTGGTCTTGAACTCCCAGCCTCAAACGATCCACCTGCCTCAGCCTCCCAAAGTGTTGGGATTATAGACATGAGCCATCATGCCAGGCCAAAAGTTTGTTAATGACATTCTATATGACCCTGCACGTTACATTACAATCTGGAATTTTTCTTGAGCATGTCTATTATTTTTGTTTAAACCCTCAAACAGACCTCCTTACAGCAATTACAAGCTGGTTAGCATTTTTCTTTGGACACAAAAGTGGAAGCTGTTGTTCTGTGGGCCCAAATGAAGAAAAGGGGCTGAGGCTTGGACAGGAAAGTGCAAGTTGTACCTAGACAATGCCTTATGATGTATCTTGCTTCAAGATGAAACTTAGAAAGCCTTAGAAATGTGAGCTTCTTGGTCCTCATGGCTTCTTATTATTCTACCAACTTTTTATTTTGAAAAATGTTGAACCTATAAAAAAATGAAATAGTTATGGAATCCTGATATGCTTTACTAGATTCAATGACTGTTTTAGCATTTTGCCACTTTGTGCTCCCCCTACCCCCACCAGGCACACACACACACCCCCACGTCCCACACTCTGGATTTATGCGGATTTCCCTGCATGATAAGATTCAGGCTAAACATTTTTGTCAAGACTGCAACACAGCAGAGATTGAAAAGGAATGTGGACAATTGCCCTCTCCTGTGTAAGTGAAGAACTTGGGCAGAGTCCTTCCTCAGATCAGGGGACAGGGTGACAGTTGCACATTTGGGGAGGGACATAGAGTGACTTAAGGAGCTAGTGGGTGTGCAGGGCGATATAGAGAGATGGTGACTTCTGCCGAGTTGCACATTTAAATATTTAAATATTCTCGAGGCTAATACACTTATGTATCATTGGTTTGCAAAACTCTCCCACACTGTCTACACTTCCACGGCAAAATCTATGATGATGTTCCTTTCATATCTGCTCACAATTCCTTCCAAAAATTTGTGGACCTTCTGAAAGTTTGTTTTTCACTTCAATGATATTTTTGATCATCATTTATATCAGGTTTGACTTAAATAAAAAAGTTTGTGGTTTAGGGTAAGGACAGGGAGGGAATCACTGTATGATTTGCCCCATATCTTGTACTTATTAAAGTCAGCTCCAAACTTGTTTTTATTTTTCATTTGAAAACCATAATTCTCTGTGGTGAAAGGGGCAGAGGAATACTTAGGAGAGAAAATGTTGAGAAGGATTTCCCAAATTGGCATCCGAAGAAACCATGATGGAAATCCTGCAAGAGGAAATGAAGCAACCAGAAGGATGAGGTCAAATGCTCGAAGTCCTGGAGTCTCCAGGAAACGCTGTAAACAATAGATTGTTTGCCTTAAAATATGACTAAAAAAAGTAAGTGACCAAAAAAATGGTAAACTTCAGAACACTTCATAGATTTATCTTATAGTTATTAATTTTTTAAGTAAATATTTTTAAATAAATAAATGTTTATTTATTTATTTCTCTGTGTCCTGGGGCACATTACCTCTGTGGCAAAGATGTCAGAAAACTGATTTTAAAAAATACTGGCCAAGACTTGTAAACAACAAGGGCAAACAGCTATCCAGAAGTCCTGGGAGAATGGGGGTTCTGGGGCCCACCCAGGCTCAAGCTGGAGTCCCCAAGCCAGATCATGGGAAACAGTGGTAGCTATCGGACTTTTTCCCTCTAGGTGGTTCTCCAGGCCTTAGAATCTCCTCTCTGACAGGTAGTGGAGGCTGCAGAACAGGACAGCAACACAATAGTGAACTCCGGGCAAAGACTGAGTTTCCTAACTTTCTGCTCTTGTCAGTGGCTTCTTGAAGGTCAGGGCTGAGTTCACAGAAAAAGTGGCACAATGGCTGTAAATTAATTATTGCTATAATTTCCATTCCTATTTTTCTTTACTTTCCATTGGCAGGTGGCTCATGCTTAAGTGCTCAAAAAGTTCAGCCCCAAGATGCCTGGGCAGCGGTTGGCATGTGAAATGAGCTATGCCCCTCGGAATACCGTTCTTATCAGTAGCTGTGCTAAGGAAACATCTGCCCCCACAAAAAGTCAAGGGCAAAGGTCATCTGGCATTCCAAGGGAACTCTCCACAGCAGGGAGCCTTCTAATTGGCTGGTATTGATCGGTAAATTGTGTCCCTGCTGTGATTAATTCCAGCCCCCCCACAAACTCCCACAGCATGAGCGTGATAGGTCAAGGTTTGGGGCCTCTAAGCATCCTTTACAAATGGACCTCAGGTCCTTAAAGGTACCAGTGAAGGATTGCAGCTTGTTAAGTCTTCCTGGCTGCTGGTGCTAACCCAGGAAGCCGGTTTCATTCAGTTTCCTTGCTATCACTAATAGCAGCTTAATGGGATGCTAATGTGAGGAACAGACGTTATCTGATGGCTTGTGCGATTTATGATGGATTTATTGCCACTCTGTGTTCCCTTGGTGTTCAGTGCATCTTTTCCCCATCCATCCCTGTTATTGGCCTTAGCAAATGGTTTCATAATTAATTAATATTTTTTTCCTGAAGGGGGTTAAATTATTTTTGCCCTGCTGCTTTTCCTCCATATTTAATTCCCAATGGGCAACTCTTCTCTATGTGCCTACCAAAGAGGGAATATACTAACTCACAGCTGTTCTCTCCATGGCCTCCTCTGTGCCCCACCTTTCCTGCCAGCTAATGCCTACTCATCTTTCTAGAATAGTGGTTCTCAGGCTTCACTCTTCACTGGAGTTACCTGGGCGAGCTTTTAAAATACTTAGACCTGGGCCACATTCCCAGAGACTCTGATTTAATTATTCTGGGGTGCTGCCTGAGTATTGGGTGTTAGAAAAGCTAATTCTAATGTGCATAGTTGAGGAGCACTGAAGTAAGATTCTAGACCATGCTGAATGCTACCTAGCCCATGATGCTTGCTTTTCCCATGTCTCCCAGTGGGCACAATCTCCCGTTCCTTGTAATCCAAATAACACTGTATGCATCCTTGGAATCCACATAATACTTCACACATTTCCATTGGCAGCCACCTTACAGTTCACCTATTTGTGAACTTATCTCATTGCCATTATCAGACTGTGAGCTACTTTGGACAGGGACAGTGCCCGAGCCATCTTGGTGCCATTGCAGCGTCTTGCGCATAACAGGAATTCAGTAAGTATTTATTGACTTGAGTTTTCTACCAGTGACAACACTTCTTGGGAAGTGTGCTACCAGCCCCCAGTCCTGAATCCATATCAGGCAACAGGAATGGATTCTATTTTCGGGCCCCAAAGACAGATTTTTCCTGCCAGTGTGTCCCTGCTACCTTCTACCATCCCCTCTCACCAGGGTGACCACATGTCCTGGTTTGCTGGGGACAGTCACTGCTTATGCCTTTTGTCCACTGTTATTATGAATAGCACCTCCTTTCACTCTCAAAGGTGTCCCAGTTTGGATGACAAATTATAGGGTTCCTCTACTCACCCTCCTCCTCCAGGTCTCTTTCCTCAAGTCAGCCTAAAAAAGGAAGACTGCTTCAGAACCCATATCTTCTTTATGAGCTAAGCTTAAATAAGCTTAGAAAGTCCTGTACTAATACTACATAATTTTTTAATTCCATATATAAAAAAATTATGAAAACTAGTAGAACTAATCTATATCGTTAGAAGTCAGGAAAGGAGTTTTCTTTAGATGAAGAATGCCTGGAATGGGGCACATGGGGCTGGTTCTGGGATGCTGTAGGGATTCTCTTGCTTCATCTGAGTATTGGTTTCACAGGTATATTCATTTTATGAAACTTCATCACACATAACATTTATGCACTTTTCTATATGTATGTTATATTTTTATAGATTTTTTTAAAGAGGGCTAAATTATTATCAGTAGAGAACTGCAAAAGTCAATGTTTATTCTTATTAATGAATGTAACTGTTCTGATTGGCAAATTCTTGTCAGCACCAGCAAAGTTCTACAACACACAAAACACCCAGGAAATCTAGTGTTCGTCTTCTTGGAGACATATATTATTATCGTTTTATTAAGAATGTTATTTTTTATTAGGAAAATATATGTCATCAGTTAAAAATATAGTACAGTCTTGTTTATTATATAATGCTTCCAACAATTCTGTGAACTAGGTGAGTGTTTTCTCATATTACAGATGAGAAAGCTGCCGCAGAGGTGTTGGAAATGGGCTGAGTTTATATGGGCTGAACTTATCCAGCGTAGGTTGTAGAATTGCCAGGGTGTTCAGCTGTCTCAATGACAGAATCAGATTAAATGTATGGCTCATCTTATTGATTGGGCAGAAATCAACTCAGAGAGCTTAAAACAAAACAAAATTAAACTACAACTAGAAAATAAACAGTCAATTTTGTGACTTTAAATAGAAAAGACCAGAATGTCAATAGCTGAATTGAGATTAGGACCAACAGTTTCTGAGTTTCCAGAAAGCATGATCAACGTCTAGGCACCATGAGAGACTCAGTCCCAAATTGAGAGAATTTGCCGAGGGTTTGACATGAACCCTGCCTTGTTTGAGCCCAGTTCTCCAAGCCCAGAGCAGAGGTTCTCCAGGATGGAATCCTCTTAGAGACTCCTCAGTGACTGTCCCCATCTCCTTTCCATTCTATCCCTCTCTGTATGACTAGAGAGAATTTTTTTCCCTTTTAGGCATAGCTAACATGGGCAAATGAAACAAATTAGTTTTCATTAATACAGATAATAAATAAATCTTGTGGTGAAATAAATAATATAATATATAATAATGGACTGAAAAAACACAGCTCAAAACAGACAAAGCTGGGTAAAAACAGAAACCATCAAAAGTAGAGAAAGTCAGAGAACTATCCAGTCAAGCAATAAAGCAACAACATCTGAGAGGCCTCATGTACTGTCCTGAAGTGACTTTTAGCTACTCACGCTGTGTTAACTGTTGATGAAATGTCATTGAGCTTAAAATAAAATAAGTTTGTAGTCCTAGATAACACTCTGCAAGAGCAAATAATATTAGGCCACTATACACCGATATATGAAGAAATAACTCATAGCAATGTACCAATATGTCAAGATTTTTCACAGGAGGGAGTATGAAAACTAGCTGGATGGTGTCAGGCTCGTTTAAAAGCTCATTTGCTCCCCTTAGTCACTGTTCTTTAACCTTTACATGGCATCTCTCCTGGTCTCTTGTCGATGTGCTTGTCAAAGCACCAGCTTAATAGTGCTGGTCCATCAGCAGAGATGTGTTAAATGTAAAGATGGCAAAGTTCCCCACAGAAAGCTACATGCAGACTCTGGAGCCAGCTGAAGTCATGGGGCGTCGGGTGACAATGAGACTATGTCATCAAATGACATGTATCCCTGAGGTGCCCAATGAATTTTACACAGAGTTTTTTTCCCCCCCCTATTGTATTATTCTGACATCTTGCTAAAAACAAAAAAGAGAAAAGAAAGAGGACAGACATTTCTATTCCACAGAAAGGAAAGCTTGGACTCAAAGAAGTTGCCCGAATTGCTCTAGATGACTTTATTTGGGATTTCCTGGTTTCCATAAACAGCCACCCATCTGCCTACCCTCCCTCTCCCACTCACTTCTGACCACAACTGCACCCTGCTCTGTGTTAGGGGGAGTGGATTTGATGTCTTGGAGGCGAGGGGTGTGCCTGAGGTGAGTGGGCATGTCCATACCTCCCTGCTTTGTGAAATGATCGCAGCAGAGATCACCCACATACTCCCAGCCTGGTTCAGTGCAACATATGTCTGGTTCATTAGATGCAGCCTGTTCAGGCCTCTTCTCTTCTACCTGCTGAGACTTCACATCCACAGAATCCAGTTAACACCTCTGAGTCACAGGAGGCTGCCCTATCAGAAGACTACACACTTCCCACCTTCCCAGCTCAGGAGTCACAAGACCTGCGTTCAGATTTCAGCTCTGCCACTTACTGAGGCGAATACTTGTATCCATCTTAATGTCAGGTGGTCATGTTGAGTAACCTCTGATTTCTTATCTAAAAGTATTTCTTTTGGATAATTGAATGGAAAAACTACCTTAAATTGCTTAGTACAGGAGTCATCAATGTATAGTCTGCCTGCTGCCTGTTTATGGAAATAAAGTTTTATTGGAACACAGCTGTGCCCATTCATCTAAGGCTAGCATGTATGTTTATTGTTTACAGCTGCCTTTTTGCTACAATATCAGAGATGAGTAGTTGTCCCACATAGTGGGTCTGTACCATGTATGAGTTGCTTACTCCTTTTCTTCTTTCTGTTTGTCCTCACTCTTAACTGTGTGCTCCTAATCAGTTACTCTCTAATTATCCAACCCCTCCCCAGAAACAGACTGACTACACTTTCTTTTAACAGTAATTTGCTGGAGAGTTTCAATTTCACTTTGGGCACTGCTGCATCTTAGTGACAATAAGGAATTCATCTGGGGTGGATGGGGTTGATAGGGTGGGGGTGGGGCGGGAGGAGGTGAATAGGAAGCATTGTAGCTTCACATTTCGTGAGTGGGCTCAGTGAGGGACAACCACAGACACAGACCCTAGTTCAGTGTCCTATCTCTGTGTTTCATCAAACAACTACAGGATTTTGTTTGTTTATTGTTAGCAGGAGTACATGGTGTAAGAGCAAGCTGAAACATTTTTTTCCCCCTAATTTCAGCATCGTTAAAAAAAGTATATTCTCCAATGTATTGTGATATCAATGTAGTGAAAAGAGGCCTGGGAAGAGAAGTCAGAAAATCTAGGTTCAAGTCTGGGTTTATCTTAGTTTTATTATGTTGGTCAAGCCACAACTGAAGAAACTTCAGTTTCTTCAGAACTAAGACTGAGGATAGTAATACGACTTGATTCCTAGCATGATTCTGAAGCACAAAAGATAATGCAGGTGGAAAACTTTGTCAACTATGAGGCCATCTGTAAAATGTGACACATATATATAATAGGGTGTTTCAGGGGATTTCATTATTTTCTTTTTATATTTACATCAAATGCACAGTTTCAGTTTTTACAATAGGTTCTGATATCTTACAAGGCTGATCCCTAAGAATATTTGTATTTGGCTAGTTTTCCTGTTTATAGATTTGAATGTTTTTAATAAGATAAGCACTAAGCTTAGCAATTCGTCAATGTTCATTCTAATGACCTCCAAGAAACGCCCCATTGGATTAGACAGAATTATTTTAGTAAGTTTGAGGAGCCTTGGCATCTTTATGTTGAATTTTTCCATCTAATAGAAATATAACTCTTCCTCTTAATTATTAAAAATATATCCCCCAATCAAGGTTTTAAAACTTTTAATACATTTCTTATTGAGCTTATAAATATTTTATATTTGTTGCTATTTGAATGGCTTTTCTTTCGCTTTATATTATCTATCTGGTTATCGCCACTATATAGAAATACTGTTGCCTTTTAGGTATTTATCTTATTCCAAGTCACTTTATGACTCCTTATTTAAATTAAGAAAGCTTTTAGTTAATTCTTTTGACATTTTCAGGTTGTATTTGTGTGATTTTCTTGTACTTTAGTACCTTAGTTCACAAAATTTATTCATTTTGTTTTTGTAACTTGCTGCATTAACCAGAGAATCTAAAGTGATAATGATGCTAGCTGATAGTTCCAGCCACTCGGGAGGCTGAGGCACGAGCATTGCTTGAGCCTGGAAGACAGAGGCTGCAGTGAGCCGAGATCGTGCCACTGCATTCCAGCCTGGGTGACAGAGCAAGACTCTGTCTCAGAAAAACCCCAAAAACCAAACAAACAAAAACCCCAAACAGAGATAATCATACTAAAGGACATTCTTTGTGTTTGTTTCTGATTTTCAATGTTTACCAGTTAATTATAAACTTTATTTACTTTAAGCCAAGAGCATCTTTATCACATTGAAGGAGCATCCTTCTATTCCTATTGAAATGTTTACTCTATAATTAGGAAAAGGTGTTGATTTTATCAGATGTGGTATCTATGAAAATATCACATTGACTAATTATTGTTGAATCAGGGAATACTCAGTGGATTATCTTCTCCTTGGAAATCAATCCCTGTGGTCAGCTGACTGGCTCTGCTAACAGTGACAGATGTGTAAACGGTGCCTTCATGAGTTCAAACATTTCAGGACCAAACTTTTTGTACAAGAAAGTGGCCCAATGCAGAAGCAAGGGTGGCAGGAGTAGGAATTCCCCCGAGTTTCTCTCCTTGGACACATCTTCCAAAGTTGGCCGCTTTGAACAATCTTTTAAGGTAAAGACAATGGACATGGCAGTTGTTCACACCAAGAAGACAGTAGAGGAAGGAACATGGAATATGGGAACAAAAATCAGCCGGATGCTCAAGAAATGTGAAATTAGAAAGTAGAGAAAGATGGTGTCTTTGTATGTGCTCCTCCCCTCCCCTCAGCCAGGCCTAACAAACCCTTAGCTGCACCCCTCCACCCCACTGACTACCCCTCGGAGCCTGCTCAGGCCTTTGGGCTTAGGACTGGGAGTGGAATTTCAATGCCATGGAACTCGCATTTTAAAATGCCATGCTCAAAAATATCGCCTGAGATGTAGGCAAATGAACTGCTAACATCAGTGTCTATACTGGGCTCTTGCTGGCACTCTGGCCGCATGTATGACCTTTCAACACGGTATTTTAAAAAATGAGCAGCGCTTTCCTCTTCCCCTGGCAGCTCAGAATAGCCCTGTTTCCTTTCCTATAAACAAGTCATATCTCTGGGAATTTCTAAAGCTGAATATTGTCTGCTAAGAAGACGTGACTCACGCCATTTCCTGGCAGTTCTCATAAATTCAAGAACACCTCTTGAGGAAAGAATCCCAGGCAAGAGTGGCCACAGAGAGCCTCGGATGCCTTCGTTTCAAACACAGGAAGCTGAGAGACAAAGGAAAACACTAGCAATCGTCCCTGGCCTTGGCATTCCCCTCTTCTGGGCTGAGTTCCTATTGTGGCTGTCAGAGCAGCCAGGGGACGCCCACTGGGAAACTTCTGGGCCGGTCTTCAGGCCTTTAGTCACTCACCCACCCCCTCCATTTGGAAACTCACCTAGCTTAGCTTCCTTCTAATTCTTGGGGTAGAGGTTCTCTGAGGCGGGATTCCCCAAGGAAATTACCAGGAGTTCACACACACTGGAGCTGTGGGGCTTCCTAGCTGCTTTTAGCAAAAACTCTGTGGCCCAAAAAAATCTCCTTTCTGCATATTCTCTTCCCAGCACGTCCTCTCCTCCTCCACCCACTGGCCCTGTCTCTCTGAGTCCCCTCTTCAGTGCCACATCCTTTTCCTCATATTTGCTAAATAGTCTAGAAACAAAGGAAAAAGTGTTTTACTTGGCTTCTCCTAGCTCAGCCATGTAAAAACTTCTGTGTGTATGTGTGTGCCTCTGTGTGTTTATTTGATGTGTATGTCTCTATGTGTTTGTGTGTCGACCACATGGGAACAATAATGCAAGGGGGTTGGTTGAAGAGATTGGATGAGAATAGTTGGAAAAGTGGGTAATCAGGATGTTGCTTTAGTTATACCTACTTCTTGCCTTCAGTTGCACCTACTTTTTGCCTTCTCATTAATGAAATGTCAAAGGATTGATTTGCATATGGCTCTGCAAATGCACTTCGGTGGGAAGGTTTAATTCCTGTTGGTCTATAGCGTGCCCTGGTATTGGTCTCAGAACCAGAACCCTGGAAGCTGGAAGTATCCATAAGGGCATGATCCAGAGACAATAGTGACTAACATGTATAAAGCATGATGTATGTATCAGGCATGATGGTATGTACTTCATATGCATTTTCTCATGTGTCACAACCTAATAATTTTCAGCATTTCACTAGTAAGGAAGCAGGACTGGAGAAGTTAAGTCGGTTGTGCAAGATTTTTTAAAAGACATGCCAAAGCTGGAATTTAGACCCATATCTATTTGGAAACCACAATCTGGCTCTTAGTCACTGTGCCATAGAGCTACCCTAAGAGAGTAAGATGGGATAGGAAGGGAGGGAAATAAAGACAAGGAAGAAGCAGAGGACAAGTATGTGTTTACTACATTGATAGAATTGAATGATGTAATTTCTCCCTTAACTCTCTAGGATGACCAACTTATCCAGGTTTGCCTGAGATCTTCTTGATTTTAGTACTGAAACTCTCACATCCAAGGAACTCCCTCAGTCTTGGGAAAACCTGGACAGTTAGTCATTCCATTGCTTACCATCTGGAAAATCTGCTATAGATGATGTGGATTGTTAGAAGATAAAGCCCATCCATTTATGACCTAAAGAACCTGGGTTATTGGGGGATACAGTTGAAATCCATGTCATGGATAACTGCACATTATGTATATGTTGTTTGTATGCCTCTCACAGAGTTCTTGAAATTTTGAGTCCATAAAAGACATGTAATAGTTGTTGACTCGATTTATAAAGAGCAAGATAGATTATGAGTAAACATCTGTAGGATGAGCACCATTGCAGGTAATAGGACTTTAGGTAAAACTTAATCCATGAACAGTAAAGATTTTTTTTTCAATGTAAAGTTGTTTGCTACATGTATGTGCAATTTCTTTCGACACACTGAAAACAATACATTTTGACTAGATTTTTTTTTTATGTTAGAGTCTAGGAATATTCACTTTGTATCACTGCTGTGCTCCTGAATGGTTCTATGAAAAAATAGTGGATTTTTATAAATCATATTTTCTGTGTATTAGGGATGTGAATTCTTTTGCAGAATGTGAATTCTGCAAAAGAGTCAATATGGCCCCTCACCTGTTTGGTTTTGCAAATGTCTGTTTGAGATATACCGTTAAGACGCTAGCTGCAAGTGGAAAATACCTATGCCAAACACCTGAGGAGTAATAAAGAGCACTACTTTATTGGTGGATCTGGTTCGGCCCTGATATAGGTTTAATTTTCAATAAAACAACTTCTCATTTTCTTTGGAAATAGAACTGACTTTCTCTCCTCCTATGTCTGTCTCTTTCACCCTAATCTAAAAACTCCCCTACACAAGCATCTACTTCCTCTTAAGCTTTTTAAGCTTCTTAATGCCTCATCTTTCTGATGTGATGTGTTTGGGTTTTGTTTTCTTTTAGAGTTTTCGAAGAACTCCAGGAAGTGGCTACAGAGTAAAGTAGGATCCTGATACTGGTAGGGAGGCTTCTGCAATAACGATCTAGGGGTGACCAAAGTAGTATTGATTACAAGCAAACCTTGAAATGTGATCAACCTACAGCTCAGTTCAGCTCAGCTCTCTCCAGTTCCTCCGTGGGAGCTTTGTTCTTCCATTTGAAGGGAGTAACTAAGACTGCAGACATCCTCCACAGTAGAAAAAATTTGGTTTCCAGTCACATCAATTAAAAAGAAAAATTTGGGACAATCTGTTCCCTCCTCCCACTTTTTCAAAGGCAAACAGGAAACCTTGGGATATTTGTGTGTAATAGACACTGTTCGAGGCTGAGCAGTCACTCATCTCTCTCAAGGGTCCTTCCTTGCCTCCCTTTCCCCAAATGTTCATATATTTGCTTTAAAGACCCCTTCAATTTAGGTCCAGCTGACCCAAGCTGGGGAAGGTTATCTTTCTTTTTTACCTCTCCTTCAGGTGAGAAACAAGGCTGACAAATTTATGGATTTCAGTTATTTCTTTAATAAATTACTCCCTGGGATGTGATTCCAGGAAAAAGATGCTTTAGGGGATAAAGGTTTTAGAGAAAGTGGTGACTAGGCAGAATTATGCATTGTGGTGAAAGATACTCCACACTCCACGTTAGGCACTTCTAGGAGACTAGACATTGTCAGAGAAATACCCACAGAAGTGGACAGGGGTTGGTAAAATGTCTTCCGTGGACATTATAGTGATACAGCACCTAATGATGAGAATGCGTTCTGAGAAATGCCTCATTAGGCGATTTCATCGTTGTGCAAACATTAGAATGCATTTACACAAACCTACATGGTACAGCCTACAACACACCTAGGCTGTGTCATCTAGCCAGTTGCTCCTAGGCTGGTTACAAATCTGTGCAGCATGTTACTGTACTGAACATTGTAGGCAATTGTAACACAATGGTAAGTATTTGTGTATCTAAACACAGAGAAGGTACAGTAAAACATGGTGTTATAATCATATGCGGTCTATCATTGACCTAAACAGCATTATGCAGCGCATGACTATACTTTAGGATAAAGAGAGAAACACTTTTTTTTTCTCCAGTATTCCTGCTTGTTTAGTGTTTTAAACAGAACAAGTGGTGCTGAAACAACCTGGAGAACTTGTCAGTCGTTTTTGAGAATCTAAAATATTTTTTTAGGAGAACAATTCCCACCACTTCTTCTTATGACATTCTTTATGTCTCCTGAGGGAACAGGAAAAAATGACTTTGAGTATTTCGTAGGGTGTGGAGGAGAAAGGAGTCTTTCTGATGTGGTTATACAATTTCTTCCTTTTTCAACATGAGAAAACTGAGGCCCAGAGAAGTAAAGGAAGTCACCGTAGATCCTACAGTGAGTTTGCACGCATGACCCAGGCCAAAGCTCAGTTTCCCTTTTTGGCACTCTATAATTACATGGGAATTACCTTCGGAGGATGTGTTCCAGGCCCTGGAACCACACGCATCAGCCCCTCCCGCTCCCTGTGCTATAGCTCATTGCTCACCTGTGCTTTGTTCTGTGCTGGCCCGGATATAGTTGGTTCGCCGAGCTGCCCCTGGGCTCCTCAGAGAGCATTAGTCATGAGCTCCTGTCTCAAGGGCCCTGATTCATTTCTAGCCATGATTGCATCAGTGTGCATGCGTATCTCTTTGTGAGAGATGTGAGTCCATGTTGCATGTGTGGGAGTTTGCCAGAATTACAACCTTCTGCCCCTTCCTAGCCATGGCTAAAGAATAAAGCAAAGAAGAAAGAGACATCCACTTGGGGCTTTTTACAGACTAGAGGTCCTGTTTACTTAAAGGTTATAAATGCTGCTGTAGGAAATGTTAAGAATTAAAATCATGATTACATTAGGCATCTGCTTTGCTTTCCGGTGAGCCTAACTAGCATTTGGAGTCAGTGAATAAAGTGAAGGCAGCATTTTAACTGTCTCCTTGCAAAAGTGGCTGGGCAAGGATACTCAGGCTTGTAGGAAAGTGCATTGAGATCTCAAGATAAAAGGTTTTACTTGAGGGAAAGGTTATTGTTATTATTTTGAACTTTCAGAGTGGTTTCCTTTTTGCATATTTATGATATTAATATAATCTTAATAGAAGGTTTAATGTGCAAGTTGCTAAGCACATTGTCCAATGGAAAAAAATAAATTACACAACTATCGCAATGATAAGGCAGTTTTCTACTACATTTAGTCATCTCTTTCTTAAACGGAGAGACTTGCAGAAATCTTAAAAGCATACTGGAAAAGTTTCAATAATAAAATAGTTTAATTTTAAGATTTGTGTTTCAGGTAAATACCAAATGATACAGGCCTTTACGAAATATAAAATAAAATATAAAATAAAGTGAGCTTAAAATTTTTCATGATTATTTGATATCTATTACTGCCGGAGAAACTGGATGTTGAAATGGACGAGACTGAAAACTGAAATAGATATATTCTTCAAAACAGTGTGTGAAAGAAGCAAAGGATATGGAGCTCTTTAGTGAAATAAATCTGAATTTGGCCTAAACCTATTTTAGCACTAGGCTTTGATGTAGTTTTGCACTATACATAACTTAAATGGAAAAGTGTGGGCACCATTCTTCTTAAATAGTTGGAACTGTGGCTTTGGCCCTGTAGATCATGTTTTATCAATTCATACGAAACAGAGATGAGACGCACTGTGTTATTGGATTGAAGTATATTGTATAAGCAGTTTCCTGCTATGTAAGTCAGTTTCTTAACCATGTGAATTGATTCAGCTACATATTTACAATCTCCAGCTTTTGCAAGGTCCTCATGGCAGCCCATATCCTATGCTTCTTTATTCCAAGCGAATGTTAAAAATTTTCACCGTTCTCACTCTGAACAACCTTACACTTGGCTCATGATATTACTTTCTAATTCACAGAAAAAAGTATAGCCTGTCAAGGAGGAGCTCCCTCAATTTCTCCCTTCCCACCCCAGAAACAGTGACAGCCATACCCCTCCTTTCTTCCTTCTTTCCCTTCAAAATCCTCCTGTGTCCAGACCTGGCCCCTCCACCTGTGCTTTGGGCTACATCACTCCTACTCCCATCTCTTCAGGAGGTTTGCTCTTTGTATTCGGTGTTCTCAATCACTCTTTTTCTATTGCTTTCTTGTTCTCAGCACAGAAACATACTTAATTCTTTCCCATTACTTAAGAATATTTTTATGCATTTTCCTTAACCTAGGGTATCCTAGCTACTATCAAGTCTTCTGTCCACATACACACAGCATAGTTTATACTTAGTACTTCTACTCCCTTATCTTTCATTTATTACTCAATTTAGTCCCATCTTACTTCTACCCTTACCACTCCCTAGGAAATGCTCTCACCAAGGCCATCCAGCATCTTGTAAATTCTAAGTTCAACAGCCTTTTGTTAGGCTTCAGATGGCTTGACTTTAAGGTAAATGCTTCAATCATCTTTGACTCCTCCCTTTCTCTCACTTCCCACATCTGGTCCCACAGCAAATTGTGTCAGCTTTACTTTGAAAATCTGTCTGGAGTTTAACTACTTCTCACCATCCCACTGCCACCTGGTCCAAGTTACTATCATTCTTGCCTGAATTACTGCAATGGTTTCTTAACTTGTCTCACTGCTTCTGCCCTCACCCTCCTCCACCCTGTTATCAACCCACAACCAAAGTTGAGGGCTTAAATTAGATAATGCTATTTCCTCTCCTAACACCCTCCAATAACTTCCCATCTCAGAGTAAAAGCTATAGTTCTGAGTATAACGCACAGGGTTCTACATGATCCTCCCCTTCTGCCTGTTTTCATCTTCTATTAGTCCTCTACTTCCCCAGAGCCAGGACTAGCTCAAGGCCAGAGAGATGCCTAGGGTGTGAGATGAAAGAATTAAGAAGGTGCTCACTCTCAGGGGTCAGCTGCACTATCAACACCTTCTAAAAATCGCTCTTCTTGACATTCTCCTTTCTTTGCTTCTGTTGCCTGGTTTTCCTTCAGCAACTTTGACTTTCTCCTTAATTCTACACCTCCCACCCTCATCTAAGAGCATGATATAGTCATGGTTTTGTTAGATTTTTGCAGTGCAGATACAGAGTTAGATTGCTTGGGTTCACCTTTTGCTTCTAGAACCATGTGGCCACAGATAAATTATTTAAACTTTCTAAGCCTCAATTTCCCCATTCGCAAAATTTTAATCATACTGCCTACCCCATAGTATTGTTATGAAATTTAAATAAGTTTAAATTAAATCACGTAAGCATTTAGTGCAATACTAAGCACATAGTAAATGTATAATAAATATTGTAATTAGTAATTATTTTTAGTAGTATTAATATTACTCTTGTACCTGTCCCCTTAAAGCCCAACATCCTCTCTGTTAAGCCATTTGAGTTTTTCCAGAACAACTGCAAAATATGAATTCCTGGTACATAAGTAAGTAATTTTGTCTCTAAAAGGTAGAGAAGAGAATAGCATATTTTACATTTCCTTTTTTTTGTAGGAAAAATGTTACAGATCACACTTTTGTCAAGAAGCCAAAGAACAAAGTTGATTAAAACATTATGCCTGGAAGTAAAGGGGAACAGGACATCAGCAAAATTCTTTTCATCAATTCACATGTTGAAGACATGTAAGATCAATGGAACACAAAATGGAAGAGAAATCATAATCATATGTGTGAAGACTAGCAGGTATTTTTGCCTGTGCACATCAACGGGCTGTATTGTGGCATATACATGAAAGGGTGAAGTGCTTGATGTCTTTAGGTTGTATTTTCCTAAAACTCCATGCTACTAGGAGAGAGGATTTTGTTTAATTAACAATTATTTCAGGAGTCATACTGTGAGATGCAGTGTTAGGATGCATACTGGGGGAGCACTAGCTGTGGGTTCAGCAAGGAACTAGAAGATCCTTCTGCCTGGAATACTCTCTCCCCAGATTTTATCATGACCATCTCCTTCTTGCCACTAGGGTGCCCGTTTCCTAATCAGAGTCAGAACTCTCCATCTCATTTCTCTGTTTTTTTCTTTCTCAGACCTTATTGCCCTGAAATTATTTTGTTTACTTTTTGCTTTCTTGTTTACCATCTGTCCCCTTTCTCATTTCCATGAGAAAATGAGACTTCTTTGTCCCTAGAATCTGTAATAGTGCCGGCTCTTGAAGACATACAGTCAATGCTTGCTGAATGCAATAGGTCGTACCTGGTTATCAAAGCACTCATAACTTTATTCCCAGAGAATAACTGGTGATTGACAATATGCTTCCTTAACTTGATCGTGTTGAAAGAAATAGTTAAAATTTGTGAATATGACAAAACCACAGCCAGAATGTTGTGATTTCAAGATACTGTGAAAAAAAAAATATGTGTTTACCCTATAAAGGTCCGCAGGATACCAAGCAGAAGGTCTCATACAAGTGTTGAAATGAGGGAAGAAGTGGAATCAGTTTTTTAAAGATTAATGAGATAATACAAACAAGCACCCAGAGAGAACAACGCAGTGCAACTTCATCAAGCTTCCTTGGAGCTTCACCAAGAGTTTATGCACCATAGTACACTCAGGTTTTTAAAAAGTATTACAATATTTCAGAATCAGTTAAAGGACCCTATAAATTCCTCCCAGAACCCATTTTCTCTCCTCCTCTTTCAGAATTTACCACTATACCAGAGAGTTAGAGCTCGCTAAAAAATCTAAGTTGGGGTCGTGTGAAGTTTCGGCCAGAGAAATAGGAATTGAAACCACTTTGGGATCAAGGCATTCAGAGCAAGGGTGGTCACCCCCGTCCTTCTCTGATGTGGTGCATCTTGCAGGCCATGTGCCCCAAATGGCCAGATACAAGTGCCACTTGACTCGTATCACACTCACATCAGATGAGGAATATGTCTTTATAAGCCAATGGGATTTTGGGATGTGCTTATTGACACTCCATAGCCTATTCTTTCCTGAGTAACATAGACATAACTGCTCATTTGGGTGTTTATTATTTATTGTTTTAATAACATTGCTGCATATATATGATGTACAGATAATATTCAGGTTATTGTAATGTTTTGAAATATGCTGTAAGTGGTATGATATGCTAATATAGTTATGTAACTCTCCCTCTCAACATGAATTTTTGGGGATATATCCATGTTGATACTTTTAGGCTTAAGTTCATTTAGTAAACATTTATTTTTTTTTTTAATTTTTTTTTTTTGAGACGGAGTCTCGCGCTGTCGCCCAGGCTGGAGTGCAGTGGCCGGATCTCAGCTCACTGCAAGCTCCGCCTCCCGGGTTCACGCCATTCTCCGGCCTCAGCCTCCCGAGTAGCTGGGACTACAGGCGCTGCCACCTCGCCCGGCTATTTTTTGTATTTCTTAGTAGAGACGGGGTTTCACCGTGTTAGCCAGGATGGTCTCGATCTCCTGACCTCGTGATCCGCCCATCTCGGCCTCCCAAAGTGCTGGGATTACAGGCTTGAGCCACCGCGCCCGGCCTAGTAAACATTTATTACAGTTCATTCATTCATTCTCTGTTGATGGACATTTAGGCTGTTTGTTTTTTTCTGTCATAAACAGCACTGAAATGAATAGTTCATGTCTCCTCCTGCATGTGGTAGGAGTTCCTGGAGAGTTTATATCTAGAAGAGGAATTGCTGAATTCAAGGGTATGTGCAACTTCAGTTTTACCAGCTATTGTGAAATTGCTTCCTAAAGTTATATCAAAAAAACTTGCCGTTTTTCTTTAATGTCATAATTCCAGCAAACACCATTTCTATGATTTCAAGTAGCTTTTTCAAATTATGTATCCTCAGTGATATACACTCAGTACCTTGAATAGATTGAACCAAGTCCATCAGGGTAAAAAAACCCTACATGGATTTTAACGTTAAAGATGAGCTCTTGGATATTCTTTAGCAGACTAAACTGTGGTGCAACTGGCTTAATTATTGAGGTTTTTACTCTTTTCTAACAGGTAATTGTCTTGGCTTGTTGGAAAAATAACTTAATGGTATATCATTGCACATATTTCAAAACCACATGCAAAAGAGTATAAGAAAATAATAACAAATGCTTTCAAGATGTAAATGCAACCAAAAAGAGGCTTAAGAATTTATTTCCCGTTAGCTCTAGTTCAAACATTCAAACGTTCCACTTTTGAGAGTGATATGCTTGTCAATCTAGCATCTGGCAGAACACCGATGGCATCTCTCAGCAAGATAACTCTCCAAAGTTATCTTGAACCTGTGATGGTTCGGACTCTACAGAACTATCTGAAAAGCCATCAATTATCAGCTGCTATTCCCAACAACCTCTAATTGTGAGTTGGTTAAGATTTACTCTACTTTACTTTACTTTTCTTTTCTTAGACCAGATCTTGCTCTGTCGCCCAGGCTAGAGTGCAGTGATACAATCTAGGCTCGCTGCAACCTCTGCCTGCTGGGTTCGAGTGATTTTCGTGCCTCAGCCTCAGAAGTAGCTGGGACCACAGGTGTACACCATCATGCCTGGCTAATTTATGTATTTTTATTAGAAACGGGGTTTTGCCATGTTGGCCAGGCTAGTCTCGAACTCCTGGCCTCAAGTGATCTGCCCACGTTGGCCTCCTCAAGTGCTGGGATTATAGGTGTGAGCTACCATGCCCTGCCAGGATTTTCTTTCTTTTTTATCTTTATTTCTTTTTTTTTTTTTTTTTTTTTTTGAGACAGAGTCTTGCTCTGTCGTCCAGGCTGGAGTGCAATGGCGCTATCTCAGCTCACTGCAACCTCTGCCTGCCAGGTTCAAGTGATTCTCCTGTCTCAGCTTCCCAAGTAGCTGGGATTACAGGTGCGTGCCACCACGCCTGGCTAACTTTTGTATTTTTAGTAGAGACAGGGTTTCATCATGTTGGTCAGGCTGGTCTGAAACTCTTGACCTCACGTGATCCGCCTACCTTGTCCTCCCAAAGTGCTGGAATTTCAGACTTGAGTGAGCCACTGTGCCCGGCCAGATTTTCTTAATTGAACAAAAGAGTAGGATGCAAAACTAGACCTATTCTAAAGATGCAAACAATATCATCTCTTTCATGGATATGAAACAATTATTATTACTGCTGTTAATGTAAGATAATATGTTTAATTTTAATATTTTGAATATTTTTGATGAATTTTCTAAGCCTAAATTGGTTTTCTACATGTATGCCAGCATACATATCTTTAAGAATTTAAGAAATTCAACCCAAATGACAGGATCAGTCACAGGGATCGTCAATGCCTATGGCTTCAACTGTCCCTCTTGGGGTCATGCCAACTGAATCAAATCTCTGGACACCTCCAGACCAGATCTCTGTGCTGATCACATTCCTAAATATCCAACATGATACTTGACAGCTTCACCCAGCTACAGCCGACTCTTCAAATTCAGCAAGTCCAAAGTTGATCTCATCATTTTTCACTCCAGTTCATTTTCCTTCTTCAGGCAATGCTTAGATAACAGTATCACCATCTATCTAGTCACTGAACGCAGACATTTTAGGTCACCTTTCTCCTCACATGTCACTTCCTTTTGAAACTATCCCCCTCACTCCATCTACTATCATTGCTGGCTCTGATTCAGGCCTTCATTGTCTTCTGCCTGGACTATCACAGTAGTCTCATATTTATTATCTCTGTCTCCATTCTGGTCCCTGCCAGTCATCCATATTTCTTCCAAAAAGAAATTTTAATAAATGCAAATGCCATTCACTAATATTGCTTACTATTATTTCATGGCTACCTGTTTCTTTGCAGGTAAAGGCTTTTTTTTTTTTTTTTTTAATTTTTTTATTTTAACCAGGTCTTACATAATCTGATATTTGCAGACATCTTATTTCCTAACAGTTTTTGGCTGGACAAGAACACAGGATGCGTATGAAATGTCTTGTAATTCCCTAAGTCCATCTTGCCTTCTCAGCTACCTTGCCTTTGCACATGCCTTCCTTCCAACCAGAAGATGGTCTGTTCATCAAGGGCCTGTGCAAATGTCATCTTCTTGGTTGCTCCTTTAGTGCTCTCTGCACACTTCAGTCATCACACATTCACTCCTTCTGCTGGGCTGGGAGAGCTCCTAGAAAGAGGGATTGAAATTGTATTCATGTCCATCATGCAGTTTGTGCGTGGCAGCTCAGACCTGCTACAGATGGGCGGCCAGCAGTCAATGAAGGGGGTGTGGTCAGCTTTCTTCTTCCTTTCTACTCTTACTCTCCCACATTGCTAACCTGACTTTCTGACCCTTCAAGCACTGAAGCCAAGGCAGGGCTTAGAAAATCTTTAATGTATTCTCTTTCTCTTCCGGACTTTTGTTTTTTTTTTTTTTTTTTTGCCAGGCTGGAGTGCAGTAGTGTGATCTTGGCTCACTGCAACCTCTGCCTCCTGGATTCAAACAATTCTCCTGCCTCAGCTTCCTGAGTAGCTGGGACTACAGGCACACATCACCACACCTGGGTAATTTTTGTACTTTTAGTAGAGACGGGGTTTTGCCATAATGGCCACGCTGGTCTTGAACTCCTGACCTCAAGTGATCCACCCGCCTCAGCCTCCCAAAGTGCTGGGATTACAGGCATGAGCCACTGTGCCTGGCCTCTCTTCTGGACACTTTCATGGCTTCTTTGAAGACATTGCTGATACTCTTGCCTGGAGTTCCCTCAACCCAAGTGAATAGATCTCTATTGTGGTAGTGCACAGGAGCTCTCATCCTCCCCCAATTGCCTGGTCATGATAGAAACCCCAAGCCAGTCTTTCTCCCCTACTCACTCAACCCACATTTGGACAAGCTTGGAAAGCCTGCCCTGCTGCCCTCAGAAAGCCTCACTACAGAAGTAATGAAGATTTTTATACCTTGTTGATGTAAGTCTGGTATCTGTCTTGACATCTGAACCAGATTTTCAATGAAGGTCCATTCTGCAGAAGAAGGGGTTTATATAATAACTGGTACAGCAAACAGGATAACCACAATATTTATTGTGTCTGATGTTAGTATAGCCAGTCCATTTCTCTTGTGGTTGCTGTTTGTATATCTGTTTTGTGTATCTTTTTCCATCCTTTCACCTTCAACCTATTTGTATCTTTCAATCTAAAATGTCTCCTGTAAGCAGCATATAGTGGTATCTTGTCATTTAAAAAATCCAATCAGATATCTCTTTCTTTTGATTGGATTGTTTAATCTAGTCACACTTAATGTTATCACTGGTGTGGTTGGATTTACATCTGTCCAACCATACCAGTGTTTTTCTGTGTTTCATGTTCATGTCTTTTTCCCCCCATTTCTCCTTTATGTTTCCTTTTAAAAAATAGACTTCATTTCTAGGACTTTTTGGATTTACGGAAAAATTGAGAAGTTAGCAAGGATCCTGTATATCTTGTCCCCAGGTTTCCCTATTATTAACATTTTGCATTGGTATTGACAATTGTCACAATTAAAGAACCAGTATAGAAACATTCTTATTCACTAAATTCCATAGTTTACTCAGATTTCCTGTTTTTGAAAAGAAATGTGGCAAAATGTATATAACACAAAATTTATGATTTTATCCACTTTTAAGTGTAAAGTTCAGTGACATTAGTACATTGACATTGCTGTGCAGCCGTCACCACTGTTCATCTCCAGAACATTTTCATCTTCCCGTTAAACACTGTACCTATTAAACACTAAGTCCTCATTCTCTCCTCCTTCAGCTCCTGGCAATCACCATTCTCTTTTCCGTCTCTATGAATTTGACTGCTTAGGTACCTCATGTAAGTGGAATCATATAACATTTATCTTTTTGCGTATGGCTTATTTCACTTTGTGTCATGCTGTCAAGGTTCATGTATGTTATTGCGTGTGTCAGAATTCCCTTCCTTTCAAAGACAGAATCATATTCTATTGTATGTATGTACCACATTTTGTTTACCCATTCATCTATCAATGGACATTTGAGTTGTTTCCACGTTTTGGCTGTTGCGAATAATGCTGCTGTGAATGTGGACATGCAAACATCTGTTTGAGTTCCTCGTTTCAGTTCTTTTGAGTATACACCCCATGTTTCCTTAGTTTTTATTTAATGTATTTTTTTGTTCCCAGATCCGATTTATGATATGTTACATTTAGTTTGCATGTCTCCTTAGGCTCCCCTTGGCTGTGACGATTTCTGATTTTTCTCGTTTTTGATAACCTTGATGGTTTCAAGATCAAGGAGTACCAGTCAGGTATTTTATAGGATGCTCTTCGATTGGAATTTGGAATTTGCCTAATGTTTTTCTCACACGTAGAGTGGTGTTATAGGGGTTTAAAGGAAAACCATGGATGTCATGGGTCATTTTCATCACATCGTATGAAGGGTAGATAGTATCAACATGATTTGTCACTGTTGATATTTACCTTGAACACTCAGCTGAGATAGTGTTTGTCAGGTTTCTCCACACTAAGTTACCCCTCTTCCATAGTACTCTTTGGAAGAAAGTCATTATGAACAGTCCATATTTAAGGATTGGGGTTTTATGGTCCTTTCGTTAAAGGAAGAGTATCTACATAAATTATCTAAAATTCTCTTGCCAGGAGATTTGGCTCTTCTCCCCCATTTATTTATTTATTCAATCATTGTTTTAGATTAGTATGGACCCATGAATATTTATTTTGTACTGTGGATTATAATCTAATACTATTTTGTTCATTTTTTTTTTTGCTCAAATGGTTTCAGCTTTGGCCACTGGGAGCTCTTTCTGTTGGCTTCTGTGACCCCTTGGACATACCCCTATCAATGTAGGGGTTTTGTTTGCTTTTAGCACTTCCTAAGATGCTCCAGGTTTATCTTCTATTTTCTGCCCAAGTGCTAGTTTCAGTCATTTCTTCAAGAAACCCTGTTTCCTTTTATTAGAGGATGGTATTTGAAACCAAGGTCTGGGAGATGTGTGCTCACAACTGCTGTTTCCTTGCAGGTCTCACAATTTTGTGTTGAAACTAGACACTGTAATAATATTTTACAGCAGCTGTGGACACGGACTCCCTTCCTTCCCAACCCCCAGGACTGGTGGTGTTTGTTGTATGTTTTGTCATTTGTTTATTTGTTTAATGATTGGACTGAACTAATCCTGTGATGTCTGTTTCTCCCACAGTGTGCAACCTCTGACGTCCATGCTTAGATATTTTCCCCTTGTTTTTATCTTTTAGTTTGGCTACCTAGGGGCTGCTCCTGGGTCTGGGTCCACATAAACCACTCGTTGGCCAAAGGTGGTACTTAAGCCCCCTTAGCCAGTTATATTTTTACTCTTTATCTTTGGATGTGTGTGTGACTTACAGGCTGCCATAATAATTCAGAGAATTTATGTTTATTGCCCCCATATTCAGCCATGGACTAGTAGCTTGGAGTTTCTTTCTCTAATTGCTCCCAAGAAGGCTTAGTCTTGGGCATGCCATAATCTTACGGTTTGCCCAGGGTGAGTGTGATTTTTTTTTTTTTTTTTTTTTTTTTTTTTTTTTTTTTTTTGAGACGTAGTCTAGCTCTGTCGCCCAGGCTGGAGTGCAGTGGCCGGATCTCAGCTCACTGCAAGCTCCGCCTCCCGAGTTTTTTTACGCCATTGTCCTGCCTCAGCCTCCCGAGTAGCTGGGACTACAGGCGCCCGCCACCTCGCCCGGCTAGTTTTTTTGTATTTTTAGTAGAGACGGGGTTTCACCTTGTTAGCCAGGATGGTCTCGATCTCCTGACCTTGTGATCCGCCCGCCTCGGCCTCCCAAAGTGCTGCGATTACAGGCGTGAGCCACTGCGCCCGGCCGCTGTGATTTTATTTTTAAGCCTGGCTTCCTAGGAGTCACCCCTGGGTCATGAAGGCTTATTATTCAAGCCAGTGTTGGGTCAGAGGTTGTGTTTAAGCCCCTTGTGCCTGGGAGGATCCTACCTTGTGTTGCCTGTGATCCCAGGAGGGCTTTTCCTGGCTGCTCTTTGTCCGATTCTGTCTATTGAACTTCTGAATGCTCTGCTGTTTTGTTTGTATCCTGGAGCTACTGGCTTCTTCTTATTCTCCACCAAGATTTCCCTTGTTTTGGACAACATCCTTAGGCATGGAGTTCTCCATTCTCTGTTTCAAATAGCCCCTGCAGGCAGAGCTGCAGAGCTGTACATCCTGGGGGTCACCACATCCCCTGGGCAGTACCCTGTGCCACTGCACCAGAGCTAGGGGTTATACTCCAGCTCTGTAAGCCGGCTGGGGAAGGAAGTGCCAGCCCCTGGTCTTCTCAGCCTGTCCTTTCTAACATAGAACTTCTCCTATGGGTGAGTTGGGGCAAGGGTGATCACAGCCCCAGGATTCTCAGTGAGCTACAATTGTGTAGGACTGGGGAAAGGAGCCCTGTCCTCTGGGGCAAGCCTGCCTTGAATAGAGCTTCTGCAACACCAGGCTAGAAGGAAGAGAATGAGTAATGCCACTGGCAACGTGCCCCTCCGGGGGTGAAACCATAGCCCTAGACCGTGTGCTGTGGGGAGAGGAAGTCCCTATCTTCTTGGCTGTTCATGGTCAGGGTACAGTTTCTGTGACATGGAACTGAGTGGGTGGGGAGGAGAGTTAAAGAAGTAGGTCATGGCTAAAATGCCACACACTTGCCATTTTTATAAAACTTGGTAGATTATGTTAAATGAATATTTTTCCATTTGTCCTATGTTCTTAGGACAATTTCCAGAAACTGTAAATGATGTATTTTGATTTTTATAATTATCACCGGTTAAATTGTTTTGCTGGGGAGAGGTTTCACCAGAAGTCCTACCCGTCCTATCTTAATACTCTTTTATATCACCATTATGATCCCGACCATGAATACTGGAGAAAGTCTTCTGAGATATTAAGGTTGCTGTTGCCACAGATTGCTTGGTGGGGAGTTGAAGTTTGAGAATCAATGAGAATGTAAGGTCATTTTTGAGGATTAAAGAAAGAACTGGCTTGGTCGTTAGTGGGAAAGAGGTGCTGGAAACGGGTTTCATTTTCATCTGTGGCCTCTGAGTGTAATTCAGGTAGATGATTATTACTCCAGTCTTCTTACTACATTCGTTCTAGTGTTCTGGCGATCTTGATATTAGCCATCTGATGTTTCCTTAGGCATGTGAGATGATATCAGCATCAAATAACATCTGTTCACTGTGAGGAGAGAGAATGCACTTTAATTGCAGCGGGAGGAATTTGGGCTAAATGTCAGTAGATAGTCTCTGATCATAAATGTCAGCTCAAGAGGCCTTTTTCAAGTGTAAATCAGATCATGCCACTCTCCTGATTCCAGACCCCCAATAACTGCCCAATGCAATTAGAGTCAAGTTCACTCTTCTAGCCAAGACCTACATTTCATTTCACTCTTTCTGTCATTGACCATGCTCCAGTCACTGGGGCTTGCTTTCTGCCCTTCAAGCCCAACAGGCTTGTGCCTGCCCTGGGACCTTTGCATTAGCTGGTTCTTCTATCTGGAATGCCCTTGCCTAGATCTCTATGTGGTAACTCTGATGAATAGTCTCAACTCCAAGGTCACTCCTTGGAGAGGCCTTTCTGGACCACAATATCTAAGGTAGGTTCTTCACACCCCCAGGCTTCGGTGTTTTATGTTTATTATTGAGATGCCTCTGTTCTCCACTAGAATGTAACATCCATGAAACCGCAATCTTTATTTTCAATGTTGTCTGCTCTGTTCTAGGTACTTAAAACACTGCTTGTCATCCAGTGAGAATGTAATAAATCCAAAGCACAAAAGAGTGAAAACATGACATGGAATGAATGTGCACAGTTTTCTTTTTAGGTTTTAAAGGAAAGAATAAAATACTATAATTGTGAGGTATCTCAGAAGCAGGGGTCTAGATGAGATTATATGATGATGTCTTGCAATGTGGTAATTCATTTTCTTAGTAGAAGAGTTCTTTGTAGGAGTTGGCAGACTAAAGTGTTTTTCAGGGAAGTAAATCCTCCAAATAAAAACAATCCAAAATATAGTCAGTTCAGGTCCTGTTTTTCGTTGTACTTTGACCCCTGATTATGAACAATTTCATGTGTGTTTTTATTATCTTCTGGTTATGACACCCAGGAAGAGGCACAATATGAATAACACAATGGTCAACCTCATATATTTGTGATTGCAACAATAATTTTGAAGGTTATGACTCGTAGAAGACACAGAAGCTCCAAACAACGCTGGCTTTGCCAATTTAAACAAATCCTCGTTTCTCTCTATTTCATAATCAAGTAAATGTCCCCTCCTCCACCACGATGATTAAACTATCTATTCAGTTCCAAGAGGTGTCTTCTTTGTCAATTATTGTACTGAGCAATTTTATCATCTTGAATTTAGAAACTCATCTTCTTGTGAGAAACGCAGGAAGATGACCCCAGTTTTAACAGGGCTAGGACTTGGAAGTCTGCATTATGGAAGGGTATGGAAACGTGACATTTGATCATGGGAGGTGAGAGAGAATGTTAGAGGTTCAGTCTAGTAAATAATGGACTAGATACACTGTATGCATAAAATATTGTGTGCCTCATCTGTTTGCTCATCAAATGCATAACAAAAACTACGTGTGTGAAAGTTGTCAGAGTCAAAATGGAGTCACTAATGTTAAGAAAACCTGACAAACAGAACCAAGAAAGGCCATGAAGAGATGGGTCTCATGCTTGTATGTTTTATAACAAAAAAGACTCTACAAAACCCACAACCTTGCACAAAGGCCATCACAACCTTACTCAAAAAATATTTCCCCAAGGACATCTGCCCAGCCACTGTCTGACCAACTTCAGACTAGCATCACCCTGTTATTGATCTTTGTAGCCAAGGATAATTATTTCAAAACACTTATGTACTCCTCCTCATTTTTTCCTTTAAAACCCTTTCTCTTTCTTTACTTCCCTGAATACACACATAATTTACTATGGTATGTGTAATTCCCATTGCAATCAATGCTTTATTCCCAAGTTTAAAGGTCTTTCCCTGTAGTGAGCCTTTCTCTGTTTGTTATTTATGTTGACACATGTAAAGAGTAATTATCGCATATTTCCTTTGACGTGATGACCAAGAGTGCAGAGAAAGCACACAGTGCACTGAATAGGGCTTAGAAGCCAAGTTTTAAGACTGGCTTTATTTTTTCCTTTACCCTCCAGCCCTCAGTTCATGAAGTAGAAACGTGGGTTCCAAGTGCCCAAACTGTTAATAATTTCAGAACTTCACATTTAAAAATTCACATTTCAAAAGTTCTTTATTATGAAAAATTTCAAACATACACAATAGCTGAAAAGGTAGTACAATGATTTACCCATATACTAGCCACTTAGATTCAGGAATAGCTAACATTTTACTAACCATTTGGATGTAATACTTCAGATTTAAATACTTCAATATGCATCTTCTAAAAATAAGAACCTTTTAGTGACCTGCAGTTTGGAGGGTCAGGAGAGTGCCTTCGCAGCCACGGCCCTGTTGCCATGGAGCTGCAGACCCAGACGGCCTCAGACTAGGGCTGGGGATGCTGGGGACACTGGTGTTGGGATATGGTTCATATATTTTCTGTTTAATCTTGGGCATTTCGTCTCTCTTTCTGAGAACATAACTTGAAACACTACAGAACCAGTAATTATATAAAAAGTAAATCTGTGAACATGCTACAGTTTTATATACATTCACAATGTATTTCTGCTGCCTTCTAGATAATTTATTTCTCAACACATTATTGCACAGTTGTAAATAACTTAGGCACTGTAATAGCACTTTCAGTTATGGGTAAAGACATATATGAATTTAAAAAATAAAAAGAACATTCTTTAGTATAGTCACTTCTAGGATCATTAACAGTAATTCTCTAAGATCATCCAATAAACTCAAGTGTCCCCAATTATCCCCAAAGTATCTTTTATACCTGTTATTTTTCAAACCAAGATTCATCAAGGTCATGCATTCCATTCAGTGTTTCTAGTCACTTTTAATCTGGAATAGACCCTGCCCTCTCTCTCTCTCTCTCTCTCTTTCTCTTTTTCTCACAACATTGTATTTTTTGAGAGACTAGGCCAACTATTTTGTAGAACATCCCACATTCTAGATGTTTCTTTTCTATTGGGTCATAGCATTTTTCTTCATCCCTTAGGCTTGGTCCAATTTAGGTTAAACATCCTTCAAAAGTGATGCGGTACACTCATATTGCATCACATTAGGAGGTATATAATCTTAGAATGCTCTACTATTAATGATGCTGATTTTTAATTTGTTTAATTGCAGTGTTTCCATAAGAAAAAAGTTAGTATTTTAGATTGTAGAGAGCTATATTGTACTAAAATTAAGGTGATTTACAGTGTGCAAAATAGTGACAGGCAACAGTTTGCAGGAATAGTCTAAAATGATGACTCATTATTCATTATTCTACTATTGAGGGGAGAGACACAGCTGAATGTTAAAGGGACTTAAGAAATAGTTAAGGTCAGATTACCTCTCCCCAGGAGGATAAGAAGATGCCCATGTGGCCCAGATCCTGGTAGGTACTTTGGGAACATAGGTTTCAGGCCTGGGAGACAGTATGTAAAAGGCTTAAGATGGTGGCAGTGAAGTTCAGCCACCAGTCCCCATTGCTGCTTCTCCAAATTTTAGGAAACCCTCCAGGCTGTTAAGCAAATAGTTATACAGCTCAAGTGGAAATTCTAGCCCTACTGCTTGTGCTGCCTTTATTTCAAGTGCAACGACTACACATTTATCTATTCGATTTAAAAAATTGGTCCCTGCTTTAAAAAGCCTCTGGGCACAGGAACAGTAAAATTATTCAATAAAATACTTAAATCAATTGACACCACCATGTTTAAAAACACAGTCTATCACCAAGGGACAGAAAATGCCATGACTAGTGTGAGATTCCTTTTGACTACACAAATTTTAAAACGCAGGCTTTATACTCGATTTTAAACATATGCAAGCCTGGGTCTGGTTGAACTAGTGAAGACAGATGGCATGATTGAAGAGACACCCTTCTCCTGATTTGGATGGGCAGGTGGGTGGCTAGCAGCACAGTTGAAATTATCATCCAGGCTAACCTGCATCCCTTGTTCACTGTGCACTAGGCACTCTTACTAGACTAAAAGACTTATACTCCTGGCATCATTTAATTTTCACAACAAACCTGTGAGGCAGGCATGCCTGTTATCCCGATTTTACAGGAGAAAAAAACCAAGGCACAAACAGAGGCACTTAAAGGTCAAGCCAACTGTCTAATGTCACACTAGCTGGTTTATGATAAACCTGGGATTTGAACCCATGCACTTTGGTTCTAGAGCCTGTGCTTTTGCTTTTAATTTTTGCATTTCCATTCTAAACTGACTAAAGTCATTCATTTGGTAACATATTTAATGAATTATATACATGATATGTTTATGTTTGTGTATGTATCTTACTATGTGCCCGGCATTTTATTCAGCTGAGCTCAGAAATGCAATCGAAGTCCAGAACACATGTGACTCCTCAGTTCAGGCTGACCCCAATTCAAGTTGACCCCAATTCAGGTTGACCCCTAATTGTATGGGTCTTGGATTTGTAGATAAAACCTGATGAAGGGGCCACATGTCAACAAGTTTTGTAATTGCTGATGGAGGCATTTCAGGCTGGAAAATCTTCATTCTGACCATTACATGGGCTCTGTGCCATTAACATTTAATGACATGTTGGAGGTGTGTTAAAATTTATCACTGTGTAGACGATATAAGAATGGGCCCAAGGAAGCTGATGTTATAAAAGCAGACTGATGAAGGGAGAATCAAAAGATAAGGAGGTAACTTGAAAAGTATCTTCCATATGGATTGCTCATATTAGCTGCAGTCTAGAAACTAAATACAGCAAGCAAAAAAACCCACTTTAACAGAATCCATTTAGAGATCCTATTTTGGATATAAAGATTTTTTTATGAGGAGATGAAGTGGCTTATTTCAGAGAGATACTGTTTCAACAATAACAGTGGAAACAAGGAAGGCTTCATTTGTGCAGTCTAGTTGAAAGCTCATCAAACTTATACAAGTGCAGAGACTATGAGTTGGAAAGACAGTTGCATTTCCAAGAAGACCAATAAAACAACATCACTTTTCATTGTTTGTGGCTTTACAGTTTCTAAACCGCTTTCTAATGCTGTATCAAATCTATCTTGCGTGCATCCTCTCTTCCTCGTGGGATTCTTTCATCTGCATGACAGTCTCTCATCCTTCCCTGCCCCCGCTTGCACTGAAGTTGCTTGTTCTGAAGTAGCTGTCACTTTTGAAGCCAAAGCGTTTTGGGTGGGGTTGCAGGGTTTCACCACTCATGGTCAATCTGGATTCTCCATCTCTTCCAGACACTCCCAGGCTTGGGTGAAATGTCATACTAAAGGACAGAGGAGTTGATTTCAGGGGAGACTGGGGAGAGGTGGGTAAGGATGAGGCAATATGGAAGTGTGGGGGGGGAAAATCTCCAGTGGGTGAATATTGACCAATGTTCTGTTCTCCCTTGATACATTTTTTCAGGGTAGAGTTTCTCCATGTAAGATGTCCTGTGTGGTCCAATGGATGCCCCTGTCAAGTGACCGATGTGCCCCTTTGTGGCTTCACATGAAGCAGTAGTCAGTGTAGGAGCCCACCCACGTTTTATTTCTTCTCACTCTTTCTGTTTTTTCTTTCCCTTTTCCCTCATTCCCAATGCCTAGGGATTGTACCTCCTACTTAAAACACCAGCACTTGATCCCTGCCTCAGGCTCTGTTTTCTAGGAAATTGGGTCTATACATATTTTATTTCAAACTCTTGCCAAGAGTTTTTTGACTCAGGCAGGTATTTTGTTGTTGTTGTTGTTGATCATACTTTAGAGATGAAAAACCTAAGGCTCAGAGAGTTTAAGTGACTAGCCCAGGATTACATTCGTTTGTTCATTACTCTGTTTATTTGGCAGACATTTTTCAAACACCTTCTGTGTGCCAGGCACTGTTCTATGTGCTTGTGGTGACTACGACAGACAAGGTTATGCTTTCATGAAACTTAAATATGAATTGGTGGAGACAGATGGTACGTAAGTAAATACGTCAATCAACAAATTAGGGCAGTGGTAAATTATATTATTCTATTCTATACAACAGGGTTTTGTGTTAGAAAGTGGAGGGAAGGCAAGGAGAGCTAATTTATAATGTGATCAGGAAAAGCATCTCTGAAGAGGTGACACATGAGCTGATGCCAGGGCTAGGTTAGAACTTCTAGAGGCTCTAAAAACTCATAGTTCCCCATCCCTGCTTATGTATTGTAATTCAAATAGAAACAGTACCACGTTGTATAATGAAGTCCAACATAGAAGGTACTTGGTAAATATCTACTAAATGAATGAATTAATGAACAAATGAAAGATTCTTATTTTCCCCATGATGACTACTTGGATTTTAAAAATATATATCAAATTTCAAATTCTCCTCCCAACCCCCCAAAAAACCTTTATCTGGGAGAGAGTCCCCTATTGAGTAATGCAGTATTTGTTAAGGGTCAAATGATTAGCAGACTACAGACAATTTTAGGACATTGTAGGCAGAGGGAACAGCATGTACAAAGACAATGAAGTAGGAACCAACCCAAGTGACTTAAAGGAACAGAAAGATAGGCTGATGTGTCTGGGGTGTCGCAAGTAAGAGGGAGAGAGGTGTGAGATGGGGTCAGAGAGATGGCAAAAGCCAGATGATACAGTCTTGAATTCCATCATAAGGGGTTATGATTTTATTTTAAGGGCAATAGGGCACCATAGGAAGACTTTTAGCAGGTGAGTGACATGATTAAAGTGATTGCTAAGTGGTAATTCTAAGTCTAGAACTCAGACCTCTGACTCCTGGACCTAAGTACTTCTATACTAAGCAGGTGTCAGGATTGGAACTAGGGGTAAACTCTGAGGCTCCCGCTCCTGTGATAGAGTGAAGCCTAGCTTCATAGTTGTGTCTTCAGATGACATAGAGGCCTTCAGATGATGCAACAATATGTCTCCAACTGTACCCTGTTTCCTGGCAATAGATAGTATGAGACAGACTCATGAAAGCACATCCGCTCAACTGGGCCTTTGTTGTTCCATCTATAGACTGGGATTGATGTAACCTCTCACCCATATAGGGAGGTGGTGGAGTGGTGACTCACAGGTCATCAGGACAGGAAGCATGTGATGTTGGGACTGCTGAGAATCACCAGTGGTTCTCATCAGTCTGAATACTCCAGCTGTCAGAACAGCAGCATCTATCCCACCATTGAAGAAGTGAACATTATGGAGAAAGTGCTTCATCCAGTGTAAGAGGGCTATGTGGTTATGTGCAGTAACAAGGGAAAGGCCAGGAGGAGACTCATGGTTTTAAACATCATCCAGAAAAATGGCAGGGAAAGACTGGTAACCACCATCTGATAAGTAAAGTTTTATTTTGTTACTGTTTGTTGCTTTTGCCTGAAAAGGATGGAGGATTTTCTTAAATGGGACACCTTTGCGAAGAATTCTGAGATTCTCAATAAATGGGCACATCAGTGCATATGTCAGGGGTCACTATTCTGAGGAGGATTCAGGACTTGTCCATAGGCTTGAAGCTTTTCTCTGCCTTTCCCTCCCAACTTCCATTTTCTTAAAAGAGAACTCTGGTCTGGAGACACAAGCTCCCGTTTTCCCAGGGATGCCTCTCTCCAGGGAGGGGAGTGGGGACCAGGCAGTCCTTGAGCCCTTTGATAATTCAAGTGGGGACCAGGCAGTCCTTGAGCCCTTTGATAATTCATGCACCTTGTGCTTTTGCACCATAAGTGCACGAATTCCCAACACTGACGCAGCCATCCCCTTAACTCCCTAGCCTGTCCCCCAGTGATGCTGTGCTTTCTTCTGGCTCTGCAGATATAAATTCCTAAATAGGATGCCTTGAGGACATCAGAGAGACTGCCCCCTTCAGCTGATCACTATGTGACTTTAGATGTTATTAATGTGTGTTCATCTGCTCCCTTCCTTCTCCCAAAAGGACAGGGGGAGAGAAAGGTTATTGAATAGAAATGCGGGGACCCACGGAGTAAGCATGCAGGAGGGGGAAGGGAGAGAGGAAATTTAAACTGGGGAGAGGTTGATGGAGCTGAGGGACGTGGAGAGGACTCCAAGGGGAGTGGGTAAACGACAGTTTGTGCATCACAAATCACACCTTCTCTGGAGTCCAACTGTTTCACCATCCTGCCCCCACCAGCCCGGCGCCTCTTAGCAATTCCCTGGCTGTCAGCTCTCTACCTGCCTGGCTCTGGCTGCTCTGCTCAGAGCTGCTCCCCTGGGCCTCCCTGGCTTGTCAGTGGGCTGCGTCAGCATCACGCCACACTGTCTTCCGTTGGCCCGGTGATCAACGCCTGACGGACCAGCCCTCTCTCCCCTCTCAGCTGGGGCCAATGGGAGTCAGGCGAAGGTTTTGGTTACAAACGAAAATAAAATAAATAAGTCATACTCCTGCACTCAGGAGTCTGGGAGGAACGTCTTCATGGCCTCGTAAATCTTTCCTTTTAAATCTGTCCTTCTCCTTCTAGATGCCCCTCCCACCCGCCCCCCACCCCGACCCCTTTGGGCTGCCCCTTACAGTGCAGGGAATACAAAATGAGAGGCTTAGATTTAGACTTAGTGTTAGTAATAGCACCTCCCACAAAAGGCATTCGTACTCTGTGTGTGTGTGTGTGTGTGTGTGTGTGTGTGTGTGTGTGTGTGCACGCGCGCATGCGCACATGCACAGAAGCCAGCAAGATAGAATTCATGACAGTGTTATACTGTCCCCACCCTGACTCATGGTCTTCTGACTTTTGCAACAAGCCACCCAGCCCCCTCCCAGGTCACCCCTCGACCCTGTCTTCCTACTCCAAAGCTCTCAGTTTATTTCTTCCCATTACAGGGAAGCTTAAATGTGGGGATTAAATGCATTACCCTATTTTAAGATGTTTTTAAATAGAAGTGTTTCTTAAAATCCATATCTATATCTCTCTTTATTAGACATTTAATTAAAGCTCATTCACTTTGAATCTTCTGCTTAAGACCTTCTCCTCTTTTTCAAAACATATACCTTAAGGTAGGGGGTGTTATTAATCTCATACCTTGAATGAGAATAAAAGTGTTTGAAAATAGGACCTCAGAGGGTCAGGAGACATGGCCAGAACTCCTGAAGACCCCGTGGGTGCGGGGAGCAGGGGTGCACGCTGGAGAAAGTCTAGGGGCGCTTTGCTGGATTGCCTAGGGTTGCCCAGGAGCTTTTCTAGCACGATTCATCTTGGTCATCAGGTGGGTGTCCTCTGAGCAGATGCAGTGGTGGCATGAGGAAACAACTATGGGCACAGGGGCCAAAGAGTTAGAGGGGAGCTGGGGAGGAGAAGCATTGAGAAATTAATGCTCAGTGCACAAGAGGCCCCCAAAGTGGTCAGTTTTTTCTTGAAAAGTCTTCATTTTAGACCAGGGTGGGCAGTCTTCCTTGGCCACTCCTCCCACACTCCCTCCTTGCCTCACTCCAATGCACAACACATGAAGAGAGTGGGAGTTTGCCCTCCATCGACTGTGTCCAGAGGGGGTCACCTGGCCAGTGTCCTGGGCTGTTAAGGGGTCCAGGTGTCTGGTGTGTTACCTGAGGTTAAGAAGAAAGAAGAGTATGTGAAAGGATTAGGTTTCTGGAAATGTTGCCCAACTTCTGCCAGATGGGAACACTGAAGGCACTGCATGGCCATGGGGTTCTCCTCTGAGAAATGCCAAGATGGAAGCCTGTTGGCTCAGAAGGACAGACAGGCAAGATGTCTGCTGCCATTTAATCATTATCTAGTAAGATTTCACTGTGTTCAGAGCCACACACATTTCTATCTCTTTGAGCTCTAACTGTTTCCTCTGCATGGTTGCAATGCTGAGGCAGTGGTGAAGTTTTTATAGACTGTACTTTTGGTGGGTGGAGTAGCTTCCAGATTGGGTTGCGGTACAAGATGCAAAAGACTTCATTGCAGAGCCTCTGCATAGAGGTGGGTTTGCCATGAAGCTAGTGCATTTTAAGCTTCAGGGCCCTTCATTTGCATGGGCTCTGTCCATGGCTCTGAAGCTGGCCAAGGAATAATCACACTAAGGATACATTTTGCCCTTGGAAGGAAAGACTCCAGGAAGAGATCTAGGGAGGGTCTGTTTGATCAAGAAATTCCAGGGTCCTGTGTACTTGGAGTGAGATCAAGAAGCAGGGGGCATGGGCTTTGAGCAGACATGTCTCCTAGCCCTACAGATTTCTTGCCCTGTGCAGAGAGACACGAAGGGCAGAGGAGCAGAATATATTCCTGTCAAGTGCAGGTTCCCTCTTGCCTGGGTGGTTCTGATGGTATCCCAGTATGATGTCTGAGATTAGGAGTATGCGGGTATACAGGGAATAACAATATTTCAAATAGTCAGTGCCAGAAGTTAGCTTTTGGAAAGTTATTCCACATCTTATACTTCGTATGTATGAAAGAAATTTGATAAGTTCCCCCAGATTTGACAACTATCCCAATAAAAAAAATAAAAAAGTTTTTCTAAACTGTCAATAATCAAAGGTGAATTTTGGTCAATGATGCTAGAGGAAAGACTGAATTGCTTTTCAATTTTTCCTGTAGGGAAGAATTTACAAAATCCTTGTCATGTGAAGAAGTTACCAAAGAGCACGCAGCAAAGATTGTAGAGGAACAAGTATTATAGGCATGTGAGGAAGTTAATCCATAAAAACATCACTTTTTTAGTATTTGTGATGTATGTGATATTTGCCCACCTTATTATTTTATATTTAGAGACAGTGTCTCACTCTTTTGCCCAAGTTGGAGTGTAGTGGTGCCATCATAACTCACTGCAGCCTCAAACTCCTAGGCTCAAGTGATCCTCCTGCCTCAGCCTCCTGAGTAGCTGGGATTACAGGTGCAAGCCACCACGCTCAACTCACGTCACTGAAAAAATTAATTGCATTTTATTTCCTCATTCTAAATAAATATTCTCTTTTTGTACCCAATTTATATTTTTAGCTTAGCGTTGTTTTTCCTCAGAGAAGCTTTGAAGTTTTATAAACTTCAAGTCCCACAAAACCTGCCCCTGACACCCTAATCCTTTTTGGGTAACAGTATTCAATGGCCTTCATTTCCTAGCCTGGCAATGAGAGGAAATTTTTGTAATGACTTCATATCCTCAGCAAGATTGGGTCACATAGGCTGAGCCCAAGTTTAAAAATGTTTATGAGATTTGGGATGTTTAACAAACTTGCAAAGCTCCATGATCTTGAATAAGTCATTCAACATTGCAGATTTTAGATTCTTCATCCGTAAAGTAAGAGGGTCAACAAAATGTATTGTAGTTTGCTCTCTGCCACTAATATTCTATGCTTTTTCCACTGAAAGAGAATCCGGCATAGGTCATCAGTGGTGGAGGAACACCCCAATATAAGCTGAGAACTGTAGGTATCAGTTATCATCCATACTGATAACTAGATCCCCAGGTGATGTCTTTCCTAAGCAGCATCCAGTCCCACAACTTCTTCCCATATTTTACTTCAATATGGGTGCAGCTTGCAATTTACACAACATACATGCTTCTGTAGAGTCGTATTTTTCTGATTCAGAATACGTAATGAAGGTACTAGGGAGGTATTTAAGAAAAAAATCTATCATGAATCTCTTATTGGCAAATGTAAGAAAATGTGACCTTAAAAAGGATTATTCAAGTGGGTTCCATCTACACAAAGATATTCACGTCACTCATGTAATTTCTTAAAATTCATATATTCAGACTCATGGAATGTGAGGTCACATTAGCAACAGGCAAAAGTGACAACTAGGAGAGCCAGTTTAGATCTTAGAATGGGGACAATGAGTAAAGGTGGAGAGATTTGAGGTCTGGAAGTTGAGTGTATGGGTTGAAAAGGGCTTGCTTGTACCAAAATGTCTGGGTGATACCAAACTGAATGGGAGCTCTTGGAATGTGCCTCAGATGCCACACGTACTCCTACTTTGGCTACAAGACCTTCTGGCATCAGAAATATGGCCAAGACATTTCCACACATTGTTATACATGGGTCTGCTTCTACATATTGTGTATAATATGTTCAAGAACCCATAAGCATTCATTTATGCCTCTAACTGGAAAAACCTTGCAGCGATGAGGCTAACAGGCTTCTGCCCGAGGGAGCTGAGATCTCCCAGCTCTAACAAACAAATAAACTTATCTGACTCTTTACCATTGTTCAACAGACATTTCTCTCTTTTTTTTTTTTTTCTTACTGTCTCTATGCACTCCCCTCCCTCATCTTAAAATGGTCACTAGCTGGTTGTATATGTAATTCTGAAGCAGTAATGGCTTATTTATTAATTCTCTCTGCTGTCTCTGTGTCACTGTCTCACTGGATCAATAGTCTTGGCATGGGAAGTGCTAACTGGAAGCTGAGGCCATGTCCTTCTTCCCCTTGCAGAACAGCAGGGCCTCTCTGGAGTGTGACTAACACCTGTGCATTTACCATTTCTCTTTTGTTCCTATTTCCATCTTCCTCCATCAGGTCGAGGCAGACCCTGCTTGTAAGGTTGGACTTAAGGATGGAGGACTTAGATCTTGATTTTTTTTTCTTTCATCCCTATGCAAAGTTTCATTTTAATATGAGGAAAGAATCTGTTATTTTTAGCTTGCATTCTTTTGCCTAGACAAAGTCGTTTAGACATTAAGCCCATAGATCTAGAGAAAGACTGATTTCCTCAGTTCCAGTATTTCCTATCTGTGTGTCCTTGGGCAAGTCATGGAACCTTGCTGAATTATAATTTCACAATCTAGAAAATGGGGATTTAAAATGTGCCTTCCTGTAGAGTTGTGTCATTAGGTGGCATAAGGCATGTCAAGTGCTTGGCATGGCTCCTACAGGTACACAGTGAATGCTCAATGAGGGTCAGCCAAGATTACTGCTTCTCATGCCTCTCTACACTTTATACCCCCTGGGAGGTTTTCTTCTGACTCGAGTTTTTGCAGGAGGGGCAAGAGATCAGCTTAGATCTCTATGATTAGCCCTTTGGCTTTGTATTGTGATTTTTTCTTTTTCTTTTTCTTTCTTCCTTTTCAAGTTCTCTCTCTTCTGGACCACTGCCTTCCTCATCTCCTCCCCTCGCATACAAACTCACCTTGATTGTGAGTTTCTCAGGGGCCAGGAGAGATGATTTTTGTCTCCTACCCCCTACCCCAGCCTCCGACTTAGGATACAGTTTGTAGTAAATGCCCAATAAAATGCCTAAGTGATTTCTCTTCTATATTCTGATCAGATTCTTGTCTTGCTATTTTTATTAGAGTCCTACATCCTGAACATTTGCTTGTTTTGGCAATGAAATCTATGTTTATAAGATATTCCTGTAAGGCTGTGTCCTCAAAAAACATTTCAAAAAGTATGTATGCCTTTCAGGACACTAGTCCAGTGGGAAGTACCAGGAGAAAAGGTGTCTTTGGTCATCTCTATCTGCTCTTGTGCTTTGTGAGAAATGGACACTTGTAAATAACTATCTGATGAGGAGACAATGACAATCTACATGACCTGGAGCGGGTGCTGAGGCTCCTGTGCCTTCTTCACTCCTTTTCTGCACTGACAACTTATAAGGAACCCATCTGGCACCTGACATCCTGGCCTAGCCCCCTCCATCAGTCAGCCAGGCCCCTTCCTCCTTTCCAGTTGCTCTTCTCTAACTTCCTAAATGTTTGCAGCCAAGGCTCAACTTTGCCCATCAGGATTAGGTGACAGCCTCTGCCACGCCGGGTTTTTTTTTTTTTTGCTTTTTTTTTACACTTCCTGTCTGTCTTTTACGATGATGTCTGGCTGGCAATGTAATCCATCCCCTCCCTGCCCTTTCCAGCAGCATTCACCCCTAACAACCTTTTATTGGCCTCTCGGCAAAGGAAGCTCATGGTCATCTATAGCTAACTCCTAAAAGCAAGAGGAGTGGGGAAACATTGAGCTAGGGCAGGGATTCCTTTCCATGAAATTTAAATAAACATTTTATT
Source organism: Papio anubis (assembly GCF_008728515.1). Taxonomy (NCBI): domain Eukaryota; kingdom Metazoa; phylum Chordata; class Mammalia; order Primates; family Cercopithecidae; genus Papio; species Papio anubis. The sequence goes on along the minus strand of NC_044985.1, from coordinate 91,223,003 downwards.
TCAGAGGTAGCTTTAGGTTTATAGAAAAGTTGCAATAATAATACCGAGAGCTCCTGTATACCCCTCACCCAGTTTCCATGTGGTTACCATCGTACCTCACTGGGGACACATTTGTCACAAGTAAAGATGTCTCACTGGTACATTATTATTGACTAAACTCCACCTTTTATACAGGAGTCACTAGTTTTTCCCAAATGCCTCTTTCCTGTTACAGGATTCCATCCAAGACACCACATGACCTTTGGGCATGATGTTGTTTTCTTAGCCTCCTCTGGTTTGTGACAGTTTCTCTGACCTTTCTTGTTTTGGATGACTTTGAGTTTTGAAGAATACTGGTCAGGCATTTTGTAGAATGTTGCTGAATTTTCAACAATAATTTCATTGAGATATAATTCATATGCCATAGAATTCATGCATTTAAAGTGTATAATTCAATGGTTTTTGGTGCACTCACAGATGTGTACAACCATCACCACAGTCAATTTTAGGATAATTTTTTCACCTCAGAAAGAAACCCTCCACCCTTTAGCTCTTACCTTCCCCTACTCCTCCTTTCTCCCAGCCCTAAGCAATCACAAATTTACTTCCTGTGCTTGTAGATTTGCCTACTCTGGGCATTTCATATAAATGGACTCGTATAATATGTGGCCTTTTGTGACTAACTTCTTGCATTTAATGTGATGTTTTCAAAGTTCATTCATGTTGTGGTATGTGTCAATACTTCCTTTCTTTTTGTGGCCTAATAATATTCCATTGTATACATATACCACAATTTATTTATCTATTCATAAATTGGTAGATGTATGGGCTGTTTCTACCTTTTGGCGATTGTGAATAACACTTCTATAAACATTCATGTACAAGTTTTTGTATGGACATACATTTTCATTTTTCTTAGGTATATACCTGAGAATAAAATTGCTGGGTTATATATGACAAATCTATGTTTAACAATTTTAGGAAGAGTCAGACTGTTTTCCAAAGCAGCGGTACCATTTTACGTTCTCACCAGCAGTGTATGAGGGTTCTGGTTTCTTTATCTCCTCACCAATACCTGTTGTTACCTAACTTTTTGATTCTAGCTATCTTAGTGTGTGGTGACATCTGGTAGCTTTGATCTGCATTTACCTGATGACTAAGAGATGGGCATCTTTTCATGTGTTTATTGGCCATATGTGTATCTTCTTTGGAGAAACATTTACTCAAATCCTTTGCACATTTTAAAACTGAGTTGCCTTTTTATTAAGGAGTTGGAAGACTTCTTATGCATTTTGTATACAGGTTCCTTATATATTATTTTTAAATATTTTCTCCCATACTGTGGGTTGTCTTTTCATTTTGTTGATAGTGTTCTTTAAAGCAAGGAAGTTTTAAATTTTGATGAAGTCCAACTTACCTATTTTTTCTTTTGTTGACCATGCTTTTGGTGTGGTATCTAAGAATACATTGTCAAATCTGAGGTCAGTAGATTTACCCCTATATTTTCTTCTACGAGTGTTATAAATTTAGCTTTTATACTTAGGTTTTGATCCATTTTGAGTTAACTTTTATATATGGTTTAAGGTAAGGGTCCTATTTCATCCTTTTGCTTGTAGCTATGCATTTGCTCCAGCACTATTTGTTAAAAATATTATTTTTTTCCAGTTGAATTGTCTTGGCATTGTAGAAAGACAGTTGAGACACATAGGTTTACTTCTGGACAGTCAGTGCTAATCCATTGGTCTACATGTTTATTTGTAACTATATGTCAGCATCATACTGTCTTGATTACTGTTGTTTTGTAGTAAGTTTTGAAATTGGTGAGTGTGTATCCTCCAACTTTACTCTTTTTTGGATGAATTTAGTGATTCTGACTCCTTCCAATTCCATATGAATTTTAGGACTGCCTTGCAAGTTTCTACAAAAAAGCCAGTTGGGATTCTGATGGGGATTTTTTTGAATCTGTAGCTTAGTTTGGGGAATATTACCAACTTAACAATATTAAATCCTTCAATTCATCAAAGTGGAATGTTCTTCTATTTTATGTAGATCTTCTTTAATTTCTTACAACAGTATTTTATAGTTTTCAGTGTGTAAGTTTTATACTCCTTTCATTAAATTTATTCCTACATATTTTATTATTTTTGATGCTATTTTAAGTGGAATTTTTTTTTGTTTCACTTTTGGATACTTTGTTGCAAGTATATAGAAATACAGTTGATTTTTGAATATTGGCTTTGGATCTTTACAACATTACAGAACTTGTTTGTTCTAGTAGTTTTTTTCATGGATTCCTTAGGATTTTCTATAATATGAGTTCATGTCATCTGTGAATAGATATAGTCTTATTCATTCTTTTCCAATCTGGATGCATTTTATTTATTTTTCTCACCTAGTTACTTTGATTAGAACCTCTAGTTCGATATTGAATAGAAGTGGCAAGATCTAATAACATTGTCTTTTTCCTGATCTTAGAAGAAAGCATGTAGACATTCACTATTAAGCATTAATACGATGTTTGCTGTGGGTTTTTGTAGGTTCCCTTTATCAGGTGGAGGAAGTTTCCTTCCGTTCCTAGCCTGTCAAATATTTTTTATCATGAAAGCATGCTGAATTTTGTCAAATGATTTTTTGACAAAAAAAAGACCATATGGTTTTTGTTTTTGTTTTCAATAAGGTGCATTGTATTTACTGATTTTTGGATGCTAAACCAATTTGCATTCCTAGGATAAATGCTACTTAGTCATGCTATACATTTTTTTTTTTCTTTTTTTGAGACAGAGTCTCACTCTGTCACCCAGGCTGGAGTGCAGTGGCGCCATTTCAGCTCACTGCAACCTCCACCTCCCAGATTGAAGCAATTCTCCTGCCTCAGCCTCCAGAGTAGCTAGAATTATAAGTGCTCACCATCGTGCCAGGCTAATTTTTGTATTTTTAGTAGAGACGGGGTTTTGTCATGTTGCCTAGGCTGGTCTTGAACTCCTGGACTCAAGCAATCCACCCACTTCAGCTTCCCAAAGTGCTGGGATTACAGGCGTACAATTCTTTTTATATATTGCTGTATTCAGTTTGCTAGTATTTTGTTGAGATTTTAAATCCATATTCATAAGAGACATTGGTTGTAGTTTTCTTTTTTTGTGTGATACCTTTGTCTGGTTTTGGTATCAGGGCAATACTGGCCTCACAGAATGGATTGGGAAGTGTTCCTCTTCTATTGTTTGGAAGAGTTGTGAAGAATTGCTATTAATCTTTAAATGTATCATAAAAATCACCGCTGAAGCCATCTGAGCCTGGGCTTTTCTTTATAGGTAGTTTTTGATCACTGATTCAATCTTTTTACTTGTTATTGGTCTATTAAGATTGTTTGTTTGTTCCCCAGTCAGCTTCCTTTTTGGGGTTTGTCTATTTCATCTAGGTTGTCCAGTTTATTGGAATATATTTGTTTACAGTATTACTTAATAAATCTTTTTATTTCTGTGTGGTTGGTAGTAATATCCTCTCTTTCATTTCTGATTGTAATAATTTGAGTGTTCTCTCCTGTTTTCTTGACAAAGCTAAAGACTTGTCCATTTAGCTGTGTTCGAAGAAGCAGATTTTGGTTTCATTGATTTTTCTCTATTATTTTTCTCATTCTCTCTCATTAATTTTTCCTCTGATCTTATTTCCCTTCTTCTGCTCTCTTTGGGCATGAAAAGTTTGCTTTTCTTTTCAGTGCCATAAGGTGGAAAGTTAGGTTATTGATTTGAGATCCTTCTCCTTTTTTAGTATCTAAAGCTATAAATTTCCCAGTGAGCACTGCTTTAGCTGTATTTCATGATTTTGCTATGTTTTCATTTTCATTTATTTCAAAGTCTTCCTTAATTTACCTTTTGATTTTATCTTTGACCCACTGGTTTTTTAGGAGTATGTTATTTAATTTCCACATATTTCAGAGTCTCCAAAAGTTCTTCTGTTATTAATGTCTATACTTCATTCCATCATAGTTGGAGGACATAGTTTGGACTATACTTATTCCTCTAACTCTGTTGAGGTTTGTTTTATGGACTAGCTTATGTTCTATCCTGGAGAATGTTCCTTAAGCACTTGAAAATCATCTATAGTCTGCCGTTTTGGGGTGGAGTTATTCATAGATGTATGTTAGGTCTATTTGGTTTATAGTGCTGTTGAAATGTTGATATTCTGCCTAGTTTTTTAAATCCATCATTTAAGGTGGGGTACTTAAGTATCTTATTATTATCATTGAATTTCTCCTTTTATTATTGTCTCTTTTTATTGTTCATTTTCCCCTTCATTTCTGTCAGTTTTTGCTCCTTTTTTTTTTTTTGCTGCTCTCTTGTTAAGTGTATGTATGTTCCTAATTGCTATATTTTCCTCATAGATTGCTCCTTTCATCATTATAAAATGTCCTTCTCTATCTCTAGTAACTTTTTTTCCTTTTAAAGTCAGTCTTGCCTGATATTAGTATAACCACTCCAGCTTTCTTGTGGTTACTATTTCACAATATTTTTTCATCCTTTTACATTCAATATATTTTAATCTTTGAATCTCAAATATGTCTCCTATAGACAGCATAGAGTTGGACTCTATGGACTTTTCCATAGAAAAACAAAAAAGAAAACCATGGACTTTCCTAGTATGACAATCTCTGACATTTAACTGAGGTGTTTAATCCATTCACATTTAAGATTAATATTAATATATTGGGCTTACATCTGCTGTGTTTTGTTTTCTGTCTCATGCCTTTTTCATTCTCTTCTTCCTCTTTTAGTGCTTTTATTAGCATTAAGTAAATATTTTCTAATATACCACTTAAATTTCTTTAATAATTTAAAAAATTCATTGGTCAGAGACTTTGAGATCATTTTTTTCTAATAGGTTTTTATTTTTTAAGGTAGTTTTAAGTCTACAGAAAAATTGTGCCGGAAGTAAAAGAGTTGCCATTTAAGCTTTCACCACCATAATGTCCACTATTGTTAATATCTTGCATTTCTAGGGGACATTTATTACAATTTATGAATCAATATTGATAATAATTATTAACTAAAGTCGATAGTTTGTATTAGCATTTACTCTGTGTTGTATTGTTCTGTGGGTTTTAATAAATGCATAATGTCATGTATCCAGCTTTACTGATTTTTTGTATTTTCATTTTTTGAGTTATTTCCTTACTGGTTGCTCTAGGGACCATATACATATTAACTTATCAGAAATAGCTTCAGATTTATATTAAGTTAATCCCATGAAATATAGAAATGTTACTCCTTTATAATTGTATTCCTTTTCCCCCTTTGGTATTATTACCATACATATTACATTTATAAATGTTACAATCCCAATAATTTATTGTTATATTTGTTTACTTTATGTCTTTTAAAAAAACTAACAGAAGAAAAGAGAACAAGTATATATTTGTAATTTTTTTTATATTCATCTTCTTATTCATCATTTCTATTTCTCTTAATTTGTTCCTGTGGATTCCAGTTACCATCTGGAGTCATTTCCTTTGCCCAATAAGTTTTTTTCCCTATCTACCTTCTTTGTGCCATTGTGGGTAAATATATTACTTTTCTGCATGTTACAGGCCCAACAATACATTATGTGCATATTGTTTTAGACAATTGTGTTTTAAATCAGTTAAAGAAGAAAGAACCAGAACTATGCATCTCTAATGTCTTTTATAACGACATAATTACTTTTTCCAGTGTTCTTTATTTTCTAATGTGGATTTGAGTTACTGTCTGGGGTCACTTGCTTTCAGCCTAAAGAACTTCCTTTAATACTCCTTATGATGCAGATTGGCTAGCAACAGATTCTCTCAGGTTTTGTTTTTTCTTTATTTTGCCTTCATTTTTGAAAGGCAGCCTTGCTGGATGTAGGATTCCTGGTTATTTGAACACTTTGAATGTTACCCCACTGCCTTCAGGCCTCCGTTGTTTCTGTTAAGAACTCACCTGCTAACCTAATATGGGTTTCCTTGTAAGTAATGTGTCTTTTTTTTTTTTTCTTACTGCTTTCAAGATTTTCTCCTTGTCTTCAGCTTTCAATATTTTTACCATCTATTTGTGAATCTGTGTTTATCCTACTTGGAGATCATTGAGCTTTCTGAATATGTAGATTAATATTTTTTCAGACATTATTATTATTTTGAGATAGGGTCTCACTCTATCACCCAGGCTGGAGTACAGTGGTGCAAGACAGCTCACTGCAGCCTCAACCTCTAGGACTCAAGCAATCCCCCTATCTCAGCCTCCCGGGTAGCTGGGACCACAGGCACGTGCCGCCGTACCCAGCTTGTTTTTTTGTATTTTGTAGAGATGGGTTTCACTATGTTACTGAGGCTGATCTTTAACTCCTGGCCTCAAATGATCCTCCTGCTTTGACCTCCCAAAGTGCTGGGATTACAGGCGTGAGCCATAGCACCTGGCTTTTATTTTTTCAAATATCTTTTCTGCTTTTCCGCTCCTCTCCTTGTAGTCTCATTATACACATTTAGTATGATTAATGGCATTCTATATTTCTCTGATGCTTAGTTCATTTTTCTTTATTTTTTTCCTTGCTGTTCTTCAAATTGCATAAACTGTATCAATATAGCTTTGAGCTTGCTATTTCTTTCTCCTGCCAGTTCACATCTATGGCTGAGTCCCTCTAGTGAAATGTTCATTTTAGTTATTATGTTTATAAACTCCAGAATTTCCATTTGGTTCTTTTTTTTTATAAAAAATAGAATGTCTATCTTTTAATTGATATTCACCATTTGACGTAAAATTGTCATCATGCTTACCTTTCTTTCTCTGTTTTTAGAGACAGAGTCTAACTCCATCACCCAGGCTGGAGTGTACTGGCACAATCATACAATCATAGCTCACAGTAACCTTGAACTCCTATGTTAAAGCAATTTTCCTACCTCAGCCTCCTGAGTAGCTAGGACTCCAAGCACATGCCACTGAACCCAGCAAATTTTAATTTTTTTTTTTTTTTTTTGAGACAGGGTCTCACTGTGTTGCCTAGGCTGGTCTCTAATTCCTTGCCTTGAGCAGTCCTCCTTCTCCAGCCTCTCAAAGTGTTAGGTTTATAGACATGAGCTGCTGAGCCAAGAACCTACTTTTATTTCTTTAATAATGGTTTCCTTTGGTTTTTATGAGTGTATTTATATTTGCTACTTTGAAACCTGTTTCTGTTAAACCGACATTTGATCACGCTCACAGTCAATTTTTGTTGCCACCTCCCCCCTCCTCCCCCCAGTATACAGGCCATATTTTATGATATTATTATTATTGTACTTTATTATTTCTTTGCATGTATCATTTTTTGTTGTTAGAAACTATGTATTTTGGATAATCTACTGTAACAATCCTGAGTGCCAGCCTCTCCAGGGATCTTTATTATTTACTTGTTTACTTCTTTCATGGTTGATTGAATTACTTTAGTAAAATCTATTTCTCCTCCCCATCTCATCCCTCTGGCAGTGAAGGCTCTGATGTTGCTCTTCAGGGCTGTAATGTCAGATATGCCCACAGTCACCTGCAATGATAGTGGTTTTAACTGGGCTTAGTTTGACTGTTTTTCTCTTTCCTTGACCAGACACAACTTTAAACTTAATTAATTTCCAGCTTGATTCCTCTGTTTTCAACAATGCCCCAGGCATAAATTGATTCACAGCCTAATCCAATCAGATTTGGGCTTCTTTGAAGGAAAAGTTCTGAGGCCAGATATTTGCAATTTGTTCTTACCTCAGGAAGGTAAGCTGTCTCTTTCTTCATGTCTTTCCAGCAAACTAGCTGTCCTACAGCTTCGTCTGAATGTCCAGCGACTCTCAATCAACTTCAAATTGCCTTACATCACAACTTCCACTGCTTTTGAGAGCACCTTTAGGCTTGTACTCTTTCACACACTGTTGAAATAAAGTCAGTTCCTTTGGGGAGAGATCTGGAGCTCTCTGTTCTATGACCTGCTTCTTCCCTCAAACAAACTCTGTGATCCAGGCTCTGGTGTTGGGGGCAGGGATCACAGTGTATTTTCCTCTGAGTGACATTCTTGCTTTGGAAGCTGAATGCTTAGTGGATGAGGAGGGTGCAGCACCAGGCTGCCACTTTTGGCATGGAATTTCAGTGTTACAAGCCAAGATAAGCACAACTGGGGCCCCAGTATTCTCATAGCAGCATCCCCAAGATAGAGCCTCAGTATTCTCATAGCAGTGGGGGCTGCTGGGCAGAAGAAGGGAACCCTCACATTTTGGCCACACTGACCCAAAACTTAGCCTCAGCAACAGAAAGCTGGGGTAAAGATGAGAAATGCCAAATGCAATACACCTCCCAGAAAATAGCCCTTAGACTGGTAGCAGGAGGGAGAAGAAGCCCTGTGTTTTCAGCTGCAGTTTGGAGTGAAATCTCCACCTTCCTGAGCTGGGAGAGGAGAGGAAGTATGTTGGTCTTGGTTCAAACATCGCTAACACTTGTACTTTTTAGTTTTAGTAGATTTTCAAGAACAAATGTTCCTTCATTTGCTGTATGTTGGTAAGACTATTTCCAGAGACCTTAAATTATTGTTTTCAAAAACAATTTTCATCAGTTTCACTGAGAAGTGGGTCTGCAGAGCTCCTCATGCTCAGTGAAACTCCTCAGTGATAGGGTAGGGATTCTTAATAGAAAGTGGGTAGGGGGAGAGCATATCAAAATCCCATGTTCAGAAACAGGGAGAGTGGTGCGTGAACTTTGGGTACCAGTGGTAGTGGGACATCTCCCATGAGTGTGATGGGATGAAAAAAAAAGGCAAAAAATGACTGAGGTTCTTTCCTACAGTTAGGAAGTTACTTGTAGGGATAAATGGATATGCTGTCTACATAGAAAACTCCCATAGATTCCAAGTAGATAAAGAATATAGTTTTATGGTTAATTTGAAGTAATGTAGGCCAGGCATGGTGGCTCATGCCTGGAATCCCAGCACTTTGGGAGGCCGAGGTGGGTGGATCACTCAAGGCCAGGAGTTTGAGACCAGCCTGGCAACATGGTGAAACAATATCTGTACTAAAAAATACAAAAATTAGGCTGGAGTGAGCTGAGTTTGTGGCACTGCACTCCAGCCTGGGTGACAGAGCGAGACTCCATCTCAGGAAAAAAAAAAGAAATCTAAATAAATTTACAAGAAAAAAATAAACAACTCTATTAAAAAATGGGCAAAAGACATGAACAGACACTTCTCAAAAGAAAACATTCATGTGGTCAACAAACATGAAAAAAAGCTCAACATTACTGATCATTAGAGAAATGCAAGTCAAAACCACAATGAGATACCATCTCACGCCAAGTGGAATGGCAATTATTTAAAATCAAGAAATAGCAGATTCTGAAAAGACTACTGAGAAAAAGTAACATTTTTACACTGTTGATGGGAATGTAAATTAGTTCAAGGATTGTGGAGACAGTGTGGCAATTCCTCAAACATCTAGAAGCAGAAATATCATTTGACCCAGCAATCCCATTACAGGTTGTATACCCAAAGGGATATACATCATTCTATTATAAAGATACACGCATGCGTATGTTCATTGCAGCACTATTTACAATAGCGAAGACATGGAATCAACCCAAAGGCCCATCAGTGATAGACTGGATAAAGAAAATGTGGTACACATACACCATGGAATACTATGTGGCCATAAAAAGGAACAAGATCATGCCTTTTGCAGGGACATGGATGGAGCTGGAAGCTGTATCCTCAGAAAACAAACGCAGGAACAGAAAACCAAATGCCACATGTTCTCACAAGGAAACTGAATGATGAGAAAACACGGACACATTGCGAGGAACAAGACATACTGGGACTTGTTGGGGGTGGGGAAAGGGGAGAGAGAGAGAGAGCATCAGGAAGAATAGCTAATGAATGCTGGGCTTAATACCTAGGTGATGGGTTGATCTGTGCAGGAAACCACCATGGCACACATTTACCTGTGCAACAAACCTGCACATTCTGCACATGTGCCCCAGAACTTAAAAGTTGAATTAAAAACAAAGACTTGAAAGCAAAAATCAATCAATCAATAAATAAAGTAACATAAGGAATTAAGAACATAGTAGTCAAATTGCCTGGGTTTGCTTCTTGGCTTCATCTTTTATTAGCTGTTTAACCTTATGTGAGTGAGTACTTAGCCTTTCTGTGCCTCTGTAAAATGGGAATAAATGTCAACCACTAGGCAGGTTATGCAGACTTTTGAGTTTTGCTGGATGGATAAATGAAATTGTCTAATGATCAACATGAAATATCAGTTTCAAAGAAAGAATTAATAATGCATTCAATTATGATCAGTGTAGTTAAGTGTTTCTGGGGTGATTCAGAAAGCACTTAAGCATTTTACAGTAACCAAGCATCATGCCTCTGAGAGGAAGAGGTGAGGGAGATGGATTGAATCCAACCTGGCCTGATGACATCCCCTGCAAGTGAATTTTGTAATGAACTATTAAAATTTGTTTAGCTTGCTTGCCATTTTTCTCTGTTCTAAAACAAGAGTACCAAATGTATGAAGAAAAAAAAATCTATTGTTTGGATACTTTGTGTGTGGAGTTTTTATTATGCTACAAACACAACAGGTGTCACAGCATTTCCTGAGGGGTTGAATTAGGTGAGCCATAAGGTTGCCTCCTATCCTTAGAGTGTGTGGTATTTTGTATCAGCATCATCAATACATTTTCCTCCAAAGTCTCACTCATTGTGCTGCCAAGAAGCAGCCCCGTGGAGCCACTTTAGTGAAGTAAAGCTTACTCTTAGTCCTTCTGCGATCATTATAAATTCATCATTTCCAGCTGCTCCTGAATGCGTTTCTACCTTTCTTCTTTGCGCTTTACAAATTGTGTAGCTTGGGGGGTGGAAAGGGGATAACTTTAGTAGGGAAGCTATTGCCAAAAACATAAAATGAAAGAACCACTCTTCTTTCTTTCAAATATGCCATCTCAGAGGATTTCTTTTCTTTTATTTTTTCTGTTAAATTACATCTCCTAATTAGGTCATGCCACTGGAGGTGACCTACATTTCAGAAGCCAACAAGCAACACTAGAGAGGCAAGGAAATGGGTGGGAGAGAAAGAATAGTGGTTTCAAAATGGCTTCAAATGCAGCTTTTCTCAAATATTTCATTATGAGAGAAGTTTTCATAAGCTGAATTTTGAAATAAAAGATGCATTTGTTGGTTGAATGCAATATTCTGAAAGCTTATCTAATGCGATATACTGTGCTTATTCATTTATTCACACATGTTCACCAGGCACATGGTATATGTATACACACAGGTATATATGTGTATTTGTGTGTGTATGTGTGTGTGTACATATGCAAAGAGACACAAGAAATGATCCCTGCCCTCGAGGAGTTTGCATCTGGTCGAAAAGTCAAGATCTTCCCAAGAAGGGTTAGGAAATGGAAGACAGTATATTGTAATAGAGGTCGTACTATTTATCTATTGCTGCAGAAAAAATACTCCATAATCTAGTGTCTTAAAATAATAGACCTTTATTATCTTCCACAGTTTTTGTGAGTCTGGAATCCAGGAGTGGCTTAGGTGGTGGTTCTGGTTCAAGATCTCTTACAAAGTTGCGGTGTCAAGATCTTAGCTAGACCTGAGTCACCTAGTTAGGCTTAAGTCATCTGAAGGCTTGACTAGGATTGGAGAAGCCACTTTCAAGTTGGTTCGCTTATATAAATGGGAGCTCGTGATGGCTGTTGGCAGGAGTTCTCCATTCCTTACCAGGTGGACTTCTCCATAGGGTGTCCTGAATGTTCTAAGTGTATGTCCTCTCCCAGAGTGAATGGTCCAAGCAAGCAAGGCAGAAGCTGTAATGTCCTTTATGACTCACACTTAGAAATAATGCATCATTTTCATAATATACTATCGGTGACATAGGTGAGTCCTACCAATGTGAAAGGGGGTATACAAAAGCACTAATACCATGAGGTAGGAATAACTGGGGGCCACGTGAGGAGATAACTGCCATAGGTGTCAAGTGAAATGTTTAGAATTTAGGAGCTATAGAAGTCAAGAAGTAAGAGAGATAACTTTGGGTAGGAGCGTTGTATTAGTTTCCTCAGGCTGTCATAAGAAATTACCCCATACAAGATGGATTAAAATAAATAACATTTATTTTCTCACAGTTCTGAAGGACAGAAGTCCAAAATCAAGGTGTTGCAGGGTTCCTTCTGAAGACTCTAGCAGGGAATCTTTGCTTGTCTCTTTCCTAGCTTCTGGTGGTTGCTGGCTACTCTTGGAATTCCTTGGCTTACAGACATATTACTCTCATCTCTGTATCTGTCTTCACATGTTTCTCTTTGTGTGTCTTCACATGGCCTTCTTATAAGGACACAAGTCATTGGATTTAGTGTCCACTTTAATCCAGTATCACCTCATGTTAATTTAACTAATTACATTTGCAAAGACCCTAATTTCCAAATGAGGTACCAGGAGATAGAACTCAGCGTATCTTTTTGGGGAGCTCAATTCAACCCACAAGTGATCAGGAAAAGAGGGCATGAGGAAACAGAATTGGAGCTTCAAGTAGGGTTAAGATGTGGATGGAGAAAGAATAATACTCTAGTTGATGAGATGTGATCGCCAAGGAAGGAGGAGAAGAAGCAAAGGAAGTTGAGGAACCATGAGTTCTATTCAATAAAATTAGACACAAAAGAGTAAGCCTGATTGGAGAAGAGAAGTGGTAGGACTTCAGTTTGAAGTTAGGTCATGAATATATTGTGAAAGATCTTAAAAGACATGCTAAGGAGTTTGGATTTTACTCTTCAGTCAATGGTGAAATCACTCAAGTTTCTCTCTCTCTCTCTTGCTCCTTCCTCTCTTTTGAAAGCCCAGGACTACATTTATTTATTTTTATTATATTAATTGAAGTATAAATCACATACAGCAAAGTACTCAATTCTCAATAAACTTTTACTTACACATACATATGCACACATACACACACAAGTAAATACCTCTGGATTAAACAACAATTCTGACACTTCAGAAGGTATACTTCGTGTCTCTACCCTGTCAATATCATCCCCCAGAAATCACTGTTCTCACATCTGTCACCATAGAGTAGCCTGCTGTTAAACTCCATGTAAATGGAACCATATTGTATGTACTGTTATACGTTTAGTTCCTTTTGCTCATCATTGTCTGTGAGTTATCCATGTTGTGTGTAGTGGTAATTGGTGCTTTTTAGTGCTATATAGTAACCCATTGTATGAACACATCACATTTTATTTATCCTTTCTGCTATTGATAAACACATTTAAGATTTTTTAATGTATGAAACAGCTTGATGAAAAGAGGAACTGTTCCTGGCATGCACTGTTAGATAAATGAATGAATGATCTCCAGGTGGATTGAATTGGTAGAAAACGGTTTCTAAAACTTTAGGGTATACAAATATCACATGGGGAGAGCTTGTTAAAAATTTGGATTCTGGAATGCCAACCTCAGCTGTGGCTTCTCCAAGGGCGAATGGTCTGGAGCCTGGGAATTCTGCACTTCTAACAAGCTCTCTTGGTGATTTTGTTGGAGGTGATCTTTGGCCACCTTTTGAGAAACATTGAGAAAGAACTTGAATTTAGGAGACAGGAATTAAATAGTGTGTTAATGATTGCCTGAACTGGGATTTTGCCCTGGGAAAGGAAAGAATGTGATGGACATGAGATGAAAAAGACAAAAGGAAGACTTGAAGGCATTGTTGACAGACTGTCAGTGAGGAGTGAGAGAGAGAGATGAGTCTAAAATGACGCTGAGGTGTCACACCTGGATGACTACACATTGATGACACCATTTGGGTTCAGCACAGATCTGTCGTTTGGGAAAATGATGTAGGCCTGTGCCAGTAATTGGATGATAATTGAGGAAGATGCACTGAGGTCACTATTATTTCTGATCAGACTGCTGGCATCTTGTCGAGCTTAATAGTTGTCAAGGTCATAACACTACAATTCTGAGAGGTACCCCCGAAGTTCCTCTAGCTTACTTTCTGCTGCTCATCAAACCAGCCAAGGAAGGACGTTAAGGGTAACTCCGCTCCAGTGTGTTTGGGCAGACCCCAAGACCTCTTTGATATTAGAGATGGTTCTGAGGATTTCTGTAGCTGAAAAACTCAAAGATTTAAAAGTCTTGTTCAAATGCAAGTAAAACATATCTGGTTGTTCTTTAATGATCTTGCTTTTCCCTTCAGGCATTTCTCAGAGTCACTGGTTACATGCATTCCTTCACACACAGGGAAGTGGAGAACCCTCTACTCTTACCAGTCTTTTCTTCTCCAGGATATAGGAAGCCAGTTCCATTAGTATTTCTATATAGATCCAATTTCCCAAACCTTTAATCATTTCTCGTGCCTCTCATCTGGAAATATGTGATTACATGCTTGACTAAGAGAAGCATTTGTTTTCTTGATACCATGTTGGCATTGCTGGAAGTGCTGAAGGGGTGCAATCAACAGGCATAGTTGCTCACTTTCACCACAGATGTGTGCCCTAAAAATGTGAATATAAATCGCTCTTTTGGGGTGAAATCAAATGGCACTTTCCCCTTTGTTTAAATTTCAATCTCAGCAATGCTTTCACTTTATTTCTCATTGGCCTTCTGGGAGCTCTAACTTCTAACCTTTTACTATGAAGTATGTTCTTTCTAAACTGTCAATGGTCATAACTGTCCTTCCAACCCCCCATAATAAAATGTATCTTTATTATGATTTGGCATTGATCACTCTTTTAAAAACTGGATTTATCAAATTGCGAATTTTAAAAGTCTCTTTTTAAGTCATGGAAGGGAAAATACCAGAGGGTCAGTTATCCTGGGAGGATCCCAGGTAGCAGCTAGAGGCCCCTAATTCACAATGAGAGTAAGAGAGTTCACCTCTTCTTGACTCAGGAGATTCACATGCTCCACCCCACCTCTTGCAGAAAGCAGGACTCAGTCACCATGGCTGAGCTGGGCAGGGCTTACCCATGGAGATGGGAAGGGAGGGTACAGCAAGCAAGACTGGCCTTCCTGTTCAGTTACTTAAGCTTGTGAACGCTCAAAGCAATAGACAGCAATTCTTTTTCCCGTTCTTCTGAGTATTTGATGAATGATGAGGGCAATTGCAGTTGGCAAAGTATTTGCAGCCCAGAGAGGTTAAATGATTAGCTGAAGATGATGTTGCAAGTAAGTGACAGGGTTAGAAGAAGAACCAAAGATTATACAGATCCAGGGTTTTTTTTCCCAAGAGACCAGAGGGTCTTGATTATGGTGAATGATGTCAGGCTTGAGAAAGGTGTTTGTCATTGGGGCAGTATGGATCCATGCCCAGAGAAGCAGGAAAATCCTGTTTTCCCTCACAACCATCAACTTTCTTTGCATCGACTTGGAGAGAGCATTACATATCAATTTTTCAGGAAGGTAACGTAATTTACATAAGGCTATAAAGGGACAGCAGAGCCAGAGTCGAGAATGATGTTCTGTTCTCCCTCTTGCTCCTGCTGAATGACAGGGTATTTATCTATTGTCTTTGTTGGTTGTCAGTATTTATTTTGGTGTTTGGTCCCTAATCTCACTAGAAGCATTGAGCTTTGTTTCCCCATTTGTGAGCTTCCCTGTCTTGTTTACTGAGAAGGTTCTGGGCTTCAAGCAGAGCAACGGTCTGGGTGAGGAAGGCAGAGCCCCATATTCCCCAAATGGAATCATGCATTAGCTTTGGTGTATTTCTTGAAGAAAGTTCAAACCAGATGAAAGCCTCCCTTTCTTAATTTTGGCAGGAGAACTGTAATATTACTTTTACAATATCCTCTCAAATCTGGGTGATGCTCCGAGGAAGTTTGTAGTATTCACTCTTTCCCCACCGGGTTATTTTGCCAAAAGCTAGCATGGTCTCTTCGAGGGAGTGAGGCTGTCTACACTTCGGGCAAACAGTTCATCTAATTAGAACCATGGGAAACCCCTCTGGGGAATCCCTGGCTGTGTGTGACTAGGCTAATCTGAATAAACACACACTAGGGGATATTTGTCTGGTAGAGGCCACAGACTTCCCCCAACCCCCTCCTCTTTTTTTTGGTGGGGGGGAATGAGAAGTTTTTTTTTGCTGCAATTGTCTGAGAAGATGAGGGTTTTTCTTACAATCTGGAGTCCCCATTCCTTTGACTGTCTGAAAACTCCTGTGAGCTCCGCTCCCTTGCCTAGGGCATGGGGGAGAGTTCAAACCCTGCAAAGCACTTTAGGCTAACCATGCTTGGGGCAGAGCTCACTATCTTAGTGATCTTTTTAAAATTTTATTTTATTTTCTTTTTTAGAGTGGCACCATCATAGTCAACTGCAGCCTCAAACTGCTGGGCTCAAGCAATCCTCCCGTCTCAGCCTCCTGAGTAGCTGGAATTCCAGACATGAGCCAGTGCAGCCAGCTTATTTTTATTTTTTAAGTAGGTTCTTATTGAAGGATAATTAACATATAGAAAGTACATGTATCATGAGTGTATAGCTAGATGAATTTTCTGAAAGTGACACTAGACTATGTAAACAGTCTATAGATGAAGAAATGGAAGACATCAGGACCCCAGAAAAACCCGCAGGCCCCCTCCTGTTCACTACCTCTTTCTCCAAAAGGTGACAACTATCCCGAATTCCAACATCATAGATTAATTTTGTTTCTTTTGAAAATGTTTAGAAATGAAGCAATACATCATGTTTCCCACATGTCTGGCTTCTTTTGCCCAACATTATGGTTTTGGCATTCATCCATGCTGCAAGGATGGTAATAGTCCATGCCTTGTCATTGCTGCTTAGTACTCCATTGTATGTAGGTAGCACAACTTCTTTATTGATTTCACTGCTGATGGACATTTGGGTGGTTTTTTTTCCCTTTGGATTTTAGCTCTCTTTTGATGTCTGTCTGCCCTGTGTACACAGAGTGTACACAAGCTGTCACATAAAAGTGTGCCTATGTGTGATCTTATTCTCTGCAGAGATATAGTTGCCAGAGATGATCAATTTTGGGGCTCAGGCCTGATTTCAAATACACTTATTGTTCCATGAGTATACTTCAGCTTAGCAAATGAGTTATGTCAAGTTTCAGATTGGAGAAAGTGGTTTCTGCAGATATAAGACATGTGAATATGTTTCTTACAAAAACCCGTTCTTCATATAGACCTATGTTGATTCCTTGCGACTTTCAGCTATGCATTAAGTATGTATGTTTAGAAAAAACTTAAATTTTATATAAAACCAATCCAGGTTATTCATATACAATTTAGTATAGCATACTTTTACGTGGATAACATAGGGAGCGTTTTTACCCAAATTTTACTTCTTATCCACTTTAGTTGGAACCATTTTGCTACAGTACATTCTCTTTATTACACATTATTTTATAAGACTAACCATTTATTTAAAAAATAAAAGTGAAATGTTTTTGGAACAAGCATGGCTAGATATAATGTATGTGACTTGTGTTATATGTTTATCTTACATGGGATTTTTACCTTTCATATTTTTAGCCATTAGAGATGAAAAAATGGTTTGCCTTTCTTCTTGGTATATCTATAAACCAACATATTAAAGTTGTTTTTACTAGATTAATAACTAACTTTCTCTGACCTGATTCAACTTCTAAAAAGTCCTCAATTATATTATCCAGAACTACATAAGCAACTGTGATAAATTATATGCCAATGGGAGATGAATATAATTCTCTCCAGGATAAAATGGGGTAGGCAACAAAATTACTAAGAATGCTCTCCCCTCAAACAGTACAAGTACTTTTTAATGCATTCAAAACATGTGAACAAATATTTGGAACATAGTTCTGTATGGTTTTTTTTAGTACAAACATTGTTTACAGTAGTCACCAATGAACTACTAATGCAGTAATTAATTTACTATGCAGCTCTAGTTGAGAAAATGGCTTGAAATTGTAAAAATGTCTTGTAAAGAATGATTTAATTTAATGATTTAACATCAAGCATTATCTCCTTTAAACTCAAATTTATGGAAAACCCTTCTGTGTTGTCACCACGTGCCTCACATAATAATTTAGTGAGGAGAGGAGCCACATCAGGGGAGACAAAAGCTTTCACTCCAGCATGGGAAGGTAAAGGGAACCCACCCTGCTTTGTTGCTGGTCTCCCCTGATTTTCTTCAAGTAGTCCTTTTAAGAGGTTACTTGGGGGTTAGAGACTCTCACCAACCTGTCCCCCCACTACACCTAGGAGAAGCTGAGAATGTGATGGGATAAATGCAGGCACATGTGACATTTAACTTCCTTCCCAGGGATAGGGCCCAGACAGCATCGAGAGTAAAGGCTACTTTTGAGTGTGTGTTTTTATTGGTGTCCATGACCAGTTCTTGTGCTAAATATTCAGGCAGAAACATCCCGACGACTTCCATTTTCTTGGACTAGCTAAATAACTGGCCACATGTAGCCTGAGTTCCCTCCACTGCTGATCATGACCTTGGACAAGTCACGTAGCTGATCTAAATCTGGAAAGGGGCATGACCACATCTCCCTCATTGCCTTGTGAAAGTCCAACAAAATAATAGTATTGGAAAGCTCTTTATGAGTAAAGCACTCTCATGTTTACTATGGTTGAGGGAAAAATAGATTTTTTTCCCCCAGTCTGAATTGTGCCAACCCTTCTGGCTCACTCACTGCAGGTCCTGTATTCAGTTTGTGGAGTGTGGATTCTGCCTGTTTGTATTCTGATATTCTGCCTGTTTTGGAATGGAAGCTTTCTTTTGTGCAATGATTGTGGTTTTCTATGGATTATACAGAATTCTGATCCAAGCATAATAGAAAAGCTTCATGTGTTTAAAAAAATAAACAATAACAAAAAATTACTATTTTAATGAGCTAACACATGGTTTTTATGTGCCAGCTATGGACTGAGCTTTGTAAGATTTCTTTTTTTTTTTTTCTTAGAATCAACAGCAACATAAGAGATACGCTTAATGATTTTGCTCCTATAAAGTGTAACAGGAAATTCACCTGGCTTCCAGCCAAAGGATGTCCATAGGTAGGTGCAAATTAAGATTAAAATGGTTAGTCTGCGTCTGATCCCATTCCAGTTCTTCCCCCTGGCTGCAAATAGGTACAAGGAGAAGGATTTGTCACAGTATTTTTTCCCCAGGGTCTCCATGTGATCCATGTGATTCCAGCCGATTCTCCCTGGATGACTTGCCCAGCAATGCAGCAATGCTTAGAGATTTCTCACCAGGCCAGAGGAATCTACGTGCACCTGGAAGCACACGCTTTCAGCTTGGGCATAAATGATTGGCTCCAGAATGTGTCTGTGGTTTGCTGGTCACCCTCGAGTCCCAGCAAGAGCAGGGTGCCTCATAGATCATACAGGCCTACATGGTGCGTCTTCCAGGAAGGTGGGCCAACTGTCTAACTACTCAATTTGCTCATTTTTAAAATGGGGTTATAATATTACCCATCTTGATGGGTTGTTTGGAGCATTCAGTGAGATAATGCTTACAAAGCAATTAGTGCAGGGCCTGGCTAAGGTTAGCTTTTAAAATTGTTGTGTGTCTCCCATCTCCATCTGCGAAGGAGGCTGTACCTCATAGTTTCAATGCCTGGTCAGGTAGTACAAGCCTCTTTCCCAAAGCTGCAGAGTCTGGATCCCACTGGGGAGCCATGACAGAGAGACAAGCACCCCACAAAGATTGCAGGATTCCTGCCCTTCTCTTACTTCTGCTCTTCCAGCCTTATCTCTCATCTCCATTAGCAAATTTACTTTCTAAAACCAGTAGCCCTATCCTTTGAAGGGATTACTTGGTGAATAGTTTAAGAACAAACAATAACAAGTATAATCATTGTAGCAATAACTCTTGGTTGGCCTGGATTGGTTTCTTCCTTGCACACACGACAAGGGAGACAGAGTAAAACAGAAAGGGCAAATTTTTTGCGTTACCTTTCCCTGTAAGGGGGAGTTAGGGACCCTTTCCCAGTTGAAAAGAGCAATGCTGCTTGGTCCTGGGTGAGACACAATGTGACAGTAACATGCCCCCAAATTCATAAACGCTGGAGGGAGTTGACAGCTGGTATTTTTAAAGGAGCTGATTTGGTGGCTAATTTTATTTATCTTGCTTCCTTTGCCAAGATCAGCTGCTTCTTTGCCCTGTGCCATTAAGTCCCAGGAGGTCCACAGGCAGCAATTTACAAATCTATTCCTTTCCGTGGCGAAGGTTCTTTCTACCGCCATGGGTTTTTCATAGAGAGAATAGAAAATCTAGAAGCCATATAACCAGAGTGATCTTTAATGCTTCATCAAAAGCTGTCCTATATGGGTATTTATTTATATTTAGCCCAGAGTGAAAGGCCCCAGGAGGCTACAGCCTGAGCAGATTTGGTTCAATATCTGCGAAGGAATTTAAATAAGCTTACCAATAAAGAAATCTTCCTACAAGAGGAAAAAAAAAAAGTGGAACTTGAGTCTAATTGACCTTGGGACAAAGACAGGCTGGAAACCATTCAACAGTCAATAACAGAGCCATGCAGCATGTAGACATATCTTTGTGAGTGTGCTTATGTGTAAATCGGGCCAGAGGTGGAGGGAAGGAAGCAACATCATGCAGTCTCCATGGTTGCATTAGACTGAAAAAATGAATTGATATTTCATTATAAAGCTGAATGTTAAAAATTAGCATTCCTAAAATTTCTGACAATCTGGCTTAAATAAAATAATAACAGATGTATATGAAAGTGATATCGCTCGAGATTAACAGTTGTATAATGGATGTCCTGCTGTACAACGTTTATGAATAATGCAGCATTATCTATTATCTTTAAATCTATCCAGGATTAACAGCTTTGCAGATTATTTAGCCTCCAAGATTTAAGGGATAAAATCAATACATATATGTTTTGATAATCGATGACAATCAATTCATTAAAAATAAACACCTAGCCAACCTCAGTTAAATGCCCAGGGGGTGTCCTTATTCTCTAATTGTGTTGGTTTATTTGCCATGCTAGCAATTTGGGATGATGTCTTTATAATCCATGTCAATGTTGAAAAAAAAGAGAGAGAGAGAATGTTCTCCAGATCCAAGCAAGAAACAAACAAACAAACAACCCAAGACATCTTCTCCAGGAGTTTCAACCTAAAAAAAACAGAGCTTTCTATTGCCCTTGGGGTTTTGCTGCTGCATCTCCTGACACTAGGGGTTGGACAATGATTGGTTTCCTTTGATAAAAAGTTCTTCAGGAAAAGAACAGCTTAGTCAGAGGAGGCCACCAGGCTGTGCGCCCCAGCAGTGCAGTCTTGGGCAGGGTTGAAGAGGGGAAAGAGGAAGAAAAGCCACTGCCTCTGCAGCATCCACAGTGGGAAAGCAGCAGGCCTGGAAAAGGCGACAAATTGCTCAGGTTACATTTAGAATGATCACTATTCTTCCCCATTTTGACATGGATGTCACTGTAGAAAGGGGTTTTAGCTTAGATTACTGATAGTTGTCAGAGTGAGGAGAGATTCCCCCACCCCCAAATTCTGTAGTAGAATTCTTTATTCTTGAGTTCATCTTCTCAAGGTGACACTAGACCCTAATTTCAGACAGTTGTTGTATCTTTCCTCTCCCTCCACCTTTCCCTCCCTTTCACTTTCTTTTTCTCTGTAATGCTGAGCTTTTGGCAAAGATACCAAACAGACAATCCATTTGCAGCCAAAAGTTTATGTGTATGTTGATTGTTTCTGATGAGTGGATGGAAACCTCAGCTTCTCAGTGCCCTTGAGCAAAAAGGGCTGAACGAGTTGTGTGTTTGCACATCACATATCATCTCAATAGCTAATTCTTGGGTTGCAGAATATTGTTCTAATATGAAATTCTGGGGCTGTAGCTCAATTCACTCTCAGTAAGCTACTGCACACACAGATCTGTGTCACAGCTTCTTGTTTAAGCCAATAGCTGGTTTCACAGGGGTTGGAAGCTGTGTTTGAGAAATGTGTTTTGCATCGATTAAAATTTCTTAAAGGACACACTGCAATTGAATGACAGGCTATTTTTAAATTATTTACAAGCTCGACATTTTACTCAAAGAAAATTGTCAACTATATCTACTTATCATTTTATCTGCTGGACCCATTCCCCCTGAGCATACCAACCATGAAAAAGATTATCTCCTCAATTTATTGCTTTAGCAATTCAGTAGACATCTTCTTGGCACCCCCCTCCTAGTACTAAATGATGATAGAAAGGCATTGATGAGTTTTGGGGGCATTTGTTTCCAGAATTTCCCCAAACACAATTTTTCAATTGCGTTATGAAGGAAGGCCATGATGTGAGAGCTTTTTTCTGGATCTAATTTCCACTATAATCACTCTCCTATGGAAAAATCAGAGATTATTTTTCCACTTACATTTTCCCCATGCTACTAATAATATAAATTGACACAATTTCTTTTGGTACCTCTCTAACCATGTACATATTGCTATTGTATTGTCATGAATGCAGTTCCAAGCTCTTCTCCATCTCACTGCTTATACACGTCAGTTCCCTCTGTCATGGGGGACATTCTTCCCATTGACCTTTGCTTGGCTCTGTCCTCATTATCACTCAGATCTTAGTCCAAGTAACAACTCCTCTGGGGGCTTCCTGGACCACCTTATCCTATGTTACTTACTTCCCCCAATACCATTCCAGTAGTTATCTATTACCGTGTTACCTACTTTATGTCACTTACTACCATCTAAAATACTCTTACTTATTAACCCTACATGATTCTGGTTTGTTTTTCTCAGAAAAAGGTAAGCTCCATGAAAGAAAGGATCTCATTTTTTGGTTTACTGCTCTTTCCCAGTGCCTATCACAGTGCCTGGGGTATAGTAGACAATAAATATTTGCCACACAAGTGAATAAACAGGTACAAAATTGCAATCAGGAAACCTAGCTACATTTCTGTCTGTATTTTTAGTTTTCTGCATGATGCTGGACTTTCTATTTAACCCAGTTGATTTTCTACAAACCCATAAAATTCTAGATTTCAGGACCAAAAGATATCTGTAAGGTTAGATAGTCATTCTGTTGATGAGGAACTGGAACACAGAGAGGTCGAATCACCCAATGAGTGGTAAACATGAGTTTTAATTCCAGCCCTCCAGTTTTCTTAGAACAGTGGTTTTCAATTGACCAAACTGCCTCCCTCCTCCTCCCCCCACCATAAGGGATATTTGACAATGTTTAGAGATATTTTTAGATGTCACAACTGGGGGAAAGGGAGTGGTGTGTGTTACTGGCTTCTAGTGTGTAAGATTCAGGGATCCTGCAAAACATCTTATAGTGCATGGGACAATGTCCCACAACAAAGAATTATCCAGCCAAAAATGCCAATCAGGCCAAGGTTTAGAAAGCCTGACTTCAAGCTATAAACAGCAATAATGAGACCTCTCCCTTCTATTTGAGAATCAGTGAGAAAAGGTCCACAAAATTTCGAGTTTTTCAGGATTTTCTAGTACAGAATCATTGGTTGGCATTTTTTGCAACAAAAAAAATTTAAATTCTTAAAATGGAAGTGCTTTATTATTTGTTGATTATAGAAGTAATACATGCTTGTTGTAAAGGAATTCAGGTCAAAAGAAATATATTAAAAAGGAAGAGAAAATAATCCGTAATCCTACCCCTTGGATATAAACATATGAGCATGCTGGCTTGTATTTTTCAAGACTTTTTTTTCAATAAATACATATATACACCTACATACATTCTGACAAAACTAGAATACCGAATTTATATATACTCTTGTAATCTGCTTTGTTCATTTAACAATATTTTATTGACACATTATAATTCTATAAATAAAAAGCTAATTATAATTTCTAATGGTTTTATAATATTCTGATGTATGGTTGATACAGAATATGTTTTACCACTCACCTGTTGATGAGTATTTATGTTGTTTCTGATATTTTAATATTATAAACAACGTGTCAGTGAATATCCTTGTTTATTCATTCTTGTTCATTCTCAGTTCCTTCCTTAGGATAAATGACTGAGTGAGATTGCTGGGGCAAAGGAAATGTGATACATGTTGTCAGGTGTATGCCCAATTACTAATTGGAACAAAATAATTAGAAATCTCAGTATGCTGGAATTCTCTGTCACCCCACTTTCAGATGAGAAACGCAATTTGCAAAGCAAAATATAGTGAGGCATGATTTTTTTTTTCTTTATGCCCTAGTATTAGAACAAATTTATTCTCACCTCCTCCACTCATTTAAATTTGATTCAAGAAAAAATTATTAAGAAGGAAGGAAAGGAACATTCACCAAGTCCTACTGTGCATTATTCACTATGTGTTAGGAATTTGTATTCTTCCAACAACCTACGGGGTAGACTGTCTCTTCCTGTTCATGGATGGGGAAACTGAGAATTAGACACTCTCACTGAATATCACAAACATGGCAGAATCAGAATGTGAATGTGGTTCTTGCCTTTAAGAAGTTTATAGCCACTGTAAGGCAAAATGTGCCAGGGACGCTTGCCATATTAATGTCAGGTATGATGAGATTGATGTTCAAATTATGACCCTGAGGATTTTAAGATTTTAAACCTGTAAAGAAATAGTCAGCTAGGTTCAGGATATTGTACTTACCAAAGCAGGAAAGTAGATTAATGTATATTTGAAAGTACTTTAAATAACTACGATTGAAAAATGCAGAGATGTCTGATCTCTCTCTAGTAATCAAAAAATTTAATCAGTTAATTGAGGTTTGTACTTGATACATTCCTTTTTTCAAAAGACCCCAGGATATTTGCCTATCATCAGCATGCAAGATATATGGCGCCAGTCAATAACTATGCCATAAATACAATTTCTTTTAGAAAGCTGAGAAGCCAAGAATATTAGAGAGCTCTCTTGTCTACTCATTTTCTTATGTCCTTTTATTCCCCCTCATTAGAATTCTTAAGTCTTCTCAAGCCTGTGTACTCTGGTTAAGCTATGCTAGGGTCTCTAAAAGGACTAAAAATGGGCAGGGCCCAGGCAAAGAGAGATCAGACAGCTAGTTTCAGAGTGAGATTTGCAAGATGGAAGAAAACCCATGGGGTGGAAATATCTTTCCATTGGCCTTTGTGGTTTGAAATGCTCTGCTTCATCCCATGACTCAGCACTCCACTTCTGAGTAATTCATTAAGAAAACACTCCAAGATGTACAAATGTATTTATTGCTGCACTGTTTTAGATAGTGAACAATCAGAAACAGAGTAAATGATCTTCACTAAGAGATAAGCATAAACTATGATACGTACATACTGTGGAATAATATGCAGCAGTTAAAAGAATCTATTGTGGGTAGGTGTTTTTTGTTATGTATATGTACTGTGAATATTTTTTGTGGCTTGCCTTTTCTCTCTCTCTCTCTCTCTCTCTCTCTCTCTTTTTGAGATGGAGTCTCGCTCTGTCGCCAGGCTGGGGTGCAGTGGAGCAATCTCGGCTCACTGCAACCTCCAACTCCCTGGTTCAAGCTATTCTGCCTCAGCCTCCTGAGTAGCTGGGATTACAGGCATGTGCCACCATGCCCAGCTACTTTTTGTATTTTTAGTAGCTACTTTTTGTATTTTACCATGTTGGCTAGGAGAGTCTCGATCTCCTGACCTCATGATCTGCCTGCCTTGGCCTCCCAAAGTGCTGGGATTACAGGCATGAGCCACCGTGCCCGTCTTTCACTCTCTTAATAGTGTGTTTTGATAAACTGAAATTCTTAAAGTACTACGTCTTATCATTTGCTGTACTTTGTATGTAGTGCTTTCTGTATCCTGTTTATGAAATCTTTTCCCTCCCCATGGTCATTAAGATATCCTTTGTTTTCTTCAGAAAAAAACTTTATTGTTTTGCTTTTCACATTGAGATCCACAGTTCATCTAGAATTTGTTTTTGAGTATGGTCTGAGGTAGGGTTAAAATGTATTTTTTTCATATAAATATCCTTTTGACCCAGCATGATTAACTGTAAAGACATCTGCCCCCTAACACACACACACACACTGTTCCTCACTTTTAGTTTTATCACAAATCATGTGACCATATAACTGTGGGATTTTAATTTTTTTCTTTTGGTCTATTTGTCTGTCCTCATGCTAATACCACGTTGTCTCAATTTACAAAGCTTTAAAGTAGGCAGAAGACTAGAATGAAACTTTGCAAAAGAGGATATCCAAATGTCCAATACACTTATTAAAAAGTGCTCAACCTTATTAATAGTCTGGAAAACTGTATATTAAAACCATAACAAAATATCACTACTTATCTACCAGAATGGTTAGAATGAAAAACATGAGACTAACAAAAAACACAAGGTGTTGGTGAGAATGTGGAACAACTGGAACTCTCATAGACTTCTGAATATAAATTGATGCTATCATCTTGGAAAGATGGCAGTATCTGCCAAGCTGTTTATGTGTACATCTTCTTATCTAGCAATTCTACTCTTAGACATATACTCAAATAGAAAGGTTTGTGATACATATACTGAAACGTATATACAAGAGTGTGCATAGCAGATTTATTCATAATAGCACCCCCCAAACAACCAGATGTTCATCAGTAGTAAAATGAATAAATAATTTGTGTTATATTCAATCAATGAAAAAAACCAAAACTATTGCTGCATGTAAAACATGAGTGAATCTTCCAAGGATTAAGTTGAAAGCCATAAAGTAGACACAAAAGAGTATATACTCTATAATTCCATTTACCTAAAGTACACAAACAGGCAAAATCAATATATAATGGTAGAAGTTAGGTTAGTGATTGGGATCTAGGAATATGGAGGGGACATGAGGGGAATTTTTTTGTGCGGTAATGTTTTCTTGATTTTGGTGCTGGTTACTGCTGGAATGTTCACCTTGTGAAAATTCTTTCGCCTGTACATTTGTGATTTGTGCCCTTCTTTTAATGGATATGTCAAAAGTATTTATTTAAAAAATGAATCAGTTATATATTGTGAGTGCAAAGTACCCACAAAATAATACCATATATATACATATTATTTATATATATATATATATATATATATATATATTTTTTTTTTTTTTTTGAGATGGAGTCTCGCTCCATCGCCCAGGCTGAAATGCAGTGGCACCATCTCAGCTCACTGCAAGCTCTGCCTCCTGGGTTCATGCCATTCTCCTGCCTCAGCCTCCCGAGTAGCTGGGACTACAGGCACATACCACCACACCTGGCTAATTTTGTATTTTTAGTAGAGATGGGGTTTTGCCACGTTGGCCAGGCTGGTCTCGAACTCCCGACCTCAGGTGATCTGCCCACCTCAGCCTCCCAAAGTGCTGGGATTACAGGTATGAGCAACTACGCCCAGCTCTGTACCACCTGTCTTTATGAACGTATATACAAATGCGTGTGTATCTCTGGAAAGGATATCAGGTGTTACCATATGTTGGCTTTCTAAAATTGAAGACACTTGACTCTATTATCACAATTCTGTTGGCATCAGTTTGGCAATCAAATTGGAGATCAGATCATTAGGTGCATGAAAGTTTACTCAGAGGGTCTCAGCAAAGATGACTATCAGCCGCTCCTGTTTTTCTAACACTGAATAGAGCTGTTGACCAAGAGTTGAAAGGTCTTTGAATACCAGTTGACCATGAGTAATCCCAAACCCTGTGCAAACTGCTTTAACACTAGCTATCAACTTTAAGAAAAAATGCCATTCAAAAGCAAGTATTCAAAAAGGCACCTATTAAGAGAACCAACCACATCCCAAAAAAATTTTACAAATAAGTAGAGAGAAGTTAGCTGGGAACAGTGGCTCACACCTGTAATCCCAGCACTTTGGGAGGCTGAGGTGAGTGGATCACATGAAGCCAGGAGTCCGAGACCAGCCTGGCCAACATGGCGAAACCCCATCTCTACTAAAAATACGAAAATTAGTTGGGCATGGTGGCACACGTCTGTAATCCCAGATACTCAGGAGGCTGAGGCAGAAGAAGTGCTTGAACTTGGGAAGTGGAGGTTGCAGTGAGCTGAGATCGTGTTACTGCAGTCCAGCCTGGGCAACAGAGCGAGACTCTGCTTTAAAATAAGTAGAGAAAAGTTAATCATTTTATTTTTCATGTAGTTTGAGACTAGACAATAAATATGAGGGTCAACATGTATATTTGAGAACTGCCTAAATCTCTGCTGTTTCTTCTATCGATAAGATATAGGAAATGAAGCCACAGAAGTCGGAACAACAAATCGTCCTACTGAAATCTCCTGGGAAGCACAGGGAAAGCCACTGTGGGATCTCCTGGCAGTTATATGGGTTCTATAATTAAGTTTTGGGGAATCAGGGGGCTGAATTTAGCAGCAGAGAAGAGAAGGGATCCAGAAACATTAGGAGGAGTCCTTTAATATTGGAGTGGAAGGAAGTCAAAGGGACTTTAGCACATCTGTAATTTCATTTGTTTGATTTCTGGAAGAGAGTATAGCTAATGGTGCTACGTGTATCATAAAAAAATAAAGCCCTCCATTAGTGTAAAGGCCAGAGTTGATTCCCTAACCTTGGATGGTAGAGGCCCTCTTTTTAAATGTTTGCATCATATTGGAGTAAGGGCAATCCTGTGTTATTATGGAACCAGAGAACCGTGAAAGGTGGAAGGGCCTTAGAGCTCATGATTTTAGTGGCTCTCGGCGCAAGACGTCTATAAGATTCACCTGAAGGACTTTTATAATGTTGAAACTGAATCAATGGGGTGAGGCTCAGACATTTGTGTTTTTCAAATGCCCCCAACGGATTCTGATGCCTGGTGTGGGGTGAAAACCACTGATCTATTCAGTCCATTGATTTTCATCTCTCTAAAGCTCCGTGGCCTGCCTCAGATGCTTCAATAGAGCTGTGCCACTTTATTCTGCTGTATGGCCTTACTTGAAGAAATAGTTCTACTTCTAAAGGCTAAACTCTGGAGAACCCCCAATTTAGTCTAATGAGCTTCCAGCCATTCCTCTTTCTTCACCTGGATGTATTGGTCAGATTGGTCATTTGGCAATAATCCCATGAAGAGACTGAAATGTGAAACAGCTGTCTCAGATTGTCTCTTCAGAGCAGATGCTGAGCCCAAGTTTCCAGGGCAAGATGCTCATCAGATCAACACCTGAGAAGGGATGAAAACAAAACCAGGATTGGGGAAGGGAGAAAGCTGACCTGTGATACAAGCCTGAAAAGGCCTTGGCCAAACTGGTAGGGAGTGCTAGAGTGAATATTGCCCATCCACGTGGTTTCCCTGTGGGCATCCCCCTCAGTCAAGGGGTGTGGGCTATCCTGGGACGAGTGTGACCTCAGGTGGAGAATGTCTCTGCAGCCAGGGCAGGGCCTGAAATAGCTGAAGGCAAGAGTGTGACCTCAGGTGGAGAATGTCTCTGCAGCCAGGGTAGGGCCCGAAATAGCTGAAGGCTGGAGGAGGTCCATTACTTACACTCGCACATCAAGTCGTTCCTTGAAAAGGAAGCTGGGCGAAACTCTGGGGTCTATATTGCAGGTATGCCGATTTGGGAAGGGGGAATGAAGGGAATGCCTGTGAACTGGTAATCTGCGATTCAAAAAGAGAAAGGGGTTCAGGGAGGAAGTAGGGAGGGAATTTTAAGCATCAGCTGGGGTTAGATAACTTCCCAGAGGATACTATTATGTCTTGACTTTTGTCTGCTACCTCTGTCTCACACCATGGACTAACTTTAGGACAAAGGAACTTTAATTGTTGCAAACCAGATTCAGCATGCATTTATTGAGTGCCTAGTATATGCCACCTTCTGTGCTAGATATTTTCGTGTATGGTCCTACATGCCTATACTCTCATTTTAATTAGTTTGTCATGAAAATTACCCTTTGCGTGATTTTCTTCTGATTTTTCAACTTGCTTGTTTTTTAAAACCTAGATGTAGAGGACCTCATCTTCTGAACTGAAAACAGTGGAATCCCTAGAATCTTGTTACTAATGTGGCAAATAAGTTCTCGTTGTGTTTAAAAGATTCATTGTTATCACTTTAATTATACTTGTAAAATAAATCTTTATGAGCAGGAATGCCTTTAGCTATGTTCTTAATTTTAAGAGACAGTACACAGCCCTTTTATGGTGGTTGAGTAGATTAGATCTAGAGCAGTGAACTAATACTGAGTTAACTGTCACAAGATTGGTTGTTTATATCAACGTTCTATAACAAACATAGAACAAGTCAACACAGGCTGTTTTCTACTAAAACTCACAAGGTTCAGTAACAAATTCCTGTAATGCACTTTAACATATTTCATTTTCCATAAAGAACACTTATAGTTTCAAGGTTATATTATAGGACAACAGTTATTAGAACGATTAAAATACACTTTTTAATGTCATAAGAAATCTCTTTGCCATAAGAAGCAGGCTTAGAAACTCAGCTTTAAGGTAAGATATAAACAAGGGATTGATTCAACTTAAATGTTGGTAACTGGTATGTAAATATTCAATAATAATTTTCTTAACTATTAAGGAAATTTCTAACAGAAAGATTTGTCTACTCAAACTACCAGTGTTGACTATCTCCCGAGAGTTCAAAGTTTCTCACTAATCTGCTCAGTGAAGCTTGTAACTCCTGGCTTCAGTTATAATTTCAAGCCAGAGGTATGTTAAAAGAATATGGAGCCTATTAAATTCTGTTGTCACGTTAACTAGACTTCAGGTTTGAACAAGCTATCTGTATTCTCATTTTGGCCCAAACATGGACATCTAGAACTGGCCCTCTGGCAGGTACCCTGGGCAGGGGCAGATCCTAGCAAAAGATTGTGCGTGGGTTGGCACCCCCGAAGCCGACTGGCACTATGTGTTTCTGATCAGCGCGTGTAAAGTGAGGGTCAGGAACACAGCTGTACAGAGGGTGGCTCCCTCTCTTTGAAGGAGCTACACTGGGCCACTCTACTCCTATAGCTCCCGAATTAAACACAGTGGAAGGAAGGGAGACTTGGGCATCAGGGATACTACCTTTTGCTCATAAATGAAGGCCAGCGAAGGGAGGCAGGTGGAGACAAGAACACAGTGTGATTTTTGTGGGCCCTACACACTGTGCCTGCTGTTGCCAGTGGCTACGTTAGCCATGCATGGAGATGCTGTTCAGATGCAGTCTCAAAGGTTCTGAGTTCCAAATCCCCAGTTGTACAAATTCAAATTAGCAGGGACAGTGCCAACTACTCTAGTTGACAGTGAATCTGGCCCCTTCAGTTTCTGCTGGCAAAGGGAAAAAACAAAACAAAACAAAACAAAAAAACAGCTAAGAGACCATCATCAGGGACATAGGTGAAGAGTTATATCTGGTGGAATAGTCCATCATCAGAGTAGCTGTTTGAAAAGATTATTTTCATAATTAAGGGGGGAGGGGAGTGGATAGGTTCAAGGGATCCTGCATTTTGGAGAACCTACTACTTTAGGCAACTGGAAGGCCACAGAGATGCTAAGAAGGGGCTGAAATTGGTGCGCCCCCACCACTCACTTCCCTCTACCAAAATCTCTTCAGGGTAAGGCCCTCAAGTTCTCCACTTCCCATTCACATCCTATCACTAAAATACCCTGCGGCTGGCCCTTTAACATCTGTTGCGACACTATGGCTGAATATACAAAAAAGCAGCATGAGAAACCTCCTTAGGACCGTGTGGAATCTATTTAATTTGAGATGGTTTGTTTGTGGGAGGAATGAAAACACAACAAGCCCTAGCAAATAACTACTTCATCACATCTTATAATTTACTCCATCAGGAGGTTGGAAGTATGCCTCCAAATTGCCCTAGTGCAATTTTTTGTGGATTTGGTGGCTCATACTAGTAAAACTAAAGTCAGTGGAAAATTTCCACATGTGAGAATTATAGTATTAAATCCTTTAAGACAACAACATGTGCACACACAGCCCCCAACATTTCTGAGTGTCTGGAAATCCTGATCCTGACTCTGAAAAGCAGGAAGTCAGGATCTGTTGCATCAATTGTGTTGGAAAGCACTTATGCGGTATGTTTTCTTAATACTAAAAAGTTGTTTGGTTAGACTTAACATGCTCAGTTCCTGAGAGGATTTCTTCTTAATTGTTACTGTGAAAAAGTTCTGCTTTACACCATTCACAATAGCAAAGACATGGAATCAACCCAGTTACCTCTGAATGGTGGATTGGATAAAGAAAATGTGGTACATATACCATGGAATACTATGCAGCCATAAAAAAAAGAATGGAATCATGTTTTTGCAGCAACATGAGTGCCGCTGGAGGCCATTGTCCTAAGCAAATTAAAGCAGAAACAGAAAGTCAAATACTGCATGTTCTCACATATAAGTGGGAGATAAACATTGGGTACAGAGGGACACAAAGATGGGAAAAACAGACAGTGGAGATTCCAAAAGGAAGGAGAGAGAGGAGAGAAAGGATTGAAAAACTACCCATTGGGTACTATGTTTGCTGCTTGGGCAGTGGGATCATTAGAAGCCCAAACCTCAGCATCATGCAATATACCCATGTAACAATGTACCAATGCACATGTACCCCTGGGTCTAAAGTAAAAAATTAGAGTAAAAATCCTGCTTTAAATCATAAAGTAATATACAGGGGTTGATGGGTTGGATTTTTTTTTTTTAAGTTAGGTAAACAGAGTAGACAGAATGCGGTACTAACCTATTGCTGGTTTTCATAAAACAGTTAACGGGAAAGAATCAATCTTTCTCTTTTTTTGTTCCTTCTTCCCTCTCCCTTATTCCTTTCTTTGTTGCTTAAACAATCGTAGCTAAGACTACGAGTTTGCAAGAGCCACTGCCTTTAGATTTCCTATTTATTCTTGCTCTCAGATGGCAACTGTATAAATCTTGTTCTGGCCTAAAATATCTTGAAATCTGGGAACAGGGACTGTGTTGAAAACTAGAAAGGTACTAATTTTCACTGTCTGACCCTGGTGTTCTGATCATCTCAGTGCTACCACACATGGGCTAATGCCTCCCCTTAACAGTTCCACTGGCTTGGAATTGCTTTCCTCACTCAGACCTGTTCTTATTATGTAGGCCATTTTCTTCCTTCAAAATCTATAGTTTCTACTCTATGGGAACCAAAGTGCAGATAGAAAGAGGTAGAAGTGGAGAGTTATAGGATAGAGCCTGGGCTGGGCTTTGGGAAAGGGGTGGCAAGTCAGCAGAGGGCTTAGGAACAGAGTTACCATCAATCCAAACCACAGTTGTATGGGGGAGGATAGGGGAGAGACTGGTGGTGCTGGAAGAATCCCAGTTCAAACTGGGCTGGCCAGTTCATGGAGATTCCTTAGCAGAAGATGCCATGCAGCAATGTCAGTAGATACCAGGGGTGCTTGACAAGAGTCTCCTCATATGAACCCTACACCAAAACCATCTGCAAATCCTATTGGCTCTGCTGCCCAAATGTATTTAAAACCTGATATCCTCACCACCTCTGCCACAAACACCTGGGCCAAGCCACCATCCCGTATTACTTGGATTATTACCTACCTGGCTTCCTTGCTTCTGCTTGGGCCTCTTCCACTTCTCAGCATCTCAATCCAGCAGCCAGAGCAATCCCATCAAGACTTAATGGCTCAAAGTAAAAGCTCAAATTCTTCCTAGGGCCTCCGGGGTCCTACACGGGTCTGTCCTTGCCCTCTTCCCTCTTCATCATGTCCTCCTCCTCCATCACTCCCTTGGTCCTGATGCAATGGTCCACCTACTGCTTTCCCCTTCATCCCAGGCACACTCCCACCTCAGAGCCTTGCTCCTCCCTCTGGCTGGAGCACCTTCCCTCCAGGTAGCTGCATGGGCCTCTCTGCCAATTCCTTCAGATCTCTGCTCAAAGGTCTCCTTCCTGTGGAATCTTTCTCACTCACACCTTTAAACCTTGCACTCTCAGCTTTGCCCTGCTCTATCCCTCTCTCCTGCCTTTTCTCCATAGCACTTACTACTGGAGTGTTCACTTTGTTTGTTGGCTTATTTTCTGCCTTTACTCAGCAGAAGCTGAAGTACATTTGCTTTCTAATATATCCTTAGAGTGTAGAACAGTGCCTGGCATACAGTAAGCACTTAATAAATATTTCTTGAATAAATAAGTGAGTAAATTGGTAAATTAAACAGGCCCCCAGTAATGACAAGGGGAATAGAATGGAGCTGAGAATGTTCACCAAGAGTCAATGGGACAGTCAGGGTCCTGGTTCATGGAGTCGAGTCTGTGCTGTTAGGAAAGCAAAAGCAGATACAGTATTGTCTATGTTGATCTGGTGCTCCTAGTGGAGGTACAGGGTGCTATCAGTTTGTCAGAGAATGGTCCATGCCTCTGGTCAAATAGGTTCAACCCGGCCAGAGGCTGGCACTTCAGGACCCAAGCCTTCTGTGAACCTCTGTAACAACCACTATCTTATTCATTCACTCATCCATCTGTCCATCCTTCAATGCATCCACCCATTCATTCAATCTTACGACAGTTATTTACCCAATGTCTTTTCAAACCCAGGTTTTCACTGCTTGGATTTTCTGAACATCATTCCTACCAAACTCTATGTCCTTGTGAGCAGGAACTCCTATGTCTTCAAATTCTCTCATACCTTAATATGTCTTGAATGAATGAACCTTGGACAAGAGGTTTCACTTGATTGTGCCTTATTTTGTTTCTTTATAGTCCAAGCAAAAAAACAATGAGAATGGATAAATTAATAGATCAAAAGTCTCAGAATTTTAAAGTTAGAATCCAAGTCTCCAACTAGTGCTGAATATTCTCACAGTGCTACCCATATGTCTCTGCTAACCTCTCATGATCAATTCCGTTTGTTTAGAGCCTTGATAAATCCCAGGCTGACCCTAACACTGGAAAAGGGGCTTCATTCCTCGCTATTTAGTCCATTAATTGCTAGGTTATTTTAGTCCATTCATCTCACTGACTTTATTTCTCTTTCTTGTTCCATGTTCCTCTTGAGTTTAAATAACTGTAGCCATTTCACATAATGAGGTTTTTTAAAATGGGTATGTTGGTGTTCCTCCAAGCAGATTTTAATTCTTGACTTCCTGTCTTAGTTAGCTTGGGCTGCCATAAGAAAATATCATAGGCCGAGTGGCTTAAACAACAGAAATTTATTTTCCCACAGTTCCGGATGTCGGAAGCCCAAGTTCAGGGTGCCAGCATGGTAAGTTCTTGATGATGGTTGTCTTCCTGACTTGCAGATGGCAGTCTTCTTCCTGTGTGCTCATATGGCCTTTCCTCAGTGTGTGGGCAGAGAAAAAGAGGGCGGGGGGAGAGAGACACACACAGAGAGAGAGATTTCTTCATCCTCTTACAAGGCCACTAATCCTGTTGGATTAGACTCCACCTTTACAACCTCATTTAACCTTAATTACCTTCTAAATACCTTATCTCCAAACACAGTCACATAGGGCTACAACATATGAAAATTGGTAGGCACTGTTCATTCCATAACACTGCCCTATTTTAAGATGCCCGTTATACACAGTAGCAAGTACTGATGGGGTTAATTTCATTGCAACTTTAATTTGATCATAACTCCATGCTGTGTTTATGCCCAGTCTTTGTATTTTCTTCCTCACTTAGCATGCATTTCAAGTCACCACTTAAACCCACTTCAGGAAGAGTGATTTATAGATTAGTCCTACTTTTGCCCCAGTTGTCAAGTTTTTACTTTACTCAAAATCTGGTTTCTTTTATTTTTGTTGAAAAGCAGGTCAGTGTAGAATCTGCTGTCCCTATTAAACATTTTGTACACATTGTCCAGCTCTGTCTTCTTGATCTTATCTACAGTTACACAGATACAAGCGCAAGATTGCTCGTGCTCTCTCTCTCTCTCTCTCCCCCCTCACATGGCTGCTTTCTTCTAATCATTTGGGTTTCTGTTTAGAAGCTTCAGAGAAGTCTTGACCAAACACTGTCTGTGGAAGTCAGTCATATCACGTCACCTGTTTTTTTTTCTGACACCTAAGACTGCTGCTGTTTTGCAGATGGAGAAACTGAGGCTAGAGAACATGAGGAATTTGTTCATGGTTATTCAATTTCTAAGTGAAAAAGAGAAGGCCTGAGAGATGGGATGGGGCTCAAAGGAGTCTGGAGGTAAACCGGCCATCCCTCATAAAAAGCAAGACAGCATATCATTAGGCTTTTCTCTTTTCAAGGTATTTTCAAAGTTGTCCTCTCTCCCTTCTTTTCTGTCTTGACCTCCTTGACAAAATCTGTCTGGCAGAGTGATAGGACAAGTATGTGGAGGGTGGTGGGGCATTTCGTCAGGTGTAGGTTGCCAGATTTAGCAAATAAAAATGCAGAAGCACAGCTTAAATTTGAATTTCAGATAAACAAATTTTTCTTAGAATAAGTATGTCCCCATGCAACATTTGGGACATACTTATGCTAAAACATTATTTGTGTTTCATCTGAAATTCAAATTCAACTGGACATCCTGTATTTTATCGAGCACCTTTAGCCAGATAGCTATACTATAACATGCGTCCTCTGGGTAAAGGTTACAAGCCTCGCGTGACGGTGAGTATGCTTAAAAAAGAAAACAAACAATAAAGTCACATTGAACTTCATTGTCTTATTTACTTTAGTGACTTCTGACATTCTTTGACAATAAAAACAGCACCATAAATATACCAAATTAAATATGTATTTTACTTTGGAAATTCTGACTTACACTAATCTTTATCAGCCCAGTTCTTCTGAAATTTTGTGAATTCACAGTATTTAATATCTAGCCCAAAGTAACTAGAAAACAGCATGGCTTCCTCAATTCATCCTGAAATCATCTTAGGGATAACCTACACAAGCTATTTAATGTCTCTTTTTACCTCAGTTCCTTCATCAGCAAAATGGAGATGCTAGCGCCTATCTCATCTAGGTATTGTGAGGAGCAATTGAGAAAATGTATATGCAAGTGGCTGGTCCAGTACTTGCCATGTAGTGCACACTCAAAATATCAGCTTCCTTTCTCTTGCCTTACTGCTCCATTTCTGAGAATGGACAGCATCGCTTTTTAGACCATTGCAAAATATTAGGTTAAATAAGTAGCACAGATAAGTCTCAAAGAAACATGGATTCTTACTACTTACTGGTACA
Source organism: Papio anubis (assembly GCF_008728515.1). Taxonomy (NCBI): domain Eukaryota; kingdom Metazoa; phylum Chordata; class Mammalia; order Primates; family Cercopithecidae; genus Papio; species Papio anubis. The sequence goes on along the minus strand of NC_044985.1, from coordinate 91,185,992 downwards.
CAGGTACCAGCTGAGCCACGTCCTTTTTATAATCCCTAATGATGATTAATCTGTTGATTGAATCACTCATTCAACAAGTATTTATTGAGCACCTAACATGTGCTAGGCACACAGTGTTCTGGGAGTTGCGGATACATGGTAAACAGAGCAAACTTGCCATTTTCCCTTGAGAATTGCTTATATGATAGTGGGGGCAGGGACAATAGAAAACAAATTATCACAAGCAAAGATATTATACTATATGAAGCAACCACTTAGGACAAATATTGTGAAACTGAGTATTGAATTTGGTTATGTAGAGATCATTGGCAACCTTAATAATAACTTTTTGTTCCCTGAAGATCGTTCAAGAGAATGGGAGGAGGAGGAAGTTGAGAAAGTTGAAGACTTTGCTAAAAAGGGGAGCAGGAAAATTAGGGGCAACTGTAAGAGGATATGGAGTTAAAAGGTTTTTTGGTTTGTTTGTTTGTTTGTTTGTTTGAGACAGAGTTTTGCTCTTGTCACCCAGGCTGGAGTGCAGTGGCACAATCTTGGCTCCCCACAACCTCTGCCTCCCGGGTTCAAGCGATTCTACTGCCTCAGCCTCCACAGTAGCTGGGACTACAGGTGCGCACCACCACGCCCAGCTAATTTTTGTATTTTTAGTAGAGATGGGGTTTCACCATATTGGCCAAGATGTTCTCGATCTCCTGACCTTGTGATCCACCTGCCTTGGCCTCCCAAAGTGCTGGGATTACAAGCGTGAGCCACTGCACCCGGCCGCTTTTTGGTTTGTTAATTTGTTATTTATTTCTATTTTTCAGAGACAGTGTCTCTCTCTGTTGCCCAGGCTGGAGTGTGGTAGTGCAATCACAGCTCACACAGCTTAGACCTTCCAGCCTCAAGCAATCCTCCCACCTCAGCCTCCTGAGTACCTGGGACTATAGGTGCACACCACCATGCCCGCCTAATTTTTGTATTTTTTAAAATTTTGTAGAGACAGGGTCTTGCTGTGTTGCCCAGGCTGGCTTGAAATTCCTGGCCTCAAGTGATCCTTTGGCTTTGACCTCTCAAAGTGCTGGGATTACAGGCATGAGTCACTAAACCCGGCTGTATTTTTTATTTTTTTATTTTTTTATTTTTTTGTTACAACATGCTTGTAAGCTGAAAGGAATGGCCAAGTGGAGGGAAATTGATAACGTAGAAGGCAGAGGACAACTCTAGGAGTGAGCGCTTGACAAGGCAGTGGAGAAAGAGGTTCCACGGGACGAGAGAAGGGCTTACCTTGGACTCCAGTGGGGAGGGTTTACTTTCTGTAGTGAGAGGGGAGGGTAAGTATGTGAGGCTGTGGGTACGTCGGGAGCTTGCTCAGTTCGGCAATGGGAAAATTCAGAAGTTCTTTACTGTCTCAGTGAAATAAGATATAAAGTATTATCTTTCACTTCTCTTATCGATAATTATTGATTATCGATAAGCTGAAAATAGCAAAAATAATTATTGACAAGAAATTTAGCTTCCTCATTTATATCAGGCTCTCACTGAGCACCCCCAAATGCTCTTGGATATGTACCATTGTCTCCCCACTCCTACTTTGGGGAGTGAGAGTCTGATTTAACTTATTCACAGACAGCTCTTTTCAGCTCACCAGGCTGACGTGCTGGTGTTTTGCTGTTTTTACCCATCATGTGTTTATCTCCATTGAGATAAACTTCTTCCAGGAGAAGCTGCCTATCTTGACAAGTCTGTTTTGAGTCCGTGCTCCACTGCACAGCCAGACCTGAAAGTGACGGGAACTGACAAACTCTCTGAACTTGTCCCATTGGATTTGTCTAATGGGCCTTTCCCTGACATAGATGAAAAAGTCATTGACAGAAGCAGACCATTTACCATGAACCTGAGTAGAGGTATAAGCGGCGACAGATAAAATAGGGCTTGAAAGAAAGCTGGGAAATTCAGGACGCATATGATGGGCCCAAGGAGATCTTCACTTTGAAATGCGAAGATGAAATGGATGGGTATTGGGTTTGCAGCCCCAGGTCACCCGGCTGACCAGTAAGGATGCCGAGCTCCTGTTCCCTATTGCTCTCCCTGCACTGCACTGCACTGCAGAGAAGCTGCTAAGTGGTGACTTGGGGGTCAGGGGTGGCTTTCAGCATCGCCTCTAGCCCTGAGGGCTGAGTTCTCTTTCCAAAGAGAAAAAAGTGCTATTTGAAATTTCGTGGCCATTTAGAAATTCTAGTTTGTTGGCAGAATTCACATTGAAGAAAGTTTTCCAAACAGAAGAGTCACATCTTAGGAGTGGTATTTTTAGGTTCTATAATCAACACCTAACGTGAACATCATATAAACTCAGAATTACCCTTGAAAAGCCCTTACATCACCCTTAAAACATATATCCCTGTGTTCTAATCTTCATTCACAGTGAAATTTGAAAATCATTGCACTAGATTAAAGGAACAAAAACAGGAAGGAAATGTATGTGCAGATGTCTGGCCTCAGTCCATTCTGCCTTTAAGGCAGATATCAAATCCCCAGCTTTGAGAGAGCAGTGAGGGGAGAACGCAAAACATTCTTGTTGGGCCACAGAGTTTACTTTCTTCCCTTTGAATCTTAAGCCTTGACAACTTTTACAGATGGTAAAGGATGTGTTCGTCATCGTCATGACTAATTGAAAGAGCAGCAACGCATCAGGTCCAGGTTACGGGTAAAGTGAAATGATATCACTTCACTCTATTTTCTTTAAGAAGAAGCTGCAGATAAGTCAGTGGATATGTAAAGGTAGGATCCAGGTCTCCTCTACAAGGAGTAGGTTGGCTGAATGAAGAGTTAAAATTGCTTGATTAAAGTAGTAAAGCAACTAATTTCTTAAATACTTAGGGAAAATGTAAAACGCAGCCCAGCATAGGAGGATCCTATGCGAAAAGATAGCTGATAGTTAGTTTTCAAAAGGAAATGGAAGGACCTCTCCGGTGTCAGCCAACACCGGAGTCTGAAAAGTAGCACTTTGAGGAAGAGAGATGGTAGAAGAGAAAAGGCTTTGAGGAGGAATAGAGCCTGAGCAACATGGCGGGCCACAGACAAGAGAGAGGACCAGCCATGGACTCTCCATGATACGGTAGTGCTGATAATCCTGGGGAACAGAGATGTCAGGACTTGACTTTTGTTTTCCTTTTCTGGCTTTGGAAATTCGCTTACGATCTTCTCAAGGCTTGGGTAGAGTCAGTTACCTGAAACATCCCTAGGGAGTAGGAAACTATGCAAGGGGTCAGAATCCAAGCGGGAATGGAAAAATGAGGAGAGTTGGCTCAACCCTCCCAGGACCACTCTTCCCCAAAGAGTAGAAACAACAGTGTATTAAATGGTTGTTGCAGGTCCAAGGTCATGATCAACAGTAAAACCATCAGAGTTGTTCACAGTGGAACAGAGGTAGCAAATTAGGAGCTAGGCAATGTGGAGGACACTGCTGCAGGAACCAGTGGAAGAGTAGATTGAAATGAAAGTCCTTTCTCCTAAATATGCTAGAGTTGGAGTTGCTGACTCAGATGGCTACAGGTGCCAGCCAACAGCATGAATAGTTGAAGAGGTTTAGTATAAGCTTCATGCTAGGCTCCTTCTACTGCAATTAAACATCACATCCACTAAGTTACTTTGGTTTTTAAAACATTGTGGGGATGTGTTGAACAGTAAAACAAAATACCTTTTTGTTAGTCTCCCAGGCTGCAGCCTCTGAACTGGGGAAGGTAACCCTCTAAAGGAGAAGTGTGATTCTGCAATCATGTGGATGGGGCTTAGGCCTGTTTGTGTTCTCAACACGGAGTCCTTGGAACTAGCACTGCATGTTCACCCTGCCAAGGGGAATTTACAACTGAGGGCCTTTGGATCCTATCCAGAGTAGCATCTCTATCTGCCCTGCTGGATTCAGCTCAGTCTTTGGTCATTGCAGAGATCTTTTCTATTTACTTAGTGTTCTGGGGCTTTAAAGGGAACGTGCACTCATGCTTCTGCCAGCATTTCTTGGTTTGCCACCACTGAGGCTAGCTCATCTCTGTCTTGGTCCAGGTTCTCCTGAAAACACAGCCTCAGTCAAGAATTGAATGCAGGTGGTTTATTTGGGAGGTGATCCCAGGAAGCAAAAGTGAGGGCATGGGAAACCGAGGCAGGGGATGAGGAAAAACTAACAGGTGCATTGAGAGCTCTGACGTAGGCATACAGAGTTGGGGTGGAGTATTGATCCATTGACTCTCAGTGGTTGGTGACTGGAGGAAAGTGATTTAACTTCTCTGGCTGTCTGCGTTTTCCCTGTGGAAAGCTCCCAGAGCTTCAGAGAAATCCTGAGGCAGCAAAACAGAGAACTTTAGTAGCAAGCTTGGGATAGGTGTTGGCAGTGTGGATCTGACTTCAGGGAAGTGGCATGCAGGGCATCAAAAGTATCTGCTACAGTCTATAATGTGAAAGATCCATCCAGGAAGGACCCATCCATCCTGGGAGTGCCACAGTCTGGGTGCTGCTGCCCTGACCTGAGCTTGGCTTCCTTACCTCTCTTCTGCCCATTCCTTGGACAATGGAAAAATTGCTCCATGACATCAGCCCAAGGATGCCTCTTCTACACTGTTCTTTTCCTCTCTGGCTTTCCTAACACTCAGCCTCATGGGTTTCCATGTGTGAGCAGTAACTGCAAAACTTACTTCCCTTCTCTTTCCTCCTTTACCTTCTTTCTTTTTTTTTTTTTTTTTTTTCCTTTTTGTAGAGAACAGGGTCTCGTTATATCGTCCAGGCAGGTCTCAAACTCCTGGGCTCAAGCTCTCCTCCCACCTCTGCCTCCCTAAGAGCTGGGATTACAGGCGTGAGCCACTGCGCCCGACCTCCTCCTTTGCCTTCTAATGGCCTTTCCTTTTCCTTTTCCTTTTCTCTTTCCTACAAAACATGGTTGTCTCTGACATTCAAGTCCCTAAGGCTCCAATCTTCTTCCTCCCCACACCTGTAGGGATATAATTTGATCCCCAAATTCAGCTGTCACTGCTCTGTCACTGCCTCCATCTGAATATCTCCAGGTAGGTTTCTCTCTCCATTTCTGGCGCTATGTATATCCTTACCCATCTCAAAATTACCTGGTTATTATGATGCTAATTCAAGCTTGAGAACCTCCTTTGAGTGTGAAATCTACCACAGTGAGTTGGACCCTTCTTTTTTGGCTATCTTTTATTAGGCCCAGGTCAATATGTCCAAAAGTGACATTTTAGACATATTGACCCCAGCCTGTGCCTTTCTCATGCTTGCCAATGTCCTCTCTGCCCTATAAAAAGAAAAGAGAACACTCTAACTCTCCAACTGTGTGCATGCTACTCTTGTCTACATGTGTTCAAATCTGGTACCACATTTAATTCCTCAGTGTCTTTGACAGTGGCAGTCTACCTGGTATTCACAGGCCATGGTGTGGAGTCAGACAGAGGCAGATCATGAGGTGCATGGCCAAGCTCACTAGAGTCTCCATATACAGGGGCGTTGTGAGTCAGAATGCCAAGGCTAGAAGGATCACTAACAATTGACTTGAACAGCTCATCACATTAAGATGAAGAAACCGAAGTCCCAGAGAGATGCAGAGCTTTGACAAAGGTCACAGGGCCAGTTCATACCAGAGTAGGGCCTGGAGTGACCATGTTCTGTCTTCCTTCCCAGAGCCCTTTCTACAATAACATAATTAAACAAGAAGCCTGTGTCAGGAACTTTTTGAGATGGAATTTCGCTGTTTTTGCCCAGGCTGGAGCACAATGGTGCTGTCTTGGCTCACCGCAACCTCCACCTCCAGGGTTCAAGTGATTCTCCTGCCTCAGCCTCCCAAGTAGCTGGGATTACAAGTGTGTACCACCATGCCCGGCTAATTTTGTATTTTTAGTAGAAATGGAGTTTCACCATGTTGGCCAGGCTGTTCTTGAACTCCTCAGGTGATCCGCCCACATCAACCTCCCGAAGTGCTGAAATTACAAGCATGAGCCACCACACTGGGCCATGTCAGGGACTTTTTACATGCAAGCAGAGGGTACCGAGCTCAAACTAGCTCAAACAATAAAGGGAAGTTATTTCGTATAAATGAAAAGTTTAGAAGTATCTGGCTTCAGGTGACATTTGAACCAGAAGCTTAAATATGTCAACAAGGACAGGTGGATGGAATGCCTGGTTAACCTCACCTAGACCATGTGAGCCCCAGGATCATATGAGACATTCAGATAGAAATAAGGGATATTGGAAAAGGGGAATGAAGACAATAGATGCTTAACAGGGGCCAACAAAAAAAAAATCACAACAATATCCAAAAGGGGACAAAAGTATGTGATCTGAAGTCCAAATGATCCCAGTCATAGCTGGACTATGTCCACTTGAGTACAATTGGAATGGAGATCTTGTTTTGGGGTTGAAGCCAGAGGGAGCTCTGGGACTTTTTGTTTGACAGCTGACCCTGGATAATTCATACCTGTGCCCTGAACATTCTTCCTATCTGTTCAGAGGGCAGAGCTACATTCTTGGGATTGCCTGGGACTCCCACCAGAAAGCCCAGCGTGCTGGACAGTTCTGCTATTTTAAGGGCATGTGAGGAGAGGAAGCTGGGACAGCTGCCCAGCTAGGAAGAAGGTCTAGGAGCTAGATGTTTCCCGTGGGCAGCCATCTTCTTTTGAAAGCTTGTCAGTGGTCAGGACCCTGGTCCCTGTCCTCTGTTCCTCACAGTCAGTAGACTCAAAGCTCTGCTTATTCTTCTTCACAGATGCTGTCTCTTCCTCTACCCACCCATCTCTGCCTCTACTCACGACTGCCATACCTCAGCTCCTGTGTGAATTGCCTTGTGCCTGGGCCGTGGTGAGGGTCTATAAACTTGCCTCCCAAGCTTGCTCCCCATCTGCCCCAGCACATCCTGTGCCCCATGCTAGGGAACTCACCTCTGACAACAGTTTTGGCATCATGTCATTCTCCCACTCCAAGCCCCTAATCCAAATTCAAATGTCACCTCCTCTGTGACCCCTTCACTGCAGAGATCATTCCCACTCTGAACCCCAATGGCGCAGAATGTCCATCCCGCTCAGTTGGAACTGATCAGGTTTTCCTGCTTTCCATTGTTATGGTTTCATGCATCTTTGGTCTCTTTATTCTGATGATGTGATCCTGGAGGATAGAGATTTACATGTCTAACTATGACTCAGTATACAGCTCTATACCCCATACATAGTAGATAAACAAATAATATTCATTCCTTGAGGTTAGCCTCTTTGGCTTCAAATGTTGGCCAGTTAAAACTTCCTTATTGTCATATCTTTAAATCTCTAGAAATGTAGGTTTGAATTTTGAAATAGGAAGATGATAAATGGAAGATATTTTCCCACCCCATTCTTGCAATTAATTTTCCTTGCCTGCTTGAATATGTACCAGCATTGATATCTACCTCTGACTTAATTTACCAGAAGGTGCTCTAAAAACCTAACCAAAGTGCATCCCTAAAATTCGAACAGGCATATGGTTCAAAGCACCAAATTTGTCATGTCTCCAGCATGCTGGGCTCAGAGGAGTATTTTAAAAAAACAAAACACACACACTCAACATGGGTTTACAGCCAGGAAATTTTAAATGAGAGTTTTTAAAGCATCAAAAATGTCACAGGTGTGTTCTTTCTTGATGCTTACCCATTTAACTATTCTGTAGTTATGGGACCAAAATTCACCCCATGGGCTCAGCAGTCGTGTTCTTGAAAAGGGCTGTGTGGTGCTGGATGGATGGTTAGGACTTACCTGAGCAGGAATAAGTCTTCAATGGTACAGGCAAATGCTTTGGGAATCAGGAAGCAACCTGCTCCTCCTTGAAATGACTCTGGGCTGGGGCAATGGTGACATTGCCACCTCATGGGACCTGGGGTTACCTGGTGGACGAAACACGCAGGATGAAGAGAACCAGGTATAACCCTGCCACTTGGAGTTTTTCCTACAACTTAGGCTGGTCAAATGCTGAGTCTCAGTTTATGTTCAAAATAAATGAAACCTCATTTTGTTACCAAAATAAACTGCTCAGATGTGGTGTTGATAATGAGACAGCCAGACAGAAGCTGCCTTCATACCAAAACAAGGGAAATCAGGTGGTAGGAATAAATGAACAAAGGACAAGGCATTGTCACTGCCCCTTTCCTTCAGCAGTAGAAAGACTGACTAGAAAATTCGTACTTAAAGAAAAAGAACTTTTTTTTTCTGTTGTTACAACCTGAAACGCCATGGAATTATTTGATAGAGCCGTTTTGGAGAGAGGGTGTGGGCAGGCATGGTAAGGGCAGATCCTGTGTCTTTCTGTGTCAGGGGCAGTATTTGTATTTGCCAAAATGTTTATGCAGACACAGAGAGGAGGAGACTAAGTTATTTGGCCCTGTGACACCAGAAAATTATAATTGTTGTTATGGAATGAATTGTGTTATGTGTTAAAGTCCTAACTCCCTGCACCACAGGATGTGGTTGCATTTAGAAATAGGGTCTTCAAAGAGGGAAAATGAAATGAACTTCTATGGGTGGGCCCTAATCCATGATGTCCATGATGTCTGGTGTCCTGTAAGAAGAAGTTAGGACGTAGACAGACACAGAGGGAAGACCTGTGAAGACGTCACAGGAAGGTGATCATCTACAAGTCAAGGAGAGACGCCCTTAGAAGAAACCACCCCTGCTGACATCTTCATCTTGGGCTTCTAGCCTACAGAACTGTGAGATAATACATTTCTGTTGTTTAAGCCACCCAATCTGTGGTCTTTGCAGTCCTAGCAAGCCATCACTGTTACACAGGAGCAGAGGGAGGTAGACTTACTATGGAGAAACACAATATCGGGGCAGCACTGTGTTTTATTGTGAATGAATAAAGGAAATAATTCATTCATTTCTTCAGCACATACTTTATTTCAGATCTTTAGAGGGTGGCATGTAGCAGCTGGGAGAGGCTCTCCCTTTCATTGTCCTCAGCAGAGAATAGGAAACATGCTGTGTGGGCTTAAAAACTTCTGGCCACCAGCCACAGGCACTCTATCTTTGGGAAGCAAGGATAAATCTGGTGATCCACTGATCACCAAGCACTTAACAATGATCACTGGGATGAAATAACCATTATCTTTTCGTATTTCCACCAGACTTAACCTTGCAGGGTCAATATCATCCCGGAGCTTTAAGTTCTCAGCTTGTATGTAACCTTGGATGAAACTGTGAATGTTCAATCTGGATACAATAATTAATGTCTTTTATTGCCCCTTTCAGAAACACACAAGGTCCTTGTTGGCCTCATGCATGGAGTATGGACAAGTGGCTCTTTACGTAGCTGGTCTTACAAGCTGCTTTGCAAATGTCTCTGGCAGGTGGTGCAGTGTATGGGGGAGGGCCCGCAGTCTGTCCCTGGAGGCTCAGCTGAGTATCTCTGGCTAAAGCATCATCTCAAAGGCTTGAGAAGCCTAAGCTCCAGCCCCCACCCCCTTCTTGAGCTGATTTCTCCCTCCTGACTCATGTCTGCTGCCTCATTTGAGTTACTGTGCAAATGTTTAGCCAAGAAGCCATACCAGGCCGAGTGCCTATTTACGACCGCCTCAGGAGTTTACAGCCCAGGCACTGAGGCAGCATTCCATGCCTAGCCTCTGGTCAAATAAGGACAAAGTGAACCACGCCTTCCCTTCTTGGCAGTGAAGCAGGGGCAGTTAAAATGCTGTGAGCTGGGTGCAAAAGCCTCCCCCAGGCGGGGACAATTCTTTCCTAGCTTCCCAATGACCTTGAAGTTGTAGGACCATAAATTAGAAGAAGAGAGTGTAGAATATTTGTGCCGTGACTCAGGACGCTGGGGGAGAAGAGGGCTGCTTGTTCGTTTCCCTTTCTGGGCTTCCGTAGGAAATGGATTATGAATTCTCATTGGTCTAAGAGAAAAAGCACTTTTGCCATTGTGCATGTCCTGTTTGTCAGCAGGGAGCCTCGCAGAGAAAAACCCTCGAAGAGGGGCACGCAACAATGCAGTCTGAGACACACACATGTGTGCGCACACGTATGCACACACGCCCAAAACACAACCCAAAGGAATGCAGAGACAGCTACCATGCTGGGAGAACGACCATGGCAGAAACCAGCCTCAGTGTGAGGATTTGGAAATAAAGGTGGCTGGGGTAGGATTTCTTATTTTAAGAGACTGAAAAGTGTGCTTGCCATCAACCAGAAAATTTGAATTTGTTCTCTGTGAGCTTTCCCTCTTAGCCTTGTCAGGGAACACAAAAGCTCCCCAGACTCAGCTCCTGGCCAGGAGGAGTTGCAATCTAATGCGGTGGTGGTGGGCTGGGGAGGTGTACAATTACACAGAAAAGTGTTCATTGACACTTCAAGACCAGAAGAATAGCAGGGATAGTCAGCACTGTAGGCAGGGTCTGGTGACCTGACGGGTCAGACCCTTCCAGAAATTCTGATGTTTTGCTGCTCCGTTTGTTTAATAAGTGATAACCTAAGGTCTAAGCAGCTAGGCTTCCTGTGTGCAAACCCCCAGGGAGCAGGGTGTCTGGTGGAAATAGCATCAGCCATGACTATGCCATCCACTAGCCCCTTCCTGGAGCTCCAGCTCTCTGTAGAATGGGCCTCGTGCTACCAGCTCTGTACCTGAGGGGGTGGCTAAAAGGAGAAAGCTAACAAAATAAGGGATAGCATGGTGCTTGGCACACCGTAAGTGTTTTACAAGGCATTGGAAGGTGAGAAGGTAAACGATCTTCTAAGTCCTCACAGAGGACCCTATACAGTAGCACTCAGCAAATATTTGCATGATCGTGATGGTGTGGGCTTTAAATAAATCCCTCTGGGGTGGGGAGGGAGGATGCTTCTTCATAAGATAAATATTTATAGCTACAGTGAAAGAGCAGAAGGAAAAGGAAATAGGCCATGGGGCTCCCTAGGCTTCCCAGAAATATCGCCCTATCTCTTGGTCCTCTCTTTTTGGAGGCGTTGCTTTATGTTCTATCCTCTCCACCCACTGCCCTTCTACCTGCTGCACCCACTGCCTTGTCTTTGGGAAAGTTCTTTCTCCCACTGTCCTTTCACAGCTGTCCCCAGGGGTCTGAGAGTCCCCACTCCCGCCCAGCTTGGTAAGGTGAAAAAGACTTCTCCTGGGGGAGCTGCTCCCCTACACTATTTAATCAGCTTCCATCCGGTGCTGTCGTTTTCAGAACACACATGCTTTCTCACTGACACGTGCACTTTCACAGCTTGGATAACAAGGCTCTGCCTTCCCACCCTCCGCACTGCCTGCTCTCCCCTTCCCCCTGCCACATGCACAGGGTGTTTCTAGAGAACGGCTTTCAGGACCACTAGGGAAGTCCCATGTGTCCGTAGAGGCAGTCGAGAGGCCACATAACTTGCATGTAGCTCAGCCCTTTGCAGGCAGTGTGGCTGCCATGTAAATTACTTGCGTGTATGTCAGGGGATACATTTGTAAATAACCTTTTTTTTAGGGGAGGAGGGCAGAAAAAGGAGGAAACAAAGGACAAATGCAGGAAGGTGGTCAGCTCAGGACCATACTTCTTTATTGTTCATTTCCAAATGAGATGGCATAGCTCTGTTAGTCCATAGGGGCTGTGTCTGGCATGAGTCAGCAACCAGTACAATCTACTGCCAGTTGATTAAATTAGCATTTGTTATAAGCCAGAAAGGGAGGGGGGGATGTTTTGTGCAGGGATAGATGGAGAATGAAGAAAATCTTCTTCATGCCTTTTGAATTATTTATGGCCTGGAACTTTACATGCTATAGTCTAACTGGACTCAATAGAGAGAGACTGGGAAGAACTTGCTCCTCCCTTAAAGTCACAGAGCACATGCTTGGGTCCCTGGGAGGACAGGAACATGCTAAGAATGATGGACTATAGTGGAAAAAGTGGAGCTCTCTTCATTTTATTATGACCTTGAAAACAGGACTGTTGCATAGAAATCCTGCTGCCATTAGGCACAGGAAGACTTAGATTTCTTAGCAACCTTTTGAGCGACGGACGTGAATGTGTGAATGCATTTCACTTTGATTTTGCCGAGTGGTAACATGGGATGACTGTCAGATCAGTGGACAAAGGATAGGTCTCTTCGATCTTCGCCTCTGGCTTTAAGCCAGATGGGAGAGAAACAAAGACTCCAAAGCCGCTGCTGTCCTTCCCCCACCCTCTCCCTCCTCCCTCCTTTTCTCTCCTCCTGCCTTCACCGCCTTGGATGGAGTCTACTAACTGCTCTTACATTTTGGGAAATCTTGTCTAATTGTTTAGGGTGTAAAAATACAGTGATTTTATCTCAGAAAAGGGCCCTTCCTTTTGGGAGATGTGTGAATCCAGAAGAGAGCAATCTCCATGCTGGGGTGTCTGCCACAGGGAGTCGGGCAGTGTGTGGATGTGAGTGTGCAGGACACCCAGTGTGCTCCGGCTGGGTACCAGGGCGGCCTGGCGGACATCTTTTGTTCTTGGCTCTTCCGACTGCCGGGAGCAGCAGGACAGCCCACATGCCCGCCCAAAGGAGCTGCCGCTGTTCATCATCAAGATCTGAGGCTTTTGTCTATGAGCCCCAGCGAAGAGGCAAACTGTTGGTGTCCTGCTATCGACTCATAGTCTGCCTCCAAAATAGCTTCAGGATAGGGCTGCTGCTTTTCAGCTGAACTGCTGCCTGTGGACCACCTTGTTATCCAAGGTTCTCACTGAATGGAAGCCGTCCAGAGGCATGTGAATCTATCCCGAGAGATACGAGAAGAAAGGAGTAAGGGAAGAGTGGCCGAATGAGGGAAAGACAAAAGCAGCCTGGCAGATGACAGGGACTAGAGTCAGACAAAGAACTGGGACGTGTGCTTTGGCAAAAAAGCAGGCAGCGCAGTCATTTCCTTGCTTCATCACTGCTAGCTCAATTTACCCATTTTATATACATATAAAATAAACTGTGTCCAAGACTGACCCTGTAGCAAGAACTTGAAATGAGTCATTTCTTCCAATCATTAGTATAAGTCCTACGTTTTACTAATGCGTAAATGAAACAAAGCAGGTGGTGTCTGTTGCAGTCCTGGGAGATACAAATGAGTAGGATGAAGACTCACAGATTTACCATGGAAAACAGGATCACAATGTTGAACTCGAGTGTGGGGTTTCCCCAACACCAAGAGGGGATCCATGTACCCCAGGCCATGGGGAAGGGTTTGACTGCTACAGCTCAGATACCATGCTGTGCCCACTTCTCCCTTAGCTACGCAAAGTAGGAAATTGAGGTCATTTTCATAATTTAGGCAAAACTTCCCTTTCCACTTGAATTACTGAGATATTTCAGGCAAACGCAGATTTCAGAAAAAAATTAAATAGCAAAATTTGAGTTTGGGAACTCATTAACAAGCAGTGAGACTTCCTGTATTGCATCAATTATAAACAATTTGGAGGAAAGAGAGGTTGCTTTTTTTTCTTTTAAAGAAATTATCTGGAAAATTACCCAGGTCTTTGCTTCCTCTTTTTAGATGAGATCTGGACAGGCTAAGTTAAAGACAGTAACCTCATTAGGATGGGTTTAGATGATAAAACCAGGAGAAGAAACCAAGAAGCCCAAACTGCCCTCTGGCTCTCCTCCAACTAGCCTTGCCTCTGACGAGTCAGTTCATCTCTCTGCACTGGTATCTTACCACCCGCCCCCCCGACACTGAAATGGAGCCAACTCGCTTTGCCACTTTTCTACTTCATAGGAATGCTCTAAAAATTAATATTCACTGTGAAACTAGGGAAGCCACAGAGGAATGATCCTATCTCAATATGAAGCATTATCAGTTTTGTTGTGCCTGCCACTCTCAGTTGGCATTGATATATTGTTCAGAATCTCTCTAAAAATCTCCATTCTTTTTCTGACCCCAATGACCACTAATTATGGAAAACAATGTACTGGACTACATTCAAGAAAGAAATATTTTGCCTGTTCATCAACTCAGCCAATAGGGTTTAAAGTGACTCTGATCATTTTAAGTGGCTCAATGAATGTACCATATAAGCTATGTACTACTGAAGGAGCTTTAGCTGCTTCAATTCTTATCCTTCCTCCCTTCAGGTTTTCTTTAGTGTTGAAATTGATATGGAGACGTGGATGGAGATTTGAGTCTTAGGAATTTGGGAAGGTGAGTCATGCCGAGGAGCTATATGACTTTACTCACTAAATATTTCCAGAATGTCTCCTAACCCTGCCATCCCTAGTCCTCCATCTAAGTCAGGCTCTTATTGTCTCTTGCCTGGATGTTTGAAGCAGTCTTGGGACTGGTCCTCTTGACTCCAATCTTATCTGTTAAGCAACTTTCCCCACTGCTGCTGAGTCTATCCAGAAAGCAGGCTTTGTCACGCTGGTGCCACCATTGCCCAGAAAATACAGTCCAAGCTCTCCAGATGGAGGGACTTACATGTCCTGTTAACATCTTAGCTCCCTATGTCTCTAGCTTCAGCTCCCTCCGGTCCCTGCCTTACAGATTTGTATTCAACACCAGCAGACTGCATATGCTTCCCCTGCAGAGACTGGGCTACCTTTTGCCTTTGGGTGTTTCCTCCACCAACAATCTCAAAGCAAGCAGATAAAGCAAACAATGGAACACCAATAGCTCCTCATTCATCCTCGGGGTCATGTGACACATACGTTGTCTCCTTTCTTCCCTCCTGTGTATTTCTCCAGGGTGGTGTGCTCCTCTCCTGAATTCTCACCCCTGTGATACCCTGGGCAAGTCTATCATTAAGCTGATATGTAAGGTTCTATGGATCTTTATACATGCTTGTCCACTCACTAAACAGTGAACTCTCTGGAGAGGGAGCTCTCTCCTCTGGATCTTGAACAATAACTGGCTCAGGAAAATATATATATATCGTGAAATACATGCTTCTTAAACAGCTTCCATGTGTAAGGCAACTATGTGCTTGGTGGTTGGGGAATGTCTCTAATAATAAGTTGTTCAAAGAGAAAAAACTGTCTAATAAGTATGTCAATGTATACTTGAATGAATTCTTTATTTTTCTTTGGATGAGAGATCCAGATTTATGCAAATAATTAGTTGGGGGGAACCCTATGTCAACAGCAGGCCATCTGGCAGTGTGATGTCATGGCAGGTTGCTTCTCTTTGCTGCCACCATCCTGGAGCCTGGGGCTTTCTTGTGGCTATGGCCTTGAGTGTAGAGATGCACCCGCCCCCCTTCTCTGGAGTTCTCTGCCTTGTATTATGTTGCCATGGCAACAACCCACTTTCATTCTGGACTTGCTGCATGGGAGAGGGGAACCCTTTACTACAATGGCATAAATGATGAGGATTATTTAAAAAATAAGTTGACAAGGTTAATCATCGCCACATGATACTAGTACCACAGATTCTGATTTTGTGAGACTATAGTTTGTTAGGTGTTTCTGGCAGTACTGAAAATAGATTAGCTAGAAGAATAGAAGATTTGATATACCCTTTGTTTAAATGTCTAACTCTCTCTGTGCCTGTGGTGATTCTATTTTTAGTGCAAAAAATATTTTTATTCTCTTGAAGTATATGCAAAACCTGTTTTGAGTCAATCCAGTGTATCAAAGAAGGGAATAAAATTTCTAGAAGGAAGGCTGAATGATCTTGCAAGGTGTGGAAGGCTGGGATAAACAAAGATACTAACACCTGTCTAGGACTATGACAAATCTGCTCAAATCTGTTAAGAGATTATGTGGAAACATAGTAATGTGTCATTTAGTTACTTTTTTTGGAAGAGAGTCCGTTATAAAAAAAAAGAGAGAGAGAGAAATGGCTTGCAGGCTTGCTTTTTAAACACCTTTATATATTCAAATGACCAAGTGCAGATATATATTGCAGGAGCCTAGTTTATTGTTCGGTACCTGCAGAAGTCTGACAGAGACATTCCACGTGCTCTAAGCAGGATGTTTTCATCTGGCTCTGTGAGCCTCGCCTCCCTGTAGCTCAACATCTCTCTTTCTTTTCCAGAGAGATCAGGATTCTCTTTCTAGGTGGAATGAGCTCCCCCTTGGACCTAGGCTGAGTTCCTTCTGTCTCTTTACCCAGGCAGCTTCTCTCTCCTAGTTTCCAGCTTTTACCCGCAACACAGATTGAGGACTCTGGTTTATTTGAGAGGCAGATGTCTGCTGAGTGTCACTGTGCAATGGCGTGGTCCCCTGTCCCTAGCCTCCTCCTGATGCCTGGGTTCCCCTTTGATCAGATATACCTTGCAACACAGGCCCATTTGTCTTCTCTTGGAGGAGCCAGACAAGATTCTCATTTATTCACTCACTATCCGCTATCACCATCTCACAGAAGCACACAGCATGTGTGAGTATCGTTACACCAGGGACGTCATGTGTTGGGGCACAGGCCGCAGAGGGG
This sequence comes from Papio anubis, assembly GCF_008728515.1. Lineage (NCBI taxonomy): Eukaryota > Metazoa > Chordata > Mammalia > Primates > Cercopithecidae > Papio > Papio anubis. The sequence goes on along the minus strand of NC_044985.1, from coordinate 91,169,648 downwards.
TAGGGATTTGATCAGCAGGCTTATATGTGACAGAATTAATCAGTAGATAGTTTTTCTGACAAAAACAAAGATGATCCTATACTTACTAGGCATCGCTCACAGCAGCTGTCCTGGGCCTGGCCCTACATGATAGGCTGCCGTTCATTTTTAGTTCCTGGGACTCAACATGTAGCCGTACCCGATTGGACTGGAGTGGGGGGCACCTCATGGGCTGATCCAGTAGGATTTTGTCCATTGGGATTTTGTACTAAGAAATCTCAGTGACCTAATGAGCAATGGGAGGTTGGAACAGTCACAATGGGCCACATCCAGGCTGAGAAGCTAGGAGTAAGTAGAAGCTACACAGAGCATAAAGAGAGAAAAAGTAAGTCAGTGGCCAAAACAGAACAGAGCCGACACACACAAAAGGGGAAATGGAAATGCTGAGAGGGACGGAGGAAGGCAGAGGAAAGGTAGAAATGTGGAAGCAGGGAGAGAGGAAGAGGAAGAGGAAGAAGGGTGGGAAGATGGAGGGCAACAGGGAGAATCCCTAATCTACTTCAGTTCCATTCAGGTTCCCCTGGGGTAGCTGACTCGTACTTTAAGGAATGTTTCTTGACACCAGCCATTGATTCAAATCCCAGCTCATCACTTACTAGCTGTGTAACCTTGGGCAGGGCACTTAACCTCTCTGTACCTCAGTTTCCTCATCTGTAAAATAGGGATCAGTACAGTATCTGCCTCTTACGGATACGGTGAGGAACAAACAAGTTAACACACATGAAGCCCTTACAAAAACATCTGGCTCAGCTGGGTGTGCCAAGGCTCACACCTATAATCCCAGCAGTTTGGGAGGCCGAGGCGGGTCACTTGAGCCCAGGGGTTCAAGACCAGCCTGGGCAACATAGTGAGACTCCATCTCTACAAAATTTTTTTAAAATGAGCTGAGCATAGTGGTATGCACCTGTGGTCCTAGCTACTGGGGAAGCTGAGTCAGGAGGATTGCTCAAGCCCAGGAGGTAGAGGCTGCACTCCAGCCTGGGCAGTAGAGTGAAACCCTGTCTCAAACACACACACACACCCCAAACAAACACCTGGCACACTACATAAGCGTAGTCTATTTTTACTACTGAAGTTCTTGGTTTCAATAGAATCTCTCTGTTACTACCTCATATAAATCCTGATAGTAGCCCCCACCCCCAACCCCAGTTTAAACTGAGTACATTTGTGGGTATCTATTTCTTATGATCAAAACCAGCTTAACTAGAATACTTCAAGAATACTTCCCAAATTTTTGAAAGTAAAAAAAAAAAAAAGTCATACTTTCTTTTGAATTTTATAAACTTGGGATAAAAAGAGAAACGAAGTGCATGCCTTGTGGGAACAGAAATGAGTAGAGTAAAAGAAGAGACATTCCAAGTGTGTACATTGTCAAAACAAGTTATCACTAATTTGGGCAAACAGGGTGGGGCGGCTTCACCTTGCCTTTCCCCACGGCTGCTTCCTGGGGCTGAATGCTGCAGAGGCAATGTTTTCCCTTATGGAAGGTTCTTCTCACTGCTTCTGTATTGAACACGTGTACTCAGGTTTTGCTTTCCTCAGATGTGTTCTGTTTCATTTATTCCCTGAGGCTTGAGGTCTTCTCTCCATTTCTTGGCAAATGTGGGATTTCTGCATCATCCACCACTCCCCAACAGTACTCACCCTGTGTAATTTTGTTGCACGTGTTTATAAGCATTGGCAACAAAGTTCCATGTTGAATTACCAAGAACAAAGCCCATGGAGATGGCGCACAGTGGCTAACATTGTCCCAGAAAGCAATTTTGTCTTTTGGAAGACCTGTGGTTGCCCTCCTGACACACTGACTGTAGGAGTTGGCCAGGGCTGTCTAGCAAAAGTTCCACAGACTGGGCAGCTTAAACAACAGGAATGTATTATCTCACAGTTCTGGAGGCTGGAAGTTTGAGATCAAGGTGTCAGCAGGATTGGTTCCTTCTGAGGGCTGTGAAGATGAGACAGTTCTGTGCTTCTCTCCTGGCTTCTAGTAGTTTGCAGGCAATCTTTGACTTTCTTGGCTACTGCTCCATCACTCTGATCTCTGCCTTCATTTTCACACCATGTTCTCCCTGTGTAGGTGTCTCTGTCCAAATTTCCTCTTTCCTTAAGGACATCGGTCATAGGAGATTAGGACACACCCTGCTAGCCTCATCTTCATTCGATCAACTCTGTAATGACTCTGTCTCCAAAAAGGGTGCATTCTAAGGTATTGGGAGTTAGAACTTTAACACATCTTATCTGAGGGGAGAGGAGGATGCAGTTTAATCCAATAACACTGACATATTTGAGAAGTGAGTACCAAAATGACTTTTGGGGTTGCCAGTTTGGTGACGGGGCTTAAAGCTGTTTGCTGATAATGGAATATTTGTGAAGTAAGTTCAGTGGCTATAAAAATTGTGAATCATACCCTCATTGCTTACCATTCTCTTGGCTTTTGTATTTTCATACTTTCTTGGTTTCTATTCTGTACTGGTCTCTGTTAGAATTCTCTGCCGGACCTCTAATGTGCGTCTTCCCCAATGTTCTCTATCTCAGTGTATAATGGCACCTCCATCGTTCCATGGCTCAAGTCAAATCCTACAAATCCTTCTTGATCCCTTGCTTTCCTCAGCCCCCTTCTATGTTCAATCCAGCTTTAAATGCTGCTGGCTTTTACTCTAAGATATATATATATATACACATACAGTCATGCATTGCTTAATGCTGGAGACATGTTCTGAGAAATACATTGTTGGGCAATTTAGTTGTGCGTACATCATAGAGTGTACTAACACAAACCTAGATGGTGCAGCCTACTACACACCTAGGCTATACGGTTTACAGCCTATTGCTCCTCAGCTACAACCTGCATGGCATGTCACTGTACTGAATGAATGCTGTAGGCAAGTGTAACACAATGGTAAGTATTTGAGTATCTAAACACAGAAAAGGTATAGTAAAAATATGGTATAAAAGATAAAAAATGGTATACCTTTATAGGACACTTACCATGAATGAAGCTTGCAGGACTGGAAGTTGCTCTGGGTGAGTCAGTAAGTGAGTGGTGAGTGAAGGTGAGGGCCTAGAACGTTACTGTAGGCTACTGTAGACTTTAGAAATACTGTACCCTTAGGCTATACTGAATCTATTTTTAAAATTTCTTTCTTCAAAAATAAATTAACCTTAGCTTGCTTACAGTGACTTTTAACATTTATTAACTTTTTAATCTGTAAAAACTCTATTGCTCCTTTGTAATAACACTTAATTTAAAACACACACACTTATACAGCTGTACAAAAGTATTTTCTTTCTTTATATCCTTATTCTATAACCTTTTTTATTCTTTTGTATTTTTATTTTTAAACTTTTTTTTGTGAAAAACTAAGACACAAGCACACATTAGCATAGGCCTACACAGGGTCAGGATCATCGGTATCACTGTCTTCCACCTCCACACCGTATCCCACTGAAAGGTCTTCAGGGGCAATAACACGCATGGAGTTGTCATCTCCTGTGATAGCCATGCCTTCTTTAGAATACCTCCTGAATGGCCTGACTCAGGCTGTGTTACAGTTAACTATATTTATTAAATAAGTAGAGGCAGTACTCTAAAATAATGATAAAAGTATAGTATGGTAAATGCATAAACCAGTAACATAGTCGTTTGTTATCATTATCAAGTGTTATGTACTGTACATAATCCTATGTGCTATACTTTTATAGGACTGGCAGCATAGTAGGTTTGTGTACACCAGTATCACCACATACATGTGTGTATGCATTGCCCTGCAATGTTCCAGCAGCTATGAGGTCACTAGGTGATGGGAATTTTTCAGCTCCATTATAATCTCATGGTACCACCATAATATATGTAATTCAGCATTGATCGAATGGCATTGTGTCTCTCATGACTGTACCTGGCACCTCCTCACCTCTCACCATCTCTGTGGCTGCCATGGCAGGCCAGGCCACCTTGGACAGCTGCTATAACCTCCTAAATGGTCTCCTTTTACCACTCTTATTATGCAGTACTATCCCTCCTGGTACTGTTCAGAATAATGTAATCATCTCTTGTTCCTCCTCCCCACTTTGCTTTAAATTCACCAAAGGCTCTTCATTGCCCCAAGAATCAAAGCTCTTTACTCTAGCCAACATGACCTGCAGTGACGAGGCCTCTGCCTACGTCCCTCTACGCCTCATGTAAAAACCTCCAAGCCCATTTTCTACCTACTTTAGGGCTTACACTAGCTGGGCTCTCTTTCTAGAAAACTATTTTTTCAGATGTTCCATTGGCTTCACTCCTTCTTGTCATTTAGATCTCAGCTCAAATTTCGTTTGCCCAGAGCTGCCCTCTGATTGTGCAACATAAAGCAGAGTCTCCTGTTCTCCCTGTATTTCCTATCATATCTTCCTGATTACTTTTCATTCTGTCACTCATCACGTGCCACGGTCACTGTCTTCTCCTCCCGCTAGACCAGACTCTGCATAACACTGGGCACATTGTCCTGCTTGTGCAGTTTGTATCCTCAAGGCCTAAAACAGTGTCTTACACAATTGAATCATCAATGAATTCTTGGTTATTGGATGAATGAATGAATGAATGAATCAATCAATCAATCAAGAATTCCTGGGCAAAACATGAAAAGAACTTGCAGTTAGAATGCATATTATAAGTCAGACATGGTTCAAGGCTTTGTTACCAGGGTTTCTTTTGATCCTCAAGAAATTAATTAAGGTAGGTATTATCCCCATTTTAAACAAGGAACTTGAGGCTCTGAGAGATTAATAAAGAGATTGATCCAATAGATCATAAGTTGTTGAACTGAAGTTGTACCTGATCTCCGTATACTTTCTCCTGTGACACAAGCTGGGGGTGACAAGCCCATAAGATAATATATTCAATGCTTTAGAAATAAGAGTGTAAGCAAGTTACTGGAAGTACTGAGAACAATGTTATTTAGTTCTGGATCAACTAGGGAAGATACCCTTTTAGACTTAATCTTCCTATAACAGGAAAGATTAATTAAAGATTGAAGATTTCCACAGTAGACGGCATGCTCAGAGGAGGTAATCTGAAATAGAAGAAAATTTGAATTTTAATGAAAAAAGTTATCAAAAGGAAAAAAATTGGAATATTTTTATTACACTGTTATGGGATTCAGCACCAAGAGGCACATTTCAAGTCAGGAGTCAGAATGTGTGAATGATTTTCCGAGATGCTCTGTACCTCTCACGGTGCCACCTGGGCACGGTACTATGGAGGAACTCAAAAATATTTGTTGAATGAGTGAATGGAGAGATTATACTTAAGTCTATGTAGACACCCCTTCTCTCTTCCCATGTCATCTTTACTATTAGCAGAGGTGGGGACTGGCAACTTCATGTGGCTAGATGGCTGGAAACCAGACAAAAGACTTCCCACCAGATGCTTGGGCAAGTCCCAGTGCTTAAAGTATGTGGAAACGCACACCCCAACCCCTTTCGTAGTTCTTACGCGCTCAACTACATGAACATTCATTCCCCTTATGCCTGTGAAGGAGCGAAGACTCAACACATTACTTTGAAAAAATTGCCGACTCTTTCCTATTATCCTCTAATGGCCCTGCATCAGTCTTTTGTTGGTTGTAGTTACATTTGGGGACAGCATGATTTAATCCATGATATATTGCATTCTTGGTGATAATGAACTATAAAGAATGGGGTCCTGTTGTAATTTATTTCAATAAATTTCAGATTACTATCTAGAAGTACTAGGAATAATCTCATGAATAAAAGAAATAAAAAAGGAATTTATGAGATCTTTACATTCCCTAAGGAAATAATTCAAGTACCAAAAGAAGCAACTAAATTTAGGTAATAGAAAATCAAGGTGTTTAAAGGAGAGCTGTTGTTTTACAAGATCTGAAATCACTACTTGGGATGCAATAAAAAGTGGTAAGGGTGCCTGCTTACAGAGAACCAGTGTCATGAACCAACGCAAGCATTTACGGAGAAAATTATCTAGGTCAAAAAAAACAAGGTGATTCAATTTACAAAGGACATAAAAGACAATGGAAAAGATCCTTTATGTACCCGGCAGAAACACCAGGAGAAGCTCTACCTCTTGATTAGATGTAAAGATGGCAGGACAGATTAACACCCAAAGACACATTTCAATGGGAAGCTGTGTTCACTTTGGGATTGTAGAGCAGGTTCCCCAGGCCACAGACTGCAGTGGAGATTAGGTTACAGATGACTGGGGGCAGGGAGTTCTCTGGGGAACAATACCTGTTGGGGAGTGAAGGCAGCAGGACTAGGCAAAGGGGAAATTAAACTGTGATGCAGCTGCAGTAGAGGCCTCAGCACCCCACCAGGAGCTGCAGAGCTGGGGGTGGCTTTTCCAAGAGATCCTGAATTCAGGCAAGATGGGTACAACCTTTGTACCATGCTATGGACTAGCCACTTGGAATGTGTGTTGCCCCCGGGGTGGGGGCACATCCTAGAGCAAGGCGGTTCTTTTCAGCAATGCCTGGGGAGGGACTCAGCTGTGAGCCATCAACAGCTAACACTTCTGGCAGATGTGGGGGCTGCGTGGCTCAGTCCTGAAGATGGGGTGGGAGTTAGGCCATGCATCTCTGTCTATTCTGCTGGAACCAGTACCAGGAGGCTGAAAGGAAAGAAGATGGTAGAATGTTGCTTAGCGTAATCTATTTTTAAATGTGATGCTGAGTTGACCTTCAGCTCTTCCCTTAGCCACTACAATAGCCTTCCTATAGCTCTTTCCACTTCCACACCTGGCTCCCTTCAGAGTGACGGTAAAACAATCTGAAAACATAAATCTAGTCCTGCGATACCCCTGCCTCATACCCTTCAATGATTTCTCATCTCACATGGGATTAAAAACCCAGCTCTTCAACATGCTTGTAAAGCAGGGTGACCAGATAACTTATCGTGCAAACCAGGACACTTTTGAGAGCGAAAGGAGGCCCTATCCCTAGTTGTACAAGGACAAAGGTCTAAACCAGAACTATTCTTGGCAAATTGGGATGTATGTTCACCCTACCTACAAGGCATCTGATAATATGGCCGCCTTTCACCCATGTTTCAGCCTCTTCCCAATGTCCACTCCTCTTTGCCTTCCATTAGATTCTGGAACAAATTAAGCTCTTTCTCACCCCAGGGCCTTTGTTTTTGTCACTTCCTTCCACCTCTACTTCTCCCTCTTTTATTCTTCAGGTCACAGCTTAAAATGTTTCTATTCGCAGAGGTCTCCCCATCTAGTCTCCATTGTAGTGCCGATATTCTATCCATAGTCCTAACTACTATCTGAAATTACAATCACTAGATTTTAAGCCCCAAAAGAACAAGAATCTGCTGTCTAATCAGTGTGTCCCCAGGGATTAGCCTAATGTGCTTCCATAGGTTTGGCATCAATACGTACAAAGCGAATGAATGAGGAGCTTGGGAAACTGTTCTGAAACAAAAATGTGTGTGTGTGTGTGTCAATGAAATGCCCAAGACCACCATCAAAAGACAAACACATCACCTATATCAGAAATTATACAGGTGGCTGCTCACCCTCAAAAAGGTGGACACAGAGAAATGCAAAACATTAAGCAGTCAATTTGCAAACACCTAGAGGATCACAGGCTGCTGGATAACAACCAGCGGTTTAGTGATGAGGATATGTTGTCAGAACAATCTAATTTCCTTTTCAGACAGAGAGACCTTCATCAAAAGCGTTTATTAAGTGTCTGTCCTCACACAGTCAGGAGGAGACCATTGGAGGTGGAGGGGCTTGTGTTCAGCTGTGAAGCATCAGATTTAATATGTATCTTCAGCCAAAATCTGATTTTGCTTCTGTGATCATTTTCTTTCACAGGCCAAGCAAATATGAGATCCTTACAGTAGAAGGTGGTAGCAGAATTGTTACCAAGTTAAGCTCGGTATAATTACCAAAGCCTTTCATTGAAAAAAAAAAACAACCATTCTTATGATTAAAGGATGATATTTGCTCAGGTTAAATGAGGTTAAATTTTCTGGGCTCTGCCTTGTAACACCTGACCATGTCTCAGAAAACAAAACTGTACTCAGATGAGCAAGTGAGTAGTTTTAGATTCCTGTGGAATGGTTACCAGATGCCCTCTTTTGAGAGAGGGTTCAAATGAAATCCTGAAAGTGAAACTTTTGATACTGATTCACGCACAAACATCCTGGTGAGCGTTGCAGACTAACTGAAATGCCTTTTTAGGGGTCAAAAAGTCACATGCACCTTCCCTCATGCCACTGCAGGTATTATAAACTTGACTTTTACAGAGACAATATTTCGGGTCAAGTTGACACAAACCCCTCCTATCACCCAGCTATACAGACCCTGCAGATGTGTGAATTGAATACAAAGCAGCTAGAAGACTCCACAACAATAAACACTTACAAAAATCTTAAAGGTGAGATCGAGGGAGATGAGACCATTGGGTGTAGTGAAGGGTAAGCTTGTCCCAACTGTAGGGATGGCACAGGTACCAAGGAGCAGCTCGCCAGCCCACAGGTGAGATGTCTACATCTAAGAAGTCAGCTGCAGTCCAGGGACCTGGCCCTAGCCATAGCATACTGCCCTATAAAGACCCTGAAGAACAAGATAGCACCCCAACCCAGAGCAACTGGAGTTTGGGGAATGTTGAAAAAAAATGCCTCACATCTATCCACAGGGAATAAGGCAGTGGCAGCCTGGAGACGGTGGGCAGCACTGATGGTAGGGAGGCAAATGGAATTCAACATTGCTCCATGTACCCAATGTTTGTTAAGAATGTATTTGTGGCTAGGTAATATCCTAGGTGATGGGATACAGCACAAACAAGACAGACACCATCTTTGCCCTCAGGGAGCTTACAGTTTCCAGAGAATTTAGATATTGATGAACCTGATGGGTCATTATATTTCTGGGTTTGCAGAGAGAGTCGTGGAGTTTGGGGAATAACTGAACCAATGGGAACAAGGATTAAGTAGGGGCAGGGGTTGGTATTAACTAGTCCCAGCTATCTAGAGTAGAGGCCTGTAGGACAGAGTCCAGAAAATAACTTTACAATCCATTTTAGGTTCTGTGATTCAGTATTGCCCTAAGGAAGGCAAAATGCGTTTGAATGTTTGCCAGATTCAATGATTACAGGAAAGTCCTTGTCCCCCATATCTGCCAGGAGCATTTAGCACAATGGACCACGGCCTCCTTCATGCCCATTCTTCTCTCTTGATCTTGGAGACACCTCCACATCTGTCTCTCACTTTACTGGCAGTTTCTTCTTCATCTCCTTTGTTGGCTCCTTCTCAACTGCCCAACCCATAAATGTTGGAATGTCCAGGTCTTTGTCCTGGGCTCTTGTCACTCCTAATTGCTGTCCTCCAGTGGCCTCATCCAGTCTAAGGTTTATGCCAGTGACATCCAACCTGTTCCTCCAGTGCTGACCCCTTCCCAAAACACCAGGCCTTCCCCCTTACTTAACAGGCACCACAGACTTGAATGTCCAGCTCCCAAACCTGCTCCTCTCTGAGTTTCTTGTATTTCAGTTCATTCAGTTACTGGACCAAGATCTAGGGGTTATCCTGATTCCTCTCTCTCCTTTGACTCCCACATCCAATTCATCCTAAGTCCTGTCACTTCTTCCTCCAAAACTTCTTTGACCTCTTAATCTCCATTGCTATAAACCTGGCTCAGCCTGCATTATCATAGGAGCTTCCTAACTGATTCAACTCTTCCACGTCTTCCCCTTAATAACCACTCTCTGCCCATCAGCCAGAGGGATCCATTTAAACATTAATCAGATATGTTACTCTCCTATTGTAAAAGTGATAATAGCCTGCTCAGTGCATTTAGCATAAAGTCCAAATTCTTTATGTTGGCTTAAACGCCCTACCTGTTCTCTCCATTCCCTCCCCGCATCCCCTTTCTCACTGTGCTTTAGGCACAGTCTTCTTTCTGTTTTTTCAGACACCGTAGTCCAACCTTGAGGCCTTGGCATTTGCAATTCCCTCTGCTTGGAGTGCTCTTCTCCAATTTTTACATGGCCCACTCTACACTGACATTCAGATCTGTCTAAATGTTCCTTCAGTGTGGCTTCCCTGGCCACCAGACCAGTAATGCACGGTTATTCCTTATCATATAATCTTTTAAATGGTCTGTATGTTGCTTACTAATGTTGATATTATTATTATTTACATATTTATTTATTTGTGGTTTGTCTTCATCCTTTAGAATGTAAACTCTAGGAGAGCAGAGATATTGTATTCACAGAGCCTGGAACAATCCTGATTATATATATGGCAGGATTCCAGTCAATCTGTGAAATAAAGTATCTGAATGCCCAAAGGCTAGTATTATACCAACCTGTCATGAGTAAGTGTATCAGTCAGGTATTGCTGTGTAGCAAGTCACTCCAAAACTCAGTAACTGAAAACAGTAGGCATTTATTATTGCTCACCAGCCTGTAGGTCAGTTCTACTGACTTGGGCCAGGTTTGGCTGGTTTTGGCTTGGCTTGTTCCTGCATCTGTGGTCAGCAGGCAGGATGGCTGAGGGCTGCTTGGTCTAGGAAGACTTAACTCATAGGTCAGGCAGCTGTTTGACAAATAGTGATGGTGACAGGATGACTGGGCCATATGTCTCTATCATCCAGTAGTGTGAGCTTGTTTGCAGGGTAATCATGGGGTCTGAGAGAGAGAGGGCAGAAGTGCCCAAAACCTGTTGAGGCTGAGGCTCAGAACTGGCACATCATCGCTTATACCATATTCTGTTGGTCAAAGTGAGTTCTAAGTCAGGCTTAGATGTAAGGGGTGGGGAAATAAACTCCACTTACTGATGGGTGCAAATGCAAAGTCACATTGCAAAGGTGTGGCCTCAGGAGGGGGCAAAGGGCTGAGGGTATTTTTGCAATTAATCAACCATATTAAGGATGGCAATAAAAGTGGTAACTTTTCATTGCCACATTCTCCTTCCCAGACCAAGGCATAAAGGGCATGTACAGGCCCAGAAGTACCTTTTCCTCCACAGGAAAAGGGCTGGCCGCAAGATACAGTGTGTTCTTGGTTGCACAGCTGTGATGACTGGGGAATTGGGGGACCTGGTCCCTGCATGCACCACTGCTGGAGAACTGTGTGGACTCATCTGTGGCCAATGAAAGCCACAGAATCCCCAGTCCTTCCTCATACCCACCCACTCACAAGGAGCCAGCACATAACTGAACATACGTATGTGTGTGTGCAGGGTGGGGCCTAACACAGGTGCTAATGCCCCTGTTGAACACCGCCCCCAGAGAAGGAAGCAAACACCAGGCCTTCTTTTAGCACCAGATGGCTCCCATTTTGCAAGTATCTGGTAGAAAACAAGGATAAATCAAAGTTCCAAAGTTCTCTCCCTTCCTCTCCCTCCTGCCAACCTCTCTGTCTCTCATTCTTAGAATTGGGGTCTTACTCTATTGCCCAGGCTGGAGTGCAGTGGCACTATCACAGCTCACTGCAACCTCAATCTCCCCTGGGCTCAGGTGATCCTTCCACCTCAGCCTCCCAAGTAGCTGGGACTACAGGTGTGCACCACTACACCCAGTTAATTTTTTATCTGTCTCATCTCTGAGTAGAACTCAAGTGACTCAGAATGAAAAGACCTTGGCACAGACCTGTTAGGGAAACTCCTTATAAAGTGAAGAAAACAACATGCTCAGCCATGTCCTTGCCTTCTGTGCACGGTAGTACATTCACTGCCTGAGAATTCAAGGCTAAAACAAAAAGAGGAGCTTTTGTTCCAACAGATAAGTACTTACCTTTTTCAAAAAAAATGCGTAAGCTGTCCTGAGTGTTTAACAGTTATTCGCACAGCTTTCCGAAGACTCACAGCATTTAAAAGCTAACCCTCTGGAGATTCAACAGCTTCTTCCAGGTCCCACCACAGTGGAAAAGAACTCTGGATGTCCTGGCTTGCTGTCCAGCTCTTCTCTCTTCCCTTCCAGCTGCCAGTTCAGCTTTAAGAAGTTCATTCTCCACACTCAGATGCAGGCAAATGTGTTTGACTTGAGCATATTGATTTCAGGCAGGTGAGAGTGGATGTAGCAATTCACCCTGACAAATATTTAGATCAGTTAAGTGTCCTTTAGAATCACTTGAACTCAATGTTTCCTTTCCCCAACCATTTCGCTCTACAACCTACCTCCCCAGCATAAAATATTCAAATTCTTTCTAAATTTCATGTACTGAAAAAATACTTCTAGGCCCTAGCTACATGATACCTCCACTGGGAGTCCTGTCCTTTCCATGCCCTGAGAAAACCGGATCTAAAGCAGATTTAAATGACTCAGCAGTAGGACTCGGGTCTCTGTCTCTGCCTGCTTACTTGGGGAGTGCTCTAGCCTTTGGGGCTCTCTTGCACTCCAACATATGAACAAAATCATCGATGGCTCCATTCCCCAGCACTTGAGACTTTTCTTCCCACAGACACATTCCTGAGGACACCAGTCATGGGTAAAGAACTCCACTGGGGTCAGCATTGGATCCCGCTAGGCAGTTTAGGACTTGTAAGTAGAGTAGTATGGGCTTGGTGTTCTCAGAGCCTCTCACTCATGATTCATGGCTCTCCACCCCAAACATCGGAACTTGCCCAACTTCACCACAGAAGGAAACAGCCTGTAAGCTTGCAGGGCCAGGGAGGAAACCGGAGGCATGTGTGGGAGGATTAGACACATGAAAAGATATTTACAGTAAGGGTCGCTTGTCATCCTATCGAACTGGGGGTGCATAGAGTACAACAAGACCCCGTGTGAGTACGTCAGATGACAAGGCTCAGGTTGGATGGGTGTGTAGAGTAAAGGCTTTGCATCACCTTTGCCAGGGTGAGGGAAGGCTATGGATAGCACAGGGGACCTTGATGATGGGGTGAGGGAGCCCATGTGGATGTAGTGGTCACCAACTGCTTCCCAGTTCTCCACATGGGAGAAAGAGCCGTTCTCTGTAATCATGGAAGCTCAAGTTCTTGATGGTTCAGAGGTTAGGGACCTCTGATTATTAGGGCAGAGCAGAATAGCAGGGCTGGCCCTGGTAGATCAGACATCTCGTGACACCCTTTAAAAGGGACTAGAATATTCGGAACTCCAGTGTAACTAAATGCTCCTCAAGCTTTACCAGGAAGTGAGCGAGGTCCCATTGTATTTGGTACTCACATCCCCACCAATTCTGTAAAAGTTTGCCAAGCTTCCCCTCCATCTCCTGCACCCTTTCACCAAAAGATATGCCTAAGAGTTCCCAAGAGGCATCTAACATAGGCCTGCATGTCAGCCCAGTCTCCTGGGCTGAGCTTCTGCACTGTTGCCTTGATGGCTGAACCTGATCTCTGTCGCAGCACCCACCACTCTTTCTCAAGCCTTGACACCTTGGCAGGCTTTGGCAAAAAGAGGAGAGCTGTTCTTCCTCGGCATTATGTTCGCTTAGCAGGGGTCCCACAGCAGGGTTGCTTGGACCCCAGAGTATCATAGGGCTTAATAAGACCAGCCCTTTCATCTCACACGCTCTATCCTTTCTCTCACTGGTGCACACATGTCAGGCGTCTGAGTAGGGAGTGCTCAAATATTTGCACCAGCTTGAGTCAGAAACCCGACTTCCCAGGTCTGTTACCGAGCCTGGTCCACACTTCAGGGTCTTTTCCTCACGGTCTGGTCTTTTTCAGGTGCCTACCTTTCCTCCCTGCAAACTGCCTTGAGTTGCCTCCCCTTCTCCCTTCCTTCCTGGTCTGTCAGAAGCATCTTGTATGTGTACATATTTGAACCCCATCAGTACACAGAAATCATGTATTTCCTTGAGGGCCCCTCAGACCCCAGGTACAAACATTGAAGTAAGTAACAGCAGGGATGGGGGTTCTGCCTTGCTTCACCTGCCAGCCATGTGCAGACCTTGTTTCAGTCCAACTGAGACTTTAGCAAATGCTTCATTCTGGTTTCTGAATGGCTTCCCAGCGTTTGTCGCTGTGTTCACAGGGCCACCGGGGTTGGCTGAGTCAGAATACCAGTCACGTGGCGTGTCTCATGGGGCAAGAGCTGTGCGCCCATGGGAGCCCAGAGGAGGAGCACACTGAGGACCAACACCAGGTAGGACTTGCCCAAACAGGAGTCTAAAGAGGATGGCCAAAAGAGGGTTGCAAATCTAGTAGTTTAGACGTGGTGCCAAGATAAGGTCAGATTCCGAGCATGTTTAGATCAAGTAAATGGTGTTTGAGGGTGGCTGTCCTAACCACCTGCAGTTGTTCACTACTCACCTACATAGGCCAGATTGTGTCTGCCAGGGAGATGGCCCAGGCTGGCTTGAAGGACCAGGGCAGATTACATGCCCCAGACAGGTGTTATACAGTGGTTAAAGCTCCTGCTTGTGTTTAAAGGATTATTTATAAAATGTAAAAAGACCCAAAGACTTTAATTCCTTTGTAATGCTGGGATTAAAATCTCAACTAACAAGAGTCTAACTAGATGGGAAATGGGAAATCTCCTATGGAAATTTGGTTCTTTTGAATTCAAGCTGCATACACAGTAGATTATTTTCCCCCTATAAAATGAAAGTGTATGGCAATCTGGGTATTCTCTTACTGAAGATAGTAGTAAACTAAATATTTTTTAGTGAGAGGATTGCTTTATATTCTGCTTTTTCTGCTGGTGTTCACTAGGGCTTCTAATACAAATGCAGTATCACCCTCAGCTCTTTTTATAACACCTGTTGCGTGCGATGATGTGGGTGCTTAGGGGAACAGGATAGGGGATCTCTTGTATTTCGGGGGAAGCAGGCATGAGTGGATGACCCAAGGTCAAATAATGAGCTGAAGTTCATTATCTCTGTTTCCAGCTCTGCAGATGAACAATATCATCACAACTAACCAATTGATCAATTATTCATTCAGTCATTAAATGAGAAGCTACTGTGTACCCATCCCTTTCCTTGGCCTTCTGGACAATTAGACATGATGCCTGTCTTCAAATTGCTCACACACCAGTTGGAGACACAAAAGTTACATGCAGTAAGCAACAATCCCTAAATGCTCAACAGCTCACCAAGCCTGAATGGAGAGGAAGAGACCTTGGTGTGGCCTGGAATGAAAGAGCAGCTTTAGGAAGGAGTGGCATAAAAGAGAGAACTTAATCCAGCAGTTTTTCTTCCTCTACACCCAGATGATATTACATGTGTTACTGGCCAGTGTTGGGTACCAATGGCACTGATGTGGTCACTAAGGGGCCCTTGGTACCAGGGCTGGGAAAAGGGTGGGGAAAGCAAGACCTCTAGGCCCTTCAGGAATGAGCACCTCCCTAGATAATGTGCCTAGGCTGTCCCTCCCTGGCCTTCACCTCGTCCCAGTATGCTTTCTCTGCCTCTCTCTGTTTCATTCTCTGGCTCCATCTTTTTATTAGTGTTATTTTTTCTCCCTCCTGGTTGTTTTTCTCCATTCTTTCTCTTCTTTCTTTTTTTTTTTTTTCTTTTCCTTTTTACCAGTCTACTTCTAATACTTTTCTAGTGCCCCTCCATGATCCATTCCAGATGTTGCTGGATTCTTATGTAGACTGATGCCAGAGGTCATGGGGTGGATGTAAACAATGTCTGCAACCTGCCTTAGCATTGTTATTTTTAATCCTGTGATAACAATAGTACTGATACATATTACAAGTCATGTCTTTGGATGTAGTTTCTGAGAAAGTCCAAGTTGTTTTTACAAAAGAACACCCATGTAAAGGAATGAGACGATCTAAGTTACATGAAGACATTAACTGCAACAAAATGAGGTTAATACATTTGAATTCTTAGCCAACTAATGCTTCTAAACATCTTCCCTTCAGAGCATAATCTCCTTGCTCATCTTATTCTCCACAGACCCCTCTCCACTGGAACTCTAGCACCTAGAATAGAGTTGGATATACATGAGGTGCTTAATACATATTTGTCAAATTGAATATCCAGTTTTAGGAGTTTAAAGAGGGTTTTCAAATGGGGACAAGCTGAGACACAAATCATCTCAGGAATGAGAAGAAACTGTTTGGCCAATTAGAGATGAAGTTCACAATGGAAACTATGACATGACTGAACATCCTCAAGCCCTGAAGTAATAATTAGCACATAAAGTTGGTCTGTTATGGACTTCGTGTTGTGCTCTCTGCAAAATTGGTATAACCCCCAATGTGATGGCATTGGGAGGTGGAGCCTTTGGGAAGTCACTAGGTCACAAAGTTGGGGCCTCATGAATGGGATTAGTGCCCTCGTATGAATGATCAGGAGAGAACTTGCTTTTTCCTTTTTCTGTTCTCTACTTTGTGAGGATACAGAGAGAAGACAGCTGTCTGCAAACCAGAAAGAGGGTCCTCACTGCACTTCATATCTGCTAATGGATCCTTGCTCTTGAACCTCCCAACCTGCAGAATCGCGAGAAATAAGCGTTGTGTAATCCACCCAGTCTAGAGTAATTTGTTCTAGCAGACCAAGCTGATTAAGATATGGTCTCATCACGTAACCACTTTTAACCTTAGTCTTTCTATCTGTAAAGTAAGTGGGTTAGAGAAATCATTCTAGAAGATGTTTCTGCTTTAAAAAAATTCTTCTATTTCCTTTCCAATGTGAAGTTTGGGTGGTCCCATTGTAAATGACTCCATTTGATTTTGATTTTGAATTTATTGTCTGTCTTCCCACTTTCATCTCAGGTACTTAGGTCAGGTATGTGCTTTTGATCACAGCCTCAGAAAATAGAACAGTGTGTGGCATTGGGAGGTGGGGCCTTTGCTTAGGAGCTTTGAAAACAGAAGTAATTTTCTTGTCCACATGTTCACAGTTTAAGTCTAAGTTCTTTAAGTTTTAGTCTGTATTACTATTGGTTTCAAACATTTAATGTATGGATTATTCCTTTGGTTCCTGCATTCCTGCTTTCATAGGCATATTGACTTGTTAAATAATGAAAATTAGCTGAACCGTGGCCTAAGAATCAGAGTCTTCAAGGGCTAAAAGAAAAATGTACTTTGGTCACATCCCCACCCTGCTTTCTTCTGGGACCCTCAGGGTAAGGTAGCTGGTATTTGGTTGACATGGTCCAGGTATTGAATAGATGTCCATGCTTTCCTTTTCTTCAAGAATGAGGAAGCTGCCTTCAGATGCCAAAGTGGGATTCTATATAAATAGCTGGGCTATCACATCTGAGCAACCTTGGAGGAACAGTGTTCACCCTGCCTTTAGTTTTCTGCTGATGTTATTCAACATTCTTTACCAAATTTGGTCTCTTTCTTCCTCTCCATTTTGGCAGGTGCATTGGCTTTCTTTTCTAATCTAGGAATGGTGAATAGCGATGGTGGCTGCAAACACCAGAGAGGAGTCAGCGGAGGGGGTAGGGGTGGTTGCAGAGGCTATTCTTTGACAAGGAATAAAACAGAAGCCTGGCTGGGAGGCCATCAATGTGCCCTCTGAGTGTGAGCAGCAGACGATTGCTTCAGATGATCTGGGAAGACAGTCACCTTTTAGAGCGGGAGTTGCAAACTGGCAGACCAACAGTGAAATTTAGCCACAAACGTAATCGTTTAGCCAGAAAAGTGTTTGGAATATATTTTACAAAGGTCCACAGGTCTTACCACCCCCAGTGTCTTGTTCTGGATGTGACACACACTCATACATATTGCCTGTCCCTTTGTGGGGAGTTTTCTTTTACAATCTAGAGTCTGATCTCAGGTAAAACTTCTTCTCCCACCAAAAGAAGATCCACACCAACTCATCATCAGCTTACTTTTTCTCCATCTTTAGTTTAGGCCATATCAAAAACGTTGATAACCATGTCCGTAGACAGTAACTGCAAAAATTGCAAAAATTGCAAAAATTAATATCCAGATTCACTATTAGAAATTGGCTGACTCCATGTTTAAGAGCCTCTCGTTCAACTTTTCTCTGCCATGCTAGACACGTGACAATCCAAACTCTCTCTGTGTCAGTCTTCACTGTGCTGAGCTCTGTGGGAAGCCTCTGGGAGCTCAGTGTGCAAAGGAGATAAGCCAGGAGCATGATGCTTGTTTAATGGTTCTCTCTGCAGTGTCCGTGTATTCTTAGCTCCTTTTTTCTTGCCCATTTCCTTGGCCTTTTATCATAAATTCCCTGTGTTATTTCTATACCACTCTTGGCAGGATTGCCCACTGTATTCCTTCATTAGCTTGGTTTTATAAGGGAAAGGACGCTAGGTGTCTTAGTCTGTTTGGGCTGCTATAAAAATACCCTAGACTGTGTCATTTATAAACAAATTTCTTGCTCACAGAATTTTCTTGCTTCTGGAGGCTGGGAAGCCCAAGATCAAAACACCAACACATTTGGTGTCTGGTAAGGTCTCATTCTCTACTTCACAGATGGCACCTTCTTGTTGTGTCTTCACATGGCAAAAGGGGCAAACAAGCTCCCTTAGGCTTCTTTTACAAAGTTACTTAATACCACCCATAAAGGTGGAGCCCTTGTGACCTAATTATCTCCTAAGAGTCTCCACCTCTTAACACTACTGAACGGAGGATTAGTTTTTAACATATGAATTTTGGAGGGACACGAACATTCAGCCCACAGTACCAGTACCAGGGTACTATTTGATATTTTCTCTCTGCCAGCATTTTGATATTCATATATACTGGAGCAACACTTTTTTTTTTTTTGAGACAGAGTCTCTCTCTGTCACCCAGGCTGGAGTGCAGTGGTGCAATCTTGGCTCACTGCAACCTCCGCCTCGCAGGTTCAAGTGATTCTTCTGCCTCGGCCTCCTGAGTAGCTAGGATTACAGGCACGTACCACCACACTGTGCCCAGTTAATTTGTTGTATATTTAGTAGAGATGAGGTTTCACCATGTTGGCCAGGCTGGTCTTGAACTCCTGGCCTCAAGTGATCTGCCCACCTCGGCCTCCCAAAGTGCTGGGATCACAGGCATGAGCCACCTCACCCGACCGAGCATCACATTTTAATAATTTCATGTAGCACCCTTTGGCCAAGCAGCTGTTCTCTCTTTCTGGCCCCCAGTTCATCACTTTACAGAATTCCATGGTGTCGAATATCTCTGATGTCAGAGATTTGCCTACCCCAAAGAGCGTTTTCTCCTCTTCATTTCCGTGTAAGAATCCAGGAACCCCTAACACTTGGAAAGTTAAAGGGAAGGCCATTTGATTATCTCTAGGATAGCACAGAAGTGAGTCCTACTGGGTGGACTGGGTAGGGGGTTGGGTTTTAAGACCTGTTCCGTCTTTTCTAGCTTTTTTTCAATTTTATTTTAATGCAATAAGTTCCCTGGGAAGTCTTCTCAGGGTCAACATTGTTGAGGGAATAAGTAAAGCAGGACTGAGCAGAGGGAGATGTTGGACTGCAGTGCAACATGGCATTTTTTGTTTGTTTGTTTTGTTTTGTTTTTTACCCCATGTCTTACAGGGGTACTCTGGAGCTGGAATGGATTTTCAGAGATGTCCTGAATCAGGGCAAGGGGCTAGGTCTTTATAACCCACACACACCAGTAAGTCAATGCAGGATTCCCTCAGGAAAGGGGTGTGACTTCAATCATATTTCAGTTATTAGATTTTGCACATGTGTTAAAGGATGTGTTTGACCATTTGTATAAAGCAATCTGCATATATATCCAAAATCCTCAGAATCTGATGCCTCACTAAGTTATTCCACAATTATTGCCTTGAAAATATTGTCTGTGAATGATGTGGGTAACCACAATTATTAGTAACAGAGTATTTGCTTCAGCTAGAAGGAAGGGACAAAGAACAACATAGCATGCCAGGAGGCAAGAGTGGATACCACAGAGGATGACCGAGGGGATGTGTATGGAGAAGGAGACCTCACCCTCCAATGAACCTCTCAGAATGGAACCTGCTCAATGCCTGCCTTGGGCATGAAGCAAGCCTTGTTTTATCTTTAGCTTCTGCTAGAGGAGTCTGATTATTTTCCCAGCTTACCTTTTCCAATATCTCAGGCTGTTCACTCCGGGTACCTCACTTGAGGATTTGACCTTTTCTCCTTCTTTGTGATGGTTGTTTTGAGTTTACAAGGAATCAAATATTTTGTGAGCATCCTGGGGTTTGACTGCTCAGGGAGGAGCCAGAGACAGCACAAAGCCAGTTTCCCACTTTTCAGGCTCACTGAGTGATTTGCAGAATGGAGGGGGCTTCTAACACATGGAGTGTGAATTGTGTGCATAAGCAACTTGAAACCCAGGCAACCTTCAGCTCAGGGTTTCCTGTGAATCAGCTGGGTTTTCTGGCATAGCAGTGAGCAAATGGCATTAATGAGGTAGGCATAAGATGATGCCAAAGGGGCTCATCCATTCAGTAGGAGTTGGGCATAGCAGTGGTGGAGAAACAATAAACGAGGGGGCTGTTTTATGCCCTTCCCCTCCTTTTTTTTTTTTTCACAGTAGCAACGTTTTGGCTGATTAAAGTACTTTTCATGGTTCCGGGAGGGAAATGCCTTTTGTACTACACACTAGAACGTCAGTTCTCATTACGGAACCCTGGCTGTTCAAATGCTATCTGAATCTCCCCAAGGCCTCCTTGGGGAGGCTGTAGGCAGAAATTTCAAGGAGCTTATGCCAATTATTTTCTTTCTATCTACATATTGATGGCTCACCCACAGTAATCATGTGAGTCAGGTGCTATGAACACAGTTTCCTTTAGTTCATTCATGACTTTTAAGACAGATATCTAAGTTTTTTTTTTTTAAACACTTTTTCCCCCTTAGCCTCTGCAACTGCCGTTTGTGTTGTCTACTTGAGAATTACATGGCAGATCAGGGGAAGAAGTGACCGAGAGTTTTTGGGGGGATGGGGAGGAAAGATAATTATTTGGGCATTATTTATGCTAATACCTGAGTTAGTCAAGGACATATAACATAAACATAATCTGAGGCCTCAGTGGTGGGAGCAGGTGTCAAACTCTGGACTGCATTGCTTAAAAAGTCTATAATTTAGGGTACTTTTGTTGTAAGTTACAGATTTTACTGTGGCAACTCACAAGGGAAAAGAGGAGTTAATTGAAGTCATTTAGCAAAAGCCAACGCTGAAAATCAAGTATCAGAAAGTACTGGAACTAGAGAATTTAAGTAGCAGGAAGTAATAGTCTCTTTAGGGAAGTACCAGTGTTTCACGTCATTTTCAATTTCTTTCCTTTTCCTGTTCAAGGTTAAAATTCCTATGCAAATCTGACTGACCCAGCTTGGGCCTCATTCCAACCTCTTGGCTAGATAAGAGTGCAGAGCCTTAACTGATGGTGCCTTTGACTGCTTGCCACAAGGGAAGATCCAAAGTGTGGCAGACAGTGACCAGGTTCTAGACAGGCAAAATCAGCAGATGTCCGTTCGCAAGCTGAAAGAGCTCCAGGTGCCCTAGGAAGGGACATCGATGCCCCAAGCTTACACTGTTCCTTGTTGTTAGTGCAGAGTGGCAGGACAGCCTCTCCGTCCCTTTCCCCGGTGCTCCGGGATGGACTCCATGTTGCCTCCTTTGGAAGAAAGATGAATTACAGTTATCCTTCTTCTTGGTAAAGTGATCACAAAAACCAATCCAGTTTAGCAGATTCAATTTCAATTTGAGAGGAGAGGCTAGGGAACAGGGTTGGCAAAGACTCTATCTCCCCAGGCTTCGGAGATTTGTCTTGAGTGGCTGTGAATGCTGAAAGGGAAGGTGATGATTCTCTAAAACCCTTGTTCTCAGGTCCTCTGATGGCAGCCATTCCTTCAACTGCTCAGATAGGCTCCTATCAAGTCCTCGCAGGCCTCATGTGTATTATTTATTTGATTTTTAAGAAATGGTGCCATTTACTTTTAAGGAGCCTCTGGGAATGAGCATAATTAAGCATAGATTAAAATGTCTGAAAGACTAAAAACCACCATAGCGATACAGTGAAACGAATACAAGAAGCTTAAAAACAGCCTCACATTGTCATTCCATCACAGCATCCCAATTAAGAATGATACCTAAAGATCAAGCCTTACTGGAGATGATCAAACTGAGATTTCAGCTTTTGGATTTTACTGTGATTCTAATGATTTGGAAAGATTAACGTGGGACATAGTTCATCTACACCATCAATGGAGGCAAAAAGGGCCTCAGTCAGATTTGAAGGAGGAGCAGATGAAGGAGGAAAGAAAGAAGAGAAAGGAAGAGGAGGAGAGGAGGAAGAGAAGAAGTAGCGGGTGGAAAAAGAGGAGGAGAAGGACCCACTGAAACTCCTAAAAAAAAACACTGCAGGGGATTCTGGTGCCCACCAATGTCTAGGCTTTTGCTACAAGCCAAGTAATGTTCTGGGTAAGACAAACAAACTGTCAAGTGCGGAGACATTAAACAAACAATTAAGATATTTATATACAGTGATAACTTCTATGAAGGAAATTGTGTCTAGGACAGAGTTGCTGGGTGGCTACTCAAAGTTGGGTGCTCAGGGGACTTCTCTCTGACAAGATGAAGTCAGTGGAGAGAAGAAAGCAGCCTTGGGAAGATGGGGGAGGAATTTTCCAGTAGAAGGAGGAGTGATTGCAGGGGCCAGGAAATGAGGCAGGATGACGTCCAGGTTGGCCTTTCCTGGAGCATGTGGGGAGAGGAGCAGGAGATAAGTAAGTCAGGTGAGTAGCAGTGCGGTAGGCAGGGCCAACACTGAGAAGATGAAGTCATTTCACACCCTTTCTGGGGGCCTGCTTTTAGGTAACTCTATCAGTTAGGTGCTTTGGGCTGGAAGTAACAGAAAATCCTAACTGGTGGTAGACTAACCATATAAATTAATCTTTTAAAATCTAACAATAAGTTTGGAAGTCAGCAGTTCCAGGGTTGGTGGAGCAGCTCAATGACATCAAGTTCCTGGGACTTTTCACATTTTTATCCTTAATATCTCAGAGGTGATTTCCCTCATAATTTGGAGAAAGATGCTTCAACTCTAAACTCTGTGTCCTCATGTGGCAGCGGGCCAAACAGAAAAGAGGATGCAAAAAGCATGTTCCTTGTAGAGCTCTTTCCTTTTATCCAAGAGGAAAATCATCCCCTGCTGTCCCCCAGCAGATTACCTCTTAACACTTCTCTGCACAGACTGACTATGTGCGCACCCCAGACTGGGAGGGTCTAAGAAAGGGTGATCTCAGGGAAGGCCCTATCTGTGCCCAGCATGGGCAGCTGTCCACAGGGGTTATTTGAGAAATGTTTGCCCACATTATCTTAGGAAACTCATGGAGTAACTGAAGTAGGGAGGATGTTCTGGAGGAGGCTGTTGTTTCGGGTTCGTGTGGAGGCATAGGGCCAGAGTGGTCTTGGCTGGGGTTTGCTGGAGTGGGAGGAGGGGCTGCTGGCATGCTGTGGAGGACACAGCCCACCAAGCTGTTCTTGGAGTGTAAGATGGAGCAGAGGGGAGGGTAAGCTGAGGGTAACAGGTGCAGGCTCTGGAGACACCCCATGGGTGCAGGGCCACTCATTAGCCTTGCGCTGTCCTGGGCTTCATCATCTATAAAATGGGAGTGACAGTAGTGCCTGTTTCAAAGGGTCTTTTGACAAATACACATTTTATACATGTAAAAGCACACAGAGCAGTAGTGGCATAAAGCAACCAGTCAATAAAGACTGGCTATTATTTTATTGTTCTTCTGCACCATCCACCTCTTCCCATGTCAGATTATCCCAGTTTTGTTGCAGATTTTACACTTTCTTTACAGATCACAAAGAATCTTCATGTGTGCCAATTCACTGGCCACTTGGTCTCTCTACCCTCTAGATGATGTCTGTGGTCATAGCATGAGAAATCCCTTGGTGCTACCAGACCCATCGTGGGTAGAAGTCTCACAGGAGCCTTTGTGAAGGCCCAGCCCCGTTCCTTTCAAGGGACAGCTCACCCAAGGGGAGTGTTTTGAGAGTTTGGATGAGAGTGATCTTGGAGGTGCCTCGGTTAGAACCGGGAAGTGCAGCAGCAGTTTCTTTGAAGCTCACGAGGTCGGGGTGTTCTTGGCATTGCCTCAGTTTCTTCTCACTGTGCCTGGGGGGCTAGGGAGAGGGTAGAGGTGATGAGAGGAGAAGCACAACCTTTTGATTTCTTTCCTTGCTGCTGAGCAGCTTTCACTCCCTCCGGAGGCTGGGCATCTGTGGGAGAGCTGGACTGTTTTATAGCAAGGATTTTTTTCCCCCTTCTCTTTTTTTCTTTTCCCATCAACACTTGTCAGGGATTCAAGGCAAAAAGCCTGGCAAAGGCCTGGGCTTCTGCACCAGCGCAGGCAAAAGATGGGTCTAAACAGGGAACAGAGCGAGGCATTGTTCCAACACTGCAGAGTGGGGAAAGTAGGTCAGGGAAGAAAATGCAGGTTTGACAGAGCTGGGAATTGAACTTGTCACCTCAGAGCTCATTGGTGTAGAAAGTGAACAGCCAGCAAGGGACCAGGGAGGAACTGAAGTCTGCTGCCCGGGCAGGGGCAGACACACGCTGTGAAAAGCCGCCTGCATGACGGTCACTGCCCACTTCGCATCATGGCCGAGCTGCATCTTCCCCCTCCCCCTACCCCATACCCTGGGAAACTACACCAAGTGATCATTCTAGACAGCAAGAGCAGCTGAGGCTCTCTCCAGAGAGAATGCCAGGCGGCAGCTTCCCAGCCACCAGCTGCATTTGCAGGACTGGGATTTGAGACAACCGCCCCCCGCCCCCCCGCCCCGAGAGAGGAGGCTCTAATTACAATCAACATCACCTTCTAGGAAACTTCTTGCGCGAATGGCTACCAGCAGAGAAAAGCTTTCTCCTCATCACCCTCCTGGTTAGTACCGTGGCTAGGGGTGCCAGACGTACCCGAGGCTTGGTAACTCTCCCACTTTCTCTGAGTCTAGGCACTGAGCGATTTTGAACGAAGAGTGCTTTTTTCAATGCTAAGGAAGTTTTAGACTGGAAGCAGCTCCAAAGTCTTTGCTCTGATAGAGGCCTCCTCCTCCCTGCAGGTCTCAAACATGCTTCAGTAACAAGAGACTTTGAATTGGTGATTTCAGGCCTGCCTGCCACACCTTGGCCACCAAGAAATGAAAGTTTATTAGACACTTGAATCTGAAAGACATGCATAGCCACAAAGACTGCAAACTTCTGTGCCTACCACTTCTCCCTGGACTTTATTCTGTAATTAGTGACTTGTTTTCCCTCTTTGTGAAATGGGGATAGCATTGGGAATAACACCACTTCTTTGTAATGGAAAGATTATCTGACTGGATGCAAAGACTCAAACTCCGTTTCTGCTTAGTTCACTTACCAAAATTTGTCACCTCTAGATTCCTCAGCTATAAAATGAGGACAGAGTGTCCTATAGAGCAGAGTTGTAAGAATTCAACCACAGATAAATGAATTTGATACGTGGAAGCACTTTTCCCAGGCCT
Source organism: Papio anubis (assembly GCF_008728515.1). NCBI lineage: Eukaryota > Metazoa > Chordata > Mammalia > Primates > Cercopithecidae > Papio > Papio anubis. The sequence goes on along the minus strand of NC_044985.1, from coordinate 91,144,270 downwards.
GGCACCTACAGGAAGCTGAATCCAATCCAGGAAGCTACTCCCTTCCTTCCTCCTTGTTGATAATGCTGAAAGAATTTCTGGCGGGAGTATTGGGAATAGATATACTAAGGGCTGGCTCTAAACAAACAAGCAAACAAACAAAGGGAGCAGAGAATAGGATCTGTCTGGTCACCTTGTCTTGCACATGTGGCTATTTAAATAAAAATTAATTAAAAGTCAATAAAATTAAAAATGCAGATTCTCGGTCATGTAGCTAAAAGTTAATCATTCAATGGCCACATGTGAGTAGTGGCTATCATATTGGACAACACAGAGACAGGCCATTTCCATCATTCCAGAAAGTTCTGTGGGACAGTGCTGAGAGCATTCTTACAGAAATGAGCCTTGCCCTACCTATGAGAACAAGCTTCTTAAAGCAAAACCCAGATTTCCTTTCACCTCGGAGTGCATTGTCTTCTTTTAAAGACATCACCTTTAAGACACACAGTATTTATTTCATAGCCTGACCAAGAAAACCATACTACGTACCCAGATGTGTTCATATCCCCCTTTCAGCTGGTCTTGTACATGTGTCTTCTGACCACCTTCTACTCCCCCTGCCAAGCGGGTCTGAGGAAGACCCTACAAATACAATGTGGGCGCAAATTGGGCTTTCCTATTTCATAGACCTTGCTCCCCTGGATGGCTTTATGCCTAACATAAAGGGAGAAAGATACCACCACATTCTGTAATTGTATTGTGGAATATGAGGCGACTTTAAAACAGAGTAGAGCGCCTACTCTGCTGGCCTTCTAAGAGCTGGGTCAGAAAAGAGTTTTTATTTTCTTGGTGCAATGAAGGAGGCAGTTTTTATTATTGGGGGTAATATAAGGAAATTGGGGAAAAGACTTTTTAAAGAAAAATTAGTGTTGTGGGAAGGAAAAGAGGGATATTTCCAAAATCCCAAGTCACCTTAGCCTCTGGCCGGCAATATTAGTGAAAGGACATCCGTGATCATTTCACATGGGTGTGGCTAAAGCCCCAAGCACCGGTCACTGTGGGCTTCCACATGACACCCCTTCCTGCGGGCAGTGAGCTCACACTTATTCAATCGCTCTCACTTTCCGTGATTCAAATAGAGAAGAAGTTTCCAGGAGGGATTAAAATGCACACCTGAATGACTCCAGCCCACTCCAGCCCAGAGAGAAGCAAAGTCGGTGTGATGGGGGCGGGGAGGCATGAAATAAGTCAAGGTTAATTCAGCATGTGAGGAAAAGTTTGAATTATTCATTTTCTGACCCTGTACCAGGTACTTTTTACTGCGGTCTGTTATAGTCTCTTTGGAGGCAGAGTAGTCACACATGTGTCTCAGCCATCTTTTAAATACACGTTTTGTCTTTTAGTTTTAAGCAAAGGGGTTGCGAACATAGGACTCTGGTGCCAACAGCAGCCTGGGAGATGCCTTTTAGGAGCACCCAAATGTGGCACAGCTGAGAGGAGGGAGGGAGCAGCCACTTAGCACTTCCATCCCATTTGGGCTAAGTGATTGGGCAGGAGGAGAGGAGAGATTAAAAGCAAGAAGTGAGAAAAGCATCTAAGGGTTTGAAGGAGGGCAGGAAGGAGGAGGAAGTTTCATAGAAGAGGCGTGATTTGGTTTCCTGAAGTCATCAGAGCTCTTTCTTTGTCTTTAAATGACATTTCCAATTGGAAATTCATCTAACAAGAGAAAAAGAGACAAAGCTCTACTGATTTAAAGAGGCAGGGAACATCATAGAAAGATTCTAGTACCTATTAAGAGAAATCAGAACCGTGGACCTTGACTAGGTTGTTCTTGTATGTTAGAGGCTATTTCTCACCTCTCATCCCACTGTGAAGTGAGTATCACAAAATATGCCAAGCAGTTTCTGGATCTCAGGCTGCTTTGGCTGGCATTTTATTTAGCTTGTGACATTCTTGGCTGTTCTTATTCTGGTGGGCATCAACACTGCCCAAATCTGCTGGATTGAAATTCATGTTCAGAATACTCCTTTGTTCTAATAACTATTCCATGGCCATCATCCCTGACCAGGTTGAAATAGTGGAGTGTGTATATTCCAGTGCTGCATCTCTGCATTTGTGAGGGTGGAAGCCTCACAAAGAGTTGTGGCCATGTTTACAGCAGGCTGCCATGCAAGGCTAGTGGTAAACCTTTCAGATGCAGGAACTGAGACATATCCGTGCAGAAAATGTGCTTGGTGGTTCTAGAATGTAAGCTTATGTTTCTGGTTGAACCTAACTCAGAAACCATGTAAAGTAGAGGTCACAGCCGGGTGCGGTGGCTCATGCCTGTAATCCCAGCACTTTGGGAGGCAAAGATGGGCGGATCACGAGGTCAGGAGATTGAGACCATCCTGGCCAACACAGTGAAACCCTGTCTCTACTAAATATACAAAAATTAGCTGGGCGTGGTGGTGTGTGCCTGTAGTTGTAGTCCCAGCTACTCGGGAGGCTGAGGCAGGAGAATCGCTTGAACCCAGGAGGCAGAGCTTGCAGTGAGCCAATATTGTGCTACTGCACTCTAGCCTGGGGACAGAGAAAGACTGTCTCAAAAAAAAAAAAAAAAAAAAAAGAGAGGTCACAAACTCAAATACCTACAGAGGCCCAGGTAGATGTCAATGACTGAAGTAAATGAGTGAAGTGGGATGGGAGTAAGGTAATGGGAAGCAGTAGGGATGGGGGCTAAGTGGAGAGCATACAGCCAATTCAAGAGAAAAACTGGGACTCAGCTCCAGCAGATTGGTGTCATGCAGGGCTGGGTTTTTGAGATAATCTAGAAATTCATATTTTTGTGAAATCTCTTAATGTTTTAAAATATTGGCCCAATATAGATGGTCTGGCCAGGCACAAAGCAGCCATGAGCCAGATTCAACCAGTGGGACACCAGTCTACAAACCATGATTTGGAAACCTCTCTGACAAGGCTGGTTCTAATGCAGTGATTTGCAAAAGTAATCAGTTTCATGGCTCCCCTGATCCTGAAATGCCCCCTTAATGGCACTAGTATCAAACAAGGCCAGGGGGCTGAGACTGTAAGCTGCTTTCATGTGCAGCCATTTTGCTAAGTGGCTCTTACCAGCTGTAGGCTGTAGAGTTCCTCACCCTGTTCCAAGCATGGTCTGGTCCTTCTTGGGGATTGGAAATTGTGCTCTCACTCCTCTTCCAGCTAATTGCTTTAATGCATCCTGAATGTATCTAGGCTGCCGCCCCTAACCACTGGGTCATCATTTATTCACAGGCCTGAAGTCCCTTAAGCAGCCTCCTGCTGGCCCTCACGCTGCAGGGGATTAATGTAGTCTGGTTGGTGAGTCAAAAAGAAAGATGACATCATTTTCATGTCAGGAATGAGGATGTGTGTTTGTGTATGTACGGGTTATAAAGTGCAAAGACAGGAAAACCGAGGCTACTTCTCTTATAAGGTAGCACAATAGCCCCCTCCTTCTTTGTCTTTTGCTTTCAATCCAATCTGGCTTCTCCCAAGTGAGTTATTAATGTGGGACACAGCCTGACTTCTTCCCTTCTGTCTCCTCATATAAATCCAACTAATTAATTTATTTTAACAAGAGGAATCTTTTTCTATCTACATCTTCGTCGTTCAAGCTCAGTTTCTCTGAATTCAAATCCAAGATACATAGCTACTTCAATAATTACACTTTGAACTTTATCTCTGAGGCTCAGTGTGCGAAGATCTCTTATTTTGCATCATCAGATCCACTGTCATAAGCTAGGAGAAAAGGAAGTCTTAAGTAAAAGGGTTATTAAATGAGAAGAAGAGTTAGAGAGGGCAGGTAAACACCAGACTCATATTCTGTCTGGTTCAATTAATGAAGGGAAAATGGAAAGAATACTGCATGTGCTGGAAACTGGACAACCTAAAGAGATTTACACATTTTTTTTAAAGCTCCACTACATTGAGTTCACTCAATACCACAGAATGGTGGCATCAGAGTGCCTCCTCCTGAACAATTACTTGGTTAAATCTTGTGTCTTCTTTAAATATGTGAAAGGAAAACTCTACCAAAATATGCCATTTGTTGCCAGTTAGCCCAATTAGAAACCTCCCCACCCTTGCTGAAGCAAACGGGGCTGTGCTGGTTTCAGGGATGCTCTCTTGTGAAACAGTGTCAGCATGCCACAAGCTGAAGGAAAGGTGGATCCTACAGAGGAAATTCAGGTCAGAACTGACAAAGGTGAGATACGGGAAAAGCAAGAATAAACTAGAGATCTCCTTGTGTTCCTCCCAGCTGCAGGAATGCGTGCGAATGATTCCCCATGTGAATAAGCACTGGTGGAACTTCCCAGATCATTCCTTAGAGCTCCTTTTATTCTTTCCTTGGTGCTGCAAGGAATTTTTCTTTTTGTGGAGAGTGTCAATGCTTGTCTTTCAAAAGCACCACTGCCACCCCCGCCACCCCCCAAGAAAAAGTAAAAAGAGGATTTGCAAAACCAAGTGCCATGCTGCCCATTTGCACACGCATGCAGAGAGGAGTCAGGAACTGCTAATGAACGTACCAACTGTGTATGGAAAATCAGCCAAGCTCAGGCTTTGGGCTTTCATTTCTCTGCTGAGATCCTGACTCTAGACTGCCTGTGAGAAACATGAGCATGGCTTCAACCACAGTGTGAACAGAGAGCAAGGCTAACAAAGGTGAGGTTCTCCTGGAATATGAGTTTAAAACGAGCCCTGTCTTGGAGCAAGCCAGTTATATCCCATTATTATTTCCTAACTTGGTCTGGTAACATCTTAAAATAAAAGCAAAACTTCCTCCTTCTTATTAAGACCTGTGACTTTTTAAATCTTGCTTTCCAAGATTTAAGAACTGGCAAGTATGGTTAATTTTTAGAATATGTTTCCTATTCTTTCCTCACTTCCTCTCTCCTCCCTCCCTTCTTTCCCTTTTTTCTCCCTTCTTTTTAATACAATAAACTACCTAGCTATTTTTGACTGAAATGGATCAAAATCCCACTGTGTATGAATTTAGGGATGAGTGCAATCTTGAGTGTGTCTAGAGACATGTGCGTGTGTGAAGTAAAAAAACTGCACCCTTTGTTCAGCTTTTCTGTGCATTCATGTCTATCATCATAATAATAGCTACTATTTATTGAGCATTCAGCATGCACTGAGCATTGTGCTATGAGCTCTGCATATATTACCTCATTTAATGCAATTATTAAAACTGAAGAAAAGTGGAACATCTCCTTTCTGTATTCCAGTAATTCTTCATTAATAGATTCCTTCATAGATATGCCGCTATACCTAGCCCAAGCCCAAATGATGACTACTGCCAAGGATAAGGTTGTTTCAATGTGTAAATATTATTTGTGTTCTAGAGGCAAGTGGGAGATGTCGTCTTCAAAACAGTAAATCTGTGCTCACTTTCTGGAAGTTTGCTCTCAAGGGACTTGAATGTCTTAAAGTGAATTAAATTATTTGCTTCCAAAGCTTGGTCTTGGGCACGCTATTCAATCTCTTGTGTGTGAATTTCCTCAACTGTAAAATGAGACTTAATAGGTACATATGATGGGCTTAGAACAGTACATGGCATATTAATTGCTCAGTGAATGTTAGCTATTATCATTGTTAAATTATCACAACACTCTGAAGAAGGCATTATCATCCCCATTTTACAGATGAGGAAACTGAGGCAAAAAAGAATTCAATAAGTTGCCCAAGGTCACATAGCAGTCAGTGAGGGAGGTGATGATTCTCACCCTAAGTTACTCTCAGTTCAGAATCTACAAGTAAAATATGATTTTACCTCTTGTTATAGAAAGTGATGTGTGGTCATGGCTGTATGACAACTTGTTTCTCCTATAGGAAACCTGAGCTATAAAGCAGACATAAAATGTCCTGAAGACTGGAAACGTGTCACATGAGAAGCATTTTCGATCCCTCTGGTAGAGAAGGAGTGCTTAATTACCATGTGCCACTGCTGTTAACCTTTGCAAATAAGTCTAATTATCACAGATTAATGAACAGAGCTTAGGCACATCTAAAGGGGCTTTGCTGAGGGGTTTTCATTTCTGCATTTCATTATCTCCATAAACGCTGTTGTTCCCCATACACACGGTTATGGGACTTTTATTATTTTTTTAGCTGCGCTCTGTGAAATATCAACAACAGAGCCTGCGAAATAGCTCAGGGCAGGGATCGCTTTCCAGGAAATCTTTAGGAAGCCTGTAAGTTGGGTGGCTGCTGCTTCACTGTTTACTGATGAATCATGCCACATTGGTTTATAGGGAATAAAGCCTTAGACAGTCGCCAAGGAAACAGGCTGAGATTTTGGAAATATCTAAAACCACAGAGAAATTTCCAGAAAAAAATCAATGTCTTAGTCAAGAGTCAGGTTAACCGTATCTGCGTCAGGGTGAGTAAGAACAATGCAAATACAGCTTAAAAGATCCATTCCTGTCTGTACCATGACTTAAAACCATACATACCATGTTGTGATTCTCAGAAAATGTTCTCTATGAATAGAAACCATGTTTGCTATACTCATCCTGGAAAGTGGCCATCATGCTGGTCCTTAGAGCAGGCTGTGCCTGGGAGCCATCTTTGCATATCCTGTGAGCTCAGAGGGAGAGACATACCTCTAGTGAGGATCCTGGAAACCTCCGTGTGACATTGTGGCAAGAGAGCGAGCTGGTAGTTAGCAAAAGGCTTCCGCCATACAGAGGCTGGGACCTGAGGAAGATCCTTGGCACAATCTACCAGACACGTTTCATTAATAAATGATTAGATTTGCAAATCTTGTCAGTGGAGATTGCTATCACAGAATTAATGAAATAAATAATGAAACATTTCCAGTGTTTCTGGCTGGCTTTCAGAGCAGAGTAGATCTCTGCCTTTGTTGCAATTTATGGCTGTCTCTTTGATCAACTCCTGGGGAGTTCAAGGAATGATTTTCCTGCTTCCAACACACGCCTTCGGCTTTTAGGTTTGCCTTTTTTTTTTTTTAACTTGACTTTTCATGTCATTTTGAGCTTCAAACATAACGGTTCCCCAGGATAATTTCAGATAAAGAAACCCAACAGAGTGAATAATCTGCAGTAAAGAAAATCTGAATTGTACTTTGAGAAACAACCCATTTGACACTGGGTTAGGGAAGGGGTATGGGAGGGATTTTGCTCACAAATGAACACAAAAAACGTTCATGATTTTATTCGAATGTCTCCATTCTGCACAGCCTAAAGCTGAGAGCATTTCCTGATCCAGAAGCAAACCAAGATGCCACCCAGTGTGGATTACCCAGCAGGCAGACAAAGCATATGTTCAGGACATTAGCGATGCCGGGTAGCTGACATTTCTTTTGTTCAAAAAGAAGAAACAAGATTTTTCATATCTCAAAAAAAAAAGTGTCAAAATAGTCATGGAGAAATCAGAATGTTATTGGAGAAATAAAAGCTCATTTTCTGACTTAGTATTATTTTAATTTGAATTACTATCAGGCACAAGAGGGAATGGAGCCCTAACATCTGTTCACTGTATGGGGCTTCTAAAACTCTTCATTTGCCTGGTAATACATGAAATTTCTTCCTTGACCCATTCTAGTCATAAGGCAATGTGGCCATTATCTGTAAGCCTGACATTTTGGGTAATCTTTCAGAGGAAAGCATAATATTAACAATATAAATGGATTTTCGGTTCTCTCCCTCCGCATCCCCACACAGTATGTGAATAGGCACACATACAGACACACACTCACCATTTCCTGGAAATCAATGGGTCCAAAAGTCACAGTCCTGATTGCTCCTGGACTTGACTTCTTGGGAGCTACCATTATGCTTATTGGGCAAGTTACGATGGAGCCAAGTTCAAATCCATCCAATTAAAAAATCCAATTAAAAATGTACTTTTGAGTATCTTTATCCTTTCTAATTTCATCCCATGGCATAGCAATTCTACAGGCAAAACACTTCAGGCTTTGTCTCTTTACATGGTTTAGATTATTACTTTGGGAACAAGATACTTTCCCAGTAGAAAAAGACTTGAAAAAGTAGTTAATTGTTAAGTCGAGGAAATAAAATTAATGCTACAATTATAAGGATCAGAACAAAACAAACAATAAAAACTCCCCTTTAGGTTTGAAGAGGGGTCGTCAGGATCTGTCTACAAGGAGATAAATATTCTCATCCTGTAGTTTTATGATACATTTTTTTACTTATCTCCCAGAATTAACTACTTCTCTAATGGGAGTTTAAACATTTGATTGGTTCTACTCTCCGAGATGAGAATTAGACTTTATTGTTATCAAATTATTACTCTATTTTATTGATTCTAAGTTGCACAATTTTTTTCACATTCTGTCAATTCTGAAATCACAAGGCATATCAAAATCACCATCAGCCAAGCAGCAGTCATGATGCATTGAAACTTTCAAAACGGGAGCCAGCTACTGCAAAGGAAAACTGTAGGCAATGGAAGCAGGGCATCACCAATGCTCTTAATGGCACAGAGCATGATGTTGGGTAGAAAAATGTAGATGTTGATGGCAGTGGGTCAGATAAACTGTACAAACCATGACATGCATAGCAAACTAAATATAAGGGGTTTTGATGCCAGCTGGTTCAGACTAATATGTTCCAAGATAAGACCACTGACTTCTCATTACAAATTTCAACCTATCCCTGCCCAGCTCTCACTTACTACTAGGTTGGTGCAAAAGTAATTGTGGTTTTGCAATAATTGCACCAACTTAATAATTTCTGTCCCAAATCACCTTGTGACGACCCCCACACCTCATGGAACATGACTAGTACCTTTCCCTGACTCGCCTTTTGAGAATACTGAAACTCTTAAGGTGGTGCTTTCTTTTGCTCAGCAAGTTTAATAAACCCAGTTTTTCTGTGATCAGCAGTTTTCCCTGGTGGTTTTGGTACAGAGCTTTGATATCTCAAAAAAAAAAAAAAAAGTAGAATCAGGCTCTAATTCTAACAAGTTTTAGGAATAAATTATTTAACTGATATTTCTTTTTTAATGTATACACAAGAATAATATATGATTAAAAAATACATATCTAGTAAGTTTAAAAGAACTTTCACCAAAGCATAAAATAAGAAACGGCCAGTAAGAAAGCATTGTGTTATAGTTGATTGGCATAAATTTTTCTTAGTGATACATACAATAATGATGTATCATACAATTGATAGCATTTTATATTTACTAAAATGCAGTAATAATGGCTAGCTAACTTTTTTCTGGACATTAATGATGAGCCATGCACTGTGCTAAATGCTTTACCTGAGCTGACTCATTTAGTTCTCAAAGCATTGTGAGGAGGTAAGTCCTACTGTTACCCTCATTTTGTAGACGTATAAACTAAGTGTGGAGTGTTGCCTTACATTACACACTAATGAATGGTGGAAGAGTTAGGGTTTGGATCCGGGTATTCTGACTCTGATAGGATAGGAGGGAAGAAATTGCATTTGTGGCACTATTTTCTTAAAACCAGCAGAAAGCATTAATTAGAATGACAGTATTTGTACAAAGCATGCACTAAATTTTGGAATTGGGCTTTTAAGGGTAATATATTTACCAGTTGTTTGGTGTTCATGGCAGTGAAGTTGTTTCCCTTGGGTATTTAAGAAAAGATGCATTCTGAACCTAAAATATTTGCCAGCTTGTTTCTCCCAAAAGAGAGTCCCTAGGTGTTCAAAGCCATACATCAGGGTTAAAAAACAAGCAACCAAATAAAAACAAACCCAGTACTTGGGTCATCCATTTAAGTCACTGCTTGACAGCTGTTCTGGGAATGGCTGTTGCCACGGGTTACTGCAGGGCACTCAGCATCTCAGCCTTACCCATCACATCCAGCCTGGGCTCCCATCTCTCTGAAGAGATGACTCTTCCTTCCTTCCTTTTCCCACTCCACCCCCACATTTGTGGTTCATATTAGATTTTTTTTTCCTTTTCAAGAGAAACAAAGTAATAAATATGCTAAAGATTCCCTAGATGTTGTGTAAAGTGTTCTCTGTCTTTAATGCCTTTGTTGCCTCCTATTTTTCCTCATAGATCACAGCATCAGCACCACTTTTTCTATAAGTATCAACACACAGTTCCAACCTGTGGCCTTCCACAGGTGGGGTCACAATTGGGCATTGTCAAACAATGAGTGTAGCAATACAAACATCAAGCAATTAACATGTTCTTAATTGGATTTTTCAGATAGTAGCTATCACAGTGTATTTTCAGGACTTTCATTGTTTTTGTTCTTGTTTTTCTTTCTAAAATCTTTCCCTCTTTTCTAATCAATGCATTTGCATATCCTTTTTGGCCAATAAATTTGACTAAGGTGCACTGATTTTCCTTCTACCACCTGCTTCCCTTTCTTCACACACTGGGAGGTTCAGAAATCCATTAAGACCTCACTTCACCCCCACCCTTATGTTTTAGGAAAGGGGGTGACTAAGGGATAGCATCTCACTTAGGTAGTGTTATTTATTAGAAACATACATGCAAAATACAAGCATTACATATCGTCTATAATGCTAATTGTATTGAACATTTCTGATTCTCAAAATCTTCAAAATCATGAAATGTACTTGTCACCTATTATACTTTTCAAAAAAGATTATTTGTGGAAAGCATTTTGAGATTCTTGTAAGAAATGTAGCATATTATTATTCCTTTGTTTCAGGTGTTGGATAATGTTTAAGAGTTACAGCTTCCACTGATGCTCTGAGTCAAATCAAATCTTGTCAAATCCACTGTTGGTTTTCTGACGTTTCATAAAAGGAATTTGTTCCCCATTACACTTCTTTTTCCTTTGCCTTTTCTTTCCATCACCTGCTCCCCAACCATTACTTTCTAGTCAGCACATGCCCCTTTTCTATGGTTTGCTTATAGATTATTAAGAAAAAAGATGTAAACTCACAGGGAGGATTAAGGTAGGCACAGCTGGTGTCAACAAAAACAGAGAGAGATGAAAGAGTATTGAGCGTGTCTGAATGGACAGCCCGTGGGGCTCTCTTGTGACCCATCCTTGACCTTTACCCTCCCAAACCATGCCCAAGGCAAGTAAACAGCTTTTCAAAAGAGACTACCTTCTGGGACTCTTCATACATTTTCATTTTAATTTCTTTGCAAAATGGGCAAAAATAAATGTGCTTATGAAGAGAAATGCTACTGACAAAAGTTAAATTTGAAATGACATAGAATCACTGTGTTACCTATCACATCAAGGGTTCTAAATTGCTAATCAGTTTATCCCAAATGAAAAGAAAAGGAAATGTCTCCAATGAGTGTTTTAAACTTCTCTGCATCATTTAAAATAACCGGTTACATGAGCCTTTGAAAATATTGCCTTGAGGCATTATGGTTGACTTAATTTCTTCTTTGTATTTTAAGGATTATCTGTTGTGAGCATGTACTACTTGTATAGTCAAAAAAGAGACTATTTTAACAAAAGTGAAATTATGGTATAAATGTTTTAAATATGAAAATACCACCCAGTGAGTTATTTTTATAAATGACTGGGATAAAGAAAGCAGCTTCTTAAAGTTGAACTATATAAGAATGTAGATAAACTGTCATATGCCTAAGAAATATTTCCTGATATAAAAGATGGATTAAAGATAGACTTAAATTTTTCTGCACTACAAGGGTAGTAGTATATCCCAAACTGAATAACTCTCCTTTTGTATATCTCTCAGCCCAAATAGAGAAAGGAAAATTTTCTATCTGTGGTTTGCAAGTTAGAAGCAATTTTTGTAATTAGTCATATTCAGCTGCATGAGAAGAAACACAAGACCCCAAAATAATTTGACTAATAAAATCTCAGTCTCGGCCGGGCGCAGTGGGTCACGCCTGTAATCCCAGCACTTTGGGAGGCCAAGGCGGGCTGATCACGGGGTCAGGAGATCGAGAACATCCTGGCTAACACAGTGAAACCCCGTCTCTACTAAAAATACAAAAAATTAGCCGGGCACGGTGGCGGGCGCCTGTACTCCCAGCTATTCGGGAGGCTGAGACAGGAGAATGGCATGAACCTGGGAGGCGGAGCTTGCAGTGAGCCGAGATCGCGCCACTGCACTCCAGCCTGGGCAACAGTGCGAGACTCCGTCTCAAAAAAACAAAACAAAACAAAACAAAAACTGAGTCTCTACTTGATAACAACTGGGACTTCTGAAACAGCACAGAACAGAATGACGTGTGGGCAGAAAGCTGTCATCAGCCCTTCATCTCATTTTCAGTGGCTTTTTTTTTTTTGATCTGACAGTACCATTTTCTTTATTTAAGATACCAGTTTATCTTTAATTAAGATAAATATTGGAAATATGGGTAAGATAGTTAAAAATAGTTTTCAAAGTCAACACAGAGACGAGGAAAACAGTCCTACTCTCTGGTTGTGTGAAAATGACTTCAGACAATCATTTTATTTAGTAAATACACATTGAAAGAGAAGATCTACCCAAACAAAACAATATAATTTCAGTTAAAGCAAACTGTTGAAAAATCTAATACAGAAATGTGTTGTAAGTGCTAGTTACACGACATACCAAATATCCAGCTTTTTACAGACTTGCAAATCAAATTGCTTTCTGGTTAGAGGAGCATTTAATACAGTGTGACCAGTTTAAAGTTAACATTTTATATTCAGAATGATTAATGACACCATATTGTATTTCAATTACTACAAGATACTTCTCTGTAATAAACGATGGCAATAATATTCACATTAAGTCAATAAAAAGCATCTTCAAAGTGTGATGTATAAGTGCCATTATTATAGTATAAGTTGATCACATCATACAATGAATTATCAACAATGTAACAGGAAATCTCTACACCAAAGCATATATTTTCATCTCTGTGTACAGGGATTTTGGCAGATCCCTGTCCATTAGTATTAATAGGAGTCAAGTAAAAATCCTCACATGCATTAGCTAGAGAACTGCTGCTGCTTCTCTCGACCTAACTACACTTCACTTGCTCCAAACTGCATTTTAGTAGGTTCAATATGAAAAACCACCTTATTTCCCAGGGCATCGAAGTCCAGAGGGAAATAAATGTGGCAAGTGACTTAACTATTTATGTTCTGGAAAACCAACACTTGGGGAAAACAAATGCCAAAGAATATTATTTATTTCCAAAAAGGGTCTGTCTACTTGAGAGAGGGAGTTTGGGTGCCTGGAACTTGGAGAAGTTTCTGGATGATAAATCCCCAGGGGATCACTGCTGTTTAAATGGTTCTGAACGGTTCTTGGTTACAATTACAGAAGCGAGGGTGTCAAGGAGATGGTCCAAGGAGCTCAGAAAAGGTGGCACATGGGAAAAAAGTAGGGAAGGTGGGTGGTTTCTGCTTCCCCTCTGTCTGCTCTCTTGTCCCTCCCACATGGTTCCAGCTCACTTGGTCATCATGACAGAATGACTGGATGAGAGGCACAACATAGGATGTGCTGGGAGTGGGAGCCAAGGCCGCCGACCTAACAACTCCACAGAGCAGAGCTTCTAATTTGGAACTGCACCCTGCCGAGAGTGGCTGCAGGTGGGAGTATCAGATGAAAGATCAGGGCCAATGTCCAGGGACACTGATGTTTGCTGGGAAGGCTGTCCCCCACGTCACTGGCTGGTCATGTTGTCTGATCGTACTTCTGTAGTTATGCGTAAATATGATCTACAGACCAAAGGGAGGACAACATGATCTCTTTTTCTTCTTTACTTGTACTGTTGTGGTTTTTTTTAAATAAAAAACTAATTTTTAAAGATAATATTATCTCTTGCAGATCTCATGATACCACAGGTCCAGGTAATTGCTAGTGATATTGTGGAATCAAAATAACTTTTAAAATAAACTTAGATATACTCCCTAAATTGGTCAATTGATCATTAGAAGAAAAATGAATCATTGGTGTGAATGATCAATATCAGAATAAGAGGCCCAGTTTACTCCAATACAATCCAAAGTCATCAAGGAAGTATTCAATAAAACAGCAATATAAGATGAATATAGACTCCAGAATATAGTTAAATCAGATCCATGTCAAATTGAAATTTTCTTAGAAATCTAGGTTCCTTGCCAACTGTCCATGGCTTTGCATATGATTCTCTCTCTCTCTCTCTCTCTCTCTCTTTCTCTCTCTCTCTCTCTTTTTTTAGACAGGGCCTCACTCTGTCACCAGGCCAGAGTGCAGTTGTGCAATCATAGCTCACTGCAACCTCTTGGGCTCAAGGGATCCTCCCACTTTAGCCTCCTGAGTAGCTGAGACTACAGGGACCTGTCACCATACCCAGCTAATTTTTATTTTGTATTTTATATTTTTAATATAATTTCAACTTTTATTTTAGATTTGGGGGTACATATGGAGGTTTGTTTCCTGGATACATTGTGTAATGCTGAGGTTTAGGGTACAATTGATCCCAAAACCCAGGTACTGAGCATAGTACCAATAGTTCATTTTCATTTTTCAAACTTTTCTCCCTTTCCTCTCCCCTCTAGTGATCCCCAGTATTTATCGTTGCCATCTTTAGGTCTTTAAGTACTCACTGTTTAGCTCCCATTTATAAGTGAGAACATGTGGTATTTGATTTTCTGTTCCTATGTTGACTTGCTTAGGATTATGGCCTCTAGCTGCACCCAAGTTGCTGCAAAGGACACAGTTCATTCTTTTCTATGGCTGCATAGTATTCCATGAATTATATATGTACAACATTTTCTTTAACCAATCCACCATTGATGGGCACCTAGGTTGATCCCACATCTTTACTACTGTGGATAGTGCTGCAATAAATATATGAGTACATGTGTTTTTTTGGTAGAACTATTTATTTTCTTTTGGATATGTACTCAGCAATGGGATTGCTGGGCCAAATGGTAGCTCTGTTTTAAGTTCTTTGAGAAATCTCCAAACTGCTTTCTACAGTGGCTGAACTAATTTACATTCCCACCAACACTGTATAAGCATTCCCTTTTTTCTGCAGCCTCCCAGCATCTGTTTTTTTTTTATTTTTTATTTTTTATTTTTGCAGAGACAGGGTCTTACTATGTTACCCAGGCTGATCTCAAATTCCTGATTTCAAGCCATCCTCCCATCTCAGCCTCCCAAAGTGGTGGGATTACAGCCTGCACCCAGCCTGGTGTTTTTTGACATGTTTAGAATAGCCATTCTGACTGGTGTGAAATGATAGCTCATTGTGGTTTTGATTTACATTTCTCTGATGATTAGCAATGTTGAGCATTTTTTCATGTTTCTTGGCCACTTGTATGTCTTCTTTTGAGAAATATCTGCTCAAGTCTTTTGCCCATTTTTTAAATGGGGTTCTTGACTTTGTCGATGCATAGTTTGCAAATATTTCCTCCCATTCTGTAAATTGTCTGTTTACTCTGTTAATAGTTTCTTTTGCCATGCAGAAGCTCTTTAGTTTAATTAGGTCCCACTTGTCAATTTTTATTTTCATTGAAATTACTTTTAAGGACTTTGTCATATATTATTTCCCAAGGCCAATGTCCAGAATGGTGTCTCCTAGGTTTTCTTCTAGGATTCATATAGTTTAAGGTCTTAGATTTAAATCTTTAGCTCATCTTCAGTTCATTTTTGTATATGGTGAAAGGTAGGGGTTCAAAAACTTCATTCTTCTGCATATGACTAGCCACGTATCCCAGCACCATTTATTGAATAGGGGATCTTTTTCTCATTGTTTATTTTTGTCAACTTTGTCAAAGATCAGATGGCTATAGGTGTGCAGCTTTATTTCTGGGTTCTCTATTATGTGCCATTGGTCTATGTGTCTATTTTTGTGCCAAAACCATACTGTTTTGGTTACTGTAGCCTTATAGTGTAGTTTGAAGTCAGGTAATGTGATGTCTCTGGCTTTGTTCTTTTTGCTTAGGATTGTTTGGGCTATTTGGGCTCTTTTTTTTTCCATATGAATTTTAGAATTTTTTTTTATAATTCTGTGAAAAACGATGTTGGTAGCTTGATAGGAATAGCATTGAATCTGTAGCTTGCTTTGGGAAGTATGGCCATTTTAATGATATTGATTCTTCTAATCCATGAGCATGGAATGTTATTCCATTTGTTGTATGATGTCACCTATAATTTCTTCCAGCAGTGTTTTGCAGTTCTCCCAGTAGAGATATTTCACCTTTTTAGTTAGATATATTCCTAGGTATTGAAACTTTACTGAAGTCATTCATTAGTTCCAGGAGCCTTTTGGTGGAGTCTTTAGGGTCTTCTAAGTATAGAATCATATTGTTAGTAAAGAGAGGTAGTTCTTCTTTACCTATTGTGATGCCTTTTATTTCTTTCTCTTGCTTGATTGTTCTGGCAAGAACTTCCAGTACTATGTAGAATAGAAGTGGTGAGAGTGGGCATCCTTGTCTTGTTCCAGTTCTCAAGGGGAATCCTTCCAGTTTTTGCCTGTTCAGTATGATGTTGGCTGTGGAATTTTCATAGTGGCTGTTATTATTTTGAGGTATGTTACTTTAATGCCTACTTTCTTGAAGGTTTTTATTATGAAAGGATATTCTATTTTATAAAAAGCTTTTTCCACATTTATTGAGATGATCATATGATTTTTGTCTTGAATTATGTTTATGTGGTGAATCACATTTATTGATCTGTGTATGTTGAACCAAGCTTGTATCCTAGGAATGAAGCCAACTTGATCAGGGTGAATTGACATTTTGATACACTGCTGGATTCAGCTTGCTAGTATTTTGTTGAGGACTTTTACCTATGTTAATCTGAGATATTGGCTTGTAGTTTTCTTTTTTCATTGTGTCTTTGCCAAGTTTTGGTATCAGGGTAATGCTGGCTTCATAGAATGAGTTAGGGAGGTAGGGAGGAGTCCTTCCTCCTTGATTTTTTGGAATAGTTACAGTAGAATTGGTACCAGTTTTTCTTTGTATGACTGGTAGAATTTGGCTGTGGATCCATCTGGTCTGGGGCTTTTTTTTTTTTTGGTTGGTTGGTTTTTCAATTACTGGTTCAATTTTGGAACTCAATATTGGTCTGCTCAGGGTTTCGATTTCTTCCTGATTCAGTCTTAGGAGACTATGTTTCTAGGAATTTATCCATTTTCTGTAGCTGTTCTAGTTTGTGTGCACAGAGGTGTTCATAATTGTCTTTGTGGATCTTTTGTATTTCTGTGGGATTGGTTGTAATGTCACCTTTGTCATTGTGATTGTGCTTATTTGGATTTTCTTTTTTTTTTGTAATCTAGCTAGTGGTCTATCGATCTTGTTTATCCTTTCAAAGTACAAACTTTTGGTTTCATTGATTCTTTGTATGGCCAAATCCTACACCTTCCTATAGTTGTGGTTTGCAGGTTATAATCAAGTTATCAGATGACTGTGAGAAAGCTGTTAACCTCCAGGGGTCTTAGTTCCTCATTTCATGGTAAAGATGATGTTTGTTTAATCAAACAGGTATGTGGAGGCCCTCACACAGTGCCTGGCACTTCATAAGTCTTTTCTTAGTCCATAGTCCCTCATTTGTAATTCTAAAATACCCCAAATTTGAAATAACAAAATTGTTTCATTTGTTTGTAAGCTGGTGTCAAAACTCATTCAGTGGCAAAGCCTGACTTGAACCAATGAGAAGCTATTTAATGGCTCTAACTCCACTTAGCATAATTTGCTGCAGAAATATTAATGCATTAAGATTGATTTAATTAATGTACTTAAAATCCCCAAATTCTGAATTCTAAGACATATCTAGGGCAAAGGGGTCCAGAGAGGGGGCTGTAAACCAATGATAATGATGACATTTGTGAAGATGGTAATGAAGATGGTGATAATCTCAAAACTTTTGCCTGTCATTAGCTTGCTCCTTTCTTCTGGTTATGATACTTAGTTCTTGATATTTGGCATCTGTATCTCCCAGTGACCACCCTGTATCATGACACAGTTTCTGAGACCCACCTGACACTTTCTCCCATTTTCCGGTACTGACCTGCCTATATACCCATGGTTTTGATTTTGCTCACCCTCAGGTACTGTGGGCTCAACCATTAATGGCTTCTGGGAATAATAAACTTGTCTTTATACCTGTCAAATGAATCAGGACCAACACTTTGTGGTTGAATTTGGCTGGGAGAAACAGTTGGCTGGCTTAGTAAGGATGGAAGGACACTGAGGGTGAGGACAATTCATCTCCTTGTGAAATAGAATCCATTAACACATTGGCACCTTATTTACTTCTTATTCATTATGATTCTTTGAATATAAAACAGCTCCATTCAAACAGCAGGCTTTGTGGTATGAATTCCACGGTCAGAAACAGGAATGCTATGGGAGACCTACGGATGTTATCTGGGATGGGTTCCCTCCTCTGAATCCCTCCACAGGTGGGTGGTCTATGGCTCCTTGGTCTCTGCCCCATGAGATGAGGATTCTATCTCCATCCATTGACATATGACCGTAGCCCAAGGAACCCTTTCCCTCTTTCCAGGCATCTGCCTCAGGCATCTGGGGGAAGAACCCTCCTCTGCACTGAATAAGAGCCTCTATCTAAGATACCATTGGCTTTACTTCATTTGCTACCAAGTTAGCATCACGGATGCTGTTTTCTCATTTCTTTCTGGGTCCAAGCTTGCATCGTTTAAAAGTCACCATCTTCCAAAATTTTCAACCTAGGTGTCATTTAAGATGGTGTAGATTTTGGACTGCATCCAAAAGAAAATAGTTATTGAAGAATGAAAAGGCTTTGTTCTGAGACAATTTCACTCATAAGGTGGTCCCTTGGCTTGGAACCAAAGAACATCCTCATTTAATTACAAAAATAAAACATATACATGAAATAAGGAGTTTAAGTTTGGCAGTATGTGATATGTAACATAAACAACATAGGAAATAGATATCAACTACAGGGTTTGGGGGAGGACGCAGTCTAGTTCAAGTTGAAGTGTCAAGAAGACATTTCTAAAGGGTGCTAGGTTTGACATAGGCCTTAAAATGTGTGTATGTCTAGATGATGGAGATGAGATGGAGATGAAGTGGAAAAATAATATGACCTGTGACAATGATGAAATGGTGAATTTCACTGCTATCACTCTAACAGAGTTCTTTAAATCTAAAAATGAAATTATTGCAATTATCAGTTTATTGGAAAGTATATAAGGAGAGGACAAATCTTTATATCCTGCCATAAGCCTTTCATTGGTAGTGCGGGGAGGATTCCTATCAAGGAGCAGTGTTGGGGAGAGAGATTGGAATGGTAACTTACGGTCTGATAGTAAAAGGCCTTGAATAAGAGGCCAGGGATTTTGGTATTTGTCTTATACACTGGAGACCTAGTATATGTTTGGGAACAGAAGATACTCTTATAGTTGCTTTCCTTTAGTAAGAGAAACTTGAAAGAGGTGTATAGAGTGAAGTAAAGAGGGAAGAAATTGATTATGAAAAAGTTTAAAAATTATGTTGGCACTTGACGTACATTATCTTGATTATTATAACATCCTAGAAGTAGTTACTTATTGTTATCTTTATTTTTCAGATGAGGCTTGGAAATATTAAGTAATTTGTCCAAGGTCATATAGCTAGCACATATCTGGTCCAGAACTTAAACCCAGATTTGTTCGCATCTAGAGTTGAATTTTTATCTACTTTCTGGGCTGGGTGTGGTGGCTTATGCCTGTAATTTCAGCACTTTGGGAGGCCAAGGCAAGAGGATTTCTTGAGGCCAGGAGTTCGAGACCAGCCTGGGCAGCATAGCAAGCCCCTATCTCTATAAAAATAATTCTCCTTATATACTTTCTGATAAACTGATGATTGCAATAATTCCATTTTTATATTTAAAGAACTCTGTTAGGATGAAAGCAGTGGGAATGGAAATGGAGGTTGGATGTGAGAGATATTGTCACAGACCTAGTGACTGAGTGTGAGTAAAAAGGCAAGGACAAGTCAAAGATCTGGTTTTGTAACTTCAAGTCTGGACATCAAAGGCAAATTGTGGCAACATCAGTTGAGAAAAATGTAGGAGAAAACCCTGGTTTGGAGAGGAGATTATGAGTTATCAATGAAGCTACAATCAATACTGGCCTTCAGCTCTTTATCCTATCTTTCTTCTCTATCTTATCCCCACTCTCTCTCTCCCCTTCATTACTAGCATCTATGAAAGGCAGTAAGATGCTTGTTTTAGCCATATTCTAAGTCCTGTGAGATATAATTTATATAATGTACAAGAGGCTAGGGTGAGTACAGGGCTGAAAAGGGGGAATTAGTATTTAATGACAATCCTTAATTGTATTTCTCCTCAGTCCTTGGGATTTATTGCAATCAGATTTCACTGTAAAAATATGATTATGCTTACTTTGCACCATTATCCCAGTCATGGCATTGGGCCCATGGTGCAGTTACAAGACCAAATCACAGTAGGCATTTAAAATTCATGATCTTATCACTGTATGGCAACAATATCAATCGTAAGGCACAGCCTGAATACCATCTTGTGGTTTTTATAAGGGGAAAATTTGTGGCACTTGAATTCATGAAAAGCTTATGGCAGGCCTGGGCCCTGTGGTGGCACTAATATAGCCATCACTGAAATGCCAAGAGGTGGCCTGCTGTGTTAACAGCTGTTATTTTGTGCCAAACTCACACAACTGAAAGTTTATGGGCCAATAAAAAAAAAGATGCTGCTCTTCTCCTTTGGTTATGAGATGCAAGAGCTAGCACTTTGGAAAGCAAGCTACCTTGTTTCCTGCTAACATATTCCTGTCAAAGTGTCCAGTTTCTATGGTGAAAGGCATATCATAAACATGTTCTTGTTGGCATTTCTTTGTCTAGTTGGTGAGCCTTGCTGGAATATTGTGCTTGGATTTGAGTACTGGGCCAGCCAGGGAAACTGACTTAGGATGGAGTAGCTTTAACATTTCAGTCAGGATGGTGGTTTGTACGGGGACAAAGGTGACTTTGAAGGGCAGAATGGAGCAGATCAAAATGCCTGAGCTCTGGATCAGAAAGACCAGACTCTGCCACTTAGCAGTTATTTAATTTGGTACAAGTCACATAGCTTGTCTGAGCCTGCATTGCCCTATCTGTACAATGGAGTTAATGCCATTTATTTTGAAGGATTGTTTAAAAGATCAGAAACAATGTATACAAGGTGCCTTGAAATTGCAGTAAGAACACATTTATTGAGTTCTTATCTTCCAGGCCACATGTTAAGCAGCTTATATGCATTATATAATTTCATTATTATAATTGCCCAATGAGACAAGTAGTGTTTTTATTCCCTATTTTACAGATGAAAACACTGAGTGTTGGAGAAGAAATTTGCTAAAGTTATTTCTCCAGTTAGTAAGTGAAGAAATATGGACTTGAACCCTGATCTGCTGACTCTGAATTCTGTATTACTAAAAAACTAAGTTATAGGAGTTAGTCATGTTTGTGATTTAGGTTCTGCCTTGCACTGTATAATTCTAGTATGATGAGTTTTCATTACATCTCATCTATAACCCTTTTTCATGTATGATTAGTTGCATTTTTGTTATACTCTAAAAGTACAGGTCCATGAGCTCAAATATTTATTATTTATGTAGGCACAGTTATTCAGAAGAGAAAGGAGTTTAACACTTAGAGAAATGGGAATGGGTATTGTGATTACTCTTTCTTTTTACTTTTCAAAGCCACAAACTCATTATGTATCTTATGGTGATTACTAGAAGCTCTACATTTGGATTAGCTATCTGGAAAATGCAAATAATGGCCTCATCTAGAAAATGTATCAAGGAATCAATTGAATACAAACAGTCCTGCTCATCTCCCTTGTGGAGCTATTCTGGTGCTAACACAATGATCCTGAGGTGTTGAATATCATGATACAACCAATGGTAAACAAAACACAAGGCATCTTTTAATGTTAAGCATACCCCCATCCGAGAGGAAATGTACCCTCCCTTCAGCATGAGTAGTCCAAGAATGCCCCATGGCTTTGCACAGTGATTGTCCACTCTTGTTCCTAGTGATTATTTATAGGAAACAAGGGTAACCCTAAGAATTTAGTTTTCCATGAAAATGCACTCTAATATTTAAATGTCTGCAGTTCTGAATTAGCAAATCTTAGACTCTAGTGACTTCTTCAAAGTAGATAATCAGGTAGCTGCAGTAAAGATGGATTCTGTATTTATAAATGTCTCCCAATATCCAAAGTTCTAGAACATTTTCTTAAAGGAATTCAGGTGCTTTTTCTGACTCCTTTTGTGGCATTAGATATTGTCTTTATGCTTCATGGCAGCCCTATGGAATAGGCACTATTTTTGTTTTTTCCCGAGGCGGAGTCTCACTCTGTCACCCAGGCTGGAGTGCAATGGCGCAATCTTGGCTCACTGTAACCTCTGCCTCTCAGGTTCAAGCAATTCTCCTGCTTAGCCTTCCAAGTATTACAGGGATTACGGGCACCTGCCACCATGCCTAGCTAATTTTTGGCACTATTTTTATCCGCATGTTGTAGATGAGAAAATGTTCACAAAAAATAAGATCACTCAGCATGCACTAAAACTGGAATTCAAACTTCATCTTATAATTTCAAAGCACAAGCCATAGAGTTCTACAACCTCTCTTAAAGGCCTTCCTTTTTTCAGCCTCAGCCAAGTACTGACTCTACTATCAGGCAGTGGGATACTTCCTGGGAGACAGGGTGCAATCATTATTGAGTAAAGCATTAAGATTGAGTTGGGGCTCTGGGGCCTCTCTGGGTTTAAATCCTGATTCTGCTACAGAGCTGTGTAATCTAGGGCAAATGACTTAATCTGTGCATCATTCTTATGAGAAAACATTTAATATGGTTGTTGTAGAGATTAAATGGCTCAAAACTTAAATCACAACAAGGAATGTAGGACATCCTCCAAAAAAGTAGGTATATAGTAGGTACTCAAGAAGTATTTATAAATGATTAAATTAATGAATCCATATGAAAATTATAAGAGATTATAATCTAGTTCTTGGGACCAAGTAAGATTTAGATTTTGTTAGCTAAGTCCTCCGTTAATCAGCACCATTTGGCATCAAAATGCAAAGAATAAGAGCATCATGCAATTTAGGAACTAGGAGGTATCTGTAATATCCTCTCCTCTACCTCATTGTGAGTGAAGAGAGTGAGAGTCCTAGAGGTTAGGTGACATTGTGTGAAGTAACTCAGTGAGTTGACAATATTAGGGTTTAGCTCACTTTACTTCTCAAGGACTTTATAAGCTTGGGTGGAACTATCATAGGGGTGATTTGAACTCAATAATTTTTTATAAAACTATCTTTTTATAGTTTTCCATGGAAGGAGGGAAACAGTGGAAAAGGAAAGAACATTTCCTTTTTGAGGCTGTGAGTTCGTGTGAAATGAAATCTCCATAATGTTTGTGCTATAAAACTGCATTTCAGCTCTGGTTCCTGGCTTTGGACATGGGTTGGGATCCTAACTCTGTCATTGGTAAGCTGTGTGAACTTGGGCAAGCCACTTAACCTCTCTGAGCCTAAGCATATCTCACTCACAAAATTAATAATCATACAGACTCAAAGAGAGGTCACAAGGAGGATTAACTGAGATGGTATAATCCAAGCACTTATCAGAGGACCTGTCAGAGTAAACTCTAAGTAGGTAGTAGCTGTTATTGTGGACCATGTTAATCTTTTCTATGGAATGTCTCACTTCATTTTCTATTTTTATTTGTGAGGTTGCCCTACTTTACATAGTTTCCAGCTTTGTTAAATACTCTCAAATTGCTCACTGGCCCTTATCTGGTTCTATATCAGATCTAGACCTTCTCATCTGTTTTTTTCAAAACCCTCATTATAAAGCTTCACTTCGTGTCTCCTACTGTTTCCCTCAGGACTCCTCTCAAAGTGCATTTTTCCATCCAGCCTACCTCTGCTCTGTCCGTGGTCCTGACTTCTCGGGTTCACATTATCGGGTCCCTGTCTTTAAGCCTATCGAAATCTTCCTTATGCCTTAATGCCTTTCAAGGCATAGCTGAAGTTCAAGCTCTTTCCAGAAATCTTCTCTGATTATCCAGGTCCTCACTGAGTTACTATTCTGAGGTTCTGACAGTGCTTTAAAACCTGTTGGGATGGTGCCTCATTTGCACTGCAATGGGGGCTTATCAACTGTGACTGAAAGTGAATTGCTATGAAAGTATCAATACAATGTTATATGTGGGGAGTTCATCTAATCAAGAATGCATGAAATATATAATTCTAATACCAATATATTATATTGGTATGATGATGCATCAGTAAATTATATAGAGTAATTATAAATATATGCATTAATTTCTACAAAATAGACACAGATGATTACTTGACATCAATTTGCTAAAAGGAGACCAATGTATTTAAAAAGATACCTTTTTCTTACCAATGTATTTATGCAAGTGTGCAAAAATGCACAAAGATGTTATGGTAGCATATTTAAGATATCAAAATATTAAAAACACTCTAAGTATATATCAATAAGACTTGAAGTTATGGTATATCCATACACAGAATACCATGTAGTTATTGAAAGAACAAAATGGATCTATATGTATTGACAAGGAAAGATGCCCTTGATGCATTACATATAAGAAGTAAGCTGCAGAGTAGTTTATATGACTTAATTTTGTAAAATAAACATATATTTCAAATATATTTTATGTTCCTCTATGGATAGAAAACAGCTAGATACATGCCAAATTGTTGAAAGTGCTTATCTCTGAGGAAACAGATATTGAAGATGGATTGGGTGATTAGAATAATCATTATTCAGAAGAGAAAGGAGGTTTTTTTTTAATATCTATGCAATAAATGAAATCTATCTCTTCTATATTATAATTTTAGATCAAAGCAAACAATTATAATATGTATTTAAAACTTTAAACAAAACCTATGCTTGCTTTCTCACAATCTTAAGATTTGAAAAAAAAAGTAAAATGTATAACTGAAAGAATTGATTTTTTCTCAGTGTAAATTTTCTCTCAGCAATAAATGTAATTCATAGGCCTTCCTTTGACCTTAGAGTTGCATTATTCTTCTCAAAACAGATAGACAGTGTCCCCAAATTTGAGAGATCCAGTAAGGACATTATGGGAGATGATATTTTAAAAATATGTCACATCTTACATGGTTTTTGCACTGACCAGTCCGGATGGATGCTTGTTGGTATGCTGGACTGGGGCACCCTGGCAGAATATCAGCCCTGGCCTTGGCTTTGTGAATTGGCAGAAGGCAGGCTCTTAAATCTGTTCTTCACTGTTGCTGTCTTTTGCTTGATTTCTCTCTTTTCCTACCCAACCCTAAAGGGGCCATTATGAAGACAATTCACATGGCAGGACAGAAGAGATAGTCATTATCCATGTGCTTTGTTCAAGATGATAGAAGGTGTGATAGGCAGTTAGGATGATGCAGTAGAAAGAGAGTGGGCTTTGGAGCAGACAGATCTGGGTTTGAGGCCTGGCTGGGTCATTTCCTGGTTGTATTACTTAGGCAAGACAGGTAAATCTCTCTGAGCTTCTATTTCTTCAGGTATAAAATGATGCTAATCTCTATCTCTTATGGCTGTTGTTAAGATAAAACGAGGTCACTTGTCAAGTGTCTGGGGCATAAGTGTTTGCAAATGTTAATAATCCCCTATCTCTCTTCTACTTCCCAATTTTTCTTTCCAGATGCCCTTGACTTATTCTAGAATGTAAGATTCAAGCCTTTTCAGCATCTGCTGATGAATGCACTCTTTCCTCTCCTTGTTCTATCTGAGTTATTGCCCATTGCCAAGTCATATACCCATTGTGTCACTGAATTAAAACAATGATATGTGAAGAATAGGTGTTATTAGACATCTTTAAATGCACAATCATCAAGTAACACAGAACGCAGAGTACACCAACCTAGCAATTTAGCTCATAATTACATGGGAGTTCACATGGGTCAGTTTCACCTTTTTTAACTCTATTAGAAACTCCTTCAGGGCATAAGCCAATTATTCTCTGACATATACAACAATCCATTGTACAATTATGAGTATATTCACCAGATACTTATTGACTGATTGACTGGTTCAGGGGTGGCAGGGCCTCTTTATTGTGGACCAAGCAGCTTTCAAACTGGTCAACAGGGCTTGATAAGGAATAAAGTCCAAATCTGGCTGTTGGAGCTGAATTACACTTCATAAACAAATGCATCTACGCCAACATAATTGTGGATTGAATAAAATCTTTTATCTGTAGGTATTCTTCATTTTCTCATTGACTTTTTAGTGGCTCATTAGTGTAATGGAGATGCTGTGAGGCAAGCTTCTATAGCCTGAGAGCACAGGCAGACATCCCTGAGCTCAGGAAACTACCTGGACAGGCCAGAAAGCAGGAGGGAAAGCCTTGGTGAAGGCAATTGAGAAACCTCCCGGCGAGACATTGTCTGCGGATCACTGGCCTGATATCACATAAAGGCCCCATCTGAGCCATTACAGCCTATTGTGTCAATGTGTTTTCTGGGAGGCTGTCATCCATAGATCACAGTTGGCAGTGAAGGTAATGCCTCCACGGGAACTGTTACTATTTCCCATCGGTGAATTCTATTAGAGGTCCGTGGGTTACTGCCATTGGAGTTCATATTAACTCGGTCAAAGGGATGGTGATTGATTCTGTGGAATTTTGTGAATACACACAAAATACATTTCATACTGTCATCTGAGTTTTGTGTTGTGCTTCCATGATCCCTGCTACATGGTAAATCCAATATCATCTACTCGAATTGCTACAGAGAAAAAAAACAAATTTCCCATGCCATTTTAAGGCTAAAATACCTGCCCATTTCCTTTCTTCTCCGGTCACAAAAGATTTAGACCTAACTATAAAACATTGACTTCTCTTCTGACTTAACAACTCAGTCTGATGGGAAGGGCATTTATTGGATTTCCACTGTGTATAAAGAAATAGCAGTGGGACCTACAGGATGATACCAAAAACTTAATACATTAGGTTTGTACCTCCAGGTTTATAGTTAGATAGAAGACACTCACAAGATGATTAAATAATATAATTATAAAACAAATAACAGGAAGTACCAAATTAATACACAGGTATACCACTTAGTGCAATAGCTGTGTTCTTTTTTTTTTTTAGGCCAGTCACCAAACTCTGTCCTGCAGATGCTGTGGCGGGATCTCAGCTCACTGCAAGCTCCGCCTCCCGGGTTCACGCCATTCTCCTGCCTCTGCCTCCCGAGTAGCGGGACTACAGGCGCCCGCCACCTCCCAGCTAGTTTTTTGTACAGTAGAGGCGGGTTTCACCGTGTTAGCCAGGGTGGTCTCGATCTCCTGACCTCGTGATCCACCGTCTTGGCCTCCCAAAGTGCTGGGATTACGGAAAAACTGAGCCACCGCGCCCGGCAATAGCTGTGTTCTTGAAAAGATGAATGAGGGCTGAATCTTGTGAAGCACTGAAACAATTAGCTATTTATAGAGTAAATAGTGATTCCTTGTTTCGTCTAATTTGTTGATACTAAAGATTCTAAATTTTGTGAACATTCTTTCCCTTTAAGTGAGTTATATACTTTGGGCTACTGGAAAAACAACAAGTTTAGTGGTAACCGTAGAAAGTTTTCTAGATTAATTGAATTTTGAATGAGATGCTGAAAGTGAAAGGAATTGGTAGTGATTTCGGTGAGGACCAGTCTTCCCACATGCTCATAGTATCTGGTCTCCATTTTCTTCCCAAATGGGTGCTGCTCAACATAGGCAGAGCTGATGCAAAGACATTTATGTGATTTGCAGGTAGAGTTTTGTCCCTGGCATGTGAGTCCTTTATTTTACATGCCTTTCTGAACTGCATTCTGACATAGCCTGCATTCTACAGCTCTATAGCCTGAGACTTTTTTGTACAGATAGACACTTGGTGGTCCTCTGACACTGTGCCTGAACTCCTGGAGGAGAAGCAGGTACTCTCAGGGCATCCCGGGTTACTGTGGCCAATGGCACATGAGTGGAAGAGCCCAAGGGTCTTGCTCACTGTGGCAATTCTTTTGTCCCTGTGACTCCTCTCCAAATGTCTTCAACATGGCAGATAATGCTGGGACATTTACTAGACTGAGGTCTCCATTCTGAAGATGGTGTAATAATCTGGATAGACAAATTTCTGCCTAGTTCCTTCCTAAAATCCCTTAAGATGTCCCTTGAATTTATGGCTCCTTTTAGTTCCCATAGTTCTCTGCTTGTTTGAGTTCTCTTTGTCAGATAGATTGATTAATAGATAATAGATGGATGGATGGATGGATAGCTAGCTAGCTAGAGATAGCAGCAGCCTCTCAGATGATCGTTCTAATTTTCATCTCTCTTTGGTCCCATCCATTCTAAAACCAGCAGATAATTCAACTGTGGGCAAGCACAGAGACTGTCACATTGCTCCTCTGATCAATAATTACCTATTGTTTCAAATAGGTAATTCAGGTAAAAATTTTTCACTGTAAGACAAGGTCACTCACAAACTCCCTCTCACTACAACTGAACCCCTCTTTCAATCTCTCTTATCACCAGCATTTCTCCTTCCTTTGCACTCTCTGCTATCTCCTAAGAAAAAGCCATTCATTCTGCTTCTGTGGTTTTCCATGAGATACCCCAATGCTCAAAAGGCCCACTCAACGAAGAGCTCCAGAGACTCATCCAAGCCACATCCTGCAAAGCATAGCTTCAAATTCATCTTTTCTAGGATATTTTCCTAAATGCATCATTATTTCCTTCTTCACATTTTTAATGTGACCCTTACAGTTTATTCTTTTGTCAGTATAGAACTTGTTCAACGAATCATACATAAGGTGTTTTATATCTGGGTTTGGTTCTTCAATTATATTGCAGGGTCTTGGTAACAGGGGCCATTTTTCTATTTCTTTTACCTGTTCCTGGCCTCACTCCACCCCTGACAGCAACCAGAATACAGTATTGTTACTGAACCTGAAAGTAGTTACAGGCAACCACCAATTAATCATGAATATTTTCTAAATATTTTAAGTTGACATTTTAGATTTGGAACTGTTAACTTAGGAACAAAATTTAAAATGGTGCTTAAGCTCCTTGTCAAACCTTCAAATGTCTATTTGCTTATACTATGGCATTAGTCCCATTAAGTTATATTAGTGTTGTATTATTCCTAATAATGCTGTAAGTAGCTTATTCATTCAAATTTTATGTATTATGGACTCTTCCTGAGCCAACACAGGCTGTATGTTGGTGAAATATGGACCTTCTTTAGGAAATGCATGCTGTAGAGGTAAATTACAGCAAGCAGGGATAGGAAGTAACGCGATGATCATAGAAGGCTTCCGTGAGGAGGTGACATTTATACTGACTTTAAAATATGGGAAAGACTCATTCAGGCACAGTGGAAGAGCACCAGACAGAAGTAACCAAGTGTGAAAAAGTCCCAAGATAGAAAATAACTTGCCATGCTCAAGAGCCTAGAAGGCTAGTGTGGCGTAAACATGGAAGTAAAGAGAGATGGTGGCAAGAACTAAGATTTGAGAAGAGGCAAATAGCAGGTCACACAGGACTTCGGCCTCTGAGAGGAGTCCAGATTTAATTTAAAGGTGATGGGAAGCCATTGAGACTTGTTTTTTTGTTTGTTTGTTTGTTTGTTTTGAGATGGAGTCTCACTCTGTCACTACAGGCGTGCACCACCGCATCTGGCTAATTTTTGTATTTTTATTAGAGACGGGGTTTCACCATGTTGGCCAGGATGGTCTCGATCTCTTGACCTGTGATCCACCCACCTCGGCCTCCTAAAGTGCTGGGATTACAGGCCTGAGCCACCGTGCTGGGCCACCATTGAGACTTTTGTAGTTTTTTAGATCATAAATTGAATATGATTGAAAGAACTAGCTGGACATGTAGACAAGTTGTTTCCATGGGACAATGGTTTCCACAGAGTGGCAAGGAGAGATTATGGAGAATTGAAGAGTGTTTGTGCAAAAGTCCCAGACATGGCAAGAATGGAGCCCAATATCCAAACCCCCGTTGTGGGAAGCCAGACTGGCCAAATGATTGGATATTGGTTCTGCAGGGCTGAGAAGAAATAGAAGATAGCTGTCTCAGGCAAGACTGAAAGCTGAGAACCTGAGCAGAGAAACAATTTCAGCTAGAAAGTTGCAGGGAAAGCTGAGGTTCAAGCCCCGGAAAGACTAAATCTCAACAAGTTCTGAAGTCAGAGGGCCAGGGTCACATGGCTGAGAGTTGAGATTGGGGCAAGAATAGGTCAGCAACGAAGAGCCCCTGGGAGCTTCTGGCTTCCTTTGGCGGTGGTGGGGTGGGGGTGCGTTGGCAGGTGTGTGGTGTGGGAGGACCCACTTGCTGCCTCCTGAAAGCAGTGGCAGGGAATCCAGTGACAAGAGACTTCCTCTCACTTTCTCAGCCTCAAGGAACTAGAATGCTCCATTGACATAGGCAACCCTGAAGTCCAGGGCAAGTGATAATTTATAATAGGTATTATTAGAATATCTAACTGATAAAGGAGCTTAGCTCTATCAGGGTAAGGGCCAGATCTGTCTGGTCCACCACTATATTCCCAGAGTCTAGCAGGCTGTCTTGCACCCAGCTTCCAATCAATATTTAGCTGCTAATTGAATAAGGTTGTTGAGAAATTTAAATGAAATAATATAAAGGAAGGGCTTAGCCAAAATTGAATCCCATATATTGAAAGGCTGGCTTAGGGTTACTAACAAATTAGTAAACAGATCTAATTTGAAGCCCTGCATACATATCTCAGTAAGTGGCAACATTTTGGCTATAGTGTGATAAATGTATTCCTGGGGGAAAAAAAAAAAAACCCAAAACATTGTGTTCTGCAAAAGCCTACACCAAAAATAACCGTGCTTTTGGGAAAAATAAGATTGAGACAGACTAATTAACACTGAGGCAACACTGCAAATACAGCATCAATAAAAACAATATTTTAATTAAATTCTAGTAGTTTAGAAATCAAAGTCATATTAATTTCTTACTAAATATATACTATAGTACATATAAAACTTAAAATGAAGGTAGCTTGATTAAAGGGATGTTTAAAAAATTAACAGATTGTGTCTGCAGATTATTGAGACAAGGCCAAAATGCACAAAGATTGGGGGGAAACTGTAAATAATCACTTCTAAGACAGAACAGAATGAATAGGACAATACTGTATTCCCCTGTGGTTTGCTGCATTGAGCTGGGCTAATGTACTTTGCATCCAGCAGCCGTTACTACAAGACACAAAACACTAATGTGCTGGCAAAAAACTGTGCGAACCAATGTGTCATTTATGTTCTATTAACATATTTCTCGTTTACCAATCGTAGATGAGCTATTTCACATTCTAGAAACAT
Organism: Papio anubis; assembly: GCF_008728515.1. Lineage (NCBI taxonomy): Eukaryota > Metazoa > Chordata > Mammalia > Primates > Cercopithecidae > Papio > Papio anubis. Next base: position 91,113,003 of record NC_044985.1, on the reverse strand, counting down.
GTTTAGAAGGCTGGGTGCGGTGGCTCATGCCTGTAATCCCAGCACTTTGGGAGGCCTAGGAGGATGGATCACCTAAGGTTAGGAGTTCGAGATCAGCCTGGCCAACATGGCAAAACCCTGCCTCTACTAGAAATACAAAAATTAGCTGGGTGTGGTGGCATGCGCCTATAACCCCAGCTACTCGGGAGGCTGAGGCAGGAGAATCACTTGAACCTGGGAGAGGGAGTCAGGGGCGGAGGTTACAGTGAGCCAAAATTGCACCACTGCACTCCAGCATGGGCAACAAGAGTGAGACTCCGTCTCACAAAAAAAAAAAAAAGAGAAAGAAAAAAAAAAAAAGCCCAGGAGACTGGATTTACAAATTTTGAATAAAGAAGGTCTACAAATTATCCCTCTTTAATATTCAAGAGGTTTACACTGAAGCAGGCCCATGATGGCTTGCACATCTTTTATACAGCCTCTGAAGTATTTTTTAAAATTTTGAGTTGGTGTGTCCAAACATTTAAACATTCAGAAATGTTATAGATGGTGCTCCTTATTCCTGTGTGGCAGTAATTCAGTGACCTGGTAGTGGTTGGTTGCCTCCCATTCACATAATCACTCTATTCATTTATGTTACTTGCATGGTCCTGGAGGTATCAGGATTGGCAAGACTGGTTGTACTTTTCATTCTCCAGGGCTGGGCTCACATGTATGTATATTTATAAGTTGGTTGTTTGTAACTTAGGGAATGCCTGCATTTTATTTATATCCACTATCCTTTTGTGGCCTTCTTATTACCCCAAAATGCATATTCTTTAATTTAAAAGTGACCCAGATCCATACTAAACAGGTCACAGGTAAGTGAGATAAATGAATCCCAGAAATAGAAAAAGAAATAATGAGTTTTATGGGCAAATCAAACATTACCTTCCTAATTATCACAGTTAGATGCTTAAGGAAGATCTGTTGATCACCTTTGGGTAGTGAGTATTTTAGTGCATTCTTTTAAATTTAATTTTATGTGATTGCTGTGGTTCTTGTGGAAGAACAAGTGTATATAACGTCAATGTAATTTTATTAGCTGCCTCCTACATAATTGCTTTAAAATAAGTTAATTCTTTATTGCTATACCTTGAGGTTTTATTATTATTAACATAAACAGGATATAAAACCTTTAATTTTTTATGTCACAGCTACCTAATTATTGTTTTTACTATCAATCTTGTTATTGAGATAAAACCAGTACACATTTACATATTTGGCTTTTATTCCTCAAACAAGATGATGGATACCTCTCTGTATTAATCTAGAAAATAAAGCTGGTACTAGGCTACTCCCTGATGTAATCTTATGTCTAAAAGTTTTGCTTTGGAATTTGGCATTTCTTCACATTTAATTTCCATAGTATGTAACCCCCTCAAACCCATCCCCAGGCGAGTGAATAATTAAGAGCTCTGCTTCCATGTTTGACTGTGGAGGGGTTTGTATGATGTTTAAGAACAGAATATAAACCCTCATAGAGTACATATTCCTTAAGTTGCATTTGATGGATGTGTGTTCACTGCATCAAACTCACCCTGTCTTGTTCCAACAATGATTGACAGCCTTGATTGAAGACCAGTAAGTTAAAGGCAGATTGTTCAAAGAATGGCCACCATTCTCTATGAAGATGATAATGTTCTATAGAAGATATAAAATCCACAACCTTAGTTATGAATTTGTCAAACAAAGAGTGGAAATGGATAGATTATAAAAATATAAATGAATGAAATAGTAATGTAATAGGTGATTTTCTCCTTACGATTTGATTTTGTTAAAAGGTTATTGACAAGAATCATGAGCAATCATCTAGCATGAGGTAAGTTATTGAATTATAACTGAATTTTAAAAGTCATTGTTAATTTAATTTCCTACTGGACCTGGAAGCTCAACTTACTGTTCCTTTCAGCATTACTGCTAATTAGCTGTGTTTTCAAAGTCAGAAAAATTCAATGCATTTTTTCCCTATTCCCTCTATCACTCAAATGTTATGTAGATACTTTTTTAAAACAATAGATTTTTATTGTTGATTCTGTAGTCAAAGACCTTAGGATTTTCCACGTCATTGTCTTTCTGATATCATAGTGTATTTCTATGGAAAATGAAGTGTAATAGAAGATGAACTGTATTTCCCAGAAAAGAATCTCTCCCACCCTCTAAGCGTCATCTGCAGCTACATCCATTGCTGTTGCTGTCTCAAACTATTCGTTACAAATGTTTCTTTTCTTAGCTTTTATCCTTGGTTCGTTAAGTCAATACAAAACTACTTTGCACAAATTTAAATTCTCCCAAATAGACACTTATTTTACATTTTAAAGCTCTCCATTGTAATGATTTCTAACAAGGATTTCTATTTTCACCTTTGGTAAAGATGGAATATTCATGATTATGAGACAAATTATTGAATAGATACATAAATTTTCTCTATTACCTGCAAAAATATTTTTAAATCACTTTTTAGGAATTTCCACGTAGGAAGGAAGTCTATGAGTGTGCATGATATGCTGCTTGCTACTTCGAACCTTCGTGGCTCCACGGACACAGCAACTATTGTCAGTGACAGTAAAGGAACAATAATAGGTCCACAGTCCACCTTTCCCTCTTTGGAAAGAGCACTAGATTGGGAGTTAGGAGAGCTCTCCTGACCTTTACAATATAAATATTTCATCCTCCATCTCTTTTCCAAATAGTGTGAGACCACTTAAGAATACTGAAACAATAATAAAGCCATAAAAAAGAAGTCATAAGCCAGGACAAATGAAATGAGAACCAGAAATGTGCCAAGCCCAGGATCAACACAGTGGCTGTTGTTGAGTTTCAAGTAAGAATGACAAGGCTTATATCCCTTTGGGTATATACACAATAATAGGATTGCTGGGTGGAATTGTATTTCTGTCTTTAGGTCTTTGAGGAATCACCACACTGTCTTCCACAATATTTTAACTAATTTATACTCCCACCGACAATGTATAAGCATTCCTTTTTCTCTACAACCTCACCAGCCTCTGTTATTTTTTAACTTTTTAGTAATAGCCATTCTGTCTGGTGTGAGATGATATCTCATTGTGGTTTTGATTTTCATTTCTCTAATGATCAGTGATGAGCTTTTTTGCATATGCGTGTTGGCTGCATATATGTCTTATTTTGAGAAGTGTCTGTTCATGTCCTTTGCCACTTAGACACATGCATGCGTATGTTCACTGCATCACTATTCACAATAGCAAAGACATGGAATCAACCCAAATGCCCATCAGTGATAGACTGGATAAGGAAAATGTGAAATATATACACCATAGAATACTATGCAGCCATAAAAAAATGAGATCATGTCCTTTGCAGGAACCTAAATGGAGCTGGAGCCCATTATCCTTAGAAACTAATTCAGGAACAGAAAACCAAATGCCACATGTTCTCACTTATAAGTGGGAGCTAAATGAAGAGAAGACATAGACACATAGAGGGGAACAACAGACACTGAGGCTTGTTGAAGGGTGGAGGGTGGGAGGAGGGAGACAATCAGGAAAAATAATGAATACTAGGCTTAATACCCGGGTGATGAAATAATCTGTACAACAACCCCCATGACACACGTTTACCTATGTAACAAACCTGCACACCCTGCACATGTACCCCTGAACTTAAAATAAAAGTTAAAAAAAAAGAAGCACAAGGTCAGGTCGAGTCTGTGTCCCTAACATGTTGGTGAATTTGAGTGAGACACTTCATTTCTCTGGGTTGTGATGTCTTCAGCTGGAAAGTTCAGGGACTGAATCACTAGATGATTTCTGAAATATCATCCAGCTTTAAAATCTCAAGTTCCTGTGACTTTGGACTTTTATAATTTATTCAGCTAAATATAAACATTGGTTTTAGGGCTGAGGCGGTGTCTTGAAAGTCTAACCAGTTATCTTGCAGATGGGGGTACCGTTGGTCACAAAATAGTGCAGGAGAGGTGGGGATGTGTAACCTGTCTCTACTTGGCAGGAGTGTGGAAAGGACATCAAAGCTGGCCACATTTTCATTTCCATAGGGACAACATATGCAGTTAACTCCCAGAGAACTATATCTTCTGTTTTGCTCTGATCTAAAAAGTCTTTGAACATTTGAGGCAACCAACTTTTCATATTTATTTATTCATTCCCTTAGATGTAAATATCTGACTTTTTTAAAAGGAAAATTATTTTATAGTTTTTGTACTCTCAACTCTCTCTATATATATATGTGTGTGTGTGTGTGTGTGTGTGTGTGTGTGTGTGTGTATGTTTTTTTTTTTTTACATGGCTAAGATACTTTGAATACAAAAGAGTAAAGCCAGGAAGTAAAAACAAAGCAAGCAAACAAAAACCACACTGTATCCCACAACCCAGATATCATAATCATTGACTACCTAGAAAAACCTGCTTTAAGAAAGATTAGATAACTAGAAATATTTTTATTATACTAGGTAATGTCACACTGCTTTTAACAATAAGAATTGATTTTAATTTAACTCAAACTTAATACAAAGAAAAATAAGTTGAAATAAAACAAAAGAAATTGCCCGGCTTAAAATAAGTGCTTGCTTCCACGTATCTGTTGCCAGGAGAAGATGCTTGCCTTAATTTATCCTGCATATTTGTCTTCACTTACAGTGAGAAAGAGACTAAAATCTTTAATGTGCTCAACTAATTCTCATCAGTCTATTATTTTCTTCTATTGTGATGTTTAAGTGCAACATATGACCATACCTTAGAGTATAATTCCAGGTAAACTTGAGTATTTGGGCCAACGATACCATGGGCCTAGGGGCTGCCTAGTCAACAGAAAAGAAAAAAAGTCCATATGTTTCTGCTTCATGTGTGATCCACAGGGAGTTTCTAAAGAGATGATATTGTGGCCCTGAGTATAAGCAGTGCATGGCACATGCTCCTTTGTACACACAAGATTACTTACTTTTTAAAACTGGAGAGGCAGGATGATCAAATAGGTGTGTTTAAGGAAGCCCAAGGATCTGCCTCCATTCCCGCACCCTATTTAATAATTCAGTGATTTCCAAAGCAGAATGATAACACAAGATATTCCACGAGAGGAAAATGAATTTTAAACTCATCCTTATAAAGTCACTATTTTTGGTGTATGCCTTATAATGTACATGCTATATTAGTACAGTAGTACAAGTATACCATTTACAAAGAAATGAGTAAAGATGTACTTTGAGGGTGCGTGCTTAAAATGTTCTTAGAGGTAAGAGTGCCCAGGCAAGATGGAGAACCCCTGCATTAAATGGTGATGCAGAGCCTGACGGGATTTTTCTCTGTGCCTTTGCCTTTCCATTTGTAAACAGAAGCTCTTCTACCCTCTCTTTCTGCTGCCTCCCTTCCAGAGAAGTTAGGAGATCCAGAGAAAACAGTGTGGCCCTAAAGAGCAAAAATTCCATAAACGTTATACATTAACTAGGATAATGTAATTCATTCAGATTTTAAAGATGATTTTCTAGCATTTATTTTACTTCCTGTGTTAATGGTCTCCATCTCATCTGTTTAATTCATGTTTGTGGGCATACTCCCAAATATATATTCTAAATTAAATTAAGAAGCCAAAAAAATGTCTAGGAGGGGGCATTTCACTACACACCTGACAGATTCATTTTAAATCCTCGTGTCTTAATATATGACTGAAGGGACATAACATAAACGGGCTCTGAATTTCTCCCATGTAGCTCATTTACAAGAGTACCTTGATTTGCTAAGAATTTGCCTCTTGCAGCCATGAGAACACTTATTAGAATATTTATTAGTTATTAACACAGAAAGGGTGTTTCCATGTGTGTGCATGCACTGAAAGGAATGAAGCTCTCTAGCTACTTATTGTTGGGGCTAATTTAGATTGCGACACGTTGCACCTGGATTAAAAAAATAACTAAATCCAAGAACGGATTTAGATGAGACTCAGGGGTAGAGGGCTGATCGGCTGACAGGGGCAGAAGTGGAGGGAGCCACATTGCCCGATGTACCTTGGGTTCCTGAGATTTAGAGACCCAATCATGTCATAAATCCAGGCAGCAGAGCTCTTTCTGCCTTACATTGCAGCTGCATCACTCTGCTTGGGCTGGCATAAGAAAGTACTACAGACTGGGTGGCTTAAACAACAGAAATGTATTAGTCTGAGTTCCAGGTGTGGGTGGGGTTTGTTTTTTCTGAGCGTTCTCTGTTTCTTGTAGATGGTCACCTTCTCCCTGTTTCTTCACATGATCTTCCCTCTGAGTGTGTGTATCCTGATCTCTTATTAGGACACCAGTCACATTAAATCAGGGCCCACCCTAATAACCTCATTTTAACTTAGTTACATCTTTTAAAACTCTATCCCCAAATACAGTCACATCCTGAGGCATTGGGGGTTAGGACTTCGACATACAAATTTTGTTGTGGGGGGACATGAGTACAATTCAAGTCATAAATAGGGTGTTCTCCAAGGTGATGAATGCACAGTCATCCTAACAGCATTTCAGCTAAGCATCAGATAAATTCACATTGGACAGTAGCTTCCTTTGGCCTGGACTATCTTTGTACACTATTGTGAAATGCTTTATTGTGTAGCTGTTAAATAACATTTGTTGCTTTCCATGACAGCGGTGGCTATATTCCAGAAATGAATGAAGTGTTTCCTGTGCCTTTTCAGTAATGAAGGAAGGAGAGGGAAGAAAATTGGTGATATTAGTACTGTCAATTACCATTATAAGATATTCAGGAGTGCAAGTTTTAATCCCATTTGTAGGTCTCATTTACATGGAAAAATTTGATTTATATATTAATATAAATTTAGTTTATTTTCCTCCTGATTCAATCCCACCTGAAGGGACTTGAACCCTTCCGCATATAGAGAAGAGGGTCAAAATACAATTGGTTTGCTAAGCTGTCACACAGATTCTCTTGCTAACATTTGCAGTATTTTTCTTGGCTGACCAAGCACTTTTCTTCCTGGAAAGTAAATAGAAAACAGCTGTCTATGAAATGGGTCAGAGCAAATTTATTTGGTCAGGTGCAGGATAAATAGCTCATAGACTGACTAAAATAGTCCTAAACAAAACAAAACAAATCTCTAAGCCACACAGACCCAACCTGAAGGCTTTCAAAGGCAAAAAACAAACAAAACAAAACATCTAATGTATTTGTGACTCATTCACATTTATATTAAATGTGTGTTTCCTAAAGCTTTGTTTTCACAACTAGAGCTCACCAAAGCACCGATCAACCAACCCAAAACTCTAAGCCTGGCAGAATTCTTATAAACCATGCTATTCCCTGGTGCCCTAGACCCCATGGTGGTCTAGAGACTCTGGAACCCTCAAAATCTCAGAGGACATAATTGAATGATTACTGCCTCAACAGACAGGAGGAGAGTATGACAGGTTGATAACCAAGTCTGATATTTCAGATAATAATCAGTATTCTTTTAATGACCAGAAAAGATTTAGAGGAAATATATGGACAGAATGTGTAGAGAAACAAAACATTCAACTTGCAAAAGAAAAAAAAAATCTATCACCTCCACCAAAAATGAAATAAAATAATCCTCCATTTGTGTTTCAAAGACAATGAGAAATTTAATCCAGTAGATATCAACTTCTAAGGATCTTTGTTTTTTACCCCCATTTTATTTTAATTGTATCAATCCCTTAGCAAAACCCACTATTATTATAGATGTCAAATGGGATCACAGAATTCTAGATCTTCAGTGGGGACTTGGAGATTTTCCTTCCTTCCATGATATTGCTGTATATTGGCTTTCCCTCCAACCCCACACAGTTCACAATCTTCTGTGCAGGCTCTTCTTTCCCTATCCATCCTTAGATATTGATGATTCAGTCCTTCATGTTCTCACTCTTCCCAGGTGATCTTAGTCACTCCCATGACTTCAGCTGCTATCCTCGTGCTGATGAATCACCATGTTACCAAGCACAAGGGGCTCACTGCATGATACACTAGAAGCCAAAATTATGGTACCGGATTTGTGAGAAAAGAAAAGTTTTTACTACAGGTCAACCAATAAGGAGATAGGAGTCCAGCCTCAAATCTGTCTTCTTGTGCTGGTTTAAGGTAGTATGTTTGGTAGAAAAGATCTAGGGGGTGGATTCTAGGATTCATGAGTGATTGTTGGAAGGAAGGAGGAGGTTTGGAAAGTCCTGGGGCATGTGCAGTTATCTCTTTATGCTACCTCATGGGTTGCATGTGCAAATTTGGGGGGAGTTAGTATGAAACATGCAGTGGAAATTCGGACTGCAACATCAACAAGCTTGTTCTGTGCAGACCACAGTTGGCCATATTGGTTTCAACCGAATTTCAGTCAGTTTTTAAAATTTCATAAGTGGAAGAAGTTTCAGCATTTCAATAAGTTGTTTCTTTTCTTATCTGCCATCCCTCAAACTCAAAGATTTCTGTTAGTTATTGGTTTCTTTAACTCTCTGGGGCATGGTTTCACCAATGCATATCTTTCTTCTGAACTACAGCCCATCAATCCAGCTCTTTACTGTCCATCTCTACCTTGACACTATTGAACTACTTTATATCCAGAACTGAATGTCCCAAACTGACATTTTCATTCTTCCTAACTGTGGTAGCCAAGATAACACTTCACAATCCCTGTCTCTTGGTATTTATGCCCTTGTGTACCCCTTCCCGTATTAGATGGGACTGATCAGTGTAACCAAAAGAACATTGTGGAAATGATGAAGCATGTCTTCTGAGGCTTGTTCATAAAGACACTGTGGCTTCTTTCTTGCTCTTTCTTGCAGCATTTGCTCTAGGGGAAGCCTGCAGCTATGTCATGAGGACCCTCAACAGCCCTATGCAGAGGACTATGTGGCATGAAAGATGCCTTCTGCCAACCACCAGCCCCAATTTGCCAAGCACGTGAACAAACTAAACTGAAAGCAGATATCCAGCCCCAATCAAACCTTCAGATGTCAGCAACCTCAGCCAATATACTGACTATAACCTCATAAAAGACCCTGAACCAGAACCATCTATCTAAGCCACTCTCAAACTCTACCCCACATAAACTGTGAAATAATATCTGTTTATTGCTATTTGGGGCCACTAAGTTTGGGGGTAATTTGTTATGCAGCAATTATATAACCAATATTCCAACTAAAGCTGAAATGCCTCCTGCATTTCCTCCCTTGGTGGCCTACACTGCAATCCAAGTTCAGGAAAAAATAATGAGAACCTTATTTAAGGTAGTGGCAAGAAATAAATGGATTAACTGGACATTTAAAAAGCTGTGGCTCACGCCTGTAATCCCAGCACTTTGGGAGGTGGAGGCGGGTGGATCATGAGGTCAGGAGATTGAGACCATCCTGGCAAACACGGTGAAACCCCATCTCTACTAAAAATACAAAAAATTAGCCGGGCATGGTGGTGGGTGCCTGTAGTCCCAGCTATTTGGGAGGCTGAGGCAGGAGAGTGGCTTGAACCCAGGAGGCGGAGCTTGCAGTGAGCCGAGATCGCACCACTGCACTCCAGCCTGTGCGACAGAGCAAGACTACGTCTCAAAAAAAAAAAAAAAAAAAAAAAGGATTTGATAGAACTTGGTGATAAGAGGTGGGGCCGTTAAGGACCAGCAGGAATTTAGGATGACAGGCTCATTCAGCTGGGCTTATATTTTACTGAGCTCAATTCCAAAAGGAAGGAAAGAAAAATCCATCCAAATAACATTTAATGGACTAAGTCTTCTTTCATAAGTTGGTTTGCACAACTTCTTCACGGGAATCAGATTTTAAATATCATGACTGAAGAGAAAAAAATAGCAAGAGGAGGTTACCTTTATGGTGGAATGACGCTAATCTTTAATGCTTTCAAATTTCTTGAAATTTCCTTTGTATGCATTATCTTAGTTGCTGTTCACAATAAAACTGTGTATTGGCTAAGCCAGTTTTTATGAAAATGTAAGCAATGAGAAAAAGTAAGATAGCATATCAGTTAGATTTTTTTTATGGACATCGTGACAGAGGACACAACTTAAAAAGGTTCTTTTTTTTTTTTTTTGAGACAGAGTTTTTCTCTTGTTGTCCAGGCTGGAGTGCAATGGCACCATCTCGGCTCGCTGCAACCTCCGCCCCCTGGGTTCAAGTGATTCTCCTGCCTCAGCCTCCCGAGTCGCTGAGATTACAGGTGCCTGCCACTACGTCCGGCTAATTTTTTGTATTTTTAGTAGAGATGGAGTTTCACTATGTTGGCCAGGCTGGTCTCAAACTCCTGACCTCAGGTGATCCACCTGCCTAAGCCTCCCAAAGTGCTGGGATTACAGGCGTGAGCCACCGCACCTGGCAAAAGGGTTTTGTTTCTTCTTGTTGTTGTTGTTTGAGACGGAGTCTCACTCTGTCGCCCATGCTGGAGTGCAGTGGCGTGATCTCCGCTCACTGCAAGCTCCACCTCCCAGGTTCATGCCATTCTCTTGCCTCAGCCTCCCGAGTAGCTGGGACTACAGGCGCCCGCCACCTCGCCTGGCTAGTTTTTTGTATTTTTTAGTGGAGACGGGGTTTCACCGTGTTAGCCAGGATGGTCCCGATCTCCTGACCTCGTGATCCACCCGTCTCGGCCTCCCAAAGTGCTGGGATTAAAAGGGTTTTGTTTCTAAAGGTACAAGGAGAGGTACAGCTTCAGGCCAGTGTGATTCAGCCCTCAACAAAGCCACCAGGATCTATTTATTGGCTCTGCCTCATTGCTTCTCGTAGGCTGGCTCATTCTCAGGCTGTATTTGATATCGTTCAGTGGCTTTAGGCTCCAAGCATGACAACACTCAACACTCAGATTGATGGAGCTAGAGCAAGTCTCTTCAGGCAGCGTCTAGGAAAGTTCTGAAATTCCCTCTGATTGGCTGCCCATCTCTGAATCAACCCCGCATAACCCAGGGATATAGGAACTGCTGATGGGCCAGGGTCCGTTCACATGCTTCACAGCTGGAGCTAAGAAGACATCAACTCCATCCTGAAGCTCATGGGCTGTGATTAGAGCAGACATAGTTCTCAGAGGAAAGTCAGAGTAGAGTTACCAAAGCAAGCAGTTACAGATGCTAGATGGCCAAAATCCAGTAACTGCCCAGTAAAAATATTATATTAAAATCTAGGAACATGTGACTGATGGAAAGTCATTACCAAGAAACAAAAAGTTGTTAGGTCTAAATGTAAAAATTGAGGCAAAGAAAGTGCCCGAGCTAGAATTAGAACCCTGACTACCTGAGTATTAGATCGGTCAGTGCTACTTCTACCCTGCCGCTGCTGAAGCGGGAGAGTAACAGTCTCTCAGGTTGCAGACAGTGGAGGGTTTCCCTCCCTCTCTACCTTCTCATTTCATGGCGGAGCTGGATCATCCTATGTTCCACAGGCTGACAGTGGAAGGTTATGACCATACCCATATACTGTTGTCTCTGAGTCTCCTAAGGCACAGAGGTCCCTGAGACTTGTAGAAAAGAACCTGAGTGGACAGTGGGAGGGGGGTTAGGGGTGGTTCCCACGAATCAAGCAGCAACTTGGAGACAAGGAACACCTCCAACCTCAGCAGTGGATCAGAACGGCTGACTGAGCAATGGACATACTGTGTATCTTTCATTAGTGCTGAGACCAACTTCTAGCTTGGAGTCCCATGAAAGGCAAACTTAGCCCTAACACCACAGTAAGGAGCACAGTGTCAAGTGGGGACACTGCAGCAGAGGTGCGGCAAACACTCTGAAGTGTTGTGGGAAGGGATATTTCCTCGGAGGGGTTAAAGGGATTCTCCTTAAGAAGAGGGCTGGGGGAATCTGAGTAAGAGGTGGGGGAAAGCAGCCAAAGCATGATACTTAGTCATAACATCATAAGAATTCGACTCAGAGTTCCTACCAGGTTGTCCTAAAATGCCCTGGCTCAGGTGGGTCAGCTTTGAAAGCACCCAAAATACCCCGTTTTCTGTCATATGTTTAAAGGCAATTGGAAAGAAAGATCCCTAATTTGAAAACGTGTTCTAAGGCTAATTCACCTTTTCAAATGAAAATTCTTTTTTATGTATTGTTACACTCCATTTTCTGTCTTGGTTTTTTGTTGTTGTTTGTTTCTTGGTTTTGTTTCGTTTTGTTTTGTTTGTCCCCAGGCTAGAGTGTAGCGGTGCGATCTGGGCTCACTGCAACCTCTACCTCCCAGGTTCAAGTGATTCTCATGCCTCAGCCTCCTGAGTAGCTGGGATTACAGGCGCCTACCACAGCGCCCAGCGAATTTTTGTGTTTTTAGTAGAGATGGGGTTTTGCCACGTTGGCCAGGCTGCTCTTGAACTCCTGAACTCAGGTGATCTGCCTCCGTCAGCCTCCCAAAGTGCTGGGATTACAGGTGTGAGCCACCACACTCCGGCCCATTTCCTGAATTTAAGGGGAGTGAATTAATTATATTATAGAGAGTGGGTAAAAGGACCAATTTTTTCATGACTATTTGACCTCATATCATCTTGCTTTGCAATGCCCTGGTTTTTACATCTGTAAATCAGAAATGATAAGCAACCTGCTTTATAGGAATGCAATGAAGATAAGGAGATACAATATAAAAACACATGTTGAGTCAGAAAGACAGATAACACTATTTAAACCAGTGTATTCTTATAATCCTCATTATTACTAAGAATGATATTATAGTTATGATAAAAAGTCGATGTGCAGAAAGAAGAGAATAAAGTAATTTCTAGTTTGTGCCAAGATGTACACTATAGACATGAATTTTTAAAAGATGAGTGGTTAACACTTAGCATTTGATTCTGCACTTGTTATAAGTGAGCAACTGAGAATTTCTGTCTTTTGGAGTGTGTGTGTGTGTGTGTGTGTGTGTGTGTAGTATACAGGGAACAAGCATTATTTTGCATTTGAGGTCAAAACTGGAGAAATCAGGGAGACGTCAAGTTTTGTGCATTAATTTTCATACCTTTCTAACAATAGCCCCCAGATTAAACCAATCTTCTACTGCCAAATTTGGGGACATTTTCTTTAGTGGATGGTCATAAATCTTGAGAGGAATATTGCTCACTTCTTTTAAGAATTAATGGTGATTCCTAGGTGGGAGTATGGAGTCATGTATCATACCCTGAAGCATTATGTTTTTCCCAGCAGAGATGCTTAATAGAAGTCTGGAAGCTTTTGTGGCTGCCAGCAATTTCATGGTTACTGTCCGAAGTAGAAAGGGCACATCATCAAATTCTTCCTTCTAATGCAATTTTGTCTTCCTGGAATTTGTAATATTTTTCTTATACGGATAGGGAATATTTTTTGAGAGTGCACAGTCATGTTAAAGTAAATACCCTGGAGAAATACTTTCAATTAAAATTCAGAAGGTTTAAAAATCCAGGCTAGAAAGGATTTCCCTGACCTACAAAACCTAATAAGATTTTTTTTCTTTCCGTTTTCTCCCTCCTCATTCCCCCTAAGTGTGTGGAGCCGTCCTGCTTTCTTACCTGGTGGCCCCATTTAGCTCTGCCCTCTAGACATTTAAGTCAGAAAATGGCTTTAAAGAATGTTTTGAGAAAACTTGACATACTGATCTACTCTCAACTGAATGATTTTTTTTTTTTTTTTGAGTGGAAAAGAGAAAGAAACCACAGAAGCAAAGCAATAATAACATATTGAAGAAAAATTTGATCAGGAGATATAGAGATAGTATTTGTGGTGATTGAGGGAGTTAATATCAGAAAAGTTTAGAAAGCAGAGATTTTGAGGCCTGAAGGGAGGGGAGTCAAACAGGCAGCAAGTCGACCTGGAGCAAGATAGTCTTATGTCAGAGGGTGGCCCTCTCCTCTGTGGGGCCTGGGCCTGGCATTTCCTCTCTCTTGGTTGGGTTATGCATGCCTAGGTTGCAGAATTTCTTAGTGAGTTTTGCACATTGTATATGCAACACACCTATGCAACATGAGTACAGTGCCTCAAACCTAGGTACTCAGTTATTTAGAGTTACCATAGTAAAATATTAAATGCCTGGGTATAACAGAATGAAAATCCTTTCCTTTGTCAATGTGTTCTCAGGATTATGGCTTTAAAAAATAGCTGTTCAACTAAAACTAATAAAAACTTCCAGGTTAGAACCTAGAAGCAGACATATAACAACTAAAATGAGTGCAAGAGGATAATGGCGTCCATTAGAGACTATTCTTACTCAGAGGCAGGGCTAGGACCAGGGAGAGGCAAGAGAAGCGTCCAGGGTGAACACTTAAGAGGCACCCAGCTTCCGGGCCTGCAGGCACTAAGCCTGTGCTTGCACAACACTGATAGTGCAACTCCCTGCCCTACCCTAGGCCCTGTCCTGTTCAAAGGACATTCTGCCTGGCTCATTGGCAGGGTACCTTGCCCTGTCCCCAGTGGTTTCTTTCACACTCACAATATCTGGAGACAAAACAGCCACCGTTGTCAGACTTCTTTGACTTTCCAAACAAACTCCAGAAAGATCATTACAGGACCCAGCATGGGAAGGGAAACAGAGGTGCATTTAAGGCAATAAAATTTAACTGCAGAGATGATTTCATGGTCAATCATCAAAGTACACAGAGGGACTTGCTAAAATGTCCATGTTGAGGGTAACAAGTCATGACCTCATTCTCTCTCACACCAGCCTTAGTATATATAAATGCTAAGAATAGCAAACAGGATCTTTTTTATTGGCTTTTCAAGAACAACACTGGGGCCTGGAAGACACCAGTCACCTTCAAGAACAAGCAATAAGAGGAAGTTTGAAGCTGTTGGTGCACAGCTTTCAAGATACGTATTTCTTAAAAAATAATTTCAACTTAAAAATTTTAGATTTAGGAGGTACATGTGCGGGTTTGTTACACAGGTATATTGCATGATGCTGAGGTTTGCAGTATGATTGATCCCATCACCCAGGTACTGAGCATAGTGGCCAATTGGTAGTTTTTGAACCCTTGTTCCACTCCCTCCCTCTCCATTCTAGTAGTCTCCAGTGACTATTGTTGCCATCTTTAGTCTATGAGTAGCCAATGTTTAGCTCCCCCTTATAAGTGAGAACATGTGGTATTTGGTTTTCTGTTCCTGCATTAACTCGCTTAGGATAATGGCCTCCAGCTGCATTTATGCTGTTGCAAAAGACATGATTGCATTATTTTTATGGCTGTATAGTATTTCACAGTGAACATATTTTTCTTAGACATTGTTTTCAAAACATCTGGAAAAATACAGTACTTTCATTACTTGATTCGCTCAACCCCATTCTCCATCGAAGTCATTTGTAAACATAGCCTGATGATAACTAACACTTTTACTTTGGATTAATTGGTATTATTTGATAAAATCACACAAAGCCAGATTTTTGAGAATGGTAATATGTTAGGAATGTGTTTGACTATAAGTAACAGAAAACCCAACTACATGACTTGCAGCATAGGGGTTTATTTTTCTTATGTAACAAGATCTCCAGACTTGGGCAGTTCCTGGTATAGGTTCAGTTCCTTAGTTCTCTTGGTCATTCTCTCATAATCATGATATGGCTGAGTAGCTCCAATTACTGAGGCAGTATGTAAGGCAGAGAGAAGGAGGGGCACTGGAAGGAAGACACACCATGGTTGTCCCCCTTTACAAAGAAAGCAAAAGCTTCCCCAGCAACCTATACCAGCCCCCCCATTATGGGTTGAATTTTGTCCTCTCCAAAAACAGATACGTTTTTCCCAACCTCCAGTACCTCTCCATCTGTGTAGTTTTTGTTCTTTGTGAATCTGAACTTATTTGGAGATAGGTCTTCACAGAGGTAATCAAATTAAAAGGGGGTCATTAAGGTGGACTCTAACCCAATATTAAAAAAGGGAAATGTGGACACGGAGACATGCATACTAGGAGAGAGCCATGTGAATAGGAAGCCTGCATCTACAAGCCAGGGAGAGAGGCCTGGAATCGATCCTTCCCTCATAGCCCTCAGAAAGCACTAATCTTACAGACATCTTGATTTCAAACTTCTAGCCTCCAGAACTATGGGATAATACATTACCTTTCCGGAAGCCACCCAGGTTGTGGTACTTTGCAATGGCAGCCCTAGAAAACTAATGCATACCAGAAGACTTGTTTTCGTATGTTATTAGTCAGAACTGTGCCCCTGGCATCCCTAAATACAAGGGAGGCCGGGCAAGTATATATTTAACTGAACATATTTCAATCAGAGCATTAGGATGCTAGTAGCAAAGAAAAAAAGGGGGAAAGGCGTAAATAATCAAGAGCATTTTCCACCAGGGAGAAAATGCTTGCACTTAATGAGTGGCCATAGGATGGGTAGCTCTCTATGCAACTAATCAGATTTGAAGTAACAGCACATTGGAGATAAAGTTAGGCAGTGGAAAGAGGGCAGGGGTGTGGGGACTAGCACTCACTTTGCCGCAGCCTCCTATGTGGTTTCAACAAGTTGCTTTAACCTCCAAGCCTCAGCTTTTTTTATCTGATAAATGGGAATAATAATCTATGCTCTTAGCATTTTAATGCTAGCAACATTGTAGAACTGCTTTTTTTTTTTTTTTTTTGAGACAGAGTCTCACTCTGTCCCCAGGCTGGAATGCAATGGCGCAATCTCAGCTCACTGCAACCTCCACCTCCGAGGTTCAAGCGATTCTCCTGCCTCAGCCTCCTGAGTAGCTGGGACTATGGGCACACACCACCATGCCCAGTTAATTTTTGTATATTTAGTTTCACCATGTTGGCCACAATAGTCTCGATCTCTTGACCTCGTGATCCACCTGCCTTGGCCTCTCAAAGTGCTGGGATTACAGGTGTAAGCCACCGCGCCCGGCCAATTTTTATTATTTATGTTTTTTCTTTTCTTTTCTTTTCTTTTTTGAGATAGAGTCTCGCTCTGTTGCCCAGGCTGGAGTGCAGTGGCATAATCTCGGCTCAATGCAACCTCCGCCTCCCAGGTTCAAGCGATTCTCCTGCCTCAGCCTCACGAGTAGCTGGGACTATAGGTGCCTGCCACCACACCCAGCTAATTTTTGTATTTTTAGTAGTGACGGGGTTTCACCATATTGGCCAGGCTGGTCTTGAACTCCTGACCTTGTGATCCACCCACCTTGGCCTCCCAAAGTGCTGGGATTACAGGAGGGCAGTTTTTAAAAGGGCTTATCATTCTAGTGTTGTCTGTCTACATTGCTCTCTGAGATCTGATGGGGTAAAGCAAAGGATATCAACTAAGCTTGCAGACTTTGGAGTCACCTCACCTGTTCCTATCACTTACATGTTGTGTGGTCCAGGACCAGTTACTTAACGTGCCATAGTTTTCTTATATGTGTATAATAGGTATATGATTAGTAGCTAATTGAGAATTCAGTTGTGAGCATGAAATAATATATGTAAAGCATTCAGAACAGTGTCTGGAACATAGCAAACTTTATATATGTTAGCTGTTATTATCAGGCCTATCCAATTTATAGGTAATATGGAATCGATAAAGATAGCAAATGTTTTAGACCATAAAATTGAGAATCTAAAAAAGATTTCCAAAGAAAGGAAATGAGCCAAATATAAAACAATGAAGTTTAATAAGTACACATGAAGTTCCTGTCTTGGGGTAAAATAGCAAGAATGAGGGATGCCTGTTTTTATAGTAGCTCATGTTAAAAAATGACCAATAGGTTTTTAGTTTATTATAAATTTAATATAAGGAAACCATGAGATGCACTTACAAAATTAAATTTAGGTTGCCTTGATAGAAATATAGTTTTGGAAACAAAGGAAAATATAACCCAACTCTGCCTCTGCACTGGTTGGACCACACTTGAAATAATAGATGTCCTTCTAGTATTCCTCACAACAGCCACTGCAAATTGATCATTGCCTTCATGTTCTTTAAGGGCTGGTATATGAAAAAGGAAAGGGATGTATTTTGGGGATGCTACAGAAGACAGAACATCCCCAATATGAAGAAATTAGAGGTCTGCTGGACTACAGCTCAGTCTTAGAAAAAGATGACTATGAGCCGCCTGGAAATGGAACGGCCTCCTTCAGGTGGGGTGCATGGGGGCTCCTGCTCACCTGAATGCTTAAGCCATAGCTGGCGGGATAATTCCTGGTGAAGGATGTTGCCAAGCAGAACAACTAGTAGTCACCCCTACTGCTTTGAGGAAGGGGTAGGTACTCACACAGAAGTCACATGCTGGTGGCCCATTGGCCAAATTTGGTCTGCTATTGTGTAGTTTTTTGTTGTTTGTGAAATTTTTTTTTCTTGTATATCTGGATTCCTTGTCAAAATTAAAAATCAGTAGATTTCACTTTTTTTTTTTTTTTTTTTTTGCTTTTTTTGAAAGATAGAATGATCTAGCAGCACATGGTGGATCTGTATTGTCACAGATGGCTGGAGTTGAGCAGTAGTCATCTCCTTTAAATGCAATGTGCCTTCTCCAATTATCCAACATCCTCACCTGGCCCACCTTACTCATTGAGGATACCTGTGTGGTCTATAAGCATTTGCGTTTCTGATTCACATGCCAGTCTCTAGGGGCTTCCCTTACCCTGAGGGTCTAGACATTTCCTTAGTTTTGTCCTGCAAACATCAGGAGAAATTAGTTAAATCTGTGGAAGGGTGGGTAAAATTCAGATACAGGTAGAGACTGGGGATGTGTTACAGAATAACTGCATAACTGACATAGCAAATGTTTAAAGCTAGGTCTATGTTAAGAAGCAAAAAAAATTTAAAAATTTTATTTGAATTTTGGTTGCAATCTACATGTTCTAAATTTATATGGTTCTTGCTGATATCTCCCTAATCTTTGAACCCGTTCCAGTCTTCATAAGTCATCATGGATCCTTGCATTGTATTTATTGATGGATGGATGGACAAATGGATAGAAATCACGCAGGAATGATGGAGAACATAGAGAAAAATGTAACCAAATGAGTACTATTGTTTCTTTCTATGACATATAATCATGTAATAAGTGTGTATTAAGTGTTCTGTGTCAAGCATGGTGCCAGGTTTTAGGGGATGCAAAAAAGAGTAAAAAACACAGACATGTTCTGAGAACCTTGTTACTTTTGCCCTTATTGTTAGTTTCAGCTTAAAAGTTAGGACTCTAAAATTTGAAATACAGGCTCACTGGGTTCAAATTCAGGCTGTACTCCTTCTGTGCTCTGTAATTTTGAGCAATTTACTTAACCACTTAATAAAATAAGGATGATGCCAATAATATCTATTTCTTGATGTTGTTTGGAGGATTAAATGAGAGAATCGTGTAAGAGCGTTTAGTACAGCACTCAGTGCTTAGTGAGCATTCAGTAAATTATTCTAAATTAGCTTCATTCAAATACCTGCAGTAGAAACACCAAAATGAGAAAAGAAGGTTCATTTGTGTGGACACACACACACACACACACCCTCACTCAAAACTGGTCTTACATTTACACTTCTCTTCCCTTTCCTCCTTCTCCCCTTTATCTGCTGCCTCCTCCTTCTCTTCTCTCTATGACTTCAAAGTTAATTTTTTTAACAATTTATCATAAAGTTTTTAAACATATAGCAATGTTGAAAATTTTTTTCCAGTAAATAACCATAAATAGGTGAGATTCTGTGCTCTAGGGGCACTGCATCACACTAAGCAAAGTTACAAGGATCTAATGGATAAATAACAACATTGCTTGATCAGTGTTTAATGGGAGATGCAGCTAGAATAACAATGGATACCTAGTATATTTCTTTCTCCCTTATCCTCTGGTACTTGACTTCTGTCTTTTATTTAATGCTATTTTTTTGTATTGTAGTTCCTGTATTTTATTGTATTTGTTCATACTTCCTCTCTGGAATAGAAAAATTAAGAAACAAGTATGTAAATAAATAAAAATAGATACTATGTGTTTACAAAGTGAAATCTCATGTAAGTTAGTTCTTTCAAAAGAGGAAATCACAGATCAGAAGGTTGCTATGGTAAAGACAAATCAAAAAGGGGAAATTCAACGTTGTCAAATACTTAGTAAAGCTACTAAAGTAGATCCGTTTCCATTCTAAATTATCTTTAAAGGTCACTTAGGACAACAGTTACCCCAGGGCAGTGTGGAAGAAAGTTATATTTAACCAGTCCTTACTCTCTAGCTTTCCTTTGGCTAATGCTATCACTAGTTCACAAAAAGGCCATTATTGTATCACCTTTTGAAATGTTACAATATTCAAGATTATAGTTTCTCTTAAAATGTGATAAATGTAACAGTAACTGTCTTAATAGATTGAGAAGTGACTTAAATTCTGAAAAATATATGACTCTAAATCCCTCTGTAAAGTGGGTTCTTTGAGAACATCTCATGTACTTTGGGTAGATTTTGGTAACTTTAATTACGAAAATTTTTCTAGGTGCCTTAGAACTTCTATATTCTTTCAAGCACATTTGATATCATTTGAACTAATACCATCTCCTCCTGTTTAGGCCAAACTGATAGAATCCAGCACAAGCAATATGGTGTCCAAACAATACTAGAGAAAGCAATATTATTTTTAAATTTTATTAAAGATATTTTGTATGTTCTTTAATAAATTGTTTTTTAAAATAATAGTTTTGAACATGTAGAAAGGACAAAACAAAAAGGATTGATTTAACATAAATAGTCCTCAAAGATTGAAAATTGATATCACAGGAAAGGAAAGGATTGGGGCTTATGTGTGGCACAAGGAGAGCTGGGTAGAATTTCACATTTGGACAAATTGGGTAAGAGGAGTAAGCCTCTCTGAGTTATACTACCTTTTGGTCTTCATCAAATGAGATTGCACTGGCTTCCCAAATAATGACCAAACGGAGGCAGAGCAGCTAAGGGCATGCCTTCCATGATGCCCAGTTTGGGAGAAGCCAAAATGAAATGACACAGTATAAAGCATGACCACATTGGCTTCGAATAATCTTTGAGCATTGCAAAGCAGGAGGAGGAGATGAGAGTTAGGAGAGAATTGTGAAGCATTCTGAGGTGGGCATTGAAGCATTATTTCTCCCATTTAGATGGCACAAATGGAGGATTTTAAAGCATGTGATAACTTACTCCAGAGAAGAGCAGGGACCAGTATTAAAAACTGTGACTCAGCTGACTTTTCAAAGCATTCAAATAAGCATCCTTCTGGTAAAGAAAATTTAGTCAGATTCAAATGAGAGACTAGTCAGAAAAAAAACAAAAACAAAAACAAAACAAAGAAAACCCTGCTTCTGACATTGTTAATTTTCCAGACTACCGAGATCTATCATATACATAAAAACTCATCATTGAGCACTTGTGGAATAGGTATCTCTCACTTAAAGGAATGGTCATTGTCAGCAAAGTTTGCAGTACAGAGACTTTCCATCAAATCAATCTTATTCTCCCATTGATTTCCATTACGAAATCCAAAATGCATTCTGCTGTTAAATCCCATTAACTGCATACCAAGCCCTTTGGCAATGGCACTTTTAAAAGAAAAGTGATAATATTCTGATAAAACATTGACAGTGATATTTAACATATTAATAATTACACTGTGTTGTATTCAACATGTCACAACAAAAAATGCTCAGGATGAAACACAACACCATCTTACAAATTGTGCCTCACATGCCGCAAAAGCTAAGAATCCCCAAAATATTAGCAACTTGATTTCTCACTGGCTTCACAACTATCTGGGCATTTGTGTCATTGTACAGCAAAATTAATCCTTTTTACTGTTAAAAAAATTTTTTTTTCTCATTTCCTATTGGCTTCTTTTCCAAAATCTTTGTCCAGAGACCCCTGAAAGCTTGTGATGCTATTCTTAGATGGTGAAAATCATCCAATTAGGTTCAATCACAGCAGCTTATCCTAGTGCTTGCTGGGATCTCCTATCATTGGAGGAACTGGGCATCTCCTGAAAGCAATGTTGCAAAGGGAAGCAGTAGATCTGATGAAGTTTGGACTGGACACTTCAAATGTCTTTTCTGAGACACAGTACTACTCTCTCAGACATTGATATTGGTAATATGTCTGTGTTTACCATTTTATTTGCAACCTAAGTCCTTTGCATAATATATGTTAAATGACTGAACGGTTTACATAATATATGTTGAATGACTGATTGAATTCAAATGATGATTTTGTTCTTCAGAGAGGATACTGACACTTTAGGTGCTGATAGCTCAAGCTAGAAAAGTGACTACTGATATTTATCTCCACAGGAATCATGTAATACAGGTCATACTGACATTCAAAGTCCAACATTCTAAGGTTTGGACAGAGCATTCTTGACAGTGAACTTTTGCTGGACTCGTAAATTCCTTACCTTTATCATGAGGATAGGTGAATTTTTGTTAAGCAATAGATCACTTGAGTTAGAAGGAAGAAGCAAACTGTCTCCTGGGTCACATGCCCATAACTCACAATCTACCAGGCCCCTCTTTTACCCATTTTGTATGACCCACTGTGATGTAAGATGTAACATTAGGGTTGGCTTTGGCATTTTATTTAAAAATAAATGTTTTGTTAAACTATAATATACCCACAGAATTCTAAAAGCTAGTGGCAAGATTGGGATGTCTTCTGAAGAAGATAGTAAGAGTTTTTGGTTAATTCACTGAGACCATTTTTTAAAGCCCATCATGTCTAGAAATATTAATATGTTAGTGTCTTAAAATTAAACAAACCTAGGAAGTCAGACCCATGCTAACTAAACTCACAAAAAACACACATATTAACTAAAATGTCTTTGGACATTTGACATTGACAATAGCAATAGTACTGCCACAGTGACCAGGCTCCTGTGGTTGTAACTAGTACATTTTTTCCTGTAGGCAGAACAAGTGAGAAGTCAAATTATGAGCAGAAAGTGAGCACAGAATAAAAACAGAGAGATGTATTTTTAAGAAATATTTTTATCCAGGACACTAAAGGCCTGAGAAGACTACCATTTATTTTTTCTCAATCATGAAACAACTCTCACACGTGGCCACATACATGTTCTCATGTTCTTCCAAATTCAAACCATGTTTCTCAGGCAGTCTTGTTTACCAAACTCCGCCTCTCTGACACTCACGTTTTCTTTTCTTTTTTTTTTTTTTTTGAGACGGAGTCTGGCTCTGTCGCCCGGGCTGGAGTGCAGTGGCCGGATCTCAGCTCACTGCAAGCTCCGCCCCCCGGGTTTACGCCATTCTCCTGCCTCAGCCTCCCGAGTAGCTGGGACTACAGGCGCCCGCCGCCTCGCCCGGCTAGTTTTTTGTATTTTTTAGTAGAGACGGGGTTTCACCGTGTTCGCCAGGATGGTCTCGATCTCCTGACCTCGTGATCCGCCCGTCTCGGCCTCCCAAAGTGCTGGGATTACAGGCTTGAGCCACCGCTCCCGGCCGACACTCACGTTTTCTATGACACAACCCAAGTTCACACTTTCCTCCAGTGTCCTAAGATTGTGAAGGGAAGAAAAAGTCAGTACATGAAAATATTTATTAATGACAGGACCACTTATAAATTAATCTCCCACACAAACGTCCCTTCTTAACACCAATCTTCTCTCCTGCTTTCACAGTGGCAAACATTTACAATACAATGCAGTATATTCAATTATACTGCAAAGTAAAACTGCAAATTGTGCCAAAAGTGTAAGATTTTATGATGTCCGTGAAAGTAAGGTTGATAAGGCCACTGGCAAATAGAGATTTGTAGAGTTAAACTAACAAGTGGAGGTAAAATCAACAGGGAGGGTGACTATATTGCTGCTTCAGAAGAGAATACTCTGAATACAAAAAACTAATTGAGACCCTTGGGGAAACTGATGAAGCCCTCTAACATTTTTACAAAATGACCCTCTTTTTGATTATCCTGTAAAAGTCAAATATGAAATAAGGCATGTTGTAAGGTGTGTGGGAGAGAAAAACTAGTAACTTTTCCTCCCTTATCACAAGGTTTATGGCTGACACTCCGATAACAAAAGACAGTTTAACAAGAGAAAAGTATCACAAATTTATTTAATCAAAGTTTTACATGACAGGGGAGCCTTCAAAAATGAAGACACAGAGACCCAGGGAAAACAGTATTTTAATGCTTAGGTGTGATGAAGGATGAACAGTCATGTTGAAGGAGGACTGGATACAAAGGAGGTATGGCCTAATGGTAATAAACTGGAAACTTAGCAAGGCCTGTTTGTTCAGATTCTCTTTGGCCTCTAGGGAGGGGCAGAACACCTGTCACATGAAGGTCTTCAGGTCAAAAAGGAGGAGGTCAGAGAATGACCTTCTTAGTTTTATGGCTTGCTTTGAGGGAGAGAAATTTCGGTTTCTATGATCTGTTTCAGGAGAGAAAATAGGAGTAGGGGAAGGTCAGAGAGAAATTCCTGCTTTCGTGGCTCTCCCAATCTCCTTTGGCTCAAAATACTCAGCATGTCAAGGTGCCATACATATTGGGGTATTGTGTTCTGGGCCCCAAAAGGTGCTTTACATTTTGTAGAAAAATTAAACCAACAATAACTTTCTTGATTTATTCATTTTACAATTAGCACAGTTGTACTTGCAACATAAATATTATTAAATACAGGCATACTTTGAAAATATTGCTGAGTTTGGTTCCAGCCCACTGCAATAAAGCAAATATCACAATAAAGTGGGTCATGCAAGTTTTTTGTTTCCCAGTGCATATATTTACCCTATACTATAGTAAGTGTGCAATAGCATTGTGTCTAAGAAAAAAAACAATATACATACCTTAATTTTAAAATATTTTGCTACTAAAAATTGGTAACTATCATCTGTACTTTCAGCAAGTCATAATCTTTTTCCTGGTAGAAGGTCTTTCCTCAGTGTCAATGGCTGCTGACTGATCAGAGTGGGTTGCTGAAGGCTGGAGTGGCTGTGGCAATTTCTTAGAAAAAGACAACAATAAATTTTGTCACACTGATGCTTCCTTTCATGAAAGGTTTCTCTGTAGCATGCAATGCTGTTTGATAGCATGTTACCAAAAGTACAGCTTCTTTCAAAATGAAAGTCAATCTCTCAAACCCTGTGATTACCTTATCAACTCATTTTATGTATAATAATATTCTAAATAGTTTGTCATTTCAACAATATTCATAGCATCTTCACCAGAAGTAGGTTCCATCTCAGAAAAGAACTTTCTTTGCTAATCCGTAAGAAGCAACTTCTCATTCATTCAAGTTTTATCATGAGATTGCAGCATTTTTGTCACCTTTTTGGGCTCTACTTCTAGTTCTTTTGCTATTCTCACCATATCTGCAGTTACTTTCTCCACTGAAGTCTTGAACCCCTCAAAGTCACCCAGAAGGGTTGGAATCAACTTCTTCTAAACTCCTGTTAATGTTGATATTGTGACCTTTTCCACAAATGAATCACAGATGTTCTTCATAGCATCTAGTATGGTGAATTCTTTTCAGAAAGTTAATTTACTTTGCCCAGATCCATCAGAAAATCACTATCTATGGCAATTATAGTCTTATGATATATATTTCTTTAATAATAAGATTTAAAAGCTGAAATTACTCCTTGATCCACAGGCTGCATAATGGATGTAGTGTTAGCAGGCATGACAACATGTACAACTCCTTATATTAGAGCTCTTACATGACCAGGTGCATTGTCAATTAGTAACATTTTGAAAGGAATCTTTTTTCCTGAACAGTAGGTCTCAACAATGACCTTAAAATATTCAGTAAACCATCATATAAACAGATGTACTGTCACCCAGGCTTTGTTCTTCTATTTATAGAACACAGGTAGAGTAGATTTAGTATAATTCTTAAGGGCCCTACAACTTTGAAAATGGTAAATGAGCATTGTCTTCAACTTAAAGGAACCAGGTGCATTAGATCCTAAAAAGAGAATCAACCTGTCCTTTGAGGTTTTGAAGCCAGGCATTGCTTTCTTCCTCTAGCTATGAAAGTCCTAGACAGCATCTTCTTTCAATAGAAGGCTGCATCATCTACCCTTATCAATGATTTTAGGTCAGTCTTTTGGATAATTTGCTGCAGCTTCTACATTAGCACTTGCTCCTTCCCTTGTACTGTAATGCTATGGAGATGACTTTTTCCCTTAAACCTCATAAATTGACCTCTGCTATCTTCCAACTTTTCTTCTGCAACTTCCTCACTTCTCTCATCCTTCAAAACATTGAAGAGAGTCAGGGTTTTGCCCTGGATTAGATTTTAGCTTAAAAGAATGTTGTTGCTGGTTTGATCTTCCATCCACACCACTAAAACCTTCTCTATATCAGCAATAAAGCTGTTTTGCTTTCTTATCATCTGTTTGTTTATTGGAGTAGCATTTTTAATTTCCTCCAATAACTTTTTCTTTCCATTCACAGAGTGGCCAACTGTTTGGTTCAAAGCCCTAGCTTTTGGTCTATCTGGGTTTTTTATATACCTTCTTCGCTAAGCTTAATTATGTCTAGATTTTGATTTAAAGAGATACGTCAGTATAATAATAATAATAAATAAAAATAAATAAAAATAAAAATAAAAATAAATAAAAAAGAGATACATCACTCTTCCTTTCACTTGCACACTTAGAGGCCATAGTGGTGGTTATTAATTGGCTTAATTTCAATATTGTTGTGTCTTAAGGAATAGGGAGGCCTGAGGAGAGGGAGGGGAAGAGCCAGTTGGTAGAGTAATCAGCACGCACACACACACTAGTTATTAAGTTCTACATCTTATCTGGGCACAGTTCATGGTGCCTCAAAACAATTACAATAGTAAAACTGATAACTGATCACAGATCACCATTTTCAGATATAATAGCAAAAAAGTTTGAAATACTGTGAGGATTACCAAAACGTTACAGAGACACAAAGTGGGTACATGTTGTTGGGAAAATTATGCTGATAAGACTTGTTCCAAGCAGAGTTGCCACAAACCTTCGATTTATATAAAAAAGCAGTATCTGCATGGCATAATAAAGCTATGTACAATAAAATGAGGTGTGCCCATACAGCACAGAATAAATGCATTTTAATAACATTGAGTTTTATTTTCATATCAAGTCTCAGGCAAACCTTTCTTCACTGATTGGTCTGAAATTTGGTCCCTGTTTTAAGTGGATTTACTCTCAGGAGTACTAATCACACTGGGATAATAAAGACTTCCTATACGCATGAAGCAGAATTTTATTGGTGGAAAAAGCCTGATGCCTTGAATGTGTCTATTTACATATTAAATTTTTACTATTTTATTCTTAAAATATCCTCATTTATTTCTAAGCTCTCCCGGGTGGGGGGATAATTATTATTTACTCTAGGGTGTCTCCTATAGGATCACTTCCGAAGAGTGACATTATTAGAAGTAAAATGAGTACCTCCCAAGGTAACACTTGTGGAGAAGACAGATTTTGGAGTCAATTTGGAGGCAGACCTGTATTCCAATCTGCTTTTACCGCTTACTAGACCCATGGCAATGAGCAAATTACATGCACTCTCTAAACTTCAGTATCTTCATCTAAAAAAACGGAGCACTAACAGCTCCCTCACAGGATTGTGGAGATCAGAGGTATGTGTAAAATGCCAGGTACAAAGAAGGTAATGAGTAAGTGGTAGTGATAACAGTGCAGTTTATTTTGGTTTGCTGAACTGCCAAAGTTCTCTTGTGATCTTAATTTGATTACTTTGTACATTTGGATACCTTGCATGTGTTTTGCAATGTGAATCTTGGGTCTCTAGGCTATGAAAAGTAGCTAAATATAACTAATATTGAAAATGTGCCTTTCAGAATGCCTTGCTGCATAAATCTCTTAAAATGAATCTAAAATATTCTACAAAGCTTGGAGCAAAGATCATAATGAGGTTTGCAGTATTTGCTTTGTAAAATTTTGGTTGAGTCCTTTTGCAAGTCAGATGGCTGATAGTTACATAGGAAAAGTCTCAATGGAAGCCCCCTCCTCCGGCCCCACCCAAGCAATTTTTGTAAACATATATTGACTTAAAACATATATTGACTTAAAACATATATTGACCATTTTTCACCATACAAAGCTCAGTGTAGAACAGTGTGGGGAGTGAGATGCTCTTGGATTTGAATCCCTGCTTGACCACTTCCAGGTTGTGAGACCTTGACCAACTTATTTAGTATTTCCAAGCCTGGGTATCTTCATCCATAAAGTTGGGGATAATGAAAGTGCAAACCTTGGGGCTGTCCTTAAGATTAAATGAGACATTGCATATAAAATGTTTATGTACATACGGCACACTCCAAGTGCTTAATAAATGGTAACTATTATTTATAAAATCTTGAAACTCACGTTAACCGATATGTCCTGTTTTATTCAAAAATGGTTATAATGTGACACACGTAAGTTCACTTGAGTCTCAAGTACCAAATTACTTGGTTGGTCTTGCCTCACCTTTTGCCTCTAGTTTTTCTATACCCAAGTTCCTTTCCTTTCCCTATTATTCGTAAACATATTTTTGCCCTAGTGTTTCTCAATGGCTCCTGCCCATCCCCCGAGTTGAAACAGCATGGGGGTCAGAGGAGAGGACACCTTGTAACAAACTAGCAAGGAGTTTCTACCTTTCCTCTATCTCCAAGATCCAATAGTATATTCTCCTAATGGTCCTATTAGTTTACGTAGCTCAAGTGGGGAGCCAATGATAGCTAATATTTAGTATTCACCTAATAGTGTCAGATACTATGCTAGGTGAGTTACCAAAGATATTCTGACTCTTCATAACAATTAGACAACGTGGATGCCACTATTTCTGTTTCTGAGATGGGTAGGTAGAAGTTCTGACCCAGTAATTCGCTCGAAGTCATGCAGCTAGTTAGCTGGCAGCGTCCTTGCACATCTAATTGCAGATGCGTCTGCATCTACATTGGAGTAAATGTACCAATTATACTCATACAATGAATGCTATGAATCTGGCCAACATAATTCCAGACACTAACAAGTAAATAAATCAGGCTTTCCTCAAGCCCAGTAACTCCTGCTTAATGTTCCTTGGCAAATACTGAATTTCAATCTGTGCTTGTTTCATAGAGTAGAATCTTTCAAATGTTCTGTTTTCGAGTCCTACATAGTCAAAGGGAGGGAAAGACAAGGAGGGTGATTAGGTGAAGTGTTTCTTCCATTACTGGTAGAACGGTTTCTCATCTCTTAAGCACCGAATTCTGCAATCATTCCAAAAGTGGAAGCTCAGCTCACAGTGCATTTTGGGGAAGCTTAAACCACACTAACCATTTAAGGTCAAGCAAACAATTGGCCAACCCTAACGTGTACTGTGCAGGGTTTTCATCTCAGATGTAACAGATCTCTGTATGTCTACATCCCAACTCCAGAAAACGAGAAATCGAGTTCCTCCTCTCACCATCACAGCTCTGCGGACAACTCGCTGCAGACCCCATGGGGAGCCTCACGTAAAGGCCCCCTTGCAAGCTGCCAGCTCCAGCCTGCCTCCCCCATCTACCTAGGCTCCCTCTAGCCTCTTCATCGCACACTCGAGCAACAGGCTCCTCGCAACCACCTCTAGCCGCCGGACTCCAGACCGGGTCTCCAGCTCGGGGTCAGAAGGTGGCGCGGGAGGGCGGCGGCGGCGGCGCCCGCGGGGCGGGGCGGGGACTGTGCGCAAGCAGGGGGCGGGCGCAGGCCGCAGTCTCGCTCCGCTCCCCTTTGTTCTCGCCCATTGTGTGGCACTTCCTCCTCAGGCGCTTCTCTGCACCCTGCCAGTCTGTGGGGAGTTCGGGAACGGGCCCTGGATGCCTTTTCTGCTTGTTTTTGAGTACGTGAGGACCTCCCCGGCACCGCCACGCGTGGGTCCCCCTTGCCCCGTGCCCAGGCGGAGGCGAGGTGGCCAGTGTCCTCCTTTCCCGCTCCGCGCCCTCGGCGGCTTTCCCGCGGCCCCCTGCGCCGCGCCCCCTCCAGGAGGCGTCCTGACCCCGCAATCCGGACTTTCACCTCCCGACCGCCAGCCTCAGCGCCGCCGCGGCGACGCGCGACCCCTCTGAGGGGCGCGGGCTCCGGACGCACCGGGCTCCGCCAGGCACCTAGTCGAGGGTCGGAGGCCGCCGACCAACCCGAGCCCATCCGCCCTGGCGTCCCGGGAGCTGGCGCGAGTGTCGCCGCGACCCTCCCCGTCCCTTGCGCTCGCGCTCCCCGGCCGCCCGGCGGCCGCCTCAGCCCCCTTATATAGCCCTCTAAAAATAGCTCGCCTCGCACCGCCTTGTAAGGCAGCAGGGAGATCCGCAGCGCGCCAATCCGCGCCCGCCGCCAGGGCCAAGCCCCGCCCCAGGCCCCGCTCCGGGCTCCCCATTGGTCCTCAGTGACTTCATGAGCCCCCTGTTTACCTTACATGGTCACACGCGGCCTAATGGACGCCCTCCTCCGAGATCCCACGGCTGCGCGGAGAACCGGGCGGAGGGAGGGAGTTTGGGGAGGGGGAAGAGCAGGAGGAGGAGAAAAGGGAGGGGGAAGACTACAAACTAGCAAGGATGGAGTAGGGGGGGGGGGGGGGGAGGGGAAGGGGGGGAGAGAAGCGATCGCGAGAGAAAAAAATGCAACCTCCCAAAATAAAGAGCAAAGATTGCATTAGGAGCGAACAGCGCTGCAGAAATAGATGGCAGCTTCGTGTCAGTGAGTTTGCATCCCCCTTCCTGATCCACGAGCTGGAGTGATTAGAGCCCTGGAAGGGAATTGTTACTCCCGTGGAGAAGTCCCCTTTTCCTGGCAGTCGTCTGCACTGTACACGCTGGATGCCTCTCTCCATCCACCCCACTCACTCGCTCCTCTCTCACCTCCTCTCTCCCTCTCCTGCATTGATTTTTTTTTTTTTTCCTTTTTAGTTGACTGAAACAAAACAAAACAAAAGGGCCACTGGATGTCTGCCTTCTTGGGGGGTGAGCCAGACAGACTGACAAACAAACAGCCCCAACTGTGTTCGGGGGAGGGTTTTGCCTCCCGTTTTGCCCGGCAGCAGCAGCATGGACGTGTTGGCTAGTTATAGTATATTCCAGGAGCTACAACTTGTCCACGACACCGGCTACTTCTCAGCTTTGCCATCCCTGGAGGAGACCTGGCAGCAGGTGAATGATTTAAATTACTTGTGTAAATCGTGTGGTGGCGGCGGAGACGCAGGGGCTGCGTTGGTGTGGGCTCTGGGTCGAAATTTTTGTTTGTTTGTTTGATTTTTTTTCCTTCCTTTTTGGCTGTCTGTTGTTGAAAATGTTTTCTGAAACAGTCATCTGCGCTTACCTCTCCACCCACCCCTAACCTCGTAGTGTGCCGAGCTGAGCAGCCGGTCCGAGCTGCCTGCGTTTCAGTCGCCAACACACATCCCTGCGCACACGTTGTCGGGTTTGCTGTCCCCTATCAGAGACCTGCCGAACTTCTGGGGTTCGGAGGAGCCGGGTGGGAAGGTGGTTTGGTGTGTTAGGAGCGATTGCTGACAGGGACCACGTTCTCGCATGCATGAGCTCTACCCACTTGGTACCTGAAATCAGGTTCATCTATTTCAACTGGTGCTTACGACCATCGGATGGGGGGCGGGGGGAGGGTGGGCAGGAGCAAAGCGGAGTGTTTTTCAGTAATTAGCGAGTGTCAATAAAGAATAGGAGCTTGATTTTGAGATTAGAAGGTAGGCAAAAGAGAAAAGAGCCCAGTGACAAAAGATACTCAAGGAGGACGGGAAGATGTAGCTGAGGCTGACAATGCATTGTAGGTTTTCCCAGTGTGATGCCTCTATGCGTGTCCTTGTTTCTCTTTTTTGTTTAGGGTCCTTCTCTAGTTAGGCAGCACAACCTCAGACAAAGACTGATGTGTGCTTCCATGCCTCTGACTTTGTCTTAGAGGACTAGTTAAGAAACTCCTAGGATGCTGAAGGGCACCGATGCCAAGTTGGCTAGCCGTCCCAGGGAGGATGAAGCGGGGCTGGTGACAAGTTCACTGGGCTTTGTGAAGTGGAATAAAGAAAGTGCTGGTCAGTGGAAAGTGCTGGCTCTGCTGCGGAAACAGTGGTTTTTTTCAGCAGCGATTAGGAGCTGCTGAGGGGACATTCTGCAGGAAAGATGGTGGGTGGGGGCAGGGGGACACGGGTATTTAAAAATTCTACAGTGTGCACCATGGAAAGTCCAAGAAGACAGTCCGGATTTGCACATAGGAAGTGTGAACTTGTACAGTCCGTCCTGGAGAAACCCGCTTGCCCTTGAGGGGAGGGCTGTGAGAGATTCGGTGTGTGGCTGCTCATGTAACTTCTCCGCTTAGTGACAGCAGCTTGTTAAGGCTAATGAACGGCTGAATTTCCTCTGCCGGGATCCAAAGCAGGATTTGCCAGCTTGAGACTGAGATGTAACAGTCGCTGCTTTAGCAAAAGAGGCTTGGCTTTTGGTATAAGGAGCTGAGTGGCAAAGCGGATCCTCTAACTGTACCATTGTAACTAGTTCTCTTCTGGTCAGAGGCTGTGAGTTTTCCTCCAGGTATTGGCCTCTGGTGTCAGTGTGTCCACACATGCATTCCTGTCCAAGGACGCTGGCAGATGCTTGACTGTCTCTCTGTGAACACATACACAGTTCACATATTTTTAGCATAAAGTCTTTATTCGATGCATCCTTATCCTTAACGAGAGTGTATCTCATGAAGGGCCTCACTGGATCTTTTTCTTCCTTTTATTTCCAATGCTAATTAAACCAAAATGTTGCCTGAATTTCATTTTCTGAAATAGCCTTCATTTCACACTGTCAGCCCACTGGTGTGGAATCGGTTGCATATTAACAACTGTCTAGACAGGTTAGAGAAGGGAATCTGTTGATTTAGTCAGCCTGCCCAAGGCAGCCCTTGTTTGTGACTAACTGTTAAGCAGTGTTAGAAGGAAGAAAGTTGGCTTTATTTGTTAGAACGTTCCCTACTGATGAATCATGCAACTTTGTTTTGGTTCAAGTTTTCAGAGTAGTAAAGCCAGATTTGGAGGAAGGTCTCTTCACAGGAAACCTGCTTTTCTAGATCTGGCTAGACCATCCAGGACAAACTCTAGATCTGCAAAGAAACATCACTGGTTTGACAATTAGAGGATGTATTAGATCTATTGTTTCCTAAGAAGCCATCTCTGCTCTTCCTTCTCCCCTCCTCCCCCTGCTCCTCTGCCTCCTCCCCCTTCAGGGAAGCTCTAGTTCAGTTTCTACAGGCAAAGGATTTTTCACCCCTCGGAACCCCCTCACTTCTTGCCTTAACCCTCTCTAACTGCCAGCCACTCTCACCTTAAAACCCTTAGCCAACTTATTCAGCGGCATGCTTATAGCCAATACTGATGCATAACTTGTGGGGAAGCACTAATAAACAATATATCACTCCAGTGAGCTTTATGCTCTGGACTCCATAGTCTCAACTGCTCTATATAAAGGCGACTACGACCATAGGTTTACACTGATGACAAAACCTTTAGCCTCTATCCCTTCCTTCTTCCCCCTCCCCAAACCGTCTTGCTGCTTCTGAGTATAAGGGGTGGTGATGGTGATATGCAGCTGTTAGTTCCAAATCAACTATCAGATGATGAAATTTTGAGACTCTTTTGCTCAAAACAGCTCAGCAAGATTTCTGCAAAGAACCCCAGACAGGAAGAAGTTTCCTTATGCTCTGGGGTAATCAGATTTTAGAGGTCAAATGAGGAGTAATT
Organism: Papio anubis; assembly: GCF_008728515.1. Classification (NCBI taxonomy): domain Eukaryota; kingdom Metazoa; phylum Chordata; class Mammalia; order Primates; family Cercopithecidae; genus Papio; species Papio anubis. The sequence goes on along the minus strand of NC_044985.1, from coordinate 91,079,451 downwards.
ATTAGTTGTTCTTCTTAAAGTGAACAATGTACCTGGGCTCATGGAGATGAGCGAAATACGGAGATTCTGATAATCTGACTTGGTTTCTAGAGAAAGAGTGGCTTCGATGATAAACTCAAGAACATTTTTACATTTGAAAATTGAAGATAAATGATTTGGGGATTTTATTTTAAACTTAGGATATGGGATAATTGTCCTGCCTAATAGTCAGTGAGCCTGTGACAAAGTCACTGACTGTGGCAGGGCCACCTCCTGTCAGGGAGATCCTCATTTTGACATTGGATTTTCTGGCAATGATGCCTTAGCCACATAGCTCCAAGTCTGAAAATAATTGTTGCTGGTATAATTCTGAAATCCAAATGGACGTCACACATTAACAGCTCTCCATTCCTGGGCTCTGACTGCATACTTAAGCACTTGGCCCAAGTAACATCTTTCTGCCTGTCATATAACTGTAAATTACACTGTGCTCATGTGGTCTATTATTTTATAGAATTCAGCTGACGCACAATTCTTAAGACTACCAGCCGTAAGCGCTTTGAAAACTTGTAAGAAAATTTCCAAGAGCTGTCTGAGCAAAAGTAGGAAAAGGTCAAGGGTAGGACAGAAACCAGAGTTTCTTATGGGGTACCACTTGATATGGGTAAAGGGAAACTCATTCATGACTTTTTTTGCCAATAGAAATCATGATTTTGTTTTTAGACACACTGCTGACTTAGAAAATAAAAAGAATATGATACAATGCTTTTATTTTCTTCTAGAATATATAAAGACTTTTAGAACTTTTATATATTCTATCTCTAGTCTGCTATTTCATGAGTGCAGGTCAAGCAGTGATGATCTAAGTCTTATTTGGACTTAGCTTTGCATCGTGTCATTGAGGAGCATCTCATGTTTGCTTGAAAAGTCTTATGGAATTATGTTTATTGTTAATGCTGATTCATAATTGGCAGATGGGGTCAGTTTCAGGTCTCTCTTTGCTGGGAGAAAATTTTCCACTGCTACTGGAAACAAATAAATAAATCATAGAACATTCCTCTCTCCTCCCCCATTCCCCTATTGTTTTAAACTAATGGCATACTTGGCTACTGTAAGGACTAAAGTGTCCCCATAACACTGCAATTTCATCTTGGTTTCAGGCACCCTGAAACAATTTTTATGAGGGCCTTTGGTATAAGGAATCTCTAGGGGAAAACCTACAGAAATGGTTGCATTCCAAGAACAGCCTCATGGTACCAGGGATGGGATTTGGTCTGTGAGCCACATTGCTTCTCCTTTTATGTGAAGATCTTGCCTTTGCACTTCCTTCTGCAGGCCTGGGCCACCAGGTATATCCGCCAGAAGACAAAGCAAACTGTAGGGTCTGTCCATCCGCAGGTTTGCCTCTGTCCCCAATTCGCAGAAAACCTTGTCATGAATTAGAATTTCTTGGCAACAGCACCACCCAGGGAAATTTGTAGACACAAAGGAGCCTTGCTAGCCACACTCAAAGGATAAAATAACTGGCTTTTTTTTTTTGTATGTGATTTGTGTGTTCTTCAGTTACTGTAAATCTGTTTCTTTATTTGAAACAGCAACTTGGTAGATGAAATAAAAATATAACTGCCCCTGTTATCCAGAATGTATCTTTATAAAGATGCAATCACTAAATAGATGTAGCTCTACAAATGAAAGCACGTGTGACTGCAATCAATCACACTTAGCCTTTCTTTAATAGATTCATTTCCATGTTCCTTTAATAGACACATCTTTGTGTAGATTTAGGGGCTCTCAAACATTATTGTTCAGTCTACCTGTTTGCAGTTTGGTATTTTAAAGTGGGCAAACATTATAATGTAGTTATTTTTTTACTACATCTGTCTTTAGTAGGGGGAAAAGGAAGTCACTATTCTTTGTTCTCCGTGAACTTCCCACCCCCACTCCTTACCCTGAGGAGAATGGGATGTTGGGGTCCCATCCATTTAAAAGGCAGAGCAGAAGATGCAGGATGACAGCCTTGCCCTGAAATGATTTATGTATGGGTATGTCGGAGACCTTAAGCATCCAAATGTGGGCTGCTTCTTTCTTCCAGCCTCTTCTAAACATAAATGCCAGTGGGGGCTAATTTGCCTCTCCACTTAAATGGAGGTAGTTTAGAGAGGGTCCTAATGGGGACTTTAATAGCCACTCGCTTATGAATCTTCGCATTCTACTCCCTTCAGAGAATTCTCGTGTTTTAAGTTTTTGAGTACAAGAAGACGTTACAATCTTCTTTAATCGCTCTCTGTGCCTGCTGAGGAAAGAATACAGTTTCCTCTGGCCAGTCCCATCTGGCTGAAGTTGATAGGATGGCTGGTCTGATTCCAGACGGGTCGGTGGATACCCCTTATCTTTTCATTTTATAGTATTGTGCAATGGGCTTTTAATTATCTTTGCTGGACCCCACGACTGGCAAATGCAGAAAATGGCTCTGTGATTCCAGTTCACTCGATATATTAGTTAGCGTATGTGTTAGAATTGCGGTTTGCTGAAAGTTTAGGACAGCTCCCCAACTTAACTTGAATGGTGCCAGAGGGCGAGGGGCAGAGATTTCCTCTCTCCAGAAGTCCCTTTGTTCTCCCAAATCAACTGACTGCTTGCTTAGCATAAACGGTGGGGGAAGGGGGGAATGTTTTAACCCCAGAATGCCAAATTTTACCAAGTACAGTGATTAGAAAACTACTAATGGTGTTAAAGTTGGTGAAACAAATGATAGTGTCTAATTATTCATGTTACATGTAACATTGACAAGTTAAAAAACGCTCCTCTCTGTTATACTGTATACTCGTTTTAGAATATACATATCCTTATTCTATCTAAAATTCCCCAAATAAACAAAGTGTTGCCATTACTGGGACATACTATTACCTAAGATTGTTCGTGATTTTGCTCTGCTCCCACCTTGCCCTGATTTGTTCCTGCTAATTGGCAGAATTATTTCTACCGCCCTACGTCCCTTTAGTTTTCCTTCTCGGAGTATTTGGTGTGACCCTAAGAACTTGGTCCTGTTTAAACGTATCATGTCCATCTCCCCTCCATTGGAGCAGTACCACATGCTTGATATATAAATGTTATGGCTGAGCATTTGCAGTAAGCCTTGAGATCTGAGTCTAGTATCAGCCCAATTGAGGTGGGAGTGACTTCTGATTTCAGGGGGATACCATTCCTCATTGAGCTGGTAGATGGACCTAGTGCACCTTGTGGGATTTTTGTTGTTTATATTCAAGTATAGAAAATATTCCACAGTAAATACTTCATTCCTTAAGCCCTTGTTATGTGCATAATACTGTATTTGGGCAATGCAAAATTGAATTGGATATACATTCTGCCCTCTAGGAGCTTGCCTCTAGTAGGACAGAGAATGCATGTTCATAATTAAGTTAAACAGAATAGAGCATGAGTGCCAGAAAGAAGGAAAGAAAGAAAGAAACATTCAGTTCTATGTTGGAACACTGACCTGTGCCTGTCTGTATTACCCACATTGTTCCAACCTTGTTTATAAAACATGCTTGAGATTTACTAAGTTCTGTTGTGAAAAAGCTTTCAGCTAATGGCATGTTGTGGGCTGGATACTTTTAGGGCAGATGAGTATACAGTGTGAATACACATGTCCATAATGGCCAGGAAACAGTGCCCATGTCTGTGCCATTCGGAAATGATTAGAGGTAATTAAAATAATTAACATAGAGCCATATGCGATATCTATTTTTGAATGTGGGTGTATTGACATTTCCTGAGGGTCATTTTGAAAGTCAGGTTCTCAGCCTTGTACCAAAGCGAGGAACATAGAATGTCAGAATTTCAAATCTTGAAAGGGTCTTAGTTTCCTCAATTCTAAAATACTAGGGTTGAACTAAGTGATTGTTAAAGCCAGAGGCATTACACTCTCCAAGGTCACACAGCTTATTAACACTGATGGTTTCAGAGCCCAGGTCTCTCAGATGCCCAGACCAGATTACTTGCTTTCCGTCACCTGAATATACCTTGACTCGTTTCTGATTCTTTTCTCTTTCTTTTTTGCCTTCAAGGAGGCAAGAAAATTCCCTTTTTATTTTTAAGAGTACTGGTACATGGAATTTTGGGATTGGCTAGGTTCTAGACCAAATTATTGAATATTTTGGAGAAGGCTTACTTGTGTGATTTGATTCTTTTTCCACTTTTAATGTGTGGTAAATTGGAAAATATACACTGTACCGACAAAATAGCCCCCAATTATAACTCGAGTCTTATAAAAATTATTGTCGTTTAAATAATAACAAATGGAGTGACTGTATGAAGGGTATGCAATGGGGCATATGTGGTAGGGGGTTGGATGGAATATAGGACTAAATGGAAGTAGAAAGCAACAAACATGAAATTGCTTTGTTTCTGACACCTCACCAGCAAAGAGAGTGCCCGAAACTTTACCAGCAACCCATGTGCCAGTTTATGAAAATCTTCTGAAATGTATTTAAATTCTTGAGAGGGTTGTAATAAGCAGGAGTGAAGAAACTCAACCTCTGAGAGGTTTTTCAAAAAGTCTTTTGAGGTCTGATGGATGAAGTAGGCCTCATTTTTACCATTGTCCCTAATGAGGAAAGGAAAATGGAAGGGCTCATTTGACTTTTTTGCTCCAGTTTTTCCCCAGTTACTTTTTGCCCTTCCCTACCTCCTTGAATCTCTGGTAATTATGATGGTGAAGGTTCTGTCCCGGAATGTGCCTCACAGATCTCTTTCACCGCTAACATCTTAGAGGTGAAAATCTTCTGCCCGGTTCAGGGCGTCTTCATCTCCTCACAGCTGTAATCTACATCTCCACCTCCAGATATGTCCCTGGGTTTCAGGCTCTCATTTTTTTCTAACAGGAAATAAGCAACAAGCAAGATGGACTTTGGGGTTGTTCCACCGTCACTTCAGCTGAGTATGTCCTAAACCCCTGACTCATCAACTTCTTCCATGGACTGCTTCCTTTTTCCTGGTTTCCCTATTTCTTTATTTTTTTTTTGAGATGGAGTCTCGCTGTGCTCCCAGGCTGGAGTGCAGTGGCGTGATCTCGGCTCACTGCAAGCTCCGCCTCCCGGGTTCGCGCCATTCTCCCACCTCAGCCTCCCAAGTAGCTGAGACTACAGGCGCCCGCCACCACGCCCGGCTACTTTTTTGTATTTTTAGTGGAGACGGGGTTTCACCATGTTAGCCAGGATAGTCTCGATCTCCTGACCTCGTGATCCACCCGCCTCGGCCTCCCAAAGTGCTGAGATTACAGGCTTGAGCCACCGCGCCCGGCCTCCCTATTTCTTTTAATAATGTAATTATTTGTCTCATGATCTGAGTTTGACATTCTAGTCATTGTAACTCCTTTCTTTTTCTTGAATCTAATGAAAAATTAGATTAAAAGATCTAATTAGCAGAAGTCTAAAATTAATTGAAAAATCCCATTGACGTGGCTTCCGAGGTACTTTAGCATCAGCCTGTCATGGATGACAGCCTTGGCCATTGCCTTGCCACCATCCCTGTCACCTCCCTGGACTTGCCTTTCTGCCACCATCACCCCAGGTGGCCTGCTTTCAAACTGTTCATGGCTCCCTCTTATACATAGCATGAGGCCAGACTTCCAAGGGTCCGGGTGTTCCAAGACTGGGTCTACATAGTATTTGTAAGTTTCCCCCCTTTTCACGTTTACGTGTAGTAAATGCCATCCAAATTAAGTGACTATGCTTTTCCTGCTTCTGTCTTTATTTTTGTTGTTTTCTTTAGCCTTTTTCCTCCTCCTCCCTCTCCCCTTCCTGATTTTCTTTGTCCAAGTTCCACCCATCCCTTAACTTTCAAATGGGTGCCAAACTCCCTCCCTTGCTACCAGCCAACTGTAACTGCTATGATTTCCATACTCTTGTGCAGAACTTTTTACTTCCTCATGATGCTTTACAGTTTTTAGTTATAATGAAGCTTTTCTTTCTTTTTTTTTTTTTTCTTTTCTGTTGTGTCATTTTTCCTGTTAGGTTTATGCTTTAAGGAGGAGTTGATGCCTTGGGTATAGTTTTGGTAGTCAACTTTTAGTGTATCACCTGCTTCTTAGAAAGCTTTGCACACAGTGGGCATTCGATAGTTATTTGAGGAGCATGTTATGACTATGACTTAAGATTTGACTATGCCTTTTTCAGTGGTTCTCAGTCGTGGCTGCACCCCAGACCAATGAAATCAGTATCTGTTTGGGAGGGACCCAGGCATCAGTGTTTGTAAAGCTTTCAGGCAATTCCAATATGCAGTCAAGGCATTGAGCCATTGATGTATAGAGGGTTTAATGGTATATCAGAGTTGGGGTTACCTAATTCTATTGAAATATTTAATGTCTTGTGTAATTTGGAATCCACACAGACCGGAGGTTTATAGTAAAACAGGATCATGCTGGTGGATGTGCTTCATCTGGCACTTTTGTTAATAGCAGCTGCCCAAGTGTTGTTTCATCCTTCTTGCTTTGCTTTCCCTCACCCTAAAGTGTCTAAGGCAGTCTGTTTGGCTCACATTTCCTATGACCCTTCAGGAGTTTGCTTAACCTGGTCAAATTCCATTTCTGGAAACTTGGTGGTGTTGGGCTTTAAACTCCAGCCTTGCTGGGTTTCAAATAATTCATTCTCAGTAGGCCCTTGGCCATGATTTTCCACTCCCCTCAGCCTGCTCCGTGGTTTGAAAGGGCTGGATGCATGCATGTACATCTGTTGGACGATGCTGGGGAGGCATTAGGTAGCAGCTCTCCATTTTCTTACTGACCAACCACAGTGTTTGGAAGTAGAGTCTGTTTATAAAGAATTTCAAAGGATCCATCTTTCTAGTAAGAGGAGCAAAAATAAACTGTGGAAGAATTGCTGCCGAGGACATTCAGGCAAGGAGGCTGCCTTCACACCCATAGAAGGCTTAGCTCCTGTGGTAATGACTGTGGGCGTGTAGTGATCTTCACAAAGAAGCCTTAGAAACGCCTCTTTTTCAAACTGTGATGTTTGCAAAATTGTATGTCCTGTAGCTACATCCTTTCATCTGTAAACTGTCTTTGATGGGGTATGGTTGGCAAGAGAGAACATCAGGAGAGGAGCTCAGAGCTCAGGGTTGAAGGATGCCTTTTGGAAAGCTCAACCCAGCTGTGAAAACGGCAATTAGCTGTAGAGCAATTGCCCTGCAAGGGAGTGCACACCTGCTCTTGACCCCGTTCTCACATTCACCTTCCAGAGCCGAGTTAGCAGGAATTCAGTGGAGTGGTCATAATGTTGGTGCTTATTTTTGGAGAGGCGGCAAATTTGCTCAGCATACAAAGGAGTGGAAATAGATTCTTTCCACCCCAGCACCCCCTACCTTTTGAGCTTTTAGCCTTTGTTCATATGGTCACTACAGACCATGTTCGTGAAGTGCAGCTTCTGACTATGGTGTTGAAGGAGTCTTCTGTGGGGCCCTATGCAGAACTGATTCTCCTGAGGGTGATGAGATGCTGCTCAAGGTCAGACCCGAGTCAACTTCATTTCTTCTATGATTGTTCAGCCCTAATTTGTACATTCTCCTCCCCTTCTCAAGGTTCTTGCCTTTTTTTAATATGGACCAAGAGATGATTTCCACTGTGACGGGGCTTTTCATGTTTGCATATGAGAATCTAACAAACATCTGTGCTGAGCTTTTGTTTGAAGGGCTCAGGGCGTTTTGCTCCTGGTCTTTTGTCATTGGCACATTCTTTCTGTAACTAGAGAGCAGACAGATATTACAGAATTTCCCATTCAGGGATGAGAAAATTGGGGCACAGGAAGCTTAAGCAAGTTGTCTTACTGTGGCTGCAAAGCAAATGAGTTGCAAAAAACCGTTAGTGGAATAAACTTTTCTCTTCCCTCTTTCCACTTGGCTAATCTTCCTGTCATAAAAATAATCATCATAGCCCTGTCTCATATGTATTGGACACTTCCTAAAGATGATCTCATTTGAGCACCTGTATCCATCATTTCAGTGAATGCTCACAACAACCGTATGAAATGCATATTCTATTTATCCCCATTTTACAGATGGAAAAGCTGAGATTTGAGGTATTGAATGGCTTGCTTAAAATCATACAACTTGGAAGTATTTGAGCTGAGATCCAAGCCTCAGCAGGGCCCAGCACTCTTAATTGTTACATCTATACTGACTGCTGTTTAGGTAGGAGACATTAGGGCAGAAGCCAAAGGTTGTGACCTGGCCATCGGTGGCCTGGTGTGGATTCCAGTAGTTCATTGGTCTGTCTTCTTTCTGGGCTTTGGTTTTCTTATCTGTAAAAGGACTGGACTGTATGAGGCACTTTTTAAGGTCACAGTGTTTCCTAGTAGACAAATTACATGAAGGCTTTGAAATCAAGCAGAGGTGGAACCTTAAGAAAGTCACTTAACATCTTTGAGTCTCGTTTGTCATTTGTGGAGTTCTTGATTCCTGATGAGAATCAGCTCTCTGACCTAGTATCTGGCACATAACATCCACTCAACAAATGCTCTTTCCTTCCCCATTTTCCTCTCAATAATAGTACACAGAGGCACAGTGCTCTTTCTCTCAGTGGTGTCTTTGGTCTGTTGAAGATCCCAGTGAGCCTGGAGTGCCCAGGAGATAATAAATGATGGAAGGCAGGGGAAAGCGGAATGCTGGGCATTGGATATGGTGTACCTTTATCCATCCACAAGAGAAACTCTCATTAAGTAATTTGTGCTTGGAACTGGGGGAGGACTAGCAGTACCCATTGTCCCTGGAAACTGGGCCTAGTTTGACATCCTTGGAATTTGCTTGGCTTGCTCATGCAAATGTCCAGTCTGTTTCCCTTTCTTTCTGTCCAGTCTGACTTATGACTTACGTATCTTACATTTTTCTTGCATGCAGTTATTTTTTGTAGGAACCAGAATTAGGCATATATAACATAATACAGTGCTGGTTACTTTACCTGCCATTTCTGCCTTACCTGATGACTGAGCTTACTGCAGCTTATGAGAGTGAATCAGGTTTTATGAGATCTATAAATATCTCAGATAGGATTTTTATTTCATTTTCCCCCTTCAAATAAGACATAATGGAAGCACTCACATACGTAAGGAATATTCTTTCTGTGATAAAGTGGGGTGTTTTTGAATTGGCCTCTGAAAAGCAGTAATTTGATGTGGTTGTTCCTGTCTGGAGTTTTATGGGGGAGGGGAAGAATCATGCATATGCTGCTATAAAACTCAAAGATTATATCTTCATATTTAAGGTTTAGCCTAGCACCTATGGAGAGATTTATTTCAGAGATGCCAGCCCCGTGTGAAGGCTGCATTCTCTCCTTCTGTGGATTATATATTTGTGTTTTCTTAGCTACAGAGAAACCAGGGAAGGAAAGTCCCATTGGCTAGCAGGAGGTGGGCTCCCCGAAGGAACTTTTCGGTTCTTTGTCTACTCTCTTTCCAGCTGCCCCAAGGGAGGATGTTCTCATCCTTCTCTCTACTTCATGATTTTCCTGCGAAGATTTTCCACTACTTGATATATCTCCCTGAGGTTTTTTTTTTAACCCTGGAATTACACTTAAAAAAAAAAAAAGATTCTTTATAGCCAATGCCAGGAGTGGAAGTGATTTTCCTCACTTTGCTCTTTGAGAAGCATCTAGAAGGAAACTTGAACACCTAACTTTAAAAAATGTGTTACAAAATAAACCATGACACAATCATTCTAAGTGCCTCACTTTACCCGTCTATAAAATGGGCTCTATTTGCCATATCTTACTCAGGGCAGCACATTTAACTGTAAATTTAACTATTGTTTTTGAGAAATAAAATGTCTGACTCTGAATTTTTCATTGTTTTTTTTTTTTTCTTTTTTAGCATAACCTCCCTCTATTTCTTCCCCCAGTTCTCACTAGCTTTGTGTTTAACTAGATGATAATTTAATTTGTTCTTAAAAGAATAAACCATGTGAACTGAGTGTACCTGAACCAAAGGCGTGAGGAGGACTTCGGCTTAATGTCATTTTTTTTTTTGCTGTTGTTTAACATCATCTCAGTGTGTAACATGATCCTAGCACTTTGGCTTTGCTCTATACACTGACTGCTCTGTGGTTATCATCAAATGATGTGACTTCTCTGGTCCTCAGTTTCCTCATGTGAACAGTGAAGGTAGATTTAGGAACAGTGAGATTATCAGACAACCAAACAGTAAGCTCCTAGACCAAACTGGCTTGAAGATGTGTTTTATTTGGCCAGCATGCATGTTTCAATTCCTTTTAATTTGAATGCTTTTAGACAGATCGTGCACTCTTCAATTAACCCTGTCCCCACTATTTCCACCTGGCTTAATTTCTGATGTCTGGCCCAGTGAGCATGCATTTGGGCTTGTGACTAGCATCTCTCTAAGGCACCTTCCCCTCCAAAATATTCTGATTTGGGGGCAAGCTTTATTTTTCAGTCATAGTCTCAAACTGACTTGCTTTCTGCTCTCACCCAGAACCATTTTCATTTCCTTTTAGATTTCTCTGCCTTGTTGAGTGTCTTTGTTTGGGATTCTATTTTATAAAGCAATTTCCAAATCGCATCTCACTTTTTCCTAGTCATTCAGGTTCTGTTGTAGATCATCGAAATCTGGGATGGAAAAGACCATCTGGTTCACCCCTCCCCCTGCCTGGGCTTAGCAGTTGCTCTAGAGCATGTTCATTCCTTATTGGTATTTGTAACATTTTCCAATTTGGAAACTGACTCTGATTTTCCTGAGCATGCAGCCTCTTGGTCTAAGTGGGAGTAAAATGAGACAATACCAAACAATTTTTTTTTTCTCATCAGACATCCCTCATTAACAAAAAAGCCTGCTATTGTCACAGTTTCTTTTGCCACTCCCAGAGACCCAGCTGGTCAGTTGTAGTAAAAACTCCATGTGTGTGTATGTGTGTGTGTGTAAGAAAAACATGTAACCAATTCTTAGTTTTCTTAGTCTGACATAGAAGCATGTTGTAGAGGATTCCATTAACCACTGTAACTGCTTATTTTTTTTGTGGAAGTGGATTTTATATGACTTGTTTCACTGAGGAAGTGATGTTTTTTGTGTGAAAAAGTCCAGGGCATTATAATAAAGTACTTTCCTGAGAATCAAGTAATGTGTTTTCTTCCTACCCTTGGCACTCAAATACTGCCAGCAAGGCACTTGGCCTTCCTTTTCTAATGCTTTTAGGATGCTATTCTACATTAGGAGTGTTTTAAAAAAAATGTATTCTTTTATATTGGCTTCCTTATATTACTAAGGATATCATTTAGGTTGACCAGATGGTGATTTTTAGGGTCATTCCTTTCCTGATTAAAAAAAGCCATTTAAAAAAATTACTTGCTACTGGGTGTTCCTCCTTCCTCCTTTTTTCCAATCTGATTGCTTTTTTTTTTTTTCTTTTCAAAAAATTTTGAGTGCCAAATAAAGGCCCAAGGTTATTATTATTTTGTGTGTGTAAAATTTTTCAAAACCAATGACTATTTAACTGTGTGAATTAGCTACTATTAAGATATTTCTGAAAAAATTTCTAAAAAGGAAGAGAGAGAAAAAGAAAGGGAAAGGCAGACATTATGTGGTCATAGAATGTCCTTGCACAGTTTTCCCTGCAAAAGAGAACCAGAATGCAAACCAGTTGTCCTCCTACCCAAAACGCGCCCGCCTTTTTCCTCCAGCTTTTGCATCCAGGAGCTCTTTTTTATGTCCCATATTTATAGAGATCAGGACTTCACAAATAGCAGAACTTGAGGAGCATTAGACATCTCTTTCCAATCCCTCCCTGCCGCCCTCCTCAATTTGCACATTATTGGCCTGAGCTTCAGAGATCATTATTTAAGTCCAAGCCAGTATTGGGTGCTTAAGAAATGTGAGCCTCCTTTCAATATTTTAAACATATTCACAGTCCGGGCACGGTGGCTCACGCCTGTAATCCCAGCACTTTGGGAGGCCGAGGCGGGTGGATCACGAGGTCAGGAATTCAAGACCAGCCTGGCCAAGATGCTGAAACCCTCTCTCCACTAAATATACAAAAATTAGCTGGGCGTGGTGGCACGCGCCTGTAATCCCAGCTACTTCGGTGGCTGAGGCAGGAGAATCACTTAAACCCGGGTGCCAGAGGTTGCAGTGAGCCAAGATCAAGCACTGCACTCCAGCCTGGGCGACAGAGCAAGACTTTGTCTCAAAAAAAAAAAATAAACATGTTAACACAATGCATGGTGCAGCATGGCTGAGGGAACTGCTTCTCGAAGGGTGGGCTGAGCTACACAGTGCTTCATGAGCACAGAGTTGATAACACAGAATTACCTTGAGAGGCAGTTTTATTCCCATTGCTATTTTCTTTCAGTCCTTCTAACTCAAGGAGATCGTCAGTTTTGAGGTACCATGTCTTTAACACCTCTCTAAGGCTTGGTAAACTCTCCTCACCCCTCCCTTTCACCTCCCTCCCTCCCTTCCTTTCTTCCATTTTTTTTTTTTTTTTTTTTTAATAAAGAGAACAGGTCTTACACTCAGAGCTTTTGACAGGCAAACATCCAGTGGAAAGTTTGTAATATTGTTTTGATTTTGTTGTTTTTAATTTTATGATTATCTTCTATTAATGAACATTTGAAGGAAAAGAATTTAAAACACATGCAGCCTTAATATATAATGCCTTAGTTGAGGCAATTAAAAAGGAAAATAATAGGGGAATGATTGTACAGATGGAATGCTGGTTTGTTAAAAATCCGTGAAGGTGAAATGAAATTGAAGTTTGAAAAATACTGGTATCATGGAAAATTCAAGGGATTTGTCATCAGAAAACCTGGAATTTAGTCCTGACTTTATCAGTATGGAACAAAGCAAATTATTAAACTATGTTTCCCATATGAAATGCAGGGCTTATAATAGTAGCATTACTCTAATCAAATGCTATATGGATGTGAAAGTGCTTTGTAAACTATTACATGCTGTATGGTGTAATTGTTTTCTATTCTGCAGTAGGGGAGGCTTTTGTTTCATGCCTTAAACTATTACTTCTTGTTGGCTTTCTTCCTCTTTATGATTTCTATTCAGTTTTCCGAGCAGGAACTTAGTAACTTTTTATTTGTTCCAATGGGGCTGTTACTTGTGCCTTAATTGTGGTACTTGGAAAAATTTCCTACTGGTTGTCTAAATGGGGACGTAAAACTTTGTAATTTATTTCGTGTGTATTCATGTGTGTTTGCTTTAAACTAAATTTTCCAAAGTAAATTTAGTCTGTGGAATACAGTATTGTGTAACTATTGGATAGATATAATATGCTTCTCTTTGTTTTTTAAAATACATTCTTAACAATTATATTTTACCACACTCATGAAACAATCATGTGCATTTGTGCGTGTGTGTATGTGTGTGTGGTTCGGGAGGAGGATGGCGGTGGTATTCAGGGATGAAGGGAGTCTGGGTTTTGGGTAAAACTGAGAATTCTGGGGACTCTTTGCTTCTGAAAGTGGACGTCTGTGTGGCTACAGTGACTCATTAACAATACACTGTCACATGTTGTTAGATAAGAAGAAGATGGGGACTTACCTGGATAGGAAGTCCTGGACTTACCTATATGTCTACTTCCATGGAAACCTGCTAGTTTATGGCACACTGGAGTCAGAATGACAGAGCAGTATGTTGCTCTCAGAGATGCAGACTCTTGTCCCAGCCCAGGATAGAGTTGGTAGAAGGTAACTGCAGCTCAGAAGGAAGGTTGAACTCAGACCTGAGCACCACATTGACTGGTTGGCCAAGCCCCTGTGAACTCTTCAAATGAGTATGTTGAGATTTTCATCCTGCTTAAGACAGGTGCTGTACTGACAAGGATTGGGGAGCCCAGGTGTCAGGTACAAAGCTGCACTATCATACTGCCTTACCTAGAGTACTGGTTGAAATGAAGCCATATCTGCAGCTCTGTCTGTGAGAGGCTCTCCCGATGTCTTCCTGTTGCCAGTAACTGTGGCAGGAGTGCCTTGTCAACAGTGGACAGCGCCACCGCTGAGCAGAGTGTGAGCACAGGAGTCAGCCGGGATGGATCATCAGAGATTTCTTGGACTACTAACAGTGCTGCCGGTAGAGCAGATATGGGCAAGCCTGGGGTATGGGCCCAGGAGGCCCCTTTCTCTTTGTTAGTCTGGCACCCCTGCTGAACGTCAGCAGTGATAAGTGCTAGAAAAATGTACGGCTAGTCTAGAAGACAAAATCAGAGCCTCCTAAAAAGAGAGTGACAGCTCTGAGTGGGGGTGTTGCTTTTAACAGATTTTTAATTTTTTCTCCTCAGAAAATTATTGAAGACTCTTCTCCAAAAAGAACACACACCAGTTTCTTCTTATTGACTATGAAATCAATATGACTGGGTGGGACTGGGGAAAAGACAGATTTATCAGTCCCTAATAGCTGATGGAAACTGCATCCTTTAGGTAGAACACAGAGTTGGGTGTAAGGCGACATTCCTTTGTTTTTGTTGTTTTGAACAAAAGGAAGGACAATAGAGGACACACGCTGGATATATCATGTATTAAGGGCACCAAGAATTTAGAGAATGGGGAATCAAGTGAGGGTGGAGGGGTGATAGGAGATCCCTGCCCCCAAAGCAGACATTGGCAAAGGAAAATTCAGAGAGCAGGAGTCATAAAGATGGCCCCTGGGAATCAGGCTGGTAATATCAGTGAGTGAGGCAGGCACAGTATAAGGCACTAGAGAGTGGTAGGAACTATGGTGACATAGAAAGTATAGACCCTATCTGAAGGGGCAGCTGCCATTCAGCTCCAGCCAAATATTGCTCAAAAGAGTTGCAGAACCTGTTGCCAGATCTTTTGTTTTTTTCAAGAGAAGCTAGAAATCTGAATTTTTATATGTCAAAAAACCATTGTGGGCTGGATCTGATCACTAGGCTACCAGGATTTTATCTCATTACTATCTTTTGGGTTAAGTAGCTTTGTCTTTATACATCCATTCAAAGCAAAAGCTTGCTTGTAGAATGACCATGGGAAGCAGTACTGCACGGTGGCTTGGGAGGAGTCTCTCTTGCTGTGCCTCACTAGGTAGACCCTAGGTCCAGTCGAGTGGGTCCCTGAAGCTCACAGCTTCCATTTTCCCTGGCCCCAGACTTCCATGAGTAAGTGAAGGTGAAGAGGGACAGGAATGTCAGCCTCTCGACCAACCTCTGTAGGGATTTGTTGGGACATACCTTTGGCTCCAACTTTCACGTGAGAAATTAAATTCTGGGGTCAGGAATGTGACAAAACACTTGAGTATGCAGCTGGATTTTTGCCACCAAGATGATTTGCAGGGAAGTGTTGCCATAAAATGCTTGAGATCATGAATTGGGCAGACTCCCCATCTGGAGAGCCATACCTTTCTCTGTGAAATTAAATATTTATATACTTTTAAGGTTTACTTTTGATTTTTAAAAAGCGGATAGAAGCTTACTCAACTATTAAAAAAAATGCTTCAGATCAAGTGGTAACATTCCAAATTCACTATAGTTAGCTTTATTGGAAAACATGGTTTTATCTTTTAAAGAAAATCAAACACATCCTAAAATATTTCAAGAACTGGCTGATGTTACGACTTTGGTCAGCAGAACCCATCGAAGCAACCAAGGCCCCGGGGCTGGTGTTAGTATCCAGCATATCGTGTTATACAGGAGCTTCGCCAGCTTCTCCCAATGGCGCCATCTCATGTAGCTATACTAAGGCGTATTTTATTTTGAGGCACTTTCTCGGAGGGAATTGGATGGGTATGGTAGTAAGAACACCTAGAAAAGAGGGGTGAAACCTTTATGGGGCCAGGGGAGCCATGGCAGAGGGTGGAGTGGGGGATAGAAGCCTCCAGACTCCTCCGCCCCAGCCACTCTGCACCTGGGGCCTTTCAGCTGTTAAAGTGAAAAGCCAATTATCTTCTGTAAATGAGGAAAAAAAGAAGGAATAAAAGTGTCTATTATGTATGCTGATATGCATAACACTTCAAATAAAAGGATATATAAGCACTTGACAAGTTGAGGGAGAAGGAGGGGAGAGTGCTGGGGGCAAAGAAAGGCAGATTTTTACTTTTTATACCTTTTCTGTTCTGTTTCAATGTTTTTGACCTTCATATATGATCATTGCTTTTACTTTTTTTAAGAGCAATTTGGGTGATGGAATGGTGGACCACTTATGTTATCCTGTGTGTCTGTTTTTTTGAAATTTTATTTGTTAACTGAAAAAATAGCAGGCATCTTAAGAGGACCAATAATTTGGACCACTAACCACTGTCTGTAATTACAGTACAATTGCTGTTCTTTTAATGGGAGCAACAAATTTGCCACACTTCACCCCTCTCTTAACCTATTTGAGAAGATAGGTATAGGAACCAGACAGAGGTCAAATATCAGCTTTATTATTAATGAAACTGGATTTGTACCCAATTGGCAGGTACGGTCTCAATCTAGCTTCCCCATACTTACCCTGTGCTCAACCCCTTCTAGCCCATGGGCTGACTCATACCACAGGAAAGTATATGTTGCGTAGAATAGCAGGTTGCCAGGAATCTCCATGCCCTACCTGTCCTATCTGGGCATCAGTGGGGCATTCATGTTCTGGCCCCAAGCTGATTCCCCCAGGGAAGAGGGCAGAGTAAAGCCCTCCAGGAAAGAGGCCGGATGACAGATGAATGAGCCATGCACTGTTTTCTCTTCTGTTTTTCTGGGTTGTTTTCTTCTTTTTGTTTTTTCTTCCAATGTTACCACTTTCTCTCTTGAGCAGGAATAAGTAAAAGGAAGAAAGGAAGTCCAGAAGCCTTACTTCCAGGATATCCTGGAAAAGATTTACTTGTGGGAGTGGAGACCCCCAAGGGTAACACGGGACAACAGAAAGGGTCCCCTAAGGAGAATGGAGACTGAGAGAAGAGGGAATATTCCAGAGGAGGTAAAGGGGAGGGTCCAGTAAAGCAAGGGAAAGCGGTTGGGTGCAGAAAGCAAGACGGGAAGCAGCAGTGACAACTTTACATTGGTCTGACTCAGGGGAAGGGGGCAAGGCCATGTTGCTCCAGGCCTTGGTACTTGAAGAGCACAGGCCAGAAAGTGACTGGGAGTGGTCAGGGGAGGGGAGTGATCCAAGATATGCTTAATTCTAGTGTGTCTTGAATTTCCCCAAAGTCGCCTGCAAGAGAAAATGGAGAGAATGTGAGGAATATAGATGGTAACCTCAGTGGAAGGAAGGGTGATATATATAAAGAGATGAGAACAGGAGAATCTCAGAGACACCCTGGCTGCATAGAGGACTTTGTCCTTTATGTATTCACCTGTCCACTTGCCTGTTGGTCACTTTATATCAGAATGTTACTTACTTGTAGTCCTGCAGTTGACTGGCCCTTGCTGGAACAGGGTCCATCACCCATCAGCAAGGAATGAAGACATTAGAATGGTCACACTCGTTCATAATAAACCATTGCAACTCTTGAGAAGTAAGTAGAGAATACTTAATTTCATCGCTGTAATTTATTTCTCTTTGGTGATTGTTTTGGTTCTCTTTCTTTAATTCATTCACTTAATTTCTCTGCCCTTCTCCTTCCTTTCCTCATTCTTATCTCTTTCTTCTTTTCCTGGGGTCCTTCCATGTGCCATGCACTGTACTAGGTGCTGAGGATGCAGTGGTGAACCTGACATTGCCCCTGCTCTTGTGGAGCTTAAAGTCTAGAGATGGACCTGGAAGATAAATAGGCACAGAAGTTTACATTGTGATTGGGAAATAAGGGAAAGATTAGGGTGCCAGGAAAGAATATTCGTTAGTGACATTCACAGTCACATCTGACATAATCAAGGAATATTTCTACTCATCTTCCCAAAAATGTTCTTCTCAAACTTTTTCCTGGAAGTTTACAGTTACCACTCAAAAGGAATCTAAAATGGAACAGACATTTGAGAACACTTTTACAACTTTCAGACACCTGTATTTCATTTATGATTAGTCTCTTTTTGGGTTTTACAACTTCCCATCCTTGTGTCTACCTGTAATTTTCATCTTGCTAAGCAAAAATATTGTCATACTTTATATAGTAGGTATATTGCTAGTGTTGAATAGATGTATTATTGTTTAAAGTTTCATTACAAGAAACCCTCAACTTCTTTCTTAGTATATTTGTAATATTTCTTCCATTGGAAAAAAATGAGTGAAGAATAGGAAAAGTTATTGGGTCTTTCCATGTTACATATTAGATCATGTCAAATAAGAGATTTTGACTGAGCCTGCCAGTAAGGTCTTAATGCTATGTTACTGCACAGTATTTCATAACAAAGTCTGTATACGTGTAAGCAGCAGGTAGTTATGGTCATCAGTGGTGGCAATTTGTTTTTACAATATAGATATGATGAGAGTTCCATTTCTTAAGTTCTGCCCCGGAACTGACTGGTGAGTTGTCATTGTACCTGTTGAGAGATGTAAATAGTATCAGTAAATACTTCAGGCTGCATTTGTCTGATTCTGGCTTGGGATGTGGCTAAAGGGGAAAAAACCTTTCTGGGAAGCGTGATGCTTCTTTAACAGCTAATAGATTGAACTGATACAAGTCTGATGTGCAGCAGAGGGTACTTAACCTTCTATCTAGACTCAAACGCCAGAATTGGAGAAGCTGAAGCCAACCACGACTTCATAAAGATAAAACATTTACTTGATCTGCATGACTGGAGGAAGGATTTGGGGATTAAGATGTGTTTGAAAACTTAGTTGATTTACCTTTAATGTCAGCAGATTTGCTGCCCTGCAATGACAGATGCGGAAGCTGCTTGGGGATGGTGGCAGGATGACCGAAAGACCAGCGCAAATCTTCAAAGAAAGGGGAAGACTGAGCCGACCTGTGTTCATTGGGTGTCATTGGAGTTGGTGATACTGACTTGGTGATAGAGGCAGCTGGCTTGGGTCATAGGACCTATGAGAGGGAAACAGTGACCCAGCTGGGTGGCAGTCCTAGGCAAATCAGAAGGAACACAAGGATAGGGTTGGTGGTGTCATTTCCATGAAGCAGAGCTATTATTTCGTTCTGGTGAAAAAATTTGGAAGTGTTCATTTGGGTACTTGTCAGTAACCCAAGAAAACAGAGTGAACAATGATTGACAGTGGATGCTTTAAAATTTGCGACTGCAGATGAAGGAGCTCCCCATTTGCATGACACATGGAAACTTCTGCCTTAGGTTAGCCCCTTGACATGACTTTTCACTCGCTGGCATTTTGGAAGTCTATACCAAACGACAGCTCTCTGCCATCCAGCCTTTGCTCAGTCTAGCTATGCTTACCCCCCTCCCGCCACTGTGACAACTCCTAGAGCAGGGCCAGGGATTTTATGGGAGCCTCTCTACATTGTGTTCATCTGTTGCGCTTACACAGCAGTTGCCTCCCTTGAGTTAAGACTCTAATGAAGCATCCTTTCCCCTGGAGCCAGCCTGCCCCTCCCCTGGCCTCTCTCTCTCCACCAAGGCAGAGAGCAAAGCCCGCTCTTATGATATTGCAGAGTTAATAATGCTGCTCTATTGGTTTTGTGAGCCTCGCAGTCACAGGGGGAATATGTGGGGGATGGGCCCCAAGCTGGAAGTGTGCCTTCTCTAACTCTCTTTCTGGCTCCAAAGCTTTTGTTTTGAATCTGGAAGCTTCAGACCAGGGCTGGATTTCCAAAGGTCAAACGTGCCTGCACATTTTGTCCTTAATGAGTGAGCCTTGCCCTGGAGCCCTCGCTGAAGGCGCCTGCGTTGAATCTGTGTAGTAGCCACAGAAGCAGTAGCTCCACAGCCAAATCCATTTGCCTGATATGCCACCCTTGAGAGAGCCTCCACGAGCCACTGAGGGTTACTGGCCAGGAGAATGTGGCCATAAATGCATGTCTACAGGAATGGGTGAGGTTTCCTCTTTGCTTAGAAAGCCAGAAAAACATCAACAGAGAGAGGCTACAAAGCAGAAAAACATACCCAGGCCCTGAACCTTCAGTTCCCTCAACTGACAAAATATTTGAGGGTTTTACATAAAAACATTTTAACTTTTTTTTTTTTTTTTGGTAAGTGGAGGGATTTTTTTTTTTCATGTCATTTCTTCCTTTTGTTCCTCTTCCTTGTTTTCTGGTCCTCCTCCTTCTCCTTTTACTTTAAACCTTAGTGTGAAGATCAACTGATCTCTGAGGAACTGACGTGTCTTGTATTTGATGATGAATTTCTTAACTCATTGTTGATCTTGCTTCAGCTACTAGGCAACTCAGAGATGAGTTGAATCTGTGCTTGATCCAGTGGCATTGTATTTTAGCTAACATTTTTTTTTGGTAGTATTTATTTCCATCTTTTTGGGTTTTGTCCTCATTTTGATTTATGTTTTTGTTATGTTGTTTTTTAAATTGGGAGTATCAATCTGAAAAATAAAATGCCTTGAATGATTTCTTTGACATTTAGGTACAGGAATATCACTGGGCAACATAAATACGGCTACTGGGTTTCACTAGTATCTTTTGAGCTCTTTAATCTTTCCCTGAGTTATCACGGAAGATCTAGAGAAACAGCTACTGCCTTTTAGAAGTGCATTGGCAAAGCTTAACCCAGAGCAAACCACCAATGTAATTGTCAGCCAAAAATAGAAGACATTTTTTAGGCCCGAGGGGGTGCGTTTCTTGCTGCTCAGTAACGCGTACCCCATGCATCGGAACCCTAGACTGCTCATCCTTTTCCAGACACACAGTGGGGCTTTCACCTCTCTACACCCTTGCTCACACTGTGTGCACTTTTTAGAATGTCATTGCTGCCTTTCTCTGCTTGGCAAAAGTTCACTCATTTGCCAAGGTCTGTTCCAAATGTGACTTCTTCACAAGGCCTTCACTGACCTCTGCAGGGAGAGTGACTGGGTTCCTTCTTTGTGTTGCCATACCATTTTATTCAGCCTAGTTCTTAGTCGCCTGTGCTGTGTTATCTTGAATTGCATGTATTTCTATCCCTCTCTTCCTATGATACCATGAGCGCCTTGTAGGCAGGTATTGAGCTCTGGAATCCCTTGAAGTCTCCAGCACAGTGTCCTATATAAAGTGGAAGCTCAGTAAATAATTGTTGAATTAATTTGAAAGAAGTACAAGATAACAGACCCTGCCCCTGAAAGGCCATCAGAGTTCAAACAGGTGTCACCTGTTTATCTTAGCAGCGCTTTTTCTCCCTCGGCATTATCTTACTGGGCAAAATCTACCAATCTGCCAGTCACCTCAGAGAAGAGCATGCAATGAAAAATAATAGTAGCTCCTAATCAAGATTTTTAAAGAATTCATTGAAGAAGTATTTATTGAGCAGCTATTGATTATGCTCAAAAGAAGTTTAAAGCTTGGTGCCAGACCTCAAGGCTCATTGGATTTGTCAGAGCTCTTGCCTCTTCCTGCTTGACATTTCTTGGTGCCTTCTCTACAGATCTCTCATTCTTGTGACAAGATTCTTATTGAGAGCAGGAATTCCAGCCGAGTACTGCAGGGCAGGAGGAGCTGAGCGGGGCCGAATGAAAGTGCAGTTCATCATTATTTCCTTCAGCTGGGTCTGTCCTCAAATAAGGGATTTCTTAGGGAAACTCTGTGGGACGTGAGGCTTAAGGTTCTCCAGCTGGTAACTACCCTAAGAGACAGTTATACCATAATTTGGATCCACAGGTAAGAAAGAACTGCCCAAATATGCCTCTGGTTTTTTTTCTTTTACCTCTTCTTTCATTTGGAATAGAAGGTTCAAACTGGCAGCTGTGGACCCTTTGCTTGTCTTACGCACTCTAACTTTTTAATATTAGTTGCCAACATTTAAACAATTGGGGAGATTTCACATAAACCCCAAAAGATTTGGGCTTCCTTTAAAAACACTTGCCAACTCTGGCTGTTTTCCACATGATACCGATGAACTGGTGCTATGTAGCAACTTCCCCTTTTAGATGGCATGTGCCATCCAGTTTACCACAGTCCCCGCCCCTCCCTATTGTCATATTCCTTGACTGTTTCACTAATGTATGTTATGCTCCTGGCCCCTGAATGTGTTTGAATTTGATTCCTAACCTATATTTATCGGAAGATGTGTTACCTTTTAGAGGAAAGCATCCTCAGAAATAGCATCTATCTACTGCAGCACCCTAAGGACAAGTACGTGGTCTTGTATCATGGGACCTTGTCTAGGAGACTGAGCAGAAACTGCAGTCCAGAGTCTGAAATTGAGATACCCGGAGGATGGCACTGCTATAAGCAGAGGGATCAGAGTAGGGAATTCCATTTTCGTCATACCCTGGTTCCGTCAAAAAACAAGATTTGGTCATGAGAAGTTTATTATATTCACAGAGAATTTCCATACCATTGGGAAGGATATATATATACACATATATGTAGAGAGAGAGAGAGAGAGTCCATTTTATATATCTATATATCTGATTCGTTTTACTAATATGTTTGGTTTCTTGATAAAGAAACTGGAGACTAAAGATGAGATGACTTGAGGAAATGCATAGAGCTAATTACGTAGAAGGAGCTGGTAGAAGTCATCCTGACTTTTGTCTGTGTTCTCTCCATGACTCCACATTGTCTTTTATTTTACATACGTATAAAAAGTCTCAGTGTTGAAGGATTTGGTGTCCAAGACTGATCAGGTACCCCTTACAATGAGATACTTAGTTGTCTGCTTTTAACAAAGATGGTCTTCTACCACCATACATTTCTGAATCACAGTTGTCTTCCTTACCCATTGACCCACCCTTCTTTTTAGTCTGTTACTAACAGTTGATTATAGACACAACCACTTTAATGTTTAGGCTCCATGTAGGGAGCAGGGCCAAGTGTAAATTGTGCCCTTGATGTGATCTGCTTCCCAGAGTTTGATGATCCTCTTGGTTAGAGACGTGTTACTGATGGGAGCAGCTACTGGCATCTAGGATTTTAATACAAGAATGAGATGCTTACTGTTCATCTGTTTTCCATTGCTCCTATTTTTCCTCCTCTTGTTGCTTCTATTTCTTACATGCTTTTTTTTTCCTCACTGCATTTTCTGTTTTGAACAAAAGGGATGGGTGATTGATAATACTGGTGTTGGAAAATGCATTATTCTCTAAGGACTGGGAGAAAAATGTTGACTTACTTAGTCCAATTTGTATATTCATGTTTATTAAAATTAGAAAATGCTTTTTAAAATGTTGGATAGCAGGTTCAAATCCCCCCTTTAAAAATTATATAAATTTGAGTTTCTGTATATTTGGTATTAATCCAATAACCAAAATAAGGTCTTCAGTAAATTGTGTTTATAAGTTTTCTCAATTCAAATCTTAAAAAAATGGGCCGGATGCGGTGGCTTACACTTGTAATTCCAGCACTTTGGGAGGCCGAGGTGGGCAGATCACGAGGTCAAGATATCAAGACCATCCTGGCCAACAAGGTGAAACCCCACGTCTACTAAAAATACAAAAATTAGCTGGGTGTGGTGGCATGCACCTGTAGTCCCAGCCATTCGGAAGGCTGAGGCAGGAGAATCACTTGAACCTGGGAGGCAGAGGTTGCAGTGAGCCAAGATCGCTCCACTGCACTCCAGCCTGGCAACAGAGCGAGACTCTGTCTCAAAAAAAGAAAAAAAAAATCTTAAAAAATGATTTTAATTCTATCTCTTTTCCTCTCAATGACTACACTTGATGTTGACAGGTTGAAATGTCTGAAATCCCATTTGCTTTTAACAGTTCAACCAAGACATGTAATGAGCAGAGAAAACTCGGAAGTTACATAATTAAGGGTGTTGTCAAAACTGAGACCACTTGCCCCAGTCTCACTTAGAGAAATGTAGTTGAAAAGCTTATGAAATGAAGTTTGGGATCTGGTGGTTTCTAACTTGAGAAGATCCAAAATATTCATCAGGAATCCTTATTTTTCCAAGGTACTAAGAGATAATGGTTTGTTGGATTTTTAAAATGTTTTGAGATGCTTGGTGGAAAGTTCAGGGTTGGACCAGAAAAAAACCCTAATTGTTAGTGGCCAAGAAACTCTTCATTCTGTTTCTGGTCTTTTTGGTAGTATGGTTACAGAACAGTGAAAAACTCAGTTTTCTTTACTAAGTTAGGTTCCCCATAAATAGAATGGGGATTTTAATCTTTGCTGCCTATTATAGTCTCACAGGGGGGACTCCAAGGTTACAAGATTACAAGGTAAGTATTGACAAGCATTTTCAGATGCTTTTCACAAAAGAATTCTCTGTAAAAGAAAAAAGAAATATATGTCATTTCATATGGAATGGACTGGAAGAATCCCAGTTTCACCTGGGTGTTGGAGTTGTTATAACTTTGTTCCTATTTCTGTCAGCCTGTTTTCTAGAGAAAATGGAAGGTTTCTACAGGTCTCTGATTCAGTACATTGTGGGCTGAAAGCTCAGGGTGTGCTTTTAAAACAGTGAGGCTAAAGCATCCCCTACCTTAGCAAAAATGATCCTTTCATTCACATAGTTGTTAGCAAGTCCTGATAGTGTAGATGCCATTTTCATTTTCTTTTCCAAAAAAGCACACACAAGGAAGAACTCAAGTTATTGAAGATCAAGCCAAATAAATGACCAAATTTCATGGCAATCACAGACACAGACACAAACATCAAAATATCTCCTTAATTAAGGCAGCGGCTCTGCTGGGGCCTACATTCCAGGATTCTCAGCAGAGAAAACATGTTTTCTTTATAGAGGAGTTTTATTAGCAGCAGTGTTCCGGTATGTGGTTCAGGTTAATTAATGATGTAGTCATACTGGTGTCTTGCCATGAGTTTTATTCTAGTAACTAGGGCACTAGGAAATCGTATTGGCATATCTTGTCATGCCAAAAAAGAATTCTTAATTTGGACCATTAAAATACATTTCCATGGGATCTGTCAACAAGGTAGTTTAAGAATTCTTAATGTGGATACTGCCTTAGACTAAGAATAAACTCATCATTAACTGTAAGTAGCAGATGCAATGGTTTCAGTGAATATATGCTATTCTTAAATATTTTTTTGGCTGAGATGATTGAGACCTCAAAGACCCAGACCACCCACAAGCTCTGGTGGAGTTGACCTTCATTGTATGAGAAGATTTGTACCAAGGACCACCTTTTTCCCAGGAGAGTTTTTATTAATTTTAAATCATGATGGTGTTTTAAAACTTAATTTGTGTTGTGCATATGTAGCAACCTTCCTTGGAGGTTGAAACAACAAAGCAACTGGATTGGAAATTAGATTTTTCCCCTTATGCTGCTAATGTAGTTCTTGATCCACTGGGATTTCCCCTTTGCATGGGCTGATGATTTCTTTGAAACTATATGGAAATTGGTTCAGACAGGAACAAAGGGGAGAGGGGATGGCAGTGATGATTCAAATTAGTGTCTCTTCTTCAATGAGAGTCTGGTGTGCCTGAAAGTGCATGTCATTCGGTATCAGTCAAGCCACCTAAGGTTAAGTGAGGTGCCAGAGCTACTGGAATCCAAACTTCAGGGTCTCAGCACTGGATTTTTCCCTGTCATGTTGGGTTGAATTGTTAATTTGAAATCTGCAACATTGTAATGGGGTTCAGAATTGGACTAAGCACAATTTTACTTTTCTTTACACCATAGAACATCAACTCTTCCTCTCTCCCTCATCTTTCCCCAGCCAGCATGGGAAGGATTCCTGTTGCCTGACATAATGAATAAGAAAAAGAACAGCTTTGTGACTCCGGGGACAGCAAAAGATTTAGAGAGAAAGGCATCCAAAATACATTAAATAGAATCTACACTTCACTGACAGTGGCACACTATGCGCTCATGTGCATGCACACATACACTCACACTCACAGGAGCCCTGTACTGCTTATATGCCATATTTCCATCCTCCACTCCTGCCTAGTTCAAACTCCATACCCTCGTAACTGGATTTTGGCTCACTTCCAGGTTCAGTGTTTGAGGGTTCTGTATCTGCGAAATAATGATCCTGAAATAAATAGCACTTCTCAGTAAAGATACCTTTCCATGTAAAATTCTTAAAGGGCGTGGAAGGGAAGGAAAAGCTTCTGTGTTTAGGAACTTATGGCAAAGACACCAGGATGGGCCCACATAGGAATTTTGAAGGACCTTACCTGTGTAAGTGGCATGTGGGGCTTACAGAAAACATAAGTCCTTGCCAACTGCTGGGTTTGAATGGACCTCTTCATTTAAGGGCCTTTCATGTAAAGACTGATAGAAGTGGGGCTGCTAATGTCAGGCAACGAATTTCTGTGACCCTCAAGTGCTTCGGAGACCAGTGGCTGGAGTTGCCTTTCTCAGGGAGATCCTGTTAGGTGATAGAAATGGGAATGAAGTGGGTTGAGCCTCTCTCTTTGATCTGTTCCCCCAGGATACCAGTTAATAAGGAGTCATCTTGCAGGTGAGGAGAGGGGAGGGGTGGGTTTTGTTCATGTTAGTGAATGCATGATGCAATATGGACTGCTGAGGAGAAAAGCCCTCTTTGTGTCTATTTGAAATGGGCAGCCACGAGCACCCATAGCTGACCTCTCCACCCTGAAAACAGGCTCCGTTTGGCTTCTGTCTGATGAGTTCGTATCAGCAAGTGCCTTCTTAGTGCAAAAACTCAAACTGAGGAGAAATGATGAGGGAGCCTTTTGACCTAATAAGGTGAGCATTTTAGGATAGCTTTTCTGGCTGGAGACACCAGCTCACGTGTTCCCTGGAATTCCAGGATTGATTAGTGGCTTCATTGGTTCATTGATTGATTCAACTAGTATGTTTTGGATGTCTTTTCCAGGCCCTGTGCTGGGTGCTGGGGATTCACTGGTACGTAGACTAAATCCCTGTTCTCCTGAAACGTCCATGCTAGTAGGGAAAGATAAATGATAAACATGCAAGCAAATAATTTAGACCTTTCTAGGACTTGGTAAGTACTAAAAAGCAAATAAAATGAGGTAGTATGATGAAGAATGAATGGGCTGTTTGGGCTAGTTTCTCTAGGCAGGTCAAAGAAGAATTCTCTGAGTAGGTGACAGTGAAGCTAAGACATAATCGATTAAAAGGAAACAGGTGTGCAGTGACCTGGGCAGTCTGCGTTCTCGGATGTGGACGGAGTTACTAGGGCTCTGAGAGAGGGATGAACTGGGGGCATTTGTGCGAGAAGTGTCATGTCTGAAGGGGAGAAGGGGAGGATTAGAGGAGAGTAAGGTCAGATCATGTAGGATCTGGTTTCCCGTGGTAAGGAACTGAGAGTGACAACAGGCCACTGAAGGATTATCAGCAAGAAGTTTGAGCCAGAAGGAGTCTTTGAGAGTGTGGTTCATCCATTTTTCAGGGAAGGAAGTGAATTCTCTACTCAGATTCAGTAGTTTGCTGGAAAGGGGAGGGGTGGTGTGCGAAAGGGAGGCACTGAACCTGGTTCCCAGGCCAGAGTTCTTTTCACCAATAAAACATGACAGTTGAAAATAGCGTTTTGTTCACTCATCTTAATTGCCTCTCTTCCTGGTGGTTTCTGGAGGCCAGAGGAGAAAAGAGGAAGTGGCAGAGGGAGAGGGCATTCTCCAGGGCAAGGAGACAGCTTTTACTTCCCACACAGGTGCATACTTTCAGGGCTACCCTGTGAACCTAGATTGGCCTCTCCATTTAGAAATCCAGATCTGTCCCAGACAGTAAGCATTTACTTTTTTTTTTTTTTTTCAAATGAAAAACGTTAGAGACAAGTAAATAACACCTATAGTTAAATCTGAAAATACTGACGTGTTTTACCAGAAATGTTGGTAATAAACTCATACACACTGCTTCTGATGTTCCTTTGGTGAAGAAGGCAGAATTTCTGGCTTTTGTGATACTGTTGAATCTCTTCCTACCTAGGATTGTGATCACTGTTGACTTTCACTTCGATTGTTTGTTTGGGAGTTGATTCAATTACTCATTCATTCATTCATTCATTTGACAAATGCTTGAAGCAGGCTGCAAGTCAGGCACAGGTCTGGTATCTTTGAGGAGTCACATTCTCGTGAAGTTTACATTTTAGATGCTGTGAGGCTTGTATCCATGGTGAAGCAGGAAATTAAACCTTCATAGCATCCTGTAAACATGGATTATTGAGTGTTTTAGGGCTTTTATTAAAGGCCATGAGGTCCCTGTCAGAGGAGGTTTCTTCCAGGTTCTTCACTTTCTTCCAGGTTCTCCAAACTCTTTTTTTTTTTTTTTTTTAACCACGCAGTGACAGGAGAGCTATGTATCAGTTCCTCTGAACTTGTTCTGAATGAGCCTTTCTCACTGTTCAGTCTTCACTCTCCTATTACTGTTTCGCTTCATCATAGAATTCCAGATTAGCAGGCCCCTAGAAGTTCAGCTGGTAGATGAGAAAACAGCCCATTGAAGTTAAAAGTCACCCAGCTAGTCAGGGTTGATCTTCCCAACTCAGAGTGCCCTGCTTACTTAAACTTTTATATCCAACAGGTTTACTTCACCTGGATACTTATTTGGTATTTTTTATTTTCCATCTCCATGCCCTCAATAGGTTTCTTTATATCTTTGGAAGTGTATATATTTGGAAGTGTAATGAAAAAGAACACTAGTTATTGAATAGCTACAACATACAGAGTGTGCATGCCAGGCCCTTCCAAGTACTTGGCATATATCAATGGATTGAACTCCTACAATGCTCCTGTGTTGTAGGTACTACTATTACCCCACTTTACAGGTGAGGAAACTGAGGCACAGAGGGGTTAATTAACTTCTCCCAGGGGGATTGAGCTAGTACGTAGTGTAACGTGATACTGGACCCAGGCAGTCTGGCTCCAGGGCCAATGCTTGGGCCCCTGTTCTTCTGCCTCTCAGTGTGCAAATGGCCAGTCTGTTTCTTTCACTGGGGTGAGCAGCACTTGGCACACCCACACAGCCACCTTAAACATTGTGGGAAATCAAGTCCAGGTATCTCAAGTAAAAGTACAACAACCATCCATGTCAGGAAAAACAGCTTAGGGCTTGACTTCATTATGTTTTTGGCTGCCATTTTATGCATTCTGAGTAGAACATACTTTCCTCCCAGTGCCCCCACCTGGCCTTTAACATTCCACAGTGGAAGTTCCTTAAAGTTCTCCGTTTTGAAAGCATCCTCTATGATTACCAGTCACTAAATTGCATCTGCCACTGAGGCCCCAGTGGGCTTTGAACCTGTTTTTCTTGGGAAATTCAAGCTGCCAGGGAGAGAAAGGACATTGTACACGTGTGCAGCTGTGCTTTGGAGTACAAGAAGTAATCGTATGTGTCTGTGTGTTTTTATGGGGGTAGGGGAAGGGTATATTAATTAACCCAACTGAGAAGGAGATAACTGTGTTCCAGGAGGGAGCCAATGAAATGAGTTTGCTTTAAAAAAAAAAAAAAATCCCAGTAGCCTGAGTCAGCTTGTGCAAGTGATTTGGGAGAGGAAGGGGAGATGATGTAACTGGTTCGGCATGTTCCCATCTTGGCCACTGAGTGTAAAGGGGCCCAGGGAGTTTGAGGAGGGTGTGTGAGTGTGTGTGCAAAGTTAACGGGAGCGGGTGGGGGTGCATAAGAGCGGGCTGTAAAGCAGGATTAATAATCCCTTGTCAGACCTTTCCCTGTTACTGTGTTTTTCAGTAATTTTGGTTTGAATGAGGGCTCTCTAGCCAATTAATGTTTATTTGTTTCCTTTGGCAAGATACATTGGGGGAAGGAATGAGATTGGTGAGTTTAAAATTTTTGTTTTGTTGTTGCATTTTGGAAGAAGAGGCGAGTAATGTGAGTTTGGGTTTTCAATGATGGCTCCCCCCCTCCCCCTCTTAAGAGGCAGGAGGCAAGACATGGCCAGCTGGTGCCTTGAACTGACACAGGTGCAGAGGCTGTAGGGGGTGGGGAGCCAAGAATAATTACAGGTTTCTGAAGCATCAGGCCCTGCCTGACACAAGCGCTCGTCAAGAAAACTGCTCTTTATGGAAAATTAATGGGAAGCTGAAAAAGCGACAGGGCCATTGTTGTTCTTGGGAAGCCATCACTCTTTTGAAAAGAGGCCTCCTTCCAAGTCCGTGGGCTCTTGATGAACTGGTTAGAGTCCTCTCCTTTCAGAGCAGGGACCGACTAGTTGCCATTGTCATGGGCTGTGATGGGTTTTTCCCATTGGAGTGTCTCTCCTGCATTTTCTCATTCTTAAATCTCACTTTCAGTCCAGATCTAGCCCTTTGCACTTACCAGTAGTATGAGTAGGATTATTTTTTATTGACTCTTTGAGGTGTGAATTTCATTTTGTCTGTGGAAGTGTAATGACCCAAGCAGGGCCATCTAATGCAACTTGCTTTCAATCTATATGTGACAAATGGGATTTCCACCAGTGTGTGCCAACCTGAATAGGGGCCTGGTTGGGAGATGAGGGCACAGGAGATGAGGGGATAGCATACAGAAGCATCTTCTAGGCCCCAGCTCTGCATGAGCAGTGTTGTCTCTTTACTACTCAGAAGCTGGAATTTAGGTATAGTCCAGTGGCCAAGTAATAGTGAGCAGCTCTTCTAAAGGGCTGCCTGCAACTGTGGGTAGAGGCCCGGCCAGTAGACTCCCAGTCAGTGTGTCCTGCAGAGTGACATCTGGAAAAACAACTCTAAACCAAGTTAGAGAAGCCTCTCTGCATGGGCCATCATGTCCCTAGTGGTTGCATTGAATTTTGAGGATCACAGACATTATGAATGAGGAAAGTGCATTTCCAAGTTGTTGGCAGTGTAGGGGAACCCAGTGCCTTCCTTCAAAGGGTGTGAGGCCTGGGCCACAGCTACCAGCTCTGCCCAGGTTATGTGACTTGAAAGCTCACTTTGACAGTTAATTTAGATTTGAGTTGTTTTGGGAATTTCTTTTATGCACTGCAACTAAGGAATCCTTGGAAGATGAAAGGGGTATTTGAGGCTGCTTTGCATCATGTGCCTGGGGAAAGTAATTTCAAAGACATCACCCTCTCCCCAGGCCTTTAATCTTGTCTCCTTTCTCCCCTTCACCACCCACCTCCCCAAGGAAACATATACAAACATTTTCTTTGTTTGTTGAAAATAGGAGAAGAGAAATACGGAAGAGGTTTTAATAGAAGTTTTTCAACTTTCGTGTTTGTTTAGAATTAAGTTAGTTTTCATAGCATTGTCTCTCAAAATTTACAGATTACCAGAGGGAAATATATAACTTGGTTTCAGCTCCAGCAACCAGTCTATGTGAGAAAGTCAAAAGCAATGCAGTCTTAGCATTTGTCGTAGTCCCCTGGTTATTTCATGGAGTTCAGCAATCCTGACAGTAATGTGTAATACTATTGTACCTCTGGGGTGTGCTATTGATGTGGGTTTTCTTTTAAGCTAATAGCTAAAAAAATGCAGTAAGATTTTCACTCATACTGTCTACTTGATTATCCACATTTTCTAGACAAAATTCATTCTCTCCTAATATTTCCTGGTCATGAAAGTCAAGAAAAAGTGAACATGTGCTTAATATCTTGTTAGGAATCACTTTCTAGGTCTCACAAGGTGGATTCTTGCACTGGTTTATTTATCCTTTCTGCCATGAGGTAGATTCAGTGTTACCGCCTTCTTCCTCAAGCCTGTTTACAATGTTGAAACCCAGAAAGGTAGGCAACAAGGTTCAGGTGCTTGGAATCTGAGAATCTCTGATGGACTTCCTGAGTTTATTAAGCATAGTACATCTTTCTCCTCCTCCAACTTCTGACAAAAATGGCCCAGATCTCCCTGGCCATGCTTCCCACATCCTTTCCTGTCTTTCAATTCTGACTTAATTTTGAAAGCCTAGGAATGTGTCAGAATCATTACATCATATCATTCTTTGAAGAGAAAGAGAGTCACAAAGTTGCCATCAATATCAGTCTTTGCAATCCAGATTTTCAGGTTGGTTTCTGGAGTCAGAGAATCTGTCTTTTTTGCTGAAAAGTGATATGTAAACACATCTAATAAGTTAGAAAAGAATGAGTATTTTAAAAGGTGGCTTGAAGAAAGAAGCCCACATTTCCCTCCTAACAGTAGCTTGTTTTGTGTCACTCTGAATTTCCATTCTGGGATGTTTGAAGATTTCAAAGCACAAAAACGCTAATTGAACTTTGGGACCCTCCCAGGAGAAAGGCAAGGGGTTTGTTTCTTTCTTTACTTCAAACTCTTTGGGGACTGTGACACCATGGTTAATACCACATGACAAAAACCACACAATAAATGTCAGAAAGGGGCTCCCGTGGGCAGCCAAGTGTAGTTTACCTGCTTGTGCGATTACTTGGGTGAACATTCTTTCTAGGAACCAAAGTCCATCCCTTCTTCACCAGAAGCATCATCCTCCTCACCACCACCATCATCATCATTCAGGTCCAGATCTGATCTCAGAGGGAGCATGACTTTGCAAGTTTCCACATGGTGGAAAGCTGCAGTTTCCCATGCTTTTGTATCTGCATTATCTCCCCAATTTGTTTAATCTCTTTGTATTTTTAACTCTTGGCCCTTTTAGGCGAGATAGGTGGAATGATTGAGATTAAGGGCAGCTGGCTAAAGGACCACAAATGACTGAAAATTGATTAGAAACATTGAGTGTAGTTGGTGGCCTTTTATTTCATTGACTCTGTACCAGAAAAAGTCATTAGAAAATTGCAATTTCTTTGTTTCTTTAAATTTGTTTTACTTACTAACTTGAGTATACATGGATCCAGAGACTCTCAATAATTACCCAAAGTGGCATAGTTATTGGGTAGTAGCAAAAATATTATACTAATGGTTTTGTCTTATGTTCAAATTAAAAGACACAAATAAAAACTAGAACCTTTTACGTTCCAGATAATTTGTTTGAAAAGTGATGGCAGTGAAGAGCCTGGACTACAGTCTGCCCCAACTAAACATGTTTGTAGTTATAGTGGTTGCAATGGATGGGAGTTGTGAGACGATGCTAGCTCCTTTTTTCAGAAAGTTCTAACTCTTACAACTCTCCATCACTTCAAACACTTAGACATATCTGCCATGTGAGAAAACAGACATAGAGGTTTAGCTCTAACCACTTAACTTTACTGTTTAGTAACATATGGTATAAGAAATGTCATTGCTCTTAAAATCATGATCTTATTAAACCAGACATCCCACCAATCTGTGGACTCTAAGATTTATTTTGGAAATACTGTTTAATTGTCTAGGATTGAAGAGGGGTGTCTTTCAACACTTGATAGTCAGCGTATTTTCTTGACTCCATTTTTTCCTAGATTGGGCTCCCTGAAGGGGATAGACTTTGTGTTGAACTTGGAATGAAAGAACGATGAGTGGGAGGGAAGGTGAAAGGAAGATTGTTTCAAGCATATGGGCATGGGAAAGTAAGGACAAGAAGAACAGGTGAAGGAAACCCTTTAAGTAGGGGTTTTAGGGGAAATAGTCAAAGTGACAGGAGATGTTTGCAATCCTGACCAGCAACTTTCACATAATTGATGATGAGATAAAGACAGGTTGAACAGAAGCCGTTTGGTAACCTTGGCATCATGCCCATATATGACCAAGTGTCTTCTATTTTTCTCAAGGCTGTGAAAGTAACTACCTCTTGCCAGCAGCAGAGAGATTTTGATAAACTTAATATGTGCCACAAAACTTGAGTTATCCTTTTTTCTTTCAACTTCTGTCTCTGGAAACTTTTGCCTCTGAGCAACAAAAATGAATAATGATGATAGTGGATTACAATCCATAGAATAAAATAAAAATGAATTCATACTGATACAAACAAATGATTGAATAAACAAATGGAGAGGAAAAGTCAGGTCCTCGTAAGAAAATTATCATAGATGTAGTAGGCAGTAATAGGTTTAAAGTCTATTATTTTTTAACTAGGTCTTGGATTATTACTTTTAATAAGTATGTTGCAACAAGTAAGAAGGCTATGAAAAGCAAGAAGAGAGTATTTAAAAAGGTTTAAAGATGATCATTTCAACACGAATTTCAGGTGATGTTTATTAGGAAGCTAGGCGAAGCCATGCATTTCAAAGTTGAGATATCAAGAGAGTCTTCACAAAGCTCATCTGTGACTCATCAATATAGAGGAAAATCACTTTGCACTCAGGAACATTTTCTTCCCACTGCTGACTGTAATGAATTTTTTAGGGGTTGGGGGTTGATCCAGTAGCTCAAGCCTCAAGTTGTATGGTTAGGTCAGGCTGAGGGAAGCCTTGTACCTCCAAGGTGAGTGCCAGACAGGCATAATTTATGTCATTAAACTGACATCTGCTGACGTAGATTTGGAGTTTGCTGGCAAGAGTATCATTCAAACAGAGTAAATCTCTGGTTCTGGTGGAAAAACATTTGAACTCTATATCCAAATTTACAGTTTAGGGACACTTTTAGCCTGCTGATGGTCTTCGTCTCTCTCTCTGTGTTTTTTGAAGTTAGTTTAGACTTACAGAAATGTTGCAGAAATAGTACGTAGAGTTACCAAATATGGTTTGTCCAGCTTCCCCTAATGTTATGCAGCCATAGTTCAATTATAAGAACCAGGAAGCTATCATTGATATAATACTATTAACTAATCTATACACTTCCGTTGAATTATATTTTTTTTTCACCAGTCCTTTTTACTGGTTCAGGATCCAGACCAGGATCCATTGCATTTAGTTGCCATATCTCCTCATTCTCCTCCAGTCTGTGACAGCTTCTCAGTCTTTCTTTGTCCTTTGTGACCCAACACTTAAAGAATAACTGGCTATTTCCTTTGTAGAATAGTCCTCAATTTAAATTTGTCTGTTTTCTTGTGATTAGATTGAGGTTATCCATTTTGACAGGAATATCATAGAATAATATTGTACCCTTGTCAGCATATCATATCAGGGGTACACGTGATCAGTATTACTTGTTCCTTGTGCTGCTAACTTTGATCATATGACTAGGGTGGTTTCTTCCAGGTTTCTCCACTGTAAAGTTATTATTTTTGTCTTTGTAATTAATAAATATTTTGTTGGGTGGATACTTTGAGACAAGGCGGATACCTTGTTTCTCATCATACATCTGTCTACTGGTTTTAGCAACCATTGGTAATTCTTACTTGTAATCATTATTACCTTACTGTTTGCCTAATGGTGATTTTCTATTTCCATCATTCCTTCTGTGTTTTTGAATCTTAATTTTACTGTAATGAGGAACTGACCCTTTCCTTCTATCTTTTAATTTATTCAGTTATTTATTTATTTATTTATTTTCAGTTATTTATATCAGTATGGATTCAGGGATATTTATTTTATGAATTATAACCTAATATTTTTCATTTGGCCATTGAGAACTCCTTTAAGTTGGCTTCTGAGTCTTTCTGACATGACTTCATCACTTTATGAGCACGTCCTCATATTTTGGTACCATAATGATATTCTAGGCTCAACTTTTATTTTCATTGTTCCAGCCCTTCAAACGACTATTTATCTAGGGAGTCCTGGTTCCCTTTATTAGGTAATGATATTTAGAAACCAAGATCCCTGGGCTAAGTGTGCTCATTGCTACTGGGGTTGATCTTTGCCTGTAGCCTCTTTCAGTGGATGGAGTTAGGAAATACATATATGTATACTCTCACATACATATACACATTTATTTCTCTATATATGTATGTGTGTATATATTAAAATCCATGAGGAAATACTAATACCTCAATTCCCATTAAACATCATGGGCTTTTTTTTTTTTTTTGTCATAGAATTTTGCTCTGTTGCCCAGGCTGGAGTACAGTGGTGCAATCTTGGCTCACTGCAACCTCCATCTCATGGGTTCAAGTGATTCTTCTGCCTCAGTCTCCTGAGTAGCTGGGATTACAGGTGCACGCCACCCCACCTGGCTAATTTTTTGTATATTTAGTAGAGGTGGGGTTTCATTACATTGGCCAGGCTGGTTTCAAACTCCTGACCTCAATTGATCCATTTGCCTCGACCTCGTAAAGCGTTAGGATTACAGGTGTGAGCCACTGTGCCCGGCCTATCATGGACATTTCTTATGAGAGTTCTCATAATCATTTACAAACAATGTTGGAAATAAATGTTCTCATTGACTTGGAAATAATCTAGTAATAGAATCCTCCTTGACCTTAACATTTTAATCTCCATTACTCGTGATGAGAAAAGTTTTTAACCACCTCACCCTGGTTTCCAATTGACAAAATCTTCCCCTCTACCTAAACTTCATCTCCAGCAGATATAAGAAGTGTATTTCCTAAGACAGCAGTCATTTCATAATGATTTGACAGGGCTGTCCACTACATCCCGATGGGTACTTACACTTCTTCAATTTTCAGAAGGAATAAGAATGCCCTGTATTAGGATTGCAAGTTATAGCCACTCTGAAGTGGTCCAGATTTTTCCACATTTTAGTGATCAGGTGTCTCTCCATCTTTACATCATAAATACGACTCGTGCTCCTGCAATTCACACCAGGGCATACTGGATAAGTTACTTAATCCTCCCAGAAGGGTGTGTAAATTTATTTAGAATATCTCAGCCCCACAGAACTCTGAATATGAAGAGATCTGAACCTTCTAATAGTCACAATTTCTTAGTGACTTTTCCATCTTTGAGCTGGATAGTATGTAAAGAAATGGATACAAAAACTCTATGCACAGGCAGTGATGATTGAGTATGTAAAAGTCATTGTAGAGGAGGCAGGGAACTACTTCAAGGACATCTGACACCCCATGAGTCAACGGTTTTTTCTTTTTGTTGTTTTTGGGGTTTTTTTTTTTTGTAGAAACAGGGTCTTGCTGTCTTGCCCAAAGGGCTGGAGTGCAGTGGTATGACCGTAGCTCACTGCAACCTTGAACTCCTGGGCTTAAGTGATTCTCCCACTTCAACCATCTGAGTAGCTGGGACAATAGGCACAAGCCACTGTGCCCGGCTACTTTTCTTTTAGTTTTTGTGGAGACAGGGTCTTGGTATGTTACCCAGGCATCCTGATTTTTACCTAAAACATATCTGTGTCTCAAAGATCTGGTACTGCTGTTTAGGCAAAGCTCAAGAACCTTTGCAGTTGTATTCCCAGAGATATGTATTAGTGTCATTTCTAAGATTTCCCCCTCAGCATGGTACAGGGTAGGGTTTCAAAGATGGCTTTTGAAGAGTAGAAGAGGTAGAATGATCAAAGTAATAGTATAAAGTGGGCTTTGTCTTTGACAGACATTATGTACCTGTTAGGTGCCAGGCACTGTGCTTGGTAGGTGATAATTCAGAAAGGGAAGAAGAAATTTAAGGGAGATTTCAGGAGTAGAATCTTATAATTCAGAAATGAATTGAATGGAGCCAAGACTGAGGGCTTCAATATTGGAGAAATGTAAGTGATAATTTCTAGCAGTGAGATGGAATACAGAAGGGGAAACTTTTGAGAAGTGGAGTTCAGAAAAGAAGCAAGTGAGGATAATTCATATTTGTAGACCGGAGAAGGTCATCATATTGGTTTCGAACATAGAGTAGTGGGAAGCTACTGAGTCAGAGCTATTATTTAATCAATAAGCAAAACAGAATCAAAACTTCCTTGTCCACTAAGCTTTCCTTGATTAGTACTACATTACTATAGAGTGTAGAATTAGGTGTCCACTCGGCCCCTAAGAACTTAACACATTTTATACTATTTTTGGTATCATATTTTTATGTGAATTTATGTAATTTTTAGCTTGTGGTTGTTCATTCTATACCTGCATCACACGGATCTACTGCTGTATCTTCTCCCTCTACCACATACAAAGCCTTGTACCTTGCTGTGAGCACAGTAGTTGAATGAACACTTGTGACATGAGTGCTGAATGAAGATTGAAACCATTCATTAGTTCTTACCATTGAAAATCAACAGTGAGACCCAAAGCTGATTCACAGTTAAAAATCTGATTTTCTTATTCAGTAATGCAGAGTTTTACCAGAAGTGTGATTAAAAACCAGTCTTTTGAAATGTCACCAAAATAAAATCCTTGACAGATACAACACTACTAGGTATATCATTAGAATATATTCTTAATATAATAAACGCTTAGAATCAGAACATTGGTTGAAAACATAGGAGCTTTACGGGGGCAGTAAATTTGGAGCTAGTCACATTTTAAATTTGCCATCGGTGGTTCTTTGTTGAATCCAGAAGATAGAGCAAATTGAGCTGATAGTGCAGGTTAGCAACGTAGTTTTATACAAGATTCTGGAATTTTAGGATTTTTGAGTGAGGAGGGCATTAGAATACAAACTTCTTAAATATCTACTTTTGCCATAAAAGCACTCCCCCATCTTACAAAAACTTACGAGTGCCATGGATGAAGATTTGTTGAAACTAAACTTTTTGGTTCTTCTCCCCTGTTTCTTTACCAGGTGAAAATTTTATGTTGAAATATATTGGGTCCTATCTTTAAGTGGTCTGAATAGCTATGTTTGAATGTATTTTTATTATGTAGTCAGAGACACTAAACCATTGAAATAGGATTTATGCCCCTTGCCACAAAGTATATAGCATTGTATTTTAAATGACTTGCTATAAACAACAAGGGTTTTGTCTTGTGCCTCAAAAGTTTTATGGTAGACATTCTTTAGAACAATATTCTTTCCTGCTGGTTACGGAATCCATCCCCAAGGCAGGGCTTGCCGTTGATTGATTGTTACTGAGGTCACCTCTTAGTTTGAGTGAACATGGCTTGTTCTTCAGAGCAAGTGGGAAAACTGACTTACTTGTGCGACGTGCTCAAGTCTATTTTGAATAATGAAGTTGGACTCTGGGAAGTCTTAGTATGAAAACCTTATCTGTTTCTATTTGCTTCTTGCTTGCATGAGAATTTCTAGAGGGGGAATTGGAGCGTCTTACCTTCTGAATTGGATTGAGGGGCAAGAGATCATCATTTGATGTTCTCTGGAATCTCGAAGGTATGAAATAGTCCTTCTGAGGCTCTTGTTCTGCTTCAGCTAGAGTAATTTAAATCATGTGATGTGACCCTTATGAACCCTTCAGAGGTATTCAGAGAATAAATAACAAGGTCAGACCTTCTACTAAAGTGTTTCTGATATAAGCCATGAAACCAATCTCTCTGCACCTTCCCCTCTGCCTGTCAACGTGTGGCCTCATGGTGTTCTGTGCCTCTGATGGTTGTTTCTCTCCCTCGTTCTTCCTCTCGCAGACATGCCTTGAATTGGAACGCTACCTGCAGACGGAGCCCAGGAGGATCTCGGAGACCTTTGGTGAGGACTTGGACTGTTTCCTCCACGCCTCCCCTCCCCCGTGCATTGAGGAAAGCTTCCGTCGCTTAGACCCCCTGCTCCTCCCCGTGGAAGCGGCCATCTGTGAG
Organism: Papio anubis; assembly: GCF_008728515.1. NCBI lineage: Eukaryota > Metazoa > Chordata > Mammalia > Primates > Cercopithecidae > Papio > Papio anubis. Next base: position 91,040,240 of record NC_044985.1, on the reverse strand, counting down.
AAGAGCTCAGCAGTGGACATCTTGCTCTCTCGGGACAAGTTGCTATCTGAGACCTGCCTCAGCCTCCAGCCGGCCAGCTCTTCTCTAGACAGCTACACAGCCGTCAACCAGGCCCAGCTCAACGCAGTGACCTCATTAACGCCCCCATCGTCCCCTGAGCTCAGCCGCCATCTGGTCAAAACCTCACAAACTCTCTCTGCCGTGGATGGCACGGTGACGTTGAAACTGGTGGCCAAGAAGGCTGCTCTCAGCTCCGTAAAGGTGGGAGGGGTCGCAACAGCTGCAGCAGCCGTGACGGCTGCCGGAGCCGTTAAGAGTGGACAGAGCGACAGTGACCAAGGAGGGCTAGGGGCTGAAGCATGTCCCGAAAACAAGAAGAGGGTTCACCGCTGTCAGTTTAACGGGTGCCGGAAAGTTTATACAAAAAGCTCCCACTTAAAGGCCCACCAGAGGACTCACACAGGTAGTGGTACAAGTTGGCCGCACGTGGTTTCTTCTCCTTTCCCCTCCTGTAGCCTCCTCATGTGGGAGGGCTCCTCTTTGTTCTGAGGAGTGGCATCCCTGCTGATGAGGAGGTGATAGACAGGCGGGAGGGCCCAGGTAGGGACAAAGAATGACTCACTTGTTACCTTAAGATCTCAAGATGTCCCAAGCACAGGACATGGGTTTGTCCCTACAGTGCCAACCACAGCATAGAATCACGCAGTTCTGAGGATGGCTGAAGGGGGCCCTGGCAGTGACTCGTAGCTGTTTGTGACACAGACACTTGTCGCTTTCCTGACACTTTGCATTGTTTTGCGAGTGTAGCTCCACAGTTTTGATCAACACTGGGGTCTGAGGATGCATTTGAAAGCATTCACAGTTAAACAAGGTAGCCAGGGTGTCCCTATTCACTCTTTTCCCAGCATCCTGATTTTTCATCAAAGTCACCAACAGCAGGAGGGTTTCAGAGTTCATTAGATGTGATCATTCTATAATTAATTGGCATCTCCTCTTTTGCATTGTTCTCTGGCGCGTGCTTTATGGAGAGATGGCAGAATTGCTTTTTAATGAGCTTGTTACTGAGAAGTTGCTAAAGTGATTACATTGCTATGTGTGTGGTAAGAGCGGGTGGGGGAGGGATGGGGATTGGGTATTTTACTCAGGGCATCCTAGTAGCCCAGGAAGAGACACTACCCCTAAGTTCCAATCATACTGATCTTTTGAGCAATGGGATAATTTGGAAAAGTGGGGTTTACACAGAAAAGAGTGAGACTCGTATTTTTCTTGGAACTGGTCTTTGTTCTCTGCTTTGAGATTGGAGCTTAGGGGTAGTGTCTCTTCCTGAGCTACGAGGATGCTAGTAGCAGTTACCGTGATTGGTGGCTTTTAAGTGACTCTCCGTCAGTGTGCTACCTGTGTGGTTTTTGCATACTGTTTGCATGCTGCGAGCTGAATAGGGAAAATCCCCAAAGGTGTAAGTGGAGGTATAAAAGCATTCTTGGAGAGAAATCAGTGATGGCATATAAGCTAGGAAAAGTGTTTGGTGCTCTGGGGGGCCTTCTGGGCTGTGCCACCAAAGAAGTGTGCAGGGGAGAGATTGTTGGCTGGAAAATGAGAACAACCTGGGCTTTAGTTCTAACTCTGCCACTATCTAGCTCTGTGACCTTGAGCCTGTTCCTTTACCTCGCCAGAGCTCATTGTCCACATCTGTTGAACAATCTGACTCTTAAGGCCCCTTTCAATTCTAATGTTCTGGAGGTCTATGAACTATTTTTGTGTAGTAGAGAAGAACTTTCTGAAGTTCAAATACATAATGTGTGACAGAGGAAATCACTGTTTTGAACCTCAGAGTTATTCCCATGGGAGAGTGAAGACTGACATTACTTCCTTGCACACCAGGACTTGGGCCTGTACTGCTCTAATTCTGAACTTAATTTCCTGTGTGGCTCTTGCTTGGTTCATAGGACAGTCTCCTAACATAATGATTATATCCCGTGGCTCAGGCAGAGACCCACTCATGGTTTCTCATCAGAATTTGAGTTCCAGTTCACCACTCCACATACACCAAGGCTAATGTTTCACGCTATTGTCAGTTTTTGCTTCTTTGATATTGTCCTGAAGGTAGTTTTTATTGATATTTCTTTCTTTGTAAAGTCAATGAGTAAAGTAATGGCAAGACATTGGAAAGACATTGCAGTGCTCCCAGGCTGGAGTGCATGACTCATCTCCTGGCCCCTCCAGGAAACCAGAGAAGGCAGAAAAGGGCAAGAATGTTGTGTTGTCTTGGGGCTGTGGAGTTCATGATTATGGACACTTTTTGAATTATTGGCACTAAGGGCACATCCTGCTTAGCATGGAGGCTGGACAGCTCTGGGAAAGCAGAGATTGTTTTTAGGGAGTCCAGAGCATTTTCTTCTTCTTTCTTATCCCCTCTTTCTAACAGAGATGTCAGGAGGGTGACTGTTAGGGTTGATGCATTATTTGGTGCTTTGTTTTTTTGAGCATTGTCTACTCAGAGTGATTACCAAGGTGGAGCTCATTATGTTACCTGGCACCTGCAACTACTTGCCTTATGTTGGACTAAAGTGGAAAACTCCTATAGGGAATTCACTCAGGGAGGCACCAGCATTATTAGAAAAGCAGTATTGCAGAGCAGTTAAGAGCTGAGCTTTGTGATCAGGTGGACTTGGGTTAATGTCCTCACGCTATCGCTTGCTAGATTTATGACCTCAGTTTCCTCATTTCTAAAATAGAGACAATTGTGTCTAACTCCTAGATTGTTTTGAATATTAAATGAGCAGATATCTGTAAAATACTTGTAAAAAAACAAAATACCTGATAGATAGTAAGAACTCATTACAGATAGTAGTGGGGTTGATTATAGCTATTACTATTGTTGTTGATATTAGTGATGACTGAGTGAAAAAAGAGCTTTGTAAGCCAGAAATAAGCCAGTTAGCCAAAGTTAAATACCGTAAAACAGCAAGAAGCTTTTTCCCTCTCGCTGCCAGTGGTTGATCAATGGGATGTGGGGTGATGACACTGTGGACACAAGTTACGGAGGATAAACCAGACATGCAAGCATTGGCCCATGGAAGTTGGCAGTAAGGCGGAAAGATCATGCCTTTCCTCCCACAACATAGTAAGCAGTTGCGTGGCATCCGCAGAAGCATTTTGCCTGTAAAACCTTCCTCAGAGACATGCACAGAAGGGAAAGTAGGTGCTACAAGAAAGAGAAACAGATAAAAGGGGAGGTAGAGACAGGGATGGAGGGTGGGGAGAATATGAATTAATTTGGATTAAATGGATGAGAATCAGAAGTACTTATTTGGAATTGGTGTGAATTGGAGCACATGGGGAACTGAAAACAAAGGTGATAATTTATGTGGTGTAGATGAACTAAGAATAATGAAAAAAGCATGAAGGATGGAATCAAATTAAGTGCAAACATGTAAAGGAAATGGACTGGTAAAAGCTCGAGGGCAAAGGTATATGGAGATTGGAATTCAGGTTGGAAAGAGGCTGCTGATATAAGGCCTGGAGTTGGGAGAGCTGCTGACCAAATGTGGAAATGAAGATTTTTTAAAAATGGGCTCTGGTTGGATTCAGGCAAGCTATTTTAACACAGGACTCACTTTAATTCAGTCAAAATATTTCTTATCTTCCAGTTGGAGAGGTGTTTTGATACAGGAAAAAAAGGGAGATAGGTATACCATCCCAGAGAAAGAAGAGAAATATTTGCATTTTATTCTCTACGGTTGCAGATACATGCTATATCTCTTCTATGTGGTAATACATTGCAAAGGAGAAACAGTGAAGAAATGAAGTAAAATAAAATGTGTGTGTCTTCCTTTTATATGCATAAAGGAAGACAATACATGTTGGTAACATGGATTTGCTTGCATTGAATAATTTTTAAGGTGTTATTCATTTAATCTTTATATAGATAGAATTTACTGAGCTGAAAAAGAGATGCATTTTTTTCCTTCTGTGGCTGTTTTTTGAGGATGCTGAATCCTTCAAAATTTTTGCCCTGGAGGATATTAGGCAATGAGGTGATTTTTTATTTATTATTTTTTAAGGTAGCAGATGTTCACATTGGTAGCTAGGGCACAAACACGGGTTGCCCAAGGAAGTAAAGTTAGAGATGGGGGTACTGAGCTGGAGGTGCAGGATGACGAGGCAAGGACTGGGACAAAGGGAATATTATGAAGTAGCAGGATTTAGTGAAAGGAAGCATATAAAAATAGACATAAGGGCCAAGCGCTGTGGCTCACGCCTATAATCCTAGCACTTTGGGAGGCTGAGGCAGGTGGATCACCTGAGGTCAGGAGTTCGAGACCAGCCTGACCAACACCCATCTCTACTAAAAATACAAAAATTAGTTGGGCATGGTGGCAGCGCCTGTAGTCCCAGCTACTCAGGAGACTGAGGCAGGAGAATCGCTTGACCCCAGGAGGCAGAGTTTGCAGTGAACCGAGATTGCACCATTGCACTCCAGCCTGGGTGACAGAACAAGACCCTGTCTCAAAAACAATAAAAATATTTTTTAAATGGACATATGGTTTATTCATTGGGAAGAGCACTTAGTGTTGGCATGAGCGTAAAAATGTTCTTAGCAGCCAAGCCATTGCAGACCTTTCTCTCCTACTCTGTTTTCTGGTCTTCATATATTTTTCTTTCTCACAAAGTCTACCATTATGATCATAGTTGTATTCATCTTCTTGAGTCAGCTAAATAATCCTTAATATTTTGATGAAAGGTAACTTTCACTTCCAATGTTAAAAAAAAAAAAAAAACTTCATGCTCATTCTCAGCAAAAATCAAATTTTAAAAAATCTTAATAGTTTCTGTGTAAAAAAGGAAAGAAGTATTTTCTACATTTCTTCTTAATTACTTCTGAGAAGAGATAAAAACCTTTCATTGAAATGGTGCTTTGTGCTAAGTGAACAGACTTTTCAAATTTGAAAATGCATATAAAGGCACATCCACATTTATGTTACTATGCGTGAGTCATATTGGAAAAGTCAGGACAACGGCCGTTCGATCTTTGATTCTTGGTCGCAGTGAAGGGAGATGTGAAGAAGTCTTGTTCTCTTTACGTGCTGCTTGGAGGACTCTCTCTCTAGACTGAAGTTGCTGTCACCTAAACCATGGGTGGTGATAAGCATTCTCTAGATTTTGTACTGAACAGTGTAACAGGATGCTTTTCAGGTGGAAAAGTAATACAAATGTGCAATTTGCTTAGCATTTTACATTTGCTTTGGGGCCCATCTTACTGAATCAGAAAGTGGCACAATCTCTAAATTTAATCAGAATTTAGGGAACTAGTTTATTTTCAGATGAAAAGGTGACTAAAAATACTACAAACAAAAAGACCAGTGTAGCATTCAAAAGGCAAACAGAAGTTATGTCCTACATGTAATGAAAGGCCTTTAAAGTTTGAAATACAATTTATTTTACTTATTCAACAAATACATACAAAGCACTTGCTATGTCCCAGACATTGTTCTAAATGTTTTACAAATATTAACGCTTTTAATCCTTATACTAACCCAATGACATAGGTACCATCTTATTTTATAGATGAGGAAAGTGAGACCCAGAGAAGTCAAGTAATTTGCCCAGTGTCACACAGCTCATCATAGATGGTCGGGCAAGGATTTGCACCAAAAAGTATTGCTCCAGTCGGAGTGCTCTTAACTTCTGTGCTTACTAATGAAGGGGAAACAAGTCAGATGAATTTTTAAAAAGTAACCCGTTATTGAGAGGAAATTAAAAACATATAGTTTAAATACAAATGGACAATGAAAAGTAAATATCCTCTCTAAATAGGTGGATATTAGGAGGGTCCTTAAACATAGTGCCTCATCAGGTGACTGAGAAGCAGTACAAGGAAATTGCAAAGAAATGGTCTTCCATTCCAGGCCTATTATTGTTACTGATAAAGCTACTATTTCATGGTCGTTACTATTTTCATTTTTTTTAACGTTAGTATTAAAGAGAGACATGCCAGTCTCAGTTCACGCATTAAAATGACAAATGTTAATACTCTGTCCCTATGAAATAAAGGTCAGTATTATCACAACATGGGAGAAACTGAGGACCCCCCCACAAAAAAAAGTAACTTAGTTCAGGCCATGCAACTGCCTGTTGTTAGAAATCAAATTGGACCCATGTCTCCTGACCTGTAGGCTTACATCCTTCTCAGTAGATTGTTTTGCCTCTTACTTACTGTTTGTGTTCCTCAGTCTTTCTGCGAACAGGTATTAAGTGCCCATAGATGTCAGGCACCGTACCATGGAGTGACCAGCAGAGGAGACCAGGGTGGTCCATTCGGAAAGGAGTGCTAAAGGGCGGTGATGGGGCAGTAAATGAAAGCAGGGTCTTGCATCGGCAGTCAGAGGCAGCATGGAAGATGTGGAGATAGCAAGTCGCTTTTCTCCTTCTGTACAGAGTGTTTATTGATGCTGTTCATCTTTTTAAATGATGCCAATGTGATAATATAGTAATTTATATAAATAGAAGCCCTAATTCAAGGTCAGGCATAGCAGCAGGATAAAATTAAATACCTCAGTGTGGAACTGTAGGGGGTTCATCGACCACTTTCAACCTCCTAGTGCCATAGATAAGAATTCTTTGAATTTATACAATAGCAACTGAAATGGGGCAATTTTAAGACATTAAAGGGCCTTTAATATGCCGAGACACATGGCTGCTAATGAAGTTTATCCATGTGTTGAGGCAGAAACTCATTAAACCCCGATTATGGGATGGAAACAAGAATAAGGGTTAAATGTTCAGTTCACAAGGTGGAGAGAGCTGAATAGGAGGGTTTGATAATTTGGATTTAGCATATTCAAGAGCTTAAGAGAAGTTTGAAAAGAAAGGGTATGAAGTGAGGTGGTGGAAAAACAATCACTGGGAAAATTTTCTGATTCAGTAAAATCTTAAAACTTTACCGCATGATAATTTAGCAGTGTGATAACTCCTAACATTTATGAAGATAAGTTAATGTAAATGTATATTGGGAAGCATGGCTTAAACTCAGCATATACACAGCAAGCACATTTATTTTATCATTATACTATGAAAATAAATGTAGGCTTTGTGGGATGCCTATTCCAGATGTCCTTTTAATGGATAATTGTTAGCCACAAAGCAAATAAGTATGTTAAAATAAGAATGGAGGAGAAAGAAAAACATGAAATTAATGAGTATTTCATCATAAACAATATTTTTGAACATCCACTATACATACACTAGTCCCTGTCTTATTGCCCAGGACCTTGCTTTTCGACACAAAAGCCTGAAATATGGTTTCATAAAATCATTATATTTGGAACCTGATCTCAAAAGAGAATATAGCCTGGGTGGGGGATGTGGGGGAACTGGGAGGAAGGAGAAGAGAAAAGAGGAATCTCATTTCAGAAAAGGCAGTGAAAGTAATAGAATTTTATAAATTCTAAGGTTTCAAGGGTAGGCCAGTTCTGTTTGATAGACAAGAAAAAAAGAGGGTCATGAAAAGTCTGTGCAAATGAAAAAATGACATTGAGAAGGCCAAGTGTGAACTTTTAGAAAAACTGTTCCTTTTAATAAATCGATAATGTACAGAGGCTGTTTCTATTATAATATGAGTGTTAATTACTGTCATGATCATGGTTATCCTGTACATCTAATATAGGAAGGTTTGAGGAAAGCTCTGTGGAGCTTTGTAAAGAGTGAAGGCTAAGATGACGTTATAAGAATTGATGGTAGGCAGGAATTTTCTATGTTTCCTGAAGTTGAAACAATGGTGTAGTGATTGTGTTTGAATTAGAAAAAAAAAACAAAACAGAGTTTAAGAAACTCATGTATTAATTTTTTTAAACAAGTTTGTTTTGAATGATCATCTTTTTTAAAAAGTTAAAATGTAAAGACAGATGAAAAATAATTTTAAAATGACCTTTCTTTGAAAAATATTCAGCTTGAATGTAGTAGAAATTACAGTTGAAACCTTGATAACGGATCATCAGGAAACAAACTTTTCATATAAGGAAATTAGTTCCGATGAGTAAATGCAGCTGTTTGGGAATCTAGTCCACCAGGGGCAGAATGTGTCATGTGACACTAAGCTCTGCTACTCTGGTACCAAATGGAGAACACCTAACCCTTTCCAGGCAGGCAGTTTCTATTTGTCTTCACCCTGATGGAAGCAAATTGGATGGCCCTGGCCAAACTTGTTTTCTAAAATACAGATCTTTTTCTTCTGCATTCCCCACCTAAGAACCTAATATCTGATCCCTTCCTGTACTCTGCCATTTTCTGTCTTGCAGCCTTCCTCTGTCCTTCACAGCACAAAGGATCTGGTAGCAATACACTGTAGGCTGTTGTGGTCGGTGGATTATACATCCATCCACCAGTGTATAACACTTTAATCTTCTATTATTAGTTTTTTAACCTTCAACTAGGGGAAACTTCATAGAATTTCAGTAGTCTGTAAACAGGTAGGGAGACATGATGGGGGAGTGTTGGGAACTGGGATGGCATTCCCCCACTTCACTCCAGCAGCATCCCATGTACCTCTCCTCTGCTACTGGATTTTCTACATTTTCTAAAAGTGGCTTCCTTTCAACAATTTGTTAATGTATTGACATGACATTATTAAGCTAAATGTTGGTCGAGGCAAGATCACTTAAAATAATTAGAAGTTGGTGACTTTTTAGTGTGCTAGTTACTCAGCCAACCACTGGTGGAGTTACTCCTCATTCCTGCAATGTCTCCATGTTTGGTCACCAATGGTTGGTTATATAATGGAGGTGAAAGCACTTCAGTTATTTGAGGATGTCTGCAATGAGAAGAAGCTTAGCACGCTTTGTTCCGTATTTCAATTCACCCTACTTTCTCCTTCAACATGTATGTTTATGGAGCTAGGTGAGCTGGGGACTAACCCAGGATTGGACCCCATAATCTCGTAGGGGAGGAAAGATCAGAATGCCCCATTGCTGGTTCCTTATGAAGCCTCAGTCCAGCTTTGTCCTAAACCAAGCTTCCTTGGCACACCCCCTTCTTTTTGCACCTCACATCTTTTTTTTTCTTCCCTTCAAAAGTTATCTGCATTCATGTAAGACCTCTTTTATTTTGTTTGCAAAATAAAATACATTTACAGGTTAAAACTCCTTTTATATTCTAAACTACTCATCTGGTATTATAAAACATATACTGAGGCTTCTTTTGTTGTTTCTGCCTTTAAAATGTATCCCGTTTCCATTACTATAACATTTATGGAATTCAGTAAAGTGGTACATATTGTTTTCAGGCAAATAATGTAAAAAGATGTTTTAATCCCAACTTTGTTGAGCCATCATAGTTTTATCTGTTTCACTAGGTGAGCTAAAAATGATAAAAGCTATCAATCATTTTGTTGCAGGCAGGAAACCAGAAGCCATCTTTAGTTAATAAAGAACTTGACCTCCATGGTAGAGTACTGCCTACTTAGGTGTCTTAGGGTATCTAATACCTTCCTCTGGAGCCCTTGCTGTTTTCCTAGCAGGGATGTTTTGTAATAAGGACTATAGTTTGTTCTAATATGGAAGCCAGTGTTAAATGAGAGTGGTTCTAGGAGTCTAGCAGATGCCCTAAAAAATGTAGGGATTCTATCTGTGTCCTAATGAATAGAACCAAGACAAAGCTTGACTCTGGTACATATTCGAGGGTAAAGAGCACCAAGATATAGTAGGAAATATTTTAGAATAACTATGCAGTAGTCCCGTTTAAAAGGTTTCTGTCTTCATTTTGTGTGTTTATGTAATTTAATGTCATTTCATGGAATTCGTTGCTTGGTTATGAACTTATAACATGGTGTTTTGAATCCCCTTACTATGGGATATGCAACATCCTTCACCTGTACTGAACGTCTGTTGCAGAAAGGAAATAATGATTCCTCATATTGAATTCTCAATTGGTCATGAGCCTGTTGAAACTAGTATTGGTATTTTAAAAAGAGCAACAAAAGATACATCTCCCTTCCTTGATATAGGTAATAAGACGTTTTATGTTCCTAGTGTTCAGGAGAGAGTGTCAGAAAATCAATATGAATAAATTCAAGTACACAGAGGATTTACCCTATTTGAAAATGCAATGTGTGGCAAAATGACGGTATATATTAAATTTTTTTGTTTCACTTGCATGTAAATATTAGCATTTAGAAAAGGTGTCGTAGGCTACTTATAAATTTAGACAGAGGGCAATTTGCTGGCTTTTTGTTTTTTTCATTCTTTGTTGTTGTTTAGTGTCTCAAGGCTTACAGCTAAACTGAATTTGAAACTAAATACTGTCATTACAGAAGATTTTTCGTGAGTTCTTCCAATTTCTCTGGGGATAAAATAATGGTCGCTGGAAGCAGTGGAGAAACAGTAATTAGGGCAAATAGTAATACTGTGCATGATTGAGGAAAATGTGAGAAAGGGAGGGGGAAAATGCAACAGACAGACTTGTACATCTTGTTACTAGGAAACCACATCAGCATTAAATACAGTGTGCTAATTGGCTATCCTGTTTCTTCCTGGGTACCAGCCTGGGCCTGCTACACAGCTGTTTCTGCTCTTTCTGGTTGCTAGGTAACTGCATCATTTGCTCCCCCCACCCCCACTTTGTATTCTGGAGGGTAATTGGCTACTTCTGCTCCTGGTGTTGCTGCTGGGTACCAGTCTGGGCCTGCTGCTCTGCTGTTTTCCAGAGGGATTTAGTCAGGAGGGAGGGGAGGAAAAGGGAGAGGAAGATATGCTGGCAATTAATGGAGCATAAGTGCAAATTCTACACAATGTCTGGCACCTGCGGCCCCTTATCCTGCCTTCTCAACTAAATCCTTTAGCTATGGAAACACATTAAAGTCTTGAAGTCTTTCTTTCTCGGCATACCTTATAAGTATAGTTTAAAGGAAACAAGACATTTGAAGACATCACTTAAATGACAGCTTTGGTCTTCTTCAGGAAAAAAACTGGCAAAATATTACATACCTATATTTTGATATGAGCAGTAATAGAATTTGTGCAGATATTTAAAATACTTTATAACAAGACAGCATCTTTAACATCCTAAGGATAGTGCCACATTATTTCTTAAATGGACCAAATTATTCTGTAGCCATTCTTCTTGATAGGAGATAGAATGGACTAAACACATTATGGGATTTTCCCAACTGTTTTATGATGAAGGAGTAAAGGGAGGCTTTCAGATACTTGACTTTCCTATCATGGGTTTTATTCCTTTGATGTGCACAGCACATGCCCTGGTGCTTTTCAGTGGGACATTGCATTTACATGGCCATAACACATTTTGCACCATAGCTGCTTTCCTGATGGCAAATGAACAAATGTGATGCAAAATCTAAAGTCAATTTTGTGATTTAAAAAACAAGTAAAAAGGTAATTACTTTACATATAGTTGTCATCTCTTGTTGAAGGAGAAGTTTTCATTTCATCATTATTGAAATTCTCACTGGAAGTGTGACAAGGAAGATTCTTTAGAAGTGAAGTGATGCTCCAAGGAGATTTCACTTTAAATGGTTGAGAAAGTATATGTAAATTGGGACCCCTTGAAGAGGCAGCTTTATTCCCCTGGGAAGGAGCTGTTTTATTGAGAAAACTCAGAGCATGTTGTGTGACTGTGCACAGAAATAGTTAGCAAAGGCAACTCGTATTTGACACTAATGGCTGTTAGTGGTTTCCCATACTAATGAGATCCACCATACCCTATCACAATTGAAGCAGAAGGAGGCCTAGGCTGAGCTACAAGCCCTTCCACCATAAGATAAATTCAGGCTTTATGGAATCATTTCTACTTAAAATACCCTTAACATAGCAGAAGACCTCCAGCTAGGCTAGGTGATTGCGAGAAGATCGCAGCGTCAACACCTATCTAAAGGAAACCAATTAGCCCTTAGTAGTGCTCAAATTGCAAAAGAAAATCTTGTTATCAAAGAACAACTTACAGAGGGGGTGTAATATTATTTCTGTTATCTCTGTTAAAAGGACCAGTTGTTAATCACTCAAAAGCATTTGCCCATTAAATGAATTAGCCATTTACTTATGAAAAACCATCAGAAGTCAGAATATCCCTTTGTCACTTGACAAATTTTATATTCTGACTTTGGGAGGGGGGTGCTTTTGTTTGAGTATTTCATCTTTGTTGACAGCAGACTGTCAGAACAACAACTTTGCAAGGATATTATGGATTGTCCCTATTTGACTTAAGCAGGGTACAGATTGAAAAGTTCAAAGAAGTCTGGGGAGTTTGTCTTACCCAGCCCTCTTCTTCACCGATCGATTGGATGTGCTTATACAGCCTCACTGTGGCTCTAGCAAGACCCTGGAAACCCAAGGCAGAGGTCTTTGAAGGCTGAAGGTGGTCATGGTTAGTCCCAGTGATACATGGACATCAGTGCATACTTCCGAGCTTCCTCTCAGTGTACTCTTCTGGGAGAGCAGATCTTTTTTCTTTGGATGTCTCCGTGTTTAAAACAATAGTGAGAGTGCAGGCATACAAGCAAGCATGCTTTGGGGAATGAAGAAAGGAGGTAGTCCATGGAGCTGCTTCAACCCCTGGTTCTCCTCAGTCCTGAAAACCTGCTTTGCTAATTCTCATGGCCACACAAAACTGCTACCTTTGACATCAAGTAAACCGTTGACAGAATTGGAAAGGACGAATCTGATGGCTGCTAGTCCCCCAGCAGGGCTGCTGCTAAGCCGTAATGTGCTTGCGTGTGAATTAGAAAAAGGCGCCCTTTGCATGGGGCGGTTTCCCTGCGCTTGAGGAGCAGAGCCGGATTCAGCCCCCCTCAGCCTGTAGCTGGACACCCTGTGCTCAAAACCTTATGTGGCCTGTGCACACCGGGAGAGCATTCCACACAGATGGGCCTTCCCTGAACTTTTAAGAACTTCTGAGGCTAATAAGGGCATAGCAGGAATGGGAAAGTCACACAATGATTCAAGGAGTATATTGGGACATCCTATCAATGTCTGAAGAGGCCATTATGTGTGACAGCAAATCTTTGAGTCCAGCCACTCTCCTAAAATGTGAGATCATTAGTTGCCTAATGTGGTGGTTCTCAACCAGGGGAGATTTTGTCCCTTAGGGAACATTTAGCAGTGTCTGGAGACATTTTTCATGGTCATATATGGGGCTGGGGGTATGCTACTGGCATCTGGGAAGTGGAGGGCAGGGATACTGCTAAGTATCCTACAATGCCCAGGACAACTTTCGCAGCAAAGGATCAGGTGGGCCCAAGGGTCAACAGTGCCAAGGTTGAGAAACCCTGGCCTAATGCAATCTTAGCTGTCCTCTTCTCTGTAGGTTGCACTGCACCACTTGCGAAACATTTCCTAGTCCTTTAACATGACCCACCCACCAGGTCTTGCCTTCTTCCCTTTTATGATCTTTAACAATATTGACTAAATGGAAATATTGCATTATTTATTATTTCTGTCAGGACTTAGATGATGTGCCGCTTTTCCCCTTATGATAAGAAAGAAATCTCTCTACCTCCACTAAACGCTTAACCTTCTAGATTGAAGATTCGTGATTGTGACTCTTCACAAGCCTCATGCCCTGCCCTTTTGCAGAGGGCTCCTGATCTGTAATAATTTGAGATTTTGCTGAGGCAGAGTTTTGATCACATCAGCTGCCAGGCTGGTACGTGGGAGGGAGGTGCTTTGCCAGGAAGTGGGCCTAGCTGACCAGGCGCTGAAGAGCCGCACCATCATATGGTATTGTCATTCTCCGCCTGGGTACAGTGGCCTTGCTGAAATGTAACAATTGTTTCCTCGTTACCAAAAAGAAGATTAACTGTTAGTGAAGAAATAAAAGTGACGTGTTTTCCGTGGGAAAATAAAACTTTTATTGGGAAAACTGTATATTGCACTGGTATTTGCTACCTCAGTGCATTTCCTACTATTCACTGTTCTGGTTCACACCAGCACCATGAGGAGCATACTGGAAGCTTTTTGAGTGCTTAGGGAGAAAGGTGCTATTTCAGGTAGAAGGATTTAAATGGCCTTATCTAATGGACACATACTTTATGTCTGCATTTTGTCAGGAGCTGTGAATTATGCATTGGCTCTTTCAGCTACATTCACATGCATAGAAAATAACATTGTCAGACATGTCATCCCCAGATACAATGGACAATATGCTATTATAATTGTATGGCATTGTCCTTGCTGTTTGGAGATAATACTGCTGACTTTATTCCTCTCATACATGTGAATGTGGCTGTAGGGAGTACGTGACAGCTGTGGCTTTTACATATATTAGCTTATCCCTTGCCACTTTAAGAGATTGCCATTAGTGAGCTGGCCTCGTGGGGTCATGCTAAGTACCATGTTTTGGATCCCAGTTGTTATCGGACCTTAGTTTTAGACCCAATAGGGAATTAGCAATATTATCTTGATGACCTGAAGATGCAGTGGGTTATTTAGTCAGCTTCCCAGAGCAGATGTGCTAAAGAAAGGGTAGGCTGAGGCATTCCTACTCAGATTGGCTTTGGGAGTAAGAAGGCAATTGGGTACCAAGCCTGGGAATGACTGCTTCCATGTTAGTGCATTACCCAAGTAAGCAATAATAATATCACTTGTATTGATCTTTACAGTTGCCAAGTGTTTCACATACATCCTTCCATTTTACCTTCACTTACTGATGGGGTAAGTCTTCTTATTATACCCATTGTACAAATAAGGGAACCTAGGCTCAAAGAATCATTTTTCAAAGGTTTCACTGCTGAACCATCGCAGAGCCTGCCCTACTCTGTTTTTCCTTTAGAGATCAGTTATTTCTTTTGGGGGCCTAAGTTAAAACGGTATAAATGAATTCAGTTTTGTTTATGGTTCAGAAAAATAAATGGCTTAATATTTGTTGTTATTTTGCTTGTTCAGTATAACTGCTAATTCAGAATAGCTAAGAAAACTGAGTAATTATCTTGTATATTCCTACATTCTGTCTATTTTGGTTGAACTTAAGAATCCTTGATCTTAGTTGGTTTTCCCCTATTTTAAGAAAGAGAGCTGGCTTTGAAGATGCAAACAGACACAAGGTATTGATTCTTGAAGTGATATCTCAGTACTAGTGCATTTGCATATTTTAGATAATTCTTGATGAGAAACAGCAAATAGAAACTTTTCTCTGAACCCCTTGAAAGAATGCATCTTAGCAATCCTCTTTATTACTAAGCTGGAAAATCCAAATGGCGATGCCTTAAAGAATTCGAAGGAAGCTATGGATGGGTGGATCTTGGTATGTGAGTTGTATGCCCCTCTCAGTTACATCAGAGCTTTGCTAGGTGAGGTTGAAGAAATGATTTCTGTGCATTTATTTTTGTTTGTATGATAAGTGTAGAATTCAGGATAATTTTATTTTATCTTTGTTTTTGCCCAGTTATTTGAGGATATTTATGGATGGGTTAGAAGTCTTAAGAATAAAAACCCTTGGTAAATACAGGAATTGTAAGTCTACTCATGGGCAAAGTTCCCATACTCAGGTTATGATTGTGCTTGATATGTGCAGCAATCTCTCCTCTGAATTCAGAAAAGCACACAGTGAAGAAGAATAGCTGCTTTCTAGCATTCTGCCAAAAGGATCTACAGGAACCTCAGAGTGAAGGGCACTTATATTATCTTCCAGAGATCTGAGGAAAGAAAAGGTATTAACACCAAAAGACAAATTCCTGGAAGGCTGAAGGAATAACACACATTACCCCTGAGGGCTCCACTCTTTTGAGGATTGTTTGTCTGTAGATATTTTTGTGTGTGATCCTGTGTTCCCTTACATCTTTGTATTTTCAAACTTCCCCTTTTTATTTCATTCTACCTGCCATGGAAATAACCTTAATAAATTGTTAGAATTGGCGGGGCGCCCAACCCAATTTGATAATAGCCTTTTCCTTGCTGATAATTCTAAGCATTTAGAATACTTTCGAGCCCACCTGTGTATCTTTCCCCCCACCCCCCCCCCACAGTTAGATCTTAAAGTTTTGTGTGTGTGTGTGTGTGTGTGTGTGTGTGTGTGGTTTTCCTGGTGTGCATCTTATCCAAAAAGAATAGTTAATGAGCAAAGCCAAAACGAATCCTTTGCAGCCAGGGAAAACTTTTCATACATCCTTCCCACTCCTGTCATTGTATGAACTACAAGGACCACAGGTACAAAGCTTGTGGGATCAATTACCGTTAGGCATTTTCTAAAAAATCTGTTGTGAGAAGAGTAAAGCAATAATTAAAATTAACTGAACAGCTTTTGCTCTATTGAGGCGTTAAATCTTTGTGTAAACACAATCACATTGTGCAAACATAGGTCTTTTTAGTTGGGTGACTTAGACAGCGAACCCACTGAAGTTTTGAGGTCTCTGGGTCAAGGGCCCATTTTGACACGGTTTGAGAGGTCACCTGCTCATTTGTGTCTGTGTTCTGCTGCAGAAAGAACTGTGAGCTGGTATGGTTCCTTGCCCACCACAGCACAAAGAAGAGCCGGCTGGCATTTGGCAGATAGCGGTCTGTGACAAGGGGGAAGGAAATTGCACACAAAGCAAGACGGCTGCACACAGGAGCTGGTGGGGAGTGCTTGGGAACCTCTGGGGCCCAGGCAATGATGCGGCTTGAAGGTGGAGAAAACAGCAGTTATAAAATATAAATGTGTTTATGATTACATTGGGCCTATGCTATATAATTTTACACACACTCATATTTGTGATTTGCAGCCACAGCTCCATATGGAGGAGAAGCTTGCTAATTTACCCAAATTGATAGGGATGCCGCTGAAGATGATCAGATTGGTAGGAGCAGTAGCTGAGAAAAAGTGGTCTCCTAAAACAAAAAAGGTGGGGAGTACTGCTGTGTCAGAGGCATCCTTTGTTCATTTATTTTGATAAGCAGAGCTTGGCTTTAATTATTCATGATAATGCTTGCCCTGGAAGGAGCAGGCCTCTGATGCCACAGCAGCTGTGGGGTGCTGTTTGGTTCTCTGTGCAGTTAACACTAAAACAACCTGCCTAGCCTTTCTTGAGATTTGTCATGCTTTCACTTGTGAGAGGTGAGATGCCCTGACGTTTTGTTTACACCTGATACCCCTTCCTAGAGGGCAAGTATTGACTTGGCTGGAGTAGAAGAGAAAGCCTGAATGATAACAGCCATTTCATGATTTTCCCATCTTAGGCATAAGAACGCGAAAGCCTAGAAGATCCCAATAGTAGACACGCCCAGCTCATAAGTGACCAAGCTGGCTTTTGAGTCTGGGTCTGACTCCAAAGCCTGTCCCCTACAGCATTATGCTGGCATTTCCTAGAGAACAGGCCAAGAAAGGGACAGTGGAGCAGACCCCACCCTTCTTCCACCCCAGTCCATCCCACTCTCTGTGCTTTCAGCCTATTTCCCAGTCTTAGCATCCATTACCATCATTTCCGACAGCTTTCCAAAGTGTTTCTTGACTTGGCAAAATCTTGAGGCACTTCTTCTGGGACCTCTTCAGAAGGAAAGCACTTTGGAACAGCATGCACGAGTTCCAAAGTCCCCAGAGCATGCATGATTCGTGCTTCTTGCAGGGGAACTTCATGGAGACAGGCTGTTGTGACCCTAGGATGCTTGATAGACCTTTTTTTTTTCATAGATGCATAAATACCAGACGATGAATGCTGAATGGCTCGTCCACTCAGCTCATAGCAAAACCCTGGGAGGCATCCCTGATATATGTCCTTTCAATCAATTTTTTTTTTCATCTCATGGGTACTGCTTTCTAAATATGTTTTACATTTGTTTGCTTTTCTCCGTCTCTGCTGCTATAAGCAGAGTCATTTGTGTTTCAGGCACTATCTTCTTTCTCCTGGGCAATTGTAGAACCTCCTAGAAGTTGTAGAACCCTCCCCACACTGGCTCATTGCCTTTGGCAGCCCATTCTCCATTTTGTAGCCAGAGTAATGTTTTAAAGTTCAATTCTGATCATGTTATGCCTCCATTTAAAAGCTCACAATGGCTACCATTGTTCTTAAAGTACAAATTCTTAAACATGATCTCTAAGACCGCTTTCCCAATAGAAATGTAACGTGAGCCACATATATAATTTTATATTTTCTAGCAGGCACATTTAAAAAGTAATTAATCATACTAATTAGTTCTAATACTGTATTTTATTTAGCTCAATATATCCAAAACATTATTTCAACATGTAAATAATTGATAAACAATTATTAATGAACGATTTTACATTTCTTTATCTCTTTCTTCTATTAGAAAACTTTCAAAATCTGGTGCATATTTTACACTTAGAGCATGAATCAGTTCAGATTGCTCACATTTTGGGTACTCAGGAGCCACCTGTCCTAGGGTCTAAGAGACTGGTTCATGCAGGTCTGTTTAAGTCCTTTCACAGTCTGGCCACTGCCTGTTCTCTCAGTCCCTGCAGAGCACACAAACTGATACTCCTCTTTGATCAGCTTCTTGGTGAGGTGTGGGAGAGAATGTAGCAGAGGGCTGAGAGGACGTCACCCCTGCTAATGAACTGGAGGAAACAGGCCAACATAGAACCATCCGCGTTCTCCCCTTCTGCAGGGCTTTCTGGAACAGCAAATAGGATGGACTGTGATGGAAGAAGGGTGGGGTCTTTTGCTTCTGTGTCCCTTTCTTGGCTTCTAGAAAACCCCAGCATGATGCTGCAGGAGAACAGGCTTTGCAGTCAGACCCAGACTTAAAAATCAGCTCAGCCACTTATTAGCTGGGTGTCTGTCCCTGGGCTTCCGTGTTCCCCTCCCTAAGATGGAAAAATCACCACCTACCTTGCAGGGCTTCTGTGAAATAGCACAGGTAAAGCGCCATAGGGCTGCCTGATATGTAAAGAGCATGCCAGGAACAGGGATGTTATTACCTGGTGTTTCTCCTTCACTCCAGACCAGTCAGTACCCACCACTCAGAAAGGGGAGGCAGGTAGAAATGAAGCTTCAGCTCATCTCACACTGAGGTGCGGGTTAAGAATGAAATCCTTGCTTTGCTGTTGGCCTTGGGGGTTTCCATTTTTGGTCTATGTACAACTTGTTAAGTGACACAGATTTTTTTGAGAAGGTGAGGGAATGAAATGAAAAACATGCTGGTAAAGTTAATATGAGGTATTCTCTGAAAAAAAAAGTTTCTACCCACACAAAGGTCTAGTAGTCAGTAGTACCGTTCTGTGAGCTGAAAATGAGACCATGGGTTCTAGGGGAGGGCAGATGAGTTGTAGTTCGCACTCCTGGCTTCCCGTCTCAGTAGATTCGATTCCTTTGCTTATTCATTTTTAAAAAGTTAGAACAACTATTATATAGGTACGTCTAAATAGTTCTGACATTCTTTCCAGTTGAAACATTTGTTTTATCAGAAAGTATTTCCAAAGGGAATATGAGCATTGATTCCACTTTAATTGTTGTTGCTTATATAAAAGGCAGAGTGAGGTAGTGGTTAAGCATGTGGATTCTGAAGGTAAGATGGCCTGAGTTTCAGTCTTGACCGTACCACATATAAGTTGGGTGAACTTGGGGAACAGCTTAATTTCTCCAACCCTCTATTTCCTCATCTAGAAAATGGGGAGGGATAATAGCCTTAGGGCTATTGAGAGAATTAGAGGACAGAATATACACAAAGGTTCTGTAGTGCCCAGCATATAGTGAGGGCCCAGTAAATATTAGCCAAGAGCTAATTTTACTTGGATTTTAAAAGCCCTATCACCCATTAAAGGTGGGTAGAATTGGACCACAAGTCTGCTGATGGTGATTATTTGAGGTGTTTTCTCTGCAGAGATGCATGTATTGTCTAGTTTGTTTATGTATAAAATTTTGTACCTTTCTCCTACACTTAGTTTTCTACTATATGTATATCTACACGAGGAAGGAAAATATAGACATTTCATCAGAGATTGATTCTGCCATTCATATATTCATATATCCAATAGAAAAAGCCAAATATATCTCAGCAGATGAGATACGAGATGTGGTAAGATATGCAGCGTATCGTAGTAGTGTATGGGCTTTGGGCAATTTCTCTCCATGTGGTATTGGGTTTGTACTGTTTGGTTAAAACCCTTTGGCTTCCTAATCAATGCCACATTGTAAGTTGAGGAGTTGAGGCTTGAGGTCTTATCTTTGATGGTTGAATGAAACACCAGCCTCTGGAGGTGGTCTGCTCCTACCATCTCAAACTGATCTCTAACCATCTTAGCTAGAATCAGGTGAATGCAGGCTCTTTATTCACCAGAAAGGTATATTCAGGTACTGGGTGTTAATATGAGCCATGTTGCATAAAGGATTTTGGGGTAAAATATTTTAATAATTACCCTGCCTGTATAGTGCTTGCAGCATATGACGCACTTGCACAGAAATCATCTCTCTTCACATTTCACAATAGTCCTGTGAGGGCTGTGCCAAAGAAGGGATCAGCTATATTTTCTGAGGAGGAAAGTGAGACTTAAAGAGTAGGTAACTTTCCTCAGGGCACGTTATAAGTGGTAACAGCTAGGACTAGAGCACAGGTCTCCTGATGGTGAGTTGTGTGTGTGTGTCTGTTTTCCAGTAAACTGTACTTGTACACATGGGGCAGCATCTTCAGAACTCTGACAACCTGTCTGGAGAGAAGAAGCGAGATTTCCTTTGTTCACGTATGTTATGCTTTGAATTAATTAGATCCTAAATGAAGCTTTTGTGACAAAGACCCAAGCTAACAGGAGCTTAAAGATGTAAGATTTCTTTTTCTCTTTAATATAAAGTCTGCACTGAGAACTGTCAGAAGCCCAAACTCCTTTTGTACTGTTGGTCACCCATCCCTAGGGTTTCCATTCCTAAGGTATTGCTCAGGTCCCTGCAATTCCAGATGGCTGCCACCAGGCCTGCTTTCCAGGAACCTCGTTTTCATGCAGGTGTTTTGAAAGTGTAAAGGGAAGGGGATGTTCCTACTTTTAGAAGTACAGCTTGATTGGCCGTGATGGCTCATACTTGTAATCCTAGTACTTTGGGAGGCCAAGACAGGTAGATCACCTGAGGTCAGGAGTTTGAGACCAGCCTGGCCAACATGGTGAAGCCTCCCTCTACTAAAAATACAAAAATTAGCTGGGTGTGGTGGCGGGCACCTGTAATCCCAGCTACTCGGGAGGCTGAGGCAGGAGAATCACTTGAACCCGGGAGGGGAGGTTGCAGTGAACTGAGATCACGCCACTGCACTCCAACTTGGGTGACAGAATAAGACTATGTCTCAAAAATAAATAAATAAAAGTATAGCTTGACATTGCACTTGTCACTTCCACTTATGTCTCATCAGCCAGAAATTGGTCATATGTCAACAAGCAATTGCAAAGGAGTTTGGAAATACAGTCTTTATTCTGGGTGGCCATAAGCTCAACAAAAACCTAGGGATACTCTTACCTAGGGATAAGGGGAGAATGAATATAGAGGACAACTGGCAGTTGCTGTTATGCTTTTAGTCTTAATAATCCTTTTTAAAAAGCCTTTAATGCAGGCATTTTAACAGAAAACTCTTGAGTTCGGAAATTCTAAATGTATGAAATGATAAGGGTAACATGCTAGTACATAGTAGTTTGTGGCACATTGCAAGATCAAAATAATTGCATGAAAACTAGGTTTCTGTGAAATGGCTTAAGTTCTGAATGGAAACATAATTTACATTTTGCATTTCATGAGAATATTACATTATTGGAATAATATGAAGTGACTGGGAAATTAATAACTTAAGCACAAAAGCATATGGAGTCAAATTAACTGCATCTTAATATTTCTTGCACTTCTTTTTCCCCCTTCCGAAGTATAAAGTCACATTACATTGACATTTTCCTCCCAGAATGCCTTCATTCTTCAGTAGAAGAATGAAGAGAAAGTATTTTGTAGCTGTGAGTTGAGCACAGACAAAAGTTAAGGCTGTTTGAGGTTAGAGGTATATAGGATGACAGATTGTGTGGGGGTGTTTCTACATATGTGGGTGTCAGTATGTTTGTACTGAGTTGTTTGCAGATTGGGGGGGAGGGCAGGGTGTGTGTGTGTGTGTGTGTGTGTGTGTGAATGTGAATGTAGATTTCCCGGGTGGTTTCAGTCATTGTGTTTTCTTCTTAATGATTCCTATTAGGGAGCAGCAGAAAGAAGATGTCGGAAGATCTAGGTAACTGCCTAAAGGAAGGTTTGGAGGTGGACCAGTAGTGTATGGGTATGTTCATTCAGCCAGGGTAATTGAGGATCTTTGACATGTGTTCAGCATTCTAAGTCTTGGGAATACTAAGGTGAATAAGCCTGGCTTCTGCCCTTAAAGGCAGCATTTGGTTTTGTGGAGCTACATAGAATGTAAACAATTTACTCAAACGATATGATAGTCTCTTCTAGAGGAAGTTAGGTGAGCAGAAGGAAGGAGTGCCCAACTCTATCAGAGTCCATCTAGAGCCACTTCCCACGGGATATGCTTTGGAAGTACTAGGACCACACATTGTGCCAGGCTCTGAAGACACAACTATGCACAGATGTGAGGGTCTGGCCTCAAGGGAGTCAGTCTCCTGAGGGGACAGTTTGTCATCAAGGCTCCTTAGGGTTTGGCATTACCACCTCTTCAGTCCATTCTTAAGGGTCCTCCTCACATACTTACATCTTGACCTCAGGATGATAAACCACTATCTCTTATCTCTGGGCCTTTGTGCATGTTGTTCCTTCTCCAGGAAATACTTAGTGCCCTTGTCCCTGGTGTCCTTCAAGTTTCAGGGAGGCTGATCGTCTCTCGGACACCTGCCGTAATAGTCTTACCAAGTCTTAGGGATTTTCTGTTTCACGTGTCCATGTTACACACATCTGTCAAACACATTGAGTCTCCTTGTATGTATGCATGGTGCTTTCCTAACTGGGAGCTGCTCTAACGTGAAGAGCCTTTCCATTTAGCTTTAATCTCTAGCAGTGTCATTGGTTGGCATATATTAGAACCAACAATTAATGCTGGTTGAATCTAACTTGTCACACTGAAGAAACTGTTTCTTTCACTGCCAGTGAGTTAGACCAGAAGTCCAAGTATTTGACTTTTCCTGTTTACCCATGGACAGAAGTGAAGTGTTTCGGAGATAATGCATGTTAGGGTTTATGAATCTGGAAGGTAAGGTGGTAACAAAGCTTTTCGTGCTGTTGGATTTTGATGGTCCGATGGTCTCAATTAGCAAACATTGTATTGAGTGCATGTTACAGTGTGTTTGAGCCTGTGCTGGACTTCGTGAGTGATTTCAAAGAGGCTAATGAGAAAGCATGTAGCGCAGTGCCTGGACATTTACTAGATGCTTAATCAGCATTTATTCCATTGGGGGTATAAGGTGTCCTTGTTTTAAAAGCACTTTTCATTTAATGTGGGTGGGGAGAAGCAGGGCAAGGGATCAAGGCATAAAGACAAATATCTATGGGAAATAGTAAATAACTGGCCACAGAGTGAAAACTTAGATAAGGGTATAGTTTTCTGAGGAGGAGAAATCCTTGGGGATGGGGTGACATGTGGAGAATAGGCACATTCTGAGCAGAGGACATCCCAGCAAGTGAGAAAGGCTTGGACAGGAGCTGGGGCATGGGGGCTCTCTAGGGATGTTTGACACTAGAGGGTTATGTAAGAAACGATGGGTGATAAGGTAGAAAAATAAGTGACATGGCTTTGTGTACATCTTTTCCTGAGTACATAGGCAGTGGTATGTGAAGAGCATCTATCCTAGATTATCATGTGTCAAAATAACAAACAAATGAAAATTTTCTTTTGGGGTTACTCTTTTCTTAGACTCTATATTTGAGTAAGGTACATGTTTGGGTTGCTTTAGCTAATGGGGAAATTTAGTCTCTAAAAAAATGTTTGATTACCTTGGAAGATAATTATGTGGACATTGATGTTTTAAATCTTCACTGATTTGATATTTGCCTCTAAAAACCTCTAGAAAACTGGATTAATATCTATTCAACATGAATGGTAGCTGGTCCAGGGAGGGCCCTTCTCTCCATGATCTGGATGTAAATTATCTAATTTGGGCTTTTCTTTTTTTTGAGACATGGGTCTCGCTGTGTCACCCAGGCTAGAGTTCAGTGGTGCAAACACAGCTTACTGCTTACTGCAGCCTCGGCCTCCCCTGCTCAAGTGATTGTCTCACCTCAGTCTCCCAAGTAGCTGGGACTACAGGTGTGCACCACCATGCCCGGCTAATTTTTTAATTTTTTGTAGAGACAGGGACCTACCACATTGCCTGTGCTGGTCTCAAACTCCTGGGCTCAGGTGATCTGCCTGCTTTGGCCTCCCAAAGTGCCGGGATTACAGGTGTGAGCCACCACATCTGATCTCATTTGGGCTTCTTGAAGATTGATAAAATTGCCTTTATTTTTTTAAGTTTAGAGAAAATTACCGTATGAACTATTGATATACTTAAGCTACTTCTCTACCATCTGCATTTATATAGTCAAGGAATATCAATTTTCGTTATCATTAGCTTAATTGAAACAAATTTAGGATGCTGAAGCCACTTTATAGCTTCTAAAAGCAGATCTTAGGCGGTTTTTGGGTTATCCTTTCTGATGGTTTTTTTAAATACCATTGATCTCTCTTTTCATATCTGTCTATATGAAATATATATATCCAAATAATAAATGATTTAGGTGTGTATTTCCAAAATTTTGGTTAGCAAAAAAGAAAAATTTAGTGTATCCAGGAAAGTAAATTAGGCATTGTCAACTAATGTGATATGTACCAATTGGTGACCACCATGGGTCCCAGATCTGATAAGGCCTAGTGTAGTCTCCCTCCCCACCTGTCCTGGCCCTCCATGTCCCTGTATTTTTTGTGGTTCACAGACACACAGTCCCCTTACCTGCCCTCAGGCTTCCCAAAAGCCTCCCCATTAGGGTGTCATGCAGGCCTACCCTCCCTCAAAGCTGTGTGGTCTCCGATTATCTTTTTCTTACTACCACCCTCCTTGCAAGAAAAATGAATTCCTTAGCTATACTCACTAGGAGTTGTACACCTGAGTTGCCAGCCTCTAGAATTGATTGGATTTTTAGGGGAAGTTTCCTTTTCAATGTTGATTTACTTCTACAGGGTGTACTTCTGATTTAGTGGTATCGCTTTCAGAGTGATGCCTTGATATTACCTGTGCTTCGAACATGTTGTTTGGAGTAAAAGTGAATTTTTTTCTCTTCATTCTGAAAATCTTTTAAGGTGATTCAAAAATTAATAGTTTGGGAACAGACACAGTGGCTCATACCTGTAATCCTAGTGCTTTGGGAGACTGAGGTGGGAGGATCACTTCAGGCCAGGAGTTCAAGACCAGCCTGTGCAGCATTGGGAGTCATCGTCTCTACAAAAAAAAAAAAAAAAATTAGCTAGGTGTGGTGGCACCAGAGCCTGTAGTCCCAGCTACTTTGGGAGGCTACTTTGGGAGGCTGAACTCAGGAGTTCAAAGTTGCAGTGAGTTGTGATTGCACCCCTGCACTCCAGTCTGGACAACAGAGTGAGACTCTGTCTCTAAGGAAAATAATAACAATAATAATAATAGCTTGGTCATTGTAGTAAGAGTCTGTTCCTGTATGTGTCCTTTGCAGTATGATGATCTTTACATTTGAAAGCAGAAAACAAAGGTTGACCAAAGGTGAGTTTGAAATTCACGTTTTTTAATCATCAAATTTCTATTTAATACATCAAATTGAATTGTGAGAACTTGACTTACAGAGTAATACCATTGCTGCTAAATGGAAAAAAAATGTTCTACAAATGAGTTTCAGATGAATTCACATGGTGTAGTTGTCACCTTGAAAGGGAAAGATTAATGTTTTAATACATTTTTCTTCAAATGTAGTATATACCTAGCTTTTAACTTTATTGTAACTGGTAATCACCAAAATATATTTAAATTTCCAAGATGACATTAAGTTTTATTTGGATTTAACTCCAAAAAAGCTGATAAAAATAATTTTTGAAGTTAACCTTGAAAAACAAAAAGAATAAAAACAAAGTAAAATGAAAAAAAAAGGAAAGCAAATTAAACTTGTTGCTTAAAAAAAAATAAATATAGAATATAGTTTCCCCAAATGATCATGCTTACCTGTTTCAAAACTTGAAAACATACAGCTTCAGGTATAAGTGTTGTTGAGGTCTAAATTCTTAGGTGAGTTTACAGTCTTTTGAAAATTATAGTAATATCTAAACAGTTATGGGTTTTTGTTTTGCCTTGTGTTGGGGTGGTGGGGAGCAGTGGCGTTTGTTGGCTAAACCTCACTCAGCCACTCAGCCTACTGGAAACTACTAGAATACTGCATACCTTTTTAATTAAATAAAAAATAATTTTATGCCATTCCTTGGCTTATGAGAAACACAGTACAGTATTTGAAAACACATGTATTGGAATCACAAATTACACATTGCAAAAGCTCTTTAATTTTCAACAGCTGAATTTATTTCATCATCTGGGTTGGTAACTAATTTTCATGACCAACACAGTCTCCAACATTTCAAACAAATTCACCAAGAATCTAATACTTTGTCTTGAAAGAAACATTTTAGAAAAAGTTAACAGTTGTTAAAAAGGGCACATGACCGCGAAGGATTTCTTTAATCCTGTGTGTTTCCATGGCTGTGCTCCACGAGGCAGGTTGGACTCCAGTTTATGTCTTAGAGAGAAGCCCTGTGCCCTTGCCCTGGACATACAGGTGACCAAGTTCTCTGTTTCCACATCTCTCACTGGCTTCCTGTGCGTCTGTAAACTCCCTCTTGATATCGCCACTATGAATAGCAACTTTAATAACAAACACCATTAATAACACTTTTTATTCATTTGGGACTTTGTAACTGACCCATCACTTTCAGGAACTAGGTTCCATCGAATCTTCATGACAATAGGGAAGTGGGACAGTTTTTTTCTTTTTTTAATTCTTTCCCCACACAGTTAAGAGCCATAAGTCCCCAAAGAAGTTATTAAATACCTTTACAAGGCCACATTGCTATTATGTGGCAGAGCCAGAACTAGAATAATCTAATTTTTGATGCTGAGTTCCTTTTATTTCCCCACTACAGCAGTGGTTCTTGAGGTGTGGTCTCTGGAACAGCAGCGTCAGCGTCATCTGGGAATTCGTTAGAAAGCAGATTCTTGGGCCCTCCACTCGTGAATCAGACCTACTGAATCGGAACCTCTCAGGGTGGGGGTTCACTAACCTGTGTTTAAAACAAGACCTTTAGGGAATTCTAATAAGTTTGAAAACCACTGTGCTGGAGGACTGCTTATGGAAAGAGAGATGGATATAGGGGATGAGAACAATTTAAAGAGAAAAATTATTTCGTGTTTCTTAATGGCACTTTTATGGGTCCTGTATGTAAATAAGAGTATTATCTGAGCATCTACTATGAATAAAGTTTGTGCTAGCCACTGTGGATAAAGTGGAGAACAAGTCAAAGGCGGCTCCTGCCCTCACAAAATTTACATCCTAGCCAGCGAAAGAGACTCCAAACATTCTATTAAGTTTGGGAGTGGGGTAGGGATCAGCGAAGGCTTCTTTGAGCCTTTTGGTTTAATGACTGTTTCTTAAAAGCACCAAGCTGCTTCTGCTCCCAGGGCCTTGGTACGTGCTACTATTTAAACCTGCAATGCTTTCTTCCCCCTGCACCTGGTTAACTCCTTCTCCTTCATATCTTGGCTTAAATGTCACTTCTTCAGATTCCTGAACCCATGCATAGAGATGCTAAAAACAGATTCTGATACAGAACGTCTGAGATGGGAACTTGGAATCTGCATTTTTAATAAGTGCCTCAGGTGATCGTGATGCAGCACCAGGGAGGAGATCCCTCGAAACAGAGAAGGGCTGCTGTTGCATTTGATGAGGCATTCCGGGTCTTGCACACAGCAAGGTTGATAGTAATAAGAATAAAAGTCAGGGGTGGAGAGGAGAGATTCCACAAAGGTGGAGTACTTGGACTTGTTTACTGAGCCCTTCCTCCCCTAGCTTTCTCACAGTTAAAAATAACTCTAAGATTTTGAGCCTGGGAGAGTGCTTCTACCATGGGTTGGAGTGTAGAAATGGGAACACTGGGATTCTAGGCTGTGGGCTGGACATGGAGAAGAATACAGGAAGGATGAGCTTTTCAGTTTGAGTCGATGGGGTTTCTACATAGAAAATATATTTTAAACCAGTGCTGTCCAAAATAGAAATACATGCAAGCCACATACGTAACTTTAAATTTTCTAGTAATCTCATTTTTTAAAACATTAAATAAAAGGTAAAATTAATTTTAATATGTTTTACCTAAATTAATATATCTAAAATATAATCATTCCCCAGAAAATCAATATTTAAAGAGTTATTAGTGAGAAATAGTTTACATTCTTTTTTAATACTAATTCTTTGAGATCCAGTGTGTATTGTATGTTTCCAGGGTGTCTTATGCTAAATTTTCAGTGGTGAAAGTTAAATGCAGTTCTACCAAAATAACAGTGTGAAATATTTTTACACTGCTTCAATTTTTTAATCTTAATTTTAATTAAGGTTAAATTAAAAGTTCAGCTTTTTAGTTACCTCAGCAACATTTCAAGCGCTTGTTGCCGTGTGTGGCTAGTGGCTACTATATTGGACACAAATACAATTGTTGTCAATATTTGCCAACATTTGCAGGATTCAGTCAAAATCTTTTCTAACCTCGCTCCGTCTTCTGAAGTAGGAGCTGTACCTCGTTGAGGATATGGTTTAAATTTTGGATTACAGATTTTTGAATAAACATTTTAAGATAGTGAGGAATAAACCTAACCCAGGCCCAGTTACTGGTTTTCAGTTGTTCCAAGAATAAAAACAGGCCGGGCATGGTGGCTCACACCTGTAATCCCAGCACTTTGGGATGGCGAGGCTGGTGATCACGAGGTCAGGAGATCGAGACCATCCTTGTTAACACGGTGAAACCCCGTCTCTCCTAAAAATACAAAAAAGTTAGCCAGGCATGGTGGCGGGTACCTCTAGTCCCAGCTACTCGGGAGGCTGAGGCAGGAGAATGACGTGAACCCGGGAGGCGGAGCTTGCAGTGAGCCGAGATCGCGCCACTGCACTCCAGCCTGGGCGACAGAGAGAGACTCCGTCTCAAAAAAAAAGAATGAAAACAAATAGGGCAAATGTTTGCATGCTCTGTAAAGTGACTGGTTCACTGTGTAAACTCAGGTACTTGGACCCGACCTTTGGGTAAGGAAGTAATGGATGAATGAAAAAGCCACATGGATCATCAATGAGTGTACGTTTTGTTTTATGTTGTAGCTATTATAAATGTTTTGGGAATTCTAGAAAAGAAAGCCCTTGTTTTATTTTCCATCAATCAGATACGCAAAAAAACCTTGAAAAAAAATATTTAAGATCCGGCTGGAATCTAAGAGGGGCTCTGAGACAATTTTCCAATTGACTTAGCATGGGTATTTTTTAGTTGCAGCAGCTACACCTTGAGAAGCTACAACTTGAGAAGATATTGACAAGCTATGGAGTGAAGTTTACCGGTTACTCTGTTTGCAGTGCTAAGAAAGCTTAGTGACACTTTCTCTACAATGTCTTTATTCTCCAGCTTGCTTAAATTCTCTAGTGCGACTGAGTGTGATGTGAAAGCAATTGATGGGTCTTCGCTGATTTCTTCTAGATGTACTAGGCAGCCATGTAAACCCGCTGCAAAGTATTCCTCCTTTCCGGTTTTCTTTTCCATTTCCTGATCTGCAGAGTTTCCAAATTCTTAATCCAAGTCCTCAAGAGACTAGGACCTTGATATACCTAAATGTCTAGAACCACATTAAAAAATAAATAAATAAAAGGAAACAGGTAAAATTAGTCTTAACAGAAATCTAGGCATGTCAAAATCCTAATCTCTTTGTAACTTGGATTAAGAATTTGAAATTTTGTAGATCAGGAAATGAACACAGAAAATTTGTATTACTGAGTTTATTTTCAATAGATTTTAAACCTTGAGTGCAAGATTCTGCCATGTGTTCATATTTTATGGTATACTCTCTATCTTAAAGGCAAATTTATAGCACAGTACGTTTGACATATCATGCTGTCTCAAATACATCTTCAGAGATAAACATTACAAATGAGTTTCATAAAATGACTCCGTTTGCTTCCCAGAGGGGATATTGCTCAGGAGACTAGGTTCCTATGTGTGAGATTAGGTTATAGGAAGTTTTCAGGATCCTCATCTTTCAGGCTGGCGAAGATTGGGAAGAAGTAGAAGTGATATTTGATAGTAAAGGAAAACTTACCACATTTTAGTCCTTGTCAAAGAAGGATGTCAGATTTAAGCAACCAAGCAAACATTTCCACTCTTAAACGATTGAATACCTAGAAAGTAAGGGATTGGAAATCACACAGGCTGTTCTGCCCCTCTAGGTGTACTCAGGTTTTTGTTGCGAAGCAGGATGCTTTGTTAAATTCACTTAATGTATTGGATAGGATTGAGCCAAGCACTGCTTTAGCGCTGTTGGTATCACAGTGAACAAAATGGATGTCTGCATGAAGCTTATGCTGTGGAGGGGAAACAGACTATAATACACTCAAACAATATGCAATTTCGTTTCAAAGTAATTAAGTGCTATGGAGAAAGTGACAGAATCTGTTGTTTTACAGAGGATAGTGAAGGAAGTTCTCTAAGAGGAGGAGACATTCAGGCAGAGACCTGAATGAAGTGAGGGAGCAAGTGTTCCAGGCAGAGCAAGGAGCCAGTGCAAAGGCCTCAAGGTGGGAGCCTGCAGGCAGGGCAGCCATGTGGTGAATCAGGGAGGGGAGCGTAGGAGATGATATTGGAGAGGTAGCCAGGAGCCCGATCATGTAGGCTGTACTGTATAGCCTTGCCTGGCTTTTGACTTTTTTTCTGAGAACGATAGAAAGCCATTGAAACATTTACACTTTAATTTCATCTTAACCTTTTTTGGGTGAATGTCTTTGACAGTCTGGCAAAACCTGTGGAACCCTTTGCAGAATAATGTTTTTAAATGCATAAAATCCAGTGGATGTCAAAGAAACCATTTATATGGAAATATATAGACTAAGGCCCCCTGTAAGAGTCACTCATGCTCTGATTTACATTTTCAAAGGATTGCTTTGACTGCTATAAGTTGAATAGACTGTAGGAGCCATGAATGGAAGCCCTAAGACCAGTGAGATGGTGGGGCTGAGAGAAAAGCTATTTTTATTTCTCGTACAGGGCAGTGGCCAAAAGTAGGGTTGTGCAACACAGTCTTTTTGAAGGCAAGAAGAAATATGTATGACTTCTATCTATATTTGATTTATTCTCATTTTTAATTGGTCTATTGAATATATATTTTATAATATCCTAATAGGATATTAGTACATCTGTATGATTCATGACTAAGCCTACATATGTCATAGATGCATGCTCAAAAAGTATTTATGGCAGTGTTTTTTGATCAGTCAATTTTGATGATCACGATATAGGGAGAGTGACCCTGTAAGAAACTAACAAAATGCCACACTGGTTTAGACCGCATTTCATTTCAGATAAATTTTGTGGGAGAACGCAAGTTCTTGACATGATTTAACCTCTCTAAATGTCAGTCCTGTTTCTCAAGCACCCGTACCTCCCCTTACAAGCCCTCATCTGGCTATAAGTCTGTTTTTACCTGATGAGACGTACCTCTGAGGTGGCATGTACTCCCCCAGGGAAACAAGTATCCTAGGGTTGCTGCATCCTAGGGTTTTTGCCCGACAGGGAAAGTGGTTCTTGATATTCACCCTGACATTTAGGAGGTCCTGAGGGTGTCCTCTGCCTCCAGCATTGTGAGCTGTGGGAGGTGTCTTCGCCTTTACTCACATGCCCTTCCTGTACTGGAGTCCTGGGTTTTTAAGTCTCTCTTCCATCTGTCTGTCTCACATAGACCACTCTTGGGCATTTTTGTTCACTCTAGAGTTGCAGTGAGCTGAACAGTGTGCCTCATTCCAAGTGTGATACAGCATAGTGTTGTGCAAGGCCATGACAGTTTTTGTTTTATACCCAGGAGAAGTATCTGGAGTGGAGGAAGGAAAGAAGGGAGAGTAAAATAGAAGAGCTGATCTTGCATGAAACCTGCTCCAGTACCACTGACGTGCAGTTTTCCTCTCTCTCACAAAGCCTTTCTTTTTTCTTTTTGTAAAGAAAGAAATTCAGCCTTTGATGAAATGAGCAGAAATCTTCAGGTAGGCTTTTAAGGATGAAAACAAATGTATCATGGCTAGAGGTATGTCCATCCCCCAAGATCAAGCTGTGGCTGTTGGTGTTCAGGGAGATGCAGTCTTGGCCATGCTGAAAATATTAACAGAAGAATTTCCCTGACCTGCCTTTCCAGTAGGAATTGGTTTGTAGAGGTGGGTATAGAACCTGGAAACAAGGCCAGTCTAACTCCACAATTCCTGTGCCCTAAATATAAAGTCATATTCCCAATTCTTTGTATTTTTTCTGCCTCTCTGATTTCTGAGTTCTGCCTTCAGGCACTGCTCCTTCATTGGGCGTTCTTGATTATTTTAAATTTTTTTATTAGTATTTGCAGGAATGGCAACTTGTCAGTAAACTAGCCAGATGGTGGAAAAATAGCTTGATAAATCACTATAATAGTAACATGGCTAAAATATCAGGGCACAAAGGAGCCTGTCCTCGGTATTATTCTGAGTAGTGTTTGCCGCAAGCAGGAAACAATGTCAGGTGATAAGATTCAGAGCTAAGTCAAGCTATCTGCAGTTTCTCAATAGTGGACACAGCCACGAGGATGCTGAAATAGCTCCTGGGTTGGAGAGTTGGTTTGTACTGGGAAGTAACTAAGAGTCTAATCATTTTCTGGAAAATAATTACATCCTTGATATTATTTGTCGAAAGGAAACTAGTGAAAGGAATTCAGCAAGGGGAAAAGCAAACGGTTGAAATGGGAAAAAATGCCCAAAGACATCCACTTCAGTCTTCTTCATTTTATCTGCCCTTCCTGTGCCCTTCAGAATGTGGTTGCCTGTGATAGACAAGTCAGTTCGATTATGGGATTGATTCGGGGGACTAGATGTCTCTGGTTGTTGCTGTAGAATTTCATGGAATTTCCTAGGTGCCTCATTGCATTTGGGGTGTATTTGGTCCCCAAGGTTCCAGGAACCTCCAATTTTAATTACATTTGAAGGCCTTCATGGGCGGAGGGCACTTTGAATTTCTGAAGTCTTAGATGCCTCATTCTCCTTTTTTGGTTTGTGCCAGATTTCCCCTTGAGATAACAGAGCCTAGTGGTTAAATGCACGATGCTGACATGTCTCTCCTGCAGGGTGCCGGGATCTCGTACTTCCCCTTCTGTGTCCCACTCATTCAGAGCAGTCCTAAAGAACACTCCCTGTTTTGGATTCATTCTCCGTCAATATAATGAGAAAATACTTAAAAGACTCTCTGTTTCTAATATGTCAGGTACCCAGAATGTCTCTAGACTTGGCTTTCTGGAGCCATGAGCTCTGAAGGCCTTTATTGACAGCAGTTTCAGGCTTGTCTTCCTAGTAACCTCTGTGAACACAGGCGGAGGAAAGGGAGTTGAGACAGGAACTGAGTACTGACTGCATGCAAGGCTGAACAAACGTCTCTTACACACAACTGATTGAAACCTCGCTATAAACATGGGTTTATTAATAAGCTCACCCTCGTTTAACAGACAAATATACTGAGTTCTAGAGTCTGGAACGAACGCAGCAAGATCCCAAGTATGCTGATTCCAGAGTTTATGTGGCACCTCCACTTGGCTACCCTTCCTTCAGCTAGCACATCTTTTCTAAACTTTTGGCTTAAAGGAGCCAGAAGGTGAACTTTTAACACTGCTCAGTGATTCGTCCTCTTTTTTTCCTGGTTTCCGAAACTGAATGGGTTTCCTCCTGTGCCTCCAGCCCTCCTTCATGTCCTCTTGGTTCCCTTTAAAAGAAATGCCTGTGTTTCTCGTTCCTCTTCTCTGTGGGTCTGACAGAGCAGTGGCTCACTAGGGCACCAATTTAATGAAATAAAATTTTCAAGCATGTTTGGTTTGATTCTAGGTGATACAAATAAAGAATTGTGAATGCTTTGTAGTCAGGTTTAAAGGGAAGGGGAAAGGTGGAAAGAAGAAAGTAGGTCAAGTATAGTACCTGGGTAATGTCTCCTTCAGGGCTGCCTAGTAAAGATTTAGCTTTTAAAACTGTGGAAATAATGGGACGCCATAGTACTTTGGCACCTAGGTATCCTGAAATTTTGAGTTTGGCAGTTTTTCATGTTTATTAGTTATATGACTCTTACATATGCCAGACGTTGTTCTAATTAATATATAATATGCATGTGTGTTGATTTATCTTCTCTAAACCCTTTGAGGTACCTATTATTATTATCTCTAAGAAAACAGAGACACACAGAGGTTTATTAACCTGCCCAAGGTCAGACAATTAAGGATAGGACTAGAAGCTG
Organism: Papio anubis; assembly: GCF_008728515.1. Classification (NCBI taxonomy): domain Eukaryota; kingdom Metazoa; phylum Chordata; class Mammalia; order Primates; family Cercopithecidae; genus Papio; species Papio anubis. The sequence continues at coordinate 91,005,828 of NC_044985.1, read as the reverse complement.
AGCCTAGGAAGTTTGCTTCAAAGCTGTTAACCATGTACTAACCTGCCTCTCAGTGACAGGGCTCAGTAACTCAGCTTCATGATTTCACAGGTTTCCAAAGATCATTTTTCTTTTTAATTAGAACCAGTCCACCATACAGTTGGAAGGGTAAATATTTGTCATGTTTGGTGACAGACGTGATGAGTTAAAAAAAGGTCTAAGGCAAAGTCATGTACTTTCTCTTACATATCCTTCCATCTGTATTTACTGTGTGAAAAGGTCACTTGAGCACAAGTGTTTGAATTTCATGCTTATAAGCAGCTTCCCCGTGGCTAAAACCTTGCTCTCCAAATTGATTTTTAAAATATTTTACAATAATATATATTATTTTCTAATAAGAACACTCTGCAGTTGTTAAGCTATGAGTTTCCTAACTCAGACTTTTGTGATAGTATTTTCCATAAATGCCAGGGATTGTCAAGTGATTTTTGTTTTACTCTCAAATCGTAGACCTTTCTCCTCATTGTCCATCCATCACATTTACTGGAAGGAACAGTGGCTCTGGGAGACTTAAGCTGTTTGCTTTGTCAGTCAGCTACCTGGCTGCAGCTTGTGGTAGGAGGGAAGGGGAGGGAGAAGACTAAAAAGCCTGAAATGGCAAATGACTGTAGGTTCTGGAGAAAAATAGAATTAGAAGCATTTGTGGTTCAGATGAAAATAGCACATTTCCTTTCTGCCTGGACTGTGGGGGTGAAAGTGCTCCGGGGAATAGAAAATAAATAAAAATTGATCCTTCACCAGTCAAAGGAAATGCTCTGACTCTGGGAACTGAAATGACAGCTCCAGATTTGAGGATCTGGTGAAACCACTTTTGAAGGTTAACAACAAAGAAAACAAAAAACAAAACACCAGGAGACTTGGGAGAAAAACAGAAAAACCAAAAAACTGTGGTATACTGTGTTAGGAAATCTAGTCTTTCAGGAATGATTTAAACAGCCCTTTCCCAAGCCTGACCAGCAGGCAGCACAGGCTGGTTGGGTGTAATCCCTTTTGTTCCTGCTGCTGACCATGGTCCTTCCATCTCTGCTTGCAGGTGAGAAGCCTTACAAGTGCTCATGGGAGGGATGCGAGTGGCGTTTTGCACGAAGCGATGAGCTCACGAGGCACTACAGGAAACACACAGGTGCAAAGCCCTTCAAATGCAACCACTGCGACAGGTAAAGAGAAGTAGAAGCTGATGGGCTAGGGAGGGGACATTGGGGAAGTGGGTTGGAGGATGAGCTGCACCCATGTGCTTGGAGTTATCACAGGTCTGACTCACAGACATTTGGACCTGGTAATGCCTTTTACTTCTCCATGGGAGGACCAGTGAGAATAGGGGGTGCCCTCTTGCATGAAATTAAGAGGTGGTGTGAATTCTTAGTTCAGTTACACAAGTGTTTACTGAACACTAGCTTTAAGCCGGAAATGGTGTTAGTCACTGGGTATCAACAAGATGTGACAGATAACTTCAGTATAATATGAAAAGTAGTGAGACAGAGAATGGTCACCTGTAGGGACTTCTGATCTTTGTATCAACCTCAATACCACTTTCCCTCATCTATAGTAATAAGAAAGAGTAGAAAGCTTGTTTAATGGAAGGAAGGTTAGGGTTCCTATCACTGTAAGACTTTTCTCTGAACCATTATTGGAAACGAATTGTACTGAAGAGAGTTCCCATTCTTTGGGGCCCAGATCATTCTTTCTTCCTTAAAAATAGGTTCAAGGGTTCAAAAAATGACGAGGCTTTGAGAACTTCTCCTGTAATTCAATTTTAAGCCTTCTGCATTTGATAGTAGAAGAAAGCGCGCGTAGCAACAGATACTACCCAAGTAATAGTATCTGACAGCCCTGGCATTATCAACCAATAAACCCCAAAATGGAGACTCTGCAGGCCAAGGTGAAGGCAGGATTAGGTTTAGACATAATCAAATAATGGGCTTGCATCTGAGCGTGTTATCCTTCTAATCCTATTTCTGTGTTTAAAAGGAAGCTTAAGAAAATTAACCATCTTTTTAATGCAATACTAAAGGTCTCCGTTATGATGAGAAAAATGCTTCTAATACGATAAAAGCCCCTGAAAGCCTCAGGGTTCCCCAGCTTGCAGGATGGCAGCAGGGGCCTGGCTTTTCTTGGGAGGAAATGCGATCGCCTTTGCATCCTGCCTCCCCCAGTCCCTGTGTCCCACACCTCCCCGCTCACCAGGCCTTCCTCTGTAGTAGTGTTTGTTTGGTGAATAGGGAAGGGGTGTCCAGACTGGTCACGCTGGCTTAGTGCTCCCTTAGGATGCTTATAAAGGAGCAGTTATGTTTTTCCTTTTTTTTTTTTTTTTTTTTTTTCCTTCTTCCTGGGAAGCTATTTTCCTCTTATCTTCATTCTCTAAGTACTAAATAAAGACCCTATGCCTCCTGGAGCCCAGAGATAACCTCCCACCCCAGGGCTGAGGAAGCATACTTCATGCAGTTATTGTCTCCCATTCCCTTGGAACTCTGTTCTGCTACCCAAGAATACAAGTCATTGTTTCATTTCCGTCCATTACCTAGAAGTCCTCCTGTATTTACATGAATCAGCAGCTGTCTTCTACACAGTATGCTCCAGCAGAGTTTCTCCTTATTCCCCATCTTCCTTCTATTTCCATCTCAAGTTTCTCTGCTTTGTGCGTCTCTCACTCTGGCTAATAAAGAAGCCCTGCAGATGGTGACTATCTGTCCATAGTCTTTTGAAGGAGAGTGTTCTGTTCTATCAACTGGGACCAAGATGAATGCTTTGTGAGTGGTCAGAGTGTGAGTGGTCGGAGTGTGATGGTAGCATGTACACACAAGTCGCCCCGCTCTGAAGGGTGTGGAGGCTGTTACTTGGAGATTGTGAGCATTATGGGTTGCCATAATTCTTGGATGTGGACAAAGAGTTCTTACGGGGAAATTGCCAAAGGTAGTATTCCACTCTTCAAATCAACTGACTTATTGAGACATTTACAACCTTTTAGCAACTGATATATTTGGATTTAATCCGGTCTTTTGTATGATTTACGTGGAGAAATATTCCAAATCGATTGGTTATTTCATTGAAAGAGATGTCAGAGTTGGGTGATTTCGTTAGTCTTTTGCTTTGTTTTCTTCATCAAAATCAGTACAGTTTCTGGAGCTAGAAATTTGCTGAGCAGATGGTACAAATTCTGCGACATGGTGTTTGTGGGAGATTGAGTAGATCAGCGTCCTGTGACACAGGCCAATAGTGCATTTTTGACAACATCAGAAATGAGAGTTTGTATTCTCATTAGTGTCTCATGACAGGCAGCACCTTGGCGTTTCAATTGCGGTGACTGTGCTAAGAATAGCCAGGTCTGGGAGACGACATGGGGAATTGGAGTGGTCCCAAAGCAGATGAAAGGAAAGCCTGGAGTGACCGGGAGTTGGCATTCCTTAGAAGATGTTTACCTTCAGAAACAGAGGGCATCTGTAGCCCTTGGCAGGACATGGCATCCTATTGGTACCGCAGTATATATGAGTGCACCGCCTCTTATCTCTTAAAATTTGAACAATCACACTGCCCTATTTAGAAGCTAAATAGGGTTTAGACTTCCTTTCCTTAAGCATGTACCAAATCTAACGTATGCTTTTATTTTGCCTATAGGGTAGTTTTAAAAATTCATGACGTTTTTGGTTTGGTGGTGTTTTTTTTTTTTTTTTTTTTTTTTTGGCCAACATTTAAAATCGTGAAATGTCACACAAAAAAGTTTGTATTTCTTGCTTTGTCTGGAAAAATCAGATCTGGCCACAGTGGGCTCACATTCCCATGTGCCTGTAATTGGCTGGAGCTGAAGAGCAGTCATTACCCATTTGCCATAGCCATGTGATGACTATTTTTCCACTGTTCAAACCACTCCCTGTGGCTCCACAACTCAAAGGCAAGCCATCGATTGCCAAGTATTGTCCCGCTTTCTGTTGTTTCTTCTTACAAGAAGAGCTATACTTCTTTGTATCCATGCCTTATTGGAAGTGGAAGCAGGTAGCCCAAGAGCACAGTGTTTCTTACAGTTGACCCACGACACTTACTTTGTCTACCCGGCCTTACAGACACTGGGTTTTGTGACTTCTGGCTTCAGGTTTGGGTTAGGAAAGAAAGCACAGCAGTAGTGTCATTTCTTCACCATCTGACTAGACAGTGCAGCCCCCCCTGAGTGACCAGTGGCTAGAGGGATAAGTGGTTTTTCAGCCCACAGAGTTGGAGGCTGCCGATGGTGATAAACAGGGCTCAGTTTCCATCAGTGGTAACATGCAGGCCCTCATTCTATCGACTGACTCAGTGCAGTTATAATCCAGGGAGAACGCTACTAGCATAGTACATTCCAGATCTTGGGCAGTTTAGAGGGTGCATTTTGATCTTTATGTCAGCCCACTTATAAGTGGTAAGAAATACCAGCCCATACCTTAGCCCCTTGGTCACCTAGGAGACTGCTGTTGACTTAATCCCTGTGTGACTTTAGTTTGCCTTTTTTCTTTTTCTTTTTTTTTAATTTGAGACAGAGTCTTGCTTTGTCACCTAGGCTGGAGTGCAGTGGTGTGATCTCGGCTCACTGCAGCCTCTGCCTCCAGGGTTCAAGCAATTCTCCTGCCTCAGCCTCCTGAAAAGCTGGGATTACAGGTACCCGCCAGCACGCCTGGCTCATTTTGTATTTTTAATAGAGACAGAGTTTTGCCATGTTGGTCAGGCTGGTCTTGAACTCCTGACCTCAGGTGATCCACCCATCTCGGCCTCCCAAAGTGCTAGGATTACAGGTGCGAGCCACCACACCCGGCCTAGAGTGCCTTTTTCATAAACAAGAAAAGTGACTGTGGGGTTGACTAGTTCTCCATTATGTACAAATTTCAATCATTAAGGACCTTCTTATTTAAGGTTATTTGGCTGCTGTAAAGTTATGAATATTCTCTAGGGATATATTACCCTTAAAACTATTTGATTCTGCACTTCTACATGCCAAGTTTATCTTTTGTGGAATTCAGTAAGTATAAATTAATAAGTATAAATTAATCATGACTACGTACCTTACTGGGGTATTGAATTTAAATAAAAACCTCAATAGTAAGGGACCTGGTCTAATCCTAAGCATCATACATTTTTTGGGAATTTGAACAAATAATGATGCTCATTTGATTCAGTAGGGGTGCAGTTACATTTCCTACCATGTTAAAGATTTGGTTTTCTTTTTTCCACTTTTTTTTCCCTGAATTTGAAGGATAAAGGGAGATGTTTATACATATATTGCGAAATACCCAGTAATTGGTAAAGGCAGGAACAAAGCTGAGCACATACGTTACTGAATGGTTCTTTCAAATAAAGCTCTGTGTTAAAAATACTAATTTCCCGAGCGTTCCTAGGATATAGAGAGGAAAGGAAAAGGGTGTCCCACTGCCAGGCCCTCTCTTCACTCCTTACCGTCTCAAATCCCTGCGTTTCTCTTGGACAGGCAGGCTTCTGGGTGTCTGTGTTGTTGCTTCTCACAGGTACATCCTCCTCAGGCCTGACCAACTTAACCTCAGGATTAATTTTCTAGTTGCTGCCTTGACCACTTGCCACAAATTTAGTATCAGGTTTATTTACTTTTCAAGTTTATGATCTTATATTTCTGTAGGTTAGAAACTTCTAGGTTAGAAGTCCAACAAAGGTCTCACCGGGCTAAACTAAAGATTTTGGTAGAGCTGCATTTTTTTTCTGGAGGCTCTAGGGGAGTATCCATTTCCTTTCCTTTTTCCAACTTCTAGAAGCTGCCCACATTCCTTGGCTCATGATGCCATTCCTCCATCATTAAAGCTATTGAGTCCTTCTCGTGCTAACATCTCTCTGGTTCTCTCTTTCAATTCCTTCTCCCACTTTTAAGAACCCTTGTGACAGCATTGAGCCCACCCAGACAGTCCAGAATAATCTCCCTATTTAATGTCAGCTGATTCATAAATTAATTCCGTCCACAGCTTTAATTCTTTATCATGTAACCACACATAGTCCCAGTGTCTGGGCATGAGGTGTAGACATTTTGGAGGGAGCATTAGTCTGCCTACCAGAAGCTCCTTAAACTGACAGCCCAGTCCTCTCTTCTTCTCAGTGTAGTTAAGCAGATGTGACTGAGAGTGTGGGCTCTGGCGTCAGACTACCTGTGTTCAAATCCTCTTTCTGGGCCGGGCGCGGTGGCTCAAGCCTGTAATCCCAGCACTTTGGGAGGCCGAGACGGGCAGATCACGAGGCCAGGAGATCGAGACCATCCTGGCTAACACAGTGAAACCCCGTCTCTACCAGAAAAATACAAAAAACTAGCCGGGCGAGGTGGCGGGTGCCGGTAGTCCCAGCTACTCGGGAGGCTGAGGCAGGAGAATGACGTAAACCCGGGAGGCGGAGCTTGCAGTGAGCTGAGATCCGGCCACTGTACTCCAGCCCGGGCGACAGAGTGAGACTGTGTCTCAAAAAAAAAAAAAAAAAAAAAAAAACAAATCCTCTTTCTGATGAATATTTCATCTGGTAGTGGGAATAAGAATGGTACCTTCTTTATAGGGATCTTATAAGGATGTTACATTTAAAAAAGAAATATCTAGAAACACAATGTCCCAACTTGGATCTTCTTTCTCCAGGTTGTTGGGATGAAAGAAGGAGGAAAAGAGAGAAAAAGAAGGAAGAAGGAAGGCAGGGAGGAAGAAAGGGAGGGAGGGAAAGAGAACAGACAGTGGGCAATACTGAGTTGTACCCTCGGGACAAGACAGAATTATGCCAGTTAGATGCTAAATTCCCTGCAGGCTGTATTGATTTTTCTGTGTACCAGTGACACAGAGTACTAGTTTTTAAAGAAAACTTAGTGACACTCTTTTATAGCAAACCAAACCCCCTTTAGAGGCATCTCTAAGGGATTATTTAAATACCTTCCTCATACAAAGTCAGGGCTGGAAGTACGTGGGTATAATTGGAATTGTTATTATGCAGCATGTTACTGGATTAGATTGTTTTCTGTTGTACTTTTCCCATTTTTATGTGGTTTTCGTTTTACCCTTGTCCCATTTCACCTCATTCCCTTGGAGTTCTATCCTACACATGTACCTATTTAAGGAATGGACACAAACAGGGGGTGTGGAGAATGTTGCAGTCAAGGGAAAGGGTGGATATTTTTTGTTTGTTTTAAGAATGAACAAACATAGGGAAATCCTGCCCTGAACAGGAAACCCTGCTAACCTGAACAGTGTAGCTTGCTAACATTCTGACAGGAGTTTTGGACTGTAGGGGTGTCTCAGGCTTCAGGGAGCCTGGGAACTTTCTCATAGGTAAGAAAGCAGCTAGTTTTAGGCGAATGATCCAGGGGGAAAGCATACACTCAGAGTTCAGAATGACTGCTGTCATGTAGGCTGACTTCACTGAGATTTCATTCAGAACCTGAGATTGAAGCCTACGGGGATTTGGAAACACCCATACTGTTCGTTAAAACATACAGAAACCTGACTTAGACTGCAGTGAGCCTCCAAGGGTATTTATGAGCTCAGGTAACTGAGAAGAGCAGAATTAGATTTGTCTTTAGGCTTCGTTGGATCCAGCTTCTCTGATATTATCATCAGGACTCTTTCTATCCCCCAGATCCGTTTTTTCTCTGTTGACTTCATTCTCAAGCCAACTCTTTCCCACAATGGCAGTATAGACCCCAGTCACTCCAGGATCCCAGTGGAAAGAGAGCTTCTCTCTTCCAATAATTTCAGCAGTTGTCCCAGGGCTGGTTCTCATTGACCTTTACAGGTCACATGACTGTTGCTTAAGAAGATACTGTGGCCACAACTTCAGCCTCACACAAATGAGAATGCAGAAGGGTTTCTACCCAAGAGAATATCAACTAGCTGGTGTTAGAGGAAGGAGGAAAGAAGATGACCACTGGATCCACTCTGACATGAAGAAGACACTCAATTATGGGCCTTAGGTTCCAAGAAACACCTTAGCCTCAGTTTCCTTCACCTCCCTCCCTTCCATCCCCAACACACACACACAAAGGGTGAGAATACCTACGATGGAGATGGAGGATTGGCGAGGATGGTGTGATATTGGGAAAACCCTTAGCTCAGTGCCTACATATTGTAACATACTCAGTAACTGTGAGCACCCTTCTTCATTCTTTTTTTTTTTCTTTGTGACTTGAATATAGAGTGTCTGATAAGCCTATAAGTAGTATCACAAGTAGTATTTCTAGGCTTTCATTGTAAAGCTTAGGATTGAAATCTGGGTGTTGAAATTTTAGAGTTCTACCCTTTGATGATACAGACTAATTATTCTTTATTATATTTACAGTATGCAGGCATGACACGGGTTTCAAAAGCACTTTCCCATTCTTTTCTTCTTTAATAATCACAATTATGATCCTAACAGTTAACATGCACTGAGATCCTACAATGTGCCAGGCAGTATTCTAAGTACCTTGCATGGATCATCTCATTTAATCCTCACAACCCACCTATGAGATAAAGGCTGTAATTATCCCCACTCTACTGAGGAGGAATTAAAGTACAGAGAGGTTAATGTGCTCAGAGTCCCACAGCTATTGGAAGAGATGGGATTTAAACCCAAGCATTCTGCCCCTTAAACTTACCTTCCCAACACATGGCCCTATGTCCTCAATGCATGTGCACTGTCTGTTTAAAGTAAGGGAAATCATTTCCTAAGGAGTGATGCAAGTCACGCTGTTTGCTGGGAGCTCTCTAATATCCTTGTTGTTTATATCTCCTAGGTGTTTTTCCAGGTCTGACCATCTTGCCCTCCACATGAAGAGACATATCTAAAAAACCGAAAGGCCAGAGTTGCCGTGGCATCCGCTAGTGTCTAAAGGAAACGGGCACGCCATGAGGCAGGGGGCTGGACTTCAGACGGGGACCCATTGCCTCGCAGAAGAAAGTTCTCACTTATAAACCTCTGTACACACACACACACACACACACTCTCACAGACCCACACACATACACACTGTCATGCACTCAACTATATTTAAAATGTATACGTCTATTCTTTATGCCTTGCCCTAGCCAGATGGAAGAAGATGAAGAAGGAAACCAGGTGAACTCAGCAAGGCAGACTGGCTGCTTACTTCAGCACTATTGGAATTATTTCCCGCTGTTGCCAATGGAAATCAAAGAAAATGGATGTGACGTCTCTGCAGGTGGACAGCAGTCCGAGGGGCTTATTTAACTTGCTTCTCAGTGCAACTTGATAGGAGAATCCAGCATCTTAAAGTCGCATATGTGTAGCACTAATGTTTCTTTTTAAATAGTTGGGGGAAAATGACCTAGAAAACCAAATTGCAGTTTGGTAGCCAAAATTAACTCTTGGTTTATTTGTCCTTTGTGTGTGAAAAGTCCTACTATTCCGTGCGTCAGACTTCCTCACAGAACTGTTGACTGGTTTTGGTTCTTCTTAGTACTATTGAGATCTTTCGCGTCGATCCCAACGGCCTTAGCGGCGGCAGACTCTGGAATAACACCTTATACCTTTCTGGCCTGCATTTCTGTAGACTTCACTCTCAAGGGAGGAGTTTTCTTTTCTTACTTTTTGACTCTTGCACACCATATGCACTAGGGATTCTGGAAACTTCTAGCATGACTGCAAAGTGGCCAAGAGAATAAAGTCCTTGATGATAAATCACAGTATATCCCTTGAGCCTCACCTTATTGCCAGTGCTAGATTTTTTCTTTTTAATCTCTCCGTTTTTGCTAACGAAAACTTGAAAAGCTTATTTGGAAGCTTAAATGTTTTATCTTTTCTCCATGGACTAAACCTCTCCAGGACTCTCTCGGCACCTGGATGTCCAGCTCTCGAAGCAGCCAATCAGATGGGACATCACAGTTCTCTCATCCTCCTTGAGGCATGATGACCTCAGCTCATAGTGATCAACCGTTGTGCTGTGTGTCATTGCTACCCTATAACCAGTTACAGCATAGATGTCGCTAGTCTCAGAGGGCAGCTGCATATTTAATTTAACTCTGGTTTATGACTTGACAAAAAGCCAAAAATATCACTCTTTCCAGGAGTGGGGAAAGCTGAGGATGCCTCCCAAGTCTAGTGGCTTCACAAAAGATCATCCTATCTTCTCTCTCATGCCCACTGAGCTCCTATTCCCCGACTTGTTACAATACACAATTCAAAATGCCATTGTGGGAGTGAAGGGTTGACCTTTAAGGAAAAGGTTGAGGTGTCTCTCTCATGGGCTGTCTAAAAGGAGAGACACGTTTCTTTCTTTCTTTCTTTCTTTTTGGCTAGGCCCACCATGACTTGTGACCGACAACCCCCAGGATTAACAGAGGCCTCACATTTACTGCAAGCTGACTCCAAAGGAGTCTACAGTCATACCACACACACACACACATCCAATACTGGTCTCTACCCGCATTCCTAGCTAGCTGGCACTGGCCTCAACTCCAAAGACTGCCTTTAGGACCATCAAATGGCCTATGCAAGCAAGCGGGGTGGTTATTAGGACAGATTGTATATTTTGTATATTCTGGGACCATCCCTTCAAGACACGTCTATAAAACAAAATGGCGCTTGGTCCACACACGGTTGCTGCTCCCTCCTACCAGCTGGCTCCCCTCCTGTCCTCCTTTGACTGTTTGACTCATTGACTGTTAAAATGCCACCCCATACATATTTGGGATGCAAAACTGAAGTCAAAAGGAAATAATAATATAAGAAACACAAACACATATATGACAGCAACCTTCAAGATCTGGGTTTTCAGCTTTCTGCAACCTTTGTTTTCACTGAAATGTTGAAACTACTCGTCTGAGGGCAAAGGAACCTCCTCACAAATGCTGTAGCTGCCAATTGGACACTTGGGGCATTTCGAGGTCTGGCCCTAACAATTTACTTTCTCCTTTTCATTTTTTCTATTTAGACCAAAAACAAAAAAACAAAAAAACAAAAAACAAAAAAAAAACAAAAAACAAAAAAAAAACAAACAGAAAATAATACAAAACAAAAAAAAAAAGAAAAAACACCCGTTAACACACACACACACACACACACACACACACACACAAAATCTGTCCATTTGCCGGAGGCAATTAAATGTATGTTAGTTGGAGGGTATTAAAAAAAATCAGTTTTATTCCAAAGATTTTAAACTAGACATGACTTAAAAACAATTTCTGGAGCACTGCTTGCTGACAATCTCGTAGTTCTCTACTGCATTTGAGTGCATTTTGTGGCCAGTCCATCAGGGCATACCATGGGATTATATTTGAATGTGTGGTACATCCTTCCTGGATGAAGGATGTGTGAGGGACCTTGAACCTCAGCTGTATTAAACTGTAGCGCCTCCAGTCAGTGCACTAGATGAAACTTTTAGACACCCTGAATTCTGTTGATTCCTTTCTTTTCCTTTATGTAGCAGCCTCCAGCATGATTGCACGCACACGCCAGTGATGGCATTAAGCCATGGCCACCATGATTTGCAAATGTTCTCTCCCAAGCTGGAGCTGCTCTTGCCTCTCGAAATGCTATTATTAAGGGTTTATAATACTTAATTTAATTTTCGAACTGACCAATGCAAGGCTCTATTAAAAAGAAAGTTTAAAAAATGCAAAAGAGTAATCATTGCTTGTTTGCTCCCTATTGTCATCTGTGGTCTCATTTGAATGTGGCAGAACAAAGGCCCTTTGGTCCTCATCAGTGTCTGAAATGTTCAGTAATTTCTCTCTCTTTTGTATCAGTGAGGTCCTTTGTAATCTGCTCCTGACCTTTCTTGGAGCAGGGTGCATTGACACTCAATGGTGGTGCTTGCTTGCTTCAGAGTCATTTGTTGACTGTGAGAATTGGCCTAAGAATTCGGTGGGTGCTACGTGGATGGCTTTGAAACTGTTCTTCTTTAGCCCAGTTGACACCCGTGAATGATGACCAGTCCTGATCATTTGGAAATGAATTTGTAATAACATGCCCGTCACCTCTGCAGTGGCAGAGATGGTTGCTAAGAGCCTCTAAAGCAACCAGGTTTTCCAAGAAATAACCTGAAGACGTTTTGCTCCCAAGAGGACTGGTATTTAAAACAGTGCATTAATGGACATTTGAAACACATTAAACCCTTTCTCATTTCAATTGTTATCTCCTAACACTCCAGGGGATCCCAAGTTTGAAAGGAAAAACTGGTTCTGGTGTTTCTGGTGGTGTCCTAACAAGCATGCTTTTATCCAGGGTTCAGAGTTGGACATGTAGAAAAAGAGTTTCTAAGCCACTGACAATTTTTTTTTTTTTTTCAATTTCAAATTATACTTCTTTCTCCTACCACATGGCTGTAAGTCATAGACATGGAAACCTGAAATTAGAATGCTGCTCCTAGCTACTGGCCTCCTGCCCCACCCATGGTTAATGGCTCAGCTCAGTGCCTGGTGGTAATGAGTATTATGTCCAGAAAAAGAGATGTTCAGATTCCATGACAAAGCTGCATTTTTGTAAAAATATTGGAGACCCCAAAATGAACTTCATGGTGACCATTTCCTCCTCTCTGTGTGCTTTCCCTTGCAAAGCCCTTCAAATATCCTCTTCTCTCGACGCCATCTCCTCTCCACCTGCACCTCTTGTGCCCTTTGTACATCTTTGATTGCCTGATGATAACAGGGTAAAAGGACAGCCAACCTCATGCCTGATTAGCAGAACCGAATCCTAGTTTTAAAAAATCTTCTCTGGCTTCAGAGAAGATTTTGTAAAGATTTTATTTGGGATAAGCTTTCCAGATTATCCATGTCTATTTGCATTAAAGGGGAAAGAAATGGGGGCTTTCGGATGGCTCTTCCAGTGCATTCGGAACATTGCCTCTTGCCTTCATTCCTGCATTTTATGGCAAAGCCAAAAGAAACTCAAGTTGCAAGAACAAAACCCAGTGACTAGTTCTGACGGTTCGAAATGATTTCCTTTATGGAAGTCACTTCATAAAATGTTAAATAAAAAGTGGGAAGTGCTTTTGTCTTCTCTTTTGCATGAGTTGCTTTTAGGAGCAGGAAGAAGGTAGGCAAAGTAAGATAAAGATGCAATACGTTTAACTACAAAAATCAGATTCATTTTTTAGTTTATTGTAATTTTTTTGAAATCAGGAGGGCCAGCATTTCTGGCTGCAATTTTGTACCCAGAACATTGCCAAAATGAACATTCAGTAAGTAGAACCTGATTGAAATTTATTCCTGGAAGCTTTCCTTTGCATTTTGGGGAAATGGCCGCCTGCCAAGCGCAAGAGTTGAGGGGCAGGAGGGGAGGACTCAAATTCTGGGTGTCTGGATTAAATTTCGGTGAACATGGTGGTATCTCAGTTTGAAAACTAGAGGGCCTATCCTGAGTATACATCGATGTCCCTTTGATGGCCTACTTTCCTCAATGAGGATCTTTGGGAATACTTGAGATGGAACAGCAGAAACGTGTGAAAGGAAGCATAAACTTCTTGTAAATAACGTGACCTCCCATGACGAACTGCCTGAGGCTTCAGGGTTTTTTCTTGCTTTTAACACTCTTAAATCTCCTCTGTTGGTTCCTAATAGATCCCAGAAAAGGGAAAAATAAAGCTGCAATTAACTTTCTTATGTGCATCCTTCCAATATAGTACTGTATTCTTCAGGTGTTTTGCATTTAACATTAAAGTCCTCGGGAAACAGGTGTCAAAAACAGAGAGAGAAATCCTGGGCCATCACTTCACAAATATCCCAAACAAGATATTCTTTTCAAACAGGGCTCCCTCTCAGTGGTCATGAGGGAAGGTTAATACATTCTTTGTTGGGGACTGTTTATACAATTTTTTTTTCAACTGTGAGCTTTGGAATCGTAACTTGCTGTGAGTCCAGCTTCTGTCTACTGCCATAAGATGGACCCCACGTCAGCATAATGAGGGTGGTATATATGCTCGCACCTAGACATGTGCATATGTACCTGTCGTACCTTCACGGAAGGAAAACAGGCTACTGACGTTTCGGAGGAGTAGCCACCAGTGCCTAATATCTTTTGGGGGGGATGGATGCTTATAATTGCCAGTATATCGAAACCACACTGGGAGTTCCACATAGCGGGGAGGGGTTGGGGGTGGGCGGAGGGGATGTTTTAAACCTAGGCCTTTGGACTGGAAGCAGAATGATTTCTGCAAACCTAGGTCCTGAAGGCTTTGGGGCTTATGGGCTGGTTCTCAACCTTTTTGTTTTTTCTTCGCAGCATGCATTTCCTATCTAAACCCAGACTTAGTTTAATTTCCTTATCTTTCACTTCTGCTTCATTCCAGGGAGGAAAAATACACCTGTTAATGGCCAAGATCTCCTTGCTAACACAGAGGCAAAAATAAATGTCTAATGTTTTTGAAGCCTCCCCTTCCTTTCCACAAGCCCCCGCCCGCCCCCACATCAAGCTCCTTCTCCCACTTCCTACTCCCACACAACTTCCCAGTCACCGCAACTTTTCTTTCAAATCTCTATTATCCTCTTAACAGTTGCTTGAATAAATTTATTTTTGCACTATACATTTTCTTTTTGCCAGATGTGTCTAACAAGTGTGTTTGGAGAGACCTACTCCCAGCCCCCCTCCTTCCCCGCCTCCCCCCGTCACATTCTCTCAGGCCTTCTCTGGTATTTATAATATATCACAGAAGTACCCAGTCTTATAGCCCTCGGTTATGCCTTTTTTTGACATTTTATTTTTTTTAAGCTTTTTATATATATATATAAATATATTACTTTGTCAAGTTTTTTTGCTGTACAAAAGTCTTAAGATTTAAAACTATTATTTGTATTATATGATGGTGGTATGTTAATGTTACAAAATTATTAATGAAGAAAAAATTTATTTTTGTTACTGGTCTGTTTCATAATTCTTTTTTAAATTGGTATATTGTAAGATATCTATGCAAAAAATGTTATGTGACGCATTTTTATTTAAGAATGTAATATGTGTAATAAACAGTAGAATGTGTTTGGCCTTGGAATGCTTTACTGTATTTCTCCTTAGCTTGTTTCACTGGGGAAAAAAATCTTCGAAAGACACAAGTGGGTACTTACATACTTCGTGAAAGTTTTCTTTCTTGGAGAAAGGGAAAGCAAAAGGTTGCATTAGGTTATCTTCGTTTGGGAAGTTGTGTGTGTGTGTGTGTGTGCACGTATGTGTGTATTTTATAGTTTCACTGAGGTAGCTCAATGCCCAAATAAGAAGGGTCATTGAGTTTATTTCTTCAAGAGGAAAAAGGGAGCCAGTTGTTGGAGGTTATAAAAAGCAATATTTTAGAATGAGATAGATTACAAGATGTTATTTGTTTAGGGGGTTGGGAGAGGCTTATTGAAAGCAGTTTATTTGGTGAGCAAAGGAGGCAGTTTGTTCTGTGATGGTGTTTAATAGGAACCTATTGGGAAAGGATCTTTGAAGCAGTTTGTGAAGGAAGGAGGAAGGGGAAAGATCAGAGGGAATAATTTAGGTGAGGGGTAGGGGGCAGTAAAATGGCAGGAGATGGTTAGAGTGGGGAGGAAATGGGTAACCGGAAGCCAGGAAATCCCTCTGGCTGTGGAGAGTACAAAAAAGTAGATGGAAATACAAGCAGCTTCAGACCCAGAGAAGAGAGGGAGATGAAAGCCCCAGGGAAAATTCTCAGAACTGAAAAGAAAATTACTAAAATCTCTGCCACACACTTGACTTCCAGGAAAGAGCATCACCAGTAAGGAGGAAGGTAGAGAACCCAGCTGGTGGTGTTGCCTCAGCATCCCGAGCTCAGCGATTCACCAAGAGAAGTGGTGTCATTTACAGGAAACAACAGTAAAACACATTTGTCACATGGGACACAGCACTAATCAAGCTTTCTTTGCAGTCTTTGGACTTACAGAAGTGGATACAATGGTGAATAACCTCTATCCCTAATCAAATGAATCTGACAAGAAACTTTTCAATAAATGTTTACTTTAGAAACCATGGCTAGTGTGACTGAACTTGCTGCATGGATACAGACATTTCTCATGTCCTTGAACAGGAAACAGGTGTCAGGAGTGTGACAGCGGGTTTGGAAGGGATGCTGAGTGATCATGTTCTTGCGCTCATAAAACTCAAGGTGAGAACAGTTGGTGCTGCAGGGGCCGGGAAAATGGTTTTGAAGTGTTAAGCATCAGCTGCCACATCTCCCGAACAGGCAAGTGAGCGGGGCAACACGGCAGCCCAAAGCCCACTGACAAGAAACCACATGATGTAGTGGGGAAAGCATAGCCCCTGGAGTCTGAAGACCTGCCTCCTACTCCCTGTGTCTTCAGTAGCTCTGGGACTAGATGAGTAATTTAATTCTGATAACCAAAATCATTTACCTGGAAATTTCTCTGAGTGAAGAAGGATAAGACAGCTTGGCAATATTACCTAGAAGAAGGCTTATTATTCCACTTCCCTGACTTACAAAAAGATGTCAAATTGAACATTTTAGGTGAAGGACAAATTGCACTGTACTGAAATGTTCAGACGAGAGGGTGGTAAGTCTAATCTATCTGCCATAAGGAAATGAGATGGTTTACATAAGTGAATATGCTAAAAGACTTAAGCTTACATATTTAGAAACGAAATTTTTGCTTAAGATTGGACTAAATATATATATTGCCCACTTTACAACCTTTTTGAGCATCCATTTTTACAATATAATATAAATTCAGGGATGACTACAGACTGGGGGGTTGCTTGCCCTGGCACAAAATGACTTTATACTTTATATTGGGTGATTCCACTTTCTCTTCTGTGTTCTCCCTATTTAGAAGTTGCAAGTTCTTTGTGTGTCATCTTCTAGAAATATTTATCTCCTAGTCAACTAGACGATCAAATAGGCAAGCTTGGTAACAAGAATTCTTAAGTGCAAAAACAACTATAATTTGAATCCAATAGGCGGTAGTCTGCAAGTGTAACCTGGATGTCCTAGGGGGAAGAAGGTGTGTACCAGCTATAATCTGAGGTTGTGTATGGAGTTGGGAATGCTGGGGTAGTGGAAAGAAGTCACATCAAAAGCAGAGTTCAGTGGAATTGATAAATAATTTATTATTCTAGCTCATCTTCCACTTAAAGGTTTAGAAGAGGAGATGGTTAAAACTTTTAACTAAAATAAGATTTTGAGGTCACTGGCAGGTGATGGTTTTCTGTTTTATCCATGAGCCAATTCCTAATTCCTTCTCCAACATTAAACATTTTATCTGAGATTTTAAAAACTATCAATAGTGACTGGCATGAACTTAACCTAATAACTTTTTTGCCTGATCATGATATGGCTATACATACAACAACACTGTATTTAAAAATGATGAGGTGATGACAAAGAAAGTTACAGGAGCATGGAAGAACAAAATTTATGTTTGTTTTATAAACATTTACTTATGTTTAAGAAATATTTCATTTTATATACATACTGCATTTGAGTTGTCCAATAAGACTGCATACACTGAATAGATATTATTCATCACCATGACCATTTTCTCTCACAAATGGTAAAACTGGGGGCACAGAAAGACAAATGTTGCATTGTCTCACTTATATGCAGAATCTAAAAAAGTTGAATTCATAGAAGCAGAGAGTAGAATCATGGTTACCAGGGGCTTTGAAGTGAGGAGGGGTTGGGGAGATGTTGGTCAAAGGATGTAAAATTTCACTTTTACAAGAGGAAGACAAGGACCTATTGTACAGCATGGTAACTATAATTACTAGAAATGTATTTGTGCAAAAATCACCAAGAGAATATATTTTAAATGTTCTCACCACAAAAAATGGTAAGTATATGAGGTAATGCATATGTTAATTATGGCTTGACTGAGCCGTTCCACAATGTATACACATTTTAAAACAGGTTGTTTACAATAAATATATATGATTTTTATTTGTCAATTAAAAACATAATTCAAAAAACAAGTAGAGAAACTGGGATTCAAAGAGGGTAGGTGACTTGATCAAGGCCCAGGGAACACAGTAAGTGGCAGACTTTTCTCTATACCTCACTGCTTCAAGGTGAGGAGGAGTCAAGTCGATGCTTATGTACATGATGTCTCCAGACATGGTATCACAATTGACATCATTTCCTCATTTCCACCTCACTAGACACAGAAGGTAGCTTGTAATATCAATACATCACCACATGCTACCATTGGAGGCAATCTTGGCAATCTCCTTCAATGTCACCATTCTACTTGAGTCAACTGAGGCTCAGAGAGGTTCCACCTTGTCCAGGGTCATATAGCACATCCTTTGCAGAACAGGAGTCAATCCAGGGCTATTGATATGCAGTGATGCTCTCCTGGACTTGGCAGTGTTTCTTAAACTTCAGTTACTTGAGCACAACCTTCAAGATTCTTTTATTATCCTTGCACTATTTATTACTTCTTTAATAGTTTTTTAAAATTGACACAACTTTTAAAACCCAAATACCGGCCGGGCGCGGTGGCTCAAGCCTGTAATCCCAGCACTTTGGGAGGCCGAGGCGGGTGGATCACGAGGTCAGGAGATCGAGACCATCCTGGCTAACATGGTGAAACCCCGTCTCTACTAAAAATACAAAAAAATAGCCGGGCGAGGTGGCGGGCGCCTGTAGTCCCAGCTACTCGGAGGCTGAGGCGGGAGAATGGCGTGAACCCAGGAGGCGGAGCTTGCAGTGAGCCGAGATCGCGCCACTGCACTCCAGCCTGGGCGACACAGCGAGACTCTGTCTCAAAAAAAAAAAATAAAATAAAATAAAATAAAATAAAATAAAATAAAATAAAATAAAACCCAAATACCTGTTTTAGCTTCGTTCTCAGCAAAAATATCCCCAAAACTACTGGTCTGATAAGCTATTTTTCCTTTAAATACAAATGAAAAAAAAATAAATAACTCAAAATAAAAGCACACATCTTTGTGTTATTGAAAAGCCCTCAGTTACTACTGGTAGTATTTAAGAGGCACTGTTCTGTGCCATTCTCTAAAATCTATGCTTTACCATTTCTCTTTAGCTAATTATTTAGTCCATATGATGCTCCTCAGAGCACATTTCAAATTGAATCGAAAACTAAGTGCATGTGAAAATTTAATAAAGACTGATTTGATGACTGGGAAGTTACTTAAGGATGCAGAGATCCCCTAGGAAGAAAAAGATAATGTGGCCTGTGAGTGGAGTGAATGCACATTCTCTGCCTCATTTTCCCCTGCTTGGAACACCCATTCCCTCAGGTACAGGCACTTTCGGTGGGTGGGCTCGTGGCCACGTCCTGCCATTGTTCTGGGGATGGAGCCCTGAGCATTAGATCTTGACTGCTCCAAGGAAGTCTTAGCCTTTCCCTAGGTTTCCCAATCAACAGTCAATGCCCAGAAACTAATGCATGTTGTGAGGCACAGCTTCAAAATGTGCTCACCTTCATGGGACAGTTCTAAGATGCCCAGGCCACTGCCTGTACATGCACATGAACACAAAACTCAGCCCCCAAAATATTTTTCCAATCAGCTCCCAAACACTTGATATTCTCTTATTAAATATTTATTGTTTTCACCTAAGGGTTTTCTTATTTTTAAATTACAACTAATCAGGAACACATCGTTCTTTATGCCTTATCTATCATATGGACCTTAAAGTTAATGCGTTTATTCCATCCGTTCACATGAAAAGTTTTTAAGTGCAAGGAGGATGAGAGGTAGGGAGATAATGGATAGCAAAAAAATAGAAGCGAGTGCCCAATTTGGGGATTCAGGAGGTGGGAAGTGTAAGTAATCAGGCAGGCAGTTTTTTGCCCATCACTGCAGAACTCCAGGATAGTCATGCCATTTCATAAAAGAACTGAAGCAATATTTTCCAGCAGGCAAAGTCTCCCACATGACCAAAATGAGAGTCTACAGGAACCTGGGCCTGCAGAGCTTACCATAACAAAGAGCTACCAGCAAGTGTGCAGCTTCTTGTTAGATAATAATGGCAATTACACATCCCTACTTGCTGGCCTTGCTTCTGTTCTTTAAATCAACAACTTTCAGCATCCTTATTTTGCTGTGAGCAGGAAGTCAACAATCTTTTATAAAAAGGAGGATGTGTTTGAGTCACTGGGGGTATATGTAAAGGATCATCATTTGTGAACTCTAACATCAGAACCAAAGCAACGATGACACATTTTTTGCAGTTTGACGACAACATTCTGTTCTTGGGGTTAAGTTTGCAGACTGTTCTGAGAAGTACGTGAACTAGGATTATAGGATTGCTAGTCAAAGCACGCAGACTATTAGAAAATTTTTTTTTTTTTTTTGAGACGGAGTCTCGCTGTGTCGCCCAGGCTGGAGTGCAGTGGCGCGATCTCGGCTCACTGCAAGCTCCGCCTCCTGGGTTCACACCATTCTCCCGCCTCAGCCTCCGAGTAGCTGGGACTACAGGCGCCCGCCACCTCGCCCGGCTATTTTTTTGTATTTTTAGTAGAGACGGGGTTTCACCATGTTAGCCAGGATGGTCTCGATCTCCTGACCTCGTGATCCACCCGCCTCGGCCTCCCAAAGTGCTGGGATTACAGGCTTGAGCCACCGCGCCCGGCCGACTATTAGAAATTTTAAAACTCTGATCTTATTTACATGCTTTGGTGAACTCATGGAAACAAAGACCAAAAGATTTACCACTGGAAACCTTAAGTGAATTGATGCTGTCTCAAACTTGTAAAAAATTATTTTCTCTCTTTCCTTAGAAATATCTAACTATACTCCAATGCACATATAGTACATATAGTACATGACGATAATATTAATTAATGGCCAAAATGTAAATCTTGTCTTTGATGCTGAGAACTGGTAACACCTTTCTGTTCCCAATCTTGGTTTCTTTGTTTTCATTTTTCTTCCCATTTATTCTCTTTTCCTTTCTCTCTCCTCTCTGATGACTGGGAAGTTACTTTCTCTCCTCTCTACCTTCTGATATCTGAAAAAAAAAAAAATCACAGTGAAGAACCACCTCCTAAACCCACATTGGGCTTCCTTCTCTAGTGTCACCCCAATGACATGACATGGCCCCATCTCGCCTAGGTCATCTTTCTTCCTCTCCCCTCTTCCTCTGTACCTTTATAAAGTCATTATCTCCCAGTTGCAGTTGGAGGGTGTTCATTTTTCAGTCTAATTTAGAATGGTGCTACCAAGAGAGTGATTTGGGTTGTTTTGCTGATCCCCTTAGGGAGAATTAGAAACAGGAAACTGGGGCCGGGCGCGGTGGCTCAAGCCTGTAATCCCAGCACTTTGGGAGGCCGAGGCGGGTGGATCACGAGGTCAGGAGATCGAGACTATCCTGGCTAACACGGTGAAACCCCGTCTCTACTAAAAATACAAAAAATTAGCCGGGCGTGGTAGCGGGCGCCTATAGTCCCAGCTACTTGGGAGGCTGAGGCGGG
The DNA here is from genome assembly GCF_008728515.1 of Papio anubis. Taxonomy (NCBI): domain Eukaryota; kingdom Metazoa; phylum Chordata; class Mammalia; order Primates; family Cercopithecidae; genus Papio; species Papio anubis. The sequence continues at coordinate 90,984,463 of NC_044985.1, read as the reverse complement.
AGAATGGCGTGAACCCAGGGGGGCGGAGCTTGCAGTGAGCCGAGATCGCTCCACTGCACTCCAGCCTGGGAGCACAGCGAGACTCCGTCTCAAAAAAAACAAAAAAAAAAAGAAACAGGAAACTGCAGGCTAACATGGAGGATTCCAACACATGTCTATTTGTTAAACATTGTGATACGCCAGACAGTAGGTCAGCACTGGAATGCATGTTGTATATGGTATGTCAATCACATACTTACAGATTTGAATGTTTCTTAACAAGGCACATGAGCAATAAAAAATTATAATAATAAAATAGCTATCTTACGAATCTTAGAGAGTTAGGATTGTAAAATACCAAATATAAACCTTCTCCCTTAGTTCCAGTCCATTCCATTACAATATAGGTGGGCTTTGATTTACACAACATAATTATTTTCCAAACAGAAATGGACTTCTGTTTAAATGCATGCAGAAACCTACCGTGTGCAATGCTTCTTAAGGTGTGGGCCAAGACCACCTGCATCAGAATCATCAAGGGTTTTTTTTTTTTTTAATTCAATTTTCTGAGTTTCACCCCAAACCTGAATCATACCCTCTGCAGGGTGGGGCTTGGACATCTGCAGTTTAACAGGATCTTTCATGGTCATTCCAGACCACCTCAGTCTCAAACACTTCTGGAGAGGGATCATTCTGTGAAGCAAAGCAAAGCAACATTTTAATAAAGAAAATAAGCCTTCTCTAGTTTTCTAAAAAATATGGATTTTTAAACATCTGTACTGATGATTTGCTTAAAGTATGGTGTGTCTGTTCATTGGATTGCATATGTTTGGGGTCTGTCACAAAGAAAACTGCCCTACCACCAGTTACTATGGGGTGACTCCCAAGAAGACAGCTGTTCAGGTAAAGTTCCAGGAACCCACTCTTGAAAGTGTACTGAAATAGACTGTCCCTGGGACTTTTCCCAGAAAAGACATCTATGGTGGTAACTCTTTGGGGATAGTAGTTTTTATTTGGTTGGGTTTGATTCAGTCCTCTTATATGGACTTGGCATCTCATGCCCTTTGCTGAGATAATCTCTGGCGGAGGCCCCAAACCAAGCATAGAAATACTTGTTACTGGCCAGGCGCAGTGGCTCATGTCTGTAATCCCAGTAGTTTGGGAGGCCAAGGCGGGCAGATCACTTGAGACCAGGAGTTCCAGACCAGCCTGGCCAACATGGCAAAACCCCATCTCTATGAAAAATATGCAAATTAACTGGGTGTGGTGGCGCACACCTGTAACCCCAGCTACTCAGGAGGCTGAGGCAGAAGAATCACTTGAACCTGGGAGGCAGAAGTAGCAGTGAGCCAAGATCACACCACTGTACTCTAGCCTGGGAGACAGAGCAAGTCCCTGTCTCAAAAAAAAAAGAGAAAAGAAAAGAAAGAAATACCTGTTACCAAGACTGAAGAACTTGTGTGCTTTAAGATGTAAGACTACAGTCTGTGTCTTACCCTTGGCCTCTCAGGAGCCACTGGCACCCTCTACATTGCAAGTCCTCTTTGTTTTTTAAACCTTTGCCTTCTTCCTCACTGCCATTTTTATGCCACTGAAGCTCAGATTTTAAGCAGAAGCTTCCTGGGACTAAGAGCTTGAGGAACCCGAGAGCGAGAGAGAGAGAGAGCTTGAGGACCCCGTATGAGTCTGTTGTCTGTCAACAAAGCATTTTGAGCTAAGTCCAGTTGTATGTCCAGATTTTTTTAATCAACAAAATTGGAGGAAGGAATATATGTCGTAGTTGGCGAAAATGGGCTTTTGTATATTCTGAGAAAGTTATTCTAAGAATAGGCCTGTGGAAGACCTAGCAGGGAAGAATATGAGCAAAAGAGGAATTCTCAAAACGCCTGTGAAATCTCTTCCTGAAAATGCTCAGAGACAGATCCCTGCTTATCTCCTTCCTCTGACCTGCAGCACCCCAGAGATGATGTGGTTGGCTCATGGAACAGGAAGGGAATTGCCATAAATCTGAGCTAATTTGGAAAGGGAAGGATGGAGCAGATATGCAGCAATCAATAGAACGACGTCTTGTTTTGTGGTAAATGTTTACTGGCTCTGTTGTTGGAATGTAATCCTGCTGCATCAGAACATGGGCCATTAGAGGTGAAATGAGTTCACGTAACGTCCTCCCTGTGTAATTGGTATGCATCATTCCTGTGAGTACCGGAGCCCACGGTCTCCTGATTCCGACTAGAGAAAAGGTTTGGGATGATTCTCTACATCTTTACCTTTTATTACTTCATGATTCCTAAGAAAGAGAAAAATGACCAATTTCTCTTTCCTTAGCCCACATCTGCAGGATGGGTTGTATAAATGCCACTTAACATTTCCTTCCACTCCTGAAAGTGCAAACAAGGAGAGGAAACCACAATGAGAACAGCGACTAAATTGTTCCTTCACTGACTAAGCTAGAGGAGGGATGCATGGCTCAGCTGCTGAGGGGAGAAGGAGGCGAAGCATGTGTTTCCTTGTCATGGAAAGGAGAGGGTATTAAAAATGCTTTGACTGAAAAGCAAGTGCACTAATTGATTGTTAATGACTACACAGCCCTAAATGTCTGGAATTTGGTTTAGATTCAATGTAATTTGACATTTGCCAACCATTATTAAATCCCTTTGATGCTCTCCCTGTGCTGCGCTGATGAGCAGCTGATTGGCTCTTGGGGACAGAAAATGTGAATGGTTGGGCACCAAGTCAACAGGGTGTCTGGAAGACAGCCAGTTCACCCACGCCCCTCAGCCTCCCCAGGCTCGCTGCTGTGGCATTCTCCATGCCTCGGTCTTCTTGGGTCCCCTTTCCTGTTTCTGCCAGCTCTATTCTCTTCCATCCTCATTCCCAAAATTGCATTCCTTTTCCAGCAGCAGTTCACTTACCCCTTTAAAAGCAAAATATATCCTCTGCTCTATTGGCTGCTCCAACTCAGACGTCAACATCTCCTTGCAAAGAACGAAAATGTACTGCAATTGTATCAAGGTAAAAAGATTAATAAAAAAGATGTAGAGGGATTATATGAAATCCTGTTGGAAAAATCATCTCTGTGGAAATTTGAGAGTTATCAGGGCCTCTCCCTCTCTCTCATTTCATTTCATTTCTCCTTTTCTTTGTATATTTTCTCTGTCCTTCCTTCCACAAACAAACTTTCTTGCCTCTTCACCCATTGCATATGGCCCAATGTCACTTCTATCATAGCTGCCTCTAAACTTCCTGAGTTCCAGGCTCTACAGAACCTGTTACCTAGCTCCTCACTGACACAGTCTCTGGGTCCCAATTCCAATTTCCCATGAGAAAGAATTTAATTGGCTAGGCTCCTCAGTGGCTGAATCAGCTGTTGCCCTGGGACAAGGCCAAGGCACACTCGTTTATCCTTCCAGAACCAAGGCTGAATCATAGGCAAGAAGGAAAAGATGGACAGTTCAGGTGTGCTTCCTCAGCACAGTGCAAGAGCCTTCCTCTTTATTTTGGGGTCAACTCTCTCAGAATATTCAACACAGCCTTGCAAATAGTTCTATTTTGTGTATTCATAATTTACAGTGTATGCCAACTCTTGCATTGACCCACTCACTTTTCCAGAACTACCAGTTGTTCATCATCCATACTTCTGCTGCATCCTCTTGCAAAAGTCTTAAGGGGTAAAAATCAGAGCTCTTTTCAAGACAGTGAATCAAGAGAGAATCAAGAGGAAAGCTGCATAATGAAGAAATAAAAAACACATAAATCCCATTACAGTAAGGACAAAGATGAGTTTTCTTATTGCCAGGTGTGAGGCAACATGGTGTACAGGCAGAAATGATGGTGGATGAGGAGTCAGGAAGCCTTATCCTAACTCTAACTGTGCCTCTGGTGAGCTTTGTGACCCGAGGCAGATTGCTTAGCCTTTCTGGGCCCCGTTCTTTCTTTCCTAAAAAATAAAAAGAATGGGTTAAATGAATTTTGAAGTTCTCTTCTCTTCATAAATTCTGTGATAATATAATTTCAAGAAATATTTGATGTAAACATTACAGAACAGCAAAATAATTTGAATGGTCCTAGAGAACTGTTTATCTTTTCCATCGTTCTTTTCATTCATTCAACAAATATTTATTAGGACTGTTTTACATGCTGGCAATCTCTGTGCTAGGCTCTGAGTACACAAATGACAACAGATACAATCTTCCACTGAATGCACAATTGAGCTCATGAGGGAAAATCTTTATCATCTACATTGTAGTATCTCCGAGGTAAGCCTTCCTTTTACATTAAATGCTGTTTTCGTCTACAAAACTGATGACATGTGGCTTCTTTTTTCTTGCCCTAAGTGACTGCAGGCTTCATTCTCCTGCGGAAGCCCTTGGAAACCCCAACACCCTAACTGCTGCAGAGAAACACGGACATGGCTGGAGGGAGACACTGGGCCTCTTTTCCATATCCTTCTGTGTCAGATCTTTCCAACAGGACTTCCTCTTCTGGTTTAGAATAACTTCCAAAAACATCAGAAGCCCTATATTGCAAGATAAATGTAAAAACATGGTGAAGCACAGCCAGATACTAATTATGAATTATCCGCCATGTTTTCCGTCCAAGCTCTATTAGCTCCTGGAGATGATGTTAAGAATTACACGATTTAATGCATGGAGAATGAGGGGAGGCAGGTCTGGCACATGTAACATGCTTGATAAGTGCGGGCTGTCATTATCGTTACTAATAGAAATTCTCATCATTCTGGGGGCGGGTTTTCTGGATCTGAAGGTAATCATGGTTGGTGGAAAAATGTGCACACTGCTCACGCTCAGCCCGAAGCTTGGACTGTGGCCTCGGCTTTGGGGTTCAGGACAGGAAAAACAATGGTGGGGATCTCCATTTGTGGCACATGGCCCCTCTCTTTCCCCTCCTCTTCTGCAGCCCCCCGTGTGTCGTGTCCCCCACTCCACACGGAGCCAAGGTGCCCCTTAACAGGGGGACCCTCAGTGAGCCTGGAGCACGTGTTTCCCAGGTTCCATCCTGCTCTTTGTCCGAGGACTTCATCCTTGAAAAGCTAATCAATGCATTCTCAGAAAACAGAACCCCGGTGGGAATGTTTGCCATTTTCTTTGCTAAGTGTTGTGTTTTTTTTGTTTGTTTGTTTGTTTTGTTTTGTTTTTTTCCATATTAGAGGTCTGATTTCCTGCAATTCTTGGAGAGCACTGGGAGGAAGAAGGGTGAGGAAACTGGGTCAGGGGCGCAGTGATTAAGCGCCCACTCATTTCTGTCCCCTTTCCTTCCCAACGGCAACAAAGAGCATTTAGGCGTCCCTGCCTCAGTTATTTTGGTATAGAGAGAACAATGGCATTGTTCATGTATTCTAGATGGTCTGAGCAGAAGATTCAGCTCTTTCCCCTTGGTTCTGTCTCTCACCAGCCGTGTGACTTTCCGGGGGCATCGGCTCCCTGGGCCAGTTTCTTCAGCCCTTAAAAGGAGACAACACTTGCTTGTTCAATGACTTGGATTTCCTTCAAAATAAAATGTCAGGAAAGTCTAACATACTGTTATTATAATAAAAGACTTCTGTCTTGGGAAGTAGCACTCAGTGCGAGGTGAAGAAAAGAGAGAGAAGCTAAGAGAAAAGGGAAAGGTACCGAAGAGTGTTTCAGAAGAATATTCTGAGCCATTCTTCCACCTGTCCCCCATCTCTCTCTAAAGGGAACTTTATATTGGTTATCACAAACCAATCACGGGTGGTAGTACTTCTAGTACTGTAATAGTAAAGCCGATTCGGTTAATTCGGCTTGGTTATTTAGATTTTTAAATAACAGCTCTAACAGACATAAAATAAACAGAAAACAATTTATCAAAGTAATTACTAGCAAAGCTAGGACAGTAATGGTGAACTATTATAGTGAAAGCTGTACCCATTTTGGTTGTTATGTTACAGCTCTCCAAGATCTTTAACGTCTTATCTCATTTAAGAGTCATAATACATCTGTGAGGTAGGAGGGTAGATTTTCTCTAAACCCAACTCCCTATCTTATCTGTTCTTTGTTTTTTGAATGAGGAAACTGAAGCCCAGGGAGGTTCAGTCCTGGCAGTCCTAAGCTGTAGAGCTAAGGTCAAAACATCACTCTTCTGTCCATTCTCTTTCTCACCCACTGTACGCTACCAGCATTTCATTAAGCAAATTTTACCCTACTGTAATGGGATATCCAAATATTCGGTTCACTTAATAGATGCTTATATTTTTAATTGAGTTATAAATATTCTGAAGGTTTGTTCAGAGGGTAAGTTGAAATATATTGTTTAAGTCCATTTTTAAAGCTAAAAACACAACTACATTTTTGTATTTGGTCATTTATAAGGTCAGGCATTTCTGTTTAGTATTGTAAAAACTGTATGACACAGGAATTGGGATTAGGATTAATTAATTCACTAATTTAACTAGTGAGTAGACAATGAGCTAAAGATTGTGTCAAACATTGGAGATTCCAGAGATGCACAAGGCAATTTCTATTAGTTAGAACTGAACATTTATGTTTACTTATTTATTTTTGGTGGTGACAAAAACTCGAAGTGGTCTATGCACAATGGGGAGTTCATTATAAGGACTCCAGGGTATAATTTATTATAGGGATACTAGAGTGTCTTTGTGCAAACCCTAGCAGTGAAACATGACTTCTAGAACAGGGGGTTCAAGAGCTTAGGACCCTCCATCTCAGCTCTGTTCCCCTCAGTTCATTTATTTCATTCTTCTCTTTCTAAAGACTTCCATTGATTTTGCCCTTATTGTCAGAAAACAGGGCTACCAATTGCTCTGAAATTTCTTGCTTCAAAACCAGAGACTAAATTCCTTTTCTCAGTTCCAATTTCATAATTCCCAAGGAAAGCCACCAATTAACTCTGGGCCAGGAGCTCACCCTACACCAAATGACTCTACCCTGTGGGGTGGGATTCTCTGCTTCTGTCAGCTGCCCATCTCCAACCCATTAGCAGGGGCAAGGTGTGGGGTCACACTGGACTAGGATGGTGGATCCTATGATAACCACATGGGTGTAGGTGAACAGGAACTGTTACTGGACGGTGAATGTGGGGAAGACAATCCCATTAACACTGGACAGTCCCTACCCTCCTGAAGCTCCCAATCTAGTGATCTATAAACAGATGACACTATAATGTTAACATAAGCTGGATTCGAGAAGTGTATCACATTGCTCAAAAAACACTGAAAAAGGAACAATTACTCACTTAGAGAGAGGAGTCAGGGAGGCTGTATAGGGAAAGTGAGGTTCAAGCTAAGTCTTGAAATAGAACAAGAAAATCATCAGTGAGGAAAGGGCATTGCAGGCAGAAGGAACCGTGTGTCTGGAAGCCCAGAGGTATGGAATCCCATCATGAATGAGTGAAAGAATAAGGCTGGGAAAGAAAACAGAACTGTCTTTCCCTTTGTACCTGTGACCCATCCACTTTCCCCATCCTTTAAGGAGGAAATGAGGCCCTAAAGTAACAGAAACATGTTTCATGGAACCATTGGCTTTTCAGAGCATTTTTATGAATTCATTAGTTTCACACAATTTTGTCATGATGTAGGTAGTACACATTCTTTTTTTTTTTTTTTTTTTTTGAGATAGAGTCTTGCTCTGTTGCCTAGGCTGGAGTGTGGTAGCATGATCTCGGCTCACTGCAACCTCTGTCTCCCAGGTTCAAGCGATTCTTCCGTCTCAGCCTCCCGAGCAGCTGGGACTATAGACACACGCCATCATGCCCAGATAATTTTTGTATTTTTAGTAGAGACGGGGTTTCACCATATTGGCCAGGCTGGTCTTGAACTCCTGACCTTGTGATGCGTCTGCCTCAGCCTCGCAAAGTGCTGGGATTACAGGTGTGAGCCACTGTGCCTGGCTGAATGCAGGTTTTTAATATATAACTCACTTATTTCAACTCCCTCCTCCAGGTTTTCCTTAATGCCAATTTAAGGGATCACACCTGCGTCACTAATAATTCAGTCTGTTATGCAAAACCACTTGGATGGTCCCAAATAAGTTGTATATATTTTATTTTGGTCAGCTATTTAAAAAATCTTCTAAAACATCCATTAGAGAAAATTATCTAAAAGAAGGGATTCTTGTCATCTGGAATGAGAGGGAAGGGGGACAAAAATGCCCTTTCAAGAACTAGCTTATTCCTCTGATTCTTTCGTTATAACAAGTACGTGCAGGTTTAAGTGAGTCACATAATGTGTAAAATGAGTGGGTGATCATTTTTTCACCGTACAAAAGGATTGCCTGCTTGCTTTGTAAGCCACATGAAGACAGGGATTGTATCACATTTTTGAAGAGCTAGAATTTGTCCAGTGTGGTCTGCTGTGCCTGGTACATCGTAAGTGCTCAATAAATGTTTAATGAACAAACACAAGGAATTTAAAAAAAAAAAATAAGGTCACAATATAGATATTTGATTAAAAGCAAGAGTCAGATATGCTTGGGATCAATTTTTGTCTGTACCACCTACTAAATGTGAAGTAATTGTCTCCTTAGCTGTAATATGGAAATAATAATGGTACTTAATTTCAGCATTGCTTATTTGTTGAATAAATATTCATCATGTAAATAGTTATTGAGCATCTATGAAGCTAATATGCACTGTTCAAAGTTAAGGGGCATGTATTTCAGAAAGCAGAGGTGACAGGGTTCCTAGACAATAAATAAGGAAAAAAAATCTGTGAACAAGTTAATTAAAATTGTGATGCAGTACTGCAAAGGAAATAAACAGGGTAACGCAAACTTGACAGTGAACGTGGGAGCACTTGAGATAGAACGATCTGAAAAGGCTTCCCTAAGGAGGTGACATCTGAACTGAGAGCTCAGGAGAGGAGAAGGAGCATAAACAGTAGAGTTTTCTGGGCAGAGGGAGCAAAAGCAAAGCCCAGGGAGGAGACAGGAGTGCAGAGCTGGAGGACAGAGAGGAGGCCACTGGGGACTGAGCACACAGAACAAATGGGTACTTGGTGGAAGGGAGGCTGGAGAGTGGCCAAATCATGGAGTGCCTTGTAGGGCAAGGTGAGAGATTGCTCTAAGAGCAATAAGGAGCCACTGAGGGATTTAAACAGAGGAGCACCCTTATCTGATTTACATTTTTAAGCAAACACTCTGTCTCAGTAAAGAGAATCAGCATCCATCAAAGTGATTATGTGAAAAACTTGAGTCCCTCTTGGTTCCTCATTTCCCTCTCCCCGCCATCAGCAAACTCGGCGAACCTGCTCTCTAAAATATACCCTAAGCATCTTAATTTTTCTCCACCTCTACTAAAATCACTTCCATCTGAGCTACCATCTCTTATCTAGGCTATCTGTGATGCTACCTTAGACTCTATAAGTTTGAAAACTTATTAGATTTTCAAGGGCTGAGGTGAAGTAGGCAGTTGGACATTTAAGACTAAAGCTCAGGCTGGGTTACATAAGATAACATATAAAATACCTGTCAAAGCACTTGGTTTCTAGAATGTTCTTAATACACATGGTTTTGTTTGTTTGTTTGTTTTTGTTGTTGTTGTTTTTTTTTTAGTAACATCCATTCTCCCAGTGCATTTTGACATGATAAAAAGATCAAGGGATTTAGAGCAGAAGATTTGGGTTCATGTCTTAGTTTAAAAGAAACATGGCTTGGACAAGTCCTAATTTCCCTGAGCCACTATTTCCTCGTCTGTGAAATGAAGATGCTGAACACTTGTTCTTCCTATTATACAGGGCTCTTGTGGGCTTCAAATAGGATGATAGATGTTAAAATGCTTTGTAAGCTGAAAAGCAGCTTTTCATGAGCGGTCAACTGTATGAAATTATATGTAATTCACTTTCCTTGTGTATGTGACCTCTCAGGTTCCTATACTGTATGGAAACATTATAAAATACATTTTATTATAGGACACTGGGGTCTTTAGTTTACCGGAGTCCCAGATGCTTTTTTTTTTTTTTGAGATGGGGTCTGTGTCACCCAGCCTGGAGAGCAGTGGTGCAATCTCGGCTTACTGCAATCTCCACCTCCTGGGTTCAAGAGATTATCTTGCTTCAGCCTCCCGAGTAGCTGGGACTACAGGTGCCCACTGCCATGCCCAGCTAGGGAGTCCCAGATTCTTAAATCTCAGCCTTATATGGCCCAAACCAGCACTGTCCAAAAGACCATTCTGCTAAAATGGAAACATTGTATGTCTGCACTGTCCAATAGGGCTGCCACTAGCCATTGTGGATATTGAGAACTTGAAATATGGCTAGTGTGACTAATACATATTATTTTTCATTTTTAAATTTTAATTAATTTAAACTTCAATTCCCGGGTATGGCTAATGGCTGTTGTATTGAAGAGTACAAGTCCAAATGCTCTACTTTCTTGGATCCTTATCCATCAAACAAGAATCCAGTAAAATCTTTTCTAGTTCTATCTATGCTTCTATATGCACAGTTTTGAAATAGATAAGCCAATTTGGATAGAATAAGGGTTGAATCCTGAGTTGCTTTCTTTTTTAAATTCTCAAGTGTAATATAACACTGGACTTTTTTTTTTATTTGATAGCTTATTTATTTATCAACAAGAGGGAAGACTTTAAAACAATGGCAACAGTCTTAAGTAAAAGGTAATCCCGGCAGATGAACTACTTAAGAAACACAGTCTCCTGGGAGTTATATTTGGGTATCAAGTAGATTGTTTGTTCCAAAGTGAACATCCTTCATTTTTCATCAAGAAAGATCACTAGAGAAAAAATATTTGGAATTGAATAAATAAACAAATGGCTGCCATGGGGGTTGTTTATATGATGCTGTCAGTTGTGAGGTCACAGGGCTTCCATGATGAAGCTGGCACTAATTTTGTCTCTTTATATAAGAATTGTGTTCCTAAACTGAATATTTAGAACCTAAGGTGCAATCTAATTTTCAAAAATAGAAATGGAAGGCAACATGATTGAATTGTTTGGGGAAAAAGTGGGAACTCAAAAGAATGGAACCCCAATACAATTGAAAGGACTAAAGACGAGAGATGGAGAGAAGTAAGAAAATCTGAAAGGGAGAAATGAATACGGTACTGAAATCAAGAAGGCAGAGAGAGAACAGATTGGGGTAGGCGGCGTGAGGATCAGAGAAGAAATTCCACATTCATTTGTGAAAGACACCAGGAGCTAAGCTTATCTATGGCGGAAAAAAAGGAGCAAAAATGAGACAGACCAGAAAAAAAATTGCTTTGGAAAGAACGATAGTGACAAGGTAGTGAGGACAAGAAGGGATAGCTGTCATCTCATTTAATTAAAAAATTATTAATAGAACAGATGGGATAGCCACACTGATCCTTTACAGATAAGGTGCTACTATAAAATTTCAGATAATAGCAGTGGAAGGCTGAAAAGTTATTGAGAGCAAAAGTAGTAAGAATGCTAATTTAATTGATAATAACATTATACTTAGCACAATGCTTAGGAATTTAAAAATCACACATTAAATAAATTTAAATGACTACGGTTATCATCTAATTATGGTTGTTTAAATAATGTAATATAATTAAATGCTTTTAAAAAAAAGCTCTAGTACTTTTAAATGATCACTGTCATATTCTGAATTCTCCTTTTGAGCATTTAATGTTCAACACTGCAGTCCTGGTGGAGGTAGTATTATCCTGACAGTCACACCTTTGCAAACATATGAGGTTGTTGAGTTAGAAGATAAATGGCAAACTTAGCTTCGGAATGCCTTATCATTATTCTCCATCCTTTATTCTTCCATTATCAGAATAGGTAGCTTCTCTCCTCAATTACTTTGTCTCTTTCCTCTCTGGTCCCTCACCAAGCAGAGTTCCCTGACGTGTCTCCTTGCCCTCATCCTAAGACAGCGTGGCATAAATCCTGCTGGGCTAAACTGAAAATAGGTCATCCAGGAGCTCAGCTATGCAAGTGTACTTCACAAAAAGATGTCTGAGTTTGGGAATTGGAAGTCAAGAACCACAGACTTGCGGCTGTGACCACGTTGCTGAGGATGGTCGGGGGTGAGAAAGGCAACACTTTGCTCTCCTGACTCTTCTATGGGCAGTGAGTCCTGGAATTGTTCTTACTCTGAGTAACAGCCTCGCAGGGGGTGGAAAGAAAAAGACAAAGCAACTCACTTATTTAAAAATACCTTTGCCGGGCGCGGTGGCTCAAGCCTGTAATCCCTGCACTTTGGGAGGCCGAGACGGGTGGATCACGAGGTCAGGAGATCGAGACCATCCTGGCTAACACGGTGAAACCCCGTCTCTACTAAAAAATACAAAAAAAAACTAGCCGGGCGAGGTGGCGGGCGCCTGTAGTCCCAGCTACTCGGGAGGCTGAGGCAGGAGAATGGCGTGAACCCGGGAGGCGGAGCTTGCATTGAGCCGAGATCCGGCCACTGCACTGCAGCCCGGACGACAGAGCGAGACTCCGTCTCAAAAAAAAAAACAAAAAAATACCTTTATTTTTCCTGATAATACATGAGTATTATAAATTGTTTAGAAAAAAATACAGAGAAAGTTAGAGCTTTTATAATCCTACCAAGAGACAATCACAATCAAGAATTTGATGCATCTGTTTCCAGAAATTGACATATATACTGACATAAATGTGATGTTATCTATGGAATATTATATAGATTCTTTTTTAACTTCATGTGTAGTGGTCATATTTCCACATCAATATGCCATACTTCATTGAATCAAAAATACCTGTAATTGTAAGATTATGTGCCCATTAAGAAGGAAAAAGTTGCTGCTAATTTTTTTTTTTTTTTTTTTTTTTTTTTTTTTTGAGACGGAGTCTCGCTGTGTCACCCAGGCTGGAGTGCAGTGGCGCGATCTCGGCTCACTGCAAGCTCCGCCTCCCGGGTTTACGCCATTCTCCTGCCTCAGCCTCCGAGTAGCTGGGACTACAGGCGCCCGCCACCACGCCCGGCTAGTTTTTTTTTTTTGTATTTTTAGTAGAGACGGGGTTTCACCATGTTAGCCAGGATGGTCTCGATCTTCTGACCTCGTGATCCACCCGCCTCGGCCTCCCAAAGTGCTGGGATTACAGGGTTGAGCCACCGCGCCCGGCCTAGTTGCTGCTAATTATAAGTGGCAGACTCCTTTGACTAAAAGACATGTCCTTATTTCAGAGATGCTAAAAGAATAAAAAAGCATTTTATAAATGATGAAATACAGTATTAAAAACCTACCTTCACCTTTTTGACAGCTGCATAATATTGCATTGTATGGCCATATCATAAATTACTTAACAATCCCCCAGTATTGCACATTTGTGTTGTTTCCAATATTTTCATGAATTTCCTTAATGAATATCTTTGCACACTTGTTAGGTTAACTTCCTCAGTCTGAATTCCTAGAAGCAGAATTGATGGATTGCACGTTAATTCGCTCAATGTAGCCATTCTACAACGTATACACATTTCAAAACAGCATGTTGTACAAGATAGATATATACAAATTTTGTCAATTTAAAATTAACTAATTAGTGAAAAGAATTGTACAGATTATTTTATCACCCAGGAATTAAGCCTAGTACCCATGAGTTATTTTTCCCGATCCTCTCCCTCTTCCCACCCTCCACCCTCTAGTAGGTCCCAGTGTGTGTTGTTCCCCTCTCTGCGTCCATGTGTTCTCATCATTTAGCTCCCACTTATAAGTGAGAACTTGCTGTATTTGCTTTTCTGTTCCTTTGTTAGTTTGCTAAGGATAACAGCCTCCAGCTCCATCCATGTTCCTGCAAAGGACAGCCCCATGACATGAGTTCATCTATATGACAAACTGGCACATGTATCTCTGAACTTAAAATAAAAGTTGAAAAAAATTACAATGAATTATAACTTTCCTTTGCTAAAAAATGTAAAAGAGTTGATGAATTAAATAAGTACGTAAATCCTGTTTACACCAGATGATACTGGTTTGCATTCCAACCAGTTTTGTATCAGGGTGCGTAGTCCCTCAGGCTCTCAGCAATTGCCATACTATTAATATCTACTTATGCCTAACCTGGACCTCAAATAAGAAAAGTCCAAAGTTATACACCTCATTTGTCACTCACTATTATTCTTGTCTTTTGTCTTGGCATTTCTCATATTCAAGAGACTTCGGGAATTTGACATGATGATGTCCGTAGATGATTCCCTGATAATCGACAAAGCCCAGATCTGTTTACTTGTAAAGAGCTACCTTTAACAACAGGGATGTATATGATGATCTACTTTATTACCATTATCTTTCTGACAGTTAGTAACAAAGCCTAGACAAAGATCATGAATGTTTGGATGTGACTTAATATTAATAGCACCAGTAACTAGAAGTTAGGTTTTGGGCTACTTTCCTGAACTCTTGTTTATTTGATCTGAAATCGCTGAACCCACACTGTGTACCAGGTTGTAGAACCACAAAGATGGGCAGCTTAACAATTCTGTCCTGGGAACCTACAGTCCAATGGGGGAGATGAGACACGCTCATATATAAAGTTATAGAACAATGGAAGACAAGATCATCAATTTCATAAGACAGGATATTATTTAGTGTCAAATGTGCAGATATTAAGTCCAGAATTTGAATGAAATCTGAAGTTAGAATGCCCTGTCCCTCTGAGAGGCACCAAGCCCAGTGCTAATGTGCCGTGACCCTCTGGAAGCACAAAGATGACACATGGTCAATCCCTTTATAAGCAGCATCTGTGTCCTGTACCGTCCCTCAGGAGTCTGCCGCACGTCAACAAATGCTCAGTCTTTTCCTGGAGCACCAGAGGCACAGCTGTACCAGTGTCCTCTGTGTCCTGGAGGGGAGGAGCAGGACCATTTGACTCCAGATCCTCTTTGGGAAGAGTGCCCCGAGGGCAAGACCCACAGTCCTAGGATGCAGAAAGTGCACGACTGAAGGGCTGTTATGCTAAGAAAGGGCTAATTTATCGATCACATTTCTATGCCAAGTGGCATAGGAACTAAAGTCCCATCCATAAAGCAAGTTTCCCGGTTAATCAGCAATTTAAGTTTTGGGACATGTGCCTCCCACAGCAAATTTCAAGAGAGGGAGAGGGAGGGTGGGAAGAAAGGGGGTGGGTGAGAGAACGTTGGCTCTTTTTTTTTTTTTTTAATTTTTTCCGAAGCCAGATGCACATGGTTTTTAGGAGGCACCACATCATGGTCCTGCTTCAGGGCTCTGATTTAATAAGGATGGCAAGAAATAAATGATTCACTTGCTGATATTGAGAGAGTGCAAATGCACCTGCCCCAGGCGCCCCAAGTCAGGGCATATGTTTGTAAATGACATGCAGGCTGTGAACCTGTGGGTGGAGCCCCAGGTGGGGAGGCTGGAGAGACAACCGGACCACATCAGTGGATCTTAATCAGAACTGTGGACCAGAAAATCTAAGGATGTTTCGGAATGGATGCAGGTCCTAGCTACACTCCAGATCTCTTGAATCAGAATCTTGGGGTGGGCAGGGCATTGTTTTTCCAGAAATTCCACCGATTAATCAGACATGTTCCTCTGGTTAAGAATCACTACACTAGCTAATCTCTAGCCGGAACTCTCATCTGTCAAGAGAGGGCAGGCAACCTCATTTCTGATGTATTAGGACTTTCACGTAATTGAAAAATGAAGAAAAGTCAAAATGGGGCTTAAAAATCATTTAAATAGGTAAGCACATTTTGAATCCCATAACCTGTGTTTACGTTTAACCTCATATCACTGAAGATAAGACTGCAATACAATTTAATCTCACAAGATAATTAAAAGATTTATGAAAAATTTTAATGCTTAGGAAACCATAGGCAGTGTGATCCAAAAATGGAACACAAGTTTAAGGTTATGTGATGAATGACTTCTTTCAGTACTGTCAGGGTATCTCTGAGACTGAAGATACCATCTCATTTGGTCAAATAATTAAAGTATAAATTTGACCCTCTTCATTAATGTAAAGCTGAGGCTGCATGGTCATCCTGCCTCCTCTTCTCATCCCCCTCCCAGGTATCCCTGCCATGGAAGTTGTGGACTTCAGCTGTAAAGGATCGAAGACCCCTTTGCTCTAATGTTTGCAATAACGTTTCTGGACTGACTACATTATCCCCCAGGGGAGAATTGTTAATAATAATATTAATAAGAGCTGCTAACATTTGCTGAGATCTTACTATGTTTTAGGCTCTACGCTAGGGGAACAAAATAGATTTTCCTTTCTATCCCAGGGTTCAGGTCCCTGAGAGTTTACAATTCAAGAGATGCAGTCTGTTTTCCAGAGCAGGCTCCACAGTAACCATGTTACAAGTGTAAAACAGGTTTTTCTTTTCTACTCTTTCAGACAGTATATTGGCTTTCCCATAATTATATGTCATCTCTTTTTAGTGTACTCAAGCACCATTCAGGCCCCAAGTCAATGACACTGAACATAGTCTTAAGATTTGGTGACCAGAAGTACATAGAGCTGGAGAGGTAAGACTCTAGACAAAAGTGAACAGGTGCTTCAAAATAAACTGAGAACAAAAGGGTGAGGGGAGATCTTGCCAGTATGCAGCCTGCAGGGAGAATCTGGTCCTCATGGGCCAGGTTTTTGCCATCTGCTCCTAGGCCAGGCACCTTAACCCCTTCCCACTTTCTTTACCCTTTTTGGAGTCAAAGCAGTTATGTTTTCCTTCACTGAAAGAGAACCCTTCTATGAAAAGGGTCCCTCTGTTGACAGAGATGTATCCCTAACCCAGGCCCTTCATACTATTACTTCCCGAATTCTCTGCCAGAGACTTTCACATTCCTTATTCCTTCTCCATCTTACAGCTTCATTCAGTAGAATGAAGACCCTCAAGACCCTCAAGACTCAAGGTGAGAACAGCCTTTTCTTTACTCTGCGACTCCCCCTATGTACTCAAGACGTAGCTTTTCCTTTTTTTTTTTTTTTTTTTTTTGGAGACGGAGTCTCGCTCTGTCGCCCAACCTGGAGTGCAGTGGCTGGATCTCGGCTCACTGCAAGCTCCGCCTCCCGGGTTTATGCCATTCTCCTGCCTCAGCCTCCCGAGTAGCTGGGACTACAGACGCTCGCCACCTCGCACGGCTATTTTTTTGTATTTTTTTTTACTAGAGACGGGGTTTCACCGGGTTAGCCAGGATGGAAGACGTAGCTTTTAATGATCTACTGCAATATTTTGGGGGAGAAAAAAAGGATTCTACAGTGATGGCTTCCATATACTGGTCATGCCACCAGTGTACACTTTGGTTTCTATTCCCACTGTGCTCTGATGCCACCACTGGCCCTGATGCCACTGCTGGCCCCAGCAGTGTCACATTCCCTGATCATACCCAAGCTCCCTTCCTCCTGGGCCTTGCCCCAGGATTTGGGACACTCAGTTTCTGGTTCCTCAGTGTCCACCATTTTGGTTTCCTCAGACCACTCCTCTGTCCCTTGCAGCATCTGCTCTTCCTGATCTTTCAATACAGTGATTTTTAAAGATTCTGCCCATGTGTTCCCTCTATCCCCTCCCTCTTGTTAACCTCACTTACTCCCATTTTAAACAAATGACCTCATCTCTATTCATCATGTCCCCAGCCTGGTTCTAAACTCTGAACTAGCTTTTCCACCTTTCTTTGAGACACCTTCAACTGAATATTTTTGAAACTTCATATTCTACTTCCTAAAACTAAATTGGTCAGTGTTCTCAATTTAGTTCTTAATCTTTTTCTCCTGAATTTCCTATTTCCATTCATTTCTTGATCTATAGACATCTCTTGATCTAGAAATAGCGCAAGGTAGTTCCAGGGGGCAGGGATGAGGGGAGGGTGGGCTCTGCTCTTACTGCCATTCAGGGATCAGGGTGAGGGTAAGTTCTGTCATCTTCAGTGCATGGCTTCTGAGGAAGTCCCAAGCATTGACATCCAGATGGCAAGAGGAGAAAGGGCAGAGAACTCTGTGTGGAGATTTATACAGACCAGGCCTGGGAGTGATGCACATCATATTGCTCACATTTCATTGGCTAGAACTTGGTCACATAGTGTAATTGCTAAGGAGGCTGGGTAATATTATCTGACCGTGTGTCTCGGAGAAGATGGGTTTTAGTGAGTAATTAGTTGTCTCCCATCCTCCCTGTAACCTGTGTTCAAAGACTTAAAGGTGGTGTCCTTTACTCCTTCTGATCTCCTTCCCTTTTCCAGTTAGTCACCAGCTCCTGTTATTTCCTCTACAATACCACTCATCACATCCAGCCTCTGTTTTCTATCCTGAGTGTCACGCCATCTTAGCCCAGGCCCTCATGAGCTCTATCTGGACAACTATAATGGCCTTCAAATTCCAAGTCTTTCTCCTGTCTAATCTCTCATTCATTCCACAAATATTTATCAAGCACTATATTCTGGGCACCATGTTAACAACTAGAGGAAAATAAAGAAATGGATAGACCTTGACCCTGCATTTTTAATCTCGCACAGAAAATAGGTTTAAAAAAATGGCTGCTACAAAAAGTTAGCTGGGCATGCTGGCATGCACCTGTGGTCCCAGCTATTTGGGAGGCTGAGGCAGGAGAATCACTTGAACCCAGGAGATGGAGGTTGCAGTGAGCCGGGATGACACCACTGCACTCCAGCCTGGGTGACAGAGCAAGACTCTGTCTCAAAAAAAAAAAAAAAAAAAAAAAAAAGTTGCTATCACATTAAGTTATTACTGCTAATGGGGAAGTGCAGGGTACAAGAGGAACATGTGGGAAGGCCCCAAACTCCCTATTACTTCATGGAAGCAGGACATGTCCCCTTCATTGTTCGTTGTTCCCTGGCCCGCCATTCTGTTTTATTTTTATTACAGTCCTAACATCATCTGAAATTATCTGTATATTTATGTTTACTTGATGATTCTGTGTCTTGTCCAACCAGAATGGGAACTCCACCAAGAGCAGAGACTGTGACTCACTTGTCAGCAGCAGATTCACTGGGTTGAACAGTGCTGACATATAGTAGAAAGCGATCTAGGGGCCAGGCGCAGTGGCTCACGCCTGTAATCCCAGCATCTTGGGAGGCCGAGGTGGGTGGATCACCTGAGGTCAGGAGTTCAAGACCAGCCTGGCCAACATGGTGAAAATCTGTATCTACTAAAAATAGAAAAATTAGCCAGGCATGGTGGCACCTGCTTGTAATCACAGCTACTTAGAAGGCTGAGGGGGGGAATCACTTGAACCCAGGAGGTGGAGGTTGCAGTGAGCTAAGATTGCGCTACTGACTCCAGCCTGGGAAAAGAGAGAGACTCTGTCTCAAAAGAACAAGAAAAGAAAAAAAAAAAAAAAAAAAAAGGGATATAGTCTGGGGATTCAGAGTAGGTTTCTGGAAGAAATGATCTGTAGCATGAAGACAGAAAGATGCACGCAAGCTAACTAGGTTGGTGGTGGGAGGGAGGAATCACCGTTCAAAACCAGGAAGAGAGAGAACATAGCTGAAATTCAGTGTTGGGGAGGGGGAGAGTTGAAGCTAGACCTTGCTTGTAAACCAGGTGTGTCGGTTTAAATTTTCTCCTAAAACCAATGAGGAGTCATATTAGCATCCAATTAGAGTTTTAGACCCCTCTACTGCTCTTCGTAGAATAAATGGCAGGGCTGAGGGCTGGGGAACCTGTGAGAACGCAGGGAAGACAGCCTGGTAGCATGAGCCAGAAGAGGTCTGGTGCCTTCCAGATCAATTTTTCAAAACCATTGGCTCAGATATTATCCCCTCAAAGAAAAGTGTCCCAATGGTGACTGTAGCAAAACTTTGGATGATTACTACATTTTTCCACGTGTATTTTATCTTTCCTAGTTCAAGTCCTACCTCCTCCTAGAGGCTTTCCATGATTCCCCCTACTCTAAACTGCTGTAGAATTTTATATTTATATAATTCGTCATGAATGCACTGCCCTATAATTTTCGTAACCTTTGCAGTTATGCCCAACCTTCCCCTAACAGATTTCTAGCATCTTCAAAAACTGACTTTTGTTTGTTTTTTTATAAAAGTGTGCTTGTAGAAATGTAATTTGAACAAACTAATTAATGCTAGAGGGTTTGTCAGTGATTATGACAACTTCCCCCATGATACAGGAATCTCAAAAGAGGAAAAAGTTCTTTAGGAAAAGAGAAATGTTTAGTGTCAGGCCTCTGAGCCCAAGCCAAGCCATTGCATCCCCTGTGACTTGCACGTATATGCCCAGCTGGCCTGAAGTAACTGAAGAATCACAAAAGAAGTGCAAATGCCCTGCCTCGCCTTAACTGATGACATTCCACCACAAAAGAAGTGAAAATGGCCGGTCCTTGCCTTAAGCGATGATATTATCTTGTGAAATTCCTTTTCCTGGCTCCTCCTGGCTCAAAAAGCTCCCCCACTGAGCACCTTGTGACCCCCACTCCTGCCCGCCAGAGAACAACCCCCCTTTGACTGTAATTTTCCTTTACCTACCCAAATCCTATGAAACGGCCCCACCCTTATCTCCCTTTGCTGACTCTTTTCGGACTCAGCCCGCCTGCACCCAGGTGAAATAAACAGCCATGTTGCTCACACAAAACCTGTTTGGTGGTCTCTTCACACAGACGCACATGACATTTAGCCCCATCTTTCTGAGAACATATCTTCTTAGGATGTTACCAAGTACAAATATGGTCCATTGCTTCACCCCAATGCTATAGACACATCCTAGTGAGATTTCTGGCACCCCAGGGAGCGATTTTTAAGTGAAAGGAGATGTAGATACCCTCCATTGCCTCCACGGATATCTTAAAGTCAGTGTACTAGCACCTTCCTGAAGATGAGTAGCTCCTTCTTTCCTCTGGAACATTCAAATGTTGACAATCACATACTCCAGCAGGTGGAAGTGGATTTAGAAAACATGTGGTCCTTTGTCTGGGTCTTTGACTGACAGTCTCACAGAGCAGGGTGGCAGGGAAATATATTTTAATTCCAGGTGATATTGGAGAGCCGCCCAATTGTGAAAAGGAGATTTTCTCTTAAATGCAGCCTTTCTCTTCCTATTTCCATCTTCCAAAATCCAGACCATCAAGGCCAGACTTGAAATTCAGAGAAAGAAGAGCACCAGAGGGCCCAGTGGGGTTTTTATTTCTGAAGTGTTTGTGCTGCAAGGGGTCAAAGGGGGTAGGGAATTGTGTTTGGAAGAAGCAGAGTAATTGTCACCTGGGAAGCCAGTTATTCACAAACTCTAGGAAGTAAAAATGAAAAAGCCCTTTTATATCAACCCATGTCTCCCCTTGTCAGGGCAGAATTTACCAGTGATAATTGCTGCTGAGGTGAACATCGCAATGTTAAGATACCGTTTATTCCCCTTTCCTTTGTCTTTCAGACCACACTTACATGTCTTCCATTTTCTCCATCTGCTATCTCTCATTTTCTTTTTAATAATAATTAAACTAGCAGGCACTTATCTTTTGTAGGACTTACCTTTGCATTTGTTTGCTTTTTGTGTGTCACACCATCATTGCAGTTACATGAAAATGCCCCTTTTTCATAAAAAATGCATTTTTGATAGCTCTTATGATTGCAGTGTTAAATCATTGCACGATTTGCTGGTTTGGGGTGTAAAGAGATGTGGTGTGCATGTGGCTCCTCAAGGGCTAAGACACACGGATTATTCACCAGTTTGTACAAGAAGGTAAACAAGAATATCTTTCTTTTTTTCCCTTCCAATAGTCAAATTGAAAACATGGTATCTGTTAGACACAGAGATCTAAATGTGAATTTAATTGGAAGGTTCACTATATCTCCTGCTTTTTTGAAATTCTAAAATAGCATTTTGTGCACTCAAAATAAGATAAAAAGGGAGCTAAACAAACAGTATCAGTGTTGTTTAGATACAAGCAGTAATTGGCTAATCTGCTAGTATTCTTAATTGCTACCTCTTTGGGAGGAGTATCGAAGACAAGTAGCTAGAAAAAGAAAACAGGAAAATCAAAGGATTTTCATCAAGCACAAACTGGGTAAGCTGCCCCTGGATCATAGAAAGTTGACCGTTCTTATTTCTGAAGACACCCTTGGGCTGAAGGACCAAATATGTTTTGCACACTTCAAAGCAAGCTGTGGGCTTGCAGGTTCTTGCTTATGCCTATTTCCTGGAGGCCAGGGTGGCATGTTAATACACTGCGTGACCATTTTGGACTCCATACTTGGCAGACTGTCATTTTTTTTGCTCAAAACCAGATCCTGAGAGAAACATGAACTTGATCCATGCCATAAATCAAGTTCTAACACAGAGCGACAGTCTTAACCCCTCTCTTCCCAGCTCCGCCTCCTGTGGAGCTCCTCTGCATGCTTCTAATACTATTGAAATGATTCAGAGAGCTGAAACTGGGCTGTTATTTTTATCACTCAGTCCCAAAGGTAAAATGTTTAGCTAATTTGGTTCTTATTCCTGACCCCCGCCCCCCACCACCATATTTAGACATGGAAGGAGAAAGGCTAAGAAAAGAATGTGCAAGGCAAATCAGTCTGAAAACAAAGCTTAGGAAAAAAATGGAGAGAAAAAGGAGGGAAAAAAACAGCAGAAAGGATGGAGCATGTGTCTAGACAATCTCCCTTTGTTAGCAGAAGGCTCCCCTCCTCCTCTTAAGACTGTTCCTTCCTTCACTCTTATTAATTTTTCTCCGCAGCTTATCTCTTAGCCCTTGGGTAAGAAAAGATCAGAGCCTGAGCACACCTGCTTCAGAAGCTGTAATTCTCAGCATCCCAGGCCTGCAGGGAGCTCAGAGAATGAGAGGCCTGCAGGCATCCGCAGGCGCCCAGCCCGTCCTCCTGAGTACATGGCGGTTTTCTCATCCCTCACAAGCACTCTGTCAGACGTTAATAGTTGCCGGGCGCGCAGTAATCCCAGCACTTTGGGAGGCTGAGGCGGGCGGATCACGAGGTCAGGAAATGGAGACCATCCTGGCTAACACCGTAAAATTCTGTCTCTACTAAAAATATAAAAAAACTAGCCAGGCGAGGTGGCGGGCGCCTGTAGTCTCAGCTACGGGAGGCTGAGGCAGGAGAATGGCGTGAACCCGGGAGGCGGAGCTTGCAGTGAGCAGAGATCCCGCCACTGCACTCCAGCCTGGGCGACAGAGCCAGACTCTGTCTCAAAAAAAAAAAAAAAAAAAAGGTTGTTTTCAGCTCTGGACATTTCTTTTTCCCCTTGTGTCCTTAAGACATGCATCCACTTTAACGCTTCCAAGCAGAGGAAGTAACCCCCAAAGGTTAAGGTAGAGAGTGGGCAAGGCTATTGAAAGGCACATTGCTTGGACTCCTCAGTGACCACACTCAGGAGTTACTGTGCCTTACAAGATGAAGTTGGTTGTTATCAAAATGTTCAAAGCCAGTATGACCAGTGGATTAAAAACTAGGGGCATGAAATGAACATACTTTCTAAACAATGTTTTGACACTTGTTATCTATCTTCCCATGGTCAAGTTACTTAAACCCTCTCAGCCTCAGTCTCCTTATCTGTAAAATGAGCTTGATAATAATAACACTTAATTCAGAATGTTTTGAGAGCATTAGGTAAGCTAATGTGAGTAACCTGCTTAGCATAACATGGGCTGCATGTAAGGACATCAAAAGCTATGGTTGAGTAGGGAGAAGTGCTACTGTTACTGTTTTGCCCTTATTGTTAATTTTAATTATTAGTGAGATGACCTGAAATCTGAATGATGGTTTAATCTGTATCTGTAACGGTGTCCAAAGAAGATTCCCAAAAACAAACGGAATGGGCTGTGATAGAATCAAATGAGGAAAACAGTAACTCCTCTAAGTATTTTAGACAGAGGGAATTAAATACACGACCTAATTATGCAGGCTACAGAAGAGATGAGAAACCAAACAGGAAATGGTGAAGCAACTCAGAGATTAACAGGAAGCTGCTGCCACCCTTGGGACTGAAGAATTGCAGGGAAAAGGTGATGTTACAGAAATCAGACGCTAGGGACTACCTGGTAGGAGCTGGAACCTCAGAGAAAGAGGCTGCGGGAGGGCAGTTTCAACCATAGAGAAGATAGAATCACTTCTGTGAACTGTGACCTGAAGTGGAAAGAGAACTTATGCTGGGTTCTCCCTTCCTCCTGCCCTTTGGTGCCTCCCATTGACTGAACCTAGCCAGTAGCCTGTTGACAAAGAAGCCTTGGGAACAAATTGTAGAGCCATCAATGTGTACAGACTCAACAGAGATAGATTTCAACCTTGAAGGAGAATGAACTCTTCATGCCTATGAAATTGAATAAAGAACTACTTGATATATTCAAGAGGAGCCATTTAGATTCAGGGTTTTGGCATTTAGCTAGAAGGTGTAAAGATCCAGAAGTTCAAAGCCAGGTGATTATTTTGTTATAAAGGTACTTGAGTGTAAAATGATAAGAAACATGGAAAAGAAGTGCTGACAATCCTATACTTTTTGGGAAACTGCTTCTTCTGCTTCTTCTTCTTCTGCTTCTTCTCCTTCTACCTCCTCCTTCTCCTCCTCCTCTTCCTTCTTCTTTTCTCCTTTTTCATCTAGAGAGTTCTTATCCACAATCATTTTAATAACTCACCAAAAAGATCCATTATTATTTATTGATGCCAGCTGTGTAACTTATGGACCAAACCACTATTATCCATGGTGAGAGAAAATGGCTTAGCCATCATGGAAGGCCAACAGTGATTCTTTGGCACGTTAAATGGTACAAAGGGGAGAGAAAAAAATATTAGTGTCTTTGCTTTCTGCAGAGTTTCCTTTCAAGCTGAGGAATGTTCATTTGAAAATAAATCAATCCTAAGTATGAGAGAGAGAGAATCAATCTGATACATGCTGTAATGTTCAACAGCACCTTGGCTTCATCTGTCTGTCCTAGACCATAACACTTGTTTCTTATAAAGTGCCGGCCTCTGGCTCTCTTCCCAGTACAGAAAGGGCTCCCTAGCCATTTCATTACCAGAAATTACAATGATCATCTGCCTAACTGGGAATAGCATTATCTGAAACACAATTAGAAGTAAACTGAAAATCTAGGTGGCCTAGTGATGACTAATCAGAAATATCACTGCCTAGCACATCATATCAGATTATATTTTCATGATCATCACAGGTTTTCTTCGTTTTCAGAAGCACCTCAATTGCCATTAACATGGCTGGAAGGAGTGAAGCGGTTTATCAATATCTTCAACTTAGATATCAAGAAATTAAAACACCTCTGTTTCTGGGGTCATCAGAAACAAAGACCCTGCTCACAAAATGTCTTGGAAACCCCTATGTATGTAACAGTGATTTGGTCTATTCTGATTCTAAGTCTGGAATTCTCGCCCAGTGGGAGTGGGAGGAAAGTAACTCTGAAAACAGGTCTGCTCAGGGCTAGAATAGCACACACTAATTTAATGAGGCAGCAGGGCGCACGCTCCAAGGGAAGCTAGCTACAGGAATTTTCCCAGAAGACAGAAAGCACTGGAACATGGCTCTGTTTGCAACTGGAAATGAGTGTGGGAAAAATCACCTTCATATGAGTAATGGGGACCTAGCCTCAGGTCACTGACTCTGCCAAGGCAAAGTCCCTTCTCTCTAAGGCAAAAACAAACCAAAAAAGGAACTGTATGTTTGTTTTGCCACAATGGAAGAGAATGTGCCAAAGTCTGTTATATGTGTTTATCCTTGAAATAATGTAGCCACACGACAATGGAACTTTTGGTCAAAACTTGGTTCAGATTAACCCAAGATGCTGAGGACCCCGTGGTCAGACAGGAAAGCCAGTGGCCATATCTAACGTAGTCCAGGAGAGAAGGATTAAGAATCTTGACTAGCAGGAGCCCAAGCCTCTCTGGATTCTCTTTTTCAGGGCTCATCAGAAGAGGTGACAATAACACTGTGTAGCAGTCGCCAGTAGCAGCATCCAGTGGGGGAGATATCCGGAGCTGCCTAAGGACAGCCACGATGGCTGGTGAGTGAAGCCATCCCTGTGACCAGAGCAAGGGTAAAGAATAATACAATGAAGATTTAGTTTGTATCGGCACTCTCTGTGCATTAAATATAAGAGACATGTCCCCAAATGAATTGCAGTCTTTTCGACAATGATGCTCTAGGAAAAAGAGCAAATATTGACACTTCAATAATGTTTGCCCAGCAATCAGTGAGCTGTATACAGCACTCAGGGTATCTATGTTACTGGAATCAATTAGGAAAAGGGAGAATTGATATCTGTCAATGAGAAATATATGGTAACTGCTGACATTACCGATAACGTGGCCTCTGCAAATCATTTCTGAAGTCCCAGACCTGCCAACACTGTCATTGGTGCTTAGGGAATCTGTCTGAGAACACAGCCCTAACTTCAGTTGTGCTGTCCACTGTGCTTACCAGACTCTTTCCTCCAATATGCGGTTTCCATGCCATGCAACTAACTATTCCTAGTCATTCATTCATTTGTTCATTGATTCAGCAAATGTGTTGACAACCTACCTTGTGCTAGCACTATTTTAGAGTTCCTGGTTGGGAGAGGAGGAGAGGGAAGGATATAAACAATGAAAAAGTACATAGTAAGTGATATATTGTGTGAAAATGAACAAGTCATGTGAAGATTTGGGTAAAGAGGATTCCCTCCAGGGGATCAACTGCAAAGGCCCTGAAGTATCTGTCAACTGCCTTATCTTGGACACTGCTGGTGTGTTTGGTTGATCTTTGGTCTCTGGTTGCTTCTTAGACTGGTTGCTCCTTCCTTCCTTCTTTTCTTCCTCCCCACCTTCTTCCTTCTTCTCTCTCTTTTATTTTATTATTTCTTAAGATATACTGTCAAAGTCTTTTAAGGAAGTTGATGGCCATGAAGATCCTACACCATGAAGACTTATCTTCCTATTAGATCTGTGTTGTTGTTATTCAGATGTCTGTCTCTCTCAACATATAGATTTTTGCTTCCTTGAAGATAAGGATACACTCAAGTGTCTTAGATTTTTATGGATTTCCCAAAGTATCCAATGTAATGAGGGGCAGATAGGAGAGGCTCAGCATAATGAAAGTTGGCTCAGTCTGAAACGCTATGAGCCGGAGAAGCTTATTGATGCAAATATGCCCACCAAAGATACTTTTTAAATATTTTTGGACTACATGTTCTTGATTGCTCTGCTTTTGTTTGTTATATATATTTGATCTATCTCTAGGGAACTAACATTATTTAAAGTACTCTCGAGAAGAAAGCCCTAGAAGTCGTTGATGGTTTTTGTTTTGCTGCCTTCAGAATATCAGTTCCCATCCTGTGAAGTAACTATTAGTGTCTATTGATAAAAGCAGTCCAGTAACAAATAGTTTTTATGTGAAGCTAGGTATGTACAGTGTAATCAGGCTGGATAAAGTTGAAAGATAAAGCTCATTAGCTTCTCTTAATAGAAGATGATTCCAAAGAGCCAACTAATGATTTATATAGGTTTGGGGAAAGCCCCAAAACTTAACTTTTGAAGCCAATAAAAATTTTATTTTCTCACTGCACCTCTTTTGAGAGAGGAAAGATGTCATGCCCCTGGATGAGGTGGGGTGGTGGGGAAGGTTTACCGTAAATTCTCAGCCTGTGTATTTTAGGATCACAGCTTTGGCACCCAACCTACAACCAGTGTAGATGAAGAGGGGTTTTACAGCAGTGGGCTGGTGCCATAGTGATAGGATGGTTGCTAAGGATGTCATTATCACTCTGATTGCAGGAATCAGAGTGATTGAGTTAATTGGCATGACCTCATTCTGGTCCTCAGGGCCTACCTGTTCACAAATTATAAAGGAGAGAAAAAGTTGATCTTTTTATAGTGTCAGGAGGCAGCACCTGTTAACATTTAACATAGCATTTGAAACCAGCTATAATACACATTATTTATCTACCTGTTATCTTTTCCTCACATTGTGTCCTCCTTCTCTCTACTACATAGAATTAAGACATGCCCTTCTTAAAAAATTTTTTTTTTCATTGCTCTATTTTTCTCCATTCCCTCTAGAGGAAGGGGATTTTTTTTTTTTTTTTTTTTTTTGTCTGAAAATCAGCCATTAAACTGAAGAAGGCTCAAGGAAATGAACTGAAATGTCTCATAGGAAGAAAAATAGCACTATGAAGATGAAAAAAAGCCCAGGATAATGGAGATTGATCGCTCGATCTATCTATGGCCTCAAATAAAACTGATTGAATTTAACATGTTAGGTTACAGTTAAAAAGCTTAGTTGCTTCAGTTGGGGTAATATAGTTTCAGATTTTCATAGGGAGCCATTTATTTATTTTTGCATTTGTGAGTCATTTAGTCATTCCCTTGTGAGTGAGAATACATTTATTTTC
The DNA here is from genome assembly GCF_008728515.1 of Papio anubis. Taxonomy (NCBI): domain Eukaryota; kingdom Metazoa; phylum Chordata; class Mammalia; order Primates; family Cercopithecidae; genus Papio; species Papio anubis. The sequence goes on along the minus strand of NC_044985.1, from coordinate 90,956,241 downwards.
CTACTCCCTGCTGTTAGGCGTTCTATTAATACCACACTAGTTGAAATAAATGGAGCAGTAGAAACTGTTTGGTGGTGAATTTGTTTTTCAGATTTTTTTTTTGTTACTGCTATTTTGGTAAGTCGGCTTTCCAACCCCTCCAGTGGTTTAAATAGAGTAGTAACTTCTCACCCTTTCTCTTCTCTTGCTTCGTATTTAATTGTTGCTTTTGTTTCAGTATTGACAATTTCAACACCACCTGAAGGTGTATAATCCAAGAAATCCAACAGCGGATGTCTGGTAAAATATTCCCAATCAAGCACTAGGATTGTCAAAAAACTATGGACAAAGTGACAGTTTTCTTAAACATCAGTTTTCTCTCCACCTGTTTGTGCTCTACCCAAAAGGAAAATCCAACCTAATGAAGAGAGGAATTGTTCCTACATGTTATAAAGAAGTAGTAGCATGGGTCATGTTTTCCAAAATTCTAAAAGGGGATTTTCAGATGTACTTTATTGTGCTGAAACACAATAAGATTTGCTCATGCGCCTTTGCACTAAAGCTGAGCAAAATACAACGTCCTTGTTATTCCGGACAGCTAATTACTGTCAGTAATTGTTGTTTGTAATGAACGCCACATGGGATAAAGCAGGGTGGGGGTGGGGACTAGCGGGAGGGTCCGCTTAGGCTTTGAACCACATTCAGCCCACTGAGGCTGATTTAACCCAGCCGCAGGAGGGCTCCTATGGGGACACGTCCAGAAAAGCCCCAAGGGGGACTAGAGGAAAGCACGTGGATCTACACACTTTCCAGCACCGGCAAAGGTCAGGCAATAATCGAATCACTCTTCCTCAGCTTTCATTTCATCAACTGCACTGATGAGGATGGGGGAGGGGGCATGAAAGAAGGTGGCGGTAAGAAGTGGTCCATCCCTCATCCTAACGGGGGGCGGGGGGGAGCAGGCTGGACAAGGACATTCCATTCTATTTGCTACTCTCACAGAAGCCTTGGGAAAGAACAAAGAAAGAATGAAAAGGAGACAGACATGCTGGGCACGCGCATTCACAAATACACGTGCGCACGCTCACACACACCCCCATTTGCAATAGGGAGTCAATAAGAGCAGAGATAATTTATGCTGAGGCTTCAAACAGCAACCTAGAAGTGTAAAGTGGGGAGGGGAAAAATCCATCGCATTTCTAAGTGTTTGGCTGCCCTCTAAGACCTCAAATTTTACCTATGACTGAAACAGGTAGAAACACAGTATCACCTGAAAGTGTCAAATGGGGAAACTGAGGCTCAGAAAAACCAGTGGATCCTCTCAAAAACATAGAACAAATATTCAGGGAAGTGGCGACTAAATCTCAAGTCTGTGTCACGAGCTGGTGTTCCTGAGACCACAGGGCCCCGCGCAGATGGCATTAGTTAAAAGCAGCACATTGGAGGAAGCACTAGAGATCCGGAGCCCACACGGTTCCCTGCAGTCTACTTCATAAAGAGACTTCACGTCTTGGCGAGGATCTTGGACTGTCTCTGATTTCTTTCACTTGTTTTATAAAACCAATAAAGTCAAGTCATTGAAACATTTTACTGGCAGTTCTGGGTGTATTCTAATTGTCCTGTAGTTGGAATTCCCGTTATTGCCAGGGAGAAAGCAACCACTCCAATTCCCTGAGGATTACTTAGGGGGTAGATTTATGGGGAGGAAACAGGAATGGGGTTGAGGCACAACTTCCTAAATCCATTTTCTCTGATTTGGGGGCAGAGGGTGGAGCGTAGCTTTTGCCACTAATTTCCTGCCTGCAATTCTTAAAAATTTTCACCATTTCCTCCACCACTCCCATTTTCATCAACATATTTGAAATCTCCAAGGATCACTTTTCAGAGCCTATCTCATCTTGAGGTGAACCATCGCCTCTAATGCTAAGGCAAGTCCCAATCACATTCTGCCCCTGTCCAAGCTGGCTGCTGGCTGGGAGAACCAGTTCCAGTGTTTGCCCCATCCCAGCCTCTACCAAGGTTAGTTAATGAATTTGAAAAGGAACTCGCTGTGGGCCATGGTGACTTTGCATTGTGCTGGAGACAATGAGGGTAGTGTTTGCTGGCTGTGGCTCTCACAAGCAAATGTCACTGAATGTGTTTAGAAAGAGCATGCTTAGTTGGACACTGTCATGCTGTAGCAGCCAAAATCAACTGGAAAAGGAAGAAAGAGTGTAGAAGAGTTTTATGTCTTAGTGTGCAGGGTCTGGACTTTGGTCTAGGTTAAAATCTCACCTACAATAGATTTCGAATCTCGGTCAAGTTATTCAACCTCTTTTGTGTCTCAGTTTCTTTATCTGTAAGAAAAAAGACTAGTACCTAATTTATAAGTTTATGATGATGATTCAGTTATATATGTGTATCAAGCATTTAGCATAGTTAGGAACATAATTAGTACTTGACAAACCTTCACTTATAACAAGCCTTGCTCCCTAAGCGTTCCTGTAGCTCAGTTGCCCTTGCAGCTGCTTATTTTGTAGAACTTAAATAATACCATATGAAGTCATCATAGGGAAAGGAGGGACCTAAACTTTTTTGACTTTATATTTTTCTATTGATGTTTTTTCTAAATATTAATACCACCCATTGAGGCAGTTAGAGAGAATGAATGTTGCAAAATGAATCTTTTATAAAGTCTTCCAAATGTTGAATTTCCCATTCTGCTTAATCTTATGGTTTAGTAAATTAAATATAATACCATTGAGTGATGGGTTTGCCATTATTAACTAGAGACTGTCAAGTGCCCATCTAGTCCCCACTATTTGTAATGTTTTGGCAGCTTTGTGGTTGAAACAGGCAAACTCCATTTTGGTGGGGTGTGGAAACATCCAGTCTCATGGTTAGACAGGGCTCCTTTAACTGCAGGAAGCTAGAGTACATAGGAGGCATTGCAGCCTGCTTGTCTGGGCAGATTTTTTAGGGACTGTCCAGCTGCTGAGATGTGAAGCAAGTCCATTCCAGTTAGCAGGAGCAGGTGACAGCCCAATCATTTCCTGCCATTGGAGGAGTTAACACAGAGTGTCCTAAGATGACACCATGAGGGGGTGAGCACAGGGGTAGAGAGTTTGAAGCATTCAGACATCCTGGCAGGTGAATAGCATCAGGGATGTCTTAGGGAGACAGAAGGGTCATAGACACCACACTCCCTCCCTTGACAATGGTGGAAGGGTGCAGAGAGAGTCTGATTCAGGCCCTGGTTCTCTAGCAAGCCATTAAGACAAGGCTTCAGGCTTTGGGTTAGAAAGCCAGCTGTCAGGACTGGAGGGCAGGCAGGGACCTGATCTTAATGGCAACAGCAGAAACAATATTAGGCACCCTGGGAACTTGACAGCAATCCTTAAGCTTTAGTAGGTTAATTCAGTGAATCCTCACCACAAGCTTATGAGCTGGGTATGATTATCAATATGCCCATTTTTCAGAGAAGGAAACAGGCTTAGAGAGAAACTTGCCCAAAGACACACAGCAGATAGCAGAGCTGGGATCAAACACAAGCAGTTGAACTCCAGAGTCCACTCTCAGCTACCGTGTCAAACCGCCTCTCAAAGCAGATACTCCTTAGAGGGTTACAGAGTCCCAGAACCTTGACCAGGGACAAGCCTGCAGGTGAGTGTGGACAGGCCCCAGGCTAGGCCTGACACTGTGTCACAGTGTCCCTTAGAGGAAAGCATCTCAGCTCTTCTCAATAAATGGCAGTTTGTGTTCCAGTCAGGAGTTTCTTCTGTTCTAATTCAGATCTAGGAATTTTGGCTCAGTCCTAACCCAGAGATCCCTCAGGAAACCAGAGAATTTCTGGCACTACTCTGTAGAATCTAAGCAGACTCAAAGATTCATCTGCCATGTGGCCAGATCATAGTGGAGCTCAAGGGAGAAAGTGAGGCATGTTTGTCTGCATACCAATGTACAAATCTTTCTCTTTGAAAAGAGAACTTGGATTGATTGAGGTTCTACAATATGCTTTCCATAAGGAATTGCTTTTAATATTTACAATGTATTCGTTTCTAAGGCTACTGTCTGTAACAAAGTACCACAAACAGTGTGGTAATTGATGATTGTACAATTGTACAATTCTGGAAACTGGAAGTCTGGAATGAAGATGATGGCAGGGCCGTGCAATCTCTGGAAACTCCAGAGGAAGGGTCCTCCCATTCCCCTTCCTACGTCCGCATGGTTTGCCAGCAGTCCTGGACTTCTTTGGCTTATAGAGTCATTATTTCAATCCCCTGTCTTTGCGTGGTATTCTCTCTGTCTCTTCACACTATCTTCTTCCTGTGTGTGTCTGTGTCCAAATTTCCTTTTTTATAAGGACTCCAGTCATATTGGATCAGGGCCCATCCCAATGACCTCATCTTCATGTGACTATATTTGCAAAGATCCTATTTACATCTGAGGTCACATTCTGAGGTACTGGGGTTAGGACTTTGGGGCCAGGGGGCAAAATTCAACCCATATTATACAAAAGCCTTATTCAATTAGTACCCCCTCCTCGCTTTTACAGACAAGGGAAAGGAGGCTCAAGTTCACTCAGATAGTAAGTGGTGGAGTACAAGAATCAAACCAAGTCTGATTCAAAAGTCTGTACTCTTCCTGTCCACATGATACTGCCTTCTCAGGATAGTAAGTAGTTTGTTTGGCTCTTTAAATGACACAAGGTACTTTTTAAGAGCCACCGTGCTTGCTTGCTGCATATCTCAGTCTTGCTAATGACTTGGAAGGTCCGGTGCTCATTCAATGCCAGTGCTTTTAACGAGCCTCCCCTACTTGCTACTGCAGAAACATAATGTATATCCCCTGTTATGAAGAGGAGTCATAGATGAGTATGTGCTGGGTACTTCTAAGGGTAGATGTTACATCCCAAGAGCTGTACACTGCTCAGGAGAGTTTCTCATATTGTATAAACAGCAGATGTCATATGATATGTCTTACTCTAGAAAGGTTTATTTGTTGTGCAAAGAGTCAGAAACTTGGAGAGATAATCCCATATTGGCATCTGATTCCTGGAAATGAAGTGTGTGGCCTGGGGCTGTTCATTTAACCCCTCGACCTCACCATCTGGGACCTGGATTTAAAGATGCCCCTCTCTTTGGAGGCAACATTTGAGTGGCTTCAAAAATGTCCAGGAAGTCTCTGGCAAAAGGAAATGCTACATTGACAGCAAAACATTTAACCGAAAATAATGGGAATTTGTAGATTATCATTCTTAGGGATCCCAAATTTCTTATGGCTCATCTCCATTCCCAAGCCTCAGGAATTGGAAGAATTGACCTGGAATGTTGCCAAAAGTTAAATCCTTCCTGATCTTCGAACTGTTCTGTTTTCAGTTAGAATCGCAATTTGAGTTCTCCCTGAAAATGGAACACTAGGTCAAGGGGGAGGTTTGGGATCATTAGCTCCCATCAATCGTCTGGGAGTGAATGTGCGTCTGCATGAAATTTTTCTTTAGAATTTCTTTGATAAAATGTATGCAGCATCCAGTCTCAGAGATAGATTCCCCTAGTCTCCCTGCCTCATTCAAGTTGTTTAATTATATTGTTTTTACTATCCCTTACTGTCTGACTTTTGGATACCCATATAATTATCAGATTAGCTCCTATGTAAAAATCCTTATTTTTGGTTTTCCTTCCAATATGCTAAATATATGTCTAGTGGCACAGAGCTGGCACTAGTACATTAAGCAACCCAGAATAGAGTAGAGCCAGATGTAAAAGGTTCGCATCTCGCTTTATTTTTTAAATTTAATTTTTGTTTTTTTGAGGCAGAGTCTGGCTCTGTCACCCAGGCTGGAGGCTCACTGCAGCCTCAAATTCCTGGACTCAGGTGATCCTCCCACCTCTGCCTCCTGAGTAGCTGGAACTCCAGGTACAAGCCACTATGCCTAACTAATTTTTTTGAAATTATTTTTTTGTAGAAACAAGGCCTTGCTATGTTGACCAGGCTGGTTTTGAATTCCTGGCCTCAAGCCATCTGCTCACCTCAGCCTCCCAAAGTGCTGGGACTACAGGTGGGAGCCACTGTGCCTGGCCACATCTTACTTTATATTAGAGCTCCAGATAGGAGCTCTAATGTTGGAGCTCTGGTAGGAAGAGAATCACATCGCAGCACTATTTTGTAGCATGGTTTCCACTTAGCTTTATTAATAAATTGCATATTTACAGGTTCCAAATAAGAGAGAAATGCACTCCCATTACATTAGTGCTTCCTGTAATGTGTAGGAAGATGGCTCATTAAAATTATTTGAGGTGCCACCTTTGATGCTCAGTCTGACTTTCTGCTTGCTTATAGTTCAAGTCCTTCTTGATGTCTCTATTTGTTTAAAAAAAAAAGAGAGAGAGAGAGAGAGATTTGGAGCAGGCTGGCTCATGTAGGAATGCTTTCAGATTTCATTTCCTGGCAGTCAGCTATTTGGTCAGAAATGAGGAGTTATTTGATAAGTGTTTAGTCCTTAAATGATAGTTACTGCATGTGAACAAAGAGAAAACAATTTAACTTACACAAATGCCATTGTTCACTCTCTCATCTGCAGCAAACTTGTATCAATACCAATAGAAAATCTCTCTAGATGAGCACTGTCCCACTGCTATGTGTAAATGAATGATTGGCTAAGAGAATCAACAAATGGCCTTATTTTCTTCCATTTTCATGTGTTTTCTGATGCTGGACTTCATTAGAAACTTAAAAACATAGTTTCTGATCACAGCACTTTTCAAAGGAATAGAATTGTTAGAGGCACTTCATTGCTGTTTATCTATTAGCTTAGGTACATGGAGTTGAGACAATTCATTGAACACCATCACCCTTGCAAAGCCCTATTTTATTTTGTTTTGTTAGCCCTTTCGTGTCCATCTCCAATCACCCACTGCAACATTTTCATCAGCACCTTCTCAAGTGTGTTTTACAGATCCTTTTAAACCACCCTCCATATGTTTATTCGGTATATTAGTGTTTATCTACAAATATGTATAGTGTTATTTATATATATTTTTAAAGTTCTGTAGATGGTAATGTGCTATAAATCTCTTTTTCTTTCTTATTTTTATCTAACATAGTATTTTTGAGATCTCTATATACTTCCACTATATAAATCTAGTTCATTTTTCGGAATCCTGAAGATTTTTCCAATACAGGCATACACCATTTCTGACTCCTGCATGTAATGCATTTTACTTATTCATTTCCGTAGGGGATATCTATGGGTTACCTAGATTCTCTAGTGGATACTTAGACTGCTTCCAAATTTATGGTACCATAAATAATGCCGCAATAATCTTATATGAGCATGTTTCCTTGTGGATCTGAGCAAAAGAGTCTCTAGAGTGTGTATCCAGGAAGGGAAGTTTTTTTTTTTTTTTTTTTGAGACGGAGTCTCGCTGTGTCGCCCAGGCTGGAGTGCAGTGGCCGGATCTCAGCTCACTGCAAGCTCCGCCTCCCGGGTTCACGCCATTCTCCGGCCTCAGCCTCCCGAGTAGCTGGGACTACAGGCGCCCGCCACCTCGCCCGGCTAGTTTTTTGTATTTCTTAATAGAGACGGGGTTTCACCGTGTTAGCCAGGATGGTCTCGATCTCCTGACCTCGTGATCCGCCCGTCTCGGCCTCCCAAAGTGCTGGGATTACAGGCTTGAGCCACCGCGCCCGGCCAGGAAGGGAAGTTTTGAGTTGTGATATTATATCCATACTTTATTTCACTAAGTACTTCTCAGGTTGTGATACAGAATGTTTCTACCAATTTATAATTCACCACCAATAAGGACAAAACTTCCTGATATTCTTGCCAGCACTTTCTAATTTTTGCCAATCTAATGAGTGCAAAATCATATCTCATTTTGTTGAAAGAAAACCCCAAAATTTGCATTTCTGATTACTAATGAGTGTGTATATCATTCATATACACAATAGCTATTTCAATTTTCCTATCTGTCAATTGCCTGTTCATGTGCTTTGCCCATTTTTAAAAAATGTTTGTTTCCTGTCCTTTTTTTGCTTGTTTGCAAAGTTTCTTATATGTTCTAGATATCAATTCCACATTGCTTTGCAAATATCTTTTCCCAATAATTTGCTGATTTGTCTATGGATAAATGGAAGTTTTAAATTTAAGTGTAGTCATATTCACCATTTTTTTTTCTATTAGCTGATTTCCACTAATGGCCCCTATGTAAAATCCATGTGTGATTTTCCTTCTGGTATGCTAAATGTATATCAAACAGCAAAGAGCTGACTTTGGTACATTAAGCAGCTCAGAATAGAGTCAAAGTGCGCCTCATCTCACTTTATATTAGAACTCCAAAACTTTAGATATTCTTGACCATATTGCAGCATTGCTTGCAACAGAAGCAGATTATAGCTCTATTTAACAGTATGGGATCACTTATCTTTATCAAAGAACAACAACAACGACAAACCCAACACACTTACAAGTTCCATATAAAAGAGTAATACATTTTCCTTGTGCTCTTGCTTCCTATAATGAGTATGGCAATAACTAATTGAAATCATTTGCAATGCCACCTCTGATACTCAGCCCGAATTCCTACTCAGTTACCATTCCCTTCTGTTCCTAGTGTGGTTTGGTGTTTTGTTTTGGTTTTTTGGGCCTTCAGTGTATGGAGTTTATTTATCATATTCCTCAGTTTATGCCTTATTGTTGTTATTTGTCCATGCAAGTCTCCTCTTTATTTCTTATTTTATGAATGTATGAATATACTTATATGCACACATATAATAACATAAATCTATCTACCTACCTACCTACCTACCTACATTCCTACCTATCTACTTAGGCACCATTATGGTAGATGGAATTACTGATTCCAAATATTTAGCCTACCTGTAGTAGTATTATATATCTATACCCTTGCCGTAGCCAGGAGGAGTGTTCCTCCTGGTGGGTGGAACATTTTTCCTGACACTGGACTTTGGGCTTGGCTGAATAACTTGCTTTGGTTAACAGAATATTAGTCCCATTGCATTACCATGGTTAGGCTTGCACACTTGAGCACCTGCTCTTCATCACAAGAAAAACATAACTTGGTACTAACTAATCTAAGAATGGTGAGAAACATATGGACCATACCTGGACCCAACCTTTAGCCTGCAATCAAGTTCCTAACCTAGATAAGCCAACTCCAAACTGACCTTCAGATGGTGTGAAATAAATGTTTATTTTGCGAACCACTGAAATTCTAATAATTATTATGCAGTATTACTTTAACAATAGCTAACTAATGCATCTTTCATCCTTCATTCCTTCTTCCTTTTTTCTTCTATTTGCATATCTCATTTTATTCTCATAACACTACCATTTCCCTCCAGCTAGGTTAATATGTTTTATGTGTATCCTTTTAATTCAAAATGTTCTTGAAATATATGTATTTTTTTGTGTGCATAAATTTTTAATTTTTGTAAATAATATTATATATCTCCTGTTTCCAACTTTTTTCACCAGGCATATGTGCATTTATTAATTTCTAATTGACATAATAATTATGTATATTAATGGGGTACAATGTAATGTTTTGTAATTCTTTGCTTCCAACTGCTACATAATGCTCCATGTTGTGTCTCCATCACGTTTTTCCTATCCACTCCCACAGTGATATATACTCAAGTTACCTATAAATCTCTGCTCCTTTAACCCCTGTTGCAATGAACGTGGTCGTACATGTCACTTTACAGACCCCAAGGATGATTTCCAGGATACATATCCAGAGTGGAATTGCTAACTTTTAGGACATATGCCTAGTTAATAATACTACATAGTGAAAAACTGCCCTATAGCCTACCTTTGCTTCAGCAGTACCTGAAAGTCCCAGTGTTCCTACATCCCCACATCCTCTCTGATACTTGGTATTATCCAACTGTCAATTTTTTTTGTCAATCTAATTGTTTTCATTTGTATTTCACTGATTACCAATGAGTTTCAACATCCTGATACATGCTTGTTAACTTTCTAGATTTCCTCTTCTGTAAAATTGCCTTGCCCATTTTATCTATTGGAGTTATATTTTCCTTATCCATTTTTAGATCTTTGTATATTAAAAAAAATCCCTTGTTGGTTTAGATGCCACAAATATCTTCTTCATCTTGGTAGGTATCTATTAATGTGTGATGCTCTTTATTGAAATAAAATTCTTGATTTCAGTATAAATTAGTTCATTTTTTTGGCCTGATGATTTATGCTTTTCAAGTTTTGTTTAAGAAGTCATTTCCGGGCCGGGCGCGGTGGCTCAAGCCTGTAATCCCAGCACTTTGGGAGGCCGAGACGGGCGGATCACGAGGTCAGGAGATCGAGACCATCCTGGCTAACCCGGTGAAACCCCGTCTCTACTAAAAAATACAAAAAAAAAACTAGCTGGGCGAGGTGGCGGGCGCCTGTAGTCCCAGCTGCTCAGGAGGCTGAGGCAGGAGAATGGCGTGAACCCAGGAGGCGGAGCTTGCAGTGAGCCGAGATCCGGCCACTGCACTCCAGCCTGGGCGACAGAGCGAGACTCCGTCTCAAAAAAAAAAAAAAAAAAAAAAGAAGTCATTTCCTGCCCTGTCACAAAAATACTACCTTACATTTTGTAATTTTAACTTAATTGCTTCACCAGTCACATTTAGATATTTTTTCAAGTTTCTAAAATTTTCTAAATTATAAATGTAAGTACTGAACTTTATCAAACAATGTTTTGCATCTGGGATGATCAGGTAATTATCACATCTATGTCTTCATTATGCTGTAATAAATCAGTACTTATTCAATTAAATCCATTTTTATTTGAAATTGACACATAATAACTATGCATATTAATGGGGTACAGAGAGATATTTCAATACACTTATACAATGTGTAATGATAAAATCAGGGTCACTAGCATATTTATCACTTTAAATATTTACCATTTTTTGTGTTGGGAACATTCAAAATCCTCTCTTCTAGCTATTTGAAAATATACCATAAATTATTGTTAACTAGCCACCCTGTAGTGCTTTAGAACACTAGAATATTTTTTCTCTTATCTAGCTGCAATTTTGTATTCATTAAACAACCTCTTCCTATCTCCCTCTTACACTGCCTATCCCCTAATAACCACTATTCCACTCTCCACTTCTATGAGCCTAACTTTTTTGGATTCTACACATGAGTGAGAACATGCAATGTTTTTCTTTCTTTGTCTGACTTACTTCACTGAAAATTATGTCCTTCAGGCTCATCCACATTGTCACAAATGATGGGATTTCATTTTTATGGTTCAGTAGTATTCCATTGTGTATATATACCACATTTTCTTTATCCATTCATCAGTTAATGGACATTTAGGTTGATTCCATATCTTGGCTATCATGACCAGTGTTGCAATAAATGTGAGAATGCAGATACCTTTTCAATATACTTATTTTCTTTCCTTTGAACAAATACTCAGTAGTGGGATTGCTGGATCATGTGATGGTTCTATATTTAGTTTTTAAAGAAACCTCCATACTGTTTTCCATAATGACTAATAATTTACATTCCCACCAATAGTGCATAAGAGATCATTTTTCTCTGTGTCCTTGCCAGCATTTGTTTTTTATTTTATTTTACTTTTTGTCTTTTTGATAATAGCCATTCTAACTGGGATGAGATGATATCTCATTGTGGTTTTAATCTGCATTTCTCTAATGATTAGTGATGTTGAGTAGTTTTTCATATACTTGGCCATTTGTATGTCTTTTTATTTTTTGAGACAGAGTCTCGCTCTGTTGCCAGACTGGAGTGCAGTGGTATGATCTTGGCTCACTGCAACCTCTGCCTTCTGGGTTTAAGTGATGCTCTTGCCTCAGCCTCCCAAGTAGCTGGGACAACAGGTGTGTGCCACCACACCCAGCTAATTTCTGTGTTTTTAGTAGAGACATAATTTCACCATGTTGGCCAGGATGCTCTCTATCTCTTGACCTCGTGATCCGCCCACCTTGGCCTCCCAAAGTGCTGGTATTACAGGCATGAGCCACTGCGCCCGGCCTGTATGTCTTTTTTTAAGAAATGCCTATTCAGATCCTTTGCCCACTTTAAAATTAGATTATTCATTGTTCTGTTGTTGTAGTCATTTTGTTCCTGTTGAGTTGTTTGATTTCCTTGTGTATTCTAGATATTAATCACTTGTATGTATACTTTGCAAATATTTTCTTCCATTCTACAGATTGTCCCTTAACTGCATTGGTTGTTTCCTTTGCTGGGCAAAGTTTTTTAGTTTGATATAATACTATTTTATATATTTGATAGACTCCCCTATTTTTGCTTTTGCTGCCTGTGTGCTTTTGGGGTATAAAATATTTTCCCAGACCAATGTCCTAAAGCATTTTCCCTGTATTTTTTCCTAGTAGTTTTCTAGTTTGAGATCTTACACGTAAATCTTTTAAGTCTAGTTTGAGTTGATTTTTGTATATGGTGAGATATATGAGCCTAGTTTCATTCTTCTCCATATGAATATCCAGTTTTTCCAGCACCATTTATTGAAAAGGCTGACATTTTCCCAATATATATTCCGGGAACCTTGGTTGAAAATCAGTTGTCTGTAAATAAATGAATTTATTTCTTTGTTTTCTATTCTGTTCCATTTGTCCACGTATCTATTTTTATACCAGTACCATCCTGTTTTAATTACAGTAGATTTGTAATATATTTTGAAGTCAGGTGGTATGATACCTCCAAGTTTGTTCTTTTTGTTTAGAATTATCTACTTGGAATCTTTTGTACACATTTTGGGATTGTTTTTTCCATTTTGGTAAAGTATGCCATTGGTATTTTGCTAGGGATTGCATTTAATCTGTCAATTGCTTTTGGTAGTATGGTCATTTTAACAATATTAATTCTTTTCTTTTTTTTTTTTGAGATGGAATTTCAGTCTTGTTGCCCAGACTGGAGTGTAATGGTGCAATCTTGGGTCACCACAACCTCTGCTTCCTGGGTTCAAGCAATTCTCCTGCCTCAGCCTCCTGAGTAGCTGGGATTACAGGCATGTGCCATCACACCTGGCTAATTTTGCATTTTTAGTAGAGATGGGGTTTCTCCATGTTGGTCAGGCTGGTCGTGAACTCCCAACCTCAGGTGATCCGGCAGCTGCCTCGGCTTTTGAAAGTGCTGGGATTACAGGCATGAGCCACCACGCCTGCCCCAATATTAATTCTTTCAATCATGAACGTTAGGTTTTTTTATTTTCCATTTTTTTGTGTGTCCCTTTCCATCTCTTTCATCAGTGTTTTGTAGTTTTCATTGTAGAACTCTTTCACCTCCTTGACTAAATGTATTCCTATATGGGTTTTTTGGTAGCTGTTGTAAATGGAATCATTTTCTTGATTTTTTTTCTTTTTTTTTTTTTTTTTTTTTTTTTTTTTTGAGACGGAATCTGTCTCTGTCTGCCCAGGCTGGAGTGCAGTGGCCGGATCTCAGCTCACTGCAAGCTCCGCTTCCCGGGTTCACGCCATTCTCCTGCCTCAGCCTCCCGAGTAGCTGGGACTATAGGCGCCCGCCACCTCGCCCAGCTAGTTTTTTGTATTTTTTTTTTTTTTGGTAGAGATGGGGTTTCACCGTGTTAGCCAGGATAGTCTCGATCTCCTGACCTCGTGATCCGCCCGTCTCGGCCTCCCAAAGTGCTGGGATTACAGGCTTGAGCCACCGCGCCCGGCCCGATTTTTTTTCTTAGCTAGCTTGTTATTGGTGCTTAGAAATGCTAGTGATTTTTGTATGTTGATTCTGTATTCTGAAATTTTATTGAATTCATATATCAGTTCTAAGGGGTTTTTAGTGGAGACTTTAGGTTTCACTATATCATTTTATCTGCAGAAAAGGATAATTTGACTCCCTCTTTTCCAAATTGGATATTATTTTCTCTTGCCTAATTGCTCAGGCTAGGACTTCGGATACCGTGTTGAATAAGAGTGGTGAAAGTGGGCATCCTTGTCTTGTTGTAAGTTGTTGTTTTTTTTTTTTTTTTTAGACAGGGTCTTGCTCTGTCACCTAGGCTGGAGTGCAGTGGCATGAGCATGGTTCACTGCAACCTTGATCTCCTGGGCTTGAGCAATCCTCCCACCTCATCCACCTGAGCAGCTGAGACTACAGGTATGTGCCACCATGGCTGGATAATTTTTTAATTTTTTGTAGAGATGAAGTCTCATTGTGTTGCTCAAGCTGGTCTCAAACTCCTCAGCTCAAGTGATCCTCCCACCATGACCTCCCAAAGTGTTAGGATTACAGGCATGAGCCACCATACCCGGCCCTTGTTCCGGTTCCTAAAAGAAAAGTTTTCAGCTTTTCTCCATTCAGTATGATGTTAGCTGTGGGTTTGTCATATATTGCTTTTATTGTGTTGAGGCACACTACTTTTATAACTCATTTATTGAGAGTTTTTATCACGAAGGGATATTGAATTTTATCAAATGCTTTTTCTGCATCTATTGAGGTAATCATACGGCTTTTGTCCTTCATTCTGTTAATATTAATTTGATATATCGTGTTTTTTGATGATATACATATGTTGAACAATTCTTGCATTCCTGGGATAAACACCACTTGATCATGGTGCATATTTTTGATGTACTGTAGGATTTGGTTTGGTAGTATTCTGTTAAGAATTTTTGCATCTATGTTCATCTGGGATATTGGCCTGTAGTTTTGTTGTTGTTGTTGTGTCCTTGTCTTGTTTTGATATCAGGGTAGTACTAGCCTTGTAAGATGAGTTTCAAAGAACTTGCTTCTCTTTGATTTTTTGGAATAATTTGAGAATAATTTATGTTAGTTTATTTTTATTTTTATTTTGTTGTTGTTGTTGTTGTTTTGGTAAGTTTGGTAGAATTCAACAGTGAAGCCAGCTGGTCCTGCCTTTTTTGTATGTGTGTTGAGAGGCTTTTTATTACTGATTCAATCTTGTTATCTGTTGTTCCTCTGTTCAGGTTTTCTATTTCTTCCAGGTTCAATCTTGATAGGTTTTATATGTCTAGTAATTTATCAATTTCTTCTAGGTTTTCCAATTTGTTGGTGTATAACTGTTCATAAAAGTCTGTAATGATCCTTTTTATTTCTTTGGTATCAGTTTTAATGTCTCCTTTTTTGCTTCTGATTTTATTTATCTAGGATTTCTTTTTTTTGGTCTTAGTCTAGCTAATGGTTTGTTGATTTTATCTTTAAAAATTGTCATTTCATTGATCTTTCGTATTGCTTTTTCATTCTCTATTTCATTTAGTTCTTTTCTGATCTCTACTATTTCTTTCCTCATACTAATTTTGGGTTCTATTTGCTCTTGCTTTTTTAATTCCTTGAGGTGCATCATTAGGTTGTTAATTTGAAATTGTCTTACTTTTTTGATGTAAACATTTATTTTTATAAACTTCCCTCTCAGTACTGCTTTTGCTATATTTCATAGGTTTTGGTGTGTTGTATTTCTATTTTCACTTGTTTCAATAAATTTTGTGTATCTTTAATTTCTTCAGGTAGGTTGTTTAATTTCCATCTGGTGGTACAGTTTCCAAAGTTCCTTCTGTTATTCACTTCTGGTTTTATTCCATTGTGACCTGAAAAGATGCATGATATGATTTCAATTTCTAAAAATTTGTAGAGACTGATTTTATGGCCTAACATATGGTCTATCTTAGTGTTTCATGTACTAGTGAGAAGAATGTGCATTCTGAAACTGTTGTATAAAATGTTCTGTAAAAGTCTGGCAGGTGCACTTTGCCTATATTGCTGTTTAAGTCCAAAGTTTCTTTGTTGATTTTCTGTGTAGATGATCTGTCCAATGCTTACAGTGAAATGCTGAGAGTTGAAATTCCAACATATTATTTTTTTAAGGTCTATCTCTCCCTTTCACTCTAATTGTTTTATATATCTGTGTGTGCTGGTGTTGGGTGCATATATATTTTTAATTGTTATATCCTCTTGCTGAGTTGATTCCTTTATCATTATGTAATGACTTTCTTGGTTTCTTTGGTGCTCTTATAATTTCAAGTCTATTTTATCTGATAAAAGTATGGCTACTTTTGCCCACTTCATTTGTGTGTACTATGTTTTCCGTCCCTTTGCTTTCAGGTTGTGTGTGTTCTTTACAGGTGAAGTGAATCCCTTGTAGGCAGCAAATAGTTGGGTCTTTTTTAAAAAAATCCAGTCAGCCTGTCTGTATCTTTTAATTTGGGAATTTAAATCATTTACATTCAAGTTGTTATTGATAAGTGGGGACTTAATTCTTGTCAATTTATTATTTGTTTTCTAGTTGTTTTGTATCCTTTGTCCCTTTCTTCCTCTGTTTATCTTTTCTGTTTGGTAGTTTTCTTTAGTAATAACATTTGATTCCTTTATATTTCCCATCTGTATATCTCTTCTACCTGTGGAATTTATACGTTCACATGTTTTCATGATGGTAGGTATCATCCTTTCATGTCCAGATGTAGGACTTCCTCAAGCATTTCTTCTAGGGCCAGTCTAGTGGTGATTAATTTCTTCACTTTTTGCTTGTCTGGGAAAGACTTTATTTGTCCTTCATCTCCGAAGGATAGGTTTTCCGGGCATAGAATTCTTGACTAGCTGTGTTTTTCGTTCAGCACTTTGAATATATAAAACTCATTCTCTCCTGGACTATCAGGGAAATCTGCTGTTAGTATGATGAAGTTTCCCTTCTATGTAACTTGATGCTTTTTCTCTTGCTGTTTGTAGAAATATCTCTTTATCTTTGACCTTTTGACAGTTCGATTATAAAGTGCCTCTGAGAGGACTTTTTTGAGTGAATTTATTTGGGGATTTTTGAGCTTTTTGTACCTAGATGTCCATATCCCAAGACTTGGAAAGTTTTCAGCTATTAGTTCATTGGACTGGTTTTCTATGCTATTTCCCATCTTTCTCTCCTTTTGAAACTCAGTGATGTTCTATGTGTCCTATAGACTTTCTTACTTTCTTTATTCTTTTTTCTTCTTTTTTCTTTTTTTGTCTGACCAGGTATTTCAAAAGACCTGTTTTCAAGTTCAGAAATTCATTCTTCTGCTTGATCTGGTCTATTATTAAAGCTTTTCATTTTATTTTTTATTTCACTCATTAAATTCTTCAGTTCCAAGATTTCTATTTGGTTCTATTTTATGATATCTATCTCCTATCTTTTTGTTGAATTTCTAATTCAGATGATGAATTGTTTTTCCGATTTCACTGAATTTCCTTTCTGTGTTCTCTCACATTTCACTGAGTTTTCTTAATATTATTATTGCAAATTTCTTTTCAGACATTTAAAGATTTTCTTGTCTTTGGGGACTGTTACTGGAGAAATATTGTTTTACTTTGAAGGTGTCATGTTTCCTTGCTTTTTCGTATTTCTTATATCTCTACATTGATATCTGCACATCTTGTGGAACAGCCGCTTCTTCCAATTTTATGGAGTAGCTTTCATATAAAAAGACTTTTTCCTCTGGGTGTATTGTATCCTGTAGTGTTGGTTGGATAGTGTACTTTGCCTTTGGTTGTGAATGACGCAGTAGTGTAGTCTCCACATGATTTCTTTGGTTTTAATCAATGTCAGCATGTCTGTGAGTACCTCAGTGGCCTAGCCTGTGGTAGAGGCTGTGGCATGGCTTTGCTGGAAAAGGGGATGCCAAGTGGGTTGGTCCTCTGGCCTCAGGGGGCCACACTTAGGTGCACAGCAGCTCTGCCACTGGAGAGGGCCACTCCTCAGGCCCCTGGAGGACACATGTGGATGCTCAGTAGTTCTGCTGCTGAAGGGGTTAAGATTGTTAGCAGCAGCAGTAGGTCCCAGAGAGGCCAGTCCTCAGGCCCCTAGGGGGCACATGAAGACCCATGACAGGTCTGCTTTGGAGGAGGCATGACTGCCAGCAGTGGCAGCAGGCCCTGTTCTTGCTAGTCCTTGGATCCCTGGAGGGGGCACAGGGGGCAGAGTCACAGGCAGTGGTGGGTGTGAGGCCCTAGGTAAGCAGCTCTTAAGTTCTGGGGAGCACATGCATTGGCTTTCTCTGTCCTAAAGGCAGCGTCCTCACTGTAGTATTGTATGTAGTATGCTATGTGGGAAGTGCCAGAGTCACGGCTGCACTGCTGGATTGAGCTGGCATTGTGGCACAGCAGCCCTTTGGATGAATGTAGTGGGATGTTGGTGGGGTCCCAGGTTGTGGAGATACTGGACCTATTGGGCCCTAGGACATGATGCACTCTTATGTTGGCTTCACTCTTAAAATGGCAATGTGCTGCCCTTTTGAGGAGAACCTATTATAAAATCCCTCTTTGGAATAATGCAATTGTGGGAACCCAAGACAGCTTTCCATACAAGTCTCAAGGCCTGCAAGGGCTGTAGTTCTCTCCTTTAGCTTGGATTGCAGGTAACTGTGGTAGAAATGTGGATGGCTGGGGATCTTCCACTTTCCTTTTCCCTCACAGTGTGAGTTTCTCTTGACTCTGAGTCAATCTGAGCTGGTGCTTTGCTTTCCTCTCTGTGCTGCCATCCTGAGTCTCTGGGCCTCAGAGGGTCTTCGTCACTTTTTTGCTGAATTTCAGTGTTCTCCCCCAGACACTATTGAACATGTGATTATATGTTTGTTGTTCTAATTGTTCTTCGTGGAGGAGGTGAGTGCTGACTGCTTCTAGTCAGCCATCTTGATGACATCTCTTCTCAATTAAATTATTATTCAATTTTGATATTAAGAATATACTGGCCTCATGATATGAATTGGGCACTGTTATGGGTTGAATTACGTTTCTTCAAAATTCATGTTACCTTCTTAACCCTCAATACCTCAGAATGTTACCTTATTTGGAGGTAGGATCTTTACAGAGGTAATTGAGATAAAGTGAGGACCCTAATCCAGTATGACTGGTATTCTCATAAAAAGGGGAAATTTAGACTTGAAGACAGAGACAACACCATGTGAACAAAAGATAGTCATCTACAAGCAGAGAGAGAGACCTGGAACAGATTCTTCCTTACAGTCTTCAGAAGGAACCAATCCTGCCAACACCTTGTTTTTGGACTTGTAGCCTCCAGAACTGTGAGACAATAGATTTCTCTCCTTAAGCCACCTAGTGTGTGGTCCTTTGTTAGAGCAGCCCTAAGAAATGCATGCAATCAGCTTTCCATTTTTCTATTTTTGAGCTCAATGTATATATAATAGAGATTATTCAAAAGTAAGCATTTAATATATTATCAGCATATATTTTCTTTCTTTTTTTTTTTTTTTTTTTGAGACAGAGTCTCGCTCTGTCGCCCAGGCTGGAGTGCAGTGGCGCGATCTCGGCTCACTGCAAGCTCCGCCTCCCGGGTTCACGCCATTCTCCTGCCTCAGCCTCCCGAGTAGCTGGGACTACAGGCGCCCACAACCGCGCCCGGCTAATTTTTTGTATTTTTAGTAGAGACGGGGTTTCACCGTGGTCTCGATCTCCTGACCTTGTGATCCGCCCGCCTCGGCCTCCCAAAGTGCTGGGATTACAGGCGTGAGCCACCGCGCCCGGCCATATTTTCTTTCTTGTATAATTTTTTGTTTTTGTTGGCATTCATAATTGTTTTTGCTTTTCTACTTGCTTAGTTTTGTAGGCACTGAATACCAATTCATCCCTAAAATTTCTGTCACCAGCATGTCTCTTCACAATACATTTAAATATCAAATATTCTAAGAATTTATTGCCTTGAAAGCATTTCTCTCAGAGCCTCTGACCTTTTCCTCTAACACTGACTGGTTGCTCCCTAGGTCTGCCACTTGACAATCATTCTAGGATCTCCTCCCTCTATTAACTAAAGAATTTCCTTGGCCTCTCTCCCGTGATGGAATCCCTGTTTCTTGAATCACATGTCTTTTTCTTTCTTAGTTTACTGTTTTTCGTGGAACACATACGGCAGTAGCACAGAACAAAGGATATATACTTTTTATTTAATTATGGAAAATTCATCACCATTACATTTAAAAATACTTTCTTCTCTTCATCTGGAAACTGATTTCTCTCCTTTTGTGACTCATAATTGATGGAGTCTGTTACTTCTATTTCTACCTTCTATATTACTTAATTTTTACCTTTTTTCTTCCAACTCTTACCCTTTCGAGTTCCTGTTAGGGGACCCTTTGTATCTAATTTTCTAGCTTACTATTTTTTACTTTAGCTATGTTCATTCACTTGCTATTTAATCTACCCATTGGGTCCCTGATATTTTGAACTATAACATGTCTCTAACTTTGGATGTTTTGTTTCCCAGCTCCAATAATCTACTGAGCTCCATTATTGCCCTAAGATAAGGCCACCTCAGACTGGCACTGGCCTGCCTTGAGGCAGTAGATGGACAGAAATATGCCCCCAAGACAATGTGGAAGAAAGAAAGTCATCCTTGAGTTCTTCCCTTTTCTTTGGTTTCTGACCTTCTTCCTTCCAAGGCTGTTCTTCTTACTACTTTTGGTCTCCCCAAGGGCTACTTGCAGTTATCAGTAAGTTATTAAGGCTCTGTATTCCTTCCACCTTCTGACCTCTCCTGTAGTATCTCCAAGGTTAAATTGTAGTAGAATGGGGGTAGCCAATCATCTGTGTTAACTCACTATCTTGCCCAGACTGTCAAGCCCAGATGACCATTTCTTATTTTAATTCCAGGACCCTTATTAAATTTTAATCTCATTAAGCTTTTTTCTTCCCTGTGTGTAAATTGAGAGTAATAATACTTGTTCTCAAGTTTAAAGGAACCTTGGGAAAACAGAAATCATAAGATTGAGAATTATGAAATTTCTTCACTGTGCTTAGAAGTGGTTCTAATTATAAAAATTTCAAGAATCTATTGTCTTGATGCCAAAACATTGGAGAAACAGGCTCTATTCTGGCTCTTGGTCTCACTTTCATATCAGGAGAGGAGATCTTGACCTAGGGGATGTACCATGGGAGATATATCAGTTATGGCCTAGGCTTCAGGGACAGATGGACCTAGGTTTGGTTCACAGATCTGCCATTTACTACTACAGCAGTCACCTTTGTATCTCCAGGGCCTAGCACAGTTCCTGACACATGGTAAATCTCCAATAAATGTATATTAAACAACAAAGATTATTTAGCATCTTCAAACCTCAGTTTTCCTCTCTTAAAAATGGTAATAATAAATTCCTACTTAATGCTTGGCGAAGAGTATGTGTTCCATAAATATTGGTTCTCTTTCTTGTCTTTCCCTTCATGTGGTTTCAGCCATAATGTTACTTAAGTAGCTCATTATGTGAGCAGCCAAAGAAACTTGTGCTAACTTGCTGTTATTACTTCAATGCTCAAAACAGAAGAGGGAGGACGCTTGTCTCCAGCTGTTATACTCATATAATAATTTTCTGAAGAGTAAATTATGAATGAACCCAAATTACAAAATGCAGCTTAGAGTCTGCATCAGGTTAGAAAATACATTAAAGCTAATGAAATACCTAATTTGAAAGCAGATTTTGGAATCTGCAAAGCTAAGGAATTGGCATGATCTGAAACAGAATTCAAAATTTATTTCACTCATGATTTCCCAATGTTGCCTTTTGAAGGGACGCTGATAAAAAATGTCAGATGGAGGCCGGGCGCAGTGGCTCACACCTGTGATCCCAGCATTTTGGGAGGCTAAGGTGGGTGGATCACCTGAGGTCAGGAGTTCAAGACTAGCCTGGCCAACATGGTGTAACCCCGTCTCTACTAAAAATACAAAAATTAGCTGGGCATGGTGGCGGGGCCTGTAGTCCCAGCTACTCAGGGACTACAGGAGAATTGATTAAACCCAGGAGGCGGAGGGTGCAGTGAGCCGAGATTGCGCCATTGCACTCCAGCCTGGGCGGAACAGAGTGAGTGCGACTCAGCCTCAAAAAAAAAAAAAAGTCAGATGGAAATCTGACCCAGTCTTATTTTTTAGTTAACTGATTTATATTGTTTATTTTTTATATCAGAATTGGCTTGGATACCAAGACTTTCCCTTCAGGGTACAGAATCCAAAAAGGTGAATACTAGAGAAGCTTAAGTTTTTACTTCTTCTTCAAGAGACTTGGTAGTTAATTGAGAGATTTCATTATAATATTTCTTTTTCTCCCACAGATGCTTTTAAAACAATACAAAGGAGAAATAAGATCAAAGCCTGATGTTTAAGACAAGTCATCCACATCCCTGGTCTAGTTAGACTTTGATTTTCACATCATTGCTTCCAGCTAATTGTAGTATTTTCAGAAAGACAGTGTAGCAGCGTACCTGATTGCAAGCAAAAGGAATGGATTATGGTTAACTTACATGAAATGGGAATTTACAAAGGATGGAGAGAAGTATGATTTAGGAGGACTCACAGAATTAAAGGGAAAACTGAGGAACAGGACTGACTAAGGAAAATAAAGGAAGCAAGTTGTTTTAGAATTTCCAGTGTTGTCCGGGCCTGGTGACTCACGCCTGTAATCCCAGCACTTTGGGAGGCTGAGGCCGGTGGATCACCTGAGATAGGGAGTTCGAGACCAGAATGGCAACAGGGAGAAACCTGTCTCTACTAAAAATACAAAAAATTAGCCAGGTGTGGTGGTGCATGCCTGTAATCCCAGCTACTTGGGAGGCTGAGGCAGGAGAATCGCTTGAACCCAGAAGGCGGAGTTTATGGTGAGCTGAAATCGCGCCATTGCACTCCAGCCTGGGCAACAAGAGAAAAACTTTGTCTTAAAAAAAAAAAAAAAAAGAATTCTCAATTTCAAGATTTACCTATCTCACCAGGCTCTGCTGCTAGGATGGGCAAGTGCCACTCTCAAGATATATAGGACGGAGACTCCTTGGACATAGTGAGGTTTATAAAACTGCCTTTGCAAAAATGATAACTGAGAAAATTATGAGTGAAAGATATCTGACATAACTGACTCCACCTTGCTTCTAACCTCCAAGTTGTCCTTGTTCATTTCTGGGCATAGGCTGAACTAACTTTGGGAGGAAATTAGTTTATAGTTTAACTTTGAAACAAAGACAATAACAGCCCTTTCCTGAAACAAACCCCCTTCCTGCCTTGGGACTAGACTGCCTTTACAGGACTAACAAGTTAGCTACAAGATTAGAAGATACGGTTTAGAAGTCATGCAGCTGGAGGCTGCAAAATTCTGACCCTCCCCAAATTGCTCCTGGGGATAACATCACTATTGTAAAATCTAAGATCAGTGCTTGAGATATTTTGCAGATCCTGTACCCGATGGTTCAGCAGGCACCAGGCAGAACAATAAACTAGCTCATCTGGTCTTGTGACCCCCACCCAGGAAATGACTCAGCACAAAAGACAGCTTCCACTCCCTATGATTTCATCTCTGACCCTATCAGTCAGGACTCCCCATTTTCCAACCCCTTATGCACTAAATTATCCTTAAAACCCCAATCCCTGAGTTCTGGGGGAGATTGATTTGAGCAATAATACAACTCTGGTCTCCCATACAGCCAGCTCTGTATGAGTTGCAATTCTCTATTGAAATTCCCCTGTCTTGATAAATTGTCTCTGTGTAGTCAGGGGGCAAGGAGAGCCTGTTGGGTGGTTACACTTCCCACTTATCAAGGGGATGGGGAGGAGCCTTCATTTATAGTCCTATTCAGTCCTGTACTGGGATTACAGGCGTGAGCCACTGCACCTGGTCAAAGCAAGTTTATTTTAAATAAAAAAGCCTCTTAATGAGCCCATGACTAAGTTTAAAAGTCAAATGTCGACAAGTCATGACTTAAAATTAGTGTTCTCTTATTTGAATTATTGGGACTAATTTGAGGAAATGCCATAGTTTTTGTAGATTAGATTAAAAATAGGAGTGATGGCCGGGTGCGGTGGCTTGCGCCTGTAATCCCAGCACTTTGGGAGGCAGAGGTGGGCGGATTACCTGAGGTCAGGAGTTCGAGACCAGCCTGGCCAACATGGTGAAACCCCATCTCTACTAAAAATACAAAAATTAGCTGGGTGTGGTGGCACATGCTTGTAATCCCAGCTACTCAGGAGGCTGAGGCAGAAGAATTGCTTGAACCCAGGAGGCGGAGGGTGCAGTGAGCCGAGATTGTGCCACTGCACTCCAGCCTGGCTGACAGAGTGAGACTCTGTCTCAAAAATAAATAAAATAAAATAAAAAATAAAAAAATAAAAATAGGAGTGATTTCCCTGAAGAACAGTATCAGGTAGAGAGAAAAGATAGTAGTTGTAGTGGTGAACAAGTTGACCTTCTGGGCTTCCCTACTAACCTATTTTATAAACAACACGGAGTAATTCAATTTACCGGCTTGCAAATCATTAAAAAATAAATAAATAAAGGGGCTAGCAAAAAATCTGCCTGGCCAGCGAAATGTGCTTGGCTGTCATTCACATTTGCCAATATTCCTCTTGATCCCTATGGCTTCATAGACAAAGTTAGAACATACAAATTTTTAGATATGTAGCAAGCATACTCAAACATCTCTCCAACATGTCCTCCTGAGACCTAGGTCCCCTACCAACTCACACACAAAACAAACAGAAACGTTGAGGTGCAGGGAGAAGGAGGTGATTGCTTTCTCATGAGTCTTGACATATTTTTGTTCCACCCACAGCAAGTGGCAGGAGGTGAGTTTTGCAAATAAATTAACCTCTGTGCTCTTCAGGGTCAATAATACTTTCTCATTTTACTGGGGAATTTGAATTATTGACTAGCTTGTGACTTTATTCCCTAGAAGGTGAATTAGAGGAATTAATGTTTTGGAGTTGTGTTTAAGAAAAAAAAAAAAAACCACGCTAATTCCCTTACATCTTTATACCAAATAGTATTTTGCTAATCTTGTAGCTAACTTGTTAGTAAAAAGCTGTCCTGGCAGCTTTTTGCAGAATGAGATAGTGACCAAAATTTCTACTAATATCACTATCTAGTGAGGCACAGGGAAGGTAAGTGGCTTTCAACGTCACAGAACAAACTGGTTTCAGCCCATTCATAGAATCTTCTAGCACGAACTGGCCCAGGATAGGACACATCAACTGTCCTCTGGTTCAGCATCTACTTTCTCATGATAGCTAATTGCTAAGACCATGGGTTCCAATCTTAGCTTCCAAATCAAGTGCACGCCAACTTTTTAAGCCTGTTTTAACTAATTGTGCCTTTAAAATCAAACTTATTTAGAGCACTCTGAAAAGCAGAGAATACATGATTAGTTATTTCAGTACTTTTTTGAGAGCTTTAAAACCTATTTAACTCAAGAAAAAATATTTTGGAAGGCTGTATTTGAATTCTTCATTAAAACAAACAGCAGCAACAACAAAATACCTCTGTAAGTTGAAAAAAGCCTGGTGACGCAGAATAAAAAGTGGGAGGCTTGGAATTCTAAATGAAAAATTCCAGCTCTGTCTCTTGCTAGTTGTGGACAAATTACATATTTCCTCTTAAAGCTTCACTTTTCTCATCTATAAAATGAGGAAAATATATATTGCAGGTTTTGCAGGTGATAATTAAATAATGTTAATGTATGCAAAGGACTTGTGAACTTTCCTGTATACAATTTGAATTCAACAAACAACAGCTATCAGAAAAGAGAATACAAACCTTACTTACAGACTAAAATGACCTGGGACTTAATATCTGTTTACTCTTTTACAAGAAGTAGATCTCCAAGTTCTTTTTCTTTTTGTGAAGAGGAAATGGGTTCAAAATAAATCTCTGGTTCCTCCTGCACTCTAAGACAACCCCCCAGGAAAGAGGTTTTTTCCCCTTCTTTCCAAGGTCAGATTATTTTCCTTTTTCCCCCCAAACCCCTTCCCCTATACCTACTTCTCTTTTATATATAAAAAATTTGTTACTTTACAACTTTTCTCTATAGTTTGTGTGTTATGCCTTCTTTCCTCCCGTGAAAGAAAGATAATTTATTTGATGATGCTTTTCATTCACTAAAGAAAGTGCTAAGTCAAACAGCTAGAGGGTCTGAAGAGGTGACACTCCTCCTATCAGAATATCCAATGGCTAATAACCATCACTCTAACTTTAAGTATAGATTATTATTATTATTGAGCGTATTGCACCTTGGCTGTTTGCCCAGCATGTCCTTGCTAACTCAGGGTCACAAAAAAGAGTAATTCTCTGCCACAACTCAATAAGACATGAGATCTGCATGATTAAAATGACCTTAGCATTTGGAATCCTGAAATAATGGCACTCCAAATTAAATTAAAAATGGGTTAGATTGCTTTCAGTGAATAATTGCCATTACCACACACCATTCTTCTTGTTCCCCTCCAAAGTCTTTATTGATTTCATTGTTGCTCAGATGCTGAAGATATCTGTCCTATTGTTTGGAGGAATTTAAGATCCTTAGGAAGACTTAGCAAATTAATGGAGGGAGGCTGAAGGAACAAAGAAAATAAGGTGGTACACAGACACACACACACACACACACACACACACACTCTCACACTGAAGAGAGGTTGTTGTAGTGGTAGACACTTTATTTGATAAAGCCAGAGCAAACTTTGTTCAGCCATCCCTTTCTGGGTGAATGTGCTTAGTCAAGACATCAGGCCACTGGCCCTTGGACAGCTCCCAGTCATTTGCCCATCAGTGACTGCAGTGCCCACACAGACCACTTTGATAATTAAATTCCAGAAATTCCTGTTCTGAATCACCCAATAATTGACTACATTTGTATTTGGAAGTCTTTGCTGATGAGAATAAAGCAGCATGCAATAACGCTTTCAGTTTCACCATGGTTTTATTACCTTATTGGACCATCAGGGACCTACTACATTCCCGGGGGGAACACTTTTCTATGTAATTAACCTGCAGACATTTAGCCTAAACAGCAATAAATAATAGACAAATACTCCCCTTCCCCCTATTTGTCTCTTATGGAGAATTACTACTACTAATAACAAAATAATTGAAATCCAAAATAAAACCACACAGCCAGGGAAGTGGGTAGACGATGGGGAGGGTAGAGAGAGAAGCTTCAGATGGCTAGTTGGAGACAAGTAAATACTAGATATGGGGAAATCATGTTTTCCTTTGCTTTAAACTACTAACTTGGAGGCACAGGAGAGAGGGTATTAGCTACTTTCATCAGGAGGATTTCAGGAGTTCCAGGAAGGGACCCTGCCAGTCACAGCCTCCTTCTAACCAGCACACTGAGACTTCAACCAGAAACAAAGCCATTCTTTCTATTGTTGCATAGAAGGCCTGGAATGTGAAGTCCCCCCAGGTACATGAAGGAGAGGATGATGTAAACTTAACAAAGAGAGGCAAAGAACTGATGTCACATCCTCTCCTGAGAGCTGATTTTTGATGATGAAAAGAGGAAAGAAAGTCTTGGACTTTGAAGAGGCATGGGGAGGAAAATGGTCTAGCATTTTTTCGTACTTTACAATTTTACCCAATACTGTTTTGCTTGTAAAACATTAACCCTTCATCCTCTGAAAGGAAGGCTACAAATACATGGATATGTATTAAGCATTTATTGTATGCTAGGTTCTTTCCCACACAGTATCTCAGAACACTCCTGCAAGATAGAATTCCTAATCCCCTTTTGCTGAAGAAGAAATTGAGGCCAAGATGCATAAATTAACTTATCCAAGATCAACTGGCTTCTAAATGGCAGAACAAGGATTGGAATCAAGGTCAGCCTGATTCCAAAACTCAGATGCTTTTTACTCCTACCATGATAGCTCATAATAGAGCCTGATCTAAACTTTGGAGATGATTATTTTCAAAATGCAAACCAAATCAAAAATTTGTCCTTGACCTTGGAATATTTTGGTGAAAAGAGTCAGAAGGATTAAATTCATTTTTATAGATGAAACTGAAAAAGGATATGCAGGGACCAACCCAAGTTTCTACTGCAAAGCAGAAAGTATTACTTTTTTTTTTTTTTTTTGAGACGGAGTCTCGCTCTGTCACCCAGGCTGGAGTGCAGTGGCGCCATCTCGGCTCACTGCAAGCTCTGCCTCCCGGGTTCACTCCATTCTCCTGCCTCAGCCTCCTGAGTAGCTGGGACTACAGGCACCCACCACCACGCCCGGCTAATTTTTTGTATTTTTAGTAGAGACGGGGTTTCACCGTGGTCTCGATCTCCTGACCTTGTGATCCGCCCGCCTCGGCTTCCCAAAGTGCTGGGATTACTGGTGTGAGCCACAGCGCCCGGCCGAAAGTATTACTTTTAATGGCAAAAACTACAATTACTTTTGTAACAACCTAATAAGGATTTAGTGGATCTGGATATTATGACCAGCTGCCTATTTGACCTCTCCTTTTGGGGTTCCCTTAGGTACTTAAACTCAATCTGTGCACAACTGAACTCATCGTCTTTTATCAGCCCATTACTCATTTGCCTTTCCTGTTCTTATTGCCTGTTGTATTTTTTTTCTTATTTATTTATTTTTTCTTATTTAATGGGCACTGACATTCATCTTTACTCACTCAAGACAGGAACCTAGAAGTACTTCTACTTTTCTCCCTCTACTGTACTGCCCTACTCTGCCCACCGTGGTTAATCAGTCCTATTGTATATACCACCAAACTTTCTCACACATTTCCTCTTCTCCATTATCAATGTCAACTCCGCGGTTGATATCCTGGTCATTTCTCTGCTGTATTAGTGCTATAATAAACTAAACTGAACTGGCCACTGAATTCCACCCTCCCATGCTTCCCTATTCATATTCAAATTGATGACAGGTTGTTTTCTCTAAAACCTAAAAGGGATGAATGAATGAATGACAAAACAAAAATGAACCATTTAGAATGAAATCTACTATCAAGCACAAATAGAATGATAGCAACAAATCAGCTAGAAAAAAATACAAACTGTGTATACTCCTTTAAATTGAGGTAAAATATACACACAGATATAAATCTTAACTATAAATTTCAGTGAGTTTTGTGAAAATATACACCAAGGTAAATAATACTCCAATCAAGACATAGAACATTTCCATTATACTGGAAATTTCCTTATGCCTTTCCCTAATGACTAATAATTTTGAGCACTTTTTCACATGCATATTGGCTATTTATATATCTGCTTTTGTGAATTATCTGTTCATGTTTTTCACCTATTTTTAAATTTGGTTGTCTTTGATTTGTGAATTTATAGAAATTTTGTTGTTGTTGTTTATAAATTATGGGCGATAATTTTTCAGGTACAATTAATATGATTATATTTTTGCAGACTCGCCTTTTCACTTAATTGTTTTTTGAGAAGAAAAATTTGAATTTTGTTGGCTACCATACAATTATTTGCTTTCATGATCAGTGCTTTTGAGTCTTGTCTAAATTTTTGCCAATGCCTGGATTCAGTGTTTCTCTTCTGTTTCCTTCTAGAAAACTATGTAATTTAAGCCCCTTTGTTTGGGTCTAGAGGCCATTTTAACTTAATTTTGCGGAGGGTGAGAGGTAAGGGTCACAGTTTATTTTTCTTCCCTATAAATAGCCAACACCATTTGCTGAAAAGATTTTCTTTCCCTGTTGAATTGCCTTGGAGCCTTTGTTGAAAATCAGTTGATTTTATATGTGTCTATTTCTAAATTCTGCTCTGCTCTAGTGACCTATTTGTCTATCCTGATACTAATTCCATACTGTTGATTATTACACCTTCGTAGTGACTTTAGAAAACAGTACAGCTATTTCAACTTTTCCAAAACTGTTTTGGTTATTTTAAGTTTTTAAAAATTTTTCAAATAATTAAAAAAAGAAAACTCCCCAATTGAGATTTTGATTGATATTGTGTAGAATCTTTAAATCTGTTTGGGGAGAATTGACATCTTAACAATAGAGGTTTTTCCAATCCATGAACATGGTGTATTTCTTCATTTACAATAGGTTTTATTAATTTTCTTATAGGTAGAAGTCTTACAGATCTTTAATTAGATTTATTATTACATTTTAAAATGCAATTTAAAATATTTATTTAAAAAAGTTTTAGTTGTTGCTAGTATATGAAAATATACCTAGAATATTATACATTATCATGTGAATATGTGAATATACGTAGTTTTGCTTTTCTTTCTTTCTAGTCACTGTGCCCTTTATTTCTTTTCTTGCCTTAACATTTCTAGTTCAATTTGAATAGAAGTGGTGAGAATTTGCATTGCTTCCAATATTAGAGAAAAAGTCCAGCAATTCACCTTTGAGTATGATAGTAGCTTTAGCCCTTTTGTAGATGCCATTTATCAGGTTGAAAAACATTTCACTTACATTTTTAGTTTACTGAAAGCTTTTATCATGAATGAGTGTTCAATTCTGTCAAATATTTTACTGCCTCTATTAAGATGAGCATATAGTTATTCTCTATTTTCCTGTTAATGTGGTGGATTATGTTGATTGATTCTTAAAAATATTAAACCTGCCTTATATACCTGCACTAAACCTTACTTGGCCATGATGTATTATTCGTTTTAGGTTCCACAGAATTTAATTTGCTCACGTTTTATTAAGAAGTTTTGTAACTATATTCATTAGAGATATTAGTCTACAATTCTCTGTACTTGTAATTAATGTCCTTTGACAGGTTTTTGTGTCAGGGATATGTTGGCATCATAAAATGAGCTGAGAAGTACTTACTCCTATAGACATCTTTATTACTCTCTATTGCCTTAGAAAGATGTCTTTTATACATTTTTCTGTTTGCTTTTTTGTGACTCTAAGGTCTAGTGTTTCCCTAACCATCTGGGAAGCTTATTAAAAACAAAAATTGATGGACCCTTACCCATAGCTCCTAATTCGGTAAGTCCAAGTAGAGGCCAATAATTTTCATTTTGAACAAGTTCTCAGGTGATGCTGACACTTGATCTGTGAGCCAAGCTTTGAGAACCACTTTTCTGGTTATTAAAACATGCATTTTTCACTTATCATAATGCACTTAGAGTTGATTTTCTACCAGTTCACATAAAATGTATGAATGTTACAATAATAAAATTTTATTTAATTACTATCTTTTATTGCCGTATATTGTTGCCATCTGTGTGTGTATAGATAATGTGCCTAAGTAATGAAAAATACAATTTTATTCTTTTTCTTTTAAAAAGTGAATTGTTACTCAGCAAAATAAATAGAGAAAAAATGCGTATTTTACATTTAATCCTATATTTACCATTTTAGATTCCCTTCCTTTCTTCCTATAGATCCAGATTTCTAACTGATATTACTTTATTCAAATTGAAAAGCTACCTTTAGTATTTCTTGTAGCACCCACATGCTGGAGTTCTGTCAACCTTCATCTACCTGAAAATGTTTTATTTCACCCTGATTTTTAAAGAACGTTTTCCCTGCATATAGACTTCTAGTGGAGGTTGTTCTTACTGTTTTCTAGCACTTTAAAGGTGTCATTACATTGTCTTTTTACCTCAATTGTTTCCAGGGATAAATCAGCTATTTTATTCCACTTTATTATTATCTTGGATGTAAGATGTCTTCTTTTTTCTT
Source organism: Papio anubis (assembly GCF_008728515.1). NCBI lineage: Eukaryota > Metazoa > Chordata > Mammalia > Primates > Cercopithecidae > Papio > Papio anubis. Next base: position 90,924,894 of record NC_044985.1, on the reverse strand, counting down.
CTGGTTCCTTTAAATTTTTTTAAAATATATATGGTTTCAGTAGTTTGCTATGATATATCTATGTGATTAAAAAAAAAAAAGTTCTGCTTGATATATTAGTCAGAGTTCTACAGAGAAACAGAACCAACAAGAGACAGATATAGATGTAGAGATAGAGATAGATGGATATAGATAGATAGACATAGATGTATAGATATATTTATTATGAAAATTGGCTCACATAACTATAGAGGCTCAGAAGTCTTATGATCTGCCATCTGCAAGCTAGAGAACTAGGAAGGCTGGTGGTGTAATTCAGTCAAAATCTGAGACCTAAGAACCAGAGGGCCAGGTGATGTAAGTCCCAGTCCAAGCCCAGAGATGTGATATCCAGGAGTGGTGATGTCCAAGGGCAGGAGCAAATGAATGTTTCAGCTGAAAAAGAAAACAAATCCTCCCTTCTTCCACCTTTTTTGTTCTATTAAGGCCCTCAATGAATTGGATGATGTCTATCCTATTGGTAACAATGATCTTCTTTACTCAGTTTATTGATTCAAATGTAATCTCTTCCAAAACATTCTCACAAACACACCCAGAAATAATGTTTTACCAGCTATCTGAGCATCTCTTAGCCCTGTTAAGTTTACACATAAAATTTACCATTATTTTTGAGTTTGTCAAGTTTCTTAGATGTCTATATTGATATTTTTCTCCAAATTGAGTAAACTTTTGTCAAAAATTATTCATGTATATCTTCATTTATTTTTTTCTGCCCAGCTCTCTCTCTTCTTTTTTGGATCTCCACTTACACATATGTTATTATGTTAGACCACATAATATTCCACTACAAATTAATAAATCTGTGTTCATCTTTCTCCTCCTTTTCAGATTGGACAATTTCTCTTGATCTAGCTTCGTGTTCATTCACTGTTTCTTCTGTAGTCTCCAACGTGCTGTTAAGTCTATCCAGTGAATTTTTCATTTTAGATATAGTACTTTTCAGTTGGAGAATTGTATTCTTTTCTTTATAGTTTCCATTCCTGGGCTGAGATTTCCTATCTGTTCAATTACAGTGACAATCTTTTCCTTTAAGCCTTTGAAGTCATTTACAGTAGCTTTTTTCATGTTCTTTTCTGTCTTGGCTAGGCATATTATTGCCTTTGTTCTTTATTATGGGTCATATTTTTCTGCCTCTTCCAATATCTATTAATTTTGTGTTGTATAATGGACCTTGTGGATGATATGTTGTAGGAACCTAAATTGTTTCATCTTCTTTTAAAGAATGTTTAGTTTTGTTCTGGGAAGCAGTTGAGTAACTATAGACGTTGTTAGATTTAATTATTTTTAGGGCAATTCTGTGGTGGTTTTGACCTTAATCTTGTGTTGTGGTTCTTTTTCTATTAGGTTGGTGCAAAAGTAATTGTGGTTTTTGCCGTTACTTTCAATGGCATTACTTTCATTACGTTCTCTCTTTTTTTTTTTTTTGCCATAACTTTCATTACTTTCTCTTCATTCTGGATGTGCCAGGACTCCAATGTTTCTCAGTACTGCACAACTTCCTATTTCTCCATTCAGCTCTCAGCCCCACAGCAGCTGTTCTCTACTAGACCTTGTTGGGTCTTGCCTTGAAAAAATCTCAGTACATTCTTGTCACGGACCTATAGTTAATCCTCACACAGACTTCTGAGACATCTGCTTTTGGAGGTCTCTCTTTTCTGGTACCCTGCCCTGCAAATTCCAGTTACTTCTGCAGCCTGAAATTTTATTTTCTGCCTTTTAAACTTGGCAAGATTGCCGCTCCACTTGGGTCCCAGTTTTCTACATTGTGGAAGGAAAGTGCTTCCCCAGCAAAAAGCTACAGAAACCTTGTTTGTTTCCCTTCTCTCAGAAATCATAATCTTTCACTACCTGTTGTTCAATGCTTGAAAACAGATGCCTCATATATTTTGACTGTATTTATACTTGTTTATGGTGGGAAGGAAGATTCATTACTAGTTATTCCCTAATGATTGGAAGCAGAAGTATGAAAATCATTTGTACCTTTAAGATATTATGACAAACCACAATGGGTTTGATAAAAACAATGAATTAGGAACTGAAGACTGTCTCACTGACACCCTCATCCCACTCAGTCATCTGAAGATTCTGAGCTCTGATTATTGTTGGGTGTTCCAATGTCACTAAGACTGTGTGGACAAGACAGACCCCAACAGTATTTTAAATTTTTTGCACAAGTTGCCATTAATTAAAAGTTTGAGAAGTTTCACATAAAAATTCAGAGTTTTTACTATTTTTGTAAGATGGAAAGATAAGGTGGCACTCAATGAGCATGGAAATAGTAGTCTGAAGCAGTCTAGCAGTTCCCTTCTTTAGACAGGGTGTGTATTTTCTGGTCTGCCCACAGTCCCATGCCAGTTCATTTTAGTCAGTTATGTTGCCTGTCTGATCCCTGTAGCTATTTGTATGTGTGACCTCAGCATGTGGGCAGAAAATTTTACAGATAGATGGTGTCTTAGTCCATTTTGTGTTGCCATAAGGGAAAACTTGAGGCTGGGTAATTTATAAAGAGGTTTATTTGGCTCACAGTTCTGCAGACTGTAGAAGAAGCATAGTACTGGCATCTGTATCTGGTGAGGACTTCAGGCTACTTCCACTCATGGCAGAAGGTGAGGGGAGCCTATGTGTGCAGAAATCACATCGTGGGAGAGGAAGCAAGAGAGAGACAGAGAGGTGTCCGGTTCTTTTTTTAACAACCAGCTCTCAAAGGAAAAATATGCATGAGGAATTCACCCCCATGATTCAGACACCTCCCATTAGACCCCACCTCCAACACTGGGGATCAGATTTCAACATGAGTCTTAGAGGAGACAAACATTCAAACCATAGCTGGAAGAATGCTCACAATGTCCAAAATGATATATTCCATCACTGCCACATTCCCCATGATAAGTCTATTGCATGAAAGCACTCAGTTTTCCTAAGCTCCTTCTGGAGATGTAATATCTCAGTAAGGAAATGAAATAAAGGAACATGGAGTAGAGATATGGAATGGAGTTAAATTTGACCAGTGTACCCTGGTCTTCATGCAGGTGGCAGTTCATTAGTAAGTGGTCAGAGGCCAGCCATGCTGTCTGCTCCCATTCTGGTTCTGAGGTTGAGATGTGTTTATGCCTTTCAGCCAACAAATCTTGCTCTTCTTTAAAACTTTCTCAGGTATTGCTTTCCTGGAAATTCAGTTTGGCCCAGCTCTGAATTGTATACCCATGGTTTTACTTGAAAACTCAAAGAAATGAAAAATGTGTTTTTTCTTGTTGCTTTTGCAATAGGGAAATTGGTCTTGGTGCCTTATAATCAAAACTTTGCTTTTAAAAAATGTATTCTGTACGTGTGCATATGTGTTTGAAGGGGTAATGGTATTAATTAACATGTTTTATTACTAGGCACTCCGCTAAGCGTTTTATATGAAAGATTTTTTCTGTCTTCAACAACAATCCTGTGAAGTAGGAATGAATGTTATTCTCTTTTTACAGATCAGAAAGGAAAGTGCAGAGAGTTAAATATCTTGCCTGAGATCAAATGGCAAATAAGTAGTGAAGCTGGAATTTCAAATATCTGAATTAAAAATACCTGAACCAAGTGCTAACCAGGTTATCCCCTCTGACACTCTGAGTATAACTGTCCTGAGCAGCAGTGCCAAAGTCTGCTACAGACTGCACCACTTCTTCCTCCCCGGCCCCCCACCACTGTAGTAGGTCCTCAGGTTGCACAGTCCACAGGTGTCCTTTATACCTGGAGCTGTGCAGCCTGGAGGCCCTGCTCACTCAAGTATTCTCTACGAAAAGGAACCACTTAAAGTATATGCCTTTTTAGAGTAGACATCAGCAAAACATGCAGAATGAACCACAAAATGTCACAATGAAATGTGCAAATGACATGGGAAGTGAATATCATCCGCTGTGCTCTTCTCTGTGTATTGACCTCACATCTGTTAGGCTCAGAAAGCAGGAAGAACTAGGGCTTGAAAGAAAACCCTGCAAGTGTTCTCAGGGCCAAAAAGCCCTGGAAAGGACTGGCTGCAGAGACCAGGTAAACTTTGATGAATGTTGTCTCTTCTCACGTAAGGTGATAAAACATTAAAGCTGGAAGGGGCCTAGGAAGATGTTTTTCTCTAGCTCTCTTATTTTGCAGATAGGGAGACTGAAGGCCAAAGATAGGATCTGATTCCCCAGCTACTAAGTTGGTGATGGCAGAGTCGAGACTTCCAGTCCAGCCCAGGTCTTACAACTCTCCAATATAGTGCTCTGTGCATAGCACTAGGGTGATTTGGCTGGGAAGAACTTAAGGTCTGCTCAGAATATGACCCCACTCCACCTTCTGACTGCAGAGGAAGGGAAGAGCAATGCATACAGAAAGGAGGAACCGGCAGTGGGAGAACAGTGATGATTCAATCACGAGCCAAAATACCAAGTTATTAAAAATAGAGCTAACTTTTTCCCTTCTATTACCACCCAAACTTTCATAGACATCTCCAAGCTGTCTTTAGGAACTGGAAGTCAAGGGAAACAGAGGATGCTGTTTTATTTTATTGGTTACCTCTCGTACTAATCCGATGATTAGTGATAGGAAGCAGAGGAATTAACATTGTGGGGATCCTGAGGAGGACCCACTGTCTGGTCTGTATAACATTTCATTTCAGTACTTTGACATGGCACCTGCCACTGGAAACTCTTTTATGTGTAGTGAAGTGAAGAAAATGGGTTTGCAAAGGTGAACTGATTTTCCTAAGGTTGTAGAGTTACTGATTTCAGAGGTAAGACCTAGAACTTCTGTGCATTTTCTTATTCTTTCTGCGGATATGCAATCATACATCATATATATTATATATATACACACATTTAAGGGAGACATCAGTGTGGGGAGGCAAATTTTGAGTGGTGGATAGAGCTGGGTTATTGTACCCATGGACAATTACAGGCTCACTAGCTGTGTGACTATGACCAGCCACTCAACTTCAATGGGCTTTCATTTTCTCATCTGCAAAATAATAACACAAATATCTGCCTCATGGGACTAATATAAGAATTAAGTGTTATCCTTACACTAAATAAAATGATTTGCATGTAGCAAATGTTCAAGAAATGTTACGATTTGTTCTCTGCATTGATAATCAAAATATTGAAGAGTAACAGAAATAAAAGATCTGTAATTGGTTAAGCATAATCAAGATATCAACAGAAATACCTAACCATGACTGTAGTATGCCTTCTGATCAGACTTCTCTCTGGAATAATTATTTGTTTGCCTCTTTTTTTGATTTTTCAGATATTCCTATTGGCATACAATAGACAGAATATAGCTCTTTAATCTTTCCCAACCTCTCTGTTTATCTAGAATTAGAAATCCTTTGGGTAAAATTTTGCCTATTCTAATTTTGATACGCTAAGTTAGTATGTGTATGGTTCTAAAGAGAACAGTTGAAAAGAATGAAGATTATAGATAGGCCTTTATTCTAAGGGTATAGACTTTGGGAAACACTTATATCAGCCATGCTCTTAAGTTTTAGATATGGGACATAGAGATCAAACATAAATTCTACCTAAGAATAAGGATATCTCTTATGGCTTGCAACCACAGAAATGATCATAAGTGAAAGAATTTAATACATTGCCAAGAATGAATATAATGAATTGGAACCAAATTTGTAGTAGAAGACCTTTTGGTATGTGTTCCCAGCCCCTTTTCTGGGAACTGTTCACCCAAATGGGTGGACTCTTGTAGCTATTTCTGTACTGACCAACAGTTATTTTACTGGTCATAGCTGATTGGAGCAGAGATGGACACCTGCCCCAATCTGGGCCAATTAGATTCTCTGTCAGAAGTTTGGATCTAGTATGGTCATCAGTTACTTGGGGGTCTTGATGCCAGGAAGCAGTGTGATGCTACGGCTGTGATAGAGATGTCTCTCCATGTGCAAAATGTATGAAAAGAGAGAAAAATAAAGTAGGCACATGGAGGGAAGTAGAGGCAAGGAGCACTAGTGCCACAGAAAGATTTGCAGTAGCTCCCTTGGTCCCTACTGATTCTCCAGGCTCTGATTTCTTCTTTCCTAGAGATGAAGGGTTATTGAGTTCTGTGTGATACGCATGGGTCCTTCCAACAAATTCTCACTTTCATGCATTGGAGTCTGTTACTTGTATCAGAGATCTCTTTAATGAGTTAGGGTCTATGATGATTTAGTGGTCAAGGTTATTATTCAGCCAATCTGTATTAGAAATGTCTTGTTGGGAAGGATGAGTTTCTTATGCAGCCATACAAGGAAGCAGGGCCTCGGCCAGAACAAAGCTACAACAATCTCTTTATTTAAGTTCACCCATGGTGTATTTCTGTTTTTCCCTCCATGTACATGTATTCTCCCCAATTAAGCTAGAATCTTCTTCTGGAAGATGACTCTCCTACTCATCTTGTCATCCCCTGTAACACCTGCACTGTGATGTTATTGAATTTGCTGATGGTGTTCATGTAAAATGAAATTTTTAAAAAACTCCAACTTTCTGCTTCAATAATTTTCCATTTGGACAAAACTTCTTTTGCTTCAATTTGGGAAATAATCACATTTCTTTCTCTTGTTGTTGTAACCAATCTCTCTTCGCAGCTTTGTGTCAATGAGAAGATAGGTTTATTTAGCCAGTAATTTCCACTGCAGAAAATCTTGGGCCCAGATTGCCCTGCAAAAGCAATATGTTCTGTTTTATTTTTATATTACATTATATTTATTTTAATTGCATTCTCCATCTGGCCAAAGATGGCATTAGGCACCGTAAATGGAGAAAAGAAACAAAGAGATATCTAACTATGATAATAACTGGGATTATTATTTTTAAAAATCATCTAGGGGCACTACAACCTCCAGGCATGAGGCAAATTCCGCAGCCCTCATAGGAGAGAGCTCCAGAAGGGCTGCGGAGAGGAAGAAAGATGAAGAGAAATGGACCAGATCATGACTTGCTGTGTCCCCCCTGGGCAGCCCTCCGTGGACTCTTATACCCAGCCCAGGCCTGGAATCAGTTCTAGGACAGCACAGGGCACAGTATGAAATGATACATGTAACTCCTAAGCTATCTGGAGCACTTTTATAATTTCCAAAGTAGTTGCAGAAGGACATTAATGCACAGTTTCAATCAAATGTTTTATTAATAAACTTTCAAAGAGACCCCCACGGGAGAGGTCATTTTCTTCTCATTTCAGGAGATGTTTCTGCACAGCTCTGCTAACAATTGGAGGTCTTCCAAATGAAGCTGATGTTATTTCAATGGCTTAGTATACCAGAAACCAGATCCTAAAATCAAATGCCTGCAGTGGAAGGCTAGGCACTCAGCATTCAGGCCAGGATGCTTTATGAAGGGTTATCGGGGATGCTGAATCGTCTGTTCCGGCTTTTAAATCTGAACAAATTATGAGACTTAAGAGGAGAGTTTACACATGAAAGTTTGCCAAAAACAAGTGGGTGGTGACATTCCCCGACTGTAATCTATTCCTCCTCCCACTCGCTGCAGTCTATCACTTAGGATAGTTTATGTTTCAAAAAACAAAAACCCATTTGAAACTAGCTTGAGCAAATAATGGAATTTGTTGGTTCACATACTGATGGCTTCAAGGTATTTGGCTTCAGGTATGGTTTGAGGCAGAGACTCACCATATTCTCAGGGGCACCATGGATTTGAGAGACTTTCATCCACTTTGGGTGTCAGATCTTTTCTTCAGGTTGGTCCCAGGCTGAGGTTCCAGAAATGGCTGTATGTCTCCAAACATCACATCCTTTCCCCATGCTGATCAGAAGATGAGAAAGCATCTTTCCTTAGTCCTTACCAAGAGCTAGGAAGCATTTTCCCTCTGGAACTTCAAAGTCTCCTTGCATTTTGTTGGTTCAAATTAGATTATGTTCTCATCTCAAAGGTAATTGCGAGGCCTGGGAAGGGGTAGATGGAGTTTGCAGATCAGCTTGCGTCAATCGGAACTCACCCCTGGAACAAAGTCAGATCACTTCTATTGGGAGCGGGGCTTTTTCCCGAAGGAAATCTGGGGTGCTGTCATCATGAAAGGGGGGGAAATGGACATAGGCAATAAAATCCCAGGTATCCTCTACAATATGCAGAACCATGATGGGCAGCACCACCCACCCCTGCCCTAATGGGCTTCGTATAACGGCTTCTACTCTTGATACTAATTACAACATATTTTACAGAATAAAATATATATATATATATATATATATATATAAACAACAAAAGGTAAAAAAGGACCACTGGGATTCATCAGGTGCTTTTTGTCCTGAGCAGTCTGAGAGGACCTGTCCCTGAAGTGGCATGCTGGAAGAAGGAAGATGATGGAATAGTTAGAATGAAGAAAGCTGTGGTAGGCTTGACGGGCACCCCACCCTCATCCCTTTCATGAGGCTGCAGGGCCCTTCCCCAGCCGCTAGAGGGCTGCTGGGGAGTTGCTAGTAACTGACGGCAGTGCCTTGCCCACCTCCCTCCCTGTCCCCCAGTCAGTTGCTGACAGACAAGGCACAAAAATCCAGCCTCTTCTCCCTGAGCTGGGGCCGATCTGTGGTGTATTTGTCTTCTGATCCTCCTAGGCCTCAAGCCAAGTCTAGACTTCAGCTGAAACCACCTCCTGGCTCAACCCTTTCCCTTCCTTTTGGTCCTCTCACTCCCATACAGCCATTTCCTGAAGAGCACCCCTCCATAAATCAGATCACTAGAACCTCAGGCTCTGGTTCTAGAGAATCTGGCTTTAAACAGGGACCACTTGGCAGAGAGAAAGAAAAACCAAAACATAAGCTAACAAATAAATGGAATAGAAGTCAGAGCCTTGGTTCAAGGTGGGTTTGATGAGTAATGGGTTATAAGAATCAAAAGATGCTTCAATTAATTAGGACTCTGTGGTTTCCCAGTAACAAACAGCCGTCTGAAGTGACTGAATGCAAAAAGATGATGTGTTTCAAAGCATAAGGGTGCAGGCTGGGCATAGTGGCTCATACCTACAATCCCAGCACTTTGGGAGGCCGAGGCAGGTGGATCACTTGAGGTTGGTAGTTCAAGACCAGCCTGGCCAACATAGTAAAACCCCATCTCTACTAAAGATACAAAAATTAGCTGGGTGTGGTGGTGCACGCCTGTAATCCCAGATACTTGGGAGGCTGAGGCACAAAAATCGCTTGAACCCAGGAGGTGGAGGTTATAGTGAGCCAAAATCATGGCCCTGCACTCCAGCCTAGACAACAGAGTAAGACTCTGTCTAAAAAAAAAAAAAAAGAAAAGAAAAAAGAATTGGGTTGCCACAGAGGACCTATGGGCTGTAGGTCAGCCGCAGTAGAAGGCCACCCACATTCTCCTCCTCTGTGTCACCTCTGCACCTGCTTCACTATTTTCTTCACTGCCCACCAGGCCTGGTGGAGGAAAGCACAGTCATGATAAAGCTCTGAATATTTCACTCTCTTCCACTTGGGAGATTGGACTGGACTCCATTGTCCCAATTTTTGGTTCCAGTAGAAGGAATGTTTATTGGTCCTGTGTCAAGTTAGCCCTGGACCAATCAGTCTTAGCCAGTGTAGGGTAAACGTACCTGAGGGCAGTGACTTAAGCACACCCCTAGAACGACCCTGGATGGTAGATGCATCTGAAGGTGTGCTCCAAGCTAGGGAACTTGAGACTGGGCAACATGGAGATCACTCCTTGTCTATGAGAAACATCTGAGCCCCAGACCCATCCCCTGGGACACAAGCTCTATGGAGATTGAGGTCCTGAGTTTTGGGTTAAATCAAGGTTACCAGGTGGAGGTCATTTAGGGGAGGGTGTTAAGTGAAAATGCTGTATAAACTGCACGCTGTTTGCAAGCAGTTACCCACCGGGCCATATGGGTATCTTATCTGGCACCACTGGGCTATAGGTAAGGCAGATATCCTGTACAGCTCAACCACTGCCACTGGACTCTCTCTCTATGTAAGCCTCTAATAAAACCCTATGTCTTGTTTGCTGGTTCTAGGTCTCTTCTTTGGCCTCTTGAAGCTGGTGCCTTCCTCACTGAGGTAAACAGGAGTTTGGCACAGCAACCAGGAGCAAAGGTTTGGGGCAGATATAGCATTGTACAGACACACCCCAGAAGCCTACTCTTGTGGCCACATGAAAGAGAAGAGATGGTTCTCCAAGAAAGGCCATTGGCAGATAACATTACGGATGCCCACTATGCTAGTGAAAGTAACACGCCCCAAGGGAATGTCACTTTATGAATTCTACCACCCTGAACGTGATTTCTATCTTTGCCCTAGTCAAAACAGTTATTAATGATGAGGGCAGCATGCTGATTAGATTCAGGGGACACTTTAAGCTGGGAGAAATAGCTAATATGTTAGGTGACAGAAAAAGGACGCTGAAAGTTTGGTAGACTTTCCTAGTGCCCAAAACAATAATATCATATATAATGGGATAAAGACTCTTTAATTAGGTTAACAATTGACTTGGCAATAACAGCATGGAAGAGCCTTGACTTGACAATGATTAGTTTTTTAAAATCTAAGAATTTTAGTTGACCACGAGCTGGTTGTGGCACGACTTGGCTTTAAATAAAAGATTTGCCATCTCAGGCTGCATTTACAAGTACAGTATCCATATCAGATAAGAGTAGGGAGCAGGGACTATGGGAGAAGTTGGCTCCTTCTGTGCTCTGTGCTTGTTAGATCAAAGGTGTGTTCAGCCCTAGGGTCCATATTAAAGGCCTCAGAAATCTGAACGCAGGAGTAGAGGAATGCATATTTATTTAGCACCTACTAATTACTAGTAGGTGCTACTACTAGCACCTACTAATTACTAGGTACTACGGAGAGATTTTAAAACACAGTCCCCAGGTTAGATGAGTTGTCTAGAAATTCAATTTTATGACACCTGAAACTGAGAATGTTTTTCTGAGAGGAGAGAAGACCTCTAGAAGGAACAGGATAGCTGTGTTCAGATATATGATAGATTGTCATGTGGAGGAAAGACTAAGACTGGTCTGTGTTGTTCAAGAAGGTAAAAGAAGCACACCAAGTGCCTAATAGACGGAAGCTAAGGCAGATTTATGCTGAATAAGAAAGAGTTTGCTGCAATTAGAGATGTTCTGTGTGATGAAACTGGTTTGTTAGCAAGTGAGGAGTCTATGCTGCCTTTCGAAGTGTCCAAGAAGAGACAGAAGGTTAACAACCATCATACTAGCTTGCTATATGCCGGTTTCCATGATACGTGCTTTATATACACTACCTCAAATCCTTACAATAATCTGTCAAGGTAGGAAAAAATACTACTCCTATTTTACAAATGAGGGACCTGAGGTCTAGAGGGGTTACATCACTTGCTTAATATCTTATTACTTGTAAGTGGCACAGCCTGAATTCAAACCCATGTCTGTGTAGTTTCTTTTCTTTTTTTTTTTTTTTGAGACGGAGTCTCGCTTTGTCGCCCAGGCTGGAGTGCAGTGGTGCGATCTCGGCTCACTGCAAGCTCCGCCTCCTGGGTTCACGCCATTCTCCTGCCTCAGCCTCCTGAGTAGCTGGGACTACAGGCGCCCGCCACCGCGCCCGGCTAATTTTTTGTATTTTTAGTAGAGACGGGGTTTCACCGTGGTCTCGATCTCCTGACCTTGTGATCCGCCCGCCTCGGCCTCCCAAAGTGCTGGGATTACAGGCGTGAGCCACCGCGCCCGGCCGTCTGTGTAGTTTCAAAGTAGGGATATAGCCAAGTGAATTCCTGCCTTAGAAGGTGTATTAGTCTGTTCTCATGCTGCTAATAAAGACATACCCAAGGCTGGGTAATTTATAAAGGAAAGAGGTTTAATGACTCACAGTTCTATGTGGTTGGGGAGGCCTCACAATTGTGGTAGAAGGTAAGGAGGGGCAAAGTCACATCTTACATGGTGGCAGAAAAGAGAGTGTGTGCAGGGGAACTGCCCTTTATACAACCATCACATTCATGAGACTTACTCACTGTCATGAGAACAGCACAGGAAAGACCCGCCTCCATGATTAAATTACCTCCCACCAGGTCCCTCCCACCACATGTGGAAATTATGGGAGCTACAATTCAAGATGAGATTTGGGTGGGGACCCACAGCCAAACCATATCAGAAGGAGGTTGGAGAAGACAAATAGTAAGGATTGGTATGCTAATTTTACCAGCTTACCGAGCTTCAGATTCTGCCCAGTAAAGTCCATGATCTCTGTATGGGTACAGCATACTCATAATTCTAAGTATTTTTTTGGAAGAACAAACAAGATATTCTTCTTCTATGAGGTCAGAGTAAAAGAAAATAGATAGTAAGGATCTGCTAAACTGCAGAAATAAACAATCCCTAAATCTCAGTGGCTTAACCCAATACCTCCTGCAGGGATCGGCAGGGGAGTCTTCCGATCATAGTCAGGGAGCCTGGCTGACACAGGCTTTATCTTGCCGTGTGCTTACCTCATCACAGCAGCTGCAGACAGAAAGCATCACAAACTATGCACTGTCTCTTAACACTTTGCATGGAAGTGATGCACAACCCTTCCACTCACATTTCTTTGGACAACACCTGGTCACACCTAACTTCAAAGAAGCTGAAGAAGTACAATCATATGAGACCAGAAGTAGAAAGTCATATGGATTTGAGACACTAGTGATTTCCGCAATCAAATTTTGATAGCAGTCAATATTGAGTTGATATTTAAATTATAACTATGATCATTAAGAATGTTTGAAGGAAATATTGGTGGAAAGATAGTGTGGAATGCATGCCCTGAAAACGTGGGGAATAATAAATTAGATCTCATGATACCAAATCTTCAGAAGATGAGTCACGTTAGTGGTTTCCATTCTGTGTCGTGGAATGTCCCAGACACTTTTATAACGGGTAAGGGGTGGGGCTCCAGGCTCCTTTTCTTTCCTCTCCTCAACTTTGTTCATCTGTTTTATTTGGTGTGTGGGTGCATGTTTGTGTGTGTGTGTGTTTGATGAATTTTGGTTTCTCAGCACCCAATCTTCTCTTCTAACAACTCCCAAATTTCCATGTGAAGAATTACACCCTTCATATTGTATAAAGCCTCAAGATGTCCTGACTGCCAGCCACACAGGCTATTGGTTTCTATGAGAAGCTCTCACCACCTAGGTACAGTTAACATGTGACCCCAGCTTAATCAGACTCTCTCCCCTTAGATTTTGACCCTCACATCAGCAACTACAATGGCAAAAGAAAACGTGAAAGTTCATTCATTGCCACTTTGGTTGTTCAGTATTAAATTAGTTTTCAAAATATGGCTTTATGTTTGAACCCCAACCTAAGGAATCAAGCATTTGCCTGATGCTCAAATATCTGAATCCAGATAGTTCCTATTGACTATCTGGCAGGAATGTTATATCATTAGCCGTATTTAAACTCATAAATATCAGCCATGAAGATGGAAGAGATGGTGCTAGGATGATGCAAATTAGTCATGGAAAATGGTGTCGCTGTTGCGCAGAAAGGGCGCAACCCTAAAAAGCACCTTGTTCAAAGTCAGTGAGTGTGTGAGACAATGTTCTTCCTCTTCATCACAAAGAAAATTACCTGTATATTCAAAGCCCCATGTTTACATTCTCTCTTCAATCATGTGCAAACATTAGTATCTTTCAAGTGAATTTCCTTATGCTTTAGTTAGCTCATTACTTTCTCTTGCCTGCAACCAAATAACCCTAAGGGTATAAAGTTTTATCAAGGTACGTTTTTGCTTTCTTGCTTGGTTTTTGCAAAGAGTTCCATGCTAAAATATTAAAGTTTGGACCAAATGATTTTAGATATTTCTCCTAGTCTTATGCTTTTAAGCTTAAAAAACAACTGAAGAAAATGCGTTTTGCAGATCTGGCAGCTGACTCAATGCAAATGTTACCACCAACAGGAACCACAAAGAAACCTAGGTCAGTAATATGATCATGTAAAAGATGTCTCAATCTCTTTCCCACCAATCTTCCTGCACTGGCCTGTGAAATTTAACTCTTTCTTAATATTTCTTAAATGACGTTTTTCTTAAATGTTTCTAAATATTTAAAAGCTGCAGGCTTGCTGCACGTTCTGGAGCTGTGTGATACGGGTTTCTCTTGTAAACCTCGCTGTATACTTCTCTCTGTGATGAAGAATAGGAACATTATCTCCTGCACTCCTGCACTCCTGCACTTACTGACTTTGAATGAGGTGCTTTTTAGCCACGCCCTTTCTGCACAACAATGACACCATTTTCCATGAATAATTTGTATCATCCTAGTACCACCTCTACAATCTTCCTGGCTGATATTTCTGAGTTTAAATATGGCTAATGATATAACATTCCTGCCAGAATGTAGGAAATACTGGATTTAGATATTTGGGCATCAGGCAAACGCTTGATTTCTTAGATTGGGACTCAAACAAAAAGCTATCTTTGGAAAACAATTGAATACAGGAATCATAAACATCATAGTGAGCTGAGGGTAGACCATGCATTCCTCTCACTAGAGTGGGTAGTTGGTATCTCATTAGGACTGTTGCATGCCTTAGAGTTCTAGCTGTGTGTTCTGTTTGGGATTCCTGTTACTGTACAGGTTGCAAAGAGTTAACATGCATTTTCTCTGTGATCTATCCAGTGTCTACTTATTTTGTTTATAGGACCTTGCTGCCTCACCATAATGTTTATAGGTTTTCTTGATGATTTCATTGCCTCTAGGGAATGTACTGCATCTCACCTCTTGCACATTACTCTTCTGTGGGAATCTGAACGTTCTGTGTCTTGCACTGCCCAGAGGAGTCTACATTCCACTCCTGCCTTCTGCTGAGTCCCCATGCTGAAAGCCCACCTGCTTCAGTAGTTCTCCAGCCTCCCCCTTCTCTGCCCCCCTCACTTGATGATTATTGATGAGCTTTCTTGAGCTGCCACCACCCCATTGAGTAACCCAGTTCTGCACTTGGTGAATGTTTTCCCATTCTCTGCAAAATAGGCACTTCTCCCTTCTTGTCCAGAAAGCAGTCTGGTCGCTGCTAGGAAGGCCTGGCCTCTTGGCAGAGGGCCATAGGAAGAACATCACCCCAGCACTGAAAACCAATTTTTTGGTGTGTAAATGTTTTGTTTGTTTGTCAGCTTTGTTTTCTAGCTTTAAAAACATCACTTGGCCGTGGGAAAGGCAGGCATATTTTGATTGCTATCAGCAAGGCATAGAAACACTACTTCTGTACATTCTCAACATGGATCACTCTTATAATTAGGTAAGAGAGTTGAATAAAGAGAGTTTTGCAGAAGAAAGGATTTGCGGAGACTATAGAACAAAGTTCCAGTGGAAGAGTGTTGAGGAAAGCAGAAAGCAACTAGTTTTCTAAATTAAAGGGAAACCACATACAGACTCTGGATGAGTTCAAAGGCATTTGAAGGCTGGGCTTTTTTTTCTTTAAGCATCATTTTTGTTTGCACAGATTTCCCAAGCAATCCACCTGGCTGACTTTACTCTTCTCTCATCCATATGGAGGTCTCTGGCTAAGTCCAAGGAGCCATAAACAAAAAACTACAAATAAGAACTGTGTAAACAGAAAGGCAGGCTCCCAAGCGAGAAACGTGTCTAGTAAATGATGTGACAATACTAAGGAGTCATTGTAGCACTCCTTGCTCTGATCTTATCGAGCTCTTTCATTTCTGTCAATGTGCCTGCGTAAACCAGCACCCCAGCCAACAGCCTGTTGCAGGGGAAAGACACCTGCCTAGCCTCCCTCTTGTTCCTCCATCACTTAGTCCGTCCCGAGATGTCGCTGTCAGGTATTGGGAATTAGAGTCAATCTGCCCCGCCTGTGATGGACTCCGTGTGAATACATCTCTTATGTGTGTTTCACACGCACGATCTGGTCAACAGCCAGTGTTCTTTTTTGTCCTCCCTCCTCCCACCACCATCATCCACACGTGGCCATTCCCCTCACTGCCTGGTATCTGAGGCCAGCCTTACCTCTCAGGGGAGAGACTGATTTGCTTTGCTCTTCACCCTGAACAAGGAGACCTTTCATTTCCAAAGGGAAGATGCTTTATTTCCCTGTGAATTAGAATAATGAAATATTTCTTGTAAACCTGGGAATTAAAATGCAGACAATACGAGTCCTTCAGTTTCTTTTATTGGTCTTCAGAGGTGAACCTGGGAGCAGTTGTAAATATGCATCAGGGTATCTCCTGGTCTGATGGTATTGAAACTCCACTCACAGCAATGCTAAGTGTCGCTGCTGGATTTGTCTCCAAGAGCTCCCTCCCATTTCTCCCCACCCTCTACCTCACTTCCAGCTCCCTACCCTGGTTACAGTGACTTTGAAACTAGTAAGAAGCATTTTGAGGTGACACTCGAGTAGCTGTGTGGTCTGGAATGCATTATAATCTTATGTCTCAATTACAATATTCTTTGGTTGATACACAAGGCAGGCACAGCCAAGATTCAGCCTTAGGGCGCACTGCCACCTCCTGGAAACCCTCTGTGTGCGGCGCCTGCTATATCCTTCCTCCAATGCCACCGACCAGAAAACAAGCACTTGTTCATGGCCTTCTGTCTTTAGAACCCAAGATGTGGGCACACCTAGCCATCTTATCCTGCCCCTTCAAATTGGAATGTACTAATTCCTGAAGGAAATGAAAAGGTGTTGCATTGTCTTTTTTTTTTTTTTGAGACAGAGTCTCACTCTGTCGCCCAGAGTGGAGTCCAGTGGCATGATCTCAGCTCATTGCAACCTCCACCTCTGGGGTTCAAGTGATTCTACTGCTTCAGCCTCCCGAGTAGCTGAGATTACAGGAGCACACCACCACACCTGGCTAATTTTTTATATTTTTGGTAGAGACGGGGTTTCACCATGTTGGCCAGGCTGGTCTCCAATTCCTGACCTCAAGTGATCTGCCCGCCTCAGCCTCCCAAAGAGCTGGGATTACAGGCGTGAGCCACCGCGCCCGGCTGCATTGTAATCTTAATTAAAAACAAGGTCGGGGAAGCCACTGGTGCAGAGATCTGTGATCATTACTCTCACCTTCTGCTCCCGAGGCTGGTAACAGATGCTGCTTACTGTAAATGAGTGCCTGGCACCAGTAGGATCCTGCCCTCGGGATCTCTGGAAGAAGTGCCAGCATTATTTACACCATTATGCCTAGTGTTCCATTATTGGAACGCTAAGCATGTGGAAGTTATTTATATCCCACTGCTCAAGGTCATTGCCAAGGTCTGATCGCAAAAATTCAAAAAATTGCAACCTCAGGCATAAATGGGTTAAGGACTGGACCAAGGACTTGGAGCAGAAGTCACATGCACAGGCAGAGTGTTGGAGTGGAGGAAACCCTGAGTTGTTCGGCCCTATTGCTATGTGGTGATTGTTTGAGATTCCACCTTACCAGCATGTAGAGACATCTAATGAGATATTTTGAGAAAACACCAAAGACACAGAAAAGCACCTATAGGTTTCCATTTAGACTCACAGCAAATGAAGGCCAGCACACACAACTGTGTTGTGTCTTCGAGGCACACCCTGCTGACTAGAGGAGGCTAGCTGTCAGGTTTTGACCAGAAAAGCAAAAATACATTTGGGGAGATGTCAGCCTCATCATCATGAAAAAGAATGGGATAACAGATTTCTCTATCAATAGCTTTCCTTTAAAATAACAAAAATATGATTATCAGGCAAATAAGAACATATTCTCATTAACTGAATTGATTGATTTCAATTAATTACCTGAATTGCTTAAATTCAACTAGTATCCCTCTGAGTCAGCAGTTCTTATCTTTTGAAAGGGGGTTTAGAGACTCGTTGAAAAATATTTTTAAAACGTGAAAATGTCTGTACGCTTCTTCCAGAGAAATGTATACACATTTTTTTCTATCATTTAATGATGTCTGTGAAACCCCATCACCACTGCCAAAGTGATCTTAACAGCTCTTAATTAAAAATGCCTCTTGTAGCTAGCTTTCTCTACAAGCCTGGGTTCAAGTTTTGGGCATCCTGGTTAATATGGGGAGAAAGGAGGGGCCACAGGAATATTTGCAATAAGCAGATCCCTGGGTTGGGCACCTACAAGAAATGGCCAAGGATATTTCCGCTTCTCTTCTGTTCCCTGGTCTCACATTGAAACTAGATTTAAATGTTCATCGTTTGAAAATCCTGGACCTTCAGAGACACACATCTGAAAAGCTCAGATAACACCTTGCTTCAGCCCAGGCTCCAGGAAAACAAAGCTGAATCAGGGTTCTGCCACAGCACCTGTTTGGACACGTTCTCTGTCCTTACCCCTAGAGAGAAACCCTAATGAAAGTGATTTGGGAACATAGCCTTCCTTGTGGCAGGAGCATCAGACACCACATTTTCTGACAGTATCATTAGTATTAATAGTCTTCACTCCTAATATTTATGGAGCACTAACATTGTGGTTAGAGTAGGTGATCTAGGGTGGACAAGTCACTCTGTCGTGGAAAATCATTCAAAGCACTTTACAAACATTAACCCACTTAATCTCCCCAACAGCGGTGTAAGGTAGGTCCTCTTATTATCTGCATTTTATCAGTGAGGCAGTTGAGACACAAACATGTTCTGCGACTTGCCCCAGGTACACAGCCATGAAGTGAGTGGGTAGAGCTTTACCTGGGCAATATGGCTTCAGAGTTTTTGCTGTTAACACTTCCCTGCAGTGTCTCTCACTTACCTGAATCCTGGGAATGGTTCATGAAAATAGATTCCTGAAGATTTTGTGTAAGTGCAGAGACATGGCTGCTACAATTAAGTAGACACTGTGAGTAGAATGCACTGTGACTTTGCTCTGGGGGATCCTGAACCTAATTTTGAATGTATGTCCATCACATAGCTGAGAAATAAATGGTTTTACCTTCTTTTTGAGAATATGACACTTAGAATCTGCTAGGGTGAACTCTGAGACTTGTAGAAAGGCCCTGTGCTTTTTCTGGGATGGGGGCAGCTGTCGCTTTTTTTTTTTTTCTTGAGATGGATTTTTGCTCTCATTGCCCAAGCTGGAGTGCAATGGTGCAATCTCGGCTCACTGCAACCTCCGTCTCCCCGGTTCAAGCGATTCTCCTGCCTCAGCCTCCTGAGTAGCTGGGATTACAGGTGCATGCCACCACGCCTGGCTAATTTTTTGTATTTTTAGTAGAAACGGGATTTCACCATGTTAGCCAGTCTGATCTCGAACTCTTGACCTCAGGTGATCCACCGGCCTCGGCCTCCCAAAGTGTTGGGATTACAGGCGCGAGCCACCCACACCCAGCCAGTTGTTGCTTTTTAACTGACCAGTGTCTGCTCACTCTTCTTCCAACATAAGCGGCCTGATTTTATTTCCTATCTCAATCTATGTAGTTTGGGAAGCTGGTCTATGAGTGACCATGTGACCTTGGCTGGGACAACAGCATGTTCCAACTCCTTGACTCATGGAGGCCCATTCAGTCCCTCTTTGGGAATTGTATTGGAACCACTATTAAGAGAAACACTTTTTTTCCAGGGTTGTGGAGAGGATAGGATCCAGGACTAGAGCTGCAGGGAATGGGTGGGAGGACAACAAGGGCAGGGGTTGCATTTTGCTCCCACATGGAAAGAGCCTGCTTTAATAAAACCAACAGAAAAAGGTCTAATGCAAAATTAAAATATGGAAACTCATGAAATTCTGATAACATCTTTGGAATCCCTGGATCCTTTTATTCTTTCACTCCCTTCAGATCTTTTAGTTAGATGAACCAATAAATTTGGGAACAGAAGCTAACATCAGATGGTTGACTTTCTGAGAAGTAAAGAGCCAGAGACAACCAGGTTACTTCTTGACTATGATTTAATTGCAGCCTCTTCTTCCTCACTCTGAGGGAGGGCGTGTTCAGGTTTAACCCCTTCTCCATTGCTTCCGCTGCAAACCCCTGATTCTCAAAACTGCTCCCCAACTACCCCATCCTGCCTCATAAAAGATGTTGAGATTATTTTTAATTACAAATGCATAATTAACTGGTATATCCATGGCTATTATCAGGATCTGAAATTAAAGACTGTGTCTTGCACAGAGTGCGGATCATTTAAGCCATCAGACTACTTCCAAGTTACTCTCACATTCTAAGAAAACGAATGAACCCTTCCCTAGCCCCCTCCCACGCCCATCCGGCCGAGGCTGAGTTAATGGCTCTTCTCAGTTAGTTGCCTGCACGCGGTCTTCATTTGAGTACTTATTTTGTGAGGTGTTTGTTTACTTTTCTGTATTTTGAACTAGACTGAAAGATCCTTAAGGGCAGAGATGTTTGTCTTTATTTTGTATTTACTTCTTTTTACTCAAAAACTAAATCAAAATACCTCTGCTTACCTAGTGGCAACTTTTCCTAATTATGAGCCAAATGCTCTAGTGCATTCCCCAGAGAAACAGCATCAACAGTACCTAGGAACTTGTTAGATATGCAGATTCTCCACATTCCCTCCTTCCGTCCCACTACTGAATAAGAAACTCTCATGGGGAGATGGGACCCATCAGCTCAGGTTTTAACAAGCCTTCCAGATGATTTTGATGCCCACTAACATTGGAGAATCACTACTGTAGCTTCTTGCCACTTGATGTGCAGTAGTCTGAGGACCAGCAATATCAGCATCACCTGGGAGCTTGTTAAACATGCAGACTCTCATGCTCTACCAGTGATCTATTGATGTGGACAAGAATCTGTTTTAACAAGCTGTCCAAGTGATGTCTGTACTCTAAAGTTGTGCTAACTAAATTTTCAAGAGCATCAAATTACCTAGGGATTTTGTTAAACGCAAGCTCTGATGTCAAAAAATTTGAATTTCGAACAAGCTTTCATCTAAAACTAATGTTATTGGTCCACGGACCACAATTTGAGTAGTAAGTGCTTCAGGTCTGCAGGGAAATTGGGGGACGGGGAGTACCTTTAGACCCATTACCCAGCCTTCCCAAATCAGACAGAGCAGTTCTGTTTTTATCTGACTTATATTTTATGCTTCAAGGTAAATTTTTATTTGAAATAAGAATTCTCCTGCAAAACAAATCTTTGAAGCAACAGCCTTTGAGAAAATAGTCAACCTTTGATGTGATAGACTTGCAAACCTAATTATAAAGTAAATGTCATAGGGTGAATTAGCGTATGTGTAAGAGGAAACTGATGGAGATTACAGTTTTTAATTTTTTAAAAACTTTTTCAAGTTTCCATATTGAATGAAGTTTGAAATATGAGATTGAAATGAAGGTTGCATGTGACTCAACACCTGACTATAAGATTGAAAACTAATCCTGAATTTCAACTGACACCTCAGCATGACAATTCTGCATTCCCTATTTCCTATCTGACACCACATGGCTCCTCATTTTTCCATTCTGCTTCCCTTCTGGATTCCGTAGGTCTATCAGTCAATTTTCAGCATTATTATACTTTCTCAGGCAGGGATGAAACAAAGATGATTGACGACAAGTTCTCATGATCTTATAATACTTGAATCCTTCTGAATAACCTCTCTGATTTCTGTCCCTTTGTGGGGAAATAATGGAAAATTCTGTGTCCACCAACTCAATGTAGTTGTATTCAATTCATATGTGTATGAAACCACCTTTGCAAAAATCATAATAGTGAGAAAATTATGACAGTGAAAGGGATCTCATCTAACCAACTCCATCTTGCCTTTAACTTCCAAAATGTCCTTGGTCATTCCTGGGCATAGGTCAAGCTAACTTTGGGAAAAATTTAGTTTATAGTTTAAATGATAATAGCCCTTCCCCAAACTAAACCACTTTTGTAAAACTAATGGACAGCCACTATGTTAGGAGGATGAGGGGCCTGATTTATGCTAAGACCAGCCTTTATTTTGAAGATCGTAAGGTTTTCAACTTCCCCAATTACTTCTGTAAATATCATCTCTACTGTAAAACTTAAGATTGGCCCTTTGAGATGTCTTTTCCAGCTTTTGCATTTCTGATGATGCCTCACCTGGACTAGTGACTCTTCTGTGGCCCCCACCCAGAAGCAGACTCAGCACAATGAGGGCCATTTTCCATACCCCTTTGATTGCATGCCCAACCAATCAGCATTCCCCCTGTCCTAGCCTCCTCCCAAACTGTCCTTGAAAAACTCTAGCCTCCAAATTTTCAGGGAGGCTGATTTGAGTAATAATAAAACTCCCATTTCCCGTTTAGCCAGCTCTATGTATGTTAAGCTCTTTCTCTATTGCAATTTCCCTGTCTTGGTAAATGAGCTCTATCTAGGCAGGGGGCAAAATGAACCCACTGGGTGGTTACATGCCCAGTATAATATTTTCTGAACTGTTTTTCCTGACTTCTTCTCTCTAATAATTTCACCTTAGATCATCCTTCCAGAGTGATCTTTACTTTTTACTCCCTCTACTTCTTTACTCCTTTACTACCTCTGCTAGTACTCCCCACAGCCTATAGGGAGAATGTTTAGACGCTGGTCTGGCATTCAGGCTCTTCAACCACCTGATCCTAACCTGACTTTACACTTCACCTTCTCAAGATCCTCTATCTAGTCAACTGGGTTTTTGTGGGTTCAGACTCATAGTGTGAAGACACGTTACTCTTTGCCTCCTTTGTGTCTCTGTGGTTGCTTTTGCACCATCTATGTAAATAAAAAGGACACTGTTCATCTTTTATTGGAAGCATCATTTTGGAGCTGACTTTCAAAAATGTTTTTCTTTTTTTTAAATCCTCAGCAAAAACATAATAAGAGCTCTGTAGGAAAGGAACATGTTGGCAGGATAAGAGTTAATACACTCACCATTAAAGTTCTTTGGAGCTTTATTTTTTAATTATTTTAAATGAATAAATCCTGAGACAGAAATAAAAGTCCTTTTTCAGAGTAGCTGAGAAAAGACTATGCAGTCTTGATTACAGTAGAGTGGAAAACTATAATAAGTGTCTATTATTTTCTCATAAAGTCTTATCGTAATACCAAATACTTTAAAATTTACAAGTCCATAAAGACTAATCTTTTTTTTTTTTTTTTTTTTTACTGTGCCTTCAATAAGAGGTTCAACTAAAAATGCATGTTATCCTGAAATAAAAGTCTTATCTGGAATAAGAGTCTTCATGTTCTAGAATGAGAAAATATTCAAAATAGAAATATTTCTCTTCATACAACATTTGTAATCTCCAGGCATATTCTGAATATTGAGTAATAGTAATACTTGTATTAAAGGTTATTTTAGGAAATTAAAAACTTATGATGTTTTGGTAATAATTCCAAAACACTGACAATTACATTGGGTTCCCTACAGGCAGGTCCAGATGTGAGGAGTCATGCATAAGTGATTTATTAAGGAGGTACTCCCAAGAGAAACTAGTAAGGGAGTGAGGAAGCAAGACAAAGAAAGGGAGGAAGCCAAGCAAGGTTGCAACCTCAAGGCAAGTTCTTTGGAGGGCAACTTTAACCTTATCCCACAGTATCTCTGGAACAAGTTACACTTCCCACTGCAGGAGAACTGGGCTTTCATACCCCTGGACTCATCCGTTACCCTCCAGGCAGAGGCTGGGGGTTTCTGGTGGTAGATGTATTCAATCAAGTTTAGCCTAAAGCTGCCTTCTTACATATTTTAAGTTCATCCTAAAGGTTTCTCTGTACATAGTGAACTAGAACCTAAATGGAGGTATGAACAGACTGTAACCTATTCTTGTGCCAATCACAGAGTTTTGGCCAATCAAAGGGGGCCAACTGTTCAAACTGTGTTCAAATAAGGCAAATGCCACGCTGTAACCAATCTGACTGTTTCTGTACCTCACTTTGGGTTTTCTATATGTCACTTTCCTTTTTCTGTCTATAAATCTTCTTCCACTATGTGACTGTGCCAGAGTCTCTCTGAGCCTGCTCTAGCTCAGGAGTCTGCCTGATTTGTGAATCATTCCTTGCTCACTTAAAATCTGTTGACTTTAATTTGACTAAGGGTTTTCTTTTAACAGGTGTCACTGTCACACACTTCTAACTCTCTGTAGCTGTAGGCAAAGTACATGCAGTAGCTCAAGGGTAGCCACTGGAAAAAGTCATGCAAGTATGAGCCATTGGAGGTAAAAACATGTCAAAGATGGAGAGGGATTCAGGAGAAGTTACCTGAAGGAGTTTTGGCAAAGCACGGGCAGTATCCCTTAGAGAGCACTTCAGACATCCTAAAACTGGAAAATTCCTATTCCAATACAACTAATCAATCATTAAGAACAGTGTTGCTAGCCAGGTACAGTGGCTCATACTTATAATCCCAGCACTTTGGGAGGCTGAGGTAGGATTGCTTCAGGCCAGGAGTTCAAGACCAGCCTGGGCAACATAGCTGTCTCTACAAAAAAATAAAAAATTAGCCACATGTGGTGGTGTGCACCTATAGTCACAGCTACTCAGGAGGCTGAGGATGGAGGATCCCTTGAGCCCAAGAGTTTGAGGCTGCAACGGGCTATGATTGTGCCACTGCACTCTGGCCTGGGGCAATAGAGTGAGATTCTGTCTCTAAAAACAAACAAACAAACAAACAAACAAACAAACAAACAGTGTGCCCATGACTGGGCGTATTTCTTAACTTGTCTCAGTTTCTTCATCAAATAAATAAAAATATCTAACTCAAGATTCTTATGAGTATTGTTAGAGACATGTGAACCAGAGCAACTCCATCTTGAATAGGGTCTGAGTCAAATAAGGCTGAGACCTACTGGGCTGCATTCCCACACCGTTAAGGCGTTCTAAGTCACAGGATGAGATAGGAGGTTGGCACAAGATACAGGTCATAAAGACCTTGCTGATAAAACATGTTGCAGTAAGGAAGCCGGCCAAAATCCACCAAAACTAAGATGGCGATGAGAGTGACCGCTGGTCGTCCTCACTGCTATCCTCCCACCAGCGCCATGACAGTTTACAAATGCCATAGCAACATCAGGAAGTTACCCTATATGGTCTAAAAAGGGGAGGCACGAATAATCCACCCCGTGTTTAGCATGTCATCAAGAAATAACCACAAAAATGGGCAACCAGCAGCCTTTGGGGCTGCTCTGTCTATGGAGTAGCCATTCTTTTGTTCCTTCACCTTCTCGATAAACTGGCTTTCACTTTACTCAGTGGACTTGCCCTAAATTCTTTCTTGCATGAGATCCAGGAACCCTCTCTTGGATTCTGGATTGGGACCCGTTTCTGGTAACATCTTCACACAAGATAATACACATAAAATATTTCAATTGTTGCACATCATAAAATAAATAATTATTAATTTTAGATTTTTAAAAAACTCTGTATTTAGTACTGCAATTTTATGTTCTTGAGCAGTGGGCTTCTCTTAGTGCCATAATAAATTTATACCAGATTCAAATTACATACATAAGATATGAATAATACTGGGGTGATATAAAGAATATATTTTTAATAACATCAGGAGACTGATAAACTGCATAAGGAAGAGAAATAGGAGCTTTGTCATACATAGTGAAAATAAAAATATAACTCACTTTGATAGTGCTGTAAAAAAAAAACCCTAGAGCTAGAAGCTTGTATATCATCTGCATTTATTATTTTGCATCATTTTAAACTCTAAATTCACCTGTAAGTCAAGAAGATCTAGATCCTTTGTAGGAATAGTTATGGAAAAAGCACTGATAGAATTTGGTGGAAAGACAGAAATAGTAATGGAAAAGGCAGAATAGTCAAACTTCCTAAAAATAAAAGAGGAGGCATTATAAAAGTACTTTGATTAGTACTGAGATAAACTTAAATTGAACCATGTAAAAATCACCAATACTTGAACTTTGTTGACCCACAAAAGCAGCAATTTCATAGGATTCAACCTGACACATAAAACTTAGTGGGAGACAGTCCTTTAGAGCCTCTTTTTCTCCTGCACATCTTCCTGGCTGGGCCAAGGATGCAAGGCCCTGACCACTTTCACCTGGGCCATTTCTCAGTTTTATTTGCAGTAAGCAAGCAACCTTGAGTGATGGGGACATGTCTTCCTCTGGGATAAGATCAGGCTTCTTACTGCTTGTTGTAAAAGCAGTGAATTCCAAAGCTTAGTGTTTCTCTCGGTTGCACAACTCGCTGCATGTGCACGTGGCATCTGGGCTCTTTGCATCATCCTCTTGGAGCTTGGGAGAAGGAGGAATCCCTGTAAATATGCTGATGCTCATGCTGCTTCATGTGCTTTGGGAAATAGTGTCCTTTGACTCTGACTGGGAGTTTCAAGCCTTCTACTAACATACATGAAGTATTAATAAGCTAACTTCTTAGCTTTAAAGTATGATAAAATCAAATCCCAGACCCAACCAAACTACAACCAGGATACTCTCAAGATTGCATTAGTAGCATCAGCTGTGAAGTTTTCCCAAACAAATATCATTTTCCACCACGAAGTTGAAAACATTCTTAGAAAGATCAGTGTGGTCATTCACCATCTTTCTATCCCTGTTCTTAGGATCCTTTCACAGGAAATAAAAAACTTCCAGAAGCAGTAAAAAATGTGTCATGTTTCCCAGTACCTTATTCCCCCAGAGACAGGTGAAGTCCCCTCAAGGAAACTATGATCGCATCCTGGAATCTGGAAAAATCCATGTGGGAAGTTTCAGGCAAGCTGATCGATTAACTGAGTTTCTCTCTATTCTCTTCTGACTTTATTTGCCCATGAGCTCCATCTCTAGACATAAATTAAACTTTGTAGATCAGAGCTCCCGTAGTACTCAGAGGTTCGAGTTATTTTTAAAATAGCCTTGGAGACTAAAACCCAGGCTAGATGAACACTGATAACCAGTGTCTGTAAGCACAGATCCCCTGCTTTCTTCTTGAATATAGCATTGGGTGGTCACACTAGTTTTCTTCCTTTCTAGGCTGACCGTTGATGAAACCAAACCATTTCCTCCTGACAATGCCACAATTGTGGAGTTGGCATTTTTATGTAAATAGCTGTTCTCTGATTCATTAAACCCTATTGCCTCTGACATTTTCCTTTCTGACCCTTATCAGCCACACACTAGCAAAACATGAAGAAATAAAGACTACAAAGAAAGGCAATAAAAGGGTTACAACCAAGAAGTGTATTGTGACTGTGACCAACAAGGATATTTGGCAATGGGTGACTGAACACCCAAGGATGCCCTGTCAGCTGGTCACAACTACATTTATTCGAAGCCTGACAACTGCTTAGCACCATTTCAAGGTGTCACATAGAGATACATAGGAAATGACAGTCATGGCTGCTACTTTAACAGCACTTACAATTTAATAGATGAGATAGCACAATTAAATGCCTAGATATCTGTACACGAACAATGTGGGCCTTCCTCTCCTCTCTACTGACTTTTCATTTCTTTCATAGTATGTGTCACAAACTGCAATATTTAGTTTATTTATTTGTGTTCTTGCTTATTGTATTCCCCTAGAGCTGGGATTCACCTGGTATGAAATAGCATGTCCATTCCAATTATTTATGGCTGCTACTCCTGATCTCACCCATTGGAATATAAATTTCAAATAGACAGGGACCACGTCTATCTTATTCACCATTGTAATCCCAGAACCTATCAAAATGCACCTAGTAGATCCTTAAATTTTTTTAATGAATAAATAAGTAAATAAAACCAACAACAGTCATCAAGAGAGATTGTATAACTTATCCTCTGAATGCTGCTACTAACTCATTAACACAAAATTAAGAAAGCAAGAACCTGGTTCAAAAGCAGAAGCAAAATTTTTGAAGAATACAGATAAGAAAAAATTCCCAGACACCAGGGTAGAAGACCTATTCCTACTTCATTTTCCTTAGTGAATGTTAAGATCATAAATCACAAAAATTAGTAGAACACAAATGGCCCTATCAGAATCTCATCATGTGACTTTTAATTAGATTTCAAGAGCAGTGGGGTTCCACTGGAACTCACAGGTTTCTCTGCATTTAAAGCTGAATAGGATAATAGCCATCTAGTTGAGTTGCCTCGAATTGTAGCTGAGCTACCGACTCTGAAGCTAAGCCAGTGAAGGTTAAGGGTGCGATATAAACACCAGATAGAGTCATTTCACTGATGGCCCCAATTCTTCACTCACCACCTTCTGCTCTGTTCCACCCCTTGATGCAGAGCTCAGCCATGTGACTTCCTCTGGCAAATGGGATGTTAGCAAATAGGATGCAAGCAGAGGTTTGAAAAGTGCCTGCACATTGAGACTTGCTCTCCTGCTGCTTTTGCTCCTTCACCATGGCCATGAGTGCATGGTACCAATGTGCTGGAGGAGAAGATACAGGGAGCAGAGACCCCATTCCTCATTGCAGCTGAGGCTATCCTATACTAGCCTACAGTAGCCAACCCCCAGAGTGAGTTCATCCGAGATCTACCAGCTGCCCTGAAACTGACCACGGATGCCTAAGCGAGCACAACCAAGATCACTGCATCATGACCTGTAGATTTGCACCACTTGGTTTTAGAGAGGTTTGGTTTGTAGCATTATTGTACTAACTAATACCTAACTAATTCCTCGTATAAAGGAATAAAGCTCAACTCACAGAAAAACAAATATTAAAACGCAGACATGATTTTTCCTTATTGAAATAGGAAGTATTTTTAGTTAAATGATTTGGTTTCTCTACAACCACAGCACACTGTTCCTCCAGCCATACCCAAGCCACTGGGGTTGAGCAGGCCTGGGCGGGATGCACTTAGAGAAGAGACATGCAGGACACCAGCAGACCCAGCAGCACAGTGGCAGATGTCACCCTTCCAGCACTGTCCGAGTCCCAATGTTTTGCATACACATCATCCAGGACCGACAGCACAGCCTCCATGGTCTCCTCACAAGTGGGCTGGATCTGAGCTTCTGGCAGAACAAACCCATATGTTCCACTGTCCCTCAGCTCAAACGTATATGAGAAGGGAATCCCAATGTCTCGGGCCCAGTCTCTTGAAGACCCTGATGAGGCATCTACAGGTGAAAACATGAAGGCAGAGGTAGAAGTCGCACTTTGAAAGAACAGATTCCTATAGCCTTTTCAGGAACTAAAGGTTCACTTAGTAAAATAAAGAAGCTGTTTTAGATCAGGGTCTCAGGAATAGCTGTCTTCTCTTTCTCCTTGGTTGTAAGCCTCTGCAGGGCGGGAACCACATCTTATTTAGTGTCTCTGTCCCCCATCATACCTGACACTGTGTCTAGCACATGGGGAGGTTTGGCTAAAGTTTCTCAGCTGAGTCACTGACTTGGCAACCTAATATTGCCTGGCAAGAGTGAACTGAGTCATATAAAGAAAGGAACAGAAACAAAATGACCCACAAGAAAAATATTATACAAGTATTTAGAGGGGGGCTTATGGAGGGTGGAGAAGGTGGAGGTTGGGGTTGGGAGAAACAGCGCGCTCTCCTTTCAACTAAATTCTTGTCTTTAGATATTTTTCTCCAGGGCTTTCTTAGCTTGATGGGTCCTCTGGGAACTGAATTGACTGACCAAAGGTCAGTGGACAATGTCCTTCCTGTTAACTCCTGTGCCTTCTAGCTTGCCAGCTCTTTTTAACTGAAGCCAGGGGAAGTTCTGGTCTGAGCCAGCGTATTAATTCTTTTTCTTTTAGTTCATACCTTATCCCTAGAGAGTATAATTCTGGATTTGTACAGACTCCCTTTTATCCTTGGTCATTTTGATTTGTACAACTCCCTGTTGATCCCAGGAACTCTTCTGTTCCTCTCCCGCCTATCTCGCCACCCAAAGTCCACTGACTTCTTTTGTGCCTTAGATACTATTGAAGAGGCAAAAAAAGATACTTACATAAAATATCTGCACTCGATCCAACTCTATAATTGGTTCCATACTTTGCTTTCAATGCATTTGCTGCCTTCTGTCCAACTTGAATCTGTAGGTGGGAAATGCAGAGACAGATATCTGGTGTTTAAAATAAATCCAACAATCCAAGCGTTTGGTGTTTTGTCCAGATTCATCTCCAGAGTTTTAGGCCACCTTTCCAACTTCCCATTGGACGTCTACATCTAGGTAGCCTGCTGGTACCTCAGATTCAACACGCTCAAATCCATTTTCACCATCTATCCCGCTAATAAGGCTGCTCTGACTTTCATATTTCTGGGCTTGCATGCTCTACCAAACACACATGTAGAATTCTGCAGGCATCTCTGATATTCCATCTCTAAAGCAGTTGCCAAGTTGCATTTCCAGTGTCATCATTCTATGTCAGACTCTACCTCTGAAATGGTCTTTCATCTTTTTTTTTTTTTTTTTTTTTTGAGACGGAGTCTCATTCTGTCGCTCAGGCTGGAGTACAGTGGCACTATCTTGGCTCACTGCAACCTCCGCCACCCGGGTTCAAGCGATTCTCCTGCCTCAGCCTCCCAAGTAGCCGGGATTACAAGTGCCTGTCACCGCACCCAGCTAATTTTTGTGGTTTTTTAGTAGAGACAGGATTTCACCATCTTGTCCAGGCTAGTCTTGAACTCCTGACCTCATGATCCACCAGCCTCGGCCTCCCAAAGTGCTGGGATTACAGAGCCACCGCGCCTGGCTGTCTGTGGCATCTTCTAATAGATTTCCATTCCTCTCACCAATCCTTCTTTCAAGTTCTCCCACCTGGCTTCCAGATGAAATTTTGTAGCATACAGCTATGATCAGGATCCTGTGGAAAAGTCTTCAAGAGCTCCTGGTTGCTCACTGAATTAAGTACAAACTTCTCAGCCTAGTTTTTGAGATCCTCTCCAATATGACTCTACCCCACCTTCCCAACACCATATCTTGTCATCCCCCCAGATGATAGTCAAAAACTCGTTTTCCTACCATTCCTCAGCCTTGCCCCATTTTCCTCAGCCTCCATCTTTCCTCAGGATGTTTCCTCCACATGGAATCCCTACCTCTTATCTCTGCTATTGAAATTCTGCCCAGCCGCAAAGGACTTTTTCAAATGCCAACTTCTCCAAGAGGCCTTACCTGATCCCTACAACTGGATTCTATCTCTTCCCACTTTGAATCCCCATAGCCCTTTCTTCATATCTCTCTCTGACTCCCCTCTTCATTTTCCTTATGGTGTTTATCTCTTATAGCATTTCAGAGCTGGAAGTCATGCCCGTCCCCACACCTACCACCACTTCACCTCTGCAGCCCCTTTCCTGAGATCAGAGTCACGTTAGTGAGGCCCAAGTCTACTGGCTGGGCTCATTGACCTTCTGATGCATCTCTTCTAGGTTTGCTGACAGACCCTCTAGGTATTCCCCAGCCTAGACATGTGTGTTCTACCCGTCAGATGGAATATCCCACTGCTTCCCGTGACAGTCTCCCTCCCTGCCTGTACTGTGATCCACCATAGCTTTACCCCTCAGGGCTGACTGACTGCACTCCAGGTGCACCAGCTCCCTGGATACCTGACTAGGGACAGGTCTCATTTTAGGTTCTCTTTCTCCCAGCTCTGTATTGTCCAGCTGAATCCTGAGATGTTGCAGAGTAGTGCTTGTCTAGAGAGGAAACTGGCCCAGCGAAATTCAAAAGGAACAATATTTCTGTTGGCAAAAAGGCAATAAGGATGTTGGGGGGATCATACTGGACGGTTGTGGGCAGTGTTCTTAGGCACTTGAGGCTTTCTGTGTCTGACTAAGATCAGAGAAAAAACACTCTGTCAGACATACTTGCAAGTCACTTGCTCGCTCTCCACTCACTAAGAATGCCATTTTGGCCATTCACCTTCTCCCTCACTTCCTAAAAAGGGATTCTGAGTCTGCCTCAGTTCCTGGGCTTGTGTTATCCAGAATTGAGATAATGGGTAGGAGAGGCTAAAAAAGCTGGTTTAATCATTTACACTGGGAGGAGGTCCAAGAACGGTCTGCTGGAGAGAGAAATTCTGGTAAGGAAATGAGAGTGAGGGGTGGGCAGGATTCAGGGTAGCTGCTGTATGTAATGAAGTTGAGAGAAGGGGCCTGGGAAAAGCATTGTGATTTACCAACCACATTCCCTTCTGAAGTTCTTTAAGAGTCTCTAGCAGAGATACGAGTTGCTTTTAATTATTTTTAATTCCCATGTGGTGTGTGTGTGTGTGTGTGTGTGTGTGTGTGTGTTTTAATGGAACACCATGCTAACTGGTCCATGTGAGGCTTTACCTTTCATTTGAGATATATGCATCAGACCCAGACTATACTTGCCAACCAAATGGTTCCTTGCTTTTTTTTTCTCTTTCCTGCAGCTCACCCTTGACAACAAAATTTTTTTTCTCATTGCCAGCCATCATTTATTTTATCTGACATCATTCCCTTTCCTCAAGTCCTGGCTGTGGGGTAGGAAATAGTCTTTCCAGTTTACCCTTCTTTGTTGATAAAAGAACTTTTGAGTTCTATTTTAATAATTCCATGAGGAATTACTATGGAGAAGCGGAGAGGAGTAAGAGATAGATATGAGAGGCATTCAGTTGTGATCCTCAGCTTAGCTATTTGGGCCCTTCTGAGAAGATAAAATGGAAATCCCCTAGACTTCTGAATCCAACTTCTGTCTCTGGAGGTGGAACTCCTGATTGTACTTCTCTCTCCTTCTGACACTACATTGCAAGGCTATGATAGAGCCAATTTCTTTGCTGCCCTTTTTTTCTCAGCTTACAGGTACTTCCTAATCAAAATAATAAAAACTCATTTGCCAATAGTACATAATATACATTTCTAAAAACCTCTGGCCTGCTTAACAACTCCTTCTCTGGGCCCAGAGAATTTCCTGTAAGCATATATTCAGAGGCAGGCCCACAGAATGGTTGAATAAAGCCCTGGCCTGGTAGGGGTGGCGGCAACAGAGCTTGGGATGGAGTACAGAGGCTGATCCGAAGAGAATTCAAATGGAAAGAATGTAAGCATGTAAAACATTAGAATTCTTATAGCTCTTCTAATTTCCAGAGCAGTTTAGAAAGAGTCTATATATAGTTATGTTTCTCCTACATAGTGATTGCCAAGCTGTCTATCACGTAGTATAATATTTACCATGATTTCTATAAACTTTTGGTTTTGTAAATAATAAAGATTAATTACTAGTCTCTGTTGCTTGTAAATAGTACTAGAAATGGAAATCTCCTTGGAGCAGTTGGCTTGATTCTGTGTCTTTGTGCACTCTATCAAAGCTTGCCCCTGAGAACCTAAAAACACTGCTAAGTAGCTTCAATAAGGTAGACATGTGGTAGTAAAATATTCACAGTCTTTTTATTGAAAAGGCTTGGAGATGACTGTTTATGTGAACTCTTCAGCACCTGAGACTGTAAGAGACACAGAATTGAAGCCATCTTTCTCAATTTGATTTACTGTTTTCTGTATATAGTGCTATGAAGTTGCTAGTTATTCCCTTCTTAGAGTTACTGTCCAGCAGTGGTGGTGCCATTGCCTCAGGTCCCTCCTGCTGTCTTGCTCCTTCTAGCCTCTGGCCACAGCACAGGGCTCTAACCAGACAGTCAATCAGCAGTAGGAGACCCTCCAACCTTTGAATACAAACTTGCAAAATGGTCACATAGTATCTGTTTTCCTGAACCAATTAGAGAATGAAGTACCCAAGAAACATACTGGAATATACTAGCCTCCTTTTTCTGTTGGTGGAAGACCCCTTTCCATCAAACATCTCTAATTACCTGTCTTTGGAGATTCATTTGTGTTTGTCACAGACCCCTTTAAGCAGAAGGTAGGAATCTACAACAAATATCCCCAAAACTGGGAAAAAGGGAGCATTCTGGGCTTCTTGACTGAAATATCTGCTTCTGTATATTTCTTTATTGAAGAAATAGAACTTCCAGTTCTCACAAATGAGAAGGAAATAGCGCATAGTTGACTGGGAATCTAGCTGATAGACTCCTAGAAGTTGCACACCCTTTCTGAGCAGAGAGAGGCAGTGTGAGGTAGTGGGATGATGAATGTGTCCTCTGGAGTCTAAAGACATGAGTTCCAGCCTGGGCCCCACCACTTTCTATTTATAGAGTTCAGAAGATAAAGTTAACTCAGAGTTTCAATTTCTATACTCCAAAGTGAATGTAATATATTATCATGAGGGTCAAAGGAGATAATAGCTATAAATCTCTCTGTAAATTGTAAAGATCTAGGCAGATGTTAGTTATTTCCACGTGTTACAAAATGATCATGCAGTACAAGTGTTCCTGGACCAAGAAAAGAAAGAATAATTGCAAGAAAGGTACTTGAGTATTGTTGGATGTTTTTGAGTGTTGGGAGAAGGGCTCCCTCCAACATAGGTCTATAGTAGTTTTTCTTTTAGTGTTCAGGCCTTGTGTCTTCTGGGCTGTGCTCCAGAGGGAGATGTGCAAGAGGTGTAACCTAACCAAGAGGTCATCAGGCCTCTGTGATATTAAGAACAGAGCAAGCTTAGCCCCACTCCTTCTCAGCATTTGCATATAAAGAGGAGCATGTTTTTTAAAAAAATAAAAAGATAAACAGAAAATAACAAGTGTTGGCAAGAATGTGGAGAAACCCTTAGGTACTGTTGGTGGGAATATCAAATGGAGCAGCCTCTATAAAAAACAGTATGGTGGTTCCCCCCAAAATTAAAAATAGCGTTGCTATTAGTGATCCAGCAATTACATTTTGGATATGAATCCACAAAAATTGAAAGCAGAGTCTTAAGAGAGATTCACACATGCATATTCAGAGCAGCATTGTTCACAATAGCCAAAAGGTGGAAGCAACCCAAGTGCATCCATTGGCAGATAAGTGGATGGGATGAACAAAATGTAGTGTATACACACAGTGGAATGTTATTTGGCTTTACGAAGGAAGAAAATTACGATACACCCTACAACATGGGGAAACTTGGGATAATATGCTTAGTGAAAGCCAGTCATAAAAAGACAAATACTGCATGATTCTATTATATGAGGTATCTAGAGTAGTCAGATTCATAGAAACAGACAGTAGAGTGATGGTTGCCAGGGACTCGTATAGGAAGAAATGGAAAGTTGTTTAATGGGCATAGTTTCAATTATGCAAGATGAAGAAGTTCTGGTGATTGGCTGCATAACAATGTGAATATACTTAACACTACCAAACTGTATACTTTAAAAATGGTTAAGATAGTAAATTTTATGTTTATTTTACTACAATTAAAAATGGAAAAAAAATAAGAAATAAAAGGAAAACAAATATTGCAATTTGCAATTCTAAATTTACCCTCTCTTTGATTTGTGTCTGTTGTCCTCTGGTTCACAAAAGGGCAAAGAGCCCAGTCCTTCTCAGTAATTCTGCCCAAGAGTGCTTGGGTAAACACAGCTTCAGAGAAGGACCCGGATAAGACCAAAAACAGTTTCCCAAATGCAAGCTCCAGCTTGCATTTTGCTGGCACTTCCCCTTACAAATAATCCTAAGCAAATACTGAAGGAAGAGTTTAGAAGAAAATAGAGCATTGTGTTTAGCAGAGAAGAGAGCAGATATTATTTAGCCATGTTATTTTAGATATGCCATATTCCACTAACAGCTGGCAAGTTCTTGAAAGCATGGTTCAAAAGCTGTAATTGCTGAACGGAGCTTCAAGAGAATTTACAGAAATGAAAGTGCATTCCTGCAGATTATTAACATAATCATCTCATTTATATTATAGATGAATACCTAAGATGTCTCCCAACTTGACACTTTATGAAACAGGTAGTTAATTAACGTAGGTAAAGCAGCATTTAACCCAAAGCCTTCCCAGCAGGCGTCTGGCAAGGTGCAAAAGCAGGAAAAAGAATATAGGGATAAGCAGAGAGAACAAAAGGGCAACTGGAGCCAAAATCTTGGAAATGGAAATCAGAAAAAGGAAGGCAGAGGTCTTGCTGAGGTTTTTCTGGAGGCCTTGGTGCTGTGGACTCACCATTTCTGGGTGGTTACTTGATTTATTTTTGGTGTAGCCATAAGGTGTGAGAATTAACTGCCCATAAGAGTGCATGGTCAGGAAGCACAAAATATCGTCCTTCTTGCTCTCTACAAAGCTGGCAACGGCTTTAGTCTCTGGTTCAGACACTGGCCCTGTCCCACAGAATGTTTGATCTTGGCAGTTTCTAGATGCGCCAATGCCTAGAATATGGAAGAAACCACAAAGAAGGCTGCATGATCTCAGTTTGGAAATGACCAATGGCAAGGAGTCATCCATACTCAGGGCATCTGTGAGTAGAATCAGTGCCTGCCCTTGGTTGAGTTAGTCCTGGCTAGATTAGTCAACTTGTATAGTCACTGAAGGATAACCATTCTAGAAGGAACTCAGAGTGGCAGAAAGGGATAACGTTAGGATTTAGAAACACACTCCATGCTTCCATGGCCCAGGAAAGGGGCTACAAAATGAAATGGCATTTTAGTATACTTTTACTTAAACCTGTAGTGGGCCCTGAAACAAATGCCTGGAAAGCAGTTCTTGGGTTCCTGGGTAAGGTTCTGACGTTGTCTTTTTGATTTAAGTCTCTCCTTCATGTCTTACTAGCTTGAGTCTCATTAGAGCTATTTAGCAAGGACATAAGTGGTCTGTAATCCTCATTAATAATAATAAGAATGATCAGCTGAGCACCTCTTATCTGCCAGGTACTGTACCCAACACTTCCTAAGTAGCATCCCATTTAATCCCCACAACAACCTACTGATAAGGTAGGGTTACTGTGACCCACATTTTTACATAAAAGAAAACTAAAGCAGAGAGATGAAGCAGTTTTTTCAAGACCACACAGCTGCCAAGTCTCAATTTTAACCCTTCCCATCTGGTTAATGGCAATGTTCTCAGCCATTCCTCCTTCTTTATTTGCTTCCAATTCACTGGGCATATTGAGATTTGGAAACATGAAAATGCCATAAGGAGAGAAAAATGTTTGGTTTGTTTACTGCCCACCCCCTGCTATGAAATAATCTGCAAGGATAAGTCTCTGATTTTTCTTTTCTTTATGATAATTCATATATTTAAAAACAAAGGGATGGATTTGAAATATATCCACACTGGTCTAGGTCTGCTTTGTTCTTGTTTAGCCAGCCTCACTTGAAGAGAGTCCTGTACTGGAATGCTGATAGCTCTTACTATCTAGATGATATTATCCTGTTAGAGGGAATAAAACTCATTAGGAAGCCCAGAAAGCTGTACCATATTAGATGTTTATTTTCAAAAATTATACATTTAGTAATTCATCTCTTTTCTTACTTCTCAGCTTTATATTTGTTCATAATTCATCTACTAAGCAGGTACTTACTGCACCAAGATGCATTGAAATTTCGATTGAGATCCGTCCCAAAACATGTGCCATTATTATGGGGTGAACGGGATTTCCTCCAAAGACGATCCTGTAGCAGAGGAACATAGGGATGTTGCTGTTCTAAGGTTTCATAAATCACAGTGTTGGTGATGATAGGTGGTCCTTGAACATGAAAAATGTTTCCTGGGATTATCTGGAAGAACTTCCCTTTAACATTAGGCAGCTTGTGTGTGTAATTTTTAGTCTTACAGATGGGCTAGCAGCCCCCAATAATAGGAACATCTGTACAACCAAAAGTATACATACATGTAAACAATTAAATTGGAGGAAGTAGTTTGGCCTTTTCCTCATGAGCAGATTAGCAGTGCCTGTGGACGTGATCTGCTTACTCAGGGAACGTTTGCTTTGGAGTCATTTTTTACGTCCAAGTGATACGGGATGAAAGGGAAATAGCTTGACAGATGGAAAAAGGCCGTTCCAGGTGTGTCAGAGATGGTCTCTGCACATTTCTGGAAGCTGAAGACTGATGAATGGAGATGGGAATAAAGACAAGTGTCATCAGACAAGCACAGAGGGAGGACTGGATTCACACACCCGGCCAGAAAGGCTATTCCAGAGAAAGGGGCCCCTGAAGTCCTTAGGGGAGCAATGGAAAAGAGGAGGCAATGAATACTCTCTAGAAATAGGGGCTCTTATTTGAGGAGTGATAGACTTCAGGGACATTTTAAAGAGACAGTTGTCTGCTGCATAAAAAGCCTTTATGTGATGTTTGCCCCCTGTGTGAATGAGTGCATTGAGAAATGTAGGCTGGTTTTGTGTTGATACATTATTCATTCCCTTTATGCTTCTAGAACTGATTTGACATGGATGCAAGTTGGTACATGAATTTTTATCAATATAATCCTAATGGGGTGGCAGGCAATCCACAAACATTAAGAAGATGGAAGAGAAGAGGAAGAAACAAAGAAAAAACCTGTAATGGACTTCAACTCTAAAAAGGCCTTAGGCTTCCTCAGGCCTAAACTTAGTGTAGATGGTTTGATTAAAGATGTTAAGCTGATTTTTATCCCAAATGGGGTTCCTTTCTTTACATAGGTATAAAATATTTTTAGAGCTGGAATGGCTAACGCTGAAAAATTAACCTGAATTGAGCTTTAGTTCATGAATGCATCCCAAGACCAAACATGGTGTACTCACAGTTGTCCAAGTGTAGATATAACCATCTATGTTAAGAACTGGAAGGACATAGAAGTCCAGGTT
The DNA here is from genome assembly GCF_008728515.1 of Papio anubis. NCBI lineage: Eukaryota > Metazoa > Chordata > Mammalia > Primates > Cercopithecidae > Papio > Papio anubis. Next base: position 90,886,485 of record NC_044985.1, on the reverse strand, counting down.
CCTAAGGAGCTTGCGTATCCTTGAGTTGTCTTTATAGTTTTGTAGAATCTGGAAATTTAAGAAAGAAATGTTCAGAATTATTTTGAGAAGAGATCTTTTCTCTCTTAATTTCCTACCAATTTCAACTTGATTATAAGAGGTGACTGCACATCAAACCTCCACCCTCCAGCCCCCAAGCCCTCCTCCGTTGTCTTATTACGGTAGTTGTTCCCAAATTTTATCACACATCAGAATCACTGAGGGACCTGTTAAGACACAGATTGCTGACCTCTGCTCTCCCTTACCCCATTCACCTCCTGCCATCCCTGTCTCCGCATGTTTCTAATTCACTAGGTTTGAAATGGAGCCCAAGGCTTTGCATTTCTAGTAAGTTTACAGTTGTATTTATACTGTTGACCTGGGGACAACACTCTGAGAACTACTCTTTAGGGGTTTCTCTGTGTTTGGGTTTCTGAGAAAACTGACCAAGAGAGTATTCTGTATTACTTTTAAAGGTTTCTTATTCCCTCAAGGGAGGATTATAAGTAATACACAAAAATTCACTATGCTGGGTATTTTCTGTATGCTAAATCTCTTAATCCACACTACAGACCCATGAAGTAGTTATTTCATACTCTTTTTACAGATGAAAAACTAGAAAATTGGCCGGGCATGGTGGCTCACACCTGTAATCCCAGCACTTTGGGAGGCCAGGGCGGGTAGATCGCCTGAGATCAGGGGTTCCAGACCAGCCTGACCAACATGGAGAAACCCCATCTCTACTAAAAATATAAAATTAGCTGGGCATAGTGGTGCATGCCTGTAATACCAGCTACTCAAGAGGCTAAGGCAGGAGAATCGCTTGAACCCAAGAGGCAGAGGTTGCATTGAGCTGAGATAGCCCATTAAACTCCATCCTGGGCAATAAGAGCAAAACTCCGTCTCAAAAATACAAAAACAAAAACAAAACCTAGAAAATTTGCCAAATACTATTAGAAAGAGGCACAGACAGGATTCAAACTCATCTCTGACTCCATAGACATTTGTTCTTCTACATTTAGATATGTTTACTCTCCAATAAAAATTATTTTGGATGCACTGGAAAGAGATCAGAATATTCAGTTTTCAGTGAAGTTACTCATTAATTTTATTTCACTTGAGGTGAAGGATTAGCACAGTAAAGAGTTGCATCACTAACATGTGAAAGAAGCATGGTTTGTAAGTAGCCAAGAAGTGACAGGTATTTTATGGGAGTGATTTACCAGTATGAGGAAGCTAAAGATACTTACTTCTTTGACAAACCATTGGCAAAAAGCAGGAGCAATCCATTCTCTGGCGTGAATTCCACAGTCCATCCAAATGATCTTTTTGGGATTACCAGATGGTTGGCTGATCTGGAGAAGACATCCATGCCCCATTATGAAACAATTGCTGATTATTGTAAGCCACTGTGCAAAGTGATGAGATTTTTAATTCCCCTAGAGGTCCCTGTTTTAAATCCACTCTGCTGTTTCAAGAGGGAGGCAAGGATGCTAATGAGACAGCCATCAATATGATTCTTTCCTCTGCTACTCTTGTTCTCCTGCCAGTTACCCTGATAGTTGTTCTCAGGACCATACACTGACTCCCCATGGTACCCACCCCAAAAATGATCTTGCCTATACCTTAAATTATTCCCTAACTATAGATAAAAGCATAACCTCTAATCCACAAGCTAAGAGGCTAAATATGGATAAACTTTATAAAACCTTTGCACTTAGAGTTCACTTTGAGTGGTGAAGTGCACAAGAGGTTATATTCAAGAATCATAGGTCTTTAAAATGAATCCCAATCTCCACTCAAAATTCTTGAAATTTCAAATGGATTCAATTACACAAATTCCCCTTCCCCTGAGAGACTCCCTGACTCCCTGCCAGCCCAATCTTCTTTCCTTCTCCCCATTTGCTATTCTCGTACATCAGTGCAGCCTCACTCTAAGGAAGATTCCCCTCTTTCAGAGGGGTGGGTGGGTGGGAATTAATCTGCTAACTGTGGATTCTCTTTGGTGAAGAGGCTGTTAACACTCCCATGCTTAGAACAGTCACGTCTGTTTTGGATTTGTAAATAGCCTAGACCATGGCTATTTGTTGAAAACCACTGGGAGCTGGGGTGATGAAGGCTCCCTTCCTCTCTATGAGAAACTTACAAAATTAAATAAATACATGACTGGATCTATCATATTCAAGGAATTTTCTCCTTTTAGCCTCATCTGTTTTCCAAATTGTCAGGACAATTCCTAATCCACCTCTTACCTTAATTTTTTTTTTTTTTTTTTGAGACAGAGTCTCGCTCTGTCACCCAGGCTATTGTGCTGTGGAGTGATCTCGGCTCACTGTGACCTCCACCTCCCGGGTTCAAGCGATTCTCCTGCCTCAGCCTCCCAAGTAGCTGGGACTACAGGCATGTGCTACCACGCCCAGCTAATTTTTGTATTTTTAGTAGAGATGAGGTTTTACCATGTTAGCTAGGATGGTCTTGATCTCCTGACCTCGTGATCCACCCGCCTCGGCCTCCCAAAGTGCTGGGATTACAGGCGTGAGCCACCGCACCCTCTTATAATTCTCTTATAATTAGCCTTTTTATGAGTACATGTATGCTAACTACATGTTTATCTTTATCAACTCTTTATTATGTGCATGTTCTCTTCTTTATAATATGCCCCAGGCAGAGGATATTTAGATGTCTTTTTGACTGCTTTAGCATAGACTTGGATGGCCTATGGAAAATCAGGTAGGCAGGTGCTCCATGCTTAATATGTCAACCAGTTGCTCACATAATCCCTGGGTAAATTCTATTTCAGAGCCAATAATTTTTTAAGAGTTGTAGTTAACTCTCAAATTTAGGGCTGTGCTTTGTAAATTAACACACCTACACTAAGTAGTAAGAGAGCAGTGAACTAAGTAATGCTGGTTCTTAATGTCCTACTACTTTAGTAGTGGTTCTTAAACAGTGGTCCAGGACCAGTGGTATCAGCATCACCTAGGAACTTGTTAGAAATGCACAGTGGTATCGCTTCTCAGCCTTTTGGCTATGATCAAGTGTAAAAATGCACTGTGGTTCTGAAACTTGAGTGTGTATCAGAATCACCTGGAGGAAGGCTTGTTAAAACAGATTGTTGGGCTCCAACCTCTGAGTTTCTGATTTAGTAAACCTTTGCAGGGACCTGAGAGTGTGCATTTGTAACAAGCCCTCAGGTGGTGGTGGTGGTGGTGATGCTGCTGCTGCTGCTGCTGCTGCTGCTGATGATGATGATTTAAGTGCTGCCCTTTGAAAACCACTGGTTTGGTGCAGAGATTGTCAACTCTAGCTACACATTAGAATCACCTAGAGAGTGTTCGAAGTACACCCGGTCCCATCCTGAAACAACTGGGTCAAAATCTCTAACCAACTTAGGTGGAGTCTAGGCATAAGGATTATTGGCAGCTCCCAGGTGATTTTAATTTGCAGCCCGAATTGAAAAATCACTGGTCTAGAACCAGGAGCCCAAGGGTCCTGGCCCTGTGGAAAAATGGCTTTTTGGTCCCAAATACTTTTGGTCATGTTGCATGCAAAAGGGGTAGGAGATGCTGGAGACCTGGTTATACCCCTGGCTATACTGACATCTGGCTATGTGGCCTTTCACAAGTCACCTCACTTCTCTGGATCTTTGTTCCCTTAACCATAAAAGGAAGAAGCTAAAAATGAAGGTTATCTGTGGTTTTCAAACATGTTTCTTTTTTTAAAAGAACGTTTTAAAATTTAAAAATATAAACAAAATAACAACTTAAAATACAGATGAAAAGTGAACAGGCTCTGGTTGAAGCACGAGTGGACATTGTCCACTTCTGGGCCCTGCTGTTTTTCAGCCCTACCCCCATGGTCCCACTCAATTCTTCCAAATTCTCTTCACTCCTGAACTTGATTTCACCCAGATGATTAAGGCAAGAACATCTACGAGTTTTGAACTTTAAGAGCCCAGTTTGGGGTGGAAAAAGCAAAGTGATTCTGCATAGCCTCTTTTCCACACTTCTGATTAGAGTCTCTGAATAGTAAACACATATCCTCAGATTGGATAATTCTCCCGGTAAGGTAATTCTCAGCCTTCTCACTCACCTTCAAATAATACATGGGGTGGGTCTCGTAGGTCACTCCTAGGAAATGCTGTGTCACCACTTCCTTGTACTTCTCACTGATCTCTCTCATCCACTGATAGATCTGAAACAGCAAGGGAGGACTGTGGCTATCAGCAGGAAGATTGTTTGCATGCCTCTGATTAAGATAACTGCTTCTTTCACTGACACATTGAACTCTGTTATCTTTGCTCTAGACTGCAACAGCCGTGTGGTAAAAGAAACAGAAAAGTAAACCTCCAATCTTTCCCTTTCTTTTACAATCTGTTCTCTCACCAAGTCTTAGGATCTAACATTGCACTTTCAAATAAGTTATTAAGAATTAACAGCTTGAATAACCCACCAGTAACACTTCAGAAACATTGTGTAACCGTACATCCTTCAATTGACCACCAGCCTTAGCTTTCATGTGGCACACAATCATGCCAGAAATTTCAGGTCAGGCTTATTTTGTGAGATTTTCTTCCATCTTTATGGATCCCAGTGATATCTTTTGCTGATATCCATGCGATATGGTTTGACTGTGTCTCTACCCAAATCTCATCTTGAATTCTGTAATCCCCACATGTCATGGGAGGGACCCTGTGGGAGGTAATTGAATCATGGGTGTGGGCTTTTCCCATGCTGTTCTCACGATAGTGAATAAGTCTCACAAGATCTGATGGATTTAGAAGGTGCTACCCCCAACCCCCTTCGCTCTGCACTTCTCCTTGCTGCTGCCATGTGAAGAAGGACTTGTTTGTTTCCCCTTCCACCATGATTGTAGTTTCCTGAGGCCTCCCCAGCCCTGCTGAACTGTAAGTCAATTAAATCTCTTTCCTTTATGAATTACCCAGTCTCTTGTATGTCTTCACAGCATTGTGAAAATGGACTAATACAGTATATTAGTACTAGTAGAGTAGGGTCCTTCTATAAGGATACCTGAAAATGTGGACATGACTTTGGAACTGGGTGAAAGGCAGAGGTTGGGAACAGTTTGGAGGGCCCAGTAGAAGAAAGAAAAATGTGGAAAAGTTTGGAACTTCCTAGAGACTTATTGAATGGCTTTGACCAAAATACTGATAGTGATATGGACAATAAGGTCCAGGCTGAGGTGGTCTCAGATGGAGATAAGGAACTTGCTGAGAATTTAAGCAAAGGTGACTCTTGTTATGCTTTAGCAAAGAGACAGGAGGCATTTTGCCCCTGCCCTAGAGATCTGTGGAACTTTGAACTTGAGAGAGATGATTTAGGGTATCTGGAGGAAGAAATTTCTAGGGAGTAAAGTGTTCAAGAGGTGACACAGCATAAAGGTTTGGAAAATTTGCAGCCTGACAATGCAATAGAAAAGAAAAACTAATTTTCCGGGGAGAAATTCAAGCCTGCTGCAGAAATTTGCATAAGTAATCAGGAGCCAATTGTTAATCACCAAGAGAATGGGAAAATGTCTCCAGGGCATGTGAGAGACCTTCACAGCATCCCCTCCCATCACAGGCCTGGAGGCCTAGGAGGAAAAATTGGTATCATGGGCCAGATTCAGGGCCCCCCTGTTCTGTGCAGCATAGGAACTTGGTGCTCTGTGTCCTAGCTGCTTCAGCCATGGCTAAAAGGGGCCAAGGTACAGCTCAGGCCATGACTTCAGAGGGTGAAAGCCCAAAGCCTTGGCAGCTGCCACATGGTATTGAGCCTGCAGGTGCGCAGAAGTCAAGAACTGAGGTTTGGGAACCTCCACCTAGATTTCAGAGGATGCATGTAAATGCCTGGATGTCCAGGCAGAAGTGTGCTGCAAGGGCAGAGCCCTCATGAAGAACCTCATGAAGAACTGCTAGGGCAGTTCAGAAGGGAAATGGGGGGTTGGAACCCCACACAGAGTCCCCACTGGGGCACTGCCTAGTAGAGCTGTGAGAAGAGGGTCACCATCCTCTGGACCCCAGAATGGTAGATCCACTGACAGCTTGCACCCTGCACCTGGAAAAACTGCAGACACTCAATGGCAGCCCATGAAAGCAGCCAGGAGTGGGGCTGTACCTTGTAAAGGCACAGGGACAGAACAGTCCAAGGTTGTAGGAGCCCACCTCTTGCATCAGCATGACCTGCATGTGAGACATGGAGTCAAGGGAGATTATTTTGGAGCTTTAAGATTTAATTACTGCTCTATTGAATTTCAGACTTGCTTGGGGCCTGTGGCCCCTTTGTGTTGGCCAATTTTTTTTCCATTTGGAATGGTTGTATTTACCCAATGCCTGTACCCCCATTGTTTCTAGGAAGTAACTGACTTGCTTTTGATTTTAAAGGCTCATAGGTGGAAGGGGCTTGCCTCATCTCAGATGAGACTTTGGACTGTGGACTTTTGAGTTAATGCTGAAATGAGTTAAGACTTTGCGGGACTGTTGAGAAGGCATGATTGGTTTTGAAATGTGACAACATGAGATTTGGGAAGGGCCAGCAGTGGAATACATTGGTTTGGTTGTGTCCCCTCTCAAAACTCATCTTGAATTGTAGTTTCCATAATCTCCATATGTCATGGGAGGAACCTGGTGGGAGGTGATTGGATCATGGGGTGGGAGACAAGCTTTCCTGAGCTGTTCTCATGATAGTGAATAAGTCTCAGGAGACCTGATGGTTTTATAAAGGGCAGTTCCCTTGCACACACTCTCTTGCCTGCTGCCCCCACGTAAGACATACCTTTGCTCCTCCTTCACATTCCACCATGATTGTGAGGCCTCCCCAGCCATGTGGAACTGTGAGTCCATTAAACCTCTTTCCTTTATAAATTACCCAGTCTCGGGTGTGTCCTTATAGCAGCATGAGAACGGACTAATACACCATGGTTCCAAGATTAGAGAAGACCTGAGTATGGCCTTCTCACATGTTCTCACATGCCAACAGAAGTTTCTGTATCAAGTCCTAAGCTAGTTGTTTTGATTCAATTGAGTAGACCTGAATAGTGGCTGATTTACTTACAAGTCTTATGTTGTGCTTAGAAAGAGTTCTTACACCTTGGTCTGGAAGTCCATAACTTGGGGTTCCGTAACAGTGAATGCAATAAGAAAATTCACAAACATAAGACATATTCAGACAATCATCAGCATTTCACACCTCTTACAATCAATTTCTATATAGTTGATGTCTCTGACAGACAACAACCAAGAGTTATAGTAAATATAGTAAATAATATATTTATTATTATTTACTAAATATAGTAAATAATATACAGTTATTATATATAGTTAATTGGCCAGGTGTGGTGGCTCACACCTGTAATCCCAGCACTTTGGGAGGCCAAGGTGGGTGGATCAAGAGGTCAGGAGTTCAAGACCAACCTGGCAAAGATGGTGAAACCCTATCTCTACTAAAAATACAAAAAAAATTAGCTGGGCATGGTGACTGGTGCCTGTAATCTCAGCTACTCAGGAGGCTGAGGCAGAGAACTGCTTGAACCCAGGAGGTGGAGGTTGCAGTGAGCTGAGATTGCCCACTGCACCCCAGCCTGGGCGACAGAGCAAGACTCCATCTCAAAAAAAAAAAAAAAGTTAATTGAGGGATAACAAATATCCTATTTGAAAATTGTTATATCTCAATTGACATTCATTTTAGCATGGGACAGGTAGAGATAAAATTTATTATAACAGTAATAATACTTACTCGAGTGAGGGTATTTTCATTTCAGTCTATTCACTGAAAAGAATAACAGCTTACCACAAGTGTAGTTGCGTTTATATCTGTGATGGGACTAGGTCAGATGCAGATGCCTTAAGTCTTGAGAGAGCTACAAATAGCAGCCAGTAGCAGCAACAAATATTTTTTATTTATTGCTTGTTCAGTACATAGTAGTATTGTTTATTTCATTTACTCTCACAACAATGCTACAAGATAGATACTACTATTTCTGTTTCACAGATGAGGAAGCTGAGGATTAAAAAGTTTAAGTGTCTTTGTGAAAGTCACACTGCCAGCAAGTGCTCAAGCCAGGTGTGAACACATCTCTGATACCAGGTCATAAAGCGTCCATGGGCCATACTGGACCTTTTCAAAACTGTAGAACTTTCAGTACTTTGGGGTGACTACTATATAAGAAAGTGTAAATCTTTTCTTGTACTTGTTGAAAAAAATTTTGGAAAATATGAATATATTCCCAAATGCTGAGAGAATAAATTGGTAAAGGTCATTTGAAGGGCAAATTGTGCATTTATATAAAAATGTAGACATGCAATGTGACCCAGTAACTCTATTTAGAAATTTATACCTCAAAAAAGATTTGCATAATGTCACATACATACACACATGTACATAAGTAGAAGCTAATTTTTCACTGTATCCAATTTTGGAAACCACCAAACTTAATAGCAATACAAATATTTCTTTTTTGGGGAGAGAAGCTATGATTCAGTTTATTTTCATATAAATTGTAAAACATTAAATAATATTTTGACCTTTCCAGTTTTACTGTATGGAGATTACAGAGGGTGTGGTTGTAAGGTATAATTTACATGGTCTTGTCTATTTATACTTAAAAGGTACATTCAACATAATTTTTTTTGGTTCCATCCCCTTTTTTAAAAAATTATACTTTAAGCTCTAGGATACATGTTCACAACATGCAGGTTTGTTACATAGGTATACATGTGCCATGTTGATTTGCTTCACCCATCAACTCGTCATTTACATTAGGTATATCTCCTAATGCTATCCCTCCCCCAGACTCTTACCCCCCTATTGGCCCTGGTGTGTGATGTTCCCCTCTCTGTGTCCATGTGTTCTCACTATTCAAATCCCACTTATGAGTGAGAACATGTGGTGTTTAGTTTTCTGTCCTTGTGATAGTATGCTTAGAATGATGGTTTCCAGCTTTATCCATGTCCCTGCAAAGGACATGAATTCATCCTTTTTTATGGCTGCGTAGCATTCCATGGTGTATAGGTGCCACATTTTCTTAATCCGGTCTATTATTGATGGACATTTGGGTTGGTTCCAAGTCTTTGCTATTGTGAATAGTGCCGCAATAAACATATGTGTGCCTGTGTCTTTATCACAGAATGATTTATAATCCTTTGGGTATATGCCCAGTAATAGGATTGCAGGTCAAATGGTATTTCTAGTTCTAGATCCTTGAGGAATCGCCACACTCTCTTCCACAATGGTTGGACTAATTTACACTCCCACCAACAGTGTAAAATCATTCGTATTTTTCCACAACCTCTCCAGCATTTGTTGTTTCCTGACTTTTTAATGATTGCCATTCTAACTGGCGTGAGATGGTATCTCATCATGGTTTTAATTTGCATTTCTCTAATGACCAGTGATGATGAGCATTTTTTCATATGTCTGTTGGCTGCATAAATGTCTTCTTTTGAGGAGTGTTTGTTCATATCCTTTGCCCACTTTTTGATGGGGATGTTTTTTTCTTATAAATTTGTTTAAGTTCCTTGTAGATTCTGGATATTAGCCCTTTGTCAGATGCATAGATTATAAAAAAAATTTTTAAAGTTTTCCCCTCTTAAGAACTACTGCATGTGTCCTGTAAATCCTACAAAAAATACATTTCAGCTAAATATGATTCAATCAGAAGGCTTCTCCACCTCACACTCATGTAAACAGCAATGCTGGCCAGCTTAAACTTGCTAAGAACTTGACAAACAAAAATAAAATTTAATTCTGGTTCATGTTCACAGCAGCAAAACTGGCTCATTGGGATGTTCTTGACCATTTTCTTTTTGTTATTAATTTTTAAAAATTTCATCTCACCAGCTTTTATAGCTTCAGTGGTGGTGGTGGGTAAGGAGATGTTCAGGAATCCCTTAAACTCAATGTATTGACAGATCTTAACACCACATTTTCAGCCTCTCTAATGCATGGATATTAATAGTGAACCATTCTTTGCCTGTTCGAAAGTGGGTTGTGACCACCACCAACCTCCCGCCATGTGTCCTTCCTTACCTCTCCCATGGGGTGGTATATGTTATAGGAATACGTCTCCAGGCTCCGTGGACTGACTGGCTTGTCCACAATCTCTTGTCTGTGTTGTGCTAAGGATCTGCAAAGGGAAGAAAGTAAGAGGAAAAGCAGTGATGAAACTGGGATATCCTGAGGGTTGGTGGGTTGATGAAAAAGGTAGTAGAATCAGTGTGCACAGGATTTGGAGGACAAAGGCCTGCGTTGGAGTCCTTGGGTCTGTGACTTACTAATTGTGAGACCTTAGGCAGCCATTGAGCCACTCTGAGCTGAAGTTTCTTCATCTGTAGAGTGAGGACAATTATTCCAACCTTGCGGTTTGATTCGACAAAATGTTGTAGATACAAATAAAATTTGTATATGAAATAATAACTCAGATTTATTGAAGTGAAACTTACAAGACATGCACTGTTCTAAGCAATTTAAATCTCATTTACTTCTCTCTAAAACTCTGAGATAGGTACTCTTGTTATCTCCGTTTCAGAGATGAAGAAACTGAATCACAGGGAAAGTGTTATTAGGGATTTAAACCCTGACAGTCTGACTGAAGACCCTGCAATATTAACTACTCTACTGCATATAATAGTGAGAACTAATATTTTTTTGCAATGGTATATGTTTTTAAAAATAAACTTTATTATTTAGCACACTTTCAGGTTCACATAAAAATTAAGCAGAAAATACAGATAGTTCCCATTTACCCGCTATTCTCACACATGCAGAATCTTCCCCACTATAGACATCCCACACCACAGTGATACATTGGTCAGAATCAATGAACTTACTTTGACACATCATTATCACCCAACATCATCCATTGCTTATCTTAAGGCTCGTTCTTTGTACATTGAATGGATTCTGACAAATGTTTGGTGACACATATTTACCATTATAATATAATACTAAATTGTTTTGTTTTGTTTTTGAAACAAGGTCTCACTTTGTCACCCAAGCTGGACTGCAATGGCATGATTATAGCTCACTGCAGCCTTGGGCTCTGGACTCAGAATATCCTCCTACCTCAGCCTCTCAATTAATTGGCACCACAGGTGCAAGCCACTACACTCTGCTAATTTTTAATTTTTGTAGAGACAAGGTCTCACTGTGTTTCTCAGGCTGGTCTCAAACTCCTGACCTCAAGCAATCCTCCTGCTGCAGCCTCTCAAAGTGCTGGAATTATAAGTGTGAGCCACTGAGCCAGGCACAAAATAGTTTTAATGCCTTAGAAATCCTCTGTATTCTTCCACTTTATCCCTCCCTTTCCCTAACCCCTGGCAACTACTGCTCTGTTTACTTCTCCATAGTTTTGTCTTTTCAGAATGTAACATAGTTGGACTCATACAGTATGCAGCTTTTTCAGGTTGACTTCTTTCACTAAATAATATGCATTTAAGTTTCCTCCATGTCTTGTCATGGCTTAATAAGCTAATTTCTTTATTAGCACTGTGTGATATTCCATTGTTTGGATATACCACAGTTTATTTATCCTTACTCATCTACTGAAGAACACCTTGGCTGCTTCCAAGATATGGCAATTATGAATAAAGCTGCTATAGTCATCCCTGTACAGGTTTTGGTGTTGACATGTTTTCAGTTCATTTGGATAAATACTGAAGAGTGCAATAGTTGGATCATATGGTAAGAGTTTGTTTAGTCTTGTAAGAAATTGCCAAACTGTCTTGCAAAGTGGCTGTACCATTTTGAATTCTCACCAGCAATGAATGAGAGTTCCTGTTGCTCCACATCTTTGTCAGCATTTAGTGTTGTCATTTGTTTTATAGTGTTTTGGATTTTGGTCATTCTAATAGGTGCAAAGTATTATCTTCTTGTTTTATTAACAAATATTATTATCTTGTTTTAATTTGTGATTCCCTAGTGACATATGATGTGGAATATCTTTTTTTATGTTTACTTGCTATCTCTATATTTTCTTTGGTGAGATGTCTGTTCAAGTCTTTTGCCAATTTTTTAATCAAGTTATTCCTTTTCTTGTTGCTGAGTTTTAAGAGTTCTTTATATATTTTGGATAACAGTCCTTTATTGGATGTGTGTTTTGCAAATATACTCTGTCAGTTTGTGGCTTGTCTTCTTGTTTCTTAACATTGTCTTTCGCAAAGTAGAAGTTTCCAATTTTAATGAAGTCTAGCTTATCAATTCTTACTTTCATGGGTTGTGCCATGTGTATTATATCTAAAAACTCATCACCATAACCAAAGTCATCTAGGTTTTCTCTTATGTTATCTTCTAGAGTTTTATAGTTTTGCATTTTCTATTTAGGTCTATTATACATTTTGAGTTAATATTTGTGAAGGTACAATGTCTATGTCTAGATTCACTTATTTTGCATTTGGATGTCTAGTTGTTCCAGCACTATCTGCTGAAAAGACTATTTTGTTCCTTTGTCAAAGATCTTTTGACTATATTTATGTAGGTTTATTTATGGGATCTCTGTTTTCTCCCTTTGATTCGTTTGTTAATTTTGTTGCCAATAACATCTGTCTTGATTACTGTGGCTTTATATTAAGTCTTGAGGTTGGGTACTGTCAGTCCTTTGACTTTGTTCTTCTCTTTCAATATTGAGTTGAATATTTTGGGTCTTTCACTTTTCCATAAAAACTTTATAATCAGTTTGTCAATAACTACTAAATAACTTGCTATCAAGTTTGGAAGAACTGACATCTTAACAGTATTCAGTCTTCCTGTCTATGAACATGGACTTTCCATTTGTTTAATTCTTCTTTGATCTCTTTCATTAGAGTTTTTTAGTTTTCCTCATACAGATCTTGTACAAATTTTGTTAGATTTATACCTAAGTATTTTATTTTGAGGCATGCTAATGTAAATGGTAACTTGTTTTTAATTTGATATTTTACTTGTCCATTGATGTTACATAGGAAATCAATTGACTTTCTAATATCAACTTTGTATCCTACAACTTTGCTATAATTGCTTATTCCAGGAGACTTATTGTTGATTCTTTCTGATTTCTGCATTGACAATCATGTCATCTTCAAACAAAGACAGTATTATTTCTTTCTTCCCAATCTGTATACTTTTAATTTTCTTCTCTTGTCTTATTACATTAGCTAGGACTTTCAGTACAATGTTGAAAAAGAGTGCTGAGAGGGAACATCCTTGCCCTGACCTTAGTAGGAAAGCTTCTAGTTTCTCATCATTAAGTATAATGTTAACTGTAGATTTTTTGGAGATGTTGTTTATCAAGTTGAGGAAGTTCCCTACCACCTTTTTAATCACAAATGTGTGTTAGATTTTGTCAAATGCTTTTTCTACATCTATTTATATAACCATGTTATGTTTCTTCTTCAGCCTGTGGGTAGAACAGATAGTATTAATTGATTTTTTGAATGTCAAACCAGCCTTGCACACCTGGGACAAATTCCACTTGGTTATGGTGTCTAATTCTTTTTATACATTGCCGAATTTGATTTGCCAATATTTCATTGAGGATTTTTCTATCTGTGTTCATGAGAGATATTGACCTGTAATTTTCTTTTCCTTTAATTCTTTGATTTTGGTGTTAAGATAATACTGATCTCATAAAATGAGTTAGGAAATATTCTCTCTGCTTCTATTTCTAGAAGAGATTGCAGAGAATTGGTATAATTTCTTCCTTAAACGTTTGGCAGAATTCACCAGTGAACCTATCTTGGCCTCGTGCTTTCTGTTTTACAAGATTATTAACTATCTTTTAAAAATTAAAAAAAAATTTTTTTAAAATATTTATTTATTTTGAGTTGGAGTTTTGCTCTTGTTGCCCAGGCTGGGGTGCAATGGTGTGATCTCGGCTCACTGCAACCTCCACCTCCCTGGTTCAAGTGATCTTCCTGCCTCAGACTCCCGAGTAGCTGGGATTACAGGCATGTGCCACCATGCCTGGCTAATTAACTATCTATTCAATTTTTTAATAGATATGGGCTTATTCCTAATGTCTATTTATGCTTTAATTTTGAACAAACAACTTAATAGAGCTACTCAGTGCCACCTCTTTACCAGATACTGTGCTCACACCTAAGAGAAACATTCATGCACAGTATATAATTTTATTCTCACTACAACTCTGTAAATTGTTATTCTCCATATGTTACAAATGAGGAAACTGAGACCAAGAGAAATTAGGTAATTTGCAAAGAGTCACAGAGCTAGTAAGTTATACAGCTAATATTCTATCTCTAAGCCACACAAACATTTGTTGAATTACTTAGTTTCCTAGTTTAAATGCTTTATGTAAGCAAGAAATGGGGTTATATTTTTATTGTCAGGGCATATTAAGTGGTAATTCATTTACCCAGCAAATATGTACAGAATGACTACTATGTTAATGGCATTGGAGTATGAACTTGTGGAGCTGCTGGTGTACAAACTTTTGTATAGTGATACTGAGTTGCAATGAAGTGTGTTAGAGGTCTAATTAGCTAACGTTTCTATGACTTTTACCTATTCTTCTACATTTTCTTGAGCATTCAAAAAATGCTCAAAATAGTATTGTATCTTTTCTTTCTCTAAGTCTTCATTTCTTTATTTGTAAAATGGGAATAATAATAGTACTTTCCCAAGGGATTTTTATGAGGATTAAATAAGATAATCTGTGTTTAACAATGAGCACAATTTCTGACACATAGTCAATTCCTAGTAAGTGTTAAAATACAATTCAAAACAAAGCAGCAGCCCTATTTTGCTTCATGATATTAAAAATAAAAATTGTGCAAAGAATAATTTAGCCATCCAACTAGTATTATCCTCAAATAATGCCAAACTACAAAATATTTTGATAGAATTAATTAAAACACAAGTTCCAGTTATATCTATGTAAGTCCTAATTTTATTTTTTTTCTGGTTCACTTAGTATCATGTACCACATTAAGCTACTTGAATGGAAATCAATTTCTCCACACAATTCCACTACTTTAAACTTAGAGTTAGATTTATTATTAATTGTTAGTAATATTAATAATAATTTGGGCCGGGCGCGGTGGCTCAAGCCTGTAATCCCAGCACTTTGGGAGGCCGAGATGGGCGGATCACGAGGTCAGGAGATCGAGACCATCCTGGCTAACACGGTGAAACCCCGTCTCTACTAAAAATACAAAAAACTAGCCGGGCGAGGTGGCAGGCGCCTGTAGTCCCAGCTACTCGGGAGGCTGAGGCAGGAGAATGGCGTGAACCCGGGAGGCGGAGCTTGCAGTGAGCTGAGATCCGGCCACTGTACTCCAGCCTGAGCGGCAGAGCAAGACTCCGTCTCAAAAAAAAAAAAAAAAAAAAAAAAAAAAAATAATAATAATAATAATTTGAACTTAACAGAAGCTCTTTGTCCTCAAAATTAAAAATGTTTTATTACATTGTTGAATGAAGTTTGTCCTATTAGCTTGTCCAAATGAAAAGACAATCTCAATGTCTTCATGAGATAGGATTGTCTAAATAATTGGTTAAAACAATAAAAATGAATTTTAAAAGAAGATTAAAAGAAATAAATGTTATTTATATTGTAATAGTTGAGAAACACTTATTTTCTTCATGTTATTCACAAATGTATTTCTAATATTTACCATTCATTTGATTTTTTAATAAACAAAGGTGCTTTGGAGTGAGAAATTTTAATACAAAAATATATACTAGTGGAAGTAATATGTTGAGGCTGATTGCTTTACAAAAGGGTATCATTTTGTAAAGAAAATACGTGTATTTTCTATTGTATTTAAAATTCATAAAAATTCATTCTTAACATACATTTTCAGGAGCACATTTCATGTCTTTATAAACTAACCAGCAAATATGTATATTTTATACTAACAATAGTTAACCCTTACTGAGCACTATATGCTAGGCACTGGTCAAAGCACTTTATATTATTATCTTATTTAACTCACTCAACAACCCAGTGGCTATATACTCTTACTACTCTATGCAAAAGTAGTAATAGGTAGTAGTAATTGAAAAGAAGATTTCTTTCTTGCAGAATTAAAAATCTGCTTAAGACAATATGACATAAACACATCAAAAGCAAAATAACTTAGCCATTAAATAACAAGGCATAAGGTATAAGCTAGTGTCTGATTAACTACCCATTAAATGGTGCACAAAGTATATTGAGGTCAGGAGAGGCAGAATTCCAAACTCAAGCATAGCCAGTAATAACAACCAATATTTTACTAGCAATTGTGTATGCTAGAAACTGTTCTAAAAACTTGATATCTGTATCATGTCTGTCCATCTATCTGTTTATAATCTATCTATCTATCTATCTATCTATCTATCTATCTATCTATCTATCTATCTTCATTTGATAGTAACAATAATTCTTAAGGTATATACTACTATCCCAGGTTTTTTTTTTTCCTGAAGACTTTGTGACATATGCTTAACTATTCTTTTATTACATCCTAGAAAATAAGGGTGAAGTATTAATTAGTCCACTTTTAGGGGCTAAAAAATCATCCAAATTGTCTATCTCTGATTGGGACTATAAAGATAGTAAAAATAAGTATTATAAAGTCACTAGAAAATCATTTTAATCCCTTCTCAGAATGGGAAGAGGAGAGGGAATGAAGCAAATGAAGAGGATATTCTTTTAACTTCCCCCAACCCCCCACTCCCTGTCTCTCATTCCTCACACTGACTGTTTGGCCCATCCTGTCCTGCCAGGAAATGAGATCATTGACGATGGTTCTGCAATGGTGTTGAGAACAAGGATGATGGCTGCTCTTCCTTCCTTCACATAGTTTAGCAAATGTTTGGGTTTTCCCTTATCATAGTTATCTACTCAGTGGTCTAGGAAAGTGAGTACACTAAAAAGTGGGGTTTGCACCTGGTGAATTCCTGTTTCAGTTGGGCTGGGATTCCCTGGCAATGCCATAGCACTGATTAAATAAATTATTATTTTATTATATTAATTTATTAAAAATAAATTAAATAAAGATAACCTAACATCCTCAGGCATTTGCCTTACTCTTGGCTAATGTCTACAAATTGTGTGAGTCTGTTACTCTCTAAGCCCAGCACTAAACAACTGGGTCCATTTCATATGCAAAAAAAGTGAATGGTCTGGGATTTAAGTAAAAGCCCCTGATATTAAAAATGCTTATCACTTGTATATGGAACTAAAACACAATACTTAAGCCTCAGAAACTTGAATACTTTGTTCAAATGAATACTTAAACCGTATACTTAGAAAAGGCTATTCTCTGTTTCTAGGCAATTTCTTGGGTGATGCATAATACATGTAGAAAGGAGGGAAAAAGTTGGCTATCTCCCAAATTATCACCGGTCTCATCTCACTGATCAAATGAAAAGATTATTGTACTTTGTGTATTCTTTTTGAACGGGAATTCATAAAATGTTTAATAGAGAAAATGATCCTTTGGGGTACATTATTAATAAAGTCTGCAGATCAAAGATGATGGTCTGATAGCATTTTGACTGGAATGTATAAAGAGGCAAAAAAATCTTAATGAATACTGAGGCAAATTTTGTATTTTAAATACTTGGTGAAGAAATAGTTACATAAATATTTCATGATAGTTCTGTATTTTCAGACTTTATTTTTCTGCTTACAAAATTAACATATGCCTAACATGGAAAATGTAGAAAGTATGGAGAGGTGAAAAAAGAAGAGAAAAATAGAAAAGAGAAGGAAGAATTATCAATAATTACATCTTGTTGAGTAACAACTACTGATATTTTGGCATATTTCCTTCCAGACTTTAATCTGTGCATTTATTTTTCTTAAATGCCGTACAGATTATATCTCTATCTATATATAATTTTGTATTCATTTCTTTGTATTCTGTATTCTACCAAAGACATTTCCTCAAACCAATGAAACCTCTTTAATGGTTGCACACTATTTGACAGTAAGCATATGTTACATAGTATCATTTATTTAAATATTTTCTTCTATTCTGGATATTAAAGCTATGTCCCTTTTTGTTTTTATGCTATTGTAAATAATTCTAGAGATAATAGGTTTTTGTGTAAATCTTTGTTCTAATTTTCTATTGTTTCCTTAAGCTACATTCCAGAAAGAAGAATTAGTAGATCAAAGAGGATGAACATTTTCAAGCCATTTGATTGATATTGCTAAATCCCGCATGATTATACAGAGTTGCACTTTTTCAGGATGTATGCAATGTATAATATATGGGAGACTACCTTCCGAAATGTTCAAGAGAAATATTACAAAGCTTGTAATTTTTATTAATTTTAAATTTTCTAGACTACTACCGCGCATGGTGAATAAAGACCATCAAAAATTGCAGCTAACATATGTTTTGAGTTGGCAAGAGTTACATAAAAGGGACCATTATTTTATATCAATAACTAATAATTTAAATAAAAACAGCCAATAAAGACAAGCATGGTCAAGTGCAGTCATGAGGAACTGCCCAATGGAAGCTGTCTTATCTGAGTCCCACTGCCTGAGCCTAATCACTTCCATAATTTAACCTGGGCTTGGAATCTAATTTTTTAAATAAAAGTTTTATGTCACATTCATTGAACAATGTTTGCAAAATGAATAATAGTTGAGGGAAGGGAAAAATATCACCAACCAAAGATAACAATTACCATTTTAGTACATGTTTTTATTTTATTTTTTAAAGTACTCCATTAGATTTATATGCAGCCTCTTTTCTTTAGCATAAAACACATATTTTCCTATGCCATTAAAAAGTTTTATACTTATTTTTCTATTGTATTAATAATATCCCATTGTCCTATATTACATATCAGCATTTATGTAACCTAACATAGACATTTCAATTGTTTCCAAATATTAGAATATATATATTATAAATAAAGCTGCATCTCAGAGCTGCATAAAACTCTTTCAGACTTTAGTTTATTTCCTCACTATAGATGTCCAGAGGCAGGAACACTAGGCCAAAAGATTTATGTTTTAAGGCTCTTGATATTTTTAAGCAGCCTAATTTTTTTTTTCATATTTTCCTGTAAAATGTAAGAGTCTTCGTTTCCAATTTATGGATGAGGAATTTCAGAAAGGAAAGTAAATGCACTATGTATATGAAACGAAGTAAACTAATGGAAAAATGAGAAAGAAATATTCAAACAGGTTTTTGATATTACAGAGATCCTGGACTCTGTACATATCTGAAATTGAACTGTCTATAAAGATAAGGAACAAGCTGAGGTCACACAAATATTGTTCGACAAAAATTGGAATGAGTTTCTATGTTATGTGAGAGCAAGTTCATTGCAAGATTTCTTTAACTGTGAAGCAAAAGAGGAAATACCAATTATAACCACATATCTTCATGAGATATGCTAAATCAACAAAATAATTATTTGTGTATGAACAAGGGAAAAACACACTTTCTGTGGAAACTATACACACACACAGACACAGATTTCAATAGAATGTATTTAGAGAACTTATGATTCATTAAGAATAGGGAGAGACCACAAAAATGGGCAAATGACATTAATGGGCAATTTATAAAATGATAAAATTAGTAATAAGCAAGACAAAATATTTACTCTTATTATAAATAAAAAAATTCAAAGGAAGTCAACAATGTGTATTTTTTACTTGTCAATTTGCCAAACACTTAAAAAGTGCTTTCATACACTGTTATTGGAAGTGTAGATTGATGTAATCTTTCTAGAGGATAATTGGGCGATGTATAGCAAGATTCTTAGATTTTCCTCAGCTACTGACCCAATAATTCCACTTCTTAGAGAAATAATCAAAGATTTGAAAAAGCACAAAAAATTGTGTAGCTGGTTGCTCATCACAGCATTATTTGTAAAAATGAAAGAGCAAGAATTGACTAAATGACAGAATATTATTAGCAATTTCAACTATGTTTTAAATAAATTGCTAATGCCATAGGAAAATTTCTGTAATACAATTTAACTGAAATATTTCAGAAATAGTGCTGCATACATAATTAGCTAGCTATCTGAAAACATTAATAGTACTTATCTCTAGATGAAATTATTTGGTCATTTTAACATTTTTCTTAATAATTAGGATAATGTGATTTACCAGTTGAGATACTATGAAAATGAGGGATATAGAATTTGCATTACAATTTTCTTTTTCCAATCACAAAACATGACATGTCTATTGGTATATGTCATGCATTGTGTTAGGAAATGTTTGTTAGATATTTATTCATTTATTCAAGGATTATTAGAGGACTATTATTATTCAGTGATAAATTTCAGTGGTCTTTATTATTCTCGTCTCGTGGCAGTATATATGAGTAGTAAGGAAGGAGAAGCCAGCTGCCTTGGTCTTAAAAAAAAAGCATTCAATTTAGACAATCTAAATCATAATAATCAGTCCCTCTTCCCACTTTACACTCACCTATCGTATCCCAGCCCTCCAGGAACCAGCATCCCCAAAAGATAAAGGGTTTCAAGCAGAGGCTTCATTCTGCCACAGAGTAAGTTAGAAAATTCTGGGCCTCTCTGGCAGTGGATCAAGTGTCCTTGAGAATGAATGCATCAAGACTGTGGCTCCCACAATCAAGATGAGATAAGTCATTTAGTGGATGTCTCAGCAGAAAGAGACTCGGGCAATTGCTTTATTAACTCTATCATGTCCTCAAACCACCTTTTCCAATGGGGGAAATGCTGTACCATTTGATATTTCATTTCTTCTCTAAAACCAAATTTATGTGACCTCTCAACTTCACCAGATCCTGAAATAAATTTCCTCCCTATGTAAAATCACCTCGGAGTATTTCTAGGAATCTCCATTACTCATACTCAAGAGCAGTCATTCCTGCTCTTCCCCTCACACAGGTTGGATGGGAATAGTAGGCTAGTCTTTCTGAATCACGAGCCTATTCATGAGACCAGAAAGAATACTCTGCTCTGGTCATAATGGACATGGTCATTATTCAAAATTTCCTCTTCCTCTTTCAATCTAAGGCTTTGATTGGGGTCAAATGCCTTCTCTTTTTCTGATGAACCACATCACCAGCTCTTAAACAAACCCAGATCTCTCCAAATCTGAGCAGTGAAAACAATGGCAATCCTTTCCCAAGTGGATTTTACCCCCACGCCCCTCTTACATGAAGGACTCTGTCAGATACTCCACCATATTTTCAGACATAGCCAACTTATGCTTGAGTCTCATTGACCAGTAAAAGTAAAGACTCATGTTAAGACCTCTGCTAATAGTCTAATTGAGCAAGGCAAACTTTAGTGCAGGGCAGGTAGAGTATTTAAATGGAGTCCCTGGCATTTAGGGACCCAGTTTAAATCTTTTGCCCTGTATTCATGCATTCATTCTACAAAAATCTCATGAGCACCACTGTATACAAGACACTACGCTAGATACTTAGGATACAAAGGTGAACAAGGCAGAGTCCCTTCTTTTATGGAACTCACAGTAGAGTTGAGAGAAAAATAAACAAGTACACAAACAAATGTTACAATTTCAAGTAAAGAGAATGCAGTTTAAAAAATAGAGGAGATAAGCGCTTCCATGCTCTCTCCAGGCATGCCATGCACCCAGTCCCTCCATGTGTTTAGCAACCCAGAGGCTCTCCAAACTCTGTTCCCTTGTATTTTTATGAAGACTTCATTACATGGACATAGTTGATCATATCATTGGTCATTGGTGATTAAATAAAACTCCAGTCCCTCTTTCCTCCCCAGAGATGGGAAGGGATTACTGAAAGTTCCAACTTTCTAATCACATGGCTGATTCTCCTGGCAACCAGAAACTTAGAAACTTTCCAAAAGTTACCTATTCACTTAAACTTAGACATAGTCAAAAGGGACATCATGAATAACAAAAATGGCCGTTTCACCTTTATTGATCTTATCACTGAGGAAATTCCAAGGGTTTTAGGAGCTCTGTATCAGGAACCAGGGACAAAGACAAAATATGTATTTCCTATTATAACAATATCATGATGGTGTTTAAAGACAGTGGGGCAGAGGAGTTCATCTGGGGCGTGGGTATAGACAGAGAAAGACAAAGACTGAGCCCTGGGCTAACCTAACATTTAGAGGACTTGGTAGAAGAGAAGAATCCAGCGAGGGAATTGTGAAGAACATCCAGTGAGGTAGTTAAGAAATGGCTGACTATTTTGTCCCAGAAGCCAAGTGAGGAGAGCATTAAAAACAAAAAACTGGGAGTTACCCACTGGTCAAACGAGGACGAAGAACTAACCAATCAACCAGCAGGATAGAGGCTCCCAGAGACCTTGAAAAGAGCAATTTCAGTAGATATGTGGTGAGATATGTGGTGGGGACAAACGCCTGCCTGGAGCTGGTTAAAGAAGGAAAGGGAAGTGAGAAAGTGGAGGCGGTGAGTACAGAAAACTCAGCATAGCTTGCCTACGATAATGGCACCTTAAAGAAAACTGCATTGTTAGCATTTTGCATCCTTCCCTTGGTATATAGTTAATTCAAAAATCCTGAATTTGAATTTTGCTGTTCAGAATGAGGGGTAAAATGCAACACCCATGTCACTCTCTTCCTCGCCCAAGTGAGGGGACTGGCAGGTACCTTGGTAGTACTAATTTTGGGGCAAGGATTCTAATGGCACTGTCAGTTCCACAGAAAGAGAGGGGGACCTGGAAGTTAAGGGTGTCTTCCTTCCATACTCTTGCTAATTGGAATGGACTGAGATGGATTCATGGCAGAGGGACGTATGGGTAGTCTCTTTTGTAGGGACTTTTTGTAAGGACTTTTGTAGGCTTCCCCCCACCAACCAATATGTAGTTCCATACAGTTATTCTGAAACAAAAGAATAGAAATAAAAGTTTAAAAACACATAAAAATGCAGTCAAATAATACATACAAATTGTTAGTAAAAACCTGCAAATAATTTTAAAAATGTGTTGTGAGGACATTTGGTATTACTACACAGGATTTTCTTAACTGTCACTGATAATTGGATTTTCCTCAATCCCCACGTCCAATTTCACTGTAATATGTGGTCTCCTGCCAACCCCACTGGCCAAAGATTAGCTTTCTGTGACCTTATGAAATGCAAGCAGTAACCCAGGGAACTCAGGGCCAATGAAGTGGAACCATGGGCTCCTCACTAACAAGGGTGAATTATTATCACATCTTTCCTGGTGATTAGATTATTTCTTATCATTGTGTTTTATAGCTTTCTAGTTAGTCATCTCAACACAATTTATTCACAATAATAGTGTTTTATTATTGCTGTTTTATAGTTCCTATAACAGTAAAATTTATTCTCAACTCTATTATTACAATATTCGACTACTAATGGAATTCTTATTTTTATTTGATCGTGTTTTAAAGCCATAACAATAAAATTTACTCCCAAAAATATTACTGCAAGTTTTATGCTCTTTAAACTACTTGATAGAATGCCTGCGAACACATGTGGTACTTTAAGCCACATGAGAGAAAGCCTGCCAAAACGTAAACATTGTTCTAGGGGGAAAAAGGGGGGGAACTGGTTTCTATTATGGTGAAACTTGTGTTCTTTGATAGAGTAAGTAATGGGATGAAAGAAATGAAAGGACCTTAGAGATAGCTGATTTCAAAGAGAATTATATTCTAATTGGTAGAATTATTTGTTTAAAAAATCAGCCTCTTTTTATTACCTGCCAAGCCCTACACATTTCCACCGACTTCATCCTCCAAAATAATGTGCTCTCAAAAGGCCCATGATTTCTCTGGGCTCAAAATTGCATGGCTTGTTGCCACATTAGTTGGATAGAGGCTGCTATGAAATATTATTACCAAAAGCCAGGGTCATGTTGAAGGTGAACAGCTTCAATGACTTAAGAACTGGAAGGCACACAGCCAAGTCAGCTCGCCACCTCTGCTGCTTGTCAGTTGCTCTCGTTGACCCTGAACCCAAGGACATTGCAGTAAACTTCATCACTTGCTTGGTGTGCATTGTTTGTGCCTAGAACACTGAATCAAAGTGACTATAACATGAATTACGATCCATCCAGTGGAGCAAAGTACCAGCGGGATTCAAATAATTGGTATATCAGACTGGCAGCAATTAAGGTGTGGTTAAGGGCTTGGTCTCAGACGGATAATACATTGACTTATGGTTACAAGGAGAGCTGGAGGCAGGTTGGGTGGAGATATAAGCTGGTTGACATTCAGAACTTACAGCCTTACTAGCAGAAGAGGCAAAATCTAGATTTGATTTCTGAGGCAGCACCAAGGAGAGGTTCTTCTGATAGAAGCTTCCACAGATTGCTGCCATCATCTAAAGCAAGAAATGAGCAGATGGACGGATGGAAGTATGGATGGATGGATGCATGCATGCATGCATACATGGGTCCACAGATGCATGGATGCATGGATAAATCTGTATCTATGCTCTTGTCATATGGCATAAATCCACTGACTAGATGAAGCCTTTCACATACACAGGTAGGGACTTAGCTTGCTGTGACCATCTTCTTTCCTTTGCCCAGCTGTGGAAGTGTGCAAGTCAGCTCTACCTTCAAGAGAGAAACTGCTGTCAATTTCTGGCTATGAGTAGCTTCAGAATCTGACTCTGTATTCAAGCTGGGACTATGTGCTACCTGGACATCCCCTAACCAATGACTGAGCACAGAACTGGCGTAAGTGCTCACCATTGAACCAATGCAAGGTGACTCTAGGAGCAATCTTCTTGTGGTTGTCCCACAGTCTGAGGCCCTTTCTGGCCAATCTTTCTTTCCTCCCTCTATCTTTTTACAGGTGTCAGATCTGGGTGTAAGACTCTCCTTCCTTGCTTTCTCTTGCTTTTTCTCCCCTTTATCTTTCACAAGAATTATGCCCCTAAAATCTCTTCTATTTTCAACTCCATCTTGGTATCTGCTTTTCAGATGATCCAGCCAATACACCAGCCAGATCCCAGAAAACATGAAAATAAGTGAATGTAATTGATCTTGAGTTATGTGGATCTTTCTGAAACTTTGTGGATAATTAAATTCAGAAACAAAACTGAAATTTGGAAGTAACAGGGATAATCCTACATGGCCAGGCCTTAACAGCCTTGCGACACACAGCCAGAAAGCTACAGAAAATTACATGGTAGCTTAGTAACATTCCTTACCAGTTGGCTTTTTGAAAAAAGTATTTTCTCTCTCACTGCTTGCTCACCCTGGCTAATGTGTGGCAGGTGCAGGGTCCTCAGCCTTTCCGTGAAGATGATCAACGTTGCTCTTTCCCATGTGCTGATGTATTTTCTATTTGGATCATCTGGGGAAGGAAGAGGAGCAAAGATGAAATGTATGCTCTCAAGTGCTAAGAGTAGACGTGGAAGGTGAGGAAATGGAGGAAGTTTTAAAGAGGAGCTGGATTTCCACCAGAAACCCCAGCAATCTGCAGGACATGAGGTGGTGATAGAACTGGGGTGGGGTAGGGCCATCAGCTTGGGCATTAGCCACTGGATACTTGTTCATCTCTTTCTCAGTTGAACAGTATTTCATTCTGCATCAACTACCAACTAGTTTTCAAAAAGAATGCTTCCAAACCATCATCCTGAATCATCACCCTGAAAAACTTGATCAAGAGGGTTACCATTCTGAGTCTCTGCTTCCATCCATTGCTCAGGTACTTAAAGGAAAGACAACCCAATTACGACAGGTTTCCTTTCCTTATCTACATTTTGCCCCAGGTTGTTGTCCTATATCTTCTCATTTCTGCTTAATATATTCAGCAAGGTCATCACAGATCATCGCCTTCCTTGTCAGAGTCTCAGTGCAACGTTAGATGGTCTGGGTGCAGAGTAATGAGTCAGAATTCCGAAGCCTTGGGTTCTGATTCGTGTTCCTCCATTTCTCAACCGTGCGATTTTCAGCAAATCTCACTTGTCTTCCTTTGTAAAAAAAAAAAAAAAAAGAAAAGAAAATTATACCTGTTCTGCCTTCCTCTCGGGTTGTAGAGCACATTAACTGAAGTAATGTATGGAAAAGCCCTCTGAAGACTGTGATGCCATCAAAATGTATGATATAATTATCATTGACATTAATAACCATGATCTGTGTCTAGATTACAGTGCTGTGCAGGATTACTCTAACATAAGACCACACAATACAAAAGAGAAAAACCAAACTCCCCAAAGAGCATAATATGAAGCTGTTTTTTTTTTCTTTTACTGTGAAATATCTTAATGTAAAGTTCATCAGAGGATTTTCCTAAAAAAGGGGGGGTGGGTGAAGTTTCTCAGCTTTATATATATTGAAAAAACAGATTTCTGAAATGCATTTCTGAAATACAGCATCTGTTTAAAATAAGCTATATCTTAGCTTCTAAAACCAACTGTATATAATCTACATAATCCTAGCTCTCTGTTTATAAAATAATAACATTTTCCAGCATAATTGGCTTTTTAAATAAAATATACATAATTTAATGCAATTTGTATATTCCTGTTCCTGTGGGTTTACCCTATATCTCTAAAATAATTTCTATAAAAGGATAGACATGAAATTTCTACTTTATTTTATAAATTGAGATTAATTTTACACTCAGAGAAGTAATTGCTACTAAAATTATTATGGGGTTTAATAAACCCAAATACTGTATATTCAGAGGTCCAATTCCACATTTATACACTGAGACTTCCCAGATTTCACAAGATTTCTACTTGTTATTACCATTCCTGGAAATAATAT
Organism: Papio anubis; assembly: GCF_008728515.1. Lineage (NCBI taxonomy): Eukaryota > Metazoa > Chordata > Mammalia > Primates > Cercopithecidae > Papio > Papio anubis. The sequence goes on along the minus strand of NC_044985.1, from coordinate 90,859,823 downwards.
TGTCAATGGAGGGTGGATGTCCTTCACCTTAACTTTCCTATCTCCTTCTTGCTTCTATTATCATCTTATTAACTCCTTAGAAGGATGTCAGGCTATTCTGCAGGGAAGTCTTTTAAAAATGAAATTAAGTGATAGAGTTATAAAAAACAGTATAGAATTATTACTATGTCCAAGATACTGTACTTTAATGTACAAACACCCTTTGTACTTTAATGTACAAACACCTATGTAGTAGGATCAATTATTGACCCCAATTACAGAAAAGGAGACTGAGCCACAGAGAGATCTTCATTGACCATGCTATTTGCTGTGGTCTAAATGTCTGTGTCCTCCCCCAATTCATTTGTGAAAACTTAATCCCCAGTGCAGTTGTGTGGAGGGGTGGGGTATCTGGGAGGTGATTAGGTTATGAGGGTGGAGCCCTCATGGGTGGAGATTCCTGCTTTTTTCAAAGAAGCCCAAGAGAACTTGTTTGCACTTCCTCCATGTGAGAATGTCCATGTGAGGATGCTGCAAAAAGGCACCAGCTGTAAAGCAGAGCCCTCACCAAACACTGAATCTGCTTGCACCTTTCTTGGACTTCCCAGCCTCTGGAAGTGTGAGCCATACGTTTCTGTTGTTTATAACTTTGTTATAGTAGCCTGAATAGACTAAGGTATTTTTTTTTTTTTATCATAGTCCAAACTGACTAAGACACTATCTAAAACCTAAAATCTAAAATGAAATTAAAACGTGGGCTCAAGACCAGCCACATCAGTATGACCCCAGGCACTGTTAGAAAGGTAGAATCTCAGCCTCCATTTTAACAAGATCCCCAGGTGATTCACATTTTAAAATCTTTGTACTCATTTGTTTATTATAGGTCCTGTTTCCTAGAATGACGGTTTCCAGTTTTATCCATGGCCCTGCAAAGGACATGTTCCTTTTTATGGCTGCATAGTATTCCATGGTGTATATGTACCACATTTTCTTTATCCAGTCCATCACTGATGGGCCTTTAGGTTGATTCCATGTCTTTGCTATTGCGAATAGTGTTGCAATGAACCTATGTATGCATGTATCTTTAAAATAGAATGATTTAATATTCCTTTGGGTATATATCCAGTAATGGGATTGCTGGATCAAATGGTATTTCTAATTCTAAATCTTTGAGGAATTGCCCCACTCTCCTTCACAATGGTTGAACTAATTTACATTCCCATCAATAGTGTAAAAGCACTTCTATTTCTCTGCAATCTTGCCAACATTTGTGTTTCTTGACCTTTTAATAATTGCCATTCTGACTGGCGTGAGATGGTATCTCATTGTGGTTTTAATTTTCATTTCTCTAATGATCAGTGATGTTGAACTATTTTTCATATGTTTGTTGGCTGCATGTAAGTCTTTTTTTGAGAAGTGTCTGTTCATATCCTTTGCCTACATTTTAATGGGGTTGTTTTTTTCTTGTAAATTTGCTTAAGATCCTTGTAGATTCCAGATATTAGCCCTTTGTCAGATGAATAGATTGCAAAAAAATTCTCCTACTCTGTAGGTTGTCTGTTCACTCTGAGGATAGTTTCATTTGCTATGCAGAAGCTCCTTAGTTTAATTGGATCCCATTTGTCAATTTTTGTTTTCGTTGCAATTGCTTTCGGCAATTTCATCATAAAATCTTTGCCCATGCCTATGTTCTGAATGGTATTGCCTAGATTTTCTTCTAGGGTTTTTATAGTTTTGGGTTTTACATTTAAGTCTTTAATCCATCTTGAGTTAATTTTTGTATAAGGTGTAAGGAAGGGATCCAGTTTCAGTTTTCTGCATATGGCTAGCCAACTCTCCCAGCACCATTTATTAAGTAGAGAATCCTATTCCCATTGCTTGTTTTTGTTAAACATCAGATGGTTGTATATGTGCAGTTTTGTTTCTGAGTTCTCTATCTGTTCCATTTGTCTATGTGCCGGTTTTTGTACAAGTATCATGCTCTTTTGGTTACTGTGGCCTTGTAGTATAATTTGAAGTTGGGTAGTGTGATGCCTCCAGCTTTGTTTTTTTTTTTGTTTTGTTTTGTTTTTTTTTTTTTTTTTTTTTTTTTTTTTTTTTTTTGCTTAGGATTGCCTTGGTTATGTGAGCTCTGTTTTGGTTCCATATAAATTTTAAAATAGTGTTTTTCTTTTTTTTTCTTTTTTGAGATGGAGTCTTGCTCTGTCACCCAGGCTGGAGTGCAGTGGCGCAATCTCAGCTCACTGCAAGCTCTGCCTCCCGGGTTCACACCATTCTCCTGCCTCAGCCTCCCGAGTAGCTGGGACTACAGGCGCCCACCACCACACCCGGCTAACTTTTTGTACTTTTAGTAGAGACAAGTTTTCACCATGTTAGCCAGGATGGTCTTCATCTCCTGACCTCGTGATCTACCCATCTTGACCTCCCAAAGTGCTGGGATTACAGACGTGAACCACCGCGCCCAGCCAGCTTTTTTCTGATCCTGTGAAGAATGTCAGTGATAGTTTAATGACAATAGCACTGAAACTATAAATTACTTTGGGCACTATGGCCATTTTCATGATATTAATTCTTCCTATCCAGGAGCATGGAATGTTTTTCCATCTGCTTGTGCCCTCTTTGATTTCCTTGAGCAGTACTTTATAGTTCTTCTTGAAGAGGTCCTTCACTTCCCTTGTTAGCTGTATTCCTAGATATTTTATTCTTTTTGTGGCAATTGTGAATAGGAGTTCATTCATGATTTGGGTTTCTGCTTGTCTGTTGTTGGTGTATAGGAATACTTGTGATTTCTGCACATTAATTTTGTATCCTGAGACTTTGCTAAAGTTGATTACCAGCTTAAGAAGCTTTTGGGCTGAAATGATGGGGTTTTCTAGATACAGGATCACACCATCTGCAAAAGAGACACTTTGACTTCCTTTCTTCCTATTTGAATACCCTTTATTTCTTTCTCTTGCCTAGTTGCTCTGGTCAGAACTTCCAACACAATGTTGAATAAGAGTGGTGAGAGAGGGAATCCTTGTCTTATGGCAGTTTTTAAGGGGAATGCTTTCAGGTTTTGTCAATTCAGTATGATATTGTCTGTGGGTTTGTCATAAATGGCTCTTATTATTTTGAGATACGTTCCTTCAATATCTAGTTTACTGAGAGTTTTTAACATGAAGGGATGTTAAATTTTATCAAAGACCTTTTCTCCGTGTATTGAGATAATCATGTGGTTTTTGTCTTTAGTTCTGTTTATGTGATGAATTATGTTTATTGATTTGTGTATGTTGAACCAGCCTTGCATCCCAGGGATGAAGCCAACTTGATCGTGGTTGGTAAGTGTTTTGATGTGCTGCTAGATTTGCTTTGCCAGTATTTTATTGAGGATTTTTGCATTGATATTCATCAGAGATATTGGCCTGAAGTTTTTTGTTGTTGTTGTTGTATCTCTGGCAGGTTTTGGTATCAGGATGATTCTGGCCTCGTAAAAAGAGTTAGGGAGGAGTCCTTCCTTTTCAATTGTTTGGAATAGTTTCAGAAGAAATGGTACTAGTTCCTTTTTGTACCTCTGGTAGAATTCAACTGTAAATCTATTTGGACCTGGACTCTTTTTTTTTTTTGGTTGGTAGGCTATTTATTACTGCCTAAATTTCAGAATTTGTTGTTGGTTTATATAGGGATTCAGTCCTGGGAGGGTGTATGTGTCCAGGAATTCATCCATTTCTTCTAGATTTTCTAGTTTGTTCACATAGATGTGTTTATAGTATTATCTGATGGTTGTTTGTATTTATGTGGGATCAGTGGTGGTATCCCCCTTATCATTTTTGATTGTGTTTATTTGAGTCTTCTCTCTTTTCTTCATTATTAGTCTTACTAGTGGTCTGTCCATTTTACTGATTTTTTTCAAAAACCAACTCCTGGACTCGTTGATTTTTTTGAAGGTTTTTTTTGTGTGTGTCTCTATCTCCTTCAGTTCTGCTCTAAGCTTAGTTATTTCTTGTCTTCTGCTAGCTCTGGGGTTTGTTTCTTCTTCGTTCTCTAGTTCTTTTAGCTGTGATCTTAGTGTGTTGATTTAAGATCTTTCTATATTTTTGATGTGGGCATTTAGTGCTATAAATTTCCCTTTTAACACTGCTTTAGCTGCATCCCAGAGATTCTGATACATTGTCTCTTTGTTCTTATTGGTTTCAAAGAACTTCTTAATTTCTGCCTTAATTTTATTATTTACCCAGGAGTCATTCAGGAGCAGGCTGTTCAATTTCCATGTAGTTGTGTGGTTTTGGGTGGGCTTTTTAATCTTGAGTTCTAATTTGATTGCACTGTGGTCTGAGAGACTGTTATTATTTCAGTTCTTTTGCATTTGCTGAGGAGTACTTTACTTCCAACTATGTGATCAATTTTAGAATAAGTGCCATGTGGTGCTGAAAAAAAATGTACATTATGTTTTGGGGTGAAGAGTTCTGTAGATATCTGTCAGGTCCACTTGGTCTAGAACTGAGTTCAAATCCTGAATATCTTTGTTAATTTTCTGTCTTGATGATCTGTGTAATACTGACAGTGGGGTATTAAAGTCTTCCACTATTATTTTGTGGGGGTCTAAGCCTCTTGTCAGTCTCTAAGAACTTGTTTTATGAATCTGGGTACTCCTGTATTGGGTACATATATATTTAGGATAGTTAGCTCTTCTTGATGAATTGAACCCTTTAGCATTATGTAATGCCCTTCTTTGTCTTAGATTTCTGACTTTTGTTGGTTTAAAGTGTATTGTGTCAGAAACTAGGATTGCAACCCCAGCTTTTTTCTGCTTTCCATTTGCTTGGCAAATTTTCCTCCATCCCTTTATTTTGAGTCCATGTGCGTCTTTGCACATGAGATGTGCCTCTTGAATACAGCACCATGATGAGTCTTGTCTTTATATCCAGCTTGCCATTCTGTGTCTTTTAATTGGGGCATTTAGGCCATTTACATTTAAGGTTAATATTGTTGTGTGTGAATTTGATCCTGTCATCATGATGCTGACTGGTTAATTTTGCAGACTTGTTAATATAGTTGCTTCATAGTGTCATTGGTCTGTGTAGTTCAATGTGTTTTTGTAGTGGGTTTCTTATCCATGTTTAGTGCTTCCTTCAGGAGCTCTTGCAAGGCAGGCCTGGTGGTGACAAAATCCCTCAGCATTTGCTTGTCTGGAAAAGATTTTATTTCTGCTTTGCTTATGAAACTTAGTTTGGCCAGATATGAAATTCTGGATTGGAATTTCTTTTTTTCAAGAATATTGAGGCCAGGCACAGTGGCTCACTCCTGTCATCCCAGCGCTTTGGGAGGCTAAGGCGGGCGGATCACAAGGACAGGAGATCGAGACCATCCTGGCTAACACGGTGAAACCCCGTCTCTACTAAAAATACAAAAAAAAATTAGCCAGGCATGGTGGCGGGCACCTGTACTCCCAGCTACTCAGGAGGCTGAGGCAGCAGAATGGTGTGAACCCGGGAGGCGGAGCTTGCAGTGAGCTGAGATCGTGCCACTGCACTCCAGCCTGGGCAACAGAGCAAGACTCAGTTCCAAAAAAAAAAAAAAAAAGAATATTGAATATTGGCCCCCAATGTCTTCTGGCTTGAAGGGTTTCTGCTGAGAGGTCAGCTGTTAGTCTGATGGGCTTCCCTTTGTAGGTGACCTGGCCTTTCTCTCTGGCTGCCCTTAACATTTTTTCCTTCATTTTGACCTTGGAGAATCTGATGATTATGTGTCTTGGGGTAGATCTTTTCATGGAGTATCTTATTGGGGTTCTCTGGATTTCCTGAATTTGAGTATTGGCCTGTCTTGCTAGATTGGGGAGGTTCTCCTGGATGATATCCTGCAGTGTGTTTTCCAACTTGATTCCATTCTCCCCATCTCTTTCAACTACTCCAATTAATTGTAGGTTTGGTCTTTTCACATAGTCCCATAGTTCCCAGAGGTTTTGTTCATTCCATTTCTTTTTTTTTCTCTAATCTTGTCTGCTTGCCTTATTTTAGGAAGATAGTCTTCAAGCTCTGATATTCTCTCTTCTGCTTGGCCAATTCAGCTATTGATAGTTGTCTTTGCATCACAAAGTTCTCATTCTGTGTTTTTCAGCTCCCTCATGTCATGTCATTCTCTAAACTGGTTATTCCAGTTAACAGCTCCTGTAATCTTTTATCATGGTTCTTAGTTCTTTGCATTGGGTTAGAACATAATCCTTTAGCTCAGCGAAATTCTTTATTACCCACTTTCTGAAGCCTACTTCTATCAGCTCAGCCATCTCAGCTTCAGCCCTATTCTGTGTCCTTGCTGGAGAAGTGTTGTGATCATCTGTAGGAGAAGAGGCTTTCTGGCTTTTGGAATTTTCAGTGTTTTTGCGTTAGTTTTGCTCATCTTCATGGATTTATCTACCTTTGATCTTTGAGGCTGATGACATTTGGATGGGATTTTTGTGGGGGGTGGTCTTTTCTGTTGATGTTGTTGCTTTCTGTTTGTCAGCTTTTCTTCTAAGAGTCAGGCCCCTCTTCTGAAGGTCTGCTGCAGTTTGCTGGAGGTCCACTCCAGACCCTGTTCACCTGGGTATGACCATTGGAGGCTGCAGAACAGCAAAGATTGCAGCCTGCTCCTTCCTCTGGAAGCTTTGCCCCAGAGGGGCACTGGCCTGATACCAGCTGGAGCTCTCCTGTATGAGGTGTCTGTTGACCCTTGTTGGGAGGTCTCACCCAGTCAGGAGGCACAGCATCAGGGACTTGCTTGAGGAGGCAGTCTGTCCCTTAGCAGAGCTGGTGCACTGTCCTGGGAGAATCCCTTTTGTCAGGATCAGCTGAAGAGCTGGTGCACTGTGCTGGGAGAATCCCCCTTGTCAGGATTAGCCACTCTCAAAGGATCATTTTTAATATAAAATAAAGACTCTCACATAAAATGAACATGGGTCAAAGACTTTATTTAATGCATTAATTAATGAGATCCAGTAAGATGTTACAATCAGTTCAAAAGAGAATTCAGAGAATCACATATATACATAGGTAATACAAAATGTTAAAATAAATTTACAAATACCTACAAAATTAGTCTATTGCATTCCACCAAACATTGTTCACTTGCATTTTTAGGGAAAAGAATCATTTGAATTATCAGTCATTTTCTACAATGTGGAGAGTTGAAAAATAAGTCAAAGACAATGAAAGACAGAGATAACCACAAACAATGCTCTAGACAATATCTAGGTTTTCTGTAGTAGATGCCCCATAATCTTTGTGGTGCCTTGCACATTTTTTCCTGACAGCACTCAGTGTTTTTGAGGTCTAGCAACAGATTCTTGTTGGGATAGATAGAACGGCTAGATGAAAACCAAGTAAGAAGTCCCACTTAGGAGTTTGAGTGAGATTAGTTCAGCTAATTGCATCCTCAAATACCTGCAGCCACAGTGAAGCCAAAATCCAAGCTTTAAATGGGATAGCTCGACTCCAGAGGTGTCTATACACATTTTTCTGATGAGGAGGTCAAATTTCCAATGTTACTTGGAAAGGTGTTGCTTTAATCGTCAAACTGGGAAAGAGGAAGAAAATGCACCAAGAAACTCATCCAAGTCTGAAAGATAAGGAAGGGGCTCTAATATTCTAATTGAGCGTTCTTCAGCTTCTTGCATATATAATACCTCATTTATATTTCCTATCAACACTGAAAGATAGTTACTTTTATCCCTGTTTTTCCTACAAGGAAGCTGCAATTTCAAAGGGTAATGGGATTTTCCCAACTGAGGGAAGGAATTTGAACCATACCCATCTTTTCAAGGTTCATACTCTTTCCTATAGTTTAATTTTGCAGATTAGGTTAGTTCATTTATCTGTCATTTTTAGGAGGCTCCAAAACTTTCTTATGGAAGCTATAGTTGTCACTCTGAAATAGAAAAACAATTACATGTCAATGCAGTCTAGGTTTATTCTTGGAGATTCAGCAGCAACTTGAAATTTCATTTTTAGTCACCAATTTCACTAATATTTAAAAATGTGCTTTGCAGATATCTGAATGTTTCTCAGATCTACCTTTAACTTCTTGCATTTTTTATTAAGCTGAGATATTTAAAATATAATCACTTCCCACAGGCACTTTACAATTGTAGAAAAAAAGGTGCTATAAAGTACCAAAAACTTGGAATGTACAGTTATTATTATGAAGACGCAGAAGTTGAGAGTCTCAATTGAAGATCTGTGTGTTTACTTATTTCTAAGAATCTGTGACTAGTGGATCAAGCTACACTTACACAGTGTGGGCAGCAAAGTCTCTCAACTTTCTTTGGGAAGCAATGCGATTGAGCCCCTTCAGTGATGAATAAGTAGACACCACTCCCAACACTGCTGTTAAACTCAAGTGTTACTCTTAAGTCTTTTTAAAGTAAGCAAGCCGGAGGAAACATTTCAGTTTCTCTTTTGAACTTTACTCATGAGTTTTTCCTAATAATCAGTATGCTGCTAATAATTTGTATTCAGCTTGTTTAACATTTAACATCTTCACATCATCTACATTTTCCTGCTGTACTTTGTAGCTGTGCAGGATCTCTTCATATCGAAACATCACAGCCCACTTAATATTTCTCCCTGCAATGTGACACTAGGGTGGGGACAACTTGGCTAGGTACATGGGGTTTTAAAATTGGTAATGATAAAATAAATATGACCCTGTTGGTTCCTAACGACCAACACACATGGATTTTAGCAATAACTTAGCTGTCTAAAACCCATTTAGTCAGTAATTTCATTCTAAGATGTACTATTAGTGGTCTAATGTTAGTCACTGACCACTTCTGATCAATGTACAAGTATTTGGGGTATATTTCCTTAGGATGTATGCTTCGCAAAGTAGAATTGACAGGTCTACCATTACTTTATTTTTTTTTTAAATGTAAATAATCAGTGAATTGTAATTCCAATAATCTTCCAATAGTCTGGTAATTTAGCCGCATCCACTTCTTCCCTGCTGTAATCTGTTTTTAACCCTGATCCCAGGGAAAGCTTTCCAAATCTCAACTTTGCTCATATCCTTCTATGACTTCCCATTGCCTTAAGGGTTAATATAATCTTGTCATTCCCCACAGAGACGACATGGCTTGGCCCATTCTTAAAACACCACCGTGGTCTAGACGAAATAATCACTGTCCCCTTCATACTTCAACTCACTTATCCATTTATCAAGGAGACCCTTCCTGGCCCCCTCCTACCCTTAATTGGATCACATATTCCAATTATATGCTCTTCTACTAAAACTAACCAAAGGCATTGTACAACACTAATTAATGTGATCATTTGGTTATTGTCTGTTTTTGACATTAGATTCTAAGCTTCATGAGGGTAGGAATCTGCCTCTTTCTGTTTACCACTGCATTCCCAATGCCTAGCACAGTGTCAAGCCCAGAAGAGGCACTCAGTAATTGCTGGGTAAATTAACAACAGAATGAACAGTCACCAGTTAAACACAAAAACTGCAGTTTCTTCTTGGTCCCTATAGTTTTATCTATTTATTTGCTAGTTTGTTTCGTCTGGGCTTTTCTGATTTTGCTTTATTTTGTAGCTGGTTTCACAACATTGCATCAGAAAGAAAAAGAGGAGATATGAACTGAACAGGTACCAGTACCTTCAAAGAATGTTTTCATATGATCTCACTTAGTCCTCATAATCTGTGAGGCAGGTATTATTGCTCTCTTCTTCTTCTTTTTTTTTTTTTTTTTTTTTTGAGACGGAGTCTCTCTCTGTCACCTAGGCTGGAGTGCAGTGGCGCAATCTCAGCTCACTGTAAGCTCCACCTCAGGGACTACAGGCGCCGGCCACCATGCCCAGTTAATTTTTTTTTTTTTTTTTTTAGTAGAGACGAGGTTCCACCGTGTTAGACAGGATGGTCTTGATCTCCTGACCTTGTGATCCGCTGCCTCGGCCTCCCAAAGTGCTGGGATTACAGGTGTGAGCCACTGTGCCCAGTCTATTGCTCTCATTTTACAGAAGTGAAATTGAGTCATAGAAATGTTATACAAAGTTATACTACTAAGACATGGCAAAGCCAGAGGATGAACCAAGACTTGCCTTTGACTGCTGAACTTGGAGCTGGGGATCTTGCTTAGTCTGCAGGCTGGGTAGTCATAGTCATCTACCCATCATTTTAGCCAGGCTTTGAGCCTCCAGTTTTCTCTTCTACAAAATGAGGACTAGAAGCCCATATTAATGTATATTTCTTCACTTGATCTTAACCAAAAGGCCGAGAAGCGATAATGTATATTTCTTTAATCACTAGTAATAATAAGAAGTTTCCTACTATGACCTACTATGAATGTGTGATGACCCACTGTGATGACCTTCTATTTGTTGTGTAACTACTATCTGTCTCCTTTATCAATCAGCAAGGAGTGTCAGATTACAAAAATGGGTACAAGTCTGCCCCTTCCCTGATTCCACATACTGTAGCAGTGCTCTCTTGCACCGAGTCTGAGATTGGCGCTGTGACTTGTTTGGCTCATGGAATAGTATCCAATGCGACACAAGCAGAGACGTGAAAAAGCACATGTGCATTAGGGTTTGCCCTCGGGCTGTGCTTATGCCACATAGGAACAAGCATGAACTAGAGTTTCAGATGATGAGAGCAAGTGTCCCTATTGCACTAGCCAATAACTGGCCACCTTTTGGAGGCAGAAACACCTAACTGATCCCAGAGGCCTGAAGAAGCCAGCACAGATCAGAAGGATCACGGAGTCCAACCCATGGATTTATGTGCCAAATAAATGCTTATTGTTTAAACCATGACATTTTGAGTACTGATTTCATGTGTATATTATTATTATTATTTTTATTTGTAAAAACTGAAAACAACAAAAACATCTAAAACCACAGTTTCTAAGAGAAAGACTAGTTCTTGCCCATCTGGTACCTCTCTTTGGACTTGCCCTTGGCTCCTACTGGCCTTGCATTTAAGAGCGGGGTCTCTAAAGGTATCCTTGGTGATGACAGTTTTTGTCCAAGAGAATATCCACAGAGCATCTTGTGGGCATGAGGTGATTGTGGTTATGAACTTTCACAAAAGACTCGATGCTTGACCTCCTGAAGATTTTCTTCTTACCCAAGGCAGTTGTCCTTCTGTCTCCCCTACAGTTCTGCTTTCTTTTGTAGTCACTTATGTCATTCTATTCCTTCTCTACCTGACTGCAAAGTTCTTGACAGCAGGAACAGTATATATTTTCCATTTGTTCAGTGTCTTTCACAGAGTACATGTTCAGTACCTATTTGTTAGAGTGATGTGAAGTTCAATTATCCCAGAAAAAAATATAGTTCTTAATGCAGTCTTCCTGAACCTGTGAGTGTTCCCCACTTATTTGAAAACTTAGGGAGTTTTCAAATCTGTGCAAATCTTCTCTTGTTTCCCTGCCTGGTATTATCTAAATAGAATATCTGCAAAATGGAAAGCAGAAGTCTTTGGTAGCTCAAAAAAAGACTGTAAAAGAGACATGTAAATTTAACTGACTGACATGGCAGTAGAAATAGGTTTTAGTTACCAGTAAAATAAAGAATTCAAGACTTGGAGACTGTTTCCAGGTTTGTGCCAGCCAGCTGGGCAGTACCCCCATGTGCTCAGTTCAGGGCCCACAAAGATGACTTGGGTATGGTCTCTGCTTTGAAAACCAGGATAATAATAGTGACCAAAAGCTATGACAGTTGCAAAGTTTAACCACATGATTATGCAAATATCATTTTAACTATGTTGAAGAAAAATTATCTGTACAAATGTAATGTCAATATTGTGGTTTAGAAGTAAAGTTCTAATATCTGTTTTCTTCTCTCACTCACAAATCTATTTTCTTTTTTTTTTTTTTTTTTTTGAGACGGAGTCTCACGCTGTCGCCCAGGCTGGAGTGCAGGGCGCTGACATCTTCGCTCACTGCAGGTCCGGCTCGGTTCTGGCATTCTCCTGCCTCAGCCTTCCCTGAGCTGGGACTACAGGCTCAGCCACCCACCCAGCTAATTTTTGTATTTTTAGTAGAGACGGGTTTCACCGTAGTCTCGATCTCCTGACCTTGTGATCCGCCCTCCTCGGCCTCCCAAAGTGCTGGGATTACAGGCATGAGCCACCGCACCCGGCCACAAATCTATTTTCAACTAGAATCTGTTTGTTGTTTAAATGCTTTTCCCCTCCTTACCCTTGATGATGGGAGGTTCCCACTGGATCTTGAGGAATTCACTGAGAAGTAGAGCTTAGAGACCAGGAGACATTTGGACTGCCAAGGTCATATCCCAGCCCTGCTTCAACCCTAATTTTTCTCATAAGCACTCCACTCCCATGGCCTCACCCCAAACCTTTCCTTCATCTGGATGTGTGCCACCTCTCAAACCCTACCCAGCCCGGCCCTCATGGTGCACTGTGTCAGCAAGACTCTCGCCAGCACCCTTGACACCTTCACCCTGTGCCACATCCACCCTGCAAACCTTCTAACCACCTTGGATCATTTACACCATCTGCCTCCTTTGCTTCTCTACCCAGGCTTCTGAGAGCAATGAAAGAATCTCACAATGACCACAATGCTAATGCTTTTTCAGCCAGTATTTATTGAGCATCCACCATGCACTGGAAACAGTAGAAGAAATTGCTAGACTCAGAGCAATACACAGAAAAAAAGAGGGAGGTTCTCTTCCTTCTCAGAGCGTAAAGTCTGATGGGCTGGGGTGGTGGGGTGGAGTTCAACAATTCCCGCATAGTATGATGAGCATTATCAGGATGGAAGAGCAGAGTGCCCTGGAAGCCCAAAGGAGGGCTTCTAAATTAGAGATTTTGCGGGACAGAGAAATCTTTGCCACTTCTAATTCATCACCTTCAACTTCACTGGGATCCTTGGCACCATTCAGCAATCCTTTCACTGTTGTCTAGTCAGCTCCACCTCAATTCCCCCAGTGGATGGTCAAGCCTTCACTGCTCTCAAAAGCCCCATCCATTCTTAACTTACTCATCTCTCAGGAGATGACACAGCCTCTGACTGTACTGAGGAAGTCCAGCGCATATTTAAAAATCTACCTTTACTTCAACTCCTCCCCTCCTGACTTAGAAGAGAAGGTGCCCTGCTTTTGACCCTATCTCTCTACCATCACCCCCAATTCATCTTGAGATCAGGACCCTGACAAATTGGTTTATTTTCTTCCTTGCTTATATTTCCTTATATTCAAGTTCTTCCTCCTAACTACTCAACCCCCAGCTAATAAACATATATAAACCTCTCTTATACAAAAGGTAAACTATAAATAAATAGAACTACCCAAATATTTTCAGATTTCATCAGCTTCCAGATTAAATCTAAATTGTAACTGGGTAAAAAAAAAAAAATGACCAGTTTATAAATGTTCTCTAGCATCTTGCAGATAATTCTAACCTCCACCCACTCCTGCCTCCAGGTATGCCTAGGATTCCCAAAGGAAGGGAGGTCTAACACGTGTTCGTAAAAAAGCTGTGTTCATTTGTTGCTGTGTTGCTTTGCTAGTGACCTGTCTCTCCCAGCCCACCCTTAGCTTGACCATGTTAAGGTTCCATTACACACCACTGGAGAGCTACTGGCACTGCTGTCTCCAGCTCAGCAGCCTCTGAAGATTCCAGCTAAGTCAGCAATATGCCTAAGTGCTGGCCTCATCCTCAGCTGAGGTAGGGTTTCAAGGAGCATTCAGAGTCTGCTGATGGCTGTGGCCACCAATGTTCTCAATGTAATGGTGCTAGCATCCACTGATCTGCACCCCCGTGGTGCCTGGACAACTGGGATTTGCAGAGAGACGGGAAGGGAATGATTCCTATCACTTTGCCTTAATTTTCATTAGGAAGACAAATAACAAGCATGCCCTCAACAGGCCTGATACCTTGCCACAGGGGGTTCTGTGCAGTTATTTTCTATACACCCCAAACACAACTCCGTGTTCCTCTCTCCCAGGGGCAGTCCTGTCTAATAATCTAGTCTCTGCTTACCCGCCTCAAACTAAACCCCACCTGCTAGACACGTCTATCTGTGTCCGAACCACCATCACGGATACAGCTCAAGGTTTCCCAGGAAGATCCTCAGCATCCTATGAATCCCAGCACTTTAGGAGGCCGAGGCAGACAGATCATTTGAGGTCAGGAGTTCGAGACCAGCCTGGCCAACATGGTGAAACCCCATCTCTAATAAAAATACAAAAATTAGCCAGGCATGTGGTGGTTTGCACCGGTAATCCAAGCTACTTGGGAGGCTGAAGCAGGAGAATCACTTGAACCCGAGAGATGGAGGTTGCAGTGAGCCAAGATCACACCACTACACTCCAGCTTGGGTGACAGAGCAAGACACCATCTCAAAAAAAAAAAGAACAGGCCTTGGAATGGGTGTCAACTGATTACCTGGAAGGAAGATGGATGTCACAAATCAGTATAATAGTCTTACGCAAATCATGCAATAGCCATGACCCTACTACAAAAAATGAAACATCATTTCTCAGTCGTGCTACTCATACTAGCTCGTCTCCTCACATTTGCCCTTCACAGCCAAGCCCCTTGCTTGAAAGTCAGCTATAATCTTTATTTCCTTGCTGTACACTCATTTTTAAATTTAATATTATCTTCTTTTAAAATATAGTTGTATATTCACTTGGTTTAAAATTCACAAAGTACAAAAAGCTATTCCTGGCTACCAAATGTCCCTCCTCAGACGCAACCAGTTTCCTGTGTATCCTATCAGAGATGTCTTATTAAACACAAGCAAAAGCCTTTTTTAAAAATAGTAATACCATCCTGTATGTACACACCACACTCTTCCTTTTTTCCCTTAACACTATAGGGATCATTTTATATCAACAGATGAAGAGCATCCTCGTCCTTTTGGGGTGGGGGAAGCTGCAGAACATTCTCTTGCATAGTTGTACCATAAGTTATTTAACTAGTCCCATATTGCTGAACTTTAGGTTGTTTTAATTTTTTGTGGTTGCAAATAGAGCTGAATTCTTTTTTTGAGATGGACCTACATGGTTCATGGATTTTTTTTTTAATGCAATTTCCATCAAGACACCAAGATGTTACATTTCAAAGTAAGGTGGAACATCATATAATTTCTAAAGATGAAAAACCAATTTTGTGACTCAAGTTTCTCACTTATAGAGTCTAGAGATGGTGTGGGAGTTGGAGGTTAGGAAGCATTATGGAGAGTAGATTCTATAGGTTGTGAATCCTATCTCCCTATGATGGAGCACTGGACATTCTTAACCCGCATTTCATGACAAAGGAAAAGGCTTCAAGATGATTGCCCAGGGAGTTTCATATGTGGTCCCTGGAAGTAAGGGATAATGTATTAAATATACCTAGAAAAGCTAAAGGGTAAGGGATATCTGGCTAGTTGCTTAGAGGGTAAAGAGACAGCTGCAGGGGAGCCTGTGCTCTCAGAGTTGATTGGGACAAAGGATGTCTAAGTATTTCCTTGGGACCAGATAACGACCCCAAGCAAGGGCAGTGTGAAATGTCTTCGGTTTTGTTTAAGAGAAATACTTGGGAGAAAAAAGTCTCAGCAGAACTGAAGCTTAAGTCACCAGCAGATGCATAAGGGCTGAAGAAGCATAAAAGGCTAGTTGTCAGAGAGATGGATGTATCTTCATGAAGGGAATGTCAGGTGAGAGATTCCCTAGCAGTCGAGGGAGAGAGATCTAGGTCTTTAAGAACCCATGAAGGATCTCAAAGAGAAGGTGGGTTAAAAAAATAAAATCTACCACAGTCAGAATAGGTGTTGGTCAGTTAGGTATTTCCTGTTTCCTTGCTTCTTCTCTTTCCCAGCGTTCCTCCCTAGAGGGATCTGGAAGCAGATTAGAAAGACAGGAGGACAGAGAAAAGCACCGGAGGGGCGAGAGGGGAGCCAGTGTTGCCCTCTTCCCTCACTGCTGGTGTTCAACCTGCAATAGGCCGGACCTGAGAAAAGAGAGAAAGTTAAATGAAACTTAAAGTATTTTTGATGGTATTGAAGCGAACATTTGAACAGCTGACAATAAGACCTTTTTATTAAACCGAAAATGATTAGAAAAGCCATGGGGCTTATATTAACTTTCATTGAGGGACTGAGTTCCACAAATAAATTGAGCGAGACAATGGGGTACTGCCACTTTTTTAAAAGGTGTGGAAAGTCACAAGTTACTGTTGCTTTCATCTTAGCAACAAGGACACTCCAAAGAAGTTATGAAATCATAACTGTGGATTTTTTTGTTTTTTTAAATCTGTCAGAGAGCTGAGGATACAAAGAAACCTAAATGAATTAAGTGATAAGCCCTTTCAAGGAGAAAAGAGATGCATGGTTGTATTCATTCTTGGCAGAGTGGTGAGAGAAGGAAAATTCAATGTAGACAGGGGTATGGGAAAACCATGAAAAATCAAACTTTAATGGTCACATGTAGACTGACATAGTAAATTTGAAATCCAAGGGTCTCCAATCACAGAGCAAGTTTACACCAATTTAGGAACTCTTTCCCACAGTCCTTCACTAAGTTCATTCGGTTAACACCTAGAAGACTGAGGACACAGCAGGATAAGTGAGAAAAATTCACCTCTGAAGGTTTGCAGGGAAGAATGAGGAGCAGCTGAAATGGTGTGTGTATATATATATATATAGAGAGAGAGAGAGAGAGAGAGAGATTGTCTAAAGCAAAAGGTAGCAATGTGTTTTGGGCCTTATAGCAAACGTAGAAGTAAAATTTATAACCACCAGAAGACAAAGGGTAAGTTGGGGGCTGAAAAGCCTCTTTATATCATTGTAGGGTTCTGTATACTGTATGTAATGTAATTAAATATTATTGAAAGTAGACTATGTTAAAGATCCATATTGTAATATCTAAAGCAAACATTCAAAAAAGTACAACCAAAAAGTCAATTTAGGAGAGGAGGAGAAAAATTTAAGTAAAAAATCATACTCAATCACCCAACAAAAGTCATCAAAGAAGGAGCAAAAAACATCCAAAGAGTAAATGGGAGAATCAGAAAAACAGCAACATGGAAGACTTAGATACCACCATACCATTAATTATATTAATTTTAAATTAACTAAATACTCCCTTAAAAGTCAAAATTACTAGGTGCGATTAAAAATTTAAGATCCAACTCTATGCTGTTTGCAAGAAATCTACTTTAAATAAAAAGACAGGTGAAAAGTTAAAATTACTATAAGATAAAACATGCAAATACTAAGCATAAGAAGGGCTGTGTGGCTACAATAATATCAGATAAAGTAGATTTCAAGATCGATAATGTTACCAGAAATAAACAGGGACCTTACTTAATGATAAAACGTTTAAATCTTCAAGCAGACCTCACAATTCTCTGAATGTGCATGGGCCTGATAACAGAGTTTCAAATACATGGAGCAAAAGCTAAGAGAATAAAAGGAAGAAATAGAAAAATCCACAAAGTTGTAAATTTTAACACCCATCTTTCGGTAATAGATAAAACAAACAGACCAAATCAATCAGAATATAGAAGGTGTGAAAACTGCTACTAGCCCCATTACTGTGTGATATTTTAGAAAAATACCCAACACTTATATCCAAAAAGATACATTCTTTTCAAATGCACAAGGAGCATTCACTAGGGTAGATGTACAGCATATGTCCTCTGTACAAAATAATATTAAATTAGCAATTGTTCATCATAAGACATCTCAAAAATCTTCAAATATTTGGAAAGTTAGCTATGTCTAAATAACCCCTGGTAAAAGAAGAAGTCAAAAGGCAATTAGAAAGTATTCTCAACCAAATGATATTGAAAATCCAACATATCAAAATTTGGAGATGCATTAAAGCAATTTTAGAGGGCAATTTATTACTTTAAATGCCTATATTAGAAAATAAGAATGCATAATCAAATTAATAATCTAAGTTTGCCAATTAAGCTAGAACAAGAAGAGAAAATCAAACCCAAGATAAATACAAGAAAGGAAATATTAGAGCAGAAATTAATGAAATAAAAAACAGACAAAAATAGAGAAAGTTAAGTCAAAGGTGTCATTAAAAAAAAGTAAAATTGATGACCGGGCATGGTGACTCATGTCTGTAATCTCAGCACTTTGGGAGGCCAAGACGGGAGGATCATTTGAGGTCAGGAGTTCAAGACCAGCCTGGCCAACATGGTGAAATACCATTTCCACTGAAAATACAAAAATTAGCCAGGTATGGTGGCACACGCCTATAATCCCAGCTACTGGGGAGACTGAGGCAGGAAAATCACTTGAACCCAGGAGGCGGAGGTTGCAATGAGCCAAGATCGTACCGCTGTACTCCAGCCTGGGCAACGGAGTGAGACTCTTGTCTCAAAAATAATAATAATTAAAAAATTAAAAGCTAATAAAATTGATAAACCTCTAGCAAGAGTGATCAAAGGTCTCACATGCACACAGAGAGAAAGAGAGAGAAAAAACACCTAATCAACGATAATGTAAATGAAAGCAGCAACTTCACTACAGAGCTGTAGACATTCAAAAGAGAATAAAGCATATGATAATCAACCTATGCCAATTGTCAGGGACTGTGAAGGATCTTAAATTGTCAAGAACTATGATGATTTCACTCTATTTGCAAGCTTACAAGTTAGCCTGCCAGGCTTATGTATGTTGGCAGAAGATATGAGACTCCTGGGTCACAGACTAAGGCCTTTATTACTTATGGCACAGCAAGCCACATGAGCTTCATGCTTGAGTCAGTTCCTCTTTAATCCTCCATTCCATAGGGTGACACAAGCAGTTCAGATGAGTGTTGTGCACACAGCTGGTTTGTGTCAGAGCTGAGCAATCTCAAGGCTTAGATAAGAAGCTGTGAGCAAACCTGCCTGAACTTTGCCCCAGAAGGAGACATTATCTTTGTTTTACTGGACAGCAAACAAACCTGCCTTCTACTCTAGAGAGAGAAACTATTTGTGTCTTTCTAGAGTACTCTCCATAGAAACATCCTGAAAAGATAGTTTGAAACAAAAGTTGTTGGTGTTTCTGCTCAAGACACGCAGAAATACAACAGACCCATGGAGAATTGTCTACCAATACCAATTGGTGAATTCAACAGGCTCCTTGAAGAAAAACAATTTATGAAAACTGACACAAAAGACATAAGATTAAATAACTCAATATCTAGTAAATTGAATTTGCAATCAAAACATTCCTACAAAGAAATTTCAAGTTTTGGGGGTTTATTTAATCAAAAACAGAAGAAAATTCTTTCAGAAAATAGGAGTAAAAATTGTCCATTTTTTATGATGCTAGCATAACCCCAATAACAATACTTAACAAAAAGATTTTTCTTTTCTTTCTTTTTTTTTTTCTGAGATGGAGTTTCAATCTTGTTGCCCAGGCTGGAGTGCAATGGCGTGATCTTGGCACAGACCAATATCCCATATGAACGTAGATTCAAATAAACAATTTTTTTATTTTTAATTTTTGAGGGTACATAGTAAGTGTATACATTTGTAGGGTACATGAGATGTTTTGGTACAGGCGTGCAGTGCATAAAAATCACATCATGGAGAATGGGGTCTCCATTCCCTCAAGCATTTATCCTGTGTGTTACAAACAATTGAATTATACTCTCTTAGTTATTTTTAAATGTACAAATAAGGTATTATTGACTATAGTCACCCTGTTGTGCTATCACACAGTAGGTCTTATTCTATTCATTCTTTCTAACTATTTTTTGTACTCATGAACCATCCCCACCTCCTCCTCACCCCCAGCTATCCTTCCCAGCCTCTGGTAACCATCCTTCTACTTGCTATGTCCATGAGTTCAAATAAGTGAGAACATGCAATGTTTATCTTTCTGTGCCTGGCTTATTTTGCTTAACATAATGATCTCCAGTTCCATCCATGTTGTAGCAAAGGGCAGAATCTCATTCTTTTTTATGGCTGAATAGTACTCCATTGTGTATACATACCACATTTTCTTTATTCACGTATCTGCTAATGGACATTTAGGTTGTTTCCAAATCTTAGCTATTATGAACAGTGCTGCAACAAACACGGGAGCACAAATATCTCTTGGATATACTGAGTTCTTTTCTTTTGGGCATATGTCCCACAGGGGGATTGCTGGATCACATGGTAGTTCTATTTTTAGTTTCTTGAGGAACATCCAAACTGTACTCCATAATGGTTATACTAAACAAACTTTTTAAAAATTAGCAAGTTGAATACAGAAATACATAAAAAGTATGACCAAGTTCATTTTATTCCCAGAATATAGTTAGTTTATTATTTTAAAAATCAACTGGCAATTGGCCATAACAGAATAATTTAAAAATATGAATATCTGAATAAATGCACAAAAAGTACTTGACAAAATTCCATGTCTATTCATGATAAAAATTCTCAGTAAATGAGAAATAGAAGGACACTTTTTCAATGTGATAAAGGTCATACATGGAAAACCAATAGCTAATATTATATATCACAAAATGATGGATACATTTCCTCTATGATCTGGAAAAATGTACACTCTTATGACTTCTATTAAATATTGTACTGCAATCTAGTCTAGTGAAATAAGAAAAGAGAAAGAAACAAAAAGTTTGGAGAGGAAAATGTAAAACCGTCACTATATGCAAACTACAGGATTGCATGCATGGTTGTGCATTTAAAACATTCATTATAATTTACCAAAAATTACTAGAACTGACAAGTGAATTTGCAAGGTAGGATGATACATGTTCAATGTGCAAATCTACTGTATTTCTATATACTATCACTAAGCAATTGTAAAATGAAATTATTTTAAAGTACTATTTACAATAGCATTTAAAAACTAAATAACTGGAAATTACACTAAAGGAAGACACACAAGACCTTCATATTGAAAATTACCAAAGATTGCTGAAAAATGTTAAAGAAAACACAAATACATTGGGAGATATATATGACATTCATTAATTGAATAGTTTAATATTAAGATGTTCATTCTCCCCAAATTTATCCATAGATTTAATACACAAACAAATTTAGCAAAGTTATTTGAAGACATTTAAGCTGATCCTAACAATTTTCTGAAAATGCTAATGATCTACAAGAGCAAAAACAATTTTGGAAATGAACAAGTACAATAATTTGGAGGATTTACACTACACAATAGCAACAATTATTATAAAACTATAGTCATCAAGACTGTTTGATATTGCCATAAGAATAGGTAAATAAATTAATAAAACATAATATAGACTAGAGGTATTGACTCACACAATTGACTTTTGACCAAGGCACCAAGTCAATTCAAGGTCTTTCAAGAAATGATGGGAGGGAAACTAGATATCCACATGGAAAAATAAAACAAGGAGTCTTGTCATGAGTTCTATAGTTCATCACCTCTACATCCCTCCAACCCACCCGTACCCCATTCATTTGACCCCTCCTCCTGCCCTGTGACTCATTTTCTCTTTTGCTAGCATGTTGGTGGCTGCTAATGGCTCACAACTGAGTACTTGTCTCCCCAGGAATTGTTCTGGCCAACCAATATCACAATCTTTCCCTGGTGGCAGCCCAAATCCCATGACTGGTTGATGCAGAGGTTCAAATGCCCAGCTCTCTTGCATCATTTGGAATGATGCTAAGGAGCTAGACAAAATATCAGGCTCCTTACAGGATTCATTGAGGCCCCTGTTGCATCACAGTTCAGCTTCTTCTTCTGCCCAATTCTGCTTTCTTCATCCCTCAAGAGTATTTTAGCTGTGAATACTCCTGCATGTAAGTCTGTTTCATGGATAACTCAATCTATATAAAACTTGACCCTTACCCCACTCCCTACCCAAAGAAATCATCTGAGATGGATTACGTGGACCTTGGGTGAAAGTTGGTAGTAACCAGGCAGTGGTTGCCATGGGCCTTGGATGAGACACAGTGCTGTGCTGGCTTTGGGTCTGACCCAGCCTAGTCCTGTTGGTGGTGGGCACAGGGTTGCTTGCATCACCCTCTCCCCCAGCTCCAGACATCTCAGCATGGAGAGAAGGACTCTGTTTTTTTGGGCTAGAGTAAGGGAAGAGAACAAGAGTCTCAGCCTGATAATTCAGGGAATTCTCCCAGATCTTACCCAAGGCACCTCTATGATTCTACAAGAGTCACAGCATTAGTGGGCTTGGTGTATCTCCTAATGCAGATACAGCTGCAGTGACCAAAGACTTAGATCATAGCAGTCAATTCCCTTTGAATACTTGGAAAACCTTCCCAAGAAGGATGGGTATACAAACAAGGCCAGATTGTCAAGACCACAATAAGTACCTAATGCTTCAATGCCTACACATTGACAGCATCCACAAGCATCAAGACCATGCAGGAAAACATGACATCACCAAACAAATTAAATAAGGCACCAATGACCAATCCCGGAGAAACCTTTCTGACAGAGGATTCAAAATAGCTGTCTTGAAGAAGCTCAGTGAAATTCAAGATAACACAGAGAAGGAATTCAGAATCCTATTAGATGAATTTAACAAAGAAATTGAATAACTTTTAAAAATGAAGCAGAAATTTTGGAGCTGAGAAATTCGATTGACATACTAAAGAATGCATCAGAGTCTTTCAACAGTAGAATTGATCAAGCAGAAGAAAAAAATAGTGAGCTTGAAGATGGTATATTTGAAAATATACAGTCCAAGGAGACAAAAAAGAATAAAGAATAAAAAAGAATGCAGCACACCTACAAGATTTAGAAAATACCTAGCTTTTGGCCTTATAGAGGATGTAGAAGGAGAGATCAGGGTAGAAAATTTATTCAAAGGGATAACAACAAAGAACTTTCCAAACCTAGAGAAACACATCAATATTCAAGTGAGAGAGTTACAGAAGAACATCAAGCAGATTTAACCCAAAGAAGACTACCCTGAGGCATTTAATAATCAAACTCCCAAAGGTCAAGGATAAAGAAAGAATCTTAAAAGAAGGCAGTAAGAGAAAAGAAACAACTAACATACAAATGAGCTCCAACACATCTTGCAGCAGGCTTCTCAGGGAAACCTTACATGCCAGGAGAAAGCGACATAACATATTTAAAGTGTTGAAGGAAAAAAACTTTCATCCTAGAATAGTATATCCAGTAAAAATAGACTTCAAACATGAAAGAGAAATAAAGATTTTCCCAGGCAAACAAAAAGCTGAGGGAGCTCATTAACACCAGACCTATGCTATGAGAAATGCTAAAGGGAGTTCTTCATTCTGAAAGAAAAGGGAGCAATAAGAAATTATCTGAAGGTACAAAACTCACTGGAAATAGTAAGTAGACAGACAAACACAAAATATTATGACACTGCAATTGTAGTGTGTAAACTACTCATATCTTATGTAGAAAGACTAAAAGATAAACCTATCAAAAATAACTACAACAACTTTTCAAGACATAGCACAATAATATATAAATAAAACAATAAAAAGTTAAAAAGGGGGATAAAATTAAATGTAGTGTTATTAGTTATCTCTTTGTTTGTTAATTTTTTTTTTTTTTACAATCAGTGTTAAGTTGTCATCACTTTAACATAATGGGTTATAAGATGTTATTTGCAAGCTTAATGGTAACCCCAAATAAAAAAACCTAAGACAGATACACAAAAAATGAAAAAACAAGAAATCAAAACATGCCACCAGGGAAAACCACCTTCACAAAAAGGAAGAGAGAAAGGAAAGAAGGAAGGAAGAGAAGACCACAAAACAACCAGAAAATAAATAGCAAAATGACAGAAGGAAGTCTTTACTTATTAACAATAACATTTAATGTAAATGAACTAAACTTTCCAAGAAAAAACATAAAGTAGCTGAATGGATAAAAATAAAAAACAAGACCAAACTATCTGTTTTTTATAGGAAACATACTTCACCTATGAAGACATAAATAAACTGAAAATAAATGGGTGGAAAAAGATATTCCATGCAAATGGAAACCAAAAGAGAGTAGGAGTAGCTATACTTACATCAGATAAAATAAATTTCAAGACAAAAGCTGTAAAAAGAGACAGAGAGTCATTATATTATTATAAAGTCGTCAATTCAGCAAGAGGTTATAATAATTGTAAGTATATGTGCACCCAACATTGGAGCACCTAGATATATAAAGCAAATATTATTAGAGTGAAAGAGAGAGATAGATCCCAATACAATAATAGCTGATAACTTTAACACCTCACTTTCAGCATTGGAAAGATCATCTAGACAGAAATCAACAAAGAAACATCGGACTTAATGTGCACTACAGAACAAATGAACCTAACAGATATTTACAGAACATTTTATCCAATGGCTGCAAAATGTACATTCTTCTCCTTATCATGTGGCCACAAAACAAATCTTAAAAGTTGCGAAAAAGAAAAAATGAAACCATAATAACCATAATAAGTATCTTCTCTGACCACAATGGAATAAAACTAGAAATCAATAACAAGAGGAACTTTGGAAACTACACGAACATATGGAATTTAAACAATATGCTCCTAATGACCAGTGGATCAATGAAGAAATTAAGAAGGAAGTTAAAAAATGTCTTGAAATAAATGAAAATGAAAACACAATGTACCAAAACCTATGGGGTACAGCAAAATAGTACTAACAGGAAAGTTTATAGCAATAAGCACCTAGATCAAAAAAGTAGAAAAACTTCAAATAAACAACTTATTGATGCAGCTTAAAGAACTAGAGCAAACCAGCTCAAAATTAGCATGAGAAAAGAAATAATACAAATCAGAGCAGAAATAAATGACATTGAAATAAAAAATATAAAACATAAATGAAACAAAAAGTTGGTTTTCTGAAAAGGTAAACAAAATTTGAGACAAGACTCAAATAAAATCAGAGATAAAAAAGGAGCCATTACAACTGATACCACAGAAGTTCAAAGGACCATTAGAGGCTAACATAAGCAATTATGTGACAATAAATTGGAAAACCTACAAGAAATGGAGAAACTCCTAGACACATACAACCTATCAAGATTGAACCATCACAAAATCCAAAGCCTGAATAGACCAATAGCAAGTAATGAGATTGAACCTGTACTAAAAAGTCTCCCAGCAAAGAAAAGCCCAGGACTCAATGACTTTGCTGCTGAATTTTACCAAACATTTAAAGAAGAACTAATACCAGTTCTACTCCAAAAAAATAGAGGAGGGGACACTACCAAACTTATTCTATGAGGACAGTGTTACCCCTCCAAAACCAGACAAAGAGACATCGAAAAATAAAAAGAAAACTAAAGGCCAATATCCCTGTTGAATATTGATGCAAAAATTATCAACAAAATACAAGCAAACAATTCAACAACACATGAAAACAACATTCATCATAATCAAGTGGGCTTTATCTCAGGGATGCAAAGATAGTTCAGTATACACAAATAAATCAATATGATACATCAAATCCACAGAATAAAATCCAAAACCATATGATCATTTCAACTGGTACTAAAAAAGCATTTGATAAAATTCACCATTCCTTCATGATAAAAGCCCCCCAAAAACTGGGTATTGAAGGAACATCTCAACATGATAAAAAAAAAAACAAAAAACCATATACAACAGATCCATAGCTAATATCATACTGAGTGGGGAAAAACTGAAAACCTTTCCTCTAAGATCTGGACCAAGACAAAGATGCCCACTTTTACCACTGTTATTTGACATAGTACTGGAACTCCTAACTAGAGCAATCTGATAAGAGGAAAAAGTAAAGGGCATCCAGACTGGAAAAGAAGAAGCCAAATTTTGCTTGTTTGCAGATGATATGATCTTATATTTGGAAAAAACTAAAGAGTCCCCTGAAAATTTATTGTAATGGATAAACAAATTCAGTAAAGTTGCAGGACACAAAATCAACATACAAAAATCAGTAACATTTCTATATGCCAATGGTGAACAATTAGAAAAAAGAAGTCAAGGAAGTAATCCCATTTATAATAGCTGCAAATAAAACAAGATACCTAGGAATAAACTTAACTAAAGAAGTGAAAGATCTCTGCAATGAAAACTGTAAAACCTGATGCAAGAAATTAAAGAGGACACCAAAAAAAAAAAGGAAAGATATTCAGTGGTCATGGATTGGAAGAATCAATATTGTTAAAATGGGTATACTACCAAAAGCAATCTACAGAGTCAATGCAATCCCTATCAAAATACCAATGACATTCTTCACAGAAATAGAAAAGGTAATGCTGGCCCTCCACCCAAGATGACCAAATAGGAACAGTGCCAGTCTACAGCTCTCAGTGAGATCGACATAGAAGACGGATGATTTCTGCATTTCCAACTGAGGTACCTGGTTCATCTCACTGGGAATGGTTGGACAGTGGATGCAGCCCACGGAGGGTGAGCCGAAGCAGGGCGGGGCATTGCCTCACCTGGGAAGTGCAAGGGGTTGGGGAATTTACCTTTCCTAGCCAAGGGACACTATGAGTGACTATACCTGGAGGAGTGGTATACTCCTGCCCAAATACGGTGTTTTTCCCATGGTCTTCACAACTGGCAGACCAGGAGATCCCCTCCTATGCCTGGCTTTGCAGATACCTTGCCCACGGAGCCTTGCTCACTGCTAATGCAGCAGTCTGAGATCAACCTGGGATGCTGGAGCTTAGTGGGGGGTGTGGGGGTGTCTGCCTTTGCTGAGGCTTGAGTAGGCAGTTCTATGCTCACAGTGTAAGCAAAGCAGCAGGGAAGCTCCAACTGAGTGTGGTGGAGCCCACCACAGCTCAGCAAGGCCTACTACCTCTCTAGATTCCACCTCTGGGGGCAGCACATACCTGAACAAAAGGCAGCAGACAGCTTCTACAGACTTAAACGTCCCTACCTGACAGCTCTGAAGAGAGCAGTGGTTCTCCCAGCACGGCGTTCAAATTCTGAATATGGACAGACTACCTCTTCAAGTGGGTCCCTGAACCCTGTGTAGCCTGACTGGGAGACACCTCCCAGGAGGGACCGACAGACACCTCAAGGCAGCTGCCCCTCTGGGACGAAGCTTCCAAAGGAAGGATCAGGCAGCAACATTTGCTGTTCTGCAGCATCCCCTGGTAATACCCAGGGTCTGGAGTGGACCTCCAGCAAACTCCAACAGACCTGCAGCTGAGGGACCCATATGTTAGAAGAAAAACTAACAAACAGAAAAGAATAGCATCGACATCAACAAAAAGGACATCCACATCAAAACCCCATCCTTAGGTCGCCAACATCAAAGACCAAAGGTAGATAAAACCACAAAGATGGGGAGAAACCAGAGCAGAGACTGAAAATTCCAAAAACCAGAATGCCTCTTCTCCTCTAAAGGAACACAATTCCTAGCCAGCAAGGGAACAAAACTGGATGGAGAATGAGTTTGACAAGTTGACAGAAGTAGGCTTCAGAAGGTCAGTAATAACAAACTCCGAGCTAAACGATCATGCTCTAACCTGTTGCAAGGAAGCTAAAAACCTTGAAAAAAGGTTAGATGAATGGCTGACTAGAATAACCAGTGTAGAGAAGAGCTTAAATGATCTGATGGAACTGAAAACCACAGTATGAGAACTTCTTGAAACATACACAAGCTTCAGTAGCTGATTTGATCAAGCAGAAGCAAGGATGTCAGTGATTGAAGATCAAATTAATGAAATAAACCAAGAAGACAAGATTAGAGAAAAAAGAGTAAAAAGAAATGAACAAAGCCTCCAAGAAATATGGCACTATGTGAAAAGATCAAATCTACGTTTGATTGGTGTATCTGAAAGCAACGGGGAGAATAGAACCAAGTGAGAAAACACTCTTCAGGATATTACCCAGAAGAACTTCCACAACCTAGCAAGGCAGGCCAACATTCAAATTCAGGAAATACAGAGAACACCACAAACATACTCCTTGAGAAGAGCAACCTCAAGACACAAAATTGTCAGATTCACCAAGGTTGAAATGAAGGAAAAAATGTTAAGAGCAGCCAGAAAGAAAGATCAGGTTAGGCACAAAGGGAAGCCCATCAGACTAACAGCGGATCTCTCTGCAGAACCCACAAGCCAGAAGAGAGTGGGGTCCAATATTCAACATTCTTAAAGAAAAGAATTTTCAACCCAGAATTTCATATCCAGCCAAACTAAGCTTCATAAGTAAAGGAGAAATAAAATCCTTTACAGACAAGCAAATGCTGAGAGATTTTGTCACCTCCAGGCTTGCCTTACAAGAGCTCCTGAAGGAAACACTAAACATGGATAGGAATAACCAGTAACAGCCACTGCAAACATCATACCGAATTGTAAAGACCATCAACACTATGAAGGAACTGCATCAATTAATGGGTGAAATAACCAGCTAGCATCATAATGACAGCACCAAATTCACACATAACAATATTAACCTTAAATATAAATGGGCTAAATGCCCCAATTAAAAGACACTGACTGGCAAATTCGATAAAGAGTCAAGACCCATTGGTGTGCTGTATTCAGGAGACCCATCTCACGTGCAAAGACACACATAGGCTCAAAATAAAGGGATGGAGGAAGAACTACCAAGCAAATGGAAAGCAAAAAAAGTGGGGGTTGCAATCCTGGTCTCTGATAAAACGGACTTTAAACCAACAAAGATCCAAAGAGACAAAGAAGGCCATTACATGATGGGCAATGGATCAATTCAACAAGAAGAGCTAACTATTCTAAATATATATGCACCCTATCCAGGAGCACCCAGATTCATAAAGCAAGTTCTTAGAGACCTACAAAGAGACTTAAGAGTCCTACACAATAATAATGGGAGACTTTTACAACCCACTGTCAATATTAGACAAATCAACGAGACAGAAAGTTAACAAGGATATCCAGGAATTGAACTCAGCTCTGGATCAAGCAGACCTAATAGACATCTACAGAACTCTCCACCCCAAATCAACAGAATATACATTCTTCTCAGCACCACATCGCACTTATTCCAAAATTGACCACATAGTTGGAAGTAAAGCACTCCTCAGCAAATGTAAAAGAACAGAAATTGCAACAAACTGTCTCTCAGACCACAGTGCAATCCAATTAGAACTCAGAATTAAGAATCTCTCTCAAAACTGCACAACTACATGGAAACTGAACAACTTGCTCCTGAACAATTACTGGGTAAATAACGAAATGAAGGCAGAAATAAAGATGCTCTTTGAAACCAATGAGAACAAAGACACAATGTACCAGAATCTCTGGGACACATTTAAAGCAGTGTGTAGGGGGAAAATGATAGCACTAAATGCCCACAAGAGAATGCATGAGAGATCTAAAATCGACATCCTAACATCACAATTAAAAGAACTAGAGAAGCAAGAGCAAACACATTCAAAAGCTAGCAGAAGACAAGAAATAACTAAGATCAAGCAGAACTGAAGGAGATAGAGACACAAAAAACCCATAAAAAAATCAGTGAATCCAGGAGCTGGTTTTTTGAAAGATCAACAAAATAGATAGACTACTGCTAGCAAGACTAATAAAGAAGAAAAGAGAGAAGAATCAAATAGACACAATAAAAAATGATAAAAGGGATATCACCACCATTCCAACAGAAATACAAACTACCATCAGAGAATACTATAAACACCTCTATGCAAATAAACTAGAAAATCTAGAAGAAATGGATAAATTCCTGGACACATACACACTCCCAAGACTAAACCAGGAAGAAGTTGAATCCCTGAATAGACCAATAACAGGTTCTGAAATTGAGGCAATAATTCATAGCCTACCAACCAAAAAAAACTCCAGGACCAGACGGATTCACAGCTGAATACTACCAGAGGTACAAAGAGGAGCTAGTACCATTCCTTCTGAAACTATTTCAATCAAGAGAAAAAGAGGGAATCCTCCCTAACTCATTTTATGAGGCCAGCATCATCCTGATACAAAAGCCTGGCAGAGACACAACAAAAAAAGGAATTTTAGGCAAATATCCTGATGAACTTTGACACGAAAATCCTCAATAAAATACTGGCAAACTGAATCAAGCAGCACATCAAAAAGCTTATCTACCATTATCAAATTGGCTTCATCCCTGGAATGCAAGGCTGGCTCAAAACATGCAAATCAAAAAACGTCATCCATCACATAAATAGAACCAATGACAGAAACCACATAATTATCTCAACAGATGCAGAAAAGGCCTTCAACAAAATTCAACGGCCTTTTGTGCTAAAAACTCTCAATAAACTAGATATCAATGGAACATATCTCAAGGTAATAAGAGCTATTTATGACAAACCCACAGCCAATATCATACTGAATGGGCAAAAACTGGAAGCATTCCCTTTGAAAACTGGCACAAAACAAGGCTGCCCTCTCTCACCACTCCTATTCAACACAGTGTTGGAAGTTCTGGCCAGGGCAATCAGGCAGGAGAAAGAAATAAAGGGTATTCAATTAGGAAAAGAGGAAGTCAAATTGTCTGTGTTTGCAGATGACATGATTGTATATTTAGAAAACCCATCATTTCAGCCCAAAATCACCTTAAGCTGATAAGCAACTTCAGCAAAGTCTCAGGATACAAAATTAATGTGCAAAAATCACAAGCATCCCTATATACCAATAACAGACAACAGAGAGCCAAATCATGAGTGAACTCATTGCTACTAAGAGAATAAAATATCTAGGAATACAACTTACAAGGGATGTGAAAGACCTCTTCAAGGAGAACTACAAACCACTGCTCAAGGAAATAAGAGAGGACACAAACAAATGGAAAACATTCCATGCTCATGGATAGGAAGAATCAGTATCATGAAAATGGCCTTACTGCCCAAAGTAATTTATAGATTCAATGATATCCCCGCCAAGCTACCAATGAATTTCCTCACAGAATTGGGAAAAAAAACTACTTTAAACTTCATATGGAACCAAAAAAGAGCCTGCATAGCCAAGACAATCCTGGGCAAGAAGAACAAAGCTGTAGGCATCATGCTACCTGACTTTAACTATACTACAAGGCTATAGTAACCAAAACAGCATGGTACTGGTACCAAAACAGAGATATAGATGAATGAAACAGAACGGAGGCCTCAGAAATAACACCACACATCTACCATCATCTGATCTTTAACAAACCTGACACACACAAGCAATGGGGAAAAGATTCCCTATTTAGTAAATGGTGTTGGGAAAACTGGCTAGCCATATGCAGAAAACTGAAACTGGACTCCTTCCTTACACCTTATACAAAAATCAACTCAAGATGGATCAAAGACTTAAATATAAGACCTCGGATCATAAAAATCCTAGAAGAAAACCTGGGCAATACCATTCAGGACATAGGCATGCGCAAAGACTTCACGTCTAAAACACCAAAAGCAATGGCAACAAAAGCCAAAATTGACAAATGGGATTTAATGAAACTAAAGAACTTCTGTGCAGCAAAAGAAACTATCATCAGAGTGAACAGACAACCTAGAGAATGGAAGAAAATTTTTGCAAGCCATCCATCTGACAAAGGTCTAATATTAAGAATCTACAAAGAACTTAAACAAATGTACAAGAAAAAAGCAAACAGTGCCATCAAAAAATGGGCAAAGGATATGAACAGACACTCCTCAAAAGAATACATTTATGCAGCCAACAGACATGTGAAAAAATGCTCATCATCACTGGTCATTACAGAAATGCAAATTAATACCACAATGAGATGCCATCTCACACCAGTTAGAATGGCAATCATTAAAAAGTCAGGAAACAACAGATGCTGGAGAGGTTGTGGAAATATAGGAATGCTTTTACACTGTTGGTGGGAGTGTAAATTAGTTCAACCATTGTGGAAGACAGTGTGGTGATTCCTCGAGGATCTAGAACTAGAAATACCATTTGACCCAGCAATCCCATTACTGGGCATATACCCAAAGGATTATATATCATTCTACAATAAAGACACATGCCCATGTATGTTTATTGTGGCACTATTCACAATAGCAAAGACTTGGAACCAACCCAAATATCCATCAGTGGTAGACTGGATTAAGAAAATGTGGCACATATACACCATGGAATACTATGCAGTCATAAAAAGGATGAGTTCATGTCCTTTGCAAGGACATGGCTGAAACTGGAAACCATCACTCTCAGCAAACTATTACAAGATCAGAAAACCAAACACCACATGTTCTCACTCATTAAGTGGGAGTTGAACAATGAGAACACATGGACACAGGGAGGGGAATATCACACACTGGGGCCTGTGGGGGGTGTGGATCTAGGGGAGGGATAACATTAGGAGAAATATCTAATGTAGGTTACAGGTTGATGGGTGCAGCAAACCACCATGGCATGTGT
Organism: Papio anubis; assembly: GCF_008728515.1. Classification (NCBI taxonomy): domain Eukaryota; kingdom Metazoa; phylum Chordata; class Mammalia; order Primates; family Cercopithecidae; genus Papio; species Papio anubis. Next base: position 90,827,611 of record NC_044985.1, on the reverse strand, counting down.
ATACCTATGTAACAAAACTGCATATTCTGCACATGTAACCTAGAACTTAAAGTATAATAATAATAACAAAGAAAAGATAATGCTAAGGTTTGTGTGGAACCAAAAAAGACTCAGAATAGCCAAAGCCAACCTGAGCAAAAAGAACAAAACTGGAAGAATCACATTACCTAACTTCAAATTATACAACAGAACTATAGCAACCCAAACAGCATGATACTGGCATAGAAACAGGCACACAGACCAGTGAAACAGCATAAAGAACCCAGAAATAAATTTACACATCTACAGTGAACTCATTTTTGACAAAGGTGCCAAGAACATACAATGGTGAAAGCACAGTCTTTTTAATAAATATTGCTGGGAAAACTGGATATCCATATGCAGAAGAATGAAACTAGATCCCTATCACTCACTGTATACAAAGTCAAATCAAAATGGATTAAAGACTTAAATCTAAAGCCTCAAACAATGAAACTACTAAAAGAAAATATTGGAGAAACTCTCTAAGACATTTGTCTGGGCGAAGGCTTTTTGAGTAATACCCTTAAAGCACAGGCAACCAAAGCAAAAATGGACAAATGAGATCACACCAAATTAAATAGTTTCTGCACAGTAATGGAAGCAATCAGCAAAGTGAAGAGAAAATCCACAGAATGGGAGAAAACGTTTTCAAACTATCCCTCTGGCAAGGGATTAATAACCAAAATATGTAAGAAGCTCAACTCTATAGGAAAAAAAAAATCTAATAATCCAATTTAAAAATGGGCAAAAGATCTCAATAGATACTTCTCAAAAGACATGCAAATGGGAAAAGTGTTTATGAAAAGGTCCTCAACATCACTGATCATCAGAGAAATGCAAATCAAAACTACAATGAGATATCATCTCACCCCAATTAAAATGGCTTTTATCCAAAGACAAGCAATGACAGATGCTGGTGATGATGTGGAGAAAAGGGAACCCTCATATACAGTTGGTGAGAATGAAAATTAGTGTAGCCACTATGGAGAACAGTATGAAAGTTCCTCAAAAAACCAAAGATAGAACTATCATGTGATCCAGCAATTCCACTATTGGTTAATTATCCAAAAGAAGTGAAATCAAAAAAGACATCTGCACTCCCGTTTATTGCAGCACTATTCACAATAGCCAAGATTTGGAAATAACCTAGGTGTTCATCAACAGATGAACAGATAAAGAAAATGTGGTACAGATACACAATGGAGTACTATTCAGCCATATAAAAGAATGAGATCCTGTCATTTGCAACAACATGGGTGGAATTGGAGGGCATTGTGTTAAATGAAATAAACCTGGCACAGAAAGACAAATATCACGTGTTCTTATTCATTTGTAGGATCTAAAAATTAAAACAATTAAACTCATGTAGATAGACAGTAGAATGATGGTTACCAGAGGCTGGGAAGGGTAATGGGGTATGGGGAGCATGGAGATGGTTAAGAAGTAGAAAAATATAGTTAGCCAGAATAAATAAGATCTAGTATTTGATAGCACAACAGGGTGACTACAGTCAACAATAGCATACATCTTAAAACAACTAAAAGAGTATAATTAGAATGTTTGTAACACAAGAAATGATAGTTTGCTGAGAATCTTCACAAGGACAAAAAACCAAACACTGCATGTTCTCACTCATAGGTGGGAACTGAACAATGAGATCACTTGAACACAGGAAGGGGACCATCACACACCGGGTCCTATTGTGGGGAGAAGGGGGAGGGGTAGCATTAAGAGATATACCTAATGTAAATGATGAGTTAATGGGTGCAGCACACCAACATGGCACATGTATACATGTGTAACAAAGCTGCACGTTGTGCACATGTACCCTAGAACTTAAAGTATAAAAAAAAAAAAAGAAATGATAAATGCTGGAGGTGATGGATACCTCATTTACCCTGATGTGACTTTTATGTACTGCAAGCCTGTATCAAAACATTTCATGTACTCCATAAATGTATACACCTACTGTATACCTATATGTTTTTAAATTATTATTTAAAAAAAAGAAAATGAAAGACAAGCCACAAACTGGGAAAAAGAAAAAAACTTACGAGGCACAATATATGTGAAAAAAGAACTCATATTCACAAATATAAAATACTGTTTACAAATAAACAAGATAAAGACAAATACTCAATTACAAATGAACAAAAGACTTAAACAAAAATAAATGTTTGTAAAGCCGATAAGAACACAAAAAGGTGCTTAACATGATTGTCATGGAAATGCAGATTAAAGGCACAAAGCAACACTGTTTTGAAATTACTTAGAATGCATAAAATTTTTAAAGTTTAACAATATAAGGCAAGGATGTGGAACACCTGGACCCCTCACATATTGTTGATGGAATGTAAAATTCTATAAAAACTTCAAAAAAACTGTTTCCAGTCTCTTATAAAGTTAAACATACACCTACCCTATGTCTCAATAATTCCAGTCCTAGGTAAGAAACGAAAGTATATATCCACAAAAGAACTTGTACAATAATGTTGCTAAAGGTTTGATCATATTAGCCAAAAACTGGAGACAACCCACGTATCTGTCAACAGAATAACATATAAACAAATTGTGTTATATCCATTCATTGGAATAGTCCTCAGCAATTAAAAAAAAATCAACAAAATAAAAAGGTCCCAAAAAACATGTCAAACAAGAAAAGCCAGACACAAAATAATCATGGTGTTTGATTCCATGTAAATGAAATTTGAGAAGAGTAAAATAGATCTGTGGTGATATAAATCAGAAAATAATTGCCTCTAATAGATTATAATGCAGCATGATGAAATTTCTGTTGCAGTTGGAATGTTCTCAAGTATTTTTATTTGCAGGATTTTAGAAAGTGTTTAGAACAGATATGGGGGGAAAGAAACCCCACAAGTTTACCAAGGTTAAATTTAGTATTTTTTAAGATGAGATATATAGCAGTTTCCTCACACAGTTGTAATCTTCAAGGTCATCACACATCTGCCAAATTTAGTATTGTAAAAATCAGGAATGACTTTTTCCTAAAGAGTTAACAACTTAGTAGAAAGGATTCAAGGTTTTATCTATTTTGAAGACTACTGTTAAAGAGTGTCCCTTTACTGTTTTCCCTTTGTTTTGTTTTTATTATCTCAGGATGCAAAGTGCTTGTTTTTGTTTTCTGGTTTTTTTTTTTCACTGTGTTATGTGAATATGTTTAGTCATTTGGTAGTAGGACAAGGTATCGCCTTTGCTTTCTCAAAATAAAAGACTCGATTCCAACACCAGAGAGCCTTAGGAACATCAAGGTTATTGTTGTCATTGTATTTTGCTGTTACACCATATGCCTTACTCTTAATAAGTAAAAGTCCTTCCTATGGTCGCTAGGAGATCAGGAAGGAATATAATAAATATTATTTTAATTGTATTAGTCTTCTCACAGGCTTCCTTTTGTGGTTTTCTGCCAAAAGCAATAAGTACTGTTGCCCCTGAAGAAGCATTTGGAGATGTGTAGGAGCATTTTTTTGTTGTCATAGTGACAGAGTAGCACTACTAGTATTTTATAGTTGGAGACCAGCGATACTACATATCCTGTAATGTATGGGATAGTCCTGAATAATGAAGGATTGTACCAACCAAATGCCAGTAGCACTCTGCCTGAATCCATCAGGATAGCCATAACAAAATACCATAGACTGGGTGGCATAAAAAATGGTCATTTATTTTCTCACAGTTCTGGAGCCTTAAAGTCCAAGGTCAAGGTTCTGGCATAATTCAGTTTCAGGGGAGGACTCTTTTCCTGGCTTGCTAATGGCATCCTTCTCACTATGTCTTCATGTGGTAGACAGAGAGATAGATCTCTAGTGTCTCTTATTGTAAAGACATTAATCCTATCAGATTGGCGCCCCAGTCTTTTGACCACATTTAACCTTGTTCTAAAATATTGTCACATTGAGGGTTAGGGCTTCAATATATGAGTGTTGGGGGGAACACAGTTCAGGCCATAGGACATCCCTATTGAGAACAGTAGAGGTTAGTCTGTTCCAGTTTAGGATTATACTAAAAGATTAAAACTAACATTAGTCAACTGATATGGTTTGGCTTGGTATCCCCACCCAAATCTCATCTAAATTGTAATCCCCATAATCTGCATGTGTCCAGAGAGGGACTTGGTAGGAGGTGATTGTGTCATGGGGGTGGTTTCTCTCATGCTGTTCTCATGATGGTGAGTCAGTTCTCGTGAGATCTGATGCTTTTATGTGTTTGATAGTTCCTTCTTCACACTCACGCTCTCTCTTGCCTACTGCCAGGTAAGACGTGCCTGCTTCCCTTCTGCCATGATTGTTAGTTTCCTGAGGCCTCCCCAGCCATGTGGAACTGTGAGTCAATTAAACCTCTTTTCTTTACAAATTACCCAGCGTCAGGTAGTTCTTTATAGCAGTGTGAGAACAGACTAATACATTGACCATTGTGGAAAGAAGTTTGGCAATTTCTCCAAGAACTCAAAGCAGAATTATCATTTGACCTAGGAATCCCATTATTGGGTATATACCCAAAGGAAAAAAATTGCTCTGCCATAAAGACACATATGCATGTATAGCATACATGTATAGCAACCCTATTCACAATAGCAAATACATGGAATTAACCTAATTGCCCATTATGGTAAACTGGATAAAGAAAATGTGGTACATACACACCATGGAATACTATGAAGCCATAAAAAAGAACAAGGTCATGTCCTTTGCAACAAGGTAGATGGAGCTGGAGCCTATTACCCAAGTGAACTAACACAGGAACAGAAAACCAAATACCACATGTTCTCACTTATAAGTGGAAGCTTAACACTGAGTACACATGGACACAAAGGACAGACACTGTGGCCTCCTTGAGAGTGGAGGGAAGGAGGAAAGTTAGTATCAAACAACTACCTATTGGGGCCAGGCATGGTGGCTCAAACCTGTAATCTTGGCACTTTGGGAGGCTGAGGCGGGTGGATGTCTTGAGGTCAGGAGTTCGAGACCAGCCTGGTTAACATGGTGAAACTTTGTCTCTACTAAAAATACAAAAATTAGCTGGGTGTGGTAGCACACACCTGTAGTCCCAGCTACTTGGGAGGCTGAGGTGGGAGGTTAGCTTAAGCCTGGGAGGCAGAGATTGCAGTGAGCTGAGATCATGCCACTGCACTCCAGCCTGAGTGACAGAGTGAGACCCTGTCTCAAAAACAAACAAACAACAACAACAACAACAACAACAAACTATCAGGTGCTATGCTTATTTCCTGGGTGGCAAAATAATCTGTATACTTAATCCGCATGACAGGCAATTTACCTACATAATAAACCTGCACATGTACTCCTGAACCTAAAAGCTTAAAAAAAAATAGCAAAAGCTAATATTACTTCCTTAGGAAAAATGAAAATAATGCCTTTATGATAAATCTAAACTTCTGATCATGGCATTCAAGACCTTTTAAATCCCATCACCAGACTATTTTTCCAGGCCTACTTCTAACTAGTTCCCCAAATTACTCACTATTTCCCTAACTCCATTCTCACTTTCAGAACCTTTTGCCTTCACCCATGTTATTCCCTCACCCTGGAATGTGCTTCTCTTTTCAGTCTGCCTAAGAATATCTACTCATCCTTAGAAGGCATACTTTCCAGGACCTCCTCTTTGCAATTTTTTTTCTCACCATCATCACATTATCAGAATCAATTCATTTCTTCCTTGGATTGTGTTGAAATTACTTACAGCCTGTCTACTCTGACAGTTTCATCTCCACATCTCTAGCATCTAACAGTCCAAGGTATATGCTCAACAAATATTTCTTGAATTGCATTAAAATTTAATTAATGTCCGTTGTGACGTAATTTATTTTTATTTTTTATTTTTGTGTTTTGAAGACAAAATCTCACCCTGTCCCCCATGCTGAAGTGCAGTGGCACAATCATGGCTCACTGTAGCCTCAATCACTCAGGCTCAAGGGGTACTCCCATCTCAGCCTCCTGAGTGCCTGGGACTACAGATGCATGCCACCATGTCCAGCTAATTTTTTAAAAATTTGTAATTGTTTTGCAGAGATGGGGTCTCAGTATGTTGCCCAGGTTGGGGCTTCCTGTTATAGAAAATTATGATTTAACACCAACATCACCCCATTTCCTCCTTCCCTATTATCCTGATATTATTATATCAAAACTTTCATAAAGTAATTGTTCATTGTTTACTTTATAATAACTATATATGTTTAGTAATGGATAATTACATTTTATTTCTTGTTTTTTATTTTATCGTTTTTACTATAAAATATTGTCTGTAATTCATAGTTGGTTCTTGTCTTTGACAAGCATATCATGTTCCTCAAACATCCCTATCACTAACATTTCAACAATGTTGGTAAAATCTCTCTAATACAAAATTTGACTTCTAAATCTACAATGATCATTTTGTTGGAGGATGAAGTTTTTAACATCCCATATATCTGTATGTGAAACAAAGAGGCTAAATGTATTGCTTCCTAAGTAATGGAGAACTACTCTTATAAATCTCTCTCTCTGCACAGAGCAAGACTTGCTTTCATAAAGGGTTTTAAGAACAGGGAGCTGAGCGGTTGGCAGATTTTCTGAAGCAAGAGTGTTTAGGGATTGGCTGACTTTCAGCTGTGAGGTTTAGGGATGAGCTGACTTTCAGAAACAGTTCCTGGAGTGATACCGTAGTTGATTGGCTGACCTTCAAGAGCATGACACTATCAACAATCGATTAGGATGGGGTTACTACTTGTTCTGTGGTTAGTTGTTTACCACTTTGGACTAAGGCAAAGGGCAGTCTTTTGACCCACCTTTTCAAATTAGGAGGCAACACCTTTTCAGTTAGGGCATACATCAGAATCAGCTGGAGTGTCCTTTAAAACATGGACTGCTGGGCATCACCCCAAACTTTATTATTCAGTAGGACTTGAGTTTCACCTAAGAATGTTCATACTAACCAGTTTCCAGTGATACAAGTGCTGCTGGTGTGGGAACCACACTTTGAGAACCTCTGAGTTAGAGAGTGGAAATGTCACAAGGGTAAATGGTAATAGAGTTGCCCAGGCTTAAAGAGCCCTTTGGTGGTGGTAATCTACAACATGAACTGGGCTATAGTTGGATAGAAGAATGCAAACAGGCTTTACACAAGGACAAAGGCTAAACATGGAATTTTTTTCAGGGGCTCATGGATAGCAGGGCTTCAGAACTATTGGTGTGGAATAACTGCCAGAAAGCCGTAAAAAATTTTGCTCACCTCCTTCTGAAAAATGCATGCATGCCTTCCATTTCTAAATTGTCAGCTAGACAAAAGAGGTCACTTTACCTTATGTTTTTCCTTTTTGTAAACATATAATACATAAATGAAATAGGATTTTAACCTCTCCTTCCTTATCAATGTTGCATACATAAATTTTACCATCGCTAATTAGCATATCCATTCAAGGTGGTACATCCTTTATACATCTGAGCAAGCAATTTAATGCCTTAAGAAAAGGAAAATCCCCGGGGGAGAAAATGTGCAGCATCAGTTCCTAACACATGAAAGATGCATGTTGAAAAATCAAGGTCCGTGCCCAAATGTGCAATATATTTTTTGTCTTAAATCCATTCCAGCACAAGAAATATGGTTTCAACTAGATTAAAGATTTTTCTTCTCTTAAGAAATGTGATAGTTGCCAACTAGTGATGGAGTTTCCAGAATTCTTCTCCCAGTGCTTAACAGATGAATTTATTGGATGAAAAAGTAAGAGCAAATCTGAGCTTCTCTGGAAGAATGCCCAAACTCAGCAACAGTGATATCAATAAGTGTCACGTGGAGGCATGTATAAAATATAGGAAAAGAGGGAAGTAAACACAAAACTACTGAAAAGGCAGCAAAATCGAGCATATCTAACCTTGATGGAGCATTGGAGTCAGGGTGTGAGCCTTACCAATCCATCAGCATTGCTCAGTGGCTCATCGGGCTAACCATAAGGAATGAGGGTGTCCTCACTGAAGTAATGAATGCTCAGGAACACAGCATGGCAGCCTTCCAGTTCTCTACAAAGATTATGACAGCTCTAGCCCTCCCCAGTATAGATCTTCCCTATAAAGTGTTACAGACTACCCATTTTTGGAAGCACCAATAACTTCCAAGAGAAGTTCCCCAAAAGTCCAAGACTGTACATATCTTCATTTTGAGATGATAGCATCTTTCTTAATGGTGGGGGAATGCAAGGAATTGAGCCCAGAAATTCATTCTTCTCCATGTTTGTCATTCCAAGCCACTGATAGTTGGTGGCTCTTCCAAAGTAAATTCTCTATGCTAATTTCTGCCTGTCTAATAGAGCGAATCACTTATCAAGGGTGCAGATTTTCAGCCAGAATAGTATTCATTTTAACAGTATTTTATTTTCAGGTTTTTTTTTTTTTCATAAGGAGTGAGAAAACACTATCTAGGTAGGATGTATTCTTTTAAGTTTTGCTAATGAGTCCCATGGACAATTCCAGAAGGCCCATGATGGCACCGAATTTCTGTGCACATACAATTTATGTACTTTCTTCTCACTGAGGGATATGATAGACCGGTGTGACTTTGTTGATTCAACATGCATGTCTGTGCACCCACCCTGTGCTGGACACTGTCCCTGCACTGAGCCTCCTATATGGATTGAGTCTTCAGTCACCTATGAGTGTGTTCCCCTGCTTTCCTACTGGCTTCTTAAACTTGACACTACACAATTTGAATTCCATTCCTTTGGTTCAGAACCAACAGGGGCTTTGTTCCTTGTGAAAAATACAAACCATCTTGAACAAGTAACACAGTCTTTTACTCTTTTCTGCTATTTAACTCAGGAATGTGAATGCTTTCCAAGAAATAGACTTTGATTGGGGAGGATAGAAAGCCCAAGATCGAAAGGGTGGGGAGAAAAGCAGGCAGCATCAACCATGGGAACACTGAAGCTTTATTTCACTTCTCTCCTACTCAGGACCTCAGCCCTGGTGCTCCATTTTCTGTGCATTTTCCAAATGTCTAGTTTTGCTTCTCAAAATGTGGTCCCTTAGCAAATGCTATCAAAATCACCTGGGAGCACTGGTCTAGACACACAGGATGCAAAATATAACAGACAAGTTGAAAATCTCCATGGGATTAACTCTCACCACTACCACCCCATAAAACATAGCACCTTATTGGTACCTACGTTAAATATTTGTAGTCAAATGCCTATGTGCCAGTCACTGTGCCAGGTACAGTGTAACAAAACACACGTGTAACTTCCTCAGAGTTTACATTTTAGTTATGGAAACAAGTCATTTTGATATTTTGTAATGAGTGCAATAAAAAATAAGAATATGCCTCTATAGCAGGACATAGTTGGGGCACCCAACCTAGTTGAAGGAGGGCTGTGAGAGAAGGCAAGTAAGAATGAGGCAGGAGGAAGAAGTTTAAGGTTGAAAGTGGGAATATTATTTGCAGCAGAGGCAACAATGCATATGAAGTTCTGGAGTGAGAGCAGGCCATGCCTCAACCCATGTGGAATGTAGCTACTGTAGGCACAGAGAAACGTTTAGAACCTGATGACCATAATAGACGCACTTTTCAAAAAATATGCTTACCTTATAATTTTGAGGTCTCCAAGGAGAAACTGAAAGCTATTTTCTTAGGTTGGAGGGAAGACTGTTACCTTTCTGTTCTCTAACCCACACTACTTTCCAGTCTACTTGAGCATCTAAAATGTCTTTCGCTTTTCTAATGGAAGCTGATCTGTATTTCCAGAAAACCGTAATAGAAACCCAGCTGACCTCTGCCAGCCTGGCCCCAATCATGGACTGCACCTTCCTCCTACATTTCCTCTTCTTTCTGGCAATGAGTATCTTCCCAAAGATGAAGCAGAACCTTATTAGGTAAAAGTAATCTATAAAACAAAATTTCTCCTGGTATTTGTCAGAGTCCAGTTAGGAGACAGCAATCTCACCATTTATTTCAAAAGAGGAAATTTAACATTAATTAAATATTCAATATTAAATCTGTAGAAGCCATTGGTAATGGAGGGGAGATGACCACATTCACTAGCCAAAGCATCTGGACCCCAGCTCCCACCCAAACAAGTCACCCCACTCTGCTCATGGTTTGAGCTAAAGGGAATCTTAGTAGTAGTAGTAGTAGTAGTAGTAGTAGTAGTAGTAGTAATAGTATTTGAAGACAGGGTCTCTCACTCTGTCACCCAGGCTGGAGTGCAGTGGTGCAGTCTCCGCTCACTGCAACCTCCGCCTCCCAGGTTCTAGTGATTCTCGTGTCTCAGCCTCCCGAGAGTAGCTGGGATACAGGCATGCACTACCATGCCTGGCTAATTTTTTGCAATTTTTAGTGGAGACAGGGTTTTGCCATGTTGGCCAGGCTGGTCTCGAACTCCTGACCTCAAGTGATCTGCCTGCCTTGGCCTCCCAAAGTTCTGGGATTGCAAGCGTCAGCCACCGTATCCAGTCTAAAAGGAATCTTAGAGGTTTCATTGAATGGTTTAATTTTAAATTTGAGAAAATCGAAGTTGCAAAACATAAAATGATTTTTTGCCCAAGGCACTAGGTTAGCTAGTGAGATGTTTAAGTAAGCCAAGTAGACACAAACTAAGGGAGAGTCCATGGCAGGCAGGAGGAGATTCATGGGATGCTGGGAGAGAAAAGAGTAGGACCAGGGAGAGAATAGCTTAAAGAATAGAGTAGGACTGTATTTGAGCAGTGATGAAAGAACTCCATTTTCTTCAACAGCCATACCATGCCTCTTCTTAATTCTTCTCTTCTTGAGTTGTAGAATTACAACACAATTCACTAAATAACAATCTTTCTTTTTTAATTATTATTATTATACTTTAAGTTCTAGGGTACATGTGTACAATGTGCAGGTTTGTTACATATGTATACATGTGCCATGTTGGTGTGCTGCATCCATTAACTAGTTATTTACGTTAGGTATTTCTCCTAATGCTATCCCTCCCCCCTTCCCACACCCCACGACAGGCCCCGATGTGTGATGTTCCCCACCTTGTGTCCAAGTGATCTATTGTTCAATTCCCAACTATGAGTGAGAACATGAGTTGTTTGGTTTTCTGTCCTTGCGATAGTATGCTCAGAATGATGGTTTCCAGCTTCATCCATGTCCCTACAAAGGACATGAACTCATCCTTTTTTATGGCTGCATAGTACTCCATGGTGTATATGTGCCACAGTTTCTTAATCCAGTCTATCATTGAAGGACATTTGGGTTGGTTCCAAGTCTTTGCTATTGTGAACAGTGCTGCAATAAACATACGTGTGCATGTGTCTTTATAGCAGCATGATTTATAATCCTTTGGGTATATACCCAGTAATGGGATGGCTGGGTCAAATGGTGTTTCTAGTTCTAGATCCTTGAGGAATCACCACACTGTCTTCCACAATGGTTGAACTAGTTTACAGTCCCACCAACAGTGTAAAAGTGTTCCTGTTTCTCCACATCCTCTCCAGCACCTGTTTTTCCTGACTTTTTAATGATTGCCATTCTAACTGGTGTGAGATGGTATCTCATTGTGGTTTTGATTTGCATTTCTCTGATGGCCAGTGATGATCAGCATTTTTTCATGTGTCTGTTGGCTGCATAAATGTCTTCTTTTGAGATGTGTTTGTTCATATTCTTTGCTCACTTTTTGATGGGGTTGTTTGATTTTTTTCTTGTAAATTTGTTTAAGTTCTTTGTAGATTCTGGATGTTAGTCCTTTGTCAGATGGGTAGATTGTAAAATTTTTCTCTCATTCTGTAGGTTGCCTGTTCACTCTGATGGTAGTTTCTTTTGCTGTGCAGAAGCTCTTTAGTTTAATTAGATCCCATTGTCTGTTTTGGCTTTTGTTGCCATTGCTTTTGGTGTTTTAGTCATGAAGTCTTTGCCCAAGCCTATGTCCTGAATGGTATTGCCTAGGTTTTCTTCTAGGGTTTTTATGGTTTTAGCTCTAACATTTAAGTCTTTAATCCATCTTGAAACAATTTTTGTATAAGGTATAAGGAAGGGATCCAGTTTCAGCTTTCTACATACGGCTAGCCAGTTTTCCCAGCACCATTCAATGTATATTGAACCAGTAATACTGACTGAGAATCCACTATGTTCAGTAGCACCTAACACAAAGCAACAGAGACAGGCTGACCTCCTCTATCGGGAATGAGATAGGGTCATCGTGGCGGCTCCTCCGGTATCTAGAGATGTGGTCTCACCTTGGGCAAGTCATCTTGCCTCCCTGTGCCTGTTTTCCCATCTATAGAATGTAGCTAACTCTGTGAGCCCCATCCCTCTCATGAAATTTCTGCTAGAATTGCATTGAGAATGATATGGCTTTTAACTCTTCTATCTCTTAGGACTGATGTGAGAAAAAAATGAGTTCTGAAAATATAGATAATTGTTGTTTTATATACATTTAATTTAATAGTCAGGAAATAAAAGGAAATAGCATGGTCTTATTGGAGTTTGAGATGGTAATCACTCCCCCTCTTTTCTCTGAGCCCCAAACTAGCTAATAGATACAGGGATTTTTAAAAAATTTGTATAGTGCTACCAAAACTATATTGAAGAACCTTGGACTTGAGGCCAATATAGGCATCCTAATACTTTTTCTTCATTTGCCTGCGCCACACACACACAAGGAGATCAGACATGTAGAGCTGGTACTCACTCCACTTGCTGCATAGAGGACCTGGGCTGCCTCATTCCTTTTGAGTGCAGAGACAAAGCAAATGATGCAACAAGTACATGCAGCCTTTGATGCATTGACCGTCTGCCCCAACAGCAGACCACTGCATGCCTGACCCTCACCATCACACCAAACAGATAAATCCCACTCTTTTTTTGTGGAAAGTGGTCAGAGAAAGGAAAAGCTCTTTTTCTTCTTACCTCAGACAGATTGGAGTTTCTATTTTGTTGGCCAAGAAGAATAAGAAGTGAGAGAGAGAAGATCTCCCTCACAGGTGCCCATCCTACAAGGATGTCTTGCCAGTGACTCTAGTCACAAGAAGGATATGGCTGCAGGCTGTCAGGGTGCTGCTTTTAACTGTGCCCACTGTGGCTGCCTGGACAAGACACCAGAATGAACAGTGGAGCAGAGGCAATGGAGGTAATGTTGGTGCCAGCCTGAGCCTGGGCTGCCCAAGAAAAGTTAGGGTGTGAAAGTCAAGAGGGAAAAGACCAGTTGATGGAACCGTGGATGTCTAGAGACTCCGTCATTTCCTATGCGGTTAACTCGAAGTTAGGGTTTGGAAATAAAGTCTTTTTTAAAAAACTTTTGATAGATAAAGAAGGCAGATCTTCACAATATTGAGGAGGAAGCAGCTGCATATTTTGGCAACCATTTAGAGGAAAAGAGTGAATACATGAAATATTGCTGCAAGAATATAAAGGAGGAATCTAAATAGACAGCCAAGAAAAAAAGTGAAGAGTAGAGAACAGTAAATTTAGGAGATCTCCATATGACGTGGTTTCTCAAAGATGGTGTATAAAAAAATAACAGCCAGGGAGTGAGGAGAGAGAGATAGAAGCAAAAGGCTTGGAACAGTGAGCACCAAATCGAGGAAAAACTTTCCTGAGACACTTAAAAGATAATCAGAGAAACAGACTAAAGACTCAGAAAGGGCAGTTTGTCTGGAGCTAGAAATGGAAAGAATCACAAGCAGACGCCTCCTACTATGTCAGACTCTTAATGGACCGAGAAATCTGCTGCGCTAATAGCTCTGAACCAATTGCTTTGCATGAGATTCTGGGCTGGTCCAAATGACTTTGCCAAACTTCAATTTCCCATTTTAAACACAGAACAAATAATAATTTCAAAGTGTGTGTAGCATTAGAGCTATCAAGTTGACTCATTGGAAAGAAGCCAAGGAGTTTTTATCCTCAAGAGTTTTCTGACGTGATTCAGAGAAAGGCTTGATTGGCCACTTCTGTAACATGCCTTTCCCTCTTTGCCCATCTCACCTTCAGAGTGTGCTTTGCCTCATCTCCTTGCTCATTCCTTTGGAGAACGCTGAGCCACCACTTCACTGTCTTCCCTGTTTGGCATATCCACCGACAGACCCGACATGGCCACAGAGGATTAATGGTTGATATACATTTAAGAGTTCCTGTGACTTTAGATGACTCTCTGTTCTTAAGCTAGCTACTTATCTTACTTGGATAAAAGGTGTGCTATTTTTGGCTAATCAAATGGTAGATTTTGCCGAAAGCAACCCTAAAAACTGTCCTTGGGATCTGAAATTAAAATAAAGTCAAAGCCCAGCTGCTAAAAGCAGCAGTTGTCAAACGGTGTTATTAACTCTGAACTATCACTGAATAAGGGATCATTTAGTCAAGATTTAAATAGCTGAATTTCTAAATGATACCATTTGGAATAGATCCTTTTCTGCTAGTCAGCCAGGTGAAGGAATAAAGAGAAAGTTGATGAAAACATTCTTGACTATCTGTTGGAAGGAATGGAAGGAAACTAAAATTAAGTGGGACTATTTTAAAGACCATAAACTTTGCTAACTGATTTTATACTTTAATCTCATTATGACATCAATATCACTGTCTGCATTTTAAAGGCACAAAAACCTATACTCTGAGGTTAAGTCACTCATTCACATTCACACAACTGTTAAGTGAAAAACCCAGAACACGCCAAACTGAAAGCTTTAACACAAAGATACAGTACAAAGCAAGCGTGCCCACGTTTACCACTTCTATTCCATAATACTAAAAGTACTAGCAAAAGCAATTAGACAAGAGAAAGAAGTAATAGACATCTAGATCAAAAAGGAAGAAGTAAAATTACCTCTATTTGCAGATATGATCCTACATTTAAAAACCCCAAAGATTCTACGCACACACAAGAAAAACTGGTAGAACTAATAAATGTATTCAGTAAAGTTGCAGGATACGAAGTCAACATATAAAAATTAATAGCATTTTATATACCAATGAAAACGTAACTAAAATAGAAATTAAGAAAGCAATCCTGCCGGGCGCGGTGGCTCAAGCCTGTAATCCCAGCACTTTGGGAGGCCGAGATGGGCGGATCATGAGGTCAGGAGATCGAGACCATCCTGGCTAAAACTGTGAAACCCCGTCTCTACTAAAAAATACAAAAACTAGCCGAGCGAGGCGGCAGGCGCCTGTAGTCCCACCTACTCGGGAGGCTGAGTCAGGAGAATGGCCTGAACCCGGGAGGCGGAGCTTGCAGTGAGCTGAGATCCGGCCACGGCACTCTAGCCTGGGCGACAGAGCGAGACTCCGTCTCAAAACAAAAAAAAAAAAACAAAAAAAAGAGAAAGCAATCCTATTTATGATAGCATCAAAAAAATGCTTAGGAATAAATTTAACCGAGGAATTAAAAGCTTTGTACACTGAAAACTGTAAAACATTGATGAAAGAAATTGAAGGAAAGAAGAATAATGGAAAGATTTCCTATGCTCATGGATCAGAAGAAATAATATTGTTAAAATGTTCATGCTGCCCAAAGCAATATTATATAGATTCAACTCAATCCCTATGAAAATCCCAATAGCATTCTTTGTGGAAATAGAGAAAATAATCCTGAAATTTGTATGGAAACATAAAGGACCCTGAATAGTCAAAACAATTCTGAGAAAGGAAAACAAAGTTGGAGGTATCACATTTCCTGATTTAAAGTGATATTACAAAGTGATAGTAATTAAAACAGTATAGTAGTGCAATAAAAACAGACACATTGAACAGTGGAACAGAATACACAGCCCAGAAATAAATCAATTAATTTTTGATAAGGGTACCAAGAAGGCACAATGGGGAAAGAATAGTCTCTTTAAGAAATGGTACTAGGAGCCGGGCGCGGTGGCTCACGCCTGTAATCCCAGCACTTTGGGAGGCCAAGGCGGGCGGATCACAAGGTCAGGAGATCGAGACCATCCTGGCTAACACGGTGAAACCCCGTCTCTACTAAAAATACAAAAAAAAAATTAGCCGGGCGCGATGGTGGGCGCCTGTAGTCCCAGCTACTCAGGAGGCTGAGGCAGGAGAATGGCGGGATCCCGGGAGGCGGAGCTTGCAGTGAGCTGAGATCGCGCCATTGCACTCCAGCCTGGGGGACAGAGCGAGACTCCGTCTCAAAAAAAAAAAAAAAAAAAAAAAAAAAAGAAATGGTACTAGGAAAACTCGATTTTCACAAGTAAAAAAATGAAACTGGGCTCTAAAACCATGTACAAAAATCACTTCAACGTAGAGAAAAGACCTAAATATAAGACTGGAAACCTTAAAACTCCCAGAAGAGAACATGGGGGAAAGCTCCTGGGCATTGGCTTTGGCAGTGTTTTTTTAGGTACCACATGAAAAGCTCCGTTCACAAGAGCAAAAATAAATGGGAATCTATCAAAATAAAAATCTTCTGCATAGCAAAGGAAACAATGATCAAAATGAAGAAATGGCCCATGGACTGAGAAAAAATATTTGCAAAACATATGTCTGATAAGCTGTTAATAATCAAATTTATAAAGAACACATACAACAAATAATCTTATTTTTTAAATGGGCAAAAGACCTGAATAGACATTTCTCCAAAGAAATAAACACTGCCCACAGGTATATGAGAGGGTGTTCAACATCATTAATCATCAGGAAAATGCAGATAGAAGCCACTATGAGATACCACCTCACACTCATTAGGATGGCAATTACCAAAAAGGCAAGAGACAACGAATGTTAGTGAGGGTATGGTGAAAAAGGAACTCGTCCTCTGTTGGTAAAACTGTAGATTGGTAGAGCCATTATGAAAAATAGTATGTGATTTCTAAACAAATTGACAATAAAACTATCATGTGACCCAGTAATCCTTCTTCTGGGCACATTCAAAGGAAATGAAACTAACATCTCATAAAGATATTTGCACTCTCATGATCATTGCAGCATTATTCACAGTAGCCGAGATATGGAAACATCCTAAGTGTCTGTCAACTGATGAATGGATAAAGAAACCGTGACTGATACACACAAATGCACGCACACACACACACACACACGGAAATATTATTGAGCCCTAAAAAACCCAAGATCTTACCATTTGGCGCAACGTGAATAAACCTGAAGGACATTATGTTAAGTGAAATCAGCCACACCAAAAAAAGGAAAACATTGCACCATCTCACTTATATGTGGAATCCTAAAACAAAAACAAATATACAGAAGTAGAGAACAATACAGTGGTTGCAGGTGAGAAGGAAATGGGGAGATTGTAGGTCAGAGGATGCAAAGTAGCAGATATGTAGGATGGCTAAGTCTGGAGAGCTAATGTACAACATGAGGACTATAGGTAATAAAATGGTGCTGTATTTGGGATTCATGCAAAATGAGTTGATTTTAGCCACAAAAAAAAAAAAAAAGATAATAACTACATGAGATGATGAATACATTGATTTGCTTCACTGTTGTAACCTTATTTTACTGTCTATATGTATCCCATAACATTGTGTTGTTTACCTTAAAGAAGCACAATAAAATTATTGAATAAACAAATAATATGGATATATATCAGTTAAAACTGACTAAAACATATTCAGTTAGCAGTGACCTTCGTTTTAAGTATCCCTGTTGCTCACATGCTTCTCCCTAAGAAGTAATAATCATTGGGCCAGGCTTGGTGGTTCAAAGTAATAATAATGATAATGACAATAATATCTCTTGACGTTTATTGAATGATACTTGATGTAGACATCCTACCAACCATATTACCTGGATGTTTGATTTTTGTTTTCATTTCTACCCTGTAATGCTGGCTTTTTTGATACCTCTATTTAACATTTAAAGATACTGAATGAAACTTAGATCTAATAACTTGAACATAGTCACATAGCTAGTAAGTGGTCGAGTGGGGTTCTACCATGGAAGATCGGATTTTGGTCTTTAACCTTAGCATCTATTAACAAAGATATGCTTTTATAATATTATCAACCAACACTTATTACAGGGGCAAGTGATTTGAAGTATATTTCCTGTGGTAAAAATATTCTCAACATGGCTGATTTTTAGCTATCAATGTGAAATCACAGGCTTACAGTACACCTGAACATTTAACAATCAGTGCTTGTGATCCTGTACTGACCAGCTGTATACAACATCAGACATGTACTTTGATGTATTAGGGGAATTTGCTTAATGATTCAATATGTTAGAAAGGCTGAAATGCTCACCTAATATGCCTCACAGTCACGGGGTTGGAGTTGGGTAACATTGGTGTGAACTAATGTGGTTAGTTTTGGAGTAAAACCAGTACTTGAACTCAGGGTCTTAAACAATGAGAGACACTTTAGGGAGGTAGAAGGGCATTCCAGGTGCAGAGTCATGAGCAAATAGGGGATGTTTGGGAGACAGTGAGATTAGTCTGGCCCAGAGTAGCTTGGGACGAAGAGCCTAGGAAGGAGCTCATATGACGGAGGACCATCTCATTTAAGGTCTTAAACGGGTTGTGGGACAGGAGGTGAGATCTTCAGCTTCCTTGGGTTGGTCTGTAGAGGAGGCAGTGGTACCCATCCAGCGGGCAGTACCTCTGGGCACTGGCATTTTATGTTTTTCTGTGGATCACTCTGGGTGTTCAGATTGGTAACTTCACTTTCAATTAAAATTCTCATTCCAATGGAGTTGTTTTGTATGCAGATATGAATTATATATATTTGAAATTAACTTGAATCAATTTTTTTCTTTTTTGAGATGGAGTGGCGCGATCTCAGCTCACTGCAAGCTCCGCCTCCTGGGTTCACACCATTCTCCTGCCTCAGCCTCCCAAGTAGCTGGGACTTGGCATCCGCCACCGCACCTGGCTAATTTTTCGTATTTTTAGTAGAGATGGGGTTTCACCATGTTAGCGAGGATGGTCTTGATCTCCCGACCTCGTGATCCGCCCACCTCCCAAAGTGCTGGGATTACAGGCGTGAGCCACCACGCCCAGCCAAATCAAAAATTTTTAAGAGACTTTCAGTGCCTCAAATTTGAAATAAAATAAACAAACTAGTTTCACTTCATTTTTCAAATGTTAGTCCTTGGTAATCTGAGGACTAAACAAAAATGCTCAAAAATAAAACAATTTGTGTTATTTCATGTTCTTGTCTGGAATTCTGTTGCATACTCAGAGATGAAAACCCCCAAATGTGGAACCTAAGCTCAGCAGCCTTAGAAGTACTTTGCAAGAAACAGGGGATTTCAAACATCACTTGAGATGTTCCTTCCCAGAGAAAAAGGAACCCCTCATAACAGTGGGTCATGCTGCTCTAAGTCGCCCTTGTGGGGTGAAGCTGCCCCTCTGATATGCAATTCCAGCCAATTCAGCTGCTTTCTGGAAGGATTATTGTCCGTAGATACAGCTGGAGATGAAGATGGATCTGAAATGAAGTCCCACTTTGTTTTTCTGGGTCATTTTCTGTGTCACAGAACTGGTCTTAATATATTTTGCACTAGCAACATAATAGGGGACACTCAATTCACGATCAACTCAGGAGAAAACGGCCCTCCTCTCTTGCAGTTGCAAATCCTTCGCCCAAATGCAGGCAGGTAAATAACTAGAGTAACTAGAGTCAAACTCAGAGCCTCGAGGGAGGGAATTCATAAACACCGTGCAAAGTGGTTTATAAATGTCATGTTATTATTTCTTAAAATGGGGTAGGCAGGTGTTTATCCATGCTTTTTTATAGAACAAAATGATTTTGCATGCTCAAGTCCTTCTCCTGTAGACTGGAAATGGTTACAGGCTGTCTCCAAAGGAGAAAATGAATGCATAAGAGTGCATCGCATGTCGGAGCTGGAAGGGGCCTCAGCGTTCAGCTTGCCCAGCCAGCTCATTGTGCTGAGGCCAGGAGAGCCCAAGTGAGTTGCCTCGGGTCACATCGTGGACGCATTACTAGATGCACTCAGCCTGAAACCCAGCGACCTGCTCTCAATCCAGGATGATTTTCATAACACCCCAGGGGAAGGAATGTTAATTCAGGCAAGCGACAGAGTGTCATGTAGCCACCTGGAATGCTAAATCCAACTCAATAATGGCACCATATTTTGAAAATGTAAATATAGAGGTTACCACACAAACAATACAGATTGATCTTTTAAAGAAAATAAAAATATAGTTAAGAAAAATAATGAATGGAAAATGAAATAATCATCTTACCACCCAGAGAGTCGCTAACTGAAACTTGGTTTCTGCATCTCTGAATGTTTCTATCCTTACCTGGGCTTATAAATTGATTCTTACATACCTGAGACCACACAATACACACTGTCTAATAATCAGCTTTGCAGCATATTTCGAACATCTTTCCAAGTGGATATAGCTTCATCTATGTTATTTTTTTGTGACTGAGCAGTATTCCATGGCATGATTGCTCTATGATTTATTAAGCCAGATCCCTAATGTGAAACCTCTATGTTCTTTTGACTTTGCACCACTAGAAGCAACAGGGACATGGTGTGATCACTAAATGGGCTCAGCCTTTTTCCCATTGTGCTTCCTTAGAGCTATATCAGCATGGACTTTTCTAACCTCTCTGAGTCATTTTTTCAGCTAGCAATCATGCCTCCCTCACAGGATCATTTGATATCTTGAGGCAGGGAACTTAGGAAGTGCTCAACATAGGTTAGTTTCTGTAGTTATTATTTAGTTATATACTTTGTTATTATTAACAACTCTTCCACAAAAAAAATCTGTCTTGCTAAATTTTGGGGTACATCCTTATTTCCTGGCAATGTCTTAGAAATTGTATTATTATATCATAAAATATGTATGCATTTTTCACATTAATTGCCAAGTTGCCCCTTAAAACACTGTGCCAAGCCATTTTCCCATGAAAAGAAACAAGAGGGCTCATTTCCTCACACATTCTGCATACTGGCATTATAATGTTTTTCATGATCTTTGCTAAATTTAGATGTTAAAAGATATATCATTATTGTTTTAATTTTATTTCTCTGTGTTTTGGAGACATAAACTGTTTGTATCTACGTTTAGACCATTTACATTTCTTCTTCTTCTTCCTTTTTATTTCTTTGACTTGTCTCTGACACAATTTGATCTCTCCGGAATTGGTCATGAAGTCCACTTAGCAGCTGCTTTAGCCCTTTGGGTCAAGGGGTAAAAAATAGTCCAAAGACTATAAGCACCCTGAGGGCAGGAACTTGGACTGTTTTCCTCGTTGTGATCACTCTCTATAATGGCTGCTTGTGAAATGTATCCAGTAGGTATGGGTGGAATGGCTGACTGAACACATGAATAGATGGATGAATGAATGATGGGGGTGGGACCATAAGAATGGTTTCCTACTGTAGTCCTGCAGCAATTGCCATGACATAGATCTCCAGGTTTGCCCAGTGTTCCCTTCATTCCATTTAAAGAAAGATACCTAGACAGGGACCACACGGATGATGAAACACTCACTACTAGAAACTCCATCCTACTGCAAAGGTTTTCTTGGTATTCAAGCACACAGGCAACTCAGATTTGTAGATAAAACGTTAGAGGAGGACAGCCTGAGTAAGCAATAAGTGTTCATCAAATAAATGAAATTATCTTTAATTTTAATTGATAAATCAAATGTATATCATGCACCAACCCGGCAAAGGGACGAGGCTCTAGAGAAAGCAAGTCTATTAGGAACATAGAGGGAGGAGCCGTGTGTGGTGCTGTCTGTATCCTCAAGTTCCTTCAGGCCTTTCAGATGCTACAGGAGCAAGGCAGGTAAGTAATTGTGGTAATGCAGCCAAGTGAGGGAGCACGACCTTGTTTTAAAGGGGACAGTCAGTTCTTAGCTCTAGACAAGTGCTGCCTTATCAAGAACATGGGTCTAGAGTTGTCAGACTCGGAAATGTGAAATCTCCTGACTGGATGTTGGTTCAGTTTTTCAAAACATTGTGTCGGGCAAACAAAAGGTTGGATATGGCCCATGGGGGTAGTTTATAACCAGAAAGCTGATGACTCAAAAAAAAAATAATAATGATAAAGCAGCAAACCAGCACATGAGCATGAGGGGGACAGGTGGTAAAATGCAGGGGATGCTAGGGAGGAAGTAGTGATCGCAGGGTGAGGCAGTTGCAGACAGAGGTAAGGCATGAGCTCAGTGGTAAGGCAATGTTTGGATAGGCTGAAAGGATGATGAAAACACTGAATGAATTCCTCAATCTTTAAAAACCTATGACCAACAAAGAAATGGTGTGCAGAGCATGAAGGCAGAGTCAGGACAAGGCACGTGAAGTAAGTGGTTAAATAATCCCTCGTGAATACTAGGACCTGGTGAATTCAGCAAGACATTAGAGAGCTACAGTTTGGTGAAAATAGTAAGCCCAGGTCTCAGGAGGACAGAGAGTCCTGTCCAACCTCCTCAGCATCACGGATGCAGCTCTTACCCTTGTTTCTCTGAAAGTTACTCACTATACCTCCAATTTTGGACATCCACCAATAGGTGTGGTGTGGTACCCTCAATTAGCCTCATAAAAGTCAGAAGACTCACAAGCCTTACATTGCGGAATTTGTACTGGCAGACTTCCATGCTACCATTTTCCAAGTTGCTTCCCATCCTCTTTCTCTTTAAACAGAGACTCATGTATGATATTATATTTTTCTGTTTGAAAATGCTCCAGCTGAACACTTGCATGGTTACCATGGCAACTATCAGGTAGCATCGTCTTGTGCCTGAAGCTGAGACTGCCAGCAAGAAAGCCAATACAGCAGTATATTGTTTCTTCCTGGACTAATCTTTTAAACTGTAGCCTATAGTATTCCCATAATATATTTGATCAGAAGCTTGAGTGGTTTATTGAATTTAATATGCCATGGCTCTCCTTTGACTGAGCAATCCATTCAGTAGCAAGCCTTTATTTTGAATTTTCTCCTTTGCAATGATAAAGTGCAATGCCGACTTTGGGGTATGTTTTGTGATTTCTAAGATTCTAGGAAAGAAAATGGTTTTATACATATAAACAGACTCTGTCTTTTTAATCTCACATTAGTTGAAGAATTATTCATCTTATTTTGACTAGATGAAGATGGGCTGTTTGCCAAACATCTGATTTCCAGATAGCGAATACATCATCAGACGAGAGCTAATATATTTCTGTGCCTGGCAAACACTACAAGGAGGCAAGAAGTAAAAGCCAGCTGGTTCAGCCATACAGTGGCTATGAATTCCAAGTCCTGTAAAATGTCCTCCTCCACCTATGACCTAAAAGAGTGTCCATGTCTCCCAGCCTCTCTGAGTGAGGCGGGAAGTGAAGAAGGCAGAGGATAGAGGCACATTTACTGCATAAGTGGAGTAAATACAGTGGGCCAGCATGGATGGAAGTGTTCTTTGGGGTCAATAAAATGAGAGGCTCAATTGTTTCAGAAAATTTCAGAGTAGACTGGGGACCAGAGGAGAACAGGGCATTTTTTTTGTTGTTTTTTGTTTTTGAGATGGAGTTTTACTCTTGTTGCCTAGGCTGGAGTGCAACGAATGGAGCTCCATCATCTTAGCTCACCACAACCTCTGCCTCCCGGGTTCCAGTGATTCTCCTGCCTCAGCCTCTCGAGTACCTGGGATTACAGGCATGCACCACCACACCCGGCTAATTTTGTAATTTTAGTAGAGATGGGGTTTCACCATGTTGGTCAGGCTAGTCTTGAACTCCCGACCTTCGGGTGATCTGCCCGCCTCAGCCTCCCAAAGTGCTGGGATTACAGACGTGAGCCACTGCACCCGACTGAGAACAGGGCGTTTTATCAAGAGTTGTTACGCTTGTGCTTGGACCTTTAAATGATTGAGAGGAAGGTAGGTAAACACTGGAATCCCTCGAGGCTATGTTTTCTTTGGTGTGAAACTACTCAGGACAGGACTGGACCACATGGGTAATGGTTTGATATGCAGTACATTTTTTTAATAGAATTTTTTCTAACAATTTATTGATATATCAAACTATTAACTAATTATAAAATATTTAAGGTTATGCTTTTCATTCGATGGATATAAGCTGGACACCTCCTCTGCTTTGATGTTTTAAGATCAGTCCTTAGGCACACACAGTCTCATCATTGGCCCAAGAATGAACTTTTTTTGGTAATTTGCTTAAGATTATTATTATTAAAAGTAATAATGTTATCATTACTTTTTAATAATTTAATGAACACCCATAAATTCGTCATCTTTTATTCACCACTTGGTGTCTTGTGGGAGGCACAAACGGGAAGCAAATGGATCATTCCTTTCAAGAATCTTGTGGTAGACTGATAATGGCTCCTAGAACTGGGGAATTTATAAAGAAAGGGAATTTATTATGTGCAGTTCTGGAGACTGAGAAGTCCAGTGTTGAGGGGGTCACATCTGATGAGGGTCTTCTTGCTCATGGAGACTCTCTGCAGAATCCCAAGGCAGTACAGGGTGTCACATGGCAAGGGCGTAAGGTGACTAAGTGTGCTGGCTCAGGTCTCTCTTCCCCTTCTTATAAAGCCACAAATTCCACTTCCATGATGACCTACTAATCTATTAACCGATTAATTCATGAATGCATGAATCCATGGGAATTCATGGGCTCTGCCCTCATGACACAATCACCTCTTAAAGGCCCTACCTCTCAACACTGTCACATTGGGGATTAAGTTTCAACACAGGTTTCCAAGGGGACAAACATTTGAACCATAGCTGTAGAATAATGAGCAGCTGGAGTGGCAGCAGCTCTCTCTAGCACTTACTGAACATCTCTGTGCTCAGCATCTTACATGCAATATGTCTTTTAATTCCCCCAAACAATACATCAAACAGGTATTACAATGATCTGCACCTTATAAATGAGGAAACTGAGGCTTAACGTGTTAGAAAAATTCTCCCAAATTCTGCATGTAATTAGTGGGCTTTCATGAGATTTAAGTAAATAAGTACTAAAAAGATCATGGTTCACCCTCTACCTCACCTCTTATATAATTTAAGAAATACACACACACACATACACACACACACTGAACTCTAAAGTCCAGATCACTCATGTATGCTGAAATTAAAATACCTTCTTTCTAGATTTTTCTAATAGAAAAATTCTGCATAATTTAATTAAACTTTCAGCTTTCCGTATCCTTGTGGCCTTTGCTTTATGAGTACTGTAAGCCATACTTCGTTTGCCTAATAAGAAAACAGCTATATATGCCTGATGCAAGAATGTGTAAAATATATTCAGGAAACAGGGTGTAGAGCAGTTTTGTGATGCACAGATGTTTGCATCAGAGGGACATGGGGGGAAAAAAACCCCAGAACTTTCATTCAAGCCAGATTGTGAAGAACACTGAAAATCCAATCTAAGGGGCATGAACTTGATCCTGTAGTTAGAAGTTGGTGGAGGTAAGTGAGAAAAGATAACCAGAGTAGTAATTAACTAAACTAGTATTTAGAGTTTGGGGTGCAGATAGTGGCAGATTATAGGGACTCAAGGAAAAACTAGGCAGTGTGGAAATGGAAGGAGAGGGGATAAGGCCCTCATTGGTAGTGCCTGGCAGTGCAAGAAAGGAGATAAGCAGAATAGTAGCTGGGGTGGGCAGCAGCAGGTAAAGTCAAGCTCTTCCCAGTAGGAGGGACCTGGCAGATGTGGGGCAAAAGAAGATGGGAAATAAAACTAGTAACGTCTAACAGACCCAGGGTGAAAGCAGAGGCTGTGCCTAGATTCAAAAGCAAATGGATTACACTGAGTTCAGTAATTCTCAGAGTGTTCTAGGAGGTTCTGGAGTATGCACATGTCATTTGGGGAGACTAAAGTATAATTTCAGAGAAACGAATGTTGTGACAATGTCTGTTCTTTAGTTTCTCCATGAGTCGACACCTTCATTCACAAAATATTTCAATAATATTTAAAGTACTGAGAATAGGAAGTATGTGTTTCCTTCTCACCCTGGCGCAACTCTGGCTCCTGGGATGCCCAGCACAGAGGTTGTGTTTAATCAAGGTGAGCTAAAAGAATGAATGGTGACTAATGGCCTGACTGATTCTGCCACCTAGGAGTTCGATGATCTTGAGCAAGTCACCTAAGTCTGTTTCCTGGTCTGTGAAGGGTAATAATATCCAATTCACAGGATTCTTCTGAATTACCAGATAATGAATGTAAAGGATATAGCTGACCCATAACACATAAAGGTCCTATTGAGACAATGGCTTATTTTAAGTTTTGGGGTACATGTGCAGGATGTGCAGGTTTGTTACATAGGTAAACAAGACGATGTTTTGAGAAGCCTGTAGCAGAGTGTTTAGGACAAAAACTATGAGTCAGTCACGTTTGACTTCCAATCCATTTCAGCTGCTTATAATCTACATGAACTTGGGCAATTTATGTAGCCTCCCTAAAACTAGTCTTTCATTTATGAATTGTGGCTAATAATATTTACATTTTTAGGGATGTCGTGAAGAGTAAATGAGGTATTATATGTAGGGCTGACTGTTCTCTCAAGTTAATATACAAATTGAAATGAATGTTCTACTTTTAAATGGAAAAATAAAATTGAAATCTCCAATAAAAATTGTTTGGATATGTTCTCTTATTTTTTAAAATTAACATTGCTTTGATTTCTTCTGTACTTTTCCAAGTTCAAAAAATAAATAGTGATACACTGACAAATTTACTGCCACCCCTTTTCTAGACTTTTTTTTTTTTAAAAAGCATTTTCTACTTCTCTGTTCTGAATGGGGCAGAACTTTACAAATTTACCTGTAAACATAATAATATACATCTCCATAATGTTCCTTATTCTAGTCTCTCTCTGATTGGTTTCAATTCTTCAAGGTATATAAAACTAAAAAGTTTCACACTTTCTATACCCCAGATGATGTGAGACAAATGGGAAGGATAGCAAAAAAGATTTGAGAAGATTTTAGAATGTAGATTCTCACAGTTCACACCGCCTCTGAGTGCCAGTCCATAATATCACTTCTAGATGATTACTGAAGACATGAACATGAAGAGATAACAATTAGATATGACACTTCAGGGTCTAAAATCCCATGAGATTCTGCTTAAAAATGGTCCATGTGGAAACTTTCAAAACCTGAAATTAGTTTGAATATATTAGAAACTCTTCTCACACATACGAATAACAGACAAATGAATTTGACACCAGCCCATGGAGATAGTTAAAGGAAGTATTATGGTTCAATGCTCTCGGTAGCAAATTGGGAATGTCTGTGTGTTCTAACTCTACTCCATACACATGCAGTGTGCAAAATGATTGAGTGTTCACGAGACTCAGAAATTATTAAAACAAGGTCCCTGGCATATAGGGGCTAGAGGCCCAGTGAAGAAGGCAGATATTTAACATAAGTGTTACAATAGCAAGAAGGATGATAGGTTATGGGAGTACACTGTTTATGGAGAATGAAGCTCTTAAACTGGATTGACAGATTGAGCAAAACATATAGTAATTTGGTCCTTAATTCACTAGCTATAGATTGAGAGAGTCAGTCCATGGAACCCAATCTTTAGCTAAAAATTAATCTTTTCTAATTTCATATTCTTTCTTTTTAAGATTTCCATCTCTTCTGCCTCTGATTGGAAATTGAAGTTATGATGCTATAATGCATTGAAAAATCTACTGGAAAATAGATTTGAAAAATAAATCCATTGGAAAAAAATTTCTTGAAGACAGCCCATTGTTTATTTGATCTGCATTGTACCAAAATATTAATTTGAGTAGTGAATTGTTGCTATATTTGTATCTAACTTGGTTGGTAGGTATACTAGTTACAAAATAAGTGAATTCAGAAATGCCAAAAGGCTGCAAGAAAATAAATCTATCAAGAATTATAAGCAGATTGATGTTATTGAAAAGAAGGAAAGAGTCAGCTAAATGGAAATTTCAAAGATGTTAGTACCCTAATATTATAAAATTCAAGATTTTGATATTCTGAAAGTCTCTGAACTGAAAAGCTCAAGTGCTGGTTCTAGTTCTGCCTCTGACCTTATTGAGGTCTGGATGAGTCATCATCCTTGGTGTCAGTTTCCTAAGCCTATAAAATGAGGGCTTTGTATGAATCAAACTCTTTTGGACATAAGTGAAAGAAATCCAGTTTAAACTAGCTTATTTTAAAAAGGGATTTTGTTGATTATTTTAATAACTGAAAAGGGCATATCAACTTCAGGCATGGCTGGATCTTGGTGCTTTAAGTGACATCACTGGAACACTATTGCTCTTCAGCTATTGGACTCTGCTTTTTATTGTGTTGGCTGCATCCTCAGGCATATTCTCCCACTATAGTAAGAGTCTTCCTCACATTTCCAGATTTACATCACAAAAAGAGTTTGTCCTTCACCATAGTTCCAGAAGTTCCAGAATTTTCGTTGGACTCGGGCTGACTTAAGTCACATCCCAAAAACACGCACTGTGTGATGGCACACACAGTGTTTCAGTTGGCCGGACCGAGGTAAAATGATCTCCTCTAGAACCAAAGGTGGAGTCAGAACACAGAGTGAGGAGAGACTGATTTCTAAAGGAAAACCAAGAGTCAGCTACAGAATAGAAGGGAAATGGATTTTGGAAGCCCTGAAAAAACAGGTGATCACTATAGTGAAACACATTGTCTGTAAGGTCATTTTCCAACCCCTATGTGTCTAAATTTGTCTCATGAAATCTTTCCTTTATTACATAAGGAAATTGTTACCAAGAAAGACCAGTGATTTGCCCAAGTCTCACAGCTAGTTAATGACAGAAACAGAACCTTGGTCTCTTAACTTGCAATCCTGTGCTCTTCATCTATTCAAGGGTTCTATCTCCAGGGATCACAATGGACTCAACAGAAAATGGTTCCTAAACTGTGAATCCTACCATTTCAGGCAAGTCTCATAAAAAAAGACTATTTTCCTTATTTCTCCTGAAGATGACATGAGGAACGTCTGATAACCTCTGCATTGCCTAATTTGGTTGGCTGACTATTCTTTGAATATGCTACACATGGCATCTGTTTCCAGTCCAGCTGAAGATGCTTTGAGTTCTCATTTTTAATGTCTAAGAAGAGCACACTCATGGTTACCATAGCAACTGTCTAGAGGTGACTCCTTATGTGTGGAGATGAGGATGCCGACGACAATGTTGTTTCTTTTTCTTGATCTAGACTAGCCCTGTGAGTGGGCCCATGGCCTGGGTGATTTTCTTTTTTAAGCTTTTCAGATGATAATGTGCAGCCCTGGGATAGCCCTGCATATTCTTATTAAGAGAGATTTGACTGACAGTTCAAACAGTTCATGCAATTCCATACCCCCTGTTTCACTTCAGAACTTCTCGCAGCACATACCTGGTAACTTATTTTAAATTGCATCTTTTTTTTTTCTCTTCTCAAACAATCTTGTCCATTCTGGCACATCATGTGATTGCCGGCTTTTCAAGGTGCAAACTCATGAATATTCTTAATGAGAACTGTGGTTTCTCAATCTCTTTCAAATTGGGCTATGTTGGAACTTAATTGCAGCTAGGGACCGGGAACATCTGGCAAGTCTAACAGCCATGATCTGTGCTTCTGAATAAGCCATATGAATTACCAGCAGAGTGGCACGTCACCATGATTGCTGATATGCTGTGGAGATGTGGAGGAAGAAGGAAGCAAAGCAAATGACCTCTCAATTAAGTTTTCCAAAAGGCTCAGATGATTAACAGGCTACAGGCAAAGTTTACTCTTCAATTGAAAGCATAAGCAACAACATAAAACAGGCACACCTGCCATCCAAATAATTTAGAGATGGTGAAAAGAAACATCCCATTTTTTTACATTAGCAGGCTGTCCAATGTTTGGCAGCTCTTTCCCAGATGATTTTATTTTCCTTCCTTCATTAGTGGGAAGCTCAAAATAAGTTCTATTCAATTTCACATTATGGACTTGATTTATGTCAAAACACTGTACTGGTTATGACCTATGCAGTGATAGTCTTCAAGGGAATGTGGCTTGATGTTTAAAATGTAGCCTTTGGAAACTGAGTGGAAAATATTTAGTAGAGAAATCCTGTCTTATTTTTGAGACTTTAATAGAAAAAATTTACATTTAAATCTTCATAATTGAAAATCATGTGGAGTGTTTTGGTAAACAATAATGGAGGATTTACTCAGTAAATATTTATGGAGCATATACTATTTGCAAACTCTTTAGGTAGGAGCTCTAAGGAATATAAAGATGAATGTTCCTCAGATGTTTGCAATCTGCTAGAAGAGATGAGAGAGGCGTTAATAACTAGAAGGCTAGGCAATATTTGATAAAGTATGATAGGAGTTAAAGTACTTAGAGTTTGAACTTGGCAGGGGCAAGGTAAAAGGATCCGTAGGAGCAAAATTTCATAAGGAACAAATGGAAAAGCAGGGGTTGAAGGTGAGACTCATCGAGTGTCTACAGAGTGAGAAGCAGGTTACAGACTTTTTTACACATTTTCAAATTTAATTCTTGAAAGAATTCTATGAGATTATTCTCAATTTACAGATGAATAGACTGGAAATCAAAGATGTTAAATAATTTCTCCATGATCACTCAGGCAATTACTAGCGGCACTGGAATTTAATATGCGCATTCAGGGGAAAGTGACCAGCACAGTTTGGTTCATTTACAAGGAGGTTTGGAAAAGGAGGCTGGAATGTAGTCAATCAAGGGAAGATCACACAGGGCTGGAACGCCAGGCTGATCAATTCAAAGTCAACTCCATAGGTAACAGGACTTACGGTCTAACCTAAAACAGCCAGGGAACCCATTCCCCAAGAGCTCTGAGTGAGGCCAAATGCCACAACCTATGCCTGTTAAAAGCGCTCCCCGCATTTTCCATGCTTTCTTGCATTTCTTTCCTCTCATTTCCCAACATCTCCAGGCTCCTGCTCCTTGCACATCTGTGTAGATACCATGCACAAGTGAATCCCAGGTGTCCACAGAAATCCACCAGCTTCCAATATGTTATGAGTTTGGGAACTTTTCTAAAGATGAATGGAAGTCATGGGGCAAGATTACATCAAGGATTGAGATGTCTTCTGCCATCGCTTGGACCTATTCCTCTATCCCTGAGTTTGGTTTTTCTCCTCTCTTCCCTTCTGACACAGACAAGAAGTTGTTCTTATTTCTCCCTAGCAGGGCAGCTCCATCCATGCACTTAGGTGGATCCTTATGTTGCTTCATTTTCTCTGCCAATACCTTGAGGTGTTTATTTTAAATAAATGTATGATTTTTCCTTGGGAGGACTTCTAGTAGGACAGATATAGGATTGGCAAGAGCCTGCTGGCCATTGCTCTTGTGCAGCATGAGCCAATAAGGACTTTCCCAAAATGTTGGCAGTAAGACTGGAAGAATAAAGGATAGGCATGAGATAGTGGAATGAATAAACTATTTTTTGAATGATGGGAAGGAGAGTTTTTCTATTTTGCGGATTCCTTTGTACCATGAAAACTACTGAACTTTTTAAAAATAAGGTCTATGGTTTGTTTTTTTTTCTTTTTCCTGGTCAAAAAGCTTTCATTGCATCTAAGTTTGGGGTATAAGGCAGTATTCTCTCCGGTTATAAAATAGAATGTCAGCAGGTGGCCTCAGAAAAGAATTTTCCTAACATACTCTATACTTTTATCAAGGAAATTTTTCATGTCACTAGATTTTTTTAAAGTCATGACTTAGTTTCCAGATACTTAAACCTTTGTTTCCATTCGGTTTGCTTTGAAAAGCAGCAGATTAGCTAGAGCACAAGATTGTCTATGATCAGCTGAGCGGCAGAGATCACTGACACAGCGAGAGAGCAGGGAAGACGAGTCATTTGTCTTTTCAGCAGGCACACACAAATGATCCTTTCCTGCCATATGTTCCAGAGAATTCTTTTCTTTCCCTTCAGGTATTTGACCCCCTATTGGATAGAGGCATTGATCAAAGTTGAAGCTGTAGAGTGACTTATAGAATAGTTTTAGTTTTCAGTAAATCAAATCCTAAAAACGAATTAAAAGTAAAATTCTTGATATTAAATTCCTACTCTCAAGTCTCTGGCTTATGTGAACATGGAGATGTTGCTTAACTCTCCTGTACTTTTGGCTTCTTTTTAAAAATATATACCCCACAACTCTACAACCCAAAAATTCTACAATGAGATGGAGATTTTTTTTTTGACTTGTACTGACTTTAGAGATGGAACCTCTTAAGTGAAGGATGGTAATTTGAAATAAAGCTCCTTATGTCTATTTCCAAAGAATTATGACTTGGAAGGTTCATGTGAGGTGAAGGAGAACAAGAAGAAATAGACATCGAGTTGAGATGCCGTGCCAAACATCTGGAAGAGGGAATGAGAGCATTATGGGAAAACAGATGGAGGGAAGCTTGGCCAGATAAAATTAAAGGCAACGCCGCTCAGCATCTGATTAGCTAAGAGAATTCTATTTAAAAGGAAAGTATCTATAAAACCTGTACTTTAAATAGTCTCTTGACAGGAGAACACTTTAAAAAATTAGGGCTCTTATCGGGCCTTGAGGTTTACTTTGAAGGTTTTAATTTACTAATTACTGAGTACATTGTTGCTTTTTTCTTTTTATTAGAAATAAGACTCTAATTGATAACCAAAAGGCTTATAGATAAAGACCTACACTAAAAATTATTTCTATGCTATTTTAATTAGCCTACTGAAATTCCATTTGAAAAATTAGGGTCCAAATCAAGCATTTGTCGGTGTGAGTTAATTATCTGTGTTTGTCGAGAGACGCTGATAAGGCCTCTTTGGGAATTGGCTTTACCTCTGCAAGAAAGAGCTTACTCTGGTGTATGAACATTTTATCCATTAGCTATATTGAGCACAGGGCTGAAGACTCATAAGCTTTGCAAAGGTACAATAAAATTTTTAAGATCTGATCTTAAAAAATTTATTGGGTTCAAAAAAAATTAAACTCTAAAATGGACATTGATAATAATATCAAGACTATATCAGAATATCAAAAGCAAAGTTACAAAGATGTTTTCACATTTTTACACCAAAATACTGTGTTGTATTTAATGTGACAAATGTGATACTAGCCCTCTAAAATCAAGATGCCCAGGTAGTAAAATCGCCTTGCCAGAGTGGGGAAAAGCATCCTTTTGAGACAGCATGCACATTCTTCTGCTATACATTCCTTTTGTAGCCCAAATTTCCCCAAGTCCCCTAGCTTCCTGGGGCCACTCTTTCTTTTACTATTCAAACAAAATGATTGAGTCCCCAATTCATGATCTGAGAGGTACAGAGCATTCGCCTAATGATTCTGTGGTATTCCCTGGAGGTCTATTGATGTTCTAATGACCTCTTGTGAAGACTTTCTGCTTCTTGTGAAGTTTTTATCCTTGCTTACTTTCCCACCTCCTGTAGCTGCTCTCTCTCTCCTCTCCCTGCTGTTTGCAGCCACCCTTCTCTTCCATGCTTCCATAATTCACCACCAACTAAAAGCCATTGTGTATGATGGACTTTATTTGAATGTTTGGGATTAATGAAGAAGAACTAGCACTGCATGATATAATAAACAACTAAAAAGTGCACACAAGAGAATACTATACTTACATTTCCTCCACCACCACCACCGCCCGCCCCCCTTCCCCACCACCAGGGGAAACTGCTTACTAGAACTTTCTGGCCTTGGCCTCTAGCCTGCCACCATGTTGCTACGGCACACTGTACCTATCCAAATTCCCATTTTCCAACTCTCCTTTTCTTCCAGCTCCAAAAGCCCCCTGCCTACCAGAGAATAAATGAGCTTTTCTGTTACAGACTACCTAACTCATCACACTTAGTACTTTCTTTTGCATTCTGAATTATGCCCATTATTGGACTTTCTAGCAAAGACATATTTGCCCTTAATTAAATTTTGCCACATCTTTAAAATGTGGAAGCTGCTATATAGCTCTATAATTTTCCTTTTTGTTTTTGAATAGCCATCTTTCCCTTCCTATAACACTTCTAAAGAAGACTCACATGGGTCAAAACGACAACTGGCATATGCTTCAAAATGACTTATTGTCCTTGCATATATATATATATTTTTTTGCTAAGGCTTTGGAAAAAAAGAGTCCTTGGAGATGCAAATCCTTCATTAGCTGATCAAAGAGGCAGAGCACTAAAGACCATAATACCCAGCTTTTGCTTCCATAGATGAACATAGTTCAACTCAAAATCTTGATTGAGTCCAGAATAGGGAATTCAGGAGTGGATGATACAGTGGAGAGGATCATCATCAGATGAATTAAATAGAGACAAACATGGGACTGAGAAGCCAATGACGACCCCCAGGGAAAAGGAAATATGTGAGTTGAGCCTTGAGAGAGAAGGAGATCATTTCCCAGGAATGCTAAGGAACCATTTTCTTCTACTTCATTTGACTCTGGACATCTTGACTGAAAATGTAGCCAAAAAAGTCCATTTTGTCTCAATGATGTAGTTTAAAGGACAAAACTGCACTGTTGATTTACTCCACCATTAATGAAGAAAATGCTCAGTTACTTTCACCAAATTTGCTAAGCTATAAATGGGCTCGAGGTAATTTTTTATTCTGACATGGGCTCAGTGCATGATTTTTCCCCATTTAACAAACAATGGTCATTTATAACCTATGATTTTTAGTCCATTTTCTGTGGCTTCCCTAGAACTGGGTAGTGTATTTTTAAAAATAATTTATTTCTTCCAGTGATGAAGGCTGAGAAGTCCAAGGCTGAGGGAGCTGCCTCTGGTGAGGGCCTTCTTGCTGGTGGGGACACTCTGCAGAGTCCTGAGGCAGAAGAGGGCATCACATGTTAAGGAGGCTGAGTGTGTTAGTTCAGGTTTCTGTTCCTGTGCTTATAAAGCCACCGCTTCCAAATGTAAATTAGTTCAACCATTGTGGAAGACAGTGTGGTGATTCCTAAAGTATCTAGAACCAGAAATACCATTTGACCCAGCAAACCCATTACTGGATATATACCCAAAGAAATAGAAATCATTCTATTACAAAGATACATGCATGTGTATGTTTATTGCAGCACTATACACAATAGCAAAGATATGGAATCAACCAAAATGCCCATGTATAATAGACTGGATAAAGAAAATGTGGTACCTATATACCATGGAATACTATGCAGCCATAAAAAGTAATGAGATCATATTCTTTGCAGGGACATAGATGGAGTTGGAAGTCGTTATCCTCAGCAAACTAACACAGGAACAGAAAACCAAATACTGCATGCTCTCAATCATACGTGGTAGCTGAACAGTGAGAACACATGGACACAGGGAGGGGAATAACATACACCAAGGCTTATTGGGGGGGTTGGGGAGGGAAGACATCAGGATAAATAGCTAATGCACGCAAGGCTTAATACCTGGGTGATGGGTTGATAGGTGAAGCAAACCACATGGCACACATTTACCTATGTAATAAACCTGCATATCCTGCACATGTATCCCAGAACTTAAAATAAGCCACCAGTCCCTCTCTTGTGATAACCCATTAATCCATCAACCCATGGATTCATTAGTCCATGAATGGATTGATTAATTTATAAGCCAGAGCCCTGATGACCCAATCACCTCTTAAAGGCCCCACCTCTCAATACTACCACATTGGGGCTAAATTTCAATATGAGTTTTGGAAGGGACAAATATTCAACCCATAGCACACAGTAAGACATGGCGTCTTTGGCTGAGTGAGGGATGACACTGATGCAGAAGAAGACCTGCAAAGCAATCTAGTAAATGGCATAATGGGGGTGGACAGAGAGCCATGGACACAGAGGGTGAACAGCTCTCACAGGGGTGTTACAGATGATTCTAAGAGAAAATGACTTCTGAGCTCCTTCTCAAAGGCTGAGTGGGAAATCAGCAGGTGAGAGGAGGAGGAGAAGAGCAAAGAAGTGAAAGGAGGTAGAACATGCAAGGGCAGGAGGAACAATAAGAGGCCTGGAGTTTTAGCCATGTGGGGCAGGGCTGAAGGAGAGAGTGGAGAAGCGGGCCATGGGCTTGAGGATGCTCTCGTTCAAAACAGGTTCTATCAGATCCTGTGGTTGCCACTGACAGGACAGGGACTGGTCAAGGTCAAGGGGGCAAAAGATGTGGTGAGACAGGCTGAGAGGGCAGGACTCTGCCTCCACCCAACCCCACTTTCACAGAGCAGGGCTACTTGAGAATGTCTTACCTATTGAGATTCCATACTACATTTTATTTAGGATAGAAAAGAAACTGAAGATTTTTTTTTTTTAAAGCAGATGACAAAAGCAAGAAATGACAATTGCAGACTTGTGGTTTAGAAAAACAACTCCAGCATCAGTTAGAAAGTAGATTGGAAGGCATGAAAACCAATAAGGTGCTTACTACAATGGTTCAGGCAAGAGAAGATAAAGCATGACATAGATTAGAAACAAAATGTAGCCATCACAAGATGTTTGAATATACTTTAGGGCATTTTGTAAGGCAGACAAGTTCAGTGATCTCAGATTCTGTTGGGTGAAGGGGGAGAAATGAATAGTACATAAAGCTACTGATTTCACTTAGACCCTGCACCCCTTACCATACCAGGAGGGGTGATACAGTTAGCAACAAAAGTGGCTGTCAGCTGGTTAAGCAGATCCAGGTAGGACTGTCTTCATGTCCTTGTCTTCTTTATTGGTGGAATTCAGCTGACAGTTGGTCATGGTGAGGGTCAGGGATGGGAGGACTTGGGTGGAAACAACAAAAAGGTGTCAAACAAAGATTTGGAATTACAAAAGCGTTTTGTCACTTCTCTGCCTCAGATGCAAGCAAGGGTCTCCATGCAGAACCAGAAGATTGCCTGCTCTGGGGCGTGGCCCCCCTGGTCTATTTGAGGCCTCCTGGTGTTCACCCGGGTAGGGGCTAGAGGCTTCCTCCTTCTTGCTCTGGTTGCACTAAGTGGCTCCCCACAGCCTCTCCCACAGTTGTGCTTCTTCTCAAACAGTTCTTTGGCCCTGCTAATCTGCTTCCTTCCCCTCCCTTCCCTAAGTTCCACTCCCCACCCCAGACAATGTGATCCATCCTCTCTCTACACAGTCTGTTAAAGACTCTGAGCCCAAGGTGTATTAGTCTGTTTTCACACTGCTGATAAAGACATACCTGAGACCGAGTAATTTATAAAGAAAAATAATTTTAATGGACTCACAGTTCCTTGTGGCTGGGGAGGCCCCAAAATCATGGTGGAAGGCAAAAGGCACGTCTTACATGGTGGCGGGCAACAGAGAATGAGAGCCAAGCAAAAAGGGAAACCCTTTATAAAACCATCAGATCTCATGAGACTTATTCACCACCATGAGAACAGTATGGGGGAAACTGCCCCCATGATTCAATTATCTCCCACTGGGTCCCTCCCACAACACGTGGAAATTATGGGAGTAATTTGAGATGAGATTTGAGTGGGGATGCAGCCAAAGCATATTACAAGCGTCAATGTGGAAAAGGAAGGAGAGACCCTTACTGTGGCCAATGCTAAGGATAGAAAATGTAAAGCATAATCTGCAAATCTTTGTGAACTACAGAGATTGAATTTGTGCTAGCCTGTAGCTTCTAATGCCAAGAGTGTTTGCTTCCCCAACTTCTGTTGTGTTCCTAGATGGAGATGGAAAAATAATACATACATATATACATACAGTTTCCCTATTTCCTTAACTTTGAGAGGATCCTAGTTCTCTCAAAGAGAGAAGAGCTAGTACATCCTTCCTACCACATTTACAAACATTGTTTCTGACTTAAATAAATGAGTTACATAATTAAGTGCTAAAATACTAGATTTTTTAAAATTCACGTGTGCATTAGCAAGTAAAACCTAAAATAAAACAAAAGAAACCACAATCTAGAGCACCACTCTAGGAGATTTAGGGAAGGGCAGGAAGCATTTTTGCCCATTCCCAGTGATGGGCATTTTAACTGCTGTGTCTTCTTCATTGGAAAAAAAGGAAACCCAGAGGTAGTCGTTAGGCAAAGGATGTGGGGAGAGGCACTTTGTTAACTCTAGATCTTTCTACATTGAAGCCTAGAGTCACCATTTCTTTTTCAATAAATTCTACTCCATCCTTCAAACTCTCTCACATTCTCTGTAAATCTACCCCTTTTTACACTAATCCATAATGATTTACTGCTCTCTGAACAACCATTACGGTGAAGTGGTTAAGATCAGAGGGCCTTGGGATCAGTCGGGTTTGAGTGTGAATTCTCGTTCTGATATAAATTTATTGAGTGAACACTGGCAAGTTATTTAACTTCTCTGAGCCTCAGGGTCATAAAATCTAATATTTATAGGTCATTGACTCTATGTCAGGCACTGTTTTAAGCACTATACTTACATTATCTCATTTAATATAAACCCTATAAGGTAAGTTCCACAGTTATTATCCTTATTTTATAGACAAGGAAATGGAAACAGAGAGAGGGGCATCTGTGCTCAAAGAGTCACCTGGCTGGTAGCAGACGCTGGCACAATGACTCAATGTCTAGGAAGGAATATTCTCTCTCTACAGTAGGGAATGCCAAGAGACACCAGGGACCAGGACCTTGCAGTGTGATTCCATAGCCTGGCACCCACCACTGCACTTTACTGCCTCCCAACACCTGTGTACTGAGGCTGTGGGTTGTGGTTAGAATTCAAAAGAGCTAAGGATATAAAGTTCTTAGCATAGTGTCTAGAATTTAGCAAGCACTGCATAAATGGAAATGATTTTTATTAAGAGTAACTATTTAGATTTTATTAGTACCCACTTATCACTTAGATGCTAACTTATTATTAACTCTATCTCTGTCCTATCTTCTTCGCATACTGTGGTATCCCTGAGAGAAGGAGCCAGGTCTCCTCTCTAATTCCCCATAACACAATACTGGAAACCATGTGCTGATGTATATGGATTACAGATAATTCTAGACTGAGGCAGTGTCTGTTGCTGTTTTTTTCCCCCAGTTTAATCCAAAGAAATCAGCATTATGGCAGAGTATGTGTTTATACACATTCTTGTCTTGTGTCTTCATAATATGCACTGGCTTGAAAACACATATGAGTCATGGGCCCTGCCATAAACCGGAGATATCCAGAGAGGGAAAGAAATGAAATAAGAAGAAAGGAGGGAGAGAGGGAGGGAAGAAGTGAAGGAAAAAAAAAAAAAAAAGAAAGGAAAAGAAATTCTGCCTCCTTTTCAAGAATTTTGAAGCATCCTTAAGACAAGCAGTGACATTCCTCTGTTTGATGACATTCCTCTATTTGTCCCATACCCTAACTTCCAAGGGTGATTGCAAGTTGCATCAACCATGATGTGGGGAAAACTCTTATCTCTTTAAAAAATCAGGCAAAATCAAATATGTGACAGGTCATGAAATTCCCATCCTGCTCCAACAGAGTCAGTGTTGCTACCTTAGGAATCGGGAATGTAAATCCTCTGCAGAGTTGTCAAGGAGGTTTCTATTTTTAGGCCTCAGTCTGTTGCAGCAGCAATGAGAAAAAGCAGGCCAGAAGAACACAAAAAAATAGTCGAGGGCATCTGTAATATCTGTGAAAGGGACACGGGAGGCACTTGCATATGTCAGTTGGAGGGGAAAATTGGAAACAAAAGGAAAATCTGGAGGCAGATGATTTAACATTCATTTATGCATTCATTCAACAAATATTTGCTGAGTGCCTACTTGATGCAAACCCTAGCACAGGGTGATCTTATGGAAGGTATAAATATTAAAGAGGCCCAGCTCCTGCCCTTACCTTACAGTCAAGTGGGGGAGGCAGAGCATGCACATATTTTTTATTTAGTGGTGTCATGTAAACATTTGAGGTGGGAATCTGTGAGCTAAAAGGCTGTATTAGCCATGTTCCTGAGAGTGAAGACACAAACCAACCTGGCCCGCAGCATCATCTACCAGCACGAGGCACCACCTTCCTGTTTTACCGTAAACCAACAGCACCAGGACCTGTGTCGCGGGCCCAGACTCAGGCAGCGCAGTTACGGGAACCTCTCGCCTTCAGGGGTAGCAATGTTCCATGATTTACACTGAAAAACCTGCATTCAGTGGCAGAGGCTTCCATACTCCAAGATAGGTGGCTTCAGAATTTCGGGGAAGTGGTGTTCTGTGGTGGTCAACACAAAGGCTTTGGAAGCACAGTCATGGGTTTGCTTCTCAACCTTGCCTGTTGGTTCCTTGACAAATGAACCTCTGTGTCCTCCTCTGTAAAATGTCAGTTGAGATTCTCTGAAATAATATTGCAAAGTGTCCATTACAGAGAGCTCAAAAGACAGACATTAAAGTTGTCGCAGTCATCTTGTGGTCAAAGAGCCCTGCACTACTATCCCAGGTCCTAGTCCCACAGCTGACTCCCATCTTCTTTCTGTCTTGTGTGATGCTAGGTTAACTATTTCATTGTTCTATTATTTCCCTTTTTTAATTGTTGTGGTAAAATAGACATAACATAAATTTTACCGTTTTTAAGTTCATTAAGTACATTTACATTGCTATACAACCATCACCACCATCCATCTTCAGAACTTTTACATTTTCCCAAACTGAAACCGTGCCCATTCATCAGTTCCCCATTTTTCCCTCTTCCAGCCTGCGGCAACCACCATTCTACTTTCTGTCTCTATGAGTTTGACTACTCTGGTTTCTCATTTAAGTGGATTCATGCAATATTCGTCTCTTTGTACCGGTCTTATTTCACTTGGATAATGTCTCCAAGGTTCATCCACGTTGTAACACAAATCATAGTTTCATTACTTTTTCAAGCTGCGTAATATTTCATTGTATGTATATAGTATATTTTGTTTACCCATTCACCTGATGGGCATTGGGTTATTTCCACCTTTTTGACTATTGTGAATAATGCTGTCAGAACATGGGTGTAGAAATATCTGTTCAGATCTTTCTCACTTAAAAAAAAGTTTTAAAAATATTAATACTGTAACTTCTTATCCCTCTGAGTGACAATGTAAGAACTGATAAAGTAATTCTTTAAAGTATCTGTAGTCATGGTGGGAATATCAAGGAAGCTAATTTATTTGGTCCTATAGTTTTTCCACAAATCTTTGTTACCAAAAAGTAAGCACCCTTATAACCAACATAAGTCTTATCCATACAGGTTGGCTATGTTTAAAAGTAAATTATTAAATGTACAAACATTAGAAAATACACTATTGTTGAACTTTTAAAAAGCATTATATGTTCCCTATAAGGAAATAGGGCATATATAGAAACCTTATACTTTGATGTAACCATAGAGAACAGGGATTGGCTAATAATAGCCCATAGGCCAAAATCCAGCCCACCACTGGTATTTACAACCTGCAAACTACGAAGGTATTTTACACATTTTGAATGGTTAAAAAACATAATGAGAACATTACTTCATGATACGTGAAAATTGTACTAAATTCAAATTTCAGCACGTGTAAATAAAGCTTTTTTGGAACCCAGCCACGCCCATTCATTTTTATATTGTCTATGGCTGCTTTCAAGCTACAATGGCAGAGCTGAGTAGTTGTTACAGAGACCATATGG
Organism: Papio anubis; assembly: GCF_008728515.1. Classification (NCBI taxonomy): domain Eukaryota; kingdom Metazoa; phylum Chordata; class Mammalia; order Primates; family Cercopithecidae; genus Papio; species Papio anubis. The sequence goes on along the minus strand of NC_044985.1, from coordinate 90,786,160 downwards.
CCCACAAACCCTATGTATTTATGATCTGGCTCTTTATAAGAAAAAAATAGTGCAACTGCTGATATAAATCATTGATATAATCTCACTTCCTAATTTGCAGTGGAGAAAACTAAGGCCCGGTTTTCTGAAGTCTCATGTCACACCAAAGATTACGAATCTAAGAGTGGCCAAAAGCAATTCAGCTGTCCTGAGTCCCCACCTTGAGTCCCTAAACCAGGTTCCAGTGTATTCCTGGGATACAGCATAGCAGCTTATCTTACAGCTATAGATCACAGACCAAAGCCACCATTTGTTCGTGTTAATAATGAAGAAAGTCTGGTGCTGTTAATTTCCTCTGCTGGAAATAAACAGACGTATTCTTACTTTGGGAGGGCCTTTGGCGGGGTTGCATTGGTTCATATCTCTATGTGCTGACCTTTGCCTATAATTTCTTAAGAACGGTGTCATATGATGAAACACTCCTCGTTGCTTTCAGGACAAAGTCTAAAACAGCTGTCCCCAACTCTTTTGGCACCAGGGACTAGTTTCGTGGAAGATAATTTTTCCATGGACTGGGTCAGGGAGTGGTTTCGGGATGATTCAAATGCATTACATCTATTGTGCACTTTATTCCTATTATCATTACATTGTAATATATAATGAAATAATTATACAACTCACCATAATGTAGACTCGGTGGGAGCCCTGAGCTTGTTTTCCTACAACTAGGCAATTCCATCTGGGGGTGATGGGAGACAGTGACAAATTATCAGGCATTAGATTCTCATAAGGAGCACACAGCTTAGATCCCTCGCATGCGTAGTTCACAGTAGGATTTGTGTTCCTGTGAGAATCTAATGATGCCACTGATCTGACAGGAGGCAGAGCTTAGGCAGTAATGCAAGTGATGGGGAGTGGCTGTAAATACAGATGAAGCTTCTCTCACTTGCCCCCGCCTCCCTGCTCACCTCCTGCTGTGCCGCCCAGTTCCTAACAAGCCACTGACGGGTACCAGAGGGCACCCTGAACTAAATGACTTAATATGTCATAAGGCTCTTCTTGACATGGCCCCAACTCACCTCCTCAGTTTTCTCTCCCCATCCTTCCCTTCCTCCCTTCTCCCTTCGTCCTCTACACTCACAGGAATGTCACAGACTCTCAGGACACCCTGCAGACACATCTCACCTCTCAGTCTTTGTTCATCATGTGCCTCCACTAGGAAAACATTTAATCTTCTCATCTATCTAACAAAGTCCTCTTCATCCTCTTAAATGCCTTTTGCTTTGCGTGGCCTCACCAATTCTACTACAGGCAGAAGTAATAACTCTCTACTCTGCACACTTTGGACAGACTGTTAACCATCTCAGTCATGAACTTGTATTAGTGTTTTCTGTTTACATTTCTGTCTTTCCTCCTGCATGTTGGAGAGAAGGAAGGCTGGAAGGAAAGAAAGAAATTCGACTGAACAACAGGTCTTCAGCCACCACTAGTCTTGTTATATATCATGATGTATAACTTCTGCACAAGTTTCACTGAACTGTAACATTGAGGTCAAAGAGAATAGAAGACAAATGTAAAATTGTAGACAGAGTGAGAGAAATTTCAATTCTTTATTTTTTTCTTTCTCTCAATTCAAGACTCAAGAAACATTTACTGAACATCTACAATGGCATCAGAAACAAAGAATAATAAAACTACTTTCTTGATCTCTAAGAGCTAAGGGTCTCGAAAAGGCAAATTTGGGTCTAAATTGAAAAAAGGGATCATCCACTAAAACAGTGTTTTTAAAACTTAGGGTCACAATTCATTAACAAGTGTGAAATTCATTTAGTAGGTAATAGCTACCACTATCTACAAATATAATAGAATACATGAGAAGCTATGGAATGCAAGGTACACAGTGTAAGTATTGTTTCATAAAGCATTTTTAGTGTTATGTATGTGTAGTTTGTGTGTGTGTGTCCTGGATTGTAATGAAAAATGTATTTCTCACTGGGGATTATAGTCAAATCATTTGAAAAACATTGTATTACAATATTTGAATTTAATATAAGAATAGAGAAGTTATTGTTTATAAATTTTAGATCAAAAGGGATGGTCCATAGATAATATTCACAGCTCTTAATTCAGAGAAACATGACTCAATGCTATTTGTATGGTTTTTGAAAACACGTCCAAAAAATCTTTGACATTGTTTTCACTGAGAATTAGGATCTACATTCCCTTTCCTTAAATCTGGGTGGCCTCTGTGACTGCTTTCATCTATGGCGTACCATGGAAATGACACAGTGGGACTTTCAAGGCTAGGTCATAAAAGATCATAGAGCTTCTACCTTATTTGGTGGATTCTTGGGCCATCATGTAAATTCAACTACTTAGAGGTCTCTAAGCCAGAGTAGGCACACGCAGGCTCTTCTATTGGCAGTCCCACTTGAGCCAAGTTTTTTAGCCATCTCCAACAACATATGAGTGAAGCCATCTGGGGCCCTTAAAACCAGTCATTCTTCAGCCAAATGCTGCCAAGTGAACCCATTAATGCCATATGGAACATAAAAATTACGCAGCCAAACACTGCCCAAATTCCTGACCAATAAAATGTTGAAATGTAATAAAAACTGTTTTTGTTTTCAGCCACAAAGTAGCAGTTGTTCACTGCAAAGCAATATATGCCCAGAACATCCTCTAGGAGAGTTTTTAAGCTTATGCACACAATCCATGAATGGGACATGAAGTCAACTTACCGGGTAATGACCAGAATTTGTTTTAACTAGTGAAATAGAAAAGAATAAAATAAAAAATACCAGGATACGTGGTACACAGCAAAGGTATCATCGTAAGACACAGTTCCAGTTATATATACATATGTATGTGTACGTTGGGTTCCAATGTAGTTTTCACAGTGAATTGTAATCAAAATCATTTAAGAAACATTGTATTAAAACGTCTAAATTTATCATGAGAATACACAGGAAATTGTTTATAAAGATTAGCAGACAATACATCAAAGGGGAAGTTCTATAGACATTTCCCAAGCTTTTAATTCACAGAGACATGAATCAATGCCATTTGCTCATCATAATTCATAGAAGCTTGTACTATCTCCATGTGTTCTTATAGCAATTTTTGCCATAATGTTTAGATATGGTAACTAGAATTTCTGAGTCATAGTGCTTTACACTAATATGTATAAAACATTATGTTTTGAAAATAAAATATTTTCTAGTGTTTATTCTGACAGGGCATTCTAAAAACTAGAATAATGAACTCAGAGCCTCATTTTTATTGGTTCCTGCCCAATAACAAATTCTTGACCGGATTGAATTTCGCATTTGAATTCTCTTCAGTCTTGTTGGACTGATAAGACCTCAGTGTTGATGCTTATCAATTCAACGAATAAAAAGCTTCCTAAAGATGTGATGGCACACATATGAGACTACAGGGAGTTTATTTTTTGGTGTGAATTAAAGATTTGTGTCTTATTGTTTTATAATAAGTTACTACAACAACTTTAAGGAAAAGCCGAGTAGCATGTTCAATAGTCTGGATCATTTCTACCATCATTTCATTATCATCCTGTTGATTTTCTTTCTCTTCCCTAGAATGCACTGGGCAGAGGGACAATAGAATTTCCACCGGGTGACCTTTTGGAATAGCATTACATAGTTTAGCACTCCTGAAATTTTCTCTAAAGATAATTGTAGAAGTAAAAAAACTGGTTTTCTCTCAGAAAATCTGGGTCTAAGTCTTATTTCTCTCAGTGACTGGGATTTTCATCAAGTCAATCTCTCTTTGGGCTATTACCTTACTGGTAAAACAGTAATAGCAATTCACACTTTTCAGGTTTTTTGTTTGTTTTTTATTTTGAGAGAGAGAGAAATTATGTGATATTTTTCAAAGTTGGGCATGCCAGTTAGTAGTATGACACTTGGAGGGTATTTCAACCCAAACACAACCCAGCAGATGCTCATCAGGTACCTTTGAAGCACCACACTGTGTTGTGTGCTTCACACAACAGATAGAATAGGCACCGTCCCCACCCTTGCAGAGCTCATACTCAACTCTGAGAGAGACAGTAAAGAAATAAATATATCAGTAAAATTGTACTGAGTGCTACAAAGCAGGGGTCCCTAACCCCCAGGCTGTGGCCTGGTACCAGTCTGTGGCCTGTTGGAAACTGGGCCACACAGCAGGAGGTGAGCAGCAGGGGCAAGCATTAGCACCTGAGCTCCACCTCCTACCAGGTCAGTAGCAGCATTAGATTCTCATAGGAGCACGAACCCTACTGTGAACTGCATATGTGAGGGATCTAGGTTGCATGCTCCATATGAGAATCTAATGCCAGATGATCTAAGGTGGAACAGTTTCATGCCAAAACCAACCCCCCTGCTCCTCATCCCTGGAAAAATTGTCTTCCACGAAATGGTCCCTGGTGCCAAAAAAGTTGGGGACCGCTGCTACAAAGGAATGAACAGGTTGTCCAGAGAGACAAAACACCTCTGAGGAGGTTGCATGTAAGGTTTAGTTCCCACAGGCTGAAACCAATGATTAAAAAATAATCGAAGCCAGGCTCCAATGAGACCCAGAAAACATTCTGCTCCTGGGACAGGTGAGGTGTTTGATCTCCTCATCTAAGCCACATACAGAGGAGGGGTTTGTACAACACACTTGACCTTTCCAGGTGGGACCTGGGGGAAGGGAGATGTACTTAAAACCCTGAAACTTCATGAAGCATGCCACTCATGCACAACATTATTTGGGAATCATGTGTGAAGAAGGATTTTGTACATATTCTGTAATAAAGATATTGAGAGTACTGAATCTGTCTTCCTGAGGCAACCCCAGGCCATACCTCTGAGACCGTGGCATGAGACTTTGTAGCTTCATTCCTTCATTCCATAAACCTTTATTTTGGGCCCCACACTATATATGCCCTGGCACAAAGCTAGTTCCCGGAGAAAGAGAAAGGCACAGTCCCTGTCTTCTGGAGGCTGAGATCCTAGCTCTGAATGCACAAATAAACAGAAGCATCCGGTGGAACACATCACAGTGTAATGAAAGAAGTCAGCTCCAAGTGTGATCAAGGAGGGGAATCACTCAAACTAGTCAGGACTGAAGTTGGACAGAGACTTCCAGACCAGACATGCTATAACAGTACAAGGCATGAGAGAACACACCTGGTTAGTATATTATAGGTGGTTCCATACAGATGGAGCAGGACCTCTGCATTTTGGAAAACAAAGAAGAAAAATTGGCTGGTGGAGAAGGCTGAAGAGATGGGCCTCCAATTTCCTTCTAAGGATCTGAGATTATTCCCTAAACGTTATGAATTACTAATAAATGAGTTTTAAAAAAAATTTTTTTGTATGTTTTTGTAGCGATAGGGTCCTTTTTGTTGCTTAGGCTGGTCTCAAACTCCTAGTTTCATGTGATCCTCCCACCTTGGTCTCCTAAAGTGTTGGGATTACAGGCATGAGCCACTGTACCCAGCCTAATAAGTGGTTTTAAACAGGCAAGTGATGCATCTCTTTTGCACCTCTGAGAAAATGTTACCATATTTTATATTTAATTTTTAGAATTTTACATACCAAAAAATGTATAAATCATAAGCTCAATGAATTAAAAATTATATTTTAGGGGAGATTTTCCTGTTCTATAGTAATTTACAGTCAGATGGCTGTTTTCTCATATTTTGGTACAACAGGTGTTCATTTCTTTCTGTGAAAGCAAATTTATACTAAAGTTTCAAATAAAAATGAAGACATTATTCTGGCCTAAACAATGATAGAACAGTGTTAAATTATAACAAGTTGTACATCCGAGGGCTGTAAAGGAATTCCAGTAAGCAAGGAGGAATTTCCATTCCTAAGTGGGGTGTGGGTATCAGTGTTCATTTTAGCAAGGGGCTCGGGGCACTGTGTGTAATGAGTGTGGGTAGGACGGTATTACAGGAAATGTATAGAAGGCAGAGAAGCCCAGAAAAGGCAGGCCTGAAACAGATGACCTTGAGGACTCTGCACCCCTCTGGAAACCTGGCCCTCTTTGCTTCCATTCATTCTACTTCCCAGCAGCAGAAGTTAATGGACTCTACCAGGTTGGGGACCCCAGTGTTGCTTTGCCTTGGCCTCTGCCTCTTCTGCCATCACCAAGCAACCCATTTTGCTCTGGGTATTTTTCCACTGGCTTTTAGGTTTGCCAGTAAGTTCTGCTCACTTCTGACTCTAATTCATAACCTCGCTCTTGTGGCTCCTGCAGCCTCATGATATTTCCCTGCGCATAAGCGAGTCCTGCTACCATCTGCTACTGCTGCTGCTGCTGCAAAAGACAGTGTCTGATGGGAGTGGTTTGTTCACTATCATTAACCTTGCTAGGCAGAGCCCTGTGCTGGGCCACCTTGCTAACTGCAGGCTGCATTCTGGCCACCCTGGTGTCTCTCCTGGTCCAACAGCTGGGCCAGAGCAACAGGATAGGTGAGGCAGAGTACAGAGTTCCCCTACACAGAAAAAGACATAGGCTGCTCCTTAGACAGGGACTGTGAGCTTGAAGCTTTTCCTCCAAGTTGGGAATTGAGGCAGACGCTATATTCATTTGTTTGCTACAATGGCAACCACCTACTTTAAAGGAGTTCTATAGAAGCTCTAGAGCCTAAAAAATACAGTAGGCTCTGTGGGAAGTCAGTGTAGACAAGAGGTTTGCTTCAGAGGAAGGAGTAGATTGAATCTCATTACTGAACTTTTGCCCCTTTACAAGGCTCTGTCCACACAGCATCCTGAGTGATCCTTTAAAACAATGTGAACTGGATTATGTTTCTCCCCTGTGCAAAGTTTTCTCCGAACACAAACTACCCTCCCCACAGGGCCAATAAGCACTGCCTGATCAGACCCCTGCCTCCTGTTCAAGGTCAGCCTGGAATTCTTTCCCACTCTCCCTCCAAGCTTTAGCCATACTCACCTTCCTTCTGTTACTCAAACACTCCTATAGCTCTTTCCTCAGCTCAGCTTATTGGCACTTGCTGTTCCTACTGCCTAGAACTCTCATCCTCCAGCTCCCATGCGATTGGACTTCTTCTCATCCTTTAGGTCTCATCCTTGAATGTCACTTTCCCAAAGAGATCTGCCCTGGCCTACCAAATCAGAAACTCTGGAGATAGGCCCAGCACACACTGAACTTGGAGAACCACCAGCCAAGAGAGCATATGGAAAGAATGACAGTATCAGCCAAGGAGATTCTGAGTTCTAAGGGACTTATGCACCACTGCAGATTTATTCAGATAAATAAATATCCTGTGTGTATATTTATGCATTGTTTAAGGGATAAGAGCTATAAAGAAAATAGAATAAAGCAAGGACTAGTGATGAGGGTGTGCCATGAGCCTGAAAGTTCACAAAATTTCATTCACTTATTCATTCAACAGGGCAGTGGCAACAGCCAGGTGCAACTGGGATGGGGTAGTCAGGGAAGGCAGCCTTCGTTCCTGAATCTGCCTTGAGTTGGCATGTGAATCAGAGGTGCCAGAGGATCTGGGGGAAGGGAGGTCCAGGCAGTGTCCTTGAAGCAGAAAAGAGTTTGGTGTGTTTGAAAAACAAAAAGGAGAGCGGCGTGCTTAGAGCACAGGAGCCAGGCACGGGTGAGGAGAGAAAGATGAGTGTGCAGAGCTAGGCACAGTCTAGAGGACAGGCCTGGCCATGGTGAACGGTTTGGATTTCAATCCCTTGCCATGGGCAGTCCCCAGAGTATTTTAAGCAGCCAGGTGACATGAAGGGATTCTCTGTTTTGAAAGTTCACTTTGAGCGCTGCGTGGAGAATGGATCATGAGGGAAGGAGTGTAATTGAGAATCATGTAACATACTTCGGAGACTCGCAGCATGCCCCGCACTGCATCAAACCCTTTACAAGCATTAACTCACCAAATTCTATAACACCCCATGATGTAGATACTACCACTCACCTTGCTTTATGAGTGAGACAACTGAGGCACAGAAAGGTCGGTAACATTTCTTAGGTCACACAGCTGGTAAGTAGGAGCCAGGACTTAAATCCAGGCAGCATGAATTCAGAGACTGAGTTCATAACCACCACGCTAAAATAGGCATACTGTTCCTGCCTCCCCATGACAAAGGACAGCTTTGAGCTTAAAATAGTGTGCTCTAGTAAAGTGCTTTGAATATTAAGCAGGGTACTGTGTGAATTTAACAATGCCATTATATAGTATAAATATAACTCATTAAATAACGTATAATGAATTGCCTCCTAATCTTCTGTATATTGTGGTTAAAAGCAACACTAACATTTGCAGCAAGGAAAACAATTAGCACATTCATTCAGTAGAGTCCTGCTTACACTTCACTCATTAACTTTAATCATCTATGAAATGTGTGAACTAAGCTAACCTGTCACCACCAGAGTCATTAGTGCCTGTCAGCAAATGATAATGCTTTAATTTTTTTTTTTTTCTGAGATGGAGTCTCGCCCTATCACCCAGGCTGGAGTGCAGTGGCACGATCTTGGCTCACTGCAACCTCCGCCTCCCAGGTTCAAGTGATTCTCCTGCCTCAGCCTCCTGAGTAGCTGGGATTGCAGGCATGCACTACCACACCCAGCTAATTTTTGTATTTTTAGTAGAGACGGGGTTTCACCATATTGGCCAGGCTGGTCTAGAACTCCTGACCTCGTGATCCACCTGCCTCGGCCTCCCAAAGTGCTGGGATTACAGGCTTGAGCCACTGCACCCAGCTGATGCTTTAATTTTTAGGGTATGTTTTAATTTTATAGACTAACAACAACTTAGTCACTGTTTTCCCCTAATGGTACATATTATCAAGATATTGAATATTATTTAACTAAAGATGTATTACTCTTCACAATAGTATCATAAACTAGATCCTAATTAATAGTTGCATTTATTTTCCTTCACTTTCCCAAATTTTATAACTCCCTTTTGCCCTTTAATCAGCAATACACATTCTGAAATGGAACATATGGCTATTTCTCATTTGGTATAGTTCCTCTGTATGTCAACACAGAGAACTCCACGTTTCACACTGGATAACAAGGAACATTTAGAAGAGTGGTTCTTAATCTTTTGGGGTATCACAGACACCTCTGAGAACCAGAGCCCACTGTGATTTTTGGGCTCTAGAGCTCCTATAGAACTCCTTTAAAGTAGGTGGTTACCATTGCAGCAAACAAATGAAATGTTTGTTTGCGCACCAAAAAAATGTATGTATGTATATACAATTTAAAAAGGTTCACAAAACTCCGAAATGCGTCTTCTGGTCACTACAAATCCCAGGTTAAGAAACTGCATTTTAATTTAATTTGGCTATTTAGAAGCAACTAATGTTTACTTCTCTAGTTAGTGATAAAACCTCTGCTTTGGGTATATACCCAGTAATGGGATGGCTGGGTCATATGGTACTTCTAGTTCTAGATCCTTGAGGAATCGCCATACTGTTTTCCATAATGGTTGAACTACAATCCCACCAACAGTGTAAAAGTGTTCCTATTTCTCCACATCCTCTCCAGCACCTGTTGTTTCCTGACTTTTTAATGATTGCCATTCTAACTGGTGTGAGATGGTATCTCATTGTGGTTTTGATTTGCATTTCTCTGATGGCCAGTGATGATGAGCATGTTTTCATGTGTCTGTTGGCTGTATGAATGTCTTCTTTTGAGAACTGTCTGTTCATATCCTTTGCCCACTTTTCGATGGGGTTGTTTGTTTTTTTCTTGTAAATTTGTTTGAGTTCTTTGTAGGTTCTGGATATTAGCCCTTTGTCAGATGAGTAGATTACCAAAAGGATTATAAATCATGCTGCTATAAAGATACATGCACACGTATGCTTATTGCGGCACTATTCACAATAGCAAAGACTTGGAATCAACCCAAATGTCCATCAGTGACAGACTGGATTAAGAAAATGTGGCACGGCCGGGCGCGGTGGCTCAAGCCTGTAATCCTAGCACTTTGGGAGGCCGAGACGGGCGGATCACGAGGTCAGAAGATCGAGACCATCCTGGCTAACACGGTGAAACCCCGTCTCTACTAAAAAATACAAAAAACTAGCCGGGCAAGGTGGCGGGAGCCACATAGTCCCAGCTACTGGGAGGCTGAGGCAGGAGAATGCAGTGGACCGGGGGCCGGAGCTGCAGTGAGCTGAGATCCAGGCCACTGCACTCCAGCCAGGCGGCTGACAGAGCTTGAACTCACGTCTCAAAAAAAAAAGAAAATGTGGCACATATACACCATGGAATACTATGCAGCCATAAAAAGGATGAGAGTTTGTGTCTCTGTAGGAACATGGATGCGGCTGGAAACCATCATTCTCAGCAGAGCTAACTTGGGGAACAGAAGACAAACGCATGTTCTCCTCCTTGGGTGGGAACTGAACAATGAGATCACTTGGAGAGACATCACACACTGGGGCTATCAAGGGGAAGGGGGAGGGGAGGGATTGCACTGAGGGTTATACTACAATGTAAATGGCGTGAGTTGATGGGTGCACAGTGAGTTGGCCAGGTGCATGCGTAACATGGCACAAATGCTTATATGTAACAAACCTGCCGTTATCCACATATACCCTAGAACTTAAGTATAATAAAAATAATAATAATAGAAAAGAAAAAACAAAAAAAACAAAACAAAACAAAACCTCTGCTTTAAAGAGGAATGTTGGGTAATACAGAAGGAAGAGTAGAAGTAGAAAACTCACCAATGGGAAAAGTTTAATATGGACTTGATATTGGATAGTTTTGGGAATATCATTAACACTTTCTTAGGTATATAATAGCATTGTGTTATGTAGAAGAATGTCATTTTTAGGAGATGCATGTTAAAGTATTTAAGGATGAAGGGCCATAATATTGCAACTTATGTTGAAAAGATTCAACAAAATAGATGATTGATAAATAATAGAATAGGAGACAGATGAAGTACATAGGGGAAAATACTAATACCTTAAATGGTTTCTATAGGTGGTAGGTATATGGTTTCTATTTTACTGTTCTTGCAATTTTCTTAATGTTTGAAAATTGTTATAGTAAATATTTGGAGGGGAAACATCCTTGTTTTTGATCATTTGAGGTATTGGGCAAGAAAGCATTAATGTAATTTTGAAGTCTAGTGGGGAAAAGTAGGGTTCACATGGATATTCTAAAATAGAAGATGATGTTAGAAAATTTCAATGGAAAATAAGCTTCAGTGTTGCTCTAGAAATAAGATTAGGGAAGAGGTCAATAAAAAGGGAATGCTTCAAGTAAGAATCATGAATTATCCCAACACACCTTAATTCAAATAAACTGAAAATTCTTTACAGATTTAGTTGATTTAATCTTTTCTATGTGTAGCTATAGCTATTAACCATTATCACTAGATTATACATTTCTTGAAGAATCTTGTTAAAAATACAGATCTGGTTAATAGTATTTGAGGATACTACCAGTCAAGGCAGATGGATTGATGTAGAACGAGGCCCTCTCACTGCAAACACAGAATCACTGCATGAAAATAATTTTAATGCATTGCCAGGATATATAAGAAAAATTGAATAAATTTAAATATATAAGAAAAATTGAATAAATTTTGGTGGGGTGGGGTTACTAAATATTGTAAAGATATCAATTCTCTCTAAATCTATAGATTCGATGCAATTCCAGTTAAGATCTTAACCAGATTTTTTATAAATCTTGATAAGCTAATTCTAACATTTGTGCTGAAGACCAAGATTGCCAAAAATAGAAACAAAAACTTCTACATAATGAGAAGAAAAAGATTGGGTGACTCATCCTAGCAGATACTAAGCCCCATTTACAAAAATAGCACAATAGCATGATATTGGTGTGGGATAAATAAATAAACCCATAAAACAAAATAGAGTCCAGAAACTGGCCCACACACATATATGTAAAATTAATATGTGATAGAAGGGAGTTTGCATATTGGAAGAGAAAAATAGACTTTTGAAGAAATAGTGCTTGGACAATTGGGTAGGTATATTGAAAATACAGAACTAGATACCTTAAAATATAACCAAAAATATATTTCCATTCGGGTTAAAGTTTCAAATAGAACTTTCCTTTATACTCTTAGGTTAGAAAGTAATTTTCTTCAATATGACTTTTAACAAACCAAAAAAAGAAAATACTGACATTATTTAACAGGTAACAACAATCCACCAATTGGTAGATGATATTTGCAATTCATAAAATAGACAGAGGATTAGTATGCAGAATATTTAGAACCTCCTAAAAGAAAACAAGACCAATACCTTAATGGGCAAAAGGCATAAATACAGCTATGCAGGAAGCTGAGGTGGGAGAATCACCTGAGTCCAGGTGTTCAAGACCAGCCTGAACAACATAACAAGATCCCATTTCTAAAACAAAAAAGTTTAAAAATTATTTGGAGGTGGTGGCATGGGCCTGTAATCCTAGCTACTCAGGAGTCTGAGGGAGGAGAATTGCTTGAGGTGGGGAGTTGGAGGCTGCAGTGAGCTATGATCACACCACTGCACTCCAGCCTGTGTGACAGAGGGAGACCCCATCTCTAAAAAAGTTAAAATAATAAATAAATAAGGCATAAGCAAGCATTTCACCGAAAAATAAACACAAATAACTGATAAAAATATGAAATGTTCCCCCCTTACTATAAATTTAGGAAATGAACATTAAAATCACAAAAAGATACCATTTAGACTCACCAGATTAACAGAAATTATAAAGACACAGAGTCCCATGGATGTGGAGCATCAGGAACAGTTACACACAGCTGACAAAAATGAATATTAGCTCATCTGCATTTTCCAATAAAGTAAAAAATGCATATACTCTGTAGCCCAGCAGTTTAATTCCAAGCATATACCATGAAGAAAAGCTTTTCCATGTGCACCAAAAGGTGCATGCAACAATGTACATAATAATGTTGTTCATAATAGAAAACTGGAAACAACCTAAATAATCAACATGACACTAAGTAAAGTAGTTAAATTCACCCAATGGAATGCTATACAACAGTGAAAAATGAATGAATCAATTGAACTACAACTTCACACTTCAACATACATGGATCCTGTAAACATGGTATGAAGAAGCAAAATGCAGCAGGATTTATTTTATAAAGTATACAGACATGCAAAACTCAACCATATGTTTTTTAGGGATGCATGCGTATGGAGTCAAATTATAAAGAAATGCAAAGAAATGATAAACTCAAAATTCAGTATAGTGGCGACTTCTATGGTTAAATGAATTTTTAATTTAATTTTTTAAGCCAGATTGTGAGATGTGGTATTTATTTTATTGTTATTCTAAATCACTTCATATCAGAGTTCTCAAACTCAAATAAATATTTGCTGTGGGTGGTAACTGAGGCCAGGAGTCCGAGGCTGCAGTGAGCTTAGATCACACCACTGCACTCCAGCCTGTACAACAGAAGGAGGCCCCATCTCTAAAAAAGACCATTAAAATAAAAAATAAATAAATAAATAAGGCAAAAGCAAGCAGTTATGCAGTTGTATGATGGTCAGCGGTACCCTGGCCTCTACTGACTGAATGACAGCAGCACCATCCTCCCAGTTGTGACATCCAAAACTGTCCACAGGCATTGCCAAACGTCCCCTAGGAGACAAAAATCACCCCCAATTGAGAACCACTGCCCTACACACAAATCTTTCATATATATTCGTTTGCTATGTATGAAATTACATTTTTAATTATTTAAAAAAATTTAAAGCTTTCATGATCTAACTCATATAACTAGCTTATTGACTAAATTAGACTTGATAGGACAGGCAGAAATATTCTATTCTTTCTCCATTGTTCCTTCAACTCACTATGTGAACTTGATCATCTTTTCCTGTCTCTAAATGATACCTCAGACAGGTCCTATGACTTTTTCAATCTACAAAAAAGTGGTACTTTAAGATGGCTAAACCTAATAAACGGAGGAGATTTATCATGCTTTTGGATAAAAGACTCAATATAATGAAGATGTCATTTTTTCTCGACTTAAAGCACAGATTTAATAAAACTCTAATCATAGTCTCAGCAGCAATTTTGTTAACCTTGATAATTATTCAAAAATCCATTTGGAAAGATAAAAAGACAAAAAAAGACAAGAAAGAGGAGGATAGAGACTTGCCCTATTAGAAAGCAAGACTTTATACAAAGCCAAAATAATTAAGATAATGCAGTAATGGTATTTGGATAGACAAATGAACCAGTGGAAGAAATAGAGAGCCCACAGTCAGAACCATGGGGTATTCATCGAGGTAAGCTACAGTAACACATTAGTCCTGACATCTGAGGTTTAGCATTTCGAAGTTAACTTCTTACTCACACAGGACCTGCTGTTAATACAGATGAACACAAGGTGATGTAACAATCCAGGTAGCTCTATCTTGTGTGGGCTCTCTCATCCCAACATACATTCTTCATGCTTTCCAACACAGGAGAAGAGGGAAACTGAAAGATAGAACAAGGATGTTTCACAGTCTCATCCCAGAGTTACACACATCATTTCTGCTCACAGGCCATTGGCCATTTCTAGGTACATGGTCCTGGTGAAGAGCTGAGAAGTAGTCTTTGGGATATCCAGGAAGACAGAATAGCCAGATATTGGTGAGCACTAGTCATGTACCCCTTATACGAGAGCTTGATATGGGAAAGAGATGACATTACAGATTATTAAGAAAATACTGGATATTCAAAAACTGGTAATGGTTAATTATTTTTCATATAGAAAAAAAAAGCATTAAATTAAATTAGAAACTCCCAGTATGGTCGAACATTCCAAACGAATTAAATATTTAAATAAGAAATACAAAATTGTAATATTTTTAGTAGAAATTAGAGGTTATAATCCCTACTAAATCTTAGAAGAAAAGATTTCTTTAACAAGACAAAAACACCAATTACAAAGGAAAGGTTTGATTAATTTGACTATAAACAGGAGAGCACAATGTTTAAAAATAAAACACACACTTGAAGAAGATATTTGCATTATATAACAACAATAACAGCAGATTGTATTTGAAAACTTAAATAGCTCCCTCAAGTGAATAAGAAAATGAAAATTTAAAAATACAAAAAAGTTGATATATGAATAGGTAATTTCTCTTCCAGGTACAAAGATGTTTTTTTGAAACTTTGTTATAGTAGAGAAAAATTAGAAACAATTAAAATGTTCCAGAACAGAGAAATTGATAGGTGGATATATTGTGGTATATCTCCAACAATGGAATTCCAAACCAGAGTTAAATAAGCCTTATTTAACCAGACAAAAAGCACATGATCAAGATGCACTTGTACTGATGTGGATAGGAATTGGAAAACATAACATTTAATTAAAAAGCAGGTTGTAGAATATGTATAGGAATGATGCTATTTATGTATATTTTTATTCCATATGCTGTTTATGCATACACATGTTTGAAGTCAAATAGAAAATCATGGAAAGGAAGGATATACATCAACTTTGAGATAAGAGTTGCTCTTGAGGAGAGAGAAAAATGAGCTCAGGAAAGTCCTTCCTGGATTCCCTATTCAATAAATGGTGCTGGGATAACTGGCTAGCTATATGCAGAAGATTGAAACTGGATCCCTTCCTTACACCATATACAAAAACTAGCTCAAGGTGGATTAAGACTTAAATGTAAAATGCAAAGCTATAAAAACCCTGGAAGACAACCTAGGCAATACCATTCAGGACACAGGCATGGGCAAAGATTTCATGATGAAGATGTCAAAAGTTATCTCAACAAAAGCAAAAATTGACAAATGGGATCTTAAACTTAAGAGCTTCTGCACAGCAAAAGACACTATCAATGGAGTAAACAGACAACCTACAAAATGGGAGAAAATATTCACAAATTATGCATCAGACAATGGTCTAATATCCGGCATCTATAAGGAACTGAAACAAAATTTACAAGAAAAAAAAAGAAAGCCCTATTAAAAAGTGGTCAAAGGACACGAACAGACACTTTTCAAAAGAAGACATACATGTGGACAACAAGCATATGAAGAAAAGGCTCAACATCACTGACCATTAGAGAGATGCAAATCAAAACCAAGATGAGATATCATCTTATACCATTCATAATGGCTATTATTACAAAGTCAAAAAATAACAGAATAACAGATGCTGGCAAGGTTGCAGAGAAAAGGGAATGTTTATGCACTGTTGGTGGGAGGGTAAATCACTTTCCATAGCCATTGTGAAAAGCAGTGTGGTAATTTCTCAAAGAGCTAAAAATGGAACTACCATTATATACCCAAAGGAATAGAAATCATTCTATTGTAGATACATGCACGCATATGTTCATTGCAGCACTACTCACAATAGCAAACACATGGAATCAACCTAAATGCCCACCAATAGTACACTGGATAAACAAAATATGGTACATATACACCATGGAACACTATGCAGCCATAAAAATGAATTAGAGCATGTCCTTTGCGGGAACATGGATCGAACAGGAGGGCATCATCCTAAGTGAACTAGCACAGAAATAGAAAATCAAATACCACATCTTCTCACTTATGACTGGGAGCTAAATGATGAGAACACAGGGACACAAAGAAGGAAACAACAGACACTGAAGATTACTTGAGGGTGGAGGGTAGATGGAGGGAGAGAATTAGAAAAAAATAACTCTTGGGTACTAGGCTTGGTACCTGAGTAATGAAATAATCTGTACAACAAACCCCCATGATATGTGTTTACCTAAATAACACACGTGCATATGTACCCCTGAACCTAAAATAAAAATTCAAAAAAAAAAAAAAAAGAAAAGTCCTTCCTAACTTTACCTAGAGTGTTTTGTTCTTCCCACTGTCCCCAATCCCCACCCCAAGATCTGAAGCAAACATGGCAAAATATTAGCATTTATTAAATCTTGGTGATTAGTAGCTATGTTTGTTTTATATCATTCTTTATACTTTTCTAATGTGAAATAAAAGGAAGCAGAAAGTACTAGAAGATGTGATTTATTAAAATATATAAGCTTCTGTTTGATCAAATCAGAGATCCTAAATTAGGACTAATGTGCAGCCACTATATTTATCAGTAACATGATCTATGGGAGACAGATCTCCCAAACCAAACTGGGAGTTAAGAAGCTGACTTTACTCCTCTTAGAGCAGGTCTTAGTTTTCTCATTGGCTTCCTTTTAAGGATACAGCAAACACTGCATTGTTCGTAAGAACAGATTCTGCCTGGGCACTGGAAACCTTCAGAGGTGCATTTATGTTTGCAGGTCACTGGAATACAATTCCGTCCAGAGGAGCAATAATTTAAATAAAGTACCCCGATGACCTATGCAGAGTAAGCAATCCCACAAATAGCCCTATTTTATGGTTACTCATATGCATGGGTCATGTTGCTGGTAATATGATGTTTTAAATTCTGAGAGAAAAAATAATTATAAAGTACTATTTGACATACTTTTTTTCTATTTTTGGAGATCAATGGCATTTTAATAGCTGCCATCATTCTAGCCACACTATAAAGTCATCCATATATCATTTCTGTTTATGAGGCTCCCTGGACATCTGTTTCTTGCATTAGGTAATTAGTTTAGACCAAGTTATGGTGAATGACATATACTCAGTTGACCATCTGCCTCCATCATACAGCTCACTTTCAAGAGCCATGCTCTTGTTCTGTCATGCCATCAGTATTCACTGCATAGATATATGGCCCAAAGTTCCACTTCCACTCACTGATCATTTGTATCTTAACTCTTTCCAATAAGATTTACAGGGCAGACCCACAACTGCCACAAGAGAGATTTCGTTTCAGAGAGATTTAGTAGATGTGATCAAATCCCTTTAAAGACAGACTAGCCAAATGGTTACAAATGGATGTTTTTATACGTAATGTGGTTTTCCTAAATCAACAAATCTTATTTTCCATTATACATCACCATAACTATGACATCTAAGAGCGCCGCTCTGAAACAATTCTGAAGTGTCATGGCCAATATTTTGGCATCTCTTCTTGGGAAAAACAGTTCTTTTCAGGATAATGCAGTGACACCAGCTTTGAAATCATCTTGAATGTCTTGTTATTCTCAAAACTGCCTCACAAGTGCTAGGATAGCACATGGCTCCTTGTTCTATAAACCTTGTAAAAGTGGATTTCATATTATTCACAAGGGGTTAGTTTATCGAGAAAGATCAAAAAGGAGGGGAGGAAGGAAAGACTGAGGGGGCAAGGCAGTCTTATTACTGTTTTCTAGAAGATTTGAGCTATAGAATGAAGTGTGTGTGTGTGTGTGTGAATCATAACATTCAAAAGTCACTTCATGGTGGCACTGTTCCAATTTTCAATTGCCACATTTCTCTTCCTACCTTACTGAGAAGTGTACATGAATAATTCATCCCAATCTTCATTTGTCTATATTTTCTAAATTTCTTACAATGAGCTTGTATTAATTCTATAAGCAGAAGAAAGAAGCATTTTAAATGGAAAAAATGCTTTAAGGTTTGCCAAAATATTGTGATTTCATCATCTAAATGTTCTTTCTTCCTTATCTAGTTCTACTAGTTCACAAATATGAAATGTGGTGGTAACTGGGAATTACTTTATCTCTATCACTTTACTGTGAATTTGAGGTAAGTATGTAATACTGGCTACAAAATTATTATTTTTGTCCCTGTTGTTACTAGGAGACTACAACACTCAACTGGCAAATGTTAACAAGTAGCAAAGCAAATGTAAACACCATTTGCTTTACTGATATTTTAATAGGTTTACCTTGCTGTAAGGTCTCTTGACACCATAACATGATATATATGCAAATATCATTTAAATAGTTGAATAAAAGTACAATGTAAGTGGATCAATAATTAGATCCCTACAAATTTAGTATACTAGGAGACTCAGCTAAAACAAAGAATGGAACAGAAAAATGTGATTTTATCTGCCAGATTAGACCAGCCTAAATAGATAAATATAGATGTTTCAAAGGTCAACGACCACAGAATTACACACATATGTAAGTGTGTCATACGTTTTTTTCTTCAAGGCCCTATTCCAATTGTACCTCTCCCCTGAGGTTTTTCCTGTTTTCTTTTTTTTGGAATGGCCTCTCCATGGCTTTTCCCATATTTTCTCCGTTTTTATCATAACATTTACTCCTGTCTCTTACTGTATTGTTCCCTTCCTGAGGCACATAATTACCCACATTTTAACATTTCTGAAATTGAGATGCATCCTATAATTTATAAGTGTATTTAATGTGGTGTCGTTCTCCTTCCTTCTTTCCCTTCTGCACCCTTAATCAGTTCTCATTCAATCAGCGGCGGGACTAACAATTGATCAAGCTGGGAATAGCCTTGCAATCCACCTACCTGGAGGACAGGTAAAATGTCTGCTGATGCATGTATTCTCTAAGAAGATGGACCAGAGTGCTTTCAGAATAGAGACCTGGGGGAACTGCAATTAATAACCACAGGTTCTCTTAGATGGAGAAAAGAGAAGACTTAACGAAATGATCACCATCAGGAGACATTTTTGGATTTGTATAACTAAAATGATATCTAATGATTTCTCCTTCATCTTTCCACATTTATATTAGCATTCTAAGTCTTCATCTCAGACAGCTCTATAATATTTGTCCTTATAAAAGCAAAGAGAACAGACTTTGTATGTTTTCTGTAAGTGACTCAAAGTTCAAAGCCCTAACTTGCTTTTCTTTCTGTAGTGGACATTGTGTTGGGACATCCAAATATCTCCTCCCTTTCAGGACTAAGACACTCATTTTCCCAGCTCCTGGGAGTATTGGTAGCTGACAGCTCATAATAGAGTCCTGCTGCAGAGATTGTTCTCTGCTAAACCTAAGCTCATCACCTACCTGGGAGCAGCTCCCAGTGAATGACTGGTCAGGTATATAAAGGCTGGGCCCCCTGCCCCAATTGGGGATGATGATACAGAGTGGCCACAGCTGCACAGCAAACAATGGAATGGGCTGAGGTCTTGGTTGTGAATGCCTCATAGACCAGTTTCTTCCTCTATCCACTTTTGCTTTCTTCTCTTTCCCACAAAGGTTGAGCCAAAGATTACCACCTCCCAGGGAACCTGATCTGCAGCAGGTAGGGTGTTAGAAGTGGTCAAAACAATGACTCACAAATAAGATGTTGGAGCTGGATCACCCATGAGCCAGGCAGCAATAATGATGGCTGTCACCGATGGCAGTTAGATGCCAGCGTGAGGGAAGACTTTCACTGATGGTGAGCCAGCACCATATACTAGTGAAATGAAATGTTCAGCAGGTCCAGTGTATGAGGCATTTGAGAAACACGGAGGAAATAGGCATCATATGGGTAATTCATCAATAATTAAAATTGAGTACAAAAGCCAAAGGCGGCTTTGCAGCATTATCAAGTGACTCTCATTTCCCGCCACTGCAAGACAGACAAAACTGAGGATCAAGCCCAAGATTTATAAGAATAAGAGTTGTGGCCAGGCACGGTGGCTCACGCCTGTAATCCCAGCACTTTGGGAGGATGAAGTGGGCAGATCACGAGGTCAGGAGATCGAGACCATCCTGGCTAACACGGTGAAATCCCATCTCTACTAAAATACAAAAAATTAGCTGGGCGTGGTGGCGGGCACCTGTAGTCCCAGCTACTCGGGAGGCTGAGGCAGGAGAATAGCGTGAACCTGGGAGGTGGAGCTTGCAGTGAGCTGAGATTGCACCACTGCACTCCAGCCTGGGTGACAGAGCGAGACTCCGTAGCAAAAAAAAAAAAAAAAGAATAAGAGTTGCATCACTCCCAATACCTCAAGATTCCTGGCAGGTCTATATACCCAGGTCAAGGTCCTGATTATGAAGGAATGAGACCTTGAGATATGATATAGAAATGCTGGCATTGATGCATTTAATCTGAGTCCCCAGATTTTTCTGAATCTTCTGCAGAAGTGGCCCCCTCTTTCTTTCCAATGTCCTGCTTGATGGACTACAAGGCAGAAGGACTCTTCTCTTGCTAGACAAGACAGATTCCACCCAGGATCTGCCCTAATCACCTACCTTCTGACCACTAAAACAGTAATTAGGTTTAACTCATAACAAAATTTGGCCTAAGAAGTGCTGGACATGCTAAGCAAGGAAGGACTGACAGGCCGCAGGAACTGTAGAACCTATACAACACACATCAACAGAGGCCAGGAGAACATGTATGGGGCTGAATTCTAAGGATTAAGGTGGCACATAAAAGTGGATAAAGGAGAATTTATAGATATGAGAGTAGAGTAAGACTCAATTAACCCTTGGCAAGAACCCAGTTAGACGGTGATAATATGCTACCAGGAGCATCCTTAATAGCTTAGAAAAAGCAATAGCCCACACTAAGTAGTACAGAAATACTGTGGCATAGGTGAAAGGAAAGATTTAAAGCATCAGAAGAGTGGCAATCATGGGTATAGCAGATAAAGCTGAAAAGGACACCAGATGACTTTGATCCACAAGAGGGCCCAGAAAGCGTTCTATTAACAAATCCATAAGGAATGTCCCAGGGTAAGGGGCAGCAGTATCACTGGGAAGCTCAGTGTTGAGCAACTTCTGTAGTTCATGGTTGACAATAGGAGATGCTATCATAGAATTGAGCTCCCTGGCAGCAATGTAGATCACTGGATCCCAACATAATACAGATGTGGGAGGGGAGAACTTAGACATCAGGGACAAGGTAGATGCAATTACTGACCAAAGAACAGCAAGGACAGAGTGGCTGCCAAGAAGGACCAACCCTTAGAAAGATGTGGAGATGCTTAAAAGAATAAGGCATCCCTATGGATGACAGAGAGTCATAGGGGTTATAGTTCATCCCACTAAACTTCTACTTATAAGTTCACCCCAGGAAAAGAGGGCCACCAGAATCTCAAATGGGCTGCTCCCCAAACATATATGAAGTAAGTCAATCTGAATGGGTCAAGGGGTGGACTGTACTGTATGCTGCCTTGTGCTATCCAGATCCTACTTTCCAGCACTGAAGGTCTCATTTCCCCAGCTGCTCAGAGTATCAGCAATGGACAGCTCATGCTGAGTCCCTCTCTAGAGATTGCCCTCCACTGAAGAAGGCCACACCCTCCAAGATTGTGTTCCCCTCCAGTGACTGGTCAAGGAGGAAATACAAAGGCCTATCTCCCTTACCCTAATTCAGAAAAATATGCAGAGCTATTTCAAAGTTCTTCTTGGAATTGACCAAAGTCCTTTTCAATGATTGCTTCACAGTCTGACTTTTTCCTCTGCCATATTTTTTCTCCTTCACTCCCTACAGGTGTTGATCGCAAGAGTGCCCCCAATCAACTTTCTGCATGCAAATCTCTGTTTCATGGAGAACCTGACCAGCAACATGACACCTCTCACCACATCTTACATCAGCAGTTTCTAAATGTGTGCTGCGGACTTGCTATAGCAGATACGTTTTTCAGATTTCTCATGCTCACCCCATACCTACAAAACCATAATCTCCATGAATGGGTCCCAAGGATGTGTATTTTTTCAAAGCTCCCCCTCTGCTGATGAATCTGGTGTGTAGCTTGATGTAGAAACTACTGCTATACCAAAGGCTCAGCCTCAAATCAGCCTACAGCTTCTATCTTGCTCCATCTTCCTGTCTCAGCTAACGATAGAGTGGAGAAGCAATAAAAAGGTCAAAAGTAGGTAAACAAAATGTGAACCAGTATATAAAAGTTCTTCTGAGCAACCGATATGTTTTTGGCTATTGGCAACTAATCCCACTTCCTCCTTTACCCAAGAAGCTCAAAACAAACTCTGTGGCCAACCTTTGGCTTTCAAATAGAACTTTATCATTTCTTCTGCCAAACGTTAACCTCACCCCTGGCTGCCTCTCATTTTTGCAATCCAATTTTCCTTTCACCCCAATTTCTTCATCTATTTCTTGTTTTTTTTAAAATATTTCCCATATTTCTGTAGGCAGCCTCAAACCCATGTTTTGTTACTGTGGGGGACAAGTGGGGAATCAATTAAATGAAGGAGAAAAAGGAAGGAAAAAGAAAGGGAAAGAGGAAAAAATGATCCTGTCAGTCCTAGGAGAAATGGAAGCAGGAGTGTGAATGTATAGGACTCAAATTGTTCCAGGATACAGATTATCATGAGCTGCTTGTATAACACCATTATTTTAAAATGAGAACTCACCACTGAGGATTTTTTTTAAAATCGGATAGTTAAATTTGTAAGATGCATACTAAGGTGAAAGGGAGAGAAGGAGTAGGAGGATGAATTTGGCCATGGTTTGTTTGTGCCATTGCCCTAAGTGAAGTTTCTGGTTTCAGTGTTTGTCTTCAGGCATTACAGTGTTTGTCCTCCTGCCTGGCATTGGTCCTTTAGATTCAGAGTACTCGCAACATCTGTACACAAGGCAGTCAATAGGGAACGGAAGGTGTCAGGGCAGTGATAGAGGATATGTTTAGAAATCATTCTCGCCTTGTCTATAGAGTGATCTTTATTATAATTTCAGATCTTTAAATTCCCTTCTGATTCTGTCCTTTCTCTACCCAGTAGCCCCTGTGTGTTTTATATTAAAATTCTGTGCCATGGGAGGGAAAGTGAAAAGCTTTCTCTGGAACCAATCTGGAATGGAAACCTAATAATGTTTTTTTCAGGGTGGATAAATGTCTTAAACGAAAGTGCCAAAAAGGCTGACGTTGCGTCCCTGATTACAAGCTTTTTCTCTCCTTCCGTAGTTGGTAATTATTAGGAAGAATGAAGCTATGGTTTCCAAATGTATCCGAAATTTAGAAATACAGCTTGCACACGTTGGACTTCATTTTTTCCTTTTTGGAAGGTAAATGATCATGATTAATAGCAATTCCACCTGTGGGAATCCTGGGCCACTTGGCACCCTAAGGAAAAATGAGAAAATAAAATCAAGCTAAAATGCATTTGTCTTCATTTGAAGAGTATGTGTTATTCGTCTCTATTTATTTAATGGTGTGTTCTTCCTATCAGTCTTTCCAACATTCTTATGCCTTCTAGAGGACATGCAATGACCCTGCTACATTCCAGGGTTTGCCCCTGGACTAAGCTTGCCATGCAGCTTAGCTTCCCACCCTTAGGTGCCTTTTGGTACTTTAGGAACATCTGCATTACAGGGAGAAGCAGGTTTTAGCCAGTTAGCCCATACCAAAATATGGGGTGAATCTCAAGGGTTCTTACTTAAGCCCACAAAGGTCCTTGACTGCATGTAAGGGCTACCCTAGTCTGGGGCTGGGGGTCCATATGTTCTTATAAGAGCTGAGAAATCTAAAGCCAGAGGGCTCTTAGGACAGAGGATAAGCTCCTTTCTTGAGTGCAAATGACTTTTGAGAAAATTGCTCAGTATTTACCTGTCTTATCTGGAGCACAGAGATGGCCTCGCATGTGTATGGCACATTATTATTTATCATGAACTTTACAATATTATTCATGCCATCTAATGATAGAACCATAAAGGTGGCAGAACTGGTGTTATCATTTTCTTTACACAACCACCTCCCTTGCCTCAGCCCCAGATATTTATGTCTCTTGGTCTATGACATTTATGAATTTATGTTTAGAATACACAAAATAATTTATTTCATTCATCAGAAAGAATTCATTCCATTAGTAGAGCTGCTAAAATGTCATCATCACATCCCTTTGCATAGGATGATCATTTCTAGGCTCAGCCTCCTTAGCCTTAAAAATAAGGGGTTAGTTGTTTCCATATCTTGGCTATTGTGAATAATGCAGTAATAAACACAGTAGGGCAGATATCTGTTGAAGATGCTGATGTGGCAAGGTTATAGATATGTTAGCTTGATTGTGGTCATTATTTCACAATGTATATGTACATCAAAACATAAAGTTGTACACCTTAAATACATACAATTTTAATATGTCAATTATACCTCAATAAAGCTAGGGGGGAAAGTAAGGGGTTGGAATTGTAGGATTGCTTAGCATTCACCTAGCCCTAATACTCTATTTGCTTAGAAAAAGGCCTAACCATAGTGCAGATCTCAGACCATCAACAGCAGAAAGCACATGACCATAACAGGAATTAGGTGGGGGAAATTCCCCCGAAAACACAGAAAAGCAGGATTAATTGGACAGGTGATAGCCTGTACAGGAAAATAAGCATCGTAGAGAAGAGGGACAGCATGTGGTTAGACTGCTAATGATGCCACACATACTTTCTGGTTTGGGTGACATATCCATGAAACTTGGAACAGTGATGGATTAAATCAGAGACATTCGAATACATAGGGAGGGCAAGAGTGAATCCAACTTCTATTTATTTACTTATTTATTTATTATTATACTTTAAGTTCTAGGGTACATGTGCACAACGTGCAGGTTTGTTACATATGTATACATGTGCCATGTTGGTGTGCTGTACCCATTAACTCATCATTTACATTAGTTATATCTCCTAATGCTATCCCTCCCTCCCTTCTCTCCCCACTTCTTTTGAGACGTGTCTGTTCATATCCTTCACCCACTTTTTGATGGGGTTATTTTTCTCTTGTAAATTTCTTTGAGTTCTTTGTAGGTTCTGGATATTAGTCCTTTGTCAAATGAGTACATTGCAAAAATTTTCTCCCATTCTGTAGGTTGCCTATTCACTCTGATGGTAGTTTCTTTTGCTGTGCAGAAGTT
Source organism: Papio anubis (assembly GCF_008728515.1). Lineage (NCBI taxonomy): Eukaryota > Metazoa > Chordata > Mammalia > Primates > Cercopithecidae > Papio > Papio anubis. The sequence continues at coordinate 90,760,538 of NC_044985.1, read as the reverse complement.
CTTTAGTTTAATTAGATGCCATTTGTCAATTTTGGCTTTGGTGGCCATTGCTTTTGGTGTTTTAGACATGAAGTCCTTGCCCATGCCTGTGTCCTGAATGGTATTGCCTAGGTTTTCTTCTAGGGTTTTTATGGTTTTAGGTCTAACATTTAAGTCTGTAATCCATCTTGAATTATTTTTCATATAAAGTATAAGGAAGGCATCCAGTTTCAGCTTTCTAATTATGGCTAGTCAGTTTTCCCAGCACCATTTATTAAATAGGGAATCCTTTCCCCATTTCTTGTTTTTGTCAGGTTTGTCAAAGATCAGATGGCTGTAGATGTGTGGTATTATTTCTGAAGGCTCTGTTCTGTTCCATTGGTCTATATCTCTGTTTTGGTACCAGTACCATGCTGTTTTGGTTACTGTAGCCTTGTAGTATAGTTTGAAGTCAGGTAGCATGATGCCTCTAGCTTTGTTCTTTTGGCTTATGATCGTCTTGGCAATGCGGGCTCTTTTTTGGTTCCATATGATCTTTAAAGTAGTTTTTCCAATTCTGTGAAGAAAGTCATTGGTAGCTTAATGGGGATGGCATTGAATCTGTAAATTACCTTGGGCAGTATGGCCATTTTCACGATATTGATTCTTCCTATCCATGAGCATGGAATGTTCTTCCATTTGTTTGTGTCCTTTTTTATTTCACTGAGCAGTGGTTTGTAGTTCTCCTCGAAGAGGTCCTTCACATCCCTTGTAAGTTGGATTCCTAGGTATTTTATTCTATTTGAAGCAATTGTGAATGGGAGTTCACTCATGATTTGGCTCTCTGTTTGTTTGTTATTGGTGTATAAGAATGCTTGTGATTTTTGCACATTGATTTTTTATCCTGAGACTTTGCTGAAGTTGCTTATCAGCTTAAGGAGATTTTGGGCTGAGACGATGGGGTTTTCTAAATATACAATCATGTCATCTGCAAACAGGGACAATTTGACTTCCTCTTTTCCTAATTGAATACCCTTTATTTCTTTCTCCTGCCTGATTGCCCTGGCCAGAATTTCCAACACTATGTTGAATAGGAGTGGTGAGAGAGGGCAACCCTGTCTTGTGCCAGTTTTCAAAGGGAATGCTTCCAGTTTTTGCCCATTCAGTATGATATTGGCTGTGGCGTTGTCATAAATAGCTCTTATTATTTTGAGATATGTCCCATCAATACCGAATTTATTGCGAGTTTTTAGCATGAAGGGCTGTGGAATTTTGTCAAAGGCCTTTTCTGCATCTATTGAAATAATCATGTGGTTTTTGTCTTTGGTTCTGTTTATATGCTGGATTACGTTTATTGATTTGCGTATGTTGAACCAGCCTTGCATCCCAGGGATGAAACCCACTTGATCATGGTAGATAAGCTTTTTGATGTGCTGCTGGATTTGGTTTGCCAGTATTTTATTGAGGATTTTTGCATCGATGTTCATCAGGGATATTGGTCTAAAATTCTCTTTTTTTGTTGTGTCTCTGCCAGGCTTTGGTATTAGGATGATGTTGGCCTCATAAAATGAGTTAGGGAGGATTCCCTCTTTTTCTATTGATTGGAATAGTTTCAGAAGGAATGGTACCAGCTCCTCTTTGTACCTCTGGTAGAATTTGTCTGTGAATCCGTCTGCTCCTGGACTTTTTTTGGTTGGTAGGCTATTAATTATTGCCTCAATTTCAGAGCCTGTTATTGGTCTATTCAGGGATTCAACTTCTTCCTGGTTTAGTCTTGGGAGAGTGTATGTGTCCAGGAATTTATCCATTTCTTCTAGGTTTTCTAGTTTATTTGCGTAGAGGTGTTTATAGTATTCTCTGATGGTAGTTTGTATTTCTGTGGGGTCGGTGGTGATATCCCCTTTATTATTTTTTATTGCATCTATTTGATTCTTCTCTCTTTTCTTCTTTATTAGTCTTGCTAGCAGTCTATCAATTTTGTTGATCTTTTCAAAAAAACCAGCTCCTGGATTCATTGATTTTTTGAAGGATTTTTTGTGTCTCTATCTCCTTTAGTTCTGCTCTGATCTTAGTTATTTCTTGCCTTCTGCTAGCTTTTGAATGTGTTTGCTCTTGCTTCTCTAGTTCTTTTAATTGTGATGTTAGGGTGTCAATTTTAGATCTTTCCTGCTTTCTCTTGTGGGCATTTAGTGCTATAAATTTCCCTCTATACACTGCTTTAAATGTGATCCAGAGATTCAGGCATGTTATATCTTTGTTCTCATTGGTTTCAAAGAACATCTTTATTTCTGCCTTCATTTCTTTTTGTATCCAGTGGTCATTCAGGAGCAGCTTGTTCAGTTTCCATGTAGTTGAGCAGTTTTGAGGGAGTTTCTTAATCCTGAGTTCTAGTTTGATTGTACTGTGGTCTGAGAGACAGTTTGTTATAATTTCTGTTCTTTTACATTTGCTGAGGAGTGCTTTACCTCCAACTATGTGGTCAATTTTGGAATAAGTATGATGTGGTGCTGAGAAGAATGTATATTCTGTTGATTTGGGGTGGAGAGTTCTGTAGATGTCTACTAGGTCCACTTGGTGCAGAATTGAGTTCAATTCCTGGATATACTTGTTAACTTTCTGTCTCGTTGATCTGTCTAATGTTGACAGTGGGGTGATAAGTCTCCCATTATTATTGTGTGGGAGTCTAAGTCTCTTTGTAAGTCTCTAAGGACTTGCTTTATGAATCTGGGTGCTCCTGTATTGGGTGTATATATATATAGGATAGTTAGCTCTTCTTGTTGAATTGATCCATTTCCCATTATGTAATGGCCTTCTTTGTCTCTTTTGATCTTTGTTGGTTTAAAGGCTGTTTTATCAGAGACTAGGATCGCAACCCCTGCCTTTTTTTTGTTTTCCATTTGCTTGGTAGATATTCCTCTATCCCTTTGTTTTGAGCCTATGTGTGTCTCTGCACATGAGATGGGTCTCCTGAATACAGCACACTGATGGGTCTTGACTCTTTATACAATTTGCCAGTCTGTGTCTTTTAATTGGGGCATTTAGTCCATTTACATTTAAGGTTAATATTGTTATGTGTGAACTTGAACCTGTCATTATGATGTTAACTGGTTATTTTGCTCGTTAGTTGATGCAGTTTCTTCCTAGCATTGATGGTCTTTACATTTTGGCATTTTTTGCAGTGGCTAGTACTGGTTGTTCCGTTCCATGTTTAGTGCTACCTTCAGGAGCTCTTGTAGGGCAGGCCTGGTGGTGACAAAATCTCTCAACATTTGCTTGTCTGTAAAGGATTTTATTTCTCCTTCACTTATAAAGCTTAGTTTGGCTGGATATGAAATGCTGGGCTGAAAATTCTTTTCTTTAAGAATGTTGAATATTGGCTCCCACTCTTCTGGCTTGTAGAGTTTCTGCCAAGAGATCTGCTGTTAGTCTGATGGGCTTCCCTTTGTGGGTAACCCGACCTTTCTCTCTAGCTGCCCTTAACATTTTCTCCTCCATTTCAACTTTGGTGAATCTGACAATTATGTGTCTTGGAGTTGCTCTTCTCTAGGAGTATCTTTGTGGCATTCTCTGTATTTCCTGAATTTGAATGTTGGCCTGCCTTGCTAGGTTAGGGAAGTTCTCCTGGATAATATCCTGCAGAGTGTTTTCCAACTTGGTTCTATTCTCCCCATCACTTTCAGGTACACCAATCAGATGTAGATTTGGTCTTTTCACATAATCCCATATTTCTTGGAAGCTTTGTTCATTTCTTTTTACTCTTTTTTCTCTAAACTTCTCTTCTCGCTTCATTTCATTCATTTGCTCTTCAATCTCTGATACCCTTTCTTCCAGTTGATCGAGTCAGTTACTGAAGCTTGTGCATTTGTCACGTCGTTCTCGTGTCATGGTTTTCATCTCCATCAGGTCATTTATGGACTTCTCTGCACTGGTTATTCTAGTTATCCATTCGTCAAATCTCTTTTCAAGGTTTTTAGTTTCTTTGTGCTTGGTTCGTAGTTCCTCCTTTAGCTCTGAGAAGTTTGATTGACTGAAGCCTTCTTTTCTCAACTCGTCAAAGTCATTCTCCATCCAGCTTTGCTCCATTGCTGGCGAGAAGCTGCATTTCTTTGGAGGGGGAGAGGCACTCTGATTTTTTGAATTTTGAGCTTTTCTGCACTGGTTTTTCCCCATCTTTGTGGTTTTATCTACCTTTGGTCTTTGATGATGCTGATGTACAGATGGGATTTTGGTGTGGATGTCCTTTCTGTTTGTTAGTTTTCTTTATAACAGTCAGGACCCTCAGCTGCAGGTCTGTTGGAGTTTGCTGGAGGTCCACTCCAGACTCTGTTTGCCTGGGTATCAGCAGCAGAGGCTGCAGAAGAGTGAATATTTCTGAACAGCAAATGTTGCTGCCTGATCGTTCCTCTGGAAGCTTCGTCCCAGAGGGGTACCTGGCCATGTGAGGTGTCAGTCTGCCCCTACTGGGGGGTGCCTGCTGGTTAGGCTACCTGGGGGTCAGGGACCCACTTGAGGAGGCAGTCTGTCCGTTGTCAGATCTCAAACTCTGTGCTGGGAGAACCACTACTGTCTTCAAAGCTGTCAGACAGGGACATTTAAATCTGCAGAGGGTTCTGCTGCCTTTTGTTTGGCAATGCCCTGTCCCCAGAGGTGGAGTCCACAGAGGCAGGCAGGCCTCCTTGAGCTGCAGTGGGCTCCACCCAGTTCGAGCTTCCCTGCCACTTTGTTTACCTACTGAAGCCTCAGCGATGGTGGGCACCCCTTCCCCAGCCTCACTGCTGCCTTGCAGTTAGAGCTCAGACTGCTGTGCTAGCAATGAGAGAGGCCGCGTGCGCGTGGGACCCTCTGAGCCAGGCGTGGGATATAATCGCCTATTGTGCTGTTTGCTAAGACCCTTGGAAAAGTGCAGTATTAGGGTGGGAGTGACCCGATTTTCCAGGTGCTGTGTGTCACGGTTTCCCTTGGCTAGGAAAGGGAATTCCCTTACTTCTTGCACTTCCCAGGTGAGGTGGTGCCTCGCCCTGCTTCAGTCTCACTCAGTGGGCTGCACCCACTGTCCTGCACCCACTGTCCGACACACCCCAGTGAGATGAACCTGGTACCTCAGTTGGAAATGCAGAAATCACCTGTCTTCTGTGTCACTCACGGTGGGAGCTGTAGCCTGGAGCTGTTCCTATTCAGTCATCTTGGAATCACCCCCAAATCCAACTTCAAGACAACTAAAGCAGATTATGCATTTCAAGATTGAACAGGCACAGGAGAAGATCTGTTACTGATAATAAGATTTGGCGGCTTCTTCTTCTTCTTCTTCTTCTTCTTCTTCTTCTTCTTCTTCTTCTTCTTCCTCTTCCTCTTCTCCTCCTCCTCCTCCTCCTCTTCCTCTTTTTCTTCTTCTTCTTCTTCTTTTAAGAGAAAGCATCTCACTCTGTCATCTAGGCTGGAGGGTAGTAGTGTAATCATGATTCAGCCTCAAACTCCTGGGCTCCAGCCATCCTCCCACCTCAGCTTCCCAAATAGCGGGGATTATAGGCATGTGCCATGATGCCCAGCTAATTAAAAAAAAATTTTTTTTTGTAAAGAAGGGTCTCACTTTGTTGTCTAGGCTGACAATCTGGCTTCTCTGACAATGCTGGGAAATTTCTTTTTTTTTTTTTTTCATTTACCTTGCTGGCCTCCCTTCTCAGCCTCTTTGCAGACTCCTCTTCCTCTATTATAATCTCTAAGTATAGCTGTGTCCCAGGGCTCAGTCTCAGGGCTTTCTCTCTTCTCTACCTTCCATCTGTCCATATATCATATCATCTAGGCTCATGACTTTAGCATTTCTATGCTGAAGATTCCTGTATTTATATCTTTAGACCTCACTGCTGCACTGAGCTTCAGATTCATATCCAGTGGCTGATTGTGCATCTCAAATGTACTATAATCAAAATAGACTCATGCTCTCCTGTCTTTCCCCCAAACCCCACTAACATAAATCTCCCTCCTTACACATTCTTCCAATCTCAGTAAATGGCTCCACCTTCCACCAGTTATTTGAGCCCCAAATCTAGGTATCATTTATGATTCTCTTTCTTTTTCCTTCCACCGTCACAATCACTTTATTCTATAAATCCTGATAGCTTCTGCCCATTAACATATTCATTCACTTTTCTCTGTCACCACTGCGACTATAACCCAAATTACCATCATCTCCTATCTAGACCACTGCAGTGGTAGTTACAGTAGCTCTAGTTTCCAGACCCATTATCCAACCTGTACAACCTGTAGGTATAGATATTTGAACCTACTTAAGTCAATCTGATTCTGTCTCCCAGGAGTCTGAAATTTTTGTGTGGGTAAGAACACTTTAAAGATCCACCCGCTTAGTTACTTTTTAAGTATGTAATATAGCATTATTAGCTATAGGCACTACCATGAACCATAGACCTCTAGAACTTAATCATCTTGCATAACTGAAACTTTGTACCCTTAAAGAAATTTGAATTGTCATTAAGGAAACACATAGAAATCCCCCTCCAACATATCTTAATTTTAGGAAGCTAGCAGGAACTGAGACATTTCAAGGTTAGCACCAGGTGGAGCCGATCCAAGGGTTCCTGACCTTAAGATCCTAGAGCTTTCTTGGGTATTGTTTCTCCAAGGTTTTGTCATTCAGCTCTCCATTTAAATTGGTGAGCCACCCAGTGTCTCCCCCTAGGGAAGGGTGTAGTGAAAAGTTTCCCTTGGGGACCTGTGAAGAATCCACAAAATGAGCCCTAGTTGGATGTTTGCATGACAGATGACACAAAAGCCTGATTGGAACATCCACAGTCCTGATATTGGTAGACAGGGAGTTTTCTATTTTATTCACTATTATCTCCTTAGTGCTTAGGATAATACTTCCCTAATTCGACAATACATTAACCAAAAAAAAGGATTGTTAAATGAATTAACGAATGTTAGCTAGGCAAAGAAGGAGGGAAGAAAGGGATTTCCAGACAGAAGTGTCATGTTGAGATGAGAGAGAATGGTATGTTCAAGAAACCAAAAGGAGATCAATGTGGATGTGGCCTAGATTGCTGGGGTGGTGGTGGGGAAAGGGGTTAAAGATACGGCAGGAGAGATAATCAATGGTCAGATTATGAAAAACTCTATGCCAGGTAAAAGTTTAAACTTCCTGGAGAAGGAAAAGGGGACATCTTTTTAAAAATTTAAGCAGGAAAGAAAATGATAAAATTTGCATTTAGAAAGGTCATTCTAGCTGCAATGCAGAGATCTGAGTTGGGAGAGGAGATGAACTGAAAATAGGGAAACCAGTCAGAATCTGTTGAAGTAATGTAGACAAGAGACTTTGGTGGCTAGCCTAGGGCAGCATTAATGTGCTGCAGGATTTTGAGAAGAAGTTTTAAAAGGGAAAATCATGGTGATGGGGAACTCCAGGTGGGGACGATGTCCTCATTTCTGGCTTGTTTGCCAGATGCCATTCACTAAACTAGGGAACATAGGAGAATAAGCAGGTGTCAAGTGAATGGTGATGAGTTGAGTTCTGGACAGGAAGAGTTTAGGACATGCAGGTGTGGAGGTCCAGGAAGCATCTAGAAATATGAGTCTGGAGCTAAGGAGAGATAAATGAGCTGGAGATGTGAATTCGATAGTCATCAGTATAATGATATAACTGAAAACATGGAAGAAAGAAGGCCCAGGACAAAACCTTGAGGGATACCAGCACTTAAGATCAGGCGAAAGATAAGAGATAAGAGACACGGGAATGATTTGGAAGCCAAGAAAATAGAATATTTCATGAACGAAGGAGAAGTCAAAAGCTGCTCTGAAATCAAGTGAGTAAAGGACCTCAAATTTGCTTGGGTTTAGCAAGAGGGATATATCATGAGGACTTGTTGAAAATAATTTCAATGAAGGGAATAGAAGGAGGTCAGTGGGTGGAGTCCAAACGGACAGGAAAAAGTCAAGAAGTGAGGACGGCAACTATCCTTAGGAGTTTGTCTTTATAGGGGCAAAGGAGAAGGCAATTTCTGGAGAGGGATTTGGGCTTGAGGGAGATTTTTGAACATTTAATCTGCAAGCATGTGAGCATCTTTTAAACAGAGAAAGGAAGAAACCAAAAGGGAAAAGAGGGTAATAAATAGAAGATGGGACAGAAAGTGAAAAAGATTCTAAGTATTGCAAGCCAGCTCCCTATATTTCCCCATCAACTGTCTCTCCTATTTCCCAGAGTAACTATTTTGAAGTTTTCTGCTCCCCAAAAGTATTGGACTCCCCACCCCCTCTCACTACCCACTGAAGATAGCTCCTCCTCCCTCTCAGAATACACAGAAGCCATCAGTCAGGGGCGTCCTGGACTTTGTATATCCATGCCCATCTTTTCCTCCTTTTGTTCTCATACACTGAAGGAAGTTTCCCAACTCCTGTCTAGAGATACTGTCCCACTTCTCTTTTCCATCCATTCCCATCCAGCTCACACAGCCTCTACTTTGTGCCAGTGTGTGATAGGCCCTGGAAACACAAAGGGGAAAAGACAGAGTTCTTCCCCTCAAGGAGTTCAAGGTTTATTGGAGAGAAAAATAGGTAACCATACTACCAAAAAAAAAAAAAAAAAAAAGGCAACCATACTACAAAATGGATAAGTGAAGTAAAATATTGTTAGTGCTGCCAGGCATGGTGGCTCATGCCTATAATCCCAGCACTTTTGGAGGCTGAGGCTGGAGGATCACTTGAGCCCAGGAGTTGGAGACGAGCCTGAGCAACATAGTGAGACCTGGTCTCTACAAATTAAAACAAACAACAACAACAAAAAATTAGCTGGGCATGGTGATGCATGCCTGTAGTCCCACATACTCAGGAGGCTGAGGTGGGAGGATCGCTTGAGCCCAGAAGCTCAAGGTTGAAGTGAGCCATGATCCAGCCAGCCACTGCACTCCAGCCTAGGTGACAGGGTGAGACCCTGTCTCCAAAATATATTTATATTTATACCATTTATATTTATGCTGTTACTGCTTGCTCAAAGTGTGAAGAGAGTCCTGAATGACCCCACATGTCTCCTTTGGGCTCTCAGATAGTAAATCCTGGATGTCTCCTAAACATTCAAAGACTAGGCCCTTTCAATTCACCAGCCCCAACCCTTCCAAAAGCATCATGGTAGTCCTAGGAAATATAATTTTAATATTGCAGAAGAAAACAAAACTCAGAATCTTCTGAGATGCATTTGACTTCATAGAAACAAAACTTTCTATAATATTTTGAAATACAAATGTACTCAATATATTTTCCTTCAGTGTTAAACACACAAAGCCTCCCATTTCAGTTCAAGTGTTGTCATTATTTATTTCTTGGTAGCAAATCTTAATTGCCAGGTTCCAAGGACAGAGCTGTGGAACAACACAAGAAAATCCCCAGCGCATACATTCAAGCTTCCCTTGAATATGGCTTAGGGTAGGAAGGTAAGTATGATAGACAATGTAATTACCACCATGTTGAGTCTGCCACATTAAGAGTGAAGTGTATTCATGTATGAATAACTTAAATGTATGAAATATTCAAACTATGTCAGTTTAAACATGACATTTGAAATATATAGTTTCCAATGGTTTCTTTCTTAGTAATAAATAGTCACCATCTGGGCATCATCAATAAGATATGGGGACAGCTTCCCAAACACCCGTGAAATGAAATTTGAGAAAGAGAGCAGTCACTAAAGCAAACTGAAAGGACTGTGCAGCAGAGACTGCTATATGCCTCCCACTATCATTTTCCTTAACTTCCTTTTAGTACTAGAAAACTTTTCAGTTTTAGCTGGAGACACGGCCATCCAGCTAGAGACTTTATCGTCCAGGATCTCTTGCAGGTAGGCCATGGGACGAGCAGCTTCTGGGTTATATCATTAAAAGAAAGCTGGTTGCCCTTAATTTTCTGTTTCCTTCTTCCCTTGGGTTTGAAAGCGAATGTGATGCTTATGACTTGACTTTGACCCTGCAGCTCAGGACAATAGTCTGGGAAGGGAAAGCAACAAGTTCAAAGAAACTCAAAACCCAAGATGGCCAGTGGAGCACAATTCTTTTCCCACCCTGGACCTCTGCTCATCCCCATCTCTGGACTGTTACGTGAAAGAAAAGTAAATTTCTAGCTTACATGTGCCATGGTATGTTTGGGTCTCTTTGTTAAAACAGCGTAGTCTGATCTTGACTAATAGAAACTGGTTCTAGATAACTGTCTCCAAAAGAGGAAGCCCTGCTGGTTTCTAGCACAACCAGCTGAAGATAACCACGTACCTAGTGGAACCCAGTGATCTTCATAACCTAGAGAAGATCACCAACCCTCTGGAAATGGTCACATCTTCCTTGCTTTCCCGTTTACCCTCCCCACCCAACCAGAGTCTATGGAAAGCAACTGCGACAAGGACAGCAGTAGCATGACATACACAGAGCACAATGGATTTGTGTGTTTCTAATTACATCCAATGTCATTGAAGCAGTTCAGTATTTTTCATCAAGGTATTTAAGGGAGAAAAAGAAGCGGGAATTGAAGGTAAAGGTACATTTCACCTCTTGCAGCTACATTCCATCAGTCCATCAAAACAGACAACAATCTAGCAGTGAGGGATTTTATAGGCAAAGCTTATACAGAACAAAGACTTTTAAAAGCCCACCCCTTGTGTACACTAACTTGACAGCAATACGCTACTATGTGTTCTAAGAACTATTAGCATTGTGCTCCCACACATGGGAATTGTTCACTGTTTTTCCTAGTGACGTCCTCCACATTTTTTCTATTATCCACTGAATGTTATACTAAATTCATATTAAAATACAGTTTTTTTCTGAAAAAGAAGCTCTTATATTGCTAAACTGGTACACCAAAACATTTTCATTTTTCATAAGAGTTAGGATTTGTTGTTGATTATAAAACCAATAAACAAGCATCCCTTTATTGCCTCATTGACGGTTGCATAATATCTCTACCCTTTTACCGATTGAGTTTTATGGAAACTATTTCAACAGAGTAGACATTTATCATCACAGAAGAAACTCCCATTTAGACATTAACTACCTTAGCTGTACTAGAAACTCATTCTCCACAGATGTCCAGCTATGATTTGCTCCTTTTTAATCAGGAAATAAATAAGATCCGGTAGTAGCTTCCTGTGGCAGGGGGTCCATCTTTATTATACCCCAGGAAATAGATACCAACCAGTCAGAGAACAGCCAGAGGGCTTGCCCTTCTTACCAATAAAATTGGATTTTCACTAAACCGATTGCTATCAAGCTAATTTTTAAGCAGGAAACAGACACTTAGGATACTCATAAGAAGCACCAAATACACAATCTATGAGATTTTCAAATGTGCATTGATGAATGTTCAAGTATTAATGCCACTCCTTCTCTTGTCTTCTGGCCTAAGCCAAGAATCTTGGCATCTTCCTCACCACTAAGCCAATCAATTATCAAGTCATATCGGTTCCAACTTGTATTACCTTCTGAATTTGTCTACCTTTTATATTTCCAATACCACATGCTACAGTAGTCACCATTATCTTGTACCTGGTTCACTGAAACAACCAACTCCCATCCACCCTGTTTTTTCTCTGCCTTGCCATCCCAATGGTCTTTTGAAAATGGAAGCTGATACCTTTTAGGAAAGACTGGAATGTGTAAGTGTGGTTTTAAAAGTCTGCATGATCTACTCTCCTGCCTAGTTTTCTGGCCTCCCGTAGTACCTCCATCTACTCCCTATCCTGACCTCTGATACGATGTTCTGTTTATTTATAAAGCACTTACAGTTCCCTCAAATAGAACAAGTTCACTTTGCCTCTGTGCCTTTGCAAGCACTGTTTATTTTGCCTATACACCCTTCCCCCATCCTCTCCACTCCCTTCCACCTTTCCTTTAGCTCCTTTGCTTCGGCTTTCAGCATTCATATCACCTTCCTAATGAAGACATCTGTGGTTTTTCAAGACTAGACTAGGTCCCCTTCCTACATTGTTCCCAGGCATCTAAGTGAATGCTCAATAAACTTTATCGATAACAGCATTCCTAATATTATCTAGTTAATCTTGTGGGATCTTGTTCAAAAGATTCCCAGGGGGTTGTGCTCAGCCATGGTTATTACTCTGATTTTCAATTCTGATACACACAATGCCAGCCCATTGAACTTGATGATCTCACTAATATTGCTAGGGGCATCAGTTAGAAACTGCAATAAGCTGCTAGTATCAGAGAACAGAACTAATAGAGGCTTAGACAAAAGAGAAGCTTATTGCTCTCTCACAGAAAGGAAAGTCCAAAGATGGGCAGTTCAGGGCTAGTGCTGCAGCACACACAGTCATTGGGGGCTGCAGCTCTATCATCTTTAGTGTGTGACTTCCATTCTCAAAGCTGCACAAAGCTGCAAATGTCTCACCTTCTTTCTAGATGGGAAACAGGGATAGAGTAAGGGGATTCTTCTTGATGCCTTACTTACTGCCTTGGGTTTACATCACATTGGCCACCCATACATGCAAGAAATATTGTGGAATGTAGTCTTTTAGTTGAGCACTCTGGCGGCTCAAATAACATCTTTCTAAGAAAGAAGGGGAAAGTGAATACTGCATAGAAAACTACCAGTTTATTCCACGGTCAGTCTAGTTTCATAATTCATTCTTTAAGAAAATAATTACCCTGTTTTATAAATTCAAACTTTACATAATCTAATAAACGATAAATTGTTAAGAAAGAAGAGTCACAGCAAAGACTTTTAAAATAACACATTTCAAATATGAAAGAGGCATTAGACAATTCAAATCATCCGTGATCTTTCAGGAACACATCTCTTGTGTATAGAGAGGGCCATTCTCATACAAATACCTCGCTTATTCACTCATGTGTTATCCACAGTGAACTATTATTAATGCGTAACGCTGCATGTCCCACCTTATTCGCTTCTCACCTTATGTAGCAGGATTATCATCCCAACTTTGTAGATGAGAACACTGAGGTGAGAAGAGGTTAAGTAACTTAGGCCGAAGAACATTGCTGGTGACAGCATCAGCATTCAAAGCCAGGTCTGTGTGACATTCTCTTTACTCTGCCATAGAACCTCCCTACATAGCCCACTCTCCAGACTCCTAACAAGAACTAATGATTCTGTTACTCCAAGAATAACATTTCCAGAGTGACACCCATGAACTGAGCCCATGCTGGCCTGTCCTTAGTGGAAATTATTGGCCACTTTATTGTGCTTAAGCATATGATGGGCAATTGAATGAGGTGACTCAGGGTATTAAAGCTGCAAGGGTCTGTATAGATCATGTAGCATCACTCTACTAAGTTTTGAGGTGAAAACATTAAAACTGGCCAGAGTCACACCAATGAGTCGTACCGCTAAGGATTGAACCTGAGGCTCAAGTCTCTCATTATTTCTAGGTGCTCTTCCTCTGCAGCACGTTACCTCTCAGTTTTCTCTTTCCAAATCTTTTCAAAACCCAGCTTAAATTTCATTGTGTTCTTACAGCATTGCATGATTTTCCAAATAAGAATTGGTCATTCTTTGCTCTCAGCTTACATTATACTTTACACCTTTGTTTTAGCACTTCATTCCTTCTGCTTTACATTAATTTTTTAATTAATGGTCTCCCCTTCTAGACTATAAACCTGTTAAGAACTTATTTTTGTATAACCTTCAAGTGTCTAGTTCATTGTTTTGTCCATACTAGGTGTTCAATATGTACTTATTGAATAAATAATGATTTAATAATAGTTTAGCATTTCTTTAATTTAAGTGTTTCCATCAAAAGTTCTCTCTCTCTAGGCTGGAAAATAAGCACAACTATGCTGATTTCTCTGTATTTGTTCTTTTCATATTGTGCTTTTTTGGTTTGTTTCCCCATTTGAAGCATCCTCCAGTAGAATGCAAGATCTGCACAAACAAACTTATTTACGTTTGCCCCTACCATCCCTAAGGCTCAGTGTTGTTTCTGATACACAGCCAGCACCCAAACACCCAATAAATGATAAACAAGTGAATGAATCGTCTCTTCCATTTCACAGACACTCAAGGTTTTTGCAGTTTTGATCCAAGTCTTTCAGAAGCATGAACTCGCCAAAGATAAATACCTCAAAACAGCCATTGCATTCTTCCAAAGAAATCACTGTGGGATATGTGAGAACATCAAGTTGGCAGATACACAACATGTCTTAGGAAAAATGGGAGTGTGACTGTCAAGGAGAAAAGATGAGAACAAAAGTCTGAAGCTGTATCATTAACTGTTCCCACAATAATGCTGACTATTAACCAACCACAACACTTCAAAGGCATACAACAATAAGTAGTCCTTACTCATGCCTCTGGGATGGTTGGTTAGGTAGCTCTGCTGATCTTGGCTAGGTTGAGTGGATGGTTCTTCTGGTCTCGGTTGGACAATATCACATGTTTAGGAAGATGTACTGATGTATACAGGTCAGCTGGTTATCAGCCAATATAGGATACTCTTAGCTGGAATGACTGCACTAATTCATCTCTTTTCCAAGTGTCTCTAATCACCCAACAGACTAGCACAGATATTCTTATGGTGATGAAAAGGTAAGAGTGATAACAAGCCTGATTTTTGCAAGTACTTTCAAGCCTTTGCTTGACCAGTGACTTGCTTTTCAACAAATCATTGGCCAAAGCAAGTCTTATGGCTAAGACCAGAGTCAGAAATGGAAGAGCACTATAAAGTTATGAAGCAGAAATGGAAGAGCACTATAAAGTTATGAAGCAAAGATGGAGAGGCAAATAATTGGAGACATTTTTGCAAATCTACCACAAAGGCAAAGAATGAATATTACTTGCTTAAAATCTTTTGCTCCTAGTCCATACTAGTAGGCCTAATAAATATTTGTTGAACAGATACACAGATTAATGGATGTGTAGATGGCTGGATGAATTAATGAAGCTAGTTTACAGAGCTCTTCACAGAGACAAGTCATCAATAACTCCACGAGTATCTTGACGATGCTAGCAGGAAAACATTCTTCCAAAGCTATCCACAAGATCTTACAAAAACAGAAACAAGCACGAAATTACTGGGCCCATCAAGCAGCTCTGGGGATGGGTTTTCAAGGATGCTTCTGAGAGGAATATGAGGTTTTTCCAAGGTGTCCACCTTCTTTACCTCTCACAAACCTTCCTGCACAACTAAGCTGAGTTTTTCATCACAGTGGTATTGAGGACATTCTAATATCTCCAATTCTTGTTTTCTTTACTAAACAAAAACAGGGCATCAGAGAAGTATTTTTGTTCTCAAAGACAAGCTCTTATTGCAAGAGCAGCAACACTAAAAGCCTCCAGAATCGTAGGTAGCCTCTGAAAAGGCCATGCAACATTTTCTGAAGCTTTCAGGCAGATCTCTGCACTAAAACTGGAGAATAAAATTCTCTATTGGTGATTAGACTGCAATAGAAAATTATAAACTTAAATTCAGAACTGTGATAGCCTCCTCTATACTCCCTTTCTCTAAACCCAGGGGCAGTAAGTAGCATTCTGGTATAATAGATTTAATAAAAAGTTAATTCATTCAGGTGGAAGGTCTGGGATGGCAAGACTTGACTATTATACTTAAGGGAAACAGGGAAAAATGACACACATCTTTCAAGAAATAAAACGAAGAGCTTTGGTGAGTTATATATGATAAGCAAATGGTAGTTATCAATTATCAATACTATTTCACATTTTAGACTGCTCTGAAGGACATGAAAAGTTAGATATGTATTCACAATAATAACTAACATTTACTGACTTAGTATATGCCAGGTTGTATACTAAGGACTCTATTTATTATCTCATTTAATCCACAAACCACCATATAAGATGGTATTTTTCAAATGTTTACATTTTTTCCTATACATTTTACAGAGGAAACAGCTTATTCTACTAAGAGTTGGGTGACCATGCATTCTGGTTTGGCCAAGACAGTCCTGATTTACACATGTTATCCTGGCATAATTATTGATGACATCACTATTCACTCTCAAAAGTATCCTAGTTTGGGTGATTATTATGCTCATCCTGGCTAAGAGGTTTGTCCACATAACTTGTAAATGGCAGAGCCAGGGAGAGAAGCTGGGTCAGCCTGACACCAGAGCTAGCAACGTCACCACACTGAAAACCTCACTGTCTTAGCAGTTCAGCCATAATGGTGACTGACTAAAGTCTATTCCTCTGGTATCTGCCAGCTTACATCTGGAAACTGACTTAAGATTTGGAGATACTCAAGTGCATTAAGGCTAGTAAATAAAACTTCAGTAAATTCAGGTTGTATTTCAAAAAGGCTGGGAAAAAAAACCTGAATTGCGCAAAAACCTGGAGAAAAAAAGGAGAGAGAGAGAGATGCTATTCAAAGCAAAGTCTCTTGAAATTATTGGATAGAATTTAAAACAATCATTTTACATACTTAAATATCAACTTATTTATTTAACTGCTATTGTATTTATTGAATTGGCACACTCAAGAGTCCAAGATTCTCTCCCTGTTCTCAAGTAAAAGGAACAGCTTTACAGTTGGAATATCCTTGCTCTTTTCCATTTATTTTACTAACAGTAAATAGCAACATTTATCTCCTTTTATGCAACAGAAAGGATAGCTTGTATTTCCAAAGAGGGTCAATTTGGGTAAAATGGAAGTCAACAAAAACATAAATTCCTTCTTTCACATTCCTCCCCTCTCCCAGCAGTAGGAAATATATACATTAGCAGCATAGAAATGTAAAGGACCGGCCGGGTGCGGTGGCTCAAGCCTGTAATCCCAGCACTTTGGGAGGCCAAGGCGAGTGGATCACGAGGTCAGGAGATCGAGACTATCCTGGCTAACATGGTGAAACCCCGTCTCTACTAAAAATACAAAAAACTAGCCGGGCGTGGTGGCGGGCGCCTGTAGTCTCAGCTACTTGGGAGGCTGAGGTGGGAGAATGGCGTGAACCCGGGAGGCGGAGCTTGCAGTGAGCCGAGATCACGCCACTGCACTCCAGCCTGGGAGCACAGCGAGACTCCGTCTCAAAAAAAAATATATACAAAAAAAAAAAAGAAATGTAAAGGACCTAAGGATGAAAACTGTAGGGATAATGCAAATAGGATTTCTTATATTTATTCATTATGAGTAGATTTCTTGAGAAAAGAGACAATCACCTGAGTTCTTTAGCTTATAATAGCTGTTCTTGCCTATTGCTTAGGACTAGGAATTCAAGCATATTCTCCTTAAGCAAATCAAATTGCAAAAAAGATAAATGAACTTAGAGAGGTGGTTGTTTGCTCTTATAAAAGAATCACCATTAAATTATTTTGATAAAATATATTGACTAAATCAAAGGAGGGAGAAATAACTAGCCAAGAAAAACGGTAATAGTTGAAGTCATAGCCAATTATGAGAACAGAGATTTTAAAATATTCATGGGGGGAAAAGCAATTTGAATAAACACTAGATGTGAAAGAAGAGGACAAGTAGAAATAAAGCCTTCTTATGGACTAATTAGAGAGTGTGGTGGTGACATTAAGACACTGCTCTCCCAAACTAGAATATACTGAGTGAAGTCAGAGAACCTGTAACTCATAGGGGATAAATCCATTTTAGACAGTGAAAAACAGATGTTTTCCGTTGCTCGATTGCCCTGGAGAGAACTGTGGAAACAATAATGTACACCCCACCTAGGAGACAGTTCTACTGAGTCCAGGGAGAATTTAAAGATAGAGATAGGAAATTCACTGACTCATAAGGGAAGGAAGGAATTGGGTGGCCTCTCAGCCATCTGCCTAACATGACCCAGAACCACACCTAAACCATCCCAAGCAGATGAGACCTCCAGAGATGTAGCTCCATGATCTCCCCTGGTCACCGTGTTCCTGGGTGGAACATTGGCCAGAACGTTTTCTTTCTTACTAATAGACAGTCATGTGCAGATTACTCTCTCTCATTCTGTGTGCTGTGGAAAGAAGAGCAGGCACGTCTCTGGTCGTTTCATTTTCTTATGGGGTCTGACAGGCACTGGCATTACTCTCCAGTGTCGAGATACCATTCCTGGATGCACATTATCAAGAGCTCCTATTGCCATCTCTAGGTTTATTCATTCGAGCCCTTTAAGGCTTTCCCCCTGAAGGGGAATTCCTAGGCTTTAGGAATTAGTGCATTTTGAGAAAATAATTTTTTTTTTTTGGAGTCTCTCTGTCGCCCAGGCTGGGGTGCAGTGGCGCGATCTCGGCTCACTTCAAGCTCCGCCTTCTGGGTTTACGCCATTCTCCTGCC
The DNA here is from genome assembly GCF_008728515.1 of Papio anubis. NCBI lineage: Eukaryota > Metazoa > Chordata > Mammalia > Primates > Cercopithecidae > Papio > Papio anubis. Next base: position 90,742,340 of record NC_044985.1, on the reverse strand, counting down.
TCAGCCTCCCGGGTAGCTGGGACTACAGGCGCCCGCCACCACGCCCGGCTGATTATGTTTTTGTATTTTTAGTAGAGACGGGGTTTCACCGTGTTAGCCAGGATGGTCTCGATCTTCTGACCTCGTGATCCGCCCGTCTCCGCCTCTCAAAGTGCTGGGATTACAGGCGTGAACCACCGAGCCCGGCCAAGAAAATAATTTTTAAAAGTTAACAAGAATGAAATAAAGCCTCTCATAATTAAAAACACATTAAGACAAGACACTTGGGAAATGAAACTTCATCCCAGTGGTGGCTCTCCAGGTATGGGGTCCGGCTATGGAGCCACCCAAATCTGTTAGACAACAGAGAAGCAAAGAACTACAGGCAGGCCAACCTTTGATTAAGGTGGCTGTGGATTTTGACAGCTTTTTCTCTTGGCTCAAATCCTGTTTTCAGCACTCTTTTTGGTAGAGCAAGGACTAGTTTTACTAATCCTATACATACTAATAATGATGATAATGATAGAAAATTCCATAGTTACCATTTATTTGTGCTTACTATGTATGGCAGGCAGAATAACGACATCCTCCTTCACGCGAAAGATATCCTAATTCTCAGGAACTATAAATATGTTACATTACATGGCAAGAGGAACTGAGGTTGCAGATGGAATTTGGTTGCTAATCAACTAGAAGCTTTCCTCCTAAGATAAGGAACAAGAAGCTTTCCTGCTAAGATAAGCAACAAGGCAAAGATGCGCCCTCTCACCACTGCTTTTCAACTTTGTACATTTGTCCTACATAATGCACTGAGACAAGAAAAGAAAATATGCCAATTGGGAAGGAAGAAATAAAACCATTTTCATTGGCAGATGACATGATTGTCTATGTAGAAAATCTGGAAGAATCAACATAAAAAATCCTGGTACTAATAAACTATTATAGTAAGGTTGCAGGACAAGGTTAATAAAAGCCAATCACTCTCTTATATACCAGCAACGAACAAATGGAATTTGACATTAAAAACACGTTATCATTTACATTAGAATCCCCAAAATCAAATACTTAGGCATAAATCCAAAAAATTTTGTATAACATCTATATAAGGAAAACTATAAACCTTTGATAAAGATATCAAAGAAGAATTAAATAAATGGACAGATATTCTATATTCATGGATAGGAAGACTCAATATTAAGAAGATGTCAATCCTTTCCAAATTGATCTATAGATTCAGCATAATCCCAACAAAAATCCCATCAAGTCATTTTGTAGCTAGTAACAAACTAATTTTAAAGTTTATATGGAGAGGCAAAAGACCCATAAGATTACAGGTGGAATTAAGGCTGCTAAACTGACTTTAAAATAGGGAGATTATCCTCAATGATCAGAGTAGGCACAATGTAACCACAAGAATCCTTAAAAGTGGAAGAGGGAGGCAGAAAAGTCAGTAGCAGAGTGAAGGGATATGAAATACACTACACTGGACGCTGCCAGCCTTGAAGACAGTGGAAGGGGCCATAAGCTGAGGACTGCAGGCAGCCTCTAGCAGCTAAAAAAGGTTAAAAACCTGATTCTCTTAGAGATACCAGAAAGGAAGACAGCCCTGCCCACACCTTGATTTTAGCCCAGTTAGACCCATTTTTGATTTCTGACCTCCAGCACTATGAGACAATTACTATGTGTTGTTGTAAGCCACTAAATTTGTTACAACAATAGGAAACTTATACACTGTGCCAAAATTGGAGCTACACGGTTCATGTCCAATTAGCTCTAATTCTTACAAACACTGCGAGAAAGGCATAAGCATCTGGTTTATCCAAATGAAGACACTGAGGCCCCAGATGGTAAATGACTTGCCCAAGACCTCAGTTAGTAAAATGCAAAGCCAGAGTATAAGTCCAGGCTTGTTGGACTCCAAAGCCCATTTCTCTTCTTCTCCACTCAAAATTAACCCATGAGACGTCAAACCCTGAACAACCCTTGCTCCATGTCCAGATATGTACTGCTCCACCTCAGCTGTTAGACTCACTCCCTAGAAGCTGAAGGAAAAAAAGAAAAATCCAATTACCATTTAAAAATAGCTCCCTATCGAAATGGCCAAATGAAAGTTTTATTTTAGTCTAATTGGTCCAACTGGCTCTGCTTGATACTTCACTTATTCAATATATAGGATTCTTCTGAGGAAAAACATAGAGGGGCCAAGGGGTGACTCGTGAATGCAGGCTAAAAGCTTGGCTGAAAGCACTTTGAATCAATAAGCAAGCCAATGCTTTGGTCTGGGAAATTTACTAGAGTCAGGTTTGAAATGCATTTTTGTTTTTGCTTTTATCATTAATTACTGTTGCTAATGCTTTTTGTTATTATTTTTAAAATTAATTGCCAGGCATTGATAGTAGCCAGCAATTTTTCACACATTGCTTAAACATACTGAGATAAAAAATCAGAATCATAACTGGAGTGCATGTTTATGGATTACTAAAATGCTCACATAAGAATTACACACTAATTCAACTACAATAAAAAAAAATTACACTTGAAGAGCTTATTATGTACTATTCCTTCCCCTTCTGAGAAACATTTGAGCAGAAGCCTAGCATGGTTACCATAGCAACTATAATGCAAAATTGGCAGTAACTTTATGAATTGCAAATTCCTCTAAGGGTGTTGGGGAATTTTTTTCTACTTCCATTTTTAACCGTCTTATATGCATTATTCCAGCAATATGTTAAACAAGGTTTTTGGGAACTCATGCATCACTTCAAAACAAGCTATGTTTTAAACCTTCAAATTTCATTATTCTAACAAGAGCAGACTTACCAGGAAACACCCAATTTACTGTCTTTTAAATTTTCCATTGTTTTTATTAATAACTGAGTTCTTAACACATTGGATCACTGTTTCTGAAGAGAATCCAGGTAGTCAAATAAATGAAATTACTATATTATTTACCATCATCTGCCCTTGAATCTCTCTGAGAATGGAGAAAGGGGATAGTCCTAGTTTAAAAAAAAAAAAAAAAACCCTTGTAATTTCACAATCTGTTTCTCCTTCTAAGTAATATCAGTTGACATTTTGCATCAAAACTTTAATCAAACAAATGGTCAATCTTCGTTGTTTTCCTTTCTCAGTCCCATTTTCTCTCCTAGATGCTCATGAGCATGAAAATGACCCAGAGAAACAGCTTGAGTAACTAGGCAGTTAGTCCCAGGATGAATTGTTTGCTTGGGTAGTTCAGAGACTGGCTAAGGTAGCCAAAACTATTGTGCTATACTACATATGCATGTCTAAATATGTGTAATTGAGAGATGAGGTTATTCATATAATCATAAATGGTTCATGTCTGATCATTGCCAATTTCCTAGCTCTCCGACTTTGAGCAAGTCATTTGTGAGTTTTAGCTTCCTCATCTATAAAACAGGAACTTAAATTTTTCCCCAGTCCATTTCATAAGCCTGTTATAAGAATCACGTGAGATGGTATGTTTGAATAAAACATGTCCTTTTAAAATACTGCTATCAATTCTTCTCAATTTTTATTTTAGATATTCAATACTAATAATCTCCAAAAAACGAAGATTCTTTATTTTCAGAATCTAGTATCAAGAGGAAAGGTGCTAATTCACGGATTGGGTATCTCAGGGTTGGAAATAAAGGTAAGTACAAAAATGTCAGAATTAAATCCTATTATATAAAGATCTAAATTATTGCCTCTGGTCAGTTTCTCATTTGGGAGACCTATTTGTTTGCAAAACAGTAAACAGAAAATGACTGCACCCAAAGCACATCTCTCAGACAAGGGTCTATCCAGATTCTTAACGAGTTCAGGGAGCATTTTGTGGAGACAAGCAAGTCTATTGGCTTGTTCTTTTTTTTTTTTTTTTCCTTCAACTCTTATTTTTGGTTAGGGGGTACATTTTCTGTCCTGTTTCACAGCAACTTCCTGAGGTCAAAGGAACATTAGTTGTTTTCCTGCCCTTGAACAATAGCCTTCAAAAAGGATGTAAGTATGGCCCAAACCTTTGATGGACATAAATTATGATATGCAACATAATCGGATAAATATGGTGAAGAAGGATTAAAAGATGAAAACTCTGCTTGGCTTCTGAGGACTCTGTTTATTCATACACTCCGTCATTCGTTCACTCAGCATTTACTGAGAGCCAACTATACACTGCTTCAGTAAAGAAAGGGAAGAATCAGACACATATTTACTCCTGAAGAGTTCCCCAGTTTACTGGGGGAAGATACAGCCCTTCTTTCTATCCCTCACTGCATCTAAGGGTCATGGGAACACAGAAATGGCAAAGACTAACCACAAATGGGGCAGGAACAGGTGAGGAGAGAGAACTTAGGAAAGTGCTGTTCAATCTACACTCATATAGGAGAATCTTTCCAGGTGGAGAAGAGGTGGCAGGGATTCCTCAGAGTACAAAGCATGTGAAAAGGCTCCGAAAGATGAAATCTGAATGCTGGGGAAGACCTCCGAGTAGCTAGAGCACAAAGATGGAGAATAATGACCAAGGAATCTAAAGAGTGGGTCAGGCCCAACTGGACAGTATGTGCATAAAAAATGAGGAGTCTCGGCCGGGCGCGGTGGCTCAAGCCTGTAATCCCAGCACTTTGGGAGGCCGAGACGGGCGGATCACGAGGTCAGGAGATCGAGACCATCCTGGCTAACACAGTGAAACCTCGTCTCTACTAAAAATACAAAAACTTAGCCGGGCGAGGTCGCAGGCGCCTGTAGTCCCAGCTACTCGGGAGGCTGAGGCAGGAGAATGGCGTGAACCCGGGAGGCGGAGCTTGCAGTGAGCTGAGATCCGGCCACTGCACTCCAGCCTGGGTGACAGAGCGAGACTCCGTCTCAAAAAAAAAAAAAAAAAAAAAAAAATGAGGAGTCTCCTGCCTGTAATCCCAACACTTTGGGAGGCCGAGGCGGGTGGATCACCTGAGGTCAGGAGTTCAAGACCACCCTGACCAACATGGAGAAACCCCGTCTCCACTAAAAATACAAAATTAGCCAGGCATGGTGGTGCATGCCTGTAATCCCAGCTACTCGGGAGTCTGAGGCAGGAGAATCTCTTGAACCTGGGAGACGGAGGTTGCAGTGAGCTGAGATCATGCTCATTGCACTCCAGCCTGAGAAACAAGAGTGAAACTCTGTCTAAAAAAAAAAAAAAAAAAAAAAAAAGGAGTCCTGAATTGTATAAATAAGGGAGAAGAATAACATTGTCAGATCTGGGTTTTAGGCAGAACCTTTTACGGGTAGCAGTGACGACCAAAACAAGTACAATCAAAAGTCACCGATATGTCCAACAGGAGAGCCTGCTCTCCCCAGGACAGAGCTAAAGCCCAGTGGCCTCACAGGCACGAGTGTCTGGGAGCACTGCAGGAAGGAAGTCAGAATCCACTGGACTCCACAACTTCCTGATGAGTGAGAAAAATTTTGGAAAACTGTCAGCATTATCTCAGAAGGTGAGCACACAGATTGCAGAGTATTTTTACCTTTCCAAGCTTGGCAATAATACAAAAATGTGGTTGATTCTCTTCACTCTGAGTAACTCACACCAGATGCTGATGCCCTTAGACTCTTTCACAGCTACAGTTCCCCAAATCATTTCTATCCAGAGGTCAGGCATATGGAGCTCATTAAATTCCACATAGCAACATTGTAACTGTGTGAAACTTTTTGTTTGCAGCGCAATTTAATGTTGAATTTGATTTATGAAGCACTGCACATTCTTAGTCCTAGGATGACAGCATACACTTCTACAAGCTTTAAGTCATGGTTCGGGGCAAGGGGGAAGGACTTTGACCAGATGTTGGAATTGGAAATCTGGGCTTATGCTAAGTATTTGTGAAGAAGGGAGAGCGCCACATCTTAGAGAAGGTCTATCCCAACTTCATTGCTATATCACTGAGGAAACCAAGACCCGTAGAGTTTATTTTTCTTTTTATTTATTTATTTTATTTATTATTATTATTTTTGAGACAGCGTCTCTCTCTCTTGCCCAGGCTGGAGTGCAGTGGTGTGATCATGGCTCACTACAGCTTCAACCTCCCAAGCTCGAGCAATCTTCCCACCTCAGCCACCTGAGTAGCTGGGATTACAGGTGTACGCCACCATGCCCAGCTAATTTTTGTATTTTTTGGAGAGACAGGGTTTCACGATGTTGTCCAGGCTGATCTCAAACTCCTGGGCTCAAGCAATGTGCCCACCTCTCAAAGTGCTGGAATAACAGGCATCCTAGAGAATTTAAATGACAGAGGCAGCAGCTGGCACCCAGGTCTCCTGATCCTCAGCCCAGTGGCCCTTATTCTCTCTCCCTTGCCTCTCTACTATTCAAAATACAAAAATGAAGGGCAATTGGGCCTTTCTCATTCATTATGAAATTCATTCCAATGTGATAGAAAGGTACCCATGTAAAATGTATTGTTACCTTCACATCCTAGTATATAAATAAGAGAAAATCGATAAAGCTTTTGTTTGAAAGTGGCTTGCTTTCTGTTTGGTTGGTACAAGTTATGTCATATATGATATATGGCTCTGGGATCAAATCTAAAAATTTAAATTACTCGCTCAAAGCCATGTGGCTGGTAAGTCTGTGTCTGAATTTGTTCATCTATAAAGTGGGGATTAATAATACTTACCCCAAAGTTGAAGTGTTTCATTTAATCAACCTTTGAGGAAAAATAGTGACTACCGTGTTTTACGTTGTGTCTGTAGGTTTGGGTTTCAAATAGTCTTCCTGGGAGACCTGCCTTACACTTATTCCCGTGATGCCATCATTGTTTGAAATATTTGGGTGCTCTTTTCTACTGGAACTGCCTTCAGAGTTCGTTTTTATCTGAAGAGAAAATTAACTCTTCATGCCTACATTTAATTAAAAAGAGTGTATCAGAGGTTCACGAAAGCTAGATGGGAGGCACTTTCAACCATTTGTTTAAACCAAAGCCAGATATAAAAGTTGAAGATTTGCCATGATTGAGAATTTGCCCACAAAATTTTGCTTCCTTAAGCAAAGGGGAGACATATTTTACTGGCTGGACTGAGCTCAGAAACCTTGGGAAAGTCATAAGCCACAGAACCAAACCCTGTTCCAGAGCTGAGAAGGTGGAAAACGGGTGTGTTGATGACTCAAGGTCAGCCCTTGGGAAGCTGGAATTCTCCGGAACTTCTGAGAAAGAAAGACAGCCTTTCAGAAACAATTACATGTCAATTTTCACAAGCGAGTAAGATCCCTGTAGCTCTAATCAGGATTTGTTCTCATTCAGGTGGGAGGAATGGAAGGAAAAATAAGTCTTTGAGAGCCCTAAGCTCTTGAACTTGAATGCAAAGCAGGCTTTGAAAGTCAGAAGAGCACTGGGCCACTCCTATCTGGTCCTTGTTCAGGATAAATGTATCCCCTATACCATGCCTTTCCCCCAACACACACCACACACACACACACCACACACACACCACTAAAGAACAGACATCCCGCCTCTGTGTTCTACCAGAAACTTTCAGCATCTAGGGTTAGCATCTTGCCTTCCATTTGCACCTCTCAAACATTTCATTCTTCATGTTATCATTATCACCCTATCATTACACTGCTGGTTAATCATGATTAAAACAATAAACAAAGAAATAATTTTTCCCTGGTGAGCATAAATAATTGCAGATGAATACATCTTGTTCGGGTCCGTGTAACATTATATGCCATTACAGACAGTATGAGAGGATGTTTTATTGTAAGAGATAATCTTTTCTCATTGTAATGTTTACTCCCTTCAGATTCTTCCTTCTGAAGGTCCAACAAAGTCACCTAGAGGCAGTTTGCAGCTCTTGCCTGCAGTTTAGGGAAAAGTCGCTTTTTCTACTTGGAAATAACTCTAAAGTGAAAATGTGAAATCAAGTGAAAGAGGCCAGGGGGTCTTTTTTGCACCAGATGTTAAAAGAAAAAGAACACATAGGATCTAAACTCTAGAGTAAGCCCTGCTGCTGGGGGTGACAGAGCAAGAAGAAATCCGGGGGTTCATTCGATTAACTTGGAAGGCTCTTACTAGGGGACAGTAGCTAATTGAATGGGCTGAGTCAGTAGCTCCAGCAGGCTGGAAACAGCTCCATCTTCTTCCCTCCCCTGCCCACCATGCTGGCTCTGCCAGCTCTCCCTTCCCACCTCAGAGAGGCCATCTCCGGCATATGCCAGAGTATTTTTGGTTGCACATGGCTATTAGAAGAGCCTCATTTTAAGGTATTAAAAAGCTCATCACCTGATCTATTCTCAAAATATTCAACTCTTACCCAATTTAAGATTCCACCCAATTTAAGATTCCTTCCTTTCTTTCAACTCCGTAATGAGCAGCAGAGGGAGGAGGCCATGGAATCGTTTTTTGCTGTTTGCCCACCTTGTTCTGTTTTCTGCTCCTCCTGCCCAGCTCACTGTGCTGCCTCTGGCATCTCCAGGACCAGACAGGGAGGAGAGACTGGAGGTAAATGGGTCCGTTCACCGGTGACCTTTGCAGAGTCTGCGAGGATGCCCTTTGTGTGCTCAATGTCCAAGTGCTGGCTCCTCCTCACATGAGTGACTTTTGTGGGTTCTTAAGAGACACGTCTACTCCCACCTCTCTTTCCATGGCGTGTCTTTCTTACACCACAGTGTTCCCTGACCTGACCCCCACAATGCACATCAGGCTGACTGTGAAGACCCCATACAGCCTCTTTTTGCTGCGATTTCTGAGCTTGGGCAGGACGTTCCCTAGGACAGGTGCCTTTCAGGATGACTCAAGCCTGCTAGTTTCTTTGGCACTCGTTTAATCCACAGGAAATATTATGCATCCATGCCATTCCTTCTCCCCTGCAAAACTTGGAAGCCAAAAGCCCTCTTACAGCCACCTGTTTTTGCTCTGCCATCAGAAGCAGCTCCAGGCAGCCTTCTGCCTTTGAGTTTTTCTAGGCAAGAGTCAGGCTTCTATCTCCAGTGACCCTCCCACACCTCCTACTCTCACCCCGCACTCCCACCCCCGACCAGTGTTTGAAGGGTCTACATCAAGCTTTCAAAGGAACTTGGAGTCTAGGCTTCTGGGTGTCACTTTGTGAGTTGTGTCTCTACCCCATTAAGTGAACAAATCTAAGCCACCGAACATGCCCTCTGGGATTGGGGTCATGCCCCCATCCTTCCTCTCCATGCTCTGGGCCCTATGCATGGCAGGTGGCTCTGTTAAAGATTACAGATCATTTTTCTCTTGAGACTATTGTAGCTTTTACATTGCTAAAAATTTTAAGCACAACACCCTTCTCTATCATCATCTTAGGCAATTTACAGAGATAAATTTATGATCTTGCATCTATAACACACGAACTATGGATTTTTAAAGATTCATTAGAATATATAATTCTCACATAAAAACATTTATACTCATAAACAGTATTTCCATAAAGATGATCCCATTAGATATAAAGTTTATCTCTGATGAATTAAAGTTAATCCTGAAAATCTTGTCAACCACACATAATATATGGCACCTAATGTACCTAATACATTCTGAAAGGGATAAGTGGATGAAATATTTTTAAAGCACCACATCTAGTAAGGCAGCAGAGAATTAGAAACGGATTTTATTTCTTATTCTTCAATATAGTAATTGGTGACCTTGAGAAATGCCATTTAACCTTTTCATGTCTCAGTTTTCTCATCTATAAATAGATATAATCATCACAAAGACCTGCTGTGAGCAATAGATGAGATAATCTTGAGAGCTCTAAAGCTCTACATGTAACAGAAAGGCATCAGTGGGATTAGGGCAGAGGATCTGCAGCTCTGCTGTTGCCTTGAACAATTTCCAGGACTCTGTGACTCACTTTTACTACCTGCAGAATAGACACTGGAAGGCATCTCTCCAGTTTTCCTCAGAAGGCAGGTCTGTATAGGAGAAAAAACTGATTTCAGGGTCCAGCAGATTTAATTAGCTGTACAACCATGGGCCAACTCTCGAGTGTTAAAGAGGATAATGATGACTACCTCATAGGGTTGTTGTGAGAATCAAATGTCTTAAAGAGAACAGAGCTTAGTAAACAGCTAACAGTGCTCAGCCTGTACAATTGTTAGAATCAATATTGGGTTTCTACTGAAAATTACCATGGGGTTACCTCGCCGTTTACTGCCTAGGTCCAGTCATTTCTGAATAAGATTAGTTGCTATGGTTACCTTCCCAAAACACCACAGTTGAAAATGTGTTGGGAGATGGGAATTGATGGCAGGCGGCTTTCGTGGAGGACACAAAGCAACTTCAGCCACTGAGGCATTTTAATACATGCAAACTCTTCCCTTGGAAACCAAAGTCACATTTTGCCAAAATGGAAATGAACTCAGGAAGTGGAGTTTCCGAAGTTCTGCATTTGGCCAGCCTCCTTCCCCCATCACCAGGTCCTCAAGGACAGGTGCATTCTGGCCCTGAACCAGCTCCAGAGCATCTCCGTTTCTTCCCCCAGGATCTGGCAGTTGGAAAGATGTTGGTTGCCAGGCAGAATTCATCAGACTCACTTCCCAGATGCTATCGCTTCTGATGCCGAAAGAAAAATAGGCTGCCCAGCAATTGAGGTTGGAAAGGACAGGTGTAGCTGAGAAACGCACAGTGTTGCACAGAAAACAATAATGGGTTATTTTTGTTAAAATTCATTAACATGTATATTTGTATATTTCAGGGGTCCTCACATCCCGCAAACATACTTAGTCTCTGGAGGGGCTAGCACTAACCTCCCTGGCTAAAGTGTTCCCCACAGGAGTGTTATAAATGGTATTTGATCTGTCAGAATCAGTCACGGCTCCAACAGCTCTCAGCAAATGAATACAAGTTGGCCTGACCCTTCTTCCTGTTTCCAACTAAAGCAAACCCAAGACCCGACAGGGCCTCATGGGCAAGAGTATTGTGCACCCGCTCCTAGTGAAAAGACTCTTTTCTGTCTGGTCATTTTTCCCAGACATCCCAGGGAGCTGTCCTGCTCTTATTTGAAATTCAAACCAGAGGGGAGTCACCTCCGCAAATACCAAGTGTCCGGCTTGCACTCAAATGATGATTCAGCACCATCTAGGGGCCATTGTCATTCATTTCTTGCCACACTCATTTCTTGCCATATTCATTTATTGCCACAATAGAATTCCTTTTTAAGTATTGCAGCCGCACCTGCCACCGCCCCCTCGCCACCGCCATCCACATAAGAAAAGTATAGAAGCTTCTCTACACACATTTTTCAAGACTCGGATCCACATCTACTTAAGCTGGAAATCCTGGTCCACTAGCTTAGCACACAAGGATGACTGCTGAGGAGTGGTTCACATTTACCATACACCAGAACGTAACTTTGCTTCGTTATTAGAAGAACTGCTATGAGCATCTACTACATGACAAGGCACACATAGTTATTTCTAATATATACAATAGTCCTTCAAATTGGGTATTAATCCATTTTACAGATGAAGAAACTAAGGCTCTGAGAAGAGATTTATCCAGATCCCAAACCAGGGTTGACTTACTCTTTTCACTGTAAAATGCTGTCTCTCTTAATCTTACTGTGCGTAGAGCCCACATGGCAGTGAGGCTGCTCATTTTAATGATTCTAAAGCAGAACATTCAAGTAAATCTTGTCCTTCAAAGAAGTCACTTTGAAGCCTATTCTATCATGCCAATAGCTAATGCTCATAACAATTGAGACTCTGCTATAGGAACTGCCTTCAGAGCTATTTGTGATCTGCACAACCTAATCTTATTACCTTAGAAGCTTGTTATATGTTTAACAAAAATATGGTAGATACCATTGGAGGAGTGAAGGATGTGCCATCCAAAAATTTGTATGTTGATGATTTCTAATGGAAAACAATGGAGAAATTCTAGTTTCAGAAAGGCAGAGCTGATCTGTCTCTTCCTGTATGGAGCACCAGATAAAGAATCCTCTGGGATGGATACTCTTCTAAGGCCCTGAGATTTATCCATACCAGGGTGAGAAAAGAGGCCTTATCACCAGAGACTTGGAGACTTGGAGGCTGCAATGAACCTGAATAAACAAACGCATGAACAAAATAACCTCTATCTTCCACTTGCTTTACACCCCCTCATATATCTCCTGTGGCTCCCCTAGAAAATTTTACTGTCCTAGCCAGATTTTCTTTCTCCTGTTGTTTCTTCTCAAATGTATCACTCTTTGTCTAAAAAGTATATCTTACTTTGGTCACTTCTTCAGACTTCACTCTCTTGTGAAGATCCCCCAGGTACATGTAAAACTAGTAAAATTTATACATTTTTTCTCTCGTTAATCCGCCTGCTGTCAGTTTGGCTTCTAGATCCAGCTGACCAGCCCACTAAGAGCTAACAGAAGGGCTGGAGTTGATCTCTGGTTCCCCAGTACCAAGCTGTTCAAGCAGTGTAATCTCTCAGGTCCCTCCTCTGTAAATTTTGATTCAGTATTGCTGGGACAGGCCCAGCAGTTTGTGGTTTTGTCAAGTACATGTGACTGTAATCACCAGGAAAGCTTGAGTAACACTGGTGCGATGATAAAAGCATGAGCTCTGGGGTCACAAGGACTTGGGTGCAGATCTGGCTCTGCCTTTTTTCTAGTTGTGCACCCCTAGGAAAGGCAGTTAAGGCCCTGAGTATCAGTTTATTCATCTATAAAATGAATATTAGTAATCATTAATGACCACCAGACAGGGGTGTGGTAAAGACTGAATGATATAATGGGTGTGAAATGCTAGCACAGTGCCTGGCACATAGTAGGCACCTAATACATGGTCATTGCTATTGTTAACTTAATCACCCACTCAGCTTAATGAATTTGCCCTATGAGACTTTTTGTTATTTTTAAAAATTAAATCCACAGTGAAAGGATATGAGGGAACATAAAATATACTATGATAACATATATTGTACTTCATTAAAACAAGTAAAGATCCTTAGGAAAAATGATAGATGATAGATCACTAGATAGATAAACTTTAGGATAGGAAAATGTTCTAGAAATGAAAAACCAAACACTTAAAACAGTTTAACACTCAGGAGAATAACAAGTTTCTAGAAACAAACACACACACACACACACACACACACACACACACACACAGATACAAAAGGTAGAAACAATCCAAGGGCCCATCTGCAGATAAACAAAATGTGGTATATACATACAATAGAATATAATTCTATCTTTAAAAGGAAGGAAATTTTTTTTTTCTTTGAGACAGGATATCACTCTTTCCCCAGGCTGGAGTGCAGTGGCATGATCATGGCTTACTGCAGGCTCAATCTCCTGGGCTCCAGCCTTTTTAATTTTCTTGTAGAGATGGGGGTGTTGCGCTGTTACCCAGGCTGGTCTTCAACTCCCTGCCTCCAGTGATCCTTCCATCTTGGCCTCCCAAAGTGCCCGGGCGAAGGAAATACTGCCACACGCCATGACACGGGTGAGCCAGAAAACATTATGCTAACTGAAAGAAGCCAGTCAGTAAAGGATAATACTGAGCAATTCCACCTATAAGGTGTCTAGAGTAGTACAATTCACAGAGACAGAAAGTAAACGGTGGTTGCCAGGCACCGGGGGAAAGGGGAAATGAACGTTACTGTTTAATGTGTCAGTGTTTCCGTTTTGCAAGTTGAAAAGATTCTGGAGCTGGATGGTATAGTGGTTGTTACACAACAATGCGAATGTACTCACTGCCACCAAACTGTCCATTTAACAATGGTTAAGATGGTAAATATTATGTTGCATATTTTATCACAACTTAAAAAAATTTTAAGAAAATCAAGATGATATCAAATCACAGTTAAAGATGAGCTTCAGAAATATCTTGTTCGGGTTGTGTTGCTACGAAGAGCCCCATGTGAGTGACATACTTCTAAGTGTACAGAGTACGTCCTTTGGAAAAATGAGCAAGTACATTCACAAGTAATTTTGCCTCTGTATTCTCAAAAAATGTGACCGCGCTGCTTAGTTGCTGTTTTTCTTTCAAGCTACTCATTTACAAGATCACTCAAGAAATGTTACTGAGCTAAACCTGTTCTGCCTTAACCCCAGCCTGGGGGATGCTTTGAAAAATGGCTGTAGCGCATGGAGCACTCTAAGGAAAACACTGAGGGGTGTTATTATCCTCTCTTAAGGCACTGTGGTCTGTGCAGAGCTCTGCCCTGGGGCAGCTGGGTAAAAAGCAGGTACATCCAAGGCTTGGCTTGTGGCCTGCACAACGTGGAACCCCCGTTACAACAGCCTGCAACAGCACAGGAGCAGGGGCCATGGGGGGAACTTCATCTGAACCCAAGCTGGTGAATGGGGCTTTGCCCCTCTGTTTTATTTATCTTTAATTGATTTTCTTTAACACTAGGTTTTCTTCAGGACTCACATTTAATAAGATAGAAGGAATATTTTTCTGATGAGTATAAGCAACATCTGAGCACTTCAAAGGTCCTCGAATAGAATAGCATTGGCTCTTTGTCTAATTTAACTTAAAAGTTATGACAAGGTGAAAGCTCTATTTATACATTTAATACATTATATGTCTTTCTTCTATTCTGCATTTTTTAAGCAAAAAAGAAAGAGAGAGAGAGAGAGAGAGAAAGAGAGAGAAATGGATTGCCTGAAATAATTGGGTGAAAGTTTGACGCTATCTTCCCTTCCCTCTTCAGGATTAGGTGGCCCCTGGTGTAAAGAGATTGCCTGAGAGGAGCCTGACAGAGTTGTAGTGAAAGTATGGGGAAGTGCGGTGAAAACTGGGTGCAAGGAGAACAAATGGAAAATAAAGGCAGGTGTGTTGGCTTCTCCCTTCCTCTGCCTCGGAAGCTTTATTACTGCCTAGAGAAACCTGCTCAGGGTGGGGTGACACGTAAAACCAGCCGGCAGTATACATAGGTGTTCCTAGTGGGTCTGCATAACATCAAGTGTCTGTAACCCTGAGTGAAATTCTAATTTTTTTTTCTTTTTTGAGACACGGTCTCACTCTGTTGTCCAGATTGGAGTGCGGTGGCATGATCTTGGCCCATTGCAGCTTCGACCCCCTAGGCTCCGGTGATCCTCCCACCCCAGCTTTCTCAGTAGTTGGGACCACAGGTGCATGCCACCACACCCAGTTAATTTTTGTATTTTTTGTACAGGTGGGGTTTTGCCATGTTGCCAGGCTGGTCTCAAACTCCTGGGCTCAAACAATCCTCCTGCCTTGGCTTCCCACAATGCTGGGATTACAGGTGTGAGTCACTGTGCCCGGCCCTGAGGGAAATTCTTTAAAAGCAAAATACACAAACTTTTAAAGCAAAGTATCCAATTTTTGTTGATTCTATAACATATATATGTGCACATATTGTAGTATCTTTATCAATCAGGATTTACTTGCTGGTAACAGAAACCACTGTAACCTAGTTTAGACACAATGTGCTTCTGTTAGTTTCTGGCCACGCACAGAAGCCTCCTGCTTACAAGATGAATGGAAGAGCTGAAGGAGCAGCCTTTAGTCTGACTTCCAGGAATGACTCCCAGAACACCATGACAGAACTGGCTGTCCAGAAGAGATGCTATCTCTGCTTATAGCCTGGAAGCTGGAAAGTCATGAACATGCCGCCCATTGCTGGCTCCAGAGCCACATTACTTTAGCCACAATCTCCACCAGCAAAATGGACGCTCCTTGTCCTGCCACACCACACCCTGGGGTCTCTGTTATTGCTATTCTAGAAAAATTAAATGCTCTGTGGCTGTTTGTTGGCAGAAACATCATCTCCATCTCATTTGGCCTTCCCAGTTTCAAGTAGGTACATCTGCATGGAGGAAGCTAAGTCACACTTGGAGTTCAAGTTGAAAGGGACTCTGGGAAATGCAGGCTTCAGCTTTTTTTGGATCCACCAGTGAGTCACGGCACACCTGTGTGCAAAAATGGGTTACAAGTGCATAAAGAGATAGCCATCTCTTGTCTTCTGGGTAGTTACTGCCCTCCTGGCCAGCAAGCTCCACACCTAGGTCTCCCTAGAAGGTAGCCCAAACAGGCTGGAGTCTTGATGGTCTACCTCTCAGGCCCTATGAATAAAGAGTATGAGAGAGATCTGTCCTTGGCTGCCCTGTTGTGATGTGCTGTGTGAAGACAAGGCTGTGTCCGGTCACCTCGCCAGCTACCTAAGTGGCTCGCAGCTGAGTGAGCCACTGGCCATCATAACTGCTGGGTAATTTCATGGAAAAGTGCAGTCAGTTGGGATTTGAGGAATGCCAGCTCCTCGTAGGTACAGTTCCAAGTAGATGCCCCAAATCTCTATCCTACAGAAACTTCTATTTGCTTAGAGATGTCCAAGCTAGTTGCAGGGTGACAACTGTCACAATGCGTAACATTCTATAAATTGGAATGTCATTGTTATTTGGAAATACTCGATATGAAAACTTCAATTGTATTTGAGGTCCACTTGTATTATCACAAAAAAATACCATCACATTTTGTCAATGACAAGAAGAGTTGTTAGGTTATGTATATATAACATTTTCAATTTTTGAATGTTTTTTAAAAGTTCTAAACTGTTTCATCACCTTTGTGTAAAGAAAGTTTCTATTCAATGGTAACTACTGAGAATTCAGAGAACTGAATAAAACACCTCAATCAAGAATTGAGCTGGGCACAGTGGCTTGCACCTATAGTCAGTCCTATCTACTTGGGAAGCTGAGGCAGGAGGATCCCTTGAGCCCAGGAGTTTGAAGTCAGCCTGGGTAACACAGCAGGACCCCATCTTTAAAAAACAAAAAATTAAAATTAAAAAAATAAAAGAATTGCATGTAGCCACTTCAAGAATACAATTTTATATCTTATATTTTATATCTTATATTTTATATCTTATATTTAGAGCAAGATCAAGCTTCTCATTAAGGATTCTGAAAAAAATTATTTGGATATCTCACACAAAATTAGTATTTAATATCTTTCCTAATACTTTTTCTTTTTTTTTTTTTTTTTTGAGACGGAGTCTTGCTCTGTCGCCCAGGCTGGGGTGCAGTGGCCGGATCTCAGCTCACTGCAAGCTCCACCTCCCGGGTTTACGCCATTCTCCTGCCTCAGCCTCCCGAGTAGCTGGGACTACAGGCGCCCGCCACCTCGCCTGGCTAGTTTTTTGTATTTTTTAGTAGAGATGGGGTTTCACCGTGTTAGCCAGGATGGTCTCGATCTCCTGACCTCGTGATCCACCCGTCTCGGCCTCCCAAAGTGCTGGGATTACAGGCTTGAGCCACCGCGCCCGGCCCCTAATACTTTTTCTATGTGTGCCATAGATCAGTGGTTTTTAGAGGACAGAGGAAAAAGCAAAGACAGAGGAATATTTTAGAGGTGACAGATATATTCATTATCTTGATCGTGGTTTCACAGGTGTGTGTATGTGTGTGTATGTCAAAACTGATCTAATTGTACACTTTAAATATATGCAGTTTACTATATGTCAATTATACTTTAATAAAGCCATTTTTTAAATTATGGGAGAAGAAAACTCCACAAAGTACATTCCAGAAAGGTATTAATTTACAGTCTACCAACAGCTTATGCAAGTGCTTGCCTCATTACACCTTCGTCAGCACTGTAATTCTTAAAAGAAAAAAAAAAAACACTGCTAATTTGAAAGGCAAAACCATCTCATCTGTTTGAATGTGGCTGTCTTTAAAAGAACTTTTTTCATGTTCATCAGCTCTTTGCCCCTTTCTCTTTCATTGCCACAAAGCAATGAAGAATGCTAACACTAGAATGCTAGTAAAAGAGGGATGCCTTTTTATCTGCCAGGTTAACTATAACAAACTGAAAATTACTACCCTAAAAAGTGGTCATAAATATTCACAAATTTGTCAAATCCTTTGAAGAGGAGTCATAATTAGCCACCCAAAACTAATGCACACTCAACATTTAAAGAAAAAAACCTTAGTTTCTTTAATAACAGAATATTTGCATCTTGTTCTGAAGCTTATGAGGTTAAATCACTTGGCCAAGTGTACAAAACCAGAGGTTGTCCAATCTGGAACCAGAAGCCTGATCTCCCGGGACACAAGCTGAAGAGCAGGCAAGGATGAAATGATGTGGAAACCAATGGCACAGTTGAGACTTCAGGAAAAGAAAATTCTTTGAGCCTTATCTTCCTCATCCATAAAATGAGGAAAGTAACAATTAAATAATCACTACATTTCCTTTCAACCTTTTCTAAATGCAAGCTGGATAAATTGATACAACCTGGCAGCTGTTGTCATATTCTTATAGTTTTTGCATTTTCTTTTTTTTTTTTGAGACGAAGTCTCGCTCTGTCATCAGGCTGGAGTGCAGTGGTGCCATCTTGGCTCACTGCAATCTCTGCCTCCCGGGTTCAAGCGATTCCCCTGCCTCAGCCTCCCAAGTAGCTGGGACTACAGGCATGTACCACCACGCCTGGCTAATTTTTTGTATTTTAGTAGAGATGCAGTTTCACCATGTTGGAGGATGGTCTTGATCTCCTGACCTCATGATCTGCCCACTTCGGCCTCCCAAAGTGCTGGGATTACAGGCGTGAGCCACCGCGCCTGCCCCAGTTTTTGTATTTTCTTACAGGCCCATGTCAGCTCACATTCAAACTCTAGCCCTCCCCTACTCTGTGTAGCCTTGGGCAAATGACCTATCCTGATTTTAGAGATGAGGAAATGAAGACACAGAGGGAATCATAATAGTAGCTACACCTCAAAGGGTTCAGATCATGAAAAGACAGCACACAAATGAATACTTAGCAGTGCTTGTCAAATACTAAGATGTCTAGTAATTGCATGTCTGTGTACTTGGGGGTAGAATAACACCAACTTGCAAAACCACGCTGTAAGTTCCACAAGAGACCACACCTACTCATCACTATATCCCCAGCGAGACACATACCAGGTAGACAGGCATACTGAACAAAGTAGTTGAATTTGGACAAATATTTGAACAAAGAATGAACACACATAATTGAAAAAAGAGTCCTCAGGTCTGATTCACAACACAATTCCGCTATGTATTTAATTTAAAAGACTTCATGAAATTGTGGGACGGGTGAGGGGGAAAAAAGAAAGAGAAAGGAAGGACCCAACAACAGCAAGACTCCTTGCCATCTACACATTATCTCATCCGTGTTTCTCTTATTGTAACCCATGAAATATCTCTACCTGCGGTGCTTATTACAAATACAAATACCATCCTCATTCATTTTCAACAGGCTACCTCACTAATTCTTACACACTCGACAACTTCAGAACCTAGTCCAATTATTATTTGGCCAATGCTTGAAAATGATTTAAAGGCATAACCCCAAGTCTTAGGAATAGCTGAGAGCAGGAGCATCAATATTCAGATTCCAAACACAAGGACTACTCAAATCAACCTGCCTGTGACCCCTCACAACTAAGAAACCAGTTTTTAATAGATCAGAGATGAAAAGGTGAAATGTACAGCTCACAAATTTCTCAAATATCTGGGCACTAGAGGGAATAAGTGTGGTTGGAAAAATAACCCTTCTGGAATTTTCTCAGCATATTTTAAAATGGCAGTAACAACATTTCTTCCATTCTTAAAATTAATTTTAATAGTGAACTGAGGTAAGTTTTTTTGTCTTAGCAGAGAGGTTAATACCACTGACAACTGAATTGTCGTCTTTATTATTTTTACAAATGCATGTCTCCTAATATGAAAGGTTGATTTTCACTTGATTATGTGCTTTGCAAATTTACAGCAGCAACAGGAAGAGCTTCTACTGAATAGATTTTAGTCTTCAAAAATGTGATTGCATCTTCCATCTCTAGTTTGTCCATCTCCCAGTTATTGACCTTACCAAAGAAAGAGGAAAACAATCAGTTTGTGAGACGATGCTAACATAAGAGCTAGTTTAGAGATCCAAACATAGTAAATAACATGAGGAAAATAGCTTTATGAAAGTAAATGTGACCTTATAACTACTCATATTTTAAAGGCATAATAAGACTACATGTTAAGGTTTAAGAAAGCTTTAACTGTGAAAATTATACAAATTTTAAAGGTCTTCTAAATGGTGCAAAAATTGCTTTCTTGAGAAAATCTTCCTTAGAATATACATAATCAGCAATATAAAAAACAAAGTCTTAAATAGTAGCCCACTAAGAGAAAGGAGTCATCTTAATCTCAATAGTCCACACGTAATCCATTTCTAGATACTGAAGTATAATAATAGATTTGGAATGTTTACATCTTACATTATGCGCAGGACCAAATGAGTGGCATTTAGATAGATTCCAACAGCAACATATATATAAATGTATTTGTAAGGTTCCTGCTACCTAGAAACATCTGAAGAGGCTGTTCAAGAGAAGTTGTGGTGTACAAAATAAAATTGAAGCGTAAGAGGGAAGAGAAAGACCCATCCGCTTAGAACCATCCAGCCTTTTCTGGCAACAAACATCCTGTAACAGCTTCACACAGGCCATGAAAACAAAGGTTTAACATCTTTCCTTCCCTTATTCAAGATAACCTGGAAATTAAATATGGTTTTGTGTGTCTTAAATATGAAAATATATTATTTGCATTCTTCCTCTTAGCAGAAAAGGATTAAAGCTGACCAAAACAACATTTGTAAAAGCTCTAATAATGCCAGTAATCAGCTGAGCAGAACCCAAATCGTGTACTAGCAATGTTCTTTTTCAAAGAAACAGTAACTAAAGCACTTATTCCAATAATGCTGACAATTCCTCTAATCCTAGTAACCAGTCTCAACCACAGGATTCCTGGCAGCTGTTAGAATGTACATCAGTAATTAAAGAATATTTCATTTGCATTTTTTTCTTACCAAGATCACATGAAAACCCATTGCATTCAAATGCCGCATTTTCATAGCAAGGAATCCTCTGGGATGGCTTGAACCCAAACAATAAGCAGATCTAGAAACACATAGCACAGCTACTCTGAAAACAAAAATAAACAAAACAAGAACAGTTATCGATATTACCATTTAGTCTTGCTACATTCCTGTTCTTTGGAGATTTCCAAGTTGAGCTCTCCACTGACCACAATCCTCGATATTCCTGTCTTAGTCCTTCACTTCTCTTACTTGGCCTCTGCAGATATTCCACTATACAAGGCTACTTTATAAACCAAAAATATACAACATTGTACACAGTTACCTCTCAGTTCCCTTTAAGGATGGCTACATTTTTGAAGCGGAAAATTTTCAGATATGAAAGCACCAATTTTAAGGGTTTTCTATGCAGTGCTGATTTCTGATCTCAGTATAATTATTTATTCTACCAGTAGTAGTAATGGTGTAAATAATACCAAATAGTAAATGCTCTTCTTGCATATATTATCTCTCAGAGAAAGCAGCATGTAAAAAACAGAATTAGGAGTTTAAATATAAGAAAGAAAACACCAAGAGAAAGGCAAGACTGTTAAAAAAATAAAATCTGTAAATATAACAAAAATGTGGAAGGTGTAATTTGTTTTTTCATTGTTTCTGGCACTTTGGAAATACTAAGTTCACTGGGAGAAAAAAAGAAAAAAAAAAGACATTTATATCCTTACTGCCTTCACCTATACTCTGGCTGTTATATGACAAATTTTATGTCTTTAAAGGAATGCTCACATTCTTCACTTCTCATGACTTTATGCTGAGAACAACTGTTATTTTATTATGCCAGAATAGTGGAGTACCTGAAAAAGAAAAGTGATCTTGGAATGAGGTCAGAGAGAAAGCCTCTTCTGAGGGGAGATGGGTAGCATTGATAGGAAAGACAGCAGTTGAAAAGATGGCCAAGAAATAAGCTAGATGCATTCAGAAAGAGGTGAGTCACAGAACTGTGTGTGAATGAAGAGGGATGGGCAGATAAGAGTTTGGATCCCTACAGATTTTTTTCTGTATGTTTCTATCGTACTTATGTGTGTGTGTGTCCAGTGGAGTAACAGGAGATCTAAGTCCCTTGGGGCCAGGATCCATGTAGCAGAGCCTTTACATAAAGGGTAACTGGCCCACGGGTGTGTGCAATGATGGCATGATCTCACGCATCTACTGAAGAGGCAGGATGTTCTCTCATGGTATAGCATCCGATTTCTCCCCAGAGACACTCTATTTGTAATGTGTGAGCCAAGGAAACAACTTAGGATCAGCTTCAATGTGCTCTGACCCATAGAAATACAGTTTAATTGAAAAACTACAGTTTCTCTACCTCTGGAAAAGTCTTGGTGGTAGAGCAAAATATTGATTGGGTATTTCTGTAGAAGCCTCAAGTCTTTATTCTTTATGATCACTATTATATTATCTTGTCCAAAGTTTACAGTGCATTGATAGTTTCAATTATATTAATATTGTTTTATTGAACTGTAGCTTCAAAACTTAATTTTAAGTCTGTCTCATTAAATGGTCCCACTGAAGTCCACTGTATTCAACCATAATGTCCACATTGACACTTTCTAAGGAATACACTGATGGAGGAGAAGTCTCTTGGTGTGCTGCAGGCTCCATACAAACATCAAGTCTTAGCTTTACTACCGCTATTTAATGTCACGTGTTTTATAATTAGGATTTAAATTTGGAAAACCCAGCAAATGAAATATTGTAAGCAACCTTTGAATATCTGTAGCAGAAGCTGTATCCACATCAGAAAATGGAAGCACTTGATTCCTGTTAGTGTCCATTCTGATTTCAAAATCTGAAAGGAAAGAATTGATATTAATTTTTCAAACATTGCTCCAAGTGACTTTCTTTTTTTTTTTTTGAGATGCAGTCTCACTCTGTCATCCAGGCTGGAGTGCAGTAGTATGATCTCAGCTCACTGCAGCAACTTCCCAGGTTCAAGCAATTCTTCCACCCCAGCCTCCTGAGTAGCTGTGACTACAGGGACATGCTATCATGCCCATCTAATTTTTGTATTTTTTTGGTAGAGACAGGATTTTACCATGTTGGTCAGGCTGGTCTCGAACTCCTGAGCTCCAGTGATCCGCCTGCCTCAGCCTCTCCACATGCTACCGCGTGTGCCACCGCGACCAGCCCCAAGTGATTTTCTGTTTCAAAATGTTTAATAGTACTACCAATAATGATAATAGCAGTAGCTAAAATATATTGAGAGCTAACCATGTGTCAGATACTAGTCTCGGGATTTTAGACACATAAAAATGTGTAGAATTTCATTTACTGGTCACAAGAATTTTATGAGGCAACAATCAGGCCAGTTCCACAGGCTATGCTGCACTACACTAAACTGCTGCCGCAAATACTTATTTTTTTTTATCTAAAAAAAAAGGGAAAATAAATACAATAAAATGAAAGGAAATCATATAATGTCCCATACCAATATGATAACTGTGTGGCAAGTGCACATCTTTTGAGAAGTATCCTTCACCTCCCAGAAGGCTGCTCAGCACCTCTGCCACCTTGGCATTTGGATGTGACGGTGGCAGCTCCCGCGGAAGCTGTGGGAGTGACAAGGCTATGTCCTTGAGATAAACAGTATCATCAAGTTTTAGACAAGTATCCAAAATATGCAGCTTGTGAACATTCTTCTTCATGTCATCTAAAAGATAAAAAAGAGAGTCTATCATTAAGAAGAAATAAATGCAACATTAAAAAACTATATTAATATATATTTAGTAATAGATATAAAATAATAAATATATATATATATATAAATGCACTTGTATTTCTAATGATCTCTTTCTTATCACAAGGACCCTTTCTGTGTCTCCCCGGTTTCCACAGGGTCTAAGTCAAAGCCCTGCACTTGATAATGTTTTAAGGCCTCAAATATCTTTAGGGGTCATTTAGTCTAAACTCCTCAATTTATAGATAAGGAAATGCCCAGGAATGTTAAAAAGCCTCGTGATTAGTTAAGGCAAAGTTGGAACTAGAATCCAGGTTTTCGGGGTTCAAGGCTGTTTCTCCATTATTACACTGCCTGAAAAATCAGCACGTGGTATTGACTGACTCTTCGTAACTCAACTTTGGAATTTTATAACATTTTTTAAAAAAAATTCTGAACTACTCTATTCTCAGACACATCCTTAAATTTTGTACATCTACCTGGATATTGTTTTGCCTTATTTAATATTAAAGACTAAAAGTCAACAGTTAATTTGGTTCCAAGAGTAAATGAACTAATCAATTTGGTGGCTATTTGGTTTCTTGATCTAACAGGTGTTCCCTCATCACAGGCCAGGAGTGACTAAGTGTTTGCAGCTGCAAAAGTTGACTTAGGTTGGCTTCAAATGTGGTAAGAAAGGATTAGGAATTACAAACAGCTCTGATCAAAGCATAAAGAACAACCTGAACAGTTAGCCTTTGTATAGATTGATAGAGTGTAAATAAAAGGAATAATGATGCATTTCTTATTATTTTTTTCTACATGTAGGACTTGTCATTAAAGAAGTGTCTGTAGGTTTGTTGCTTTGAAGCACTATCCTTTGACTTCACCATTGTCAGCCCTTTCCCAGTAACACCTGCTCTGCAAATTTCAACTAACGCTGCTCCAACTAAGACCCCATTCAGAGTCATATGGTAGCTAGTGGTAGTGTCTTATTTTGGTCACAATTCTGCAGTAACATCCTACCTGATGTCAGCAGCTCACTGATGACGTCTTTTTGCAGAAGCTGATTAAAAGGAGCCAGGGGAAAGTAATTCATCAAGCAAAATGAATACACTGCATCCAATAAGTTTTCAGAAGAAACAGAGTGAAGATAACCAGTCAGAGCACTAGCCATAACTTCCAGGAACTGTCTGAGGAACAAAGAAAAGTCAGTTTCCCAACATATACAGAAGGCTAATATCTTTAAGGATTCCAGAGAAAAGAGATAAGAAGATCAGGCTTGCAAGTAAGTATCCAGACATCGTTCTGGACAGTTGGTTATCTCATAATAAGTATATGCATTCAATAAATATTGGCTATTGCTATATGTCTTGCACGAGAAACATTTTATAGACTTTAACTCACTTAACTCACACTAAAAAACTCTATGGGTATTACTATCATTCTCCTCATTTAAAAAAATGGGTAAACAGGCTTAGAGGTTGAGTAACTTGTCTAAGAACACACAGACAAGGAAGTAGCAAAGGCAGTATTAGAACACAAGGTGTCAGGCTCCAGAACCTTTTCATAATTATGCTAGGTTTTCTATAATGCCTGAACCACCACTACAGTTTTATAACCAACTAAAATTATCTAGCTCTCAATACTATGGGTTAAAAGAACTACAAGCTTAATCCTACCACCCAGAGCTAATTAATGTTACAAAGTATAACAATGTGGTTAAGCACAAATGAAGACAGAAAAGATCAAAATCAGGTGCAATCGCTGGGCCAGAGTGACACCACTAATAAATGGTAGCTACCCTTTGAACATATGCCAATCTGACTCTCAGGGCATATGATACATATAGTTATGTAAGAAAAGAAATACACGCAAAGTACTGTGATCCCGCAAAGAAAATAAACAGAAGCTTTTGGGAGAAGAAGTTGAATAGGTGGAAAAGATGGAATAAGGGAAGAAGATCTGAGCAGAGCCCTGAAAGCGCATGCTACTTGCCTGATAGTGAGCAACTGGTGAGATGAAGGTACAGAGGAGTGATTCTTAACAGCCAGGGCAAATATGCCTGGACGCAAGCTCTTGTTAACATTGAGACTGAAATCAACCGAGAGGTCCATGGGTAGGGGTAGAAGGGTTGGGGAGGATGAAGGGCTGTGATAAGGCCAGGAAAACTGCAGGAATTACGATGAAATGGGAGGAATATAACAGATCATACACACAACAGCAAGGCAGCACTTCTGAAATTGGTAACTGCTTTTGGAACACGTAGTGGGAGGTGGGGGCAGGGGATGGTGTGGACGAGGAAGTTGGGAGCCTGGGTAGTGATCCCCTCTCTGGTCTTCTCTTGCTCCACTCCTCACCCTGTACCTCATGCTGCGTGCTGTTCCCTGCATGTGCTCTGCTGTTTCCTTCCTCCAGGCCTTGCGTATAGAGGGCCTTTCACTTGGAATATTCATTCCTGCTTATCTTTCCATGGTAAACCCCCATCTCTCCATCTTTTAAGATCAATTCAGATACCATCTCCTCCAGGCATCACTGCCTGATATGCCCTGACCCTCCTCTTCACCAGGCTGGCATCCTGACATATCCCTCCTCTATTTCCAAATATCCTAGATGATATGGTTTGGCTGTGTCCCTACCCAAATCTCATCTTGAATTGCAGCTCCCATAATTCCCTTGCATTGTGAGGGACCCAGTGGGAGACAGCTGAATCATGGGGGTGGTTTCCCCCATACTCTTCTTGTGGTAGTCAGTAAGTCTCACGAGATCTGATAGTTTTATAAGGGGAAACCCCTTTTGCTTGGCTCTCTCTTGTCTGCTGCCCTGTGAGAAGTGCCTTTTACCTTCCGCCATGATTGTGGGACCTCCCCAGCCATGTGGAACTGTGAGTCCATTAAACCTCTCTCTTTTGTACATTGCCCAGTCTTGGGTATGTCTTTATCAGCTGCATGAAAACAGACTAATATGCTAGATCACTCGAATTTTCATGCTATATTTAATCGCCAATTTACATATCTACCTTACCCATTACACAGAATCCTCTGGCAAGAAGGACTGTCTTATTCATCTTTCCTCTAAGTGTCCAGGTGCTTGGCAAATGCTGACTAAATGAACAAATAAACTTAGATGAGGAAGACAGGAGGAGGAACTTGTCATTGGAAAAGGATGAGTCAAGAAAAATGAGCTGACTTCCAGAATTACTGAACTTGAGACACTTTTGGGATGTGCAGTGACCATATGCAACCCACAGAGACTCAGGTCTGGAGTTCAGGAGCACACTAATGACCACAGATGCAAATGTGGGATTATCATAAGGTGGTAAATACAGATTAAGAAAAGAAGAAACCAAAGGACCAAAACAACAGAGCTTAAATGTTAAATAGTTCTTCCTTGGGTTCCAAGCCCAGCAAGATACTCCGGATTTAACACACCCTCTCCCCCATGGGCCATCAAAAATGAAATAATGATTACTGTATAGCATGTGGATATACAATAAGCTAAGCCAGATTTCCTACCACTCTCCTATCTAATCCATCTCTTCTAGTCAATTCTCTTCCCAAATACTTTGAGTTATTCTGCTTCCAAAATCTTTGCCACTCCAGCCTAAGTTGCCATCTTCCTTTCTCCTTCCTCCATAAAGCACTTACTTGGTGCCCACCGTGTACTGCCTTCCTCTGGATATACAAGAGAGTTGTTCTGATCAGTGGTCTAGGAAGAACAGGGAATACAAACTTCTTTTTTTATAGCCCTCAAAATACCAAATCCAGGCAACTGTACATTCATGAGCATTCAGGAAATGGTGACTAATTAATCTTGCTGTATCTGTCATATTGCCCCTACTTTTCCTTTGGAGAAATGTTGAGGTGTGAGGCTTAGAATTAGGTAAGGGTTTCTCAATCTCAGCACTACTGACATCTGGGGCTGGATAATTCCTTATTGTGAGGGGTTATCTTGCGCATAGTAGGATGTTAGTGACACCCCTGGCCTCTATCCACCAGAGGCCAGTAGCACATACCTCCCTCCTGTTGTGACAACTAAAAACCGTCTCTATACATTGCCAAATATCCCCTGGGAGGCAAAATCATCCGTGTTTGAGAACCACTAGGTTAAATGAAAGCAGAATAGACAGACAAAAAGACAAATTCATGATTCTCCTCCTGTACTAATTCTACTACTGCCATTTTATTAAATGTCTCAGCCTTTGTTACTTTTGTTATCCCCCCACCTATTTCCAACATAACAATTTTGTTGGAACAAGTTATCTCTTGGATTGCCAAGAGTCACGTGAAAAACTCTTACCTGCCCAGTACTTACTCTTTTAATCCCTCTGGGCCTGTTTCTGGAGTTTTAATTACCACTTAGCTTGATATTATTTGTCTAGAAAGAGCAAGGCATCAACGGGAGCCAGCCTCAGAAGAAAATCAAGCCAGGGGAGTATAGGGAGGTTGAATGTGGGGGATATTTTTCAACCTTTATTAAATGTCTACTCTTTGGCAGGTCCTGTACTAAGTTCAGAAAAACAGGCAGCTGGGTCTGACTCTGGAGAGCTTACCAACTGAGGAGCAGAGAGATTTACTGCCACAACAAATGATGTGACACTTGTCATATCTTACCCAATCTCTGGTGGAGACTTGACTACAACTTTGTTGTCAAGGCTCCACCAGAGATTGGGTAAGACATGACAAGCACAGGGACCCTGATGGGAACAATTAGGGAAGACACAGAAAATGCAGTATGAGCTGAGTCTGTCCATTCAATGGACAGTACAGTGGGAAGCTGCTTTTTAGTTGGCCTGACACCACTTCATTGATTAACTGCCCTTAAGGGATGGGCATTTGACCCAAACTCAGTCAATCAGATGTTCTCTTTTAGAAATCTAAATCTGGAGGGAAAACTAAAAGGAAAGCAAGCAGCTGGAGTCAAGTCATTTGATGGCAAACAGATGGCCTGTGCATCTTGCCATTGAGACCTTCAAAACTGCCCTAGTTTGTTACCCCAATGCCTCTGTGACCTACACTCTAATTTTTTTCAAATCTAAAAATTACTATGTGCTGGGCATTGTCATAAGAACTTGACACAGATTAACTCATTTAATCCTAGTAACAACCCAGTGAGATTAGACACAGCTCATCTCCATTTTAATAAGTAAACAAACTGAGGCACAGATAAGTAATTTGCCAAAAGCCAAGCAGCTAACAAATGGCAATGACGAAACTCAAACCTAGGCAAGACTCAAACCTAGCTCTAGAGTCCATGCTTTTAATCACTCTTTTAACAAATGATATTTTATATGCTTTTCTGATTTTTAATGAACCGTGAGTGATCCAAAGAGTAAGAAAAGATGTTCTGGGTAGAAAGCAGAGGTATGAAAGAAGCTGGCACGTTTGAGGAATTACTGTATTTAATAATAGAAATGCATGGCTATGGTTAAAATGAAAAGAATAGAAAGCAGCAGCTTGAGACCAAATGGATAGTTAAGGTCAAAACTGAACTACAAGAAGGTCCAGCTCTCACAGCTTCTCAGAATCATTGATTTAACAAGGACACATAGACAAAAATACCTTATGAAAAGTCCAGAAACCAATTAAGAGATTGTCATACTCCAGACAAGAACAAAACCAAGAAGAGTTGCACTGCAACAGGTTAGAAGGACATTTTACCCAGGTTAGCCCCTCTCCAAAGCCAGCATAGCTTAGCACCAGAGAAATCACCTTGGCCTAGGACTTCTCCCTTGGAGGAAGAGAACAGAGTGTGCAACCAACATTTGGCTTTTTCGGTGTGCTGCCCTAGGGGCTGATTTCCATCTCAACTCACATGGAATACTAACAAAACCAGCAGGGTTCAGATGACTGAGGGCAGTTAAGAACAAAGGAAAAGGGGTGGACAGCTTCCTGCACCCAAATCTCACCTCAAATTTTAATCCCCACATTTTGAGGGAGAGACCTGGTGGGAGGTGACTGGATCATGGGGGCAGTTTCCCCATGCTGTTCTCGTAATAGTGAGGGAGTTCTCACAAGAGCTGATGGCTTAAAGTGTGGCACTTCCTTGCCCTTTCTCTTGCTCTCCTGTCACCTTGTGAAGGTGACTGCTTCCCCTTTGCCTTCCGCCATAATTATAAGTCTCCTGAGGCCTCCCCAGTTATGTGGAACTGTTGGTCAATTAAACCTCTTTTCTTTATAAATTACACAGTCTTAGGTAGTATAGCAACGTGAGAATAGACTAATACATTCTCCAGTTAAAAGACACAAAATGGCTGAATGGATTAAAAAAAAAGACCAAACTGTAACTTGTCTACAAGATACTCACTTTAGATTCAAGGACATACACATAATTTGATAGTGAAGAAATGGATAAAGATATTCCATGCAAATGGTAACCAAAAGACAGCAAAGGTAGCCATACTTATATCAGACAAAATACACTTTAAGTTAAACATTGTCACAAGGACAAACAAGGTCATTATATAATGATAAAAGGGCCAATTCATCAGAAAAATAGATCTGAAGGGAAAAATAGATGATACAATAATAGTAGGAAACTTCAATAACCCCACTTTCAGTAATTTATAGACCATCCAGACCGAAATCAAAGAAAACAAAGGAAGAACACTATAGATCAGTGGTCCCAACCTTTTTGGCACTGGTTTTATGGAAGACAATTTTTCCACAGACTGGGGATGCTGGGGGTGTTTCATAAGGCATTAGATTCTCATAAGGAGCACGCAACCTAGAGCCTTCACATACGCAGTTCACAATAGGGTTCATGCTCCTATGAGAATCTAATGCCATGGCTGATCTGACAGAACTCAGGCAGTAATGCTCACCTGCCACTCACCTCCTGCTGTGCAGCCAAGTTCCTAACAGGCCACAGACTGGTACCAGTCCATGGCCTGGGGGCTGGGGACCCCTGCTACAGATTAAATGGCTGTAACAGACACATACAGAACATTCCAGCCAACAGCACCAGAACACACATTTTCCTCAAGTGCACACAGATCATTATCAAGGACAGACACTATATGTTAGGTCACAAAACAAGTCATAACAAATTTAGGAAAACTGAAATCAGACCAAGTATCCTTTCAGATCACAAAGAAATACAATTAGAAATCAACAGAGGGAAAACTAGAAAATTCACAAATATGTGGAAATTAAACAATACACTCTTGAACAACCAATGTTAAAGAAGAAATCAAATGGGAAATTAGAAAATATTTCAAGACAAATAAAATTGAAAACATAACATACCCAAAATGATGGGATGCAGAAAAAGCAGTACTAACAAGAAAACTTATAGCAATAAACACCTATCTTAGAAAAAAGAAAGGTATCAAAAAAAATCCTAAATTTACACCTCAAAGAACTGAAATAAGACAAATTAACTAGGCCCATAGTTAGCAGAAGGAAGGAAATAATGAAGATTAGAACAGAAATAAATAAAATAGACAATAAAAAGTAGAAAAAATCAATAAAATGAAGACTTGGTTTTATGAAAGATGAACAAAATTGACAAACCTTTAGCTAGACTGACAAAAAAAGAAAGAAGACTCAAATAAATAAGAGACGAACAAAACATTTTAACTAGAAGTAAAAACCAATGCCACAGAAATAAAAAAGGCTCATAAGAGACTATTATGAACAACTTTATGCCAACAAATTGGGTAATCAAGAAGAAATGAATAAATTCCTAGAAAAATACAACCTACCAAGACTGAATTATAAAGAAATAGAAAATCTAAACAAACCAATAATGAATAAGGAAATTTAATCAGTAATCAAAAACTTCCCAACAACGAAAAAGGCCAGGACTAGATGGTTTCATTGCTGAATTCTACCAAACATTGTGAGAAGAATTAACAAACTTCTAATGTGCTTAAATTTTTCCAAACACCTGAAGACAGAGAACTCATTTTATGAGAACTCATTTGGTATCAGCATTACCCTGATACCAAAGCCAGACACATGCATTATGACACAAGAAAGCTACAGGTCAATATCCCTGATGAACACAGATGTAAAAATCCTCAACAAAATATTAGGACTAGAAGGATCATTCACCACGAATAAAAGGGATTTATCCCTGGGAGGCAAAGACAGTTCAGTATACGCAAGTCAATTAATGAGATACACCACATTAACAGAATAAAGGAGAAAAATCATATGACCATCTAATTAGATGCACAAAAGCCATTTGATGAAATTCAACAACATTTCATGTTAAGGGCTCTCAACAAATTAGTTATAGAAGAAATGTGCCTCACCATAAGTAAGATCATATATGAATAACCATAGCTAACATCATATTGGATGATGAAAAACAAATATTTTCTTCTAAGACCAGGAACAAGACAAGGATGCCTACTCTCATTACTTCTATTCAACAAGGTACTGAAAATCTTAGCCAGAGTAATTGTGCAAACAAAAGAAAAAGAAAGAAAAAACAACCAAATCAGAAAGGAAGCAGTAAAAATATCTGCTGCGTTCCTATACACTTAAAACAAACTATTCAAAAAGGAAATTGGGAAAACAATCTTGTTTATAATAGTATCAAAAAGCATAAAATCTTAGGAATAAACTTTTTTTTTTTTTTTTTTTTGAGACAGAGTCTTGCTCTGTCTCCCAGGCTGGAGTGTAGTGGCCGGATCTCCGCTCACTGCAAGCTCTGCCTCCCGGGTTCACGTCATTCTCCTGCCTCAGCCTCCCGAGTAGCTGGGACTACAGGCGCCCGCCACATCGCCCGGCTAGTTTTTTGTATTTTTTAGTAGAGACGGGGTTTCACCGTGTTAGCCAGGATGGTCTCGATCTCCTGACCTCGTGATCCACCCGTCTCGGCCTCCCAAAGTGCTGGGATTACAGGCTTGAGCCACCGCGCCCGGCAGGAATAAACTTAATCAAGGAGGTGAAAGACTTGTATACTGAAAACTACAAAAAAATGGATGAAAAAAATTAAAGACACAAATAAATGGAAGGACAGTCTGCGCTCATGGATTGAAAGACTTAATACTGTTAAAATGTCCATATTAACCCAGGCAGTCTACAGATTCAGTGCAATCTCTATCAAAATTCCAATGGCATTTTTTTTTACAGAAATAGAAAAAAAAATCTTAAAATTCATATAGGACCACAAAGGGATCTGAACTGCCAAAGCAATTTTGAAAAAGAACAGAGCTAGAAGTATCACATGTTCTGATTTCAAAATATATTACAAAGCTACAGTAATTAAAACAGTATGGTACCGGCATAAAAAAGACAAAGCTGCCAAGACTACACATAGTAAAAGAATATGCTCTTCAACAAAAGGTGTTGGGAAAACTGGATATCCACATGGAAAAGAATGAAAATTGGAACCTTATTTTGTAACACACACAAAAATCAACTCAAAATGGATTAAAGATTTAAACATAAGACCTAAAACTATAAAATTCCTAGAAGAAAATGTGTAGGAGAAGCCTCATGGCATTGATTTAGTTAGGCAATGATTTTTTTGGATATGATACCAAAAGTGCAAGCAACAAAAGCAGAAACAGACAACGAGAACTATATCAAACTAAAAAGCTGCACAGCAAAGGAAACAGTTAACAAAGTGAAAAAGCAACCTACAGAATGGGAGAAAATATTTGCAAACCATACATATGATAAGGAGTTATTATCCAAAATATATAAGGAACTCCTGTAACTCATATATTTATGCTTATTGCTATAAGTTTATATAAAACTTAATGCTATAAGTTTTCTTATTAGTACCGCTTTTTCTGCATCCCATAATATATATATTTCATATATATTATAGTATGTTTATATATTATAACATACTGTAACTCAATAGCAAAAATAATAATATGATTTAAAAATAGGTAAAGGACTTAAATATTTCTCCAAAAAGGACATACAAATGGCCAATAGGTATGTGAAAACATGGTCAACATCACCAATCATCAGGGAAATGCAAATCAAAACCACAATGAGATATCACTTTACACCTGTTAGGATGGCCATTATCAAAAAAACAAAACAAAACAAAACAAAATATAACAAGTGTTGGAGAAGATGTGTAAAAACTGGAACCCTTGCACAATGTTGATAGGAATACAAAATGGTGCATGGAAAACAATATGAAGGTTCCTTGAAAAATGTAAAAGTAGAACTACCACCTAGTAAAGAAAAGCCCAGGACCCAACTGCGTCACTGCTGAATTCTACCAAACATTTAAGGAAGAACTAATACCAATCCTACTCAAACTATTCCAAAAAGCAGGGAAGGAGGGAATACTTCCAAACTCATTCTACAAGTCCAGTATTACCCTGATACCAAAATCAGACAAAAACACATAAACAAACAAACAAACAAACAAAAAACTACAGCGCAATATCTTTGATGAAGATTGATGCAAAAATCCTCAAAAAAATACTAGCAAACCAAATTCAATAATACATTAGAAAGATTATTCATTATGACCAAGTGGCATTTATCTCTGGGATGCAAGGATGGTTCAACATATGCAAATCAATCAATATGATACATCATATCAACAGAATAAAGGATAAAAACCATATGATCATTTCAACTGATGCTAAAAAAAAAAAAAAAAAAGCATTTGGTAAAAGTAGAACCCTTGATAAAAGCAGAATCCCTGTATGATCCAGGGATTTCACTTGTGGATATATTTCAATTCATAAGAATTGAAATAAGACTCTCAAAGAGACATCTGCACTCCCATGTTAACTGCAGCATTGTTTGCAATAGCCAAGATAGGGAAACAACCTAAACGTCCATCAACAGATGAATGGATAAAGAAAATGTGATATATACATATAATGGAATATTATTCAGCCTTAGAAGGAAATCCTGCCATATGCTACAACATGGATCAACTTGATGGGCATTATGCTAACTGAAATAGGCTAGTCATAGAAGGACAAATACCACATGACTCTGCTTATATAAAGTATCTAAAAAGGTCAGTCATAGAAACAGAGATTATAATGTTGGTTGTCAAGGGTGAGGAAAGGGGGAAATAGGGGAGTTGCTATTTAACAGGCATAAAGTTTCAGCTATGCAAGATGATTAAGTTCTAGAGATCCACTGTACAATATCATTATCTATATTGTTAATAATAAAGTCAGCAATATCGTACTGTACACTTTAAAATTTACTAAATGTTCTTACCATAATAAAAAAATCAAAAATTTTAAAAGACAGATTTTTCAATTTTTAAATAAAATTAAACTGAACTATGAACTCAGGAGCTGAGAGGATAAGCTGGGAGGGTTTGAAATGAAAACTCCCATGATGAATTAACTCATATATTATAAAGAACAAAGAAACAAACAAGACAAAGGGCAGCAAATATAAAATAAAATTTTGTTTAACTTCATAAATGAGTAAGGAACACTATGTTTTATTTATTGGCATGGATGATGACTAGGGGTGTGTTCACTTGTAATAATTCATTAAGTTTATGATTTATAACCTTTTCTATAAGTTATACGGCAATAAAAAAGGTAAAAAAAAAAACCAAGTACATACTCTTTGTTCTGGCATTTGTAGACATGATTGAGAGAAGAATAAGTATGAAGAATAGATAGAATGTTTTTCATGTTTAGGGATTCAGGATCTTCTACTATTCTCTTCATAAACAGGTCCATTAAACCAACATGTCGAAAGCCAAGGTTTTCAAATAAAATGAGGATAAAAAGAACCTTAAAAAGAGAAAATTGAGGGAAAACTCTTTAATAATTACAGTACGCTAATAGTAATTTTTTAGATCTCAAAAAATCTAAGCAGCAATTCAACTGTCCTGATCAACAGAATATATCCTGAAACAGAATATTTCCCTGAAAAGGAACAATTATCTTTTCCCTCACAAAATCTGTTCTATTAATTCTTGAATTGGGTACCAAGTTAATAAGCAATCTTTTTACAAGCTGAGAAGCTGGACATACAATGATTTCTGTATTTCCATCTGATTTAAAAATAAATCTTTTCCTACATGCTTTTCATATAACAGATCTGAAAAGTACTTTTAAATATGCCTTTTCTGAAGGTTTTCAAAATGACCAACTCAATCTTGAACTCCTTGCATTTCCAAACTTAAATACTTCCTAGATTCTAACATGTAAGACATAACCCCAAAATTTCTACATTTAACATTAATAAGTGAAAATGGAACTGAAACATTATGATTAAAATAAACTTTGAAGTTCACCTCCAATTTCCTTCTCAATCTTTCTTACTTAGGATTACTTCTCTTTCCATAACCAATTTCCACAGTAAACTCAGTATTTACCTTACTCTCCAAAATAAACTGAACCTAGAGATCTAACAGTTATCACCTATTTCATTGAAAAAGAAGTTTTTACCAGCTGCTTCATTAAATGTTTATATTCTTAACAGAGCTCCTGATTTTAAAGGCTTTTACTCTGGATAAGACAATGGATGTGATCATTAAGTAGTGACATTTTATTCTTCAAAAACCATAAGCCTGTCACATCACCCATCTTTATTATTCAAAATCTAACAAGAACAAAGTATAAACATGGAAATGATGCTAAATATCTAACAAAAGTACCACACAACCCTTTTTTCTTTTTTCTTTTTTTTTCTGAGACGGAGTTTTGATTTTTGTTGCCCAGGGTGGAGTGCAGTGGCGCGATCTCAGCTCATTGCAACCTCCCCAGGTTCAAGTGGTCCTCCTGCCTCAGCGCCCCTAGTAGCTGGGATGACAGGGACACGCCACCATACCCAGCTAATTTTTGTATTTTTAGTAGAGATGGGGTTTCACCATGTTGGCCAGGCTGGTCTCGAACTCCTGTCCTCAAGTGATCTACCTGCCTCGGCCTCCCAAAGTGCTGGGATTACAGGCGTGAGCCACTGCGCCTGGCCCATACAACCCTTTAAAACCAAATAGAAGAGCAAATTTTTGTTTCAAATAGAAAGATGACCAAAAGATAGAATAGTATACAGATGGTCCTTGACTTATGGTGGGGTATATCCCAATAAACTCACCATAAACTGAAAATATTTTAAGTCAAAGTGCATTTAATACATCCAACTTACTGAACATCATAGCTTAGCCTAGCCTACCTTAAACATGCTTAGAACACTTACATTCACCTATAGTTGGGCAAAATGAGTTAACAAAAAGCCTATATTATAATAAAAGTGTTGAGTATCTCATGTAGTTTATTGAATACAACATGCCTTGTTTATCCTCACGATTGTGCAGCTGATTGGGAGCTGCGACTTGCTGCCACTGCCCAGCATGAAAAGAGAGTATAATACAACATATCACTAACCCAGGAAAACATCAAAATTCAAAGTATGGTTTCTACTGAATGCGTATTGCTTTTGCAACATCAAAAAGTCAAAAAATATTAAGTCAAGCCATCCTAAGTTGGGGACTATTCATATTAGCAAGTAGCCCCCAGACAAGAATAAGGAGCAAAGTTTTCAAAAGTCAATCGAGCACTGGAATATTTTGGTATCTTAACTACTATAAAGGTGAAAGAGAAATACTTAAAATGCTAAATTAATTAGTATGTGTTTTAGAAGTTTGTGAGGCTGATTCTAAATTGTTAACGTACTCACTTTTTTCAACTTCCAGATGTCGAAAGTTGCAGCCACATAATCTGCGAGTCCATTGAAGAGATCTAAATTATAGTATTGGAGGTCTTTGCAGGACTGCAATATGTTGATTATTATTTTTGAAGGACACCCATGGATATTATCTTGAAGAATGAGTTAAATAAACAAAAATTACCAGATTGTTTTGAATACAACATGCTTTATTCTTTTTTCCATATAAAAGTTAAGTTTTTAAAACAAAAATAGTCTAAAACAGCAGCTCAGGTGTTACAAATTATGAAAGAAAAATTCCCCTTACCTAGGACCACCTTACTGCATTCATTCAGGAGTATAAGAGATCGGTGATTCATGGCAGCTAGTACCTCAAACATGCGCTGGCTATTCAAAAGAGAAAATCTGTCTAATTCCCTCAAGGCTTTCATCTAAAGAAAAACAAACTTTAATTTAATTTACTATGTGTGGCAAAATAAATTAAACTTTTACTTTTATTGAGATAGGGTCTTGCGCTGTCACCCAGGTTGGAGCCTCAACCTCCCAGGCTCAAGTGATCCTCCTGCCTCGGCCTCCCATGTAGCTGGGACTACAGGCATGCACCGCCATGCCTGGCTAATTCTTTGATTTTTTTTTTTTTTTTTTTTTTGCAGAGACAGGGTCTTGCTCAGTTACCCAGGCTTGTCCCAAACTCCTGGGATCAAGAGATCTCCCTGCCCTTGACATCCCAAAGTGCTGGGATTACAGGTGTGAGCCACCATGTCTGGCCTAAACTTTTATTTTTAAATAAAAAGGATGAAGTTTGGGTAATATGACCCAGACAAATAGATAAATAAATATACATGTATATATACAGATAAATAAATATAAGGGTACTTCTATTCATTCACTTTAGCGAAGCTAAACCTAAAAGCCCAGCAATGCCCCTCTAGAAAATTGACTTCAGGCGGTAATAAAAGGTTATAAGAAATAATTTTTTCAAATCTCATCCACTAGAGAAAATTCACGTGTTTACCTCCAGTTTCCTCTTAAGAGCAATTGGTGCATCTTTACCAATGCACTTCATCACAACTTGTAATGTGAAGACATCTTCTATTTTCCAAACTTGCTGATCAACTAGTATTCTGTTATCAAACACAATAAATATTAAAATCATAGAATCTTCAAAGCAGAAGAAAAATCTTAAAATTTTATTTGGTCCAGCCCCTTCTTACAGGCAAGGATTATGAAGCCCAGAGAAATGATCTACCTGCCCGAGAGAGTGTAAGTAGTTAAAGATCGAGAACCAATCTATTAATAGCGCTATTTTCTCTCACATTGTTGTGCTCTCTTTACTAATGAACAAATTATGTCAGGAGATTATAGTAACATATCCTAAGCATAGTCAATGTAAAAGGGAATTAAGTGTTACTCTCACTAATCTATGACATTAGATCATTTCAATCAATTTTATAAATTCCTTTTCAAGCTGGGCCAGTGTCAACCCTCACATAGACCCCGAATAACTACTATCTGAATTAAATATACATATCAATTCTCCTCCTACCCCACATCAGTACTATGTTTTAAAATAAATTAATTTAGATTTCAATGTTACTCACATCTTTGTTATTATGGACCCTAAAAGAAATATTTCCAGCCTTATGTCATCCAGAGTCAGGATTTTAAGCTTAATAAGGCATGAAAGACTGTAACTACCAACAAAGCCTTCCCAACTTCTCCCCTCAAGAAAGCAGTTTAGTTTTCATCTCAATTTTTTATTCCAGATATAAGAGGAACAAAGAAAACCACATGCAGAAAGCATAAGAGAGTTCTCACCTGAATCCCATTTGTAGAACATGAACATTCTTGCATGGCTCCATTACCTCCAAAACATTTGACAAAACTGAAAGGCATATCTCATCACACTCATTGATACGTTCCTATTGAAATAGAATTTCAAAAACACAGTAAACTATCTCACCCAAGCAAAACCCCTGAACTGATGTACTGAATAAAAGGATTGAGTATCAAACCAACAATTCTTACAGTCAGTCCACAATAAACAGCATCTTTGGGAAATAAAAAGTCATACTTACTGAATTTTCCAGCTAACTGATACACATCCTTTTATGCATCAATACTTTTTTACCTTCACCATTATCACTGAAAACACATTTGATATTTATTATATTCCACTACTTCTGAAACAACTTTTATTAAACATTATTGTTACCTCTTCTTGTAATCACAAAGGTTATCACAAAGGCAAAAACAGTTAAAGTGCAGGAATATAAGAACTACTGAGGTACAGCAGGTAACTAGCCCGTCTCTAAAGATCCTTAAATGGTTGTGCCCTTACAATTTCCCTAGATCCTTTCCTGGGTATCAAGCTGAAACTTTAGTTGTGAATCTTCTAACTCACATCTCCTGCCACATTCTACTACCGCTATCTGGGTCTCAAGGGAAGCTTATACCCCATGGATTCTTCTTTCAGGTCCCTTTACTTAGGGTACTAAGTTTGATTCCAGAAATAATAGTGGGCATAATTTGGAAAGTGAATAGTAACAACACAGCATAACTAGTAGTACTGTACAGTTTAATCACAACTAGTCTATACACCTCACAAAAGATCACATCTGAGGAAACTTAGCCTGAAGAGAGAGATGTTCTTTTGCTAACATTACATAACCAACAAATCACAAAGTCTTAAGTCAGAACCAGGTAATAATAAGAAATGGTTATCATTAGAAGAAAAAAAAGGTGTCTTTCCTATGAAAGGGTTCCCTTAACAATTTTACAGCATTCCATCAATATCTACTATGAAAGAAAAGACCACTTGTCTATGTGTTTGAAGCGCAAATTCACTGATGGCACACTGTCCTTTCACCTCTAAAATGTCTTTACATTATTCCCACAGGTCAGTGAGACACCATCATCCATACAGATGTTTTGACTACAAAAACCTACTACTCCGGCCGGGCGCGGTGGCTCAAGCCTGTAATCCCAGCACTTTGGGAGGCCGAGACGGGCGGATCACAAGGTCAGGAGATTGAGACCATCCTGGCTAACACGGTGAAACCCCGTCTCTACTAAAAAATACAAAAAACTAGCCGGGCGAGGTGGCGGGCGCCTGTAGTCCCAGCTACTCGGGAGGCTGAGGCAGGAGAATGGCGTAAACCCGGGAGGCAGAGCTTGCAGTGAGCTGAGATCCGGCCACTGCACTCCAGCCTGGGCGACAGAGCGAGACTCCGTCTCAAAAAAAAAAAAAAACCTACTACTCATACCTCACCAACAAAGATGTCATCCCGATGTGAATATCTGTCCAAAATCTAGTGAGAGTATCACTGACCAGGTAAGGTGATTTATTATAGTCACTTTTAAATAACTACATAGGAACTAATACACAGCCTACAAATAAACAGGGATATTCTGTGGTCTAAACAAATACACACACATACATACTAAATAAAAATTAGTTAGTCCTTAAGGACATATGGAAATCACAGTAATGTAAAAAGTTAAAAACTTTCCCATAGCTATGAACCCAATTCTTGAATTCTATAGCAAGATAGGATATATGCCAGATTATCCCCAAGAAATTCCTGTCTTTTAAAAAATTATTATTATTATTTTCAGACAGGGTCTGGTTCTGTCACCCAATCATGGCTCATGGCAACTTCAACCTCCCAGGTTCAAGTGATACTCCCACCTCAGCCTCCAAAGTAGCTGGGACCACAGGCGAGTACATCACACCCAGCTAATTTTTGTATTTTTTGTAGAGATGGAGTCCTCCTATGTTGCCCAGGTTGGTCTCAAACTCCTGGGCTCAAGAGATCCTCCTGCCTTGGCCTCCCAAAGTGCTGGGATTACAGGCATGAGCCAGCACACCTGGCTAAAAAATTACTTCATTAACATTGAGTTTATAAGTCAGCAGTGTACTCTTAAAACATAAATGATTAACAAGCTAATCCTTCCTTCCTTACATTTAACATTGAGTTTATAAGTCAGCAGTGTACTCTTAAAACATAAATGATTAACAAGCTAATCCTTCCTTCCTTACATTTGGCACCATTTCAGTGACATTAAACAGGACACTGGCATTCCTGCTTTAGACTAAAAATGGCTCCCTCCATCCAATATCAACCTTCTTCCAATCCATTTTCCACTCACTCAGTGATCTAAAATACAAATTTGAGCACGTCAACCCATTGCTTAAAATTCTTCAATGGACTCCCATTGCCTACAGGATGAATGCATACTCCTTAGCTAGCCGTAAGAGGCTCTTTATGATTTGGTTCCTATTTTTCTAGCCTCTTGTTCTGCCCCAAGCCTCTTGCCCCTCACTCCTCGCCTTTGATCACCATGTACAAAACTTGTTCCCACCCCCACAAACATACAACTCCATCATTCTGTGCTTCGGCTACACCAAACTACTTTCAGCTCTTCAAATTCGCCAAACTTTTCCTCTGGGAATGGTAGGGCATGCAATCCTCTCTACTTGAAACACCATCCTCTTCACTATCATTCTGCTTATCAGTCTGAGCATCATCTACTGGGCCTGAATTCCAATTCTACCATGGACTAAATTCTCTTCCTTCCCCTTCCCTTCTCTCCTTCTTCAACTACCCAGGCTTTCTTTGTATATCTTGCATCTCTCCTCATTTTAGTTTCTTCACCACTGCTTAACCCTGGGGATGGTAAATGCGGAAGGCTTTCATAAATTTCCATAGCAAAAGGAAGAAAATAACTAGCTAACTTAAGGCCTCTAAATCATATAATATATGTGCAGAAATAAATATAAAGGAAACTACCATTCGATAGTCTCTTTTAAGGAGGCTACCTATCTATTTCCCTTCGTTCTTTCAAAATACTCTAAACCAAGTAAATGCATGAAATCTCCTTTTTATTTTACCTGGGTCACCCTCAGCAAAGTCTGTACCAAAAGAGTGTTCTGAGGGATTCCAAGCTTCACTATAGCGTAAAGACTGAACAGTAGGTACTTATACTGTATGATCTTGGCTTCTCTCATCATATGTTCACAGAGCTGATTAAATGCAGGGTGGCTAAACATCAGTCGTTTTTCAAAGCGCTTCTGGTCATCAGACAGTCTTTTGGCAATTGTCCACATTGCTGTGAAATAGTTGCTACTAGGAAATGTAGGCGCTTTTGCAAATGCATCTAACACATCACTCAGCGAATTACATTCTTCAGACAGTTTTCTACTGCTGATACGGTTTGGTTTTGTTTCCTTGGTAAGAACATCTTCACTGGAGACTTCATGATGAAGGTTTACTTTCTTCAATCCATCATTAGATTTATCAACAGAGACAAGAGAATGCTTTGAGTCAAGAAACGGTCTTTTAGCATAAAGCAGTCTGTCAATTCTAAGGGCAGTTACAGTGCTTATGCCCTTTGTTTGAAAGCCAACATCTGATTTTAAAATGAATGCATCCTGAAAGAGATATCTAAAGGTATCAGTTGATCGCATTCTGTTATGAAAGTTATTTAAAATGTTCCAGTTTGAATGAACTATTTTTGGTTTGCAAAGTCCTAAAGGATATAGCCTCATAGTTCTGCTTGTTGGAACTAATATACTAAATTGTCTAAGGTTCCATAAAAAGGAGCCTGCTTTGTTATTCATTTTGCTCTCCACTGAAACACTTCCAAACGGCTTTAAAGTTGTCAATATGAAACCAACGTCGCTTCTACTACTGAAAAATAACACGTGCTGTGGTTTTTCCTGTAGGGGAAGAAGTAATTAAAAGAACAAAAATTAAAACAAAACTTTTACTTAAAGATATGAAATGCATTTGACAGAAGAGAAAATGGGGAACCTATAGGGCCATTAAAGATTTACATAAAATGGTAAAAGTATTTTTATCAAAATGGGCTCCCACCAATCTACCACAATGTGTCCAGTTTCAAAGAAGTCAGCTCACTTTGGAAGTAGTCATTGTATTAATGAGATTTTTCTGGTGCAAAAGCGTTCCATAAAGCTTTCTCTGTAGGAGAGATTTTTGTGGCATTGTTATGGAAATGTCCTCAGTGAAAGTTACGGGATCAACATTGATAGATCATTTTCTTTTATCTTTTTCTTTTTTTTGAGACAGAGTCTTGCTCTGTCGCCCAGGCTGGAGTGCAGTGGCGCGATCTTGGCTCACTGCAACCTGCACCTCCCAGGTTCAAGCAATTCTCCTGTCTCAGCCTCCCAAGTAAGCTGGGATTACAGGCGTGTGCCACCACGCCCGGCTAATTTTTGTATTTTCTGTAGAGACGTAGCTTCACCATGTTGGTCAGGCTGGTCCGGAACTCCTGACCTCAGGTGATCCACCCGCCTCGGCCTCCCAAAGTGCTGGGATTACAGGCGTGAGTCACCGCGACCGGCCGATAGATCATTTTCAACATGACGATTTAGCAACGGCGAACCCAGATCATCAAGGATAGGGACTTGGGCAGGTAGAACGGCTCAGCAGAAGAAGCAGAAAACGAAAGAGATGTCTGCATGTGGCCTGCGCTTAGGACCAAGATCTTGTACAACCAGCCAGCCTCACCAGACCCCAGAACCAACTTCAAGAGCCTTTCCTTCCGCAGCTGGGCCGCCCAGCATTAACCCACCTCCTTTAAACTTAATTTCGGGACAACTCCTGAGATCTTTCTCCGCGAAGTAAAAAGTCTAGGATGTGATACAGGCAACCGCTGAGCCCATGCTCGTCCTCCACTCACCTTAGAGTACAACCCCGTGGCTACGTACAGGAGCGGCCATGACAGCGTCCCCGAGAAGCTGCGCGTCTCACGAGATCTTACGGATTCCCTCAAAGGTCAAAAGGCATACGTTCGCGGCTGTAGCTGAAGGACATACTTAGAAGAAAGCTTACAGAAGAGAATGACTAGGGGAATCGGGGGTACTACAGAGCTTATAAGGGCGATGTTTGATCGTGTATCGCAACGTAACCCATTCAAATCCTAACTTTATAAACGTCTAACGCCTGCTGGGCTCCAGACTTCGTAGTGCGCCTGCGCCTTGCCCTTGGCTGCGTGGTTGCCAGGAAACCGCGAAGCCGCGGTCCTTGACTCTGAGTCTCTCTCGACCATGGCCAAATTCGTCATTGCGGG
Source organism: Papio anubis (assembly GCF_008728515.1). Taxonomy (NCBI): domain Eukaryota; kingdom Metazoa; phylum Chordata; class Mammalia; order Primates; family Cercopithecidae; genus Papio; species Papio anubis. The sequence goes on along the minus strand of NC_044985.1, from coordinate 90,698,193 downwards.
TGAGTAATCCCCGCGTCCGCCTGCAGATTGCTCAAAACGCCGACAACAGCTCACCTCCCATGGCCACTTGGCGTGGCAGCCTCTATACGTACAGCTCCATGCGTTGCTATGGATTTATTCAAAGTTATTTACTGGCCCGTCACGGTGCGCCAAGCACTGTGGGACACTGGGGATACAATGCAGGGAAACATATCCCTGCCTTCGAGGAGCTTTCAGTCTCATGGGGCACAGAACATGTACTTTTGATACAGTGTGATTAATGCAATGAAGGAGACCTGCACAGGCCTCTTGGAGAGTAGACTCCTAATCTGGGTTTGGGGGATGAGGGAGAGGTGGACACAAGGAACTGGCTGGGGAACGTAGGAGCTGAGTTGTGAAGGTGTGAGCTGAGGAGGCTATTCCAGATAAAAGCAGAGAGGCTGGAAGCCTCCTGGCCTAACAGAAGATCTGGATATGTGGGGCGTGACAGGACCAGGGGCTACAACAGGAGCGGGAGCCAGGTCCTTGCATTTCGTGTACATCAATAAGCAAAGGTGTTTGAACTATATCCTGAAAGCAATGAGGAATTATAGAAAAATTTTAAGCAGGAGAGTAGTCTTAATGAGTTTGCATTTTAGGAAGCCTGTCTTGGCAGCAATGGAGAGAATGATTGAAAGTGCTGGTTGACAGCAAGGACTCAACTGAGAAGGCTTTTATTACAACAATCCGTGGTACCTGCCTCCTCTCCTCATAAAGTTTCTTAAAAGAGTAGAGTGCTCTTCCATCTCCAGTTATGCCTTCCAGTCAATCTTGGAAGAAGGCTTCTACTTCTGCTTCCTGACAGAAACTCTGTCACCAAAGTCACCACTGAGTTTTATAGAAGCTGTTTGGTCTTTGACTTATTTGATCTCTTTGATACATTGAACAAAATTGACATCTACCATCTACAGAAGATTTTTTTTTTTTTTTTTTTTTTTGGGACACAGGGTCTCACTTTGTCACCCAGGCTGGACTGCAATAGCACAATCATGGCTCACTGCAGCTTGGACCTCCTGGGCTCAAGTGATCCTCCCATCTCAGCCTCCCAGGTAGCTGGGACTACAGGCATGCACCAGCATGCCCAGCTAATTTTTGTATTTTTGTAGACATTTTGTCATGTTGCCCATGCTGGTCTTGAACTCCTACACTCAAGCGATTTGCCCACCTTGACCTCCCAAAGTGCCAAGATTACAGGCACGCACCACCGCACCTGGCCCAGAAGAATGTTTTTGAACACTGACTAACCGTATGGTGGGAAGTCAGTGGAAAACACACTTACAGAGAATGTTGCATGTATGACATTGGCAGGGCAGGGTTCTATAGGAACGATAGCAGGAGCCCTTACTTAATCAGGTAAGGGCTTCCCAGAGGGAGAGATTTTAAGCAGATACCTGAAAGATGATAATGAATTACCTAACAGAGAAGAGGTAGAAAGGAGGGGAGCAATTTAGGCATGGGTAACTGGGAGTGGGGTTACAGCAAGGAGAACTGGTTTGGTGATAATTGAGAATATAAAATAAGCATAAAATTGAAATAAGTTTATTAGGACTGAAGCAAATAGTACAAGGAAGAGAATGTCATAAGGTGAGGCTAGAGTTAGATTATGTAGATTCTTTTGAGTCACATTCAGTAGTTTAGACTTTATTCAGAGTACATGAAATGTTTTTGGAAGGGGAGGAGGGCCTAATCAAATTTGAATTTTATCTGAATGTTATGACTATAGTGTGGGGGAAAAAGACTGGATGCCAAGAGACCAGTTAGAAGAATAGTGCTATAGTCCAGGAGGGAGTTAATGGTGACCTCGCCTAGAGTGGCAAACAATGGAGATGGAGAGAAGTGAATTGGAGAGATATTAGGGAGGCAGAATCTATAGAACTGGATGTCTGATTGAGTGGAGGAGAGCAGATAAGGGAGAAAAATGAGTTAAACATTGTTCCCAAGCAGATGTTTGAATAATTGCAGAGATTAAGAGTCACTGAAAAAAACAAAAAAGTGGAAGAGTGGGCTTAATACTCTAGATACTCTTACTGCTCTTAGATAATTAGGGAAATGAACATAAAAAATATAAGCGACTAAGTAAATTTAGTACGGGAATGGTGAAAAAATACATCATAGACCATCTGAGTGTGTATGTGACATTTTGAAGGAGATGGGAAAATACAGGAGGGTGTAGGCATCTAGATAAGGAGATAGATCTGAGCTGGAAATATAGATTGCTACTTGAAGCCAAGGGAATGAAGCAGATTGGCCAAAAAGAATATATAAGATATAAAGACAAGATGCTTCTCAGAATGATACCTTTTAATGGGTTGATAAAGGAATGGAAAACTACAAAGGATAGAAAGGAGTAACCAGAGAAGTAGGAGAACCTGAAGAATGCCCCCACTATAGCAGGTGTTTCAAAAGGTTGGAAGGGGGCAGTAGTGGCAGATGCTGCCAAGGGTCGACAAGAAAAGGATCGGAAAGTATCTGTTGGATTTAGTGGCATGGAAGTCCTCGGTGACCTTCAAGAGAATTGTGGGGTCTGCTACATTGCAGTGGATGAGAAATAAATGGAAGTGAAGAACTGAGGATGGCAAGTATGGAGAACTCTTTCAAGATAGTTTGATCAAAAAGGACATATGAAAGGCAATAGCTAGAGGGGGAGATGAGTTTTTTGTCTCTTAGGACAGGAGGAACGTAGTGAGTATATTTAAATATGACAGAAAGGGACTATCGGAAACAGATACAAGACTCTAGAAAGAGAGGATAATTAAGCAAGGTTCCTGAGAAGGCAGATGAGGGTGGGATTCAGAGCATAAGTGGTGGGATTAGATTAGACAGGAGGTGGAACTCCTCTTCCATTGAAGTGAAGAAAGGAGGAAAGGATGAGTCCAAAAGCAGACAGGCATGTAGATGTGATGGAGGAGGTTGGAGGTTTTCCAAACTAATGCCGTTTTGTTTTGTTTGGATTGGTTTTTGTAAAGTAGAAAGCAAAGTTGTTTGTTGTGTTCTGATAATACAGAAGAATGTTGGGGAGAAGGAAAAGATTTGCAGGAAGAGGAAAAAGTTTGGAATAGTAATTGTGGAGAACAGAAGAGAATGCTGATAAGGGAAACAAAGGGATCTCTATGCAGGGTTGAGGGCCAATTAAAGCTGGTGACGATGAATTTTAAAGGTGCCCTGTGCTTGGTTCTACCATGTTTCTGTAGTGGTGCCTAGCAGGTAGGACCCAGCTACAGAAAAGGCAAGTAATTGAGTTCATCCAAGATGAAGGGCTTTTATCAGGCTCATTTCCCAAAAGGATAGTGGAGAGAGATAATTTAAGACATTGACCAGAAAGTGGTTTGAAGAAATGAACCATAGATTTGAACTAGACAGGGCGGCTGATAGACGGGGGTCGCTTCAGACAGGTTGATAACTTAGGAGTTTCCATGAAGCCAAGGAACTGGTGACTAGGAGTTACTGAGGAAGAATGCTACAGAGAGGGCTCTGCATTTTGCCCCATCCCTCCTGCTCTATCAGATGCCCAATTCCATCTGGTGTAGTGGCTTTAACTTCCTGGGTGTTGATGGCTACTAATTGTGTGTCTGAAACCCTTACATGGCACCTGCACCTATATATATATATATATATAGCTACTTGCTGATCATATCCACTTAGACATACTACAAATACCTCCAACTGCACTTGACTAAAGTTATTCTCATTCATGATTTCTCTCTAGTTAAGGTCAGTATCATCTGCCCAAGCCAGAAAATAGAAGTTATCCCAGGTTCATCTTTCCCATCCCCACAACTTCCTGACACGCATCAAATCCAAAAGTGATTTTACCACCACTCCTTACTTCAAACTACCTTTTGGTGGCCATTAGTGAGCAGTTCATTATCAGCACTAATTCATGCTGAATTAGTAGTAGTTAGCAGCCTCCTAGAGGAAGTGAGGTCCAGCATATTACTAGAAGAGAATAAATATTCAGTAGGGTTTTTTTTTCTTTCCACATTTTATTACTTAAGATTCTGACCTCCTATGAAGTTTATTTTATTTGTATTAATCTAATAAACATCAGAAGTTTATGTCATAGCAGTTTCAGTTTATACTACAACTTTATGTTACTAAACTATATCATAACTATGACTAATTCTGTAATTACATAGCAAATACTTAGAACTACATAATAATTTATGCATGATGAAAGAAAACATTGCTAATTTGAACTCTTTTAGGTAGAGCAGATTGTCCATATTATGCTAAAACAGAACTTCTGGCAGACTATTTACAAAAGAATCTTCCTGATTTTCGGATACATAAAATCACACAACGTCCTGAGGTTTGGGAGGTAAGAAGCCTTTATAGTTTGTTGAACTCACTCATGTACAAAATGTGTTTTAATTTGATTAACTATTAGCTGGTGTATTAGATTGGCTTCTAGTAATGACTGTTCATGTACAAGTGATATTTGAATACTAGTAAAACAAGTCCCTACTTACCAGTCTCAAAATAATATTTATGTTTTTCCCTAATACCTAGTAGTACAAATGAGACTCTAATCAATAAGTGGATGAGTTTGGCCGTACCCCCCGAAGAATCCAGGTAGCTTACACTGCACTTGCTAACTTTTCATTCTCCTTGGTATTGATTTCCAATGACTTCTTTGGGATACCCTTCTTCGGGATACCCTTCTTTGGGACTCTGTTTCCCCAGAAACAGACTTTGAGATGTAGATTTTGGTGAAGGGTCTTTGCTGGGAAGTGGTCTTGGGAACAGCATCCTGAAACGGAATGAGGGTGGCAGGATTGGGTAAAGGAAGAAGTTAAACTTCGACATAGCTGCAACAGAGGCCTCAGTGGATCCCACAATGAACTCTTGATGGCCTTTCAGAGGTACTCCAAACTGAGGCAAGGTAATTGAGCTTTTGTGCTCCCTCCTCAACCAGCCATTGGATATCAGCTGCCCCTAAGAAGGAACTTAACCTTAGGCAAGACAATTTTCTTTGGCTGAAGTCAATTCCTAGAGAGAGAATGGAGTCAGACTTTAAGTTATCAGCCTCTAATACGCCGGGTGCCTGAGAGAGTGAGTGCCTCATTTGTGAAGGGGGAACCTGGAGTGTACATGACAGCACTGGCTACAGTCCACCTATTGTGCCTTTTGGATCCACATGCTCCCTATAATCAGTTCACACCGTCTTGGAACAGCTCCTTGGATTCTGGTTGCCATCTTTCCCTGGGGAAACGTTACAAAAGAAAGGTTAGTCAAATGAACTATAGTCTCCACTGCTCATAATTTCAGGGACAAACTGACAGTCATCACCTCTTTTCTCTCCCTCTCTTCTCTACCATCCATTGTAGATTTCCCTCACTCTCTGCTGGTCTGGTCTTCAGCTAAGTTATCTTGTCTGCTGGGTTGTTTAGTGCTTCTGTCACAATAAATGTTCTCTGGTTGGCACTGCCCACTGACCTCTATTATTTCAGGATTTTATCATCTCAATTGCCAGGGAGTTCAGGTGTGTAGCAGCATGTCCTTTAACAGCCTTGGCCACAATCATATGAAAAAATGCTCAACATTACAGGGTTATTAGAGAAATGCAAATCAAAACCACAATGAGATTCCATCTCATACCAGTCAGAATGACTGTTATTTAAAAGTCAAAAAATAACAGATGCTGGTGAAGTTGTGGAGAAAAAGGAACACTTATACACTATTGGTGGAAGCATAGAAAGATAGAAATAACAATCAACCCAGAAATCCCATTACTGTGTATATACCCCCCAGAATATAAATCATTCTTTTATAAAGACACATACACACATATGTTCATTGCAACACTATTCACAATAGCAAAGACATGGAATCAACCTAAATGCCTATCAATGATAGACGGGAGAAAGAAAATGTGGTACATATACATCATGAAATACTACACAGCCATAAAAAGGAATGAGATCATGTCCTTTGCGGGGACATGGATGGAGCTGAAGATCATTATCCTTAGCAAAGTAATACAGGAACAGAAAACCAAATACTGCATATTCTCACTTATAAGTGGGAGCTAAATGAGGAGAACACATGGACACAGGGAGAGAAACAACACACACTAAGGCCAATCGGAAGGTGGAGAGTGGGAGGAGGGAGAGGATCAGGAAAATAACTAATGGGCACTAGGCTGAATACCTGGGTGATGAAATAATTTGTACAACAAATCCTATGACACAAATTTACCTATGTAACAAACCTGCACTTGTACCCCTGAACTTAAAATAGAAGTTTAAAAAAAAAAAACAGCCTTGGCTTAGAACGGACAGCCACACTCGGCTTCTCGGTGACACTGGGACCCCTCTCACCAGTGCATTCCTTATCACTTAGGTGCATGTCGTATCCTGCAGTCCCTTCCAGAGAACATGGTTGAATGGTGGGCTTTCTAGCCTTCTGTAGTACCACGTTCACTAGTCTTGTTTTTTTTTTTTTTTAATTAATTTATTTTTTTTGAGGCAGAGTTTTGCTCTTGTCACCCAGGCTAGAGTGCAGTGGTGCAATCTCAGCTCTCTGCAACCTCCGCCTCCCAGGTTCAAGCAATTCTCCTGCCTCAGCCTCCTAAGTAGCTGGGATTACAGGCGCCCACCACCACACCCGGCTAATTTTTATATTTTTAGTAGAGATGGAGTTTCACCATGTTGACCAGGCTTGTCTCGAACTTCTGACCTCAGATGTTCCCTCCGACTCGGCCTCCCAAAGTGCTGGGATTACAGGCGTGAGCCACTGCACCCGGAATCACTAGTCTTTTGATCCATTCTTCTACTGTCTTCCATGAAGTCTGGCATTTCTATTTTATTTAATTACTTTCTCCAAGTTTCTAAGAGCCAGTCTGGCAATATGTTGTCCCTGTCTTCTGAGGTCCTTGCCAGGGTATACACTCTTGAATTGCAGAAAAGTGATTCATACTAATGAATTCTCCCTTGTCTAACTTCATGTTCCACTCTTGATTCAGCACTGTAAGGGTCTAGTCCTTTACACACACTCGCAGCTCCTGCTGGGACATTAACATGCTCTGCAGGGTGCAGAAGGTTTTTTGGGGTAATGTTTCTTTCCTTCATAGGCCCAGTACTTCATTGGTCTGGCTATGCTGTGGCTAGAGGGGCCATGTTGGAATCCTCATAGCAGCACTGTTCCCTTTAAGTGAGATAAAGGCAGGCATATCTTCAATATCAGCAAGGAAATTAGTTTCCAGGATTTTATTGGTAAGGTGGCCTCATTACCCGTGCCTCCAATGACATGGTTTTTAAGACTGCTGCCATGTACTTTGCTGATAAAAATGTTGCTGTTTGACTCTACTCAGATCTTGTCATTGGAAGGCCTCGCCTATACAAACCAGATAATGATAATTTAAACTTTTTCTGATAAATATTATTGGAAATCTCCAAATAACTTTTAGCTTATTAATTTAGTCTGAACTACATAAACCACACTCACAGATCTGAAAAACAGTATCAAATGTTATATGCCCCTAAGACTGGAAATATTGCATGTGTAGAAGAATAAGGGCAAAACTAGTTGAATTTTTTAAAAAATCAGTTGAGTTGGAACATGTAACCTCTCTTTAAGCTAAACACTTGCATTCCAGATCTCCTCAGCAAAAAGAGCAACTTTCAGTACCTTTATTTGGTCAATTAATTCGAAGAATATGCTTTCTTATCTAATTAATCTGCTATTAACATCATCACTATTTTCTATATTTACATTTTAGTCTTTAAAGATATCTAAATTATATTATATATATATGTAGTGACATTAAAAACAACCTGGTATTTTAATGTTTGAATTCTAAAGTATTAAATTGAATTCCCAGGCAGAGTTAATATATGACTTCACTTGGAATATCATTCAACAGGATTGGCTAAAAGATGTGTGTGAAAAGAATAAGTGGAGTCACAAGAATTCCCCTATCATATGGAGAGAGCTGTTGGATCGTGGAGGAAAGGGTTTGCTTTTGGGAGGATATAATGAGTTCCTGGAGCATGCCCAGGTATGTAAGTTAACTTGACTTATCTGTTCTAACAATGATAATTATCTTACATTATTTTATTTTTCAATTATCTTGCTTTCTGAGACATTCTCTCATGTCTCTTTTTATTGTATTTTGACTTTAAACAAAAACTTTCCATTATAGCCAATTTCAACTAGTTATCTATTCGCTTATGTTGACTTTTTCTCTCCCAATATTTAGCTTTACTATGATGTCACCTCTAGCATGACGACTGAGTTGATGATGGTAATTGCTCAAGAGAACCTGGGGGCACATATAGAAAAAGAGCAGGAGGAAGAAGGCCTGAAAACTTGCATCAACCCCTTGCAGGTCTGGATCACCAGGTAGGACAGTCAAATCCCAGGATTCACGAGATTGACTTTTTATATTTAGAAAGGACAATGAGGTGGGATTAATTTCATGATGGAAGAATAGCTGAATGTGTGTGTATACTTATATGTATACACATATACATATGCCTCTGTGTGTGTGTGTGTATGTGTGTGTGTGTTTGTATTCTCCATATAACTCATAAATGAGTTTTAGGTTTTACAGACACACACACGCATATACTTGTTCTAAAAACAACTCTATAGCATGGCTGCTTTGCAGAAGCTCACCTCTTCTGACTGTTGCTCTCTCCCTCTTTCCCACTTGCTAGAGCTTTGTTTGGCTTTTCTCTGTGCACCCACTCCCTCTCTGTAACCCCACTCCCCTCACCTTGCTCCCTTTTGCTTTTCTCCTTCTCATGTGTGCTCCTCTTTGCTCCCAGTCTGGGTACATGCAGTCCTTGTTGTCACACTCTCTTTCTTTCTCTGCACTGTCACTCTGTCTCTCTTGCTCTCTGTCTCCCACCCCCTCTCCTTTCCTCACCCCTCAGTTTGTCTTTTGCACTTTCCTGCTCATACGTACGTATGTATCCTAATATATACACTTATTTTTAAAATTGTTATTATGAAATATTTTAAATACAGAAAGGAATTGAGAATGATGTAATAAACATCCATGATCCTATCAGCCAGATTTAATAACTATCACATCTTCTTTAGATGTTTCAAAGGATTAAATCGGTACAGATACTGTTGAAACCCCCGTTGTACACCTCCCGAAACCCACTGTGAATACCAGAAATGCCCAGATACGTTTCTGAACTTCCCGTGGTGGGCATTACAGTTCACAGTTGATAGTCACAGCTGTAGACAACTGCAGAATTGTGGCTACAGATACACCTTACATAGCCTGTGTTGATCCCAGCCATCTTTGTAAGGATTTTTCTGTGTAAGAATTTGGAAAAGGTAGCCCTTTCCAAAAAAAAAAAAAAGTCATTATTGTGTAGATGAGGTTGTATTTTTTTAAAAAGAGCTATGGCTAACTGAAACTTTTATCTTTATCTTTTTAGGAGGAAATATAAACACGTAATTACAGCAATATAATACAGTTTTTTTCTTTTGATTTCTGTATAGGGGGAATTCTGTTTTCTTTGAAAAAACTAATGAACAGGTGTATTTATTATTTGGGGACTGATTTCAGATGGTCAGAGCAAGGGATGGGTAGTGAGAAGTTTTTGTTCTACTTTTGACTTCTAGCCTTAAAATGTCAATGCAGCTGTGTGTGTGCTTATTTAAATATTAAACCACCCTATTGATGCACATGCAGAAATATCTATTAAGAATAAAGGCTTAAAAGGGACAAAGGATGTAACTATTCACAGTCCAGCTTTGCATTTTTATCAGTGCCTCTGCTCCTGCCTGCTACAACCTAATTCCCATATTGACGAGTGGCGAAGTGTTTGGGATGCATACAGAAATTAGCATAACTCTATTTGACAACAAGCAGGCAGAAGAATATCTCAAAAGCCTTGTGATGGAGACCCAGGACCTGGCGTCACCCGTCCTGCGCAGTGTCTCCATCTGCACGAAGGTGGAGGAGGCCTTCTGCCAGGCCCACGTCATTGTGGTGCTGGACGATAGCACCGACAAGGAGGTGTTCACTCTGGAGGACTGTCTCCGAAGCAGGGTGCCTCTGTGTAGGCTCTACGGGTACCTGATAGAGAAAAATGCTCATGAGTCCGTCAGAGTCATCGTGGGAGGGAAAACCTTTGTGAACCTGAAGACAGTTTTACTCATGAGATATGCCCCACGCATCACACACAACATTATTGCCGTGGCACTGGGGGTGGAAGGTGAAGCGAAAGCCATACTGGCCAGAAAACTGAAGACAGCTCCTTCATGTGAGTGAACGTCTCTTTATGTTTTTGTTTTTATTTTGAAGCAACATTTCAAAGCAGCTAGGAAGAACACTGTCCCCTCTAGGAACATTCTGAGTATCTGGAATAGGAAGTATAAAAGAGGCATAAAGAAGTTATTGTGTGATTTGACTACTGTGCAAATGTTGTTTTTTTGTTTTTTTGTTTTTTACTGGCTTTTTCCATCATTATAAAAATCAATAAATGTTTAATACAATACAATTTATATTATGCAGGTGATAATTTGACACATCGTATTCCATTTTTTCCCATAATAATAGTCAATTAAGGTAACCAGTGTTTAAAAGAAAATCAAAGCTATGTGCAAGTGGCTCTGCCCCACTTCCCACTCATATGACCTTGAGCCGTCATTTAGTCTTTTCGGTGCATTGGTTTCCTCATCTGTAAAATGAGGATATTAACAGTGCCTATCTCCTAGAATTGATGTGAGGATTCGGTGAGATGTATTCCTAAAGTGCTTAGAAGAGTGTATGGCACATAATAAACATTTCCAAGGATGTTAAGCTTATTAATAGGATTACGATATCTGATCAGTTTCTGCTCCTATTAATCTTTGAACTGGTAAATATCAGAATCATATGAAGATGAGAAGATGAGACTAGATCAGAAAATTGATTGTTGCATTTGAAAAGGGAGATAATTTTGGACATATTTTAGCTACTTTTGCCCTTAGATGGAGCAGGTACAACAGTATCCATTGAGAAGGGAAGGAGATGCTAGGCATTCTCTCAAGCAAAATTGGAAAGACAATGAAATGTGAGCCTAGAATGTTCCCAGTCAGGACAAAAAAGGCTTCAGTGAACCCCTAACATTATAGCCAGAGCTGTGTTTTCTTTTTTGTATCAATGAAACTCTGTAAATAATAATTTCTGGTATTCTTGCATACATATCTTTAGTATTTTATCCCCACAATCACTAAAACACTCAACCAAATTGATGCTAAAATTATTAAAAAGGAAATGAAAACTTTTTTTCTATATTATCTCTGTCATCAACCTTATAATTACATTTGTAGACAGTGACTTATCACAGAAAGTCTATAATACACTACTGAAAAGTATCAAGAAGAATCTAACACAAAGTGTATGTGTGGGTTAGGGGGTTCAGGGGGTTGGGGGCTTTCAGCCAGAAAGCTGCTGTCTTGTGGGTCTGCTGGTGCCATGACTCTAAGCTCCACTCTACTCAAATCCAATAAGCATGTGAGAAGCAGAAAAAAGAAAAATGGAGGAAAGTTGGTAAAAGGAAAAAGGCATTAGAGGGACAGTAGTCCAAGTAGAATTGTCAGTGAGGCAGCAAGGAGACAGGCAGCAATGACCAAAGTTGAGCAAAACATCATGAAAGAGAAGAGCCACCAAGGAAATTATTCAGGGATTATTTGAGATGCCAAGAGGGTGGCAAATCTTTTCAGAAAAGCAAGATTCATGATAACCCCTAAGTTCAGTTCATAAATCGCACTATTTATCAGGCCATGTGTATTGGCTCGTCAGGACTCCTTCTGTTGCAAAAAAAGTCAACTCGAAGTGACTGAAGTCACCAGGTACCATGGCTCACACCTGTAATTCCAGCTACTTGGGAGGCTGAAGTGGGAGGATCACTTGAGCCCAGGAGTTTGAGGCTGCAAGTAAGCCATGAGGCTGCAATGAGCCTGGGCAACAGAGCAAGCCCTTGACTCAAAAAAATACAAAAAGTGATTGAAGTCAAATAGAGAACTTTTTTCCCCACATAACTGAAAAGCACAGGAGGTAGTTCTTATTTCAGACATAGCTGGATGTTGGAGCTCAAACGGTGGTGCCAGGACATACCTGTGCCCTCTCTGCCGGCCTATCACTGTGCTGTGCTCTCCGTGTTGGTCTCCTTCGCAGTTCGGTCCTAAAAGGTGGCAGAATGGTCACTGGCATCCCAGACTCACATGCTTGTAGTTTACATACCCCAGGAGAATGAGGGTTTTCTTTCCTAGTTGTTTGTGCAAAAAGGAGTACAAACTTATCGTCCAGGCTTGGACTGCTTGCCCATCTCTAAATCAACCATCACGGCTGGGGGCGGATGGGGGGTGGGTGGAATCTGCATCTAATGCCTATAGGTGGACCTAAGGCGTGAGGACAGTCGCACCCGACACATAGATAGGGACTGACATTGGAGAAGGAGTAGTTATTTAAAGAAAAATCAGGATGCTCTTAATGAGGAAAAAAAAAAAAAAAAAGAAGAAGAAGGAGGGGGAATTCAGTAGGATGTTCTGTTAGTTGAAGACAAAAGCAATCTTATACAGGAGAACAGGGAAGAAGTTAATCTCCACAGTAAGAAGTGGTGCGGACTTAAAAGTGATTAAGTTTTTAGGCAAATAAATAAGTTAAATAAGTAAATAAATAAAATTATTTATTTGCAGTTTTCATACAACCTTCCTAGACAGTTCACAATGATAAAATCCTATTGAATGCTAATGCCTATTTCTCTCTAACCACTGTGGTCTTATTTTACTTCTTAGCATGTATCACTTTGTATAACAGTTGTTTTCTCATCCAATTTCCACCACCTCTAGAATGTTGCAAGGATTTGAGCTGATTTGTTTTCTTCTAAACCTAGTACCTTAGAGGTGCCTCACACATAGAATAGAATTCATAACTATTTGTTGACTAAGATGTTGTCCAGGGTCCTCTTACAATATCCTCATTTTGCCAGAGATGAAACCCATCAGAGAGTCAAGTGATTTGTCCTAATTTCTATTCTAGTCTAGAAGCAAGAACTTGTCAAAAATCAAAGCATATTAAAAAGTCCTTTCTCCCTCACCTCTCTTGACCTCTCACTCACTCTCTCTCCACCTCTCTCTCTCTCAGTGGCAAGCAAAGTCAGGACAAACACCAGTGAAATCATTTTCAGTAGCAGTTTCTTTCAGGGAACATTTCATTATTTCTTTAATTTAATTATACACCATACCATTCACAGAACATTATTAGGTACTGCCAAACTATGATAATTAGGGAGGTGATCCACACATTTTGCACAGTTTTAGGAATCATAAACTTAGATTCATTTTATAGCAAAAGAACCAATCCTCAAACAAACATGCACACAAACAAAAAATAGGGTTCAAGTAATTTTTATATTAATATACTTTTTTTTTTTTAACTTTCCGTTCTTCACAGACATTAAAGATGTGATCATTTGGGGTAATATCAGTGGAAATAATTACGTTGATCTGAGAAAAACAAGGGTGTACAGATATGAGAGTGCCATTTGGGGACCTCTTCATTATTCACGCCCTCTTTTAAACTTGATTTTTGACAGGTACGGTATATTTTTAAGTGAAGCATACTGACAGTGTTAAAATAAATGTTTAATGGTTGTAATCTTTTAAATCATTTTATAAATCTTTGTACAAAAATAACTTGCATTGTTCACACTCGTATTTGTTCATGCTGTCTACCACAGAAACAGAAAATTCCACAGAATATCAACTAGGTAATTGATTTGATTTTGAAATTATGAATTATTATATTTCAGATCCTTCAGTAGCTCATATATTCAAGTAAGGTTATCTCTAAAGCAAGCGTGTATAAGGGAATCTTACTAAGTGTAAAGACGGAGCTATCTCTCCAGGTTGAAATTAATTGAAATGTTTTCAAGCAAGGAATTAAGATGATGAGCAGGCACAGGCCAGGCTGGGCATTGTGTGGCAGGAGGCCAAAGCAAGAGGTTGTGAGGAACACGGTCCCAGGACCAAGCCACCCAGGCTGGGATTCTCACCTAGCCACTTAGTAGCCGTGTGACTTTAGAGAAGCTGCTTAGCCTCTCTATGACTCAGTTTTCATCTGCAAAGTGGAAATGGTAACATAATAAGGGCCCTCCCTATAGGGTCTTGGGGAAGATGAAATGGATTACTCCCAATAAAGGACTTAGAGCTGTGTCTGCATGATAAGCCCTAGCAATTATGATGAGGCAGAGGAGAAGCGGGAAGGAGCACCTCTGAAGCATTTTTTCTAAACTTTGCAGCACTTTCCCAGTGGTAGCATTTTCTTTCCATTGCCCGTTGCTTTCCTTTTCTTCCTCAGACCATAGGAACTTCACCCCTGCCTAGGGAGGATGTGTCTGAAGTTCGCTATTTTGAAGCGTGATTCCTCTGCATTTGCTGCCGGGGCAGGACCAGTGTTGTATAGAGCTGTGTCGTGCAGGGTTAGCAGAGACTGACCAGCTGGACTATTCTCTGAATTTAGACTTCAGATCATAAAAATATAATTATTTTCCTAATTCTCAACGTGAATCCAGCTTGAGCACCCCAATCCAAAAATCAGAAATCTGATGTGAAATGCACCAAAAACTAAAACTTTTTGAGCACCAACATGATGCCACTAGTTGGAAAATTCTACACTCGGCACCTTTGCTTTCTGGTGGTTTAATTTACACAATCTTTGCTTTGTGCACAAAATTATTAAATACATTGTATAAAATTACCTTCAGGCTATGTGTATAAGGTATATGTGAAACATAAATGAACTTTGTGTTTAGACCTGAGTTCCATTCCCATGATATTTCATTGTGTGTTTGCAAATATTCCAAAATCTGAAACACTGTGGTCCTAAGCATTTAGGCTAAGGGATACTCACCCTGTAATTCAATGTTTTATGAAATTATTTTGTTTAATGTGTAGGGTACTACTGGTTCCAAGGTAGTGTCTACACAGGATCAATTCTTTGTAATGAAAATAATGGTTCTTGCCATTTTTAGCCACATTTCTGTGTTCCATATTTATAGTATCATATTTTTAGTTTGACATCTTGGGACTCCTTTCTACTACCTTTCACTATTTTTCAATTGACTTTTTTATGGGGATTGAAGACACTTGAGGAAAGACACTAGAAATAAAGTCATATTTCTATTTTGACTGTGTATTAGGTTTCTGATACTTAGTTCCATTGAGCCAGGGAATACTCTTTTTCACTTTAATTCCTCTCTCCGTTGTAAAATTGTTTCTTTCTCTCCTTACAGTGAGTGGATAAAAAGAGAATTTGTGGCAACTCTTAAAAACTTGACTGCCACAGGAAGACAATTTGGAGGCATTTTGGCTGCACACAGTATAGCCACTACATTGAAATACTGGTATCATGGCTCACCGCCTGGGGAGATTGTATCTTTAGGAATATTGAGTGAAGGTAAATCTGGGTTTTTCATGTCTTGTAAAATCTTAAAACCTATGTCTATGCCTTGTGCTCCTAATTCTGTGTCCCCACCCATCTAGCTCTTAACGTGGTCCATAAGCTGCCTGGACTTTTACAATTTCATAATAATTCATTCATTCAATTATTCATTCAGAAAGTCAACAATATTTTGTATGAATGCATTGGAAATACACATAGGAGTTAAGATGTGGCCTCTGCCTTCAGGAAACCTACGGTGGAATAAACAAGAGCCAGATACATAAACAAAATCTGTTGTTAGGTTTTCCTAGCAAGAGATAAGGGGAAAGCAAGTTCTATTCTAGGCAGGAAGCAGGGGGAACCAGTACAGGCTTCATAAAGAAGGCGACACTCCAGTAAGCCTAAAGTATGAGGAGTGTTGACCTGGAAGACAAGTGTGGAAAGAACACTGGGCACAGGGAGCCATAGGAGCACAGACACAAAGGCAGGAGAGGGACACTTAAGGACCCAGATCTCAGGGTACCAGGCAACACTGGTGATGTGGAAAGGTTGCTCTCTATCCACAAATACTGCATATAAACTTTTACCGCCCTAATGTTTTAATCTGCTAAAAACTATGCAGAAGACTTCTACATTTTTGTTTGTTTGCTTGACATGGAGTCTTGCTGTGACACTCAGGCTGGAGTGCAATGGCGCCATCTCAGCTCACCGCAACCCCCACCTTCCGGGTTCAAGTGATTCTCCTGCCCCAGCCTCCTGGGTAGCTGGGACCACAGGCGCACGCCACTATACCCAGCTAATTTTCGTATTTTTAGTAGAGACGGGGTTTCACCATGTTGGCCAGAATGGTCTCAATCTCCTGACCTTGTGATCTGCCTGCTTCGGTTTCCCAAAGTGCTGGGATCACAGGCATGAGCCACCACGCCTGGCTGACTTCTACCATTTTTACACAACAGGAAAGAGAATAGCTGCTGTTCTGTCATCTGTAAGGTCTATCTTAAGCATCTCTTCCCTTTGGGTTCTACTTTCTCCCTTAGCAACCTTGTCCACTCCCAGAGCTGCAGACCCGGGCCTCTCTGCCTCTAGCTTCTGAAACATTGTCACCTGGATGTCATGTTGTCACTTCCATCCAACATATACCAAACTGTATGTACTGTCTTCCTTCCCAATTGGTTCCATCTCTTGTATTCTTTATGTTATAAGTAGAACCACGATCTTCCCTATTGTTTCAGTGACACCAGTGCAGGTTAAGGAAATCTCCCCAAATCCCTCATGTCAGAATGAATCTCTGTCTCTCCTCTGTATCCCCACATAGCATTTTGTTCCCCTGTCACAGAGAATATTATAGTCTGCCTATTTTTGATAGTGTGATTAGTTGCATATGTCCCCTTCATTGTGGCACCCTGAGGGCAAAGGCTTTTTCTGGGCCACCTCTTTGCCTCTTCATGGGAGAAGTATTTTATATCCAGACACTCAGTGAATCTTGTTCAACTGAAGTTAAGGTGCATGAACATTGCCATAGTGTGAATTCAGATCAGCAAATTATCTCCTTAGGGAAACAGCCATTTAAAACCTTACCTTTATTTGTAGAAAGAAAGTTTAATTAATCTCTGTAGGATTTATATTCAGAAATAAACAATGCAGTACTTGGGGGAGAGGGGTAGATGATTGTTGTCTGTCTCTGTGAAACCATACCAAACAGGTAAACCCTCAGACCTTGTCTGCCCGTAAGGCTAGCTCTTCACACATTAAACAAAATACAGCATTACTTGAGGACCTGGGAAGCCCTCTAAGGAAAAGTCTTTTAGATCTCGGTTTCTTGAATGTCCTCAATGTTTTTTGTTGTTGTTGTTGCTTTTTTGTTTTTGTTTGTTTGTTTGTTTTTGTTTTTTGCCCTGGTGACATTTTTGTTGTTTAGAATGGCAGAAATAATTTTCTTATGTGATTGAGGCACCAGAAACGGGGACAGTTTTGTCTGAATGGTGCTCAGTTAGTAATACATACAGTCAATCTTTTTATTTAGAGCACATCCAAATATAAGTATTTCTGTATATCTTAAAGAAATTAAATGTGTTATTAAATGAAGGATGGCTTCTGCTTAAGATGCAGAAACATGTAAAGGAAATCATCCCACATGAAGCAAACACACACCAAAACACATGGCAAACTGGAGGCTGCAAAGGAATAACCAAATTTCCTGCCTCCCCTCCTTTCCCTTCCCAGTTCCTCATACTCTGGCTGTGTGAGTGCCACAGCAGGCGAGAAGAGTGGAAGGCCAGATGGACAAATGACTTAGGCTCATGGGCTGCATAGGGGTCCACAGAAAAGCCATGCAGACAGACAAAAAGAATACAGACAGGGTTCAAAAGAGAAAGACTGCACTAGCCTGTGGATGAGAGAGAAATACAGATGGCAGAATTGTTAGAACTTAGATAGTTGCTTAGTCAAGCCTTCTAGAGGGAGTGTTTCTGTCCTCCTTGGAGAAGAACTCCCAGAAATTTAATTCCATCATTATCATTAAAAATCCTGTATTATGTTTGTCCTTTTCTACAGTGCTTAACAGAAAAGGTGCATGTTTCTAAGTTCTGCGGTGTTGCTTTGCTTTGTGTTTGCTCTGCTTTGTGTTTGCTCACTGCAGGCCAGTTTGGTATTCCTAAAGGGATCGTCTTTTCTATGCCTGTGAAATTTGAGAATGGAACTTGGGTGGTTCTTACGGATCTCAAAGATATTGAAATAAGTGAACAAATAATGACCAGAATGACAAGTGATCTAATTCAGGTAATGTCAGAATAGATGCAAGGGGACTGACCTTGATAATGATCTTAAACTGATTCCCCTAGGCCAAGGCATATATTGGTTTTTCTATGGATTCAAATTTTTTTTTAATTCCTAAAAGTAATGAGATAATAAAAGTTTGAAAAACATCAGTGAAAGAACATTACTCATTTGGTTATACAATTTCTGGTGTGTTAAAAATATTTGTTCGTTATTTAAAAATGAAGAATCAAAGTGTTTTTCTATTAAAGAATAGTTAAGTTGCCAGATGCAGTGGCTCACACCTGTAATACTTTGGGAGGCCGAGGTGGGTGGATCACCTGAGGTCGGGAGTTTGAGACCAGCCTGACCAACATGGAGAAACCTTGTCTCTATTAAAAATACAAAAATTAGGCGGGCATGGTGGTGCAGGCCTGTAATCCCAGCTACTTGGGAGGCTGAGGCAGGAGAATCACTTGAACCCAGAAGGCAGAGGTTGCAGTGAGCCAAGATTACACCACTGCACTCCAGCCTGGGCAACAAGAGCAAAACTCCATCTAAAAAAAAAAAAAATAATAATAATTAAGTTAGGAATTGTGGTCATTTAATTCTGTGATTATAAAATTTTTCAACAGGAGAAACTTGTTGCACTTGGAGACAAGATACATTTTCAGCCATACCAATCAGGTAAGCTCTTAGATGTGACGTTTTATTGGACTGCTATTAAAAGAGTATTAACATATTTATTATAACTGAATCACTGTTAATATGAATAACTCCCATTTGTATTTTATCATTTCTAAACTAAATTCGTGACAAAATAAACTGTTAAGTTCAATGTATCCTTTGAAATAAAACATCTCATAAGAATGTTAAAGAAAACACAACTTAAGAACACTATGATCTTATAAATGTTGTAGGTATCATATTTATTAATTTCCTAGGACTACCATAACAAATTACCACAAATTGAATGGCTTAAAAACAACAGAAATTTACTTGTTCACAGCTCAGGAGACTAGAAGACCTGATGTGAGGTATTGGCAGGGCCACACTCTCTCTGAAGGCTCCAGAAAGAATTCTTTCTTGCTTTTTCTAGCTTTGGGTTGCAGTGCTTGCATTCTTGGCTCGTTGCTGCATCACTCCAACCTCTGCTTCTCTCTTCACATGTCTGTCTTTCCTCTGTATATGGCTATGTTTCCAAATCTCTCTCTCTCTCTTTATAAGGATACCAGTCATTGCATTCAGGACCCACCCTAAACCAGTATGATCCCATCTTAAATTGATTATGTCCGCCAAAACTCTATTTCCCATAAGATCACATTCACAGGCACCAGGCATTAGGATGTCAACATATCTTTTTTTTTTGAGACAGAGTCTCACTCTGTTGCTCAGGCTGCAGTGGTGCCATCTCAGTTCACCACAACTCACGCCTCCCGGGTTCAAGCGATGCTCCTGTCTTAGCCTCCTGAGTAGCTGGAACTACAGGTGCACACCACCATGCCTGGCTAATTTTTGTATTTTTAGTAGAGACGGGGTTTCACTATATTGGCCAGGCTGGTCTTGAACTCCTGACCTCATGATCCACCTACCTCGGCCCCCCAAAGTACTGGGATTACAGGCATGAGCCACCACGCCTGGCCAACTTCAACATATCTTTTTGGAAACACAATTCAATCTACAACACCAGATTTATTTTTAGATAACTTTATTAAAAGCCAACAAATAGCTTATATTTCTTATTGGTATTTTCTCCACTCGTGAGAAATAAGGGAGGGCTGACATCTTTTCTTTGCCTTAAAGATGATCTCATCTTAGGTATGGTTATATACATCTAGAAATAAAGCAATTTATTTATGCAAAGGGCTTTAGTCAAGTGTCTTGGAGCCCAACATTCCTTCCTTCTGCTAATGTGTGTGCAGTACCAACTATAAGCTAGTGCTAGGAGCTAGAAATACAGAGGTGAATGAGATAGACCTGATCTTGCCCTCTCGGAACCTGCAGTCCATCAAGGGGCTGGCCACACATTATATAGATGACTGCAGTTGTGGTGCATTGGAGGAGTAACTGCTGGCTGCCATGCTGTCAGAGCTCATGCTTGTGGATAGAAGGGAAGAACCTGAAGCAGGAAAGTATATATCAACTTGTTTGGAAAAACTGTGGAAAAGCTTATGTGGCCAAAGCCAGAAGAGACGGAGCTGAGAGATACAGCCATGAGGAGATGTGAGAGCTATAGAAGATTTCTAGATGGAGAGAACCTGGTCATGTGTGGGATTAGTTTGAAAAACATCCTGGAATAAAGCAAGACTGTTTGCAGAAAGACTGGTATTGGGGGATAGTGCATACAGCCAAGACCAGAGGCAGTAGAAATTTCAGAGATATTTAGGAGGTAGAATTATCAAGACTTGCTGATGAGTCTGATTGGCTCTGGTGAATCCCAACTGGCAACTGGGCAGATTTACTATTGATAAGGGGAAAATGGTACTGAGCAACTGGGCAGATTTACTATTGATAAGGGGAAAATGGTAAAAGAACGAGAGAGAGAGAAAATATGAGAATGTGGGAGGTGTGTGTGTGCATGCATGCCTGTGGATGGAAGAGGAAGAAGCATGGTGCCAGAGTAGAAAAAGCATGAGTTTCATTTCTTACATTTTGATTCTGAAATACCTGTGTGATATCTAAAATGGAAATGTCACATGGAAAACTGCATACTTCTTGGAGCTCAAAAAGATCTGGACTACAGTTGCCAAATGGGGAGTTGTTGACTCATAAATAGAAATGAAGCTATCTGTATGATGGAGATTGTCTAGAGAGAAGGTAAGAGAAGAAAGCCTGGAGGAACTTAGCCTGTCATGGTTAACTGACAGAAGACCATGAGAAAGGGGTGGTCAGAGAGTCAGGATAAGCCCCTGAAATCTGATGATGTAAAAGACCTGAAGGCAGAGGGTGTTTCAAGAACAAGGACTGGTCTACACTGTCAGATGCTACTGGTGTGTTAGATAAAATGAGACCTGAAAAATACCCAATGGTTGTATGACCAAGGTCATTCATGACTTTGATGAGACTGATTTTGTGGAGTGGAGAAGGCAGAAATGAGACTAGAGTAGAAAGGAAGGACCTTAGCCTTAGGGGCCAGAGTGTCACTCTGGAGCTGGCATGCTCAATGCTGTGGGCCAGAGGAATGTGCTATGCACCATGACAGCAGTGGGAAGGGCCCCATCAGGGCTCTGACCTGATAGAAGGGCTTTTGGGAGGAGGTAACATCGAAACCGAGTTATGAGAGGAAGGAAGGCCAACAGTTGGGGGCATGGTAGGGGTAAATGGGAGAGTTGTTCAATTCAGAGAAAGCAACGCATTCAAAGATAAAGAAGAAAGAAAGAACTTTTGAAGAACTGCCAATTTGCTTTATCTGGAAAATAGAGTTTGAGGAATGTCAGGAGGCCAGTAGGTAAGTAGAGGCCTTGTTAAAACCAGTGAAGGACTTTAGGCAGAAGAGAGACAGGAGCAGCTTCTAACTTAAAATGATCACTGTCTGCAATGGGAAGAATGAATTGGAGGGGGAGAAACAAGAAGCAGGAAGACCAGTTCTGTTGCAGGTAGAGAAATGATGAGGACCTTAAGCAAGCAGTGACTGTGGGGATGTAGGGAAAGAGCTATATTTGCAAGAGATACAATTGACAGAACTTGACCAATCTGAGATTGAGGATAAGAGAGCGCTCAAGAGAGTCAAGAATGCCCCTGATGTTTTCAACATCTCAACACATGGTGATGGTGTTATCTGAGGCAGAACTTCCCAAACAGTGGGCCACAAATGAATTGAATGTGTAGAACTCTTGATCTCCTCAGTCCTGGGGGCAGAATCTGGGGCAGCTGGAGTCCCCAAGCTGGTTGCCTCTCCTGTCCTTGTCACTTACTATGTGCTCTGAGTCAGGAAAATGATTGGGAAGATGCAATTAATGTAATGAATACAGGAGAAGGAGCAGACTTTCAAGAGGCATCTAAGTGAAAGTTCTGGTAGGTAACAGACACGTATCTCTGGAGTCCAGGAGAGAGCCCTGGGCTAGACATGGGGACACAGAGTTGTCAGCAACTGATAGTAATGAGAAGAAACTGATAACCATCATGACCTCCTGGAGGAGGACCTGAGTGGTGGGGGAGGGAAGACTTCTGCAGTTCAGGGTCTCTTGTGCCTCTTGGATTTTGTTCCATGTGCATGATATACATATCCAAAAATACAAAGAGATGGATGGATATCTGGATGGTTGGGTGTTAAAGTTTAACCACTATTAGAGAGGAGAGGGTGAAGATAGAGGGGGAGTGAGCAGAAGGGTTCTCTGCTCAAGTAGAACTCAAGTGCCAGAGCACAGGGTCAGCTGCAAACTGAAAGTGTCTCTGCTGCTAAGGCCAGAGGAAGGGGAGAAGGTGATGGATGCAGATGCAAGTCAGTGTGTGGAATGGAGGAATGCGGAACCAAACAGGCAGCGGGACCAGGTCCTGAAGGCCAAAGACTCAGGGAAAGGCTGGGCTTCTAAGGAAGGACATGAAGGTTTGAAATACAGGCATGTGTGCATAACGACATTTTGGTCAATGGCAGATGGCATGATACCACAGTGGTCCTGTTGTGGGCCAAAAGAGTGAGGGTCGTGATCAACTCAGTGGAGGCTATATGAGTAAACAGCAAACTGTTCTCATAAATGCAGAATGTTAGCAAACTGACGAACTGCATCTGCCGCCCAGAAGGAATGCTGAGGGCTATCACACCCCAAGTGCGGTGTTTCTTGTGATTAGGCACATCTGAAGCTTGTTAGCTATAATAATGGGAACCTGTGATCAATCAAGCAGCTGACCAACCATTAGCTCCTCCCTCCTCTTTCTACCCAATAAATACGAAGGGCTGTAAACGCTCAGGGCTGCCTTTGCTCACTAGAAGCAAGAAGCCTCCTTCTTCCCCTGACCCCTTCTTTTTCTTTAAAACAAATCCTTTTTCTTTGTCTTCATTTCTTTGTTCGTCCTCCTTTGTTCAGTCTGGTAGTAACTGGGGCAAACCGTGGCATGGTCTCATAACGTAATGGAGTTGAGCAATTCCTTCTGCCTAGTGACCTCCTAATGATCCTGACGCTGTGTAGGCCTAGGCTAATAATGTATGTGTTTGTGTCTTTGTCTTTAACAAAAAAATTTGAAAAGAAAAAAGTAATTTTTAAAAATAGAAAAAAGCTTATAAAAGGACATAAAGGATCTAAAGAAAAAGGATATAAAGAAAAAATATTTTTGTATAGTTGTACAAGGTGTTTGTGTTTTAAGCAGAGTGCTAATACAAAAGAGTTGGTTTTTAAAAACATAAAAGCTTAAAAATACAGTAAGCTAAGGTTAAGTTATTATCAAAGAAAGAAAAAAAAATTTCAGTGTCGCCTAAGTGCATGGTATTTATCAGTCTGCAGTAGTCTACAATAATGTCCTAGGCCTTCACATTCACACACCACTCACTCACTGACTCACCCAGAGCGACTTCCAGTCCCACAAGCTTCATTCATGGTAAGTGCCCTATACAGTTGTACCATTTTTTAATCTTTTATGCTGTTTTCTTTTCCTATACCTTTTCTGTATTAGATATGTTTAAATACACAAATACTATTATGGTTACAATTGCCTACAGTATTCAGTACAGTAACATGCAGTGCAAGTTTGTAGCCTAGGTGTATAGTAGCCTATACTATCTAGGTTTGTGTAAGTACATTCTCTCATGTTCATGCAATAACAAAATTGCCTACTGATGCATTTCTCAGAATGTATCTACCATTATTAACTGACACATGACTGCAACTGTTAAGAGGAAGGGAGACACACAAAGCAGAAAAAAATATAATTTTTTTCAGAGTTAAGGGCTCAGTGGAAGTTAGGGACCATTAATTTGTAGTGCCTGCAATGTATGATTGTGTGATTCCTTGCAAAGATGCTCAGTTGCCTGGATGCAGGAGCAGAAACCTAGATGCATGATTGTAGTAAACCCCAAAATATTAGAGTATACTGCTACCCCCTGCTTAGAATAAATGCAGTTAGAGTAAAAGTAACCCCACAACGTATTCCAACAAAATTTTGAGTTCTTCCATGTTGACTTTATTTGGAGTAGCAAATTATTTCCAAAAAGTTTTTATTTTTCTCACATTTGTGCACGTGCTTTACTGGTGCCTAAAATAGGTGCTAAGGTGACTTTGGTTATCCACATTGTACATGAGAGTGGAAAATGAGTCCAATTCACTTAGCATTTGGGAACGAAGAAGGTGAGGCAAAGAAATCGAAGGCCATTGCAAGAAAGCAGATGAAGTGATAGACTATGGGGGTCTAGATTGGATAAGGAAGGAAGTAATAAACAGAAAAAAAATAAAAGAATCCAAACAAAGGGGATATTGAAACTATTTAACAACCAGTGTGGGTACAGATCCCAACCAATTGAAACAGTTGCTGCCTTTCACAATGGACTAACTCATCAAAATCAACTGCAGGGGACAGAGTGGGTGCCATTGGTCCAGACCATAGAGGGTTGAGTAAGGTGAAAGTACAGGAAGTTGGGGAGGAAGGACAGAGAGAGGGTGGGGTTTGGGAATTCAGAGGAGGTTCTGGCTGATGGCCAAGTCACCAGGAGTGGGCCAAACCAGAGGAGGCAGGAAGGTGGCGGTGCAGGCACAGAGGGATATGTAGAAGTCCAATTGGCCATTGATTTTAACTCAAATTCTTTTATTCTCAGAATGTAGAGGCCCTCTGTGTGGCTTCCTATACTAGGCAGAATAGAGCTTCAAATTCCTTCTATGGGAGTGGGCCACAAAACAGTCATTCTAAAATTGACTCCATTGACTTGTAGTTAGTCCTAACTGTCCCATATATACTTGCATTATAGAAGTTTTGTGACAGACAAAAAAAAGACTTGATTTTATGCTGTGTTTTTATTAACAAAGGTCAAGGGGTATGTGTGTGTGTGTGTGTGTGTGTGTGTGTGTGTGATCTTAACTCTGTCACCTTTGGCTCTTGCCCCTGCAGAGAAACACTCTTCCAGATATTCCAAAATCAGAGACTCTCACAGTGTGGAGATCTCTGCTTACTAACATATCAATGAGATTATTCTTGTGTGAGGCTTGTTTAATCTCTTCAATTAATGCAATAATAAATTTCCTGATTTTAGAAACTGAACTACGTAAAAAAGATAAAAGGATCTCCTTACCCATCACAGATGACAGCCAGAAAGAACAGGTCTCAGATGGTAGGTACACTTACACTCAATTTTTTAAACTGCCCTTTTTATTCAAGGGTTAATAGTACATTGCAAAGAAAGAAATTTGATCACCCAGCAACCATAAAGTGGGACTTAAGTCATCCTGTATTCACAAAATAGGATTATATTTAAAATCTGTTTAAGTCTTTGGAGAAAATTACCAGATAGTCACTGTGCACCTTCTATCTGCTGGTCACTGTGAGAAACACTGGGGGCACAATAAGGAAGTGATGGCCCCACTCACTGGGGAAAGAAGCCATGAGAATATGAAAAGGTAAATGCCAAGACACACAGTGAATTACATGGCTTAATAAAACAAGGGAAGACAGGTCAAAAGGAAGGAAAGTACATAATAAGTAGTCTAAAAACTCACATGAAAAGGAGAAAGCCTGTAGAGAGGAGAAAATGTAATTGTATCTTGAAATCCAGTTGGGACCTAAGATGGCTAAAGATCTAAAAATGGGCGTTTCTTCAGAAACTGAGCTAGTTCAGTCACAGAGTATGAAAAATGTCTGGAGATCTTCTGTACAACAATGTGCATGTCTTCCGAATACAATGTCTTCCAGATGCATATAGGATGGATGAGGCTGGAAAGGTAGGTAGGGGCCATCTGTTGTTTGGCTGAGTGGTTAGTTAGCAATATGACTGATGAATGCTGGATGATGGCACTGTTGATGAAAAGAGTCAAACTCTGTAAGATATTTTAAGAGATTTATTCTGAGCCGAATATGAGTGACCATGGCCCATGATAGTCCTCAGGAGGTCCTGAGGACATATGTCCAAGGTAGTCAGAGTACAGCTCAGTTTTATATATTTTAGGAAGGCATGAGACATCAATCAAATACATTTAAGAAATACATTGGTTTCATTCAGAAAGGCGGGACAAGTCAAAGATGTAGGTGGGGCGCCTCCAGGCTATAGGTAAATTTAAACATTTTCTGGCAGACAGTTGGTTGAGTTTGTCTAAAGACCTGGGATTGGTAGAAAGGAATGTTTAGGTTAAGATAAAGGATTGTGGAGATCGAGTTTTATTGTGCAGAGGAAGCTCTCAGATAGCAGACTTAGAGAGGGCAGGTTACAAATTGTTTCTTATGAGACTTTAAAGGGTGCCTGGCTCTTAGTTGATTATCTCCTGAATCTGGGGAGAAAGGAAGGAAAACAAAGGGGAGAGGAGATTCTCTATAGAATGTGGATTTTCCCGCAAGAGATTTTGCAGGGCAATTTCAAGGTCTGGCAAGGAAATATATTTTGGGGTAAAACATTTTGATTGTCTTCCTTGTCATGGCAGAGTCAGATTGGAAAGTAAGTCACGATATACAGGGTTAAATATCTGATGAGAATTTATGGTTTATAGGGCATGACTCTCAGATCCCTTAGAAAGGAATTTAGGTGGCCAGGCACAGTGGCTCACGCCTATAATTCCAGCACTTCTGGGAGGCCAAGGCAGACAGATCACCTGAGGTCGGAAGTTTGAGACCAACCTGATCAACATGGAGAAATCCCGTCTCTATTAAAAAAACAAAAAAATTAGCTGGGTGTGGTGGCACGTGCCTGTAATCCCAGCTACCCGGGAGGCTGAGGCAGGAGAATCACTTGAACCAGGGAAGCGGAGGTTGTGGTGAGCTGAGATCACACCATTGCACTCCAGCCTGGGCAACAAGAGCAAAACTCTGTCTCAAAAAAAAAAAAAAGAAAAGAAAAGAAAAAAGAAAAGAAAGGAATTTGGGCAAGATAAAAAAAATCAGAGCTTAGTCCTCAGGACAAAGCACAAAATAGATGGGGTCAGGCTTAGAGAATTAATCCAGCTGTAACATGAGCCCTGTAGGGGATTATCAACAGCCCAAATCACTGTCCTGACAAGCGTGGTGAACTCAGTCCCACCTAGACAGTGTCTCTCTAGATATCTGAGTGGCAGCACTATTATTGCATTGGCCCAATTGGTGTTAAGCACCACTTAAGATCTCAGGGCACCAAGGCCCTTGTCAGAACTGAGGAAAACTGTAAGATCTGTCACGAAGGAGATGGCAGCTTTCCAGGGTGGAGGAAGAGAAGCCAAATTGTAGAGTGTGTATTCCTGAGACTACTCGCATTGAAACTAGGCCTCATAAAACTTAAAAAATTAGCACCAGGTGGCCCTAGATAGGGTCCCACCCTGCCTCGATAGGGTCCCACCCTGATAGGGTCCCACCCTGCCAATTCTGGGAAACAACCTCATGGGGTCCCACCCTGCCAATTCCGGGGGTCCCACCCTGCCTCGAAGTTCCCAGAATCAACAACTCCAGGAAAGAACCTCATAAGGTCCTGCTCTAACCAATTAGAACAAGACACCTTGCTCAGGCCATAGGTAGACCCAATTATTTTGCGCCTTAAGCTTTGTTTGAATTTCGCGCCATAAGCTGTGTTTGAACTTGTGTTTGCCTATATAAACAGCCTGTAACAAGCAGTCAGGGTCCCAGGGCCAACTTAGAGCTTGGGACCCTAGCGCGCTAGTAATAAATAACTCTCTGCTGTGAACCTCGTGTCGGTGATCCTTCGCGGCGACCCCTGCCCAGGAGGGAATCGAGAGTTCGGTTCTAACAGCATCAGAACAGTTTAAGTTGCTAATTACAGTTTTAGGTTCTTAGACCTCTACCTGAACAAAGCTTATGCAGATTAAAGAACTTTAGTTGTGATAAAAGAGAGAAAATGGGGTTGATTTAAGGTTGTTTTGCAGACCATTTGTTGAATAAGCATAGAATCAAATATAACCAATTACAGTGTTTTCCACATTTTGAGAAACATTTCCATATGCTTAGGTGGATTGTAAAAAACATACAGTGATTAATGAAATCAATTTAATCACTAGCATTTTTCTCACTGAAATAGAATGAAATTGATAAGAAAACAGTAAGGAGACCAGATTTTTTCCCCCAATGAACTAGAATAGAATAGAAAGAAAAAGGCAAGTAGAAAAAACAAGAAAAGGGTAAGTAGGACTAGATTAGTGTATTAGTCAGGGTTCCCTAGAGAGGTAGAACTAATAGGATATATAAATATATATAATATATAATTATATAGTATATATTTTATATTTTATAATATATAATTATATATTATATATTTTATATTTTATAATATATAATTATACATTATATATTTATAAATATATAATTTATAATTTATTATATATTATATATTAATATTATATATATATAAAGGGGAGTTTATTAAGTAATAACTTACATGATCAAAATTAGGCTGTCTGCAAGCTTGAGGAGCAAGGAGAGCCAGACCGAGTCTCAAAACTGAAGAACTTGGAGTTGTTTGAGGGCAGGAAGCATCCAGCATGGGAGAGAGATGTAGGCTGCGAGGCTGGGCAGTTCTCACGTTTTCACATTTTTCTTCCTGCTTTATATTTGCTGGCAGCTGATTAGATTGTGCCCACCAGATTAAGGGTGGGTCTGTCTTCCCCAGCCCACTGACTCAAATGTTAATCTCCTTTGGCAACACCCTCACAGACGCACCCAGGATCAATACTTCGCATCCTTCAATCCCGTCAAGTTGACACTCAGTATCAACCATCACAAATTCACCCCTTGTCAACTTAAACCCATACACATCTCCTGAGATCATACATAATCTTCAAATAAAGACAATAATAAGGTCATAATTATGCCTAACATAATACAACTATCCTTCATACAACTGGAAACGCACTAATTTCCAACCCAAATACTGTTACATAAAGTTAACAATACTTAAAATGGTAATATGAAGTCAATAAATCTTATTTCACATGATAAAACAAAAGGAAATAAAATGAAGATATTTTCTAAGTGTATACATGCACAAACATGTTTTTAACAAAAGGAGGAAACACTCATGACATTTACAGTCCTCATTTCTGCAGCTGGTCACATGGTTGTAGCTGGTATTAATGACTATCTTCTACTACACATTCTATATTCTCTTTGCCTTCAGCAAGCACCTCAGCAGGTCGTAGTTTTTTCCCTGGTGGAGCGACCCAAGCCTTCATTCCTGAGGGGTCTGGACCATTTGTAGTCCTGCCTGGATTGGGCTATTGTAGTTTCCCACTGGCCTTAATCACAGGGCATAGTAATACTAAGATAGGCCCTAATGAATCTCCTGTATTCCATGCATACTCTTCCTTACCTCCATTATGGAGTAGTAAACTGATTTCATCTTGATAGTCTGGGTCAGTCACCCCAGCTAACACTGTAACTCCTTTCTTAGCCTGTTGACTGAAAGGTAGGAGGAGCCCAAAGTGTCCAGGTGGCAATCTTAACTTCCAGTTTAATGGAATGGTTGTATCTCCTGGTGACAGTGTTCTTCCCTCTGGAACTAAGACCTCTAGGCCAGCAGAACATAATGTCGCAGGAATAGGAAGCAAAAATGTTGCTAATGGATCACTAGAGGTGACGGTGAGTGGTGCCATTTCCACTTCCACCCCTTGATTCCTAGACCTGTGATTCCTGGCTATGGGAGAAACAGTATCATATATTGGACGCTGATTCAGATCATACACGGCCTTCTGGAGAACTTTGCCCCAGCCCTGCAAAGTATTGTCACCTAGTTGGCATTGTAACTGTGACTTCAAAAGGCCATTCCACCGTTCTATCAATCCAGCTGCTTCAGGATGATGGAGAACATGGTAAGGCCAGCGAGTTGCATGAGCCTGAACACACTGCCCCACTTCTTTAGCTGTAAAGTGAGTGCCTTGGTCAGAGGCAATGCTGTGTGGAATACCATGCCAGTGGATAAGGCTTTCCATTAGTCCATGGATGGTAGTCATGGCAGAAGCATTGTGTGTAGGATGGGCAAACCTATATTTGGTGTAAGCATCTATTCCAGTGAGGACAAACCTCTGCCCTTTCCATGAAGGAAGAGGTCCAGTATAATCAACCTGCCACCAGGTAGCTGGCTGATCACCCCGAGGAATGGTGCCATATCGAGGGCTCAGTGTTGGTCTCTGCTGCTGGCAAATGGGGCATTCAGCAGTGGCTGTAGCCACATCAGCCTTGGTGAGTGGAAGTCCATGTTGCTGAGCCCATGCGTAACCTCCATCCCTGCCACCATGGCCACTTTGTTCATGGGCCCATCGGGCAATGACAGAAGTGGCTAGGGAAGAAGGCTCAGTGGTGTCCACAGAACAGGTCATCCTATCCACTTGATTATCAAATACTCCTCTGCTGAGGTCACCCGTTGGTGAGCACTCACATAGGATGCAAATATCTTCAGTTTTTGACCATTCAGAGAGGTCCATCCACATACCTCTTCCCAAATTTCTTTGTCACCAATTTTCCAGTCATGCTTTTTCCAAGTCCCTGACCATCCAGCTAAACCACTGGCTACAGCCCATGAATCAGTATATAATTGCACATCTAGCTATTTTTCCTTCCATGCAAAGTGCACGTTACACTGCTCGAAGTTCTGCCCACTGGGAAGATTTCCCTTCACCGCTGTCCTTCAGGGATGTCCTGGAAAGGGGCTGTAGTGCTGCAGCTGTCCACTTTCGGGTGGTGCCTGCATCTCGTGCAGAACCGTCTGTGAACCAGGCCCTAGTCTTCCCTTCCTCTGTCACCTAATCATAGGGAACTCCCCATGAGGCCATCAGTGCAGGCTGAGGAAGAGAAGGCAGGGTGGCAGGAGTGGAGACCATGGGCATTTGAGCCACTTCCTCGTGGAACATACTTATGCCTCCAGGACATACTTGAGCCCAATCACATATATACCACTTCCATTTGATGATGGAATGCTGCTGAGCATGACCCACTTTATTGCTAGATGGGTCAGAAAGCACCCAGTTCACGACAGGCAGTTCAGGTCACATGGTGACTTGATGACCCATAGTCAAATGTTCAGTTTCCACCAAAGCCCAGTAACAGGCCAAGAGCTGTCTCTCAAAGGGACAATAGTTATCTGCAGAAGATGGCAGAGCCTTGCTCCAAAATCCTAGAGGCCTCTACTGTGATTCACCTATGGGGGCCTGCCAAAGGCTCCAGACAGCATCCCTATCTATCACTGACATCTCAAGCACCATTGGATCTGCTGGGTCATATGGCCCAAGTGGCAGAGCAGCTTGCACAGCAGCCTGGATCTGTTGCAGAGCCGTCTCCTGTTCTGGACCCCACTCAAAACTGGCAGCCAGCCTTTCAGGTCACTCAATAAATGAGTGGAAGTAACACACCCAAATGAGGAATGTGTTGCCTCCAAAATCCAAATAGGACCACTAGGCATTATGCCTCTTTCTTGTTTGTAGGAGGGGCCAAATGCAGCAACTTATCCTTCACCTTAGAAGGAATATCTCCATAGACCCCACACCACTGGACCCCTAGAAATTTTACTGAAGTAGAAGGTCCCTGAATTTTAGTCAAATTTATTTCTTATCTTCCGGCATGTAAATGTCTCACCAATAAGTCCAGTGTGTTTGCTACTTCTTGCTCAATGGATCTAGTCAGCATAATGTCATCAGTGTAATGAACCAGTGCGATATCTTGTGGAAGTGAAAAGTGATCAAGGTCGCTCCGAATAAGATTATGACACAAAGCCTGGGAGTTGATATACCCCTGAGGTAGGACAGTAAAGGTACATTGATGGCCTTGTCAACTGAAGGCAAATTGCTTCTGGTGGGCCTTATGGACAGGAATGGAGAAAAAGGCATTTTTCGAGTCAATGGCTACATACCAGATACCAGGAGATGTGTTAATTTGCTCAAGCAATGAGCATCTGGTACAGGCAGCTGCAACTGGAGTTACCACTTAGTTAAGCTTACGATAATCTACCGTCATTCTCCAAGATCCATCTGTCTTCTGCACAGGCCAAATGGTAGAGTTGAACGCGGATGTGGTGGGAATGACCACCCCTGCATCTTTCAAGTCCTTGATAGTGGCACTAATCTCTGCGATCCCTCTAGAGATATGTTATTGTTTTTGATATACTATTTTTCTAGGTAGAGGCAGCCCCGATGGCTTCCATTTGGCCTTTTCCATCATAATAGCCCTCACCCTACCAGTCAGGGAGCCAATGTGGGGTTTCTGCCAGCTGCTAAGTATGTCTATGCCAATTATGCATTCCGGCACTGGGGAAATGACCACAGGATGAGTCCAGGGACCCACTGGACCCTCTGTAAGTCAGACCTGAGCTGAAATTCCATGAATTACCTGACCTCCATAAGCCCCTACTTTAACTGGAAGACCACAATTATGTTTTGGATCCCCTGGAATCAATGTCAGCTCAGAGCCAGTGTCCAGTAGTCCTTGAAATGTCTGATTATATCCCTTTCCCTATTGCACAGTTACTCTGGTAAATGGTCAGAGGTCTCCTTGGGGAAAGATGGGAGAAAGATTCACTGCATAAATTGTCAGTAATGTAGTGGGGTCCTCCCTCAAGGGGGCTTGGTCTCCCCTTCATTCAAAGGGTTCAGGGTCTGTAAACTGGCTCAAATCTGGAAATTGATTGAGGGGCCATGATTCTCTGTTTTATAATTCAAATGAGTCTTTTATCTATTCAGCCTAGAAGTTTTCTCCATATATAAATTAAGTAGGAATGCAGTAGGCTTCCTGTCAATTTCACTTCTAGGAACACCATGATTAATTAGCCAATGCCAGAGCTCTACACAAGTCAGACTATTCTGATTGCTGCTTTGTCTCTGCTGTCCATTATGGTAGTTATACCCACCTTAGCTTTTTTTTTTTTCTTTTGAGATGGAGTCTGGCTCTGTTGCCCAGGCTGGAATGCAGTGGCATGATTTCAGCTCACTGCAAGCTCCGCCTCCCAGGTTCACGCCATTCTCCTGCCTCAGCCTACCAAGTAGCTGGGACTACAGGTGCCTGCCACCATGCCCAGCTAATGTTTTGTATTTTTAGTAGAGACAGGGTTTCACCATGTTAGCCAGGCTGGTCACAATCTCCTGACCTTGTGATCCACCCACCTCGGACTCCCAAAGTGCTGGGATTACAGGTGTGAGCCACCGCGCCCGGCCCCACCTTGCCTTTGATGGTTAGTTAAGTGCCACAACTTGGCCCCTGCCACCTTGGGATCCAGTTATTCCCAATGTATTTAAGTTTTGTAGTTGAGTGACTATGGTTCCCACTGTTAGATCTGACATACAGAGTAGAGCAATTACGGGGCTCTTCAAAGATGCAGGTGCTACCCTCACAAATCTATTTCACAAGGCATTGGTCAAGGGTATATCTTTTGTACCCTCCCAGCTGGGATGAGTAGGTCTAAAGTGACTAATCCACTCCACCATGCCAATCTCCTTAAGCCTTTGGATCCCTTCCATTAAACCAAGGGAGATCAGGCATTTCCATCTCACTCACAGTGGGCCATCTTTTAATCCATATTTCAGCTAACCAAGCAAATAAACTACTAGAACCTTTTTTAACTTCCTGAGCTGCAACATTAAATGCAGAGTCCCTACTTAGTGGTCCCAAGTCAATAAATTCAGCCTGATCCAACTCTATGTTCCTTCCACTATTATCCCATACCCTTAATATCCATTCCCATGCCTGTTCTCCAGATTTCTGTTTATATAAATTAGAGACATCAACTGGGTGCAGTGGCTCACGCCTGTAATCCCAGCACTTTGGGAGGCTGAGGCAGGCGGATCACAAGGTCAGGAGATCGAGACCATCCTGGCTAACATGGTGAAACCCTGTCTCTACTAAAAATACAAAAAAAAAAAAAAAATTAACTGGGCTTGGTGGCAGGCACCTGTAGTCCCAGCTACTCAGGAGGCTGAGACAGGAGAATGGCGTGAACCCAGAAGGCGGAGCTTGCTGCACTCCAGCCTGGGTGACCGAGCAAGACTCTGTCTCAGAAAAAAAAAAAAAAAAAAAATTAGAGACATCAAGCAGCTCTTTTTGAGTGTAGCACACTTCTTCATGGGTCATACTCTCAATCTCATCTCTAGAGGCCCACTGAGACTTTAGTTATAGGTCTAGAAGCAAACAAGGGTGTTAGGGGTGGCTCCTGAAGAGAATCAACATTATCTTGCCTGGCAACTGCCTCAGGGGAGGCCATCACTCTTGCCTCAGGAAGCACACAGGGTTTATCTCCTCAGACAAAGGTGGAAAGACTGATGACAGCATGGGTCGGGGAGGGGATGTTGCCGCTACTGGTATGGGGAAGCTGTTCCTTCTGGCAAAAAAGTTCATCAGAGTTTACAAACTCAGTATCCCCAGCTTCATCAGGGTTCTCCCACATGTCTCCTTCCCAAGTTGCAGGGTCCCATTCTTTTCCAATTAATGCCCTCACTTTAACAGGAGACAATTGGAAAGGCTGTGCATGCACCTTTCACTGCACCTTTCAGCCACTCACATGATAAGAGCTTGTGTCTGTTTTTCCACAATTTCAGCTATTTCTCTACAGGAGATAAGACTCACTTAGGGCAATCTTTGCAGATTTGAGGCTCAGTATCTGCTTCTGTAGCCAGGAGACAGAATCTCTGAGTTCATCATTTTCTTTCATCACTTTGTCTACTGAACTTAGGAGCAACTAACCAGCTTCATTATGTTCCCTTGTTCACCACATATGGTCAAAGGTATTATGTATAGAGTCATTAAACTCCCTGCCTCTCATGAGCAGTGAATCAGGAGTGTCAAATGCATTTATTTTGTGTAACTCATTAAACAGTTCATGCCAAGGACTATCAGTGTTCTCCATACTATTAGAAGTAGAGTCCTTAGCATTTGGGGGTCTAATCATACTAACCAGCCAACTCCAGAAACCCAAAAACCAACAAAAGAACTCCATCCTTAATATTCTGTTTCTCTAGAACCACTCCTGGTACCAAAATCTATATAGTCAAGGTTCCCTAGAGGGACAGAACTAATAGGATACATCTGTATAAATAAAGTGGACTTTGTTAAGTATTAACTTACATGATCACAAGGTCCCACAATAGGCTGTCTGCAAGCTTGAGGAGCAAGGAGAGCCAGTCCACATCTCAAAACTGAAAAACTTGGAGTCCAATGTTTGAGGGCAGGAAGCATCCAGCATGGGAGAAAAATGAAGGCTGGGAGGCTGGGCAGTTCTCACCTTTTCACATTTTTCTTCCTGCTTTATATTTGCTGACAGGTGATTAGATTGTGCCCACCAGATTAAGGGGGGGTCTGTCTTCCCCAGCCCACTGACTCAAATGTTAATCTCCTTTGGCAACACCCTCACAGACACACCCAGGATCAATACTTTGCATCCTTCAATCCAATCAAGTTGGCACTCAGTATTAACCATCACAATTAGAAAAGGATAAGTATTATTTCATGTAATTTTGTTTCATTAATATGTACACAAATGTGCACACTGGACTATAATGTAAAATATGTCTTTTATTGTGGGTCATAGTCACTGAAGTTTGAAAAACATTGACTTAGAACATCTCATGGCCTAGTCAGGTTGTTGGTTATATTCTAAATCCAGCATGTTTAATTTAATTTTGATTTCAGAACATAAAGATCTAGTCCCTCATGAAGAAAAAAATCCAGTCATGTCAGACGGTAAGTCAGTGGGGTTATAAACAGTGTCTATATTGCTAATAATCATGACTCATATTGTCCAGTTGTTAGGGAATAATGTGATGGCCTAGCAACCAAAGCAAGTCTTAAATAACTTCATATGCTTCACAGACACTTTGAAATGGGCACAAAAATGTCAACTTTTTTTTTGTTTAATCACTCAAACTGCTTCCTTGTCATAGTCACCTCAAACTCTCCCAAAATACTCTTAACTTCAGCTCCAGTCCCTTGTGTCTGTTGCTTCTCACCTTTCCCTTTTCTTCTCAATTCTTTATTATGAAGCCCAAAATAACCAATATGGCAAGACAGCATCTTTCTCAGAAGACAGGTGAGAGGAAGAGACTGAGAAGGCCAAGTTAGAATTCCCCTTAACAGGGAAAATCTGGGAATTTTTGTCTCATTATGTGTATATATATATCTCATCATATATATAATTTATAATGTATTACATAAATACACACACACACATATGCTGTTGACCCATGAACAGCATGAGTTTGAACTGTGCAGGTCCACTTATTACGCAGATTTTCTTCTACCTCTGCCATCCCTAAGACAGCAAGACCAACGCCTCCTCTTTCCTCCTACTCCTCCCCAGCCTTGTCAACATAAAGAAAATGAGGATAAAGAACCTTATCATGATCTATTTCCACTTAATGAATAGTAAATATATTTTCTCTTCCTTATGATTTTCTTAATAACATTTTCTTTTCTCTAGCTTTTATTGTTAGAATGCAGTATATGATACATATAACATACAAAATATATGTTAATCAACTGTTTTGTTATCGGCAAGACTTCTGGTCAACAGTGGGCTATTAGTTAAGTTTTGGGGGGAGTCAAAAGTTGTATGTAGATAATTGATGACACAGAGGAATGGTGTCCCTAATCTCCAGATTGTTCAAGGGTCAAGTGTATACATATAATGTGAGTGCTTGCACATATTTATGTAGAGGACTGTATTTTTTCTAAAGCTGCCTATACAAACCGTATATCCAAGAAATAATAATTTAGTCTGTTTCCATTTTTACAACTTCACCTGAAACTGTCTATTTAGAAGGAAGCTAGCAATCATTGAGAAGTTGCCTAGTGGTTTATGGGGGCCAGGGAAGGAGGCTTCATAGGGATGTTGGTAGAAAGATGCTATACTGAGCAGTTGACTGAACATCTGCTTGTTCATATTGTCCACTCAGAACATGGATAAGTCATCATCATGGTTGAGACTTTATATAACAGTGGTCTGGCATCTTGTGACTCCTAGGAGAGCGATGCATTCAGAGAAACTTCAGAGTGGAAGGAACAAGATAGAAGAAAATGAAAATAACTGCAAAAATTATTGCGCTTTACATAGTAAAAACTATTCTTTTAACTCTATTTGCAGCAGCAGATTTTCTAAATCAGATTCCCCAAACCACCTTTGAAAAGCCACAGAGTCTTGAGTTCCTAAATGGTAGGTGGTAGACAAAACATTAACTAATATTTTCTTGTTCTACAAGTGGAACTGGGTAGTAGAGGATCGAGTTTCCTTGCAATACTATTCTTGTCAAACCCTCCCCACTTCCCACATTCCCCAGGGACCCAGCCTTGGTTGCTTACTCTCCTGGATCCTAGCTTCCCACTTTTTTTTTTTAAAGACAGGGTCTGCTCTGTTGCCCAGGCTGAAGTGCAGTGGTACAGTCACAGCTCACTGCAACCTCAGCCTCCTAGACTTGTGATCCTCTCAACTCAGTCCCTCAGGTAATTGGGACCACAGGCATGCACCACCACACCCAACTAATTTTTAAATTTTTTTTTTTTGTAGATCTAGGGTATCACAGTGTTGCCCAGGCTGGTCTCAAACTCCTGGACCCAAGTGACCATCTACTTTGGCCTTCTAAAGTGCTAGAATTACAGGCATGAGCCACCTGCCTGGCCTGCTTCCCACTTTTGCAACCAAACCTTTGAGAACCTAATCCTTCCCTCAAGATGAATAAGTAAGGAAATTGACACAAGTAATCTGCATGTCCAGAGTTCCCAAGTATATAACTGAGTTGAAAACAAAGCTGATGTAGGTTTCTTCGTGGTTGACCAGTCAGGATATTCACCCAAGCCCCCACCCTTTTATTTAAATGTCCAATAAAATGAACAAAATCTCATGCACCTTTCATTCTGAAATGTATGGTATGATGGACTTAAGAATGGGGCTAATCAGGAGAATTAGAATTGGTGCATAGAGGAGCAGCAAAGCCAAGAGCAGAAATGGAGCTGACAACATAGCTGCATACACGATTTGGAATGAAAAGCAAGGTGCCAGGAGAGAACATATAAATAGCTTGTGGCCAGGGAAGAGGCCACAGTTAGTTTTGCTATATGAAAATACCTAGCTATGATCTCATGGCTTTATTTCCCCATAGAATCACTCTCACGCATGCACTTTCTCAGCTATTGAATCATGAATACAGGAATCCAGCAAACAAAAAAGCTAATAAAAACATATGCTACTAACATGTTTTGGAAATAGTTATATATTTTCATTTCTTTTCCTTTTACAGGCTTTGAAGGCAAAACTGTGGAATCCTAACAGATCAAATTGGATGAAATACATAATTACTTGGTAGCATAATAAATATAGAAAGAATTTACATAAATGTCTTTATTGAAGGAAGAATAATTTGAAAGATTTATGTCAGTCTTAGATAATACCATGCAAGGCAATTAAATCACTGTGACAACATAAAGGTCAGAGTTCAGTTATTTTGCGTTACTTGTATCCACTCATGTTTGTTTAATAATAATTGCATTTTCTCAGAAATATTTTGGTGTCAAATGCTATCTTTTATACTACATTAAAATAGAGTTGTCAGTCATTGCATCTGCCCATACATCTTCTGAGAGAACCTGCTTCCTTCCACCAGCCATACCTAAGACCTGCACCTAAGTGACCATGTTTGCTCAAATGTCCTCACCACCTTGGTCTCAACTAATTAAGCCAAACAGATGTACCTCACTCAAGGATAACCAATCATATTTTCTCTCTCTCTCAAAAAAAAATTGAACTGAGACCAATGAGTAAGTTGGTGACTGGGTCAGGTTGATGGTAGTGAACTATGTGCCTGTGAGCTCTTCAGAGCTAGTTGGGTTCACCACCTTCATAAGACCTGCCTCTGTACCATTTTTCCCTGGATGTGCTTTGTTTAAGTATCTGTACAATAAATCACACTTTTTTAAAGCTCAGATTGAATAGGTTTCTGCTCCTTGACAACAGATATGGCCTGAATAAAATGAATTTTGAAAGAAAAGCATAATATTTTTACTATATAATTGCATGGTTTAAGTAAAAATTACAGTCTTTTATTAAAGCAGTAATAGCCAAACCAGTATGCTCAGATATTTTCCAGCTAATAAGACCCTTTACAAATGCCAATTAGGAACTTTTGAAAGCCCAGGAGTCATGTGAAAAGCTGCTGATATCTGTGCTTTCTCTGTATGCTTAATAACTCTTAAGATATGAATCATATTCTGAAAATTCAGGGAAATTGCAGATGCATCTTCTGCATTGCTTCTGCACCATTATAATGCAATGGGTAGTTTCAAACCCATTACTGACTTTTGCTTGTTTCCAAAGTCAGCACTTCATGTGATGTTATTGTGAAGAAAGCTTGATATCTGTGTTAAGGACATTGATTTTGTGCCCTAATCCTACCAATACCATTGCCTGACTTTGTGGGGTCCTCAACCCAAGGAATGTGACCACAGAGAACAATACCTGGATGGAAAATCAAATGGCGCTTCACACAGAGCTGAGCACATGGCGATTTTGCCCCTCAACATGCAGGGCTTCTTATGAGAAAACTAAGCAAGATTGGAAACCATGATTCAGACCAAGAAGCCTAAGCTAAACTTCCTGCTCCATATCCCTTGAATCAGTCATGTGACTCACTTGTTACCCATAACCAGATAGAAAGGCTGGAACAAAGAACACAACCACGAACACATCATCTTTCAATGTAGTGGCCTGCCTCTTAGTGATTTTCTTCCCATGAGTGCCAAGTTGTGAACAATGAGATAATGAGCTTCTTCTCCAATTGGTGGACATCTAGGAGAGGGCTAGAGGAGATCTAGACAGAGTTTTGTCCCTTTTTGGGACATACTCATCCCCATCCCCAGAAGTCTGTACTTCCAGCATGAATATGAACTGCCATATGTTTGGACCACCATAGGATGACAAGAATGCTCTAGAATAGACTCCTATAGGAGAGTAGAATGGATTGATTTTAATCACCATATCTACTACCACACATTTGTCCCAAATTAATATATGGAATTATACTGGGAAGAAAGTGTTAAGTGTTTGCTATTTATTTAGAAATAATAATGATGCCACTTCAAAAATATTTTTCAGGGTGATCTGGTTTGACTCTGTGTCTCCACCCAAATTTCATCTTGTAGCTCCCATAATTCCCATGTGTTGTGGGAGGGATCCGGTGGGAGATAATGGAATCATGGGGGCGGGTCTTTCATGCTGTTCTCATGATAGTGAATAAGTCTCACAAGATCTGATGGCTTTAAAAATGAGTTTGCCTGCCCAACCTCTCTCTTTGCCTGCCGCCATCCACATAAGATGTGACTTGTTCCTCCTTGCTGTCCACTATGATTGAGAGGCCTCCCCACCCTGTGGAACTGTGAGTTCAATTAAACCTCTTTCTTTTGTAAATTGCCCAACCTCGGGTATGTCTTTATCAGGAACATGAAAATGGACTAATACATGGGGCACAGGGAGTTTTTTTTGTTTTTTTGTGTGTTTTTTATGTTGTTGTTTTTTTTTTGACTGATGCACTAGTTCTCATGGTAGCCTGTTATATATAATAGACCAACTTGGGAAATCTCAAGTCTGATTTTCCCGTTAAAAGTAACTTTAATGCGAGGTTATTGTAAGTAGTTTCTCTATGTTGTTAAAGCTATCATGGTAAAGCCATGAGGGAGGAATATTCTGTAGAAAAATTAGAGTATTGTTTGGAGAAAGGCATTATGTGTATAAAGTAATTAATTGGTCACTGAAATATGAGTTAAGCATCTATAAATCTTTGTAGCTATAGCAAGCACTATTAGTTGCCCTCCTTACATCCCGGCTTCATTCTCGTGACCAACAGAAGTCTGATTTTGTTGGGATGGCTGATGGGCCCAATAAATGGTGAGATCTAATTTAGTCCCATTTGCCAGTGATTGGTCTAGGGGTAGGCATACGGCCCAATTTTGGACACTGATAGATAAGTGTTCTGGAGGCCTGCATGAGAGAGAGAGAATAAATGGTATGCAAGGAGAAAGCACTTTGG
The DNA here is from genome assembly GCF_008728515.1 of Papio anubis. Taxonomy (NCBI): domain Eukaryota; kingdom Metazoa; phylum Chordata; class Mammalia; order Primates; family Cercopithecidae; genus Papio; species Papio anubis. Next base: position 90,656,934 of record NC_044985.1, on the reverse strand, counting down.
CTCCCACCTACTTCCTTCCTGCTTAAATGCTGTCCTACTGAGATATAATGCTCACAGCTTCAGCAACCATTTTGTAGCCATGAGAAGAGACATCACCAGCATAGGAGGGTAGCAGTAAAGAAAGACAGAAAAAGCCTGGCGCCTAATCCTGAGGCCTTGATGACTTCAAAGAGCCTCTGAACCAACCCTGGATCAACTCCAGAACTTCTGTCTAACAAACAATAAATAACACTAGGTTTTAAGTCCATGTTAATGATGGGTTCTATTACTTATAGACAATGGCTGCATACTTATATGTGTGGCTATATATGCTTATAGCTAACAGCTATTTAACTTAATAGAGAAATACCTTTCAACTATTCGTTTTAAGTGAATTAATAAGGAATATATTTAGATCATTTGTTTTTTAGAGACAAATTCTCGCTCTGCACCCAGCCTGGAGTGAAGCGTCACAACTGTGGCTCAGTGCAACCTAGAATTCCTGGGCTCAAGCCACCTTCCCACCTCAGCCTCTCAAGTATCTGGGACTACAGGAACATGCCACTACACCTAGCTAATTTGTTTTTGTAGATGGGGTCTGGCTATGTTACCCAGGCTGGTCTTGAACTCCTGGACTCAAGTGATCCTCCCGCTTCAGCCTCCTGAGTAGCTGGGACTGCAAGCATGAACAACCACACTCAGCCCCTAGACAAACTGACTTTTCTGACTCAGCCAGGCTTAAAATCTATACTGACTGTTATATTTGTTCTGTCTTCCCCAATTCCAGTCAGTAAATGCCATCAACTTACTTCAATTCTAGACCATGATTTTTGACATTAGCATGAATCAGAATCACTTGTTAAAACAGATTGCTGGGGGCTGGGCATGGTGGCTCACACCTGTAATCCCAGCTACTTGGGAGGCCAAGGTGGGCAGATCACTTGAAGTCAGGAGTTCAACACCAGCCTGGCCAACATGGTGAAATCTCATCTCCACTAAAAATACAAAAATTAGCCAGGCATGGTGGCACCTGCCTGTGGTCCCAGCTACTCCAGAGGCTGAGGCCAGAGAATCACTTGAACCCAGGAAGGGGAAGCAGAGGCTGCAGTGAGCCAAGATCGTGCCACTGCACTCTAGCTGGGGTGACAGAGCAAGACGCTCTCAAAAAAAAAAAAAAAAAAAAAAAAAACCCCAACAAACAAAAAAGATTGCTGGGGACCATCTCCAGAGTTTGTGACTCAGTAAGTCTTAGTTCTAACAAGTTCTCAGGTGAGGCTGATGCTACTGATCTAGGGACCATACTTTGACAACCACTGCCCTACACTATGTCTTCAAACTTCATCTCACTGAAGCCTCGATAGATCTTACACAGTGAGGTGGCCTTTCCTCTCTTGGCCAAACCATTACTTATTTCTTTTTATTTCAGGGAGATGAACATTATGAGACTCCAAGAGACAGAAATAGGATAAAGAGCTATTCCTCCATCTACACCCTACCAGATGCAACTGGGAAATAATGTGTAACTTCCATTTGCTCCTTTGCTGGCCTTAAAACTAACATGTTTAACTCTAAAACAGTCCTGGCCCAGAGCTGAAAGCTTACTCAGTCTGCAGAGGACACAGAAAGGTTACCCAAGCTTGCAGCTGAGTTTCTGGAAGCAAACTGGTGACTCTCCCAACAGTGAGCAGCTGTTCTGCCCCTCATATTAATTTCTTCTGGGCAGAAAAAGGGAGCCCACAGAGACATCTAATCACAAGTCTCTCAGTTTATTGGTACAAAGAAGCATGATTTCTATACAGAGAGGCCATAGCAAAGGTTTTGCAGAGTCCTGGCAGCCTCCTCCTTTGTAGGTGGGCTACCCATCTCTGGGAAAGCAGCCACAAACCCTAGTGTGTCTTGCTCAAAAGCAACACACATAAGTCATACTTAAGCAATGCCACCAAAATTACGTTTTCATCTACAGTCCCCAAAATTACCACCATGTTTGCGAAATCCCATGATGAGCCCTCAGTCCTCATGCTGACTTGACCTATCAGTAGCATTTGACATACGTCTTAGGCCCTTCGTGCTACTATAACAAAGTACCGTTGAGCAGTAGCTTAGAAACAACAGAGATTTATTTATCACTATTCTAGAAACTGGGAAGTCCAAGATCAAGGTGGCAGCAGATTCAGTGTTAGGTAAGAACACATTTCTTGGTTCGTAGATGGTGCCTTTTCACTGTATCTCCACATGGTGGAAGGGGCTAGGCAGCTCTCAGATGCTTTTTTTAGAAGGACACTAATCCTATTCATGAGGTTACTACCCTAATGACCTAATCACCTCCCAAAGGCCCCACCTCCTAAAGCCTGCTGTGGTTTGGACATTCATCCCAACTAAACCTTATGTTAAAATTTCGTCCTAATGTTGGATGTGGAGCCTAGTAAGTATCTGGGTCATGAGGGTGGATCTCTCATGAATAGATTAATGCCTTCCCTTGGGGTGAGTGAGTTCTCTTGCTCTTAGTTCCTGCGAGAGCTGATTGTTGAAAACTGCCTGGCACCTCCCCACTTCTCTTGCTTCCTCTCTCACCATGTGATCTCTGTATATGCCAGCCCCCTTTTGCCTTCCACCATGAGTAGAAGCTGCCTGGGGCCCTCGCCAGATGTCCAATCTTGAACCTTCCAGCCAGCAGAATTATGAGCCAAATAATCCTCTTTTCTTTATAAACTATCTCAGGTATTCCTTTATAGCAACACAAAGCTAAGACAGCATCACATTGGGGATTAGTTTTCAAAATATTAATTTGGGTAGGGGGAGCAAACATTCAGTCCATAACAACATAGCCAATCATTTCCTTTTCTCTGATACACTTACTTCACCTGCCTTTTAGGGCATGAGACTTTCATGGTTTTCTTCCTACTTCATCCCCATGAAGTGCTTTACTATTTTTTAGTCTCTGTGCTGATTTATCCTCTTACACCCTTATAATATTGGAGTACACGAGGGATCTGTCCTTGATTGCCGTCTATAGCTACTCATGACTCCACCCAGTCCATCTATATGCAAGTAATCCCCTAATTTATATCTCCAGGTCAGTCATCTCTTCCAAACTGAAGATTCCCCTATCCTACTTGCAATTTGCACTTAAACGGCTGAGACACGTGAATTAGCATGTTTCAAACTTCTCTCTTAATTCCCATATCTCCTACCTGCTCCTCCAACAAAATCTCAATAAACAGGAATTTCGTCTTTCCATTCACTCAAACCAAAATTCCTGGAGTCATCCTTACCTTCTTTTTCTTTTACACTCCATGCTCAATCACAGGAAGTCCTGATAGCTCTACCTTCAAAATGGTTTTCTGGATTTACCAGAAGCCAAATTTTACCATTACTCTCTGGGTCCAAGCCTCTACTATCTTCTGGATTATTGTAGAGCCTCCTAAGTAGCCTCCCTTCTTTATCCTTGGCGTCTTACAGACTATTCTTAGGATAGTAGCTACTGTGGTTTGTATATTTGTTTGAAATTTCTAAATGTCATGTTGAAATTTTATCCCCAATATAGATTCTAACAGGAGGTATTGGGTCATGAGAGTGGATCCCTCATGAATTGCTTTGTGCCATCCTCACAATGAATGAGTCTCACTCTGTTAGTTTCCACGACAGTTGATTGTTGACAAGCATCCTGGACTTCCCTCTTCATTCTCTTGCTTCCTCTCTCACCGTGCGATCTGTGTAGGCCAACTTCCCTTCACCTTCTGCCATGAATAGAAGTTTCATGAGGCCCTCATCAGAAACAGATGTTGCCACCATGCTTCTTGTACAGCCAGAAGAACTATGAGCCAAATAAACTTATTTTCTTTATAAATTATCCTGCCTCGGGTATTCCTTTATGGAAACACAAATGGACTGAAATGGTAGCCAAAGTGATACCCTCTTTTAAAATGTAAATCAGGTGTAAGGAAAGGGTCCAGTTTCAGTTTTCTTTATATGGCTAGTCAGTTTTCCCAGCACCATTTATTAAATAGGGGATCCTTTCCCCATTGCTTGTTTTTGTCAGGTTTGATGAAGATCAGATGGTTGTAGATGTGTGGTGTTATTTCTGAGTTCTCTGTTCTGTTCCATTGGTCTATATCTCTGTTTTGGTACCAGCACCATGCTGTTTTGGTTACTGTAGCCTTGTAGTATAATTTTAAGTAAGGTAGCGTGATGCCTCCAGCTTTGTTCTTTTTGCTTAGGATTGTCTTGGCTATATAGGCTCTTCTTTGGTTCCATATGAAACATAAAGTAATTTTTTTCTAATTCTGTGAAGAAAGTCAATGGTAGTTTGATGGAAATGGCATTGAATCTATAAATTACTTTGGGCTGTATGGCCATTTTCACATTTATTCTTCCTATTCATGAACATGGAATGTTTTTCCATTTGTTTGTGTCCTCTCTTATTTCCTTGAGCAGTAGTTTGTAGTTCTCCCTGAAGAGTCCTTCATGTCCCTTTTCAGCTGTATTCCTAGGTATTTTATTCTCTTTGTAGCAATTGTGAATGGGAGTTCATTCATGGTTTGGCTCTCTGCTTGTCTATTGTTGGTATATAAGAATGTTTGTGTTTTTTGCACATTGATTTTGAATCCTGAGACTTTGCTGAAGTTGCTTACCAGCTTAAGGAGTTTTGGGTCTGAGACGATGGGGTTTTCTAGATATAGGATCATGTCATCTGCAAACAGAGACAGTTTGACTTCTTCTCTTCCTATTTGAATACTCTTTATTTCTTTCTCTTGCCTGATTGCCCTGGCCAGAACTTCCAATACTGTGTTGAACAGGAGTGGTGAGAGAGGGCATCTTGTCTTGTGCCGGTTTCCAAAGGGAGTGTTTCCAGCTTTTGCCCATTCAGTATGATATTGGCTATGGGTTTGTCATAAATAGCTCTTATTATTTTGAGATATGTTTTATCAATACCTAGTTTATTGAGAGTTTTTAACATGAATGATGTTGAATTTTATTGAAGGCCTTTTCTGCATCTATTGACATAATCATGTGGCTTTTGTCATTGGTTCTGTTTACATGATGGATTACATTTACTGATTTGCATATGTTGAACCAGTCTCACATCCCAGGAAATGCATGCAGGACTTAAAGCCTAAATGATGGGTTGATAGGTTCAGCAAACCACCATGGCATATGTATACCTGTGTAACAAACCTGCATATTCTTTGCTTGTATCCCAGAACTTAAAGTAAAATAAAAAATATATTAGGAAAAGAAGATTATCCTTTGGGAATTAAACTGCAGTCATCACATACAAAATGTATTGCAAGAGAGATATACAAAAAGGAAAAAAGAATTTTCTTCTCACTTCCAAGAATAGGATAGTAATGAATTATATTTTGAGGGTGAAATGACCAGTCATCTTAAAGCAACAGAATGAATCCCAGGTTTCAGTTAATAGCTAACCTTGACTATAAATTTAAAACGTTGGTACATCTAAAAAAAGGAATTATCAATCAAAAAGGGATTGTGTCAACCATGGAAAAAAAGAAAATCACAAAAATTGGTGATATTCATCCAAATAGTTTCCAACAGAGTAACAGCTTTCTATAATACACTATACATAGTATAACCCCTTTGGTAAGGTTATCTCTACAGAAAGGATAGATGAATCGGATGATTTTTAACTTTTACCATTAAACAGATACTTTATTTAAAAAAAAATGTGAATCAGATTGTAGCTCAACTACGTTTAGGAGCTCATAGAGGCTCTCCACTACAGAATAAAAGTCAAAGTCCTTATGATGGCCTAGAAGGCCACATGATCTGTTCCCACCCCCACCTTTTCATGTCTCTGATCTCCTCTCCTACTACTATTTTTCATGCTTATACCACTCTGCTGTCACCACATAAGCCTCTTGGTTGTACCTTATATCTTCCAGGCACACTCCCACCTCAGAGCCTTGCACTAGCCATTTCCTCTACATGGAACACTCTTGTTAAATGATATGTGACCAACGCTTCACTTCCTACAAGCCTTTGCTCAAATTTCACCTTTTTAATAACGCCTATACATACCATGCTGTTTAACACTGCCATCTGCCACTCTCAGGAATCTCAGCCCCCTTTATCCTGCTCTACTTTTTGTTGTATTCCACAGCGCTTACAATCTCACATTATTATTGTTAGTTCATGTATTACACTTTTTGCCCATTGTCCTTCTAACACACTAAAAAGAAAGCTCTATAGTAGTAATACTTATCTGCTTTGTGGTGTTTTCTAAGCACCTAGAATAATGCCTAGCACACAGTTTTGATCAATACATACTTTGGATCCCTCTCTTCTAAATTCCAACGATACTCATTCTTTTTTTTTTCTTTTTTTCTTAATCCCCTGGGCACCTACCCCTGAGTACCATGCACTGGCCGACCCCTGGAGTTCTACCTTGCCCCATTCCTGAGTGCCCTCCATGTGTGCCTCCCCTGACCATGCCCTCTGTAGGGCCCTGGGTACCTATTCCACCAACTGGGTGCCAGTCCTTAGCCCACCCTTTTGGATGTCCATTCCCTCCCACTCTGGGTGTCGGCAGCCTGGGTGCACTTCCCTGCCAGCATGAATGGGCTGTCTATCAGGCTGATATCACCTTGGTAAAATTCGCCACCATCGTCTATTCTTCACCTTTGCAGGATTAGAAGTATAGTTTGCAGCTACCATTAACATCCCTCAGATAACCAAGCCAACAATACTAATGATAGAACAAGAATGCCAGCTTACCAATCTTAGACTTAAAATAGAAGTACCAAAGTTACCAGATGTCCACAGCTCTAAAAGTCCATTAACTTCCTGCACAAGCTACATGGAAACACAAATTATAATCAGAAGGCTCAGAGTCAGAACAAGAAGTATTTACATGATTTGGGTATCTGATGGTGTTAGATGCTAATTAGCTTGTATCTTCACAAGGGAGCCATATCCAGTGTCTACTGGTAGAGATCACAGGCAAGGCACTTTCCCTGCACAGTGCTAACCAGCCTCTCCTGAATCATTTATTCAACACATTTCTTGGGTGCTTATGATGAGTCATGTAGTGTGGGAGGCAGGCACTGAATATACAGGGACAAATAAGACAAAATAGCTCTTGTTCTTGCTTTTGAAGAGTTTGCTTTCTAGTGAATAAGGCAAATATTAAGCCAATAAACATATAATGAAGCGAGATGATCACAGGCTGTGCTGGGAGCAATAACTAAAACAGAGTGATGTGTTAAAGCTATTCCAGATAGGGTTGTCATGGAAGAGCTCAGTGGAGCCTGGCGATGAATGTGAGGCAGTCGTGAGATGAGCTGGAGGAAGCTTTCCCACCAGGGGCAGCAGCAAGTGCAAAGGCCCAGTGTAGGGGGTAAAAGAGGAGATGGGTTACTTTTTAAAAGCAGAAAGAAGCTAGCCAGTAGAAGTGCAAGAGAGGTATGGGATATATTTGGACAAAAAGGCAGGTCTTGGAAGTTTTCACAAAATCTTGGTAGGTAATTTGGATTTTCAAGGCACTAGCAAGTACATTCTGAAGAAAAATTTAGAGGAATGTAAGAATAGATGGTAGGATACCATTTAGGAGGCTATTACGAGAGTTCTTGCAAGAGATGCTAGTGGCTTAGACTAGGAAGATGGTAATAAGGATGAGAAGCAGAAAAATTGAGTATATTCTGGAGGGATATATCTCACTCATAGGATTTCTTTTTTTGAGACAGAATGTCACCACTGTTGTGCAGGCTGGAGTGCAGTGGCATGGTCTAGGCTCACTGCAGCCTCCGCTTCACAGGCTCAAACCATCCTCCCACCTCAGCCTCCCAAGAAGGAGTAGTGGAGACTACAAGTGCACACCGCCACACCTGCCTAATTTTTGTATTTTTAGTAGAGATAGGCTTTCACTATATTGCCTCAAACTCCTGATCTCAAGCGATCCACCCGCCTCACCCTCCCAAAGTGCTGGGATTACAGGTGTGAGTGACTGTGCCCAGCCGCATTCATGGGATTTTAAGTTGGAATGAATATAGTGAGGAGAGTAAATAAAAAGAAGAAATCAAAGATTAACTGGTTTCAGTTTGAACAACCAGCTGGATAATGGTGCCATTTCCTAAAATGTAAATAGAGAGGGGAACAGATTTGTGGGTAGAATAGAAAATCAGGGGCATGTCAAGCTTAATATCTAAGTGGAAGTACTAAGCTATCAATGAGTCTGCAGTTCAGAGAAGAGGGCAGGCCTAGAGTCATCAATTTGTGAATCACCAGCTTAAAGGTGGTAAGGGACCTAGGCACAATGTGACATATGTAGGAAGGGAAGGGTAAGGAAGGGAGACCAAAACCCATTCTGAAGGCACTCCCATATTTAAGGGCCAGATCTACAAGGAGAGGCCAACAAAGAAGACTCAAGACAAACTTCAGCTGGAAGAGAACCTGTAGAGTGATAAAACAGAGGCAAAGAAACAATGTTTGGAAAGGGAAAGTTTTAAAAGATAAGCTAAACGTTGAGCAAATGAACAAATATATCAATGTTTTTGGAAGCCAGGATAATCAAGATTGGGGAAGGGTAAAACAAATATGGGGAAGGGTAAAACAAATATAGGAAAGGGAAAGGGAAAGGGAAGGAAGAACACTGTGGTATTGGATTGCTAGATTGGAATTGAAGGTATCATGATGAACTTATGAAAAGGCCTAGAAAACAGTGGCATCCCCATATAATGAACACATTTAGCACCTAAATTTTGAGTTCTAAAACCATTCCCTACTAAAAGAAACCAACCCTTTTTGAAGAAATTGTTGGTTCTAGCATTGGGGCAGGGAACATATGTGAAAAATCTGCAATATCTTATTGAACTAGAAAATGAGAAAATGCTAAAAAAATGAAAAAAAAAAGATTGGATGTGATGTGTTCAAAGGAAGGACACAGACATCAGCTTTCAGGGACACCACCTTAATTAAATATACACACGTAATGTCACACGGTAATTAGACAAACAGTAGCATCCCCATAGCAGTGAACCTCCTCATGTGATACACTAAGAAGGACAAAGAGTTTCTTCTGGGATCTTTGCTCCCCAGAAATGTATAAATTGAAAAATAATCCTGGGGAAACAACATACAAACTCAACTGGAGAAATTTTCTACAGAATAATTGACCTATACTATTCAAAAATGTCAATGTCACAATAAACAAGAAAAGGCTGAGGAAGTATTCCAAAGTATAGGGTACTAAAGAACTACGACAACTAAAGGCAATGTATGATGCTGGATTGGATCTTGGATCAGGAAATAAAATGCTATAAAGGACACTATTTGCAAAATTTAAATACTGTCTGTTAGATAATAGCATTATATCAATTTTAAATTTCTTGATTTAAAAAATTATATAGTAGCTATGTAAGGGAATCAGCTTTAAAAAGTACAGACTGAAGTATTTAAGGGTAAAAAGCCAAAATGTCTGCAACTTACTCTTAAATGGTTCAGAATAAAATCATGATGTGTGTGTATTTGTACAAACATTTTTACAGTAACAATTAGTGATTCTGGAGGAAGGGCATATGAGAGGGTTTGTTTGTTTGTTTGTTTGTTTTTACTATTCTTCCACCTTTTTTATATTTTGAAATTGCAAAATAAAGTTTAGTAAGATAAAGGTAGAAAGATGTACTGTGGACTTAGCAACGTGGAAGTCATTGATGAATTTGATCTATAGTTTTAAGAGTCTCAGCCATGAAATCATAGCCTCTGCTAGCTTTCTACCTAAATATTTTTAAATTTCTCTCAGATTATGAGTTAAATCTTTCTTTTATATTTTCCAACTGGATTGTTTTTGTAATTTTTGTGTGTTTCACCTGTTCTGCAAACTGTGGCAAAAGTCATGCAATAAGAAACAGAAGATGTAAAACAATGGGAAAAAGGTAAAGGGAAATCTCTATGACATCAGTCTAGGCAATGGCTTTTTGGAGCAGACCCCAAAAGCACAGACAACAAAAGCAAAAATAGGCAAATGAGATTACCTCAACCAAAATGCTTCTGCATAGCAAAGGAAACAATCAAGAGAATAAAGAGACAACCTACAGAATGGGAGAAAGTATTTGCAAACCATGTCTCTAATAAGGGGTGAATATTCAAAATACATAAGACATGCAAACAACTAAATAGCAAGAAAACAAATAATCTGATTTTAAGATGGGCGAAAGACCTAAATCAATATTTCTCAGAAGAAGACAACAAATAGCCAGCAGGTTTGTGAAAAAAATGTTCACTATCATGAATCCCCAGGGATATGCAAATTAATACCACAATGAGATATCACCTCAGACCTGCTAGAATGGCTATAATCAAAAAGACAAAGAGTAACAAGTGTTAGCGAGGAGGTGGAGAAAAGGGAACCCTTTCGTGCTGCTGGTGAGAATGCACATTAATACAGCCATTATAGAAAATAATATGGAGGTTCCTCAAAACATTAAAAATAAAATTATATGAACCAGCAATCCCACTACTGGGTATATATCCAAAGGAAATGAATCATTATATCAGAGATATCTGTCCTTCATGTTTACTGCAGCACTATTCACAATAGCCAAGATTGGAGTAAACCTCAGTGTCCATCAAAGGGTGAATAGATAAAGGAAATGTGGTGTATATACACAATGGAATACTAGTGAGTCTTCAAAAAGAAAAAAAAAAATCTGTCATTTGCAACAACATGGATGAACCTAGAGGACATTACATTAAGTGAAATAAGCCAGGCACAAAAAGACAAATATTTGCATGATCTCACTTATATGTGGAATCTTAAAAAAGCTGAACTCATAAAAGTAGCTACTAGATTGATGGTTACCAGGGGCTGAGAGAGGAGGGTGGTTGGGAAGATGTTGGTCAAAGGATACAAAAATTTCTGTAAGACAGGAGGAATAACTTGGAGAGATCTACTGTATGACAACTATAGTTTATAACAATGTATTGTGTTCTTGGACATTGCTAAGAGGGTAGATTTTAAGTGTTCTCACCCCAAAAGTGAGTATGTGAGGTAATACATGCTAATTAGATAAATTTAGTCATCCCACCTGTAATCCCAGCAACTTGGGAGGTGGAGGATTGAGGATTGTTTGAGCCCAGGAGTTCAAGACCAGCCTGGGCAACATAGGAAGACCCTGCCTCCACAAAAATAAAACATAAAAAAGTAGCCAGACATGTAGCATGCACCTGTAGTCCTAGCTACTTGGGAGACTGAGGCAAGAGGATCCCTTGAGCCCAAGAGTTCGAGGCTGCAATGAGCTATAATCATGCCACTGCACTCCAGTCTGGGCAACAGCACAAGACCCTGTCTCTAAATAAATAAATAAAAATATCATATACACAATAAGCATACACCATTTTTGTTCATTTAAATAGTTAATAATAATACCAAATGTCTTTGTAACATCTACTGAAATTATCATTTGATTTCGCTTACTGGGCCTATTAATAGCTATGTTATCAATTTCACATGTCAAACATCTTAGTAGCTCTAGAATAAAACCTACTCAGTTATGGTAAACTATTAATATATGGTTTCTAGGTTCTTTATTTAGGATTTTCTCATTGATATTTTTAAATTACACTGGCCCATATGTTTTTATGTGAGAGTATGTGTGGGATAGAGAGAAACATATGATTGCTTTGTCATTTTTGGCATTCAGTGTTTTGTTGGCTTTATAAAATAAATTTGGTAACCCTGTCGGTCTTCTAAACATTTCCAAAGTATAAAAATCCTTTGTTTTATAAAGCTTCGAAGGCTTTACCCATAAAATGATCTGGGCTCAGAATGTAATATTTTAAGATCATTTGTTCTATCTTCCTTGGTATAGGTTTTCTATTTTTTTCTTGCGTCAACTTTAGTAACTTATTTTTTTCTCTGAGATTATTCATCATGTATGTAAATACATGTAAATCCTCTTTCTCTCTTGGGCATTATAGTCTTCAAATGTATGTGTAAGGAGCTATCAGAGAGAGAGTGAACAGAAAGTGCCTATACACAAGGAGTGGCTGCCCAGGTTCTGGCTGGTGTGAAACATTTATGTCCCAACCAGGGCAAATTGCGATTTTGTGGGAAGATTGCACCTTCTTCCTACCTGCTTTCTCAAGGTAAAGACAGTCAGTTACCAATTATGATTTACAGAAACTACTTCCTTGCTAGCAAAAAACGCCACCTCATCCATTATTTATGATATTATAAGATCATAAATTTGATTTATAACCCAAAACATTTATAGGAAGAAAAAACTGGTTTTGATTTATAATCCAAAACATTTTACAGAAAGAAAAGGAAAAGTCTTAATATGACTATATGAACTTGAGCCAGGGGGCTGCAACAGTAACTACAAAGTTCCAGTTGACAGAAGTAAGTGAAACCAAAACAGTCCTCAGATCTTTTCTCTAAGCCTGTCTGAAATCCAGCCATGCTAAGAGCTTAGGACTATCAATTGCCCATTTGCTTAGATTACTTTCCAACATACCCTGGTTCATTCTTAGGTACTTAAACATTTGTCTATTTAGTTATGTTATTTTGACTGAAACTTCAGACAAATTTTTTTTTGGCACCAAGATCCTTGTTCCACAGAATTAGTCAATGCCAGAGATGTCTGATGAAATCTAAAAATGTCAGCACTCAGAAAAATGTTCAAACCTCCTTCTATTGCTGCTATCTCAGACACTATGATGTGTCACAATGCAGATATAATGTAATATAAAACTTCTAAATACAATTTCAGCTTTGAGTCTGCAGTACTCAAACAGATACAGATTTCGTGTGCAATAGATTTACTTTCTTCCTAGATTTTTGTCTTATCTGTTCCCAGAAAATCAGTCATTTATCTAGACAAAGACCCATGATAGATTATTTTCTCCTTCACTTGATTCCATTCTTGCCCCCTAACTTATCAATTTTTATTTTTTAAAATGTCTCAAGTTTCAGTTTTTAAGAAACCAATAATGTGATACTAATATGTTTCAAAAAGAAAATAATAAATTAGCTATCATTGGATGTCATTCTAACTTTTCGAAGCTGATTTTATTACGGGACATTCTAGAGTGAGTCTGTGCCCACTTATCAGTGTTGTTTTAAGTGTATCTGTTGGGACCTGAACACTCAGATATTTCAGCTCTCCAGGTGCTTCTCATGAAGTAAAATACCTATGCTTGGAATTCAAACATTTTTGAAAGACATGTTAAAATTGATTCCTATATTAGTTCATTCTCATACCCCAGACTGGGTAATTTATAAAGGAAAGACATTTAATGAACTCACAGTTCCACACGGCTGGAGAGGCCTCACAATCATGGTGGAAAGCAATGGAAGAGGAAAGGCATATCTTACATGGCGGCAGGCAAGAGAGCTTGTGCAGGGCAACTTCCATTTATAAAACCATCAGATCACATGAGACTTATTCACTACCATGAGAACAGTATAGGGGAAACAGCCCCCATGATTCAATTATCTCCACCCAGCCCTGCCCTTGACACATGGGGATTATTACAATTCAAGGTGAGATTTGGGTGGGGACACAGACAAACTATATCAACTCCCTACCTTTTCAACGGCTTGAAGTCATTAATGGTGAAGTTGTAACACATTTGGTTCAGGTGACATCACCTTTTAAAAATCCTAATAGGATTAGAACAAATTCATTTTTAGTCTAAACTTCTTTAGAAATAAGACATTTTCAGATTATACTTAAATTTAAGAGGAAATGTACATTCATAACAAATTATTATTATCCTTTTCAAGACCTGCATTATATTTAATGCCTTTTAAAAATGTGTAACCACATCTCTGTGTTTATAAAAGAATAAAATGACTTCCATTCCACTCCTAGGTCACTCCTATCTGAGTTGGTTTGGAAGGTGGCGGTTATGTGGGACATGGAGCCCTTCTGACTGCTTGCTGCTGACTGTGCTATGCCCTCCTCTCAACAGCAGTCAGAAGTTTTACCTGCCTCTCCTACACATGAAACTGATATGAAAATGGCCCTTTGAAATAAGAGATGTGGGAGTAGCCTTAAATTATTCAGGATCTTTATTGTTAATGAATGTGCTTCTGTGAGCCCTTAAAAATAGTGCAGCCTCAAAGATTACTGTTTTGCATACAATTGCTAGACAGCCAGAAGAAGAAATCAACTCTGCATGGGAATGCTATATCTGGAAACCTGATTTCACTCAGCTTCTGTCTTCCAGAACTGCCGAGTCATTTTTACGGAGGTTCGACTAGAAGGCTTCTCTGGGGAAACTAAGAAAGGTAAGGACCTGGTGTGGAGGCAGATAGATCATATCTTCAGCTGTCCTGTTGACTGGCCGGGAGGCTGAACGCTTCTAGGCCTACCCGGGAACTTCAGGAATTTCTACACCAAGAAGAGTTCCAAACTGATTTCTCATGCTACAACTTTTCTAAAAAATCGTATTTGAATATATATGGAAACTTGCTAGGTTTTGGGAAGTCTTAGGTTACACTATTGCTATTATTATTATTATTATTGAGACAGAGTCTTGCTCTGTCACTCAGGCTGGAGTGCAGTGGTACATCTCGGCTCACTGCAACCTCTGCCTCCTGGCTTCAAGCCTCCCGGCTTCAAGCAATTCTCCTGCCTCAGCCTCCTGAGCAACTGGGATTACAGGCGCCCACCACCACGCCTGGCTAATGTTTGCATTTTTAGTAGAGATGGGGTTTCACCATGTTGGCCAGGCTGGTCTTAAACTCCTAACCTCAGGTGATCTGCCTCCCTCAGCCTCCCAAAGTACTGGGATTACAGGTATGAGAGCCACTGTTCCTGGCCGCTGTTATATTTTTAAAGAATGAAAGTAACCAGATTTTTCTTTAATTTTGCTTTTTGTAAAATGTTATTTATCTGCCCAAATAACTTGTGCTCTAATCCATTCATTCATTAGAAGGGGGGTAAAGTATTATTTAAATTTAATTATTGTATAACTTCTAAAAACAGTTTTAAACTACCCATGATAACACAGGTAGTTATGTACCCATGTTACATCTTTTTCTGAGAACTAATAAGCCTTTTCTTATACCATAACCCATTCTTTTTGTTGAAAATGAATATATATATATATATAATATATATTAGACATACACAGAGACTTCAAAAATTCATGGAAAAAAGGAATTAAAAGATAAAAATAAAAACAAATGTATTTCTCAGCATAAGCCTTAGCAAGTTCAAGACACTTTTGTAAGTGATAATACCAGCCATTTAGTCCATCCTTAAAGAATCGAGGGTACTGAGAATTTAACCATGTCAGTGCAGTCCTTTTGACATTATTAACTGAAGAAAACTAGGTGCCCTTTAAAGATTTTTTAAGATTAGGAAACAAAAAGAAGAGAGAAGGAGCCAAATCAGAATTGTAAGGTGGATCCCTAATGATTTCTCTTCAAATCACTTGCAAAATTGTCCTTATGTGATGAGAAGAATAAGCAGAAGCAGTGTCATGGAGGACTCGCTGGTGATGCTGTCCTGGGTGTTTTTCTGCTAAAGATTTGGCTAACTTTCTCAAAACGCTCTCATAATAAGCAGATGTTATTATTCTTTTGGCCCTTCAACAAGCAAAATACCTGGAACGTCCCAAAAACTGTTGCCAGAACCTTTTTTCTTGATAGGTCTGCTTTTGCTTTGACTGGACCACTTCCATTTCTTGGTAGCCATTGCTTTGATTGTACTATGTCTTCAGGATTATACTGGCAAAGCCATGTTTCATCTCTTGTTACAATTCTTCAAAGAAAGTCTCCAGAATCTTGGTCCCACATGTTTAAAATTTCCACTGACTCTGCTTTTGTCTGCAGCTGATCTATGTGCAATGGTTTTGGCACGCTTCTAGTAGAAAGCTAGCGCAACTTCAATTTTTCAGTTAGAATTGTGTAAGCTGAATCAGTTAAGCTATCTATGGAGTTGGCTAGTGTTTCTTCTGTTGTTTGTCCTCTTAAATTACAGCATTCACTTTTCTTTAAAGAAAAACTTCATTCTTTTCTTGCAAATTGATGTGGATGGTCTGCTGCTGTGGGTTTCATTTTCCACATCATCTCATCCCTTCTCAAAATGAGTTATCTCTCGGTGAACTACTGATTTCTTTTGTCTTTTCTTTTTTTTAAATTTAATTTTATTTTAAGTACTGGTATACATGTGTAGGGTGTGCAGGTTTGGTACACAGGTAAATGTGTGCCATGGTGATTTGCTGCACCTATCAGCCCAACACTTGGGTATTAAGCCCTATATGCGTTAGCTATTTATCCTGATGCTCTCCCTCTTCCTGTACCTCCAACAGGCCCCAGTGTGTGTTGTTCCCCTCCCTGTGTCCATGTATTCTCATTGTTCAGCTCCCACTTATAAGTGAAAACATGCAGTCTTTGGTTTTCTGTTCCTGTATTAGTATGCTGAGGATAATGGCTTCCAGCTCCACCCATGTCCCTGCAAAGGACATGATCTTGTTCCTTTATATGGCTGCATAGTATTCCATGGTGTAAACTACTGATTTATTTGGGGCATTGTCCCCATACGGCATTGCCCCCATAAACTTTTTGTAAAGCATCAATTATTTCACTATTTTACCACCCAAGCTTCACCATAAATTTGACGTTTGTTCTTGCTTCCATTTTAGCAGAATTCATGTTGCTCTAAGAGCTATTTTCAAACTGGTAACCTTATCCTTCTTAGTGCTTCAGACTAAATCCTGTTCAGACATGCTTCAACATGCTAGTGTGAGTTTATTTTGGTACAAAAAAAATTTTGAAATCCTTGCCTAGTTTTTTCAAAATACACATTTTCCACAAATCTTTCGTGTGTGTGTTGTTTGAACAATAGTTGCAACATGAAACAATTAACAAAGGTAGCTAATTGACCACTCTTTTAAAAATTATTAACAGAATCCTATGTATACATATACATAATGTGTATGTATATATGCATATATGTGAAAAATTGATAGCTTTTGTTAGAAATTTAATATGTAGAATTATTTAGCATAGTGTTATTAGAAATTTAAGAATTGAGAGTTTCAAATTTTGTTCTTAAAGTTCAAGTAAATTGATATCATCTTAAAGTAAGAATACAGTCCACTCTTAAAATTATAATGCCTCAAAGGCTCTTAGTCATCATGGTATTAGTTTCAGGAGCTGTTCTCAGTTTTCTGAGAAGCGTGGCCAGTATCGAGAGCCTCTACTTCTATGTTTCTCCTTGTTTTTTCCTCCCAAGATATTTCAGTCTCCTTGAACACCTTGCAGTCACTTTCCACAGGTAAAATGATTTGTTTAGTTGCCTTTTTGTTCCCCTGGCCTCATTCCTCTGCTGCAAAACCTTCTGCTTAAAATACTGGTTCATTTCTAGTTACAGGAACCCACCTGCCATCTGTCATTCCAGGAAATTTGTGAAATGGATCCAGATAAACAAGGTGAGTATTATTGTCAAGTTTATGGGCATAGTTTGTAAACAGAAAAATTAGGCACAGATGTTATGTTTTCAGACCTCTGATTTGAAGAAGAGTAAACATTTGGCAAATTTCTGGCTGAAAAGAAACTGTTATTTGATTAAAGTGGTTTTCTCTTTCTTCTAAACAGAAATCCACCATGTACTGAAGAATATTTGGTCTATTGTCTCAAAAGCACCAAAAATAATCTAACAAAAGACTTGATGTCAACATAATTACATTTGAATTGCTGTTCAAATACACACCAACTATTGCCTTAGTTTTATGTATATTCATAGTTTACTATTAAAATGAACTTATCGTATATATTTTAATGTCATGGGCAAGTTCACAGTACTGCGTGGTTCAAGTTGGGAGAAAGGCCTCACGGTTGTCACTATATGAAAATTTTATAAGTGGATATGGAGAAACTAGTTCCCCTTTCTTCTAACTTCGCTGAATGCCAAGAACTGATCTGTGGCATTTCTATTGCTAGATCTATTTGCAGCCTTACTCCCCTAACCAAAATCTACATTGTTATCTTACTTGTTTTATATGAAATTCTGTATAATCCCTAGTTGTTCATCTAAAACAACATTATAAATAATTCCAATACCTTTGGGTTTTCCAAATTTGGGCTCTCATATTAATACGCTTTACACAAAGCAGTAGGTAATCCATTCAACTCTCAATTTTCTTTTTCTAAGGCAGTGTGTCTCAAAATTAGCATGCATCAGAATCACCTGAAAGGTTTGTTAATATGCTGCAAAGTTTGTGATTCTGTGGGTCTGGGGAAGAGTTCAGGAATGTGCATTTCTAACAGTTTCCCAGGTGACCTGATGCTGCTGACTTGGGACCACACTCTGAGGACCACTGGTCTAAAGCATGTATTTTGGATCATCAAAGTAGATGATGGACATTTGAAAGAATTGTATTACATCCACCTTAGTGTCTGTGGAAAATAAATATACTGACGGAGCTAAGCAAAAACAAGAATCCCGGTCAAAAGATATTTCCCAATCATATTGCTTCCATGAACAAGAAATGTAGCTTGTGTTACTATTTCTTTAAGCATCTAAAACTACTTTGTTCATAGCTTTGGGCATGATACATTTGGTAATTTCTTCCTTTCTTTAGTTTGTTTTTTTTTGTTTTTGCTTTTTGCATTATCAAAAAAAAATGTAAGTTAGCCTTTAGGAAGTGGGTCTGGTGTTGGCTTACCTGGCCTCCTCATTCATTTCCCATGTTGCACTGTATCACAGCTTGCTGTGTTATGCTGCATAACTTCATCAGATGACGCTGCAAAGCATAACTTGACAGGAGAGTGATGGCCAGATGGTAGAGCAGCTACAGAGTCGCTCCTCCACCGAGAGCAGCATCTGGGAACTTGCAGAGCCTCTTGTCTGCTGATTCTCTGTATCTGCTTGGTGCATCTAAGAGGAACCAGGGCACAAACACTGGCCAGTTTCCAGAGGAAAGAAATGTTGGGCATTACACTGTTGTAAATTATTTCCACCCTATTATGCCTACTCTCAATTTGTTTTTTTTCTCCAGACATAGGACAGAGGAGTTTCTGACATCTCCCATTCTCTAACATTGTTGTCTTATTTGAAAACTAAGCATTTTTAAAGCCTAAGGAAATGGTGAATAACAAAAGATTTACAGCAAAAAATTGTAGTTTTTTTTTTTTTTTTTTAATATGTTTGCACCTCTTGAAAAAGAAAGGAAAACATGTAGAGGGATTTTAAACCACCTCTCTTGTTTGGGCGACAATGTTTAGGCACAGCCCGCTTCACCTGAGGTAGGGGTCTTTAATTCATGATCATATGCTGACTGTTGGATCAATACACGTTCAGAGAGAGGCCTGTGGCATGCTCTCACTACTTTGAGACGGCTCTGGCCTGGTTCAGCACTGTAATCCCCTTTGTGGCTCCACACAGCACCTGGCACTCAGTATCTTACGTGTAACAGCCAGGACTTTACCCCACAACACTCAAGGGCAAGACACATCATTTCCTAAATCAAAATCAAGTCACTGTACCTTGATATGAAATTTAGGCTGAGTTAAGTTTGGGAGGGAACTATCCCTGGGAGACAAACAGAAAGCTCTAAGGCTGCTACCTTAAACCTTGGTCAAGGCCCTGATTGAAGTCCACTGTGACCACCACTTGTGATGCTCTCTGCCGTTGGCTTTGTATTCCACTTGAAGACATGGGACTCCATATCAAGACTGGACACAGAAGTCCTCGTCATGCCTGTGGCTGGCCTCCCTGGCTACACCATGCAGCCATGCCTCCACTCAGGGGTCTGCTAGGAAGGGCAGCCCTGGAGACACCTCCTAAACCCAATCTTAGTCAGACATTTTCCAACTTCTTGTCCAGGCATCAGGCTCTCTTCCACCTCCAGGAAAATTCCAGATTAATTTTTTCATGGGCCTGTCCATCTTCTCATATGAAGGCCTGAGTGGAGGTGACTTTAAGAGTGGCCCTTATGTGGTGGCTCATGCCTGTAATCCCAGCACTTTGGGAGGCTGAGGCTGGCAGATCATGAGGTCAGGAGATTGAGACCATCCTGGCTAACACGGTGAAACCCCATCTCTACTAAAAATACAAAAAAAAAAAAAAAAAAAAAAAATTAGCCGGGCATGGCAGTGTACACCTGTAGTCCCAACTACTCAGGAGGCTGAGGCAGGAGAATGGCATGAACCTAGGAGGCGGAGCTTGCAGCAAGCCGAGATCGTGCACCTGCACTCCAGCCTGGGCGACAAAGAGAGACTCCGTCTCAAAAAAAAAAAACCAAAAAAACAAAAAAACAAAAAAACAGTGGCCCTTAAACACAGAGACATTGTTAGATCTCCCAGAGGAGTGAAAACAGCTTAGACTTACAGGATGAACACAGAAACATTGCCTTTCCATTCTTTAAATTCTCCCCTTGCTGCAAGAACAAGACAAAAATGAATGTCACCACAAATTACCTTGCCACGTATGTTTGAATCAAAGAAATACACCAAGCAGTTCCTTGTTTCATTTTTGCTCAGGGCCTATTCCAAGGCTGGAGACTCACTGTGTCTGTCTTCTGTCTTACTCTCTTTCTTTGCCTGTCTGTCTGTCTCTCTCTCTCTCTCTGTCTCTCTCTCTCTCTTTCAGTTTGCTTCTAGGCTGTGTTTCTAGTCACAAAACTCCCCAGCACACCCTGCTAACACCTTATTGCCTGAGTTTTATGTTAATCAGCTGACATTACATTTGAAAGTAGTTTCATTTTCCTCAGGACTTCTTCCTCTGGGCATCACAATTATACAAGTAAGTCTTGGCCTCAGAGCTTGCTTGTGTGTGAAATCCTTGCCTCAGTATGAGCATTTCTGGGTGTAAACTCTAATTGGAATTCGTTATCACCGGAAATACTGGAGATGCACGGCTGCTTGGCAGTTCTTTCCAAAGTTTTTGACTGATTTCCTCTTTCACCCTTCACTGTAACCGTGCAAATCTTCACTATTCCTCAAGTTTTCCACCCCACCACCTCCTCCTAACTCTAAGTGTGTGAACATGCCCCTAACTTTACAAAGAAAACAGAAGCTCTCAGACATGGCCATTTCCCCAGCCCATCATCTCCTTTTATAAGTCCTGTCAGGCAATGAGAGGTGGCTTCTTACCAAAGCTAATTCCTTCACCTGTGCGTTTTCCGCCCTCTCTCTACTGCAGCGATGGGAGCAGTTAGCAATACTTCAGCGATTGTGGCATTAAACTTACCTCAAAGAGGCTGTTACCTTATAAAGTTAATAACCCAATCAAGAGATCTACTGTGCAGCATGGTGACTATAGTTAATAACAATGTATTATATTGTTGAAAATTGCTAAGAGAATAGATTTTAAATAGTCTTACCACAAAAAATAAATATGTGACATAATATATATGTTAATTAGCTTGATGTAGCCATTCCACGAGATATACATATTTTGAAACATACTGTGCATGATTAATATATACAGTATTTATTTGTTAATTAAAACAAATGAAAATAAATTAAATAACCAAAGGAAGGACTAGCTTTCCTGGGCTGGGAGACTGTCACCAGGAAGCAATTTTTCTCCATCTCTAAGTTCATCTCTGCTCACCCTTGTGTGTTGATTTCATTCTCAATGAAAATGAGAAAACACGGCAAGCTGTGCTACAGTGCAACATGGAAAATGAACGAGGAGCCCAGGTAAGCCAACACCAGACCCACTTCCTAAAGGCTAACTTTCACATTTTTACACAACCTGACAAGAGAGTGATTGCTGCTCCAATCTACAATTCCAAATTCCAGTCCAGAAAAAAAAAAAAAAGTCTGCTTCCCTGATAACTTGAACCAAGAGTCCTTGAACCCAGATTCATTGGAACATTCCTTGCCTGACTTTGGTGTGTACCCACCTCTGGGGAGTGCGATGGTGCTCTCACCGATGGGCTGGACCTGGGCCACGTGCCCCTGTGGAAGTGGGAGAGTTGCAGTTGACACTACTAGAATTTCATGGACTCAGATTAGGGGAGGTGGTTCACCTGGAGAAAGAAAAATGGATGCTGGGTGACTAGGGGAACATGTGCCCTCTGAAAGGGACTTTGCTACATCATATACTACCTGGATTCCCTACTTCCTGAGTCCTCAACCCCACTCTGTCTCTCCTGGCTCCTCCTCCCTGACCTATACATACATTCTGGAATTTCTCCTGCCTTTGAAAACCAGTTTCGATTTGATGTGTTGTTCTAGCTGTGGCTCTCTTGTCTTCCCTTCACATTATAAGATCTTGAAAAAGTTGTCTGGTTGTATGTTTTCTCCTCACCTTACACTCAGTGCTCAATCCTCTGCAGTTGGATTTTGACCCCCATGACTCCACTGAAACCGCTGTCACAAAGACCTTCAATAATCAAACTAGTCATGAAAAGCAGAAGCAATAAATTTACTTTATACCAGTAGTTTTCAAACTTTCGTTTGCATCAGATTTACCCCCAGGGCCTGCTAAGACACAGGTTGTCCCCTAGATTCTCACCCCTAGATTCTGGTGTCAGAGACTTCTTAGATTTTTGTTAGAAATTGTTTTTCTCCCAAGTTCCCAGGCGATGCTGCTGCTGCTGCTGGTCCAGGAACTGTACTTTAAGGTCCACTGGTTTATACAATAATCAGTTAGAACAGGCCATTTTAACTGCCTGAAACAAACTAAGCTATTAATGTGTATGATCTTATATAGCTTTATTGAATAACATTAAAGATAATATGACTAAATAGGGAGATCTATTCTACAGTTATTTTTTCTAGATATGAAGACTGATCATTTCAGTCAAGCAACAGAAAGCTCTGTTGTGATGTTGTTATAATCTCTTAAATTAAGTAACAATCAAATTTGGAGCAATGGAAAAAATGTAAAATTGTGGGTCCTTAAGAAAGGTAAAAGAAACAATTTAGGAAGTATATTGCCTATATTTTCTTATTTAAAATGTGCAAATACCCTTTGAGGAATGTACTGTAATTCCCATTCATCTGATGAAGAAACTGAAGATCAAAAGTAACTCATTTTAAGAAAAATGAAGGAACAGAACTAAGTATAGCTGGCTCCAGCGCTCTCTCCCCTCCTCTACACTGTGAAATGGTCAAACACACTCAGTGCCTAGCAGGGCTCGGGAATGCTCGCTCTTGTACTGCTATCGGTGGTGGTAACTCTCAAAAGAAGGTATATTAACAATTCTTTTTCTTATTATAAAAATAGCATATACTTTTTATAGAAAATTTAGGTAATACTGAGTAGAGAGAAAATAACCATGAACACTAATAATTCAAGCACTCAGAGATGTCCACTGTTAACAGTTTGGTGGATGATACTAGAAGTTAAGCTCCACAAGGATGGCCATCTTTATCTGTCTAGTTGAATGCTCTATTTCAAGGGCCTAGAATCATGCCAGGACCATATAGTAAGGGCTCAATAAATATTGGCTAAATGCATGAGTAGATGGATAGCTTTGGGGTCTTTTTCATTTATGCATAAATACATGTGTCCACGTATAACTAGAATCTATTTGCAAACTTGAATTTATATTTTACATGTAGTTTTTTTATCCTGTTTGTTTCAAAGGCCATTGACTTTTTATATAAAAAGTGGACAGATTGATGGAATATTCCCCACTTTTTGGTGGACTGAGAAGGTGAACTAGGTTCACCCGTAGCCCTAGAATAATGTAAGTCTATTATTATTTGTTTACAGAAAGAAAAAAGAGCTCTAAACCTTAATTTCCTCACCTGCAAAATAAAGTAAGCTTATCTGATCTCTAGGATTTCCTTCCAGGATGTGGGATTTATATAATGAGACAGTACTTTATTCATAATACTTTATGTTTTCTTTACAGATGCTCTTAATAGTATTGAGAATTCCATTTACAGAACAGCCTTCAAATTACGATCAGTGCAAACTCTGTGCCAGTGTAAGTATAGGCTCTCCTGAAATATTTGAAATAATCTGAGCTTGATATGTGATGTAAAATTCATAGAGAAAACAAACACTTCCCCCATGCCGTGGACTGCTGGATTCCGGAAGTCTGGATTTGTGCATTCAGCCCATTCGCAACAGAGAAGGTGGAGGGATGGGAAAACATCGCGTGCTTGCAACTCATGTGTAGTTTTGCTGATGAGTGATAGAAAATGAATGTGGATGAGGATTTTTAATTTTTTAAATATTTTCTCCACTTGGCTTCTTCTAGAAAATGTTTTTGGTTTCCTTTTCAGGATACCAAAATGGACACAAAATAAAATTACAAAAAAAAAGGTAGTTTCAAATCTGTACTTTTAGATTTAAGCATAAAAATGTAAAATTCCATCTACCACATAAGATTTGCGTTTTCAAGTTGTACCTGTAATCTGTATATGAACATGCAAAAGTAGGTACAAATGAATAAATAACCCATGGACCGTGAATTTTAAAATTATCTCGAGAATTCCCTGAGAACTGTCCCTTTTGCATTAAATTTATATCTGATTGAATGTATGGTTTTCTTTTCTTTTCTCATACTGTTATCTAGGCAAAATAAGGTAAAATATAGTAAAAACATGCATCCTGTGAAAATTTTCCAAGGTGGAAAATAAACTGGGTCCAAGCTATGAAAAACACCAGGCATTCAGCCTATCTAAAGTTATTGATTTCTCACTGCATGAAAGAAAAATCACTTCATGTAAAATGATTTCTGAAATTTATCATATCAGACCTGAGGTATGTTATATATGTGACATTTCTACTGAAGGCTGACATTTTAAAATATTTTTCCTCCTCCCTAAAAAGTTACATAGGGCAGTGGTTTTCAAATTGGGCTTCACAAAGTACATGTGAATGTGGTGTAGGGTACGAAAGAGTTAGCCAGGTGGGAAGAGGAGTTGCAAGCAAGGTGGGAAGATTTGGAGACCATATCCTCAACAGAAACAGCTCCATCCTTCTCTATTTTCTATACTATGTTTCCTTGTGTGTGTGTGTGTAAGTTGGGGGGGGTCTCACTCTGTCACCCACGCTGGAGTGCAGTGGCGAGATCTCAGTTCACTGCAACCTCTGCCTTCCAGGCTAAAGCCATCCTCCCACCTCAACCTCCCAAGTAGCTGGGACCACAGGCGTGCACTACCACACCCTGCTAATTTTTTGTATTTTTAGTAGAGACAGGTGTTTTGCCATGTTGCCCAGGCTGGTCTTGAACTCCTGAGCTCAACTGATCTGCCCATGTTGGCCTCCCAAAGTGCTGGAATTATAGACATCAGCTACCGCGCCTGGCCTCATACCATGTTTCTGTATCAGGTTCCTTTGAAGAAGAAATTTTTGGTTTTAAAAACAGTTTTATGTAGATTACTGCTCTAGATAAAGAAACTCATAACTATTATTTATTATTCCAGGAACCAATAAAAGGCTAAACATTTACCCCCAATTATGCTATTTTCCTGGAGAATTTCTCTCTCAGAGAAAGTTAGCAGCAATTGTTCACATGTCCCCATCATGAACGCCTGAGTATGTACCACAGTGTAATTTGAGGATGCACAGTTTTCAACATTTTGTTATCTCTGGCATCAGAAACAGTGAATATAAATAATACTCATGGGAAATATTAACAATACACAAAATCAGTGGTTGAAAAATGTTACCTAGTAAAAAGATATCCCAACAAAAATGTAAAAACAGAAAATTCCAAACACCAAGATAAAGCATAACATGAGCTCCAAACAGGAAGATCTGGAACACATCGCTGTATAAATCTTGTGGTGAGATTAATGGACACCACTATTATCTGGTTTGGTGTAATATAGAACTCTCAGCAGGAGATGAAATCGGCCTGTGTTCAGAATGCCTGGCTCAGGTGACAGGTTTTAATGATAAAAGAGTTTACAGCCTTCACCACCTGCAGCCGGGTTTTTATTTAAGTCACATTCTGAAACTTGCTCCTCTGTTCCTTAGACTCTCCCCTTAAAAGCAATATCAGAGAACAAATAAAAATTTTTATTATACTTGCTAGATTTCTTATCTGAGGTTGATTTACGAAGTAGAGAGAAACCCAGGGTTTTATGGTTTCACAGGCTGAAGCGTTTTAAATGCCAGGAGCTCTTGGCGCTGTTGACATCCCCACCTCTCAGATGGCGCAAGTGGCTGTTTATTAATTTTATCTGTCATCCTGTCTCTGCAAGAAGCTATGGGGTTAGCTCTATTACATTCTTGTTTCTATTCATTGCCTTGTAAAAATTTTAGGAGAAGGTGGTTAAAAAATATTCACTGTAAGAAATAAACCATTATTTTTGGTAAGCTGCTCTAGTTTTATTAAGTGCCTTCTCTAGATAATAATACTGATGGAACCAAGATTGTTAAAAGTGATATTACTGAGTTGCGGAATTCTCAGACTCTTTAGCCTAAAGATTTTTATAGAAGAGTAACTGCTCTTTTATAAAGATCACTGTTTTTTATTTAACTATGGCAATTGCTTTTTAACACACCATATTGCTTCTGAAGCTGGGCTGCAGACAAGAAAAACTATATTTGAACAGGAAAGGTAAATTTATTCAATCCACTTAATGAAGAGTATAAAAATGTTTTCCCCAACTTTTCATCACAGTGTCATAACTTTCTTGGAAAGCGTATTTTTCGTTTCTCACTTCCCTTTTTAACTTCTTTCTATAAAACAACATCCTTGAAACCGTACTGTAATAATGTTACAACTATGCTTTACTAACAGATGCACTTTTCCAAAATCAAATCAATCGGTAGAATAGTAACGCCTGAATTATGCACAAGGAATATATGTCCAAATAGTAGTCATATTTCATTCCCCTTAAAAGAAAATAACGACCATAAAAAGTTCTTAATTATAAAACACTAAATGACATTTACTTCATTTGAAGCCTTTTGTTCCCATCAGAAAATAAGGCTCAATTCTTCATTTGCTTCCTACAGTGGACTTGATTGACAGCTCCCTGATTCAGCAGGTCCTACTGCGTCCAAGTTTCTGGGAAGCTCACAAGCGCTCCCTTTCTGTGCAGCAGCTTTCTCAGGCACTCCAAGAGCTGTTTCAGAAGGCCAGGGAGGAAAACCCAGGGCAGGTGCATCCCAGAGCTCCCGAACTCACTCTGAGCCTTCTCACGACAATGTGCAACAGGTAAGGGTGTGGACGTCGTGCTGTGACCTCAGAGGCAATGTTTAGCTGCCAGTGGTCATTTACCATTTGGTGCTGGCTGATATTTGCTTGAGGTTTGGTATATAAGAAGCCTTCTTTGTTTTTCACTAATTTATTCCTCAGGAGTAGAACAAAGGAGTAAATGCCCATCGGTTTTATGAATATAAATGACTCATGGATAGCAACAAGAGGGGGAGAATTTCACATTATTCTTTCCTTCATACAAATTCATTCCTACTCTAGAGAAGCATACACACCTTTTGCTAGAGCGTTTACACTTCTATACATACATGTGAGAAGCGACACTTGATTCTTGTTACTGCTAGCTTCTTTGCTCATTTCTTTGTAAACTATTATCAATTTTTTATTTAGCTAGAATAAGGATGAAAATACTGCGCATGGATGAGTAACTTATAAACCAGTGTAGACCATGTCAAAGGGCTGATTACATATACTCTGAAGTCAATAGTTCTGCTAGTGTGTGGTAGGGGTGAGTGTGTTTTGGGAGCTGTAAGGTTTCAATTCCTCTGCCCCCTCCCTCAATTTGGTTTACCTTATGTATCCTCGACTCAGTAGACTTCATCCTTTAGAATAAACTTTTCAAAAATCATAGTGAATTCGAAACATTTGGAAAATAGAGGAAAAAAGTAAAGAAGAAGAGATACATTATTACCCATCAGCCTGCCTCCCAGAAGCAAGCACCTTTTTAACCACTGAGCAAATTCCTTACAGTTATTTCCTTTTCTAGCTTTTTTTTTTTTTTAATTTTTTTAACTGCCAAAACAATATACATACACATTCTCAAGTTATTTTTTCATTTCAGCTTCCTTAAACATTAAGCTTTTGACTGTCATTTCTATTATCTGTGTGTGTCTCTAACAATTCCCCTGCCTTTGATTAATTGTTTAGTAGGTTTGTAAACTAGATAGCAAATGGGCAAGGATGATTAGGCTCTGAGTGAGGGCCTGTGAACTAGATTTTTTTTTTTTTTTTTTTGCATAAATATTTGCTCCTTTGCCTGGCTTTTGGTCCTTCCTTGTCTCTGTTGCTTGGTTTCCAGGCAACTGAGGCCTGAGGAAGTGATGCTACCTGCTCCATGAAGACAGGGTTTATCCCTGCATCCCTGGTGCCTGGTACGGTGCTTAGCACAGAGGAGGCATCCAATACATATTTTGGAGTGAATGCAGGAACAAATAAATGACTGGCGAAATACGTTAATTCCATGCTCTGTTCTGCTAAATTCTAGGTATAGGATAAGAGGCCACAAAAAGCTAGAACTTAGAGCACCATGTCAAAAATGCCTATTAATAGTTATAGTTTTTATCATCCATGACACCAAAGGTAACCCTGGCCCCCCATTCTTGTCTCTGTTTGTCACCGTGCAAGCACAGGAACAGATTTTCTCCAGCTTATGCCTGCGGCCGCTGCCCTAATAACCCTCTCAGGAGACAGCCCTCTTACAAAATACCGAGGTAACATGCGGAGGACTACGGGTGTTCTAAAGTGCAGTGAGCCCCAAATCCCCAACCTGGTATTCTGTATCCCCACCACAAGGCCTTCTTCTTCAGCATGTACTCAGCATGACTTGTGTGTTTATTGAAGAAAAATATTTACCATTTGAGGAATTTGGAATTTTTCAAAATTTACACTTCCTAATTACTTAGTTGTTCTTGATATTTATTTCTTTAGGGATTACCTAGACACCCGTAATCATTGTTGGTTTGAAGCCTGGGAGGATTCTCACATTTCTGTTTACCAACCTCATGATCTTCATCCTAGATTCACTGAACGATCAAGAGGTTGAAATGTGAATGGATTTCCATTAGTTATCAAATTATGGCTATTACAAAATCGATAGTGACTGGGCGCAGTGGCTCGTGCCTGTAATCCCAGCACTTTGGGAAGTCGAGGCAGGCGATCACCCGAGCTTGGGAGTTTGAGACCAGCCTGACCAACATGGTGAAACCCTGTCTCTACTAAAAATACAAAAAATTAGCTGGGCATGGTGGCGCACGCCTGTAATCCCAGCTACTCTGGAGGCTGAGGCAGGAGAATCACTTGAACCCGGGAGGCAGAGGTTGCGGTGAGCTGAGATCGTGCCATTGCACTCTAACCTGGGCAACAGGAGTGAAACTCCGTCTCAAAAACAAAAACACACACACACACACACACAAAAACATAGTTTTGGAGGCCTTCAAAATAGTGAGCCAATAATCAAGAACATAACTTTCCTTCTCTTTCCTTTCATAGCCACAAAGAGACTGCTACTTCAAAGCAAGTACTCTTCAAAGATACATTGCAAGTATTCAATTTAAAGATTTTTCCTCCTACATGTCTAGCTCTTTTTCAGCTCTACGCGGAAAATAGCAGGGGAGGTTATGATTCTGGGCCACGCATGACGCGAAGGGTTTTGAGAAAACTACTAACAGACCTACAGCAGGTAAATCCCTAATACTTAAGAACTGTATATTTGTTTCAGTTAATTAGCCACACTTATTATTAAAGAATCTGATGTCTCCAGTGTCAAGTCTATCTTTATATATATCTCCATGCAAACTTTCTCCTCCATAGCCATTGCTGTTACTTGAGTATAACTTAACTTATACTCATAAGGTTATGAGTAGAAGGTTATGAATTATACTCATACTCATGAGACTAAAGCTAATGGGGTCTATAGATAAGAATTATTTGCATTGCTGTAAGTTTGCTACAAGTTAACTTTACTCTCTATAGAGTTGTAAAAGAGCCTCACAAAGACAATGATGTATCTCTCTATAGGTACAGAGAATCACCACTGAAAACATATCCAGTAGTCTCTTTTGCTTATTCCAAAGTGTTTAATTTTTCCTTACGCTCCTATACCTTTTTCACTCCTACGTATTAAAACCTGTACCTGACATGCACTAAATTCTCCATGCCTGACTTCTGCATTTCTATCCACCCACAAGGCCATTGCCTATCCTTTCACCTGACAGACACTGCTTGTCTTTCAATATCACTCAATTATTTGTCACCTCCCTACTCAAAGCTTCTTTGACTTCCTATGCATAATTTTGTTGCAGAACTTGTCAAATTGTGGTAGATGCTTCCCCACTGGACTACTTCTTCATTTTTATATCTCCAGTGCCTTGAACAGTGCCTGATACTAAAAGACATCCAAAAAATGCTTAAAGAATGCATAGATGGAGTGCCACGTCAAGTACTCAAAATTATTTCCATCATTTCCTGTGCTTTAGGAATGTGTAAATTTGATTTGGTTTTTTTTTTTTTTTTTTTTGAGACGGAGTCTCGCTCTGTCGCCCAGGCTGGAGTGCAGTGGCGCAATCTCGGCTCATTGCGAGCTCCGACTCCCGGGTTCACGCCATTCTCCTGCCTCAGCCTCCCGAGTAGCTGGGACTACAGGCGCCCGCCACTGCGCCCGGCTAATTTTTCCTATTTTTAGTAGAGACGGGGTTTCACCATGGTCTCGATCTCCTGACCTTGTGATCCGCCCGCCTCGGCCTCCCAAAGTGCTGGGATTACAGGCGTGAGCCACCGCGCCCGGCTGATTTGGTTTTTATTCTTACTAGGCAAGGGAATTTAACCTCCTCAAAGATGTTTTTTAAATGTTGAAATGAAGTAAATTGGTGTAACCAAGCAAGAACTTCTGCAAAAGGATTAAACAGGCTCTGGATTGTCTTGAGTGTAGGTGCTGTTGTCCTGCTGTACCTTTCCCTTGTTTTGAAGGATATCTCCATTCTTCCAGCTCCTACAAAATCCCCACACTGGATGTTTTGGACTGTAACAACTTAGGAACTTTCTGTCATTTTTTTCCTGGGTAGGGACCAAGGATTCTGAACTGAGGATAGCCATGATGGGAGCAGGGAGGGATAAGGAGAAAGATAATAAAAATCTCTAGGACAGGGAGTATAGATTGGAAAAACCTATTCAAAATTATCTTTGCTTTGATTTGGTTTTAATATTAAAATTTTGTGTTCATGATGATCACAATAATTAATATTTAACTTAAATTCCAAACATCATTTAAGATATTTATTTCTTAAATGGAGCAATGATTTTTTTTTTTTTTTTTTAATTTGTAAGGTTAGAATATCAGGCATAGATACTTCCAAGCTGTCCTGGTAGTTGCAGCAGTCACATAGATCCCACCACCAAATGTTCTGCTGATTCTAAGGCATTTCTCAGGGAGCCATCATAAGTTGCAGGCTCACTGCCACCCATCCCATATCACAAGACTTGAGTTGGTGGGGGCCTGATTTATGCAATCAGACCGGTGAGACTAGATAGGTGCTTAGAAGCGGATGTGATGAAAGGGGATGGACTGATGGACATTTTCCTTCTAGAGAATTCTTTGTGCTCTCCTGACTACTTGGTCCAACAGGCTCTAAAAATCTGCCCTTGTCTCAGGCTCAATTGAGGTCAATGAGCTGCTGAACTAGAAGCTCCCGCAGCACTCCACCCCTACCCGCACCCCAGGCATTAGTATGCTCTTGAGAAGGTCTTAGGAAGGCAGAGATTTGCACAGAAATTATCATCCCATTGACTGCTATTATGGACTCACAAATGGATTCCCAGAGAAAATTCCAGGCCCACCACATGATTCAAATCCTCCCCTAAGTATCGTAATTATCACTTCAAGTGGTGTCTGCCCGTGCCGGTGTGCCATCTAGCCAGGTTTAATTCTTCCTAGAGCACCTGCAAGAAATTAGTCACTTGGGCCATTCATCCACAAAATCTTTATGCACATCTTTATAGGCAAAAATGTAGGTTGAAAACCCACTACAAAAGTGAATTCTCTTTGTACTTGTGTTAGAATCACAGAGCTGGTGAGAGTCATCCTATGTTATCCACCCACCTTATTTTACAAATGAAGTAAAACTCCTTTCCCAGAGCTCAAGGACATCAGAGGAGGGTGAATGTTGAATCAGCAACACAGTCTAAACAAGTGTTTCAGTTAGTTCATCAGCACTCCAAGCCGAAAGATGGGTAATGAGTTATGCTTTCAGACAAAGGCTAAATAACACAGGGAGTAGTTACTTACATTCAACTGGCGACAGGATTATTATCAATTTAAAGTACAAGCCATCTTGTCACTATTACGCAAATGTTTGTTGACTTCTGCCTGGCTAATTGTCAGCAAAGAGGTTCTGAGTGCCACTTTCCTGATTAGAAGAACGTTTATTCGAGTTGATGGACTCAGCGGGAGGGTCTCTGAGATTACTTCTGAGCTTGCGGGCAATGCCTGCTGACAGCCTGTGCTGTAGAAGACATCAGATGTGAAATTAGGACCCGTGACCAAATGGGAATAAATGGAGGTGACAGGTACATGTATCTGTGCATATAGATGATGTCAGAGCCAAGTCCCTGGCCATCTTGGCAGTCACAAAAGGTTCTTAGTGCCTTAATTGAACGCCTTATGGTGACTGTGGCTGAAAGGTGGAAACCACTGAGTGTGGTAGCACAGATTGAGCCGTTGAAATATATGTAAGGTCGGGCTGTGACAAAGCTTCATGGAAACTCCTCAAGAAAGAGTAAGAGTCCTGGAGTGAGACCCCAATTCTGCTGCTAACTTGCTTTTTTGACCTTCAGCAGAATATCAAATCTCAATTACTCTTTGCTTTATTTCTTGAAAACGATTTAATTGATAATCAGAAACTGTATATATTCAAGGTGTACAACATGATGTTTTGAGATAGATATACATTGTATAATGATTATCACAATCAAATTAATTAACCCATCTGTCTCCACCATCATTACCATCTTGTGGGGGTGGGTTGTTTGAGGACACTTCAAACCTACTCTTGCATCAATTTTCTTTTCTTTCTTTCTTTTTTTTTTTTTTTGAGGTGGAGTCTCACTCTGTCACCCAGGCTGGAGTGCAGTGGTGTGATCTCGGCTCACTGCAACCTCTGCCTCCCGGATTCAAGCAATTCTCCTGCTTCAGCCTCCCAAGTAGCTGGGATTACAGGATGTGCCACCATGCCCAGCTAATTTTTTTGTATTTTTAGTAGAGACGAGGTTTCACCATATTGGCCAGACTGGTCTCGAACTCCTGACCTTGTTTGTGATCCACCCACCTCGACCTCCCAAAGTGCTGGGATTACAGGCATGAGCCACTGCACCTGGCCTCAATTTTCAAGTAAACAATACTGTACTATCACTAGTAGCCATGCTGCAATTAGATCCCCAGAATTTATTCATCTTATAACTGAAAGTTTCTACCCTTTAATCAACATCTTCTCATTTATCCCTGTCCTCAGCCCCTGGCATATTCACTATTCTTCTGTTTCTATGAATTCAATGTTTTTAGATTCCACATGTGTGATTATGCAGTATTTGTCTTTCTGTGCCTGGCTTATTTCAT
Organism: Papio anubis; assembly: GCF_008728515.1. NCBI lineage: Eukaryota > Metazoa > Chordata > Mammalia > Primates > Cercopithecidae > Papio > Papio anubis. Next base: position 90,623,516 of record NC_044985.1, on the reverse strand, counting down.
TTCGCATATTGTCCTCTAGGTTCATTCACGTTGTCGCAAATGACACAATTCCCTTCTTTCCTAAGGCTGAGTACTATTCCGCTGTATATTACAGACCACATTTTTTATTCCATTCATCTGTCAATGGACACTTAGATGGTTCCAGAAATGTGGCTATTATGAAGAGTGCTACAGTGAACATGGGAGTGCAGGTGTCTCTTTGACAAACTGATTTCCTTTCCTTTCATCCTTTGCTTTCAACGTAGGTAGTGATTGCCACCCTACCTCAGAAATTGGCATTTCTTAAAATGATATGATATGAAAGTGTTTGGAAAGGTTTTTCTCAAAGCCACTCTAGGCTTTTCCAAGGCAGTGAGTTATCTCAGTAGATTGTTTACAGTCAGTTACAGATTGAACTTCTTGATCTGCTCTTTCCTGCTTCTCACTACTGCACTTGACTAGTCTTAAAAATATGTATATATACAATAGCAAAGACTTGGAACCAACCCGAATGCCCATCAGTGATAGACTGGATAAAGAAAATGTGGCACATACACACCATGGAATACTATGCAGCCATAAAAACCAATGAGTTCATGTCCTTTGCAGGGACATGGATGAAGCTGGAAACCACCATTCTCAGCAAACTAACACAGGAACAGAAAACCAAACACTGCATGTTCTCACTCGTAAGTGGTAGTTGAACAATTAGAACACATGGAGACAGGGAGGGAAACATCATACACTGGGGCCTGTCAAGGGGTGGGGCAAAGGGAAGGGAGAGCATTCGGACAAATACCTAACGCATGCGGGGCTTAAAACCTAGATGACGGGTTGACAGGTGCAGCAAACCACCATGGCACATGTATATCTATGTAACAAACCTGCACATTCTGCACATGTATCCCAGAACTTAAAGTAAAAAAAAAAAGTATATATATTTTAAAACTCTAAACTTTAAGACAGTATTATTGTTAACTTCATTTATAGGTGAACAAAGGCAAAGAAAGGTTAAAATAATTTGGAATCACGAGAAAATAAAACAGAAGGAAGCAGTTTATCACCCCATTGGCAGACTTCCTTCCCTTACCCTCCTCCCTCCTCTCCTTCCCACTTGCTTATTCATTGTCTTAACCCAAACATTGCACAAAACCTATGCATTGCTTTGTTCTCTTGGATTGAGACAGTTCACCTGGCCTCAGATACCAAGTACCTGTGACTGCATGGCTGTGGGCACCAGCTCTCAGCCCTGCTGCTCCCGGAGACGACATATTTCTCCACTTTCTAACAGCTAAGATGAGGTTGTCTCTTGCAGATCCCAACTGTCGTGGGAGAGAGTCGTGCTCTGTGCCCTGTGGAAAGTGCCACCCGCAGCTGTTTCCAAGGGGTGAGTGCCTTGCAAATGTCCCCGGAGTTGGGGACAGACATGGGGCATTGGGATAGTTTGCTGACTGATTTACATTACAGACCTATTATTACTCCAAACAGCATCTCAGATAACTGAATTTAGGAGGTAGTCTTGCCTCCAGCTTTTCCTATGATAAACTTCTTCAGCAGAGCTGACAGAATTGGAGTCAGAAAAGAAAATGAAAACATCAAGTCATGCCTAAAAACACATCTTAGGGTGCTACTGTTTTTCAGGTGTTGAGCCCAGCAATCAAAGAAGAGAAATTCCTGTCTTGGGTCCAATCTGAGCCTCCCATCCTCCTGTGGCTCCCGACCTGCCACCGGTTATCAGCTGCTGAAAGAGTCACTCACCCTGCTCGGTGTACCATCTGCAGGACTTTCCCAATCACGGGACTCAGGTACAGCCATCAGCAGCATTTCTCGGATTATCATTCTCCATACGGTTCTGCAGTTGGAGCTGCATCCTTTCAGATTCTTTTTGGGGTCCTCCTTACACATCTGAAATTCACATGACTTTTTTGGCTCAATGATTTCCTGGCAGGAGGCATCCTGGTTGATAATAAATTGTCTTTTATCTTCTATAATGGATGAAATATTAAATTCTTCCACTGATGCATAATGTGACTAATAGACATTTTTCTTCCTCTAAGGGGAACACATTTTGTCTTTGTTTTGTTTTGTTTTAGAGACAGGGTCTCTGTCACGCAGGCTGGAGTGCACGGGCACTATCATAGCTCACTGCAGCTTAAAACTCCTAAGCCCAAGTCATCCTTGCAGCTCAGCCTCCTGGGTAGCTGGGAGTACAGGCACATGCCACCATGCCCAGCTAATTTTCTATTTTTTGTAGAGATGGGATCTTATTGTGTTACCCATGCTGGTCTCCGACTCCTGATCTTAAGTGATCCTCCTGCCTCAGCCTCCCAAAGCATTGGGTTTCAAGTGTGAGCCACTGCACCTGGCCTGTCTTTTGTTCCAAAGAAACCTTTTAAGTATTGAGCCATCCATCGTCATCATCATCCTAACAACACTACTTTTGTTAACTGTTAGACAAATGACAAGCTGAGCAGTTCACATGGGCCATTTCATTTAAAATGTGTTGTAAGCCAATACAAAGGGTTGTATTATTATCCCCAATTTGCAGAGAAGTTAAATAACCTACATGATTAGCAAGCCACAGAGGCTGGCAGCCTAAATCCAGAGTCCTGCTTTGCAGCCGTGATGCTCTGCTGCCTCCCTGTGCAGACAACTGCAAATGAGCCTCATGCCCACACAGATGATCAGCATTCATGAGAGCAGCTCAGGCCTGATCTTCTCTCCACCTGGAGCTAAAAGCAGATTAGAAAGCTAGATTTGGAGGTGGATGCAAATATTTCCATAGCTTTGAGGAGAACAGTCAAAACCCCATCCTAGAGAAAGAGTGTTATAGGTCTCCCATAAATAAAACCATAGGGAAGTTAAACTGGTTATCATTAAAGCTTGGGAGAAGAGAAAGAAACCACCAGGTGTAGGCCAGGCATGGAAGATGCCATTATTCACAATGAGTGAACAGGGGCTGGGAATGTGGGAAGACTAGAGCTCTGGGACATCAGGCAGCTAAATACAAGGCAAAACTGAGGGTGCCCGGAAGGAGAAGGGGACAAGAGGCCTCAGGCCTCAGCTCCTGCTCACTTTGTTCCTCTTCCTTTCCCATGCTTCTTGACCCTAGCTAACCCAGAACTGAAATATGCTCCTCATGGAGATAAACTAGGTCTGCTTGGTACACCAAAACACTGGAGATCTGGTTTTAATTTTGCCGAGAAAATGAATTGGGTTTGCAGAGAATTTGCAGGACACAGTAAAACTTCATTCATGAAAATTCTGCAAGAAACTGAACTTTAGACAATAAAACATATAAATGAACAGGACTGTTGGAAACCAAGCAAGCAGGAACAAGGAAATCTTCATACTACAATGAAAAATAAATTATTTATATTGGACAATGGGGAAATCTGAATATGATTTACCACGTTATGAATATATTATAATCATTTAACCAATAAGCAAGTATTAGTTAAGGAGTTACTGCCAGTCCTGCCCTAGGTCAAGTACAAGATTAACTTTGCAATTATATAAAACACAACTTTTACATCGACATATTTTTCAAAATTATTATATGTAACATAAAGCAGATACTATTTGTATTCTATAGATGATAAAATTTGAGTCTCAAAGAATTTGAGTGACTTACTTAAGTAGCCCCTAAAACTGGCAAAGGCAGAGGCCAAGATGTACCTCAAATATCTATTGAGAATGAGAACAGAATTTCTTTAAAATGCCTCCATGTAAACCATCTTTCCTCTTATACACCCAAGGCAATAAACAAATGTCCTATATACGAAAAGCTGGGAGACCTGGGCAAGGTATTTAACTTCTATGGACCTCAGTTTTGGGTTTTTTGTTTTTTGTTTTGTTTTGGTTTTAGTAAAATTCAGCAGGGTAGAACAAATGATGTCTGAGACTTCTTTAGCGCTAAACTTCTGATTCTATTAAAAATTGGCTGGATATATTATAATCTTAGCTTTAAACTTGTGTTTTGGGATCTCAAAAAACTCAACTAGTAGCTTTGGTTTTTTGGGAGATGAAGAAAGTCATATTAGAGGAGAAGCACTTGCAGATGTGCAGGTAGCAGAAAGAGGACAAAGATTTGGCCTTCTAAAGAAAAAGAAGGTGCAAAGACCATAGAGTGGCCCTCATCCAAGATTTAAATTCCAGAAGGACATGTGACATTTTTGCTCTGTGATAGCCATGGAAGGTTGAAATGAAATTGGGGGAAAACCTGGGTTCTATATTGGTAAAAACATCAACAACGGGCCAATCTCATTACCCCCACAATAACCATTCTCATACACCTGTAGGTAGTTGCAGAGCACAGAGGAACAAATTTAAGGATAGATCAGCTTATTATCCTAGATAAGCCAGTCATAGCCATCTAGTTAATGCTTGATAAAGCAGCCAGCATGGATGGCTCATCAAATAATCCTTATAACAATAGTTTATTATGTTGTACACTTCATTGAAAAAGTGAATGTCTTCCCATTAATGTATGTTAAACAACTTTTAAAGTTTTCTAAAAATTTTGCAAGGCCAGGAGGATAGGGTTTGCTAGCTCCATTTTTCCTTAGTTGAAGAAACTAAGTCATTTATCCAACTTCATTCAACTAACGTTCATTGAAAAACCTACCATGTACCAGGCATTCTCCTAAACTTAAGTGAACTTAAGTTTCCAGTTCAACTATTAGAACTGCTATAAGTAGTAATGATGGTATGTGAATTCAAACTTAGGGCTCCTGCCTTGAGGAGTGGTGGTCTATTCTAGAATAGTGTGGTCTATTCTAGTGGTTAAAATGGCAGGCCATCAATTCAGATAGTAACCTGGGACTCAAAATCTTCTACTACTTACTAAGTAGTTGTGTAACTTTGTGCAAGTTACTTAAACTCTCTTTAATTCCATTTCTTCATCTGCAAAATGAGAGTAATTGTGAGAATACCTGAAAGAATTTCCATGGGAATTAACTGGGTCAACACATGTACACTGCCTGCACATAGAACGTGCACAAAAATGCTAGCTGCTATTATATCATCCCACACTATTTATTAATATCCTGCCATGGGACTCAGGGTTGGAAGTACAGCAGTGAACACAGGTAGCTGAGGGGTGATCTCAAGGTATTTACATTCTCTTGCTCTGCCTCTAAACGACTTTGATCAGACCATCAAACCTTCTGCCGTCTGGCCTCAGAAGCTTTCCAAGGTTTTTTCTGCTGTTATTCAGGGCAATTAGCAGGTCTGATAGATTCAATGCCCTCTAAACCCTTCTTACTCATCCCAGTCTTCGTTGCCTTATTCCTCCTCTTCTTTCTACTTGGGATTTCCTTTGCTTTAATCTCCAGCCTAGCCTTCCATGTACAGCATGAGTCTCACTTTCCAGACCACACCAGCCCACAGGGCTCTCCCTCTGCCTCCCTGCTATAGCCCTCTTCTCCATGCCTCTCATTGGGCACTTAATCACACATTGCCTAATTCTGGAAGTTTCAACCTTCCATGTGAAAGTTTTGCCGCAAGATATGAAATTTAAGAGCACTGGAATCTTGTCATATTTCTTTTTTGTAACTTTTAAGATAGGGGTTGAAAACCCAGATGCTTCAAAGGCAAGGCAAGTGGTGTACATGAAGGAAATAGGACAGGTAGGGACTATGGCTAGCTCAGAACTGTATGTCCAGTCTAAAAGGAGTGGCTGCCACCTGGTTCTCACCAACTGTCACCATACGAGGACAGAGCTTTATACCACACACACTACAGTTAGAGAAGAGAATTTACATATCAGGGGAAAAATGTATAGCTTCCTGTTACTTTATAGACAAACAACATGGTCCCACTCAAATATCCTTAAAAGTTACTAACTGATGATTGCTAGGTCTCACTAGCTCCCCACTAACACCACAATAGTTTCCTGAGTATTATGGGACACCCCTCCTAATCAGAGTGTGTCAAGACTCTCTCCTCTCCTTCTGACCACAAAGGCATTTAAGGTTGTCATTTCTCATCAAGAAAAAATCTCCAATGTTGATGGGTCCAGAAACTTGGGTGTGGTGAGGAATTCCCCTCCTCCACTTATATCATTCCTATATACAGACTCCTATAAAATGATGAGTGCTTATTTTTGAATCTGTTATCTATGGCTTAATTTTCCCCAACACCATGCAGGAATACAGGCCCAATATTATCATATCCTGCAAAAGTTTAAGGAAAGCCAAAATTTGATTTTATTGAAATCTATTTTTTAAACTTAGCTATTAAATTCAAAGTATTTGAGTGCATTGTGCAGCTGCACAAAACATGGCTGCAGATTTAAGGGTTTATCCTAAAGGTTGTAGTGCACAGCACCCTGCATGTAGAAGGCACTTCGTATTTTGAGAAATAAATCAGACCTCTATACCATAGCGTATGCGGCATTAATATAATGCCATTTGAAAATACTTTAAAATGAAGATTTATTTGAGTAAATAAATGCATTAGAGTCATTTAATAATCCTATAATTTGGGAGAAACTTTACACTGATCTGGTAGTTCAGACATCTTCTGTATATTTTGGGGTGCTCATTCTCCACCTGGATTTTTTTTTCTCATCTACCAGTGATGTAAGCTGTGTTTCTATTTTAATTGGCAGATACCGCTGTCTGAAGTGTCTCAACTTCGACATCTGCCAGATGTGTTTCTTATCTGGTCTTCACAGCAAGTCCCATCAGAAGTCTCATCCTGTCATTGAGCACTGTGTTCAGGTAACATTTAATGTCACATACCAAACTATCCATTAATCAATTCAGTATAAGCTATAGCTGTGAAAAAATCTTTCCCTCCAGTGAGACCACAGATTCTGCTCCTGTCATACATTACAATATTTAAGACTAAGCAAGTGGCAAACTCCACCTTGAATATCTCTCAATATAAGTATGCTGTCTTCACATTGTACATCTCAATGAAAGTTTTTGGGCACAAGAAAAGTCCAGAGTTCAGTCTGAAGTAATTGATCAGATACTCTGGACTAGAAAACGTCAGTGAAGAGTTAGAGGGAGAAGCACTGGAAATGAGTACAGATGGAAAAGAGATGTGCTCTGATGTGGCAAAAATGATGCAGCAAGACTTCTAGTTACTAACATATTTTTGGAGAATTTTTCTTTTTTAACGTGTCTTTTCCTGAACCCTAAATTTCAAATATTTCTTTAGGAGAAAAGAAAGATTATTATCTCATTGTTGACTGAAAAAGTATAGAGCTAAAACTTCACAGCTGCCTTTCAAATTTTCTAAAATTATAAATACCTAGCAAGTGAATTCAGTTCTGTGTAAGAAGAGAAATAGCATAGTACATTTTAAGCAAAAAGCATTCTATTTTTTCCCAGAAAGAACATTTTCTTTTCATTACTAAATTCCAATGAGTAAGTTTCTTCACACAGATGGCAACCCCCTCAAATACCACAATAGCGAAGGATGTTGATTAATTAACTTTACCAAGGATCGTTTTCCCTCCTTCTCTCCTTTACATGAATGGCCCGCAAAGGTCAAGTGCCTGAATCTTGTCAAATAATTTCCAGTGGGCGTTTCCTTACCCAGGTCCTCAGGTTCACTGGCCTAGGATCTATCTTCCTAGTGCTAAAAGTCTTGGATTTGTTGATGTTAGAGTGACACCATGTGGCCACTTTGTTATTATGCTTTAAATTTCAAGTGCTGAAACCCTTAAAATGAGACATCTCATCCCTTCTTTGCTTCCTTTTGGTAGAGGTTCTTAACTTGGGGTGAATAAATGGATTTCGGGTGGCCTGTGAGTCCACTGAAATTGTAGACAGAATGGAATGTGTGAGTATTTCACTGGAAATAAACCCACGAGTTATTATCCAATTCTCAAAGGCATCCACAACCCTAAATGTGAGCAACCGCAGGCTTAGTCCTCTTTGATGCCCTCCTCTAGGTGTAGAATGCCAAATGGCGGGGTTACTCTAAGGAAGAGGACTTACTGAGGGGGTTGGGGTATGTAATTTGGAGACTTATGCTATTTCTATGAGAATGTGAAGAAATTCAGGGACAAGAAGGAGGTAAGATTATTTTTCTGAGGACTTAAGAGAAATAATTCCAAAAACTTTCAAGGTGGCCAGTCCACCCAAGTAAGGAAAGAAGACCATGCATAGACTGATCTGACACTTTTTAAAAATGCTGGCTCTTTCAGCAGATGTCAGCGATGCAGAATACAAAACTTCTCTTCAGGACCCTCAGAAACAACCTTCTTCAGGGGCACTGTAGGAAGAAAGAAGCGGCGAGAAGGCAGCGGCTGCTGGACCAGGTGAATCCAAAGGGTGTGCCTCACCATGCGCAGGCCAGGTGAGTGGCTGCGAGGATCGGCCGGTCCCGCAGAGCAGCCGACCAGGGCCATGGGTGTTGTGGTAACCAGTCAGCAATCTGTCTAATGCTGAAGGTCCTAGACAAGGCAGGAGGCAGGGTGAGGGATGGACTTCAGATATTTTTTTCCTCTAAAAAGGGCCTTTAATTTCAAAGTAGAACTAAGAGGCTATCTATTATTTCTATGTCACATTTACCTATCAGGTTGTTATCAATATATGATTAAAGTTAGAGAATTTGGATATCATCTTGATGTATATCTTTAATATTGTATATATAATTTAAATTTGAAAATAAAAGCAAAGATATTGGGTTGCAGTTTATTCTTAAAGCCAGCTATTTTCACCTTTCACTAGGAAAGTAATGATAAAATGTTAATCATCTGGATATATTGGATACTTGAGATCTTGCCTAAATTTCTATATTCCCATAGTCACATCACAAAGATCCATACTCTTTTTTTTTTTCTTTTCTTTTTTTTTTTTTTTTTTTTTTTTGAGATGGAGTCTAGCTGCAATGCTCAGGCTGGAGTGCGATGGCACCATCTCGGCTCACTGCAACCTCTCCCTCCCGGGTTCAAGCGATTCTCCTACCTCAGCCTCCTGAGCAGCTGTGATTACAGGTGCACGCCACCACACCCAACTAATTTTTGTATTTTTAGTAGAGACGGGGTTTCACCATATTGGCCCAGCTGGTCTTGATCTCCTGACCTCAAGTGATCTGCCCATCTTGGCCTCCCAAAGTGCTAGGATTACAGGTGTGAGCCACTGTGCTCAGTCTCCATACTCTTATTTGCATTTCTTTTGGCTACTGAAGCCAGACTGATCTTTTACACTTTTTTTTTTTTTTTTTTTTTTTTTTTTGACGGAGTCTCGCTCTGTCTCCCAGGCTGGAGTGCAGTGGCCAGATCTCGGCTCACTGCAAGCTCTGCCTCCCGGGTTTACACCATTCCCCTGCCTCAGCCTCCCAAGTAGCTGGGACTACAGGCGCCCGCCACCTCACCTGGCTAGTTTTTTTGCATTTTTTAGTAGAGATGGGGTCTTTTACACATTTTTGACAAACACGACAGCACGTCTCACCCACTCATCCCCTCCAAACCCTCATGCCTTCCTTAAATCAGATTCCTCCATCATTTTCCCATTGTTTTTAGGCTAAAAATGAAAAGTTGTAACATGACTTAGTCTTGGTCCTTTTGGTCCACCATGCTAATCTCTCCAGCTTCATTCCTCGTCCACAGTCTCTGTGTTCCAGCCCTGATTCTACCCCACATATGACTAAGCCAGATCTATCCCACCCTTAAGACTTACACCTTTATTTTAAAGGATTTGTCATAGTTTGTAACTACACATTTATTTATCTAACTATCGGATTACTGTCTGCCTTCTCATTTTGCTAAAAGCTCCATCAAGGAACCTGATCTCACTCCCTCTTGCAACTCTACCACCTGGCTCATAAAGTCATGCAAACCATTCAATCCATCAGCAAATCTTGTTGGTTCTACCTTCAAAATAGATTTGAACTCTGAGTGAGTCTTGCTATTTCCACTGCCACCACCTCAGTGGTCCCTTTCTCCTGCATTGTCACATGACCTCCTAACTGGTTCCCCTGCTTCCTCCTCGGTCTCCCCATGGTCTACTCCTGGTGCCACAGGCAGGATGACGCTTTTCAAATTTTGGCCAGGTCATGTCACTCCTCTGCACAAACTTTTTTGTGGCTTTCCCTCTTCCAAGAAAGCCACAGTCCTTCCAGTGGCCTTTAGCCTGGCCCTATAAACCCTGTTCCCCACCAGCTCTTGGTCCTCCTCTGCACCTCTCCCTGACTTGTTCTGCTTCAGCCTCACAGCTCTCCTTGCTGCTCCATGAATACACCAGGCATGCTGCCACCTCAGGGGATTGGCACCCCTAGATCACCTCCCTGTATGGCTTGGCTGCTCACCTCCCAAAGACCCACCGAGGTCTTTGCTCAAATGCAGGCTCATCCTGCAGGCCTTTCCTGACAACCAGTTACCATTCAACCCCTGTCCTCACTCTGGCACTCCCAGTTATCCTTGCTGGCTTTATTTTTCTTCAGAGCACTTCATCACCCTCTGACATCCTCTATCTTACTTATTTATTATTTATTGCTGTGCCCTTCTCTATAATGTAAGCTCTATGAGGGGAGGAATGTCCACTGTTTCCAGTTGTATTGCCAGAATCTATAATGTCTGAATATGATAAATGCACAATAAATATTTGTTGAATAACAGACCGACTGAATGAATAATAAAATGTATGGTGCATGATGGAGGGATTGATGGATGGATAGATAAGGTGAACCATGAGCTCTTTTAGAATGTAGTGGGAAAGAGTCAAGGAGTATTGGAACAAAGTAATAAAGTTTGACTGAATCTGGAACAGAGACAGAAGCCTTGCCCTCAACTAACCATATGTGTGGCCATGAGGAAGTCACTTCACTTTTCTATGGCTCAGTTTCTTTGCCTGTTAACTGGGATAACCTCTCCTCTCTACTCCCAGAGTAGTATTTCCAGAGGTGAGATGAGGAAAGGGAATTGCAAGGGCTGTACAAAGCCAAGGTTCTCTAAATGTCAATGTGTTGTACTCTGTCCACCCCAAGTACAATAGAGTTGTTCCCCAAAATAACATTCTTATGTAATAATTTTCAGTGTACCCTAGACTTTGATGAGTTCAGAAATTCTGATTTGTGGCTGATCTAGGAGAAAAGAATGTGGAATATTACTAAATCACAATGTAATAATAGTAAAAAACACATCTTTGATATCTATTATGTTGGCACACTAGCACTGACCGTCTTCTAAGAGATTAATGGTTATTGCCAAATGATAATATTGAATTCATTCAATGATTCAGCAAATAATCTGCATGGTAATAAGCCTTCTCCCTTTTGATGTAGTTTTATTTACTTTACATATGCTAGTTTGCACTGAGAATACTTTCATTTACAAAACCAGAATTAAAAGTTAGATGCCAAATATCATCAGTCTTACTAAATATTTCAGGAAGTTTTTGAAAATATAGTTAAAAAGAAAATTAAAATGCTGAAAAAAACAGAAGTACTTCTCTTTGTAGCTAATTTAACTGTGAATTACCAAGAAACCCCAAGTAACTCTTGCAAAAATTACTAGAATTAATAGACTTCAAATGATGGCAGAAAAATAAAATAAATATATACAAAATTCTTCACTGTACTAGCAATAACCAGCTAGAAATTTTATAAAAATCTAATTCAAAATACATGTAAAAATTATTTTTAAAAGAAACTACAAAAAGTGTAACAAAAAAGGTACAAGACCCAAATAAAAGTATAATATTTTATTGAGTACAGAAAACAAGTCCTGACCAAAAGGAAAAAATACCAAATTCCTAAATGAGAAGACTAGCATAAGAATGTACCTGCTCCAAAAATTAATAGTTGATTTTCGTTATTTGCTTCAATACTTACAAATTTGCCTATTTGCAAAAATTTATTTGTAACCCTAAAATTAACACTCATGGTGCTTTTGCAGTATTTGCAGACATGAGCAGAGTGGCAAAAAATTTTTGAGTTGCCTGATGCACATGTTCCCAGCTGAGGTCAAACCGGATAGTGCTCTGTGTCACTGTTGCAGCCCTCATACTATAAGCAAGTGTCCTTTTTGTGTCTATTTTGTGTCATGATTTTTGCGTATCTGTGCTTTTTGTTGGCAATTTTACTTTTGCAAATGGCCCCAAAGCATGGTACTAAATTGCTGTCTAGTATTCCTAAGTACAGCAAGGCTGCGATGTGCCTTGATGAAAAAATACACGTGTTACATAAGCTCATTCAGGTATGATTTATATTGCTGCTGACCATGAATTTAATGCTAATGAATCAACAATATGTATTTTAAAAGTGTCTTTATACAGAAACACATAAAAGAAGGTTGTGCATTGATTGGTTGACAAAAATATTGTGGCCAGAGGCTTGTAGGAACCTAACTCTGTATTTCCTCTAGGAGCAATGGGTTCAGTATTTCCTAATTCAGTGTTCATGGTGGCCTTATAGAGCATAACTACTGTGAATAATGAGAATCTACTGTATTTAAATTAAATGCATTTCCAGATAGAATCACAATGTTTTCTAAATAGAATAAAATAATTTTGAAGGTATGTTGGAAGAATAGTTGTACAAGAATAGTAAAATTATGAAATTGAAGAGTAGTGAAAAGGGATGTTAATATCTGAAGAACAGATGTTAATACAACAGACATTAACACTTACTATAAAACTATTATGACCAAATAATATAGTATAAAATGGGAGTGAACATGTAGGTTTAAGGATGAGAATACAAAATATAATAATTGATGTAAACATATATGGGAACCTAATATGTGATAAAGGTGATATTTCAATTCATGGAAAAACAATGCATAATTGGCTATCCATTTGAAAGGAAAATTGGCCCTTATTTTGCCCCATATACTTAAATAAATTTCAAATTGATTGAAATTTAAATTTAAAAAGAATTTAAAATAAATATTAGAGAAAAGCAGAACATCTCCTAAGGAAGAGAGAAAAACAAAAAATTATGAAGGAATAAATAGATGTATATGATAGCATGCAATTTTAAACATTTTGCTATGGTAAACGATACTATAAACAAAATTAAAAATAAGCCCTAGACTTAGAAAAATATTTTCGGTAATAAGACAAATGATGCTATAAAAAGGGTCCCTGAAAATTGATAAGAAAAACTTGATGTGAGGCCGGAAGTGTTGGCTGCTGTGGAGAATTCAGAACAGGGACCTCCCTGGCTATCAAGATGGAAGAGCAAATAGTTTCTTGTGCTGGAGAAATACCCTCCATGGTGGTGGTTATGTCTTGTAAGGATTCAGTCCCACGTCGAGTAATATCTTTGACAACAGAAGGAATTGCAATCCCCCAGCTCAGTGCCAAAAGTGTGGGTGTGTTTGAAGCTTTTTATAATTCCATTAAACCTATCCAGATTATCAACAGTGCCATAGAAAGGATGAAGCCAGGGAAATTTCCCGATGGCAAAACAAATTTTGCATTTCTTCCGTATGTGAAGGGTAACAAAGTTCTGTATGAGACTTATTATCAGACATTCAGTATACATTGTGCTGTGACGTGAGGTAGTCTCTGTTGACCAAGGACTTGGCAAAAGCTGGTGAATTTACCATGCACTCTGCTCCTCAGGAGGGGAAGTTGACTCCAAGTCCTGTGGACTTCACAGATTACACCTGCAACCTTAGAGAATATCAAAGAGAGAGCCTTGCTCTCCAGACTTCTCATTCGAGAACACCTGAACTCAATGAACTGTGTCATCTTGCAGCTGCTTACAGGAGAGCTGGTGGTAGAAAGGCATGGGGCTGCAGCTGGTGCAGGTGGAGACCTGTGGGTGTGCAGAAAGCTATGCCTGTGATGCCACAGAGATTCTGTATATTCAGATGGCCACGGGTACATTTGTAGGGGCCTCTCTGTCCCTATATACATGGTCTTCTCCAGGTTGTTTACGGCCCTATGCTGAAGACCAACTTCAAAGTGGAATGTGAGGCCACCATTGACATGCATCTTCATGCTGACCACCTGGTCACGGAGGACTTCCTATTGTAGCTCTGCAGAATTCAGCCCAGGAGGAGGGAAGCTCAGAAAACAGGAGTGGCCTTGCAGATATCCCAATGGTTATCTTTTATGGGGGAACAAAAGCCAGCAGTATGTACTTGTTTTTGTGATTATTCTGTATCAGAAATGAAATGGACTCCTTAAATTACAATTATTTTTCTTCCTCATTTCCTCGAGGCTTCTACTTCCAACAGGCACCTTTAATCAGATTTTTCTTTGAAATTCAACAAAATTTCTTAACGCTATTTGCAAGATCATTTCACAGAAAACATTTCCTATGACCTCCCTGTGTTTGTACCAAAAAAGGCACAGAAAACCTGTTGTAACAGCTGTTGGAGCTGTGCTGCAAAGTAAGATCATGGGGACAAAAGGAAACTTCTCTCAGACTCACTAATAATGAAAGTAGCTGAGCACTCCCCACAGCAAAGGGTCTGTGGCCAGGTGGCATTGCTTATGAGGTTTATAGGTACCCTCCAAGGAAGAATGCAAAGTGGCATCCACTGGAAATGTGTAGCTTTTTTTTTTTTTTTTTTTTTTTTTTTTTACCCACTCCATTTCTGTAGTTCTTTTAATAACATTTTTCACTATAACTTCAAAATTTTTAGGGAACTGAGAAAAAAGTGTCCCTTGCTCTTATAGGAGTAAGGGGATTTGGCTGGTGCTGGCGTGTTTCTGAACCCTCAAGAACATCATAAGAACTCATGCTGCCATCTTCTGGGAATATATTGAAATGCAAAGTTATGTAAGGGGAAAAAATGAGTGTGTGCTCGTTTTGTTATTGGGAGGGTTCTGAATGGCAGGAGCCCCGTGCCCAGGATGGGTTGGTGAAGGCCCCTCTCCTCAGGGTGGTGCCAGGAAAATGTCCTTGACTTGATGAACTTGGCCTGCCCCTCACCCACCTGAAGGACCTGTTTTGATCCAGGGTTTTTCGACTTGAAGCCAGTGTTTCCTCAGTCTCCCTTTGTGGTTCAAAGTCAATGATGAGTCTGTTGCAAAACATTTCTTCCTTCAAACCCTATCATTGTTTTGTTGGTCCACAATTAACAGGATCTCAAAAATAAGCTATGCGACCAGGCTAAGTGGCTCATGCCGATAATCTCAGTACTTTGGGGGGCAGAAATGGGAGGATTGCTTGACCCCAGGAATTCGAGACCAGCCTGGGCAACATAGGGAGATACGTCTCTACAGAAAAAATTAAAAATTATCTGGGCATGGTGGTGCATGCCTGTGGTTCCTGCTATTCAGGTGACTGAGATGGGAGGATTGCTCGAGCCCGGTAAGTCGAGGCTACAGTAAGCCGCGATTGCACTGCTGAACTCACTCCAGCCTGGGTGAAAATGTCTCAAAAATAATAAATAAATAAATAAATAAGCCATGCTACTTTGCACAGTAATTGCCCTTCCTTCATAGTCGCCCTTCTGGGCAGGCCTGGGCAAGGCAGGCTCAGACTGAAGGCCTCCCAGGCCTTCCATTGTCCTGTAACAGCATTGGGTGATCTGTAATGCTCCCTACATTACATGCCTTCAATGCTGAGGGTAAACAAACCTGATTTAGGCACTGCTTTATCTCAGGACTTCACCAGTTAAACTGATAAAACTTATCTGAGTCATTTGCAAGTTGCTTCTCAGAAAATACATTTCTGGTTTATAAATCTTCTTTTATGCTCATATGACATTAATAACTATCTGTATTTGATGATGTGTTCAAACTGAGTAGCAGAAAATAAAGAGGCCATACTTTCTAAGAAAAAAACTAAAAACTCAAGAAGAAAAATAAAATGGGGAAGAAGAGGTGAGTGAAGAGGAAAATACACAAAATACATAAATAGGCGATCACAGAAGAAGAGTTCCAAATGGCCCTTAGACACCCAAAAAGATGCTCAACCTCTCTATTGGTTAGAAAAAAGGTAAATAGGCCAGGCTCATGCCTGTGATCCCAGAACTTTGGGAGGCTGAAAGTTCTGCCTCCCAAAGTTAAGGAGGATCACTTGAGGCCAGGAATTTGATACCAGCATGGGCAACATAGGGAGACCCCATCTCTACAAATAATTTTAAAATTAGTTGGGTGTGGTGGTGTGCACCTGCGGCCTCAGCTACTTGGGAGGCTGAGATAGGAGGATCGCTTGAGTCCAGGGGGCCAATGTTGCAGTGAGCCATGATAGTGCCACTGCACTCCAGCCTGGGTGACAGAGCAAGACCCTATCTGAAACAGAAAAAAGAAAACTGCAACAATGACATATCATCGTTTTACTTATTGAAAAGACAAAGATTAAAATGAATGGCAACATCCTTTGCTGGTGAGGAGGGAAGAACATAGATGCTCTTGAAATCTGGTAGAAGCACAAATGGCTACAGAATTTTCAGAAAATACACTGAAAAATATTTATTCAATAAATTTATTGAACGCTGTTCTAGGCACTTGGGCTACATCAGTGAAGAAAAAGAGAGAAGGATTTCTGCTGTCTTGGAGCTTGCATCCTAGTGAGGACCAAACAAACGAAAATGGTATATAAGGGAATTATACCATACGTTAAAATATTTAAGTATTAAAGTTTAAAAAAAGGAGAAGCAGATAAGAAAAATAAAGACTTAGAGAGTTGGTAGCAAATTTAAATATGGTGGTTATAGTGGGCCTCAGTGAGAGGTGATATTTGATCAAAGTTTTGAAGGAAGTGAGGGAGTAAGTCATGCAGACATCTGAGAAAAGCACACTGCAAACTGAGGAGACAGCCAGCGTCAAGTGGGAGCATGCTTGGTATTAGGTTGGTGCAAAAGTAATTGTGATTTTTGCCATTAACTTTAATGGATCCAAAGAACAGCAAGGGGGCTAGCATGGTTGAGTGGGATGAGGAAGGAGAGTATAAGAGAAGAAATAAGGTAGGGTGCGGTGGCTCATGCCTGTAATCCCAGCACTTCAGGAGGCCAAGGTGGACAAATCTCATGGGGCCAGGAATTGGATACCAGCATGGCCAACATGGTAAAACCCCATCTCTGCTGAAAATACAAAAATTAGCCAGGCATGGTGGCATGTACCAGTAATCCCAGCTACTTGGGAGGCTGAGGCAGGAGAATCACTTGAACCTGGGAGGCGGAGGTTGCGGTGAGCCAAGATAGAGCCACTGCACTCCAGCCTGGGTGACAGAGCAAGACTCCATCTCAAAAAGAAAAAGAAAAAAGAAGAGGTGAGAAAGTAGGGGCAGATGGAAGGCCAATGTAAGGACCTGGGCTTTTACTCTGGGGAAACATTGGAGGATTGTGAGTAGAGAATCTAACTGAGGTTTCAAAACTCTCAGTCTGGCTGCTGTGTTGAGAATAGACTAAAGAGGGCCAAGAGTTAAAAGCAAGGTTCTATAAACATTTTCCTAAATTTTTCCAATATTTCTATTACAAATTTTAATTTAAAATTTCAATCTGTTTGGAATTTATTTTAGCAAGGGTCTAGCTTTGCTTTTTTTCCTGGGGTGAGGAATTATGTGAACTTTTAGCCAATTATGTGATCTTTTTCCCACTTAATTAAAATGCCAGCTTTCTCATGTATTAGCTTCCCTTGTATACTTGGATTAATAGAACTTATATTCTCATCCTTAGATCTATGTGTCTATTCTTGCATTTGCACTAAATTATATTGTCATGGTCATTCTATAGTAAGTAGAAGAATAAGATTGCCATCAACCAAGATGGGGAGGCTACAGGTGGAGAAGATTTGTGGGGGAAATCAGGAGTCCAGTTTGGGACACACTAAGATTGAGAAGTCTCTGAGATGTCCCTGGGGAGATATTGACCAAGCAGCTGACTATTCATATCTGGAACTTGGAAAAAAGGGTCTGTACTGGAGATACCAATTTGGGGGTTGTTGGCATGTTAATGGTTTTTAAAGTCATGAGATTATATGAGATCACCAAAGAGAGAACGTAGAAGAGAAAGAGAAGAGGATCAAGGACTGAGCCCTGTGACACTCCCTTTACAAAGCTGCAGAGAAGAAGAAAAACCAGCAAGGGAGACTGAGAAAGAGTAAAGAATGGAGAGGGAAGAAAACCAAGAAAGTGAGGAATCCTGGAAGACAGATGAAGAAAGTGTTCAAGGACGAAGGCATGGTGTTCTAGTGTCAAATGCTGCTGCTAGGTCAAATAAGATTGACCTTTTCCCTTGAAAAGTCAGTGAATCCAGGAGCTGGATTAATTTGAAAAAAATTAACAAAATAGATAGACTACTGGCTAGACTAATAACGAAGAAAAGAAAGAATAATCAAATAGATACAATAAAAAATGAGAAAGGGGATACACTACCGATCCCACAGAAATACTATCTACCATCAGAGAATACTGTAAACACCTCTAGGCAAATAAACTAGAAAATCTAGAAAAAAATGGAAAAATTACTAGACACACATACCCTTCCCAAGACTAAACCAGGAAGAAGTCAAATCCCTAAATAGACCAATAACAAGTTCTTAAATTGAGGCAGTAATTAATAGCTTACCAACCAAAAAAGTCCAGGACTAGACAGATTCACAGCCGAATTCTACCAGAGGTACAAAGAGGAGC
Source organism: Papio anubis (assembly GCF_008728515.1). Taxonomy (NCBI): domain Eukaryota; kingdom Metazoa; phylum Chordata; class Mammalia; order Primates; family Cercopithecidae; genus Papio; species Papio anubis. The sequence goes on along the minus strand of NC_044985.1, from coordinate 90,605,039 downwards.
TGGTACCATTCCTTCGGAAACTATTCCAAACTATTGAAAAGCAGGGACTCCTCCTTAACTCATTTTATGAGGCCAGCATCATCCTGATACCAAAACCTGGCAGAGACAGGACAAAAAAAAAAAGAAAGAAAGAAAAATTCAGGCCAATATCCCTGATGAATATCAATGCAAAAATCCTCAATAAAATACTGGCAAACTGAATCCAGCAGCACATCGAAAAGCTTATCTACCACAATCAAGTTGACTTCATCCCTGGGATGCAAGGATGGTTCAACATACACAAAGCAATAAACATAATCCATCACATAAACAGAACCACTGACAAAAACCACATGATCGTCTCAACAGATGCAGAAAAGGCCTTCAATAAAATTGAACATCGTTTCATGTTAAAAAACTCTCAATAAACTAGGTATTGATGGAATGTATCTCAAAATAATAAGAGTTATTTGTGACAAACCCACAGACAATATCATACTGAATGGGCAAAAGCTGGAAGCATTCCCTTTGAAAACTGGCACAAGACAAGGATGCCCCCTCTTACCACTCCTGTTCAACATAGTATTAGAAGTTCTGGCCAGGGCAATCAGGCAAGAGAAAGAAATAAAGGCTATTCAGATAGGAAGAGAGGAAGTCAAATTGTCCCTGATTGCAGATGACATGATTCTGTATTTAGAAAACCCCATCATCTCAGCCCCAAAACTCCTTAAGCTGATAAGCAACCTCAGCAAAGTCTCATGATGCAAAATCAGTGTGCAAAAATCACAAGTATTCCTATACACTAACAATAGACAAGCAGAGAGCCAAATCATGAATGAACTCCTATTCACAATTGCTACAAAGAGAATAAAATACCTAGGAATACAGCTAACAAGAGATGTGAAGGACCTCTGCAAGGAGAACTACAAACCACTGCTCAAGGAAATAAGACAGGACACAAATGGCAAAATATTCCATCCTCATGAATAGGAAGAACCAATATCATGAAAATAGCCATACTGCCCAAAGTAATTTATAGATTCAAAGCTATTTACCTCAAACTACCATTGACATTCTTCACAGAATTAGAAAAAAACTACCTTAAATTTCATATGGAACCAAAAAAGAACCTATATACCCAAGACAGTCCTAAGCAAAAAGAACAAAGTTGGAGGCATCATGTGACCTGACTTCAGACTATATTATAAGACTACAGTAACCAAAACAGCATGGTACTTGTACCAAAACAGACATATAAACCAATGGAACAGCACAGAGACCTTAGAAATAACACCACACATCCACAACCACCTGATCCTCTGCAAACTGGCAAAAATAAGCCATGGGGAAAGGATTCCCTATTTAATAAATGGTGCTGGGAGAACTGGCTAGCCATATGCAGAAAATTGAAACTAGATCCCTTCCTTACACCGTATACAAAAATTAACCCAAGATGGATTAAGGACTTAAATGTAAAACCTGAGTCATACATTTAAAGACTTAAATGTAAAACCCAGAACCATAAAAAGCCCTAGAAGAAAACCCAGGCAATACCACTCAGGACATAGGTATGGGCAAAGGCTTCATGACAAAAATGCCAAAAGCAATTGTAACAAAAGCCAAAATTGACAAATGGGATCTTATTAAACTAAAGAGCTTCTGCACAGCAAAAGAAATTATCCTCAGAGTGAAGAGGCAACCTACAGAATGGGAGAAATTTTTTGCAACCTACCCATCTGACAAAGGTCTAATATCCAGAATCTACAAGAAATTTAAACAAACTTCCAAGAAAAAGAAAAGCCTCATCAAAAAGTGGGCAAAGGATATGAACAGATATTTCTCAAAAGAAGACATTTATGCAGCCAACAAACATATGAAAAAAAGCTGAACTTGACTGATCATTAGAGAAATGCAAATCAAAACCACAATGAGATACCATCTCATGCCAATAAGAGTGGCAATGATTAAAAAGTCAAGAAACAATAGATGCTGCTGAGGCTGTGGAGAAACAGAACACTTTTACACTGTTGTTGGGAATGTAAGTTAGTTAAACCATTGTGGAAGACAGTGTGGCGATTCCTCAAGGATCTAGAACCTGAAATACCATTTGACCCAGCAATCCCATTACTGAGTATACACCCAAAGGAATATAAATCATTCTACTATAAAGACACAAGCACACGTATTTTTATTGCAGCACTATTCGCAATAGCAAAGATATGGAACCAACCCAAATGCTCATGAAAGATAGACTGGATAAAGAAAATGTCATACATATACACCATAGAATACTATGAATCTATAAAAAGGAATGAGATCATATCCTTTGCAGGGACATGGATAAAGCAGGAAGCCATCATCCTCAGCAAACTAACACAGGAAGAGAAAACCAAATGCCACATGTTCTCATTCATAGGTGGGAGTTGAACAATGAGAACACATGGACACGGACAGGGGAACAACACACAGTGGGGCCAGTTGTGGGGGTGGGGAGTGAGGGAAAGGAGAGCATTAGGATGAATAGGTTATGTATACAGGGCTTAAAACCTAGATGACAGGCTGATAGGTGCAGCAAACCACCATGGCACACATATACCTATGTAACAAACCCGCACATTCTGCACTTATATCCTGGAACTTAAATTTTTTTTTCTTTAAAAAAAGAATTGACCTTTGAATTAGCAGTGAGGAGATCATTAATGACCCCCAAAAACAGCATCACAGGACAGTGGTAGTAGAAAAAGTCTGACTGGAGGCAGAGAGAAAGGGGAGCTGAGGAACTCAAGATACCAAATAAGAAAATTCCAGGATTTTTCGCTGTGGTGGGAGCAAAGAGATAATGTAGGTGATAGGGCCACTGAGGTTAAGGTAGCATGTTGTTATGATGGCAAAGTAACAGCATAGTTTTTTTGTATAAATTTATGGAGTACGAGTGTAATTTTATTACATGGCTATATAGTAGAGTGGTAAAGTTAGGGCTTTTAAGGTGTTCATTACCTGAAAAACATACATTATACCCATTAAGTAATTTATCATCATCTACTCCCTTTCCATCCCCTCATTCTTCTGAGTCTCCATTGTCTGTAATTCCACACTCTATGTTCATGTGTGCACATTTAGCTCCCACTTATGAGAACGTGTCATATTTGACTTTCTGCGTGAGGTTTTCAGTTAATGGCCTCCAGTTCCATATATGTTGATGCAAAAGACATGATTTCATTCCTTTTTATCGCTGAACAGTATTCCTTCATGTATATATACCACATTTTTGTTATCCAGTAATCCAGGAAAGTAATAGCATGTTCGAGGGAATTAATTCATAGAGAGAAAAACTGATGAACTGGTACAACAGGAGAGAATTATTGGAGCAATGTCATTCAGCAAAGAGGGGGCAGGATACACATGTAGAAGGATTGACTTTAGAATAGTGTATTTACTAGATAATAAAATATACACAAGATTTGGCCCTTGGAGTACAGGACAATAAGCCAGCAACAACCTAAGTGTCCCTTCGTAGAAAAGTGGTGGAATATGTATGATTACGAACATTCTGCAGAACGTGATGAATCCACTTAAAAGAACAAGTTTTAGCTGCTATCTACTATACTAGAAGGAATTCACCATCTGCATCAGAGAAAAAAGCAAGTAGCAGAACAATGTGTGTGGAATGATTTCCTTGTTTTTTAAGAAAGTTATACCTGATGTAAATGACGAGTTGATGGGTGCTGACGAGTTGATGGGTGCAGCACAGCAACATGGCACAAGTATGCATATGTAACAAACCTGCACGTTATGCACATGTACCCTAGAACTTAAAGTATAATAATAAAAAATAATTTTAAAAAAATGCATATTGATGTTTGTAAATATCTGAGTACAGAAAATGGTGTGTGTATGATATTGTTTGGCTGTCTCCCCACCCAAATCCCATCTTGAATTGTAGCTCCCATAATCCCCAGGTGTTGTGGGAGGGACCTGGTGGGAGGTAATTGACTTATGGGGGCAGGTTTTTCCCATGCTGTTCTCATAAGAGTGAGTAAGTCTCGTAAGATCTGATGGTTTTATAAAGGGCAGTTCCCCTACACAAACTCTTGCCTGCTGCTATGTAAGACGTGCTTTTGCTCCTCTGTTGTCTTCTGCCATGATTATGAGGCCTCCCCAGCCATGTGGAACTGTGAGTCCATCAAACTTCTTTTTCTTTATAAATTACCCCATCTTGGGTATTTCTTCATAGCAGTATGAAAACTGACTAACAGCAGTGTATGACCGACCATGCTGGCACTCTGATCTCAGACTTTCAGACTCTAGAACTGTGAGAAAATAAATGCCAGTTGCTTGCACCACCCAGTCTATTTGTTACAGCATCACGAGCAAATGAAGACAGAGCAGAACAATACCAAGATATTAAAGCGATCTCAGATGGGGTAGGAATAGAGTGTGTCATTCAGAAGGTTTGTTACAAAGAAATTGTGGGTCATCCTATTCTTGTACCCCAAAATGCACAACCCGGTATAATTAAGTATATCACAGAATAGTCATGTCTTTCCCTATGTTCTCATTGTGTCTTGTAGAAAGTATAATGTTACGCTTAGAATGATTGTATATTTATCTGTTCTTTAGATGTGAATTATCTGGGATTAGGAGTTCTCTGCTTTTTTGTTTTACATCTGCCATAACTTGAGAAGATGTTTAAAAATAATTTTTGAATAAAGGAATGAAACCAAATGGAATTATATAACATAGAATATACCTGACCTTAAACTAGTCTGATGTATTATATGTTCTTTCGATTGGACATGATAAACACATACCTACATTTATAGCCCCTAATGTCTGACCTGAACAAGATGACCCAGGGGATTTTCTGCCGTCACCCCTGAATTCTTTGCATTCTCATGTCTAGATTGTCAAGGAGAAGGGAAAATTGAATTTTTATTTCTATTATTGGCTACTTGACTCTCTGTCAACAAAATTGTCTGGAAAAGAACACAGAAAGAAAAGTTGGCCTACTTTATTGCTATTGTGGGGGTGGGTGAGTAAAACCTTCAATATGTGACTTACATTTTCTAAAAAGGCTTTCCTCAATGTCATGCCTGATAATTAAAAGTTGCTACAACTTTCTTATAAAACTTGGTAATAGGGGCTCCATTCAGTACAAGAGTTCTAAAGGAACAACGGATGTAAGGCCAACTAGACCAATGGAAACAGCAGCCACAGGTGCCTCCAAGCCTACACCTGTACCTGAAAGAATGTCTTGGGGTCAACAAACTGAGGACAGCAACCCACGCTACCAGGTGAGTCCAAAACGGAAAGGAACTGCTGCTAAAGCACAAATAATCTGGACCATTTTGTAGCGAGGTTCAGTGAACCATTCCCTAGTTTGGGGATTCTTTGAAGTTGTTCATATGACCAAGGAAATATCTAAAACCTTCTTTCACCGAGTAACTTTTTATCTCAAATCACAAAGTGCTATACATTTATTATAGAAAGTTTCAAAAAGTCAAAAGAGAACAAAGAACAACATTAAAATGGCAAATAATCCATTATTACCCCACTGTCAATATATTGGTATACTTCCTTTCCTATAAACATTTTTAAATTAGTTTAGACTATACTGTAAAATGTATTCATTATATAGTTCTCTATAGTTAGATTATGAGCATTTTCCATTGTCATTATAATTCTTCAAAAAACATCTTAATGGTTATATAATTTTTATTTAAATAAGCATAATATGATTTAACTCCACTGTTGTTGATATTTGGATTATTTCTAATTTTTGCTATAATTTAAAACTTCACTATTAAAATTCTTATACATTGTTCTTTGTACACAAATCTCCAATTATTTCCTTAGGATACATTTCTAAAGTGAATCACAAGAATGAAAAGTGCGAACATTTTTAAGGCTCTTCATGCTTATTGCAAAATTGCCTTTTAGAAAGGAATACCAAGTTAGGGTTCCAGTGAACGTAGCACCTTTCTCACGAGATCCTTGCTAATATTGACTATTACCTTGTTTTAATTTTGATAATTTTTATCACCAGAATATATTTAATTTGCTTTAATTTGCATTTCTCTGACTCACAGTGAAAAGAAGCTTTTCCCCACATAGCGTACGAGGCAATTGTCTTTTTTCCTCTGTCAGCGCCTGCTGCCATTTTTACTGATGAATCAGCTTGATTTACCAATGTATTTAAACTTTTTATATTTTGACTGGAGAAATCTTTCTTCCTAGTTATTTCCTTTTAGTCTTATTGATAATATGACTTCCTACATATAAACTTTCAATTCTTATAAAAGCGCTACTCTTTTTTTTTTTTTTTTTTTCTCGAGATGGAGTCTCGCTCTATCACCAAGGCTGGAGCACAGGGGCACTATCTCGGCTCACTGCAACCTCTGCTTCCCGGGTTCAAGTGATTATCCTGCCTCAGCCTCCCAAGTAGCTGGGATTCCAGGCACTCACAACCACACCCAGCTAATTTTTGTATTTTTAGTAGAGACGGGGTTTCACTGTGTTGGCCAGGCTGGTCTTGAACTCTTGACCTTATGTGATCCACCTGCCTCAGCGTCCCAAAGTGCCGGGATTACAGGTGTGAGCCACCATGCTCAGCCTAAAAACGTTATCAGTCTCTTTCTTTTTCTTTGTAATTTCTTACACAGTTTTGTGCTGGGAAAAATTTATCCATTAAGAAATCAAAGGACTCTAGCTGTATTTTAACATGATTTGATTATCTTGACACATAGCTTTTAAATCTATCTGGTTTTTATGCTGATGCATAATAAGAGGTAAGATAAGAGAGTCCCCTGTTCCTTTTTACTTGAATAAATCCTTTCCTTTTTAATTTCTGTGATGGTTCCTGTAGTATATACCAAAATGTTTATCATTCTAGAATATGTTTTAATGCTATCTATTCAGCTCAATTGCTTTTCATTTTATTTTTACATAAAAACAGCATTATTTGAATTATTCTAGCTTTCTGATAGCCATTAACATAAAGCAAAGCAAGTTTTCCCTTTTTATTTCGTTTTGTTAACCAATTTACTGAGATACAATTGACATGCAAAAAGCTGTACATGCTCGGGTGCAGTGACTCACACCTGTAATCCCAGCACTTTGGGAGGCTGAAGCAGGCAGATCACTTGAGCTCAGGAGTTCAAGACTGGTTTGGCCAATGTGGTGAAACCCCATCCTTACTAAAAATACAAAAAGTTAGCCAGGCGTGGTGGCACACTCCTGTAATCCCAGCTACTCGGGAGGTTAAGGCAGGAGAATCGCTTGAACCTGGGAGGCGGAGGCTGCAGTGAGCCTAGATCACACCATTGCATTCCAGCCAGGGTGACAGAGCAAGTCCCTGTCTTAGTAAGTAAACACATAAATACCATTTAATCAGTTTTTTTTTTTTTTTTTTTTTTTAAGAAAAAGAAAGCTGTCCATATTTAATGCATACTACTTGATGAGTTTGGGATAAATATGCACCTGTGAAACCACCACCCTCAAGATCATAAACAATTCACCTCCTAAAGTTTCCTCCCTTTATCATTATTATAATTAATTTGTACGTGTGGTAGAACACTACGAGAGCTAATCTCTGAGCAAATTTTGAGTATACAATATACAATGCTGTTATAGGCACTGCTGTTTAGTAGACCTCCAGAACTTACTTATCTTGCATAACTGAAGCTTTATACCCATTAACCATTTTCTCCCTTTTTATTTTTATATTTTTACATATTAGCTATCATAACACAATTATTCTTTTTTAAAAATTTTAAGTTCTGGGATACATGTGCTGAACGTGCAGATATACATGTGCCATGGGGCTTTGCTGCACCTATCAACCCGTCATCTAGGTTTTAAGCCCCGCATGCATTAACTATTCACCCTAATGCTCTTCCTCCCCTTGCCCCCAACCCCCCGAAAGGCCCCAGTGTGTGATGTTCCCCTCCCTGTGTCCATGTGTTCTCATTGTTCAACTCCCACTTATGAGTGAGAACATGCAGTGTTTGGTTTTCTGTTCCTGTGTTAGTTTGCTGAGGATGATGGTTTCCAACTTCATCCATGCCCCTGCAAAGGATATGAACTCATTCTTTTTCATGACTACATAATATTACATAGTGTATATGTGCCACATTTTCTTTATCCAGTCTGTCATTGATGGGCATTTGGGTTGGTTCCAAGTCTTTGCTATTGTGAATAGTGCTGCATTAAACATACGTGTGCGTGTGTCTTTATATTAGAATGATTTATAATCCTTTGGGTTTTTTTTTTTTTTTTTTTGAGACGGAGTCTCGCTCTGTGGCCCAGGCTGGAGTGCAGTGGCCGGATCTCGGTTCACTGCAAGCTCCGCCTCCCGGGTTCACGCCATTCTCCTGCCTCAGCCTCCCGAGTAGCTGGGACTACAGGCGCCCGCCACCTCGCCCGGCTAGTTTTTTTGTATTTTTTTAGTAGAGACGGGGTTTCACCGTGTTAGCCAGGATGGTCTCGATCTCCCGACCTCGTGATCCGCCCGTCTCGGCCTCCCAAAGTGCTGGGATTACAGGCTTGAGCCACCGCGCCCGGCCAATCCTTTGGGTTTATACCCAGTAATGGGATTGCTGGGTCAAATGATATTTCTGGTTCTTAATCCTTGAGGAATTGCCACATTGCCTTTCACAATGGTTGAACTAATTTACACTCCCACTAAGTGTAAAAGTGTTCCTATTTCTCCACAACCTTACCAGCTTCTGTTGTTTCCAGACTTTTTACCAATCATCTTTCTAACTGGCTTGAGATGGTATCTCATTGTGGTTTTGATTTGCATTTCTCTAATGACCAGTGATGATGAGCTATTTTTCATATATTTTTTTTTGCCACATAAACGTCTTCTTTTGAGAAGTGTCTGTTCATATCCTTCGCCCACTTTTTGATGGGGTTGTATAACACAATTATTCTTCTAAAAGAATCTTGAAATCATTTGTAAGGTGCCCAAAATTAATCCTATTAGTATTTTGATTAGCTTTGCATTAAACCTGTATGTTGATATGGAAACATCTTTTATCTTTGTGATATTTACCTACAGAATCACCTAATCCCCTTGGAAATTTAATTGTTAGTCTAAAGAGGGACAGCTCTTTAGACACTAGGAAAAAACCTTGTATAGAGAGTAAAAAATTCAATCTCCATAGTTGACCAAAAAGCAGCCATCAATTAAGAAAGCATTCAAGCTCAACATCAAACACCTAAAAATCCCACACATATTTTATCAAGTGTTTTTCCGTCTCTCAGTAAAAGGTTATATATAGCTGATTTCCTGTCATATTGTGATAATATTGTGAGTAGGGGCTTTTCCCACTGTATTTTTTTCTTAATTATTGACGATGATATTTTGGAAAGCTATGATTCTGCAAAGAGAAATTTTTGTGAATGAACTCTTTTAGAAACTCAAATATTGGTTTATTTTGAACATCATGCTTCCAGGTAGACAATCACACAATTTGAAAATATACATATTTAAATATATTTAAATATCAACATATCAAATATAATTATATATATATATTTTAAAATATATATGTCTTTTCCCCTCCAACATTAAAACCTCTCATTTCTATTTCAGGTCTTTATTCCTGAAAAACTCCACATCTTTCAGAGCAATGATAGATAATTCAAGAGATAATGGGGCAATTAGATAATTCAAGAGATAATGGGTCAACTATTTGTAATGAGAGTAGATTTAGTGGGAGCATTTCTCTAGTGCTTCTCCATTAGATATTACAGTTTTAGTTGTTGGCTTGAGATGGTTTTTAACATGGAGAAAGTGTTTTTTCTTGTCCTCATTTTTAAAACTTTTTTGGGGGAAATGTTTTGATCTACTTATTTAAAATCTGTTTTCAGCACTAACTGAAATTTTCAAACATTTTTTTCTTATTGGAAGTATTGTATCAATAGCGTACATGATAGTAAACATTTCTGGCATTGCTGCAACTAAAATCTATACTTGTTTGTAGATTATTCTTTAAATGTTCTTTAAATTTTGTTTTCTATTTAGAATTGCAACATTTATGAATCAGAATATCTCCCCACTCCATCTTATGTGCATCAGTTTTGAGCATTTTTTATGGCTAAACAACTGAGTTATATTTCATCGTTTCTTGTATTTGAAATAATTTATCTAACATAAGAACTGTTTATTTCTTTAACAATTGCTAATATTCAAGAGTAAAGCCCTGGGCACTGGAGGCTTTATAATAGTTTCGTAAATTTTTTATTTGTTCAAAACTAATAGTCTCTTCATGCTTTCTTCAGTCAACTTTGATAATTTAATTTTCTTGAAGGAATTATCTACTTTATCAAGATTTTCAAAATAATTAGTTAAGAAAAATATTTTAAGTGTATCATTTTATTTTTCAAATCTTCAAATATCTATTTTAATTCAACTCAAATATGCTAAACTTTTACTCCCAGAAATCAAGTCATTTTTTTCCCTAAGGATCATTTTTGTTTCTAAATATCTGCTAAGAAAATCTATAATATCCTCAAAATACACAACTACTGGTCAGCCTTTGGTCTATTTAATATGCCCAATTGCATAATTTTTCTTGAAGAGTAGAGTAGACCAGATAATTTGGATGTTTGTAAGGATAAAAGTCTATTGTAAGTTGTCTATCCATGTAAGAACTATAAATTAACTGCAACAGTAGTGTGCTGGTGTACACAATTATAATATAAATTATATTGCTCCTTTGTGGCATGTATTAGAAGACTCAATAGTGATGTCCTTAAGACGACACAAAACCTATTCTTATTTACATATGGCTGAGCAACATGAATTTTCTTTAATCTGTTGTCCCAAAAGAATAGGCAATTCTAACCACAACAATATGTGCCACCTCTGATATGCAACCAATGAACTGTGTTGTTTACCATGTTAGTGGACAAAGTTCAGCTTTGAGGGGACCATTTGTAAGACAGGTTCCTTTCAACCCTGACATACTTAAACTATTCCAGTGTCCATAGATATGAAGTCTCTGCCCAAGACTTCTGATTGTAACTTACAGATAAGGTTTCCTTCTGCCCATAGGGCCTTAACTTGCCAACTCAGTATCATAAGATCTTAGGTTATTTAAAAAAAATCAGAGAACTGGCCAGCCGTGGTGGCTCACACCTGTAAGCCCAGCACTTTGGGAGGCCAAGGCAGGCAGATCACAAGGTCGGGAGTTCGAGACCAGCCTGGCCAACATGGTGAAACCCCATCTCTATTAAAAATACAAAAATTAGCTGGGTGTGGTGGCATGCGCCTATAGTCCCAGCTACTCGGGAGGCTGAGGCAGGAGAATCACTTGAACCCAGGAGGCAGAGGTTGCAGTGAGCCAAGACTGTGCCACTGCACTCCAGCCTGGTGACAGAGCGAGACTCCATCTCAAAAATAAAAAATAGAGGAACCAATGCATGCATGTGTGAGTAAAATGTTCAGAAATTTTAAAAGGGAAGAGATAAGAAAGAAATATTCTCACTTATAAGTGGGAGCTTGGGAGCTAAATGATGAGAACACATGGTCACAGAGAGGGGAACGACACACACTGAGGCCTACTGGAGGGTGGAGGGTGGGAGGAGGGAGAGGATCAGGAAAAATAACTGGTGGATACTAAGCTTAATACCTGGGTGATGAAATAATCTGTACAACAACCCCCATGACACACATTTATCTATGTAACAAACCTGCACATCCTGCACATGTACCCCTGAACTCAAAATGCAAGTTTTTTTAAAAAAAGAAAAATAAGATGAGGGAGAGAACTTAAAATATCCCAGTGAAGTTTTTTCATCAAAGGGATTAGAAATGCTATCTTTTTTTAAGGGTACATTCTGCAAATACTTTAGCATGTTTTCAGTCAGCTGTTTATTTGCCCTCACATGTGTAACTCCACTTGCAAACTTTCCTGCAATCATCATCATCATCAAGAAAGGTCTTCAGAATACAGTCATCTGTAATAGTCATCAGAGAAAAACTAGAGTTTCCATACTGTAGTCAAGTGTGGGTGGAGAGTAAGTCTTGTGACCATCCAGTGACAAGTGGCCTCTGCAGCCACCTGTGTGTGATGTTTGCTTGGGCCTGTCTGCATTTTACTCATCAGCTCACGTAGACTGGGACACCTGGAGAGACCCCTCATGGGACACCTGCCAAGACACAGCCATCATGCTAGAGTGCATGACAGAGAGCTGGACCGACATATGAAGACAAATAAGGAGCTGCTGTATTTCCTGCTTCAAACAAAAGAGGAAGGAAAACCATTTTCACAACGCAGGCTTTTCCTCACTGTAACATCCATTTGTTCAGAGGGAAGCGATTTTGCTCCTTTATTTCACTTTTCTTTTACTTCTCTCTCACCTTCATTTTTAAAGTTGCTACATCCTATCTTAGGTATATAACATATTTTTATTTAAAAATGCACTTCATAGAAATAAGACATGAATCTGTTTAATGTATAAGATGTTAAAATATTATAGATACATCTAAGGTCCCTTTCAACCATAATTCTCAATCCAGGTCCTGTCCCTAATTCCCCAGAGATAATCTGTTTGAAGTATAACTTTGCAGATCTTTTTCTATTCATTTTCAAGTGTGTTTGTGTGTATGTGTGTGTGCACACACACCTGCCCAAAGGGGCAAATGGATAGTGTCTATTAAACTTAAAACCCAAGAATCTTGCACATGTGCACAAGGAGGCACATACAGCTATGTTTACTGCAGCATGGCTTTTCATTTTGAAAATTTTGAAATATTGGAAACAGCTTATGCTTTCATTGAGAATAACTAAATAAACCATAGTATCTATTCCATGTATATACCACCATTTGCACTAACCTGAAATGCTTCTCAATTGCAGAAAATATGTACCATATAATATTGGTGCAAGAAATTCTTTTAAAGATTTTCTTCATATTAATAACACACATTAAATCACTGAATTATTTTATTTGAGAATTTTAAGGTATTTCATTGTTCTCCCTGTTAGAACACATAAATAAGTTTATAGCATATGTATACACCTTTCCTACTCTATCTCCACCATATATAATGAAAAGAGGTAAAAAATGGCTTATGAGAGTATAGTCATTTTACAAAGCCATGATATTCTGCAATTGTTATTTAAATTGTAATTATTTTAAATGTAATATAAAGTTCACTGATTCAAAGACTATGCTATGCATGTGGAAACTGTTTAAGTATTTGGTTTTTTTTTTTTTTTTCCCAAGACAGAGTCTCGCTCTGTTGCCCAGGCTGGAGTGCAGTGGCACGGTCTCGGCTCACTGCAAGCTCCACCTCCCGGGTTCACGCCATTCTCCTGCCTCAGCTTCCCAAGTAGCTGGGACTACAGGCGCGCGGCATCACGCCCGGCTAATTTTTTGTATTTTTAGTAGAGACGGGGTTTCACTGTGTTAGCCCGGATGGTTTCGATCTCCTGACCTCGTGATCCACCCGCCTCGGCCTCCCAAAGTGCTGGGATTAAGGCGTGAGCCACCGCGCCCGGCCTGGTTAAGTATTTGAATGAAGAGGCAATGACACATTTCACTCAAAGGGACTGCAAAAGGCACACACCAACCAGAGAATGTGACTTTAAGTCTGTATATAGCTCAGTTTCTTCTTCCTGCTACTGCCCTTTTGCTCTTTCAGGCTGTGCCTGTGGAACAATGTTCCTAAAATGGCCAGCCCCTCTTCAGATCATTTGCAGGGATGGGAGAAGGCTGCAGATTGTAGCCACAGCTGTTTATAAATGGAGTGTAATGAAATCCAGTCTTTCATCCAGACATGTGGGAGCCAAGGGCTGGAACATGGTGCCCCAGGAGCCTGGGCCAGACTGGGTCAGGTCAGTACTTGCCCTGGGGTTGCAGGGCGCAGAGTGTGATGTAAGAGACAAGGTTTGGTGGGGAAATCCTAAGTGACAGCCAAGTTGACCATTATTCATTCAAAACACTTGGTGGATTTGAAAAGAAATGATGACTCTAGTGCACACGCAGATAGCAAGCAAAGGAAAGACAAGACAGTGAGAGTTAAAGGTAGGTGACAGAAGTAAGAGACCTCGAAAGCTAAGGGAAAGAAAGTGACCCAACTGCTTCTTGTAGATGCCTTTGGGGAAGAAGACATTCAGGGTAGCAACTTAACTTGAACAAAGGACTAATGTGATGTTATTTCTAAAACATACAACTGTTTTAATTTCTTTTGTGAAATTAGATATGCAGCTGTACTTTGAGTGTATAAACATTGGCATCATCATACATGAATGTAAACCCAAACAGCAGCCACTTTTTGAAATAGATTGAATTTCTTTGAAAAAAATCATTATCATGTTCTTATACTGGATTTTTAGGAATGTGGGTTAAATTCAAACCAAAAACTTATTTTCTTATTTCTTCCTTCTCTAGACCATGGTCAGCACTAGGAATGAACTGCCGAGGACTCATGAATCTATTAATGCTCTCCACAGGGAAAGAAGGTAGGAGCCACATGAATATGTGCAAATACCGACCGCAGAGAGAAATCCACAGCATTTCCTTTGCTTTTATAGAAAAATTTTCTACAAAAATTTTACCTTTTTTTTTTTTTTAATTTGAGAGAAACTTTTAAGTCAAGAAATCCTGTGATTCCAATATGAAAGTAAAAGGGAGCTTTGACTCTATTTGAGCAGTTAAGCATAATAAAAATCACCAGGCTAAGTTCTGACTTTTGATTGCCTGATTTTATTCCTTAGAATTTGGTTAAGCACTTTTAGTGAAGTATTGATTCTTGTGTGTATCTTGTGTTATGTATGTGTTTTACCTACTTCTAAAGAAATTAGTTCTTGTTATCCAACAGCATCTAACGTCCTACTAGGGTTATTAGGCTGAATGGAAACTGTTTATCATCTTCTGATTGTGTCTTAAGGAACTAATCATTTCTTGAGCTCTTAGCTCCTGCTGTTATTCCTTTAGAAGATAGAATTCCTGGTTCCCCAGTAAGAAGCTTCCCCTGAGGGAAGAACTTTGTTTTCAGGCACAATACTTAATATCCAGTAGACGTCCAAGAAACTAGCAATTCTATGTATGTATGTATGATGAGATATGCTTCCTAATCTAAATGTACAGAATATATAAAACATTTTCTAAATTGTGTGATAACTCATGAAAAGGAGTTCAATAAACACTTTTAAAGTATCAAAATAATTTAAATCTTAAAAGTAGTTTTAATATTTTTCATGGAATAAGAAAAAGAAATTAGAAAACATTTTTAAAGTAGTAAAGCAATGGAAAGGCTATATTAAAATTGAAAATGTAGAAATAAAGGCAAATTTTAAAATTTAGTTTGTTTAACTTAGTTCTTCAAAGGATTATTTAAAATGAATTATTTTAAACTAAATATTCCCTTTGATATAATCCATGTCTACTATCTACACCATTTGTATCCTACCAAAGTATTTATCACTACAAAGTGTACCAAAGTGTAAGGCTGATTATTGAATGAAATATGACACGAAGCTCTTTGTTCCTGCCTATACCATCATTTTTATCAATAATTTGGATGAAACTGTAGAGAGCCCAATTCTCAAATGCGTATGTGACATGATACCAAAACCCCTAGGTAATAAACTGAATTACAGTCTTGGATCACTGAGATTTAATAGACTGGAACAGTGAGGCAGTTAATAAAGACCAAATTTTACGGGATTAAAGGAAAATCCCACAATTGCAGGCCCATATGCACAAGTAGTGTGAAAAAGACCTGTGATATATATGATAGTTAACTGCAAGTTCAGTGATAGCCAATTATGTCACTGATTATTTTAAAAGCAACAGTCTCAGACACATGAACAGAAAGAGTACTATTAAATTACTAGTTTTCTATTATTAATCTACACTGTGCTAGGTAAATTTACTAGTCCGATCTTACACTGCTATGAAGAAATACCTGAGACTGGGTAATTTATAAAGCAAAGAGGTTTAATTGACTCACAGTTCCGCATTGCTGGAGAGGCCTCAGGAAACTTACAATCATGGTGGAAGGCAAAGGGGAAGCAAGCACCTTCTTTACAGGGTGGCAGAACAGAGTGAGTGCAAGCGGGGGAAATGCCAGATGCTTATAAAACCATGAGATCTCGTGAGACTCACTCACTATCATGAGAACAGCATGGGGGAGACTGCTCCCATGATTTAATTACCTCCACCTGGTCCTGCCCTTGACACGTGGGGATTATGGGGATTACAATTCAAGATGAAATTTGGGTGGGGACACAGCCAAACCACATCAGTAATGGACAAAGTAAGTAACATTTCACTGCTTTGGGCATGATTAGCTTGCCCAGGGAGTATTTGTGTTCCATTTGAACAGTTAATACATGGGAGATTCAAGCTGCTTAGCCCCCACCAGAAAGCAGAAATACAGGAAAAAAGTATAGAAAGGCAGATTTCAAATTGTTTGAAAGGAATTATTTCTTAGATAACCTGAACTGTTTGTTATGAGTAGATAATTGCCTGGAAAGTCCTAGGCTCCCAGTTGCTGAAGATATTGGCACCATGTGAATTGTATTTACTAGAAACAACCCGTAAGCATCTCTTCTTTAAAAAGATGCAGAAGGAGAAAAGCACTGGATTTCTGGCAGAGTCCCACCTTCTTCCACCTGGATTGTGGAAGGATAGGGATGCGTGTCTTCTAGTTGTCCAGGCCTGGTGGATGGGCCAGAGAGGAGGAAGCGGACACGGGTGGTGGACATCAGGAAAAGAGAGAGCCTGACATCATTAGTGGTCATAATAAGCACAACACTTTGGGTCCAGAGAACACCATCTAGACAGGCTGTCTGAGAATGTTTCTTTGTTGCTGGCTGTGTAAAACCCCTGGGCTGACTCCTTTCTGAGAAACCCACATAAAGATATACCGGAAACGCCAATTACGAGCAAGGATTTTAGAGTCAGACTCCTGTTTCACCTGAGTATGACTGTCTGGAAGTTAGAGGGCTATCTTTCAGAGATGCCTGCTTTGCATGGGAGCCCAAACTAAATTTTAAGACCTCCCCAAGCTCTATGCAATTAGGAATTTTGCAGGTTCTAACACTGAGACATGTTGCATTTCATACCAGACAGCCAATTTCCACAAATTCCACAAATATGCTAACAGCAGTGATCAAATAAAACTACTTTATTTAGACAATTTTAGTTGTAAACCTACTATATGACAGGAACTATTTTAGGCCTGGTGCAGAAGACATGGCAACACACACACACACACACACACATATGCAAAGTTGCCAGAATAAAAAGACAATAAGCAATTAAATAGGGAGTAAAGTAGGTAATATATAAGTAAAATAATAAGTAAAGCCTGTAGTATGTCACAGTGTATGGCTGCCTGGAAGTTTGAAGGCTGGACTCTTCAGGCTTTGTAGTAATTAGACATGGCAGAATGCCACAGAGACAAATAAAGAAGTGAAGAGTTTGGCCATGCTGGAGGAGAGGTTGGGGTTGTCGTTTGTGTATTCAAATAGGGCAGTCAGAGAAAGCCTCACTGAAAAGGCGCCTTGTGAGCAAAGACTTGAAGAAGGTCGGGGAGGGAACTGAGCAATGACCTGGAGAAGAAAGAGCGTCCAGGCAGAGGGAGTGGAAGAGCAGACTCTAAGTGGGGAACAGGCCTGGGGTGTTCAAAAAGGAGCCAGGAGCTCCATATGGCCACAGGGGAGTGAATAAGCCGGAAAGCAAGAGATGAGTTCAGAGAGGGAAGGGGGCGTCTGTGCCATCTTTGTGGGGCTTGTCCACCTCTGTAAAGACTTCTGTTTACTTTAAATGAAGAGGGAGCCCCTGGTGGGTTCTGAGCAGAAGAGCAACATAGCCTGCCTTTTGTTTTAAAGAATTGCCCTGATTACCCTGACGACTTGGTTCATATTTTTTTAGAGACAGCGTCTCACTCTATCAGCCAGGCTGGAGAGCAGTGGTGCAATTATAGCTCACTGTAACCTCTAACTCCTGGGCTCAAGTGATCCCCCTGCCTCAGCTTTCCAAGTAGCTGTGACTACAGGTGCCACCACACTCAGCTAATTTGTGTGTGTGTGTGTGTGTGTGTGTGTGTGTATGAGGTCTTGCTATGCTATGTTGCCCAGGCTGGTCTCAATTTCCTGGCCTCAAGGGATACCCCAACTTGGCCTCCTAAAGCACTAAGATAACACACACACACACACACACACACACACACACACACACACACGAGTGAGCACACCCAGCTTCTTAGTTCGTTCTTAAACCAATGAACAACTAGACAAAAAGAGAAGCCAAAGCAGACCTATAATCCATGAATTGCAATATTCTTCCTCCCCTGTGTTCCTGGTGAAGTGTTGGGTGTTTAGCCATGACAGGTGTACTATCATTCTGAATGGAGTCTTTCTAGACAAAAGGATAATGTATAAAGTCAATATTCCTATTTAAGTAGCCAGTAGAGGCAAGCTGTCAAAGGAATCTATAATATGCCTGGTGAGTTTTCTGAAATACTTCTATAGCCAGTGGAATGCTTATGGAATCATATCCATAATACACACAAAGGCAGCTGCACATGGTGAACAAACAGTGTCAACAATATTGATCAATGTGAGATAACAGTTGAGGCACAGGGTTTCCCAATAGCCGGGCATGGTGGCAGGTGCCTGTAATCCCAGCTACTCAGGAGGCTGAGGCAGGAGAATCACTTGAATCCAAGAGGCAGAGGTTGCAGTGAACCAAGATCGCGCCACTGCATTCTCCAGCCTGGGTGACAGAGTGAGGCTCTACCTCAAAAAACAAACAAACAAACAAACAAACAAAAAAACACACAGTTGAGACACAGGGTTTTCCAGCATCTTTCTCCACAAAAAGGACTGGAATACATCTTACCAGGGCTCTAATTAGTGTGCTGGCCTCTTGCCCTTCCAAACCACTCAAATCTGTTCTCTTTTCAGGCTCCTTAAAAAACAGTTAAACCAATACAAAGACAAGTTGCAAGCTATATATACGTCCCAGGAAGAAAAAAGTTGCCGATTTGAAACAAAGATTTACAAACTCAAAACCAACCAGGATAGTCTATGGAGCAAGCTCCAGCAGATAAGACGGGACCTACAGGTATAAAATGTGAGAGATACTGGCCATCTGGACCGCCTGAAGTCTAACCTTGAGTCCTTCAGCCAAGGGAGGAGCTTCCCACCTTACTTTGATCAGCCTCTTCTCCCTGTACCCTGACCTCCCACTTCCTCATCCAGGCTATATCCTATCCCTCCATGAAGGTAGTGCCATTGAAAGACAACAGAATCTGTAATATTTATAAACAATAGACTTTGGGGCAAAGTGATTCTTTATAGCATTGGTTTTTTAACCTTTTGATCTCAGGATCCCTGTACATTCTTAGAAATATTTGAGAATCTGGAGAGGATTTTGGTTCTGTGGTTATATCTGTTTGTATTGATATCGATTGTTATAGATATAACCACAGAAACAAAATGAAAATGAATTAATGAAAATTAAATTAATAATAAAATACATAATAAAATTACTGAAAATCAAAACTGAGTTGTTAAATAAATTAAGTAATAAAATTAATGCAAATTAAAACTGAGAAGTTAAAATGTATTCACTAACAAAAACATAAAAATGATAAACCCATTAAATATACAGATAACATTTTTAAACAATATGTTTTTCTAAAAACCTTAGAAAAGTGGCACTGCTTTATATTTTCCACAAATCTCTTTAAATATCTGGCTTAATAAAAGACAGCTGAAATTTTGTAACCACTTCAGCAATCAATCTGCTGCAATGTGTTTCAGTTGAAGTATCTGAAGAAATCAGGCCTCACCCAGATTTGCAGTTGAAAAAGAGAGAACTATATTAATAGCCTTTCAGATACCGAGGCATACTTCTCTTTAATACTACACCAAGACATGATTTATGACAGCTTCTTAAAGGAGACTTTAATCTAAAACTATATTTATGTCACACTGTTTCATTAAAATCCAGTGTTCTTACACGGTCTTTGAGTGGGTCTCCTAGCATGCATGATTGTGTAACATTATACACTGATCATTTGGAAAATATTGGTTCACTGAGCTATGCTGAATGTCCTAATGCTCATCCATTTTATTATACAGGATCTAAACAATTCACGTTCATTAATGTCACTACCAATCTCACTAAAAAATTGCGCAAGAATTGGAAAGCTATAAAGCTCATAGTGGTAGGATGCAAGTTTTCCAAAATTCTAATTTTTGTTTGAAAGCCTGTTTATTATGTATGTAAATATACATTTTAGACAGGGTCTTGCTCTGTCATCCAGGCTGGAGTGCAGTGGCAGGATCATAGCTCACTGCAGCCTCAAACTCCTGGGGCTCAAGCAATCCTTCCGCCTCAACCTTGTGGCTAGCCAGGATCTCAGGCTCATGCCAGCACACCCAGCTAATTTTTATTTATTTATTTTTGTAGACAGGGGGTCTCACTATGTTGTCCAGACTGGTCTTGAACTCCTGGCCTCAAGCAATCCTCACACCTCCACCTCCCAAAGTGCTGGGATTACAGACGTGAGCCACTGTGCCCGGCCTTAATTGTTATAACTGACAGCAAATACTGTTAATTGTTTTCCTTGCAGAGACATTCTCGCTTTGTTCATTTTTGAGAAACTGTTTGACAAATACCCAAGTCTGAATAACCATAGTCTGTCAGTCTTTCTTTGACACAAGAGGCAATCCTTTTGTATTTCAGTACACAGCAGAAGTGTCTTATGCACACTTCCCACTTCGTCACACACAATATTTAAAAGACATGTGTTAGTATTTTTAAAACTAAGAATTTTTCTATTCCATCAAAGGCGTTCTTAAGCAGAACTGGCTTTTTTTTTTTTTTTTCCACTGCTAGTGTATGAGGGTGAAGAATATCTTGATTATTAGCACTGTTTGGTGACGCTGCCTTGATTCACACTAAAGCACCAACAGCTTTACTTACTGATTTTGCATCATCAGTGCACATGTCAATACAATAAACAAATAACATCTAAGTATCCTTATGAACATAATTTTGACATAAACCCTAGAAGGGTCTTGGGGATCTCCTAGGATCTGTGGGCCACACATTGAGAACTGTGCTTCAAGTGGAGCACGTCCCTGAATTTTCTCCCTGTGGCTTACTCTGAAGCCCCTCACAACACACCTACCAGAAAGACTATTATAAAATGCTTTATTGTAATAATTTTTATCTGTCAATTCAACATACGCTTATGTTTTCAGAAATTCCTTATGGTATTTTTAGAACCTGGGCTTTTTAGAACCCAGGATTTTCCTAAATTTCTTGTAATTATTCCCTCTGTTATTTTAGAACCTGAGCTATTCCAACTCTTGTAGAGAGTTTTAGGTTGACATAGAATTAGCAGAATAAATTAAAATTAATAGTAATGATAATATATTTACAAAGGAGAAAGAAAAGTCTTGCATTAGAATGTTCTGTTGGAATGTTGAAATGTAACGCATTTATGAAAAAGTAAGATAAACGTTAATTTCTTCATAAATAAAGTTTTGTTTCCCCAGGTAAGGTTGCAGCCACCCCGTCCTTCATCTTCTTCCTTTCAAAGTGTGGGGACCAAGGTTGGCCATTCTTCAACTGAAAAGGTTCCAAAGGGAGGGGATTATTTGCAGATCAAGAATGCCACTGAAGATGCTTCAAGATGGGAACCTCTTCCTAACCCTGATGAGGTTGACAGAAGTCACAGAAGTCACACAAATGCAGAGCATGTTCTGCGAAATTCAGAATCACCAGAGACCACTTTGCACAGCACCAGGGCACAAAGCCAAACGCAAAAGATGCTAAGGAAAGTCATTAGCGCCCTACCCAGTTGTCAGGAGGGACTGAAGCAGGACACCCCCAAAATGATTCCTGCTGAAAGGAGCAGTCCTGCTCTGGCAACCATGGAAAAGAAAGCGGCAGGTAACATCAAGGAGAGAAAGGATGAGCTGGAGGAAGAGGAACTGCAAGAACTATTGTCAAAACTTATGGATGCCTTCAATCTAGAAATGCCATCAGGTAAGGTTTACACAATCCATAGACATCGTGATGGCCAAGGATTCAAGCTGCCCTTTTAAAAACTTGATTTTATAACAGCCCAACAGCTCCAGTTCATCTAGTATGTAGCAGCGCTCTGAATCTATTGGTTATCAGTAGCATCTCTGAACTTGATTTTTAGGATTACCTAATTCATGGGGCTGTTGTGAATATTAAAAGTGATAAACCATATAAGACTTTAGTATAAAACCTGGCATATAGTGAGCATTCAGTAAATGCTTATTATTTTGTTATTATAAAATATTGTTATTATTATCAGTATCCCTAAATCATATATACCTGGGAAGCCAATGTCACCATTTAAAAATAGGGATAATATTGTAACTCTCTTTCTAGAAGAGAATTGATTATGATTTATATATTATAAGTAGTATCATCATTATTATCTTCTTCATAAGCTATGATTCATTGCTAAATTTTGAAGGCTTTAAAAAAGATCCTTCTTTACTATAATTATTGCTTCTGTTTTGGAATGCCGTTGTCTTATTTCTCATTAGGGTATTTTGTTATCTTTACATATATAGAGAGAGATCCTTCTCAGTTTACAATGGGATTACATCTTGATAAACCCAATGTAAGTTGAAAATATTGTTAGGTAGAAAATGCATACAGTATACCTAACCTACCAAACATTCTAGCTTAATCTAGCCTACCTTAAATGTGCTCAGAACACGTACATTCGCCTACACTTGGACAAAATCATTAAACACAAAGCCTACTTTATAATAAAGTGTTGAATATATCATTTAAGTCATTAAATATAATACACTGTGGAGTACACTACTGGTCATTTACTCTTGTGATTACGTGGCTGAGTGGGAGCTGTGGCTCACTGCTGCTGCCCGACTTCACAAGATAGCATGTATTGCTAGCCTGGGAAATGATCAAAAGTCAAACCTCGAAGTATTATTTCCTACTAAACACATATCACTTTTGCACCATCATAAAATTAAAAAAATGGTAAGTCAATCCATCATAAGTCAGGAAGTATTTGTACACACACACACCCCGTTGATTCTTGAACAATGCAGGGATTAGGGGCTGGCCGCCTGCACAGTTGAAAATTTGCACGTAACTTTTACTCCCCAAAACTTTATTGATAGCCTACTGTTGACTGGAAGCCCTACCAATGAACATAAATGGTTAACACACATGTTATATGTCATATGTATTATATACAGTTATAATAAAGCTAGAAAAAAGAAAATGTTTTCAAAATCATAGAAAGATAAACATATTTAAGTGGAAGTAGATCTTTATAAAGGTCTTCATCCTCATTATTTTCATGTTGAGTAGGCTGAGGAGGAGAAAAGGGAGGAGGAGGAGTTGGTCTTGCTGTCCCAGGAGTGGCAGAGGCAGAAGAAAATTCACATATAAGTGGATTTGAACCCATACAGTTCAAACCTGTATTGTTCAAGGGTCAACTATATATAAATTTCTTTCTAAGAAAGCCTAAGGTGTCTTATGTTGGAGTGATCATCTACAGACTTGTGATAAAATGAAGAATAAAATACTCATGTGTTTATGCGTCAGAGGAGGCCTTCTGAAAATATTTCTGAGTTGGTGTATTAGTTTGCTGGGGCTGCTATAACACAGTAACACAGATTCAGTGGCTTAAACGAACAACCAAAATATATTTTCTCACAGTCCTGGAGGCCAGAAGTCCAAGATCAGGGTGTCAGCAGTGTTGGTTTCTTCTGAGACTTCTCTCCTGAGCTTGCAGATGGCTGTCTTCCCCCATGCCTTTATATGGCCTTCCTTCTATGTATGTCTATGTCTATGTCCAAATTTTTTCTTTTTATAAGAACACCAGTTATATTGGATTAGGGCCCATCCTAGCAACCTCATTTTAACTTAATTATCTCTTTAAAGACCCTATCTCCAAATATAGTCACATTCTGAGGCACTGGGGGTTAGTCAGGGCTTCAATATATAAATTTGGGGTAGGAGCGGGGCACATTTCAGCCCGTGGCTGTTGGAGGGCTATAAACTGAGTACATAATAATGTCAGCTTTACATAGAACTTGGTAGAACCAAGTCAATGAACTAATTATTTGGTGATTCTAAAATGCTCTACAGTAAATTGAATTGGAGTTATAATCTTTGTATTAACAAAAACAAGTTCAGAAAGATGCCAGAAGTATGTTCAAAAGGCAAGGGATGGGAACTCCTTGTGCCTGATTCTTAAGCTGACGCAAAATTCCACCCACTGCATTTCCATCTAAACATTTTTGGGGTCACGACGAGTATTCAAAGCAAAGTCAATATCCACTTGACCGTTTTAGAAAAATTTCACCAAAAGTTTGCACTTTATAGAAAACTTTTTTAGTCTTTAGCGTATTAATGTTGTTTTTATTTTTTATTTTTGTTTCTCTAAATGAGCTGGAGAAAGCTGATAATTTCTACAATGTGTTGGGTCAGCACTCACAGATGTAGTGGCTGTATTGCACATTTTATTTTCTTTTATTTTTTATTATACTTTAAGTTCTAGGGTGCATGTGCACAACGTGCAGGTTTGTTACATATGTATACATGTGCCATGTTGGTGTGTGTTGCACATTTTAGATTGTTCGTAGGCTAGGTCTGCTACACATATTTGGAAGGCAGTTTCCCAATACTTGTGCAGTTTAATACTTAAAGCTAAAAGATTAATTCATATTCCAAGTGACCTTATTAAGAGAGAGAGAGATATATATATATGTGTCGTTATATCATTAAAAGGAAAATTACAAAAAGATGAAGTATACTTCTAAATTCAGTTGATGCAATAATGTATAAATATGCAATTAGCATTATCAAATCTTGTAGAAAATATTTTTTAAAGTCTCAAAATATTTCCTTAATGCTTTCACTCACAATCTCAATAGAACCATTGAGATGTTTCTGCAGGAAGTATGCTTTCTTATACAAATGTGCTTATGATATGAGCAGAATGGTACATATCTCTTTTTATTATAGTATTCTATACTTTGCAAGTATAGAAAAAAATAACATTTCTTGAATAGTAATGCAACAAATACTAATTGTTGAGATTTAAAATTTCACTTTCACTTCTTTTATATTAGTCTTATTTCCTTGAGGCATTTAAACATGAGAAACTATATTAATCTTCATGGCTACTGTTTTGCATTATATATCACCCCTCACCCAATTATTTCTAATTATGTTTATGTCATTATTCGTTTTGATATTGAATATGACCCTAATTTCAAAATTCACTTAGTCATTGGCAATGTGTATTATTAAAATACACTTTATAATTTAAACATAATCTATGCATACTTACCAGAAGTATACCAAACTTAATCAGAGCCTGAACTATGATAACCACATGGATGAAGATGTGGAAAGTGAAACAAGCAAAATCAAAGTATTTTCATTTGCCTCTATCTCTATCATGGATGCATCAGATAATGACAAGAAGTTTCTAATCATGCTACTGATCCAGGTTTTTTTTTTTTTTTGTTTTTTTTTGTTTTTTTTTTTTTGAGAATTGTTGGGCCAGGTGTGGTGGCTCATGCCTGTAATCCCAACACTTTGAGAGGCCAAGGCAGGTGGATCACGAGGTCAGGAGATCGAGACCATCCTGGCTGACAAGGTGAAACCCCTCTCTACTAAAAAAATACAAAAAAATTAGTCGGGCGTGGTGGCTGGAGCCTGCTCGGGTGGCTGGAGCCTGCTCGGGAGGCTGAAGCAGGAGAATGGTGTGAACCCAGGAGGCGGAGCTTGTAGTGAGCCGAGATCATGCCACTGCACTCCAGCCTGGGCGACAGAGTGAGACTCCGTCTCAAAAAAAATAAAATAAAAAAAGAGCGAGACTATGAGAGCTTCATGAAAAACAGAAAGTTGTGTAGAAGTTCCACAAACCTCTTTAAATTCCAAACTTGGATTGAAAATTAGTAGTGAATAATTTGCCTAAAAATTGCAGTAAAAAATAAATTTGGAAAACTGTCTGCTGTTCCTCGCCTCTGTTGTGGCAAAAAAAAAAAAAAAAAAAAAAAAAAAAAAAAAAAGACAGTCCTCTTGTTTTACTGTATTGTTAAACTTTTTTTTTTCCATTTGATAGTAAAATTTCTTGCATATATCTACTAAGTTATTTTTCTAGCTTCTTTTTCCATTCCTTTTTACTATTCATTTGCCACTATAGGTTTCAGTGATGAGAAGTCAAGACAGAGGTGTAGAGTGATGATATTAGGAGGGCATGGTTTGAGAACAAAGATGGTATCTTGGACTAGCATGAAAACACTTACCATAGTTTTTCCAAAAGGCTCAATGCAAAGCAAGCAGGAAAATAAATCCCGTATCCTAGCTTCTCACTTTGGGGTGGAAACAATTGGACAATTCATCCAACTTTCTAACTCTTCTGGGGCATGTCCAAGGGACTGGGCTTCTGTCTAACCTGTCTCAAATTACTGACAAGACCCATCATATTCTAGATGCCTGAGAGATGCTTAAAAACAAAAGGCAGCTGGGACTATATGAAGATTTGAAGAGCACCCGACAATCTCTGACCAGGCTGATTGCTGAGGGTCTTCTTCTGTATGAGGCCAGTCTTGAAGACTAAGAGAGATAGTTATTTTTTCTATTGCACAGATACCAACATAAAGAGTAAAGAATAAGAAGTAACAGAGAAACATAGTTTAACAAAGAAGTAAGACAGAGCTCCAAAATAGACCCTTATGAAATAGTAATATTTGAATTACCTGACAGAGAATTCAAAATAACCGTCATAAAAATGCTCAATGAGCTCAGGAGAATAATACATAAATGAAATTGTAATTTCAACAAAGAGAGAAATTTTTAAAAGAACCAAACAATAGTCTTGGAGCTGCAGAATATAATAACTGAACTAAAAATTTCAATAGAAGTGTTCAACAGCAGACTAGATCAAGCAGAAAAATCAGCAAACCCAAAGACAGACCACTTGAAATTATCCGATGAGAGGGGAAAAAAGAAGAAAGAGTGATGAAAGTTTAAGGGACATATAGGATGCTATTAAGCTGACCAATATTTGTAATATGGGAGTTGTAGAAGCAGAGGAGAAAGAAAGGGTCAGAAAGCTTATTCAAATAAACAAGGGCAAAAACTCCTCAAATTTGGGGAAGAAAATGGATATCCAGATCCAAGAATCCTAACAGACCCTGAATTAGATGAACTGAAAGACTTCAACACTGAGACACATTATAATCAAATTGTCAAAAGTCAAACACAAAAGAGAATTTTGAAAGTGGCAAGAGAAAAGTGACTTACCATGTAGAAAGAAACCCTTACAAGATTATAACAGTTTTTACTTCAGAAACCTCACAGATATGGGATAATATATTCAAAGTGCTGAAAGAAGAAATAGACTATCAATCAAAAATACTATTTCCAAAAACTAATTAGTAAAGGTAAATATATACAGGCAAATACAGAATACTATAATATGAAAGCAGTGATATTTAAATAATTTTAATATAAAAGTTAAAAGACTCAAGTATTAAAAATAACATTAAAATATGTTAATTAATATACAATACAAAAATATGTAAATTGTGATGTCAATAACAAAATGGGGGCTGGATGTGGTGGCTCATATCTGTAATCCCAGCACTTTAAGAGGCTGAGTCAGGGAATTGCTTGAAGCTAGTAGTTCAAGACCAGCCTGAGAAACGTAGTGAGACCACATCTTTATAAAAAAATTGTTGTAAAGATGTGTGGTGATGCACACCTATAGTCATATCTACTTAGGAGGCTGAGGAGGGAGGATCACTTGAGCCTTGGTGTTTGAGGTTACAATGAGCTAATCACACCACTGCACTCCATTCTGGGCAAGACAACAAGATCCCATCTCTAAAATGAAAACAACAACAAAACAGTGAACAAAACAAAAACAAACCAACCAAAAAGAAAAGTGTATGGGGATGGCTAGGTGAGGTGGCTCACGCCTGTAATCCCAGCACTTTGGGAGGCCTAGGTGGGTGGATCACCTGAGATTGGGAGTTCAAGACCAACCTGACCAACATGTAGAAACCCTGTCTCTACTAAAAATACAAAATTAGCCAGGCATCGTGGTATGCGCCTGTAATCCCAGCTACTCAGGAGGCTGACGCAGGAGAATCACTTGAACCCAGGAGGCAGAGGTTGCAGTGAGCCAAGATCATGCCATTGCACTCCAGCCTGGGCAACAAGAGTGAAACTCCATCTCAAAAAAAAAAAAAAAAAAAAAAAAAAAAAGACTATTTAGAAAAGTGTATGGGGACTAAAAGTGAAAACTTTTTGAATGTAATTGAAGTGAAGTTATTATCAGCCAAAATAGGCTGTTATTACTGTAAGATGTTTTATATAAGCCTCATAGTAAGTGCAAATATAATAGCTGTCAAAGACGCACAAAAGAAAAAAATGAATTAAATAATATTAAAAAAATGAAGACAGCAAACTAGGAGAAGAGGGGCAATACAACTAAAAGACAGACAAAAAGCAACTCTCAAAATGGCAAAATTGTCCTCCCCTATCAATAATTATTAAATATAAATGGATTAAAGCCTCCAATCAAAAGATATACATACAGTTGCTGAATGGATTGAAGAAAACGACCCAACTATATGCTGTCTACAAAAGACTCACTTCAGATTTAAGGACACAAAGGCCGAAAATGAAGGTATGGGAAAAGATATTTTATGTAAATGGTATTCAAAAAATGGCTGGGATGGCTATAGTTGTATGAGACAATATAGACTTTAGGTCAAAAACTTACACAAGTGACAAAGAAGTCATTATAAAATGATAAAAGGGTCAATTTACCCAGAAGATACAATAATTATAATAATACATACACCAAACATCAGAGCACCTAAATATGTAAGCAATCATTGACATAACAGAAGGGAGAAATAGACAGTGATATAATAATAGTAGGGGACTTCAATAACCCACTTTCAATAATAAAGAGAACCTCCAGACAGAAAATCAACAAGGAAATAGTAGACTTGAACAACACAGTAAACCAAATAGACCTGAGAGACATATAAAGACTATTTCACCCAATAGTGCAGAATATACATTCTTCTCCAGCAAACATGGAACATTTTCTGGGATAGATCATATGTTAATCCATAAAACAAGTCTTATCAAATTTGATTGAAATCATACCAAATGTCTTTTCCAACCACAGTGAAATAAAACTAGAAATTAATAGTAGAAGAAAAACTTAAAAATGTATACAGATGTTGAAACTACACAACACATTCTTGAACAATCAATGGGTCAAAGAAGAAATCAATGGCCAGGTGTAGAGGCTCGTACCTATAATCCTAGTGCTTTTGGAGGCTGAAGTGGGGAGACCAATTGAAGCCAGGAGTTTGAGATCAGCCTGAGCAACTTGTCAAGACCCTATCTCTACAAAAAAACCACCACATTTGTTTAATTAGCTGGATGTATTGGTACATGCCTGCAGTCCCAGCTAACTCGAGAGGCTGAAGCAGGAGGATGGCTTGAGCCTGGAAGAGCAAGGCTGCAGTGAGCTGTGATTACACCACTGCACTGCAGCCTGGGTGACAGAGCAAGACCCTATCTCAAAGAAAAAGAAAATTTAGTTGGGCATGTTGAAACATGCCTATAATTCTAGCTACTCAAGAGACTGAGACAAGAGAATCACTTGAGCCCAGGAGTTCAAAGTTACAGTGAGTTACGATCACACCATTGCACTCCAGCCTAGGCAACAGAGCGAGACTCTGTCTCAAAAAAAAAAAAAAAAAAAAAAAAAAAAAAATCACATAATCATCACAATAGATACAGGAAAAAAGCATTTTACAGAATTCAATATACTCTCATGAGAAACTCTCAACAAACTAGGAATAGAAGGAAACTACCTCAACATAATAAAGTCCAAATATGAAAAGCCCACAGCTAACATCATATTCCTTTTTCTTAAAGATGAAAAGCTGAAGTTTTTTTCTTTAAGATCAGGAACAAAGCAAGGATGCCTATTTTTACTGCATGTATTCAACATAGTACTGGAAGTCCTAGCCAGAGTAATTAGACAAGAAAAAGAAAGAAAAGGCATCCCAATCAGAAAGGAACAAGTAAAACAGTCTTTATTTGCATATGCCATGATCTTATATGTACAAGAGCATGGTTAAGGGTGGGGAGCAGGAGGTTTATTCCTGTTCCTTTCTTCCCCATCTAGAGCCATCACTCAAAAGTATTAAGTAATCAGAAATTAAAACTTCAAATTTAGCAAATTCTAAGGAAATGACCAAGCTCAGGAGAGCACTTTATTTGTATCTCATTTGTTTATAAGGTAATCTCAAATGTTACCTGGGAATCCTAGAAGTGTTTACTGGAATAGTAACGGATACACAGTTGACCCTTGAACAAGTAAAAGTTAGGGGCACTGGTCCTCCATGCTGCCAAAAATCAGCATGTAACTTTTGACTCCTCTAAAACTTACCTACTAATAGCCTACTGTTGAACAGAAGAAGCCTTACCAGTAAAATAAACAGTTGATTGACAAATATTTTGTATGTTATTTGTATCAGATATTGCATTCTTACAGTAAAGTAAGCTAGAGAAAAGAAAATGTTATTAATGAAATCATAAGGAAGAGAAAATATATTTACTATTCATTATCTTCACGTTGAGTAGGCTGAAAAGAAGGAGTTAGGGGAGAGGTTGCTCTTGCTTTCTCAGGTGTGGCAGAGGTGGAAGAAAATCCACAAATTAATGGACTCACACAGTTCAAATTCATGTTGTTCGAGGATTAACTATATTCATTGCTTCATAGATAGATAGATAGATAGATATACAGATATACACAGAAGTAATTAATGGGAAAAGATAGATTTCCAGCATTTAAGCTCCATGAAGGCGGAAAAAAAGTCTAGTTGGTTCACCATTCAATCACTAACTCATTCATTCAACAACAATTAATCAAGCATTTGTTATGTGCCGAGCACTGTGCTTGGCACTGGGCATTTATTTTGAAGTGGGGTATGTTTCTATTTTTAAAAAGTTCTGGCATTGTGTGGAGGGTGACTTAGAGAAAGCCAAGGGGTAAGCAAAGAGACCAGGTAAAAGCCTACTGTAGTCTAGCCAAGAGATGATGGTGTTGCCCTGAATGAGTGGTGATACACTTACTGCAATGGGGAAAGCTGGGAAAACTGTTATGCGGTTGGCAAATCAAGAGTTCTGTTTTGAACATATTGTGAATTGCCTGAGAGACATCCAAATGAAGACATCACAGAGGCAATCAACATGTACAGTCTGGAGCTCAAAGGAAAGGTCTTAGTACAGAGTAGCTATTCAATACATATTGGCTTGCTTAATTAATTATCGTAAATAAGATATGGGCTCAGTATTTCAGTTGCCCAGAAGAGTGAACATAGACTGAAAACCTAATACTTTTTCATTTCTACATCTATCATTCTTGTAGTCTACTCTCACATCCCTGATTTAGTCGAAGACTAGATAGACTTCTAATTACATTTAAGTGAATTATTTTGTCATTGTGATTTTCTCTGGACAGCCAATTTCACAAGTATTCCATCTAACATCTCATTAGGTCTCTACCTATGTGCTATATTAATTCAGTCCTTACATTTATTTAATTTCAAGTGTATGCCAAGCAACATGCTAGGTGTTAGGTGCATATCTTTGGCTATTTTTAGTATTTTGAGGGACTAGAGCTGAAAAAGAAAACAATGAATAACAATAAGAAAAATGACAGTATGTGAGATTGATTATGGCTTTCCTATTTATTTATTGCTGTATTTTAAGTTTTTATCACTGTGGCCCGAGAAACAATGTCTTAAAATAAGTTTGCCTCTGGACAAACTCTGGAGTGGTATTGGAGGATAAGTGGGATAAAAAAATGCATGAACCTTCTAGCCTTATGTTCAATAAAAAACAGCACGGATGGACCCACAATATAATTATGTAGCTAAAAAGTAAACAACTAATGAAATAAATCTTCCCATGTTTTCATTTCCTGTGAGCTTATTTTTATTAATTACACAAATAATGTAATATTGCATGTTTATTGTAAATTAAAATGCAAAGTGCACAGATTTTTTAAAAAATGAATTCCTCATCATGCTCTTCCCTCTCTCCCACCTGTTTTTCAGAGGTAACCACTATTAACAGTTTGGTGAGTTTCCTTCAAACTGTTTTCTATGCACATATGTATGTCTCTACTTTTTCAACATAAGTTAGATCGTATTATGCTTTTGCTTTCTTCTTAGACATTGAGCATGTCATTTTTTAAAACGCTGCATAATATACCAGGGTACAAATGCACTGTAATTTATTTATTGGTGTATAATTAAGTTGCTTCCAATTTTTATCACAAAAATACTTTGGTGTGTATCCTTATAACATGTATCTTTTATGCGCAAGTGTAAATATGTTTGTAAGATCAATTCCTAAAAACAGAACCCTTTAAGTTAAAGATTATGCATATCAAAATTTTAGTTGATACCTGCCAAATCATAGATCTTTCTACACCACAATCTCTATTATGACAGATCACAGGGGCCACTCAAACCATTAATCAATCAGGTAACTATAGAGTACTGCTTCTCAAAATGTGGTGTCCGGACTAGCCGCATCAATATTACCTGGGAACTTAACAATAAATATAAATGCTCAGGCTCCGTCCCACCTGAACAGAATCTGAACTCTGTAGGTGAGATCCAGCAATCTGTTTTAACACTCTCCAGGTGATTTTTATATACACCAGAGTTTTGGAGCTACTGCTCAATAGTGGGCTTTCTGGCAACTCCAATTTGTGCAAGGAGCTGTGGGAAAGTGCTTCTTAAGAACTTATTCCTGGCTGAATTCGTAGTAATGATCATGGTAAATAATAGCCATCTTATTTGCTAGCTAACTTAAGGGCATTGTCCTCAAGAACTGAGGGAAAAATGGATTCTGTTTCTTCTCCGTGTGAGAGCTTTATCAAGATCTTCATGAGAACCTGCAGGTATGTTCCTCTAAAAGACTCTTCTGTTTGTTGATTTCAGGCCCAGAGTCTTCAGTAAACATGGACCTGTACAGTGGAGCTCAGCAAGTGTGCAGGGCCTTCTCTGCCCTTGTTGATCAAATCACCTTGCCCAATTTGAAGTGAAATGGAGTCCAGGCTCAAAGGCTTCTTGGTGTGATGACAAAATGCAGTTGCACAACTGTATTAAAAGAATTAAGACTTCTACCTTTCTTTTAATAGTTTGGTGTGAACTATGAAGAAAGCAAGTTTTGTTTTTTGATCTCCCTCCCTACTTACGTATCTTAGTTCTGCAGTTCAGAGTAAAGGCTGGGGGTTAGGGGGGCGAGTAGAGGATGAAGAAGGAAGGAGTAAATGGCAGAGTCAGATCTCTGCATGAAGGGCCATTCTTACTGTGAATACCTCCGGAGTAACATTCAAGTGTGTGACCTACATGGATGCATGCAACAGTCTTCCTCAAGTATCATGTAAATTACTGAATCGATGGCCTAATTTTCTATCTTGATGTTTCAGCTAGAGAATAGGCTTAGCAAATAGATACACACACACACACACACACACACAACTGAGTGCATGTAAAACTGGTAACATTTAGACCTAAAACCATAAAAACCCTAGAAGAAAACCTAGGCAATACCATTCAGGACATAGGCATGGGCAAGGACTTCATGTCTAAAACACCAAAAGTAACAGCAACAAAAGCCAAAATTGACAAATGGGATCTAATTAAACTAAAGAGCTTCTGTACAGCAAAAGAAACCACCATCAGAGTGAACAGGCAACCTACACAATGGGAGAAAATTTTTGCAATCTACTCATCTGACAAAGGGCTAATATCCAGAACCTACAAAGAACTCAAACAAATTTGTAAGAAAAAAACAACCCCATCAAAAAGTGGACAAAGGATATGAACAGACACTTCTCAAAAGAAGACATTTATGCAGCCAACAGACACATGATAAAATGCTCATCATCACTCACCATCAGAGAAATGCAAATCAAAACCACAATGAGATACCATCTCACACCAGTTAGAATGACAATCATTAAAAAGTCAGGAAACAACAGGTGCTGGAGAAGATGTGGAGAAATAGGAACACTTTTACACTGTTGGTGGGACTGTAAACTAGTTCAACCATTGTGGAAGACAGTGTGGTGATTCCTCAAGGATCTAGAACTAGAAATATGATTTGTCCCCGTGATCCCATTACTGGGTATATACCCAAAGGATTATAAATCATGCTGCTATAAAGACACATGCACACGTATGATTATTGCAGCACTATTCACAATAGCAAAGACTTGGAACCAACCCAAATGTCCATCAATGACAGACTGGATTAAGAAAATGTGGCACATATATACCATGGAATACTATGCAGCCATAAAAAAGGATGACTTTGTGTCCTTTGTAGGGACATGGATGCAGCTGTCAGCCATCATTCTCAGCAAACTATTGCAAGAACAGAAAACCAAACACCACATGTTCTCACTCGTAGGGGGGAATTGAACAATGAGATCACTTGGACACAGGAAGGGGAACATCACCCACTGGGGCCTGTTGTGGGGTGGGGAGGGGAGGGGGAAAGGATAGCATTAGGAGATATACCTAATGTAAATGATGAGTTAATGGGTGCTGCACACCAACTTGGCAGATGTATATATATGTAACAAACCTACATGTTGTGCACATGCACCCTAGAACATAAAGTATAATAAAAAAAAAAAGCTGGTAACATCTGAATAAATTTGGATTATACCACTATCAGTTTCCTACTTGTAATATTGTACCATAGTTATGCAGATGTTCCCACTGGGGAAACTAGATGAAGATCATATAGATGTCTCTGTATTATTTCTTATAACTGTATATGAATCAAGTATCTCAATATAAAAAATTTAATATATGAATGTTTTTCTCTAAAATCTCCACATCCAACAAGTTTCACCAAAGCATCTGTGTGCCTCCTTTCTCTTATTATGTTGGATTAGGTTATAGATGCTTAACTTACAAAGTAATAGCTAACCTTTTTTGACTGTTAGAGCACTTAGTTTTTAAGAACTTTCTATGTGCTGACTCATTTAATCCTCACAAGAAACCTAGGTAGTAGGTTTCTCATTTTATGAGGAAACTGAGGCACAAAGAGGTTTAGTAACTTGTCCAAAGTTGATTTGGCCACTTCTTGATGAAGCTGTGATTTGAACTCAGCTTCTGAGCCTATACTCTAACTATTACTCTGTACTTCCTTTCAGTAAATATTGTGGTGATTTCAATGTTTTTGTCTACTATCGTGAGATGCAGGCCATGTTACATGCAGAGAGGCTGTGGATTTTTATATGATCTGTAATTCCTGAAACTGTTTACAGAGTGAAATAATGTCCCATTGGATGGGATTAGGACTAGGTTATCCCTGTTCCATCTCATCCTAACAGTTTTTAATCTGCTTTTCAGTCTATCATAAACTTTTGGTTTTAGTTTTGTCACTTAGCAGAGTTACTCTTCTTTTCACTTCATCCCAGCTTGTTCCTTACACTTTTGATAAGCTTCATCAGCAAGCTGTAGTCCCTGGGACAAATTCTGTTCTCTCCCTGTTTTGAACAGGCTATGAGCTAAGTGTGGTTATTACATCTTTTTAAAACATTGAAAAAGTCCAAAGAAAAATATTTTGTGGCACCTGAAAAGTGTATGGATTCCGATTTCAGTGTCCATAAAGAGAGTTTTACCGGAACATAACCATATTCATTCATTTATGTATTGTGATAACTGCTTTTGTTTGCCGAGGCAGAATTGATTAATTACAGTGGAGACTGCATGGCCCGGAAAGCCTATAATATTTACTATCAGACTCTCAGAAAAAGGTTGCCAATCCCTGTCAGAGTACCAAGGTGAGGGAAGAACAAAGGGCAGGCTCTTCTGCAAGTTCATTCTCCGAGTGTAGTGTCTCTTTGATGATTTATAAGAGATAATGAATTTACGTGATAGTTCTGAAGGATATGATGAAAAACATTAGGAAAAGCATCATCAATGCAAAATCACGAGCCCATATGTAGAAAAGGTAGTCAAATGGTGGCAGCTTTTTAATAAAATACTAATTTTCCCAGTGAGCCAAAAGCTGAGGCTGGGCCTTCTCCCCCACCTCTTTCCCCAAGCTCCTTTTTCCTGTTGTCAAGACTCAGCTAATCCTCAAATGAAACTGTGTTTTCTGATAATAATGCTTTAGATGCAATTTCTAGTTTAAGGAGGCCCTAATCATTCAATAAAGACATTTACTGAGGCTTCCTTTGCACCTGAAAAAAGCAAGGGAACTGCTAACATATCTGAAATTCAAACTGGCTGTCAATCCCATATATTGGTTATAATAGAATGATTGGAGAGTTGGGAATAATTAGAGATAAAAATAGCATTGTGTCTCGAACTCACATACATTTGCTAATTGGGCTTCTCTGCTTTAAACCTTGTTCAGGCCTGGTCATTTTATCAGGGAAATAATTATCTATGGGTTCTTCTCCTATAATGCTGTTCCTTTTATTTTGCTTTTCAATGCAAAGTGTAAACACTTATAGAGGTATAATATTTAATCAAGTAACAAATGTGCTTATTGGGAAATAGTTTGTACCTATTTACACTTAAACATTATTAGAGTTTGGATGTCATTTGTGGTAACATTAAATATTGAAATAAAGAGACTCCAATAACATTACCTGGGGTCCAGAGCTTTTATTAATTTTGTTTTCATTAGAGGAATGCTTTATTTGCCAGTTTTTTGTTTTGCTTTACTTTTTGCTTCATTCAGTATTCGAAAATATGCTTTCAAACAAGATTCAGGTTTCATAGATTGTCAGTAGCTAGTAATTAATAAATATCATCCCTTATGTGCCTATGCATAAGCAATCCAGTGGTTAAAGTCTTGGGAGCCATGCAGCGTATTCAAGTTAAATGTATGGCACACTAGTTTATTAACATGTCAAGCATCCCAAACTGAACTATTAAATGGATACAAAGAATCCCCAAGTCATCTCTGGAAGTCATTTAACTCCTTTAGACTGTGGGATAGACTGGCAGTAATGTCACCATTTGAAGAAACATGCTAGCAGCCGAAAATAAATAAAGAAATAAATAATAGAAAGCAGCTTTAAATAAGCATACTGAGAGAATTTGGGTTCATATTTATCTCTGGGCATTCCCACCATTTAAAATAAATAAATAATCAATAGTTAAGGAAAATGTTATATATTTGTATATTTAATTCCAAAGCATGAATTAGCTCCGAGTTCAATTTATTTCCTCTTTATTTCCAGGTTCACTTTTCCAATAACACTAGACCCACTTCTACGCACATGCATGCTTATCAAATCTTCAATCAACTCTTTCTTCTTTAGTAAGGAGGTCCTTAGTTGCTGAGAATATGTACCTGAAAGTAGAAAAGTGGAACTTCATAAGATCACCAAATTAGTTTCAGGTTAATTAAATATCAATAAATTATTTTTAAAAGGCAGGTTTGATGTTTCTGCCACTCCAATATAAAACTTCTCTATAAACTGATTTCAGAGGAATATATGTCAATGTGTGTTTGTGCAAAGTCTTGTGTCCTATGTAGTTTAGGTATATAATCTAAAACAAATACATTACAATAAATACATTTTTGTCAATTAATAGGCATTAAAATATTTGCCTGATTTTAAAAAAGTGAAGTCATTATATGTTTTTAAATATAAATATGAAGAAAAAAATATAAACCACCCATAGTATAACCTCCTAGAGATAACCATAGTTTTGTGTGTGCACACTTTATACTATAACTTATTTAACCACTACTCTATCTTGGGACATTTAGATTATTTCCAGGTTTCCTGTTACTATAAATAATATTGCAATGAATAGCCTTGGATTGCATCATTGGCTGCAGCTCTAAATGTTTCTTCACAGTAGATTTCTAGGTGGGTAATTGCTGAGTATGTGGCTTAGAAAATTTCTTGGAGTGGGTGAAGTAGAAAATCAAGCATTTGAGAGTCTATTTATGTTTCTGAACAATTGTTTTCTCTTGTAGTTAGTGTTTAAAATATAAGCACTATGAGCATTTGCCAGCTAGTGAGACACCAGCTGCAAACACCATCAGATTACAAATCTAAATTTTAATTTTCTGATCACAGAGGAAAACAAACTCACTATTTTTCTAGAAC
Organism: Papio anubis; assembly: GCF_008728515.1. Lineage (NCBI taxonomy): Eukaryota > Metazoa > Chordata > Mammalia > Primates > Cercopithecidae > Papio > Papio anubis. Next base: position 90,566,833 of record NC_044985.1, on the reverse strand, counting down.
ATACAAACTGCCAGGCTCAGGAAAGGGGCTTTTTATGCCTCCCAGTGGCATAGCAAGGTTTGTTGAAGGAGGAGCCACCATTTTTGACACAAAATTTCTTCATTTGCATTGAAGCCTTTACTAACCCACGAGTTACTCTCAATTCTGTTATGTTCTATTTAGGAGTCATCAAAATGCTCCTTCCCTAACTCTCTCTCTCTCTCTCTCTCTCTCACTCACTCACCCTTTCTCTCTTTCTCCCATGACATAACCCATCAAAATTTAGTGGTTAACTAGTTAACTCTGGGTACCTCCTCTTCATACCTTCTCTTGGATACCTCAACCTTCAGCTATTAGCCCATGTCTTTCTAGACTAAATAACAATGATCTTTAGAGGTTTTTCTCATAATGACATCTCTAGCCCTTTTATTTCTGAACCTCGTCTGTTCCCGCTCATCACTGTTACAAACAGCCATGGTGTTCAGGTCATCATCCAGCTCCATCAACTGTCCTTGGGTGAAGCTCTTCCAGGTTCTTCTCACAGTTAAATAAGTGCCTTTCGTATGTTTCTTTTTTATATAATCACAGTACATTGGAACAGAAAAGATGGGACTTTGTGTGTCATCTACTTTCCATACACTTCTTTTTCAGTTGAAAGAACTGAGGGCTAAATTAGTTAGTTAACTTGCTCATGGTTACACAGTTATTTGATATTTTTTGTTTTCATATTTGTTGACTCAGTATTAACAAATATGATATATTAACATGCAAAATTATATAGGAGTTTTATGTTTTTAACAAAGTGTGATTCATAGTAAGATTTATCAAGTGCATTTAAACTATTTGATTTGAAGATATCAAAATAACAAGAACCTTTTTGCATATTACGTAGACACTTATTTTAGTTCTTCTTGTCTTCTGCCCTGATGATGTGATTTCCTTGAGAACTACAGAGACAAGCACTGCTTCACCTTCTCTCCTGTCCCAACCTAACAACATATTATCCCCCAGGGACAAAAGAAAAACATACTGGAGGATCCATGCAGGTACATTCAGAGCCCAGTTGAACCACTAGAGATTTAAGCAAACCTCTTGAGATGAAATCTCAGTGTTCCTGTAACTATTTAACTTTTGGACGTGGTATTTCCTTGACCCAAGACCCTCTTTGACTGTGATTATACAAACCAAATGGAAAGTCTTGTTTCTTGGTCTGCAAACAATTGTTTGTGTCAAACGTTAAAATAACCTCAATAAAGTGAAATGCTCACTCCTACTATTTGGCTACTTGCATACCAACTCCCTAAAGTTTGCAGACCAGCTGAATCACTAACAACTCTGTAGCAAGACGAAGGAAGTGGCTTCCAAATCTGAAGCTGTCTTGGAGAAAAGCTTTATAAAATAAATGTGTGTGTGTGTATATATATATACTTACTGTGTGTGTGTGTATACACACACACACACACACACACACACATATATATAACATTTTGGAGAAAAGCTTTATAAAATAAGTGTATATATATACACTTATTTTTTTGTGTGTATATATATACATACACACACACATATATATGTAACATTTTCATGTTCAGCCAAATACCAATAATATTTTCATTTATGTAGTAGACATTTCTTTGAGTTATTCAAAGTGAGTGCAAGATAGAAAAAATATTGCTGGTGATTTGAGTAAGACAGTTAATGTGATTTTTAAAATATGGAAGAAAAGGCCCTACAGATCATCCTCAGCAGTACAGAATTTAAAAATATACAGTCCTTACTGGTGCTGATGCCTGGGCAGCCTCTGTTCAAAATATTTTTAAAATATGGGTGATCAATATTTAAAAATATTCATTTGGTATTTCTACTTTAGTAGCAAGGCTGCTGAAATAATATTTCCTCTAAAAATGAAATTGGTTTGAGTTACAGTAACACCAAAATAATAAACTTATCTGTCAATAATAGCCGTGAGTTATCTGGGTTTTTTAGATCAGCAAATCATGAGGATTTTTAATTACTAAGGTTAAAACAAACTAGATCTATAAAAGCTCTAAAACACCTTGGGAAATGGTAGCACTAGAACTACCATTGTTAATTGCTATTTTAATATGGAGATTACAGAAATATGTAACAATTCTAACACTAAAATGTACAAATGTAAAAATTAGTTTTGCCCCTGTTTTCTAGTTGTTTATATAATTCTAAAGAGTTATTGCCACTCAAACAGCCCTTGATACAAGGTTTCAATGCTCATTGGTTGAAATGACATCAAAAAAGGATAAAAATAATATGTATAGGGTTCAGGCATCTCTCTGCTTACTCAAAGAAGCTTACTCAACCTCATTCTAATTCTATAAGGGACTTTTTTTTTCTGCGCCCTCAGACGAGACTATTTGAATATAGTATTTACTTCAGTGAAAAACTCTAAATTTGTAGCAAGTTCCAACTTACTAAAAATTAATTACTCAGATTGCTGCAAGTTAATTACTTATTTGAGAGTCATTCAAAAAGCAACATGAAGTGAATCTACATGCCAGCTGACTTTTTTACTCTTTATTTCTTCAACCGAATGCCTCTCAAAGAGCCTCTCTATTTACATGAAAGCAATGTTTATTTTCAGTTTAAGAAGGGCAAGAGTTTATGTGCTGCAAATGTTTCCTAAGCTTATATTCAAGTCTTCTCAATTCCACGGCAAGTAAACACCAGGTTATGACTGCTAGTGTTCAGGCTAATAGTAAAAAATAATGTTGATCTTGGGGGATCTGTTTATACTTTTTTGTTGTATTTTGGGAATCGTGCTTTTTGTCTTTTCTTTCTGACTCTTCCTTGCTGCTGTTCACAGGAAGTATGAGGAAAATGACAATATGTTGATATAAACAGCTACTATGCAGTGCAAAAAGAAGTACTATCTATCTTCCTATCAGTTGTGTGCTCTTGGGGTTCACCTCTTGAGAGGAATATATATGACATTGGATTCCCCTAATGCCATTTCCCTCTTCCTCACAATTCAGCACATTCATACTTTCAAAAGACATGGGAGCTGGGGTTGACCACCTTGTTTACTCCTTGTGTGCTGTGGCTGTGCTGCTGAGATTTTCTCTTCCTCTCCAGCCAATTGCCTCCTTCCTAAGCCGTGGTTCCTAGAGAGCACACAGTCCACATAGATGTCCCAGAAGAGTTGAGCCAGATCCCAAAACAGTGCTCCATGCTTCAAGTTCTCAGATGACTTCAGGTAGATCATAAAATCCCAGAAGCCCGAAACAGTGTTGGAAATGCGAGGCTTCCGCATTTCCAGGAGAAGCACTGAGGAGGATTCCCAGCACTGAGGATCAGCTTGGTTAAGAGCCAGCAGGTCTGTCTGGCTATGGCAGAAGAAAGGAGATACACAGCACATTCCCACAATGAGCAGGGAGCAGGTGAAGCTCAAGGGGTGGTGGATCCCTCCTCTGTTCCCAGGATCAGCCATGGCCCTAAAACTGCACAGGATGGAAATATTTCATATCAGTCCCCGCTTATGCTCCACTCAGTAAACAAAATAAGTATGCCCTTAAGAACCTTAATTCCAGCAAAGGAAACACATCATTGTCGCAAAGTAGGGAAATCTTAGCCAGGCTCCCATATCACAAGCTCCATTCTATCTAAAATGACTCAGTGCCAGGCCAGGGAGTGAGCATAAATCCAAGATAGGCCAAGAAATATTCACTCCTAAGATGTGTTCCTTTACAAGATGAATAAATTAATCTGCTAATCTGTTTTTCCCTAGTACAGAAGAATGTAATCTAAAAGAATACTAAGTGAACATTTAAAATTTTGCTGCATGGCTTTAACTATTCCATAATATCTTAGTGAAGCCTGGCTCTCCTAATCTAGGACTTACATATAATTAAGAATTTAAATATATTTAATCTTTAGATGCATTCCTGTTCACAGTGACTTTTAATTTTTTAAAAAATACATTAGAATTGTCAAATGTTATAGTGAAATTAACACAAGACAATGTGCTAAAAGTATGGATGAATATATGTGGAAACAAAGAGACATATATTCAACCAATTAGAGTAGAATCAATAAGCATTTTACAAATACCTAAAATGTTCTGCAATTCTGATATAACCTTCATAAAGATAATGTTTTATAATTTCTCTATTATTGCTATGAATCCCAAGGATTTTTTTAAAAATGTGACTCTCGTTCAACTTTTCTGGCTTCCAATGTCTTGCCATAAAATTGGGGCATCCACAGACCACTTTGAAATTTTTCTTTTGCTACCACTTCAGACAAGTGCAATGATAAATGATGCTCTTAAAATAATAGTAATCTAAAAGTTCACGTTTTGCCAGAAAAAGTGTATCCATTCCCTCACAGACTATACAAAATGTATATCACGTTTAAACAGCTCTAACATAAAGAAAAAATAAGAAGGGCACATGCTGCTTACTTTCAGATTTGTACTATATTTCCAAACCTTTAGACATTAGTATCATGAAAGCAAGCAAAATACAGCTTATGGGAATACTCTTATATTGGAACATTTAATGATAACACCATAAGATGGATAGTCTGTCTCTTCTGAACAGCAGTAGGACATGTTTAGGTACTGTTCAATAAATATTTCAGAAAGTGTCTTTGAACATGCATGTTCCTATATTGAAGAAGCATGTTAGAGATACAAGAGTATTCAAAAAACTATTTCCTCTTTCTTTCACATCATATATGCATTATCTCTACTTGAAATCATATTTGTTGTGTCCCTTTCCAAACTAAAACATCGAGGTACCTTGAAGGGTGGTTTTCCTAAAGGACAAGTCTAAGTTTTCAGAGGGCAGGACTCTGTCCAACGTACTGAAGTTGGCGTTATCCAGGACTCCCTGTCTGCTGGCGCCACGGCGCTCAAATTGGCTCCTTTAGGTCCCCTTCTAAATTTTAGGAGAGGCTTCCCAGACCCTGAAAAGATGTTTCTCTGAGTTCCTTGAACCTGGAGTCCTCCGTGCACCCCACTACGAGCCCCGCGCTGAGTCTCGGCCCCGCACTTGATTCCACAGCCTCACCCTCCGCAGGGCGGAGCTGCCTGGGACCCGCTCTGTCCTTTGGGCCCCACTCACCTCCTGACTCGGCGGCTCTACTCCCAGATGGCACAAGGGCTTCCCTCCGCACTCACCCGCCTGGCCCCTTCCGGGTTTCCTCGAACGCGTGGAGAGAGTTCCCTCGAGTGCGTGGAGAGAAAACGCTCAGGCTGCTCCCGAGCGAGTGGCTGTCCCCAGCTTCCGCGTCCTGGAGGCTACCGTGCCTCTACTTAAGCAGTGGGAGTGCTCGGCGCCTCTCCAAGTCTACGTCAAAGCTCCTGGAAACTGCCGCCACCTCTCGCCTCCAAGTCCATCTCCCGCACCCTCCTCTTCTCTCCCTCCCCGGAGAATTTCGGTTCAGGAAAGCAGCAGGCTTGGCCACACACTCTCTCATCGGCCCTGACCCGCACCCACTCTGCACCTGGCGGAGTTGAGCCTCGGTGCGGCTGGGCTTCCCGCTCCCACCTCGTGGGGGCGTGCCGCTGCGGCGGGAACTGCAAAGTTAGGGCCCAGCTCCGCGCGGGTCCGGGGAACAGAGGGGTTCCCGCTCACCGCATGGGCCTCGTCTCAAAATAAAGGGGTGTGAGGGAACACTGTGGACTCTTGGGGTCGGAGGAGCGACGTGAGCACCCTCTCGACACTCAGCAAGGGCTCAGAGGAAATAAGGCGCCTTCTCGATATATTCCGGGCGTGAATTTCTCCTGCCTGCCTGTAGCCCTGGGCTGAAAGGAGAAAAACACCCCCGAGGGCAGAGATGAGGATAGGGACTTGGCGCTGCTGGAAGCTCCCCCTGACTGGGGCCAGGACACCCGGTTGTTTGCAGACCCTGGCCTGGGTCACTCAGGAGACTGGGTTGCTGCTGGCATCGCTTTGGTCAGCCCCTCAACCCCCCAACAACCCCGTTCCAGATTTCACAGCAGGGTCCCTGATTCCCAAGAAAAAAAGCGCCTGGGATTCCCTTTGATTCTCACCTCACAGCTAGTTACTATCCTAGTCCCAGATTAGAGCCCTGTCACTGCTCCAGTGCTCCTCTGAACATAAGTGCCCACCTTAACTGAAACACACCCAGTCAAGGGGCCTGAGGCAAAAGTCTTCCCTTTGCAAGTGTTTCCAGGTTTTGGCCCTCCCCTGAAAATTCCTTCAGCCCCTGAAAACCACTTGTAGTCTCCATTAACTGAAGGCTTTTGTGCCAGCTCAATAGTATCCATGGTTACCTTCGGAGGGGCACAAGGCTTTATAGTAAGATTTGCTGAAGCCACAGAGAAGCAGCCCCCTCCCCAAGGTACTATGAAATAGGAGGTCTGAAGAGGAGTTCTGGGAGGCTCTGAGCTATTGCTCCTGCTCGGAAATGATGGAGTGTACTTCAGTTTCTCCACGTGTGAGCCGGGTATCTAATGCCTGCTTCTATTCACCCTATAGGGCTGTGGAATAAGACCAGGGTGAAGTCTTGGACTTGCTTCCTGAATTTCAAGGAGCTTATGCCTTTGGAGAAAACATACTTCAGGACATCATCCAGGAGAAGTTCACCAACCTAACGAGACAGGGCAACATTTAAATTCAGGAAATCCAGACAACCCCAGTAAGACACTCCATGACAAGATCAACCCCAAGACACATAATCATCAGATTGACAGAGAAAGCATTTGGAAGTGACTCATGAACGTCTGGAAAAAGGAATTGTACCGGTATCCTAAGGACAAAGGGTTGGGGGTGCAATTTCAGGGGTAGAAGACAGTACAAGCAAAGGCAGGGAGAAAGTGCTCACCGCAGTTCATGCTTCTAGGGAGCGAAGTCAAAGAAAGGACTGTAGAGAGGGAAGGTTGGACAGAACAGAGGTAAAGATGTGTCCCCTGCTTTGGGACATGTCAATAGTTACATTATTGTTGAAAACATTAATATATAAATATGCAGTGCTTACTTTATTTTCAAGTGCCTATGTGTTAGGCACTATTTTACATGCTGTGTATACAGAAGGAACAAAACAAAGTCCTTGGACGCATGTAGCTTACATGCTAGTTGAGTGTGGAGTGGCAGTGAAAAAAAATTTATTGATATTTTAATTTTAATTTTTAATTTTTTTAATTTTTTAATTTTTTTTAGACAGAGTCTTGCACTGTTGCCCAGGCTGGAGTGCAGCGGCGCGATATCGGCTCACTGCAAGCTCCGCCTCCTGGGTTCACGCCATTCTCCTGCCTCAGCCTCATGAGTAGCTAGGACTACAGGCGCCCGCCACCACACCCGGCTAATTTTTTGTACTTTTTTCAGAGACGGGGTTTCACCGTGTTAGCCAGGATGGTCTCGATCTCCTGACCTCGTGATCCGCCCGCCTCGGCCTCCCAAAGTGCTGGGATTACAGGCATGAGCTACCGCGCCGTTAAAATTATATCTATACACATATATACATATACATGTATACACGTGCACACACATATATATAAAATGATTTATGGCTTCTAGTTTCTATGTTGAATGGTGAGTTTACAGCTATCTATCAAAAACAAACACACAACTAGCTAATTAAATAAACAAGTAGTGCCATGCATGAGTCAATAAAGTTTATCTGTCATTCTGAAGCCAAAGAAAAAATATACGAGTAATGTCAGATGTGATAAGAAAAACAAAGGGTCAGCCAGGCGCAGTGGTTCATGCCTGTAATCCCAGCAGTTTGGGAGGCCGAGACAGGTGGATGACCTGAGGTTGGGAGTTCAAGACCAACCTGGCCAACACGGTAAAACCCCGTCTCTACTAAAAAAAAAAAATACAAATACATATACAAAAATTAGCTTAGTGTGGTGGCACGCACTTGTAGTCCCAGCAACTCAGGAGGCTAAGGCACGAGAATTGCTTGAACCCAGTAGGTGGAGATTACAGTGAGCCCAGATCATGCCACTGCACTCCAGCCTGGATTACAAAGCGAGTCTCTGTGGGGGGGAAAAAAAAGGGGGGGGTCATCAACAAAAAGTAAAGCAGGGAAAAGGATGATGGAGAAGAGCTATTTTATATAGAATACTAAGAGAAGCCCTTCCTGATAAGAAGATATTTGAGCAAAGACCCAAAAAAAGTGAGAGGGTGAGTCATGCATAGTAAAAGAATGCTTCAGGCTGGGGTTGGGGAAACCTAGTCTGATGGCTTTGGAACAAGTGCGGTGTGAGAAGGATATTTTTGAGGCATAGTTGCAGGACTTGAAGTCAGAGAAGTGACCAAAAATCCATGTTGGTTGCTCAGTAGAGAACAGACCAGAGGGGAGCAAGGGATGAGGCAGGGAGCTCAGTTAGGAGCTTGCAATCAAGGTGGGTAAGATGGTGGAATAGATAAGGGTGGCAGCAGTGGAGAGGGTGAAAGTGGTCAGATTCTGAATATATTTTGATGGTAGAAGGGACAAGACTTGTCAATGAACTGGATATAAGGTCCAACAGAGAGAGAGAGAAGTTGAAGATGACACCAAGTTTTGGGGACTAAGTAATTGGAAATTTGAATTTCCATCAGCTGGAAGGAGAAATGGTTTGAGGAATAGGTTTAGGAAAGGGAAATAAGATTCTGGTTTTACACATGTTGAGTGTGAGATGACTGACATCCAAATGGTAATTCCTAGTAGGTAGGGAAGAAGGGGGAACTTAAAATAAATATGTGGGATACAGTGCTCATGAAAGAGGTCCAGATTTGGGATTTCGTCAACATGTAGGCAATATTTTGAACCATCAGAGAAAAGTGTAGAAAGTGGCTACAACAGTAGCTTTGGGATAGAACCTGGAAAATGTCAGTATTGGAGTGATTAAGAAAGTGATAGGAGGAATCAGGAGAGTGTGCTGCTTTGGAAGCCAGTAAGGTAGAGCATAAAGAATAAATCAACCATATCACACAAACTCAGCAAAGGGGGTTAATAAAATGAAGACGAAAAATTCCATTGGATCTAAAAAATAGCAGGTCACTGAGAAACTTGTTAAGGGCAATTTCAACTAAATGTTAAGGGAGAAGAAGTTGTGGTGGGCTGAAGCAGATATGGAAGGTGAGAAAATGAAGACAGTGCCTGTGGAGCACTCTCCATGAAGTTCAAATAAGAGGGAGAAAGACTGTAGTGGAAGGTTAGGAGTTGGGCCTTGGCCATATTTACAGGCTGAGGGAGAGAAACTCATAGAGAGAGAGGGGTTGCAGATTAGGAGAGAAGGATGACTAGTAACCTCAGAGGAAACAATAAGCAACAGAGGTAAGAAGATAAGGAGGAACCAGCCTATAACACAAGGGCAGAACACTTGCCCTCGAAAACAGAGGGAGAAAGGGAGGCTCCCTGTTGATGTGGATATGTCTGCAGGTAGTGTGGTGGGTAGGGGGCGGAAGTTAAGAGACACGTGATCAATGGTCTCATTTTCTCAATGAAGATGCATAGTGATCCACAAAAAAAGTGAATGAGAGTAGGTGTTAAGTAAGAAGCTTAAAAAGAGCAGAAAAGCTGTGAATAATCCTTGAAGGAAAGAAGAGAAGAGAGAGGAAAGAGGAGATAGACTAAAGAACAGTACTCAAATCCCAGGTAAAGTTTGCATCAATTTGTCATAAATCATTTTGCATGCTTGTATGGCTTTTATGAGGTAAAATAACATAATAGTGATAGACTATCATGCCATGGATCCCTCACTTGTTATATGTAATTGATTCTTAGATGCAATTTTTTGTACATTTAACACCACTGAAATCAGGCTGTATCTGTCAACTGATGGCACCTTGTAATTAGAATTGCAGCATTTTCTTTTAGTTTTTTTTTTTTTTTAAACAATGAGATGTCTACAATTTGATATACTCAAGTGCTTTTGATTTGATATAATGCTTTGGGCACATTAGTTAATCTTTGTGAAACAGATTTCTTGCCTGTAAAATGGGCAGAAATGTCCCTCATGGTTAGTAAGGATAAAATGAGATCATATACAGAAAACACTTAGAATGGTGCTAAATGTAGCAAGACTAGACAAATATTAGTTATTTTTTTTCCTTCAATGCTTATCTGACTGAATGTAGGAGAAAAGAATGGTCATTATGCCACTGATTAAAGGAATCAAGGGTGTAAGCAGGTTAGAAAAAGGAGCGACTGCAGGCAGAGACATGAAAGACTGGGAGGAAAGTGGGGGAACTGGAAGTCTCACTGAAGGCAGAGAAAACAGGTGTAAGTGGAGTAAGGAGCGGGGATACTGAAAGGCAGGAGAGGGCGATTCATGATTCAGATTTCAGAGGTGGAGATTTTCTCATCTTTGTGCTCTGAATCCTAAGCACAACCACTGAAATAAGTGGCTAAGATGAAGTGATAAAGCCCACTGTAATTAAGCACCACCTTTCTTTTAAGTCTGAAAATAATGAATTGAAATGGTCATCCTGTTTCATAGAAGCTGAAGGTGTGTGACATCACCATCCTAATCAGATGGCCTAGAGCAGCTCTTGACAATGGGAATAAAAATTATTTTAAAAGATAATTTTTTATGTCTAGCTGGTATCTGCTCATATGCTTTTTTTTCTTTTCAATATAATAGTGATATGTTGCATAAGGATGATGTTTCAGTCAACAACGAACTGCATATAAGATGGTGTTCCCATGAAATTATAATCTATATTTTTTACTGTACCTTTTCTGTGTTTAGATGCACAAATACTTACCACTGTGTTACAACTGCCTACAGTATTCAGTGCAGTAACATGCTGTACAAGTCTGTAGCCTAAGAGCAATAGGCTATACTCTATAGCCTAAGTGTGTTGTAGACTATGCCATCTAGATTTGTATAAGTACACTCCATGACGTTCACACAACAACGAAATCGCCTTACGATACTTTTCTCAGAAAGTATCCCCAACGTTAAGTAATGCATGACAGTAATTACTTGGGACAGGAAGTTTTGACCTTCAGTATACTTTTGTACTGCCACCCTGGAATATAATGTCCTGATTAAACATTTCTCATAAATATAACTTACCAATTTGCACTTGTAAATTAACTAATCATCTTATTGAATTTTTAAATTTAGAATAAGAACTTAACCACTACATACTCTGTTCTAACATCTATTTATATTTATTGGTTATTGGGGCAACTTGGCAAGATTCTTGGGAAGGGGAATATATGTGGGTTTTTTTGTTTGTTTGTTTTGGCTTTTTTTTTTTTTTTTTTTTTTTTTTTTTTTTTTTTTTTTTTTTTTTTTTTTTTTTTTGTGTTTTATGGCACAATCTCGGCTCACTGCAACCTCCACCTCCCAGGTTCAAGCAATTCCCTGCCTTGGCCTCCTGAGTAGCTGGGATTACAGGCACCTGCCACCATGCCCGGCTAATATATATATATATATATATTTTGTATTTTTAGTAGAGATGGGGTTTCACTGTCTTCGCCAGGCTGGTCTTTAACTCCTGACCTCATGATCCATCTGCCTTGGCCTCCCAAAGTGCTGAGATTATAGGCCTGAGACACCACGTCCAGCCATTTTTTAATCCGGATCCCCACTCTCAACTTGATAATTGCGAGAGGAACATGGCATTCCAATTCCTGCATTTAGATAAAAAGAAAGCCACCACCAAGTCATTTAATTGAAACACTCTATATTCTGTTGAACACATAAGGATGCTTGGTTTGATGTCTTATCTTTGTGGTTTCATTTTCACAGATTAGACTCTCTAGCAAAGGCTAACATTTGGATGGCACCTACATTTTACAAAACATTATTTTCATATACATGGTCTCAGGTGACGTCAAAGAAAACACCATTTTTTTTTCCTTCCTGTTTCTCATTAAGGGATTTTCATTGGGTCACTTAGTTGATTAAGAGTGATGGTTCCTTTTCTAAAACTTAGCTTGATTCACTGTCATTTATCTGTCCTAAGTAATGTGCATTGTCTGTCACTCTCTATTAACTTTAGCATATAGTCTATCCTTATTCCTCTATTTGCCCCCCAATATCAACTAGGAAGGAGCAGAGAAAATAATTTTAACAATTTTCTCAACTGCAGAGAAATTTTCTCAATTTCTCAATTTTAAATTGTTAAATTTTAATAATTTTCTCAATTTTCTCAACTGCAGAGAAAATAATTTTAACAATTTTCATCTGAACTCAGTTCATCACAACATCATCCTGATTTGTTAAAAAATATTCAGAAAACCAATGGTCATTTTAAAATTACATGATGCTAAATAACTGGTTTGACTGGCATTTGTCACCCAAAGAGTTGCTTCAGCTTTGTGCCGTTGCAGCCTAGGGCTTAGGATGACTAGTTGAAAAGTAAATTGCAATTAGCTGAAGGTGCCCCATGGGTAGATTTTCTGATTTTTGCCACTTGAAGCAATTCTCAAAGACATTAAAAAGGACTTCTGATTAGTTTTAATGAAATTCGAGAGCAGTTATATAGATAGTTTGCATCTTCAGCGGTGCATTAATTTGCAAATGATGGGGACAACCTTTAAGAATTGGGTGCTTCTTTAACATTTAGGATCAGATAGCAAAAATAATTATTTTTCTCCATTCTTTTGTGCTTTTCCATCATTTGGAAATGGCAATAAACAAGGACAATTTCCTGGAATGCTCATTGGGGTAGGTGGATGAGTCATTCTTAAAGTGTCATCAAATTTATACGGACAAGTTGCAGTGAAGTAGTCAGATGATATCGGACATTGACTACAAAATGTGTGAAAAAGGAAAGTTACTTGGGAATACAGGAATAGTTCATTCATGTTTTTTCTGCTTGTCCAACTGAAGACACTGTAGTTGTAATAATAGATGTAGTAGTGTTTTTTTTTTCCCCCAGGGTGCTTATCAAGGTACTTGCATTCTTTGACCATTCTTTCAAGCAGGTTTCAAAACCCACAGGGATTCCTTTGGCTTTGCAAGAGTTGGGTTTTTCCTTTTGCAATTATCCCAGCAGTTCAAGAGTGACTATTACAGACATCGACTTTCAGAATTGTCCTGTTTTTTGTCCTACTGATTTCCAAAAAAGACTACAATATAATTAATTCATTTTCAATTTGGTTTATATACCAAGGCAACAATGACAAAGGTCTACGATTTTAGAATTGTAAGTTTCCTTTTTCTAAGGCTTCAATTATGATGGAGTAGGGAAAAAAAAAAAAAAAAAAAACAAAAACCAAACCAAAACAAACCATAAAATTTCTACTTTAACATATAGGAAGCAGGATTCACAAAGCCTGGAGTCCAATGGCAGTCATGGACTTTTGCCAAGCTGAAAATGTCTGTGAAAAATGAGGATGTAGACCTATATGTTGAATGCATAAAACCTCTTACAGTTTGAGCAGGGCTTCCGGGATGAGGAGATTTCCTTGATTCATGTATGTCTAAGGGAGTTGGTTCTGCTGTGCACTATGTTACAATTAGTGTATTCTAATTGCTATACACGCCTATCTGTCTCTCCTCACCTTCCCACTGCTACTTAAACTAGACTATGAACTCCTTCAGAGTGGGAGCCATGTTTAACCATTCTCAGTCTCAGAGCCCAAAACATGTATGATAATGTCCTATTCAATGTTGGCTGAATTTACATATGAGAATTGCCCCTTTTTGAATCTGAGGCTGGAGATGTGAGTGTCATTAATGAACTTTGGTGAATTTTCTTTCACATGTCTGGACAGTGAAGTAAAAACGTCAGTCAATTAATCGAGGCTGTTTTCTTCATCCAGTGCCCAAAATGTTAATTACATTTTCGCTGAATGAGGATGCTGCTTTGATGTGATTAGGAACACATTTTCTAAAATGAAGTTTCTGATTGAAAGACTATCATCTGAAAAGTAGATGGCAGGTATAAAAAAAGTATAACCTTTTTTCTCTGAAGAAAAAAAATTCATATCCAATGATAAGATTTTAAATTTATGTCATTAGAAAACTAGAAATATTTTAAATCTAGTTTGAGATCATTTTTGTAACATGGTGCATCAGCTAGGAATGCATTAAGCTGTAAGTAACAGAAAAACTGACTACATGTGGCTGCTGATGTTAGTTCAGGGGTCCAAGGATGTTAGCCCTACATTTCTATAATTTTCTTGACCTTTCTTAAACCCATAGGTTGGTTGCCACAGCTCCAGACATAAAATCTATACGTCAGGCGGGAAGCAAGTGGAAGGATTGCTCCAGCCCAGCCACATCTACCCCCTTTTAAGAAAGAAACTAAACGCATTTCATAACCCTCAACAGTGGACATGGGCTTGAAATTCATGAACTATATCTAAATCACATGGTAATTAAGAGATGCAAACAAGTTTAGGCAAAAAGACCTTCAGTGGGAGAAAGTAAAGTACTTTGTCTGAGGAGCTGAGAATGGCTTTCTTTGGAGATAGCAAGTTTAATATAAGGTAATGTGAGCTGATGGGAAACAATGCATTGAATAAATTCAAGCTTAACCCTATATTAGAATAATTTCTTTTCTGCTTATTTTTTTATTTTCTTAGGGCTTGACTTATTCTCTTAAAAATGAAAGTTTATTATTACTCATCAAACATTATTTATTTGAGAAATAGAAGATGCTGGTAAGAATGCAATGATGGTTGCATAAACTATTTGGGACTGCATGTGAAAGTCCATCATTTTTAGGACTTTAAGCAGATCGTTTCATCTATCCTATGCATCATTGTTCTCCTCTATAAATTGAGTGGGTCCAATTAGGTAATCTCAGAATTTTTTCTTGCTTTATCAATTTATTATTCCATGATTTGTGACACTAATCTATTAATTCAATAAATGCCTAGAAATCCTAGTGTTTAGCAAATTATTAAAATTAAGAACTAGAGTGGTAAGATCACTGTAGAAAAGAGTTAAACATTGATGTATCTCCTGAGAATCTATTACACTCCTTGATATAAATGAGAGAGAAATTCTTACACTTGTACACTAAGAAATATGCACAAGAACATTCACAGAGACACTATTCATATGGAAAATACAGGGAAGAACTCAAATGCTCCAAGAGTAGGAAATGAATAAATAAACTGTGGTATATTTACACAATAGACTATTTCACAGCAGTTAAAATGAATGAAGTACAGCTAGTTGGAATACCACGGATGGATTATAGAAATATAATATTGAGAAGGAAAACGTAAGTCCCCAAAGACTATATATGGAATGTCAATACCCTTTTTATAAAGTCAAGACAACTAAAACTTAATAACACATTTATTTAGAATAATAAAAATTATGTTTAAAAAGTATGTTTATTGTTACCAGAATCAAGGTACTAATTACATTAGGGGAGAGGAGGCCAAGAACATGATAGAGGAGTTTAACATAGGCAATATTAGTTACTGTCAATGTTCTAATTATTATGTTGAGTGGTAGACTCATGGATATGTATGATTTTAAATAAATACGTAAGTATATAAACACATATATGCATATGAAAGGCCAATGGAATCATGATAGGGTATATCAAAATATAGGGTATATCAATGATAGGGATAATGATTAAATCCATTCTGTGCACCTATATTTCAAGTAAAAAAAATAGAAGTCCATATTGCCCATGGAACATCTTTATTCTCAGCTAATGTTCTTCATTCCTCATGTAAAACAGATGGTGCAAACATTAATTCATCAAAAATGGTAGAATTCTCTTGGCTATTTAGGATGTCTTCTATTAAAGAGCCTAGTCATTTAACTCATGTTAATAAAACAAGGAGGGAAACTGGAAATATATCACACACTGTCCTGAACTCTAGTTGGGATGCCAACAGGGAAGACAATAGTCACTGTCTATTTTCTGTGACCACCAGTCTCACCCCTGCTCCTTCACCGAAGTGAGGTCAGGACAGTGAAATGTGAGGGGTCATCCATAGCATCTTTCTGAGCAAAGAGAAGATTGTTGAGATGACTAAATACTTGCTATTTCAAAGCACATTCTCTACTGGGTGCCATCAAAGATCATCAAGATATGTTTTAAACCACTGAAGAATCCACAAGCTAATGGAGAACACAGCAGACAAGAGCAGACAGAGTACAAGGCACTGAAATATAATGACAGACATGCACAAGCAAAAGCAATTCACTTGTTTAATATTACATGTGTGCATGCACACACACACGCCGTCTGTCATGGACGTAAAGGAATATACCAATGGATAAAGTTAGCAAAGTCTTTGCTCTCCAGGAACTTCCATTTCTCCTGGAGAAGACTAACAATATTTAAGTGAACAAATAGATCAACAAGATAATTTTAAACAGCACAAGTAAAACAAAGACAATACCAGCATGTATTATGATAGAGATCAAGGAGAAAAACATTGCGTTAAGAGCAGAAACAACTTCAGTCCTCCTAACTTTTGAAGATCTTCAATCCATGCTGGCTTTGAAATTGCATCAATGATCATTTGAACAAAATCACAACTCCTTCTGTTTATAAAATGGATCATCCAAATTGAATTTTGTATTATCCAAATTGAAGTGTCATTAGGCATGCACATCTGAAACCACTGAAACCTAACCAAAGTGTATGTGGAGAACTTCAACCTCTTCACCATTCAGCCACTCTGCAATCAGGCTCCTGTTTAGTACCCTCCCCTTTCTTGAAAACCTTCAGGATGACTGGTGCCCCCTACTCTCCTGCAATGGCTAGCAGCTACTGAAGAAGAGTCCATTTCTTTCAACAGGGCCATGCTTCTTGCATGTCTGAGGGTTATACCCTAAGATAATTTAAATGTATGTGAATATACATAAGCACAGATTTTTAAAGGCAAGTTACATGTTCAAAGATATGTTATATATTCAAATATTCATACAAATAATCTCCATCCTATCTGTGTATCCTATATCGAGACTAAGTTTCTTACCTAATGCACATCTTGAGGTAGCCATCCATATGTCACTCTGATTTAATAATCATGCAGAGCCAGGCACGATGGCTCATACCTGTAATCCCAGCATTTTGGGAGAATAAGGTGGGTGGATCACTTGAGGTCAAGGGTTCGAGACCAGCCTGGCCAACATGGTGAAACCCCAAAAGAATACAAAACTTAGCCATGCATGATGGTGGACACCATAATCCCAGCTACTCAGGAGGCTGAGGCAGGAGAACCGTTTGAACCTGGGAGGCAGAGGCTGCAGTGAGCTGAGATCGAGCCACTGCATTCCAGCCTGGGCAACAGAGCGAGACTCTGTCTCAAATAAGAATAATAATAATAATCATGCAGAAACTTCTAGACTCTAACAGAGTTGTGACATCAACCAAGGTGCTGATTAAGTTTTAGTGAGAAGTTTACAATTTCCTATATATCTTCTGCTGATATATGAGTTTGTAATTTTTTTCAATTCATAGACCTGATCTAGAGTTACTCTGAGAAAACTGACTACCTCTGCTCTCAAACACAATATCTGCCCTTGATATACAGCATAGCTTATCTTCCCCAGTAGAAAAAAGTATTTTGGAACAAGCTTCTTGACTTTTTAGTCAACACCTCTCCCTTACTGGGTAACAAGCACAAGTGATGGAACTGTTCAGGGGATCTATTACACAATCATTGCATCAATCCCTTTCAGGACCAGAAGGATACCACACAATAACCCACACTAGAAGCATTTGCTTTAGGCATTTCATAAACACCCAGCAGTGTTTGTGATGGCTTGTCGGTGCTGGTTGTGAAGACTGTTGAACGCTTACTTTTTCCAATTATAAACATTTCAGATGTAAAAGTCTAGAATGGGGAGGAAATTAAAACAGCAAACAGAGTTAAAGCCATGCTCATCTGTTAATAGATCCAAGCCCCCTTTCTCTGGTCACTTTTGAGAAGTCATATTTACTGACTGAGGTATGACGCCTCCTCCCCGCTTTCTAAATCACTGTAGTTTAAGCACACTGTGTAGAGACCCACAGTCCCCGGCAGCTTTCCAGATACCACACTTCTCCCTTTCTCTAAAATTGTTCCCAAGACAAGGGTCAGCCCCACCACACATTCTATAGAACAACCTTTCTCACATTGAATAGTAGGCATGGAAGCATTCGCAGGCCCCCGTATCTGGAGGCAGGAAGAGTATTATGAAGGGATGGGATTATTCTTTCGGGATGCTTTCAGGGCTTCATTTTTCCATGGTGGAAAACATCACTTGTTTTCAAAAGCAAGATTTCACCATTATTTTTAGCTGCCGCTCACATTTTTTGTAAGGAGTTCTCTTTCAGATATTGACCACTTTTTGTACAAGCAATTCAAAATTTATCTTTATCTTGCACTATAATAAAAGTAAATACATGCAAGACTTGGTAACCAAACGAATTGCAAAGCTACTTAGCTAACTATCAAAATATTGCACGAGTCAGCCAGAGACATGACCTATGTTACAAAATATTCGTAATTGTCCACTAATATAAGTGATATGTGACTTGTGGATATATCAATTGCTTGCCTTTCTGCATAACTTGAAATTGCATACATGTAGTCAAAGGACTTCCTTCAAAGATGTTCATCTGTAATTCATTCATCTGAAAAAGCAAAAAGCTTTTTATTCCATATCGGCAGCTACCCACTCGGTACATATGCTGAGAACAAAGCAAAAATTGACTGAATTGACTACATTTTTCCTCCTTTCATCTGAGTATTTGGTCTTATATAAATATGTGAATACAAGGCCTCATATTTTTTAACTTTAATAAAGAAAGAAATATTTATTTATTTATAATCACAACAAATTAAATGTGTCTCCAAGAAAGGAGAGGTTGCCAAGAAAGGAGAGGTTATACAACTTTCTGAGAACTTGATGAATAACAACTAGAGCCATGTTGGTTAGCTGCACCCATTCCTTCCTACTTGGATTGCCTCCTTTCATTTCATATGCTCAGCTCACACTTCTCAAAATACTAAATGCTTGATGAAATGTCTTAAGTGTCTCACCTCTTTTTTGTATGACACTGAGCATATAATTTGGAGACTTGAGAACAATCACAACTTTCTTTGTGTTCTACCTGTGATGACCTTTTGCTCTTTTGTCATAGTGGCCCAGGAGTAAGATTTTTCTGTGGAAAGCTATTAGGAAGTTATTGATAAACAACTACTCTGCAGATAAATCAAAATTGGTTTCTAATAAGTACAGGAGTGTAATTCTCATCTCTTGTTCCTGGAAGACCAAAAATCTTGCAATTTCAGCTTCAGCCTAAAGAAAGTACAATTGTGGTTGTAGTAATGAAAGTAAATGTTTCTTTTTTAAAATCATTCTTTTCTAACACAGAGATATTATCAAACACTTCTTTAAGTGTGGACATTCTAGTTTCCCTCGAAAGTGTTTTAGGTATCCTATTAACGTTCCCAGGTCTTTGGTAGTTGGGTCGTATGTTGTCCATTACGGATTCCCCATCAACTGGAATCATGGCTACAGTGAAAAGAGCTGATTCATCCTTTCTTCATCAATTCTGTTCTTGGAACCAACAAAATTCAGTTCTGCTGTCAATTATCTTTTAGCACACAGTGCCCATCTCACAGAAATAATGGTCTCTCAGGTCATTTATTCTATATTTTTTTCTCAGTCTCTTCAGTCCCCTCTCTTCACCTCTCCCTTGCTTTCCCTTTCTATGCTACTTCCCCTGGAAATTGCCTCAAGTTTTTCTGGTTTAAATTATTTTATGGCATAAATTATTATGGCTTAAATTATGACTTAAACTTTGAATCTATACGTGGTTCTCAAGTAAATATTTCTGTGCTAGCCCCTCTGATGAGTTCCATATTCTTTCAATAGCCTGCTGGACATCGTCACCTAGATTCCCTTTAGCCCTTCAACTCCAACAGATCAAAATGGAATATATCTCTGCTCCCTAGATCAGGATCTCTTCCATAAAGTCACCATCAGCCCAATCACCAGATATCAAACCTGGCCTTTATCTTTTACTCTTCCCTGCCTCTTGCTTCCCAAAATCAATGCACAGTTCTGTCGATTCTACTCATATGATCTTTCCCTTCTTCATTTTGCATTGCCAGAGCCCTGTGTCAGTTGTTCATTATCTCGGACCTGTGGTATGGCCTTGGCATCCTAACTGTTTTGTGCACCTCTTTCCTCTCTTACCCACAGTCCATCTTACATGTGACTAGATAGCTTCCATTACTCTGATCCTCAGAAACCTGCTCACAATTGCCTGCAGAACCAAGTCCACACTACTGTTCAGGATCTCTACAACCTTACTCAAAGGTACAGTAGCTCACTCCTACTTCCTTCCTTCCCCCTTTATACACTATTTGGTGATTAAAAACAAACTGGTGATTGTTCCAGATGGAGTTTCCCAGGAAGCAGTCTCTGGGGCAGAGATTAGCAGGCAGTGTTGATTGGGAGTGCTTTTCTACAGCTGTGGAAAAGAAGGAAGGAGGCAGGATTGGGTGGAGGGAGATGAATTTCCATGCAGGAAATTTGTTGGCAAAGGAAGAGCTTTTGGAGCTGGGATGTCTTTTCACAGATGTCCTGAGTTGGGGTAAGAGGGCTTGGCCTTGAGACCCCCATGTTGATAGTCATTGGGTGCAGTCTACTTTGAGGAAGGCAGTTTTCTTCAACAGATTCCCCAAAAGGGCCAACTGCAGATGCCCATCTTTCCCTGACACTCCCAATGGATAGAGAAATAAACACCATATAACTCCTTCATTCCGCCCATCATGGCACCTATCCATTTACCCCCTTCCACTCTCACAATCTCACATTGGCACTTTTCTTTAAGCTCAGTGGCAGGCTGCTAGCTGTCTCTCAATGCCCCTTTCTAAACTTTTTTTCTTTAGGAATACCCCTTCCTCCCCATTACATTTTCTAGCCTCTCTGCACTAGATGTGCTTATGTTACTAAGTTCTAAGCAATCCGTGTGATAAAAAGTGATATTCTCAACTGCCAGATTGGTATCCAGAGGAACTGGTAGGCCTCCTGTGTCTCCTCCTTTCCCTCCTGATTCCTGGAAGGTAGACAGGGTGAGGGGAGCTGGAACAGCTCATTCGTTCCATGAGGTGAAGGCTGGTGCAAAGGATTGCACAGCAAGAAGCCAGCAGGTGTGTGGGGCCTCCCTACCAGCTCTGGACTGCTCATCCTGGAGAGGAAATCTTCACTCTTCTTTAAACCTCTGGTTATTTTGGTCATCGTTACATCAGCTGAACTTGCGTATTCTACCTAGCTCAAGTTGCAACATTTTTCTCTCCATTTCCTTATACCTGTAGTATACCAATTGTTCAAATGTTACCTCCTCCATAGAATTTCTTTGCTCTCCTCCCTGCACCCCTGGAGTGGGAATATCGAGGTGGTTCCTCTGTTGACTTTTCATAATTATTTATTTGTATTTTCCTTACCAAGAGTGACACTTTCATCATAAATGAAATTCTTCCCCTGTTCCTTAGCCCTTTTACCAAGCTGTAATGTCTGGTAGGACATCTGGGTATAATATTTTCTGATCCACCAGGTGCAGCAAAATCTTTTACTTGGTAAGTATCTTTACTACTTGTTGACTGCATGAAGTTCTTTTTAATATGAGATTGAAAGTGGCATTCCTGTGACTTTTCACTCATCGGTTTTGTAACAGAAAACTTTTTCACTCATCAGAGGTAACAGAAAAATCCCATTTCTTCTTGCAATGATCCCTAGAGACATTTCAAGCTGCTTAACATATTCCCTCTCAAGTGGAGTGGCCTACGAATCAATTTTCAGCCTTCCTTGGGTCTTGTGCACACACACCCACTCTCTCTTGTTCTAACAAAAGGCTAGAATTTACATTTAGAGAGTCAAAGTTTTCCAAAACAGATCTCCTGGTGGTGACAATAAATAATGGTTCCAGCAGAATCAGCTCATAAACGTAGGCAGCAAGAGATTCTCTCTGAGGATCTACTGCTCCTCCCCTACTGTGCATGTTTTGGTGTCATAAGTGCTATTTTCCATGTTCTCTTGGGTCCAGAAAAGGATTCGAATTCAGACTGCCAGTGGCATGATTATGACCCTGGCACTTACTAGAATGGTGATTTCAAAAAAGGTGCTAAACCTCTCCAATTGTGAGTTTTTTCAACTATAATTGGCTATAACACAGTGGTGTGCTCTGTAGTCCCAGCTACTTGGGAAGCTGAGGTGGCAGGATCCCTTGAGCCCAGGAATTTGAGACTGCAGTTAGTTATGATCAAGACACTGCACTGAAGCCTGGGTGCCAGAGTGAGACCCTGTCTCAATCAATCAATCAATCAATAAAATGGGAATAAAAGAAGGGCAATAAACTGATGTAATTAGAGGATGGGCTCTGAAGCCTAAAATACCTGGGATTTCATCCCAGCTCTACTACTAACTGGAGCTCCCATGTTCTCTGTAGAGAGCTTTTTAAAGCTCTCTAGAAAGCTTTAAAAAGATCAGGAAAGACTTCATGAAGGAGGTAGTATATATTTGAAGTGACACTTGGGGATGCATAAGAATTTGACTGGGCCATGGTGGGCAAGAGCAGTCTTCCTAGTAGTATAAACAGATTAAACCAAAAACCAAGAGGCTAGAAAGTACGTCTTTGCCCTGAAGATGCTGTCCCATCCTTTTTTGAAGCCAGCAGAACATGGCACATGGCACGTGTGTGCGCATGTGCACGCGCATGCACACACACACACACACACACACGAGCAAGGGAGTCAACACAAATCCTGCAAGAACCACTGGCTGCCTACTTTGTAGGTTGCTTTTGTGTTCATGGGAAAAACCAAGAAAATGATGAGTTCAAGAAATTAACATACTATTAATGGAGATTATAAAGTGGTGATGATAATGATTTCAATTTTCTTCTTTAAATTTTTCGGTTTTTCAAATTTGCTCCAATAAACATGTAGGATTTCATAATTATCAGAAAACAACAATAATTCAAAAAAAAAAATAAACAGTTGTTCCTTCCTGCTGGATTTTTCAGCTTCTGTATTTCTTTGTTCAAGAATCCTTTATTTCCCTGAATCCAGTATACTATGTGGGGCCTCTGGATTAGTTAGCTCTACTGATTCATCCCTATCTGCAAATATCCTTGAGAATCAAAGACAGAAAGGAACACCATTTTAAGATTTATGCGGACCTAGTCAGGTACTTCCGGTTGCCAGGTAGCAGACAACCAAAATCAACCACAGCATTTTCTCTAATCACTGGCTCAGGATCCAGGCAGCCACTACACTGCCTTAGTGAACATTAAGACAAAGCCTCAATGAGCATTGAGGAATGAGCCTCAATTTGCCAATGTAGGTTTAGTTCATCTCCCATAAATTAGCATATCTGAGTAAGCTTAGTTATTACACAAAGCACCACCATAAGAAAGTATGTTTAGGCACGCTCTCTTTGATACTGGTGGCTTTCAGTGACTGCTTCCTATCCACACAAAACAATAGTTAAGTCAACACTGTAAGTGGCAATTCATGAGGACGTCTGCCCAAGCCTTCACAGGGCACCCTGTAACCCTGACTGGAAGCAAGGCCATGTCTGCATACTCATTGGAGCTATCTGAGGGCAGACATAAAAATGCCCTATTATCTTATGTAGAAGCTACCCCACTAGGTGCCAGTAGACCCAATCCTATGTGAAGACAGGTTCTGTTTTCACCATCTTGATCCACAGTGTTTAAAAAATATAAATGAGTTTTACCATTTTTTAGAAAGGAAATTTTATATAAGGGCCTAGATTTCTGACTTCTCTAGAAAAATAAATGGAATGGGCAATGACTGGCCCACTTTTCCTCATAGTGACAATTTTCTAGAGCTGAGTAGAGACTGCTCCCTTCAGGACAAGTTATATGGTCTCCAACTCAGCTCAGCCTCCCTCAGCCCTCTCATCTCCTCCATTGCCCTGTTCGGCTCATTTTAGTAACTGACTGGCTCCTGTAGACTTTAGCATTTATGACCTTTGGTTTGTAGCCACTTCACTTATATAGGAAAAGCAGTTTAAAGCTACTGCATGCAATCCATTTGCTATCTCTACAGGAGTTACAATGGCTCTACAAGGTTGTGTCTGTTGCTGGAAAAGAGGCCTCCCTGATGTCATTTATAATCCAAGTTACCTTTTTCTGTCCTTACTCTGAGTTCTGGGCCTAAAGAAGCAAGAACCTCTGCTGCAACCTCATTTACCTCCTGAAGGCTGGAAGCTATTTAAAGCTCCAAAGAGGTCTGAAGAACTCTTCATATACTGTTGATCATTCAGATTTTGTTTTGTTTTGCCTTGTTTTTGTAGGACCAATTGATTTACTGGGCGAATTTGGCTTTCAATGATCATCACAGTCAGACAAATGTTCTCCTAAGGATGGACTCCATAGGGCCACAAGTACAGTCCTTACAATCACACCAGGACACGTGTGTGCACAAGCAATCAACTGCCAAAGGAGCATCAGCAGGAAATCTGTTTTCACGTGAAGAATCATCAAGGCATTTCATTTCTCTCCAGAAGTCACATACATGGCCAAAAACTTGTTCTAGTCAAGGAGCCAGACCTGTGGATGGGCTTCTGAAAAGTTTGAGGAATGATAACCTTCTCTCCAAAGCTTAGCAGATAGGCAAATGTTAATTTTGGTTCACCAGAAGCTCAACTACACTTAGAAAATGTTGACCCCTAATTAGTGGAAGGATACACTAAATGATGCTTTAAAACCTTTTATTGTTCTTCTTACCCATCCCCTCACTCCAGACTGAGATTAGCTAGGAATTTTTATGCTAAGAAAATATTAGAGGCTCACAGGCCAGGTCAAGAAGCCCTCTTTGTCATTACTGACAGCCTCAAGCGCTTAAGACTGATCCATCATGAGCACATCAGTGGAAAACTGTCTAAAAATGTAAGGTTTTAACAGAGATCATAATCTTCACACAAACAAAAGACACTCAGAGATCTGGTGAGGACAATTCTGAGCATTACGCATGGTTGTGCTTGCAAGGCATTTATGAATGGACTCCCCTAGCCCCACCACCAAAATGAGCAAGCCCTGGTTAAATCTCACTCACAATAAGGGATCACAGTACTAGGCCCAAGTGCACAGGCACAGCCTCTTGCTCAACTGCCACCTCTTCTGTGAAACTCTACTTGACCCCAAGATCAGGGACAAAGCCTTGCTCTTCTCTTCTTCTGAAGCACCTTATACTTCTGTTTATTATGGCACTTGCCACATAGTATTGCACGTTGCATCTGGCTCACAAGATTGAGCTCATCATGTGTCCTTAGAGCCTGACTACTGTAGGATTCTTACAGATCAAGAGTTTGTAGAAAGATAGGAAGGAAAGAAAGGAGAGAACTGAGGTGGGAGGAAACTGAGGCTGAACGGATGGGACGTTTAGCTCTACTTACCCAAGGGTCTGGGCGCCTCCTCCTGGGTCTTGCACTTGTTGCTTCCTGTGCCTTGAGTATGTTTCCCATTTTATTAGACTGGTGAATTCTTGTCACGTTTCAATATAGTTCCAAACTCACTTCTTTTAGAAAGGCTTCTGCATCCCTCGCCCACCTACCCATCACTGCTCTTCTTTTTACTCCCAGCACAAGGGTAGCTTAGTTTACTCATCACCTTGGGTCTAGAAAAAATTTTTTTAAACATGTCTCTTCCTGCTAAATTGTGAGCAACTTTAAGCCAAGAATTTTCTTTTGTTCCTTCAGTTCCTAGGAGTTCCTGGCATAGCATAGAGACATAATAAATATGTTGAATGAATAAATTAGTGAGTGGAACTCCCTAACCTTTGCACATTAAACTAAAGGGCACTTATTTTAAATTTTAAAAGTTACTTGGGAATTCCAGCATAAGCATATGGATTATCTATTTATTCACATCAAATTTTAACTCTAGGTTTGCTGCTCTATTATCTAGGGAGTTTCTGGGTCACCTTTCTCAACCAGTTACCAAGGAAGCATGGAGTAGAACTCATTTCAACGTCATCCTCAAAAACAGAATGACTTAAAGGAAAACACACACAAAAACAAATCATTTAAAGTCAAACATAAACAACACTCAAATACTCTAATAAGCTTTCTAATTTTAAGTATAATATTCATGCTATTTTAAAGTGTTTCTATATTTATTACATGAAATGACATGGAAACAAAAGAATTATGGGTAACGGACGTAACATTTAAATAAGATTGTTGGGCCTTGAGTACAAGAGGTTCCTCTAGGGGGCCTTTAAGGCAACTACAAGAGGATGAGTCAATGAGGCTACAAAAAGAAACAGGTTTGAGATCATGAGAGGTGGGCAGGAATTTACGTTGTGTTATTAAGTTTGAGCCTTAACTTACAGGAAATGAAAAGCCCTGCAATGCTTAATCAAAGGAGTGATGTGGTCAGATTAGCAACTGTGTGTCAGTGCTGTAGATACATGTGAGATATATGTGTCTGTTAAGGCCAAATCAAGGCATGGCAATGGGATGGAGAGGAGACATATGGAAGACATTCTTGAAGAAGGGATATAATTTGGTGACCAATTCCATGGGAGCTGTGAAGAAATGCCTTCCTTAGAATGTTATAGTACAATTTATTTATTTATTTTGAGACGGAGTCTCGCTCTGTTGCCCAGGCTGGAGTGCAGTGGCCGGATCTCAGCTCACTGTAAGCTCCGCCTCCCGGGTTTAGGCCATTCTCCTGCCTCAGCCTCCAGAGTAACTGGGACTACAGGCGCCCGCCAACTCGCCCGGCTAGTTTTTTTTTTTGTATTTTTTAGTAGCGACGGAGTTTCACCGTGTTAGCCAGGATGGTCTCGATCTCCTGACCTCGTGATCCGCCCGTCTCGGCCTCCTAAAGTGCTAGGATTACAGGCTTGAGCCACCGCGCCCGGCCTACAGTACAATTTATATAACCAGATTTCCTTCTATTTTCTTTGTTGCTTGATCATACATTTGGTACCAGGTTCAAAGTGTGGATGTGATTACTAGCTATCCATTCTTAAAACTCAGAAGGGAGACACTAAAAAAAAAAACAACCTATAATCGATCCTAAGGTAGGTTTTTTCTGATTTATAAGAAGCAAAAGAGTCCAATGAATCCAATGAAACTGAATCCTAATCAGGCATATATTTATCAATAATCAGAGATTTTGTTTTGTGCCACTGACTGCTTAAATTTTCAGTGAGCCTTTGGATCCATGCTAAAACTCTGATGATATCAGGCACACAGCCATTTAATCAGCAATGTAAGACGACACAGAAAAGGGGTTTAAAAGAACTGATTAAAGTATAAAGCTACGACATTCTATGTTAATGAAACTTTTAATACACATTTGACTTAAAGATGCATACAATGACTACTGAATCTCCATTCATAGGCAGCCAACAAGATATGAATGAGTTTATTAATTTCAAACAAAACTTCAGGTAGTGCAGTTAAAAAAATTACAAAGCACTTAAAAATGGAAATTAACAATGGAAGCAACAATGACTATAAAACATGATGGGATAACTTTAAAGAAAGGATTCAAGTATTGTTTGCAAAGTTCTTCAGACACTAGTCTTTGAAAAGTTTGTGCATTTCCCATCGTTGCATAGTAAAAAACAAAAACCACACACACCACTTGGTAAAACTCCACAGCTCTATGTGATTCATGTTTCATAACATGCACTTATGTGTACTGCTCAGTTATCTAGTAGGAGTAGCTCTAATGGGCTCATGCACTATCCCAGATGAGCAATGAAGTTAGCGCATGTCTCCTCATCCAGGTGTCATTAATTAACGCAGCAAAAGTAGAGCAGGTGAAATGGGAACTTGATCATCACTTAACACTAACTCTTGTTGGGTAACATTAAACAGTGATACACTTGTGCTTTGGGCTCAAATTAATAAAAAGGAATCTCCACACCACAAAAATTAGCAAATGAATGGCATGTGCAAAAGAAAATACAGCAAAGAGTTTGAAACTACATAACCTAATACCATCAAAAATAATTATAATCCATTTTTACGATTGATATGGTTGCATTATCTTTCATATTCATACACACATAGCTTAAAGCTTGTGTATTTTACATATACACAAATAATTTAACATTGGAGCATAGGTTCGATTACCTATGAAATTGCCAGTGTAACAAAAAGTTACACTGACATTTGCCATATGTACATAATATTTGGGGACCACTGTGGTCTGATTTAAAACATAACATCGCACATTTACAATGTTGTTTGTGAAATGCTTAAAAGTTAACAATAGAGATTTAAATTGTTTTGTAACCACCACGATTTTATTTCTGTTAAGTCACCATGGTGCCTCTGGAATCTCAGTGAAATGTGTATGGTGTACTTCCCAGCAGCTTAGTATCTACTAGAGAGTAGGAACCAGCAACAAGGAAACACTAAGCAATGCAGCAACAGGAAAAGATACCAAGTAATCTGAGTTTCCTCCAAGCTTCCTCCGAGCTGAAAGAGCCATTGCCACTAACTAGAGGGATGCTACCTGTGTCCTATGAAGCCAGGAGTAAGGCTGAGAGGCCTTGTAGATAGCCCTGTTATTACAATATAAATGTACAGCTAGTCCTAGAGAAAGCCCGCCTACCTGTGTAGCACCTATTACTCAGAAAGCAACAACATAGTAAGATGTTTGGTGATGGTCTATTGTAGAAAATAGAAATTACAGTTTCTGCTCTATGACTGTGGTACGTCCCCAATGATAGACACCTCGGGGGAAAAAAATCCACTGTGTTAAGCAGTGCATTCCAACTTTCCAAAATCAAAGTTGTAAGACTGATAACATGAATCTTGCTGAAAAGGGACCAAGAGCTAAATCTAGCAATGGATTTGGTGTCATAAAGAAGTGACGAGTAAAACTGCATGTCCTTTTCCTTAAAAAAAAAAAAAAGGGCATTAGAGAAGTAGGGGCTCTTTGGGACAGTCTTTTACTAAAGCCCATCTATAGATGGATGCTCACTGAAGTGATCACATACAGGTTTGTACATTAAAACAAAGCTGGGACCGAATTTCTTTAGCTTATTTATTTAACATGTGACAGAAGCTATCTTGACCATATTTAGAAGAAAAAAAATCAGTAAAAGTGAAGGAAACTCAGAGGGACTTGGAAAGCCCAGATTACATCTGCAAATCTGGCTAGAGGGAGAAGAAGAATGTGGATTTGTATATAGTAGAATCCCATTACAATCCAGTGCAATGGTCCACTGATCAGTAAAATGCCAGAGGTCAAACAAGGTTTCTTGAAAGCATGGCACAGCATAAAAGCCTACGTTAACAACGTGGATACAAAGGTAACTGCTCCTTCTATTCCCATTACCACTTTTCCAATAGGGTTCTACCATATATATTTTGAGGCAGGAAAATAAGCATGGATGAAATATTGACGCTAACAAATACAAATAAAATGGAAAGTTTAATTTTTTCCAAGCTTTTAACATTTAAATTTTTTTTTAATTTAAGGCTTTAAGTTTATCCTCCTTTCACATTAAAGACAGGGAAAGAAAATTGTCAACACCGAAAACCAAAATCATGAGCTTGGCACTTTTGTGATTAATTTGAAAGGGTGTCTACTTTCTTACATTATATACATAGGTTTATAATGACATCAAAAAATTTTTGAGACTTAGTACATATATTTCCACTTCCATAATTTTGTGTCTTTGATATGGGTTATTTTGTTGTTTGTGTCCCCCCCTTTTGTTTATTTTTGGTTTAATGCACACCAACTTTAAACTGCACTTGTTTTGTGCCCAAACTCCCTGCATCTGTGGCTACATCTGTCTTTTTAAGCAAGCCCAAGAGTTATTGTATAACATATTATGAGAGAAGGACAGAGACAGAGAAAGAGAGACAAGAAACAAAAAAGATGGGGAGCAAAAAATAAACTCAAGTTTACAGAGACCCTTTACAAGGAAAATATCTCAATACAGACAAGTGGAAATGATGTGTCAAAATCTCTTATTTCCATATTTACATTTATAAAAGAACTATACAATAGCATCATTGTTCAAATTCCAGCTCCCATTTCCAAAGGATGCTCAGTCCAGGAGAAAACACAATGGGGAAAGTGAATCAACAAGAGCAAGGTCCGTGGAGTTCTGCCCTGGTCTGGTCTCCAGTAGGGAGTGGGGATTATAGAGGGTGGGAGGTGGGGGGTAAGTAGTGGGGCTCCGAGAGGATGGGGTGTGGGGACGGGTTTAAGTGAAGAGGCCCAGGCAGCTTCTGTGTGTTCATCTGTCATCTTCACCTTAGGAATTCTGTTGCAGGTTTTGCTGAGAATTGGCTTGCTAGCTTGTTGTATATATGCCATGCAGTTTTTACCCTTTCAAAAATTAGATCTTCATGCCACTGGAGTTTGTCATCGGTAGTAAAGAAAAAAAAATCATGCCAAATCATTTAGAAGATATTAAGTGCCAGTAGGCTGAGGGAAAAAAAATCATTTACTATGTTTTTTAATGATTCCTTTATTGCACTTAATTTTTGTGTGTGTGTTGTTCCTTCGTCCATTAGGGGAAAAAAAGATTCTGGAACAGTTCTTTTTATAGCATGGTCTTTTGCCCCCTCCCCCTTTATTGACAGGTGGTGAAAGGGGTTCTTTGATATTATTTCCAAAAGAGACAGTTTTCTTTTACCCCATCCTTGTCACCCCAACTTTAGCTCCATAGTCATTACCACCCAAAGGTTTTGTTTGCAAACTTAATAGTTCCGGCAACACTGCTGCGAGTATGTCATACCCAGAATCCAACAGTGCAAGGTGGTGTCCATCCAGCGCAGCTGATTCAGATGGGGCCTTGCTGAGTAGGATCAAACCTTCTCTTCTTGACATTTCTTCCAGAGTGCGTCAAAAGAAGATGCAAGCAGAGGGGGAAAATCCACAATATTAATCAGATGATGATGAGAGAATGGTGATGATAATGACAATAATGCTAGTTCCAGAGCAAAGTAATTAACTCACATGGAGGCAGTCTCCGGAATAACTTGAAATTGAAAGATAGAACAGCTAACGTTTTTGAATGTCTTCACAACATACCCCCTAGAGTATGTCCTTTGATGAAGACCAAAAGAAACTTTGAGTTGTTCATTTTAAATCACAAGAAGACTCTGTGGCCCAATTTATCTTCTTTCAGAAATAATCACACTGCTAGTTCATTAGGTGAAAATTATTACAGGGAGGCCTCTTCCGGGAAGCGGCCTATTGGGAGAATTAAGAAAAATGGAAAGTCTCGTAGCTACTTCCCTTCAGGCTTATACCATTTCTACAGCAGTGGACTGGCCTTTGCCAAAGTGGCAAAAAAGCCTTGCTCTATTCAGTTATCTTGCTGCCTTGGGTGTGTGAGCTCTTACCCTACTATAGAACAAGCATTTTTCATATCTAGAAAGTTGGAAAACAGAGTGCACAGTAAGACGGTGCACTCAAAGGAGAGTGGACACAGGTTCAGGTTAGTTAAGCAAATGCAGAATTTAGCTTAGTTGAAAATTGGCAAGTTAAAATGCTTTGCTCACAATGTCCAGTCTCCTAAAAAGTGGCTCCTATGTTTAAAGAGAAAAGAAAGAACCAGCAAGACACTACAAGGCAACAATAAAAGTTGGTTGCAACCTCCCCATGGTCTGGCTTTATGTGGGGCATCAAGCAAGGGGCTCATGCATTTAGTCTGCATACTGGGCGGGTGCAACGCTGCTGCCACCGAGGCATCATGCAAAACTGGAGACTGAGGAGTCCCCAGAGCCCTCATTCCCCTGCCCACTGACTCAGGGCCAGCTTGGATACCCTTACAGGCCCTAAGTATCAAAGCCATTGTAATATATTCCTCCTCCCCAACAAGTAATTCAAAATAAAAACAAAACCAAAGCTCAAAATAAGTATAAAGGCATCCTGCAAAGTTCTTATTTTTCCCAAGATGGTCACTTTGATGCTTCTCTTTTGAAATATCAACATAAAAGTCTTTAAAGAAAACTTGTCTTTTCTTTTTAAAAGTTTACATTAAAACATCTTCATGAGTGACCTAAGTGTGTGACTCATTGGCCTAGCAGGCAACCATTGCAGCCAACACTATCTGCAACAATGCTGCTTATTTTTCTTCATCATTCCCACCCAGCCCTCTTTTAAGTCAACATTCTTGGAAGCGGGCACTGGTGATGCTGCCCAAGAAACCAGTGTGAGACCAAAAGGCAAGTATCCCATAACGCATCCTCCACCAAGTTAGTTTGCTGCAGACCACAGGGTCTCCATCTGCCACCTATGTTCATATCCCTGGAAGGCAGAGGTTTAAGGAGCCATACTCTGTGAGTCAGGGAGGAAAAACTGAGACTGCCTGACCTTGTGAAGTGACCCTGAAGGACAAGAGGCCCCAATCTTGTAAGCTATGTATTGTTAGAACTCAAGATAAATGTTAAAGTTTCCTCAGTAAATCCAAATGTAGAGGAAAGGGCAAACCAAACTAGCACTGTGCATGTAAATGACTATATTGCCCACATCTAAATTCCTTTACTCAAATTCGGGAATGACCCATAAGTAGCCATGTCCAAGGTCATAACAGCAATGCAGTCCACTTTTAAATAGAGATAGGACATTTCCATTTCATCCTGGCACACAGACAACCGCTGGTGTCCAAAAGCTTGTGCTCTTTTTAAAAGGTGGTTTTTGAAGCTCAGGTTGCACCTTTTTACAGAAATATTGCTCTATAGGATCACTGGGTTCCCAGGTCAGACCGAGAGGCCGAGCCATCCTGCAGACCTGTATCTTTCTGGATGAAAATGGACTCTGAACACCAATGGTGCATTCCAGGACTTTAGCTCTTCCACTGATGTCCCAGCAGGGGGAAGGTGAGCTCAGTTACAAGGGAAGCAACCCCACGATGAGGACAGAGATGAACACTCTGGAGGCAAGTGGGCTGTGAAGGTGCCTCACACATCAATTGTAAAACCACCATGGCCACTCTATGTTGAGAACGGTCTGAATTTTCTCTATGAAAAAAATATTCTTGCAGTTCAATTTTAATGTGAAAGTACAACTACTGTGGGCAGGTCCTTGCTATCTTTCTTCCATAACGGTTTCTTCTGAATACCCTCTGCTCACTAGGATTCTGAAGGTAATTAACTTTCTCATAACCTGTAAGGTATTTCTGGATCATTATAAAACACCAGCATAATCCATAAAGCTTACATTGTCACAGGTTTCATCAATTTTTACTACTTCTGAAATAATCTGGACTTTTGTCTACAATATACATTATACACATAAACATCTACACAAAATTAAAGCAAGACTCTTTGCGTAACAATAACCATTTCAAAGCTGTAAAGCCTTTAGATCTTCTTTCAAGGGCATATATTTATCCATGGTTAGCACATTCTTATCATTCTATGCTGAGTCACCCCCTGATGAAGTGCCCCTAGCCCAACCCCTCCTAGGCCACCATACACTGAGCTCACTTCCCTGGGGTGCTGGGGCAGGGAAATGCACTGATCTTCCTGGCCTGTCTGGCACCATGAAAGAGAAAGTGCCTAACCCAAGAGTCCCAGGCATTAAGGGAATTAGGCTTCTCATTTTGGACAGGGATATAATCATGGAATTCAAAAAAGCAGCAGTCTGGCTATCCTCCTCATGGAAAGACTAGCCAAATTTAATTCCATTTCCTAATCCTATAAAAATCAAAAGGCCCCCACAAAAAATGGTGTTTACTCTTTTGAGAAAATATAATTAGCAATATTAAGTTCCTTTCAAATTTTATCTGACTTGAATTCAGATAACTTTTTTTTTTTTTTTTTTTTTGAGACAGAGTTTTTCGCTCTTGTCACCCAGGCTGGAGTGCAATGGTGTGGTCTCGGCTCACTGCAACCTCCATCTCCCGGGTTCAAGGGATTCTGTCTCAGTCTCCCGAGTAGCTGGGATTACAAGTGTGCACCACCATGCCCGGTTACTTTTTGTATTTTAAGTAGAGACGGGGTTTCACCATGTTGGCCAGGCTGGTCTCGAACTCCTGTTATCAGGTGATCCGTTCACCTCGGCCCCCCAAAGTGCTGGGATTACAGGCATGAGCCACCGTGCCTGGCCTCAGATAACTCTTAACTTTGCTGGTAATAGTCTAGATATACCTCTCTAAATTCCATTTTGTGTGAGAACATAAATACCTTTTCTTTTTTTTTTTTTTTTTTGAGACGGAGTCTCGCTCTGTCGCCCAGGCTGGAGTGCAGTGGCGTGATCTCAGCTCACTGCAAGCTCCGCCTCCCGGGTTCACGCCATTCTCCCGCCTCAGCCTCCGAGTAGCTGGGACTACAGGCGCCCGCCACCACGCCCGGCTAGTTTTTTTTTTTTTTTGTATTTTTAGTAGAGACGGGGTTTCACCATGTTAGCCAGGATGGTCTCGATCTCCTGACCTCGTGATCCACCCGCCTCGGCCTCCCAAAGTGCTGGGATTACAGGCTTGAGCCACCGCGCCCGGCCATAAATACCTTTTCTTTAACATGTCCAATAAAATGGAACACAGGCCAGACAGAATCTCTTAAATCCAGAGTTAGGCTCAGCAAGAGCTTTTAACACAAATAACTTCTCAGAGAGAAGGAACCACGTATGATACTTACACAGAATTAACACTTTAATGTAAGGAGTAGCTATCCCAGGCCAGTACGGCCACTGTTGAAATCCACTTTGCCACTGAATCCCATGGACAGGGCAAGTAGTGGGAGAGTAAGATGTGGTGATGGGGTTCCACAGACTGAGGTGTTACAGTATCACTGGAAGAACTCTGTGTTCATCCTGTAGTCCTTTTGATTTCAATTTTCAACAAACCATGTTACTACTACCTTCATTTCTTTTCCTGCCTTCACCTAGAATTTCTCATTTCCTACCACCATCACCTACTAATGTGTGTATAAATGACTTTGCTCACATCTAAAACCCTACATTCAAATTTAGGGAATATCAGATAAATAGCAATGTCTAAGGCGCTGAAGGCAATCCTGTTCACTTTTAAATGGAGATATAAAATTCTCTTTTCATACACTTTTCACCTTTCCTAAGCTTTAGGGAAGATGCTACTAAAATGGTCCAGCTTTTTCTAATGTCCAGCAAAAGCAACAGCTCTAACAGTCGAATCAAGCAGTATTATTATTCATGCTGGGTAGGTATCATGAGTCTCCATGAGTCAACTAGGACAGAGGTTTGCAATCCTCTGCACCACAGCTCATAACTTTATTCTGTGTGTGTGGGTGATGGGGAAGAACAGGAGCACAGGGTGAATGAAAATAAATGCAGATACAGAAGTAGAGCAAATTGGTGTGCCACATGCCTATGTTGGTTTTTCACAGGATTTCATAGGGAAAATCCTAAGACCCTCAATACCTGGGACTCTACAGACTAATCATACCCTTAGTAACCTCATACTTCTAGAGTATGAAATTAAGCAAAGTTAGCCGGGCGCAGTGGCTTACGCCTGTAATGCCAGCACTTTGGGAGGCCGAGGCGGGCGGATCACCTGAGGTCGGGAGTTCCAGACCTGCCTGGCCAACATGGAGAAACCCCATCTCTACTAAAAATACAAAATTAGCTGGGTGTGGTGGCGCATGCCTGTAATCCTAGCTGCTCAGGAGGCTGCGGCAGGAGAATTGCCTGAACCCAGGAGGCAGAGGTTGCAGTGAACCGAGGTCACACCATTGCACTCCAGCCTGGGCAATAAAAGCAAAACTCCACCTCAAAAAAAGAAAAGAAAAGAAATTAAGTAAAGTTACTACCCATAATATTACACAGTATTTTTTAAAAATCAGAATATTTTTTAAAAATCTACCAAATAAAGCATTTAAAAATTCTTCAGGAAATCCACAACCTTGCTTGTGGAAATCTTGCTTGCATTAACCAAAGCTCTCTGACTCAACTACTCTACTAAAAGGAAGTATGTAATTTAAATCTGTATTATTTTCAGATTATAATAATCTTGATACATCTTTATTATCACTTCACACACATAAATGTGCACACATTCACACATGCACACATTTTCATGCTTTTTACCACCTATTTCGGAGGAAACAATGGTTTAAGGAAAGAACTTTAAAGAATGGCAGACAAGGTCATGGCTTAGAGCATAGCTGTATTTCTCATTTACACTTAGGCAGGTCACGTATAGTATGATACTTCTACATCTAAACTGCTCACTAGTACACCTATAGAAATGTGACATTAGGAAAACTTAATATTTTCCCTGAGCAGTTACTATATTTTCCTTTAATCAAAAAGTTGACACGCCCTCAAATTGTTCAGGTTACCTTACCAACTTTTCTTCTAGAAATAAAAACCTGGTATCAGGAGGCATTCCCAATAGCAATATTTAGAACAATCTTTTGTACAAACTATTTTCAACTTCTGATTCTAAAGGAATCTCTTATTAAACATTTACATTGGGCTCAAAGACTTTCAGTTCAAATAGCAAATAATTATACTTATGAACTGTCTCCAGACTAGTAATCTCCAGAACTGTCCAAGTGGTGGGAAAATCTAAACATTATCATTCAGCACCAAAAGCCTTTTATTACGAGGTAGAAGTGTTATTTAAAGCTGAACACAAACCACATAGCTACTACTAAAATCTAAAGCAAATTAAGATCCTCACGTAGCAACACCTAGGAGTAGCACATTCTCCAAATTTAAACTCCTAAAGTTACATGTTCTGGAATTATTCTTCATCGTTTTCTTTGCTTCAGGGCATGAAATACCTCACCCTATTGTGTGGCTTTCCACACAATTCTCCCTGAAAGTGATTATTAGAGTTATAGGGCACAGGAAGGGGCTTTGGCTTAGCTCTGCAGTACAGGTAGGTCCCTACACAGCAACAACCAGGGAACAGTCAACAACAGCTGTTTCTCATCTCACCAAGTGTTGATCCCCCACCTTTTGTTTTCTGCTCTTGTGATAATGAGATCTCTCTCTCTCTCAGATATAAATAATCTTTACAGGGCCTAATCCACTTATATACACAGTGATAAAGGCTTTTCCATTTTTCCCCAAAGAAACATGCAATTCAAGCTGTGAGCTAGGCCAGGCCACTGTTTTGAGGTCCTGCTACAGAATAGTGTGCTCTTCTCTCCAAACACTGCAATGATAAATTTGGCATTGCATGTGGCTAGATGGCAAAGACGTGTAATAGACTGTTTTCCAGGCCTTTGAAACCGGGATTTCTTAATGCCAAATGAGGCATAAGCCTGGGCATGATCCAAATTTATTTTTCTTGAGGCATACTTATGAAAAAGTTCAAGGAAGCACTATAAAATAAGAGTATGACAGTACTATAATGTTCAATGACTTTTGTAGCAGTGGAACACTAAGAAAAATTTTGCTTGAATTAGGTCCGCCCAAACGAAAATATATTTCTTACTAGATGCCACATGCATGACTTACTATGTGGGCAATATTTTATTAATACCAAAACAATAAATGTAAATATGAGTTGTCCATTTTATGTGTGTGTTTTTGAAAAGAAACTGATGCCAAAACTATTTCACTAAACAAGTTCAACTCTATAAATATACTAAGAGAAAAGATGTATAATTTTATAATACTATTTCAAGTTAAAGGCACTCAAAAACTGTAGGCTTACTCATTAAATCCTAATATGATAACAAATTAGCAGAAAATGTTGAATGTATTTAAATCATCTTTGGTTTCTTTAATCAGCTTCTAAAAATAACACTTTAGCTGGCTGAAACATATTGAATCCAAAATCCCAAATATAAAACATATAAAGTTTATAATTAAGGCAATCATTCAGATAGTTCAGGGCAAAATCTTTCTCTTTTGAGTAACCAGATGGAGGCAAAGTGGGTTTTGAATTTGGGTAATGGTCTTATTTCCCACTTAAATTTGTTTCTGTAAATCTGGCTCAAACTTAATTGATCACAGAAGGCATAGGAGGCCTTACCTACAAATCATAATCATCAAGCTACTATAGCATGAAAAGGTATAAAAAGCAATTATACAATGATTCTGGAGTGTAGAAATCCCAGCCTGGATAAATCACGTTTCAAAATTTTGATCACAATTAAAGTTTATTTGTGAATACCCAGTGTGCCTATTTAAACAATCTTAGTTCAGTAAGCAGTGTGCAATCCAAACTAAAAGGTCACTAAGAAAACACACCAGGCCTACCTATCAGGTCAATATTTAGTCCTTCATTAAAAATACTAAGTGTCACAAAGCCATATTTTTCAAATTCTGATTTAAAACCAATTCAGTTGGTTGAGGATTACACAAATACTTTTAAAATCTGTTTTTATTAAACTATAAAGCTTTTCAAATCACAAAGCCACATATACTATGTTACATACGAAAAATACATGTAATGATTGCGTGATTACTCAGGTGGTGAAAATTTCAAAATATCAGTAGACTACAAACAAGTTTTAAACAGATACAAGCAATTTACATCCACTTATTTCCAACTACATGGTTTCCTCGATGTCCTGTGTAGAAATGAATGTATCTCAGAGTGCCTGGTCTTATAAGCTGGACTGTCTTCTACTGAAGAACTTCTTCGTTCTCCTTAAAAATCAGTGTATATGAATTCCTTCTACATTTCCCACTTGCCTGAAAATGACAGTTAAGGGTCCGTGTTTCTTCACTTCTAACCCATTTCTGAATAAAAAGACTTACATTTTGCAGTTTGACTGATAGAACCTAAGCTCTTGTAGCAGGAACTCAAAACTTGGTTATGTAAGCAGAAAAGAGAAGTGCCAGAGCCACTGAGAAGAAGACATGCGGCATTGCTTACTTAAATCCCCAGCCTGTGCCCCCAAGGACAATAGCTGCTACCAGGATGGCACCAGCGATGGAGCCTATTATGAGATTGGTGGCACTAGGACCTGTGACAAAGGATCATGGGAAGAGAGTCATATGAACCAACCACTTTCGTTACCACAAGGGAAAGGCAGTTAAGCAGTTTCAGGAAGTAAATATCCTGTGTAAAAGACGGCTAAACATTTAAAATTGCCTTTATTTACTTAGCTTAATTGCACTGTAGATGCCATGGTGAGCGTTAGTTGGATTTACATGCCTTTAAATCTAAAGTTTCTGTACCACTGATAATTCAGTTCCATTAAATTCACCTTTCACAGAATTGGAAGCAAATAGGCCCCACTTACTGTCTTTACACATCCTTCTTCTCTTCCCTTTTCCAAGTATCATGTATCAAATAAGTAAAAGCACATAGAGAACACCATTGCATTCAGATTAGCTCCATCTGACTGACAAATGGGGGCATGGAGGAAAGGAAACACATTCTGCTACAATGCCCTTCCAAAAAGCACCTAAAAGTGGTCGGAATGCTAACTTTTTAATTCCCCACTTGGAGACAGTTAAAATTTAGCAGTCAGAAGGAAGTCATCACTACAGATCTGACTTTTGAAGCCTTGCTCTCAAAGATACACTTCTTCACAGTCCTTACAGTGGTAAAGACCAAAATGGGGTTCCAAAGGCAAGATACAAGGAAGCATAAATCTCATTTGGGTAACTTTGGGGAAATGGTAAAAAGATTCCTTAGATTCAACTGAGAATAGCTTTAAAGTTCCCACTGTTATTAACAGAACTTTGAGGCTTAGAGATATAAAAAAGCAGAGAGCCAAAGGACAGTAAGAAAGAAAAGACAAGGTGGCATTTCTATCAATTGCTAAGGGTAAGAGCTAATCCATATTCTAGTAACTCCTGTCCACTCACTCACTCCTCTCCTTAAGCTCAGCATTTTAAAATCTAAGCAACTTTAAACCTAGTATAATAATTACTTTAAATATCCCATCCTTCAGGATGCTAATATGCAGGTACAATGTCCCCTAACAACAAAATACTTTCAGTCCTATCTATCCCTGCTCCAAGAATCACAAAGCCAATGTTGCCAGTTTCTCTAAAATCCCTGAGTTTTGTGTATACATTCATTTCTGTGTAAAAAATTCTCTTTTCTGCTCACATCAGTGCCCTCAACTGTGTACATAAATGGATGTCATTTTTGGTGGCACTCAAATTGCATATGCATAACGTGTTTTTACTCAGAGACCACCCAGGGCTTGGTGGGCAGGTAGAGAACAGCTGCAATACAGTCTCAGGGGTGCAGGTCTCTTCAGGCTCCTGGGCTTGTGACATGCTCTTAAGACTAACCAATGACCATCTAGAGAACGAATCCCAGTTGCCTTTAGAGATACATCAATAATAATAA
This sequence comes from Papio anubis, assembly GCF_008728515.1. Taxonomy (NCBI): domain Eukaryota; kingdom Metazoa; phylum Chordata; class Mammalia; order Primates; family Cercopithecidae; genus Papio; species Papio anubis. The sequence goes on along the minus strand of NC_044985.1, from coordinate 90,526,774 downwards.
TAATGAGAGCCATAAAAATAGTTTAGCTACTGTATTGTGCACTTACTATGTGCCGAACACAGTTCTGAGCACTTGACATATAGTATCTCATTTGATCTTCACAAAAATCATATGAGGTAGGAACTATGACTATCCTTGTTTAATGGATGAGGAAACAGAGGCTTCCAGAAGTTAGTGAGTGATAGTGGCAAGATGTGAACACAGATTTGTTTGACTCTAAAACATATCCTATAAGTCAAGGATCAGCAAACTAGAGCCTACAGACCAAATCTAGCCCCACTGTCTGTTTTTGCAAAAACGTTTTATCAGAACCCAGCCATGCGCATTCATTTACATATTGTTTATGGCCGCTTTCATGCTAAGACAGCATTGTTGAGAAGTTGTGACAGACAACCCTGTAGGCTGAAAGCTAAAACTATTTACCATCTGGCCCTTTACACAAAGTTTGCTAACTTCTGTTTTAATGAAACTTTATTCCATTTACATGTATTTCCTCCCCACGTTTCAACAGAGAATCAAATTTCAAAACAAACATTAAAAAATATATAACCATGTACATACTCTATGCTTTGGATATGATTTGCACTTAGTTAGCTTCAGAAAACATAGGTTAGGATTAGAATCAATACATAACTCATGAAAAATGATTCCTGACTTATAAACTAAGGAGTAGAAATTAAAAAAACAAAAACAAAAAACTGCCCATGGAATTCTTAGTGACTGAATGAACATTACTCTGTCAGTTAAACTAAGAAATGTTAAGACAATCTATATTGTACTACATTATTTTTTTAAAAAACTATATTTACTCCTTGAGCAATTATGGTAAAACTTGGAATTTGAAGGGAAAAAAATCAGTAAGCTAAAAGACAACTAGTGCTCATAAACTAGGAATAACAAATCTATCTTTAGAAAAAATATATATACACTTACACAGACTTACCTGTCACAATTAGAAATAGTCACAAACGAACAAAACTGGAAATGACTGATGAAAACAAATGCTGATAACAAGGACTATATGTTACAAGAAAGGCCTCTTTGATTTTACCTATCTCTAAGACTTAAAGGAAGGATTATTAAATTCATCCTTTCTATTAGTACATTTAAGGACACCAAAGTTACAGCCAATGTATAATGTTAAAAAATGCATTTGGGATGATTTTCAGAAAACTACCATTTGTCAAGGAGGAATTTCACATAAATGCATGCATGGAGCTGGCCCTGAAAGAGGAATGTTTCTTCTGTATATAACCCAGTCAACAGATCCAAGGGGAAATTTTACAGGACAAAGTTCTTGTCTCTAAATATTTTTATCCCTGTTATGGTCTTTGTTTTCTAACACACAAGGAGAAACAAAATCTCTTTTCTAGTATTTCTAGCTTCCCCTGTGCTAACCAGCTTCATAGTCCATAGTGATAAGTTGTGAGTTGGAAGATCAAAGTCTGGTCAAAGTCCCTGAATCCAGGAGAAAGAAGGCTCATGTCATCTTCAACACAAGGTGTGAACTATGAACCTGCTTCCCTCTTAATGCTATTTTGGTGCCTGGGTCTCCCAATTCCAGTACGTAAGAGGAGCACCCATTTGTTTTAACCAATAGAACTAAAGAAAAACTTGTCTGATATTCACAATAAGCCCATGATTTGGGGTGGCTGAGTAAAAGATATCTAGTGATTCCTGAAGATACTAATAATTCATTCCTGGGCCACTTTGAAGTGTCACCACCACCAGAGTAGATAGAAAAGACTGTGTAAAGGGTTATGTCTGCCATTCTTAAATATTCTTTTTCTAATTAGAGAGAGAAGAAAAAAATCATAATAATATTTTAATCTACAGATTAGCAATCTTAGGAAGCAGTGTCCCATGGAGAACTGACAGCTATTCTGAGGATGTGGATCAAGTACAGAGCACCCTAAATCAAAGCATCAGGAGAACTGTATTTCTGTGACAGCTTAATGGGCAAGTGGCACACAATATATTTATTTACACCCTGGCTACTTTTAAGACCAACCCACCAGGTGATTTGCAGCTGTTCACTTATGGTTATACAGGTTTGGATTAAATATTTTTTCATTCTTAATGCTCCTTGCTTCCAAATATTTATGTAGACTTCAATTTTGAATTATTAACCTATTTTACAGGAAAAATAGGAAGGCAGTATGCTAAATACCTCCTTTTTAAAAAGTTAAGCTGCAGCCTCCTATGTCATTCTAAATACATGAAGAAAACATTAGTAGTTATCATTTTTATCACCTTTAAAAGGTGCTATAACTGTTGATAATTTCTAGTTATATATATAAGTTTATTTGACTGGCACAGATTAACTTTATTACAAGAATCCTAAGAAAACACACACATAAAAGTATCTTTGCCAATAAATGGTTAAAAAAAAAGTCTGTATTTTAAAATTACTTTTACAAAGTGGAGGAGCAATGGTGGGACTCTTGCCTTAATTGTGAAGATATCGGAAGCACACCCAGTGTTATGTTATGCCCCACATTGTTCCAGACAGGAGAAGGTTCTACAGGACAAAAGAAAACCACAGGACACAAGCAGTATCCAAGTCACACCACAAGGTGCACTACCACAGGAAACACGGTCAACAGGACGAGACATGGGGTCAGGTACAGGCATCGCCTCACACACCAGGCACCACACAGAAACACTCTGAAACTGGCAAGGATGCTTACTCTATTCCCCACCCTGTGCCTCCAAAAATCACCCCCAGGGCCAGAATGGTGCCCGCCACGGCCCCTATTAGCCTGCTTGTGGCCATATTCACTGTGTGGAGGGAAAACGGAGATTTTTTAACAAAGGAAATTACACACTAATTTCACTAACATACAAAATAATCTATTCAGGACATGCTTTGAAAGTTGGCTAAATATTGAATTTTTTTTGCTATAAGATTTGAAATTAAGATCTACATACACATTGAAGATATTTGAGGATAACTGTGAATTTACCTTCAAACTCCGACATCCTAATTTTAAAAAACATAATTATCTTATACATATTTATAAACACACAAATAATTCAATCTGTTATAGTTTCTACCAGATGTGAGGTAAAATTAAAAAGTAATTTAAATTGCATAACAGCAAATCTGTATTTTAATTACAAAAGTAATAAGCCAGTGGTAATTGTTTATAAAATTCTCAAACTGTAAAATATGCCTAAGAAGCTACATCTTTTCAAAATTCAGAATATATCATTCAGTTTTGTGAAGATCCTTAGAAATTCAAGACCGAATAGCTTTAAAAGTAAATACATGTTTACCCGGGAAGTTATTGAAAAGTATATTTCAAATAAGTCTGCAATGTTTGGATTTCTGTCATAGTATTTGGACATTTTGTTTTTTGTTTAGTAGTAGTCTCAAGTGGATAAACTATGCTGTGATAGAAAGTTAGGGTCTCTGGGAAACCATATTAATTGCTTCAGACCACCAAGTGGTAGATGACTACCAGAGTGAGACCCTGAATAACTTTATGTCACTGCTTCTGTGTACAGCTTTCCTACCCTGGAAAATGGGCATGGAATGAGTGGGGGTCCCCAAGGTTCCCCCTTCAAAGGCAAAATGAAGTTTGGTGTTAAAGTTGGAAGACACATTGTTTGCAGTTGTATGTCTGTGCCTGTGTGCACACAAGTGTGTGGACATACATACACTTTATCTCGTATTGCTATAGAAATCAAATTCAGATCCCTTTTCCATGAAAACAGAGATTGGCTTCAACAAGGCTGCCCTTCACGTGTATTGTGTGCTCTGAGACAGTGAAACAAAACAAAGATCCACGACTCAAAGCCACCATTTTTTAAGGCTTACAATTGAGCTCACTGACATTTTCAGTTAAATATTCTCCCAGAGGGAGAGAGAGAATCTTGGATTTCTAACCCTGTTAAGCAACTGTATACTGCTTCATCTTATCACAAGATAATAATGTAAGGGAGAAATTCTAGTTTTATCGTTGACTAAGCACAACCTGGATTCTTAAAAAAACAAACAAAAAAGATGGGGACACAACAGAGAACAGAAAAGTTCCCTGAGAGTGTTGAAGGCTAAGGGAAGAAGACCAACACTGAAGGTGGCAGCAATGTTTCCCCACTATGACAATATGTTAGAACTCAAAATCACCTGAACTACTCTGATTTTCAAGTTATGGAGGCAAATACTGGGATTGAAAGGTATTCCAAATATGAAGCCTCATTTTAAAAAAGACCTTAGAAAACCCTTGCTTTCAGAATACTAAAAATACATATTTTACAACTTTTTTTTTGAGATGGAGTCTTGCTCTGTCACCCAGGCTGGAGTGCAGTGGCACGATCTCAGCTCACTGCATCACTGCAATCTCTGCCTCCTGGGTTCAAGCAATTCTTCTGCCTCAGCCTCCCAAGCAGCTGGGACTACAGGTGCACCCCACCACGCCTGGCTAATTTTTGTATTTTTAGAGACAGGGTTTCACCACATTGGCCAGGCTGGTCTCAAACTCCTGACCTCGTGGTCTGCCCGCCTCGGCCTCCCAAAATGCTGGGATTACAGGTGTGAGCCACTGTGCCTGGCCATAACTTTTTTTTTTTTTTTGCTTAAGTTTTAGGCATTGGTTCTCAGAGCTGCAATACATGACAGTCCTATGACTTCTGCAATTTTTATATAAGCCACGTATGCTAAATAATAGAAAAAAACCCTCTCCCATAAACTGTGATACTAAATGAATGTTAATTTTTTAGAAATTGTAAGAACTATATGAAAGATAAATAAAAATAATTTAAAAAGGCTTTTGTCTTTGCTATGGATATAATTTCTCACTGCAGAAACAAGACAAAATCATGTAGGTTTTAGAAATACAACCAGAGGAACAAGACATTTCTACAGAGGCTTCAAATGGATGTTCAAGATGAACAGATATAGTCTGTAATCTCCAATGAGAAAGAATAATTATCTCTACATTCTTAACTGATAAGTACTCTTAACGCTAAAGCAAGATAAAAGTGGGAAAAAAAGCTTTCTCAAAAGCATCCCTACCCTCCCTGTTCTCTCTCCCTTCCACTACTTTGAGTTACACAGTATCCTGCAAATACATGTAAAGTGCCATTTGATTCTTTGTCACTGTACTGAACATGGTTATCTCTTAAAGATGTGAAGATTTTCTTTTTGTCTATCCTGCTTTGCTTTTGTTCTCTTCCTTTAGAGAGCGCTGAACTTTGTTGTGGCAAGTAGGAACTTGTGCATCACCTCGACATAAATTAACTGAGTAGCTCACGGGTGGGTGGATTTTTACAGGGGACATATTTGAAAATGAAGGTTGCAGCTACTTTTCATAGCTACAAAGAATTTATCATCTCATGGAAAAAAATTCTACTTCTATACTAATTTATCTATTCTGTAATTTATTCATTAATTCACTCATTCATTACCTACTATCTTTTTTGTTGTTGTTGTTCAAGGAACTATGCTGGACACACGATGATATATCTTATTTTCCTTCTCATCCTACCAAACCTGGAGATGGAACTCTTACAGCTTCTAGCTGACAACACAATCCTTGTATTATGAACTTAACTTTGCTCCCTAACTCTTTGATACACTTACTTTTCAGTATAACGTGTTTGTGGAATCTGTTTATTACCTAGCAGAATGTTTTCATTTTTGTTTACTTGCTTATTTCCATTACTTGTTGGTTTATTTTTAGTCTTGGTCCCTGCTATCTAGGTTTACTTGTGCTAAAAGATACAATTTTTGGTAAGTATAAAATATCAAAAACTATAAATTTTATCCTTTTCTTAAGATTTTCTACTTTATATGTAGAATTCCTTTATAGACAAGTCATGCTTCAGACATTTTGAAAATGTGCTGTTTTGAAATTGAGTGGGTTTTTTCCCCCTTATTTTTAGAGAGTTTCTCAAATAAGAAGGTGCATTATTTTCCCACATGATTCCAAAGGGGGTTAAAATCCTGTATCTTTTAATACTTCACAGGCAGGAGGCATCAGAGTCATCATTTGTATTCCATGGACCAAAGTTCTTTCTTCAGGGATTTATTATTCCACTACAATTCAAGACTAGAAAAGTAAATACTAAATAAACTCTTTATGTACTAGTGTATAATATTGGTATGTAGCTCCATAGTTCAATACATTATACGTACAATCAGATCTCCTTACTCTTTTCCAAAAAAGAAAAAAATAAGTTCATTTTTAGACACATGGACAAATGTCTAAAAGGATGCAAAATAAATAATTTCATGTAAGGATATATTTCAGTTCATGCTGTCAATGAAAATAGTTTTTCTGAACTGAAACAAAATAAATTCACAGGTATTAAAAAATTTTTAAACTTAATATATCCTTGGGTTATTGATAAGGCCATTGTTATTTGAAAAAAAAAATCCAAGTAGCACATAATTATACATAAGCATAATCATATATGATAAGGATAACTTCTCATATCTAATCATCTAAATTATAAAATCAAAGATTTGTGCACTGACAAAGATAGTCACCAAAAGGATATATTGCAAAAGGTAAATGTAAACACTAAATACTCCTCAAGGTTAATACTTTAGAAAGCAAGATTTCAAAACTATTGTTTTAAAAATACTAAATGCTAATAATACAATACTTCCTTTCTTATCTAATTCCATAAAAAGCACCATTGACAAGTAATGGATCAGCTAATAAGCCTGATTACTACCTAGTTACTGTTTCGCTTTCTACTAGCTATTATGCTATAAGAACTAGTAGAATAACTTAACATTCAGCTTTTTTGTTTGTTTGTTTGTTTTTGAGAAGGGTCTTACTCTCTTGCTCAGGCTGGAGTGCAGTGGTGTGATCTTGGCTCACTGCAACCTCTGCCTCATGGGATTAGGTGATCCTCCCTCTTCAGCCTCCCAAGTACCTAGGACTACAGGCACATGCCACCACACCGAGCTAATTTTTTTATTTTTTTGTATAGATGGGGTTTTTCCATGTTTCTCAGGCTGGTCTGGAATTCCTGGGCTCAAGCAATTCGCCCACCTCAGCCTCCTTAAAGTGTTGTGATCGGGATCACAGGCATGAGCCACTGTGCCTAGCCTCATTATTCAACTTCAAAACAGGAGTGTGAAATAACAGAAAAAAGCATTTGGCTCAAGGTAAGGTGATTATGCTATATTCTTGGCTCTGCCACTCACTCACTGTTAACCCTGAAAACTTAGTTTTTTATTTGTAAAACAAGGGGTCTAGACTGAATTGTTTCTAAGGCCCTTTTTATCTCTGATTTGATGAGTGTGGTTGTGATAAAAAGGTCTGACCAAAGCTTCCCAGGAATAATATCTCTGCCCACACATACCACTGAAAACATCAGCTATGTCCCAGTTTCTCTTCCTTCTTACAATGGTGATGTAAACTATCACATGAGAAAATATCCACTGTATTCTACAGTAAGCACCTTGAGAAGGTGTCTATATACAGACAACAATTAGGGTACTTGATGTGGATCTCCCTGTAACAGGAGAGAATTCTAGGTCTTTTAAACAGAGTTAAAATACATTCTGTCCTTGTAGAACAAAGCAAAATAATTTTCTATAATGATTTCAGTGGAAATAAGTTGAGAGAAGGACTAGGCTTTAAAAATATAAAAAATTAAAAATAAAATTAAGACGGGTTTTTGTACGTGAAATAAACAACAATGTAGAAAAAATAAAGTAACGTGACAAAAATCCTTTTAAAAAAATCCTTGCTCACATGGGTTGTGCTTTGAGATCCTATTTCTTGTCTTTCAATAGTTTGGTTTGAGAAGTTGGCGTGAATAATCTAGCAGGCCTTAAATTATGGGTCCATAGCGGACAACTGGAGCAAGTACAGGGTGACTACAGTGGCAATGCTTTCAGGTATGCTTTCAGTCCCCACACAGGAGAGGTTGAATTTCCTATTCTTCCAGGAACTTACAGTTAAAATAAATACCCAAAACACGTCAGTTCATTTCTGACATTCTCAAATCAATGAAGATGGAGTCATAATATTCGCCTTCATTTTTACTAATTTGGTCTTGATCCAAAGGGCAGTTGGGTACAATTTATCTTTTATGTCCATGTTCATGATTTTTTAAAAGGCCATATTTTCATTATGCTTCTTGAATTTTTTTCTCTATATAATGGAAGCACATTGAAATTAAATAAAACTAAGTATTTTTAATACTCTTACTGCACCTATACAGCAAACCTTCATCTATGGATATGATTGGCCACTGTGGGTGGTGCCCATTATAAATGGCAAGCATTTGGGGAGGGCCCAAACACTGTGCTCAATCAGGCAGGCGCCAATCAAACCAGTTGGATCATGAGAAAAAAGACACAACATACAGTTTTTTGTTTTTGTTTTTGTTTTCTGAGACAGTGTCTCACTCTGTTGCCCAGGCTGGAGGGCAGTGGCGTGATCTCGGCTCACCACAAGCTCCGCCTCCTGGGTTCACACCATTCTCCTGCCTCAGGCTCCCAAGTAGCTGGGACTACAGGCGCCCGCCACCTTGCCCGGCTAATTTTTTGTATTTTTAGTAGAGACAGGGTTTCACCATGTTAGCTAGGATGCTCTCGATCTCCTGACCTCATGATCTGCCCGCCTTGGCCTCCCAAAGTGCTGGGATTACAGGTGTGAGCCACCGCGCCCAGTCACAATATGCAGTTTTTGAGAAAAATCTTAGTGTCCCACACACTGCTGAGCCTACAGTCAATAAAACACTGATTGTTTTAATAACTTGAGTCCATTACCTATTACTCTTCAGCAAGGCAACAAAACAAATGAATATGGACAAACTGAAAAGCGGCACTAGCATGTCGCATCTCATTTCCTTTACATATTTTGAAAGAGTGTAATATTTATGAAGTGTCTGTATGCCAAGCATATGTTATCTTTTAAATAGTAGACAGTCAATAAATATTTGCTAACTGAATAAAAAGAAAAACACATAATTTATCACTTGGAATCTTCTTTTAACCTGACAATCAAAAACAAAACAATATAATCTACAACAAAGTTTTTTAGTTTCTGTTTTACCAGTAGATTAATAGAGTTTTTAAAAGAGGTTAAAAAGATACAGATAGCTATTATAGATAAAAGCTATTATTTACTTGTACTAAAATTGCTTGATTTTTCTGGAAATCTAAACATTTGTAAAAATAACTAGGTCATTTATTTCATTTAATGACTTATTTTCAATTTAATCAAAATTATTAGAGATTCATAAGGTTTTTAATAATTTTAGAACCAATGAATACCTTTACAATGACTACACTGTCTTCATTAAGAATGGAAAAAGAAAACATGCAACAGGAAAGAAGCATACCAGAATGCTTATCTCTTTTTTCTTTTTTTGAGATGGAATCTCGCTCTGTTACCCAGGCTGGAGTACAATGGCACGATCTTGGCTCACTGTAACCTCCCCGTCCTGGGTTCAAGCAATTCTCCTACCTCAGCCTCCCGAGTAGCTGGGATTACAGGCATGCACCACCACACCCAGCTAATCTTTGTATTTTTACTAGAGATGGGGTTTCACCATGTTGGCCAGGCTGGTCTCAAACTCCTGACCCCAGGTGATCCACCTGCCTGGGCCTCCCAAAGTGCTGGGATAACAGGTGTAAGCCACCCTGCCTGGCCTCTTTTTGGGGGGGATGAGTAGGGGACTCAATGTCTCACTCTGTCACCCAGGCTGGAGTATAGTGGCACACTCTTGGCTCACTGCAACCTCTACCTTCTGGGTTCAAGCTCAATTCTCACGCCTCAGCTTCCCAAGTAGCTGGGATTATAGGCACGTGCCATCATTACCGGCTAATTTTTGTGTTTTCAGTAGAGACGGGGTTTCACCATGTTGGCCAGGCTGGTCTCAAACTCCTGACCTTAGGTGATCCACCTGCCCTCGGCCTCCCAAACTCCTGGGATTACAGGCATGAACCACTGTGCCAGGCCCAATAATGCTTATCTTGAGCACCTCTGAGTTTTAATATTTTCTGTATTTTCAAATTTTTCTTCAGTAAGTTATGTATTCCTTGAAGGATCAAAAAAGTTGTTTTTTTTTTTGTTTTTTTTTTTTTTTTTTTTTAAAAGATAGTGTGGGATGCTACCACATTAAATGGAGAGAGCAAAGCAAAACAAAACAAAAGGCAGCTATGAGTACTCTTTCTCTAGAACGTGGCTTTCTTTACTGAATGCCTCCAAAGATTTTTAGGCATGGGTGGGTGAAGGAACAGGGAATAGATATTATAGAACTAGACAATTAATAATCCTGTACCCTACTTAAAGAAAAAAGGCAGAGTCTAAGTAAATTTAGCTCTTGGACTCTTTGAGGCATCTTTATACATCACTTGAGGAAACAGCATCTAGATCTTAAAAAAAATATCACAGACACACTGTGGAGAGAAAATCTGGAAAGAATGAACCTTGGCTCCTCTTGTTACAGCTTAAATCTTCTCTAAATCTAACTTCAGAAGGTGGATCCAAGAATTTTTTGTTCTAGTTTTAAAGTAACAAAAGACTAAGTGTAAAAGTGGAATACGTTCCCTTTTAGAAATAGAAGGAAGAGAACAGAAATAGACTGTGAGGGTGTGATTATGATTCTTACAGAATTTTAATATCATGGGCATATTAAGCAAATGCATAAAATGTGTTTTAACACACCCACTATTACTGAACAATTCACATGTGTCTGAATCAGCCTAAATCTCTTCAGGAATTGAGGACTACAGAGTTTTATCTGCATCTGAAATCATCTTTTCCCACATAAACGATACTGACGTTCAGAGAGTTTCAATAAATTTTCATCCAAAACTAAGCGGATCAAAATGGTACTAATCCTATATGCATTTTCCAACCTGTCAGAGAAAAGCATGGCAGTTACGTACAAAAAAAACTGTTAGCAGTACCATGATAAAGAAGCTGATGTACAATGTCATCCCTGTATATAAAAACTGGTTCTAGTATTTCCTTGGCTTCTCAGGTACAATGTAACAGATGCTGTAGTAAGCCTGTTTGTGACTGATGGTTTTTCTAGATCTTTGAAAATTGTATGAGGGGTTGGGAATCGGGAGAATAATGAAAAATGATTACCATACTCCTGATAACACAGACTACATTATAAGATTATGTAAGAGGCCGGGCACGGTAGCTCACACCTGTAATCCCAGCCGAGGTGGGTGGATCACGAGGTCATGAGTTCAAGATCAGCCTGGCCAAGATGGTAAAACCCTGTCTCCACTAAAAATACAAAAATTAGCCAGGTGCAGTGGCAGGTGCCTATAATCCCAGCTACTCAGGAGGCTGAGGCAGGAGAATGGCTTGAACCCGGGCGGCAAGAGGTTGCAGTGAGCCAAGATCACACCACTATATTCTAGCCTGGGCAACAGAGCGAGACTTTGTCTCCCAAAAAAAAAAAAAAAAGATGATGTAAGAGGGGCGGGCGCAGTGGTTCACACCTATAATCCCAGCACTTTGAGAGGCCAAGGCGGAAGGATCACTTGAGGCCAGGAGTTCAAGACCAGCCTGGCCAACATAGCAACACCCTGTCTCTACAAAAAATAAAAAAATTAGCCGGGCATGGTGGCAGGATTCTTGGGCCTTACAGTTTGAGGCTTCAGTGAGCCATGATTGTGCCACTGCACTCTTACCTGGGTGACAGAGCAAGATCCTGTCCAAAAAAAAAAAAAAAAAAAAAGATGATATAATGGATGGGCAGAGAACAAGAGTCTGAGATCAGGCACTTGGGACTTGGGTCCTGGTCCCAGCCTTGTCTCTCACTACCTCGATGACTATAGTAAGTGACCTGACCTCAGGGTCTGGGCCTTCTCATCTGCAAAAATAGAGAGTGGTCCTAAGTGGCCCCTGAGTCTCTTTCTAATCCCCAAATTCTAATTTATCTCCTCTTAATGACTGATTAAAACAAAGGTCCAGATCTTTCACATTTTCTTTGAAGAATGAAAGTTTTGTGAAGAATTCCAATTCCTTCCTAGTCAAAAGAGTGTTCAAAAAGAGCTTGGATGGTGACAACTTCCTTCTGGGGAGATTCCGACATTGAAAAGTAACCAGAGTCTCATGTCAGCCAAAAAGATTTGATCTATTAGAAAAATGGCATAGCTTAGACAAACTACAAAATAATTTGTGACTATGGAAAGAGAATAAGGTTGAAAGAGAAAAAGAATACTGTATTAAAGAAAATGTGTATATTTACTTCTTTCCAGTCTCAGTTCCGGACTAAGAAGTAATTCAAACACATTTTAAAAATATGATATAACAGAATCCTTAATTCTGCAGTAACATAAATTATATACTTCAAAGGCAAAAAGAGATATCCTTATGTGTCTCCTCTTAAGTCGATGAGAATGTTATATTGATGCATTGGAACAGTGTCGATGAATTCAGTATTCCATGAATTGAAACCGAAATCACACAAACCCTTGGGTCCTTCATCCTTGGGGGGGTGAAGGTTCCTGACTGGATCCCGGATACTGCAGTCTGTCCCTGCCCAGGTGAAATCACAAATGCAGGTGGCTTCATTACTACACACCTGTGAAGAAAAAGGAACAGATACAGCATTTTCACTGTATTTTGTAGAATAATGATGATAGATGTAAAAGAGACATGGGGGCAGGGAGGAAGCTTTAAAAGCTATTTGGAATTTCTTTTTAAAGTTTCCCATGGTTGTGATCACTAGACATGAAGTAATAATGCATAGATCATATTGTGTAACATTTTTTCCATTAATTAAAGAAAAAGATTAAAAGGAAGAAATTCTTCAATTATTTATTATTATTCTCAAATTAAATTGAATTATTCATGTTATTCTTAAACTGAATCATGATATTACTTAAGTATACAAATGTCTGATAAGATACTTTTTCCTACTTTGTTCAGAAGTAGCTGTTTCTAGGAACACACTTTAAAAACATATATACTTCATTCAATAAATTAATAGATAGTGGGCTCAAAAGCATTGCTGGAGATAAAAGGCCAGGAGACATAAATCACCAATGCCTTGTATGACCTCACTATCACCATGTCCAACACCAAACTCACTTGGCGGCACTTTCCCTGCCCAACAAGCATTCCCCCCAACCCCATCCCAGCACCCCTAGACCCTGGTAACCCTCTTTTCTCAGTCAGCCAAGCTGAGGACCCCAGAGTGATCTTTGTCTCCTCCCTCTTTCTCCAGGGACCCGCCAGCATGCTGGAATGGAACTGTAATCTAGATGAAATAAATAACAATCAGCAAACTAGACACAGGAATGTTTAAACCCTTATCTCCCTGAGAAATACATTCAGGGACAGATTACTAGAGATGATAAAATCAAACAAGGAAGCTTTTTAATCTGAAATATTCTAATGCCATGATTGCGATTAACAAGGCTGAATGTGGCCTTTTCGTTGTTGTTGTTATTGTTGTTGAGATGGAGTCTTGCTCTGTCGCCCAGGCTGGAGTGCAGTGGCTTGATCTCGGCTCACTGCAAGCTCCGCCTCCCGGGTTCAAGCGATTCTTCTGCCTCAGCCTCCCCAGTAGCTGGGACTCCAGGGGCCCACCACCACACCCAGCTATTTTTTGTATTTTTAGTAGAGATGGTGTTTCACCATGTTGGCTAGGAGAATGGCTGAAGTCCAGCCACTGTGACCATGCCAGACCATGAAGGTTCCAGCTGTCACATTGATACCTACTTACCCCATGGCCCGAACAGACTTTACCCTTGGAATCAAGTGGACAGCTGCTCATATTTAGGGCTTGAATTTGTAGGCACTTCCGATCTAAACACATCATAGACGGGCCACATGGTGTTCCATCTTCTACATAGCCCACATCCGTATCATCATCTAAAACTACATGAGCACCACTAAAACAAGAAAGATATCCATATAACCATTCGCACCACACTTAGAAATATAACATCAACACGAATGAGACTTGCTCTTCATGAAACTGAAGAGGCTGTCAGTGGATGTGGATTTCTCCTAACATTTTCTTACTCCTCTTCTTCTTCCCCTTTCCCTACCTTTCCTTAATAAAAGAGCATGAAAAAGAAACTCATTATCATTATTAGAAAACACATCAACAAGAAAAATGTCATTTGCACAAAGTATATTCTAAATCTTCACTTGTTTTCAAGACCCAACATTAAGACTAAAGGAGAAGTATCTGTATGAGAACAAAAGCAGCAAATATATTAGTAGCTCTCCAAGGCTTTCAGATGTAGCATAGTAAAAAAAAAAAGCAGATGATGAACAAAAACAGCAAATAAAAAATATTTTGAAAAATATTATTCTTACTTCAGAAGATCTGACTATCCATAATTGAAAAAAATAAACAAACCAGTTATTTCCTATTGATATTTACAGACATGCCTAGCGTAATGATGGGGATAACATTCTAAGAAACGTGTCATTAGTCAATTTCGTCTTTGTGCAAATGTCATAGAATGAGCTTACACAAACCTGGATGGTATAGCCTACTATACACTGTCTAGTCTATACAATAGACTAGACAGATGGTCTAGTCTATTGCTGCTGGGCTAAACTCCTGTATAGTATGTTACTGTACTGCATACTGTGGACAATTATAAAACAATGGTAAGTACTTGCCTATCTAAACATATGTAAATATAGAAAAGGGGCAGTATGACTTTTCTATGTTTAGATATGTTTAGATAGGCAAGTACTTACCATTGTGTAAAAAATTTCAGTCAATGGCAGACCACATATATGACAGTGGTTTCATAAGATTATTTCATGTGTTTTAGTGCTTACTTCTAAAATTTCAAAGTTGGGAATAATTTGAATTTGAATGATAATGCTATAGTCACTAACAGAATATCTTGCTGAATATTTAACAAATATGCTAGTTTAGTATATACAACAATATAATTTAACAAGGCTATTTTATCTAAAGGCATGAAAACACACATTCAAATAAAGCTTGTATACGTCAAAGTAACTAGCTTTAGAGACTACAAATTTATTCCAGGAGGGCTCTCACTGTCTGAGACCCTGTTAGAATTGTCTTCAGAGCCATTTAAAAGCCAGGAAAGAAGTAACCATTTGACCGAGACAGCATTATCCAATTTAGTACCCAATCAATTTCCTAAAATTACTTTTGGATCATCCCAAATCTTGTATTATCTCACTTAAGGTGAAGATATGGTACTCTAAGGATACTAAAAGTTTGCAGACGCTGAAGGCAATTCTGTAGGGGGAAGGCCAAAAGTGTTTTAGCAACAACATTGAGTAAGAAACTAGTATCTTAGAATTATGACTACTTTGAAGGAAACAATACCTATTTGGAATATAATATGACTCCCTGGATAAACAAAAATAAGCCTCGTATCTACATGCCTTGTACTCACAGACAACTGGATATCAAATGTTTGCTTATAGGTTACCTACTATTTTAATAAATATTTTCTATATGTGATTAGGTATTTGTTAAGCCATCTTCCAAACCAGACATAAACTACATAAACTGTAGCTTAAATTCTTTTTCTTTTCAGTCATAAAAAAAAAAAAACACACACACACAGTGTTCAAATAGTGACATACTCTAATGCTTAAAACTTTAATAATGGGTTAGAATGAACACCATAATTCTGCTCTTAAAATTATGATGACAAAGAAGGGTATATTACTACTAACTAGTATAACTTTGAGCAAATGTAAGCTGCAAGTCAATATACAACTTTGTTTTTTTTAAGTGACTGTCAACATGAAAGGTGATAATAAAATCTAAGTTAACTTTCCTCTTGTAAAAACTAGAAAAATCTTTGATTTCTGATTTTTTTGAAATTTGATTTTCTGAAATTTGTAATTCTCATGGCTTATGAGGTCTTCCAACATTTAATATGTTACCTGCAGTCAATCACCCGGCCTTGATGGTAGAAGGAAGTTGGAATGATCTCACCCTGAAGTTGACCAATACGTGGAGCTCGAGTAAGATTGGTACAGAGTAAGAATCCACAGAACACATCACTGAACATGTGTAAAGAAAGCAAACAGACCAGACAAGAGGAATCAAGCTTAAAAAATCCAAACGATTCGGTCCACATTTATTCAAATTTTTAAAATATTCTCTTTCTTTCTAAACAAAAACATTTGATCATATATCATTGGTAGGTGATAACCCCCTCCTTCTTTGCTAAGAGGATCACAGTTTTGTTTGGAACAGCAAAGTGCCCAGCCCTGAAAGATGGATCATGACTGCTGTCTCATCTATTCTTGGTACTCCCATTCTCGACACCCACTTTCCTATCCATTCCCCCTTCTCCTCTTCTTAGAGTTAAAAGTGGCCCCTGGGCTGTGAAGACGTGAGTAAAAGCTGGCTAGGGAGTGACTGGGAGGATTTTGTTTTTGGGATAAAAGGTTAGAGACTGACAAGGAGAAGACCTCTTGCTCCTATCCCTACTTCCTAGCTTTGAATGTGTAGCTTTTGCATCCTCTTCACAATCATGAGTTCACAAAGCATAAGGACAAAAAGCCAACACGCTAAGGGTTACAGGATGGAGGGGCAGAAATTATCTGGGTCTTTGGTGACCTTGTTAAATTCATGCACCATAAGGACCTCTACCTCCAGTCTGTTAAGTAAACAATGACTCCTAAAAAATGGGCAAAGAATTAAAGTGGCACGTCACAAAAAAAGGAAATCCATGTCCAATAAATGTACAAAAATGTGCTAAATTCCACTTGTAGCCGGGCGCGGTGGCTCAAGCCTGTAATCCCAGCACTTTGGGAGGCCGAGGTGGGCGGATCACGAGGTCAGGAGATCGAGACCATCCTGGCTAACATGGTGAAACCCCGTCTCTACTAAAAATACAAAAAACTAGCCGGGCGTGGTGGCGGGCGCCTGTAGTCCCAGCTACTCGGAGGCTGAGGCAGGAGAATGGCCTGAACCTGGGAGGCGGAGCTTGCAGTGAGCCGAGATCACGCCACTGCACTCCAGCCTGGGTGACACAGCGCGAGACTCCGTCTCAAAAAAAAAAAAAAAAAAAAAAAAAAAAATTCCACTTGTAATCTGGGGAAATGCAAATTAAAACCATGCTAATATATCAGGTCACACCCAGCAGAACAGATAAAAGCAAAAAGTCTGATAATACCAAGTGTTGGTGAAATATGGCATAACAAAATTCTTGTATACATAATACTGATGGTAGAATTTACTAGTTCAGCCATTTTAGAAAACAGTCTGACATCATTTGGTAACACTGATAACATCCCCTATGACTTAGCAAATTTTCTACTTATGTACAGGCCTTACAGAAAGAGGTACAAATGTGCACTAGGTTACATATACAAGAATATTCATAGCAGCATGATGCCTAATAGCCAAAAAATGAAAACAATCTAAATGGTCATCAACACAGAATGGAGAACTAAAGTATAGTATATCCATTTATTTGTACATTTATAAAAGTGAAATAAATAAATAATAAAAATGAACAACAGACAGCTATACACACCACAGAAAACTCTTAAAATGCTGGACTTGAGAAACTGATAAACAAAATACAAAATAACACATGAAGCATTAGGGATGAAAACTTAGGCAGTAAAACTCTAAAGAAAAGTCAGGATGAAGGTATCTGCACTATTTCTGGGATGATGCTGCAATGTTCTATTTCTTGACCCACGTAGGAGTGACATGGGAGTTCACTTCATAATTATTTGGTAAAATGTATATTTATGTGTTGTTTATTTTTATGTTTATACATTTAACAATTTTTTAAAAACAAAGATGAGGTCTCACTATGTTGTCCAGACTGGTCTTGAACTCCTGGACTCAAGCGATCTACTCGCCTCGGCTACCCTAAGTGCTGGGATTACAAGCAGGAGCCATTGTGTCTGGCCATATATTTCACAATTTTTTCAAGTTTCAAACACATTAATTTCCCTTACCTTATTGGGGATTGGGTATTCTATTACCAGATACTAAAAAGCTATCTTTTACAATAATCTAATCCAATGCCTCTCAAACTTTTTGAGGTCATGAAACAGAGAGAGATAATCAGATTCTCTAGGACATGGAGTGAATGAATAAAGCTAATCAAATTCAAGGTGTCCAATCCCATGGATTTTGACTACTTCAGGCTCCCCTTGCCCCTATTCCCTGACACCTCAAGGACTGAGGATCAACATCTTGGAACATCTGTGCTTCACTCATGAGACATCAGATAAGAAGCTCTGTTCTCTATTATTTTGGTTTAATTTTTTAAAAATTATAGTCAAAGATTTGTTGCCTACTATGGCCTCATTCATCATCAAAGACTACATGGAATTGCAAAGTTTCGTAAAATATAACAGAGATCATTAACTGAGAATAAAGCTTCCCTTAAATTCTTGCTCTGCTTCAAAATTAGGAGAATTTTCATTGCTTTAGAAGGGATGATTTCATTGTTCCACAGTAATTGAATTAACTTAATAACCTAATTAATGAGAATTCTAACTTTCCTCAACTAATCAAAGAAATATCAGGCTGGGCATGGTGGCTCAAGCCTGTAATCCCAGCACTGAGAGGCTGAGGAGGGTGGATCACTTGAGGTCAGGAGTTTGAGACCAGCCTGGCCAACATGGTGAAACCCCATCTCTACTAAAAATACAAAAAGTAGCCGGGCGTGGTGGCAGGTGCCTGTAATCCCAGCTACTAAGGAGGCTGAGGCATGAGAATCATTTGAACCCAGGAGGAGGAGGTTGCAGTGAGCTGAGATCATGCCATTGCACTCCAGTCTGGGCGATAGAGCAAGACTCAGTCTCAATTAAAAAAAAAAAAAGACAGACAGAAAGAAATATCAATGTGCTCTGAAAGTATCTCATTTCCTGAGTAAAGATGCCTTTAATATGTAGTAACTAGATGCTTTTTGGAAAGGAAAAAAAATCTCTGGTGTAAATATTAGATATCTGAATAAATCAAATGTTACTACACTTGTGAAATGATAAAAAAAAATAGTAAGATTTCACTTTCGTCGCAAAAATATATATGGTCTACATAGTTTGCTTTTAAACTACATGTATACTACTACGTTCGTAGGCCATATATTCTAGTAAAAGTAGAAAATTAAAAGCTAGTATTAATTTGTAATGCTCTGGCAAAGTATCTCGTCAGAACAAAAATGAAGTAAAATATGGCACCTGAGAAATTTTCTGAATTCTGTGGAAATGGCATGACTCTGTAGCATAGTAACAGTTTAATCTATAGCCATTTGCCTCTAGATATAATAATATCTATTACAAACAAATACTTTAAATTTTGGAATAGGTGAACACTTAGAAAAAAATCATTAGCATTTATTTTGTGCTCATTTTGCACTTGCATAATAAGGGGTTCCAAGTCCAGTGATGATGCCCTCAGAGCTGACCACTCACTGTTTGCTGCACTGAATCCACCGGTCTCCATCCTTCCCGCAGTTTCCCTTCTCAGTGCCTTCTGTATTCAGTTTTTCATAGCAGAACTTGTCAGACCCTGCAGCCTCTTTTGGAGATAGGCAAGAGAAGAAAATTAATTTTCATTTTCTTTGTTATCCATAACCAGTAATGTGCCAGTAAGTGTTTAACACCTGATTCTCCAGAACAAGGAAAAAGAACATCCTGATTTGTAGCATTTGCAAGTTTCCATGGCATAAATTCCCCATGGCTGATTTCACACTCAATGTGATGTCCATGGGCTTGCAAAATTCCTAAAAATTTAACAATTGGCTCTTGCAAGCTAATACGAAAAAGTTCCAACACAACACTGGTTTTAGCCTGAGACACAAATTTCTCTCCAATGCTTGTTGGTGAGTTTGAGGATGGAAGGTGCGAATGACTATCAGCAGGAATTGGTGAAGTGACACACAGGCAACTAACATTCTTAATCTTGTTTTATATCAATATTAGGAAATTAATTACAAAGTTGTAGCCCATTGAGGTTTTGTGTTGGCACCTGAGTTTTGATAATTAAACCTTTCAAAATACAAATGTCTCCATTATCTTTTCTCTGTCAAAACTAAAGCACTGAATGTAAATCAGTCAAAGAAATGATATTTGCCAAACTCTAAAATCACTCGTGCCGGAGCCCTGTTCTCCTTTTGTGTGCTTTCTTTTCCTTTGGGGTGAACCCAGCCTTGGCTAGAAAGGCAGACTCATTTCTCATTCTTCCCCCCGTCTGGCCCTCATGAACTGATATTATTAGAGAGGCAATGTAAATGTCAGGAAGAGGATATGCGCATGAACTTTTAGGGAATGTACTAAGAATCATAGCCATGTACCTGTCTGCATCTCAGGAAGTACATGCATCTCTTCACTTTGAAGTGAGACAGTAAATGACAAAATTTAAAAAATAAGTCTGGTATTTTCCCAGGGTAAAAACCAGAAAGCTAACTTGTGTGTGTTAATGGAAAAAAAGGGGTCAAATGTTAAAACCAAGGTACAAAATAAATCACACAAGTGGCTGGATAATCACACTGTACTCAACCCAATCTTTGCAAATGAATGCAACACCCCCTTCTCTGAGAGCCACAGCCACTAAATGGCACTGCTCACTTCTGACAAGTGCCCAACTTAAGCAGTTGTTTTCTCTAGTTTTTGTGACTAAGATTCACAGTTCTCTTTATTCTCATCCTTTCTAGATTTTTTTTTAAAACATCACTCCAAACTGTGCATCTCAGCAAGACTGGCAGAGAAGAACACTATAAGAGAAAATGGTATGTGTAACCACCAAGCAAGGAGATGCGACCTACTTGTTCCCCAGATGTACTGACACTGGTTGTCTCTGGTCTTGCACTCGCCATTGTAGCAGCGGCCCTGGGGACAGGAGCACACATGTGAGGCACACACAGTCAGTTTGTTTTCCCCAACATTTTTACTACAATGTCTCCTTCTGGTTCACTTGGATAAAGTTTTTTCATTTCATACTCTAATATTTTTATAGTGACCAATAAGAATCACAAACATCTTCAGAATAACAGTTAAAAATTTAAAACTCTAAACAGAACTCATTGTACAGCTCTCTAAATGTAAACTAAACATCTAAAATTTGAAATTTTACAGTAAACAAAAACTGGTATATTTCTGTGAGAGAACCAAAATGATTTTTAGGTTCTTTTGTGTATGGATGGTTAGAAAACATCAAATCTGCATTTGACATCATGATACTTACCTGTAGGTTATAATATGGCTTCAGGGAACAAAAAAACTCATGACAGATTGTCATATTTTCTTTCCCACACCAGGCAGGTTGAAATTACTGAAAAATGGTCACAACTCAATAAATGAGACTCCCAGTTCTTCAGCCATTACATTCTTTTTTTTTTTTTTCTCTCTTAATCTGGGCAATTTGTCACCAGAGGTAAATATATTTAATATTTGGCATCACATGAAGCAACTCTAAATTAGAATCCCACTATAATCATTTACTTGAGTAAAATTCCCTTCGAAGTTATATTAATATTGATCAAAAAAGGAAAAAAACTTTCGAACGAATCCTTTTTAAATTACACTTAAAATTTATAGCCCAGCATACCTGATTTTGATTGCATGCATATCCGTCTTGCTTATGAAGATTTGGTGGGCACTGCAAAATATTATCTTTTTAGTTAATATTCAGCATGCTAGGTACCTTCAGATAATGTGTATACTATATATAGTGCAAGCATGGTGGATATACATAACTAGAAACATTGAGAAAAACACATGCAACTCCTTAGATTATTAATCCCATTATTTATGCTATTATTGGTAAAATAAGTAAATAAGGGCCACATAGTGCATACATTTTAAGTTTCTTCTGTTTATGGTGAGGTAGACCAGAATAACAAGTCACATTCACTTGCCTACAGAGTTAAAAGTAGAAGAGATTAAAATGGACAATGAAGGAAATGAATCAGCTTGGTACATAGGAAGGGACACATTCAAGAAACTAATTTACAAGAACTTGCTCAGCTCTCTGAAAATGTCAAATCTGCATTTGACATCATGACATTTTACCCATAGGCTACTTTAGTGAAACAGAAGAAATACTTTGCCTTTCAACGCAAAGTAAGTGCTATATCTCCATTATATTAATAGTTCTGACCTCTTCAAACTACAGACATGTTACTAGAACAGTCTGTGATGTGATGGTTATTTCTTTTTATAGGTCTATGTATCAAATCATTTTTAAAAGAAATACTTCATTTCCCCCCAAAGTTACTCTCTGTACATTTTATTGACCACATTTAAGAGAATGTAAAAAGGTCTGCTACAGTGTTTAAAACAAATACAAAAAGAAAAAAATATGCAGGCATGGCAAATAAATAAGAAACAGCAGTATGCACCGAGGTCCTCCCTCAGTCTTCACCTTCTCAGTAAATGATGTTCCATCCTTCCAATTGTTCAAGCCAAAGGCCATAGTCATCTTCTATTCCTCTCCTCTCTCACTCTCCCTCCATCTAGTCTGTCCATAAATCCTGCTAGTTCTATCTTCAAAATATAATTCCAATCTGACCCCTTTTCTCCACCCCTACTGCTCATACCCTGTCCAAGGCACCACCATCTCTCACCTGGATTACTGTAATAGCCTTCCACCTGAGTCCCTTGCTTCTACCCTAGTCACCTTAGAGTTTACATTGCTATCAGAGTGATCTCTTTAAAAAGGTAAATACCAAATCACATCGATCTTCTGTTTCCCAACTTACTCAACAACCTTACAAGCTCAACATGATTTGCTCCTACACTCTCTCATCCTGTCATCTCTGTGACATCATTTTCTGCTCACTCATGGCTGATGTGACCCCATGTGGACACGCCAGGCGTGCTGCCACCCACAGCCTTTGCCTTTGCTTTCCCGTTGTCACTCCAGATTTCTGCATGGCTCATTCCCTCACCTTTGTTAGAGCTTTGCTCAAATATCATCATCCCAAAGAGGCCTTCGTAGAACCCATGCTCTTCAAAGCTGCAGCCCCTCCCATGCTGGCACTCTCTGGGGCTGTGCCAATTTAGGATAAGGGCTTTAAGGGCTTCTTTTTTTTTATTATTAGAGAAGTCTACAAGTTTTTTTCTTTTTTTTTTTTTTTTTTTTTTTCTTCTCCAAAGCACTTATCACCAACTGACAATTCATGTTTTACTTACTTGTTTGTTCATTGTTGCCCCATCATAATATGAGCTCTATGCAGGCAGGATTCTATGTTTTGTTTCCTACTGCTGCCCTATTATCTACACCACCACCAGGCATGTGGCAGGTGTGCAAGTACTGTGAACTGCCAGAGAACATAAACGCATGGCCCAATAACCAGATACGACTATGTAATTCTATGCTGCACATATTGAGCCATTTATCAAGTTCACCACAGAAAGATAACAGAACTGATTTAGCATTCCTAAGAAGCAGTAATTTCCTAACAAACATTCCAAGGCAAATGTTTTGGTTCTACACCTTTCTAAAGAATAACTGACTCTCATACAAGTTTCATTCGCCACAGCTTTTCAATCTGGTGAGTATTCAAGGGATCAGCACTAAAAAGCAGAAATATACAACTAACAAAAGCAGAAATCCCTGTGGTTTCTTTCATCCATCCAGAGTCACTCAGAATGCAATCACTATCTCATTAATCAACTCTCATTAATTATTCACTCACTCTAAAACTAATGCAACCAGTGATACGGATCATGGTGGACAGGAGGCAGGACTAGATTGCAGCTCTGGACAGAGCAGCATGCGGAGGCCTGCAGTGCGAACTTTAGCTCCAGATCGACTGCAAGAACAAACCAGCAATCCCAAGAGGACCTACAGACCCTCTGAAGGAAGCAGACTGCTCCTGCAGGACCCAGGAGACACCCAAATACTGTGAGTGCCCCAACTGCGGAAGGGGGAACACACATCCCCACTGGAGAAGCTGAAGGTCTGTTTGCAGGAGAAGTTTCTGACTTTACCTAGAGCTGAGTCAATTAGAGAGCCGAGCCAAATACAGAGGTAGAGGAAGCAGCAGAAAGGCTTGGGAGTTCACTAGGTCCCTGAGCAGCCCATTCTTGCCAGACACCACAGGGATCCATCGGGAGGGTGGCCAGAGGAGCAGGAGTAAAACTCCACAGGGAGCAGGAATTCTCTAGCTGAACTTTGTAACAATTTGAACTGGGCGAGAAGCCTCCTGGCCATCACTCCGGGGAGGGCACCAATTGGGTGTGCAGACCTCACAGGCCGGGGGAGAACTAAAGCCCTTTTTTCTTGAAGCTGGGACCATCGGGTGGGGGCAGAACTAGGTGTGTCTGAGCTCAGACTCTCCTTGGGCAGGTCCTGCTGTGGTTGCTGTGGGGGATGGGGGTGAGATTCCCAGATCCCTACCTAGGAGGATTATGGCTGCCTCTGCTGAGTCATGCAGGTTGTCAGGAAAGTGGGGGAAAGCCAGCAGTCACAGGCCTCACGCAGCTCCCACACAAACTGAAGAGGTGATTATAGTGGAAGACAAAGGGTATACAATCTTGGGAGTTTTAGGGCCCTGCCCACCGCCAATCCCTCTCCACATTACTACAGCTGATGCTTTCTGGAAAGTGTGACCTTGTGGCAGGAGGCCAACAAGCACAAAAATAGATCATTAGACCACCAAAGCTAAGGACCCTCATGGAGTCCATTGCACCCTCTGCCACCTCCATTGGAACAGGCGCTGGTATCCACAGCTGAGAGACTCGTAGATGGTTTACATCACAGAACTCTGTGCAGACAACCCCTAGTACCAGCCAGGAGCTGCGTAGACTCACTGGGTGGCTAGACCCAGAAGAGAGAGAACAATCACTGCAATTCAGCTCACAGGAAGCCATATCCATAGGAAAGCAGGGGACAGTACTATGTCAAGGGAACACCCGTGGGACAAAAGAATCTGAACAACAGCCTTCACCCCTAGACCTTCCCTCTGACAGAGCCTACCCAAATAAGAAGGAACCAAAAAAACAACTCTGGTAATATGACAAAAACAAGGCTCTTCAATACCCCCCAAAAAAATCATACTAGTTCACCAGCAAGGGATCCAAACCAAGAAGAAATCCCTGATTTACCTGAAAAAGAATTTCAGGAGGTTAGTTATTAAGCTAATCAGGGAGAGACCAGAGAAAGGCAAAGCCCAAAGCAAGGAAATCCAAACAATGATACAAGAAGTTAAGCGAGAAATATTCATGGAAATAGTAGCTTAAAGAAAAAACAATAAAAAATTCAGGAAACTTTGGACACATTTATAGAAATGTGAAATGCTCTGGAAAGTCTCAGCAATAGAAATGAACAAGTAGAAGAAAGAAATTCAGAGTTTGAAGACAAAGTCTTTGAATTAACCCAGTCCAACAAAGAAAAAGAAAAAAGAATAAGAAAATATGAACAAAGCCTCCAAGAAGTCTGGGATTATGTTAAACAACCAAACCAAAGAATAATTGGTATACCTGAGGAAGAAGAGAATTCTAAAAGCTTGGAAAACATATTCGAGGGAATAATCAAGGAAAACTTCCCTGGCCTTGTGAGAAACCTAGACATGCAAATACAAGAAGCACAAAGAACACCTGAGAAATTCATCGCAAAAAGATCACCACCTAGGCACATTGTCATCAGGTTATCCGGAGTAAAGACAAAGGAAAGAATCTTAAGAGCTGTGAGACAGAAGCACCAGGTAAACTATAAAGGAAAACCTATCATATTAACAGCAGATTTCTCAGCAGAAACTCTACAAGCTAAAAGGGATTGGGGACCTATCTTCAGCCTCCTCAAACAAAACAGTTATCAGCCAAGAATTTTGTATCCAGCGAAACTAAGCATCATATATGAAAGAAAGATACAATCGTTCTCAGACAAACAAATGCTGAGATTATTTTCCATTACCAAACCACCACTACAAGAACTGCTAAAAGGAGCTCTAAATCTTGAAACAAATCCTGGAAAAACATCAAAACAGAACCTCTTTAAAGCATAAATCACACAGGATCTATAAAACAAAAATACAAGTTAAAGCAAAAACAAAAAACAAAACCAAAGCACACAGACAATAAAGAGCATGATGAAAGTAACGGTACCTCACATTTCAATACTAACATTGAATGTAATGGCCTAAATGTTCCACTTAAAAGATACAGAAGCACAGAATGGATAAGAACTCACCAACCATCTGCTCCTTCAGGAGGAGACTCACCTGACACATAAACACTCACATAAACTTAATGTAAAGGGGTAGAAAAGGCATTCCATGCAAATGGACACCAAAAGCAAGCAGGAGTAGCTATTCTTATATTAGACAAAACAAACTTTAAAGCAACAGTGGTTAAAAGAGACAAAGAGGGACAGTATATAATGGTAAAAGGCCTTGTCCAACAGGAAAATGTCACAATCCTAAACGTATATGCACCTAACACTGGAGCGTCCACATTTATAAAACAATTACTAATAGACCTAAGAAATGTTGGCCAGGCATTGTGGCTCATGCCTGTAATCCCAGCACTTTGGGAGGCCGAGGCGGGTGGATCACCTGAGGTCAGGAGTTCGAGACCAGCCTGACCAACACAGTGAAACTCTGTCTCTACGAAAAATACAAAAATTAGCCTGGCATGGTGGCACCTGCCTGTAATCCCAGCTACTTGGGAGGCTGAGGCAGGAGAATCACTTGAACCTGGGAGGCGGAGGTTGCAGTGAGCTGAGATCATGCCATTGCACTCCAGCCTGGGCAACAAGAAGGAAACTGTCTCAAAAAAAAAAAAAAAAAAAAAAAAAAAGAAAAAAAAAAAAAAAAAAAAAAATGACATAGACAGCAACACAATAATAGTGGGGGACTTCAATACTCCACTGACAGCACTAGACAGGTCATCAAGACAGAAAGTCAACAAAGAAACAATGGATTTAAACTATTACTTGGAACAAATGGACTTAACAGATGTATACAGAACATTTCATCCAACAACTGCAGAATACACATTCTATTCAACAGTGCATGGAACTTTCTCCAAGATAGACCACGAGACAGGCCATAAAACAAGCCTCAATAAATTTAAGAAAACTGAAATTACATCAAGCACTCTTTCAGATCACAATGGAATAAAACTGGAAATCGACTCCAAAATGAACCTTCAAAACCATGCAAATACCTTCAAAAAGGAAACTTCAAAACCATGCAAAGGAGATTAAATAACCTGCTCCCAAATAAGCATTGGATCAAAAACAAAACCAAGATGGAAATTAAAACATTCTTCGAACTAAATGACAATGATGCCACAACCTATCAAAACCTCTGGGATACAGCAAATACAGGAAAGTTCATTGCCCTAAATGCCTACATCAAAAAGTCTGAGAGAGTACAGACAGACAATCTAAGGTCATACCTCAAGGAACTAGACAAACAAGAACAAACCAAACCCAAACCCAGCAGAATAAAGAAAACAGCCAAGATCAGTGAAGAACTAAATGAAATTGAAACAACAACAACAAAATGCCTAAGATAAATGAAACAAAAAGCTGGTTCTTTGAAAAGATAAATAAAATTGATAAGACCATTGGCAAGATTAACCAAGAAAAGAAGAGAGAAAATCCAAAAAAAAAACCTCACTAAGAAATAAAACAGGAGATATTACAACTGATACCACTGAAATACAAAAGATCATTAAAGCTACTATGAACACCTTTACACATATACACTAGAAAACCTAGAAGGAATGGATAAATTCCTGGAACAATAAAACCCTCCTAGCTTAAATCAGGAAGAATTAGATACCCTGAACAGACCAGTAACAAGCAGTGAGATTGAAATGATAATTCAAAAATTACCAACCAAAAAAGGTCTAGGACCAGATGGATTCACAGCAGAATTCTACCAGACATTCAAAGAAGAATTGGTACCAACCTTTTGACAC
Source organism: Papio anubis (assembly GCF_008728515.1). NCBI lineage: Eukaryota > Metazoa > Chordata > Mammalia > Primates > Cercopithecidae > Papio > Papio anubis. The sequence continues at coordinate 90,498,965 of NC_044985.1, read as the reverse complement.
TATTCCACAAGACAGAGAAAGAAGGAATCCTCCCTAATTCATTCTATGAAGCCAGCATCAACCTAATACCAAAACCAGGAAAAGGACATAAACAAAAAAGAGAACTACACACCGATATCCTTGATGAACACAGATGCTAAAATCCTTAGCAAAATACTAGCTAACTGAATCCAACAACATATCAAAAAGATAATCCACCATGATCAAGTGGGTTTCATACCAGGGATGCAGGAATGGATTAACATAAACAAGTCAATAAATGCAATACACCACATAAACAGAATTTAAAACAAAAATCACATGATCATCTCAATAGGTACAGAAAAAGTATTTTGACAAAATCCAGCATCCCTTTATGATTAAAACTCTCAGCAAAATCAGCATACAAGGGATATACCTCAATGTAATAAAAGCCATCTATGACAAACCCACAGCCAACATAATACTGAATGAGGAAAAGCTGAAAGCATTCCCTCTGAAAACTGGAACAAAACAAGGATGCCCACTCTCACCACTCCTCTTCAACATAGTACTGGAAGTCCTAGCCAGAGCAATCAGACAAGAGAAGGAAAGAAAGGGCCTCCAAGTTGGTAAAGAGGAAGTCAGACTGTCACTGTTTGCTGATGATATGATTGTTTACCTTGAAAACCCTAAGGACTCCTCTAGAAAGCTCCAAGAACTGATAAAAGGAATTCAGCAAAGTTTCCAGATACAAGATTAATGTACACAAATCAGTAGCTCTTCTATACAACAACAGCGATCAAGCAGAGAATCAAATCAAGAACTCAACCCCTTTTACAATAGCTGCAAAAAAAAAAACAAAAACAAAAACAAAAAAAAACTTAGGAATATACCCAACAAAGGGTCAAAAAACCTCTACACTAAAACACTGCTGAAAGAAATCATGGATGACACAAACAAATGGAAACACATCCCATGCTCATGGATGGGTAGAATCAATATTTGAAGATAAGCATAATGCCAAAAGCAATCTACAAATTCAACACAATCCCCATCAGAATACCACCATCATTCTTCACAGAATTAGCAAAAACAATTCTAATATTAATATAGAACCAAAAAGAGCCCACAAAGCCAAAGCAAGACTAAGCAAAAATAACAAATCTGGAGGCATCACATTACCTGATTTCAAATTATAAGGCCACAGTCACCAAAACAGCATGGCGCTGGTATAAAAATAGGCGTACAGACCAATGGCATATAGAACCCAGAAATAAATCCAAATACTTACAGCCAACTGATCTTTGACAAAGCAAACAAAATCATAAAGTGTGTTTGCAGCACTATTCACAATAGCAAAGACTTGGAATCAACCCAAATGTCCATCAGTGACAGATTGGATTAAGAAAATGTGGCACATATACACCATGGAATACTATGCAGCCATAAAAAAGGATGAGTTTGCGTCCTTTGTAGGGACATGGATGCAGCTGGAAACCATCATTCTTAGCAAACTATCACAAGAACAGAAAACCAAACACCGCATGTTCTCACTCATAGGTGGGAACTGAACAACGAGATCACTTGGACTCAGGAAGGGGAACATCACACACCGGGGCCTATCATGGGGAGGGGGGAGGGGGGAGGGATTGCATTGGGAGTTATACCTGATGTAAATGACGAGTTGATGGGTGCAGCAGACTAACATGGCACAAGTATACATATGTAACAAACCTGCATGTTATGCACATGTACCCTACAACTTAAAGTATAATAATAATAAATAAATTAAAAAAAAAAAAAAGAAGAAAAAAAACAAAACAAAACAAAAAAAAAATCATAAAGTGGGGGAAAGGACACCCTTTTCAATAAATGGTGCCGGAATAAATGGCTAGCGGCATGTAGGAGAATGAAACTGGATCCTCATCTCTCACCTTACAGAAAAATCAACTCAAGATGGATTAAGGACTTAAACCTAAGACGGGAAACTATAAAGGTTCTAGAAGAAAACACTGAAAAACCTTTCCAGACATTGGCTTATTGCCAGGATTTCATGACCAAGAACCCAAAAGCAAATGCAAAAAAAACAACAATAAACAGCTGGGACCTAATTCAACTAAAGAGCTTTTGCATGGCAAAAGGAAAAGTCAGCAGAATAAAAAGACAACCCAAAGAGTGGGAGAAAACCTGCACAATCTATACATCTGACAAAGAAATAATATACAGAATCTACAATGAACTCAAACAAATCAATAAGAAAAAAAAATCCCATCAAAAAGTGGGCTAAGGACATGAATAGACAATTCTCAAAAGAAGACACACAAATGGCCAACAAACATATGAAAAGATGCTCAACATCACTAATGGTCAGGGAAATGCAAATCAAAACCACAATGCAATACCACCTTACTCTTGCAGGAATGGCCATAATAAAAAAAACAAAACAAAACAGTAGACGTTGGTGTGGATGCGGTGAACAGGGAACACTTCTACACTGCTGGTGGGAATGTAAACGAGTACCACCATTATGGAAAACAGTGTGGAGATTCCCTAAAGAGCTAAAAGTAGATCTACCATTTGATCCATCAATCCCACTACTGGGTATCTACCCAGAGGAAAAGACTTCGTTATTCAAAAAAGATACTTGTGCACACATGTTTATAGCAGCACAATTCGCAACTGCAAAACCGTGGAACCAACTCAAATGACCATCAACTAACCCAAACGCCCATCAATCAACGAGTGGATAAAGAAACTGTAGCGTGTGTGTGTGTATATACACACATATATATATGATGGAATACTACATAGTCGTAAAAAGGAATGGATTCACAGCATTTGCAGTGACCTGGCTGAGAATGGAGACTATTAATTCTAAGAGGTATCATTCAGGAATGGAAAACCAAGCATCATATGTTCTCACGGATATGTGGGAGCTAAGTAATAACGCAAAGACATAATAATGATACAACAGACTTTGGGGACTTAGGGGGAAGCGGGGAGAGGGGCAAGGGATAAAAGACTACAAATATGGTGCAGTGTATACTGCTCAGGTGATGAATGCACCAAAATCTCACAAATCACTACGAAAGAACTTACTCATGTAACCAAATACCACCTGCACCCCAATAACTTACGGAAAAATAAACAAATTGTAATGTTAAAAAATAAATAAAACTAACACAACCTCAGTCAACAGTAATGCAAAAGCAATATTGCTATTAGAATAAGCACATCAGGATCTAAAATTAATTTGTCAGATTTTACTTTTGTGATGTTTCAGTTAGAAAAAACCTTGTACAATTCTTCACTAATGAAAAAAAATGCCCTTATTCTAAACTGGCACAGCCACATGTCAGATTTCTAATCTATTTGGTTTTAGTTTAGGCTAATAAAAGACAGTTGCTTATCACAGGAACGTTTAACCAGAGAAATTAGGGAACGTTCTATGTTCTCTGCGCACATTTAAAACAGGAGAACCATAAATCTGTGCACTTTATTCTGCTTATGAGCAGAGCATTGGATTCAGTCTCTAAATGTCATTCTAGAACCTTCCTTGTACATTATGCTATACAGGATGGTTCACTCGAGGCAGACAGGCTTCAATAGTGCAATAGCATTTAGAAGTGTTTACTTTAAATTATGTTATACTACCCACCCAGATGACATATTTCATAGCACTAACAAAAAATATTTCTCCTATCTTTCAAATATCTGTATTACATCTACCAGTATTGTCTGTCAAGGATTTCTCTTAAGTATTGTTTATTCTATTATAAATTGTAAGTTTAATAAGTAGCTCTGAGGCAATATAAAAATGCTAATATAAAAATTAAGATAAATACATTATGAGGTAAAAGAGATAAAGTCATAATGTTGCCTGTAAATACTGATTCTCAGAGTTGCAGAGATTCCATTTTCTTAATTATTAGTGGTATTAATTAAAATCAAGGCTCATTATTTCTTAAGGAGAAAAAGAAGATTTTTGGGGGGTTTTAAGTCCCTCTACCTCTATTTTAGGTTCATCCTGATCATGCTAGAAAAATATTAGCAAAAATATTCTATTTTAATGTGCTACTGTGAAATTAATTTAACAGTGTAATTTTCAGCTTAGACACATGCTATAAAAAGAAAAAAAAATGTTTTACTTAGACAATAGACTATTAGGTTAAACAAAGAGTTCTCATCATAAAAGTCTTATTTCTAGTAAATTCTATGGCACTTAAAGAGTTAAAAATTGAAATGAAAAAACTATACTACTTTTTTTTTTTTTTTGAGATGGGAGTCTCGCTCTGTCGCTCAGGCTGGAGTGCAGTGGCGGGATCTCGGCTCACTGCAAGCTCCGCCTCCCGGGTTCCCGCCATTCTCCTGCCTCAGCCTCCCGAGTAGCTGGGACCACAGGCGCCCGTTACCACGCCCGGCTAGTTTTTTGTAGTTTTTAGTAGAGACGGGGTTTCACCGTGTTAGCCAGGATGGTCTCGATCTCCTGACCTCGTGATCCACCCGTCTCGGCCTCCCAAAGTGCTGGGATTACAGGTTTGAGCCACCGCGCCCGGCCAAAAAAAAGGGCTCACTACACAGAACTAAAACCATATATGGTAAATATAAAAATAGTAGTATTCTACAAAGCTAAAAATATAACTCAGTGAAACAGTGTATCAGGATTGTCAATACACTTGTCATTAAACACAGAACCTACAATTCTCATACTTTGTATTACAGAAAATTGCAAAAAAACCTATTTAATGAAACGTAAGAAACAGATATGCATAAAAATAATGAAAACATGGCCTGAACATATTTCACGGTACAATCTATTTAACAGCATCCATTTGAATTGAGCTTCAAATAATATATATCAACACCTTTACAAAAATGTTAATTAGAACCCTTCTTTCCCTCTCCTCATTTTTCCTTCTGATTAAGGAACTTAGTGTAACCCCAGCTCCCCTCCTCTTTACTCACTTCCATCATTGGGAGGTGGAGTGATTGACCAATGATAAGCTTGGGAAGAAGAACTAGGCATTCTGCCTCAGTTCTGCCATTCTTTTAGAAGCAAGCCTACCCACATAAACTATGCATTGTCCATTGCTGCCCCGTGCCATACATTGTCCTTCTGGACCCAATTTTGTCAGTAACCTGTTGCTACAGCCTGAACCGGGATCTTAAAGATAACTTTTTAGCCCTCAGATTAAGCTACAGCCTTCAACTTGGCCATTTTCAATAATAAAAGTGATATTTTGACTGCCAAGTATACACTATTGGGAGCCTCTTGGAAAGCACAATGCCTAGCAACAGGTAACTCCCACTTTTAGGAACTTGTCCTGAGGAGCTAACCCTGAACAAGAAACACTCTTGTAAAAATGCACAAAAATGTTCACTTCTATACTACTAATAATAAACTGCCAAAATCTAGATACCCACACTGGGTATAAATCAACTGATAAATCCACACGACAGACTCTCATACAATCGTGAAAAGAATTACCTATAAAAACTGTATAATAGCATGGGGAAATGCTTTTAAAATAATGTCAGAATTAAAATGAAGGTAGAATGAAATCTAAAATTCTTTCCATGGCCTACATGTCCCTACCTGCCCTGATTCTTGACTTCCTTTTTGAAATGTTTCCACTGTTCTCCAGCTATCCTTGCTTTCATTCCATTTCATGGAGAAGCTAAGCTTCTGTACTCATTATTTACTGATGAGCTCCTTCTTATTTGTGTCTCTGCTTCCATGCCATCTCCTCCAGGAAGAAATATTTGATCACCCTATCTATCACATCCTACCGTATACTCTTTCCACTTCACCTTATTTTATGCTTTGTACTTATCACCATCTGACATTTTTGTTTATTTACTTGCCTTTCTATACCCAGCAGAATGTAGGTTCCATGAAAGTAAGGCCATGTCCCAGTATTTACAGCAGTGCTTATCACACAGTAGGCCCTCAACAAATATTCACTTGAATGACAAATAAAGACATAATGTGTATAAATTAAACACATAAAATAATAGGTAAATTAAAAACATAAACATTATACAAAGAAGGAATTTTAGAGGGCAATATTAATTATGTGGCAATAATTTTAATGGGAAGAAGATCATGCCAAACCACACAGGCCATGAAGCCAGGGCTACATGTGTGCAACAGATGTGGCAACGGAGAATTAAGAAAGGTGGACTTCTGCTCCCAATCCCACTTCAGCCAGAGTAGTGCTGCTTGTTCCTTATTTTCTACATTGGGCATCCATCCAAATTTTGTCTAATAACTGGTTTCGTGGCTTTAAAATGTTTCAAAACAGCACATTAGTGCTTCATCAGTGTGAACGTACTGTTTAAGATGTAAGGACCAGAAAAGAAAAATCAATTAGTTGGATACAAATCATATAAAGAGAACTAGTTATGAAGGAGAAATTAGGAAGAAAAAAAGATTTAGGCCCCTACCCCACACACACAAAAAAAGAGAACCACACCAAACTTTCCTAAAATGAAGGTATGGTAAAGAGCTAGAAATAACCACAAACCAAGCAAAATCAAACATAAAACAAAGGAAACAAAGAATATTCACATGTGCAATCTATACTGAAAGCTTTAAAATATGTACAGGTTGTTGAGTCAGGTTGAGTCAGGTTGAGTGAGCTTCCTAAAACAAAAATCCAAGATCAGAAATGCTCCAAAATCTGAAACGTTTTGAGTGTTGACATGATGAAGATGACATCGTTAACACTGCAGAAGTGCCTATGGATGTATGGTGAAAGTGTGTGATGGGCTTCGTGAAGAATTAGAGCCAGTGTGCATTCATAACAGAACAAGAAATCATGCCAGTTTATATTAGGTTGGTGCAAAAGTAATTATGGTTTTTGCCATCAAAAGCAATGGCAAAAACCGCAATTACTTTTGTACCAATCTAATAAAATAAAAGAGAGACTTCTAAGCAAAAACTCTGTTAATGAGGCAGATGACTCTGGAGGAACCATTTTAAAAATCCATCCAGCAGAATGCCCCCTTATCTAACCTAGAGGACCCACGTCCTGGTCCCTCCACTGCTTCTGATGTTTCTTAAAAAAAAAAAAAAAAAAAAAAAGTAAAATACAGCATACAGTAACTTTTTCAAAGGTTTAAAACACAGCATCCTAAGTGGTGACTGAAAGCCTGCCATTTTCATTGTTGCTGTTTTTCAACAGCTGATACAGTTATTTGGGTGATGCTACTGTGCTATTTGATTACCCTGAACACATTATTTTTTCAATGTCTTAATGGTATGTCCAATTTTTTTTTACTGTTAAGTAATTAGGTGTGAATAAGTACAGGAGAATAATTGTGTATTGGTAGCACTTAGATTCAGGAATCATGGTGATGCTGAACAACCAATGATTGTCCACATGGGTGGCTGAGATAGTGGTATCTTTGCTTTCTGAGGATTTAATGTACACAAACTTTGTTTAATGCACAAAATTACTTAAAAATATTACATAAAATTACCTTCAGGCAATGTGTATAAAGTGTATATGAAACATCAAAGACTTTCTTCTTTAGATTTGAGTCCTATCCCCAAGATATCTCATTATGAATATGCAAATATTCCAAAATCCAAAAATTTTAAATCTGAAACACTTCTGGCCCCAAACATTGTGGATAAGGAATACTCAACCTGCACTTACAAGTAAAATGTATTACCGAAAATTCAGTGCGCCATACCTGGCCAGAGTCTCCAGTACAATATTCAGTAATATCACACTCGTTCACAGCATCCCGGCATTCATACCCTCGTGGCTGAAACTGCAAATCAAAATTCAATATTAAGAGTTAGGATTATGTAATATTTCAGAGAGTTATTATAACATTCTTAGACTCACCAACAATGCCTATACTCTCACATAACTAACACCAAACTCTTTTTAAGAATTAGCAAGACAGAATATCCTACTGCAGAATAGAAACAAGGCCCAGATGCTACCGTCTATACTAAAGATGAATCATCAACCAAAGCTTTAAATGTTCAGATTTCAAAATCCACTGTCTCAGAGTACTATTTTCAGAAAACAATGTGATGGAAATCACCTAAAGAAGAAATTCTGGTTTGGCTTAAGACAAAATAGCAAAACACTACAAGATAAACATTTAAGATCGCTCTGAAAAATTCACATATATACCCAACCTTCATTGAATTACCTATTAGCATAGATATTAAACTTGCCTTTGCTACACATAGACAATCAAATTTTAATAAATTCATATGAATTACCTTTAGTAATACCAGGGAATGCCTATTGTATACAAAGCATTTTATTTGAGGAGGGTGTGGGTAAAAGGTGAAGGCAAGAGCCCATTACCCTCAAGCAATTTATAATCTAGTTGGGGACACGAAGCAAGCAGAAACTAAGCTAGGATCTTCTAAATACCATAAAGCATAATACCCTCTAATATTGAAAAAAATCATAAAACTATGTAATTCTATGGTTATAAGGAATATTAGAGGTTATATATATGAGAAAAGGGAAGATTACAATGACTTTTCAAAAATAACTGGTGGTCTCTGTGGATGGAAGACTGTGTATGTCCACACACACAAAAACTGTGTATATACACAAATGAGTATGCATTCAGATGTTACTTTCCTATCTCACTTTCTTGCCTTTACAGGGGATTTTAAACCCAATGGGAAAATATGAGCACTAGCTTTTATGTTCAGGTCTAAAATAAATTAGGGTACGTTTTGAAGAAAAATGTTATAAGTAGGTCATATTATTAAAAAGACCACAGAAATTGTCCCTCCTCTATTTAACAATTTAATATGGATTTCATCTGTGTTAGTAGGGCAACTCTTTTGGAAGCAGTTTAGGTATATTTTCTTAATGAGGCATTGCAGGATAAGACGGTTGGTAGTGAATAATAGTAGAGATAAATGTTGCGGCTCACAGAATTTGAGATTTATCGATTCTATAAAACTGCCAGGCTAATACGTACACTGTACCCAAGAAATTTGTGACAAGCTATACAAATGCTCAGTGTACACACTGAGATATCTGGCTAATCTGTCAGTTAAAAGAAAGATGAAACTGTCAGAACACTCACAAGACATGAGGTGTTGTTACAGCAGGGCCCGTCGCTGCAGTGAGCCCCGTTGGAGAGGGAACATTTCTTACAGCACAACCCATAGCATTCCTAGAGAAAACACTTCACGTGAGTAAGCGAAGAGCCTTACCAGCTGGTCAGTCATTTTCTCTCCACACGTGGCATGCATATTCCAAATGAGTACATTTATACAATAGTAAGCAAATACTCTGGGAAAGAATTAATTACTTTAAACAAGGATGGATTCCTTCCTGCAATACTTCTCAGCAAAGTAAGATCTTCTATGAAAGGATTTCAATACCAAAGAGAAAGCTTAATTTTTAGCAGGCAATTCTCCTCCAATTAGCTCCACTACATTCTAATGCCCAATCTATTTTATAAAGATAAAAATAATACACAACACAGAAAGAATGTTTTATGATTTGGTAAAACTTAGATGAATATGAGCTATAAATTTTTAAGAGGTAGGGAATTCAATCAGAAGAATCCATTAGGTTTGCTCAGACAAGGCCATAAGGACATGACTAATTCTAACGTGTCTGAGCTGAATTAAGCACCAATCAGAGAGATGAGAAAGAAAGGCAGCAAGACCACAATCAATGAGCTGGCCTCTTACGAATGCTATACCTATTTGCACCAAGTAAGATCTGTGCTGTAAGTATAGAAGGTTTCTTATACCTACCACATGAAAACCACAATCACACTCCTCCCCAGCTTCCACATATCCATTTCCACATTCCGTGGGCTCAAATAGCTAAAGAGATTAGGGAGAGAAGGGAAAAATTTTTCAATTTATCACAGAAAATCAGCACATCAACCAGGTCACATACAAGGGCCGTATAATCAGCTATCATGTGATATTCTTCTCTGATCTGTTGTTATGGCATTTTATAAATGATGACTATGGGAAATACTGTTCACTTATTATAGCACTTAAAAATATATCTGAAATGGGGCAATATCTCTTGGGGGATTCTCTGGCCGTGGGCTCCAGAGATGACCTCTAGCATTAGAGTTACTTTTTATGGAGATAAGCTGTCAAGAGGAATAGATCACTTTTCATATTTGCTAATGGAGCTAAAATGCATTGCTAATAAGAATCACGGATATCTAATTTGCTGACTTGTCTCAAGACAGCTGAGAAGCCATAAAAACTGTCAAAAAGATAAATATGCTTCAGTCATAGCCAAACGTGGTATGTACAATCAAGTAAACGCAAGTAAACATAGGGGAAAAAATGTTGCTAGAAATCCAAGCCCATCATTCCACTGGAAAGAAATCCCAAGTGTCTGAAAGCGTAAGACACATGTATGGATACATAGAAATCTCTCAGTCATTCCTAGGGCAATAGAAGAGTACAGTTTCTAGAATAATCTAGTCTATTGGTGCCATGACCTTGCTTGCCAGATAAACTATATTATAGAGCAACCGTAAAGGTAGTTGACTGTTTATGAGAAGCATGCCTACTTCCCATTCCAGGGGCGGTGGGAAGGGGGGCAGGATTTCTCTGGGCATAATCATCACACCTTAAAGGAAGGCTGGAACAGCACATTACAACCCAAATGGTCTGAGCCCTGAATATGACAGGGAGAAACTGACTCCATCCGCAGCAGCTGAACACACCTCAAGGATGGGTTGCCTTCCACTAAATTCACCTGAGAAAGAACTGATCCTCCTTCCACTTCCAGGAAGGCAAAACTATTATGAAAAGCAAAGGTTTCCAGGCTACTTGGGTGGGACTCCCCTCGAGGAAATGTCCTATGAGTAAAATGAGCATTGCACATCTCTGTGTTATTTTGATCAGGAGGCAGGAGACATTGGAAAAGGGAAGGACTGACTAGAACATGGCCTGCACTTTATACCAGGCTCCCGTTCTTTCCTTCTTAGGACGCTGCCTCCATCCTGAGATGGGTCACTATCTAACCATGTGGAAAACATGGCAGTGGGGAAGATTCCCAAAGCACAGAAAATATGCACAGATATAGTGTAAAAATAATACACACACAACACATGCATATACATACATTCAAAATGCTTGGGGGAAAAAGTCACTTCTTTGATACATACATATAAACTATTCCACCGGAATCCACAGTTGTTTATTAACCATTGTACTAGGTAGTTTAAAAAGACATAATTCCGTATTTACTAACTTTTAAAACAGACAATTTATAGTTATTTTTATTTCATTTCCAACTTATTGGAATAATTTTCTCCTAACTCACAGACAATTTCAGAAATCCACTGACAGATCCTTACGCATATGCTAGAAACCTTAACCTTTCCAAACAAGTGAGAGTTGTTTCCTCAGGCTTGATGCTTATAATTAGCTGGCAAGCTGCAAGGTGGGTAAAATTAGCCATGTACCATGCAATTCAAAAATGCCAGCAGCTCACATTAGTTCATTATTACTTATTTCATCCATTTTGAACACTTTGAAGCTCTTGGATTTCCGTTGCATTGAAATCAATGTTATGAAAGGCAGGCAACTGACTTTAACGATGTAAGGTCACTTTAAAAGTCCTGTTTCTTTTTCCAGAGCCGTACTGAGATTTTACACACATGTCGGGCATCAAGCTACCACCTCCTGGCTACGTAGTGTTGCTGAATTATGGGTTTAGGAATAAATTATCCTTTCAGTTACCACATTAGTTACTGATTTAAAAAAAAAGGTTAACATTATTTCGCTGCTCTCTCAATTTGTGCAGTATTAAACATTTTGCACAGCAATGAGCTATATTTGACTCATGAAGTAGTATCTTAAAAAGAAATACGAAATTTGCCATGTTAGAATTTCTATACCATCTGCTAATTAGCATTGATCCTATCTTTTGCCTGCTGAGCGGCTTCGTTTCCAAACATGCTACTGCAGGTCTACAGACCCGATTTATGCAAAAGCTTTGAAGCCAGTGAGTTTGAGACTTCCAGCTTTGCTGAAGTTTAGAGAAGTATGATGCATTTACCATATTCTATGTAATAGTCCTGAGGGGCTTGGGACATATACTATAATCCGTTAATATTTCTGCAGCAAGACTTATGAATATTTACCTTATGAGGTATAAATATTTTTCAGTTTAGAACAAGTTTTACTGTCAAATGTGTTTTCCACAAACATAAAAAACACTTCTGAAAATTTTCCATTTTCTGAATTAAGAATACGTGAATAAAGGAGTGTGACACTATATAGACAAAGTTTGATGAAATGCCAGTTGACAATGTGGCCCTCCCCAGGTAAAGAGACAATGCATTATAAACACATACATGTATTTATGGTAACCATAAATACCTTGGGTGATTTTTTGTCTGGCTGATATTTACAAGGAACTAATGTCCCAGGAGGACAAACCACTCAAAAAAGTCAAGAAATTAGTTAGGCCCTGACATGGTTTGGCTCTGGGTCCCCACCCAAATCTCACCTTGAGTTCTAATCTCCACTGTTGAGGGAGGAATCTACCTGACGGGAGGTGACTGAATCATGGAGGTGGTTTCCCCCATACAGTTCTCATGATAGTGAGTGAGTCTCACTAGAGCTGATGGTTTTAAGGTATGGCACTTCCTCAAGCTCTTTCTCTCTCTCCTGCCACCTTGTGAAGAAGGTGACTGCTTCCCCTTTACCTTCTACCATGATTGTAGGTTTCCTGAGGCCTCCCTAGCCATGTAGAACTGTGAGTCAATTAAAATTCTTTTGTCTGTAAATTACCCAGTCTGAGGTAGTATCTTTATAGCAGTGTGAAAATGGACTAATACTTGTCCCTAGAAAGAATGTCAAGGAGAAATGGAATTTTTATCAGAGAAATTGATTAAAATAATATTTTATCTTAATTTAACCCACCATCTCTTAGCAGCAGGGTGAAAACCTTAACAAGAAAATCTCAAAGATATTTTAATTGAAGGATTGTTTGCTTTTTGGAAGGGAGGATTTTTGAGTTCTAGCTAGCACTGAAAAACCAGAGACCAAGAACACTGAATCTATGGTTTTGTCATTAACTTAAACAGGACTCAATTTTTAACATGATAAGGACTTTTATAACTAAATATTAATCTGACTGACAAGAAACCTGCTTTCCAAGACAGGCATCTGATATCCAGCATTGTTCCATTATAAAACACTGGAGAAATAATATACTTTCTTAGTAAACTTTCTAAGTTACTAACCTTTGTTGGCCTGTTGAAAAGGCAGGCTCCACCCCCTCTCTGTAAAAAGTCTCTATACTCCAAAACGCTGCACTTTGAAAATTTTCGAGAATGGGACACCCTGAGGAGACAAAGAATCCGCTATGTAAATAATTTACCAAAAGCAATCATCAGAGAAGAAAATTAAAACCCCTAAATTGGAACAAAATGTTCACTTTGGATCCAAATGAATCTACACAAATTTTGACAAGGCATTTATGTTCAAATTGCCACTTAAGTATATGTGGTGGAGTTTGCAGAGATGGAAATTCAAAGAAAATCAAAGATTTGAGGGCTATGTTACAACCTCCTCAGCAGTCAAGCCCTTTTGTGACCAGGCTTGAAATGGTTTTTAAAAAGCTCATTACAAAACTTCTTCAAATAGGCTGTATTTTAAAGTTTGTTCATTTTTCTTTGCTATATCGCATTAAAGTCAAGCATTTTTTTTTTTTTTGCCTCTGTTCTGAATAAAAGGAGCTCATGAACTTACTAGATTTTACGTTGGAGGAGAGAGTTGTGAGGGCCAGTTTATTAAAGACTGTATCATGCAGGCCAACAATGCAATTTAGGTAAACAAGGAAACCCTAAAGAGCTGTATTAGATCATACATGTATATGTACATATGTTTTTAGTATGTATATGCACAGTGACAACAGAATTAGGGTATGCTCCCATGAATAATAGCTCTTTGTTCTCAATTTCAAATCTATTTGGTGATATTCATTATTAATCAGGAATAGAAAATGAGCCTCTCTGTGAATTACTTAATCAAATATAATACCTCTATGTAAGAACACAGGGGAATATTATACACATGGTTACGGTTAAACTGAATCACGCACACACACACACACACACACACACACCTATTCCTCAGGAATACAGTGTGTGATTGTAACAGTGCTTGAACTTGTGAGTGACAGGCCACTTATTCTAGGAAGCAATTCAATAATTTTATGCATTCTGATGTATGAAGGTAGTTTACAGAAGTAGGTAAAACCTGCCACTTTTGATAGGAACCTCTTAGAAAAACTATATAGAAAAATATTCTTGGGAAAATATATATTTAAAACATTTTCTTATATCTCATTTAAAATATTTTATATATTTTATATATATTATGAAGAGACACTATAAAAAAACCCAGAGATTAATTTAGAAGACAGAAGACATCTCCCTATAGAGCCAATATTATAAGTGTTACCTTCTTATAGCAGTCCTCAGAAAAGCCTGGTTAAGCCATAAATTACTAAGCTATGGAGTAATAGTAAGGGAACCGCGGAAGCTAAGGGTTTCACGTTTAAACTCTATTTCTAGAAATGCATTCTAAAGTAGCAGGGATAATCGCCTACTGTGCAAACCTTCATGCCCACACTCCTCCCCAGGAGTTGGACTCCTAGGAGGGCTGGTAGAAGAAAACAATGGGACTCTGTCCAAGTAGGTCAGGGCCTTGAGCAACCAGGGCTCAGAGGAATGCAGGTAGGACCAGAAATGGTTGGTGTGTTGAGCAGGTGTCTGGCATGGCAAAGAAAGCAAAAGAGGCACACAGGTGAGTAAACCTCTCCCTCTACTAGGAGTAGGTTATGGCTTAGGGGGCCTGGGGGCAGTGGCTCCCATGAGGCAGGGGTCCCTGGGAAAGAGGGCAATATTTCCAGGCCTTGGTTCATTGAATCAACAGCAGCTCTGGGGAAGCTGCTCTAGTTCCCAAAGTATTCACAAAAGAAAAGTGAGGGAATGTTCAAATGTCGATCACTAGAAGACTACCTGATTTAGACACGGTGAGTCTGTCTTAATTTTTAAAAAGTTTTATTGATTTATAAACAGTATAGTATAATTTTTATTACTGTAAAAATATATATATACGAGTTCTTTAAAATGTAAATTGATGACTAAATTGATTTCACTGACCGCTTCAGGTAGACAACCAGCTTTTAATCTAAGTGTACTAAAAAATTAATGCCTCCACTAAACTTAGAAGCCTTTAATCATGTGCTTCCTTTAAGGGTTAATAAGAAGTACAAGTTAATACATTTTACTTTTACCACCAACCTTAAATAAAAAATTAAAATATAAAGTGAATTAGCTCTTTCAGTTTAAAAATATCAGACAACTAATTATTGATTTTATATTGTGCTTAGCCTGAAAGACCAATACCTGAGAGACCTTGTTTCTAATTCTATGCAGCAATTTTACAAAAGGCATATATCAAATGCACGCATAATGAAAATTTACCCTGTTTCCTCCATGATGCAGCCGCCCCAGGATTCTGTGCAGTCACATTCTGGTCCAATAAAACAATAAAAGCAACAGAAGAAAAAGGAAGCAAAGAAAGTCACATATTTAATTGGTATTATAACTCCTATAATAATTCTTTATTACCAATTCCATGTCAGTCAAATAGACAAGGAATATGAAGTCTTACAGAACAAAATTTATTTCTTTTAAATCAATATTTCCTTATCCTTTCCAGAATTATAGGTTACTTCCTAAGAAAACAGCTGGCAAGAAATAAAACTGTGCCTCTCTTCATTATTTTTGTAACTCTGACAACTCAATTCGGTTCCTAGTTCCAACGTTTAGTGAAAAGTACGCTGGTCTACAAATCGGAAAGCCTGAATTCTAGCCCAAGTTCTATCATATGAGAGAGTCCCACAGGCAAGTAACTTAGCATTTCCTGGGTCTCAGTATTTCTGCCTCTAAAATGGGAATAACACCTGTTTGTCTATCTTCCAGAGTGGTTGTGGGGTTCACACTAGATGGTGTACCTATGTGCTCTCTGTGAATTATAAAGCTGTGTTGTACAAACACAACGGATCATCACTGAAGTTTTCTAACAGAGAATGCTCGTAGAGAAGAGAATTCAATTTGTAAGAGTTTATGTGAGGATGAACAAGAGATCTGAATGAACACTATGCTAAAAGGTTTAGTAAAAGAGAGCAATCTAAAACAGAAGTGTACATAATCACTTAAAAACATTTATAACTTAACTTCGATACCAGAGACTGACATACTGATATTGTGATGGGCTCTGCTCTTCATTAATTTTTTCCTATTTCTCCTTTCTATACATCTCTCTCTCTATATATATATATGTATATATCTCGACAGAGATAGTGATATATATCGATGTATATATAGAGAGAGGTATATGCAAAGATAGGCTTCCAAATGGATTTTTAAAACTCAGTTTAGAACCAATGAAATAGCTACCTAAACAAACAAGTCACAAAGAAATAAAGAATTTTAGGAAGGAGGGAACTATGGCAGGCATTAGTAATGAACTCTACTTCTCACCCCATTTCACCATGCAACTCAGTAACACCTCTCAGCTGACTCTAGTACTGGCCTCTTTCCAGATCCAAGATTTCTAAACAAGGGCATAAACCTGGTCATACACCTTTCTGGTTTTAAGGTGAATATGCCAGATGGTGAAACTCTCAACACTTCCTTTAATGTGTACTAGGTGTTTCCTGGGAAAGCAAACAGTCTGAGCAAGATAGTCAATGGAAGTTTGCAGAGGTTTGTGAAATGCCACCAGACACTTGTGATGACTATCTTAACGTACCCATAAAGGGAATTGAGAAGCCTGTGTATATATAATTTGTTTCAATTTTCCACAATATTATGCATTAATGAAAAAAGAATATAAAATACAGAATAATATTAAGGTAGATTTTGTCCTTTTCTTCTCTGGGGAGGTTGGGGTGACAAGTGAGACCTTTACTCCCAGTGTCTCATATTTTCAAAAAATATGAAGGGACTTTCACCTAATTTCTAGTTAAGTGAATAATAAGAGTGAACACATTGGTCTCTCTTTTCACAGGATTGCATTAGGTCGTTGTCCGCTGCCACAAAAATGTATTAAAAATTATATTTTACCACTGCGTTGGTATAAAGATAAATACAATCTGGGTTGAATTTTATTCTGATTTTAAAAGAAATTAACATTTTTCATGGACCCTTCAAATTACTGTGAGCCCTAGACCCTTTGCCCACTAGAAAATTAGCTCTTTCTATCTACCTCTCATCTGATTAATGAAAAAGTCATACCTAAGAGTCACCAGCTATGTTTTTTACGGGTGGGATGTGTGGCCCTATTTGCTCTCCTTTTTGGACCTGCCTGGCCCACTAGAGGAGAATCCTATCCTCTAGCGCCTGTTTCCAGGCTTAAAAAGCCCTGGGGCAGGGTCTTCCCTTGCAAAGCCTTTTTCTCCAACTTTTCTGATGGGACTAGGTGGGTAACTTTCATTAGAGTTTAAAGATGAGCTCTCTTTGACTCTAGATCTAAGCTATTTCCCAATTCAAATGTGAACTTATTAAGCTTGTGATGGAGCTTAATCTAGCACCTTGTGTGTCTGCTCAGCTGCTAGAACCCCGAGCGTGAGAGTATTCCCTGCTCCCATCCCCGCATTCTGCAGTGTGAGAAAGAGCTGACTCATTCCCAGAGAAACTGTGTATGATTTTATGCATTTTGAAAGGGAAATTTTTACAACCTAAACAAATTAAAAATTACCTTAAGTTGCTTATTTTCTAAATATTTTAGAGGAAGGAGATATCCTACAATTAAACTATAATGACTGGAATGAAAAATATTTATTTACTGACTGGACATGCATTATACAGACAGAATGGCACATGAAAGTGAGTAAGAAGGTCAATGTACATACTTGGCTTTCTGCTAGAAGGTTCCCACTGGATTCCAAGGTTTTGAGCCAGGCTCTGCGATAATACTTGTGCCACTGCCATTGGAAGACCATACTGTTTTTCAGAGTTGAAAGTGTGTGGGAGACATTTGAGAGAGTGCACAAAGCTAGTTATTATTTCTTAATTGTTACCACAAATCTTCTCAGTTCCCTAAGAAGAGCCTGTCAGTATCTAAAGATGGCATATGCTACTTCTCCCCTCCTCTTTACAACTGGGCCCAAGAAGCAGAAAGCCCCTCTTACTATGTGATATCTCTCAGAATTTGAAGCTCTCACATTGAAACATAAAATACAAGTCACAAAAGGCTGTGCTCCAATTCAACTTATACCAAACTAAGAATAAATTCAACTTACTAAAATATGTCAAGAGAGGTACCCACTAAATGGGCTACTGGGATAACCTGGTATAATATACTCCAGTATTATTCCAGGCTAATTGTAGGCTACTGAGATAACCTGGTATAATATATTTCAGTATTGACAAGAGTTTAGATATAGTTGGGTATGCTTTTTTGGTGCTGTTACCAATTAAGAATTTCCTTTATAAAACTGAAAGTATTAAAATCCAAACAATGAGATTAAGGAAATAGGTGTTTGAGTTCATTCTACAGATAGGTAGGTAGAAGACATGAAAATGAAAACATATACATAGGGAGAAAAAAAGCTACAGTACTGATATCAGAAATCCTTTGATTTTAATGAGTTAAATTTAACATGGACAGAGGAGCATTATAACAAAAAAAAGTCAAGGAAGGATTAATAAGCTTATAAGAGCTTAACATCTTCATCTATAGAGGCCTGAAAGTCTCTAGGCCAATCTTCAGCTGCATTTGCCTGATATATAGGAAAAATTGTCATTATGATACCAAAATACATCACTATGAACCAAAAGGACCACATTGGGTTCTATTTATTAATAACATAAGCCACTCATGCTACATTTGCCATGTCATCATTCTAAACAAGCACAAGAAAGGATGTAAACTGGGCCATAGGGAAAAAAGAGAACAGATACAAAGATGAAGCTCTACTTTAATTGGTAAAATTTACCTCATTCACACCAACTCCTCTTGTGCGAGAACAGACACCTCCAAAGTAACTCAGACTGCTTCTCTTATAGTGAAATGTCACCCGCCTTAAGAAAAAGCAGTGCTATGAGAAAACCAACGTGGTGGACCATCATTTCATACTCTCCCAAAATATGTCTACCCTCCTACACGGAACACCCCCAAAACATCCTCCTCCAAGAAATCAAAAACTGTATTCCAAATACCTTAAAATTTATGACATAATTACCTTTAAATTTGTTATGTTAAATAATTTCAATTGAGCAAGCACCAAGTACCTACTAAGCATCATGTACTAGCACAGGAATTTAAAACACCAAGATAAACAGACACAGCTCTTGACTTTTTTCTAGTAGCGAATATCTAATAGTGATTAAAAGGAATTAATATTGCTGATTATTAAAAATTGCTGATTAAAGATTGAAAAAACAGGAAGTAAAGGGTAACGGTGGAAGAAAAAGAAGGAGTAGTTTGGTTGGTTTCATTCCAGGACAGAACCTTAGAGGACTATCTGAAAATAGCTTTGCCATGATTGAGGAAGAGAATAGCTTATTATATTAAAAAGAAAGT
Source organism: Papio anubis (assembly GCF_008728515.1). NCBI lineage: Eukaryota > Metazoa > Chordata > Mammalia > Primates > Cercopithecidae > Papio > Papio anubis. The sequence continues at coordinate 90,479,413 of NC_044985.1, read as the reverse complement.
ATGGAACCCCTTTTCCTTGGTAGTAGAAACTCAACTGAATGGTTCATCTAAAAGCACTACATTTGCTAGCCTCTCTTGTAGCTAGGTGTGGCCCATGTGACTACCACCTAGCAAATGATTTGTTCATGAAACAGACATGTGCAAGCTTTCAGGAAACTTGCTTTACAGCAGTCAGCTCGGCTGGAAGGAGTACCCTTTTGTCCTTCTCCCGACATGTCATGCCCGCTGCCAGTAATGAAGGCTGGAGGGCCAGCAGGCATCCTAGACTGTGAGCTGACCTTCAGGATGGAAGTTATGGGCTCTAAAGGTAGATATTATGACTACAGAACCATCAGCACCCCAGCACCGGATATCCTAACTCCATGCTTCTTATCTAACAGACAAAGGAACACACAGCAATCTTGTTCAAGTCACTATTTTCTGATATTTAACTTAACTGAACCAAAAAAGGGATAAGGACAAATGTCAGACCAAAGACTACAATAAAGGCTGAAATGAGTACATACGAGATGAGGTGCACAGCATCAGCATGCTGCCTAATGCGCTGCCGGTATTTTGAGAACTCATGGAGCATCTGTACAGGGTTGGTGGTGATGTCAATCTGATCCCTCTCAGTCCATGTCTCTACAGCCACCAGGACAACCCTGGTGTTGAGCTGCTCCTTGTAAATCTGAGGGTATACAACAGGACAGGTGCAGGAGGAAAACACTGGGTCAAACATGCACGATCAGTGAGTCAGAGTCAGTGGAAGGACAGGAAGGGGGAGGTGAGAGGAGAACATGGGGTCATCATTAGCCCGATATATAGAATCTTCTTTTCCTTTCTTTTTTCCAAGAGCAAAAATAAAGAAAGAACAATCACACAATTTGGTTTCAACTCTCCTACAGGGTTATTTTGATCCCAGAGCAATACATTCACCATCCTAGGGAGAGACAGTAAGGATTCTAAAGCCAGGACATAAATTTAAAACATCGTTCATAAAATCACCCTTTCAAATCTCATATCAGGTAACAGGTTGGAGCCTGATATACCAGTTCTGAGTAAGTGCAGTGCAACCATTTATTCCTGCTGGATTGGCATGGATCACTAAATCTCCAGATAAGCACCAAACAATATAGCTGGCATGCCCTTGGAGGTCATATTATATGAAAAGTAAAATAGCACTGGGAGAGATTGAGAGAGAGACTCAATGATCTCAGGCTAAAAAAAAGCAGATCCCTATCACTCATCTCATCCTCACCACAGGGTGGCATCACCCACAATATTTAAATTGTTCCCTTCCTGCTCTGTTTCTACTTCTGGCCCAGTAGCTAAACAATTCACACAATTAAGCCACTTCAGTGAATGCTGTCATTTTGCCCTATTTTCAAACTAATTAAGAAAACAATGGGCCGGGCTTGGTGGCTCACGCCTGTAATCCCAGCACTTTGGGAGGCCGAGACAGGCGGATCACGAGGTCAGGAGATCGAGACCATCCTGGCTAACACAGTGAAACCCTGTCTCTACTAAAAAATACAAAACAATTAGCCAGGTGTGGTGGCGGGCGCCTGTAGTCCCAGCTACTCCGGACGCTGAGGCAGGAGATTGGTGTGAACCTGGGAGGCAGAGCTTGCAGTGAGCCGAGATCGCGCCACTGCACTCCAGCCTGGGGGACAGAGCAAGACTCCTTCTTAAAAAAAAAAAAAAAAAAAGATGGATGATCTTTGAACACACCGAAGAAGGGGAACACCATTATGCCTAAATCAAATTGAAGCTATTATATAATGACTTTACAACAAAAACAAGTTAAATGTAATGTCTTTTAAAAATCAGTGGTCAGTTTCAGAACCTTATGTGGTCACCCAAAATAAAAACTACACTTTGCATGACATGATTCTATTCAATCATCTTGAAACAACTAATTCAGAGATGCTACCAAGTAAACAGCTTTTGCAGGGGAAAAGATGTGTTTAAGATTCTCTTTTCCATATTCACTTGTGGTTTTCCTCTGAGAAGACAGACAAGAGCTGAAATTAAAGAAAATTAATAAATGGGGTGTAAATTGGCTCTGAGGTACAATCCTAACTCTATATGAGATACTCGATGTACATCCACTTATGTTATACTTTTGTGCAGTTGTGCCCACCAGGTACATAACATATGTGTGTTATGAGTATTTACATGATTGGAGGTTTGTGGACTGCTTAAAAGGCAGAAAAGAAGGCAGCTCTTTGGAGTAAATAAATATCATTTAGATATTTGGCAATTTATAAAAAATGGTGGGTTTTTTCCCCCATTTAAGAGGGAACACACAATAAAATACCAGATAAAAATATATTTAGCTGAGCAAAATAGCACTTTACATTACAACATATGAAGTAGTATTCTATATTTAATTTCTGACTAGTCAACTGAATTATTCATTGGAACATAATGTATAATGTTCATATCTATAGAGTTCTAACCTAAGACAGGAAAAAGCAAGAAAACCTTAACCATTTTCTGTAGTTCACAAAATAAGGAGGAAAACATATCAATATTAAAGATTTGTACAGTTAGAAGTCTTCGTAAGGAGATATATACTTTATTATTCCACATTAGTTGTATTTGGGGACTGCACTTATTTCCATCATCTAGAAATCAAGTGTGAAACATCACATCAATGGGAACACTAAGAAAATATATTTGTGTCCTTAAAAAAAAATTTTTTTTGTATTACCTATATTCTCCAAACATACTCCGCCTCAATCCATTTTTTCTTCTCTGTTACCACCATATATTTAAGAAAAGCCCAATTGTTTCTTTAAAAAGTCTCATTTGCCAAGTATAATAGCAAATAGATTTTGGTAGCTATTTCTCCGCTGTTTTTGTCCTCCATAGGTTGGGGACAATAATGTACAGACACGACTTAGAAGCAACACTAATGTACCTTTGGGATTCCGGGAATAACTCAGTCATCTGAAACTCTCAGAGCACTACTCTGTCAAGTGGACCATCCTATAATTCCTTAGCCAGATGAGTTTCAGGATTGTATTTTTAAATTTGCTCAAGAAATACCAAAAGTACAAGTAAGCAAACACAGATAAACCATTCCATCTTGGCACACAAATTCAAGAAAACTGGGATACTTACAGAATCCACAAGGTTGACCACGGACTTTGCAAAGTTGTTGGTATGTGCATGAGAAGAGCGATGCTTCTTATACTAGGGGGGAAATATATACCAGTCACTGCCAAATCATAAGTGAATAATAAATTTCAAAATTCTGTAAAAGCAGAAATATCTCAGCAATAGTAGAAATATTGATTTAAAAATATATAATTTAGTTTGCAGTATATTGGATTTGGTGGTGTTATTTCTCTGTTAGGTGGCAAAACTTTGACTATCTAAAACATGATGTTAGCTGGGCAGCATGGCTCACAACTGTAATCCCAACACTTTGGCAGGTGGAGGCTGGAGGATTGCTTGAGGCCAGGGGTTTGAGACCAGCCTAAGCAACACAGTGAAATCCGTGTCTTTACAACATTTTTTTCAAAAAAAAAACAAAAACAAAAACAACAAAACCTATCATGTTCTGAATAATAGTAAGGGCCTATAGAAATCAATATGAGAAGCTTTATACCTAAAAAAGTAAGTTTTTAATTTAGTCTTAACATCTACAAATTCAATCCTTTTGTTTTCATTGAAATAACATTTTGTAGCTCACACAAACGGCTTAACCCACTTTTCTCACTTTAAATTCAAGGCCACGCACAGATCAAGAAAATGTCTTTGTTCAGCACTTTAGATACTGTCCATGATATGGACAGCATTTGCCAGGCATTTAGTGTATCCTTTCAGAGGAATGCCTCCTCCAAATGAAGCTATTTACTTTTGACTGCTCAAAGTCAACACAAAGAGAAGACAAAAAGTAAAAATGAAGTGTGCTGAGAGTTTATGATTGTTTATGTTTATTTAAGAAATAAAGAAAAGTAAATTAATAGAGTAATTCTACAATGACATCTGGAGGGCTACGATTTAAGCAAGGAGTAGTACACTTTGCTTAGTATGTCTTTAAGATGACATTTGAAAACTGAAGTCTACCATAGGAAGATCATGCCCTCTACTGGTCCATGAGGCTACTGTTATTTCTACAACACTAAGGAAAAAAAAACCTACTTAAAACCACTGATTCCGGTTTGCACAAGTCTTTGACATTTATCTTCAATTATAATTATGAAAATAATGCATCTTTCATAAAGATTCAAAATATTTCTACATTAGAAAATTCTTTTATTTGCCCATTCGCACCCTGTAACTTTGTCAGATTCCCTTCATTTCATTCTTTCTCTATGTTTTTTAAACAAAGAATATACATATCTCAATGTTTACATATCTAATGTTTATTTTTTATAACAACGAAACGATTACCCATAATAAATGCTAAATAAATATTCTGCTATTAGTATTATAGTATTCATTAATACATAACTGTTGGTATATTACTATTACTGTTCATGTTACTGCTGCTACTGTACATCATAATCTGACCCAAATTGTCTGTATTTGTGTTCTTTTAAAGTAAACTGTAAATGTGTGCATAGAACTGGGTCATAAAACATCCTATTAATCTAAAATTATTCAGGCATTTAACACATTCTGTAAACTTGGCGTAAAGAAGTTTCTATAGATAGCTCAGCATTTTAAGTTACCTAGCAAATTCCACAAGCTGAAAATTTTCCAAGATACACTTAAGAGTAAAAGCAAAAATATTAACATTAAGTTCCTCTGGGGTGATGAAAATGTTCTAGTTCCACTGAATTGTGGATTGAAAGAAAAAATATTAGTTGATATATATCCTTCTAATGCAGTGGTGTTATCCACCTATTAAAATGAATTTTATTTTGCTTCTGAGTATTTGCTATTTTATTGAGATTTCTTTTTATAGTATAATGATCATGGAAAACATGACAAGTTTTAAAACATTTCAAGTTTTAAAAATTAATAAAATGAGGGCTTTTAAAAGTCTATCAAAGTGTAATGTTTTAAATTTATTTCATATTTGTAATTTTCAATCCTCTGATTTTCTTTTTAGAAAAATTATTTTACCTGCCATTGTTAAGTAAATTAGAGAGTGCCAAGAATGGAAGCAGAGATACCTGTTGGGAAGCTACTGCAATAGTCCAGGTAAGAGATAATGGAGGCTAAACAACTGTAGAGAGAAGTTAGTGAATTCAAGAACCACTATAAGGGTAGAGCTCCCACAACTGGATGATGTATAGGATGTGGAAGGTGAAGAAAGAGAATTAAAAGATAATTTTTAGGTTGTGAACTTGAACTTAAATAGATGGGGGATTGTGGTGCCACTTACAATAAGAAGAAAGACTAGGAGAAGAGAAGTTTAGGACTAGGCAACTAAGAGTTCTGATTCAGAAGTTCTATTCAAATCGATACTGAAGTAGAGATGTCAAACAGGCAGTTCTATACACGAGCACAGAATTTAGAGGGCTAGAGCTAAAAGTAGGGAGTAACGAATTTAAAGTCATGATCCCACTTAAAGACTTGAGACTGGAAGTTGTTACTTAGGTAGACAGTAAAGAAACAGAAGACAGCCCTGAACCAAGCCCTGGGGCACTCACATAATTCAAGATGTCAGATTTTAAAGATTTGTTAGAAATAGCCAGTGAGGTGAGAGAGCCACTGTGTCATAGAAGCCAAGAGATGAAACAAAATTTTCAAAAAAAGAGGGTAATCAACTGTGTCCAATACCGCTGAGAGAGTAAGACAAGGACAGAACAATGACCACTAGATTTGTTAACCTGAAGTGCCATTTAATTGGACACCGTTAGTAGAAACTGCAAGTGTTTCTCCTGAAACAACTATTTGCTAACCCCAAATAATTTACTCAAGATCACACAGCTAGAATTTAAATCCTTCTAGTCTCTAGGTTGAGAGAGGAGGTAAGCTGGTTCAGTTAACAATTCCTATTAAACAGTTCATGTATATTCCTAACAAATCATGATTATTAATGAGAACTCAACATTTGTTAGGTGTTTACAAAATGTAATGGTTTTTAAGTAAGGAAAACCAAGTGAGGTTTAAATTGAAAAATATTTAAATTATCCTCACATATTTACATTTATTGATGCACAGTTAAGAACGTAGCAAAAAACGGAAGCAAAACATTTGCTTTTCATGCACTTTAAAAATCTCAACTAATTTTCTATTAGAATAAGGTTTTTAATATTTATTTTTAACTTAAGCGGCTCAAAGACATGTTTGCAGACTCTTATCAAGGCTATAATGGGCTTGCAAATGAGGTTCTACCAGCCAGGTACTAAGATGCTTTTTACCAAATTGAGGGATTTTTCTTTTCTAATGGAAAGCCACTGATAATGTGACACCTATTAAAAATAAGACATCTGCATTTTTTTTCAGACAGCCAACGTTAAATCACTCTGAATTAAAGGGATAAGCTTGAATGCAAATGTAGGCAGAATGTTTCTATTTCCTGCGTGAATTAGAACTAATTTTGCATATAAAGAAAAATATGCAATCACCATTTATGATAAAACTTACTTTCACATTTTCTGATCAGTTTAAAACAATCTTTATTTAAACTGGAAAATTTGCTTTTCCTTCCTGAACACATGCAATCCTTAAGAAAACTGTCTTTTGAAAAAAAATTAATTAGAATTTGATTTTCAACTCGAAGGTGAGAATTATCAAAATAACTATTCTGGATCATACCGTATAAAGATTGTAAGATAAGTACTCTCAGTGAAATGATTATCCTAGAGCCCAGCAGCAAATCTCCAAATATGCAGAAACATATGTATTAATTATTTTAGTTTGGTTTGACTTTCAACATATGAATTTAAGTATTTGATCCAATAAGTTCTGATATACTACGAAGTGGCAATCAAATTTAAAAACAACCTTCATCTCATAGAAAGAATACCTCAAAAACACTTTTTTCAGCTCTCAAAAAAAAAAATTCTTATAAAATGACATGTGTATTTGGGACTATTATGGATTAGAATGTAACTTTGTCTTAAAGCTTCAAAAGGAATATATTTAGTTCTATCTGCCAAGAAGTACTATTTCTTTAATTACTAGAAATCTTAGGTAATTTCCATTTTAGGCATTATTACCACTTAAAAATAAAAGCTTTCCTTTTTCTTGAGACGGAGTCTCACTCTGTCGCCCAGGCTGGAGTGCGGTGGCGCAATCTTGACTCAGTGCAACCTCCACCTCTCAGGTTCAAGCAATTCTCCTGTCTCAGCCTCCCGAGTAGCTGGGATTACAGGTACACACCACCACATCCAGCTAATTTTTTATATATATATAAATATATATATAATATAAATAAACATATATATAAACATATATAATATATATATATATATATATAAAATATATATATATTTTTTTAAGTAGAGATGGGGTTTCACTATTGCCAGGCTGGTCTCGAACTCCTTACCTCAAGTGATCCAACTGCCTTGGACTCCCAAAGTGCTGCAATTATAGGTGTGAGCCACCACAAGCAGCCTTTTCATTCTTTTTAAACATCTATTCCCTCTAAATTTATCAGTACAAATTACAATTCTTTTTTCTTGTTTCAAAAACAGATGACCATATCAAGCCTACTTCTCACCCATTTTAATAATAATAATAGGCCAGGCATGGTGGTTCATGCCAGCAATCCCAGCACTTTCGGAGGTTGAAGCAGAGGGATTGCTTGAGTCCAGGAGTTCAACACCAGCCTAAGCAATATGGTGAAACCCAGTTTCTACAAAAAAAATAAAAATAAAAAAAATACAAAAAATAGCCAGGCATGGTCATATGCGCCTATAGTCCCAGCTACTTGGGAGGCTGAAATGGGAGGATCACTTGAGCTGGGGAGGTGCAGGTTGCGCTGAGCTGAGATTGGACCACTGCACTCCAGCCTGGGTGACAGAGTGAGAACCTATCTCAAAATAGTAACAATAATAATAATACTAACAATAATAAAATGAATGATCAAAATTTACCCTTAAAAGATGTGATAGCCTAAATAAGGAACTTTATCACAGAACATGTGACATAGTGTGTAGAAATTTTCTACATATAAAATAGTATTTTAAGAAGTGTGAGGCCAGGCGCAGTGGCTCAAGCCTGTAATCCCAGCACTTTGGGAGGCCGAGACGGGCGGATCACGAGGTCAGGAGATCGAGACCATCCTGGCTAACACGGTGAAACTCCGTCTCTACTAAAAAATACAAAAAACTAGCCGGGCGAGGTGGCGGGCGCCTGTAGTCCCAGCTACTTGGGAGGCTGAGGCAGGAGAATGGCGTGAACCCGGGAGGCGGAGCTTGCAGTGAGCTGAGATCTGGCCACTGCACTCCAGCCTGGGCGACACAGCGAGACTCCGTCTCACAAAAAAAAAAAAAAGAAGTGTGCTATTTTATTATTCATAAGAATAAGGTTATTTAAATGTTCACCATTGAGAAGGGTTAAAAACTAAATTCAAAAAATATGTTGTTTTAACAATTACCAAAAAACTGTAACTGTTTAATTGTAATTAACAGTTAATAGTAACTGTTTCCTATTTTCACAGTTACTGAGATTTGCTCTTTTGATTGATAGCTTCCTGTACTTTCCTGATATATTATGGTAGAACAAGAGATTTGGAATTGCAAGTAAAGGTTTGAGAACAGATTCTACAGATTAACAGCTATTTGAGAATGTACTTTGTGTATTCAAAGACATTGTATATATCTTAATTATTATTTCCACTACTCTAAAAGTATTTATATAATGAATGTTGAAAAAAGTTTAGGCTTCAAAAGCCATAATTTCACAACATGCCACAATGCTCAAGATTGAGAATCAGCTGGGAAAAAAATCTCAATGTTCCAATCAACAAAAATAATTCAGATAAAAAAACTATCTTGGGGTTTCAAGCAAATTAAAGTCCTTCAGAAACTCATATTTTAGCCTTTATTGTCTAAAATGACTGCCTACGCATCTGGCTTTCCTTTCTACCAAAAAGGACCTCTCTTAAATTATACGTGTTCTGATAAATTTTGCTTCTTACTAACATCTCAAGCAATATGTTTAAAGGCAACTGGAATAGAAAATAAATGTGCATACAAAAGTCAGAGGTATTCTATTGAAAAACTTTATATTCAACACAATTAAACTGATAGTTAATGGAAAACATCCATTAAAATAGGAACTTAAAAGTTTAAATATAAATTAAGTCACTATTTTTTTAAATTTATAATTTCAAGGCCTTCTCTGAGTAGGGTCTGCTAATTGGAATTTCACATCATTTTAGCATGAAGCACAACCTTATCATATCATGTACTAATCTAATTTTGGTTTCCTTAAAGTAAAACAAGGACTTAAAGATACTTGCAAAGCAATTTCAATTTTTGTTCCAATCTTTTGTAAGTTTGTCACCAATACCTGATTTCTACGCATTTTTAAAAGATACTCATCTATATAGTCTTTTCAGAAGTGCAACTTTGTTTTGATAAAAACAAGTACTTTTTGCCTTAGTGTATACAACTTTTAAAGTTCAATCACATAACTACAACAGAGATTACAACTGGCCTAAACAGTCTGGGGAATGTGGCAGTGGTTGCTGGAGCCAGCTCCCATCAGATCACAACAGCCAACTAGATACATCCTCTCCTAACTCCTTATCAGTGATCTCACTTTGATAGCTTGAAATCAGCTATGGTGGCAATATTTACACCACAGATATCAGCAAACATTATAAATCAAGAGAGCTAGGTGTTAAAATTTACAAGCACACCACTAGGATTGGGTGTACTAGTATGTAGCCTACTGACCAAGACTCTTCTGGGCTTCAGGCAAGTAATTTTATATAGGAAATGGTTAAGTATAGTTAACAGAGTTTCTATTATATCTTCAAGAGGGGAAAATGAGGAACAATGAATGTTTTTCGTATATCTTTTAAGTGTTACTGAAATGACATATTCCATCACATTTTACTTCCACAGAAGTTAACACGAGATTATTCATCTTTCCAATATTTAAAGACGGTAAGTCATCAAAGATACTCACTTTAGATACACCTTTATTTTATATGTTTACCTCCTACAATTATATCTACCATAATCATAATTAACTAATAAGAAAAAATAACATACTAGCAGGACAAAAGCATGGAATAAAATTAGAAAGCAATGACCAAATACATAGATGAAGAAAAGTAGAGAATAAGAATTTTAAATGAAGACAAAAGATGCCAGATAGTTAAATCTATTAATTACAATTATTAAACATAAGGAAAGTTTAGAGTTATGAAAATTCTGTAAAACTCGGAGTCTCCAAACACCAAGAAATAAATCAAGTCATTCAACATGTCTAAATATCTTGGGGTTAATAAGTAAAAAGTAATGATTAAATATAAAGTAAAATGTATTCTTTCTTAAGTAAGCTATCTGGTCTAACACCCACTGACTCTATATTCTTACCGTTTTGTGATCATTAACAATCATAAGTTCCAAATATTTCATTTCTTCAAATATACCACGTGATGGCTATGGAAAATAAAAATAGATGGTCAGAATGGTAACTGACATAAAATCTCTCTAGCGCTCACTGTTAAGTTGTAGATAAGACTCTTGAGTTTCAGAACAACTCTCTGCTGCCTACTTTATAAACACCTTAGAAGAATGTTGGTCAGGCAAATTTTAAAAAGTGATCATAAAATATGGGTATATATTTAAGTATTTAGAAAATAACTATATTATATTATTATTAAGGTACTTACTTATTAACATAGAAAACAGTCCATGTATGGCCGGGCGCGGTGGCTCACGCCTATAATCCCAGCACTTTGGGAGGCCGAGGCGGGCGGATCACAAGGTCAGGAAATCGAGACCATGGTGAAACCCCATCTCTACTAAAAATACAAAAAATTAGCCGGGCATGGTGGCGGGCGCCTGTAGTCCCAGCTACTCGGGAGACTGAGGCAGGAGAATGGCGTGAACCCGGGAGGCGGAGCTTGCAGTGAGCCAAGATCGCGCCACTGCACTCCAGCCTGGGTGACAGAGCAAGACTCCGTCTCAAAAAAAAAAAAAAAAAAGAGAACAGTCCATGTTGTTTGTATATGGTTTTTATATGTAAAAATATTCTAGAGCACAATTATAGCATAATTCTGTTAAAATAAATAAATCTCAATTTCACATTAACATGTGATAAGATTTTCATACTTACTTAAAATGTCAATGAAAATCTATGTAAAACTCATTTAATAAGAACAGCATAAGTTATAATTACTTCCAGGTATAGCTGATACAGGTATCAATGTAGTTAAATAGAAATATTAACTCACTAGAGTGAAATTCTAAAAATAATACACTAATTCTTAACTGCTCAACTTCTCAAAGGAACAAATATTGGCAATTACTACATTCTAAAGTCTTCTAAATTAACTAGATAATCCTTTAAGAGTAAGTATTTTAGCCTTCATTTGGACTTTTCTTTTTCATAGGTGGAAAATTACAATGGTGGCTCTTTTTTCTTTATGTACATAGTCATTGATCACTTTATATTTGATGGAGTGGACTGTAGTGAAAGAACAGCAGCCATTGTAAAACTTATTATTACCAACCACATCTTTATGAATGAGCTAAAAGAACTCTTATAATAACTTATATAATATATAATAAATGTATCCATAATTATCATAATAAGAGTTTCATGAAAGGGAGGACAATTTAACCTGGAACTAAGTTTTTGATGGCTGGCGGTCTATTTTTTTTCACAAAAAAATACACTCAGCAAAACATTATCTAAAATGTGTGATTTCTACTATAATTACTCATTAAGTTATCTAGTAAACTACCATGATATGTATAAGCTGTGGAATTAATTCTCAGTTACATAGCATTCACCATGTTATTACTAAACAGTCCCCATCATTACAGCTTTCTAGCCTATTATGAAAACACCAGAAACATAATTTCAGTTACAAAGCCCCCATACGTTTATCAATACATGTGAAGTATATAACAGTAGTTGATTATACAATTATATGATTTTTATTTAGAAACTGTTATATTGCTAATAGTCAAATAAATTCATTGTGTTCTGAAAAACACATACAGTTTTAAAGTTTGGTGTAACAGAATTTTTAATTTGAAAGTAATATAAATAAGCATGATTAGCCAACATTTCAAAAGCTAACTCCTCTCCCTACATTTTTTATTAACAGAAATGTTTTATATGACACTATATAAGCCATATAGAAAGAAAAGTCTGCTGTACTTTAAACAGAAAATAAAACGTACTGCAATTATCATCAGAAAACACCTTGAAAACAGAGCTAAAACAACACATTCTTTAGATGACATCAGGGTTCAGAGACTACTGTCATCAGTTTGAATCACTAACAGAAAGAGATCAATAAAAAGCAGTGTGCTGAGAAGGCTCAAATCATTGGGTTTTTTGGTTTATTGTTTTCATTTTTAAACAACAGTCTCCAAAATCTAAACTGTTTTAGGTACACTTAGATACTGTGTGATGATAAGCACATGACTTCACTGAGTAAAACAGCACCACCCAAGGCTCAATGCCACACTCACATTCACTGCTCTCTTCCTTCTTTTCAACCACTGTAATTCAGATAGAAAGGGCCACTGGTCACCTCTTTCCATAGCTGTGGAATGGAAAAATCAGTATCAAAATTTTATGCTTATTTCAATAGGAGTATGTTTTAAAACATTACATGAAGAAACAGTGGCACTGATAATATATGTCAAACTAAGGTGAAAAAAAAGCACACTGATCATATTTCACTCTCATGACCATGAAGATGGTTCAAATGTAATTTTGCCCCAAACATCAAGAAAACACAATGTTCAAGATTCATTAAAAAATGCATATTTGACATATAACCACTTGACAATATCTGAAAATTTGAGAGAATTCTACTATGTCTAATTCATTTTAGCATTCAAAATAATATATGGCATTAGCTTTTGCATAAATTATTAAAAACTTTCAGCAGTAATATACAGAAATAAAATCACATGCCCCAACAATCCAAAAGAAGCTCCTGCCAACATTAGCACACTTAAGATGTGTCTGGAGCAGAGCTTGAGAGGGAGGCAATCCAAGCTGGCTCAAGAGCAGCAAACTGCCAGGAAAATTTCAGGATGAACTTCACTGTAAATGACTCTACTAAATTTGGCCACACTTTCTGGTTCCCAAGGCAGCTTTACTCACAGCCTTCATGTTTTAGTCTTTGCATTGGAAATGACTCTCCATGCCTCTTTATCTGAGAGCCACCGTTCATTCCAGTGCTGATCCACGATATTCACCCCAGATATCAGACCAATTCCACTTCCAGCAACCCTGCATATCTACTGAGCTCCACCAAGTAACAGCTCCTACTACATAAAATATAACCGCTATTTTAATTAAAACTTACTGAGATTCTTCATTTGCTTAGAATACTGTCCCGCCAAGGTTTTCTGGATAATATGTGGTCGACCTGTGCTTTTCTGAAACACAACAATTGTAGGCAATTTAGAAAGCAAGATGTGAACAAGCCTTTATGAAACAGTGTTAGAACGTTCTCTAATGTCCTTCTAAAATGGGAATATTTATATGTCAGTTTTTAGCTATCAAAAGTGTAAAGTATGTCTTATTGAAATCTTAATTTTACATAAAAGAGTATCATCTAACTGCCCAAGTTTAGATAAAAGCATGGTGTTATTGGTTACTCTTAAATCTTAGCTTTCTTCAAAGCTATAAATGGGAAATTCATAAGAAACACAAAAAGCCAATAAATATGTAAAAACATGCCGAATGCTTTCATATTCCTTCAACATGCAATTTTTTTTAAATGAAGCACCAACTTTTGCCATAAAACTGGTGAAGTTTTAAAATTACGATATCCATAGTTAATTACCATTGCAAGGCCAAAAGCATTCTCACACCTTGCTGGCGAGAGGAAATTGGTAGCATAGTTTGAGAGAGAAATTCAGCAAGGTCTATCAACAAACGTGAAAACATTTATATTTTTTTGCCCTAGAAATTATGCTTTTAGGAATGTCTATTACCATTATTCTTATTACTATTAGCTTCCATTACTGAGTGCATAGTATGTACCAGGTACTGTTAATGTACGCATTACTTAATTTAGTCCTAACAAAGATCCCATATAGTGCATGGTTTATCCCTGTTTTACAAACAAAGATATTGAGGCTCAGAGAGATATATCCTTGTCTTAAAATTGTATTATAAAATAATGGTCCAATTTGTTTTTTAAAATATATGGGACTATATCATTGAAAACTGGAAGAACATACTCTGAAATATGACAAGAAGTTATCTTTGGGGGGGACAGGATAATGGATAATTACTATTTAAGTATTTGTTTTGCTTTTCCAAATTTCCTATATTAGTTTTATAACCAGAAAAAGTTATAAAAAAGAAACTTAATAGGTTACATAAGACTTATAACAGTTTTGCTATTCGTTTATTACTTGAGAGATAACATGAATTCTCATTAGAAATATTCCATGCATATTACTTGATTTATCGCAAAGCATACTAAAATCAATAATAACAAATTAAACATCAAAATATCTAAAATTAATTACAGTAAGCTCTAAATTCTGGTAAAAGGTGAAAAGGTAGTAATGAAATTAACAATGGGATCAGCAACACAATTTTAAAAACGGACTAATTTAAAGTTTCAAGCACTATTTCTTTCTTCTACCCATAGTGTGGATGAGGACAAATCATTACATAAACAAAAGGTAGGCAGTAGGAAGGAAGGCAAAGAGAAGGCGATTTGCATGTAACAATCAGGCCCTGAATACTATGATCATAAGCAAATATGATCAATGTAAAACTAATGCTTTAAACATTATAACAACAGTTTATATTTATAAATCCTTATGACAGTTTAATAGACATTGTCACCTACATTTATTAATTCATCAAATCTACAAAATCACCCCACTATGAATGCATTAAAAAATTATCTCATTTTATACATTTAAAAAACTCGAAGCATAAATAGTTATTATGTGGGATTCTGTGTTTTGTTCTTTGTGGATTTTTTTAGGGTACCAGGGCCATTAATCATTAAAGCCAGAAATCAAAGTCAGAGTTTTTGCTGAATGAGTTGAATAATTTTGCTGTACACAGATTATCTTTCCTTACTGGAGTGAGAAAAATATCATGTTACTTAATCAAAATGTCTTTATCTAAGTGGGCTGTCTTCAGTATCTGATAATTTTTATAGTTACTAGTTGAAAAATGACAGAGGTTTACTCACACACCAACCCTTTAAAACTTTTCTGTTACAACTTTGAAATTTACCCCATATTCACACAAACACTGCCACAACCAAGACAATAAAAGTTTGTCTGTTTAGCTTTTATTATCAGTAGCCTACATGACTATTAGCCGTTTCACTATTTATTTATTTATTTATTTATTTATTGAGATGGAGTCTTGCTCTGTCGCCCAGGCTGGACTGCAATGGCACGATCTTGGCTCGCTGCAACCTCTGCCTCCCAGGTTCAAGCGATTCTTCTGCCTCAGCCTCCTGATTAGCTGGGATTACAGGCGCCTGTCACCACACCCAGTTAATTTTTGTATTTTTAGTGGGGACAGGGTTTCACTACATTGGCCAGGCTGGTCTCGAACTCCTGACCTCGTGATCTGCCACCTTGGCCTCCCAAAGTGCTAGGATTATAGGTGTGAGCCACCGCACCCGGCCCAATTTTATCTAAATTTGAAATCCCTAAAGATAAAAAATGTTTTCTGTTCCCCATCAAATATTGCAATATTCTGACTCTGTCAGTCACAAAATATTATTTTACCACCTCAGTTCTTTTCACTGATCTGACTTCCATACTCTCAGTACCTTAATCTCCTCCTATTCTTCCCCTTGTCACTCCTCTCCAACCCTGTCAGGTTCCTCAAAGTTCCTCGAACACCCTAGGCACACTCCTGCCTCAAGGCCTTTGTATTTGCTCATCTCCTAGAATGTTCTTCCAGCTCTCTAATTTCCCTAAGTTCTTCATTCACCACTTGTCTTCTCTTGGTGGCCTTCCCTGAACCGTGTATATATAAAAATTTAACTTTCCACCTTCCTGGCTTCACTTTTTCTCCTTACCACGTATCACTATCTAACATATCACATGTAATTACTTATTCATTCTGTGTATCCCTATCTGCCCCTATAGACTGTAAGCCCCATTTGGCTCAGTCTCTGTCTATTTTATCAGCAAAGTATCCCCAGAACCTGAAATAATACCCAGCTTGTAGTAAGCCCTCAATACAATATTTACTGAATATACATCAAATTTTAAATTTGACTGCATTCTATTAGCAAGCAACACTATTAGAGCATGTGATTTCTTGTCTAAATCACTGGTTTATGCATGACTCTAAACATTATTTTCCTCCCTATCTGTAAAGAAAACTAAGTATTCTATAATGTAACCATAGTTCAGCTCACAGATTTCCGCACTAAAGATTTTCAGGTTCATAAAAGTTAAGTACATTCTTATAGTCACACAATTTTCTAAAGATGACAGTTAAGAATGAAAGCTATTTTTTTCTAATTTCAATAGGTTTTTGGGGAACAGGTGGTGTTGGGTTACATGAATAAGTTCTTTAGTGGTGATTTCTGAGATTTTGATGCACCCAACAGCCAAGTAGGGTACACTGTACCCAAATGTGTTTTATCCCTCACCACCCTCCATTTTCCCCCAAGGCCCCAAAGTCCAATGTATCATTCTTATGCCTTTGTGTCCTCACAGCCTAGCTCCCACATATGAGTGAGAACATACAATGTTTGGTTTTCCACTCCTGAGTTACTTCACTTACAGTAATAGTCTCCAATTCCCTACAGTAATACTCTCCAATTCCATCTAGGTTGCTGTGAATGCCATTATTTCATTCCTTTTTATGGCTGAGTAGTATTCCATGGTGTGTTTGTGTGTGTGTGTGTGTGTGTGTGTGTGTATCCCTCTCTCACATTTTCTTTATCTACTTGCTGACTGATGGGCATTTAGGCTGGTTCCATACTTTTGCAATTGCAAATTGTGCTGTTATAAACGTGTGTGTGTGCAAGTATCTTTTTTGTATAATGACTTCTATGAAAGCTAGTTTAAAGCAAGGAGGCTGGCTGGTATAAAACAAAATATTCTCCCCGCTCTTTTCATAGACTGGGAAGGACTAGGATTTGCTTCAGAAAACCTATGTTTGATGCCTGTTATTATCCCTTACTGGTACTTGGGCCTGGCATGTGCGACTTAAACTTCAAAACTGAGGGTACCACTCTAAATTTGAAATAAGGTAACATGTACAAAGGCACTCTGAAATCTACATTCTTTTCTCTTTTCTGCTCAAAGGCAAAGATGCTGGAGGAGTAGAACGCCATCAGGCAACTGATGGCATAGACTCACCTCATCATGAACCAGCTCCAGTGGCTCTATCATATACACGAAGGTATCATCTTCAAACATGCCACTAGCACAAAAGAAACCACACAAGGAAGGAACAAACAAACACAGGAAATGGCAAGAAATAGCAAGTGAGCTTCATTATTGTGTCTTCAAAATAAAGAGTATAACTGAACAAATCCCTTTACACTGTCACAAGTTTAATTCACATATCTGCATGGAGTCCCACTGTGGCCCCAGCACTCTATTAGGCAGCATGGAGACTATAAAAATTATAAAAGTATACATCAAATGCATGCAAATTATACCTGATATAACTGATGTTTGAAATTCAACAGATTGGAAAACTACTCTGGGATAGGACTATTCACTCAGTGGCAGTCTCTAAAGTAATTATTCCAGAACCATGTACAACTATACAAACTTCTAGTTATGCAAATTCAATATCATCTGTAAGAAAACAGGTTCTTTATATATGAGAATAATCTAAAACCATCTGTTTCTGAAGAAGCAAACAGTGGTATCTTTATGCTTACAAATTCTAAATTGCCATCAAGCAGTATGACTCTATGTCATACAAATTACATTTAATTTTCAGGGACATAAGGTTTTTTATAAAAGGGCAAAAAGTTTCAAGATTCTTTGTCATCACATGGCCAAAACTAAGTCTTTATATGAGGTGCTACTGTGTTCAGGTCTAAAAGGTGCCAACACATGGTTTTGTTAGAGCCCACACCTAGGTCAATGTGAGAACTCCTCTCTTTGTCACCCCACCCTTGCCTGGCTAACTCCAACTTACTGTTAGGTCTAAGTTTCTTAGATCTAAGGGCTACTGACTCTCAAGTCTAGTTGTAGGTCTAACTGACATGCCCTCCGGAATATGCCACTGGGAAACCTTCCTGGACTAGGTTTTGCCACTCCACAAGCTCCTATCTTCCCCTTTACAGCTCTTAGCACAATGGTAATTAAACATTCACTTATGTAATCATTTGATTAATCTCTGGATCTCCTACAAACACTAAGTGTTCAAGAGGACAGGGACATTGCCCTCCTTGTGCACCACTCCATATGCAGTCCCTAACACAGCACTGGCACAGAAGAGTCACTAAAATAAATAAATATATATATATATATATATATATATTTAGTATATATATAATATATAAATATAAAATATATATATATCCATAAAAGGAAAACTGGAAAGGGTCAATGAATAAAATGCCAATGACATTCCCACTTACTGAAGTCCATTGCAGGTTGACAGAGCCACCTTGGAGTCTTTGACGCCTCTAATGCTTCCATGGTAGTAACAGTGCTCTCCGCCCTGGAAAGCAGAAGGTTTCATTCATTGGTTGTATTTTATGCATCATGATTAATTCTTTGGGTGCTTCCATAAAGCAAAAAGAAATGCAAGGATGGGCATATATGTGCACTGTATTAATAACCCTAGAAACTCCTCTTAAAGTTGCAAATAAGACTAGGCAATTTTTCAACTTTTTTATAATAAGCATGTGTATATTAAATTGAATGAAGGAGAAAAGGCTTTAAAAAACAATGACACCAAGGTAATTAATAAAACATACATTTCTTAAGTATGTATTATAGGAGTACAGGTACTTCTCCGATGTTGTTACGGAACAAGGACTTCCACTTGACTGAAGAGAAACTCCAAAAGTTTGTTTATAATCATTTTTGATGGAAAACTATACAATATCTTATTTGTTTTCTTACCTTTAAAAATTAACTTTTAAAACATTTTAGAAACAATACATGAATGTAGTTTTCAAAGTCACATAATAACTACAAATTTTATTTTAAAAAAAAACATAGCAGTTTCCTTTGTCCCTCAAAGGAACCCCATCAAATCTTGAAACTTTTCACCTTTGTCCCATCAAAACAACCCCATCAAAAAGTAGGCGAAGGATATGAACAGACGCCTCTCAAAAGAAGACATTTATGCAGCCAACGGACACATGAAAAACTGTTCATCATCACTGGTCATCAGAGAAATGCAAATCAAAACCACAATGAGATACCATCTCACACCAGTTAGAATGGCAATCATTAAAAAGACAGGAAACAACAGGTGCTGGAGAGGATGTGGAGAAACAGGAACACTTTTACACTGTTGGTGGGACTGTAAACTAGTTCAACCATTGTGGAAGACAGTGTGGTGATTCCTCAAGGATCTAGAACTAGAAATACCATTTGACCCAGCCATCTCATTACTGGGTACATACCCAAAGGATTATAAATCATGTTGCTATAAAGACACATGCACATGTATGTTTACTGTGGCACTATTCACAATAGCAAAGACTTGAAACCAACCCAAATGTCCATCAATGACAGACTGGATTAAGAAAATGTGGCACATATACACCATGGAATACTATGCAGCCATAAAAAAGGATGAATTCATGTCCTTTGTAGAGACATGGATGCAGCTGGAAACCATCATTCTCAGCAAACTAGCGCAAGAACAGAAAACCAAACACCGCATGTTCTCACTCATAGGTGGGAATTGAACAATGAGAACACTTGGACACAGGAAGGGGAACATCACACACCGGGGCCTGTCGTGGGGTGGGGGAAGGGGGGTGGGATAGCATTAGGAGATATACCTAATGTAAATGACGAGTTAATTGGTGCAGCACACCAACATGACACATGTATACATATGTAACAAATTTACACGTTGTGCACATGTACCCTAAAAGTATAATAAAAAAATTAAAAAACAAAAAACAAAACACAGCAGTTTCCTTTGTCCCTCTTTCCCCTCCACCTCCAAGGCAACCATTTTTAATGGTTTAAGCTGTTTCTTCTGGTGTTTGGCTACATATTTTTGAAAGTTTATATTTTTATGTTCTGACTAATTCCATGTTAGAAATTATCTACCTAATATAGGATCTTGAAAATCTCTCTCATCCCCAATACATTCTAATGCATATCACCAGTTTTAGTTAAATCTATATTGTTTATGTGTACACAAATACTGTTCACAGCTCTGACACTAATAATTATTGTATTTTCTTTCTTGCTCCATTTTTTTTTTTTAAGCATTTTTGCTCCTTTGTTGTACTGGGTACTCTGTGACACTTTTTTTTTTTTTTTTTTGGAGACGGAGTCTCACCCTGTTGCCCAAGCTAGAGTGCAATGGTGTGATCTCGGCTCACTGCAACCTCCGCCTTCCAGGTCCAAGTGATTCTCCTGCCTCAGCCTCCTGCTGTGATGCCTTTTAATCAAGAAAACTATGCACTTCAGATCTGGGCAGCTATTTTTTATAAATAACAATAATTTTTATTATTTATAAAAAGAATATTTATAATAAAAAATAATATTTATTATTTATAAAATATAGCTGAGAATTCCCTCCATTCCATTTTTCTCCATACATGAGCTCCTACCAGACTAGGGAAGTCCCCGACTTCTTATCTGGTTATCTGGCTGCACGGGGCAGGCAGTAAATTGGGGACTTAACTACTCTACATCTACTTTCAACCAGTTTTTCTTTTTTCAGATGCTTTTATTTCTGCCTTTCTGGGATAAGTGACATAAGTTGACTTGTTTCTTCTTGGTTTCCCCCCAAACGAACTTAGCAGAGCATGAAAAGCTCAAAGGTAAGAGTCAACCCTCATCCACCTTCCACCTCCTGAAATTTTATAGCTACGTCTCACCTGCTTGTTTTCTCTTCTCCTGTCTTTGTCTTGGTGGGTTCATATCCTTTTTTATTCCCTAACTGTTCTTTAGGTGGGTTATTGGGAGAAAAAAGAGATAAATATATATTTAGACGGTCAGGGATTGGTTCCAGAACCCCTACATACTCCCAAATCTGCACATACTCAAGTCTCACAGTCAGCCCTGTGAAACCCACATATATGAAAAGCTAGCCCTACATACACACAGGTTTTGCATCCCACGAATACTGTGTTTGCTTGAAAAAAGTCTACATATAAGTGGACCCGTGCAGTTCAAGGATCAACTGTATGTATGTGTGTGTGTACAGTAAAGGGCTGCTTTTCTTTTATTTCCTTTTTTAAAGACAGTCTCACTCTGTCGCCCAGGCTGGAGTGCAGTGGCATGATCTCAGCTCACTGCAACCTCCACCTCCCAGATGCAAGCAATTATTGTGCTTCAGCCTCCTGAGTAGCTGGGATTACAGGCATGCGCCATCGTGTCCGGCCTTGAATCACTGCATTTTTTGAACCTTACATGAGACTTCAGGCAATATCCAATCATCATAAGAAAGTTTTAATAGCCACATTGTGTAGTTATATTAAGCATTATAAGCAATTTGGTAGCTTCCAATTTAATATCAGTAGTAGTGGTATTAGAGGATTTTCTGAGATTTTTATTACTAAATTTATATCAAGTTTTTAAAAAGTATTATGGACAAATATTATTTGGTAACACTTCAGACCACGGCAAAGTAACATCTTGAGTTATATCATATAAAATAAATCCTGAGAGAGAAGGAGCAATCCATCTTGGGTGCCAAGCATAACAGTAGTGGGCCAGTACAGGGAGCCCACTTCTAGAGGGCACTGGCAATCATGACTTTGGACAGTCAGCTCCAGGGGTGCCTACCACCCAGGAGTCTGGCCATCTTCACCAACCATTACCTCACAGTGACTGCTGTCTCCATATACCCATATGGGGACAGAAACAAAGTGCAAAAGGCTCTTCTAAAAATAACAAAAGGACAAACTGATTCCCACATCTTCAGGTTCTCAAGTCCATGATTCTTTCTCCAGTCAGGAAGACTTGAGACAATTAAAGAGGGCTGGCCCTGACCACCTAGGAGTGGGTCACAGACCTGTGACTTGGCAAATGGCAGAAAGGAGAACCAAAATGGGCTCAATTCAGCCCATGACACAAGTCTCTGTGCACCCCTATAGACATCAGCATTTTCAGATCCAAAACTGTCAGTTAATTAAATTCAACAAAAACAGAGCATCTGATAAGTGGAAGTTATTGGCTAGTCACAGGAAATTAAAAATCCTAGTATGCTCCCTACCTTTTCCAGCCTGCTACTTGCACACAGCTGAACACTCCACAAGCCAGATCATGCTCAAATAATAACTCTGCTCCACAAGGTTTCCAAGGTCAGAATCCCATTGGAACCTACCAGGCTTCCTCTTCATATACTGACACATTGAAGCCATGTCCATCTTATAAAAACACTTCCTACCCAGAAACGGCTGGGGATAATAACTTTGTGACTCTAGTGATAACAACTTGTAGGGGAAACAAAATCCGGTTCCCTGGTGTTACTAATCTAATAACAGGAACTGGACAGGCATCATGGCTCATGCCTGTAATCCTAGCACTTCGGGAGGCCAAGGAGGAAGGATTGCTTAAGCCCAGGAGGAGTTTGAGACCAGTCTGGGCAATGTAGTAAGACCCTGCCTCTATAAAAAATAATAATGATGATAATAATAATAGTAATAACAACAGGAACTGTTTGATTCTACTCATTTCAGTGGAAACAAGACCAATAGTTTCAATTTGGTTTTTAAAATTACCCTACCTTTGTGTCTAACTATTTTATCTGCATGGTAAAGTTCCATCAGCCAGTTCTTTATTGCTTATGAAACTCCCAAAAACCTGGACATTCATAGTGACCACACACTGATATTTTCAATCTATTCCTGCAGGGCTGGATAAACATTTGAAAAGAAACTACACAGCCCTTAACTAGAAAATGTGTATATTATGATATCTAGGTTCTGAATATAATAATAAAAACTACTGACACTATACTCAAATGATTATTCTATATATGTATCTTTAAATTTTTCAAGCTTATCAACTACTAGGATATGCTAAACTATTTTAATAATCAGTGAGCTGATAACAAATGAGAAATAGAAAAAAGATATCTATAATGGGACATGTATACCTGATTTTGACTACTGCAGAATAAGGAAATAAAAATAATAATTTTGGAGAATTGGGGAACTTGAGACCCCAACACATAAATTATTAAATAATTTGTTAAATTATTAAATAATTTGTTTAATTATTTACCTTCATTAAATTTAATAGGGAAAATGTTCTTGCAGTAGTTTAATAAAGTATTAGAACAGTATGGCTCTTCCAATGCTATGTAAATTTTTAATAGTTCATATAAATTATACTATTCCAACTTAAAATAGCTTTGTGAGGAGCTAGTGTCATCTGCTATCTTGATTTCTTGGGGCATATTTTAACCCCGGGCTCCTTACATATTCTATAATATACTCCGAATGTTGCCAGGAAGGGCAATATTTTGAATGATTAATAATAATTTCAACTTTATACTCAAAATTCAAATAACTGATAATCCTGGATCTAATTTAAGTGATTTAGTGTGGATAGTTTTGTTTTCCTTGCTATTGCTTAAATTGTTTATTATTTATGCAGTGGTAAGAAAGTTTTTTAAAAACTGGCTATTAATTCAAAGACTAGGGAAAAAATTCTAGTGTATACACAAGTAAAAGAGTCATTTTTAGTACAGGAGTGGAAATACAAACTTTAAGTTATCTAACTCTTTGGTTAGAAACAACACAAACATGATTTTTTAAACCCAATTATGGCAAGTTGAGAGGCAGTAAAAAAGAAGGGAAAATAGATTTAAAAAATAGTCTGAAAATTTCATTAAAATATTACTAAAGGAAAAGGGAATGAGAAAAATAAAGGAAAGGAAGCAGAAAGAAGTGGGGAAACACTCAGAAAATGGAAGACAGGCAGACCTGTGTGTCTGAAAACACTCCTGGCTCCAACAGAGCACCTCGGCCAGACTCTGATTGACTTCTGCAGGGCCCACCCTCCCTTACTCACACACTAGATAAGGTCTTCAGAACACGCACTCCTCCAATCTCCTCCGCTCTGCATCAACCCTACCTCCCAGCCAGGAGCCATGCACACAGAGACCTACTCCACTGACCATAATCCAAGCTCTCCTGCTGCCAAAAAGCCTTCACTCCTAGAACGGAGCTTGAGCTGAGCTGTGATGATGATTTGATAAGGAAAGCACAAAGAACATTCTAAAAGGGTGATGTAGTTATACTGATAAAGAAAAGAATAAAGGTGAGAAGAGAACACAGGACCCACAAGGGCAGGAATTTTTATCTGGTTCACTGATACATATCTAGTACCTAGAACAGCAACTATGACCTAAACTAGGTCACGGTACAAGCTAAATCAACATTTTTTCTGCTTTTTTGTTTTTTAAAAGTTATATATATCAGGCCGGGCACAGTGGCTCACGCCTGTAATCCCAACACTTTGAGAGGCCGAGGCGGGTGGATCACTTGAGGTCAGGAGTTCGAGACCAGCCTGGCCAACATGGTGACACCCCATCTCTACTAAAAATATGAAAATTAGCCAGGCGTCGTGGCACATGCCTGTAATCCCAGCTACTCGGGAGGATGAGACAGGAGAATCACTTGAACCCAGGAAACAGAGGTTGCAGTGAGCTAAGATCGTGCCACTGCACTCCAGCCTGAATAACAGAGTGAGATACTATCTCAAAAAAAAAAAAAAGGTGTATATATCTAAAATATACATGATATTTTGATATACATAGTGAAATTATTACTATAGTCAATCAAATTAACATGTCTTATTTCTACCTCACAGTTACCTTTTGTGTAAGCGTGTGGCTTGAGCACCTAAAATCTACTCTGTTAGCAAATTCCCATCATACAATATGACTGACCATAGCCCTCATGCTATTCATTCCATCTTGAGACTTACAGCCTACATAACTGCAACTTTGTACCATCTGACCTACATCTCTCCAACCCACCACCTCACTCTCACCCCTCCACCTCCTGCACCTGCTAACCACTGTTGTGTTTCTATTAGGTTGGTGCAGAAGTATTTGTGGTTTTCGACATTACTTTCAATGGCAAACACCGCAATTGCTTTTGCACCAACTTAAATACATATTTGACTTTTTTAGATTCTACACATAAATGAGGTCACAGAACATTCTCCCTTCTGTGTCTGGCTTATTTCAACACACACACACACACACACACACACATGTGCATACAATGGAATAGCATTCAGCCTTAAAAAAGGAGATCCTGGCATTTGCCAAATATGGGTGGACCTGAAGGACATTATGCTATACAGTAAAACCATATTTGTTTAATGAATGAGCAGGAATGGCTTATTCATGAGCATATGTGACAAGACCAATCTTAAAGGATTCTTGTTTGATGAAGAGGGTGGGTAAATTCTTATTCCCCACCTGGGTTTTTTGTTATCGTTTAGATATCATAAAGGTTGTTTAGAAATCATAAAGTTTACCTTTTTAAGTATGCAATTCAGTGTTTTTCTTAGCATATTCACAGAGTTGTATAACTATCCCTACTATCTAGTTTCAGAATAGTCTCATCACCTCAGAAGAAAAGTCCTGTACTCATTAGCAATCAATCCCCATTTCTCCTCCCCTGCACTCCACCAGGCCCTGGCAATCATGAACCTACTTTCAGTTCCTATGAATTTGCCTATTCTGGACATTTCAAATGAACAGAAGCATATCATATGCGCCCCTTCGTATATGGCTTGTTTTACTTAGCATAATGTTTACAAGGTTTATCTATAGTGTAATATGTATCAGTACTTCATTCCTTTTATGACTGAATAGTAATTCCACTATGTGAATATGCCACATTTCCTTTATTCCTTCATCAACTGAAGGACATTTAGGGTGTTTCCACCTTTTGGCTACTATGAATAATGCTATGAACATTTATGTACAAGTTTCTTTGTGGACATATATATTTAATTCACTTGAGTATATGCCTGGGAGTAGAACTGCTGCATGATATGGTAATTCTTTGTTGAACTTTTTGAGGAACTGCCAAACTGTTCTGCCAAGCAGCCACACAACATTTTACATTCCCACAACCTGTGTATGAGGGTTCCAACCTCTCCACAGTCTCGACAGCACTGGTTATTGTCCATCATTTTTATTACAGCCATCCTCGTGGGTATGAATTGGTGCCCACCCAAGTTTAAAACTAAATGAGAGAGTCACATAGAAATGAAACATAAAAATGTCACCTTCATTTATTATAGAGCTATACTGGAGGAGAGGATTAGTTGAGAATCTAATAGGCCTACTAATGCTGCACCCAGGAGTTAGCTAGCCTTACCCATCCAGGCAGAGACAATGTGGGACAACTCAATCCCCCCCTGACACACACACACGGGGGTGGCCACAGTACAATTCAGAGAAGAGAAAGGTGGAGAGAATGTATTCTTCCTGTAGGAAGGTGGATCCTATTTAAAAAAAAAAAAAAAAAAAAAACAGGGGAGGGAGGAATTGGCTGCACAGACATACTTTCCCAGCAGTCAAACTGCTCTTCCTTCCCTGAGCAAGAATGAGCAAGGGAATAGGAAGAAGCCAAGGTGAGAAAATAGACCTAGGAAAAGACGCTTTCCCCACCTAATAATGATAGTAATAAGGTAGAGGGAAGTTGGGATGGAGGCACTTCATCTATTTATTCATCATGACTGCTGGTCAGGTAGTAGTTCCTTTTATAAGCAGAAGGGAAATCAAAGTATTAGTAAGCACTTACAAATATGTATTAGCAGCTCACCAAAAAAGATCTAACAGAAATATGTTAATTTTGAAAAGTACTTTCATAGTGTTATATTGATGCTTACTCTTTTATAAGAACTGAAATGCTAAAAATTAACTTATTTAAATAGGCTCATCAGCAAAGTTGGTCAACAAATATATAGTACTTGAAATATGCTAAGAAGGTGAATCTTAAATGTTCTCACTACAAAAAAAGACATAACTATGTGAGGTGATGGGTATGTTCATTAGCTCGAGTGTGGTGACAATTTCACAATGTATAAACATATCAACATGATGTTTTGTATAATACATACAATTCCTATATATACAGTTTAAGTTATATACCTTAAATATATGCAATTTCTATTTTTCAATCATACCTCATTAAAGCTAGGGACAAAAAAGGAAACTAGTCATAAAGGCCCACCTATTATACAATTTCATTTATGTCCAGAATAGGCAAATCTATTGAGATAGGAAGTATTAATAGATTAGTGGTTATCTACAGTTGGTAAAAGAGAGACTGCAACTGTTAACAGGTGGTGTAAGGTTTCTTTATGGAATGATGAAAATATTCTAAAATTAGATTATGTTGATGGATGCACAAGTCTGTAGATATACTAAAAACAATTATATGCTTTATGATATATAAGTTATATCCCAATAAATTTGTTAATAAAATAAGAAAAGTAAATAAATTACCTTTAAAGTTGTTAAAAAAATCAACAAAATAGTTGTATTATATATTATGTGCAAAGCACTGTAGGAACTTAAACAAAGGCTATTGCTCCATCAAGCGCAGAACAAAAGTTCTTCCTTATTCACAGATTGATAGCCAGCATTCATATTACACGCTTCTTTTTTACCTCTCCAGCTCCTATATTTGCTTCACATGGAAAGAAGCACTTTTAACCCACATGCATGCAATAAAAGTAAAAGCCAAGACATTAATCTTTTCTTAATGAGAAGTAAGAATGAGGGAGGGGCTTGGTAGTGGTGAAATGGGAGAACCTAGGCAACCCTCTTTTCAAAGTGCGGTTGCAACTAATTCCTAGGATACTGTCAATATCTACCTTCATATTTAACTTCACAGCCAAATAAGACTGTTCTTTAGTTATGTGGATAATACTGTGTGTCTACGTGTGTGTGTACAATGTGCGCATGTACTTTTCTCTAAACAATTTGAGATCTTTGAGCCGGGCATGGTGGCTCACGCCTGTAATCCCAGCACTTTGGGAGGCCGAGGCCGGTGAATCACGAGGTCAGCAGTTTGAGACCAGCCTGACCAACATGGTGAAACCCTGTCTCTGCTAAAAATACAAAAAAATTAGTCAAGCGTGGTGGCAGGCGCCTGTAATCTCAGCGACTTGGGAGGCTGAGGCAGGAGAATTGCTTGAAATCAGAAGGTGGATGTTGCAGTGAGCCAAGATTGCGCCACTGCACTCTAGCCTGGGCAATAAGAGCAAAACTCCATCTCAAAAATAAATAAATAAATAAATAAATAAATAAATAAACAATTTGAGATATTTGGGGGAAAAAAGGCTGCATTATGTGAAAGTAAGTTTAACCTAGTCATTCTTACATATTAATTTCCTTTTCTGGTACTCTGGACAAAGATTTTCTGAAACAGCATAAAAGACAATCTTCATGAAGTTTATTTACAAATGCATATATATATATATATGTAATGGTGGTGGGAATATGAATTTATACAAACTTTCAGAAAGAAAAATTGTTAATATATGTGAAGAGTGTTAAAAAATTGTACCAACTCTTTGACCCAGAAAATTCCTTTCTCAGAATTAACGCTGAAGCAATTATAAGGGATGTATTCAAAATGTATCTGGAAGGCCCTTCCCTTGAAGTTATTCGTATAGTGAAAGATTGGAAACAGTCAAAATGTCTATCACCATGGCATTTTTAAACAAATTATAACAAATGAATTAGAAATAATATGAAGTTTTTAAAAATTAAAGGTTTAGAAGATTACTTAATACATGCTAAAATATTTAAAATTTTGCTACATTTAAAAATCTTGACATAAAATACTGTGCACCATATCAATACAGACACATAAAAAACAGACTTAATTCATTATCTATGAAGCACATAAGTTTGGGCATATGAGCTATTTGGAGAAAATGGGTCATGAAAGAGAGAAAAGCAGTGAACACAAAAACAAACTGCAGTGAATACAATTTCTTTTGCTAGAGTTGAAATACCTTTTGTTTTAATTTTAGTTACAATTGATAACAGATTTGGAATATCTTATTAATTATAAGGTCTCCTTTTGGGACCTCAAATGACCTCTGGAGGCCAATTAGTTATTCTGTTTCTTTAAAAAAAAAAACTAACTTAGTGCCTTAGTGAAAAGTTTGGATCAGGTTTCTGTGTCCTGCAAAGGTGGCTCATTTGCTGAGTCTATAAAGTTCCCTGCAATCTTGTCTACTCCAGGCTCATGATTCAGCATCCGCAGTGCTCAGGGCCCTGGCACAGCTGACAGAAGCTTCAGTTTGTACAAATGCCAGGAAGCTCGTTCCCGCGCTTGATTTAGCTTTTCTGCTCACTTTCCACAGCATTAACTTTTAGGGAGACTCAACAACCCCCAAGTGCAACCTAAGGCAAGAACTGACAACTAATGATACATGAAAGTTCTTAATCTGTGGCACAAAACCAAAGGCTGGAAAACACGTCCAATTACAATTTGGAATGTTATAAATCCTGAGACATGCCAGGGCCTCCTGGGCAGTATTTATAATGAAGGGCGCCTATAAATATTTGCTGAGAAGCCATCACACTGAAAATCCCAGTTACCTATACTGCGCAAGTCCACACATGGGAAAGGTGCTACTTTTATGTTGACATGTGTTAACAATCTAGGAAACAAACAAACAAACAAACAACAAATCTAGTGATGTTTCCCCACTTTGTTTCCTTTCCTGTGCCCCAGTATCCGGGATACCGGGGACACTGCTCAGGTTCAATGGCACTTGTTGACTCCCTAAAAGTCAGAGTTTCTTTCTGTAGCCATTCTGAGGATCTTCACCCTGACTGATGGAGGTCACTGTTTCTTACATACAAACCATCTCTCTCTCTCTCTCTCTCTCTCTCTTGCTTTAATCCAAATTCACTTGCTGTTTATTAATCCTTCCTGAAGACAAGAAATTTCATCTCCAAATGAAGGAATCAGATACCCAAGTACCCTCATATTCAATGTTCCATGGCCTTAAGCAGGCTTATTTGCCCTCTCTCTGCCTTAATTTCTTCCGTAGTACAGCAGGAATAATAACATTGACCTCACAGAATTGTTATGACGGTTAGAGAAAAAGTACTACCTAAATTTCACTTCCCCTGCCCTTCTTGGGCAGCAAAGTCATTTGCACTAAAGAATCATTCTAACAGCCCATCCAGTCTTCTAATCCAGATTCGATGGCCATGAGCCTTGTCCTTCTTTACTGACTACTTTCAGGTGCTGATATGGAACTGAATAGCTCTTTATACTATCACAAAAGGTACTGTATGTATAATAAAAACAATAAACATTTTTTGTCCTGAATACCTAATGTTATCTCAAACATTTGTACACTTTAATAAATTTCTCCTCACTAAAAATAGTATCATTGTAAAAGAGCACAGGTGATTTTACCGAGACAGACATCAAAACAATGCAGTGTGCACTGATCAACTCTATGACTGGTACACTTACACTAGAGAACTTGCCGACGCCAGTAACCGTACCTTAGAGTACTGTGGTTTCCCATTTTCGTAGTGAATCTCCACATAATCAGAAGACAACAAACCACTACAAAGGAAAGAAAATAGAGTGATTTCTGCGTCTAAGACACTTGGAGGTTTAAAAACAATCGGCTCAATAAATGAACGTGAGGGGCATGCAAATCACAAACAGCTGCAATCCATGGTTAGTACAGAAACAAAAACAGGTTATCATCAAGAGTCTCACACAGTATCCAGGAATAAATTACTCCCCAATCTATAGGGAAAAAAAGGCAAGACATAGACAATCTAACGGTGAACTCTTTTTATACACACTATTCAGGATCTGATTCATATGTTAATTAATATGCAAGTAACACGAGGAGACAGATCCTATAAAAACTCCACAATTATGCTGTAAACCGCTGGAATGTCATAAAACGTAATCACCAAGGCAAAAGTCAGCAAATGTTTTCTATAAAGGCCAGGGAGTAGATATTTCAGGTTTTGTGGGCCATGCGGTCTCCACTACACTACTCAGCTCAGCCATTATATTTCAAAAGCAGCCACGGGCAATATGTAAACAAATGAGCATGGCTGTATTCCAACAAAACTGTATGGACACTGAAATTGGAATTTCACATAATTTTTATGTGTCATGGAATATTATCCTTCTTTTGATTTTTTTCGACTATTAAAAATACATAAAACAAGGCTGGGCATGGTGGCTCACACCTGTAATCCCAGGGAGGTAGAGGTCTCAAAAAAAAAAACAACCTAGTTCAGCCCCATATTAGTGGTGTGACCCTGGGCAAGTTCCCCAACTTGTATGTCAAATGGGGATGGTCAAGAATGTGAATCTCATAGAACACTGTGAGGATTAAAGGAAACCATGAATATGCAGTACTTAGCTCAGACTATGCAGTACTGGGCTAAGAAATGCAGTACTTAGCCTAGTACTTAGTACAGACTAAGTACTAGTATGCTGAGTAGGTACACATAAATGGGCACTGTGGTGGTCACTATTTTAACTCAACTTCTTAAAACATATTTCTCCCTCTACAGCATGGAAATATAAAATATGTGCCTCCTGAAGAGCACTGCATTATTAGGGCATCTAGGTTCCTGTTTGGGCTCTACCACTAGGAATAATGACAAGTGATAACTCGCATTTGCTGACCACTTACTATGGCACAGGTACTATTATAAGGACTATAATGGTATTAACTCATTTAATCATAATGGGAACTGAAGGACAGGAGTAGGTCCCACTCTGAGTCAGCTGTATGCCCTAAACTTGGGTCTTTATTTCTTCTTACGTAAAAATGAAGGTCTAAAGCAGAAGATTCCTCAGCTCCTGCCCTACTCTGCTATTCTGATTTTCTATAATCTTGCCTCATAGTAGGTTTTCTTGTTAGGAAACCATGACACTACTTCTTTAGCTGAAGAATGCGAGGACTCAATGATTTTGCATCACTTTGAGAGCTGCATCTGATGCATTCTAAAAATGATTCAGTGAAGAGGGCTGGAAAGGGGCGTAAAGCACCAGTCAACAGAGTAACTGGGGGCCTCCTGGGTATGTCCAGCATAGTGCCCTGTGTCTGCTAATGGACAACCTTTCCAACACAGAAAGGAAGTCAATGCTTAAACTTTAAACATGCTTCCCATTAAAATCACAAATCAAATGTGTATTGAAGGATAATTCCACTCTTGAAACTAAATTGTGGTATGTCTACTCATTCCCTTTAAAAAACCTCAGATAGTAAAAGTAATGACAATTACTGAACTCTGTATACATGGGGAATATCTCACAGGGTGCAGAAACTTCTTTCACTGCTAGTTAATTAAGTTGGCTACCAGCACTGTGATATACAGACAGAGCTGGTGATGGTACCATTCTTCTGTGGAAAGCTTCTGCAACACCAGGAGGCAGAGAGGTCTCCCTAACTGCATTCTAACTGTGTCTCTCTACAGGTAATTTATTATTTTCAACCACACAATTATTGGAGCATGTCTAAGAGTTGGAAACAATGTTATTTTAATTTTGCCTGTAATTACAGGGGCAGAGAACTGCATTCTAACCATGAATTCTCAAATCGGATAAAGTCACTTTAATTATCCTATTTCCCTCTTTTTAAGGGTCTCTTTTTCTCATGAACATACCTATTTCTAGTATCTCTGGCATTTTAGAATCTTAAAGATGAAAAACAGCTACTTTTCAGGAGGTCTATGGCAAACACTGAGACAAATACACCACCATATGCCCCTCCTCACCATGCCAGTCCATTCTTCTACTTCCTATAAATAGCACACAACCCCATTTACTCCATCCTTTCCTTCTGTCTGACCACAGCTAGCCTCCCTTGAAACTAATTCTTCCACTCATCACAGTATCCCTAGCACCTGGCATAATGCCTAATGCATAGCAGGCCCTTAATCAATATCTGCTGAATGAGCGAACTTCTACCAACACCTGCTATATGGGCTTGGAAACAGGATGAAGAATGCAACTCTTGAATTGAAACTAAGCAAAATCAGCACAAACATGCAAGACTGATCACCTCACTCAAAAATATTATTTTGTAATTTCCTTAAGAGTGAATTACATCAACTGAAATGTAACCTAATTAATTATAAACGTCTTGAAATAACATTGAAATGTAATTTTTGATGATGGACAAAAAACACTGAAAAGGGAGAAGGGAACAGTTGATTGTGCAGTGGTGTGTCTCCAGCCCCATCCAGCCGAGAAGGAAAAGGTAATCTACATCTTCATATGCCTGAAGATGAGTTGTCCTTTCCTCTACCTCTGCTCTCTGTAGTCCTAATACAATTTCCTGTTGGAAACAGAATGTTCTGAAATGCTAACACTCATCTGTTTAGCAATTGTGGACCCAAACATAAACTGGCATTTAACTCTGTTGATCAGCCAATTGGATGTTTGGTTCTGAAGACGCTAATAACTTGTGGGCAAACTCTGAACATCCTAAGTTCTAAAATAAACATCTTTTTTCAATTACTGAAGCTACAGAAAAGCTGTATTCTGTGGCTACTCCCATGCTTCTCACGCAGGTTATCTGTTGAAAGAGGAGTGACCTTTATAAGTAAATGGATAAACGTAGGATGGAAGTTAAAAGCCAGTGAAAGAGAGTGGAAGAACTAGAACAAGGAAACTCTTGAACCCACTCACTCTGCACCTTCATGGTGAATCTGCACCACCAAAGTAGTGACTCTAGAATCAGACTAAATATGATTTTACTCAAAATATGAAGAACATGTAAGAGCAGGAGAATATAAAACTATTGAAACATGACAAATGAGCCAAGAATCAGGTCAATGAAGGAACTGTGGCAGAAATAATGCTGTGTGTCCATCAAATGCTATTTCATTTTCCCCTTCCTGGCATCCTGATAAGACCACATTTTGCAGCTTCTGCAGCAGTTAGGTTAGGGCCAAGACAATGGATCATGGCTAATGAGAGATGAAGGAAGTGATGTCTGCCCTTCTACTGTGACCACTAAAATCCCTGCAGGATTATCTAAGCCCTCTCTTTCATGGCAACCCTGGGAGCCACATACTCCAGATGGCATAACTGAAATATGAATGCAGCCTAGACCCTTTCATCATGATTTGGAGAAGAGCTGCCTAAAAGAGCTGCTCAACTTGCCCTAGATCACAGTGTGGGGAAGAGATAACATTTTATAGTGTTGAAGTCTCAGATTTCATGTTTGTCACTGAAACACTGTCTAAACTATCCTAATTTCAGGATTTATCACAAATCTATCTTTTAGAAATCTATGTTCAAAGAATTCCACAATTATCAGGAAATACACAAATAGAGCTGCTATTATATTTAGGAATTGGAAATTCACAAAAAGAGATTTACCTCAGGAAGGTTTTGTGTGTATGTGTATAGACGTGTGTATATGTGTGTATTTGCTGGAATCCTTGAACATGAGATTCATATTTCTAATGTAAGTAGACACATAAATAGCCATATGGTCAAAACTCCCAAAAGTTTGTATCTTCCATTACAAAGAAGTTCCATATGGAGAAGCCAAGAATTCTAATAATTGGAAAAGTTAGGTACCAAGATTCCCTAGTACCTATGAAAGCTATTAACCAAGAAGGGTAGATTCCGGGTTTTTTGGAAAATAACTTTAACCCCTTAATTTAAACAAAGAACCGGCTGGGTACGGTGGCTCATGCCTATAATCCCAGCACTTTGGGAGGCTGAAGCAGGTGGATCACAGGGTCAGGAGTTTGAGACCAGCCTGGCCAACATGCTAAAACCCTACCTCTATTAAAAATACAAAAATTAGCTGGGTGTGGTGGTGCGCATCTGTAATTCCAGCTACTCAGGAGGCTGAGGCAGGAGAACTGCTTGAACCCATGAGGCAGAGGTTGCAGTGAGCCGAGATCGCGCCACTCCATTCCAGCCTGGGCGACAGAGCAAGACTCTATTTCAGAAAAAACAAACAAACAAACAAACAAAAATGCTTCTCTTTGGAGCAATTCTGGTCAGGGAAGTTTAGGGGTGGGCTGATCAAAGAAAACAATTGCTCAGAACAAAACAACGTGGCCAACCACGCCTTGGGCTATGAGGAAGACTACTAGAAAAGACATACATTGGACCACAAAGGAAATCATTTTCTCTACATGACTTAAAATCATTTACTTCATTGTAAAAAGTGTATGAACTAGAATTCCTTTCTAGTTCTAAAATCTATATTCTCTGAAATTTTGTATTAAGCACTCAGTTTAATTCTAACTAGGAAATTGAGTGAGCTGCTGAGAATAAGCTTGTCTGAAGGAACCCAGAGGCCCACACAGCATTTCTTCACCAGCAGAACTAGGTAAAAAAAAAAGTCTAGAAGAACAGCAGCAAGCACCAAAACCTAGCAACTGGATGGCCATATAATTTATCATCCAAACTGGGGCATTTCTGGAAAAGAAAAGAGGCATATTAATCATTGTTCCAGGACAACACACACACATAAACCAGGAAGGGCTGTCCTAGGAAAACTGGGGCATATGGTCACCCTACCAAAAGGCACCAAAAGGCCAAATTTAAGGTATACACTTGGAGTTCTACATGGAAGGTCAGGTTGGTCTACAAGGTAGAAAATACTCAAAAGCTGTGATTCTAGTAAGCAAGCAGTCTGTGAGTATGTCTTCTCCTCCAGTTGCTTTTGGGTTCTGTCATCATGTTTCACACAGCCACTGATATGGTTTGGCTGTGTCCCCACCCAAATCTCATCTTGAATTGTAGTTCCCATAATTCCCACATGTTGTGGGGGGAACCCGGTGGGAGATCACTGAATCATGGGGGGCAGTTCCCCAATACTGTTCTCATGGTAGTGAATAAGTCTCACAAGATCTGATGTTTTATAAGGGGAAACCCCTTTCAACTGGCTCACATTCTCTCTTGTCTGCCACCATGTAAGATGTGCCTTTCTCCTTCCACCATGATTGTGAGGATTCCCCAGCCAGGTGGAACTGTGAGTCCATTAAACCTCTTTTTCTTTATAAATTACCCAGTCTTAGGTATGTCTTTATCAGCAGTGTGAAAATGGACTAATACAACCACTGTTTTAGGAAAGCCTTGAGTAGGTGCTTTAGGCTCTCTCAGTGCACAACATCAGTAGGCAGATCTGGGCAAGAGGACTCAGCAGTGTAAGATGGAGAAGTCAGGAAGCTATGAGATCACATTCACTGTAAGACACTGAACTTGTCAGGTGGTGACCAGTCATGCACCTTGCCATACATCTTTGTTCCTAAGTTAACAGTAGCACAAATACCCTAATTCAAATCTCAGTAGTAAAACATGTAAGTTACTTCCATATGTGTTCAAATTGGGACTGGAACAGAAGTTAAACAAACAGTAGAAAAATTAAATGATATCTAGAAAAGGAGTACCACAGATGCTCATATTTCTCATGCAAAGTCAGTCATCTGATTATCTTCTGCTTGACAGTGCTTAACTTCTCAGTATTGGGAACCCTAATCACACCCAAATGAGCCCTGACATTCATCCAAGAAGTCTCCTACCACCCCTTCCCTCCAGGTCCACATTTTATTCATTTAATGACAACCAATGCTGTCACTGTGGAGACCCTCAACTTCATGGAGCCTCGAGCATAGTGACACTGTTATGCCCAAGGCTCCATGAAGCCACAGTGAAGCACCGCGCCCGCTCCCTCTTTCCATTAGAAGCTTCTCTGTTTTGTCCTTTTATACACTTAAGATATTTTAAATTCACTAGATAATTACTGTAAGTGGTAATGAAGACAGACACAGAATGTAAACTCAATATATTCATATAAACATAAGCTTGTAACCTATGATTATGCTTGCGCTTATATCGCTTTTCTTTTTTCTTTTTGTAACAGAAGACTTTAAAAGTATAACAATTTTTCAACCATTACTTTCCTAAAGTTTTAAAAATTTAGACTCATACCACCTAAAATAGTTTTTATACCAAAAGTTGTTTCAGCTAAAAAATATATACTCCTTTGAGTGTAAACAATACAGTAAGACTTTTAAGCTACGTTAAAAGATCAAGAACATGGAGAGGCTGGGATTTAAGCATATAGCAATGATATATTAAGTGGGTGAAAATAATTATAGGTTGCATAGAGGCTTTGTGTTAAGTCAGACAAAGATGGCATACCAGGCAAGGGCTGGCAAGTGTGGGCATATTTCATAGGAACAGAACTGCAGGCAGAGAATGTTCCTAGCATGAATAGGGTGTAGAGGTTTTTCTTTGGGTAACAAGAGAAATTTAATGAGCTCCTAAACCACATGAGAAATTGCAGTGGAAATGTAAATGTGTAGGTACTCCTGCATCTCAGGAAATGGTCCCATTAACCATAATGAAGTTTAGAAAACCCTAGTATAATAAGGACAAGAAACATAGGCAGGCCTGCAAGCCAATTGTAGAGTGGAGAAAGGAGGAGTTAGGAGACTTGAGGTGATATAAAAGCTGAGAACCCTCACTCAGCTGGCTTGATCAGCCGATAAAAGCCAGTGAGAGTTCCCTTCTGAGTGGGGTGGTATCAGAAGAAAAATCTTTAAATAAAAAATGAAAGATGTTTCATTTCTTCCCCTTAACTTAAAGCCTGACCATATGAAGTGGATAACACATTACTAGTTGTGGCTACCAGTGTCTTTCCAAGTTTCCAGTAATTTTGAGATTCCTTTATGACAGAATCATGGTTACTTTCACAATGTAGTTTTACCCCCGTATGTCATAAAACCCCCCCCCAAAAAAAAATTAAACACAAGGAAAACTGGATCCAAATTAAAAAGGCATATCTTCTGCACATAGTTACACATCACTGAAATGCTATGATGAACAAATTTCAAAGCTAATAATGAACATAGTTGGTGAATATTGCTAATCCAGCTTCTTTTCTGATACATCCAATATTTATTAACATAACTACAAAGCAAGCATCACACATAGTGAAATTGCAGAGAACAGAAGAGGATCCATGATCACCCTCGC
This sequence comes from Papio anubis, assembly GCF_008728515.1. Taxonomy (NCBI): domain Eukaryota; kingdom Metazoa; phylum Chordata; class Mammalia; order Primates; family Cercopithecidae; genus Papio; species Papio anubis. Next base: position 90,441,189 of record NC_044985.1, on the reverse strand, counting down.
CTTCTGGTAACCTTGTACAGAAGAAACTACTCTCTTCCAAGTCCAGTTTTTGCCACATTTTAGGAAAATAACTCTTTTCATTTTTAACTTTTTTCATTCTTTACTTTTTTCATTTTTCATTCTATACAGAAAAACTGCACATCTGTTTATATGGTGTTCTATTCTTCCTAGGTATATACAAAATAGCCAAAAGAATAAAAAAGAAACCAAGAGAAAAACTATCAGAAATAATAACAGTTAGTAAGGTGGCTGGTTACAAGATAAATATGAAAAAACAAAATACATTTCTACATGTACAACCAACAAAAAAAATCTAAAAATAATCTAGGTGGAAAAATTTCTACTAACAACAAATTTTATATGTGTACAAATATAGTTGGATTTATTTATATATGTATAATGTATACAGAGATATATGTATATGAATATACATACATATTTACATACATATATAACCTATTAATAAACTTGGATTTAAATAAACATGAAGAAATATGTATACAACATGTAACTCGTGAAAAAAAGAAAAGAAATATTCATGGTGATCAATCACATACCAACCTACAGCTGCACTAGCAATAAAATACCTGTAAATTAAAATCATGAAAGAGATCATTTTCCCCCATCACTTTAGAAAATAAAAATGAATGACAGTAGCCACTGCTGACAAGGATGTAGGAAAACTGGCAAGCAGAGGGCAATTTGGCAATAGGTATCAAAAGCCCTGAAAGCATGTTCACCCTTTATTCCACAAGTTCCACTCATGAGGAAATGGCTAGACAAAAACAATAACATGCATGATGGAGGTGACAGCAGCTTTCTAGTGCTTTCACAGACACTTTGAAAGACGTTCACAACATCATTCAATGAGAAGAAAAGTAAAAGAACACTATGCTTGGCAACTTTTTAGGAGTATGTTTATATGTACACATTCACATACAGAAAAATGTCTGAAAAGGTGTATACCAAATATAGCACTGGGCTACTGTTTCCTGCAGAACTTTCAATAGTTTTTATTTTCTTTCTTTTGCTTAACTGTATTACCTAAAATTTTTACAATGAATGTATACTGCCATTTTAAGAAGAAACCATAATACAAGCTACATTTTTAAGGGAAAAGAAGCATAGCTCCTTTAATAAAGGAATTATTTAATTAAGGATTAAGTTCGGGTCCAGGAAATGCCGGGAACCACAGAAATTTACAATATCACCACCTACCACGCAGGGAGCAGCAGCTGGCCAGGCTTTCCCTACATCCCCTAAACTCAATGAGACGGATGTTCGCTGAACATCCGCTGGTGGGAGTAGATGAAGACAAAAAGAGAAACAAAATGCCTCTCACCCTCAAGGTGATTATAATCTCATTGCTAAAATACAGCATTTAGCCTACGACCATAAATAACAAACAAAGCATCAAGCAGCCCTCAAGGAGAAAATTAATTTCAATTAATATGATCAGGGAACCCTTTAGTGAAGAAGCAGGGCTTAGGCAGTCTCTATGATACAATTTGGACAGGGAAATATTGGCAGGAAAGAGAAGATCCTATAGACAGGGGCCACTGTGTACAAATCCATGAAAACAGGAAAAGGCAAAGAGGCATATTCAGGGAAGAGCTAAAAGTCCAGTTGAGCTGGGGCATCAGTGATATGGGGCAACAGTATTGAAAAGGTGGGCTTAGAAACAGTGATCCACAGGCTTAAGCAAGGGGTAGGACTTTCTTGTCTTTTTTTTTTTTTTTTTTTTGAGACGGAGTCTCTCTCTGTCACCCAGGCTGGAGTGCAGTGGCGCGACCTCGGCTCCCTGCAAGCTCCGCCTCCCGAGTTCACGCCATTCTCCTGCCTCAGCCTCCGGAGTAGCTGGGACTACAGGCGCCCGCCACCACATCCGGCTAATTTTTTCTATTTTTAGTAGAGACGGGGTTTCACCGTGTTAGCCAGGATGGTCTCCATCTCCTGACCTCGTGATCCACCCGCCTCGGCCTCCCAAAGCGCTGGGATTACAGGCGTGAGCCACCAGGCCCGGCCTAGGACTTTCAAAGGAAAGGGAACTCTAGGACCAGAACTCAGAACTTGAAAGGCTATTTTATAAAGACTGAAAACAAGCAGAAGGTGGAAAGACTTCAGGGCCTGGGAAGGGCTGAACACAGATAAGATTCTTTTACTGGGTCAATTAGAGCCATCAGCAAAGTAATTAATGTTAGCAGCAGGAGAGAACGGCAAGAAACCAGCAAAGACATTAAGGAGCAGCCTCTCCGCATATGAAAACATGTGGCTTTAACTGTCCTCCACTCATTCAATTAACGGCCAAAGAGACTGAGTGAGAGAAAAAAACAAAAATATGAAAATTAAAGCAATGATTAACAAAGATAAAGGTTTTTACCTAAATGTTGCCATTTCTTTAAATTATTTCACTGTAAATTATATATGTTTGTCCTAAAATTTATTATGTAAATGCTAATGTGTACTTTGCAATTTTACACTGCTTTAATAAAGGAAGAGTAAGATTTTTGTAGAACAACTACTATTGTCTTTTGTGTGCTCTCCTTCTCTCTTTTTGTCCTACCTAGAAGCCGAACTCTTGATTTCTACTGCATCACCAAAACCTGAACCTGGAACATATCTACTGGCTGAACTGAGACAGGGGGCCTCTGTAGAGCAAATCCCCAAGAGACAGACCAAGGGCACGTCTGCACAGCCCTGTAAAGTAAAAGGCATCTGAAGTTGTCACCCTTGATTTCTCTGTACTATACAGAAAACAATATTCTGTGCAATCATGGTAACCTTCATACATATAACACAGGAATGTTTAGAGATGATAATCTTGGTCCTTTTTATTTTTTATTTTTTGAGACAGGCTCTTGCTCTGTTACCCAGGCTAGAAGGCAGTGGAAATAGCATGACTCACAGCAGCCTCGACCTCCCAGGTTCAAGTAATTCTCCCACCATGGCCTCCCGAGTAGCTGGGGACCAAGGGCATGTGCCACCATGCGTGGCTCATCTTTTTAATTTTTTTGTAGAGATGGAGTCTCACTATCCTCCCGAGGCTGGTCTCCAACTCCTAGGCTCAAGTAATCCTCTCTCCTTGGCTTCCCAAAGTGCTGGTATTAGAAGCATGAGCCACCTTATCAGGCTGGTTCTTCTTAAATAGTAGATACGCTTAAGTAATTGTCACAATGCAGCAATTAGAAACATGCTTCTACAGTAATCTCAAACCATTATGGTAGATAAGAACATAACCTAGCAAGAAGAGGAAGAGAACAGAGAATTTTTAATGCTTTCTTCATGTGGGTACAAGACGATTATCATACAAAATGGCACCTATTTTTTTAAATTGCCATTTAGAAAAAGTACCTTCAAATAAGCCCACCTTCTGAGCACATTTCATGGCATCACAAAAATTACTCATTGGGACTTCCAATGTTTAAAAAAAGTCATGATTTACCTAAAGTACAACTAATTTCTCTAACAGAATTTTCATTCTTCTGAATTATGTACCATTTAAAAATAATAACAAGCTAAGATACCTCTGAAAATTACAGAATTCATTGGAAAAACTACCAGTCATTTGTAACTTCTTTGGAAAGGAGAATTCTTTCAGCTAGTGTGAACTTTCAGATTCAGTGTGGTTTACGAAAGTGCTAACTGGCCCTTTTTCACTGTGCTCACTGTCATATCCCCAGTCACGGGGAATGCCTGCACTAAACAGGCACCCAGGAGCTGACCATCTCTGAGGTCTCAGAGAAGTAACTAACATTGTAAGACTAGTCTTCTCCCTTACAAAAACCAAGAATGTTGAATTATAGGGTCTCTAAGGAAACTTCTAAGTCTAAAAGAGTGAATATGAGTATGACTGTCATCATCTCCTACCCTAATTATACACCTATGATAAACTGGAAGTTGAGGACTATTAACACACACATCTATTTGATAATTTCATCAATTTGATACATGCTTTGTCAAATAATCAGCTATTGCATACTGGGATGACTTCAGGCCCATCTCTTTCAGAAGGTGCTGAAAGAACAGTTCCATTCATATTGCCTATATGCTGTAAGGAGCTGCTGAATTTTTCTTCTAATTCTACGTATTTCTATGTACCTCAACTAAAAGACTGTACCTCAATTACCAAGATGTAAAGTGATACACTCTGTCTACAGATTAGATTGATAACAAAATTCCTTTACATAGAAATTAATCTGAGAGCTAATGATCAAGATCTGCTAAAGCCTCAGTTGCATTAACACCAACCTATTTAAGTGGTCTTTTCAAAATCAGACAACACATTACAAAACTATCACTTAACTGTAACTAAAACAAATTTAAAAAAACTTAAGAGTCATGCTAACATGTTTTTAATCATAAAGACACTAAAAAACAAATATACTGAAAATATAAATACTCATCCAGCAAAATCTTATAATAAGCAAATTTGATGACAACTGATGTCACTTTGAAAGACATGTATAAAATAGTGATTAGAGGTGCATAATTTAATCTACTCCAGGCTAATTATAGAGTCTAGACATTTTGCACAATACTAAAACTGAATTTTTATTATTAACCATTTGCACTAGATTCTATAAATATATGTCTTGAAATCATTTTAAATAATTATAAGCACACATATTCCTTCTATCCTAATTAAATATAATGTACCAGTAATAAAATCAAATCAGTGGTAGTAGAAAAATGCAGAACAACAGATCTATAAATCAAGGCTTTAAGACAATTTGTAAAAATGAGCATTTTTCCTACAGCCAGACAACTTTCATTAAATGGTCTTAAATTTTCAGTCCATGTAGCCTGTCTTACTCACATTCACAAAGTGCCTTGCAGTGTTTGGATCAAAAGCAAAACCTTTATAAGATTCCAGAAGCAGCCAAATCCCAAAGAGACTGACACAGAAAAAGAGAGAAACTATTCTATTTAGGTCTTTCAGAGGGACTATTTTTAATTTAATCTTAAAACCAGACATTTTTAGAACCCTGGTAGAAATGCTAGCATTAACTGTATGTCATCCATTATGGCGAATTTACTATCAGTATCAGTTCCAGGAACCAGAATGGTTAGGACTACAGAAGATAGAAGAAAAGTCCTAAATGAACTGATTCACATCCAGGAAAGCCACACCAAGGTTGGTAACTCATGACAGGGGTAGAAAAATGAAGTGGCCGCTCTAGGAAAAATCCAGAAGCTTGTGGTCTAGTAGAGTCAAAATTCTAGGTCAAGAGAAATGCCTATAAAGGCTAGAGATCATACCAGCCTGTGGACACTAGATAAGCAAACAAGGCTCTTCCAAATAACCATCCCATAAAAAGGACAGGCACCACATTGCATCCACAGTTCTTGGTATAGCTGCCTAGACAGAGTAGGCATTCTAATGTTTGTTGATGAAGAGTCAACAAGTCAAGAAGCTCAGAAAAAAACAAGATGGCACATCATACTCAAGACAGGAATCCACAGGAACCTGAGGGTCCTAGAGGCAGGGCTCAGCCCCCGCGTAAGCAGTGAGGGGTCTGAGATAGCACACGGCAGTAGCAGCAAGAAAACTGAGACTCAGGCTACTTTCTGTCTCTTATCTTTTGTAGATCAGTATCTGTGAAGGCAAAAGTCAATCCCAGGCAGTCAGCCCATGAAGACTGGGAATGTGTGGCTGAAAGAAGAACAAAGGATGAGAGCAGACATGATTGCAAGATTACTTCAGCAACAGTCATCTTTAGTATTATTTCAAACAGAGCTTTACAAAGAAAGTGCATACGTGTGTTTAGGTGTATGTTTTGTGTGTGTGTGTGAGAGATTTTTTTATTTTAGCAAGTTATAACAAATAGTAAGACAAGGAAATGCTGCTGGTATATGTCCACAAAGATCAGGAGGAAATGAGGTCAGAAGAAGTTGTCTGCCCTCAAACTGCTAGGCCAAAATAGAAAATTTCCAATTATTCCTTATCAAACAAGGGTGGGCCGGGTGCCAGCTCACTGAATATTTGCATTATATGTATGTGAACTTTTTACACTAGTTTTAATTTCAGTGACACAGCATGAATAGCTGAAATCCTTCAAGAGTGAATGTCTGTGCCCTCCCAAAATTCATATATTGAAGCCCTAACCCCCAATGTGATGGTACTAGGAGATGGGGCTTTTGGGAGGTAATTAGGTTTAGATGAAGGCAAAGGGGTGAAGTCCTCGTGATGAAATTAGTACTTTTTTTTAAGAAGAGACCAAAGAACTTTGTCTCTCCCTCTCTCTCTCTACCATATGAAGACACAGCAAGAAGGTGGCTTGTCTATAAGTCAGGAAGAGGGTCTTTGCCAGCAACTAATTCTCGAGGTGCCTTGATCTTAGACTTCCTAGCCTCCAAAACTGTGAGAAATAAATGTTGTTTAAGCTTCCCAGTTGATGAAATTTTGCTATAGCAGCCTGAGCACACTAAGACAAGCATTAATTCTCTCCTCAATCCTAAACAAATTATTCTTTTGTGGAATGTTAGAAAAAAAATGCATCTACATTATCTTTATTTTTTCCTGAAAATTCTACTGCTACTATTTTTTTAACACTACTTGGCTTTTTCTTTCTTTCTTTCTTTTTTTAATAAAAATGCCCAAATCTTCCATGTAAGCTTCAGGATGAGAGGTTACCTTGGGTAGGAGCAGGGGTGGGGGACATGACTGAGAGGAACACAGAGAGCTTCTGAGACACAAGCAATGTTCTATTTCTCAACCCGGATGGTGGGTATATAGGAATGCCCATTTTATTGCTCTTCTTTAAACTGGGTGAATTTATTTTCCACTCCTTTATGTGTATATTTCATAATTTTCATAAATTAGAGGAAAAGAAACCTAAAATGTTTACAGATAATAGAAACAGAAGACCCCAGTCCAATTCTAACATTAAAAATATTGAGTATGAGACAAATTGAGCCAGAAACAGACCCAGGAAAGAGCCTCTGGAATTAGAAAGCTGTCACTACTAAGACCAGAATGGGAAAAAAAAAAAACTCTAAAGAACATGTGGGAGGCGAAAAGCACAGAGAGAACAAAAGGCAACTTTCTCCTTCTCTAAAAATAGCAAGCCTATTAGGCCACTTTTAGACTCCAGTGTTCATGTAGGAGTCCATTTCTATTAAAAGAGTAAAACTTAGAAAGGAAAAAGAAGTTCTTGGAGGATGCCAAAGTATGGAAAAGTTCAAAAATGTCACGAAATAATAGACCAGACAGGATTTGAACTATATCTGACTTTATTACCAAAATAGTGAACTCTCAGACCAGAGAGCTGCAGGAGCAGAAGATTAAAGTGTGAGACAAACCAAATCCTTCCCCACACTGTTTTTTTCTATGGAAGGACACAGAGGAGCAAAGACTGTGTGTGGCACAACACGGAGCAAATCCCATGGAGCATGCAACCATAACAAAGCTGGTTTCAAAATAAAATGGCAAGGGAAATTATCCCATGCCCTTCTCTGGAAGAATCTGCAAACTTGTATTTGATTTTTAAAAAACAGACCTTGTTTTCAATCATCAAAACTGCCATGGCTGGATAATGTCAATCTCAGTTGTTTTGATGATCACTAGAAAACATATTTCTGAGTTCATAATGACAATAATTGTCTTCCTTTTCTGACTCCCATATTCTCCTACTGTATTAAGAGATGTCTGTACACAGGAAGGTGAAATTCATGGATGATAACACCAACAATGAATCTAAAGAAAAGCAAAGCTTATGATCCCGACTATACTGAGATACAGGCATACCTTGGGGATACTGCAGGATCTGTTCCAGACTACCGTGAGAAAGCAAGGATCACAATAAAGCAAGTTACACAATTTTTTGGTTTCCCAGTGTACATAAGAGGTAGGTTTACACTATACTGTAGTCTATTATGCATGTAATAGCATTATATCCAAAAACATTTTATTGCTAAGAAACGCTAACAATCACCTGAGCCTTCAGCAAGTAGTAATCTTTTTGCCAGTGGAGGGTCTTGATGTTGATGGCTGCTGAACTGAGTGATCAGTGGTTGCTGAAGGCTAGAGTGGCTGTGCCAATTTATTTAAATAAGACAACAATGCAGTTTGTCTCATTGACTGACCCTTCATGAAAGATTTCTCTGTAGCATGTGATGCTGTGTGACAGCATTTTACCCACAGTAGAACTTCTTTCAAAATTGGAGTTAATCCTCTCAAACTCTGCCCAACCAAGTTTATGTAATATTCTAAATCCTTTGCTGTCGTTTCAACAATGTTCACAGCAACTTCACCAGCAGCAGATTCCATCTGATGAAACTACTTAACTCTTCATCCATTCAAGTCTTATCATGAGACTGCAGCAGTTCAGTCACATCTGCAGGCTCCACTTCTAATTCTACCTCTCTTACTATTTCTACCACATCTGCAGTGACTTCCTCCACTGAACTCCTGAAACCCTCAAAGTCATCCATGAGGGTTGAAACCAACTTATTCCAAACTCCTGTAAATGTTTATATTTTCACCTCCTTCCATTAATTAGGAATGTTCTTAATGGAATCCAGAATGGTGAATCCTTTCCAGAAGTTTTTCTATTTACTTTGCCCAGACCCATTAGAGTAATCACGATCTATGGCGACTATCACCTTACAAAATGTAATACAAAATGTATTTCTGAAATAGTAATACTTGAAAGTTGAAATTACTCCTTGATTCATGGGCTTCAGAATGGATGTTGTGTTACCAGGCATAGAAACACACTAATCTCGTACATCTCCATCAGCACTCTTGGGTGGCCAGGTGCATTGTCAATGAGCAGTAATATTTTAAAAAGGAATCTTTTTTTGTCCTATGTCATAGGTCTCAAAAGTGTGTTTAAAAAATTCAGTAAACCATCTTGTACACAGATGTGCTGGCGCCCAGGCTTTGTTGTTCCATTTATGGAGCACAGGCAGAATAGATTTCGCATAATTCTTAAGGGCTCTAGGATTTTCAGAATGCTAAATGAGCACTGGCTTACCTAAAGTCACAAGCTGCATTATCACCAAACAAGAGTCAGCCTGTTCTCTGCAGCTTCAAAGCCAGGTTTTGACTTCTCCTCTCTAGTTATGAAAGTCGTAGATGGAGTCTTCCTCCAATAGGAAGGCTGTTTCATCTACATTGAAAATCTGTGGTTTAGTGTAGCCACTTTTATTAATTATCTTAGCTAGATGTTCTGGAGAACTCGCTGCAGCTTCTACATCAGCACCTGCTGCTTTACCTTGCACTTTTATGTTATGGAAACAGCTTCTTTCCTTAAATCTCATGAACCAAATTCTGCTAGCTTCAAACTTTTCTTCGGCAGCTTTTTCATCTCTCTGTCTTCATAAAATTGAGAAGAGTTATGCTTTGGATTCGGCTTTCACTTAATGGAATGTTTTGGCTGGTTTGATCTTCTATCCAGAACATTAAAACTTTCTCCATATCAGCAACAAGGCTGTTTCACTTTCTTATCATTCCTGTGTTCACTGGAACAGCACATTTAATTTCCTTCAGAAACTTTTCCTTTGCATTCACAACTTGGCTAACTGGCTCAAGAGGCCTCAGTTTCAGCCTGTCTCAGCTTTCAACATGCCTTGAAACTATGCTTAATAATTCCTAGTTTTTAATTTTAAGTGAGAGACATGTGACTCTTCCTTTCGCTTAAACACTTAGAGGCCAGTATAAGGTTGTTAACTGACCTAATTTCAAAATTGTTGTGTTTCATGGAATAGGGAGGCCAGAGGGGGAGAGAGAAGGGGAATGGTCAGTTGGTAGAGAAGCCAGGACATACACATTTATCCATAAAGTTCACTGGATTCTACGGGTACAGTCTGTGGCACCCCCAAAACAACTATAATAGTAACATCAAACATCACTGATCACAGGTCATCATCATAATTTAAATAATAATGAAAAAGTCTGAAATACTGTGAGAATTACTAAAATACAACACAGAGACAGTGAAGTGAGCATGCGCTGTTGGAAAAGTTGTGCCAATAGACTTGCTCAATACATGATTCCCACAAACCTTCAACTTGTTAGGAGTACAATATCTGCTAAGCACAATTAAGGGAAGAATATAAAACTAGGTATGTCTGTGCACTCATGTTATATAGTTCAAGGCACTTCCAGATGCTTTTTTGCTCAAAAACATAAAGTCTTTTTCAGAGTTTCTATTTTTCCATCAAAGACAACACATTACAGTGTTAGACTATTTAGAACATCCAGTAATTCTGAAAAGGGTTATTCTAGGAATGTCTTCACATGCATGCTCAGAAGGTCAGATCAGTATTATAAATTGCTCCATTCTGACACAAAAGTTTTTAAATCTTGAGGCCATGTAACGGCACTCAGTAGCCTTTTCAGCTGACTATAGTATCTAAAACCAGAGGACATTTTTGAAAGAGCTAACAATTTAAATATCCACACTAAACTGCAATTCAAAGTCAGAAATGATGAGTGAATAGCATAATGAGGCTTTTTTCCTTTTTTCTGTACCTCATGCATGATCATTCTTACAATTCTTAACTAGAGAAGAATTTAAATTTGTTCATCCTTTAAGAGGATATTAAGGAGCTTGTTCAGAAAATTGAAAATAATTCTAATTTTTAAACCCATAATCTCATTAAATAAGCATATGGATATCAGTTCTTTTATCTCTTTTATGTGAATTCTAAGCATTACACCATTTCCTATAGTTACCTACATTTCACTATATGTGTCATTGACACTAGCTTCTAAATATTCCAAATCCCAGTCATCTCCACCTAGTGTTGAATAACTCAGTGAATGTTCCTAGCTAACAGAACCTCACTGTTACCTGGTCATCCAAGGCCACTGACACTGTAACATACCTAACAGAAATATGTAACAGTCAAAATACTTCCACGGAATGAAAATGTTTCCTTCCCTCTCATTTTCTGTCTTAGACTATCATTAATTTTTCCTTATTTGGATCCCGTGCACAGATAAGTTCCTCATAAATAGCAACAAAGGAATAAAAAAGAAGAAGAAAAAACTACTACACATTCCCTATAGAAAGAAATGACTCCAATTTCAAGCTGCTAAAAACTGCAAAGCTAAATATTGAGAAGTCTAAGCCAACACATGCATCCCCAGAATTTCAACAGGTCAGAGGACCTCCCATAGGTGAAGTGAAGAAATGTGAAAGTTCAAAAGCCTGCCTGCCACACAGAGCTCCAAGGAGGTTCTGCTAAGAGCTCCACTGACCTGATCATGCCCCTAGGGAGGGATACACCCCTCCAAGGCAGAGAACAACAGACTGGTGAAGAGTGATCAAAACAACAAACTCCAAACAAGCTGTGGAACCCTGGCTCACTCTTCCCTCCCTGTCCCCACTGGCTCTCCTCCCCACACTCTGCTTCAGCAAATAGCTGTCCCCATGCATGGAAGAATCATAATGAGAAAGAATATAATACAGATAACCAGGAAGAAAAGAAAGAAGGAAAGTAGCAAAGCGCAGGGGAGGTGAAGGACATGCATCATAAGAAAACAGATGAAACGTTTAAATACTCTGATCTCAAAGAAATTATAGAAAGAACCTCTTTTGTAAAAGGAGTTCAAAAAGACATCATAAAAGAACATGAAAAAGCAGCTGGCAAAGCTCAGGAGAGAAAAAAATGAAATAAAAAATAAATAGTACCAGGGTGCAAACCAAATTAGAAAAAGGAAAAACAATGAAAATACAGTCAGGAATCAATGATAAAATGGTATAGAGATGACAGACAAAAAAAGATAAAAGATACACCTTGTTGGTACTCCTAAATAAAACACATGGAAGAGAAAAAATAGGTAAAAATAGAACAGAACAGAACAGAACTTTCCTAAAATCACAGAAAGACTTAAATTTGCAGCTCAAAAAAATAGACCACGTTCCTGGAAAAATTGGTAAAACAATGAACATAAACAGTGTTAGTACACCTGGAAGTTACTGATAAAGAAAAATCATACGACCATCTAAGGCTGAAAAAGCAAGCTCTCTAAAAGGAAAACCTAGGTGGCCTCACACCCCCTGAGTAAATCTCCAGCTTCAGTGGAGCCATTTCTATAAAGTCCCAGGGAAAGTATGATTCAAAATTTCATGTCCAGCCAAGTTATTCTTCAAACATTTTCCAACTGTTGAAGAACTCATGAAATACAACACTCAAAAGTCTTTCTTGGACAATCTGCTTTTTAATTAATTCCAGTCAAGCAAAACACACATAATCCAGGAAGTATGGAGAAACCATGCTAAAAAGACCTATGATGGGCCCAGTTATTTTAAGTAAAGAATTGATATTTATTGTGGTTACTAAACAAAATGCAAATTTAATAACTCTTGGCAATGTAAAAAGAATATTATAACAGGTAAGAATGAAGAAAAGTGAAAGAATTCTTAGTATATAAATTTCTTCTCCTCTTAAATGTACAATCTTAGGCATTTCTTTTTAAATGACTCCAAACAAAGTTCTTCATAACTTTAGTAGGATTTTTTTAGCAAGTAATATCTTTTGTTATGAAGAAATACAGTATTCATCTGATCTTCACCAATTCCTTTCATTTCACTTGTTTTTCTTTTAAATTTAATATTTATTAAGCCCCAAAAGAAGGTGCTCATAATTAGAATCACAGACCATGAGTTCCTCCACGTGTAATTCCTCTTAATGTGACTTCACGCACAGTATATGCACTTCGTAACTATGATGCATAATTAGAAAGCAAAAACTAGGAAGGAACTAAAGAGAACAAGTCTAGGAAATGAATCTCAACTCAAGACTAACTGCAGTCAATTGGCTCTGACTATCTACAAAATTATGTTGATAAAGATTCTGAGGTCAAGTCTGGGATCCAAAGGAAAGACTCCCACAACTATTAGGTAATGTTAAAGCCACGGGCTCAGGAGGAGAGAATGAATCACTCATGTGTCACATAGCCACTACTGATACTTATCTTTATTATATAAAACTTATTAGTTTATTTTTTATTATATAATTTTAACTATGAAAATAATACAAGTTAATTACAATGTCAAAAATACAGAGGTAAAGAAAATACAGGCTGGGCACGGTGGCACCTGTAATCCCAGCACTTTGGGACACCGAGGGTGGCGGATCACCTGAGATCAGGAGTTCCAGACAAGCCTGACCAACATTGTGAAACCCCATTGCTACTAAAAATACAAAAATTAGCTGGGCATGGTGACGTATGCCTATAGTCACAGCTACTCAAGAGGCTAAGGCAGGAGAATCGCTAGAACTCAGGACGCAGAGGTTGCAGTGAGCCAAGATCAAGCCACTGCACTCCAGCCTGGGTGACAGAGCAAGACTCCATCTCCAAAAAAAAAAAAAAGAAAAAAGAAAATACAAATAATCTCCCCCTGAAAAATAAACTTAATATTGTATTCAAATTTTATTAAATTTAATCATTTATATTTAAAATATCATTATAGAATAATCTCATATGTGTAAACTATCAAGCCTTCTATCAGTATACATACAGAGTTCTCTGAATTAGGTTTAACAATATTAATAATGGTTACTTCTGAAAATGAATCTGTTTTTCACTTTTTCTTTGTATTCTTTTTGTATCGACTTGACATTTTATAATGAGCAGTGTCACTTTTCCAAAAACATTATCTCTTTACAAAAAAAATTGCTTTTGATTTAACAACTATTCTTGTATGTCTCAAAAGTATAAAGACTTCTGACAATGAAAAAGAAACTAATATAAATATCTATTGCTATCTTCCTTTTATATGATGGTTTGGTGACAACAGATCACTATTGAGGATGAACAAGTAACTTGTGATATTCATTGCTTCATCATGACAAGCTGCCATTTTAATGAATCCTTGGTTTTGGACTAAATTTTGCCAGTGATCTCAGAGAGAAAAATTGAGAAAATTATCCAAGATGCTTTTGTTACAAGTCTTATGTTGTTGATGACGTCTCAGAAATAAGACAAGGTCTTTACTACTCAAATACAAAATGCCTATTTCAGCACCTGGAACTTAGTAGGTACTCAATGCATGCTATTGTTAGCTTAATTAGGTGATATTTGAAAAGCAGGGGGCTTTACTGAGCCCCTTCCTTTTCTTTTTTCTTTTTCTCCACCCCACCCCCTTTTTTTTTTTTTTTTTTTTTTTTGGAGACAGAGTCTCAGTCTGTCACCCAGGCTGGAGTGCAGTGGCATGATCTTGGCTCACCACAGCCTCTGCTTCCCGAGTTCAAGCAATTCTCCTACCTCAGCCTCCTGAGTACCTGCTACTACAGGCGTGAACCACCACGCCCGGCTAATTTTTGTATTTTTAGTAGAGACGGAGTTTCCCCATGTTGGCCAGGCTGGTCTCGAATTCCTGACCTCAGGTGATCTGCCCACCTCGGCCTCCCATAGTGCTGGGATTACACGTGTGAGCCACTGTGCCTGGCCTAGCCTTTTCTAAGACCTGTCAGTAAAGTGATATAAAGTGAACTAGGCAATTTATTTAGAAAGGAGAAAAACTATTTGTCTCTTCTTCATTTCATTATACCCTTACCTCCACTGGAAGATAGTCCTAGAAATGAGGGAAGCCCAAGCAGGCTGCATGGAACCACTGATCTGCAGATCTGTGCTCTACAATCACTATCGAATACCAGCCTACAAATTTAGGGGCTAAAATAAGGTCTATCAGGAAATAAAAGACTCCTGAAAAGCTTAAAGACACCTATAAACTTAAAAGGCAAGTTTGCATTTTTGTATCAGTGAGACCAAACAAAAGCATTAGACTATGGCTTAAAAACGCACAACAGTGGGCATTCAGACAAAATCTCATTAAGAAAAGTATATTTTTTGATGAAGCACCTGGGAAAAAGCCATACAATAAATCCTACTGTATTAGTGCTTTCTCGCATTGCTATAAAGAAATACCTGAGCCTGGGTAATTTATAAAGAAAAGTGGTTTAATTGGTTCACCGTTCTGCAGGCTATAGAGGAAGCATGGTGGCATCTGCTCAGCTTCTGGGAAGGCCTCAGAAAACCTACAATCACAGTGGAAGGTGAAGCGGGGGGGGGCTGGCATTTCACATGGCCAAAGCAGGAGGAAGAGAAAGCAAGGGGGGCAGCGTTACACACTTATAAACAACCAGATTTCATTAGAACTCACTCACTATTGTGAGGACAGTACCCAGGGGGATACAGTGTTAAACCATGCATGAGAAGTCTGCCCCCTTGCTCCAATCACCTCCCACCAGGCCCCACCTCCAACACTGGGGATTACAATTCGACATGACATTTGGTGGGGCCACAGATCCAAATCATATCACCTACCATGCAAGCGTCTGACTGCAACTCGTCATATGGGATATCATGGTTTTCTCAACGGTCAAATTTTAAATATACTTTCTTATAGTTAAAAAAAATAGCCCTGCATTTATATCTCACTATGTGAATGTTGAAAAGCGAGAGTCCTTAAAATAGATGTGAATCTCCTTTTATTGCAAGGTAAGGTACAATCCAATCCCATAACGTTTTTCAGATCCTCTGAGCACCTTTTTCCATTTTTTAAAAATGATTTCAGCCATCCCAGTCTTTTTTCACTTATACTTCTAGGCTTACCTGACAAATCCCTGCTGTTTCATGTCAAAATGCAAGTATAATTGATTGGAAAACAAGATTTTTCTCATTTTACTTAGACAAAACTAAGGGACATGACTACACACCTGCTTAAAGAATTAGACTGTTTTGTTAACAGCAGAGAAGTTAAGAAAAAAATCCAAATGATGATAAAGCATTACAGGCTTTATCCTTCAAAGAGCAAACACCCATAAAAATAAACAGACTAGATCTGCAATCTAGAAGATAAAATCCAAATGAAGGTACTCTGTTTACCTTGATATGCAAATATAGATTTCAAGCTATAATCGACGAAATGCTTGAAAGAATAAAAGCCAGAGTGGGAACCTAGGAATGTTAAGGTCCATGACAGCCTGTAGTGTGAGTAGGTGGAGAAGGCCTAGAGAAAAACTCCTAAACTGAAGTTTTCCTTTACCTAGCAAAACATCAGCCACTTGGTGAACCTTAAGAGCAAAGGCTTAGCCCACTGCATTTCACTTTTCAGCTGAAGTTACTACTTTTTGCATCCCTATTCTGCTTCGCTTCCACTTTATTTTCCCACCATCCTACAGGGTCCAGGGTCAGCACATGGTAATGAATCCCCACCCATAAGCCTTTTCCTCTGCAAAAGTTGCTTAAATATGACAAAGAATAATCATGTAGAAAAAGACCACCTTTTGTTTGCAGAAATTGTCGTGGTGAGGAAAAAACAAAAGGCTTGTCCAGAATCTTGGTAAGAAATTTCACGAAACCTGGTAGCCTCTATGAGGCATATGTTAATTTAACAGGAAATAAATTATTTTGTCTTGTCTGAGAACTCGAGACTTTAAATCTAACCCTTCTTAATGTGATGATCCATTCTATAAAGTGTCAACACACAACTAAAAAAGGCTGGACCTTTCCAAGAACTAATGTAAATATGTGTCACCCACAAAAATCCCACACTCTCTCTCTCTAAAGAAGAGGAGAAAGCCCAGTGAAAATGTGGATATCCTTTGCACTTGCAGCTAGATGGGGGTGCCTCTTTAGAGAGTAAGTGGAGATCCAGAGCCAGAATGCAGATCAAATCGACAAGATGTGCAAACTTAACATTCAAGATCTAACTCCTCCATGGATCTAACTCTTCCATGTCTCAGTTTCATCATCTGCAAACAGGGATAACAACAGTAATATGGTTTCAGTCTGTGTCCCTGCCCAAATCTCATGTAATTCCCAATGTTGAAGGTGGGGCCTGGTGGAGAGTGACTGGATCATGGGGGAGGATTTACCCTTTAGTGCTGTTTTCATGACAGTGAGTGAGTTATCACAAGATCTGGTTGTGTAAAAGTGTGTGGCACGTCCCCCTTCTCACTCTTCCTCCTACTCTGGTCATGTAAGACGTGCCTGCTTCCCCTTACCTTTCGCTATGACTGTAAGTTTCCTGAGGCCTCCCCAGCCATGCTTCCTGTAGAGGCTGCAGAACCAAGAGCCAGTTAAACCTCTTTTTTGCATAAACCCTTACTCAGTTTCAGGAATTTCTTCATAGTCATGTTAGAACAGACTAATACAAATAGTAACTATCTCCCCTGTTGCTGTGAGAACTAAATGAGTTAGTTCATATAAGGCACTTTGGATACTACAACACACACTGGAAATGTGTAGATTATTAGTGATTAAGTTGATTATTAGTGTTATTTTGCCTGGGTTCTAGGCCCTGTTAACTTTGAGCTAAAATTTTTATCCTTTTGCTGATAATTCTGGAGGTGAAAACCAAATCTAAACTACCATTTTAGAAGCTTTAGTTTGCAAATACATACCTCCTGGCAAATTCTATAGCTAACAGGTTTGATATCCCTTCTTCCCCTGTAAGTCACTTGGCTCTTACCAAAGTCAGGAGAGGAAGTCTTATAGCAATCAAATTTGGTATTGAAGACCTCAAAACATATTCTCAGTCCCAGAATCTTCATTAACGTTTTGACATACTTATTCTTCTTTCTTCTTAATCTTTACTATTTAAATATTCTGAAATATTTAGGTACAGAGGGTACATTTAATAATTCTACACACATAGTCTATAGCTTACACACATAAGAGCCCTACAGGCAATACTGTCCCTATTAGTAAAGGAGAATGACAAGAGCTATGGGCTGAAAGTCCAGAGTCCTGGGTTCTAGGGTTCAACATATCCCAAGGGGACTCTGGACAAAAGAGTCCACTACTAAATTTCTGGGTCTTCACCTGTAGATGGTGGAATTTGGTACAAACTCTGTAACTCTACAAAGTATGTATCAAATTAATAGCTACATTTCTAAAGTTATTTTGCTAAAAAGTGAAATAAAGCCCTTTGTTTTCCAGATTTCAGATTCATGATACTCTTAAGCACCTGGAACATGGCCAGCATCTAGGATACAAAGTTGAGTCTTCAAAGGCACTATTTTCAAGGCAGGGCATCTCTTACACTTGGTCAGAGAAGACCTCAAGTCTTTATTCAAGGTTACTAACCCATGACTTACATAAAATGCTACCAATTTTGGTTATTTCTTATTCTGGCTCTAACACATTAAAAAGGAACAAATTAGTTAAGAGCTGGGCTGATACAACAGGTTCACTCGGGGAAAAGATGATAACCTATACAACAAGAAAACAGTCACAAAGTCTATCATATTGCTGATTAAACAGGCAAAACAATAATTTTGCATATTAAAAAAGTAAAATTACATCTAATATATTCTATCCAAGAAAAAAATGTATTTTAACATATTATAGAGGATTTTTAAATGGCACCTTTTTTAAAAGTTGTATTGAAGATATATCAAAGTTATATAAAGTTATATCAAGAAACAGATCATGAATATATCAAGGAATATATCAAAGATATACCAAGGAAATATAAAAGTTACAGCAAGGAATAAATTTGAGTTACCTGGAAAACCCACTTAATGTGTAAAAATCCATTCCCAGAAGCCTGTATAAATGAGGCTTTACAATATAAGACCTTTCAAAATAGTCTTTTATAGGTTTTAGGTGATGGGGAAAAAATTAGGTCAAAATTTACATAGTTGCAGCATAGACAACTGTGTTAGTGAAGCCATGATAACTCTGAGTGGCCTTTAAGTAAAACCTTACTATATTTTCAATTAAATGCTTCTATGAATAGCAAAATAGGAAATAACAGACTGTTCACAAATCCTTACAGCAGCCATCAAAAAGGCCAAAACTAGAAGTGACTTATGACAGAACATCTGCAGAAGAAACTGATTATTACTGGTCATGTAATAGAAAGTATACTTTGCCGAAGGAATGAAACACCCGTTAAATGCCTATTACACATGCCAGTCCCTTCACATACTGCACCTCATTTAGCCTTTCCATCAATCTCAGTTTACATTTTCATAAACTGAGGCTTAGAGTGGTCTCACGATTTCCCCCTGGTGGCGGAATCAAAATGAAAGTCAAAATATTTAGCTATAAATCTGAAACATCTACCATACCACACTATTAATTCACTCATTATACAAACATTGACTGACCCTCTACCTTGTGTCAGGCCCACTTTTAGGAGCTGACAGTCAAAGTATTTCTTTTTCCCTCCCTTTTCTCACTTCATTTCTCCTCTCCTTTAACTTTCAGACAAGTACCTTCTTGTCCACTATAAGAAATCATCCATTCAAACCTGTACTCTTATTCCACATGTTCCAAGGTCTCTTTTGGTACATGGTATGACACTTAGCTTTAAATAAATATGGATCTAATCCTGTAAATACGCTCTTCCTTTTTAATTATGCTAACTTTTCAAATTACCACCAGACAACACTGGACAACACAGTGCTGGAGAAGAGCAAAACTCCATTCCTCTAAGGATCACCGTGGCCTGACCAAATTAATGCAGTCCCAAGGGAACTAATTTATACTAAAGGAGATGCTGCTTCACTTAATAAGGTCTAATCTTACATTTGTGAAATCATCAATCAGTAAAAATAAGCAATTAGCTTTCCAACATACAGAGAGCAACTATGCCTAGGGGGAAAAAAAAGTCCTTTAGTTCATCCCAAAAGCAAATACGAAATTTGAACATTCTAGTGAACATCATGCTTTTCTCAAGAGGAGATCAGTGCAGCTCTTCTAGAGGACGACACTGAAGTACTTCATCAAACTGAGTATACACTGGCCCAATAAACCAGCAACACAACCACAAAACCTATTATAATGTACATGTATAAATCAGGATGGATAGAGCCCATTGGCCTATACAGCCAGTGTATATGTATATGTATAAAAAGGCTCTATCCATCCTGATTTATATATATACATTATAATAGGGCTTGTGGTTGTGAAGAGCCACGGGAAATCTACATATCTCCCCTGGGGGATGAAGCAGTTAGAGACATAATATAGGGTACTCTACCACAGTTAGATATAAAAATATACACAGGTTTACACACAGACCTTTAAACATTGTATTGAGTAGAGATCTATAGCATAACACTATTTTTATTCAATAAAATTACATGTCCACAAACTATAATTTTTAAGAACACATATAATAAAAAGATCATGTAAAACACATCAGGTTGGTTGCCTCATTAGGATATGGGCAGGAAAAATAAGATGGGGACTGGAGAGAGATAAAGATAATGAAAACATTAAACAATATTGGGGCTTTGCTCAGATCAATGATATAACATGGCATAAATGAGAAAGACAATTAACAATAGCCCTCTGTACCTGAAGTTCATTGGAAACCCAAAGACTATCACTTAGAATCACCAAAACATACGATTTACACTTGTTCGACTTCTTTTCTACAGTTCTTCAAAGTCGATGGAAAAATACCAATTTTTGGCCAACATTTGTATTACATATGAAAGAGGCAATAAGCTGCATGTCATAATCACAAAACAAAAAACAAACAAAAAACTCTTTTAAATCCATAAACACAGAAGAAAAGTTTCTGCTGGCTCACAGGTAACACAGGAGAAAATAACTACAGTTATTATAAAGTGTGTTTAGGTAAAATTATCAAAAGGTAATCTGTTTTGAACAAAGACTATGGCCAAAGAGCCAGTTTAAACAGCATGCCCTTATACACAAGTGCCTGCTGTGTGCACGTAAAAAGAGTTTTCAATTAGATTTGGATGACAGATGTGTTAAGAATAACAAGAAATAATAATAATCACAAAATTGTGGTATTGCATACTGATGGTTTCTATATCATTTTTTATACACCACCATCATTCCCCAAATCAAGGCAAAGGAAGTTAGTGCATTTTTGACATTATTCTTCCCAATGCAATCAGATACAAATCAATTTTTGGCATCAAATTTGATTTCTACAATAACCTAATCTTTTCTGTAAAGAAGATACTAAAAACATATTTGTGTTGCTGCATTTAAATTCTAACCAGAATGGTAAAATATTTTATTACATTTCAATGAAATTTTAGAAATAAAACTAAATTATATTTAACACATTGGTTTTATATTTAATAATGGGTAGGTATTAACTTCTCTCTTAATAGACAATATTAACTTCAATTCATTTGTAAAACATATTGAGACAGCAAAAATCTGGCAGAATTAAACCTGAGATTGCTATCACCTTGCAGAAAGTTCTTATAGACTCAAAGTATCCTTTTTCAGACTATAAAAATCTCCTACTGTTTAATAGTACTGGACACTGGCAGGAAGAAACTATAAATAGCTTCTTATGTGCTTAAAATATAGTATTTTTCATGCCTTAGAAAAGTTCTTTTTATAACTTTCTACTCTTTTCTTGGAAAATGATCTGTATTCTTATTTTGTATTCTAGGTAAACACATATGAACAGAACTTTGGCTGTTATCTTTGGGACAACAGCAGTGTCAGTAACCAATTTCCAGGAGGTGCTGATAACTGAATGAAGTAGCCTAATGCTCAGTCTCCATGAGTGAGTTGCTTTTAAGCGCAAAAACTGAAACCAGGGGATAAAACATTACAGAATGACAGGGAAAAAAGTACTTGATAGCAGTCGGCATAGTTTAAGAATCAGCTACCGGAGGCTGGAAGTGTTCAGGAATACACCAGAAGAGCTCTCAACGGGGATAAGAAGAGATTCGAAAATCACCTAGGGAGTTATATTGCAGGATGTTTAAAGATTTATCTAACTCCAACAGGTGATGATAAAAAGGAAGCTCATTTTTAAAAAAGCTACAAGTTGTTCTTGGAAACAGAAAACAAATACACAAATATACATGTAATCGTTTTCACTGAGGTGTCACAATCAAAGCTCTTTTCAATTCAGTAGCCTGTATAAATCCCTCAATTCAACCATTACACACTTAACCAAGCCAAAAAAAAAAAAAAAAGTGAGTACCTCACCCCTTAGCCTTCTTTAATATTTTGACTTTAAACACAGAAAAACACTGAAACCCAACTTTCAAAAAAGAAGTTGAACTATGCTTTCTTCAACAGTAAGAAAACCATATCTTCTACTAAAAAAATAAATAATTAAAAGCATGAGGTTGTGACACTCAAAGCCCTACCAGAGGTGGCAGATAAGAGGGTGATTCATCAACAGTGGATAAAAATGCTGGCAGGAAAGTATCTCCCAGCTAACCAGGGATCCCTTGCACAGGTGGGAGCAGATGGCAGTAGATACAGCTCAAAGACACACACTCTCAGGTTCCTGGAGGTCCCTTGATGCCAAGGTCAGAGGAAGAGCAAGACTAACCCTCAGGATTGTGCACAAAGGAGAGGAAATGGGCATCCATGCTACTCTGTGAAAGATATTACTTATAGAGCTAGTAGTCAAATTATACTAATGAAAACATTTTGATTACAGACCCTGTATCATTCACCGCTGAGATAGAGATAAATCTTACTAATATACAAGGTTTTGTTTCCCTCCTAAAAGTTACTTTGGAGCACCCATTTGTCATGAATGTAATATCCATTATCATGGCTAACTACCTGAAATGCCTATGCTACACACATGTGGAGTAACATCTAAGGAACTGTGTTATTTTTGTACTTTGAGAGTCATACAATTAAATCATTACTTACCAGGAAGTTGCCTTCAAAGAAAGAGACAAAAACACTGGTTTTCTTTTGCTTCCTATATGGTGTGGCTACATGACAACAGATCTGATGCAACAACGAGTACGAGATCTTCTACACTGATATTAGTGTCTGATCAACACAATCAGGCATTAAGTTAGCCTTATATTCTGGGCCTTATAGGAAGAAAGAATTTTCTGCATAAAAAATAACCAGCAAAAATAAATTTTCAAACAAGTCATGCAATATTTTAATAATATGAAAACACTTCCAAACAGCATTATCTTGAGAAGAGATAAACTCAAAACAAGAAACATTTAGTACAGGTGTTGTTCACAGTGCTGGGTGCAGGAACAGTTTGATTCCTTTAATCCACCAACCTGGAAACCTTGTCTCAAACTGCTTTTATGGAAAATACCTCACGGTGTCTTGCAGTTTGCTCATTTTTTCATAGTTCACTGAATCAAACGCATACAAAGAACCCAGGAATTCAAAGCTGCATGAAGATGGACATATTATTTACTTCTAAAAGCACTGTTGTCACTAGATGTTTACATTCAGACATGAGAACATTAGTGATTTCACAGCAACAGAATTAACTAAACCTCTCAAAGGAGTAAGATCACATGTACATTTTTAACCTCAGCTAAAATATCAGTAGTATTCATTTTTGCAACTTACAAAACTTCTGGCTGTTAAAGCTGTGTCAGGTTGAGATATTAGTGAGAAAAAAAGATGTAAAATAGCTAAGTTGTATCAACAATCCATCACTTTTATTTATCCAGTAAACATTCGATATCAACCATTGAAGGGCCAGCTAAAATAAATGGATGCTCAAAAAGTTATTGTCCTTCATCACACCCAAAAGTACTGAACTACTCACCCTCAAATTACTCATCCTTCAAAATAGCTCAACCATCTCCTCCTCTGTGTAGTTTTCCCTGATCCCACTCTAAATTATGGGCTCCTTAAACGAACTGCATCTTATTCTTTTTTCCTATGAGCTAGCACAGTGTGCAGGGAGGGCAAATGCTAGCAATCATATAAAGAAACCCTTTACCACTGAACAGCTCTAAAGAGCAAACATTTTCTTAGGGTCAAGTATTAGCTCAGTCCTTAATGAATAAATAAGAACAGTAATAAGGAAGAGTCTCAGACACTAGTACGTTTCTAAGAATTTCTTGGTAGGTCAAAGGGTTTCAGTTTCCATTATGCAGGATGAGTAAGTTCTGGGGATGTAGTATACAGTATGGTGACTATAATTAATTACACTGTATTGTATAACTGAAATTTGCAAAGGGAGATCTTACATATTCTCAGCACAAAAAGAGAAAAAAGATAACTACGTGAGGTGATGGATATGTTAATTAGCTTGAGTGTGGTGATCATTTCACAATGTATACAAAAATTAAAACATCACCTTGTATACCTTAAATATGCATAATTTTTATTTGTCCATTATACCTCAATAAAGTTGAGAGGGAGACATTTAAGAAAAACAAGAAATCCTAGGGATTTACAAGAGATATATCTGTTCTTATGCTGTGAGATCCTTCTGGTCATACGTAGTTTAGTCTGATTTATTGGACGTGTGAATTCACTTGGGCAAAAAATAAAGGAGGAAGAAATGAAATGTGTACTTCACAATGTATTAGAGATTTCCACCTTCTTATTTGAAAGATATTCCTGTAAAATGGACATATATATTTGTAATTATATTAAAGGACTTGAAACTTTTTGTAGAAATTGCTTCATTTAAAAAGCCAATAAAGGCTAGGCATGGTGGCTCACACCTGTAATCCCAGCACTTGGGAGGCCAAGGCAGGTGGATCACCTGAGGTCAGGAGTTCAAGAACAGCCTGGCCAACATGGTGAAACCCCATCTCTACTAAAAATACAAAAATTAGCTGGGCATGGTGGTAGGTGCCTGTAATCCCAGCTACCTAGGAGGCTGAGGCCAGAGAATTGCTTGAACCTGGGAGGTGGAGGTTGCAGTGAGCCGAGATCACACCATTGCACTGCAGCCTGGGTGACAAGAGCGAAACTCTGTCTCAAAAAAATAAATAAATAAAAAGCCATTATAGATTATTTTGTTTTTAAACACAACCTAAATATTATCTTAAGGCTCATGGATATCATCAAGGAAGAAGAATTAGAACGAACATGTTAAAGAGAGTACTTTTACAAACAGCCCATAATAAACCATAGTCAGGATTCTTATTTGGGGATTCTAATTTACAATTAATTTTAAAAGATTAGGAGAAATCACTCTAGATGATGAGATTCTAGTGTATGAATCATCCAAAAAATGGTTCTAAAATAACACAATTCTCATTGGCAACAGATGATCATCAAGAGTCTTAACGAGCCATTTCATGTGATGTCAAGCCCTTACTTTATATAAATCTCTAGAGAATCAAGAGGAAAATTTAATAAGTTATTGTTTGGGGCTGGATTTAGGCAATGAATTCAAAATAAAGTAGTATTTTGTACTTTATTTTGTATTTAGTAGTAGTCAAAATATTTAATATTTAATAATATTAAATATTTAGTATTCAAAATATTTAATATTAAAATACAATATGTAGTAGTATTCAAAATAAAGCAAGGTTAAGACAAAAATGATATAAAGTTTTTTATTTCTCTAAGGTTCACCTTTGTAGAGCTTTTCAAACACATTTTCAGTCAGACTTCTTTATCACTGAAAAATGTCTGCTATGGTTTGAATGTATAGGTCCCTCCAAAATTCATGTGGAAACTTAAAACCCCACCTATGAAGAGGTGGGGTCTTTGCAGGGTGATCAGGCCATGAGGGCTCTGCATTATCAATGAGATTAATGAGATTAATCAGATCATCAATGAGATTAATGCCCTTACAAAAAAGCCTTTGGAGAATTGCCTGGCCCTTCCATATGGCTCTTCTGCCATGTGAGGACACAGCAACAAGGCACAGTCTTGCAAGCAGAGATCCTTCACCAGATATCAAGCCTTGGTCTTGGATTTCCCAGCCTCCAGAACCATCAGAAGTAAATTTCTATTGTTTATATATTGCCCAGTCCATGGCATTTTGTTATAGCAGTACAAACGAATTAGATAATGTATCGACTTTCCAAGGTTTTGACAATGGGCATTCCTAGGTCTGATCTCGGCTCTCTTACTTACTAGCTGTGTGGTTCTGTTCACCTCTCAAAGTCTCCATTTTCTCTCACTTCATGTCCCAAGTTTCTTGCTTACCTTCAGGCCTCCACACTCTCTTTCCCTTCAAACCTTTTCTGACTACCTCTTAACCATACTTTAGACCTGAGTTTAGACATTTAGCTCCATAAACGTTTAGCTCGCTATCCATTTCCACCTCTAATCTGGGTTAGGTACCCCTCCTATGTGGGATAAAAACATCCTGTATTTTCCCCATCACAGTACTTCTCAGATTATCATTAAATGCCTACAGATTTGTCTTTCCTCCTCCGTTCTATAAGCTTCATGAGGGAAGGACTTTTCTAGGCTAACTTTGACAGTGCCTGGCACTTAGCAGGCACTCATAAACATTTTTGAAATAAAAGTGCTTGGAATCATTCATCAACGGCTTCTGTCAATGGAAATCTATCAATCAACTCAGAGGTTAGAAAGAACTTCATGCACTTGGCTAATACAGAGAGTCAATATGAGAAATCCATTTAAGAAACACTTCTAGTCATTTGCAAAACCATGGTTGCACACATTAACCATTATTCTACTGAATGTCCCACTACATCAGGCATTAGGGATAAATTCCTCTTTGACAAGGACACATATCTCTAGACAGATAAAATTCTTGAATCAGATAATGAAAATTACACAACCCAACTGCCAGAAAAGTAAGATCTAAATTCAGTAACTACTGCAATAAACTTATCTCAGATGCTTGGTCACATCTAATTCTCTGTGCTTTTCAATTTTTTGTCACAATTAACTTCCGCTGGAATTTTTATACATTATTTGTCTTTGTCTTCGAAAGTTCAAGAAGTGCTTGAAAAATGAGTCAAGTTCAGGTTTTATTTGCCCACATTCTGCATTGGGGTGGATACCCACAAAGGGTCTCCCTTTATCCACCAGTCAAGAAATAGTCTCCTGACTCACTAGAGGTGTCTTTTATATCCTAGATAAGATAAACAGTGTAATATGATCCCATCAACAATTAAATTCTTTTGATTTTGCCAGAAATTCTTAGTTGCCATACTTTTTATTCTCCTGCTAAAGACTGTAGCCACAGGGTCCTCTTTTCTGGACAATCCCAGTTTCCTCATCTTCCAGAACCTAGAAAATCTAAACCTGGTTCCTGTGGCCCTCCTCATTTGTCTAGCCTGGTGCTTAATTTCCCTGGGTGCCAGTCACTCACAATGATTATTGTCAATAGGCAAGCAGGGGTAGGGGCAGGCAGAGGGCAAACATCCATTGAATTTCACCACCCAAGAGTTATGCTAGATTTTGTTCATCTATGAAAATCAAGAATCAGTATATAAGTATCAATGGTTTGGTTGTGACTTTATTTTTAATAATCTTGTTATTATGTCTAATTGTGCAAGTCATTCTCAAACCATTTTGAAAGTAGGATACATAGACACCCCAAATAAATAGAATCAGAATCTACTAAAATTTAGATGATATTTCTTTTATTTTACATGTTTTCAAGATTTTCAGGATCTGATCTACCAGCATAAAGATGAGTCATCAAAAGCAAGTAATACCCAAGGCATTCAATACAGGCTGACTCAGACCAGAAACATCTGATCACCCTGATCGGAGAAAATATGGCAACAAAAAGAGTTACCTGACACTCTAGAATTAAAGTGTTTAGAACTAGACAGGAAAGGATGGCTTCAGGAAAGAAAAATCCATAGCAACTCATTCCTACCAGTGCTAGAAAGCTTAGAATACTATCGGGCCTCTAGAACATATAAAATGCAATATTCAACTACATCATATTGCACACAGCACAGTGGCAATCAATATTTACAGCAACTTTGGGAATCCTTGCCTCTTAAGATTCTTTATCATCACATACTTTTTTCAAAACTACCAAAACAGTTCCAATCTTCCTAAAGTACCTAAATGCAAAAGAAACCACAATCTCTCAAAACAGCACTTGAAAATCATAGTATAAGGGACAAAGTTTTACCCATTAACAAGCAGCACTTAATACTGAATGTCTCACTGCAATATGTAAGCAATAAGTGAATTAGGATGGTGTATTAGTTTGCTAAGGATGCCACAAAGTAACACAGACTGGTAGCTTAACCAACAGAAATGTATTTCCTCACAGTTCAGAAGGCTGGAAGTCCAAGATCAAGGTGTCAGCAGGGCTGGTTTCATTCTCAGGGCTCCCTCCTTGGCTTGCAGACAGCCGCCGTCCATCTCACTGTGTCTTCACATGGTTTTTCCTCCAACACACTAGTGTCTGTGTCCAAACCTTCTCTTTTCATGACAATAGTCATATTCAATTAAGGACCACCCAAAAGATTTCATTTTAACTTAATTACCTTTTTAAAGACTTTATTCCAAATACAGTTACATTCTTAGGTACTAGGGGTTAGAACTTCAGCGTATGAATGGGGAGGGGGAGACACACAATTCAGAGCATAACAGGTGGTTCTACTCAACAAACAGCATTATTTTCAATCCTATGTGGGACCTTCTGTGTTTTCCTTATATGGTTACAAATTGACCAAAATAGTTCCACTCTTTTTCTCACTTAATGTGAACAGATATGCAATCATTAGAATTAGGTTCAGCTCACTTGCAAATTGGTAGTCCAGTACTGTGACCACAGCAGCCATGGTGAAGGAGACTCCAAGCAGGCAGCCCATGCTGGAATGCCTGCATGTGACTGAATCTCACCAGGCCGCATGTTACTCAGCAGTAAAATGGGGATAATCACATCTTCCTTGCAGGGTTATCAAAGGAACTTAAATAGGAGACTACAGGTAAAGATCTTGGCACAGTGTCTATCACCATAACAGAAAGCCTTCCTTCGGCAGATCTCTTGAAACTGGGAAGTAAAGCACTTAACCTTCGAGTTAACATCATCAAAACCCCGAGACTCCTAAAACGGAAAGCAATGTTCACATCATCTCCCCTAATTCCTTCGGACTAAGGCCCAGAGTGTGTGACCAGCTCTCTGCAGCAGAGCTGAGATTGGAAGTCTTGACTCCAAATTCCTAGGGCCGGTGCCTTCCCTGTCCCTCTCTCAGATATGTAAGAGAAATGTCAGCAGTGAGCACGATGGGCTGCTAGTCGGAGAGAAAAAGGCCAGCAGTGACACACAGGGCCTGCCAGTCTGGATTCAGGAGTCACGAAAACTCAGAAACCAAGACGTAAGACAGCGACACCACAGCTCAGGCTGGCATGGGTCAAGCTGCCTCAAGCTGTCCCCAGCCACAGCTCCTGACTCCTGTCCTGGTCTCACTCGACCACAAGAGAAAAATGAGGCAGGAGGCCTGTTTCTTCTCCATATGTTCCTTCTTACAACCATATTTAAGTTCAACCTCCAAATCCGCAGAGCTGAAAAAAAACATTTAGCCAAACATAGCTCTCCCTTAGGATCCAGGGACTCCCAACAGGCAGTTCGCCTTTTGTTCCCAGCTTGGTAATTCAAGTTCTTTAAGAAAGGGGGCCTCATCAGTCCTGACTCACACCAGGAGTTTGGTGCTTTTGGGCTCCCACACCTCTGCCTGCCACTTCCTGTGGAGCCTGCATCTTTCTCCCTCCCACACCTTTCAAAGTCTAAAGCACCTGCTGTGGGCTCCGCTGGGCCCTGCCACTATGCCCTTGGCATTCACTCCCACACACTGAAGGCAGCTGACTGGAAGTGCCTGAGACCCTGGACTGGAAGGCTTTGTATTCTACCCAGGAGGAGGTCGTAAACAGTTACTGCCCCAAGAAACAGACCTCAGAACAGCCTGACAGTTGGTGGACAAAACTCCAGCTCCCTGCCTCTAGGCTGGCATGAGCCCACAGACTCCCAGAGCTCTCAGTGAGAATCCCAGCTGCCCAGAGGAGTAAACAGCTTGAGAACTCACCCTTTCCTAGCTCCCTCCTCCTTGCCTCAGGGTCTGCTACCAGGGGACCCAAAACCAAGGCAGCATCCTGTAGGACTCCCAAGTAATCCCACCTTCCCCAGAAAGCCTCCCCTCATCACCAAGTCTCTCAAGTCACTTCCTATCATGTGGTAACACTATTCGTATACAATGTAATCTCATTTCTCTACCACAGGCTCTTGAAGAGGAGAAATTCTTTTACACGGCTCTGAATTCCCCCGTGTTGCTCAGCACAGTGTCTTACGCAAATGAGAAGCTCAATAAATGTTTGTTGACTGAATGAAGAATGAATTAACCATGCCAGTCAGCAAGAAGGTTGGGCTCTGTATTTAAGCTAACTGAAACTACATCAGTGTGGCTGTCTGCTTCTTTCCAAAGCACAGCGTGAACTGCTTTTAACAAGCAAATTACTGCATGCATGTATTTCTTTAAATTAGCATTTTCTAGATATTCATCTTAAATCAAACACCTCTGATTCCCAGAAAATCAGAACAAAGATTTTTTTCCTAAATTCAAAACTACCTTACTCTCCAAGTTTTGGGTCTACTCCTCAGTTTTGGGAGTCAGTCACCCAATGTGGATGTCTTACATCGATTTCACCCAGAGTTCTCCCTGGGCATCATTCAAGATGAACGTACAAAGACGTGTCACATCCCCACACTCTCTTGCTGGAGTAGTGTTCTATTAAGAAGGAACATAATGCTGCCTTTTTAACCAAGAAGGCATTACCCTTGATGCATCCTAAGAATTCTTTCCTCTCTGTATTGGGCAGGGGCCAAAAGCAGCACAGGGATTTCACTGCACAATAAACAGGACAGCATGCTGAGGGCCTGGGTGTTCACCTCAGACCAGTCAGATGGCCTGGAAACTTAAATATCCACATATATGCAACAGCCTGCAAGTCACATCACGTTCTTTAATGGATGTCTGGTGAGCAGCTCTGGGAAAACTGGACAAGTACCAAGTGTCTCGCAAGCACGCTTTCAACTCAATGGAAGTATATGTTATCTGAATCCCCAGTGCCCACTACCTCGAGCACATATCAACCCAGGGCCTGCCAAATTGTCTCCTTTTTTTTTCTTCAGCCCACTTTCAAGAGAGAAAGATTACATAGTGCACCCCTCCCTTCTCACTTACTAAAGTCAGAAAAAGACTGACTGAAGCCAAAGGGAAGACGAGCAGCATTTCTTATGAACTGAGCTGCTCTCACCAGATCATAAGCTCCATGAGATCAATGACTCTTCTCCTCAATGCAGAATCCCCCAACATCTCAGCGCAGTGACTGCCTCACTGAGGTAATAAAATTCCTTGTTAACGAACATGTGTAAGCACCACATGTTATCTCATCTAATCCTTGCAAAAACCTACAGCTTCAAAAGGAAACTAAAGCTTAAGAAGCTTAGAATATATCCATACGATGGTATATTACTCAGCTACAACATGGATGAACCTCGAAACATTATGCTAAGTAAAAGAGGCCAGTCACAAAAGGGTACACATTGTATGAAACGTCCAGAATAGGCGAATACATGGAGACAGAATGTAGGTTAGTGGTCACCAGGGGCTTAAGGGAGAAGGGAATGGGGAGTGGCTGCTAATGGGTACAGGGTTTCTTGGGGGTGATGAAAATGTTCTAGAATTAGTTTGTGGTGATAACTGCAAAACTTTGTGAATACAATTTTAAAACACTGAATGGTAAACTTTAGAAAAATGAGTTTTGTGATAGGTGGTGGTGGTCATGGTGGAGGTGGTAGAAGAGGAGGGGGAGGAGGAAAAAGAGGAAGAGGAGGAAGAGAAGGAGGAGGAGGAAGAGGAGGAAGAGGAAGAAGAGGAGGAATAGGTGGAAGAGGAAAAAATGAAGAAAAGGAAGAAGTTAAGAAGCTTGCCCAAGATCAAAGACTTACCCATGCTTTCAAACAGTATGCCGCTCTGATCACGGTTATTCTCAGTAAACATTTGCTGAAAACACCAGCAAATATATGGGTAATATAGGCTTTGGCATAATTCTAATCACACACAGAGAAGAGACAATCAATCCTCAGACCTTC
This sequence comes from Papio anubis, assembly GCF_008728515.1. Classification (NCBI taxonomy): domain Eukaryota; kingdom Metazoa; phylum Chordata; class Mammalia; order Primates; family Cercopithecidae; genus Papio; species Papio anubis. Next base: position 90,409,486 of record NC_044985.1, on the reverse strand, counting down.
TGAGATTTCCCAGGATCAAGAATTGTTGATCTAGTATCAATCATACCTCAATAAAGTGGATAGTAAAAATCAAAATTAAAAATACCTAAAATGCTTGTTTGACATTAAAAAAAAAAAAAAAAAAAGGAAAGACAAGAACGTTACCCCAGTGATCTTTTCAAAACCTTCTGTAACTTGGAATAACGGCTGTTTTAGAGGAAACACTAAACAAAAATTTTAAAGAGGAGCACCCTGAGAGGAGTGTAATTAAAGGACCTCTAAGGCCGTAACTAGGACCTCTGGGGCTAAATAAAATAGAAATCTGACCATGTCTCTTCCACGCTTACTGCCATCCAATGGCTTCTCACCCACACTCCTCACCATGGACCACAGTCCTTCATCGCTTGGCTACAGAGCTACTTCCTCTCTGATCTCGTCTCCTCGTTCTCCCACTATCCCCTGCCCTGCACTGCACTCTGGTCATAACGTCCTCTGCCCTTCTTGAACATCACACATCTTCCTCAGCTCTGGCTGTCTTGCTGTCCCAGCTGTGCAGAACCCTCAGCCTTCCAGCAACGTGTGGTGGCTCCTCTTTGACAACCAGGGCTCAGCTCAGGTTCCCTCCTCAGACAGGCCCTCTTGCTTCTTCTGACCATCTAAACCATGCTGGACACCACACCTTCAGTCCCTCTCCATCTGATATGTCTTTATGTGGCGGTCCACTGTCTGCCTTCTCCTCTGGAATGAAGCTCTAAAAGGGAAGGCACAAGTCTTGTCTGTCTTACTCTCAGCAATATCAGCACCTACAATAGCCAGAGGCACATAGCAGATGCTCACTCAACATTTGCTGAACAAATGAATAAAACACACAGCACTGGGGCCAGGCGCGGTGGCTCACCCCTGCTATCCCAGCACTTTGGGAGGCCAAGGCAGGTGGATCATGAGGTCAGGAGATCGACACCATCCTGGCTAACACGGTAAAACCCTGTCTCTACTAAAAATACAAAAAACTAGCCAGGCGTGGTGGCGGGTGTTTGTAGTCCCAGCTGCTCAGGAGGCTGAGGCAGGAGAATGGCGTGAACCCGGGAGGCGGAGCTTGCAGTGAGCCGAGATTGCGCCACTGCACTCCAGCCTGGGCGATAGAGCCAGACTCTGTCTCAAAAAAAAAACAAAAACAAAAACAAAAATAAAACACAGCACTGCCATGAGATGCCTCTGCAAGCCAGATGCAAACCAGGCTCTCCTCTCAGGAACTCCTGTCGGGTTAGTCCTCACAAGCTGAGCTTCTGGGCCTGATGAGGTCACTAACCCTGCAGATTCTATGGTCACCACCTGGATTAACTTATGGTAACACCTTTATGTGCTCACACCTCCACACCCTGAGCCCACATACTTACCAGACACCTTTCCCTCCTCTGATAACTTAACACCTTTGCCTGTAATATAGCAATGATCATCCTATAGTGGAAATGAGGTCCCTCTTTCCTCAGAAGCTCTTTTGGGTCCTCTATTACAGACTTAAACATTCTCTTGACTCTCTGCCTTTATTCTAATACATATCAGACTTTTTGGTTAATCCCAGACAGAAGTCATCTAAACCAGAGCCCACCCCCAGCAATGCATCTCATGTTCTAATACAGTTCCCTCGTCTCCAGTTCATCATGTCAGCCTTGCACACTCAGGTTGCACTCAGAAAGCTCAGGACAGCATGAGGGATGTATTACATTAGTCCATTCTCATGTCTCTCATAAAGACATACCTGAGACTAGGAATTTTTAAAGAAAAAAAGCTTTAATGGATTCATAGTTCCACATGGATGGGGATGCCTAACAATTATGGTGGAAGGTGAAGGAGGAGCAAAGTCATGTCTTACATGGCGGCAGGCAAGAGAGCATGTGCAGGGTAACTGCCCTTTATAAAACCATCAGATCTTGTGAGACTTTATTCACTATCACAAGAACAGCAGGGGAAAAACCTGCCCCCATGATTCAGTTACCTCCCACCGGGACCCTCCCATGACACATGGGGATCATGAAAGCTACAATTCAAAATAAGATTTGGGTAGGGACACAGCCAAACCATACAGCACACAAGTGCAGCTCTCACGGCCTCTCTCTCACTGCAGCTAGTTTTCCCTTCAGAGACCTCCATCTGTCCCCAGTTCATAGCCTCCTCTTGACCTCATCTCCCTTCTAACCCAGACTGGATCCTGATACTTAACTACCCAAGTTATTCATGAGTATTCAAAGAGCTTTGCCTCCACTGTTGTTCTTCTGTGCTACCACAGAGACTGAGCCCTGGGTCCACACTACAGTCTGCCTCCTTCATTCACACTCTGCAGTGAAAAACCACTCTGATTTTTAAAAATAATAAAAATAAAATGTAAAAAACACCACCAGAAAGAAATATACAAAGACTAACACACAGCACATGATTTCTAATGAAGGTTGCTCAAACATTCTTGAATTTGACCTTGATGGGTTTCATCGCTCATTCGTCCCAACAATTTCGTCATTTTCCTCAAGGCCCAACCCAACCTCCTTCTCCATCCCAATCCCTACAGTAAATAACTTCAGAAATGTGTTTCTTCAACTCCATCCCCTCACCTGCAAGTCAGTCTCCACCTGCACACACCCTACAGCTTCACACCAGTGCAGGACAACCTGTCTTTCCTGGTTCAAAACTAAGTTCTGCCCTTGTGCTTTGATCTAATTCCCTTCAGTCTCTAACCAGCTGTTGCCCTATAGATTATCTCCTCTCTCCTTTCTGCATCTTCAACCTCCCACTCTTATCAGTTCCATCTCTCAGTCTACCAACTTGCTCTGTTAACTTGCTCTGTCATCACTAAAAAGCCCTGCCTTGATCCCAGTGTCTTCTGCTCTCTTTTCTTCTCATCCAAACCTCCTCAATGGATATTTGCTGCCTCCACATCGTCTCCTCTCATTAACTCCCAGCCTACTGTAACCTGGTTTCTGTCCCCTCTCATTCCCCCCACCTCAGAGCTTCACTGAAACTGCTGCTTTCTGACCACCGGTGACTGCTCAAATGGCAAATCCAAAGAGCAAATTTTGCCTCTTACCTCATTAGATTATTCTACAGCATGTGCCAGTAGATCACTCTACTGCAGATGACACTGTAAATCATACCTTCCCATTTAGAAACTCTGTTTAATCATTCTCCTGATTGTCCTATTTCTCCAATCACTCCTTCTCAATCTCCTTCATGGGTTCTTCATCTTCTCCCCTCCTCTTATCTGTCTTCTCAGCTTTCTCCCCTCCTCTTACCTGTCTTCTCAGCTTCTCTCTCCTGCTCTACCCACCCTCCCTGGGTAACCTCATTCACAGCCATGTTGGTCATTAACATTTATATAAAAATACCTCCCAAGTCTACAATCTCTAGCTCTCATCTCTCCCCTGAGGTTATATCCAGCTACCTCCTGGACATGGCCTCATGTATGTCCCAAAGCCCCTCAAATCAATCATGTCTCTTCTGATGTCACATTCTCTTCCCTTCACCATTCAACCTGTTTGTTCCCTGGTACTGCCCATTTTAGCTAGACATCACCCTCCACCCAACCAACCAATCGAGGTACCTCTGTTAGCTTTAGCTATCCTCTTGTTATCCATATGGAGCAATCCTAATAATTTTTATCAACTGCAGATTTATTGAAAGTATTCCCTCTCCATGCCTCTTAGCACTTCCTGGGAACAGGACCTCTGTTTATTCCCCTGACTTGATTTTTCAGTCTAGGGGATAATGGCCCAGCACTTACATGTGAAATACCAGAACTTCCATGAGCTGAGCTGTCCCTAGGCTTACCTCTCCCAACTCATCTCCCTCGTCTCAACCTTGTCATTTATGAGGAAGCTCAACAAAAGGCTCATGCTCCCCTAACATGCCATAGTCCAACATGGCCTCGCCTCTTCAGACATACTATCTCACATGCCTGCCTAGAACACATTTCAAGATTTAGCTCAAGCATCACCTTTCCCAAGACGCCTTTTCACACTCCTCCAGCCTGAGAGCTGCCTCTCCTTGGTGCTACCATAACATTCCATTTTAACCTCCAGCATATTTCATACTCTTCTAAAATTATGTATTTGTCTATCAACCTTTAGAGTCAACCCAAGTAGACTCTAAATTCCTCAAGTCAGAGACTGCTCATAATAGGTGCTCAACTTGATTCCTTTGCATGCTAAGTGTTACTGATAACTTCTGGCACATTTCCAGACCTCTAAGTACCCTGGCCATCCCATATGACCCTTTCTCTGCCATGTGCTAATTGACTGGGAGGCTCTGCTATGGCTGAGATATTTTATTGCTCAAAACACACAACAGTGTTGGTTGTGATCCTCTTGCTATAGTTTGAAATGATGGTCTCCACCGCAGTAAGAGTTAAAGGAATTGAGGACTTACACTAAAATTAGCTCTATCTTGCCACTCAACATAGTGTAAGATTTGGCAAGACAAGTCTCTTAGGCAGGCAAACCGCTGACACAGCATGGTAAAACGGAATTCAACCAAAGAGGAAAACCTGCAATACCTTTTCACAGGCAATTCTGAGTTATGCTGATTCATTCTGACTTAAAGCTGCAATAACACTTGACTAAGTAACACCCAAGCTGACTTTGCATTTTTTTCTGCAGCGCTCACAGAATTTGGCATACAAGAAATTTAATAGTTGTTCTTTTTGATCCTTTGCAATTTCTCAAATATTGGTTGTGGTCACTTACATTATAGTGTTTGATAGCATTAACAGGTATTTTTCTTGCAAAGATGCAGTCCTGATCAAAATACTGACAAAAGCTTAAAATACTGACTATAATTTCTGTAACTCAAGAAAACCATATAGAAAATCTCTTTCACCAAAGAAAGGCTCAGTGCTAGATCTATTTGAGGCTGAAGAGCCTTAGTTAAGTCAACAGCTCTTGTTCACACTTTGTACAAAGACATCTGTACAACTGATTCCAACTTAGGAAACAGCATTTAAATATCAACAAACACATGCTCAGAGACAATCGGGTAAATTTTCATCAGGACCAAAATTTCTAAGAAACCATATTAGAGCAAATTCTAAAGCAAAGAATCTTCTCAAAATAGGTATTTGCAAGTCATCACTTACTCTGTTCTTCCCACAGAAGTCATGTGAATTGTATTATAAAGAGTAAATGGAAGAAATTTCTAGACTGTAGTCAAATTATACTTGAATCAGTACATTTATTATTGCTTCTTATATATAGTTATGATTATAGTTAACATTTAATTAACTGGTATTACTTCAAATATTTATTCCATTTAGAATTGTAATATGTAAGTGCTGTGTTTGAGATGCTTAACATGTTAAATGTCTTTTATTTCAGGAAAAAAACATAATTCACCGTTCAGAATTTTATACTTTACGTGTCTAAAATACATAATCTGCTAGAAAACAGTTGTTAAACAACAGACATTATTTCGACTAAACCAATATTATAAAAACAAAGCTTTATTGCACCTGCTACTTAAGAGGATTATGTCTAAATACTCACTTGTTCAGTATGAGGTCAAGAATGAATTTGGAGCCGAAGGCTTCAATCTGGAAGCTTGCCTGGGCCAGATGGACAGCCTATGGATTCAAAAAGACAGAATAATCTTAACTTACTTTCCTGTCTTTAAGACAGATTATTATCAAGAATGATATTTAAGAGGAATAACTTTTATGTATCAGTTCATTTCCTTATGTATCTTCATACAGCAATTCATTTCTTTAGGAGACTAGGTACAATATCATGGTTTTGCTAGGAAAATCTAAATATCTGGGGAGCAAAGAGCTAATAAGACAACCCATCCTTGAAAATGAAACCACTAAGATAAAAACCAACAGCATATTCTGCTGGACTTCCAAAGTGACCATGATGAATTATGCAAAAGTCTGACTAATTAAAGCTTGATTTCAGCCTGTTTTGTGCATAAAGCTAACCAATTCTTTCTGCACACCTAAGTGAAAAATCATGTCAGTGCTCTGCTCTTCAGCAGGAATTAGAACTTTCTCTGGAACTTTCTCTAAACGATGCATCAGCAGAATATGACAGTAAAATAGGAAACTACAACCTTCTAACTTCAGAAAGCACTTAGAACCTGGCCTTTTGTGAATACTGAGAGCTTATGTCCCCCTTTAAGAGTTAAATGTTTACAAATATTGTCATTATTTTGTCTTAATTCAAAATACAAAGATAATTCCATCTAAACATGAATCCTATTTACTAGGTGTTAAAGATTATTGCAGCTCACAGAAGCATCTTGAATATTGCAAATTAACAAATCAATGAAGTTTTGTCAAAGTATTAGCTAACATAAACCTCTCCTTTATCACACTATCAGAACAAGGCTAAATGAAACACCTATAGCATACTTCCTTTAACTCACAAACGTCCTTCCTCCAGAATTGCATTCCTAAGGCACAGTGGGTGCTACAAATCATCTGTGAAGTGCTCCATGCATGGTAACTGGACGCCAGCATGAACATACCAAGCATCCCCCTCCCAGTACTTTCTATTCCCACCTTTCCCCCAGTGCTACCCCATGCTCCTCTTTGCCTTCCCCTGTATTTTTGATGACTGAAACTCTCCCAATCCTTCAAAGGCGTCCCACCTGCAGTGGAAGGAAGTCTTCCTTCACACAATCTTCACACAAGGAAGTCTTCCTTCACACAATCTTCACGCTCAGGGCTTTGGAAGCACTTTATTTGTTCCTCCCTGTCTCTCCCTTTCCCATCCTTCCCCTAGGTGGTGAGCTCCACAACACATATGACAGGGGTCTTGCAAACAGGTCTAGGTTAATGACTCTTCCCCAGCATATCTGACCTTCCAAGTAATTCACCAAATATTCATTGTCAAGACCTTTTTGTCATACCAAACCTATAAAACACTATAAATAAACCATGACTTATACTTTCAGTCAAGCACATTGCCAAATCAGATAGTCACTCAATAATAATCCATACAATGCAAAAAGGAAACTAACAAATATTAAATTTTAAATACAAAACAATGAGAAAGAAGGCTCCTAAATCCTTAATGCCATAGGACGCCAAGTCGAATTCCAAACAACCTTCTAGAAAAGGGTCACCATACTTGTGGGCTTCCTGTATCCATACAACTATGAGAGAGAGAGAGAGAAAGAAAGAAACTTCTGTCAAGTGTGGTCTCTGTTATCCACAACAGAACCTCTATTCAATACAAATATCCACTGTCTTTAAATTCATTCTGTACCTTGAAGCATTAATTTTTGCATAAAGATATTTATATTTATGAATAATTTGTACAAGGAGAGATTTTTCAGCTCTGGATCCAAAAAGCTTTAAGTATGTAAAATTTAATTCCTAAGAATAAGATAAATCCTTAGTATAGTTTCTCTTAAGAATATTATATAGTAGAGATGAGTTCATTAAATATACCTCCTTGAACATCTTTATAAACACTAAGAAGAACTTGACAGTGACCCAGTAAAAAGCTTATTTCATAGCAAATAGGTGACACGACAAGTACAAACACTGACAACACTCTGTTGCAAAATAAGGTAATCTGGTGGTAAATGTAGTACCTTCATTTTATAGAACTGCAGGAGTTATACAATTTGATAAATGCTAAAATAGGTTTATACCAAGTCAATGTGACTAGCTTCAGTTTAATAGAATTTAATCAAAGAGCTAGTCAATCATACTGGGTTTTCCTCTGCTTTTGCATTCAATCATTCCACACAAACATATTAAGTCCTGCTTTGCATGTAAAGATAGCTGGGATACAGCTTCTGCCCTCAAAGAAGTGGTGGTCTCCAGAGGGGCAGGTAGAACTGTCAGCCTCAGCTTGCCTAATGGGCCACAGGACAGGGACCACAGCTGAACCCCACCCAGGCACAGAGGGATACAGAAAGGATCCACTGACAAGGTGCTATTTGAACAAAAACTCAAAAGATGAATAAGAATCCATGTGTCAGGGAAAGAAAAGACACTCGGGGCAGGGAGGAAAACATTTACAAAAATCGAGTCAAAATGAACGTGAGAAAAATAGGCTTTTTAAATTTTTTAAAAATGAATATGGCCTGTAGGAAAATGGTTTTCAGATGAAATGTCAAACAATGAATCTGAAAAGGTGGGATGGAGACCGGCAAGCTTCACGTGACGTGATCAGTGACATTTATGATCGCAAACAAGAATATGTGGCCAAGACAATGAGCCTTCCCCTAAATGACCATTCCCTCAAGCTCACTCAGCACCATTTCTGGCACACGCCATCATCATTATCATTATCATCATCATCATCATGATGATTTAAACATCTTAACAGATTACTCTCTAGAACTGAAGCAATTTATTATGCCAGCAACAAAATATCTGTTTATCCACTGGAAAAAAAAAGAATTTGATTTTATTACCTTTATCTGTAAGAATGTTTTAATATTTTAATTCTAAGAGGAAGCACATTTTCTATAAAATGATTTAAGATTTCCTCACCATATTCATCTTCTTTGTGAATGTATCAAATGGAATTAGTTTCATCTAATATATTTATATCCATTTTAAGTCATTTAAATATACTGATGTATGTTAGTTTTCTTACATTCTGTTTCTCTTTCCATTGCTATACATTCGACAAGTGTCTATACAGTACAGATTCTTCTCTATACCAAAATAAATACCTGACAAGTGTTACTTTTCCCTATCATTTTATTTAATTGTCTTAGGCACAATTAAAATAGTGTTTAACTTCTGGATGCTATGTATTCCATTTCAATTTGTCACTTTTTCTTTAACAAAATATTATACAGTTTTTATATATGCCCATTTAAAATATGTTTTCAAACCATGTAAAGTGAGTTCTCATCATTATTTTATAAACCACATTGTTGTTTTATATATATATATATACACATATATATATATATATTTTTTTTTACAGAATATTGGCTTGCTTCTTCCAAATGGTAGAAAAGTTAGAAGAATGGCTGGGATGAGTACAAAGTCTTATAATATACAGTCATATCATTTTTGGTTGATTTAACAGATTTTAGAGTTAATTAACTGACCAGCATCACTGAAATCTACTAAAAATACAAATACTACCTACAGTATTGTTCTTCTTTTACAAAGGAACTATGCAGTGAGGTTTAGAAATGTGTTCAGTAATACAAAATCAGATCCTAGGAATGCTTCAGAGAAGAGTTCATGAACCACATATTAGGTCAAAATCAGTTATTTTCTCTTTCGGGATATCTGTTAAACAGCCTTACTTTCATAAGGACATTCACTATAATAGCACTGTGGAAGAATGCAGGGTTTTATAGACAAAGAACATCATTTCACAACAAGAATGAGCACGTCCCTGGGCTCAGAATTACCACCCTGAAGGACTGAGAACAGCTGTTGCCTAACCACTTTAGTATTTTTCTTTTAACTCAGAATCTGGCACAGGGAAATTACAGGAGCTCTAAAAACAAAAACAATTAAACTCAATTATATACACAAACCTCGTTCACTGGAGAACAATTTACACGTCTTCGTAATGTGCTTTTGTTTGTATTTTTTCTTTCTAGTAGATGGCATCTAATGGTATAATATTAAATGACTTCAAGAAGGCTGTTGGGTTCTTCAGCTAAGACTTGTTTTGCGCCTTATCATCAAGCGATGTTATGACATTAAGCAATCATCCATGCCCAGCTCTGTGTAGGGTGCATTAAATAGGCTATGTTTTCTTGGGACTTATATTCTAAAGTAGCTAATATAGACATAAAAACAAGAAGAAAAATAACTCTATATCTAATCATAAAAATAGAAAGCAGCCATGTGCAGGATATACATGTTTTCATGCAACTATGTTTCACACATAATAGGTGTTCAAACAGTGTTCTTCACTATTTGGCAAGAATTTGTGAGTTCTGTAGAGCATACCCATAACTGGAACTGAAAATGGGAAATAACACTTTCCCAGAACTCAAAAAATATTATAAGGCTGAATTTCTACTAAACTATAAAATTTAGTAGAAAATGAACAACTTGGGTAACTGGGTGTCTATGCTATGGATGATCACATCTTCTGAGACATATATTTTACTTCAGTATGCTCTAAACCAGTGGTCCCCAACCTTTTTGACACCAGGGTCCAGTTTCATGGAAGATAATTTTTCCATGGATGGGGTGGAGTGGGGGATGGTTTCAGGATGAAACTGTTCCACCTTAGATCATCAGGCATTAGATTCTCATAAGGAGTATGCAACCTAGATCCATCGCACGCGCAATTCACAATAGGGATCGTGCTCCTATGAGAATCTAATGCCACTGCTGATCTGACAGGAGATGGAGCTCAGGCAGTAATGCTCACTCACCCGCCACTCACCTCCTGCTGTGTGGCCCGGTTCCAAACTAGCCACAGACTGTTATCACTCTGTGACCTGGAAGGTGGGGACCCCTGCTCTAAACTACGGGTGGTGTGGAAAACATAACAGCATTTTGAAGTGGTTTTCTGATCTTAAGATATACTAAGTTTATTTAGGGAGATATTCATTTAAGTAATGAAGGAAACATGGCCAAAAGAAGAATATCAATAGACAAGAAAATGTTTTACAAACAGAGGTAAGAAGCCCTTTAGGGTATCAAGCAGGCCTGAGCAAACACCAATGGAATGACTGACACTCGAGTTCGTAAAGAAGAGGGCTACAGGTCTGGGCTTCAGGAAACAGGGCATTAGAGAGAGCAAAAGGCAGTAAGCAGATGCCTGTCTTCTGTTTATTCTAACATAGAAAAAACAACATTTATTCTATGTCTGTTAAAACACTGAATATATAGCATCTACATTGTATATGTGTGGCAGGTGTGTAAGTGTGTGTGTGTAACCACAACCTTTTCAGGAAGTGTTTTATTTTCTTTATCTTGTTGCATATAGTTCTTTCCCTTACCTTTACAGTTTTTCAATAGACCCTTCAAGAGTTTCTACTCCATTATCTAGAAATATGGTGGAGAAAGGTCAGAGAATATAAAAATCATCTTTTTTTGAAATTCAGGACATTTTATAATGTTTCAGAGAAGACAGATTTGAAAATTCACCAACTAACAAGATGGGAGGAGGAAAACCCGCTAATCTGATGCTAGAGGGACCCCGCCTTTGTCATCATGGGTTGAGCTGCTGAGGACAAGAGTCCACTTCACCAGGAAGACTTTCATCAGCATGGCTGTTTGGTATGTTTTTCTTTTTATATGAAAACAGTAGGCACAGAATCTAGCACTCCAGATAATTAAATATCAATGAGAAGAAAATGTCAACTTTAAATTGAAATAAGTTTGAGGAAAAGAAGTCACTTTTTTTTAATCACAGAGGTTCTTCTAAAGAGGACTAGTTTGGACCTATACTGTAGCTGGAGAAACATAAAAGTCCAGCTTGTGGATCTTTTTTCTGTATAATGCAAAAATCCAAATATGTAAATATATCTTAAAAGTTTTGAAGTCCAAAAGAAAATATCAACAGACCATGTTTAATTATAATTTGGTTCTAATCCCTCATTCTAAATTGATACATTGGTGATTGCACAGGTTTGTGTTAGGATAAAAATAATAATGCCTCATATTTCTTATATTTTAATCATCTCAAAGTACTGTCATGTCTATCTAGAACACAGCATCCCATGCAGTTGGTAGAGCAGACATTTGTATTACCCTTTTATAGAAGAGAAGCATTTTTAAAGGGCACAGATAGATTAAGTAATGTTATTGTCCAAAGTCACACATCAAAGGAAGAAATATGAGGTGTCAGTTTTAGTTAAATGACAAAAAAGTGCCATATTTATGCCAGAAGTCCTTACATCCGCAAGCCTCAATGTTTTCTGGTCATTAAAATACAAATAATAGCAGCTTAACGACATGATATTTGCGAGGATTAAATAATACAATAATGCAACTGACGGCTGGGCTCAGTGGCTCACACCATAATCTCAACACTTTGGGAGGCCAAGGCAGGAGGATCGCTTGAAACCAGGAGTTTGAGACCAGGTTAGGCAACATGGTGAAACCCTGTCTCTACAAAAAAATACAAAAATTAGCCAGGCGTGGTGGTTCATGCCTCTAGTCCCAGCTACTCAGGAGGCTGGGGCAGGAGAATCACCCGAGCCCAGGTGTTTGAGGCTGCAGTGAGCCAAGATCATGCCACTGCACTTCAGTCTGGGTGACAGAACGAGACCCAGTCTCAAAGAAAATAGCAGTAATAATAATGTGGCCAATGTAGCTCAGCCACATTGAAAGAGCTCAATCATTTAGGAAGGAGACAGTAAATTAGGAAAAAGAGAAAAAAGAATATAGTAACATTTTGGAAGAGTATCAATCAACTCCATCCTAAAGTTCCCTCCCAGGATAGTTAGCCACCATCTAGCAAATTCCAATGTGCATTTATACTCAGCAAAATTTGCAAACTTTATACTTTTATTGCTAATTATCATTATGTATTATGCTTTGACCTTGTTCAAGTTGTCATGTCTTCAAAATAATATGAATCATTTTCCTGAGAAGTGAAACAGCTGCAAATGTTACATGAAGGCAGTACTGCAAATTAGGGTAATTTGCTGAACATTCTTGCCACGATGCATTTAAATAGGTACTTTGAAGGAGAAAAATATTATCATGTTTTCTTCTACCATGTTCTAATTGATAGTATTATGGGCTTACCATCAACAAATCTGTATTAAATACCGAACTTATGTAAGATACTAGAGCAGATGTATAGGAGAGTTAGTTTTGTTTTTGTTTGTTTGTTTTTTTTTTTTTTTTTTGAGACAGGGTCTCGCTCTGTTGCCCAAGCTGGCGTGCAGTGGTGCAATCGCAACTCACTGCAGCCTTGACCTCCTAGCTGAACCAATCCTCCCACCTCAGCCTCCCAAATAGATGGGACCACAGGCATGTGCCACTATTCCCAGCTAATATTTTTATTTATTTTTTATAGAGATGGGGTCTCACCATGTTGTCCAGGCTGTCACAAACTCGTAGGCTCAATAATTCACCCCCCTTGATCTCCCAAAAAGTGCTGGGATTCCAGGTGTGAGCTACCGTGCCTGGCCGAGAATTAACACTTAAATCGAAAAGATAATAATATGGTTAAGGAAATAAAATGAGTAACTGCAAAGAGTGAAAAATATGTCAATTAAATAATAAGAATCGTTATTGTTATTATTATTTTAGAGATGGGTCTCACTGTGTTGCCCCAGCTGGTCTTGAACTCCTGGCCTCAAGCAATCCTCCCATCTTAGCCTCCCAAAATGCTGGGATTACAGGTGTGAGCCACCACACCTGGCATAAATATTATTTGTAAAGCTACCACATACAATATAAGCATGATTAATTACTAAATTTGGAGTAAGGGTAACAAGTGTATTTGAATTTGTGGAGTGAGTCTGCTGGGGGCTGGGGAGAGCTGAGAATGGCTTCTGAGGAAGACTTTCTCCTCATTTAAAGATAGAATTCAGACAGCTCTTCCAGGATTTACTTAATAGAATGAAATTATAAAGTGTTAATAAGTATTTGCTAACAAATAAATGCTTAAGAAACATGCTTTTAAAGTAAAACACAGGATGCCTTCCATTCTGGGCTGTTATACTGCAATGTGGATTGTGGTGTGAGTTAAACATGACAGTTTATCATAAAATAAAGAATTTCACAAGAATGACAAGTAGGGGGAGGACATACATGCCCAAAAATGCTAATGTATTTTGTTAATCAATCTATCTTTTGGTCCTAAATTAGGAAGCTTAAGTCATACCCTTTGAAGGCTATTACAGAAACAAGACCAAAGCATCAACAAAATACACTCTTCTCACAACCCACGGTGAACATCTCCCACTAACGGAAGCAGATCACTGTTTATCTTTGTTCTCTGTGCCAACCTAGCCGAAAAAGATGGAACGTCTACCATAAAAGAAACCTAGCCAATATTCGATTATGCAATCTGATGAGACAGAAAAAAGGAAAGCTTGGATTTATGGATTTGTGAATTTTAACTTCTGACCAAATCTTATACAAGAGCTCTTTTCTAAATGAATCAGTCTTAAAGAGATTCCAAATTCATCTTCCTCTCTTTTCTTATGTACCTCAGTTTGAAGTACTCCTTTTTTTTTTTTTTTTTTTCCTGAGATGGAGTCTCTCTTTGTCATCCAGGCTGGAGTGCAGTGACATGATCTCAGCACTGCAACCTCCGCCTCCCGGGTTCAAGCGATTCTCATGCCTCAGCCTCCCAAGTAGCTGGGACTACAGGTGTGCGCCAATACACCCAGCTAATTTTTGTTATTTTTTTTTTTTCTAGTAAAGACAGGGTTCACCATATTGGCCAGGCTAGTCTTGAACTCCTGACCTCAAGTGATCCACCTGCCTCGGCCTCCCAAAGTACTGGGATTACAGGTGTGAGCCACTGCGCCCGGCCAAGGTACTCTTAAATATACAAAAGATGGATGCTGAAGAGAAAGAGGAAGTAGGCACTGGTAATCTAAATACGTATTCCAGTGAATCACATTAGCCACACTAAATATTTCTTTTTAAAATCTTCATGGCCAGCCAAAGAAGAGAAGGTACATTTAATCTTATGGTGGGTGTGGGGAAGGTCAAACTAAGATTTTCCCTAGTGATTATTTAGCAATCCTGGAGGACTTTGTAACAACACACTTTCACTGACAAAGCATCCTTGGACAGGTATATGAAATGTCTTCTATACATTTACCGTTAGTGATTAATGTTTGCTGGATATTAACTGGCAATGCCAACTAAGGAGAAAGACTGAATTACAAGCCTTTGGAGCACTTGCTATTTAAAATGGGTAAAGCAGCTCAAGTATCACTACAGCAGTATTATTTCGCTTTCATATATTTTTTGAGAGATGAGTAAAAATACAACTATGACAACAGTTACCATGGAAGCGGTTTCTTTCGGCTGCCTTCCTGAATAGTAACATTTAATGTGGTGCATTAATCTAGTAGCTGAGGTGTGATTCACCTTTGTTCTTTTTCCTCGTCAATTCCTACATCACCAAACTGCAGAACTCCAAGGAACACTTCTCTCTCTGCTAACGCTTGTGTCATAAAGCAAGAACATACTTTGTCTTTCTAGCCAGAATTATTGAACACCCACTAAATAATTTAAATAAAAGAATGGAAATAAAATATAGATTCTGGAAAGCAAGACACCAAGCACCATGCTTAGTGTCTGTGACTCATTACATGGCAGTTTTTTTTTTAATTTGCTTACATAATGTGAATACTATTCTAAAAGAAAAAAAAAGCCTCATGTGAGGCAACCCTCCTAAAGAGTCCTACTTCCCTGGACTGCCTACTCTGGTCCTTGAAATTTTGACTGGAACAGCCCAGTGGACTCATGTCAATGCAAATATCAATCTAAGGCAACAGAAGGTTCTTTAACTTGGGTCTTTATGATGACTACATAAGGATTAGTTAAGAATGAGTAATTCTGAAATACAAAATGAAAATTATGGTATAGTAATTATACAGCTCATTTGAGCATTGTTGTATCTAGCAAACCATAAATGATATAGAGTAGATTCAAATATTAACCTCCAATTCTCCCTCATCAATAAATTACTGAAAACGTGTAATCAAAGAAGGCTGAGCAGATCTGTCCAGGCCAGAGCTCTCTTCTCTTGACACACCTCGATTCACTGATCCTTGCTGGTAGGTTTCATACTATTTCTACCCAGTGATTTGTGTTGGGATCTCTATACCAGAGCTGATATTTCCATCTGTAGAATTTTTCAGGCTCTGCTTATGAGATTGCTCAAAGTTCATGTTAAATATACAGCTGTTTGACAATGATATTCCTAAGTGGTCTTTGCTTTCCTTGACAACCCTCGGCAAGTTGCATATTACTGGGGCAGAGATCCCTTTTATCTACAGAGAACTACAACTACAGATTAGGAAAAGTTCAGTGTTCTCCAGTCCTTAGCCATGTCTGGCTCTGTCCTTTGCACTGAATTCTGACCTTGTCTATGACTATGGATGGGTTGCATTCACCCCTTTGGATGAAAAGAGTAACTTTCAAATTGGGAGTCATGCCAAAAATGGATTTTTCCATTTTACAAAAATGCAGGTTTTTGTAGACTTCCTAAGTAACATGATTAAGGCCTGTTCCTTGACATAGAGGCCCACAATTGTCCTGTTTCACAATTTTACTCAAAACAAGTATTTGTAGTATACATACTTTACCCAAAGCTAGATGTAGAAAAGCTAATATTCATAGGCGACCTCATGTTCTCTAATATTGAACTTCCACAGAGCTCTGGAAAATATCAACCACTCAACCTGTATTTGCACAATTTTTAAAACTAACATTTAGAATACTGACCACTATGCAGAATCTCCTATTTTCGTACACAAATGACAGGTCTCACCATGTCCATGTAATGTTTTAGGCCTATTAAAACTCCATTTTTGTTTCTAAATGTGAACCTAGAAATTGTATGGAGCCTTGAAGACATACAAAATAAAAATAGAATATATCTATTATGTATCTGAGGAGTATGTCTATTTCCTCAGATTATATATTGCCTTGTTGGCTTCTACATCATACATGAAATCATTTACTCATTAAGCAAATAATCATGTGTGTCTACCACATTGCAAGCAGAAGCCCTGGCCTGCCAGGGTTTACATTTTAGGGTATGTGTTTTGCGGGGGATGGCTAATACGACGAACAAGTAAATATAAAGTAACTTAGATAATGATGAGTGATACAGGTAAAAAGATTAAAGTAGATAAGAGTCAAAATAAGTTAGGGAGTTTGCAGAACAAAAAAATAGGATGGTCAAAGAAGGAGTCTTTGAAGAGGTGATATCTGAGCAAAGACTAGGTGGTGAAGGTACAAGTCAGGTAAATACTTAAGGAAAGAGAATCCCAAGCAGAGGGAACAGCTAGTTGTAAAAGCCCTGAGGCAGAGACACACTTGGTCTATTCAAAGAATAACAATAAAAAGGCCAGTGTGGGTCAAGTGGAGGGAGACTAGAGGAGTTGTGCAGGCAACAGTCACAGAACCAGTAAGGGGTCAGTTGTGTAGCACCTTGTGGGCCACTGTAAGAACTTCACCTTTTATTCTGAATGAAATAGTAATGTGCTGAGAATTCTGAGTGAGGAATGATATGATCAGGTTTCCATTTTTTAAAGTTCACCAGAAGCTACTGTGTGGACAATGCACTAAAGTGGTCAGGGGGCAAGGGAGGAGCAGAGTGGCTTAAGAGGCTGTTGCAATAATAATCCAGGTAGGAGGTGATAGGGGTTTGACTTGGGGAATAACAGTGGAGTTAATGAGACTTGGTCAGATTCTGGGAAGATAGTGAAGGCAAAGTCAGTAGGACTCACTTACAGATTAGACGTGGATTATAAATGAAATAGAGGTGACAAGAAAACTCTAAAATGTCTGGCCTGAGTAACCAGAAGGAGCAAGCAATTTATTAAGATGGGGAAGATTGCAGGAGAAGAAGGTGGTGGTAGGAATTCAGGACTCTGAATCTAAGCTTGATATGCACATTACATGCCCAAGTGGAGTTGTGGAATAGGCAGTTAAATATAAAGAATAAATCCTTTAAGCTAATTGATATGGTTTGGACCTGTGTCCCCACCCAAATCTCATGTTCAGTTGTAATCCCCAATGTTGGAGGTGGGGTCTAGTAGGGGGTGATCATGAGGATTTTGATCAGGAGGACGGTTTCTCGTGGTTTAACACCATACCCCTTGGAGGTGTCATCATGGAAGTGAGCTGTCATGAGATTTGGTTGTTTAAAAGTGTGTAGCACCTCCTCCCCTCTCTCTTTCTCCTGTTCTGGCCATGTGAATGCCTGCTCCCACATTGCCTTCCACCATGGGTAAAAGCTCCCTGAGGCCTCTCCAGAAGCAGATGCTGTCATGGTTCCTGTACAGCCTACAGAACCATGAGGCAATTAAACCTCTTTTCTTTATCAATCAACTAGTCTCAGGTATTTTTTTATTGCAATGTGAGAATGGACTAATACAGAAAATTGGTACCAAGAGTGAAGTATTGCTATAAAGATATTTGAAAATGTGGAAGCAGCCATGGAACTGGGTAACAGGCAGAGGCTGGAAAAGTTTGGAGGGCTCAGAAGAAGACAGGAAGATGGAGGAACATTTGAAACTTCCTAGAGACTAGTTGAACGATTATGACCAAAGTGCTCATAGTGACACGAACAGAGATGGCCAGGCTGATGAGGACTCAGATGGAGAAGAGGAACTTATTGGGAACTAGAGAAAAGGTCACTTTTGTTACACCTTGGCAAAGAGCTTGGCTGGACTATGCCCCTGCCCCAGGGATAAATGGAACTTTGAACTTGAGAGAGACAATTTAGGATATCTAGTAGAAGAAATTTTTAAGCAGCGGTGTTCAAGATGTGGCTGCTTCAAACAACCTATGCTCATATGCGTAAGTCAAGAAATGAACTGAAACTCGAACTTAGGTTTAAAAGAGAGGCAGAACATAAAGGTTTGGAAAATTTGCAGCCTGGCCATGTGGTGAAAAAAGAAAAGCCCATTTTCAGGAGAAGAATTCAAGCAGACTGCAGAAATTTGCATAAGTAAAAAGGAGTCAAGTGCTGATAGCCAAGACAATGGGAAAAAAAAGCCTTCAAGGCATTTTAGAGATTCTCACAGCAGCCCATCACAGGCCTAGAGGCCTAGGAGGGAAGAATTGTTTCACTGGCCAAGCCCAGGGCCCTGCTGTCTGCCTCGGGACACTGCTCCCTGCTTCCCAGGCACTCTAGCTCTGGCCAGTCATGGTTAAAAGAGGCCCAGGTACAGCTCAGGCCGCTGCTTCAGAGGGTGCAAGCCATGAACCTTGGCAGTTTCCATGTGGCATTAAGCCTGCAGGTGCACAGAGTACAAGAGTTGAGGCTTGGGAACCTCTGCCTAGATTTCAAGGGGATATATGGAAAAGCCTGGATGTGCAGGCAGAAGCCTGCTTCAGGGGCGGAGCCCTCATGGAGAACCTCTAATAGGGCAGCACAGAGGGGAAATGTGGGGTGGAGCCCCCACACAGAGTCCCCACTGGGGTACTGCCTAGTTGAGCTGTGAGCAGGACACCTTCACCATCCTGAAGACGTCAAAATCGTACATCCACCAGCAGCTCGCACCCTGTGCCTGCAAAGCCACAGGCACTCAGTGACAGCCCTTAAGAGCAGCCTTGGGGGCTGAACCCTGCAAAGCCACAGAGGCAGGGCTGCCAAGGCCTTGGTAGCCACACCTCACAACAGTGTGCCCTGCATGTGAGACATGGAGTCAAAAAAGATTATTTTAGAACTTTAAGGTTTAATGACTGCTTAGGTGGGTTTCAGACTTGCATGGGGCCTATAAGCCCTTTCCTTTGGGTTGATTTCTCCCTTTTGGAATGGAAGTATTTACCAAATGCCTGTATCTCTATTGTAATTTGGGAGTAACTAACTTGGTTTTGATTTTATAGGTGCATAGGCAGAAGGGACTAGCCTTATCTCAGAAAAGACTTTGGACTTTGGACTTTTGAGTTAATGCTGGAATGAGTTAAGACTCTGGGGGACTGTTGAGAAGGCACGATTGGATTTTGCAATGTGAAAAGGACATGAGATTTGGGAGGAGCCAGGTGGAATTTTATGATTTGGATCTGTGTCCCCACCCAAATCTCATGTTCATTTATAATCCCCAGTGTCGAAGGTGGGGACTGGTGGGAGGTGATTTGATCATGTAAGTTGTTTCCCATGGTTTAACACTCGAATCCCTTGGAGTTGTTGTTACAATAGCGAGTTCTCATGACAGCTGGCTGTTTAAGAGTGTGTCGCATTTCCCCCCTCTCTTGGTCCTACTCTTGCCATGTAAGACACCTGCTTCCGCTTTGCCTTCCGCCATGAGTAAATGTTTCCTGAGGCCTCCCCAGAAGCAGATGCTGCCATGCCTTCTGTACAGCCTGCAGAGCCATCCCCCTTGGAGCTGTCATCGCAGTAGTGAGTTATCATGAGACTTAGTTGTTGAAAAGTGTGGAGAGCCATGAGCCAATTAAACCTCTTTTCTTTACACATTACCCAGTCTCAGGTATTTCTTTATAGAAATTTGAGAACAGACTAATACACTAATTAAAGATATATCCTTTAATGTTTACTGAGTGATTAAATTTCGAAGTAATGGACAAGTGAGTAAATGAGTAGGCATATGAATGAGTCAATAAATGAGGGCATACTAGGGACAAAAAAAGTCTAGTAAATGAACAAAGGAGGGTATATAATTCCATGGATAACTTACTATCTGACAGAGCTAGAGTTTAAATATGAAACCTAAGATAACAGAAAAAAAATTACAGAAGTCAATTGTAAAGCAATATACTCATTGGGTTTTAAAATCAACATTTTCAATTAGAGCAGTGTCACTTTGAAAACCAAGAGATACTATGCACTATAAGCTTCCCAAAAAGAATTCAAGTCCAAGAGCGTCACTTTCATGTCTTACATATACATGTTAAAATTTCAAAAGAATGATCAGCAAATGAAGACGCAGCTCCCTAACAAACCACACGGATCACATGCATGAATGTATATATCTTAAACATTCCTAAGAAACAACATAATGTTTATCTTTGATTTTCTAAAAGTCCATTTCCATATTCTGGAAGTCATAATATCTCTACTGCTTCTAATATTTCAAACATGTCACTACTTTTAGGCATACATCATCATATACATTGTCATATACAGTATCTCATTTTAGGAATTTTTAGAGGCATAAACTTAATTATTTTTATTTACTAACTATATTTCCCATCTTAGAGGCCTCATTTTAAGTCACAGAAATAAAAGTATATCCCACATCCTACTAAATAATGTAGGGTTTCTCAAAATCTCTTACCAATTTCATGAAGTTTATATTGTGAAATTCAGGAACACAAAGATTCTGAAGCATTGTATAAATCACTTCATTCCTACATCTGTTCTCTGGGCTGCTACTTAAGTCATCAAATGACAGCAAGGAGGCTTTTCTTGAATTTTTAAAAAATTCACAATGCTTCAAAATACTGTAATAGTGCCAAAGAATAAAAAACAAACAGAGCAATTTTTACAATTTTATATTCTTTCAATTACAGTTATTTCAGATGATGTTTTTAATTACCTGAAATAAGCAAATAACTATATCTCGGCAATATTCAGTTAGTCACAATTAGAGAAAATATAATGTTATTAATACTTGATTAAGAGCTCAAAATAAAAGCTACTTATAGTACATTAATTTTTTCCAAAAGTAGACGACTATAATAAATTTAACACTTTTATCTTGGCAAAAAGAAAATTTTTAAATCCATTTAAATGAAGACTTCAAGCAAACTCTTTTCTTTCTGCTTCCTATTCCAGTGAATACTAAATTAGCCAATTTCCCACAAAATAAAAAGTATAGAATCTGCAAGAATGTAGGCCAGAAGTGGCTCACACCTGTAATCTCAATACTTTGGGTTCTGAGGCCAGAGGATGAATTAAGGCAAGGAGTTTGAGGCCAGCCTGGGCAACACCGTAAGACTGTGTCTCTACAAAAAGTAGAAAAAATAGCCAGGCATGGTGCTGCGAGCCTATAGTACTAGCTACACAGGAGGCCGAGGTGTGAGGATTGCTTAAGCCCACAAGTTCAAGGCTACAGCGAGCAATGATCACACCACTGCACTCCAGCCTGGGTAAAAGAGCAAAAACCATCTCAAAGAAAAACAAAGAAAGAAAATGTTGTAGTACTTAGGGCAGAAAAAAGCTAACCTGGCTGGCTCACCAAGCAACTAGATGCAATGCAGGAAACCATGCTGAGTGACAGAAAGAGAACAGAAAGAAACAAAACTTATCAGTTTATAAGTTCTATTGCAGGGTTTCTCTACCACGTTAGGCTAAATACTTCTTTGATTTTAGGGGACTGCCCTGTGCCCTGTGGTACATTTGGCAGCATTACTAGCCTCTACCCACTAGATTCCAGTAGCCTCCCCCACTCAGTTCTGACAACCAAAAATATCTCCAGACACTGCCAAATGTCCTATGGGGAAGCGTTGGCAGCAGGGAGCAAAATGGTTGAGAACCGCTGCTCTCTATGTACAGAAGATGTATGTATAGCTTCCTCTAGATATGTTGCCTCAACACAAAATTCAACTTTCTTTTCTTATTTATTTATTTATTTGAGACAGTCTCGCTCTGTCACTCAGGCTGGAGTGCAGTTGTGCGATCTTGGCTCACTGCAATGTCTGCCTCCTGGGTTCAAGAGATTATCCTGTCTCAGCCTCCCGAGTAGCTGGGACTATAGGCATGCCCAGCTAACTTTTGTATTTTTAGTAGAGATGGGGTTTTGCCATGTTGGCCAGGCTGGTCTCAAACTCCTGACCTCAGGTGATCCACCCGCCTTGCCTTCCCAAAGTGCTGGGATTACAGGCGTGAGCTAACGTGCCCGGTCAAAATTCAACTTTATTTTCAAAGC
Source organism: Papio anubis (assembly GCF_008728515.1). Lineage (NCBI taxonomy): Eukaryota > Metazoa > Chordata > Mammalia > Primates > Cercopithecidae > Papio > Papio anubis. Next base: position 90,387,031 of record NC_044985.1, on the reverse strand, counting down.
TTATTTTCAGCTGTCACCAAGGCCCTTGAAACAAAACAGTAAGAAGTAACTGATGCAAACAAAAATGGGAAGTTTCGTTCTTTCAACAGTTAAATATGCTCCAACTGAAAAGAACTAGATTTTTAAAAACATATAGCCATAGAAGCCTTCCCTCCAAATTAAACTACAGGTTTAAATCTGTCAAATGAGCTCATATGTATCCTTCAAAAAATAATAACGGAAGAAATACTGCAACTATCTACAGAGTCCAAAAATTTGATCTTTGAAAAAGCTGCTTAATATTGCTTTCTTTCTCCCAAAGTGGCAGCTTCATATTATCTTTTGAAATGTCATTTGATGACTCAAAAGAAAACAACTATAATTTAGACAGCAAGCAAGGAGAGGGAACAGGTCTCTATGTGGCCTCTGACGGAAATTACTAAGCTGTTTTTCCACAATTCACGTAATACAATCTCTCCGTGGGTGAAACCCCCGGGTCTCTACATACCATTTGCCTAGTGAAGGCTCCCACATTTCCATCTCATCCTGACTTATCCCTGAGCCTAGGGACAACGAGGTTATTAACACATGCACAGAGATGACCAACAGTCCTCCTGAGCTGAACAGGCTCAGTTTCCTGTCAGCCTCCTAAATCTTCCTTTTCGGCCCCACATTGGGACACAGTAGCACTATTCCCCAGGATAAAGCATAGTAGTCATTTTTGACTTCTGCATTATTTCCTGCTGCTATCCTAACAAATTTCCCTGGATGTCAGGGCTTACAACAACACAAATTATTATCTTACACTTCTGGAGGACAAAAGCCCAAAATCAAAGTCTAGAGTTTAAAGTTAAGGTGTTGGCAGGGCTGGCTCCATCTGGAGGTTCTAGGGAAGAGCCTGTTTCCTAATCTTTTCCACCTTCTAAAGGCTGTCTGTATCCCTTGGCTTGTGGGCCCCTCCTCACATCACTCAAACCTCTGTTTCCAACATTATATCTCCTTCTCTCTGAGTGTATCAGGGCCTTTGTGATTACACTGGGCCCAATCAAATAATCCAGGATATGCTCCCATCTCAACAGCCTCAATTTAGTCATATCTACAAAGTGTCTTCTGCCATGTAAGAGAACATATTTATAGGTGTTGGAGATTAGGATGTGGACATCTTTAGGGGAATCTACTATAATTCCTCTCCTTTTCTAGCCTACAATAATCCAAAATATATCCCAAATCTACTTGCATCCCTGCAATTCCTCTGCTTATCACCCAGTGCAGTCCACACCATCACTGCCTGGACAAATGCAAGCCCCTCCCAACTGGTCTCCCTGGGCCACTCTTGCCCAGTTCTGTTCATCTTCCAGAGAGCTGCCATAATGATCTTAGTAAAATATAAATCAGGTAATGCGATTTCCTTGTTTAAAACCCATCAGTGGCTTCCTGATCAAACCACAACAAAATCTGTATAGACTCTTCACCCTCTGGCCCCTTCTTAACTTTAAAAAAAAAATAACAGAGCAGGAAATACGCAATTTTTCCTCCACAAAATGTCTCTTCATCCCTCACCATCAACTTTCTGAGGCTTTGTATGCCAAGCAGGAGCTCCCGGCAAATCCTCAAATGGGGGTACTTGGGTTCCAACTGTTCTTGCTGAGTCTCCAAGTTTACTTTTCTCCCCAGAGGCCGAAGACAACAACTGAACACAGAATTCTAACCCTAAGTCCCGCTGTTCCAAGTCCTTTTCAAATGTAAAATGACTGCTAAAACCACAGCAAATTCAAAATAAGTAAAGAATAAAAATCAAAGTGGTAGGGCGCAAAGGGGAAGAACACCACAGTGTGATACAGGCTTTGCCTTTCAAAGCAGGCAGACGAAAGATAGTACTTAGGTTGAAGGATCTAAAAATAGGGTGGAGATAAATTATTTAACGTTGTGAGAACTAAAAACAGAAATGTAACAGCCTTTGGGGCGTGCTGGAAGAGAAATTTTCACTTTTCATATTATATTTTTATGAACTCTGAATTCTTAGACCATGTAAGTAAATATATCAGAGTAACCACTAATTTCATACAACATATTTACACTAATTTTACAGGTGTAAGTATGCATGTGTATGCAAATTGGTCATCAGTTTTTCACCTCCAGTAACATTCCTTTGCTCTAGGCTCCCAGCACTCCTGTTTGGAATTCCCAGACCAGAGACTGTCTTTGTTTCTGGACTTCCTGGTGGTAAAACATGACTCTATGGACTTCCTAGTGATAAATCAAGGAGGCAATGTGATCCCCCCAGCAGTCTCTCTGCTGACCACTGTTCCTTAGCCCCTCTCCTCTGCTTCTATTTTGCAAAAGCTCTTTTGTCCCTGAATCATCTCACATCAGCCACTCCTGAAGCCAGCTACTCTTTTCATTTTCAAACAATAAATGCCTCACTTCATAATTCCTACTCTCCATCCAACATGCCCAATCTCAGGAGGCAGCTTGTCCACAAATGCAACCATGGCTTGGAATAACGAACAATCCCTAATTCAATGGCCCATACCCTCATTTCATGTCCTCTAATAAATACCCAAATGCCTTTTATTGGAGGATATTTCACAGAATTTTAGAGCCATACGGGGTTCTAGAGAACAAATACATCCATATCAAAATCACCTGAGACTTATAAAAATGCAAATCACTAGACCCCGTACAGACCTACAAACTCAAAATCTTTTCAACAACTTCCTCAAGTGGTTCCAACTCACACTAAAGTTTGAGATTCCCAAATCTAATTCAACCTCCTTATTTTTAAAATTAGGAAATTTAAATCTACAGATATAAGTGTCTCACCCAAAATTGGCTTTCTAATGCACAGCCAGTCAATTATTCTACTCATAGTCTGGTCTCCCCTTTAAAGAAAGTTGTGAGATAAAATAGCAAAAGCAGATAGAAGGAAACTACCTCAGGCCAGATGCGGTGGCTCATGCCTGTAATCATGCACTTTTGGAGGCCAAGGCGGGTGTATCACTTGAGGTCAGGAGTTCACGACCAGCCTGACCAACATGGTGAAAGGACACTATCCACAGAATGAAAAGCCAACCCACAGAATGGGACAAAATATTTGTAAATCATATCTCTGGTAAGGGATTGACATCCAGAGTATATAAAGAACTCCTAGAACTCAACAGCAACAACCAAAAAAAAAAAGAAAAACCCAAACAGCTGGATTAGAAAACGAGCAAATAATTAAATAGACACTTCTCCAAATAAAATGTAAAAATGGCCAATAAACACATGAAAAGATGTTCAACATCACTAATCATTAGGGAAACGCAAACCAAACCACAAAGATACCACTCCATACTCCTTAGAGTGGCTAATATTTTTTAAAAAATAAGTAACAGAAAATAACCAGTGCTGGTAAGGATGTGGAGAATTGGAACCCTTGTGCACCATCGGGGAGATTATAAAACGGTGCAACCACCATGGAAAATGCTACAGAGGTTCCTCCAAAAATTAAAAATAGAATTACAAGTGCCTAGCTTTTTATATCTCATTAGTCTTTCTAGGGTATGTGTTTAAATACACAAAAATAAAGAGCACTTCCTGTCAACCAACTATAACAACTAACAGTAGCCTAATTTTCTTCAGTGACCATATTATGATTGGAGGTGGGGAAAAAAAAGTCATTCTGAGTTAATGGGAAATCCCTGGAGGTTGAGCCAAGAGTGAAATGATCCAATCAGAATTTAAAAGGATCACTCTGCCTGATACGTGTGAAACAGAGGAGAACCAAAGTGATAGGAGAGGAACAAAATCAGGGAGAAGAGAAGAAGACACTCTAATGGTGCATGTGAGAGATAGTGGGTTAGAACAGATTGGCAGCAAAGAAGAAGTGGTTGGATCTCCGGATAGTTTTTTAAGGGAACACAAGACTTTATGGCTTGGCATGATGCTTGCAAGGAAGAGAAGGGAAAAGGTTTTTGGTCTAAGCAATTGGAAGGTGATGTTCCATTTAACCAGATGGGAAGGATCTGGGAGGGACGGGCTAGGGTAGCAGACAGTACAGTCAAGAGTTCCATTTTGGGTATGTTGAGTTTGAGTTGCCTATAAGACATCCAAGTGGAGATACAGGTTAAATAGTTGGATATGTAGGTCTGTGTATCAAGGAAGAGATTATGCTTCCTGTGAAAGAATAAAGAGTCTCAAATGATTACATCACAAACAAGTGCTTCATACAAATAAGTTAATAAATGTTTAACACATTATGGTGTGAAAATATAGAAGTCCAAGAACTCTGAAAAACTATATGGAAAAACAAATTTAAGATCTGATGGCAGACAAGATAATTCATAAATATTCTATTTGGGTAATAATCCTAAAATGCATTAGTAGGTCTTAAAAGTATTAACATCCCAAATAAAAGAATAAATAAGGATATAGTTATAGTTAATTAGAAGGGTAAAGAATAGTAATTAACCATTTCCAAAAACTGTTTAACAAACCACTGCAAAGCCAAAAATAATAAGACGGCATCATCTCAGTATCACACTGGTTCAGAAGGGAACAAGTGACAGTACTTATGCAGCCCAACAGTGATAAATGCTTCTAACTACAGTCTAAACGTTCTGCAGAGATGAAAGTCCATTACATTACACAAGGCTATCTACCGTAATTACCAAATTTACTAACTCTCATAATTTTAGCCGTAATTTATAAGAAGAGGGGAATCAGTGTACTAACTCTTCTTGGTTAAGACTGATAAGATGCGAAGACCAAAATCTTATCTCCTTGTCATAACATATTCAATTATCCTAGTGTCCAAATAAAAACAGAATTTATGTCTGATATTTCTACGCTGTTAAATTTCTTCTGGGTTGGGAGGTCTATGTCCTATACTATTTGTCATGGTTTTATGATTGTTCCATTTCATTCCAAAGCCAGAAAACTACCAAAGGCAGATGAAAGTATTTCTTAGGTTTGGTTTCGTTTGGGGAGTTGGGGGGAAGGGAGGAGAGGTGGGTGGATATCTAATTGGAATATTTCTTGCGGAAATTATCATCTGAACATGTGCTATTTATAGTATAAGTATTTGGGGCCATACCATACCCATCTTGGCAATTAGCTCCAAGAAGCAAACGGTTCACCTTGACAATCCACTAAAACGCCTAATACCCAAGCCTGACCTAGAGTGCCCTGATTATAGGCAAAGGTTTATGGAAAACTTCTTTACAACCCTACGGTACAACTGCCTCAATGTGGTCCAGGGCTTGCAGTCTCTGAGACATCACGTGCATCCTAATGTAGTCTCTCCTACTTAGGTGTTCACTTCTGTCTGAGGTAGACCAATCAAGCTCATCTTCAGCCATACAACCAGGAAGACCCTGAAAATCACCCCTCTCCACTACTATCTCACAATTACCCTTAAATCTCCTTTCTTTTTTGATAAAAGAAATATTTTATTCATGAAAGAGCAGTTCACAACTTGGATTCCCTAAGCCTCTGGTCATTCATTCATCGGTAACATTTCCTGTGTACCTCCTGTATGCCAGGCACTGTGCAAACCACTTTACATGGGGGATGCAATGTAGGCCAGCCACAGTCTCTAGGATGGGCACTATTATTATGTCCATGTGATTGATAAGGAAGCTGGGGTTTAGAGGGGCTAAGTAACTTGTCCAGTTCCAGATAGTTGGCAACAGCCGATCTGTCAGACCTCCAGAAACTTGACCTCCAACCATTCTTCCTCCAGAAGAGAGAAGTCAAAGGGATTTCCGACATTCTATAGAGCCTAGCAGCACAATCATATTTATCCCACAAATAAATGGCTACACTGGATCATTAAAATGCCAGTTTCCTTGCTTTGCACCAAAATATGATGTCAGTGTAGAAACACTGGCTATACTGCATTTCACATGCTGACAAAAAGTTTAAATTGGGTGTATATCATTTCTTTAATTAGTAAAAAATAAAGGCTATATTAACCAGTTCTAATTAAATTCAGTTTATTTTGAAGACCTACTTCTTCAAGCAGCATACTTCTATATTAGAATATTTTTCAAAAAAAAAAAAAGAAAATCTACTTCTAGAATGGTTCAAATGTCTGACATATCATTTGGAAACACCAAACATGACCACTTTGTTCAGGATACAAGAAAGAAGGAAAAACTGCTAGTAGAAAATGAAAATTAAAGAAGGAAAGGTAAGCAGATAAGCAAAATATTCTACAAATGCTAGTAGTTTCAACAAGGTTATCTATCTGGATTACTCATTTAGGGAAGAAAAAAAGATGAGAAAAAAGATGAGAAAAAAAGATGAGAAAAAAGATGGGAGGTGTGTGCACATGCATATAGTCCAGCTGCAGTTAGTTCACAGGTCTTTATCATCAAGAAGAAAGGTGCCTACAAAAGACAGAAACTTCCCCATTCAACCCACAGACATGTGAAAAAAGAACCAGAGATCGGAAGTCTATAAACCACAGTCCTGGTCATTTTGGTCATGCTAATAATTCTTAAGACCTACAGCAAACTGACCTGACTTGTTTGAGCTTTTGACTCACTCTCTGGTTGCATTTCCTCATTCAGAACACAGAAATAATAACCATCTTGGCAGTTACGCTGCGAGGACCATGTGAGATTATAGATATGAAAGTGCCTCAATAAGGTTCCATAGGAAGGTTATGTATTATATTGATTACCAATGCATTGGAGAGTTGAGCTGAAGCTGATTTCATGCATTCTACTCATCTGAAAACATAAAAAGAGAGGATAACCATGGGGAGAGAGGACTCTCCTAAGCACTGATTGATTCACATTGTTAATGGAGCCCATCTGCAATACAGCTATTATAGTATATGGTATTAGCAGGCCTGCTTACAATTAAAAGACAGCACAAAGCACCCGATAAAGCAGTCCAGACTACAACTTGATGCAGTAAATTCTTAAATAACCACACTAAGGGAAAGCAGGTTCTAAAACAGGCACTAGAATTAAACAGATACTCAAAAACCTCTATCTCCATGGCTCTGGAATGTTCTTTATGATGTCTCTAGCTGTGACTGGATTTGACTGCATCTAAATTTAATCTTCAGCCCCACTGAGGGCACAAAGAGGTGGTCCAGGAGTATGTGACTACCTTGTTCTCACTACCATCTAAGATTTTTTTTTTAATGTGGCAGGATTATCACTGCCATGCAGATAAGCGAAAGTGAGTGTGCCCAGCTATATAATTACAGATCGAAGCTCAAGAACAACATAATCACTGGTCCAAGGTTTACATGGTTGGCTCTGTGCCTGCATGCAAATATCACATTGAATTGTAATCTCCAGTGTTGAGGGAGGGTCCTGGTGGGAAGTAACTGGATCTTGGGGGTGGTTTTCCCCCAGGCTGCTCTCATAGTCACCAGTCAAGGGTTGATACGATTTGGCTCTGTGTCCCTATGCAAATCTCATGTAGAATTGTAATCCCCAGTTTTAGAGGAGGGTCCTGGTGGGAGGTGACTGGATCATGGGGGCGGATTTCCCCCATGCTGTTCTCATGATAGTGAGTGAGTTCTCATGAGAGCCGATGGTTTAAGTATGTGGCATTTCCCTCCTTGCTTGCTCTCTCTCTCTTGCTCCACCATGGTAAGAAGTGCGTGCTTCCCCTTTGCCTTCTGCCGTGATAAGTTTCCTAAGACCTCCCAGTCATACTTCCTGTATAGCCTATGGAACTGTGAGTCAATTAAACCTCTTTTCTTCATAAATTACCTAGTCTCAGGTAGTTCTTTATAGCAGTGCGAGAACAAACTAATACAGAAAATTGGTACCAGGAGTGGAGCACTGTTATAAAGATATCTGAAAATGTGGAAGCACCTTTGGAACTGGGTAACAAGCAGAAGTTGGAACAGTTTGGAGGGCTCAGAAGAAGACAGAAAAATGTGGGAAACTCTGGAACTTCATACAGACCTGTTGAATGCTTTTAACCAAAATGCTGATAGTGATATGGACAGTGAAGTCCAGGCCGAGGTGATCTGAAATGGAAATGAGGAACTTACTGGGAACTGGAGTAAAGATAACTCTTGCTATGCTTTAGCAAAGGGTCTGGAGGCGTAGTGCCCTGCTCCAGAGATCTGTGGAACACAGAACTTGAGAGATGATTTAGGGTATCCAGTGGAAGAAATTTCAAAGCAGCAAAGCATTCAAGATGTGGCCTGGCTGCTTCTAAAAGTATGTGCTCATGTGCGTGAATGAAGAGATGGTCTGAAACTGGAACTTATATTTAAAAGAGAAGCAGAGTGTACACGTTTGGAAAATTTGCAGCCTGACCCTGTGGTGGAAAACAAAAACCCATTTTCTGGGGAGAAATTCAAGCCTGCTGCAGAAGCTTGCCTAAGAGGAGGTGAATGGAAATGCCCCCAAGGCATTTCAGAGAACTTCATGGCAGCCCCTCCATCATAGGTCTAGAGGCCTAGAAGGGAAAAATGGTTTATTGGGCCAGGCCTGGGCCCCACTGCTCTGTGCAGCCTCAGGACATGGTGCTCTGTGTCCCATCTACTCCAGCTCCAGCCATGGCTAAAAAGAGCCAAGACACAGCTCAAACTCTTGTTTCAGAGGGTCCAAGCTCCAACCCTTGGTGGCTTCCATGTGGTATTGGGCCCACATGTATGCAGAAGGTAAAAGTAGAGGCTTGGGAACATCTGCCTAGATTTCAGAGGATGTACGAAACACCTGGATATCCAGGCAGAAATCTGCTGCAAGGGCAGAGCCCTCATGGAGAACCTCTATGAGGGCAGTGCAGAGGGGAAATTTTGGATTGGAGCTTCCATACATAGTCCCCACTGGGGCACTGCCTACTGGAGCTGTGAGAAGAGGGTCACCGTCCTCTAGACCTCGGAATGGTAGATCCATTGACAGCTTGCACCGTGTACCCAGAAAAGCCACAGGCACTCAATGCCAGCCCATGAAAGCAGCCACAGAGGCTGTACCTTGCAGAGCTATAAAGGCAGAGGTGCCCAAGGGTATGGGAGCCCACCCCCTGCATCAGTGTGCCCTGGATGTGAGACATTTACGTGATGTGAGAAAGGCAATTATTTCAGAGCTTTAAGATTTAGTGACTGTCCTGCTAGGTTTCAAACTTGCATGGAGCCTGTGGCCCCTTTATTTTGGCCAATGTATCCCTTTTGGAATGGGAGGATTTACCCACTGCCTGTACCCCCACTGTATCTTGGAAGTAACTAACTTGTTTTTTATTTTACGGACTCATACGTAGAAGGGACTTGCCTTGTCTCAGATGAGACTCTCAACTTGAACTTTTAACACTGGAATGAGTTAAGGCTTCAGGGGAACTGTTGGAAGGTATGATTGGTTTTGAAATGTGAGAACATGAGATTTGGGAGGGGCTGGGGTGGAATATTATGGTTTGGTTCTGTGTCCCCACCCAAATCTCATGTTGAATTGTAATCCTTAGTGTTGGGGGAGGGACCAGGTGGGAGATGACTGGATCTTGGGGACGGATTTCCCCCATGCTGTTCTCATTATAGTGAGTGAGTTCTCACGAGGGCTGATGGCACTCCTCTCTCTCTCTCTCTCTTAATCTCTCTCTCTCCCCTGCTATGCCATGGTAAGACTTGCTTGCTCCCTCTTCCCCTTCCACTAGAACTGTAAGTTTCCTGAGGCCTCCTAGCCATGTTTCCAGTATGACCTGTAGAACTATGTGTTCATTAAATCTCTTTTCCTCATAAATTGCCCAGTCTCAGGTAGTTCTTTAGAGCAGTGTGAGAACGGACTCATACAAAAGTTCTATTTACACTTCAGTTCGTTGGTCTGTTTAAACTTAACTACTCTGTAATTAGTGTCTATCAGCAGAGGAGACTTGTTTGAATTTCCATCCTTTACATTTCTAAATAAAAGGCTTACAGAACACTTAGATCTTAAGGTAGAAACTTGGTAACAAACATCTTTCACAATACACAGGGCTTGAATTTATCAATGTGTAATGTTCCAGATGAGGAAATTAGCCTCTCTCTATTCTTTAGCCAGAGAGGATGCCCATATAACAAAACTTTATTTGAAACATTGTGCTAATTCACAGGTTCACATCTGTCCCAGGCTGGGGTGCCCTGTGATGGAGAATGAACCTCTCATATCACTTTATAGAAAGCAAAAGTTTTATTCAAATTGGCCATGAATTAACATGATTGTTTTTAATTTCTCATTATTCTGAGTAAAACATACTAGATCTAGCCTTTTTATAATAGCATTTCTACCATTAAATTTAATTAAAATCATACTGAATTTATACAAATTCTAAATACAAAGACTCCCTTGTAAAACTGAAAATTCACTCAGTAGATTCTGAATGAATGAATTATATGAATGAAAGAGTCTTTCATAAGGTTAAAGGGCGCCATATCAACTGTGAACTGAATACTTGGTATGAATAAAGCCTTATAATTGTATACATTCTTGATGGGAATAAAATATTTTCATTTAGAAAACTCATACTGTAGAAGCAATCAATTACTCAGATCTTAGAAATGGAGATGACATGATGTTCTGAAGCAGGAATTTAACAGAATTTGGACTTGAAAGCCTAAGAATACATTCCTGATAGATTCGGTTCTTGCCACTGGTCACAGGGGTTTTTTATAACTAGCCCCAGGGTTTGGACAAAAATGAATAGAATCATCCAAAATTATCTCCTGCTAAGGACTGACCTTTGGGTAAACAGGCCTGGAAAAATGCTGAAAGGAGAAGGCAACAGCAAATGTGTAGTGTAAGAAGGAAAGCAGCAGTTCTTCTCAAGAGAATTTTACATCCTCTCCCTTGCTCCACAAGGAAAATTCATGTAGCTGAAATTATGCTTGTTGAATGTGGATAAAGGGAGTCACATGATGAAGTAAGTGTTCCATGAAGATGAATCTGTCAGCAGTGGGGCTGATGGATTGACAGAGAGAGACCAGAGGCGATGACAAGAACACAATGCAGAGAAGGGGGGAGGGATGGAGTCATGGGAGACACGTCAAGACTTAATCGGCGACTATTTATAGGCAGGAGAGAGAGGAGTCAAAGATGACTCCCAAGGTTCACTCTTAGATGGCTGGGAAAACAGAGGGGTATGGCTGAGAAAGATGAGGAAGGCAGAAGGAGAGCTCTCTTCCTGCATGATTTACCTTCACACTGGGTGATGCCACCAACCCTGGAGATCACCACTACTTACTGTAGACACGGGGTCTGGCTATGTTGCCTGAGTTGCTCTCAAACTCCTAGCCTGAAGTGACCCTCCCACCTCAGCCTCCCAAAATGCTTGGATGACAGGTGTGAGCCACTGCACCTGGCCTCCTGGGTTATTTTTTGACCAACTGTAAAGAGAAGGACAGTGATCCACCCTGTTAACAAAGCCTGAGAATAAGTGAAGACAGAATGACACTAGTAGTTACATAGTTAGCAGGAATGAGTCAACCCGTGAGCAGAAAGCATTATTTAGGGACACACACTAAAGCAAGACTTTCAACAGCACAGCTCAGCTGTAGGCTGCTGGAAAGCACAGTCGCAGTTAGACCAAACCAGAATGAAATGTCCAAAAATGGTCTAGACTTTATGGAAGAGAAGAATCAAAGACAAGGGCCCAAACTCAAATGCCCACAGGGGCCAGAAATGCAGAAGGGTTAGTGTTAGCAAGAAAGAATGAGGGCACTGCAGTAAATAGCATGCGTCATTCTATCTGAAGAGGAGCCACGTCTTACCTGTAGGTGGGTTACTCCCTAGGTGAATTACTCCCACCCAGGGCCATAAGCCCAACCTTCTGATTCTTCAAGAGAAACCATCACACCCATCACTCTCTATCATATCATGCCTTTTTATCTTCTGCAAGCACTTGTCAATACCTAAAATCTTCGTGTGGTTGTCATTGCTGCTCTGGGCATGTTTATGGTATGTCTCTTCCTACTAGAAGTAAAGCTCACTGGGGAGTCACATAACGGGCACTCATCTATGCTCAATCAATATGCGCTCACCTCTTGACTTCCCAGGACTTACAATTTGGTATGGAATAAATCCAGAGCCCTCATATCTTTACAGTCTTCACAATCTTCCACCTTCACTTTCTGCCACTCCCAAAACACCCTACCTTTCTCCAGCATGAGCTCTGCAAAGGGAAGACCTGGGTTCAAATCCTGACTCTCTCTGCCACTTACTAGCTATTTGTCCTTACTGAAGATACTAACTATAAATCTCAACTGCTACATCTATAAATGCCTATGTCACTGGGTTCCTAGAGGAACTAAGTAGGATATTTAAAAATTGATTACAAATGTTACACTAGGCCAGGCACAGTGGCTTACGCCTGTAATCCCAGAACTTTGGGAGGCCAAAGTGGGCAGATCACTTGAGGTCAGGAGTTCAAGACCAACCTGGCCAACATGGTGAAACCCCATCTCTACTTGAAACACAAAAATTAGTCAGGGAGGCTGAAGTGGGAGAATTGTTTGAACCTGAGAGGCAGAGATTGCAGTGAGCCAAGGTCGTGCCATTGCACTACAGCCTGGGTGACAGAGCGAGACCCTGTCTTTGAAGTTTCCTATACTTGAGTTTCCCCTTCTTGCACTCACCACCCAAATAACCTGCTACTACCCAAGCAAGTCAGGCCTTTGCACCTGGAGCCTCTCCTCTGCCGACTCTGTGGCTCTTCCTTTCTCCACCTTTCTCCACCCTCTTCACTTAACTCCTAATTGCTCTTTAGGGCCAGCTCAATTGTTTCCTCCCCTACGAGGTTTTCTTTGACTTCCCTAGGCAAAGGTTATTCTCTCCTTTGGATGCCTACAGCCTTCTGTTCCTTCCACTAGTAACTGCACTAACATAAACCACACGTCAGCGGCCACCTCGATTCTGACACTCTACCAGTGAGCAAAGATAGGGACAAAGTGTTAGTCTTCTTCATTTTCCCCAGGGTCTAGCACAGCACCTGATTCGAAAGAAGTACTCAATAAATGTTTGCTGAATCAAACAAAACTGAACACCTACCATGTGTAAATCCGATTTACTGGAAACTATTTGAGTAGAAAGATACATCTTGCTCTACCATAACAATAACTACCAGATAGTCAGCTCTTGATTATCACATTGATGATGAGGAGCAGTGAGAGACATTATTTAAGAATTGTTGATATAGGTATTTTTTGCGACTTTAGGTAGTGTAAGCATATAGTTAGTGTGACTTATGCAGTGCTAAAAACTCAAGACCAAAATTCTCTCTCCTACTGATCTGGCACAGTGCCAAAAATACTGGAGTATTTTGAGGGTCCTTTTGAATTTCAGTTTGATTATAACATGAATTCCATGGGAACCACTATACTCTAACATATGAGTGTTCAATCATCAATTAATTCAACAGAAGGCCTACTACATGCCAAGCATTACAAGTAAAATCATTACAAGCCTGAATTCTATATATTACAATTTTTAATGACTGCTTAGGAAGACCTGGAAAACTTGAGAAGGCTGTTTAAAGGCAGCTCTTTAGATAAAGTCTGGACTTGCTAAAGAAACTTCCAGAAGGGAAATCTTTTCCCCATGTTCCACAGTATAAAACTTTCTATTGATTTTTTAAATTAATTCCTTATAATAAAGGTCATAAAAATATAGGTTCCAGATTTGTAAAAAAGTGTGCCAACATCTCATGGCAGAGACAGGTGGGACTCTTCATCCCATGTTTCTCTTTCTGTTGTCCCATACCAACAACAATGGGACAACTGGTTTCTGGAAAGTCAAGAAATGTGGAACCAGTCCTGTTCTAAGAGAAGGAAATAAAAATGATCACCGAGATCTAAATTCATTTAAACTTCTCTCTATTCTCTCTTCAACCTGGGGTGGTAGGTAATAGAGAAAGCAACAAAAGACTGAGCCACACACATGTCAACTAAAGTCAGCTTTCCCCAAGGCCCAGTGCTATGCATCGTGCATCTCCACAATCCCTTCCCAACCAGAAGAGAAGAGAATCCTAAGGGAACATGATACAGGACAAGTAGGGTTTCTTTTGTTGTTTTTCTTGTTTTGTTTTGTTTTTTTTTTGGTAGGGGGGTGGTTTGTTTGTTTGTTTTTTGAGACAGAGTCTCATTCTGTCACCCAGGGTGGAGTGCAGTGGCACTCACCACAACCTCCGTCTCCAGTATTAAGAGATTCTCGTGCCTCAGCCTCCCGAGTAGCTGGGATTACAGGTGTGCACCACTGCGCCCAGCTAATTTTTGTATTTTTAGTAGAGATGGGGTTTCACCATATTGATCAGGCTGGTCTCAAACTCCTGACCTCAGGTGATCCATCTGTCTTGGCCTCCCAGAGTGCCGGGATTACAGGCGCAAGCCACCACGCCCAGCAGGACGAGTAGTTTTCGACTAAAGTTTCAGGAAAAGCTTCCTTAACTTCCCTAGGAACAGACCACATATGATTATCTCAGAATGAATGAATGAATCCAAAGTGTTCCTCCCGCTTTTAAAATGTATAGTCCATTTTATTAATATGTTACATTAATGGTTAATAAAACGCTTACATTTAGTAATCATACAATTCCATTTATGCCCATAAAAGTCTCTACAAGTGAAAAAGATCGATCCTGATAACAAAATAAGAGATATAAGAAAAAGCAATGTTTTTTCCTTCTCTAGTCTCACACAACACTCAACCCAACACTTCTGACGTCTGATGTATGGGAGGGTTTTCCCCACACACCAAGTAATTCTGTAGATTCTCCATCACATACCACCTCGGTGTCCTCCAATTCAATTCTGACACTTAGCCTGGAGATAGCGTCAGATCCACTGGTTGAAGGCCTAGTCCCACAAGCCTACAGATGCCCACTTCAGATGCCAATCTCAAGCCCCATATGGAGGCCTGTGCTCCTGAAAGATCAGCTATAAATTGGGGTAGTCAGAATCCCTTTAAATTAATTTGCTAGAGCAGTTCACAGAACTCAGGAAATACTTTACTTACACTTACCATTTACATAACAGATATTACAAAGAATACAGATGAACAGCCAGATGGAAGAGACACATAGGGCAAGGATCTTCAATGCCGTCCCCAGGAACTCCACCCTCCAGGAAGTTTCACATGTTCAGCTATCCCAAAGTTTCCGGAACCCAGTCTTTTGCATGTTTATGGATGCTTCCTTACGTAGGTATGACTGATTAAATCACTGGCTACTGGTGATCAACTCAACCTTCCGCCTCTGTCTTTGGGGTTGTGGGGCGCAAATCCTAAACCTCTAATAATGTGCTGGTCTTTCTGGTGACCAGCTCCCATCCTGAAGCTATCTAGAGACACCCAGCCACCCATCATCTCATTGGCATATGAAAGACACTCATCACTCTGGAGATTCCAAGGGTCTTCGAAGCTGTGTACCAGGAAACAGGATAATTACCAAATACATTTCACAGTATCACACAAAGCAAAATTAAATTTTTCCATTTCAGACCCTAATACTGCTACATGGCAGGAATCGGACTTCCTAGCTAGTAAGAAAGAATTTATAATAAATCATCAGCAAATAAAACTGTCTTTAAAGAATCTTGAATTGGGGTAAGCACCAAAAATCAAGGAATATAGCATTTAGATCCAAGGTGTCAAAACTCCCTGCCTGCTCTGGACTACCTTGGTTTATGCCTACTATCCTGGCATAATTATTAGGAGTGCCCACTTCTACTTTAAAAAATGGCACAGTTTGGACAACTGGCTATACATCACTCTATGGAGATAAAAAAAAGATTTTTCAACATTCTTTGACAAAGAAACATTAAGGCATTCAGAAACATTAGCATGCAAAGAGGTGGTTTGCACAATCTGCTTTTACACTCACCAATTCTGGAAGAGTTAATAAACATGTTAACTTTCACAGCTATAAAGTAATAAAGATTGATCAATGCTGAACATTTATGAAATTTCTTCAGACATAAATGTGGAGCTTGGCCTTGCAACCCATATTTGGGAATTTCCATTTCCACCTCTACCCCCAGTCTAGGGATCCATGAGAAAGGCACAGTGATTCAGCATTTCTAAGGCTTTCATTAAAATGTGCTTCAGTGCAATGAAATCAGGGGAGGGAAAAAAAGGTACATAACACAGATATTAAAATAAAAACTTCTTTACATGAAAGCAGAAATGAAATTCTATACTTTCTTACTGAAACATTTCTAAAGCAGCAGAACTGGCAAGTGTCTCTCATCACTGTTATTAAGCAAGTCATCCCAAGATACAGCAGAAAGCAGATGGAACACTTTTTATCAACTACTTCAAGAGATGCTTAACAGAAGTAAAAGGGAGAGCACAGAACACAAAGGGTAATTTCAGGGCACCCACCAAACAACACTGTCTATACCTGTACAGGAGCACTTTTAGAATCTTGCTTATCTCATTTTCCTGTCTCCTGGAGGATAGATCATGTCTTTTCATCCTTTTAACCTTTATCTCTTATCTTTGAATACTTAGCATACCGCTTTGCACATGATAAAGGTGCAACCAATGTTTATAGAGTTAAACTAATAAGAAAAATGCTTTCAAATATGATTTCTGTAGAAACATTCTTTTCAAAGTACAGTATAAAAGAAACCCAACTACAATTGTGGGTAGGGGGGAGGATGAGACATAGAATCACTCCAAGGTCAAGCAGGTGATCCACAGTGAGAAGTCTATTCCTCTAGGCAAGTGGTGGGTACAGGTTTAACAAACCTTATTATCATGGGAAGTCAGGTATATTACAGTCAAATCACGTCCCACCAAAGAAAGCAGCCACATAAGGTTAAACTATAAGGCAAGCATTAGTCATAGCCTCAAACATCTGAATTATTAAAAAGTTCCATTGAAATTTCAAGTCTCCGCTGAGGAGGGCTTGAGCATTCTTTGAAACAGGCCTCGAGGCAGCTGTTTTTCCTTCCGCCAGCACCCTAAGCAAAGGTGCTGGAGTTTGAGAACTAACCACTCAACTCTAAAAGGTCCCATTTATAAGGAAAGCTATAAAAGCCTCAATGCATTTTATCAAAAGGGCCCTGGATTTCTCTTCTTTAAAGACAACACCCATTTCTCCCATCAATAAATGTATTTACCCCATAATGTATTTCTCCTATCAATAAAATGTATTTACCCCATAAAAACATATGCTCTAAAATGCATTTTTCCTTTAATTGCAAATGAGTTAGACATGACCTATTAGTCAGCCCATTAAGTTATATAGGAGCTTATGGAGAAAAGGGCTGGCTGAGATCAGAGACACATTTATCTCATGGTGGGTAGCAGCCACTTCAAAAGAATGTGAAAGAAAGTTCACCTCTCCAGTAATACTCAAGGTGAAGGAAGCACTTTCTTAAAGACCTAACTTGTAAAAAATGGTAAACATTAAACATTCAGGTCACCTGAATTTTATATTAGCTGCTTTATAACATAGGAAAATCACCCAAAAGCCTTAAATTTCTAGCTCCCCATTTGTAAAATGGGAATAAATACTGTTACCACTCACCTATATTTTAGAAAACTAATAAAAACAATGATGTAAACTGCAGATACTTTCTTAAATTCTAGATGTTTAGACAGTTAACTGTTAACTGTTGTTTTCACCTGAACAAGTACAGGTCAAAAGGAAACATTTAACATACAGACTCTATTTTCTGCTCGGGATAAACGACAGAGGCACCGATAATCCATTGTGTAAATCAGCTCGGGGTTCAAAATAATATTAATTCAAGTAAAGAATAGTAACCAGGGAAAAAGATCCCTTAAACTCTTTGGATATTAAACATACTTGTCTTCTACTGACACCTTTGTAAATATGAGTCCCACTTTCTGAACTAACCTGAAAGTAAAGCAACCGCTCATAATCAATACAAATTAGGTACTGAAGAACTATGCCAACCAAAATTGTTCTTCATATTATGCAAATATTTGTGTCTAGTCATCGTAATCTTTTTAAATGTCAAATTGTTTACCTATTGAAAATACAACAGAAAAAAATTTTTTTCCTCCTACTGATCAATTAAAGAAACAGACTGTTTAAACATTCAGTTTCTAAGTGGAAAAACTGATGGAGACAGTGCAGCCAAATAGCTTCTTGAAGCAATCTTATATGTGCAGATTGAAAGCAGTTTTTATATCATGGGAGGCAGTTTCATATCAAGGCAGAATACTGCACCCTTACATAAAGCCTCACAGAAACAAGTCAGAATCATAAACACATTCACTTAACCACTGTTCAGTGCCCAATGTACCTGAAAGATACATGGATATCATTTCAGGTATCAGAAAATTCTAGTTCCAATTTAGTCAGAGAAGAGAAACAACAGTCCTATCCCAGTAGATCCCAAGTTAATTCCTTCCAGTTTCTCCCCTATCATAATATTAATTGCTTTCTTAATAAAATGCTGCAGTAAAATTTGTGAAATCAGATTCTGGCAGAAAATCAAATCAAAGGAAAACTCTTCATGATAGCTACTTTCGCATAGCCAGCCTCCTGCCTACCTTATTATGTTTTTGCTGGTGTCTTGCCTTTGTGTCAAGAACGTGGTAAGGGCTTTCCGAGTCTTGGTTGATGTAATATATGAGTCTTGAAGGCAGTGTGATTTCTTTCTGCATTGCATTGCTGTAACTGATATTACTGCTGCTATTCTGTTGCAATGTATTGTCTTCCTCTGCCAGGACTCCCAAATTTTTTTCTGCAGTTTCATTCCAACGCGGAGCTGGTGGAGGTAGCGGGTTGGGGGAGCAGGAAACACAAACATACACAAACACACATATATTTACCCCATAAATACATAAGCACTAAAATGCATTTTTCCTTTAACTGCAAACACAAAGTTTTCATTCATAAGCAGTTAAGAAGTAGAGCTACAGTAAAGCAAGTTATTTCAACAATAAAATGGCCTGGAGAGGTTAATAAATAGCCAATAAAGTTTATACAACTGTGCACTATTTGTTTTATGTCTTATATATACATTTCTAGTCAGACTCAGATCCACACTTCTAAGTGTTGGGGAGGAGGGGGTAGAATGAACTTGAGGGAAGAAGAGTCATTAAATGAACATGTTCAGGGGTCCTGCCCCCGATCTCCACCCCTTCTCTGAGTGCACAGAAGCACAACTCTACTCTGCCTAGTGGCATCCCATCCGAGAGCTAAGAACGCTCCTAAGATAACTTGAGTACTGAATTCATGGATACCGAATGTTAATTGACTCTTTTAACAAAATGGGCAATTCCCTTTTCTTTTAACTTTGAGATGAGCAAACATACTTTGCCATGTAGGGATACAGATGCTGGCAGCTTTCCAATTTCTTTTTATTTTCCTGCCAAAGCCAGCTTTCTGCTTTCAGTGATTTCCAATCATCAATGTATTGAACATGGTATTATATTAATTGTTCCTTATAATGACAAGCACTTTGAGAAATCAGAACCAAAGGTCGTGCACGAAGTATGTCTTCAGCACCTTAATTCTTTGGTCCCTGAAGTGTGCCTCCCCCACCTTAATTCCAACCGCACTGAATATGCCGGGTAGGAAATTTGAGGAAACAGCCCATAGCCACTATTATCACTACATCCTCCCCGCATTCACATTAAGGCTCCACCTCGCAAGTATCAACTTGCTCCCTCGCTGTATTTCCCATCCACTGGTTTCCCCTCCGCAAGTTGCACAGAGATCGCTGAGGGACCCAGGATCCACTAAACACCTCCCAGTGGAACCAACAAAAATTGGAATGGGTTTTTAGCGAATGCAACAGAAATGGACTTCCAAAAGTGAACTGGGATGAATGGGGGTTTGGGAACGAGAAGGGTGGAAAGACACGCAGGGAGGGAAGGAAAGGCCGAGCCGGGGACAAGACTGGAGCGCACGGACCCGCGCGCCCTTCGTTTTCCTCTGCAGGGCCCCGCGGGAAAGCCAATGCAAAGGGCACGGGGCCATACCCACCGCTGGGCGCAGCAGCCCCCCAGGCGCGGGGCCGGTACGAGGCGGCGAGCGGAGGCAGCAGGAGAAGGACGAGGAGCAGGCGGCAGGGCGGCGTGCGGGCCGGGGCGCAGGCAGGCACCAAGCCGGCGGGGCCGCGTTGGGGGCCGCAGGAAGCGCCGGCAAGGCTGCAGCCCGCCAGGAGCGGCCGCCGGGAGCTGCTGCCGGGCGGCTTCATGGCTCATAGCTCCCGGGCGCCGCTCCGTGTGGCCAGCGAGAGCGCCGGGCTAGCTGCGGGGCGGCTGCGGGCGGAGCCGGTCACGCCGGCTCGGCGCGCATGGTGCCGCGGCGGGCAGGGGGCAGGCGGCTCGGGGCTCGGGGCTCGGGGCTCGGGGCTCGGGGCTGGGCGGCGCCCCCTTTCCCGGCTCGCGTAGCCTCGCAGCCACTCCCGGGGCGGGACGCAGAGGAGTCCAGGGGTCCTCGCCGCTCCGCCAACTTGGAGCCTCCCCAGCGGCTACTCCCTCCCCCGGCGGGCGCGGCCGCTTCAGCGACTGCGGGGGCTGCCGCCGGGCCTGAGGATGCTGAGGCGGCGCGCGGGAGCGAGCGGCGCGGGGACGCGCGGAGCGGGCGTGCGCCCCGCCCCCCGAGAGCGCGCCCGAGCGGGGCTTCGGGTGCTGATGCTGCTGCTGGATGCTGTGCTGCTGCTGTTGCCTGGCCCGGAACGCACTGCGCATGCTTTGTTGGGGGGCGGGGAAGGGGGGAAAGCAGCAGAGTGATGCAGCAGCCCAAGCAACATCAGAGGTGACGGGTGGTACCTCAAAAGATGAGGGCGGTGGAGGGGGAGCTGGCAGTCACGGATAAGCCAGAGGGGCAGAAAGAGAGTGCGGAGGCTTCCAGGCCAGAGACAGGGATGATCGGGAGAAAACAACCAGCCGAAGTCCACATGCCTTTTCCACCACCGCAGACTTCACATACTCCCTCCTATTCCAACCCCTTCCTGATCTGGATAAACTAAGGCCATGCATTCCCTTCTCAATCCCTTATTTATTTGCTTCCTGCATGTAAATATAAAGGATTGAAGCTGGGGAGGTAAAAATAGCGCGGCTCCTCATTCAGATTGCCAGCAGCGAGTGGGACTGCGGCTGAGAAGCGCGTTTGCACCGCAGGCTGGCGCGGAGTGGCAGGAATCCCCCGCGCAGGGGCGCTCCGCCCAGGCCTGTGCCCTCCCTGCCCATGCCTGGTGTCTTTGAGGAAAGCACAAGAAGCCTGACGGTGTTTGCTCAAAAGTTCAGAAAGTATGACTGGGCATATTCGGGAAGGACTTAGACATTCTGGCGGGGAAGCAATACAGAGATTAGAAACAGAGTGTGTGGCAGCTATCTTGGGAAATCCGTTGTTTGTCAACCAAGGGGGTGGGCACGCATTTAGTAGGACACATTTCTGTTGAGATCCAGTCCTGACTGCTGCAGAGGAAAGGGGACATTTTCTGTCGTTACTGTAAAAACTGTAAATCCCCAACTTCGGTGGGTTCGCAGCCACTAAATCTGATGGCTTCAAATAAGAGTCTGTGGCATATTTCTGTCCCCAAATTCTCATAATTTAAGCATTCATTTATTCACCCTCCCAATGACAATCCGAGTCATAACAATGTTGTCTTACTCCGACATCCATGGGGTGAGGGCTGGGGTGGAGAATTCCATGATTAAAAGAAAGAATGTGGGTATAAAGTGCCATGGCCATGACAGAACTCAGTGTTAGCCATCTTCTCCACTCACACTTAACAAAGAGAAAAAAGAAAGTCATATACGCACGCACACACACACATTACAGAACTGTTAGGTAAATACTGAGATAACTTCCTTTCTATGTTGAGCTAGGATATTATTATCACATATTTATTCCTGTAAATTTGTAATTGATGCTACCTCCCCCATGTGAAGGCAAAAACAATTTTCCCTTCTGCACACCATGGTGTCCCTAGGACCTCACACAGTGTCTGAGGCACAGAGAAATCCCTTGGAAAATATATACTAAATGAATAAAGAAATGGGTAGTACACACAAGCAGAACTCACACTTGGGGCAGGCTAGTGAACACTCTAGCCCCCCTAGAGTGCCCACTACAGGTCAGTGTTCTTAGGGGTGTCTCCCTCAAGTCAAGCATGCTCTGGCTAGGTTTTCCGATTTTATATTTGACACAACATACATTGTGAAAAAGAGCCTGACAGAAAGCAAGCCAGAAAGGAGATGCACAAGCAATGAGAAGGGAGAGGGAAATGAAAGGTGCAAAGCACCCAGATGCAAGTTACTTGAAAGGTATCTCTTGCAATTGAGTGACAACCTCTTAAAGTCTGTTCCAATAAATAAACCTACCAGCCAGCCTGGAGTAACCAAACACACCCACCAGTTACAACACATTATTTCATGCACTTGGGGTATTGAATGAGGATTCAATATAGTTTCTTCTTCTTCTTTTTTTTTTTTATTTTTGAGATGGTATCTTGCTCTGTTACCCAGGCTGGAATGCAGTAGTGCCATCTCAGCTCAGTGCAACCTCTGCTTCCCAAGTTCAAGCGATTCTCCTGCCTCAGCCTCCCGAGTAGCTGGGATTAGCTGGGATTACAGGCACATGCCACCACACCTGGCTAATTTTTGTATTTTTAGTAGAGATGGGGTTTCACCGTGTTGGCCAAGCTGAGCTCAAACTCCTGCCCTCAGATGATTCACCCACCTCAGCTTCCCAAAGTGCTGGAATTACAGGCGTGATCAACCGCACCTGGCCTCAATATAGTTTCTAATAAGGGGTTGGGGTATTTACAAAGAGGGATGTTGTTTTATATACTACAATCAAAAGACTGCATTTATTTACAGAACTTTAATGGTTACAGACATTGCTAGAGTCAAGATAAGGTATCAGTAAATGAAATAATGAGTCGGAGAAAGAGTACATTACTTAGAAAAAATTTACTGGAAGTTTAGTCTTTAAGCCATATATTTAAGGGAAGGTTAAAAACAGAATCAGATATTAACTGATTAAATAATTTAATTGGTCAACTTGATAGAGTTAGTAATATTCTTATTAGGTAGTTCAGAATTTTTATTGTTATAGAGTTTACTTCTAAATATTCCACTCTGTGCTTTCATAACATTTAGTGACTTGCTTAATCACTTACCACCTACTGCTTTGCTCTGTATTCATGTATGTGCATAACATCTTTCTTCTATCAAAAAATACCGAGAGCAAGGCTGTATCTTGGTCATCTCTGACTCCAGAGCTGGAATCGAATCAGCATTCATAGAGAGGCACTCACAGGTAGGAAAGGGAGGGATTCAGCAAGCTGGACTAGAATAAAGAAATATACCAGAAGCTTCAGTGCTATTATGGCCCTGGTTACAAATGTGTGTTGGATCCTAAGGCCATCAGAGGACCATTGGAGTGATCTAGTCAAAGTGGCAGACATGGAGAAATGCTGCAGTCATACGTGAAGGCAGGTGGCCAGAAGGTCCATGGGAAGGAAATTACGCCAGGCAATATGGACACTAGGTAAGCACCATGAAGGGTGCATATGAGCAATACCCAGGAAGGGTCATCATACTGTCCACAAAAATGGTCCATTGGTCTTGTGAGGGAGGAGATCAGAAGGTCTCTATTTGCCAAAATCTGTTTCCAGTGCTAGAACTGGACCCACTTTGCAACCAGTGAGAAAACTGGGTCTGGACGGGAGCAAGCAAAGGACAGAAATAGAAATATTAGATGTGGGAGGCATTGGCCTCAAGAGGGCTGAGATGCTGGGGGAGAAAGTAGAAGGGGATGACAGAAGAGAGGTCCAGAAGGTTAAAAAAAAAAAAAAGTAAAAAAGCAGGGGAAGGTAGCAAAGCAGACTCACAAGAGCAATTGGAATGGAATAAGCATTTGCCCAAAAAGCCAAGGTCAAAGAAGGTGTGCAGCAAATTAGTGGATGGTGCTGATACTAAGAGAGATCTGGGGAGTGACAGCAAGAGCACGAACAAGCCTCAAACAGCAGCTCTGGCTCAAGAGCTGCTTATACCCAGGAGCTCGCTGGGACAGCCTGTGTTACAGAGCCAGCTAGAGAAGGTTTCTCAGCCTCCTTTTAAAATAGCTATGAAAACTGATTTTACCGGTGGAAGTGGATACTTCAAAGGAGAAAAGACAATGCATTTCTTCATGAAAGTAAAAAGTGAGTGGGCTTCATTATTGGTACTTGCCACGTGGTTCAGGAGTCAGCAAACATTTTCTGTACAAGGCCAGATGATAAACATTTTGGGCTTTGTGGGCCATATGGTCTCTGCTGCATTTTTTTTTCTTTACAAACCTTTAAGGATGTGAAAACCATGCAGCCTACAGGACCTGGTTGGTCAGCTAGCCATTTTAAAATCTCTCTCTCTCTCTCTACATACATATATGTGTATATATATTTACCTTAAATATATACCATATATACACCTTAAATATTTATAATTATATATTTATATATTATTATATATTTATATATTATTATATGTTTATATATTATTATATATCATATATTTATATATTAGTATATAATAAAATGTATTAATATATTATATATACCTTTATATATTAAATTAAATAAATTAATTAAATATATAATATATATTTAAGGTATATATATAATATCTATCAAAATATATATTAATTAAATATATAAATATTTAAGGTTAAATTTTTTTCATCAACTGTATTATGTCCTATGCATACAAGCAGAAAAAGGGAAGGAAGCATGTGCCACAATATAGAGGGCTCCAATTCTAGAAAAGATTGCTCCCCATTGTAATTTAGATATTTGTTTAATCAGTAAGTAGTCACTAAATTCTCAAAAGATGTTCATCATTTGAAGGGATTCCTTAGGAAAGAAGTGTTTCTTCTTTTGGAGCCAATTCTCAGATGTAGATAATGGGAGAAAAGTCAGAAATCATTCACCAAAAAAATACAGATGTCAAAGAGATTCTAGACATTTCTTTTGTTTTCCAAGCTATATTTTCTTGTGAGTAGGGGATGCTGAATGGATGCTACAGCATGAGTGGTCAGAGAATGGAGTAACACATGCACTCTAGTCCTTCTCAGAGCCTGTCAACACTGGGATCTGCCTGTGTTCCTCAAACTCAATCCTGTAGAGTGGCCACGCGGCAGGGAATACACACTCCTGACACAGAGCCACACCTCATGTTATAGGCAATCTTCAAGTTCATGAAAATAAATCTGCAAGTCTGCAGGTCTGTGTTAATTACACCACTGCTCATTCTGAAGACCAGGCCAAAGTGGGACAATTTCAAAAGTCACTGTGTGACTAATTTCAACACTACTGGGAAAAGAAGAAGTATTCAATACCAAAGGAATAATGACAACAGACATTTCTAGGGGAGTAGTTGAACAGACAAAAATGTATTACAATGTCAAGCATGAAAATATCCGAAGAAAGATAACCACTTAAGAAACCTAAAATTAAGTTCTTAAAGGAAATTATGTTAAACAGAGTTTAATTAGGAATTCAGATAGTATAAGATAAATTTGAAAACAGTTAATTTTTCCCCCACTCTAAAACATTAGGCTTGTTTATCCAACAGTTTTGTGTGTTTATAAGCTGGGCACAAAGGGTTACACGAGCATGTCGTGGTGATTCGTGGTGATAATATGTGCTCTGCAAAACTTGGAAGAATTGTGTTTATTAGGAGTAATCACTGAGTCAACACGTAATCATTAAGTCCTCACTGGGTCACAGAACAGCGCTAGGAGTTTCCATAGAAGTAAATTACCACATCCTACTGGGGTGGGGGTGGGGGCTAAACTACAGCAGCTGAATTTCATATGAAAAGGTTAGAACCCCAGCAAACAGAATTAATATGCTAATGTAATCCCTTCCACTTGCCTAATAGCAATGGCTAAGTCCTTTAACAACGCCTGCTTTAATTATTCTGTGCACTTACACACTGCAGAGTGCTTTCATCTATATTATTTTACGTGATCCTCAACATTGTGACACAGAGAGGGCAGTTACCGTTATTGTTTTTAGGAGCTCCAGCTAAGAGGTAAGAATGCTAAGACTCACAGCTCTTTGCAGGGGTCCTCAATCCCTGCACATTCAAATCACCTAGAGAGCTTTTTAACAAAAACTTTTATACATTGTAGGTGTACAATGTGATGCTTTAATATACATAGTAAAATGATTACTACAGTCAAGCAGATTGACATATTCATCACTCACATAGCTACCCATTCCTGTATGTGTAGTAGAAGCCTAAAATCTACTCTCATAGCAAATTTCTAGTATACAATACAATATGAATAGCAATAGTCCTCATGCTGCACATTAGCTCTCTAGGCTTAGTCATCCTACATAACTACAACTCTGTACCCTTTGATGACATCTCCCCTAAGTCTCCCTCCCATCCTGCCCTCTGCTGCCCTCCACCCTTGGTAGCTACAGTTCTAGTCTTTGATTCCATATATTCAACTTTTTTTTTTTTAGATCCCACGTATCAGCAAGATCACACAGTATTTTTCTTTCTGTGTCTGACTTATTTTATTTAGCATAATGACCTTCAGATTCATCCGTGTTGTCACAAATGGCAGGATCACCTTGCTTTTTAACTCTGATAAAAATTTCGTTGTATAACTGATTTGATCTTTGCAAATTATATGAATGTATTAAATAATCACATGTACCCTGAAATACATGCATCTGTTGTGCAGCAATTAAGAAAGAAAAAAATTACATGCATACACAATTATAATTTCTTTATCCATTCATCCACTTACAGACACCTCAGTTGTTTCTACATCTCAGCTATTGTGAATAATGCTGCAATGACCACGGGAGAGTGCAGATATTACTACAAGATGATGACTTCACTTTGTTTGGGTATATAACCAGAAGAGGTATTGCTGGGTCATATGGTTGTCCTTTTTTTCTCCTTTTTTTTTTTGAGATGGAGTTTTGCTCTTGTTGCCCAGGTTGGAGTGCAATGGCACGATCTTGGCTCACTGCAACCTCTGCCTCCCAGGTTCAAGTGATTCTCCTGTCTCAGCCTCCCAAGTAGCTGGGATTACCGGCATGTGCCACTACATCCTGCTAATTTCTATTTTCAGTAGAGACAGTGTTTCTCCATGTTGGTCAGGTTGGTCTTGAACTCCCGACCTCAGGTGATCAGCCCGTCTCAGTCTCCCAAAGTGCTGGGATTACAGGCGTGAGCCACTGTGCCCGGCTGGTTGTTCTCCTTTTAATTTCTTTAGGAACTTCCATGCTGTATTCCACAATGGCTGCACTAATCTATGTGATTGGTGCCGAAGTGCCATTAAAAATAATGATGCCGGCCGGGCGCGGTGGCTCAGGCCTATAATCCCAGCACTTTGGGAGGCCGAGGTGGGCGGAGATCGAGACCATCCTGGCTAACACGCTGAAACTCCGTCTCTACTAAAAAAAAAAAAAAAAAAAAAAAAAATTAGCAAAACAAAACAAAAAAAAACATCGACACATTCATCCCCACAGAGAACTGTTCTGAATGGAGCTTGCAGTGAGCAGAGGTGGCGCCACTGCACTCCAGCCTGGGCGACAGAGTGAGACTCCGTCTCAAAAAAAAACAGAGCGAGACTCCGTCTCAAAAAACAACAACAACAAAAAAAGTAATGGTGCCATTAAACGTAATGGCAAAAAACACAATTACTTTTACACCAACATAATACATTCTCACCGATAGTGTACAAGAGTTCCCTTTCTCCACACCCTAACCAACATTTATCTCCTGTCTTTTTGATAGTAGCCATCCTAACAGACGTGAGGTGATATCTCATTGTGAATTTATTTTGCACCTAGAGAGCTTTGATAGTCTACTAATCCCTGAGTGTTTAGGATGTTCAAGACTAGGGCTCAACATCAGTGTTTTTAAAAATCCTCCCAGATTAATAAAATGTGCAACCACAGTCAAGATACACTAGGTAAAAAGATTTCCTTGAGGTAACATAGCTGCTCAGCATCAGAACTGGAATTCAAACCCTGAATTGGAATCCTGTGCTGTTCCCAAGGTTTTCTTTCCTAGTTCTGCTTTTATCACAAGTTAACCTTGGATAAAGAAAGATAGAAAACAAGTTTAATATAATTGCTGGAGGACCTAAAAATATATATATAGAATTAGAAAACATTTGAGCCAGAAGTTACCTCCGAGATCATCTAGGAGTCCAAACTCATTGTTGTGCAATTACAGAAACAAAGGCTCAGAGTTTCAGCTCGTTTCCCAAGGTGACACAACAGTTTGTGCAGAGCTGGGACTAACATTCAAGCCTTTTTCTGGCTTTCCAGTACTTTCCATAGTGTTTAGTACAAGGTTTGTTTAAAAAAGTGTTTTGACTCAGAAAAATCCCAGTCAGTCTGCCATGTAATCCACTTCCAGTCTTCCACGTGACTCCACATGACACTGCTTTGTAAAGAGAAGAAGGATACAGCTGTGAGGTCTGGGTCCCTACATCACTGATTCCTGTAAGCCCAGTTCCACAACTTGGCAGGATAAAATAGTCTTATTCTGCAGCATGAAGAAAGCTCAGTATGCAAGGAAAGTTCCCACATGTTTGGAGGTAATCCACCCAAATAAAATACCTGTCTTTCTCCTACTTCTCTTGTCTTTTGTATCTCAAATACAAAAGATCTCAAGGTGATTTCCAAGGAACAATTTTCTTATCAGATGAGTTTCTTATATTACCCTTATTATGGCTTACAAACTCAACAACTGCAGCTTCTTAAATCCTATTTTAGGTAGTACCAAATTTGGTGAGAAACACAAAAGAATGCAGGAAATAATCAAAATAAAATAACAAGAAGAAGGCAGAGAAAGAAAAGGAATCATTTATCTAGCACCTACTGTATGCCAGATGCTATGTTAAATGTTTTAGCTGGATGATGTCACTTAGTCCCTTTACAACTTTATGAGGGAGCTACTAATGTTACTCTCAATTTTTCTCATGAGAGAACTGAGGCTTGGAGAAGGTAAATAACTTGTCCAAAGTCTAACAAGCCGGGCTGGGTCAGAAATCCGTGTATGCCTGGCTCTGAAGAATAAACTCCCAACCTTACCATAATGACTCACAAATACTATCAATCTATCAAGTGTAATAATAAAAATCACATAAAAAACTGCAAAATTCAATCTTCTACCAATTCCACATTTCATTAGTGATAAATTTCATTTAAAATTAGAGTTAAAAAAACACACACACACTGATGTTGTCTAATCTATTTGACTGCAGCCTCAAAGCAAACCACCTGAAACAGTGTCTTCAAAGGAAATATAACATTTGAAATCACAGTTCTTGGCTATACACCAACTTTACACTTTATTTTTATCTGTTCAAAACCACTGACACAGCCAGGTGCGGTGGCTCACACCTGTAATCCCAGCACTTTGGGAGGCCGAGATGAGTGGATTATTTGAGGTCAGGAGTTTGAGACCAGCTTGGCCAAAATGGTGAGACCTCATCTCTACTAAAAATACAAAAATTAGCCAGGCGTGTTGGTGTGCACCTGTAATCCCAGTTACTCAGGAGGCTGAGGGAGGAGAAT
This sequence comes from Papio anubis, assembly GCF_008728515.1. Classification (NCBI taxonomy): domain Eukaryota; kingdom Metazoa; phylum Chordata; class Mammalia; order Primates; family Cercopithecidae; genus Papio; species Papio anubis. Next base: position 90,357,597 of record NC_044985.1, on the reverse strand, counting down.
CACTTGAACCCAGGAGGCAGAGGCTGCAGTAAGCCGAAATTGCACCACTGCACTCCAGCCTGGGCAACAGAGTGAGACTCTGTCTACAAACAAAAACAAAACAAAACAAAAAAAAAACATCGACACATTCATCCCCACAGAGAACTGTTCTGAATTATGTTCCTAACTTCACATTAAAGATTTTTGAATGCAGCTATTCTATACAGTTATTTGTATAATTCAAAAACAAAACCTAATTTGTTTCTTACATTGGAATACCTCTCTACAAGAGAAGACCAAGATCTCCACTTACCAGATAATTTACTTTTTTCTAAATTTTAAATTAACCAATATAGCTACCCATTAAATTTAATAGGATCAATTATAATAGCAACATTTATTAACCACCTCCCCATATCAGATAACATTAGCTTTTGTCATATTAAGATGTTTAGATTTCTAAAGACATAATTGTAAAAGTTTAGGTCCTGAATAGAAGTAATTAAATACTTTTATTCTGCTGTTGTCCTAAGGAAAAAAACAGCTAACATTTGTATGGCTCCTTAAACCACACAACATGCTTTCGTACACCTAATGTCATTTAGTGCATTCCAGTGCATAGGCCAATGCTGAACTATCTGTATTATTTCTGTTGGATTGTCATGGGATTTGACTGTTCATGACATGGATTTGGACATGGTTTAAAGACAGGCATCAAATGAGAGAGACTAACAGTCACTTCTCCAGACGGAAGAGATAAACTCTAGGATTCTCTAGATCTAAGACTTTTTATTTGCTATTTTGATAAATTACCTAAAAGATTGTATGTTAAAATGCCCAGTCATGCAAAAAAAAACATTAAGTTCTTCCAGGTTTCAAATGTTTGGGTGAACTGGGATGAACTATAAACAGATTTTCTGAGGTTTTAGGACATAAGGAAAAGCTGATAAAAGAATTTTAATAACAAGTAAGTTTTGGAAAAAGTAGTCTAAACTATTTACATATCTAAATAGCCATTATTCCCACCTTGAAACATCACTGCACACATAGATTATTATCCAAATTACAACTGGCACTAACACACACACACACACACACACACACACACACAGTCAGCTCTAATATGGGAAACAGACTGTGGAGTTAATATTGACTATTCCTTGAATGGGATAAAACAACTTCATCTAAAAAATGCCAACATTACAACATTGGTAACAAAATAGAAAATATCAAAATTACACCAAACTCTGATGTACAAGCCATATAAAAGAATTGGATGCAATCCAGGAAAAATCATTCTAAATGACCAAGCTGCTGCCAGATGAAAATCTAAAAAGATAAGAATTGTACCATCTGGCAAGATAAAGAATGAGAGAGAATATTATCTAGGGCTTTAAAATCATGAGCAGTGTAGATAAGGTGAACATAACAATCCAAATCCTGAACTATTTTAATGAAGGGGTAGCATTAGAAATTTGAGAGAGATACTGTGAGCAAATAACAAGCAATACTGCACATAGTACTGAATTAATTTGTAGTGGACCTCTCTTGGGGAACCCTCCCTGCTCAGAGATCACAAGTAGGCCCAGGTTTTTCTCCTTAAATACTGAATGGAAGAGTCATAGATACACTCAGGTGAACTCTCAAAATTATCAGCTCAGAAGTTCTTTAAATATAATAATAATTAGCTGACATATTGAACACTTACTGTTTTCCTGATTACTGCGAATAGCTTTACATGTGTTGTTTCCTTTAATTAAGTATGATCTTCCCATAACAGACTTAGACATTATTTGTGAACATCCCACTTTAATTTTTTCCTTATCGTTAGCTCTAGTGGGTAGTAATTTAATCTGTTTGAAACAGTTTTCTAAGTATAGCTGAAAAAGAATGTCTAGATGTCTGGTGATATAAGATAATGTACATAATAAACATTATTTTCACCAAGTAAAAAATAAAAATAAGAAAGTAAGTCCCCATGTCCATGTCTATCCCTCATAACCTTGTTCCCCAGGTCCTCCCCCAACCCACCCATCACAGCTCATTCATTTAGGGTCAGGAGCCTGATACAAGCTGAACCACTCACAGTGGCACTTCATCTTCCAGCCACAACTGATTGGCTCAGTTAGGGCGAAGTCCTTACTGGGGACTGTTTTTTTGTTTTTTGGGGTTTTTTGAGACGGAGTTTCACTCTGGGTCCCCAGGCTGGAGTGCAATGGGACTGTTTTTTTAACTGGATACAATGGGATATAAAGCTCAGCTGCTGTTTCCCATTCTACAAAAGTTGAGGATAACATCTACTGCAGTGAGCGGCACTAAGAAGGTTCTGGCTAGGAAGAGCAGATAAATTATTTACCTAACCATGACGCTAAAAATATCTCAGACAAACTCAGATGTGTGATCCTTCTAGTCCTTACCAATAAAGAGTCCCTGAAAGACACAACAATGCAAGGATTGGACAATGGCTGTTTTATGTATTTATTTATGTATCTAGTATTTGAACATTACAGAGACTAGTTTTGAAAAAGAATAGTCTCTACTTTAATTATAGTAATAAGGTTAATTAAATGATTTTTAGAATATTTCTGGTTGCTAATATTTCTGGTTGCTAGAGAAACTTATTAAAAACAACAGCACCAGGATGGTGTGATGAACATGAAGTTGAGCTGCTCAGATGCCCCTCAAGGAGGGCTCATTGACACAGCTGTGGGGAGTGTTGTCAGCAGACAGCCCTCAGCTCTCAGCCTTTGTATGGGGTTATTTCAGTAGCAGAGAGCAATGATGCCCCAGGGTCATACCATTTCTGGGATGAGCCACAGCTAATAACCAGTTGAGGTGAGGATATAAAGGCCCAGCCATATTGAGTAGGCTTACTAGATTTAGCATATAAAATTACAGGATGCCCATTTAAATTTGAATTTCACATAAACGATAAATGATTTTTACTCTAAGTAAACCTCATTCAAAATTTGAATTTGGAATTCAAATGTGCGGCATTTTCTCTGGTGACCCTAATGTTGCCCCAGTGCAACACAACTCTGATGGCCATTCTCACCCCAGAGCTCCCCGTGGGGTGTGCCAAATAGCTCTTAGATCAGCTAGCTTCTCCCCCTGCCTCCTTCCTTCCCAAGGCCATTCCCTAGAAAGCATCTTGTATGTGAAACTCCATCTCAAAGTTTGCTTCCCAGAGAACCTGCCACAAAGGCACCAACCTTCTGTTTTGCCCTAAAAAATTCAGATCATAAAAACCATAGCCCAAAGGTTTTTTGAAGTCTAAAATGACAAGAAAATGATTACTAAATATTTTATTGATGGTTATATTTTAATAGTTTTTTTAAAGTATTGATTGATTTTGAATATTAATAACCATTATATAATAATACAAATAATATATGTTCATGAAAATAACTATTTTGCAAAAGAAAAAGGATAGTGAGTAGCAGTGGCAATCTCGGCTCACTGCAAGCTCCGCCTCCCGGGCTTACGCCATTCTCCTGCCTCAGCCTCCCGTGTAGCTGGGACCACAGGCGCCCGCCACCTCGCCTGGCTAGTTTTTTGTATTTTTTAGTAGAGACGGGGTTTCACCGTGTTCGCCAGGGTGGTCTCGACCTCCTGACCTCGTGATCCGCCCGTCTCGGCCTCCCAAAGTGCTGGGATTACAGGCTTGAGCCACCGCGCCCGGCCAGAGTGGATTCTTTTACATTTTATATTTTTGCAAGTTGCTTTCTTGAGTGTCTCATTACAAGACTGGTGGATTTTCATATCTGCTCATGCATTTAACTTGTTATTTTGGTTGAAGTATATGAAAAAAAGTAAACTTTTCATTATAATACCATATAATTGTAGATATTCATCTTTAACACAAACTAAAACTACCCAAGTGGTAGTTTCTTAAAGGTTAGTTATGATATAAAACCTGAAACTTTATCATTATTGAATTAAATCACTGTTACATTAAGATATGTAGGTCTATCTTGCATATTTAGCAGAACATATTTTAGCAAACATATTCACTTTAAATAAATCATTAGAGCTAGAGCTTTTCTGGGTTTTATATAAACTTTACAACATATTTGAGCCACTGCATAATCAACATGTATATATATTCCTTTCCTCTTTATGGAACTTAATTTTATTATCTTTTAAAAAGAAATATTGGTAGTAAATCTTTGTTATTTGTTATGAGATTTCATGTTCTAAGTCAAGAAAGCAACCCTCCATTATAACATTGTTCTTTTGGGAATTCACAATCCATTTTATGATGATTTGTTTTATTAAAGAATTTACAAGAAATGCATTTCAGCAAAACTTGAGAACTGCTGAGAGCAGCAGAAAGGCAGTGAAGTGCAGTGGCAGGACCAGGCAACTCAGGACCGAAGGGTCCAGGATCAGTCTTATGAGGAGTTCAAAAAGTGGTTTATGTGGAAGCACTTGGTAAAATGCAACATACTGCAAAATGATCAATTATTATATTTGGGAATTTATATTTAGTTAAATGTTGTTTGCTAGTTACTATAAATTATTAAATGGAAATAGGTGTGGCACATGTCTGTAATCTTTGATGATGTTTATGTCATAGAAGAAAACTATGCTTTATTGTAATATGAGCCTTCGGGCAGATCATAGGCTGTAATTTGGTGATATCCAAGGATGCATATCCTATTCTGGAACATTTCCCAGAGATGCAGCAACATTTGTAAGTCTAACTTTCACCCTGTGAAGTAAAGCACTGCATATATCTAGGTTATATTGTACTGGTTTTATCATTATTAACATACATATTCTTTATGGCATAAAGGAGCATCTAAGGCCCCTTGTTGCTATAACATAATAGCAAAGGTTCTTATGTTTTATTGGCTGTCAATCACTATAAAGAAATTAGATACAAGCCATGCTCAGTCAACAAGGTGAGGCAAACACAAAAGTAACCCACCTCCAGTCTAGTACAAACTTTATATAAAGGTGACAACAGTGATCAGAATCCCTTGTTGACAAAGTTCATCCTGCACCCACTCTGAAATGCACTCACACTTTGTTCTGTCCCACCCCTATCAGTACCTCCCCTTCCCTACCACCATCCCCCTTGGCCCTCCATGCCCTCCTCCATTGCCCCTGTCTCCTCACCATCCTCTGCATCTCTTCCTAGCATTCTCTAGAACCATATGACTTACCTACTCTCTTGTGGCTCAGATTTCCTTGGCTGACTATCGGGAATACACTCATCTCCAATGGCTTTGGGATCACTTCTCATCAATTAAGCCATGCCAAGCAGTTCAATAGGCCAACCAGGAGCCATGGAGGGTGATGTGAGGTCATGTTAAGTTGTGGCTAATGAGAACAAACTAGAATAACAAAACTCCTAAGTACCCAAAGGACCCTTCCTTCCAGCGAGGGGAGTGCTGAGTCGGAGAAACAATGCCTCCCACAAATTTGGACATGTTCCATTTGGCCTGGGATCAGGCCTGTCTTCAGCTTCTGTTGGCCATTTTTGCATTTATTGCCTGATAAAAAACCTCACATGGTTGTTCCCAAGCAAGAAGAAATATTACTAGAATAAAATGTGTATAATAAACACAGCATATCACAAAAGAAACATGGTCATATTTAAGAATAGATAAAGTTAGATAAAATGGCCTAAGGTTATATAGTTACAGAAGCTCTGAGTCAAGAGTCACTGAATTCATCCTCCCTCCCAACGGAGGAGACTCCCTGTAAAACAAGGGTTGAAAAGTTGAATTCCTATAGGGACTAGGCAGGTAATTTAAAAAGTAAAGGTACCAGGCAATAAGGAATGGTGAAGACTGTGGCAAACAAGAAAACACATGCCTTTCTACATCAGGCCACCCTTACACAGCTCTATTCAATTGTCATCTTCAGGCAAATGGGCCCAGTGCTACTAGATTTTCCCATTTTTCAAGAGAAACTTGAAATCTAGACTTTGAATAACTTTAAAATGTTTCAGCATTTACTCATTCTACTGTTTTTAAATACTGCCTGAAGTCAAAGAAAACATGAAAGTGGACCAGACCTGGCTCATCATAGTGACTTCTGCTCTTGAAAAACCTGTCTAATAGCCCAATATGAATTTCAGCAGCTCTAATCCTAAGCTCTCCCTGCACTAAACCAAAGCTCATATTGGCACAACTTCCACTTTAGATTATATAATTCTGTCCTATGGATCAACACAGAATAACCCTACTCTTTGTATGTATTTCCTTTTTGTTCCTGAAATGTCCTCCAGAAACAATGCCTAAGCCTTTACCTTTACTCTTACCTTTGCTAATACATCCAGTCTGTTTTTGCTCTCTAACTATCTTTTTGAATTTATCTATTGCTGTTTTATGCTTTTCTTTAAATTGTCTTCATCTTGCCCCTTCTCAAGTATCTATAGTGAGTCTCTACTGCCTTTCATTTTTAGTGTGTCTATGGTCTGGCCCACGGTTACCTATTTAAATCTCCCAGTTTGTACCTTCTGCTCTAACATATTGTTGGCAGGAAATGATTCTTCCATTCCTGATGCTTCTTTCCAAGGAGGTGGAAGTCTACTGCAGTCTACTCCTGCTTTTCTCTGTCCCTGTACTGTCCCTGTCTCTGGTATACAGAAGTGATTTAGCTGATGAGTAAATTTGAGAATAATAAACTGGGCATGCTTACATCAGCTTTCTTTTCTCCTACCCTGGAATTTCCTTTCTCCTACTGGGATTGAGATACCCACAGAGAATAGAAGTCCTCCATAAGTAAGAGTGATATTTTGGCCTCCATCTGTCTTTTAACTTCTATAGAACCTAGTTAGGGAACTGAGGAGTTATTTATTGTGCCCTCTGAAAAATGCAATTCACCATGTTCCTTCCCAGCTATGGAGAGTCTGAAATCCCACAAATCATTACAACTAAAAGGTAGTGCCTTTACAGCAAAAGAAACTACCATCAGAGTGAACAGGCAACCTACAGAATGAGAAAAAAAATTTTGCAATCTACCCATCTGACTAAGGGCTAATATCCAGAATCTACAAAGAACTGAAGCAAACTTACAAGAAAAAATCAAACAACCCCATCAAAAAGTGGGTGAAGGATATGAACAGACACTTCTCAAAAGAAGACTTTTATGCAGCCAACAGACACATGAAAAAATGCTCATCATCACTGGCCATCAGAGAGATGCAAATCAAAACCACAATGAGATACCATCTCACACCAGTTAGAATGGCAATCATTAAAAAGTCAGGAAACAACAGATGCTGGAGAGGATGTGGGGAAGTAGGAACACTTTTACACTGTTAGCAGAACTACAAACTAGCTCAACCATTGTGGAAGACAGTGTGGCGATTCCTCAAGGATCTAGAACTAGAAATACATTTGACCCAGCCATCCAATTACTGGGTGTATACCCAAAGGATTATAAAACATGCTGCTATAAAGACACATGCACATGTATGTTTATTGTCACACTATTCACAATAGCAAAGACTTGGAACCAACTCAAATGTCCATCAATGATAGACTGGATTAAGAAAATGTGGCACATATATACCATGGAATACTATGCAGCCATAAAAAAAGGATGAGTTCATGTCCTTTGCATGGACATGGATGAAGCTGGAAACCATCATTCTGAGCAAACTATCACAAGGACAGAAAACCAAACACTGCATGTTCTCACTCATAGGTGGGAATTGAACAATGAGAACACTTGGACACAGGATGGGGAATATCACACACCAGGGCATGTCGTGGGGTGGGGGAAACGGGGAGGGATAGCATTAGGAGATATACCTAATGTAAATGATGAGTTAATTGGTGCAGCACACCAACATGGCACATGTATACATATGTAAAAAACCTGCACATTGTGTACATGTACCCTAGAACTTAAAGTATAATAATAAAAAAATTTTAAAAATAAATAAATAAAAGGTAGTGCCTTTAATCTTGCCCAAGGTAGTCCTGCAGCCTTTCAAAGAGCTTAATTAAGCCCATAGTAAGAAATATTGTATTTTACCAGGTTGTATGTAGGTCATAGAGAATGTGATTGTGCCCTCACCACCATCAGCAGCGTGGGATGTGTGTGTGTTGGAGGGCAATGAAGAAAGACTAGTTGACTCACAAAATATTTGTTCTTGCCCATAAATCTGTGGTTCTGAGAAAGACAAAGACCTAGAAGAACATCCAGATGATCGGGAGACAGTGTTTCCCTCCTTTGTCACATCAGGGCCCGCATAGAGAATGACAATACTTCTATGAATCTCTGGGGTAAACAACAAAGTCCACTCACTCTCTGACAGAAGTGACCAGCCCAGTGGTTCTAACCACCTCAGTCCTTACCTAGGTGCTTCAAAGGCCAAGAAGCTCAGTGTCTTAGCACAACCATGTGCCTATGCACATCAGCTCAAAAACTCTGCCTTAAGTCCAGTGACCAGAGCTTATTTGTCTTTATTTCCCTAGAATCTAGCAGAGGGTTCTAGCACTCAAAAATCTTTATTGAAAGATAGACATGGGCTGGCACGGTGGCTCATGCCTGTAATCCCAGCACTTTGGGAGGCCGAGGTGGGTGAATCACCTGAGGTCAAAGAGTTCAAGACCAGCCTGGCCAACATGGTGAAACATTGACCCTACTAAAAATACAAAAAATAAGCCAGGCATGGTGGGGAGCGCCTGTAATCCCAGCTACTTGAGAGGCTGAGGCAGGAGGATTGCTTAAATCCAGGAAGTGGAGGTTGGATTGAGCCAAGATCGCGTTACTACACTCCAGCCTGGGCAACAGAGCCGGAGTCCGTCTCAAGAGAAAAAAGAAAGACAGACATGAACACACAGGCTCCTTCTAACCCCAGGGAATGGAAGGTGCAGGATTCAAATAGCCGAAGTCCTCAGAATAGTGTACTGACTATTCAGAATCAGCTTGATCAGAGAAACTTGATGTTAATACTCATGTGTCATTTGCATGGATTTTTTTAAAACATAATAAAATGCAGGTGACAGTGTCAGACGGGCACACGTTCATTGCTGGTAGAAACACAAACAGGTGCCACTATTCTGGAAATGTGAACTATAAACCTAAATGTTTTCATACTCTTGGACTTGAAAATAAAAATTTATAGCTAAAGATATTTATTATAGCATTATTTTGCACAACAATAGGGCATTAGATAAATTATGTGATGGAATTTTATAAAGCTTTATTGGCATCGTTTATGAAGAGTGTTGGTGACATAGGAAAATACTTCTCTTGTACTATTAGGAGATTGAAAATAGAATACAAAGTGGTATATAAATTATAATTTCAACCATTTAAAAAATATATATACACATCAATATTCCAAAAATAACCAAATAATCACTGAGTGATAGCATTATCGACAATTATTGGTTTCTTAGTTTCTTTTCTTTGCCTTTCCTTTTCTTTTTTCTTTTTTTTTGAGACAGAGTTTCGCTCTTGTCACCCAGGCTGGAGTGCAATGGCACAACTTCAGCTCACTGCAACCTCCATCTCCGAGGTTCAAGTGATTCTCCTTCCTCAGCCTCCCAAGTAGTTGGAACTACAGGTAGATGTACCCAGCTAATTTTTTTGTATTTTTAGTAGTGACGGGGTTTCACCATGTTGGCCAGGCTGGTCTTGAACTCCTGACCTCAGGTAATTCCACCCATCTCAGCCTCCCAAAGTGCTGGGATTACAGGCATGAGCCACCGTGCTCGGCCTTTCTATATTTTCTAAATTTTCTACAGTAATACTGCCTTAGTTGTATAATCATAAAATATTTTAGTAAAATAATATTTATGGGATCTGTAATGAGATAGTAAATGCTTATAACAGTAAGCAAATTAAGATGCATAATTGTATGTATAGTATGACTACGACATTTAACATTTGTAAAATATATATTTAGAAAGGAAAACTCCAAAATAATAACTGTGGTTGTTTTGGGATAATAAGATTGAGCAATTCTCATTCTCCTTTCTACTTTTCTGCATTTTTCAATTTCAAACAATGAAAATGTATTGATCTTATGATGATAACAACAATAAAATTCCGTGTTTTTTAGTTCAAAATTTAACTCAGGCTTATTTTGGTAGAATTTTCAAAGTAGAAGATTAAGGAAAGCTAAGTTGGAGGAGGACCTAATTATTATCCGAGAAAGAACTCTTTGGCAAAAACATCAGTGAGGTTAAAACAGTCTCATTGTAGCTGAAAAAGACCCCATTCAACTCGATTTTCATAATCTAGCTTGCAGTCACTGTTAGACTTGAGAACAGCAGTTCAACTTTGACATTTTCGGCACTCTGACTTTTCTTTCTATTCCAACAACTCACAGCTATGTCAATTTTTAAATTTAAAGCATCTCTGGAAACAAGAGACTGTTTAACAGACATAAAGACAATAAAAATACAATGTCTCCTTATTGTCTTTTTCATGTTCAATGTGTTTTACTAAGATTCATTTGTCAAGAAGTGACAGATGTGGAGAGTTTACCAAAAAAGGACACAGCCTTTAGCATATAATCAGGGAGAATTTCTTTCTGCTGATCCATGTTGACGTTAACTAGCAATATGGTTGCTTGGCATTTCCTCCCTGGAAGTGAATTTGCCCTGTTACTGGAATATCTTTCTTCCGCTTCATAAATCTGATAGTGTGAGCATCAGGAAGCCCTGTTACTGTCCGACACTACTTCTAGTGGGCTGGAACATAAGCAGCTCCATGTTTATGACAATTCTGACTGCTTACGGGTGAAAAGAAACAGAAAAAAAAAAAAAACCAAGAAGGCTATCAAAATGCAAAATAATTCAAATGGCGAAATTAATCTCTTCCATTTTTTTGGAATATAATCTGCCAATCACTTTGTGCTTTAATGTGCTGACAGTGAAAAGAAGAAATTAATCTGAAGCAGCATTTTAGCTGATAATGAATTATCCATTTGAAACTAAGATTTTTTTCTAATGGAGCATGCAGTATATCAGAGAAAGTATCAAGAAGTCTCCTTCCCCTCATCCCACCCTGAGGGTATAACACTGAGTTGCTCTACCATTAACACAGGGATTCATTGATACACTACATCTTTTGAAACCTGTCCAAACATTTCTCTCTATTCTTTCTACTCATACAGTAAATTATCATGTGATGGAATTTTATAAAGCTTTTTAGGCAGCATTTATGGAGAGTTTTGTTGACATAGGAAAGTACTTCTCTTGCACTATTAGATGATTAAAAATAGAATACAAAGTGATATAAAATTATAATTTCAACCAGAATATTCCCAAAATAACCAAATAACCACTGAGTTATTATGGGCAATTATTGGTTTCTTCTCTTTACCTTTCTATATTTTCTAAATTCTCTAATATTAAAGTGAAAAATAGAATGTGTATATAGATGAATAAATGTCAAAAGGCTGTGGAGTAAAATATGAAGAACAGAAGAAAGGATATTGTGGCAGAGGATGCTAGCTGCTCACCAATGTCTAATTGCTCTCTTTCCTGGGCACACAGGTAAACTACATTTCCCAGCCTCCCCTGAAGTTATGAGCAGTCAGTCACACGGCTATGTTCTGGCCAACGGAATGCCAGCAGGAGAGAGACATCACTTCTGGACCTGGACCAGAAGAACCTCCATGTGCAATCCTGTCTTGCTTCACCTGCCAGTTGAATGGAGAAGTCCTCAATGACATTAAAAAAAAAAAAAAAAACTGTGAAGAAATAACAGAGGAGAGCTACCCAGGAACTGCTTGTCCACAAATGCTCATATTGAACTATTACATGAGCAAAAACTAAACTTTTATTATATTAAACCACTGAAATGTTGAGGTTCTTTGTTTCAGCAGTTAGTCTACCCTACGACCATAATTACATCTATTTAAACAACTGTTGAAACAGCCATCCACATAGAGAACTTCACCTATGTTATGTCCATGATGAAAAGCAGAAGCTTAAAAAATGACAAATCTATGTTTTCAGCCCACAGACAAATAATTCAAATTACTGTTTGATTTTACAAATCCCTTGTTCTCTAGATGTGGTGAAACATTTAAAACGTTTTTGCTAACTTGGTGGACATCAATCTGAGAACATCACATCACTCTGCATAGGAAGTGATTAGATTTAGATATGGAGTAAGACATCACAGAAGAGGTAGCACTTCAGCTCAATCTTGAAATATGAGAAAGAGCAAAACATGTGATTAGTGTCCAAGAATTTTAAACAGGAAAGGGTTCATAAGATAAGAAAACTAAGAGCCAGAGAGGCTGGAACTTGTCCAAGGTCACACTACTATACTGTAGCAATCTTTGGTTTAGATGAGGAATTCCTTCACTTCCAGGCTGTTTCTTGTCTTTCCCATTTTCCTCCATATTGATTCACATAGCAAAGTATTTTTTGTAAATTATCTATTATTAGGCAATGACTGCAGGCATTTTCAAAATTTTTAATATCTGTCTACACACACACACACACACACACACATCCATAAACATATCTGAATGTATGTAGGTATGTTCCTAGCTGAACCGCAGCAGATCCTCTAATACAATTGCATCCATAATTAAGGAAAACTTCTCCATTCCTACTGCCTTCAAATTGCAAATATCTAGCCACGTATACTGTGTGGTAACTAGTCTCCTAAGATGCACACCAAATTTCATACCTCGTGGTATCCATGCCCTCGTGTGGTTCTCTCCTACACTGACTTAAGATTCCCAATCAAATGTGTTCGAAGTGGCAGAGCACCAATTTCAGCCTTTAAAAGAACTGGCTGCTGCTTCTTCCTCCCTCTTGGAACATTCAATTTGTGGAGTCCAGAGCCACAGTGTAAGTACAGCCTTGTAACTACAGCGGGCGCAGTGGCTCATGCCTGCAATCCCAGCACTCTGGGCGGCTGAGGCAGGTGGATCACTTGAGGTCAGGGGTTCGAGACCAGCCTGGCCAACATGGTGAAACTATGTCTCTACTAAAAATACAAAAATTAGCCGGGCATGGTGGCACATGCCTGCAATCCCAGCTACTCGGGAGGCTAAGGCACAAAAATCGCCTGAACCTGGGAGGTGGAAGCTGCAGTGAGCTGAGATCGTGCCATTGCACTCCAGCCTGGGCCTGGGCGACAGAGTGAGATTCTGTCTCAAGAAAGAAAGAAGGAAGTACAGCTGCGTGACTAGAAAGACCACACAGAGAGGCCATATGGAGAAGGATAGAGACCTAGCTGTCTCGGGAGCCCAGTTGCAGCCACCAGGTGACCTCCACCACAGCCAATATCTGACTGCAGCCACAAGAAAGACCCCAGTTAAACCAGTAGAACTTCATGGCTGTGCCCAGTCAACCACAGAGCAATGAGAGCTAATAAACTGGTTATTGTTTAAAGCACTCACTAAGTTTTAAGGTAGTTGGTTAGACAGCAATACACAACCAAAACAGAATTTGATTCACAGAAGTAGGGTATTGCCATAACAAAACCCTAAAACATATGGCATGGGCTTTGCAATTCAGTGGCAGGCAGAAGCTGGAAAGCTCCTTGAGGAGATGAATAGGGAAGGCTTGAAGGACACCGAAGAAATTGCTATTGGAAACTGGAGAACATGACCTGAATTATGTGCAGACCAATTAGCAAAACTATCTCCTGTAGCATGAAGACAAGAAGAATATGTCATAAACAGATAGCTCTGGCTAGGAGATTTTCAGTCAGAATGTGATCAACTTCTCCATATCCATGGGTTCTGCCTCCATGGGTTTCTCATCCATTGGTTCAACCAACCACGGATGGAAAATATTCAAATAAATAATAATAGTACAGCAATAAAAATAATACAAATTTTTAAAATGCAGTACAACAACTATTTACATAGCATTTACATTGTATCTGGTATTATAAGTAATCTAGAGATGTTTTAAAGTATACGGAAGGATGTGCATAGTTTATATGCAAATACTATACCATTTTATATAAGAGACTTGAGCATCCTCGAATTCTGGTATCTGCAGTGTTCCTGGAACCAACTCCCCACACATACGACTGTATCGAAAGCACCAACTGGTTTCTTTTGGCTGCCTGTATTAACATACAAGAGGAGCAAAATGAACTAAAAAAGTAATTCTTCAGTTTTTAACCAAAATTAGGAGAAATATACAGAATTTAGGGCTTTCTGGATTCAAAAATAAAACTTTCTCTTTTCTAGCTCCTCCAGGCAGCAAAAGATCCTGGAAGAGATGACCTGAGAGCAAAGACCAAATCCAGGACCCTTCTGGCAAAACATGATCCCAAGAGTAATTTTGCATCAGTGAGGTGGCTAATTTGTTGAGACCTTAGGAAGTGTTGAGGATATTCCTCATAGACTCTTTTATCTACACAGAAAGACTTCTAAGAACCTTAAATGGCATGTCTTATAAACAATCTCACCCAGACAATAGAGCTCCTGAGAATATTAAGACATTGTTCCACAGTACCCTGATTCCCAGGCCAAGGTAGGGGGGTCTGTCTCAAAAACAATTGTGCATGTGGCTTCTGTCTAATCAAGTGACCCTGTAAGATTTATAGGACACTTGCACAGTTTAAGAAATCTGTACTCATAAGGTACCATCAGCTTGGACTAAAAGACACAAACATAGTTTAAAATGAAAAGAAGTCTGAGATATGTTCATCGGCTTGCTCCTTTCTGCCCGTGGATGCCACCAAAGAAGCATCATTAAAGTCTCTCTTCTTCCTGCTGTCATGTCTAAATCAGAGTCTCCCAAAGAGCCCGAACAGCTGAGGAAGCTCTTCATTGGAGGGCTGAGCTTTGAAACAACTGGTGAGAGCCTGAGGAGCCATTTTGAGCAATGGAGAATGCTCAGAGACTGTGTGGTCATGAGAAATCCAAACACCAAGCGCGCCAGGGGCTTTGGGTTTGTCATATATGCCACTGTGGAGGAGGTGGATGCAGCCATGAATGCAAGGCCACACAAGGTGGATGGAAGAGTGTGGAACCAAAGAGAGCTGTCTCAAGAGAAGATTCTCAAAGACAGGGTGCCCACTTACTGTGAAAAAGATATTTGTTGGTGGCATTAAAGAAGATATTGAAGAACATCACCTTAGAGATTATTTTGAACAGATAGAAAAATTGAAGTGATTGAAATCAGGACTGACCAAGGCAGTGACATGAAAAGGGACTTTGCCTTTGTAACCTTTGACGACGATGACTCTGTGGATAAGATTGTCATTCAGAAATACCTGTACTGTGAATGACCACAGCTGTGAAGTTAGGAAAGCCCTGTCAAAGGAAGAGATGGCTAGTGCTTCATCCAGCCAAAGAGGTCGAAGTAGTTCTGGAAACTTTGGTGGTGGTTGTGGAGGTGGTTTCGGTGGGAATGACAACTTTGGTCATGGAGGAAACTTCAATGGTTGTGGTGGCTTTGGTGGCAGCCATGGTGGTGGTGGATATGGTGGCAGTGGGGATGGCTATAATGGATTTGGTAATGATGGAAGCAATTTTGGAGGTGGTGGAAGCTACAATGACTTTGGCAATTACAACAATCAGTCTTCAAATTTTGGACCCATGAAGGAAGGATTGGAGGCAGAAGCTCTGGCCCCTGTGGTGGTGATGACCAATACTTAGCCAAACCATGAAACCAAGGTGGCTATGGCTGTTCCAGTAGCAGCAGTAATTATGGCAGTGGCAGAAGATTTTAATTAGGAAACAAAGCTTAGCAGAAGAGGAGAGCCAGAGAAGTGACAGGGAAGCTACAGGTTACAACAGATTTGTGAACTCAGCCAAGCACAGTGGTGGCATGGTCTAGCTGCTACAAAGAAGACATGGTTTAGACAAATACTCATGTGTATGGGCAAAAGACTCGAGGACTGTATTTGTAACTAATTGTATAACAGGTTATTTTAGTTTCTGTTCTGTGGAAAGTGTAAAGCATTCCAACAAAGGATTTTAATGTAGATTTTTTTTTTTTTTGCACCCATGTGATTGATTGCTAAATGTAATAGTCTGATAATGATGCTGAATAAATGTCTTTAAAAAAATGAAAAGAAGTCGCTGGGCACTAAGTTTATATTGATAGAAAGCTGAGGAAGCTACTCAGCTGTAAATATAGGCCATTTCTTATGCAAAAGGAAAGATGACTCAGAGGGTGAAAACGAAAGCCCAAGTGGTGGAACCAAGAGCCACAGAAGACTACTCTAGGGAGTAGAAATGAATTTTGGTCAAAGAATTGGCAACATTTTCTCAACTTAATTTCAGAATTGCTATGAACAAGCGACTGCTCTATGCTTCCTATTTTCCCTTTTATGAATGGGATTTCTATTTCAATTTTCCATCACTGCCTAGCCATTGTATTTGTCTGTTGGGTGGGAAGCAGATTCTTTGTCTTTTTACTTCATCAATCTTCAGGTTCACGGTAGCCGAACCCAAGAACCTTAGAAACCTTAAGCCAAACCCAAGAAACCTTAAGCTTGCCTAGATATGATTGAGGTGACATGATCCTGGATTTAAAGCTCAAACCTAATGCCATGATATAAGTAGACTTTAATGGCCTTGGAAGGGAGAAAAATGTATTTTGCATGGAGGAAGGACATACATCATTGAGAAACAGAGGGTGGACTGTGGTGGCTAGTCTCTAAGGATGGCCATCCATCGTACCATGGCACTTGGTATTCATATCCTTGCATAAAGCCCTCCCACATTGAATCTGGGCTGGGCTGTGACTTGAGTTAACCAGTAGAATAAAGCAGAAGTAATGCTACACTATTTCTAAGCCTATTCTTTAAAAGGATGTACTGATTTTGTTTCCTGCATCTTGGAATGCTGGCTTTGAGAAACCCTAAGCTGCCGTGTAAGAAGTTCTGCGACAGAGGCCATATGGAGTGGCCATAAGAACAGAAGAGGTCTTGAGTCTGCTTAGAGAATGAACAGGCACAGTGATCCCAGTAAAGCCCAGATGACTCTAACCACAGTTACCAACTGATGGCAACCACATGAGAGACTCCAAGTGAAACAAGCAGAACTGCCCACCTGAGTCAACCCATGAAACTATGAGAGATAATAAAATGATGCTTATTTTAAGCCACTAGGTTTTAGAGAGACTTGTTAACAGCAAAGATGATCAAAACATACTTATTTACATGACTCCTGAGGACTCCATGGCAATGAGTTTGAACCTATCCACAACCAAGGCTCAGAAATATATAGGCATGTCCAGTGGGCTTGGGAAGAGGGCCACCATAAGCCAGACTCCAGAGAGGAGTGTGCCACAGTGAGCCAGGCCTGAGGATAAGTGTTGACTAGATGGAAACATTTGTTCTGAGTTCAAATGAGGCTCAACTTAAGCCACACTCATCCATCCACCTGGTTCCGTATATACTATGGGGCTAAAAAGCAAGATTATCAGAAAAAAAAAAGTTAAAAAAAACCTTATCATCATGAGCCTAAGCAATTCTGTCAGAAAGATACCTTTTTTCTCTTCCACCTCACTCTCATCCCTTGTCCCAATCCCTACTGAAGAGTGGAGCCAAAAAAAATGTAACCAACAAACCAGAGAAAGGAGTGAACACCAAAGATGGGAAACAGGTTAGTTCCCCTGGGTACACACTCCAAGTACAGTAATAGAGAGTTAGGCACTATCAATGTGGACAATGTGGACAATCGTTATTATTAATTAATGAGGGACAATGAGGGAAGCTGCCGAAACAGAAGGCTGGCAGACATAGGCTGTTGATATAAACTATATGAGAAACAAACTCCCATTTTTGTAGATTCACAGAGAGAAGAAAGATTGAGGTAAGGTGAGAAGGTAAGGTGAGTGATGCTATTAATTAACATGCATATAGGGAAAAACAGTTGAAATCATCACATCCAGGAGCCAGAAACTTGTTGGAGACATTTGGGTTACATATGTGAATCCTTTATTGGACTTATCACAGTGAGCAAATACCATATTTTTAATCATCTTTCTATCTGTAGTTCCCAGGACCATGGCTGGTACAGAACAGGTCTCAGTCAGTATTGGCTTAGAAGTATTATGGCAATCAGAAATAAATTAAAAAGTGGCTGAGTGTGGTCCAGCATTTTGGGAGACTGAGGCAGGCAGATCACTTGAGGTCAGGGGTTTGAGACCAGCCTGGCAAACATGGTAAAACCCCAACTCTACTAAAAAATACAAAAAAAAAAAAAAAAATTAGCCAGGCATTGTGGTGCAGGCCTGTAATCCCAGCTTGGCAGGCTGAGGCAGGAGAATCGCTTGAACCCAGGAAGCAGAGATTGTGGTGAGCCAAGATGGTGCCACTGCACTCCAGCCTGGGCAACAGAGTGAGAGTCCATTTCAAAAAAAAAAAAAAAGAGAGAGAGCTGTTCCAAGATGGCCGAATAGGAACAGCTCCAGTCTGTAGCTCCCAGTGTGATCGATCCAGAAGACGGGTGATTTCTGCATTTCCAACTGAGGTACCTGGTTCATCTCACTGGGTCTGGTTGGAGAGTGGGTGCAGCCCACAGAGGGTAAGCCGAAGCAGGGCAGGGTGTCGCCTCACCTGGGAAGTGCAAGGGGTCAGGGGATTTCCCTTTCCTAGCCAAGGGAAGTCATGACAGACTGTACCTGGAAAAATGGGACACTCCCACTCAACTGCTGCGCTTTTCCAACCATCTTAGAAAACGGCACACCAGATTATATCCCATGCCTGGTTCAGCAGGTCCCACGCCCATGGAGCCTTGCTCACTGTTAGCACAGCAGTCTGAGATCGACCTGCAAGGCAGCAGCTGGCAGGGGGAGGGGCATCCGCCATTGCTGAGGCTTGAGTAGGTAAACTAAGTGGCTGGGAAGCTCGAACTGGGCAGAGCCCACCGCAGAGCAGCAAGGCTTGCTGCCTCTATAGGCTCCACCTCTGGGGGCAGGGCATAGCTGAACAAAAGACAGCAGAAACTTCTGCAGACTCAAACGTCTCTGTCTGACAGCTCTGAAGAGAGCAGTGGTTCTCTCAGCACAGTGTTTGAGCTCTGAGAATGGACAGATCGCCTCCTCAAGTGGGTCCCTGACCCCCAGGTAGCCTAACTGGGAGACACCTCCCAGTAGGGGTCGACTGACACCTCATATAGGTGGGTGCCCCTCTGTGACAAAGCTTCCAGAGGAAGGATCAGGCAGCAATATTTTCTGTTCTGCAATATTTTCTGTTCTACAGCCTCCGCTGGTGATACCCAGGCAAACAGGGTCTGGAGTGAACCTCCAGCAAACTCCAACAGACCTGCAGCTGAGGGACCTGACTGTTAGAAGGAAAAATAACAAACAGAAAGGAATAGCATCAACATCAACAGAAATGACATCCACACCAAAATCCCATCTATAGGTCACCAACATCAAAGACCAAAGGTAGATAAAACCACAAAGATGGGGAGAAACCAGAGCAGAAAAGCTGAAAATTCAAAAAATCAGAGCACCTCTTCTCCTCCAAAGCATCGTAGCTCCTCGCCAGCAACAGAACAAAGCTGGACAGAGAATGACTTTGACGAGTTGACAGAAGTAGGCTTCAGAAGGTCGGTAATAACAAACTTCTCTGAGCTAATGGAGGAAGTTTGAACCCATCTCAAGGAAGCTAAAAACCTTGAAAAAAGATTAGATGATTGGCTAACTGAATAAACAGAGTAGAGAACATCTTAAATGACCTGATGGAGCTGAAAACCATGGCACGAGAACTACATGACACATGCACAAGCTTCAATAGCTGATTCAATCAAGTGGAAGAAAGGGTATCAGTGATTGAAGATGAAATTAATGAAATAAAGTGAGAAGTTTAGAGAAAAAACAGCAAAAAGAATGAACAAGTCCTCCAAGAAATATAGGACTACGTGAAAAGACCAAATCTACATTTGATTGGTGTACCTGAAAGTGATGAGGAGAACGAAACCAAGTTGGAAAACACTCTTCAGGATATTACCCAGGAGAACTTCCCCAAACTAGCAAGGCAGGCCAACATTTAAATTCAGGAAATACATAGAACACCACAAAGATACTCCCCAAGAAAAGCAACCCCAAGACACATAATTGTCAGATTCACCAAGGTTGAAATAAAGGAAAAAATGTTAAGGGCAGCCAGAGAGAAAGGTCGGGTTGCCCACAAAGGGAAGCCCATCAGACTAATAGCAGATCTCTCAGCAGAAACTCTACAAGCCAGAAGAGAGTGGGGGCCAATATTCAACATTCTTAAAGAAAAGAATTTTCAACCCAGAATTTCATATCCAGCCAAACTAAGCTTCATAAGTGAAGGAGAAATAAAATCCTTTACAGACAAGCAAATGCTGAGAGATTTTGTCACCACCAGACCTGTCTTATAGGAGCTCCTGAAGGAAGCACTAAACATGGAAAGGAAAAACTGGTACCAGTCACTGCAAAAACATGCCAAATTGTAAAGATCATGGATGCTATGAAGAAACTGCATCAATTAATGGGCAAAATAACCAGCTAACATCATAATGACAGGATCAAATTTACACATAACAATATTAACCTTAAATATAAATGGGCTAAATGCCCCAATTAAAAGACATAGACTGGCAAATTGGATAAAGAGTCAAGGCCCATCAGTGTGCTGTATTCAGGAGACCCATCTCATGTGCAAAGACACACATAGGCTCAAAATAAAGGGATAAAGGAAGATGTATCAAGCAAATGGAAAGCAAAAAAAAGCAGGGGTTGCAATCCTAGTGTCTGATAAAACAGACTTTAAACCACCAAAGATCAAAAGAGACAAAGAAGGCCATTACGTAATGGTAAAGGGATCAATTCAACAAGAAGAGCTAACTATCCTAAATATATATGCACTCAATACAGGAGCACCCAGATTCATAAAGCAAGTCCTTAGAGACCTACAAAGAGACTTAGACTCCCACACAATAATAATGGGAGACTTTAACACCCCACTGTCAATATTAGACAGATCAATGAGACAGAGGTTAACAAGGATATCCAGGACTTGAACTCAGCTCTGCACCAAGTGGACCTAATAAACATCTACAGAACTCTTCATACCAAATCAACAGAATATACATTTTTCTCAGTACCACATCACACGTATTCCAAACTTGAGAACATAATTGGAAGTAAAGCACTCCTCAGCAAACATAAAAGAACAGAAATCATAACAAACTGTCTCTCAGACCACAGTGCAATCAAATTAGAACCCAGGATTAAGAAACTCACTCAAAATCACTCAACTACATGGAAACTGAACAACCTGCTGGGTAAATAATGAAATGAAGGCAGAAATAAAGATGTTCTTTGAAACCAATGAGAACAAAGACACAACATACCAGAATCTCTGGGGTACATATAAAGCAGTGTGTAGAGGGAAATTTATAGCATCAAATTCCCACAAGAGAAAGCAGGAAAGATCTAAAATCAACACCCTAACATCACAGTTAAAAGAACCAGAGAAGCAAGAGCAAACAAATTCAAAAGCTAGTAGAAGGCAAGAAATAACTGAGATCAGAGCAGAACTGAAGGAGATAGAGACACAAAAAAAAAAATCCTTCAAAAAATCAATGAATCCAGGAGCTGGTTTTTTGAAAAGATCAACAAAATTGATAGACTGCTAGTAAAGAAGAAAAGAGAGAAGAATCAAATAGGCACAATAAAAAATTATAAAGGGGATATCACCACCAATCCCACAGAAATACAAACTACCATAAAGAATACTATACACACCTCTACACAAATGAACTAGAAAATCTAGAAGAAATGGATGAATTCCTGGACATATACACTCTCCTAAGACTAAACCAGGAAGAAGTGGAATTTCTGAATAGACCAATAACAGGCTCTGAAATTGAGCCAATAATTAATAGCCTGCCAACCAAAAAAAGTCCAAGACCAGATGGATTCATAGCCTAATTCTACCAGAGGTACAAAGAGGAGCTGCTACCATTCCTTCTGAAACCATTCCAATCAATAGAAAATAGGGAATCCTCCCTAACTCATTTTATGAGGCCAGCATCATCCTGATACCAAAGCCTGGCAAAGACACAACAAAAAAAAGAGAATTTTAGATCAATGTGCCTGATGAACATCGATGCAAAAATCCTCAATAAAATATCGGCAAACCAAATCCAGCAGCACATCAGAAAGCTTATCCACCACGATCAAGTCGGCTTCATCCCTGGGATGCAAGTCTGGTTCAACATACACGAATCAATAAACGTAGTCCTTCACATAAACAGAACCAATGATAGAAACCACTTGATTATCTCAATAGATGCAGAAAAGGCCTTCAACAAAATTCAACAGCCCTTCATGCTAAAAACTCTCAAGAAACTGGGTATTGATGGAACGTATCTCAAAATAATAAAAGCTATTTATGAAAAACCCACAGCCAATATCATACTGAATGGGCAAAAACTGGAAGCATTCCCTTTGAAAACCAGCACAAGACAAGGATGCCCTCTCTCACCACTCCTATTCAACATAGTGTTGGAAGTTCTGGCCACGGCAATCAGGCAAGAGAAAGAAATAAAGGGTATTGAATCAGGAAAAGAAGAAGTCACATTGCCCCTGTGACATGATTATACATTTAGTATAATCAGATGACATGTTTATACATTTAGAAAACCCCATCGTCTCAGCCCAAAATCTCCTTAAGCTGATAAGCAACTTCAGCGAAGTCTCAGGATACAAAACCAATGTGTGAAAATCACAAGCATTCTTATACACCAATAACAGACTGACAGAGAGTCAAATCATGAGTGAACTCCCATTCACCATTCATAATTGCTACAAAGAGAATAAAATACCTAGGAATCCAACTTACAAGGGATGTGAAGGACCTCTTCAAGGAGAATACAAATCACTGCTCAACAAAATAAAAGAGGACACAAACAAATGGAAAAACATTCCATGCTCATGGATAGGAGGAATAAATATCGTGAAAATGGCCATACTGCCCAAGGTAATTTATAGATTCAATGCCATCCCCATCAAGCTACCAATGACTTTCTTCACAGAATTGAAAAAAACTACTTTAAAGTTCATATGGAACCAAAATAGAGCCCGCATTGGAAAGACAATCCTAAGCAAAAAAAAAAAAAACAAAGCATCATGCTACCTGACTTCAAACTATACTACAAGGCTACAGTAACCAAAACAGCATGGTACTGGTACCAAAACAGAGATATAGACCAATGGAACAGAACAGAGGTCTCAGAAATAACACCACACATCTACAACCATCTGATCTTTGACAAACCTGACAAAAAGAAATGGAGAAAAAATTCCCTATTTAATAAATGATACTGGGAAAACTGGCTAGCCATATGTAGAAAGCTGAAACTGGATCCCTTCCTTACACCTAATACAAAAATTAATTCAAGGTGGATTAAAGACTTAAATGTTAGACCTGAAACCATAAAAACCCTAGAAGAAAACCTAGGCAATACCATTCAGGACATAGGCATGGGCAAGGACTTCATGACTAAAACACCAAAAGCAATGGCAACAAAAGCCAAAATAGACAAATGGGATCTAATTAAACTAAAGAACTACTGCACAGCAAAAGAAACTACCATCAGAGTGAACAGGCAACCTACAGAATGGGAGAAAAGTTTTGCAATCTACCCATCTGACAAAGGGCTATTATCCAGAATCTACGCAGAACTTAAACAAATTTACAAGAAAAAAATCAAACAACTCCATCAAAAAGTGGGAGAAGGATATGAAGAGATACTTCTCAAAAGAAGACATTTATGCAGCCAACAGACATACAAAAAAAAAGGCTCATCATCACTGGTCATTAGAGAAATGCAAATCAAAACCACAATGTGATGCCATCTCATGCCAGTTAGAATGACAATCATTAAAAAGTCAGGAAACAACAGATGCTGGAGAGGATGTGGAGAAATAGGAACACTTTTACACTGTTGGTGGGAGTGTAAATTGGTTCAACCATTGTGGAAGACAGTGTGGCGATTCCTCAAGGATCTAGAACTAGAAATACATTTGACCCAGCCATCCCATTACTGGGTATATACCCAAAGGATTATAAATCATGCTACTCTAAAGACACATGCACATGTATGTTTATTGTGGCACTATTCACAATAGCAAAGACTTGGAACCAACCCAAATGTCCATCAGTGACAGACTGGATTAAGAAAATGTGGCACATATACACCATGGAATACTATGCAGCCATAAAAAAGGATGAGTTCATGTCCTTTGCAGGGACATGGATGAAGCTGGAAACCATCATTCTGAGCAAACTATCACAAGGACAGAAAACCAAACACCGCATGTTCTCACTCATAGGTGGGGACTGAACAATGAGAACACTAGGACACAGGGAGGGGAACATAACACACTGGGGCCTATCAGGGAGTAGGGGGTTGGGGGAGGGATAGCATTAGGAGAAATACCCAATGTAAATGATGAGTTAATGGTTGCAGCAAACCAACATGGCACATGTAGGTATACATGTGTAACAAGGCTGCACATTGTGCACATGTACCCTAGAACTTAAAGTATAATAATAATAAAAAAGAAAGAAATGAAAAAGTTTTAATGACCTGAACTGGAGTCAAATATGCATTATGGATTTATCTGTTATTATTTGGAATGGCCCTTTGTGTTTAAGTCAAACTACAGTTGCCGTATGTCAGGTAGAAAAGTCACTGGTAAATACTAAGAGTAAAATATGAGTCATCCCAATTAACATTGGCTATAACTCAACCAAAGGGAGGATGTCCAGAAATATAGTCAATCGGTGATGAGAGAGAGGTGTGATAATGAGTCTTTTTACTATTAGAGGAATCCATTTGTCTCATCGATCACCTTCCATGTGCAGAAATCTAAGGGGAATAATACCATCTCCTTAAGAAAGTGACAGATCAAGACAAAGAACACACACTTACTGAGAACCAGTTTACACAGTACAGAAAAGTCCTGTTAATTGTGTTACTTCTCCTGACACCTTCCTTAATAAACACCCTGAGGTTACTAGGATAACACGAGGAAGTCAGAGCCTAGTTTGACTGATGGATACTTAAGAAACTTTATTGATTTCATGATACCAAGTTCCAGGACTCAACTTTGATAACGGTTATATGAAGTAGTTGCGGCCCTTTGTGTTTAAGTCAAACTACAGTTGCCGTATGTCAGGTAGAAAAGTCACTGGTAAATACTAAGAGTAAAATATGAGTCATCCCAATTAACATTGGCTATAACTCAACCAAAGGGAGGATGTCCAGAAATATAGTCAATCGGTGATGAGAGAGAGGTGTGATAATGAGTCTTTTTACTATTAGAGGAATCCATTTGTCTCATCGATCACCTTCCATGTGCAGAAATCTAAGGGGAATAATACCATCTCCTTAAGAAAGTGACAGATCAAGACAAAGAACACACACTTACTGAGAACCAGTTTACACAGTACAGAAAAGTCCTGTTAATTGTGTTACTTCTCCTGACACCTTCCTTAATAAACACCCTGAGGTTACTAGGATAACACGAGGAAGTCAGAGCCTAGTTTGACTGATGGATACTTAAGAAACTTTATTGATTTCATGATACCAAGTTCCAGGACTCAACTTTGATAACGGTTATATGAAGTAGTTGCAGTTTTTGCCATTACTTTTAATGGAAAAAAATCGCAATTACTTTTGCAGAAACCTAGTATGTCCCTGCCCGTGGCACAGTACTTTTCACAATTCCTGCCCAGTTCAGTTTCTCCCTCCTATTGTTACCAGACCCCACCACTCACCCAAGTTAGCCTTTGGCTCGGGGGTTTCCTTAGTATTGTCGCCTCCTTGTCATCAGAAAGATGTTGCCAGACCCCATGGGTCGGTGTGGACATGAAGCAACAATACTAAGGAAACCCCCGACCGAAAGGCTAACTTGAGTGAGTGGTGGGTCCAGTAACCTCTTTCTGGCGAACCACTGAAGGGACTAAAGTGAGTGGTGGGGTCCGGTAACGTCTTTAGGACGAACCATGTTGGGGATGATACTGAAGGAAACTCCCTACCCCCTGCCCTAAAGGAAATAGACTGCAGCACTGATTGGCCGATTTGGGGTAAGTGGTGGGGTACCCGGGTAAATTATGAGATTGGGTTAGAGGCCCAATTTAGGACCTTGTTTAGCATATCATCAAGAAATAACCATAAAAATGGGCAACCAGGGCTGGGTGCGGTGGCTCACACCTGTAATCCCAGCACTTTGAGAGGCTGAGGCGGGCAGATCACAAGGTCAGGAGATTGAGACCATCCAGGCTAACACTGTGAAACCCTGTCTCTACTAAAAAAAAAAAAGAAAGAAAAAGAAAAAAAAAAATTAGCCGAACATGGTGGCACGCCCCTGTAGTCCCAGCTACTCAGGAGGCTGAGGCAGGAGAATGGTGTGAACCAGGGGGGTGGAGTTGGCAGTGAGCCGAAATCAGGCCACCGCACTTCAGCCTGGGCAGCAGAGCCAGACTCCATCTCAAAAAAAAAGTGGGGGGAGGGGCAATCAGCAGCCCTCGGGGCTGCTCTGTCTATGGAGTAGCTATTCTTTTATTCCTTTGCTTTCTTAATAAACTTGCTTTCACTTTACTCTGTCAACTTGCTCTGAATTCTTTCTTGCGTGAAATCCAAGAACCCTCTCCTGGGTTCTGCATCTGGACCCCTTTCCAGTAACACTGTCATCATTCAAACCACACCCAATAATAATTAGGAAGACTATTGTTAGGAGAGACTGCAAATATAATTTCCTTCAATTCAGTTTGGGTTTTTTGGGAGGGCAGTGGGTAGGTGTTCAGGGAACACACCTGTTTTTTTCCAGTTATACTGAGGTATAACTGACAAATAAAAATTATATATATACACATATATTTACAGTATATGCGATGTTTTGATATGTATCTAATTGAGAAATGACTACCACAATCAAGCTAATTAACATGCTCATCACTTCGCATAGATTTTTTGTTTGTAGTGAGAACATTTAAGATCTACTCCTAAACAAACTTCAAGTATAAAATAACAGTATTTTTAACTATAGTCACCTAGTCACCATGCTGTGTATTAGACATATGGAACTTATTTTCCTTCAATTCAGTTTTGCTCATCTTTTGGAGTCTTATCCATTGTTTTCTTTTGAGAGGCTCTTGTACTTACCCATTAGCTGTGGAGAAAATCCCAGACAGGTCTATAGCCTCACACGGCCTGAATCATATTGCATCTCCAACATCCAATAAATACTAACTTTACATAAATCCTAAGGACACTATTTAACTATAGACCAAACATAAAAAATAAAAATAAAAATAAAAAAACTATAAAAAGCTTCTGTTGGTGTTGGCCACTAAAATCCATTTTACCTTCTTCTGGTAAGTGAACTTTTTTCAGAACTCATCTTTCTCCTACTTTCAATATGTGAGTTTCAGAAGAGTTGAGCCCACAGCGTGGTCCAGGGGTGGGCATATAACCTGGGCTTAGCTAGTTGGAACCACACTGGCCACAGTAATTGGTCCATTGATGGGTCTATTATTCACTTAAACACACTGAAGCTAATTCTACACATTTGCTAGAGCAACTGAGAGAGGGGCTTCCTTCCCATCTTCCCACCATAAGAGGGATTTTGCCTGAGAAAAAAGCCAATATAGAAGAAAGCAAAGCTGATAACTGAAGAAAGAGAGCTTGGTAACATCTACTCTTGAACTTTCCAGGTAGGTGAATCAAGAAATTCTCCCTTATACTTAAAATCTATTTGAGTTGGGTTTTCTATGATTAAAACTGAAAGTTTTCTGACATAAAGACATTTAAAAATTTTTAAGACATGGAGGAATGTTGATGTTGCTATGGATTAGTCTAAGATATAAAAGGGATATGGGGATGCACTTGGAACCCCACAGTTGGTATGAAAATTATTTTAAGCTGAAGATATTTGAGATTTAACAGATGTGGAAAGAAGCCTTCTAGGAGCTTCCCTTACATTACTAGAAGCAGCAACTTGTGGGAAAAGAGGCTTCCATATACTCCTTCTTTAGAGCAAGTCTACTCCCAAGAAGAAAACTGAGAGTACATCTACCTCCTCCTCTCTGGAGGAGTTTCACGGCCATGAAGAAGACAAAAGAGTTCCTGCATGAACAAACGTGATCATAAACTTTCTTATCTCCTACTTGTTCTCCTAAAACCCATTTTTCTTTCCTAAAGAAATCTATTTGTTCTTCTCATAGAAGTATTTTCTACCACCTCCCTTTTTCCTACTGGGGTATGTAAACTTCAATTATTTATCAAGCTAGCTACTTCTTTTGTTAGTTCTATATGTATATGAATAACATGCCTTTTCCTCTTGTTTGTCTGTCTTTTGTCAGTTTAATTTGCAGGCCCCTGTTATTGAACATAAGAGGGTAGAGGAAGTCTTTTCCTCCCAACAAAGACAAAAGGAAGAGGATAAATGCTGAGGTATCCATGAGCTGCCAACTCTGGGTACCCAGTTCCCAATTCCACCTGCATAGCCACCTTTAATCAGGGTAATGGACAATAAGCAGACCAAGTCAAGGAAACATGCCATTAAAAAAAAAAAAAAGTAGTAATTTTTACATTTAAAAAATGTGGCCAGGCATGATGGCTCACATTTGTAATCCCAGCACTTTGGGAGGCCAAGATGGGTGGATTGGTTGAGCCCAAGAGTTCCAGATCAGCCTGAGCAACATAGTGAGACTCCATCTCTACAAAAAATACAAAAATTAGCCAGGCATAGTGGCACACACCTGTAGTCCCAGCTACTCAGGAGGCTGAGGCAGGAGGATCTCTTGAGCCCGGGAAGCAGAGGTTGCAGTAAGCCATGATTGCACCACTGCACTCTAGCCTGGGCAACAGAGGGAGACCTTGTCTGAAAAAAAAAAAAAAAAAAAAAAAAAGGTTAATGATTTTCAAGTACTTATGGATATTTACTTAAACAATTTCTTAAGTTGACATTTCACCATTTTGTGAACTCCAAAGAATGCGTTATCTGAAAGTACACTAAGTCATCTATCATTCCTCAGGAAATGGCCATCATCTGATTCCTAACTGGTCTACTATTTATATGTTTTGCTGACTCATGTTTCTACCTGAGGCTAAGGTCTTCCAAACTGGCTACTGGGCACTTCAGCCTAAAATCTCAGAAAAAAACTCATCATCCCCATTCCCTGATCACTCCCAACCTCCCAACATCCATACCCCCTAGTGATTATCTGATCTGTAAGTTTCCTTTTATTTAAATGCTGAATCTGTCCCAGAAATACTTCCAAGCCGTGGAACATTCTATGACCAGCTGGAATTAAAGTTATGCTAACAAAGAGCTTGGCACCTTCTCTTGCAAGTTGTAAAGTTAAATACAATAGTCCTTCCTGGATCTCTAAGGCCTACTCTATCTTTATTTCCATAGTACATATTTTTAATACCTAGAAATAACAAAATAAAATAATGTTTATAAACTGATGCCACATTTTTAAAAAAGTTTCTATAAATGTTCAGTTCAGAAATAAGTATTAGTAAGATTTCCCTATATGCCCCCTTTGGATAATTTTCTACATCCTCCCGGGGTCCCAAAAGGCTTCATCACAATTCCCCAGGAGGGGACATCTTCTGGGCTGCTCGCTCTGGTTTTACTTTTGTCTCTTTTTTCCATTCTCTTTCCCCAATTTTTTCTTGATCAATGTCTTGGTCTCTAGATTCTGTTCTTTGTTTGCCAAATTAATTTGTAGATGAATTCTTATGTGACACAATTGCATTTTAATGTGATATTCTAAAGAAAAAATCTTAATCTACATGAATTGGAATTTCAGGCAAGATGGAAAGTGACAGAGATGCAATTTGGGGACAGAGATGCCATTCAAGTGGCTGCTCCTCAAATCATATCAGAAGTATGTGTATATTCCACTGGCCCCAGCTTTGCCCATCAGGTAGCGTTATTGATCAAGATCTAGCAGGAGAAGCAGCAGCCTCAAGAGAATTGAAGCATCCACCTTCCATGTAGAATTCATCTTTTTCTGACCATGCTTAGAGCAATCATTTTGTGGATTTTTTTTTAAATTCTTGCTTTCAAGTTGCATCAGAAAGATGATTATGTATTATTTTTTAAACAAGAAGGGAATATACACATCCAGGTCAGGGCAAAGCTCTTTTTTTCCCTACCAAAACCCCAGGCCACAGGACCCTGTAAATAGCAGTCACAGATGGCTTTTTCTTTTTCTCTCTCCCACTTTCTGGCTTCTGTAAATCTAAAATAAAATTCTAAGCCCCCAAACCATCTAAATGGACCCCTCCTCTCAGCCAAGGTCATTCCAAAGTTAACCTAAAAAACCAGTTCAGACCATAATGGGAAGTGGGGGTCAGACATGCCTCATCATACTCTCCGCTCTTTTGGAATTCAGGCATAGCTGACCAGCATTAACATCAACACAGAGACCTTAAGACTGACAGAACAGACTCTTTAAGTCTGATAAGAAACATTCACAGTCTGTTCCCTTCTATTGATGCTATCAGCATAATGGGAACCCTGGTCTCCACAACCCTTTATCTTAACCCAGACATTGCCTTCCATTGATTCTAGGTCTTCAGACAATAATTTAACTCTTCCAACCAATTGCCAATCAGAAAATTTTTGAATCTACCTATGACCTGGAAGCCCCTGCTTTGAGTTGTCCTGCCTTTTGGGACTGAACCAATGTACATCTTGCACACATTGATCGATGTCTTGTATCTCCCTAAAATGTACAAAACCAAGCTGTAGCCTGACCACCTTGGGCACATGTTCTCAGGATCTCCTGGGGGCTGTGTCAACCACCGGTCACAACAAAGAGTTGAACTCTTCATTGACATTTCCGTTCTTTATTTCCAAATCTCTTGATATTTTTTGCCCATCCTGGGGCTTCCATGTGGACCTTCGCTCTCTACCATGTCTCCTCAGATTGCTGGTTCGGGTGGACTTCCAGCTTTGATGGCCATTTCTCAGGACACTGTCTTGTGGTGATTGGTTCCCTTCAGCTCCAAGCACTATGGCTTGCCTGACAAGTCCTGCCTTGCTATGAATCTACCAAGCTAAGAAAAACACAAGCATACATTAGTGAGCCATGCACATATTCTTCTGAAAGCAAAAATGATTTCAACAAACTTCCTCTCAACTGAAAAGCAGAAAAACATGAAAACGACACTAATTCGGGCTAAATACAGCCTACATGATGAATGAAAATACGGAATTCATTTTTAAATGAAATGTTTTGCTTTAATATATATATAGTAACTTAAATCAGGCTTAACGTTTTATTAGATACAGGTTCTTTAGAACCTGGTTTTTTTTTCTAATTTTATTTTAAGTTCAGGGGTACATGTGTAGGATGTGCAGATTTGTTACATGGGTAAACGTGTGTCATGGTGATTTGCTGCACCTATCAACCTATCACCTAGGTATTAAGCCCAGCATGCATTAGCGCATTAGCTCTTTTTCCTAATACTCTCTCTCCCCACCCTCCTGACAGGCTCCAGTGCATGTTGTAGAACCTGTTTAAATGAATAAAATAAGACTTTTATTTGCAACCCACCCACTCCAGAGCTCCCCACTTCTCTTACCCTGTTTCTTTTCTTTTTTCCCCTGCAGCACTATCACTTTTAGAAACGTAATGCTAGATGATTTAATTATGTATTTTTGTTCACTGTGCACCCTTGCTAGAATATAAGCTCAAGAGCCATGAGATTCTTTGTGTTTTTCACTGATGTATGCCAAACACCTAGAACGGCACTTGGCACATTACACATCTCAAGTAGAATTGATTGATTGAATGAATGAGAATTAGTCGGTCAAATCTAAGTATACAATAAGGGCTTGAGAGATTTCAGTTTTTTTCCATTTCCCCAGTAAATTTTTAAAATATTATTCATTGACATATAACTTTTGTTGCTAGGTCCAAATAATCACTTCTTGTTCTTCTTTATCCCCTTAAAGACCTGAAACACAATTTTTAAATCACTTGATAGTTGTATATTGTTTTGTATTTCATTAGGAGTGGATTCTTCTCTTGATTGATGATTTTGTTACTGTCTTTTTTGGTGGTAGTTTTCCTAATGGAACTATTTATATTTGGGTTGGTAGACTCATCTTGGGTGGAGCTGTTTTTGTTGTATTTGTTTACTTGCTCTCTGGTCTCCTCTCCTTATGTATAAGTTTTGCAATTGCCTCCACTCAGCCCCTAGGGAGAACTTTAGCATGCAAATCCAGAAACAGGTCTTGCTTTGGAGATATGGTGCTCCTAGCCCAGAGTGATGGGACTGTTGTAGATCTAGTTACTGAGCCAAATAGATCCTGCTGCTTGGCTTGCTCTATTTCCTCCCGTTTCCTACAGAGATTCAGCTTTATAAAGCCACAGCTTCAAGCAGTGATCAGAGTGGTTTCAACCTCCTTTCATGGTCAGGCAGGCCCACCTAGCCTTTGGTTTTACACAGTGATGCTGGCTCTGGTGCCCCACCACATGTGTACCACTTTGGTTTTCATTGCCCTGTAGGAGTCACCCTCCTCACTCTGCCTATTTCTGGACCTACAGCCCAGCAGGCCTATACTGCAGTCCAGCTTACCACTGAGTGTTTCCATTTCTGGCCCATGAAAATGTTTAGCTTTGGGGTTTTTTCCACAGCTATGTCTTTTAAGTTTGGAGCAGAGAAGAAAATTTTAAAGATATACACACACCACTTGATGGGGAAGTATAGAAAGAAGATAAAGAAGGGTGTAGCTATAGAAAAATCTGTAGATCAGGGGTCAGAAATTGAAGAACATCATAGTTTTGCTTAAGGATAGCCCCACTTTCAAAGACACAAAAAGTATCTAATCAAAGGTAGCAGGTATGTCAGCTAAGGAATGAATGATGTACAAACGCATATTCACTGTAAGATTCTAATACACTGATATTCAAAGAAGAGGAGGAATGAGACAAAACAGGATTGCAGGATGTCAATCAATCCATGCGGTTGTCCAGGGTCCCTATTTGTCAACTCTCATGACCTTAAACCCAGTTGGAAGGAATGTGATCAGGAGATTAATTGTGATACTAAATTCCAGATTTCATTGAAAAGTCCATCACTCCTATACACACTGGTGCTTCTTCTTGCACAATTCAGAAATTTGCATTGAGGGTCTCACCAATCCCCAGGAATTTCTTAGGTTCTTTTCTTCCTATTTGTGTTCATTCTGCATTTTAAAAACTTCTTCATTTGCTTTTATATTTATCTTCATATTCCTGGTGCCCAAATGCAGCACAACATATAAACTGAGCTGGAGCCCCAAGAGTGCAGGCTCTGCCTTCTTGCAACAGTGCTCTGCCTATTTAGAAGAGGCATCTCCAAGCACCCTATGTTCTTGACCTTATATTTCCCCTAGACCCAATTTCCTGCTTCTCTCTATTTCTCTAACTCCCACCAGATACCATGGTTGGCTGGGTGGATGGTTTGTTTGTTTGTTTTAAGTCTGACGATGTCATTTATGCTGAAGAAGCTACTGTTTTACACTTTGGAAATGTTTCATCCTAACAATCCTCCTCCCTAGGTTAGATTTTCCCTCTGCCTCCACACTTATGCCAGCTGGAGCATCCTTCCATCAACACATTTCTGAAGTGGAGTTACTGTTGGTGATGTTTCCCAAGTCTTTAGCGGTGCAGGAAAAAACAACACGTCTTCTTCTGTGTTTTCTAGCTTCTGTTCAGACCAACAGAAATACTGCTTTCTTGACCTTTTTTTCTACAGCAACACAACCTCTTTACTCCTGTTGTTCCGTATCTATTCCCCCCTTCCCCAAGGATGCCCTATCTCTCTTTCTCTTTCTCTCTCACACATTCTCGCTCTGTCGCCCAGACTGGAGCAATCATAGCTCATTGCAGCCTCCAACTCCTGGGGTCAAGCAACCCTCCCTGCTCAGCCCCTGAGTAGCTAGGACTACAGGCACACATTACCACTCCCAGTTAATTTAAGATTCCCTATCTCTTTCGGGTCGATTCACATCTTTTCCCACATATTTTTACCTATTCCTAAAGTAATCTCATTCCTTCTCTACAACATGTAGGCTTATGTCACTTGTCTGATTGATGTCATCCTTCCCAGTATGTTCTCTTTCCACTTAACCTCAAGAAAAAAGTCTATTCTTAAAGCTGGTCCCGTTTGCCTTCATGTTTCAGACTCACCACTTCCAAAGCCCAAGCAATACTTTTCTGATCATCTATCAGATTTTGAATCTTTCTTCTTCATCTGTAGTTTTTCTTCTGCCTCTCAGCAAATATGATATCTATAGCCAGAGTGTTCTGGCACCAGAAGCCTTTATATTTTCCAAGATGACAAATTCGTGTATAGAAAGGGTCCACTTAAAATATGTGTGTGTGTGTGTGTGTGTATAGAAAGAGATGTATTTAGATCAATATAAATGAATATTCTTACAAATATGTGGTAAAGAGGATTTCTTAAATAAGAATCAAAAAGCAAAATGAAAAACAAGCCCCCCAAAATGAGAAACTAGACCAATCAACTTGATTGCACTAATATTTAGGCCTGTATGACCAAAGACTCCATGAAAAAAAAGCTGAAAGCTAAGCAAAGCTGATTAGGAGAAAGTATATACAGCATACTTAACAAAAGATCATCTCATAGATTAATAAGAAAATATCAGACAATGTAATAGAAATCTGAATAGAGATTATAAACAGATGATTCACAAAAGAGAAAATGCAAATGGCCAATAAACATGAAAAGATGCTCAATCTCACTAGAAACCAGGGAAATGCAAAGTAAAACAATGACATACTGTTTCTCTCCCTTAGATTGGCACAAAGGTTTAATTTTATTTATGAGTCTTTGCAAGGTTTTCAGGAACTGGGTACTCTCAGATACTGCTGCGGGAATATAAATTGGTTCAAGCAATTTGCACATAGCCTACAACCCAGCAGTTCCACATATAGATTTCTATTTGAGAGAAACTCTGGCACATATTCACTTTGCAGACACTTATTCAAAGGTTCCAGGCAGCACTGTTTGTAACAGACAAGTATTAGTAGCAATAATAGTTAAAAGGAATATATTAGATCTGTTTGTATCAACATGTGTAAATCTCAGAACCTCATTGCTAATTGAAAAAGGCAAGCTGTAGAATAATATGCATACAACACCATTTTGTCAAACACACAAACAGATGATACTAAAACGATATTCTGAAAACTCTTAATATTGGTTATCTCTTGACCTCTTTTTCTACAGCAACACAATCTAACTCTTTACTCCTGTTGTTCCATATCCATTTCCCCCTAAGGATTCCCTATCTCTCTCACTCTCTCTGTATTAGTCTGCTCTCACACTGCTGATAAAAACATACCCAAGACTGGGTAATTTATACAGAAGAAGAGGCTTAATGGACCCACAGTTCCATGTGGCTGGGGAGGCCTCACAATCATGATGGAAGGTAAAGGGGAGCGAGTCACGTCTTACATGGATGGTGGCAGGCAAAGAGAGAGAGAGAGTGTGCAGGGAAATTCCACCTTTTAAAACCATCAGATCTCATGAGACTTATTCACTATCATGAAAATAGCATGGGAAAGACCCGCCCCCATGATTCAGTTACCTCCCACTAAGTCCCTCCCACAACAGGTGGGAACTCAAGGTGAGATTTGGGAGGGGACACAGCCAAACCATATCACTCTCTCTCTCTCTCTCTTTTTTCTTTTTCTTTTTTTTCTT
Source organism: Papio anubis (assembly GCF_008728515.1). NCBI lineage: Eukaryota > Metazoa > Chordata > Mammalia > Primates > Cercopithecidae > Papio > Papio anubis. The sequence goes on along the minus strand of NC_044985.1, from coordinate 90,321,974 downwards.
TCCTTTTTTATTTTTATTTTTATTTTATTTTATTTTATTTTTTTGAGACAGCAGCTCAATCTGTTGCCCAGGCTGGACTGCAGTGGTGAGATCATAGCTCACTGCATGATCTATGGGAAGAAATATATATTACAAGTAGGAAGTAGAATAACAATAGCTAATATTTATTAAGTGCTTCTGCATGCCATATGGTATTTAAGTGCTTTACAAATATTATTACATTTAATCCTTAAAATCACTCTATGAGGTAGGCATTAATATCCATTCTCCAGATAAGAAAACTCAGGCATAGTCAGGTGAAGTAACTTGCCTAAAGTTGCACAGGGTTTAATTAGTTTAATTTGAGTCTAAGCAATCTGGCTCCAACCCTCCCTTACTACTCTATCATAATGCCTGGGATATGGCATCAGGGTAGTTGGATAGTGCTCAAAGAGGACTTAATGGTAGCTTTAGCTGTAGGTGTCCAGTTTTTTGGAAGGAGAAGGTATTCGGGAATCATTTATATAGTTAAAAATCAATTTTAAATAGGAAAAGCAATTATTGATAAATCTTAAATGCAACCACCTCCAAAAGGAAAAGAAGCATGAATGAACAAAAAGAAAGGAAGAAAGAGAAGAAAGAAAGAAATGGCTTTTACAGATCTTCATTTGTTTAGTGATGAATTTTATAACTCTGATTTATTGAATCGATTTAGTGCTCAAAAATCTCTGCCATTATCAGGATTCATCTCAGTCCAGGTGGAACAAAAGGAGATAAGAAGGAAAACAAAACCCTGGGATTGTCCCTCTTGTCCATCAATGCTAGCACCACCAGTCCAAAATTGTCGACAGTGAAGTTCTGTCTGTTTTGAGATGAGCCTTCCTTTGCCCTTGAAATTAATTCCTAATCTACTACAATCAGTTCTGTCTCATTACCCGGAGGATGTTACCTGGCCTGCAGTCATTCTTATTGTTTGGCTCTAATGGAAAGAAAAGGCAATTCTAATCAAATTGCAATTAAAGCAAGGAAATAAGGAAAAGTTTTTTTTTCTTCTTAGAAACCATCCATTGCCCCCCAAGACCTTCCAGGAGGCAGCAGGGCACAAAGGTCTCAGCAAAGCCCTCAAACTGTTTCATCACCCAGTTGAATAGGAAACCAGTTTTCCTAAAAAGCCAATAAAGTGGGGGAGAAAACCTACAAAATGAGCTAAAAAAGAAATTTTGCCACTAGAAACCATGTTTAACCTTTCCTTTAGCACAGAGAAAGTTCCAGGCCCAAGCACAGTGACCTAAACCATGTTCTTGGACTTGACCAATCCAATATTAGTAATCAACTACTTTGTGGGTGGAGTAATAGCTGAGGGAAGTGAGATTTGAGCTCCCCCACGTGGCGGAAGCCTTCTACTAACCCTGAAGGGGTGAATGGTTTCTTGCAGACTAGCCTAGATTTCTCAGGTCTATGTGTGATTCACTTATCTTCTTTTCTGAAATAACATTTTGTGATAAGACTTCTTGCCCTATTACACTGAATACTGCGGTGATTGTGAGTGGGGTTAGCCCAGAATATCTTCTCCATAATAGACAGTATGATCTGTTTATTTCTATCTGTTTTTGCCAACCTACACTACACTTTTTGTGTGAACTCATTTTTTTTTAGCAAGTTTTTATTTTCAGGGCTGTGCTACAACTAATTTAGTATCTGATTTTCCAAATATTCTATGACCAAGGAGAAAAATAACTCTCACATGTGTTGTTCTCTCTAAGGTGGTACTTAAAATGGGGCGCGTAGTCCTATGAATAAGAATAAAATAAACCCTATTGGGTTTGATACATATTCCTCAACCCTCAAAACACCTTAGGAATACAAAACACAGAACTTCTTGGCCACAGCTTGCAGTATTTTTTCCTCCTCTGTCTTAGGAACTTCTTCCAGATATAGAACAAGCCTTGAGTTTGCCAACTTTTCTTGCTACTGCAGCATATTTTCTCATTCCCAAGAAAATATTCTTTCTCTTAAAGAGTAAAATGACCAAAATTAAAAGTCAAACCACAAACTGGGGAAATATTGCACTTATATATGATAAAGCTCTTACATAAAACTATCTGAGAAAGACTACCTTCCTAATACATAAAAGAATATAACAATTATTTCCCAAAGAGGAAACGCTAATGCACAACAAAATTTGGAAATACTTAACCCTCTAAAAAAAAGTTTAAAAATGCAAATTAGAATAATATTACACCTTTTTTCTATCATACTAACAAAGACATTTAAAATGGAGAATGTTCTAGCTACATACAATAGAATAGACACCGGATAATTTGCTTTTAAAATCGATTTGAAAAAATACCAATAGCAGCCTTAAAAATATTCATACCCTTTGACCTCCGAGGTTAGTACCAAGAACATAATACAAAATAAGGGAAATGCACAATGCACAAATATTTTTATTGACATACTATGGCTAGAAACAACCTAAATAATCAACATTAAGAGATTGGTTACTATTACAGTTTTTCTTAGCCTACTGATTTTCATTTCTGGTTCTATATTAAAATCACTTGGGTTGCTATATTTTCACAATAATGATGCCCAATCCTCATATCAGAACAACTGAATCAAAATCTCTAGGACTGAGACCTAGGCATATATGTATGAAAAATCTCCAAGTGGCTTTCATGTGTAGCCAGGGTTGAAAACCACTAGGCTAAAGAAACTATGAGAGACACTCATGCAGTAGAATATTATGCAGCCTATAAAAAAATGCTTTCAGAGTTTGGAAAAAATACATACTTTTGGTCCGGGCATGATGGAATCCCAGCACTTTGGGAGGCCGAGGTGGGTGGATCACTTATCACTTGAGTTCAGGAGTACAAGACCAGCCTGGGCCACACAGCAAAACTTTGTCTCTACAAAAACAACAACAACAACAAAGTGTGGCAAGTGTGGCATGGTGGTGCACACCTGTAGTCCTAGCTACTTAGGAGGTTGAGGTGATAGGATTGCTTGAGCCAGGGAGGTTGAGGCTGCAGTGAGCTGAGATCTTGCCACTGAACTCCAACCTGGGTGACAGAATGAGACCCTGTCCTGAAAAAAGAAAAGAAAAAAATACATATCTTATTTTGAAACAGTTCTAAACTTACCAAAAACTTGCAAGGTTGGCATAAAGAACTTTCATGGACCCATCATCCAGAGATGCCATTCAAGTTTAGCCAACTGTCCCAGAAACATCCTTTACAGAAAAGAATGCAGTTCAAGATCTCACATTGTTTACAGCTGTTATGACTCTTTTTCATGACCTCGACATTTTTTTAAAGATTATAGGACAATCACTTAGTAGAATATTTCTCAATGTGGTTGTGTTGGGTTCCCCAAGATCACCCCAGGTTTGATGATTTGCTAGGAGGACTCACAGGACTCAGCAGATGGCCACAAAAAGCCAAAGAATAAAAAGCAAAATTAGCAAAGGGAAAAGGCACGATGGGCAAAATCCAGAGAAAACCAGGCAAGCTTCCAAGAGTCCTCCCCAGTGGAATCATACAGGATGTGTTAATTTCTCCAGCAGTGAGCTCTGATAACACATGTGAAACGTTACCTACCAGGAAGCTTATTAGAAATTCAGTGCTGGCCGGGCGCGGTGGCTCACGCCTGTAATCCCAGCACTTTGGGAGGCCAAGGCGGGAGGATAACACGGTCAGGAGATCGAGACCATCCGGGCTAACACGGTAAAACCCCAACTTTACTGAAAATACAAAAAAATATTAGCCAGGTTTGGTGACAGGCACCTGTAGTCCCAGCTAATCGGGAGGCTGAGGCAGAAGAACGGCGTGAACCCGGGAGGCAGAGCTTGCAGTGAGCCGAGATCGTGCCACTACACTCCAGCCTGGGCGACAGAGCAAGACTCTGTCTCCAAAAAAAAAAAAAGAAAGAAAGAAAGAAAAAAAAAATTCAGTGCTCAAGGTTTTTATTGCGACTGGTCACAGAGGCACTGTCTGTCCAGCAAGTACCAAAATTCCAGACTCCCCAAAGGAAAGCAGAATTCAACACAATCCACATTCTTTGTACAAGCAGTTTAGACAGAGTGAGCCACTCACTGTGTGATGGGAACACTCCTTAAATCCAAGTTCCCGGATACCAATCACTGGCAACCTTGCAAGGAGGCCTTTCTAAGGATAGCAGCCCCAGGCCTGCTATGTTAATTCTTGTCTATACAGTGGATTTGTTTGATGTTTCTCATAATTAGACCCAGGTAATACATTTTTGGCTGGAATATCACAGATGTTGTATTCTTTTCATTGCAACGATTGGATGGAGCATGGCATCTGTTTGTTTCTAGTCAGATTCTATCTTTTACGTGTGACTGCTGACAGCTTTCAAGCCCCACTCCTCTTTCTTTCTCTTCTGCCCTACATCCTGGCAAGCTGATAAGAAAGCCCGGGTGATTCGTTGCTTGATGCTGATGGCAGGTTCAAAGTACATGAGCCCTGTCTCATAACTGGTAACCTTCACCCCAGCCAGAGCCCATCAACCACAATAAAAATATCAAAACCAGTCACCCTCTGTGCTTTCTCAGCCATTTCCAGACTTGTTTGGGAGCCTGCCCTACTCTTCCCGGAAGCCTCAGTATATGAGTAATAAATACATCTCTTTTTATCCTCTTGGGGGGTGTGTGTGTGTGAGTGTGTGTGTGTGTGTGTGTGTGTGTGTGTGTGTATCATCATCAGTCTCAAATCTAAACCAATTTTGGAGGTGAGGGGTGGTCCATCTTGCACCTATAAAAGTCTCATTACGGGTGGTGTTAACTTTTCTTGGTCAAGACAGTGTCTGCCAGGCTTCTAAAACTAGAAAATCATGTTTTTCCCCTTTTGTAATCAGCAAATTTTTCTGGAGAGATAATTTGAGACTGTAAATTTTCATTTAAACCCTACTTTCACCGACTAGTTTGGGTATCCATTAATGTTAATTATTGCCGTGATAGTTATCAAATGGAGATTTTTCTGATATCATCAATCTTTCTACATTTATTAGTTGGCTTTCTACTGTAAGGGAGACTTCTCTTGCCTTCCCATTTATTTATTCATTTATTTCTTTTATCAGTGTGGAGCCACATATTTGTGTTTTATTCAGTAGATTAGAATCTGTAACTGTCATTATTTATCTTGATGCTCAAATCACCAGATGTGGCCAATGAAAGCCTCTTTAAACTGGCTTCTGAGAACTTTTGTTATCTCTTCATTATTGTTTGAGAATTTCTTTGCTTCCTAGCACAGAAGCATATTCAGGTTCATCTTGTACATTCCCTGCCTCAGCCTTGGAATCTGATGTTTCTCCAAGAAGCACTCATTCCTTTCATTGAAAAGTGATATTAACAAGTCAAAATCTAGATGCTAGATGTGCTTACTATAGCTAGGGCATGACTATTCCCAGTCCCTTTCTGTGAATACAGTTAGGATGTATATGAATGTATACACACATCAAATCTCTCTGTATTTCTGTATCTGCACACATGAAAACCATGAGGTTCACACTGATACCACAAAGTCTAACAACACAAAGTTCATTCTGGTCTCCTTTTATTTTTCTGTAATTGTACTCAACTCCAACAGTGAAAAACCTGGCTCCTCTTCTGTGAATCATCCTGTAAATGTCCAATCTTTCTACATCCCCCTCCTTCTCTCATCCAAAACTCTAATTTGAACCTGCCTCTATACACTGCTTAACTTGTTTGGATCTGCCTAATGGCTTTTGTTTTACAGCTTTATGGGGGTATAATGGATATACAGCAAACTATACATATTTAAGTGAACGATATGTTGAGTTTTGACATATGTATATACCCATAAAATCATAACCACCGTCAAGATAATTAATATATCATCCACCTCAAATAGCTTCCTATGCACTTTTGTAATCTCTCCTTCCTGCCCCCACTCCACAATAATCCTCTGTGTTCCCAGGCAACCACTGATCTGCTCTCTCTCACCATAGATTAGTTTGCATTTTATATAATGGGATCACACTGTATGCACTCATCTTTGGCTTCTTTCATGCAGCATAATTATTTTGGGAGTCATCCATTCTGTTACGTGGATCAATAGTCCATCCGTTTATATTGCTGAAAAGTATTCCATTGCATGGATGAATCATAGCGTGTTGATCTATTCACCCACTGAAGGGCATTTGGGTTGTTTGTAGGTTTTTGTTGTTGTTGTTTGTTTGTTTGTTTGTTTTGAAATGGAGTTTCACTCTTATCACCCAGGCTGGAGTGCAATAGTGTGATCTCGGCTCACTGCAACCTCCTCCTCCCAGTTGCATGTGATTCTCCTACCTCGGCCTCCTGAGTAGCTGGGATTACAGGCATGCGCCACCACACCTGGCTAATTTTGTATTTTTAGTAGAGACAGGGTTTCACCATGTTGGCCAGGTTGGTCTCAAACCCCTGACCTCAGATGATCCACCCGCCTCGGCCTCCCAAAGTGCTGGGATTACAGGCATGAGCCACCGTACCTGGCCATTGCTTGTAGTTTTTATCTATTATAAATAAAGCTGCTATCAACATTCACTACATAGGCTTTTATTTTGTGAACATAAGTTTATTTTGTCTTGGATCAATGCATAGAGGACAACGACTGGGTTGTATGGTAGGTACAGGCTTAAATTCTTAAGAAACCAACAAAATGTCTCCCCAGCACATTGTGCCATTTTACACCAGCGATATAGGAGAGTTCCAGTTAATCCACATCCCTCCCAGTACTTTGTAATTTTACCAGGTTTTATAACGTTAGCCATTCTAGTGGGTGTGAGATGGTTTTCATTTGCATTTCCCTCGTAAGTAAGGCTATAAAGCATCTTTCCATGGGCCTATCTGCCATTCTTATATCAACTTTTATGCGTTTGGCCCATTTTTCACAGGCTTTTTTTTTTCTTTCTTTTTTCTTTTTTTTTTGGTCTTCATATTCTTAAGTTGTAACAGTTCTTTTTATACTGTAATCTTTTGTCAGATATCTTTCAGAAAGATATTCTCTCATTCTGTGGTTTGCCCTTGCACATTCTTACAATGCCTGTGATGCACAAAGTGTTTTAATTTTGTGGTGAAGTTCAAATAATTAACTTTCCTTTTTTATTCCTTGCTTTGTATGCTATGTTTTAAAAACTTCAACAAAAACAGATCACCAAGGTTTTCTCTTATGTTTTATTCTAAAAATGTTATTGTTTTATTTAGGGATATGATCAATTTCAGCTTTATTTTCCTGTATGACATGACATAAGGGATGAGGTTTATTTTGGTATCCATGCAACTGTTTTGTTTTGTTTTGTTTTGTTTAGACAGGGACTTGCTCTGTCACCCAGGCTGGAGTGCAGTGGCATGATCTTAGCTCAATGCAACCTCCTCCTCCAGGGCTCAATTGACCCTTCCACCTCAGCCTTCCAAGTAGCTGGGACTACAGGAGTGTGCCACCATGCTCGGCTAATTTTGTATTTTTTTGTAGAGATGGGTTTTCTCCATGTTGCCTGGGCTAGTCTTGAACTCTTAAGCCCAAGCGATTTGCCTGCCTCAGCCTCCCAAAGTGCTGGGATTACAGGCATGAGCCACCATGCCCTACTTTATATTATTTTTCTAATGCCATTTTGTTGAAAGACTCTCCTTTCCCCCACTGAATTTCCTTGGCAACTTTGTCAAAAATCAATTGACCATATATATGTATGGGTCTATTTCCAGGCTCTCTATATTGTTTCGTTGGTTTAGTTTTTAAAATTTATGGTGATACTACACTGCCTGGATTACTGTATCTTTATAATAAGTCTTGAAATCAGTCCCCAAACTTTCCTGTTATTTTACAAAGTTTTTGGTTATTTCAGGTTCTTTGTATTTCCATATAAATTTGAAAGTTAGATTGTTAATTACTTTTTTAAAAATCTTGTTGGAATTCTGATTGGGATTACAGCTTAGGGAAACTTGGCATCTTAACAGTACTTAGTCTTTTAATTCATGAACATGGCATAGGTCTCCATTTAGTTAAATCTCCTTGAATTTCTCTCTGTAATGCTTTATAATTTTCAGTTTACAATCCATGCACATCCTTGGTTCAATTTATCACTAAGCATTTCATATATTTAATTGCTATTATAAGTGGTATTCTTAAATTTCAATGTGTGATTATTCATTATTGGTAAAAAAAACAAATGATTTCATCATATAATATTATGAATTGATCTTACTAAACTCACAGACTAGTTTAAATAGCCTTTAAAATATATTTTGTACTTTTTTTCTACATAAAGGATCATTTCTTCTGTGAATAAAGACAAATTTAGCTCCTTTTCTTGCCTTATTTCACTGGCAAGAAGAATCTCTACTACAATATTGAATAGAAGTGGTAAGAACATATATTTTTTACATGATCCTCATCTTAGGGAAAAAGTATCCAGTCTTTTACCATTAAGTATGATGTTAGCTATAGGTTTTTGGAAATGACCTGTAGGTTGAGTAAATTCCCTTCTGTTCTGAGTTTGCTGACAGTTTTTTTAAAAAATCAGGAACAGATGATGGATTTTTCCAAACACATTTTATTGTCAGTTGAGATGATCCATGGTTTTCCTCTGTTAGTTAATAAGATAAATAACTTGGATTTTTTTTTGAAACCATTCAGCCAATCTTCCATTCTATGGATAAGTCCCACTTCATTATGACATATTGTCCTTTCATGTATTGTTGGATTCAATTTACTAAAATTTGTTAAGAATTTTTGCATCTATGTTCATGAGGTGTATTTGTCTGAACTTTTCTTTTCTTGCAATGTCTTTGTCTAATTTTGGTGTCAAAGTAATGTTGGCCTCAGAATAAGTTGTCACGTAGTTCCTCCTCTACAGTTTTCTGGAAGAGTTCATGAAGAATTAGTGTTATTTCTTTCTTGAATTATTAGTAGACTTGACTAGTAAAGCAGCTAACACTGCAGTTTTCTTTATAGCAAGGCTTTTAACCACAAATTCAATTTTTTTAATGGATAGAGGACTGCTCTGGTTATCTGTTTCTTCATGAGTGAGTTTGGCTAGTTTGAGTCTATCAGGGAATCTGTCTATTTCACGTAAGTGGAATTTATTGTCATAAAATTACTCACAATATTTATATATTATTCTCTTATCTGTATGACCTATAGTGATGTCAACTCTCTCACCCATGCTTATGGTAATTTATATCTTCTCTATTTTCTTTTTTTATTATTATCTTCTCTATTTTCTTCTGATCAGTTGGGTTTGAGATTTATTTGCTTTATTAATATTCTTATAAAACCAGCTTTTAGTTGCACTGATTTTTCTATACCATTTGCTTATTTTCTATTTCATTTATTTTCTTATTATTTCCTTTCTCCTGCTTCCTTTTTGTATAGTTTGCTCTTCTTTTACTAGTTTCTGAAGTTTCTTGATGGTATGGATGTCCTGCAGAAGCTAGGTTCTTCAACACAGAGCTGGCCAAGAAATCAGAGAAGCTGAATGATTCAGGAGAATGCAGAGCAACTGCAGGTGAAGCCCTGCTTCAGGATAAATGTGGTGAGTTAGCAGATAAGAGACAATGTGTGTGAGCGACCAAATGGCTGCTGTCTTGCTTCTACCCTTCAAATAGCCCATAAGAATCTTTCCTGTGGTCTACTCTAATAGGGTATATACAGGAAGGGGAATTACAGGAAATTTAGTTAAGTCAATCCAAGTCAACCCAATAAGAGGCCATCACAAACCTACTTGTGTCTTTATATTTAAAGTGAGTTTCTTGTAGGCAACATATAAAGTCATGTATCAAATAGCAATGTTTCAGTTAATGATGGGCTATATATGGAACCAATGGTGGTTCTATAAGATTATAAAACTCCATTTTTACTGTACCTTTTCTATGTTTAAATATGCAAATAATTATCATTGTGCTACACTTGCCTATAGTATTCAGTACAGTAACATGTTATACAGGTTTGTAGCCTAGAAGCAATAGGCTATATCATATAACCGAGGTATATAGAAGGCTATACTATCTAGGTTTGTGTAAGTACACACTGTGATGTTCACACAATGAGGAAATAGCCTAATGAGGCATTTGTTAGAATGCATCCTTGTTGTTAAGCAATGCATGAATGTAGTGTGGTCTTGCTTTTAAAAAAAAAATGTAGTCTGACTATCTGCATTTAATTAGAGAATTTAGAACATTTACATTTAATGTGATCGTTGATGTGACTGTGTTTAAATCTACCTTCTTTGTTGCTTTTCTAGTAGTTCCACCTATTCTTTGTCCCCTTTTGCCTCTTTTACTTCCTTTTTTGGATTAATTATGATTCTAGTTTATATCCCTTGTTGGCTTACTAGCTATAACTTCTAGTATGGTTTTTGTAGTGGTTGCTTTAGATTTTACATCTAAATATTTACACCTAATATTATACCATGTTATGTATAACATTAAAACGCTACAATAGTAAAGTTCCAGCTCTTCTCATTCTGGTCTTGGTCTTGTTTTTACACGTTTTACTTTTGTATTGTTATAAGTCCATCATACTTTTTTTGCTTTAGTCAGTCATATTTTAAAGAAATATTTTAAGGCCAGGTGTGGTGGCTCATGCCTGTAATCCCAGCACTTTGGGAGGCCAAGGTGGGAGGATCACCTGAGGTTGGGAGTTCAAGACCAGCCTGACCAATATGGAGAAACTCTGGGTCTACTAAAAATACACTATTAGCTGGGCGTAGTGGCACATGCCTATAACCCCAGCTACTCAGGAGGCTGTGGCAGGAGAATCACTGGAACCCAGGAGGTGGAGGTTGTGGAGCCGAGATTACACCATTGCACTCCAGCCTGGGCAACGAGAGTGATACTGTATCTCAAAATTTAAAAAAAAGAAAAAGGAAAAAGAAATATTTTAAATAAAAAGAAAAGGAAGCCGGGTGCTGTGACTCACGCCTGTAATCCCAGAATTTAGGGAGGCTGAGGCTGGCTGATTGTTTGAGCTCACGAGTTTGAGACCAGCCTGGGAAAAATGGCAAAACCTTTACTCCACAAAAAAAAAATTACAAAAATTAGTTGGACGTGATGGTGCATGCCTGTAGTCCCAGTTACTTGGGAGGCTGAGGTGGGAGGATTACTTGAGCCCAGCAGGCAGAGGTTGCCGTTAGCTGATACGGTGCCACTGCACTCCAGCCTAGGTGAAAAAGTGAGACCCTGTCTTCCAAAAAAGAAAAAAGAAAAGGATATTTATATTTACCCACATTATTTATCATTTCTGGTGTTCTTTATCCCATTGTGTAGATTCAGATTTCCATGTGGTATCATCTTCCTTCTACCTGAAAACTTCCTTTAATATTTTAGTTCAGGTCTTTTGCTGATTAATCTTTCAGCTTTTTATCTCTGAAAAAATATTTCACCTTTATCATCATTTTAATGGTTTTATTGAGATATAATTCAAATACCATACAATTCACCCTTTTAAAATGTATATTTCAGTATTTTTAGGATATACACAAGATTATGCATCCATTGCCACATTTCTGTTCTCCATAAAGAAATCCTAACTTGTTTTATCTGTCACTTTCCATTTTCTCCTCCCACCTCCAGCCCTAAACAACTGTTAGTCTACTTTGTGTCACTACAGACTTGCTTTCTGGATATTTCACATAAGGGGAATCATAAAATAGTCAATCACCTTTTACTGTTTTTTTCACTTACCATAACATTTCCAGGGTTCATCCATGTTGCATGTATCAGTACTTCATTTCTTCTTATTGCCAAGTAATTTTCCATTGTATGGGTGTACCATATTTTACTTATTCATTTATTACTTGATGAACATTTGAATTGTTTTCACTTTTTAATCATTAGGAATGCTATGAACATTTGTGTACAAGTTTTGTGTGAATACAAACCTAAGAATAAAATTGATATGTCATGGTAACCATATGTTCAATACACCTTTACTGTGTGACACATATTTTTGCTGGCTGGAGAATGCTAAGTTGACAGTTTTTTTCTTTAAGTATTTTAAAGATGTTTGTACACTGTCTTGTAACATGCATTGTTTCTGGTTAGTAGTCTGTGATAACTCTAATCTTCATTCTTTTTTCCATATGTGTCCTTTTTCTCTGGTTGCTTTTATTGTTTTTCTCTTTATTACTAGTTTTAACCAATTTGATTATGATGTGACTTAGCATAGTTTTCTTCATGTCTCTCATACTTGGCATTGACTGAGCTACTTGAATCTGTGTGGTTTAGAGGTTTCATTAGACTTGGAAAAGTTTTAGCCATTATTTTTTTTCCTGTTCCCACTTATTTCCTTTGGGAACTCCCATTATGTGTGTATTAGGCTGCTTAAACTTGCCCTAAACTCCCTGAGGCTGTATTCACTTTTATTGGTCTTTTTAATTTGCTTCCTTTTGAATAGTTTCTATTGCTCTGCCTTTATGTTCATTAATCTTTCCTTCTAAAGTGACTAATCTGCTGTTAATTCCATCCAATGTATTTTTTCTTTCAGGTATTATATTTTTATCTCTAGAAGTTTGATTTATAGTTAAACAACAGTTTTAAAAATACAGTTAAAAAATATCTTTCATGTCCCTTTTTAACATACTCAGGATATAATCTACCTTCTTGACCATAAGAAATATAATTACAGTATCTGTTTTAATGTTATTTAATTCTGTCATCTATATTACTACTGAGTCTCTTTCTATTGATTGCTTTTTTTCATTATGGCTCATATTTCCTGCTTCTTAGCATATTTGGTAATATTTTTATTGGATCCCAGACATCATTAATTTTATCTTGTTAGGTACTGGATTTTTTCTATATTTCTGTAAATATTCTTGAGCTTTGTTCTTGGAATTAAATTACTTGGAAACAGTTTGATGCTTTGAGACCTGCTTTTATACTTGTTTTACCCAGGATCAGAGCAGCTTTTAACCTAGGATTAATTTCATCCCACTGTTGAGACATTATCCTTCTGAATATACTATCTAAGATTCACAAATTATGAGTTCTATCCACTCTGGCATGTGGGAATACAAACTCTTCCAAGCCCTATGTGAACCCCAGTGATTCTTCCTCTTAGAAAACTTGAGTAGTTTCTTCACACACACACATGCTGTTCAGTTCTCAGATGAAAACTCAAAGGGGATGCTCTTCAGATCTCCAGAGCCTTCTCTCGGTGCAGACCTCCCTTCTTTGGTATTATGTCTCATGAACTCTAATTGCCATGACGTGCTTGAACTCACACCACCACCTCCTAATACGCTAGAGGAAAAACCCCGTTCTTATTATTCTGTCTTGTCCAAAAGCAGAAGTCTTCTTAATGGTATTTGATTAAGGAAAGAGGGAAGGCAATAAACACTTTTAAAGAAGAGAAGGGAAGGGAAGAGAAGAAATGAAACAGGAAGAGTAAGAATTGTTTACATAATTTTAATAATATTGGAGAAATCCTATGACAGTGCTGATTTTCACAAAAACAAAATCATACATACAATATGGTCACAATTATGAAACAAAACAAAAATAAAAACAAACCTGGGCCAGGATTGAGAGACACTCACAACACCTGCCCTTGGGAATAGGATTGTTCTTATTTTTAGTTTTTCTATATTTTCCAAAGTTTTAGAAATAATAATTTTATAGCATTTTTATATTGAAGGAGAAAAAAATGCAACTGAGATAAACTGGATTCACCTTAAAATAAGAAGGGAAGTAAGGAGAAGAAGAGAATAAAATACCCAAAATTTTGTGACAATTTTTTAGGTAGAAGGATTCTATGGGTTGCCATATTAAGATTAGAAATTCCACTTGGTTGACTTATTGAAATGTTACCACCACCACCACCACCACCACCACCACCAAAATGTAGCCCTCAAGGATCCAAGAGACTTGTAATTCCAAGTAAGTTGCTACACAATACTAAATAAGGTGATCTTCTCACTTACACTGACCTAAAGACTCTCCAGTGATAGTCAGTAGCCAAAGATCCTCTGGCATTTGGCATGAATGCCAGAAATCTGGCTCTAGCTATCTAGATTCTTTTTTTTTTTTTTTAATTATTATACTTTAAGTTCTAGGGTACATGTGCATAACGTGCAGGTTTGTTACATATGTATACTTGTGCCATGTTGGTGTGCTGCACCCATCAACTCATCAGCACCCACCAACTCGTCATTTACATCAGGTATAACTCCCAATGCAATCCCTCCCCCCTCCCCCCTCCCCATGTTAGGTCCTGGTGTGTGATGTTCCCCTTCCCGAGTCCAAGTGATCTCATTGTTCAGTTCCCACCTATGAGTGAGAACATGCGGTGTTTGGTTTTCTGTTCTTGCAATATCTAGATTCTTGACAATGTTTTGATAGCACAAATAAGTTTTCAGAGTGGAGGCTTAACTTTACAGTGGCATTTAAACGCTATACAATTCAAAGACAAAGAGGAAGTTATTTTAAACAGAGCAAAGAGGAACAAACAAATGTGTAGGGGTTGGTGCACATAAAAACCTGACTCTCTTTGCCAGACTTCTATGTAGCATGTTCTCCACTATACTTCTCTTACATCTTGTGATAAATTCAGTGTTTGCAGGATTTAAAAAGATGTCGTGTAAAGATCATTTATCTGAATGAAGATAAAATAAAAAGTCTTTCCCCAAAATGCAAACATTTTGCCTCTTTGTTCATTGATTCCCCAGCAAAATTCAGTGTTTCTTCTTCTTTGTAAACCTTGTATTTGCTATGGCTAACTCAGTTTTCTGCTTTCCTGTTCATACATATTAAAGGACTCAATGACATAATCGGCTTTGCTTTTCACTCAGTTGCTTAGGGTTTATAAAAATAAAACACAAATACCCACAGCTGTTCTAGGCAATCACTCAGCTCTTTGGAAAGAAAATACAGATACAGAGACAGGTGGTTCTGCTCTAAGCACAACATTCAAAATTAAGAGTGGAGAGACTGCAGCTGTTTCCAGGAGAAAACTAGCAAACTCCAAGACTTTCTATGCTAAATACAGTTGCATATGGACACCCAGGATCAAGGAAGTAGCCTGTCTTTAGTCTTGCTTCTCCAGAGGTTGACCAGGATATCCAAAGTCTTACTCTATGGGGATATTTCAGGATTTATGATTGCTCTATTGCGGTGGTTCAGCAGTCCGGATAATGGAGAGTTGACAGCATGCTGACTGTCAGATGGTGAGGTTAGCAAAGAACACACAAGGAAGTCTACCTACCCTTATGTCAGCTAGTTTGATCACAATAACTTGACTTTCTGCATACAATTAAGCAAAGGCATGGAGACAGAGCAGGGGAAGCTGATAGCCCAGATAGTTTTAAAGGAGAATAAGAAAGCGAGTGATACTGTCTGGTTCTACTCTTAATACACTCGCAGTATCCAGCCTAGCCAAAGCTTCTGACTGCTACGCAAAGAATGTGAGACCACAGAAGCTATGACTCCTGTTTCAAAACTGGCTGTCCTTGCTGCCTCCAGCTCCCTTCAGCTGCCCCTAGAGCTTGCCTTACAACACCTTCAATGTCAGTACTACTGTACAACTGTTTTCAGCTTTATGCACTTCTCTGATTTCAAACTTACCACTGAATTGGGTTGGGAGTCCCTACTCCATCTCTAGTCCCAGGAACCACAATTCTTGCCAGATTAGCCTTCTCCCAAGTGGTGGGAGACTCAAATAGCAGCTTAAACCTCTACATGATTTTTCTACCCCACATCACCCTAAAGCTTTTCCATATCAATCCAGCCATTGATTTATGGGCTATATTGGCACTTATCAAACATTTTTACAACAATCCTTCTATCCCACTCATTTCTAATTTTCAGCAGAAAAAAGAGTTTGAGAAGAATAATCAAGATTACAACAATACAAGAAAAAAATCAAACAAATGAAAAACCTATGGTGATTTTTCATACATGTTAATAAATATTATTATATGAATGAATATGAGCATAACAATAAAAGCCATTACCAATTCAAGTGAACACTGATAGTTGGGTGTGATGACTTATGCCTGTAATCCCAATACTTTCGGAAGCCAAGGCAGGAGAATCACTTGAGGCCAGAAGTTCAAGACAAGTCTGGGCAACATAGTAAGACCCAAAATAAAAAATAAAGTTTAAAAAGAACATGGTACTCTGCTTTTATGAATTTTGGGGTTTTTTGAGTTGTTTTTTTTTTTTCTTTTTTTTTGGTCGGGGGAAGAGTTTCCCTTTGTCACCCAGGCTGGAGTGCAATGGTGAGATCTCAGCTCACTGCAACCTCTGCCTCCCAGGCTCAAGTGATTCTCCTGCCTCAGGCTCCTGAGTAGCTGGAATTATAGGCATGCATCATGATGCCCAGCCAATTTTTCTATTTTTAGTAGAGACGGGGTTTCACCATGTTGGCCAGGCTGGTCTCAAACTCCTGACCTCAAACGACCCACCTTGGTCTCCCAAAATGCTGGGATTACAGATGTGAGCCACAACGCTCGACTTGCTTTTATTAAGTTGGTTTTTTTGTTTTGTTTCGTTTGAAACAGGGTTTCACTATGTTGCCTGGGCTAGTCTTGAACTTCTGGGCTCAAGCAATCCTTCCACCTCAGCCTAATGACAATTACAGGTGGCACGTGCCACCATGTTTGCTCTGCTTTTATAAATTTGAATTTGTAGTAATTCTTAAGAAGAGAGAAGGAGAGAGAAGAGAAGATTCTGGGAAGATAGCACCGTAGGAAGCACCATAAATCTGTCTCCTCAACTAGTAACAATTGCACTGGCAGAATCTGTGTAATATAAGATTTTTTGAACTCTGGCATCTATTAAAGGCTTGTAACTTCTAGGAAAAGGCATGGATGGTAAATTGAGGTTAATTTTGGTCAATTTCAGCTCTTATAATAACAACAGCTACCCATCCCCCACTGTGTAGTCCCACAGCAGATAGCTGTGTACATGTTCCTGGAGAGGCTGTATGTAAGCTGCAGAAGCCAGGATGAGCAAAAAGGATCATGTCTTCCAAATATCATGAGTCTGTGCTCTACCTGCTGATTGCTGCTTCTGATCACTGAGATGCAGAGAAACAGGCAGGTGGCCATTGTTTGTGTATCTCCCCCCATTATTGCAATCCTGTCTCCCATGACTGAAGTGACTTCCAGGGCACTAAGGGGCTGCCATTTCAACAACAACACTGCCACTTTATTTTTCTTTTTTTCCTTTTTTTTAGGAGCCAGGCACTTAAGAATAGGACATTCAAAAGCAGCTGGATATATAAGGGAAATTAGAACGTCACTGTACACGCTCAGGGAAAGGCCCAGTTTCAGAAAGGGCCTAAGAATACCCTTAAGTTCATGCTTCAGTCTGATCCTTGGCACAGAGATAGCATTCAACAAACAACAAACAAGAACAAAACAAAAAAACAGCAAATTTTGAGGAAAGGAGAGAATCTGATTTCTAGAGTTAACATACTATTAGATTAAAATGTCAGCTTTCCACAAAAAAATCACAAGGCTTATAAAGAAACAGGAATGCACGGCTCATTCAAAAGAAAAAAATAAACCAACAGAAACTGTTCTTAGAAAATACCTGATGGCAGATCTACTAGACAAAGACTTTAAAACAACTGTCTTAAAGATACTCAAAGAACTAAAGGAAGACATGGAGAAAGTCAAGAAAATGGTATAAAAACAAAATGGAAATATCAACAATGTGATAGAAAACCTAAACACAAACTGCAAAGAAATTCTGGAATTGAAGAGTACAATAACTGAAATGAAACATTCACTAGAAAGATTCAAATGCAGATTTGAATATTTGAGCAGACAGAAGAAAGGATCAACAAACTCAACAAACTTGAAGATAGGACAATAGAAATTACTGACTGAGTAACACAAAGAAATAAGATTGAGGAAAAATTAACAGAGCCTAAGGGACCTGTGCAATATAATCAAGCTAACCAATATACACATTGTGTGAGTCACAGAAGGAGAACAGAGAGAAGGAGAAGAGAGACTATTTGAAAAACATAATGGCCAAGAACTTTCCAAAAGTAATGAAAGACATAAATATAAACATTCAAGAAGCTAAACTGATTCCAAGTAGGATTGACTCGAAGATACCCACATTGAGACACATTACAATCAAACTGCTGAAAGCCAAAAATAAAGAGAAAGCAGCAAGAGAGAAGCAACTTTTATATACAAGGAATCCTCAATAAGATTTTCAGCAGATTTCTCATGAGAAACTCTAGAGGCCAGCAGAAGTGGGTTGATATATTAAGTGCTGAGAGAAAAAAAACTGTCAACCAAGACTCTTGTATCTGGCAAAACTCTCCTTCAAAAGTGAGGAAGAAATTAAGACATTTCAGATAAACAAAATCAGAAGGAGTTTATTACCACTAGACCTGCCCTACAAGAAATGCTCCAGGGAGTCCTACAGGATGAAATGAAGGAACACTAGATGGTAACTTGAAGCCATATGAAGAACTAAAGGTCTTAGTTGAGGTAAGTACATGAGCACTATAGAAGCTAGTATTATTGTAACAATGGCTTGTAATTCTAATTTTTGTTTTCTGTATGATTTAAGAGATTAATACATTTTAAAAGCAATTATTAATCTAAAACTTATAATTATTGTAACTTTGGTTTGAAACTCCAAATTTTGTTTTCTACATAATTTAAGACATGCATTTTTGAAAGTATTTATTTTTATAATACAATGTATTATAATTGTTTAAAGGTATAATTTTGTGACATCAACAACAAAAAGAATAAGGATACAGATATAAAAGAGTAAAAATTTTGTATATTATTGAGGTTAAACTGGAATAAATTTAAATTTGAGTGATATGCCTTGAGGATGTTAAATGTAATCCCCTTGATAACCAAAAGGAAATAGCTATAGAACATACACAAAAGGAAAAGAGAAAGAAATTTAAACATTTCACTACAAAAAGTCAACTAAACACAAAAGAAGACATGAGGAACAAAAATGTATATGACAAATAGAAAACAACTAATTGATAGATGTCAGACTCTTCTAGTCAGTAATTACTTTAAATGTAAATGAATTAAACTCTCCAAAGACAGAGATTGAAAGAATGCATTTTAAAAAATGATCCAACTATGTACTATCTACAAGATACTCATTTTAGATCCAAAGACACAAATAGGTTGAAAATGGAATGATAGAAAATAATATTCCATGAAAATAGTAACCAGAAGAGAGCAATGAAGGATATGCTAATATCATACAAAATAAATTTTAAGTAAAAAAAAGTTTACAAGAGACAAAGAAGGATATTATAATAAAAGGTTTGATACAGCAAAAGGTAACAATTATAAACAGCTACGTAACTAATAAGAGACCACCAAAACATATGAAGTAAAAATTGACAGAGTTGAACATTGATTAAATAAATTGAAGACAAAAATAAATGGAAAGATATCTCATGTTCATGCATTGGAAGAATTAATATTCTTAAAAAGTCCATGCTACCCAGAGCAACCTATAGATTCAGTGCAATCCCTATTAAAATTCCAATGACATTTTTTGCAAAAATAGATAAAACAATTCAAAAATTTGTATGGAACCACGAAAAAAATCCCTGAATAGCCAAATCAATCTCGAGCAAGAACAAAACTCCAGTCATCACACTACCTAATTTTGAAATATACTACAAACTTATTTAATAACTGGGCCTTATTTAATCCTTAGCATGACTATGTGGTAGTCTTAGTCATACCTGAAGATTATGTCATTTGCTTATGAGAATGGAAGGAAAATCTTACATCTATGGATCCTTTTCCAATCCATCTGGAGACTTTTTCCCATCCAGGACCTTTGCACTTGCTTGTCCTTAAGTCTGAATTACTCTTCACATCTTCACTTAGTTGGCTGCTTCTCCTCCTTCTCAAATCAAGTGTCTTCTCAGAAAAACCTTCACCAAACCACTTCTTCTAAAATAGATCTCCTTTATTATTTTCAACTACAGAATCCTATCTGTATATTCCAAAGCACTTAAAAATTTGTACTTATGAACTTGTTTGCTGACCTCTTTATCATGTGTTTCCCCCATTACCCTATACATATACTCCATGAGGGCAAGGACACTATCTGTCTTGTTCACCATTATGTCACCATCACCTAGCAGAGGGCCTAGCACAAGGCAGGTTCTCAGTGTATATTCATTGAATGGATGAAGAAGCTAAGGAAGGAAACATAGAAACACAGATAGGTTGGGGACCTTTGTGAGCAAGAAGGAAGCTTTTGTTCTGCTTCACGCTGAACATGTGGAATGCCACCACCTGGTCAATTGCCCACAATCCATCAGGGACACAAGTTCCTCAAAGTAAATCAAGTGGTGAGAATGGTTTGGGAAATGTGACTGGATGAGATTCAGTTATAGTTGAAAGCTTGTACAAGAGAAAGTGCTAGTCAGGGAAGAAGTTGTTTGGGGAGGAAGGTTCTTGGGCCAGGGGTAAACGGAAGTCATAACCAAATCTCAAGGAGTTTACACAGCATCAAATCACACTAGGCAATAGCTTTAGCTTTGAATGCTTTCGGGCCTGGCATCAACGAGGTACAGTAAGGAGCCAGAAGGCACTGTACGAACCAAGGACTCCCCTCCCCTCGATGCTACAAGGTTATATAAACAAATACACCAAGAGACATATTTTGTCAAATGCTCTTTCTGCATCCATTGAGGTGATCATATGAGGGGAGAAGAAGGGTAAAAACTGAAAGACCAAAGATCCAAAAGATAATTTAAGTCATTGAATTGGGCTAAATTTGTTTGTTTGTTTGTTTGTTTTTCCTTCTCCTGCCTTGCAAGAAATTGTAAAGCAGGCAACTAACGTTTTGGAAAACTAAAATATCTACATTTTCTTAACAGATTCAAGTGACAGTGTAAGAACATTAAAAGATTTCACAGCAGGTGAATGAAAGAATCCTGGTGGACTATGGTTTGGGAAACCAAATCATAAACCATGGGTCTATATGGCTTATTTAAATGCTATTCATTACTGCCTTCTTGTCTGGTTTTAGGATGATTGACTTATAGGTCCCTAGAGCTGGGAGAAACTTGGTTATTGGCCAGCTTTGTTCTGCCCACGCACAGCAAGTCAATCACTGAGATGAAGAATTTTGCAAAAGAGAAAGAGTTTATTCACAAGGCAGCTAAGCAAGGAGGCAGGACAACAGCTTTCAAATCTACTTCCCCAAAAATAGGGCTTGAGGGTTCTTATGGGATAGAAATCTGGGTGGTCCAAAGTGTGGGTAAAGGTGATTGACAGGTAGTAAATGTGAGGTAATTAGGGTTTCTGTGCAAATGTAATTGAGCTACATGCTTTTCACAGGACACATGTGCAGAAAATGGTGGCATTAACATGATCTGAGGGTGGAATTTTTGGTCCTCTGACATCAAAATGTCACTCTATAGGCACCTGCACAGGCCCAGCTGAAGGGTCAGTGGTCTCAACCAACTTCAGCTGAACAAGAGCTTTCCTACAGTTCCTGAGAAACCACGTTAAACGCCATTACTATAATGACCCACAGTCAGAGATGTTGTCTGTAAGGAAGCTAGTGGGAGTTTTAAGATCAACTGGAAGTAAGGGATTAAAAGCAAGCAAAGCAGGTTAGTGTTGGTGGGCTTAATCAGCTTAGCCTTTAGTTTCACTTTAGTGCTGATGTATTTCATCCTTCCTCATTTCACAAATGAGGAAACAGATCTTGTAATTTATTCATCCCGATTTGATTCCTTTAAGAAGCCCATCCCCCACTAAGCAAGACATGTTAGAATTCATTTGAAAGAAATCCTCCTCCAGGTTATGTGGATTCCGCCTGCCTTTCACCTGCCCTGCACCAGGCTCTCAATTTCTGTTAATTCTTCATGCAGCCCCTGCATCTGACGCGTAACAGTGCAGGATCTCCCTCTTCAGTGTGCTCTGACTGCAGACCCTGCTCCATTTCTAAGCAGTTGCTCTTGCTTCAGCTCTGTGGTGATGTAATCTTATGAGCAGCTTTCTAGGTAATCTTCCCCCTGGTTTGATCTGGCCCCCTGGACCTCACACCAGTATATTGACCAGTAGGCTAAGTTCTCAGGTCTGTCTTGACCTTGGCAATGAGAACAGATTTTTAAAAAATGTTTATACATCTTGATTTCTTCAACTAGATTATGTATTTCTTGAAACAAGTATTATTAATCTTCATTTTCTTCCCCACACTACCTAATACAGTTCCTGGTGATAAAAATACTAGTTAATTGATTGAATTTATTCCCTGACCACCACTACAGCCCCCACATTATATTCTGAGTGAGCAGAGTAGGCAGCTGCTGGCGTGATATAAATTTAGAGTTTAGGAAAGCTCTCCCAGCCCCAGGACTATTTCCCTCTGCCAGGATACCTAAAATAACCACATTACTCACTCCTTTGAGTCAAGGCCTTGAAAACTCTTGTTAAAATGCAAATGTCATCTGGGAGGGATAAATTGAAGCTATCAATGCCTATTAATAACATAGAATATTATTAGCTTAGCAGAGAATAAGAAAGATCTAGAATATAGAAGGGCAGGCTTAAGAAAGCCCCCAAATTTAGGACCCAGTGAAAACAAGAACAGCATTTTGGCAATAGGTGGATGCATACTGAAAGAAATAAGGATCTCGGAAAACTAAAATAAGATGAGAGTAAAAAAGGACCTGTTATAGCACAAAAAAAGATTAATAATAACAGCTAATTTTTTTTCAGAGATGGGGTCTCACTATGTGGTCCAGGCTAGAATGCAGTGGCTATTCACAGGCACAATCACAGCGCACTACAACCTTGAACTCTTAGGCTCAAGCAATCCTCCTGCCTCAGCCTCCTGAGTAGCTGGGACTACAGGTCCATACCCAAATAACAGCTAATATTTTAAAGTACATACTCTATGCCAGATAGTGGTCTAGGTTCTTTGCATGTATTTCCTCACTTTTTGTTTTTTCATATGAGATAGATATAATTATTCATCACTTTCACGTGAAGAAGCCAAGGTAGAGAGCTATTAATTGATTATGGCCAGGCGCAGTGGCTCATGCCTGAAATCCCAGCACTTTGGGATGCTGAGGCAGGTGGATCGCTTGAGGTCAGGAGTTCTAGACAAGCCTAGCCAGCATGGCAAAACCCTATCTCTACTAAAAATATAAAAATTAACTGGACATGGTGGCCCACACCTGTAATCCCAGTTACTTGGGAGGCTGAGGCACAAGGATCGCTTGGACCCTGGAGGCAGAGGTTGCAGTGAGCCAAGATCCTGCCACTGTACTCCAGCCTAGGTGACACAGTAGGACTCTGTCCACACAATCCCCCCCCACCCACCTAAAAAAAAAAAACTCAAGACATTGATTTGTCCAATGTTAGAAAGCTAGTGAGGGTGTGTACAGCTGGAATCTGGACAAGCTCTCTGGCTCCAGGATCTCTTTGTTGAAACTCTGTGCCACAGGGTCACAGTGTTTGGTTGTTGCTTTCATTAATATGGTCCTGACTTTAATCACAGAAAGATGCTGTTCACTTATCTCAATCTCCCTTATCTACATTTACTCGTCTCCCAGACCTAAAGACTCTGTCTTTCAGTATGTCTATTCCTTTCCATTTCTCCTACAACCTAGCTCAAGTTCCCTTTATTTCTTTTCTAGAAAGCAATCACTGTATGCCAGGCACCATGATATCTTATCTCATTTAAGCTTTCAATGAAATACTAATAATTTCTACATGAAGAAACTGAGGCACAGGAAGGTCAGTCACCTGCCCCACTTCCCAAAGTCACTCTATCAATATTACTCTTGGGATCTGCACCCCAGAGTCTGACTCCAGAGCCCATACTCATATTTCCCATGTGATCTAACTACCTGGCTATCCTAAGAGCTTCCTACCTTGCCTCCCTTTTGCTGGTCTTTGCTTTGCCGCATCCCCACATCACAAACAATAAAGTCTACTTTGTTACTTTGTTCACACTGACTCCTAATCTGTCATCAAGGCTATGGATGCTGAGACACCCACCTCATGCCACTCCAGGCATTAGTACCTACAGAAAAGTCACTGATACATTTGATTAATTTAAAAAAAAATGTTGGTGGGGCACAGTGGCTCACACCTGTAATCCTAGCACTTTGGGAGGCCAAGGCAGGTGGATCACCTGAGGTCAGGAGTTCGAGACCAGCCTGGCTAATATGGTGAAACCCCCGTCTCTACCAAAAACACAAAAATTGGCTGGGCGTGGTGGTGCATGCCTGTAATCCCAGCTACTCAGGAGGCTGACATGGGAGGATCACTTGAACCCATTTCACTCCAGCCTGGGCAACAGAGCAAGATTCCATCTCAAAAAAAAAAAGAAAAAGAAAGTGACATAGGAGGGATAATAGGCAATTTAGAGGCTTAAAGCCAACGAAAAATATTTGAACTTATTCATTGTTAAAGAAATACTGGGCTGGGCGTGATGGCTCACACCTGCAATTCCAGTACTTTGGAAGGCCAAGGCAGGAGAATCACTAGAGTCCAGGAGTTCGAGACCAGCCTGGGCAACATAGTGAGTCTCCATCTCTACAAAATATTTAAAAATTAGCCTGGCACAGCAGTGTGCACCCGTGGTCCCAGCTACTTGGGAGGCTGAGATGGGAGGATCCCTTAGGCTCAGGAGGTTGAGGCTGCAGTAAGCCACCCTGAGCAACACAGCAAGACTTTGTCTCAAAAATGATGGAAGGAAGGAATGGAGGGAGGGAGGGAAGGAAGGGAGGGAAAGAAAGAGAAGAAAGAAAGAGAGAAAGAAAGAGAAGAAAGGAAGAGAGAGAAAAAGAGAGAAAGGGAGAGAGGAAGGGAGGAAAGAAGGAAGGAATGGAGAGAGGGAGGGAAGGAAGGGAGGGAAAGAAAGAGAAGAAATAAAGAGAGAAAGAAAGAGAAGAAATGAAGAGAGAGAAAAAGAGAGAAAGGGAGGGAAGGAAGGAATGAAGGAAGAAAGGAAGGGAAAGGAGGGAAAGAAAGAGAAGAAAGAAAGAGAGACAAAAAGCAAGGGAGGAAGGGAGGGAGGGAGGGAAGGAAGGGAGGGAAAGAAAGAGAAAAAGAAAGAGAAGAAAGGAAGAGAGAGAAAAAGAAAGAAGAAAGGAAGAGAGAGAAAAAAGAGAAAGGGAGGAAGGGAGGGAGGAAGGAAGGAAGGAAAAGGAGGGAAAGAAAGAGAAGAAAGAGAAAAAGAGAGAAAGGGAGAGGGGGAGGGGGAGGAAGGAAGGAAGGAAGGGAAAAAAGAGAGAAAGAGAGAAAGAAGGAGAGAAAGAAAGAAAGAAGAAAGAGAAAAGAAAGAAGGAAAGAAAGAAAGAGAGAGGAAAGAAAGAAAGAGAAGAAAAGTCAGGAAGGCTGTTCGAATTTTTTTTTTTTTTTTTTTTTTTTTGAGACGTAGTCTCACTCTGTCACCCAGGCTGGAGTGCAGTGGTGCAATCTCCGCTGACTGCAACCTCCGCCTTCCAGGTTTAAGCGATTCTCCTTTCTCATCCTCCCGAGTAGCTGGGATTACAGGCATGCACCACCACAGTTGGCTACTTTTCGTCATTTTAGTAGAGATGGGGTTTCACCATGTTGGCCAAGCTGGTCTTGAACTCCTGACCTCAAATGATCCACACGCCTCACCTTCCAAAGTGCTGGGATTACAGGCATGAGCCACAGCACCTGGCCTGACGTGGCATTATTTCTTACCTATTGGTTTGGACAAAAATTTTAAGATTGATACCTAGTCTTGGAGGAGTGAAAAAAGTGGTCTTTACAGACTATAGTTTGGAAAGTAAATTGGTGCAGCTTTTTTGTAGGGCAGTTTAAGATTATTCACGAGAATGTAAAAAGCACATACTATTTGACTGAACATTTCTATTACAAAAAAAAGGTCCTCTATGGACATAGTTAAACAAGAATAGCTGCTCAAGGATGTTCACTGTAGCAATTTTTGGTAAGAAACCCCAGTTACTGGTAAGCGGGTCGTAGAAAATACATTGTGATGTCATGAATACATTTCCAAAGATTATCTATGCTAAACTGTAATGGTCCCCAAATTAGGTTATAATCACCAAGAAAATATTATACCTAATATTTAATATATTGATGTATTTTAACTCCCCCTTCTTAAATCTACTTTTATGTATGTTTTAAAGTGCACATGATAGAGTAATGTAGTGGTGTGGGTATATGATTTATAAATAAATATACATATGTTGGCATTAAATGACAAAAAATATTTGTTGTTGGGAATGCAGTAATTCAAATTTGTGCTGGAGATTGATATGCAGGGTAAAGATCAAATGACATAGCATGTCACCCATACAAGGCCTTCAGCAACAGGGCTTTCAATTACCCTACTTCTCTCACCTCCTTTTCCACTCCTTTTTCTCTTCCCCAACCCAAGGCAGCATATGGCCCAGGAAACCAATTTACTCAGGGGTTCTTAGTTATGTGTGTCTCTTGTGCTCCTACATGTTTCGCTGGGTGTACCAAGAATTCAAGGCCTTGACTAATCTTTACCAGGGCCATTTCTCAGGGTTGTGTCTGAAGCAAGCAGCCTTCAGGGATGAGGCAATGTCTCCCTCTGGGACAAAGAGCAAGGATGTGGGGCCCCACTCAGAACCCTGGAATGGGTATGAAGATTATTTTAAGCTGAAAACATTGGAGATTCAATAGATGCAGAAAGCCTTGTTGGAATGTCCCCTATCTGACTAAACGCAGCAACTTCTAGGAAATGAGGCTACCATAAACTCCCTCTTTGGGGTGGGCTTTACCCCCAGAAGAAAAGGCCAAGAGCACATCTACCATAAATACTCTTTCCACAGGAGTTATATGGCCATGGAGAAGATGCAAAAGACCACTAGTGCCCACATAAACAAGCTTTATCACCAGCTTTCTTATCTCCCAATTTGTTCCCCAGAAACCAATTTGTTTTTACCATAGAAGCCCTTTCTCCTTCCTCACTTTTCCTTACTAAGTTAGGTATATGCACCTCTAACTTTAACCATTTAATGAAGCTAGCTGCTTCTTTGGTTAATTGACATATGCATACAAATAAAACTTTTTTTCCTCCTGTTAATCTGTCTTTTGTCAGATTAATTTGCAGGTCCCCATTTAAAGAAATTAAGAGGACAGAGGAGAATTTTTCCCTCCCTGACAATGCTCATGTTGCTTGCCATGATATAGATAATATAGCCCTTTGTAACTTACCCAGGAGTCTCATATCTTCTGCCAACATCCAAGAAACCATAACAAGCTCGGTAAATAGTGTGTAAGTAGATTAAAGATAAATCTTAGACTCAACAATGGAGCATTTTCCTCACTTCTATTACACTACTCATAATTCCCTTAGCTTGAAATACCTTTTCTCCAGTCTTTGCTTCTTTGTGACTTCTTTTTTTACTCTCTTTTATGGATAATATAGTTTTTAAATCCATTTGTTTCCTATTGACTTCAAAATTATACTTTATATATTTATTCTCAGATGAATTACCCTTAGGTTATGCATAGGTTTCCCTCTGAAAAGTTTCATCAGTATCTCCTTACTTCTCTCAAACTACAAAAACATCAGAATGCTTTAACACAAATCATATGTCCACTTTTTCCATGTTATCTATTGCCAATGAAAAGAATCAAACTCTGTAAAATATCTAAAGAAGTTTATTCTTAGCAAAATGTAAGTGACCATGGCCCAAGAGGTCCTAAGAACATGTCCCCAGTGTGGTCAGGTTACAGTGCTTAGTTTTATATGTTTTAGGGAGACCTAAGACATCAACCAGTACATGTAAAGTACACATCGGTTTGGTCTGGAAAGGTGGGACAATTAGAAGCAGTGGGGCTTACAGGTCATTGGTGGATTCAAAGATTTTCTGATTGGCAATTGGTCAAAAGAATTATTATCTGAAGACCCAGATTCGATAGACAGGAGTGTCTGGGTTAAGATAAGGGGTTGTAGAGACCAAGGTTCTTGGTAATGTAGAGGAAGCCTTCAAGTAGCAGGCTTTAGAGATAATAGATGGTAAATGTCTCTCATCAGACCTTAAAAGATGCCAGATTCTTGGTTAAATCTCTTCTGGCTCTGAAAAAGACCTGGAAAAGGAAGAGGATTCTTTACAGAATGTAAATTTCCCCCACAGGAGACAGCTTTGCAGGGCCATTTCAAAATACTTTGAAGAAATATATTTTGATGTAAAATACTTAGATACTTTCAGGGCCTGCTCCCTGTCATGTGATGCTTTACTAGTCAGGTTGGAATTTGGTATCTATTGCTACAAGTAATCTCTTTTGTCTTAAGAGCTCTGTTTTAATGTTAATGCTGATCAGTTGTGCCTGAATTCCAGAGGGAGGAGAGTATAATGAGGCCTGTCCAGAACCCTTTTACCATTATGACCTGACATTGTGTTTTTTGTTGTGTTTTGTTTTGTTTTCTTTCAGGTTTCTAAGGGTCCATTCAGTTGGATGGGGAGCTTAGAATTTTATTTTTTGGTTTATATATTGGTGTCTTTTAATTTTACCTCGTTTTTATTTCCCTCTGCTTTTATTCATTTTTAAATGTTTTGCCTTTTTTTTTGCTAAAATCAATTATTCAGATTCACCTCATGCTTACCAAATGTTTTACTCATCATTACTTCATGCTTCCCAATCCTTCCTTCTAGGTTGAATCCCTTTCTTGTATTGAAGTATATCCTTTAGTAGTTCTTTCATCAATGGCCTGTACGTGGTAAATTATTTCAGCTACTTTATCTAAAACACCCTTATTTCATCCTCACTCTTTGGAGACCATTATAGCAAACATTTTTAAAACTTTAGTATGCATAAAAATAATCTGGGAAAGTTTGTTAAATGCAGTTTCTCAGGTCCCTTTGAGTTCTATTTTAGTAGTTTTGGAAGGAAAGGGCCAGGAATCTACCTTTTCTACTAACTCTTCAAGTACTTCTGATGTTACTATGTCAAGCCCACACTTTGAGAAGAAATTAGGCTATACACAGAGATAGCCATGGAAAAGATTTTTTGTTTTTTTACATTTTTAAATAAAAGTAATACATGCTCATTAAAGACATTTTAGAACAATAGAGAAACAGGGAAGAAAAAGTCACTTAATTCTATCCAAATACAATTACTGCCAGTATTATGATATAGAATTGATCCTCACCGTACAGAGGATCTGCAAATGCAGATTCTGTATTTGCAAATTCTGCCTACCCCTAAAATTTATTTGTAACCCAAAAATCAAAACTTGTGGTCATTCATGGACATGCAGACAGCAATGAAAACTTTGAGTCATCTGCCCAACCTGTGGATGCTCCTAACTGACATCAAAGAAGGGCCTGCCCTGCCTTCTTGTTTCAGCTCCCATTCAGATGTGATCAGAGGATGCAGAAGGTAGTGGGGCAGGGCAGAGTAGTGCAAGAAGCTCCAGCTTCAGGGTCAGTAATACAGGGGCAGCCCATGCTGACATTTATTACAACAGCCTTAGGCAAATCTCTTAACACTTTTGAACCTCATTTTTTTTCCTTTGTAAAATAAAGAAAATAAAATATACCAAGATGACTTGTTTTTAGGATTTAAGATTATAATCTATGTGAGATATATGATATATATGTATCTATGTGAGATATATAGATACACACACACACACACACACACACACAATTTCCCCTAGAAACAATGACTCAGTGTTCACTAATTCAGTGTTCACAGACTTTATGGAACACAACTATCATCATGAGAATCAACCATATTTCCTTCTAGACTTGTTAATATGTGTAAATTTTACACAACATTGCTGTTGAGATTTATATGATACATTTATTACCCAAGGTTAGCTTCTCCCACTCATGATCCTCTTCCTCTAATGTGGTAGTTTCAACCTGGCTGCACATTAGAGTCACCCGGGAAGCTTTAGAAAACATTGATGCCAGCCAGGCGTGGTGGCTCACGCCTGTAATCCCAGCACTTTGGGAGGCCAAGGCGGGTAGATCACCTGAGGTTGGGAGTTCAAGACCAGCCTGGCCAGCATGGTGAAACCCTGTCTCTACTAAAAATACAAAAAATTAGCCAGGCATGGTGACAGGCGCCTGTAATCCCAGCTACTCGGGAAGCTGAGGCAGGAGAATCGCTTGAACCCGGGAGGTAGAGGTTGCAGTGAGTCAAGATCACACCATTGCACTCCAGCCTGGGCAACAGAGCGAGACTCCATCTCAAAAATAAATAAATAAATAAATAATAAAAAAAGAAAACATTGATGCCCAGACCGGATTCACAGACATTCAGATTCAATTGTTACAAGGCCCAGGCATTAGCTGCATTTAAAAGCTCCAGATTGTTCTAATGAACAACCTGAGGTCAAACCTCTGTTTAATCTATTTGGAAAGGAAGCCACTGGTCTCAGTGCACTTTGGAGTCACCCATTTGGCAGCCCCCTCTCCCTAGGGTATCCTGCTCCCCCACTCCCTATGGTGTCCTGCTCCCCCACTCCCTGCTCTGTTCTTGCCATAGCTCTTTCTTCTGCTTGTCAGCACCTGGAACTCAGGTCTACTGTCCTTCCCGGGGCAATGCTGCTATTTGTCCCACTGATCTGGTGGAAGGGTGAGGTAGGAAAGGCCCTACAGTGCCTTTACTGACTCACCTCTTAGTCTCCTCACAAGAGTGTCCCACAAGGCTGGAAGAGAATAGCAGGTTTTACTGGGAGATTGGAGGCAAGGAAAGGAGACTGCAGAGCAAAATAAAAACTGCCAACAAGGCACCAAATGTGATTGCTTCAATAGTCGAAGGAAAAATCACCACCACTACCCAAAAAATCACCCAGACCCCTGCTTTCTGCCCTCTTCATTCCTTATCAATCCACAGGACACACCCTTAATAGGATGTTTCCCAAAATATGAGTTACTGAGTCTAGAATAACATTCCATAAACAATGGAAAGGGATCTCTCTACCATTGTGAGATAAACATATACTTCTTTTTTTCTTCCTGACAGTTCAGCAGGTAACCACTGAATCAAATGCGCGCACACACACACACACACACACACACGCATGCACAAAGAGAGAGAGAGAAAAAGAGAGAAAGAGAGAGAAATTCACAGATAAAGCACATATCATGGATGTAGAGAAACATTTTCCTCAGTGTGCATTAACATTGCTCCCATATATATTGAAGATAATCTTTGACTTTATTATTCCAATAACTTCAGCCTGGTCACCCCACAACTATTACTTACACTCCTGCTTAGAAATCCTTCCCGGAGGACTGTTGGTGTTTAATTGTCCCATTTATGCATCTTTTTTAATCATCACAGCCACATGCCTCAATGGCCATGCTTTGGGTGCCACAAAGAAATAGCAAAGGATTCATAAAATCTTTGCCCAGTCCAATGTCCTGAAGAATTTCCCTTTTGTTTTCTTCCAGTAGTTTCACAGTTCGAGGTCCTACCTTTAAATCTTTCATCCATTTTGAGTTTATTTTTCTATGTGATGAGAGATAGGGGTCTAGATTTATTCTTCTGCATATGGATATCCAATTTTCCCAACTCCATTTATTGAAGAGGCTATCCTTTGCCCAGTGTATATTATTAGCACCTTTGTCAAAAACTGGTTGGCTGTATATACGTGGATTTATTTCAGATTTCTTTATTCTGTTCCACTGGTCTGTGCGTAAGTTTTTCTACCAATACCATGTTGTTATGGTTACTACAGTTTTGTAGTATTACAGATTTTGATGTCAGATAGTGTGATGCCTCCATCTTTGTTCTTTTTACGCAGGGTTTCTTTGGCTACTTGGGGTCTTTTGTGGTTCCATACAAATTTGAGAATTGTTTTTTCTATTTCTACGAAAAATGTCATCAGTATTTTGATAGGGAATGCATTGAATCTGTAGATTGCTTTTGGTAGTATGGTCACTTTAAAAATATTAATACTTCTAGTCCACGAACATAGGATGTATTTCCATTTTTTGTGTGGTTTTTTCCATATCTTTCATCAGTGTTTTGTAGTTTTCATTGTAGAGATCTTGTGCCTCCTTGGTTAAACTTATTCCTAGGCAACATTTTTGTAGCAGGGACAATTTGACTCTCTCTTTTCCCATTTGGATGTCCTTTGTTTTTTTCTCTTGCTCTGGCTAGGACTTCCAGTAGTGTGTTGAATGAGAGTGGTGAAATTGGGTATTCTTGTCCTGTTCCATTTCCTAAAGAAAAAGACTTCAGCTTTTCACCATTCAGTATGTTAGCTATAGGTTTTTTCATATATGGACTTTATTATGTTTAGGTATATTCCTTCTATGCCCAGTTTGTTGAGGACTTTTATCATGAAGGATGCTGAATTTTATCTAATGCTTTTGCTGTGTCTATTGAGATGCTCATGTGGATTTTGTCCTTAATTCTGTTTATGTGAGGTATCATGTTTATTGATTTGCACATATTGAACCATCCTTGCATCCCTGGGATAAATCCCACTTATCCTCATGTGTTATCTTGTTGATGTGCTGTTGGATTGCATTTGCTGGCATTTTGTTGAGGATTTTTACATCTATGTTCATCAGGGATACTGGGCAGTTGTTTTATTTTTTTGTCATGTCCATGTCTGGTTTTGGTATCAGAGTAATGCTGATCTTATAGACCAGGGGGTTTAGAATAATTCCCTCCTCTTCAATTTTTTGGAATCGTTTGAGAAAAATTGGTGTTAGTTCTTCTTTAAAGATTTGGTAGAAGTCATCATGAAGCCACCTGGTCCTAGGCTTTTCTTCACTGGGAGACTTTTTACACTACTGGTGGGAACCTAAATTACGAGAGTCATTACAGAAAGCAGTATGGAGATTCCTTAAAAAACTAAAAGTAGAACTACCATAGGATCCAGCAATCCCACTATTGGGTATTTATCCAAAGAAAAGGAAATCAGTATATTGAAGAGATATATGCACCCTCATGTTTACTGCAACAACATTTACAATAGACAAGATGTGGAATCAACCTGTGTCCATCAACAGATAAATGGATTAAAAAATGGTATATATATACAATGGAATACTATTCAGCCATAAAAAGAATAAAAGTCTATCATTTGTAGCAACATGAATGAGCTGGGAGGACATTCTGTTAAGGGAAATAAATCAGGCACAGACAGACAAATACCACATGTTTTCACTCATATACAAGAGCTAAAGAAGCTGTTCTCACCCATATGTCCATATGTAGGACCTTAAAAAGTTATGCTCGTTTAAGTATAGAGGAGAATAATGGTTACTAGAGGCTAGGAAGAAGGATAAAAGAGGTTGGTTAATGGATACCATATTACAGCTAGATAGGAGGAATAAGTTCTAGTAGTCTGTAACACTGTAGGGTGAATATAGTTAACAATTTATTGTATATTTTTAAACAGCTAGAAGAGGATTTTTAATGGTTTCCAATACAAATTAATGATAAATGTTTGAGGTGATGGATACGTTAATTACCCTGAATTGATCATAACATATTGTATATATCAATATGACACACAGTGTGTATCAAAATATCACACTGTCCCCATAAATATGTACAATTATTACATGTTGATTAAAAAATAATAATTTTTAGGCCAGACACAGTGGCTCATGCCTGCAATCCCAGCACTCTGGGAGGTCGAGGCAGGCAGATTACTTGAGGTCAGGAGTTCAAGACCAGCCTTGCCAACATAGTGAAACCCTGTCTCTACTAAAATTACAAAAATTAGCCAGCATTGTGGCAGGCGCCTGTAATACCAGCTACTCGGGAGGCTGAGGCAGAAGAATCGCTTGAACCTGGGAGGCAGAGGTTGCAGGGACCTGAGACTGTTCCACTGTACTCAAGCCTGCAAGAAAGAGCAAGACTCTGTCAAACAAACAAACAAACACACACACACACAAATCATAGAAATACCAAAGCATTGAAAACACTTATTTCTTTCCTATTACAATAAATCATTTTCTTAGGGCATTTCAAAGACTAGCTTTTGTCAGTAGTAGAAGGCAATATGAGGATGTATTATCCTCCCATTTAGACCACTTCTCTATCTCACCTGAGGGTGGGGTGATGGAGATGAGAGGAGAAAAATGAAGGCTTCAGCTCTTCTTCTGTATGTTGTGATTTTGAATTTTAACACAGTTTTATATTTTAATATATTTACTTAGCATTATACCATAAACACTTTCCCATGCTATAAAATAGAATTTTTAGTAGCTACAAAATATTTCATTGAATAGATATACAATGACTACTTAACTCTTCCCCTATGTGTACATTAGGTTTCCCTCCAATTTTTCATTATCTTAAATAAGGCTGCAATAAACATCTCTCATATATAACACTTTCCTTACAACTACTTGCTGAGGATGGATGCTTAAAAGTAGAACTGCTGGGCCAGGCACAGTGGCTCATGCCTGTAATCCAGCACTTTGGGAGGCAGACAAAGGCAGATCACATGAGGCCAGGAAATCAAAACCAGCCTGGGCAATATGGTGAAACCTTGTCTCTACTAAAAATAATTAAAAAAAAAAAAAAAAGCCAGGTACAATGGCGTGCTCCTGTATTCCCAGCTACTCAGGTGGCTGAGGCATGAGAATCCCTTGAACTCTGGAGATGGAGGTTGAGGAGAGCCAAGATCGTGCTACTGCACTCCAGCCTGAGCAACAGAGCAAGATCCTGTCTCAATAAATAAATAAATAAATAAATAAATAAAATCAGTTTAAATAAAACTAAATAAATAAATAAAAGTAGAACAACTAAACTGGTGCTGTAGCATGTGCCTGTAATCCCAGCTACTTGGGAGGCTAAGTCAAGAGGATCCCTTGTGCCCAGCAGTTTGAGACCAGCTTGGGCAACATAGTAAGATTCTGCCTCACAAATATATATACCTTTTAACCAGTAGGGGTTTTTTTGTTTTGTTTTGTTTTGTTATGCTTTGTTTTTGAGATGGGATCTCATCATGTTACTCAGGCTGGACTCCAATTCCTGGCCACAAGTGATCCTCCTGTCCCAGCCTCCCAAGTACCTGGGACTATAGTCACATGTCACTGGGCCTGGCTTTCTTTTCTAAATTCTTTTTTTTTTTTTTCTATTATACTTTAAGTTCTAGGGTGCATGTGCACAATGTGCAGGTTTGTTACATATGTATACATGTGCCATGTTGGTGTGCTGCACCCATTAACTCGTCATTTACATTAGGTATATCTCCTAATGCTATTCCTCCCACCGCTCCTCCCCACAATAGGACCTGGTGTGTGATGTTCCCCTTCCTGTGTCCAAGTGGTCTCATTGTTCAATCCCCACCTGTGAGTGAGAACATGTGGTATTTGGTTTTCTGTTATTGCGATAGTTTGCTGAGAATGATGGTTTCCAGCTTCATCCATGTCCCTACAAAGGACACAAACTCATCCTTTTTTCATGGCTGCATAGTATTCCATGGTGTATATGTGCCACATTTTCTTAATCCAGTCTGTCACTGATGGACATTTCGGTTGATTCCAAGTCTTTGCTATTGTGAATAGTGCCGCAATAAACATACGTGTGTATGTATCTTTATAGCAGCATGACTTATAATCCTTTGGGTATATACCCAGTAATGGGATGGCTGGGTCAAATGGTATTTCTAGTTCTAGATCCTTGAGGAATCGCCACACTGTTTTCCACAATGGTTGAACTAGTTTACAGTCCCACCAACAGTGTAAAAGTGTTCTTATTTCTCCACATCCTCTCCAGCACCTGTTGTTTCCTGATTTTTTAATGATTGCCATTCTAACTAGTGTGAGACAGTATCTCATTGTGGTTTTGATTTGCATTTCTCTGATGGTGAGTGATGATGAGCATTTTTTCATGTGTCTGTTGGCTGCAGGAATGTCTTCTTTTGAGAACTGTCTGTTCATATCCTTTGCCCACTTTTTGATGGGGTTGTTTGGTTTTTTTCTTGTAAATTTGATTGAGTTCTTTATAGGTTCTGGATATTAGCCCTTTGTCAGATGAGTAGATTGCAAAATTTTCTCCCATTCTGTAGGTTGCCTGTTCACTCTGATGGCAGTTTCTTTTGCTGTGCAGAATCTCTTTAGTTTAATTGGATCCCATTTGTCAATTTTGGCTTTTGTTGCCATTGTTTTTGGTGTTTTAGACATGAAACAAATGCAAGAACATACCATGCTCATGGATAGGAAGAATCAATACTGTGAAAATGGCCATACTGCCCAAGGTAATTTATACATTCAATGCCATCCCCATTAAGCTACCAGTGACTTTCTTCACAGAATTGGAAAAAACTGCTTTAAAGTTCATATGGAACCAAAAAAGACCCCGCATTGCCAAGACAATCCTAAGCCAAAAGAACAAAGCTGGAGCATCATGCTACCTGACTTCAAACTATACTACAAGGCTACAGTAACCAAAACAGCATGGTACTGGTACCAAAACAGAGATATAGACCAATGGAACAGAACAGAGGTCTCAGAAATAACACCACACATCTACAACCATCTGATCTTTGACAAACCTGATAAAAAGAAATGGGGAAAGAATTCCCTATTTAATAAATGATGCTGGGAAAACTGGCTAGCCATACGTAGAAAGCTGAAACTGGATCCTTTCCTTACTCCTTATACAAAAATTAATTCAAGATGGATTAGGGACTTAAATGTTAGACCTAAAACCATAAAAACCCTAGAAAAAAACCTAGGTAATATCATTCAGGACATAGGCATGGGCAAGGACTTCATGTTTTCTAAATTCTTTTTTTTTTTTTTTTAAAGAAAGTTTTTACTAACAAAAGTTTTTCTTAATCCACATATCAACTTTAGTATTAAATAGTCCCAGGGTTTCATTTATGAACACTTATTCCAGTTTAGTTCTCTTAAATTTATTTGCTTGTTGTGCATTTATGTTTAAAAAGGTAACTGCACTGGAAAATGAAAATTTATAGAGTTTTATCATTAGGTCAGAGTTTAAAAAAAAACCAAAGGATAAGGATTTAAAAATCTCTATCATTAGGGCATTACATCTTTTTCAGAACAAGGATAATTTGCAGAAATTGTACAAAGCAGATTTTCATCAAGTATCAATTATTTAGCGATATTTTATTTAGCTGAAATGTTATTTCACTTGTAAAAACTATCTCTGGTTACAAAACAATAATCAGAAACCTTATTAAATTTAACCTGCTTTTACAAATGTCCTCAGAAGTCTTAAGCTAAACAATGTTTAAGTAGGAAAACGATAATTTAAAAATAGTTTGTTATACTATTTCTGTGGTTTATGTACATATATTAACTGGTCTGTTTGATAGGAAACATGACGAAGTTTATCACACTAAGCACTGTAAAATAAAGGCAAGAGCTAATCTTCTTCTAACAAAAATACTCTATGCAACAATTGCAAATGTCAAAGCTATTATTTAGTGGTTAATTGCCTGCTACAATATATAAAACAAAGTACATTTACTAGATTGCTTTTCAGTTTGCAGCTGCCCTCCTGACATCCCAAATAAGGAATTCCCATAAGTAAAACCTGCAGTGCAATTCACGTAGTGGTTAGTTTCAGGCCAAGCCTCCCCCTACCATTATCCTTGTTCTTCCCCACCACCCCCAAATCCTGCAGTGGCACCATATTATTAAAAGCACTAAGTACCTGGGGTCTATGCCTCAGAGCAAGACATCATTTGAGTAATTTCAAATGATGTACAGCTCCTTCATGTAAAAAAGATGTTTTGTGGTCACAATTACTTCAAAGAGTAATTATATTCAAATAACCTGACATATGCCTTAGCAATTACAAAACCATGATTTTGACACATGGCAATTTTTAAGTTAGGCAAATGTGAAATGCTAAAAGATGTGAACAGCTGTTCTTCTGTTTAAGTTAGAGCGCTGCAAAACTCAGGTAATTACTTTATTTTTTTCAGTTAACATAACCAGCCCACAACACAGCATACTAAATCACAAAGTACAAATCCAAGGAAGTTAATACCTTTACTAAGTCACAAAACTTTGGCAAATCAATACTGTACTCTTTTATAATGAAACCATACTTTTGTTGGAGTCATGTTACTTCAGTGATAATTTTTCACTCCAAAAATATTTAACTACCAAATCAAAACACTGGTTTTTAATGGTGGTTTATAGCAGAGTAAGGTATTTAACACAAAATATATTTTAAAACTACACAATATCTCCTTTTAAGTGAGCTCCCTTGTGCAAGCTGTTGAAGTGTACAGCAGCAGGGCAATGGGTGTCTATAGGAGGTGGCTCTGCTCTGTTCTGGGGTTGGTCCAAAGTCAGGTGGAGTTCCAATATATGAAAAGCTTGAAAATTCTACCTTAAGGAGACTGAATATCAATACCAGTTGCCAAGAAGTTCTTGTTCAGTTTTCACAGAAATACTGGAACCCTCAAAATCAAGATAGTAATTTCAAACAACATTAATTTCAGATGATCCCTTTTATTTAGAGGCCCTGCATCTGTTTAGATCAAGTCACATAGCCTTACACCTACTTATAAAAAAACAAAAAACAAAAAACAAAACCCCAAAATATAGTTGTATTTTTTAAATAACAAATAAATATATAGTCAGCTTGGAGAGACCTGGAGTACTCGATGTTGTCTACCAACTGTCATGATCACTTCTCTGCAAACGCTGCTGCCGCCATTGGAGTCCTTATGGTTCCTCTTGCTGAGGCTGTCAGTTCTTCAATCTCAGCATTTAATTTATGTATTACCCATTCCATTGCTTCTCGGCCTTTACTAGCATTTGAGGATATCGTACTTGCCATCAGTCCTTCAAGGTAACTGCTGAGGCTAACGCCTTTCACAGTGATTATGGCTTCTTGAGTCAAAACAGTTTTGTCTGGATCCTGAGGATGTGGTTTGTATATCAGTCTCTCATCTACTAAAACCATGTTTGTAAATGAAGTATTAGTAGATTTAAGTTCCATTGTTTTCTCTACAGGATCAACTACAGAATGTTCTTGCACATATGTTTTCGTTCTTGCTGCACCAATAAGAGACTTCACAATGGAAGGCAGTCCCCACGCTGTGCTGAGAAGTCTGTGGCTGTGCAACTTTCCAGAGGGATCTATATGTCTGTCCAACACATCAACTCCAACCACACTTGGGTTCATAGGGTTTGGGTATTTCTGCATTGCAGCTGTTGTAAGTTTCCCATGAGTGGTCAAAGACGTGCTCCGAAGTCCAGATCTTCATGGTGCCGGCACCCGGAGCGATGTCCGGGTAGCGCCTAAATTCTTGATAAATATTGGCAAACACCTTTCTCTGAAAGATATGTGTACATTTAGACCTTTACCAGAAACATATGAGACTGGATGTCGGTGATTTTAAAACCAAAAAAATGATGTGATCAGATTTTTTAAAGGTTATGTCTGACTTCGTGTCTGGGCCTAATTAGATGGGGGGGGGTTATGGTAGTCCAGGTACAGAAGGTGAGGGCCTGGTAAGAACTAGAGGGAAGGTGCTGGGCCCAGTGGCTCACGCCTATAATCCCAGCACATTGGAAGGCTGAGGTGGGCAGATCACTTGAAGTCAGAAGTTTGAGACCAGCCTGACCAACATGGTGAAACACCGTCTCTACTAAAAATACAAAAATTAGCCGGGTGTGGTGTTGGGCACCTGTAATCCCAGCTACTCGAGAGGCTGAGGCAGGAGAATCACTTGAACCCAAGAGGCAGAGGTTGCAGTGAGCAGAGATCGCACCACGGCACTCTAGCCTGGGCAACAAAGCAAGACTCCATGTAAAAAAAACCAAAAAACAAAAAAACTTATGCTTCTTTAAGTAGGCGTAGTCACTAGACAACCAGCAAAGAAGAAAGGCCTTTAAATTGCTGTGAACAAATAACAAAGTTGAAAGGAACCTGGAGAGGTTTCTCCCTCTACTGCACAGTTAGACATCACATATTGTCTGCTGTATTTGCTTGAAGGTTACCGCAGCATCTGAGGATCCTTAAGGATGTTTTCTGTTCCATGAAGATACATAATGCAGAAAGGTCATAAATATGTCATGTCATATTAAAGTAGGAAGAAGCACAGAAAGGCTCAGATATTTTTTACATTAAAGCTTTCATTTTTTAAAAACAAAATACTTTCCTTACTTCATTTCTTATTGCAAAAATGAGCCATGCTCACTTTACTACTTGGAATTGTCATGCTGCTTCTCTCACATCCTAGAGAGCTTTCGCGTCTTTTTGATAGTCCTACAGCCTCAGAATAAATTTCCCTCAAGACCATTTTAGAACCTAAAAATAGCTATAGTGTTAGAGTTACATTTTACTTGAGTAAGAAAGGTAATTTTTATAAATCACTTTAAATTGTCCATTTACAACTAACTAGAACTTAAATCTCTATCTTAAAGTTCTTAAGCTTGCTTTATAAACCCGAATACACAAAGCGTGTTGACCTAAACCCTGACTCTTGGCTATATTAACTCTAATTATCAACTGCAGCAGCAATTTACTCAACTAAATGGGATAAAATCATCCAAGGAGAAAAAGAGGAGGAGGACAGTGAGATGAGGAGGAAGGGAAAGGGAAGAAAAAGAAAGATGAAGAGGAAGAAAAATGCTTATTTCACGTAGTTTTACCTAATTTGGTTTATCCTTCACTTGTATGGAAATTTGCTTAGAGATTAAAAAATTAAATCTGTCTACAAGGGAAACATGGAATAATATTTCATCACAATAAATTTTAATGCACTTCTTCATCTCTATGTATCTGTCTAAATTGGTTCCTTCATATGTGATACTTCCACAAAAATTGGAAATTATTATTTTTACAACCAGCTCCCTCATTCTTGCCTCGTCCCTGCTACTGTGGAATCTGTTCCACAGTAGCTTCATACAGTAAGTCTCATTTAAGGATAAACCAAAAGTTACAGAGTGTCCAGCACCTTCAAGAACAGAATCAATTTCATCAGCTGATTTTCTGCAGATTAGAACTGGGTTTCCTCTACTACGAACTCCAGTTTTTTTAATCGAGAAAATCACACTTTTGTTCAAAAATAGTGGTTAGCCCCAGCAAGCCTGCATAAATCTATTTACCCCCATAATATATCCGTAGTGTTGCATTTATACTACTACCAAAGTGATAATGTACTAGAAGAAATAGTTACTCTGTGTGTGTGTGTGTGTGTGTGTATTTTAAGAGATGAGGTCTCATTCTATCACCCAGGCTAAAGTACAGTGGCATGATCATAGCTTGCTGCAGCTTCCAACTCCTAGGCTCAAGCAAGCCTCCCATATCAGCCTTCTGATTCCCTGGGATTACAAGCACGAGTTGCCCAGCCCAGCTCTAGTTTTTATTACATTAAGGAGTATGATTTTTAACCAAACTTTTAAAGTGTCAAGTATCAGGAAGGCACTTCACTGGCAATGAGGGAAAACAATTGGAGGCTCAGGCACTACAAGGAAAGGAAGAAGGAAGGGATGAAGGGAGAGAGGAAAAGAGGAAAGGAAGAAGGGAGGGAGGGAGGGAGGGAGGGAATATAATAAATAGATACCTCATATCCATCATGTATCTATCACAATATATAACTAAATCTAAACAAAGTTCCATAATTTGACCCAGTTGGAAATTCAAAACTGATATACTAAAGAATTTATAAAACAAAAAGATTTTAAAAGGTCTGGTTGGCTTTTGTGCCTCTATAAAACAGGTTTTAACTTAACTTTAGCATTTGTTAAAATATACCAGTTGACAAAACTTCATGGATTTAATCAACACCGGG
Organism: Papio anubis; assembly: GCF_008728515.1. NCBI lineage: Eukaryota > Metazoa > Chordata > Mammalia > Primates > Cercopithecidae > Papio > Papio anubis. The sequence goes on along the minus strand of NC_044985.1, from coordinate 90,280,306 downwards.
CTCAAATTATAGTCATACTTGGGAATCACATGAAATTGAAACTTTGTGCTTCCCTATGATCTTGAGAAGGTAACTAAATATAATATAAAGAAAAAATGGATATGTCTCCCTTTAACTGTAGCCTTGCCTAAATTTCCCATAGTCACAGTATCCATTGCTGTCTATATTGGGCATATATACTCTGATACAATAAATTAAAAGTAAAATAAGTTTCTAGTGGTTACAGACTGCCTTGATAAAATGTGACACTGTGAACCCCCAGTTAAAATAGTTAATATGCCCAACATAAGTTAAAACTGGGCCTTCAAGGATTAAAATGTATTATGTATATATATTAAAAACCCAGTTAATAAAGGGTCCCCATTACTTCTACATTTGAGAACTGATATGGTTTGGCTCTGTGTCCCTACCCAAATCTCCTCTCGAATTGTAATCCCTGGTGGGAGGTGATTGAATCGGGGGGAGGTTTCCCCCATGCTGTTCTTTGATAGTGAGGGAGTTCTCACGAGATTCGATGGTTTAAAAGTGGCAGTTTCCCCTGTACGCTCTCTCTCTTGCTGTCTTGTGAAGAGGGCACTTCCTTCTTCTTCACCTTTCACCATGATTTTAAGTTTCCTGAGGCCCCCAGTCATGCAAAACTGTGAGTTGATTAAACCTCCTTCCTTTATAAATTACCCAGTCTCAGGCAGTTCTTTATAGCAGTGTAAGAACAGACTAATACAGAGAATTGGTATCGGGAGAGGAGCACTGCTATGAAGATAACCTGAAAATGTGGAAATGACTTTGGAACTGGGTAACAGGCAGAGGTTGAAACAGTTTGGAGGGCTCAGAAGAAAATGGAGGGGTAGTGGGAGGGAGAGCATCGGGGAGAATAGCTCATGGACACTGGGCTTAATACCTGGGTGATGGGATGATCTGTGCAGCAAACCACCGTGGCACACGTCTACCTATGTAACAAATCTGCACATCCTGCACATGTATCCTAGAACTTAAAATAAAAGTTGAAGAAAAAAAAATCCTTTATATATTAAAAAAGAAGAGAAAGTAGGCAGAAAGATATGGAAAGTTTGGAACTTCCTAGAGACTTGTTGAATGATTTTGACCAAACTGCTGATAGTGATGTGGACAATGAAGTCCAGGCTGAGGTGGTCTCAGATGGAAATGAGGAACTTACTGGGAACTGAAGTAAAGGTCCCTCATGCTATCCTTTAGCAAAGAGACTGGCAGCATTTTACCCCGCCCTAGAGATCTGTGATACTTTGAACTTGAGAGAGATGATTTAGGGTATCTGGTGGAAGAAATTTCTAAGCAGCAAAGTGTTCAAGAAGTGCCCTGGCTGATTCTAAAAGCATTCAGTCATATGCATTCACAAACATTATCTAAAACTGGAACTTTTATTTAAAAGGAAAGCAGAGTATAAAACTTAGGAAAATTTGCAGCCTGATGATGAGGTGGAAAAGAGAAACCCATTTTCTGGGGAGAAATTCAAGCTAGCTGCAGAAATTTGCATAAGTAACAAGGAGCCAAAAGTTAATAGCCAAGACAATGGGGAAAATGTCTGTAGGGCATGTCAGAGATCTTTGCGGCAACCTCCCCAGTTACAGGCTCAGAGGTGTAGCAGGGAAAAATGCCTTTGTGGGCCAGGCACAGGGCACCACTGCTCTGTGTAGCCTCAAGAGTTGGTGCCCTACATCACAGTCACTCCAGCTTCAACGGTGGCTAAAAGGGGCCAAGTCATTTGCCATTGATTGAGCCATTGCTTCAGAGGGTGCAAGCTCCAAGCCTTAGCAGCTTCCACGTGGCACTGGGCATGTGCACAGAAGACAAAAGTTGAGCTTTGGGAGCCTCCGCCTAGAAGTCAGAGGATGTATGGAAATGCCTGGATATCCATGCAGAAGTCTGCTGCAGGGGCCGAACCCTCATGGAGAATGCTACTAGGGCAATGCAGAGGGAAATGTGGGGTTGAAGCCCCCACACAGAGTTCCCACTGGGGCACTGAATAGTGGAACTGTGAGAAAAGGGCCACTGTCCTCCAGACCCCAGAATTGTAGATCCATTGACAGCTTGCACCATGCACCTAAAAAGCCACAGGCACTCAACATGAGCCATGAAAACAGCCACAGGGGCTGTACCCTGCAGAGCCACAGGGGCAGAGCTGCCCAAGGCTTTGGAAGCCCACCTCTTGCATCAGCATGTCCTGGATGTGAGACATGTAGTCAAAGGAGATCATTTCACAGCTTAAGATTTCATGACTGCCCCACTGGCTTTTGGACTTGCATAAAGCTGTGGGCCCCTTTATTTTGGCCAATTTCTCCCATTTGGAATGGGAACAATTACCCAACGCCTGTATCCCCATTGTATCTTGGAAGTACCTAACTTGTTATTTATTTGACAGGCTTATTGGTGGAAGGGGCTTGCCTTGTCTCAGATGCTGGATTTACGATTTTGGGCTAATGGCGGAATGAGTTAAGACTTTGGAGGACTGTTGGGAAGGCATGATTGGTTTTGAAATGTGAAGAGGACATAAGATTTAGCAGGGGCCAGGGACAAAATAATATGATTTGGCTCTGTGTCCCCACCCAAATTATATCTCGAATTGTAATCCCCACACGTCAAGGGAGGGACCTGATGAGTGATTGGATCATGGGGACAGTTTCTCCCATGCTGTTCTAGTGAGAGTGAGGATTTCTCATCACATCTGATGGTTTAAAAGTGGCAGTTTCCCCTGTGCTCTTTCTCTCTCCTGCTGCCTTGTGAAAAGGGCACTTTCTTCTCCTTTGCCTTCTGCCATCATTCTAAGTTTCCTGAGGCCTCCCCAGCCATGCGGAACTGTGAGTCAATTAAAACTCTTTCCTTTATAAATTACCCACCTTAGGGAGTTCTTTATAGCAGTGTGAAAACAGACTAATACAACAGCTCAATTTTACTTTGTTCTTAAACCTTTAAAAAGGTAGTGGGAGAGTTCGTGATGGATTGCTGTAACCTTAATGCTGTGCTCTCATCCATCAAGGTCCTAGACCCAATATCCAATGTTATTAAGATTACTGATTCTATCCAATCAACAACTGGTAAATAGTTTGCTATTAAAGATTGGCTAAGAGGTTCTGTTCAGTACTTATTTAAACACTCTCTCAGCTACAGTTTTCCTCTACCTCCAAAGGGACACAATATGCCTTTTCAGGCTATCCATGGGGTACCCTAGCAGCTTTTTTGTCACACATAGTTTCAGATAAGATCTTGATGACGTCCACCTTTCTCCAGGAGCACAAGTAAAACGTTACATTGATAACGTCCTCTTTCAAGGAGATCAACTTGCCACACTCAATAAGGACATATAAGTCTTTTATCCCTTTGTAGGTCATGGGGGCAACAGACACTGCATTTACAAATTATACTTACAAATGATAATCAACAGGCACTCCTGTTAGTGCCTTCAAATAACTCCTTCACTGTATAGGCTTAGGCAATCTCTTCTCATGCTTCCTAGAATCTCTGGACCACTTATGATGGCCATTAGTTGCCCCAGGGTTTCTGATGCAAAAAGACTACCCTTCTCAGCCTCATTCTATACACCATGAGAATAACAAATGCCTAACTACCTACTAGGGTGTCCTAGAAATAGAGGCTCTCACAGAACCTGAGCCTGTGACCCTCCATATTCAGCTGCCTGTTATCCTTTGGGTCACGGAAACAGCACCCACAAACATAGCATGGCTACCAAGGCCTCTGTAAGACCAGATAGATCCAAACCTGGGCCCTCTGGCATATTCCACTTGCAGGAGGCAGTAGCTTCCCTTGTTCTCAGTCCCTTGCAAGATGCCAGGTTGCTAGAGGAGGTCACCCCATCCTCAGACTCCCTGACTACATAGAAAGCCCTTTGGGATTAACTGGGTGACAAATAATGGGAGTTTGTAGGCTATGCAGATGGCACTGCCAACCTTCAGATGTGATGGAGCTTGGTGGGATGTTGCTGCCTTCATCCCTTAGCCAAGATGTCCCTAATAAAGGACAGGACCCAGAAACAACACACTTGACCAAACTTCTGGCAGGCCCCTTAGCACTGGATACCCTGGTCAACAAATGGCCCTATCTTCACATTTATTATAAGCTATTGGGCCATAACCTAAAAACTGTCCCCATAAGGTAAAAAAAAAAAAAAACCTCTCAGAATTTCTTGCCTCACACACACCCAAAATGTAAATCAAAATCATATAGGTCTCCACATACACTAAGGCCACACTACAAGCATAGGCCAGGACACTCCTAATTCCCCTTCGAGTTACAGACATTACAGGTAATAAGTACCAAGACACACACTTCACTCTTTAAAATACACACTGCTGGGCTCTTGAAAAAGAAATTTGAACTTTCATGTCCCTGATAGGTGTCTGATATCCAGTTTAACTGAAAGACATAATGATCGCAAACAACTCCTTTCAAATTCCAATTCAACAAATAAACCCCCAAATAAATTTCCAATTTCCCCTAGATCTTAGCTTATCTTTGTAAATTTTCTTTTCTTCATCTTCTTCTTCTTTTTTTTTTTTTTTTTTAGTTGTTGTTGTTGAGATGGAGACTTGCTCTGTTGCCCAGGCTGGAGTGCAGTGGTGTGTTCTCAACTCACTGCAGCCTCCACCTCCTGGGTTCAAGTGATTCTCCTGCCTCAGCCTCCTGAGTAGCTGAGATTACAGACACGTGCCACCATGCCTAACTAATTTTTGTATTTTTAGTAGAGATGGGGTTTCACCATGTTGACCAGGCTGGTCTCAAACTCCTGACCTCAGGCAATCTGCCCGCCTCGGCCTCTCAAAGTGCTGGGATCACAGGCATGAGCCACTGCGTCTGGCCTTATCTTTACAAATTTTCAATATCACCCCCATCCTCTAAGGGCTGGAGGCCAGCAGTAGGGCACTCTTGTCCTGGAACTCATTCACCATAGACTATCCCACAGGCCAGGCAGCTGCTTATCAGATACGGGGCCTGTTCAAACTTAAATTTCCACCCAAAACAAAAATTCCTTTCAGGTGCAGCTATACACCATTCTACTAAATGTTGGTCTTATTACTACTGGTTTTGGTGCTTTCGTTGATTTACAATCCAAAGGCCCAAATCCTCTAGTAAGCTACTGTTTCAACCAAACATGGCAAATTCTGAAGCCCACATCAATTCAAGCAGGTGGACAAAGTAGAGAGCAGAGAAACATTTTTTCCTGTAATGCATGATGGTGCTGATGACATAGCAACCGAAAAAAAGTTTATATGGAATCAGACTTGTCAGTATCAGAAATTTTGAGACCAAAGTGAACTCTATTCAGGACTCCAGGAAGTAGAGAATATCATTTATTCACAATAGTGCTTTATATTCAATGGCCAGACTCATTTTCAACCGTGCTTTTCAGAATTAAGCGTTTCCTTGGGAATCAAAAGGGAGATTCACAGGCTTTGAGAAGCAGCCTCCCACAGGCTTCTAATGTCTGATCAGAGAGATAAAAACCGTGAGGCATACTTTGTCATAAAATATCTAATATTGTCGGACTATGATTTTTATGAGATAATTTCAGTGGGCCTTAAGATGTAGAACTAACAAATCTGTTTTGTTTTTTTGTTTTTTGTTTTTTTTTTTTGAGACGGAGTCTTGCTCTGTCGCCCAGGCTGGAGTGCAGTGGCGCAATCTCGGCTCACTGCAAGCTCCGCCTCCCGGGTTCACGCCATTCTCCTGCCTCAGCCTCCAGAGTAGCTGGAACTACAGGTGCCCGTCACCTCGCCCGGCTAGTTTTTTGTATTTTTAGTAAAGACGGGGTTTCACCGTGTTAGCCAGGATGGTCTCTATCTCCTGACCTCGTGATCTGCCCGCCTCGGCCTCCCAAAGTGCTGGGATTACAGGTGTGAGCCACTGCACCTGGCAGAACTAACAAATCTTTAATGAAAATATTATGCTGGTCCTTCCCCAAATCCAAATCAATGTTGCCTCTATCACGTTTCTGAATGCTCCCGAAGTCCCATTGTTTTAAAAAAAGAAAGAAAGAAAGAAAGAAATCAGAGTCTCACTTTCCCACTGCAGAACACTTGTAGGGAATTCAAAATGCCTCAATGGGGAGCTGAAGGATGAGGGGTTGCCCGGTAAAGTGATAATCAAAGACATTGGGTTACAACTACAAGCTTTTATTGAGTAGAGCTCTATCCCAAAGATTTTTATCTGCTACTGACATCTCAGAATCTTCCTGGATTCCTGAAAATTATGTGGAATTTCTGTTTTATTCTTTTACACTTACCTCCACAAGTCTAACAAATGGCCACCATGGGCCTGTGCTCCCTATTTCTTTTTTCTTTTTTCTTTTTTTTTTTGAGACGGAGTCTCACTCTGTCGCCCAGGCTGGAGTGCAGTGGCCAGATCTCAGCTCACTGCAAGCTCTGCCTTCCGGGTTTATGCCATTCATCTGCCTCAGCCTCCCGAGTAACTGGGATTACAGGCGCCCGCCACCTCGCCTGGCTAGTTTTTTGTATTTTTTAGTAGAGACGGGGGTTTCACCAGGTTAGCCAGGATGGTCTTGATCTCCTGACCTTGTGATCCGCCCGTCTCGGCCTCCCAAAGTGCTGGGATTACAGGCTTGAGCCACCGCGCCCGGCCTCCTATTTCTAACGTACACTTTCATTTGTCACATTCTGTCACTTCATTCCTGCTCATACTTTCATATAATCATTGAGTTTCATTCTCAGTCATTTTTCCCACTTAGATTATAAAACAAGCTGTGAATGCAGTAAAGACATTCCTAAGGAAGAAGGGGAGAAATCTAATCTGCATAATGATGGAAGAAATGTTATCCCATAAAAAGCCACCAGCACTTCTATTTTTCAGGAAGGTTCATTAGTGGTTTGGGGATTTAACTGTTAAGATTTGTGGGTTGTGGGGAGAGAGGCACCACATAATGTCCACAATGTCACAAAAAAAGTCTTTGCTCCAAACCTAAGGCCATGTATCTCTAGTTCTCTGAGTATATAACCTATAAAAGAGCTTTAATGAGCCACGAAGAGCCATCTGATGGCAATGAGACCACCCTTTGCCATCTCAACAGAAATGACAAAGGCAATATGAGCAGTAGTGGATGGAAGTGGCTGCTGTGATGGGCGCTGCACCTGCTAACTGGGATCACGCTGTCGCAGAGCAGATTGCAGGTGATGCCAGTGCCACAGATGCTGCAAGAGAGCTGTAACGGCCTATCTGGAGAAAACAGAAACCACCTGAGGCCCTGCCTTGCTAATGGAGAACATCAGGGGCACCTGAGGACCCTGTGAACCTACCTGAAATGAGACATTCTGGGGTCTTCTCCATTGGCATTTCCAGAACATCCCAGAGTATTGAGAAGAAATAAGACTTATCCCCCATTTCCTAGTAAGAATAAGACCAGCAATAATAACCCTGATGATGAAAGCAGCTAACATACTGTGCTTACTATGTGCCAGGCACTGTTCTAAGGACTTCACACATTTCTTAACTCATCCTTCCTGCTGGCCCCCTTTCTCCTGGATCCCCCAAAGGCACTTATTAGCCACTGCCAGCCTCTCTGGACTAGGAGAGCAGTGAGAGTATGGAGGGGTGCAGAGACCCATCATTAAGACAGAGCCCTTAGATTAGATCTTTCTTCCTCCGAATCTACTCTTTCTGCTAAATTTTGAGACTGATTTTAAAAACCATTTTTCTTCATTTCTTTCCTCTTTATCCTGAATAAGAAAGTAATTTTCATTTGGGAATGGCACTGGTGAGTTCCCATGGGGAGCAAGTCGGGTGAAAGAGTGGTGCTGGGCAGTCACAGCTGATAGGACACATGCTTTACAGATTGGAGGTATTTCAGAAGGGCAGTGGGGTGAGAGGGGTCTGTAGAAGGATGCAGGCAAATTGCACTTCTAAGACTGTAGGTAGAGTTGTTCAATAGTAGCTGACCAGTTCTGCTTTTATTCCTGTCTTAGACAAAAACCTCTCTTTTTAAAGTGAAATTTTCCCCCACAGGATCCTGGGCAATGATACAATTGTTATTTGGTAAAGTGTGACCCTTAGTGTACTTCACCAAGAAAAGCAATCTTTGTATTTCACAATTTTGACACAACATAGGTTATTGCCTCCCTTGACACTTTAAAAGAATGGTCCAAAAACCTTACTCCACAATGTAATAAAAATGAGTTTCGCTTGTATTCTGCTAAGCTATGCACTGGCCCAGTATCTACCTGACAGGCCCTTGGTGGAGGTTACTCCCTGCGTTGCTGTGTTTTTGCTTTGCTATAAAGAAACACCAGGCTGAGTAATTTATAAAGAAAGGAGGTTTAATTGGCTCACAGTTCTGCAGGCTGGACAGGAAGCATGGCACTGGCATCTGCTACACTTTGGTAAGGGGTAAGGGAGCTTATATTTACAGCAGAAGGCAAATGGGGAGTGGGCACATCACATGGGAAGAGAGGGAACGAGAGAGATGGGGGAGGTGCCATCCTCTTTTAAACAACCACATCTCACATGTACTCAGAGCGAGAACTCATTCATTACCACAAGAAAGGAACTAAACCATTAATGAGGCACCCACCCCTATGATTTAACACCTCACATTAGGCCTCACCTCCAACACTGGGGATTACATCTCAACATGAGATTTGGAGCAGGCAAACATCCAAACCACATCATTTCATCCCTGGCCCCTCAAATTTTATGTCCTCCTTACACTGCAAAATACAATCATCCCTTCCCTATAATCCCCCAAAGTCTTAGCTCATTCCAGCATCAACTCAATCAAAAACCCAAAGTCTCATCTGAGATGCAAGTCAAGTTCCTTACACCTATGAGCCTGTGAAATCAAAACAAGTTATTTACTTCCAAGACACAGCGGTGGTACAGGCACTGAGTAAACATTACCATTCCAAAAAGGAGAAATTGGCTAAAAGAAAGGGGCTACAATTCCTACACAATTCTGAAACCCAGGGGGGTAGGCATTAAATTTTAAAACTCAAAAATCATCTCCTTTGACTCCATGTCCCACGTCCTGGGCACACTGTTGCAAGGGGTCGACTTACAAGGCCTTTGTAGAGTGCTATCCCCATGGCTGCTCTCGTAGGCTGGAGTTGATTGCCTGCAGCTTGTCCACACTAAGAATGCAGGCTGCTGGTGGCTGTACCGTTCTTGGGTCTGGAGGATAGCAGCCCCCTTCCCACAGCTGTGCTAAGCAGTGTCCTGGTGGGGACTGTTTAGGGGCTCCAACCCCACATTTCCCCTAGGTACTCACCTAGTAAAGGTTCTCTGTGGGGGTTCTGCCCCCGTGGCAGGCTTCTGCTTGGGCACACAGACTTTCCCACACATCCTCTGAAATCTAGGTGGACACTGCCAAGCCGCCTTCACTCTTGCATTCTGAGCACCTGAAGGCTTAACACCGTGTGGAAGCTGCCAAGCCTTAAAGCTTGCACTCTCCGCAGCAACAGTGCAAAGCTGTATCTGGGGACCTTTGAGCCACAGCTGGAGCAGCGGAGATGTGGGGAGCAGTGTCCTGAGGCTGCACAGGACATTGGAGCCCTAGGCCTGTCTCACGAAACCTTTCTTGGCTCCTAGGCTTCTGGGCCTTGGATGGGAGGGGCTGCCTTAGGGATTTCTAAAATGCCTTCGAGGCCTTTTTCCCATGATCTTGGATATTTCACCTGGTTCTCTTTCAGTCATGCCAATCTCTCTAGCAAGTAATTGCTCCACAGCCTGCTTGTTTTCCTTTCAGAAAATGCTTTTTCCTTCTCTGCCACATGGCTAGACTGTGAATTTTCCAAATTCTTACACTCTGCTTCCCTTTTAACCGTAAGTTCCAACTTTAAGTCATTTATTTGCTCTCATATCTGTTTGTAGGCTGTTCATAGCAGCCAGGATACATGTTGAATGCTTTACTGCTTAGCAATTTCTTCCACCTGATACTCTTAAGTTCAACCTTCCACAAACCCCTAGTGTCAGAGGCGTGTGAACCAGAGCAACTCCATCTTAAATAGGAGCGTGGTAAAATGAGGCTGAAACCTACTGGCCTGCATTCCCAGATGGTTAAGGCATTCTAAGTCACAGGATGAGATACGAGGTCAGCATAAAATACAAGTCATAAAGACCTTGCTGATAAAACAGTTTGCAGTAAAGAAGCCGGCCAAAACCCTGCAAAACCAAGATGGCCACAAGAGTGACTCTGGTCGTCCTCACTGCTACACTCCTACCAGTGCCATGACAGTTTACAAATGCCCTGGCAACATCAAGAAGTTACCCTATATGGTCTAAAAAGGAGAGGCATGAATAACCCACCCCTTGTTTAGCATATCATCAAGAAATAACCATAAAAATGGTCAACCAGCAGCCCTCAGGGCTGCTCTGCCTGAGGAGTAGCCATTCTTTTATTCCTTTACTTTCTTAATAAACTTGTTTTCACTTTGCACATTCTTTCTTTCTTTCTTTTTTGAGATGAAGTCTTGCTCTGTCACCCAGGCTGGAGTGCAGTGGCGCAATCTCGGCCCACTGCAGCCTTTGTCTCCCGGGTTCCAGCAACTTTACCATGTTGGCCAGGCTGGTCTCAAACTCCTGATCTCAGGTGATCCGCCTGCCTCAGCCTCCCAAAGTGCTGGGATTACAGGCATGAGCCACTGCATCTGGCCTTTTTTCTTTTTTTTCTTTTTTTTTGAGGTGGAGTCTCACTCTGTCGCCCAGGCCGGTGGAGTGCAATGGTGTGATCTCAGCTCACTGCAACCTCTGCCTCCCAAGTTCAAGCAATTCTCCTGCCTCAGCCTCCCAAGTAGCTGGGACTACAGCTGCTTGCCACCACACTGGGCTAATTTTTGTATTTTTAGTAGAGATAGGGTTTCACCATGTTGGTCAGTCTGGTCTCAAACTTCTGACCTCAGGTGATCCACGCGACTCAGCCTCCCAAAGTGCTGGGATGACAGGCATGAGCCACCGCACCCAGCCCCCTGAATTCTTTCTCGCGTCAGATCCAAGAACCCTCTTGGGATCTGGATCAGGACCCCTTTCTGGTAACACTTGGACATGGACACAATGCAGCCAAACCCTTTGCTAGGGCATAACACAGGTGACCTTAACTCAGTTCCCAATAACTTCCTCATTTCCATCTGAGACCTGGTCAGCCTGGCCTTCACTGCTGGTATTTCTATCAGCATATTGGTCACAACCATCTCACAGTCTCTAAGAAGTTTCAAACTCTCTGTTGTCTTCCTATCTTCTTCTGAGCCCTCCAAATTCCTACAACTTCTGCCCATTACCCAGTTCCAAGGCCACTTCCACATCTTCAAACATCTTTATAGCAACACCCCACTCTTGCTATCAATGTTCTGTTTAGTCCATTTGGGATTGCTATAAAGAAGTACCTGAGACTGGGTAATTTATAAAGAAAAGAGGTTTAATTGACTCACAGTTCTGTGGGCCATACAAGAAGAATGATACTAGCATCTGCTCAGCTTCAGGTGAAGTCTCAGGGAGCTTACAATTGTGGCAGAAGGCTAAGCAGGAGCAGACATGTCACATGGCAAGAGAGGGAACAAGGGGATTGGGGAGGTGTCACACTCTTTTAAACAACCAGGTATCTCAAGAACTCAGTCATTATCATGAGAATGACCCTAAGCCATTTATGAGGGATCCGCTCCTATGATTCAACACCTCCCACTAGGCCCCGTTTCCAACATTGGGGATTACATTTCAACATGAGATTTGGAGGGGACAAACATCCAAGCCATGTCACCTGCTTCTGCCTCCCAGTAATGAATAAGAATGAGCCATTCATGGCCTTGGAATATAGTCCATTTCAGTCTGATCAGCAATTCCTATTCTGGGGAGTGATAATGACCATGGTCACCCCTCTTACCCTACTAAGGTTGGCAATTTATGGTTCCCAGGGAGGACTTGGACTTTCTAGGACCCATCCAACACAGGGAGGGGAGTTTTGGCAGCACTCAACTAAGACAGCAGGCAGCAGCACACAGCAATAGGGGGTCTTCCCACATGGTGTCAGCCACATGGGAGAGCCAGTTAGTAAGCCAAGAGCAGGCTAAAGCTATGTTGCTGTGTCCCTCACAGCTGTGACCACACCCCCTACTCACTTTACCAATAGTACTTTCCTCTCATTTGATCTTTTCATGGGATTTGGTCTTGAAAAATATCTTTCCCAGGAGAGTAGCTATAAAGTCTAGCCCTCCCCTGACAGGGCTCCAGGGAGGTGGTTGTGGATATTTACAATACACTTCACAGAATACTCCTTTATCTATCTTGGCCTAATGCTTACATTTCCAACCCGTAACCACGTGTACCTCTCACAGGAAGCTTGTTTACACTGACAGATGCCCTTGTAGCTTGTGTCTGACCTGTGTCCAGTTTATTCTTACCAAGATAGCCACTCTCTAGGACAGCCCCGACTATAAGGAGAGTTGGGTTCAGGTGTGTTGGTCAGGTGGGACACAGAGGAAGTGGGCATACCAAAACACATGAAATAACCCAAGCATTTTATTACTCACAGATCCATGAGAGAAGAGCAGTGCCCATGAGGGCTGACAGAAAGTCCAGTAACAGTATGGTATTCAGTCAGCAGATGGGAGAAACACAGAGAACCCCTTATCTGTACAGATAAGGGGTTGTACATACCTGCATTATAGCAAGTATGTACTATATTTGCAGAAATGCAAAGACTCACTAAATCCTACTTCAAGATTGGTGGGGACCATGACAAAGGCAGAGACAACCACTGTTCCGAGGTAAGCAAGTCTATGCAAACCTACCCCCAAAGGCCAAGGGTGCTGAGAGGTCAAAGAAAGAAGCAGACAAATCTAGTTTCTCAGAAAGAAATATTTAATAGGGACCTACCAATAGAAGCCATTTCTCTGGTGGCCACAAGATAGTGGATCCCCACACCCGTCCTCCAGAAAGTATTCTTTGTATAGCAAGATTTTAGGGTAAAACATGTGCAGCTAGTTATGCCTCAGACTTCCTTGTGAAATTCATGACCACTGGGAAGGTTAGGTAAACATCTTTATGAGGGGTTATCTATGCTACAGGCATTGTTTAAAGAACACTTTGATATGTGGGGTTCAAACATCAATCATCATGGAGTTTTCACTTCAAGATGGCATCACTCTTGCCATACAGCAAGCTGTTTTCCCACAGCCACTAACTGGTTAAATATTAAGGAGTAGGCCGGGCGCGGTGGCTCAAGCCTGTAATCCCAGCACTTTGGGAGGCCGAGGCGGGTGGATCACGAGGTCAGGAGATCGAGACCATCCTGGCTAACATGGTGAAACCCCGTCTCTACTAAAAATACAAAAAAATAGCCGGGCGAGGTGGCGGGCGCCTGTAGTCCCAGCTACTCGGAGGCTGAGGCGGGAGAATGGCGTGAACCCAGGAGGCGGAGCTTGCAGTGAGCCGAGATCGCGCCACTGCACTCCAGCCTGGGCGACACAGCGAGACTCCGTCTCAAAAAAAAAAAATATTAAGGAGTTAGGGAAATTCTCAGGAAGGAGGTAAGGAAGGTTGGAATGGGTAAAGTGAGAATAGCATCAAAAATAGTGAGTGTGGGTCATGGTGGCTCATGCCCGTAATTTCAGCTATTCAGGAGGCTGAGGCAGAAGGATTGCTTGAGGCCGGGAGTTTGAGATCAGCCTGAGCAACATAGCAAGCTCCTATCTCTTAAAAAAAAAAAAAAAAAAAAAAAAAAAAAAATTTAATTAGCTAAGTATGGTGGCTCACATTTAATTCCAGTTACTTGGGAGGCTGAGCTGAGGCAGGAGGATTTCTTGATCCCAGGAGTTTGAGGTTGCAACCTGGATGACAGAGTGAGACACCGTCTTTTTAAAATAGTGAGCAGTTTTACGAGGGAGATGAATGACAGTAGGTACCTGGCAGAAGTATTAATATTTGCGTAGTCCTGGGGACCTTCAATAGGATGACTTAATTGAATGGGATGGCTATCATGGTGAGGAACAGCTATCATGGTGAGGATTTCAAGTCTCATATCAAACTGGAATGGCAAAAATTGGAGGGCAAATAGACCTTTTAATATCTCTTAAATTATACCACAAACGTAGATGACAGATAAATAAAGGAGGTTAATAAAGGAAATGCCTTCAGCCATATATATGGTAAACACTTAGTAGGCATTCAAAGATGAACAAACCTAGATCCCAGTTTCAAGAACCGTATATTACATATCCATCCCTTTTCATTTTGTTTTATTCTCATATTAGAGTGTAGCTGCGGCTGGGCGCTGTGGCTCATGCCTATAATCCCAGCACTTTGGGAAGCCGAGGTGGGTGGATCATTTGAGGTCAGGAGCTAGAGATCAGCTTGACCAAAATGGTGAAATCCCATCTCTACTAAAAATACAAAAATCAGCTGGGCGGTAGTGGCATGCACCTGTAATACCAGCTACTCTGGAGGCTGAGGCAGGAGAATCATTTCAACCCAGGAGGCAGAGGTTGCAGTAAGCCGAGATCATGCCACTGCACTCCAGTCTGGGCAACAGAGTGAGACCCTGTCTCAACAACAACAGCAACAACAACAACAACAACAAAAAGAGTGTAGCTGCTAAATAGCTACTAAAATGCTTTCCAATGTGACCAAATTACTATACTCTATAGCAGGCCAGTCTCTTAGCTAAATTATAACCGAGTTCCTTTGAGCTCTGAATACCTGTGACCCAATCATGCTCTGAACAGTTTATATGCACAATTTGTATTACAATAATTGCATTTACTGTAAAACAGGTACACCCTGTAGAAACTTCTGTAATTCTGAATCATATTCCAGCCATTTTGTGTGTCCCTTCCAAAATAGAAGAAATAACATTCCAACTCTCATTAGGTCAGCAATGAAGATATTGAATTAAATCAGAACAGTGAGTAAGACAGTTTCAGGGAGCTCTCCTTTAAAATGGAAATTAGATGTTAAGCTGAGGAAAGGGGGAGGAAAATTAGTTCAAAAGATAACACTTGAGTTATGATAGCTCCAATATGGTACCATAATGACAGATTTCTAACCCATGATTAATTTAACCAGTCACATGATTAACCTGCCAGTTATGTCAAAATGAATTGGCCTGAATAATGAATTCTGAAAATAGTTCCAGCAGATGTGAAAGCAATTAGGGAAGGGAGTAAAGGAGGAAGGGAGGAGAGATTAGTTGAGAGAAAGGCTAGGGCCGTGGATGGGAAGTAGAATTCTATTCACATGTCATTTCACTGGCATTACTTCAGCACCACGGACTCTTCGACATAGTCTCAATTCAATGTGCCTCATAAAGTAAGAAGTACCTTTAACTCCCAGCAAGTCGTTGCTTGATCGGATTTGGAACCAATTGTTCATAAATACAAAATTGGCAGTCATCTATCTATATGCTGTGATTTAAAAGATACTGGAAGGTCCATTTGATCCTAAATGTTTGCATTTCCAGCTTGACATAGCACTTCTGCCTAGTACCTACTACCAGACCACTTTGTTGCCTACTGCCTAGACTTCCTTCTACAGAGCACTACTGAGTCTTTCCCAGCTGTCCAAGCTAACTTTATGCATTTTTAAAGCCTACAGATTCTGGCTGGTCTGCAAATGACTAAGACAAAATAGTATGCATACTGTTAAATATGTGACTCCTGAGAGATATAAGTAAAACAGGTTCCCAGTCCTCTTAGCTCTTTTAAAAATTAAAGGTAAGCCTGTTTGTGAATAATCAAATCTTGCAGGAATGAAACATGAAGAAACTACAACTATACGTAAAAACAGATGACTCCCACAAACAAATGTACAAAAGAAGCCAGAAATAAAAAGAGTACAACTGTACAATTCCATTAAAATAAAGTTCAAAAACAGGCAAAACTAAACTATAGCATTGGAAGGCCAAATTTTGGGGGGGTAAAGTAATGGAAATTGGGATGAGACAAAAGGGGCTTCTGGTGTCCTGGCAATGTTCTATTTATTGAACCAAGTGATAGTTACCCAGGTATTTACTTTGTTATAATTGATTGATAATTCATTTTCACTTCTTTTTCTCTCTCTCTGTCTCCCTTTCCCCCTTTTTTGAGATCGGGTCTTACTCTGTCACCTTGGCCAGAGTGCAGTGTCACAATCATGGCTAACTGCAGCCTCGGCCTCTCCAGCTAAAAGTGATTCTGTCATCTCAGTCTCCTGAGTAGCTGGGACTACAGGCATGCACCACTATGCCTGGCTAGTTTTTGTTTTTATTTGTAGAGATGGGGTTTCACCATGTTGCCCAGGCTGGTCTTAAACTCCTGAGCTCAAACAATCTGCCTGCCTTGGCCTCCCAAAGTGCTGGGACTACAGGTGTGAGCCTGGCCTGTACGTTTCTTTATATGTAATATACTTCATCTAAAATCATTTTTAAAAGAAGCAATTGTTAAGTCAGTTACATCTATGGAATTTCAAGAGGTCACAAATAGCCAAAACAAATCTTTAAAATGAAAACAAAGTTTCAGATCTCACACTTTCTGATTTCAGAACTTACTACAAAACTACAGTAAGCAAAGCAGTGTGGTACTAGCATAAAGATAGACATATAGACCAATAGAATAGAAAAGAGATCCCAGGAATAAACCTTTGCATATATAGTCAAATGATTTTCAACAAGGATGCCAAGATCATTCAGTGGGGAAAAGACAGTCTTTTCAACTAAATGCTGCTGGGAAAACCGATATCCACCTGCAAAAATTTTTTTAAAAAATGAAGTTGGACTCTTACTTTAGACCATATATAAAAATTATCTCAAACTAGATCAAAGACTTAAATGTAAGAGCTAAAGTTATAAAACTCATAGAAGAAAACTTTGTGTCATGGATTTTGGAAATGATTTCTTGGATATGATAACAAAAATTTAGGCAACAACAAAAAAACAGATTAAGTTGGACTGTACATATAAAAATTTTGTGCATCAAAGGACATTATTAACAGAGTTAAAAGGCAACCCACAGAATAAGAGAAAATATCCACAACTGACATATCTGACTAGGAGTTAATACCCATAATAAATGAAGAACCCCTGCAACTCAACAACAACAAAAAAACCGTGCTTTTTAAAATGAGCAAAGGATTTGAATAGATATTTCTCCAAAGAAGATATACAAATGGCCAATAAACACAGAAAGGATGTGCAACATCGCTAATCATCCGAGAAATGTAAATCAAAACCACGATGAGATACGTCATACCATTTAGGATGGCTATTATTTTTTAAAAAACAAAATAATTATCATTGGTGAGGATATGGAGAAATTGGAACCCTGTGCATTGTTGTTGATAAATGGTGGAGCTGCTGTGAGAAATGCTGTGGTGATTTCTTTAAAAATTAAAAAAGGAATTATCATCTGATCAAGCAACTCCACTTCTGGTATGTATCCGAGAGAGATGAAAGCAGGGACTTGAACAGATATTTATATTTCTATGTTCGTAACAGTATTATTCACAATAGCCAAAAGTGGAGGCAAGACAAGTGTCCATCTACAATGTGGTGAGAAGGCATAGTATTCAGCCTTAAGAAGGAAGGAAATTCTGAGACATGCTACAACATAGATGAACCTTAAGGATGTTATGTTAAGTGAAATAAGCCAGTCCCAAAGGGACAAATGCTGTATACTACCACTTATATAAGGAAACTCAGAAAGTCAAATTCACAAAGAAAATAGAATGGTGGTTACTAGATCCTGGGAAGAGGCAGAGAATGGAGAATGATTGTTTAATGGGTACAAATTTTCAGTTAGGGAAGATGATAAAGTTTTGGTGATGGATAGTGGTGATGGCTATGCAGCAATGTAGTTATGTACGGAAGGTACTTAATGCTACTGAACTGTACACTTAAAAATGGTTAAAATGGTATAGATGTATAGATGTCGGGGGGCTGAGATGGGGTCTTGCTCTGTCACCCAGGCTGGAGTGCAGTGGCACAATCACGGCTCCTGCAGCCTTGATCCCCAGCCTCCAGGCTTATGTAACCCACATACCTCAGCCTCCCGAGTAGCTGGGACCACAGGCATGCACCACCATGCCCGGCTAATTTTCTTTAGAAACAGAGTTTTGCTATGTTGTCCAGGCTGGTCTCAAGCCCTTGGGCTCAAGCAGCCCTCCTGTCTCGGCCTCCAAAGTGCTGGGATTATAGGTATGAGCCACCACGCCCAGCCAGTAAATTTTATGTTATGCATATTTTACCACTTTTTTTAAAAAGGCAACTACAACAAAACATGGCCCTGGAAAAGAAGCTGTACTCTATGCCAGCAGTTCACAAAAGTAAATGAGGACACTAGACTAGTGCCTGGCTAGCTGTTTGGGAATTATTTTGGGAGCTTGGCTAAAATCCAAACTCTGGGACCCACATCAATATTCTAACTCAAAATGTCTTGAATGAGTGGGGTGTGAACATTTTCTTATGTTCCTCTGGCAATTCTAATACGCAACCTGCGTTGAAGGCTATTATTCTGCAATTTCACCATATCAGATTTCAAGGCAAAAATGTGATTTTTTTTTGTTTATAACCGACTCAATCCCAAAAGTCCTAATTTTATATGATGAAATGTAGACTTTTGGTTATGCTTTTACATAACACTATGTTAATATTGAGGAAAAGTCTAAAGTCTATTAAATCAAGGTCTGAAATCTTGGCTTCATTGACAGTTTTTTAAAATAATTGATTAATGTAAATCTTTGAAAATTATGTCTTTAGATATATTTTATCAACTCTGTTAACTTTGTGTTGAAACTTCTCAGAGGTCCATGAAATACTTTCTAAGCTATCAGAGAAATGTCATCTCATATTTTATCTTGGTAAATGCTGGCATTCTAGAAATATCTGGTTCTTTAGTCATAGGCACATCATAATTTATATTGTAAAAGTCAGCTTCCACCTGAGATAATCAGTGTCTTTTCAGTGAAAGTATTATACAGTAATTATATCCCATTTTTATCTACAGATTAATTCATTATTAACAGCTTTATGATTTTACATTATCGAACGGTATCTTTCTGAAGCCAGGGCATTTATTTAACTATATGTTAAATCAAGAGCTGAAAGATGTCTCTGGGCAAATCTTGGTAAATGTCGACGCTTGATAAAATGAAAACATTGACCTGAAATTGGAAGACCTGGTGTGTGAGATTGTATGCCACCCAGGTCCTCTCCTCAAGACTAAGTACTCATGGCCTCAGCTGATTAAAAGGGACCTCAGCCAAAAGGTTATGCCTCCCCCAGGAGTCAGTCTGCATGCAATGACTGGGGGGCTCAGCCCCCTCATCTTTATCTGCACATCTCTGAAGATTCCTCCAGCTTTTGTTTCCAGGCTAAGGCTGCATCAGAGTTCAATTTCTCTGCCCAATCCTGCTTCCCTCACTCCTGAGAACAAGCCTTAATAAATCATTTGCAATAGAATCTCCATCTCAGAGTCTGTTTCCAGGGAAACCAGATCTGCATCACTTCTATTGTCAACTAGTGATGTTGACCACAGTAAAGTCACTTAATCACCGCTCCCTCTGTAAATGAAGCAGTCTGACTGAATGGGCTTGGGGCCACCAGGAATCTCCAGTGCTACATTGAACAATGTTCTGCAGTGGCAGAGACCTGCCCTTGGGTCTCACCTCCTGTGATCCAGTTCATACATTTCACAACCCATCCCTTTATATGACAAGGTGGGAAAATTCTGTATCATTACTAGGTGCCTCTTTAAAATTCATCAATTTCAAAGGTGCTTAGAGCCTGTCACTGGATAGAAAATTTTCTGGGATGAATACAGTCCTAGGTGGCCAACTCATATCAGTTTACCCAGGACCTCCCTAATTTTAGCACTAATAGTCCCATGGCCCTGGAAGCACCTCAATCTGACTGGTCACCCTACTGTAGCTTCATATGTCCCCTAGTCCCTTGGGCTTACACAATTAGTTACTGGCCTGATGACTCTGGCTGTCTGACCTGTACACAGGACTGAATCTCAGTCCAAACCCACAAGTCTAGGTCAGATCTGCTTTACATTTTTGTGGCCCTCTCTATTTTTCCTGGGTAGGACTTATCACAACTATAAGTATTGGTTATGTCATTATTTGTTTAATTTTTATCTTCTCAACGAGACTGTAAGTGTCAAATGGACCTATGTGCCTTGTGCACGGCTGTATCCTTTGTGCTTAACAGGGAGCCTGGCACACAAGCAATGATCAATACATATTTGCTGAATAAATGAACGAAGAGAGAAGGAAGGAGGAGGGTAATGCCTGGGACTCTCTCAGAGGATGAAAGACTAGGAAAGGATAAAGTGTAAGTTAGTCGGAATAAAAGTAGATGAATAAGGGATGGAGGACTGTATATATGTGTGTCCAATCTTGTGCCGTGTTTCCATTTTCTTGTATCATATCACCATGTTACTAAACTATTGTTAAGCTTTTGGTTAATTCTAACACGCAGGTTTGACACGTATTTACAATTTTTTCTCAGAGCAATTATTCTGTGCCTTGAATAGAACAGATCCTCAATTTATTTTTAAAAAGTGTTATCTGAATAAGCGAGATGTGTCACCATGGTGAAGGTCACTGCATCAGATACTTCCCTGACAAGAAGCTTTTAAGTTCTTAGGATCATAGCACTTTTTCTTAGCAGAGATTTGATCAAACCTCCCAATTATTCTTCATAGCAAGACAACTGCATATCTTGGTTCTCTCAAAGCAGTAGTATCTATGGATTTCTATTTTTTTCTCACTGGCTACTACTAATGTGTAAGGCGAGTCCTTTCTTATCATCTGAAGACACACTGAAATTCTCTTTTTGCATATCCTCATGACCATTTTAAAAACCTTTTAGTATAACTCTCCACTCACATAACAACTTCTTAATCTTGTTGTTGCTTAAACTGAAACTGGCCTCAATCAAAACGTGTCTTTAAAAAATATAGAACTTGGCCAGGCGCGGTGGCTCACGCCTGTAATCCCAGCACTTTGGGAGGCCGACGCAGGTGGATCATGAGATCAAGAGTTTGAGACCATCCTGACCAACATGGTGAAACCCCGTCTCTACTAAAAATAAAAAATCAGCCAGGCGTGGTGGCATGCACCTGTAATCCCAGCTACTCAGGAGGCTGAGGCAGGAGAATCACTTGAACCTGGGAGGCAGAGGTTGCAGTGAGCTGAGATCATGCCACTGCACTCCACCCTGGGCAACAGAGCAAGACTCCATCTCAAAAAAAATATATGTGTGTGTGTGTGTGTATGTGTGTGTGTATGTATATATATGTGTATATATATGTGTATATATGTGTATATATATGTGTGTGTGTATATATATATAACTTGCTGTGTTCTATAAAGTTGCTTATCAATAAATGTTACCCATTTCCAATAGCAAGTAATAGAAACAGAATTCGTATTGAAAATGTTCTCCTTTTAGATTCCAGTACAATAATGATTAATTTTGGAATGTGAAAATGCACTTTCCCCGTATGAAATACTATCATTGATTTCTGCCTTTTTCTCTATTCTTATAGGTGACTTATGTCCTTGGAACATCTAGAGTTCTACAGTAACTGAATAACTTCATTTTTCAAGCTGAAAGATTACCTTTTATCTCATCAAACTATTTCTTACTAACTATAAAATATTTATAAAATTCCACTGATGAATTCGTTGCTCTAACTTATAAGATAAACCGTACGAACTAAGTGATGTAAGTACATAAGTCAACATGTCACATGATAAACAGATAATTGGTAGATCAAACAATTTAAATACCCTTTGTCCAAGCCTAATTTCAATGCAAAATTGTGATGTTTGCAGCTCCCAGCCTCCTGTCTCAGGGTTCCTTGACTGAGATGATGAAGGCTTAATCCTACGAGAACAGCATGCTGCAAGTCACCAGCTCCCAAACGATGACCTGTGGACTGTTGGGAATCTGGAAGACCCTTTCAGGGAGTCCGTGAGACAAAAAATTAATTTTATAATATTACTAAGACATAATTTGGGGGTTCTGCTTCTGCCTCTCACCATGTTAACGTTTCTATTGATATCACAAGGCAACAGTGAAGAAAACTGCTGCCCCTCGGTACATTTTAATATAGTGGCACCAAACCATGCTAGTGGTCCTCTTATTCTTTACCAACATGTACTTCCTGGAGGGGGAAAAGGTCAGTTTCACTTAATACTGCCCTGCATAAAGCACACAAAAAAATGTTAATTTTCTTAAATTTGAACTGTTGGGAACATGTATTTTAAAATATTCTGTAAGATGAAATGGAAAACATGCCTAAGGAACTTCTACGGCATGCTAAAATAAAATAGTTCTGTCTCTAGGAAAGCATTTGTGAAGTTGATTTGTGAGCTGAACTAGCTGCTTTTTCATGTAACACTATTTCACTAGAAAGAACAACTGACAGGCACAATGCTAATTCAGATATGGGTATTTGGCAGACATTTTATTGAAAATGAACACAGTGAGACTTTAACTTCAAAGAAAGCAGCTGACAGTTTTGTTCCTAATGATAAAATGCTAGCTTTCAAGTAAACACTTAAGATTTCGGAAAACTTGTATCCAACACTGAGTACATAACAGTTTACCCATACTTAATGGCTTTTATGATTAAATTGGTAATAATATAACAAATGTGCTTTTTTTGATATTGTATAATGAAATGTGCCAACATCTGAAAGATCTACATAACTCAGGGAAACGATACTTTCCAGACAACTAATTCATCATGTTACAAAATCATGCATGGGTAAAAGATCCGTTCAAAGTGCAAATTAGAGCAATGGATTTGAATGTAAGAAAGTATAAAAAGATCACCGGTATGGGCCAGGTGCAGTGGCTCATGCCTGTAATCCAGTACTTTGGGAGGCCTAGGCAGGTGGATCATGTGAGGTCAGGAGTTCAAGACCAGCTAGGCCAAAATGGTGAAACCCCGTCTCTACTAAAAAGACAAAAGTTAGCTGGGCATGGTGGCGAGCACCCATAATCCCAGCTACTTGGGAGGCTGAGGCAGGATAATTGCTTAAACCTGGAAGGCGGAGGTTGCAGTGAGCCGAGATTGCACCACTGCACTGTAGCCTGGGCAGCAGAGGGAGACTGCCTCTCAAAAAAAAAAAAAAAAAAAAATCACTGGTATGGTTTTACATTCCACATTGCAACTAATCTTTAAGAAACTACCACTTATCAAATTTTGGTGAAATTTCAAAGAACAAGATCAATAATTATCTGACAAGCTATTAAAATACTCCTTGTTCATTCTAATTTATATCTCTAAGAAGCCAAATTTTCTTTATAGTTATCTAGAAGCCACATTTTACAACAGATTGAATGCAGAAGAAGATATAAGAATCCAGCAGTCTTCTATTAAATTAAGCACTAAAATATTTTTTAAATGTCAAACAATGTCACTCTTCACACTAATTTTTTGTTTTGGAAAATATAATTCTCTTTTATTTAAAATGTGTTATTTGTGGTAGCGTATACTAGGATTATTATTGCTGTTTTTAATTGAATTAAAGAGTAAAAATGTTAAACCTTTCTTAGTTTTAATTTCTAATGCAATACATAACAATAGATGTAACCCAAAAGTTCTTTGGGATCCTTAGTAATTTTGAAGAGTGTGAGACATCCTGAGCTCAGAAAGCTTGAGAACTGCTACTTGAGATGCTCATGTACTTATTTTGCCCAAGCCAGTTTGAGGCAGTTTTTTGCCATTTGCAACAAAAGTCAAAACTGATATAGGAGAAGAGGAAAGGAGCTGAGTTCCAAGTTTGGGAACATTCCAATGCCAAGATAAAGAATCAGCCTCAATATTCAGAACAAACAACAAGAATTCAGTGAATGCAAACTATAGGAACCAGAGGTGATTGTGATAATTTAAGCCTTCCTTGCTCTCCCAACTTAAGGATCTATAAAAACATTGGAAACCAAGAGGTCAATTTGATCAGGTCTGCCTGCCCTTCTTGCTTGTGTTCACTTGCTTTTTGTGTTTTGGGTGTTTTTGTTTTGTTTTGGTTTTTTGTTTTCTTTTTCCACGAAGCTGGAGGCCTTGCCACTGGACGTCAAAACTTAACCTTCACTGGCTACTTTAGAGATAACCTTCATAGATCACCATAGGAATGGTCACTTCAGTTGTTTTTCAGAAACTTGGGCTAGCTCCTGTCCGGTTCAAACTAGTGGAGACCACCAGCCCTTGAATCGGGCCTGTGCAAGTGCCTGAGGGGTGGTTTTTTGACATCAGAGGGCCAAAAACTTCATCCTTAGATTATGGTAGCACCATCATTTTCTGTACATATGTCCTCCAAAATGCCATGAACTTCAGCTATATTTGCACAGAATGAACCTGTTGCTTCATTTTTCCCCACTACCAATCACCTTTCCCCACACCTTAGACCACCCACTTCCCTGATGCGTAAACATCCCTAAGCCTTATCTTTGGGGAGGTGCATTCAAGAGCTGTTCTCCTGTCTCTTCAATCAGTGCCCTTGCAAATAAGTCTTTTCTCTTTTGTAAAACTCGTGTCACAGTGATTGATTTACTGCTCACAGGCAGAACAAACTTGGATTTGCTGGAAATATATTGAGGGCATTTTGGACTTTCTACCAGATTCAGAATTGAGATTTATTCAAAATATTAAGAGGAACAATGATTCAAATTGACATCTGGGTAACACATGGTTCAAATAAAAATTTTTTACCTATAGAAATTTGATTTCAAGAAATTATGCCCAAAAGTCCATCACTGATGGACAAACCAAAGGGGGTATAGCTGTACATTGGAATATTATTTGACCATGAAAAAGAATGAAGTACTGATTCATGCCACAACATTCATGGATGAACTTTGAAAACATAATGATACATGAAAGAAACTGGGCCAAAAAGCAACATATTGTATGATTGCCATTATTGATCTATCTATCTATCTATCTATCTATCTATCTATCTATGGAGATGGAGTCTCACTCTGTTGCTCAGGTTAGTGGTGCAATTTCCACTCACTGCAACCTCCACCTCCCAGATTCAAGCAATTCTCCTGCCTCAGCCTCCCTAGTAGCTGGGATTAAAGGTGCCCACCACCACGCCTGGCCATTTTTGTATTTTTAGTGGAGACGGGGTTTCACCACATTGGCCAGGCTGGTCTCAAGCTCCTGACCTCAGGTGATCCACCTGCCTCAGCCTCCCAAAGTGCTGGGATTAAAGGCGTGAGCCACCACGCCCAGCCAATTGCCTTTATATGAAAGGTCAGAACAGGCAAATACATAGAGACTTAACATGGATTCGTGATTGCTAGGAAGCAGAGTGAGAGGAGATGCTGAGGGATTGCTATGGGGGATGGAGTTTCTTTTAGGGGTGATGAAAATGTTCTGGAATTAGATAGTGGTAATGGTTGTACAACTTGTAACTACACTAAAAATCAATTATACACTTTAAAGTGGTGAATTTAATGCTATGTAAATGATGTCTGAGCTTTAAAAATTACATAAAATAACTTATAAACTTGGTGTATTAGTTTCCATGGCTGCTGTAACAAACAACTCTAAAGGTATAACCTGTGGCTTAAAACAACAGAAATATATTCTCTCACAGTTCTGAGGCCAAAAGTCTGAAATCAAGGTGTCGGCAGGGCTCCACTCCCTCTGGAAGCTCTATGAGATATTCTATTCCTTGCCTGACAGCTTTGGTGGCTGCTGGCATTCCTTGGTCACATTACTCCAATCTCTGCCTCTGTCCTCACATTGCCTTCTTGTGCGTGTGTGTGTGTGTGTGTGTTTGTGTGTGTGTGTCCCCTTTGCCTCTGCCTCTTTCTAGTAAAAACACTTGTAGCATTTAGGGTCCATCAAGATCATCTCATCTCAAGGTTCTCAACTTAATCATATCTGCAAAGACCCATTTTCCAAATATTCACAGGTTCTGGTGATTCTGAAGTGGACATATCTTTGAGAGTCATTATCAACCTACCACACCTGGGTTTATAGATAAATAACTGATGTGGTATGGCAGCCATTCGTGTGTGCCACCTGAATTTTCCTTCAAGAAAGAACTTGCCTCTCACTCATAAGTGGGAGTTGAACAATGAGAACACACGGACACAGGGAGGGGAACATCACATACTGGGGCTTGTCGGGGGGTGGGGGGCAAGGTGGGGGATACCATTAGGACTAATGCATGCGGGGCTTAAAACCTAGACAACAGGTTGATAGGTGCAACAAACCACCATGGCACGTGTATATCTATGTAACAAATCTGCATGTTCGGTACATGTATCCCAGAACTTAAAGTAAAATAAAAAAGGAAAAACAAAGAAAGAACTTGCCAGTCAGCATGAAGCTGTATATTAGCTGGCAGCCTCCAGCTATATTACCTTCAGGATATGCCACATCATTTGAGCTGAAGCTACGTTCTTCTCAAGCAGTCCCAAGCCAGTAACTGAGTCTGGCGATATATGAGAAGCTACTCATTCGCCCAGCATGGAATTCACCTCCTGGCAGTCTTTATGCCAGAGCTCCCCATTGGCTTGCCTGAGATTTAGCTCTTCCTCCTTAATCTACCACTCTTCTTCTTCTCCTTACCTACCCATTCCTATTTCTTCTTCCTTTTACATTTCACAGGGTCACTTTCATGAATCTCTCCCATTGCCAACTTGGGCTTGGCGTCTTCTACCTTAGAGAAACCAGACTTAATCCATTGATAACTGAGAGTGGTCCAAGACAGCAGATAGCAAGATGGACCTCGGGGATTAGATAACTCACTTCCTTGCTAGAAATGATGACCCCATACCCTGGTGGCATGGCTAGTCTCTGGTAGAATGTAGGGGTCTGTTTGCTAAACTTTTACCAATGGTGACTCAGAACAGTATTCTGGTAGAGGCAACTTCTCTGGCCAGTGTGATAATTCAGGCAGTTGAGGGTGAATGATGCATACAAGGACAATGGAATTGGCTGGTTATTAATTTGTATTGATGCCATACAATAGGATAATGAGAAATTGAAGGCAGTTAACAAACATTTAAAAACTAAGTATGAGAGCCAAAGGACCTCTCTGGCAGCTTACAAAGAGGCCTTGATCTCCTGCAGTGAGAGAACAGACACAGCTGTGGAGCAAATTCAGGGTAGCCAAACTTCAAAGGCAATGAATACTCAGCCAAGGCAAGTCTGTTATGCTAAGATCGAGGCTTTGTTTAGAAACTATGGGACCCTGAATCATGGAATGTGGATGAATCCTCAAAGACTTTGGCTCTCAGAGCATGCTGAGGTTCCCTACCCCTCCGTATTCACAGTCAGTGATTCTTCCATGAGACCCTATTTGAGTTAGCATTTCCCCTATGTGAAAAGACCCCTCCTCTGCAAGACAACTGATTTCCCTTCAGAAGCTGACCCCTCTTCTCACCTGGCTGCCAGATTGATAACTAGGGTTAAATCTCAACTAAAACAACTGGGCACATACTGGCAATGATAAGACAGATGCTGTAAGGATTAGCTAGGATATACTAGCAGAAACCATGGGATTGGATTTTGAGTATGCCTGATCAACTGCTGTTTGTTTAAGAGTTTATTGACTTAGGAACACTTTCTTAGAACACGGGATTTAACACCCTAGGAAGGGGATGGGACAAACTAACTGAAATGGTGGTTTTATTTTATTTTTTGAGACGGAGTTTCACTTTAGTTGCCCAGGCTGGAGTGCAATGGTGCAATCTCGACTCACTGCAATCTCTGCCTCCCGGGTTCAAGAGATTTTCCTGCCTCAGCCTCCTGAGTGTCTGGGATTACAGGTATGCACCACCATGTCCAGCTAATTTTCACCATATTGGCCAGGCAGGTCTCAAACGCCTGACCTCAAGTGATCCACCTGTCTCGGCCTCCCAAAGTGCTGGGATTACAGGTATGAGCCACCACACCTGGCCTAAGGGTGGTTTTAAAAACCTGGAGAAAGTGATGGCCCATACTGAGTGAACTTGAAATGCATGAATTACTATCAAGTAGGGGTGAAATAATGACAAGGCAGGGAAATAGGCATGCTGGAATGTATGTATTATGTAGGGCCAGAAGACCAATCAGAGGATTATGCTTCATAGGAGAACCTAGAAGACACCTAAAGCCATCAGAAATGCAGTGGTTAGAGAAGTACCAACATAACTAAGGAATTCAGGAGTGGTCCTCTTCCATAGTCCAGGGCTGACTAAAGGAGAAGCAGTCTCAGAGAGTAGCTTGCTAATAGCAGTGGTGACAACGAGTAGAGGCCAGGTGGTGGTAGAAAACTGCCCAGCAGAAGTCCCCCATAAGGATAGAAAAGGGTACACCTGGGATTAGCTCAGGCAGAACAAGTAGCTCTGTGACCTGCCTGAGGCAGTAGTGCAGGCTCCCACTTCAATGCTCCTTCTTTAGCTTATACCTACTGGGCATACAGAGGGTCCCACATGACCAGCTGAAGTCAGAAGAGACAATCTGAGCTTCATTTATAAATGTGTTGGCTTTGTTTGTGGATAAAAGCTGAAAATAAATGGAGGCTGCTTTACAGTCCCCTTCAGGACTGCCCTTGAAAAACAGTAGTGAGATACAATCTTTCCAATGACAGAAGCTTCACCAGGTACACTTGGTCATTCACTTTGTGTGGAATGAGAGGTGGTCTGACATAAGAATACATATGGAATCACAGGCAGTAATTAATGGCCCGGGAGGCTGGTCAAGAGCCTAGAAAGCAAATTCTGAGAGACTGATGTAAAGAATTCTGGAGTAGGGACAAGTGGGTGGACATATGGAGATAAGCACAAAGTGTAAATTGTTGTATCACACATTAATGCCCACCAGAAAGCATGTACCAGAGAAGAGGCAATAAGCAACCAAGTAGATAAAATGGCTCAGCCAACTGACATTAGCCAGTCTTCATTATCCATCACTTAAGAACTGGAAAGGGCTGGGTGCGGTGGCTCACACCTGTAATCCCAGGACTTTGAGAGGCCAAGGCGGGCAGATCATCTGGGGTCAGGAGATCGAGACCAGTCTAACTAACATGGTGAAACCCCATCTCTACTAAAAGTACAAAAATTAGCCAGGCGTGGTGGCGCATGCCTGTAGTCCCAGCTCATCAGGAAGCTGAGGCAGGAGAGTCACTTGAACCTGGAGGCGGAGGTTGCAGTGAGCCAAGATCAGGCCACTGCACTCTAGCATGAGCAACAAAGTAAGACTCCATCTCAAAAAATAAAATAAAATACAACTGAAACGAATGGCATGCAAATGGAGTAGTTACCCTGGCAAAGATGGGGAAACATATGGACCCAACAGCGTAGACAACAGCATTTACTTGCCAGTGCTCATCTAGGTACTGTTACCACTGAGTGTCTAATCTGCCAACAATAGAGACCAATACTGAACCCATGAGATGGCACTGTTCCTCGAGGGGACCAACTAGCCATTTCTGGTCAAGTTGACTACATTGGACCTCTTATGTTATGGAAGGACCAATGATTTATTCTCTCAGGAATAAACACTTACTTCAAGTAAGGGCTTGTCTTTCCTACTTACACCTTTCTTGCCAGCACCATGATCTGGGGGCTTAGAGTAGCTAATCTGCTGGCATGAACTCACACACAACATAGCGTCCAACCTACTTGATAGCAAAGGAAGTAGAGTAGTGGGTCCATGACCATGGGATCCTCTGGTTATACCAGACACAATGCCATCCAAAATGCAACCAGGCTTCTAGATCTGGCTGGCTGGTGAGATGACCTGCCAAGACCCAAGCTGAGAGGCAACACTGTAGCAAACCCTGAAAAAGTTGCTCCCCAATTGTGTGTGGAGAAGTGGATCTGCATGGCATGGGAGGACCATGGTAACCACGAATTGCACCTCGTGGATCTCCCTTCAAGAACCTGAAGTATTTGGGCTCAGTCCATGATCCTCCTGGATAGCCCCCAGCTAACGACTGAGCCATTGCTGCCCGGGTTGGAACTCATCTATGGGAAATCTTTATACCGGAGCTTTCTGGTGGGCTGGCTGAGACTTTCTCAGACAGGCACTATTGTCTGTGGCTGTTCCCACACAACCCTCTTTCTTTCCCCCATCTCCTTACATAGGCATCAGACTTGCACTGCATCTGAAGACTTCCTCCGCCTCCTCTCGCTCCGCCTTCTTTCTAATTCCCAGGCAGTTTTGACAGGTGTCTTTCACAGTACAGCTGTTGCATGTCTAACTCATCCCAGTGTCTCCTTCCTGGAGGGCCTAAACTGACACATGTGATCGCTTTTTCTTACCAGCCAATCTAATAACATTAACTTATATTTCTTACTTCACCATCACCCCACCAATGGGCCTCTAAATAACAGCACACAATGAAGTACTCATTAAGGATCTCAATTTGTACTGTTAGCTACAGCACCTGTAATAAACCTAAAGTCACTAATTCATTCATTCAACAATTATTTATGAAGTATCTACTCTATTCTAGATACTCTGGTACGCAATGGGAATACAACAGGAACCAAAACAGAAAAAAGTTCTTATCTTCATGAAACTTACATTCTAATGAGACAGGCAGACAGACAATTAAAAATTGACCAGACCAAATGCGGTGACTCATGCCTGAAATCCCAGCACTTTGAGAGGCCGAGGCAGGAGGATCACTTGCGTCCAGGAGTTCGGGAAGAGCCTGGGAATCATAAAGAGACCCCTTCTCTACAAAAAGCAAAAATAAAAAATAAAAAATAGCCAGGCATGTTGGTGGGCGCCCCTAGTGCTAGTTACTCAGGAGGCTGAGGTGGGAGGATTGCTTGAGCCTGGTAGATGAAGGCTGCAGTGAGCTATGACGGCACTACTGCATTTCAGCCTGGGAGACAGAGGGAGACCCAGTCTCAAAAAAAAAAAAAAAAAAAACAAAAAACAGCAGAAAGATGCATATTGCTTTTTATTCCTCAATGGATTTGCCTTTCACAGTGTGACAGTGCAAACATCAGCCTTGGCTTTTTATTATGAACAAATAGAAGAAAGAACCATATGTAAAATCTCTGTTGCATTTTTTTTGGTAGACTGACTAAAACGGAAAGTTATTAGAGAGTATTTTTAAATGAAATTCAATGAAACAAACCCTCTTCTGCATAATAAGAAGCAAAAGCTGTGTGGGAATTGACACCACAGAGTCAGAGGGAGAGGACACACACACACACACACACACACACACACACACGAGAAGGCAATGTGAGGACAGAGGCAGATTAGAGTAATGTGACCAAGGTATGCCAGCAGCCACCAAAGCTGTCAGGCAAGGAACAGATTCTCTCATAGAGCTTCCAGAGGTAGAAGAGGCCTGCCGACAACTTGATTTCAGACATTTGGCCTCAGAATTGTGAGAGGGTAGATTTCTGTTGTTTTACGCCACAAGTTCCAAGTTGATGCTTGTTTGTTACAGCAGCCATGGAAACTAATACACCAAGTTTATAATGTATCTTATGTAATTTTAAAAACTCAGACATCATTTACATATAAAATTCACCCTTTTAAACTGTATAATAAGTAATTTTTAATGTAGTCACAAGTTGTACAACCATTACCACTATCTAATACCAGAATATTTTTATTACTCCCCCAAAAAAACCCATTAGCAGTCACTGTCCATCTCCCCTTTCACTATTTCCTAGCAATCACTGCTCCATGTCTTGAATGTGCCTGCTCTGAACCATTCATAGAAATGCAATCATACAAAATGTTGCTTTTTGGTCTGGTTTCTTTCACTGAGCATCATGATTTCAAGGTTCATTCATGTTGTAGCATGACAGAAATTAACCCTTCCAGAATCCCAGTGTTAGGTATTTGAATTTTAATATAGGTCAATTATATACATAATTTTATACATGTATAAATTTTTTTCAAGGCCAATTATAAAGAAAAAAGAA
The DNA here is from genome assembly GCF_008728515.1 of Papio anubis. Lineage (NCBI taxonomy): Eukaryota > Metazoa > Chordata > Mammalia > Primates > Cercopithecidae > Papio > Papio anubis. The sequence goes on along the minus strand of NC_044985.1, from coordinate 90,248,436 downwards.
GCCAGCTGCCACACCAAGTCTATGGCCCTCAGTGAATCTCAGGACCTTCTTCTGTCCAACTTTGAAAATTAGGGGAAAAAACAACAAAACAAAACTCATCCCCTACAACAAAGTATGGAAGATTAAAAGCTACCTAGGAGAAAGAACCAGGATCTGGACTTAAAATTCTGTGGGCTAATCCCACAGAGGAGGGGAGACTCAGCCAGGTGAGAGAGTGGCCCCCCAGGTCTGGGTTGAGAGGCCTCCCACACTGGGATCAGGGCCCCGTAAAGCACAGAGCAGCAAGCAGGGCCAAGACCAAGGCCTGGTGGACAGATTCAATCAGAGGAGACACACGAATCCTTTTTAGACTTAGACAATGTATTACTTACCTAGACAGAAGGTAGCCAAAAGTTCCAGCTCCCTGTGATCCTTGTCTCATACAACAAAAAGGATGACCCAAAACAAAGGGGGCCAGATGATTGCCATGTGAGCTGTGGGCCATCACATTGCTGAGAAGCCCATTCTAAACTGCAGGTAGGCAGTTTTAGAGTCTGCAGCTGTATTCTAAGACAGAAAACTTCATACCTCACCAGAACCGAGGAGGCATGAAAGACTCCTGAGAGATGGCCTTGGAGCCACTAATCATGGACCTCACATTCTGTCATGTGCTGGGAGAATAATAAGGTGCTTCCGCCAAGACTCAGGTTAGCTGTGGTTCCAGCCTTTGCCTGCACAGTCTATGTGGATATGTCCAAGATCACCCAGTGTGCCATAGTGGAGCCCATTCCCCTAGCGACCCCACAGGGAGTCTATCATTGGGAATCTCATGTAAAGACAATAACTTTTGGAGTTCTGTGCGTGCTTTCTTGCAAAGGACAGGAGGACACCTATTGTTCAACCAATCATACTCAGTAGGGACAGCCAGGGAGGCTAAGAATTCCTGATCTAGAGACCATATGATTGTCAAACTGCACATAGTGCCAGTTTAATTAATATTCTTTCCCGCTTCCAAGATAAGGAAATTAGTGCCGAGGTTACAGGAATTTTGACATCTAATAATACAGTCATGTGCCACAGAACAACGTTTTGGTCAAGAAGAGACTGCATATATGATGGTTGTCCCGTAAGATTATGATGGAGCTGAAAAATTCCTATCATCGGCCGGGCGCGGTGGCTCAAGCCTGTAATCCCAGCACTTTGGGAGGCCGAGACGGGCGGATCACGAGGTCAGGAGATCGAGACCATCCTGGCGAACACGGTGAAACCCCGTCTCTACTAAAAAAAAAATACAAAAAACTAGCCGGGCGAGGTGGCGGGTGCCTGTGGTCCCAGCTACTCGGGAGGCTGAGGCAGGAGAATGGCGTAAGCCCGGGAGGCGGAGCTTGCAGTGAGCCGAGATCGCGCCACTGCACTCCAGCCTGGGCGACAGAGCGAGACTCCGCCTCAAAAAAAAAAAAAAAAAAAAAAAAAAAAAAAATTCCTATCATCTAGTGATGTCATAGCCACCTCAATGTTGTAATGCGACATAACATTTTGTGTTTGTGATGATGCTCATGTAAAACAAACCGATCGTGCTGCCAGTCACATAAAACTATAGCACATACAATTATGTACAGTACATAATACCCGATAGTGGTAATAAGCAACTATGCTACTGGTTCATGTATTTATTGTGCTATACTTTTTATTGTTATTTTAATAGAATATACTCCTTTTACTTAGGTTATTTTTGTTTCTGTTTTTGTTTTTGTTTTTTTTTTTTTTTCGAGACGTAGTCTCACTCTGTCACCCAGGCTGGAGTGCAGTGGCGTGATCTTGGCTCACTGCAACCTCTGCCTCCTGGGTTCAAGAGATTCTCCTGCCTCAGCCTCCTGAGTAGCTGGGATTACAGGTGCACACCACCACACCCAGCTAATTTTTGTATTTTTAGTAGAGGCGGGATTTCACCATGTCAGCCAGGCTGGTCTCAAACTCCTGACCTCAAGGGCTCTGCCCGCCTCAGCCTCCCAAAGTGCTGGGATTATAGGCTTGAGCCACTGCACCTGGCTCCTTTTGTTTGTTAAAAGGTTAACTATAAAACAGCCTCAGGCAGGTTCTTTAGAAGGTGTTTGAGAAGAAGGCATTTTTATCACAGGGGATGACAGCTCCATGCTTGTTACTGTCCCTGAAGACCTTCCACTGGGACAAGATGTGGAGGTGGCAGACAGTGATATTGATGATCCTGACCCTGTGTAGGCCCAGGCTAATGTATGTGTTTGTGTCTTAGTTTTTACCAAAATAGTTTAAAAGTTAAAAAAAAAAAAAAAGGAAATAGAAAAAAGCTTATAGAGTATGAATATAAAAAAAATTTTTTATACAGCTACACAAAGTATTTAATAAGTGTTATTATAACATCAAAAAAGGTTTAAAAATGTAAAAGCTTAGAAAGTAAAAATGTTACACTAAGCTAAGGTTATTATCAAAGAAAAATATTTTTACATAAATTTAGTGTAGCTAAATGTAGGGTGTTTTTAAAGTCTACAGTATTATACAGTAATGTCATAGCCTTCACATTCACTCATCACTCACTCTCACCCAGAGCAACGTCTAAACTGCAAGTTCCATTTATGCTAAGAGCCCTATACAGGTGTACTATTTTTTATATTTTATACCATATTTTTAATATTTTATACCATGTTTATTTTGTAATTTCTTGATTGCACATATATGTTTTGAAAACTTACTATCATCCAGATATTGAATCACACTGATATGGCTTGCCTCTGTATCCCCACCCAAATCTCATCTTGAATTGTGTCGACTCCCCACGTGTCAAGGGAGGGAGGTGATTGGATCATGGGGGTGGTTTCCCCCATGCTGTTCTTGTGATAGTGAGTTCTGACGAGATCCGATGATTTCATACGGCAGTTTTCCCTGCTCTTGCATGCTCTTTCACCTGCCACCGTGTAAGATGTGCCTGCTTCCCCTTCCACCATGATTGTAAGTTTCCTGGGGCCTCCCCAGTCATGAAGAACTGTGAGTCAATTAAATCTCTTTTCTTTATAAACAAACCAGTCTCAAGTGTGTCTTTATAGCAGTGTGAAAATGGACTAATACACACATGCTGGATAGAAATTGGTGAGTAAACAAGGCTCCATTCTCATCAAGTTAGTAGGGAAGACAGGCACATAATAAATATAATATATATACACAATAAATATATATACACAAGTGATGCTAGGTGGAAAGAAGGAAAACCTTTTATTACAGTAGGCATATTGACTGACACAAAAATGTAATGTACACAATAATTGTTAACACCTTTAAGAAGTCTACATAACCTAGTGAAGAGGACAAGGTTTACACATTTTTATCAAGAAATATATTTTAAAAAGCTTTCCAACTTTATAATTTAGTTCTTTTTTCCAGTTTTTCTTTATTGATATTATCTATTTGCTTAAGCATTGTTCTCGTATTTTAATTATTTAGACATGGTTTCCTTTAGACTTTATTTTTATGTATATATTAATATTTAAAAATATTTTTTAAGACAGGATCCCACTCTATTGTGCAGGTTGGAGTGCAGTGGTGCAATCACAGCTCATTGCAGCCTCAACTTCCTAGGCTCAAACGATCCTCCCACCTCAGCCACCAGAGTAGCTGGGACCACAGGCATGCATGATGGGCTTTCACCATGTTGCCCAGGCTGGTCTTGAACTTCTAGGCTCAAAGCAATCCACGCATCTCAGCCTCCCAAAGTGCTGGGATTATAGGCATGAGTCACTGCACCTGGTCTATAATATTTTTATATTTATCCTATAAATAATATATATATTTAATAGCTCATTTAAAGTATTTGTAAGTCCAACAACAAGACCTCTCAGGAATGGTTTCTATTGACAGTTCTTTTCCTGTGCATAGGTCATACTTTCCTATTTCTTTGCATATTTCAATATTTTTAATTGAAAACTAAGTATTTTAGATAATATAATGTAGAAACTCTGGAAATCAGATTTCCCCCACCCTTAGGGTTTGTTGTAATTGCTGTTTTGTTGTTTCTGCTGCTGCTATTTGTTAGCATAGTGACCTTCCAGGACTAATTCAATAGTCTTTACTCCCTGTACTGTACAGCAACTGAAGTCTCTGCTCAGTTAACTTAGTGGTCAGCCAATGATTTGACAGACATTTCCTTAAATTCTGTGAACCAATAAATATTCCATTATTTGCTGAGAAGCTCTAGATGTATGTATGTGTGTTAAGACATGCCCTCAACATTCAGGCAGCTTAGAACTCTGCCTTAGCCTTCACTTCCTACTTGCACAGAAACTCCAATCAGCCAGAGGTGAAAGAGTAGGGCCCTCTCAGGTCTTTCCCAGGCATGCCCACAGCTTTGCACATTTATGCAACCTTTTAGATCCCCAGGAATGTATCAGAGCTTTTCAAAGACCCTGTGGACAGCTTGTTCCCCAGATTTTTTGTTTGAAGTTTTGACCAGGCTCTTGTTTGTTCCATCTGTTATCACAGTGTCAAACCACAGAAGTGAAAATAACCAATGTGGGAGAAATTTTAGGTAAATATTCAATAAAACTTTGTGTTAGGATATGGTGCCAAGAAAAGTGAGGAGACAGAAATGATGCTGAGCCTCCTGTGTCATTCTCCCCGACCCAACTGCATTATGTTCATTTGGAGATGTGGGCAATTCACTGGCAGAATGGACTCTGCTTAAGGAACAGGCTCTCTTCCTTTACTCAGGATGAACTCCCAATGCCCCCACTTACCGTCATGCACTAGCATCAAGCAAATTTTTCTTGAATTGATTTCCACATAGTTTTACTGTGATTCAGAAGAAAACCAAAATTACTTGGCACAAGATGTTAAGCCCTAAATACTATATAATACAAACCCTTCTGTATGTCCAAGAAGAAGATAGATTACATATTGAAGACTAAATCAGGATTGTTTTTCTACTGGACAGTGGGGCTGAGGAAGGGAATCAGGCTTCATGACCATTCCATACTGTAATTTTAACTCACAGAATCTGTACTAAAAATTCCTTAAGCACTTACACTGTTAACAAGATCTGTTGCTACAACACACCTGCACATAAATGTTTGCCCATAGTTTCACCTATGGCAAGTGAAAACAGCTGTTTTATGATGGATATGATATTAAAAAAAAAAACTACTCCAGAATTTAAATTTACACAACTTAAACTACGTAATTTAGAATCAGTATACTCAACAATCTCTAAGCAGCAGCAGCCATTCTTAAATTAGCACTTAAAATGTAGTGGCCATTTTTCTTCAGAATAATTCTCATCAACATCTTTAGCGCAACAGGAACTCATATATTTTCATTTTGTTTTTATCCAGCCACTTATAACCATCCTCATGTTCTTCCAGATCTTACATGATCATCCAGTATAGCCAAAGAAATGTCCTGGCTCCAAATGCAATCTGGCAGTTGCTATCGATTACCCTGGGCAATTTGGGATTACTGTGATTTGTTCCTCAAAAGACTGTCACACATTGTTATGCCACATTCTAAGTTAGACTTGAGATCTTTTCTCTGTAGGAACAAAAAGAAGAGGAACGTTGCAGCTCTGCTAGGTTACAGATGTGTTAAGTAGTAAGCACAGTATGAAAACCCGAAAACTATCAGTTATTATGGCCAAGTGGTTTCTCTGGTTCTATTAAGGCATCAAAGCTACCTCACTCACTCACCTAAATATATCCTAGACATAAGAAGGCCACTGTGTAAAACAGCACTAATAATCAATTACTAGGCTACCATTTGACACAGTGAAATAACCACATTCAAACTCAGATTTTCAGGTAGTCAATCAGCTAGTAAACTAGGTCTAGCTCAATGGATAAACACCACTCACTTTACTTATTTAATTATCTGTGACCAGTGACAACTCTCGAAAAAAAAAAAAAATAGTAAGCCTTCTATTTTTCCAGGTCAAAAAAGCTGACAAAATCTCAGCTCAAAAACTTAACATCTGATGAGTATACCAACTTCTCCTTAGGATTTTTTTTTTTTTTTTTGCTGTGGCAAGTGAGTCTACATAACACTATCCTGGTGCACCAAACCAACACAGAGAGCCTTTTCAAAATAACACAAACACAGGAAAACAATCTTTCCAGACAATGATCAGAAACAGCTTGCAATGGGTCTCAAGGCAGAAAGTGGAGGAATTGGTCAATGCCAAAGAGCAGTATCCTGTGAGTGTTAGCTATATGAGTCTATGAACGATTTTTGAAAGCACAAGAATTATGTTGCAAGCCCACTGACTTACCACTACTCAAATTCCCCCTCACACGTATCAGTGCATAAGGGTGAGCAACCAGAGGCCTGTTTGGTTGATGCCTGGATCCCTGGCACCCACACAGGGGTAAGCATGTAGTAGGGGTAGAAGTAATATTTGTTAAATGTATGAATAAGTGATTGTCTTATCTATGAGTTAAATAATTAGATAAAATTCACAGTCAATACTGCCAGAAAATGTAACTATTTGTTGATAACTCAACCTCAGTGAGAGCCCCCACTTCTATCTGATTATGAAAACCTTTTTCCCTAAGGACCAACACTGGGTATCTTCTATCACATTTATTCAAATTGACATCACATGGCTCTAGTTCACTAAGAATACAGAATTTCTGCTCCTCCCCTAGAAAAGCAGATTATGAAGAAACATTAAACTGAGTTTCCACCAAAAAAAAACTAGTTATCTTCAATAAGTTATGCTATGAAATACAAAGAAAGGCTGAGGAACTGCTCCATACTGAAGAAAATTAGAGTCATGCCAGTAGATAATCTTGGATCAAATCCTGGACCAGGAGAGAACATTCTGGAATAATCGCCCAAACCTGAACAACGTCTGTGGAGTAGATGGTCTTATCAGATCAATGCTGATTTCCTGATTTTGATGATACATGCTGTGGTTATGTAAGAGAGTAATTTTCAAAAAAGAGTGTTCGCCACAACCAGTACACCATCAGCAGTTCCTGGCTCTGTGGCTCATGGAGATTAGAATAATGAGCAACTTGGATAAAATTCTCAGATTCCAATTACCTGCCAACAATCCACTATGAAAGCACTGAGAACACAGGGTAATGTGTTGACACTGAAAATGAGAATTCACAGAACAGTGAAAAGAATGCCAGGAAGGGTAGTAAAAGGACAAAAAGTCCAAGAGAGGAAGCACAAACATCCAGGTATGGAATAAGAGAACTCTAGAAGGCAATGGTCCTGTCTGGTCTTGGGTCTGGGGAGTTACCAAGGATAACACATAGAAGAGGGATAAAGGGAATAGCTAGGCTCAAACCTAGTGGTTTTCTCATATTTGCTACCAGACCAGGGCTGTGTTATTATTTTCATTAAAAACGAACTGTAAGTATTATTCAGCAATAAAAAGGAACAAATTTTGTGCTACAACACAACAACAAAACATCGTGGTAAATGAAAGTAGCCAACACAAAAGGCCACGTATTTTACTACTCCATTCATATGAACTATCCAGAAAAGGCTATACTACAAAGACAGAAAGTAGATTAGTGCTGGCTTGGAACTGGAGGGTGGGAATGATGATTAACTATAAACTACAATATGCCACAATTTTCTCATCTAATATATCGTGAAAATTACAGTATCTAACTCATAATGGTCCTTTGAAGATCAAATGAGATAACAGATTAAAAACTTAGAACAATGTCTGGCACTCAGTAAGGGCCAAGATATTCACACACACACACACACACACACACACACACACACACACCCCTTTTAACCTTAAAATAAGGAAACCTGGAAATAAATTTATTATAACATTCATGTAATAAATTATAAACACAGAAAATTATAAGTTTATACTTAAAGATTCAACAAACTATATTTTCTTTACATAGAAGCCCTTTGCTGAAAATGGACTCCATTTTACATTTTCACTCTAGTCATTTATTTATTTATTTATTTTTTGAGACAGAGTGTCGCTCTGTCGCCCGGGCTGGAGTGCAGTGGCGTGATCTCGGCTCACTGCAAGCTCCACCTCCCGGGTTCACGCCATTCTCCTGCCTCAGTCTCCTGAGTAGTGGGGACTACAGGCACCTGCCACCAGGCCAGGTTACTTTTTTGTATTTAGTAGAGATGGGGTTTCACCATGTTAGCCAGGATGGTCTTGATCTCCTGACCTCGTGATCCACCCACCTCGGCCTCCCAAAGTGCTAGGATTACAGGCGTGAGCCACCATGCCCAACCGTGATTTTTATTATAAATATTAGAGGCCGGGTGTGGTGGCTCATGCTTGTAATCCCAGCACTTTGGGAGGCCAAGGTAGGTGGTCTCAAACTGAGGTCTGGAGTTCGAGACCAGCCTGGCCAACATGGTAAAACCCAGTCTCTACAAAAAATACAAAAATTAGCTGGGTGGCAGCTAAAAAAATTAGCATGTGGTGGCACATGCACGTAATTCCAGCTACTCGGGAGGCTGAGGCAGGAGAATCACTTGAACCTGGAAGGCAGAGGTTGCAGTGAGCTGAAATTGCACCACTGCACTCCAGCCTGGGCAACGAAGAAAGGCTCTGCCTCAAGAAAGAAAGAAAAAAAATATTAGGATGTTGTTCATCCTGGCAATAACATCTAGGCCAACAAACTCTGGAAGTCAGTACTACTGGGGCCAAAGGCACCTACCTCACTGACCCACATACACTTTCTCATGTTTTCTTGTCCTTTATAATACATGCTGTGGCAGTGGAAGCTCCCAAGTCCTCCCTTCCCAGTAGGTGTCAAACAGTGATATAGATGCAGCCTCATGAACTCAGTCTTGTTCACGGGCCCTTTTAATCCAGGTACACAAAGTGAAAAGCTGCTAATCTACCACTCGACCAGCCAAATAAATGGGTTAATTTTAATCCTTTGAAATAACTACTGCATCAAATATAATCTGTATATCTTTGGTTAAACTATTTTCTCGCTGGCATCAACATTTACATTCTCTCATTTATTATCTCTCAGGCCATTATTCTCTTATTCTTCAAGTATTCCCAGAAAAAGTTTCTAACATGAAGAGAGAACAGAGACAAATTTCAAGGTTTAATAAATTTTATCTTGATAACATCAAAAACAAGTTTAGCTTTTACATTGCAATATAAAAAATACATTAGTCTTCACATTAGTTTTACATGGAAATATATAATTATTTGAATATTTAAATATAGCTTTTCTTCAACCAAAAAAAAAAGTGTTACTCAGAGCCCTAGTTACATAAATAATTTAAATGCACAAATGCAAAAACACACTTCACATGATATTGTCCACATACTGTAGAACTCAGGACAATTACAATAAAAATCTATGCAAAATACTGAACAAGAACAAGATTAATAAAATACTCATTATGGTTGTAATTTGACTTTTTACTATTAAAAGAATTTAATGCACTCTTGAATACACAAAAACATCAATTGTTTTATCTAATCTGCAAATTAAGCCAACATTTATTTAGACAAAGGGGCACATCTTGTATACTACCAAATTCTGAAAGTAATTTCCAATTTAATTTAAATTATAAGTTTCAACAATTTCAAGTTTTCACGCTTGTCTAAAATAATGATTACAAGAACTAGTAAACATTTCAAAAACTTTAAACAAAACCATCAGTACAGCACTGTACTTCTATGTTTGGTAATATAAAATTTAAATATAAACCTTCTCCCTGCCCCCAATGAAAATGGTGCTTAGAAGGGCTTCCAATGTGAAAATGGTAACATTTGTATAACTTGAAATTTGAATTACTTGAATTATAAGAACTATTCTCTCGCATGATGTAATCACAATAGATATAACACATCATAAGTACGTAATACATATTTTCATTTGATCTCTTGCTTTTAAACTTACACCAAAAGAATACAGAATGTCTATTAATAAAATTTAAGGGAACTATGTGTATATTCCACAGGGAAAAAAGACACCAATACCCACAAATAGAATATTTTATACATCAGCTGTTTGTTTACTTCCTAGTCACTAGGATAAAGCTTTGTTCCTAAATTAAAATTGGAGGATTATTTTAAACTACTGGCCCACAGTGATCTTTTAAGAAGAGAAATGAAAATATATTTGTGTATGAGGAGGCAAGGTCGAAGGAAATGAGATATATGCTGCTTTGCAACTAAAAACAAAAACATTTGTTTTTAAACATAATTACTATTTAAATTTAGAAGTAAAGAAATTACAAAAGAACTCCACCATAGCATACACACACGTTAAACAATGGCCCCTGAAATAAAACCACATTTAGAAACCAACTGTTACACTATATTTCATTATTTCTAAGGTAACACATTTTAAATTCTGAAATCAAGATATGGTTTAACACTGACCTTAGTTTCAAGAAAATACGGCATTCATACAATATAGTTGTAATTCATGTTTCCCCTTAACATTAATGATAGAAGATCCAGGATCTTGGCTTAACATGAATGAACGACAACTGAATGCATCTGTACCAACTCAATCAGTGTCCCTGAATGCAAGTTCTGGATGTATTCTGAGTATCCCAGACTCAAACTGCATCTCATTAACATCTTTTATTTGAACTGTTAAAATCTGTTAACAAGTTAAAGACAAACTAATGTATAAATACAGGTTTCCACTCGCAAAATGGGCCTCCACAAAGATTACCAGTTTTATTCAATTCTTTGAAATATTAAGTAATTTTCTAATGAGAATTAATGGCCTGCCCAAATATTACCAAGCCAATAATTTCAGTACAAGTTATTAAAAACTGATATGGTAAGCTGGGTGCGGTGGCTCACGCCTGTAATTCCAGCACTTTGGGAGGCTAAGGCAGGTGGATCACAAGGTCAGGAGTTAGAGACCAGCCTGGCCAACACAGTAAAACCCCCACCTCTACTAAAAATACAAAAATTAGCCAGGCATGGTGGCGCACGCCTGTAGTCCCAGCTACTTGGGAGGCTTAGGCAGGAGAATCACTTGAACCCAGGAGGCGGAGGTTGCGGTGAGCCGAGATCAGGCCACTGCACTCCAGCCTGGGCAACGGAGTGAGACTCCGTCTCAAAAATAATAATAAATAAAAATAAAAATAAAAATAAAAATAAAAACTAATATGGTAATGCCTAAAATATGTTTAGGAGATAAGGCCACAAAGTAACCTGGATTTTCATATTAAACCACCAACTCTTCATGTAGAAGGGAGTAAAGGTGGTTAAAAAAAGGGGGGGGGAATGCTTAAACACATGGGCAAAATTATTTTCCCTTTTAAGATCTAATAAGGCTAACCCAAAAAACTTATAGAGACTGTATGTGTGCATGCATCCAAATGATAAAAGTTAGAGACTTGCAGATCCAATTTAAATGAAGCAGGAGGAGTTTGTGTTAGGCATAAAAAAAAATCACCAGTTTTTAAAAACTGTATTAAAGATTACGGAATCTCATTTTCTGGAATGTTTTAAAAAGAAAGACAAACTACATTTTGTTTGTATTCATTTAAGTCAACTCCATTCAAAAGCTGACATAATTAATTATAGTTCCTTCTTTGTAATAAGTTTGCTATATTCATTCTCACAATGTTAAATTTGCAGGGATGAGAGAGATAATCATAAAAAATAAGAGGGATATGATTTGAGAAACAAAATTCTATATACGGTGCTAAATTACTTTGTGACATAAATTAAGATGAAGTTCTTCTACAGAAAATGTTGGACAAAGGTTGCTTTGAATCTTAAAATGAAAGGACTCTAAACACTAATTTTAAATGAATATAAAAATTGTGAAAAATAATATTGATAGCAAAATAGTTCAAGATTAGTTTTCTCACCAAAGTTGGGAAAGCTGTGTGTGCAAAGTACCAAATATATTTCAATTGAAGTACTGAATCCTCAACTAGCCTGAACACAAAAACAACTTCTATTTTATCTCATTACCTCTCAATTTGTTTGCTAGCCGAGTCATCCTTCTTTCACATTGTTGTAAACAAGATGAGCTTCTCAGATCATATGCTCTCACAGGTCCAGCAGGACTTCTCTTTCGGCCATGGTAGCTTTCATCACTCCTCTTCTTCCTTCGTGTGATGTGGCAAGAAGCCCGCACAGGCACAGGTCGCTTTGCAGGAGGATTTGCCGTAGCGCTCGACAGCTCTTCAGCACCAGCTGGTGGAACTGAGGAATTCAAAAGCACTTTAGCTGTTCTCTTCACCTTCTTTAGCCTACTGACAACAGATTTTTTCTTTTTCAGATACATTCCAAGAAAAGCCCTCCTGGACTGATATCTATGACGTAAAAAAACAGAGTATTTTGAAATATACTTCCTAATTATATCACTTGGTTTGGTCCGAATCCAAATTGACTGTTTCTCTGAAGCTTTTCTAGGTTTTTGCTGGAGAATAATTGGTTTATAAACCTTTTTGGGACAACCTAACTTATTACTACTGGTTGTCACCTTCTTTCCATGAATTTTCTTTTTACTTTTACTTTCCAAAAACTTATTTCTAACTGATTTTGGAGAGATTTTGACAATATCACGATTTAAAAATGTTAGCTGGAAATTTCTTTTCTTTGGAACCTCATGAGCATGCAGAATCTTTGATTCTTCCAGAAACAGAGAAGGGTCACTGGTTCCCTGACGTGAATTAAATCCGTATCTTGCCGGCACTGCCATTAAAGGTGCTGAAGCAGAGCCTTGTCCATCAGCATCATTATCTCCTGCACTGGAGTTTTGGTTGCTCCTATTAAAATGAATTTTAACCCAGTTACGCCTCTCAAACTCTGGAACTAGTACATTCAGGGGAGGATTAATTATAATTTGCTTAATCAGGGGCTCATAATAATCAAAGATATTCCGTTTATATTTGCATATAAACTGAATATCATTATCCCAACTATGGTGCCTCATTTTAGGGAAGTGGAGGCCTTCACCCTCCTTCAGTTTAATATTTAAAGAAGAAAGAATACAGACTAAGGCTTTGGGTTGCATGGGCTTCAAAACTTTAGTACATGATGCAGGAAATTCAACTGTCCCAATTTTGACTTTCTTTTTGGTTTTTCTGTCATCCTGTAAACGTGAACACTTACTTTTTGGTGGGTCTTCCTCTTGTCTAATTATTTTTCTTTTCATCACTGGGTAATTCTTACAACTGGTCTGAGTACTATGGCTGATTTTCGCTGTCTGGCGTTGAGAAGCCACACGCCACTTTTGCTTAGGAGGCCTCTCTGCTGAAGGATGACGATGGCATGGTTTATCTAAGGCCACTGACAAGTCATCAATATCTGAAATATCACAGACAATATCATCACTTTCTGACAGAGCTTGAGTTGGTGCAGTGTCCTCCTTACCCTGCAAGTCAGCCCAGGTAACCTTTTTTTTTCCCTTCAAAGAAACTTTTTTGGTCTCACAGTCATCATCAAAGTAACAGTGGAAACGACCTTCCCTAAATTCCTTCACAAGAGCATTAATTTTCATGTCATCTTCTCTCATTATCTGAGACCATGTTTTCCCCACAAATGAAGGAGGTACATGAGGTAAGGCTTCAAGAACTGGTTCATCAGTATTATCTTCTATGACATCCTTTGCTTTTTTCAGGTTCCTTACAGAATCAACCTTGGGAACACAGCTTGACTGGGAATCACGGTTCTTTTCTTTCAAGTCAAAAGACACCTTCTTACAAGGGTGTCTTTTCTTAACAGTTTCTTGAGGCTGATCAGTATCAGACAGAAGAGGGGGAGCACACTGAAAATTCATCTCAAAACCATCCGGTTCACATCTCACATCTTCTAAATCTCTATGTTTTAGCTTTGAACGTTTTTTTTTATCGGCCCTTCGATGGAGCGCTGACTTGGAAGAGGCACCAAAATCCACTGCAGAAGCACTAGACTGACAGCTCTTACCTTTTAGGCCAGCATTTCTTGGATCTTTCCGAAGCTTGGCTTCTTTGCGAGCTTTCTGCAGTCGGTGAGTCGTTCGATGAGAAGTGTCTCCCAAATTAAATTTTCCTTTAGAACCATTATATCCACTGCTCTTATCTTCTGAGTCAATATATTTCGCCATTTTCTCATCAGGTCCTTGTGACTCGTAAGTCATGGACTGATCAGAGGCATCAACATTAAAATTCATTTCAGAACCACAAGACTGACAACTTGGCTCTCCCAGAATAATATAGTCTTTCTTCCGGTTTATTATTTTGAAAGTCTCTTTGCATTGGTTTGTCATTGAGGGAGTAGAGGCTTTACAACTACATCTGACTTCAGAACCAAAAGAGTCACAGCTCTTATCTTCTATATCAATACATTCTGTATTTATACAGTTGATATCTTTGACAGTCAACTGAGGTGGGTCAGTCACTAACTGAAGGGGAATATCATCTGAAATTACTTCATAATCACTATCACTGGGCACCAGATCCACAAGTATCACCTTTGGAAGATGTGTTTCTTTGACTGACCCTGGAAACTGGTTAACCACTATTTGAAAAGGAACATCAGAATCATACATCATTTCTGAATCACTAGGTCCACCGGTCTTTTCTTCCATGACAACATGCTCTTCCTTCTGAAGGTCTGCCTCTTTGTAAGACACTTGAGGTTGGTCAACTTCTGACTGAAGACGAACACAAGAATCACATTTTATTTTAGAACCACAGACTTCACAGTTCTTACTTTCTAGATTATTATGATTCTTCTTTTGCACGTTTATTTCTTTGACAGGCACAGAAGATTGATCAGTCACAAACTGAACAGGAATATGAGAAGCATAACTTACATCAAAATCACCTAATTTATAGCTCTTATCTTCCAGATAAATATGGTCTTCCTTCCAAAGATTTATTTCTTTGGCAGATTTTTGAAGCTCATCTGCTGCTGCCTGGAAAGAGTCACTGGAATCAGAACTTTCTTCAGGAATGTAAGAAATACTGCTCTTATCTTCCAGACTGGCATGCTCCTCTTGCAAAATTTGGGGTTGTTTTATCACTGACTGAGGAGGGATATTTGAAACATAAATTATTCCAGAATCACTGGGCACATAGCCCTTATCATCCAGACAAACACGTTCCTCCCTCAAAAGATTTCTTTCTTTATTCACCCCTTGAATTTTATTAGTCACAGACAGAAGGGGTTCATGAGAATCAAAATTTATTTTAGTACTGGTAGGTTTGACAATCTTATTTTCCAAGTCAACATGCTCTTTCCAAAGACTGACCTCCTTAACTACTCCTTCAGGTTGGCCAGCCACTGGCTGAAGAACAGCAGAATCATACATAATTTCAAAACCCTTAGCTTCATTCCTATCTTCCATGTCAACTTCTTCATCCTTCCAAAGGCTTATTTCTTTAACGGTTTCTCTCAGCTGGTCAGCCACTGACTGAAGAGGGTCATCAGAATCAAAACTTATTTCAGAACCACAACGTTGATTGTGCTTACCTTCTAGCTCAATGTGGTCCCGCTCCAAAATAGTTATTTGAGGTCGATTGACTATTGACTGAACCAAGAAACGAGAATCCAAATTCATTTCAGAACAACGATATTGGCTGTTCTTAACTTCCAAGTACATATGGTTTTCATTCTCAAGGTTTACATGTTTAATAGCTACTTTGGGTTGATCAGCCACAGATTGGACAGAAACATCAGAATCATGTATTAATTTAGAAGTACTAGGTTCATTAATCTTATTTTTCAGGCCAATAACCTCTTCCTTCCATTGGTCTATTTTTTTAACCGCTTCCTGAAGTTGTTCAGAATCAAAAGTTATTTCAGAATCACCTGATTTATTGTTTTTGTCTCTCAGATTAACATGTTTTTCCTTCAAAAAAGCTAGCTGAGTTTGGTCAGTCATTGACTGAGGTGGAACATTAGAATCCAAAATTATTTCAGAACCACTACATTTATCATAGTTTTCTAGAACATATTGCTTCTTTCTGTTTATTTTGTTAACAGCTACTTGAGATTCAGTTACTGAATAATGAGGGATACTAGAATCTAAACTTGTTTTTGAACCACTGAATTCAGCACTTCCACCTTGGAATTCAGCATGCTTTTCTCTTTGAAGCCACGTTTCTTTGACAATTACTTCAGGTTTGTGAGTCGCTGGCCGAAGAGGGACATCAGAATCCAAACTTGTTTCAAAACCACTCTTATTTTCTAAGTACATGTGCTCTTTTGTGTGAAGGTTTATTTTTTTAATGGGATCTTCAGAATGTCCACTCACTGAATGAAAAATGATATTATAATCCAAACTTACTTCAGAATCAATAGGTTCATTTTCCTTATTTTCTAAGTGTACCTGGTCTTCTTTTTGAGGATTTAGCTTTTTAACAGCTACTTCGGGAGAATTAGTCACTGAATGACGAGGGGCATAGGAATCCAAACTTATTTCAGAACCACTGGGTTCATCATTCTTCCTTTCTAAGTGAATGTACTCTTCTTTCTGAATTACTTCTTTAACAGCTACTTCAGGGAGATCATTTCCTGAATGAAGAGGAATATCAGAATCAAAAGTTATTTCAGAAACACAAGATTCATTACTTTTACTTTCCAGATCAACAGTTTCTTCCTCATAAACAGCTACTTCAGGTTGGTCAATTACTGAATAAAGAGGAATATCAGAATCAAAAGTTATTTCAGAACTATCTGACTCACAGCTCTCATCTTCCAGGTCAATGTGCCGTTCTTTTCCTTCAGCATCCAGATGAGACTGCTCAGAAACTGACAGAAGAGGCGGGTCAGAATCAAAAGTCAACTCAGAGCTGGAGCAATCATAGCTCTTAACTTCCATGTCAATATTTAACTCTTTAAGATTTACTTCATCCAAAGCTTCTTGAGGCTCATCGTGAGCTGAATGATAAAGAGAAGCCGGAGAATCAGAACTTAGAGAAGAACTGCTAGACTGAACACTCTTATTCTCAAGGTCAACATCCACTTTCTGAGGCTCTATTTCTGCTACTTGAGGCTGGTCAGCCACTAACTGAGCACCGGTGTGAAAACCCATTACAAGACCATGGGATTCATAGTTCACATCCATAAGGTCAGCATTCTTCTCCTTTAGAAGATTTATCTTTTCAACGGCCCTCTGGGATTCATCTGCAACTGTCCCGAGTGAGACATCACAATCAAAACGTGCTTTAGCACTACTGGGTTTACGCTTCTTATGTTTTAGGTGGACTTGTCTACCTTTCAGGTTTCTTCCTTTGACAGTCAGCTGGGGATGATCAACTACTGACTCAAGAGAAACATCACAATCAAAACTTGTTTCAGAACAACTCGATCCATAGTTATCAACCAAGCCAGAATGAGCCTTCTTCCGAAGTTTTGTTTCTCTGACAACCACCGGGGGTCGGTCAACCACTGACTGCAGTGGGAAAACAGAATCAGCACTTACTTCAGAACTACTGGAACCATAGTTCTTATCAACCAAACCAATGTGCACTTCCTTAGAAAGGCTTACTTCTTTTACAGATTGGTGAGGGTAGTCACTAGTGGACTGAGGTGAAGCATCACAATCAAAATTTGTTTCAGAATCACTAGATTCATAGCTTTGGTCAACCAGGCTAATACGCCTTGCATTCTGAAGACTTATTTCTTTAACAGTCATTTGGGATTGGTTCGTAACCAAGTGAAGAATGTCACCGCAATCAGAACTTCTTTTAGAAACATAAGATGTATTATTCTTATACTGTACATCAGTACATACTTCCTTGGAAAGGTTTACTTCTTTGGCACTCACTTTAGATTGGTCAGTCAGTGAATGAAAAGAGGAACTGCAATCAAAACTCATTTCTGAACCTCTAGATTCATAGTTATCTTCTTGGTCAATTCGCTCCTCCTTCCAAAGATTTATGTCTTGTGCAGTCTCTTGGGGCTGATCAGATGCTGACTGAAGAGAGCTACAATCAAACTTCATTTCAGAACTCACTGAGCACTTCTGTTCCCAAAAGGCTTTCTTGTTAAAAACCAAGTGCTTTTCTTCTTGGGTACAATCCATATTAGAAAAGAATTCCTCATGGTGCTTTGGAATAGTATCTTCAAAGATTCCTTTATTCAAAGGCATGTCAGTTTTATTCGGGTTTACTGCTAATTTGGAAGGAGATTTAACTCTTAAGGAGCCCTTAGTACCCATGCGTTCCTGGAATTTCAAGCCAGCTGACAAAGTTTTACCCTGAGATTTTACATCTCTCCACAAAACCAACTTATCTGAATTCATGCGTAAATATTTCCTATTTGATTCTTTAGGTTTCTGATGTGAAAATGAAGAAGTTTCTACATGGGATGATGGCACAGGATTTCTAGAGGCCCCGTCTGGCTGTTCAAGGTATTTGTCAACTTTGTTTGGGTCACATTTGCTAACTGAATCCAAATGAGCTGCTGCCGGTAAACCAGTTGTATTAGTTGTAACTGGTCTATCATTAAAGCTTTCAGATAAACAACTAGCAGGAGCATTATAAATCACTGGCGGGCGTACCAAGTTGCTTCCATTATTTGTAGCCTGACCAATATCTACTAGATTACATTTTTTCACACCGGCCCCAATTTTATGAACAAACTCCAAGGGCTGCTGCTGTCCCTTCTCCAGTTTTTGAATAACTGATGGTCGAACTGAAACCTCCTGTGTGCCTTCCTGAGATTTATGAGGTCTGGAATGTAACTCTTCAATAGGTTCTGAAGCCTCGGAGGGTCTCTCTTCAGTAGCATCCTCATCCTCAATCTTATCCTCATCCTCTTCTTCTTCTTCAGAAAAATCATCATCCAAATGCACCACTTCAGATGATGACCCAGTATTCACATGTGTCTCATCTTGTGTTGAACTAAAAAGAAAGGGGGGAGACTCATAAACATATTCTAATATCTGTTTAAAATATTAAAAGAGAGGCATAATAAACGTTATTTGCTTTCTATTCTGGACTATCCTTAAAGGACAAGGAATCCAGGCAGTCACCACAGGCTGAACACTGCATGGACTGCGGGGAGGGAATTACTGCAGAAGGTGGAGGTGGTGCTACCAATTGCTACTGAAATACAAATGGCCCCTAAACATGAATGATTAATCAAATAAAATCATATATTATTTTTCAATTATCAGAGTAGTAACAGCAAAAAGTTTGACATATGTTACTTAACTTTGTATGCTTCAGTTTCTGCCTCCAAAAAAAGGGAATCTTACACTATTTTCCCTCATGAGATTGTTTTGATGAGTAAATTAATTGTTACATGTAAGGAGCATTAAAATGAAGAAACAGCTCGACACATAGTAAGCATTCACAAATGTTAGCTATTATTAATCTTAACACAATGTTTTGGTGAGGGTGTAAGAACAAAGGCACTTTAATACATTGTTCACAGGAATATAGATCAGTTAACGGTTACTGGTTAACCTCTATGTAGATTTGTAACCTCTACAAAAAGCAATTTTGCAATGTCTATTAAAATTAAGAATGTACATACCCTCTGACCTCTAATTCCACTTTTGGTTTTCTCATGGGTTTAATGAGGCATGTACAAGAATATTTACTGCTACTTTTGAGAGGAGGGAGGAGTAATAGCAAATGACTAGAATCAACCTGAATACTCAGTAACTGGGTACTGGTTAAATAATTAATGGTATTTAATGGAATACAATGTGGTTTTTAAAAATAATAAAACACCTCTATACATATAAATAAAAACCAATTACTATAAACATTGTTAGTGAAAAGCAAGGGTACACAGAAAGCTACCATTTATGTAAAATAGAAGGGAAAAAATAATGCACTTGGAATATCTAGAGAATGGCACATACAACTGTAGAAGTCTAGAGGTATCACGTGTTACCTCTAGTGAAGTGATTACAGGATGGCAGCAATTTAAGAAGACTTACTTTTGAACGTGCCCTGTGAATTATGTCTATGTATACGCATTTCCCATTCAAAATTTAAATTCCATTATTTTTAAAAAGACCCAAAATTTTCATATCTAAAATCAGTCTATGAATCTTTTCTATCAGTATCAAGACAACATGTTTAACCAAAGCATTTCAGGGACTGCTCTTTCATGTATATAACCAGCTGACCTAATGATATTGCCATGGCCTGAACTCTTGTTTTGTTTTTTTTGTTTTTTTTTTGAGACGGAGTCTTGCTCTGTCGCCCAGGCTGGAGTGCAGTGGCCGGATCTCAGCTCACTGCAAGCTCTGACTCCCAGGTTTATGCCATTCTCCTGCCTCAGCCTCCCGAGTCGCTGGGACTACAGGTGCCCGCCACCTCGCCCGGCTAGTTTTTTGTATTTTTTAGTAGAGACGGGGTTTCACCGTATTAGCCAGGATGGTCTCGATCTCCTGACCTCGTGATCCGCCCGTCTCGGCCTCCCAAAGTGCTGGGATTACAGGCTTGAGCCACCGCGCCCGGCCTAGCCTGAATTCTTAAAGTCAGGCAAACATTCATTCACGTAACAACCACCTACTAAGGACTTACTACTGCATTACAGGCACTATGCTAGGTACTAAGGCAAATTCAAAAAAAGTTGAGCTGCCTCTTAAAGACCATTCAAGTAGCTGCAGAAGGCAGACACATAAAAAATAATAACAATTCAAGGAGGTAAGTATCATCACATCTAGACTTAAGAAAAAAAAAAAAAAAAAAAGATTAAACTGTCACAGCCAAGAGAGACCTAAAGAGACATTACAAGTGAATGTAATGTGGTATCCTGGATGTGATTCTGAAACAGAAAAACTAGTAAAACTAAGGAAATCTTAGTTTAAGAAAACTTAGTTTAAGCAGAAACTAAGAAGTCTGAATAAACCATGGACTTTACTAATATCAGTTCATTACTTGTAACAAATATACCACATTAACGTTAATAATAGAGAAATTGGGTGAGAGAGCATTATAGGCCCACTCTGTACTATTTCCTCAATGTTTCCATTAATCTGAAACTGTTTGTTTATAAAAACAGCCTATAAAAATTAAAAATAAACACCTAAAAATGTATTGAATTTTTCCAATTTGAGATGTCATTTGTCTAAGAGAACATGCACATGTGTCAGCCATATGCAATTTTATTTTAGCCTAAGTATTACTGTTACTATCTTTCCCATATAAATTGATTGCCTTAATATTAATTTTGAATTTGGAAAATAAAAAAGTTAACCCGGCATCCAAAGTATTGTGATGCAGCAAAAAACAATCCTAATTTTTCATACTTCTCAACAATGACATTGCAGTGCAACAACCACTTTACTCTAGTTCTTCAGAACCCTAGACTTCTTCATTTGTCTTAAGGACTACCACAACATTCTCAAAATAAAACCAATTTTGCAACATGTAGCTAAGAAAAGAAAGAAAAGGGAGAAAAGAAAAGAAGGTAGAATCATAAAATCATACAGTTTGTAAAATCCCAAGAAGGTCATGAACTGCCATCTGGATGCTTTGATCTGCATCTGTATTTGTGTGTGTATAATATGTTTAACAATTAAATCATAATCCACATTTAACACATCATTTGTAACTACACAACAAAAAAAAAGCTCTCTAAAAAGCTAACCATTAAAGATTAAAAACCACTCTTTTGGCCAGGTGTGGTGGTTCATGCCTGTAATCCCCTCACTTTGGAAGACTCAAGTGAAAAGATCACTTGAGGCCAAGAGTTCGAGAACAGCCTTGGCAACATAATGAGATCCTGTTTCTACAAAAATTTTAAAAAATAAGCCAGGCATGGTGGTACATGCCTATAGTCCCAGATACTCGAGAGTTTGAAGCAGGTGGGTCACTTGAGCCCAGGACTTTGAGACTACAGTGAGCTATAATCACACGCTGCACTCCAGCCTGGGCCACAGAGTGAGACCTACAAACGAACAAAAAACAGCTAAACTCTTGAGCTAAAAAGAAAAACTCTTGCGCTAAAAAGAAAATATTTTTTAAATTATCTAAAAGAAATAAAAACTATGAGATATGGCCAAAATAAAAACGTCATACTTTTAAATACTTCCATTAAGAAAAGAATTCATAAATACAACTGGGCATCCAATTTAAGATGAAAAAAATAACAACCAAATTGCCCCCATAAGAAGGTAGATGAAATACATTAAGAAAAGGAAAAAAATTAATGAAGACAAAACAAAAATAAAGCAAGAGCTGACTTTCAGGAAAGCTAAAATAGAAAAATTTACAATGTCTAGACAAGAGGAGAACAGAAAGGAAATTTTTTAAAATCATAAATCCTGTAAGTTAGAAAGTTTATACATATATAATAAAATAATGTACTATTGGCATGTGATTTTTTTAAAATCAAGGAAACAAAATGATATGCAAAAAGATCTACATACACACATATACACAAATACAAGAACTCAGGTTATGACTCAGGTGGTGACATTTTATATCAGCAGGGATAATGAGAGATACAAAAAGTCCTGCCTCACACCACATATAAAAAGAAACTCCAAGATGATTACAAGTATTTAAAACAAAAAACAAAGGCATGAAGAAAAAGGCATAAAAGAAGCCGTAAAGAAAAATTCTCCTTACATCTGATTAAATCAAAAATTTTAATTTCTGTATGATAAAGAATAACATATACAGTTAAAAGACAAACAACTGGGTTCCGAAAAAAAATCTGTAACACATTTAAAATACAAAGGATATTACTCATACTCAAATATTGCTTACAAAGCCAAAATATACAAATAACTCAATAGAAAAATGGGCAAAGTATATTAACAAACATATCATAGAATAAAATATGGCCAATCAATACACAAAAAAGTTCTACCTGAAAATAGATAATATGGGATTATCAGTATGTATATCTACACATTTTTGGCCCATTATTTTGGTAGGGAAAAAAGAAGCTGATAATCCCAGGGTTAGCAACAGTGACAGGAAATCGGCATTCTCTTATGCTGCTGGTGTGAGTATAAATTGGTATAGCCTTCTAGGAAGTGTCTAGCAAGGATTTCAAATGTCCATACACAATGTGAGCAACAAAATAAATAATAACTAGTAACAAATTAAAACCCATAGAATAAAAGAAATATCCATGAGTCTACAATGATATAAATAAATATTAAATACTTGAATAAATAAGTGAAAGAACAAGATCTTCTTTATGGTAGAATTTTGATTAAAGAATCATTAATGGCTGCACAAAATAGGTGGGCAAAAGTAAGATAAGAAACAGGGTATTTACTGAGTCTCAAAGTTCTTCCCCATACCGATCCTTATTAATTAGGAAAAACAGTAACTTCACAGTGGAGTAACCTGGCAGACAGTAGTACCTTAATCAAGTGGCTCAAGCTAACATCACCCAAATGATAGGGCAACATTATGTGTCCCCTGATTCCACACTGAGAAGGGCACAACATCGATTCTAAGATATTCGTGCCCAAAATGCATGACCAAAGTTTAATCATAAGAAAATATCAGACAGACAAAAATTGAAGGCTATCCCATAAATTAACTGGCCAGTACTCTATAAAGAAAGTATCATGGTCTTAAAAACAAAGAAAAACTGAGGAACGATTTAAGATAAAGGAAAACTAAGGAGATGCTGACAACAAAATGCAATGTGTGATTCTGGATTGGCTTCTGGTCCAAGAAATGGACATGAGTTAAGACAACCAACAAAATTTAAACAAGGTCTATAGATTAGCTGTTAGTATGGTATCAATGTAATTTCTTGGTTTCTGGTTTTTGTGTTTTTAAAATTGGCTCCCTCTGAGCAGGGTTCAGGGAGATTTTGCTTTGGGTTTGTTTGTTTTGAGACGAAGTTTCGCTCTTGTTGCCCAGACTGGAGTGCAATGGCACAATCTCGACTCACCACAACCTCCACCTCCCGGGTTCAAGCAATTCTCCTGCCTCAGCCTCCTGAGTACCTGGGATTACAGGCATGCACCACCATGCCCAGCTAATTTTTTGTATTTTTAGTAGAGGCAGGGTTTCTCCATGTTGGTCAGGCTGGTCTCAAACTCCCAACCTCAGGTGATCCGCCCGCCTCGGCCTCCCAAAGTGGTGGTATTATAGGTGTGAGCCACTGCGTCCAGCTTGGGGCTTGTTTTTTTTTAGAGGCCAGGACAGGCCTCACTTTGTTGCCCAGGCTGGATGCACCTATTCACGGGCTGCGGGGAGGTCAAAGTACACTGCAGCCTCCAACTCCCGTAGTCAAGTAATCCTCCTACTGCATTTGTAGTTTCCTGGTTTTTATCATTGTACTGTGGTCTTTTTTTTATCTTTTTTTTTAAGATGGAGTCTAGCTTTGTCACCCAGGCTGGAGTACAGTTCAAGGAACTATTCTACCTCAGCCTCCCGAGTAGCTGGGACTACAGGCATGTGCCAACATGCCTAGCTAATTTTTATATTCTTAGTAGAGACAGGGGTTTCACCATGTTGGCCAGGCTGGTCTTGAACTCCTGACCTCAAGCCATCAGCCCTCCTTGGCTTCCCAAAGTGCTGGGATTACAGGTGTGAGCCACCACTCCTGGCCCTCTGGGGTTATTTTGGATTTAATATTTGAGAAAGCCAGGGGAAGGTGATCCAAGAACTTCTTGTACCCGTTTTGCAACATTTTTGTAAGCCTGAAATTATTCCAAAAAGGAAAGTTAAAAAATTTAAAAAAAAAATTAAAAAAACATTTTTAAGGTCCATAAACTCTGACCCAGAACTTCAAATTCTTGCAAGATATAACATAGAAATAGTTGCATGTGGCCGCGCGCAGTAGCTCACGCCTGTAATCCCAGCACTCTGGGAGGGCGAGGTGGGCAGATTACCTGAGGTCGGGAGTTTGAGACCAGCCTGGCCAACATGGTGAAACCCATCTCTACTAAAAATACACAAATTAGCCAGGCATGGTGGCACATGCCTGTAATCCCAGCTACTCGGGAGGCTGAGGCAGGAGAATTGCTTGAGTCTGGGAGATGGAGGTTGCAATGACCCAAGACCATGCCACAGCACTCCAACCTGGCCAACAGAGTGAGACTCTGTCTCAAAAAAACAAAACAAAACAAAAAAGAAACAGTTTCATGTAAAAACATGTTTGCTGAAGCACTGCTCATGAGACTTATACAATGGAGCTGGGCACGGTGACTCATGCCTGTAATCCCAGCACTTTGGGAAGCCAAGGCGGGCAGATCATCTGAGGTCAGGAGTTCAAGACCAGCCTGGCCAACATGGCAAAACCCAGTCTCTACTAAACATACAAAAAAATTAGCCAGGCGTGGTGATGTGTGCCTCTAATCCCAGCTACTCGGGAGACTGAGGCAGGAAGAATTGCTTGAATCAGGAAGGCGGAGGTTGCAGTGAGCTGAGATCGTGACAGAGCAAGACTCCGTCTCAAAAAAAACCAAAAAAACTGGAAATTTATACTGACCCCAGGATAGGCTAATTCTATCTTCCCATCAGCTAAGAAATCATCTTGTTTTCCTCTAACTTTTCCCCATTAAAATATTTTTGCCATTTCTAAGGTCTATGTTAGTGATCTGCAAGGCAAAGAAGTTTATCTCTTTTTCTACTAATTGGTGCACATCTCAGTTAATTCTGCACAGATGTGCTAATGATCTATTTTTACCTTATCTTGTACAGCTGGAGCTAAAAACTTACCACAGTATTTAATCTGATTTTCTACCAATGTTTTTCTTTAACATAGGGCATTAACTCTTAAATGTTATTAAAATAATTACTTTTATTAAAAACAACTAAAACAAATGGAGACAAGAAAAGCTATCAAAATAAAGACAGATTATTTAAAAACCCAATTCTTTTTGATATCTCTTTTACTCAGAATTAGCAAAGAGTTCTATTAATGTGGAACTGACTCAGTTTTGACTTGATTGTCCTTACTCTGCTTTTGTCATCAGATTTTCTGTTGCTAACCTTCCAAAAACTATTTTGCAGGTGCGGTGGCTCACACCTGTAATCTCAGCACTTTGGGAGGCCAAGCTGGGTGGATCACCTGAGGTCGGGAGTTCCAGACCAGCCTGACCAACATGGGGAAACCTCGCCTCTAATAAAAATACAAAAAATTAGCCAGGCGTGGTGGCGCACGCCTGTAATCCCAGCTACTCGGGAGGCTGAGGCAGGAGAATTGCTTGAACCTGGGAGGTGGAGGTTGCGGTGAGCTGAGATCATGCCATTGCACTCTACCCTGGGCAACAAGAGCGAAACTCCACCTCAGAAAAAACAAACAAACAAACAGATAAAAACTATTTCTTCCTCCTTTTCCCCCTGCTTAATCCTATAACATACTTACAAAACATCTTAATGATATACAATTATTTATTAGCCTAAGACTTTTATTTAGGAAAAAAACATAATGTAGTCCATATCTTCTATAGTGAAATTTCTTACTTAAGCTAAGAAAAATTTAAAATTGCAAATGAAAGTTACTAAAATTTCACTTTATATTCCTTGATTCAAAGATTCACTTAAAGTGTTGATTGGGACATGAACACAAACACCCACTGTAACATATAACTACGTATAAATATTATTCCAATCAACTACTTTACCTGCTCTCTTGACAGTGATATGGGTGGTGCTGCAGTACATCCTGTAAGAAACGCTCCATCAAACTGCTGGTACATATTTGACGTCTGCTCTGTCTGGTCAAACTCCTGTGCTGAGCACTGAACAAATGCTATAAAGAAAAAAGAAATGGAATATTTTTAAATGGATAGTATTTAGTAGTGAGAGTTCGACAAAATGGATTCATTTATATACTCCTGGTTAAATTATGAACTGACAGCTTTTCTATAAAGCAATTCTGAAATTTGCATCTAAAAACCATAAAACTACTTTCCCTTAGGTAAAATAATGAGATTTCCCTAAGTATAGCCTAAGGAAATAGTCTTAAAGGTAAATGATTCATGCAAAAAAGATACCATTATCACAGCATAACAAAAAACTGGAAACCTCCTAAGTTTCTAACAGTAAAAGACTTCAGTTATAATAGGCTCTAAGATGTAATACTACGCAGCTATCTAAAATAATACAAAGAATTTTTAATAACATGGGGAAACGTTACATATTAAGAAAAAATGAGTGTGGTAGTGTGGCCAAGCGGTCTAAGGTGCTGGATTTAGGAAAAAATGAGGAATGCAAAAACTACATGTATGGTTTCATGTCAAACTACAGTTTAAAAACATACAGACAAGTAAATGGAAGAAATTACAGTAGTACCCTATTATCCTCAGGGGTTTGTTCCAAGACCCCCAGTGGATGCCTGAAACAGTGGATAGTACCAAACCTATATATGTTTTTCCTTATGTACCTATGATAAAGATTAATTTATAAACTAGACATAGTAAGGGATTAACAACAATAACTGATAATGAAACAAAACAATTATAACAATACACTGTAATAAAAGTAAAATAAGGGTTACTTGAACACAAGCACCATGATATCCAACAGTTGATCTAATAACCGAGACAGTTACTGAGTGACTAATGGGCAGATGGCATAAACGGCAGGAATATGCTGGACAAATGGATGATTCATATTCTGAGTGGGACAATGAGTGACAGCAAAGGATTTCATCAAGCTACTCAGAATGACGTGCAATTTATTTGTCCATTTATTTCTGGAATTTTCCATATAATATTTTCCAGTCATGTTTGGCTGTAACTGAAACCAACCACAGATAACGGGGGAATAGTGTGTATGTATACCAAACCTTACTAGTACAGATGTCAGTGTGGTGCAGTTATGGGTAATTTTTCAATTTTTCTTATAAATTCTTATCTTTTTCAATGAGTAAATGTTTTTTAAAATGAAAATCTGTTAAGAGAGAGAACAGGGTTGGATTATTGTATTAAAAGAGGTCAAAGATTAACTGACAAAAAAGGCCCCTTTATTTTCTTTCAGAAATTAAAAATCCTAACTTGAACACAAAATTAAAATACACTAAATTTTTCAGACTTGTAATTCTCTCTACAGTTAGAAAGATTCTTTCTTTACTAATATTATTTAGTGGACTAGCAAGCAGAATGGGAAAAAGTCTACCTATGGAGCACCTATGATGTACCAAACACAGTGCTATTCCATTTACACAGTAATCTTCACTGACTTTTCACTAAGAATATTGTCCCCATTTAGCATGAAAAGACTAAGGTACAAAAAATTAAGAGTAAACTGGGCTGGGCACAGTGGCTCAGGCCTGTAATCCCAGCACTTTGGGAGGCTGCGGTGGGCAGATCACCTGAGGTCAGTTTAAGACCAGCCTGGCCAACAAGGCGAAACCCCGTCTCTAGTGAACAAAAAAAAATTACCCAGGCATGGTGGTGCTGCGTGCCTAGTCCTAGCTACTGGGGAGGCTCAGGCAGGAGAACTGCTTGAACCCTGGAGGCGGAGGTTGCAGTGAGCTGAGACTGCATCACTGCACTCCAACCTGGGTGACAGAGGGAGATTCTGTCTCAAACAACAACAACAAAAAAACAGAAAAGAAAAGAAAAAAAAAAAAAAGAATTAGAGTAAACTGCCCAAAGTTTTATACTGAGCAAACAGCAAGGCCAGGATTTTAATAACTCCAAAGCTTATCCTCTTTCTTTGTATCATGCTAGGAAATGGCATATTTCTAACATGTTATTTATAATTTAATAGTGCATTTTAATTTAACAATACTTAGAAAAGATATTTTAAAATATCCCGGTAAAGGTGTTAAAGAACTTAAATCAGGTTGCTAACTCCTGACCACTGTTACAACTCTTGGCATTATCTTCTTCCATGTTGACTTCAGAGGTCCATGCTAGCTAGTGCTCCTAGCCCCAGGAACAATCTACATTATGACACTTTCAAAATCCTGCTACAAAACTCTCCACTGTCCAGGACCCATCACCAGAGTTAGAATGCCTGGTGGTTAAAGGGGACAAATGCACAAGGAAACAAGTAAATATTCAGTTAAAATCCAACCTTACTGAATAAAGAATATGTGGTACATATACATCATGGAATACTACACAGCCATAAAAAATGAGATGGTGTCATTTGCAGCAACATGGATGCAGCTGGAGGCCATCATCCTAAGCAAATTTACACAGGAACAGAAAACCAAATACCGCATGTTCTCACTTTTAAGTGGGAGCTAAACATTAGGTACATGTGGACATAAAGATGGGAATAAAAGGCACTGGGAGATACTGGGTCAGGAGAGACAGGGCAGGGGGCAAGGGCTGAAAAACTACCTATCAGGTACTATGCTCACTACCTGAATGATGGGATCATTTGTAACCCAAACCTCAGCATCAAACAATATACCCACGTAACAAGCCTGGACATGTGTCCCCCCGAATCTAAAATAAAAGTTGAAATTACAAAAATAAATAATAAAATCCAACCTTGTCCTCTCTCTGCCAAGGCAAAAAGAAAAAAGAAATGTGAATAGAAAACTTCATTTACATCCCATAAGGTGTCAGTTCCTTTAGATTTTTTGAATTGATGTATAACATACATAAAGTACAAAAATCATATGCATACAGCTCAATCAACTATCACAAAGTAGACACATCCTTACCATCTATCCATGAAAAGTTGACAAGCATCCAGAAATCCCTGTAATGTCCCATCCCAATCTAATATCCCTTCCCTTTTCCCCAAAAGTAACTATTACCTAACTTTTAATACTATAGTTTTGAAATTTTCTGAAATGTATATAAATGGAGTCATATAATATGTATGCTTTTGCATTCAGCTTATTTTACTCAAATTATATATGTGATATTCATCCATATTAGCTGAATCTGTTCATTTTCTTTTCTGCATAATATTTCATTGTATGAATATGCCATATTTCATTCATTCATTCTACTCTTGACGGACAATTGTGTTGTTTCCAGCTTTTGGCTATTACTAATAATGCTGTGAAGAACCTTCTTGTATGTGTCTTTTGGTGCCAATGTGCATGTATTTTTGTTGAGTACATTAATAGGAGTGAAACTTCTGGGTCATAAAAATTTGCGCACGCTCAGCTTTAGTACTCACTATCGACCAGTCTTCCAAAGTGGCTGTACCAATGTATATTCCTACCAGCAGTATTCCTAGCTCCTCATCAACACTTGGTATTGTCAGTCTGTTTCATTTTAGCAATTATAAGGATGTTTACTGTTATATCACTGTGGCCTTAATCTGTAATTTTTGTGATAGCTTTTCATATTTACTGGCCATCTGGATATCCTCTTTTATGTTGGGTCTGTTAAGTCTCTCTATTTTTCAAATGGATGTTCTGTCTCTTCCTTATGGATGTGTAGAAATTCCTTATTCTGGACACCAGTTCTTTGCTCAATTATATGTGTTTCGAGTACCATCTTCCTCTCTGGAGCTTCTTTTCACTTTCTTAAACATCTTCCATTGTTTCTTAACTTTACTGCAGTCCAGAGTTTTTATCTTTTTTTGTCAGTGGTTTTTGTGGCCAGAAATCTCTCTTTACCATCAAAGTCCTAGAGATTTTCTCCTGTTTCTAGAAGCTTTACTATTTTGGCTACAACATTTATGTCTACAGTCTACTTCTAACTGATTTTTATATGCAGGGTGATTCGGCAATAAAGTTTCACTTTCCTCTCCATATGAATATTCAATTGACCCAGTATCACTTATTGAAGAAAGTTCTGTCCTCACTGCTGTGCAGCACCACCTTTGTTACAAATCAGACGTCCATATATGTGTCTGTTTCTGGAATTCCTGGTTTGTTTCCATGGTCTAACTCTGCAGCAAGACTATATTATTTTAAAGACTAAAGTTTCTAAGTTTTAGTATCTAATAGAGGACATCTATTCACTTTGTTCTTAAGATTATCCTAGTTCTTCTGGAGCCTTTTACTTTCCCACATTTATTTTTGGAATTGGCTTTTCATTAAAAAAAATAATTCTCTGAGATTTTGATTGAAATTACGTTGGATAAATATAACAATCTAGGCACAAACGACATGCTTACAATATTGATTCTTCAATCCATGAACATGAAAATTTCTTTCAATGTTTATAGTTTCTAGTTTAAAGATCTCACATTTTCTCATGTTTATTCCCTAGATTTTGATGTTCTTTGATGCTATTGTAATTTTTTAATCTCATTTTCTACATGGTATCTGTATATAAAAATAGTTTCTTTTTACATTGGTCTAACCACCTTTTTTAACTCACTTATTGATTCTAATGGTTTACCTAGATATCTTTTGAGTTTTTATGTCCACATGTTGTGTATAAATAATAGTTTTATTTCTTCTTATCCAGTCTTTATCATTTTTATTTTTCTTTCCTTATTTCCTTGAGTAGGACCTCTGACAAAATATTGAATACAGTTGTAATTCAAGCATCAAATCTATTTTCACTTAATATATTATTGATAGAGTTGTATTTAACTTTTTCTTTTTCAATCTGTTATTCTTGCCTATACAATTATCCCTTTTCCTCTCCTTTCTTGTCTTCTTGTGGACTACATTTCATCATTTCAATTTTTCCCTTTCTGTTAACTCTGTAGTTAGTTATAGACTTTTCATAGTCTATTTTGGTAAGAGATTACAATGAGCAACCCTGAACTGTCAATGTCTAAAATTACTTGTTACTTTTATTCTCTTTATAAACAATGCAAAGTCCTTAGAAATTAACATTATTTACTCCCCTCCCAATTTATATGCCATTGTTGTTCATCCCACAAGACAGAATTCACTTAGATTGCCTACATATTTACCTTTCCACTGTTCTTCATTACTTCCTGTATCTCTGAGCTTCCATCGGGAATCATTTTCCTTCTGCCTGAAGAACTCCTTTTTAGTTTTTCCTTTAGTGAGAGTCTGCTGGTGACAAATTCCCTTAATTTTTATTTCCTGAAAATAGTTTTATTTCACCTTCCTTATTAAAAGATATACGTATTGAGTAGAGAATTCTAGGCGCAGTTGTTTTCTTTCTTTTGGCTTCCATTGTTTCTGTTAAGCACTTCACTAGATATGGGCCCCATATTACTTCACTGCTTTTATAGTTCTCCAAAGCCTTGAAATACAAGGCTGCAAACATCCTCAACAAAATATTATTAATAGCAAACCAAATCCAGCAACATATAAAAAGGATTATATACCATGACCAAGTGGGATTTAGCCCACAAATGCAAGATTAGTTTAACATCTGAAAACCAACCAATCTAACTGCTATAGGTTGAACTGCATCCCCCCCAAAATTCACATGTTGAGGTTCTAACCCCTAATGTGACTGTATTTGGAAACAGGGCTTTTAGGAGGTAATTTAGGTTAAATGAAGTCATAACAGTAGCGACATCATTCAATAAGATTGGTGGCCTTATAAAATAGGAAGAGAAATTGCCCTCTCCCTCTGCTACAGAAGGACACAGTAAGAAGGGCTGTTAGGAATTGGTCCATGGCCTGCTAGGAACTGGGCCACATCGCAGGAGGTAAGCGGCAGGCAAGCAAGTGCTACTACCTGAGCTCCACCTCCTGTCAGATCAGTGGAGGCATTAGATTCTCATAGGAGCATAAACTCTATTGTGAACTGTGCATGCAAGGGATCTAGGTTGTGTGCTCCTTATGAGAATCTAATGCCTGATGATCTGAGGTGGAACAGTTAAATCCCAAAACCACCCCTCCACCCTGTCTGTGGAAAAATTGTCTTCCACGAAACTGGTCCCTGGTGCCAAAAAGGCTGGGGACTGCTGATTTAAGTTAACTAGTCTATGGTATTTTATTATGGCAGCCTGAGCTGACGAATACTGTAATATATTATATTAATAGACTAAAGGAAAAAAACGCATACTTATCTAATAGTTGCAGAAAAGCGTTTGACAAAAGCCTATACCCTTTCATGATTAAACACTTATCAAATTAGGAATAGAATGCTAAAACCCACAACTGACATCAAACTTAATGACAAAAGACTGAAAGTTTTCTCCCAAGATTCAAAACAAAACAAGGATATCCATTCTCACTACCGTAATTTAACACTTATCATACTAGAAATTCTAGCAAGAGCAATTAGGCAAGAAAAAGAAATAATGGCATCCAGATTGGGGAAAAAAGCAGTAAAACTATTTGGAAAGGACATAATCTAGTATATAGAAAATCCTAAGGAATCGACAAAAAAACAATTAGCACTAATAAACAAGGTCAGCAAGGTTGTATGATACAAGATCAATATTTAAAAATCTATTGAAGCTCTCCATACACTCCCAACAAACAATCCAAAATGAACTTAAGAAAACTATTCCATTTACAATAGCATCAAAATGAATAAAATGCTTAGGAATAAATTTAGCATAAGAAGTGTAAAACTTGTACACTGAAAATTACAAAACACTGTTGAAAGATTTTAAATCTCTCCGTAAATGGAAATACATACCTCTATTCATGGACTGGAAGACTTAATATTAAGATGTATATTCCCCATGAATGTATCTACAGATTCAACACAATCCCTATCAGAATTCCAGCTGCTTTTCTGCAGAAACTAACAAGGTAATCTTTAAATTCATATGGAAATACAAGGAACCAAGAATAGCCAAAACAATCTTGAAAAAGAGGAACAAAGTTGGAGGACTCAAATGTCATGATTCCAAATTTTACTACAAAGCTGCAGTAATCAAGACTATGTGGTGCTGGCATCAGAGCAGATATATAGATAAATAAAATGGAATTGAAAGTCTAGAGGTAAACCTTATATTTATGGTCAACTGATTTTCAACAAGGATGTCAAGGCAATTGAATCAGGAAAGGATAGTCTTCAACAAACGGTGCTGGTACTACTGTACATCACATGCAAAAGAATAAACTTGGAAAAAGATGGCCAGCACAATGAACAAACCACTATATCTTAACAAAAACAACTTAAGAAGGGCAATGGAGTGCATCAGAGGAGAAACAGAAACCAGGGTGAGCAAAGAACTCAGAATGGCAACACAGAAAGTAGAAGGGAATGCCAGGCCTCCAGCACCCCATTCCCAACCGGGATCAGCGGGGAACCAGGAAGAACTTCTCCCTATAGCAAGGAGGCAAGCAAGAGGATTCCAACAACCAACCCCCATTAATACCTTGTACACCTACAGACCTCACCCCTGCAGTCCTCACAAGGACGAAGACCAGCTGAAGGAGCTATCTGGAGTCTACATCACTGTGTTCCCCTGAAAGAAGAATCCAATACTGTGCCATGGCCCCTGTAAACTATTTGGAAAGGACATGTGGCTACACCACCTTGCAAGTGGAACTATGGCTGAAACGTGTTTTGCTCCAAGGGCAAGTAGCCACGGCTCCCTTTCATCCCTGAGGCTAAGCCACTGCTGAATCATCCCAGCCCAGTGGCCTGACATCCCCAGGCCAAGATACAAACAGTAGCTAAATCCTTCCTCATAGAATCAAGAAGAAATGAAGAAACTTCACCCACCTCTGCTCTCACCCCATCAGGCTGGAGCTAAAGTGGTACCCTGCCTCCCAGGAAAATAGTACCTTTGTGGCTCAAAGCAGTCACGCGTCCCCAGTGCCTAGGTTGAAGTAGCATCCTGAATTGCAGGAAACTGCCTTAGATATTTAGAGTAGTCACACAACCCAGTACCTAAGCTGAAGTGGCACCCAGAGAAATGGCCGCCCGGAACAGTCACGCCACTGTCCCCGATCCCCTCCCAAACCTGAACTGAAGCAGCACATTGCCCCCTGGGGAAATGGTGTCCTGGCCAAGCTGAGCAGCTGTGTACCCCAAGGCTGAGTACCTCATGTCCCAGGGAAAGAGAGCAGTGGCTAAGCTTAGACACCTCATTCTACTAGCCAAACAACTCTAGTACTCTGCTTTCCTAGACCAGACTAGACCCCTAGAGTCTGAGCTGCTGAGACATGCCTTTACCTGGGGAATGGAGTCACTGTACTGTTCCCTGCCCTACCCAGGGTCCAAACAATAGCTATTATCTGCTGCTGCTGAGTCCTACCATTCCAGTGTCGAGTCATTACTACACAATGCCTCATCCCCTGAGACCTAAGTTGCCACTGAGCTCTACTGGCTCACGTTTCTGAACTGCAGCCACACCCTGTTCCCCAGGATCAAACCTCCAGAGCAACTATTTTTCCCTGGAGTCAGGTCAGTGCTGTGCCCTGCCCTTCAGGGGTAGAAATCTCAGCTACAACCTGACTCCCTGGGCCCCAGCTACTAGGGGGTGCCTAAAAGTGACAGGTCCTGGCTCTGTGGGCAACCTACATCCAACCCCACCAAAAAGCAAATCTGTACCCCAAGATTCAGGTGCAACAATAGGTTCATAAGCCTATGAGCCTAGGACCCTGGTCCCACAGCCACTCCAAACACCTGCAACTGGAACACAGTGCTACTAAAGCTGCTTACAGGCCGTGTCAGACCTAACACCAAGAGGAATCTACTCAGCTAAGTCTCCACATTGTAATGAAAACAAGAACAGGTGGATCCCAGAAGCCCTTGACATCAAGGACATTCAGCCTATGCTGCTGCCACTGCCACAGACTTCTACAGTGTAGGCCACTGAGGTGCCCACAGTTATTGCTAATGGTGAACACAGCTGAAGAAACGGAATGAAGACTATATACCACTGCATCTATCTGGCAACAGAGTAACCACACTCTCCCAAGTAGCACATTAAAGCCCAGCTGCAGGTGAAAGTTATTCAATATGAAAGCCACTCCAGAAAGTATGGAAGAAGTGACTATTCCACCAGATGCAGACACATCAATGCAGGGATATAAGAAACATAAAAAAGCAAAGAAATATAACACCACCAAAGGAACATAACTTTCTCATTTAAAAAAAAAAAAAAAAACCAGTGAAAAGAAAATAAACTAATTCTGAAAAAGAATTCAAAATAAAGATCTTAAGGAAACTCAATGAGACAAGAAAATATACATAGACAATTCAACAAAATCAGAAAAACCATTCACATATGAGCAAAAATTCAACACAGAAAAAAATCATAAAAAAGAACCAAACAGGAATCCTACAGCTAAAGAATTCAATGAATGAAATAAAAAATACAATAGAGAGATTCAACAGCAGATTTGATAAAATAGAAGAAAGAAATCTCTAAATTTTTATATCAGTCATTTGAAATTACCCAGTAAGAGGGAAAAAAAAGAAATGATGCAAAAGAGGTGAAAAAAACCTACAAGACTTATGGGACACCACTGAGTGAACAAATATTTGTGTTAGGGGAATCCAGACGGGGAAGACAAGAAGAAAGGCATAGAAAACCTATTTAATGAACTAATAGCAAAAAACTTCCCAAGTCTATGGACATTCAGATATGGGAAGCTCGAAGAATCCCAAATACATTCAACCCAAAAATGTCCTCCTTGAGGCACATTATAAACTGTCAAAGGTCGAAGACCCCCAAAAATGGAATCTGAAAAACAGCAAAAGCATCAAGTCACATATAAGGGAATCATCATTAGACTAACAGCAGATTTATCTGCGAAACTTTAAAGGCCAGCAAAGAACGGGATGATATATTGAAAGTGCTAAAACCATTCCAACAGCCAAACAATACTATACCCAGCAAAGCTATCCTTCAGACATGAGAGAAAAATCAAGTCTTTCCCAGAGAAACAAAAACTGAAGGAATTCATCACCGCTAGATCAGTCTTACAAGAAATGATCAAAGAAGTCCTACATCTGGCAAGTAAAAAAGACAATAGTTACTGTCATGAAAACTTCCAAAAGTAAAAATCTCACTGGCAGAACAGACGTGCAAAGGAGAAAGAGAAAAGACATCCAACTCCACCAAAGAGCAAATCTGTACCCCAAGATCCAGGTGCAACAATAAGTTCATAAACCTATGAGCCTAGGACTCTGGTCCCACAGTCACTCCAAGCACCTACAACTGTTTTCTAACTAACCTAAAAATATAACTATCATATGATCCAGCAATCCTACTGACTAGGTATTTATGCAAAGGAAAGGAAATCAGTATATCAAAGAGATATCTGCACCCCAACATTTATTACTACAGCACTATTCACAATAGCTAAGATATAGAATCAATCTAAGTGTCCATCAACAGATAAAAGAAAAAAGGGCCAGACACAGAGGTTCATGCCTGTAATCCCAACACTTTTGGAGGCTGAGGCAGGTGGATCACATGAGGTCAGGAGTTCAAGACCAGCCTGGCCAACATGGTGAAACCACATCTCTACTAAAAATACAAAAATCAGTCAGGTATGTTGGCATGCTCCTGTAATCCCAGCTACTCAGGAGACTGAGGCAGGAGAATTGCTTGAACCCAAGAGGTAAAGGTTGCACTGAGCCAAGATCATGCCACTGCACTCCAGCCTGGGTGACAGAACAAGACTCTACCTCACAAAAAAAAAAAAGGAAAAAAGAAAAAAAAAAAGGAAATGTGGTATATATACACAGTGGAATACAATTCAGCCATAAAAGAAGAAAATCTTGTCATCAAAGTTGTGCTCATAAAAGTAGAGAACAGAATGGTGATTACTAGAAGCTGGGAAGAAGTCAGGGGAGAGAAATTAGGAGACGATAATTAATGAATACAAAATTACAGCTAGATAGGAGGAATACGTTCTAGTTGTTCTAGTGTCCTATATAGCACTGTAGGATGACTATAGTTAACAATAATTGATTGTAAATTTCCAAACAATTGAAGAGAGGATTTTAAATGTTTCCAACACAAAGAAATGATAAATGTTTGAGGCGATTAGTATGCTAATTACCAGTTTGATTATTACACATTATATACATGTATCAAAATATCACACTGTACCCCATAAATACGTATAATTATTGTAAAAATAATAAAAGTAAACAAATCAATATAAATACATACATATATAAATCCACTATGGGTAGCACAGGGTGAGCTCTGATGAGCATGAATTTTAACATGATTTCTAGGAAATAGATTTAATTTTACAGACGCAAGAAAAAAAAAAGTATAGCCCTATCTCACACCCTTATACAAAAATGAACTCAAAACGGATAAAAGACCTAAATGTAAGAGTAACTATAAAACTCTTAGAAGAAAACATAGGCATATGTCTTCAATCCTGAGATTAGGCAACACTTCTGACACCAAAACACATGAGCAAAACATAGCAAAATTTAAAATTTTTGTGTATCAAAACATAGCATCAAGAAAGTGAAAAGAAGGCCAGGTGTGGTGGCTCCTGCCTGTAATCCCAAAACTTTCAGAGGCCAAAGCAGGAGAATCACTTGGGCCCAGGAGTTTGAGACCAGCCTGGGAAACATGGTGAGACCCCATCTCTACAAAAAATAAAACATTAGCTGGGTATGGTGGTGCACACCAGTAGTCCCAGCTACTTGGGAGGCTGAGGCAGGAGAGCTGCTTGAGCCCAGGAGGCTGAGGCTACAGTGTGCCATGATCGCACCACTGCCCTCCAGCCTGGGCAATGATGTAAGACCCCATCTCAAAAAAAAAAAAAAAGTAACAAGACAACCCACAGAATGGAGAAAGTATTTGTAAATTATATGTCTGATAAAAGTCAAGTATCCAAAATATATAAAGACTTCTACAACTCAACAATAAAAACACAACACAATTAAAAACAGGAAAAGGATCTGAATAGGCATCCCTCTAAACAAGATATACAAATGGCGAATGAAAAGACACTGTATGTCATTAAGGAAATGCAAATCAAAACCAAAATGATACCATCTCACATCCACTAAGATGGCTATAACAACAACAACAACAACAAAAAAGACAACCACAAGTGCTGACAAGAATGTGGAGAAACTGGAACCCTCATACATTGCTGGTGGTAAGGTACAGCCACTTTGACAAACAGTGAGGCACCCTCTCAAAAAAGTTAAACACAATTACCACATGACCGAACAATTCCATCCTACATGTAAACCTAAGAAAAGTGAAAGCATATGTCCACACAAAAACTTGTACACATATATCCATAGCAGCACTATTCATAACAGTCAAAAAGTAAAAATAACCCAAATATCCATAAATTGCTCAATGAATAAACAAAATATGATATATCCATGTAATGGAACATTGTCAGCCATAAAAAGGAAGGAGGTCGTGATGCACGTTACAACATGGATGAACTGTGAAAATATTATGCTACATTAAAGAAAGCAGACACAAAAGGCCACACAATGTTTGATTCCATTTACATGCAATATCCAGAATAAGCAAATCTACACAGACAGGAAATAGACAAGTGGTTGCCAGGGGCTAGTGATAGAAGGGAGGAGTCAGTTACTGCTCAATGGGTACAGAGCTTCCTTCTAGGGTGATGAAAATGTTCTGGAATTAGACAATGGTTGTACAACTTTGTGAACATAACAAAACCTCACTGAATTATACACCTTAAAGGGTCAAGTATATGGTGTATGAGTTATATCACGATAACAAAATTTTTAAATCTCTACACCAACTATTTTTCCCTCAGCAGCCAGAATGAGCCTTTTAAAACACAAAGTAGATGACTTAACTCCTATGCTCAAACTTTGAGATGCTCTCCCATCTCACTTGAAATAAAATTCAAAGTCCTTACATTAGCCTACAATGTCTTAAAGAATCGACTTCTCTGATTTGGGTAATGGGTACAGTAGAAGCCCAATCCCCACCAGGTATGCAATATACCCATGTAACAAACAAGCCCATATACCTCCTGAATCTAAAATACACAATTTACTAGTCTGAATTCTTTGCCTATTACTTCTCACCCACCTCCCCATATCCATGCAGCCACCAGCCTCCTGACTCTTCGCTAGTGTGCCAACCACTCTGTAACCTCGGGGTCTCTGTCTCTTCCCTCTACCTAGAAACTCTTTCCCCAGATAAATGTAAACCTGAGACCCAAACTCCAAATCTCAACTCAATGTCACTTCCTTAAAAAGGCCTTACCTGGCTACCCTACCCCTTCCCTATTTTGTTTTCCTCATAACATTTATCACAATCTCACATATTATGTACTAAATTTATATATTATTTATCTTCTGTCTTACTACACTAGAATACAAGCTTCATGAAAAAAGAGGCTTGGTTTTTGTTCATGGTCATATCCCTAGAACCTTAAACAGTGTCTGCCAACTAACAGATTCCCAATATGATCTGTTCAATAAATAAATAAATGAATTTAATAAAATGTAAGAGAAAGTCACAACTAGGTCCTTTGAGATATTATCATATTAATAGAAACCTCTCACCTGTTCCAGGTTATGATACTGCACACGGCAATAACTGCAATATCCTTGTCTTTTCTGCATCTTGAATAAATAACTGAAGTCAGATGTCTACTGTCTTTGAATACTCAAGCTGAAAAACAAATAGAAAAATGGCAAAAATCATGATAATTCCCTATCTTATGAGGAAAATGGCTATGATAATTAGCAGAAAACAGAAATTCACTTCTACTTCTAATAATTAGGAAAATATACAAGGCTGCTATGAGCCACTGAATAAATAAGTGAGCCTGGAGCAGAGACAAGAACTATGTATCTTATGAAAGAACAGTTAGTTGCCAATATTTGAAGACTAGATGACTAAATATTTAGTTTTTCTAATAACTTATTAGAGATATTAGATACTGATTTAGTAACAAAGAATACAATATTAAATTTGTGAAGACCAATTACTTCTATGATATTGTTATGGTATATTTACTATACTCTAATGGAGCTCATTAATTTCTCCATCATGTTTCCATATCAAACCCCAGATTATTTGACAACGTCTCATTCTCTGTCATCATGAGTGTAAAGACACCACATGGCATTTTCTGCTTAGCTCACAAAGAGGCAGATTTTTAAATAATTTATCCAACACAGTTGCTAAAAATCAGAATAACTAATTTAGCCTCTGAAACACAAAACATTTTTCTTCTGAGAATTATGTAAGCCAGATAAACAGGAGAGATTTTTTTTCCTACTAGTGTTTAGATTTCTCTACAAATAAATAGTTTTCCAGTTTCCACTCACCTAAAAGTGTAATCCTTCAACATTACATACTGCATGGTTGCCAAACCAGGATGAATACCCAAAATTTTAGTAGAGCTGAGGTGAGCCTAGGATTCAGAATTTTTAAAATTCCCCCAGTAATTTTCATGCCCAGTCAATGTATTAACTGACACAAAGTACATATAATTTATGATTATTTTAAGTAAAAACTTTAATGCAGTTTATTTGCTGCTTTGTTAAGCTGAAAATAGAATTGCAAATAATTTTGTATTTCAATTAATTTAAGCATTCTCATCTGTTGGAAAATATATAACAATCATTCTATAATGTGTTATGAGTATTTCTGCAATGGGAAAAATTTAATCATTAAAATCAATAACTGAAAAATGAAATCACAGCCTTAAAACCATAAGATGAGGTGAAAAAAACTTCATTAAGTCAAAATGCTAGCATAATATTTACTTACCTATTACTTCTTATTATGAGAAATTGATTTTCTGACTTCTCACATTTATGGGGAAAATTAATCAATTAAATCAGCCTCTGACACAAAAAACATGTAAGACATTACTTACTTAAAATTTGGTCTTTTTTCCACTAATTTACTTCACTTATTAACCTACAGCAATAAAACAGAACAAACTTTTATTTTAAATTGTACTTACACATAAGGCAAATTTCAAGCTGAGAGAGCCTAGAGCTTAAATGTAAGCTTTGAAAAATCCTAAAATAAACTTTTGGGGGATTGAAAATATAATTAAAACATTCATTAAATAAAGGACAAAAGTAAACCATTAATCTAATATCACATACACACAAAATGTAAATACTTAAATATTTTTAGTCTTTAACCTTATGGTCCTTAACTCTTATGGCATTATCACCTGCCACTTCCGTCATCTCTAGTGCCATAATGGCAGTGAGTTACAATAAACCAGAAGCATGTGTTGGCATTTTTTAAAATTAACATGCTAGGACCCCATCAGAAACTTACCAAATCAAAATCCCATGGGTTGAGGGAACCCAGGACATACATTATGAAGCATATTTAAAATGCTCAAGGTGGCCGGGCATGGTGGCTCATGCCTCTAATCCCAGAACTTTGGGAGGCCAAGGCAGGTGGATCACCTGAGGTCAGGAGTTCGAGAACAGCCTGGCCAACACAGCAAAACCCCATCACTACCAGAAATACAAAAATTAGCTGGGTGTGGTGGCAGATGCCTATAGTCCCAGCTACTCGGGAGGCTGAGGCAAGAAAATCGTCTGAACCCAGGAGGTGGAGGCTGCAGTGTGCCAAGGTCACGCCACTGCACTCCAGCCTGGGCGACAGAGCAAGGCTTTGTCTCGAAAAAATAAAATAAAATAAAATGCTCAAAGTGATTCTGCTATAAGTTGACTCAATAACATAAGTCATCATTTTTTATAAACTAATAAAACTTATTTATTAAAGGAATCACTTCTTTAGGGTCTGGATTTACATTACTTTGCATGCCTAAATAGGTCTTTTTATACAAACTCTGAATTCTACTAGAACCTGATATTTTTAAAGTAACAAATTATTTACCTGGAGCAGGAAAAAGTCAGGTATTTCATCAGCTGTATTAGTTCAGGCAAATATCTGTAAATTAAAATAAAATCATTTTTAAAAAGAGGTCCCATAAGTGTCTACCATTGACCAAACATATCCAGATATATTTTGAAAAGTGACATGTTCCCAATAATAAAAGAAAAAATATTAACTTTGGAACACAAAGCACTTTACATACTATGACCCACTGAATCTCACACATGACCTCCTAAAGTTCTGGCGCAGTGACTGTGATGGCCCATCTAACCCACCATCAAACACTGCAGGTCTCTGGGTTCCTGGAACTGTAGCTGTAAAAGACTGTAAGGCTGAATTGTGCCTCTGGTAAGGTTGAGAACAAAAATGCCGTCAAACCCAAAATTAGCTTCATAAGAAACTTCCCGAGGCTTAGGTACACGTTAGCTTTAATGAAAAATACTGTCAATTCTTTTATCACCTATCTACATCAATACACTATTAAGCAGAAGCATGTTTTTTATTCCTCCGCATTGCTGTGGGCAAAGTGCTGCTCCTTATCCAGGATCACTGATTAAGAAAAAAATCCAACACATGGGCTCAAGAAAGCCAGTGACACCACGGTATAATCAAAGAATAACTTTTTTTTTTTTTTTTTTTTTTTGAGACGGAGTTTCGCTCTTTTTGCCCAGGCTGGAGTGCAATGGCACGATCTCAGCTCACCACAACCTCCACCTCCTGGGTTCAAGCAATTCTCCTGCCTCAGCCTCCCGAGTAGCTGGGATTACAGGCATGCGCCACCATGCCTGGCTAATTTTGTATTTTTAGTAGAGACAGGGTTTCTCCATGTTGGTCAGGCTGGTCTTGAACTCCCGACCTCAGGTGATCCACCTGCCTCGGCCTCCCAAAGTGCTGGGATTACAGGAGTGAGCCACCGCGCCCGGCCTAAAGAATAACTATTAAGCACCTACTCAATGCAGAGTTCCATGGTAGAAACTTTAAGGGATAGAGGCAAATATGAGACAAGTTTTCTTGCCCTCAAAAAAATTTTAAATGAAATTGAGAAATTCAAGCCAAAGAATGAAGTGCTGCCTAAGAAATGCCTCAGCAAAAATAATAAATGCAATCAGTTCAACTGCAAAGTTCAGTTTTAGCTAGAGTGGCCAGGGATGCCACTGTGGATATGGTTTTTTAACCAGATACTGGAAAATGGGTGGGATTTACTCACTCAAAGGTTGGGAAATGATATTCCGATTAACAAACAAGCAAAGGTACAACAGCAAGAAAATACAAGGTACATTTGGAGACAGTAAATTAACAAATCCAGCTGAATCTAAGGTTTCATTTGAGAATTTAAGGGGCAATAAAGCAGGGAAAGTAGACTGGATTTTGACATGGTAGTATTCAAATGCAGACTAAAGAACTTAGACCGTACCTTTAGGCACTGTGGAAGTTTTTTTGGAGAGTGGTTTAAGAAAATTCTGGAAAAATGATTCTCTCCTACTCAAAACAGCTTTCCAAAGGGTAAGGGACATAACTATTAACTACTCAGCACCATTTCCTAAAATACTGGAGAATTAGTCAATTCCCAAAATCACCAAGTTAAGAGTCAGTATCCCTTAAAGCATAGTCATGTATGCTTATAAAACAAGAAAACACACATTTAATTTTTCTTTTAAAAATGACTTTTATTAATTATTACAAAAGTAAAACATTTATAATAGTACAATTATAAAAATAAAGAGCATAAAAATCAGTCATAATCTACCCACCATTAACGTGTCGTATTCTTCTTTGTTCTAAACATATTTTTACAAAAATGGGATGGTACAGTACATTCTATTCTATAGCCACCCTCTCTCACTGAACCACATATAATGAGTACCTTTATATATCATTATAAAATGCTATTATAAAATAGAAGAAAATAAAGTAAAATAAAATAGAATGTTTAATGATTGCATAGTATTTTGTCAGTGTAGATAAAAGCCCTGTCAAGACAAGAACCAGTAGTTGGAGGGTTAACTTCTTAAAGTCAATCAGTAAGATAATTTTTTAAATCTACACATAACCTTAATATTTAACCTAAAACTTCTAAGTTTATATATGTTTAAGACCAAATTGGGCTTTTTTTGTTTCACTGGTATTTTTAGTATGGGGGTTGTTGCTTTTTTTTTTTTCTTTTTTGACAGATTAGAGTTTCAAGACATGTCTTTTCA
This sequence comes from Papio anubis, assembly GCF_008728515.1. Classification (NCBI taxonomy): domain Eukaryota; kingdom Metazoa; phylum Chordata; class Mammalia; order Primates; family Cercopithecidae; genus Papio; species Papio anubis. The sequence continues at coordinate 90,203,848 of NC_044985.1, read as the reverse complement.
TAAACTACATCGTAATTCACCCCTGAGTTTCCATTTTTGTTCCTCTAAAGCAGAACAAAAATCTGAAGGCAGTTTCAAATCTGAGAGCAGAATTATGATCAATGGTAAACATTTTTCCCTAATCTTTCACAGTTATCATACCCAGTTCTTTTGCAAATATAACCTTTTTATGAATCCAAAGCATTCTATTTATTTTTCATAAAAATAACAATGCTATTTTTAAAAAATGACTATGTTCACCTTCTTATTTCATTCATTTATGTAACATTTAAAATTGCATAAACCTATCCCAGGCAGTGAACAGAGATTTCTGAGCTACCCAGATGACTTAGGTAGAAATGTCTTAAAATAAAAATAAAACAGCATTTTGGTTGTTTTTTTTTTTTTTTTTTTTTTAAGAAATATTTCTTGCACACCTGAGATCTGCACCAGCTGCAGAGGTAAACATCAATAAAAATATTTCTGAAATGAGTTTGGAGTTGTCGTGTGTGTATTTCTCAAACTGAGTGTGGCAGTGTGGTAAGAACCAACAAAACCCACAATTCTCATAAAACATATTTTTCAAATGCCTGACAAAAGAGACATCAACTTAATAAAAAATAGTAATAAGGAAAGACAATAGAAAGGCATTTGGTTTTCTGAATAAGACAATCTGAATTTTCTGTCCAGTAGTAAGGAAGCAATTGAGGGGCAATGACAAAACAATGGCCGAATGACATAAAAAGACCACACTAATTCAGTGTCAGTTCCTCCACACAACACTACTAATTTTCAGTTTTCCCCTTTTTTGGATTATCCACGCTATGCTGGCTTTCCTCTGGTGACAAGCATTATCCTAGACACCTCTATTCAGTCTTAATAAAATAATAATAGCTAATACTTAGTACTTAATCTGAGCCAGGCGCTCTGTCAACAGCTTCCTGTGCATTATCTCATCTAAATAACAAACAGCTTTATAAGGTAGCTGCCATGATTAATTCCCATTTAACAAATCAGGCAACTGAGGCTGAGAGAAAAGAGGTATCTCATTGCAGGTCTCACACCAATAACCAGCGTAACTGAGATGTGATCACTGGTCAATTTGAGTAGTTTATGCTTTAACCTTTTAACGATTTTGACACTTCCTCTCTGTATTTTTAGGAATACTGCTTGCTTTAATATTAGGTGAAAACAAATTATTAGGACTCTTATTTGCTGCAATCAACAACAACACTATTCCAAAGAAAAAAATAAAACTAATGTTTATTTTAATTGCATCATCGCTCAGCTGAGTGCTGACAGTACCTTGGATTAGCGACTTTCAAGATTATTTAACATGACACACAGGAACCAATACATTTTTAATTACAACCGAGCACACACTCACAGGCACACACGCACAGTTAAAACATTTTTCACAAAACAATACTCTCATTACATGTAATGCATTCTGATATTTTCTATGCGATCTTTCATGCTAGTCACGACCCACTAAATTTCACAATGCACACGCGCACAAACATTTTTCACAAAACAATACTCTCACTACATGTAATGCATTCTGATTTTTTAATGCAATCCTTTTAAAAAAAATTGCATGCTAGTCATGACCCACTAAATTAATTTCACAATTCACGAACCGGCTGAAAAAACTCAGTTTGAAAAAACACTGCCTCCAATTATTACGCAGAGTAAACAATATTTTATAGAAACCAGTTCTTACCCTGAATTCAGCTTATTTCTATCCAAATCACTGGCCACTGCAGTGATACTTTATCAACTCTCTAACGAGTTGCTTTCTTGCCTTCTAGGCTTTGGGTTCAAACGATAGAGAAAAGGTCTTCCATGTATTTAGTGAAAAAAGCAAATAAACACCCCTTATGTAACACACGTTTGTGTATTAATTAATGAGAAGGGAAAGATACACCCCCAAATTGTTAGCAGATTCTCTCGAGGATGAGATCGCTACAGGCTGCCTCCGTCGTCCCTCCCCCTCCCCACACGTAGCATATTGCTGTAAAAAAGAAAAACAAAAACAAGCTATTTCCTTTAGGTGGGGGTGGGGTTTTGGTCCCTTGAGAACCAGTATCTTGTTACGCATTTTTTCCACGAGCTACCAAGAATCATCGCGTGGGATAATCGCAGGAGCTGGCAAGGGCCTTCTTAGGAGCAAGTAAAAACGATGGCGTAACATGACCACATTTACACAACTGTTGCACGGCGGTAGTAAAAGGATCACTAACACAAAAATCAAACGTTTCCAAATAAACTACAATAGCCCGAGGCTGGGAAAGGCCTAGGTCTGGGGCCAACTGCACCCAACGCAGGGCGCTGGGGAAAGGGGGTGTGTGGACAGGTGGCTCGGAATCTCGGCCCCACAGGTGCCCAGGGGCAAGACTCCGCGGGTTCCCGGCCCTCAATCCGACCCCGCAGGCCGCCCCCTCCCCGAGCCCGGGCCCGAGGCCTCTCTGACCCAGGGCCCCGGACAGAAGCGCAGTGCAGCCCGCGCCCCACCTCCTCCCCTCCCCTCGCCCCGCCACCTCGATCCCGGCCCGGAGCCGCTGACACCTCTCACGCAGCAGGGGCAGAAAGGGACGCGGGATTGGGGGAAGCCAAGGACCTGCGAGGCGGCCGCGGGAGCCCAGCGAGTGGTCCTGGCGTCCCTCAGGAAGAAGGCGCCCCGGGCGCCCGGCGAGCACGCCCCGCCCGCGGGCGTCGCCCCGGCCGCGCCCCGCCCCCGCCGTGGCACTCACCTCCGCGGAGGCCTCCCGGATTCCTTCCGGGCCGCGGTGGAGACCGAGGACCGCGCCGGGCGGTCGCCCTTCTTATTCCGGTTCCGTGGCGGCGGCCGAACCCCACACCGTCCAAGTGCCGCGGCCCCGCTGCCCGCGGAGCCAGAAATAGGCGCCTTCGGCCCCTGCAATCCGCAGGGGAGAAGCGGGGAGGGAGCGCGTCTCGCAGGACGCGGGCTCCGAGTCGCGACTCCACTCACGCAGGCATCCAAGGCAACGTGGCGTTGCAACCCTGATGGAGGTTTGACGTCAGGGAAGGTGCGAAAACCGGACCCCTTCTGACGCAGGAGCGGCGGGACCGCCCCCTGCCCGCCCGCCCACTCACTCACTCACTCACTCTCTCTCCCACCCGGGCTGAGGAGCCCCTTCCTCCCCTCCAGGAGCTCTTAAAGCGGACACTTCCTCCCTGGTCAGGGCCCCACTCTGGAGCTTGGAAATCTATCACGTTCCAACGAAAATGACCAGACTCATAAACGCAGTTAGGACGCGAAGCAGAGACCAAGGTTTTAGCGTTTGAGGGTCCAAATAAAAGCTGCTTGCCAATTCAAAGCAACATATGAATGTAGAAAAGAAAACGGGGCTAAGAGAGCTAGTCGTTTTCTGTTTCCACGCCTATTTCATAGTGAGGTGCATCTCACAAAAGCTGGTGTTCAATGAGCGCTTGCTGTGCTAGGCGTTAAGGTTTCTATACATTACTGCATTTCATTTCAGAGTAACTGAATGAATCCTATTATTGTCCCCCCTTTGACAAATGAGAAAACTGAGGCTTAAGGAAGTTAGGTATTCAAAGATCTATCCTGCACATTAAAGGGTTACGAATATTAACAAACATTAGGTCATGCAATTATATTTACTGCGCTACCCATTACGAATACAGTTGTGAGCAAAAACAGTTTAATTGTAACGGAGATAACAAACCTAAATGAATAACACTACTGAATATGAAATTATAATCTGCGATAAGAAGTTTCTGAAACACCTAAACCAATTTTACTAAAATGAAGAGAGGCCCTGTTGCAAAGCTTATGTCTAATGTAAAAATAATCTTAAAATGAGCTACTTTGCTGTTTGGCTGTAGCTATAATTGTCGTTACCCTTTTTAATAAGCTTGTGATTTTGTCCCTTTAAAAAACAAACAAACAAACACAAAACAAAACTTGCCCGTTGCTTTTGCATCCATTGTTTTCATTCTTTCTGTATTTCTCAGCTCCTTCTTCCCCCACTACATCTTTCTCTCACTTTAAACTTGGACTCCTGCAACTGTTCGATTTATAACCTCCCTTAGATTTAACATACCAAAAAGTACGGATTTCTTTTAAGGCAAGTTTTTTCCACATCCTAACTTTGGAATTATAGAAAATCCACTTTACATTGATCCAACCACCATGGCATTATGTATTTCACAGATGCTAAGCCACATTTTTCCCCACAGTTTAACATCTGTGAAATCAAGATGCATCTTACAAACTCTCGTTGACCAGGTAGCAGTACAGACCTGGTTGTCATTACCTCCACATATTACAACGTGGATGTTGCTGTGCAGGTTGTCCTCATTTCAACTGAGATAAGTGCATTGTTTAATAAAACACATAACCCTAGCAGGAAGGGAATTAACAGACAAAATTTACTCAAACTTGGAGAGAGATTTTCCTAGGGAAAGAAGGAAGATTTTCCTGGAGAAGATTTTCCTAGGACCAAAAAGAGATTTCCCCAGCATTTAGAAAAGAAAGAGATGGGGCTGGCTAAGAACCGGTAGTCTTCTGGAAGCCCTGGGTTACTCACCAAGTACATTCATTCTTGACGGATTTGGGGAAACTATATATGAACAGTTAAATACTAAGCCTACTTGCACCCCCCGAAAATGAAATAACTTGGATATTATTCTTGATAGCCTGGTTAGTCAATTACAACCCCTACAGATTTTATTCAATAACACCATCGAAGAAGGAAAACAAGTCTTGAATGTTTTGCGTGAAAACACGCAATTGACATATTCAGGTGAGATCAAGAAGGTGCCAACATCAAAACTTGCAGAATAAGATCAGCTGCTTGGAAGAAAATGCTGCATACACATACAATATAATGCAGCATTCTTACTTTCTCTCTCTGTCCCTTTTTTTTTTTTTTTTTTTTTTGAGACAGGGTCTCCTTCTGTCACCCAGGCTGGAGTTCAGTGGCACAAACACGGCTCACTGCAGCCTTGATCTCCCAAGTTCAAGCGATCCTCTTGCCTTAGTCTCCCAAGCCGCTGGGACCACAGGCGTGTGCCACCATGCCTGGTTATTTTCTTTATTGTTTGTAGAGATGGGGTTCTCACTTTGTTGCCCAGGCTGGTCTCAAGCTCCTGGCATCAAGGGATCCTCCCACCTTCGCCTCCCAAAGTGCTGAGATTACAGATATGAGCCACTGTGCCTGGCTGGGGCACTCTTAAGGTTAGATGCATCACCAACACCTTCGGTGGAAAACTACAGCCATGGACAACTGATTCAAAAAGTAATTCATAAAAGTTGAGCTCTGGGCCCGGCACAGTGGCTCACGCCTGTAATTCCAGCACTTTGGGAGCCCGAGGTGGGCGGATCACCTGAGGTCAGGAGTTTGAGACCAGCCTGGCCAACATGGCAAAACTCCATCTCTACTGAAAAAAAAACACACACACACAAAAGTTAACCAGCCATGGTGGCGCGTTCGTGTAATCCCAGCTACTGGGGAGGCTGAGGCAGGAGAATCACTTGAACTTGCGAGGCAGAGGTTGCAGTGAGCTGAGATCACGCCACTGCACTCCAGCCTGGGTGATAGAGTGAGACTTCGTCTCAAAAAAAAAAAATTAAAAAAATATATAAGTAAAAGTTGAGTTCCGAATACGAATAAGTTTCTGAAATACCTAAACCAATTTTACAAGATCAATGCGTAATAAATGTGTCACGGTCTGAGAGTGCTCTGAGTATGAAATAAAAATAGGCCAGGTACAGTGGCTCGCACTGTAGTCCCAGCAATTTGGGAGGCTAAGGCGGGAGGATCTCTTGATCCCAGGAGTTCAAGACCAACTTGGGAAACAGCGAGACCTCGTCTCTACAAAAAATACAAAAAAAATCAGCCGGGTATGTATGGTGGCGCATGCCTGTAGTCCCAGCTACTCAGGAGGCTAAAGCGGGAGAATCACCTGAGCCTGGGATGTAGAGGCTGCAGCGAGCCGTGATCGCACCACTGCATTCCAGCCTGGACAACAGTGGAAACCCTGTCTCAAAGAGGAAAAAAAAAAGAAAAAGAAAAACACTAAATTACACGAAATTGTTGTGTTATAGTTTAGTTGGCAAAATTTTTCTTCCAACATGATACTATCATAAAACATCAAAGGGAGTGCCATTCTGCATCAGATCAGCAGTCGGCACAAATCAGATTTCCGTCTACTGGCAATGGGCACGTTTTGTGGGAGAGCTTAGTTATCTATAAGGTTAAGCTCCAAAAGTTGTAATTTCCCCCTCAATTCTTTATTAACCCGTTACAGATCTAAACACATTACACATCTAAACATAGTTAAAGGACCTTAGAGATCAGGGTTGGGTTTGTATGTACTCCATTCCCTCCCCCAACATATTTGGTCCAGGGAGAAAAAAGTGCTGGGTATGTGTTATTTCACATTCTTCCTTCTTCTAAGGAACACCAAAACCCGCTCTTTTGTGTCTAGAAAGCACTCCAATAATGCCTACATTTTGTAAGCCATTTAAGCTAATATTAGGCTAATGTCTTAAGGAAAGGCTATTAGGAAAAAACAAGATCTCATAGCTGGGTCATAAAAGAATTTAGATTTCATCAATTTAGAGTGTGGGCTATTTCTTTTCCCAAATTCTATTACTGTGTGCTTCATTCTACCTATTCAGTCAGGTGAGATCATTATAAAGCTTTTACCCCTAAGCCTGGCATGTTAGCTCTTTAAAAAGTAAAATTTTTTCTTTAAGCATAAAGGGATTCATGCACATGCCCCATCCAAATCATTATTTTAAAATAATTGTGGGCCAGGTGCAGTGGCTCATGCCTGTAATCCCAGCACTTTGGGAGGCTGAGGCAGGTGGATCATTTGAGCTCAGGAGTTTGAGATCAGCCTGACCAACATGGTGAAACCCCATCTCTTCTAAAAATAAAAATTTGGCTGGGAATGGTGGCTTAAGCCTGTATCTCAGCTACTCAGGAGGCTGAGGCAGGAGAATCGTTTGAACCCAGGAGGTGGAGGTTGCAGGCAACTGAGATCACGCCACTGCACTCCAGCCTGAGAGAAAGAGTGAAGACTCTGTCTCAAAAATAAATAAATAATAAAATCCAATTAAAGTAATGTGAATGGTCAGAAAATATCTCCATTTGTCATGTTGATTCCTCCCTGTAAGGTAGAGGGAAGGATAGTAGTGTTAAATGTCCTCATCTTCCCAGTTGTTGGAACAAAAATGTTGATGCAAAAAATGCAGGCCGGGCACAGCGCCTCACGCCTGTAATCCCAGCACTTTGAGAGGCCGAGACGGGTGGATCAGGAGGTCAAGAGATCAAGACCATCCTGGCCAACAATGGTGAAACCCCCTCTCTACTAAAAATGCAAAAATTAGCTGGGTGTGGTAGCGTGTGCCTATAGTCTCAGCTACTCAGAGGCTTGAGGCAGGAGAATCACTTGAACCTGGGAAGTGGAGGTTGCAGTGAGCCAAGATGGTGCCACTGCACTCCAGCCTGAAGACAGAGCGAGAATCTGTCTCAAGAAAAAAAACAAAACAAAACAGGCAGGGCAGGTGCAGAGGCTCATGACTATAGTCCCAGTTACTCAGGAGACTGAGGTGGGAGGACTGCTTAAGCCCAGGAGATCAAGGCTACAGTGATCTGAGATTGCACCACTGCACTCCAACCTAGGCAACAGAGTGAGACTGTCAAAAAAAAAAAAAAAAAAGAAAAGAAAAGAAAAGAGAGAGAGAGAGAGAGAAAGAAAGAAAGAAAAAAGAAAGAGAGAGAGAGGGAGGAAGGGAGGGGACGGCTGGGGAGGGAAGGAGAGGGAATGGCGTGGTAGCTCATGCCTGCAATCCTAGCACTTTGGGAGGCTGAGGCAGGCGGATCATTTGAGGTCAGGAGTTTGGGACCAGCCTGACCAACATGGTGAAACCGCGTCTGTACTAAAAAATATTTAAAAATTAGCCAGGCATGGTGGCACACGCCTGTAATCCCAGCTACCTGGGAGGCTGAGGCAGGAGAATCGCTTGAACCCGGGAGGTGGAGGCGGAGGCTGCAGTGAGCCAAGATCATGCCACTGCACTCCAGCGTGGGCGACAGAGCAAGATTCCGACAAGGAAAAAAAGAAAAGAATAGAAAAGAAAACAAAAGAAAAGAAAAGAAGGAAGGAAGGAAGGAAGGAAGGAAGGAAGGAAGGAGAAAGGAAGTTAAAGTATATGGCTTTAAGTTGCAGAAATATACAATAGACAATTACGGAATGGCAGTATAATTAAGTGTGGGGAGAAGACTACAAGGGGAAATCGTGCAAATGAGTTATTAATAACTCCTCGTCTGTCGTGTAGGAATTTAATATATAATGTAATGTCTACAGTCAGCAAATCACTAAATAGCAATATAAGCCTTTTTTAATGTAAACATACAGATGATCCACCTAGGACAAAATAATTTTTTTTTAAATAGAGACCGAGTCCCACTCTGTCACCAGGCTGGAATGCAGTGGCATGTAATTCACTGCAGCCTACAACCTGGGCTCAAGCGATCCTCCTGCCTTAGACTCCTGAGTAGTTGGGACTTCAGGTGCAAACCACCGCATCAGGCCATTTTTTTTTTTTCTTTAGAGATGGGGTCTTGCTATGTGGCTAAGGCTGGTCTCAAATTCGTGGCCTCAAAGGATCCTCCCACCTCAGCCTACCAAAGTGCTAGGATTACAGGTATGAGCCACACCATGCCCAGTTCAAAGTAAATTTTTTAAAATAGTTGCTTTTGCTTATCAGGAGTAGATGTGGGCAAAGGAGTTGCAGGGGCAAGAAACTACAAGTATAAAATCATGATAACATTTCCCCCCACATGAATTTAAAATTAGGCATAGTGTGATTTTAACTTCTCAGTTATAGTCTTTACATTGTATTCTTCCTTCATTCAAGTCTTTCCACTTCATACTTTATGGAAACATTTGTAATACACCTCCTTAATACAGTCATAGCTGAGGTGTTTGTTTCCAATAATTCTCTACCAATTCTTGCCATATTCTACTCCTTTCTCTTTTTTCTTTCTCTATTGCTCCTCTTTCTTTTTTACTCACCCGTTTTTTTTCTCCTCCTTTCTCTTTTCTCACTAGTAGAAACAAAATCGGTAGCCCTCAAAGAGTGCTTTTAATGTCTGGTGATAATTGGGGCTGAAAATGCTACAAACGTCCCACTTGTTTCTTTAATTCAAAAATTATCCAAAGCTTATGTCCTCTAGAGATTCAACTTTAAAGAAAGAATTACTATTGCCTTTTAGACAATGAGGTCATCAACATGAAAACTATATTATTGGCCCACTGCAGTAGCTCACACCTGTAATCCCAGCACTTTGGGAGGCTGAGGCGGGCAGATCACCTGAGGTCGGGAGTTCGAGACCAGCCTGACCAACATGGAGAAACCCCCATCTCTACTAAAAATACAAAATTAGCCGAGCGTGGTGGCACATGCCTGTAATCCCAGCTACTTGGAGGCTGAGGTAGGAAAATCGTTTGAACCTGGGAGGCGGAGGCTGCAGTGAGCCGAGATCGCACCATTGCACTCCAGCCTGGGCAACAAGAGCAAAACTCTGTCTCACAAAAAAAAAAAAAAGAAAGAAAGAAAGAAAAGAAAACTATATTATTGAGCTGTTCTATTTAAACTCTGACATTTTCACCAGTTAACTGGCAACAATAAAGCAATTTATATTCAAATAGAATAACTCTATCAGGAAGAATTTAGAGGCTGTGAATTCCACAGATCCTATTTTTTTAAATTAATTGGTAACATTCAAATATTATGATATGGTAAGGGCTCCAGAAAATTTTGTAATGCTAGAGCACTACAAGACCAATTGGATTAACTATATGTTCTTATTTTCTGTATTATTGATGCAATTAGGGCCTTTGGGACCTGGGGAACCACCTTTCTTGGGTTTAACTAATTCCCAGAGATAACAAACAGCTTGCCTGCCAGCACGCCTTTGCTATGCAAACCAACCAATCACCTGTCCACCACCCCCAGCCATCTCCTTTTATCAGAACTCTACAGCCTGGGACACTATCCCCTGTCCTATTTACTATAGCGCCAGGTACTAGACCACCAGGGACCCACCCTATAACCCAGCATTTGCTGAAACCATGCAAACTATCCAATCCTAAATTTGCGCCACTCGCTTACTTTGTTTCGCCCATTCTTTCCTGAAAATTTCATAATAAAGGCTCTGCCAGCAGTTCCCCTCTCTCTACACTTGCTCACCCCAATTTGTCACTTCCCTGTGTGGCCCTGTGTAGTATGCCTGCCTTCCGTGTCTTGGGAACTGTGGGTATAATAAAAAATGTGCCAGGTGTGGTGGCTCACGCCTGTAATCCCACCACTTTGGGAGGCCAAGGCGGGCAGATCACGAGGTCAGGAGTTCGAGACCAGCCTGGCCAACATAGCAAAAGCCGGTCTCTACTAAAACTAAAAAATTAGCCGGGAGTGGTGGCACGCGCCTGTAATCCCAGCTACTTGGGAGGCTGAAGCAGGGTGAATTGCTTGAATCCGGGAGGCAGAGAGTGCAGGGAGCTTAGATCACACCACTGCACTCCAGCTTGGGTGACAGAGCAACACTCCGTTTCAAAAAAAAAAAAAAAAGAAAAGAAAAGAAAAAACAATATTCCTTCCTGGCGATCATTTGCGCATCCGCTGTGTGTGCCTTACTACACCTGCTCAAAAACAAGGCTAGGGTATATTTTTAGAACAGTTAGTACAGCAAGCAAGGTAGGTGTGTACACCACATGAAGATGATGAGTCCGTAGAGTGCTCTGGGCTTAATAACTGGCCCCAGCAGACGGCAGCCACTGCCTGAGAGGGCACCCCAGTGTTGGCACCTTGCTGCTTGCTGGCTACTGCTTGTATTGTTTTTCAATGGGTATTACCATGATTTTTCAACCTAAAACTGGGGGGCTGGAAAAGCTGAGTTCTCCCTGAGCTGTCCCACAGATTGCAGTGAAGAGCACCACACTGTGTAGATTACCGTACAGATCACCATGCACAGTGCCAAGCGGCAGAGAAGGAAGAGTGCAGAACCCTTGGCACATGAAAACCCCATCCAAATCCCTGCACTGAGACCTGATCAAACAAGTTTGGCTTCTAGCAGCATAAGGCTGTGTCCCTAGAATGATCCCAGGCCCCTAAATAATGCCTGCCTGAGAAAGCTAAATGCTGCCAGGAAAATTTACTATGTGCTCTAGCCAGCACACATCTGATGATAGCTCCTTGACCACCCTTTCTTAGGGCATTTAGCAAAAAGTCCTCACAATTGTACATATGTAGCTCTTGTAACTCAGGAGCATCTCTCTCAAGGATCTGAGAGCCATTCCTTCAAAATATAATCATCAAGAAGGGTAAGGCCTCTGTCTCCAACTCTCTGTGGGAGGATAGATCCCTAATTCAGATAACTGCCTGCTAGCAGACACAGCTGGCCTAATCATGTTTATATTGACCAATGCTTCGCACTCTTTTCTTTGGAGCTTGGAAGTCATTTAATCTGGAAACATTATTCAATATATATGCTTAAATCACAAACAACAGTTCACAAGTGTATATATATATATATTGTTTCCTGGATAACACACTAAAGAGTCAAAAGTGATAAGAAGCACATTTAGAGCAATATCCCTAGAATTAAAATTAATTCTAGAACAATACCAAAGGGCCAAAATTACATTACTGTGCTTAACAATGCTAAAAGTGTATGTTTTCTCCATTCATTTGGGCATTGATTATATATTACCCATATAGTATTTCAATCAGGATCAAAATTTTCAGATGCATTACCACTAATAATGGGAAAAGTTCTTAAACCTTGTTCCCCTCCAGCTCTAAGTTGGTACAAATGTTCTTTCATGTGCTGAGAAATATGGCAAATTCGCCCTTCTATGCCAGGTACTACAATTACTGCTGATGGTTTATCTGATTCTTCCTTGAAGGCTGTTAATAATGATGATTTGTTTGTAGTAGTAATCAAATTCATTCAATGGCCTGAAAGACACTGCTTCCTTCCCTATAAAATTTTTATCGATTCAAAGTGATTCATGATGACTGTGGAAGGTACTTGTACAGTTTCTGTGTCAAACATTCAAGAACAACTATCAGGCATAATGTAACTATCTTTCCCATGTGCAACAAGAAGGTAAATTTTTATTGTTTATAGCAGCAAGAAGGTAAATTTTTTTCGTGTGGCCCTTGAACTTTCACATTATCTCTTATTGTTCAGTGTCCCAGTTCTGCATCTGAATTGAGTCCACATTCTAGTCCAACAACTTGAGAAAAACTCCCATCTAAAGCTGAATATTTGTTAACCTCATTTTCAAGACCTTCAAGCAGCTGTGCCTGTGTTACTCTGACAACTAAAACTGGGGTCCACTATGAGAAGGATAGCCAAAAAATCATTCAAAGTGAAATTTCCCACTGGATATATTCAATTAGATCTGGAAGTACCTGTATGAAGCAATGCTACATTGGCACAAGTAGCTTCCAACATGGCATTAGTTACCAAATTTCCAATGTTGCTTTGGTTCTTCTTACAGTAATTTCACAGCTATTTAATTCTATGTAAATTTGGTGGAGAACTTCTAACATATACACGTCCAAGAGGTTCAGAAGTAAATCTATCATCAACATTACTGAGAACACATGAAGTGTATTTGTTTCCAAAATGTCCACACCAAAATCAAGCTCGTGGTTTCCAAAAACTGCAAAATCGCTGGGTGCGGTGACTCATACCTATCATTTTAGCACTTTGGGAGGCTGAGGTGGGAGGAGGATTGCTTGACGTCGGGAGTTCAAAACTAGCCTGGTTGACATAGTGAGACCTCTGTCTCTACAAAATAAAATAAAATTAAATAATATAATATAATATAAAACAAAACATTAGTTAGGCAGTGTAGTGTGTGGGCGCCTGTGGTCCTAGCAACTCGAAAGACTGAGGTGGGAGGATCGCTTGAGCTCAGGAGGCTGAGTAGGTAGTGAGCTGTGTTCCCACCAATGCACTCCAGCCTGGATGACAGAGTAAGACCCTGTCTGAAAAAGCAAAACAAAAACTGCAAAATGTACTTCTGATTCATTAAGAAAGGAATCGTATGCTTTCCTTTCGTCATGGTACTTAAAACTGAGACATTTAAACAATCGCCACTAAAAATCAAAAGTGGATTCAGAAAATTGAAGTTTTTCACAGCTGCTGCAAATTTCCGTTTACTGGTTTACTATAAAGGAAATTACCACGTATGCAGATGAACAGCCAGATGGAAGAGACGCGCAGGGCAAGTGTGCAGTGGGAGCGGGAAGGTTCCACGTCCTCTCTGGGAGGACACCCTCCAGGAACCTCCATGTGTTTCGCTATCCGGAAGCTCTCCTTGGCACTTTTTCACTTCCCCCACACTTCGGAGCTCCTTTATTCCCGTCTCCCTCATTCTTTCTTTAAAACACCCAAATCACCTCTGCCCAAATTGGAATAGAGCTCAGCTCCTTCCCTGCTTTCAGTAGTTACTGAATAAAATCTGTTTTTTCACCACTTTAACTCAAGTCCCGCTGTATTTCTGACAATGGCCTGGTACGGCGACTTGGGTCCGGATGGGAACCACCTACCTCCTGCAGTTTGGGTATCCAGTGGGGAATCGAACTCCACATCCAGTGCCTGAACAAGCATTTGTTGACGCACATGGAGCACAGGTTTTGATTCTTACAATTCTTCGCACCCCCACCCCCCCACCCCAGGCAGAGTTTCACTCTTGTTGCCCAGGCTGGAGTGCAATGGCGCGATCTTGGCTCACTGCAACCTCCACCTCCCGGGTTCAAGCAATTCTCCTGCCTAAGCCTCCCAAGTAGCTGGGATTACAGGCGTGCACTATGATGCCCAGCTAATTTTGTATTTTTTTAGTAGAGATGGGGCTTCATCTTGTTAGTCAGGCTGATCTCACACTCCCGACCTCAGGTGATCCGCCCGCCTCAGCCTCCAAAGTGCTGGGATTATAGGCATGAGCCACCGCGCCCTGCCTGATTCTTACAATTCTGAGTATACTCTCGGAAGCTGGGTTAGAGTCCCAGGCTTCTTTTGAAAAGTACCTCCTAGGCTGGAAGTTCTTGCTGGCTCCTTGTTCTGATTGGAATTCATTCCCTGATCCCTGGAAAATTTTCTTTCCTGAGTCCTCATGACATCTTTCTATTCTCCCTATTTGAGGCTGTTTCTCTCACAGGAACTTCTCAGTCAACTGAAACCTCTGTTCCTCCAATCCTGCGCCACCACCATGGTCCCAATACTGGCCGGGTTCTTTCTCCGCGGCAAAACTTTACTGAAGATCTTGAATTACAATGGCCCTCTGGGGCTCCTCGGATATCCCCAAATTAATCCACCTAAAGGGACACCCAGAGCAAAAAGGAACAAAATTCTCAGATGCATAAGGGTCTGCTTATTTAAGGAAGAAGCCAAAAAACAGCGAAATAATTCACACCTTACTCAAACCATTGAGGCCTTTACATCATGCCTTCAGAAACATGTTTTTAACCCAGAAAACCCCATAGCAATTCCATATCCTGCTCCCAGCTCTCTCCTGCATGCTTCTTTCCCACAATATTCTCTACCAACGGAACCTCAGTGCCCTCAACTCCCCGTAACCTTAAGATTCACTGGGCCCTAATCTCCTACAGATGAAGCCAGGGTACAGCAGGCCCCTGTTCCCAAGCTAGACTGAGGAAAGAGTCGTAATTTAAACTTTGGTCTTGGTCTGAATTACATGCTATCACCCTTGAAAGGAAAGGAAAAGGACAATTTACTGAACAATTTAGAATTGTCCTGGGGTCATACTCTCCCTGACTTATATCAATATAACCAGCTCTTGGTTGAACCTGGAAATGCCTCCTTTTGGTTTAAAAAAGCCAAATGGATCACCATTTCCAGGGACCTTTTTTCTCAGCCTATCCCTGACCCCTTTGGAAGACTGAAAGAAATAAGAGATAAACTACTGCGAGGCATCCCTCAGTTCAATCCCCTTCGCTCCGCACAGTTTTGAATATCTGACCAAAACCAATCGGCCATGTACTCAAAACTGTATACAACAAAGGGATGAAACTGTGGCAAACTATCGTCATCGACTGGAGACAACATGGAAGGAACATTCAGGGTGAGAACTGACTTCCCCAAAAAACCTCTGTTCTGGCCACAAGCTTTGTAAATGGTCTCAGGCTGGAGTTCACACATCACAAAAAAAAATAGTATCAATGCCTGGGTGCAGTGGCTCACGCATGTAATCCCAGCACTTTGGGAGGCTGAGGCGGGCAGATCACGAGGTCAGGAGATGGAAACCAACCTGACCAACATGGTGAAACCCCATCTCTACTAAAAACACAAAAATTTGCTGGGCGTGGTGGCACACGCCTATAATCCCAGCTACTCAGGAGGCTGAGGCAGGAGAATCGCTTGAATCCGGGAGGAGGAGTTTGCAGTGAGCCGACATCACGCCATTGCACTCCAGCCTGGGTGACAGAGCGAGACTCTGTCTTAAAAAAAAAAAAAGAAAGAAAGAAAGAAAAAGAAAAAAAGAAAAAATAATATCAACTAGAAAAATGCAGACATGTATGAGCTTCAGACATTAGTCCAACAGTATAAAGGTAGCATTTCCAAACAATTGGAAAATACACAGGTTTGTGGCAATGCAATCAATGTAATCACAACAATTAGAAAAACCCCAAGATTTTAACCCATGGAGCAAGCTCCAAAATCATGGGTTCTCAGTGATCTAGAAGTGTGTCAATACTGTAAAGAAAAAGAACACTGGGTCCAGAATTGCCCAGCTCTCAAGAGGAGGGAAAACTTTCAGGGCCCTTCTCGTAGAAAATCACTGACTCCCCTCCGAGGAAGTAAATGTCCAGCACTTTCAACTGAAAAAATGTTTCTTTTATTTATTTATTTATGAGACAGAGTCTCATTCTGTTGCCCAGACTGGAGTGCAGTGGCGTGATCTCGGCTCACTGCAACCTCCGCCTCCTGGGTTCAAGCAATTCTCCTGCCTCAGCCTCCCGAGTAGCTGGGACTACAGTCGCGTGCCACCACACCCAGCTAATTTTTGTACTTTTAGCAGAGACGGAGTTTCATCATGTTGGCCAGGCCGATCTTGAACTCCTGACCTTGTGATCCGCCCGCCTCAGCTTCCCAAAGTGCTGGGATTACAGATGTGAGCCACCGTGCCCGGACCACGTTTCTTATTGATACCAATATCTAGACTGCACAATCATCTACCCTTAACACCACCCACCACTCTGGTTCCTGTGCTCCTTCCTCAGCATTACTAGACTTTTTCAGCGGCAGGTTTTGATCATTTGTCTCACGATTTGCCTTTCTCAACCTCTTAATGTTTTTGGGGGGCCTCTTAAAGCTCAGCACAACTTTTTTTCTCAATTCTCTCACCCCTGTAAATCTGTTAAAAAGGCATCTTTTCAGGAATTGGAGTATCAAAATTCACTGTGCCCGCAAGGGACCCCTCTCAAACTCCTGCCCCCCCATGTCTGTCCCCTAATGGCTTTGTCTGACTTCTCTGAGTTCCTCTTCCCCCTTCAACCTAGCACTGTTCTACTAAGGATTTACATCAACTGTTAGACAAAATCCTTGCTTTGTGGGCGACAAACCCCACTGGTACATGGCCTGCAGAATTCCTTAAGGTGGAAACAGATCTTCCCACACTCCTCCCTAGACTACCCCAAATCATTTAAAACCATGAGGACTTGAAGGGCTCCACCCAATAACCCAAGATTTAATAGACAAAGAAAAGCTAATCCCCACTTCTAGTCTAGGCAACACTCCCATTATGGCCACTACAAAGCCAAACGGAAGAGGATTTTCAGCCAGTCCAAGATCTGAGAGCTATCAATAAAATTGTCCAACCCAGATTTCCCCTGATGCCCAAACCTAATACTAGACTGGCTGTGGTCCCTTCCAACATCTAATATTTCACCTGTCATCAGTTTGTGTTCAGATTTTTTCAGCATCCTTTTTCATAAAGATTCTCAGTATTTGTTTTTTTTTCACAATCAACAATATATCTGGACAACGATATATCTGGACAGTTATGCCCCAAGGATTTACTGAGGGTCCTATTTAAGGGACTTAAAATACGCAGGAAACTTCACTTTATTTCAATATGTGGATGATTTCTATGTCCTGCCCGTTATGACAGTGCTCTTCTGAACACCTAAGGCATTAGGAATACAGGGCCACCAGGTGGCTAAAGACAAAGTTCTGCATTCAGTGTCTGGGTCATGATATCTCAGCCACAGGAAAAACTATCTCCACAGACTGGGCTTCTACTGTTCAACAGTTTACTCTGCCAGAAACAAAAAGACAATAGAGGGGATTTTGGGGTCAGAAACTGCAGGATCTCTCTGTAACTGCCTTGCCCCATATGCCCACCTGGTCGCCTAGGATCCCCCATCCAAAGATGCTTTTGAGAAACTTAAGAGCTCTTTGTTTTTTCATCTGTCTGATTAGCCAGGTGTCCCCTCCCTCCTGAAGCTGTGAGCTCTGTCAAAGTCGGAGCTGTGAGCTCCCACTCTGATAGAGGAGGATCGCTCTTTGATGGAGGGTATATGAGTAGCTGCACTCCCCTGTTAGAACCTCCAAACAGGCTCTCAAGTGCTTTCTAATTTCACGTCCCACCTTGGACTTTCTGATTACTCCCTACCTTCTTCCACATGGATTTCTCCCTACCTTTTTCCAAGTGGCCAGGCAGCCCTGCTTCAAGAAGGCTCCCCGTGCTCAAAGCCTGCAGGCACCAGTACCCTCAGGCGCCCTCCCTGCTGCCAAGATGCCCAAGAGGAAGGTCCGCACAACTGAAAGGGCAGTGAAGGAAGCGTCGAAGACTGGTGAGGTTATCAGCTAAACCTGCCCGTACAAAAGTGAAAACAAATCCGAAACAGGCAACAGGAAAGGATAAATCTTCAAACAAACAAACAAAAAAATGCAAAGAAAAGGGAAACGGGAGTATAAGACAAACAGGCCAAAGTAGCTACACCAGAAAGTAAAGATTTTCCGGCAGAAAATGGCGAAACTGAAAATAAGGAGAGGCCAGCCTCGGCTGAAGCAGGAGAGAAAGAAGCCAAGTCTGGTTAATATCCTACACCCTTGTTTTATCAGTGGTCCCTGTCTTCCTTCCTGTGCAATTCTGAGAAATATTTGTATCAAATACTGTATTTGTAAACATACAAGTAGCTCTGCATTTTTTTTTTCGAGATAGGGTTTTGCTGTCACCCAGATTGGGGTGCAACGGCATGATCATAGCTCACGGCAGCCTTAATTCCTGGGCTCAAGCACTCTTCCCACCTCAGCCTCCCAAGTAGCTGGGAGTGCAGGCACGAGTCACCATGCCCGGCTATTTATTTATTTTGATTTTTGATTTTTAAAGAGATGGGTCTCACTACATTGCCTGGGCTGGTCTCAAACTCCTGACCTCAAGCAATCCTCCCATCTCGGCCTCCCAACATGCTGAGATTAAAGGCATGAGCCACCACATCCAGCCTGGAAATGTTTTTAAGAAGGAAGAAATATGATTTTTAAAATGTAAAAGCTTTTTTTGTTTGTTTTTGAAACAGGGTTTTGCTCTGCCACTCAGGCTAGAGTGCAGTGGCAAGAACACGGCTCGCTGCAGCCTTGACCTCCTGGGCTCAAGGAATCCTTCTGCCTCCGGGTCCTGAAGAGCTGTGACTACAGGCATGCGCTACTGTGCCCGGCTAATTTTTTTTGTTTTTTGTAGAAACAGGTTTTTGCCATGTTGCTCAGGCTGGTCTTGAACTCCTGGGCTCAAGCAATACTCCTACCTCAGCCTCCTAAAATGCTGGGATTACAGGCTTGAGTCACTACGCCTGGCCTAAGTGCTTTTTATATTTATTTATTTATTTATTTATTTATTTATTTATTTATTTATTTGAGACAGAGTCTTGCTTTGTCGCCCAGGCTGGAGTGCAGTGGCACAACCACTGGAACCTCTGCCTCCCAGGTTCAAGCGATTCTCCTGCCTCTGGGACTACAAGCGTGTGCCACCATTCCCCAGCTAATTTTTATTTTTTTGTTTTTTAGTAGAGATGGGGTTTCACTGTGTTAGTGAGGATGGTCTTGATCGCCTGATCTCGTGATCTACCCGCCTCCGCTTCCCAACTAAGTGCTTTTTTTTAAAAAAAAAGGCAAAATCATTTGCTGTTTATTTTTTATACAACCAGAAAACTGTGGGATATAGATTATGGGAGCACTTTACTGTTGTGGGTGTCAAGTTAACAAACCATAGGCGGAGAGGGTAGTTTTATATCCTGTAATACAAAGCTGTAGGGAATTCTTATAATTTTATGTTACCTGGCATCCACTTTGAATATAAATTGGACTTTCTCGTACCAGAAGCAGAGCTTAGTCACCCTTGACACCATTTCCAGTTCTCAACTCTCTGCCTCCTCTCTGTTCCTCAAGGTACATGATCCAGCAATCTACTTTATACACCACCTCCTGGTGACCACCTACCTAGAGGACAGCTAGGCACAACCTACTAGACTCACCCACTGGCCCCCACACCCTGCATGGACTGCACAGGTATGCCACAGTGTCCCCCTCCCAGTCACAGCATGCGTGCCCCCGCGGAATTCATGCCTACTTGCTCTAAACCCCCCACGGGGCCTGGGCGCGGTTGCTCACGCCTGTAATTCCAGCACTTTGGGAGACCGAGGTAGGTGGATCACCTAAGGTCAAGGTGTTCGAGACCAGCCTGGCCAACATGGTGAAACCCTACCTCTACTAAAAATACAAAAAAATTAGCCAGGCATGGTGGTAGGCCACCTGTAATCTCAGCTACTCGGGAGACCGAGGCAGGAGAATCGCTTAAAATGGGGAGACAGAGGTTGCAGTAAGCCGAGATCACACCCCTGCACTCCAGCCTGGGCAACAGGAGCCAAACCTGATTTAAAAAAAAAAAAAAGTACTCCCCGCGGGAAACCCGCTTGGGTGACGCCCTGGACCCCTCCAAAGGCTTGGCCCACAGTTCCCCTGCACACTCTTGCTTGCTCCCCACCCGCTGCCTGAGCGTGCATGTCCCAGATGGCTCCCCGCTTCCCGCTGGCCCCACAAGGCATGTTGTCCTCTTCTCTCTGGGATCTGTCAGTGACACACTGCTTTTGCTATTTCACGTGTTTCATTGTGTTACCTCCGCTGTGTGTCACCTGAGCTAAACACTGGAAGCGAACCCTTCTGCCAGTCAGGGCCCTCAGAGAGAGTATTCCGGCTTCGTTGGAATAAACTGGACACAGGTCAGACAAGAGCCACAAGGGCATCTGCCCATGAAAACAAGTTTCCTGTGACAGGGACACCCGGATACAGGCTGGACAATCAGGCATTAGGTCAGGGTAAAGAAGTATTCTGTGAAAAATACAATATAAACATCCCCTTCGGGGCAGCCCCTTCAGTACAAGCTAGACTTCATAGCTAGTCTCTGTCTTGGGAGCAAATTAGAGGAAAGATCAAATTAGAGAAAAACACAACTGGCGCAGCAAGCAGGGTGTGTAGTCACAAGCATGAGGGGCACCACAAAATGCCTTTGACCCGTGTGTAGCTTGCTGTGGCTCTCCCCCGTGGCTAGCACCATGTGGGGAAGCAGAACTGCTTGCTGGAGGGGTGTGCTGCTGCTATGCAAGCTGCATAAAGCCCTCTGCTGCCTGTTGTTTGCAGTGTCCACCCTAAAGTATGAGGTTGCCATTATCAACCCAAGTCTTCCCAAAGAGAGTCATTCGACCAGGCGCCTCTGGTCTAACAAGAATTGACCACATAGCGGCTCCTGATTGACTAAGGTTAAAGACAAGACAGATTAAAGACCAGGTCCTCCCTGCCTCGAGCCAAGGAAAGCTGATGTGCACGGAACAATTGCGAGATTACTATCTCCGCCCAAGGTGGGGCTAAATGCTAAAGTGAATGAGGAAAGTAACACCCGTAGCAAAGGAAGGAGTCTTCCCTCACCCCTCCCACCCTCCACCCCCCACCCCCCACTACACCGCATACCACACCCCCTCAGTCCCTTGCCCCTGGCCTAAGTGTCCTAACCCCAACAGCAGGAATAATCTCACAACAGGAAACCAATGGCACCACCAAAGATGAAATACCACCCAGGCCTGGGGTCACTAGTTTGGGACCTTACCTTATTTCTGTCACTGTCAGAGCTATCCGCTACCACCAGGAGCTCGTCAGGTGAACATTGAAAGACAGAGGGGGGATAAATGGTAGTTGCCTAGAAATAAAAGCCATTCTAAATATTTTACTTTCAAAAGGGGTTGGTGGGAGGGGGGCGGTGTCGGGTGGGCGTGGTGGCTCACGCTTGTAGTCCCAGCTACTCTGGCAGCTGAGAGGATCGCTTGAGCCCAGGAGTTCAAAGCTGCAGTGAGCTGTGATCGCACCAATGTCTTCCAGTCCGGCTGACGAAGCAAGATCCTGTGTCTAAAAAAAAAGAAAAACAAAAAGAAAGAAAAGAAAACCACTCCTTAATCTTTACTCTCCCTGTCAGAATTGTGTGCACTTGACCGGGGTATGGTAGCTCACGCATGTAATCCCAGCACTTTGGGAAGCAGGAGGATCACTTGAGGTCAGGAGTTCAAGACCAGCCTGGCCAACATAGTGAAACCCCGTCTGTACTGAAAATACAAAAACTAACCAGGCACGGTGTCACTCACCTGTAATCCCAGCTACTCGAGAGGCTGAGGCAGGAGAATTGCTTGAACCTGGGAGGCAGAGGTTGCAGTGAGCCGAGATCGTGCCATTGCACTCCAGCCTGGGTACAGATTGAGATTCTGTCTAAAAAAAAAAAAAAAAAAAAAAAAAAAAAAAAAAAAAAAAAAAGAAAGAAAGAAAGAAAGAAAGAAAGAAAAAAAGAAAGAAAGAAAGAAAGAAAAGGATTATGTGCACTCTGTAACATCTTTGGTTATGGCAGTCCAATTTTCGTAAGAACTTTGTTAATATGCCGTGAAAGATTGAAAATTTGAGCATGTAATTTATATTATATTACATTGTAAATTAACAGCTCTTAAGGAAAATTTGCTCCCAGCTTTGAAGCTGGGAAGTCACTGGAATCATTTTAGAAAAGATCACAACGACATGGCTTTTGAGATTTTCATTCTAGTATGTTAAGAATTGTATTCAAATGCGAATGTTTGTGTACTGATCCTCAACACAGCCCATAACATCCCCACTATTAAAGAAAAAAGAAACAAAAATAACAAGTGTTGGCCAGAAAATGGAGAAGTTGGGACCCTTGGAAGCTGTTGGTAGGAATGTAAAATAATATAGCCATTATGGAAAACAGTATGTAGGGTCCTTAAAAAAAAAATGAGCCAGTCACAAAAGGACTCCGATGAACGATCTAAAGGAGTAAATCGCTAGGTGTTGTGGCGCACACCTGTAATCCCAGCTATTTAAAAGGCTGAGATGGTAGGATTGATTGAGCCCAAGGAGGTGGAGCCTACAATGAGCTGTGATCCCACCACTGCATTCCAGCCTGGGCGACAGAGTGAGACCCAGTCTCTAAAAAAAAAAACAAAAAAAACCGCCCCCGGCACAGTGGCTCACGCCAGTAATCCCAGCCATGAGGGAGGATCCCTTGAGGTCAGGAGTTTGAGACCAGCCATAGGGAAACTCTGTCTCTATAAAAGATTTAAAAATTAGCAGGGTGTGGTGGTGAGTGCCTGTAGTCCCAGCTACTCGGGAAGCTGATGTAGGAGGATCACTTGAGCCAGGAAGTTCGAGGTTCAGTGAGCTGTGATCACAACACGGCATGTGCACTCCAGCCTGTGTAACAGAGTGAGACCCTGTCTGAAAAAAAAAAAGAAAAGAAAAAAAAAGAAAAAGAAAGAAAAGAAAGACTAAATAAGGTAGTCAAAATCACAGAAACAGTAGGAAGAGGTTACCAAAGGCCAGAAAGAGGGAAGGAGAATTAGTGTTTACCGATTATAGACTTTTAGATTTGCAAGAAGAAAAAGTTCCAGGGATTTGTTGCATAATAATGTGAATATACTTAATATTACTGAACTATACGTTTAAAATGGTAAATATGGTAAATTTAATGTTATGTGTTTATTGCTACAAGTTTTAAAATCTTGAAAAGAAAGAAGAGGGAGAACAACGGGCAGACTCGTTTCTAGGGCCTTCACTGTGGGCTCCAAGCTACAGTTCACTATCTTGAAGAAGCAGCAATTTGCTGAAAGAGCATCAGACCCTAAAATTCATGATTTACTAAGAGATACTCAGACTCTCCAAAACCAGTTTTTACACAATTGGCAATGCACCCTATAGCGCAGAATCTGCTGAAACAATGCAAACTATCCAATCCTAAATTTGCGCCATTTGCTTACCTTCCTTTGCCCATTCCTTCCTGAGAAATCCATAATAGTCTGCCAGTGCTTTCCCTCTCTCTACGCCTGCTCATTCTGCTTTTTCACTTCCCTGTGTGGCCCTGTGTGGAGTGACCCCCTCCCGTGTCTTGGGGACTGTGAGTATAATAAACTGTGACTTGTTCGTTGGCAATCATTTGTGTGTCTGTGCATCTTACTATACCTGCTCAAAACAAGTCTGGGGCATATTTTGGGGACAACTGGAGCAGCAAGCAGGATATGTGAACACCAGATGGAGATGATGAGTCCATAGAGTGCTCTGGGCTTAGTAATGCGCTCAGCAGAGTGGCCACTGCCCAAGAGGGCACTGCCAGTGTTGGCAGCATGATGGCTACTGCTTGCGTTGTTTTTTATTGGACATTGCCATGATGTTGCAGCCTAAAGATGGGGAACTGGAAAAGCTGAGTCCCCAGGGAGCTACCGTGGAGAGTGCTGCATACCGTAGCGCAGGCGGCTCCAAGCCCTGTAGAGTGCCGCCGGCGGGATTGCATGCAATAGAGTGGCGCGAACCTTTCCAAGACAGGAAGACTGGGGTGTGTGGTCCCATAAAGAATTCCAAGACAAAAAAACTGGGACCTGCGTTCACTGAAAGAATCCCAAGATGAAAAGACTGGAGCATATTGTACCCCCAGAGAATTGTAAGATGAGAAGACTGGGGTGTATGATTCCAAGACAAAAAGAGGAAATACAGTACCTCCAAAGAATTCCAAGACAAAAAAACTGGGGCAACTGGAAGTAACCAAGATGTCTCTCAATAGGTGAACATAAATGTTTAAAACTGTGGTACACTGAAAAAAACTGTGGCATACGGTCTCCCAAATAATTCCAAGATGAACCGGGAGTATGGTACCCCAAAGGATTCTAAGATGAAAAGACTGCGGTGCACGGTACTGCAAAGAATGCTAAAACAGTAACACTGGGGCATATGGTTCTCCAAAGACCCCAAAATGAAAAGACTGGGGCATCCATCCCCGAAAACAATTCCAAGACAGATAACTGGGACTTATAGTCCCTGAAATAATTCCAAGATGAAAAGACACTTCCAAGATGACAAGATAATTCCAAGATGACACCGCGAACTATTACGACACAAAAAGATCACAGACAGCACTGCAAATGATCCCAGGATGGAAAGGTTGGGGCATGCGATCTCTTAAAAGATTCCAGGATGAGACTGAGACTGCTCAAGCCTGTAATCCCAGCACTTTGGGAGGCTGAGACGGGTGGATCACGAGGTCAGGAGATCGAGACCATCCTGGCTAACACGGTGAAACCCCGTCTCTACTAAAAATACAAAAAAAAAACTAGCCGGGCGTGGTGGCGGGCGCCTGTAGTCCTAGCTACTCGGAGGCTGAGGCAGGAGAATGGTGTGAACCTGGGAGGCGGAGCTTGCAGTGAGCCGAGATCGCGCCACTGCACTCCAGCCTGGGTGACATAGCGCCAGACTCTGTCTCAAAAAAAAAAAAAAAAAAAAAAAAGATTCCAGGATGAAAAGACTGGGGCATATAGCCCTGCAAATGAGTCCAAGACAAAAAGACTGGGCATAGGGTCTCCGAAAAGATTCCAAGATGGGAGAGACTGGGGCATACGGTGTCCCCAAAGATTTGAAGAGTACAGCCCTGCAAGTGACTCCAAGATGGAAACACTGGGGCACACGGTCCCCCAAAGAATTCCAAGATGAAAGAACTGGGGTGTATGACACTACAAATGATTCCAAGGCAAAAAGACCAGGGAATGGCTGGGCACGGTGGCTCACGCCTGTAATCCAGCACTTTAGGAGACCGAGGCAGGCGGATCATGAGGTCAGGAGATGGAGACCATCCTGGCTAACACGGTGAAACTCCATCTCTACTAAAAATACAAAAAATTAGCCGGGCATGGTGGCAGGTGCCTGTAGTCACAGCTACTTGGGAGGCTAAGGCAGGAGAATCGCTTGAACCTGGGAGGCAGAGGTTGTAGTGAGCCGAGATCACGCCACTGTACTCCAGCCTGGGCGACAGAGCAAGACTCTGTCTCAAAAAAAAAAAAAAAAAAAAAAGTGTAGGGAATAAAGCAATGCAAATGATTCCAAGATAAAAAGACTGGAGTATATGGTTCCCTGAAAAATTCCAAGATGAAAAGACTGGGGCATATAGTCCCCCAAATAATTCCAAGAGAAAAATAATCAGGAAATACAGCTCTGCAAACGATTCCAAAATTAAAAGACTGGGGAATATGACACTGCAATGATTCAAAGACAAAAAGAGTGGGGCATACAGTCTCCCAAAAGATTCCAAGATGAAAAGACTGGGGTGTATAATGCCACAAAGAATTCTAAGACAAAAAGATTGGGGCATACGGACTCCCAAAAGATTCCTAGATTAAAAGACTGGGGTGTATAGTCCCCCCAAAGAGTTCCAAGATGAAAAGATTGGGGCAGACAGCACTGCAAACGATTCCAAGACAAAAAGATTGGGATGTACGATCTCATAAAAGATTCCAAGATGAAAAAACTGGTGAATACAGTCCGCCAAAGAATTCCAAAATGAAAAGACTGGGGCTTAAGCTGCCCCCAAAAATTCCAAGACAAAAAGTCTGGAGCTGTGGCACCGCAAAAGATTCCAAGATGAAAAGACTGGAACGTAGCGTCTCCCAAAAGATTTCATGATGAAAACACTGGCGTGTACAGTCCACCAAAGAATTCCAAGATAAAAATACTAGCGCATACAACACTGCAAATGACTCCAAAACAAAAGACTGGGGCATATGACACCCCAAAATATTCCAAGGTGAAATGACTAGGGCATAGGGCATTGCAAGCGATTCCAAGCCGTAAAAACTGGAGCATACAATCTCCCAGAACATTCCAAGATGGAAAGACTGGTGAATACCGTATCCCAAATAATCCCACAACAAAAAGACTGGGGCATACGGTCTCCCAAAAGATTCCAAGATGAAAAACGGGTGCGTACCATCCCGCAAAGAATTCTAAGACGAAAAGACCAAGGGTACAATATCCCAAAGGTTTTCAAGACGGAAAGATTGGGGTGTACAGCACTGCAAACAATGCCAAGACAAAAACACTAGGGCAATACGGTCCGCTACAGGATTCCAAGATGAAAAGATTGGGTATACAGTTCCCCAGAGAATTTCAAGACGAAAAGATCAGGGAGTACGGCACTGCAAACAATTGCAAAACGAACAGACCGGGACAGTCGGGCGGGCGCAGTGGCTCACTCACGCCTGTAATCCCAGCACTTTGGGAGGCTGAGGCGGGCAGATCACGAGGTCAGAAGATGGAGACCATCCTAGCCAACATGGTGAAGCCCCATCTCTACTAAAAATACAAAATTTGGCTGGGCATAGTGGCGCATGCCTGTAATCCCAGCGACTTGGGAGGCTGAGGCAGGAGAATCGCTTGAACCAGGGAGGCGGAGGTTGCAGCGAGCCGAGATCAAGCCACTGCACTCCAGCTTGGGGACAGAGTGAGACTCCATCTCAAAAAAAAAAAAAAAAAAAAAAGACGGGAGCATACAGTCTCCCAAATGATTCCAAGACAAAATGACTGGGGCGTATGGCCCCCAAATAATCCCAAGATGAAAACCTAGGGCATCCGGCACTACTAAAGATCCCAAGACCGGCCGGGTGCTGTGGCTCACGCCTGTAATTCCAGCACTTTGGGAGGCCGAGGCGGGCGGATCACCTGAGGTCAGGGGTTTGAGACCAGCCTGACCAATATGATGAAACCCCGTCTCTACTAAAAATAAAAAATTAGCTGGACGTAGT
Source organism: Papio anubis (assembly GCF_008728515.1). Classification (NCBI taxonomy): domain Eukaryota; kingdom Metazoa; phylum Chordata; class Mammalia; order Primates; family Cercopithecidae; genus Papio; species Papio anubis. The sequence goes on along the minus strand of NC_044985.1, from coordinate 90,176,670 downwards.
GGCATGCGCCTGTAATCTCAGCTACGCGGAAGGCTGAGGCAGAAGAATCGCTTGAACCCGGGAGGCAGAGGTTGCAGTGAGCCGAGATCGCGCCATTGCACTCCAACCCAGGCAACAACAGCGAAACTCCGTCTCAAAAAAACAAAACAAACAAACAAAAAAGATTCCAAGACAAAAAGACTGAGGCGTATGGTACAGTAAATGATTCCAAGATGAGGCGTGAGGCATAGTGTACTACAAAGAATCAAACGTGAGTAGAGTGCAGCACAAGGTACGGCACACAATAGAGTGCCGAGAAACGTTCGGAGACGCTTAGAGTGCCACCTACTGTCTCACATAGACATCCAGGCCGCAGGCTGTGCTCGGTGGCTCCTGCCTGAAATCCCAGCACTTCCAAGAGGCCGAGTGGGAGGATCGTTCGAGCCCAGGAGTTTGAGACCAGCATGGGCAACAAAACAAGACCCTGTCTCTACAAAAAAACAAAAAACCAAAAAATTAGCTAGGCATGGTGGTGGATGCCTTTAAGACTAACAACTCAACAGGATGAGGCAGGAGGATCTCTCCAGCCCAAGAGTTCGAGGTTACAGCGAGCTATGATTGCACCACTGCACTCCAGCCTGGGTGACCCTGTCTCATAAGAAAAGAAAAGAAAAGAAAAACCCGTCGGGCAGGGTGGCCCATGCCTGTAACCCCAACACTTTGGGAGGCTGAGGCAGGAAGATCACTTGAACCCAGGAGTTTCAGACTCACCTGGGCAACATGGCAAGACTTCATCTCTACAAAGTCCAAAATTAACTGGGCGTGGCAGTGTGGCCTGTAGTCCCAGCTACTTAGGACACTAAGGTGGGGAGATTGCTTGAGCCAGGGATGTCGAGGTTTCAGTGAACAGTGATTGCACCACTGCACTCCAGCCTGGGCGACTGAGCAAGACCCTATCTCAAAAAAAAAAAAAAAAAAAAAAAAAATCCCACCTAGAGACAGCATAGAAGCTGTGCACTTTCCTATGTAGCTTGTCCTGTGCATCACTCCCATCTGGCTGCCCCTGAGTTCTAGCCTTTGTAATAAACTGCAAATATAGGGAGTTAACTATTTTCCTGAGTTCTCCAAGCTGGTCTAGCAAATTAACGAATGTGAGAGGCAGTCATAGGAACCCTGGATTCCTGTTGGCTGTAAGAACAGGTTACAACCCGGCATGTGAAATTGGGGCAGTCTTGACTGAGCCCTTGACCTGTGGTGTCTGTACTGTCACCAGATAGAGAAAGAGTCAGAATTAAGTTGATTCACAGGACACTACTTGATGTCCATAGAGAACTGGAAAATTGCTTGCTGTGGGAAAAACTCCTGAATCCTGTGGCAGAAATATTAAGAATACCGTGAAAGTATAGAAAAAAAGTTGTGGCCAGGCACGATGACTCACACCTGTAATCCCAGCACTTTTCAAGGCCAAAGCAGGCAGATCATTTGAGGTCAGGTGTTCAAGACCAGCCTGGCCAACAGGGCAAAACCCCGACTCTACTACAAATACAAACATTAGCCAGGCATGATGGCACACACCTATAATCCCAGCTACTTGGGAGGTTGAAGCATGAGAATTGCTTGAATCAGGGAGGCAGAGTTTGCAGTGAGCCCAGATTGTACCACTGCACTCCAGCCTGAGCCACGGAGCAAGGCTCTGTCTCAAAAAAAAAAAAAAAAAAAAAAAAGGAAAGAAAAAGAAATGTTGTTTGTCTCATCATATACACAGTCTCTGGCATAATCTATTACTATAATTTCCTTTTCTAGCTCTGGTCCCCTCCAATTCCCTATCTTCCCTCTATTTCTAGTGTCCTTCTAGTTTCTATTTTTTTATTCTCAGCCCAACGTAGATACCAAATATAATACACTGATCATAGGCACCAGAAAATTTTTTTAGCACAATCAGTTCTCTATTCTTTATCTGTGATCTGGGGAAGAAACCCATGAGTAAACCATTCTAGGTTTGCTGTACAAAGGACACAAAATAATGCATGTAAGTGCCTAACATAGTGTCGGGCTCATAGGAAAAGCTATGCAATAGTAAAAGTGCACAATATCGTTGTTATAACCTTACAGGAATAATCCTTTTATTAGAATGTATTATGAAATATTTCACACAACTAACATGACTATGACTTTGTTGAAACTTGGCAATTTCTTTTTCTTTTTTTCTTTTTTCTTTTTTTTTTTTTTGAGACAGAGTTTCCAACTTGTTGCCCAGGCTGGAGTACAATGGCACGATCTCGGCTCACCGCAACCTCCACCTCCCAGGGTCAAGCAATTCTCCTGCCTCAGCCTCCTGAGTAGCTGGGGTTACACCCAGCTAATTTTGTATTTTTAGTAGAGACAGGATTTCTCCATGTTGGTCAGGCTGGTCTTGAACTTCCAACCTCAGGTGATCCGCCCACCTCGCCCTCCCAAAGTGCTGGGATTACAGGCATAAGCCACCATGCCCGGTGAAACTTAGCAATTTCTTGGACTTCTAATAATTTAGTGATCAATGACTCCAATCAGAGAGTTCATTTGATGATATTATTTTAGATTTATGTGAGACTACTGTGAACAACAAAATAATGGTTTCCTGCTGTTACAGTAAAGCTACACTGTGCTCATATTCCTTCCTTGACAAGTGGGACGTGCTGATCCTGTGATAATCTTCTACTAAAGGAGTTAATTTATTTTGCAGCAAATAATTTGTGGAGATGAGTTCATTTCCTGTGATAAATATCAGTGCAACATAACCAGGTTACTTGCTATGATCTCACTGAGCTGCTATAATCCAACTGGCTAAAGAACTCATCAGCTATATACCTCAGCAAGAAAGAAACCCAGCTTTTCCAAAGAAATTATGTTTAGACACTCTCTTAAGTTTGATAAATACGTTATTTACTGATTGCTTGAGAAAAACATAAAAAGGAAGATACGTGCACGCTGAAGGAAATTACTGAAGAGCAACCCAATCAATACGAGCAGATTCCACTTGCAACACCTAAAAGACAGCCTCTTTTAAAAAATCAAGCTTTGCTTATTTAAGGCTGAAAAAAATAAGTGTGACTATTCCTGTAAATATTTGAATAAAAGGACAAAATGGCTGAATACTTGCTACAATCATTTTTTTCCTCTCTGCGTTTGTAATACATTTCTGAGGAAATCTCAAAATGCCACTTGTATACAATGTTTGGGATATTATAATCCCTCCTACAAGATAAGCTGTTTTCAGTGTGTGCTGAAATTCAGCCCTTTTCATCAACCTCCAAAAATCCAAAAGGAAGACCACGGAGAAACACTGTATTTATACACGAAGTATCATTCCAGAGCAAGGAGCTCCTCCCAGACAAGAAAGGAAGAACCATTTCATTCTACTGTCTTCTCAAATTTTCCCAGCTTCTTTAGTGCTCATAAAGAACCATAATTAAGCCTACGTGTATATGTGTGTTAATAATGATAAAATCATTCCAGAGGTAGATGATTTTACTTTGTATAACATTAATGAAATGAAAGTTCCATTGGGGCAGAATGACAGATAGAAAGGCCATGTTTAATGTTATCAATATAGTTGGGTGATAGAATAAATAATCTATATCAACATGACATTTTCCATATGGTAACCAAAAATTTATTTGACTAAGCTTTTATCTCCTGAACTTGCTGGCAGTTTTGGAACTAAAGAGAAAATCAGCCAGGCACAGTGGCTCACGCCTGTAATCCCAACACTTTGGGAGGCCAAGGTAGGGGTGGATCATGAGGTCAAGAGTTCGAGATCAGCCTGGCCAAGATAGTGAAACCCCGCCTCTACTAAAAAATACAAAAATTAGCCAGGCGTGATGACAGGCACCTGTAATCCCACCTACTCGGGAAGCTGAGGCATGAGAATGACTTGAACCTGGGAGGTGGAGATTGCACTGAGCCAAGATTGCGCCATTGCACTCTAACCTGGGTGACAGAGCAAGACTCTGTCTCAAAAAACAAAAAAAGAGAGAAAATCGCCAGCTCTTCTAAAGGGTAAGTGGTACTTTTAGACGTTACTTCCCTAAAAGAACTCTTCCCTGCCTCCACAAACCTATGCCCCAGCCTAAATCAGGGCCCCTACTCTAAGCTCCTCACTTAGAGCAACTATGATTATGTATGTGGAGGCTTATTTCAAGAATGTCTGTCTCCGCCACCAGCCTGTGGTTTTGCTTACCTTCACGCTCCCAGAGCCTAGCACAGTGCCTGGCAAACTGTAGGGCTCAAGAGTATTTACTGAAGGAAAGACTATTCAGTAGGTTTTGATAAGGGCATTCATGTGCCTGGGCATCTTGGCAATAACTGTTTTGTCTGAGAAGACAAACGTGAACTGGAGAAGAGAATTTAAGTTCTTAATTATCATCAAATCAATTCCTGTTTCAGTTCCTCTTTTTTTTTTTTTTTTTTTTGAGACAGAGTCTCGCTCTGTCACCCAGGCTGGAGTGCAGTGGCAAGATCTCAGCTCACTGCAAGCTCCAAGCTCCTCCTGCCAGGTTCACGCCATTCTCCTGCCCCACCCTCCTGAGTAGCTGGGACTACAGGCAGCCGCCACCTGCCTGCCACCAAGCCTAGCTAATTTTTTTGTATTTTTAGTAGAGACGGGGTTTCACTATGTTAGCCAGGATGGTCTCGATCTCCTGACCTCGTGATTCACCCGCCTCGGCCTCCCAAAGTGCTGGGATTACAATCCTGTTCAGCCACTTCCTTACTTCCTTAGACCAGCACTTCTGATTGATAACAGGTTTCATTTCCAGGAAAAGATGATGAGATTTTTCTCTAAACTACTATAAGGAGTTCACTATAGTTCACTATAAACCATTGTCATTGTCATATGTTGTTTATCCTTAAAACCAGTTGACCTAACTCCACTCAAAGGAAGCAAGTACCAACCACATCTAATTATATAAGGTCGCATTTAACACATACAGTAATACTCAGCATTTCCTGAGTACTTGTGAAGTACAGTACAATGCTAAGCAACTTCACGTGCATTGCCATATTTAACTCTCACAAGAATCCTGGGAGGTACTGTTATTATTTCCACAAGGCTAAGAGAGCTTTGGCACTTAGCAAAAGTGGTGAAGACCAGACTAAACATCTAGGTCTGTCTGACCTCAGGGTCTTCCTTCTTAACCCCTATACACACAGTCTCTCTGAGTAATGATCTGTTAAGGTGTTCATCTCCCTTACTAAACTGAGAAAGTCAAGGGCAAGAAATATATTTTACTCATCCTTGTATCTCAGCAAGGAACAGAGTGCTGAAAACATAATAGGTGCTCAATGAATGTCTAGTGAAGAAGAAGGAAGTGATTTCTCAGTCATCAAAATGATGATATGTTTAGTAGGGTTTTAATGTTACATATATTGAATTATATTATGTATGGAAATAAAATATGAAATAAGACAAATTGCATGTAATAAGTCAAATATTATATATATAAATATATATAGCGCTTCTTGAGTTATTTTTTTATTTTTTTGAGACAGGGTCTCTCACTCTGTCGTCCAGGCTGAGGGCAGTGGCACAATCACAGCTCACTGTAGCCTCAACCTTCTGGGCTCAAGTGATCCTCCCACTTTAGCCTCCCAAGTAGCTAGGACTACAGGCACACACCACCACACCTGGACAGGTTCTGATTTTTTGGAGAGACAAGGTCTTGCTATATTGTCCAGGCTGGTCTCGGACTTCTGGATGTGAGCAATCCTCCTGCTTTGGCCTCACAAAGTGCTGAGCTTACAGGCATGCCATCGCACCTGGTATATATAACTATTTTTATGAAATTATTAATCCATGTTTTATGTCAAAGCATAAAACACTGCCAGTTTGTTAGGTCAAAAATGGTCAAGATCAAATACCAGCACTTTTACATGGCACAAGCTAATTTTTTTTTAAAGCCCTGTCAACTCTCAGTTATATAAGTAAAATTCTCCAGTGCCAGATTTTTCCACTCAACTAGAGGTTTATCATTATAAACTATTAAAGAGAAAGTTTCATAAAAAAATTAAGGATATCATAGCTATAAGCACTTTCTTCTGGGTTCAATAATCTAACTTTCATCCAACTTTGTATTTTATTATTTTTCATGCCATTAGGGACAACTTGGTCCTAATGAAAATTCAAGCAGGCACATATATATTACACATGGCTTGGATTCTCCATCTTTTTAAGCTGCCAGATTGCCTATCTCCTTTCAAACTCCTTCTCAATGAAGTCTCTTCTTTTTTAGATTAACTCCACCTTTATCCCATGCCCTGACCCACCCCCAATGTTCCTCAAGCACATTCATAATGATATTTCACATGTTTATAGTGATCACCTTTTGCTGAATATTGCTCTCTATTATATCCAATTATGTAAACCATTTGAAATGGAGGAACTATACCCAACTCATTCAGTTATTATACTAGGTGACTGACTCGTTGAGTTGGAAGATTAACTTTTTTTTCTTTTTTTGTGTAAAAAGAAACATAAAATTAGCACTTCAGACAGTGACCCTGGATGACATTTTAAGTACATATGAGCTCTGCTTTGCTTCTACATGATACCTGAGGGAGGACTATGACCTCTCCTTATTGAATTCCTTATGCGCTAAACTTTATAAAACACATTACTTTCTTGGGCCAGGCACTGTGGCTCATACCTGTAATCCCAGTGCTTTGGGAGGCCAAAGCAGGATGATGGCTTTGGGCCGGGAGCTTAAGACCAGCCTGGGCAACATAGTGAGACCCTCTCTCTGTAGAAACATAGCGGGGCACGGCGGCATGTGCCTGTAATCCAAGCTACTCAAGAGGCTGAGGCAAGGGGATCGCCTGAGTCCAAGAATTCAAAGCTGCAGTGAGCCAAGGTCACACTACCGCACTCTAGCCTGGTGGCAGAGCAAGACCCTGTCTTCATTTCACCTTACTTGAAACTTTGTCATCTAGGGATTGCCAGTGATACCAACAAGGCCTCCTGTTTTTTGGTGTTCCAAGAATACATACTTAATCCACTGGTGGGCCTCTGTGGAATTTTAAAACTCCATTCAATGTAAAGCCCACTTGGGAACTTCCTGGTCCTAGTTGAGTTGAACACAGTTGTACTATCTGGCCTGGTTAAATTCTGAAATCCTACATGTAGATCAACAACACCGACATTACTGGTTTTAAGAATTAAAGAGATTTCTTTGCTGGTCTGAGTTAGACATGGCTTTCAAAGAGGATAGTAATCGACAGTGTTGTTGAGAATAGCACAGTGAAAAATGTAAAGATCTATGCAAATATATTTTGCTTGTAACCTGACATTTTTCCCAGTTCCCAGTGTGTACAAATGAGGTAGTATTTAGAATTGTAACTCAGGATTCATTGGGGTGTCCCCACTGGCTGGTCCATTGCCCACTGTGTTTGCCCAACAAGTACATCACACTTTCTTAGTTGTAAACTGAGATTAGAGGTGCCTTCAAGTGACAATATGTTGTGATTCAATAACATCCTTCTAAAAACATGATGTTGACACTTCAGAATTAATATTAGAACACTTGGAAACCTTTCATTCAATAACTCTGGTGGTATTACTTTTTTTTTTTTTTTAAATTTGAGACAGTCTTGCTCCGTCACCCAGGTTGGAGTGCAATGGCTTGGCTCACTGCAACCTCTGCCTCCCGGATTCAAGCAATTCTCCCGCCTCAGCCTCCTGAGTAGCTGGGATTACAGGCGCCCGCCACCACGCCCGGCTATTTTTTGTATTTTTATTAAGGGGGGGTTTCACTATGTTGGTCAGGCTGGTCTCAAACTAATCTCAGGTGATCCACCCACCTCAGCCTCCCAAAGTGCTGGGATTACAGGCATGAGCCACTGCACCCAGCCAGAATTACTTTTTTTTTGAGATAGAGTTTTACTCTTGTTGCCCAAGCCAGAGTGCAATGGTGCGATCTTGGCTCACTGCAACCTCCACCTCCCAGGTTCAAGCGATTCTCCTGCTTCAGCCTCCCAAGTAGCTGGGATTACAGGCACACGCCACCACGCCTGGCTAATTTTTGGTATTTTTAGTAGAAACGGGGTTTCACCACGTTAGCCAGGCTGATCTCAAACTCCTGACCTCAGGTGATCCACCCCCCTCAGCCTCCAAAAGTGCTGGGATTACAAGCATGAGCCACAGCACCCAGTCCAGAATTACTATTTTTAAAAATCAAAAGTAACCTTAAGTTGCTTTCATCACCCCTATTTTCATCCTGCACTACGGTGCCTTCTTTCCGGAAGAAACTAGCCTACAGTATAACCAGCATATTTTGTTGTCCTACTGACTTGTGAGCTCATGTTCCCAACCATTTGCCAGGTTTAGTTTGTAAAAAGGATGACGAGGAGAAGGTTATAAATAATTGGTTCTGTTCCTGGCTGAAAAGCCATCTGTTTCCCATTTGTGGTTTGGGGTAATTCACTATCTCCAGCATCCTACCTTTTAGATTAGGTAGAAAGAGAAAGTCCATTCTCAGATACATTTTTTATAAAGTTAGCACCATAACAACAGCTTAGATAAGCTCATTTTATATCCAGTTGTAGTTGAAGCTTCACACTACCCTGGCGTCACTGATTTTATTGAATTGTATTTGGGTAACAGGTGTGGGAAGGCATGGCTAAATTTTATGCAGAATTTGTGCCTTTGAGAAATAGATATTTGCTATTGGTTTATGGTAAGTAATATAAAATATAAAAGTTCTTTGTTCTTGTAAGTTGTGAGCTTATGTGTGATTTTTAACTTTTTTTTTTTTTTTTTTTTGAGATGCAGTTTTGCTCTTGTCGCCCAGGCTGGAGTGCAATGGCATGATCTTGGCTCACTGCAACCTCTGCCTCCTAGGTTCAAGTGATTCTCCTGCCTCAACCTCCCGAGTAGCTGGGATTACAGGCGTGCACCACCACACCTGGCTAGTTTTGTATTTTTAGTAGAGACGGGGTTTCTCCATATTGGTCAGGCTGGTCTCGAACTCCCCACCTCAGGTGATCCACCCGCCTCAGCCTCCCAAAGTGCTGGGATTACAGGTGTGAGCCACCGCACCCAGCCAATTTTTAACATTTTTAAATTTTTAAATAATTTTAGAACACTCTAATCTGTGTTTAATTTTTTAAGGATATTGTGAAGTTACTTATATATTAAGCCTACACAATTGTTAGAACAAAATATTGTTGTTTCTGCTAGAAAAACTTGTCAGTGTTCTAATGATGGGGTCCTGTTCTCTGATATTTGTCTACTGCTTTAAAAACACAGCAAAGAAAAAAAGAAGGAAGGTAGGCAGGCAGGCAGGAGGAGAGAAAGAGAAAAAAGAAAAAAAAAGAGAAAGAAAAAGACTACACGAAAAGAAGGATGATAGAAATATAATAAAATAAAACTCAGCCTTAGTAAGTCACAAAAGAGATGCTTAATGGAAAAAGAATAAAAAGCAAACCTAGTACTTGCCAGATATTTTCTAAATATTATTTAATAATGCACACAACAAACCATAAAATGAAAATTAGTATTACTATTTTAACTGTGAGTAAATTGAAACTCAGAAAGTTAAGTAGCTAACTCCAGGTCACATAGAAAGAAAGACACCGGGTAGGGGTCCAGTTTCAGGTGTAAATGACTTCAAAGCTGCCCTACTCTGTGTACCTCAATTAAAGATGACTCAACTCAAGCTTAGGACTCGTGGTGACTCCCAATGTGAAAGGCTGGATGCTTTACTTACATAGCAGAACCCTCCATTTCAGTTGCATCTGTCCATTTTTGCTCTGATTCATCCATGCCTGTGAACATCTGGAAGGCCTTGGAGCAGTTCCTGCCAGAAATCTGTTTGCATGAGTCAATGAGGAGCCTCCTGAGAGAAAATTGATCCTAAGGGGAAAAAAGTAGGGATATTAACATTTGTCCAATTACAAAGTCCTCAGAGTGAAGGAAGGAGCAGAGGAAACTGGTTCTAAACAGTAAGGGGCAAGGCTACATATCAATGCTGGAAGATGCTGGTACACATGCAGCCCAGCTTTCCTATCATATCTCTAACAGGGATGTGGAAGGGCAGCAGCCCCCCAACCCCCAAGACAGACCACAGACCAAAGCATTGTTCTGACCCTATGAAAGTACCTGTTTATGGGTGAGAGGAAGGTTCAGATCCTAGTGGAGGAACCAGCAGGAGTGCCTGGAATAGAGCCCATATCCCAGGCATTGAAGAAGAAGAGGAAATAGATGCTGGAGGAGGGTTAGAAGTGCTGGGCAGAAGCTGGACATGGTGGCTCATGCCTGTAATCCCAGCGCTTTGGCAGGCCGAGGTGGGAGGATCACTTGAGGCCAGGAGTTCGAGACCAGCCTGGCCAACATGGTGAAACCCCGTCTCTACTAAAAATACAAAAATTAGCCAAGTGTGGTGGTGGGTGCCTGTAATTCCCGCTACTCGGGAGGTTAAGGCGGGAGAATCCCTTGAACCCGGGAGGCAGAGGTTACAGTGAGCCGAGATGGCACCACTGCACTCCAGCCTGGGCAACAGAGTGAGGCCCTGTCTCAAAAAAAAAAACAAAAAACAAAAAACAAAAAACAAAAAGTGCTGGGCAGGAATGTTGGCTCTCAGAGAAGATAGCCCAGAGTAGGAGAGGGAGCAAATGGCTAAAGCCGTCTTTTAATTAGCCAGTTTGATGTTAAGGAAATGTAAGCCACCCCTAGTGAGTCCATGAAATGGATCTAGTCTTCTGCTCAACTGGGAGTAGGAGCCAGTAACATCCACGCGAAATGCATACATGATTTCATTTAATACTTACTGTAACCTAATAAAGTCTCAGTGTTGCCACCTCCAATTTATAGAGTTATTTTTAAAAGAAATGAGGTTCAAAAAGGATTAACAACTTTCTAGACTCACAAAAAAATAAGTAGTTATGTTAATAAGAGGTTGTTATGTCAGCAACATGGCAGTATAAAAAAACCTGAATTATCCTTCCCCCTACCCTCCACATACTGATTCAACAAAAATTCATTGACAAATTCCCTTTGCGGAAGATCAGAAACTACCTGAAAGGCTCCTGCACCCCCAGAAAATGCTACATCAGACTCACCGAAGCCAGTAAGGAGACTCGGGACATTCTCTCACCGGAGACCCTGCCCCTAACCCCTTGCCGTATGACCATGAGAAGATCCCCTCACTCCCAAGCTTCCACCAGAGGAGGGGAAAGGTTGGTCTTTGTGTCCAGCACCTCAACTCTTGTGAGAGGACTTCCCAAAAAACTAGCTATATTTTGCCAGTCCTGGAAGTCTCATGATCGGTTACAGTTTGGATACCAAGGGGAGAATGGAGGTGGAGTCTCTGGCTGATAGGCGCCATTGGCCCTTCCCCTCACACAGCACAGAGTTTGTGGATAAAAAAAGTCCAGTTCTCAGCTTTTCCCAGGGGAGAAAGAGTTGGCCCAGAACCCCCGCTTATCAAAAAGAAAAAGACAGAAAGTGTTGACAAGGATGTGGAACTCCTGCACGCTGTTGGTAGGAATGCAAAATGATGCAGCCACTGTAGAAAACAGTTTGGAGTTTCCTCAAAAAATTAAAAATAGAACTATCATGTGATCTAGCAATCTCACTTGTGGGTACATATCCAAAAGAATTGAAATCAGGATCCCAAAAAGATATCTGTACCCCTGTGTTCATTTCATCATTATTCACAATAGCCAAGATGGCTATGGAAACAACCTAAATATCCATTGAAGGATGAATGAATAAAGAAAATGTGGGGCCAGGAGCAGTGGCTCATGCCTGTAATCTCATCACTTTAGGAGGCCAAGGTGGGCGGATCACCTGAGGTCAGGAGTTTGAGACCAGCCTGGCCAATATGGTGAAACCCTGTCTCTACTAAAAATACAAAAATGAGCCAGGCATGGTGGCATGCAACTGTAGTCCCAGCTACTAGGGAGGCTGAGGAAGGAGGATCACTGGAACCTGGGAGGCGGAGATTGCAGTGAGCCGAGGTCATGCTACTGCACTCCAGCCTGGGTGACAGAGCAAGACTCCATCTCAAAAAAAAAAAAAAAAGTCCAGGCGCAGTGGCTCAAGCCTGTAATCCCAGCTCTTTGGGAGGCCGAGGCAGGCAGATCACGAGGTCAGAAGATCGAGACCATCCTGGCTAACATGGCAAAACCCCGTCTCTACTAAAAATACAAAAAAATTAGCCAGGTGTGGTGGCGGGCGCCTGTAGTCACAGCTACTCGGGAGGCTGAGGCAGGAGAATGGCATGAACCCAGGAGGAAGAGCTTGCAGTGAGCTGAGATCACGCCACCGCACTCCCCCCGGGGGACAGAGCAAGACTCCGTCTCAAAAAAAAAAAGAATGTTGTTGACATTTTTAAATGGTTGTTTAAAAAAACAAAAACAAATAGCAACAAAAAGAAGAAGACTATGTCACAGAGACTGTATATCAGATCAGTGGCCTGTTAGGAACCAGGTAGCATAGCAGGAGGCAAGTGGCAGGCGAAGAGAGCATTACCACCTGAGCTCTGTCTCCTGCCAGATCTATTAGATTCTCATAGGAGTGTAAACTCTATTGTGAACTGCACATGCAAGGATCCAGGTTGTGCACTCCTTATGAAAATCTAATGCCTGATGATCTGAGGTGGAACTGTTTCATCCTGAAACCATCTCCCCCATACCCTCATCCATGGAAAAATTGTCTTTCACGAAACCAGTCCCTGGTACTGAAAAGGTTGGGGACGGCTGCTATATGTGGTCCACAAAGCCTAAAATCTTTACTATCTGGCCCTTTGCAGAAAGTTTCCTGACCCCTATTAGATCTTTATGACCTGACATGGAAAGATTTCTAAGCAAAGTTATGGACTAGCATTAGCATATTTATGTTTTAAAAAATTCTTAGATATGTGTACATACCTCTATATACATATGCAGGCACAGACAAAAGATTGAACCAATAGCTGGTAAACTGCTGTCAGTGACTCCTGCTAGGAAGCAATGTGGGAACTGAGTGGGTCGGGATGTTTATTTTTTATTCTACAGATTTGTTCTGTTCTCGTCTTCTACAAAGAGAATATATCCATGTACTACTTTTCTGTTTTGTTTGTTATTGTTGTTTTTGTTTTGAGACAGGGTCTCATTCTGTCACCCAGGCTGGAGTGCAATGGCACAATCACAGTTCACTGCAGTACTGACCTCATGGACTCAAGCAATCCTTCCACCTCAATCTCCTGAGTAGTTGAGACTATAGACATGCACCACCATGACTGGATAATTTTAATATTTGGTTTGTTTGTTCATTTGTTTGAGATGGAGTTTTACTCTGTCGCCTAGGCTGGAGTGCAGTGGCACGATCTTGGCTCACTGCAACCTCTGCCTCCCAGGTTCAAACAATTCTCCTGTCTCAGCCTCCCGAGTAGCTAGGACTACAGACGCATGCCACCGCTCCTGGCTAATTTTTGTATTTTTAGCAGAAATAGGGTTTCACCATATTGGTCAAGCTGGTTTTGAACTCGTGACCTCAAGCGATCCACCCACCTTGGCCTCCCAAAGTGCTGGGATTACAGGCATGAGCCACCACACCCGGCCTTAATTTTTCTATTTTTTATAGAGACAGCATCTTGCTATGGTGCCCAGGCTGGTCTCGAACCCCTGGGCTTAAGCAATCCTCCCACCTCTGCCACCCAAAGTGCTGGGATTATAAGTGTGAGCCACCACACCCAGGCTATATATTACTTCTATAATTAAAAAATAGTAAAAAGGTGCCCGGGAGATGATGGCCTCCAGCAGTGTCTAGGCTCTCCCTGCAGGTGCAATGCTTCAGTACATCTGTGGTCAGACCATTGCCAAGCCTGTGAGGCTTCAGTTCAGGTATACAGTATTGAAGGTCTCTATGCCATGGCTCTTCATTCTGCTGCATCGAAACAGAATAAGCTGGAGCAAGTAGAAAAGGAGCTGTTGAGAATAGCACAAATCCTGAAGGAACCCAAAGTGGTTGCCTCTATTTTGAATCCCTATGTGAAGCGTTCCGTTAAAGTGAAAAGCCTAAATGACATCACAGCCAGAGACGTTCTCTTCCCTCACGACCCTGATCAGTTTGCTTGCTGAACATGGTCACTGAAGCAATACCCAAGGAGTCATTTCTGCCTTTTCTACCATGATGAGTGTCCACCGTGGAGAGCTACCTTGCACAGTGGCCACTGCATCTCCTTTAGAGGAAGCCACACTTTCTGAATTAGAGAATTCTAATTCTCTAATTCTAAATCTCTTCAGGAGATTCCTAAGTCAAGGCCAAGTATTGAAATTGGAGGGTAAGACTGATCTGTCAATCATAGGTGGAATGATTGTGTGCATTGGAAAGAAATATGTTGACATGTCTGCCAAGACCAAGATTCAGAAGTTGAGCAGGGCTATGCAAGATGTTGTCTAAAAGTGTTGGTTTTCTGCCATCACTGAAAATTCTTAAACTTGGAGCAATAATAAAAAGCTTCTGGAACAGAAAAAATAATAAAAATACTACTTGGACAAAATAATGAACAATAATCTTTAGCCCTTCAAATTTCTACTTTTTGGCCAGGCATGGTAGCTCACGTCTTTTTTCCCAACCTTCTGGGAGGCTTGAGGTGGATGGATCACTTGAGGTCAGGAGTTCAAAACCAGCCTTGTCAACATGGTGAAATTCTGTCTCTGCTAATAATACTTGCACAAAAACTACTAGAATACACATGGCAGATTAACATTCAATATCTATCTTATCTCTTCCTAGGATGCTTTCTTATATTGAAGAAGATGGAAGATTAAAGAAAAAAAATTATACATATTTCAGACTCCCTTGCAGCTAGGGCTCTGGGTGTGATTTAGGTTTCTTAAATCAGATTATGAGGTAAGAGCCCCCCTTTTTTGGTGTTTCTACATTTACACTTTAAAAATGGTCACAAAGAGGCTGGGCATGGTGGCTCACCCCTTTAATTCCAGCCCTTTGGGAGGCCAAGGTAGTTGGATCTCTTAAACCCAGGAGTTGAAGACCAACGTGGGCAACATAGCAAAACGCTGTCTCTACAAAAAATTAAAGAGTTAGCCAGGCATGGTGGTGCACACTTGCAGTCCCAGCTACTTGGAAGGCTGAAGTTGGAGCCTGGAGTTGAAGGCTGCAGTGAGTTGTGATTGTGCCATTGAACTCCAGCTTGAGTAAAAGAGTAAGACTCTGTCTCAAAATAACAATTTTAAAAAAATGGTCACAAGGCATGTGGTTTCTCTGGGGTAGGAATAGCAGCATTCAGGCACTAGCTCCTCTGTCAAGGAGCAGGCTACAGCAGGTACAGCTCCATTCTGAAGCTGGTCATTGTGGAGACAGGTTTCTACTCATGACGGCTTCCTGATTGGATCAGTGATGGTATGACTTCATGGCCAACAACTGTTACGGCAGCTTCCCCATTCAGCAAATGCTTTCCTGACAAGAGAATATGCAGCAGCTTCCTTGGTGTTCTGATTCTGCAGTGTGGCTTTGAGAATCATTTCTGAATACTCTGCCTAGAATCTGTTTCTTTAGTCCTTCAAATTTCTACTTTTCGGCCAGACCTGGTGGCTCACGCCTGTAATCCCGGCACTCTGAGAGGCTTGAAGCAGATGGATCACTTGAGGTCAGGAGTTCAAGACCAGCCTTGCCAACATGGTGAAATCTTGTCTCTACTAAAAATACAAAAATTAGCCAGGCGTGGTGGTGGGCACCTGTAACCCCAGATATTCAGAAGGCAGAGGCAGGAGAACAGCTTGAACCCAAGAGGCGGAGGTTGCACCTGGGCACAATTGTATACCAGCCTGGGCAACAGAGCAAGACTCTGACTCAAAAAAAAAAATCAACTTTTCTATAGCTTGAGTAGATTCTGTTCTCTAAAAGTGAACCCTAATCAATACAGCGACCTAAGTCCTATAACAAAGAGTTATGAGAGGAAAGAAGGAATTCCAAGGAGGTCACATACATTCTTTCTAATCCTCACAGCAACATAGGAGGTAGGACTCTTATTTTAGAGAAGACAAAACAAAACACAGGAGATAAAGTTCCTGAATCAGTGTCATATAATTATTAACTAGCAGAACAGGGACTCAAACCTATATCCGAGTATCAAACCCATTTCCATACACACAAAAGCATATATGTCAGCTTGGCAATATGATCCTCAGGCTCATGATGGAGGTGGTGGTGGTGGTGGTTGTTTCTGTTACCACTGAAGTACAAATGCACTCATGAACAGCAACAGGACAGAGGTTAAATGTTGGTAGATTTATGTGACCCAGGGTATTTCTCTTTTGAGTATACTCGGCCGGGCATGGTGGCTCAAGCCTGTAATCCCAGCACTTTGGGAGGCCGAGGCGGGTGGATCATGAGGTCAGGAGATCGAGACCACCCTGGCTAACACGGTGAAACCCTGTCTCTACTAAAAATACAAAAAATTAGCCGGGCGTGGTTGTGGGCACCTGTAGTCCCAGCTACTTGGGAGGCTGAGGCAGGAGAATGGCGTGAACCCGGGAGGCAGAGCTTGCAGTGAGCCGAGATCGTGCCACTGCATCCCAGCCTGGGCAACAGAGCGAGACTCCGTCTCAAAAAAAAAAAAAAAAGTATACTCAAGGCTTTTAATCTTTGGGGGTGGCGGGGGCACGTCACAAACTCAACCACTGACAATCTGATGAAACTACAAATCTTTTATCCAGAAAAAGTTCACACTCAATTTTAAGGAGTTTATGTACCCAAGTAAATAACACATTCAATAAATGTTATTGAGTTTCACTGAGTCCTAACGTTGTAATAATTTGTATGATCTTTTTTATTTTTTGAGACAGAATCTCACTGTTGCCCAGGCTGGAGTGCAGTGCCGTGATCACAACTCACTGCAGCCTCAACCTCCTGGCTCAAGCAATCCTCCCATATCAGCCTCCTAAGTAGCTAGGACCAGAGGTGCATGCGTCACAACACTCGGCTAATTTTTTTTAATTTTTTGTAGAGATGGGGTTTTGCTATGTTGCCCAGGCTGGTCTTGGACTCCTGGGCTCAAGTGATCCACCCACCTCAGCCTCCCAAAGTGCTGGGATTACAGGCATGAGCCACCACACATGGCCGTTTGAATGATCTTAAAGCAGCTATGAATTTCATTCTTCCAAAGAATTGGTTCACACAATCTTCCTAGTGAACTTTTCTTAACAGATTCATCTGTTCAAATCATTCCCAATTATAGGCTTTCTTCAAGGTGTCAGAAGCCCTTACCACTGTGTCATTCTCACAGGGTTCCACCCAAGTTCAAATATGACAAAACCTCTGGCCTCACGCAGTATCTGCCATCATGTGTTTGCTTTATGGGAAAACATCCCTTTGTGCCTGGTTTGTCCATGAACATATTACTGTGCATTCACTCAGTTAAATTAAACAACTTAAGCCAGGCGTTGTGGCTCATGCCTGTAATCCTAGCACTTTGGGAGGCCAAGGTGGGTGGATCACCTGAAGTCAAGTGGATCAGCTGAAGTCAAGAGTTCAAGACCATCCTGGCCAACATGGTGAAACCCCGTCTCTACTAAAAATATAAAAATTAGCTGGGCATGGTTGCGGGCCCCTGATATTCCAGCTACTCAGAGGCTGAGGCAGGAGAGTCACTTGAACACGGGAGGAGGAGGTTGCAGTGAGCCGAGATCACACTATTGCACTCCAGCTTAGGCAACAAAGTGAAACTCCATCTCAAAAAATAAAAAAATTAAGCAACTTGATGTAACGCATATTTCCAGGACACACGAGCCTGGAGGTTAAAAATAATCAAAATAGACATCACCTAAAAGGATAACCTTGATTTCATTCTCATTTATGCTGTAGGAAATCCAACCATCCATCAAATTTCTCCCAAATGGTGCCACTTAGCTCTATTGGGTGCCTCCAATGTACCCGTGAAGCCACCTTCCATGTACCTCACTCAGCACTTACTATAATCCCAGCACTTTGGGAGGCCGAGGTGGGTGGATCACAAGCTGTCATAACAGTTGTTGGCCATGAAGTCATACCATCACTGATCCAATTAGGAAGCCATCATGAGTAGAAATCTGTCTCCACAATGACCAGCTTCAGAATGGAGCTGTACCTGCTGTAGCCTGCTCCTGGACAGAGGAGCTAGTGCCTGAATGCTGATACTCCTACCCCAGAGAAACCACCACAACATCCTCACAACCCTGCCCTCTCTTGTCCCCAATACTTGGCTTCTTGCTATCTTTAAACCAACCTATGAACTTCAATTCTTTTTTCCCTTTATGTGATTCCTTTCCATAAGACTCTTAATAAAAAGCCTAAGCCCGGGACACATCAGCCTTCCAGATCATGCCCAAGCAAGTTTGACCTCTAAAGCGACCATAATGTTGCAAGACCTGATATCCTCCCTGCTTTTACTCAGTAAGTCCCTGTGTCCACCACCCACTCGAACTGCATCCAAGGAGAAACATATCCTGCCACTGGATGGAAGTAAAACTGCATAAAAGCAAGCTTGCTGCAGTCATTTCTGCCTTGCAAGAGGCCACAGTCCATGCACAATTCATATCAAGGGGCAGAGAAATTTCTTCACTGCTTCCATCTACTGCAAACAGACACTGGTGGAGGCGAGAGGAAAAGGAAGGCTGAAATTTCAAAGGCACAGCTCCTCTATGTTGCTAAACTGTGTGATACAGAGAGTAGATGGCATGTCGTTTTCACAGAGATATTCATGAGACTTCAGCTATAAAACCAAAGGCCTGAAAAACTAAGAGAGGGCAGAGAATTTAAACTAGTAGCAAATGAAATACAGAGAGTAGGTGTCTTGGTTTAGATTTTACAAAAAGCAGCTGCTAAGGAAGGGCTTAGGTGTAGGCAGGTTGCCGGGAGGTGTTGCCAGGAAACAGAAGTGAGGGGGTGGGTAAAGTGAGAGACAGGAAAAGAGAAGCCATGAAGGATTTTTGTTTTTCTGTGTTTTTTTAACTAAATTTTATTTTGTTAATTGACAAATAATAATGGTATACATTCATGGGATATATAGTGATGTTGCAATACATACGTGGAGTGATCAGATCGGGATAATTAGCATATCCATCATCTCAAACATTTATCATTTCCTTGTGTTGGGAACATTCAATATCTTCCTTCTCACTATTGAAATGACATAATATATTATTGTTAATTATAGCCACCCTACAGTGGCACGTGTTAATGAGAACACTGCTGGTGCTGAGCCTCTCCGCAGAACTCTGTAGAACATGCTCACGATCTCCCCACTGAGACTGGGAAGCTGGGCTATTTATCTACCAACATAGGCCCCCCATCAGCTGCGGCTTGGTATTGGGGCATAAAACCCCCTGTCCCAGGTCCGGTGTCTGAGAATGCCCTTTAGCAGTGAGGCACTTAGGGCCCTGAGGTGAGGAATAGTCAGTGTGCCTGATAACCAGTCACCAAAATGGGCAGGTGACCTCAGGCAGATTGCTTTGTGGTGAGATAGACTTTCCAGGGGAGGCTGAGCTGGGCAGTGATGTGATACCATTTCTGGACCCTAAATATTCAATAAAATCTGCCACATGTATAAACACCTTCCATGAAGGGGTCTTTGAAAGAAAGCAGGAAAGGCTGGGTGCAGTGGCTTCTGCCTATAATCCCAGCACTTTGGGAGGCCCAGGCGGGTGGATCACCTGAGGTTAGGAGTTTAAGACCAGCCTGACCAGGGCTGGGCACAGTGACTCACGCCTGTAATCCCGGCACTTTGGGAGACCGAGACGGGTGGATCACAAGGTCAGGAGATCGAGACCATCCTGGCTAACACGGTGAAATCCCGTCTCTACTGAAAATACAAAAAATTAGCTGGGTGTCCTGGCACATGCCTGTAGTCCCAGCTACTCGGGAGGCTGAGGCAGGAGAATGGCGTGAACCCGGGAGGCGGAGCTTGCAGTGAGTCGAGATCGCACCTGCCACTACACGTCAGCCTGGGCGACAGAGCAAGACTGTCTCAGAAAAAAAAAAAAAAAGACCAGCCTGACCAATATGGTGAAACCCCGTCTCTACTAAAAATACAAAAATTAGCTGGGCATGGTGGTGCATGCCTGTAATCCCAGCTACTCGGGAGGCTGAGACAGGAGAATTGCTCGAACCCAGGAGGCAGAGGTTGCAGTGAGCCAAGATTGCGCCACTGCACTCCAGCCTGGGTGACACAGTGAGACTCTGTCAGAAACAGAAAAAGAAAGAAAGAAAGAGAGAGAGAGAGAGAGAGAGAGAGAGAGAGAGAGTGCAGCAGCGCATCAAACGGCCAGCCGGCCCTTCAAGCAAACGGCGGCAAACCAACCGGCAAACATGCGGCCCGACAACCCGGCAGCTTAAACCGGCAAACCCGGCAGCAGGCAGCGAACAGCCGACGACGTGAATCGTTTCAATCAAGGAACAAAGGTCAAAATAAATCAGTCAGGCAGGACAAACACTTAATCAGGTGCTCTCCAGATGAAGCTTCCTGAAGTGGGTGTCCTGGTCCTTGTATGTCTTACTGAGGTTACTAGCAGAGCAACTCTTTCCATTCTCATTTGATGTTTATTGCCGCTCCTTCTCCCTCCTCCAGGACGCAGGAGTGCAGCCGGGCAAGCTGACACAGAGGGCAATGGGAGTGAATGGGAGTGGCAGATATCCACCACAACACCCTCACAACCCTGCCCTCTCTTGTCCCCAATACTTGGCTTCTTGCTATCTTTAAACCAACCTGTGAACTTCAATTCTTTTTTCCCTTTATGTGGTTCCTTTCCGTGAGGCTCTTCATTCAAAAGCCCAACCCCCTGGGACACATCAGCCTTCCAGATCATGCCCAAGCAAGTTTGAGTCCTGAGATGAATTGGGCTTAGGCTATCCAGCAGGGATCCCTGCTGTGAACCTGCTGCAAGCGTAGAAGGGATCAGCCCCAGGGCAGTTGGCTAATTGCTGCCTCATAGAAATATATCACCGTGTCAGCAGTTCTGAGAGCACCCTTAGAGACAGACCCTGTGGTGAGCCAGAAAGAGCTGTTTTTCTGTCCACTGGAAAATATTTCTAAGACAAAGCCTGATCCACCAAAGCATTAGCTAGGATTTTAGGCCATGGGCAAATTAATCACATTCCTGCCCAGTGGGGCTCCACTGAGGGAAACCAGGGAGAGCTGCTAAGTGGGTAACTGCAGTGCCTGAATAAATGCACCCAGGATTCAGGCAGGTAACAAATCCCAGATCCTGCCTGAAGATGGGGAAGGAGTTCCAAATATCCCACCATGCTTGGTCCTCAGAGTTTCCAGACCTAGACTGGGTCAAAGTTTCCAACCATTTTACTTTCCTTATGAGTGTTCTTTGAATACTTACCAAGTCCTCTACAGACTTCCTAATGTTTGAAGCGTCTCAACCTGCCTCACTCCCCAGCCCCAGCCCCAGCTCTTCTTGCTCTGATTATAGGGCCCATAGACTGGGCCACCCTCTGCTAGTGCAACCCATTTTGGCAGGGAAGGAAGGGTAGCGTGATGCTGCCAAAGGAGGATCTATTTTTAACTTCCATTCTTGTGAAAAGATAAGAGAAAAACCTTCTCTGAAAACACAGAAACCTTCTCTGTGGTCCTACCAGAAAAAACAGATGTAGGTACCATTACTATGAGACCCAGATGGAGAACACACACTTGGTGGCATTAAATTCTCCCTTGGCCACATTGATAAGATGTTACTGCAAATGTATGTCTGACTGAATGCTACTCTCAGAATCCATTAAACCTCTTCTATATTTTATGATGTTAAAATATATCCCTAAATCAAATGGGCTAAGTTATGCTGCAGTAACAAACACTTGCAAAATGTCAGTTGCTTAAGACAATAAAGGTTTATTCTCACTCTCCCTACACATCCATCATACCTTGGCTGGAAACTCTGCTCCAAGTTTACTCACTCTAGGACTCAGGGGAAAAGGAGAAGACATTCTCGAGAATATTGCCTGTCTCTCTGTCACAGGAAAAGAGAGAACATGGTGTTGTAGACCGAATTCTGAAAGTTCAAAAAAAAAAGAAAAGCATTATCCCCCTTCCCTCTCTATAGAATCTCTTCACATTAAAAAAAAAAGAAAAAAGTCAGCACACAAATCTTTCTCAAACTCCTCTAGTTACTATTATTATTACTATTACTATTTTTATTAGTATCTTTCCAGTCTTTTTTTTTTTTTTTCTGAGATGGAGTTTCGCTCTTGTTGCCCAGGCTGGAGTGCAACGGCATGATCTCGGCTCACTGCAACCTCAGCCTCCTGGGTTCAAGTGATTGAACCCCATCTCTACTAAAAAAAAAAATGCAAAAAATTAGCCAGGTGTGGTGGCGCATGCCTGTAATCCCAGCTACTCAGGAGGCTGAGACAGGAGAATTACTTAAACCTGGAAGGTGGAAGTTGTGGTGAGCTGAGATCGTGCCACTGCATTGCAGCCTGGGCGATAGAGTGAGACCCCTGTCTCAAAGGAAAAAATAAGTAATTTCTCACTGACTGCACTTGTCCACCCCCTTTCCTCTAACTACTCCCCAAATCATTTGGTCTGGCTTGCTCGTCAACCACCCATCTGTCTGTAGATGCTCTTGTAAAGTCACCAATGACTCACCTACTGCTTAAACCAAGGAATGCTTTTCCCATTCTACCCTCCTGGTCATCTCTGAAACATTTCTGCCTGATGGCTATACCTTTCTTTAAATCTTTTTGTTTAGTATTTTAGGACACCGGCATATTTTAAAAACCCAGATATCATATGATTAATCAGCATTTCAGTATGTATTGCTAACTAACAAACTTTTTAAAACATAATCATCTTTCCATTATCGCACCTGACAAAATGAACAAGTGCTCCTTGACTTACTTCATCTAATACCCAGTGTGTGTTAAAATTTCTCTGATTGTCTCAAAGGCAGTCAGGCTTCAAACAAGGTCTACACATTTTATCTGGTTATAAAGTCCCTTAACTCTCTTTTATTTTATGAGTCCCTCATCTCTCCTTTCATTCTCATACAATAAATTTGTTGGAGAATCATTTATCCTTTAGAATGTTACACATTTTAGATGTGGCTGGTTGCTTTCTCATAATGTCATTTAACTTTTCCTCCATCCCCGGCATTTCCGGCAAAATGGTAGTTAGATTTAGAGATTTGATTCTATTTGGTTCAATTTACTTTAGGCAAGAACACTTCATAGGTGATGCTGTGCACTTCCTATTGTATCACATCAAGAGGCACGGAATGTCTGGCTGGCCCACATTTAGTGATGTTAAGATCGATCAGGTGGGTTCAAGTAGTAGCCTAATTCTTCATTTGTAAAGTTCCTCCATCAACCTTTAATCTACTTATTTTAGCATCCACGGAAGATCGTTGCCTAGATCCATTATATCTTCAGGAGTTGCAAAATGGTGATTTTCTAATCCTTTCATTTTTTTACCCCTACAATTATAAGCTGGATTTTTTTTATGTAAAGAAAAACTTTCTTTTATTAATAGTTTGGCTATCCTCAGCACAGCGCATACAGGAAATACAGGAAAATGCTTAATTCTCCTTATTTTCAGGGTAATGACAGTAAATGAGTTATAATGCCCTAACAACCTCCAAATGGTGACCAATTAGTTTTTCCTTCAGTGTCATTATGAACTCACAGATTTTTAATATATTTGATGAGCTGCAGTCATTATTTATCTTGATTTCTGTCCAAAACGTCTCTTCTGAGACCAGAGAAAGGCCTTCAAGATGGCTGTTTTATGGCCAGGTGCAGTAGCTCATGCCTGTAATTCCAGCACTTTGAGAGGCCGAGGCAGGAGGATCACCTGAGGTCAGGAGTTCAAGACCAGCCTGGTCAGCATGGCGAAACCCTGTTTCTACCAAAAATACAAAAATTAGCCAGGCATGGTGGTGCATGCCTGTAGTCCCAGCTACTCAGGAGGCTGAAGCAGGAGAATCACCTGGACCCAGGAGGCGGAGGTTGCAGTGAGCCGAGATCACGCCACCACACTCCAGCCTAGGTGACAGAGTGAGACTCCATCTCAAAAAAATAGATGGCTCGGCCAGGCGTGGTGGCTCACGCCTGTAATCCCAGCACTTTGGGAGGCCGAGGCGGGCAGATCACAAGGTCAGGAGATCGAGACCACGGTGAAACCCCGTCTCTACTAAAAATACAAAAAATTAGCCGGGCGAGGTGGTGGGTGCCTGTAGTCCCAGCTACTCAGGAGGCTGAGGCAGGAGAATGGCGTGAACCCAGGAGGCGGAGCTTGCAGTGAGCCGAGATCACGCCACTGCACTCCAGCTTGGGGGACAGAGCGGGACTCCGTCTCAAAAAAAAAAAAAAAAAAAAATAGATGGCTCTTTTATCCTGTTGACTTAATTTATAACTTCTTTGTTTTCCAGCTCATATAGGTACTAACTTTATATAGGTAGTGTACATTTCCTGTCATTTTTCCAAAGACCTCTGGCAGCTTCGTAAAGAAAATGGATATTTAGAGACTATAATCTAGGCACAACTGGAGCTCGTCACTACTTGCTTTTTATTACTTCTAGGTGTTTTGGAGAACAGAGCTAAAATTACATTTTTAAGAGAAAAATATAATTTTGAGTTCATCCTTCCAATTCAAATTTAAAATTACAATGTTTTAACTTCCTTGATTTTTAAAATCTTTTTTTATATTTTTTCTTTTTAAAAATTGTTTTAAATTATTTTATTCATATTTATTTATACATTTCTTTTGGGTTTTGTTACCCACGAATATAAACATCCTTGATTTTTGTACATTATTTCTCTGCTCTTGTACTGATTACTGAATATCTTCATTCTAAATTATATTCACGTAAGTTTTAATTTCACTTTACTTTTCAATATATCTAGAATAGTTTCAAATAATGCCAATATTTCTACTATCAATAAATATTGATTGCGTTTCAAGTTTCTTTGCAATTCTTTTGTTCTTAAATTATATCTCCTAAGGATGTACAGGAAAAATACTGTATTTGAAAGTCACTTGAAGTGATTTTTTTCTCTGTGTGAAGATGCTACCAACTTGACATACAGTTAGGTTCATTAGTTTCCTGTTGTTTTTCATTTTTAAAGCCTGCTGTCTTCATTTGATTCTGTTTTATTCATTTAATTAAATAAAACAAATATGATTACAAAAACAGAATTATATATCAAGATACATGTTTTTTGGTTTTTGTAGGGACAAGGTCTTGCCTTGTCACGCAGGCCGGAGCACAGTGGCATAGTCATCGCTTATTACAGGCTCAAACTCCTGGGCTCAAATGATCCTCCCACCTCAGCTTCCCAAGTAGCTGGGATTACAGGCATGAGCCACGACGCCCAGCTCAAGTTACTTTTTAGATACCTTTTGTTGCAAAGGGAATGGATTGTAGATAGGGACAGGTTTCATCCCTATCTTTTTCACTTTTATACTACCCTATTTATAGATAACCATTTTAATATAAGTATATACAGATGTGTGTGTGAGTGCACGTGTATACACGCACATTCACATATGCACACACTTTGTCTTAATCAAACATTAGCATACTATAATACAGTTCTAGACCTTCATCTTGTTTTGCTAAAATATATCTTGGTGATCACTCTATATCAGTACACGAAGATTTTCTTTATTTCTCTGTCATCTGCAAAAGACTCCATTGTGTGGATATACCATAATCTATTTGATTTATGTGTGTCTCTTATATATAATATAGAGTTGAATTAGCTTGTTTTTCACTGTCACCAGCCTGGACAACATGGCGAAACGCTGTCTCTACTAAAAGTACAAAAATTAACTGGGCATGGTGGTGGGCACCTGTAATCCCAGCTACTAAGGAGGCTGAGGCAGGAGAATCGCTTGAACTCAGGAGGCGGAGGTTGCAGTGAGCCAAGATTGCACCACTGCACTCCAGACTGGGTGACAAGAACGAGATTCTGTCTTTAAAAAAAAAAAAAATCCTTGGCATGTGAATAGTGATCTCACTCAGGTTCCATTCTGGGAATGACATCCATATGAAAGTTTCAAAGTTAATTATTAGTCATTTGTCACACTGACCATCACAGGTTGTGGGGAAGGTCCTTACAGATGTTTTCACCATTTAAAAACTTCACACAGGCCGATGCGGTGGCTCACACTTGTAATCCCAGCACTTTGGGAAGCCAAGGCAGACAGATCACTTGAGGCCAGGCCAGGTGTTCGAGACCAGCCTGGCCAACATGGTGAAACCCTGTCTCCACTAAAAATGCAAAAACAATTAGCTGAGTGTGATGGTATGTGCCTGTAATCCCAGCTACTCAGGAGGCTGAGGCAGGAAAATCTCTTGAATCTGGGAGGCAGAGGTTGTAGTGAGCTGAGATCATGCCACTGCACTCCAGCCTAGGCAACAGAGTGAGACTCTCAAAAAAAAAATAAAATAAAAACTTCACAAAGAGCCACTGAGTCCCTTCCTCCTCCACGTTGTGTTCCTGACTATACCACGGGCAAATAGGAGTAGAGAATCAGGAAAGAGTAAGCCAACCTCTGCAAACTGTCCTACAGGCTTAGAGAATGTGGTAACTAACAACAAATTCTCCAGTTTGTCTTGCAGGGCAGCAGATAAGGAAATAGTTTGTCACAATCCCTTCCCTTTGCAACAAAATTGGGTGACAGGTTGAAACTGGCTGGAACCAATATGGCTGACTAGAGTCAGCTCGGAATAGACCTGCTTACCCAATGAGTGACCTTTTGACATCACAGCCCAAATTTCCACCACATGTTACATACCAACTCCACCTGAATTTGCATGTGCGACCTATGAAGAAGAATGAAGAGGCAACAAACAGCCCATGCCCAGCAAACACTCTCAGCGGCAGGCACAGCTGCCTTTTCCTGAATCTACATCCTACCTGAGCACTCAACAGTGACATAATCCCTTCAGATATTGGGTACAGGGTGCGGTCATGTCCCAGAAACATAACATCCAGAGATTACAAATTGTTATCTGGCACTCTCTTCAAATAGAAGGGCAATCCTTTTGTAATTCCAGTCTCATGAAATCCATTGCCTTTCCTTAAGGCCTTGCCTTCTCAATTATTTTTGAGCTGAAATCCTCCTGAATAATGAACTGTCAGACAAAAAGAGGTTCGGAAAATAACAATACAGACTGCCAACGGCTAAGCTATAAAAATGATTGTCCCTGCTTTTTACTCCAAGGATAAACAGGATTTTTTTCTAGCTTGTTTCCCTTTGTGGTAGCCCTATAATGTTAGCCACTATGAACCAAGGAACCAGTATGTGTCAGGGGCTGTGCTAAGCAGGTAAACTTATGTGCTTTCTTTTCATTCCATCTTCACAAAAATTCTGTAAGGGAGAGTTTGCAGTCAGTTTTTCATTTATTTGTTTCAAACACAAAGTCACCCAGATTACCTCACACAATGAGATGTTATTGTAATGATACCTTGAATGATGAAGTTGTCCTTATTTTTCAAGGAATTTAACACGGTGTAATGTATGTGAGTCACAACTTAGTCTGGCAACATATCATAACAAACTCAAAGTAATGGTGACCTAAACACATAAGAGCTTGTATCTCTCAAGAGAAAAAAATGTCTGGAAATAAAAGGTTGCTAGCATTACTTCAGTGCCTCAAGAATTTCTGAACTGAGACAGCTTTGGTAACTTCTCCCCTACACTTGTCTTTCCCTTGTAGTTCCAAAAGAGTGGCTGAAGCTACAGCCGTCTTGTTGACCTTCCAAGTCATACCTTGAAATCTGAGCCAGCTTTCCTTGAAGCCCCAGCCGGTGTTTTGTATCGAAATCTTAGTGGCCACGCTCAGTTTCATTGGAAGCTGGGAAATGTAGTGCTTTGTCTGAGTATACTGCTGTCCTAAGTAAAACTGTGGTTCTGATGATAAGAAAGGAGGGAATGGATTTTTTTGGTGGTAATTGTGGTCTCTGTCACAAGGTGAAGAGGTGGTATAGCACCTTACCAATAGAAAGTATAACCAGTCTGGGCATGGTGGCTCACACCTGTAATCCCAGCACTTTGGAAGGCCAAGGCGGGAGGATCACTTGAGCCCAGGAGTTCAAAACCAACCAGGGCAATGTAGCTGAGGTTGTTAATCAGCAGCACTTGTTTTCTGAGCACCCGTCATGATCCTGCTGATCAATAATAGAATATGATTAAAGCAGGATGGTGTAAAGACACTGGCCAAAACCAGCTACAACCAAGATGGTGACGAAAGGGACTTCTAGTTGCCCTTACTGCTCGTTATAAGCCAATTACAATGTATTAGCATGCTAAGACAATCCCACCAGTACCATGAGTTTACAAATGGCCATGGCAACGCCCAAAAGTTACCTTATATGGTTTAAAAGGGGAGGAACTCTTGGTTCTGGAACCTCTCCACCCCTTTTCTAGAACATTTGTGAATGACCCACCCCTTATGTAGCATATAATTACGGAATGGCTATAGATCTAGCTAGACAGCAATCCGTATGTGCTACTCTCTGCCTGTGGGTAGCCCTGCTCTGTCTATGGAGCAGTCATTTTCCCATACTCTATTCCTGTCATAAACTTCCATTGCTCACACTTTATTCTGTTGGCCCACTCTTGAATTCTTTCCTGTGTGAAGTCAAGAACTCTACTGGTCCGACCCCAATTTGGGGATTCACCTATTTATAGTGAGACCCCAACTCTACAAGAAAAAAAAAATTAGCTGGGCATGGTAGGGGCACATGCCTAGAGTTCCCGTTACTTTGGAGGCTGAGATGGGAGAATCACTTGAGTCCAGGAGGTTGAGACTGCAGATCATGGCCACTGCATTCCAGCTTGGGCAACAGAGTGAGACCCTGTCTCAAAAGAAAGAAAGTATAAGGCTGGGCATGGTGGCTCACACCTGTAATCCCAGCACTTTGGGAGGCTGAGGCAGGTGGATCACTTGAGGTCAGGAGTTCAAGACCTGCCTGGCCAATATGGTGAAACCCTGTCTCTACTAAAAATACAAAACAAAGTTAGCCAGGCATAGTGGCATGCATCAGTAATCCCAGCTACTGGAGGGGCTGAGGCAGGATGATCACTTGAACCAGGGAGGTGGAGGTTGCAGTGAGCCAAGATCATGCCACTGCACTCCAACCTGGGAGACAGAGTGAGACTGTCTCAAAAAGAAGAAAGAAAGAAAGAAAAACCAGAAAGTATCTAGGGCAGTTCATAGCAAGTAACAATAAAAACACAAACATTTATTGAAACTTTATTCTTTATGTGCTTTACACATACCATCTCAGTGAAACCTCACAACAACATTATGATATAGGTAATATCATTATCCCCATTCTCCAGATTTAAAAAACAGGGCTTGAATAAGTAATTTCAGAAACATGCTTATGGTCATCTAGCCAGGCAGTGCAAGAGCAACTCGGATTTAAAAACTCATCCTTCTAATGGCCCAGATCTTGTCATCAGTATTTGATGAGCTCTCCTCTCCCTCTGAAACAAGCGACTAATCACAAAATTGCAAGTTGAAGAGTCTCATTCTAGAGAGGAAAGACCTCTCCTGGAAAATGTGTGGTCAGTGTCTTTCTCAGGGCTGGGCCTTTTATCTGCAAGTGCAACAGCACTTAATCAGTCTGACTCTGCTTTTTCTACCAGCAAGTAATTTCTTCAGTGCCATTTCCATTTTCTCTTCTGGCCAAGACTGCCCTGCTCTTTGCATTTATCATCCTTACGTGCATTGGTGCCATAATAATTTTGGTTTTGTTTCCAGACAAATTTCCAAAGGTGACATTAACTGCAACTTTTTGATAGCCACGATGACAGGAGAGGAAATAAAATATCAAGTATGCTCTTTTTATTATGTTTTAAAGCACTATAAATTTGTGTTCATTGCAGAGGGCTTATGGACTCTAGCTGAAGCTATACACTTCCAACTCTGTTGCTACCTGACTCTAGAGGATGCAAGAGAGGCTTTTGTTTTTCCATTTCAATATGCTTTATAATTCAACAAAAATTTCTCCTCACGTTGCTTCCTGGATTTCGTAAAAACTTAAATGGAAAATGTTAAGTAGCTTAATAGCAAAGCAACACCAAGTAGCATGCTTGGAATAACATTTTTAAAATATAGTCTCATTATATTAAATAAGTCTCATTATTGTAATTATGCTGCTGCAAGTACAGTGAATGACATACACGTCATTATTTAATTTTATGGAAAAAGCTTTCTAAATTGTTTGTTGACAGATAACACCAGATTCTCTTTTTACTTTGCCTAAATTGCAGCCTATGCTAAGGTTTTGTCTTTTACTTTAATATTTCTTAAAATGTACTTATCCTTTAGGGTACAACTTGATAATAGCATGAGATAAACCAGTAATTGCTTGGAAGACAGGTTCGACAGCACTGAAACTTTCGTATTCTAGGGTGGCAATAAATTTAGTTGTCACTTTTTAAAATGCCTTAAAGAACTCTGTAGAGTATGATATTATGCAACCATTAAAAGCATGTTTGTGAATAATATGTAATGACATGAAAAAATGCTCATGATGTAAGTAAAATGGGTAGGCTATAAAACTCCATGTCTGACCTAACTAATCTCACATATCTTTTAAATATTAAAAATATGCCAAAATGTCAAGACTGGTTTCTCTAAATGGGGGTGGGGGTGGATTAAGAATGATTTTTGTCATTTTCAAAATGAGGTCTCCTTGTGTTGCCCAGGCTGGTCTTGAACTCCTAGACTCAAGTGATTCTCCCACCTTGGCCTCCCAAAGTGCTGGGATTATAGGCGTGAGCCACCATGCCTGGCTGCAACTTTTTTAATTGAAAAAAAAAAAGATTTTGGCCTGGCACAGTGGCTCACGCCTATAATCCCAGCACTTTGGGAGGCCAAGGAGGGCAGATCACCTGCGATCAGGAGTTCGAGACCAGCCTGACCAACATGGAGAAACCCCGTCTCTACTAAAAATACAAACATTAGCAGGGCCTGGTGGTGGGCGCCTGTAATCCCAGCTACTTGGGAGACTGAGGCAGGAGAATCGCTTGAACCCGGGAGGTAGAGGTTGCAGTGAGCCGAGATCATGCCATTCCACTCCAGCCTGGGCAACAAGAGCAAAATTCTGTCTCAAAAAGAAAAGAAAAAAGGTTTTTTGTTATGGGGGATTTGGGGGTTTTTCTTTTCTTTTCTTTTCTTTTTTTTTTTTTTATGAGACAAGGTATTGCTCTGTTACCGAGGCTGGAGTACAGTGCCATGAATACAACTCACTGCATCCTCAACCTCCCAGACTCAAGCACTCCTCCCACCTCAGCCTCCTGAGAAGCTGGAACTACAGTCGTGCACCACCACGCCTGGCTACTTATTTGTATTTTTTGTAGAGATGGGGTTTCTCCATGTTGCCCAGGCTGGTCTTTAACTCCTGGACTCAAGTAATCTGCTAGCCTCAGCCTCCCAAAGTGCTAAGACTATAGGCGTGAGCCACTGCACTCAACCAAAGTTATTATTTTAAAAGTTCCTTTGAATGAGTGAGTGGAAGGTGCTACAGTGTGACCATGATTGTAACTCAGTAAAGCCTAAACAAGCCACTAGCATCTTATTCTATGGACAGTTTCATTCCGAAGATATCAAGCATCTCCAGAGCTTGTGGTAAAGATAATGGTCTGGGCTCTTTTCTATCCTCCTTCTTCCAGCAACTCCACCTGGACCTCTGCCACTCCAGGCAAATCAGGCTGTCCTGTCAGGACCTGCTTGGACTGTTCTTTCCGTCTATTTACATTGCCACTGTGAGGTTGACTCCCTTCTTCAGGATGGCTGAAAAGATCAGTTGAGATCTCCTTTTGAAAATTCAGGGGACCAGGTGCAGTGGCTCACACCTATAATCCCAGCACTTTGGGAGGCTGAGGCGGGTGGATCACCTAAGGTCAGAAGTTCGAGACCAACCTGGCCAACATGGTGAAACCCTGTCTCTACTAAAAATACAAAAACTAGCCGGGTGTGGTGGCAGGTGCCTGTAATCCCAGCTACTTGGAAAGCTGAGGCAGGAGAATCGCTTGAACCCAGGAGGCGGAGGTTGCAGTGAGCCAAGATCGTGCCACTGCACTTCAGTCTGCATGACAGAGTGAGACTCCATCCCCATACCCACTCCCAAAAAATGGTTAAGGTCCAGACACATGCCTTACAACTGTAATCCCAGCAGTTTGGGAGTCTGATGTGACAGGATCACTTAAGCCCAGGAGGTCAAGGCTGTAGTGAGCCATGATCATGCCACTGCACTCCAGCCTGGGTGACAGGCTGAGATCCTGTCAAAATAATAATAATAAAATAAGTAAATAAAAATAAAAGTGGTCAAGATAAGTCAGGCACTGTGGTGTGTATCCGTATTCCCAGTTACCCAGAAGGCTAAGGCAAGAGGATCACATGAGCCCAGAAGTTTGAGACTATAATGCACTATGATAGTACCTGTGAGTAGCCACTGCACTTCAACCTAGGCAAAATAGCAAGACCTCGTCTCTTTTTAAAAATGGTTAAAACAGTAAGTTTTGTGTGTTTTTTACTACAATTTTTTTTATTAAGAAAATTTTCTAAAAATTCAGTACAGAGAGCTCCAACAGAACAGAAGAAACCCAATGAACCTGGACATACATTGGTAAGTTTGTGAAGGGGATCAGAATATGCCACCCCCAAATATATCACTTTGGTATAAGGTTTATTTTATGCTGAAAGCAATTAAGAAATAGTGGACACAGGAAGAACCTTTGCTCTCTTCCTTTCTGCCTAAAACCAGTGCATAAGTTTCCCTTTGTACAGATAACACAAGTTTCCATTTATAAAGATATGTTTGGCCGGGCGCGGTGGCTCAAGCCTGTAATCCCAGCACTTTGGGAGGCCGAGACGGGCGGATCACAAGGTCAGGAGATCGAGACCATCCTGGCTAACACGGCGAAACCCCGTCTCTACTAAAAACACAAAAAATTAGCCGGGCGAGGTGGTGGCGCCTGTGGTCCCAGCTACTCGGGAGGCTGAGGCAGGAGAATAGCGGGAACCCGGGAGGCGGAGCTTGCAGTGAGCTGAGATCTGGCCACTGCACTCCAGCCTGGGCGACAGAGCGAGACTCCGTCTCAAAAAAAATAAAAAATAAAAAAATAAAGATATGTTTGTCTCTAGTACCAGGAGAGAAGAATCACTTTTTTTTTTTTTTTTTTAAATGGAGTCTTGCTCTGTCACCCAGGCTGGAGTGCAGTGGCACGATCTCCACTCACTGCAAGCTCCGCCTCCTGGGTTCACGCCATTCTTCTGCCTCAGCCCCCCAAATAGCTGGGACTAGAGGCGCCCGCCACCGCGCCCGGCTAATTTTTTGTATTTTTAGTAGAAACAGCGTTTCACCATGTTAGCCAGGAAGGTCTCGATCTCCTGACCTCATGATCCGCCTGCCTCGGCCTCCCAAAGTGCTGGGATTACAGGCATGAGCCACGAGGAAAACAATTTTTAACCACCAGACTATCATCACTGGAGATGACACTGAACTGAGTGTGCATAACAAACTTGGGAGCTTGTTTGGAGGTTCTAGCAGGGAAGCACGGTTACTCTTATACCCCTGACCGAAGATCAGTCCTTCTTTATCGGGGATGGTCATCCTCTTCCACCAAGCGTGCAGCTTTGGGAGGATGCACATGGGGTGGTAAGGGAGGAAGAGGACACCCACCTAGCCATCCAGATCAGCTGAATCAACCTTGGCAATCAATGGGGTGAGAGATGTCACAACCAGATTGCCCTCACATCCTGCATAACAAACTTTACTTAACAAGCCTTGTCTACTATACATTTCCTAATCACCTGCCCACAATTTACTGCCCCTAGAAGCCCAAACCACCTCACTTCCCTTTGTCTAGTCACTTCTCTACAATTTATCACCCTTTGTTAAAATGGCATATAAGCTCCAAACCGCTTCTTTGGGTTTTTAATTCTTTTCTGTGATGACCCTGTGTGCTCGTGAAATAAATCTTTTCTCCTGTTAATCTGTCTTTTGTCAGTTCAGTTTGCAAGCCCCAGCTTCCAAATTTAAGAGGGTACACAGGAATTTTTTCCTCCTACATTACTTTGATGTCTCTGTGTACCATTGCAGTGGTGTATCTAGGCTGGCAACTATAGTAGATCAATTTTTAGTACCCCCTTTTTCAATATGACCAGAATAATTTCAGTAATATCATGAAATGAAACAAAAACTGCAGATGGCGAGGTGTTTTTTTGTTTGTGTGTTTGTTATAGAGTCTCCTTCTGTTGCCCAGACTGGAGTACAGTGGCACGATCGTGGTTCACTGCACCCTCAACCTCCTGGGCTCCAGTAATTCTCACATCTCAGCCTCCAAGTAGCTTGGACTACAGGCATGTGCTGCCACGCTAACTTTTACAGACAGGGTCTCACTATGTTGCTCTGGCTGGTCTCGGACTTCTGCACTCAAGCAATCGTCCCACCTCAGCCTCCCGAAGTGCTGGGATTTCAGGTGTGAGCTACCACACTGAGGCATGAGCTACCACAGAATTTTTTTTAATTGAACCTCATAATATAGAATTATACCAGGAAGCTAAATTAAAAATAAATGAGTAATATATAGCCACAGTACAAGAAAAGAAAAAATGGACAATGATTTCCTCCCAGTTTTTATATCTAACTAACAATTTGACCATAGATCTCTTGGTTACAGTATGACATAATAATATTTTATGCAAATAATTGTCCAGCAATTAATAACTAAATTTTTTAAAAACTGAAATGTCTGCAGAAGATACAATTTAGGCAACTACTAAGTCACATCATTGCCATATGCCTTTACTTCTTGATTCAGTTTGTAGTTTTAAAATAGAATATTAAAAAAAAAAATTTTTTTTTAACTTTTTCCTTCCTCTTTTTTTCAATTTTTTTTTTTGAGACAAGGTCTTGCTCTGTCACCCAGGCTCCAGAATGGAGTGGCACAATCACACCTCACTGCAGTCTCAAAGTCCCAGGGTCAAGTGATCCTTCCACCTCAGTCTCCCAAGTAGCTGGGACCACAGGGACAAGCCACCATACCCAGCTTTTTTTTTTTTGGTAGACACAGAGTCTCACTATGTTGCCCAGGTTGGTCTTGAACTATTGGGCTCAAGTGATCCTCCTGCCTCAGCTCCCAAAGGGACCATTTTTTGAAATAATTTTTAGACCAGGCACTGTGGCTCATGCCTGTAATCCTAGCACTTTGGGAGGCCAAGGCAGGCAAATCACCGGAGATCAGGAGTTCAAGACCAGCCTGGCCAACATGGCGAGACCCCATCTCTACTAAAAATACAAAAATTAGCTGGGCGTGGTGGTACATGCCTGTAATCCCAGCTACTAGGGAGGCTGAGGCAGGAGAATCGCTTGAACCCGGGAAACAGAGGTTGCAGTGAGCCGAGATCGTGCCACTGCACTCCAGCCTGGGCGACAGAGTGAGACTCCATCTCAAAAAAAAAAAAATTTAACGTAAAAAAATCCAAATTCAGCCAAAAATTTCATCTATGGACTAAAATTTACAATTGCCAAAGGGGAAAAAAAATAGTACACCTTGAAGCACTTTTTGTTTCACTGTTTAAAATTTTTAAAAACTAAAACTTCCAAGAGAGAATATGGAATAAAGAAGTTGAAATGCCAACTTCTGCTTCTTTATTTTGCTATGGTTGTGCTATCATTATGTATTTTGAATCTATTGCTTGAATGCAGGCCCATGTAGATCGCAATGGGAAAATACAAGCTGTGCCAATGTTTTGGAACCATTATCAACTTAATCTCAAGAGAAAGCATATCTGAATCAACACACAGCATCGGGGCATCTTTCTAAATGGGAGTTGTTTCAGTTATCTTCAGTGTAAAATACATTGTCAATTAAAGAGAAGTAACAAAAATTAAAATAAGAACAGTTATTTTTTATGTAAAATACATTCTCTATTTAAGAGTAGATTATACATATTCATGAAACTACAGCTCATTATAATCACAGTAATTGTTCACAACTTAAACCAAAATCAACAAGAGGTCTCTTGAGGGGAGGAGTAGTTCATCATGGAGTTGAGAATTGCTGGCACATGGTGCCAACAAAAAGCAGAAGGGCTTTAGTTGGTTTTATTATCGTTTTTTAAATTCCCTACAGACAGTAGTCCCTTTATTGCCTACACCTGGGTGGACTGCTACCTACTACATGACCTTTCATCATACCTCCATTCTGTAGTTAAGCTCGGCATGGTTGGTTTTGTTAATTTCATAATGCTTTATAATGCATTCAGGTTTTAGTAGGGAAACATTGGAGATTCATTTTCTTTTAATGAACAAATCTAAAGTTCCTTATGCAATAAAAATAAGCACCCAGTGACTTACCATTCTGCATATTCAATTTTCCTAAATGGAAGAAACTCAATAGGAAAAGAATTAGAAAGAGATACAAAAATTGAAAGTGCAAATTGCTGGAGGATCCAGACGGTGTCCATGAGTGAGGAGGACAGAGGAGAAAGGTGTGGAGCCAGGATGCAATGCCCTGCCAAAAGCGGGCAGGTGGTACTGGGAGTAAGCCACTACGCAGGCAGCTCAAACAGTATCCTTGTTGGGACATGGGTCCAGTGTACCCAAATCTGCTGATTTTTTCATGAGGAGCCAATAATCTAGATGGCTAAGATTCCTGACTTCTAAAGGTTGGAAATTAATTCAAACTCTAGAAAACACTGCTTCACAAACAAAACACATTCACAGCTGCAGTGAGCCCTCAGGCTACCAATTTCCTAATGAAAAATGCAAAAGTAGCAGCTGAACAAGTTTAAAGAGATTGAGAAAATGTGCTGTTTTATCTGATCCTTTTCCTTTCCTAAAATGTGGCATTTTGGAAAACTCCAGATACACTTACATCATAGCCACAATTATCTGCAGTTTAATGAGAAAAGTAGCATAATTAGAGTAGGTAATTGGGAGTGACCTGAATGTCCACAGCAGCCCTTTCTCTTAAATCAGGGCCAACAATGGTGTCACCCAGATGCTGTTGACTAACTGATGTACAACAGATTTACTTAACCACTGGCAAACCACATTTCCTTTTCCAGGGCAATAACTTAAAAGATTATGTATCTCCCTTTGTTGCAGAGAGAGGAAATACTTCCTAGACTCAGGGCAGCTGTGACCTGTTCTCCCAGAGAAATCATTAAACCACAAGGATTCAGACAGAGCCCAGAGCCCTGAAAACTTTGGTCACGCGCTTTCCCGGAGCAGCCACGGGCACCGGCAACTTCCGAGAGGTGAGTGCTTGCTTTGCCCCCCAAAGCTTCACACCCCGCCTGCATGCCATGTGTCTGAGCCAGTAGATTGTAGTTAAGAAAACCAACCTAAAAATGCTTTGTATCTGGATCTCTTTTGAATTTGCATTTGACATATTAAAAGTAAGGTTTATTCAAATTAGAGATAAAACAGAAGTTGTTCCCCGCATTTCTGCAGGTAATGAGAACTTCGGAAATCTTAGTGGAAGAGATGGAGAACTAAGTCCTCCACAGACTTTCCCACTAAGTATCCTCAAGACTCACTTTCTACACGGGGGAAAACAGAATTAGAAGCAAGAATCTAGACAAGGCTTTGTCCTCATTCAGAAGCCTTTAAGAATTCTCTGCTTTAAGTGGATGAAAACTTCCCTGTATGGCTGGGTTGCCATGGTTCCTTGCTGTGACCCCCAGGGCTACTGAGCCTGCCACTGTGAGTCCATTTCAGTCTCTGGAAAAAGCTTTGTGTGTCTCCAGCCTCACAGTTTAACCAAGTAAGGGCCCCCCAAGTCTAATCTCCTTCCTGACTACCCTGAAGAGCCAGGCCTAAGAAAGGCATTTACACAAGATAGTCATCACCCTGTATGACCGGTGGAAAAAACTGAAGTGTCTTTGTTTCTCATTAATCAGCTTCTTTGTAAGAAAGTGTCCTTTCGTATATCTCTTTTCCAATGCTTTTGTTCCAGATTTCTTTTTCAAACAACAACAAAAAGGTTAGAAAAGATAATTGACAAAAATTATTATGACCTGATGATATCATATTCTCCCAAATGTCTATTTCTAAAATTTCTATCATCAGAGTTTTTAGATGTTTGGGGGAAATATGCTATTTTAGCATCACACAAGAAAGAGCAAGAATAATACTAACCTTAATGATATCAAAAGCTGAAAGGCCAAGTTAGCAACCCCAATTTTTCTCGTGGGGTTGATGGGAGGGGAGGGGATAACCTACTTAAAATCACCCAACCCTTTCTCACTATTAAATCTTCATTAGATTAATATGAATCTTCTCTTTTACAATGTAATATCTTCAAAAGAACAGTTTTCTAATAGTGATATTTCAAGCATTAGTGGAGAAATGCTATTTGTATGAAATGGGAGATCCTATTCCCCAGAATAATATGATAGTGGCATTGTGTATCTTCCATCTCTGAGCCCAGTTGGCCCTATAGACCTCCTTGCACACATTCTCCTGTCAAAAACCCATTGAGACCAGGCATGGTGCCCCATGCCTGTAATCCCAGCACTTTGGGAGGCTGAGGCAGGAGGATTACTTGAGCCCAGGAGTTTAAGACCTGCCTGAGCAATACAGTGAGACCCTGTCTCTAATTTTATTTTATTTTATTTTATTTTATTTTATTTATTTTTATTTTATTTTTTATTGGCTTTTTTTTGGGGGACGGAGTCTGTGCTCCCAGGCTGGAGTGCAGTGGCTGATCTCGCTCACTGTAAAGCTCCGGGCCCCCGGTTCATGCTATTCTCCCGGGCCAGCCTCCCAAGTAGCTGAGACTACAGGCGCCCGCCACCACCGCCAGTTTTTGTATTTTTAGTAGAGACGGGTTTCACCAAGTTAACCAGGATAGTCTCGATCTCCTGACCTCGATCCACCCGCCGGCCCCAAAGTGCTGGGATTACAGGCTTGAGCCACCGCGCCCGGCCTAATTTTATTTTTATTTTGAGATGGAGTCTTGCTGTGTCGCCCAGGCTGGAGTGCAGTGGCACTATCTCGGCTCACTGCAACCTCCACCTCCTGGTTCAAGCGATTCTCCTGCCTCAGCCTCCCAAGTAGCTGGGGACTACAGGCGCACGCCACCACTTCTGGCTAATTTTTGTATTTTTAGTAGAGACAGGGTTTCACCATATTGGTCAGGCTGGTCTCGAACTCCAGACCTCAGGTGATCCACCCACCTCCACCTCCCAAAGTGCTAGGATTTCAGGTGTGAGCCACCATGCCCAGCTCCTGTCTCTATTTTTAAAAATAAAAAAGTGTATTATGAAAAGAAACCCCTTGAAATACTAGCCATAACAGCCTTCAGAAAATTTGCAAATGATTTTTTTAAAAGTGGCAAAACTGTCCTGAAATCCTTCTACCTGGCAGAAGTTTTGCTATCCCTTCCTCTCATACACTCAATTCTGTAAATATCTCTTCCAATAAGGAGATGGATAGCCCAATGATTAAGTCTCTTAAGATAATGGTATTTGAAGTCAGAACGTCTGGAACCAAACCCCAACTCTGCCACTTACACGAAAGGCTCTCTTAACAGATCTCCAATTAACTGGCCCACCAGCTAAACCAATGCACCAAACAGCCTGGCTGGTATCTACTATACCCTTAACGCTCCGAGGTGGCAAGTAGCTTATCTCTAGTACACCTGAGCACTTCAGCTCCTTTTGCATAACAGATCAACTGCAAGTCATGCCTTAGGGTGTCAAACGGAAGCTCTTCAAACATACATCAAACTATAAGGCACATTTGCAGAGATATTTTATTTATTATTCCTTTTATTTATTGTTTCTTAGACTAATTTCAAAGCTAAGCAAGCATGTGTTTTAATTGTTTTAGGTGGTGGCTAAAACATAAAAACGCATACACTTTCCTGGGTTTCATTGTGTACTGTGCTTAAACTATGCTTGGCACATAGGACAGTCCTTGATCAATGGCATTTCTCTTGTCGCTTTTTATATTCTTTGCTACTCAATGGTTCCTGCTCTAGAGCCAAAAATAAACTCACAAAGTAACCACAACTTCCTGAGATTCTCCTCAATAATGGCTTTTACAGA
This sequence comes from Papio anubis, assembly GCF_008728515.1. Lineage (NCBI taxonomy): Eukaryota > Metazoa > Chordata > Mammalia > Primates > Cercopithecidae > Papio > Papio anubis. The sequence continues at coordinate 90,136,647 of NC_044985.1, read as the reverse complement.
TGAAATTGTGATTTTGTGTGATTATAGAACATAGTATAGACTATAGTAAATACTAATACTGCTAATGCAAAGGAATGGAAACTAGCAGAGCTCTACTAAGTACCCCCTTCACTGACCACATCTATTCATCCAGTCTCACAAAACACTGAAAAATATGCCAAGATTGAATCAAGGGATTGCGGGTAGGTGTGGAAGAGCATATATTCTTATAAAGCAGAGGGATATTTGTAGTTTGAAAAAGTGCACCCCACTTTTTCCGACCCCCACTGTGAGAATTCCTGCTTTAGATTTCCTAGACTTGGTCTTTAACAGTGGACAAAAACAAAAGCCTGTGCTTCTCTGGCAGCTGACCTTTCATGGCCTAACAATGTGCACTTTCAGGTATCACATGGTTAAGCTGAAGTTAGACTATACAAAAATAAAGATAGCAGCCGGGCTCAATGTCTCACGCCTGTAATCCCAGCACTTTGGGAGGCCGAGGCGGGAAGATCACTAGGTCAGGAGATTGAGACCATCCTGGCTAACATGGTGAAACCCCGTCTCTACCAAAAATACAAAAAAAAAAAAATATATATATATATATATAGGCGTGGGGGCGGGCGCCTATAGTCCCAGCAACTCGGCAGGCTGAGGCAGGAGAATGGCATGAACCCGGGAGGCGGAGCTTGCAGTGAGCCGAGACTGCGCCACTGCACTCCATGCTGGGCAACAGAGTAAGACTCCATCTCAAATAATAATAATAATAATAATAATAAATAAATAAAATTAAAAAGATAACTAGCTGTCAGAGGTAAGCTCGCCACATCAAGGCTTGCCTACCTTCCAGCTCCATACTTCTCATCCCTTGAATTTATGAATTCTAAGTCCTGCCTCAGGTACACAGATGTGCCCACATCTGCCAGGCCCATAGATGGTGACCGGGATAAAAATCAAACCTTTAGGCCGGGCACTTTGGGAGACTGAGGTGGGTGGGTCACAAGGTCAGGAGTTCGAGACCAGCCTGGCCAATATGGTGAAACCCCATCTCTACTAAAAATACAAAAAAATTAGCTGGGCATGGTGGCGCATGCCTGTAATCCCAGCTACTTAGGAGGCGGACGTGGAGAATTCCTTGAACAAGGGAGGTGAAGGTTGCAGTGAGCCGTGATCACACCACTGCACTCCAGCCTGGGCAACAAAGCGAGACTCCATCTCAAAAAAAAAAAAAAATCAAATCTTTAAGGCCAGGCATGGTGGCTCATGCCTGTAATCCCAGCACCTTGGGAGACTGAGGTGGGTGGATCAACTGAGGTCAGGAATTCAAGACCAGTGGGGCCAACATGGTGAAACCCCATCTCTACCAAAAATACAAAAATTAACCGGGCATGGTGGCGGGTGCCTGTAATCCCAGCTACTCAGGAGGCTGAGGCAGGAGAATCACTTGAACCTGGGAGGCGGAGGTTGCAGTGAGCCGAGATTGTGCCATTGCACTCTAGCCTGGGCAACAGAGCGAGACTCTGACTCAAAAAAAAAAAAGTTAAAATTCACAATTAACCAATATGTGATTCCATCTCTTCACTATCAGGACACACTGAAGCACAGAAAGTAAAATCTCCTGATGAGCCTTATACCATGCATTTGAAGAACATTCCATCTCTGCTAATTTAACTTAACTTTTCATAAGCAAAACCCTACCCAGAGAAAGGAGGGGTGGGTGCCCCCATCCATAACTGATTTTCAGCCTGCAGAACAGCTAGTAGCAGTGATTTCCATTCAAAAAACAAACTTGTTACACCAACACATGCTGGTCAAAAGAATTAATTTGTACAGTATGTTCATGGCTTACTTTTCTCTAGGATTGCATGATGAATTTTTACGGAGGGTGGTGGGGGAAGGGAAGAACCACATTCAAAACCCAACATCATTCTTCTCTACACTGTCATTTCAAAAGCCAGATAAAAGTGGAATGAGGAATGCAGCCGTTCTGAACACCACCCTCCATTTCATTCTGGAACCAGGAAGGTACACCCAGGCATGACAATAGCTTCTCTCCTCACAGAAAATTAACTGGTAAGTGCTGTCCTGTTTGTTTTCCTCAAACTGACACATTTACAGCTGACCTGATGAGGATTCCTGCAGATGATTTATTTACAAAACAGTATTTGACTAACTACCAGCTGGCAAAAAAGGAAAAGGACTACTGATCGTTTACAAAATCCTCTGTCTGCAGATTCATATTTTTGGTCTTGGCAAAAGTGTTTAGGGACGATCCTTCAGGGTTCGCTACAGCTGCTGATTAATCCTAAAACACTGCAAGAGAGAAAATGAGCATGTTGCTGGGGTGGGCGGACAAAGAAGAACTTTCAGTAATTTTCTCAGCTTTTACCTACATAATTACAGCTCATACATCTGGCTTTTAAGGAGTTGTGATCTAGAAATAGTCAAACATCATTTGTGGAAGACTCACTGTTGAGAAACTAGTAGAAAAAATTGGTACTCCGAGAGGAAAACTGGTATCGCCCTCTTTAGATTACAAGGTGGGAAAAAAGTTCTAAACTGAGTTGTATTGCGGTTCCCTGCCACTGGCTCCCCATTTGTACAATGAAAGGTTTGTGATTTGTTGTGCTCTCCCATTTCTTTGTTGTTGTTGCCTTGTCGAATCTCGCTATCAATTTCTTGTTAGAATAATTGGTATCTGGGCTCTCCCAACAAGGGGTAGATGGCTAAATGCAGGGAAGACTGTGGGAGAGAAGAGTTCAGCTATTCAGTTGTTCCTTTTCTAGTCAGAAACTGTGAGCACCAATTGCCTTTTATCTTTTCCTCCAAAAGAAAGCTAATGAAAACCAAATAAAGTTTGATAACAGAACTTTCACTGGCAATAATGCTCTTAAACTGCCTTTTTCACTTAAGGCAGACTCATTCACTCAAGAATCCACAAACCTGTTGTTACATGAATCCGATGGTATTTTCGTTTAAACAAAACAAAACAAAAAAGGCCAAGGGACCTTTCCTGGGTCTCAAGTTACAAGTAATTATTCTTAGTGAATAATTCTCATTATATTTGTACATCTTCCAGACACTAGATTATTATGTTTTTCATGGCCTATTTTGTTATTTTATCTGATTTAAGTCACTTAGTTTATAAAAGGTCATACATTCTCTGTTACTTGACCGCTAATTGTCATGTCCCTGAGATAAATATTTAATAACAGATCATGTTAACCAGAATTATAATCATGTAAAAATAAATGAAGTAGAAAAGATTGAATATGCAAAACTGATAAGAGATGTGTTACTCTGATGGTGAGATTATAGATGTGTCAAGGAGAAAAAACTTCTGTTCCCTCTTAGATTTGTTATTAGGCACCAGCAAATGAAACTGACAGAAGAAAGATTAGCAAGAGAAAACAAAATTTAATTGTATGTATGTAGATTTGGGCGTTCCCAAGTAAATGTGACTCAGAGGTTGCTGAGTGAGCTATGATTGTGCCACTGCATTCCAGCCTGGGCAACCAGAACCTAACCCTATCTAAAAAAAAAAAAAAAAAACAAGTGACTCAGATGGGCAGTTAGAATTTGGGGCTTACATGCCATCTTTTTTTTTCTTTTTTTTTTAAGTGTGTGTTTTTTTGTTTTTGTTTTGTTTTATATATGCCATCTTAATAGAATAGGAGAAATGGAAGAGAAGGGCACTTATGGGAAAACAAATGACTTTTTGGAAACATAAATGGGTCCTTAGGAGAACAGACCAGTGATATGATAGTTTTGGTGACAATATCTGTTCAGGTGTGGTGCAGAGACTTCTCATCTCTGGTGATAAGGGTCAGTCTTCCCTGATTGCTTCCAGGGAGGGAATCTATGGCAAGTTAAGGTTTCTTGAGTTCTTTTGGAAGGCTCTGCTTTTAGGCAGATAAGAGACTTCAGAACTCAAATCCCTTCTGCTCAAAGTAGTTTTTATGCCACCCTTGTGTATTCTATACTGCTTCAGGCAATATATCCATTCCTTTTCCCCAAACTTAGTCTAATGGTACATTATTTTTATAACGTTAAAACTGTATAATATTGCCAGGTGCAGTGGTGTGCAGCTAGAGTCCTAGCTACTCAGGAGGCTGAGGCAGGAGGATCTCTTGAACCCAAGAGATGGAGTCCAGCCTGGGCAATATAGTGAGATCCTGTCTCTAGGGAAAAAAAATAACCATCTATTTTTTTTCAGGTATGAATTACCATATAAACCACGAAGTTAAACTTTTAAATCTGGTGGTGATATTCAGTCCTAATTCACCTGGTTTCTTTGGTGACATTAACTTCAGTATGGCTACTACCTCATCATAGACACTATGCCACAATAAAAACTGGTAGTAGAAAATTAAAAGGTAGAAAAGGGATAACCAGTTAAATCAAGATTAATAACATAGCACTCTCTTGAACTTGGACAATTTCCAAATATGCCTCAAATCTATAACTGCACAATATCTTTACACTTGTAATTTTGATTTTGCCAAGTCGTCCCGAGCTTTGCCTCTAACTTGTCTCATGGCATGAGGCAGTGTAAACTCTCTGGACCTCAGCTTCCTTTCCTTTACAATAAATCAAATGGACAAGATTCCTTCCAAAACTCTCCAATTCCTTTTTGGGTTTTTTTTTTACCCCTTCTTATTAAGTCGTTACTCAATGTGATCTATATAATGGGTTATCTAGCATATACAATGGGTACTTAATATTTAGTGAAAAAAATCTTCTATTCAGACTCTGTTTTCATATTTTTCAACATGAACTTGATCTTATTATGTTCCGATTATTTTACTGAGACTCAAATAAGTGGAAAAATGTTCTTCATTGTTAAAGAAAGTGGCATCAATAGGAATAAAATATAACATGAATCAGGCACGAATTTTTGCTAGAAATTATGCAATCCTCCCTTCATTGGAGTGGAGAAGGGCAGGGGTGAGGAATGGGACCTGGCTTTGCCTACAGAAAAGTTTATCTCTGGGCGAAGCAAATTGACCTAGGGGAGATCCAATTGCCCAAACTTGGTCTCGTTGCCTTTTATTCAGCAAACAAACTCAGCTAGCCCATGTAAATCGAGTGTGTGAAACATTGCAAACAGCAACTCTCTACAGGACAGGTGCAAATAAAGACCTGTTTTGTGATAAAAAGAATTCAACAAAGCAAATAAATAAGGTATGTTAGGGCTTTTTGGATGATGTAATATTTTTGTTTTACTCTCAGTTTTCACCTTCATCGTCAGGCAGAGGAAGATGGAAACTGTAAAATTTGGGTTACTTATTTGGAAGACTAATATTTTCTCCTGTCAGAGAGGTGTTTAGCATTAACTAAGAGAATCTACCTGTATTGGTCATTGTCAATCAAGCAAATATTGACTGAACCCTCAGTTAGTGTGATGGGAGAAGACAGGGGATTTTAATGGTAACTTGTTAACCTCAGAAAGCTTTGAGTTGTGCTGCCTGGGACGCAGAATTAAGTTCATAAACTAAGAAGTTTTAAAACTGTGTAGTGCCTAGAGAATATAGAGTTCAGAAAAGAAAGGGATTGGATTTGAACTGAAGTATGAAGGCTCACAGTTCATGGGGAAGGTGAGAAGGTGAGAGGGTTTTGGTGTGCCATCATAGGTCCTAGTGAGATGAGAAGATCTGGACTTTGGCCAGCTGCTGAGGCATACCAGAAGTCCTTCCTGGCCTGAGTAGCCTTGCGGAAGAACTTACTGGGAGGGAGGAGCTTGGCACAGCCTTTGACCTCTGAGAGGAGAGGAAATGTGAGATCAGCATGCAAATAAAAATGGAAAGGCTGGGCACAGTGGCTCATGCCTATAATCCCAGCACTTTGGGAGGCTGAGGCGGGTGGATTACCTGAGGTCAGGAGTTCGAGACCGGCCTGGCAACATGGCAAAACCCCATTTCTACCAAAAATACAAAAATTAGCTGAGCGTGGTGGTGCACACTGTAATCCCAGCTACTCAGGAGGCTGAGGCAGGAGAATCACGTGAACCCAGGAGGCGGAGGTTGTGGTGAGCCAAGATTGCGCCACTGCACTCCAGCCTGGGTGACAGAGCGAGACTTCGTCTCAAAAAAATATATAAAAATAAAAATAGAAAGAGTTGTTTCCACTAAAATCTCAGAGCACAGGCAGCCCTATTTTGGGACAACTTTAACAAAAAATATATATATATATCATAAGAGAATGGAATTCTCTGGCCTCCTACCTTCACTTCATCCTAAAGCTCTACCCAATTTTGACAAGACAAGAAGCCCAGTGATATGGCAGCATACCTGTAGAAACGTGGCACCCAAGGAGGAGCAGACTTGTACACAAACACATGTAACTCACCTGGCCCTGGAAATACTTTTTGTTGTTGTTGTTGTTAGACAGAGTTTTCGCTCTATTGCCTAGGCTGGAGTGCAGTTACGCAATCTCAGCTCACTGCAACCTCCACCTCCCAGGTTCAAGCGATTCTCCTGCCTCAGCCTCCTGAGTAGCTGGGACTGCACATACTTTTTTTAGAGAACTCTTTTCGAGCATGTTTCTCTGGCAAACGCAGAGGTCAATGTACCAGTCAATGGGGACACTCCAATGACTCCTGAGTTACAACTGTAAATACTACCCCATTTGTACCCACTGTCAACTGAGGAAATTTTTCAGGTTACAACCAAAATATATTTGTATGGCACTTGATATTTTTCACTGTCTATTCTTGACAAGACTGCCCATTACTATCTTCTAGGAAATATACATCTAACTCAAACGTGTAATGAAGGTTCTGACTTAAGTCTTTAAATCCTGTAACCCCAGTGTTGCCGATCTGTATATACAATTTCAGAATTTAACTAGGCCAGATAATCCAGCTGTGCACAAAGCCAGGTCACCCAACTAGGATCAGGAAGCTCCCATTGTTTGCACCGAGTAGGGTTTTAAAATTCCACAGAGGCCTACCAGTGGGTTGGGAGGTGTTCTTAGAACACCAGAAACAGGAGGCCCTGTTGTTATCACTGGCAGTCCCTAGATGACAAAGTCTTGTGTAAAGTGAAATGGAAAAAGGAATTTCTTTCACAACGTTTAGCACATAAGGAATTCAATAAGGAGAGGTTGTAGTCTTCCCTCCGGAATCATGCAAAAGCAAAGCAGATTTCACATGTGCTTAAAATGGCACCCAAGGTCACTCTCTGAAATGCTAATTTTATGTTTCTTTTTATACAAAATACAAAAAAGTTAACCTTCCAAGTCAACCAGTCAATCTCCTAGTATGATAATTGAATGACGGCTGGGCATGGTGGCTCAAGCCTATAATCTCAGCACTTTGGGAGGCCGAGGCAGGCGGATCACCTGAGGCCAGGAATTTGAGACCAGCCTTTAGTAGAGACGCTGTCTCTACTAAAAATACAAAAATTAGCCATAAGTGGTGGTGTGCACCTGTAGTCCCAGCTATTCAGGAGGCTAAGACAGGAGAATTGCTTGAACCTGGGAGGCAGAGGCTGCAGTGAGCTAAGATCGTGCCACTGCACTCCAACCTGGGAGACAGAGCAAGACTCCGTCTCAAAAAACAAAACAAAACAAAAAGTAACTGAATGAATTGGGTACAGTTCCTCCATGTTAAGTGCTTTACATAACTGGATACAGTGGAGACCAATATTCAACAAAAAGTGATCACTATAAACACGTGAACTATCGTCATTATGAAAGTGCTTGAGGAACACTAAGGGGTGGGTCAGGCATGGGATAAAGGTGGAGTTAATCTGAAAAAGAAAGAAAAAGAAAAGACTTCATGGAGAATGAGTTTGAAAGGAGGTAGACAACCTGGCAGCTTGAAAAAAGTGGAGAGCCCAAGTAGGAATATATATGTGCCTGCTTGAATTTTCATTAGGACCAAATTGTCCGTAATGGCATGAAAAATAATAAAATACGAAGTTGAATCAATGTTAGATCATTGAACCTAGAAAAAATGGCATATAGATATGACATCCTTAATTTTTCACAAAACTCTGTCTTTAACAGTTTATAATGATAAACCTCTAATTGAGTGGAAAAATCTGGCAATGAAACATTTTACTTAATTGTATAAGTGAGAGTTGACAGAGCCTTTTCTTTATTCAGTTGTGCCATATAAAAATGATATTTGCAGGCCGGGCACAGTGGCTCACGCCTATAATGCGAGCACTTTGGTAGGCCGAGGCGGACAGATCACCTGAGGTCGGGAGTTCGAGACCAGCCTGACCAACGTGGAGAAACCCCGTCTCTACTAACAATACAAAAAAATTAGCCCGGCATGGTGGCACATGCTTGTAATCCCAGCTACTTGGGAGGCTGAGGCAGGAGAATTGCTTGAACCTGGGAGGCGGAGGTTGCGGTGAGCTGAGATTGTGCCATTGCACTCCAGCCTGGGCAATCGGAGCGAAACTGTATCTCAAAAAAAAAAAAAAAAAAAAGAGTAAAAATGCTATTTGCTATTCACAATAGCGAAGACCTGGAATCAACCTAAATGCCCATCAGTAATAGATTGGATAAAGAAAGTGTGGCTCATATACACCATGTAATACTATGCAGCCATGAAAAGGAATTAGATCATGTCCTTTGCAGGGACATGGATGGAGCTGGAAGCCATTATCCTCAGCAAACTAATACAGGAACAGAAAACCAAACACGGGGCCGGGCACAGTGGCTTAGGCCTGTAATCCCAGCACTTTGGGAGGCTGAGGCAGGCAGATCACCTGAAGTCAGGAGTTCAAGACCAACCTGGTCCACATGGCGAAACCCTGTCTCTACTAAAAATACAAAAATTAGCCAGTCATGGTGGCGCACACCTGTAGTCCCAGCTACTTGGGAGACTGAGGCATGAGAATTGCTTGAACCTGGGAGGCAGAGGTTGCAGTGAGCCAAGATTGTGCCACTGCACTCCAGTCTGGGTGACAGAGTGAGACTCGGTCTCAGAAAAAAAAAAAAAAGAAAGAAAGAAAAAAGAAAACCAAACACGGCAACACGGCATGTTCTCACTTATATCTCACTTATAAGTGAGAACTGAATGATGAAAACACATGGACACATGGGGGTAACAACACACTGGGGGCATGTGGGAGGGCTGGGGGAAAGAGAGCATCAGGAAGAATAGCTAATGGATGCTGGGCTTAATACCTAGGTGCTGGGTTGATCTGTGCAGCAAACCACCCTGACACAAATCATTTACCTATGTAACAAACCTGCACATCCTACATCTGTATCCCAGAACTTAAAAGCTGAAAAAAACAAACAACAACAAAAAAGTGCTATTTTTTTTTTTTTTTTTTTGAGACAGAGTCTCACTCTGTCACCCAGGCTGAAGTGCGATGGGTGCAATCTCAGCTTATTGCAACCGCTACCTCCTGGGTTCAAGCGATTCTCACGCTTCAGCCATCAGAGTAGCTGGGATTACAGGCGTGTGCCACCATGCCTGGCTAATTTTTGTATTTTTAGTAGAAACAGAGTTTCACCATGTTGGCCAGGCTGGTCTCCAACTCCTGGCCTCAAGTGATCCACCCACCTCAGCCCCCAAAGTGTTGGGATTACAGGTGTGAGCCACCGAGACTGACTGTGACCTTGACCATTTTTGATCTAACAAAATGGCAGTTTCTTATGCTTTGACATAAAAAGTGGATTAAATTTTAATAAAAATAGAAGGCTGGGCCTAGTGGCCCACACCTGTAGTCCCAGCACTTTGGGAGGCCAAGATGGGAGGATTGCTTGAGCCCAAGAGTTCAAGACCAGCCTGGGCACCGTAGTGAGTCTTTGTTTCTTTTTTTTTTTTTTCCGAGACAGAGTCTCGCTCTGTCACCCAGGCTGGAGTGCAGTGGCCGGATCTCAGCTCACTGCAAGCTCCGCCTCCCGGATTCACGCCATTCTCCTGCCTCAGCCTCCCGAGTAGCTGGGACTACAGGCGCCCGCCACCAGGCCCGGCTAGTTTTTTGTATTTTTTTAGTAGAGATGGGGTTTCACCATGTTAGCCAGGATGGTCTCGATCTCCTGACCTCGTGATCCTCCCGTCTTGGCCTCCCAAAGTGCTGGGATTACAGGCGTGAGCCACCGCGCCCAGCCATGTGAGTCTTTGTTTCTACCAAAAATTTAAGAATTATCCGGGCATGGCAGTACATTCCTTGTAGTCCCAGCTACTTAGGAAGATGAGGCAGGAGGTCCCAGCTACTTAGGAAGCTGAGGCAGGAGGACTGCTGGAGCCTCGAAGGTGGAGGCTGCAATGAGATGTGATCATGCCACTGCATTCTAGCCTGCATGACAGAGTGAGACCCTGTCTGGAAAAAAAAAAGTTACATAGATTTATATATGTAAATATTTGCCTCATTTTATATAAATATTTGTTTTGTGTATTTCTACACATTAAAACCATAGTAAGCATAACGTTTGTTTGTTTGTTTTTGAGACATGGCTCTCTCTGTTGCCCAGGCTGGAGTGCGGTAGCACTATCACAGTTCACTGTAATCTCGACCTCCTGGGCCCAAGTAATCCTCCCACTTCTCAGTAGCTAGGACTCTAGGGATACACCACCATGCCTGGCTACTTTTTCGATTTTGTAGAAACAGAGGTCTCATTATGTTTCCCAGACTGGTTTCAAACTCCTGGCCTCAAGCAATCCTTCCACCTCTGCCTCCCAAACTGCAGGGATTACAGGCATGAGCCACCACACCCAGCCTAAACATAACATAGTTTTGATGATTGAGAAAGCACTTCCGTCTTCTTTCACAAGACATTCATTGAGCACCTACTGAGCACTCTGCTCCTTGTGAGATAAAAGGATAAGTAAAAGTTATTCCTTGCCCTGGATGTTCTTAGTTTAGTAAGGGAGATGAACACCTTAACAGATCATTCCTCAGAGAGACTGTGTGTGCAGGGATTAAGAAGGAAGGCCCTGCCTGGATGCGGTGGTTTACGTCTGTAAACCCGGCACTTTGAGGGGCTGAAGTGGGCGGATCGCCTGAGGTCAGCAGTTCGAGACCAACCCGACCAACATGGAGAAACTCTGTCTCTACTAAAAATACAAAATTAGCTGGGCATGGTGGCACATGCCTATAATCTCAGCCACTTGGGAGACAGAGGCAGGAGAATCGCTGGAACCCAGGAGCTAGAGGTTGCGGTGAGCCGAGATCGCGCCATTGCACTCCAGCCTGGGCAACAAGAGCAAAACTCCTTCTCAAAAAAATTTAAAAAAATAAAGGCCCTGAGGTCAGACAGACCCAGATGTTTAGTCTGGTCTTCACCACTTTTGCTAAGTGCCAAAGCTCTCTTAGCCTTGTGGAAATAATAACAGTACCTCCCAGGATTCTTGTGAGAGTTAAATGTGACAATGCATGTGAATTGCTTAGCATTGTACTGTACTTAACAAGCACTCAGGAAATGCTGAGTATTACTGTAAGTGTTAAGTGCTATTTGCATAATTAGATGTGGTTGGTACTTGCTTCCTTTGAGTAGAATTAGGTCAACTGGTTTTAATTAGAAGCAACAGGGCGGGCATGGTGTCTCACGCCTGTAATCCCAGCACTTTGGGAGGCCGAGGCAGGTGGATCACCTGAGGTCAGGAGTTTGAGACCAGCCTGGCCAACGTGGCAAAATCCCATCTCTACTAAAAATACAAAATTAGCCAAGTGGGGTGGAACACGCTTGTTGTCCCAGATACTCTGGAGGCTGAGGCAGGAGAATCGCTTGGACCCTGGAGGCGGAGGTTGCAGTGAGCCGAAATCATGCCACTGCACTCCAGTCTGGGCAACAAGCAAGAGACTCTGTCTAAAAAATATATATATATATATAAGCAACACATGACAGTGACAATGGTTTATAGTGAACTGGTTTGCTCCTCATACCAGTTTAGAGAAAAATCTCATCTTTTCCTGGAAATGGGACCTGTTGTAAGTCAGAAGTGCTGGTCTAGGGAAGTGACTAAACAGATTGAACACACCTCTCAGGAGCGGGGCTGGCTTTTCTAGGTATTCAACATTCTTTTAATGCTTTTGATTAAAAAAAACAAGGTGGGTTTGGTAATAATGGATTTGATGATAATCAAGAATTCAAATTCTCTTCTTCAGTTCACGTTTGTCTTCTCAGACAAAATAGTTATTGCCAAGATGCCCAGGCACAGGAATGCCTTTATCAAAACCTACTGAATAGTCTTTCCTTCAGTAAATACTCTTGAGCCCTACAGTTTGCCAGGCACTGTGCTAGGCTCTGGGAGTGTGAAGGTAAGCAAAACCACAGGCTGGTGGCGGAGACAGACATTCTTGAAATAAGCCTCCACATACATAATCATAGTTGCTCTAAGTGAGGAGCTTAGAGTAGGGGCCCTGATTTAGGCTGGGGCATAGGTTTGTGGAGGCAGGGAAGAGTTCATTTAGGGAAGTAACGTCTAAAAGTACCACTTACCCTTTAGAAGAGCTGGCGATTTTCTCTTTAATTCCAAAACCACCAGCAAGCTTAGCAGGTAAAAGCTTAGTCAAATAAATTTTTGGTTGCTATATGGAAAATGCCATGTTGATATAAATTATTTATTCTATCACCCAGTTGTATTGATAACATTAAACATGGCCTTTCCATTTGTCATTGTGCCCCAATGGGACTCTCATTTTATTAACTGTATTCAAAATAAAACCGTCCACCTTTAGAATGATTTTATCTCTCTTAACACACACATATAAATGCGTATTTAATTACAGTTCTTTACATACAACAAACAAGTTGGGAAAAATTTAGATGGTAAAATGAAATGGTTTCTTTCTTGTCTGGGAGAGACTCCTTGTTCTGGAATGATATTTCATAGATAAATATGGTGTTTCTCCAGGATCTTCCTTTTGGGTTTTTGGCAGTTGAGTGGGGAAGGGTGTATTTCAGCACACACTGAAAACTGCTTGTCTTGTAGGCAGGATTATAATACACCAAACAGGCTGGGCGCAGTGGCTCATGTCTGTAATCCCAGCACTTTGGGAGGTGGGCGGGTCACCTGAGGTCGGGAGTTCGAGACCAGCCTGACCAACATGGAGAAACCCCGCCTCTACTGAAAATACAAAATTAGCTGGGCGTGGTGGCATATGCCTGTAATCCCAGTTACTAGGGAGGCTGAGGCAGGAGAATCGCTTGAACCTGGGAGGCAGAGGTTGCGGTAAGCCGAAATCGCGCCATTGCACTCCAGCCTGGGCAACAAGAGCAAAACTCTGTCTCAAAAAACAATAATAATAATAATAATACACCAAACACTGTGTGAAAGTGGCATTTTCACCTCACACCTAAAATCCCACCACTTTGGGAGGCCAAGGCAAGAAGATCACTTGAGTCCAGGCGTTCAAGACCAGACTGAGCAGCATAGTAAGACCCCCGTCTCTACCCCAAATTTAAAAAAAAAAAATTAGCTGCGTGTGGTGGTGCACACCTGTAGTCCCAGCTACTGGGAAGGCTGAGGTGGGAGGACCACTTGAGCCCAGGAATTTGAGGCTGCAGTGAGCTATGATCGTGCTAGTGCTCTCTAGCCTGGAGACAGACTCTGTTTCCAAAAACAGAAAAAAAGTCATATTTTGAGACTTCCTCAGAAATATGTTAGATTTCCCAAAATGAAGTAAGTTAAAAAAAAAGTTTAGCTATTTTAACTTGTTATTTGAACATTTACAAGAATATTCACACATCTTTCAGCCTTAAATAAATAAAATATTGATTTTTGAAAATAAAGACCTATTTTCTAGGTATGGTAAATGCAGTCTGCTCAGAATCACTGGATGCTGTTTACTAATTTCCCACATGATGACCACTTCTTTTTACTTTTTTCTCAAGCAATCAGTAAATGATATATTCATCAAACTTAAGAGAGTAAACAAAATGTATCTCTTGCTAAGGCAAACAACTGATTGCTTCTTTGAGCCAGCTGGATTATAGGAGGTCAGTGAGATCATAGCAAGTAGCCTGGTTATGTTGTACTGATATTCATCACAAGAAATGAACTAATCTATGCAAATCTTTTGCTGCAAAATAAATAAACTCCTTTGGTGGAACATTATCACAAGATCAGAATGTGCCACTTTGTCAAGGATGGAATAAACATAGTGTAGCTTTACTGTAACAGCAGGAAACCATTATTTTGTGGCTCACAGCAGTCTTTCAGTTGATGTTTTCTCGTAGGATGAAACCCAGATCCAAAATGCCATCAAAAGTAACCACAAACTGGGCGCAGTGGCTCACGCCTGTAATGCCCACTACTCAGGAGGCTGAGGGCAGAGGAATTGCTTGAACCCTGGAGGCGGAAGTTGCAGTGAGCCGAGATCATGCCACTGCACTCTGGCCTGGGCGACAGAGCGAGACTCTGTCTCAAAAAAAAAAAAAAAAAGTAACCACGAATAAGTTCTCTGATTAGAACCATTGATCATTAAATTAGCTAGAAACCCAAGAATTTGCTATGTTTCAGCAAAGTCATGTAAGTCATGTGAAATATTTCATAATACACTCTAATGAAAGAATCAAGTAAAGTCATAACAATGATATTGCACATTTATTGAGCTCTTACTATGATCCAGACACTGTGCTGTGCCCTAACATATATTATCTTTTGTCATTCACAATAAACCTAGAACGGTTTAGTCATGGTTTCTTCCCCAGTTCCCTAGATCATCGATGAAGGAACAGGAACTGATTATACCAAAACATTTATATGGTAAGCTTGATCAATGTACTTGATTTAGTATCTATGCTGGGCTGAGAAAAACATGCAAAGCAGTATCTACAAATAAGAAAACAGGAACTAAGCTGGGCTTGGTGGCACATGCCTGGAGTCCCAGCTACTTGGGAGGATGAGGCAAGATCACTTGAGCCCAGGAGTTGAGGCTGCAATTAAGTATGATCAAGCCACTATATTCTAGCCTGGGCAACCGAGCAAGATCCTGTCTCTAGAAAAAAGAAAAAGAACATAGGAACTAGAAGGACACTAGAAATAGAGGGAAGATAGGAAATTGGAAGGGACTCGAAATAGAAAAGAAAATTAGAGTAATAGTTTATATATCCTGAGTATACGATGGGATAAACAAACTTTTTTCTACACTCAAAATATTCTCAATACTTCTGCCACCAGGTTAGAGAGTTTTTCCCACACCAAGCAATTCTTTACTTCTTCTTTTTTTTTTTTTTTAATTATTATTCAGGGTCTCTCTGTCACCCAGGCTGGAGTGCAGTGGTACAATCTCCACTCATTGCAGCTTCGACTTCCTAGTTCAAGCAATTCTCCTGCCTTAGTTCCCGAAGCAGCTGAGACTACAGGTGTGCACCACCACACCTGGCTAATTTTTTGTGGAGACAAGATTTCACCATGTTGCCCAGGCTGGTCTCAAACTCCTGGCCTCAAGTGATCCTCCCACCCCCCAGCCTCCCAAACTGCTGGGATTACAAGCCTGAGCCACTGTGCCCATCTTTTTTTTTTTTTTTTTTTTCCTTTAGAGACTGTGAGGTCTGGACTGGTCTGCCTAGTCTGGAGTACAGTGGTAGGATCATAACTCACTACAGCCTCAAACTCCTAGGCTGAAGTGATCCTTCTGCCTCAGCTTCCCAAGTGACTGAGACTGTAGGTATGCACGATCACATCCAGCTAACCTAAAAAAAATGTTTTGGGCCCAGGTTGGTGGCTCATGCCCATAATCCCAACACTTTGGGAGGCCAAGGTGGGCAGATCACTTGAGCCCAAAAGCTCAAGATCAGCCTGGGCAACATGGCGAAACCCTGTTTCTACAAAAATGCAAAAACTGAAGTAGGAGGATCACCTGAGTCTGGGGAGGTCGAGTCTGCAGTGAGCCGTGATCATGCCACTGCACTCCAGCCTGGGTGATACCCCATCTCAAAAAAAAAAAAAAAAATTAGCCACACAGGTGGCTTATGCCTGTAGTCCTAGTTATTCAGGAGGCTGAGGTGGGCGGATTGCTTGAGCCCAAGAAACAGAGGTAGCAGTGAGCCGAGATCCTGCCACTGCACTCCAGCCTAGGTAATACAGCGACATTTAGTCTCAAAATATTTTTTCTTAAAAATGTTTTTTAGAGACTGGGTCTTGCTATGTTGCCCAAATCAGTCTCCAGCTCCTGGCCTCATGCGATCCTCTCGCCTGGCTGGGATTCCGGGCATGAGCCACCTTGCCGGGCTTGGACATAAACTGGTGTCCTAAAAATTAACTCAGTTCTGACCTTTTCTGTCTGCCATCTACGTGGCACAGACCCACGTAGATCAAGGGCTTCTTTACACAAGACTACCCCCACTTCAGAAGCCAATTGCAAGTCCAGGTTGTTACCTGTTCTTCTAAAATACAATACAAATCAGGCTTCCCACGACCGCCCCTCACATTCATTACTTTGCTAGATCAGGTCAGAGAACTTGGGAAAATGGCGTACTTACAAGACTGCAGGTTTACTACAAGGGCCAGAACTCAAGAAGAGCCAGATGGAAGCGATGCACGGGACAAGGTCTGTGAGAAGGGGCGCGGAGCTTCCATGCCCTTTGGGCGCGCCACCATTTCCGGGACCTTGGTGTGTTCACCAAACCGGAAGCTCTGGTTTTTACGGAGGCTCATTACTTAGTCATGATTGATTAAACCACTGGCCATTGGAGATTAATGCAATCTCCAGCCCCCAATCCTCCCCTGGAAGTGGAAGTTGGGGAGTGGGTTGTGGATACGATTTGTAATTAGTGCAAGACACCCGTTGCGCTTTTTTTTTTTTTTTTTTTTTTTTGAGACGGAGTCTCGCGCTTATCGCCCAGGCTGGAGTGCAAGGGCGCGATCTCGGCTCACTACAAACCTCTACCTCCTGGGTTCAATCATTTCTCCTGCCTCTGCCTCCCCAGTAGCTGGGATTACAGGCATGCGCCACTAGGCCTGGCTAATTTTTTTTTTTTTTTTTTTTGTAGTTTTAAAAGAGACGGGATTTCACCAGGTTGGTCAGGCTGGTCTTGAACTCTTGACCTCAAATGATCCGCCCGCCTCGACCTCCCAAAGTGCTGGGATTACAGGAGTGAGCCACCGTGCCCAGCCTGGGCTCTTTCAAATGGAGCAAGGCTCAAGTTTGTGCCTACAAAGGGGCACAAAACAGGGTTATCTAGGAGGGAAGAGGTCGATCTGGTAGCAGGAAAGAACTAGGGCGGAAGGTGAGTTTGGGAGGTGTCTGCGATAGGAAAGGAAACGCGCTGGAGTGAGCGCAGTGCATGGAGGGGTGACAGGCTTGGAGGGGCTGGCAGCATCTGAGGTCTGCAGTGCCATGTGGACCTAGGCATTGACAGGAGCGGAGTTTTCCTCTTTTGTAGTAAGGAAAACTGGCCGCCTGACCTGGGTGGGTTGAAACCCCGCCCCCCGCCGCTGCCACCACCCACTTCCCCCATCCCCACCCGAATGAGGCGGGCGCCCTGGGCGAATAGCTATGGACGCCATCCAGCTTTAACCAGGCTAGTGCGGAACGGGTTGGTGTGCCTGCAGTCCCAGCTACCCAGGAGGCTGAAGCAGGAGAATCGCTTGAGCCCAGGAAGTTGAAACCACAGTGAACCATTATTGCGCCGCTGCACTCCAGTCTGGGCAACTGAGCGAGACCCGTCAAAGGGAAAAACACACACACAAAACCAACGCTGTGATCCTATGATCTTTAGCCAATCTGACTCCACCCCTTTTCAAACAGCCTAAAGATTATTAAAAATATGTATATTTCATACCGTCCTCTCTATATACCTACCCTCCATGTCACCCCATCCCTTCAAAAAACTTAGTAGAACCTAACAGAACCTTAGGGTTTCAGCGTTGACTAAACTTTAGACATGGACAAGTCCAATCACCTGTAATGTCTGATTTCCTGCTTAAAATTCCTCACTTTATGGTTGCGTCATTAAACATCTCCAAGTATGAGAAATGTCTGACATAGCTTTACAGTAGAATGAAAGATCCGTAAGTTCTGTGTCCTACTCTCTCTCCAGGGCCTAGAATACATAGTACGTGCTGAATAGATAATTCATTTAATTTAGTTTTTAAATTTTTAACAACTATAATCTTTAGGAAATTCTGCCTTACATTGAGCTAACATTAGCGTCCCTCAATTTTTTGAGGCCACTTTGAACAGTTCCCGCTTCCAAATGCCAGCCCTTGGGCATTTGAAAAAATTGTTACCCTGCTCTTTCTTTTCCAGTATAAATAGCTTCCACCAGTTTTCTCAATGCTCCTCACATGATATAGTTTCTCTCCATCCGGTTCCCTCTCCCCTGGATATATTTCAGTTTGTCATTGTTTCTCTTAAACTGTAATTCCCAGAAAAGAACACAGTACCCCTAGGTGCTGTCTGATCAGTTCAAGCAGAATTGGATAAACACTCCCCCAATTCTATTAAGACAGCCCAAGGGCAAAGTTACTTTTTTTTTTTTTTTTTTAGCTGTCTTATCCCATTGTTGACTCACATTGAGCTCAAGGTCAAGGAGAAAGGTTGTGTTTGGGCAGAAATTTAGGATGTTTAAATCACAGAACAGGTCATCACAGGGCACTAATTTTGATGCCCTTGGTGAATGGTGTGTGTTCAAAGGAAATGTATATGAAAAGTGGTTGATTGGGACCCCGCTGGGGTACACTACATTTACTTCCTTCTTATGGTGAAAAGGCACTAAATAAGCCATTAGTCAATATTACATATCTCTTTAATGTAGAATTATGAAATCCATTTTAAGGAAATAACTCAGGGCCTGCAATTGCTGCCTAGACACATTATCTGCTAGGAAAACCTGTTGGAGATTATTTGCTTTGCATGGAAACTGGCATAAAGTTCAGTGAAGGTGCTGCTTAACAAGAGAACGTTGAGCAGGCACGGTGGCTCACACCTATAATCCCAGCACTTTGGGAGGATCACTTGAGATCAGAAGTTTGAGATCAGACTGGCCAACATGGTAAAACCCCATCGCTACAAAAAAAAAAATTAGCCAGGAGTGGTGGTGGATGCCTATAATCTCAATCACTCAGGAGGCTACGGTGGGAGGATCCCTGGAGTCCAGGAGTTTGAGGTTGCAGTTAGCTGTGATTGTGCCCCTACACTCCAACATGGGAGAAAGAGTGAGGCCTTGCCTCTAAAAAATAATAATAAAAATAAAATGAAAGAGACCGGGTGCAGTGGCTCACGCCTGTAATCCCAGCACTTTGGGAGGCTGAGGCAGGAGGATCACAAGGTCAGGAGTTCGAGACCATCCTGGCTAACACGGTGAAACCCCATCTCAACTAAAAAATATAATCAATCAATCAATCAATCAATCAATAAAAGAAAAGGAGAAAACATGCTTTGTCTGATTTTGCCTTGTTAGAGAAAATCTGTGATGAGAACAAAAGATACAGGAAATTATCTAAAAGTGGAATTTCTTAAACAAAATTTTCTTGTATCAGATGATTTTTTTACCGTGTTCCTTCCAAGTTCCTTGTCAGAAATAAACTGTCTATTAGGTATGACGATGTGTGCCTGTAATCCCAGCTACTCCAAAGGCTGAAAGGGAGGATCTCTTGGGGCCGGGAGTTCTAGTCCAGCCTGGGCAACATAGCAAGAAACCATCTCTATAAAAATAAAAAAGAAACATAAAAAGGAAAAGTGCTTGTGTTATCTTTCAGTGAAGATATATTGTATTACTGGTATAAGTATCAAGATATTTTGTGACCACTTTCTTGAATTTGAATACCTGGAAATGTACTTGGCTTTTGAGTTGTCTAAAGTATTGAGACCATAGACAGTGCAGATATGTGCCCATATCCATCCTTTCTATGACCCACCATTCTTAATGGCCTTTAGAAGGTCACTTTTTTTTCCCTCAAGTACAAGACCTTTGTTTCTGGGACAAGGTGATTAATATCAACTATGAAAGAAAGATTAAGTAAATTAAAATGACTTACTATACAGCTATTGGTATATATTCTTCATGTCCAGAAGCAATTTATAATATGTCAAGAGGTCTCTCTAAAGTGGTTCTTGCCCTCTCATTTCTACCACTGGTTAGAGAATAGGTATGTGGAAAAGATGTCATAGGGCCAGGCACGATGGCTCACGCCTATAATCCCAGCACTTTGGGAGGCTGAGGCAGGTGGATCACCTGAGACCAGCCTGGCCAACATGGCAAAACCCCATCTCTACTAAAAATACAAAAATTAGCTAGGCATAGTGGCGGGTGCCAGCTGGTCCTGGCTACTTGGGAGGGTGAGGCAGGAGAATCGCTTGAACCCGGGAAGCAGAGGTTGCAGTGAGCTGAAATTGAGCCACTGCACTCTGCCTGGGGGACGGAGTGAGAGGCTCCATCTCAAAAAAAATAAATAAATAAATAAAAATAAGCCATAATACAAAATAGGCTAAGAATAAAGAAAAGAGCTCTTAAAATATGTTTTCTATTTTAAGGTCATGTATTTTACCACTGAACCAGGATCTTTTCCCTTCCCTCCTTCTTTGCCTCTTTCCCTCCAGGCACTCTTGCGCATGGGCTCGCACTCATGCGCTCTCTCTCTCTCTCTCCTTTCTCTCTCTTTCTTTAAATGAGAGTCTCACTCTGTTGCCCAGGCTGGAGTACAGTAGTGCAATCTTGACTCACTACAACCTCCACCTCTGAGGCTCAAGCAATTCTCCTGCCTCAGCCTCCAAGTAGCTGGGATTATAGGCATGTGCCACCACGCCCAGCTAATTTTTTGTATTTTTAGTGGAGATGGGGTTTTACCATGTTGACCAGGCTGGTCTCGAACTCCAGGCCTCAAGTAATCTGCCCACCTGGGCCTCCCAAAGTGCTGGGATTACAGATGTGAGGCCTTGCACCCAGTCTCTCTCTCTCTCAAGGAAACAAGAGGAGAAAAGAAAAGGGGGTTTGGGCTATACGCACTAATGCTCTCTCTCCCTGCTTTCTAGTTATGCGAACTGAAATATGAAGAACTAGTTGGGAAGTGGAAATTCTGTTTCTTTTAAAATTCTACAGCTGTTCTGGGCACTGCTGATGTTTATAACCTTCTCTCACAGATGTTACATTTTATGAACTGTGACTCATTAGGGTGGTTCTAGCATCTTTAGATGGACAGAAATCCCCAAGGACAGGATGATTACATAAGTCTGCTTCACTCAAAACCTGAAATATTGGAATAGAATATTTCCTGGGGCGGGGTGGGGGAAGCAGTAAGACTTTGCCATACTTTAACGAATCAGAATCACTAATGATTTCAGTTGGTTCTTTTCTGTGGGAGGAATGAGGGAGGTACAATAGTCTTGTTTGGGAAGGTTTTGTTTTCATTTGCAGAATGTTTTTAATTTGTGTAGACTTTTTGGTTTGGACCTTGATCTATATTTTTGTTCCAATGTGCAAAAAACCATTTACTGGAAGATGTTGTTTGAATGTCCAAGGGACTGGATTTAGTGCTTGTTTGAGGAATGGAGAGTAATACAAGAGCTAGAATATATGGTGCTGCTATCTTTGAGCTTCTCAGTTAGGAAACACCAGGGGCAGAATCATAAAAGTTTAGAATTAGATGTCACCTGTATTTTCCACATTTGATACCTGGGGTCCCAACTGGGCCACTGACCCACCCAAAGTTACATAGCTAGTGATATTCAGAGCTACATTTTAGAACCATCTTTCCTAAGTTCCAATGCTTTTTCAACACACAGGACTGCCTAATATCCACAGACTTAAACAGGATCAAGCATTATGGCAGGTCAGAACTAGGATAAGGCAACTGAGGCAAAATTTAACAGGTACCAAAAGCCTCAGTAATTAAAATTAACAGAAAATAATTCACGATTAACAAAATACCAAATTTTTAAACAAAGACAAGGTCCTACCCTGCTCTTCCATAACCCAGCTTCACCTGTCTCACTCTAATCTCAGCCCTCCATCATACAATCTGAACTTTTGGGTGGATCAAGGGGGAAAACCAACATGGAAAATATTCCACTGGCTGGAATCCCTGGATGTGTAGAGCAAGCTGTCCAGGTGTTCGAAGATGGATCACAAACCTTTGTGCACAATAGTGTATTGAGAGAAAATGGCTCTCATTTGTTTTAATAAAAAAGTGATGGCAGTTTTGAGGGTAAAACTACAAAAAGAAACTGAGACTGGGTTGAGCATGGTGGCTCACACCTGTAATCCCAGCACTTTGAGAGGCTGAGGTGGAAGGATTGCTTGAGCCCAGGAGTTCTAGACCAGCCTGGGCAACATAGCAAGACCCCATTTCTACAAAAAAAAAATTTTAATTACGATGAAATTTTTAAAATGAAACTGAAGAGTAAAGGGGAGACTCAAGATGTGACAGTGGGTCATAACCTCTACAGGGCACTGCTCCCATAATGAACCCCATTCCATTCAAGAGCACTGCTAGGCAGAGCACAGAATGGAATCCCCAGAATCCTACAAAGGGATTTAGTTGGAGGGCTTTGATTAGAGCAAGATACTGGGTTAAAATTTTTCTTTCCGTGTTTGATTTTCTTTTCTCTCATCCATGTCCTGTGCCTGAAGTGTTAACGAGCACCTGGATTTGCACCATCTGAAGTACCCTTGCCCTTAGAAAACCTAGAAGGAAAAAACCTAAAAGCAATCACACTGGGTCCCAGAGGAAAGGACAGGCCCTTGGACAAATGCAATCCTACAGGTTCACATAGGAGTCCTACAGGTCACCAAGAGAGGCTGAAAGGGCATTGGGGACTTAACCAGCTCCGGAGCAGTAAAGAATATGCATTTGGGCTGGGCGCAGTAGCTCACGCCTGTAACCCCAGCACTTTGGGAGGCCGAGGCTGGCGGATCATGAGGTCAAGAGATTGAGACCAGCCTGGCCAATATGGTGAAACCCCGTCTTTACTAAAAATACAAAAATTAGCTGGGTGTAGTGGTGCGTGCCTGTAGTCCCAGCTACTTGGGAGGCTGAGGCAGGACAAATTGCTTGAACCTAGGAGGTGGAGGTTGCAGTGGGCCGAGATCACGCCACTGCACTCCAGCCAGGGAGACAGAGCAAGACTCAGTCTAAAAAACAAACAAAAAAAGAATATGCATTTGCCTGAGTGTCCTCTCTTCATTTATTCCTCAGAATCCAGCTTCCAGAGGCTGGATGAGAGTTGGTTTATGTCTGGCAATTTGGTTCTTGTAAAGTCATCCTGCAGTGACTTTAACAACAGAGTCAGAACCAGCCCAAGGAACAGAGCAGACCCTGGGCAAATGTGGACTTCTGATATAGTACTAAAATAAAGCTATGATAAAAGCTCAAAATTAAAAACTGTTCTTACAAAGTGGCTGTTCCACTGGGTCTGGAGGTGGAGATGAGAAGACGGGAGTGATGAGGAAGAGTCTAAGAAAGAACCAAAGTCGCTTTCTTTTCTATGCATCCTTCTGGGCTTCCTCCTATCAAGTCATCCTTCTCTGCAGGGAAGAATGGTTTATTTTGTGTTTTGTTTTGTTTTTTCATTCAGCTACAGGTGCAGTTCTAGAAAAGGAATGTAGATTTATTCTCTAAAATTCAGCATCGCTCTTTCCTGGTTTAAACACTATTTATTTATTTATTTTTATTTTTATTTATTTTTTTGAGACAGAGTGTTGCTCTGTCACCTAGACTGGAGTGCAGTGGTGTGATCTTGGCTTACTGCAACCTGCGTCTCCAGGGTTCCAGCGATTCTCCTGCCTCAACCTCCAAGTAGCTGGGATTACAGGCATGTGCCACCACCCTTGGCTAATTTTTGTATTTTTAGTAAAGATAGGGTTTCACTGTGTTTGCCAGGCTGGTCTCAAACTCCTGAGCTCAAGTGATCCACCCACCTCAGCCTCCCGAAGTGCTGGGATTACAGGCATGAGCCACCTGGCCTGGTTTAAGCATCACCTCTTTTTTTTTTTTTGAGACGGAGTCTCAGTGTCTGTCGCCCAGGCTGGAGTGCAGTGGCTTGATTTCAGCTCACTGCAAGCTCCTCGGGCCTCCCCGCGGTTCAAGCACCATTCTTCCTGCCTCAGCCTCCTGGAGCAGCTGGGACTACAGGCTCTCACACTGGGCCTGGGCTAGTTTTTTTTTTTTTTGTATTTTTTTTTTTTTTTTTTTTAGTAGAGACTTCAGGTTTCACTGTGTCAGCTATGATGGTCTCTGGATTTTGACCTCGTGATCTGCTGGGTCTGCCCCTGCTCTCCCAAATGCTGGGATCTACAGGCTCTGAGCCACGCCTCGCCTTTTTTTTGAGACTTGAGCTCCACTCTGTCAGCCAGGCTGGAGTACAGTGGTGCGATCTCTCAGCTCACTGTAAGCCCGCTTTCATGCCATGGTGCCATTCTCCTGTCTTCAGCCTCCCAAGCAGCTGGGACTACAGGCTCACCACCTCACCCGCTAATTTTTGTATTTTAGCTGAGACGGAGTTTCACCCTGTTCACCAGGATCGTCTCGATCTCCTGACCTCGTGATCCGCCTGCCTTGGCCTCCCAAAGTGCTGGGATTACAGGTGTGAGCCACTGCACGCGGCCTGGTTTAAGGACTTTTGAAGAAGGATTCTTGTGCCCCAAATGCCTGGTGGTTAAGAACATAGGCATTTACCAATTTAGACAAGAATGCTAAACATGCCACTGAATAGTTTTTGGGGTTTTGTTTGTTTGTTTGTTTTTGAGATGGAGTATCATTCCTGTTGCCCAGGCTGGAATGCAGTGGCGTGATCTCAGCTCACTGCAACCTCCACCTCCCTGGTTCAAGCGATTCTTCTGCCTCAGTCTCCTTAGAAGCTGGGATTACAGGCATGCGTCACTACTCCCAGCTAATTTTATATTTTTAGTAGAGATGGAGTTTCTCTATGTTGGTCAGGCTGGTCTTGAACTCCCAACCTCAGGTGATCCACCCGCCTCAGCCTCCCAAATCCCCTCCTAAATCCCCTCCTGGGATTACAGGCGTGAGCCACCGCACCTGGCCTCTGAATAGTTTTTATACATTTTTTAATTTTCTTGACCTTCAGCTTCCTAATCTGTAAATAGAGAATAAGAGCTCAAAAATGATATCCATTATCATAGAGTCTTGCCCTTGAAGGATGATGTGAAAAACCGCTTAATGCATGAGTCAGTGCCTTCTGGAGTATCCCCAGCCAGCAGTATCCAGGCTGTGATCAAACTCCCTTAGTGCCCACCCAATGCAATGCATTCTGCTTGCTTGCTTGCTTGCTTGCTTGCTTGCTTGTTTTGTAGACTTTTAACTTTCTCAATATTAAACAGATGTAACTTCTTGCTTCTCTTAAGCCAAAATTTTCTTGACTATTATGCCAACATTTTCTGCCCTGGCATCTTCAAGTATCTGAAGATAGTCATCAAACTGCTTAAGTCTTCCTTTCTCACTGGTTCCTTAAGCATTCTAACAAAGACTAATTTCAAGTCCCCTCCATAACCCTCCAGAGTTCTTTCTTTTGCACTGCTTTTGTTTTCCAACGGTCTCTCCAATGTCTGTTTTGCAGAACTCAACAATCTGTTCCAAATATAGATTGGCCATGAGAAAATAGAGTGTTGCAGTTACCAGCTTTGTTTTCATTACCATAAAATAATTTAAAATGTCTATGATGGACCAGGCATGGTGGCTCATGCCTGTAATCCCAGCACTTTAGGAGGCCAAGGCGGGCAGATCACAAGGTCAGGAGATCGAGACCATCCTGGCTAACATGGTGAAACCCCGTCTCTACTAAAACTACAAAAAAAATTAGCTGGGTGTGGTGGTGGGCACCTGTAGTCCCAGCTACTCGGGAGGCTGAGGCAGGAGAATGGCATGAACCCGGGAGGCAGAGCTTGCAGTGAGCCGAGATTGTGCCACTGCACTCCAGCCTGGGCAACAGAGCGAGACTCCGTCTCAAAAAAAAAAAAAAAAAATGTCTATGATGGCCCAGTGTAGTGGCTCATGCCTGTAATCCCAACACTTTGGGAGCCTGAGGCAGGCACATCACTTGACGCCAGGCGTTCAAGATCAGCCTGGCCGACATGGCGAAACCCTATCTCTATTAAAAATACAAAAATTAGCCGGGCGTGGCTACTTGGGAGACTGAAGCATGAAAACTACTTGGACCTGGGAGGTGGAGGTTGTAGTGAGCCATATCACGCCGCTGCACTCCAGCCTGGGTAACAGAGTGAAATTCTGTCTCCAAAAAAAAATAAAATGAAAGCCCATAACAAATATCTTAAACCATTAAATCATCACAATAATGAATCTGGCACCCCCATTGTTTAGTTGTGATCAATGAGCAAGTCTTTTAACCTGTGGTTTATCTTTTATGTCTACATTTTATCCTATACTCCTTTGTATCTCCTCCTAGGAGAAGAAAAGGCAAAAATATTTTCAAGCATTCTGTACGAATGAAAGGAAGTTCTAGAATTTTCCTCCTCCCCCTCCTTTTGCTGCTGTGTTGAAACAGCGTTACCGTTGCTACAAAAACAAGTTTCCCTCCCCTTCACTGAGTTCACGTATTACCTCTCTGGATAATGAACAGTATTGTTTTGTGAAGTGGCTGCAATCTCAATATATTCTGCAAGTTCCCTGATTACTGTTCCCTCCCCTTTAGGAGACAGCCTTTTCTTTCTTTAAGAGAGGAAGTATCTTGGTGTAAATTAAAATAAGAATACATTGACCACCAATTCAGTTTCCAGCCTAAACCGGATATTCTCCCTGGACTTCTATAAATGTCACTGACAGTGTGTGATTGAGAACGAAAACATCTTCAGTGCCAAACAATAATGAAATAGAAGGCAGAGATACAGGAATACAAATTTCCACCATGTTTCCTGGGCTTTTCAGAAGCCTGTCTTGGCCTGTAGAGACTTCAGGTCGTGATTAAATATTCTAGTCTCAGACATAGTCACTTGTAGCCTTTAAAAAATTTTTAAACCATGGGTAATATCTATATATGAGAAGTTTTATAATCTGGTAGGTACCCTGCCGTGATACTTGCTTCCAAAATCAGTTCTTTGTTATGTTACGATACATAACATTGCCCAGAAGACACTAAAGAGGATGAAAGCTTTAGTTCTGACTGTTTATATGGATGAACGTATCTGCAACATAAGCTAAACATTTCGGATCTCTAACAGTTGTCCAGTCACATGCCCTACAAATGTAAAGTTACAGAAGTTCTGTGCCATCAAGGTTTCCAAATTCAGTGCCCATATTCTTCCTGATAAAAAGTGACTTGTATACACAGAGATCTCTTTTTAAGAAAACACAGGCCGGGCGCGGTGGCTCAAGCCTGTAATCCCAGCACTTTGGGAGGCCGAGACGGGCGGATCACAAGGTCAGGAGATCGAGACCATCCTGGCTAACACGGTGAAACCCCGTCTCTACTAAAAAATACAAAAAACTAGCCGGGCGCAGTGGCGGGCGCCTGTAGTCCCAGCTACTCGGGAGGCTGAGGCAGGAGAATGGCGTGAACCCGGGAGGCGGAGCTTGCAGTGAGCTGAGATCCGGCCACTGCACTCCAGCCTGGGCGGCAGA
The DNA here is from genome assembly GCF_008728515.1 of Papio anubis. Taxonomy (NCBI): domain Eukaryota; kingdom Metazoa; phylum Chordata; class Mammalia; order Primates; family Cercopithecidae; genus Papio; species Papio anubis. Next base: position 90,109,223 of record NC_044985.1, on the reverse strand, counting down.
GGGGGAGCCCCGGCCCAAAAAAAAAAAAAAAAAAAAAAGAAAACACAGCTGGGGCCGGGTGTGGTGGCTCACGCCAGTAATCCCAGTACCTTGAAAAGCTGAGCCAGGTGGATCACCTACGGTGAGGAGTTCAAGACCAACCTGGCCAACATGGTGGAACCCCGTCTCTATTAAAAATATAAAAGCTAACTGGGCATGGTGGCGGACACCTGTAATCCTAGCTATTCGGGAGGCTGAGGCAAGAGAATCACTTGAACCCAGGAGGTGGAGGTTGTAATGGGTCAAGATTGTGCCATTGCACTCCAGCCTGGGTGACAGAGCAAGACTTGGTCTCAAAAAAGAAGAAAACACAGTTGGCCCTCCATATCTGTAGGTTCACAGGTCAAAAATATTCAGAAGAAAAAAAATCAATGGCTGTATCTGTACTAAACATGCCCAGGCTTTTTTTTTTCTTATTGTCATTCCCTAAGCAATACAACAACTATTTCATAGCATTTATACTGTATTAGGTGTTATGAGTAATCTAAAGAGGATTTAAAGTATATGGGATGATGTGCATAGGTTTTTTTTTTCTAGTTTATAAACTGAAACAAGTGGTAACTTCTTCCCAAGCTTTATCTCAAGTCTTGGAAAGAATCACAATGTAACAATGTAATGTTTGAAAGTCTTGATCATAGATAGAAATCTCCAAATTAGTACAGTTATCCTTCAGTATCCACCGGAGACTTATTTCAGGACCTCCCATGCATACCAAAATCCAAGAATGTTCAAGTCCCTGATATAAAATAGTATACTATCTTCTCACCCTTTTCATGAAGTAACTCAAAGAAGTCCCACTCTCTCTCTCTGCTTCCCTTTTATTATCCACTGCTTTTAAAAGTCCTAAGCTAAAACTTGTAGATAATGATCAATACCTACAATTCTTGAGCATGCTTTGTGTGCCAGGCACTGAGCTAACCACTTTTTAAGGATTTCCTCATGTGATCATTACGGCAACCCTATGAGTTAGGTGCTATTACTATTCCCATTTTACAAGGAAGGAAACAGGTTTCTTGGTAGCAGGTGATTTGTCCATGATCCCACAGCCAGAAACAGGAAGAACTGGGATTTGAGAGTGGGCAGTCTAATTCTACAACCTATAGACCGTGATAGTGCCTGATATTTACATTATACATGTGTGTTAATGATCTTAAAGTCTGCAAAGGAATTAAGCCTAAAAGTTTCTTCATAACCTAAGGATAATCATTCACCCCCAGCAATTAACAGAGCCATACAGATTGTACAAGTTAGAACACTAATTTCTGGGTGGAGCATTAAAACAACAGGTACATAAGTGGGCGTTGACTTCCCGTACATGTGCTGTGTTCTCTTTTTCAAACTGTCAAAGTGAAGCATGGGGGCTGACGCGCGGATGAGGCTGCAAATGCCTTTTATGACAAGAATTCGATCCCAGCATCATGAAAATAGGTATTATTAATTTCCATTTGATTCAATTATTCTTTGAAAAGGAAAAATTTTCTCTCTCCTAATCTCACTGCCTTTAAAACTGATAAAACATTTGTATGCCTAAAATTAGCTCGCTTTTGTGTTCAAGGTTTTCAATGCCAACTCAAGAAAAACGTTATTGTGAAGATTATTCGCAATTCATCTAAGCTTCCTGAAAGATTCTATTCATTTCTCAAATCAGTGTCTTTCAAATACATCTCCCTCATCTCAATTCTCTCACTGTGTAAGGCCCTTCCATCTTTGACTTCCATTGTGGTAATAGGCTCCTGAATGATTGTCTTACTTCCATTCAAATTCTTTTCCAAACCATCTTGCAAACTGCTACCAGATGATCTTTACAAAAACAAATATTCTGTCACGTCGCTCCCTGCTACAAACATTTTTACGTGCTTTGGGAGCAATGGAATAAAATCTAAACCCTTAAGCATGACATTCAAAGGCCTTTGTCATCAGAACACTCCCATTGATGTTATCCCTTCTCGAGCCAAATCAAAATACTTTCATTCTTCCTAATATACCAAAGAATATTGTCATTTGTCTCAACGCCTGACATTAAGTAATAAATGACACAGGAGCTACAGCTAGGCAAGCTGCGTCTCTATTACAGGATAAGCTATGCCAGGGGTTGGGGTGTGAGGGTTATTCTACCACCTCCCAACTGGCAGCAGCGACAATATCACCACCCAACCTTCAATTTCCATCTAGCCTCCCTTTTCTTCCCTTGGGTGAATAAACAGGGTCTCTTTTTAAAGTGTTGTTGTGCCTCAACGCCTTCCAAGCAGAGATCGTTCATCTGAATGGCAACAAAATACTCTACTGATGCCAAACATCTTGAGTACATTGTGGGGTGTAGTATAGTTTATGTTTGACAGTGGAAAATACTCAGCAATGTCCCAAATACCACCTCCCCAGGGCAAAACACACATATACATGTTTCAAAAAATCTTTCTTCCCTAAGAAGACAGCCCTTGAAAAACAGCTTGCTGACCATATGTTTGATAGGTCATGGATCTGTGGTTTTCACTGGAGAATTTCTCTCTTGTGTCCATCAATTCTTTCTATTCATTCTTTTTTTTTTTTTTTTTTAAATGAAGTCTCACTCTATTGCCCAGGCTGGAGTACAGTGGCACCATCTTGGCTCACTGCAACCTCCACCTCCCGAATTCAAGCAATTCTCCTCCCTCAGTCTCCTGAGTAGCTGGGACAGGCACACACCACCACACCCGGCTAATTTTTGTATCTTTAGTAGAGACGGGTTTCACCATGTTGGCCAGGCTGGTCTTGAACTCCTGACTCAAGTGATCCACCTGCCTCAGCCTCTCAAAGTGCTGGGATCACAGGCGTGAGCCACTGCTCCCTGCCTTTTCTATTCCTTCCTGTTATCTAGTCAGAAGCAAAATACATGTTCCCCCAACAGCTGCTGTGGTGTTAACAGGAGACATATTCAGAGCTTGAGTTCTTTTTACCAGAGTGTGTGGAGAACTCTACACAGGAAACCTACGTAGACAGAGTTCACAATATCAAGTCCTTCTCTCTGTTCAAACCAGCTTAGAGCCTAAACTGCCTTAAGATTCTGTGAGGTGTACGTTTTTTGCAGTGGTCCATGAAAACCCATCTAACTCAACAATACAGAACAAAATTAAACCTCTCTTCATTCACCAAATGTTCTGCCAGAAGGAATCTTTGTGTTTTGTCAAGGTAGATGAACAAAATGTTTCCCTCTATAGCCAAGCCTTGTTGAAAGCCACACTTAGAAGTTTAATGTTACACACCCCTACCAGGTGTCCTTCCCCAAAATCATCTGGATTTTATAGACTGTTTATTATTACACTTTCTGCCAGACCTCTTGCAGTAAAATTTATTTATTTAGAAAAGAGTTTCAGCTTTGCCATCTATTAAATCTGAATAGATCAGACACCAGATTGTTTAATTCAGTAGGTAGTTCTATACTCCACAAGCACACGATTTGCCATTTGAGTATCTAGGTAGAAGTAACCTAGGAATGTGATAACGTGGGTCCTCAAAGCAGCTGAATCCCTGCAGTAAATATGTCCCTTCACTTTCTATGGAACTTAAACCAGAGGCTTCATGGAGGTTCTCTGAACCTTGCTTCACACCAAGCATTTTTCACATACTTCTAATAGACTTGGGAGGCCCTACATATATCCCTGTTCACAGTACAGCTTGGCGGTTAAGTGGCTACACAAACTTTTTATGCTCATAGAGACCTTTATTAGTCTTTATTTCAGTCAGAATTATTTATGTGCCTTTCAGCAGCACCTATGGTTTAAGACAAATACAGTAGCTATTTCGTCTTTTCTGTCAAGTTGAAAAGCCTCATCCTGGCTTTGTCATTGTGCTCTTCCAAACTGAGAAGACTACATGGACATCTCAATGGAAAGTCACTGCCAACCAAGACCACTTGATCCTGCCTGTTTAATGATCCTCTTTATTTTAAACCTGGATTTAAAGACCTAATGCTGCCGGGTGTGGTGGCTCACACCTGTAATCCCAGCACTTTGGGAGGTCAAAGGGGGTGAAGCACTTGAGGTCAGGAGTTCAAGGCCAGCCTGTCCAACATGGCAAAACCCTGTCTCTACTAAAAATACAAAAATTAGCCGGGTGTGGTGGCGCATGCCTGTAATCCCAGCTACTTGGGAGGCTGAGGCACAAAAATCACTTGATTTTTCACACTTGATTCTCGAGTGAGAATTGCTTGAATCTGGGAGGTGGAGGTTGCAGTGAGCTGAGACTGCACCACTCCACTCCAGGCTAAATGACAGAAAGAGACTCTGTCTCAAAAATAAAAAAAAAAAACTAATATCCACCTACTATCTGTCTTCATTTCTGATTACTGCCCACCACAGCCTCTTTCTATCGCCCAGGCATCCCTCCTATTTACCTCTGATCCTTCATTCACATCCTCCCATCAGCCCTCAAAAACGATTTGTATATATGCATATGTATATATGTGTGTGCATGTATATATGTATATCTTCACACGGCTAAATTGAGGAAAAATTTCCCCCATTTTCTTTTTGTGTCTCTTTTTGTCCTTTCTCTCTTATCCCACCAAAAATAAACAGGGAACTACGACACGACATGATTGATTATACAGTGTAATACGACTTTTTAATAATTTAAAGAAACATCTCTATAGGCCCTTTAAGTTGGCAGAAATGCTCAAGGTAGTAAGCTTTCTTTGTAAACACATTTTGCCTTTGAAAGCACCGATATTACTTTGAGATTGCATTATTACACAGTTCATTTTCACCCTCTAATCTCCACAGATTGGGTCTGTCAATTCCTACCTGTAAACTGTGCTCTGCGCCAGAGTTACACTCAACCATGTTTCTAGTTCAAAGTATAACTTAGCAGACACCTCACCCACTTCTACTTCATTCTTTTTTTTATTTTATATTTTGAGATGGAGTCTCATTCTGTTGCCAGACTTGAGTGCAGTGGTGTGATCTCAGCTCACTGCAACCTCCGCCTTACTGCACCGGGCTAATTTTTGTGTTTTTAGTAGAGACAGGGTTTTGCCATGTTGGCCAGCCTGGTCTCGAACTCCTGACTTCAAGTGATCTGCCCGTCTTGGCCTCCCAAAGTGCTGAGATTACAGGCATGAGCCACCAGGCTTGGCCTTCATTCTCTTTTCTGGAAAAAAAATGTATTCTTATTTTCATAGAGGCAAGGTCTTCACTATGTTGCCCAGGCTGGTCTTGAACTCCTGGGCTCAAGCAGTGCCCTTGCCTCAGCCTCCAAAAGTGCTGGGATTACAGGTGTGGGCCCCTGTGCCTGGCCTACTTCATTCTCTAATCAGGGTAACTGGGTTACTGCCTAGTGAGCTATGATTCTGCCACTGCTCTCCAGTCTGGGTGACAGAGCAACACCCCTGTCTTAAAAAAAAAAAAAAAAAAAAAAAGGCAGCAGAAAAAAAGGCAGCAGAGTCTTACCAGCAGCACCTCTTTAACCTACCATAGTCAACTGCAAAACCTCCTTCATGTTAAGTCTTCATGGCTAAAAAGGGGATTTCCTAAATACCTCCCTAACCATTGCTGGGGTAAGAGTTCCTCCTCATAAGGCCAGCTTCTTTCCCTTTCTGTCCCCTCTAAGGGAAGCTCCCCTCTGCCTCCTCCAGTGAGCTTCTGAAGCCATAACCATTGTGAGAAATAGCTCCTACCTCAAAGACTTCTTATAACATCTTGTCACAGGAGGTGAGCACTGCCAGGGCTCCACCACAGTGTTCAAAGGCAGGGCCTAGAGAAGTTATATTAGTTAGGATACAGGTTCAGCTGCTTTAACAAAAGCCCATTCCAGCTGGGCGCAGTGGCTCAGGCCTATAATCGCAGCACTTTGGGAGGCTGAGATGGGCGGATCATGAGGTCAGGAGATTGAGACCATCCTAGCTAACACAGTGAAACCCTGTCTCTACTAAAAATATAAAAAATTAGGTGGGCGTGGTGGTGGGCACCTGTAGTCCCTGCTACTCTGGAGGCTGAGGCAGGAGAATGGAATGAACCTGGGAGGCGGAGCTTGCAGTGAGCTGAGATTCGGCCACTGTACTCCAGCCTGGGTGACAGAGCGAGACTCCGTCTCAAAAAAAAAAAAAAAAGCCTGTTCCACAGACCCACTCAGTTTTGTAAGAAAAAAATAAATAGCCCAAAAGGATTCCAGGAGAATATTTTCACTTAGTAATCTAAAGGAAGTGGTCCAGAAAAGTAGGGCAGCTGTGTTCCATGAGGTCACCCAGGGGTCCAAACTTCTATAAATGAAAAACCATGTTTTCTTCATTTATATGGTGCAAGGTGGCTCATCACTGCATCTATATTCTAGCCCACGAGAAGAGGAGGAAAGGGGATGCAGAAGTCCTTGGACTCTGGTACAGAAGGCTCCAATGTCAGGGGTTATATTTGACTTCAAGAAAACTGTTGGTTCTATCTTCAAAATATACCTAGAATCTAATCATTTCCCATCACCTTCACTGCTACCACCTATTCCAAGCCACTGTCATCTCTGGCCAGGATTATTGCAATAATTTTCCATCTGGTCTGCCTATTTCTTACTTGTTTGCCCCACCATTATACCTAACAGTCTATTCTCAACAGAGCAGAAAGAGGGATCTTTCTATAATAAAAATCAGATTGCTTTTTCCCTTTGCAAAAATCCTTCAAAGGCTGACAAGCATCTATATGATGTAACCTCCTACGTTCTTGTTGAATTTTTTCCTTCTCATCTTCCTCTTGCTTGGTTTTCTCATTCTATCCTAGACAGACGGGCATCCTTATTGCTTCTAGAATATGTTAGACACACTTCTGCCATAGCAAGAGTGCCTGGAACACTCTTGCTGGAAATATCCACGACTAATTCCCTCACCTCCATCAAGCCTTTGCTGTTATTTTCTCAACGAGTCCTTCTCAGACCACCTTATTGAAAATTAAAACCAGGCTGGGTGCAATGGCTCAAGCCTGTAATCCTAGCATTTGGGATGCTGAGGTAGGCAGATCACTTGAAGTCAGGAGTTTGAGACCAGCCTGGCCAACATGATGAAACCCCATCTGTACTAAAAATATGAAAATTAGCTGGCTGTGATGGCTCATGCCTGTAACCCCAGCTACTCGGAGGCTGAGGCAGGAGAATCACTGGAACCCAGGATGCGAAGGCTGCAGTGAGTTGAGATCATGCCACTGCACTCCAGCCTAGGCAACAGAGCAAGAATCTGTCTTAAAGAAAAGAAAGAAAGGAAGAAAGTTAAAACCACCTTCTATTCCCTTTATCCTGTTCAATTTTTTCATCTTTCTATAGCACTTACCGTATTTTAATATACTATGTAATTTTAATTACTTTTTTACTATCTATCCCTACCTGGTAAATATAAAATCTAAGAGGGAAGAAATAGTTGTCTTATTTAGTGAAGTATCTCAGTAGAGTAGTGCCTGAACAATGTGAGCACACCAAATATTGACTGAATGAATGAGTGATCGGGATTCAAAAATGGTGGTTGCCACTCCTGAGTTAGTCTTATGGGTTGTATGGTAACTCTCCTCCCCCACCAAAAAAAGATATGTTGAAGTCTTAACCCCCATTACCTCAGACTGTGACCTTATTTGAAATGGGGTCTAGGTTGGGCACAGTGGCTTATGCCTGTAATCCCAGCACTTTGGGAGGCTGAGGCAGCCAGATCACGAGGTCAGGAGTTCGAGACCAGCCTGGCCAACATAGTGAAACCCCATCTCTACTAAAAATATAAAAATTAGCCAGATGTGGTGGCGCACGCCTGTAGTCCCAGCTACTCAGGAGGCTGAGGCAGGAGAATCGCTTGAACCCAGGAGATGGAGGTTGCAGTGAGCCAAGATCATGCCACTGCACTCCAGCCTAGGCAACAAGAGTGAAACCCTGTCTTAAAAAATAAAAAATAAAAAAATATATAAAAATTTAAAAAAAGAGGGAGAGAGAAATGGGGTCTTTACAGAGGCAATAGAATAGAAAATAGAATGAGGTAAGGGTGGGCCCTAATCCAAAATGACTGCTGTCTTTATATAAAGGGGAGATTTAGACACAGAGTCACACAGGGAGAATGCTATGTGAAGATGTAGGCAGAGATCAGTGTAACACGTGTCCAAGCCAAGGAAAGCCAATGTTTGCCAGCAAACCACAAGAAGCTAGGCAAGAGGCATGGAAAAGATTTTCCAGGACAGCCCTCAGAAGGAAACAACCTTGATTTCAGACTTAGCCTCCAGACTGTGAGACAATACATTTCTGTTGTCTTAGGCCAAGCAGTTTCTGGTGCTTTGTTACTGCAGCCCTAGGAAATGAATACATTTAGTCTCTAGATATTTGGAAAGGTCTAAATGAGGTCTGGAAACTTACTTAGATCAGGAAGTACCTGAAAACTGTAAAGCAATAGCCAAACATAGTATAATAGGTAAACAAGAGTATGTCTTCAAAAGTTAACTGTGTCCACTCAAGGATTCAGTAGGACAGTTGCTAAGTTCTGCCGTCTCTCTTTTCTCCACTCTATCCCTACCCCTCACCATCACCATCACACAAAAACATCTGCTGTAAGTCTTGGGGGAATTCCTAAGCTCCTGTTTCCCATAAAAGATTCAGGTGAGCATCAACCAGCTGTTCTTGAAGCTTTTTCTCCAAGCCTGAACTACACCTTAAATCTAATGTATTCATCTGCTTCCTGGAAGATTAGAACCTCTCTGGTGCAGGGCTTTCTGTTTGAAGGTGTTCTGTTCAGATAGATCACTCATCCTCAAGGCATACGCACACACATGTAAACATACCACTATCCCACCCTCCAACCCCCTTCCCCAACAGAATGCAGAAGAAGATGTTTGCCTTCAACAGGCCCTGAGATGATCACACTGTCCCAGCAGGGTCAGTAATGACATTGGAAGGGGAGGCTCCTGACTTTTGGTGAGGATAGTGGTTAGAAGCTATTAGGGGTCTTCCATGGGCTTTTCTTTCTTTGGGGAATGAGATTCTGTTTAGGGTTTTATAAGATGATTCAGACCACCCCATAGGCCATATGGCTTCTGAATTGCTAATAGCCTAAAGGAACAGATCATAGGTACCTGGAAGGTAAGGATGTCCTAGTACACAGAAAAGACAAAGTTTTAGACTAAGCTGGCAAGGATCTGACACTGGGGAGAGTCAGTCACCAGAAGGAGTGAGTGAGAGGGCAGAGCGAGATCCCAGGCCTGAAAGAACGGGGCACCACCACAGGAGCCAATTCTTGCTCACTGGAGTGGGACCCGCGAAGGAAGGGATTTGGTGTCGAGGAATAAGCCAAGATCCTGGTGATAGAACTGTGGGTTGGCCGGGCGCGGTGGCTCACTCCTGTAATCCCAGCACTTTGGGAGGCCGACGCTGGTGGGTCACGAGGTCAGGAGTTTAAGATCAGCCTGGCCAAGATGGTGAAACTCTGTCTCTGCTAAAAATACAAAAAAAAAAAATTAGCCGGGCGCGGTGGCAGTTGTAATCCCAACTACTCGGGAGGCTGAGGCAGGAGAATCGCTTGAACTCGGGGGGCGATGGTTGCAGTGAGCCCAGATCACGCCACTGCACTCCAGCCTGGGTGACAGACTGAGATTCCATCTCAAAAAAAAAAAAAAAAAAAAAGCAACAACCAGAACTGTGGGTCAAGGTTAGAGAGAGTCTGGCAGTGACACTGACGTAGGGGTGAACTCACAAAATCTCACTTAAAGTTTTAAAATTATCTTTGGTTTGGAATGGAAGCCAATCATTTATTAAGCATCTGTTAATCACCTGTGATATATTAAGATATACAAGGCACTGGGGGTACAGCAATGACAGTCCTTATTCTCAAAGAGTTCACAGTCTATTAGGGGAGAAATTAAAAATAAATTAATGACAACATAATGTGTTAAGTGTGATAAGACAAGTATGACAGAAGAGGGGAATGCTGTCGTGGTTAAGAGCTCAGGCCATGGGTCCAACAGATCTGACTTTAGATCCTGACTCTGCAATTGCAGGTTGTGTGATCTTGAGTAAGTTACTAAGCTGCTATAAGCTTCAGTGTTGTTTCTTATAAATGAGACCAATAATAGTACAGTTGACCCTTGAACAACATGAGTTTCAACTGTGCAGATTCACTTAGGCATAGATTTTTTTCCCTCTGCCCCTACCACCCTGAGACAGCAAGACCCACCCATCCTCTTCCTCATCTTCAACCTACTTGTTGTGAAGATGATGAGGATGAAGCCCTTTATGATGGTCTACTTGCACTTAATGATTAGTAAATACATGTTTTCTTCCTTGTGATTTCCTTTTTTTTTTTTTTTAATTGAGATGGAGTTTTGCTCTTGTTGCCCAGGCTGGAGTGCAATGGTACGATCTCGGCTCACTACAACCTCTACCTCCCAGGTTCAAGCAATTCTCCTGTCTCAGCCTCCCAAGCAGCTGGGATTACAGGCATGTACCACCATACTCAGCTAATTTTGTATGTTTAGTAGAGACAGGGTTTCATCATGTTGGTTAGGCTGGTCTCGAGCTTCTGACCTCAGGTGATCCACCCACCTCGGCCTCCCAAAGTGCTGGGATTATAGGCAAGAGCCACTGCTCTTAGCCCCTTATGATTTCCTAATAACATTTTCTTTTCTCTAGCTTACTTTGTTGCAAGAATACAGTATATAATACATAAAACATACAAAATATGTGTTAATTGATGCTTTATGTCATTAGTAAGGCTTTTGATCAACAGAAGGCTATTAATAGGTTTTGGGGGAGTCAAAAGTAATACGCAAGTCAAGTTTGGTGGTGTGTTCCTGTAGTCTCAGCTACTGAGGAGGCTGAGTCAGGAAGAACCCTTGAGCTCAGGAATTTGAGTTCAGCCTGGGCAACATAGTGATACTTGTTTCTAAAAAAAAAGAAATAGGGCCAGGCGTGGTGGCTCACGCCTGTAATTCCAGCACTTTGGGAGGCTGAGATGGGCAGATTACTTGAGGTCAGGAGTTCAAGACCAGCCTGGCCAAGAAGGTGAAACCCCATCTCTACTATAAATATAAAAATTAGTAAGGCACGGTGGCAGACATCTGTAATCCCAGCTACTAGGGAGGCTGAGGCAGGAGAATCACTTGAACCCGGGAGGCGGAGGTTACAGTGAGCTGAGATTGTGCCACTGCACTCCAGCTTGGGCAACAGGGCAAGACACTGTCTCCAAATAATAATAATAATTATTATTATAATATTTTATTATTATATTATTATTATATATTATATTATTATTATATATATTATTATATATTATTAATATATAATTATTATTATTATTATTATAGGCTGTGCACAGTGACTCACTCCTATAATTCCAGCACTTTGGGAGGCTAAGGCAAGAGAATCACTTAAGGCCAAGAGTTCAAGACCAGCCTGGGCAACATAACAAGACCCCATCTCTACAAAAATAAAAATATCAGCCAGGCATGGTGGTGTACTTCTGTAGTCCCAGCTACTTGGGAGGTTGAGGTGGGAGAATCACTTGAGCCTCAGAGTTTGAGGCTGCATTGAGCTATGATTGTGTCCCTGCACTCTGACCTGGGTGACAGCGGGAGACTATGTCTCAATAACGATGAAAAGCTTTATGTAAATTTTTTTACTGTGTGTGGGGTCAGCGCCTCTAGGTACCCCCCATGTTTTTCAAGGGTCACCTGTAGTTACCTACAATGTAAGATCTTTTTTTTTTTTTAAGAGACAGTTTCTCACTTTGTCGCCCAGGCTTGTCTCAAACTCCTAGGCTCAAGCAATCCTCCTGCCTTAGCCTCTCAAAGCACTGGGATTACAAGTGTATGTAGGATTCTTATGAGGATCAAATTAGATCATGCATGTCTGGCATCTAGTAAATTCGCAATAACATTGACTATTATTTTATTGTAAATTGTTTTAATAATAATTATTATTATTATTATTATCTGCAGGAATGTAAGTCAGAAAATTTTCTAAGAAAGGTGGCATTTGAATTGAATATTGAAGAACAAAAAGTTGCTGGGTTAGGGTTGGGAGGAAGGGAATAAATTGCTTTTGTTTTTTAATTATGCCCTGCTAGATTTCTCAGAAGGTTTTAGGTAGGATGATGAATTCAGTGATAGTCAAATTGAATTTGAGATGACTGTGAGCAACACAGGATGTTTTGACCTCTTTATACTATAATCTAAAATTTTATATATTTGCCTCATGTATGATTGTAGCTCCATGAAATGAATATAACTATTAATCTTTCTTCTGCTTGATCTTCAATACTGCAGATATAAATAGCACAAAATAAAATGGAAGAAGACAGAGTTGCACACAGTACACTTTTGTGCTGATTGAAAAACTGACATTCAAGTCTTCTTAACCCAGAAAATTGGCCTTGATGAGAAAAAAGGCAGAGGGGCTGGGCGGGGTGGCTTATTACTGTAATCTCAGCACTTTTGGAGGCCGAGGTGGGTGGATCACGAGGTCAAGAGATTGAGACCATCCTGGACAACATGGTGAAACCCTGTCTCTACTAAAAATACCTGGAGGCTGAGGCAGGAGAATCGCTTGAACCCGGGAGGTGGAGGTTGCAATGAGCCGAGATGGCATCACTGCACTCCAGCCTGGCAACAAGCAAGACTCTGTCTCAACAAAAAAAAAAAAAGGCCGGATGCAGTGGCTCATGCCTGTAATCCCAGCACTTTGAGAGGCAGAGGCGGGCGAATCACCTGAAGTTGGGAGTTCGACACCAGCCTGACCAACATAGAGAAACCGCGTATCTACTAAAAATACAAAAATTAGCCGGGCATGGTGCCACACGCAGGAGGCTGAGGCAGGAGAATTGCTTGAACTTGGGAGGCGAGGTTGAAGTGAGCCGAGATCACGCCATTGCGCTCCAGCTTGGTCAACAAGAGCAAAACTCTGTCTCAAAAAAAAAAAAAAAGGGGGGGGGGGGGGGGGCACAAAATAAAACTTACTTTGGTAGAAATTCTAAGAGACAAAATTTGGTATGGGCAAAAATTAAAACTGATTAATAAATACAATCTTTGGCCGGACACTCTGGCTTACACCTGTAATCCCAGCACTTTGGGAGGCTGAGATGGGTGGATCACTTGAGATCAGGAGTTTGAGACCAGCCTGGTCAACATGGTGAAACCCTGTCTCTACCAAAAATACAAAAATTAGCCAGGAATGGTAGCAGGCATCTGTAATCCCAACTACTCAGGAGGCTGAAGCAGGAGAATTGCTTAAGCCCAGGAAGCAGAGGCTACAGTGAGCCGAGATCACGCCATGCACTCCAGCCTCGGTAACAGGAGGTTGTTCCAAAATAAATAAATAAATAAATAAAAAACAGGAGGCTGTCTCAAAAAAAAAAAAATCTAATCTTTGTCATAAATTATTATAGAAAAGAATTATTTCAATAAGGTGAAATTTTAAATAAAGCTTAATTGCATTCTGTAGAATTATATCTATCTATCTATCTATATATATATATCTCAATATAGAAATTAAGTGGTCATAATCAAATTTACTCCAAAAGCCACCTTTTGGATGAGAAGCCATCTATATTGATATAATTCTGATTACTATGTTTGCTTTCACAAACATGGACTCAAAACATCCTTGGATGCAAAATCTCAGGTCAAAATCTCCAGTGACCTGCAGGTAGATTGATTAGGAAGTAGTTGGAACTGTTTATCTAGAGTTTAAGTAGTCAGGGCAACAACAAATCCAGATTTTTCAGGAAAATTTTTTGTTTTGAGGTGGGGTCCTGCTCTGTTACCCAGGCTGGAGTGCAGTGGCTTGATCATAGCTCACTGCAGCCTCAAACTCCTGGGCTTATGCAATCCTCTTGCCTCAGCCTCCTGAGTTGGGACTACAGTATGAGCCACCAGACGTGGTTATTTAAAAAAAAATTTTTTTGTAGAAACAGATTTTTGCTATATTTTCCAGGCTGGTCTCGAGTGATCTCCCTGCCTCAGCCTCCCAAAGTGCTGGGATTACAGGTGTGAGTCACTGTGCCTGGCTGAAATACAGATTGTGAAGTTATCACTCTGTAAGTATTAATCTGTTTTCTTTTGTATTAATCTGTTTTCTTTTGCATAAAATCATAATGCATATAGGAATCTAATAAATGCTTGTTGAATGTTAGATTCTCTCTAGTCAGCCCTACAAGCATTACAAACAGAAGAATTATAACTGTAGTCTGTCATTTTAATTTACCAATTACTAAATAATTTACAGAAATGAACTGTCATGCTGGGAGAATGATAATCAGAGTGAAACTGAGGCTCACCAAGACTTGAACATATGAGTATAACCACAAGTCCTATCAAAAAATATACTGTGTTTGCTGGGCATAGTTGCTCATGCCTGTAATCCCAGCACTTTGGGAGGCTGAGGTAGAAGGATCACTTGAGCCCAGGAGTTCAAGACCAGCCTGGGCAACATAGTGAGACCTTGTCTCTAAAAAAATTTTAAAATTGGCTGGGCATGGTCGTGAGCACCTGTGGTCCTAGTTACTGGGGAAGCTGAGGTAGGAGGCACTTGAGCCTAGGAGGTCAAGGCTGCAGTGAGCCAAAATCATGCCATTGCACTCCAGCTTGGGCAACAGAGTGAGACCCTGTCTCAAAAAAAGGAAAAAAAAATACTATGTCTAGTCCATAACCTGAAATATTTTTATCTTCATGTTCCTTATCATTCACTGAACTTTTATTTTTCTTTAAACATTTTTTTTTCTTTCTTTTCAAATTTGCTTCTACAGATTTCTTCATTCTCCATTTAGCAAGGTCATGGAAGATGTGGAGGAAACATTATTTGAAGAATTTGAAAACTATTCCTATGCCCTAGACTATTACTCTCTGGAGTCTGATTTGGAGGAAAAAGTCCAGCTGGGAGTTGTTCACTGGGTCTCCCTGGTGTTATATTGTTTATCTTTTGTCCTGGGAATTCCAGGAAATGCCATTGTTATTTGGTTCATGGGGTTCAAGTGGAAGAAGACAGTCAGCACTCTGTGGTTCCTCAATCTAGCCATTGCGGATTTCATCTTTCTTCTCTTTCTGCCCCTGTACATCTCCTATGTGGTCATGAATTTCCACTGGCCCTTTGGCATCTGGCTGTGCAAAGCCAATTCCTTCACTGCCCAGTTGAACATGTTTGCCAGTGTTTTTTTCCTGACGGTGATCAGCCTGGACCACTATATCCACTTGATCCATCCTGTCTTATCTCATCGGCATCGAACCCTCAAGAACTCTCTGATTGTCATTATATTCATCTGGCTTTTGGCTTCTCTAATTGGCGGTCCTGCCCTATACTTCCGGGACACTGTGGAGTTCAATAATCATACTCTTTGCTATAACAATTTTCAGAAGCATGATCCTGACCTCACTGTGATCAGGCACCATGTTCTGACCTGGGTGAAATTTATTGTCGGCTATCTCTTCCCTTTGCTAACAATGAGTATTTGCTACTTGTGTCTCATCTTCAAGGTGAAGAAGCGAAGCATCCTGATCTCCAGTAGGCATTTCTGGACAATTCTGGCTGTGGTTGTGGCCTTTGTGGTTTGCTGGACTCCTTATCACCTGTTTAGCATTTGGGAGCTCACCATTCACCACAATAGCTATTCCCACCACGTGATGCAGGCTGGAATCCCTCTCTCCACTGGTTTGGCATTCCTCAATAGTTGCTTGAACCCCATCCTTTATGTCCTAATTAGTAAGAAGTTCCAAGCTCGCTTCCAGTCCTCAGTTGCTGAGATACTCAAGTACACACTGTGGGAAGTCAGCTGTTCTGGCACAGTGAGTGAACAGCTCAGGAACTCAGAAACCAAGAATCTGTGTCTCCTGGAAACAGCCCAATAAGTTATTACTTTTCCACAAATCAGGATATGGCTTTTTATGTGGGTCCTCTGACTGATGCTTTCAGATTAAAATTGTTTCCAAGATAGAGAGCTGACTCTACTTTTATTGTTATTGTTTCTGGTCACTATATAGGCATCACATTTTTGTGTGGATATGAAACTTAGGAAGGACCCTCTTGACTCCTTGTGATGTGGCAATAAAAATTTTTTTTAAAAACTGAAAATACTTAGGAAGGATCCACATAATTTTTTCTGCAACTTAAATGAAATGCATCATTCTTGCTAATTATACCATGGTGAATTAATCACTTTTGAAGCAGTATCAGTTATTTTTTAAATAATAACTTTTCTAAAGCCTTAAGTCTTAATATTGAATATATGATTGGCCGGGCACGGTGGCTCACACCTGTAATCTCAGCACTTTGGGAGGGCAAGGCAGGCAGATCACTTGAGGTTGGGGGTTTGAGACCAGCCTGACCAACATGGAGAAACCCCGTCTCTACTAAAAATACAAAATTAGCCAGTCATGGTGGCACATGCCCGTAATCCCAGCTACTCGGGAGGCTGAGGCAGGAGAATCACTTGAACCTGGGAGACAGAGTTTGTGGTCAGCCGATATCATACCACTGCACTCTAGCCTGGGCAACAAGAGCAAAACTCTATCTCAAAAATAAATAAATATATGATTAACGAATTTTTAAAACATTACAATGTTTTCTTAAATTCATTTTAATTTTGTACAAATAACCTACTAGACACATTTTTAAAATGCAACATGTGTACTTAATTTCTTTATGTAATCTATGTATATACATTTATGAATTAAAGTAATTGTTGGTGATCTTAAAACATCTGTTTTAGTTAATGATTTGGGAGTTTTTTCTTCTTTCTCCCTCTCTCTCTCTCTTTGTTTTTTATAGTAGGAACAGCCTTTATTGGTTGCGATGGGAAGTGGAAGAGGAGGGGATATGACAGCTCGTGTTCCTGAGACGGTGTCCACAGATACTGTCGCTACACTCCAAAAACCCAGTTAACTAATGATGCTTAATAAACTCCTCCCAACCCTAGTTCTTAAAACAATTTATACTTGTGATATTATTCTCACAATTCTGAGGGTCAGGAATTCAAAGAAGTCAGAAGGGAGGTTCATCTCTCTCTGCTTTGCAATATCTGGAGCATCAGCTGGACTGAGATGATGCAAATCATAGCTGGAAGCTGCCTAAGACATCCCCTTCACTCCCTCCCTCTCCCCTCCCAACACAGCTATTCCACCATGGCACTTCAGGGTAGCCAGACTTCTTATGTGGCAATTCAGGGCTCCAAGAGGCCAAGGTGGACATTTCTAGTCCTCTTAAAGGCTATGACTGGTACAGGTACAGTATTACTTCTACTGTATTGTATTGGTCAAAGCAGGCATAGACCAGCTCAGGTTTAAGGGGAAGAGACACAGATCCCCACCTCTCAACAAGAAGAATGTCAAAAAAAAAATTACACTCCTCTTTAATCCTCTACAGTATCATTATAAACAGAAATGCTTTCAGAAAATTCTGTGTATCAGGTACCTATCAATGGTAGATTGAATAAAGAAAGTGTGGTACATCATGGACTACTACACAGCCACAAAAAATGTCCTTTGCAGCAACATGGATGGAACTGGAGGCCATTACCCTAAGTAAATTAGTGCAGGAACAGAAAACCAAATACTGCATGTTCTCACTTGTAAGTGGGAGCTAAGGCTGGGCTTAGTGGCTAATGCCTGTAATCTCAGCACTTTGGGAGGCCGAGGTGGGCGGATCACCCGAGGTCAGGAGTTCAAGACCAGCCTGGTCAACAAGGTGAAACCCCATCTCTACTAAAAATACAAAATTTAGCCAGGTGCTAATCCCAGCTACTCGGGAGGCTGAGGCAGGAGAATCACTTGAACCTGGGAGGCGGAGATTGCAGTGAACCGAGATCACACCACTGCATTCCAGCCTGGGCAACAGAGTAAGATTCTGTTTCAAAAAAAAAAAAAGGTCAGGTTCAGTGGCTCCCACTTGTAATTCCAGCACTTTGGGAGGCCGAGGGAGGGGAGATCACAAGATCAAGAATCAAGATCAGCCTGACCAACATGGTGAAACCCCGTCTCTACTAAAAATACAAAAAATTAGCTGGGCATGGTGGCACATGCCTGTAATCCCAGCTACTCAGGAGGCTAGGCAGAAGAATCACTTGAACCCGGGAGGTGGAGGTTGCAGTGAGCTGAGATCACACCACTGCACCAGAGTGAGACTCCATCTCAAAAAACAAAACAAACAAACAAAAAACCTGTTGCGTACTGTGCTCACTACCAGGGTGACAGGATTAATACTTCAAACCTCAGCATCATACAATATTCCCATGTAACGAATCTGCACATGTACCCCCCTAACTAAAATAAAAGTTGAAATTTTAAAAAAAGGGAATCGGTATGTAAACGTGTATAAACTAAGCGTATATATGAAAACACTGACATTCAGATGGCAAGCAGATTAGTCTAATTTCAGAATGATTTCAGAAAAATCATGGACATATTGATATATTTCCACCTTCTATTCCTATATTTATATAGACACCAATGTAAGATCAATAAAGCATACCTTTAGGTCAGTGACCTCTTCATGGTGCAAATCTGTTGAATTTTAGACTACACGTCCCTTCCAAATTATTTTTTCCCTAAGGTATATAAGCCCTGGGTCTTGGGGGTAATGGTGCAGGGATCCACCATCTTGTCTCACCACCATCCAAGACACAGATATGGCTTCTGTTCGTAAGTCTCTATCAGATGTTTCTTTCTGAGAAACTGGATATGTCAGCCTCTTTAGCCTCTCAGCTTCCTCAGACTTTGATGGTTGGTTTGCATAGACCTGCACAGCGTGGAATGGGTTTAGAAAGTGAGATTAAACCTGCATTAAAAATCCTAAAATAAGGTAGAAAATAATAAGTGCCATAACAGAGCCAAGGAGAAGTGCAGATTGTTCAGAGGAAAGAGATTGCATCCAACTGTGGAGGTGAAGAAACACTGGAAATCTATATCCTTGTCTTTGAGGTTTCCCAAAGATCCGCCTCTTATTCCAGTCACTGCTAGAGTCTGTCTTGTCTGACTCTGCTATTTGCTACAAGTATAAAAACATTTTTCAGTTTCTACAATTTCTCAATTTTCTTTTGAAAATTATGAAGGGAGCAGTCTTTTTGCCTGCCCCCATCCACAAAAGATGTGGCTTGCTCCTCCTTAACTTCCATCATGATTGTGAGGCCTCCCCAGTTATGTGGAACTGTGAGTCCAATTCAACCTCTTTCTTTTGTAAATTGCCCAGTCTCAGGTATGTCTTTATCAGCAGCGCAAAAACAGACAAATACAGTAAATTGGCACCAGTAGAGTGGGTCACTGCTGAAAAGGTACCTGAAAATGTGGAAGCAACATTGGAACTGGGTAACAGGCAGGGGTTGGAACAGTTTGGAGGGCTCAGAAGAAGACAGGAGAATGTGGGAAAGCTTGGAACTTCGTAGAGACTTGTTGAATGGCTTTGACAAAAATGCTGATAGTGATATGAACAATAAGGTCCAGGCTGAGGTGGTCTCAGCTGGAGATGAGGAACTTGTTGGGAACTGTAGCAAAGATGACTCTTGTTATGTTTTAGCAAAGAAACTGGTGGCATTTTGCCCCGCCCTAGAGATTTGTGAAACTTTGAACTTGAGAGAGATGATTTAGGGTATCTGACTTGCAGCAGTCCGTTTTCAGGCTGCTGATAAACACATACCCATGACTGGGCAATTTACAAAAGAAAGAGATTTAATGGACTTATAGTTCCACTTGGCTGGGGAGGCCTCACAATCATGGTGGAAGGCGAAAGGCATGTCTCACATGGGGCAGGTGAGAGAAGAGAGCTTGCACAGGGAAACTCTCCTTTTTAAAACCGTCAGATCTTGTAAGACTTACTCGCGATCGTGAGAATAGCACGGGAAAGACCTGCCCCATGATTCCATTACCTCCTATTGGGTCCCTCCCACAACACATGAAAATTCAAGATGAGATTTGGGTGGGGACACAGCCAAACCATATCATTCCACCCCGGCTCCTCCCAAATTTCATGTCCTCACATTTCAAACCCAATCATGCCTTCCCAACAGTCCTCCAAAGTCTCATTTGAGCATTAACTCAAAAGTCCACAGTCCAGGTTGGGCGCAGTGGCTCACACCTGTAATCCTAGCACTTTGGGAGGCCGAGGTGGGTGGATCACCTGAGATCAGGAGTTTGAAACCAGCCTGACCAACATGGAGAAACCCCGTCTCTACTACAAATACAAAATTAGCAGGGCATAGTGGCAATGTTCCAAAATGATCTCCTTTGACTCCATGTCTCACATCCAGGTCATGCTGATGCAAGAGGTAGTAGGTTACCATAGTCTTGGGCAGCTCCACCTCTGTGGCTTTGCAGGGTACAGCTTCCCTCCTGGCTGCCTTCATAGGCTGACATTGAGTGCCTGAAGCTTTTCCAGGCGGAGGGTGTAAGCTGTCAGTGGATCTACCATTCTGGGGTCTGGAGGACAATGGCCCTCTTCTCACAGCTCCACTAGGCGGCCTCAGTAGAAACTCTGTGTGGGGGCTCCCACTCCACATTTCCCTTCTGCACTACCCTGGCAGAGGTTCTCCATGAGAACCCTGCCCCTCCGCCTAGTTATCCAGGTGTTTCCATACATCTGAAATCTAGGCAGAGGTTCTCAAACTTCAATTCTTGATGTCTGTGCACTCGAAGGCTCAACACCATGTGGAAGCTGCCAAGGCTTGAGGCTTAAACCCTCTGAAGCCATGGCCCAAGCTCTAAATTGGCCTCTTTCAGCCATGGCTGGAGCAGCTGGGACACAAGGCACCAAGTCCCTAGGCTGCACACAGCTCGGGGACCCTGGGCCCATCCCACGAAACCACTTTTTCTTCCTAGGTCTCCAGGCTTGTGATGGGAGGGGCTGCCATGAAGACCTCTGATGTGCCCTGGAGACATTTTCCCTTTGTCTGTTGTCTTGGTGATTAACATTCGGCTCCCTGTTACTTATGCAAATGTCTGCAGCTGGCTTGAATTTCTCCTCAGAAAATGGGATTTTCTTTTCTATTACATTGTCAGGCTGCAAATTTTCCAAACTTTTATGCTCTGCTTCCCTTATAAAACTGAATGCCTTTAACAGCACCCAAGTCACCTCTTGAATACTTTGCTGCTTAGAAATTTATTCCACCAGATACCCTAAATCATGAGTAAAACATACCCATGACTGCATATCATGAGAACAGCATGAGAAAGCCCTGCCCCCATGATTCAATTACCTCCTGCCAGGTCCCTCCCACAACACATGGAAATTCAAGATGAGATTTGGGTGGGGACACAGCCAAACCATATCATGGCAGAAGAAATTTCTTTTTCTTTTTTTTTTTTTGAGACAGAGTCTCACTCTGTCACCTAGGCTGGATTGCAGTGGCATGATACAGAAGAAATTTCTAAGCAGCAAAGCATTCAAGGGGTGACCTGGGTGCTATTAAAGGCATTCAGTTTTACAAGGGATACAGAGCATAAAAGTTTGGAAAATTTGCAGCCTGACAATGCGATAGAAAAAGAAATCTCATTTTCTGAGGAGAAATCCAAGCTGGCTGCAGAAATTTACATAAGTAATGAGGAACCAAATGTTAATCACCAAGACAATGGGGAAAATGTCTCTAGGACATGTCAGAAAAACCTTTGAAGCAGCACCTCCCATCATAGGCCTGGAGGCATAGGAGGAAAAAGTGGTTTCATGGGCCAGGCCCAGGGTCTCCATACTGTGTGCAACCTAGGGATTTGGTGCATTGCATCCCAGTCACTCCAGCCATGGTCGAAAGGGTCCAGCGTAGAGCTTGGGCCATGGCTTCAGAGGGTTCAAGCTGCAAGCCTTGGCAGCTTCCATGTAGTGTTGAGCCTGTGAGTAGACAGACATCAATAATTGAGGTTTGAGAACCTCCACCTAGATTTCAGAAAATGTATGGAAATGCCTGAATACGCAGGCAGAAGTTTCCTATAGCAGCAGAGGCAGGGTCCTCATGCAGAACCTCTGCTAGGGCAGTGCAGAAGGGAAATGTGGGGTGGGAGACCCCACACAGAGTCCCTACTGAGGCACCACCTAGTGGAGCTGTGAGAAGAGGGCCACTGTCCTCTAGACCCCAGAAAGGTAGATCACTGACAGCTTGCACCATGCACCTGGAAAAGCTGCAGACACTCAATGCCAGCCTGTGAAGGCAGCCAGGAGGGAGGATGTACCCTGCAAAGCCACAGGGGTGGAGCTGCCCAAGACTATGGGAACTTACTGCCTCTTGCATCAGCATGACCTGGATGTGAGACATGGAGTCAAAGGACATCATTTTGGAGCTTTAAGATTTGACTGCCCTGTGGATTCTGGACTTGCATGAGGCCTGTAGCCTCAAATTGTTTTGGCCAATTTCTCCCATTTGGAACAGCTATATTTACTTAATGCCTGTATCCCCATTGTATCTAGGAGGTGACTAACTTGCTTTTGATTTTGTAGGCTCATAGGCAGAAGAGACTTGCCTTGTCTCAGATAAGACTTTGGACTCTAGACTTTTGAGTTAATGCTGAAATGAGTTGAGACTTTGGGATACTGTTGGGAAGGCATGATTGGTTTTGAAATGTGAATATATGAGATTTGGGAGGGGCCAGGAGTGGAATGATATAGTCTGACTCTGTGACCCCATCCAAATCTCATCTTGTACCTCCCATAATTTCCATGTGTTGTGGAAGGGACCTGGTGGGAGATGACTGAATCACGGGGGTGGGTCTTTCTTGTACTGTTCTTGTGATAGTGAATGGGTCTCACGAGATCTGATGGTTTTAAAAGTGGTAGTTTCTCTGCACAAGAGAAACTCTTTTTGCCTGCCACCATTCACATAAGATGTGACTTGAGGCTGGGTGCAATGGCTCATGCCTGTAATCCTAGCACTTTGGGAGGCTGAGGCAGGTGGATCACGAGGTCAGGAGATCAAGACCATCTTGGCTAACACAGTGACACTCCATCTCTACTAAAAATACAAAAAATTAGCCAATCGTGGTGGCACGTGCCTGTAATCCCAGCTCCTCTGGAGGCTGAGGCGGGAGAATCGCTTGAACCCGGGAGGCGGAGGTTGCAGTGAGCTGAGATCACCCCACTGCACTCCAGCCTGGGTGACAGAGCAAGACTCCGTCTCAAAAAAGAAAAAAAAAAAGTGACTTGCTCCTCCTTACCTTCCACCATGAGTGAGGCCTCCCCAGCCATGTGGAACTGCAAGTCCAATTAAACCTCTTTTTTTTTGTAAATTGCTGAGTCTTGGGTATGTCTTCATCAGCAAATGGACTGATACACACAGTGTTATTTCTTGAATCAGTAACTTTTTTTTTTTTTTTTGTGGTGATGAAGTCTTGCTCTGTTGCCCAGACTGGAGTGCAGCGGCATGATCCTGGCTCACTGCAACCTCCGCCTCCTGGGTTCAAGCGATTCTCCTGCCTCAGCCTCCCGAGTAGCTGGGACTAAAGACGCGTGCCACTATGCCTGGATAATTTTTTGTATTTTTGGTAGAGACGGGGTTTCACCGTGTTAGCCAGGATGGTCTCCATCTCCTGACCTTGTGATACGCCCGCCTCAGCCTCCTAAAGTGCTGGGATTACAGCCATGAGCCATTGTGCCTGGCTGAATCAGTAACTTTAAAAATACATATATTTTCTTAGCTTCTTGTGAATGCTAACATTAGACCATGTAGTGGCTATGTTTTTAACTGTTAACCTCACGTGACAATCAAATCTGGCTTCAGACATTATTCAAAAAAAAAAAAAAATTGTGGCATCGCTCATCATTTCCTAAACATCTGTCATTCCCAAACTTCATGGTTTCTGCCATATCCAAAATAGGTGAAGGGAAAACAGGAAGAAAAAGGTCCATTTTGGTCAGGCTCAGTGGCTCACGCCTGTAATCCCAGCACTTTGGGAGGCCGAGGCAGGCGGATCACAAGGTCAGGAGATCCAGACCATCCTGGCTAACATGGTGAAACCCCGTTTGTACTAAAAACACAAAAAATTAGCCGGGCGTGGTGGCGGGCACCTGTAGTCCCAGCTACTCGGGAGGCTGAGGCAGGAGAATGGCGTGAACCCTGGAGGCGGAGCTTGCAGTGAGCCGAGATCGCGCCACTGCACTCCAGCCTGGGCGACAGAGCAAGACTGTCTCAAAAAAAAAAAAAAAAAGTCCATTTTGAGCTTCCAGCCCTTTGTGCAGGCTTTAACCCTGCCTCCTCCACCACCAGCGTTTGAAATATTCCACTCTGGGGTTCCCAGGATCAGGAGAAAAGAAGATCCAAAAAAGCTTAGAATTATGTCAACTTATCCTTAGTTTGGGTAAAAGGAGAGACTCTCAAGGCCGTAGATGAAAGAGGAAGACTGAGGAGGAGGAAGGGAACTAAGCAACCAGAAGCAGAAGGGAATTATGCAGCAGGGGGTCTTCTGAAGGTAACACTCCAGGGACGTGCTTCCCAACCTTCATCAGAGCCACTTTTCCCATTAGACACTATGGGCACAGCACACACTATGGGCCTGTGGGCTTTCTAAGGACCTAAGAAAATGTTTGGGCTGGGCGCGGTGGCTCATGCTTGTAATAACAGCACTTTGGGAGGCCTAGGTGGGCAGATCACCTGAGGTCAGGAGTTTGAGACTAGCCTGGCCAACATGGTGAAACCCCGTCTCTACTAAAAATACAAAAAATTAGCCCGACATGGTGGTGTGCACCTGTAGTCCCAGCTAACCTCAGGAGGCTGAGACACGAGAATCGCTTGACCCTGGGAGGCGGAGGTTGTAGTGAGCTGAGCTGGTACCACTACACTACAGCCTGGGCGACACAGTGAGACTCTGCCTCCAAAAAAAAAAAAAAAAGAAAATATTTGAGACCTTAAAAAATGTATTGGGATTGACATGTGTCTGCAGTCCCAGCTACTTGGGAGGCTGAGGCAGAAAGATCCCTTAAGCCCAGGAGTTTGAGTCTGCAGTGAGCTATGATTTTACCACTGCACTCCAGTCTGGGTGATAGAGCAAGACCCTGTCTCTAAAAAATTTTAAAAAAAACTAAACTATATATATGTGTGTGTGTGTGTGTGTGTATATATATATATATATATATATATATATAGGCTCTAGAATACAAAAAGAAAACTTGAGAGTCAAAACTAATAAATCCTTAATCACATTTATAAAATATACCTTTATGTCAATTAATCAAACGAAGTACTTCATAATTACATAAAAATGTTTCAGTGTTTGATCTGAGCAGTGGAGCTTCCAAAAAGAAAAATGTCTTGCTACAAAAGTCTCAGAGGAATTCTGAATCCATTTGAGAATCTAATGAAAGTTATAGTTTGTTTCCCCAGAAAAATGCTTTTAAATAAACTTCAGGGAGTCCCTAGACCCCAGTTTAAGAACCCTAGTTTAGGTGGTTTTTAAAATAGCTAATAGTTGGGATATAACATGAATCCACCAGTGGAAAGTAGCAAATAGTGTAGGCACTTCTCAGCAGAAACAGGAGTTAATTTTTCAAATTCTCAGTTTAAGGAAAGATCCAAAGAGTAACATAAAACCCCAAGCTTGGACACAGGCTTGGGGACTCCAAGCCTCTTCCCTGGTGGTTGGAATCAGGTTATCGGTGAGGGTGGGAAAGGGATCTCCAGAGATCTAATGAAGAACAGGATGACTGACTGTTTATAGGACAGAGGGGCTGGAGAAGAGGCATACTTTCTACTGGGGCATAGAACTGATGAGACAGACTTGCCTCCCTCTCAATGAAAGGAAGTGCTTTGAAATAGAGGGTGAGTCCCAGGACCACAGAAGCAGGATATCTGGATTTGAGTTATGACTTAAACACATTCTAGTCCTGTGACCTTGGCTAAATTAATTCCAAGTTCTAGACCTCCATTTCCCCCATCTGGAAAATGGGGATAGGGTTACTGTGAAAATTAAATGAGTTAATGCAGGTAAAGCATTTAGAACAGTGTTTTAGCTCTAGAAATACTTGATAGATATACTAGCTGGGTTTGTTGTTATTGTGGTTTTTTTTTTCGAAGACAGAATTTCACTCTTGATGCCCAGGCTGGAGTGCAGTGGCGCGATTTCTGCTCACTGCAACCTCTGCCTCCCAGGTTCAAGCAATTCACCTTCCTCAGCCTCCCAAGTAGCTGGGATTACAGGCGCCTGCCACCATGCCTAGCTAATTTTTCTATTTTTAGTAGAGATGGGGTTTCACCATGTTGACCAGGCTGGTCTTGAACTCCTAACCTCAAGTGATCCACCTGCCTTGGCTTACCAAAGTGCTGGGATTACAGGCATGAGCCACTGTTCCCGGTGGGTGGTTTGTTTGTTTGTTTGTTTGCTTGTTTGTTTGAGACAGGGTGTTACTTTGTTGCCCAGGTTGGAATGCAGTGGTGTGATAATAGCTCACTGCAGCCTTGAGCTCCCGGGCTTAAGCAATCCTTGAGGCTCTTTTCTCTGCCTCAGTTTCCAGAGTAATAGCTGGTATTATACTTATTAAATGAAATGCCTGGCACCTTCTGACATAGTAACTGCTCAATAAATGTTAGATCACTTCCTCCTCTTGAATGACTGTAACAAGCTCACCAGAAGAATAAGGAAACCACACAAATAACTCTAAAACAAGAGTTACTATAAGTGCTACAAAAGAAGTATTATGTGCTAGCAAGCTGCAAGGGGTAGGGAAGGAGAGGAATGAAAGGTTTTTTGAAAGAGGTATCTGAAGGACATCTTGAAGAGTGCCAACAATGTTAACAAGTGCAGGTGAGAAAGGAGGATAGTTCAGGTAGGTGACACAGCAATAGCAAATGTTCAGAGATTGGAAACCATGGACTATGTTCAGAAAAAAGAGACTAGTCCCATTTTATAGGGACAGAGTCAGGATAGAAGATTCTGCCTGGCACAGTGGTTCATCATGTCTATAATCCTAGCACTTTGAGAGGCCAAGGTGGGAGGATTGCTTGAGGCCAAGAGTTTGAGACCAGCCTGGGCAACATAGTGAGACCTTGTCTCTACTAAAAATAAAAAAAATTAGCCAGGTGTGGTGGCACACACCTGTAATCCCAGCTACTTGGGAGGCTGAGGTAGGAGGATTGCTTGAGCCCAGGGTGTCAAAGCTGCAGTGAGACATGATCGTGCCACTACACTCCAGCCTGGGCAACAGAGTGAGATCCTGTCTCAAAAAAAAAAAAAAAAAAAAGGCCAGGCATGGTGGCTCACACCTATAATCCCAGCACTCTGGAGGCTGAGGCAGATGGATCAACTTGAGGCCAGGAGTTGGCCAGCCTGGCCAACATGGCGAAACCCCATCTCTACTAAAAACACAAAAAATTAGCCAAGCGTGGTGGCGCATGCCTGTAATGCCAGCTAATTGGGAGGCTGAGGCACAAAAATTGCTTGAGCCTGGGAGGCAGAGGTTGCAGTGAGCCGAGATTGCACCACTGCACTCCAGTCTCAGCCACAGAGTGAGGCTCTGTCTCTAAATAAATAAATAAATAAATAAGATTTACAAACTAGTGTCAGGTTTGAATAACTCTTCAGTACTCTTACATATGGGCAGTACTGTTCTTTTGGGATGCATATTGAGAAGTCTATTTTGCTTTTATTTTTATTCTACCGAAAGCTATTCAGGCCTGCTAATAATATTCCAAATAACAGACCCTCAGTTAAGGACATTTCCTGGGCCGGGCGCGGTGGCTCACGCCTGTAATCCCAGCACTTTGGGAGGCTGAAGTAGGTGGATCACTTGAGGTCAGGAGTTCGAGACCAGCCTGGCCAACATGACGAAACCCCGTACTCTACTAAAAGTACAAAAATTAGCTGGGTGTGGTGGCGGGTGCCTGTAATCCCACCTACTCCGGAGGCTAAGGCAGAAGAATAGCTTGAACAAGGGAGGCAGAGGTTGCAGTGAGCCAAGATTGCGCCACTGTACTCCAGCCCGGGTGATAAGAGCAAGACTCTGTCTCAAAACGAAAAAAAAAAAAAGACATTTCCTGAATGCAACCATTATGATTCATACAGTGTATGTAATGAGAATGTCTATCAGTCTCAATTTTCACAAGGTTAAGTTTACTCTTATGTGATATTTTCTTATCCCTCACCTTAATTGAGAATATGAAACAAGGATTACACTGATGAAATAGGATTAAACTGTCTAAAAGCAGGGATGAAGAACCTTCCGTATTCTGTCACCAATACATCATCTGGCCTATGAACACCCTGGTTTATGTTCCTCCTCTATCACTTACTTGTGACTTTGTATATTTACTGACTAATCATGGACAAATAATCTTTCAGAGTTCCATTTCCTCATCTGTAAATGGTGATAACAGTGTCTGCCTGGTTTATCTCAGGCTTATAAAGTAGGGTTGAAATTAGAAAATGTATATGAGGCACAGTTTTTATTCTACAAACAATTGCCATTGCCAAATTGCATTTGTTTGGAAAAAATTATACATATATTCTCAAACACTATTGTAACTCTTTTGTATTTATGCCTTTGTCCATAAGCATATCTTTTCATACTAATAGTCCATGAAATATCAAGCATTTTTCAATGTTGCTATAGACTTACTTTTAAAAAATAAAAAGTTTAGGCTGGGCGTGGTGGCTCACACCTGTAATCCCTGCACTTTGGGAGGCCGAGGTGGGTGGATCACTTGAGGTGAGGAGTTCAAGACCAGCCTGGCCAACATGGCGAAACTCCATCTCTACTAAAAATACAAAAATTAGCTGGGCATTGTGGCACACGCATGTAATCCTGGCTACTTGGGAGGCTGAGGCAGGGGAATCACTTGAACCTGGAAGGTGGAGGTTGCAATGAGCTGACATCGCTCCATGGCACTCCAGCCTGGGCAACAGAGCGGGACTCCATCTCAAAAAAATAAAGTTTATAAAATATTTCATTGAATACATATGCCATAATTTAGACATTTCCATCTGTGAGAATTATAAGTCATTTGATCTCCTTGCTTTCGTTCACATCACCCCCAGATCAAAGCTGTCTTAATGTTAATATTCTCTGGTTTGGAAACCTCATATAACATGCCAGTCTGTAATTCAAATGTGTCTACAGGCTGGCCGCATCCTATCTTAAGATTCCAAACACACACTGCAAAATCTCATGAATTTGTCTAATTCCTTCCCAGATCTTTATATCCGATTCTTCCAAAAAACTTTTCATCAATTCTAGCCTTCTCTGACCTTCTGAACTTTTAGATTATTTGCTTAATCCGCAAACAAATGACTTTTATTTTTTAACAATTTTATGTTTGAATTGCCTGCCTATACTAGTTTTCTTCTCTTCTTTTGTGTTTTTTTGTTTCATCTAACAAAGCAATATGGAAGGAATCAGTTTTGAGTTCCCACAGTGTGCCCAGCCCTCTGCTAGGGATGCTGAACATGAAAAATATTGTTTCAGGCTGGACACGGTGGCTCACACCTGTAATCCCAGTACTTTGGAAGGCCAAGGTGGAAAGATCACTTGAGTCCGGAAGTTCAAAGCCTGGGCAACATAGCAAGACCCCATCTCTAAAAAAATTTTTTTTAAATTAACTGGGTATGGCGGCATGTGCCTGTAGTCCCAGCTACTCAGGAGGCTGAGGTAGAATTGCTTAAGCCTAGGAGTTCAAGGCTGCAGTGAGCTGTGATTGTGCCACTGCACTCCAGCCTGGATGACAGATTCAGGAGACCCTGTTTCAAAAAAACAAAAAAAAAAGAAAAGAAAAACTTTCATAGTCATTATAATCATTTATGGGGAATGCAGAAAAAAAAGTAGGCTCTTTTTTATCTTTACTTCCTTCCATTCTAAAGCCAGAAACAGGAAAAGAAAAAAAAAAAAAAAAAAAAAAGGTCTGTCTCTTTGTAACCCAGTGCCTTCTGAGCTATTGGTTTACAACAAGTTCACGGACTGGGCACAGCAGCTCACGCCTGTAATCCCAGCACTTTGGGAGGCCGAGGAGGGCGGATCACGAGGTCAGGAGTTCGAGATCAGCCTGGCCAACATGGTGAAACCTCATCAAACTAAAAATACAAAAAATTAGCTGGACATACTGCCGGGAGCCTGTAATCCCAGCTACTCGGGAGGCTGAGGCAAGAGAATTGCTTGAACCCGGGAGGCAGAGGTTGCAGTGAACTGAGATTGCGCCACTGCACTCCAGCCCAGGCAACAGAGTGAGACTCCACCTCAAAAAAACAAAACAAAACAAAACAATTCATTCAGTATATTGGCTCTCAAGAAAATGAGTATCAGGGTTTTCTACTGCAGCACTGCCCATAATAACAAAACATTAAAAGCAACCTAAGGATCCAATCAACAAGAGACTGTCTAAATGAACTATGAGAAAGTGAATTATGAAGTGAGAACATGAATTATGCATCTATTAAATAATGATGTACTATTAATGGGATATCCAAGGCATAATCTCCAAGGTGTTCATTTTCTTTTCTGGTTTTTTTTTTTTTTTATTTTTAGTACAGACAGGGTTTCACCATGTTGGCCAGGCTGGTCTCGAACTCCTGACCTCGTGATCCACCCGCCTCTGGGATTACAGGCATGAGCCACTGAGCCTGGCCATTTTGTTTTTTTTTTTTTTGAGACAGAGTGCAGTGGTGAGATCTCAGTTCACTACAACCTCCGCCTCCTAGGTTCAGGTGATTCTCCTGCCTCAGCCTCCCAAGTGGCTGGGACTACAGGTGCGGACCACCATGCCCAGCTAATTTTTGTATTTTTAGTAGAGACAGGGTTTCACCATGTTGGCCAGGATTGTCTAGATCTCTTGACCTCATGATCTGCCCACCTTGGCCTCCGGAAGTGTTGGGATTACAGACGTGAGCCACCGCGCCCGGCCCCAAGGTGTTCATTTTCCTAAGGAAAATGAAAGGTGTAGAAGTCTATGTGGTATGTTACAGTTAGTCTATGCATAAGCTTATGGTAGCTCTGGAAAGACCTAAGAACCTGATAATACTGCTTTGATGGAGTGGAACTGGAGGCCTAGGGGACAGGAGAGACTTCACTGTATTCGCTCTTGAATTTTGAACTGTTGGTATATTACCTATTTTTTTTTCTTTTGAGATGGAGTCTCGCTTCTGTCACCCAGGCTGGAGTGCAGTGGCGTGATCTCAGCTCACTGCAACCTCTGCATCCCGGGTTCAAGCGATTCTCCTGCCTCAGCCTCCCAAATAGCTGGGACTACAGGCGCATGCCACCACACCTGGCAAATTTTTTGTATTTTTAGTAGAGACAGGGTTCCACTGTGTTAGCCAGGATGGCCTAGATCTCCTGACCTCGTGATCCACCCGCCTCGGCCTCCCAAAGTGCCGGGAATACGAGTGTGAGCCACCGCTTCCAGCCATCTATTTTTTAAATATGAAGTTAAAAGATAATCATCAAAATATTTTTTATTCAAGGGTATGGAATCAAGATTTCAAAATGGTATGCTTCATCATTCATCACTGTAGGATTCTGAAGACATCTGTGGTTTGAAATGACCATTCTAAATTTTTTGACTACCTTTAAACAAATTATTATCTGCTGATACTTAACATTTTGGCCAAGCTATTTGGAACTCACCCCCTTCACCATGTCAATAATTGCAAATTCGTATTACCATTCACTTCAGTTTATTCACGGTTTGCGGTTTTTTTTGGTTTTTTTTTTTAAGGCGTTTTCAGAATTTCCAGGCTCTCTGGTTTTCCCTAAAATGTAGTGTTGCCCTCTGCTGGCTCTCATGATAATGACAACCTGAAAATGTCTCCCATGATTTTAGGCTGCTGGTTGGAGATATTGCTTAGAGATATTATTCAATGTATATATCTGTTAAATAAATCTTCCTTACAATATAGTTTCCCACAGTCATGGCAGTCAAAACATAAAATCAGACCGAGAGGAAATAGCACCGTCTAGTTCTATTAAAAAATTGACCTAGGGGCCAGGCATGGTGGTTTATGCCTGTAATCCCAGCACTTTGGGAGGGCGAAGTGGGTGGATCACCTGAGGTCAGAAGTTCGAGACCAGTCTGACCAAAATGGTGAAACCCCATCTCTAATAAAAATATAAAAATTAGCCGGGCGTGGTGGCATATGCCTGTAATTCCAGCTACTCAGCGGGCTGAGTCAGGAGAATTGCTTGAACCTGGGAGGCGGAGGTTGCAGTGAGCCAAGATTGTGCCACTGCAGTCCAGCCCGGGCGACAGAGCGAGACTTCGGTCCCCCCCCCAAAAAAAAAAAAATTGACCTAAAATTTTTTGATCATTTGAGATCAGCAATTCTCAAGCACTGCTTTTGTAAAACTACTATTAAAAAAACAAAAAACAAACAAAAAAAAACTATCAAATGTTAGCCAGACCTCAAATTCCCTGTCAAGATGAAGCTGTTTCCAATACTTGACTATCACTTTACCCAACATACTACCCTCATCCCAGTATTTACCTGCTGCATGAGGACCAATCAGATTTCCAAATCCAAGTAAAATATTCCACCTCCACAACCCAGCACCTATGAATCTTCACAGCAAAGTCAAGTTTTCCTGGGAAGCCTGGGAACCAGTTACCCTTATAATCCTCCTCCCAGGACACAGTGCTATACTCCAAATCACATTCCCAACACTTAAAAGATGGTTTATTTACAACATGAGTCATCATTTTAAATTTGTAACCTGTTAAGTAGTTACAATTCATGCCAAATTCTGGGAAGCCCTCCCTCCTCTGGGTTAGGTGTTTTCTAGTAGCATCACACATCTCACATCTTCCAGTTCCCAATGCAAAGATGACAGGTTACAACAAATCACATCATCAGGCATTGCTAAGGACATCACAAATGGGTAAAGCTGCACTAGTTTTTTTTATTTTGACAGGACCTTGCTGTCAAAAGAGGCTTTTGGTTCTTTTGGTCTTTGGACCTTGCTCCACCCAGGCTGCAGTGCAGTCACACAACCTTGGCTCACTGCAGTTCCAACCTCCTGGGCTCAAGCAATCCTCCCACCTCAATCTGCCAAATAGCTGGGAATACAGGGGTGCACCACCAAGCCCAGCTAATTTTTGTATTTTTTTGTAGGGGCAGGATCTCTCCCCATTGCCCAGGCTGGTATTAGCCTCCTGGTATCGATCCACCCACTTCAGCCTCCCAAATTGCTGGGATTACAGGCATGAACCACCACACCTGGCCTGCACTACAATTTTCTAACAACAAAGCCGAACCAAATTTTTATTATTTAGGAATCACATATTCATTTAATTCCTTCCCTCAAAATGAAAGGAATATATACACCACCCTCCTATGTAACATACTCAAGAGCCAAAGGTAATCTTTCAAGCTTTTATTTAAATGCCATGATCCAGGATGGATTTTAGATCTTGTTGAAAGCAGCCACATCCATGGACTGCACATAGTCCTCAAAAGCAGTGATCTGCTCCTCCAGCATATCTGTTCCAACTTTATCATCTTCAACCACACACTGTATTTGAAGTTTCTTAATTCCGTATCCCACTGGAACTAGTTTAGCTAAAAAGAGCATTAAGAAAAATCTTAGTTAGAAAAGTCTTGTAGAGGAAGGTTGAAGCTGTATACAAATTCCAGATGTCAGTTTCAAAAAAAAAAAAAAAAGGCAAAGCCTAAACTCACATGAGCCCCAGACTAAGCCGTCTGCTTGAATGCTTCTGACGCACTCCTCTAATTTTGCCATATCTGTCTCATCATCCCAAGGTTTCACATCTAGTAAGATGGAAGACTTGGCAACAAGTGCAGGTTCTAAAAAAATAAACAGCATTATTCAAATAATGAACTGTATTTTTTTACCCTACTCCAAGACACAAACAAATCACCTCAATTTGTTTGGAGACTGACTATCTCCTTAGCCAAACAAAACTACAGATACATCTTGTGTCTGTCACACATATGCCCACTTTCTGTTTTGCTAAGAAAGAGGTGTTTGTGTTAACAGTTTCTTTCCCACAGAGGAATGCCACAACTGCTACCATAAGAACAGCTGCAGACCAGTAGCTGTGGAAGAACTTCTACAGGAGGTTTTAAAATATTGACCTGTTCAAGGAATGTGGAGGAAATTACTTAAAGGTCAAGCTTTGAAAAAGATTACTTACATTATCATGAAATGAAGTTAAAAACAAATGACCTACTTTTGGCTTTCTTTGATTCATATTGTGCAAGACGTTCTTCTCTTAGCCTCTTTGCTTCTTCACTTTCCTGTAAAGAAAAAAAATTAATCCACTTCAGAAAGCCGGTTGTCCTCTGCTTAAAGCTAGTGGGGTCATCACAAAAAAGACTGGCTTAATCAGAAAAAAGCAAATCCATCACGAACTCAGCCGAAAGATGGTGATTTGATTTTATTCATCATGCAACCAGTCAGAATTTGAAAAAGGCATATAAGTTAAAGCCAGGATTCAAATCCAGGTAATTTGGTTTAACCACATTGATAAAATTGCTGATCGATGTATTCTTTTTTTTTTTTTTTGAAACGGAGTCTTGCTCTGTCGCCCAGGCTGGAGTGCAGTGGCATGATCTCAGCTTACTGCAACCTCCGCCTCCCAGGTTCAAGCAATTCTCTGCCTTAGCCTCCTGAGTAGCTGGGATTACAGACACCCGCCACATTTTTTTAAATTTTTAGAACAGACAGGGTTTCACCATCTTGGTCAGGCTGGTCTTGAACTCCTGACCTCGTGATCCACCTGCCTCAGCCTCCCAACATGCTGGGATTACAGGCATGAGCCACCGTGTCTGGCCGATATATTCTTTATAGAAGATGCCATACCTCCTCATCATCAGATCCAAAGAGATCAATATCATCATCATCTTTACTATCTGTAGCTCCACTTCCTGTAGTGTCTTCCACATCAGCAGGACCATACTTGCCCAAAGCTTTCTTCACTCCTGGCAGGCTTGAAAAACATTTAAATTCAACCACTATTGAGCTAGTATAACATACTTTTCCAGACAATACAAAATAACTTGTTTTAATCACTACTTATCACTAGATCCCTTTTGCAATAATAATTTACCCTTTCACATGCTCCCAGGTAAACACTATCATATGTTCAACTCCTCACCCGACAAGCATTAGTACCATGTGAGACATTATTTTCAATACTCACTATGATTTACTCTTTCAGTATGAACATTTCTGTTTGAGATTTCATTAAGTATGCTCAGTTCCATTCTTAGTGAACTGGAGTCCACTTCCCCAAACTTCCACCCTTGTTGGCAGTTTCAGAAGAATGGCCAAGGACTGAATGAATGAGCCACCCTCTCACCCCAGAGGTGGGCCCCCCAGGTCAAGGTCGAGGCACATTGGCAGGGCAGTGTGGGGAAAAGTTGAATTGCTGCTGTCCATGTTCTACCTGTTCTGTGAAAAAATGGAGGGCTTCAGTCTCTTGGCCTTCTCAGGTTACAGAAAAATTTAGCTTACAATACCCCAACAAAACTAAAGTAGCCTGGGTCTAGTTTTGTCATGTGAACATCCTGATAAAGCTTCGAGAGTAGCCTTATTCTTCAGCTAGATACAAAGATGATTTTACCTGGCCTTTTCCTTTTCGTAGGACTTGATGTGATTATACCAACGTAGGGCATGACACAAGTCAGCAGGCGGTGGCCCGGACACGGCTTCAAATACTGCCACATCTGCTTGTGATGGCACATACCTGCCAATGACACAGAGACATTCACACACACCTTTGAAAAACAAACGCCAGCGAATAAATAATCAGTGCCTATGCATCACATTAATTAGTGGGCACTAACTCCGGTAGGGTTGCTTTAATGCTTTTCTTTTCTTATTATCTCCTTAAAATCAAACCATATGTTTGGGTCACCGCGCTATCCTGAGAAATGTCTGCCACTTAGTAGACCTCAAATACTGCAATCTCTAACGTTGCTCTATCTACAACCTAACATGTATTAACTGGGCAGCGATGCGGAAACACCTGGCTGAATTAAGTGTAAATAAAGCACATTTTAACCTTCCTTTGCTCGTGAGCCGCTCCCCAGAGGCCGGGCTCGCACCACACGAGGGCCTTGGGAGATGGCCACGGGGCGCTTTCCCGTCATCCTCGAAAGGGCCCTGGGGCCCGGTCTCCCTCCCTCCAGCGGCAGCCGACACGCTGCGCCACGTGGCCCCGGCCCCGGTCCCAGAAACCTCCCCACCACCCCGACACTGCCGGGCCGCTCACCCCTCGATGTAGCTCTTGTCCGCCAGGTAATCGTTGAGCACCTGGAGTCCGGCGGGGCTTTTCAGGTCTCCGAAACCCATGGTGTCGGCTGTACCCGAGAGCTGGGAAGCAGCAGAAAGAGAGCGCACAAGTTGTGGGCGCCCCGCGCTTAAGAGAGGAAAAAGGGCCCGCAGAAGCCGGAAAATTCCTTATATAGAGACGGAGGCGTTTCCCTCCACCACGCCGGACCGAAGGTTAAAGGTCAAAGTACGTTAGCATTCCCACTTCTCCACGTACGAATTGGGGGCCCTGAATTAAACGGCTCACAAATTGTCCCTGGACCTTTCGTTGCGTTTGGAAATAAATTAATAAAACGGGCATGTCTTAAGTTCGTACCTCCACGGCTCCCGAAGATGACGGGAACCGCCCCTAGAAGCGCCGGAGATGACCGAAGACGCTCGGCCACGAGGCTGCCGGCCACTTCCGGCGGAACTGCGGGTCCAAGTTGTCCTTCCCGCCTCCGGGCTGGGCCGACCTCAGCTCCGCCCTCTGGTCGGCTGACGGAAATTGCCGACAAACTTATCGAATGCAAGGATTCTAGTCCCTCCGGGCTTTCCGTTCTCCAGGCCCGGCTGACAGAGTTAGCTGAGGCCGCCATATTGAGTAAGCGACCCGGCCTCCAAGGGGGTAGTTGTGGTCCAGACAGTTTAGCAGAACAGCCTCCGCGGCTCCGGGGAGAAGGTGAGGTCTTGTATGGATGGGAAGGGTGAGGTGCATGGGTCAGAGGCTTATTTATTGACGGGACTGTTTCCTTTGGCCCACGCGACTTAGTCTTCTCTTGTCCTTGACTGGGAGCCGCCTCCCGCCCCACCGCCTCGGAAGCCCCTGAGAGCCGGCAAGTGGGGGCTTTTAGCCACGGTCTCTGGTCTGATGGAGCAGAAAGGAAGATGAGGATCAGGGGGCCCTCGGGAGCGCTGGCCCGAATGCGGGCTTGTAGGTGACCTTCCCTCTGCAGGGAAAATTCAGGACATTCTCCTCTCAGAGGAGGCCGTTTTATTCCCCGGGAGAGGACCAGTGTCCGATGACTTAAGCCTTAATACTGAGCCTTTCCCCCCAGATTTTTACACGCCTGGTACAGTACATGATTGTTTGGTCGCTGTTGTGTTAGCAGTGGCTCACGCTTCTGTTGTCCTTATT
Organism: Papio anubis; assembly: GCF_008728515.1. NCBI lineage: Eukaryota > Metazoa > Chordata > Mammalia > Primates > Cercopithecidae > Papio > Papio anubis. The sequence goes on along the minus strand of NC_044985.1, from coordinate 90,071,932 downwards.
TGTTTTGTCCATTGACCACGTTGGACAGAATTTTTTAATTCCTTTCACTAACGGGAAGTTGAGAAAAATGACTTTTTGAAAAGTTAGCTCAGGGTTGCATTGCGAATAACAAAATATTGTTTACAAGTTATTGGGATCTATGCTTGTACTGTGAGGTCTTGGATCAGACACAACTTCACACACGAATTGACAGTATAGAAGTGTAACAATAACTTTTTGATGAATAAACAGGTTATTTTTGTTTTGCGGAATATTCTTGTTTTCACCGACTTAACGCTGCCAGAGCACCTGCACTTTTTAAATCCGGAAAAGTGGTCCCTACAAATTAACGACCAGAAATTAGAGATTCAGTTCACTTAACAGTTACTGAACGTTTACTACGAGCCAGAAATGAGTCCGTAAAGAAGAATAAAATGGGTGATATTCTGGGGAATCGTCAGGAAATGTTAGGCTGGTCAATGAAACTGAGAAAAGGCTTCGAAGCCAAGATTTGAAGGATAAGGAGGGGCCAGGGAAGAACATTTCAGTCCGAGGTCACTGCCAGTGGCAAGAGGGGAGGGGCTGTGTCGGAATAGTGTGGAAGCCTGGTGACCTGTTAAGAAGATATTGAAATACTCCAGGCAAGGAGTGATGGTGGATTGGGATAGGGTGGTACCTTGGAAGGCAGGAAGTAGATGGATGAATCCATGTTGGAGAACGTGGAATAGTATAGTCCCTATACGGAAAAGTATCCAGTCTACTTTTAGAAATGACATTTTAGTCATTAACATTTTTCCATCTAAAGATATAATTATTTCTATTGCTACTTGGTATATCAGTGTTCAAAGCACATATCGAAGTGTTGCAAATCTGTATTTCTTACGTTGGACTATGCCTTGATGCTGGATGTCAACAGCCTAGTTCTAGTTGATTTCCTATCCAAAGTGAGTACTATTTTTATATCGTATTGGAGATAAGAAAGTATTAAAGTTTTAAAATTGTTGATTTCAAATCTGTCAGTGCTCTAATGGAGTAAGTTTAGGTTTACATTTATGCCATCAGTAGTTTTTAGTAGGACAGTTGCTACTCTAGTTCTAGAACTTGGTGATAAGACTATTTGGTGGTTATTTTCATAAGGATACTGTGCTAGGTCTTCAAAAAAGGGAAATGTCTAAATGTCCTCAAGGAGCTTAGAGTCTGGTAGGTACTAAAATTGGTTACTAACCTACAGTTCAGTAAGTAGAACAATAAAAATATATACACAGTGTGTACTGCTACTAAAGAAAAAGAGCTCAAAGAAAGAGCACTTTAAAACTGATTGTCAGGCGGGCGCGGTGGCTCACGCCTGTAATCCCAACACTTTGGGAGGTCGACGCGGGTGGATGACCTGAGGTCAGGAGTTCGAGACCAGTCTGACCAACATGGCGAAACCCCGTCTCTACTGAAAATACAAAAATTAGCCGGGCGTGGTGGCAGGCACATGTAATCCCAGCCAGCTACTCAGGAGGCTGAGACAGGAGAATCTGCTTGAACCTGGGAGGCGGAGGTTGCAGTGAGCCGAGATCACGCCACTGCACTCCTGGGTAACAGAGTGAGGCTGCGTGACAGCAAGACTCCATCTCAAAAATGGATAAATAGGCTGGGCATGTTGGCTCATGCCTGTAATCCCAGCACTTTGGGAGCCTGAACCGGGCGGATCATGAGGTCAGGAGATGGAGACCATCATGGTTAACACGGTGAAACCCCGTCTTTACTAAAAATACAGAAAATTAGCCTGGCATGGTGGCACACACCTGTCCCAGCTACTCAGGAGGCCAAGGCAGGAGAATCGCTTGAACCTGGGAAGCAGAGGTTGCAGTGAGCTGAGATCGCACCACTGCACTCCAGCCTGGGCAACAGAGCAGAACTCCATCTCAATAAATAAGTAAATAAAATAAATAAATAATAAAAATACAAAAATTAGCCTGGCGTGGTCGTGCATGCCTGTAGTCTCAGCTACTCTGGAGGCTGAGGCAGGAGAATTGCTTTAACCTGGGCGGTGGAGGTTGCAGTGAGCCAAGATCGCACCAGTGCACTCCAGTCTGGGCAACAGGGTGAGACTCCATCTTAACAACAAACAAACAAACAAAAAATAAATTTTGGTAACTTTTCTGTTTTGTGTGTCTTTAAGTCTTGGTGTTTATATAATCCACCCCCATTTATTTCAATAATTCAGCAAGCCTTTTAGAGCAGTGTCTCAACTTCAGCACTGTTGACACTTTGGATAATTATCTTTATTGTGGGGACTGTCCTGTACATTGTAGAATAGCCGGCACCCTGTCCTCTACCCACTAGATGTCAGTAACTTCCCCTCGTTTGTGACTACAGTGTGTTCAGACATTGCTAAATATTCCCTGGGGAGCAAATGTCCTCAGGTGAGAGCCACTGTTTAAGAGCTTACTCTGTGCCAGCCTGGTGGATAGGTACGAAGATAGAAAAATTCAAGGAATTAATGCAGTGAGGGCAGAATGGGCTTATAAACACATAATTGGAAATCTGTAAGGTAAGTGTACTAGAAAATAGCAATCAAGACACCTCAAAGGCTTTTGGGCTGGTGAGCTATCTCAGAATATCTCATGAGCATTTAGTAGACAGCTATGCTTAGAACATGAAATGATAGAATGGGTATTGGTAGGAAATGAAAGCAGAAAAGATGACTTTATTTTACATAACCATTAATGATAAGCTCGCTGTTAGTCTTGCAGTTTATTTTACTGTGTGGTAGTGCTTTAAGTTTGATCCTTTCTATGTAATTTTTTTAAATGGCAAAACTGCTCTCTGCATAGAATTAGAAAGTCCAAATGTATACAATAGCTGCTGCTGGTTAGTTCTTTGGCATTGTACAAGTCAGTGTCTCTGAGACAGAGAATTCTCATCTACAGACTTGGAGGGAAAATATCAGAACCTATGAGTATTCAATGACATAATGTATGTGAAATAATTTAAAGCCATAAAACATTACCAGACAGTTGGTGATTGTTTTTTCCCCTACAATAATATAATTCTTTGTTTTATTTTTAGCAATATGTTGAGGATACCTGTAAGAAAGGCCTTAGTAGGCCTTTCTAAATCTCCTAAAGGATGTGGTGAGTAGTTTTTTAAATTTGTATTTGTGGATATTAGACCTTATTTTTGTAAATTTATAAGTCTGTGGAATAATTTATCAAAGACCTAAACCCATACTTTTTAAAAATAAAAATAGCAACAGGCTGGGTGTGGTGGCTCATGCCTGTAATCCCAGCATTTTGGGAGGCTGAGGCAGGTGGATTGCTTGAAGCCAGGAATTCAAAATCAGCCTGGCCAACGTGGTGAAACCCCATCTCTAGTAAAAATATAAAAATCAGCTGGGCATGGTGGCGCACACCTGTAATCCCAGCTACTCGGGAGGCTGAGGCTCAAGAATTGCTTAAACCCGGGAGGTGGAGGTTGCATAGAGCCAAGATCGCGCCACTGCACTCCAGCCTGGGAGGCAGATCGAGACTCCATCTCAAAAAAAAAAAAAAAAAAAGAAACAAATTATCTAAGTTGAATAATTTTCAAAATATAATTTTACTTTGAACAGCTTATGGGAATTATCATGGAATAGAAAGTATTAGGAACTACACACATCAGTGCCAAAATGGAAAAATCACATTGTTTTTGAAAAGTGATCTTCCCATGAACATATTTTCAGTGGCATTAACAGTTTCAGTTTAAAGTTGGGTGCGGTGGCTCATGCCTGTAATCCCAGCACTTTGGGAGGCCAAGGCGGGAGGATTACTTGACGTCAGGAGTTTGAGACCAGCCTGGCCAATATGGTGAAACCCTGTCTCTACTAAAAATATAAAAATTAGCAGGCATTGTGGTGAGTGCCTGTAATCCCAGCTACTTCGGAGGCTGAGGCAGGAGAATCAGTTGAACCAGGGAGGTGGAGGTTGCAGTAAGCCAAGATTGTGCCACTGCCCTCCAGCCTGGGTGACAGAGCGAGACTCCCTCTCAAAAAAAAGAAGCAGTTTAAACTACTATCAAAAGTAGACAACCATTAGTTTGCATCCAGAGCAATACAGAGGAATAACAAGGAATGAAAAATTTAGGTTTGTAGTTAGAGTTAATTCATCCGTTATCATCTGCTATAGTAAACTGTTAATTTGTTTTTCACTTCAATATTTTTGATGGTCAGTTCGAACAACTGCCACAGCAGCAAGCAACTTGATTGAAGTATTTGTTGATGGTCAGTCTGTCATGGTGGAACCGGGAACGACCGTCCTCCAAGTAGGCATACATTCTAACTATTTTGTGTGTGTGTGTTCTGATTTTTAAAAAAATACTAATTTATTTCCTTTATACTGATTATTAGTAAATAATTCCTTAAAATAACTATACATAGCAAAGTTATATTAAAATTATTTCATTTTATATCTTGGCACTTCAAAGTGAACTATCATTTGTCTGTGACATTTTTAGTGAATTATGGTAGTTCTTTTGTTTCACTTCTACATTCCAAATGAATACCCATTAAGAAATTTGAAGGCTGAGCGCGGTGGCTCATGGCTATAATCCTAGCACTTTGGGAGACTGAGGCAGGCGGATCATTCAGGAGTTCTAGACCAGCCTGGCCAGCATGGTGAAATCCCGTCTCTACTAAAAATACAAAAAATTAGTTGCGCATCATGGCACGCGCCTGTAATCCCAGCTACTCGGGAGGCTGAGGCGGGAGAATCGCTTGAACCCAGGAGGCGGAGGTTACAGTGAGCTGAGAGTGTGCCACTGCACTCCAGCCTGGGCAACAGAGCAAGACTCTCTCAAAAAAAAGAAATTTGAAGTAACTTAAATTGGTTACTATAGGTAAGTTTGTGAAAATATATCCTTCATTTGTTTTGGGCCTGCTTGATGCTTTTCATTTTCATATAACCCTTCAGTGATTAGTAATATTCATAGGAATATATCCTACAAAGCAGGTAAACGGAGGGTAGCATGTGCTTAAATTCATGCTCTAAATATTTCTTCATATTCCTCCAGAAATAATAAATTGGTCATAGAGAAGTGATGCTTCACTCCATTTGTAAGTTGTCACAGATCTAAATGTTCTTTTTTCATTTTAGCAGTCATTTCTAGACTGTCTGCCAGTCACAGACATGAAAGCACAAAATATGATGTATAATAAATGTATGTTCAAGGTACAGCAAAAAGTTGTGGCAGGGATAGGAGGTAGTAGAAAGAGATGTTGGGTGCCTCAGGTCATCCCTGAGGAGTATTAAAGGATGAATAGGTGTGTTCATATGTGTACAAGAAGGACATGCTTGCATTTCCTATGGTAAAAGTTAAGGCAGATAACTTGTCATGTTTTGAAAACTTCAGATAGTTTAATATTGATGAAACATAAGGTCTAAGTAGAAGATGAGATCACAGGAAGTCAAGTTATTGAGGAAGGGAAGGTCCAGTCATGAAATACAGTATCTGCTGTGCAGAAGAGTTTATATTTTGATCCATCAGGAGTTCTGTTGCCTATTTAAGCAGGGTGACAGTGACTGTAGAGGATGATCGTTTGGAGAATAGCAAGCCTGGAATAAGAGACAAGGAAAAAGCATTTTGTATTATTGGGACAGGATACTATGAAAAGCCCTAAAATAGATAGTGGCTATGAGAATGAAAGCAAGAGAGTAGATTCAAGGGAGAATGACATGTAGACAGGCCTTCAGGAATGATGAAGACCCGAGGAATTTTTTCCCCCATTGTACAGAACTTCCCAATATTACTTTAACGGTGAGGAAAAAAAAACCCCACAAAGTTTCAGTAGAGACACAGAGACAGATAGTTCTTTAGAATTCAAAGAGACCAGAGGAATTTTTGTGGTTTTCTGCATTTGTTAGGTTATTTTGGAGTGTATAGAGCGGAGAGAAATCATTGGAATTTAAGCTGTCTGTGGAACATACACATGCAAAGTCCTGTAAATCTGAAGCTTGGAGAAGTGCAGAACTAACACGGCTGCAGATGAAGGTTTGGACATAATCATCATAAGAAATGTCAGCTAGGATGAAGGCTGGGACACTGTCTGTCTTGTTCACTACTGTACCTGCATCCTGCACAAAGGAAACACTCAACACATTTTTGCTAACCAGTTTAAACATTGGAAATTGATGATATTGCTTTAGAACGAAGGCTGAGGATGGAGGAATTAACTCTAGAGGAAATTTGAACATAGTTATAACCTTCAGCCCAGTGGGAGGTGAGTCCTGGATGAGATATAGGAGCCAAAGACAGATAGCCAGCTAGATAGTGTGTAGTGAAATCTCTAATCCAAAGGATGGGAGCTAGGCAAAGAAGAAGTCCAGGTATGAAACCACTGGGACAGAGTTTGAGGGGACATTGTGGACAGTGGTTCAGAACGGATATGGGAAGTCAGGTCTTCAGCACAGTGGAAGGATACTTTATCCAGTTTCTTCCACATAAGGTGAAGTCATGCCAAGGATCCTGAGATCCTCTGAGGCAGCTTCAGAGGAGACAGGTTAGAATGAAAGGCAAAGAAAGGGACTGAAATAAGAATGAATTAAGATTATTATAGATAGTAGTAATAAGATGCCATATGTGTGTGTTTCAGCAATAACAGCAGTGATGTCAGGTTATTCTCATGCTTTTTTGTTTTTTTTTTTTTACTTCTAGGCTTGTGAGAAGGTTGGCATGCAGATCCCTCGATTCTGTTATCATGAAAGGTTGTCTGTTGCTGGAAACTGCAGGATGTGCCTTGTTGAAATTGAGAAAGCCCCCAAGGTACTTGATACCTAAAATTCTACACCATGCTGTAGAAGATAGAAAACTTTCAATCTTGCAGCAAACTTTATTTAGAATTAATATTGTAGTGGAGAACCTAGCCCTCTTTACTTCTATCTATAAATTTAATTATTTTGTACAATTGACTCTCTTCATTTCAAAACTGGGAACACATAGATGGAAGTGCTTTATAAACACATGTGCCATATAATTGTAACATATCTAGAAATTAAAGGTGATTTATAGCTGTCATTATTTCCGGATGGCTGTATAATATAAAACCAGGATGTAGAGTTAGTTGCCAAGTAGCGCATTAAAAGTGCTGATGCCCTGCTATTTTTAGTAGAGAAAAGGGTTGCAGGGAAGAAGTTCACTTTCAGTAGTTTAATTTCATTTTGGTGTATGCAATTTTTTTTTTTTCTTGAGACGGAATCTTGCTCTGTCACCCAGGCTGGAGTGCAGTGGCCGGATCTCAGCTCACTGCAAGCTCCGCCTCCCGGGTTTACGCCATTCTCCTGCCTCAGCCTCCTGAGTAGCTGGGACTACAGGCGCCCGCCACCTCGCCCGGCTAGTTTTTTTTGTATTTTTAGTAGAAACGGGGTTTCACCATGTTAGCCAGGGTGGTCTTGATCTCCTGACCTCGTGATCCGCCCGTCTCGGCCTCCCAAAGTGCTGAGATTACAGGCTTGAGCCACCACACCCGGCCGGTGTATGCAATTTTTTTATTCAATAGTGTCTGCTAGTCAAAGCAGTTTTTTGGTGTTCTGTTTCAGAGCAGAATAAAAAATTGCATTGACTATTAGAATAAACTTAAAAACCAGGATGTTTTATTTCTGGGATAAATGCAAAGTACCAGGTCATAGTATTATGAATAAAAATTCAGTTTTAAAAAATACCTTGTTCTTTGCCTGTTATCAAATATATAATTTAATGTTTTTATATAATTTAACATTTTTATATATTGAGTTGCTTATAATTACAAATAAATACAAATACACACTTTTTTTTTTTCATTGAAATCCCAGGTTGTAGCTGCTTGTGCCATGCCAGTAATGAAGGGCTGGAATATCCTAACAAACTCAGAAAAATCCAAGAAAGCCAGGTACTTTATTGTTACTCAACGTAGTACCCTTTCATAAAGCAGAAAGTTACACATTTTGGTATTTGGACCTTCCCATAGATTAAGAATTTAATATCAAACTCTGAAGAAGTTGGTGTGCTCAGCTTCTAGGAGCAGTAGAAGTGAGTACTACATAGTAGAGGAGGTCCAGTCAGGAGTTTATGGTATTGAGCCTTAGGATCAGCATTAAAAATCCTCGTTTAGTAACTTGCTCAACTTATGATGAAGGGTTAATCTGGACTTACTAAGCTATTGCTATATTGTACCGGGACTGCTTGTGTTTGGTTTTGTTTTGAATTAATGTGAATATTTTCTGAGGACCATTCAGCAACTTTTGATCATTCGGTGTTGTTAAAAGTTACAATTTTCTTTATTTTTTGCAACGAGGTCTCACTATATTGTCCAGGCTGGTCTCGAACTCCTGGCCTTAAGTGATCATCCTGCCTCAACCTCCCTCCCATAGTGCTGGGATTACAGACGTGAGCTACCAAACCTGACCAAAAATCATAATTTTCTGTGTTCTCTAGTTATACTTTATTCTAGGCTCCTCTAAGCATTTGCCAGATTGTGTGTTTAATACTACCAGAATGATACTCAGGAGGATCACTTGAGCCCAGAAGCTCAAGGCCAGCCTGGGCAACATAGCAAGACCCCGTCTCTTAAAAAAATATTACCAGAATGATAGATAGTTGGCATTTCTGATACTAAATGTAAAATTACTATTAATTGTATAAAAAAAAAATACATCTAGGTAGGTTGTTTAAATGGCCTATAGGTGGGCCTGGCAAAGTGGCTCACGCCTGCAATTCTAGCACTTTGGGATGCCAGAGCAGGAGGATCACTTGAGGTCAGAAGTTCGAGACTAGCCTGACCAACATGATGAAACCCTGCCTCTATAGAAAATTCAAAAATTAGCCAGGTGGGTTGGTGGGCACCTGTAATCCTAGATACTTGGGAGACTGAGGCAAGAGAATCACTTAAACCCGAGAGGCAGAGACTGGAGGCTGCAGTGAGCCAAGATCGTGCTATTGCACTCCAGCCTGAGCAACAGAGGGAGACACCATCTCAAAAAAAAGTAAAGTCTGTAGGTCATTTTGAGTGACAGCAGTTTATGTCAGTGTGTGTATATTTGAGAGTCATTTTATATGTTACAACTTTCATACAGGGAAGGTGTGATGGAGTTCTTATTAGCAAATCACCCACTGGACTGTCCTATTTGTGACCAGGGAGGTGAATGTGATCTGCAGGTATGTAGTAGAATTCTGTCAATCTTTTTGGTTGTCTCAGATTTTAGTTTTACTAGCAGCATTCGATTGACTCTCTAATAATCTACTTAAGGACCAGTCCATGATGTTTGGAAATGATAGGAGTCGATTTTTAGAGGGGAAACGTGCTGTGGAAGACAAGAACATTGGGCCATTGGTAAAGACCATCATGACAAGATGTATACAGTGTACTCGCTGCATCAGGTAACTTTTTTTCCTTTTTTCTTCTATTATAGAATATAATTGTATACTTAATAGTCATAATTTGATGAATAATAACATTGGAAAGAATGGCTACTTTTGTTGGGTGGGAGAAGAGGGATGCTGTATTTGATATACCAATAAAATAAGTTCACTTTCATTTAGTACCAACTTCAGGTGGATTTAAAAATTAAAATATATAAGCATTTGCTTTCACTCATAACTTGCTGAGTTGTACACATATGATTTGTACAAGTTTCTGCATGTGAGTTACACCTCAATTAAATGTAAACATTTCATTATTTTTTATTCTAGGACTGTGCTCACCTTTGAAAATATACTCATTTCTTTTTAGTGTTTTGGAAGTCATCTCTTTGTGATCATGAATAAGAAAGGAAATAATTTGACTGGACTTAACCATTGATGGCACATTTTTTATCTTGTAGGTTTGCAAGTGAGATTGCAGGAGTAGATGATTTGGGAACAACAGGCAGAGGAAATGATATGCAAGTTGGCACATACATTGAAAAGATGTTCATGTCTGAACTGTCTGGGAATATCATTGATATCTGCCCTGTAGGTGCCCTAACCTCTAAGCCCTATGCCTTTACTGCCCGGCCTTGGGAAACAAGGTATTTTTGTATTTTATGACAATTTGTTTTTTGTCCTTAATTCATTGCTATTCAAAAGGTTCATTTTCTTCCTGAGTTTCGGTTGTTTTGGTCTGTTGACTTTTTGTTTAAGTAAAACCCTTTAAATAGAAGGTAAGTAGTTAGAATGGATCGAACCTGTGCAAATTAACTGTAGTTTTCTTGGAAATTAATTCTAAAGTACTCAACCACAAAATTATTTTTTTTATGTGTTCTTCCAAGGAGTTTAATAGTGTTGATATTTTAAATTTATAGTCTCCCATGTTGTTGTTTATTAAGTTTTCAACTATGAGGAATGTCATGTTCTTTAACCAGTTTCTGCTAATAGACATTTAGCTTGTATATTTCTTTATGATTACAAATCTGTAAAAAACATTGCTGTTTATAAATTTCTGTGTATATCTCTCATTCTCCTGATTAAACCGAGAAATGGAGTAGATAGATGCAAGAGGTGTGAATATTTTTAAGGTTCTTAAAGCATAACAAATTATCTTTCCATTTTAAACTTTATGTTTTTCAACTTTGGGATTTGGGTTTTTGTTTCCATATAATTTCTGTGTCCTTACTGAGAATCTCTACTTGCTAATTCGTGGTTGTCATACATCCCTTCCAGTTTTTAAACATTATTTTCTTTGGTTCTTTGAACGTATTTTAATATTCTTGGTTTTATTTTTAAGTGAGGCTTCTGGGGGCCGGGCGCGGTGGCTCAAGCCTGTAATCCCAGCACTTTGGGAGGCCGAAACGGGTGGATCACGAGGTCAGGAGATCGAGACCATCCTGGCTAACATGGTGAAACCCCGTCTCTATTAAAAAATACAAAAAACTAGCCTGGCGAGGTAGCGGGCGCCTGTAGTCCCAGCTACTTGGGAGGCTGAGGCAGGAGAACGGCGTGAACCCGGGAAGCGGAGCTTGCAGTGAGCTGAGATCCGGCCACTGCACTCCAGCCTGGGTCACAGAGCGAGACTCCATCTCAAAAAAAAAAAAAAAAAAAAAAAAAAAGTGAGGCTTCTTAGGAGTTCCCCTGTGTCTGCATAGTTTAGTAATCAGGTATAATTATACTTCAGACACCTCGACCTAATACGAGTTAGTTCTTTGCCAGTGAATCTGTATGTGGATGGAGGAGCATATTCAAAGTTCAGGCTGTTTTCAAGTCTGCCCAGCTATTACTTTGCACTGGGCCCTGTGGGTCTCAGTGTTATCCAGGAGTTTGTGAATAGATTGAGCCGTCTCTGGTTTCACCTGCACATGTGGCAGCCGCTGCTAGGAATGCTGGCCGCAATTACTACTACAAACTTAGGCTAGTAAAATCTTGGCTATCCTCAGCTACAATGACCTCCAAAGTTTCACCTCCACAGACAGGTTTGCCTGTTGCTCCAAATTAAGTGAGTTGTCTCCATCTGTACCAAAGAAGTTCTCGTCTTCACAGCCTGCCCCAGCCTCGAAGAAATTCCATTTTGAGGGGGTAGAGAGGAGCATAGGAGCAGCACCGAGCCCAGCCACCAGTTTTTCAGTGCATAAAAGCTTAACACATTCTTGTATGCATTTACATTTCTAAACTGCTGAAATGGTGGGTTTTGCCATTTTTGTCCAGCTTTACTTTTGCTTTTCAGTGGGAAGGTTTTTTGAGCTCCTTAACCTCCCATAGACAGAAATCCTGCCCCTCTTTTTGAATCGTCCCAGATTTGGCTAGTTGGAGCCCCTTCAAACTAGCTTCTGTGTCAGATAATAGTTTTAAAGCCTTCCTTACTGTGCCAGGAATTTACGTGTTCAAATATGGGTGTGCCAGGAGCAGTGGCTCACGCCTATAATTCCAGCATTTTAGGAGGCCAAGGTGGAGGATTGTTTGAGACCAGGAGTTCAAGACCAGCCTGGTCAACATAATGAGACACTGCCTCTACAAAAAATTTTTAAAATGTGGTGAGAGGATAGTTTGAGCCCAGGAGTTCTAGGCTGCAGTGATCATGCCACTCTAGCCTGGGCAACGGAGTGAGACCCCATGGCAAAAAAAAAGTGTGGGGGGGTTCTTTTATTTAATTCAATTCCTCTGAGCTTCATTTTTTAAAGTAATTCAGGAAGGGAATTAGTTGTAAAAATTTGTTTTTGGTAAACTGGGTAACAGAAACTTTCTTTATTCTCAAAAGCACCTTAGTAAACACCATATATGTTTCTCAGAAAGACAGAATCCATTGATGTAATGGATGCAGTTGGAAGTAATATTGTGGTTAGCACAAGAACTGGAGAAGTGATGAGGATTTTGCCACGTATGCATGAGGACATCAATGAAGAGTGGATCTCTGATAAAACCAGGTATATGCTATATTGTTTTCCTTAACTTTTGCAGTTTATTTAAAGGAAATTTTATGATAATTTTAAAGAATTATCTTTTATATTTGCAAATTAGTTACTGAATATAGACTACTGGAATCTGAGCTGCTTATATAACATAATACTGACTTTAATAGTCCTAGGTCAATCCCTGGATATTGTGTTTACTCTGAGAAAGATATTTTTCCATCCCACATGGAGAAATTGAAGTAGATCGATACATTCTCAACTTATTTCAGTTTATTCCTTAGAGAAAAGAGGCTAGGCTGGGCGTGGTGACTCACACCTGTAATCCCAGCACTTTGGGAGGCCAAGGCGGGATGATTGCTTGAGAAAGAAGCTAAATATAAGAGTTTGCACAATGTAATTTTGACAAAATATTTAGAGATACTCATGTTTTGTAAACAAAAATGATTTGCCTTTTTTAGCTGTCAGATTTTTTTGTGTTGTAATTTTAAGATTGTTCAGTTAGCTAAAAGTATAAGAAACCAAACTTTTTTTGTATGTATTTAAGGGAAGAAATCAAACTTTCAGATGGTATTTTAGTTTTAGGTGAAGTTCTTAAAATCTATTAGTTCATCTCTAAAAATATCTAAAATAATTACTTCCATCTAGGTGTTTAGATATTTGACACTTTAACCAGTACTATATTTGAATAACATTTCTCGTTGATTTAACTTGAAAATTATAGTTACTTCTTTAGCAAGATTCCACAATGATGTAATTTCTGTTTTCTAGATTTGCCTATGATGGGCTAAAACGTCAAAGACTTACCGAGCCGATGATCAGAAATGAAAAAGGGCTTTTAACCTATACTTCTTGGGAGGATGCACTCTCTCGTGTAGCTGGAATGGTAAAAATTGAAATAAATAGTGTTAAATAGTGTTTGTGATTATCAAGAAACATCTTTGCCATGAAGATGGGGGATGTATGTTTCTTCCCTTTTTTCCTTTTGCCAAGATTATGATTTAATCTTCCATTTTACAGACATCTGTTGAGGACATATGCTAGATATTATGCTAGATTAAGGGATATAAAGACCACGGACATGTCATTCCTGCATCCTACAATCTTGTACTGGAGAAAGTTGCACAATTCAGCAATTATTATATGCAGCTATGAGTAATTCTATAGGGAGTAGTATGAGTGAGAGCATGTAGGAGGAATGCCTAACTAGGACAGGCAAATCAAGATGACTTCCTTGGAGGTTGCAGTGAGCCGAGACCGCACCACTGCACTCCAGTCTGAGTGACACAGCGAGACTCCATCTCAAAAAAAAAAAAAAAAAAAAAAAGATGCCTTCCTACAGAAGGTGATTCTTAAAGAATCTGAGAATTAATATAAGCTTGCCAGAGTACGAGTGGAGGGAATAGTTTTCTTGTTAGAGAAAGACAACATAAAGCACTAGAGGGAAAGGCAGATACTTCAGAGGAGGTTGCATTTAAGGTAACTATAGTTCCACTTCAGACCTCATTTTGAGGTGCCTTTGTTCCTAAATGTAAAACAGCTTCGTTCCAAGTTGATGTTATTAGCTGTGGTCCCACATGACACCTCTGCAGCTTTTCACTTTAGATTAATTAATAATTGTTGTACAACTTTTTTTGTTTTTTTGAGGTGGAGTTTCACTGTTGTCGCCCAGGCTGAAGTGCAGTGGCGTGATCTCGATCTTGGTCACTGCAGCCTCTGCCTCCGTGGTTCAAGCAGTTCTCCTGCCTCAGCCTCCAGAGTAGCTGGGAATACAGGCATATGCCACCACGCCTAGCTAATTTTTGTATTATTGGTAGAGACGGGGTTTTACCATGTGGGCCAGGCTGGTCTCGAACTCCTAACTGCAGGTGATCCCCCCATTTCAGCCTCCCAAAGTGCTGGGATTACAGGCATGAGCCACCGTGCCTGGCCGTGTTGTAAACCTTTTTAATCAGAAGTCTGTTAATTTTTTCTATACTTGAAAACAATTACCATTTTATTTTCTGAACATTTCACTGTGGTCTTTGCTGCATATAGGTTTCTTGATGATGCCCTTTTCATCTGTTTCTAGTTGCAGAGTTTTCAAGGCAAAGATGTGGCAGCAATTGCAGGTGGCTTGGTGGATGCTGAAGCCCTAGTAGCTCTCAAAGATTTACTTAATAGAGTGGACTCTGACACCTTATGCACTGAAGAGGTCTTCCCCACTGCAGGAGCTGGGTGAGAAATACGAAGCTAGGATCTAGGCTTTTCTTTCTTCTTTTAGTTAGAAGTTATGTATAACATGTGACAATCTGGATTCTCCAACATATCCCCCAGTTTATTTTCACATATAGACCAAGATCAAACCAGAAGTTGTAGGAAATAGAGGAATCCATTTATCACTAAGTATCTCAGGCCGGGCATGGTGGCTCATGCATGTAATCCCAGCACTCTGGGAGGCTGAGGCAGGCAGATCGCCTGAGTGCAGGAGTTCGAGACCAGCCTGGCCAACATGGCGAAACCCCGTCTCTACTAAAAGTACGAAAAAAATTAGCCGGGCGTGGTGGTGTGCGCCTGTAATCCCAGCTACTCGGGAGGCTGAGGCAGGAGAATCGCTTGAATCTGGGAGGTGGAGGTTGCAGTGAGCCAAGATCACACCACTGCATTCCAGAGTAGGCGACAGAGTAAGACTCTGTCTAAAAAAAAAAAAAAAAAAAAAAAGTATCTGAAATGTTTATTTAATTTAGAAATACTTCATAAAATCTTTTGTTTGGAAATGCAATGGGTTTGATGATAGACTATTTCATGGATTCTCTGTATGTATTAATTTTAAAGTAAATTTGCATTTTATATATTGTATTTCTAGCACAGATTTGCGTTCCAATTATCTTCTTAATACTACAATTGCTGGTGTGGAAGAGGCAGATGTTGTACTTCTGGTTGGTACAAATCCACGTTTTGAGGCACCACTGTTTAATGCTAGAATTCGAAAGAGGTTGGTAATAGTATTTATTCAAGGTTTAAAAATATTTACGTAATTTTTTTGTTTTATATGTGAAAAATGACATCTTCCTAATAGGTTAGTGGTAGTGAGACTCCAAAAGATAACTGGAAGACAATTTTTTTTTTTTTTTTTGGAGGGGGATGGAGTCTCACTGTCACCCAGGTTGGAAGTGCAGTGGCGCGATCTCAGCTCTGCAAGCTCCACCTCGAGACAGGGTTTCACCATGTTAGCCAGGATGGTCTTGTTCTCCTGACCTCGTGATCCGCTCACCTTGACCTCCCAAAGTGCTGGGATTACAGGTGTGAGCCACTGTGCCCAGTCTTTTTTTTTTTTTTTTTAAATTTTTAAAATTTTTTAGAGATGGTGCCTTGCCATGTTGCCAGGCTAGTCTCGAACTCCTGGGTTCAGGCCATCCTCCCACCTTGGCCTCCCAAAGTACTGGGATTACAGGCGTGAAGTGCTACGCCCAGTTTCTGCGATGTCTAATAGGTCCATTTTCTCCTCTCCTTACCAGTTTTTAAATTTATTTTGTTAGCTTTTTATTTTGAAATAATTCAAGACGCTTGAGATGGTCTTTGTATACATTTTGTATATTGTTCACGTAGATTAACTAATGTTAACGTCTTGCCATGTTTGTATTATGATTCTCAGTGTCTGTGTGTGTATATATATAGTGTGTGTATGTGTGTATACATACACTACATATGTATATATATAGATATGTGTGAATCTAATTTTCTGAGTCATTTGGAAGTTTCTCGTGGACATAGTGCCCTTTTATACCTAAATTCTCAGTGTGGATTTCTTGAGAACAAGGAGCATTCTCTTAAATAATGAAGAAATTTAGGCTGGGTGCAGTGGCTCACACCTGTAATCCCACCACTTGGGAGGCCGAGGCAGGCGGATCACCTGAGGTTGGGAGTTTGAGACCAACCTGACCAACATGGAGAAACCCATCTCTACTAAACATACAAAATTAGCCGGCCGTGGTGACGCATGCCTGTAATCCCAGCTGCTCAGGAGGCCGAGGCAGAAGAATTGCTTGAACCTGGGAGGCGAAAGTTATGGCGAGCCAAGATTGCGCCATTGTACTCCAGCCTGGGCAACAAGAGCAAAACTCCATCTCAAAAGAAATAAATTTAGTTTTTTCGGTTTTTGAGATCTCGATCTCGGGTCACTGCATCCTCTGCCTCCTGGGTTCAAGCAATTTTCCTGCTTCAGCTTCCCGAGTAGCTGGGAATACAGGCGTATGCCAACATGCTCAGCTAGTATTTGTATTAGGGGTCTTGCTCTGTCACAGAGGCTAAGGTATATTACCATGATTGCAGCTCACTGCAGCCTTGACCTCCTGGGCTCAAATGATGCTCCTACCACAACCTCCTGAGTAGCTGGGACTGCAGGCATGTACCAACATGCCCAGCTAATTTTTTTTTTTTTTTTTTTTTTTTTTGAGACGGAGTCTGGCTCTGTCGCCCAGGCTGGAGTGCAGTGGCCGGATCTCAGCTCACTGCAAGCTCCGCCTCCCGGGTTTACGCCATTCTCCTGCCTCAGCCTCCCGAGTAGCTGGGACTACAGGCGCCACCACCACGCCCGGCTAGTTTTATGTATTTTTTAGTAGAGACGGGGTTTCACCGTGTTAGCCAGGCTGGTCTCGATCTCCTGACCTCGTGATCCGCCCGTCTCGGCCTCCCAAAGTGCTGGGATTACAGGCTTGAGCCACTGCGCCCGGCCATCCC
This sequence comes from Papio anubis, assembly GCF_008728515.1. Lineage (NCBI taxonomy): Eukaryota > Metazoa > Chordata > Mammalia > Primates > Cercopithecidae > Papio > Papio anubis. The sequence goes on along the minus strand of NC_044985.1, from coordinate 90,054,920 downwards.
AGCTAATTTTTTAAAATACCTTTTGTAGAGATGGGATCTGCCTATGTTGCCCAGGCTGGTCTTGAACTCCTGAGCTCAAGTGTTCCTCCTGCCTCGGCCTCTGAAAATGCTGGGAGTAATAGACATAAGCCACTGCATCCAGCCAGAAATTTAGTTTTGATACAGTATTATTTCATAAGTCACCGTTTATATTTAAATTTCTTTTTTTTTTTTCATAATTTCTTTCATAGCAGTTTTTTTCTTTCCTCAGGATCCATTCTGGAGTCATATATGACAATTAGTTTTAATTTTTTTTATTAGTTTACAATTAGTTTCATGACTCTTCTGGTCCCTTTTTTGACTTTTTTCTTTTTTTTTAAGAACACAAACCAGTTATTTTGTAGCATGCTTTCTGTCTTTTAAATTTACATCTTAGAGATAAAGAGGGTAGCCATATAGTTTTTGTCTGAACTAGGGGAGTGAAAGAGGGAATTAATAATTATATCAGGATAACAGGTAAAAACAGCACTATCTCAGAGAAACCAGACTATATAGTTACTGCACTTACAACTTTTTGGAAGAACTGGAGCTATAGTTCCCTGCTGTAGAGAATAAATCTGAATAACATAGTATATTTTCATGAATTATGAAAATGTTTAAATATCCTTAATGGATAATTAAGAGATAATTGACCTTGCCATGTAAATACTGCAAAATAAAAATTACAGATTAATTCTAAAATTAAAATTTTTTTTTAGACTGGGTGCAGTGGCTCACATCTATAATCCCAGCCTTTGGGAAGCTGAGGCAGGTGGATCATCTGAGGTCAGGAGTTCAAGACCAGCCTGGCCAACATGGTGAAAGCTTGCCTTCCACTAAAAATACAAAAATTAGCTGGGCCTAGTGGCAGGCGCCTGTAATCCCAGCTACTCAGGAGGCTGAGGCAGGAAAATTGCTTGAACTCGGGAGGCAGAGGTTTGCAGTGAGCTGAGATCGCGCCATAGCACTCCAGCCTGGGCGACAGAGTGAGACTTTGTCTCTCAAAAAGAAAAATAAATAAATAACTTTTATAGCTGGCTTAATAGCTTTTTTTTTTTTTTTTTTTTTTTTTTTGAGACGGAGTTTTGCTCTTGTTGCCCAGGCTGGAGTGCAGTGGCCCAATCTCAGCTCACTGCAACCTCTGCCTCCTGGGTTCAAGAGATTCTCCTGCCTCAGCCTCCCAAGTAGCTGGGACTACAGGCATGTGCCACCACGCCCAGCTAATACTGTATTTTTAGAAGAGACAGGGTTTCACCATGTTGGTCAGGCTGGTTTCGAACTCCTGACCTCAAGTAATCCACCCGCCTCAGCCTACTAAAGTGTTGGGATTACAAGTGTGAGCCACTGTGCCTGGTCTAGATAGCATTTCTACACAGCAAATTAATGCATTGAATTGCCTTGGCATGCATTTTTGTAACACTGTTTTGAAAGGTACATAGTGGATCATATCTGTTAAATGTATTGTCTGTGCTTTTAACATTTTGTAAACAGATGTATCACTTAGGATCAATGAGACCAGCAACTGCTTAGCTTAGTTGTTTACTTCTAAAAATGTTGTTTTTATTTCAGCTGGCTGCATAATGACTTAAAAGTGGCCCTTATAGGCAGTCCAGTGGACCTCACTTACAGATATGACCACCTGGGAGACTCCCCCAAAATTCTTCAAGACATTGCTTCGGGAAGTCATCCATTTAGCCAGGTGCTCTCAACTTATATGTATCTACTCTTGTTGATTTATTATTATTATTATTTAAACAACTGTTTTTGTAATAATCCTATGTGAGTGTTTTGGTGTTTTTTTTTTGAGACAGAGTCTCGCTCTGTCGCCCAGGCTGGAGTGTGGTGGTGCGATCTCGGCTCACTGCAAGCTCCGCCTCCCGGGTTCACGCCATTCTCCTGCCTCAGCCTCCCGAGTAGCTGGGACTACAGGTGCCCGCCACTGCGCCCAGCTAATTTTTTGTATTTTTAGTAGAGATGGGGTTTCACCATGTTAGCCAGGATGGTCTCGATCTCCTGACCTCGTGATCTGCCCATCTCGGCCTCCCAAAGTGCTGGGATTACAGGCGTGAGCCACCGCGCCCGGCTTATGTGAGTGTTAAAACGTACACCAGGCTGGGCGCAGTGGCTCACGCCTGTAATCCCAGCTCTTTGGGAGTCCAAGGCAGGCGGATCACCTGAGGTCAGGAGTTCAAGACCAGACTGGGCAACATGGTGAAACCCTGTCTCTACTAAAATACGGAAAAAAGTTAGCCGGGCGTGTCGGCATGCGCCTGTAGTACCAGCTACTTGGGAGGCTGAAGCAGGAGAATTGCTTGAACCCAGGAGGCGGAGGTTGCAGTGAGCCAAGATCGCGCCACTGTACTTCAGCCTGGGAGACAGAACGAGACTCCGTCCCACCCCCCAAAAAACTTATACCAATACAGAAAAGAACATGAGGAAGAAAGTATAACATTACCTAAAATCCCACTACCCCAAAACAGGTATTGATAAAGCATAATCATCTCTCCATTTATACAGAGAGCAAAGCAAGATGGCTGAATAGTCAAACAAAAATGAGATCATACTGTACATGCAGTTTTTATTTACCAGAGTTTAATTTTCTTGAAATTAGCTGAAAAGAAATCAAAGTAAAACTGGAAGAACTGCACTTTTAACTTCAGTTAAATCTTTCTTTACTACAAAAGGAGTTATTCCTTAACATTTTACCAGTCCTTCAATTTTCATTTCTGAGGTAATGTTTTTTTCATTTGAGTTCTTTCTTTAATTCATTTTGTTGTCGCCTTTATTGTTTTGCTTTTCCCAAAGGTGGCTCATGGGTGCCTGTATTCCTTGAGTTCTTGCTTGCTTGAGAATGTTTGTTCCTGAAGAGACAGCTTACCAGGATGTGAAATTTCAGGGTCAGACTTTTTTTTCCCCCCTTTCTAAGTTTTATAGGTCAGTGAAGAAGCATGTAAACGTTATTCCTCCACCCTGCCCCATACCCTGTCCTGATTATCTTCTTTGTTTTTTTCGTTGGTGGGGAGATGAAGTCTTGCTCTGTCACCCAGGCTGGAGTGCAGTGGCATGATCTTGGCTCATTTCAACCTCTGCCTCCCCGGTTCATTCTCCTGCCTCAGCCTCCCGAGTAGCTGGGACTACAGGCATGCACTACCACACCTGGCTAATTTTTGTATTTTTAGTAGAGATGGGGTTTCACCATATTGGCCAGGCCGGTCTCCAACTCCTAACTTTGTGATCCACCCACCTCAGCCTCCCAAAGTGCTGGGGTTCTGATTATCATTCTTGAAATTCAGTAACTTCAACAAAATATGTCTTAAAGGTGAAGACCTCACTATGAGACTATAAGGCAGAATGTACTTTCAGTCTAAAGGTACAAGGTTCTCTTTATTTTAGAATATATGTGTAGTGGTGGAGGTGATTAAAAAACTAAGGAGCTGGCCGGGCATGGTGGCTTACATCTGTAGTCCCAGCACTTTGGGAGGCCGAGGCAGGTGGATCACCCGAGGTTGGGAGTTTGAGACCAGCCTGACCAACATGGAGAAACCCAGTCTCTATTAAAAATACATAATTAGCTGGGCGTGGTGGCGCATGCCTGTAATCCCAGCTACTCAGGAGGCTGAGGCAGAGCAATCCCTTGAACCTGGGAGGCGGAGGTTGTGGTGAGCCGAGATTGTGCCATTGCACTCCAGCCTGGGCAACAGGAGCGAAACTGTCTCAAAAAAAACCACAAAAAAACAAAACTAAATTGTTTCTGGCCAGGTGTGGTGGCTCACGCCTATAATCCTAACACTTGGGGAGGCCGAGGTGGGCAGATCACCTGACGTCAGGAGTTTGAGACCAGCCTGGCCGACATGGCGAAACCCCATCTCTACTAAAAATACAAAAATTAGCTGTGTGTGGTGGTAGGTGCCTGTAATCCCAGCTTCTCGGGAGGCTGAGGCTGGAGAATTGCTTGAACCCAGGAGACAGAGGTTGCAGTGAGCTGAGATGCCATTGCACTCCAGCCTAGGTGACAAGAGTGAAACTCCATCTCAAAAAAAAAGAAAAAAAACCCCTAAAAACTAAGGAGTTTCTGTTTGTCACACAAAGGGGTCTGGAGGTAGGCAATTGAAAGCTGATGCAGGCTGGGTGCGGTGGCTCATGCCTATAATTCAAGCACTTTGGGAGGCCGAGGCGGGCAGATCACAAGGTCAGGAGTTTGAGACCAGCCTGACCACCATGGTGAAACCCCGCCTCTACAAAAAACAAAAAAAAAACAAAAAAAAAACAAAAATTAGCCGGGTGTGGTGGCCCGCGCCTGTAATCCTAGCTACTTGGGAAGCTGGGGCCGGAGAATCACTTGAACCCGGGAGGCAGAGGTTGCAGTGAGCTGAGCTCGCGCCATTGGACTCCAGCCTGGGTGACAGTGACACTCCATCTCATAAAAACAAAAAGAAAAAAAAAAGCTGATGCAGTTGTCCAAGGATATCTAGAGAGCCTGCCTTCCTGCTTTGCTGTCGTCAGTTCATTTGCTTGCTCACATGTGATTGTGTGTCTCTTTCTCCTTGTGGTTCCAAGATGGTTGCTTCACTTAAACAGTCTCAGGTGTAGGGAAGAAGGTGATGTGCAAGAGGATGAAGTAGCAAAGCACAACTTCTTTATTTTGAGTAGAAAAAAAATTATGATTAAAAGATCAAAAATATTTAAAAATATTCAGTGACAAATCTTCCTTTCTCCTCTCTAATTTCCATCCCCATGTGGTAGGTGATTACTATTTTCAAAGAACCTTTTCTTTTCTTTTCTTTTTTTCTTTTTTTTTTTTGAAACAGTCTTGCTGTGTCCCCAGGCTGGAGTGCAGTACGGTGGCGTGATCTCGGCTCACTGCAGCCTCAGTCTCCCAGGTTCAAGCGATTCTTGCCTTAGCCTCCCGAGTAGCTGCGACTACAGGCACATGCCACCATGCCCAGCTAATTTTTTTATTTAGTAGAGACAGGGTTTTACCATGTTGGCCAGGATGGTTTCGGTCTCCTGACCTCGTGATCTGCCCATGTTGGGCTCCCAGAGTGCTGGGATTACAGGCGTGAGCCACTGTGCCTGGCCTGAGAACATTTTCTTCTGTAACAGATTTAAATATATTTTTCGTTAATTCTGTAACCTTCATTAAGAACTCTTTTTTTTTTTTTGAGACAGAGTCTCGCTCTGTCACCCAGGCTGGAGTGCAGTGGCCGGATCTCAGCTCACTGAGCTCCGCCTCCCGGGTTCACGCCATTCTCCTGCCTCAGCCTCCCGAGTAGCTGGGACTACGGGCGCCCGTCACCACGCCTGGCTAATTTTTCGATGTGGGCCGGGCGCAGTGGCTCACGCCTGTAATCTCAGCGCTTTGGGAGGCCGAGACGGGCGGATCACGAGGTCAGGAGATCGAGACCATCCTGGCCAACATGGTGAAACCCCGGCTCTACTAAAAAATAAAAAAAATTAGCTGGGTTTTAGTGCATGGCCTGTAGTCCCAAGCTACTCGAGGCTGGAGGCAGGAGAATGGTGTGAACCGCAGGCAGAGCTGTGGTGAGCTGGGCGATCGTGCCACTGCACTCCAGCTCGGGCGACTGAGCTGCAGACTCTGTCTCAAAAAAAGGCCGGGCGTGGCCTTCAGCCCCTGTAATCCCAGCACTTTGGGAGGCCGAGACGGGTGGATCACAAGGTCAGGAGATCACCACCGGCCACATGCAAACCCCTGGCTCTGCACTAAAAATACTGAAACTGAAGCCAAGGAGCAGGGCGGACGCCTGTAGTCCCAGCTACTCGGGAGGCTGAGGCAGGAGAATGGCGTGAACCCGTGAGCTGAGATCCGGCCACTGCACTCCAGCCTGGGCGACAGAGTGAGACTCCGTCTCAAAAAAAAAAACAAACAAACAAACAAAAAAGAACTCTTAATGTGGTGGCTCACACCTGTAATCCCAGCACTTTGGGAGCCCAAGGCAGGCAAATCACCTGAAGTCAGGAGCAAGACCAGCCTGGGCAACACGGTGAAACCCTGTCTCCACTAAAAAATACAAAAAAAGGCCGGGCGCGGTGGCTCAAGCCTGTAATCCCAGCACTTTGGGAGGCCGAGACGGGTGGATCACGAGGTCAGGAGATCGAGACTATCCTGGCTAACACGGTGAAACCCCGTCTCTACTAAAAAATACAAAAAACTAGCCGGGCGTGGTGGCGGGTGCCTGTAGTCCCAGCTACTTGGGAGGCTGAGGCAGGAGAATGGCGTGAACCCGGGAGGCGGAGCTTGCAGTGAGCTGAGATCTGGCCACTGCACTCCAGCCCGGGCGACAGAGCCAGACTCCCTCTCAAAAAAAAAAAACAAACAAAACAAAACAAAAAAAAAAACGAACTAGCTGGGCATGGTGGCACGTGCCAGTAATCCCAGCTACTCGGGAGGCTGAGGCAAAATAGTAGCTTGAACCTGGGAGGTGGAGGCTACAGTGAACTGAGATCATGCCACTGTGCTCCAGCCTGGGCAACAGAGTAAGTGTCTGTCTAAAAAGAAAAAAAAAAAGAACTCTTAACAATGCAGATGTTGAATCTTCTTTTCTATATATATATTTTTAAGGTCTCACTCTATTGCCTAGGCTGTAGTGCAATGGCAGAATTGTAGCTGACTGTAGCCTCAAACTCCTGGGCTTAAGCAGTCCTCCCACCTAAGCCTCCCCTGTAGCTGGGTCTGCATGCCTACACCACCGTGCCCAGCTAATTTTTATATTTTTTTGTATAGATGGGGCTTATTGTGATGCCCAGTCTGGCCTCAAACTCCTGGCCTCAAGTGATTCTCCCACCTCAGCCTCCTAAAGTGTTGGGATTACAAGCATGAGCCAACCTTGCCTGGCTTTTCATATCTGTGTTTTTTTTCTTTTTCCATTTATTTTGTATCCTGTACCCTGTCTTTCCTGTCCCTGTATTTAATCATGTTTTCTTTCTTTTCCTTTCTTTTTGTTTTTTGTTTTTTTGTTTTTTGTTTTTGAGATGGTCTGGCTATCACCCATGCTGGAGTGCAATGGTGCTGTCTTGGCTCACTGCAGCCGCCTCTGGGACCACAGGTGCACACCACCATGCCTGGCCAATTTTTTGTAGAGACGAGGTTTTGCCACGTTGCCCAGGCTGCACTTGAACCCATGGACTCAAGTCATCCACCCACTTTGTCCTCCCAAAGTGTTGCGATTACAAGCGTGAGCCACTGCACCTGGCCTATTTAGTTTTTTATTGTTTCTGGACTGGTATTTATCTCTATTATTTGTTTCTCTTCCAGTTCTTTCCTGAATTCGGTGATGAAAATCCCCTTACGATATAATATTCTCTATAGTGTTGCTTCTTTGAGTTTTTAAGTGAGAAAGAGTGTGTTATATTTCAGTATCTTTGAGACTATTAAAAACTATTTCTCTCAACTATTCACATTTCCTTGGCAAGTTCCTATTAATGTATTCCTCTTTATAATATCTCAGCATAATTTCCATGCTGATTCTTTGTGGCCAGCTATTTACTGAAGAGTGACACAAAGGATGAGTGGGAAAATGAGATGTGTATTCTATAACTCTACACGTTTTGTTTTGTTTCGTCAACAGTCTCACTCTGTTGCCCAGGCTGGAGCACAATGGCACAATCTTGGCTCACTACAGCCTCCGTCTCCCAGGTTCAAGCAATTATCGTGCCTCAGCCTCCTGAGTAGCTGGGGCTACAGGTACATACCACCGCACCTGGTAAATTTTTTTGTATTTTTAGTAGAGACGGGGTTTTGCCATGTTGGCCAGGCTGGTCTCAAACTCCTGTCCTCAAGTGATCCACCCACCTCAGCCTCCCAAAGTGTTGGGATTACAGGCGTGAACCACCGCACCCAACCTATAACTTTACATCTTATTTGCCATCTTCTGTGAAATCTGTAGTTTCCTTTACTCTTGGGATGCATTCTCCCAGTTTTTGTCGTTCAGAGTTACTATGGTTTAAAACAAAGGCTTAAAATTGTAGGTATTTAATATTGTGCTCTAGTGATCATTGCTTTCCCTGCCTCCTCCTCCCTGTCTGTGGCGTGGTAAGTAGATGGAAGATAGTAGACGTGATATTAAGCATGGTTTTTCCTATTCTTTAATACCATCTGAATCTCTGAAGAGAAGTTCCCCAATTTTTCTGGAACCTGCCCATAGTTATTCTGACCACAGGATAATTTGCTAAGCTTTTTATTTTGAATAATTACTTTTAGAAAACATGTCTTAGCTGATACTCACTCAGGCATTTCACAGTAGCATTGGCAAGATGCTTTGGATTAAACTAAATCTGGTTGTATATGTGTGTCTATATGTTGGGCTAGCAAATTGAAAACCTTCATGTTAGACCTAAGAATTAGGACAACGTATATTGTTGAGGCAAATGTGGTTAGATGTTCAGCTTACTTGTAATATTTTAAAATCAAAGTTTTTTTTTTTTTTTTTTTTTTTAATAGGTCCTAAAGGAAGCTAAAAAACCAATGGTGGTTTTAGGCAGTTCTGCACTCCAAAGAAATGATGGAGCAGCAATTCTTGCAGCTGTCTCTAGCATTGCACAAAAGATTCGGATGACTAGTGGTGTTACTGGCGATTGGAAAGTTATGAATATCCTTCATAGGTTTGTTGAGTAATTGCTTTATATACTATAAATTCAAGTAATTTTGTATATATGTATGTGTTCCTGATACACTGTTAAATTTAATTTACAAACAACATTTAGCAACATTATCCCAGTTACACATGTGAAATATAGACCTTTACTCTGTGAGAAGAGCCCAAGATGATAAGAAATATTAAAAATATTTGAAATAGAGTAAGTGTTGAGAAAAAAAGTGAAGTACTTTAAAAATTGTTATATTAGTTATACCTTGGTTCAAAAATTACAAGTTCTTTAATTAAATGATAAAAATGTAAGCTAATATGAGAATTCAGCTGAAGGATTTCTTTTTTTTCTTTTTAATTATTTGTTTTTTTGTTTTGAGACAGGGTCTCAGTGCAGTGGTGTATTCATAGTCCACTGTAGCCCTGACTTCCTGAGTTCCAGTGATCCTCCCACCCCTGCCTCCCAAGTATTAAATGGCTAAAACTACAGGTGCATGCTGCACACCCAGCTAATTTTTTGTTTTTGTAGAGATGAGGTCTCACTATGTTGCCTAGGTTGATCTCAAACTCCTGGGCTCAGGCGCTCCTTCCGCCTCAGCCTCCCAAACTGCTGGGATTATAAGCGTGAGGCACTGTACCTGGCCTTTATTTCTAACCACATCAATAATGCAGGCTTAATTTAGGTAAGTTGAAAAGAGACAAACGTGCAGAAATGGAGCTGATCCTTATTCTACAATGTGTAGATAATTATTATTGCTATTTTCATTCATTTTCTTCTAGTTTTTCTTTTTACCCTATGTAATATTTTATTTTATTTTTTTGAGACCAGAGTCTCACTCTGTTGCCCAGGCTGAAGTACAGTGGCACGATCTTGGCTCGCTGCAGCCTCCACCTCCCAGGTTCAAGTGATCCGTCTGCCTCAGCCTCCCAAGTAGCTGGGATTATTGGCATGTGCCACCACACCTGGCTAATTTTTTTATTTTTTATTTATTATTATTATTATTATTATTATTTTTGAGATGGAGTATTGCTCTGTCGCCCAGGCTGGAATGCAATGGCACGATCTTGGCTTACTGCAACCTCCACCTCCCAAGTTCAAGCAATTCTCCTGCCTCAGCCTCCTGAGTATCTGGGACTATAGGCACGTGCCACTATGCCAGGCTAATTTTTTGTATTTTTAATAGAGACGGGGTTTCACCATGTTCGCCAGGCTGGTCTCAAACTCCTGACCTCAGGTGATCGCCCCCTCCTTGGCCTCTCAAAGTGCTAGGATTACAGATATGAGCCACTGTGCCTAGCAGCTATGTAATATTTTTTAGTTACATAGGTGAAATTATACTGTGGATACAATTTTGTATCCTGGTTTTAATAGGTTTTCGTTGCCAAATAAGAATTTCCTACTATGGTCAGAAGTTTTTTTCTAGAAATTGTTTGTAAATAAAAAACGATAATAGCTGATTGATATCATGAATATACTATAAAATTTTTTAGCCATTTTCTTCTTTTTAACATGTATGTTGATGGTAGTTTTTAACTTCTTAGATAATACAGTGATACACAGATACATTTTCACTTGAAATTATCTTCGTAGGAAATATTTCTAGAAGTAAAACTGTTGGGGCACACAGGATACATTCCTGAGCCTTTCAAAGCATGCTTCCAACTTGTTTTAGGTCTTCAGAATGGCTACTATTTCTAGATAGTTATTTAGCAAGCTATACCAAAACAACAATTCTGCTATTCAAAGTATATTTATTCTAGACCTCTTCTTTAAAAAATTATTTTCTGCTTATAAGAGTAATGTATATCATAGAAAAAATTTCCGTAAGGTTTTGGTTTTCTCATTATGGTTTTCTCTGAATTATAGTTTAATGAGTGGTTTTTCAATTTCTCCCTTTTGATTTTTGAAATCATCTGATTTTTCTCTTATGAATATGTATGGCTTATCATGTTTTATGTCTTACTGTATTGAATAGGAATCAGACTTAAAGCAATTACAGTTGGCATAAAATTTCTAGAATTATTTCATTCAATGCTATGTCATGGAGAGACAGAGTGTCCTAAGAATCTGACATTTCTTTGGTTGCCATTTGCAAAACAGTAAAAGACTGCTGTTTCTGGTTTTGGCATCTATTTTAAATGGGTAGAAGTGGGATTTTTTGGCCAGGTGTGGTGGCTCATGCCTGTAATCCCAGCACTTTGGGAGGCCAAGGTGGGTGGATCACCTGAGGTCAAGAGTTCAAGACCAGCCTGGCCAACATGATGAAACCCCATTCTCTACTGAAAATACAAAAATTAGCTGGGTGTGGTGGCACGTGCCTATAGTCCCAGCAACTTGGGAGTGTGAGGAAGGAGAATCGCTTGAATCCAGGAGGCAGAGGTTACAGTGAGCCAAGATCATGCCACTGCACTCCAGCCTGGGCAACAAAGTGAGACTCTATCTCCGATAAAAAAATAAAATAAAATGGGTTTTTTGACATTGTTGAAAGGAAATTATTCCAAGAATCACATTTAATTTTTTACATTGAAAACACTGCAGTTATGGTAAAATTCCGTAATTGTTTTGCAGGATTGCAAGTCAAGTAGCTGCTTTGGACCTTGGCTATAAACCTGGGGTGGAAGCAATTCGGAAGAACCCTCCCAAGGTGCTGTTTCTCCTGGGAGCAGATGGAGGTTGTATCACACGACAGGATTTGCCAAAGGATTGTTTCATTATTTATCAAGGTAAGTATCACCTGTGACACTGGAAACAAAAGAGGGTAGTACATTGTGTATGTTAGAAACCATTTAGTAATATATTTAGTGAATTGAATGTTTTCCATTTGAGAATTTTGCCTCCCCCTACTCCCCCTTCTTTTTTTTTTTAAACAAACCGCAAGTATTGTTAGTTACATAATTGATACTGCTTTTAAGAATTATTACCTGCTGGGTGCGGTGGCTCATACCTGTAATCCCAGCACCTTGGGAGGCCAAGGCGGGTGGATCACCTGAAGTCAGGAGTTCAATACCAGCCTGACCAACATGGTAAAACTCTGTCTCTACTAAAAATATAAAAATTAGCCAAGCGTGGTGGCGGGTGCCTATAATCCCAGCTACTCAGGAGGCTGAGACAGGAGAACTGCTTGAACCTGGGAGGCAGAGATTGTAGTCAGCCAAGATCATGCCATTGTACTCCACCCTAGGCAATAAGAGTGAAACGTCCTCTCAAAAAAAAAAAAAAAAGTTAAACCGAAATATATGAACTGAATCCTGTTCCTTGGGTGCTGTGGCTCATGCTGTAATCCCAGCACTTTGCGAGGTTGAGGCAGGAGGATTCGTTGAGCCAAGGAGTTCTAGACCAGTCTGGGCAACATAGGGAGACCCTGTTTCTACAAAAAATTAAAAATTAGCTAGGCATAATGCTGCATGTCTGTGATCCCAGCTACTTAGGAGGTTGAAGTGGGATGATCACTTGAGCTCAGCAGGTTGAGGCTGCAGTGAGCCATGATCACGCCACTGTGCTCCAGCCTGGGTGATAGAGCAACAAAAAAATGTTATTTTAAATAAAAATATAAACAAACTAAAATCCTGTTTTTAGTCCTTTAAGAAATAATCATTGATGACAATTTTGATATACGGACTTCATAACATCTTCATACGCATACACAAATGTGCACAAATTATATTAAACTATGTATTATTCTACAACTTTCTTACATTTGATTCAGATGTTTCTAAAGGTCTTCTTTTCTGAATAAAATAACTTGTTTCTTCTGCTAGTTGTTATTAATGGGTGGTAGTGTTTCCAAATTTTTCTGTAATTTTTTATGCCTTTTTCAGTATTACTGTCATATTCCTGTCTTTGCATCCCCCCCCCCCCATTTCAGTCTACTTTACCAAATTTCACAAACTGGTAGATCTGAGCAGTTCTACTTTGCAAGCATTTCTACTTTGTAAGCATCAGTATACTTATTTGCCTATTTTGTATGTGTGTATGATATTATACATGTTTGTATTTGCATAAAATAGTCTGAGAAGATATTTTTTTTTCTTTTTAAAAGAATTTTTTTTGAGACAGAGTCTCACTCTGTCACCCAGGCTGGAGTGCAGTGGCGTGATCTCAGCTCACTGCAGCTTCTGCCTCATGGGTTCAAATGATTCTCCTGCCTCAGCCTCTTGAGTAGCTGGGATTACAGGCACACACCACCTCATTGGGCTAATTTTTTTGTATTTTTAGTAGAGATGGAGTTTCACCATGTTGGCCAGGCTGGTCACAAACTCCTGGCCTCAAGTCATCTGCCCGCCTTGGCCTCCCAAAGTGCCGGGATCACAGGCATGAGCCACCACGCCTGGCCCCCCAAATGCTTTAACAATAATTTTCTTTGGGGCTCATGCCTGTAATCCCAGCACTTTGGGAGACTGAGGTGGGCGGATCACGAGGTCAGGAGATCAAGACCATCTTGGTTAACATGGTGAAACCCCATCTCTGCTAAAAATACAAAAAATTAGCTGGGCGTGGTGGCGGGCACCTGTAGTCCCCGCTACTCGGGAGGCTGAGGCAGGAGAATGGCGTGAACCCAGGAGGCGGAGCTTGCAGTGTGCTGAGATTGCACCACTGCACTTCAGCCTGGGCCACAGAGCAAGACTTCATCTCAAAATAATAATAATAATTTTATTTGGGAAAGAAGTTGAATTAGGAGTGAGGTGGGCTTTAATTTTTTATTACTTCAGTACTGCTTTATTTTAGTTTTAAAAACTTTTGTGACTTTACAAAATGGGATTTAAAATGATATATACTGTCTTCATGTACAGTAGAAAATCAGTTTTTAATAAAATTTTGGTTTGCCATTTTCCATCTTTGTACAGGACATCATGGTGATGTTGGGGCTCCCATAGCTGATGTTATTCTCCCAGGAGCTGCTTACACAGAGAAGTCTGCTACATATGTCAACACTGAGGGTAGAGCTCAGCAGACTAAGGTAGCAGTGACACCTCCTGGCTTGGCAAGAGAAGACTGGAAAATTATAAGAGCACTCTCTGAGGTATAATTTCTGAGTCATTTCTTAGTGGTGCTACTAAAGGGATATTTGATATTTTAGCCTGTGAGAATGATTTTCAAAGTCAAGGAAGATGCCTATCTGAAATGCAGAGATGATTTGAATAATTTCTATAGGAAACATGTATTCAGAAACAGGAATTCCAAGGTTACAGTGAGCTCTCATTGCATCGCTGCACTCCAGCCTGAGGGACAGAGTAGGACCCTGTCTCTTAAAAAATAAAGGAATTTGAAATTTATTTTATTTTATTTTATTTATTTTTGAGACAGTTTTCCTCTATTGCCCAGGCTGGAGTGCAGTGGCGTGATCTCGGCTTACTGCAACCTCCATCTCCCGGTGTCAAGCAATTCTTCTGCCTCAACTTCCCGAGTAACTGGGATTACAGACATGTACCACCAAGCCCTGCTAATTTTTGTATTTTTAGTAGAGATGGGGTTTCGCCATGTTGGCCAGGCTGGTCTCGAACTCCTGGCCTCAAGCAGTTCTCCCACCTCGGTCTCCCAAAGTGTTGGAATTACAGGTGTGAACCACTGCACCTGGCCTGAAATTGGTGATTTTATTGTTGAAAATTGTTGACTTGTCTTTTGCCTGAAAATAGGTCTGTTAGTTCTATATTGATGTAAAAGTAAGCATCCTGACTTTTAAAATAATAATACATCGTAAACTTTGTGTATTGTTAATAACAGGTTAGCAGAAACATTTGGATTTAGCATAGCATTGTCTCTTTAATCATTTCATAGAGTCACTAATTTGTGTTCCCTGTTTAACTGCTTCCTTCATAAATGTATGTCTATTAACGGACACCAATAGGTTTTTCAGTAGTGCTGCATTATTTCACCATAGTTACGGTTATCTATTATTTGACATTTTTAAGTATTAAAGCTTTTTGTTGTTTTTGGGGACCTGACATGTTATAGATTGCTGGAATAACTCTTCCATATGATACTCTGGATCAAGTAAGGAACAGATTGGAAGAAGTCTCTCCTAATCTTGTTCGATATGATGATATTGAAGGGGCTAATTACTTCCAGCAAGCAAATGAGCTCTCAAAGGTAACAGCTTGCCTATGAGCAGTTTTCATAATGTTGTGTCTACTGGTGTAACAGTACTAGTTTTTCACATTATTGTTGGTCTCTTGTTTTTTGTGCAGCTAGTGAACCAGCAGCTTCTTGCTGACCCACTTGTTCCACCTCAGCTAACTATAAAAGACTTCTACATGACAGGTATGTAATTGTCAACATGACTCTGCCAAATATGAAAGGTAAGGAGTAATCAGATCACCTCATTTGGTGTTATAATTCCAATTTGTGATTGATAGTGTTTGCAATTCTTAATCTTTGAAGGTTTTTAAACATTGGAACTAACGTAAGCATGTTTTCTGATTCTACTCTAGTTTTTTTGTTTCTGAAATGTAAGCAAAGTTTGAAAATCCAAACAATTAATAGATTTTAAATATAAAATTTTGCTGTTGTAAGGAAAGTCACTGTGTAGCAATTTAGGGTGAATTTTCCAAAGTGGCAAATACCTGAAGGTTTTTCGGAGAATTATAGGTGGAAGAATCAAAACATTTAAATGTGAAACATGTTAAACACTGCTCCTGATGTAAAGTGTTAGGAATGTTTTTAAGGAACGCAGACAAACTGAAACTTGTTTATTGCAGATTCTTAGAACAGTTGATATAGCATCTAGGCTATGAGGTATTTAATAGTTGATAGATTATTTTAACTAATTTTCTAAAAGCACATAGAACTCTTTTAATGTTTTTATATAGTTTGTATCTAAGATTTTTTTAATAGATATTTTAGTTAGATGATAAAGATTACCTTCATTGTAAAATAATAGCTATGCTCAAAAGCACAACAAAAAATCACTTCTACAATACTTATCTGCAAACTTATGAAGACAAAGAAGGAAACAACAGACACTGTAGTCAACATGAGGATGGAGAGTGGGAGGAGGGAGAGGTGCAGAAAAGATAAGTCTTGGGTACTGGGCTTAATTCCTCGGTGATGAAATATTCTGTACAACAAATCCCCGTGACATGAGTTTACCTGTGTAAAAAACCTTCACATGTACCCCTGAACCTAAAAGCTTAAAAAAAAAAAAAAAAAAAAAAAAAATCACTACGTTCCCACTATCAAGAAATAACTATAATTTTTTTAGTCACTCTTCCTCCAGGGACATACATATACATTATATACATATAATAGTATATTAATAATTATATATTGTTATTTATATGTAATTATTACTATATACGTGTACATGTGTATGTGTATGTATAATTTTTGAGATGACATTTTATTCTGTCACCCAGGCTGGAGAGCAGTGGCGCAATCTTGGCTCACTGCAACCGTTGCCTCCTGGGCTGAAGCGATCCTCCCACCTCAGCCTCCTGAGTAGCTAGGACTGTAGGCGCATACCACCACATCCAGCTAATTTTTGTATTTTTTGTAGAGACAGGGTTTCGCCATGTTACCCAGGCAGATCTCAAACTCCTGGACTCAAGCAGTCCACCCACCTCAGCCTCCCAAAGTGCTGGGACAACAGGCGTGAGCCACCACCCCTGGCCTATATATTTTTTATTTAAACAAAAAGTGAGATTAGGCCAGGTGCAGTGGTTCATGCCTGTAATTCCAGCATTTTGGGAGGCTGAGGGGGGCAGATGGCTTGAATCCAGGAGTTTCAGACCAGGCTGGAAGTGAGATTATTCACTTGGGGGTTCGGGTTGATAGCTTTATTGAAATATAATTCACATACCCTAAAATTTACTCATGAAGTGCACAATTCAATGTATTTTAGTACCTATGCTGTTTTGTAACCTTTTTTCAATTATAGTATTGTACATATTTTTCCTATATTTTATTTATTTATTTTTTATTTTTTTGAGACAGAATCTTGCTGTGTCACCCAGGCTGGAGTGCAGTGGTGCGATCTTGGCTCACTGCAAGCTCCGCCTCCCGAGTTCACGCCATTCTCATGCCTCAGCCTCCCGAGTAGCTGGGACTATAGGCACCCGCCACCACGCTCGGCAAATTTTTTGTTTTTAGTAGAGATGGGATTTCACCATATTAGCCAGGATGGTCTCGATCTCCTTACCTCGTGATCTGCCCGCCTCGGCCTCCCAAAGTGCTGGGATTACAGGCCTGAGCCACCATGCCCGGCCCTTCCTATGTTTTTAAACTTTTTAATAATTTTTTAATGGCTGCATACTGGTGCACTGTCTAGCTGTTCTATAGTTATTTGATTGTTTCCAGGGATAGTTATTGAAAGCATTTGGCCAGTAAGGGGTTTATCGTTGGAATCTGTTGGTTACATATAATTATATATACTTGCATAGGGCCTTATAATCTTTTTTTCCTCCTGAATATGTGCAGCATTAAAGTTTTAGTATGTGCCTTTTAAAAAGTTGTATTATTGAAATGGCATTTTATTAATATCTTTCAGATTCAATTAGCAGAGCCTCACAGACAATGGCCAAATGTGTCAAAGCTGTCACAGAGGGTGCCCAGGCAGTAGAGGAACCATCCATATGCTGAAGTATCTACTAGGATCCCAGTTTTGCCGCAGATAATTGATGAACAACTATAGTGCAGTGATCCTTTACAGGTTTATTTCTTTGTAAAAAAAAAAAAAATCTGAATCATGTAATATTTAAGGTTATACTATGCCTATTTGAAAATGATATTAGTTATCAACTTTGCAGTTTGAAAAACATGTATTGTGTGTAAAGGTTAAATAATAAAACTTTATGCAGATGCTCTTAAAAGCATTGATAACCTTTGTGATGCATATAAAGAAATCCTTAAAGTATGAGTTGTTGACTTATCTTCGTAAATAATTTATGTCTATAAAATGGATGAAATGAAAAGAGTTCCAGTTAAAACCCACTTTTTTCTAGTGCTTAAGAAAAGATTTAAGCACTTTGTCAAGCTGGGTAAATAGGAAAAATATATAATCATGCTCAGACATGTATCTGGGATAATTTAATAATAATCATAGTAACAATGGCTAATGATAATTTAGCTTTATGATGTTTGCTGAGCACTCTGGTTTTACACGTATTATCTTCTTTTGTTCTTGCTACAACCCTGTGAGATAGTAATATTATCTCATTTTTCTGATGAAGACTGAAGCCTGGGTATATTAAATAGCTTGCCCAAGGCCAAGCAGCAAAAGTCACTGACTGAAACCTACTTCTTATTTACTCCAAAGTCTGTTGTTCTTAACTGCAGCGTATTATTTCCTCTCATTAATATTGATTCTATAGGTTGTTACTTCTAAAAATTAGTATTGAGTTTAATGGTGAACACATTTTTCTATTTTCTCTTGAATCTGCTTCTGTAATGTTATGGTGATTTATGTGGCTTTTTTTTTTTTGTATAAGTTATACATGTATGCATGTATACTTATGAGATCTCCTTTGGAATGAGGGAGGTCTCAAGAGACATAATTTAGATTCTCATTGATGTTCTGTATTCATTATCCTAACACCATCTGTAGTGTTAAATCAACTAAATTATTTCAGTAATAGGAGACAAAACAACCAGCTTTCATAAGTTTTAATTGTCAAAACGAAAAAGAATCAGAATAAGGATCACTGAGAATTTTTTTTTTAAAGGAAGTAAAAATTTTACAATTAGATAATTAAAGGTAGATTTTTTTTTTTTTTTTAAATCTAAGGCTGGGTGTGGTGGGCTCACGCCTGTAATCCCAACACTTTGGGGGACCGAGGTGGGTGGATTGCTTGAGCCCAGGAGTTGGAGACCAGTCTGGGCAACATGGTAAAACCCATCTCTAGAAAAATTACAAAAATTAGCTGGGTATGGTGGTGTACACCTATAGTCTCAGCCACTTGGAAGGCTGAGGTGGGAGGATCACCTGACCCAGGAGGTTGAGGCTACAGTGAGCCATGATTGTGCTGCTGCATTCCAGCCTGGGCAACACAGCAAGATTTTGTCTCCAACAAACAAAAGTATGTTCACAATTTTTTTGTTTTGTAATCCTTATTCTTTTCTGCTTTCATTAAAGACTCAGCCCAAATATAGGATGCCCTTTTCCCTTTGTTTTCTTTTTGAGATGGAGTCTTACTCTGTCACCCAAGGCTGGAATGCAGTGGCATGATCTTGGCTCTCTGCAATCACCACCTCCCTGATTCAAGCGATTCTCCTGCCTCAGCCTCCCCGGTAGCTGGGATTACAAGCACCTGCCACCACACCCGGCTAATTTTTGTATTTTTAGTAGAGACGGGGTTTCACCATGTTGGCCAGGCTGGTCTTGAACTCCTGACCTCAGGTGATTTACCCACCTCGGCTTCTCAAAGTGCTAGGATTACAGGCGTGAGCCACCGCGCCCAGTCTAGGATGTCGTTTTTCTGATACAGCAAAGGATAAGGTTTTAGAATAATAGTATGTCACAATATCTTTAAAAACAGAAGGTCCAGTGGCTCACACCTGTAAGCCCAGCATTTTGGGGGTTCAAGGCAGGAGGATCAGTTGAGGCCAGGAGTTCAAGACCAGACTGGACTGCATAGCAAGATCCTATTTCTAAAAAAAAATGTAAAACTTAAAATTGCACAAAATGTGTCACCTGTACCAGCTTTTAGAACTGTTTATCTTTTCCTCCTTAGTGATACATTATGAAGTTGTGTGCTTTGCCTAAAATGTCCAGTTGCCTGAAGTTGTATAAATTCTTGCCAAAAGTGTTTGCACTTAATACAAACTTCCCATCTCTTACCTCTTAGCACTGTGCTTATCTTGAGGGGACATAGTCCCAGTTTTGTATTTTACATAATACTCTTAGTGAGTATGTGTAGACTTCATATGGTTGTGGGTAAGAGAATACTGCATTGAGATAGAAAAGATGATATATGGCTAAGTTGATCCAGGATTCTTCGGCTACCTGCTAGGCAGCTTGCGGTGAACAATCATAATCTCTAAAAAATACCTGGTCTGGGCTGGGCTTAGTGGCTCACACCTGTAATCCCAGCACTTTGGGAGGCTGAGGTGGGCAGATCACTTGAGGTCAGGAGTTTGAGACCAGCCTGGCCAACATGGTGAAACCCTGTCTCTACTAAAAATACAAAAATTAGCTAGGCACGGTGGCACATGGCTGTAATCCCAGCTACTCAGGAAGCCGAAGCAGGAAAATCACTTGAACCGAGAGTCGAGACAGAGGTCGTGGTAAGCTGAGATCACACCATTGCACTCCAGCCTGGGTGAAGAAGCAAGCCTATATCTCAAAAATAAATAGAAAATACCTTGTCTGTGATAAGTAGTGCTCTGTCTGTCTCATGGGCACATATTAGTGTCATAATGCCAAATACTAAGGTTATTATAAGCATAAACATTGAAGATAATTGCTAGAGAAAGACTGAAAAAGAGTCCTCAGATAAAAGAAAAATACATGTAGATGAGAGTAACCTGTCTGGTGAATCATGATATTCTAAGCAATGAAGGAATCACCAATGAGAAAATCTACAAAGGCTCAAGATCAAGTCTCTTTAGGTGAATGAGGCAATCTAGAAAGACCTTGGAATAATAATACCATTTCCTGAGGACCTTCTAAATAAATGCTATTAAAGCTTTAAGTACATTATGGCTCTTCACAAAATCTCTGCTAATGGTAGGTATTAATTGAGACTTAAGAAATATCAAATAACTTATTTACGGTTACACAGATACTAATGGCAAGAGTGTTTAATTAGAAGTACTTTTAATATCCTAGGTTGACTCAAATGAAAACATTTTTGACAGCAATATAAGGTGAATAGCTGAGCATAATGGCACAAGCTATAGCCCCAGCTACTTGGGAGGCTGAGGCACAAGGATTCCTTGAGCAAATGAGTTTGAGTCCGGCATGGGCAACTGTATTCCTGCAGTTTGCTTGTATTCCTCTCCTCAAAGTGCTTTTTCCTTCTCTGCTACATGACTAGCCTGTGAATTTTCCCAACTTTTATGCTCTGCTTCCCTTTTAAATATAAGTTCCAACTTTAAGTTATTTCTTTGCTTCCATATCTGATTGTAGGCTGCTAGCATCAGCCAGGCCACATCTTAAACACTTTGCTGCTTAGAAATTTCTTCTGCCAGATACCCTAAGTCATCACTCTTAAGTTCAAACTTACACAGATTCCTAGGGCCTGGACACAATGCACCCAAGTTATTTGCTAAAGCATGACATGGGTGTACCTTTGTTCCTGTTCCCAATAACTTCCTCATTTCCATCTGAGACCTCATCACCCTGGACTTCACTATATGTCTATCAGCATTTTGGTCACAACCACTGAACAAGTCTCTAAGTTCCAAACTTTCCCTCATCTTCGTGTCTTCTGAGCCCTCCAGATTCTTCCAACCTCTGCCCAGTTCCAAAGCTGCTTCTACATTTTCCAGTATGTATAGCAGTGCCCCGCCGTCAGTACTAATCTGTTTTAGTCTGTTTGCGTTACTATAAAGGAATATCTGAGACTAGGTAATTCATAAAGAAGAGAGATTTAATTGGCTTACCGTTCTGCAGGCTGTACACAAAGCATGGCACCAGCAGCTGCTTCTGATGAGGGCCTCAGGAAGCTTACAATTGTGGCAGAAGGCAAAATGGGAGCGAGCATGTAACATGGTGAGAGAAGCAGCAGGAGAGAGAAGGAGGAGGTCCCAGACTCTAAACAAGTAGATTTCACGTGAACTAAGAACTCACTCATCACCAAGGTGATGGTGCCAAGCCATTCATGAAGGATTTGCTCCATGGTTCAATACCTCCCACTAGGCCCTACCTCCAACATTGGGGATTACATTTCAACGTGAGATTTGGAAGTGACAGACATCCAAACCATATCAGTAACATAGCAAGACCCCCATCTCTTAAAAGAATATCTTAAACTCCATGTGGAAAGCCTCCTCCCTCAAATTTGTAGTAAATTGTATTATAATGAATACATTAATTAAAAATATACTTGGCCTGGCACAGTGGCTCAAGCCTGTAATCCCAGCACTTTGGGAGGCCAAGGCGGGCAGATCACCTGAGGTCAGGAGTTTGAGACCAGTGTGCCCAACATGATGAAACCCTGTCTCTACTAAAAATACAAAATTAGCCAGGTGTGGTGGCGGGTGCCTATAATCTCAGCTACTCACTCGGGATGCTGAGGCAGGAGAATCAGTTAAATCCAGGAGACACAGATTGCAGTGAGTCAATATTGCACTGTTGCATTCCAGCCTGGGTGACAGTGAGACTCTGAAAAAAAGTAAAAATTAAAAAATATTTGACAATACCCAGTACTCAGTAATTTATTATTGTTTGCTGTTGACATTAACATTTTCTTTAAGAGTATTTCTTCATCTGTAAAATGAGAATAAAAACTGTAAAATTTGTACCTACTTCTAGCCTCATAGAGTTGTTTTGATGATTATGTCAGAAAGCTTGTAAAAATCTTAGGCCTATTTCCTGACATATAGTAAATGCCCCATGTGCTAACTGAGGATGATCATTATAGGAAAATTTCATAGACTATGAGGGAAAGCCATGCCTAAAATAATCTCTAGCTGATTAAGAAGTGCATTCCTTTTTGTTTGTTTTATCTGAGACAGAGTCTCACTGTGTCGCCAGGCTGGAGTGCAGTGGCGCGATCTCTGCTCACTGCAACCTCCGCCTCCTGGGTTCAAGCGATCCTCCTGCCTCAGCCTCCCGAGGAGCTGGGACTACAGGCGCGCACCACCACGCCCAGCTGATTTTTGTGTTTTTAGTAGAGGTGGGGTTTCACCATGTTGGGCAGGATGGTCTCAAACTCCTGACCTCAGGTGATCCATCCGCCTCAGCCTCCCAGAGTGCTGGGATTACAGGTGTGAGCTCTGCATGCCCAGTCAATTTTTGTATTTTTAGTAGAGATGGGGTTTCACCATATTGGTCAGGCTGGTCTTGAACCCCTGACCTCAGGTGATCCACCTGCCTCGGCCTCCCAAAGTGATGGGATTACAGACGTGAGCCAGCACGCGCAGTCTGGCCACCTTTTATAAAAAGATGAAGATGTCAGAATTCCTTAATAAGATTCTGGCTCTGCTACCCAGACTGGAGTGCAATACATGGCATGATCTCAGCACACTGCAACCTCCATCTCCTGGGCTCAAGCCATCCTCCCACCTCAGCCTCCCAAGTGGCTGGGACTACAGGCACATGCCACCACACCTGGCTGATTTTTGTATTTTTTGTAGAGACAAGGTTTCACCATGTTGCACAGGCTGGTCTTGAACTCCTGAGTTCAAGTGATCTGCCTGCCTCAGCCTCCCAAAGTGCTGGGATTACAGGTATGAGCCACTGTACCCAGCCCCGAATAAGTTTTAAATAACCAATATTTTAAAATATTTTAATAGTTACATAGCACTTTAATTAGTTTGCTGAATAATTTAGCCCAAGGGACAAGGATGTTAATGAGAAAACTGACTAGATTTCAGATCATAGATTTTAAGAGAACAAGGATCTCAAAACCAAATACCCTCTGCTTAAAGTGTTTTTTTGTGTTTTTTACTACTGAAAATGTTTAGAGATTGACTTACCTATTGCTGATATTCAAAATATCTGATATCTTAATATTTTTAAATAACTCACACTAAAAGCATATGTTGAAAATGGCAATGTATAGTCTGAGACTGGTGATTAATTTATAATATTGGTACCTAAAGAGATACTGAGATGAATAACTTATTAATTTCCTTCTTTTTTTTTTTTTTTTTTTTTTGTGAGACGGAGTCTCGCTCTGTCGCCCGGGCTGGAGTGCAGTGGCCGGATCTCAGCTCACTGCAAGCTCCGCCTCCCGGGTTTACGCCATTCTCCTGCCTCAGCCTCCCAAGTAACTGGGACTACAGGCGCCCGCCATCTCGCCCGGCTAGTTTTTTGTATTTTTTAGTAGAGACGGGGTTTCACCATGTTCGCCAGGATGGTCTCGATCTTCTGACCTCGTGATCCGCCCGTCTCGGCCTCCCAAAGTGCTGGGATTACAGGCTTGAGCCACCGCGCCCGGCCTAATTTCCTTCTTAAAATCATAATTTTGGATCTGTAAAGGACTATACAAAAAAAAATCTAGTATTATACCTGCATTTTATAATTGTGGAAATAGAGGCCAGAAAGAATAAGAGGCAAGTTAGGGGCAGATACTGGGTTTGGATCAGCTCTTCTGACGCCTGATTGTGTGACATTACAAAGCCTGAAATTCAGCTTCTACATCTATTAAATATTTACAGAATATCAGCTGGGCGCAGTGGCTCTCACAAGGCCAGGAGTTCAAGACCAGCCTGGCCAAGATAGTGAAACCCTGTCTCTACTAAAAATACAAAAATTAGCCGGGCATGGTGGCAGGCACCTGTAGTCCCAGCTACTCTGGAGGCTGAGTCAGAGAATTGCTTAAACCTGGAAGGCGGAGGTTGCAGTGATCCCAGATCGTGCCACTACACTCCAGCCTGGCGACAGAGAGAGACCCCACCTCACACACACAAAAAAAATTGCAGAGTATCTACTGTGTGTCAAGTCCATTAATTACCCAAGACTACAAAGAGAAATACAATTTAGCTAATGTCCTCAAGAAGCTAACAGTATACTAAAAGAGATATGTAGGCATCAGTTATAGTAATGACATAACATATTCTAATAGAGGTATGTACATAACACAGTGGGCATGGCTAGTTGTCTTTGTTTCTGCTGTTAAAACAGAATATCACAGATTGGGTGATTGATTGATTGATTGACTGACTGATTGAGGCAACTCTGTCACCCAGGCTGGAGTTCAGTGGCATGATCACAGCTCACTGCAGCCTCAACCTCCCTGGATCAAGCAATTCTCCTGCCTCAGCCTCCTGAACAGCTGGAACTACGGGTGTGAGCCACCATGCCCCACTAATTTTTAATCTTTTTTTTTTTTTTTTTTTGGTCTGAGACAGTCTGAGTCTGTCGCCCAGGCTGGAGTGCAGTGGCACAATCTCAGGTCTCCTGAGTAGCTAGGATTACAGGCGTGTGCCACCACGCCCGGCTAATTTTTGTATTTTTAGTAGAGACGGGGATTCACCATGTTGGTCAGGCTGGTCTCGAACTCCTGACCTCGTGATCCGCCCGCCTCGGCCTCCCATAGTGCTGGGATTACAGGCACAAGCCGCCGCGCCCAGCCAATTTTTAAAAACGTTTTGTAGAGACGGGTCTCACTATGTTGCCCAGGCTCACTCAAACCCCTGGGCCCAGGTGCTCTCCCACCTTGTCCTCCCAAAGTTCTGGAGTAACAGATGTGAGCCAACACACCGGGCCCAGACTGGGTAATTTATAAAGAAATTTACTTCTGCCCGCCCCGCCGCGGCTCCCCGCGCGGGTGGCTGAGGTGTAGTGCTGCGACCCCCGCACCCCTGGGACATGGCGCTGCGAGTTGCGCTCTGCCCGCTGAGGCCCTGGCAGCTTGGGATGGGCGCCGTCCGGCTGCTGCGCATGGGACCCGCTCTGCTCTTGGGAAGGGTTGGGAGATGTTTACTGTAGTCTGCCTGAAGTTGGGACAAAATTGAACAAACAAGATGAGTTTGGTGCTTTGGAAAGTGTGAGAGCTGCTAGTGAACTCTGTTCTCCTTTATCAAAAGTAACTGAAATTAATGAAGCTCTTGCAGAAAATCCAGGACTTGTAAACAAATCTTGTTAGGAAGATGGTTGGCTGATCAAGATGACACTGAGTAACCCTTCATAACTAGATGAACTTATGAGTGAAGAAGCGTATGAGAAATACGTAAAAATCTATCGAGGAGTGAAAATGGAACCCCTAAATAAACTAGTGTGAAATAACGCAACGCAGCAGAGTTGTCTTAAATTAGTAGTGGATAGAAGACTTAGAATAGCAACTTTTAGCATTACCGATGGGGGAAAAAAACTACTGTTAACACTGCTAATGAAAGAAAATGCGTTTTAACTTTCTAATGATTGTAGATAAACATAGTATGTGTCTGTTTCACAATATCCTATCATTCTTAGACTAAGCTTTAGTAATCAGAATTCATGAAATTATCCATGGTAAAAATTAGTTATAAAAATTACATAATTAAGGGCCGGGCGCGGTGGCTCAAGCCTGTAATCCCAGCACTTTGGGAGGCCGAGACGGGTGGATCACGAGGTCAGGAGATCGAGACCATCCTGGCTAACACGGTGAAACCCCGTCTCTACTAAAAAATACAAAAGACTAGCCGGGCGAGGTGGCGGGCGCCTGTAGTCCCAGCTACTCGGGGGGCTGAGGCAGGAGAATGGAGGCGGAGTTGAGGTTCAAGACATTGTTTGGCGAGGATTGTTCAAAATTACATAATTAAAAGATAACATTGTTATTTTTGAGACGG
Organism: Papio anubis; assembly: GCF_008728515.1. Lineage (NCBI taxonomy): Eukaryota > Metazoa > Chordata > Mammalia > Primates > Cercopithecidae > Papio > Papio anubis. Next base: position 90,028,928 of record NC_044985.1, on the reverse strand, counting down.
AGTTCTGCTCTGTCAACAGGCTGGGAGTGCAGTGGCCGATCTCAGCTCACTGCAAGCTCCGCCTCCTGTTCACTTATTCTCCTGCCTTCAGCCTCCCGAGTAGCTGGGACTACAGCTCACCACCGCCTGCTAGTTTTTGTATTTTAGTAGAGACGGGTTTCACCGTTAGGCAGGATGGTCTCGACCTCCTGACGCTAGATCCACCCGCCTCGCCTCCCCAGTTGATTACAGGTTTGATTATCATACCGCCAAGATAACATTGTTATTTTTAAGCCTCATATAATATTGTAACTTGTGTATGTCCATACCTGGATTTGGGATTAAATACTTAATGATCTTTCCATTGGAAATAACTGGGAGTGAAGAAGTTTTTATTGCTTGTACAATGCCAGATGAATAACAACACTATCTTAATTTTGCAATACCCTGCATTTGCTGGTGCTACTTTTACACAGTGAAGCAACAGCTTTGCAGCAAAATAATAAAATACTTCTTCATTAAAAAAAAAAAAAAGAAAGAAAGAAAAGAAATTTACTTCTTACAATTCTGGAGGCCAGGACGTCCATGATAAGGTGCCAGCATCTGGGAAGGGCCTTCTTGCTGTCCTCCCATAGCAGAAGATGGAAGGGCAAGGGAGAACCAACATGCTCCCACAAGCCCTTTTTATAATGGCATCAATCAAATTTCAGGCCAGAGTCCTTGTGACCTAATCATCTCCCAAAAGGCCCCGCCTCTCAACCCTGTTGCATTGGGTTAAGTTTCCAACACATGAATTTTGGAGACAACACATCCAAAACATAGCATTCCACACCTTGGGCTCCCCAGATTCATGTCCTCACATGCAAAATAAATTCATTCCATCCCAATAGCCCCCAAAATGTCTTAACTTGTTCCAGCATCAACTGTAAAGTCAAAGTCCAAAGTCTCATCTAAATCAGATATGAGTAAGACTCAAGGCAGGATTCATCATGAGACAAAAGATGTACATTTGCAATGTTTGTCATGTCAAACAAAACAAAAATATGTAAATATCCATCAATAGGGAACTGCTTAAAAAATTGTATACTCAAAATGAAACATGCTGATGTTTAAACTAATGAGCTAGATCTCAACATGCTAATATGGAAAGAGCTTCAGAATGTATTAAGGACATAATTAAGTGTACAATAATGTGTGTATATATGTATATGCTTATGTGTGTATAGAAAGTATCTCAGCAGATACAATAAAAACTTAATTGTGATTACCCCTGGATCAATTAACATGTGGTATAGTATAAGGAAATGAATTTTATACCTTGATCAAACATTTGAAAAATTTTACAATATATTGCTTTGTAATTTTTATTTATTTATTTATTTATTTATTTATTTATTTATTTTTTGAGACGGAGTCTCGCTCTGCTGCCCAGGCTGGAGTGCAGTGGCCGGATCTCAGCTCACTGCAAGCTCCGCCTCCCGGGTTCACGCCATTCTCCTGCCTCAGCCTCCCGAGTAGTTGGGACTACAGGCGCCCGCCACCGCGCCCGGCTATTTTTTTGTATTTTTTAGTAGAGACGGGGTTTCACCGTGTTAGCCAGGATGGTCTCGATCTCCTGACCTCGTGATCCACCCGTCTCGGCCTCCCAAAGTGCTGGGATTACAGGCTTGAGCCACCGCGCCCGGCCTGCTTTGTAATTTTTAAAAACAACATATTGTGGCCAAGTGCAGTGGCTCACGCCTGTAATACCAGCACTTTGCAAGGCAAGGCAGGCAGATCACCTGAGGTCGAGAATTGGAGACCAGCCTGACTAACATGGAGAAACCCCATCTCTACTAAAAATACAAAACTAGCCGGACGCGGTGGTGCATGCCTGTAATCCCAGCTACTCAGGAGGCTGAGACAGGAGAATCACTTGAACCCAGGAGGCAGAGGTTGCAGTGAGCTGAGATCATACCACTGCACTCCAGCCTGGGCGACAGTGTGAGACTCTGTCACAAAAATATATATATATATATATATATTTTTTAAATATATATTATAAATATATATATATTATAATATTTCCATGAACTTCATCATGGAAATATTATAAACTTGAGTGTCCTGGATTAGAAAACATTACGTGTTTCTATGAATGAAATATTTAAGTATTCAAATATAGAAATAAAGCAAACATGAAAACCATTCTTTCTGATTAGGTATGAATGGAATATACTTTTAAGAATCTAGGACTAGGCATGGTGGCTTACTGCCTGTAATCCTAACACTTTGGGAGGCCAAGGTGGGAGGATCACTTGAGGCTAGGAGTTTGAGACCAGCCTGGGCAACACAGTGAGACCCTGTCTCTACAAAAAATTTAAAAATTAGCCAGGTGTGTGGCCGGGCACGGTGGCTCATGCCTGTAATCCCAGCACTTTGGGAGGCCAAGGCGGGTGGGTCACCTGAAGTCAGGTGTTTGAGACCAGCCTGGCCAACATGGTGACACCCTGTCTCTACTAAAAATACAAAAAATTAGCTGGGCATGGTGGCAGGCATGCTACTTGGGAGGCTAAGGCAGGAGAATCATTTGAACCTAGGAAGCCAAGGTTGCAGTGAGCTGAGGTCATGCCATTGCACTCCAGCCTGGGTGACAAGAGCGAAACTCCATCTTAAGAAAAAAAAAAAAGAATCATCACTAGGCAGCCAAAATTTATTTACCCAAGTATTTTCTTCAGGAATTTTCTAAGAACTGGAAAAATAATAACTAAATTGACAGCAATCTTTCTCAATTATGGGAAAGTAATTGCTAATGGTAAAACAGGCACTAGAATATAGTCACCTTATTCTGAATAACTGTGCTGAAGCTGCATTCTCCCTGAGTCACGCCATCAAATTAAAGAGGTGATTTCAACAGCAGCAATGATGAACTTGAGTCAGCAATGTCCTGGGTGCTAGTTATTGTATGTATGTTTAACAGGACTTTGACTTACTAAGTCTGTGTAGCACTTAGGCTCTTTCTGAAATTTCCATACCTGCATGTTTTACAACCCATTGAAGTTATAGTTTTTCAATGATATTTCAAAATTGGGCAAAATGATCAATCTATGAGCAGGATTTGGAGCAATCATTATATCCTACACTATTTACTGAGTGGCAACATTATGAGATATTGTACACACTGATGTGTGTGTGAAGGGAGGAAGTAATGGGATCAGTTCCCCAGATTTAAATTCTGGCTCTACCACTCCCCAGCTATGTCATCTCTATTACTAATACCTATGAAATGGGGATGTTGATAATAATAACACCTATCTCATAGAGGTCTTTGGAAGACTAAATAATCTGTGTAAAGTTCTGGGCAGGAGTAAGTGCTTAATAAATGTTAGTTGTTTTTATTGCATGACACTTAAAAAAATTCTTCTGGGCCAGGCGTAGTGGCTCATGCTGGTAATCCCAGCACTTTGGGAGGCCAAGGCGGGTGGATCACAAAAGGTCAGGAGTTTGAGACCAGCCCGGCCAACATGGTGAAACCCTGTCTCTACTAGAAATACAAAAATTAGCCGGGCATGGTGGCACACACTTGTAGTTCCAGCTACTCGGGAAGCTAAGGGAAGAGAATCGCTTGAACCTGGGAGGTGGAGGTTGCAGTGAGCCCAGATCGCGCCACTGCATTCCAGCCTGGGCAACAAGAGCAAGACTGTCTAGAAGAAGAAAAAAAAAAAAAATTCCTTCTAAGAATTTCATCTTTTAAAAAGTATGAGGAGGGACACAGTGCCTCAAGCCTGTAATACCAGCACTTTGGGAGGCCAAGGCGGGAGCATCACTTGAGCCCAGGAGTTTGAGACCAGCCTGGGCAACACAGCAAGACGCTGTCTCTAAACAAAAAAGAAAGAAAGAAAGCGAACACTGAGTATTCTGTGAATTAGTATGCAACCAATCTGTAATTCAGTACTAGAATATAAAGCATTAAATGACTTTTTACACATAATATATTTTGTTTTTTACACATAATATTTTATATCAAAAATTTTATTTCCAGTCAGTCAACAGTAATAATGAGAAAACCTTGATTTTAGAAACTACCTCCCAGACAGAAAGTAAGTATATAGGCCAGGCACAGCGGCTCACACTTGTAATCCCAGCAATTTGGGAGGCTGAGGCAGGCAGATCACCTGAGGTCAGGAGTTTGAGACCAGCCTCAACATGGAGAAACCCCGTCTCTACTAAAAATACAAAATTAGCTGGGGATGGTGATGCATGCCTGTAATCCCAGCTACTCGGGAGGCTGAGGCAGGAGAATTGCTTGAACCAGGGAGGTGAATGTTGCGATGAGCCAAGATCGCGACATTGCACTCCAGCCTGGGCAACAAGAGCGAAACTCCATCTCAAAAAATAAAAAAAACAAAAATTAACTGGATGTGGTGCCACACGCCTGTGGTCCCAGCTATTTTGGAGGCTGAGGCAGGAGAATTGCTGGAACTCAGGAGGTGGAGGCTGCAGTGAGCCGAGATCACGCCACTGCACTCCAGCCTGGCCAACTGAGTGAGACTGTCTCAAAAAGAAAAAAGAAAAAAAAAAAACAAAAAGAAGAAAAAAGAAAGTAAGTATATAAATATGAGATAGTACTTGAGTTATCACTTAAGGTTAAGCTACTAAAAGCAATATCCCCATATTTTGAATTACGACCTTATATCACCAATACCTACTGCAGTACCTTGCACAGATATTCAATAAGCACTTGTTCAATGAATAAATGAATAAAAAGTAAAAGCACACTTACAGCCAAGAATATGAAGAGAATGTTTACTTTTTTTTCATTTAGGTCTGGCAATGTAATTCCCAACCAGTGATCTGAATACAGGTCATATAAACTGAGCTCTCTGGACAGCAGAGTAATGCATCATGCCAAATTGTAATTGTTGCTTTTACAACTGGTAAAAATCTGAGCTGACTGACAGATGGATTAAAAAGAGTTCTTCACTGTTGCTGGAGGACAAATGAAAGTCAATATGCTACCAATGGAAGATTAATGACATTACTTTTATGGAGCTAGATAAATGTGCAAATATATTGCAAATTTTAAAAAAGTTACCCACGGCCGGGAGTGGTAGCTCACGCCTGTAATCCCAGCACTTTGGGAGGCTGAGGTGGGCAGATCACCTGAAGTGGAGTTCGAGACCAGCCTGGTCAACATGGTGAAACCCCATCTCTACTAAAAATGCACACACAAAAAATAGCCAGGCACAGTGGCTCATGCCTGTAGCCCCAGCTACTTAGGAGGCTGAGGCAGGAGAATTGCTTGAACCCGGGAGGCGGTGGTTGCAATGAGCCAAGATCGCATCACTGCACTCCAGCCTAGATGACAATAGCAAGACTGTCTTGGGGAAAAAAAAAAAAAGCTACTCACTGGAATAAGAAGGAAGAGTAAAAAGAAACATGTTATTTAAGGGACATTTTACCTTTGCCTGATTTATGTGGACTGATTGTCTTATTAGTCTAAATATATTCATGTGGTAGGCAGAATAATGGCTCCCAAAAGTGCCCATGTTCTAATTCCCTAAACCTGTGAATATGTTACCTCAGCTGGCAAGATGGATTTCTCTAGATGTGATTAAAGTAAGGATCTTAAAATGGGGAGATGATCCTGGAGTATCTGTGTGGGCCCAATGTAATCAGAAACATCTGTATGAGAGTGAGGCAGGAGGATCAGAGGTAGCAGATTGGAAGATTCTATGCTGTTGGCTTTAAAGATGGAAAAAGGGAACATGAGCCAAGGAATGCAGTTAGCTTCTAGAAGCTGGAAAAAGCAAGGGAATGGATTCTCCCACAGCCCCCAGAAGGAATGCAGGCCTTTTGAGATCTTAATTTTAACCCAGTATAACCCATTTCAGATTTCTGTCCTCCTGACCTGTAAGACAAAAAATTTGTTTTATTTTAAGTTACTCAATTAGTGGTAATTTGTTAGAACAGCAAGTGGAAACAAACTCATTAATCTGCATCTAACCTATGAAGATGCTGATTTGAGATAAGATAGTAAATGGGTGTTGTTGTAAGTTGCTAGGCTTGAGGTAATTTGTTACAGCAGCAATATAAAACTATACGACTGGTGGCCAGGCCCAGTGGCTCACACCTGTAATCCCAGCACATCGGGAAGCTGAGACGGCAGGATGGCTTAAGCCCAGGAGTTCAAACTCAGCATGTGCAACATAGTGCAACCCATCTCTACAAGAAATAAAACATTAGCTAGGTGTGGTTATGCATGACTGTAGTCCCAGCTATTCAGGAGGCTGAGGTGGGAGGATCACTTGAACCCACGAGGTGGAGGCTGCAGTGAGCTGTCACTGCCCCACTGCACTCCAGCCTGGGCAACAGAGCAAGATGCAGTCTCCAAAAAAAAAGGGGGGGAGAAAGAAAGAAAACAAAACTACACAAACTGTCTGTAATAACACATTTTGACATCATGTACTCCCTGATAGGACATTATGTCTGAGATTCTTGCCAAAAATGTATTAACTCATCTAATCATGGGAAAACATAAGACAAGCCCAAACTCAGAGACAGTGTACCAAGTAACTGACTAGAACTCTTCAAAAATGTCAAGGTCATGAAAGACAAGGAAAGATGAACTCTCTGGAAGAGAAAAAGGACAGTAGGTCGAATGTAGTGGCTCATGCCTATAATCCTAGGACTTTGGGAGGCTGAAGCAAGGGGATCGTTTGAATCAAGGAGTTCAAGACCAGCCTGGGCAACACAGCAAGACCCCAAAGTACTAAAAAATAAAAAATAGCCAGGTATGGTGGTTCAAGTCAGCAGTCCCAATTACTTGAGAGGCTGAGGTAGGAGGATCACTTGTGTCTAGGAGTTCAAGGCTACAGTGAGCTGTGATTGTGCCACTGCACTCCAGCTTGGGCAACAGAGGGAGATACTGTTTCAAAAAAAGAAAAGAAAAGAAACAAAAGAAAAGAAAAAAGAAAAAGAACATTAGTGGGAAACTGGTGAAATCTGAATATGTCTGTACTTAACAAGATGACAATAAAATATACTTGAATTATTTCTCTCTAGAATTGGGCTAGTCTGTGTAATCTTAAGCAATTCACTTGCTAATACTTGTTTTTTCCAATTGTTAAGATGAAAAGTGTCTAATGTGCTTTAAGATTCTTAGCTGAAATAGTAACAGTTATGTTGCTTACTGTTTTCATTTTAATAATTCTATTTTCCTTTAAGATAGCTTAATTTTGGAAGAGTTAGTAGTTAGTGTGCTTCAAAAGACTTTTTTTTTTTTTTTTTTTTTTTTGAGATGGAGTCTCACTCTGTCGCCCAGGCTGGAGTGCAGTGGCGCAATCTCGGCTCACTGCAAGCTCCGGATTCAAGAGATTCTCCTGCCTCAGTCTTCCCAGTAGCTGGGATTACAGGCGCACACCGCCACGCCCAGCTAATTTTTTGTATTTTAGTAGAGATGGGATTCACCGTGTTGCCCAGACTGGTCTTGAACTCCCGAGCTCAGGCAATCCACCCACCTTGGCCTCCCAAAGTGCTAGGATTACAGGCATGAGCCACCGCGTCCGGACTGCTTCAAAAGACTTAACATGCAGTCGGCAAGGTGGCTAATGCCTGTAATCCCAGCACTTTGGGAAGCCGAGGCGGGCGGATCACTTGAGGTCAGGAACAACCTGACCAACAAGAAGAAACCCCGTCTCTACTAAAAATACAAAATTAGCCGGGCGTGGTGGCATGTGCCTGTAATCCCAGCTACTCGGGAGGCTGAGGCAGGAGAATCGCTTGCACCCGGGAGGCGGAGGTTGTGGTGAGCCAAGATTGTGCCATTGCACTCCAGCCTGGGCAACAAGAGTGCAACTGTCTCAAAACAAAAACAAAACAAAAACAAAATCAAAACAAAAACAAAAATCTTAACATGCCTCAACATTATAATAATTTCGATGCAATAGTACAGATTAATGAACGTAAATATATGCTGGGCGTGGTGGCACATGTCTATAATCCTAGCTACTTGGCAGGATTGCTTGAGCCCAGGAGCTCGAGACCAGCCTGGGCAACATATTGAGACCCTGTCTCTACAAAAAAACAAAAAATTAGCCAGGCATAGTGGAGCACCTGTGGTCCCAGCTACTCACTGCTTAGGAAGCTGAAGTGGGAGGATCACTTGAGCCTGGGAGGTTGAGACTGCAGTGAGTCAAGGTCTGTACTCCAGCCTGGACAACAGAGCACGACTCTGTCAAAAAAGAAAAAAAAACAAAAAGAAAAAAAGTGACTCATTGAGTTCTTTTTTGTTTTTTGAGACGCAGTCTTGCTCTGTCACCCAAGCTGGAGTGCAGTGGCTCGATCTTGGCTCACTGCAGGCTCCGCCCCCCAGGTTCACACCATTCTCCTGCCTCAGCCTCCCGAGTAGCTGGGACTACAGGCACGCGCCACCTTGCCCGGCTAATTTTTTGTATTTTTAGTAGAGACGTATTTTCACCGTGTTAGGATGGTCTCGATCTCCTGACCTCATGATCTGCTCACCTCGGCCTCCCAAAGTGCTGGGATTACAGGCGTGAGCCACCACGCCCGAATGATTCATTGAGTTCTGTACTGAAAGACAGAATAGTTGTATGGTTACCATGGTAAAGTTGAAAAATCCTAAATCAAATCATAGTAAATCAGGGGCCATCTGTACTAAATTGTCCAATTTTTTTTTTTTTTGAGACGGAGTCTTGATCTGTTGCCCAGGCTGGAGTGCAATGACACGATCTTGGCTCACTGCAACTTCCGCCTCCCGGGTTCAAGCAAGTCTCTGGGTTCAGCCTCCCAAGTGGCTGGGAGATTTCAGGTGCCCACCACCATGCCCAGCTAATTTTTGTATTTTTTGTAGAGATGTGGTTTCACCATGTTGGCCAGGCTGGTCTCGAACTTCTGACCTCAGGTGATCCACCTGCCTCAGTCTCCCAAAGTGCTGGGATTACAGGCGTGAACCACCGTGCCCGACCCAATCTTCCTGCCTCAGTATCCAAGTGATGGGATTATAGGCATGAGCCTCTGCGTCCAGCCAACACTTCATTGTAAAATGACTTTGTGTTTGATGATTCTGCCAAATTGTAGGCTATTGTAAGTGTTCCAAGCTCATTTAAGGGAGGCTAGGCTAAGCTATGATGTTTGGTGAATTAGGTACATTAAATGCATTTTTCACTTAATATTTCCAATTCGCAATAGGTTTATCATGATGTGACCTCAAAACACCTGTACGTTGTGGAGGCTTTTCGTTATTGGTTTGGTGTTTGCTTTTTGCTTTTATTTCAGAATAAGGAGTTAGCATGTGTGGTATAGTAAGAAATATATATATATATATGTGTGTGTATCTATCTATTTGCACTTTGTCCCTGCTTTTTGACACAGAGCTCTTAAAACTGCAATTTCTTGAGCAATAGGGATGATAGGAGCGTTGTTTGTTCTAACATTTGGTCTCCGTCCCCAGTTTCCGACAGAGAGCTCCTTAATCTCTTTGAATTTCCTGGTTGATAGAAGCATCTTTGGTCTACTGAGGTTTCTTGCTGGGGCCCTAGATAGCTTCAGGATGGGGCCTGGTCACCAGAAAGACTAGGCCTTGATGAGAAGCCTGGAACTTTCAGCCCATCCCCTCAATATGTGGGGAAGGGAGAAGGGCTGAAGACTGAGTTAATAATTGGTCATGCTGATTCGACAAAACCTCCATAAAAACCCCTACCAACAGGTTTAGGGAGCTTCTGGGTTGGTGAACACATCAAAGTGCTAGGAGGGTTGTGTGCCCGGAGAGGGCGTGGGGCTTCCAGCACCCCTGCCAGTATCTTGCTCTCTGCATCTCTTCTGTTTGGCTGTTCACAAGTTGTATCTTTTATAAACAGCCAGTAAATATTAATATAAGAGTGCTTCTGAGTTCTGTGAGTCATTGTAGCAAATAATCAAACTGAAGGGGGAAAGTTGTGGGAACTCCCTGACTTTGTAGCCAAGAAGTGTGTGTGGGTAACCTGGGGACCCGATACTTGCGAATGGCATTGGAATTGAAGACTCTCTAAAACCTGTGGAGGCTGCTGCTAATGCTGGGTCCTTAATGTCAGAATTGAATTGAATTGTAGGATACCCCGTTGGTGTCCAGAAAGTTGGAGAATTGGTGTGAGAAAAAATTCACACATTTGATGTCAGAATTTCTGAGGAAAAATAGCTCGCCATGTAAAACCATAAATACACGAAATCCTTTCAGACAGCTTAAAAGAATGAACATGTTCCAAGTTTTCGGAACTCAACTCAAGATAAAGAGATAGAAGCAAAAATGAACTCAGTAATGTATTACTCTAATAGTTTGATTCAGAGAAAATAAAAACTCCCTTCTAACAGAAAAAAAAAAAAAATGACAAATGGCCTGCATAGCGCAGTTACGTGAGCTTTCTAATAATGCAAACGGGAGTCTGTTATTTCCCTACAATTTTTTTTCTTAGCTTAATTTCAGAGAGAAGGACACAAACTGTAGAAATTGAACGATAACTTATCATATCATTGATGATCATTGTATGAAGTATTCAGTTTGCAGCTCATAAATTTAGGTAATATCATTCTTCCCCTCCTCCTCAATAGAGAGAGACATAATGGTTACTGGCTAGCTCAGTGCTGGCTTAACGGCCTCCTCTGAGGTTAATGTTAACATCATTCTGGACAGGGCAACAGGAAGCATCTGTATATCTTACCACAAAATGAGATGATCCATTTTCCCCCCTATTTGAAGTATAAATTCTGTTGGTATTAAATTACTTAATTTCTCTTGCTTTATATATACATTTAAAATATTTAGATATATCGTAGTAATAGCCTTAGAGAAAATTAAAATGACTTATGATTATGTAAATATTCATTTAGTTTTTCCCAGTTGGTCAATATAGGTTTTTATTTTTTTTCTCTATGATTTAAAGGACACTTGGATTATGAAAGCTATTCTTACAATCTTTTTTTGTTCTTATGTTCTAGAACCACTGATGGTGACAACAGAACTCAGGGAATGTTAGTCAGTCAACAGCTGCCAAGTTACCCAGAGGAGCAGATGGTATATCTGATCATATCCTTCAAAATATGAAAAGGGAATACTCAAAGATGTTTGCTCAAATATGCTAGAGTTTCCACACAAAAGGCAATAATGGCAACCATATATATTTTTTCATCTTGTATGTTTGCTTTTTATTCCAGGTGATTCTCTTATATTCTACTTTTTAATTTTTTGACCTGTAGAGCTAGTAATCTTAAAATAACCTAGGATATGCACACGTTTTGAGTATTTTTGGCAATAGAAATGCACAACAGAAATATGTCAATAGAAAAGAAAAAGAATACTTAATACCACTCCCAGATTTTTAAACTAGATTAGAGTATGGCCAATTGGAATATAATTCTTGAGGGTGGCTGAAATAACTTGACTTGTACAGATATTTTGCTAATCATCTTGGACTTTTGCAGTGAAGTTTGTTAGAAAGTCCAAGCTTGACTCTTCAGAGTCCTTCTCATTTAACCATCTAAAAGCCATATCTTAATTATCAAATAGTAAAGAATCCAAAATCTCAAATATTCATTAATCCAACAAATATATATGGTGTATATTTCATCCCAGGCACTGTTCAAGAGGCCAAATGAACAAACTAGACAAAACAAAACAAAAAAAGACAAAATCTCTAGCCTTCATGGAGCTTGTGTTTTTTAAAAGCTTGTGTTTATAAAAGCTTACATTTCAAAAGGATCTATATAAAAATAAATAACCCTAAAGCAATAATTCTTTTGTCTCTTGCCAGACTGAAGACACTCGCAGGCAGGAGCTGTTTCCCCAATATCTTTACCACCTGTGCCTAGCACACTGTAAGTAATTTACAGGCACTTCTTGAACATGTATGTATGTATCTATTATTATTAAAAAAATTTTTTTCCAACCTTTTCAGTCCAAGTGATTCTCCTGCCTCAGCCTCCCAAATAGCTGGGACTATAGGCTCATGCCACCACAAGTGGCATATATATATACACACACACACACACACAAAATATACACACACATACACACACACGTATACACACACATACATATACATATATACACACACATATACATATATATGTATATATGTATGTGTGTATACGTGTGTGTGTATGTGTGTGTATATGTGTATATATATATATACTGGAGGCAGAGTCTCCTCTATTGCCCAGGCTGGAGTGCAGTAGTGTGATCTAGGCCCACAGCAATCTCCACCTCCCGGGTTCAAGCGATTCTCCTGCCTCAGCCTCTCGAGCAGCTGGGATCACAGGTGTGCGCCACTACACCTGGCTATGTTGTAAGATGGGGTTTCACCACGTTGGCCAGGCTGGTCACGAACTCCTGACCTCAGGTGATCTGCCTGCTTTGGCCTGCCAACTGGCTAATTTTTAAAATTTTTTGTAGATACATGGTCTCACTATGTTGGCCAAGCTGGTCTCAAACTCCTGGCCTCAAGTGATCCTCCCACCTTGGCCTCCCAAAGTGCTAGGATTGCAAACATGAGCCACTGTGCCTGGCTTGTGGTGTATTCTCTATGTACTCTTTCTGAACCCCTTTTTATATTTTAAGACCTTGATTGAGTCTGAAGGGCACCAAAATCTCAGCTAAACTTAAAATTCTATCAATTACCTGGGTATTTAAGACTATCTGGGGCTGCGCGCGGCAGCTCACACCTGTAATCCCAGCACTTTGTGGGAGGCCAAAGCAGGCGGATCATAAGGTCAGGAGATCGAGACCATCCTTACATGGTGAAACCCCACCTCTACTAAAATGCTGGAACCTTGTGCTTTACCCACTATGCCATTTAATCCTCAGAATACCCCAGTGAGGCAGGTACTATTATTATCTCTAGTTTTACAAATGAGGAAACTGAGAGGGTAAGAAGTGCTATGGTCTGAATGTGTCTCCCGAGGTTTATATGTTGGAAACTTAATCCCCAAAGCAATGAGGTTGAGAGGTGGGACCTTTATGAGGTGATCAGGTCATAAGAGCTCTGCCCTACTGAATGGATTCATGCTGTTATCACAGAAGTAGGTGAGTTATTGTGGGAGTGGGTTCCTGATAAAAGGATAAGTTCTGCCACCTTCCTCTCCTTCCTCCCCACTTTCCCCCCTCACACATGTGCTCTCTTGACCTTCTGCCTTCTGCCATGGGATAACACAACAAAAAGACAATTGTCAGATGTCAGCACCATGCTCTTGGACTTCCTGTCTCCAGAAGTGTAAGAAATAAATTTCTCTTCTTTATAAATTTCTCAGTCTGTGGCATTCTGTTATAGCAGCATAAAACAGACTAGATGAGGAGCTTGCCCAGGGTTACACAGTAGGAAAATGGTAGAGCCAAGTTTCCAAATCAGATGGCCTTGACTCCAGAGATCAAGCTATTAATCACTACAGCTCCTGTTGCACATGTAGAAAAAACCCCCCAAAACTAACAAAAGCTAGAAAACAACTCAAGGTATTAGAGTAACAATAAGGTCAGTATAGACTCAGCTTGGCATCAGAAGGCTTCAGGGACAAGACTGTGAGCAAGTCATCAAAGCAGAGTGGGATTTAATTGGCAGAGCTGAGAACAGAGAGCACCAAAACAAGAATAGAGGCATGAGAACAAGAATGGCCATGACTAGATGTGTGGTGCAAAAAGAACATTAACCTAGTAGAAGGATGAGATCTAGTAATTTTTAGTAGACTCTTATCTGTTTTTTCTTTAAGAAGAGAAGAAAATGCAAATACCTATAATACTATCATATGGCACCCAGGTATGCATAAATAAAATTCAGATTAGTCGGGCGTGGTGGCAGGCGCCTGTAGTATCAGTGACTCGAGAGGCTGAGGCAGGAGAATCGCTTGAACCCTGGAGGTGGAGGTTACAGTGAGCCAAGATTGCACCATTGCACTCCAGCCTGGGCAACAAGAGCAAGACTTCATCTCAAAACAACAACAGCAGCAAAACTTCAATGTATATGGAGTAAATAGTACAATTTTCAGTTACTGAGGTCTTTTTTTTCCTTCCTGGGGTACTAGAACTGGCTTTACCATTTAATATCTTTGATAATCTTTCCCTTGACCTGAGTTTAAGTCAGGCTATTTGGGTTGTGTTCATAGTTACTCTTTTTTGTTTGAATGCGAGGATTTTCCCTGCATTTTCCCATTCTTACCATCAAACTCTGGCAGTCTATAACAACAACATGGCGAAGATGTTATAGCACAGGAAGTCCAAACTTATTAATGGGCTGTGTTCCCATGAACATCACCGTAAATTAGTTGTTTGAAACCTGGAATTTATTTTCCCATGGCAATAGTGGTTAAATTCCCAGCGGGTCTACAAAAGCTTTCTTAGCTAGGAATGCAGCAGAAATGAACACTGTCACCTTTGTGTTAACCTCTGCCTATTATTCTGAGGTCTCAATGGATTTCTCGCCTTACTTCAGTGTTTTAGCTAACCACCACTTTTGGGACAGTTTTTTTCATTAGATGGAAAAGGCTGACTATCACTTCTGATTCCACCACCCAATCGTTCATACTGCTTTGGGGTGTTTCTTTTTACTAATTATTACTGAAAACATGACTTCAGTTGGGGAGCTGTTTTACTTTTTCCAAGATTAGGAGTCAGTAAAATAGCCCAAGAATGCCTATAGTATACAGTGTCTACAATGTCACATTTTCCGCCTTTAGTATGATGAAAAGGCAGCACAACACTGACCATCTGGTTCCTGGAGGATATCTTTTGGCCTTTGCGGGGGTTTAAAAACAAAACCAGGCCAGGCGCGGTGGCTCACACCTGTAATCCCAGCACTTTGGGAGGCTGAGGCAGGCGAATCACGAGGTCAGGAGTTCGAGATCAGCCTGACCAACATGGTGAAACCCCGTCTCTACTAAAAATACAAAAAATTAACTGGGTGTATTGGCGGGCACCTGTAGTCCCAGCTACTTGGGAGGCTGAGGCAGGAGAATCGCTTGAACTCAGGAGGTGGAGACTGCAGTGAGCTGAGATCACACCACTGCACTCCAGCCTGGGCGACAGAGTGAGACTCTGTCTCAAAAAAAAAAAACAAAACCAAAAACCCACTTCTTGGCTTCTGGTATGAAATCAGAGGTCTAACTGCCTCAGGTTAGATGTTAGCATTAGGGAGATTACCTGATCAATGCTCATGTTTATTTTGTCTACAGCTGAATATATAAATATATATACATAATAAGTGTGTGTGTGTGTATATATATATATATATTTTATTATTATTATTTTTGAGACGGAGTCTCATCTGTTGTTTGGGCTGGAGTGCAGTGGTGTGATCTTGGCTCACTGCAACCTCCACCTCCCAGGATCAAGCGATTCTCTTCCCTCAGCCTCCTGAGTAGCTGGGATTACAGGTGCCCGCCACTATGTCCAGCTAATTTTTTGTATTTTTAGTAGAGACGAGGTTTCACCATGTTGGCCAGGCTGGTCTCAAACTCCTGACCTCATGATTCACCCGCCTCGGCCTCTCAAAGTGTTGGGATTACAGGTGTGAGCCACCACGCCGGCCTATTTTTTTGAGACAGGCTCTCACTCTGTTGCCCAGGCTGGAGTGCCGTAGTGCGATCACAGCTCACTGTGACCTCCAACTTCTGGGCTCAAGTGATCCTCCCTCCTCAGCCTCCTAAAGTTTTGGGACTACAGGTGTGAGCCACCATGCCCAGAGCCTTGAATTTTTGAAAAGAAATTTCATAGTCAGTCTAAAGCTATGATGTGTATGTCGGCTAAATAGTGTTTATCTCAGAAACACTTTCTTGTAACCACAATAAAACCAAAATCTTTGTTTTAGGTAGAAACATTACCAACAAATGTTTGCAAAACAGAAAGGCTTTAAAGTGAAAAAAATTTGAGTCTATGGCCATCATAATAGTGTGGCTTTGAAAACTTTCAGGCTATGTACATACCCCATTTCTATTCCCTCATCTCCTTGGGAGTTTTTTTATTTTAATTTTTTTTTTTTTTTTTTTTTTTTTTTTTTTTTTTGAGGCCGAGGTCTGGCCTTTGCTCGCCCAGGCTGGAGTGCAGTGGCAGCGATCTCGACTCCTGCAAGCTCCGCCTCCTGGGTTCACGCCGATCTCCTGCCTCAGCCTCCTGAGTAGCTGGGACTACAAGCCCACCACAGCATGCGGCTAATTTTTTTTGTATTTTTAGTAGAGAGCGGGGTTTGAGGGTCTCGATCTCCTGATGCCAGATCGCCCGCCTTCGGCCTCCCAAAGTGCTGGGATTACAGGCGTGAGCCACAGCCCGGCCTAATTTTTTTTTTTTTTTGAGACAGAGTCTCACTCTGTTGCCGGGCTGGAGTGCAGTGGTATGAGGTCTCGGGGTCACTGGCTCCGCCTCTCAGGTTCATGCCATTCTCTTACCTCAGCCTCCCAGAGTAGCTGGGACTTCACAGGCACCTGCCACTCTGCCGGCTAATTTTTGTATTTTTTAGTAGAGACAGGGGTTTCACCGTGACCAGGATGGTTTGATCTCCTGACCGTGATCCACCACCTCACGGCCCTGCCAAAGTGCTGGGATTACAGAGGCGTGAGCCTTAAGCTTGCCTTGACTCCTGGAGTTTTTTTATTTTTATTTTTTTGAGACAGTCTTGCTCTGTTGCCTAGGCTGGAGTGCAGTGGTGCGATCTCAGCTCACTGCAACCTCCGCCTCCTGGGTTCAAGAGGTTTTTCTGCCTCAGCCTTCCTAGTAGCTGGAAGGCTAATTTTTGTATTTTTAGTAGAGATGGGTTTTCACCATGTTGGCCAGGCTGGTCTTGAACTCCTAACCTCAGGTGATCCGCCCACCTTGGCCTCCCAAAGTATTGAGATTACAGGCATGAGCCACCGTGCCTGGCTGATATTTTCTTAATAACTTTTTAGTATACATAGTAATGTGGTCAATTTTTAGAAAATAATTAGGCAGGGTGCAGTGGTTCATGCCTGTAATTCCAGCACTTTGGGAGGCCGAGGCGGGTAGATCATGAGATCAAGATGGAGACCATCCTGGCCAACATGGTGAAACCCCTCTCTATTAAAAATACAAAAACTAGCTGGGCGTGGTGGTGCATACCTATAGTCCCAGATACTCAGGAGGCTGAAGCAGGAAAATCGCTTGAACCTGGGATGCATAGGTTGCAGTGAGCTGCAATCACGCTACTGCACTCCAGCCTGGCAACAAAGTGAGACTCTGTCTTAAAAAAAAGAAAGAAAGAAAGAAAACTACAATAATTAATACCAAAAGGTAGATCAATTAAAGATTCTAATGATATTAAAATTATTAAGGTTGTTGGGCAAGGTGACTCACACCTGTAATCTCAGCACTTTTGGGAGGCTGAGGGAGGAGGATCGCCTGAGTTCAGGAGTTTCAGACTAGCTTGGGCAATATAGCAAGACACCATCTCTATGTAAAAAAATAATAATAAAAATAATTTTTAAAAAAATATTGCCCGAGTGCAGTGGCTTACACCTGTAATCCCAACACTTTGGGAGGCCGAGGTCAGGAGTTTGAGACCAGTCTGGCCAACATGGTGAAACCCCATCTCTACTAAAAATATAAAAATTTGCCGGGTGTGGTGGTGGGTAGCTGTAATCCCAGCTACTCAGGAGGCTGAGGCAGGAGAATTGCTTGAACTCCAGAGGCGGAGGTTGCAGTGAGCCGAGATCGCGCCACTGCACTCCAGCCTGGGCAGAGCGAGACTTGGTCTCAAAATAAAAAAAAAAATTAAGGCAAGCATTTCCTACTTCAACTAAAGGCCAAACGGCTATTTGTGAAATGAAGGCATAATAGAATAAGTTAATGATTTATACCATATAGTGCTCATTTTCAGGATCAGGAATAAAGTCTCTGTTAATCATAATGCATTTGTTATTTTTGTTATTTATTTGCATTCCTCAAAACAACTGATAGATTAGGTGCTAGACTTCATGCATGTGAAATAAGCCACTGGTTGCCACCAATGAAGGAAGGGGGCTCCAACAGTTGGCTACTCAGTTTGTTTTTGGCAAAGAGCGTAGAGCAGGAACCTAGCACTTCAGGCATAGTGCACAGAATTGTGACAGGCACCTTGGACACTCTAAACCAGGAGAATTGAGAATCTTACTGGAAAGCTTTTGGGCCAAGAAGGTACATGATCCCTGACAGGAAAGACAATTATCCCATCTGTATTTTTTTTTTAAAGAAAAGAAAAATGTAATACTTTTTGGAACTCTTACAGGAATTAAATAAGAAAACATAGATAAAAGCATCCAACAAGGTTATCAAGATGCATTAAGTGCTCAATAATGTAGCCAAATCTGAGTAGTGGAAACTTTATTGGGAAAAAAAATAGCTTCCTCAAATTGTATCAGTAGTTTTAGCCCGGGTGTGGTGGCTCACGCCTGTAATCTCAGCACTTTGGGAGGCAGAGGCCGGCGGATCACCTGAGGTCAGGAGTTCAAGACCAGCCTGGCCAATGTGGTGACACTCCATCTCAAAAAAAAAATAAATTAATTAAAAAAATTTTTTAAAAAACAATAAAAATTATATCAGTTTTGTTAGCATTTGCAGATTCTACAAATCAGACATAGCAATTTTTTTTTTGAGGGTTTCTCTTGTCGCCCAGGCTGGAGTGCAATGGTGCGATCTCAGCTCACTGCAACCTCCACCTTCCAGTTCAAGTGATTCTCCTGCCTCAGCCTCCAGAGTAGCTGGGATTACAGGCGCCTGCCACCACACCCAGCTAAGTTTTGTATCTTTTTTTTTTTTTTTTTTTTTTTTTTTGAGACGGAGTCTCACTCTGTCGCCCAGACTGGAGTGCAATGGTGCGATCTCAGCTCACTGCAAGCTCTGCCTCCCAGGTTCACACTATTCTCCTGCCTCAGCCTCCGGAGTAGCTGGGACTATAGGCGCCCACCACCACGCCCGGCCAATTTTCTGTATCTTTAGTAGAGACGGGGTTTCACCGTGTTAACCAGGATGGTCTCGATCTCCTGGCCTCATGATCCACCCGCCTCGGCCTCCCAAAGTGCTGGGATTACAGGCGTGAGCCACCGCGCCCAGCCAATTTTTGTATTTTTAGTAGAGACAGGGTTTCATCATGTTGGCCAGGCTGGTCTCGAACTCCTGACCTCAGTGATCCACCCACCTCAGCCTCCCAAAGTGCTGGGATTACACGCGTGAGCCACCGTGTCTGGCCTCAAGTCTTGAATATTTCGCTCAATTGATGGATAAGTATAATAGATTATAGCTAAGCAGAAGTCAAACTTTATAAAGAGGAAAGCACTGAAATGCTAAGCTGATGCAGCATAGCCCTATCCACTGGTTTCTTTGGTCACAAGGGGTATTGCAAAAAGGGTGTAGCCAGCTTAATGCAAACAAGCACATTTTATTTTAATTTTAATTTTTGGAGAAAGGGTCTCGCTTGGTTGCCCAGGCTGGTCTCAAACTCCTGGGGTTAAGCAATACTCTCACCTAGGCCTTCCAAAGTGCTGGGATTACAGACATAAGCCATGGAATCTGGCCAAACACATTTTAATTTCCTGAAAAATTCAAAACATATCTATAAAGTCATGTCTTATATAAAGAAAAATAAGTTGTTAGAAAACACATTTTTCAATTTCACTAGAAGGAAAGTAATTTTCCTTGTGATAACTAATGTGTTTGATGTCTAAATGTTTAAAAAAAATATTGTAAATAGAACATAACTTCACAACTGAGTTTTCGAAGATGGTAAGAATCAGTTAATTCTACTTAACTTTTCCACCAGAGAGGAAAAAAACCACAGAAGAAAATCCAGAATATTTAGGTAAGTACTATATTCAAAGTTATATGATAAAGGTTCAGCTAGAAACTAATAAATATTCGATATATGCATTACATCAACTCACTTTTAAATTAGGACAATTTCTAAATTTGGAACTTATTTCTAAATGCTGTGTAATAAATTTTACAAAGAAATTAAATATTCTACTGATTCAGGGCACTAATATAACAAATTCATTCCTGCCAGGTTAGTCAACATGTGTCAGAAAAGTAACTTTTAATACAAGATTTAAATCATCATCCCCAGTAGAACATACAAAGATAGTCCATTCATTTTCTATTATTTTTCTCTTTCTTCACAAAAATGGAACAATGTCTCTGCAATTCATTATCCTCCAACAAGCGTTCTATTGGAATTGATGCAAATGGGTATCCTTTGTCCCTCTCACCTCTATGCTAACAGCATTGTTTAACTCTGATCCCATTTATCTATTAAGCTTTGCTCATTTAAAAAAGTAAATTCATGACATCCACTGCAATATACAAAAAGTCACTCATACATGCTGGCAGCACATTGGAAGTTCTGAACTAACTAACAAAAATAGCCACATTTCTCAATTCTGTGACACAAAAAGCAGACAGCAACATGTGTAATGCACCAAAATCTAGCTAGAGTTTAAAGAATCTAAATAAATAAAAAAATTAAATGCCTGGATATAATTCTTAATAAACTATTCTACTTAAAGAAAAATCTAAAGCTGTCTTTAAAATCTCTTTCCAGGTTTACTGTATCCTTTCTTCATAACAGAATTTCCAGAAACAGGGGTCGTTTTTAAATCCCCAGTGATATCTGCCTTTATTTGCACTGTGGAAAATGACACACTGTATCATGCCTTTCTGGACAGTCCATAGGTTTTATTTACATTGCTTTGAGACAGAGACGAAAGACATGTTTTTTACAATTGTCTTACAGCAATCTCAGTTTTGAGAGTAACATGTAACAAATTTTCATATGCAATATATGAAAACATGTAAATATTTATATATACAATAACATAACTAGACAAATAAATGAAGTTACTATTAAGTCTCTTTAAGTACAAATTTACAAACTGACCACCAGCCACAGAACTTAGCCCTGTAATGGAGAAAGATTATTATTGGCCTGAAAAAATATTAAAATATCACTGTCACTAACATGAAAAAAATTAGAAAACAGAAAACAGTAATCACCGGAAAACCTGTGTCTTGTAATGATTTCTTTCCATCAGAAGATGCAGAAACATTTTTCCCCCTGGAGCAAATGAAAACGTTTCTCATGCACCCCCAGTTTCTTCCCTGCTTTCTCCCCCAGGCGCCGGTGTAGACTGCCGGTGTGGACTTTTTTCCAGAGATGAGGAGTAAAAATTTGTACTTTATCGGGAGCGGGTGCACTTTTCCCCCTGGCCCCCCTTTGCTCTGCCTCCAAGATGGTAGGAAAGTTGTCGTTTCGGAGGGCAGAGGAGTAGCTCTCTGGTGTTATGTCCTCGCAGTGCCTGTAGTGGTGCTGTAGGAGGCTGCTGCCTCTTCTTGTACAGCCCCGGCAGCCCTGCCTTCTTGGCTGGAGAGTATATTCAGGGATTTCCCCTTAATAATCACCGACCCTGGGAGCACTTTTTAGTTTCCAAAATAAAAATATGATCCTCACCCCTCTTGCTTGACAGGGAAAGGCTCTCGCCGGAGCCCAGGGGGGAGCAGTAGCAGCGGCAGCCGAGCTTCCTAGTCCATTGCCAGCGCCTCTCACTCTGATCTGTCAGCCCAGCCGAGGGAACAGGGGGGAAGGAGAAAAAAAAAAGCAACTGAAAGGTAAGCAGAGGCGGCCCCAGGCCCGGCCCACATCCCCGGGCTCCCGTAGGGCGGCGGGCTGGGCCGCGCAGGCTGGGCGGGCGGCGAGCGCGCTTACGTGAGGCCGGGGATTCGCCGGCCCACGCCAGGCCCCGGGCGGAGAATGAAAGGGTGAGTGGGGCCGGCGCCCGGGTGGTGGAGGCCGGGGGCCTGAGGGCCTCCGGGGCGCCCGCGGGCGGCGACGGCGGGCGGGCAGGGGTCCAGCCGGAGCCGGAGTGGGGCTAGCGGTGCGGCCTGCGCGGGCCAGGTGGGGGTGTGCGGCGAGATGGGGGGGCGCCGGTAGGCCTCGGGCCGGTAGGCCCCACGGGGGCCGCGCCCTGCCCCCGCACCCCGGGCCTCCGCGCGTCCCCTCGAGTCCTCCGGGGCCTCCAGGTGGGACAGCGGCGCTGCGGGGCCGAATCCCGCGCCGGCCCGGAGGCTCTCCCGCGGGGCGGCAGGCCCGGGCTGCCGGGACAGGGGCGTCAGGGCCTAGGAGTGGGGAGTGGGGAATGGGCGCCCGGCCCCCCTTTCCCCCGGTCTCTCGCAGACGCCCCCCAGATTCCGGTAAGAGTTGAATTTATTTATCCCCCTCCTCCGCGCTCCGGACGGCCAGGCCGGGGCGGGGCGGGGCGGGCGGCCTGGCGGGCGTGGGGTCGGGTGGAGGGGCGGTGAGGAGTCAGGTGCAGCCGCGGCCCAGAAAGTTTCCTTTTAGGTCGGAATTGGGGGCCGCTGTCTCTCCGGGGAGCCCTGGTCCTAGCGCCCGGGACCCCCCCAGGGCGTGGGGGAGCGCACTCGGCTATTTTGAAACTCTTTGCCAGTTCCTGTCCATTGAAGAAGGTACTCCGCCCCTGCACCCCTCGCCCGCGCCCCACCCAACTCCCCGCGAGCCCGTTCGGGGCTGCTAACTCCAGCCTGTTCCCCCTAGAGCCCCCCAGGTTGGGGAGAGGGCCTTCTCTTCCGGTTTGGAAAAGTTTGCAAGGGGTTTCTTAGCTTTATTAGTGACTGGGGTTTTTGGGGTGGGAAGGAGGAGGTAAACTCAGGTGGTGTTTCTGCCGGCCAGTCTTTCCCTATTGCCTTTTTTAGCCCTTACCCCACCAACGGGGGGTGTTATTTTCAGCTTGAGTACCCACCCCCTTTCATCCCGATTCCTTTGGGTCCAAAATCCCCCTTCTGGACAGCTCCGGCGGAGAGGAAGATGTAGGGAGCAGCGAGGAGACTGTCAGTGAGAGGGGCAGGATCAGGCAGGGTTTCTGGAGCAGTCCCCAGATGTAGGAGTTTCCCCTCCTTTTTGGTCACTGTCCGGTAAAACCAACACCGGAACAGATCCCAAGGGGGAGACGTGGTTGTCAGATGGCTTGGAAGCCTCCGGGATTGGGAGGAGGGAGAGGAAGTGGGCAGGGCAGCTCCCGAAACAAGGTCTACAGTTTAAGGATCAGTAGTTCATTTATTCTGATAATCACTATTTAGATTTATGTGACATTCTTATATTCGACCTAGAAATAGAATAATGGAGATTTTAAGGAAACCTAAACTTGTTATTGCCATAACTCCGAAGGGTCTGTGGAAGAGCCCTCGGAACCTCGGAAAACTACTTTGGTTTTGGGGGGGGTTGTGTGTATGTATAACATTTAAACGGAAAAAAATATAAAATATATATGTGTATGTATATATTTTATATGCATATATACACACATACATATTTTCACACACACACACGTATGTTTTCTGTTTAAATTGATTCCATTTTAGCTCTATTTTGGTGCCCTGAGCTCTGAACGTTAAAAGTAATAAACATAAATTTTCAAATGTCAATTTTCCGCTTTTCAGGGACAGGATGTTTCCCGTGGCTATGCTTACCTCCTTCTTGTTGTTGAGTGTTGAAATTGAAATGTTAATGAATCCTTCCACCCCCCACTGCCAGCCCCCATTGTGGGCGTGTTTGGAGAGGTTATTTTGCATCGTTTAATTGTTGGCTTTTTCCTTTTTTTTTTTTTTTTTTGGTGAGCTTAGGGCAGAGTGTTGTGTTTGTGTGCGGTGTCCTGCTTGGTAGCAGGCTGGAGTTTGCTGGCAGGAGATGTCCCACATTCTGCCCGCTCAGTACCCCCAGCACTGTTAGCGAAAAGCTGCCACTTGCAGGGCAATGGGTAACCCACGACTTTCAGTGCTGACTTCTGTGAGGCTTCGAAGTGAGACTCATGTGATTCTTCTAGGTGTGTGCCTTTCGTTTCCTTTGGTCTGCCTGAGATCAAATTCTTTTTCTCCACAATGATAGATATCCGGTCATTTAGCATTGAGCTTAAGAAAATCTTGATATTTGAGATTGTATGGATCTGATACAAAAATGCAAATTACATTTAATGGTTGTTTTAAGTTTGTTGATTAATTGAAATTGCTTATTGACTTGGATATTTTCATAAACATGTGTGCCAAAAATCGTTACTGCTATTATAGTTTGTCCTTATTTTTAGAGCATATACTGAATGGAAAAAAATCATTCTTAGTCGTTTTTCTTGGGACATTTTAAGGTTTGAAAAAAATTATTGCCTCATTATTTGGTATTTCAAAGGTGTATTGTTGATTTCACATTCCTAAGCTTTCCAAAACTATATATGTACAAATACCAAAAAAGTTTTGTACTTTTTCCCACCCTATCTCAAACATGTATTAATTTCCTAACGTGATCTCCTAATGGGCTACTTTATTTCCTGAAGGAATGACAGGTTTGATACTTTTAAAAGTTACATTCCATTTGAAATTAATAAAAGATTTTCAGGTCAAATACTGAATTAACTTTAAATTACTAAGGGAATATGCTTGTTTACTATTAAATGTTAGTTTAAAAAGTAAATGGTTAGTATAATTACAAGTCTGAAATAATCAAGTTTTCTTTCCTCTGGAAGATTTTTAGGAGAAAATTTGTATACCCCATTCCGACGTTTTCTCAGCAAATCATGTTGCTACTGTTTTTAGAGAAATAAAAAATTTTAGTTTAGAAGGAATTAAACATTTCTGAGAGCACCCAAAATTGACATTTCAAAAAAATGCTAAACTATTTGTTCATACCTGAGATGTTCTTTGAGGGTTAGCAGCTCTCACTCTCCAGGTTTGGTACGGTGGTTATGGCTAATGAAAAGTCATTTATATTTGATTACAGTTAGAACAATATTCTCAGACAATTCTCTTCCCCCCTCCCCCACACCCGGTAACTGGTAAAACAATGGTTGAATAGGTGAGACTGGGTTGGAGGCAGCAAATTGTCCCCAATGCTAAGTCAGTTTAACTTATACATGCAGCTCTGTGCTAGGCAAAACAAACAGCAGCAGAGTCTCCTCACTCCTTCAAGCAAGAGTTTGTCCCAGAGGTCCTGACTGTAAAGGCTGATTTTTGACAATGCTCCTGGCTAGTTTGAGATACTGAGGAAATACTCAATTTAAAACCTTAAGCCTCACTCTGTTCCCTCCTTGCACGTAAGGTGACAGACTACTTGGTTCTCATCCTTTCACAGAATGTGATTTAAGATGAGTTTTTAGGCTGGGCGCGATGGCTGACGCTTGTAATCCCAGCACTTTATGGCTCACGCCTGTAATCCCAGCACTTTGGGAGGCTGAGGCGGTCGGGAGTTCGAGACCAGCCTGACCAACATGGAGAAACCCCGTCTTTACCAAAAATACAAAATTAAAATTAGCTGGGTGTCGTGGTGTATGCCTGTAACCCCAGCTACGCGGGAGGCTGAGGCAGGAGAATCGCTTGGACCTGGGAGGCGGAGGTTGCAGTGAGCTGAGATTGCACCATTGCACTCCAGCCTGGGCAACAAGAGCGAAACTCCGTCTCCAAAAAAAAAAAAAAAGGACGAGTTTTTGGTGAAATTTTATTTGTAGCATGACATCTTACAGTGACACCTTTAGACTGGGCTTTGAGTTCTGATCCCAGTCCTTCCGCTGGGCAATTTACTTAATCTTTGGTTTCTTTAACTGAAAATGGGAATAAAATTCTTCGATATAAGGGTTAGATGAGATAGCTATGTGTTTGGCCCATAATAGTATTAATTAAATGTTAATTCCACTAGGCCACTTTTCTTTCTTTCTTTTTTTTTTTTTGAGTCAGGGGCTCACTGTGTTGTCCAGCCTGGAGTACAGTGGCATGATTACAGCTCACTGCAGCCTCAACCTCCTGGGCTCCAGTGATCCTCCTCAAGTGTGCCTGTAGTCAGCAAGGACTACAGGTGTGTGCCACCATACAAGGCTAATTTTTGTATTTTTGGTAGAGACGGGGTTTCCCCATGTTGCCCAGGCTGGTCTCAAACTCCTGGATGCAAGGGATCTGCCCGCCTCAGTCTCCCCAGGTGGATCATGACAATTACTTAATCTGATTAAGTCTCAGTTTTCTTCATCTGTAAAAGGGGATGATAATAGTACCTACTTCATAGGGTTACTGTGAAGACTCAATGAGGAATTGAACGTAAAGCCTTTAGAATGGTTCCTGGAGCATAACCTTTATATTTTCTTGGTGCATAACTTTTTCTGGTACATAACTTTTTTTTTTTTTAAAGATTTTTAATATTCTTGATGTGAATTTTTAATGAGTTCTTGCCTCAGTATATATTAATAATACTAATAAGTATTTGAGTACAGAAAGAATATTATAATTACTTTAATGGGGCAAATAAATCTATTTTTGCCAGTAAAAAATTGTGCAGTATGTTCAGTTTCAGCGGCTTCATGTTAGTGTAGTCTCTGCTGTTTGAATTTGGAACTGGCCAATATAAAGGTATGGTAAGTACACCAAGGGCAAAGGAGCTTAAGGTGGGTTTGCTTCACTCCTGGTTCCCCTCTTTCAGGTTTTGAAGTGTTCTTGTGAGTCCCCACGAACCATAGTGTTGCGTGGTTTTGAAGGCACTGAGCAGTTTGTGGCCTTGATAGGCTCACTTTAGAGTCCTGGGCTTGACTTGATTGGTAGGAGCAGCTGCTGGTTCATTCATTTAACAGATTAGCTTCTTTGTGGTAGCTCTGAGCTTTGCAATACAAAGACACATTCTCTGCCCTTGAGGAGTTTTTAGTCTATTGGAGAAGAAAAATAAGCTGACATTTACAATGTCAATGTGAATGTTAAGTGATAGCTTAGCCTGGAGGAATATTCTTCTATTCTGGCCTAAAGGGCAGGCTAGGTTTTAAAGTGAGGGCTTTACAGGGGAAGTTTCTGTCCTAAGCGAATGGGAGGAGTTAGGCATTCCAGAAGGTGTGACCTGTAAGTAGGAATCACAGTTTAGGGACAAAAGACTATCCTGTGTTGCAAATTATGGTTCTGTTACCGCCCTGGAGTTGGAGGAGGAGGGGAATAAAGAGTGAGAGGGAAAGGTCAGTCTGGCTAGGACCTAAGGAGTTTCTGTGTTAGGGTAAGGAGTTTGGATTTCTTTTATGTTACAGGCACACCCTGAAAGCCTTTGGCCACATAAATTACTTGAGATTTAGAGGATTTGAGTTGTACGGAGTAGGAAGAAGGAGAACAAGACTGTAATTAGACTAGTGAAGCAGCTCCTGACAAGAGATTTGAAGAGGGTTTGAACTAAGGTGGTGGCAATGGCAATTAAGAGGAGGAGGTGGCAGAGGCAGGTTAAGGAGGTAAGGCGATCTCAGGTGGACTGGATGTAAAGATGGGACTCATCCTCACAGATGGCAGCTGAAATGGCAGAAGTAGATAAATTTGGGCTAGTCAGTGGTTCTTAGTCTTAGACACTTCTCCAGAAAAATCCACATATGCAGTTGTATACATTTGGTTTGAAACCTGGGGTAGGCTTGTTACCATGGCTCACAACTGTAGTCCCAGCACTTTGGGAGGCCAAGGTGGGCAGATCACTTGAGTTCAGGAGTTTGAGACCAGCCTGGGCAACATGGTGAAACCCTGTCTCTACAAAAAATACAAAAATTAGCCCGGTGTGGTAGTGCATTTTTGTAGTCCCAGCTACTCAGGAGGCTGAGGTGAGAGGATCACTTGAACTCAGGAGGTCAAGGTTGCAGTGAACCTTGATCACACCACTGCGCTTCAGCCTGGGCGGCAAAGGGAGAACTTGTCTCAAAAAAAAAAAAAAAAAAAGATAAAAGTAAGCCTATAGAAATGTTTTGTTTGACCTACACTTTTTGTGATGGTCTCTGATTTTTCATCAGTGCCTTTTCATATATGAGGAAACAGATTTATAAAATAACTTAGTCAGGGTTACATGTCTTTTTCTTTTCTTTTTTGAAACAAAGTCTCACTCTGTCGCCCAGCCTAGAGTGCAGTGGTGCGATTGGCTCACTGCAATCTCTGCTTCCCAGATTCAAGCAGTTCTCTGCCCCAGCCTCCCGAGTAGCTGGGATTACAGGAGCCCACCACCGCACCTGGTAATTTTTGTGTTTTTAGTAGAGACAGGGTTTCACCATCTTGGCCAGGCTTGTCTTGAACTCCTGACCTCATGATCCACCTGCCTTGGCCTCCCAAAGTGCTGGGATTACAGGTGTGAGTCACCATGCCTGGCTGCCTCAGCCTCCTGAGTAACTGGGACTATAGGCACGTGCCACCATGCCGGCTAATTTTTGTATTTTTAGTAGAGACGGGGTTTCACCATGTTGGCCGGGCTGATCTTGAACTCCTGACCTCGGGTGATTCACCTGCCTTGGTCTCCCAAAGTGTTGGGATTACAGGCCTGAGCCGCTGTGCCCGGCCCTATCTTTTTTTAAAAACACGGAAGAGCTGGAAGTTCTGGGTCTACCTTTTTTATTTTTTTAAACTTTGCAACAACTTGCTGGAAATAATTTGAGCAAGGTTTGCCAAAGAATGCCCCTGGCCTACTCTTCCAGCCCATGTAGGCATTTCATCTTGCACCCCTGTAAAGTAAGATTAAATGAACCTTGGAGTATACTGGCATGGAAGCAAGGGGGCCAAGAGAAAAGAACCCACTGACTGGTCAGAAAGGAGAGATTTTCAAGAAAGAGAAAGTGGTCATCAGTGTCAGATGCCGCAGAGAGGTCCAGTTAGCTGAAGAAGGAAAAGTGTATGTGGAATTCAGTAACAAAGAGGCCATTAGTTTCAGATTTTTAGAACAAAAGAACTTTGAGGAGTAGAACTACAACTTAGTTTTTCTTCTTTCCTCTTGTCCTGTAATGCAGGGTTTCTGTAACAACAGAGAGTGACTGTGACATGGATAAGAACTCAGAAGGCATTTGTCGTGAAGGATTATTAACTGAACTAATAAATACTGTACCCAGATCAGTCAAACTGTGCTCATTCTGCTAGTGTTTTCCATCCCAAGAACATTAGTATTTAAGTGTTCTATAGAATGTAGGAAATATTTTTGATATTAGATTTTTAATGAGGATTATAGGAAACTATTCAGAAAACCACTAACAGCTAGAGGATGTGTTTTAGTCCTACAGATTCTAGATCAAAATGATAATACAAATAAACCACTACTTAACTGCTTCTAATGGTAGTTTTTTTTTTTTTGAGACAGAGTCTCTCTCTGTCGCCCAGGTTGCCCAGGCTGGAGTGCAGTGGCGCTATCTCGGCTCACTGCAAGCTCCACCTCCCAGGTTCGCGCCATTCTCCTGCCTTAGCCTCCTGAGTAGCTGGGACTACAGGTGCCTGCCACCACGCCCAGCTAATTTTATTCTTTTTTTGTATTTTTAGTAGAGACTGGGTTTCACCGTGTTAACCAGGATGGTCTCGATCTCCTGACCTCGTGATCCACCTGCCTTGGCCTCCCAAAGGGCTGGGATTACAGGCGCGAGCCACCGCGCCCAGCTTCTAATGGTAGTTAATATTAAGTGATTACTATATGCTGGGGTTACAGTTCATGAAATACCTAATTTAATTATCCTAAGCAACTCAATGAGGTACATACAATTACAATCTTCCCTTTACAGATGAGAAGACTGAAGCCTAAATAACTTGCCCAAGGTCTTATACTTAGTAATTAGCAGAACCAGATTTGAGCCCCCTCTCTGATACCTGGCAGAGCCAATGAGTGATCTCTTTTGCTGCATAAACTATCCTTACCTTTCTAATAGAGCAGAGAAGGACCTAGTGTAAAGTTCATTGAAATTCCTAATGCAAACTTATTTGTACAATGCTGTCTCTGAGTACAGTATATGGCACATACTAGGCATTCAATAAGCATTATTTTAAAATATTCTGGTTTGAACTTGATTATAATGAATGTTGTTTATATTTTTGAGTGATAAGCAGTTTTCTCACTGCTTCTTTCTCTTCCAGTTACATCAGTTGATAGATTTTCATCATTCCTCAGTCTGATTTTATTATTTTTTACATTTATAATATAGATGTTAGGTTCTTAAAATCAATATAGTCATCTGTTTAGTATCTCATTACATTTTTATGCTTCATCAAGTTGAATTAAAACTCATTTAAAAAAGATATAACATGGAAAAATGTTTTTAAGAGTTTATGATACTCTAAATATGATTTTAACAGGATCCACTCTTTCTGGGATAAGTAAATATTCTTTTCATTTGCATTAAGTATATTAGAAAACAAACATTCTGATAATTTAGTAGGCTGATGTTAGTTTTATTTATTTTATTTTGTTTATTGTAAAGACAAGGGTTTCACTACATTGCCCAGGCTGGTGTTGAACTCCTGGGCTCAAGTAATCCTTCTGCCGTAGCCTCCCAACATTCTGGTATTACGGTGTGAGCCACTGTGCCCAGTCTCACACTAGGGTTTTTTGTTTTTTTGTTTTTTTGGTTTTTTTTTGGTATGGAGTCTCACTCTGTCGCCCAGGCTGGAGTGCAGTGGTGCGATCTTGGCTCACCGCAACCTCCACCTCCCGGGTACAAGCAGTTCTCCTGTCTCAGCCTCTGGAGTACCTGGATTACAAGCATGCACCACCACGCCCAGCTAATATTTGTATTTTGTAGAGACTGGGTTTCACCATGTTGGCCAGGCTGGTCTCGAACTCCTGACCTCAAGTGATCTGCTCGCTTCAGCTTCCCAAGGTGCTGAGATTACAGGTATGAGCCACTGCACCTGGCATCTCACGCCAGTTTAAAAAAAATTATAAGGTATGGACTGGGCACGATGGCTCATGCCTGTAATTCCAGCACTTTGGGAGGCCAGGGTGGGTGGATCACTTGAGGTCAGGAGTTTGAGAACACCCTGGCCAACATGTTGAAACCCCTCGTGTCTACTAAAAATACAAAAATTAGCCGGGCGTGGTGGCACATGTCTGTAATTCCAGCCACTTGGGAGGCTGAGGCAGGAGAATCACTTGAAAAAGGGCAACAGAGGTTGCAGTGAGCCGGGATTGTGCCACTGCACTCCAGCCTGGGCAACAGAGTGAGATTCTGTCTCTCAAAAAAAAAAAAAATTATAAGGTATTTCGTAGATCTAGGCTCTTTAAAAGTGGTAGGATATGAAATTACAGATGGCAATTAGAGAAAAATAGTGTGGCAGTGAAATGAACATGTTTCTGAACTAGGAGAATCAAAAAGAACAGCAATGACATAGATTCCACAGGGAGGTGATAAAGTGGTAGTCCCAAAGAGAAGAATGTTCATATTTTTGTCAAATTGTTTTGTGGTTGTCATTGGAAGACTGAAAGGGCTGCTGGCTGCTTTTGTTAAAAGTGTATCTTCCTTACTTTTCTACTTGATAATGTCTTATTCCTCTGTATTTGTAAGAAGTAAGAAGCTACGGAAATGAATTGTTCAATTTTCCTATTAAACTCGGTGCATAATATCAAAGAGGATTTAAAAAAAAATTTTTTTTTTGAGACGGAGTTTTGCTCTTGTTGCTCAGGCTAGAGTGCAGTGGCGCGATCTCAGCTCACAGCAACCTCTGCCTCCTGGGTTTAAGCGATTCTCCTGCCTCAGCCTCCCAAGTAGCTGGGATTACAGGCACGTGCCACCACGCCCGGATAATTTCGTAGTTTTAGTAGAGACAGGGTTTCTCCATGTTGGTCAGGTTGGTCTTGAACTCCTGACCTCAGTTGATCCTCCCACCTCAGTCTCCCAGAGTGCTGAGATTACAGGCGTGAGCCACCGTGCCTAGCCCCAGGGCGGATTTTTATTAAACCTAAACCTAATCATATTTCCTACTTTTTTTTTTTTTTTTGAGACAAAGTTTCGCTCTGTGGCCCAGGTTGGAGTGCAACGGCGTGGTCTCAGCTCACTGCAACCTCCGCCTCCCGGGTTCAAGCGATTCTCCTACCTCAGCCTCCCTAGTAGCTGGGATTACACCCACCATCATGCCCGGCTAATTTTTGTATGTTTGTAGAGATGGGGTTTCACCATGTTGGCCAGGTTGGTCTTGAACTCCTGACCTCAGATGACCCGCCTGTCTTGGCCTCCCAAAGTGTTGGGATAACAGGAATGAGCCTCCGTGCCCAGCTATTTCCTACTCTTGAATTCTAGTATATGGATATTTATGCTGTTGAAATATTTCTTCTGTGAGACTTGAATATTTTCTATTCTCAGTAATGGTTATTTCCATTTTTTGGTAATAACAGTGTATATTCTGCTGCTGCTCTACAGTGCTTAATTACCTGCATTTTCTCCTTTAAGGGAGCATAGGTCTGTTTATATGCTAAGCAAGTTGTCTCCACCGCTGAGGATGATATTTGCTAGAATTGTTAATAAATTTAGTTTGGCTAAGGTTTTTTTTCTTCCCTTTTAAAGTGATATTCATCATGTATTAAAAAGTAGAGCTTGGCTGGACGTGGTGGTTTACGCCTGTAATCCCAGCAGTTTGGGAGGCTGAGGCAGGAGGCTCACTGAGACCAGGAGTTTGAGACCGGCTGGGCAACATAGTGAGACACCCCCCTTTTCTAAAAACAAAAACAAAAAAAGATAGTGCTTAGTTTTAGCCTTTTGGTTGCATGAATTAGGAAATGTGATAGGCTGAGCGTAGTGGTTTAGGCCTATAATCCCAGCACTTTGGGAGGCCGATGCTGGTGAATGGCTTGAGCCTAGAGGTTTGAGACCATCCTGGGCAACACGGTGAAACCCCATATCTACTAAAGATATGAAAAATTAGCCGGGCATGGTGGCATATTCCTGTGGCCCCAGCTCCCTGGGAGGTTGAGGTGGAAGGATCACTTGAGCCAGGGAGGTCAAGGCTTCAGTAAGGCGTAATCATACCACTGCACTCCGGCCTGGGTGGCAGAGCAAGACCCTGTCTCAGAAAAAAAGAAGGAAAGGAAAGAAAGAAAGAAAGAAAATGCGATAATATTTATATATCAGGGTCTAAAAGACATTTGATTAAGATTACATGGGCTTTATATATTATATGTTTCCATTCTTATTTATATCTTGCACTGAATGCCAAAGAGTGAAAGTTATGTGAACATCTTTAGTAAAATCAGGGTAAAAAATGCCAGCTGTGGAAGGCTAGGGGTAAAGAGTGAAAAATATGTAGGATTTTTTCTGAGAACTGCCTTAATGCGTTTGTCATAACTTCTTTGTTTAAAAAAGGAGAAGTTTATTAACGTAGAGAAGACCAGATATTCATCAGTTTCCAGTTTACAGAACAGTGATTTTGATACTACAGTAATACTCAATTAGAAGAAATTTAGGCTGGTTGTGGTGGCTCATGCCTGTAATCCCAGCACTTTGGGAGGTGAAGCAGGAGGATCACTGGAGGCTAGGAGTTCGAGACCAGCCTGGGCAATGTAGTGAGACTCCATGTCTAAAATAAATTAAAAAGTTAGTTGGGCACAGTGATGCATGCCTGTAGTCCCAGCTACTTGGGAGGCTAAGGTAAAAGGATCACTTGAGCCCAGGAGCTTGAGGTTGCAATTAGCTATGATTGTGCCACTGTACACTCTAGGCTTGACAAGAGAGCAAGACTCTGTCTCTTAAAAAAGAAAAAAAAAGAAAGAAGAAAGTTAGATTTCAAAATCATTACAAATTATTATTAATGTATTTGTTGTAAAAAAATTCTGTAGTAAGTATGCTTTATGGTTTTGATATTATTGTGGAATATTTTACTATTCAAAATTTTAAAAGATATTTGTGGTTAATGATAGCAAATACTGACATCTCTATTTTTCCTTCTCCAAACCAACTTTAAAAATAGGGAGAATTCGAAACAGAAACTAAACTGAAGCTTTGACAATTACTGTAACCTTGTAACCAAAATATATGAATTATGGCCA
Organism: Papio anubis; assembly: GCF_008728515.1. Taxonomy (NCBI): domain Eukaryota; kingdom Metazoa; phylum Chordata; class Mammalia; order Primates; family Cercopithecidae; genus Papio; species Papio anubis. The sequence goes on along the minus strand of NC_044985.1, from coordinate 89,995,182 downwards.
GGCACGGTGGCTCATGCCTGTAATCCTAGCACTTTGGGAGGCCGAACTGGATGGATCATCTGAGGATAGGAGTTCGAGACCAGCCTGGCCAACATGGCGAAATCCCGTCTCTACTAAAAATACAAAAAAATTAGCCGGGCGTGGTGGAGGGCACCTATAATCCCAGCTACTCAGGAGGCTGAGGCAGGAGAATGGCTTGAACCAGGGGGCGGAGGTTGCAGTGAGCCGAGATCAAACCATTGCACTCCAGCCTGGGTGACAGAGCGAGACTCTGTCTCAAAAAAAAAACAACAGAAACTCCCTCAAAAAACCCAAAGTATATGAATTAGTACTATTAAGTGCAGTGAAAACTGAACCAGGGCAAGAGAAGATGCCAAGACAGGATGATTTCCTCTATAGACCCAGGCAAAGTAAAGGAAGAAACTTTCTCCCAAGAAAGTAACACACCCCGAGGACAAAACCAGTAATCCCCGTGCAAGGATGGCAAAGTTGGATCTGTATGTTGGGCTCCCTGTGTGGCAGGAGGGGTTGGGCTGAGTTACAAACCGTGCAGTCCTACCAGTTTTGTAGGAAGTTCAGAGTGGAGGAGAAACTGGCAGCAAGCAGCCTTTCAGCTGCTGATCTTGGTCATGTGAAGAGAAATAAAGCCTAAATTATCACCCCACCCCCAAATCTATGCCATGTGGGCTCCTGTGAGTTAGGGAACATAGTCCAGCATGGAGTCAAGCCTCAAGGGAAAGTGAAAAAATAGTTCCTATGGTAGAAGGTGGGGGTGAGACATAGCTCCTCTGAAACTAGAGTTTAAAAATGAGCTATAAAAGCTCAAGAAATAAAAGACAACAGAAGGATATAAGAGTGAGCTGTTGGAATCAGGGTACAAAATAGGAGAAAAGTAACATTGCAGAAACGTTCAAAGCAGCAAATATCAACTGTAGCTGGGGGTAACGGAGGCAAGCTTGAGAAATTTGAGCAACCCAAAATGGAACAAATAAAAATGAAGAAAGACTAGAGAGAGTGATAGATAGAGAATACAGTAAATCTAGCATGCCAATAATTGATACCCCTGAAGCTGTTGGCAGAATAAATCAAGCAGAAAGCAATGCCACCACATTAAGGAAGAGTTTCCCACAAGAAAAGAAGATTTGAAGGCAGGTGTGGTAACATGCACCTGTAGTCCCAGCTACAGTGGAGGATCGCTTGAGCCCAGGAGTTCAATCCAGCTTGGATATTATAGTGAGACCTCATCTCTTTTTTTTTTAAAAAAAAAAAAAAAAAAAAAAAAAGCCGGGCGTGGTGGCTCATGCCTGTAATCCCAGCACTTTGGGAGGCCGAGGCGGGCAGATCACCTGAGGTTACGAGTTCGAGACCAGCCTGACCAATATGATGAAACCCCATCTCTACTAAAAATACTAAAATTACCCGGGCATGGTGGCATGCGCCTGTAACCCCAGCTACTCAGGAGGCTGAAGCTGGAGAATCGCTTGAATCCAGGAGATGGAAGTTGCAGTGAGCCAAGATCGTGCCATTGCACTCCAGCCTGGGCAACAAGAGTGAAACTCCATCTCAAAAAAAAAAAAGAAAAATATTTAAAATTTTAGAACAGTGTCTAGTCTTTAAATAGACTTTTACTGTTAGGTCAAAATGCAAAAAAAAAAAAGAAAAAGAAAAAAAAAATCAAGTCCCCTAGAAAATCAAGAAATTGGCCTCAGGCTTTTTGAACATGAAACAATATATACAAAGTCAGTAGATTAAAAAATGTACAACCCAAGAATTTTATGTCCAGACAAGCTGTTAAGTATAACACCAATTGACATCTTTTGTTTTCTTTTCTTTTTTTGAGACAGGGTCTCATTCTGTTGCCCAGGCTGGAGTGCAGTGGTGCAGTTTTGGCGCACTGTAGCCTCGACCTCTCAGGCCCAAGCAATCCTTTCATCTCAGCCTCCCAAGTAACTAGGACTACAGGCGTGTGCCACCACACCCGGCTAATTTTTGTTTTGTTTTGTTTTGTTTTTAACAGAGGTGGTGTTTTCCCCTTGTTGGCCATGCTGGTCTTGAACTCCTGACCTCAAGTGATCCACCCACCTCACCTTGGCCTCCCAAAGTGCTGGGATTACAAGCGTGAGCCTCTGCACCTGGCCTAATTTTTGTATTCTTTATAGAGATAGGGTTTCGCACTGTTACCCAGGCTGGCTTTGAACTCCTGAGCTCAAGCAGTCTGCATGCCTCAGCCTCCCAAGGTGCTGGGATTATAGGCGTGCACCACCATACCTGGCCAACATATATTTTCAAATGGAAAAATCATGGCTTATAGTTTCCACAAATCAGCTCTTGGCAGGGAAAGAAAAGAGAGGAGACTGTATTATAAACTGTTAAATCAAGAAGTGAATGGAAGACTAAGTTAAAAAAATTATTTTGCATTGAATAAATTTAAATGTAGAACTAAGAACAACAACAGGAAAAAGCCTTGAGAGTTAGGGCTGCGTAGGTCGTTGCAAGTCTGGAAATTTTTCTCAGTATTTATAACATGGGATCAATTGCAGTAATGCTGATAAGTATACTAATTTTCTTAGTGTGGAGTAAAAAAGTGTTATCTAAAGGAGATAGACTGCAATTCTTCTAAGAAAACAGACTACAGTTGACCCTTAAACAACTTGAGAGTAGAGATACCAACCCCACATGTTGAAAATCCACATTATAACTTTTTTTTTTTTTTTTTTTTGAGATGGAGTCTCGCTCCCATTGTGCAGGCTGAAGTGCAGTGGCTCACTGCAAACTCCACCTCCCAGGTTCAAGCAATTCTCCTTCTTCAGCCTCCCGAGTAGCTGGGATTACAGGCGCCCGCCACCATGCCCGGCTAATTTTTGTATTTTTAGTGGAGATGGGGTTTCACCATGTTGGCCAGCTGGTCTCAAACTCCTGACCCCAGGTGATCCACTCGTCTCGGCCTCCCAAAGTGCTAGAATGACAGGCATGAGCCACCACACCCGACCGTATTAGAACTTTTGACTGCCCAAGAACTTAACTGATAGCCTACTGTTAACTAGGAGCCTTGCTGAAAACATAAACAGATTAACACATATTTTGTATAGGTATTATAATATGACAAACAGTAAGCTACAGAAAAGAAAATGTTATTAAGAAAACCATAAGGAAAATATATTTAGTATTAATTGGAAGTGAATCATCATAAAAGTCTTCACATTAGATGGAGGAAAAAGAGAAGGGTTGGTCTTACTGTCAGGGTAGCAGAGGAGAAAAAAAATCCACGTATAAGTAGAACTACACAGTTAAAACCTTTGTACTGAATATAGTGAAATGTATAAAGGCTAAAGGCAATACAAAATATAATAGGATTAGGATGAAACAGGTCATAAATATAAAATTATAAATTGGATAAACTCATTTATTAAAAGAAAATGACTTGGACCAGGCAGGGTGACTCACTCCTGTAATCCCAGCACTTTGGGAGGCCCAGGCAGGGGGATCGCTTGAGACCAGGAGTTCAGGACCAGCCTAGGCAACATGGTGAAAGCTCGCCTCTACAAAAACTACAGAAAATTAGCCATGTGTAATGGTATGTACCTGTAGTCCCAGCTACCCAGTAGACTGAGGTAGGATTGCTTAAGCCCTGGAGGTTGAGGCTGCAGTGAGTGGTGATCGTGCCACTACACTCCAGCCTGGGTGACAAGAGTGAGACACTGTTGGCCTCAAAAAGAAAAGAAAAGAAAAAAAATTGCTCAAAAGTAAAATGATTCAGATTGGGCAAAAAGTCAAACCCAACAAGAGTTGCATCTAAAAGGGATCAGCAAATAACATGTTAGTAAATAGTTTTATCTTTGTGGCCATATGATATCTGTTGCAACTACTAAATTTTACCACTATAGCACAGAAGCAGCCATGGACAGTATGTAAATGAATGAGCATGGCTGTGTTCCAATAAAACTTTACTTACAAAAACAGACAGTGGGCCACATTTGTCCTGTAAGAAATAGTTTAGTTTGCTGACGTGTGATCTAAAACATAATGTGGCTAGGCACAGTGGCTCATGCCTGTAATCCCAGCACTTTGGAAGGCCAAAGCGGGAGGATATCTTGAGTGCAGGAGTTTGAGACCAGCCTGGGCAGCATAGCAAGACCCAGACTCTCTAAAAAATTTAAAAAATTAGCCAGATGGTGGCACTTATAGTACTGGCTGCCAGGAAGTAGAGCCAGGAGGAGGATCACCAGGCCCAGAGAGAGGTTGGGGAGTTGCAGTGAGTACAGTCATTGCCACTGCAATCCCAGCCTGAACAGCAAAGTGAGACCCTATCCTCAAAATAAAAATAAAATAAAATGAGACATACAGCACAGTCCCTCAAAGGACAGAGGAACAAAAGTGCAGACTAGAAAGAGAGAGAGAGTGGCTGAGAGGTGTAGTGGCTCAAAATATATAATCCCAGCACTTTGGGAGGCCCGGGGGCAGGGAGGCGGATCAAGGGAGTCGGGAGATGGGAGCCATCCTGGCTGACAGTGCGAACTCCCGTCTCCTCCTAAAAAAAATACAAAAAGAAACTTAAGCTAAATTTGAGTGGCTGAGGCGCCTGTAGTCCCAGCAGCAGCTACTGGGAAGGCTAGAGGGGCAGGAGGAATGCGTAAACCCAGGAGTGGGCTTGGCAGTGAGCTAGAGATCCAGCCTGCACACACTCCAGCCTAGAGGCGGAAACAGAGCCAAGACTCCGTCTCAAAAAAGAAATCTGGGCAAGACTCGACAAATTCAAACCAAAAAAGCAATAGTTCAAATATTTGTGTCAGTCAAGGTTGAATTCATCACAAAATGCATCAGTTGAGTTGCATTTGTTGTTGTTGTTGTTGTTGTTTTGAAACAGGGTTTCCCTCTGTTGCCCAGGCTGGAGTGCAGTGGCACCATCTCGGCGCACTGCAACTTCATATCCTTCTATACCTACCCTCAGATTTCTTTCTATGATTTGTAAAATCCTCTCATACCTACAGACATGTAGATTCCTCTTTTTTCTTGAAGTTCTTATAGGTTTCTTGGAACTAATTTGTGAAAGATACGTGTGTGTTTGGCTTGTGGGTGAGTAGAGCAAAGATGGTGAAAAATGAAAAATGGCATGGATTTACTTTGAAATATTTCCTGTCCCAAACATCCAGGGCAGCTAAATTTAAATGTTTATGTTTTATAATTTTCAAATTTAAAAAATTTTAATGGACACAAAATAATTGTACATATTCGTGGGGTATATAGTGATGTTTTGGTTCATATAATGTATAGTGATCAGCAGGGTAATTAGAATATCTGTCATCTCAAACATCATTTTTTTGTGTATTGGGAACATTCAATATCCTCCTTCTAGCTATTCAAAACTATGTAATAATTATGGTTAACTAGAGCCATCCTACAGTGCTAGAGAACATTAGGGCTTATTCCTCCCATCTAGCCATAATTTTGCATCCTTTAACAAATCTCTTCCTATTCTCTTCTTTCCCCTACCTTTCCCAGTCTTTATCTTGTAGTCTGTGTTCTACTTTTTACTTCTTTTTTTTTTTTTTTTTTTTTTTTTTTTGGAGACAGTTGCACTCTGTTGCCCAGGCTGGAGTGCAGTGGCGCCATCTCAGCACACTGCAACCTCCACCTCCTGGGTTCAAGCGACTCTCCTTCCTTAGCCTCCCCAGTAGCTGGGATTACAGGCACCCACCACCACTCCTGGCTACTTTTTGTATTTTAGTAGAGACAGTATTTCACCATGTTGGCCAGGCTGGTCTTGAACTCCTAAGCTCAAATGATCCACCTGCCTTGGCCTCCAAAATGCTAGGATTACAGGCATAAGCCACCACGCCCGGCCTGCTTTTTACTTCTAGGAGATCAACTTTTTTAAGTGACTACATAAGTGAAAACATGTGTGTTTAATTTTCCATACCTCATTTATTTCACGTAAGATAATGTCTTCTAGTTCTATCCATACTGCTGTGAACAAGAGAATTTTTTCTTTTTTTTTTGGCGGGAATGGAGTCTTGCTCTGTCGCCCCTGCTGGAGTGCAGTAGTGCGATCTCGGCTCACTGCAACCTCCGCCTCCCGGGTTCAAGTGATTCTCCTGCCTCAGCCTCCCATGTAGCTGGGATTACAGAGTGCCACCACCCTCAGCTAAGTTGTGTATTTTTAGTAGAGAAGGGTTTCGTCATGTTGGCCAGGCCAGTCTCAAACTCCTGACCTCAGGTGATCTGCCTGCCTTGGCCTCCCCAAGTGCTAGGATTACAGGTATGAGCCACTGTGCCCAGTGCCCAAGAATTTCATTCTTTTTAATGGCTGAATAGTATTCCATTGTGTATATATACCACATTTTCTTTATCCATTCATCTGTTGTGGGACACCTAGTTTAATTCCATCTCTTGGGTATCATCATTAGTGCTTTGATAAACATGAGAGTACAGATATCTCTTTGATGTATTATTTCCTTTTCTTTGGAAAAATGCCTAGTAGTGGGTAGTTCTATTTGTAGTTCTTTGAGGAACCTTCATACTGTTACTTTCTTTCTTTTTTTTTTTAAAGACAGTCTCGCTCTGTCCCAGGCTGGAGTGCAGTGGTGCGATCTCAGCTCACTGAAGCCTTGACCTCCTGGGTTCAGGCGATCCTCCTGCCTCAGCCCCGAGTAGCTGAGACTACAGGCGCATGCTACCAAGCCCAGCTAATTTTTGTATTTTTAGTAGAAACAGGGTTTTGTCATGTTGACTAGGCTGGTCCCGAACTCCTGACCTCAAGTGATCCACCTGTCCTGGCTTCCCAAAGTGCTGGGATGACAGGCGTGAGCCACTGTGCCCGGCTCATACTGTTCTTTATAGTGGCTATACTGGTTCACATTCCTGGTGTACAAGAGTTCCCTTTTTGCTGCTTCCTCACCAGCATTTGTTATTTTTTGTCTATTTGATAATAGCCATCCTAAGTGGGGTAAGAGGATGCCTTACCTCAATTTTGATTTGTATTTCCCTGATAATTAGTGACGTTCAGCAGTTTTTCATATATTTGTTAGCCATTTGTATGCCTTCTTTTGAGAAATGTCTGTTCAGATCATTTGCCCATTTAAAAATTGAATTGTTGGCATGTTTTTCTTTTGAGATGTTTGTTTCTTATATATATTCTGGATATTAATCCTTTGTTGGTTCAACAGTTTGCAGATATTTTCTCCCATTCCATAGATTGTCTGTGCTGTTGGTTGTTCCTTTGCTGTGCAGAAGCTTTTTAGTTTGATATAATCCCATTTGTTTATTTTTATCTTATTGTCTGTACTTTTCAGATCTTAACTCATAAAATCTTTCCCCACATCAGTGTCCCCTGTGTTTTCTTCTAGTAGTTTTGTAGTTTCAGGTCTTACAATTAGGTCTTTGATCCATTTTAAGTTGATTTTCATATGGGGTGAAAGGTGGGGGTCTAGTTTCAGTCTTCTGCATGTGAGTGTCCAGTTTCCTAGCACCTAAATTTAAATTTCTAGTCCAATTTTTTTTTCTTATATTCTCATAAGGTGAAAAGAGAAAGCTCTTATTTTTTACATTAATGTGTGATTAGATTTACTTAGTAATGAATGTGATTTTTTTCCTTCCAGAAGAGAAAATGTGATTTTTATTAACTAAGGTAATTTTTCTAGTTTTTTTTTTTCTACTACAGTAAGTGAAGTATTTCTTGAGAAGAATACAAATTCTCTACTTTTATTACTGGCAGGTGGAATGTAGTCATGTATTACAAGAATGAATACTTATGAATAGTAATTTGTTTCTCCAGTGTTTACCATATACTAGGGATGATACTTAGTATGTTGCATATTTTGTATCACTTGATCCTTCCAGCATCCTGATGATAACATAGCTACTATTATTATCCCTGTTTTACAGATGAGAAAACTGACATTCAGATAGGTTAAATGATTGATTCAAGGTAACACAGCAAGTGGCAGATTTTAGACTTGAACAACCGTGTCTTCTGACACCTCCAGCGTTTATGTATCTTGTCATTCACTGGTAAAGGAGAGAGTATTTCTGGACTTTTTCAGTAGCTGATATCTGAGCTGTTCCATCAGCCATCTTGATGGCTGGAAGTGCAGAAGAGGATGGGCGAGACTCCATCAGCTCACTAAGATCCTGACTTGGCAAAATAGACTCAGTTTCATGATAGACTAGATGGTGTTGTAATATATAAATCCTACCATTGGGCCTTTTGTGTGTAGTTTGGTAGTGAGTATTGTGTAATTCCCTCCTTCCATTTTCTCACTGACTCTGAAAAGACTCATAAGCCATGATTATTATACTACTTAGTGTGATTGGAAGCACCACATGGTGCAGAACTCTGAACTGAATGATGTAAGTATGGTCAGGTGACTAGTCTTTGGGCCTGAGAAGTTTATTGAGATTGGATGGGATAGGTGTAGGGAAATATAAGGGAAAGAACATTTTTTAATGGCAGAATTTTGCTTTATTTTGTATTTCATAGAAACATTTATAAATTGCCAAATATTTTACCATCATATCAAAAAAAGTAGAATTTCTGAGAGAAGTTTGAGGTCTACCATTTATTCTGCTGGCATTGTAAAGGGATGTGGGTTCTGAAAATAAGTATAGCATGCAAACATCAGTAATGAAAAAGAGACCTACTGCCTGTGACATTCATTTGGTGGAAGAGTTCTGCTGCTTTGAGGTATTTGTAAAACTTAACCAGAGCAAATGTTATTTAGTTCAATTTGGGGGGATAAGGTAACTTAATTTTTTGTTTTGTTTTGTTTTTGAGATAGATCCTCACTCTGTCACCCAGGCTGGAGGCCAGGGGTGTGATCTCGGCTCACTGCAACCTCTGTCTCCCGGGTTCAAGTGATTCTCCTGCCTCAGCCTCCCAAGTCGCTGGGATTACAGGTGCCTGCCACCATGCCTGGCTAATTTTTGTATTTTTAGTAGAAATGGGGTTTCGCCATGTTGGCCAGGCTGGTCTCGAACTCCTGACCTCAGGTGATCCACCCACCTTGGCCTCCCAAAGTGCTGGGATTACAGGCATGAGCCATGGCACCCAGCCAACTTAATGTTTTATAATGTCTTATTTTCTTATTTAACCTCATTATTGGGATGTTGATTTACAGTGAAGAATCCATTGCATTAGTAAGGGTGATACCATAGTATTTTGCTTCCTGGGTGAACTAGCTTTGCTGATTTCTGTTTGTTAACTAGGCCTTTTGATATTTTTGTAGACAATCTGCTTCATCTTGATTCTGCGGCATTCCAAACTGTGGTATCCTTGGGGGCTCTCTTAACATTGCTATGGTGCAGAAGATTTAAAATCAGGTATGGCTGTGGGGCCAGAAGTCCCTCAGTGAAATTCTCAACTTAAATCTGCCTTATACTCTCTGATTTATCATTTGGGTTTCTTTTTTTGTGGTGGCCTTTTAGCTGATGTTCACAAGGAATAGAGTCACGTGATGTATGAAGGGAAACATATACACTTCTCTGAGGTTGACAATAAGCCCTTGTGCTCATATAGCCCCAAACTGTGCAAGCAGAGGCGACTCAACGGCTACGCCTTCTGTATCAGACACGTTCTGGAGGACAAGACTGCCCCCTTCAAGCAATGTGAATATGTGGCCAAGTATAACAGCCAACGCTGCACCAACCCCATCCCCAAATCAGAGGATCGTAGGTAAGGGCTAATCATGAGACTCAATCCTTGATTTCATTAACAGGCTTGGAATTTTTTCTTTTCTTGTTTTTTCTTCTCTTTTCTCCTATTCCTCATTTCTCCCTCCCTCCCTTCCTCCACTTATATAAATATTGAATTCTGGGGGTAATCTAAGTAAACTATGGAATACTTTTAAAGATGACATATGGCAGTTTTTAAAAATAGAGTAATACATTTGGGGGATTACTTAAAATATGTTTGAGTGTCTTCTTTTTAATTGATTTCATGGACTTCTAGAATTTTTAAAAGATTTTTTTTTTCCCTCAAAGTTGCTGCTTGAAGTCTTAAAGCGGATTTGTTTGGTTTGTGGCCTTTTAAAGTAATTCCTGATTCTCTACCTAGTTTTCTCATTTGCCTAAATGAGAGAAATTTTAAGAACTAATTAGGTGTTGTAATTAATGATAGTAATTTTGGAGTTTAAAATCTATGCCTAGAAGTTAGTAAAGGATATATACTTAAAAACATTTTTTTAAACTACTTGGCTCATTTAGATTTATTTTCTATCAGACTTCTCACCAGTGTTTGGCATGTTTTATAACCTTACCTTTTTTGGTTAAAAAGTGTTCCAAATAGAGTATGTTTACCATAATTTGGAAACACTATTTTCACATTAAGGGTCTGTTTTGCCACTAGAATGATGAGTTTATGCTTTGCTGACTGGAATTGTGTTTAAAGGAGTCTTATACTGGTTATTCATCTTTCATATTGTTAGGAAAATTTACACTATCTTTTATATATAATCTCTTCTCCGTGCCTCTTTTTCTTCAGTTCTCCAGAAACTATATAGATCATTGCGGGACTTCATGGAGAGATACATGCTTGTTTCCCAAAAGTTTCAAGATACTTGTTATCTCTAGGTAGAAAATTTGAATCTTAAAACATACACACAACCTTCATCCATGTTTCTATACATTAGCAAATGTGACTTGCATAAATTGCTTGGACAGGAATCAGATATTTTATGTCATGAATACTTTTTATGCTTGCAGTATGAAATAAATAATTTGTGTTGGTGGAGAGCTCACCAAAATGAGTACAAATAGTTTAATGGGGATTTAGGGAATACTCTTTTAGAATTTCTAATGAGCACTTAAGGCTTCAGATTACAATACCTGAAAGTTAGAAACAGCTGCTTAGTGGGGCAAGAAATAAAATTTTAATCTCAGGTGACAAAGGGACCTGTGTATTAGGCTAAATATATCTATCTAGTTAGTTTTTAGCAGACTGAAAATGGTAATTTCTTACTGCTGCCTTTTTTTAACTTGAAGAATGGATGAGCTTGGATTAATTTTTTTTTATATCAAGCCCCATTGTAAACACATTTCTAAAATTTTGTCTTAAAATCAGCTTATCATGGTTACAGTTGTCAGTGTTGGATTTATTTTCAGTTGAGCCAAAGCAGGAATTATCTTAATAGCAACAAGCACTGAGTGTGATGGCTCACACCTGTAATCCCAGCACTTTTGGAGCTCAAGGCGGTGGATCGCTTGAGCTTAGGAGTTCAAGACCAGCCTGAGCAACATGACAAAACCCCATCTCTACAAAAAATACAAAAATTAGCCAGGTGTGGTGGTACATGCCTGGAATCCCAGCTACTTGGGAGGCTGAGATGGGAGGATTGATTTAGCCCAGGAGGTCGAGGCTGCAGTGAGCAGTAATTGTGCCCCTGTACTCCAGCTTGGGCAATTGAACAAGACCCCATATCCAAAAAAAAAAAAAAAAAAAAAAAAGCGAGAATTCAAGTGAGAGTCCTTATGAATTTCTTCAAAATATTCTCCGACGCAACTGTATTCACCTTTGTCTTTGAAATAGTTTGCTCTTTTGAGAACAAGATAAGGGAAAGGACTTTCACGTTTCTATCTCAAGAGAAGCTGTGCTTAGTAAGTGCTAAGTTGTTTTTTTTTCAATGGCGTCTCACTCTGTTGCCCAGGCTGGAGTGCAGTGGTGTGATCTCGGCTCACTGCGAACTCTGCCTCCTGCGTTCAAGCAATTCTCCTGCACCAGCCTCCCCAGTAGCTGGGATTACAGGTGCACACTACCACGCCTGGCTAATTTTTGTATTTTTAGTAGAGATGGGGTTTCACCATGTTGGCCAGGATGGTCTTGAACTCCTGACCTCAAGTGATCCGCCCACTTCTGCCTGCCAAAGTGATGGGATTACAGGCATGAGCCACTTCGCCCAGCCGTAAGTACTAAGTTATAAATTTGTCTTTCTTTTCTTTTTTTTCTTTGAGATGGGGTCTCATTCTGCTGCCCAGGCTGGAGTGCAGTGGCATGATTGTAGCTCGCTACAGCCTTGAACTTCGGGCTTCGAATGATCCTCTTGCCTCAGTCTCCCGAGTAGCTAGGACTACAGGCACAAGCCACGTGGCCAGCTGAGTTTTGAAAAATTTTTGTGGAGATGGAGCCTTACTAGGTTGCCTAGGCTTCTTTCGAACTCCTGGCTTCAAGCAGTCCCCCTGATTTGGCCTCCCAAAGTGTTGGGATTATAGACATGAGCCACCATGTCAGGCCAAATTTATTCTTTATTAAATTTTTTCCTGTTCTTGGAAAACTTTTTGGTTAGTGCAATTATCCCAGCTGCCTCTTTCTTTGCTGGCCATTGCTTTGTGAATCTGTTCTGTTTTAAGATATGTATGGGACCTACCTCAAACCTGCTAGGGAAGCACATGTGTGCGTGCGCGCACACACACAGTGTAGATTCTCTTTGCTGGCTAGAAACCTTTTTCTCTTTTTCAGTGACTGCACATGACAAAGAAAGCTTTTTCTTAAGAGGCCTGTCTTAAAGAGTGCCTCTGATAGATGTATTTCTAAGACGAAGCAACAAAATACACATATTCTGTGTGTATGTGAGATTTTCTGACTATTTGGTGAATCTGTATTTTTAGCAATTACTAAAAAAACATTTTTATGATGAAGCCCAGTGAATTTGAGGATTGACATTTTTTACTTTAGTGGTCTTTTCCCAAACTGTGTTTGTAGAGCTATCACCTATATGCTACAATAAAAATAGGTTCTCTTTTGTTTTTGTTTTTGTTTTTTGAGGCTGGGTCTCACTCTGTTGCCCAGGCTGGAGTGCAGTGGCACAGTCTCAGCTCACTGCAGCCTCCACCTCATGGGTTCAAGGGATTTTCCTGCCTCAGCCTCACAAGTAGCTGGAATTACAGGTGCCCGCCACCACACCCCACTAATTTTTGTATTTTTAGTAGAGATAGTGTTTCGTCACATTGGCCAGGCTGGTCTCAAACTACTGACCTCAAGTGATCCACCCGCCTCGGCCTCCCAAAGTGCTGGGATTATAGGCATGAGCCACCTTGCCCGGCTGGTTCTGTTTTCTTGGATTTTTTTTTTTTTTTTTAAACTGAGACAGGGTCTTGCTATGTTGCTCAGGCCAATCTTGAACTCCTGGCCTCAAGGGATCCTCTTGCCTTGGCCTCCCAAAGTGCTGGGATTACAGACATGAGCCACTGTGTTTGGCCCTGGGTTTCATTTTCAAATAACTTTGGGAAACACTGCCAGATGGGTACATTTTCCTCTTGGATCTTCATAATGTACGATATACAAAGTGCTTTGAGTAGTTGCACATCAGTAACAAAAAACAAAATCCTTCTTTAATTTTGTTTAAGCCAGCATTTTCCAAATTTATTTAAGCATGGAGTAGTGGGTTTTGTTTGTTTGTTTGTTTTTGAGACAGAGTCTTACTCTGTCTCCCAGGCTGAAATGCAGTGGTGCAGTCTCAGCTCACTGCAACCTCTGCCCCTGGGTTCAAGCGATTCTTGTGCCTGAGTCTCCCGAGTAGCTGGGATTACAGGCATCTACCATCATATCCGGCTGATTTTTGTATTTTTAGTAGAGATGGGGTTTCGCCGTGTTGGCCAAACTGGTCTCGAACTCCTGGCCTCAGGTGATCCACTTGCCTTGGCCTCCCAAAGTGCTGGGATTACAGGTGTGAGTCACTGCACCTGGCCCTTTTATAGGTTTTAAAAATAGCATAAAGAGTATGAAGACCACAATAAATACCTACCTTTTCAATATCCACACAGATGAAAATTCACAAGCATCAAGACCATCCAGGAAAACATGATATCAACAAATGAAATAAATAAGGCACCAAGGACCAATTCTGGAAAAACAGAGATATGTGATCTCTCAGACAGAGAATTCGAAATAGCAGTTTTGAACTTAATTTTGCTCATTTTTTTTTTTTAAAGTTTCCACAAGAAAAGTCCATGTCAAGATGGCATCACTGGTGAATTCTGTCAAGCATTTTAAAAAATTTATTTTATTTTTCCATAAGTTACTGAGGTACAGGTGGTATTTGGTTACATGAATAAGTTCTTTAGTGGTGATTTGTGAGATTCTGGTGCACCAATCACCCAAACAATATATTTGCTCGTTGTTGAAGACTAATGAGAGTCTTCATGAACTTTGATTTTAGTTGGTCTTAGCTCTGACTCTTTCCAGCTGGAAAGAGTCTCAGACAAGTTAATCAATTTCTATAAAGCTTAGTTTCCTTGTGTGCATTAAGGGCATTATTTTAGTGCCTACAGCAGGTAGATACTACAGGAGATAATTCGTGTACTTACATCTGGCTACTGAAAAAGACATTTCACCTATAACCCCATGAGTCATCTTTTACTTTCTTGTTTCATTCTCTCTTTCCTTCTGTCTCTTTCTCTCTCTCTGTATATATGTGTCTAAAGCACAGTAGACACTTGACATTCTTGAGGGTTTTATGTCATGAGAGCTTTGTGAATCTCCAAATACCTTAATGGCCTTAGAAAATATATATATTTTTCTCTATAAGAGAATTTTAAGTGATGTTTTAGACTCTTGATGAGTTACTTTGTATGCTATGAATAGAGAATAACAAAGCCATGTGAGAAGCAATAGCTGAGCAGTTATCCAGGGCCACTCAGTCACTGAATGACTTGCTTCTGTCTGGCCACCCCTGTGCATGTACAGTTCACATATTTGCCTCCTCAAAATTACACTGACTTTGAGGATTGCTTGAAAGTAGTAGAGGTTTGCATGTTAAGTCGCTGGCTGCCAAGAGTCACTATAGTGATGCAGTTTGTAACGTATTAGGATTCATATGTAGTTTTATGTTCTACTTTAAAAAATATGTATCATGAATATTTTCCCATGTATGTGTGTATTTTAAAGGTACTGCAACAGCCACCTGCAGGTACTTGGCTTTATCCCGAAAAAAGAGAGGAAGAAAAAGAATGATCCTATAGATGAGGTGAAGGTCAGGCACCAGATGGATACCATGGCCTTTAGCCTGACAGTGCCCACGTTGGCCTTGAAGATGCCCAACGGACTGGATGGAATGTCCCTCTCTCCACCTGGGGCAAGGGTCCCTCTCCACTACCTGGAAACTGAGTTGGAAGACCCATTTGCTTTCAACGAGGAAGATGATGACCTAAAGAAAGGGGCAACTGTGAGAAAGAAGTTGCAGAGCAAGTTGGCCCAGAATCGGCAGCGCCAGAGAGAGACAGAGATTTTAAAAGTTCGACAAGAGCACTTTAGTCCCCCTCCTGCACCTTCACAGCAGCAGCCTCCGCAGCAGCACTCCCACCTGTCACCTTTATCCACTTCTTTAAAACCTCCAGCGCCACCGCAGGGTTCAGTCTGCAAGTCACCTCAACCTCAGAACACCAGCCTACCAATGCAGGGAGTGGCACCCACCACACACACTATAGCACAAGCACGGCAGTTGTCTCACAAGAGGCCTCTGCCCCTCCTGCCATCCAGTAGGGCTCCCACTGTGGACCCACCCAGGACTGACCGGATCCTCATGAAAGCCACAGCCTTCTCTCCACACTTCTCATGTATAAGCCGACTGCAGAGACTGGTGAAACTGTGCACCCAGAAACATCAGTTGGACACTGATCTGTTTCCCCATTTAGGTGAGTTATCTATTTTATCGTATCATAGATACATAATATGACAGAATGTGTTCTGTTGTGTGGAGCTTCCCTTTCATAATCACCCCATATGTGATGGGGGTGGAATCACAATGGGGCAGAGCGGTGCAATGAAAGATTCTGTATTTAGGTAGACCACCTTAAAATAAACACAGTCATCCCTCTACATGTGTGGTGGATTGGTTCCTGGACTTCCCTCAGGTACCAAAATTTGAGGATGCTCAAGTTCCTGATATAAAACAGCATAGTATTTGCACATAACCTATGCACATCCTCCCATATTCTTTAAATCATCTCTAGATTATTTATAATACCTAATATAATGTAAATTCTATGAAAACAGTTGTTATACTGTATTGTTTAGGGAATAATGACAAGAAAAAAAGTCTGTATATGTTCAGTACAAATGTAATCTTTTTTCTCAAATATTTCTGATCAGCGATTGGCTGAATCCACAAATGTGGATCCCATGGATACAGAGGGCCAACACTGGAGGGCGTAATACTTGCTGAACAGGATACAGAAATAGGAGTTGGGAATTTAGAATTCCACACATAGCTTTTATTTGTGGTGATAGGAGCATTAAAAGACAGTTGTGTTTGGTTGTATGCTTTTATGAGTTTAGCACCTGTGCATCCAATGAAGTTCTTTGCGTGTCTTATTCTAGGAATGATCATAGCATTGTTGATATCTGCTGACAGTTTTAAAACATTTTTTCCTGTTTAAAAAATTCGCAAGGCAGTACCTGTTAATGATTTAAAAGTGAGAAAATACAGGGAAAACTTGTAATTTAATGTAGTCACATGTCTGTTTTTCTTTTGTTGCTTCTGAATTTCCTGTCTTGCTGAAGAAAACTTCCTCGATTCCAAGTTTATACAGATATTCTATGTTTTCTATTAATAGTTGGATTGGTTTTTATCATTTAAACCTTTAATTCAGTTGAAATTTATTCTCAAATGCAATATGAGCTATGATTTTCACTTCAGGAAAAATTATTTGCATAATGTGACAGCAATAGAAATATGAGCAAAGATAGAACATGAAGAGATGTGAACAGTCAGTAAACAAATGAATACCTCAATCCTCTCAGCAGGCAGGAAATACAAATTAAAGCGACAATGAATTACCAGATTGGCAAAAATGATATCCATTGTTGGTCAGGGTCAGGATATGGTATCTCGTACATTGCTGGTGAGTAATTTAGCAATATCTACTAATTTAAAATGTATGTATAGGCTGGGCTTAGTGGCTCATGCCTGTAATCCCAGCACTTTGGGAGGCTGAGGTGGGCAGATCACCTGAGGTCAGGAATTTGAGACCAGACTGGCCAACATGGTGAAACCCTGTCTCTACTAAAAGTGCAAAAAAATAGCCAGGTGTGGTGGTGCGCACCTGAAGTCCCAGCTACTTGAGAGGCTGAGGTGGGAGAATTGCTTGAACCCGGGAGGTAGAGGCTGCAGTGAGTCGAGATTGCGCCACTGCACTCCAGCCTGGGTGACAGAGTGAGACTCTGTCTCAAACAAACAAACAAACAAACAAAATATATTTGTAGCCAGTGGACTCACTTTTGGGGCACTATCCTGTGGATTAAAAAAATCAAAATGTAAGGATGTATGTGCAAGGATGTTCACTGAAACATTGTTCGCAGCATTAAAAACCTGCAAAGCAACAATTATTGATAGGAAACCTTGACTAAACTATGGTTCATATGTGTTTTATGAAATATTATGTAGCAGACTGGGTGCAATGGCTCATACCTGTAATCTTAGCACTTTGGGAGGCCGAGGTGGGAGGATCACTTGAGCTCAGAAGTTCAAGATCAATCTGGGCGACACAGTAAGACCTCATCTCATTATATAAAAAAAAGAAAAAGAAAAGAAAAGAAAGAAATATTATACAGCTATTAAAAAGAATTAATGAGGCCGGGCGTGGTGGCTCACGCCTGTAATCCCAGCACTTTGAGAGGCCGAGGCCGGCGAATCACCTGAGGTCAGGAGTTCGAGACCAGCCTGGCCAATATGGCGACACCCTATCTCTACTAAAAATACAAAAATTAGCCTGGTGCATGGTGGTGCGTGCCTGTAATCCCAGCTACTTGGGAGGCTGAGGCAGGAAAATTGCTTGAACCCAGGAAGTGGAGGTTGCAGTGAGCCGAGATTGTGCCATTGCACTCCAGCGTGGGCAACAAGAGCGAAACTCCATCTCAAAAAAAAAAAAGGAAAATGATATCTGTATCTTTTGACCGGGATGTGTCTATGGTATGTTAAAAAGTAGAAAAAAAAATCAAGAGGTAATTATTATCCCATTTTGGTAAGCATAAACAAAGTAAATAAACAGGGGATATCAGTATATTTATTGATTAAGTATATGACTGTTTGCCTGATTGGTGTGAGCAAAGGTAAAAGTATAAAAGGATATATATTTCCAGGCTGTTAACATCAGCTACCCTAGGGAGGATGGAATTGGACAGGGTGTATTTTATAGGAGATGGGAGTGGTGACTTTTCTTACAGCTTTTTGTTGTTTAACCTGTTGTTTAACCATCTGTGACTTTTTGTGATTAAAATACAAAAGTTAAAAAATTTATAAACAAAAATAATAAAACACTTCAAGCCATATTAATACCCATTTGTTAATACCTTGATATATTCTTTCCAATATATAAAATTGGGTTCTTACTATACATGCTGTTTCGTAACCTGTTTTAAAATTTTTCATACTAATGTATTTTCAAGTTCGTAATTTTTAATATACAGTGTAATTTATCATGACTGAATTCTGTCTTCCATTTAAGTTGTATCCAATTTATGTCCTTGTAAACTGTCGTAGATGTATATAGCCTTAAAGTAA
Source organism: Papio anubis (assembly GCF_008728515.1). Taxonomy (NCBI): domain Eukaryota; kingdom Metazoa; phylum Chordata; class Mammalia; order Primates; family Cercopithecidae; genus Papio; species Papio anubis. The sequence continues at coordinate 89,976,697 of NC_044985.1, read as the reverse complement.
AACAATTATTGCCACGTCTTTAATTTTTTTCTTCAAATAGATTGTTAATTCAGCCTAAAAGTGGAATTGCTGATTCAAAGCTTTAGCTTTTAAAAAAAACAAAAAAAGTTTTGATATATGTTGCCAAATTTTTCTTCAGAATTATTTTGTCAGCTTATCTTCTTTAAGCAGTGTGTGAAAAAACCAGTTTCTCTAAATCTTTTATCAGCCCTGGGTAGTATTATTATGTTATTATTGCCTTTGCAAATTAGATAGAAAATCTGCTTAAATTTACATATCTTAGTGTTTCTCAAATATTTGGTTTTAGGATCCTTTTCACTTAAAAATTAATAAGGACACCATAAAGCTCTTGTATATGGGTTGTATCTATTTATACTGTATTAGAAGCTAAAACTGAGAAATTTAAAATATAATTTTTTTTTTTGAGACAGGGTCTTGCTGTGTTGTCCAGGCTGGAGTGCAGTGGCACGATCATGGCTTACTGCTGCCTTGACCTACTGGGCTCAAGCGATTCCCTGACCTCAGCTTCCCAAGTCACTGGGACCACAGGCACATACCACTACAACTGGCTAACCTTTTTTCAAATTTTTGATAGTGATGGGGTCTCACTATGTTGCCCAGGCTGCTCCTCCTGTCGTGGCCTCCCAAAGTGCTGGTGGGATTACATGCATAAGTCACCGTGCCTGGCCTGTCAGATTCTCTTTCAAATAAAGATGATGATGAAGGCTGGGTGTGGTGGCTCACGCCTGTAATTCCAATACTTTGGGAGGCTGAGGTGGGCAGATCATTAGATCAGGAGTTCAAGTCCAGCCTGGCCAACATGGTGAAACACTGTTTCTACTAAAAATACAAAAACTTAGCTGGGCATGGTGGAGCGTGCCTGTAATCCCAACGACTCGGGAGGCTGAGGCAGGAGAATTGCTTGAACTGGGACCCGGAAAGCAGAGGTTGCAGTGAGCCAAGATCGCACCTCTGTACTCCAGCCTGGGCTACAGAGTGAGACTCCATCTCAAAAAAGAAAAAATGATGATGAATGAGAAAAAGCAGTTTGGTCAGGTTGCAATGAAAACAGTTGTGCAAGTCCTCTTCCTCAGGACAGCTGTCACTGTCATACTTTCTTCCTCTGCAGCAGATTCACATTTACACACACAGAATAGTATCAAGACATGTGCTCGGGGGCTGATTTAATAAAAATAAATAATCTTTAATGAACAAGAATATTCTCAAATAAAAATCTTTTACAACTGTGAGGTGTGGTATCAGGAATACTGTGACTCCTAGTAAGTCTGATGCCACTGCCTTGATTCATGGTAATTAAGGAGCCTGTAGTTTTACCCATCATTGCTTTTATACCATCCGTGTAAGTGTCAACACAGTGAAAAAGGCAAATAATATCTTAATATTATTTTGTTGAAAATAGTTTTGAGGCCAGGTGAGGTGGCTCATGCCAATAATCTTAGCACTTTGGGGAGGCCAGGACAGGAGGATCACTTAAGCCCAGGAGTTCGGGACCAGCCTGGGAAACATAGTGAGATTCTTTCTCTTTTTTAAAATTTAAATTAAAAAAAAACTTTTTAGAAAGAAAATAGTGTTGACCTATATACTCCAAGAATATTTCAAGGACTTCTGGTGATCTGTGGACCATACTTTCAGAACTGCTATTTTGGATTAATAATACAGTTGAGTATTTGTTCATATGATTTTTGGACATTTTGTTTATTTTGACTTTCACTTCTTCCATCCATATATTTATTTTCTATTGATTGGTAAGAGCTTTTTGTACGTATATTATATTTGTTGGAAAGTCTCTCCCTCGTCTCCTTTGTTTTTTGCTCCAGGGTATCTGTTATAGCCAGGCACAGTTGCAAACTTGTAATCTCTGCTACTTGGGAGGCTGAGGCGGAAGGAGCCCTTAAGTCCAAGAGCTTATGGCTGGCCTTGGCTATAATCATGCCACTGTGACAGAGCTGAGACCTCTGTCTCTTAAAAAGAAAAGAAAAGAAAAGAAATATCCATTGTAGGGATTTAAAAGTTAAAATTTTAATGTATTCTCTTCTTTAAGATTTCTTTCTTTTGAGGCTGGGTTTTGATTTGCTTGCTGCCTTGTTTGGATTCTCTTCATCCCAAAAATGTGTAAACCTATTCACCCATATTTTCTTTTAGTCCTTTTATCATTTCATTATTTGCATTTTAGCTATCTAGCTGGAACATTTAGACATTAGTTTTGAGGCAGAGATCTAACAATTTTTTTAAAAGTTTGCCTCTAATTCCAACACTTACCGGCATCATCTACTAAATTTTTATTTATAATTTCATTTATTTCTGGATGCTGATAATTTTTTAGCTTTTGAAATGATGAAATTTTATGTCATCTTAGGGGCTGATTTTTTATTTATTTATTTATTTTTGAGACGGAGTCCTGCTCTGACACCCAGTCTGTAGTGCAATGGTGAGGTCTCGGCTCACTGCAACCTCTGCCTCCCAGATTCAAGCGATTCTCCTGCCTCAGCCTTCTCAGTAGCTGGGACTACAGGCGCATGCCACCACATCCAGCTAATCTTTTGCATTTTTAGTAGAGACAGAGTTTCACTATATTGGTCAGGCTGGTCTTGAGCCCCTGATCTTGTGATCTGCCTGCCTCTGCTTCCCAAAGTGCTGGGATTACAGGCATGTGCCACTGTGCCCAGCAATTTTTAAATCATTTTTAAACAGAATGAAAGCATACAGAAAAAGTTTTCAGCCTTTTACATTTTTTTTTTCTTTCTTTTTTTGAGATGGAGTCTCGCTGTGTTGCCCAAGCTGGAGTGCTGTGGCACGATCTCAGCTCATTGCAGCCTCTGCCTCCCAGGTTCAAGTGATTCTCTTGCCTCAGCCTCCTGAATAGCTAGGATTACAGGTGCACGCCACTACGCCCAGCTAATTTTTTGTATTTTTAATAGAGATGGGGTTTCACTGTGTTGGCCAGGCTGGCCTTCAACTCTTGACCTCAGGTGATCCACCCGCCTCGGCCTCCCACAGTGCTGGGATTACAGGCGTGAGCCCCTATGCCCGGATGCCCTTTTAAATTTTTAAAAATGCAAACATATTGGAGGGCCTAAGATTTCCAAGCAAAGGTTATTTTGGGGAAACCAGAAATAGTAATGCATATACTCTATAACTTTATGACAAAGTATAGTCTGTATTCATGTCAGCAAAGAGTACTTAAATAAAAACTCAGTCTTATTAGTAGCTTTTATAGTCCTGTCTGGGCTAGTTATATGAGTTAGTTACATTAAAACTAGTGATAATGAAGCCAAGATCAAAGGTTTGCTTTATTGGACAGTTAGTTTCACAGCAGGAAAAACACTTCCATCTTAGTTTTTATGACTTAGATCTTGACTTCTTCAGAGAAAGTATAGGTGTCTTAGTAGAAATTATTCTATTGAAACAAATAAAAGATAACTCATGTTCTGTTTTTTACTGGTGCCTTAAATGCCACTTTGAAGAACTTTACCTTTCAACACACTGAAGTTGATGCTGTTGTGATCATTTAATTGCTTTTTTACCTTTTCCCCCTACAAATTATTAATTATTTCAGTTGAGAGAAAGTAACTCATTTTTAAAGGTGACCTGACATTTTAGATAGTCATCTTAGAATTAGATTTGAAGTTTCTTTATGCCAATTGCAATGTCTTATTTAATCTTAAGCATTTATAATTTGCATTTTAATTAACCTTTTCTTAATTTCCCTATTTGGCACATGTAAACTCATTTAAACTATGGAAGCAATCTGTGAAGTCCTTTTTAATGTAACTGTCTAATGAGGATACTCTTAATTTTTGAGGTTCTCAAGAAGGAAGACATAAATAAAATACTAGTTATCAAGGTGTCCAGTAAGTTTCATAGAGGTATGAATATGTTAAACTTACATAGTCCCACATACTGTTACACTTTAGGCTGTGCAACATCAGTCTTTATTAAGACCTCTTCAAGATATAAAACTCTTTTTTTTTTTTTTTTTTAAACTTTTAGAGACAGGGCCTTGCTCTATCACCAGGCTGAAATGCAGTGGCATGATCATGGCTCACTGCAGCCTCAACCTCCTGGGCTCAAGGGCCAATTGATCCTCCTGCCTCAGTCTCCTGAATAGTTGGGACTGCAGTCATGCACCACTCAGCCTGGCTAATTTTTAAGTTTGTTGTAGAGTCGGGGTCTTGCTGTGTTACCCAGGCTGGTCTCTAACTCCTTGCCTGAAGTGATCCTCCTGGCTCAGCATCCCAAACTGCTGGGATTACAAGCATGAGCCAGTACACCTGGCCAAGACACAAGACTTTTAAAAGGGTAAAACTTTTATGTCAGGAGCTAAAAATTATTCAGTTATTAAAAATTATAGCATTTGGCTGGGCACAGTGGCTCATGCATGTAATTGCGGGACGTTGGGAGGCTAAGGCAGGTAGATCACTTGAGCTCAGGAGTTCGAGAGCAGCCTAGTCAACATGGCAAAACCCTGTCTCTACAAAAAGTACAAAGATTAGTTGGCCATGGTAGTGCTGCCTGTAGTGCCAGCTACTCTGGAGGCTGAGGTGGGAGGATCACTTGAGCCCAGGTGGTCAAAGCTGTAGTGAGCTGAGATTGCACCAGTATGCTCCAGCCTGGGCAACAGAGTGAGACCCTTTAACAAAATATTAGTATACACTATGTTTATCCACTTTTCCTTCTAACCTTGTTTTACGTAACGGAGCACAAAGTCTGACATTTTTTGTTTGAAATAATTGAAAGAAATCCCAACCTCATTAGTAATAGAACATTACCATCCCACCCTTCCATCTTCCCATGGAAGGTAAGAACCAGGGAATGGTTTGGGAGAGGAGGTTGGAGTGTTTCTGCCTTTGACACTTTATCGTAGGGCCCTTCTTGGTTGAAATGTAGAGTGACTCCATCTGTCCTTTTTGACGTTTTTCTTTTTGTTGTTGTTTCATAAAACCTTTCAGAAGCGGGTATTAACCTTTTTCTTGCCTGAACGTATATTGAGCTGCTTTTCTCACCCTCTTGTTTGTATTTTATGTTTTTCTGACATCATTTTAGTGTATGAAGTTTTGATACTTAAAGAAATTTTGGCTGGACGCGGTGGCTCACGCCTGTAATCCCAGCACTTTGGGAGGCCAAGGCGGGTAGATCACTTAAGGTCAGGAGTTTGAGACCAGCCTGGCCAACATGGTGAAACCCCATCTCTACTGAAAATACAAAAATTAGCCAGGTGTGGTGGTACTCACCTGTAATCCCAGCTACTTGGGAGGCTGAGGCAAGAGAATCGCTTGAACCTGGGAAGCCGAGGTTGCAGTGAGCTGACATCACTCCACTGTACTCCAGCCTAAGTGACAGAGCAAGATCCCATCTCAAAAAAAAAAAAAGAAATTCTACCTTTTTGTGACCTGAACGCTCTCTTTGCTTGTGTTGTTTCTACCCTATTAGTGAAGTGTCTGACAAAAGAAGTTCATCTGTGGAATACAGCTTAACCTTTTTGTTGTAATGTCATTTAAAAAACCTGATTGTGTGGCTGGGCACGGTGGCTCATGCCTGTAATCCCAGCACTTTGGGAGGCCAGGGTGGGTAGATCACGAGGTCAGGAGTTCGAGACCAGCCTGGCCAACATGGTGAAACCGTGTCTCTACTAAAAATACAAAAATTAGCTGGGCGTGGTGGTGCACACCTGTAGTCCTGGCTACTCGGGAGGCTGAGGCAGGAGAATCGCTGAACCTGGGAGGCAGAGGTTGCAGTGAGCCACGATCGTGCCACTGCACTCCAGCCTGGGCAACAGAGTGAGACTCCATCAAAAACAAAACCAAAAACAAATCGATTATCTTTGTATGAACAGAAATGAAATTCATCAGGAGGCATTTATTCACACCACGATAGTACTTGTGATAGGTGTGTTGGGTTATGTTATTTTGTGTAGCTTTTTAATTCAAAGTTTGAATAAAAGTAAATGTTTTCTAATTTGCAATGCAATATCTCCTGTCTACCCCAGGTTTGGACTGGTCTGAAGAGAGCGGAGAGGAACCAGAGGACTCAGAGCAGGCCTCGCCCTACCAGGTTGCATGGTCCATCCGGGAAACCCTCAGATATCAAAGACATGCGTAAGTCTTCTGTTCTGTTTTTATTCTCTTTTTTTGAGATGGGGTCTCGCTCTGTCACCCAGGCTGGAGTGTAGTGGCGTGATCTTGGCTTACTGCCACCTTTGCCTCCTGGGTTCAAGCAATTCTCCTTCATCAGCCTCCCGAGTAGCTGGGATTATAGGCGCCCGCTACCACTCCTGACTAATTTTTTTGTGTTTTTAGTAGAGGCGGGGTTTCACCATGTTGGCCAGGCTGGTTTCAAACTCCTGACCTCAAGTGATCTCTCCGCCTAGGCCTCCCAAAGTGCTAGGATTACAGGCATGAGCTACCACGCCTGGCCCTATTTTCCTTCTTGAATGACCGCTGTAGCAGATTGATATTTCTCGCTATATATGCTGATACTTTTATGTTATTAGATCTAGTTTTATTATAAAATAAAGGTAAAAAAAAGTTGGAAGTAAAATAGATTTCACTCTAAGAAATTGGAAGTAAAATAGATTCCACTTGGGAAGAAATGTACTATATTGTTTGAGCAAAGCTACTCTTAAATTTTCTTGGTAAATTTGTTTCTGTACCTTTCCCGCTCATCATTAAAGGAATTAATTATAATAGAACCTATAATTGAAAAGAACCTTAGAGATTAATTGATCCAATTTCCTCATTTTACAGAAGAGGAAAGCAAGGCCCACATAGGTTGAGGAACTTGCACGTGGTCTCTTGGAGGGCTACGTGGAGTCCCACTGTCTTGCCTCTCTGTATCTTCCTTGGCTATATCTCCACAGTAGTAGAAATAGTGCTTTTTTACTTCACTTCTATCTTCTGCAACATTGATACATTCTTTATTTCTACTGTGCTACAATGTTTTTTTTTTTTTAGGATAAATCTCCTGAGGGGTTTTCTTTGTACCTTCCTCATTGGAAAGCTGTTTGGGTATACTGACAGCTGTCTTCGTTTTTTTTCCCCATGTTATGTCTTCGGAAAAGAAGCATTTGTCTAAGATCTGTAGAAGTTGAATGCACATCTCCTTCAATGATAGTAAGAAAACCAATTTTTTTAGGAGACTGCTTTTAGCATTCTACAGATTCACTTGGTGCAGTTTGACAATACCAAGATAGATCCTTGTCTGTGGGGCCAAAATATGACTCACTCACTCAGCTAACTATTTATTTAAAATGTTGTGGTTTGAATATTCAGCAATGTAGAGGGAGACCAGCTATCTGTGATGGTTTTTGAATTTATAGGATTAAAAATATGATTCGTTAGTACACCTAGATGTGATTAGGCTTAGGGAACTGATCGACTAGAGACTAATCTGTACACTAAAATGCCAGCTTAGCTGAGAAATATAATCATCAAGTAGTACAAATGGTCACTGAACAAAACTGCACAGGAAGCAAATTATCAGAAGCTTATTTGGATATGGAATTAGAGCAAGTAGGGTTAGTTGGATTTTAGTAATGGTCAGTGTCTTAAATTATAATAACATGATGCATCTATTCCAGTCTTGGGATTTATCTCCCACCTAGTTGTTCCTGCCTTACTTACTCCCTAGATAGTATTGGAGAATGTTACACCTTTTTTTTCTTATGTACGCTGAGGTTCCATTTTATGTGTCATTCAAGACTGTTTCCTTACCATTAGCAGGTTCTTTCAGATACAGCACAACAGAGTCAATTGAGCTTAAGCTTTTCAGTTACAGATACCATCAGTCATACTTTCTAATGGTAATTCGTATCAACTTAATTTGACTTGTGATGTTTTGGGTTAATTTTACAAATCCAGCAAAAACCTGTTACATGGGAAATTATTAATAAATGGTAGTTATCATTCTTAATTTAATTCTTAAGGTAACCTTGACATCAGTATAGGCAGTATATGCTACTGATTGGGAACAATGTATATTCTATTCTGCCTTCTATTCTTGCAGAGTTATCAAATACTTCTTTTGTTGTTTTAGATTTGTGGCCATCCTCATTTTTCTTTATCTCTGTAGCATGTTACTTTCTTGGCCACTTTCATAACTTGCTTCCTCTTTGATTACTATGATACTCTGCTCTCCTGGTTCTTTTCCTTTACTCTGTTTTCCTCCCCCCCTTTTTTTTTTTTTTTAACAGATACTTATCCTTACTTCGTGCCCAGCTGTTGTTTTCATCTTTTTCCCTTCATTCTTTTCCTTCACTCATTCATTTTTCATTCATTTGTTCATTTACTTATTCAGCACATTCTTATTGGGCTCTTATTGCGCTCCAGTCATGGAGCACTCTATATTTTTAATGTTGGGCAAACATGTTGGTTTACCCACGCGTCTATTCCTGTAACTCCACATTTGTATCCGCCACTCTGATCTCTAAGAGGAATCTCTGTCCTGTATTTTAATTAATGAATTAATTCATTCGTTTATTTTTTGAGATGGGAGTCTTGCTCTGTTGCCCAGGGTAGAGTGCAGTGGCATGATCATAGCTCACTGCAGTCTTGAACTCCAAGGCTCAAACGATCCTCCCCCTACAGCCTCCCGAGTGGCTGGAACTACAGGTGTGCACCACCACAGTTGGCTAATTTTTAAATTTTTTGTAGAGATGGGGTCCTGTTATGTTACCCAAGTTGGTCTTGAACTTCTGGTCTCAAGGGATCCTCCTGCCTTAGCCTCCGAAAGTGCCGGGATTATAGGCATGAGCCAACATGCCTGACCTGACCTGTATTTTAAACTTCTGTCTTTATTCCAATTTCTTGTTGCAGCTACCTGTCATTTGTTGTACCTTGCTGTATTTAAGTGTAGTAGAAAATGGAGAGCTGTAGAAAATTGGCCCTACCTGGCTGAGCGCAGTGGCTCATGCCTGTAATCCCAGCACTTTGGGAGGCCGAGGTGGGTGGATCATGAGGTCAGGAGTTCGAGACCAGCCTGACCAACATGGTGGAACCCCATCTCTACTAAAAATACAAAAATTAGTCAGGTATGGTGGTGCACGCCTTAATCCCAGCTACTCAGGAGGCTGAGGCAGGAGAATTGCTTGAACCCGGGAGGCGGAGGTTGCAGTGAGCCGAGATTGCGCCACTGCACTCCAGCCTGGGTGACAGAGCTAGACTCCATCTCAAAAAAAAAAAAAGGAAAATTGGCCCTACCTATGCTGTTCATTATATCTTCAAGAGGGTGTTGCCATTCCAAATGCCTCAATTAGTTCATTGAGTTTTTGAAAGAAAAACTGCCAGTGGTCTGGCCACCAAGTTTGTGCCTAAAGAACCTTTTTGTGAGTTTTTTGCTAATGCAGGATTGTACCATAAGGAATTTTTTTGTTTGTTTGTCTTGAGTCAGGGTCTTACCCTGTCACCCAGGCTAGAGTGTAGTGGTGAGATCATAGCTCACTGCAGCCTTGACTCTCTGGACTCAAGTGATCCTCCTGCCTCAGCCTCCTGAGTAGCTGGGACGACAGGTGCAGGCTACCATTTTGAAATTTTTGTGGAGATAGGGTCTTACTATGTTGCCAAGGCTGGTCTCAAACTCTTTGCCTCAAGGAGTCCTCCTGCGTTGACCTTCCAAAGTATTGGGAGTACAGGCATGAGCTGCTGTATCCAGCCCTAAAGGATTTTTTTTTTTGAGGTGGAGTCTTGCTTTGTCGTCCATGCTGGAGTGCAATGGCACGATCTCAGCTCATGGCAGCTTCCACCCGCCAAGTTCAAGTGATTCTCCTGCCTCAGCCTCCCAAGTAGCTGGGATTATAGGCACCCGCCACCACGCCTGGCTAATTTTTGTGTTTTTAGTAGAGACGGGGTTTCGCCTTGTTGGCCAAGCTGGTCTCAAACTCCTGACCTCAGGTGATCCACCTGCTTCAGCCTCCCAAAGTGCTAGGATTACAGACGTGAGCCACCTTTTAACTTGCTTTTCCTTTCTTTGATTCTCTTTATTGTTGTTTTTAATTTCATTGCTTTGTATTCTAATTTCTATTATTTCCTTCTGCTTGTTTTGAGTTTAATTTGCTTGTCTTTTTGTAGTTTTTAAGGTGACAGCTTAAAACAGTTGACTGAGATCTTGATTGTTTTCTAATATTGACTCTTCATGTTATATAATTCCCTGTAAACACTGGTTGGAGCTGTGTCCCACAAATTTTAATAAGACATTTTCATTTTTACTCAGTTAAAAATACTTCTTTTTTGAGACAAGGTTTCACTCTGTCACCCAGGCTGGAGTGCAGTGGCATGATTACGGCTCACTGCAGCCTTGACCTCCTGGCTTAAGAGATCCTCCCACGCCAGCCTCTTGAGTGACTGAGACACCTGGCTAATTTTAATTTTTTATTTTCTTGTGAAGATGGGGTCCCAAACTCCTGGGCTCAAGTGATCCTCCCGCCTTGGCCTCCCAAAGTGCCAGGATTACAGACATGAGCCACTGTGCCCAGCCCCAAAATGCTTTGTAAATATCCCTTTTGATTTGTTGTTTGATCCATGGGCTATTTAGAAATGATATTTAGTTTTTGAGTATTTTGGGGTTTCCCAGATACTGATTTCTAGTTTAATTCTGTGATCAGAAACCACATTTGAATATAGTATTCTATAAATGTAAATGAGGTCAAGTTGGTTAATAGTGTTCATGTCTTCTACATCTGTGGTGATGTTTTTCAAGTCATTATATCAATTACTGAGAAAAGGATCTTGAAATCTCTCTTTGTGAATTTGATTATTTCTCCTTTTGAGCCTGTCATTGTTTATTTCCCATATTTTGTATTTCTGTTATTAGATGCACAATTGTTTAAGATTGTTTTGATGAAGTAGCCTCCTTATTATTATAAAATGGTCCTCTATATCCCAGTAACAGTGTTTTCTCTAAGATCTTTCCTTATGTAGCATTAACATAGCCACTCCATCTTTCTTTTGATTAGTGAAAGCTTGGTATCTTTTTCAGTCCTTTTGCCTTTAACCTGTTTGCATCTTTATATTTCAAGTGAGTTTCTTGTTGGCAATGTATTACTGGATCTTGCTTTTCTATCTCCTCTGACAATCTCTGCTTTTTATTTGGAATATTTTTTTTTTTTTTGAGACGGAGTCTCGCTCTGCCGCCCAGGCTGGAGTGCAATGGCCGGATCTCAGCTCACTGCAAGCTCCGCCTCCCGGGTTCACGCCATTCTCCTGCCTCAGCCTCCCGAGTAGCTGGGACTACAGGCGCCCGCCACTGCGCCCGGCTAGTTTTTTGTATTTTTTAGTAGAGACGGGGTTTCACCGTGTTAGCCAGGATGGTCTCGATCTCCTGACCTTGTGATCCGCCCGTCTCGGCCTCCCAAAGTGCTGGGATTACAGGCTTGAGCCACCGCGCCCGGCTGGAATATTTAGACAACTTAAATTTAATATGATTATTGATACTATTGGGTTTAAATTTACTGTCTTTTGTATTTGTCTTGTCTATTCTTTGTTCTTTTCTCCCTGTTTTTTAAATTATTTTTTATGATTGTATTTTATCTCTTTCATAGCTTATTACCTGTACTCATATGCTTTGTTTTTGTAGTGGCTGTTGTAGGGTTTTTTTATACATTTTTAATTACCACAGTCTACCTTCAAGTGTTAAACCACTTCACGAGTAAGAACCTATAACAGTTTCCTTTCATTCCTGCCCATTTAATTTCTCTACTCTGACAGTGTCTGCTTTTTATTTGGAGTGTTTGGACCATTTGAATTTAATGTTATTGTTTATATTACGGCATTTATTTATTTAATTTTTAAGACAGAAACAAATATCTAAAACTGTACCCTCTGGAAGAACCGCTTGTTCTTGCCCGTCTTATATCTCTCTTTGAGTTGACCTTGCCCTCCCATTGGGCCTTGTGTTTAAGAGCAGGATCTCTGAAGACATCCTTGTGGATGACAGTTTTGTGTAAGGGGATATCCACAGGGTACATTGTAGGCGTTAAGACGATGTAGTTATAAACCTTCACAAAAGACTCGATCTTTGACCTCCTAGTAATCTTCTTTTTGCCCATGGCAGCTGTCACTTTGCAGGGATAGCGATCAATTCCAACCACGAGAGCCTGGATGTAGGGGCAGTCTGAGGTGCCATCATTAATGTTCTTTATGATGACAGCTTTGTGTTCAGCCAGAATAGTGCTGGCCAGGACCAGCACCACTTTCCCAGGTTTCATGCACTTGCCCATTTTGACAGCAACCACTGAGGGCTACAACAGAAAGGAAGGCTATTATTGCATTTATGTCTAACATGTTAATTCTTCTTTAAATGTTTTAGTATAATTCACTAGTGAAGCCATCTGGTTTTGGGCTTTATTTTTTTGAGACAGAGTCTCACTCTGTCACCCAGGCTGGAGTGCAGTGGTGCGATTTAGGCTCACTAAACCTCCTGAGTTCCAGTGATTCTCCTGCCTCAGCTCCCTGAGTAGCTGGAATTACAGGCATGCACCACCACGCCCGGCTAATTTTTGTATTTTTAGTAGATATGGGGTTTTACCATGTTGGCCAGGCTGGTCTTGAACTCCTGACATCAAGTAATCTGCCTGCCTTGGCCTCCCAAAGTGCTGGGATTACAGGTGTGAGTCACCACGTCTGGCCCTGGGCTTTTTTTTGTGGGAAGTTTTGTGATTACTCTTTGTTATATGTTTATTTATGTTTTTTCTTGAGTTAGATTCAGAAGCTTGTGCCTCTCTAGGAACTTGTCCATTTTTTATCTAAGTTTTTGGCATACAGTTTTTAAAAATGACATTCCATTATAATATTTTTTGTTTCTTGTTTTTTTTTTTTTTTTTTTTTTTTGAGACAGAGTCTTAATCTGTCGCCCAGGCTGGAGTGCAGTGGTGCAATCTTGGCTCAGTGCAACCTCCACCTCCTGGGTTCAAGCGATTCTCCTGCCTCAGCCTCCCGAGTAGCTGGGATTACAGGCATGCGCCCCACATACCTGACTAATTTTTGTATATTTAGTAGAGATGGAGTTTCACCATGTTGGCTAGGCTGGTTTTGAACTCCTGACCTCAGGTGATCTGCCCACCTCGGCCTGCCAAAGTACTGGGATTACAGGGGTGAGCCACCCTGCCCGGCCTCATTTTTCTTTCTTTAAGTTAGATAATGTATATTCTTTTATTCCTAATTTATTACTTTTCTTTTTTTCTTGGTTAGTGTAGGTTAAAGGGTTGTCAATTTTATTGACCACTTATATTTCATATATATTCACATATAAACTGTACAATATGCGGCCTTTTGTTGTTGGAGAACATAGTTTATATAATTTTAGTCCTTTCAAATTTATTGAGACATGTTTTATGCTCTTGTAGAGAATCTTTTATATTGCACTTGAGAAGAATGCGTATTCTGCTGTTGGGTGGAATGTTTTTAGATCTAGTTGTTTTATGGTGTTCAGTTTTTCAATTTCCTTGCTGATCTTCAATTTTATTCTGTTATTTGGAGTAGGATATTGCAGTCTCCCAACTATTACTGTTAAATTGTCTGATTCTTTCTTCAATTCTGTCAGTTTTTGCTTCATGTATTTTGGGACTCTGTTGTTAGGTACATGTATGTTTGTAATTACTGTATTTTTCTTAAGTATTGATACTTTCATCATTATAAAATATCCCCTCTTCATCTCTAGTGGCATTTTTTGTTTTGAAGTCTACTTTGTCTTGATGTTAGCATGGCTACTCCAGCTCTTTTCTAGTTGCTGTTTGCACGTATATCCTTTTCTGTCTCTTTACTTTCAGCCTATTTGTGTGTGAATAGTAGGATATATATTCTTTTCAATGGCAACATGGAGTATACTCCAGATGGATATTTAACCTCACAAGAAGTTTAATAGTTTTTGAAGTGTTTGTGCAATTTTATACTTGTACCAGCAATGTATAAGAATTCTATTTTCTCAATATCCTCTCCAACATTTGGTGGTGTCAGTCTTTTTAGTTTTAGGTATTCTAATAAGGTGTGAAATGGTTTCTTATTGTCATTTCACTTTGCATTTTGCTGCTGTTTACCTTTCATGTGTTTATTGGCCATTCAAAGATCTTTTCTGGGAAATGATTTTTTCAAGACTTGTGCCCCCTTTCTAATACATTTTTTAAAAATTATTGATTTGTCATAGTTAATTATATATTTTGGGTACAAGTCTTTGGTACATATATATTTTTGTTGTTTTTTAGAGACAGGGTCTCACTCTGTTGCTGAAGCTGGAGTGCAGTGGTACAGTCATAGCTCACTGCAGACTCAAAGTCATGAGCTTAAGTGATCCTCCTGCCTCAGCCTCCTATTTTATTTTTTGTAGAGACAAGGTTTTTCTATGTTGCCCAGGCTGGTCTCACATTCCTGGCCTTAAATGATCCTCCTGCTTTAGCCTCTGAAAGTGCTGCAAATACAGGCATGAGTCACCATTCCTGGCCTACATATATGTTTTGAGAGTGTTTTTTTTAGTCTGTGACTTGAGTTTTTATTTTGTTAAGGATATCTTTTTTATTTTTGAAGATTATTATTACTATTTTTAAAATAATAGAGACAAGGTCTTGCTATGTTACCCAGGCTGAAACTCCTGGCCCTAAGTGATCCTCTCACCCCAGCCTCCCAAGGTGTTGAGCTTATCGGCATGAACCACCTCACCTGGCCTGTTAATAATATTTTTTTGATGAGTACAAGTTGTTAATACTAAAAAAGTCCAGTTTATTACATTTTTTCCTTTTATGATTACTACTTTCTGTATACCGCTTTAAAAATCTTTGACCATTCTAAAGTTGTGGAGGTTTTTCACCTCTGTTGTATTTAGAAACTTTGTAGGTTTAACTTATCTTTAACATTTATGTCTGTGACCCATTTTATATAATTTTTTGTGTGTACTGTGGTTGGGGTCAAAGTTTTTTATTTTTATTTTTTGAGATGGAGTTTTGCTCTTGTTGCCCAGGTTGGAGTGCAATGGCTCGACCTTGGCTCACTGCAACCTCCACCTCGTGGGTTCAAGTGATTATCCTGCCTCAGCCTCCTGAGTAGCTGGGATTACAAGCATGAGCCACTACACCCAGCTAATTTTGCATTTTTAGTGGAGACGGCGTTTCTCCATGTTGGTCAGGCTCATCTCGAACTCCTGACCTCAGGTGATCTGCCCACCTCGGCTTCCCAAAGTGTTAGGATTACAGGCATGAGCCACTGCCCCTGGCCAAAGTTTATTCTTTTATATGGCTATCTAGTTGTTGCAAAAGTACTTGTTGAAAATACTTTTATTTCCTATTTATTTGCTGTGGTGCCTTTGTGACAAATTAATTAAGCATATTAGGTGTGAACCTATTTCTGAAGTCTTTTCTGTTCTATTGATTAATTTTTAAATTTTTAGACTACTTCCAGACTTATTTACTTAGTTAATTGTGGTTATAGAGTATCTGTAGAAATTCAGTGGTTTGAATCCTACAACATAGTCATTTTTCACAATTATTTTGACTATTCTAGGTATTTTTTATTTACACACAAATTTTAGAATCAAATTGTCATTTTCCACTAACAATACTATTGTGATTGTGGTTTTTATTATAAGTTGATTTGTGGAGAATTTACATTTTAACAATATTAAGTCTTCCAATCCATGAATATGGAATACTGCTCTAGTTTAGGTCTTTTAAAATTGTCTTCATTAGAGTTAAATTTTTGGTGTGACAGTCTTGCATATATTTTATTAAATTTATTTCAAAGTATTTTGCTTTCAATGCTGTTGTAAACCGATTTTTTTTATGATTTTATTTTTCATTTGTTTGCCACTTATATGTAGAAATAATTTGTTGTTAGGTTGAATTGTCAATATGTATTGCAATTTTGATAATTTACTTATTCTAACTTTTCTGGGTAAATTCTTTATGATTTTCTCTGTAAACAATCATGTCATGGTGAATGACAGTTTTACTTCCTTCCAGTCTTTATGCCTCGTATTGCTTTTTCTGGCCTTATGTACTGGCTAAGATTTTCAGTAAATTATTGAATAGAAAGAGTGAGGATGGACATAATTGCCTTGTTTCCTTTATTTTGGGTAAAATATCCATGAAATTTTGGTTTAAAGTAATTTTTTATTTTTAAGAGTTTATTTATTAAATAAAATTTTGAGGCCGTGCCACTGAGCCCAGAACCAAGAGACTAAGCCATAGCTGGAACATCATTTATACATTTCTTTTTTTTTTTTTTTTTTTGAGACGGAGTTTTGCTCTTGTCACCCAGGCTGGAGTGCAATGGCGCAATCTCGACTCACCACAACCTCTGCCTCCCGGGTTCAAGTGATTCTTCTGTCTCAGCCTCCCAAGTAGCTGGGATTACAGGCATGTACCACCATGCCTGGCTAATTTTGTGTTTTTAGTAGAGACAGGGTTTCTCCGTGTTGGTCAGGCTGGTCTTGAACTTCCGACTTCAGGTGATCTGCCCACCTCAGCCTCCCAAAGTGCTGGGATTACCAGCGTGAGCCACCGCACCCAGCCCCTTTATACCTTTCTTACACAACTTTTGTGTGTCATAAGTCCCACCTTTGGGGTCCTTGTAAGTATGAGTCTGTCATTTATCATGTTTTTTCTTTTTGTCACACAAAGTGGCTTACCTACTTATTTGCATGGTAATCCTTGGTTTTATAGGTTTTGGACTTATCCTGGAAACTCAAATTTAGCTACGTTAACTTGTTAGGATGATAATTTATATCAGCAAGTACTTTGAAATCAGCCTACCTCCTCTCTTTTTCTCTCTGCTTCTACCTTTAGCTTCAGTTTTGAGTTCATTTGTTTGTTTGTTTGTTTGTTTTCTGAGACAGGGTCTCACTCTGTTACCCAGGCTGGAGTGACCTTCCAGGGTCAAGCTGTCCTCCAACCTCAGCCTCCTAAGTAGCTGGGACTACAGGTGTGCACCACCACGCCTGGCTATTTTTGCATTTTGTTGTAGGAATGGGTTTTGCCATGTTGCCCAGGCCACTCTCGAACTCCTGGGCTTAAGCTATCCTCCCACCTAGGTCTCCCAAAGTGTTAGGATTACAGATGTGAGCCACTGTGCCTGGCCCAGGTTTTTTCTATTTATCGTTTATTTACTTTTTGATGAGCAGTTAGGGGAAGAGATCTCCTCTACTTCCTATTGGGACCAACAATGCATTCATAAATATATTTTACCTAGTATGTAGTTGCTTTAGAATGGTAAGTTCTCTTCGTATATCTAAACTACCATATGCTGTCAAGTGTTTCTTTCTCTTTTTTTCTTTTAGAAGTTTTATCAGGTAACTTTTTTTACCCTCAAGGTCAAAGAAGAACACAATTTATTCATCTTTATACCTCAAATATTCAAAATATTCTTTTTTTTTTTTTGAGACGATCTTGCTCTGTCACCCAGGCTGGAGTGCAGTAGCCCAATCTCAGCTCACTGCAAGCTCCGCCTCCTGGATTCTCACCATTCTCCTGCCTCAGCCTCCTGAGTAGCTGGGACTACAGGTGCCCGCCACCACGCCCTGCTAATTTTTTGTATTTTTTTAGTGGAGACGGTGTTTCACTGTGTTAGCCAGGATGGTCTTGATCTCCTGAAATCATGATCCACCTGCCTCAGCCTCCCAAAGTGCTGGGATTACAGGTGTGAGCCACCGCACCTGGCTATACCACAAATATTCTAATACACAGATCAAAATAGAATAAAACAGATGACTAGTAATTTTATTTCCATATTATTTGTACACATTTATGGGGTACATATGCAGTTTTATTTTGTTTTGTCTTTGAGATGGAGTTTCGCTGTTGTTGCCCAGGCTGGAGTGAAATGGCACAATCTCGGCTCATCGCAACCTCCCGGGTTCAAGCAATTCTCCTGCCTCAGCCTCCTGAGTAGCTAGGATTACAGGCATGCGCCACCACGCCAGGCTAATTTTGTATTTTTTTTAGTAGAGACGGGGTTTCTCCATGTTGGTCAGACTGGTCTTGAACTCCTGACCTCAGGTGATCCTCCCGCCTCGGCCTCCCAAAGTGTTGGGGTTATAGGCATGAGCCACCGTGCCCAGCCATGTGCAGTTTTGTTATGCATAGATTGTGTAGTGATCAAGTCAGAGCTTTTAGGGTACCAATCACCTGAATGACATACGTTGTACCTATTAACCAATTTGTCATCATCCTCTCCTCTTCCACCCCCTCACCCTTCTGAGTCTTCATTTTCTATCACTCCACTCTCTACGTCTATGTGAACATGTTTTTTAGTACCCACTTATGAGTGAGAACATGTGATACTTGTCTTTCTGTGCCTGGCTTGTTTCACTTATGATAAGCCTCCAGTTCTACATATGTTGCTGCAAAAGACATGATTTTGTTCTTTTTTTGGGCTCAATAGCATTCTGTTGTGTATACATGCAACACATTTTCTTTATCCATTTGTCCACTGATGGACACTTAGGTTGATTCTATTCTTTGTGATTCTGAATAGTGCTGTTATAAACATATGAGTGCTGATATAATTTTGATACATTGACTTATTTTCCTTTGAGTAGATACCTGGTAATGGGATTGCTGGATTGAATGGTAGTTCTATAGTTATATTTTTACTTTGAGAAATCTTTATACTGTTTTCCATAGAGGTTGTACTAATTTAGATTCCCACCAACAGTGTATAAGAGTTCCCGTTTCTCCACTTCGTAGCCATTATCTGTTATTTTATGTCTTTTTAATGATAGCCATTCTAACTGGGTTTACTTGTTATCTTTTTGTGAATGACTCCCAAATCTGTTTTTTTTTTTTTTTTGAGACGGAGTCTTGCACTGTCACCCAGGCTGGGGTGCAGTGACATGATCTCGGCTCACTGCAAGCTCCGCCTCCCGGGTTCACGCCATTCTCCTGCCTCAACCTCTGGAGTAGCTGGGACTATAGGCGCCTGTCGCCACGCCCAGTTATTTTAGTAGAGACAGGGTTTCACAGTGTTAGCCAGGATGGTCTCGATTTCCTGACCTCATGATCCTCCCACCTCGCCTACCCAAAGTGCTGGGATTACTGGTGTGGGCCACCGCGCCCGGCGTGAATGACTCTTAAATCTTTTACTCATGTCTAACGATAAATCTTTTGAGTTTGAACTGCTTGTTGGATATTTCTCATCACGTATTTGGTCAATACCTTAAATTCAGCATTTCTAAAACTAAACTCATTATTTTTCTTTTTTTTTTTTTTTTTTGAGAGGGAGTCTCGCTTTGTCGCCCAGGCTGGAGTGCAGTGGCACCATCTCGGCTCACTGCAAGCTCCACCTCCCGGTTTCACGCCATTCTCCTGCCTCAGCCTCCCAAGTAGCTGGGACTACAGGCGCCCGCCACCTCGCCCGGCTAGTTTTTTGTATTTTTTAGTAGAGACGGGGTTTCACCGTGTTAGCCAGGATGGTCTCGATCTCCTGACCTCGTGATCCGCCCGTCTCGGCCTCCCAAAGTGCAGGGATTACAGGCTTGAGCCACCGCGCCCAGCCAATATTTTTCTTAATATGTTTGCCTCTTTCTGATTCTCCTATTTTTATTAGAGGTATTACCATTTTGCTGTTTGGTTGTCTTAATAAAGTAAATTAAAATGAATTTCATTTGGAGAAGTTCATGTCATGCCTTGAGATTATGGACAAGCCTGGAATCTTAGAATATCAGGTGTAGAATTTGCTGCTCTGTAGGGTTGTTAATAACATTTTAGTAATAACAATGTCTGTATTTATATTGTCACTTCACAGTTATCATTTCTCTCCTTTTTCTTAACAATCTTGGGGGGTAGGCTAGGTGTATCTCATTTCACAGATATGGAAAGTTAAAGAAGGAAGGGAACAAACACATACTGAGAATGCACTAGGTGCCAGGTTTTGTCACTGCTAAATGAAGGGAAACTGGCCTTTCTCTTCTGTTTCCTACTCTTCATCAGCAACCAGGTTTGAAATATCGTTGTCATTGATCTTAGAAGTGGGAAGCATCCTGGAGATGTTCTAAATTATGTCCTTGCAAGGGTTGGCCTGTGGACCTGTGTCAGTCTACAAACTGCTTATTACTGGTCTGTGATAGAATAAGTGTGGAAATTATGAATAAGCTTTTGAAAATTGTGTAATCATGTAACATGCCTCAGCATTCAAGTGCGTCTTTCTGCACTTAACTTGAGAAGCACTGATTTAGTCCTTCCATTCTGCAGTAATAGCATCTTTTTTATTTTTACTTTTTCCGTTTTCCATAGGTTATTGGGGTCCAGGTGGTATTTGGTTACATGAGTAAGCTTTTCAGTGGCGATTTGTGAGATCTTGGTGAACCCATCACCTGATCAGTATTCACTGCGCCCTATTTGTAGTCTTTTATCCCTTGCTCCCCTTCCTCCCTTCCCCCCAAGTCCCCAGAGTCCAGTGTATCTTGCTTATGCCTTTGGGTCCTCATAGCTTAGCTCCCACATATCAGTGAGAACATAGGATGTTTGGGTTTCCATTTCTGAGTTACTTCACTTAGAATAATAGTCTCCAGTCTCATTCAGGTCACTGCAAATGCCATTAATTCATTCCTTTTTATGGCTGAGTAGTATTCCATCATACACACACACACACACACACACACACACACACACACACACACCACAGTTTTCTTTATCCACTTGTTGACTGATGGGCATTTGGGTTGGTTCCATGATTTTGCAGTTGCGAATTGTGCTACTATAAATGTGTGTGCAAGTATCTTTTTCGCATAATGACTTCTTTTCCTCTGGGTAGATACCTGGTAGTGGGACTGCTGCGTCAAATGGGAGTTCTTCTTTTAGTTCTTTAAGGAATCTCCACACTGTTTTCCATAGTGGCTGTACTAGTTACATTCCCACCAGCAGTGTAGAAGTATTCCCTGATCACCACATCCACGCCAACATCTACTGATTTTTGATTTTTTGATTATGGCCATTCTTGCAGGAGTAAGATGGTATCGCATTGTGGTTTTAATTTGCATTTCCCTGCAAATCAAATTTGCAATCAGTGATGTTGAGCATTTTTCCATATGTTTATTGCCCATTTGTTTATCTTCTTTTGAGAATTGTCTATTCATGTCCTTAGCCCACTTTTTTTTTTTTTTTTTTTTGAGTTGGAGTCTCACTCTGTCGCCCAGGCTGGAGTGCAGTGGCACCATCTCGGTTTACTGCAAGCTCTGCCTCCTGGGTTCACGCCATTCTCCTGCATCAGCCTCCCAAGTAGCTGGGACTACAGGCGCCCACCACCATGCCCTGGCTAATTTTTTGTATTTTTAGTAGAGACGAGGTTTCACCGTGTTAGCCAGGATGGTCTCGATCTCCTGACCTCGTGATCCGCCTGCCTTGGCCTCCCAAAATGCTGGACTTACAGGCACGAGCCACTGCGCCCAGCTGAACATAGCCCACTTTTTATTGGGATTGTTTGTTTTCTTCTTACTGATTTGTTTGAGTTCGTTGTCAATTCTGGATATTAACAATATCTATATATTGTTATATCTATATATCAATATCTATATATCCTTTGTCAGATATATAGATTGTGAAGAGTTTCTCCCACTCTGTGGGTTGTCTGTTTACTCTGCTGACTGTTCCTTTTGCTGTGCAAAAGCTCTTTAGTTTAATTATGTCCCAGCTATTTATCTTTGTTTTTACTTCATTTGCTTTTGGGTTCTTGTCATGAACTCCTTGCCTAAGCCAATATCTAGAAGTGTTTTTCCAGTGTTAGAATTTTTATAGTTTCAGGTGTTAGATTTAAGTCTTTAATTGACCTTGAGTTGATTTTTGTATAAGGTGAGAGATGAGGATCCAGTTTCATTCTCCTACACGTGGCTAGCCAATTATCCCAGCACCATTTGTTGAAAGGGTGTTCTTTTTCCACTTTATGTTTTTGTTTGCTTTGTCAAAGATTAGTTGGATGTAAATATTTGAGTTTATTTCTGGGTTCTCTATTCTGTTCCATTGGTCTATGTACCTATTTTTATACCAATACCATGCTTTTTTGGTGACTGTGGCCTTATAGTATAGTTGGAAATCAGGTAGTGTGATGCTTCCAGATTTGTTGTTTTTGCTTAGTCTTGTGTTGGCTATGTGGGCTCTTTTTTGGTTCCTTAGGAATTTTAGAATTGTTTTTTCTAATTTTGTGAAGAATGAGGTGGTATTTTGATTGGGAATATGTTGAATTTGTAGATTGCTTTTGGCAGTATGGTCATTTTCACAATATTGATTCTACCCATCCATGAGCATGGGATGTGTTTCCATTTGTTTGTGTCATCCATGATTTCTTTCAGCAGTGTTTTGTAGTTTTCCTTGTAGAGAGAGGTCTTTTGCCTCCTTTGTTAGGTATAATCCTAAGTATTTTATTATTATTATTTTATTTTGCAGCTATTATAAAACGGATTGAGTTCTTGATTTGATTCTCTGCTTGGTTGCTGTTGCTATATAGAAGAGCTACTGATTTACATATGTTAATCTTGTATCCAGACACTTTGCTGAATTCTTCTATCAGTTCTAGGAGCTTTCTGTAGTCTTAATGGATTTCAAGGGTAAACGATCAGATCGTTGGCAAACAGTGACAATTTGACTTCCTCTTTACTGATTTGGATGCCCTTTATTTCTTTCTCTTATCTAATTGCTCCAGCTAGGACTTCCAGTACTATGTTGAAGAGGAGTAGTGAGAGTGGGCATCCTTGTCTTGTTACAGTTCTCAGAGGGAATGCTTTAAACTTTTCCCCATTCAGTATTTTGTTGGCTGTGGGTTATAGATGGCTTTTATTATATTGAGGTATGTCCCTTGTATGCCAATTTTGCTGAAAGTTTTAATCATAAAGGGGTGCTGGATTTTTTCAAATGCTTTTTCTGCATATATTGAGATGATCAGGTGATTTTTGTTTTTAATTCTGTTTATGTGGTGTATCACATTTCTTGACTTGCTTATGTTAAACCATCTCTGCATCCCTGGTATGAAACTCACTTGACATGGTGAATTATCTTTTTGATAAGTTGTTGGATTTGGTTAGCTAATATTTTGTTAAGGGTTTTAGCATCTGTGTTCATCAGGGATATCGGTCTGTGGTTTTCTTTTTTGGTTATGTCCTGGTTTTGGTATTAGGGTGATGCTGGCGTCATAGAATGAATTAGGGAGGGTTCCTTCTTTCTCTATCTTGTGGAATAGTGTCAAAAGGATTGGTACTAATTCTTCTTTGAATGTCTGGTAGAATTCTGCTGTGAATAAGTCTGGTCCTGGAATGGTTTTTGTTGGTAATTTTAAAATTACCATTTTAATCTTGCTGCTTGTTATTGGTCTGCTCAGGGTATCTAATTCTTCTTGATTTAAGCTAGGAGTGTTGTATTTTTCCAGGAATTTATCATTTATCTATCTCTTCTAGGTTTTCTAGTTTATGTACATAAAGGTGTTCATAGTAGCCTTGAATGATCTTTTGTATTTCAGTGGTATCAGTTGTAACATCTCCTGTTTTGTTCCTTATTGAGGTTATTTGGATTTTCTCTCTTCTTTTCTTGGTTAATCTTGCTAATGGCTTATCAATTTTATTTACCTTTTCAAAGAACCAGCTTTTTGTTTCATTTATCTTTTGTATTTTGTTTGTTTGTTTCAGTTTCATTTAGTTCTGCTCTGATATTGGTTATTTCCTTTCTTCTGCTGGGTTTGGGTTTAGTTTGTTCTTGTTTCTCTGCTTCCTTGATGTGTGACCTTAGAATGTCAGTTTGTGCTCTTCCAGTCTTTTAGATGTAGGCGTTTAGGGCTATGAACTTTCCTCTTAGCACTGCCTTTGCTGTATCCAAGAGGTTTTGATAGGTTGTGTCATTATTGTTGTTCAATTTGAAGAATTTTTAAATTTCCATCTTGATTTTGGTTTTGACCCAATGCTCTTTCAGGAGCAGGTTATTTAATTTCCACGTATTTGCGTGGTTTTGAAGGTTCGCTTTGGAGTTGGTTCCCAGTTTTATTCCACTGTGGTCTGAGAGAGTGCTTGATATAATTTCAATTTTCTTAAATTTACTGAGGCTCGTTTTGTGGCCTAGCATATGGTTCTATCTTGGAGAAAGTTCCATGTGCTGTTGAATAGAACGTGTGTATTCTGCAGTTGTTGGACAAGGCCTTTTACTATTATATAATATCCCTCTTTGTCTCTTTTAACTGCTGTTGCTTTAAAGTTTGTTTTGTCTGATATAAGAATGCTACCCCTGCTTGCTTTTGGTGTTCATTTGCATGAAATGCCTTTTTCTGTGCCTTTAAGTTTATGTGAGTCTTTATATGTTAGGTGAGTCTCCTGAAGGCAGCAGATAGTTGGTTGGTGGGTTCTTATCCATTCTGTGGTTCTGTATCTTTTAAGTGGAGCATTTAGGCTATTTACATTCAATGTTAGTATTGAAATATGAGGTACCATTGCTTTCATTGTGCTCTTTGTTGCCTGTGTGCTTTGGTTTTTTGTTTTTTGTTTCACTTTCTAACTTGTATTTTTGTTTTATAGGTCCTATATGATTTGTGCTTTAAAGAGATTCTGTTTTGATGTGTTTCCAGTATTTGTTTCAAGATTTAGAGCTCCTTTTAGCAGTTCTTGTAGTGGTGGTTTGGTAATGGTGAATTCTCTCAGCATTTGTTTGTCTGAAAACGACTGTATCTTTCCTTCATATGTGATGCTTAGTTTTGCTGGATACAAAATTCTTGGCTGACAATTGTTTTGTTTAAGGAGGCTGAAGATAGGGCCCAATCCCTTCTAGTTTGTGGGGTTTCTCTTGAGAAATCTGCTGTTAATCTCATAGGTTTTCCTTTATAGATTACCTGGTGCTTCTGTCTCACAGCTCTTAAGATTCTTTCCTTCGTCTTAACTTTGGATAACCTGGTGACAATGTGTCTAGGCAAAGGTTCCCAGGTCAATGGAGTTGTGTATTTAGGAGGATTATGGCTGCCTCTGCTGAATCACGTATGTTGTCAGGGAAGTGGGGGAAAGCCAGCAGTCATAGACCTCACCCAGCTTCCACACAATCTGAAGGGCCATCCTCACTCCCACCATGCCCCACCTAATAGCCCAGTCTGTTTCCAGGCAGTGGGTGAGCAGGGCTTGAGAACTTGCCCCAGGCTACCTGCCTCCCAGCTGGGAAAGAAAAGGGCTTTGGTTCTTTCCCCACCTGTGGAGTCTGCACACAGGATTTGTGGCCTCCCCCACATTCTGGCCAGGAGGCTTCTCACCCAGTTCAGATTGTTACAAAGTTCAGCTGGAGATTTCCTTCTCCCTGTGGCATTTTCCCCATGCCTCTGGCTGCCCTCCCAAAAGATCTCTGTGATGCCAGGCAGGAATGACCTGCTTGGGGAACCAGTGAGCTCCCGGAACCTTTCCCGCTGCTTCCTCTACCCCTGTATTTTGCTCAGCTCTCTAAATTGACTCAAGTCCAGGTAAGGTCGGAAACTTCTCCTGTAAACCAGACCTTCAGTTTCCCCAGCGCGGGTGTGTGTTCGGAGCAGAGGATCTCCCTTTCCTACTTCTGCAGTTTGGGCACTCACAGTGTTTGGAATGTCTCCAGGTCCTGCAGGAGCAGTCCACTTCCTTCAGAGGGTCTGTGGGTCCTCTTGGGATTCCTGGTTTGTTCTTGCAGTTGTTCTGGAGCTAAAATTCACTATGCAAGCCTCTGCACTCTGCTCTGTCTGTCAGAGCTGCAATCCAGTCCTGCCTCTCATCAGCCATGATGATCACTTCGCTATTTTAAGCCAGTCCTGGGGGTAAAGCGCCATCTGGGGCACACGCAGTGGCTGCGCAGCACAGGAGGCAGGCAGGGCCATGCAGCTGTGGCAGTGCTGTCCTAAGAGCGGGACTGGAGCCAGGTGACACTGAGGTGGTGATAGCAGTGGCAGGGGCGCAGGTGCATCTTTTTAAAGTAACAATTTTGGCAACTGATTATCGACCCAAGCTTTGCCTTCCCTTCAAGACCTGCCTTTCCTTTTTTGTATGAATGAGACTTCTATTTTCCTAGTTATGCAGATTCTGAGCCATTGAGTCATTGACTTTCTAATCCTTCATACTGAGTCACCAAAGTGAGTTAGTTCAATTATGATAATGGCCGTTATATGTTTTTTTGTTTGTTTGTTTTGTTTTGTTTTTGAGATGGAGTCTTGTTCTGTCGCCCAGGCTGGAGGGCAGTGGCTTGTGATCTTGGCTCACTGCAACCTCTGCCTCCTGGGTTCAAGTAATTCTCCTGCCTCAGTCTCCCAAGTAGCTGGGACTACAGGCATGCACCACCATGCCAAGCTAATTTTTTTTGTATTTTTAGTTCCTTGTTTTATACATTATGTTTCTGTTCTTCTTCCCAGTCTTTGCTGGTGGAAACTGCTGCCTGCTTATTGTCCCTTCCCTGGTCCTTGCCAGCTGACAAAGCTTGTCTTTATACATGTCTTTATGCATGCAGATTGCCTCACGCTCTCCAGTCCTCCTCCTTCCATCCTAGCATGGATCCTTGTTATCTCTTTCCCGGAGTTTTACTCTTCTCTCTCTTCTTCCATTGATTTTATATCTGCTGCTGACTGTAATCATTGTCATGGCACACCTCTGTGATTGTGTTTTCTTAACAATTACAAAGCTTAGCAGTTAGGAGTGCAAAATTTAAAAAATTACAAGTCTCCTGCTTTGCCTGTGGAATAAAGGTTAAACTCTTTAATTTGATATTTAAGTTTAGAAAGCTAACCTTACCTATCATTATTCCCTTATAGACCCCTTACCTTAGCCACACCAAGCTACTTACATTCTTGCTCTTCACCATCCTGTCTATCTCTGTATCTTGGCTTACGTTTTCTGTTTGTGTGAGGTCCTCTTTCTTCAGGGTTCATTTCTGCTGTCACCTCCTCTGCAAAGCCTTTCTTTTCTTCCAGCAGAGTTTTTTATTTATTTATTTATTTTGTTGAGGCAAAATCTTGCTCTGTCACCCAGGATGGAGTGCACTGTTGCTGTCTCAGTTTCCTGCAACCTCCACCTCTCAGGTTCAAATGGTTCTCCTGCCTCAGCCTCCTGAGTAGCTGGGATTATAGGAATACACCACTACACCTGGGTACTTTTTATATTTTTAGTAGAGACAGGGTTTTGCCATGTTAGTGGAACTCTTGACCTCAAGTGATCTGCCCACCTTGGCCTCCCAAAGTGCTGGGATTACAGGCGTGAGCCACTGCATCCAGGCCTTCCAGCTGTCTTTCCAGTGAACTTCAGTAACACCTTACCCTGACCTCTGTTGTGATACTTTACTGTTTTCTGTCTTGTGTGAAAGATATTTATCACACTTGCTAGCTCTACGAGAACTCGCAAGTGTAGACCTTCTGTCAGAGGTCAGGGAAGAATTCAAAATGAAGAATCCTGGGCCCCATACCATGGAGATCTCTGTTTCAGTAGATTTCGGGTAGCTCCTAGGAGTCTGAAACTTTTCAGTGCTCACAGATTTTTCTGATTTGTGGTCAGATGTTTGAATCATTGGCCTGTCTGCCCCACTGTTTTTGTTACTGATTTTATTCTTTTTTGAATTGTTTTAACTTTTGATAG
Organism: Papio anubis; assembly: GCF_008728515.1. Taxonomy (NCBI): domain Eukaryota; kingdom Metazoa; phylum Chordata; class Mammalia; order Primates; family Cercopithecidae; genus Papio; species Papio anubis. The sequence goes on along the minus strand of NC_044985.1, from coordinate 89,949,172 downwards.
GTGTTTATCTTGTCTAAATTGCATTGCAAACTCTTCGAAATGTTGGTCTCTCTTCTGTAGTGCTGAGCGTAATAGATAAACAGTAAATGTTGAATGTTGAGTAAATGAAAAGATTGAAGTAAAATCCTTCCATTTGTAGATCTGTAGTAAAAACTATACTGATGAGAATGTGCTTCTCAGGAGAGATACTAAGTAGAAGTTTATAAAGTAGGCTGTTATAGGCTATGCTGAAGGAAAGAATAATAATATCACTTAAGAGAAACCAAGCAATGAATAGCAGAAGATTGGTAAGATAATATATGGTCCATGGTGTCACATGTGTGGTATTTACTTATGATAGAAGAGAAAGAAGCTAAAATAACAGGTCAGTTTTCAAGTCCAGAGTGCATTCTCCCTAACGGTAAAAAGTAAGATCACATTTGTTCCATAAAAAAGTGGCCTTTTAAACCTTGCTGGTGGTAGACATTGCTAACTAACCTCAGCACTCTTTCTCGTTGAGCTTAGATGTTCCTTCAGCATCACTTCCACGTAGCATTTAGCCAGGACACCAGTTAATCACATTATTAGCATGTGATGGAAAATCCTGTATGTAATCCCTGACTTATTAAATGCTGTCTAGGATACTTCCATAGTTAAAAAAAAACACATGGTAGAAAGCTGTGCGCGATGGCTCACGCCAGTAATCCCAGCACTTTGGGAGGCCGAGACAGGTGGATCACGAGGTCAGGAGATCGAGACCATCCTGGCTAACATGGTGAAACGCCGTCTCTACTAAAAATACAAAAAAATTAGCTGGGCGTGGTGGCGGGAGGCGGAGCTTGCAGTGAGCCGAGATCACATGAACTGCACTCCAGCGAGACTGTCTCCACCCCGCAAAAAAAAAAAAAGTGGTAGAATCGATGCTATCCCTACAACCAAATTTCTTTAGGTGGTTAGCAAGAAAAAGGTAGTTAAAAACCAGAATGTTTAAAAGGGCAGCTCTTAGATAATAAACTGTTAGAATTCGCTGCCCTATTTCTGGTATGACCTGTCTTTTATGAAATTATGCTGTTTGTTTCCTCATAACTGTCATGTCATTTACTCAGACATTTTAGTAAGTAAAGGTAAAGAAATGAATTTTTCCTCTAGAGTCTCTAATCACTTAAAATTTAGAAGACACTGGCATATTAAGTGTCTACCGATGCCATGCTAAGAAGGCTGTTTCTGAAAGCACTGGATTAACTCTGTCCTTATTGTTGAAATACTGTACTTATTTCAGCTCTATTGGAATTCTCTTACTCTAATTGTGTGAAGTATGTGCTCACATGCCACAAAAGTTTTAAACCTGTGCATTCGGCCACAGTTCCTAATTCTCTTTTCCCCTGTCTAAAATGAGCCTAATGTAACCAGTTTTTCATTTCTCTCCCTGCACTTTCCAGGTCAGATGATGATGATGCGGAGAGTAGGAGCTCCAGGGTGACCCAACTTTGCACTTACTTTCAGCAGAAATATAAGCACCTGTGCCGCCTGGAGCGGGCAGAATCTCGTCAAAAGAAATGCCGGCATACATTTAGGAAAGCTTTGCTGCAGGCGGCCAGTAAAGAACCAGAATGCACTGGTCAGTTAATACAAGAACTGCGGAGAGCTGCATACAATCGAACCAGGTTAGAGCCACAGCAACCTATTCTTAAGGGACTCATCTCAGTTTGCTTTCTTTATTTTGTGAGAGGATAGTTGAGGCACAATGGGAGATGGCCACTAAGTCACAAACATTTAAGCATCGTGTTTTGGTTTTCTTGCTTTGTTAAAGTGCTGCAGGTGTCAAAATAATACTGCCATGAGCTAACAGTAAAATTAAAGCATTGCTAATAGTTTGCTGAAGTTTGATTAGAATTTATTCATTAAAGATTTGAGAATGTTACCTGGCTTACCAAAAAAATACAATGCTTAGAAATTTCATGTTATTTAAAAGTAACATTTATAGATTTTTAACTACAAAAGTAGTATTTTATGTTTATTTACTTGTGTTATTTGAGTTTCTTTTCAGTGTTGGTTTTCGTTTTTTGTTTTTAGAGACAGGGTCTTGCTCTGTTGCCCAGGGTGGAGTGCAGTGGTGCGATCATAACTCACTGCTGAGCTCAAATGATCCTGCCACCTCAGCCTCCTGAGTAGCTGGGACTATAGGCACGTGAAAGCGTACCCAGCTGATTAAAAAATTTTTTTGTAGAGATGAGAGTCTCCCTATATTGCCCAGGCTGGTCTCAAGTGTTGGGATGCTGATTAAAAAATTTTTTTGTAGGGATGATCGTCTCCCTATATTGCCCAGGCTGGTCTCAAGTGTTGGGATTAGAATGGGATTAGAGGTGTTAGCCACTGTAGCTGGCCTTTTCAGTCTGTTTTCTGTTAATATTTACATTACCTCACAGATTATTTGTGTAAGTATTTTATTACATTGATTTTTTTTTTAAGAAAAAATTCCTGGCCGGGCGCGGTGGCTCAAGCCTGTAATCCCAGCACTTTGGGAGGCCGAGACGGGCGGATCACGAGGTCGGGAGATCGAGACCATCCTGGCTAACACGGTGAAACCCCGTCTCTACTAAAAAAAAAAAATACAAAAAACTAGCCGGGCGAGTTGGCGGGCGCCTGTAGTCCCAGCTACTCGGGAGGCTGAGGCAGGAGAATGGCGTGAACCCGGAAGGCGGAGCTTGCAGTGAGCTGAGATCCGGCCACTGCACTCCAGCCTGGGCGACAGAGCGAGACTCCGTCTCAAAAAAAAAAAAAAAAAAAAGAAAAAATTCCTTCTGTTTATAATGCAGATACTTGTTTATTGTGGAAAATTTTAAAAATACACAAATAAGAAGGGAAAAATCTTCATGTTGTCATTCACAAGACAGAATGAGCACTGTTAACATTTTGATTCTGTTTCCTTCTAGTCTTTGTGTGTGTGTGTGTGTGTGTGAGCGTATAAATTTTCCACTGAGCCATGTGTTTATATTAAAAAGCAAAATTGAGATCATGTTCTCTACATTATTTTCGTTTATTTCCATAAATGCTTTTGTTCGTTTATCACTGAATTATGACCACTTTCTCATGACATTAAGTCTTAATTATTAATTAATTACATTAATTCTCATGACAATAGTTTGAGTTTTCTAGTTTTCCCTCAAAAGTATACCGTAGCCATTTCCCTGTGTTCTTCAAGATTCTTTTGAAAACATGATTCATCATGTTTATATAATATTCCATTCATGAAAATCTGTATATCGGAAATGTAGAGTTATCTGATATTTTAGAAATTTTGGCATATTACCGTTTTGGTGGTAATGGTGAAAACCTTAGTACAGTAATACCTTAGTTTATATTAAATGTTTATATAAAATGTTTCAAAAATCCAAAGTTATATTTTCTAAACTGATTACAGAATTCTGTTATACATATATAAACATAAAATATCTTCTATATAAATATATGTAGTATCTGTTGTGTATATATAAATACATATTTATATAACAGAATTTTGTTTTTTATATATATTTTAATTATGGTTATTTTTCTTTTTTTTTTTTCCAATTTTTTTGAGATGGAGCCTTTCTGTGTAACCCAGGCTGGAGTGCAGTGGCACAGTCTTGGCTCATGGCAACCTCCACCTCCCTGGTTCAAGCGATTCTCCTGCCTCAGCCTCCCAAGTAGCTGGGATTACAGGTGCCTGCCATCATGCCAAGCCAATTTTGTATTTTTAGTAGAGATGGGCTTTCACCATGTTGGCCGGGCTGGTCTTGAACTCCTGACCTCAGGCGATCTGCCTACCTTGGCCTCCCAAAGTGCTGGGATCACAGGCATGAGCCACTGCCCCTCCTGGTTATTACTTTTAACTGAAATACACATTTAAAACACTAAATTGAATTTTAAAATTTCAAAACATGGCTGGGCGCACTGGCTCACACCTGTAATCCCAGCAGTTTGGTAGGCTGAGGTGGGTAGATCACTCGAGATTAGTCTGGACAACGTGGTGAGACCCCATCTCTACTAAAAAATACAAAAATTAGCCAGGTGTGGTGGCGTGTGCCTGTAGTCCCAGCTACTAGGGATGGTGAGGGGGGAGGATGGCTTTAGCCCGGGAGGAGGAGGTTGCAGCGGGCAGAGATCATGCCACTGTGCTCCAGCCTGGGCTATAGAGTGGGACTGCTTTCCAAAAAAAAAAAAAATTCAAAATATTGTCTTACTTTAAGGAAGTAAAGTTCAATTCTGATTCTTTTCGTTGTTGTTCAGACAAGGTCTCCGTCTGTCGCCCAGGCTAGAATGCAGTGGCGTGATCATGGGTCACTACAGCCTCAACCTCCTGATAGAAGGCCAGCTTCTTTATTGAGTTTATTATTTATTATTTCTTTTTTTTTTTTTTTTTTTGAGACAGAGTCTCACTGTTGCCCAGGCTGGAGTGCAGTGGTGGAATCTCAGCTCACTGCAAGCTCCGCCTCCTGGGTTCGTGCCATTCTCCTGCCTCAGCCTCCTGAGTGACTGGCACTATAGGTGTCCACCACTACCCCCCGCTGATTTTTTGTGTTTTTAGTAGAAACAGAGTTTCACCGTGTTAACCAGGATGGTCTCAATCTCCTGACCTTGTGATCCGCCCTCCTTGGCCTCCCAAAGTGCTGGGATTACAGGTGTGAGCCACTGCACCTGGCTATTTTTTATTATTTCACACATTTAAAAAAATTTTTTTTTCTTTTAAGGCTAGTCAAGTGAAGCAGTGGGAGTGGAGAAGGAAGAAAGAAATCTGTAACTGGTTGTGATAAATTACTTGTAAACACCACTGCACGTGGACCAGCCTATTTCACACTTTTTAGTTATTACATTTTCTTTCTTTCTTTTTTTTTTTGAGACGGAGTTTCGTTCTTCTTGTCTAGGCTGTGGTGCAATGGTGCGATCTCAGCTGCCCCTGCCTACCAGGTTCAAGTGATTCTTCTCCCTCAGCCTCCTGAGTAGCTGGGATTACAGGCGCTCACTACCATGCCCAGCTAATTTTTGTGTTTTTAGTGGAAATGGAGTTTCGCCATGTTGTCCAGGCTGATCTGGAATTCCTGACCTCAGGTGATCCACCTGCCTCGATCTCCCAAAGTGCTGGGATTACAGGTGTGAGCTACCGTGCTTGGCCAGTTACTATATTTTCATATGACAACTTTTAGTATATATAGAGACAAAAAATTTAGGAATTTATGTACCAAAATATTCTAGATGGTAGGATTATTGATAAAACAAAAAAATTCTTAGTTTGTATGGTCTCATTTTTATGTAACGATCATAAGGCAGTTGAGGAAATAAGAAGGTTTTTTTTTTTTTTTTTTGAGACGGAGTCTTGCTCTGCCGCCCAGGCTGGAGTGCAGTGGCCGGATCTCAGCTCACTGCAAGCTCCGCCTCCCGGGTTCACGCCATTCTCCTGCCTCAGCCTCCCGAGTAGTTGGGACTACAGGCGCCCGCCACCGCGCCCGGCTAGTTTTTTGTATTTTTTAGTAGAGACAGGGTTTCACCGTATTCGCCAGGATGGTCTCGATCTTCTGACCTCGTGATCCGCCCGTCTCGGCCTCCCAAAGTGCTGGGATTACAGGCTTGAGCCACCGCGCCCGGCCATAAGAAGGTTTTAAAACGAAGTGTTGGCCGGATGCTATGGCTCACGCCTGTAATCCCAGCACTTTAGGAGGGTGAGGTGGGCAGGTCACAAGGTCGGGAATTTGAGACCAGCCTGGCCAATATAGTGAAACCTTGTCTCCACTAAAAACACAAAAATTAGCTGGGCATGGTGGTAGGCGCCTATAGTCCCAGCTACTCAGGAGGCTGAGGCAGGAGAATCGCTTGAACCCAGGAGGCAGAGGTGCAGTGAGCCGAGATTGTGACACCGTATTCCAGCCTAGGTGACAGAGCAAGACTTCGTCTCAAACAACAAGAAAAAGATAAATAAATAAAACAAAGTGTTAAAATATAACCTTTATTTTGTAGCTGTTGGTCATATTACTTATATGCCTTTTTTTGATATTTTTAGTGTTGTGTATTTTGCTTTTCATTTGTTGTAATAAAGTGACCTAATTTTCAGTTGCATATCTCACATGGATGCGCTGTGCCCTTAAGAGTTTTCCAAAAGTGGAACAGGTTGCAGTTGTTTGAAGTATCTAACATACCATATGTAATGGCTGCAGCCTACTCTTCCCTTACACCCAAATCATCTTGCCTGACTCCTAGACCTCTGAGTCCTCTGGATCTAATATCTGTTCTAGAACATCCTTCAGGTCTCAGCTTACTCAGAGACTTATCTTCTTAGAGATACATTCCCTGATTCCCTGGACTATGATAGGTTCCCTCTACTATGTATGCCTACTGTGCTCTGTATTCTGTTTAATTGTAGAATTTTATACCTATATTAATGTCTGTCTCTCATGCTAGACAGTAATTTCCATGAGAGCAGGAACAAGTTTGTTCCTAAATCTCCAGTATTGATGAATGAGTGAATATAATTGAATAAATGAAGTTCTGTTCTCTATTTGTTGAAGGAATTTACTCAGTTTGACACAGGTTATAAAATAATGATATCTAACATTTATATGATATAATGCTTTCAGGTGTATACTTTTAGTAGAATTGTCCAGCATGAACCAATTTGTATGTAAATATGTACGCTGAGTCTAATATATTATTATGATCTTGTCAGAGATGTAAAAGATTATACAATGAGTTTGGAAAAATTTGGCATTTGTATGGAAAACTGTATATATCTACGATTCTTTTTTTTTTTTTTTTTTTTTTTTTTTTTTTGAGATGGAGTCTCGCTCTGTCGCCCAGACTGGAGTGCAGTGGCCGGATCTCAGCTCACTGCAAGCTCCGCCTCCCGGGTTTACGCCATTCTCCTGCCTCAGCCTCCCGAGTAGCTGGGACTACAGGCGCCCGCCGCCACGCCCGGCTAGTTTTTTTTTTGTATTTTTTAGTAGAGACGGGGTTTCACCGTGTTCGCCAGGATGGTCTCGATCTCCTGACCTCGTGATCCACCCGTCTCGGCCTCCCAAAGTGCTAGGATTACAGGCTTGAGCCACCGCGCCCGGCCTTATCTACGATTCTTAACTGGTTATTTTCAGAACATCTTCCAAAGTGACGTCAGCGATATTTAAAAAACATGAATGATAACTGCCACAACAAACACACACCAAGATGGACCCTGTTACAGTTTTCAGATTGATTGAATGATATTTGGTTGTGTTACCCATGATTAGTGAAAAGTTTATGGGCCAGTGTATGGCTGATAATCATGTAACAATGTATCATAATCATTCTTTGGTGATTGGCAGCTTTTTTTTTTTTTTTTTTTAAGATGAGTCTCACTCTGTTGCCCAGGCTGGAGTGCAGTGACACAATCTTAGCTCACCACAACCTCCACCTCCTGAGTTCAAGCAATTCTTCTCCCTCAGCCTCCTGAGTAGCTGGGACTACAGGCACACGCCACTATGCCTGGCTAATTTTTTGTATTTTTAGTAGAGACAGGGTTTCACTATGTTGGCTAGGCTGGTCATGAACTCCTGACCTGATCTGCCCTCCACAGGCCTCCCAAAGTGGTAGGATTACAGGCATGAGCCACTGTGCCTGGCCGGCAGCTTTTTATATTACATTATATTCTAGGGTCACGAAAGTCAACTTTTAGTTGCATGCTGCCCTCTATTTGATATTTTTGGTATCAAAGTCCCAGTTTCAAAAAAAAGATATATAAAAGGTTGGCATTACATATTTTAGAAATTAAAAGTTTAATGGCTGCCTTCTAATGTGGACCGTTTATTAATTTTTCAGTTTTTGAGATGGAGTTTTACTCTTGTTCCCTAGGCTGGAGTGCAATGGCGCTGTCTCAGCTCCCTGCAATCTTCACCTCCCGGGCTCAAGTGATTCTCCTGCCTCAGCCTCCCGAGTAGCTGGGATTACAGGCACCCTTCAACCACATCTGGCTAATTGTTCTGTATTTTTAGTAGAGACAGGGTTTCACCATGTTGGCCAAGCTGGTCTCGAACAACTGACCTAAGGTAGTCTGCCTGCCTTGGCCTCCCAAAGTGCTGAGATTACAGACATGAGCCACCGCGCCCGGCCTGGATCCTTTAAAATACAGTTTGTTGGCCAGGCATGGTGGCTGGGCGTGGTGGCATGCACCTGTAGTCCCAGCTACTCTGGAGGCTGCTGTGGGAGAATTGCTTGAACCCGGGAGGCAGAACTTGCAGTGAGCTGAGATTGCACCATTGCATTCCAGCCTGGGTGACAGAGGGAGACTCCTTCTCAATAAAATAAGATATAGTTTGTATACAAGCTAAATAATGGTAGTTTTTCCTATCAAATAACTTTGTCGTATTTATTGATGAGTAAGTGGAATAAGCCATTGAAATAGCTTCAAGTATGTGAACCGAAATTAAGTATCTTGCAGCCCACAATCGTACAGTGACTAATGTTGTTTGTATGAAAACATCATTTATGGGAGATGCAATAGAGCACGTCAAGGGGAATCCTGTAGTAGATTTTTTAAATGTGAAAAACATGAAAAAGTTTTGGTAATTCCCTTTGTTTTCTTGGGCTTATTTGGATAATAAAATATATCTAACATTACATCAAGCATTTTTACATTTTTTTTTTTTTTTTTTTCTGAGATGGAGTTCTGCTCTGTCACCCAGGCTGGAGTGCAATGGTGCGATCTCGGCTCACTGCAACCTCCACCTCCCGGGTTCAAGTGATTCTTCTGCCTCAGCCTCCCGAGTAGCTGGGATTACAGGTGCCCGCCACCACGCCCGGCTAAATTTTTTATATTTTTAATAGATACGGGGTTTCACTATGTTGGCCAGGCTGATCTTGAACTTCTGACCTCGTGATCCACCCACCTCAGCCTCCCAAAGTTCTGGGATTTACTGATGTGAGCCACCGTGTCTGGCCATTTTTACCTTTATTTGTCCATGGGGTTATTGAAACATAAGGCAATTTTAAAAAATGAAATCAATAGTTATTTTGCAAGTTTAGAATAAAGAAAATAAGAGAATGTATTATACACTAGTCTTTGAAGATAGCTGAGCAGTTTATTAGAGTGTTTAATGAAAATTATCCCTTTAGGCAGGGTGGGTGGCTCATGCCTGTAATCCCAGCATTTTGGGAGGCTGAGGTGGGTGGATCACCTGAGGTCAGGAGTTAAAGACCAGCCCGGCCAACTTGGTGAAACCCCATCCCTACTAAAAATACAAAAAATTAACCAGGCGTGGTGGCAGGCACCTGTAATCCCAGCTACTCAGGAGGCTGAGTCAGGGGAATCACCTGAACCCCGGAGGCGGGGGTTGCAGTCAGCCAAGATCACACCATTGCACTCCAGCCTGGGCAACAGAGCAAAACTCTGTCTCAAAATAAAAAAAGAGAAGTATCCCTTTAATATAGAGACCCTTCTGTTTAAATCTAGACCAAGAGAATTTGAGCTTAGCTGCCAGAATAGTAAGGGTTTATTTATTTGAAATTATATATTCTTTTTATAGGGCTAAATTTAATGTAAACTTTTTAAAGAAATGATAAACTATTAGGAATAAACTGTTTAGTTCTATGATCCACTTCCCTACTCTTATAATCCTGACAAATCTTGCAGAAATCTTAGTTAAGGCAGGTTTTAAGGCAGCAGCATGGACATATAAACAGTGTTTATATGAAATTAATAACTATGGTAGAAGTATTATTTATCTTTTGTGTGAATTCATATGTAATTTAGATTCTGTGTGGCCTTAACCTAATTAGTGTAAATCATTCCTTTGAAACCCTGAGAAAGATACTAGAAACAAACAGCTCAAAAGATTTTTTGTTTGTGATATCTGACTTGAACTCGGTACGTTAAGTAGATTTTTTTCTTCATACTCAGACTTGTAAAGGCCTAATGGTTTGTCATGCTTTATAGAGTCACGTAGATAGGATAGGTTTTGTACTTCTAAGAATTGTCTTTTTTCTTTTCTTTTTTTTAATAGAGATGGGGGTCTCCCTGTGTTGCCCAGACTGGTCTCAAACTCCTGGGCTCAAGTGATCCTTTTTGATTTTGGGAGCCCTCCTCTGTCTCCCAAAGTGCTGGGATTACAGGTGTGAACCACTGCACCTGGCCCACTTCTGAGAATTTAAATGTTACTTATTTGTGTTTTTATATGTTTGTGTAAAGAAACTGGAAGGATCTGCAAACTAATAAAATGAATACATATTATAGAGGGAGTAGGGGCTGGCAAATTAGGGGGCAAGGGTGAGAAGTCGCTTCTTCACTGCCTAGCGTTCTTTCATTTTTTTTATGGATTCATGTGAATACATTGCTTATTCATAAGATTTTAAATAAGTTGAAATATTTAAACATTAAGTGTACAAAGTGGAGATAAAATTTAATGAAACAAGGATTGCACATATAATAGAAAAATTTAAAAAATGGATCTAAAGTGAGTTCACCTTGGAGGATAAAAGCCACTCAGCCATTTCTGCATCTCAGTATCCTCTTCCCGATGTTTGAGATGAAGAGTTTTTTGCAGATTTATGGGTTTAGCAGCATGAGGCAATCAATTCCTAATAGTGGTGATAATCATAGTCATGACTAACAACCACTGACTGTTTACTGTGTAATACTATATACTGTATATAAGTGGTTTAGATGTGCTTTATCTTTTTATGCTCCCAACAACCCTGCCAGCTCAAGGTACCTTATTGTCTCTACTTCACAGATGAGAAAATTGAGGCTCAAATGAGGCCTAGCAACATGCCCGTAGTCACACAGCTAGTAAGAGGCAGAGCTGAGATTTAGAACCAGGTCTTTCTGATTCTTCTCTCATGTTCTTCATCACTTTTCTCTACTGCCTCTTTGTGAAGAAAAGGGAAATAAAACATCACTTAAAAAAAAAAAAAAAAAACAGACATACTTGAAACATATTGTGATGTAATTATTTACTTTGAATGTCAGAAGATTAGGGAAATAACACAACTGGTAATTGTAATACCGTGTTTCTTTAACTCACATTTGCATTTTATTTAGCGGCTGTAGATGTTATAAATATTATAATGAGAGTGTTACAGAGCTGTGACATCATGTTAAAAAATTACCCTGGATTCTTAAAGCATTTTTAAAAAATTAATTTTGTGGTTTTCTCTCCTTAGCATAAGCCGGACCAAGTTGAGGGAGGTGGAACCAGCAGCATGCAGTGGAACCGTGAAGGGTGAACAGTGCACTAACAAAGCCCTTCCATTCACCAGACATTGTTTCCAACGTATCCTTTCAACTAAATGGAATGTGCATTGAAAAAGTGCATCCTAATTTGGGGCTATATATTTCATTTTTAAATCAAGTGAATTACTTTTGAAACCATAACTATTTAATGTTTAAAATAATTTTATGTAACTTATAATTTTCATGACATCCTCTGAATAATTGTTCCTGTTTTATTCAAAAATCACAAAAAATAAGCAAAATTGATAGCAAATAGCAGGTTCCTCCAGTGTCTGTCACTTAATTATATTTTGTTAATAGAATTCTGATCCCTCAGGTGGTTCTTGGTAGCTTCTAAGAAGGAACTATAACACTCATTGATGGACAAAATCAAATCACATTATTAAAATCTGTTTTTAGTCTTCTAAGACAGTTACACAGTTTTACACTTTTATAGTACTTTTTCCTGTAAGATTAGTTTACTCCTTTTAATGAGTACAGTGCTGATTTGAAATGAATGAAAGGTAACAAACATCACTGACTAGGAAAGAAGATCTCTTTTAAAGTATAATTGAGGAAAACCTATGTTAAGAAGCTTTAGGTTAGTGATGAAATCTTATTGCTGTGACTTTTATTGAATATTTAAAATTAGGTAGCATTTAAAAATAGCAGCAATTAGTTATCTTTACCATCTATTTAATTTTTGCCCTCTTTTCTGTTCTTGGAACAGCTTTTTCAGCAGCTCTTTCTATGTAATAAAGACTTTATAGTTATACCTAAAAAATATAAAGGAAAAACACAAAGGTACTTAATAGATATAAGGTAAGTCTTAAGGAAATGTAGTAGCTAAAAGCAGGGAGTGCTTAAAAATATTGATGATGTAAAGCTCAGGTTTGTTTGTTTAGAGGCGGGGTCTCACTCTGTCACCCAGGCTGGAGTGTATGACACAATCACAGCTCCATGCAGTCTTGACCTCCCTGGGCTCAGGTGATCACAGCCTCCTGAGTACCTGGGACTACAGGCATGCACCACCATGCCCGACTAATTTTCATACTTTTTTGTTCCCCAGGCTGATCCTGAACTCCTGAGGCTCAATAAATCCACCCACCTTGGCCTCCCACAGTGCTGAGAGTATAGGTGTGAGCCACTATGCCTGGCCAATAGTAAAGTTTTGATTTAAAAGTAATTTTTCATAAGTTGTGAGTTTGAGTTTGGTGCTGGAAATGTGAAGCAAAATATTCAAATTTGGAAAGATGAGTTTTTAATAATTATGTCTTTAAATTTTTATTCTTTGTAAGTATCATAGGCAGAAAATTTTCCTTTTAAGAGCTGTTTAAAAAAAGAAAACCATTGGCCGGGCACGGTGGCTTACGCCTATAATCTCAATTTTGTATTTTACATAATACTCTTAGTGAATATGTGTAGACTTCATATGGTTGTGGGTAAGAGAATACTGCATTCAGATAGAAAAGATGATATATGGCTAAGCTGATCCAGGATCCTTGGGCTACCTGCTAGGCAGCTTGTGGTGAACAATCATAATCTCTAAAAAATACCTTGTCTGGGCTGGGCGTGGTGGCTCACACCTGTAATCCCAGCACTTTGGGAGGCTGGGGTGGGTGGATCACTTGAGATCAGGAGTTGGAGACCAGCCTGACCAACATGGTGAAACCCTGTCTCTACTAAAAATATGATAAATTATCCGGATGTGGTGACACATGCCTGTAATCCCAGCTACTCGGGAGGCTGAGACAGGAGAATCGCTTGCTTGAACCCAGGAGGTGGAGGTGGCAGTGAGCCGAGATTGTGCCATTGCACTCCAGCCTGGGTAACAGAGCGAGACTTCATCTCAAAACGAAAAGCAAAAACTTTGAGTGGAACTTTAAGTGGAGTTCACAAGTTAAGAAGGAAATGGCCCTGCTTTTCCAAATAACACAATTTGGTTCAGAATGGTCGTTAAGGAGACTGGTGCCAGGATCCCATTAGCAAAACAGAGCCCTTCAGAGTTGTCATCTGATAAATTCTACTATTATTTTCCCATATCAGTAGTGGAGCTAGTGCTGATACGGGTAATATTTATATTTATTATGGATAGTAAAGTTTGTACTTATTAAACGTAAGTAAGGGAACAAGCAAATTTTATATAGAAATTGAAAAATTAGAGTTTCAGTGTGTTTTATTCCTAACTTAAAAAATACCCAGATATCCTCTTGAACCACTCTCAGCAGCTCTTCTCAAGTTGCACAGCCAAGTTTGCAGATGGACAGCAGTGCTCTGTGCCAGTTTTTGACATTACACATCAGACACCTCTGTGTGAAGAACATGCCAAAAAAATGGTAAGTTCTGCAACAGAGGCTTTCAAACTTTTCGTAGCTATCCACTGTAGGAAATATTTTGTGACTTAGCACAAACTGTGTATGTATATAAATCACTGAAACAAGTTTTGAGACAGGATTTTTATTCCCTTAAGATACATTTTATTCCCTTAAAATATGTTTCTTATACATAGCAGAATTTCTAAATATTCTTTGTTCCTATGTCTCTAAGTTTTTGCTTTCTTATATACAGTTCTACAAATGTTGTGAATAGTTCATAAAATTTCAAAGGCCCAGCCTTTCTAGAAATCTGTTGAACGTAATTAATTGCTTTAGTTAATGCTAGTATCATAAATCCTAATTAATTCAGAATAATTTGGAGGAGAGACGGATTTGAATTCGAGGAATATCTAAATTAAATATAATCATTTAAAGGAAGTTCCTTTTTATTGTGTTCATCCATCAAGCAGTTACTGCAAGATACTTTCAGTATTAGGTATCTTATGTACATATCCTAGGTATCTTATATACTAGAAAGTGAGATGCTTCCTGCCCTCTATAGGCATGTTACAATTTTCAGGGATTCTCAGGGTGAGGGAATGGGTATTGGACCAGGACTTAATAGTTGGAACCTGTGATCCTGGCTTTGCCGCCAGCTTGGTGTATAACTAGGGACTAAGGATTCAGGCTTTTTGAACCTCAGTCTCAATGTGTGTGACTCACTGGTGTATTAGTCTGTTTTCACACCTCTGATAAAGACATACCTGAGACTGGACAATTTACAAAAGAAAGGTTTAATTGGACTCACAGTTCTGCATGGCTGGGGAGGCCTCAAAATCATGGTGGAAGGCAAGGAGGAGTAAGTCACATCTTACATGGACGGCGGCAGGCAAAAAGAGAGCTCGTGCAGGGCAACTCCCATTTGTAAAGTCATCAGGTCTCATGAGACCCATTACTATTAAAGAACAACGCAGGAAAGACCTGCCCCATAATTCAGTCATCTCCCACCAGGTCCTTCCTACAACACATGGGAATTATGGGAGCTACAAGATGAGATTTGGGTTGGGACACAGAGCCAAACCATATCATTCCACCCTGGCACCTCCCAAATCCCATATCACATTTCAATACGAATCATGCCTTCCCAACAGTCCTCCAAAGTCTCAACTCATTTCAGCATTAATTCAAAAGTCCACAGTCCAAAGTCTCATCTGAGACAAGGCAAGTCTCTTCTGCCTATAAGCCTGTAAAATCAAAAGCAAGTTAGTTACTTCCTAGATACAATGGGGGTATAGCCATTGGGTAGATACAGCTGTTCCAAATGGGAGAAACTGGCCAAAGCAAAGGGGCCAAAGCAAAGACAGGCTCCATGCAAGTCTAAAAATCCAGTGGAGAGTCATATCATAAAGCTCCAAAATGATCTCCTTTGACTTCATGTCTCACATCTAGGTCAAGCTGATGCAAAATGTAGGTTCCCATAGTCTTGGGCAGCTCCGCCCCTGTGACTTTGCAGGGTATAGCCCCCTTCCTGACTGTTTTCACAGGCTGGCATTGAGTATCCACAACTTTTCCAGGTGCACGGTGCAAGCTGTCAGTAGATCTACCATTCTGGGGTCGAAAGGATGGTGGCCCTCTTCTCACAGCTCCAGTAGGTGGTGTCCCAGGAGGGACTCTGTGTGGGGGCTCCCACCCCACATTTTCCTTCTGCACTACCCTAGCAGAGGTTCCCCTGGAGGGCCCCACCCCTACAGCAAACTTCTGCCTGGGCATCCAGGCATTTGTATACATCTTTTTTTTTGGGGGGGGGAGACAGAGTCTCACTCTGTCACCCAGGCTACAGTGCAGTGGTTTGATCTTGGCTCACAGCAACCTCTGCTTTCGAGGTTTAAGCAGTTCTCATTCCTCAGCCTCCCAAGTAGCTGGGCTTACAGGCATGTGCCACCATACTTGACTAATTTGTGTGTAGTTTTAGCAGAGACAGGGTTTAACCATATTGGCCAGGGTGGTCTGGAACTCCTGACCTCAGGTGATCCGCTCGCCTCAGCCTCCTAAAGATTATAAGCATGAGCCACCATGTCCAGCCTGTTTCTGTACATCTTCTGTAATCTAGGTGGAAGTTCCCAAACCTCAGTTCTTGACTTCTGTGCACTCGCAGGCTCAACACTATGTGGAAGCTGCTAAGGCTTGGGGCTTCCACCCTCTGAAGCAACAGCTGAGCTCTGCTTTGCTCCC
This sequence comes from Papio anubis, assembly GCF_008728515.1. Classification (NCBI taxonomy): domain Eukaryota; kingdom Metazoa; phylum Chordata; class Mammalia; order Primates; family Cercopithecidae; genus Papio; species Papio anubis. The sequence goes on along the minus strand of NC_044985.1, from coordinate 89,933,437 downwards.
TTTTAGCCATGGCTGGAGCGATTGGAATGCAGGGTACCAAGTCCCTAGGCTGCACAGAGCAAGGGAGCCCTAGGTTTGGCCCATGAAACCATCTTTTCCTCCTAGGCCTCCAGGCCTGTGATGGAAGGGGCTGCCGTGAAGACCTCTGACATGCCCTGAAGACATTTTTTCCATTGTCTTGGGGATTAGCATTTAGCTCCTTGTTAATTATGCAAATTTCTGCAGCTGGATTGAATTTCTCCTCAGAAAATAGGATTCTCTTTTCTATTGCATTGACAGGCTACAAATTTCCCAAACTTTTATACTCTGTTTCCCTTTTAAAACTGAATGCTGGCCGGGCGCAGTGGCTCAAACCTGTAATCCCAGCACTTTGGGAGGCCGAGACAGGCGGATCACGAGTTCAGGAGATCGAGACCATCCTGGCTAACACGGTGAAACCCCGTCTCTACTAAAATACAAAAAAAATTAGCCGGGCGAGGTGGCGGGCGCCTGTAGTCCCAGCTACTCGGGAGGCTGAGGCAGGAGAATGGCGTGAACCCGGGAGGTGGGGCTTGCAGTGAGCTGAGATCCGGCCACTGCACTCCAGCCTGGGCAACAGAGCCAGACTCTGTCTCAAAAAAAACAAAAAACAAAAAAAAACTGAATGCTTTTAACAGCACCCAAGTCACCTCTTGAATGCTTTGCTGCTTAGAAATTTATTCCGCCAGATACCCTAAATCATCTCTCTCAAGTTCAAAGTTCCATAAATCTTTAGGGCAGGGGCAAAATGTTGCCAGTCTCTTTGCTAAAACATAACAAGAGTCACCTTTGCTCCAGTTCTCACCAAGTTCCTCATCTCCATCTGAGACCACCTCAGCCTGGATTTCATTGTCCATATCATTATCAGCATTTTTTGTCAATGCCATTCAACAAGTCTCCAGTGAGTTCCAAACTTTCCCATGTTTTTGTCTTCTTTTGAGCCCTCCAGACTGTTCCAATCTCTGCCTGTTACCCAGCTCCAAAGTTGGTTCCACATTTTTGGGTATCTTTTCAGCATCACCCCACTCTACTGGTACTAATTTGCTCTATTAGTCTGTTTTCATGCTGCTGATAAAGACATACCTGAGACTGGGCAATTAAAAAAAAAGGGGGGGAGTTTAATTAGACTAACAGTTCCACATGTCTGGGGAGGCCTCACAATCACGGCAGAAGGCAAGGAGGAGCAAGCCACATCTTACGTGGACGGTGGCAGGCAAAAAGAGAGCTTGTGCAGGGCAACTCCCATTTTTAAAGCCATCAGATCTGTGAGACCCATTCACTGTTACAAGAACAACACGAGAAAGACACGCCCCCATAATTCAATCATCTCCCACTGTCTCCCTCCAACAACACATGGGAATTATGGGAGCTACATGATGAGATTTGGGTGGGGACACAGAGCCAAACCTGACCAACTGGCTCTTTCACCAAGAACTTCTTTAGTTTTTAGGTTTCTTTTACAGACAATATGTTTTGAAAAATTTGTATACTAAAGTACATATTACGATTACATATTACAAATGTTGAATAATTATTTTCCCACTTTAATATAAAAACATTTAAAATATAGGCGTTTGTGTGTGTGTGTGAGATGGAGTTTTACTCTGTCACCCAGGCTGTAGTGCAGTGGTGCAATCTCGGCTCACTGCAACCTCCGCCCCCTGGGTTCAAGTGATTCTTGCACCTCAACCTCCTGAGTAGCTGGGATTACAGGCGCATGCCACTGTGCTGGCTAATTTTTGTTTTTTTAGTAGAGAAAGGGTTTCTCCATGTTGGCCAGGATGGTTTTGAACTCCTGACCTCAGGTGATCCTCCCAACTTGGCCTCCCAAAGTGCTGGTATTACAGGCATGAGCCACCATGCCCAGCGAATATAGGCTTTTTTTTTTTTTTTTTTAAAGCTTATTCAGGCTTTGTCATAGCTAAGGAATAACTTCTATATGCTTTTTGAACCACTTTTGTGGACCTTCATTGATGATTTCACAGACCCATGGTAATGGGGGCCCTGTAGCTTTCAAATCACGAAATAAATGATCCCAGCCACATATTTTCTTTTTTATTTATTTATTTATTTTTGAGACCGCATATTTTCATTTTAAAGTTCTGCCATTCCAGCATACTTCTAAGAGTAGGAAGATACTGTTAAGTAGAAAAACTGTACTTCAGTGTCTGCTTTAGGAACTTACTATGAGTGAATTTTTGGTTCCTATAACAATTTTTTTTTTTTTTTGAGACGGAGTCTCGCTCTGTTGCTCAGGCTGGAGTGCAGTGGCACCATCTCAGCTCACTGCAAGCTCTGCCTCCTGGGTTCACGCCATTCTCCTGCCTCAGCCTCCCAAGTAGCTGGGACTACAGGCGCCCGCCACCACACCTGGCTAAGTTTTGTATTTTTAATAGAGATGGGGTTTCACCGTGTTAGCCAGGATGGTCTCGATCTCCTGACCTCATGATTCATCCGCCTCGGCCTCCCGAAGTGCTGGGATTACAGGCGTGAGCCACCGTGCCCGGCCTCCTATAAAAATTACTATGTGAACGCTTTTAGAGAAATTGAACGCGGTTTTATTCTTTTTGGCTAAACTTTCCTATAGGCAAATTCAATGAGGCAAACCTAAGACTGAATTAGTATAATGTAAATTAGTCATAAAATAATATATATTTTATATAATAATATGACAATCACAATTATACTAATCAAAATTTTTTAAAGTATTTACAATACAAATTTTTGAAAATGGTTTTTTCTCTGAAGACAGTTAAAGAATCTGGCACTAGTTTGAGCTATTTTTGTTTTAGGTTAAAAATTACATAAGAGACTGTAACAAGCACTTGTACCCCATCAGTAGTCCTGTGAGAGACTGACACTGGGAGATGAAAACTATGTGTAAATCTCTTGGCTCTGCCTTTTTTTTTTTTTTCTTCTTTTATTGAGACAGAGTGTCTCTTTGTCACCCACCCAGTTTTGAGTGCAGTGGTACAATCTTGGCTCACTGCAACCTCTGTATCCCGGGTTCAAGCAAGTCTTCCACAGTAACCTCCCAAGTAGCTGGGACTACAGGCACGTGCCACTATGCCCAGTTAATTTTTGTATTTTTTCGTAGACACGGGATTTCACCATGCTGGCCAGGTTGGTCTTGAACTCCTGACCTCAAGTAATCTGCCCACCTTGGCCTCCCAAAGTGCTGGGATTACAGGCCTGAACCACTGTGCCCAGCCTCTATTTTCATATTATATTCTGAATCCAAACACGTTTTATCAGTTTCACTGCTACCATTCTAGTCAAGGCTATCGTTATCTTTGCCTGGGTTATTGTAATAGTCTCCTAATTGATCTCCCTTCTTACCATATGCCCCTGTCACAGGGGGTATGTTGTTTACATAGCAGCCAGAGTAGGCTGGGTGTGTATATGTTCTACTTTCTTTGAATTGAATTCACTTTTTAGTGTACACTCTTAGGAGTTTTGTAGATGCATACAGTTGTATAACCACCACCTAAATCAAGATACAGAACAGCTCCCCAGATTCTCTTATACTACCCCGTTTGTAGTCATCCCTTTACTCCATCCCTACTGATCTATTTTCTGCCCCTATAATTTCACATTTTCCAGAATGTCATAGAAAGGGAATTCTGTAGTAATTAGCCTTTAGAGCAGGCCCTTTAGACTATACATCTGATCATATTAGCTCCATAATCAAAACCTGTTAATGGCTTCCCATCACATCCTCTTGCCACTGCCTCCCAAAGTGTTGGAATTAAAGGCATGCGTCACCACACCTGGCCTTTTCCCAAGTTTTGGCATGGCTCACTCCTTTCATGCTGGTTTATCATGTGTCGCCTCATCAAAGAAGTCTTCCACCTGCCTGTTACTCTGTCAATTTTTATCCTCATACTCTACCTCATTTTTCTTCCTAACATTTGTCCGCCTAACAGTTATTCATTAGTGTGTTTATTTTCTGTATTCTTCTACTAGAATGTAAACTTCACAAGGACAGGAGCATTTTTTTGTTCACTGCTGTATCCCTAGCACTTAGAGATGCTCAGTAAGTAATTGTTGACTACATTAATGGTTAGGCACACCGATGTAAGGGGTTAAGATTCAGAACTAGAATGTGACAGCCATTGGTAGGAGACTCCAGCTGCAGGAAGTCCCAGCTGTCAGGCAGAACATGGGATTCCACCTTTGTAAGATCCTATGACAGATGGTGAGTGCATTGCCTTGACATAGAGGTAGAATGAGACAAAAGTTGGGAGTGAATAGTATTTCACTGTGCACTGAAGCTAGGTAAAAGAACAGCTGGCATTAGGAAAGCCTCAGGGAGCGGGGACTCTGGCTCTCTGGAGGCGAGCAAGGCAGGTATCAGTCACGGGCTGTTCTGTGTGAAGTATCTGGCACAGTACCAAGAGTGCCACAAGGCCACTCCACACAAGCTTAGGAGAATCAGGCAGGAACCTAAAACCTGACCCAGGTGATCACTGGGAGTCTTACAGATAGGACTTATTTTCTCTTGGGTGAGAGCTCCCTAACTTCCTCCTGAGATCAGCACTGGTGCTGGAGGGAAAGCCTGGATGGATGCAGAGCGCCATGTTCGGGTACTGGTCCTTGTGCAGTCACCATTTTTTGAGTTAAATAGTGGACATAATACAAGTAGACCTCAAGTGTTGAGACAGAAAGAACTACAGAGTCTGAGAAGTAGACTCACTTTCACTCTTGTTGCCCAGGCTGGAGTGCAATGGCTTAATCTCGGCTCACTGCAACCTCTGCCTCCCAGGTTCAAGCGATTCTCCTGCCTCAGCCTCCCAAGTGGTTAGGATTACATGCACATGTCACCAGGCTCAGCTAATTTTTGTGTTTTTACTAGAGACGGAGTTTCGCCATGTTGGCCAGGCTGGTCTTGAACTCCTGACCTCAGGTGATCTGCCTGCCTCAGCCTCCCAAAGTGCTGGGATTACAGGCATCAGCCACTGCGTCTGGCCAGAAGTGGCCCCTTTTTTTTGGTCTGTTTTAAATTTGTGTATTTGGGACTTAATCTGTAATTGTTTACATTCAAGCATTTGAGTAGGATTAAACCTGTTTTAGATTTCCTGAATTTATACTTCAATTTTATTCTTTCTTTTCCATTTTTTGATGCTAGTGATAGTTATTAGTCTTAAACTACTATGGTCTACAATCTTTATTTAGCTATAAGAGTTATTAGGGAATTAATTAAAGGTGACATCAATTGCAAACCCCACTGTTTTATATGCCACTAAGAAAGAAAAAAACGTTGCCAGTGATGCAGTACTTTCTTATCACTTAGAATTTTTGTTTTAGACTTATTAAAGAGCTTTTAAAAGACTTATCTAGACATAGATTTTTATCTTATATACTGTTCCTGGTTTTGGCTGTGCTGCTTGACATGTGAAAGGGAGTATTTTCTGCGTACTTCAGCAATAGAACAACTTCATCTACTTTGTGGTTATTTTCCTTTTTCACTTGGTTGTTTCCTTACAGGGGAAAAAAAAAAAAGAATTGTGGTCAGTACTTCAGTAATGAATATGTGCTCCACTAATATTAATTTTATGCCTGCTACTCTTCGTGCCTTTCTACATTCACAAAAAATTTTCCTCCACACGTAGTACCAACAGTGTACATAACCTTAATTCAGAAACGATGCCAGGACAAAGAACTGGAACTGTGTGTGTGTGTGTTTGGACAGTGGCAGCTATTATGACCATCAGCAGGCTGACCACAATGGTAAAATGCCGACAATTTAAAATGCTTCCCAATTGCAGAGACATTAAAATGTAGATCTTGGAATTGATGAAGTTTGGTGTCTTCATTATTGTTATACATAGTTTCGGGCATACAGTATGTTTTAGGCATTAATACGGAATATTAAGAGATTTAAGTATTTTTTAGGTAGCTGTCAGGTTTCTCCCAGATAATCTCAGTTTAAAAATGTATTTATTCATTCCAAAGGATAATTTCTTGAGAGGAGATAACTCCCGTAAAGTTCAGCACCAGCAGCAGAGGAAACCCAGGAAAAAAACCAAGCCTCCTGCACTAACCAAAAAACACAAGAAGAAGAGAAGGCGTGGACCTCGTCGACCCCAAAAACCCATTCCCCCTGCCGTCCCCCAAGGGAACCTCAGCATGCCCGCCAGCGTCTCACTGCCAGTGGAGGCCTCTCAGATCCGGTCAGTGTTGCCACTGGCACCTAATTTTTCTTTACATCTTCTGATTCTTCTCAGAACATCTAGCTTCATGTGGTTATCGTAAAGCTGTCACTAGGCTACAGAAGCCATTTAATATATCAGCCTAGATTTTTAAAATAGTGTTTGGTATAAATTTTAGATTTTACCTGTATCTGGCTATATTTGATCTAAAATTAAGCTTTTGCTTACAATAAAGAGAACAGATGCTGAAATTGGGTTTAATTGTATACTGTCAACTTAAAAAACATTTTTTTTTTCTTGAGACCAAGTCTTGCTCTGTCGCCCAGGCTAAGTGCAGTGGCGCGATCTCGGCTCACTGCAACCTCTGCCTCCAGGGTTCAAGCAATTCTCCTGCCTCAGCCACCCTAGTCTGGGATTACAGTCATGTGGCATCATGCCCAGCTGATTTTTGTATTTTTAGTAGAGACAGGGTTTCACCATGTTGGCCAGGCTACTCTCAGACTCTTGACCTCAAGTGATCCACCCACCTCGGCCTCCCAAAGTGCTGGGAATACAGGCATGAGCCACCGCACCTGGCCTCTAACTTGAAAAAATTTTAGCAGAAATTCCATATATGTTCCAACAGAGGTATTCCATCAAAAATATGAGGCATTATTTATTTTGGCAGGGTTAAACATTTTGACCAGGAGAATGAAGCTTTTGTTTTAGCTAAGCATTTCAATTTTACCCGTTGTTAATTTCATTTCTAAAATTATTATTTCGACCAGATTTGAAATTCTTCTAAAAAGCATTAAGACACACTTGATACACCAAATTGTGATTCACTGTACAAATTTGAAGTAAAAGTATTACCTAGTAGTTGTTGTTGCCTCTTAATACATGGGTGAAGGTTGCAGAAATACGTGACTGCATATGGTAAGGCCTGTATTTTTGCAGTGATTCTATTTTCAGATTTCCTTCTTTTAAAGTGGGGGAGGAGACACTGTAAGTTAAAATTTCTCATGTTTCTGGTGAGTATAAAAAACCTAGAGCCAGGTGTGGTGACTCACGCCTGTAATCCCAGCACTTTGGGAGGCAGAGGCAGGTGGATCATGAGGTCAGGAGTTCAAGACCAGCCTGGCCAAGATGGTGAAACCCCATCTCTACTAAAAGTATAAAAATTAGCCAGGCGTGGTAGTGGGCATCTGTAATCCCAGCTACTCGGGAGGCTGAGGCAGAAGAATAGCTGGAACATGGGAGGTGGAGGTTGCAGTGAGCTGAGATCGTGCCATTGCACTCTAGCCTGGGTGACAGCAAGACTCCGCCTCAAAAAAAAAAAAAAAAAAAGGCCAGGCATGGTGGCTCATATCTGTAATCCCAACACTTTGGGAGGCTGAGGTGGGTGGATCACCTGAGATCAGGAATTTGAGACCAGCCTGGCCAACATGGTGAAATCCCGTCTCTACTGAAAAAAAAAAAAAAATTCAGCTTGGCATAGTAGTGGGCACTTGTAATCCCAACTACTTGGAAGGCTGAGACAGAAAAATCTCTTGAACCCAGGAAGCAGAGGTTGCAGTGAGCCGAGATCACGCCATTGCACTCCAGCCTGGGCAACAAGAGCGAAACTCTGTCTAAAAAAAAACCTAGAAGACGTTAGGATTGGCTTTAGCTCAAGTGGTTACTTCCTTACTTTCCATCTGTCTAATCCCTGTGCTTGGGTTCAAGACCTGCCAGGGCTTTCTGACCTTTAAAAAAAATACCTAAAAGACATTAGCTTGTTTTTTTATTTTGTTTTTGTTTTTTTTTTTGAGACAGAGTCCTGCCCTGTTGCCCAGGCTGGAGTGCAGTAGCATGATCTCAGCTCACTGCAACCTCCGCCTCCTAGGTTCAAGCGATTCTCATGCCTTAGCCTCCTGAGTAGCTGGGATTACAGGTGTGCGCCACCACGCCCAGTTAATTTTTGTATTCTTAGTAGAGATAAGGTTTTGCCATGTTGACCAGGCTGGTCTCAAACTCATGGCCTCAAGTGATCCTCTCACCTTGGCCTCCCAAAGTGCTGAGATTATAGGCATGAGCCACTGTGCCCTGCCTGACATTAGCTTCTTTTCATGTTGAATGAACTTGGCTTGGTGGTATTGATGTGAAGATAAAGAGGGAGTTATGGGACCAACAGTGTCCTCTTTCCCAGGAGCCCATCCACGCCAGAGCTGAGTGCTGATGAGTTGCCGGACGACATTGCCAATGAGATCACTGACATTCCACATGACTTGGAATTGAACCAGGAGGACTTTTCAGACGTCCTGCCACGGCTACCTGATGACTTACAAGATTTTGATTTTTTTGAAGGTATAGTCAATATTTTGGCTCAAGGAAACTGGTTTTAAAAATAAGTCTATAAGAAAAGAAATAGTGTTTTGAGATGTATTTGTCATACTCCTCCTCACATGTAATGTCTTTCACTGTAGATAGGAAATATAATACCACTGCAGCTATTTTACCCCTTTCAGAAGATAAGGAATGTGCAGTTTGTTTAACGAACTCATAATTTGGTGACTAGGTTTATAACTTGTTTCTTTTATTTTTGGAGACAGAGTCTCACTCTGTCGCCCAGGCTGGAGTGCAGTGGCAAGACCTTGGCTCACCGCAGCTTCTGCCTCCTGGGGTCAAGCGATTCTTCTGCCTCAGCCTCCTGAGTAGCTGGGATACAGGCATGTGCCACCACGCCTGGCTAATTTTTATACTTTTAGTAGAGGTGGGGTTTCGCCATGTTGGCCAGACTGGTCTTGAACTCCTGGCCTCAAGTGATCCACCTGCTTGGCCTCCCAAAGTGCTGGGATTACAGACATGGGCCACCACACCCGGCCCAACTTTGTGAATACTTTTACTTTATTTTTGAACAAAGACATCTTGAACATGAAGTTTGTTTGTTTGTTTTTTGAGACGGAGTCTTGCTCTGTCACTCAGGCTGGAATGTAGTGGCGCCATCTCAGCTCATTGCAACCTCTGCCTCCCATGTTCCAGCGATTCTCCTGCCTCAGCCTCCCGAGTAGCTGGGATTACAGGTATCTGCCACCACACCCAGCTAATTTTTGTATTTTTAGTAGAGACGGGGTTTCACTATGTTGGTCAGGCTGGTCTCGAACTCTTGACCTCAGGTTATCCACCTGCCTTGGCCTCCCAAAGTGCTGGGATTACAGGCATGAGCCACTGCGCCCAGCCGAACATGAGTTTTGAAGTCTTTTAGAACTTGCCCTAGTTTTATACCCCACCCTGTACTTCAACTGAAGTGCACTTTTCCAAAATGAAGTTTGCTTAATCTGCCAGTTCCCCCATGCTTTCAGGGGAAATCTTTTATACTCTTAGAATGTTTCTTTCACCATTAAAAATCGAATATTTCCATGGTGATTAATCAAGTTCCTAACAATAGATTTTTTGAATATTAGAAATGAAATCAAAGTAGGTCCATGGACTTCCATTTTATGAAAATTAGTAAGAAATGGGAAAAGAATGAGGGGGAAGGATTAGAGAGTAAAGCAAAAGCATTTTGAAAGATAACCCATGAAATGAACTGAGTGCTTAGTGTTGTGCTAAACTAGATGTATGAATTTCTGTGTTTTAACCTTCCACAGCTGCCCTCCAGCTGGGAGGGTCAGGAGTAGAACAGGCAAGGTGGACCTGTTCTACACAGCCTTTTGTCTCAAATCCAAGTTGATATTATATGTTTTCTATGTTAATGACAATAATATAATTTTAGGTAAAAAACATGTATAATCACATAGTTACCGTGAGTTTTACATTTGTAATCCTTAGAGTTCCTAAGAATTTAGTACTTTGATAAGATGGCTTTTGAGATGGTTTTCAGTAAATCAACTGAAGATGGTGATTCAAGTTCGTAGAGAGCTGACGTTTCAGACCCTGTCCTGCAGATCATTATTTCACTTTTTCCCTCCAATCCAAATCTTGGAAACTTTTCTTTTCAAGAGGGACTCTTTTTAAATAGAATATTGTTTAAAATAATTCAAATGTATGATTTTTGTGATGTAGGACTGGTAAAAGCTCTACTGATTATTGATGGCTTTTGTTGACTCAGGGAAGAATGGAGACCTCCTCCCAACTACCGAAGAGGCTGAGGAGCTTGAACGGGCCTTGCAGGCTGTAACTTCTCTCGAGTGCCTGAGTACCATTGGGGTCCTTGCCCAGTCAGATGGTGTGCCAGTCCAGGAGTTGTCAGATAGAGGAATAGGGGTGTTCTCCACAGGTACTGGAGCTTCAGGAATACAATCCTTGAGCCGAGAGGTGAACACAGACCTAGGGGAGCTATTGAATGGGCGTATAGTACATGATAATTTTTCTAGTCTAGAGCTGGATGAGAACCTGCTCCGTTCTGCTACCTTGTCAAACCCACCTACACCCCTGGCAGGGCAGATCCAGGGGCAGTTCTCTGCCCCAGCCAACGTTGGCCTTACTTCTGCCACTCTGATCAGCCAGAGTGCACTTGGGGAGAGAGCCTTCCCAGGACAGTTTCATGGACTTCATGACGGCAGCCATGCCTCCCAGAGGCCACATCCTGCCCAGCTGCTGAGCAAGGCAGATGACCTAATCACCTCACGACAGCAATACAGCAGTGATCACTCCCACTCCTCGCCCCATGGAAGCCATTATGATAGTGAGCATGTGCCGTCTCCCTACAGTGACCATATCACCTCTCCCCACACAACATCGTACTCTGGTGATAATATGGCAGCTACCTTTTCAGCAGAGATGCCCATCATGGCGCAGCACTTGCTCCCAACCCAACTTGAGGTGCCACTTGGAGGCGTGGTAAACCCCAGAACTCACTGGGGCAATCTCCCCGTCAACCTTGGAGACCCCTCTCCATTTAGCAACCTTCTCGGCGCAGATGGACATCTTCTTTCCACTTCCCTATCCACACCACCCACCACTTCGAACTCAGAGACCACACAGCCTGCCTTCGCCACCGTGACCCCCAGCAGCTCCAGTGTGCTTCCGGGGTTACCACAGACCAGCTTCAGTGGCATGGGGCCTTCTGCTGAACTAATGGCCTCCACCTCTCCCAAGCAGCAACTCCCTCAGTTCAGCGCAGCCTTCGGCCACCAGCTGAGTTCTCACAGTGGCATTCCTAAGGACCTGCAGCCCAGCCACAGCTCTATAGCCCCTCCTACAGGCTTCACAGTAACAGGTGCCACAGCTACAAGTACCAATAATGCATCTTCTCCCTTTCCCTCCCCTAACTGAGGGTGTCTGTGTGTTTGCAGGCAGGTGGGGAACCCAGTGTTTTCTATGTTTGTTTCCTCTTTAGCACCCCTCTCCCCTTTTCCGAAAGAAGATATAACAGATGGGGATTAGAGGGGCACCCCCCTTCCCAGTTCAATGAGTGGCCCTGCAGTGGACCTCGCTACAGTGTTCACATGTGCTTCTTAGCACTGGTGCTCATTCCCTCCTGGCAGGCCCACTCCGCCCCAGTGGTTTCCTTAGTGGTTCAGCACAGTGACTGGATAGGATTGATTTTTAGCAGCAAGTCCTAGAAGTGGAAGATACCTCAGAATACCAGTGCCCTTTACTATTTCCTAGTATTCAGATCAATGCTTTCCATTCTATTGCCAGGTTTTTACATAGGTGGTTCTAGATAGAATGATCTTATTAATTGAGTTCCTGTATAAGAGACAGCAAATGGTGTGTGGCAGGTCAAGACTGACTTAGCACCAACTGCTAAACACCACAGTGAGGCCAGGATTCCATTCCTAATTGTGATCATGTTTAACTAAAAGAAAAAAATGTGTCTTTTGACTGCCTGTGAGTATGCGTGTGCCCACGCGTGTGTTTTTGTGCAGTGCAGGAAGCGGCTGTCCCATTAGTTTGCGTTTTGTTTGTTTGTTTTTTTCCCCCTCTGTAATGAGTATAAGACTCTTACTTTTCTCCTCTCCTACATCTCACAATCCTAATAAGGTTGGTCCTTCTTTTCCTCAAGTTTCCTGAATAGGGAGGGTGGTGGGCTGGTCGTGTGAATAGCATAACCTTTTTCTGCTAAAAGTTAGCCCAAGAAGAAACAGAACATAGAAAGCTTGGATTCCTGTCAGTGAGGTAGGCATGTCCTGAAAAGCTTGCCTGGGACGACTGCAGGCTCCTGGGGTTCTGGGACCTGATGGTCACTTTGTCTTTTCAGACATATGTTTCTAAATCTCTCTCTCATGGAATACATTTGCAAGATGTGATTAAAGAAAATATTTTGATGTGAAAAAGCAGGATAGGTCAGATAGATTTGAAAAGATGGGATCTGTGAACTCCTTGATCCATCTTTTGCTTTTGAATTTTTCATGTTTACAGTAGTGATTCTTTGGTAAGATTTGTAAAATGTTGCAGACTCTTGTAGAATCAGTGTACCAGTTGTGAAGTGATGTGTGATATCTGAAGGATACACATTTTAAAGTTTCTTTCAAAGCAGAATATGGAAATTAGACATAAATTTTATTTGCCCTTTGGTACTTTTAAAATAATTTAAGTACTTGGGTTTAAGTAAATTTGAAAATAGTTTTGGGAAATGTTTTTAACATCCAGGATTTTAGGGTTAAAAATCATATTGGGTAGTTTAGGGAGTTCGTGACTATGAAATGAATTTGTGAGGTTTCTTGCCTACCTTTTTTTTCCCCCCAGAGAAGGGTGGAACTAGATTTTAAAGGCATCTCTACTCTGCTTTTGCTGAGTAGTTTCACTGTCCCTTGAGATACCATTGGCTATTTATACCTGAGTCTAGTCTAATTCACATATATATATATTTTAAAAGTTAAGTAGAGAGAACATACCTATTGATGTGGTTCAGTAATTCATTTGTCAGGGAATATTTGATCTTAATTCCTTTCTAATAGGTAACGATTGGATGTATTTTCCTACTTCCTGTATGTATTCTCTTTATGCCATGCTAGTTCTAACCAGTCCCTTCTTTTGAAAGCTTTTCTTTCTCTGCTTTTTAAAGGAATGATGGTGATCAGTAGGCATTATGCAGATACCACGTGCCTGAGGTTATGGAGGGGAAATGTCACATGACTGTATGAAATCATTATATGCCCTATTTTATATTTATTGATGTTTCTTTTTGTGGGCCAAAAATATGTTTGTAATATATTTAGTTTTTTTAAAATCATGGTAATTGATTGGAAGATTTATTTTTAATAGCTTTGCCTTTTTTGCAGAGTGCAAAATTTCTAAATTATAACTTATGTCATAAAGCAAAATTATATTTGGTATCACCATAAATTTCTATTCTGAATGGTGAGGACAGATAATTTGAATATTTCTCACCTGTGAATCTATATTAGTAAGCTTTTTTATTTTAATGTACTGTAATGAAGTGGTCACGAGTAGTTACCTCTGCTCAAAAATGTCATTTAGTTTGTTAAACTATTTTCACAACCCATCGTAAGCATCACTAGGTAACTATCCATTCCCAGCAATTCAGTTTAGTCTCCATTGTGTATTTAAAGGTTGTCGCAGAGCAGCACATTGACTTCCTCATCAGCCCTTTGACAGCGAAGGGAAAGTCGTGGGTAGTCGATTTGAACTTTTTCTATCTTTTTGTCCCTCGTGTTAGCTGCTTGAAATTCTTCAGTTATGATACAAAGCTGAGTTTACAGTAAGTTGCACATTTTATTGTTTGCAATTTTCTGTTTTATGTGCATTTAAAAGCCCTTCTCTGCTTTCTAGTAAGGAGGCATGAAATTATCAGGAATGTTGCTAGTTACAGCTTCACACCAAAAACTTTGAGTAAATACATTTTCGTTTGGATGCCCGTGATGAAAGCTGAGGAAAGTGGTTGAGGAATTATCAACAACAAACTTCTCCTCTGTTTTATCTAGTTCAAAACAGATATCAAAGTTTGCAATTTGCTTTGCTCTTGCTGTTTCTTATGAGTCCCTTTTTGGAAGAGAGGAGAACATCTATAAGCCCAGAGAGATCTGTGTTTTTCTTTTAGTTAATAGAGCCATTCTTGTCTATTAGTAGTAACTTTGCTATTAATATGTAGAGAAAGGAATGAAGTGTCTTTTACTCCAGAAATATGAAAATTAGTATCTTTTAAGGTAGCTCTTATGCTATCATAAGGCAATACTGGAATCAAAAACAAATCTTATATAAGGTCCCAAATAGGTAGAAACTAGCTGTTATTCTAGTGTTAAACCCATGAGAAATAGTGGCAAAGAAGCTTCACTCTGTTTCTGCAGTTCTTTGGGACTATTTATAAAGGCCAGTTAGATTGTGTTACTGTGATTTAATTTACAAAGTTGCTGCAGTTAATGGATACATTCTGTTCTCTGAGAATCTGAATTCCATTCTAATATGTGATATTCACTGGCTGTGATCAGTAGCATCAGAAGAAAAGATGGGCTTTCTCTACTCTCTCTACATAATTATTAATATTATTTTAATTAAAGTACTTAAGACATTGTTTTTTCTTCTGTAAAAATGGCTTAGCAATTTGCACATCTGGGTAGGTTATGTAGCTAGTAAACAACTCATAATAGTAAGTAGCAATTATACTTAACCCACCAAGTGACAGACTATGCAATGGAAAAATTTTCTAATTATCGTCACATAGCTTAGACAGCAAAGGATTATTTTCTCTGGTAACCTACCATGTGTGATATAACTGCTTTATAAATGACTTCCTGAGCAATTTCATGTTGGCAGGCAGTGTGGTGTGTCTAGTGTCCCTCTATGAGAAGACTATAATCAGAAACAAATAGTAGGCATAGGGAGCAAGTTGGAAAGTGAGGTTATTGGGTTTTTTTTTCCCTTAAAATTGGTGTTACTGTCTTTAGTGTCTTAAGGCTAAAGAAAGCTAATACTTTATCTTTGCCAAATAATTATTTATAAGATTTATTTTTAAAATAAGCCCAGTCTCTCATCTGAAAGTTAAGAATCATCATTTTCTGTGACTGACACTAAAGCTCTTCCTTATCAGAGCTTGTTCTCAATCTGTGATCACAGTCCACAGTAGCAAAGACAGCTCTTTGATCAGGAAGGAAACCATGTTTGTGCTGCACAGAGGTGCCCTGTCCATACACTTTTATTTTTACATGAAAGAATTGACCTTTCCGTTGACCTGTACCATTCTGTTTTTATAAAGTGGATTAGAATTTGAGCATATCTAGTAAATGTCGTGTGGTCAGTCCGCCGGTGCTTGCCCGCCATCTTTCCCGTGCCTTGGCATCCTAGGGGTGCTGGTGATGGTCAGTGGGCGCCATCAGTCGGCAGTGCACGTGTAAGGCAATCTCCTCTCCTCCAGGTTAGTTCAGAAGGTCGCTATGGGTTGGTATTGCAAAAAGATGAGTATATTAACACTAAACTTACTAAGAGGTTTGAAATTCATTAAAAATTAGTTTTCAGTTTCTTCATCTTTCTTTTAGACTTCTTTTAAAATTCTCTTCTTAATCTGGTATATATAGAAATCTAATATTATGGTCTTCTAAAGAACTCTCCAGTTTAATGAGGCAATTTAGAGGATTCCTTGAAAGAAAAGTTAGTCATACTGAACAGTCTTCATTTGTATCTCTTTTATTACCAGTATTTACATTGTTCTCAGGATATTTTTCCTGACAAAAAAATATATTTCTTGGGGGTGGAGAGTTATATATATATTTACATGAAAGAACATAGATGTTTCCCCCCTCCCAATACATTAACTGAATCTTCACTGGCTTTCTGTAGAAAAGCTAAACAGTTTAATAATGTCTTAATATCTTTATAAATTTTCCTATATTCTGGAGGAAACCAAAATCATGTTTAGTAGATTAAAGTAACGTTTTAAATACAATAATTTGTAATGAAATGCCAGTGAAAGACATGTTTGGATATCTGTTAAGCATTTCTCCCTGACTAATGAATTAGGAAAGAAAACATCAAACTTTAATGAATAGTTCTGTCTCTTCTAATAAACAGTGTCATTAACGCTGCAGTTGTTTGTGCGTCAAACTTAGGGAGCCTTATTTCTACATAGCAAAAATTCTGTTTTCACTTCAGCCCTTATCTTTTTGTTAGTTTTTCTCTGCACTGTGATACAGAGCTAATAAGAGGAAATGTGACGTTTCAGAGAGAGAGCAAGCAAATTGGGTATGACTTTTTTTACCCTATGTTCCCCAATACTGGGGATGTTTGGCTACTTTGAACGCAGTTTTGAGTGACCTAAAGTTTAGAACAATACTCGTATAAGAGAAAAATCTATCTAACTCTCAGTGAGCTCCATAGGGCAGCACGGCTTTCCATCTTCTCTTCCGCCTGCTTGCCTCTGCCCACTACAGTCCTGAAGAATGCACATGCACACATGATCTGTACCCATCCCGGCCGAAGAGGCATAGAATCCTCTTCTTTCACTTGTTTCTTTTTTCTTCGTTTGCTTGTTTTTGTTTGTTTTTAAAGCTGGGGACCACTGAAGTAAGCTCTATATGCACCCAAAGTTCCCCTTGGAAATTCAACACGCAGTGCAGAAGGCTCCAATGCAGCTAAATGCCACACCATTGCTTTTACTTAGGGGAATAGACTGATTTGCCCTGAAATGACTCCAACCTGCATCATTAAGGTACAGTTGGCTCCAGTGGATTAGTGCTGAAATGATGGGAAGTCTGACACTTGTTGACATTGTCTTCATCTGTTTGGAAGGGTTGAATCTGTTCCTCTTAACAGTGATAGTTCTTTTCACTGTATAGTATTGAGTATGTCTCAGGGATTCCTTGTGGAAATTAGGACAGTTTTTAAAATAAGAAAATAGTTTTAAAAGAAACTAAAGGTGACTCATCATTGAAGAGAGCGGAAGAAAGAGGAAACTTTTGGTTTTGTAGCCCACAGTGTCTTGCATAGGACTTTTTCCTTTCTCCTCCAGGCTCTCATCTCAGCTTCAGAATACAGAATCCTTTCCCATCATGCACAGCTTTAAAACTTTTATTTAAAAATTTCCTTCCCCAATGAGCTTTCAGAATACTTATTGTAGATTTTAAGAGAAAAGGTATATTAATTTATGCTATTAACATCACCTCATAAATTATAAGTTTTATACTAAAGCTGTATTGAGTGTAATGAATTATGTTGCCTATGTGTTTAATAGCTAAATATATATGAGCTTTTTTTTTTTTTTTTTTTTTTTTGACAAAACAAACTAGTGAAGCACCTTTTTACACTGGATCTCTGCCGTGTCAAGGTGTATAGCTATCCTTTGCTACCTTGCAGATATATAAAATAAAAGGATATCCTGGGGCCTCAAAATGTAGAACACCTTTAGACCATTTATAACTGTTCCTAGAACTGTTGAGAATCATGTTGTTTAGTAAATGATCTGTGGTTTACATAAGATGGCTAGAAGCTTAGTTACAGGGTACATAGAAATACATAGATCAAGTAAAACTCCAACTACTGTAGCTGGAATTTGTAAACTAAGTTTTTAAGACCTCTTTTATTTCCTATGGATTTATTCTTTAATTTACAGTTTATTCTGTAAGTTGGGAAGTAAAATAGAGAAAATAATAAATCTAGATGTTCTCAGTGTCTTATTCAGGAACTTTTTATCCCTCCTCACTAAGGAATTCCCACTGTGACTTTAAAATAGAATTAAATTACTCGTGTGCATGTATATGTCTGTATTTTTTACACACATGCAAAAATATACATTGGGGGCACGTGTGTGAGAGATATGAATGTGTGCTTATATAAAAATAGATAAAGGTAACCGAATGTATTGTAGAAACATGATTTATTTAGTTGAGGGTATTGGAGTTACTTTCTCATTGTCTCTGTTGTATAAATACACCAAATTAATCATTATGTTATCTTATGTTAAAAGGCTAGCTCTGATATCATGTGCATTTTATGTTAACCTTTGGATTAACTTATATTATGCTATGTTCATAAAATGACATGAGAAATAGAGGTTCTAAGATCAGCCTCTCACTTTTGAGTATAAAAATAAGAGAGGGAGACAGACAGCCCCAGACATGAGCTGTGTTTATCTATTGTGGTGATGGGACCAGAGATCTGTTGAACCTTTTTTATGTTTATTATAGATTTCTTTATATTCTGAGTAAGAAAATATTGTTGATCATCTTTTCTTGGTGAAGTTAAGAAAAAGTATAGGCCTTTCATAAAGAATTTTTGGAAGGGGCTGCTTTGTTTAAGGAGTTGGTGGGATCATTTCACCGTGCATATTTCAAAGCTGGGGTGATTTCATTTCCAAAATTTTTCAAAAGACTTTTACTCAGTTCTGCTGTTATTTATTAAGAGTGCTCCCATCCCCATATTTTAGCTATAGGAAAAATTGTGCTACCCCTGATTCATATGGAATTAAAAAGAAAATACACCCCTTTATTTTGAGTTTTAAAGTATTATTTTGCTATACATTTACTGGAGTATCTGGTGGTCTAAAATAGTCAAAATTAGAGTTGTTATTAAATGTTCCAATGACATTTATTTTTAATACTTAAAAAATCATGTACTTCGAAATATGTCAAAACAACTTCTGATAATATACCTGAATTTGTAGTTGTCTCTTGAGCATCATTTACTTCATCTTAGATATAGTGAAGACCTAGGAAAGCTCTATATGCTGTTCTTTTCTACAGTTGTATTTTTGCAGCATCTCCTGGTTTCATTCACTCTTGTTTTGGGATTTTTTTTTAATCTGCATATTTCTTGTACATATGCATGCAAATGAAAGAAGGGAGTTTGTACTGGTGCCATTTCTCCCTTCAGTTGCTGGTTAATGGGATTTGCTAGAAAAAATTCTCCCGATTGAAGGGTGAAAACAGACCCTTATGTGTATATCTGTACAGAGATGTGTATATGGGATGTGGTGGCACTTTGCTGAATGTGAACTTGCCTTGTCAATGGAAAGATTGAAAAGTATTATGTTTATTTATACATTTGTATAAATCTATATATACACGTATGTATATGTGTGTGTATAGATAAAGCTATATACATATATTTCCCTTAAAAATGTGTGTGTATAATAGGTAAACAGCCTTTGTTAAGCAAGATTAAAGTCTATGGAAAGTTCTGGATTATTCTGTAAGCCAGAGGAGGTGACAGTCTAGAGTACATCATCAGAACAGTAAAATGGAAGTCCTTTGGATTATAGTCTTGTTTATGGATATTACACAATGAATGCCTGTCTGAACAATTCTTACTTGCCAGTTCCACTATTCTTCATCTTCACCACCTTCTACTGGTCAGTCTCTCATCACTTAAAAAGAAAAAGAAATCACACATCATTGTGGTTTTTTTCTCCTTAATTCTGTCTTTTCTAGCCAGAAACTTTTGGCTTAAGCATATTTCGTCAACTTCTCTGTTTTCTTTGAAAGATCTTTATCTCTCAAATTTTCCCAGAAGACACAAGTTTTGGTAATATTATCAATAGTAATTTTGAGAATTGGGCATTCATCTTTGTCTCAAAAACAAACAGAAAGCCAACCTTCAAATAAAATAAATTTGAAAGTTTTACCTCAATAATGTGGGGGCATTTTACTTAAATTACAAGAGAACATAATTATGATTTTATGATTGATATTAGTGTTAGGTTTATTTCCACACTTACTGTCATTAATTTGTCATTTACATATTTTTATTTGCTTTGTAGTTTAATCATAACTTCACCATTTACATTTTAATGGAAAGCATACAAGGTCACATGTAAGCCTCTTGAATTCTGTAACTAACTCATTTTTCTCATGATGAAACTGCTTTGATGAATTCCTGTGTGATGAATTCTGCTATATTTCCTTTTGACTTTTCTCAGTTTGTGACATTCTGTATTAACTTTGCTGCAGCTCTCTAGAAAACTTGCATCCCTATATATTGTGCCTTTAAAGCTCTTATGCACACACAGACAAAAGTGTATATATACATGTCAGAGCATGTGTACATATGCTTTCATATGTACTCACACAGTATGTCTCTAGTATATATTGTGGGAGTAGATATATAGATATTCAAAGGCAATGAAATATTGCTCTCTAGATATATATGTATATAAATAGTGTTGATATAACTGTATATACACATGTATATGTATGAGTTTTAAATGGCAATCTTTTACATTTAGCAAAATGCTGCCCCTACTGGAATATTGTCACTGCAGTGGCAGTTGTATGTAATGATTTAAAATACATTATCAAAAGTTATTTAAAGAACATTTAAAGTCTCATCTAAAGACATCCACACACTATTTATTTATCTTCCTTTTCCTTTTATTGTTGTGTTTTTCTTAACTGAAAGGGAGACTGTCATTTTAAAAATGCCATCTGTCCCATGAGGGTAAGAAAGAGCTGGAGATTCACTTGAGGAGCTTTGTGCATTTTTCCTCTCTCTGAAGTGGAGATGTTCCACAGACCAGACTGTTTATTTCACTTATAAAGCGATCCTAATATTTCCATTAGTGTATGTCATCCACCATCTCCTAGATCAACTTAATTCACCAATTTGCCTCCTCCTTTCATTAATAAATAATGATTATTGAGATCATTTTGCCTGGAGGAAGTTAACTACTCTCATGCTGCAGGGAAATATATCACCTAATTGTTATTTTGCTTGTTCAAAATTCAAATTTGAAGGAAGGCAGCTCTCTCATGAAGCTGTCTTAAGCACATTTTAGTTAAGGGCCCTCCCAAACTCTTTTTTCTTTCTTTCTTTTCTTTTTTTTTTTTTTTTGGCGAGTTCCAAGTTGCATGTGCTTGAAATAGATTTAATTCTTATTCCCTATGGTTTCAGGTATTTTTCATTAGTACATCAATTTGACACACTGAATGCAAGACTATTAAGGAAGAACTATTGAATATTATTTTATTTTGTGAAGAGTTGGCAGCAGATTACATCTCAAGAACTTGCAGAGAGAGGAGGGTTAGATGGACAATCCTAAATTGTAAGATGTTAAAAAACAGTAAAGTAAGAGTACTCCTGAAGACTAAAATAGAGAGGCTGGGGTTTGAGCCATTTTACTGAGTAGCTTAGCTGGAACCTGATATCAGAAGTAGCCTTTAACAAAAAGCCTCTTGGCAATTGTATGGTACTAACAACTAGAGTACTGAAGTGTAAGTCGAAACCAAGTTGCAGTGGGAAATCAAAGGTGAGGTAGCTTATTTGAAACCAACAAATGAGACAGGTTGGACGGTTTTAAAATCTCTTCTGACAAAGAAACTGCACGGTAGCAAGGACTAGCGGTTCTCAAAGCCCTTCTTTTTCAGTGTTCTCATTCACCTTGGCACACAAGTATGTTTAACAGACCATGCATTAAAAATAAATACAAAAATATAAAAGCTGCTTAAAGGGAACTTACAAACTGAGAATCTCTCCTCTGTATTTGTGTTCCTAGTGGCTGCGAATTTAATTATATGCACAAAAGTTAGGAGCCACTTGTTTCTGCACAGACTGTAGGAGCAAGATGAGGAGATGGGCAGGTTTTGGTAAGAGCCCCCAGTTCTAGTGGAGAGGCATACTTGTGGTATTGGGTGCGGCACTGCTGGGGGAGACCACGTTTTGGGAGGCGATTGGCTTTTGGTTTGTAATTTCCCTTTAAACAAGAAGAGATGGCTCACATTTTCCATATATATCTCAATGAATGTACTGTATTACTGTTTTAAAAAATTTGATGAAATAATAATGAATTGGTCTCCTTTTGTTATCTGGTCCTTGTTTAATTTGTTTAAGGGTTTTTGTATACAAAAGTTTACATTTTTATGTATATTTTTCTTGTGTAAAAACTGATGTAATATGTGTATGAAACACTGTATGTATTATCTGTATATAGTGTGACAAAATCATTTTTCTTTCTTTCTTTTGGATGTATTAATAAATCTTGCTGTGAAGTAGCCTTGTTTTTAGTTTAATTTTCTTTGCTGGGATATTGATGGAAGCTGCAAATCCAGGGTAAGTATTTTTCTGCCTTTATTTGAATACAGTATTTTTTAATATTTTGTATTTCACCAATAACTCTAGGCAGATATATTCATGATTTTTATGGTTGAACTAACAATAATTAATATTTGTAATAACTGTGGATCAATCAAATACTATCCAAAGTGATTTTTGATAGGGTATCCAGCCTTGAAGTTCAACCAGAAGTTGCATTTGAATTTTTTTTTTTTTTTTTTTTTTTTTGAGACGGAGTCTTACTCTGTCCCCCAGGCTGGAGTGCAGTGGTGCGATCTCGGCTCACTGCAAGCTCCGTCTCCTGGGTTCACGCCATTCTCTTGCCTCAGCCTCCCGAGTAGCTGGGACCACAGGCACCTGCCACCGCGCCCGGCTAATTTTTTGTATTTTTAGTAGAAGACGGGGTTTCACCGTGGTCTCGATCTCCTGACCTTGTGATCCGCCCACCTCGGCCTCCCAAAGTGCTGGGATTACAGGCGTGAGCCACCTCGCCCGGCTGAAATTGTTACATGCTATAATGGAAGTCTTACAAGCCAATTTCTATTTCTTTAAATCAGAAGCCTCTTCTGTCTTCATTTTCGTAACTTCACAAATATAAGAACAACTTCGTGTGTTATAGCCAAAATTTAAAAGCAATAGAAAACTGGAAGAAACTTTTTTTTTTAGAAACAGCATCTTGCTCTGTTACCCAGGCCGGAGTGCAGTGGTGTAATCATGGCTCACTGCAGCCTCAACCTCCCTGACTTGAGCTATCCTCCCACCTCAGCCTCCTAAGTATCTGGGACCACAGGCATGTGCCGCCCCACCTGGCTATTTTTTTTTTTTAATCTGTTTTTTAGAGATAGGGTCTTGCCATGTTGCCCAGGCTGGTCTTGAACTCCTGGGCTCAAGCGATCCTCCTGCCTCAGTCCTCCCAAAGTGTAGGTATTATAGGCATAAGCCACCATGCCCAGCCCTTAATTTTCCTTTTATTTTTTGTAGAGATGGGGTCTCACCATATTGCACAGACTGGTCTTGAACTCTTGGGTTCAAGCAGTTCTCCCACCTTGCCCTCCCAAAGTGCTGGGACACTCTTGTTCTTTAAGGCATTGATGTAGTTTGAATGTTTTCACCCCAATCTCAAGTTGAAATGTAATCCACAATGTTGGAGGTGAGACCTGGTGGGAGGTGTTTGGGTCATGGGGGCAGATCCCTCATGTCTTGGTGCTGTCCTGCCGATAGTTGAGTTCTCACGAGATCTGATTGTTTAAGAGTGTGTGGCACACACCCCCCGCCCACCCTTCTCTTTTGCTTTTGCTCCTGCCATGTGATGTGCCTGCTCCCCCTTTACCTTCCGCCTTGTGGTCTCACTCTCTTGCCCAGGCTGGAATGCAGTAGCATCATCATGGCTCACTGCAGCCTCGATATCTTGGGCTCAAGCGATCCTCCCATCTCAGCCTTCTGAGTAGCTGGGACTACAGGCACATGCCACCATACCTGGCTAATTTTGTTTATTTTTTGTAGAGACGGAGTCTCCCTGTGTTGCCTAGGTTGGTCTTGAACTCCTGGGCTCAAGCAATCCTTCTGCCTCAGCTTCCCAAAGTGCTGGGATTACAGGCATGTGCCGCCACCCTTAGCTTCAGGTATTTCTTTATAGCAATGTAAGAACAGCCTAACGCAGATACTAACAACTATTTACTTGGAATTGTTTTTCAACTTTCTAATGCTATCTCTTGTTGCTGAGGGAAGCTCTAGTGTAAATGGTTTTGTTGTATACATAGAGGCAAAAATTCACATACAAAAATTAGTGACCTTTTTTTATTTGAGACAGAGTCTCGTTCTGTAGCCCAGGATGGAGTGCAATAGTGTGATCTCTGCTCACTGCAACCTCCACCTCCCAGGCTCAAGCTATTCTTGCTCTGTCACCTAGGCAAGTGCAGTGGTGCCATCTTAGCTCACTTCAGCCTCGACCTCCCGGGCTCACGTGATCTTCCCACCTCAGCCTCCCAAGTAGCTGGGACCATAGGTATGTGCCACCACCCCCAGCTAGTTTTTGTGGGGTTTTTTTGTAGAGACAGAGTTTCACCGTGTTGCCCAGGCTGGTCTCAACTAGGCTCAAGCGATCAGCCTGCCTTGGGCTCCCAAATTTCTGGAATTACAAGCGTGAGTCACCATGCCCACCAATTTTTAAAAAATTTTTGTGGAGCAATTGAACTTGTTTTCCTTGGTCTCTAACCCAGGCATGTTTAAGGTACATTCTAAAGTTGTGCTTTGTTTCTCTAAAAGAAGTTGACATTTTGAGGCTAGAGGCAGATGGCCACTGTACTAGTAAAATGGCCACAGTCACAGAACTTTTTCCATTTCTCTGTACTGGAGATTGACAAGGTATAGAGGATAATGCTTGAAATGGATCGTTCTGTTTCTTCAGTTATATGGTAGCTGATTTTAAGCTCTTTTGTTATTTTCTACTTAAGGCTGCTTCCTTTCTAAATCTCTGCACAAACTTTTGAGATTATGCTAGCTAAATTCTTGATTAAGTAAATAATAGTAGCCTTAGGAGACAAGCCTGTTAGTGTAATATTTGAGTTGAGGCAACATCTTTAAAGGGGTAATGCTCAGATCCTGTGGATTGTGAGTGGAAGCAAAAATTGGAGTTTAGAAGACAATATATTTTTATTAATTCCCCTTCTTTAGTATATGTCCACCTCCTTGTTCTTTCTTCTGCCTCATTAAGATCTAACAATAATTTTTTTCTTTTTTTTGGAGACAGAGTCTTGTTCTGTCTCCCAGGCTAGAGTGCAGTACAGTTGGCGTGATCTCGGCTCACTGTAACCTCCGCCTCCTGGGTTCAAGCAATTCTTCTGCCTTAGCCTCCCGAGTAGCTGGGACTACAGCTGTGTGCCACCATGCCCAGCTAATTTTTTTGTATTTTTAGTAGAGATGGGGTTTTGCCATGTTGGCCAGGCTGGTCTCAAACTCATGACCTCAGGTGTTCTGCCCACGACCTCCCAAAGTGCTGGGAATACAGGCATGAGCCACTGTGCCTGGCCTAACAATAATTCTTTTAAAAGCCTGTATTGGCTGGGCATGGTGGCTCACACCTGTAATCCTAGCACCTTTGGGAGGCTGAGGCAGGAGAATTGCTTGAGCACAGGACTTCAAGACCATCCTGGGCAACAAAGTGAAGCCTGTTTCTCTTTTTTGTTTGTTTGCTTGCTTTTTTGTTTTTTTAAAGTCTGTATTTAAAAATCTTACTTGCATTAATTTGTACTTGCATTCCAGCAATATGTGGGTCTAAACATTAAGGTGATTTTCTTAGCCTGTTTTGTGCTGCTATCACAATACCAGAGACTGAGTAATTTATAAAGAACCAAAATTTATTTCTGACAGTTACAGAGGCTGGGAAGACCACGATCAAGGCGCCAGCATCTGGTGAGGGCTGCTCCTGAGATGGTGCCTTGGACACTGTGTCCTCCATAGGGGAATAATACTGTGTTCTCACCTGGCAGAGGGCAGAAGGGCAAAGAGGGACAAACTTCCTCATCAAACCCTTGTACAGTGGCATTAATCCATTCATCAGGGCACAGCCCTCATGACTTAAACATCTAAAATGTCCTACCTCTCAACACTTGCACTGGGGATTAAGTTTCCAGCACGTGAATTTGAGACACGTCAGACCATACCAGTGATGTCATTTTGTTCCTTTCACAGAAATGTCTTCTTGGAAAAGTCCTCTTTAACATGTTGTGACTATAGTCAGTTATTTTTCCTACTTCAAATCCCTGTGATGGAAAGATGGTGCTCATCACTTAGCACCCTGAAATTTCAGTCGGCCTCATGGTAGTATGCTATTGCTGTTTCTCCCATCTTTCCAGTTTTCTCTGTCTTTCTGACCTTCCTTTCATTTGTATACACTGAGTTATATTTTTTCTGGGCAGTTTGTATTAGGGACAGTGAGACACATGAAAATGAATCACAGCTGGATTCTACACTCAAAGGATTCTGCCACCTAGCAGGAGAGTGTTGCATAACCATCTGTGCAAACAAGAAAGACCCCGTCAGCTGCCTAGTAGAATGATAAAATGCTGTGTAAGCTCAAGTCAGGAAGACAGAATTTGCAACCAAAGGAGAGAGCAAATTTTCTAGAGGAGAGTGATCTCGAACTCCTGATGTCAAGCAATCCGCCCACCTCAGCCTCTGAAGTGCTGAGATTACAGGCGTGAGCCACTGCACCCAGCCCTGAGTCGAGTGATCTGAACAGGACATCCATAGATGGGCAGTGTTTGGACATTCAGAAATGGAGGAGGTGTTCCAGGTGAAGCAAGCAACATGAGCAGTTAGGATACCTTGTGGTTTGTGTAAGGACACTGAGCAGTTCAGGTTGTCTGGAGTGTAGTGTGAGGGAGAGTGGTGAGGAGCAGAGAAGCTAATGCGTGACAGCATAAGGGGTGTGGAAGGCTGGAATGGGAGTGATGATCAGCGGGCACTCAGGAAATCTAATCTTTCCTCATGATCGAGGTAAGATTGCCGTGACATGATTTGGGAGAGGGCTACTGCAGTAGTCAGGCTAGACAATGAAGTCACACCTACTTGTGGAAGTAAAAATGTGAAGGAAAGGGGAAATCAAAACGACTTGGAAACAGTGATAAAGATGTAAGGGGCAGGGGAAAGGAAAGAGCCAAAGATATTTCACCCCTGGGTTTCTGGAAGAGCGGTGTGCCAGCGACGGAAGTGGGCAGCATGGCTGTGAACACTTTACAGTTTGGAGAGGGCCAGTGGGTTCTGAGTACACATAGTGTGAGCTGGGATCAGGGGCCAGAGGGAGATGGCCAGCTCCCCTTCCGCTAGCACTCAGAAGAGTGGCCCAAGCCGGAGGTACAGATGGGGAGGCTGTGGGCATAGAATTGAATGTTGAAGCCAGCTGTAAACAATCAAGGAAAAAAGCTAAGAACAATTTGGGGGAACAGCTCTGTTATCTATTTTTATTTTATTTTATTTTATGTTAGGCCCAAAAAGAGACCTTAAATAATGTTTCCAGAGTCTCCCAGCTAGCAAATTATGGAGCTAGTATTCCAGTGCTATCAGGCTAGCTCTCCTCCCTGACACTCTCTGAGGGGGAAAGTCAGCCCCTTCCCCAACCCTGACTTTGTAAGTGCCTAAGCATGTTCTCTTGCCTCCCCCTCACTCTCATTGTAATGACTTCTTGTTTGTGTCCCCTTCTGGAAGGTATGCTCCAGTATCTACTTCCTTAATTCCAAAAAGCTCAGTCCCTAGCACAGCCTGCTTCCCAGTATCAGCACATAGTAAATATTATTGAATGAAGTTAGTACGCTGAAGAGACTGAGGGGGGTCTAGTGAGAAGCAGTATAGCAGTTGGTTAAGGCTGTGGCTTTGGGAGCCAGACTTCCTAGGTTCTAATCTTGACTCCAAGCTGTGTGATCTCAGGCAGATCATTTATCCCCTCTCTTCTTCAGTTTCCTCATCTGTAAAATGCATTTTGCATTGAGAGGGTTGCACAACAGAACCTGTGTAAAGCACTTAGAATAGTCCTTGACATATAATAAGTACTAGGTAAATTTTAGTTATGCTTCTTTTATAACTAGAGGGAAAGACTGAAGATAAACAACATAGGCTAATTTGAGAAGTAAGTGTCCTGGGGAAATGAACAAGGGAACAGAAGTTAGCTGCAAAGGAGGAAGATAGAGATAGGCTGAGAGCTTGGGAAGAAATTTCTGATGATAAGGGATGTCTGCTGCTGATTTTTTAAATACAAGAGGATATGGGTAACCAGCATATGTGGTTACTCTTAACCAAATTTCCAAATATTCTAGGATGCATTCAGTTATGGGACTTCTGTTGAAAATATAAGGCCGTGCGTGGTGGCTCATGCCTGTAATCCCAGCACTTTGGGAAGCCTAGGCGGGTGGATCACGAGGTCAGGAGATAGAGACCATTCTGGCTAACACAGTGAAACCCTGTCTCTACTAAAAATGCAAAAATTAGCCGGGCATGGTGGTGCACGCCTGTAATCCCCAGCTACTCGGGAGGCTGAGGCAGGAGAATCGCTTGAACCCCAGAGGCGGAGGTTCCAATGAGCTGAGATCACGCCATTGCACTCCAGCTTGGGCAACAAGAGCGAAACTCTATCTCAAAACAAGAAAAAAAGAAAATATAAATTTGCCTTTGCTTTGTAACTTAAAAAAATTCTCCTACATTTTATCTTACATACTACAAAGCATCATTTAATGGAAGAAAATATATCATGGTATCCTGACTTAAAGAAGATACTTTGGGATAGAAACTACTCAAGAAAATAAAATATAGGCCAGGTGCAGTGGCTCATGCCTGTAATCCCAACACTTTGGGAAGCTGAGGCAGGTGGATCACCTGAGCCGAGGAGTTCGAGACCAGCCTGACCAACATGGTGAAACCTCATCTCTACTACACATCCAAAAAATTAGCCAGGTGTGGTGGCACATGCCTGTAATCCCAGCTACTTGGGAGGCTGAGGCAGGAGAATCGCTTGAACCCAGGAGGCGGAGGTTGGAGTGAGCCGAGATTATGCCATTGCACTCCAGCCTGGGCAATTCTGTCGCAAGAAAAAAAACAAGAAAATATAGAGCTGGGTGCAGTGGTATGCACCTGTAGTCGCAGTTACTCAGGCAGAAGCAGAAGTACCCTTTGAGCCCAGGAGTTTGAGGCCAACATGGGAAACAGCAAGATCCCATGTCTAAAAGAAAAGAAAATATGACTATAAGTATAAAGAATTAGTAGACAGTCCTTTATCAGAAGATGTGCGTGTCCCTCTGTAGACCCAGCTACTGGGGAGGCTGAGGCAGGAGAACGCTTGAACCTGGCAGGCAGAGGTTGCAGTGAGCTGAGATCGCACCACTGCACTCCAGCCTGGGTGACAGAGTGAGACTCTGTCTTAAAAATAGATAAATTTTAAAAAGATAAAAGTAAAAAATATAAACTATTTTTCAACATAAGCTCCATCAAATTCAAGATACTTTTGCTAAACTAAAAAGTAGAGGATGGGCACAGAGGCTCACACCTGTAATCCCAGCACTTCGGGAGGCTGAGGCAGGTGGATCGCTTGAGGTCAGGAGTTTGAGACCAGCCTGGCCAACATGGTGAAACCCTATCTCTACTAAAATTACAAAAATTAGCTGGGTGTAGCGGCGGGTGCCTGTAATTCCAGCTACTCTGGAGGCTGAGGCACGAGAATCGTTTGAACCCAGGAGGCAGAAGTTGTAGTGAGCCGACATCGCTCCACTGCACTCCAGCCTGGATGACGGAGTGAGACTCTGTCTCAAAAAAAATAAATAAATAAAAAGTAGAAATCTAAGAGGCCAGACCATATGTCACCTCCACAGTACATAGAGGCCAAATATAGTGTCCCACAATGCTTACTACTCTCAGTACCAATGTCTCTTCTTGAAGACTAAAATCTTCCCTCCCCTTTCTTATTCCTTTAATTGCAGTTCTTTCTTTGTACTGGTCAACATTATACCTGCTCTTTCCACTGACCGTCACTCCTCAACCCATTGCAGTTTAGCTTTCACCTTGTGATTTTCCCACAACTATTCTTTCTGAGGCCATCCATGCCCTTTGATGTCATTCTCTTTAGCCTCTCTTGAACCAGTCAAGACTGATGACATTGCATTGTTTCTTTTCTCTGTTTTATTCCCATATTATGCCTTTTCTGGGCTCTTTGTCAGTTCCAATTCCTCATCATCATTCCTCAGCCTTCTCTGTTGTTCTCACCCTGTACATGATCTCCCAGTTTAGGATCCTTCTATGCCCTGGCTTAAACATTGACCTCCCTGGAGATTAACTTGAAACCTGTACCCACTGCTCTGATTACTCTCAAACTTTAGCCTGACATCTCCTGCTGCTTCCTGAGGACTCCCACCTTGATATCCAGCCATCATTATCAATTTAGCTTGTCTAAATCCAAAGTTAACATCTTTTCCTTTTTGACCAGCTCTCACTGTGAACTTTTGCCTTTATTCACTTGCTTTTTTATTTATTCATTCATTGAACAAATAGAAAGACTCCCAACTCACACCAGTATCCGTGGTCATCTTGATTTCTCCCAGTGTTCCAGGTTTTCCTCACTTGCTGATCAAACTCAGGCAATCATTTCCTAACAGATATCGCTCCAGAGGCTGCAGTGAGCCGAGATCGCAGCACTGCACTCCAGCCTGGGAGACAGAGCAAGACCCTGTCTCAAAGAAAATAAAAATAATACAAATAAAAATCCTTATTGCTGGAGATAATGGTTCAATGCATATAGCAGAACCTGGATAAACTGTTGCTCATTATGATGCTAGCAGAAGCCAAACAATATATTTGATTTTTTTTTTGAGTGAGAGAGAATGAGGAACCTTCAAATATATCTTGATACTCAAAATTGGCAATTTTTTCTATAACTCCAATTTGTCACAGCATATGTTAGATTGTCAGCATTTCATTAATCTGTGTTCTGTCTCCCCTAAAAACTGTGTGCAGAAAAAAGTATGCACAGAATATTAATCATTAAGAACATCCATCTAGCGTCTTTTTTGTTTTACTTAATTTTTATATACAGATAGAATAGCAGTGCCAAAATTGTATTTGAATTTTGGTATCAAAAGTATAATGTGATGTAATGTTTGTGGATATTACCTACATTTTCCTCTGAAAATGATAATGAAGCTTGGAGCTCTATTTACTTGTATTATTATCACTTGTTTCTCTTATCATACTCCTGTTTAATTAACAGGCTACTTAACAAAATAAATGTATTCCTGAAAAGTCGGCAGTAAATCTGATTTATATTAATTAGTCATATTTTCTTATTGACACAAATGCCCAAATTAGAGATGCTCTTTTTGGAAAGTGTTTTGGTTGTAAGACTAAATTAAAACCTTGCTTTAAAATGCAATGAAATAATGAAATATTAAAATCACATCTTCTTAAGTATCTGGATAAAACAATGCTTTAAAAAATAAATAACTAAGAATGTAGCAATTCTTGATGTCATTGAACTAGTCTGGTAAAAAAAAAGTGTTTTTTTAAAGGCATAATTTCAGCTTCAGAATAGTAGCATTGTCAGAAGTTTCAGTTTTGCTTTGGAACAATTTCTAACTGGTGCAGTTTTGTGTTGGTAAGCAAAAACGTGTCACAATTTAGAAGTAAGTAGTCCACTAGAAGCAGCCTTGGACCATGAGGAAGTGGTCGAGCTCAAGCCGTTTCTCCACAGTAGAAGTGTAACCTTGGAAAATCATCTCACCTTTCTGGACCTTTGGTTCCTCATCTGTAGACTAAGAGAATTAGACCAGATTAGTAGTTCCCTTTTTCTTTCTTTCTTTTTTTTTGAGACAGAGTCTCACTGTGTCACCCAAGCTGGAGTGCAGTGGTGGGATCTCAGCTCACTGCAACCTCCGCCTCCCGGGTTCAAGCAATTCTCCTGCCTCAGCCTCCCTAGTAGCTGGGATAACAGATATGCACCACCACGTCCGGCTAATTTTTTTGTATTTTAGTAGAGATGGGGGTTTTGCCATGTTGGCCAGCCTGGTCTCGAACTCCTGACCTCAAGTGATCTACCCACCTCAGCCTTCCAAAGTGCTGGGATTACAGGTGCGAGCCACTGTGCCCGGCCCATGTGGTTTTTTTTTTTTTACTGTTAAAGGAAATGATATATGCAGTGGTCTATTTCCAAGACAAAGTGCCTTGAATCAGCTTAGGTCAGCAAACTACAGAAGAAACAGGTTATACTAGGCCTCTGCTTGGATAGCCAACACCTGCTTGTCGGCTTCCTCCCTCCCCCGTCACCCCCTTAGTTGCCTTCACCCCAACCAAAGTTTAGTCTAAGATGAAAGTTTACTAGTCTGCAAAACAGCTTGCTTTGTCTATTCTTATCAGCCTGCCCAGCTACTTAGGTCATAAGTCAAATACTTGAAGAAGCCCTGAGCTAACTAGGATTGCAGTGCATTGTGGGCTGCAAAAACAATGCAGCAAGACAACCCTAAAGAAACCATCTAACTCCCCTACCTAACAATCAATAGGCGATGTCTGGGAAGATTGTGACCCCATCGTCCTTAGCCTATGAGGAACTGGGGAAGGGACATGCGCACTAGGGGACAAATTGCTTGTTGAAACTGTACTGGGTGTGCCTGCTCATCAGACACCCAATCTTGCAAGACCATCATTAAAAGTCTCACTTTCGCGATTCTCCTGGTCTCTGAGTCCATTCTTTGGGTGTGGACAGGTGAGTTTGTTTCTCACAATGTCAAGTAGCATTTCCAGATCCCTGTGTTAGGAATGGTCTAAAGTGCCCTGTTATGCTGTGTCCAGTTGGGCTTTCACTAGCCCTTTGCCCATGGTAGATTCCCATCTTAACGAACCAATACTGCCCGTGTAACCTCTTTCCCTTGTAGACCAACTAGTGACTCAGCTTGCTAATCAGAGCCCTTTTGGCTATTTTTACGGACTTCTGCATGTCATTCTTCCCTCTCTTTCATAATCTTTCCCAAGAGACTCTTTAATTCCACCATGGCCTAGGGGAATGACTCCACCATGATGTCCTCGTCATCTGTGCAAGTCTCCATGTAGGCCACATAGGCAAAGCTTAACCACAACTGATCTAAGTCTTGGAAGAATGCCCTGTGATTGTCCCAGAACATGAAGAGCTTCTGAGGAGATGCCCTAAGGCCTTTTCCCCTCACCTCCCAATCTTCCATGGAGGCCATCATGAGACACTCTCATTGCTTCTTGGGTTCTGATGAGGTGTGAGGCCTTGTCTTTACCCGTAGGGAATAGCTGCAGGCTATAAAATTGCTTCGTTGCATCATGCCACAGGCTTCTCAGCTACAGTGTGCTATCATCCATGCTGTCATCTGGCCACTTTTGTTTCAGTGTTGCCTTATGGCACAAAGGACATGAGGAACTGGCCTCTTTGGTTTTTGTTTTTTGAGTTGTTGTTGTTGTTTGATGTCTAAGCAATGAACTAAGTTCAACAGGTTATAAGCTTGTTGTTTCTCTACTGGACAAATTTGCCAGCCTTGCTGGACACATGGCAGTTGCCAATGGACATGCTATATCTGTCCCTGCTACTCTTCCAATTTTTTTCCAAGTATGCTGCAGAAAAATTTTAAAAGTACTAACATGCTATGAAACAAATTAGACTGGAGAGTACTTTCCCAGATTGTATTTTAAAGGCGTCTTCTCAGCTGTGGCCATCCCTCTTTATTGGAAGCAACTTACTCATCCTTTCTGAAAAGTATTTCCTCTGGAGCAAACTTGTTATCCAGTCACTGGTTGCTATCAGGAAAATGTTTGGAGTAGTTTTAGTACCATTAAGAATGTTTGGGGCTTGGCCAGGCGCTGTGGCTCAAGCCTGTAATCCCAGCACTTTGGGAGGCCGAGACGGGCGGATCACGAGGTCAGGAGATCGAGACCATCCTGGCTAACACGGTGAAACCCCGTCTCTACTAAAACTACAAAAAACTTAACCGGGTGAGGTGGCGGGCGCCTGTAGTCCCAGCTACTTGGGAGGCTGGGGCTGGAGAATGACGTGAACCTGGGAGGCGGAGCTTGCAGTGAGCCGAGATGGCGCCATTGCACTCCAGCCTGGGCGACAGAGCGAGACTCCGTCTCCAAAAAAAAAGAATGTTGTAGAATAATGCCCTTGGAGCCTAAGTTCATCAGTTATTCAAGGACTAATTATCTGTTCTGTTTATTACCCTAGCTTCTCTGCTCTTCCAACTACTCCACTGACTGCTTGTCTTATAGACATTTTATGCTGTATAAGCAAGCACATGTGAGTAGGGGAAATAAGGAACTTCAGTCAGTACTGATGCTTCCAAAGTTGTAATTGAAGAATTTAGGGGAAGGAGGCTTTTATTTAAAAAATCTTTTTTGTTTGTTTGTTTGTTTTTTACATCTCCACCCCTTGGGAGGCTTTTAAAGGAACTAATGGGATTTCGTTATTCTAATAGTCCTAACACTGCCTCGGTATTATTAATAAACAGTGCACAATATTCTTAAATATGTTTATCTCTATTTGAAGTGTGGAATATCAGAGCTGGAAGGTTAATTAAGACTAACTCCCGTAATGCAAGAACCATCCTTCATGTGTGAAGTCTTCTAACCCTTTTTTTTTTTCTTTTTAGATGGAGTCTCACTCTGTCACCAGGCTGGAGTGCAGTGTCATGATCTCAGCTCACTGCAACTTCTACCTCCAGGGTTCAAGCTATTCTCCTGCCTCAACCTCCTGAGTAGCTGGGACTACAGGCACGTGCCACCACACCCGACTAATTTTTGTATTTTTAGTAGAGACAGCGTTTCACCGTATTGCCCAGGTTGGTCTCGAACTCCAGACCTCGTGATCCACCTGCCTCGGCCTCCCAAAGTGCTGGGATTACAGGTGTGAGCCACCACGCCTGGCCAAGCCTTCTATCTTTACTCCCTCTCACGTAGCCCATCCCATTACTGGATAGCTCTATTAAGAAAGTCTTACACTTAGATGAAATCTAGAAATTCCAGCCATTGGTGTGTATTCTGCATTTGGGAGTCACACATCAAGTATTAGTTTTCTTCCCCATCATAAAGATCTGGGTTCTGCTGCAGACTTGTTTAACAAATGTCTTAACTTCTCTGGTCTTCCGTTTCTTTCTCTGTGAAAGAAAGAAGTTGAATAATAGTATTTAAAGTGTCTTCTAGTTCTTTTTTTTGGGGGGGGTGGGGGATGGAGTTTCACTATTGTCGCCCAGGCTGGAGTGCAATGGTGTGATCTTGGTTCACTGCAACCTCCACCTTCCGGGTTCAAGCGATTCTCCTGTCTCAGCCTCCTGAGTAGCTGGGATTACAGGTGTGTGCCACCATGACCAGCTAATTTTTATATTTTTAGAAGAGATGGGGTTTCACCATGTTGGCCAGGCTGGTCTCAAACTCCTGACCTCAGGTGATCCACCTGCATCGGCCTCCCGAAGTGCTGGGATTATAGGCATGAGCCACTACGCCTGGCCCAGTATCTTCTAGTTCTAAAAGTCTAGGGTCCTTAGATTAGAGTATAGTCAAATCAGTGTTTCCATTTATTGATTTCAGATTATTCCTTAAAAATTTGAATTATAGACTGAACACAGTGGTTCATGGCTGTAATTTCAGCACTTTGGGAGGCTGAGGCAGGAGGATTGCTAGAGCCTGAGTTTGAGACCAGCCAGGGCAACATGGCGAAGTCTCATCTCTACAAAAAGTACAAAAATTAATAGGCATGGTGACATGCACCCTGTAGTTCCAGCTATTCAGGAGGCTGAGGTAGGAGAATTGCTTGAGCCTGGGAGGCAGAGGTTGCAGTGACCTGAGACAGTGCCACTGCACTCCAGCCTGGGTAACAAAGCAGGAACCTGTCTCAAAAAAAAAAAAGAATTATGAAGGGTCTGAGATATGGTCTGAGAGATGATTTTATGGTCACTAAATTCAAGTATACCCTTAATGCCTCCAGCAAAGCGTCCCTTCACTCTTCTCCCTCTCCTAGACGACGCGATACATTCATACCTTCTCCTCTCTTCTCGGACCTCAACTCATACCTTGTCCCCACCTTTAGCAGATATAGTTGCTTCCTATTTCACTCAGAAAATTTAAGCAATCGAAGAAAAGTTCTACATTCTCCCACCACATTTCCCTCACTGGAAGAGACATCTGTTCCTGTTCACTCCACCTTCTTGTTTCCATGGATGATGCGTCTGTGCTCCTAGCAAGGGCCTGCTCTCCCACTTGGACATGGATCCCACACCCTTTCATTAATCAAAGACACCTTGCTATGGCCGGAATGGCAATGTCCTCCCCAAATTCCTACGTTGAAATCCTAACCCCCAGGATGGAGATATCAGGAGGTGGGGCTTTGGGAGGTGATTAGGTCATGAGGGTGGAGCTTTCCTGATAGGATAGGTGCTCTTATGGAGGAGGTGCAAGGGAGCTCCTGTACTGCTTCCACCAGGTAAGGCTAGGGCAAGAAGGTCTCATCTATGAACCGGAAAATGGGCCCTTCCCATGCTGGATTTTCTAGCTTCCTGATCTTGAACTTTTAGCCTCCAGAATCGTGAGAAATAAACTTCCTTTGTTTATAAGCCCCAAGTTTATGGAATTTGTTATAATAGTCCAAATGGACTAAGACATGCTGCTCTAGTAATTCTACCTTCTCTACTCTATTGTAAGTGTTTTCCTATCTAAAGGATCATTTCCATTTACATACAAATATGCTATTATTATGTTTCACATTTTAAAACCAAAACCAATAACGCAAAGTGTGTGTATATATACATATATGTATATATACATATATATATGTTGGTTTCAATTGATAGAAAGGTGCTGGCAGATTTGGACAGGAAGGGATCTAGGGCAGGTACCCAGGACAGCTGTCTTCAATTATTTAAAGAATAGGGATTACATGTATTTCATGAGGTTCTGGAAAATAGTACACGGATTAGTGGCTGAACATTAAATGAAGGTAAATTTCAACTTCATAGCAATAACTTTGTAACATTTCTTAAAAATTGGAGATGATGTCTTATTGGGGTAGTGAATTCTTTCTGGAAATTTTCGAGGAAAGTCTGGCTGTCCTTGTTTCAGAGGAATTCCTGCTTTGACAGGTGCATTAGTCCATTTTCACACTGCTGATAAAGAGATACCCAAGAGTGGGAAGAAAAAGAGGTTTAATGGGCTCACAGTTCTACATGGCTGGGGAGGCCTCACAATCGTGGCAGAAGGCAAGGAGAAGCAAGTCACCTCTTACATGGATGGCAGCAGGCAAAAAGAGAAAGAGCTTGTGTAGGGAAACTCCCCCTTATAAAACCATCAGATCTCATGAGACTTATTCACTATCACAAGAACAGCATGGAAAAGACCTGCCCTCATGATTCAATTACCTCTCATCGGTTCCTCCCACAGCACGTGGGAATTCAAGATGAAATTTGGGTGGGGACACAGCCAAACCATATCATCAGGAGTGAAGTCCTATAGATCTATGACTTCCATTAACAAGTCCTGTGGGCAAGTCAGAAGTGATCCTCTCATGCTGGTTTTCCCTGGGTAAACACTGTGGTTTCAAGCCTGCTCTATCTCTAGGCTAAGGCAGGGAAACTAAACTCCAGAATTCATCTTCTTGTGTATAACCTGGGAACCAAGAGTAAAGCAGTAAGAAGGCAAATGGAGGTTAAGAGCTTAGAACTCTTTCCTTTTTTCTCTTTATATTTACTCCACTTCTATTCTTTCTCCTTCTTATTTTCCCCTTTATTTTCTCTCTTCTTTGACTTTTTTTCTTTTCCTTTTTGTATTGAGTTTTATTCTTGTTGCTCCAGGGCTGGAGGCGTGCAATGGCACACCCTATCCTCACTGCAACCTCCGCCTCCTGGGTTCAGCTTTCATTCTCCTGCCTCCTGCCTCCTGAGGAAGCTGGGATTACAGGTGGCCAGCGCATTTACGCTTATTAGTTTTGTATTTTAGGTGACACTGGTTTCTCCATGTTGGCTAGGCTGGACCCTAAATCTCTGGACCCCAGGTGATCTCACTGCCCTGCAGCCTCCCAAAAGTGCTGGGATTATGGCTCACCATGCACTCTTCCACTTCCTTTGGGATACCAAATCCAGGCCATGGATCAAGAGAGCCTACTGCAGCCCGAGGATCTCGTGGGACCCGGGATCCCAGCATCCAGTCAAGGAAGGGCAGTGAGGAGGCAGGCGTGGGAAGTGGTTGAGGAGCTCTGGGGCTTCTCCCTTGGGCTGCCTCTCACCCACTAGCCTTGGCCACCCTTACTTCCCAACGTGCTTGCTAGATTCTCTGTTGGAGGGCTCCGAAACGCAAAAGCCCTCCTTCCCCTCCTGGAAGCATGGTTCTTCCTGTTTCTGATAAGTAGACCTCAAAAGACATGATGTTTCTCTTCTCCATTTCTGAGACTCCCTTTCTGAGTCTCTATGACCTCTTAGAAGACTCTCGATAGGAACAAATAGAGTAGAATAATTCCCCGTAGTGTTGGCTGCTTCGTGGTATGGCTGCTTAGGGAGTCCAGAACCACTGAGGAGCCCCATGGGCCGTGCTGTCTTGTACGTAGCCACTGCCCTTATGGGACTACTGAGCCCTTGAAGCATGGGTAGCTGGAATAAGAGGTTCCGGAAGGGTAAAATACCTGTCAGCTTTCTAATACTTAGTATGAAAAAAAGAATGTAAAACACTTCATAAATAAAATTTTCTATTGGTTCCATATTGCAATGGTAACATTTTAAGTTATTAGGTTAAATAATATATTATTAAAATGAATTTTACCTGTTTCTTTTAACTTTTTTGGTGCAGCTACCAGAAAAGTTAAAATTATATACAGGGGCTTTCATTTTTGCCTTGCTTTATGTTTCTGCTGAACAGTGATGCCTTAATATCTTGCTACTTTAAAGTGTGGTCCCTGTACCACCAGCAACAGCAGCAGCAGTAGCAGCAGCATTTCCCCAGAGCTTATTAGAAATGCAGGATGTCAGTGCCCACCCCAGACCTAAAGGATCAAAATCTGCATTTTAACTAGATGCCCAGGGTTTCAGGTGCAATTCAAGTTTGAGAAGTGCCTCTGCCTCTGCCACCATAGAGGCCTTCCTGTAGGTTTAGCATATCCATCTGCTACCAGGAATGCATTCTAGAATGGCTACTGCACTGTGGCAAGCTAAGCAGCATATACAAGGCTGTCAAAATATTGCTGCTGAAACTGGTGTTGTTTTCCTGTCTCCCAGTATGGACTGTTTGGGTCAAGTTGAACTTCCAGAGAGAGACTGGTGTCTGATAACTTTGAACACATTGGGTTGGGAGATGGGGGTGGGGAGAAACAGGGTGTGTCACAGGAGAGAAGGAAGTACAGAGAACAAGACAAAGTCCTTGTTTGTGCACTACAGTTAATGTTTAACTTTACCTTGGAGAAAGAAGTGGTTGAGAGGGTGGACTTTGGTTTCTGGTTCTTTTTCTGAAAAAATATGTGGACTTGGTTTGATTATCCTCCTGTCTTGAAGAATTGCAGCTGTTGGGAATACATTAGGCTGTTTTATACCCAAGTCTCGTGAACTAGGGGAGTGAGCCAAGTAGAGAAAGGTCTAGGCTTTTCATTTGTGGTCTGGTTTTCTGCTCTGCTCTGGATGAATAAACAAGTCATTTAGCCACATAAAACCTCAGTGAGATAGCCCACCTTTAATTTAGGAATTTGTGTTTTGAAAACGGGAATGAATAAATGACTCGAGTAGAATGTTTAATAACATTATTGGGCTATAGTTTACATGCCATAAAATTCACTCATTTTAAGTGCACAATTTGTAACAGAATTTTTATTATAAACAAGTAGAAAAGTAATGACACTTTTCTCAGTCCTCTTGGATCAGATTGAATCATATGAAATTGTGGATGTTTAACTGTTTTTGACCCTACAATGTGATTCAATCATAACTGAAATGCCCTTTTTCAAAATTCTTTCAGAGCAAGAAAATATTTTCCCAGAGGATTTTCCAGCTAATGGGATGTCCTTCCACATTCCCTATCTCTCTTTGAAGTAAACTGTAGTAGATGTGTTACTGTATATAATTTATTCCTTTATACCTTCATTTTGAAACAAACTTTAAATAACCTCTAAACTGGACAAAATTACTTTTCCTTTAGCAGAAACCACATCTTTATGTCTTCTTTATAAACTTTTCTGTAACCAAAATCACATTCAAATTTTTTTTTTTTTTCCGGATGTGATCTCCCTCCTTCGCCCAGGCTGGTCTGGAACTCCTGGACTCAAAGTGCTCCTCCCAACTCAGCCTCCTGAGTAGCTAGGACTACAGGTGTGTGCTACCACACCCAGCTACTTAAAAACTTTTTTTTTTTTTGGTACAGACAAGGTTTCCCTGTGTTACCCAGTCTGGTCGCAAACTCCTGGGCTCAAGCAATTCTCCCACCTCGGTCTCCCAAAGTGCTGGGATTGTAGGTGTGAGCCACTGTGCTTGGCCTTCTTACACATTCCATATGCAGAATTGTGTCTTTTATATCTAGCAGTTTTAATTTCATATATTAATTACAATTTTAACTCCTAGTAACCTTAATTTTCAATGGAAAACATAGAAATAAGCAAATTTGGTGGGGCACGGTGGCTCAAACCTGTAATTCCAGCACTTCTGGGAGGCCAAGGGAGGAGGATTGCTTGAGCCCTGGAGTTGGAGACCAGCTTGGGCAATATAGTGAGAACTTCTCTCTACAAAATATTTAAAAATTAGCCAAGCGTGGTGGCATGCACCAGTAGTCCCAGCTACTCAGGAGGCAGAGGCAGGAGGATTGCTTGAGCCTGAGAGGTAGAGGTTGTGGTGAGCCAAGATTGTTCCACTGCACTCTAGCCTAGGTGACAGAGCGAGATCCTGTCTCAAAAAAAAAAAAAAAAAAAAAAAGCTATTTTATTTTATTTTATTTTATTTTTGAGACGGAGTCTCACTCTGTTGCCCAGGCTGGAGTGTAGTGGCATGATCTTGGCTCACTGCAACCTCCCTCTCCTGAATTCAAGTGATTCTCCTGCCTCAGCCTCCCAAGCAGTTGGACTTACAGGCATGCACCACCACACCCAGCTGATTTTTTTTTGTATTTTTAGTAGAGACAGGGTTTCACCGTGTTAGCCAGACTGGCCTCAAACTCCTGGCCTCAGGTGATCTGCCCACCTCAGCCTCCCAAACTGCTGGGATTACAGGTGTGAGCCACTGTGC
This sequence comes from Papio anubis, assembly GCF_008728515.1. NCBI lineage: Eukaryota > Metazoa > Chordata > Mammalia > Primates > Cercopithecidae > Papio > Papio anubis. The sequence continues at coordinate 89,892,642 of NC_044985.1, read as the reverse complement.
CAAGCCTATTTTGTTTTATTTTATTTTGAGATAGGGTCTCACTCTGTTACCCAGCCTGGGGAGCAGTGATGTGATCATGGCTCACTGCAGCCTCGACCGCCTGGGCTAAAGGTGGAGTAGCTGGGACCACAGGTGCATGACACAACATTTGACTAATTTTTTAAAAGTTATTATTTGTAGGGCCAGGCGCAGTGGCTCACGCCTGTAATCCCAGAACTTTGGGAGGCTGAGGTGGGCAGATCACCTGAAGTCAGGAGTTTGAGACCAGCCTGGCCAACATGGTGAAACCCCGTCTCTACTGAAAATACAAAAATTAGCTGGGCATGGTCGTGGTGCTTATAGTCCAGGCTGCTTGGGAGGCTGAGGCAGGAGACTTACTTGAAACCCTGGGAGGCAGAGGTTGCAGTGAACTGAGACTGCACCATTGTACTTCATCCTGGGGAACAGAGCGAGATTCCATCTCAAAAAAAAAAAAATTATTTGTAGAGACAGGGTTTCACTATGTTGCTCAGGCTGGTCTTGAACTCCTGGGCTCAAGCGATCCTCCTGCGTTGGCCTCCCAAATTGCTGGGATTTACAGGCATGAGCCACTATACCTGGCTGAAGTAAGCAATTTTATTTTATTTTTTTTTTAATTTTAAAATAATTTTTTCTTTTTTAACACAAAGATGGGGTCTTGCTATGTTGACCAGGCTCCTCTGAAACTCCTGGCCTCAAGTGATCCACCCACCTCAGCCTCCCAAAGTGCCAGGATTACAGGCATAAGCAATTTTAATTATTATGTACCAGGTGCAGAGCCCAGGACAAGGAGAGAGCTGTAAAGACCACACCTGGAGGATCTGATCCTTCACAGCATGGCTAGGAGGCAAGCTGGGCCAGAGAGAATGGGGCCATATTGGGCTTGGTTCTTCCCTGCAGCTGGTGGCCCAGGTACCGTGGACATACATATGTCTCCAGGCCTCACCATGGCCACCTGTCTAGACTGCAGAATCCAAAGCTTAAAACCAAAGTCATAAACCCCACAGCAGGATGTTTGCAAGGCTTTGGTGGAACGCAGCCAGCCTGCAGTGTTAGCTCAAAGACAAGTTAAGCAAGTATCAAAAGTATCACAGAAGCAACAGTTTTATGACCTTAAAACATCTAGCAGAGACAGCATAAATGTGTTTAATCAGTAGACTCGGCAAAAATGTCTACATTAAATTTGGAAGACATTTTTATTTTATTTTACCCAAAAATTTAAAGCTAGCTTTACTTACCAAAATTACATGTGAACTTGAAAAGCATGTTGGCGAGTTATTCATGAGTACTTATTTATTTATATGTCAGTTTGGTATCCTGTAGACAACATACAAATACATGTATAGACATATACATACATGTAGATACAACAAACAACACATGCATACACATGTGTGTATCCAACAGTCATAGAGATTAGGGAGTTTAATACGAAAGAGCAGAGCTTTAGACTTGAAAGGAACCCATTCACAACTCTTGGGGTGCCATGAGGAATACAGGGGACCTCAAAAGACGGGGGTCAGTGGTACCTTAACTGTGTTCTTCAAGGGGTCTCACAGTTGATAGAAGTTTCTTTTAGATCCCTTTATGTGATAACTAGAACTCTGATGTTTTTCTCTGTAATTTTTCATCCACTGACCACCAAACAGAGAAGGGGCTTGAAATACACCATATCAGACAACCGGAGGGAAGATCAAAGGGGGCAAAAGGTGGACAGAAGCGAAAGGAAGAATGAGTCCCAGAGGAGCCAGTCTGGGACTCCCCAGAAAGCTCCCCAAAAAGACCAATACAATTTTACTTTTTTTTTTTTGTAGGCAAAAATTTTGGCTGAGTGCAGTGGCTCATGCCTGCAATCCCAACACTCTGCGAGGGCAAGGCAGGAAGATTGCGTGGAGTTTGAGACCCTGTCTCTACTAAAAAATAGAAAAAATTAAAAAAAAAATAGCTGAGTATGGTGGCATGTACCTGTAATCCCAGCTACCCAGGAGGCTGGGGCAGGAGGAGCGCCTGAGCCTGGGAGTTCGAGGTTACAGTGAGCCATGATGGTGCCACTGTACTCTAGCCTGGACAACTTTGTCTCTAAAAAATGACTAAATCGCGCCACTGCACTCCAGCCTGGGGGACAGAGCGAGACTCCGTCTCAAAAAAAAAAAAAAATGACTAAAATAAAATGTTGCCAACTAAATAGCATTTTATTTCAAAAGCTATGTAAACCAACACAAAACTAATTTACATACACATTTTTTCCTGTTAATGCAAAGTTAGAAATGGAAAAAGACAAAGAAAGACTCTTCCTCATTCAACTGGGCACCATAGAGACCCAGGAGGACGGACTTGGTAAAAATTTCTTAGCTTTCTTCACCGGCTTTTCATCAATTGACCCAAGATCTCATCCCGAAGCTCCGGAGCCAACAGAGCATTTGTTATCCTGCTCACAATACCGAACTGTAAGGAAAGCTTAAATTTTTCCCCAGAAGGTTTGATAAGCTGAGTCAAAAGCCAAACTGATAACAGACAAATTAACAGGGAAAAAAGCATACAAACTTATTAATGTGCAAATGGGCACAGGAGTCATACAAAATATGAAAACTCTCAAAGAAAGGATCTGCTGATTGATGCTTTATACCATCTTGAGGTTACAGAAAGTATAGGGGCTTGGAGTATGGTAAGACCAGTTATGAGCAAGAGAGAAGAGGACAGGCCTGGCTAGCAAACACCGTCTTGTTGTGCAGATGATACCTCACAGGTGGCGGCACTCAGAAAGAGTAAGTTTTTGTTAGACCCCCATCAGACTCTCGGTCTCTCCTGTGAGCCAATCTCCTGGATCCAGACAAGGTTGGAGTGAGGTGGAGAAAGGCTGGCTGTTCATTTCACCAATGCAGATTTTCTTTATGGATACCAATCTCCCCCATAAAAGGCAGATTTTGAGCTATTTTGTTTCCAGCCTTTGAATAGCCATCTTGAAATACCTCAAAGAAGTGTATTTTGAGGTGAAATATTTTTGGTTTCCTTTATTGCACAAATCTAGATTTGAGCATTCTGGTTTTCTTTTCTTTTCTTTTCTTTTTTTTTAAGCAACAGGGTCTCACTCTATTGCCCAGGCTAGGGTGCAATGGCACAATTATAGCTCACTGCAGCCTCAAACTCCTGGGCTCAAGCAATCTTACGCCAACCTCCCAAGAAGCTAGGACTATAGACACATGCCACCACGCCTGGCTACTTTATTTTTGAGTAGAGATGGGGTCTTACTATGTTGCTCAGGCTGGTCCTAAACTCCTGGCCTAAAGTGATCCTCCTGCCTCAACCTTCCAAAGAGCTGGGATTACAGGCGTGAGTCACTGCACCTGGCCTCATTCTATTTGTTCAAATAATTCTTTTATACTATAATTCATTTTGTGCTTGGAAAATGATTTTTTTCATCCAATAAATGGAGAAAATAACTTTTATCTGCGGAATCTGAGGAATGTGAATCCTTTTAAATTATCAGGTCGAGAGAGATATTACAATAAGACAGCATTCACATTTCACATCCCCACTTTTGAGCTATGTACTCATCTCTTGAAACTGCTTGCTATTGCTACAGTAACTACAAATTAACCTAATAATCCTGCACCAGACGTTATAGCCCATACCCTGTAGTTTAACGATGTATAGCCAGCTGGGCACGGCGGTGCACGCCTATAATCCCAGCATTTTGGGAGGCCAACGCGGGTAGATCACCTGAGGTTAGGAGTTTGAGACCAGCCTGGCCAACATGGAAAAACTCTGTCTCTATTAAAAGTACAAAAATTAGCTGGGCTTAGTGGCAGGCACTTGTAATCCCAGCTACTTGGGAGGCTCAGGCAGGAGAATCTCTTGAACCCAGGAGGAGGAGTCTCTGTTACCCACTGCACTCCAGCCTGGGTAGCAGAGCAAGGCTCTGTCTAAAAAAAAAAAAAAAAAAAAAAAAAATTAGCCAGGCGTGTTGGCGCATGCTTATAATCCCAGCTACTCTGGAGGTTGAGACATGAGAATTGCTGGAATCTGGGCAGCAGAGGTTGCAGTGAACTGCGATCATGCCGCTGTTCTCCAGCCTGGGTGACAGAGCGAGACTCTGTTTCAAGAAAAAAAAAAAAGAAAAAAAATTCTGCTTGTAAGAAAGGCCACCTAGAAGAGCTCATATTGAAGGTTACTAGGTCTCAGTTTTCCGAGCAGCTGGCCTCACGTTGGCTCTAGTACACTCTTTAAATTATTTTTTGTGCCTCAGCCTCTTCCTTTTAGGTTAACATAAATAAATATATTCAACTTTTCTTGATAAATATATTTTTCAATATTCAGAAAAAAGAATTAAGAGGCCTGAAGGAAAACTAAACACGGATATTTTGCTGTGTATAAATTTCTGATTTTTATAAGGAAAATAAATATGCATGTGTCAACCAAAGAAAAAGTCAAACTTTCAAGAATTAAGATTAGTTGGCTGGGAGTGGTGGCTCATGCCTGTAATCCCAGCACTTTGGGAGGCTGAGGCAGGTGGGTCACGAGGTCAGGAGTTCGAGACCAGCCTGGCCAATATGGTGAAACGCTGTCTCTACTACAAATACAAAATTTAGCTGGGCATGGTGGCACACATCTGTAGTCCCAGCTGCTCAGCAGGCTGATGCAGGAGAATCGCTTGAACCCGGGAGGCGGAAGCTGCAGTGAGCTGAGATCACGTGACTCCATCTCAAAAAAAAGAAGAATTAAGGTTAGTTTTATTTAAAGTCTTACTGAAGACTATAGATCATGGTCTGTATTCTGGGAACAGTTCTGAGGACTGCTCCAACATGGAATTTCAGTTCACTGTATATACACAGGTGGTGAAGATTCAGTACATGTAAAATCACATCTAAGTTTGGGTACAAGAGCACATCTGGTTATAGTTTCCAGAAGCATAACACTAATCCCACCAGACATGATCTTCTCTGTAGCAAAAGGACTAGGGTCATTTATCTTTCAAGGAATATAGTGATTCGGGCAAGAGACACGGGGGGCCGGGTGCACTATTGTGCTTTTTTGTTTTGTTTTGTTTTGTTTTGTTTTGGGAGATGGAGTCTCACTCTGTCACCCAGGCTGGAGTGCAGTGGCATGATTTCGGCTCACTGCAACCTCCACCTCCCAGGTTCAAGTGATTCTCCTGCCTCAGCCTCCTGAGTAGCTGGGATTACAGGTGCCCACTACCACACCCAATTAATTTTTTTTTTTTTTTGTATTTTTAGTAGAGATGGGGTTTCGCCATATTGGTCAGGGTGGTCTTGAACTGCTGACCTCAAGTGATCTGCCCACCCTGGCCTCCCAAAGTACTGGGATTACAGGCATGAGCCACCATGACCGGCTTGCTGTTTTGTCTTGGAAGCATCTTGCCAGAGAGCTGCACGTCATCACAGAGTCAGGGGCTTTGTGAAACTATGCTGGCAAGCAGACATGAACAGACATGGCTTCTTACATTTGCTACTTTGTCTCACACATGTGATAAAAACCAGAAATGTAAATGGTGAAATGAATAATAAAGTAGCAGACCCACACTCACGCATGCCCAGCAAGCTCCTCAAACTGAAAATGCAATGTGACAATGCTGTTTCATCTCCTCCTCTGAATTTCTTCATAACACAATGGAGAAACACATGTTTGATGGATGCAAATGGTCATTTCATTTTTATTTGTGAGTGCATTCTCGTCTTCGCTAGAAAACATTTCCTGTTCTGCCCCTCCATTGTTTCTCAACAGGACTTTTAGTCTCTTTCATCAGCCACTAGGCAAAAAGAAAAGAGGGAAGCGAGGTCAGTAAGACTGAGGCTCCTCTGACTCAGTGTGGGTCAGGTGTCTGGACTGCAGATGCTGGGAGTCCTGTGAGGTTCTGCATCCCTGGCCTTGCACGTGCTGGTCCTTTTTCCTTCATGATCCATTGCTCATCGTGCCTTCTTTGCTGCTCGTTATTGCTAAGTATGTTTGGGCAGGTTCACAGCCCTGTGCCCAGCACCTGTGTCAGGTACTAAACAGGTGCATCACGGAGGTGTTTGGAAGATGAACTGAATGAACTTTTCGACTGAAGCACACAGTGTATAGGAAAAAAGAAAAAAACATCTGGGACTGGTGGCTCACGTCTGTAATCCCAGCACTTTGGAAGGTCAAGGTGGTAGGATCACTTGAGCTCAGGAGTTTGAGACCACCCTGGGCAATATAGCAAGACTCTGTCTCAACAAAAAATGTTGAAAATTAGCTGGGCATGGTTGTGCATGCCTGTAGTCCCAGCAGCTACTTGGGAGGCTGAGGTGGGAGAATCGCTTGAGCACAGGAGGTTGAGGCTGCAGTGAGCCGTGACTGAGCCACTGCACTTCAGCTTGGATGACAGAGTAACTCCAAGAAAAAAAGAAAGAAGGAAGGAAGGAAGAAAGAAAGAAGAAAGAGAAAGAAAGAAAGAAGAAAGAAAGGCTTTATAAATATATATCAGTTTAAAAAATGTTTCAAGAAAGTGAAACAAAAGAACACCCCCTTGAAATCTTAGAGGCAAACTAGGCATCTGTGTGCCAGCCCTCGGCTGGGAAAACTCTGGAACAGTGGCCCTGGGGCTGCCAGTGCATGGGTTTTTCATCTGGGTCAGATATACTCCATTCCTTCTTACCTGCCAGCCTCTCCCCTCCAGAGACCTGCTTTGAGTGAAGGATTGTTGCTTTTTACATTTCCTGCAGCTCAGTGTTTGGAGCTGATCATTTGTGGAAGGGAGGGAAACCTGTGTGACTGTGGCATGTGGAGTCTTTGCAGATTTTTCGGTCTCGACTTTCATAAATACTGAAGATTAATTTATTTTCCATGTTGTTTCCCATGAATCGAGCCGAGAAAGCCCCTTACTACCTGATGTTTACCAGACTGAGTCAAAGAGATTTGCTATGTGGCTTTTGTGACTCTTCCCCAAGAACCCCTCAGAGCGTCATTTCCATTGAAATCACTAAGGCTGTGTATAATTATTGTAAAGGCTTCACAAGGACAAGGTTTTCATGGGCACATTCATACCCAATAACTTGGATCCTGCTGCGTCTTTAGCCTTAATGGCATTATACTATGCATCTGAATGGCTTTTCCTTGATTCTTAAAAAGAATATGCATTTTCTTCCTTTTTTCTTTTTTGAGAGGGAGTCTCGCTCTGTTGCCCATGCTGGAGTGCAGTGGTGGGGTCTCTGCTCACTGGGTTCACACCATTCTCCTGCCTCAGCCTCCCGAATAGCTGGGACTACAGGCCCCCGCCACCACGCCCAGCTGATTTTTGTATTTTTAGTAGAGACGGGGTTTCACCGTGTTAGCCAGGATGGTCTCGATCTCCTGACCTCTTGATCTGCCCGCCTCGGCCTCCCGAAGTGCTGGGCTCACAGGCGTGAGCCACCGCGCTCGGCTACATTTTCAATTAAAAAAAAAGTCTTAAGATGGAACCCAAGAATAGCTGTGTCATTCAATAGCTAGACGGCGTTAGCTAAAATAAATGTAATTGAAAGGTTACGCTTAAATCTAAACATCCCTCCATTTTCCTTTCTCTTAACACTCCCTTTCTTTCTCTTCTCCCCACGGTTCCCCCACCACAGCAGCAGTCACAGACACCTGCACACACATGTGCACTCACACGCACACACGCACGCATACACATGCACGCACACACACACATGCACGCACACACACACGCACGCACACACACACATGCACGCACACAAATGTACGCCCTCAGCGGAAGCGCGCATCTGTTTGCCGTCTCACCTTCTGCCTTGGCACGCAAGGTCAGGGAAATCTGCCGAGACTTGCAAGGCCCCGGGGTTCTCTCTGGAGAGCAAGGGAGGCTGGTGGAAATGCCCTTTACTTTGACATATGCAAATGTTCACCTGTGGCGCCCTACAGGGCAGAGCGTGACTTCTGGGTTCTTTAATATGCCTGGAGGATGTTTCAATTATTGATCGAAAGAAATTGTAACTGGTAGGAAAGGCTGGGGAGTCGAGGATTCAGCGTCTCATTTCAGATTTATTTTGGTGCAGTGTCTCATCCTTATAATCCTATCACATTGGGAAGCCTGAGCAGGAGGATCACTTGAGCCCAGGAGTTAAAGACCAGCCTAAGTAGCATAGCAAGACCCCTCTCTCTACAAAAAAATACAAAAATTAGCAAGGTGTTGTGGCACGCACCTGTAGTTCCAGTTAGGAGGCTGAAGTGGGAGGATCACTTGTGCCCAGGAGGTCAAGGCTGCAGGGAGCTGACATCATGCCACTGCACTCCTGCCTGGGTGACAGAGCAAGACCCTTTCTCAAAACAAAAAACAAAATAAAACAAAACACAACAAAACAAAACCCCAGGATTTAAACCCAGATTCTCTACCAAATCTTGGCCTCGTGTAAGTTATCTATCCTTTCTCTCTCCCTCTAATACATATTATATATGTGTGTATATATACACATTTATATATGTGTGTATATATATTTGTGTGTGTGTATATATATGTATGTGTGTGTATATGTATATGTGTGTGTGTGTGTGTGTGTGTGTGTATACATATATTTCTAGCTTCTCTGAAAAATCTCCAAGATCTGGCTTCTGTGACTTTCCTGGGAGGCAACAATCAAGCCAAGCTGAATAGTGCTGTCCCCTTCAGATGACTTGCTCTCTGTTACCACCCTTGACCCATGCCAATATTATTGTTCCCAATTGTTGACTTATCTGAATTGTTCTGATGGCTCTTTGAGTCCAGCTGTTTCCTGACTCCCCTCTGAGCTGCATGTTTGAGTTCCCGGGTCTAGGATGAATGAGATGGAGCCGGGAGTGGTATGACTGGGGAGGACTATACTTCTTAAGGGTCTGGCACTTTCATGCTCTGGACCTTTGCCCTTTGCTCACTCTGTACACTCAGCCTGGACTGTTCTTCCTCAGTTCTTTACTGGAGGAGTCACTCTTCCTTCAAGGCCAGGGTAAATGGGGCACATCACTCTTTGGGGTTTCTTCCTGCTCTTGCACAGCACTCAGGGAAGTCCCTCCTTTGCTTGAGGCCTGTGCCTCTGCTGAATGCTGATCTCAGTCATTTACACATCTGCCTTCCCTGGCTTACCGCACTTTTTCTAAGGTAGGGGGTCCCATCTCATTCACCATTAGATTCCTTTTTTTCTCTCCAGCTATCTAGCCTCAAACACACTGGCTGCCATCAAGCTAAGGGCTGGGTAGACATTGGTTGAGTTGAATGGGATTCTTCAGGGAAACTCAGTTTTCTAGTTTCATATTACTGACCAAGAAATGAACACATAAAGAAGGGCACTTGTTCCAGGCCCCGGGGCTCCATGGAGAGAGGGGCATGGCAAATCTGACATCCTGACTCACGGCTTTCCCGATACTTGTCACATCATAGGAGTCCAATAGACAGTGAATAAGAGAAAGAATAAATGAGGTATTTACAACTAAGGCTAGGAAAGAATAAATGAGGTATTTACAACTAAGGTAGAAATCCAAGTCTCTTTATCACCCCCTTCCTAAACCAGTATCATATCCATTACATCAGATTGAATTCTGCGTTGGATATGAATTGGCTTTCTCGAGGATGTCCTCACTGTTCTCTCGGCTAATTAGGATACTGCATTCTATACCCAAAGAAAGGTTCTTCTTCCCATCCCTAAGAACTTCTGATAGGATTCAGATACCGCATCTTTTTACGTTCAGCCCATCCCATACTGAGTGATAGAGGGAAGTGGAAGAATCTGTAGTAATGAAATCAGTAGTATGTCTTTCTCAGGCACTTTGATACAGAACACGGGCTCCCTTTACTTCTTAGCCTTTTGTTCAGAGAAATCTTCACATCCATCTTCTCTAATTCGACCTTGTGCTCCAAAAATGAGCACAGCTTTTATTCAAATGCTGTTCAAAGGGGAGAGGTTCACACTCTGGCTAGTGGCAGGCACCAAGACCATTTCCACCCGCCTTGCTGCACTTCTGTTTTATAATTGGATGGTACATAAATCTGAAACAGAAACATTAAAGCTGAAGCGAAGTCTTAGGGAAAAGAATTCTCATTATAACAACTTCCTTAACATATTCCTACTTGTCCATAATTGAGTCAACATCCTAGGTGACGGCATCTAAAATCCTAAATGAAAATGGAGCTTCTTATTTAGTGTCTACAATATGGTGGGTTGGCCCTGCTCAGGGAAGTACTTTTGTTTTTTATTTTTATTTTTTTAGAGACGGGTCTTGCTCTGTCGTCCAGGTTGAGTGCGGTGGCACGATGATAGCTCAGTGTGGCCTTGAACTCCTGGGCTCAAGCAATCCTCCTGCCTTAGCCTTACAAGTACCTCAGACTACAGGCATGCACCACCATACCCAGGGAAGTATGTCTAATGTCTTTAGCATCCAGGCATCTGAAGTTAATTCCAAGAACATTTTTTACTTCCTGTTACAGGTTGCATTGTGTCTCCTTTGCCCCACCTCATCACCTAACACCCACCAAATTCATATGTTGAAGTCCTAACCCCCAGTGCCTCAGAATGTGACCTTAGCTGGATATAGGGTCATTGAAGATGTAATTAGTTAAGATGAAGTCATACTGAACTAGAGTGGTCCCCTAATCCAACAGACCAACGCCCCTATAAAAAGGGGAAGCTTGGACACAGAGCAGACATACACACCGGGCGTGGTGGCTCACGCCTGTAATCCCAGCACTTTGGGAGGCCAAGACGGGCAGATCACGAGGTCAGGAGATGGAGACCATCCTGGCTAACACGGTGAAACCCCGTCTCTACTAAAAAAATACAAAAAACTAGCCAGGCAAGGTGGCGGGCGCCTGTAGTCCCAGCTACTCGGGAGGCTGAGGCAGGAGAATGGCGTAAACCCGGGAGGCGGAGCTTGCAGTGAGCTGAGATCCGGCCACTGCACTCCAGCCTGGGAGACAGAGCGAGAATCCGTCTCAAAAAAAAAAAAAAAGATAAAAGAAAAAATTGTTTAAGCCAGGTGCGGTGGTTCATGCCTGGAACCCCAGCACTCTGGGAGGCCGAGGTGGGTGGATCATTTGAGGCCAAGGAGTTCAAGACCAGCCTGGCCACTATGGTGAAACCTGTCTCTACCAAAAATACAAAAATTAGCCAGGTGTGAGGCGTGCCACTGTGGTGCTACTCAGGAGGCTGAGGCATGAGAATCGCTGGAACCCTGGAGGTAGTGGTTGCAGTGAGCCGAAATTGTGCCATTGCACTCCAGCCTGGGCAACAGTGCGAGACTCTGTCTTCAAAAAAGAAAAAAAATTATTCAGTGACACTAGGTAAGGCGTGGTAAAGAAGACTATATTCAGGACCATCGTGATAGGTACAGGGACCACTGCAATGGGCTCCTGTGGTCAGAGACACTGGGTTCAACTCTGAAGGCAGCAGCGGCAAGTGGGAATTTATAGCCTAGAGCAGGGTGACCAGTCACTGGATGGAAAATTACTAAGAGGAAACATCAGGGGTGAGGGGATTCTGGTTAAACTGACCTAATAGGATTCTTGCTCAAAACAGGCCAGGGTGATGGGACACACCTGGGGGTCAATGGAGAAGGAGGAGCTCAATCAGATCTCTACAGTGATCAGATGTTGAGGGTGGGGGGTTCTTGCTAAACTAGCTTAATTGTGTTCATTGCTGAAGCTGAATCTTCCGAGGAAGTGCACAGACAGGCCTAGGAGAAGGATCAGTGGCCTGTCTAAAGTTTGGCCAAGCAAACTTGGCGTTCGTCAGAGAACGCCCCGTGAACATGGAGAGATTGGGGTGATGTGTCCCCAAGCCAAGGAACACCAAAGTTAGCCAGCAAACCACCAGAAGCTTGGAGAGGCATGGAGCAGATTCTCCCTCAGAGCCGATGAAAGAACTGTGCAGGAGGAATGAACCATGCAGGTACCTTGTTCTTGGACTTCTGGCCTCCAGAACTGCGAAATAATTGCTGTTGTGTAAGCCAATCAGTTTGTGGTACTTGGTTATGCCAGCCCTAGCAAACGAACACACTTCCCTTTCATCTCCTTTCCCAAACAGACTAGCTTGCAAAATGGAGGTGCTTATCTGAAGGCCTGGCAGGAGGATTCATGAGGGGAGGAAAGTTCTCGTTGCTTTGTTTCTGGTTTGGCTTCCTCTGCCAGCAGCAGGGCACAGCAGTTAATGGTGGGCACTTGAGCTAGACTTGCATCTTGGCACCATCTAGTTACTTATCTTCCCTGTGCTGCTGTTTGCCTACTGTTAGGAGCTGGGGATGCTAATAGTCCTGACTCCATAGGTGTATTGTGTGGCTTAAATGAAATCAATCCTGACGCACTTAGATGGGGCTCCGCACATGGTAAGTGCTCAATCCATAAATGCTGGCTGCTGTTATTCTACTACCTGTGTTTTCCTGTGGAATCTCTTTCCACGTTTCTCTCCTAGGCAGGATTCTGTGCTCGATCCTGAGCCCGCCCGTTTGCCCCTTTTTCTGTGTGTGTCCTTCACGGGACCCATCTGCTCAGGTGACCTGGGAAAACAGGTGAAATAGTTTAGGTAAGCACTCTAAAAATCTGGCTGCCTGACTGGCAGCACCTGCATGAGTATTGCCTGGGAGTTTGTTAGAACTAGGGCAGGTGTCAGTTAGATTCCACCCCGACTCGCTGACTGAGTGGCACTGCTGGTGGGCCCGCCAGCGTGTAAGAGGTCCCTCGGTGATTCTGCTGTGTGCTCAAGTTTGCGAACTGCTGCTACAGGATGACCTTCCTACTTTTCCATACAGAAGTTTCCCCAGACATTCCTTTCTTCTCCTATCCTGCATCCCATTTCCCCAGGGCTGCCCGATACATCTTCTCACAAGATAGGGGTGGGTGACAATGTTTATGCCCTGGCCTTCCAGGCTCCTGCTCTTTCTGAATTAATGCTGCTCAGTTGAGTCTATGAGGAGAATCTCTTTCTCGGCAGGGACCGAGGATGAGCGAGACTGCTTTCTTTCTGATTCTGGATGTAATTATCCCCCCCATATCCCCCATATCATTCAGGGACCAAGTCTTAATCTCCTCACAAGCTCAGTGTTCAGTATAGGGCCTGTGTCAGATCATCTTCTGTCACCCAGGCGAGGGTGCAGTGGTGTGATCTCAGCTCACTGCAGCCTCAAGCTCCCCAGGCTCAGGTGATCATCCTACCTCAGCTTCCTGAGTAGCTGAGACTACAGACGCGCGCCACCACGCCCGGCTAATTTTTGTATTTTTTGTAGAGGTGGGGTTTCACCGTGTTGCCCAGGCTAGTCTCAGACTTCTGAGCTCAAGTGATCTGCCCACCTTGGCCTACCAAAATGCTGAAATTACAGGCATGAGCCACCGTGTCTGGCCACTCAGTAATGTTTCTTGACACAACGGAATGGCAATTCATGAATCACGAACACGTGGCTCAGTGCAAACTCTGTCTACTGAGGCAAGTGAGGGCTGGCTATGGTATTTACACCCTTCGTGTTCAGTTTGTGTAAAACAAAGGTGAGGAGAGACTCAGCTCATTGCTTTTTTCCTGGTGCCACCTCCCTGGTCCTTAGTGTCCTGTCCCTGTAGGGTATGTGGACCACCTGGGCCCTCGCTTGCCTCTTGGCCTGTGATGCTTGCCTGCCAGTTTCTTTCACATCATGTCCTGCTCTATTTTCACCTTAAACTTCATGGAATCTTTTTCCGATCTGTGTGCTGGTCCTATCCTGACACGGGTGGCAGCACTGTCACATCAGGGCCTCAGGGCGGGGTGTGTAGGCTTGTCTCTGCCACTGGCTATTTTCGCCTCCAGTGCCTTGCAGATGAGCCCTATCCATTCCCTACTTTCACATCCTCCTCTCTCCCGTCCTCCACCTTTCGCCAGATCCCAGCTGTTGTCAGCCCCTTTGGCCTCTGGCATCTCACGTGCACACAGGCACGCAAGGCTGGAGGCTGAGCTGAGTCTTACAGGGTTTTTACAAGAACTGCACTAATATTTGAACGCATAGGGCCAGCAGCTTTTTCTCCTACAAGGTTTCCACAACCAGGAGAGATTACTGTTTTATAATTCTCTCAGGAGTATTTGCGTGTTAATAGGGAACACTTGATTATTGCTATAGTTTAAGTATTTTTGGTTTTTTAAATAACAGTTTTATTGCGATATAATTCACATACCATAAAGTTCACTCTTTTAAAGTACACAATTAGTAGGTCTTTAAAAAGTACATTCAGGCCAGGTGTGGTGGCTCTTGCCTGTAATCCCAGCACTTTGGGAGGCCAAGGTGGGCAGACCACTTGAGGTCAGGAATTCGAGACCAGCCTGAACAACATGGCAAAACCCTGTTTCTACTAAAAATATAAAAAATTAGCTGGGCATGGTGGTGCGTGCCTGTAATTCCAGCTGCTTGGGAGTCTGAGGCAGGAGAATTGCTTGAACCTGGGAGGTGGAGGTTGCAGTGAGCCGAGATTGTGCTACTGTACTCCAGCCTGGGTGACAGAGCGAGACTGTGTCTCAAAAAAAAAAAAAAAAAGTTATTCATATTTGCAGCTACCACCACTAATTTTAGAGCATTTTCATCACCCCAAAAGGAAACTCATTAGCAGTCACTCCCCAGTCCCTCTTCCCCTCAGCCCCTGGCAACACGAATCTACTTTTTGTCTCTATGGGTTTGCCTATGCTGGACATTTAACATGGATTCGTACAATATTTGACCACTCTGGCTTCTTCCACATAGCATGATGTTTTCAAGGGTCATCCATGTGGTCACATGTATCAATACTTCACTTCTTTTTATTGCTGAATAATATTCAATTGTATGAGTAGACTACATTTCATTTATTCATTCATCTGTCAAAGGACATTTGAGGGTATGTGTGATTTTTACTGGTCTGTTTTTTTGACCCAATCATTTGTGTGGTTATTTTATGGGGTGGGGGGATTTGAAAATTATTTGTATTCACTTACATTCCTTTGGTGAAGAAATATTTTCTGTCCCCATGATTGATTTACCTTAGAGATTCCCATGCTCTGAAATTGACCCAGTCATTTAAATAAAATCTAATCTACAGGGGGAAAAAGAAACTACCCAGTCAGGCTCTATTCACCTTGTATATATATCTCCTTTTCATGGACCTACGCACACACAGCAAGCATCAGCTTATTATGTCACATATTTTGTTATTGACTCCGACATTCCCCTTGTGTATTGACCACATCTCTCTCTCTCTCTCTCTTTTTTTTTTTTTTTTTTTTGAGATGGAGCTTTATTCTTGTTGCCCAGGCTGGAGTGCAATGGCGTGATCTCACATCACCGTGACCTCTGCCTCCTAGGTTCAAGCAATTCTCCTGCCTCAGCCTCCTGAGTAACTGGGATTACAGGCGTGCACCACCATGCCCAGCTAATTTTTTATTTTTGGTAGAGAGGGGTTTCTCCATGTGGTCAGGCTGGTCTCGCACTTCTGACCTTGGGTGATCCACCCGCCTTGGCCTTCCAAAGTGCTGGGATTACAGGTGTGAGCCACTGTGCCCAGCCACATCTTTTTTTTTTTTTCTGTATTTTAACACTTTGATGTCTGAGCCTTGCTGACCCTCTGGTAGGTTAGCCAATTCCTAGAAGCAGTAAAAAGCTGGCTCTCCAGTGTGCTTTTCAAATGCAAACCAACCAACTCAGAGTCCACTACCCCACCACTTCCTTTGAAGGCTCTCACTTTAGGCTGCGGTCTACTTGCCCTAATCATCCCAGAGTCTGGTACCTGACAATGAGGGACAGCCCATATGTCCCAGAACCCACCCAGATTATTCAAACTCACCAGTCCCATGACTGCGTTCTCTCCCTTGCCAATTTCTTCCCTTGAAAACCACAATAAAGGGTTTTTGCCCCCACTTTTCCCTCTCTCATGGCCTCCTAAACTGCCCTGGGCTTCCCTGTATGGCCCTTTTATGGTGTAGCTCGCACCATCCTCTTGGGACTGTGAATAACCAACTATCTTTTCAATGACAACCCTCTCCTGATCTGGTGGCCTTACCACACCCAAACAACAAAACCTAGTAAGACACCTCACCCTAACACACTGCCAGAGCTTTGATTTCTGGTGTGATGTCACAATTGTACATTCACTCATCCCAACAAATGTGGTGCTGGTATCTTTTATTTTTGGGGTTGTGTTTTTCTTTTCCTTTTTTTAAAAAATTTTATTTATTTATTTATTTATTTATTTATGTATTTATTTATTTATTTGAGACAGAGTCTCGCTCAGTTGCCCGAGCTGGAGTGCAGTGGCACGATCTTGGCTCACTGCAAGCTCTGCCTCCCAGGTTCACGCCATTCTCCTGCCTCAGCCTCCCAAGTAGCTGGGACTACAGGTGCCCGCCACCATGCCCGGCTAATTTTTTTTGTATTTTTAGTAGAGACAGGATTTCACTGTGTTAGCCAGGATGGTCTCAATCTGCTGACCTCGTGATCTGCCCGTCTCGGCCTCCCAAAGTGCTGGGATTACAGACATGAGCCACCGCGCCTGGCTCTTTTCCTTTTTAAAAAAGCTCCTAAATTCTATGACTTCAAGGGAGCTTCAGAGAAAAGTAATTGCGATTTCTGTATACTTGGTAAAGCAAAAGCTAGACTCACACAGCCACCACCCTGGAACAGCCTCAAGCTACTCTTCTGTGCCTGGTGGCCTTCAGGGGACCCCACTGGGATACCCACTCCATGGTCAGTGGCTGTCCCCAGGTTCCCCCACTCCTCCCCACACACACCTGCAGGGCTGGGCTGGGGACCTTAAGGTGTTTTGTCTCCTGCTGCTTGCCAGGTGGTGGAGCAGAGAGGCCAGAAACCCAGTGCCCTGTGCTGATATCTGGAACTTGCCTTACAGTAGCTTATATTTTCCTTAATACTAGGAAACTAACACTTTATTTTTAGCGTTGGATATTACTTGTCAAATTGTTTTTCTCACTAGCTTTGTTTATGGATTTTATTTTTTACCATCTCCAATTTCCAGTGGGAACTAAGACTTAAAAAAAATCATATGCAAAGCATCTTTTATGAGACTACATCTGTGCCTTCTAAGGAAAGGCGGCAATGGTGTGTATTTTGATTTAACTTGGGAAGGATTGACTGGTGTTCTTGCAAATGCATCTGTCTATAAACGGTCCCAGCTTCTGTACACAGCCTGGAACTCATTCCATTGAGCCGAGTGTTTATAGATAATAGAGCTTTATTGTGGTAAAAGAAGCGAAGAGCTAATATTTTTATCTTATTTGAATAATTGTATCGCAGGCTCTAGCACATGTCAAGCTTGGCACTATTAACATTTTGGGGCAGATAATTTTTTATTGGAGTTGAAGCTGTCTTGCGTATGTGGTATTTTTAGCAGCATGCCTGGCCTCTAGCTATTAGATGCCAGTGGCACCCCACTCCCCCAGTCCCCAGTTAAAAGGAAAATGTCTCTAAACATTGCTAAACTCCCTGGAGGGGTGAGGGGGAAGTGGTGGTTGTGGTGACAAAATCTTTCTGGGCAACCAGGATTTCTGGGGTCATAGGAACCTTGAAATCCAGCCACCTCCTGGCTGTGGAAGGCTCCCTACCTGGGAGCCCCTTGGTGGTAGGGGTGGGGCATTAATGAATGGTGTGTGGACACCTCCACAGGAGCTGCGACTCCCTCTGCCTGGGAGAACTTGTTTCATTGTAACTTTTCTGCAGTTGAGTTGCTATTAATAACCGCTGCAGCCTCTAGGATCTCTCTTGCCCCTGTGGTTGCAGAGGCCCTAGAGTTGTGAGCTGGGGAAAGAACTGGATCTAGCCTGCACTGAACGGGTACAGGGATTAAACTGGAAGAGCTCTGCCCTATGGGATGGAGTCCTGGAGCCGGGTTTCCCCCGTCGCCTGGGGATGCAGTTACAAATCTCAGTCCCCCAGCTCTGACCAGGGCTGGATGAGCTGCTAGGCAGGCCTGGCACCTGCTTGAAGCATTAGTAATGCAGAGGCACATGTGGGCATGCCTATGTGCACATGCTAGAAAATGGTCCATTGTGGAAAGACAGCTATTCAAACTCCATATCTACTGTATGGGTATCATTTATTGGATAACTTAGGACATTGAAAAAATCATTTCCTGGCCAGGTGCGGTGGCTCACGCCTGTAATCCCAGCACTTTGGGAGGCTGAGGTGGGCGGATCACTTGAGGTCAGGAGTTTGAGACCAGCCTGGACAACATAGACCAAAAATACAAAAAATTAGCCAGGCGTGGTGACGCACACCTGTAATCCCAGCTACTTGGGAGGCTGAGGCATGAGAATCACTTGGGAGGCAGAGGTTGAGGTGAGCCAAGATCGTACCACTGTACCCCAGCTTGGGCAATAGAGCAAGACTCTGTCTCAAAAATAAAAAAGTAAAAATAATTTCCTGCTTTGGTATTGCTTTACATTTTGAATTATATGAGAATACTATGGCACTTGTGGTATATGTAAGGCTTCCACATCTCCGAGGGCGGCCTGGGGTTCTGCATTGTCAGTAACTCCCCAGTTGATTTCTACTTTTTTTTTTTTTTTGAGACCTGTTCTCACTGTTGCCCAGGCTGGAGTGCAGTGGCACAATCATAGCTCCACTGCAGGCTCACGCTGCAGCCTCAACACCCTGGGCTCAAGTCATTCTCCCACCTTAGCCTCCTGAGTAGCTAGGACTACAGGCAGGCACCACCAAGACTGACTAATTTTTTAAACAGTTTTAGTAGAGATGAGGTTTCACTATGTTGCCCAGGCTAGTCTTGAACTCATGGCTTCAAGCAATCCTCTGGCCTCAGCCTCCTGTGTATCTCAGACTACAGGCTCACACTACCATGCCTGGCTAAATAAAAAAAAATTTTGTAGAGACAGGGGTCTCACAATGTCACCCAGGTTGGTCTTGAACTCCTGGACTCAGGAGGCTTGTACCTCAGCCTCCCAAAGTCCTGGGGTTACAGGCATGAGCTACTGTGCTGGTCACCATGTGGTTCCTTTTTTCCCCCCAATAACCAAGCTAACAAAGGAACCAGGTGATTCTTATGCATATCAACACTTTGGGCCCATGGCTTCAACTGCAGGAAACTTAACGGTGGGGCTTCCCTGAGACACCCAGGCCCCGCCCCCTGTGTTCTGCCCCAGCTGGGCGGGGTTCTCTGCTGGTGCACACGCAGCTTCCTGGGATTTCACTTCACTGCTCATCTATGTTCCATTTTTTTCTGTTTTTGTTTTCTGGAACTTGCATTAGATAGGAGACCTCCTGGACTGATCCCCTAACTCCCCCTCCCCACATTTTCCTTCTCACCTTCTCTTGGTTTAAGTATTTGTAAGCATGTTTGTTAAAAATGTTTATTGGGAACTTTTCTAGTACAAATATATTACATCCTTATTACACAAAATTTGGAAAACACGAAAAAGGAAAAGTCAGGCAAAACAAAGCCCAGGACCTCACTACCCAAGACTGCCACAGTGTCTTCTCATGTGTCTCTTTCATTCTAGTGTATTTCCTTTTCTTTTTAAATTTCTTCTTCTTTTTTTTTAATCAAAGACATACATGCACATGGCTGAAAAATCAATGAATACCAAAAGGCTTATAAAGAAAAACATGAGGCTGAGCGCGGTGGCTCATGCCTGTAATCCCAGCTACTCAGGAGGCTGAGGCATGAGAGTCGCTTGAACCCGGGAGGCGGAGGTTGCAGTGAGCCAAGATTGCGCCATTGCACTCCAGCCTGGGCAACAAGAGCGAGACTTCGTCTCAAATAAATACATAAAAACATTAATCTCCTTTCCCACTTCTCTCTACTCTTCATTCTGCTTCCCAGAAGGCCCCTGTCTAGAATGCTGTGGTTGTTTCTTCTGTATGTAGTCCATATTTCTAAATAATAAGCTTATATTATCATGTACTTAGTTATCCATCTTGGGTACAATCTTTTGGTTTCCTGTGGTACTTGAGGGCTCAACTCCCTCGTACCACTCCCGTCTCTCTGCCCTTCTCTCCCTACTGCATCCTTCCCACATGGTGATATCACAACTGGAGGGTTAAAGGATAGTCAGGCCTCACTGTTGCATGATCAAATTGTATAATATTTTACTTTTCCTGCAGGCAATAATTATATCATTTTATAAAATTTTGTAGTTTTCTATGCATCTACCACTACCCAAGGATTTTTTGGTTCCTAAATACTTCAACAGATCTTCCCAACAAAATATCCTGTAATGGTTTTTCCAAATGCTCAGATCATACCACCTTCGGTCTCCTGCTTCCCAGATGCCCAGGCCCCGCCCTGTGTTCTGCCCCAGCTGGGCAGGGTTCTCTGCTGGTGTGTACGCGGTTTCCTGGGATTTTACTTCGCTGCTCATCTATGCTCCATTTTTTCTGTTCTTGTTTTCTGGAACTTGCATTAGACAGGAGACCTCCTGGATTGATCCCCTAATTCCCCTTCCCCATATTTTCCATCTCACCTTCTCTTGGTACAACTTTCTGGAAGATTTTTTTTTTTTTTTTAACATTTCTTCCTTGAGATATAATCTGTGAGATTTTGTCAGCCTTATCTGACAAGCTTTCTATTGAATTGTTAAATTTCAGCTGCTACATTTTTACTTTGTGAGAGTTCTTTCTTTTACCCTGTTTATTCTTATCTGACTTGCTCCCTTGGTGGCTCCCCCCATCTCTCTCTATACATATGTGTGTGTACATCTATGTGTATATATGTGTATATGTACACACATATACACACATATGTACACACATAACATATATGTGTGTATATGTATGTTAATACCTTATAGAAGCTTTAATCTGTTTCATCCATTGATTGTGTTTCTGCCTGTTCTTTTTTTTCTGATTGCTTTATTCATTTACTTATCAATCAAATATTTATTGAGTTCCTTTTATGTGCCAGGTATTGTTCTAGTTGTTGGGAATATAATGGTGAGATAAAGCTCTCTGTCCTTATGAAGGTTGTATGCTAGCAAGGGAAAATAATAAACAAATGAATTATATTATGGCTATGAATAAAAGTTAGGCAGGTGAAAGCGTTTTCTTTTTTTTTTTTTTGACCACTGTCAGAAAAGAAAGTGTTGTTTTCAATAAAGTGTTCAGAGAAGATGTCTCTGTCTGAGGCTTCTTTACTCCCATGTCTGCCTCCTGGGCTGGGAGGACTCATGTGGCTTGGGCTTCCTTACAGCGTGGCAGCCGGGATCTAAGAGGGAATGTTCTGAGAGCAAGGTTTCCACAGAACTAACTACAAGGCCTCTGTGGGTTATAGGAGAGTCATTAAGCCTAACCCAGATTTAGGGGAGGGGAATCAGACTGTCCTTTTTGATGGAAGACTGGCAAAGTCACATTGCAAAAGATCGTAGGTGAGAGGAAGTGTCTTGGATGTCTTTGAAAAATACAATGTGCCCCACGTTTTAACACCCTCTATTCTGTTCAGCTGGTTGCTATTTCTCCATCCACTTTGTCTTCAAACATTTCTTGAAGTTGAATATCTCTGGGTGCTGCTTTTTTTTGTTGTCCTTATGAGTGAATAGCCTTTTATTATCTGTTCACTGCCTAGTTGGGTTTGAAAAGAGGAAGGGGATAGATGCATGCCACCAGTTGGCTATTTTTGAGTAGTAGTCCCGATGATCTACAGTGCAAGGCTGTTGAAAATTGGTATGAGAAAACAATGGTAGAACTTAGGAATGGCTGAAGTAAAATATTTTCTCTCTTTACCTTTTCTCTGCTCTTGATTTATTTAGGAAGAAATAAAGGTGCATGGAGGTTAGGTAACTTTCCAAAATATCGCTCAGCTAGCTGCAGAGCTGCAACTGCATTTGCATTTCAACTTGTGTTTTACAAATTTTTTGGGATATAATGAAAGAAATCCAATAGAGCCCTGTGTGGTGGCTCAAGACTGTAATGCCAGCTACTCCAGAGGCTGAGGGGAGAGGATTGCTTGAGCCCAGGAGTTCAAGACCAGCTTGAGTAACACGGGGAGACCTCATCTCTAAAAACAAAACAAAACAGAAAAGAAAACAATCCAACAAACAATTTTAAAAACAACCGCCTAAGAAACAACAACCTATTCAGAGGTCAAAGGAGTTTGGGAATCTAAGTTAAGCAAAGTTAAACAACTTACTTTTTTTTTTTTTGAGATGAGGTCTCACTTTGTTGCCCAGGCTAGAGTGTGGTGGCACAATCTTGGATCACTGCAATGTCTGCCTCCTTGATTCAAGCAATCCTTCCACCTCAGCTTCCCGAGTAGCTGGGACTAGAGGCACATGCCACCTCGCCTGGCTAATTTTTGTATTTTTAGTAGTGATGAGACTTCACCATATTGCCCAGGCTGGTCTCAAACTCTGGGGCTCAAGTGATCCACCTGCCTCAGCCTCCCAAAGTGCTGAGATTACAGGTGTGAGCCACCATGCCCAGCCAACAACTCTTTCTTTCCTTTTCCCTCCCTCCCTCCCTCCCTTCCTGCCTTCATTTCTATTTCATAATTGTAAACTGAACTCTGCAAACCAGCTAGGCATGGAAAGGAATAAGGAAAACATAGAACTCAAAGGGAACTGCAGCGAGAACACAAAGATTCTAGGATACTGCGAGTAAGTGGGGTGGAGGGTGCTCTCCTGAGTTACAGAAGGAATGGTCTGGTAGTGAAGATAAAACACAAGGCAAACTTAAGAGTTGTCCACAGTCAGCAATGGTGATCTTCTTGTTGGCCTCGCCATTCCTGGACCCAAAGCGCTCCATGGCCTCCACAACATCCCTGTCTTCTTTCACCTTGCCAAAGACCACATGCTTGCCATCCAACCACGCAGTCTTTTTTTAAATTTTTTTTTTTGAGACAGAGTCTTGCTCTGTCACCAGGCTGGAGTGCAGTGGTATGATCTCAGTTCACTGCAACCTCTGCCTCTGGGGCTCCCTTGCTGGGCATCCCCTGCAGAGTCACGACTGCTCCCTGGGCCAGGCTTTCCTGGGAGCCCTCCGAGCTCAGATAGCCAGGCTCTCAGGCCTTGTGCCTGCCTCAGCCAGGCCCCCACCCTAGGTACAGGCGGCCCCTCCTGGCTTCTCCTGTAGGGCACCTCCCTGTCCCCCAGCCCCCCAGGAAATGGTGCTTTCCTGGTCCTGCCTCTGGGCCTTCCCAGGCAGCTGCTGCCTTAGCCATCTGGCCCTTCTGGGCTCCTGTCCTAGGCCATGGGGAGGTCTAGGGATTCTCCTGCCTCAGCCTCCGGAGTAGCTGGGATTATAGGCATGTGTCACCATGCCTGGCTAATTTTTTGTATTTTTGGTAGAGATGGGGTTTCGCCATGTTGGCCAGGCTGGTCTTGAACTTCTGATCTCAGGATCCTCCTGCTTCCACCTCCCAAAGTGCTGGGGTTATAGGTGTGAGCCACTGCGCCTGGCCACATACAACCATTCAGTCTTGGCAGTGTAGATGATAAATGGAATCATCTGTGTAGGGTTCAGCATTTGCCATGGACAGGATGCCAGGACCTGTACACCTCGGGTTGAAGTTCTCATCAAATTTCTCCCCGTAGATGGACTTGCCACCAGTGCCATTACGGCTGACACATAAACCCCGGAATAATTCAGTGAGAAAAGGAACCTTACAACCAAATCCTTTCTCTCCAGTGCTCAGAGTGAAAGTTTTCTGCCGTCTTTGGAATCTTGTCTGCAAACAGCTCGAAGGAGATGTGGCCCAAGGGCTTGCCATTGACGATGTTGAAGAACACAATGGCGTTGATCATGGCTGGTAGTACGCGGCTTCTGGTGGTGGCAGGAGTGTCTGGGAAGCACAACTTTTTTTACTCAGACTTTTCGGAGGCCTTTTTTTTTTGAGACAGGGTCTCGCTTAGTTGCTCAGGCTGGAGTGCAATGGCAGCGTGACCATGGCTCATTGCAGCCTCAACCTCCTGGGCTCAAGTGATTCTCCCACCTCAGCCTCTCGAGTTGCTGGGACTACAAGCATGTGCCAGCTAATTTTTGTGTTTTTTGTAGAGACGGGGATCTGTCTGTGTTGCCCAGGCTGGTCTCAAACTCCTAGATTCAAGTGATCTGCCTGCCTTGGCCTCCCAAAGTGCTGGGATTACAGGTGTGCATGGCCTCTGAGGCTTCAGTGTGCTAGGGAGGCAGGGTTTGAGTTTCCGAGTTCACGTGACTGCTTTTGCGGGGTGTCTCATGTAGACCGTAATTATTTAAATACATTTACAAGTGGCTCTCAGAGTGTCCTAGTCACACTTCCCTTTCCCATCTTGTAATTATACCACCAACAGAGATCTGAATAGCATGGATAGATGGTCAGTGCTTTCATAGGATCAAAAGAGTTTGCATACTTAGTAACTGATGTTTTCATGTACCTCTGTTTAGTAACCA
This sequence comes from Papio anubis, assembly GCF_008728515.1. Lineage (NCBI taxonomy): Eukaryota > Metazoa > Chordata > Mammalia > Primates > Cercopithecidae > Papio > Papio anubis. Next base: position 89,868,315 of record NC_044985.1, on the reverse strand, counting down.
GGTGGGCTCATTTAGGCAAGCAATTTAAGAGCTTTTCATTCATGTCTGGAGGGCCAAAGAAAGGAGGTTCTTCAACACTAGATTTGTTTTTTTCAGCTCCAACATTCACTGCTCACTGGTAGCTGACTTGAGAAAGTTGTTTCGCTATTGTTGACTACGGTTTAGGAAACATCTATTTTCAATCTTTTGCGCATTCAGGGTCATTTCACTTTTGGCCACCAGATGGCAGAGCACGGTCGTGCTTCACTGCTTGGGTTTTCTCTGCAGTGGGTTTGTGCTGCGGGCTGGCACAGGAGTGGCTGAAGCTGTGAGCCTCTGAGGAACAGCTGTGTTCTTGGAACACATGGGACACTGGATTCTATCTTGTTTTAATGATTCCTGGACTTATTTCTTACTATGTCAGTTCTTAGGACAGTATAACTGAGCCAGAAATAGGACTTTTATAAAAAGTGCTTTATTTTTCCTGAATGAGTTGTCAGCTCCTGCTATTGACTTGCCGACATTTGTTGTTTTGAGGTCAGTTTTCTGATTGCATAACAAGTAATTTTTTTTTTTTAGTTGGAAAGATTAGGTGAAGAAATTTGTCAAATTTTATTTTTATTTTTGTGTACAGGGTCTCATTCTGTTGCCCAGGCAGTGGCGTGATCATAGCTCATTGTCATCTCAAGCTCCTGTTCCCAAACATGATCCTCTCAAGTAGCTGGGACTACAGATGTGCATCACCACTGCTGGCTAAGTTTTGAAGAATTAAAACTCCTTCCATTCAGATTGCTAACTTTGACACTGTGCAAAGCCCTAAAGGGCCTGACAACACCTCTATCTTTCAAATTTGGATCTCAAGAACAAGGATGTGATTAAAGATCTGTATGGATGTGGGATGATTTCTGCTTTTCTAGTCCAAGGCTGGATCCTCTTTTGCGAAGAGGGTGAGGATTAAGATACAGATAAGATTCAGGAGAGATGGGGCCCCGAGGGAAGGCAGAGGGGCCAGGACAGCAAACAGTAATCTCCCCTGGGTGGTTTGGCTGGGGAACTTATGATTATGGACCTACGAGGAGGCAGGGAGTTCTAAAGAGGCCTGACTTCCCCTCCCCAACCTTTTTTTCGAGGCAGGGTTACACTCTATCACCCAGGCTGGAGTGCAGTGGTATGAACATGGCTCACCACAGCCTCAACCTCCTGGGCTCGGTTGATCCTCCCACCTCAGCCTCCTGAGTAGCTGGGACTACAGACGTGAACCACCACGCCCAGCTAAGTTTTGTATTTTTTTGTAGAGACATGGTTTTGCCATGTTGCCAAGGTTAGTCTGGAACTCCTGGGCTCAAGCGATCCTCCCACTCCAGCCTCCCAAAGTGCTGGGATTACAGGCATGAGCCACTGTGCCTGGCCTGTAAAACCCTTTGAAATGAAGAAAATTTAAAGAGCAGTATGTTTGCAGCTGGTTTGGCAGACATTCTCAAACTGGTTCTTGAGGATTGGAAATGGGAAGACAAACGAAGGAAGAGCAGATCTTCATTTCTTCTCACCATCCTTTCATCCTCTGTGCCCAGCACTGAGATTTGGGTGATGACTGTCCTCTTTTTCTCTCTACCCACATGTAGAAATTCTAGCACACTGTGGCTCATTAGGTGCTCTGTGACGGCAGCTGGAAGGTGAGGTGAGTGCCTGTTCACTGCCTCCTGCCACGTCCTCTCTTAACATCTAAAGAACAGCCCGTGGGGAGGAATCGACATGTAAGAAGTCCTGGCTTGGGCTCCAGCAGGCATGCCACTGAGCGTGTTATTCTAGGAAAGAACAGGGCGGCCAGGGCTGTCCATGGTGTGATGGTCTGTGGCAGTGTGGTTTGAGTCTGGGGCATGTTCCCAGCATCTACTCCTTCCAGCAGCCAGAAGGGGTCCTTCCCTTCCAGGATGGTGCTCGGAGGGGCCGCTGCCACCTCCTGCACCCAACCTGCCCTCAGCTTCTCTTTGGCTTCCCCATCTCACTGGGAGGGCCCCGGAGTTCACTGTATTGTCTGCCCTTGAATCTTCAAGTTTCCATCCCCCTGGGGGCAACAAAGAAGCCCCATCCTGTAACTCAAGGGCTGTGCCTGTGTTCTCAGTGGGAACACAGCCATCCCCACTGCAGTCAGGGGCCAAGGGCTCATGAGAGCATCTTGTCTAGTATGAGCCCTGGGGTGAGATGTTGGAAGGATGGACGAGATGCCCTTTCCCAAGGTCTCTTTCTTTCCTATCATTCTAAATTTCCGCTGTGTTTTGAGACCCTTGAATTGTCGAGGCCACAAAAGTGAAAAACATGACAATTATTTATTGTCACTATTGCCATCTGTCTGATTCTCTGCTGGCACCCAAGGCCCCTCATCAATCTCTATGAACATCAAACAGATTACCACTGTTTAAGAAAAAAGAAACGCTTTCATGAAAGATTATAAAAAGATGCAACTGGCGTTAGCCCCCTCGTTGGGACCCAGCACCATCAAGGGGGCCGGCATAAAGCAAGCTGTCCCCAAAAGCACATCGGGGTGAGTGTTGAGCTCAAACGTGGCTCCCGTGAAAGATGGGATTTTTCTTTTCCACGGCGCTTGTCTTTGTGTAGACATACCCGCTTTGCTTCCTGACGCCTTGTCTTGTCCCGCAAGATACCTTGGTTATACTTCTCCCAACATCAGAGAATTTTTAAAAGCCTAGTTGAAAGAATCATAATAAAAATCTATAAGCACTGGGCTTTTATGTATTTCACTTTTATTGAATTCCTTCTAGTATAAAAGTAGCCTATTTTGTAGTGTTCAGTGCAACGCCTATCTGCAGGTAGAATACACTGAGTGAGGGCTGAGAGGCAGAGGCCAGTGGGAAGAGAACGGGCCAAGCTGGGTGGGGGTGGAGGCATGATCACATTCCAAGTCAAGGCCACTCCCAAATCTCTCATTTCCTTCTGTTTCCTTTTTGCATTTATGTTTTTCTTTTTTTCCTTTTGAGACGGAGTCTTGCTCTGTCACCCAGGCTGGAGTGCAGTGGCACAATCTCGGCTCACTGCAGTCTCCGCTTCCCAGGTTCAAGCGATTCTCCTGCCTCAGCCTTCCAAGTAGCTGGGACTACAGGCATGCGGCACCACACCCATCTAATTTTTGTATTTTTAGTAGAGATGGGGTTTCACCATATTAGTCAGGCTGGTCTTGAACTCCTGACCTTGTGATCTGCCTGCTTCAGCCTCCCAAAGTGCTGGGATTATAGGCATGAACCACAGTGCCTGGCCGTGTTTATGTTTTTCTATAGGTTGGGTGATTTTCTAATCTAGCTGGAGGGTGTCTCCTACATTTCATTTTTTTTTTTTTTTTTTTGACGTCACCTTGGGTTAATGATCAAGTAAATGACAAGAAAAGAACACAGAACTAACAGCATCAAAACAGCTTTGTTTGGTGCTTTTTGATAAAACCCTCATTTCTTCCTAGTTTTATTCAGAAATCCAGGTGTGGAATCAAACTGTGCATGCATGTCAGCTCATAGCCTGTTTTCAGTGTAACTTCCTGTGCTATCTCAACGGGAAGAGATTTCACAGTAGTTGCTTCATCTCCCAGTCCAGCTTCCTTGTGTCTCTCATCTTCCTCTTCTCCAGCACTTTATCTACTATTGGTATAGCTGTGTTCTTTGGGTGCTGGGAGGTGCTTCACCGTGTCACTCAGGGTGAGTGACAAGCGTGACAGCCTCAGCCGTGGGTGTCTGTGAGTCACTCTGCAGGCTGGATGTAGAGTGCTACATCCACTCCCTCACATCCACTCCCTCCAGGCCAGGTGTGAGCCTCATCCTGCCACAGAGGGCAGGAGCATGTGATGAGGCTGGGGATGGGCAGGTCACCCTGCCCCACCTTCAGGACCAGGACCCACAGGGCACCTAAGCACCCAGTGCTGAGTTTGCTGACCGTATTTTCTCCTCTTTACCATGGCCAGGCTTCTGCCTGAGAATTCTCCCCAGCTTGCATGTCTGCATTTGGGGAACCTGCTCTCCTAGAATGTGACGTGCAGTCACGAGAGCTGGTGGGTAGGAAGGGGCTAGCCCAGCACCTGGCAGAGAGGAAGAATGCAGTGCAAACATGCCAGCCAGTGATTTCTGGCCCTAACAACTTGCCCTCTGTGGGTGTGTGTGTGTGTGTGTGTGTGTGGTGTGGGTGTTTTTTTTTTTTTTTTGGAGACAGAATCTCACTCTGTCGCCCAGATTGGAGTACAGTGGCATGATCTTGGCTCACTGCAGCCTCTGCCTCCCAGGTTCAAGCAATCCTCCTGCCTTAGCCTCCTGAGCAGTTGGGACTACAGGTGTGCATCAGCATGCCTGGCTAATTTTTGTATTTTTAATAGAGACAGGGTTTCATCGTGTTGGCCAGGCTGGTCTTGAACTCCTGGCCTCAAGTGATCCACTTGCCTCGGCCTCCCAAAGTGCTGGGATTACAGGTTTGAGCCACCGCGCCTGGCCGACCAGGCCTGTTTTACAGATGGAGAAATGGAGGCAGGGTATTTCTTGAGGTCCTAGGGTTTGCCGATCGTTGATGCAGGGCCTTGACTTGCCTTAGGCTCACACTTGTGGGGACTTGGGATGGTGCTGTGAAGTACATCTTTCCCAGCAACAAAACTGCATATGCTTGGCTACTCTTGGGCAAGGGTTTGTTTGCTTTTTGCCACCCAGGGCCCCTTCTGGGCTGACTCTGAGCTCCCCTTGCAGAAAGGGCTGGCTCGTTTTGACAACTGGCGTCTGCTGCCTGCTCTTACCTCTCACTGGTAAGGTGAGCCCGGATGTAGGGGGATGGGACTGCAAAGCTGAGCTTGAAGGCATCAGCGTGCTCACCTTTGCAGGGTTGGATGCTGTTTTTCACTCCCAGAATGACATGCGTCAAGTGTGTCTAAACCGTCTCTCTGGGACCTCCCTAAATTTGATATTTTGGTACAACCTGTTTCCAGTGCTGAAAAAGTACGTTTCTTCTACATTACTTCATTATCATTTAGGAAATTGCCTGTTCTCAATTATCCTGACACCTCAGGAGCGCACAGTCCTCGATTTTCTGTTTAAATTTCCATCTAGGGTTTTGAAAACATTTAAGATTCTTCAGGATGTCTGTACAACAGCCCTTTGTCTTTTTCTTTCCCTGCACCTTGTAACTTTTCAGGATGTGGTGTTATCTTTCTCCTGAGAACTGGAATTTACTGCAAAGAGGCTCTGTTGGTTACTTCATTTTGCCTTAGCCAAGCCCCAGCCCTCTTCAGAGGAAAAGACTGTACAGCGAATGGTGGAAAGGAAAGGGAAAACCCAAGGAGCATTACTTTCTGGTTAGCTGTTTTTATTTTTTTGAGACAGAATCTCACTCCATCACCCAGGCTGGAGTGCAGCGGTGCAATCTCAGCTCGCTGCAACCTCCGCCTCCTGGGTTCAAGTGATTCTCTGGCCTCAGCCTCCTGAGTAGCTGAAATTACAGAGGTGCGCCACCACACCCAGCTAATTTTTGTGTTTTTAGTAGAGACGGGGTTTTGCCATGTTGGCCAGGCTGGTCTCGAACTCCTGGCCTTAAGTGATCCACCTGCCTTCGCCTCTCAAGTGCTGGGATTATAGGCATGAGTCACTGTGTCCAGCCCTGGCTAGCTCTTTTTCTTAAAGTCTTGATTTGACTCGATTGAACACTATAGACTTAAAATATCTCCCTCTTTCCAAATGTGTCAAAATATTGCTTAAAATACTATTTAACTAGGGTCAATTTTTTTTTTTTTTCAAAGACTTGCTTTTTTTTTAAGACTTTTTTTTTTTTTTAAGACTTTTTTTTTTAAAGACTTTTTAAAAGTATTGCTGTGTAGCCCAGGCTGGAGTGTAGTGGCGTGATCTCGGCTCACTGCAACCTCCGCCTCCCAGGTCCCAGGTTCAAGCAATTCTCCTGCCTCAGCCTCCTGAGCAGCTGAGATTACAAGCGTGTGCTACCATGCCCAGCTAATTTTTGTACGTTTAGTAGAGACAGGGTTTCACCATGTTGGCCAGTCTGGTCTCGGACTCCTGACCTTGTGATCCACTCGCCTCGGCCTCCCAAAGTGCTGAGATTACAGGCATGAGCCACTGTGCCCAGCCGAAACCTTTAAACTATTTCGTCAGTAGGATGAAATGATACATTAAATATTATATTGAGACAGTCATCACAGAATCTGGCAAGAGTCTTACATTTTCCAGTGCTCCTCAGAGAGCTGCTACAGAGAGGTGGTGTCATCTGAGCACTATCTGGGCTGGCGTGGATGACTAGGGTGGCTCTATGTCTTCACTCATCCTTGCGGCGCACACGTGATGCATGACTTTATAGCCCTCCCATCTGATTCTGAGCTCAGACGTGAACTGGCTTTGGCCAATAAGATGTTAACAAATGGGACACACCCAGCTACTTGAAAAGGACTTGCTCTCTCTCTTGCTCCTCTGCCACCACCATGAGAAGAACAAGGCTAGGCCAGAGGAGAGAGGTGTGGGCCACAGAGCTAAGCTGCCCCAGTTGAGCCAGTCCAGATGAGCTCAGCCCTGGTTGGACCCCAAATGTATAAGGGAGTCCAGATGAGATCAGTGAACCTTATAGATGTGGGAGAAATGAATGTTAGCCTAGGCAATGTAGTGAGACCTTATCTCTACAAAAAATTTTAAAAATTAGCCAAGTCTGGTGGCATGCACCTATAATCCCAGCTGCTTGGGAGGCTGAGGTGGGAGGATTCCTTGAGCCTGTGAGGCGGGGGTTGCAGTAAGCCAAGATTGCACCACTGTCCTCCAGCCTGGGTGACAGAGTGAGACCCTGTCTCAAAAGGTTTGCTATTATTTGGCAGTGAGGCTTTGTGACTGGTTGTTTTATGGCACATGGTTATGTTATGGACTAAATGCTGTATTCTTCCCAAAATTCATATGATGAATTAAAATGAAGGAAATAAAATGGATTAGTCCATTTTCACACTGCTGATAAAGACATACCTGACACTGGGGAATTCATAAAAAAAGTTTAATGGACTCATAGTTCCATGTGGTTGGGGAGTCCCCACAATCATGGTGGAAGGTGAAAGGCACATCTCACATGGCAGCAGACAAGAGAGCTTGTGCAGAAAAACTCCCCCTTATAAAACCATTGGATCTCGTGATAATTATTCACTATCACGAGAACAGCACAGGAAAGACCTGCCTCCATGATTCAATTACCTCCCATTGGGTCCCTTCTACAACACGTGGGAGTTCAAGATGAGATTCGGCTGGGGACACAGCCAAACCATGTCAAAGTCCTAACCCCTAATGTGATGGTATTTGGAGATAGGGCCTTTGGGGACAATTAGGGTTAGAAGAGGTCAGGAGGGCAGTGCCCCATGGTCTGAGGGGATTAGTGTCTTTTTAAGAAGAGACACTAGAGAGCTCAGTCTCTCTCTTACTTGCATTCTCTAATGTCAGTGGGGGCCATGTGAGGACACAGGGAGAAGGCAACTGTCTGCAAGCCAGGAAGAGGGCCTGTACCAGAAACTGACCACGCTCATCTTGGACCTCCAGACTCCAGAAGTGTGAAAAATACATGTCTGTTGTTTTCGCCTCCCAGCCTGTGGTGGTTTGTGACGGCAGCTGAGCAGACCAACACAGGTGGCAACAGCAAGCTCACGCGGTGGCAGAGGAAAGGCAGGGGTCCTGGGCAACTTCCTGGAACCTGGAGCTCTTTGCACACTTAGGCACACCCTCGAACCTTGTTCCGAATGCATGTGCGAATGTCGGAAACCCCTCTCTTCCCTTTTCCTTCCAAGTTCTGTGATATAACTTATTAATACATTATTTTAGGCAGATAGGAAAAGGGGTCCTTGGGAAGTTTTCCTTTTTTTTTTTTTTTGAGATGGAGTCTCACTCTGTCGCCCAGGATGGAGTGCAGTGGTGCAATCTCGGCTCACTGCAAGCTGCGCCTCCCGGGTTCAGGCCATTCTCCTGCCTCCACCTCCCGGGTAGCTGGGACTACAGGCGCCTGTGACCACGCCCGGCTAAGTTTTTGTATTTTTAGTAGAGAAGGGGTTTCACCGTGTTAGCCAGGACGGTCTTGATCGCCTGACCTCGTGATCTGCCAGCCTTGGCCTCCCAAAGTGCTGGGATTACAGGCATGAGCCACCGCACCTGGCTGAAGTTTTCATTTTTTTTTAAAGCATCTCTAGAAAAGTTTCCTGTGAACCCCCAGCTCTTAGAGCAAGGCTGGCAACCTTTGATATGCAAGTGCCGGCCATTAGAAACTGGGTCCACCCAACATGGGGATTCCCACCCTCTTCTTTTTGCCATTGCCCCACATGTGCCTGGCAACATGGCCACCTCCACATATCCCCACGTGTGTAGAACATCATGGTGCCCTGTATTTGCATATTAAAAGGCTAGGGTGGGAGGGCCAGCTTTTTCATGGGCTACGTGAATGACATGCCTAGTCAAACCAATCCCCTGAGCCCTATGGAAAACAGACACCGCCTCCTCCAGCCTCTGTATATATACCTGGTTGGTATCGGTGGCAGGTGGGATTCCCTCTCTCAGCTTTGGAGCCCCACCTCCCTTTGTCTCTATACAGGGAGCTTCTTCCTTCTGCCTTCTCTTTTCTTTCTTGTCTATTAAACGCTCAGCTCCTTAAAACCACTCCACGTGTGTCTGTGTGGTTTTATCTAATTCGACTTGAGACTAAGAACCTGGTGTTCCTCCACTCATCAGAGCCGCATCAGTTCTTCATTTGGTGCCCTCTCCTTGCCCACGGGCTCCAGGTCGAGGCTGGGCTCTTTGACACCAACCTGCCATCTGTATGCTGGGCCCGTGCTCTCTGCCCAGACGGAGGCCAGGCTTCCGACCTTCTGATCACCTCCTCATTGCCAAGCGTAACAAACCCTCCCAGGCTGCCGCACTTCTCCTTTTCAACTCCCAACTGTCTTTTCTTTCCTTTGTCCGTTTCAAATGACAACCTGATAGAAAAAGGAAGAGTTTGAGATGTAGTCAGGATACTTTCTGATTTCATTCTCTAATAAGTAGATATAATTTTTTTGGTAATTCCTACTTAAACAGAACTAAAACTGATGTTGGACAATGGAAATAATTTGATAGAAACAGGTAAAAATGGGAGTCTCCCTGATTTTAAGCTTTGGGCATCACATTATAATTAGTGTTTACTTAGGGTTCATACATAGGAAAGAAAGGATTTGGTCCCTGAATTCCAATAAAGAGGTCTGCTGTATAGCCAAGAAGTGTATTAACCCTAGTTAGAACCCATTTGAAAAAATTCAATTCCATATTATACTGTTAAGATTATACATATTGTCAGGCCTCTGAGCCCAAGCTAGCCATCGTGACCTGCACGTATACATCCAGATGGCCTGAAGCAACTGAAGATCCACAGAAGTGAAAATAGCCTTAACTGATGACATTCCACCGTTGTGATTTGTTTCTGCCCCAACCTAACTGATCAATGTACTTTGTAATCTCACCCACCCTTAAGAAGGTTCTTTGTAATTCTCCCCACCCTTGAGAATGTACTTTGTGAGATCCACTGCTGCCTGCAAAACGTTGCTCCTAACTCCACCGCCTACCCCAAAACGTGTAAGAACTAATGATAATCCACCACCCTTTGCTGACTCTCTTTTCGGACTCAGCCCGCCTGCACCCAGGTGAAATAAACAGCCTTGTTGCTCACACAAATCCTGTTAGGTGGTCTCTTCACACAGACGCATGTGACACATATAAAGGTTTACAATTAGGAAACTGTATAATCATATTTGTTTCATTATCTGATATTTATTAAATGATATGTATTTTAAATATTAAAATGTAGTAAGTGGAATTAAAGAGTAAAGGAACTTAATCTTATGCCCAGGGACTTAAGGGCCACTTGAGGTTTTGCTTCTGTGGGTGCATTTGGGAGGTGAGGATGATCAATGTGAGATACCAGAAAAGAAAAGTGGAAGGTCAAAAGCTTATTAGTGTTGTTTGTAGAAGGTATTTATCACACTCTCTCCCCAAAAGGATTTAAGATGGCTTATTTAGTTTTCTGTTTGGAGTTGGCATAAAAAATGGTGACGAAGAAGCAGCAAATTGTTGGAAATAAAGGTGAGAGTTGGAAGCCAGGTTGGTGGGGCAGGGCAGATTTGGTACTTCTGGGTGACCTTAAACCATTCTGTGCTATTCAGACTCTCAGATGAAAGAGCTTTCATCCACCCTATTCCTTTAATCCACCCCATTCCTTTAATCCCCTTCAACGCCCATCAGGAAGGGGCGGAATCTTCCCTGGGACAGGGTGAGGAGGGGTCTCCTAGAAGCATCAGAATAATGTCAACAGAAAACTCTTTCATGCATTCAGTCCACTTGAGTAAGAACTGCTGGGCCCCACCATGGATGAACCTGACCTTAGACACAGTAATAGGGCAACAGCTGTTCAAGCAGGAGTATCTAAGCCTGTCCATGAAATTTGTGTATCTCTTCAAACATGAGAAATAAGACAATGATTTAGTCACACAGGGAATCCATTAGGCTTAGCAATTTGATTTCTACTTCCTTAAGATCTCTTCTTGAGGGGTTGGGGGCAGGGATGCCTTTATAGTTAGCATAATAGATCTGATTAGTCTCCCCAGGGATTCCTGGCTTGTTCTTTGGGTGATTTTAAGAACGTGAATTTTTTTTTTTTTTTAAATGTCAGTCTTGTCTGAAAAGAAAATAGGTTATGAGCTCTGATCACTTACCCTTTCAGATTAACATTGAAATGCTAGAGGTTGGAGTTCTGTCAAATGGGGCAGCAGAAAATATGGTTATCTCCAAACAGGGGAAGTGCAGATTAACAAATTTCATATCCAATAATATTTATCGAGCGTTTGCTTTGTTAAACTGAAAATTCTCCATTCTGAGTCAGTGAGTGTTCAAAGCTTCACAGAATAAATCTGTATTAAATGAAAAATAAATCAATTGTCACGGTCGTATAGCCCAGAAAATTTACAGCTGAAGTAAGACAGAGAAAAGTGATCCCCGCCTTCCTCTTTCCCTCCAGCCCCCAGCATCCCTTCACACCGGCAAGTGGCCTGGGCACACACAAGTCAGCTCAGGATTATTTTGGCTCTTACGAAAAAGGCTGCAATGAGTTCACCATAACTTTGTTTGTTTCATTGTATCAGCAGCAGTTCCGATGCAGAGCGTTAGAACTGGAAGCTCTGTGGCTTCATCCAGCCATTGCCTGGGCTAGCTGCGCTGCCTTTCTTTCGAAAATCTTTTAGTAACACAAGAAAATCAGACGATCGTGTTTATTTTTCAAGTGATTTAATTAATTCAGTTGAAAGCTTAAAAGAAGAGGTCTTGGAGAATTTTTGGCAGCGCTACTCTCATCCACATTTCAAAGGGGGAAAACAATTATTTCCTATTCTAGAGTTTAGCGTCGGAGGGGGGCTTTTATTTTAACAGCCAAAAAATTGTCTTACTGAAGAATAAAAGAATTTTGCTACCGAGAGTCACAAGGTGTGGGGAGTAGGACACCAGCTTAGGGGCGGGACACTCTACCTTTGACCAAGAGTGATGCCACTTTCCTCCAGTCTTCCCAACTACAGCTTTTGGGGTTTGGCTCTCCGAAGTTCCTTCTAGCTTTACTGTTAAATAGTGGCCCTGTGTAGCTGAACTAGCAATAATTCTAGAAGGAAGCTGGAGACAGTGCACCCCCCTACCCCCGCCCCCATCTTTTCCGGTGTGGCAGATGAGAAATTGAAGGTACCTCTGATTGGTCCCCTCCTGCAACCAATAAGGCTGGTTGCAGGCCAAGTCTTCATTTGCATAGGAGTATAACTTTGTAACTTCACTTCAGCCTCTGATTGGTCACTTTCTGCAACCAATCAGATGTTTGCATAGGGTGTAACTTTATAACTTTGCTTCAGTCTCTGATTGGTTCCTTTCTGCAACCAATCAGACTGATCATGGGCCACTACATTTACATAGCTGTACATAGTAACCAATGGAAAACTTCTAGAGTGTATTTAAACCCTAGAAAATTCTGTAACTGGGCCCTTGAGCCACTTGCTCCTGCCTGCTTCCACACTGTGCCGTGTACTTTCAAGAAATCTCTGCTTTTGTTGCTTCATTGTTTCCTTGCTTCGTGGGTTTTGTCCAATTCTTTGTTCAAGACGCCAAGAACCTGGAGACTCTCCACCAGTAACAACACTACAACAGCACAGATGAGTAGTTGTGACAGAGGCCCCAAAGCCCAAAATATTTATATTCTGGCCCTTTACAGGAAAAGTTGGCCAACTCGGACTAGCGGAATGGTGGCATTCCCGAATTAGTATAATGCATATGAGAGGAAGAGCAATCTACAGTGAAAATGATGAGTTTCTTATATTGAGCTTCTGTTAGGTATCTGTCTACAGATGAGCAATGTATTTATTTAACGAGAAATCTCACATTCATTAAAATGAAGAACTGAACCAAAAGCAAAGACGTTTATAAGGGTTCTGGAAAGTGCTAACACAGAGACAGATACCTTTGATATTGGCTCTGAACTTGTAGCATGGGAAAGAGAAAACCTCATATTCAAAGGGTTTCATTTCTAGCCCCCGATGAGGCATAAAATGTACCAAAAACATAAACAGAGTACTTCCTCCAGGAGGCCTGAAGACAGAATGGAGGCAGATTCATGCACATGTGGAAACTGGGAACTCAGCTTATTACCAGCAGCTATTTAGGGCGATTCTGTGCCAACGATATGCTTAACAGAGCTCTCCAATTAAACATTATCTTGATGAATGTGCTCTAATCAACACCCAGAAATTTACATCGGAAAGTTAGTTTTATATCTACTTTATCCTCTGAAGGTGAAGTCAGAAGCTGTGTTTTAGTTTTACTGGGAGCCTGAAAGAAAGTAAAGCTGACAAAACAATGTGAGAAAATGATTTGGAAGATGCAAGACAATCAGTTGAAAGGACTCCTTTGCCTTCCGGTCCCTCCGAGTTAGGATGTAGAAGTGGATTTTATGCATAACAAAAAGTCAGTCATTTCTGGGCTCCAGAAGGATTAGAGAGTTGTCTGATGACATCAGCCTCTTTCCTTCCTGCTGACCATGGCCTTATTATTACAGAAAACGGGAAGGTCTGGGGGAAAAGCAGATGGATTTGGGGGATGGGGTTGGTGGGGAGTCATAAACACTGAGGTTTAATCTCAGTTTGGAAATTGCGTGGCATGTCCAGGGAGGAGAGGGCAGTTGGAAAACTAAATAAACGGGCAATTGAAATCCATTAGGCAACTCGAGTGAGTTCTGATCAAACAGAGTAGAATTACCTGTGTTGTGAAAAATCAAAGAATGCCAGCAAAAAAGAAAGCACCGATGAGATAAAGAGATCAGCATTAGCCCTCTTCTGGGAAGACTTGCTAGGGTATTAATAACCTGCTTGAGCTTTTGATTTGTGTGACTGTCTCCAAAATGAATGATCTGTTCACTGTGGGATGAGGATGTGCCAAACGGAGTTCACCAACTTACCCCAGATAAGTGGCTCTGCCTACACCTCAAGACTCTCAAGTCTGGGCGTACCTTTCAGTTCCTTGAACTTTCTGCAGTTTTGGGATAAAGGAGGTGACTGCAGTGCCTCATGGGAGTACAAGGAGGATCCTCCACAGCTATCAACTGCTATCAACTGTGTCAACAGGGCATTTATTTCTCAAGGCTGGGTCTCGAAGAGAGTTGTAAATATTTGAAATGGGAAGGCGATAGGAAAAAAATAAGCATTTAAACCAGCCATCTCTGTTAGACTAGCAGGCGGCTGTGATTGCCTCTTCAAGGTGACCTTTGGACACAGGTTTATGGAAGTGTGGAGATATTCCCGGGCGCCTGGCAGCGCCAGTTCCTGTGCGTGCATGGCTTGTTGGCGGCAATTACTGAGCGCGGGAAAGGGATTGCATTATTAATATATGAATTATTAATTATTATAATTGCATTTGTCATTTATTGAGCACCAGCCATGCACTAGAAGCTGAGCAGACCTTAAGAGTCCCTGCCCAGTGGGGGGTGACTGAGGTAATTACATTTGAAATAGCTGCAGTCACAGGCTCACTGTACAACTGGTGGCATATACTAAGTGCATGGTACAGCTCCTGTTCTTTTACTCTGTCTAGAGCCATATATTCTCATATGCTTTTTCTAATTTGTTTGTGTAAAGATGGGGGATGAACTATTTGTCAAGATGAAAAATGCTGCATCAGGTTATTTTAATTAGTATTCATTATGTCTTCCTACTGGCAATAAGAGACCAAATGAGAAAATGCCTCCATGACAAAACACGTGCGATCCTTTATTTCTGGCCAGCCACCTCTTGAATGAGGGCTGAGGGGTCAGAAGGGGGAATCCACACAAGGGCTGGGGGACAAACCCTGCCCTGTCGGGAAACCACCTCTGGGCTCACCTAAGTCATGGGTATCCTATTTGCCTGGCACAGGCAGCACATCCTGAGTTAATATTTAACTGTTAATGCATAGAGTCCAAAGCCAGGTACGGTGACTCACGCCTGTAATCTCAGCTCTTTGGGAGGCTGAGGCAGGTGGATCACTTGAGTCCTGGAGTTCAAGACCAGCCTGGGCAACATAGTGAGACCCTGTCACTGAAAATAAAAAATATATAAATTAAAAAAAACAAAATACGTAGAGTTCTACATGTTAAGACTGAAAACAATTTTACAAATCACCTTGCTCAACCATCTAATTTTGCAGATTTGGAAACAGGCTCGAAATGTCATGCAATCTGCCTGAGGTTATGTGTTCAAAGCTGAGCTGGGGCTACAACTGGAGCAGGTCAATCTGTTGGTCAGGACCTCACTGCTCAACAAGTGTGTTTACTCTCTTTGGAGAATGAGCTAGTATAGAATTGGAGTCATGAATTGGAGAGGAGAAGAATCAAGTTCAAGTCATGTGGATCAGTTGTAAGAGTTCTCCATGCAGACCCTATGCGTGGTTCTTTTCCTTGTTTGCTCTTTGTTCATCTGAGAAAAAGGTGCCATCGGTCATATCATCCATTACATACAATGATTCTCCAGTCTTCGGATTCAGTAATATCATTCATTATACACAATGAATCTCTTTAGATTCCTCCTGAGGGGTCCCCACCTTCATATCCTAGGTTCAGTCTAGGGAAGGAGTTGTGAGGGTCTGAAAGTCACTGCCCCACCCAAGTCTCATCTATCCAGGTTTCCTACCCATTGTATCAGGAAGAAGATGGTCAAGGGCCATGGTTGTCAGGGCTCCAGAGTGTGACTTCATCACCTGCCACTTTGGCAGTGTTTCCAAAAGGTTCAGAGAAGCACAGGGGACTGAGCCGCATTTTGGTCTGAACTTCCGTACATCATTTGGGGCTTCCCAATCGCATAACACTGCAAGCTTGAGACCTCACAGGATACATCTGTCTTTTTGTCCAGGCATGGTGGGGATGGACGTCTGTGCACTTTACCTCCTCACCTTCCTGATAAGGAGACCAGGCTGTCCTTATACTGGCTTGGAAGAAGGACTGCAAAACGACCATCTCTAGCTGAGGACTGTTCTTTTCCTGAAATTTTTGCAACATAGATGCTGCATGTTCCTATTAGTCTTAATAAGCACTCTGCTGGGGATGGTGGACAGCCTCTTGGGTGAACATTTGCTTATTGCCTCTTCCTAAAGGGCCGTAGTGGGGCATATTAATAAAACATATGCCACCTTCAGTAAATGGGATATTTATTTATAATGGGAATTAAAACATGGGGATATTACCTACAGCAGGCCTTCACCATTTGTTTCTATGCGTTTCTGAGAACACTCCGCATATGTTTCTAGATTCTTCATCTTCCAGGTGAAGAAAAGTCATGAAATCTCTACATCAAACTGCTCATGTAACCTGGAAGTGATTATGTTGGAGGTTCAGATCCAAATGCAAGCCTCCAGTTTCTTTGCACTTCAGTACTGTTTTTTCTTTTCTCCCAACTAGACTTGAAAATCTTAGCTTGCTGGACCACCAGGTATGTCTGCCATTTTGAATGTCTACTTCTTTATTCATATTGTAACTGATGCCAGCTAAGATTCTTACACAGTTGTATAAATGACCACATTCGCATCTACTTTGTAAATGCTTTGGCATTCAGAATGCATATACATTTTATTGTGTTTCCCTGTATTATGGCTTTTCCACTGGGAGATTAAGAGGCTAATCCAGAGCCATGTGATTACAGGAAGATGTGTGAGGAAAGCAACAGGGATACTATTCTATAAGGTCCGCTGGGCCCAAACAAGGAATCCATATGTTTCCATTTCCCCAATAGGCAGAGAAAATAAAAAACAAAGAGGCCTAGAGACATGCACCTGCACAAGCAGCCGAGCAGAAGTAACCTATAAACACATGAAAAGCAGCTCTCCAACAATTCCATCTGCATTTTATTGAAAGAAATCTTTGAAAAGGAGAGAGAGAAGGTACAATTTACAAGAACCATGGTATAAATCCTGCCACAGTGCCAATTGCTAAAAGCACTGGAACCTGGGAAGGAGGGAGAAATCCATTCATTCATTGCCCCCAGAAAATAGGCATCCAGGCTGTGGCATACCTCATGCACCCCCTGGGATTTACACCTCTGACTGGCTGATTGCGTGAATCACCTTGGATTGATTGCTTCTGTATAGAATGTTCCTTTATAGCGTATATGCTTTCTCATCGCAGCTCAGCTCAATTCCATTCTGCTGAGCCTCTTTGGGACACTTTCCATGAGAGATGTGGGAGAAGGTAATGTTGTGTTTGTTGGTTTCTCTGGTACATTTCAGGACTGATTTACTCTTATGCTGGGTGCAGAGGGAAATTCTATCATTCCCACATCAGGTGAATCCTAAATCAAGGAGCCCCATCCCCATTTCTACAAAGGGCCATGCACTTTTCTCTTTCTGTATTGTTATTACCCTTTAAAAATCCCTCATGGACATAGGTATGTCTTTTTCCTTTCCTTTCCTCTCGCTTCTCTCTTTTTCCATGGGAAAATAATTTTGTCCATCAGATATATCACTCAGCATGTCTGGTATTAATGCTCAAGGCGGCTGCTTTCAAGGTTGATGTTTGCTTCTCTTTATCTTTTTTATTAGCTCTTCCTGAGACACTGGGTTTCTCTTCCAGGGCTGTCCATCTGTCTCAGCCTTTTAAGGGTTTTGATCACTCTTGTAGTTGTTATTTTTCTCTACTGTTGTCCTCATTCTCGGTACTCAGGCCACAGAAGATCTCTTTGAAAAACCTTTAAGATCATCGGAACTGGCCACACTGGACTAAAGAATTGAGAGACGCAGGATTTGAGAATGCTGCAGGGTCTCTCGGACAGAAGCACCACCGAGCAAACACCAGGAGCCCAGCCCCTGCCACCGGCAGCACTCCTGGCGTGTGTTCGTGTTGCTGGCGGGCACTAGGTGGCGCTCCAGGCTCGCGCACTGGAGGGAGGATGCCCGGGTGTCTAGCGAAGCTTCCCCGGAGCCGGGAGGGCGCCCCACCCGACCTCTCCTCCCACGCGCGAAGTCCGGTAGCCCACACAGCCATCTGGGTGTCTCTCGGGCTACTGTGTTTCCACCCTTCTCTCAGACTCTCACCCCTGTAGACCTGTCAGGGATGAGCCTCCAGGATTGTAGAGGGCATGCGCTGGGGCTGGCCTGAAGGATTTAAACAAATGTCGGTCTTCCCTCGAGGCCTGAAATCTCTTCAGTTCATTTATTAACATTAGTATGGAATACTCTATCCCAGTAAAAATACTTATTTTTACCACGAAGAGGAGGTTTCTAAGAAAGAAAGGAAAGAAAGGGAAGGAAGGGAAGGACAGAACTTAAGAGCCCGTGGGAGGCAGCTATGGGAGGATGACCCGAGCCTGTTTCTAAAGTAAGATAGTGTGCAGGTTGCTTAATCTCCCTGGCTCTCTGGACCTCAGCTTTCTTCTCTGTAAAATGGGAACGATAACACTGCTGTGAAGATCAAATCAGACTCAATGTCCTTGAGGTCTCTCTCTCTTTCTTTCTTTCTTTTCAACAGGATCTTACATTCTGTCACCCAGGCTGGAGTGCAGTGTTGTGATCATGGCTCACTGCAGCCTTGACCTCCTGGGCTCCAGCGATCCTCCCACCTCAGCCTCCCAAGTAGCCTCCCAACTAGCTAATTTTTGTATTTTTAGTAGAGATGGGGTTTCATCATGTTGCCCAGGCTGATGTTAAACTCCTGAGCTCAAGCCATCTGCTCGCCTCGGGCTCCCAAAGTGCTGGGGTTACAGGCCTGAGCCACCGCACCTGGCCCCCTTTGTTTTCATGCCATCAGTCTCTCCTGGTTTTTCTTCTCTTTCTCAGGCTTTTAAAACATCTCCGTTGTGGATTTTTTCCCCTTTCTACTTTTTCTTAAACGTGGGTGTTTCCTGGGTTTTAGCCATACCCATTTATTCTTTTGCTGTGGTGCTTGTTTTAAATAACCCTGTGTGCTTTCCCTGGGGAACATCGGCTACCAGGAGTCAGCTTCCCCTGCTGATTCCTAGATCCTGGCCCACTTCCCACCTCTGTCCAGGGCTCTGGACCCAGAGGTGAGCCGCTCATGGCGCCATTCCAGAGTCCTCCCGGGAGTATTTCAAGCTTAGCAAGCTCTGACCTGACTTGATGCGGTTTTCTTCTCCATTGCCCTGCTCCTGAATTTCCTACTTCACCAATCATACCATTTGCTACCAGGCTTCCAAGCCAGACCCTGGGTGCCATCCTTGCCTCCTCCTCCTCCTCCTTTATTCCCCACAGCCAGTAGGGAATACAATCAATACAGAGCTCTCCATCTGTACCCCTTCCCCACCTCCCCACAGCCCCCCAGGTGGGCACCCCCCACCTGCTTTCCTTACCTCCAGGCTCCCCACCCAACCATCCTTTCACCCCCTCCCCAAATGCCGTCAGAAAGAACTTGCTAAATCAGCTGGGTGTAGTGGCACGCACTCGTAATCCCAGCTACTTGGGAGGCTGGGGCAGGAGAATCGCTTGAACCGGGAGGCGGAAGTTGCAGTGAGCCGAGATCATGCCACTGCACTCCGGTCTGGGTGACAGAGCAAGACTCCATCTAAAACAAAAATAAAAAGAACTTGCTAAATGTGGATGTGATGGTGTCACTCTTCTGCTTCACATCCTGTTGTGATTTTTGTGATGAAAACCAGTCACAAGTCTTATAAGCTCTAACCTCTGTGACTGTCATCCCGCTCCCCGAAGCCCAGCAGCTCACTCTCTTCTCCCTCTAGAATCACAACTGGGCCTCCAAGAAGCTTCCTTAGCTGACCTCTCTCCCTGCCTGGGCATGGAGTGGGGCTCTTCTGTCGTCGGGTCCATCACGCTGCATTGTAATTTTCCTAGCCATGGCCTCACTGTGTTTTCACTGTTCTTCTTCCCAGCATGGGGGCTCCATAGGGTGGAGCTCCGAGGTCTTCCTGGCACACAGTAGGTGCTCAGGGGTGTCGGCTGGAGGCACACTGAGTGACTGAGGGCACTGGACTCTGCCCACTAGGCTCACTGGGTTCAGTGAGAATGGAAGCATGTTGTTGTCGGGTGGAATATCTGATGTGGGGAAGAGAAAGGCGAGTTAGACATGGAACCTGCCCTCAGTGGAGACACATCGTGAAAACTGCATTGATGCAGCTTCATTCAGGTTTTCAGATCCCACTGAAGAGCCATGCCACGTTATCCACCTCCCTATCCACTTCCACACAAGTCTTTTCCATGACTGGAAGCTATTGAGGGCCCCTTCCGTTTCTTCGGGCTCAGCCTTGGATCTGGAAGGACTCAAGCACTGCCAGTAGGCACACAGACTCAGGGTTTGCAGGCCGAGTGAATGGGCCTTCCTGACTCTGGAAGGCATCTCTGGCTGTGAAGAACCTCCTCTCGCCCCCCTCCCTTGATGCTTAAGGTCTCGATCACATTCCATTAGAGCTATTTGGAGTTGATTTTCTGGCAATGTCTCCCATGTGGCAGGGTATCATCTATAGCGCAAGACTTTTTTTTATGCTCAGGTTCATTTAATCATAGCCAAGGGTCTCCTAGTTCATCAGGATCAATATCCTGACAGGATGCAATCCATCAGCTTGGGCAGCTGCCGAGGGGTGGGCTCTGAGCATCTTGGTCTAGGGTGGTCCTTGCTGTGCCAGGCAGAAGCCTGTGTGGCCTCCCCATGCCTCAGTCAGCAGGGCCCATCATGCTGGTGAGGAGTCAGACATGCCTTAAAGTGATGCCCGGTCCCCAAGGCCCACGGGAGCTTGGGCACCTTCCCTGGTGTACGTGCTGGTTGAGATGTGTCCCTTCCAGGCTGCTGTGTATTGAATCAGAGATGTGAGGCTTGAAGGGCTCAGCGCCCTTGGGTCATCTCGCCTTCCCTCCCACCAGGCAGAGCATTCCCCAGAGAGTCTTTCCTCAGCTCTGTCCAGAACAGTTATAGGAGTCTCATGTGACTGAGTTTCAGCCACTTTCCTTGAGGGAACAATTCCACACTCATACACAGTCGGTGGGTTCAGAAAATGTGCAGCATCATATGATGGATGACGTGGGGGCAGAGAGCATTCCCTGGTTGAGTACTTTGCTGTTCAAAAGAAAAAAAAAGACCTTAACTGTCTCTCTCTTTTCATTTTTTTTTTTCCATTTAAAAATTAAACAAGTTAAGGCCGGTGCAATGGCTCATGCCTGTAATCTCAGCACTTTGGGAGGCTGAGGTGGGCAGATCACCTGAGGTCAGGAGTTCAAGACCAGTCTGGCCAACATGGTGAAACCCTGTCTCTACCAAAAAATAGAAAAATTAGCAGAGCATGGTGGCACACACCTGTAGTCCCAGCTACTAGGGAGGATGAGGTGGGAGAATTGCTTAAACCTGGGAGGTGGGGGTTGCAATGAGCCAAGATCACACCACTGCACTCCAGCTTCACTCAACAGAGTGAGACCCTGTCTCAAAAAACAAACAAACAAACAAACAAACAAAACACAAAAAAACCAAAAAAAAACTCACAAGTTAAATTGCCTGAACAAGTGCTAGTTCATGTCTAAATATCATAGCTTTTAGAGTCTCTGGCCTTGATTTTCCTCTAAACTTCGGTCTTCTGCAATTTCAAGTCCTTTTCTTAGAGTGCCTTCCTGAATCCTTTACATGCTGGATTTTTGTGAGTGTAGCAAAAGCAAACCCTTGGGAGTGTTCCTTTTTATCTTCAGTCCAGTTGATCTAAATGTATGGTTACTTGAAATTGGGCTGACCTGGGTTGGACTCCTAGGACTCTTCTTTTTACTGGCTGTGTGATCTTGAGCCACTTGCTTAACTTCACAGATGAATAACTTCCTGGAGCGTCAAGTTCTTCATCTGTGATGTGGGGCTGACATTTCACTGGGTGTTTGGGAGTATTCCATGTGACATTGCAGGTACTGTGCTTAGCAGAGCACTTTGCACGTTTCAAAGATCCTTCTCATTAATATTTACTTGATATAAAAATGGCAATGCTGGGGAGACCCAGAGAGGTGTCTGATTTCTGCTCTGGGAGGGGACTGATGTTCTTCAAGGAGAAAGAGACTCAGAAGTTAGAGTCGAGAGCCCTAGCTCTGCCCCTGACTTCCTTTACAGTCTCAGTAAGTTATAGAACGTCCCCTGGCCGTGTTCCTGGTCCATGAAAATGGTGGTTGGAAAGGTTCAGTGAGATGATGTCCATAAGAGCGGGTAATTAGTGGGCACTCCACTTAAAAGAGGAAGGGAAAGCTGTAGAAATAGCTGCTTGTTTCTTCTCTTGGGTCTGTCACATCTTCCTTTTCTCCTGGATGGCGGCTGGACAGTGGCAGCTGTGGCAACACACGTGGACTCTGAGCCGTGCTGAGCCATTTCATGCACCACATTTCATCTTCACCATTACCAGGGCAGGGCTGCTGTTTCCAGTTTACCGATGAGGAAAATACCCTTAGCCTCAACAAAATAATGTCTTTGTAAACATCTCCACCACGAATTGCATTCCCAAGATGCCTGGTGGCTGGGTTTTGGCAGCAGGGCTGTGAGTGTTTCAAGCACTTTGAAGGCATGTCTTAAGAAGGGGCTTTAGAAGCCACCACCCTTTCCTGTGGAAGATTCATGGCTTAAGTAAACTGGTATCTGTAGCAGACCAAGGTCTGGATGAAAGCGGACTATTTAACTTGAATGGATTATCCTGTAGCCAGTTGAGTCCAGCCCAAAGCTATTATGGTATTGGTAAAAATAATATCAGTTTAGATAACATGACTGGGGACTCATGATTTGTGAAAAGGATTATTGAGAGCTGACTTGTCCACCAACATTCTCCTATCACTATTTCAAAGATGCTATATATTTCTTGCCAGAGAAGCAAGGATGTGCCTTGGGGAAGTGTGGAGGTGAATTGATCTGGGGACAGTGGTTCTCATTGGGATTTTTTGGCACAGCTCTGAACTTGGAGACCACTCATAGGTAGTGAGTTGGGGGCCACTGGGGTTTGTGAGTGATTTCTAAGTGTGTCCCCTTCTATCTACCCTCAGAATACGGCATGTGACTTTTCATGCCTTCTAAGTCTATGAATCTAGAAGTTGTTATTAAGGTTATCTCACCTTACCTCTAGCCAACCCGTGTTGCTGTGATTAAAAGTAACCGTGAGTCCTTCAGATGCCCTGGAATGATAATATTGAAAGAACTAACATCTCTCCAGTCCTTGCTATGAGCCACTGTGCTAGGAGTTTTATACCAACAGTATCATTTAAGCCTCTCAACAGACTATGAAGAGGATATCATTTGTATCACCATTTTTCAGTTGAGAAAATAGGTACTGAGGGGTTAAATAATGTACCCAGTGTTAGAACTGGGGTTTAGACCTGGATAGGTCTGACTGCCAAAGCTCTTAACTACTGTGCCTGGTTGTCACGTGTGACGGTGTCTACTGTTGTGTTGGAGGGAGCTAGAGGTAGTGACAATTTGCAAAATGGTAGCCCCTGTCCATCACCCTGGTAAGGTCATTCTGGGTGTCTGCCTTGACTGTTTTATGAGGTGCTAGTGATTCTCATTTGGGTAGCAGAAATTTATAACTTGATGGTTACATGCAGTGCTCCTGACGCCTCCTCCATCATCCTCTCTCTGTCTTTAGTGAGATTCCATTTCCCACATTTGTTTGCATTTTCATTCTACCATCCATTTTATCAGCTGAACTATTTTTTTTTTTTTTTGAGTTTAGGTGTGGAGGTTTAATAGGTAGAAGAAAGAGAAATGAGAACAGCCATCTCTCTCTCTAGTGAGAGTGAGGGGACTCTCGAGAGGAAAAGCCCCGCTGACGGCGGATGCGCCGGATTATAGTCAGGCTTGAGGAGGCGGTGTGTGATTTACCTAGAGATTACTTTCCTGAACGGTAAAACTTCCCACACTTTACATACACAGAGAGGATAGGAGACATGGCTGTCGCAGATAGGAAAAGAGGAAATTATGGTAGGAAAGTTGAAGATCCTGTTGCGGACACCCCATCGGGCGTCAGTCCGGAAGCCTTTGGATAACACCGGGGGTAGCACCAGCCAGAAATCCTCAGTTGCTTCAGGACCTCTTTCAGCCCCACAAGGTAGCTAAATCCTCCGTGAAAGGAAGCTCGTTCAAACCTGGCCAATATGCCCAGCAACCCGTGGGTGCTGGGGGATTCTCCATGTTCTCCCCAGCAAGCCTCACATCCAAGTCTTTAAGAACGGCAGCCACCCTAATCATATTCTTAATGGCTGAAGGATACCCGTTATGGATTTGATTTGGTTCTAAAACGGAGGCTGAGGGCCCCGAAATGAAAGGGCAGAGTTGGCGTCCACTCCTCTACTCACCGTTTTGATGAATGTTGCACCTTGGCATCCTGGACGAGGTTCTCAATGTGAAAGAGCTATGTTGTCTAGGGTAAATACCTGGGGTTCGTTGTCTGGTACCAGGCAAATTTAGGACACGGACACACACGAGGAGTTTAGCAGCAGAGGTTTAATAAGCAGAAGAAAGAGAGAGGGATAGAGCCCTTTCTCAAGTGAGAGAGAGGGAACTTCCCAGAGGAAAAGCCCCTCAGCTGAACTGTTTTTTAGACCGTTTTACCTCCCAATTTTTTGACTTCTTTCATGGTGTATTAGTCTGTTTTTGCACAGCTATAAAGAACTTCCCTGAGACTGGATAATTTTATAAAGGAAAGAGGTTTAATTAACTCACAGTTCTGCATGGCTGGGGAGGCCTCAGGAAACTTACAATCAAAGCGAAAAGGGAAGTGGGCACCTTCTTCACAAGGTGTCAGGAGAGAGAAGAGAGAGCAAAGTGGGAAGAGCCTCTTACAAAACCATCAGATCTTGTGAGAACTCACTCACTATCACAAGAACAGCATAGGTGAAACCACCCCCATGATCCAATCACCTCCCTCCCTCAAATGTGGAGATTACAAGTCAAGATGAGATTTGGGTGGGGACACAAAGCCAAACCATATCACATGGACTCCATGGAGCACTAAACTGTGTACTCAGAAAGGACCCTCCAAAGAGAGGTCCCCTGGGCCCTAGAGCTGTGTTCCTCAATGGAGTAGATGAGGGCACACTGTCTGAAATGATGGCTGGATTTCAGTCTAGGTCACTGACTGTGTCAGATCTACAGAGTGAATCCTTGCATTCCCAGCACGAATTCACTCCTTCTCCTAATTCTGATCTCTCTTCAGTTGATTTTCTCCAAAACTGTCCTGAATTCATGAAATACCAATATTTATTATTGCCAAGCATTTTTATTGAAGCTTTAATAAGAAAATGCATTGTATGTCTCTAAGTTTGGCCTTTAGAATTGCTGATGTGATTTTAGGGTTGTTTAATGGGGTGACACAGTACTTCCTTCACTGAAAAATGCCTAAAATTTACATATTAGGGAGTCATTCCTGTAACTTGAGGCTTCCTTTAGGAGTTAAAATGAAAATTCCCATGGAAGGGTTTACGCATTAAACATTGTCAATTGTTTGTGTCTTTGTATGAATGAGTACCTGGTCTTTCCCCAGCCAAGTTTTGCGAGGTTACCAGTAGAGGGAAAGGGTATGAATATGGAATACAGGCTGTCTTTCCTGGCTTCTCCCTAACAGAGTCCATTTCCTTGGTGAGCTGTATCTACTACAACCATAGCACATGGTGAGGATTCTGCTCTCTGGTTTCCTCCCTCACTGGTTCCAACTGTGTTGCCTCCTCACTAAGGGCCTCTTATGTCTGTCGCAAATATTCTACCACTTGGACTTGTTATTGTAATGATATGGTTTAAATAAATATTCCTTATATAGGCATACAAAAAAGTGAACCATTTTGTTATAAAAACCAAGTTTAATGTTTTGGAAAAATTTCTATTGATTTAAGAATGGGTGATATACCTGTAAGAGATTATATTAGAAAAAATAATCAAACTCTAGGCAGGCTCTGAGCTCAGATTGCTTCATGGGTGGCTTTCAGTTTCAGATCTATTTTAGAAAAACAAAAGCAAGAAATCATGGAAGATGTATTTTGGACATGGCTTATGAAAAAAGATATCACAGGCTTACCCCAGTGGATCCATACAAGGCTCTACAAAAAAGTGACAAATTAAAACATGCTAGGTCTTTGTCTAAGTTCTTGCTCCCCAGGATGTGGTACCTGTGGCATTTGCCTCACCTGGATGCTTTTTAGAAAACACAGAATCTCTGGCTATAGCCTAGACCTACTGAATCCAAATCTGCATTTTAACAAGTTCCCTACATGACTCACATGTACAATAAAGTTTGAGAAGATCCAGTATAAGCTATTTAGGTATCATTATTTTAAAAACATTTTTTGGCCAGGTGCAGTGGCTCACACCTGTAATTCCAGCACTCTGGGAGGCTGGAGCAGGCAGAACACTTTAGGTCAGGAGTTTGAGACCAACCTGGGCAACATGGTGAAACCTTGTCTCTGCAAAAAATACAAAAATTAGCAGAGGGTGGTGGCACACACCTGTAGTCACAGCTACTTGGGAGGCTGGGGTGGGAGGTTTGCTTGAGCCCAGGAGGTGGAGGTTGCAGTGAGCCGAGATCATACCACTGCACTTTAGCCTGGGTGACACAGTGAGACCCTGTCTAAAAATATATATGTATTTATGTGTATGTGTGTATGTGTGTATATATCATATATACATATATAATATATGTGTATATATTATATATACACATATATCATATATGTGTATATATTATATATACACATATATCATATATAATATTATATAATATATAATATATATAATTATATATAACATATATTAAATAAAATAAATACATACACATATATGTTATATATAATTATATATTATAAATTATTATAAATATATTATATATTATATATAATCAATACATAATTATATATTGATTATATATAATATAATAGATGATATAATATATAATTATATATTATATACTATATATAATATATAATATATGTATTTATATATTATATCATAATTATATATTAATTATATATTATATAATACAACATATTATATATTATATAATATAATTATATAATACTATATATTATAATTATATATAATATATAATTTATATATAATATGTGTATAATATATATGTTATGTATATTTGTGTGTGTATATATATTTTAAATATATATTTTAAAGAGTAGTTTTAGGTTCACAGCGAAATTAAGGAGAAGTACAGGAGAATTCCCATATATCCCCCATTTCCCCACACATCTAATCTCTCCCTTATCCACATCCCCCACCAGAGTGTAACAAACACTAATTTGTTACAATTGATGGTCCTACATGGACACATCATCATCACCCAAAGTCCCTAGTTTCCATTAGGGCCCTCTCTTGGTGGTGTACATTCTCTGGGTTTGGACAAACATGCAATGGACCTGAATTCACCACTGTAGTATCACACAGAGTAGCCTAACTGCTCTAAAAACCCTCTGTGCTCGGCCTACTAATTCTCTCTCTCCAAGGTTTTATTTTATTTTATTTTATTTTATTTTATTTTCTGTTTTTGAGACAGTCTTTCTCTGACACCCAGGCTGGAGTAGAGTGGCATGATCACAGTTCACTGCAGCCTTGACCTCCCAGGCTGAAGGGATCCTCCTGCCTCAGCTGCCTGCCTCAGCCTCCCAAGTAGCTGGGACCACAGGCATGCACCACCATGCCCAGCTAATTTATTTTATTACTTTTTGCAGAGATGGTGTCTCACTATGTTGCCCAGGCTTGTCTCGAATCCTGGGCTCATGTTATCCTCCTGCCTTGGCCTCCTAAAGTGCTGGGATTACAGATGTGAGCCACTATGCCTGGCCTAGATTTTATTTTGTTTATTTATTTATGTATTTGCTTATTGAGACAGAGTCTCACTTTGTCACCCAGGCTGGAGTGCAGTGGTATGATCATGGCTCACTGAAGCTTTGAGCCCCTGATCTCAAGTGATCCTCCCACCTCAGCCCCTTGAGTAGCTGGAAGACAGGCACATATCACCAAGCTGAGATAATTTTTAAATTTTTTTGTAGTGATGGGGTTTTGTCATGTTGCCCAGGCTGGTCTTGAACTCCTGGGCTCAAGCAATCCTCCTGCCTCAGCCTCCCAAAGTGCTGGGATTATAGGTGTGAGCCATGGTGCCCGGTCTATGTTTTATTTTTTAACTTTACGACTTTAACCTGCATTTTCAATTCATCAGCCATCTTGATCATGTCAGATAAAAGGACATCTGCTGCTTAGATGGCCCTGAGTGCAGGAGGAAATGCTACTGAGGAGGGGATAAAGGGAAGAAAGGGGCCATCAAAGACACACTGTGGTTGGCAGAATAATGGCCCCCGAAGATGTCAGCATCCTAGTCCCTGGAACCTGTGTAAATATTATGCTACATGGCAAGGGGAAATTAAGGTTACAGATGGAATTGAGGTTGCTGATGAGTTGACTGTAAAATAGGGAGAGTATCCTGGATTATCAGATGAGCACAGGGTAATCACGGAGGTCCTTATATGTGGAAGAAGGAGGCTGCATGTAGAGTAAGAAAGATTTCCAGATGCAACACTGCTGGCATTGAAGATGGAGGAAGGGGCATGAGACAAGGAATGTGGGCAGCCTCTAAAAGCTGGAAAACATGAGAAAATGGGAAAGGAATGCAGCCCTGCTGACATCTTAGTTGTAGCCCAGTGAGACCCATTGCAGACTTCGGATCTCCAGAAGTGCAAGAGAATACATTTTTATTGTTTTAAAGCACAGGTTTGTGGTAATTTGTTATAGTTGTAAAAGAAAACTAATACACACACTTTGACTGTTCTGCTCAGGGCCATCCCAGAGAATGTTGACATCAGTTATTTACATACCTGCTCACAGTAAAGTCATTGAAGAATGGGTGGGTTCTCAGATGTTTCAAGCTTTAATAAAATACACAACACTAAAGCAACCCCATAGGTGATATTTCTTTGCTAATTTAGAAGGCATTGGCAGATCCTAGGTGTCCCCGGATCCCCATTGGGAACATTGATAGCCACTAGGCAAGCCTGCCAGCTCACAGAGGCTTCTGTCTGAAGAGTTGTCAGATGAATCAACGTGCGTGCCACAGATTCAACCTCCCGTGCCATAGAGATGAATGCAGAGATGAGGTGGACATTGTGCCCCTTTCCTTGGACTAGAAGCTCTGGGAAGGCAAGACCATCACCTTCTGTGTCTCTCAGACTCTGCTACCAAGCATCAGATATGCTTATTAAACTGCTCATCAGACTATCAAGGAGATCACAGCATTGTTTCCAAATGCAGGCCTCTGAAGGTCTCACTTTAATATATAACCCGTGATTCATGGAGGAGAAGGGGAGACATTAATTGGGGCTGGAACTCAGGTCACCCCCGTTCCCCTTGCCACACTTGCTGCTCTTCCATGGGGCCAAAAGAGCAGTTGCAAACCAGCAGCCTGCCGTGCACAGTCGGCCCTGCTTCTTAAATACGTGTTTCCTCCTGTGTTCGTGCATTATCTGGCTGACCTGTTAATTAGTCCTCTGGTCCCGGTAAGTCTTTTTTACTTGAAGGCTAGAATCACTATTAGCACTCCCGTAATAGTGGTCCCTTGTTTTGCCCATTATGTTTTGCTGTGGAGGAAAAAACATAGGTTTTTACCATTTCTTTTTAAAGGAAAGAGCACAAATACAAAAGAGTGGAGCTCTGGGTGTCAGCTGTGGGCCACATCTTGGAAGACTTGATTAGGTCCAGTGGATGAGTGACTTTCTCTCATGAAGTGACTGTAAAAACTTCTTTCTTCTGCTAGTGCTTCCCTCTGGGGACTTGTTGGCAGAGAGAATAGAGTCTCTCAGCAATAATACATTTCCAAGTTATTATGCGAGTGGAGGAGAAATACTGGGATTTGAGAGAATGTTTTTATGACAGGCCAAAGTGCTAAAAAATAACTAAACTAGTGCAATCTCCAGATGCAATCAACATTTCAAAGTCTGCTGAAATTTGGTTGACTGCAAAATGACTTGCTTACTTAGGTTGTATCCCAAGATAAAGGTAATAAATGATGCAGCTACACACTCAGGGACAAAAGTAGAATATACAAAACCTTCTTCTAAGGGAGTTGTGGTTCCCTGTGATTTATGGAAAGTTTTGCCATGTTTATCTCTCATTGGCGTTTGGGTAGTGCTTTTTGTTTTTAGGGATGTAATTAATTGTCAAAATCAGTGAATCAGAGTATTGTTTGGAGGCCAGAGTATGGGGACATTGGGTGTTTCTTCAAGCAGAGGGAGGGAAACTGGCAGAGTGGAAGGACCCTCAGTGAAGGCTCAGCTGATCAAACTCATTAGGGATCGCATGAAGCATTTGGTTTGGAAAACAGATATGCATGTCTATCCACAAGGCAGGCATGCAAGAAACCCAAGTTTCAGATCCAACATGAATCTGAAGCCTAGAGGAGGGGTGTGGCATAGCCATCATGTCAAAGCTCTCAGGACTTTGCTACCTGGCTGTGGAGTTAGTCATCGAATCATTTGTCCTTTCCTGAGGTCAGGATATAAGGTTGGTTAGTTTCATTGAACAGTTCATTAGCTCCTGTTGACTTAATTAGTGTCAACCAAATCATGGCTGTGCTCAACAAGAAGGAAAGTTTGAGGAGTATTTTCATTTTGAATTCTGACCTTTTCTGGGACCAGAGAATCAAACCCTTTTCGACCCTGTGTTCTTATTCATTTATTTATTCATTCACTCATTCATTCATTCATGCACACCTGTATTCATGCATTCAACAAATGTTTACTTTTCCACTGTGGCGTAGAATGGCTGAGTAGTCCAAACCCTTCAGAAAACAGACTTTCTGGTGACTGAGGTACAAGACCGCCGGACAGGAGCAGAAGACATTATAAGAGGCATGGGATGATGTGGCCCATCTCCATTATGTAGGTGCAGTGCTTCAGATGGGATTGATTTCTTCCTTTCCTCCCTTCCCTTCCCTTCCCTCTTTCCTTCCTTTGCCTCTTTCCTCCTTTCCTCCTTTTCCTCTTTCCTCCTTTCTCCCCTTTCTCCCCTTCCTCCCCATCTCCCCTCCCCTCCCTTCCCCCCTTCTTTCTCTCTCTCTCTCTCTCTCTCTCGTCTCGTCTCACTCTCTTACCCAGGCTGGAGTGCAGTGGTGTGATCCCAGCTCACTGCAACCTCTGCTTCCTGGGTTCCAGTGATCCTCCCACCTCAGCCTCCCAAGCAGCCGGGATTACAGGCGCATGCCACCACGTCTGACTAATTTTTGTATTTTTTAGTAGAGATGGGGTTTCACCATGTTGGCTAGGCTGGTCTCGAACTCCTGAACTCAAGTGATCCTCCTGCCTTGGCCTCCTAAAGTGCTGGGATCATAGGCATGAGCCACAGTGCCTGGCTCAGATAGGATTTCAATTTGCAGTGCCATCAGTGACCTTATGCACTGAACCTTGTCCCAAGCACTTTGGGTGAACAAAAGTTATTTTGACCTAATGAATGGGAACACAACATTTTCCCGCATCACCTGGGGATGTGATTAAGTGGTCGTCATCATTAATAGGACATGCAAGAAGCAGGGAATGGGCACTTTCCCTGCCTAGGAGGTTCAAATACATTTATTTCCTCCAGTTCAGTGTATTTTTTCATTGCACCTGTTACCTGATAATGTGCCAGTCTTTTTACTTATTGTTTTTTTTTTTTTTTGGTGGGGGGGAGGGTAGAGGAAGTGGGCAGAGGACGTAGGTATGTATATAGTAATGTACTTCTCAGAGACTAGACTGAAATCTAACATTTGTAGAATTTGTACTAGGTGCCAGGGATTGTGTGATGTGATAAGCTGTCTTAAAATTGTGATATGTATGCCTCTGAGAGTACAGGAAAAAACTTTACAGGGACATGAGTAGATATAAGGAAATAGATTTTCTGAGCTTCAACTTCCATGTGTACCTTGTGTTAAACTGTCTATTGTCTGCCAGGTTCTCCTTGACTTTCCTTTCCTAATCATGCTTTTCCCACACTACAAAAGAAAACAATTCCTCTCATCAGTCTTGGATTCCACTCCAGCACTTTTCCTCAGAGAGAGAATACTCCGAGGACACCCTTAAAAGAGACAATTTAATAATGCATTATTGTTGGGGCCAGGATCCCATGAGACCGATGCAAAAAAGAGCCTCTTTAAG
Organism: Papio anubis; assembly: GCF_008728515.1. Taxonomy (NCBI): domain Eukaryota; kingdom Metazoa; phylum Chordata; class Mammalia; order Primates; family Cercopithecidae; genus Papio; species Papio anubis. Next base: position 89,836,681 of record NC_044985.1, on the reverse strand, counting down.
AAATATTGAAGGAGATGACATCTTATTTCATCCAAGTGACAAACTTACAGGCTCTGATCCATCCATCCATCTATCCATCCATCCACCCACCAATCCATCTGTTTTAGAATTAGAACTTCGAATAAAGGAAATTGCCATGGGTGCTTGTATTAACACATGTGCTTGAATTAACGAAGTGAATTTAGGCTTTTTCTGACGTAAGTAAGTTTGATTTGGTGGTTTGAAAAAATAAGGTTTGATTTTTTTTCCATGGGAACAATGTTCATGGGGGATATTTCCACTGGAAAAACACTCATGGGAGACGTTTTCCGTAAATTAGAGCTGAATATTCAGCTCAAAGATATGATAAAATATATATCATATATGCATATCAAAATATATACATATGATAAAAAGTATGCACCTAATCTGGAAAATATATCCCTTATTTAAACTAAGGAGAAGAATTTGGGGTATTCATTTAGTGATGTACAAGAGGAAAATCAAATAGGAGACCATGACTTGGAGGTGAATTATATTGGTCATCCTAATGTTCTTTCTCTTTATTTAATAAGTTTGCTGAGACTTGGAAGAAACTTCTTTAAACCTGTAAGAATTTTCCGAGCATTTCTTATCCATGAACAACATTTCCAAGCATAATAACAGTGACTTGAGGTTTACTTTACATTGCTTTGATCAACTGAAAATACTTACTAGGTAGCCCCTACGGACAATGGAGAAAGTATACGACATTTCTTGTCTCTTCTCCCAGTCTGTAGTTATCGTGCTTAGCAAGGCAACCCAGTAAGCTGCTTAAATGTGTCCTCCTTAGCCTGAGAGCTTATTCTTTTGGCCATGAAGTGTGAAGTTAGTCATGCAGGAGCCTCTGGCCAACTCAGTTGCCTGTAGTTAAGCCTATTTGTTTAGTAACATTTGGTCTTGGTTGAATGACAGTGGCTACTCTTACTGTACCCAGGGTCTTACTACTTTGACCCTCCATGGTTGCTCACTGGCATGATCTACACTTGGAAGATAGATTACTGGGGTGTATGGCCCTGAAGTGACTTTCTCAGAGTCAAGAAATCAGAGGCCAAATCGGCAAGACAAAATCTAAACCAGGAGAAGAATTCCCTGACCCTCTAGGTCCACCACATTCTAATGGGGAGGTGGTACTGGCATCGGGGTCACGAACACTGGGAATCTGGAGTCAAATTCCCAGTTCTACCACTGCCTACCTGTGTGTTCCCCGGGCATATCTGATTTTTCCCGTGCTGGGTGGAACTAGATGTAGAGATTTGCGTGTGAAATAGACTCTGGGACTGCCAGAGTTTTGAAGATGTAGACAAAGAGTCTTCCTAGGTCTAGAATGGCCAGGGCTCATGAGCTGTGTCTTTGATGGTAGTCTAGCAACGTCACAAACCCATCTGCCATCTTGTTCCTCATTTATGTCAGAGGAACAGGAAAACCATTAGGAGACAGAGATGGGGAAGAATGGGAAATTCCAGGTACAGAGAAAGAAAATGCATAGAGAATATTCTGAGACGGTTACAGTGAGTGTGTACCCTAGTTTCTCAGCCATTAGAGAATAGAAGACAGCCCATGAGGTACTTAGACCCAAAGTGAAACCTTCCTAGGAGCACGGATTCAGCTAATAATGAAAATGGGGAATGCCAAAAGGCCCAGAGGTTTTTTTCTCTTCTGTCTCTTTGTATACTTTGTGCACCTGTGCACCCCACAAAGGAGCTTAGCTGAGGAGGAAAGTGGGAGCTGATTGCCAAGCTGGGTTGACCTGCTGTGAGGCTGAGTGTGCCAGGAGAAAGGGGTACCTCTACCCACCGCCACAGAAGTGCCTCCTACGCTCCCAGCCTCGCTCCCTGGACTGTAGCCACAGCACACGTCCAAACTGTGGTAGAGCCTCCAGAATGATTATGCTAGATCATCAGGCATCGGTGGGGGAGGTGTGTGCCCTTTTTTTTTGCAGGGCAGATCTGCCTTTTCGGCATTCCCTTTATACCTCTAGATGATTCTGTCTCTTGCACTTAGAATGGTGTGTCCTCTGAATAAATGGGCAAAAACTTAGGGTGAGAAGAATTTCTAGCAGAGACTAATGTGTTTAGCCAGTAGCTTCCTGGAGACTCTGGGTCTTTTCTTCTTCCGCTTGCTTCTGCTGCTCTTCTGTGTCTCTCTTTTCTCTTCTTTCCTGCCAGTCTCTGCAGGAGTCCTGCCAGCAGGATAAGCACTGACATCTCCCACGCTTGGCGAAATGGATCCTTTTTTTCCACGATGAATAGATGTGACTAAGAAGGAATTACATAGCTTTATGTTCTCCAAGAGGTGGATGAAATGCTTTCTTTCCTCCAGTTTCAGCGAGTAAAGAAATTAGTGAATAGAATTCTGAATTTCAGATTATATTTTCAAACTGCTGTGGCCACCACCCTTTTTGTATGATACGTTTAGCTGATAAAGATTTGCTCCATGAATCAAAAGGTCAAAATTTGGCATCCCCGAGTTTTCATGTTTCAATAGAGTAGGCTGTCTAAATCTCCCAGTCTCTCTGCTTTCTCCCTAGTACATGCAAAGACTGAATTTTGTTACTGTATTAACTCCAGGTCCTTATGTACTATTATTCTAAATCACATGTTAGAGAAGAAGAGAATTTCCAATATGCTGCATGGCATAAAATATAGCTCTAGCCCAACCGAGACCTTCTTGAGATGCATAGATAAAGGATTTGGGAGAAATGCCATGTGCTGTTTCAGGCTTGTCAGACAAAACCATGTTCTGTGTAATGGTTGGATGACAGTGTCTCAGGAGAGGTTTTACGGCTGCTGAACCTCCCCCAAGGGTGACATTAGCAGAAGACCAGGGCCTGGCTTCTGATCAAAATGGCCATCCAGGCGGCAACTACTGAATATGCTCCTGAAAGAGACTTCCTGTCCGAACCAGAGAGTCCCAGGAGAACAGGCACTGAGAGCTTGGGGTGCCTTCTAGGGGGGCTGTGTTTACTCACACTCCCTGGACTGTGAGTAATAAACTTGGTTAACAACCTGGCTGGTAAGTTATTGCCAACTCAGCAGAAATAAAACAAAATAGGTTGAACTATCACCAGGAAAAGAAAGCTTTCTACTTCTATCAATGTTATTGAGCTGTTTGAAACAAAGAATGGATCTGAAAAGGATTCCCCACCCCCAACTTTGGCCACATGTCAGTGCAGAGAGAGCTCCTGTGGCTCATTTAAGTGACCGAGCCTGTAACGGGAGGCCTGAGAACTCATGTTCGTGGTTGGGACTGAATCCTTAGCATTCAACAAAGGTGGAAAAATCACGACGTTGCTTCCCCATAATGGAGCACTCAAACGGCAGAAAGTGTGTGTGTTTATGTGTCTGAGAGTTTTAGAGGGAGGGAGATAATGCATGCATGACTTATATGAAGGCAGGGACACAGGCCAGAAAGAGAAGCTTAATAGCTATTTAACCATTTTTAAACAAACCATAAAATTGTATTGACCAAAGGCCTATTGGGATTCCCCACGTCTGAACATCTCCTAGCAAAATTGCCTCCCAAATGAGAATTTATTAGCCAAGACCCACGCATTGATGTTGTCAGAGAGTTGGGCGGGCCCTGCATAAGTGTGTGATTTCAGGTTCCCCCCCATTAGTGTGCTTATGCAATGCCCTCTGACAACAGCTGTCTGGAGTTTCTACCGCAGAATCTTGACGTGTTTCATGCTCTGTGCTCTGAGATTCCCTGGCCCCTAACAGAGGGGTAGCTGGCTCGTCACCGGAGAATGATATACTATTCCTGTTGTTAGCACAGGCAGCCCCGAGATACGTGGGAAAGAATTTTCAGAGACACCAGGGTAAGAGAATGAGCCATGTCTACCTCTCATCTTGGCAGCAGGAGTGTGTCTGAAACAGTCTGTGCTGCACAAAATTGTAGTTTATGGAGAGCATTTTGTTGATTCAGCCATAAAAATGTGACCTACAATATGTTTGTTGAAGAGAATGTGCTGCTGCTTTTTTGTATTGAAGAATATGCTTTTCATGTTTCCAGCCAGCTTCTCCTAAAGAGAGTCCTTTGTGAGATTCTGGTTGTTTTTAATGTTTCTTTATAGTTTGGGGACTGAGGAAGTGGTTCCTACAAAGTTAATTTGTAGGATCAGCCACTCATGGACACCTGTAACTTAGGAATAAGAACCAAGGTTGGGTGTTGTAGTTGACTGAACGATGCCGCCCCTGTCCCCAGGATAGCAGGTTCTAATCCCTGGAGTGTGTAAATGTTACCTTATTTGGAAAAAAAATTTTTGCAATTGTGATTAAGCAAAGGATCTTGAGATGGTGACATTATCCTAGATTATCTAGGTGGGTCCTAAATGCAATCACAAGTGTCCTTATTTGAGAAAGGCAAACAGAAAAGGAGAAGGCAATGTGACAACAGAGGCAGAGACTGGAATGATGTGGCCACAAACCAAGGACTGCCAGCATCCACCAGAAGATGCCAGAGGCAAAGAATGACTTTTCTCCCAGAGCCTTTGGAGGGAGTATGGGCCTCCTGACACCTTGATCTCGGCCCAGTGATAGTGATCTCACACTTCCGCCCTCCAGAACTGTGACAGGATAAATTTCTATTGTTTTGAGCCACCAAGTTTGTGGTGATTTTTTTATAGTAGCCACAAGAAGATAATGTAGGTTTTCTCTTCGTTCATTATATTGATGTGAGATATATCTGTATCTATATGGGTATATACGTGCATACACACATATGTATGTGACTATGACTTAGAAGAAGGCATGTGTTAAGCACTGTGGAGATGCTCTTAAGAGCTTGTAGTTCAGTACCTTGGTTAAATGGAAGGGTCAGATTGCCTTAGGTTCAAATCTGTGACTTATTTGCTCTGTGATCTTAGACACGTTAAATAACTTCTTTGGGACTTAAATAGGTCTTTGAAGATTAAGTACAGTAATCCATGTGAAATCAGAGTGTCTGCCTGGGAGAAGTACGCTAGCCATACAGAAGCGGCTCTCGAGCCAGCTCCAGCTCCAGCGAAGCAGAATTGGACAACTTCCACATCTAAGAAATGAACTGTTTTAAGGAGACAAATGGGAAAGGAGTGACTTTTGGCTAGGAGATTTATGAAAACATTAAGGATGAGGTGGCATGCAGGCCTAGACTTTGAGAAGGGACAGGGTTTGGCAGGCAGAGATGGTGAGGTGGGGACAGGATGACACTCAGGTAAAGGAGATGGTCTGGAAAATGGGCAGAGTGAAGAAAGCCCACAGTGTTTTCATGGTCTGGAAGGAGGGTTTGAGGGACACAGGAAAAAGCAGGTGAGACAGGTCAGGGCTCGGTAGAGAAGGGTCCTTGGACTCCTCAGAATATTTGCTGCTCTACACAGGCACAGCATCTCCTGCTAGAAGCGTGAGCAAATTCTCAGCATGGGTTGCTCAGTGGAGTGAAAGGGAAAAGGAGTCCTCCATTTGCAAAGTGTCAGGAGGCCAGGAGTGGCCAGACACTCTCCACCAGGCTGGACGAAGCATTACTTTGGGCCTGGCAATTTGTGGCCAGGCTTTACAGTTATTGGAGTGACGCCTTTTTTATCTACTAAGGAATCATTTTGCCCTGCCTTAACCACTGCTCTGGAATCTGTACTATTTAGTGCGTTCAAGTGTGCCCATTACATAGGCAAGTTACGCCAGGAGGCCTGGGACAAACGTGGAGGATAAGTGGGCTCTTTTACAAAGCAAACAGCAAACCTGGCATCTCTCATGCAGCCTGTTGCAAACTGGAATTCTCACGCAGTCTTCTGAGATTGAGGTGTCTACGCGTGCAGAAGTGAAGGAGACAGGACTTCACACATTGAAGCATTTTGAAAGGGTAACTAGGGCACGAGAGCAGGCTATTCTAAAATAGAAGAGAATTGAGAGCTGAGGCTGGAAAGGCAGCGGCCTACAAGTGGACATGGTTCCTGTGCTCAGAACTAAGTTGTTTTAACAAAGTGAAGTGTATATACCTGTGTAGAATTTTCATTGTACAGAGTAAGACTGAAAAGAAGCCCCCAACCTGAAAATACATTAATCCCTTTTTACCTGGCTAACACTGAAATTAACTTGCTTTATAACCCAGGGGTGATAGTCCCTCGTGAGGTTGAGGTCTCAGAGATGTGGGGGAAGGCAGATGAAACCAAGCTCTGCACCTTTACTTGGGAGTCTGAGAAGGAAATATTTGTCTCAAGTCACTGTGGATTCAGAATTCTAAACACAGAAGGTGGGGTTTCCAGTGGGATGTTTTGAGTGGGAGGTATGTCACTCTTTTCCCTTGCTCAGCTAAAGGTAGGTGATTTTAAAAAACACTTTATTTGTGGTGGAGGTGGGATATTTGGAAGAAGAGGGAAGAAGATACGTTTAGTGAAAGATTAGGCTGAATTGGTGGCAGTGGATCTTGGGGAAGCACGGTGAGAGAGAGAGAAGCACAGATGGAAGGAAACTCAGGAGATATTTTTGGCTCCTTCTCTCTGTCCTCTTAGCTGTTTATCTCCCTTTGTTATTTGCCCCTTTCTTGTTCTGAGTCTCTCCTTATTGGTGGGTTTCCTGCTGACAGCAGGCTTGCTAATTCTAGAACCAATCTAGACAATCTATGTTATTATACAGCCCAAGACCCAATCCTTTCCAATTTTTAAGATGTCTCCAAACTTTCAGGAGAGGTTTATAAAAACCTTAGCTTTAAATAAACTATTAATACATGTAACAACATGAATGGAGATCCAGTAATTATGCCGAGTGAAAGAAGTCTACCCCAAGGAGTACATACTGTATCATTCCATTTATACAAAACTCTCGAAGGTGCAAACTCACCTGGAGTAATAGGAAGCAGATGGGTGGTTGCCTGAGAAGTGAAGAGGCTGGGAGGCGGAGGGGCTGAGAAACGGAGGGGCTCACACAGAGCTGATAAACGTGTTCACTATCTTGATTGTGGTGATGGTTTCATGGGTGTATATACATATCCAAACTCATCAAATTGTACACTTCACATATGTGCAATATTCTATGTCAATTATACCTCTATAAAGCTATTAACATTAGATTTAGAGCATCAGCTATTTGCACATGGGTCAAGGCAAGGAGAAGAGACTAGCCAAGTGGTCATAAGGCTATGTGATAAGATTGGTGATGGAGCAGCTGTGCAGAGACAGGACCTGTGCAGCTTTGTGGGGATGGAGGGTCAAGTTATACCCACCCCATGCCTGTGATTGGAGAGTGACCTCCCACCCTCTTGCTGACCACATAACTGTCCCCCTTGTTCAGTTCCATACTTTGCAAGGAACGAGGGGGAGAAATTCATAAGCAAGAAAGCAGTATTCGTTCAACTGGAACCAGTGACCTTTCTGGCCTGTTTCCTTTTATTTGGCTAGTTCACACTCACACCCCACATACACCTGAGACAGAGAAGGGGCCAGAGGTGCTGGACCCCTAATGTGGCCCTTCACTTCTGCTGCCTCTGTTGCTCATACTTTGAGAAATAAGGAAAATGGAAGCTAATCTCTGAAGTTCTTAATCCCACTGTATGGACCCTAAGTAGAAAAATATGGGCATAGATATTTTCAATGATTCCTAAAATACTTACTGAGTATGTATATATACTGTGTGCCAAGCAAGAGCCATGCTTATAATTGGTAATAAAATGGTGAATGAGATGGAAATTGTCTCTCATAGTAGAGAGATGAGAGCCAGGTGGGTACAATAAGGACTGTCTGTATTGATAGTGGGCTATGGAAGAACAGAGAAGACACCCCAGATTTAAGGTTAGGGGAAGCTTCTTAAGGTAAGATGGAGAAAACATTTGAATTCCTCTTTATGAAAACATGGAGGACAACATTTTACAAGGAGGCAACTGAGTGCCCCAAAACATAAGATTCTGGAATACAGACACGGAGAAGGGTGGAACGAAAAGGATTCTGAGGCGGCAATGAGGTCCTGGGAAGACAGTGCTCTAAGTCACAGCTGATCAGAGGCACTGGATGGAGTGACATAAGGACAGCATCACCACAGCACGCCCTGCTGGCCTGTGGGAGCACTAGCTGGGTGTGGTGACAGGCAGTACAAACATCCCCATGGGGCGAGGCATGGTGGCTCATGCTATAATCCCAGTACTTTGGGAGGCTGAGGCGGGAGGACTGCTGAGCCCAGGAGTTTGAGAAGCCTGGGCAACATAGGGAGACACATCTCTACAAATAATAATAATAATGATAACAACAATAAATTAGCCAGGTGTGAGGGTGCATGCCTATAGTCCCAGCTACTTGGGAGGTTGAGGTAGGAGGATGACTCGAGCCTGAGAGGTCAAGGCTCAAGCCGCTGCACTCCACCCTGGGCAACAGAGTGAGACCTTGTCTCCAAAAAATGAAAAACCCCATGCAATGGGTCTGAGGACCCAGTGACAAGGAAGTGACCACAAGGAGACACGAACCACTTTCCCTTTTCACCTGTGGAACCGTGAAAAAAAATCAAAGGCAGCTAGTACAGTGGCTCATGCCTATAATCCCTGCACTTTGGGAGGGCAAGGCAGGTGGATCACTTGAGGTTAGGAGTTCGAGACCAGCCTCGCCAACATGGTAAAACCCTGTCTACTAAAAATACAAAAATTAGCCGGGCGTGGTAGCAGGTGCCTGTAATCCCAGCTACTTGGAAGGCTGAGGCAAGATCTCTTGAACCCGGGAAACGGAGGTTGCAGTGAACTGAGGTTGCTTCACTGCACTCCAGCCTAGGTGACAGAGTGAGATTCCGTCTCAGCCAAAAAAAAAAAAAAAAAAGTATATATATATATATATATATGGAAAAACAAAGGATGTGGCAAGATCGCCAATCAACTGCTAACACAGACCTAGACTCAAAAGGAAGAAAAAATCACAACTCAGCTGGATTTGTGATTCACAAAAAGTTGAGCCAGGAAAATGTACTCTCCAGAGTCCATGCCTGAAGTATAACTACAGTTCACAGAAATAATCACTCCGTGCACTCAGAAGGGCTTTCGTTGGGAGATGGTGGGCAAAAACGTCACTCTCGCTTGTTCCGATGTGAAAACGGCTTTCTGTGATGTCCAGGGCACTCAGCCTCATCCAGGTAGGCTGCTTCGGCTGCCCGGAGGGGCAGGTGTTTTACAGTTTTCCGCAAGCTGTTGCTTCTCTTATCAGGATGGTCACTCTCTAGCTAATGAAAAACATCTCTCTGGTCCAAACATGACCTTGAGGTTTATCTAAATCGTTTGTTGCTCAGCAGAACAACATATATCAGAAGTGAAATATATGCCAAAAGATACTTCTCATGCACCATTTATCTTTTCTGTAATTGATTCTCATGCAGGACAAATGCCCTGTGGGGATTCACAGAGGACTTAACACACTCTGCCATTATGATGACATCATCTCGCAGAAGGCGGCCCTTCTGGAAGCCTGATAGATGACAGGCTCTTTTTTCTCTTTTAAGTGCTGCTCACAGCACCGCATTTAACTATGGGATTACAAGGAGCAACTGCTCCTATCACGTGTCCCCCACTTTGTTTTCTGACTGCGCTGTCCAGCTAGCCCCACACTCCAATCAAAATGAAATTATTTCAAAATCCATACCCAATGGATTAGTCTTGCCAAAAGAAAGTCTGTAACAATACATATCCATCGACTTTCAGTTTGGGCCGGCGTTGAGATTTATTGTCTCTAGGCAAATATTGAGCTGGGTGAAGTTTCGGTCAGTTACATCCTTCTCAGTCAATAAATCTAAGTGTTGACTTTGGGAGGAGTCCGTGGCCATCGCTCTGTGGCTTGTGAGCAGGCATTTGTGTAAACGGGTGCCTTTTAAAACTGTGAAGGTGATGCAGAGCCACAAAACCTCGTTCAAAACTTCCAGGACCCATGGGTTTCAAAGAGAGCACTTAAATATGTACAATAAAACCTCCGAACCATGTTGCCAGAGGATGCTCCTGAATGTCACAAAGGTAGAACAGGCAGCAACCTTACTTTGAAGAATAGCCTAGGAAGAAAAGGTCTCTATCGATAAAAACCATTACATGCAGTTATATATCATGATAATATTAATTACAAAATCATTGAAGTGGCCCTTCCGGATGTCATCTTCTGACCTGAGGGCTGAGCCACACAAGGCAGTTTAGCAGTAATTGGTAGCTTCTCTAGATGTGTTAAATGGAAGGGTGGGCGGCTAAACCCTGTCGCCAAGACTGGGTCCTAAAGCAGGCAGGCAGGCCTTGAGAGATGCTGTCAAGACTATTATACTGGCTGGGCATTGTGGGTTCATTGCCAACTGCAAGAACATCACTCAGTTAAGCATATTTGTTTCTTGAAACGGAAGCACACTCTTTTAGCCCTGAAATTGCATTAAAGATTCTTTTCAAGTTATGAAGAGGAAAAGGGAAAAGAAACATACTGCCAAAACATGCAGAGATTCTCAGCAGAACCAATATATATTCTTTGTTAGTCAGGATGGGCTAGGCTCTTCTGCAGTAACAAATCTCCAAATCTTAGGGGCTGCATACAACTGTCTATTTCTCATTCATGTCACAGTCTGGTATAATTTGAGTGGCTTTCCTTGGTGGGCTCCTTCTATCTTACATTCCTACCATCTTAAACATATGGACTTCAAGTTGGTCACTGAAGAGAAAGAACTGGAGGATCACATAGTTTTGTTTGTGTGTGTGTTTTTAAGAAAAGTGGCTGGGTGTGGTGGCTCATGCCTGTAATCCCAGCAATTTGGAAGGCCAAGGTGGGTGGATTGCCTGAGCTCAGGAGTTTGAGACCAGCCTGGGCAATATGGTGAAACCCCGTCTCTACTAAAATACAAAAAATTAACCGGGTGTAGCAGTGGGCACCTATAATCCCAGCTACTTGGGAGGCTGAGGCAGGAGAATCACTTGAACCTGGGAGGTGGAGGTTTCAGTGAGTTGAGATCACACCACTGTACCACTGTACTCCAGCCTAGGTGACAGAGCAATGCTCTGTCTCAAAAAAAAAAAAAAAAAAGAAAAGAAACAGACTGCCACCTTATTTGGATGTGTCTGGAGTCTTGGAAGCTTGACTACCCAACATTTTCCTACAAATGGACCTTGAGAGCTTGTTTGGAGGTTCTAGCAGGGGAATGCAACTACTTATATACCCTTGACCAAACATTGGCCCTCTTCTACTGGGGAAGGTTATCTTCTTCAACCAAGCATGCAGCCTCAGGAAGAATGAACACGGACTGGTGAGGCAGGAGGGCACACCCACCTAGCCAGCCAGATCAGCTGAATCAACCCTCGTGATCAGTGGGGTGACAGATGTTGCAGCCAGACTACCCTCACATCATCGCATGGGTTGTTTTTAAGGGTCAGGCCTGAAAATGACTTTAGTAACTTCTGTGCATATTCTACTGGGCAGAAGTAGCACCCTGTTTCTAATTTAGCTGTGAATGAGATGGCTTAAATGACAGGGGAGCCTAGGACATGTCATCTTCCTGTGTGCCCGAGACAAGATGGTGGACATACAGCATTGTGCGTGAACACACAGCATGGCCTCTGCCACCGTCTTCTAGAGGGGAAACAAACTCTGCTAGGGCAGATGGTGTAGAAGATGCTGCTGAAGCCCTGCCCTTTTCCCCTTGGCCCACCTCTGAGTTCACGTGCAGCTGCAAAGGCCACTCTTGTGCATGCTCACAGCTGCCTACCACAGATGCCCTCATTTCTCTGCTTCTATACCTGAGGGATCTGTCAGCTAGAGCACAGGGCGGACCAGAGATGCCTAGAATTTAATGCCCCCAGGGGCAGTCCCTAGCCTGTGAGGGTTAGGAATTGGTGGATAGGTATTCCAGCTTCCTTGGCCCTCCTGAGGAAAGTTCTGAGGTGTACTTTACAGTTCTTTAGTGGGGCCAGGCCAGAGTCTCCCATCATGGCAGCCTCCTCACCAGCTCACCAACTCACCCTTTGTTGTTTGCTTCTCCCTTCTGGATTTCACTTTCCCTTCTCTTTCTCTTGCTCTTCCCAGGATCTTTCCCAATAACCTATTGACTCTCAGGTCCTTGTCTCAGAGTCTGCTTCCAGGAGAATCAAACCAGGAACCGACGCAGAATGCTTAGAAGCAGCTACAAGAGTAACCCCATGGGAGGGTGTATTAGTCTGTTTTCACGCTGCTGAGGAAGACATACCCGGGACTGGGTAATTTATAAAGACAAAGAGGTTTAATGTGAGGATGTCTGTAACTCTTTCTTCAAGAAATGATACTTTCAAGAACAAACCCAACTAAGGCCTTTGTGGAAGCTTTCTCCCACTTCCCCAGCCAGATTTTCATTATTTATTCATTCATTGAGTACTTTTTAAACGCCTATAGCATGCCAGACACTGTTCAATATACTGGGGATAGAGCAGGGGAGAAAAAAAAAAAAGACAAAACCCCTATCCTGATGAGGTTTGCAGTACAGTGTGGGGAATTAGAAATAAGCATCTGTCTCTTCTCTGGTCTTTAAGCACCTCGCAGGCACTGACCACGTCTGTTCATCTGCTTATTTCCAGCATCTAACAGAGTACGCAACACATCTGCTTGATGAATACATTTTGAGCACTGAGAGATGACCACAGAAGAGCTAAGAAGTGATAACAGTTGTATTTAGTGGAGAACAGTATTCACACTTTGCTGTCTAGATAGCCTTGAAATCAGGCTCCATCTTTTTTATTTTTTCATTTCTTAGAAAAAACTGTTAACCTATTTAGAGTAATTTTATTAAGGAGTCTTTTTTTTTTTTTTTTTTTTTGAGACAGGGTCTTGCCCTATTGCCCAGGCTGGAGTGCAGTGGTGCAACCACAGCTCACTGCAGCCTTGACCTCCTGGGCTCAAGCAATCCTCCCACATCAGCCTCCTGAGTAGCTGGGAGCACAGCTATGTGCCACCCTGCCCAGCTAATTTTTTATTTTTTGTAGAGACTGGGTCCCATTGTGTTGCCCAGATGGGTGTCAAACTTCTGGGCTCAAGCAGTCCCCTCGCTTTGGCCTCCCAAAGAGCTGGGATTACGGGAATGAGGCATTGCACCTTTAAAAGAAAAAAAGAAAAGGCCGGGTGCGGTGGCTCAGGCCTGTAATCCTAGCACTTTGGGAGGTTAACGTGGGTGGATCACGAGGTCAGGAGATTGAGCCCATCCTGGCTAACACAGTCAAATCCCGTCTCTACCAAAAACGCAAAAAGTTAGATGGGCATGGTGGTGCATGCCTGTAGTTCCAGCTACCTGGGAGGCTGAGGCAGGAGAATCACTTGAACCCAGGAGGCGGTGGTTACAGTGAGCCGAGACCGAGCCATTGTACTCTAGCCTGGGCAACAGCGAGACTCCATCTCAAAAAAAAAAAAAAAAAAGAAAGAAAAAAAAGTATGACATTGCATAACACTGTGAATGTATTTAGTGCTACTGAATTGTACACTTTAAAATGGTTAAGATGATCAATGTTATGTGTATTTTAACTATAAGAGAAAAAAAAGTGAGGCTGCATTTCATTCAACAGAGAGGCACTCACTAAGTACCTGGCACTACTCTGGGTTTGCGGGCCATAAAGATGGATAAGTCCCTATCCTTGGAGGACTTAGACTTAGCAGGAGACAGGCACCTGAGCCACAGAGACAATCAAGAGTTGCTCCCTGTGCCCAAGGAGAACTCTGTTCAGCCCACAGCACCTAGCCACTACTGACAGCCTCCAGACTTGCAGCATCCTGAGTACCTGGATCATCACAGGGGAACCAATCAGTTTTTATACAGCTAACTTTGGTGTTTTCAAAAATGTCAGGTAAAACACACAACAGAACATTGATAAGAGCAGGAATCCAAGGTATTGGTTCGACAGTAAACAGAAGGGCCCAGCCAAGCATATTCCCATGTTGCAAAGTCACTTGATATTAACACACATCTTGAAGCAATCGAACACTGCCCTGGCAGGCCCTGGCGAATGGCACTTGTGAATATTTAGAAACAGGGCAGTCCTGTTTGGGAAAACTGTCAGATTGACTGTAGATTAGGAGAGATGGGGTAGAGACAGTAATGGAATAATCACATGACCCCTGACATGAGGCAAGCGAAAGGCTCTCACCACCCCCACTGCATCTTAGAGACTGCCAGCTGCATCCCACTGCTTCTTAGCAACTCAGATAGCAACAAGAAGCATTGCAGTGGACATGGAATGTGTGCTGTTCTCCAATAGAGAGGTGGAGACACTGGTGTAGGGGCTGATGTGAGCAGGTCGCCTGAGAGTTTATACCACCAGGGCAAGAAGAAAAAGCCCAGAGGAGATTGTGCCCTGTGGGGACCTGGCTTGCCTGGGGGTGAGGAGCTGAGAGAGGGGGCATTTTTGAAACTACAGAGGGTTCCTTAATAGAAGACAGATGTGTCAGCGTTTTTTGAGTTCTGTACTGGATGTGTCTGTCCCCCCAAATCCAAGAGAGTCTGATAGTGTGCTTCTGGTTGGCTTGATGATGCTGTTTTTCTTTTACAGCAGAGGGAGGCTATTGGTGAAGACTGTTGCAGCGTAGTTTTTCCAGTGTGAAATACTGGGGAGGATGCTGAGAGTCTGCCTGGGATGTTTAGTGCGATGCTTGCTTCTGCACCTGTATTCCTTTTGGATGACACTGTGTGACGTGTCACCTCTGAGGATGATTTTTCTCTGGGTACTGATTCTTACAGTTGGAAGAGGGAAGAACTCTCCCTGAGAATGTGTTCAGCTAAGGTCAGTTTAATTTCCATCTTTCGAATCGAACTTTCATTCATATAAAAAAAAAAGGCAGATTTGTTCCTTTGAAGTTTTCTGATCTCTCCTCAGATTAGGCATGTAGGTGGCTTAGGGCAGGTCCCTTATTCTGTCAGGACCTTCCCACATCTGTAAAATGGACCAGCAGAGCCAGTTGATTCCTTGGGCGATTCTGGCCCTAACCTACCTGTCAGTGGTTTGTTCTATATAGATAGTCCCTTCCATCCAATTATACACCCAACTGGTGACTTGTGTCTATAATTACATTAATAAAACCCCAGAGGCTCAGACAAACATGGAGAACATCAACTGTGGGATCATTTGGAACCAAGAAGATAATGATACGTTGTAGGAATGTGTTTTGTACACACACACTGACTGGAAATTTGTTCAAGTCTAAAGAGGGCTTATGGAACTCTGATTTGCTGCTAATGTTGACAAAGATGAGTAATGCAATAATACTGAACATTTCTCACTGTGAAACAGATACTTTTGATGATTTTTAGCACTTTCTCTTTCATTATTTTTTTCTCTATATATCTATCACTTCATAAATATCTGTTGAGCATCCCACATATGTCAGGCACTGGCCCAGGCCCTGGCAATGGTGCAGTGAACACGATTGACAAAAATTCTTTTTTTAAAATCATTTTTATTTCTATAGGTTATTGGGGAACAGGTGGTATTTGGTTACATGAGTAGTTCTTTAGTGGTGATTTGTGAGATTTTGGTGCACCCAGCTCCCAAGCAGTATACCTGGTACCCAATTTGTGGTCTTTTATCCCTCACCACCTTCCTACCCTTTCCCACTGAGTTCCCAATGTCCATTGTGTCATTCTTACGCCTTTGCATCCTCATAGCTTAGCTCCCACTTTAAGTGAGAACAATGTGTGGTTTTCCATTCTTGAGTTACCTCACTTGGAATAATAGTCTCCAATCCCATCTAAGTTGCTGCAAATTTCATTAATTCATTCCTTTTTTATGACTGAGTAGTATTCCATTGCATATATATACCACAGTTTCTTTATCCACTCGTTGATTGATGAGCATTTGGGTGGGTTGTACATTTTTGCAGTTGTGAATTGTGCTGCTATAAACATGCGTGTGCAAGTATTTTTTTCGTATAATGACTTCTTTTCCTCTGGGTAGATACCCAGGAGTGGGATTGCTGGATCAAATGGTAGATCTACTTTTAGTTCTTTAAGGAATCTCCGCACTGTTTTCCATAGGGGTTGTACTAGTTGATATTCCCACCAGCAGTGTGGAAGTGTCCCTTTTCACTGCATCTGTGCTAACATCTATTATTTTTTGGTTTTTTGATTATGGCCATTCTTGCAGGAGTAAGGTGGCATGGCATTGTGGTTTTGGTTTGCATTTCCCTGATCATTAGTGATGAAGAGCATTTTTTCATATGTTTGTTGGCCATTTGTATATCTCCTTTTGAGAATTGTCAATTCATGGACTGAAAAAAATTCTTGACTTCATGGTGCTTCTATCAAAGTGAGGAGATAGTTGTAAAATAAATGAGGCCACTTCAAATATTCATAACTGCTATAATGAAAACAAAACAGGAATGAAATGGAACCAAATGAAAAGGAAAGACTGGGGTGAGGGAGGTAAACAATGAACAAGGGGATCAGAAAAGGCATCTCCGAGGAGGTGACATTTGATCTGAATCTTAAATGGGGAAAATATGTTTTTCTGGTTCCTTGTCTATTATTCTCTCTCTCTTAATCTCTCTGTTGCCTAGGCTGGAGTGCAGTGGTACGATCTCAACTCACTGCAACCTCTGCCTCAGGTGTTCAAGTGATTCTCCTGCCTCAGCCTCCTGAGTAGCTGGGATTACAGGCATGCGCCACCACAC
Source organism: Papio anubis (assembly GCF_008728515.1). Lineage (NCBI taxonomy): Eukaryota > Metazoa > Chordata > Mammalia > Primates > Cercopithecidae > Papio > Papio anubis. The sequence continues at coordinate 89,820,084 of NC_044985.1, read as the reverse complement.
CCGGCTAATTTTTGTATTTTTAGTAGAGACAGGGTTTCACCATGTTGGCCAGGCTGGTCTTGAATTCCTGACCTCAGATGATCTACCTGCCTCGGTCTCCCAAAGTGCTGGGATTACAGGCATGAACCATCACGCCCGGCCTTATTATTCTTTCTTGGCCTGTGTTGAGTAGGATCAGTGCAGATGTCCAATTATCAACAACAGTTTATAGGGGATTCATTATGTGCTAGGTTCTCTTTTCTGGGATACAACTGAGAAAAAAAAAGCAGACAAAATCCCTGTTCAGAAGGAGCTTATGTTGCTGATATTCAAGGGCAATGCACCTGTAGAAATGTTTCCACGTAAGTTTCTCATAGCACCTTGCGGTTAAGGTAGATAGGGAGGGTGAACCATTTGAGCTCTGGGATCCCCTCTGCCACTCACCAGCTGTGGGGCTTGAAGGTTAATCGAGAAATGCCTCTGGGGCTCAATTTTCTCATCTGAAATTGGGGGTGTTGGATTTAGATACTATCCAAGACTCTGCTCACTTTAAACACTTTGAGATGTAGTTTGGGGTGGGGAGGACGTTTTTAGATGACTTACGGTTTACTGAAGTTTCTCATTCTTGATCATGGGGACTTTCAGAACCGACTTTGTTTTGTGTTCCCATAAAGTAACCATTTCTCAGCCACTGCTGACCCTGTGCCATTCTGCTTAGGTAACTCGTGTACTCTTTTACGGTAGGAGCAAGCCAATGTTTCCCCCAACCTGTCTATCAGGATGCCTGTTACTGCATAAAAAGGCCAGCCACAGGCATTCAGACGGTTGAGATGTGTGGAGACAAGTCTCCCCAAACAGAAGCCGCACGTTTAATGAGTGGAGTTAAAAATGCAAATGATGGGCATGATTGCAGGGTAATTACACGATTAGAGCAGCTCCATCAGACTGGGGCTCCAGTGGCCTCTTTGTGCTTCTGTGTCCTGTTTAAGTCTAGGCAACTAACCCAAGGCCTCCTCTTGCCTTGGGCTTGCCATGTGGGGGGACCCAATCACCACTCACCTCCTTTCCAGCGGGCCACGGGGACTAATGAGGGAGCCTTTGAGGTTCACTGATGAAAAGTGCTGTAAAAGTACAAAGTCCTATTCCGCTATTACGAAATCACATTTCGGCATCTGTTACCTACCAACGCCGGAATGAAACTCGGCAGCCTCTCAGCCCATTTGTCAAGTGCCAGCAGCTCCCCTCTCAGCACAGGTGAAACAATAATAAATAGAAATTGAATGTGTATCCCAGGTATTTTCATGAAGTCGATAAACACAGTTGCGCTGGCCCCTTTGGCTTTTGCCAACTCTGGTGCAGAAACAGAAACCCTCCAGGGGATATTCACTGACTGGGGTGGGTGTGTGTGCAAGGTGCAAGCTCGTAGCCCAAGCTCGCTATTTCCTTTGGAGTAAAGTGCTTGGTGGATGCGCTTGGGTTACCATGGCAACCAAGGGACAATGCTCTTGGGCGTGCAGACCCCATGTTTGCAGCATTATGCTTTGGAAGGGGGATTTAGAGATGCAGAACAAAACATAATAAAGAAGCATCAAACCTAATAAGACTTGGGACTGAAAGAAAGCCAGGGACTTCTGTTTAGACACCACAGCGTTCTCGCGTTGTGGGTCTGGGAACTGATCCAAGACTGAAGCTTGTTCATTATACCTCCCAGGCCGCAGGCATTCAGAAGGGCTCTCTGCATTGAAATTGCAACTTTTTCTCACCTGGCTGTAAAGAGAACCCACTGAGTTTAGAACAGTATGCGAAGGAAGAGATTTTCTCATTTAAACAACATCCTTTTGTACCTGGTTGATAAGATACAAGGAAAGGAAAAAACTCAGCTTGAATATTGAGCAAGTTGCCAAAATTGGGCCCGGAACAACCCCGTGGTGTCTTTATTGGGTAACATGAATATCATTCTTGGATATAGCCTCATTAATCAAAGTCTCAAATGCACTAAGAGTCTGATGGAAAGGATGTAGCAAAAGGTGACTTTCATCATTCACATAATTTTTAAAAGTACTGGGTTCTCTTCCCTCATCTGAGGCCTCTGGTAACGGGCAACTGGCACCTGCTTTCTGGGTGTATGCTGTTCACCCCTACCAGTTCCCTTTTGTTATCTGGGGTGGCCACACATTGCCTTGTTGTTGGGAAGAAAAAGGTAACACAACACACAACTAAGAAAGGAATTCAGCTGAAGATTACGTTAATTAAGGAAGCATATGGTGTAGAGAAAAGAGAATGGTAGTCAATAAACTTGATTTTGGCCAGATGCACTATCTGTAATCCTAGCATTTAGGGAGGCTGAGGCAGGAGGATCACTGGAGCCCAGAAGTTCGAGACCAGTCTGGGCAACATAGTGAGACCCTGTCTCTAGAAAACATTAAAGAATTAGCCAGGCTCACTGACATGAGCCTATAGTCCCAGCTATTTGGAGGCTGAGGAGGGAGGATTGCTTGAGTCTGGGAGGTTGAGGCTACAGTGAGCCAAGACTGCACCACTGCACTCCAGCCTGGGTGACAGAATGAGGCCTCGTCTCAAAAGCAAACCAGCAAAAGACACCCGATGTCGAGTCCCCTGTGGTCATTGACCTGGTGTGTGACCTTTGGCCAAGTCATGGAAATTCAGAGCCTTGATTTTGCTCCTCAAGTGAGGCTGGGAGGCGCCACTGCAAACTCTGTGAGGGTGAGGATGGTTTCCTACACACCTTTGCATCTCACACTGCTTACAGTTCCCACAACATAAGTGTTTCTTGAATAGGTGAATTCCCAGGAGTCTATGCAGTTCTATCAGACTGTCGGCCCAGAGTTGCCAGTGGAAGTCATTTCACACTGTCTTGTTGTGGAGGCCAACGAATGGCATTCCCATGGACCTCCACCATCTGAAGCCGCTTCAGAGGCCAGAGGCTCCTCAGGGCAGATGCAAATGGGACAACTTAAGTTTGACCTTAAAACCCATATTTAAATATTGAATTCCATCTTGGAGATGCCACCTTCTACCAATGTGAAAAATTACTGATGTTGCTCAGGCAAGGGAGTAATCAGTGTTGTAGAACTGCATCTTCTTTATTTAATTGTTTTTAAATTTTAGTTTCAGAGGGTACATGTGCAGGTTTGTGACATCGGTATGTTGTGTGATGCTGAGGTTTGGGCTTCTAATGATCCCACTGCCCAAGTAGCAAACATAGTACCTGATAGGTAGTTTTTCAACCCCTGTCCTCCTACCTCCCTCCATACTTTTGGAATCCCCACTGTCTATCACTGCCATCTTTATGTCCCTGAGTTCTTGATGTTTAACTCCCACGTATAAGTGAGAATACACAGTATTTATTTTCCTGTGTCTACATTAATTCACTTAGAATAGTGGCTTTCAGCTGCATCCATGTTGCTGCAAAGGACATGATTTCATTCCTTTTTATGGCCATGTAGTATTCCATGGTGTATATATACCACAGTTTCTTTATCCAATCCACGTTGATGGGCATCTAGGCTGATTCCTTGTCTTTGCTGTTGTGACTAGTGCTGCAATGAACATATAAGTGCAAGTGTCTTTTTTATAGAACAGTTTATTTTCCTTTGGGTATATACCCAGTAATGAGATTACTGGGTCAAATGGTAGTTTTATTTTTAGTTCTTTGAGAAATAATCGAACTGCTTTCCACGGGGGCTGAACAAATTTGCATTCCCACCAAGAGTGTCTGAGGTATAAGCATAGAATTACATTTTCAACTTTTCTAACGGCAGTCTCCCAGTTTTTTTAAACTGCGAGGGCTTCCTCATCATAGTTCTACCTGAAGTATTTGCTCACAGAGAAAATGGATAAAGGCTGGGCGTGGTGGCTCACACCTGTAATCCCAGCACTTTGAGAGGCCAAGATGGGAGGACTGCTTGAGGCCAGGAGTTCAAGACCAGCCTGGTCAACATAGAGAGACCTTGTCTCATATTAAAAAAAAAAAAAATGGATAAAGTGGTAGGTTGTGTTATTATTCATGATTATTTTCTTTCTTCCTTTCTCTCTCTCTCTTTTCTTTCTTTCTTCCTTCCTTCCTTTTCTTGAGATAGGGTCTCACTTTGTTGCCCAGGTTGGAGTGCAGTGGCATGATCATAGCTCACTGTAGCCTCCACTTTCCTGGCTCAAGCAATCCTCCCACCCCAGCCTCCTTAGTAGCTAGGACTACAAGTGCACACCACCACACCCAGCTAATTAAAAAATACATATATTTTCTGTAGGTACAGCGTCTCACTATGTTCCCCAGGTTGGTCTTGAACTCCTGGGCTCAAGTGATCTGCCCACCTTGGCCTCCCAAAGTGCTGGGATTACATGTGTGAGCCCAGTCACGATTATTTGTTATCAAAATAAATACATCCCTGCCCTTCCAGTGCCTCCAGTAGGTGAAGCGGCCATGCACCCCCACTTATCAGGCCATGACAGGACATGTGATTAGATGTGACTGTGTGGCTTAGCTAGGTTTCATGCAACATGTCACAGTCAGAGGCTGCTCCTTCAGCCTGAGTCCCTGAATGAGAAGACACATGGAGCAGAGCAGAGCCTGCTTCAGCTAACCTGCAGCCAGTATGGAATCAGGTGAGTAATAAATGCTGGGTGCTAGAAGCCACTGGAATTGTGCAGTTGCCTGTTACTGCAGTAACCAAGCAACAATAAGAAGCAGCAATACAATGAATTGTATCTTAATCATCATAACAACATCTATAGATGTTTGAAAAATATTGGTACATAGCAGTTGGATTGATGCATGAAGGGGTGATTGGGCAAGACATACTTTTTTCTTTTTTTTTTTTTAAGTTTGTGGGCCATACTTAATGTCCAGTCTGAATTAGCAGCTTCCTTGACATAACTTGGCAGTATCCAAGGGTTTCTCGCCCTGTAGTTTGAGAATCTCTATCCTAGAACAATTATTCTCCTGCAGATTTGTGGCAATTCAAAAAGAGAATGAATTTTGAGATAGGGAGTGCGGGTTTGGGTCCTGGCTTTCACATCTTTCGCGTGTGAATTTGGGCATGGTCTTTAGCCCATGATCTCTCAGCCCATGTGCCCACTAAAAATGGCTATGACTCTTGCACACAGGGCCGGTTAAAGCCTAAATGACATGAGCCATGGGGATCTTCTTTCTAATGGTTGTACATGTTATTCTTAGAGTAGCTAACCCAAGGATGGAAGAGTCTTTGAAACCACCATTTCTCTCACACCCCATCTCCCTTAACCTCCAAACCATCAGCAGACTGACCCCACTCAGCTTTGAGTTTCAAGGGTGGCACTGAGAAAGCACCAAGTCCCTATTAAAGGGGCGGAGGCACTGGCAGCTCTGGCTGGGGCAGGACAGACCTTTCATTTCAGATAAAAGTTGATTCAGAGTCTGATATCCCAAGAAAATGCCCAACCTCGAATTACCTTCCACAGAAGGCCCCACCAGGTGGACTAGTGGTGGCTTTCTCCTTTCCTGCCCCCCGACAGTGTCTCTAATGGTTCCCCATTCCTTAGACTTGGGTATCTCAGTCCTGGCTGCAATGGAACTTATGGTAACTGAGTTAATTAGGACCAAGGGGAGCACCACGCTAGGCTGCTTCAGTCACAGCCTCTGCACCATCCCCAGGGTGGGATGAAGCATATCCTACCACCTTGGCACCTGCCAGCAAACCTGTGCCCAGGGGAGAAGCTGGAGCGGGGGTTCAGGGTCCCCGTTGTGACATTAGCCCTCTGGGGTCACAAGGTGGATCCCGGAGGGCTCAGACTTGGGGAGAAAGTTCTGCCATGTAGAAGTAAATTTAATTAGGTTAGGAGGCTGAGGGGTGTGTGTGTTTGTTTGTGGGTGGAGTATCTTTAAAATGGCAAGAGAGAGGCTGATGCTGTGTCAGCTTTGGCCACGCTGTATTTTGGGAGCCGCTACCTGGCATTCTGAGGCTTCTTCCCTCCTTCCTCCCCACAGCTCACTCCCAGGCCCTGCATGCCTTCCCGCAGCCCTGTTTTTCCCACGTTCTGCCTGGACGGCCTCATCTGTGGAATGGGGGTGGAACCGTGTGGAGGCTGAGCAAGCGCTGACCACCTGCCAGCACTGTGCTGAGCTCCCAGTGTACACGGATTGAACCAGAAATGGCCAGGGATCACCCACTTTACGCCCACAAAACCACCAACTTCATATGGCACAGCCTGATTACCACATTTAATTTCTCAGCAATCTTGAGAGGTATAAGGATTACACCACCACTTTTCAGATGAGAATGAGAAGTCATCACTCCAAATCAAACATTAGTGAACAACAGAGTGAGAATTTAAGTTCAGAGCCCAGCCTCCAAGCCCAGTTCAAAACTATTACACGACACCGATAAACCCTTTTATACTAACCTGTAAACAATCAATAACAGCTTCACAAGATAACTTCTGTGTGGGACAAGGCTGATTCTTTAGGGCACGGCTCAAATGCTGGCACTGGTAGATCCTGGATGCAAGGAGTCTTTTGTTCCTTCAGCTGAACTTCACAAGATGTTTCTGATTTGCTTTGAGAGAGTCTGCCTGGCTCACCTGCCTAAGACATGGGTAGGAGTGGCAGGCAGGTGGGCTAGGGCACAACTCTGTTTCTTGAAAAAAATGGACTATTCTTCTGATTAAAGAAGTAAACCCTATTCAGTGTAGAAAATGAAAACAAATATAAAATACGTAAATAAAAATGACCAGCCATGCTTAGCTAGAGGTAAGGACTGTCACAACGTTTCATGGTTGTACTTTTCACATATCTTGTGCCTCTCTCTCTGTCCTCTCTAGGTGCATATATACATTTTGGAAGGGGGATCTAGTGTACATATAATTTTCCTTATTTATTAAATCTCCATTTTATTCTAAAGGATTCAGCATGGATTACAAGGGCACATAAAAAATGATAGAACAAACTAAAAGTGGGGTTAAGAAAGGCAAACCTACACCATAATGACATGTTCAGATTTGTATTTGTAATATTTAACATGACATTGAGCATACGTGCCCATTTGCCATTAAACAGACTGTTGCATTATTTTTTAAATGTATTAGTTTTTTTTTTTTTTTTTTTTTTTAATGGAAGGAAAGCATATGACCGCAGAGCAGTGCACAGGTTGAAAGTCAGTGACTTGATGCGGTATCTTATTTTTTATTTTTATTTTTATTTTTATTTTGAGACAGGGTCTCACTCTGTCCCCAGGCTGGAGTGCTGTGGCATAATCTCGGCTCACTGCAGCCTCCATCTCCTGGGCTCAAGCGATCCTCCCTTCTCAGCCTTCCAAGTCGCTAGGACTATTGGTGTGTGCCACCACACCTGGCACTATATATATATATTTGTATTATTTGTAGAGACGGGATTTCTCTATGGTACCTAGCCTGCCACATCATTCTTAATGTCTCCACGGCATTCCACCGATGGGAGCAGCGCTCTGTATCTAACCAGGCCCCTCCTATTGGCTCTTAGGCCGCTTCCAAAATGACAGATTTACAAACAAAACTGCAAACAACACCTTTGTAAAGAAATCTTTGAGCACCCTCCATTTCCTGAAGGACTGTTTCTAGAAGTACTTCCATCAATACCAGAGCCATGGAGGAATCCTATGTGTGAATCTCCCACTGTCCTGGGAGGGCACAGCATTTTCTGGGCGGATCCAGGGGCTGCCCAGCTCCTCTCTACGTCAGTATGGACCTTTTGCATCCTAGGCCAATCACGTCGCCTTCCAGACTGTCCCCACGTATGTTCCCATGACTCTGCCAGCTGCCTGCCCTTACGCCTCTCAGGGATGCACGGTTGGGTTGCTACAGGAGCTACTCTCTGTTGGGACGAGGCCCCCAAAGTTGGGCATCTTAAAGGGAAACAGAGTCAGATACTTGCCGGAGGTGAATGATGTGGGTGAGGGAAATCGCTAGACTCGGCTTATTTCTGTTTGCTCCTTACCAAGTTTTCTGCAAAGAAACTGCTTGTGATGCTGCCTATGTGGCTTTCTTATTTGCTGAAGAACAACGTGTGTCCGCGGTAGTGAAAAGGCAACGGACCTCCAGCGCCAACAACCAGGCAGCCCACACGAGGGCGCTGTTTCCCCGCAACGAAAGACTAGGTGGGCTCCTGCTTTCTTGGTGGAGAAGGGCGCCAGGAGGCAGAGCGGGAAAACCGGCAGAGAGTGTGGGAGGGAGGAGGAGACGTTTGCCTTCCCCGTCATTCTCCTTCCTTTCAGAGCCTGTCATTTCTCTCAGGGACTCCCTCACCACCTCTTCCTTACAGCACCTAACTGCTTTTCCTTGGGTATCTCTTGGATGCCACAGTCAGCCCTGGGCCCATCCATGGCTCCATCTCCTGTCCTAGGGTTGTCCCACAGGCACCCTCTTTTCCAAAGCATTTTCCCCCTCTTGTCCTGCACTGGCTGTAATTTTTTTTTAAGTGACATATACTTACTTGTGTATTTAATAAAGTTTTTGGTACACTTAAAAATGTTAAAGCCGAAAAATTAATCCTTTTGTATTTATTAATTTTTTTCTGGAAGATAGAAACCCACAAAAGCAAGATTATTTAAGATTTTTTTCCCCCTTATATGAGGCCCCTGGTTGCTTGTTATTTATATATGTATTTTCTGTGGATCAGTGGACCCGAGGAGACAAATGATCAGACCTGTGACAAATATAACCTAATAGTCATTAGGTTCTCGGTCTTCAATTCCTTTATATTCAGAGCTGTAAACAAGTCTGCATCCGGAAGTAGAAATAAGGCAGCTAAAGAATTCATGAATAATAGTCACAATGTATTGAGTTTTCAACAATAGTGACAATGTATTGACCCACGTCCCCCACTACCAGTGAGGGAGCTGAGGCCGGAGAGTGTGAAGAACGAGGCCAAGGTGACCCAGATGAGGAGGGTTGCTAGGATTTGATGCCCGCTCTTAGTGGCTTCAAACCTTGGGCCATTTCAGTAACAGTCCACGAGACCATTCAAGTGGACCTGGGCAGTGAGTCTGGCTTTAGGGTCACTCCTATGGAACACTAAGGTCCAAGAGGTTCCTCATCCAACTGAAAGTGGGGCTTCAGTACCTTTCTGAGACCAAAGGGCAGGGGGAATCCAGACTCAGGAAGCCGGGCAAGCTGACCCCACGCCTCTATTGGAGCTAAGGGAGAGCAGTGCCGTGCACAGCGCACTTTGGTTTAATTGTAAGGCGCCATTCTCGCCCACACGTGACCAATTGCTGGGTACTCATTTTTCTTTACCTAGCAATAAGGAAGAGCAAAATCAACCCACACGACCTAGAGCTGTGGTCCCCAACCTTTTTGGCACCAGGGACCGGTTTTGCAGAAGACAGTTTTCCATGGGTCCAGGGTAGGGGGATGGTTTTAGGATGATTCAACCCCATTACATTTATTGTGCACTTTATTTCTATTATTATTACATTGTAATATATAATGAAATAATTATATAACTCACCATAATGTAGAATCAGTGGGAGCCCTGAGTTTGTTTTCCTGCAACTAGGCAATCCCATCTGGGGGTGATGGGAGACAGTGACGGACCATCAGGCATTAGATTCTCATAAGGAACATGCAACCTAGGTTCCTCGGGTGCACAGTCCACAATAGGGTTCATGCTCCTATGAGAATCCAATGCTGCCGCTGATCTGACAGGAGGCGGAGCTGAGGCAGTAATGGGAGCCATGGGAAGCAGCTGTAAAAACAGATGAAGCTTTACTCATTCACCTGCTGCTTACCTCCTGCTGTGCTGCCTGGTTCCTAACAGGCCATGGAGCAGTACTGGTCCATGTACTGATCCATGGCCTGGGGCTTGGGGGCCCCTGACCTACAGAGTTGTGTTAGGAGTTAGGAGCCAGGCACGGTGGCTTGTGCTGTAATCCTAGCACTTTGGGAGGCTGAGGCGAGTGAATTGCTTGAGCCCAGGAGTTCAAGACCAGCCTGGGCAACATGGCGAAACCCTGTCTCTACCAAAAATACAAAAATTAGCTGGGCATGGTGGTGCACGCCTGTAGTCCCAGCTACTTAGGAGGCTGAAGTGGTAGGATTGCTCAAGCCCGGGACGTTGAGGCTGCAGTGAGCTGTGATTGTGCCAGTGCAGTCCAGCCTGGATGGCACAGCCAGACTCTGTCTCGGGGGCGGGGAGGGGGGGGAGGAAAAAAGGAGTTATGAGGCTGAAGCTATGAACCCCTAAATAAAGAGCCCATTCCCAAGGTACAGCCAGGCAAAGTATTATTAGTCATTTATACCACAGTGTGCAAATAGAAATATGTCCTTCCCCATCTCTGGTTCAGAATTTTGAATTTTAAGCTTTATCTCATTGAAATGAAGGTCCCTATTTTCAGTGAAAAGTATTTCAGGCAGCCTGGGGGGTCAAGGGAGATCTTTGCGGAGCACTTGAAATGATGCCATGAGGTAGCTGTGGCTGTCACCTCACCCTTCTCTTAAAAAAGTAGTAACCTAGTCACAGTGGTAATTCATATCTGTCTTAGAAAATCTGGGAAATATAGAAAAGCACAAAGAGGAAATCAATTATAACTCTTCTCAGCTTAACACCTTTCATTTATTTCTCCAAAACAAAGAGTACAGCAAAAAAGCATTAAGCTAAAGGCTATTAACATAACAAAAAGGCCTCCAGTCTCTTCCCTGTAGAACTTTGAAGATTGTGCTGGCCTCAGAGCACACTGAGCCGAATCCCACTTTCATAGCACTCAAGCCTGCCCCTTGAAACAAGTCACTTTGGCCCCCCTCAGTGACATTTTTGGAGGTTACAAAAATTATTCCCTTACTGGCAAACGCTAGGTGGGAAGAGAGAAGTGGATGCACAAATATAGAAATGTATTTGTTTCTACCACTACATTCCACAGTTTTTTTTGGATATATTCCGTTTGTTTCCAAAAATAATGTTTTCTTGCTTTGCTGTACTTGTTAAAGAACAAATCACATTTGGAAAAAAAGATCTCTTTATAGGCATTTTCAGGAGTGGTCGTATAAATATTCCCTGAAATTGATCTTCACAAGGAGAAGACCTTACTCCATGAACAGTCTAGAAACCATGGAGCAGAGAAGCAAGCAGGGGGTGTGATCTCCGTCCTGTGCGGGGCCTGTGCAGGGCCGACCCCCAGGAATCGGGCCGGCCACAGGTGCTGAGGGAGGACTTCCTCTTCTCTTCATTATTCGTAGAAGTTGCAAAAAACAACATATGTTCTTTCAAGGCACTGTTTCAAAACCTGTAAATCCAATAATTAAAGGATGATTGGGGCTATTATTCCCACTGCCTGGGATGGCTGCCTATAATATTTTAGCGTCTCTATGGCATTTTTCTTATTGAATGTTAGAAATTTCCCTGTGTTCTGAAGCCAGCTTCTTAAATTTTAAAATACATTGTAAAAATTTTCATGAGTCCTTCACTCCTTACAATGTCATTGTCAATGGCTTCCAAGTACTTCTTTTTTTTTTTTTTTTTTTTTTTTTGGAGACAGAGTCTTGCTCTGTCACCCAGGCTGGAGTGCAGTGGTGGGATCTTGGCTCATTGTAACCTCTGCCTCCTGGGTTCAAGCAATTCTCTTGTCTCAGCCTCCTAAGTAGCTAGGATTACAGGCAAGTGCCACCACACCCAGCTAATTTTTGTATTTTTCGTAAAGACAGGATTTCGCCATGTTGGCCTGGCAGGTCTCGAACTCCTGTCCTCAAGCGATCTGCCCACCTCAGCTTCCCAAAGTGCTGGGATTACATGTGTGAGCCACTGTGCCCGGCCTGGCTTCTGAGTATTCTATCATCATTTCTTTAGTTCTCTTTGTTGGGTATTTGGGTCTGTCTCCTCCACCCGCCTCAACTTTTGCTAATCATTCACAATGCTGTAGTGAACGTATTTGGGTATCTGTCTTGGCACACATCCATGATTCTTTCCTTAGATAAACCCTTGGAAGTAAAATTTCTGGGTCAAGGGGTGTGTATACTTTTAAGACTATTGATGTGAGTTGCTGTAATTGGCTTCAGAAAGTTTGTGTCAGTTTGTACTATTATCATTGCATGAAAGGGCCTTTTCCCCCCATATTCTCACCAATACTGGGTATTAGATGTTTATCAATGTTGGTCAGTGGCAGTTAGGTAAAAAATAGTATTGGTTCAATTTTGAATTCTGGATTACAACATTGCTTCTGTTTCTTAAGTAATCTCTACCACCTTTAACCCCTGGGGGGCACCATCCTCATTACTAAGGTTTATTAAACATGTACTTTGTGCCAAGCACTTTGCATATATTGCCTCAATTATTTCTCATAGGAATCTTTATGTAAATTACCCTCAGTTAAAGATGGAGTAAAACACAAAGCTGAGAGTTGAACCCACACTTGTCTGATACCAAAGTCTTGACTCAAAGTTTTAAAAAATTTGTTTCAATCTTCAACCAATATCTTTGGAAGTTTTATTATTAACCAACCTTCCTTCCCTCCCTCCCTTCCTTTCTTCCCTTTCTTCCATTTCTTTCCTTCCCTTTCTTTCCTAGATAAAGTCTCAATCTGTCACCCAGACTGGAGTGAGCAGTGGCATGATCTCAGCTCACTGCCGCCTTGATCTTCCCAGCTTCAGTGACCCTCCGTCTCAGGCATACCACCACACCCTGATTTATTTTTGTGTTTTTATTTTTTATTTTTTATTTTTCTGTGGTGACAGGGTGTTGCCATGTTGCCAGGCTGGTCTCGAACTCCTGGCCCCATCCCCAGATTTAGATAAGTTAGGAGTGTTCCTGCTGTAGTCAATGATTTTATACTTTGGGGGTTTTCATATAATTTGGGGTGTGAGTTTTTTTCATGGTTGAGGCTCGTCCCGTATTTTACATCTCTCCCTCTCCCTATCATAGGGCTCAGGATGTTGGGTTGTGATTTTGCATTTGCACATTTGTTTCCTCCACTGGACTACAAGCTTAGTGACACTAGGAAGCCCCTTGTTATCCCTATGTCCCCAGCACCCAGAGGAGAGCTACCAGGTGGCTGCATCACCCCGGGTGTCTCATCTGCATTTCAAGAAGGAAACAGAAGAAAGAAGAAAACTTGAAGAACCAATCACATTTGTCAGCAAAGTCCACTCCTGTTTATCAGGAAAAAAAACAGTATGAGTTCTAGAAATCCCCTCAGAAATCCTTACATCTCATTGTCCAGGACACAGTGACTTAGCCACCCCTGGAGTCAAGAAATCCATGCAAGGAAGGGGCAGATTTTGTTTTCGTTTTTGTTTTGAGACAGGGTCTTGCTCTGTTGCCCAGGCAGGAGTGCAGTGGCGAGATCACGGCTCACTGCAGCCTTGGCCTTCCTGGCTCAAGCGATCTTCCCGCCTCAGCCTCCTGAGTAGCTGGGACTACAGTCAGGTGTCACCATGCCCTGCTAATTTAAAAAATTTTTTTGTAGAGGCAGGTTCTGACTATGTTGCCCAGGTTGTTCTCACACTCCTGAGCTCAGGGGATCCTCCCACCTCAGCCTCCCGAAGTGCTGGGATTATAGGCATGAGCCACCTTTCCCAGCCTTCTTAACTTTTTGAAGATAGGTATCAACCTAATTTTTCTGGGGAGAAAATAGAGAGGCTCATTAATTTTCCCAAGGGCACAAAGCCATAAGTGGGAGGCTTGTATTTTGAGTCCAATCCTCAGTCACTCCAAACCCCTCTCTCCTTGCATTACACCACACAAAATGCCCTTCCAGCAGAGAGCAAGAGGCATCATCTCGGGGCACAGAGCAGATACCATTGCAGGATGGAAGGTGGGTTGAGAAGCCACAGAGCTTTCAAAGCTTTTAGAACGCAGTGGCTGCCAGATGGGTAGGAACAGAAAAAAGGATTTGAAAATGTTCAAAGGCAAAGAGAAAAAGAGAAATGGCAAGCGAAAGAGGAAAACAAAGCCCGGTCTGCGCTGCTCTCCAGGGGGACTTTCCAGGCAGCTGAAAAGTGTGTGTGCCGAGCGGCTCCAGGTGTCCGATGGCTCCGCGGCTGCGACGACTGACTCCGTGTTTGCCACTGGGCGTCCTCGGTGCGTGGAGCCAGGCAGCTGCACGGATGGCTCTGCTTTCTCAGAAGCACTTGAACGGTTTTTGGTGTACTATATTCTGAAACCACAGTAAAGACATTTATTTGAGGTAGGTTGGGGACAGGGCAATCTGAGTCAGGGATTTTCAGAGCAACACAGTAATAGATCTTATTGGTTATAGATATTGATTTCTATACATGTAATTTATAAAAGGAGGTTTATGGTGAGGAATTGGCTCTTGTGATTATGGAGGACTTCTGCCGTCTGTAAGCTGGGGTCCCGGGAAAGCCAGTGGTGTGATGCAGTTAGAGTGTGAAGGCCTGACAGCCAGGGGAACCGATGGTGTAAATCCTATTCTGAGGGCAGGAGAAGGTGAAAGGAACTGTCTCAGCTTAAGAAGAGGCAGGAAAAAGCAGAGTGTAAATTCCTCCTTCCTTGCCCTTTTATTCTATTCAGACCCTCAGGGGACTGGATGAGGCCTATTCACGTTGGAAAGGGCGATCTATTTAAACAGAGTCCGCTGATTCAGATGCTAACCTCATCTGGAAACACCCGCAGATATACTCAGAAACAGTGTTTCATCTGAGCACGGCGTGGCCCACTCCCATTGACCCCCACAAGGGCCTTGGATATTCCAGTGGATTCCTGGCCACAAAGGAGTCTTCCATCATAGGAGACCATCATGCAAGACAGGAAGATGCCTCCCTCAGGGAGGGTGACGTGAATGGCATTGAATGGGAGCTTGGACCAGTTCACCTCTCAGGTCCTTCCACCGCCAAGATTTTCTGATTATTCTGAGAATTGGTGGCTTTTTCTTTCTGATTTCAGTAAAAAGATATAGAGATTAGAAATAGCATGACCAACATTTCCCCAAAGTGAGTGTGTGTGTGTGTGTGTGTGTGTGTGTGTGTGTATGACACAGGTTAACCATAAGCTGTGTGAGGTTGGTCCCTCCCCTTGAAGACCTTAAGACACCCCCCTCCTTTTTTATTGAGACAGTGTCTCGTTCTGTTGCCCAGGCTGGAGTACAGTGGTGTGATCATGGCTCACTGAAACCTCGACTTCCTGGGCTCAAGTGAGCCTCCTGCCTCAGCCTCCCAAGTAGCTGGGGCCATAAAGGTGCGCCACCACACCCCACTATTTTTTTGATTTTTTTGGTAGAGATGGGGTCTCACTATGTTGCCCAGGCTGGTCTTGAATTCCTGGCCTCAATTGATCCTTCTGCCTCGGCCTCCCAAAGTGCTAGGATTACAGGCTTGAGCCACCATGCCCAGCCACTTAAGCTCTTCTTGACCCTCTATGTCAGCATAGGGAGGAGGCCTTGGCAATGAAAGGTAGAATACACATTGTCAGTACAGGCACTGTTAGTAATTGACCACACCCATTTTGGGTGCCAAGCAGCTGTGAAAATTCAACTGAACAAATAACACAAAATTGAAAGTTGATTTGCTGCTCCACTGCAGAAGTGTCTCTTGCCAATGTCCCAGTCAGCAGGCCAATGACAATTGCCTCTGCCTCAGCCGTCAGCCCTTGCTGCCTTGCTTTACCATGGGGTAGGAAAATTGGGGGGAAGGGTGATGAGCTGACCAGACAGAATATCACAATCAGAATCTATTTTCTTCCCTCTCCATTGCTGCCTGTTCTCTGTAACCTGATGGTTTGACGGCAGCTGCTTGAGAACCCTACAAATCTCAGATTTGCCAGTAAAGCAAAATAAATATATAAATAAATAAAAAATCCATCATCAGCTCCTGGCCTCCTGACCCAATCTTGAAATGTGTTGCAAATATGCTGACACCAGGGTTGCTGTATTTAATAGCAAACAGCATCAGACTCCAGCTCACACCTGCGCTGGACTGGCCTCCACATTAATATGCTTCAGACCCTTCTGATGGCCCCAGTCCTCACAACACACACAGAATAATACATTCAGGACTGGGGAAGGCTGAGCATGGGGGAGAAGGGATTTGTCTCCGACTTCTAATTCCTACTTGAAACTGGAAGCGATAATAATGACAATGGCCCTAATGATATCTTGAACTTCCCTTCTGCTATTAAGGATCTCAAAGAACATGCCAGATGCAATTATCTCATTAATCTTTATCTGTGACTGATGGGCATTGAGTTTTAATTTAGAGAGGCAGACAGGAGGAGAGATCACTTATTCAAGACTTATGACAAAATTACCAGGTAGGAAAGGTGGCTGTCAACCCTGGCTGCATGTTAGAATCAGCTGGGGCAACTCTTGAAAAATACATGGGTGTTACCTTAGACCAGTTGTTCTGAATGTATTTAAAAAATTTCTGGCCAGGCGAGGTGGTGCATGCCCTGTAATCCCAGCACTTTGGGAGGCTGTAGTTGACAGGATTACTTGAGCCCAGGATTTCAAGACCAGCCTGGGCAACATAGTGAGATTCTGTCTCTATAAAATAATAATAATAATAATAATAATAATAATGATGATGATGATGATAATGTTTTCCAATAACTGAATTGAGCATAAATTTTAAAATTGAAATTAAGTCAGAATCTCTGGGGTTGGGGCCTGATCATCCATTTCTTTAGAAAACTTTTTTTTTTTCTTTTTGAGACAAAGTCTTGCTCTGTTACACAGGCTGGAGTGCAGTGGCACTATCTCGGCTCACTGCAACCTCTGCCTCCTGGGTTCAAGTGATTCTCCTGTCGCAGCCTCCCAAGTAGCTAGGATTACAGGTGCATACCACCACACCTACCTAGTAGAGATGGGGGTTTCACCATGTTGGCCAGGCTAGTCTCGAACTCCTGACCTCAAATGATCCTCCCACCTTGGCCTCCCAAAGTGCTGAGATTACAGACATGAGCCACCATACCTGGGCTGTTTAAAAAACTTTCTAAAGTACTTCTATGATGCAACTGAGATTACAGAATATATCCCCATCCTGCAGATAGGCTAAGTTCCAGCCCTCCCTGCACTTACCAGTATGTATCATAATAAAATAGAAGTACTATTCTATTTACTCTAACGTAAGTAGGTGTTTTACATGCCTTAGCATCCAAGATCATCTCTCTGGCCACTGAGGTGAAGAGAGACCTATATTTATGGATTGCTTACTTTATGATGCAGAGTTAGCTCATCTTAGCTCATGTCGGTCTTCATAGCAACCCTGTGATGTGAACATAATCTAATTTTACATAAGGAACAATGTAAGATTTGGGGAGGTCACGTCCCAAAGGCACAGTGGGGAGGAATTGGAGTTTGAACCCAGGTCAGAGTCCACTGTGGCAAAACTGTAAATGTCTACTATTGCCCATTCTATGTGAATGATAATTGTTCCTGATGCTCTTTTCTAATAAGGATGGGGAAGAACACATTTGTCAAGTCAAGGGCCACAGAACATGGACCTGAGACACTGTTAATCTGTTCCGGGAGGAAAAGCACATGGTGGCTGCAACTGGGGCCTCTACTTGTTGAGTTTGTGGTGGAACACAGTTAGGGTGTAATATCTGTCTGATTTTTTGCAGGGGCCAGACTGGTGAATTAAATGGAGAGATGATTGGAACCACAAACTCTGCATCCTTTAGAACAATGCTTTTCATTGTATCTGTAACACAAACCATATATGTAATTTAAAAATGTTTAATAGCCACATTAAAAAGCTAAAAAGGAGCAGTAAAGTTAACTTTAGGAATATATTTTATTTAACTCAATCTATTAAAATAAATCTAATATGTAATAAACATAAAATATTATTAATGAGATATTTTATAGTTTTTTGGGGGGTACTAAGTATTAATACTTCTAGTATATTACAAGTCATATAAAGTTTTAGCAGAAACACTGATTTATATTTAGGTTTCATGAAATTTACAATTGAAAAAGTAGACTCACATACTCAACTTGTTCCAAAAATATTTAAAAGTTTTCCAATACCTGAATCGCACACATGAATTTGTTCTTTTGGAGACAGAATTTCACTCTTGTTGCCTAGGCTGGAGTGTAATGGCATGATCTCGGCTCACTGCAACCTCCGCCTCCTGGGTTCAAGCAGTTCTCCTGCCT
This sequence comes from Papio anubis, assembly GCF_008728515.1. NCBI lineage: Eukaryota > Metazoa > Chordata > Mammalia > Primates > Cercopithecidae > Papio > Papio anubis. The sequence goes on along the minus strand of NC_044985.1, from coordinate 89,802,031 downwards.
CAGCCTCCCGAGTAGCTGGGATTACAGGCATGCGCCACCATGCCTGGCTAATTTTGTATTTTTAGTAGAGACAGGGTTTCTCTATGTTGATCAGGCTGGTCTCAAACTCCCGACCTCCGGTGATCCACCCGCCTCGGCCTCCCAAAGTGCTGGGATTATAGGCGTAAACCACCGCACCCAGCCACACACACAAGTTTTAACATTTTACTAATTAAAAGAAGGCCAGGTGCGGTGGCTCATGCTTTTCAGAGCTGTAACACTCACTGCGAGGGTCTGCGGCTTCGTTCTTGAAGTCAGCGAGACCACGAACCCACCAGAAGGAATAAATTCCGACACACACCCACTATGTCTTAAACCTTGGCCGTGGTTCCATTTATCAGCTAGCCTCCTTAGGCTCCTACTCCAGAAGGTCTCTGGATATCAATGTCAATTTGGATCTTGTGTCCAACATTCCTCAAAATGCTTGGGTTATTTTCCTTTCCCCAATTCAGTCGTCTGAGTAAATGGTCAAAGATCCTTTTGGAGGAAGAACTGGGGGAATCAGAAGTGTGTGCCTGCTGTGGTCTTATAGAGTCCTTTCTCGTGAGGACCTGATCTCTCCTTTTGTCAGTGGGCTCTTGGTCATAAAAATGGGCAAGGGATGATGATATTGGAATAACCACCCTTAGTCATCTGATTATCCATCTGTGATTTCTTTAGTTGGTATCAATTGAGTAGTACCCTTGTTGGCTGCCTGTCTATTTTGCCCATAGGTATTCATCTTCTAGAAACCAGCTGCATAATCTCTTTGCAGGCCAACCTCCCTGCTCCAGTCTTGCTACTCATTATAATTGAATTCACTTGGCTCCTAATGGTTCTGAGTTGTCAACTTGCTTCTGTTGTTTAGGAGTCCTTTCATCCCATTAATATTAGAGAGTCTAGTTCTGCAGTGGCCTTTCCTACTGTCAGCCGAGAGAGGAGAGCCACCACTGAATTTCTTAGTGACACTGAGGCCCTTCTCACCAGCAGATTCTTTAGGGTCTTCTTTTGGAGCATAATCATCTTTTATGATTTTCCCGGCCTTTCTTGGTATATCTACTCCAGCCTCTCCACTTTTCTGAGACTTTTAATCCTTTCTTCCACCATCAGCCATGGCAATTCCAGCATTTCCACCTCACTTCATGTGAGCATTGCCTTTTTTTGGTCCAGGAGCCATCTAAATGTGAGCTTGCACTATGTTCTATGGTTCCTGCCAGAGTATTAGATCTTTTATCCTGGAAGAGGCTCTCAAATGGACAAACACTTATTTACCCAGCCTTATATTTCAATCTCCTGATTAAGCACCATCAAAATACAATTCCATGTGCACCCTCCCAGTCCTGCTGGTACATGCTGGCTAGGTCTTGGAGCCTCTCAAGGGTGTAATTCCCTTTTTCCCCTTATCAGGCACAGTATGTCCTGGGCTGGGTTATGTTGTAATTTAACTAACCCTAGCGAGAGGATTAGTGGCTAAGAAGGGAGGTGAGGGCAGATGTCTTGTATAAGACACTTGTGGCCTTACGGGGAAAAGACTTATAATCGCCATCCAATGGTGGAGTGTTGCTTTTTAATAGGGAAGGTGGGCCACTTTTACAGGCTTGGAAAATTTGGGAAATGGGGGATTAACCAAGCTATTCAAATTTCTTGAGTCAGGGTCCCATTTTATCCTAACCACAGCCCTGACCCTGGCACAGCAGATCTTCCTAGGTTAGGAGTTTAAACTTTAGACTCAGCTATTCTGACAATTATGTCCTCTGGCTTGTCTTCAGTTTTCTGTGCCCTCCCACTGCAGCAGACAAGAACCTCTTACTGTCCTACTGAGAAGGTTGGGATGAATCCTCTCAGCTTTTTCTTTCCTCTTTTCCAGACTGCAGTGTTTCCCCCTTTATCCAAGTTTAGCTTTCCCTGATTTTAGTTACCTGTGGGCAACCATGGTCCAAAAATATTAACTGGAAATTTCCATAAATAAACAATGCATACATTTTAAATTGCATGCCATTCTGGGTGGCATGATGATATCTCATGCTGTCCAGCTCCATCCCACCTGGGACATGAATCATCCCTTTGGCCATCAGATCTGTGCTGTAGATGCCACCTACCTGTTAGTCAGTTAGTAGCTATCTCAGTTTTCAGATCAACAAAACACAGTATCAGTAGGGTTTGGTACTATTCACACTTCTAGGCATCCATTGGGGGTCTTGGAATGTATCCTCCAAGGATAAGGGGGACCACTGTGTTAGCAAAGCTTAATAATAGCCATTATTATCCTTGTAATTACTATTACCGTCATATTACCTAGACCATTTACTCAGGACCTGGAATACAGAATACATACAACAAAACCACTCTCCTCAAATAATTCACAGTTTACTGGGAAACAGAGACACACAATCAATTCTAATTTTAGAAGCCACTTACTTTAATAGGTGTGCAGGTAAGAAGGCAGACAATAGCTTTTCATTTAAAACAGTTTAAGGATCTCTGGATTAGACATTGTAGTAGACATTGGGTTGTGCCACAGATTCCCCTTCAGTGAAAGACTTGCTGCTTGCCCTAGCTGCTAGGAATGCTGTTGACAGGCAGCCTCCAAAGCCAGTTCTTCAGAGAGTCTTCATCCAGTTCCCAGACAATGTAGGAGTATGAAGACATGGCCATCTTGTATCAAATATCTGGTACATTGCAATAGCAAATGCACCCCCCTCTGCTGGTGTACATCCCAAAAATCCACCAGCACCTGATTTTACAACTGGACTGGACCACTGCCTTGTGCCAGGGCTCAGTGTTCCATCGTCCACCAGTGAGTGCTGGAGTCTCATTGCCAGCCAGATGGGAAGTGATACAGTCCCAAATTTGATCTCTTCTCATGTTTTCTCTTACATTGGTGGTACTGATTGCTGCAGGTTGGGCTCCTTGGGAAGCTGACTCAAGAGGGAGTTGAGCATGGAGTTCAGCATGTAGGAGGTTTATTAATGATGGTCCCCAGGAAGGAAAAGGAAGGAAGCAGAAGGGCACAGAGGAAGAAATTGAGCTGCTGCTGCAGGCCCAAGGACAGCTTCAGCTCAACTCAGTTCAATTCTGGGAGCTAAAATGACTTTATAGTTATCTGGAATGGGGACGAGATGGCTGCGTCTGTATACTCCTACACTGTCCAGTAGCTTAATGCAGGCTCTCTGAAGGACTGGTTTTGGAGGCTGCCTGCCTACAGCACTCCTAGCAGCTGGGCCAGCAAGTCTTTCATTGAAGGGGAATCTGCATGGTGCAACTCAGTGTCCACCAAGATGTCCAATCCAGAGATTCTTAAACTGTTTTAAATGAAGAGCTCTTATGTGCCTCCTTACCTGCATTTCTTTCTTTCTTTCCTTTTTTTTATACTTTAAATTCTAGGGTACATGTGCACAATGTGCAGGTTTGTTACATATGTTTACATGTGCCATGTTGGTGTGCTGCACCCATTAACTCGACATTTACATTAGGTATATCTCCTAATGCTATCCCTCCCCCCACCCCCTCCCTACAATAGGACCCAGTGTGCGATGCTCCCCTTCCTGTGTCCAAGTGATCTCATTGTTCAATTCCCACCTATGAGTGAGAACATGCGGTATTTGGTTTTCTGTTCTTGTGATAGTTTGCTGAGAATGATGGTTTCCAGCTGCATCCATGTCCCTACAAAGGACACGAACTCATCCTTTTATGTGGCTGCATAGTATTCCATGGTGTATATGTGCACATTTTCTTAATCCAGTCTGTCACTGATGGACATTTTGGTTGATTCCGAGTCTTTGCTATTGTGAATAGTGCCGCAATAAACATATGTGTGCATGTGTCTTTATAGCAACATGATTTATAATCCTTTGGGTATATCCCCAGTAATGGGATGGCTGGGTCAAATGATATTTCTAGTTCTAGATCCTTGAGGAATCGCCACACTGTTTTCCACAATGGTTGAACTAGTTTACATTCCCACCAACAGTGTAAAAGTGTTCCTATTTCTCCACATCTTCTCCAGCACCTGTTGTTTCCTGACTTTTTAAATGATTGCCATTCTAACTGGTATGAGATGGTATCTCATTGTGCCTTATCTGCATTTCTATTGAAGTAAGTGGCTTCTAAAATTAGAATTAATTGTGTGTCTCTCAGTTCTACTAAACTGAATTCTTTGAAGGGTGGGACTATGTCTTATGTATTCTGTATCTCAGGTCCTGAGCAAATAGTCAAATGCCTAGAATTAGACGCATCGACAGTATTTAAGACTTGTCTGTTGTCGAACGTTGAGTAGGTTTTATGGTTGACCGTCTTTGATGGGTAGATAGGCTTTCAGGAGTGCAGTTGTTGGTCATGAGAATCCAGGCCTATCACTAGGAATGCTTCTTCCCATTTTCTATCCTGCAAATGTTAATGATCACTTGCTAAGTTCCAGGTATGACTCTCGATGTTATAAGAAATGTGACGAACAGGACACCATTTTTGCCCTCAATGGGGTGACAACTTTGAAGAGCAAGACTCAAAGGAAATTAGAGCTATATCAGGTCATATTTTGAGATTCATCAGGAAATTTTGATGTCTTGGTTGGACATCTCTGAGCTGATCCTCATAATTCTAACTGTCTGGATCCAGGCCAGGTACGTGTGATAGGCTGGGCCAAAGTTAGTGGAAGAGTTAGGTTTGGCTGAGAAATGAGAGAGGGTAGAACACCACTCACTTCATCGAATATAGGTGTCTTTATCAACACATCAAGAAGAATCTGTGCAGTTTGAGCCTATATAGCAATGTCTTTTATGGTGTTAAGTAGCAGTACACTGAAGTATAACACAGGCTTTGAGCATAGTGGTTTATACCTGTGCTGTTCAATATAGTAGCCACTGGCCACATGTGGCTGTTTAAATATTCAATTAAAATTAATTGAGGTTGAATAAAATCACAAATGCAGTTCTTCAGTTGCACTAGTCACATTTTAAGTACACAATAGTGACATGTGGCTAATGGCTACTCTATTGGACAGAATAAATTTTAGAACATTTCCATTCCTGCAGAAGGTGCTGTTGGATGGCAATGATTTAGATGATCCCTGACTCACAGAACATTAGAGCAGGAGCTGCATTACTCACTTATTACACGGGGACACTGGGACCCATAAAGCAGCTAAGACTGGGATCACTTGAGTCTCAGTTCAGTGATTCTTTGTTTACAGACTTCTTTCGGTTCATAGGCACGTAGATCTTCTTTAATAGTCCAAGATACCTACTATTAATATAATACAAATTATCCTTCCATGCCTCTATTCTTCCTTCCTTCCATCCACCATCCATCCATCCATCCATCCATCCATCCATCCATCCATCCTTTCCTCCTCCCATCCCCTGACACACTCTACTTTTCATTCTAACTGTACTGGTTACTGGGACTATCCCAGTCAATAAGACACAATTCCTGATGAGAAGGAGATTATGTAAAACCTAAAAGAGGACTTAGAAATATGATGATGATGCAGTATGATTGGTGCCGTGATTGAGGTCAGAGCCAAGTGCAGAGAGCCCAGAGGAGGTAAGATGAATCCTGGCTTGGGACATGCATTACAAAGGAGATGACGTTTAATTTGAGTGCTGAAAGATGAACAAGAGTTTATTAGGTAAGAAGGAAGAGAAGGCATCTAGGAAGAGGGAGCAGCAGGAGCCAGAGTGTGAAGGCATGCAAGTGCACTGAGCTTGGGGACAGTGATAGTTCATTGTGGCCTCGGTGTGGCTGTGGGAGGGCTGGGGGTGCAGAAGCAATGCTAGGAGACAAGGTCTGGTCCATCTGTGTCAGAGCTTGTATGCCAGGCTGAGAGGTATGGGCTTTATCTAGCAGGCAATGGGAGCCTTTGGAAATAAAAAGAAGAAGGATGTGATTGGATCCATGTTTTAAGATCAATCTTTGGAGGTGTAGGGAAGGGACCAGGGGTGCAACTGGTTCACCTCCCTGGATTTGTCCAACATGGAGTCAAACTCCTGAATCTTGCACAATAATGATGTTGTTACTTTCTTCTTGGAGTTATATCACAGTTAATATCCCTCCAGTTAAGCATTGTAAGCATTTCTATCTTACTTTTGCTCCTCCTCTTTCTGACTCACTACCCACAGGACTTCCCCATCAGCCTCCCCTTAAACCACACTTTCTCCAGTATCAGATCACAGGGGAGGTAGAATAGAATATGGGGGAGAGGCCAGGAAGCAGTCACCACCACCATCGGAGCAACCTGAAGCATACGTAGCCCTAATGCCTGTGTCCCTGGTGTCCTCTGTACAGCTCCTTGAGAAATGCCACTCCTGCTATTTCCCGGACACAGGTGGATCCTGGGATGATGGAGGGTCATCCTCACTCCTGCCTGGAAAAGAGCTGGAGTCATCAGGGAAGAATGAGTCCTTCCTCAACTTGATTTTCTCCAAGAAAACTTAAGGAATGGAGCAGCGAGGAACTTAGAGAAACCACTTACCCAGTGGAAGAAAATTAGGTTGTGTTCCCATCCCCTTCTCCTGAGGAGAGAATGCTTTGTTGGGCTAACAGTTATGTTGGACTAAGAGCTATGACAATATGCAATTAATAGTAAGTTTCTTTGTAACAGATAATAGTCAAAACATCTTGAAGCCCATTCACAGAGACAGCTTTGAGGGAAGCCTCGGCTGTCCACACACACATCGAACACTGTCATTAAGCCCTCCTGGAATGACAGCAGCTATAGTTCATTATCCTGGGTGGTGGTTGTGGGGGGTACTCTATTCTTTAAATTTTCTTTGAGAAAAAAATGTCTTTTAAAACTTAATTTGCAACACAACACAGGCTCATAAATGGAAAAGGATGTGGCCTGATGATTCATGGAGGAACCCAAATGACGAGGGGCTGTGCTAATTTCTGACAACTGAGTGATTTATTTAAAAAGAAAGGCCCCGCACCCCTTAATTGGATACTTCCATTGGCCAGATGAGTATGAGTTTCTCGGCAGAATTTTACATAAATAAAATTAAGTCGTATCTTTGTCTGTGGATAGACATGCCCAAACACATCTCTTAAAAACCCTATTTATTTTTATGAATAAAAATAAGCCCAGTCTTTTCATTTCAATCAACATCAAACATTGCAGTTACTGATTCAACATCTATTCTGTCTTCCTCCTTATGAAGGAATCATATTTTGTTTAGGGCAAACACGTGCCTGCTTAAAAATCTCAGCTAGGAGTGGTCACTCACGCTTGTAATCCCAGCAATTTTGGAGGCCAAGATGGGAGGATAGCTTCAGGACCGAAGTTTGAGACCAGCCTGTGCAACATAGAACTCATCTCTACAAAAATTTTTTTAAAAAAATCAGCAGGACATGGTCACTCATGCCTGTAATCTCAGCAATTTCGGAGGCCAAGGTGGGAGAATAGCTTGAGGCCAGGAGTTTGAGACCAGCCTGGGCAACAGAGTCAGAATGTGTCTCTACAAAAAAAGTAAAAAAAATTAGCAGGGCGTGGTGACACACAACTGTAGTCTGAGCTACTTGGGAGGCTGAGGTGGGAGGATTGCTTCCGCCCGGCAGGCCAAGGCTGCAGTGAGCTGTGATTCCACCACTGCACTCCTGCCTGGGTGACAGAGTGAGACCCTGTCTGAAAACTAAAATAAAAACAAAATCTGCCCCTTCCTTGCATGGATTTCTTTACTCCAGCGGTGGCTAAATTACTCTGTCCTGGCCAATGAGATGTGAGGACTTCTGAGTGGATTTCTAGAGCTGAAAGATACTGTTTTTTCCTGATAAGTGGGGGTGGACTTAGCTGTCGAATGTGTTTCGTTCTTCATCTTTTCTCCTTTCTTCTGCTTCCTGCCTGGAAGGCAGGTGAAACACCCAGGGTGACGCAGCCACCTGGTAGCTCTCTGCTGGGGGCTGGGGACATAGGAGTGAACAAGGGGCTTTCTAGTGTCACTATGCTTGTGGTCCAGTGGAGGATACAAACGTGCAAATGCAAAATCACAGACCAACATCCTGAGCCCTAATAGGGAGAGAGAGGGATGTAAAATATGGGACCAGCTTGAACCATGAAAAAAAACCTAAACCCCAAATTATATGAAAACTCCCAAATTATAAAGTCAATGACTATAGCAAGAATACTCCTCTCTCTTATCTAAATCTGGGGATGGGGAACCTGGGAAAACATAGGCAGCCTGTCAGCTGTAACTTGGAACAAGCGTCAGGAGTGGAATAGTCCAAGTGTGGAACGGTTGAATTTGCTTCTCTGAATTCCTAATCATGGTTCCTGCCTGCATCAGACCAGGCTGAGCTGGACTTGGATGTGATTCTAGGAAGCATGTGAGCCTTGGCCCTCAGGAAATGTCTCTTTTGAGGATGACTATACTGCCACTACTAACCTAGGAAAATGAGTGGATTTGACAGCTCAAATTGGTGGAAGAAACACTTGGACCAGCCTCAGGCACTGCTTGGGCACTTAGCCAGCTGAAACAGGCATGACTAATCACGAAGCTCATTTGGTGGCATAAAATGGACAGTTCTATTGGGGTCAAGTGAGAGGCCTGGGGAATATTCCCAGGCGTGTGCTTTCCAGAATCAAAGGCAAAATGATTTTTTTAACAATGACAGGACGGGTGGCATGAACATTTCCAGTACTGTTGGCATCTTTCTCCCTCCCAATCCTTATAATCCCAGGGGTGTTGGTAAAAACATTTAACCATCAGTGTGGTAATTGAACTGACCATTCAGAAGAGATGCTGGGTGTAACGTGGGATATGGTCTTGCCTGGGTGCACCCGATGACTTTCAAGTGCTGTCCTCTGGCTTCTTTCCAAAAGGCTCATGTGAAGTGTGCACCTCCCAGAGCACACTGCTGTGTGTGTACTTCCAGAACAACAGACTCACACACACACACACATCTGCCTACTGAATAGTTGTAAACCAAGACAGACACACCAATGCCAACAAGTGGCTTGGATGCTCTGTTCAAGAGGTGGTGGTCTGTGAAACACGAATCCTGCAAGATGGTGTGCTGGACCAAAAAAATCTGTTTTGTGGTCAAATGGATTTAGGGAAGTGCTTCATCTTCTGTTTACTTCTTGGCAATTTATAATGCACTTTTATATACTAAGAGCTTTGAGAAGTCTTGCAACAATGAAACCTATTTAATTTTGATATATAAGCATTTCCCACCTTTTCCTTTTTTTTAAACCCCTGGAATTTTCCTGCCTTTCTCCCATCCCCGTAGAACCCCTGTCCATGAAACAAACTTTTGTGTTTGTACTTGGACATATAAATAACAAAATAAAACAATAAGACAAGATATGAATGCACAGCAAAAGTATGTAATTATCTGTATGTCAAGAATAAGTGTATTTTTATGTTGAACCTGAGATGGATATTTAAGGTACACATGAATTGTTGCCAATCTAGGCAGCAAGCAAATCTCAAGGCACTGTTCGGCTAAGGTCAGCGTTCTTGTGATCAATTTCTGAGGAATAAACCACCCCAAGACTTAGTGGCATTAAATAACATTTATTATGCTCAAGATTTTGCAGGTCAGGAATTTGGACAGGGCTCAGAGGGAACGGCTCATCTCTGTTCCCTGATTACTGGGATGGCTCACATGGTTGGAGATGGCTGGAATAGTTCAACTGGGGATATATATCTGAGGCTATGTTTCCAAGTGTCAGTTGTGTTTCTCAGTTTTTCTCCATGTCACGTCTGCTGGGGTTGCAATGTCCAAAGTGACTTTTTCACTTGCATGTCTGGTGCCTGGGTTGCAACAGCTGGAGCAGCTTGGGCTAGCTGGTCATTGTTCTCCTTCCACAAGGCATCTCTGCTCATCTAGCTTGGGCTTCCTTACAGGATGGCAGTCTCAGAGTAGTCAGACTTACATGCTGTTGGCTTCTCTCAGATTGAGTCTTGGAAGTTCTAGAATATCACTGCTTCTGAATTCTATTGATCAAGCAAGTCATGGCCAGCTCAGGTTCCAGGGGATGGAAAATGCTCCACTCTTTTGATGGAAGGAGAAGCAAAGAATTTGTGATTGTCTTTAATCTACCACAGACATCTTACTGGTTAGCTCTCTTAGACATCAGATTCTTAGCCGAAATGCCAATTGTGTCCCACCTGGCCTCAGATCTATCTTAAGCAATGCTTGGAAAAGTTCTTTTAGCTCTGGATGCCACTCAGAAAACATACAAGATTAATGACTGAACCCATCTAGATACAAAATACAAAACAATAATTTAAATGCCTATAAAACCACAGACTAGAATTACTATTGCATGTGGATCTAGCATTAATGCCTCTTATCCTGTTTGAGGGATGAACTGTTAGAACCTTTCTCCAGACTCCAGAAAGGGTCAGAAATGCCTCTGATCCGGTCTTCTCTGATCTTTCTCTCAATATCCTGTTCTCATGTCCTCCACACCTTTGCGATCCTCATTAGTTTCAGCTAGATCAGTCACATTTGGGCCTTTATATAAACTATCAAGAAGACTCAGTTTCTGACTAGGATTGCGCTAAGATTTTTTTAAAACACATACACATATTTAATTTTGAGAAAGTAATACAGAAGTTTACAGCTACTATTAGGTATCTGTAAACTTTACCTTTAATGACCAAAACCTCACTTACTTTTGCACCAACCTAATAGATAACCAACAATCATATTCTCACTTCCCTAGAGTTTACAAATATCAGCATGCTAATCTGTGTTCTATAAAGTTTATTATTATTATTATCTATTTATTTTTTGAGACAGGGTCTCACTCTGTTGCCCAGGCTGGAGTTCAGTGGCGCCATCTCAGCTCACTGCAGCCTCTGACTCCTGGGTTCAAGTGATTCTCCTGCCTCAGCCTCCTGAGTAGCTGGGATTACAGGCGCCAACCACTACGCCCAGCTAATTTTTTGTATTTTTACTAGAGACGGGGGTTTCACCATGTTGGCCAGGCTGATCTCAAACTCCTGACCTCAGGTGATCCACCTGCCTCAGCCTCCCGAAGTGCTGGGATTACAAGTGTGAGCCACCACAGCCGGCCTGAAGTATTTTTTTATTGCATTTCACCCCTCACATCCCCAGAGGCAATCACCATCATGAATTTAGTGGGCAGGATGATATTTTAAGTGTAGTGTTTTCATCAACGATTTTACATCTCTGTTTTTCCCTGTTTCTAATTTACTGCTGCACAGACCAGCAACTGAAATTTAAGAAGGCTAACCGTCTCAAAATTCTCTCTACTCTATTATTTGTGACCAGCTTTCCTCTCTCTATATGGTGTGCTACTGAGGGGATTATTATCCAGGCTTTGTGGAAGAGAACTGTTTTAGGAAGAGACACCCTGAAAATATTTCTCCGTCGGAGCAGAACCATCATCCCCACCATAAATATTATCTGCAAATTGGTCCTTAACTGTTTCTAGGCCACCACACCTGTAACCTCTGGGCTGTAGATATAAAAACCACAGGGCTTTGTCAGAAAAATGTGTACATTCTCTGGCCTCTCCAGTACGTTGGTATCAGTGTCATCTTGTTCCCACAGATGCAAAGACTGGCATGCAGCTCAACACTCTGTGGTTGTGATTCTCAACTCTATCAGACCTAACTCCTCTCTTTAAAAATACTGTAATGCTCCTTTTCATCAACTGTAAAGATAATACAACTTACCTTCATAAATAATTAAAAAAATAATATAATGACCTGGCTATAATATAAAAGGGAGATATTCTTATAGTAAAATAACAGTTTCCAATATGTAAATGCTTGGATGGAACACCATAGTCAGATGATGGTACCTGTATGTCAGTCATCAGGAATGCAGCAGCCATGGCCGGATGCAGTGGCTCATGCCTGTAATCCCAGCACTTTGGGAGGGTGAGGCAGGTGGATCACTTGAGGCCAGGAGTTTGAGACCAGCCTGGCCAACATGGCGAAACCTTGTCTCTACTAAAAATACAAAAATCAGCCGGGTGTGGTGGCGCACACCTGTAATCCCAGCTACTCCGGAGGCTGAGGCAGGAGAATCACTTGAACCCAGGAGGCAGAGGTTGCAGTGAGCCAAGATTGCACCACTGCACTCCAGCCTGGGTGATAGAATGAGACTGTCTCAAAAACAAACCAACCAAAACAAAACAAAAAAAAGGAATGCAACAGCCATGAATGTAGGCTGATCTAGGTATAGTCATTAGCAGGGTGAGTTTCTGAAGTAATGAGCAATTTTTGGTAGAGTTTCATATAAAACAAAGTACAGATTTCTTAAAAGTTAAACATAGAATAACCGTATGACCCTGCAATTGCACTCCTAGGTATATAACCCCAAAGAACTGAAAACAGGTATTCAACCCGATACCCACCCATGAATGTTCATAGAAGCACTACTTATAAGAGCCAAAATGTAAACACAACCCAAATGTCCATCAATGGGTGAACGTATGAAGCAAATGTGGACTGTATGTATAATGAAATATTATTCAGCCATAAGAAGGAGTGGTATACTGATACATGCTATAAACATGGGTGCACCTTGAAAACAGGCTAAGTGAAAGAAAGTGGACACAAAAGGTCACATGCTGTATATTTCCACTTATATGAAACAAATATCCAAAATAGGTGAATCCATGGAGACAGTAGATTGGAGGTTGCCAGTGGCTAGGTTGAGCAGGGAGCAGAAAGTGACTGCTTCATAGATGTGTGGTTCTCTTTTGCGGTGATGGAAATGCTTTGGAACTAGATGCAGTGGCGGCTACACAATAATGTGAATGTGTATTTATGTCACTGAATTCGCTTTAAGATGGTTAATTTATATTATGTGAATTTCACTTCAATAAAAAACAAAGACTGGGTGCTGTGGCTTACACCTGGAATTCCTGCAGGTTGGGAGGCTGAGGTGGGCAGATCACCTGAGGTCAGGAGTTCAAGACCAGCCTGGCCAACATAGTGAAACCCCATCTCTACTAAAAATACAAAATTAGCCGGGTGTGGTGGTGCACGCTTGTAATCTCAGCTACTCAGGAACCTGAGACAGGAGAATCGCTTGAACCCGGGGGGCGGAGGTTGCAGTGAGCTGAGATCGTGCCACTGCACTCCAACCTGGGCGAGATAGAGCAAGACTCCATCTCAAACAAACAAAAAAGTTTAATCTTTTGTAGATTTACAGATTAAGGGCATTTTCAGAATTCCATGACTATTAAAACCATGCAAAAAATACTTGGTGTTTATATGCAAATCCAAGTTAGGATCTAGGCGAAGATAAATTATAACCAGGTTTTTCTCCTGGAGGGTTGTCTGGTGTGGGACATTAAAAAAATCGGGGAGTATTTTGTCATGCGGGACAGCGCCTTTCCTTACAGAATGTCTAAAGTCCCCATCCTCAAAACAAGCTCGCACATTTCCAGCATGTGACCTGAGGGAGGTAAATTGGTGCCACGGTCTGCACCCCATCTATCCCGTCCCTATATGCAATGGCTATCTGCTATCTCGATGTCCTGCTCTGGAACCGGGAAAATAATCCACCGTGAGACCTCTGGGACGGTGTTTAAAACATTAAACTCTCTCCTCCTTTTAAAAGAGAAAGCTTGGTACATTATTCCCAGGTTGACAATCTCAGAGCTGTTAGCAGACATAGGCTTGGAGACGTTGTTACATTTTGTTTTGGTTTTCTAAGGCACTAACGGCCAAAGCCACAGTGCTGAAATACTGTTTCTTTGGCTCTGTCTTTCTTTGGCTTTTGAGAGAGATGCTAGTGCTAATGCTGTTTGGCTTGAACTGGCTGCATTGTCTTTTTGGAAACCACTTTCTCTTTGCTTTTCCTGCTTCACTCCCCTAAATGCACCTTTCTTGCCAGGCCTACTCTGGTGTCAGCAAGAAGGCAACCTACTGACAATTTATCTCTCTGGTGATGTTCCTGTTTAACCAACAGACCCTTGGGGAAGAATTGCCAGGCGCCTACAGAGCTGACTTTTAGACCTTCCAGAATGGAGTAGTAAGAGAGAGAACTGCCTGAAACGTGACAGGTGTAACAGGTTAGGCCAGGACATACCCTTAGGAATCCACTCCTCTTTGGATCCTTTAAGACCTGTACAGGGTCGGTAGGTGCATCTACTGTGGGGACCTGGCAAGGGCTGGGCAGAGGAGTCATCTCTTGAAAACGGAGGTCTCTGGGGACCAGGCTTAGGGAACCCTGTGTGACAGAGTCAGTCCAGGGCAAGAAGGGGAAGATGGGGAGAGAGGACCCTGATGCATCCCTAGGAGCCTGCCAGGGGAGTATGAGGGGGGCAACTGGAGAAGAATGCACCCAGGCATCTGTGAATGATTTCCTCTGTCTGTCAAAGCCAATGCACATCTCAGATGTTTTTACTCTAAGCCCAACTTTCTGCCTCTTGCCATCATTTTCTTCAGATGTTTAGCAGGAGCTCGAGGCCAGCCACGTGGCAATAGCCTCATTTGTTTTTATTTAGTTCCTATGAACGTAGGCTGTTTTGCACATAAAAAGAGCCAAATGGACATTAACCGCTAGCCGCTCACAGTCATTCCTGCGCACGTTCAAGCTTGGTCGGTGCACATGTGTGCCATGTGGGAACAGACGGCGTGGGGTCCTGCTTCATTCATTTCGCATCGTTACGCGTTCACCTGGCTCAAGCTTGCATGCTGGTACCTGGTCGGAGTCTCTTATGGGAAGACATCATAAGAGACCATCCTTTGGCTGCATGTCTGTGGGATTCCAAATTTTCTCACACATAAGTAATTTTTCCAACCACACAATGCCATGTTTCTAACTTTTCTATTATACTTTTAATGTATATTCTTCTCCAAAGCAATTGCCAAGTTAAAGGGCCTGAACTCTGTTACTGTATTTGCAAGTTCCCAGGTTACTCCCAAAAGATGCATTCAATACCCCCTGACCCTGGGGAGCTGGGACACCTCTCTTGTCACCATCATTCAATCATTCATCCAGTACAGGGTGGATACATCACAGCATCTATTGTGAGCAAATGCTGTGTCAGGAGCTGGGGGGTTCTGATCCCTGGCTTCATGGCACTCCCAGCTTTTGAGGTGGTTTCTCAAAGCAAGGTTCGTGGATCACTACAATGGAATCACCTGGGGCAGTTACTTACTAAAAATGCAGATTCCTGCAACTCGCCCAGTCTACTGAATCGGAATCTCTGGATCCAGAGCCCAGGAATCTGCATTTCCAATACAGTTTCCTGTTGCACATTAGGATTTGAGCACCATTGGGCTGATGGAATGACTCAAAGCTCCCTTGTGCTCAGGAAACAAGAAGGATTCAGGATGGGGTATGAGAGACTAGCTTGATGGTTCAGCTGGAGCGGGAGGAGGAGAGCTGTGCAGGTCTTTTTGCCAGAATGTCCCCTCCTACAGGACCCAGAAGAAGTCACCAAGCCCAGGGCAGGCTGTGACTAATCAGCAAACCGTGTGGATAATTTTTTGCTTCAGCTGAGCGGGTCCACCCACAGGCGGAGCAACCCCGGCCACAGAGCAGGATAAGAGCATTTTCTAGTGTCAAGATCACTGTTCCAAATGAGTTGAGCGAAACCAAGCAGCACTGGGGAGGGGGAACATGTGGCTCTGCTCAAGAAGGGAGCCACGTGTGAGGTGCACGTGCCCACCCATTCTCCGTGTGCAATCTGACCGGACCAGCTGGCTGGGCCTGAGAGACTTTGATGTGAGTTGGGATGGAGAGAGAGGTGGCACCGGCTGAGGAAGATAAGGCTGCTCTGCCAAGTTAGGAAAATGTGTAGATTTCATCACATGAACTGGGGGGCAGAGGACTTGAACCAGCTGTGTGGGAGTGGCTTGGGCATGCCATCAAGCAGAACGGGCAGGGCTAATCGCCAAGTTGTGGCCCTGGAACAGAGCAGATACAAACTTGCAGGTGTCAGGTGCGTGGCCCCAAGAATTCTCCCAGGCTTGTGGCAGCCAGTGGCAAAAAACTGAGCTGTGCTTAGCTTGCTACAGATAGAGCTGACCCCTCAGATGATATACAACCTCAGAGACTTGATGGCTTCAGTAGTGTCCGTTCTGGGTCCCTTTTTCATGGTTCCTGAATGGACCAAATACACATGTCCAAGATTCTTTGGGCATTTGTTGGGTGCTGCTCTTGTGAGATGATCCTGGGCTCACTGGCAGACTCAGCTTTTGTTGATTTCCCCATATGGAACAGCCTGCTTGAGGCCAAACAGCCTTGCATACCGCAACCAAAAGCAGGGCGTTCTGTTGCACTGCTCTTGGTAGACACCAATGTCCTCTTTGTATAGATCACAGCAAGCTGAATTTCTGATTTTGCTCAGAGAGGCAATCAGCCCAGCATTCGTCTTCATTAGGGCCTGAGTCACCACATGAGGAATATGTGTTCAAAAATCCTCCATCTGTGGCTTTATTTATCAAGAAAAATGAACGTTAATTATTTTTTTTCTGGCCTGACCCCCGTGGCGCCTGATCATTTAAGAGCAAAATAGTTGACCCAGCATAGGCATCATGTTTGGATATCAAGGTGACTTAGGGTTGAGCATCGAGGTGGAAGCGTTAGGCTACAGTTCCAGGAGTGCAATTCCCCAGGACTCTTGTTCTGCACCCTGTGATCTGCTCTCATTATCTAATCAACGGCATCTAATATTTTCCAGCTATTGAGGTTGGGGTGGTTCAGGGGATTAGTGGAGCTATAGAAAGACCATGTCGGCATACGTGGAAGTATCTGTGACCTCATTTATATGAACTCAAACTGCTTACCATCTGTGCTAGAAAGTAGAGGAGGTGCATGTGTGTGTGTGTGTGCATGTGTGTATTGCATGCAATTCCCCAAAGAGCACAATTGTAATAATTGGTTAAAAAGTAGAGAGCTAAAATGAAAACAATCGGGAAAGAATATCTATTGATCAGCAGCAAAGCTGTATTTGGTGTCTGCTGGAAAAGAATCATTCATCATAAGCAATCAAAGAGAGAAGAGAAGGGAGGGCAGACACTCCCCAGCCTCACAGCTCGCACTGCTGCCTTTCACAGGAACTCAGCTTCTCACACAGAAAAATCTGTTTTCAGTTTGACGGAAAAACTGCCCCTCGAGTCATAAACGTCTCTATATTTGTAAGCCTCTTCCCAGTTGACAAAGGATTTTGGCAAAGTTTTTTTTTTTTATTTGATCCTATCCACAGGGGTGGAATGATGAACCCAAGACCGCACAGCTAGAAAATGGCACCCTGGAAGCTGGATCGGGCTCTGATGATTCCACATTCAGCTCAGGGGCAGCTGCCTCTCCAAAGACCAAGGGTGTTACCATGGTGGAGAGGTTGTTGAACTCAGAGGAGGGGAGGTCTGCATTTTTACATCTTGCCCTGCCATCTGCTCTAGGGAAGGTCTTAGCTTCATTTTACCTCCTGCACTTAGGACGATGACATAGATCTCCGTCTCAGCAAGTAAAAAGAATCAAGTGGCTTTTCAAATTCTATGAACAAAGGGATTGTGCAAATATTGAAACAACAAAAAATGCAGTTCTGGAATAGTTTTTATTTATTTTATTTTATTTTTATTTTTTGAGATGGAGTCTTGCTTTGTTGCTCAGGCTGCAGTGCAGTGGCACAATCTCAGCTCACTGCAACCTCTGCCTCCCAAGTTCAAATGATTCTCCTGCCTCAGCCTCCAGAGTAGCTAGGATTACAGGTGCCTGCCACCACGCCTGGCTAATTTTTATATTTTCACTAGAGATGGGGTTTCACCATGTTGGCCAGTCTGGTCTCGAACTCCTGTCCTCAGGTGATCAGCCTGCCTCAGCCTCTCAAAGTGCTGGGATTACAGGTGTGAGCTACCACATCTGGTCACTGGAATAGGTTTTAGATACAGCTCTTCATCTGACTTGTTGCTCTTAGGAGCAATTCCGTTTCATGTCCTCCAAAGGTGGGTCACATTTACAACACTGTTAGCTGCACACAAAGAGTAATGAGACCCCATTGAACAACCAAAGCCAAGAATCAGTAATTTGTTTTAGTGTAGACAGTTTATGCTTTATAGGAATTACTGCCATCCTCAGGACACATGGGTCATCTTCATAATCATAGATGTTAATAATATTAATATGAAGTAAGAGCCTTTATAAAATAGGTACAATGTTTCATTGTTTCATTGCATTTTGATATTAAATGAATAAGTAATGTGAATTACATCTAAACTACTGAAATATGCATGTCAGCATCTGTGCGTCAACTTGAACTTTTTCTTAATATTGTTATTAAGCGTTACAGACATATTCTTTTTCTATACTGCCATCAGGAATGCAATCTTAATGTGTCATTACCTGCCTACTTCTGAGCTACATTACTGGGTTTCTATTTATATGCCGGTTCAGTCCCTATCATCTCTGGACATAGGCTAACAGCTAATACTGCTAAGAAAATTACTTTGAGTGGGCCAGGTGTGGTGGCTCACCCCTGTAATCCCAGCACTTTGGGAGGCTGAGGTGGCAGGTCACCTGAGGTCAGAAGTTCGAGACCAGCCTGACCAACATGGAGAAACCCCATCTCTACTAAAAATGTAAAATTAGCCTGGTGTGGTAGGACATGCCTGTAATCCCAGCTACTTGGGAGACTGAGGCAGGAAAATCCCTTGAACCCGGGAGGTGGAGGTTGAGGTGAGCCCAGATCGTGCCATTGTACTCCAGCCTGGGCAACAAGAGTGAAACTCTGTCTCCACAAAAAAAAAAAAAAAAAAGAAAGAAAGAAAATTGCTTTGAATTTGCCATTTCTTTTTTTCTTTTAAATAATTATGCCAAGTTTACATCAGTCATCTCCCCCATATTTCCCTAAATTTTCATATGCAGAACTGAACTGATTTAATAATACAGACCAAAGGTGTGGACACTTTTTTTCTTGCCTGTCTACATTTACCATAGTGCACCTCAGAGGCAACTAACCATACAGGACATAGAGTACTTGACTGTACAGTGTGGGAGCTGAACTTGGTAGTGCTGACTTCCCCACTGTTACCACTGACAGTGAACTCCTCGGCGGGAGGAGCACCCCCCTTCACACACAATCAGCACCAGCTGTAGTCCAATTAAACTCAACAGTGAACAGGTGTTCACAGTAATGACTTCCACACAAAAGCATACTTCCCTGTAATACTCTTACATCCGATACACTAACAGCCCCAATGAAAGGGTAAAGTAGAAAAGAAGACGGAACTCAGTGGAGGAAAAACAGCAACCCCCAAACTCCTCCACAATCAGTATCAGAAGCCCCAATTAGCCTCAACATTTCACAGGTGTCCATAGGAGGGTGTTTTATCAGAACCTACTCAAATCAATTGTTCCCTAAGAACTTCTTTGAACACACTTGGCAAAGTTTTTCAAATCCAGGCAGCTCCATCACCCTGGTGCTGTTATTGCCACTGTTTAGTGGCTTTCAAGAACATAACCTTGCTAGACACACTTGGGCAGAAATATTAATGAAACTCATGGAGATCCCAGAAATGCTCTTGACCCACTGTATTTTTCCCCAAATTCTTTTACATCTGGGGCCTGTGTGTCATTGGAAATAGAGGAACGTGGCGAGCACTTGTTGAAGGTTAGTTATTACTCCTACTCTATCCTAATTAAACAGTTATTGAGCATCCACCATGTACCTTGCTGATACGGTTTGACTGTGTCCCTACCCAAATCTCATCTTGAATTGTAGCTTCCATAATTCCCATGTATCATGAGAGGGACCCAGTGGGAGGTAATTGAATCATAGGGGTGGGTCTTTCCAGTGCTGTTCTCACGATAGTAAATAAGTCTCATGAGATCTGATGGCTTTACAAAGGGGAGTTCCTGTACGCAAGTGCTCTTGCCTGCTACCATGTAAGATGTGTCTTGCTTCCCCTTCACCTTCCACCATGATTTTGAGGCCTCCCCAGCCATGTGGAAGTGTAAGTGAATTAAACCTCTTTCCTTTATAAATTACCCAGTCAGGTATGTCTTTATTAGCAGTGTGAGAACAGACTAATACACTTGCCATGAAATACGATTGATGGTGGGAACTTTTCATGCTGGTACATCAACACTCCTTTAGAATTGGCTAACAGCTCAGGACCCAATTAGAATCACTCCCAGTGGCTCTTCTCAGGCTGGATAAATGGTGACTAATATGCAGGGGACTCTGGTAAATGAGTTGGTGGCACTTTTTCTCCAGCATCCCTCACTCCTCAGCTTGGTGGCCACTAACACCAATGGTGCTGCTGGAGTTGGCACCTTTTTTGACTCTGCATCTTCAGGGATTTGTCTCCTCTGAGGAGAGTAGAGAAAAGGTATAAGTAGTTCCAGGCTGGGAAATACAGAATTCTGCCTCCTGGTTCAATCAGGGAGTAAGGCAGCTTGTGGTGCACAAAGCCATTTTTTCCTTTTGTCAGGAACAATTTGACAACTCACACCAGAAGAAAAGCTATGGAAAGACCAATCCCAGATGTGGAGCGAATACTGGTGAGGATGTCAATTGGTTTAATCACAGTGGAAAACTAGTGAATTTCCAAAACTGAATCTGGACCAGTGACCAAATAATTCCATTCGCAGTTATAATCCCAACAGAAATTGTGGCAGCCAGACTCTAAGATGACCCCCTGTGATATCCACTTCCTGGCATTCATTCTCTTATGTAATTTTGTCCCACTGAGGGTGGATGGGATCTGTGATTGGCTTCTAACCTACCGAAGCAACTGTGATGGGGTATACTTCAGTGATTGTGTTACATAAAATGCTCACTTCTGTTTTGCTAGCAGACTCTCTCTATTACTTCTTGGCTCGCATACATTGATGCTGGAGAAGCCTACATGGCAGGGAAATGAAGATGGTTTGTCCATCTAGGAAATGAAGCCCCTAGTCCAACAGTCTTCCAAAAACCGAATTCTGCCAACAACTATGTGAGCTTGGACACAATCCTTCCCCAGTTGAGCCTTCAGATGAGATCCCAGCCATAGTTGACACCTGATTGCAGCCTTGTAAGAGACCCTGAAACAAAAGACCTAGCTAAGTGGTATTCGAACTCCTGACCCACAGAAACTGAGTTAATAAATATGTGCTGTTTTAAGTTTGTTGCAGCAACTGGCTTCACAGCAATAGCTAATTAATACATAAATGCCTACGAATATGTACCCAAAGACATGTATAAAAATTTCCAAAGCAACATTCTTCATAATGCCAAAATAGAAAACAATTCAAAAGTCTGTGGGCAATGAGATGGATAAATAAATCTGTGGCATAATGAACACTATAAAGCAACAAGGAAATAACCAACCCCAGCTACATGCAGCAACATGGGTGAGTCTCACAGACAAATAATTGAATTTAAAAAGCTTGACACAAAAGAGTACGTACTGTGTGATTCAATTTACATAAAGTTCTAAAACAGACAAAACTAATCTATCACCCTGTTTTAAGTTAGAATGGTGGTTACTTTTGGATGAAGGTAGTGACAGGGAAAGGAAATAGGGAAGCTATTGAGATCCTAGTAATAGTCCTGTTTCTTAATCTGGGAGCTGGTTACCTGGCTATTTTACCCACTTTTGTGTAAGTGTAGGTTAAAAAAAACACTACTCCAAATTCTTTTCTAGTAGGTTGATCTTTTTAGTGCAGGATGTGAATAGATGTGTGGTTAGGGGAGTGCTTTATCTTTGTAGACACAGTATTATACATCAGGAGGGCTTTGCAAAACACTGATTTCAATTGCCTCATTTAACAGAGGAGAAAACTAAGGGTCAGAGAGGTAAAGTGAGTTGAGGAAGTCAAGCTTCCCATAATTGTCAGAGCTAAAACTGCAAAGCAGGTCTCTTACTTTAATGTAACTTGTTTGGATGTGAAGGCCATCTGGCTGTGGCTTGTCCTTCATGGTTCTCTAGGCTTGAGTCCCTTTCTTCACTCTCCCATGAAATAGCTGTTGATGTTGCAAACTCAATTAAAGAAGGTTACTTTCCCAGATAGCTCAGTGCCTAACTCACTATTGTGCTTTCAACTAGTCAATACCCAATAAGAAAGAGCTTCCTGGTGCCCTTGTTTTTTTCGAGCTTCCACCCTGTTCTATTTCACTTGAACCCTCTTTGCTGTTGGCTTCCAGTCCTGCTTCTTGCACCATGGCCAGTGACCTTTCCCTGATCTATGCACCGTCTACTTCTCACCCAGTACAACTGAAACTTGATACCCTTCCCTGGCATTGAACTTGGCAACCCTTCTTGGCTTTGATTGGGATTCATCCCTCAGTGTGTACTTGCTGCCAGCAGCTCTGGGTTACAACCTTGAATGAGAGAACTGCAGGCATCTTGCTGGGTCGGTTGTGGCCCTAGAAAAAAAGGAGAGAAAGAGGGGAGAGAAATATTTTTTCAGTCAAGGATCTATAAATATCCAATCTTTTCTACTGAGACCTCCAAATAAGCTCTTACATTTCATTCTACAATAACATCAATTGGTGTAGACAGAGATGAGAGTAAGTCCCCTGCCCTTTCTCTTCTCTTCTTCTTCCTAGCTTTGCGAGCTTGATTAAAAATTTAACACAGTGGATGATGCCAGCCATACACAAATGTACCTTAGAGACAAAATGTCCACAGTGTCAGAAGAAAGCAGAGTGCAGATCTGGCAGTAACTCTACTGATGGATGGCATGGGTGTGTCTAAAGGATGTGCCAATCAGAAAGAAAGCTGTTGAGCACAGAATTAAGACAGGACAGACCAAAGGAAGCCCATGACATGACTATTCCAGCAACGATGACTTCATCAGGCCCTAGCAGCCTGGTGACATTAAGCTTCCAACTCCTCTAACTAAATAACTCACGCTCTGATTCCAGACTCACCAAGGAGCTTTTGATTGTAATTTGACCTCCTTAGTAGATTTTCTTCAGGGAGAAAAAATGGTGAAGACAATAATTTCAATATTTGATCTCCTTGACAGTCACACATCTTCTTGTCAAGAGAAGTATTGCCACTTAGGTGAGTAGTTTTGGAGTTTTGTGACTTTAGTTCACACAAGTCAACCCTCCTAAGTCAGGCAAATCCTGGAACACTAAGAAGATTGAATTTTTGGACCTGTAAGTCTTCTGGCCAGACCTTGGACTGTGAAAAATTCATTAAGATAATGCCACTTTGGAATGTCTTTTGGTGGACAGCCAGCCAGCCATTTCCTGGCAATATTCAATATGGCTTTGGGCCCACTTTCAAAATCCTGATGGTATCTAACTGGCTTGAGAGGAAGGAAAAGAGGGAGCAGAGAGACGAGGAGGTAAAATGGAGTAGTCCACTAAAATTGGCTTTCACTGAGGCTACAAGTGGAAATTGGGTCTCATTGAAAATGGATTACCCATGTGGTTTCTTAAATGGGAGTAGATGCCCTTCTGGGAATATGTGGCAATGTGCTCCAGTTTAGTAAAGATGTGGGATGAAACTCAGCACGTCTTCTAAAGATTAACTTATCCCATAGATCTGGGAAGATAGAGAAGTTAAAACATTAACAGTTACCCAGAGTGTTGCTCGGTAGTCAGGGACTATATTTTCAGCTACCCTTGCATTTAAGTGGAGCCATGTGACAAATTCTTTCTCATGGAATGTTGGGAGACTGGCTGTCAATTCTGGGCTTAAGTAATTAAAAGAGCATCTTAATCGGCCTTTCCTCATCTGCTAGTTGAATGGGAAGGACGTACAGTCCCTGAAGGAGCGTGGACTCACAAGACCAAGGGGCCAGGCTATCCACGGACCAGCCACACTCACCTGGACCTTATGTTGTGAAAAATAAATGTCTAAAGTCTCACTATTGAGCTTTTGAGCTGGATCTATCATAGCAGACGGCGCTACTCTGGTAGGACTGATAAGTAACTTAAATATTTCTACATGAAAGCAAATAGTTTGTGATAGAATGCAAACTTTACATGAATTCTCAAGTTAAAATGGAGGTTTCAAAGACACATTTTGCTCAGGGTAGGCTGCTGGCATTTTCCCTGGGTTCCCATGGAGTGGTCCATTCACTCTTCTCTGCTGTTGGGGAATGTGATGGCAAAGTTTGACAAGAGCCAGACAAATTCATGTGGTGGGAGGGTGAGAGCTATGGTTGCCCTCTCAACTGGAGAGTCTGTGGTTAGCGCTCACTCATGGCAAGATGGAAAAAGGTGAAGTTAGACTTCCGGTAGGCATTCCCCAGTCCCCTTACCACCAAACTCACAGGGGCTTCTTGTATCCTTCTACTGCACATCAGTGGCATATTCCCTGGCCTGCTTTTCAGGCAAAATTTTCACCATCTGGATCCCTCCAGAATGTCCATCCCAACTTACATTTCCTTAGGGGCCTACTCTTTGTTGGGGATAATATATTTGAATAATTCAGGCTAAGAGGCACGGATGGCAAATACACGGCACCCCCTAGTATCCAGCCCCTTTCCACATCCGTGGCAGACATCAGTATTCCCCGCAGTACTGCTTTCTGCTGAGCTAGCTGTGGCCTCAGGGTCTTTAGGACAGAACTCCAGGCAGCTCCTACGAATCTATCAGGGCTGGCCATTGAGTTGAATTCCATTTGCAATCCTGGATGAATAAGAGATCACAGTTGCTTCATTGGTTATCCCTCCCAGAAAACATTTGCTTTTCAACAAGGTTTTCATTACCCCATTAACCCAGAAGAGGAATCTGGAAATTTCCAGCACTCTGGCAGTTCTAGTCATAGAGAGATTTGAGGCAAGGGACCAAATTTTCCATTGCTCTTCAAATTACACTGCTAACCCGCTGCCTATTTCAATTCAATTCAATCCAACAGATATTTATTTCACTTACAGTAAAGCAGGTTTTGTCTAGAAAATCACATTTAACGCCATCACCAGCAAGTTTTTATTGAGCACCTGCTGTGTACATGGCAACGAACTAGGTGCTCAGGTGTTTCTTCCGTGATTATGTTGACTTATAATCACCACATGCAGAAGCACTGTTCTCTCTCTTCCTCTCCCCTCTCCTTTCCTCTTTCCCTCTCTATTGCCTCTAGGGGAGCTGACTTCCAGGGGGAACCCTCTTGTTCTGCTGTCCAGGCCACCTGGGCTGCCATTCAGACCCCTCTCACTGCTCTTCCCCAAGATTGCTGAGTGGGGTGAGCTTGCCACCCTCGTGCTGGCTTTCAGGGACAGGGTTTGCCTGCACTCTCCCCTTCTCAGTGTTCCTAAGCTGAGGCATCCCAACAGGGCCACATTCTCTCTGCAGGGACCCGGCAGTTTCTGCCAGTGGCCAATCACACTTTCTTGTCATGACCTTCTCCAGAGCTGCTCTCTGAAGTGCCACTGGGGCGGGGGGAAGAAAGCATTTTCCAAAATATCCTCCATTTGTTTTTCTTTGGAGGGGAAGGGGCTTCAATGGCAGGATTTCTCTCCCACCGATCCATTCCAGTCGTGTTCTAGGCTGGCAGGGGCAGATCCATCCCTTACCCTCGGCAAAACGTGTCTAACTAGATGAATGTGGCTGCACAGCAGAACTGCAGCTATTCTGGCAGCTACAGGAAAGCTGGGGGAGGGAAGCTGCCAGGACTCAGGGCTGGAGATGGCAGATGCCCCCAAGCCATGGTCACGTGCTTGGACCAGTTTTGAACGCTTCCCACGTAAGCCTTGGAAATGGAGCTAGGAAGGCGTGGCTAGGTGGGCAGAGGACAAACCTCAGCTTCTCTTGTCTTGGGCTACCTGTTGGGTGTTTTCATATGGTTGGGCTATGGGGGAAACAGGGCTTTGGTGCCCACCATGCTAGCTGTGGGCACAGTGGGAAGGACTGCAAATGTATGATTAGTTAATGTAAACTTGGATTTTGCAGAAAGCAGCCAAATCTGCGGAAGGGTGGCAGCTGCTGCATTGAACAGATGCCCCAGGAAAGCCCTAAACTTGTGGAATCTGCATATTTTCCTCACCCCTGCCTAGGAGGCCAGCACAGAGCAGTCATTACAGGACTTTCCTGGAGGCATCAGGAAGCCAGGGATGGTGATTTGTTTAGATTTGTCTGAATAGTTGTGGGTTGCCAAATCACACAGACAGCTGCAGTCAGTTGCTTTCTTCTTGCTGTTCAATCCACGCCATGAGTTTTATCAACCACATTTCTGCTCCACCCTGGATGTCTTGGGAAATCATCAAAACTTAATGGAAAGGCAGAGCCTTGAATCTGCTCCCTTTCTGCAACATTGCTGCGTTTATTCAACTGTATCATTAGCTGGGAGATAATAACCAACCGCAGCATCATCTTTTTCCAACTTTGGCATTTGTTCATTGAATCTTTGTAATAGCACAATGGACTCTATGTGCCATTCCCTCTACCCTTCCTTCCAGAAGTAACGGTGATGACAGTGAGGAAGAGAAATCCAATTATGTAGAAACTGCAAACTTGGTGTGATGGAAATTCTGTGGGCAGCCTGGTTTTACCTGTGCAGAATTCCTTTAGATAAAAGCAAACCACTTTTTCCCCTGAATCAGGTTGGTTTTGGGGTGAGTTTCCAGGTAGCCTGGGGAGAAATCTGAGCACTCACCTTTGTTGCCATCTTTGTGATTTTTGTACAGAGTCAACCCACAATGTTTGTCTTACTAATTTTTTTTTTTTTTTTTTTGAGATGGAATCTCCCTCCATCACCCAGGCTGGAGTGCAGTGGCACGATCTGGGCTTACTGCAAGCTCTGCCTTCCAGGTTCAAGTGATTCTTGTGGCTCAGCCTCCTGAGTAGCTGGGATTACAGACGCCTGCCACCATGTCCAGCTAATTTTTGTATTTTTAGTAGAGGTGGGGGTTGTCACCATGTTGGCGAGGCTGGTCTTGAACTCCTGACCTCAGGTAACCCTCCCACCTCAGCCTCCCAAAATGCTGGGGTTACAGGCCTGAGCCACTGAGCCCGGCCTCTTACTATTTACAGAAGGCTGCAAAACTGGCACAGAGTGGTACTTGGAAGTTAGGTTGTAGGAATGAGTTTTCAGGGTTTCTCTTGTTTGACCATCAATTTGGCTTAAATTGAATCATAGAATCTTATCATGAAGTGAAAACTTGGGAATCATCTTTTACAATCTTTCATTGTATAGATGAAGAAACTGAAGTAAAGAGAGAGCTTTACATTCTTAAAGATCCAGATCAATGGCAGCAATCTCCAGGTGTACCAGTTATAACCAGGTATCCAGGTGTATGGAGTCTCTAGGTATATTGGGTCTCCAATAGTAAGAAATTAACAGCAATAGTAAGAAATTAACAGCAATCACTAATAATAAAATAGAACACTTATAACAATATGCTAGCATTGCTTCTCTTGCACTTTGGGGCCATTACTAAGTAAAATAAGGGTTATTGGAACACAAACACTGCTGTACCATGACAATCAATCCAATAACCAAGACGAGTCCTGAGTGACTGGCAAGTGGGGAGTGTAGACAGCATGGGCACGCTGGACAAAGGAAGGATTCACATTCCAGGAAGGATAGAGTGGGATGTCAGATTTTACCACACTACTGAGAATGGCATGCAATTTAAAAATTATGAATAGTTTGTTTCTGGAATTTCCCATGTAATATATTCAAACTGCAGTTGACCACAGGCTACTATAACTGTGCAAAGTAAAACGGTGAAGGAGGTGGGGATATTGTATTCAGCATTCCTTTACTTTCTTTTGTAGATTGTTTCATCTTGTATCAGTCAGGGTGTGATCATAGAACCATAGGAATGAGATAGAATAACAGAAAAATTAGATACAGAGGCCGGACACGGTGGCTCATGCCTGTAATCCCAGCACTTTGGGAGGTCGAGATGGGTAGATCATGAGGTCAGGAGTTCGAGACCAGCCTGGTTAACATGGCAAAACCCCATCTCTACTAAAAATACAGAAATTAGCCGGACCTGGGGGCACATGCCTATAATCCCAGGTACTCTGGAGGCTGAGGCAGGATAATTGCCTGAACCCAGGAGGCCGAGGTTCCAGGGAGTCGAGATCATGCCACTGCACTCCGGCCTGGGTGACAGAGCAAGACTCCTGCCTTGGGAAAAAAAGAAAAAGAAAAATAAAAATAGAAAATTACATACAGAAAACGTCTTCTGTGGCCCCTGCTAATTAGAACTATGCAGGGAAGGGAATCCTGGGAAGTGTAGTTCCAGCTTAGGCAGTTGGCATAGCCTAAGTCCATCCATGCTCATTGGATGGTATTCCTACAAAACTAGTTTTTTTTTTTTTTTTTCGAGCCGGAGTCTTGCTCTGTCGCCCAGGCTGGAGTGCAGTGGCGTGATCTCGACTCACTGCAAGCTCTGCCTTCCGGGTTCACGCCATTCTTCTGCCTCAGCCTCCCAAGTAGCTGGGACTACAGGTGCCCGCCACCATGCCTGGCTAATTTTTTTGTATTTTTAGTGGAGACGGGGTTTCACCGTGTTAGCCAGGATGGTCTCCATCTTCTGACCTCGTGATCCTCCCACCTCAGCCTCCTGACCTAGTGATCCCCCTGCCTCTGCCCCCTAAAAGTGCTGGGATTACAGGCGTGAGCCACCGTGCCCAGACCAAAGCTAGTTTTTTAAAAAAAGTTATTTAATTTTATAAAAAGCATGTTATGCTGTATGTGTTCATTCAGGACTTACTTTTTAAAAAATATATTTTTAGGATTTCTGTATACTGTGGTGTACAGCTATAGCTCGTTCCTGTTGACTGCCCTATTACGTTCCCTTGTGTGAATATACCACAATTTATTCATCCACTCTGTTGTTGAAGGGAATTTGGGTTGTTTCCAGGCCTTGCTATTGTGAACAGTGTTCACATGAACACACTTTTCTTATAGATGGCTCCAGGTGTTCATGGGCAAAAGTCTCCAATAAGTTACACCAGGAGTAGAACTGCCGGCCAGAGGGAAGGTGGGACAGTCCTAGTTATGCCTGTAGTCTAAGAATAATGATATATTTTATCTTTATTTTCTTGCCATCTGTCGCTTGTTTTTCACTTTCTTTTGACAAATAGGAGTTCTTAATTTTAGTATGGTCAAATTTATCAATTTTTAAAAATAGCACTTTTTGAGTATTGTTTATGAAATCCTACTCTATCTCAAAGTCTAAGAGAGGTTTACTAAGAGTTTCAAAGTTTTTTTTTTTTTTTTGTACAGTTAAGCACTCCATCTGGAATGAATTTTGGTATGTGGTATGATGTAGGGATCTAATTTCATGTTTTTCTGTAGGGATAACCTTTTTCGTCCAGCTCGATTTATTTTCCCACCAATCTGGCAGGCCTCTGTTATATATACTAGAGTTTTATACATGTGGATGTCTATTTCTGAGCACTTTATTCTATTCCGTGGTCTGTTTGTCTGTCCCTGTGCCAATACCATCCTGCCTTAATTACTGTCGTTTCAGAAATAAAAAAGCATGTTATTAGGTGGGGCAAGTCTTTCCTCCATGCTCATCTTTTTGACAAACGTTCTGGCTGTTCTTTTTTCCTTTTATTATTTCATGTAAATTTAGAATCAGCTTATCAAGTTCCTTAAAAACACATGTTAGCATTTTGATTGGAACTTTATTGAATTGGGGAGATGAACAATACTATATAATCATCTTATTCACAGTGTGATATACTCTTCAGTGTATTTGGGTCATCTAACTGTCTATTAATAAAGTGTTATACTTCTCCCTATAAAGGGCTCCAGTGTATTTTTATATGTATTTCTAGGTTCTTGGTATCCTTTGAAACTACTGTAAGTGTTGTCTTCTCTTTAGTTACATTTTCTGGTTGTTTATTCCAAGAGTACAGAGATGCGATTGGCTTTTGCTAAGCTTTCTTATTATTTCTAATAATTTGCTCATATGTTCTTTTTGGTTTTTGGTGAAAACAGTTATTTTGTTTGAAAACAATGACTTATTTCCTTCTTTTCATTCCTTCTTTCTTTTTCTTCTGCTTTTGTGCTGGCTGGGGCTGTCAATATTGCACTGAATAGGAAAGATAAGACTAGGCCATCTTGTCTTATTTTTCACTTTAAAGGGAAGTATCCTAATGTTTTCCCATTTAGAATGGTGTTCTAAAGTCACTTTTTATTTTTTGAGACACATTCTCACTCTGTCACCAAGGCTAGAGTGCAGTGGTCCTATCTGGGCTCACTGCAACCTCTGCCTCCCTGGCTCAAGCAATTCTCATGTCTCAGCCTCCCGAGTAGCTGGGACTACAGGCGTGTGGCACCACGCCCTACTGATACTGGTATTTTTAGCAGAGATGGGGTTTTGCCATGTTGGCCAGGTTGGTCTCGAACTCCTGGCCTCAAGTGATCCGCCTGCCTTGGCCTCCCAAAGTGCTGAGATTACAGGCGTGAGTCACTGCACCTGGCCTTAAAGTTATTATTTTGTAGGTACTCTTTATCAGACTAAGGAAGTTTCCTCTATTCTTAATTTGGAAAGAATTTTTTCTTTTGAAAAATTTGTATTGTGGTAAAAAATATATAACACAAATTTGCTAACCATTTTGAAGTGTACAATTCAGTGGCATTAATCAATCGCCTTCACAATGTGTGCAACCGATATCACTATCTACTTTCAAAACTTTTTTTTATCACTCCAAAAAGAAACTCTGTAACCATTAAGCAAGAACATCCTGTTCCCCTTTTCTCCCAGGCCCTGGTACCTTTATTCTACTTTCTGTCTTTATAAAGTTGTTTACTCTAGATCTTTTTTCCTTCCTTCCTTCCTTCCTTCCTTCCTTCCTTCCTTCCTTCCTTCCTTCCTTCCTTCCTCTCTTCTCTTCTCTTCTCTTCTCTTCTCTTCTCTTTTCTTCTCTTCTCTTCTCTTCTCTTCTCTTCTCTTTTTGTCTACTCTAGATCTTTCTGCCTGCCTGCCTTTCTTCTTTCCTTCCTTCCTTCCTTCTCTCCTCTCTTCTCTTTTCCTTTCTTTCCTTTTCTTTTTTTCTCTCTCCCCCTCCCTCCCTCTTTTCCTTCCTTCCTCCCTCCCCCCTCCTCCCTCCCTCCCCCTCCTCCCTCCCTCTCTTCCTTCCTCCCTCCCTTCCTTCCTTCCTCCCTCCCTCTCTTCCTCCCTCCTTCCCTCCTTCTTTCCCTCTTTTCCTCCCTTCCTTCCCTTCCCTCCCTTCCCTTCCTTCCCTCCCTTCCCTCCCTTCCCTCCCTTCCCTCCCTTCCCTCCCTTCCCTTCCTTCCCTTCCTCCCCTTCCTCCCCTTCCTCCCCTTCCTCCCTTCCTCCCTTCCTCCCTTCCTTCCTTCCTTCCTTCTGACAAGGTCTCACTATGTTGCCCAGACTGATCTCAAACCCCTGTACGCATACGATTCTCCTGCCGTGGCCTCTGAAAGTGCTGGGATTACAGATGTCAGCCACCGTTCCCAGCCTAGGTATTTCATATGAGTGAAATCATATATTTGTCCTTTCATGTCTGGCTTCTTTCACTTAACATAATGTTTTTAAGGTTCATCCATGTTGTAGCATGTACCCAAATTTCACTCATTTTTATTGCTGAATAATATTCAATTATATGTATATACCACATTTTGTTTAGTCATTCATCTTCACCCATTCAACTTGGGTTGTTTCTACGTTTTGAATATTGTGAATAATTCTGCAGTAAGAAATTATTTTTAAATTTTAAATTTGTGTTGAATTTTATAAATGCTTTATTTGCATCTGTTGAAATAATTATGTGTCTATATCTTCTTTTAACCTGATAGTGGGTGAATGATATTTTAAGTCATGCAGAATTTCAGTCATTTTACTTCTCATGTAGCTTTTCTCAGGAAGCTACTGGAAGATGTGCTGCACCAGACTGAGGTTGCAAACCAAGGACATGAGAGATAGTTAATAGAACACCAATAAAGGAGAGAAGAGAAGGGACTAGCCAGGACCATGGTGACAGCCATGCACCCAGAACCGAGGAGTTGAGGGCAACCTGGAGGAGTCAGGAGGACCTATGGGAATTTTTTACTCAATAAGGTAACCTCGAAAGTCTTTCTATTGAATCCAAACATATTGAGAGGTGGGGAGCCTGGGATTGGATTAATGGCAACAATACTGATAACAAGAAAGCAAAATAAGATAACTCCAGGCAAAACAAAATGTGTGCAGGCAAGGAAAAGTAATCATAGGATAGTACGTGGCTCATCTGTAAATAGCATTTACTTAGTCATAGATATAAATACAGAATATTAATCTATCTGAAAAATGTGATGTCATGTCTTAGGGACCTGTGGAGCAGGGGGAGTGTGTGTGTGTGTGTGTGTGTGTGTGTTTGTGGGTGTGTGAGAGGGGTAAAGGGAGTTGGCAGGAGTGCTAAATCCTCGTCTTCCCTAGCGGGAAGTTCATAGATAGTACCTAAAACAGACCAATCAGGAATTAGACATACACACATGTTATATACTGATATGGACACAAATACCAAGACAAAAAAATTAATGGTAAGAATTAAAATTAGTTGTCCCTGGGAAAGGAAAATGGGGGCAGGGACTGCTATTTGTGACAACAACAAGTCTTGTAGAACTATTTGACTTCTTTAACTATGTGCTCATGTAACCTTGTTAAAAACTAAATTAAAGGGCCAGGCGCAGTGGCTCATGCCTGTAATCCCAGCACTTTGGAGGCCAAGGCGGGTGAATCATGAGGTCAGGAGTTTGAGACCAGCCTAGCCAATATGGTGAAAGCCCGTCTCTACTAAAAATACGAAAATTAGCTGGGCATGGTGGTGGGTGCCTGTAGTCCCAGCTGCTCAAGAGGCTGAGGCAGGAGAATCGCTTGAACCCAGGAGGCAGAGGTTGCAATGAGCCAAGACTGTGCCACTGCACTCCAGCCTGGGCAACAGAGCAAGACTCCATCTCAAAAAAAAAAAACAAAAACAAAAACAAAAAAAAACCATAAATGAAACACTTTCCTCTCTATCATCACCATATCAAATCTATTGCCAAGTACTTTCAGAATGCATCTCAAATTCGTCTTCCATCTCCCTTCCTCATGTAGGTCTTTTACCTTTTGTTTATTTCAAAGGGAAGTTTGAAGGGACTATACAAATAAGCTGTTTAAAATTAAGAGACAGAAATTTTAAAATTTTCACAGAAAAAACGAGTCCACAGACAGGTGCCTCCTCACCTTCTTGCCACTGAAGCTGCGTCCACACATATTCTTCCCTTGTTTCCTGCTTTGGTGAAAAAGGTGTCTCTCCATCTGAGGGTCATCCCTCCGTCTGCTGTCTTCTGAAGCCTCCCCAGGGATTCCACTGTTTTCATTATCTCCTCTCTCTTCATATGAACATTTCAATATACATTCATCCCTCTTATATTTTATTTTTAATTTTTTAATTTAAATTTTTTTTTTTTTTTTTTGGGATGGAGTCTTGCTGTGTTACCCAGGCTGGAGTGCAGTGGTGCAATCTTGGCTCACTGCAAGCTCTGCCTCCTGGGTTCAAGTGATTCTTGTGCTTTAGCCTCCCAAGTAGCTGAGACTACAGGCACGCACCACCACGCAAGGCTAATTTTTGTATTTTTAGTAGAGAAAGGGTTTCACCATGTTGGCCAGGCTGGTCTTGAACTCCTGACCTTGGGTGATCCTCCCACCTTGGCCTCCCAAAGTGCTGGTATTACAGGCATAAGCCACAGTGCCCAGCCTATTTAAAAATTTTTTTGTTCCATCTCCCTTTTCTGGTGTTTCTTATTTTTTAAAAAGTTCTTCTACCATCTCTCAGCTCCTTCACACTGCTAGTTGGGGAGCTTCTGGTCTAGTTGGGGAGACCAGCCTCAAACAAATATCCACACGAACACATTGCACTTGTGTTAAGTGATGCAGAAGAAAAGTGCAGCATGCAACAAGAGTGTAAGGCTGGCATTGAACTTCATGGGGAACTGGCGGAGAGGATGACAAGTCTGGGAAGCCACCACTGAGACCATGCCATTTGAGCAGAGCCTTGAAGGATGAGTAGGAGTCGGCTGGGCTTGAGATTCAGAGTGGAGGGAAGACTGGACTCCAGGCAGAGGGAACTGTTGGTGAGGTCCCTGACTTTGAGAGAGGATCTGAAAGAGGGACCGTATGGCTGAGTTATACTGAGCAAGGGGATGATGGCACCAGGTCAGCTGGTGAAGTTAGTCAGGTGGACAGGAGCCCCTTTAGGACTCAGTGAGCATTGTCAATATCAATTTTCATATGCCATATTTATTCCTTATCCCACCACAACTGGCTCCCACCCCATTGAAAGTCCTTTTCTCAGGCCACTAATGAGCTCTGTTACTAAGTTCAGTTAACTTTTTTTAAATGTAAGTTATTTCATTTAATTCAACTATTTAGTTCTAGGCATTGTTCTAGGCACTAGGGACATAGCCTCCTGACACTAGTTGACCTTGTTGACTGTTCTTCTGAATTCCTTGCTTCCCCTGACTTCTGTGTTTTTCTCCTATTTCCCTGGTTAGTCTTTGGTCTCATTTTCAGACTTTTCTTCACTGGTTAAACCTTGGTGTTCCTATGAGGTCTATCCCACGTTATGTTCTCACTGTTCCAAACAGATTTTAGTTCCTCAAATTCTCCTGCTTCTGGTCCTTTGCATGTGCTACTCTCATTATCTTGAATGCTTTTCCTTCCCACTCTTCTACTTCACTTGTTCATCCTACTTATCCTTCAGGTTCTGCTTAGTTGTAGCCTCCACCAGGAAGTGATTTCCTAGAGTGGATTGATTAACTCTCATGGCTTCAAAAGGCACATACATGCTCTCAATTTACAAATGTATTATAGTGCCCAGATTTCTCTTCTGAGTTCTGGACTCACATGTCCAATTACCTGCATGACAGCATCTTTGAATGTCCTCCTGACACCTACCAGCCAATGTGTACAAACTGGACTTTTCCTTCCCTACCCGCTCCTTTTCTGGGGTTCTGTGTGTTTGTGAATTACAGGGCCATTCACTTACTGACTTGAGCCTGAGTTCATCATGATCCTGTCTCCCTCAATCCCCCATCCATCCCATCGCCAAGTGCTCTTGCTCCTAACGACTCTGTCCTCTTTTCTCTATACCCCTGGCTTTTTGGAATAGCCTCTGGCTGATTCTGTCTCTATTATCACTCCCCTCTAATACACTGTCCACACTACAGCCAAAGATATCTTTGCAAAATGCAAAACTTTCCCCATCCTGTTTGAAATCCTGCTCTAGCTCCTCAATGCCCTTAGAATAAATGCCAAACTCTTTGAAGTAACTTACAAGACCCTGCATAATATGTGTGCTTCTGATCCCTCCAGCATTGTTCTCCAATTGTTCTCCCCACCACCCTGCACAAACATCATTTTAGCTCCTCAAATTCTCCCACTGCTGGTCCAATGAAAATTGTGTTTCCTCTCTCTTGGACATTTATTATTCCATCCCATCTGCTTCATTGGTTAAATCCTACTTATCATTCATGTCTTTGCTTAGGTGTCACTTCCACCGGGCTACTTTCTACAACTCCCTTCCCCAAGTCTTGATGAGTGGTCCCTGCTATGAGCTCCCAAAAGATCCTTTACCTCCCTCATCACAGCAGTTGCTAAGCTGTATAGTCACTGACTTGTTTATTTCCAACTAGGCTATCAACTCCATCAGGACAAAGACTACATCTGTCTTGTTTATCATTGCATCCTCAGTCCCCAACTTGGTGCCTGGTGCTTAGCAATGCTCAGCATGTATTTGTTGGTGGTCTAGCTGAATGTATTACCCAGTGTTCTTTGGGACCTGGGGCTCATTTATAGGGATGAGCTGCAGTGACAAATGTTAAAAGCCCCATTTCTGGTCTCTCATTGTTTTTAAAATCTGCTTGTGGCCTCTGATTGTTTTTAAGCCCTGGAGTACTAGCATGAATGGACTTAGTTTGTGTGTTCCAGATGTGCTCAGACCAAGACATGAGCCAATAGGGAGCCACGTCAAAAGAGACAGAAGATGGTGCCAGCTGACCCAGGCACCAAAGGCAGGGATGATGAGGTGTCAGGACAGAGAATGGTGAGCTGCCCATAGTGAGACTTGTTCTGCTCTTACTTAAAAAATGATGCTAACTTAACTGGGTTAGGTCTCATATGGGGACTACAACAATAGAGTCAGGGAGGTTTGCAGCAAATTCCCAAATCCTTTCAGATAGATGTGCTTGAAGTGTGGTCCAGGTTCCCTGGTGGTCTGTAGGGCAGTCTCCCACAGGATGAATACGCATATTAAGCTTTTGTTGCTGGTGTGAATTCATAATTACATATGATGGTCCTCATTTTGTGTCTCTATTAAAGCAGGGCCATTATTCTCCTGGATTCTGCATTTCCACTGGGATAGTAAGGAGGAACTGTGAAGAGGGTGGCTTTTGTCTCACTGAAGGGCACTGTGAGTAGGGAAGTTTGAGCACCACTGCTGTAAGGGCGACTTGGCCAACAGAAGGGAATCTGGGAAGGTACTCGGTGTTTCTCTCTGTTGCCCTGCAGTCATTTTTCATGGGGCTGGCTTCTAGCCTTTAGCTTCCAGCTGCCTGGAGTGCAAATTGCAGGAGGAGAACTGGAATTACCCAGGAAGTCTGTTTTTTCCCAAGACTTCTTCAACACAGCCACCATTAGGTCAGCAGGAAGTCGCTGTTGATGATAGTGGTGATGATGAGGGTAAATGAGAGCTTACGCCTGTCTGAGCAACTTTAGATTAGATTCTCTAATAGCAGAAGTGGCTTTTCCAGAAGTGGCTGAATTACCATTTCCTTCTCTTTCTGCTCTGGAAAATTCATTCATTCATTCTCCCAGTCATCAATATTTTATGAACAACTACTATGCTAAGCACAATGCTAGGCTTTAAGAACACTAGTAAAGAAAACAGACTTGGTTCCTGACTTCGTGGAGCTTACAGTCTAGTAGATAAATGTAGATAAGTAGATAAAGATGCAAATAATGCTTAATTACAAATTATGACATGTGCTATAAAGCAAATATGATTCTCTCATAAAAAGTGGGGTGATGTAATTTAGATTGAGGAATCAGGATCTGTAAGCCTGGTGCTCACAGATAGGCTGAGAGGAGAGGGCAGAGCATTGCAGACCAAAGAACATGTGCACAGGCTCTACCCCTGGAAAAAGCTTCAATAAAGCAGTGTAGCTGGTACAAAGTGAGCCAGGGGGAGATGATGAGGAAGGTGATAGTGGTGGGAAGGGCAGAGGTCAGGTGATATAGGCTGTTGAAGGTCTTGTTAAGAATTTTGTGCTCTATTGGGCGGGCGCAGTGGCTCATGCCTATAATCCCAGCACTTTGGGAGGCCGAGACGGGTGGATCGCCTGAGTTCAGGAGTTCAAGACCAGCCTGACCAACATGGAGAAACCCCATCTCTACTAAAAAATACAAAATTAGCCAGGTGTGGTGGAGCATGCCTGTAATTCCAGCTACTCAGGAGGCTGAGGCAGGAGAATTGCTTGAACACGGGAGGTGGAGGTTGTAGTGAGCCGAGATCGCACCATTGCACTCCAGCCTGGACAACAAGAACAAAACTCTGACTCAAAAAAAAAAAAAAAAAAGATTTTTTCTGCTCTGTCTCATGCACAATGGGAAGCTGATGAAAAGTTTTAAATGAGAGAATAACAACCTATTTTCCAAAGATTACTTTGGCATCTTTGTGAAAATAAATAAGGAGCAAGAGTCAAAGCAAAGAATAAAAAGGAATGAGGTACTGATGCATGCTGCAACATGGATGGACCTTGAAAACATTAGGTGAAAAAGACAGACACAACACATAAGTGAAAAAACCAGACACAAAAGGCCACACCACATATTGTATGACCCCATTTATAGAAAATGTCCAGAATAGCTTCATTTCTAGAGATGGAGAGCAGAGTAGTGGTTGCCTGGGGCTAGAGGGAGGGAATAATGGAGAGTATGTTCACCTGTTTTGCATTGCCATTAAGAAATACCTGAGACTGGGTAATTCATAAAGAAAAGAGGCTTAATTGGCTGATGGTTCTACAGGCTGTATAGGAAACATGGCAGCATCAGCTTCTGGGGAGGCCCCAGGTAACTTACAATCGAGGTGGAAGGCAAAGGGGAAACAGACATGCCTTACATGGCCTGAGCAGGTGGAGAGAAGGTGCTATACACTTTTAAATAACCAGATCTTGTGAGCACTCACTCACTGTCACAAGAGCAGCACTGAGAAGATGGTGCTAACCCGTTCATGAAGGACCATCCCCATGATCGAATCACCTCCCACCAGGCCCCACCTCCAATAACTGGGGATTACAATTTGACTTGAGATTTGGGCCCAGACACAGAGCCAAACCATATTAGAGAGTGACTGCTTCAGGGGTATGAGGTTTCCTTTTGGGGTGATGAAAATGTATCTCTGGAACTAGATACTGGTGATGGTTGCACAATATTATGAATATACTAAATGGCCATTGAATTGAAGACTTTACAGTGGTTAAAATGCTGAATTTTATGTTATGCATATTTTACTCCCCCACGCCCTCCCCCCCACCCCACACACACACCACAAAAGCAGAGTGAAAGCTATCAGACCAGTTAGGAATCTATCTCTGTTGTCTTTGTGATAGCTAAATGCTTTGGACATGGTGATGTAGTGTGTGTGGAGAGAAGTGAATAGGTTAGGGATATATTTTGGGAGTTGAACTAAGAGTACAGTGGTGATGGGTTGGTGCTGGGCAGTAGGTAATGGAGAGAGAGGCTTAAAGGATTACTTTCTGACTTGAGCAATTAATTGGGCTGGAGGAGGAAGGTGGGAAGACTGGAGAAGAGTGCATGTGGGGAGTGGTGGAAGGGGGCGACCCAGAGCTCCTACATGGACATGTTAATTTGGAGATGCCCATGAGACATTTAAGGGAGACATCCAGCTGGCTGTGGGCCTGAAAGACTGGTGCTCAGGAAAAACAGTGTGGGCTGGAGCTGTGTATTTGGGAGCCATGGTTCCCAAATGGTATTTAAAGTGATGAGAATCAGTGCAGTCACCTAAGGAGTTTGTGGAAGTGAGAGAGGGGAGGACTTGGACAGAGCCCAAAGAGGCAAAAGTAGAGGGGGATGTGCTAACAAAGAGATTAAGAATCCCAGAAGTTTGGGAGGCCGAGGTAGGCAGATCACTTGAGGTCAGGAGTTTGTCACTGGCCTGGCCAACATGGTGAAACCCCATCTCTACTAAAACAAGACAAAACAAAACAGAACAAAACAAAACTAGCCAGGTGTGGTGGCATGTGCCTGTATTCCCAGCTACTCAGGAGGCTGAGGCAGAAGAATCGCTTGAACCTGCGGGGCAGAGGTTGCAGCGAGCAGAGATTGCACCATTGCACTCCAGCCTGGGCAACAGAGCAAGACTCTGTCTCAAAAAAAAAAAAAAAAAAAAAAAAAAAAAGAAGCCAGAGAGGATAGTGGCAGGAAAGGCAAGGGAAGAGAGGGAGAGGAATGCTGAGTGAGGAGGAAGACGACAGCAGCTGAACATGCTGTGGATTTCTGAGCAGAGATTGATAAAAACAATAGTATTAAAGGACTTGGTATCCACCAGACACTGGACTAAATGGCTTACATGAGTTCTCTTAGTGAATCTTCACAAGAATTCTATATCTCCATTTTACAAATGAGGAAACTGAGGCATAGAAGAGTTGAACTTGCCCAAGGTCACACAGCTAGTACACAGAGGAGCCAGGTCTCATACTTGATTCTCTCTAACTTGAGGCTGGCTCTACACCTAATCACTGCTCTGGCAGCCTTGACTCTTGGGCCATATAGGCAAGGATGAATGTGCTTTAAACTGGAGCCCTTGGTACATGAGAGCTTAGATTGAGAGATCTCACCTTATTGATGAATAGACATGAAACAGCTTTGTTTTTCTAATAATTCCTACCAGCTGTGCTCTGTTGGCCTTGAGCCCCTCCCTTCCTGCTGGGGCAGCAGGTTCCCAGTTGGATTCCGTAATTTTTTACTCACTTCTGCTTATTAGATCAGTTTCATTCTGGTTATTGGAATTTAATCTCATACATTTTGCAATTTCAACTTCAACCTGAGATTCTATTCCAAGCTCTGCCTCCCTCCCAGCACTGGCTATGTGCATGGGCCTAGTGGCTTGGAGAGGAGGTAGGGGTGTGCCGTGACTTCTCATATACCCTTCCTTCCTTCCTTCTGCTTTGCCCTCTTTGGTGAGGGCAGGGAGGGGAAAGGCTCTTCCTAGGTGGCCTTTTCTTATCTCTTTTCCAGAGGTTATATATTGGGGGAGGTTGTTGATCTTGGATTTTGTATGGAGAAGTGGAAACCCCAACAAGCCCCCAAGGGCCTGTTGTTGGAGCTTGGCCACTTCTGAGATTTGTGAGCCTGGACCACGTATTCCAGATACCCCCAGCTGGACTCCTCATGCCACATTTCTCTGATGTCTCCCTAGTTTGGCCCATGCCTCATTTGGTTATCCCACAGCCCCAGTCAGGTTAGCCTGCAGCCCCAGTATCCATAGTCCTTGCCCTCACTGCTGGACCTACAGATGCAGGTAAATCCATCATTAGTTTTTCTGGTAACTGGCACCAATCTTCCCTCAGTTATTGCTACCTGGGGTTGGGAAGGTTGGGTGGGTTGGAAAGCCTAAGGGCTAAGAAACCAACCAAACAACCTGTTAGCCTCCCTTTCTTGTAGACACCTCCAAACTTGATAGGTGAGTCTCTGAGGGTACCCAGTTCCTTGGCCTTGGGAGGGGAACCCTCTCTCTTCTAACACACAGCCTCTGAGTTCCTATGCCTTCTCTTCCATCTGTTCATGACAAAGACCTGCAAACCAGGTTTATGGTTCTGTCCCTGAGCCGTGGAGTCTTCTTTGAATCCAGCTCTGGAAAATGTAGAGGGGATTACACTAGGTCTGGTGTCATTTCTGTAACCTGCAAAGGTCGGAGAAGATCTCAGTCATACCAGCTTGTTACAGGTGACTATTGCTTTCCGAAAGCTGGCTGCTATAGAGTTTTAGTGATTATTTTGACTTTTAGACCCAAAATACCTATCATGGAATAGAAAGAGTCTGGGATATGCCCCTTTAGGCTGGCAAAGAGTCAAGGCACCCAGTTCCCCCCTTTTTTTTTTAACCTCTTTATGTTCTTTTCCTGAGAGACAGGAAGAATGAATGATGTGGCCAACACTCTGGATGTCAAGGGCTGCTGATAGCAGGAGCAGGGGCCCATCCGGGGCCCCATTTCTGTAGCCACTCTGAGAAAGGTGAATGAATGGAACATTCCTCTGATACAAATGCTACAGCTATACATCCAAAGTGCCTGCCGCAACATAAGCTTATTTGATCCTGACAAGGACACGGTGAGGGAGGAAAATGCTTTTACAAGCACTGAAAATTAGAGGGTTTAAGCAATTTATAAAGGGTTGCCCAGGAAGGAAATGGCATTGACTTCTGACTCCACATCTGAGTGTTCGCTGCCTTTCTGAGGAAGTGAAGTGAGAGACAGATATCAGATCAGCCGGAACAGGAGCAGTGTGGGAGTGTGCAAGGTTGTGGTACATACATTGTGTGCATGTGCTGCTTCCTGTGTGTGCCTTTGTGGTCACTGCAGTAACTAGGCCTCATGGCGGAATCACCAAGTCTTCTGATGTGTCTAATAACTTAGAGGCTATCCCCTAAAACACCAGCAAGGTGGTGAAAAGAAGTAACCAGGAGGCAAGTTTAAATTCTGGCTCCATCCTTTACTAGTTTTGTGATGTTGGATAAGTCACTTAACCTCTCTGAGTATCCCCATTGTTGAAATGATACCATCCTCTTAAAGTTTTGTGAGGATTAAATTAGCTACTACATGTAGGTGCTCAATAATTGTTAGCTATTATTATTAACTGTTATAGTAGTAGTAGCATTCCCACTCAAGGTAACATTCTCAATAATCAAACTAGTATTATTTTGAAAAATTTCTGTTACATCTACTTTGCAGAATTGCTATTGAAGCTACAAAAAATACAAGATAGCATCTGGTCTTTATTTGCAAAGAGAAATTAATGCATGTAAAAGGCTAAGCTATGGGAAAGCCTCCAGTGTAAAATAATATCCTTACAATTTCCTGTATTTGCAGCTCTTCTCCTCGCTCCATTCCCTCATTTAATTTGGGGGACATATTAGGCTCCCCTACTTCTGCAGTCTTGCTAGTAGAAGTCAGGTTTGTGTATACTATGATGAAATGGAAAAGTTGCAATAGGAACTATATGTCAAAATTGTGCCAAGTCTAGCTATACAATCCCAAGGAAGAGATTTATCAAAACCATAGAGAGCTTCAACTGTTTGCTCTCATTTTGGAAATTTTCCAAGAGGTGCCATCTGTGAAGCTGGATATTCAATCAAAGTCTATTGTTCAACCTTAGACACACCCTTTTTTTCACATGGGTTTAAAAATCATTTCCAGGGATCATAATAGATCTTTTCATTGCTACGCTCAGAAGGTTTAATGACATCGCTTTATTAAATTACGCTTTCTACCACTGTAGTGGATCCCAACACCCATACTCGTTTCTGCTATCAGCACCTCAAAATTCTTAGGAGGAAAGACCACAACACATGGTAATCCATTGTTCACCCACCTAGCAATGCGCATGGCATCCAGGCCAGGTCAGTCAGAGCTCGTTCCCTAGGCCACAGTGACTGACTCAATGGGAGGCAAATGTCCCAAGCCAGGCCAATGAGAAGCAGCTTGGGGGCTTCATTTGTAACTATGGGAAAAGCAGTCTTTTTCCTGGAGTGGGTAAAGTGGTGGACTGTAAGCTCGTAATCCTAGAGTTGCTGGTTGCTTGATGAGGCAGTTTGCCTGAGAACAAAGTAAACTCAGAGGAAAGCAGTCCCGGGAAAGACAGATTCCTGAGGACATGGTGGGAGCATTTGGATCCAGCCATGCTAGAGGAGACTGCATTCCACTTTAGACATCCACTGTCTTCCCACTTCCAACCATCCTGTGTGTGTGGAGGTTCTGAGCTATCAGACTCACCACATTAATTTTTTAAACAGCTTTGGTGAAATATAATTCACATTCATACAGCTAATCTCTCTAAAGTATACAATTCAATGGTTTTCAGTATATGCACAGAATTTTGCAAGTCACTGTTATCTAATTTTAGAATACTTTCATCACCCCCAACAAACATTATTCCCATTAGAAGTCACTCCTCATTCCTTCCTAGCCTGCCCCCAGATCCAGGCACCACTAATCTACTTTATGTCCCTATAGATTTGCTTGTCTTGACCATTTCATAGAAAGGAAATCATATAATATGTGGCCTTTGGGACTGGCTCCTTTGACTTAGTATATATTCTAGGTTTATCCACGTTGTGGCATGTATCAGAACTTCATTCCTTTTTATACCTTAATATAATATTCCATTGTATGGATATACCACATTTTATTCATCCATTTATCAGCTGATGAATGGACAATGCTGTTATGAATATTTGTATACAAATTTTTGTGCGGCCATGTTTTTATTTCTGTTGGCTATATACCTAGGGGAGAGATTGCTGGGCTGTATGGTAACTCTATGTTTGACTTTGTGAAGAATTGCCAAACTGTTTTCCAAAGTGGCTGCATTATTTTACATTCCCACCAACAATGCACTGAGGGTTCCAGT
The DNA here is from genome assembly GCF_008728515.1 of Papio anubis. Lineage (NCBI taxonomy): Eukaryota > Metazoa > Chordata > Mammalia > Primates > Cercopithecidae > Papio > Papio anubis. The sequence continues at coordinate 89,758,538 of NC_044985.1, read as the reverse complement.
TTCTCCACATTCTTGCCCAGCACCTCCTATTTTTTTTTGCCTTTTTTATCGTAGGCATCCTAGTGAGTGTGAAGTGGCATTTCATTGTGGCTTTGATTTGCATTTCGCTATTGATGAATGATTCTGAGCATATTTTTATGTGCTTATTAATCATTTGTGTATCTTCCTTGGGGAAGTTTCTATTCAGATCCTTTGCCCATTTTTAAAGTGAGTTTTAAAGAATTGAGTTGTGTTTTCCCCTGTGCTATTTTTTGGGTACAAGTCTTTTATCACATGTATAATTTGAAAATATTTCTCCCATTCTGCAGATTGTCTTCTTACTGTCTTGATGATATCATTTATAGCACAAATATTTTTAATGTGGATGAATGCCAGTGTGCATATTTTTTCTTTTGTTGCTGTGCTTTTGAGGTGATATCTGAAAAACTATCGCTCAGTCCAAGGGTATGAAGATTTACTCCTGTGTTTTCTTCCAAGAGTTTTATAGTTTTAAGTCTTACATTTAGATCTATGATCCATTTTTGAGTTAGTTTTTATGTGCGGTGTGTGCTATGGTTTGGATATTCGACTTCTCCATATCTCATGTTGAAATCTGATTCTCAAGGTTGGAGGTGGGGCTTAATTGGAGGTGTTTGGGTCGTGGGGGCAAATCTTTCATGAATGACTTGGAGTCATCTTCGAGTAATGAGTTATTGCTTCATTATTTCCTGTGAGAACTCATTGTTTAAAAGAGTCTGTCACCTCTCTCCTCTCTCCCTTGCCTCTGCTCTGGCCATGCAATTTCTACACGCCGTCTCCCCTTTGCCTTCTGCTGTCAGTGGAAGCAGCCCGCGGCTCTCACCAGAAGCAGATGTTGGTGCTATGTTTCTTGTACAGTCTGCAGAACTGTTAGCCAAATAAGCCTCTTATCTTTATAAATTCCCCAGCCTGAGGTATTCCTTTAGAGCAACACAAATGGACCAAGACAGCCTGAGAAAGGGGGCCAAACTCATTCTTTTGTATGTGGATGTCCTTAGTACCATTTGTTGTTGAAAAGACTGTTCTATCCCCATTTTATTGTCTTGGTACCCTTGTTGAAAATTAATTGACCATAAAGTAAGGTTTATTTCTCAACTTTCAATTCTATTCCATTGATTTGTACGTCCTTGTGCCAGTATTGTATTCTTGATTGCTATAGCTTTACAGTAAGTTTGAAATTTGAGTCCTCCAAATTTATTCTTCTTTTTCAAGATTGTTTTGGCTATTATGTCTCTTGTATTTCCATATGAATTTTCGCATCAACTTGTCAGTTGCTCTCAATCCCCCCAAAAAAGTCAGCTGAAATTTTGCTAGGGATTGCATTGTGTCTATAGATTAATTAGGGAGTATTGCCATTTTAACACTATTAAGTCTTTCGATCTATAAACATGAGCTGTCTTTCCATTTGTTTACATCTTTACTTTCTTTCAACAATGTTTTGTAGTTTTCAGTGTATAAATCTTGTCCTTTTTATTCCTAAGTATTTCCTTTTTTTTTTTTTTTTTTTTTGAGATGGAGTTTTGCTCTTGTTGCCCAGGCTGGAGTACAATGGTGCGATCTCGGCTCACAGCAACCTCCGTCTCCCAGGCTCAAGCGATTCTCCTGCCTCATCTTCCCTAGTAGCTGGGATTACAGGCATGTGCCAACACGCCCGGCTAATTTTGTAGTTTTAGAAGAGATGGGGTTTCTCCATGTTGGTCAGGCTGGTCTTGAACTCCCGACCTCAGGTGATCCGCCCGCCTCGGCCTCCCAAAGTGCTGGGATTACAGGCATGAGCCACCGCGCCCGGCACTATTTCAATTTTTTGATGCTAATGTAAATGAAATTGTTTCCTTAATTCTATTTTTGGATTGTTCGTTGCTACTGTATAGAACTACAACTGATATTATATATTAACCTTATGTCCTACAACTTTGCTGAACTCCTTTATTAGTCTCATTTTTCTGTGTGAATTATTTAGTTTTTTTCTAAATAATAGATCATGTCATCTGTGGATGGAGGCAGTTTTACTTCTTCCTTTCCAATCCAGATGCCTTTTATTTCTTATTCTTGCCTCATTGCTCTGGCTACTCCAGTATAATGTTGAATAGTAATGGTAAGAGTGGACCACCTTGTCTTGTTCTTAGTCTCAAAAGGAAAGTAATCAATCTTTTATCATTAAATATGATGTTAGTTTGTTTTTTCATAGATGCACTTTATTCTATTGCTTGTTTGCTGAGTGTTTTATCATTAAATAATCTTGAATTAACACTACATCAATTAGGCTTTGGTACAACAACAGTGAATTATAGATAAAAGGACTATAAGGCTCAGACTCTATTTACTAGGCAGTATTTAGAGAAACCCAAAGATAATAGGGGGATAGAATCAAAGACACGAAAGGAAATTTATCCTTTGATACCTGCAGTTATAGCAAACAGTAAACACAGCCTTACTCCTAGCATAAATGAAAACCTCACACTAAAGGCCTGTTTAGTGTTCAGTTCCTTTTACCCAGTATGTCATGTCTGGCTTTCAACAAAAAAAATTATAAAGCATGCTAAAAGACAAAAACACAGTCTGAAAAGAAAAATCGAAGCATCAGAACCAAACCCAGGTATGGTAGATATTTTGAATTTATGAGACTGGGTATTAAAATAACTCATTCATATGCCAATAGCTCTCATGGAAAAGGTGGACAATATACAAGGGATAAAAACCCTAAGAACAAACCAAAAGAAAATGCTAGATAGAAAAAACACCATAAAAGAAATGATGCCTGATATGGTTTGGCTCTGTGTCCTCACCCAAATCTCATCTTGTAGTTCCCATAATTCCCATATGTTGTGGGAGGGACCTGGTGGGAGATAATTGAATCGTGGGCTCAGGTCTTTTCTTTCCTATGCTGTTTTCTTGATGGTGAAGAAGTCTCATGACATCTGATGGCTTTAAAAATGAGAGTTTGCCTGCAGAAGCTCTCTTTTTGCCTGCCACCATCCACATGAGATGTGACTTGCTCCTACTTGCCTTCCACCATGATTGAGAAACCTCCCCAGCCACATGGAACTGTGAGTCCAATTAAACCTCTTTCTTTTGTAAGTTGCCCAGTCTTGGGTATGTCTCTATCAGCTGTGTGAAAACAGACTAATACAATGCTTTTGATGCATTCATCAGTAGACTGGACATGGCTGAGAAAAGAATCAATGAGCTAGAAGACATGTCAATAGAAACTTTCCAAACTGAAAAAGCAAAGATAAAAATGAATGAAAAAATTAGAATGGAATAGATAACAACTATGGCACAATTACATAAGGTATAACATACCATTAATTTATAATTATTTTTACTTTTGTAAGGTTGGTAGTGATGCCTCTTTTTAAATCCTGATTTTAGTAATTATAATCTTCTCCCTTTTTCTTAGTATCTAAAGGTTTGTCAAGTGTATTGCCCTTTCAAATAACCAATATTTAGTTTTGTTGATTTTTTTCTATTCTCTATTTCATCTATTTCTGCTCTGTTCTTTATCATTTTCTGACTTCTGCTTGCTTTGGGTTTAGTTTTCTCTTCCTTTCCAGTTATTTAATGTGAAAGACTAGGTTATTGATTTGAGATCTGCCCTCTTTTTTAACATAGGTATTCATAGCTATAAGTTCATCTCTAAGCACTGCTATAGACGCATCCCCTGTTTTGGAATGTTGTGTTTTAATTTTCATTCATTTCAAAGTGTTTCCTTGTTTCTCTCATGATTTATTTTTTGAGCCATCAATTAATTAAGAGTGTGTATTTAACTTCCAAGTATTCTTAAATTTTCCAAATTTACTTATGTTATTGTTTCTAATTTAATTCCACTGTGGCTGGAAAACAATTTGTTTAATTTCAACCCCCTTAAATTCATTGAGGTTTGATTTATGGCCTAGCATATGGTCTATCCTGGAGAATATTCCATGTGTGCTAGAGAAGGACACGTATTCTTCTGTTGTTGGGTGGTATATTCTTTAGATGTCTTCTATATGCTTATCAGTTTTCTCTCTAGTTCCTGTATCTGTTATTGAAATTGAGGTATTGAAGTCCTCAACTATTATTGAATTATCTTTCTTCCTTCAATTCTGTTAATGTTTGCTTCATGCATTTTGGGTTTCTATTATTAGTTGCATATAGGCTTATCATTATTATATTTTTCTGATTGGTTAATCATTTTTAACATTATGAAATGTCTTTTTAATCCCCAGTGACATTATTTATTTTAATGTCTGTTTTGTCTGATATGAATATAGCCACTTCATTTCTTTTATGAATGCTGTTTGCATGGTATATTTATTTTCATTTTTTTTTTTTACTTTCAACCATTTGTATATTTGAATCTAGCATATATTTTTTGCTGACATAGTATATTTGGGTTTTGTTTTCTTATTCAGTCTGCAATCTCTGCCTTTTGATTGGATTGTATAATCCATTCATATTTAGTGTTTCTATTGTGTGGCTGGATTTATGTCTGCCAGTTTACTTTTTTTTTTCGTATGCCTCCTTTTTTTTGTTCTTCTGTTACTCCTTTGCTGTTACTTTCTTTTTCATTAAGTAAATATTTTCTTGCAGAAAATTTGAAGGCCCTTAATGATTTTTAAACTACATATTTTTTGAACTATTTTGTTAGTGGTTGCTCTAGGGTTTGAAAACACACCTTTTACTTATCCTTTCATAATTTTCAGAACCTAAATGGTATTTACCTGGGGAGAGGGTCTACCACACTCCTCACATTGCCATTCCATAGTCAGTACCTACCATATTTAATTTTTTAACCTGTTTCATGCAGCCACATCCAATTTTTGAACATCTTGGAAATAGTTTGAACTAATTTCTGTCTAGAGAAAATACCAGAAAATACAAGTCAATTACTCTTCTACACAGCAGAGTTGCTCTTTATCTCCTGCCAGCCACTTCAAACAAAAAATGTAGAACCACAGCCAAAATGACATGGTGACGGATTGATCTGATGACTCCTTTATGGTCACAGCTCTCCAATGTTACCTGTTCTTACATTCCGAGGCACACTCATTTAGCTCTGCTTTGATCTTTGAAATGTATTTTAAAGAGTGTTCTGTGCCTACTCCTAGCTCTGTGAGTGTTGAGAGGGCCTTTGTCCAATTGCATTAAAGTTCAGATCTATGACAAAATTCACATGCAGGGAACAATTAGTGTATAATTGAGGACGAAAGCAGGTGGCAGTGTGTTGAAGTGCAGTGGAAATTCAGATAAGGGGGATGTTACTTTAGGTTGCAGGAGCTGGTTGAGGCTCCAGAGAGACTCAAGCAAAGCCCTAAAGGATTAGATCAGCAGTGGAAGGAGTAGGGGAGGGATAAGCTCTGCACCTGTAGAACCCCAGCGTTCTTTCTTCTTCCCTGGAGAAAATTAGTTTCCAATTAACATCCATTGTTGACTTGATTGAAGACAAAGGAACACATTTCTTTATTTTTATTTTTATTTTTATTTTTGAGACAGAGTCTCAATCTGCTGCCCAGGTTGGAGTGCAGTGGTGCGATCTCGGCTCACTGCAAGCTCCGCCTCCCAGGTTCACACCATTCTCCTGCCTCAGCCTCCCGAGTAGCTGGGACTACAGGTGCCTGCCACAACACCCGGCTAATTTTGTTTTTGTATTTTTAGTAGAGACGGGGTTTCACTGTGTTAGCCAGGATGGTCTCGATCTCCTGACCTCCTGATCCACCCACCTCAGCCTCCCAAAGTGCTGGGATTGGAGGCTTGAGCCACCATGCCTGGCCTAAGGAACACATTTCTAAACTTTTCTGGTGGCTAGGTCATCGTTCAAAGGCGGTGGCTTAGGTAAAGTGTAATCTGCAGACCAACGCCAGCATCACTTTGTTGTTAGAAATGCCAAGTTCTTGTTAAACATGTAAATGCTCAGACCTTATTTCAGACATATTAAATCAGAACCTTTTGGGGTGGGCCTGAGAATGTGTATTTTACCAAGTTCACAGGTGGTTCTCAAGCACGCTAAAGATCAAGAACACTGTTCTCAAGTGTTTTACCTGCCCACGCTTTGCACCCAGGCCATATTTGGAGTGAAAGAGCTGAGACCTGCATCTAGAGGTCCTTAAGTATGGACCAAGGCTGGGCACGTACTGATATCCAATTAGCAGATCATGTAAATGGAAAACTGCATGACTGCACCCAGGCCAGCAGACTAGTTAAATAAGTAAATAGAAGGACGTCTGGCTCTCATCTCCCACAACTGCCTCATATTTTTCAATCCAGGCACCAGGCAGCAGAAGCAGCAGGGGTGGGGTGGCTCCCTGGCATGAGGCAGTTCTGGCTATCTGGGGAGAAGGAGCAGCCATTTAAAATGCCCTCATGAAAATAACTCGCCATCAGCAAGGTTATTACTCAGCGCTCATTCCCCTGACAGGAAGGCAGAACCATAACCAAGACTCCCAGTCATCCTGTCAACCTAATTTCATACGCCCTCCCCTATTCTTCTGTTAAAACTAGTTTGGGGAGAATTTTCCTGATTCATTGAACCTCCAAGCCCACAAATCATGAGTCTTTCTATGCTCCCACTCCGGATAGGGTTTGGAAAGCATGATGAGAACCACTTGCATATTCTCAAATGAATATTGGTTTCTCAACAGCCTCTTTTAACACGATAATGCTACGCAGGGCTTAGAGGGGAGGGTCTCCAGGGGAGGTCAGGGTTCCTTTGAGAAAGGCCTATCCAGATGGATGGGCTGGGCTTTCTAAAGCCCAGCAGTTTGGTTTCCAGTGGTGGTTGGATTCAGCTGCCAAAAACCCAAATTAGGAAAGTTTTGTTGACAACCCATAAGAGGACACTCTGAAAGATGGATTGAAGGTTATTGCCAACCCTGGACAATAAATAGATATCTATACAACCCAGAGAAAAAGCATGTGCAAATATATATGTGTAAATATATATATATATATATATATATGTGCTGTGTTTTACCAAAATAAATGTGTTTCTCACAGTCTTTGCCATGGACAAAATGATCAAAACCAGCTGCTCTGTGGAGTTCTTCACTGAAAGGAAGAGAGAGGTGGATTGGCAGTTAAGCGGGATCTGCAGACACACTTCAGCATCAAGCTGACTTATCACTTCTCTGGCAACGGTTAACATGCCTGGTCCAGCCACCCGTCATGTGGATGTGATGTGCCTCTGAGCAGTTCTGAAGATGACAGGTATTTACTTCACCCCCAAATCTGAGAGGCAAAGGGTCACATCACAGGGGAAGCTGGTTTGCTTCTGAGCCAGTTCATTTGCATTTCTCATTAATCCAGGCTAGACCCTTTTCCAAGTCTCCACCATAATCTATTCACAACAGTTCAAACATTTGACTTTGTTTTGGTTGGGTTTACTCTAATGTGGTTTCTGCATAGTTCTCTCTTTTATGGTAATCAAATGTTCTGCCAACATTTCTCCTGCTATGTGCACCAGCTAAGGAAACCAGATGCTTTGGGTTGGTCTTTGCAATGTATCTGAGTGTTGTTTTTGTTTAGTATTTCAGAGGTTTGGCTAAAGAGCACTGTTTTATAAATCTGACCCCTGATGCATCCCATTTCACAACCTACTAATAGTTTTGGCTACTGCTCCCATCTTGATTTGAAACTGCTCCCCATCACTATACAGATTATCGTGTGGGAAGACAAGCTCATTTAATTCGTCTTGTTTGATTTGCTTAATTTTCTTGTTGACCACTTATTCCATTCTGCAGTTTAAAGTGGGTGGATAGAGAAGCTGACCAGCTGACCCAGAACCACACCCTCTATTGTATCTCAGCCAATCACAGGCCTGGGTGGGACTGCTCTTTGATGTGTGGGGATTTTTCCCTCCTCACACTATCAGTGTGGGAAGGAAGCAGGCCAGTTCTCGTGGGAGTGTTGGCTTATAATGCAGACTGAAAGTGTTTCAGAAAAGTAACTTGGCATTGAATCAAACTAATAAGTGAAACTGTTTGTCTGTATGGATTGAAGAAAGACTTTCTAGGGCCTCAAGACTGTGTGGGAAAGAGAAGAGAAGAGGGCTAAGGTGACTCTGTTAGAGGAAGCTGTGTAAAATATGGGGCTTGAAGTCAACATAGTAGAAGGATCCCTTACAAATGGGGTGATATAAAAGGAAACAATCTGGGAACTTTAGCCCTCTCTGACCCTGGTTCTATCCTGTTTCCTCTTGGTTGGTGGCTATGATTCTCTGCTTGGCTTTATGTCTGCTTGACTTCTTACAGAAAATAGGAGGGAAAACTAAAAAAATCAATGACCTAATTCAGGAGTCAAAGAAAACCAAAGAGAATCAAGTGGTCTCCAAAGACTGGGCTTGGATACCTGAAAGAATATATAGAGAAGCAGCATTCGAGATTACATATGGTGGTTAATAATGACTGAGCCACCGAAAAAGCAGAGGGAAAAGGGCTAGATATATGCTAAACAAAATCAGTGGGATGAGGGGTTCTCCCTCCAAGGACTTTTAATGTTTGCTCTGAGACCTGGAATTTGAGGTTCTAAAAGACACAGGGTGAGGAAAGCATAAAAGGGAACAAAGTTCCAAAAAAAAAAAAAAATAGAGGTCAACAGTTAATGGGTTAAAGTTAGTTTAAGGCTATGAGTCTAAAATCCAGAGAAGAAGCAGCAGACATTGGTTTTTCAAGAACAATAGCTACCACCACACACATACAAACTCATACAAATTTGAAATCCCTAGGGAAGAATGTTCAACCCAGAGTCTTGGCATTTATTCCAGATGTTCAAAAGACTACACTTTCCCATTACAAGTTTGTGCCTTTGTGAAGTTTACTAACAAGGGGTGGTCCATTTGAAATGGCCCCATACCACCACAGTAAGGAGTACATACTTGTTAAATTTCAATTATGTGCCAGAACAATGTGGGGAAGCTGGGAGAAGAGAAGAGTGGTAGGGACAAAATCCTTGTCCTCTGGAAATGGGCTAAAAAGGAGATAAGGCAAGGAGGTGGGCATTTTTGGCAGAACAGCAAGCAAAGGTTGAGAATAAAAATGAGCAAATTCATGAAAAATGTTTCCATGTTTTAGCCCAAGCAGGACAATATATCTCAACTACAGGCTTTACTTCTACAAATTATTGACTGCGTCTGGATCTTGTTGTAATTTTCAAACATGCTTTTGAAAATCTAGGCACGTGTGAATTAGTCAGGGTTCCCTAGAGGGATAGAACTAATAGGATATATATATATAAAGGGGAGTTTATTAAGTAGTATTAACCCACATGATCACAAGGTCCCACAATAGCCTGTCTGCAAGCTGAGGAACAAGGAAGCCAGTCCAAGTCTCAAAGCTGAAGAACTTGGAGTCCGATGTTCAAGGGCAGGAAGCATCCAGCACGGGAGAAAGATGTAGACTGGGAGGCTAGGCCAGTCTAGCTTTTTCATGTTTTACTGCCTGCCTGCTTTATATCCTGGCCATGCTGGCAGCTGATTAGATTGTGCCCACCCAGATTAAGGGTAGGTCTGCCTTTCTCAGCCCACTGACTCAAATAGTAATTTCCTCTGGCAACACCCTCACAGACATACCCAGAATCAATACTTTGCATCCTTCAATCCAATCAAGTTGACAGTATTAACCATCATAACATGTATTTTACTCATGGGCTGTAATGAATTTAGCAAAGGGAAAACTATCTTGCTTGAGATTTTTTTTTTTTTTTTTAAATGAAATACATTCTCACTGTCACCCAGGCTGGAGTGTGGTGGTGTGATCTCTGTTCACTGTAGCCCCTGCCTCCCAGGTTTAGGTGATTCTCCTGCCTCAGCCTCCTGAGTAGCTGGGATTACAGGCATCCACCACCCTGCTTGACTAATTTCTGTATTTTTAGTAGAGATGAGGTTCCCCATGTTGGTCAGGCTTGTCTTCAACTCCTGACCTCAAGTGATCTACCTGCCTCGGCCTCCCAAAGTGCTGAAATTACAAACCTGAGCCATCGTGCCCAGCCAGATGATTAATTTTCATAGCAGCCACATCAATAAGATCCAGATTAATGAGTTTTCCAACAATTATATATGTAGTTAGAGTTGGATATACAGCATGATTGAATGGATTGAAGATATTAATTTGCCATTCTCAGAGTTTTTCAGAGGTTGGCTCAACCAGAAGACACAGATAAACTGGATTTCAACTATTGTGTCATTAAATGTTGTTATTCCTTTTCTTTTTCATTTTCTAGCATTCTGCTATTGATTCTCCTCTACTGTTCATTTTAAAGATGTGCACACTAGCTTGTACATATATGCAAATGTTGGTGGACGGGCATCACCAGAAGTGGAGATTTTTGCAAGAGGTGGAGGGGGTCAAAGTGATGTTCCCAGAAGAGGAATGTAGATGACTTGCAGGGAGTGATGGATCCCTGGAAATGCAGATGTTTGTAAGGAAATGATTTCAAGAGCCTAGTCAGGGTGTGATATCATCAGACAATGCTGAGATTTTGAAGTAGGCTGAAGGGTGGTTTTGAAGTTCAAATCTTAGGGAGCTGAGTGTCTTGGAATGCTGATAGAACTGCCAACAAGTTCAGAGAAGGAGGTTAGCTTTTTCTTTGCTTGTCTGTGTATGATGGCTGGACAGTTATACAAAGGTGTTGTAGTAGAATAATTGGAAAAATGGTCCCAGTTATTTCCCTCTCTGAATCCATATTTCTTAAAATATGATTTTGCATCTCCTTCCATCAAGAGGAGTGCCTTCTTCCCTACCCCTTAAATCTGGGCTGGTTATGCACCTTGCTTTGGTCAACTGGAATTATGTGGTGGAAGTAACTGTTACATTTCTGAGCCTTGCACAGGTGTGTTTACTCTCTTGTAACCCTGTCATCACCATATGAGCAAGTCCAGGTGAGCCTGCTAGAGGGTGAGAAACCAGGTGAGCAGAGCCAGGTCATCCCAGTTGTCCCCTCTGAGGCCATCTGAGATGCCCCAGTTCTTACCCACCTACCACATGACACGGATGTGTGAACACACTCAGCTGAGATCAGTCAATTTAGGTCCAGATCACAAAACCATCCAGAGTATTCATATACTCATGAGCAATAAAAATTAGTGACTGTTGGCCAGGCGCGGTGGCTCATGCCTGTAATCCCAGCACTTTGGGAGGCTGAGGCAGGCGGATCATGAGGTCAGGAGATTGAGACTATCCTGGCTAACACGGTGAAATGCAAAAAATGCAAAAAATTAGCCAGGCATTGTGGCAGGTGCCTGTAGTCCCAGCTACTTGGGAGGCTGAGGCAGGAGAATGGCGTGAACCCGGGAGGCGGAGCTTGCAGTGAGCAGAGATCACACCACTGCACTCCAGCCTGGGCGACAGAGCAAGACTCCGTCTCAAAAAAAAAAAAAAAAAAAAAAAAAAAAAATCAATGACTGTTTTAAACCACTAAGTTTTAAGATTGTTTGTTGTGCATTATTATTATGGCAATGGATAACTGATACAGACATCTTGGACAGAATTCACTTACAGATCTAAAAGAGATAAAAAACAGAAGCTGGAAATTGTATATAGAGTTGATAGGAAAACCACCTGATTACAAACCACTTATCAGAAATGCTATATGGAGAAGAATTAGAAGACATGGTCACTGAGCAGGAAGAGACACGACTCTGCCAAGGTATTATTGGAAAGACTGGAGGTGATCTATTATATGGAAGCATTTCTGAAGTCTAGACATAAACCATCACAGCTCTAGAAAAAGTGGAAGAGTGAACACACCTTTGTAAAAGGACTGGAACATAGGAAAGTGATTGAGTTTGATACAAACAAAACCATATAGGGTGATGGACAGAAACCAGATTATAAGGTGTTAAGGAGAGAGGAAGAAAAGACAAATCAAGGTTAATATGATTTCCTATGCATTCTAGAGGAAAGATATGGTAGTGTTGTAGGAATTCCTTCTTAATTCAGCTAAGAGCTTGATTCTTGTCACGTGGCCATGAAATATTAGGCTCACAGATACTTTGAAGGGTGAGAATAATGGAATTTATTGGACAAAAAGGAAAAAAGGGAAACAGGGACTCTCCACAAAGCCAGAGTCCTGCTAGTGGGCAGATTGAATTCCAGGTTCCACCCAGGAAGACGAGGGGCTAGTCTCCTCCCCGCTGCAAACAGCACGAACCTCTGTAGCTTTACCCCAGTGCTCACTCCTCCCAGTGCACAGGCCAGTTGGAGTTTTTGCAGGTACCCGTTTGCACTTGGCTGTCTCAGTAGGGACTCTGATAGATGGGAGAATGGAGGGAAGGCCTTTCCACTAGAGGGACCAACATGTTCTTAAACACAGAGAGGTCATACCAGACAGGAGAGAGATGACTCAGGGGAGGGGTGATGATACCGGGGCTACTAATGGCTACTTTATAATGATAAGACCATGAAGTGAGCATTTGACTTGAGGGCCTACAGCATTTGCAGATATTCATTAATTCTGTGGAATTCCTCTGTGAGATTCAGTTACACATTCTAAGTTGGGAGCAGTCTGAGCACCAAAAATAACATGGCTATTATATTATTTTACTCATGTTACAGATGAGTAACTTTAGACATCAAGTAGTTAAATAACTTGCCCAAAGTCAAACAGGAAGTCTGTTACTGAGTTACTGAAAGATCCCAGCTCCACAAATAAACCTCTAGTCTACTGGCTTTTCACCAAATGAGTTAGAAGTCAGGTTAAGTCCATTTATTTTATGGATCCATTGACATAAGCAAAAAAAAATATATATATATTTCTATGAGAGGTTCTAAATATCTAAGATAGTGTTGACTTTTCCATCTTTATTTTATTTTTACTCTTTATACACCTTTACCTTGTACACAGATATGTTTGGCTTCTCTCTGTGTTTTAAGATGGTACATGCTAGGTCTGGGTTGCAACATCCAGCTTTTCCTGATCTACATTGACTTTTTTTCTTTTTTGGGATGGAGTTTTGCTGTGTCACCCAGGTTGGAGTACAGTGGCGTGACCTCAGCTCACCACAACCTCTGCCTCCTGGGTTCAAGTAATTCTCCTGCCTCAGCCTCCCAAATAGCTGAGATTACAGGTGCCCACCACCATGCCCAGCTAGTTTTTGTATTTTTAGTAGTGATGAGGTTTCACCATGTTGGCCAACCTGGTCTCGAACATCTGACCTCAAGTGATCCACCTGCCTCGGCCTTCCAAAGTGCTGGGATTACAGGTGTGAACCACTGCCTCCAGCCGACGTTGACTTTTTATAGGCAACAGAAAACTCTTGAAGGCATTTATTAGGTTCCAGAGTTTAAAATTCTTAAAGTTTCAGGGAAATCCCTTTGATCTGCTAGAGTCTAGGCTATGAAAGGTGATCACCATTCTTGGGAAATACACCTAAGTGAATTCACCTGTGAAGGTTATAACGATGCTTATCACTTTGAAGCTTAACTTTCTCCTGCAAGATCTCTCAGCTTTGCTAATTTCCTTCTCCTCGGTTGGTCCAAGGAAATTTGTCCATCACACCAGAGCTTTCAGCCTTCCAGGTTCTCTATAGAATGAGAATTTGATGCTTTAAAAGTAGAACCTGCAATCAACCAGTCTGACACATGGAAAGGTAGCATTTTTTCCCCATTTTTTACTGCAGATTAAGAAAGCTAATGAATATTAATGGCAATATGTAGTCACCTATGAAACAGCCTTGCACATGAGATGCACTCTAGCTTCCAAGACAACTGGGAGAAATGCAAAACTGCGGAGAGTCAAAGTGCCAGACAAGAGAGAAAACAGAAGCTGGAAAAAGTGGACAGAAACTTGATAAGAAGAGAAAAGCAACTAGAAAAAGAGAGGAAATGGAAAATGTAGAAAGCAAATGAAGTGGAAACATGTCAGATATATGTAGAAGTTGTGTCCCGAATTGGTGAGTTCTTGGTCTTGCTGACTTCAAGAATGAAGCCACTGACCCTTGTGGTGAGTGTTACAGTTCCTAAAGATGGTGTGTCTGGAGTTTGTTCCTTTTGATGTTCAGACACGTTCAGAGTTTCTTCCTTCTGGTGTGTTCGTGGTCTCACTGGCTTTAGGAGTAAAGCGGCAGACCTTCGCAGTGAGTGTTACAGCTCTTAAGGCAGCGTGTCTGGAATTGTTCATTCCTCCCAGTGGGTTCCTGGTCTTGCTGGCCTCCAGAGTGAAGTTGCAGACCTTCGTCGTGAGTGTTACAGCTCATAAAGGCAGCGTGGACCCAAAGAGTGAGCAACACCAAAGTTTATTGCAAAGAGTGAAAGAACAAAGCTCCCACACTGCATAAGAGGAGAACCTAAGAACAGAACCCAACCGCACAACCGTTGCCACTGCTGTTTTGGGCAGCCTGCTTTTATTCCCTTATCTGACCTCCCACCCACATCCTGCTGATTGGTCCATTTTACAGAGAGCTGATTGGTCTATTTTACAGAGAGCTGATTGGTCCGTTTTACAGAGAGCTGATTGGTGCATTTACAATCCTTTAGCTAGATACAGAGTGCCAGACAGAAAAGTTCTCCAAGTCCCCACTAGGTTAGCTAGATACAGAGTACTGATTGGTGTATTTACAAACCTTGAGCTAGACAGAGTCCTGATTGGTGTATTTACAATCCTTTAGCTAGACACATAGTGCCAGACAGAAAAGTTCTCCAAGTTCCCACTAGGTTAGCTAGATACAGAGTACTGATTGGTATATTTACAAACCTTGAGCTAGACACTGAGTACTGATTAGTGCATCCACAATCCCTTAGCCAGACATGAAGGTTCTCCAAGTCCCCACTAGACCCAGGAGCCCAGCTGGCTTCACCCAGTGCATCCTGCACCAGGGCCACAGGCAGAGCTGCCTGCCAGTCTCGGGCCAGGCGCCTGCACTCAGCCCTTGAGGGGTGGATGGGACCTGGTGCCATGGCGCAGGGGGCAGTGCTTATCGGGGAGGCTCGGGCATGGAGGGCTGCAGGTCCCGAGCCCTGCCCGTCAGGGAGGCAGCTGGGGCCAGTGAGAATTCAAGTGCAGTGCTGGCAAGCAGGCACTGCTGGGGGACCTGGCACACCCTCTGTAGCTGCTGGCCCAGGTGCTAAGCCCCTCACTGCCTGGGGCCAGCAGCGCCAACCGGCTGCTCCGAGTGTGGGGCCCGGAGCCTGCCCTACCCGGAACTCGCACTGACCCGTGAGGCCTTGCGCCTGCAGCCCCGGTTCCCCCCAGCGCATCTCTCTCCACACCTCCCTCTCCACACCTCCCCGCAAGCAGGGGGAGCCAACTCTGGCCTCAGCCAGCCCAGAGAGGGGCTCCCACAGTGCCGTTGCCGGCTGAAGGGCTCCTCAAGCGCCACCAGAGTGGAAGCCGAGGCCGAGGAGGCCCCAAGAGTGAGGACTGCTAGCATGTTGTCACCTCTCAGAAGGGAAACTGATTTTCGTATTTCAAAAAACTGAAAAGATTGCATTTCATGCATGGGTGTGTATATATGTATGTGTGTGTACATGAACAACTAAACTTATTCTCAAGAGTTTGAAATATACCATGATGATACTAATTTAAAGAATCCTGTCTGACAACTGTGAAACAGATCTGCCAACTTCCTTTCCACTGGGGGAAACTGAGGCAGAGGAAACAATGCCTCACTCTAGGATATGGGTGAAGCTGGCAGAAGCCCTGGCAAAGTGATGCCAATCCTGCTTTTCCCATGGGGCCTGCCCACAGGGGAAGACCACTTGAACTTGGCATTTTATAATAATTCATGGTATATTATTTTGTGTTGTAATTGTCTTATGTCTAATTTATATTTTTATTTTATTATTTATTTATTTATTTAGTTTGAGATGGAGTCTTGCTCGGCTCACTGCAGCCTCTGCCTCCTGGGTTCAAGCTGTTCTCCTGCCTTGGCCTCCTGAGTAGCTGGAATTACAGGTGTGTGCCACCCCGCTCAGCTAATTTTTATTTTTTTAGTAGAGGCGGATTTCACCATGTCGGTCAGGCTGGTCTCAAACTCCTGACCTCAAGTGATCCACCCGCTTCAGTCTCCCAAAGTGCTGGGATTACAGGGGTGAGCCACTGTGCCTGGCTTATGTCTAATATTTTAATCAGCATTTTAACGTATTTTACTTGGGCCCCAGAGGGCATCATTGAAAGAATAAAAAACCAAGAACCCAAAAACACACAGAATGGGTGAGTGAAAATTAATACTCCTGGGAGTTCTCGGCCTTCTGGTTGTGTTCTAACTATTAGATGCTACTGCCTTTCTCCAGTCTCCTCCACATTTTCTTTTGCCCTGGGCTTCCTGGTTTCCATGTTGATTCTGGTTGCTTACAAGGTTACTTTGCATTCCATCTCATCTATACAGCAAGGAGCAAGCACATCTTTTGTTTCCTTTCTTTGGGGATCAGTTTCAAAGTTCCCTCCACAGCCCAAAGTGTGTTGCTGGTGTCTTTGTTGTAGGCCTCTGCCAGCCCAAGCCCACTCCTCTCTCCCACCCCCACGATTACTGCCCTTTTCATCCTTTATTTGCAGTCCCCAGTCCGCTTCTTCCCCGCCATGCCTCTGCAGCCTTGCCTCTCTTTCAAGTCCACATTCAGATCTTTTCATCACGTTGCCTCAGCCTGAAAGGACGCCTATTTTTCTCCCTCTCCTCGCTTAGATTTATAGCCCTTGTCAGGCCGTCCTGCCGTGGCCTCTGACAGCCCCTGCCTTTCCTAACATCAGATTCATTGCTGTTCCTAAGGTCCTTTAAGATTTTAATGCTAAGTCTATAAATTTAGTTTTCTTTCTGCTTTAACCTTTCTTTAGACCTTCCCATTGTCTGATGGGATGTCCCCCAGGCGTTGATTTGCAGCTCTGTTCCTGCACTTTAGGGCAAGTTGGCGGAGGAGGGGATTGGTTTGAAGGGACGGAAGGGAAAATGGGGAAACCAAAGGCTGAATTTAGATTTCCATCAGCTCCAACAATTCTTCAGGGTTTGATAGGAATTGACATTTTCCTTCAAAGCTGTGATTTGCTGAGGACTTGTGGTACCTTTGCATTAAAAAAGTATCTGAGAGTTTAAAAAAAGTGAGGGTGCGGGGGGAAGTTGCTGAGCCGATATTCACCCTCCCTTAATAAATGCATCTGAGCTTACATTTTTCCTTTCTGGTGTGTCAGCTGGGGATTCTCTTCCATTTTGTACACACATGGGCACTGCTTAAATCATTCCGATTTCTCTCCCAGGCAGACTTCTGCCAGGGAAACTTTTTACACCTTGAGATAATAAAGCCCCCAGTTAGAAGGGTGGAAATGGCAACCAGCTTGAAATTTCAGGAGAGAAGAGTAGGTCATTGCAGTGAAATAAAGAGCTTGCCAGCTCCAGGAAGCGCAATGAGTACATTGGAAGTATGATTTTTGAATTCATTTTGTCTTTCCTTGGCCTTGGAGGTGTTAACAGCACCGTTGGCCTAGCTTTTTCTTTCCCCTGGTTCAGGGCAGCTATAATAAGGAGGAAGGTTGGCAGAAGGAGTGGGAGAGAAAGGAGAGAAATACTTTTGTGTCCAAATCACTTTGATTCTATTGCTTGTTGGATCTGAAATTTATTCAGGGTGACTGTAAAAGTCAAAGGAGCAAACCATTAATGGACCATTGAAATATGTAAGCAATACGTGGAAGTCTTGTTTCCCCAGGCCAGACTTGGATGAGGTCAAGGCTTTTGTCTTTTGATGGCATATGTCTCTAGGAACCCGCTCTCTTTTCTAGCTTGGATTCCAGGCATTGGAATCCTGGGGTCACTGATCCTTCACATGTGTTTACTTCAAGTTCCGGTGTAGGCTACCACTGCTTTGATCTGAGTTGTGTTCCTGCTGGTGTTGTCGCTATGTCTCTAGCTGTTGCTGTCGCCATTGTCCTCAAACCTACTGCCAGGGTTCCTCTCTGTTCCCCCAGCCTTGAGGAACTGGTTCCCCAAACCCCCACAAATAAGAGGTTAACACATTTTGAAAGCCGACTTTAGGTGATTTGACATTCAAATAAAGGCAGCTTAATATAGAATGTGGCAGAGACTGGCTTAGCAGTTCATTTTTTTTTTTTTTTCTTGGGCACATGGCTAGATTGCATGTGTCAGTCTCCTTTGCAGCTGTAAAATTTGCAACTGTGTGACTGAGTAATTTATAAAGAAAAAGAGGTTTAACGGACTCACATTTCCACATGGTTAGGGAGGCTTCATAATCATGGCAGAAGGCAAAAGAGGAGTAAAGCCGTGTCTTACATGATAGCAGGCAAGGGAGCATGTGCAGGGCAATTCCCCTTTATGTAAACCATCAGATCTCGTGAGACTTATATGCTATCATGAGAACAGCACAGGAAAGATCTGCCCTTATGATTCAATTACCTCCCATTGGGTCCTTCCCATGACACATAGGAATTATGGGAGCTACAATCCAAGATGAGATTTGGGTAGGGACACAACCAAATCATATCTTGCCCTGTCTAGTCTACTGGTCTGAGGAAGATGAAAGACATGTGAGGCAGACCTGGATCCAATTTGTAGCCTTAAACCAAGCCCAGCCTCACTCAGACTAGATAACCTTACCCTCAGTCAACCCACAGATTATGTGACTGAGAAATACTTCTTAGAAAAAGCCATTGCGGGCCGGGCGTGGTGGCTCAAACCTGTAATCCCAGCACTTTGGGAGGCCGAGACGGGCGGATCACAAGGTCAGGAGATCGAGACCATCCTGGCTAACATGGTGAAACCCCGTCTCTACTAAAAAATACAAAAAACTAGCCGGGCGAGGTGGCGGGTGCCTGTAGTCCCAGCTACTCGGGAGGCTGGGGCAGGAGAATGGCGTGAACCCGGGAGGCAGAGCTTGCAGTGAGCTGAGATCCGGCCACTGTACTCCAGCTTGGGTGACAGAGTTATACTCCATCTCAAAAAAAAAAAAAAGAAAAAGAAAAAGCCATTGCCCTTTTAAAACTTAAATTTAATTTAATTTTTATTGTATTTTTGAGACAGGGTCTCTATTGCTCAGACTGGAGTGCAGTGAAACAATTTTGACTTACTGAGCTCCCAGGCTCAAAAAATCCTTCCACCTCAGCCTCCTGAGTAGCTGGGAGCACAGGTGCATGCCACTATGCCCAAATAATTTCCTTTGCTTTCCTTTTCCTTTTCCTTTTCCTTTTCCCTTTCCTTTCCTTTCCTTTCCTTTCCTTTCCTTTCCTTTCCTTTCCTTTCCCCTCTCTCTCTCTTTCTCTCCCTCTCTCTCTCTCCCTCTCTCTCTTTCCTCCCTCTCCCTTCCCCTTCCTCCTTCCCCCTTTCCCCTTTGTCCTTCCTTCCCTCCCTCCCTTCTTTCTTTCTTTCCTTCCCTCTCTCCCTGTCTCTTGTAGAGATGGGGTTTTGTAATGTTGCCCAGGTTGGTTTTGAACTCCTGAGCTCAAACAGTCCTCCTGCTTTGGCTTCCCAAAGTGCTGGCATTACAGGCGGGAGCCACTGTGCCTGGCCTGAGCTTTTTTTAAAATTGAGGTGCAATTAACATAAAATTTAGCATTTTAACCTTTTTAAGTGTACAATTCAGTGGCATTTAATGTATTCACAATGTTGTACAATTGTCACCACTCCTAGTTCATCACCCCCAAAGGACACCCCATACCCATTGAGCAGTCATTTCCAAATGCTCCCACCCCCAGCCCCTGGCAACCAGTAATCTGCTTTCTGTCTCAAAGGACTTACTTATCCTGGATATTTTATATACATGGAATCTTACTATATATGTCCTTTCATGTCATTTAGCATAACAGTTTTGAGGTTCATCCATGTTGTGGCATGTAGTGCTTCATTCCTTTTTGTGCTTGAAAAATATTCCACTATATGGATTTATCACATTTTGTTACCAAATTGATGAACATTTGGGTTGTTTACACCTGTCTGCCATTGTGAATAGTGCTATTATAAATATTCCTGTACATGTTTTGTTTGAACACCTGTTTTCAATTATTTTGGCTATATACCTTGAAGGGGAATTCCTGGGTAATATGGTAATCCTATATTTAATTTTTGAGGAAGTACCTAACTGTTTTCCATAATGGATATACCCTTTTATGTTCCTACCAGCAATGTAGGAAGGTTCCAGTTTCTCCACATCCTCACCAACACTTATTTATTTTCCTTCTTTAAGAAATTTTCTTTCTGTAAGAAATTATTACAATTATCCTAGTGGGTGTGAAGTGTTATCTCACTGTGGTTTTGGTTTGCATTTTCCTAATGACTAATGATGTTGAACATCTTTTTCTAGTTCTTGTTGGCCATTTGTATATCTTTTTTGGAGAAACGTCTATTCAAGTAACTTGACCATTTTTAACTTTGTTTGTTTGTTTATTTTAATTGTTGAAAGAGTTATTTATATATTCTGGATACTAGACTCATCAGATATATAATTTGCAAATATTCTTTCACATTCTATGTATTGCTCTTTTATTTTGTTGATATTGTTTTTTTGATGCACAAAGTGTTTAATTTTTTCTTTTCTGTGAGACAGAGTTTCACTCCGTCGCCTAGGCTGGAGTGCAGTGGCATGATCTCAGTTCACTGCAACCTCCACCTGGTTGGGTTCAAGCAATTCTCTGCCTCAGCCTCCTGAGTAGCTGGAATTACAGGTGCCCACCACTACACCCAGCTAATTTTTGTATTTTTAGTAGAGACAGGGTTTCACCATCTTGGCCAGGCTGGTCTTGAACTCCTGACCTCAGGTGATCCACCCACCTTGACCTCCCAAAGTGCTGGGATTACAGGCGTGAGCCACTGTGCCTGGATAAAATGTTTAACTTTAATGAGGTCCAGTTGATCTCTTTTTTTCCTTCTGTTGCTCATGCATTTGGTGTCATATCTAGGAATCCAAGGTCGTGAAGATTTACCCCATGTTTACTTGCTTTGTTTTCTCTTTTCGTTTCTCTTCTCTTCCCTTCTCTTCCCTTCTCTTCTCTTCTCTTCTCTCCTCTTCTCTCTCTCTCTCTTTTCTTCCTTGAATCCTTGTTTTCTTTTCCCCCTCTCTCTCTTTCTTTCTTTGACAGAGTCTTACTCTGTCACCCAGATTGGAGTGCAGTGGCACGATCTTGGTTCACTGCAATCTCCACCTCCTGGTTCAAGTGATTCTCCTGCCTCAGCCTCCTGAGTAGCTGGGCCTATAGGTGCATGCCACCATACCCGGCTAATTTTTGTATGTTTAGTAGAGACGGGGTTTCACCACGTTGGCCAGGTTGTTCTTGAACTCCTGGCCTCAAGCGATCTGCCCTCCCAAAGTGCTGGGATTATAGGCATGAGCCATTGTGGCCGGCCAACCCCTATGTTTTCTCAAAAAGTTTTATAGTTCTATCTTTTACATGTTGGTTTTTGATTCATTTTGAGGTAATTTTTGTATGTAATAAGACGCAAGGGCTTAAGTTGTTGTTTTTGTTGTTGTTGTGGTTGCATGTAAATAGTTGTCCCAACAAAAACCATTGAGTTTTGAGGTTGTCACACAGCTTTGTGGTGGCAACAAATAATTGATGCAAAGTTTACCTTTTCTACTTCACATCTCATGCACTCTCACTGCTGATACATACCATGTTCTGAGGTGCTATGCTGAGCCAGCATTTTGGAGGCTCATTTTAAATGAGGAAGTAGTATGTGGCTGTCTGGAGAAAAACCCACATTCCTCCTGATACATGTTATTAATTGCTACTGGAGAAGAGCTGACTCCCAACCATTTTTCACTGTGATCCTCAGTTGGATACAGATAAGGTTTGGGAATGCTAAGAAAAGTAAGCTGATTAAAAGTCTCTTTAAAAAAAAATTCTCAACAACAATTCCTAGTATTAATGATAATTATTAGGATACAAAACATCTCTATTAACCTTTATGCTAAGTTTGCAGCCTGTCTCTGGCCACTTCTTCTCTTCCTTCTCTATACACAGCCCACTCAGGGCCCAGAACAGACGTAAAGGTGGTGGTGACAAGCTCTTTTGTGAAGGTGGTGAAGAGCTGAAGCATCCTTCACTTCCTGATCCACGACTAAATAAATTCAGGCATGATTCTTAATCATTTTGCACTTCAGTCTCCTCATCAGAAAAATGGAGCTAATAGTAGTACCTACCTCAAAGGGATGTTGTGAATACTTAAGAAGTTGGTATCTGAAGCCTTTAGAATGGCACCTGACACGGAGCACACACCATGTCAATGTTTGTTAACTAAGTTTAAAAAATCTTGCTGCACGTGGGCAGGGGTTGGGGGTGGGGGTGGGTCACCTGAATTCAAGTGGCTGACTTGACTTGAGCCTTGTTTCCTGACTAGGTCCTCTCTCTCTAAACCTCTTCCGTAGCCTTCTTGACTGTTTCTCCAGGAGGTGTGGGAGCAGTTCTTTCCGTTAGGACCCTTTTGTGGACCCATCTGGGCTTAAGTTTGGACAGCAGTGAGGGTGGGGATCAGTGGTATAGACAAGTCCTGTGGTATTTTGTCCCTGAGTTTTCCCTTCCTCCTCCAGCTGAGCTTGAGAGGGCCAGGATGGCGGGTTCTTCCCCGTCAGCCTTTCACTGCAGCAGGGGTAAGCCGAGCAGGTGCCCAAATGACATCCGCGGATTGGCACATGGCACTGCTGTTCCCCTTAAGGTGTGAGTCAGATAGATCCTGGAGACCCTTTTCCTGGGGTAAAAAGGTAGAAAAGGTTTTCATTGGTAATGGAATTAAGTTGTGAGTCTCTCCCAGCTCGTTTATTATGTAGTCTGTTTGGCGATGTACATGGAAGGAAAACAAATGTTTCATCCCTAGTTTTTCCACCCCTCTCTTTTTATTGTCGAAGTTGAATACAGCTGCTGTACTTTTCTACTCCAGCACCGGTGTCTGATAAGGGCACTACTGATTTATGGTGGGAGAGCCTGGAGGTGAATTATTTATTCTCCTTATGTAAAAGATTAGCTATTTCTACTTTTAATGGATTTTTGTTGTGGCGTGTTTATGTATTTTTAGATGGATTGAGAAGTCTTCTGACCTCTAATATCATACCACACAAAGCTATTTGCAAATCATATTAAATGGCTGAATTGAAACCAATGAAAGCAAAGAAATGAAGAGTTATAATATTGAGTCTGGGATCCAAGATATTTTTCTTAATTTATACCCTTGTGTCCCAGAAGGAATACATGCATGTTGGACATAGGGTCATAGCCCAACAGACTGTATTAAGCTAGTGAGCACAGGGGTCCAGCTCTTTAGGGACAGTTTCCCAGCCCAGCCCAAAGTGTGGAGGGGAAGAAGCCTGGAAAATGGGGAAGTTCGAGATGGTGAACTTCCAGGGCATCAACTTCAACCATAGCTCATGGCAGGCAAATAAGTGTCTCAGATAGAAGACCAGGTTTTCTTTCCTTTTTCCTTGAAAAAAAGATGGTGCATGCTCTCTCTTTTTCATCTACATTGAATAGACAATAAAAAGTTTTATGGTAAAAAGTTTTCCTTTTAACCCTGTTTCCCCTCACCCACTTCATTGGCCTAATTCTCCATTTCCTGCTGTAACAATCATTCCTCTTAGTTTGCTGCATATCTTTCCAGAGTTTCTTAATGTAAAACAAATGGAAATAAACGTTTTTATTCCCTGCTTTTTTATACAAAATTTGAGATGTTTTGTACACTGTCCTTATGTGCCTTATTTTTTTTTTTAACTTAGCAATATATGTTGGAGATTTTCTTTTGTAAGTACATAGAAGTCTTCCTCATTGAAAATTTGGTTCGTTGCTGTATAATATTCCATTCTATGCTTATTACAAAGTTTATTTAGTGAGTTCCCTACTGGTAAACACTTGGCTTATTTCCATTTTGCCATTTTAAACAAGACTGCAATGAACAATCTTGTACAAATTACATGTCACATGGATGTAGAGTTAATCTGTAAAATAAACTCTCCAATGCGGCCTGCTGGGTTAAGAAGTCTATGTGTTTGTAATTTTAAAAATATATATATATTTTAAGGTGGAGTCTTGTTTTGTCACTCAGGCTAGAGTGCAGTGGTGTGATCTTGGCTCACTGCAACCTCTGCCTCCTGGGTTCATGCAGTTCTCCTGCCTCAGCCTCCTGAGTAGCTGGGATTGTAGGCATGCACCACCACACCTGGCTAATTTTTGTATTTTTAATAGAGACAGGGTTTCGTCATGTTGGCCAGGCTGGTCTCAAACTCCTGGGCTCAAGTGATCTGCCCACCTTGGCTTCCCAAAGTGCTGGGATTACAAGCGTGAGCCACCGTGCCCAGCCACACGTTTGTAATTTTGATAGCTGTTTCCAGTTTGCTTTCTGTAGGCGCTGTGCTGCTTACACTCCCATCAGCAGTGCATGAGAGTGAGGCTCTGCTCTCTTTGTGTGTGTGTGTGTGTGTGTGTGTGTGTGAAGAGAGAGGGTGGTTTAAATTTCCTTACAAGTTGTGATACTATTTATTTTATTTTATTATTTTTTTATTTGTAGTTGATAGTATTTAAATAAGAGGGAGTACAGGAGAGAGGGAAATGGGAGAGGGCCTTCTGGATGACCAGAATGTGAACAAGAAGCAGCAGTGACTCTAGATAATGATAATAACCCCAATAGCTCATACTTATATAGCATTTACTATGTACTTGGCACTAACTGCTATACTAACTGCTTTAACTTGTTCCCTTATTATGAGATTAGACAGGGCTCATTTTCATTGGATTTTCTTCTGATTCTTAAAAACAGGTATTGAGTATTTACTACATGCCAGATACTGCTAGGTGTTGGTTGATGTAATTTTGTTGACAGAAGTCCTGCCAAATGTCAACAAAAAGGGAATTTTGGAGGCAAGCTCTTACTCACACCAACCAATATTCTGTAGAAAATAACAACAGATTTTTAATTATACTCTTGTTTCTGGTTCTGTGTCATGTTTCCTGAAGGATGTTTGCATTGGAAACTGCAATATGAGGCAAGGTGTGTGGTTGTCTCACCTGTTGATGCCGCAGCAGGGCAAGTCGCAGTGGCTGCTTGACCACACACGTGTGCTGATGGTGTGCTTTGTTTCACATTTCTTGGTTTAATAATTATAGTTTTGGACTGGAGGAGGTGGGAAGGGGGAGGGAGCACTTGATTATGTGTGCGTGTGTGTGCGTGTGTGTGTTGTAACACTAAGCTAAGAAATAAATCCAGTTCAACTACATATCAGATTTAGTCAATAGCTGGCAGTTATAATTAATACATGCAATGTACTCTTGCAGAGGAATATTGAGAAGGCAAAAAATTCTGAATTCATATAATAAAAAATATCTTTGGCCAGGTGCCGTGGCTCATGCCTGTAATCCCAGCACTTTGGGAGGCAGAGGTGGGCGAATCACGAGGTCAGGAGATTGAGACCATCCTGGCTAACATGGTGAAAACCCATCTCTACTAAAAATACAAAAATTTAGCCGGGCGTGGTGGTGGGCACCTGTAGTCCCAGCTACTAGGGAGGCTGAGGCAGGAGAATGGCGTGAACCTGGGATGCGGAGCTTGCAGTGAGCTGAGATTATGCCTCTGCACTCTAGCCTGGGCGACAGAGCAAGACTCTGTCTCGAAAAAAAAAACACTCTCAGATCTTCAGGAAAATATACTGATGTTGAATGGCAAAAGTATGAGAGGCCAGAATTAATTAACTTTGAGAGCCAGTTCCTCCCACTCTTTCTATTTTTCCTCATATCCTTTCCTGTGCCCTAGGTCATCTTCAACATTGCTCCAGAACCCGTTGTCCTTCTCTTCTGTCTCTGGCTTCTAAAATTTATCCTTAGGTTTGAGGTAGGAGCTCACCTTCCCAGTCTCCTTTGCAGCTGCAATGCAGATAATGTGACCTGGGCTCTACCACTCAGATGTGCTGGTAGGAGCACAGGAACCTACGCTCTTGCTTCCTAATCCCAACCTGTCTTACAGGGCCAGGAGATGATTACTCTCTGTTCAGCTGATCGCTTTTCCTTACATTCCACACCATGGGGCCAGGATACCAAGTTACCCTTTTTTTTTTTTTTTAGGATGAATTTGAGTAATGAAGGGGATTCTAGGGTGGGACAACTATGGTTAGAGTCTTAGACACTGGAAGAGAATTTTGGGGAATTTTAGAAGCTAGGGAAAGCACTTGCAGTAGAAGATCTGTCTTTTGTGGGTGTCAATGCCAGTTGGAAGTAGAAAAATAGGGGACTTTAGTAAGGAAGATAATTTAAGGTAACTGAAGATTGTTTCCAAGTCAGAAGCAGAGAATTGGGTTCTGACTCTAGAAATCTGGGTTAATGCTGTTTTTGTCAAGGTGCACTCAGATAAATGTGAAATCACAGCAGTTATTTCAAACAGTGGGGAATTTAATAGAGGGATTTAGATATAGGTATTATATACGGGAATAATTTGTCTGAGCTTAGAGTCAGCTGCTCTCTTTAGACAGGACATGTCCTTTCCTGTGTGGCACAGGCCCTACCTGGCCCATTAACTTAGTAATAGACTGGGCCAGTCTCTGAGTGTGGGATCATTATTATAGAGGAGTTTGTACTTGAAGAATCAAGACATGTTTCTTCGATTAATGTGTTTTACTTTTTTTTTTAAATAGGTGAACTAGATTTTTGGTAACCATTGATGAGTGGCTGCCCTAATTTTTAGACCTATACTTGGTATTCCTTAAGAACAAATCCAAAGTCCTCTCTGGTTCTCAGGCTATATTCCTAAGACATCCCATTCACACAGTTACGTCAATTATGCAAGGACTCTTCATGCGTTCAGCCCAGTCCTGGATTCTAAGTTCTAGATCCGTTAATATGCAACTGCCTCATGGATGCCCTGAAGGCAACTTATTTAACACATCTGAGACTGAACTTGCGATGTCCCTACAAAATCTGTTTTTTTTCCAACATTCTCTCAGGGATGGACACCACTGTCTATCCAGAGGCTCAAATGACAAACCCAGGAGTCATCTACGACCCCTTTGCATATCCCCATATTCAATCTATTGCCAAATTCCCTCTATTTTTACCTCCTAGATATCTTCTGGGTCTGTCCTTTTTTTCCTGTATCTCCACCCCTAATTCCCTTGTCTAAACTACCGTCAACTCTGTCTTGAATTACTAAAACTGCCTCTGACCTAGTCTGTCTGCTCCTATTTGATCCCTATAGACTGTAAGATCTTGGGGATAGTGGCCATGTCTGCCACTGTGCTAAGTATTGTGGGAAATATTTGCTGAGTGCACATAGCAAGCACTCAGCGAATATTTCCCACAATACTTAGCACAGTGTTTTGCACATAGTAGGTGCTTAATAAATACTAGATACTTGTAAATACTAAATATTGAGTAAATTGAAATTAAGTTTCAAAATAGACTGAATCAGTTTTCAACCTATCTAAAAGTACTGAAAAAGGTCTGTAAACCTCTATTTTTCATGGGCTGTAAAGGAATACTTTTCAGGGTTTTTAGATGCAAGTGACAGAAGCTGAGTCTGGCTAATTTTGCAGAGAAAGTGATTGTTAAAAAGAGTTTGTAAAATCATTGTGAGGGCTGAAGAACCAGGTGAGACGTTAAACTTCCAGAAACATGCCTACGACTGTGCTGGTCAGACTGGTTTCATGGCGAAGCTACTGCTGCCACCATCATGACCTTGACACTGTAATTTGCTGTGTGCAACTTCTGCATTTCACCAGGGCATCTGAATGGTGGATTCCAGGTCTCATGTCTGCCTTGCCACTGCAAAGGAGACCTGGAAAGTGAGCTCCTCCCCAAACATAAGAAGCATACCTGAAAGATGTCAGGCAGCCACCAACATGACCAATGTCCTCTACGAATGGACATTCATAAAGTCTTCATGTGCTCCTAGCTCATAATTATGCCTCTGGGTACTGGCGTGTGCACAGTAAGTGGAGTTATGGAGATAAATGGTAAGAGTTCGACCCTGAGTACTGTAAACTCTTTCTACCTTTGCAGCTGATTTTGCACTTCACCATTAGATGCTTTAGTTTAACCATCTAGAAAATTAATATAATACCATCTTCCAAATGCTGAGAATCAGCAGTAATAGTAATGTATTTTGAGGTCCTTGGATAAAAAGCAGTCTAAAGATTCACTGTATCATTATTTAAAATAGATGATTTCTAATGAAAATGCTAAGTTCAAAGGGCTTGATGGCTTCTCAGGATGCAAAATGGGCAATGCCTGGTATATTAGCTTAATAAACCAGTCCCAGGGATGCTTGCCTGACTTTCCTTCCAGCTCCTCTGTGGGCATTAGAAGGCAGAAATATGCAGGCATGGTAATAGCTGTAATCAGTCACAACAAGTGAGCTTATTATATTGGCTGCTTGCACAGTCGGAGCCTTCCAAAGCTAATCACAGCGCTTTTGCAAAGTTCATTGGGTTGGACTTTCTAATACATCCTCATCCCAGCTATGTTGAGAGACAAACTGAAGATGAGGCCCCTGATAGCACCATTTACCCATGTGTTATATAGCATGAGATAATCACATGTGAAAAACACCAATCTCTTTCCTTTTAGTCGTGGGATTTGCAATATTTCCAGCAGGGTAGTATCAGCAATTGATTTCCTGTTACAGCTCTCCTTCCTTTTCTAGTTCTTTTTCCCCTTAGGTGCAGTAGACTTAGCTCTCTCCTTCCCTGCTGCTGTCAGTCAGTTCTTTATCACTGCCTTTTCTGACAAAAAGGGCTAACCCCAGCCTTTTAATTGCTCTTAGTCTCTTGCAAGCTACCTCTTCTTTCATGCATTGCTCTCCACCATGGAAACACCTTCATGGATCCTCATCTTCTCATTTACCCTCCTTCTTTGGTCTCCCATTGATTTGTCAAGTCTCAGAACTCCTGCACACAGAGTGAACTTCCAAGGATTTGCAAGATAAGGTCACGATGTGTCTATGTGTCTCTTCTGTTTCTGGTCTGCCACAAGCCTTTGTCACTTTCTCTTTTCCCTTTCCTCTCATCAGTTGGCACAGATGCTTCTGCCCTTCCTGTAATAGACCATGGTTCTGCAAACAAATGGACTCCTATAACATGGGCTCCCATAAGGTGCTTTACATGGAGTGTAGCAGGTTCTCTTTGCTGTTCAACAAAATGGGCCTGTGGAGAAACAAATGCATCAGGCCTTTGCATCATGTTGCACCAGTTGTGCCAAACTCAGCCTAGGGATAATTTAGACAATACACCTAAGCTTATTTGATGGCAAGCTTATTTGGAGGAAAAAAAAGCATTAGGAGTTCTTTTTTGGAGCAGTCACTAGATGCAGATTCTCAAAAAGGTTTTTCAGAGTTGAGTCTGGCCCCTGATTAGCCAGCGATTGACTATGACAAGAGAGGGAAAGGCACAAACATCTCCTCAGATGGCATATAAATTACAGTGGGGTGGCCATAGACTGAGAGGATGTTGGAGGGAGATTGAGTATTTATTAAAATATCTTTTGTCAGCCCGATTTATTTTTGTCTTTCTTCATAAGACGTGATAGTTTTGCATCAGCGCATCTAAATGAAATAATTTGCTAAAGGTCAAATGCAATTCCCTCCAGCCAGCTTTCATTTACCTTCTAATTAATAACTAAATGCTCACACATACATTAGTCCAAGTCTCATGCGTAAAATAATAACTGCCATTTATTGAACACCTATTACATCCCAGGCATTTTGCATATATTACTCAAATTCTTACAACCCCAGAAGGTAAGAATACCCCTTTAATAGAGGAGGAAAATGATGCTTAGAGAGCCTAAGTAATTTGCCCTTGGTCATGTAAATTACTGTCTAGAGCCAAATGCCCCATGCTTTTTCATGCCATGCTGCAAGGCAGCTGCTTCCTGCAAAGGCTGGATGCCTTGTGCCATCTGTTGTTGCTGATGAATGGAGAAATGAGAGGTTGGTATAGCAGTGTCTTACTTCCCAAGTCAAACACCTCTCCATGGGAGGAAGCTATGTCACCCAGAGCTCCTATTCCTTCATGGTTGTCATGGTGTGTATTTGGGAGGTGGCAAAATGCTGTCTGCTACAGACTTCCTTTTCATTCAATTCCATTTTCTTCCCATATCCTTTCAAATGAGGGAGGGGTTGCAATGGAATCAGAAGAACACATGTAGAACGAGTAAGGCAGGTTTGGACATGCCTTACCTGGAGAGATGTGCAAATGGGGCAAAACAGATTGGCAGCCAAACGATGACTTCTTAAATCAAGCATAACAAATTGGCTTGAGGTTATCAGCCCGTTACTTCCAGAGAGAAGCAGGAAGAATAGAAAAGTAGGTAAAATGTGTTTCTGTAGCTTTCCAGCCTTCCTCCTGTGTCCTGTTTACATGTGTCCTGGACTCTGAAACTTTAGAATAAATTAGTCATTATACAAATCCACTGCTTATTTTTCTCCCACATTACTTTTAGTATGAATTTGTGAATGTCATTCAAACCTATTTTCATTTTCTTAATATTTTAAATTTGAATAAGCCAGGTAAGCGTTGAAACATTTATAGAGTAGTTATTTGACAACATCACAGTTAAATGACAAAATCACTGCACTGATTTCTCAGTTCTCGTTTCCATTATGCCTGTAATTTAGTAGATTTCCAGTAGGTGGCGCTTCATCGCTCCAGCTGCAGCGATCCGGGACAGTACCTGGACATATTGAACAAGAGTAACTTCTCAAAAGTGAGGTGTGAATCACTTGCATTAAATTATCTAGGCCCTATTACCTTTCCTTTGTTAAAATACAGATTCCTGAACCCCAACCCTATACCCAGTGAATTTGACTCTCTGGGTTTAGGAATCTCCATTTTTAAAAGGCTTCCTGGTAATTCTGATGCAGATAAAGTTTTGAGAATCACTTGTTTTGAGAAAAATAGAAATGCAAATTAAAGATCTAAATACACGGTGGCTCACTCCTGTAATCCCAGCATTTTGGGAGGCCGAGGCGGGCGGATCGCCTGAGGTCAGGAGTTCCAGACCAGCCTGGCCAATGTGGTGAAACCACATCTCTACTGAAAATACAAAAATTAGCCAGGAGTGTTGGCAGGTGCCTGTAATCCCAGCTACTTGGGAGGCTGGGGCAGGAGAATCGCTTGAAACCAGGAGGTGGAGGTTGTAGTGAGCCGAGATTGCGCCACTGCACTCCAGCCTGGGCAACAAGAGTGAGAGTTAGTCTCAAAAAACCAAAAAAAAAAAAAAAAAATCTAAATACAAAATAGTAAGAACAGTATAGAAAGTAATACTCAACATAGAACAACATACAAAGAAATACTCTACCAAAAAATCTGTCTTCAGGTTCTTTATCCCACTAGACTTTGATTATTATCAATCATTGTTTAAAGGTAACTCTACTTTTCCTTTAAGTAAAGGTTCAGATTTTTAATTCCTGTTAATGTTGAAAATCCCCAATCCCTTGGTCTCTTCTTATAAGCTACTGGTAGACTTTCTCATCCTGCAGCTTTTATTGGAAATCTTTAATACTTTGACCTTCTTGTAATGTCTTATCACCTGGCCAAATTTCAGCTAATCTCTTTCCTAAGAAAGTATGACTTTATCAATTCCATAAAAGTCTCTAAACCACCTTTTTGCTTCCTGTGTTTCATTGCTTTGAAAGAGGAAAGAGAAAAAAAAATAAAAGATTGAATGGCAATTTGCATAAAATTAAGATTTTCTTCAATATGGAAAATGTCCTTTTGGCAACCAAGCCACACTTTCCCTCTACAACTGGTTTCTCCAGATGTGGCAGAGGAAGTATTTTTGCTTAGATGGATGATTATTCTTCAACTAAATTAGCAACTACACAAATCCCAGCTGCTTTTATTATCTTCTACACTACTTTGGGTATTGAATTTGCAAAAATCAGCCAAACTTCTTTTCTTTTTCTTAATATTTTAAATTTCAACAAGCCAAACAAGCTTTAAAGTATTTATTGAGTAGTTACTTGACAACATCACACAAACACATTTAAGCACTTCAAGGGCAATATATTAAGCTGATCTGCAAAATATTCCTCTTTTATTGCATTCAAGTCATTTTGTTTTCACATTCCAAGTCTTGATGAGGAAATCTGATATTGGTTTGGTTTCATCTTTGGCTCCTGCCTCCTGGGAATAGGATTTCTAGCAATTATCACAAAGTGTCATTAGAATAAAAAACATTTGAATATTTTATTGGTAGGCTGCAGGGAGGGGTGGAATTGTCATAATGAGATATTACTTGCATAACATGGCTATTAAAGATTAAGGGTGTGTATCAATTGACTGATGATTCATTCATTCATTCATTTCCCATTTCAACAAACATATATTAAGGACCCATCTTGTGCCTTGTAGTGTTTTTGGTTCTGAGATAGAAAGATCTGAAATTGGCTTTCTCATCAAAGTAGACACCACAATTTGGTAGAAGATAAATGCAGGACAAGATAGATAGTACAGATATGTGTACAGTTCTCTTGTATAGATACTTGTTCTTGGTGTCTTAGACAACCTAGAAAGGAAAAAGTTCCCAGGGAATGTTGGGGTTTAATTCCACCTTCATACAATTTCTATGGCCAATTTGAGCCAAGTCCTGGAGTCTTTTCCTCAGCCCAGGAATGTGAACATCTGCCTCTGATCTTGATCTTCTGTGACCCTAGATTATTTTCTTGACTTATCTGTACTCTTGGAAGTAATTCCTCCCTCACTCTTCTTAACTGCCTCAGCCTCTTGCATCACTTGGAGATCTTGTGGGTAAGTCCCTAGGGAATTGTTCCCAAGAGCTGTCAAGTTGCCATCATCTTAGAAATGTTGTTTCCAAAGGACAGAGAATTCAGGACCAAACTGAACACAAATGCAGGCCTCAAACAATGGTGAGCGTAGCATTCATTTGACTTCATGGCACAAAAGAATTCATAGCCATATTTACCCAAATAAAAATCGGAAGCCCTTACTTCTAAATTATCCCCATTGTGTTCTGGAGGGCAGATTTTGTTGAGTGGAATGGCTGAGATGATGTATTACATTTTAGCGAATGATCTTTATTATATGGATCATTTACATTAAAAGTGAGGCTTCTATTCTTTGTGATTAATGGTTGGGAGTATGGTCTTTGGCGCTAGAATGTCTGTGTTTGAATTTGGCTCCATCCTTTACTTACCGGGCAATGTTTGGCAAGCTACTTCTCCTTTTTGGACTTCTCCTTATCTATGGAATGCAAAAAGTAGTAGAATTTGCCTTGCAGGAATCATGAGGATTAAATGAATAATTCATTTAATACATTGTAGGTACTCAATACATGCAAACTATTATTGATTTGATTACTTGTGGTTCAGGAGTGATATGGTTTGGCTCTGTGTCCCCACCCAAATCTCATGTTGAATTGTGATCCTGAGCGTTGGAGGTGGGGCCTGGTGGGAGGTGATTGGATCATGGGGGTGGCTTCTAATGGTTTAGCAGCATCCCCTGAATGCTGTCTTGTAACAGAGTTCTCACGAGATCTGGTTGTTTTAAAGTGTGTGGCACCCCCCACTTCTCTCTGTCTTCCTCTTGCTCCCACCACATAAGACATGCTGGTTTTCCCTTCGCTGTCCCCCATGATTGTAAGTTTCCTAAGGCCTCCCCATCCATGCTTCCTGTACAGCCTGCACAACTGTGAGTCAATTTCTCTCTCTCTCGCTCTTTTTTTTTTTTAAATAAATTACCCAGTCTCAGGTAGTTCTTTATAGCAGTGTGAGAACACACTAATACAAGGTGCATCCCATTTCTCTGAGTGGCACTATTGTGGAGACACACAAGTGGGTCTTATTAAACTGGAAGCATCTTGTTACTTCTGATTATTACTGTTACCGGGGATGCATTCTTCTAACCCATTCCATTAATGAGATTTAGAGTCTCTCTGCTCACAAGAGTAGCACTTATTAACCTATAGGGCAGCTGTGAAAATAAGCAGTAGCCCATGTGCCTGAGGCCTAGCAAAGTTCAGAAGGGTGAGGGGAACCTGATAGAGATCACAGAGAGAGAAAACATTTTCTGTTTTATTTGGCTTTGTAGAAATCTGTGACCAGTGGCAAGCAAGCGACTGGGTGAGAAAGAGGATAGCAGTTGCTTCAGTTATTATAATCAGATGCTTCTGTTCTCATAGCATCTTCCCATCTGCAGGACCTCCACATAGCAACATGTAATCACTGATAAATGTGAATGGGATTCCATGTATTGCTAAGGGTCTGCATGGGGTTTTTGGAGCCCTGAGGACTTTTTCTTAATTATCTAATTTTTGAATAGGTAATTCATTTCCATGATTCAAATATTGACAAATATAAATAGGTATACAGTGGAAATTCTCCTTCTTCTTTTATCCTCCTTCCTCATAGTTCTCAGCCCCCCCCCCCCCATAGGAAAACCGTATTTATTTCTTATTTAACATTTTAGGTTTACTGCAATGGAAACATATTGGCAGGACTGACTGCATGGGAGCGTGGAAGGTACAGAGGGCTCTGAGTGCAGGAGGGCGGTGCAGTTGACTTCATGCTTTGCTGTCACTGGCTTGAAATTCTTAATAATTTTGAACCCTATAATTTCATTTTGCACTGGACTCTGCAAATTACAGATTACACACCCTGCGTATGAGACACGGTTCTTCACCTTGATTTTTTGTTGAACTATATGTCTTAAAGATCTTTTCATATTTATACATAAAGACCTTTCTCCTTTTCTTCATAGCTGTCCAGTAGTTTATCCTTGAGAATTTAAAAACCATATACATGGTCACCCAATAGGAACTCCTTTAGGGATCTGTGTCCCAATTTTCCAGCTCTCTGATGCTTCCAAACTTGGGAGAGAGAGAAAAAAAACGGAGGGAAGTGCCAGGAAATCTTTCCTCTGGCTGAATCCTTCATTCCCTGCTGCATGGTTTTGGAAGCCTTTGGAAGCAATGCTCATTTCTTTACCAGCTAACTGCTGACCATGTCCCTACTGTCCATTGCTCTTTTTCACCATCTCCACCCTATTCCACCTGTCAGCCACTCCATTATTAAAATACTTGGCAAGGTCACCTGA
Organism: Papio anubis; assembly: GCF_008728515.1. NCBI lineage: Eukaryota > Metazoa > Chordata > Mammalia > Primates > Cercopithecidae > Papio > Papio anubis. The sequence goes on along the minus strand of NC_044985.1, from coordinate 89,723,598 downwards.
GCTCCATTGGTCACAGCAGGCTACTTCTGTGTTTGCTTCAATCTGGAGGAAAATACTTTGGGCTGAATGAAACCATTGTTTCCAGAGACCCACCTTAAAAACTCCTCTTCCATTCCTTCTTCATTAGTACTCACCATCTTTTATGGATAAATGTATGGTCAGGGCTCAACCACGTGGCCGCTTTTGAGAAGGTGGCCTAGACTATCTCTGCTAAGGGATCTCAACTGTTAGAAGGCACCAAGTGGTGTTCTGAAACCTGTAACTCATTTTGAAGTAGCCAACAGCTCTGGCTCCATTGCAGACCTGATGTCATACAGGACTGCTCACTCATTCAAGAGATAGTCCCAAGTTTAGAAAGTGCACTGCGCCATAGCTGTTCTGAGCAGTGTTCGTTTGAAAAGGACAGAGCATAAAGTCCACATTCTCTGAGAGGCTAGTGCTGTGGCCCTTGCACATGAGCACATGCCCTGCCCCTTCTCACTGACTATGGCTTGGGTTTGAGGACATGGATGCAGGATATTTGTGCCAAACTTGGTTGTAAGCATCAGCAGTGATGGCAGCCCTCCTGCTGAGCTGAGTGAGACGCTGGCAGCTGAGGGCAGGCAGCTGTCACCAGACCTGGCATGTCCAACAGCTGGATCATGCCCCCAGTGTCGAGCATTCATGTGGCACAGACACAAGCATGCAAACAGTAGAGCAGGGTGAATGGAGAGAAGATTCACAGCCTCGCTATGCTTTCACTTCTGTTCCTTACCAGGCAAGGCAAGAGAAACCACAAAGCACCCAATGGCTGCTCCCTGTTTAAATCAAGCCATGCCCTCAGCACCTGAAAGGAAGATTAACTAGATGCTAAAAATGCATTTCTGGAGTCCAATTCCACTGCCAGGAAAAGCTTCCAGGTATCTGATACTCCTCAGGGAGAAAACAGGCTACAATTCCAATTAAACACCATATTGAGTACTTTGGTCTCAGTATACTCTATTTGTTTAGTTTATTTGAATATTTGATAAGAGAAGTGCTGGGGTAGCAAAAAAAATTAATTAAAATAAGAAAGAACAATCTTAAGAGAGAAAGAGGACCAAAAAAGCTAAGAAGCTATAGATAGCTTCTCCCCACACCTGCCAGCAATAAATTAATCACTAATCCATTCATTATTTCCAACTTAGAAATCTCTGTTCCCTGGACAAAAAAACAGGGTTATTGTTTTTAAATGTCTAATTAAAACACATTGAAAGACAGTCTCTAAAATGGGCTCGGCCAGTACTAATAACATGTGTAATATGGTTGGGAATTGCTGAAGTGCAGTCTCGGGGCTTTCTGGAATGGGAGGGATCTTTTCTCATCGAAATACTGAGCCTTTGAGCCCTGTTTTCCTCATGGTTCACCACATGCTGCGTCTCATTCAGGTACCAGTGGGTAAGCACAAGGAGAGAATATCAGCAATGGTCTCCTATGCATCCATGTGGTGGGAGGGCGGCGGGAGGGAGGATTTCCACGGCAGCTGTCCTGGGCTGCTGATTGGAGTCTATGTATTTATACTAGCCTTATTGAGACATAATTCACATACTTTAAAGTTCACCCTGGTTTATATTTTAATTCTGTGCAATGAATTCGGGAAAATCCTGTGGGCATTTTCCTCGGGCTGAGAACGGACAGATGGAGATCTCCAAATCAGGCCTGCCTATCCACCCATCCAGGTGAGGCCAAGCGCCTTGTCCATCCCGGAGCTGGCCGGCCCACACAGCTGCTTCTCCCTCTGTTTTTCTATTACCTGCTCGCCCTTCTCCACTTCAGCAGCCGAGAATCTTTACCCAAAGTGATTAATGGCTGTGTTGTGTCGGGACGGCTCTGACACTGATTGAGTCCCTTATCTCTCTTGTGTGTCCTCCCCATGACAGCTGCCCTCTCAGGTATCAATCAGTGCTTTGGCTCTCTATTCCTGGGTGAGCCAGACACTGTCAGCAATGCATTCTGATTGTCATCTTCATCTGAGCTGCCACCTGCCCTACACAGCTTAAAGGGTCTTTTTAAGGCACACAGGGGAGGGGAGGTGCCGACCGTGCTCCTAACCGCATCTGCCACAGCTGGGGACGATTCCATGTGTTTTGGACAAATTTGGGGAATATAGTTTCTAAAAGGCAGAACTGGGGACATTTACGCATATCAGCTGCTCAACCTCCAAACCTGGTTGGGAAGTGGAAGGGGGTGGCAGCAGCCTCACCTAGCAGTCCCCCTAGGGAGACCCCACTACCCCCATAAAAATCAACATCTTGGGCTAGGCACAGTGGCTCGCGCCTGTAATCTCAGCTACTTGGGAAGCTGAGGCAGAAGAATGGCGTGAACCCGAGAGGCGGAGGTTGCAGTGAGCCGAGATTGCGCCACTGCACTCCAGTCTGGGTGACAGAGCAAGACTCTGTCTCAAAAAAAACAACAAAAAAACCACCACCACAACAAAAACCAGCATCATGTTCTGTAGCAGGGGCTCAGTCACAAAGAGGACTCTGTGAAGTGAAGAAGGTGAGCGAAGGACACACAATAGAGGGGGCCAGAAAGACACCAGATGAACACAGGAGTGGAGTGGGGCGAGGTGCAGTCCCTGAAAACGCCACAGAAGATAAAAACACAGGAGCTAGGGAGAACGAAATAGAACATTCGTCTAAGCCTGGCTTTTGAATTGGCCCCAAATGCAGTGACATTTTCCTTTTTGGCTGCTTTGAAAAAGGAGGAGAGGAAAAAATGTAGACTGTGACATTAAAGATAGATGGGCTTGGACAAATTGAACCATTTTGAAGGTTTCCCTGATGCCCAGAAGGCTGAGGGTGAGTCTCCACGGTGAGCTTTTGGGAGAGGCGAGCTCTCTTCTTCTTAAGCCCAGAGAAAGCTGCATAATGAAATGGCAGCTTTCAGCCCAGGCTGGCTACGGGGAGGTTTAATATTTAACATCGCATTGGCTGGTGAATGCGCTGGGGTTGGCTTATCCACTTCAGGCTGACATTTGCTACAGGAACTCACTGGGCCTCTCAGTGTTGAGAGGTGGGGCACAGGAGTGAGCCCAAGACACTGAGTGTTTTGGGTTCCTTAGGAAGGCACCTGTCGAGAGCCCCCTTCCCAGGCAGAGCCGTCCATTCTGGGCCTGGCCATGCATTTGACTTTAAAAGCGGGTCCCTTTGGCTGGCCTCTCTGCATGTAAATGGCATCTTGAAGGAGCAGAAATCCCATTAAGGAAGAACTATTGACCCTTCTGTCTCACGCAGTTGCCTCTCTGCTGACCCTCCATTTGTGGCCCGTGAATCCTTAATGTGGGAAGTGGTAATTGAAGAAGGGAGATTAGAGGAAAGAACGAGACATAGATCGCATGTGACACTGGAGAGCAAGGCCACCTGATCTGCCAACTTCTACAAATGGGAGGTGCTCCGTCCCCATTACCCCAGAACTTGTTCCAGAGCAGCTCCAAGCCCAGCATGTCTTATTCTTCTTGGCTACTCCACAGTCTCCAGCATAGCTTCCATGCTGGCACCAACTAGGTTCCCCACCAGTGTCTATGTAAGGAAAGGTTAAAAACCCAAGGGAACTGGGGTGCCAACAGGGATGAGGGCCAGGGATGAGGGTATAGGGAAACAACACGCCTTCTCCATAAAAAGCGAGTTACATGAACAGCTAACAGAAGATGCATCTTGTGTTCACGCTACATCGAGGTGCCCAAAGATGATGGTCCTAACCGGTGCAGGCCGGCAGAAGGGATTTCATGCAGTGCGCAGGTCCAATCTGCTTCGCTTGGCTTTGGCTGCCACTGCGACCCCCTTTTTGATTAGTACAGCAGAATTAACTTCCCCCGCCTGTGGGCTCTGTTCCCACCAAGCAACACAAATTGAAATAGTGGGGTGGCAGGCGGTGGCAGTGGGGGCTGTGTTGGGGAGGGGACCACAGGGGCCTTCCATCTTGTTAATGTAACACTTCCTTATGTGATGGGAGCAGAGAGCAGCCTGTAATGAATTTCTCCTGTGGTAATCATTCACCAGTGCATTGTGACCCGTGTGTTTTTGCTGTGCTACACATTTCCAGACTTTTGCAGTGACTTGTCAGCACCTAGTAAAAATGCATTGGACGAGACCCATCACTTCGTGCTACGCCCTCCCAGCTGCCTTTCATTCTTTTGAGAGGAGTAGATGGGGCCACCTGGAACACCACTGTAGACTCTGGGGCTGTGGCAGGACGCTGAGCCCATCTCACAGGCAGGTTGATGCAGGCACACCAAGTTTGTGGCACTTGTTGTGCAGAGTCACATTCTTTGGTCCAAATGGCTCCAAAGTGGCCTTTGCCTTTTGCACCTGTTGTTTTGTGCTGCGCAATGAGCTGTTCAGGCAGTTTCTTTCTTTGAGAAGGCACGGGTGCAAATGGTGGTACAATTAGGCATCTGGGTACCCCATGGGTTCTTACCAACTCTGGTGTGAAGATCCATTGATGGCGGGGGACAAGGCTATCGTCTGAGTCGCACACACAAGCATCGCCATCTGCAACTGTAATTCTAGCCACGTGGTCAGTCGTAAGAAGGGGTTTATAACCAGCTTTTACAGCATTTGTGGATCATGATGATTAAACAACAGATGGGAAACCCAACCAAGTTTCTAATCGCTACCTCTTCGTTGATGGAGTGAATGAGGGCTGACGGAGTCACTTTGTGGCCTCTCTCTATGGTTCAATCTATAATTAGGGTAGGCATGACTCCTCCCGACTTTCTGCAACTGTTTTCTACGCTCTTTATTATCAAATCATAAGCACGAATTTTTGGTTTGGGAAATATGGCCCTGAAATTTTGGTAAGATCCCAGGAATCTCATGGTGAGGAGAAAGCTCTTCAATTAGGATTATCAGATAAAATATAGGGCATCTCGTCAAATTTACATTTCAGATAATGAGCAATTTTTCGGTTTAAGTATGTCCCAAGTATTACAGGGGACTTAAAAAAAATCAAGATGCTCTTTAAAACATCATGGTGAAATCTGTATAACATTTACCATTTTAACCCTTTTGAAGTATACATTTTAGGGGTGTATACATTCACAGTGAAGTGTACATTCACAGTTTTGTGCAACCATTACCACTATCCATTTCTAGAACTTTTTCATTACCTGAACTCTATACCCATTAAAAAATAACTCCTAGTTCTTTCTTTTCCCCAGCCAATGGTAACTTCTAATCTAACTCTTTTGTCTCTAGAAATTTTCCTATTCTAGGTACCTTCTATAAGTGTAATCATATACTATTTGTCCTTTTGTGTTGGTTTATTCCACTTAGCATGATATTTTCAAAGTCCATCTCTGTGGTAACATGTATCAGAATGTCATTCATTTTCAGGATGAATAATATTTTGTTGTATGTACGCACCACATTTTGTTCATTCATCTGTTGATAGGTATTTGTGCTGTTTCAACCTTTTGGCTATTGTGAATAATGTGTCTATGAATGTCAGTGCACAGGTGTCTGTTTCAGTCCCTGCTTTCAATTATTTTGGGTATATACCTAGAATTGGAATTGTTGGATCATATGGTAATTCTATGTTTAACATTTTGAGGAACTGCTATACTGTGGCTGCATGGGACATTTTTATTTGCTAAATCTGGCAACTTTCCAACCGTTTCAAGAGAATTTTAATCTGAATATTATATTTAGCCTAAATTATCATATTTAAACAGAAACTAATAGTGCCCATTTCCATGCTGAAACTTACGGCATAATCTCTCCATACAGACTCTCGGAAGATTACTTGCACATTTTCTACTACAGTGAAGAACAGGTAGCAAGAAGCAAGAACAAAAACACTTATCTTTTAGTGTGTACAAACTGGGCAGCTTGATGCCCATCAGAGGGGAATTTATACAAGTCATTCATTCATTAATTCAACAAACATTTTTTATGCACATTCAGTAGATGCCAGGTGTGAGCTGGGAGCCCTGATGCAAAGGTGAGTGAGACAATCCTCCTCACCCCCTACTTTGCTCTAGCCAAGTTTCCTTTGGTTTCAGCATCTTTGCCTTCTCCCCCTGCTCACCTGACTCATCCTAGGATTTCTGCTCCCATAAGACACAATGCTTAGGCCCCTGCTTAAACACACACACAGCTCTCTGCACTTTGCTTTGGAGCTCTTGCCATATTGTTATATTTGTATGGTTTCCTGATTCACTTGTGTGTTTCCAGACCGTAAGTCCCTGAAGACAGAACCAGGTTGTTTTGCTGATCACGTCTCCTAGCACCTAGCGGGGCACAGTTTAGTCATTTAATATAAAATAGGTTTATTATATAAATGAATGGGTACATCAGTTCTTCCCTCAAGAGGTCATGGGGGATAAATAAGCATGTCAGTTTCTATGTCAGTAGATAGGAATGAAGGGCTCTGGGGAAAAGAGCAGTTCTGCCTCTGGGGAGCTGGGATTGGGGGCCAGCTCCACGATAACATCAAGCCCAAAGGTGCCATCCCCACTGTCTCTGCAGAAGGGAGCCTGAGAGAATGTTGGGAAGGGAGCATCCGGAGAGCTTTGCCTTGCTGGGCTGTGCAACACACATACAGACAACCAGCCAAAAGCACCCCATGGACTAGGATGTCATAGCATAGCTGGGGGCTCAGAATCCATGTAGCCCAAACATCCACTTTACAGATGGGAAAGCCAAGATGTGTTGTGGCCTTCTCAAGGTCACACAGGCAGAGGCAGAACCGAATCTTGAACCCTGGTCTCCCAAGCCCTGAGACAGTGCTCTCCGCCTCCTCATCATGTCCATGTTCAAGGGGAAAGGAGCACTGGGGAGTTTCAAAACCCTTCAAAGCTTTCTTCGAACTCCCACAGGCATTAAAAATAGTCAGCTGGGAATAGAAACACGAATGTGCAAGGCGAGATGAGATGAGGGGTGAGAGGAGGAAAAAAGGTGAAGACAGAAGGCAAATCTAGAGAGGCCGCCTGCCACCCGCTCTGGAGTCAAGGCCCTGTCGGGCAGTTCTGTGTTGAGGCTTGGCAAGGCGGAGGTGCAGCGAGGCTGTGCTTCAATTCCCAGTGGAGGCAGTCAAGGGCTTCGGGATGAGATTAATTAGTGGGGCTATGCTCCAAACCACGGCAGCCTGGTCCTGCAGACGGTTCCGAGAAGCCTGGGGGGCTGTGGAGGCTGCAGCCTGCACCTTGCAGACTGAACGGCACTGTTTCTGGGGAGGCTGTTAGAGTCTCAAGGGTAGAGAAGGGTCCATGCCTGAACACAGCTGCCTGGGCCTGCTGGTCTGGTGAGGGGTTTGCTAAGGGACCTAGAACCAAGCACCCCAAATCCTCACATGTTGAGTGCCCGGTCCCTGGGACTTTGCCTGTCCACTGGTGAAGAGCGTTCTGCAGAGGCCTGGGCACCTCAGTGTGCACGTGGGCCTGACGGGGCCTCAGGTCAGGGTTTATACCCTGTGTGAGCCCTGCTTAGGCTGGGCTGTGTCCTCTGCAGAGAGGGCTCCCTCCTGCACTGGTGCCACTGGTTAGGAGGAGGGTGAGAGATGGCTCAGATGCACTGTGGCCAGGTGGGATGTGTTTTCTTAGTGAGAGGGCCTCCTTTTCTTACAGCACTTGTAAAACTGTGGTGACAGGAACAGCACTCGCGCGCGCGCACACACACGCGCGCTCACACACACGCACACACACGCACACACACGCGCAAACGCGCACACACACGCGCACGCACACACGCATGCACACGCACACACGTGTGCGCACACACGCACACACACGCACACACACGCGCACGCATACTTGTCCTATAGGGTTTTCTGGCAGGGAAGGGAGAGGAAACAGGTGTTATTCTTTGGATGAGCTGCAGAAATAATCTAGCTCTTAGTTCCCTTGGCGGTCTCCTGCTTGGGCCTCCAGAGAGAACATGGAAGGCATGTCCTTCCACCAGGAACTGTCCCTGAGGGTCACTGAGAAAACTCAGGAAGAAAGAGGACCAGCCTTGGAAGGTGTGGTGGGCAGCTGCGAAGGTGGCTCAGGAGTTCTGAGATAGGAATTCAGGGGCAAGCCCTGCCTTTGCCTCAGCCTGGGGCGATGTGTAACCTTCTAGGACTCTTCCCATTGTGTTGATGGGAATGACTGTTAAGTTACTGTGAGCCCCTAAGGTGACAGCGAGGTAGCTCTCAGCCCCCACCACCACTGGGTGCATTTGCTCTTCTGACCATCACCCGCTTCCCACCACCCCACTCCCCATCTCACACCCTTTATCCCCCGGTGGAGAGATATTTTTCCCAAGAGTTTTGTTTAGCTCAGCCTGGGATTAGAGCCTGAAGGCTGTGAGAACTGAAATTGAGTCATCTTTCAACCTCTTCAGGTTCCCTCCCACACCCCCATCAACACCACCAACATCGCAGGGGCAAATGTGGCCTCTGCATCCAGATGGGTCCTGTTTTCTTCAACCGTGGTTCTGTTCCAACCTCATTTCACTGGCCTGCCTGCCTCCCCTGAGTTTCATGTAAACATTTCCAGAAGGATGTAGATTAGGAAAAAAAAAAAGGTCTTATGTAAACACTTGCTGGCTAGGGACCAGGAGATATTATTAGTTTATTAGGGCTTTAAAACTATCCAAAAGCTCAACTAAAGGAAAGAAGAAATTTGCTTTTGTTTTAACCTGTTATTGTTGCTAGGGTCAATACTACCATAGAAGCAGGCATCCCAGGACACACAAGACATTGTAAGATCACAGGAGGGGCAAAGATGGAAATTGCAGAGATTAGACTGTGGTAACCTTATTGGTCAGTGAGGAATGAGTGGTACTGGGGGCTGCCCTTTTTTATAAATTAAAAAGAGCGGAAGAATGATACAGAAGAGAGAGTACTTCCTCACTGGAGCCTTAAGGTGCAGTGTGCCCTGGCCCTTCGCCTTCCCAGCCCCATCTCCAGTCCTTCTCCTTTGTTGATCATGCTCTTGAGTTTGGCTGTTTGCCTCCTGTCCCCCTCCCTGAGTGAAAGCTCCAAGAGCTTACAAAATCAGGAACTGCTTAAAAACATTTCTTAAATAAATGACTGAAACAGATTTCCTTTTCAGGGTGAACAGAGCCTCAGGATGGTGGCAAATTTGGCTCAGGTTCAGAGCTTCCATGGGGAGGGAGGTTTATAATAAAGTGCTTCCCTCCTCCTTGCCTGGGAACTTATTGTACTACGTAAGAGCATGCTTGGCTTCCTTTAGCTTTCACTGGCCCAAATCTGGTATGTTTTGAATCCAATAACCAGTGGGTGAAAAGGTCCTCAATCACTCAGTCACCTGAGGCCAGGATAGTTCTTCCACTAAAGGCACTAATCCCATCATGAGGGTGGGACCTAATGACCCACCTCATGACCTAAACATAATTACTTCCCAAAGACCCCACCGTCTAATACCATCACAATGGGGGTTGAGGATTTGCTGTAGGAATTTTAGGAGGATACAAACATTTTCGTTTCTCCTGGAACAATGATTCTTAAATTTGAAAGAGCATCAGATTCCCCTGGTGGGCTTTGCTGAAGCACAAATCCCTAGACCTCACCCCCAGAGTTTCTGATTCAGTAGATCTGGAATGGAACCTAAGCATATACATCTCCTCTGACAAGTTCCCCAATGATGCTAACACTGCTGGTCAGGAACCACACTTTGAGAAGCACCATCACAGATGCTGAAACCACCAGAAACATTGACAATCAAGGGTTTAACCACAAAGGAAGGAGCAAATAATCTAAAATTGCAGGGCCTAGTGATGTCCAGGGAGGAAGAGTTTGTAGGGGTCACAGCCTCTGAAGTCTACCAGGCAGGACTCTGAGTTAAAGTAGCCCATCTGGCCAGATGGCCCATCACCCATTCCCACACTATCTTCATTTTATAAGAAGCCAACCAGCCCATCAGCCTACTGCTTCAAATGCTGAGAAGAAACATTATCCCAAGAGGATGACTTACCATCTTAGTTTGCCCAGGATTGAGGGTTATTATGGACTGAATGTTTGTGTCCTTCTAAAATTCATATGTCAAAGCCTCAACTACCATTTTGATGGTATGAGGATCTGAGACCTTTGGGAGGTAATTATGTTTAGATTAGGTCATGAGGTGGGTCATTAGGTCCCACCCTCATGATGGGATTAGTGCTCTTATTAGAAGAAGAAAACAGAAAGATCTCTCTCCATGGAAAGGCCAGGTGAGCACACAGAGAAAAGGCAGCCATCTAAAAGCTAGGAAGACAGCCCTCATCAGACACTGAATCTGTTGTTGCCTTGATCTTGGACTTCTCAGCCTCCAGAACTGTAAGAAATGTATATCTGTTGTTTAAGCCACTGAGTCTGTGGTAGCCTGTTATACCAAGCTGACTCAGACAAAGGGTACCACCCTCTTCTTTGGTACCTGCGGCCCAAAGTGAGAACATACATTCTTGTTTTCCTGCCTGAATGTTGCCTTTTCCAAAACCACCCTGGCCTGCCCTGTCCCCCATCCTGTACCCATAAAAACCCCAGGCCCCACCAGCAGAGCAGCAGAGTGGCAGAGAAGGGGAGAAGCAGCAGCCAGATGTTGGAGAGAAGCAGCTTGACTTCAGAGGGACAGTTTGATAGTGGGACCTCGAAGAAGAGTTCAGCCAGGGATGGCCAAACTACAGGAGAAGACCACCTTCCCACTCTATCCCCTTTCCAGCTCCCCATCCCACTGAGAGCCACTTCCACCACTCAGTAAAATCTTCCACATTCACCACCCTCAAATTTGTTTGTGAAACCTCATTCCTCTTGGATGCTAGACAGCAACCCGACTGCAGGTGCAAGAGGCTGTCACCGTGACCCTACACTGAGCTGTTTAACACTTAAGGCATCCATGGATGGCAAAGCTAAAAGAGCACACTGTAACATATGCCCTTTGGGGTTCCAGAGGTCATGGGCAACCCCTAGACTCTGCCACGGGCCCACATAGAGTTCTGCTCCTGCTGGTTGCCCAAAAGGGCTCATCCTGGTCTCTGGACCTACTCTCCTGTGTTCTCCCCCTCCCACAAGGGGTTGAGAGCTGCAGGCTGAGTAAGCAAGCCACCTGTCATGAGTCCTGTGAAGGGGTCAAGGGAACTATCCTGTTTCAACAGGACATTCAGTACCAAAAACCAGAAAAAGTCTCAGGCAAAGTGGGACAATTTGGTCACCCTTATCCCGGATCTGTTTGTCTCCAATGAAGACAAGGCAGGAAAAACAAAACAAAACAAAACAAACAACAACAACAAAAAAAAGATACAGAAAAATATCTCTGGTATAATGTTTATTTAAATAGTAATCTTAAAAAGGCTTTATACAAATCATATAAACACAGTTTGACATTGTTGTTTGTTTTTTTACATTGAAGAATCACAGTAAAAGCTCTCAAGTTCCCGTGATCTGGCTCAGCCAGCGAATGGTCGAATACCTTTAACTGCAAACCCTGGAAAAGTTAACCTACTATGTGACAGGTTAACTCTTTCCCTTGTTTCTTGTCATTCATGCTTATTCCTTGGACCCTCATCCCTGTCAACTCCCGTGCCCCACCAAAGACAGAAAGCAACCCTGTGGCCCTGTTGACCGCCTAGTCCGGGAGAGCGTGGAGGTAATATGTCATTTAGTACAAGGCAAAAAGGAGATCAATACTGGGAGTGGGGTTTCCCGAAGGGAATGACTCAAGGAGATGGGTCAGCTAGCCTACCCACAGATAAAGATAACAAACACACCAAGGTGTCCCCTGGCCAAGTCAAAATTGGGCCCAGCTGTCTTTCTTTCTGTCTTACAACAGACCAGCCTCCAGCTTTGGTGAGGTATCTACATGTAGCCCTGTGTACCCTGCTTCTGTTTAGCATTCAAGACCCACTCAGGGCCTCCAATCACCCAAAGGTGAATATGGATATAGGACTTTTAGAGGGATGCAAGTTGAGTTGTACATAACTTAGAGGTGAAGTGCAGGTCTGAGACAGGGCTAGACTTTGGAGAACTGTAAAATGGCTCACTGGGCATAAGAGCATCAGGACCGCTGGAGTAGGCTTTCAAACTTACCTTCTTCTGCAGGCTACTTCTGGAAATCCCTAGGATTTACCAGCTTTCTGAACACTGAGCATCATGGGAGGGTGAAGAGGGAAGGGGCTCGTTAAAATCTTGCTTCTGCTGTGGGTCCAACTCGGGGAGCCCTAAAGCTAAGCCCTTGGGCTTGACAGCTCTACTTTTCACCTCTAACTACCACTGTGCCAATGAGTGCCGAATGCCAAGATCAGTTGTGACACTCGGCCCTAGGTCAAAGTCACAACACCACCACTGAGTCCCACATGACCATTCACATACACAGTAGATACAGAGAACTCAAAGGCGCAAAGACACACACACATGAATAAATAGCTGTTGATTGAACTTTGCTCTCTGCATACAAAACACTGTGACATTACCATTTGAACTAGCATTTCCATAAGTTAACATTTAAAGGAACCAGCCAGTCCCATTCACCCTTCCCCTTTCACCTGGGTATAAGACAAATGAAATTGTGGGTGACCATAGCAGCAAAAATGGTCTGACATTGATATGCAATAGGCTGGGCATACTGGTTGAGTTTCAAATATATTTCCAGCACACAGGCAATCCTTAGGCGTTAATATGAAATCAAGATTTGGACCTTGATGCGAACAATCTTATCCTTCACACAGTTTCATTCTATTCCTGATGCCTCCCTTTGAAAAGTAGTTGAGAGTCATCTAGGGCTATGACTACCACTTGGGTAGCAGGGCTCATTCCTTTAGTAGGATCAGTGGTGAGTTGGGGTACTTGGGAATGGAGCCATCGGGATTAGGGAAAGAGGAATGCCTTAATTCGTAAGATATTCACTAATTTTTACATAGAGGGAAAATACATTTTTCTTCATTTTTTCAAGGCACTTAATAAAAAAACACAAATTGGTGTGCATGCATGCGTGCATGTGTGTGTGCATGTGTGTGAGAACCTAGGTCTCTCAAGGTTGAAGCAGTGTGGTTAACATTCTTGTCCACAGTACTTGCAGACTTCTGGTTAGAATCAGTTCTTGTACATCCTAGCTCTGACTCTCCCGAAAGGTTGAAATGGTGGTTGTAACCCAAAGGAGAAGTCAGTGTTTACTAGCCTATTCGAGAGACAAATGCATTTCAAAGGGTCTCTGTCTACACTGCTCAGCCTTGGCCCTCATAGGATCACAGAGGTTGGGCTTCTCTTTCCCTCTCCACTGTTCTCCTTCCCGTCCAGTGGTGACCAGTTACAGAATCTCATTGATGGGAAAAACATACCAACAGTCTATTTTTCCCTCTATTTTCCCCTGTCTCTGAGAATATCACACAACGCTGCTTCGAGGGGCTTAGAGACCTGAAAAATGTGTGTATGTGTGTGTATATATGTATATGTTTTAGAAGAACATGGAGGAGGGAAAAGAAAAGGCAAAACCACCACCAGAAGCCCCACAAGGGAAGCCCCACCACCAGACACTGTGGGTCTAGAATTAGCGAATGGCTCCTATTCACTCACAAAGCACTTTAAGGCTCATCCGGGTGCTTCTATGGATTTTGACGTGTGAAGTTTCCTTTCCGGTTTGTTTTAAATCGCATACAAGAAAGAGCTGTTCATGCTGACCCTAAAATGGCAATTTTCCCCTGGATAAAAAAAGTTAAAGGCAACAACATCCTACTTAAATGCTAGGACTGGAAACGGCAGCTTGTAGGGTTGGCTGGCAGAACCTACACCACAGTAAATCCCTTAAGTCATAAGACAATCAGAGGATGGGATAAGCTGGACGGCTTTTTTTGAGTTTTGTTTGTAAAGATGGAAAGGCTGAAACGACACTTTGCTTTTCAAGTGTTGATTAGAAAGAGAAAGCGGAGAATAATCATCACTGCTCCGCTTCTATACTGGAAAAGTCGTTCTCCTCTTCTGCCTCTTTGAGTTGCTCACAGACCAAAGAAATAAAATATAATAATAATAATAATACAAACTCACAAACAAAATAGAACTGTGACCCCAAAGAGATGAGCTCCTGTTTTGTCCTAGCAGAGAACACGGCCCTGTTCCTGCAATGACTTAGCCACCGCGGTCCTAGGGGGGTAATTATCCCCTGTGCGGCTGCATCTCCCTTCCTCCTGTGACTCGCTTTTCTGTCCTGTCCATACCTTCGGTATTCTGGATCAGTTTGATCGAGATTATGGCATTCAGTTTCCAAAGGAAAAAAAAATGTAATCTTCCCCAGCCCCTCTTGCTGGAATGAAACGTCAGATAGGATTCAGGTGCAATATGTCATGCCTCGGAGCAGCACTTCTGGTGGTTCATCTTGACCTTGTGTTTAAGGCCGTCATAGAGCTCGAAGTTGTAGTTCTCCAGCGTGGTGCAGCTGCGGGAGCTCAGGCCCGAGTAGGAACAGGTGCAGTAGAGCAGGAGGCCTGCACAGGTGGCCCCCAGGAGGACACCCAGCGAGCTCATGGCAATGATGGTGATGAGGATGGGATCCAGCGTGTACAGCCAGCTCTTTTCTTTGTCAGTCGAGGGGGCGCCAGACCCTGAAGTTGCAGAAGAATTGCTCCAGTCCACCTCATATTCATCTGCAATACATAAAATACACGAGAGATTGCAGGCACTGCCTATGTCAGGGTGAAGTGACTGAGCCTCCCCAGCCCAGAGGCTCTTCAGAGCACAGCAGTAGCAGCAGCAGCTCTGGAATTAGTCTGCCTGGGTTCAAAGTCCAGCCTCGCCACATCCTAGCTGTGTAACTTTGGGCAAGCTATTGAACCTCTCTTTGCTTCAGTTTTCTCCTCTTTCAAATGGGGATAACAGTAAAATCTGCCTCAACTGGGTTGTTAGGAGGATTACATGAACTAATATTTGTAAAGTGCTTGGTGTCTGGCACATAGTAAGTACAAAGTACCCAATATTTAAATAATTTGACTTACACTAGGTAAGCTCTGATTTTAACAGCACCTTTGGGGTGGCTCTGCAGCACCTGGGATGGCTTTGTGTTTAAGGAGACCTCTACATCCCTCCTTTCCAACCTCAAGCTAATGAAAGGACAGTCTGGGACTATTTGCACATAATGAGTTTCCTAATTTGGCATTCCTGGCCATATAAGCAGCAGATTTTCCCAAGCCACCAGACCTCCTTTAATAATAAGGCATCATGCCTTATTGTTACGGGTTGAACTGTATCCCCTTCCCAGCCACTTAAATTCATGTCAAAGTCCTAACTCTCACCACCTTATTTGGAGATAAGGCCTTTACAGAGGTTATCAAGTTAAAATAAGGTCATGAGGGTGGGCCTTTATCCCATAAGAGTAGTATCCTTAGAAAAAGGGGAAATTCTGAGACACACACGAGATAATTTCGTATGAACAGGAAAATGGCCGTCTCCAAGTCAAGGAGAAAGAGCTAGAATAGATTCTTTCTCACAGCCCTCAGAAAGAACCAATCCTGCCCACACCTCGATCTTAAATTTCTAGCCTCCAGAACTGTGAGAAAATATATGTCTGTTGTAAGCCACCCAGTCGGTGGTACTCTGTTCTGGAAGCCCTAGCAGACTAATCTAATTACGTTTCTATAGCGTGGATAAGGCATGCCCATATCTGGGCATCATTTTTTGAAATCTCCTAATAATCCCATGAAGAAGGTAGGATATTATATATATTTCAATAGGTGAGGAAACTGAGGTTTAAAGAAATTAAGTGACTAGGTAACTCACTCCAGGTCGCGGGACTTAGCAAGCAGTTAAAGTAGGAATGGAAATCAGGCTTTCTGTCTCCTTACCCATTGCCCTTTCTACTCCATCCCAGTGTGCCTCTGCCTGATCCACTGCAGTCTCTCCATGTAGGTTGGTCATGCACTTTTGCCCATAAAAGGAGTGCTGGACTGGGTTTGCAGGGAGAGTCTGCAGTCAGTTAACAAGGTGCTGTTTGGGTGAGTTGCTCCAGTTTCTATAACTACACATGAAGTTTCTGATTAAGGGCAGGTTAAAAGCAGCTGCTGTATAAACTGTTCTTCTTAAATGCATAAATCTTAGTCTACAGTTATTCTTTAAGTGGAATCTTGCTGTTGAGTCTGTTGGAGATCAACTCTGGCATGCAGAGAAGCCCAGAGAGAGACCTGTGCTATTACGAGTTGAGGGAAGAAATTACATCTACATATTTGCTCAGCAGCCCTCTAGCCTCTTGAAGTATGTGTATTTGCAGTGAAAAAATAGAGCTTGGAATAAATATAAAGATACGAGATGGTCAGTGTGAAAAAGAAACCTAAATCTTGCAACAAGCTCCGAATTGGAATCTTGAATAGTGTGAGGAAGGTTCCCCCCAAGCCAGGGAACCAGAAACCACAGCAGGTCTGGGAGAATATTCACATTATGCTCATTTACTCAGGCCATTTTTTGGAGAAGGTCAAAAGATTCAGGCAATGATACATATAGAGGAGCTGATCTTTCACTTGTAAAGGGTTTATTCAGATTTGAAGTCCATCCAGGTAACAAGTTTCTTGGAAAGAGGGGATCTGTTTCAGATTAAGCAGAGGGAACTCAATATACTTTCTAAACCTCTAAAGTTGACCCTGGCAGACCCATTGATGGTTCCCTCATTTTTCTCCAGATTCTTTTATATATTTCTGACTGATAGTTCTAAATTTTGGCCCTCCCATACCCTGGGCATTATTTTTGTTGACGTCTTTATAACCAAACTTGAATTTTACGATTACCTGCTAAATCATAACAATACTCACCATCAATTTCGTCTTCATATCCTTCTCTCTCATGTATTTCTGGGATGTCCACTATAATATAAAGAAAATAAAAACAAGTTAATAACAAGTTCTATCACCATGGCTAAAAGGCAGGGAGGCAATCTTTATGAGAATGACTCCCCATTCTGGCAGACAGCTAGAGAATCACCTCCACTTCTAGATAATTCAGTATGGACATTACTGGATTGTTCTCCTTCATATGACCTGTATCTTCCACCAACCACAACCAGTAACACAGAAATAAGAAGAAACTCTGGGTCTTCAGTGCCAAGCAACCCCTGCCACTGTGCCTTTTCAATGACTGGCATTCATTAGGAACACTGGTTTCATTTAAGGCACCTTCAATGGCATCTTATGCCCAACAGCAGCTGCCTTTACTGGGATGTCCATTTAGTATAGCATGCTGCACCTCTTCATAGGCACACATCTCAGAGGGCACAAAATCATCAGAGTCTTTATCCTCTGGATTTCATGTAAACATATGGTAGTTTAAGGAAGTCTTGTTTCATCATTATATGTTTTAATTTAAGAGCAGAAACGGAAGGCATGTCGTAATGCCTGTTGACCTTCACGTATCTGTGCTAATATCTCTCATCCTTCTTCCCAAGTCTATTTTTCCTATTGGCTTTCTCCATGGTTTAGAATAGATCAAAGATGGGCATCCAATCTGACTAGCCGGACTAAGTTAATTTACTATGAATTTTCTCCAGTATTATCACTGTCTATCTCTTTCTTTTTCATGATAATTTGGGAGGGTGATAATACAGGTCTCTCTATTCACTGTGCTGTCCAACTTATAGAAAACAGAACCAATGAAAATTTTCTGTCTGAAATGGTATAACATTAATAGAGAACATCAAATGCATGGGAACAGCAGCATCTTACCATTTCTTCCTATCTCACAAGCTAATTATGCCTTTCCAAGCTGCCAGCTCAAGACAGCCCCAGTGAATGTGTATGGCCCTTTCAGAGTTTTGTTCCACCAAGTCAGATAAACAATCTTGAAGTCACTACTCTAAATTGAAATCCAAAAATCAAGGCTTAAAAGAAAATCAAAATCTCAAATGGCTGAAGTATCAGACAAGAGGGAGAAAAAGAACTTTAGACCATCCTGAAAGCTTCCCTCATCAGCACTATATCTCAGGGAAGATCTACTTGACCATGATCTGAACTGAGCATTGATCCATCACTGTCACACTTGAAATTCAGTCTTTTCCTGGAGGCCATGGTTTTAATCATCTTAGAAGTCCTCATTTCTGGCCAGAGTGCTAAAGCACATTCTCATCCCCCTCGGTCACTAGTAAGGGATGCACAAAACAACTGGCCAAGACCCCACTTGAAAAGATTGATGCCATGTGGCACCAATCCTCCATAACTCCAGCCCATTCCTGGCATGTTTAAAGCACAGCAACTGGCACCTGCAGGCCACGCCAGCCTCCCCACCTAAATGCCCACTCCCTGCATTCTTCTCCAGGCCCCGACAGAGCAGGTTGTTTCCTTGGAAGGGAAATGTGAACATGAATCAACAGGAGGCAGGTGGTGTTTGTCACAGGGATCAAATCGAGCTTGTGAAAGTCAACCCAGAGGGTTTTTTTCCATATGAAAAAACAACAACAACAACAACATGGAAGAAAACCGTCACATTTCCAACAATTAATTGGTTTGATGGGCCACTCATATGTGTTAACATCTTCACCAGTAAAAGAGGCAGAACACTGGATAAGAATAGGTGAATCAGCCTAGGATGAGAACCATGGGGCTCCTGCCAGTGACTCCTGGGCCAAATCCTATGCTTGCTTTTAGGGATCTTGTTTTTGCCAAGGATGTGATGAATTCTTGGAGGCTGGAGTGCCCTCTTGCTCCATCTCACACCCTCAAAGAAGTCTTAGGATACCATAGATCACTGGCTGGAAAGGGGTGAATGTGGCATTGATCTTGAAGGAAAAAGGGTAAAAGGATGCTAATGATTTTGAGAACATTTTATCCCAGGAGATCACAGCCTCTTGTCTCTGGAGGTTGAGGACTGGATGAGATGATTTCCTAAGAATTGGCCCATTTCTAAGACTCAATGAAATCAATTGCCCAGATGCAGCTGAGATTTCTGCACCTGGAGAATCAAAGGCTACTTAAGGTGAAGAAGAACACTTTAGTGGCTTGACTTGGCTTTTTGTATAATCACTGCTCCCCTGAGTTTGAGTGAGTGGGAAGGGGGTCAAAAAAAGGATAAGTTAATCAACATTTTCAAAAACGCATCTGTTCACCAAGCCTTAAAGAACGAACGGCACACTGGGGAAAACACAAATAAAGGGAACATTTGTACAAAAAACCATTTACTTTGATAGCAATTTTCTCTAGTCCCCTTGCTAATATTCTTGATATCTGTGTTTGATTAAGAGCTTTCTCTCTCTCAAAAGCGTCTTTGCCCTTTGCCGGCCACTTTCCTTTTCTGTTTAGCCTGGTAGGTAAACTGCAGCCTGTTTCCTTAGGAGGCTGGCAGGAAGGAATGTGGTTCTCTCACCAGGTCCCTGTAGTTCTAGCAAAGAAAAGGCAAGGTGCGGCAGGTAAGTGGCTACCAGGAAAACCAAGGGGTAAAGCTACTGGCCTCTGGGAGGCAGGAGGGAGAATGATGAACTAGGGGCCCAAGGCAGAGGGTAGAGGCAGCAGCTCCCTGGAAAGGGGAAATGGCAGCCGCAGGATGGCGGACCTAGCTGCCGAAGTCAGGGCAGACATCAGGAGAGAGTGGGAGAAAGGAACCAGGGACTCAGAATTTTGTTTTCAATGGGGAAAACTTGGAGAAGAACTTCCAGGACTCTGTTTTAGTGGGTGCGTGTGTTTGTGAGTGTGAGATGGGCTCGGGAGAGTGGAATGGGCCGCACCGCTAGAAGAATGCAGGTCAGGAAGGGATCTTACCACCCACACAAGTTCTGCTTTCAACCTTTGTGCTCCCATGACCCTGTTTCCTTCTAGGCCCCTGTGTGGATTCAGTTTCAGGTCAGCCTGACTACAAATACTGACTCTCAAATATTGTATTAGGGCCAAGGTAGATCCCCAGTCTGCATTCAAGTTCTTTGGGTGTGGCTGGGGCACTGTAACTACCACCATATCCCTACTGCTCCCTTCTAATAAAAGAGTCTGCCTTATCTCAGATCCAGGTTGGCTGGATACACACTTTGGTTGCCTGTTTCACTCGCTCACTACTCTGATGGAGTAGGGCTTTGAGGGGCTTCTCATGAACTTGAAGATGTGGGGATCTGAAATTTGGGGTTTCATGCTTTCCATGATAGGCATCACCCAGAGCAGGAAACTAAATTACGTTGTTCTTCAAAGGGCAGTTTTCATTAACCAACTAACCAACCTAACACCAACTTAGTAAGAGGGCTTACTGCATGGCTGGGAGACAAATTGAGGACTTTGGAAAATAAAGATGTAAGGGACCAGGTGTCTACCATCAAAGCCCTTCAGTGTGGTTGGGAAGTGAAGACTCACCCATGCCAAATTAGCATGAAAGAAAGCGAGGCATTGCGGAGAGGACTCCAAAGTGCTGCTGGAGTGCAGGGCAGGGACTGGGCAAATGAACCTGGGCCACTACCAGGAAGGAAAATGTGGGAGTGGGGAGCAGGATACTTTGGAATTGAGGCTGCTGCAAGTTGGGCATTGAGAGATTTCTTTCTCCTTTATCTGTCTGATTGATAGAAATGCTTTCAAACATGGCACCCAATCTCTTGTCTTTGGGCTTGCATTCATTCATATCAGGCTCATCAAGGAATTCAAAGAGATCGCCTTGCTTTGCCACAAATCTCCCACCTTGCATATATCTATGTGAGAGTCAGATCTCTGCCCTCCCAATCCCTAACACCTATCCCCTTCCCTAGCTGTTGCAGACAGCATAGTGAGAGAAAGAGGTCAACTCCAAATGAATGACTGGAAGGGGTTTTACAGAGCTTGAGTAATCAAGTGGGCACGGTGTCTACTGCTTAAAAACAAATACAACCCAACTTCACAAAACTCTGGTCATTTTCATATGGAGATCAGTCTCAGGCCAAAAAGTCACCTTGTTTTGGTCAGTGTCCCTTCTCGCATCATCAAGAGACAGAGTAGGTACCCGGTGAAGCATGATTCAAGGTCTCACTCATCTGTTGTCCTGATTTTTTGGAATGAGAGACCAGGGTGACTAGTTATGAAAACACCCACAGGACTATTCCAGAAACACCCTCCACCCTAGAAGAGTCAAATATTCTCTAGTGTGTTTGTCAGTAAATTGCAACACTATGGCACAAAAGGTGAACAGCCATACCGAGTCACAAACCCAACCTCTTCTAATGAAATAAGCTTCTCCCTGGAACACTGCCTGGTAGTGCAAGACCACACATGCTGCTCAGGAGACACACCCCAAGACACTCCAACCTGCTGCCTGGAAATTCCTACTGAGTATGATTTAGTCCTCAAATAAGAAGGCCCTCTCTCATGGCCCTTTCCATTCTCTCTCTCACTCTCTCTTTCTGTGACACACACACACACACACACACACACATTTTTTATCTTTCCTGTCTCTCTCACTTTCTTCCTTCTTCTAAGTTAAGATTATTTGGGATTAGCATTCCTTCATTAGTTTGCTTTTATGCAGTTTCTTACAGAAAATTCGCAGCCTTCGCTGTTTCTACTGTGAGCGTATTGGCCTTGACACTGTTTACTTCCTGCATTGTAAAGGAGCTTCACAATATGGCCAGGAAAGCGAGAAGTCTGCCCCAAACCACTGGTTACTTTTGGATAAATAATTTAAGACAGCCCTTGGGACACTCATACACAGATCATTTCAGGTCACTGACGTGCTCGTTTCTTTGAAGAGTCCCTTCCATGCCAACCCTGAGCAGTGGATTAAGAGGCCTGCTTGAAGCTGATGACAGGGTTGTCATCCGGAGTGTGCAGCAGAGACACTCAGAAGCCTGATGAGTGGCAGCATCACCCTGCACTGAAGGAAGTGGTGTGGGATGTGGAGGGCCCCAGGCTGGGGGTGGAATGCCTACCTCCCATCTCGTTCTGCCTCAGGTGTCAGAGCCTTGACCAGTCATTGACCTCCCTGGGTCTCCATTTGCTCCTCTGTAAAGTAAACACTGCTGCTCTCCTCTGCTCTAGAATTCCCTTGTCTTTACAGGAAGGAAATGAGAAAGGTATGAGGGCCTTTCTGATGAGGGCTCTTTGAAGAGGGTGATGGTTGAGGGAGACAAGGCAACTTCTGAACAAAAGGGCTGCATTGCCTCACGATGCTCACTGCCCCATTCTTCACCCTAACTCTGTCCTCTCCTGGGAGTGGCCACTCCCTGAAACCATTTGTTTTAAGGTGTGCACAGAAAGAGAAGACCACAAAAAGGACAGGTCAAGAGAACCCATGAATTTCCATGTGTTCAATACTTGCCTGTTTGGCTCAGGACTCAGTCCTACTAACTGGGGACTGAGGAACTGACAAAGTGGGTAAATTGTGCCCATAGTTTTAAGCCTCCATGTTAACTGAGGCTGGGCTGAGAAAACCTCATGGAAAGCCAGTCTTAGTACATCCACTTAACCCACCACACTTCTACCAGCCTTGAAGGCCAGGATCGAAGAGCCGCTTACACACAGGAAACTACTGAAATCATTCATGTTCACAGGTCCCAGGTGTCATCACTTTGACTTTAGAGATGAAATTGAGGAGGGAGGGTAGAGAAGTGCAATAAGTCATTGAATAAATCAGCAGCAGAACTGAGAGTAAGCCATAGATTTTCAACACTTTGTTTGGGGGCTGTGATTTATTTGGGATAAGCTCTTGGCCACTTAGTACCTTTGTTGAACTTGATTCCAATTTCTGAACCCCATGGGCCAGTTAAATCGCTGGATTTTTCAGATGGGAGTAGCCTCCAGAAATTTCTCTAAGCCATTCTCTTTTAATCCCAGCAGGAAATACAACACTGAGACCTCAGTAAAAGATAAATAACAAAGGACTAAGGAGATTCTTCTTGGCACTTCAAAATTCAGTTTAATTCAGTTTAATATTTAGCATTGGCTGAAGGTCCCCCTTCCCCACTACACTTAATTTCCCAATTCAGTTTGTTCATCCAAGTTGCAATAAGGAGCCAAATGTTCAGGTGTTGATCTAAACTTTGCCAAATCTCCTCCGTTAAGAAGTCGGGCTACTTGAGAGCCATTCCTTCCTTGCTGGGTTTGGCTTGAGTTTAGAAGCACCATCAGAAGAGCCTTTATCATGTGTTTTTATCTCTTGGGCTACAGCCAAATCTAGGCAAGGTCATGGAAAAAATATTTTTTGGAATTTTTCAAATGGTTCAAGTGTGGAAAAAAAAGGAGGGGGCTTGGTATGAGATTACCGGAAGAGTTTGATCTTGAATTTAGCCATTCGTTTCTATTATTTTTAGTTGAATAACTAGAAGGAAACACTAAAAAGAATTGGAAATACTGACTGCAAACAAGAAGACTGTGAAAAGACCTAGTAATACTTTCAAGTGTGGAGGCGGATGAGTAGCTGAGGCCAGAATGCCTCCAATGAGCCCCAACAATGGCATGAAAAGAAGAAAAATGCAGCCAGAGACATGTTTGGCTATAAAAACAGGCTTCACAATTGTGCGGACTGGAAAACCACAGCAAAGCTGATGAAAGAAAATTCTAGAACCTCTTTTTTACCCCAAGTCTTTGAAAAATCAGCTATTCTCCATTGTTGTAAATAGATATGTGAACAAGCAATTGGCTCTTTTCATTTCTTTTGTTGGCTACCTTCTCTTAGGGCATGAGGGTGGCAAAAACAGCATTTCAGGGAAAACCTGTTGTTTTTTCCTCTCTTCTGTAGCCTTAATTTTTCCTGATATGCTAGGGGAAAAAGTCATATATCTTTATATCTTAGGGAGTTTTTTCCAGTGGGCTTTGAAATTTTTCCCCTCGTCTAGTTCCAATATTTGAGGTGTGCATGTTAGAAACATCACTGTGTCACTCAGATGGAGTGGTTTGGTACAACCTTGGACAAGTGAGAAAACGGAGTTGAAGAATCAAAACTGTATCCACTTCCAATGTGAAGAATGTCTTCTTAAAGATAGCCCCTCTTATTTTGTAGGTCCTTGAAAAGAAACTGTACACCTGTATGTCACTAAGAGAATTCACTATACTTAAAAGATGGGCTCCTCTTCTGAACACAAGAAAGAATAAGAATCAACGACTCTGTGATATCATTTTACAGCTACCAAAAATGTACCTCTCTCTGCCCATTCAAGAGATGATTTCCCCCAGTAGCTTGCTGGTGGCCAAGGACCGTAATTACTCAGAGACTAACTCCTCTGGCTTCAGGTGTGGTCCCCTGTAAAAATGCAATTATTGGAGGAAGTAGCCATGTGGCATCTGTGTCAAGGAATCTGACCCATGCTTTTCTGAAGAAGGCGTTGATGGACGAAGGGGTAGAGAAAGTGTAAGGATGCCAGAGAAGAAAAGGGGTCACCAAGAGAGGGGGAAGGTGCAGAAAGGGGAGTTTGGAGGTTGGAGACAAACTGCACCTGGCAGAAAGGCAGATGAGTGGTCACCAGCTCCTCCACAGAGAAAGAGGTGGAGACCATGGCCATATCAGGAGGGGCAGAGCCAGAAAGCAGTGATGGGCTTGTGGGCCCAGGGCCCCTGTAAACACTAATATGGGGCTCACACTCTTGGACCACAATTGCCCAAGGCGAATGAGGTATCTCTGGGGCTCCTTTGACACATCCATGTAGGCCCCATCTAGGTCCTAATAACTACCATCTCACTCTCAATGACAGCTGTGGGACTGCCCTAGAGAAGCCATGGGGAAGCCCACACCAGCCCCTGAAATCCTCATTCCTATTCTAGCAGGCCCTGGGTGGCAGTAAGAAAACACAAAGAGACAAAAAGGTTCTTTGTGCTTAAATGAAGCTTCAATAACTAGCAGGCTTTGGAGAATGAGGCTTTGGTCAAGACTGCCTCTGGCTCAAGGTTTTCTGCACACCCATCATTACTGGAGCTGGCTGCTCTTTAATAAGTTGCGGGGAAGTCCAGTCCAGGTATCCTGTTAATAAGTCCTGATGCTGGAGAAAGAAACTGGTATTGCTGAAAGCCATGGCATGGTATACTATCACTCCAATTCTGGAGCAGAGCCTTTGTTTTTGGGAATGTTCATGATATTTAAAGGATTTAATTTTGCACAATTACACAGAGAAGACAAAACAAGGCACTGTGTGTATGTGTGTGTGTGTGTCAGAGAGAGAGAGATGTACTCTAGTTCATCCAGATCTCAACTTGTGCTGTTTTCTTTCCTGAGTTAAATACTCATGCCTCATGCCCAGGAGGCAATGGCCCTGGATTTTTGGCAAGATCAGAGAAAGCCCACACAGGATCTATATAGCCACAGACACTCCGTTATGTTCAAAGTCAAAGCCACTTTATTATGATCCTTTTCTCTTAGCACACCACAGAAATGAGGGCAGTGCTTTTGCTAGAAATGGTGTTTGGACTGACAGGTCTCTGGGCTTCTCCTCCACCCACCATTCCTTGCTACTGGCCTGTGTGGGGGATAGTAGCTTTGCCTATGCCTATAAACACCCCACTAGAAAACCACCTCACTGCCTAGTGCTTTTCCTTTGGGTATTGCAACCCCGAACTTCTTCAGAAGGAAGTCCACAAGGTCTGCTCCTCTCAGGGCCAGAGTGGGGGCCTGGGGTCCAAGGCCTCTCAAATTTGAGACTTTTTCTTTGCATGTAGGTTTACCTCTGGCTGCTGGAATAGTTTAGTCTGCAGCACAATACTGCATACTGACCTTAAGGGATAGTTTTTACATAAATTTTTTAGTAGAAAACATAAATATATAACAACAAGGCACAGCACAGGCACTCTTTGAAGAAACCAAGTGGAACTCATTAATCATGGAGAACAGGACTCTCTGCCTGCTGAACCCAGGGACAGAATTAACTCCAGTGACACAGCCGCCACAGCTCTGGGGAGCTGCCACTTAGAGCCAGGTCCATATTCCCCATAAGTTGGCAGTTTAAAAAAAGAAAGTTCTGAAGAAACACTCCCTGAGTTTAAAATTCTCTTCAGCTAAAAGTGCCCAAGGTCTTCTCTTGCAAGCAACACACCCACTGTAGAGAGAGATCGGCATAGAGATCATGTGGGTTGGGCAAATGTGGCAGGGGCTCTACAGCCAGGATGTCCACTAGTTTCTGCTGTGCTCTCAAGCAGGGACAGGTTCATTTTAAATGGCAAACCTCAGCCATTTACAGCACCTACTAAAATGAAAACAGGGATGTGTTTGACCCAGAAATTCTATCCTTTGTAAAACACATGCCCAAAGAAGCAATTTCAAGGATGTTCATTGCAGTATTGTTTATAATAGTTAAAAAACAAAACAAAACAAAACAGAAAAAAACTAGACACAATCTGAATGCTCGTCAACAGGGGAGCAGTTAATACACTCTGGCATATCAACACAATACAGAATGCTATGCTGCAGATATAAAGGATGGGGTAGATGCATTGGTATGTACTGAATTACTCTCAAGATGTCAAACGAAAAGAAGCAAGTCATCCAATATAGTAAGCAAACATTATGCTACCATTTACACAAAACCAAATGAAACCAAACTAAACCCCAGCTTAACCAAACCACATAACTCAACATGAACACACACATGTTTGTAAAGGTATAAAACAAGGCCTGGAAACATACTCCTCAAACCATTCTTCACAGTTACCTCTGGGGAGGCGACTGGGATTGGTCAACAATGAAATCAACTTTTGCTTTTTCTGTATTATTGTACTTTTTGAGCATGTTTGTGAGTTAAAGAAACCCAGCCAGTTACTATAAAGTCTCCCGCCAGCAACCTCCCTGTATCATCAGTATCAGTAAGCTCTCAAGCAATGAAACTCCGAGAAAAGAGGTTTTCCCACATAACAGTCCTCCTCCAGTACCTCTGTTGTTGACCCTTCAAGTGGTTTTTCCTATTTCTTGGTCCAATGCCCACGAGACTTTAGCTTTTGCGGGCTCTCGGGGGTCAGTGACAGAAAAGGCCAAGAACAACTGTTTTACCCAGTAGAAAGGAGATGATTCCAGGTCTCTTATCCACTGGGATTGGGGCAAGAATGGCTTCGGCTTGGTTGTACTGAAGCAGCTAGATTCTCCACTGTTCCATACCATGCTAAATAAGGTTTTGCTCTTGGCGATATCCCAAATCTTGTCTCTCTTCAGTGTTTAGGTTTGGGTCCAAACAGAACACCTCCAAGCAGTCAAGGCAAACATACTCTGGCCCAGGCTTGTGGCCTGAAGACCCCTAAGGGTGTGGGTTTCTGATTGTATCTGACCTCGATACATACTGTGGTGCACCTGATCTGTGTCAGGCTTAATTAAATCCTACACTATTCCTAGCTGCTAATTTATTTGTATAAGGTGATTCTTTTCCCTGCTGATTGTAAGATCATCAGCTGGTGTTCCCCTCACCACCCCCCGCCCTTTTCTCTGGTTGGATTTGTTTTGTGTTTTCTTTGGGCTGTCACTAAAGTGGATGAAAGGCAAATTACAGCTGTGAGAGCCCCAGCGATCTGCACAATTAAAGAGGAAAAACAAGCCTTCACCTACAGATCTGCAGTTTGGCTCAGATGTGTAGCCCACAATGCAGGCAAATCAAAACTTCAGGATGTAGCTCTTTTCATCAGAGATTACAGAAAGGCCACACATTTGTGCAGAACAACTGCAGAGGCCGTGAAGACGGGTGAGGAAAATAAACACTGTGCCACATCAGCTTGGCTGGGCTTCAGTTATCTGAGCTAGGAGGGCAGTGGGTGAAGAGAGAACACACGCTAAAACCATCACAAAGAACCAGGTAGGAGCAGAAACAGACCAGCCTAGGCCTTGACATCTGGTATTTATGATCAGTGGAAACACAATTTCTGAACATTTATGCTTGGGCTACACATGAAATGCCACACTGAGGAGTGTTTGGTGGTAACAGTGCCCTGTTTGACATCTAAGATTGGAGTCGTAACAGTCCTTGCCCTTTTAGGGGGAGTAAGTACACTTAAAATAAGTCTTGGGACTGGAACCAAGGTGGGAAACTTCCCAAAGGTGGCTCCAAAAACAGTAATGCCAACAAAGCATAAGTGATGGCTAATTTAGTTCAGTCTGGCAAGTTTGGTCCCAGGTCAGCTCAAGGAAATGTTGACTGAGCCTGGGTCTTTGTTTGAAATAAACACTTTTGAGATGTTTTATTTCATTCTTTACTAATGGGAACAAATGGCTTTGAGGAAAGCCAAATGTTATTTAGACAAAAGGGGTAATTGAGCTTGTCACTGGGGAAACAAAAAATGCTGTGATCACAGACATTCTACTTTATTCTCCTGCGAAGGACAGATAGTGACATCTATACTGAACCATCTGTACTAACAGAACTTCCAGTAAGATCTAAAAGCCGGAAATCTGTCTCCTTTTAGCAGCACTTGGACAGGTTTTACAGCTGTAAAAAGCACTCCTTTCTGGATCTAGGTTTGGATAGGAAGAAAACCAGGACTCTGGCAGAAATAGGATCTTCTGAACATGTGCATTTTCGCAGGACCTTTAAGGATGGTTCTCGGACCCCTGAGGAGGGCTCCCAGGTTATCAGAAGGCCTCTGATAAATCCCATGAATAGGGGTGGTGGGAAATCCTATCTGCAAATAGGATTACTGTGACCTCTTCTTGACCACTATCTAGAAACCATGAACTGCTGGGAGGCTGTCTTGCCTAGATTTTCCCCCACCCCACCCAACCCAGTCCCCCTCTGATAGAAATATTTTATATAAGTAGGTCGCCATCCAAAGAGGAGGACCAAAGAAAAATACTCATCAAGAAAGACTTGGCCTTTTGAGTAAGTTTCCCCAAGTGCCTCTGCTCAAAGTTTTATAGTGTTCCTTTCATAAAATGTCCCACTCCGAAAGCTCCATGTCCACCGTCATCATCTAATTATCTTCATTACCTGTTCGAAAATGAAATCTAGAATATCTTTCAGCCCTGAACATGCTACAAGTTCCCGTTTAGTCTGGGAAAGTGCTCGTAAATGGGAGATTCACATCCCTGTGGAAGTAATAATTGGGTAGGTGAGGGGTAAGGTGTCACTGCTGCTTCTTCAAAGGAAGTGATCTGTCTCCGCAGAGCTGAGTACAGGATTCAGCTTAGCTGGTACCACTCCCCCGGAGCCCTTTGAAAGTAGAATCTAATCTCCAGGGATTTGTCATCAAGAGAAATTTTGTGGAATCTCATTTAGCAATTTAGCACTTAGCAACTTTTGCAAAATCCCACACCAATCATAAAAGTTGTCTCAGCTGCACAAATTGGATAAAAATCCTAACAAGCAGTAATAAAAATAAAAAGAAGGAAAAGTTGGCATTCAGCCTCAAGGAGAAAACCCACCTACCTCCCACAGAAATGCCCTGTAGCTCAGAAGGTGATGTGTAAACTTTGGAAGCATTGGTTTGCTCAAAGCCTACATTTCAACTTTGTTCTCACAGGCAAAGGGAAAAAAAACCTCAGATGTTTGTATAAAAATATCATCATTTTATTACATTCCACACAATACATTTTCAAATAATTTCCAACGTCCACAAGTTATTTTGACACACAGGCAACTGCGCAACGCAAGGGGTGTCACAGTAATAAGGAGAGGAATAAGAATAGGAAGTAAAAATCTTTAGGTTTTCTTGTTTCATTGTTGTTCTTTGGTAATTTTCGATTATTTAGGTGTTTGCCTGCTAGTTTCATTTTAAAGACAGGGTCTTCTTAAAGATAGGCTATCAACTTCAGAAATATTACTGTATTTCCTATTCAATTCTGGCTTTAATCCCAAAAATGTGGGACAAGGGAAAAGACAATTTTACTTCATCTTCAGCATCCAGCTTTGTCAATGACAATGCTGATTTTTTTGTTTCTTTTTTCTGCCTTCGCCAGGAACTAAGTGATGGCAATTGCTAGCATAATACCAAGGAAGGGGAGTTCAACCCAGAAATAACGGCTTCCCTCCTGAAGGTGTTGACATAAAACCTCTACTAAGGCAAAAGCTTTATCAGCCCGAGCTAGGCCTTCAACTCATTCATTCATTCATTCATTCATTCATTCATTCATTCATTCGTATTTTAATAGTTGCTATCATCTCTTTGTCTTCTGAGAAGCAACTCTAAACACATGCATGCATGCATTCGCCTGTCCAGTCTATTTTTCTTAGAAGAGAGTGACCCTTCCCTCCCTCCGTGAAATACAGAATTTTGCTTTTTAAAGCTGCGAAGCAT
Organism: Papio anubis; assembly: GCF_008728515.1. NCBI lineage: Eukaryota > Metazoa > Chordata > Mammalia > Primates > Cercopithecidae > Papio > Papio anubis. The sequence goes on along the minus strand of NC_044985.1, from coordinate 89,693,569 downwards.
GGCATTTTACAGAAGAGCTGACCTTTTAGCATAGTACCTGGATAACACTATGAAAATTGCTGGGGTAGACAGAGCAAAGGCAGAGGTTGTGGGGTGGGGAGAGACAGAGAAGGTGACATCCTCAGCTGAAGTGTGAAGGGATTCACAAAGATTAGAGCAGTCTCATATTCTCAACTAAGGCATGTACATAAAGATGCCACTTGGGGCATCAGATAAAGATACAGAAAGTTCACAAATTTTTGTCATCTTCTGTTACAGAAGGGGAATCACCAGGGTATATGGTAACTTAGTCGGTCACTACACTGGCTGCATTTTCCAGATATAATTTCTCGACGCCACACTTCTATGGGGCGCCTACAGGAATGTCAATCATTTAACAAGCATGCCTGGCCCCAAATGCATGACTGAATGTGGACAGCCGAGATAAAAGCCCTTAATGAGTGGCATATTAGTCATCACATGGTACCCTGGGCTGATCCCCTCCCCACTCCCCATTTCTTTCTCCGTCTTCAGCTGAGGTAGGACACTTCTTGAAATCTCAAGGTAGCACATGCTCTAGCCTTTCATCTTGTCTTTTCTTGGCAGGGCTGCTGTGGTTGAGACAGAGTAGCTCTTTGAAATAGAATAAGAGTGGGAGAGCACCATTCTTTCGGGAGGATGAAACGAACCAGATGAGAAAGTTGAGTGTGTGTGCTGAAGGGACATATCTGGATATTGTGAAAGAATGCTGAAAGTCTCTCCCAAGCAGCCAAAAAAAAAAAAAAAAATCATTAGTATTTTGTTCTCAGAAGGAACCCGGAGGCTTTTGGCCCAGGCAAACTTCTTTGGAGTGAATTTTATACCTCCCCAGTGGATTTTTAGCAGGAAGGTAAAAAATAAATGCTCCCAAGGCTGAGCCCTCGTACACTGAGATTCTTAAAATTTGCATTTTCTATCAATGAAATTGACTTCATTATTTAATCCGTCCTTTGTGTAGTATCATTAGCAACTTCTCTCTTACATCCTGTTCCCCTTGTTGCTTCAAGAAGACACATGAGCAGCAATGGTTACATCTTCACTAGACCTTCTCTGTGACGATGCAGCAAGATCTGGATACGCCAGGCCAGCCTACAAGGGCCTATTTGCCAGATGCTATGAATGCTTTAAGGGGCAGCACATTGGTACACTTCAAAATGGATTACTTTCTATTCTCTCATAATATTTAAATAAGTCAGGTGGACAGCCTTACATTTTAGTGGCTATAGATTCAGGCACACATTAACACCATGAAAGGAAAGCAAATGATCCCCTTTTCCCCCATATTTTACAACTGCTATTACAATGACCAATATAATACCAAAGTATACAGTTTTTAACCTTCGTACTCAATCCCATCATAGGTTGGGCCCAATAACCACCCTGGGCGAGGAGACAACATTTCAGTTCTTCCCTCTCCTCCCTTCTCTCATCCACCTCCTCCTGCTCTCAACTTAAATAGACTACTGTTTTTCCTACATCAGTCCCAGACTTGTTATTCTCTATGACTTATTCCAAGATTGGACGTAACTGATAAAAGCTAAACATTCATTATGAGCTTCTCTTTTATAAGGCAACATGAGACAGATCTGCTTCAGGGCTGGAGAGGTGGTTCCGTACACACCCAATGGCTGTTATCTTGACATTTCAAAGACACCAGAAGACAAGGGGGTCTTGTGTGAGTGTGCTAGGGGAACCTTCTCTTGGGTCAGGTGGGTCGGGGATGGGGATAGGGATGGGAGAGGCCACACTGCATCCCATGTGGCCTCTATTTCTTTAGGTACCTGGAGATGATAATGGCAGCCAACAGAAACCCAGCCAGAGCTAGATAAGGCAACAAAAAGCTTCAATCTCTTCTCCAAGTAAACAAAACTTGTACAGTATATTATTTTCCTGTAAAATGTACCCCAGGAGAAGTAACACAAGAGTTAAAGGGGCCCTCTCTGAACACTCACCCGCCCCCCCCCCCACAAACACACACACAATGAACCAGCCTCTCTCTCACACACCCACACACAGACAGCTATTCACACACACACATGTCTACTATGTACATACACACAGATCCAGGCTTCCCCTCACGTCTCCTGGCAGACTGTCCACTGAGAGGAGGTATGGGATAAGGCAAGGGGAAAAAACAAGCGAACCAGTCTCTGGAACAAAACCAGCTGAGCCTTGAGTTGTGGAGTGCTTGGGGGTGGATCTCTTCGGATAGTCCAAGATGCAGCATTAGAATTGGGTTTGTTGGTTTGGAATCAACAAAAAGGAAAAAGAAAAACCAAAAACCAAAATGAACCCAAGGAGGATGGTTGGGATTGCTAAGAATGCTCAGGGTTGGGGACCTGGGAGAGAGATGTCTGAGAGTTCACACAGAAACTAGGCGAGGAGAAAAAAGTGCAAAATCGAGGCAACGTGTTTGCAGTCTTTCTCGTTTGTTTTGGGTGCTGTTCTTGCTTCGGCCCTCAGCAGTGCGAGCCACGGTCTTGCTCTAGCTTAATGGTTAGGGTGGGCTCCACCGCCAGAGGGGCCCCGTTGGTGTAGTGGGAGGTTTTGTAGGTGATGGAGTGATCAGTCTTCTTGGCCGCATAGCGGAACCGGTGGTAGTGGAGCACCAGGGCCAGCGCGACGGAGACCAGCACCAGCACGGCGCCCCCGGCGGCCATTACGTAATACCAGTAGGCTGGGATGGGCTGCATGGGCACCGTGTCCACTGTGGGCTCGGTCCCTGGCAGGAGGGTGCCCCCTGGTGGAGAGACACAGAAGAGTGTTGCTAGGCTGAGAGCATGCAGACTAATCAAAAGACTAATTAAAAAGAAAGAAAGAAAGAAAGAAATACACACATGCTTTGGGACGTACAGGGAAGGGGATGGGGGACTAAGGTGGTACTCAGTCCTTAGCACCTGCTAAGCACTTCTCAACGATTGCATTATTTCCTACTTACCCCCTTGGGAGGTAGCTACTGTCAGACCCATTTTACAGATGAGGAAACAGAGGCGGAGAGAGGTTAAATTAAGTGGTTATACAGCTAGTTAAATAGTAAGTATGGGATTCAACCAAGAATGGTAGGATTACACATCTCTTTTCTTTCTGTTTAACCACAATTACTTTATAATATATGGAAGCATTATACTTCTCTCTCCCTCCATCTCCCTCTCTCTCTCTCACACACACATACACATACACAAATACATACAAGTAAATGATGCTGACATGACTTCTGGGATTCAGTGAGGCAGATTTCCTGAGTGGTGGAAACACCATATTTGGTCTGGCTGGCCAGCATTCTCAGCAACAATATATTAATTAGGCTGGCTAGACTTGAAGGTAAATTCCACTTTGGCTTGCCAAGGCTTCTGTGCCCATTGAAATTAGCCTGGTCTTGCCTAAACAGGTCAATCACCACTGTTAAGTCATGACTAATGCATCCTCATCTTTTTAATTGGATGGAGGATTTTTAAAAGCAGATTGGAAGGGAAGTTGCAACAAAAAAATGTGGGCACAAAATAACAGAGGGTATGTGAGAGCGAGAGTGAGTGAGACAGAGGGAGGGAGATAATTCTTAATGACAGAAAAGACAGAGCAGGGAAGAGAAGCTGGCAGAGTATTTAGAAGGCAACCACGTTCACTGGCCGCCGCTGGTTGCCATGGAGATTATGTAGTAGATTTAAGCCCAGGGTAACTCTGGGGAAAGACTGGCTGGAGTCCCACTCGATGCAAAGCAGTGTTACAACTTGATTCTCCCAAAGATTTACATCAGATGAGAATCTGGCCCAGAAAGGGACTAGGAGTTTTTGAGCTTGCCAAAACCAGACATGATCTTTACTTCTGAAAAATGATATATGCTTCTCCTATGAAAAATGCCTCCCTAGCTGCTTGTGTTAAGCCAGAAAGCTGCATCCTCTCTACTCATGGGGTGCCCCACGAGGGGGAGCCATGGGTGGGAAGTGCTGCTGGCTCCTTCATGCATTGGTGGTCCCCCTCTGCTCGAGATGCAGACGGGGCTCATTTATATTTTCATGCTTCCTTCCACTACCCACCCTGAGATTCAGAGCTCCTTAAGCAGAGGAACTTACTCTCATCACGAGGAATTTGCTGTCATCCATACCTAAGGGTTTATACAAAGAAGGCACTCAGTAAATGCTTGGTGAATCAAACACTGAACTGAGGCTAAGACTCCTATTTCTGAGTCGGCGTTCTCTAATTCCTGCAGCCTGAACATCAGAACTCTTCTCTTTGATTTGGGGAATAGGTGAGAGGTGGGTCAGACCTTCTAATGTCTTCTCAGAAGTGATAGAAAAATGAGAACATTTTTCTTGGAAAATATTCCAAAGCCTGCTCAGCTTCCTAGCTCTTAATCACTGCTTTCTCCTGCTGTTGGAATCCCCTTCTGCTAGAGTGCAGGTTCATTGGTACCGCTTGGGTGACCAGAAATCCCACAACATTGGCAGAGCTTTGACAAGGATGTGTTGCTCTGCACACACTTTGACAGCCACATCCACATCCCCTGGGGTATAAATGACCCCAGAATCCCAGGATCCCTTGAATGTCCCTTTCTTCATCTTCATCTTCTCCCACCTCATTGCCTACCCTCTTTGTCTTTGTCCCCAAACTAATTCTGTCTTTTATTAGTTTCATTACCATAGCAGAGAAAGGCCTCTCTCTCTCATATTTGTGGCCATGGTGGAAATTAGGCATAGAATCAGAGAGGAAGAGAAAGCAAGGTGCTGGAAATGGCTCCTTGAAATGGCCAGCTTGCAAGTCATAGTGAACTGGTGTCAACTCATTATTCAGGTCACTAAGAAGATCTGCTGCCTGGCAACCATCCTGCTGCTGGATTTTCGACATGAGCTCACAAAAATGCACAGGAAACATTCAAGTGTTAAGGGATGCCCCCGGAGTTCCTCAGAGACATCCCTCCTCTCCCCAAAGGGTATCCTGGGGTTTGTCTCTGATTTTCATGTGGCTCCATAGTGAGGGCTGCCCTCTAATGAGGCTGCAGCTCACCCATCAAGAAAAGGGAGGTGATAAATCCCTAGGGATTAGCTTTCCCTCCGAAGAAGTACCTGACCAGACCACAAAGGTTGGAGCACAAATTTTTGTCAAGCAGAACATGGTCACAACTACCTACATTCCCTCCATCACTACATCATCTTTGTTCAAAAGTCTGCTTTCCTTCAGCCAAAATGCTGGTTTCCAACACAAAATACACCACTCATGGCTTAAAGTGCTCAGGCTGGAGAAGGAGGAAGTCTTCATGCTCCTCTTACAGTGTTTTTTATGATAAGAGACAGTGTTAGGGCACGATGGAGAGAATCAAGGGCACCTGCTAAGCAAGGTGAAATCCTAGTACATGGATTACATATTTAGAATCAGAGACACAGACGTAGTCTCTCAGAATCCTGCTCTACTTGAAAGACAAATTCCACTTTAGGTAAGACCCTCTTCCCCTTCTCTACCTATCCTTCTCTCCCCTGAAATTATCAACATGTAGAAAACTTCAGTGACAAATATCTATTTGGGGGACATTATACTGGCTCCTTAAACATTTCCTTTGGGCATTTGTTTGGAGAAATGAAAAATAGTACTATGTGAATTCATGCTTTTAATGTTGAAAGGTTAGAAATAACGTTAATGTTAGAAAAGAGAGGATACGACTAGCAACCCCTTCCTGATCCCCTATAAGCAACTCTTGGTTGACTTGCAGTTGGGTTTAAAAGTTTCTCAGAACATTCACCAGCTAAAGAGAGTCAACTCCAAAGGCAGGTGGAGTGTGCTGGTTTAGAATCTGGCTCTGTTCTAGCCTCTCTGAGGCTGTATGCTAATGAGGCTGTGGTTTGCCAGCCAGAGAAAAGGAAGATGATAAATCAGTAGGGGTTGAATTCACACCCAAAGCACCTTCCCAGATAAAAGCAGCAATCCAATGAATGCCAGATGGACGGATGAATGGATAGGTGGATGGATAAATGGATGGATGGCATAGAGGAATATATGTGGACCAGTGTTCAGACTCCCTGGAAAATGTTGATGACCTACTGGTACTTCCCTGGAGAGTTATTTTCAGAAAGTGCTATGGATTTTGCTAGCTCATACGGCACCTCGTTGGGAAATTAGAAAAAGGCGCCCACTTTAGGTGGATGTCACCTGCACCAGATGCCCGAATTGTTGAGTTGTGCAATTTTAGCTTCACTTGCCCCTTCAGCCATCTGGGGTGATCGAGCCATTGCTTGACAAAAAAGGAGCCTGGGCTAGGTGGGTGAAAGTGTAGGTGAGAATTCAACCTTGCCTGGAGTTGGTTGATCTGTTGACCTGAAGTTTCCCTTTGATTGACCTAATTTCCACCGCTTACTCGATGTCTTTTTTCAACTGGAAAGAAAATGCTTTCAATTCCGGAACTATTTTTCATTAATTCCCACCCCAAATTCTCTACAAAGTTTTCCCATTGTGTGAGATAATGAGAAACAGATATTTAAATAGTCAATAACTCAACTCCAAGTGATTTGCAAGGTTGCACAGGCTCCCATCTGTAAAAGTTCTGAGTCCCCTAGAGAAAAGCAATGCAAACACAAAGAATTTGAATTTTGAGAAACACTAAAGTTTGAGAAACCAGGCATGGGAGAAAATAAGAAAAACAATTACACATGAGGTAGTGCTCCTGTCATTCCTATCTGCAAATAGGGTTACTGAATTAATATGCAATTGGGAAACATGTCTGTAACAACGGCTACCCTGAGTGGACATTTCCTTCGATGGGCTTCACATGAACCATTTTGTTTATTCCTCATGACCCTCCAAAGGGAGACCTGAGAGCTTGAGAGGACAAGTGATTTTCTCCTGGTTTCACTTGGAGGATAATTGTGGAGAAAGGCAGAGCAGCACTCAGTGAAACCCAAGAGATGGCCCAGGGTCCTCCGAGGACCTGTACACTGCTAGCAAGTGGCAGAGTCACGGCTGGAACCAGGTGGACAAAACCCCGCCTGTGATCTAACCCAGGGGTCAGCTCATTGTGGCCTGTGGGCCAAATCCAGCCCACTGCCTGTTTGTGTAAATCAAGTTTTGTTGGAACACAGACACCCTCATTTGTTTACATATTGCTTATGGATGCTTTTATGCCACAATGGCAGAGCTGAGTACTTGCAACAGAGACTGTATGTCTTGTAAAACCCAAGATATTTACTGTCTGGCCTTTTACAGAACAAGTCTGCAGATTCCTTGCTCTAACCAAGTAGGGAGGGAAGAGGAAACAGTCCTCTTCCTTTCTGTCTCCTATTTCTGTCTGAACCTGTCTGAGGATTGGCGTGTCTCAGTCAAGTCAGTTTCTCACGGAATCACTGAAATGAGAAAGCATATACTATAGCTGCATTGATGAAATGTCATCTGGACCTGGGGGAGTCACCCAGGTTTCCAAAAGAAGTGTTTTGAAAGACACCAAGGGTAAGCCTTCTCTCCCTCTCTTTCAAAAAGGGCTCACTGCATGTCAGAATTGTTTCAGGACTGGCCTGTCTGCACAATCCTTTCTGTACAGGTTAAAAATGAAGTGCTGGTGAAGGAACATTTCAGATAAAAGGTTTATTTAATTTGTGAGATTAAACAAACAGAAAAAGGTTGGCTCCTCTAGATAAGTTTACAGAAGATAGTAGAAGAATGTGGTCACGCCCTCTGGTGTGTTTGGAAAAAGACGCACAAGAACAAAGGCATCCCTGAGAACTGACTCTTTCCATCTGCCTATAAGCATGGTGTGGCGGGAGGCGCCGGGCTGTTTTCAGTGAGTTGGCAGAAACCATGTGGATTGCTCCCACATCTAGAGGCATTTTTAAATGCCTCCGAATTCAGATCTCTGACTGGCTGAAGTCTCGGACGCTTTACACTCTTTGGTGGCACTGATGCTACTTTCTGTAAACTGAGTCTTGTCCCTGTGTTCTTGGAGGGAAACGTTGGTGAAAAACATTTTCTTCCACCCCTAGATAAGCTGGCCTTGACAGCTGTTTACATGAGTGGTAAACTGATGGAGAGGGGACGTGTCAGGCCTCTGTAGCAGGAGAGGCAGCATGCTCCAGCGAACCTCACAAAGAACACCTCCGTGTCCCCCGGGGAAGGATGACCACCAAGCAGTTACCCGCCTCACACATCTGATCTCCATGCTTTCTTGTTCCGCAACACCTAGCCTTAATCTGGCAGCTGGAGACATAAGGGGGTGGGGGCAAGGAGGAGGATTCACACACTACAGCTGCCTATCTGGAACCCTGGCAGGGGTTAGGAACACTTCTCTGCTTTTCATCAGACGGTTATGTGCAAACCATTTAACCCTCTCTGCATCTCAGAAGTGCTTCTAGGAGAAGGAGGCATGGGAGGAAGGGAGTCCAGGGAGAAAGGGAATATGAGGCCAGGCCCTGGGATGGGGGACCTTACCCTGGCAGACAAAGCTTTGGGAGGCAGGCAATAGAGGGTGAGGGTGGGAATGGGGAAGGAGAGATGACGGTGCAAAATGCAGAGATCGGCCAGTTGGCACCAAAGAAACAGAACTTAAAGCCTGAGGAATAGAGTCAAATGCCTGCCAGCATTACTCCAAAATGGGCCTCTCTTAATACTGCTCCCCTCTATGCCCAAGAGACAGCTGTGGATGTGCACTTTCTCCTGGTTTTGTCTGGATGAGAACTGTGGAGGACTGCAGAAAGGCACCTAGGGAGACCCAAGAAATGGGGCCCTGGACCTCAGGAATGGTGTGAGTCATAAACCCCACATTCCCAGCCGAAACAGGAGACACTGATGTTCCTTTTAGCATCCACTATCGTAAGACAGTCATTCTGAATCCTTCCCTCTGACAACCACCTTCCACAGGTGCACCCAGCTGGGATTTCCATGAGTCTCTCACAGGTAGGGCATCAGATCGTTTCTCTGCCCCTGCTTTGCTCAGATCGCACAGCCTCTAACATGAACAAAAACTCTTGCCTCCAAGGTGAGCTGCTAAAAATAACCACCTGGTCAACAACCCCAGAACTCTGATTATGGGCTTTATATATTTTTACTGGCTTCTTTATTGTTCTTTTTTCTTTTATTGAAAAAAGAAAGTATTGGGTAAGAGGAAATATCCATCACCTTAATTACACCACTTTTCGGTTCTTTTTTCCCCCTCTATACACACGGTTTTTCATTTGTTGAAGCTCAAATCCTAGAAAAAGATACATGACGGCACCATGTTTATAGCCACTGCTTTAAAAAAGAAAAGAATGCACACCCAGGCTACATTGTTTAAAATGTGACTCATAACAACCACAAAAAAGGGTCTTTTTAAAAAATCACATGACAACACAGTTTATTCATTCTGTCTTCTCTTTCTGTCTTCTCAACACAGATCTCTTTTTCTTCCAAGCTTTTTCTTCATTACTGACTCACATCCTGGTACACAATGTGTGTATGTGTGTGTGTGTATGTATATATATATATGTGTGTATATATATACACACACACAGCAGAAAACACAGGATGATTTAAATTTAAAAAATTATTGCATGGCAAGAAATCAGTAAGAGGCGGAAAATGAAAGATACTTCAAAATACAAAAGATCGAGACCATCTAATAACCGCAGGTCCAAAGGCCACTTTTACTGTATTTCCCTAAAGATTTTCCTATACATTGATTGCTCCTAAAGAATGAGATTACTTCTGTTGCATGATTAATTTATAAAGGAAAAGAAAAACACTCCAATTTGAAAAACGTACTAACAATGTAAATGCTATGGTTGGTAGTGTTTCAACATCAACTTTCCATACCTTGCCTGCCCAAACCTGATATATCTGTTTCCATTTTTTGAGGGAAAAGGCTGATTTTACGCCCTGATCAAGAGAGGACTCCTGCTGTCCTGACCATAAGAGGAATAGTATATGAGTCACTAGGTTAGATGGAACACACAGTCCCCTCCTCTCTCAAACAGAAAAGTTTGCTGGCACAGAGTTGCATGCTGTGGTCAAACAGGGCTCAGCCAGAAAGGAGATACCCATGGCACTAGATTAATCTGGTTACCAATTCAGATCTCCGTGTAAAATGTGCCAAGGTGAATGAAATTCTCCATTCCCAGTTCAGATTCTGCTCTTTACTGTGTCCATTGGCGAAGTCTCTGCTCCCCAAGCCTTGGTTTCTTCTTCCCAAAGATGCTTGCCATCCTCCAGGACGAAAGCCATGGCTCAATCCATGCAACTTGTGCACTGCCTTTGCTTAGCCTCAAAGCGGCCCACCAGGAGCACCCTGGAAATTCTTACCTTCAAGTTACTAAGCCCTGTGTTTATTTTGGCTAAATGAGCCCTGCCGCTCAGATGAGATTTTATGTGTATATTTTTTACAAGAGAGCATGACTGGCCTGTGAAGTCTCATGGTAAGCACAGTTTCAAGGAGAGTGCACGTGCCCTGGTCTGCTTATTCTCTTACAGAAGTGAAGCACTTAGCACTTAGCCACTGTACTTGTCAGTCATGGCCTGACACGGTGTGCACACAAAACAGTGTCTGCAGCAGCTACTGGCACGTCTTTACCCAGCCTTTCTGGGAGCTGTGAGTCTCCACAACCCAAAGAGAGTCAGGTGAAACAACATCCACGTTTCACTTCACCAACATAAGCATTACCTTGGGTCCTGAAGGTTAGAACTCGAATTCGACTGTAATCCAAGTCGTTCAGTTTGGCTCTCAGCTTTCCTTCCAGTACTTTGGATTTACATTAACATAAACCTCACCCCTAGAGAGCACCAGTGTATGCACATGAATACTCTTAATACTTTTACAACTGTGGGACAGGGAGTGGGCGTGGGGTTGAGACGCGAGGAAGGGTAAGAAAGGAAATATATTCTATGTCGGTCTGTCATTCCCCTGTCGTCTGCAGCTTTGTTCCTCACTGGCTGTCTTAGAGCTGATGAGTGGCAAACTGGGTGAGATGATTTGGAGTCAGGGAGCACATCTAGGTGGCAAACCAGGAATTCATCTCTTTCTAGCCCAGAGCTGGACAGATTAATGAGAGTGAAGATAACTAGTCTAGACGTCAGATATAAAAATGGCTGCCCTTATCTCTGCAATGCTGCCACTTGTGGGGGTGAGCCCAGCCAGTACAAAGAGGGCACAGCAATCCTCACAATTGCTGGCATCAAACAGGTCATGAAGAACCCCCATCATTCAGTGAGGGTGTTTCTGTGTGTGCTTTTACACTCAAGCCAACTGCAGTGATGCATTTAGAGTGGCTCCTAAATGTTTGGCATTAGAAACCAGTGTGGGAACTTCAGCAGTGTCAGCTAATAGGACTGCAAAGAGGGAAAAATGTAAAATCTGCTGCATTGTAACAGCACAAACGACATTGCATCACCCAAGGCTAGAGGCCTTTTTTTTTTTTAACCTGGATAAGGCAAGCATCCCCAATTCTTCTCACTTTGCTCTGCTCTCTCTTTGCTTTCTTGGGGGAGAACACATCCTTTCCGATTTTCAGTCCTGCATTTAAAGTGCTCTAGCTCCAGTCATCGAATGCACCTCCTTATTCCCTTGGCTGGACATCAGGTCCTAAATCTGGCAATTCTTCCTCCTGAGGCTACCACTTCCGTGTCTCTTTCCTAACTTCCTTCCCTCACAAGCGGCCTGCCACCGTGCCTCACTGAGGGTTAACTGAGACTGATGCCTTGGTACCCTGGAACTGGAAAGAAACCATCTTCAGGCTAAGATAAATCATTGCCACCTCATTTCACTTTTAATTTATACTGAATTTTTTTCTTTTTTTGGTTCAGTCTTCCCACAGTGTCTGCTTTCTCACCACTCCTGCATTTTCAGCCTCATTGCTCCCTGTTGGACAATGCAAGGCTGAAAGGTTTATCTGCAACCGATTTGTCTCTATTAATAGGTTTCTAAACTTTAATTAAACAAGAGACAGTGAGGATCTCAATCCCCTTTCCCGCGTCTACAGGTGTTGCTAGTGCCATCTAGTGGCAGGAAGGTGTGGCGTCTCTTTTCTCCTGCGAGATTTGACAAATTTGGAGGTTGACTCCCCCCACCAAATTCACACCACATGGGGGAAGGAAAAAGCATGCAAAAAAATAAATTTTTTTTTTTACCTTTAAAATTCTCACCTGCAAAAGCTGAGATGGGTTCTGAAAAAAACAAACCAAAAATTGGACTTAGTTAAAGGGAAGAAATAACTGGGTGAATTTAGGGTGAATAATTGGATGAATATTATAAAGATGACTGCACTAGGTTTTTTTGTACCACTCCGTGGAGAGTGCCCCACATCTTCCACATGTTCTAGGCTGGCTCTAACACATCATCACCATGGGGTGGGGGGGGGGGGGCAGGGTGGGATTCTCAAAGTTGCTTTGAAACAAAAAGTCCTTCAGAGAGAAATGGGTCCCAAAAGCATTGTAATCAGTCACTTACTGCTGATTGCTTTCTCAGAGCCTGGATTACTTTTAGATGCCCGGGGCCTGAGAGTTGCCCGGAGGGACTGGGGTGGTCCCAGGTGCTTCTGACATCATCAAGCACACACATGCCCGGGCTCGTGTGCCAAGAAAGGCAGTTGGTGAGTTACTGCAGCCACTCTGCTGACTGAAAGCAGCCCCCACGCCTTCTCAGGGTTCCCCTCTTGGTTTGGGGAATGTCCACAGCTCTGAAGGGACACAGTCAGGGTAACCTCATCTGCAGCAGGAGACCCTGAAGAAAATGTGTACATCTCAGGTGGACTGCCTGCGCAGGTGCTTTTGACCAAGATGATGGTTATGATATCCTTCTCGTGCCAGTCACCTGGCCTGAAATATCTAATCCTACAACGACTTTGGAATCTTGGGCATTAGAGGCATTCTTTTTAAAGAAAAATCTGAAATCTTACTTCAAATGCCACAGTTTGTTCTGCAATTCATTCATGTAAAAGAGCTACTCAGGTAATTGTGTTATCACTCTTACATAACATATGTACTATTTTTGCTCACCGGTAAAGGCTTCCATTAAATCCATCAAACCTTTCCAGCATATAATTTTGACTGGCATTTGCTTTCGTCCTCTAGCATTTTCTTTGCGAAAAGCTGGGGTTTGCTGATGGGGTCTTGGCACCCTGAACCTCCATGTACTTAGTGCATGTCTATTTCTGATTGGGAACAGGGATCTAAACCTTCCCCTCACTCACACCACCTCCCACCCTGAACCCAGCATAAGACACAACTACACCCACACCTTACCTCCTGCAGAGACTGTTGCTGCCCCACCCACTGGGTAACAACTGCATTGGAAAATGGTGTCCTGCCTCCTCTTGCTTATCCCAGCCCTTGGTGCCTTATTTGAAAGAGCCACGAAGAGACAGATATTCACATACCCATGCAGTTCTCCAGTGGGACATCAGTGCTTATCCGAATGTCATCAATGGCAATCTCTCCCGAACGTCCTTTCCCTATCACTCCCTCGAACACAATCTAGAAGCCGGAAGAATACGAGCCATGGTTAACTGAGTCTCTTAGTCCAAACAGTGCAAAGATTTCCAAGTTTCTGTTAGCTGCAGCTTAAAGCGTGTGTGTGTGTGTGTGTGTGTGTGTGTGTGATTGCACCTGGTACACATCTGTTGACCACATGGCTACAGCTCTTGAAATCTTAATTTAAAATGAGTTTGTTCAAATCAAATGCATATTTAAGGGGGTAAGAAAATATAACAAGGTGGTGGATATTGTTGTCCAGTAACTAGAATGTATTGATTAAAAGGGCCATAATCAGAGAATATTGAAAGGGGGGTTGAAACTTCCCTCACTATTTTCAAGGTTCCTGTCTCATAAATCTTTCAAATGCCCAATCCAGGTATTTGAAAACTCAGAAGATACGAGTGGGTGGGGGTAATGTGAGAAATACAGCACATAGGTTTGGATTTGTGCTTCTTATTATAAATTGCCTTAGGGCTTCATTATTACAACTCGGAGGAAAGAATTTGTTTTTACACCAGCCGTTTATTGAGCACCCACTATGCGCTGGACACAAGGATAGTGACAAAGCCTATTAAGACAAGATCTCTGTTCAGAGAAGCTCACCCATCTAGTGGCTGAGACACAAATGCAAACAGGTAGTTACAATACAATGCTCTCAGGCAAGTAAGTGGGGACCCAGATGGGGGTGGAGAGGGTCTCAGGATGCCTTGCAACCTCAAGGGGCAGGGACTGCAGGCTGTACACAGAAGCCCCTGGGCTCTATGGTCTTCAATCATTCCTCATGCTCGCCCTCCCCAGGTTCCTCTCTGCAAACTAGCACATGTCCTCTGGCAAGCTGGGTGAGCAGTTGGCTGCGGCACCAGCCATCTGTTGCTGCTCCTCGTCTGGGGAGGAGAAGGTTAATGCTTTGGCTGGTTCTCAGTCACCTCTTCCACAGTGTGTCTACTCCTACCCAAGTTGCAACCACGGCTGAACATACCCATCTGTGCCTCAGTCTCCTGCTCTGTGGGGCAGAGATAACAGAACTCCATCCCGGGAGCTGGTGAGAGAGAGAGAGCACTCACTCAGGAGCCTCTCACATCTGCTGGCCACTGAGCACGAACAGCACCCGTTCCCCTTCCTGTGTTCACACTCCCTGGGACAGGTCTGGGAGATTATCCTATTTCCTCCCCAGATCTGAAGGGGCTCCACAGACCTCTTTTCTTGTGTGTGGAGTGTTTGTTTGTGTTTATTTCCCTGGCTTCTGTGTCCCTTTGTCAGCTTACCTGATTGCAATCTAAAATAAAATGGAGAGGAGAAACATTTGTTGGAGATTTCAGCAATATAAAAGGCAACAGGAGGAACAAAGAACCAAGTCTGCGTGTAGAGATAGGCATATTCTGAATAACAAATAAGAGTGTCATTCAGTTGCCATGGTAACGTGAGAAACACAATGAAAACAGTAGCGCTTAACCACGTTCCCTAATGATGAATGGGCTCGGCTCTTTGAAATATTGAAATACGGATCACAAGATTCCCTTTTTGCTCACCCCACCTGGTACTCCATGTCGTAGCTGGGCAGGATGATCCGCCCGTGCTTCCACTCGCCGCCCTGGTCCTCGCGGATGACCCACAGCAGCTTGCTCTCCTGGCTGGCTTCCCGCACCACCTGCAGCGCCACCCCGCGGCCGCCCGTGGCCTGGTACTGGAACTCCATGCACACCGGGCTTCGGGGCAGGTGGACCGGCGGGCTGATGAGCCGCGCATACTGGCCCTCTCTCCGGCTGTCACTCTGCAGCCGCAAGAAATTCCTGTCATCTGGCGGAAACAAACCCAAACAGAGGTTCTTGATAAACACTTGGGAGAGACACCAGTGTGCTGCTGTGGCCTCTCCAGGGGAAAGTTGGGACTGAGTTTCGGTGTCTTTGGTTTATTCATGTCCTTGTTCTCCAGGCTCTGTGACCCTTTCTTAAGGTTCCTGCAGAGCCTTGATTCAAATGCTGTGTCTTCTTAAAGCCCTTTCTTGAGTCTCTAAGTCAAATCGGCCCCTCCTGCCTATTTCCAGGTATCATTTCCTTTCCATCTCTTTCACGTGGAGCACCCAGCGCGGCCGCCTTACGTCTTGGCTAGTCGTGCGTGTGCCCTTCTTCTCCCTCTAGATTCTGCAAGGCCAAACCCACATCTTATTCATCATTAACTCACCCAAAGGGCCAGTGCAATCTGATGGACTGAATTACAAGGGAACAGATTATAGGGGGTGAGGTGGCTGCTAGATTGGAGGGTGACTATGACCAGGTGGTTGATGCTTCCAGCCCTGGCCATCTTGGCTGGGTACTGTCCAAATGGCTGACATGTAAAACCTTCTGTCTCCGTCAGTGCTCCTAGATGATGCTCGGGCTCTAGTGATTGTGACTCGGAAGCCCAGTGTCACCTTCAAGCAGAACAGAGGGTGGGAGCTGAAAGGGGTGATTCAGGGAGGCTTGAACTTGGCCTTTCTCAGACAGCCAGGCACATATGGCTCCAATGATAAAGGTGCTGTCATTATTATTAACAAAGGCTGTGTGTTTAGCAGAGAATATATGTGTTCTGGGAAATTAAGGGTTTACCAATCCAAATGTTTAGAGAATGGCCTTTTGGCTGATTGGTTTCAAATTCATCAGACACTCATGTGGAAGACCGAGTTCTTGTTGTTGTTGGCAGACTACATGCCTTACAGAACACAGGTGTGACCTGCACCTTCAAATCCAACTTGTACAGGACCGTTCTGGCCACTTGTACAGAGAACAAGGTGGCATTTGGTGAGGAAATCTCACTACCTCTTTTTGGCCCTGAAACATAGGGGCATCTGAGGCTGAATACTTCTGCAAGATGTCAGGGCCACTTTTCTACCACATGTGCAGCATGTAACATGGGCATGTCAGATGCCTTAGGATCATGTTAGTGTGAGGTCATGTTAACCTGGGACAGGTGCACAGAGCTTTCTTACACCACAGGGAACGTGAACATCCTGGACTTGTCACAGTAGATGGGCTAGGATTCTAGAGCCTAGAATCAATGAAATAGTCCCTGGACCACTGCTTTGCTATTATTAATCTTGCTGACCTCACCTGTCTAGGTGAGCGCTGAGCCTGTGCTGGACCTCCCATCAGTGGCCCAGAAACAGCTCTTCCCTTCTCGGCTCCCCAGCTGCCTCACCTACCTCCCTGCTCCCCTAAGCCCCTTCCTGTTAGACTATCTGGGATTAGTGCTTCAGAAGCTATGCTCCCCTGAAGTCAAATGAGACCAGTTTAGTATGCGTATGTGGGATTCCAGTTTGTGCCTCCTCAACCATCCAAAGCCATGTCTGTCTACATACCCCACAAGGTGTGACCTCTGCGAGGCCAAAATCAGCACAGATAACTAAAAGGCAGCTGTCTACAGAAGAGAATTAATAATGGTGTCTGCTGAGGGTGGATACACCAATGCCATATCAGACCCTCAAAGATCTTTTAAACCTGTGCTTCCCCTATCAGATCTTACTATTACTGCTGTTAATGATAATAATTAAAGCTCATTCTTGCATAATGCTTTACAGGTTACAAGCACATTTACATGCAATATTTCATTTCATCCTTTCTATATTATTGTGAGCTAGGACTTACTACCCTTACTTTGCACCTGATGAAGAAACAGGATCAGAAAGGTTAAAGTGATTTGTCCAAGGTAGAGAGGCGACTGCAATGGCAGAGCCCAGACCTGACTGCAGGTTTTCCACCTTCATGCAATAAGTTCTTTATTTCAGCTGCTCTGCAGGTAGCTTGCCCCAAGTCCTTGCAATCAATCACACTCTGTTTGAGGCAAACTGGCTTCCCCACTGGGTCCATTGCTGCTTTTTCTCCTCTTAGCTGTAATTCTCCACTCCTCGAACCACTCCACCTACCCCGTCTCTTTGGCTAGTTCTTCTCCTAACGATTCTGGCACACGCAACATTAATCCCCTTCTTTTCTCAACAACTCTAGCATTTACTGACTGTACTGCTGATTTTACCTTGTTTTTAAAAGGATTTCAGGCCATTTTCCATGGATTTCAGCAGGTAATCACTCACTGCCTGGCGTTATAATTTAACTGGTTTTTTGGTGTGTCTTATTACCCCAGTTATATTGTAAATGCTGGTCTTACAAATAATAAGGTTTAACACTGCTTCTTCTCTCTACCCCTAGACAGTGCTATATATATGCCACTCCTCAAGAAAATTTTGTTTCTATGAATGAATGGATGAATGGAGAATGATAAATACATGGTTAAGAATGATATGAGGCTATACATTGGAAATGAGGACAGGAGAATCAGCTAGCTTCTCATAATCCCTTCGATATAATCCCTTCACAACTCCCTCTACCCTCCCAAGCCAACAGAACCTTTCAAAGGTGAGGTGCACCAGTAATGGCAAGGTGGCTTGTAGAAGCACCTAGTGTACCGAGACACCAGTGAGAACCCTTCAAATGCTCCCACGCTCCCGGTAATTTCCAAGCCCTTACTGTTGCCAGCTCATATATAAAGGAAACCAGATTTTAGAGATTTATTATTCAGCCTTCTTCCTTCACAGTTTCGCAAATAAGACCCACTTGCTGCCTGAAAATTGTTTGGCAGAAATACTATCACTTGTGTGAATTTACATTCTTAAGCGGCAGGGAAATCATGGCATCATGGTTAGAATTTGGTAAGTAAGATGTGTGTGGAGGTGTGAAGAACTGGGCTGAGTGGATTGTATCTGGGTCTGTTCTATTTACCCATCCTGTTACTAAAACTCCAGGCACAGCCAGGCCAAAGGTTTCACAGTCTGCCCCTTCCAGTGACTGCCCCCCAGGTAGCCCCCTCCCCTCTCCTCTCCCTCTCACGATAAAATGACAATCTCTATGCATGATTTAAGGGACCATTGCAAGACCGGGGAGTTAATGCTAGTGGCATGCTTAGCACGAGCAGCTGAAGGATCATAATTCAGTGCTGACATCTGAGCTAATCCACTAGTTTGCAGAATCTCCAGACGAGCAGGCCTCTGGATTTTACTTCGTTAAATCATTTGTGCCCCACTTGTCTGTTAAGTGCTATGAGCTCCAGGGAAGAAAGATGATATGTAAATTTAAGGAATTAGCAGTAGACATCAGTCAGAGAGATGCTGAGCTGCAAAGCGCCTGTCACTGAGAGAGGCCTGATTAGAACCAGGGACATCATGAAGGAATGACTCAGACCAGGAAAAGCCCAAGGAAGGGAGAAGAAGAGCAGGGGGAAAGGAATGAACACATTGAACACCTGCTGCCTGTGTGCGATCGCATGGGAGGCTTTACCTGCCTCCTCTGATGTCACCTTCCCTGTGAAATCTAGTCCTGCAAAATAAACACCATCTTCTCTATTTTCACCAAAAAGAAACTGAGGCTCAGAGAATTGAAGTGATGTAGGATTTGAATCCTGATTGGACTGAGTAAACCTGCCAGAGCATAGCTTCTCATCTGGGTTGGACTCCCAGCCTAACTCACTAAGCTTTTAAAGCCTCAGTCTTTCTATCTGCAAAATGGATTCAAAGACAGTGTTACTGCATAGAGTTGGGGGAAGAGTAAATGGAATGAGCCATGTAAAGTATTTTGCACAGTAACAAGGACACAGTAAGAGCTCAGGAAAAGTTATTACTATTAATATCACTCTACACACTGCCTCCTATGCTTGCCTTTATTTTACTTGGAAAGAAAAAGGATAGAAAGACTGCCAATAACCCAGGAAGGCCAATCCAAGACTCAAAAAGAAGTATGTTTGGCATGAGGGCAGTAAAGATGTTCTCTGGAATAAGACTGGTTCCCCCTATCTGCTCTTTCTCCAAAAACCAGCCGGCCCCAAGTTTTCCATCCTGCAAGGTTCACTACAGGTCTTTTGTGTTCATCACAGTAGATGAAATAAAATACTACATGATCCTGGAACAAGAGTGGGACCTCAAGTGACCTTAGGGCAGGCCAGTCCTGACTCCCAGAGGAACCATGCCAAAAGCATCTGAGAACAGCTGTCCACCCTTTACTTTAAATTCTCCAGAGAAGGAGTTTCCATAGGCCACGTCTGTAGTGTGTTTTCTAGGTTACAACCCTAACCATCAGGAACTTCTTAAATTCAGTTTAAAGTTTTCCTGCTGTCATTTAGAGACATTTCCTCCTTCTACCCCTGATGGAGCACAGCCAATTTCTGTTCTCCGACTTAAGAGACATTTTCACTTGTGAAGAATTAAAACTTGTAGTCTTTGCTTCTCTAGGAACCCTTGCCCCTTCAAATGTCTACTTCCTAGGGCATGGTTCAAATGTCTATTTTCTAGGGCATGGTTCAAATGTCTACTTCCTAGGGCAG
The DNA here is from genome assembly GCF_008728515.1 of Papio anubis. Classification (NCBI taxonomy): domain Eukaryota; kingdom Metazoa; phylum Chordata; class Mammalia; order Primates; family Cercopithecidae; genus Papio; species Papio anubis. Next base: position 89,673,793 of record NC_044985.1, on the reverse strand, counting down.
TGTTGGTTTTCCACTGACCCTTCTTCCAAGCTACTATAAATGCTTCAGCTCTTTTAAGTCATGGCACCCACACATAGATACTGAGATCAAACACGGGCTGCAACTGAAGTTTGTTCTTCTGGAATCTCCCGCTTTATGGCCCACCACTGTCAGACACAGAAGGTGTTCTAAGTATACAGTGGCTACTGATTACTTGACAGTGAATAAAGCTCGTATGGTGGGGGCGGGGGGCTACTTTTTTATTTACTTGAAGCTTGAGGTAAAGCCCTTTGGATTGTCAAGAGGTTGCCTGAACATGACGACTGACCAGCTAAGAACCAGCCCTGCCTGTTGGAAGCTGCCTTCTTGTTCTTGTAGCTGATGGCTATGACGCCAGCAATGGACAGCTTCCAAGAAAAAGACAATGGAAAGGAAATATGTTCGATTGCTGAAAGAGAATGAAGAAATAATGTCCCAGAGATACAATCCCTCTCCTCCTGGACCTGACATATTTGGGAGGCATTTTGCTGGGTCCTTGACCCAAAATATGTGTTGTTGCCAATGACACAGGGAAAACAATCGCCTGGGAATGAACAACGGGAGTTCAAAAGGGTGAAGAGGAAGCACAGAGGACAGGGCCATTCAGCATTTTAACCTGCTGCTGTCTCTGGAAAGGTCTCTTGATATTTCACCTGGCGATTTACGGCCGCATCTGGCTTCAGCTGCTTAAGTGTCATGTGAACATGTGACTGCAACTGGCCCAACAGCAATGGAATCAGTTGTGTCTACACCTCACCAAACCCTGAAATAAATCACCAGCTTGATCCTCCTGGCTATCACAAAGCCAAACACACCATCTGTCCAACACGTACATCTCCTGGCTAGCATCTTGCCCTCCTACTAGAACGACCATCTGAAAGAATATTTAGTGCTGCAGGAGATGTAGTCTCTTCGCATAGTCCATGCTTAAAACATGAGTCAGCCCTCAGCTGGCCTTCCAAGGTCAGCCTATCTCTGCTAAGGTCCTCAAATTAGCAACCAGTTAAGGGAAACACTGACTTTGGATAAACTTAGCAAGATGTTCTCAAGGTTTACAACAGACCGTTTTGTGGACAGTGAAGGTTTCAGTCCTAGTCCTTGCAGGAATCTACCCAGAGCTGTCTTTTGCTATGTCGGCTTTCATGAAGGTTTTGCCATTGAGGCAGTCTTGTCGTTCTGCCCCTTCGTTATCAATCCACACACTGCTGGGGGACTCAACCAATCATGATTTGCAGGAAAAAAAAAGGGTAAAGAAAGCTTCTTCCTGCTGTTATTTTTTCCTACAAAGCCAGGGACATTTTTCTACCTTCCTTAAAGAAGGGCTTCTACCCTTTTCTTTTCCAGTTGAAATTATTCCTTGACTATTGGCTTTCTTTTAGCCAAGCTGCTCCTGATCTTTAATTATCTATCATGGTCCAGAGCCCAGGAAGTTCTGTCTCTGGATTTGCAGTGTCTGTGCCCCAGCCAAGTCACAGTAACCTCTTTCTGAAGACAGTTCAATCTAACAGCAATTCAATGAATTGTGTGCTGCCATTGGTCCCACCCGATCTTTTGAACTCAGAGTTGCTTTTCAATTCAGTCACCACTTGCTCACTGTCAAAAAATCAAGCCCATTATGAGTAAATTCACTTATCAATTATTTCCTCTGATTTCTCGGCAACCATCCACTCACCATACCCACCCACGCTTCACTTAATTTTCTTGTGTGTGCCTCCAGTGAATCAAGGCTCTGGTCTCCCACTCGAACGGAATTCATTCAGTGGCCCAATCTGCATCAAAATAGCCCCAATGAGGTGTTAACAATCTTACCACTTAAATTTGAAGGAATAGCCAGTCACCGTTTGTAAAATTTGGATCTTTCATAACATTAAGATTCTCGACTTACTCCCACTTGAGCTTGTTTTTGAGCCTAGAGTAAAGGTTCTGTTCCCTCAATCCTATAGGCTGTGGCTAGGCAGTCAAACCTCTGCTCGATATCAGGTTCGCTTGTTTTCTTTCTATCTATCACTTTCATGATTTAAAGTCATTGAAGTAATACTGTAATCAGACTTCACAAGGCCAGCCCACGAATCAAAGAGTACACATATAGGGGGAACACACACTGGAGGGTTCTGAAGCTGACCTGGCCTAGTACCCTTTATCTCATCTTGTGTCGTTCCTGACAATAATAATGACTACAGCAATCACAATGATGATGATTATTGACCTTACTTAGTATTAATATTTACTTACAATGCTCTTTTTGATTAGTCACAATAGTTCCTACACCATCTAATGCCATGTTACTTGCTTACTTTACTGTAGTTATCCAGTGAGGGAGAATAAAACAGCTATAAAGATACCAGCCACTGAACACTCCCATCAAGAGATCTCAGAGAAGACACATCCCTCCATTACTTGCTTCTCGGTTCACACCAAAACCAGGGAACTAAAGCATCAGCAAGGGTCCCTGGAGGTTGCTCTCATGTTGATGACCAAAGCACCAGAGTGGTGTTGTTCGATACAACACTCTGTGATGATGCCGTGTATACAGTGACATGCCCTGTCTATACACTGACCAATACAGTGTAGCTATTGTGCCGTTGGAATGTGGCTGGTGGGACAGCAGAACTGAAGTTTTGACTGCAGTCATTTTAATTAATTAAAATAAAATTGCCGCACATGGCTCATGGCTACCATATTCAATGCTGCAGCTTTAGATACCTGCTCACCCTATGAGTTTTTGCCTCAGTTCTTAAAGGCTGGGCTCTGATCATTCTTAAAACTGTCTATGATCAAAGCACCTGAGAATGTAGGAAACATGCCATCTCCCTACTAAGGGGGTGCTTCCTATGTCATTGTCACTACAGAGGAAAGCCAAAGTGTCTTCTTAGAGAACACTGAGTGTTCCTCTGCAGCTAGCAGGGGTCACTGAATTTGGAACAGGGTCCCGAGAGGCTGGTGTGAACACCCTCCAGGCAGCTAGGCCACAAGCAAAGAACTAAAAACAGAAATTCTGAGTGGCTTGAAAGACTATCTTGAAAAACAAAAACAGTGGAATGAAACCAGTGGGTGTCTTGTCAGCCTTAGGCAACCACTGGCCAAAAAGAACAGAACTAATTGCTTACTTAAAAGGAAAAGGAAAAGAAAGAAAATATGAGAAAACAATGAAATCAGAAAACATCCAAGGAATGTAAGCAGCTTCCACAGGCCCTGCTCATCCTATGGCCTGTGTCGGGTACTTTAACACAGCTAGATCCTTTCCTGTCCACCTGTCTCTTCATCCTGGTGCCCCCACACTTGATGGAGACACCTCCTTTCTTAAATTTCATTACTTCTGTTTGCCTATCTCATAAGGGGATGAAGCATATGGCACACGCTCGTGAAGAGTGGGACGGTCCCCTCTGTGGATGGCAAAGTGTGGCACACAACAGGCTTTCAGGCTGACTCCGTGGGCGCCAGCCGCTCTGAACCCATTAGCAGTTGCTCTGCCCCCAACCAAGCCAGCTGCTTCCCTTCTCCCCAATCCCCTCAGGGCCTACCCCCTCCTTTTTTTTTTCGATGAAGAAGAAGAAAGGACCACCCTGAACAGAAAGGGCTTTCTCTCCTCTCCTGCTTAACGCCCAATATCGAGCTTTGTAAGGAGAAGGAAAATGGGAAATACAGAGAACGGTTCATAAAGTCATCAGAGGATAGAGGGAAGGGCTCTGAGAACAATATTATGATTTTGTTTCCTGGAGGCAGGTTACAAGTGCCACTTTCCCAAACTTCAGGGATTCCTCTGGAATAGGAAAATAATTATTTTCCCTTTCAATATATTAAGGGAGGAACAACATTAGATTTAGCAGTTCCTCATGGCCCTAATTTTCTCGCTGTCCCCATCCATTCAGCCAAAGGCTGGAATTCTGCCCACTTTGTAAGCTTGCTCTGAAAAGCCCTCCCAAACCACAGGGTGTAATGAATCAGCTGGAAGGAGGACAAAGACTAGAATTCCCAACCACCAGTAGCAAGGGTCAGCCATAGGGGCTTTCGGGTGAAGGCCAGGACTGGACGAGGAGGAGGCGGTGGTGAACGGGTGAAGAAACAGAGGTCCAGGCCAGGGTCAGAGGGAGGTCACTTAAGCTCCCCTAGAGCTGTGACTCGGTAATTGGTGGCCTTGTGGCCTGGGTAGGGCTGCCCTCAGACACTCCCAGAAAAAGTATGCTTAGAAGAGTACAAGGGAGGAGGCCAGAATCATTAGAATGAACCTGAGGACAGACACTGAATAAGAGCCAGCCAACCTCCCCAGCCTGCAGAGGACCCAGGCTATATCTTTTTTTGCAAAGCACCTCTGCTGAGGTATGTACCACACACACACACACACACACACACACACCCCCATGCACAGAAACCACAAACACACTCATGCACACACACATTAACACTAGAATACACACACCTACACAGACCCCACAAACCTTCTTTACATTCAGATACAACATGGGGGTTGGGAACAACCATGAATTAATTGGATGCAGTCTCAAAGGAGTGGAAATGAAATGAAAAATCCAGGCTGGGTTATAAAAATAAGTATTTTTTCCCAACGTGCAGGAGGCTCATTATATTAATTAAACATTATTGCAGTGAACAGAGAAGGGAGGGTGATTAAGGCTGGACTGGGGTAAGTGTTCTCTTCTGTTGCCCGAGGCCGTGGTGATCTTCAGATATTAATCTCTCTGAGCACTCAAATGCTGAAGAGATAAACACTTGAAATATGAAAATGTTTTTCTCCGGATCAGGCACTGTGACCCTCCGGGGAAGCAAGTGTGGGCTGTGTCAGGAGGCCAGCTCCAAGTGCTCTCCTAGCGTCTGTCCCACTGCCACCCCCCAGGAAGAAGGGACACGCCAGTGCTTGGGGTGAGAAGTAGTTCTAAGGAAGCCTGCAGAAGGGAAGGTCCCTTTCCCTCTTTTATTTTCTAGTCTTTTCCTGTTGTACCCTGGCAAACTGATCTACTAAATTTCCAGAATTCACCCCTCTCCTCTCCAGTGCTGATGGAGGTCTCAGGTCCAGGCCGGAGGTACAGGAGAATTCAAAGTCACTCAGTGCTGTGCTGGAGCCAAGGTGTACCAGCTTGTGAGAGCTGCTTGTCAAGTGTTTTGTAAGCCAGTTGTTAAATGTATTCATTGGTAAAAATTAAATTATATAAAGCTATAATTCAATACACTGTATTAAAAAACAAAGGTAACAAATCCTCAAAACTCAACACTTGCTAGTTATCTTAATACATTTTATCAGTATCTATACTTCTGGAGTCACCTCTGTCTACTGTATTTGCACAATGGAAAAAAAACTGTATAATGCTCTATTACTGACTTCTCAACTCTGTCTCCATTGATGTTGTGTTGGTAGCTTAAGTGGAGCTATGGTAAGGGTATTTATACCACTGAAAGTGACAAACGTTAAAAAGCAGTTGTTGTTGTTTTTTTTAAATCCCTGAAAAGCCTATTGTTAAACATTTACCATCATACTGCTGTGAAAGCACGTAACAGCGGAGAGAGCAGACAACGCTTGCTACCTGTTTAGAAGGGCTAGAGGCAACCCCTTCTTGTCAGCAGTGTCAGGAGAGGCTTCTAAAATCTGGCTTTCTGAAACTAAAAGGGTGGGCTTAACAATGTATCCAGGACTGGCAGCAATACTCTTCTAGAAGCCAAGTGCCAGGCAGCTCTGATAGATACCCATGGGTGTGGCCGCATTTTGGTCCCTCAAATTGACTTGGTGTAGAAGCAATAGCACCCTCAGAGATGTATAAATCAGACTCAAGGCCAGTGGTCTCCCCATGAGCCATTTTAGGAACAGTACCCAGCTTGAAGTTGACAAGGGGCTCCATGATAATGGCAGTGGGTGCTGGCTACGGGAACAAGAGGACATTGACTCACCCCATCTCCTAGGGCCTCCCAATTGTCCCTTCTTTCTTTCTCCTCTTTCTTCTATCTTGGCTTCCCCCTCTCCCTCCCAGCTTCCAGGCTGTGCTGTAATCACAAGAGAGGCTGGGAACCACCAACCGGCTATTCTTTGAGGTGACGTCTTGAGCAAAGACTGTGGTGGTTTGTGGGCAAAGAACAGAGGATTGCTCTGCGGTGGGAAGTTACAAAGCTTGTAAGGGAATCTGGGGTTGAAGTATGTGGAACAGGCTAGCCTTAACTCTTTCATCTCTTCACTCACAGCTGGCTTACCTGGAAACGTCCGGTCGTTCGGGCTGGAGCTGCTGGCCCAGGTGGTCCGGAGCCACTTGGCATGGTCATACATCCAACCACAGGGCTCCTCGGGGAAATCAAAGTTGCAATTGAATCCCGAAGGGAGCTGCAAATCTTTGTCTAAAAGGGGAAAATAATAACCCAAAGGAAGGCAAATGAAATGGGTTCAGAGAACAGCCACAGTGGTACTATTTAAATGGCTGGCAAGGCCTGAGTGGAGAGCAGAGAAAGCAGTGGCTTCCTTTGCTTATTCATTTAACTCATCTTGGCGATCGCTGGCTTTCGGGTCAGGCTTTGGTCTCATCCTTCCCAGGCATGAAAGCCAAGTCTGCCAGTGGTTCCCATAGTAAGCAATTATAAATGAGGCCACCAAATGGCTTCAGGCTCTAATCAGCCTCTTCTGTCCACCTCGGACAGCAGACAAATGTGAAAATTGCTGTTCCCTAAATGCCAGAGAAGAATGTCTCCCCAGTGCCCTGGTGGAAGGCTGGCTCCCAAAAAAAGTATTATCTCATCTCCTGCCAACCTGGCTCTCAGAGGAGGTGGGGCGGCCCATTAGCATCCAGAGAGACTGAAATCCCTGGGAGGTTCTGCCCAGTGAGGAGAAAGTGACCTCGGAAACAAGGAAGGCTTGTTTGCTACACTTCACCTCTTTGTGATCCGTCTCTATTTCTGAAGACTGGGACAGTCCAGCATCTCCACGGGGAGGTATGCCCGGTGGGAAATTTGGCATGGTAAGAGCAAATCGAAGGGACCAGACCAGCCAGCGGCTCAGCTCAGTGCTGACCAGGAGGAAAAACAATTTCCCATCGTGCTGAATCCCTGGAGGCTGCGACCCCAGGGAGGTGGAGAAAGCTTTCCCTATGGGAATCCAGGAACTAAGGACACAATGGTGTCCTGTCTGCTTTGGTGGTTCACCTGCCTGAGCCTGAAGACAGAACCAAGAGAGTTTCTTCTGAGGTTCCACCCAGCTCCAAAACTCCAGTATGAGTTCATGCCAAATATGTGACTAAGTCGGGGTGGTGTGGAGGTGGGGAAAGAGGAAATGGGAACCCAAATGTGGTTATTTGCCAGCTGTGCCTGCGGAGACAGCGGAAAGATGCCGGCTAATGTTGGTAGCAGGGAGGAAGTGGGGTCTCTGCCCTTCTCACTTCCCTTCCCAGGGTTCTTAGAGAGGAATTTCCGTGGGGAGGGCTTAGATGCAGGTTAGGAAGTCTAAAGGGAGCCACAGACTGGTAGAAACAAATTACTCACCCTAGGGGTGAGGAGGGCTCACCTCATGGGGGGCAGGGCACTGCTGGCGTCAGAGGGAGGAGGAAGATTGCCACCAGGCCCTGTAAATGCCTCCCCTTTCCAGCACAGCATATTTAACATCTGCCCACCCTTGGCCAAATTCAGGTTGAGTTTAGAAGAAACACATGGAATCTATTACAGAAGCATCAACCTGTGGCTTGGAAAAGTCAGCCCTTAGCCCTTACCATCCCCTTCTCCTGACAATTTCTGAATTTCTATTTTTCCCTTCAAAAAATATGAAGTAATTCAATATAGCATAAATCCTCTGTAATGTTTACATGTATACTGTATCTCAGGAACCAGATTCTACAAAAAAAACTTTTGCAAAAAGAAAAGGGAGGAACCATCAAAGAAACCTCAAATGAAACAAACCACTATAAACGGGAAAATCATATTAAAAATAAACTTCTCAAATTTTGTAGCAGAACCCTTAATTTTTCCTTTGATTGTTGTTTAGCTAGAACCCCCACTCCAGGTCCTCAACAAGCTAACTCTGCAAATCCAATATCGTATATTAACTCCCTGTGCATTTCACTTTTGGCTCTCAAACTATCTGAAACATGTCTTGGAAGATTCTCCAAGTCTCCTTCTTCTCTCCATAAAACAAAAACAAGTTCATTAAAATGTCAGAATTCTGTATTCAACTAACCCCGACCAGCAGTGTCCCCCACCCACACAATAACACAAAAGCACAATCCCCAAAGCATATGCATTAAATTATTGCCTTTTCAGTCACATAACTTCAGCATTTATTTTTGGCTTTCCTCCCATTCTTCTTTGTAGCCATTTTCTGGAGTCATCCACTCCATCAGTGCAGTTCCTCTGTCAAACGGCTGTGCTTGCAGGTTCCACAGATTTCGCCATCTACCTACCATCTTTATCTCTCCATCACTTCTCTAGTCTCTTTGCCAATCTTCTCTCATTTTGTTTAATGAAGATTTAATAATGATCAGTAATTTACTGTAAGTTGAGGCTGTCAAGCTTAACATTCTAGACAAAATGCCAGGTGTTCCAAAATTTGTGGTTTCTTAGAAATGTCCTCATACTTAGTGACCTTAGCAGTATGATTTAAAATGTGACTTCCTTTTGTGTTCTGCCAATTATTGTTTTTATCTAACTTGGATAGGCTGTGAAGATAAACGAAAGGAATGTAGATTTCCCATGTGATGAGACCCACCCAGAAATGCGAAGCCCCTGAGTTTTGAGGGAACGGTTGAAGATGCCTTTTTACATTTCTGCCTTTGTCTCTGATCTGCACTCTAGTTATAGAGGATACGGTGCACTATCTTATAGAATCATCACTGTTATACTTTCTCAAATTAGTGGCGGTGAAAGACACACGGAAACACAATTAAGTCACTGCTAACTGCTGGATTAACCCAACCATCGCGCTCCACGGACCAAATCACCCAGATGACTGCCGTATCTTCACTTGACTATAGCAGACACACACAGCTTAACAAGAAAAACTATCAGAGCTGTGAATTCTAAGGATGAGGATGGTTTTCCTTTATCAGACAAGCAAGATAGTGAGGGCTCAACAAATGAGACTTCTCAAAAGAAGTCATCTTTGTCTCACCTGATGTCTAGTGGGTTCACACCAGTAGGGCTGTGCTGGTTGTTACACTATTCAAATGCCTCTACATTGGTTGTAAATAGCCACTGCCCCAGACCCCTGAGTGTCTCCACCTCTCTTACCCCTTCCCTGAGATCCCCTGGATTTCTGACCCGGGAGACCCCTAGGTCCCTGCCCAGCCACAGGCCAGCTCCCACTCTGACTAGTCGGCACCCATGCCATCGGGATGCAATATGTGCTTACCATCCTCAAAGCTGCAGTTCTCCCCACACTCCGTGGCCTCCTCATCGGTGGGATAGGGGGTAGTTGTCTCTTCGCTCTTCACGGTGGGTCCCAGCGTCTCTACTGTGGGCTTGGAGTCTGTGTAAGGGCAAAGGAAGAGAAGAGAATGCTGTAGCAGCCTGTGTTGCAACCCAGCAGGAGGAAGATGCCAAACATCTTTAGAGAAGAAAAAGAAGATGCACACATGTGCCCAAAACTCTGAAGTCACATCTGTGTGCTGTCAATGAAGTCAGAGGCATCACCATAGTAGAATGAGAATCGTCCTGGGTTGCAAAACCAGCAGTGACAGGTAGGGACGCAAACCCACATTCTTTACTCCACGGCAGAGGCCCTGACATTAGCACAAAAGGCCACATGAGGCAATAATGGAGGGGCGATAGGCGACAGTGACTCCAAGGAAGGACAAAAGCACACTCTGGCTCATGTCTGCACAAAACTGGATGGATGGGAATATGGATTTAAAGGGCCTCAGACTCTACATGGTGAAAGTGACTTGGGGCTATGCCTAAAGGTCAGGGTGTGGCAAATTCAAGTGTTTCCTGGATCCAAACACCTACTGTAAGTGAGGAAACCAGACGTGGTGGTGGGGGCAGGGAAGGGTTGGAGAGAGAGGAGGTGGTGACAGCTGAGATCTTACATGCCTGGTTTGAAGGTGGCCTCCAAGACTGGCTCCCCCAGATTGGGGCCTGGATGGGAGGCGGCCCAGTGTGGCCAGGCCAGGTCTTCCAAATATTTCCCCCTTTCCTTTCCCTAACAAGAAGGCAAAAATCCCTAAGTAAAATCTCCAGATGCTACATGTTGGCAACTTGTTAAAAATGTTATACTACATAGCACACAATGAACGCTGGGTAGGCCAAACCTGGCTGCAGGCAGTGGTTTTGACCTCAGCTCTAGGTGATTCATTCACCTATTCATTTGCTTATTTGCTCACGCCCGTCATTCATTCAGCAAGGATTGAGGGAGTGAATGGAGCTATGAGTCAGGCCCTGGGTGGGGTGAAAGGGGTTCTGGAAACTGGTGCTCAAGTCCACATGTTTTGGGGTGGCGTCTTCATCCCAGAGCTGTCCACCGACAGGATGCTGGTGCCTTGTCCCTCTCATTTCTATACATGTTCCTTTGCGCTATTGTATGTGATTAGGTGCCTTTGTCAGGCACCCTTCAGGATACCATTTAATAAAGCCAGAAGCTGGAGGAAATTGCTAAATACGCTGAATAGCTTTTTCACGGTCGACTTCCCACCTTTCTGCTATTAAATACTACGTACATAACCTTTCATACTTCCCTTTGCTGTGTCTGCCTTTTGCTCACAGTAAATAGCAAATAACCTCGAAGCGTCCTAATTTGTAAGTTCAAATTTGTCACTGTGTCATAGAAACTCGATTGTAAAGCAAACTATAGGGCAGTAAGGCAAAACATAATTATCTGAAACACAAACAAACCAACTAACAGGTGAAGCAGCCCTGTCATATTATTTAGCTGCAGCAGCTCAGCCCAGGCCATTATTTTTCCTGTTATCCTTTGGGATAGGGATGAAGAAGTGAACCAAGGATGAGCGGGAGAAACAGATGGAAATTTGAAAAGCAAACATAGCCACATGGCCTATGGAGAACAGTTTCTGGAAATGTTAGGGAGCAAAATGGGTCAGCTGATTGGTGTAGAGAATGTTAAACCCGGGGGCCAGTGAGGCACCAGAGGGCAGGGCGTGTAAATGAAAGTGGAGGAACGGCAGGCACGGAGGCCTCGGTGTTTATACTGTTTGTGCAATGTTTGTACTGGGCGCTTCAAGGTAACTGCCCATCAAACAGCAACGCTCCCCCTGAAATTGAAACCAGATGTCAGAGACTTCAAAGGAAAGGAGGCTGGGCAAAGGGAATGCTCCTCAACTCTGATCTTCCAAGGAATGGCCAGGCAGGGCTTTGAAATAAGAAACCTGTCGCTGACCATCATTGGTGTAATTTGGGGCAGGTTGGGGTTGGGGAGCAATGAGGGAAAGAGGTCATTAGCAACTGTCCCCCTGACCAGACTGGGAGGGCGTGGCACCGAAAGGCAAGGGATGGGGGGAAGAATGAGGTGGACTTCATCCAGCTGAGTGACCTCTGGCAAGTGACTTCTACCCTCTGGGGCTGTTTCCTTGTCTATGAAAGAGGAACTGGCCAGGTCTGTGATATTTCCCAAACCACGCATCACTCTCATCATTGGGTTGTGGAATCCATTGAATAGGTCATGACCAGCATTTAAAACGTATCGACTATAATATTTTAGAGTGCACTTCCATGGTTAAGATGACCATTGCTTTGGGAACCTTCGGTTTCAGTTACATTTATTTATCACAAACGGTTTGCTGGGTGCCAGGCAGTAGTCTAAGTATTTCATATCCATTCATTCATTTAATCCTCACAATGACCCTACGGGGTGTAGATAGACTATTGTCATCTCCATTTTTCAGCCAAGATAAACAAGGCGCTAAGAGACTAACTTTTCTGAGGTTATGCAGCCAGCAAATGGCAGGGGCAGGACTTGAACTTGGCAATCTGTCTCCAGAGTCCAAGCACTTACGCATACACTGTACCCCGTATACACAAGTGTGTGTGAGTGCTTCGAAGTGGGTTGTGAAGGAAAATTATTTTAAATTGTGTATCATGGGCAGAAATGCGTGAAAGCCACTGGCTTACAGACTCCTGGATCCCCTACAGCGCTGAGCCCCTGATTCCAGCGCAGCCATAAATGAAGCCAGCTTGTAGCGGGGGGAGGTTTTCTGCACCTGCGAGAGGACAGGTGACACACATTTCGCAGGCTGCAGGGAACTTTGGCCTCGTCGCCAGGTAATGGGGAGTAAAGTGTCTTCCTATGAAGATGTATTCGCTGGGGCTGCCTTCAATTCAAAAGCGAGGAGGCTAATTTGGGCCCAATTCCCAGCCCCTGTGCCTCAACGGGGCTCCTCTGCACTGCCGTAGCCAGCGTACAGGCAGCATTTTTCTCCCTGGGAGCCAAAAGCACTTCTCCGACATGCCCTTATTAATCCTTCATGCCATCCTGCCAGCTGAGCCGGTGACAGGTACAGCACCGACAGGAAAATGGGGATACCTGGGGCCCTGGTGGAGGACGGCAGGAGAGCTCAGGCTAGTGGCTGCTCCTGCTGGCATCAGGCTCAGGCCCCGAGCCCCAGTGGCTCCCATGAACGCCTTTTGGCAGGCAGTAAGTGAGCTCCGGGTAAGATCTGGTGCCAGCTCTGCTGAGGGAGGAGGGCCAGCGCCCCGAGGAAAGGAAGGTAGGGCCTGACTCAGAAGGGCAGGGCTCTCCCTCGGAAACCAGGAAGGCTGGGCACCCTCTGTGGGCCTCACCCTCATTTGGGAGAATGAGAGGTGTTCCCCGAGGCCTGGGCCACCTGGCAGGAATGAGCAGGACAATGAGAAGGAGTCCTGCCCCCATCAGCTCCCTGCAACAGGGTCCTTTCTGAGCAAATAAATGCCTTTTACAGATGTGGCCCCGAAATGAAAATGAAGTCTCTTAGCCACTGACATCTGGAGGCCAGATTCAGACATAAACCAATTACTTTATTATCATGAGGGGTTTTTTTCTTTCCTAAATCAACAGCCACAGCCCTCTGGCCTGAAGAGCCAGGGTCTAATTGAATTTGGGTGGGTGGTATGTGGTTATGATTTGTTTTTGAGAGACTCGGGTTGGAGAATTGAAATGATCCTTTAAAAAAGACAAAGTGCATCCCTTGAGAAACTGTCCCGAGTCCAGAGGCTGCGGTACCCGCGGTCTGAGGCAGGAGAACACGGCAGGGGTCTGCAGCGCTTCCAGCTCCAGGGATGGCTGCTCCCTCCACAGCCCTCCCAGGGCCTCGTGGGATGTCAGGGTCAGAGGACCATGTGGGTGAGATGCAAAGGGGAGGAAGTGTCGTCTTACCTGTCCAGTCACAGCCCAGCACCTCCAGCCGCATCCCAATCCCCGCCGGCGACCACCTCTCCGGGTATACCCGCACATACTGCGCCGGAACGGGGTCGAACCTTCGGATGTCAGGGGTGTCATAGTGCATGTTCCCTTCAAACAGCTGCAGGGAGAGAGGCCACTCAGCCCTACTGGTGTGGGACCCAGTCCCTATCACCTTGTTGCCTTTCCTTCCCCTTCTCCTCCCTGCCCCGCACATCCAGCCAGGAAGGCAGATTCCTAGTTGATCCCTGGCACTGGGACATTCCGATCCATGGGGCCTTCATTTTCAGACCAAGGATTTTATTCATTTGGAAGGTGGTTAGGGACCCAGAATTATGGAAAATAGGAAGTAAACAAAGGTGGCAATTTCCAGGTTGTATCTTTTACCTGGTGACTGAAATGGAGTATCTGGGGAAGAATTTGGCTCCAAATGCATTTTCAGCTGACTTTGGCTAGAGAAGGGGGAAGGCAGTTTGGGTGATCTTTGACCGTTCGGAATTCCTGGTCTACTGGGAAAGGGATGCTTCTTTTTCTAATGCGTGAAAGCCTCGACTGAGGTAGCCCAAGCTGACTGATAATTCCTAGCTCACTGAGAACCTGGCGGGAAAATGACCCCCTAGGCCAATGACACTGTCTTCTGATCACACATCGACAGTCTTAGACTGTTTCCCAAACCTTTGTTTAAGGAAAGCACTCCTGTCAAAAGAAACCTCACACGGAGCCCCAGTACATAAAACTGATGATGCGGGGAGCAGGGGGCTGCTTTGGTGGAGCTGGGTGGAGGACCAGCCTGGAGTACCCTTGGAGACACTCATCCAGGGGAAGGACAGGAGTGGGTGGCCCAGGGCCTGCGGCTGATTAGCCCCCAAGAATTCTGCAGGACCGCTCCAGGTTTCAGGATGCCCTGGGTCCACAATTCTGAACCGGAAGCACTGTCTTGGATAGGGCTGTCTCCCACAATGGCAAAGATCAACTCCTTTCCCAAGAAAAACCAGGCTCAGCTCTCCCTGGGGAAGCCTGCGGCCCAACTTCTGTTCCATTGATGCAAAGTTCCAGTTACCAAGCCCTGAGCCTTTCTAAGCCTCTGGAGTTGAGAGCTGGGAGTTTACCTCAGCATCGCAAAACGTCTAACCCAGCTCTTGCCTCTGTATTCAGAATGGAAACATTTGCTTAGCAAAGGTGGCCCCGAGACTTGTAACACTCCCTCCTTTTTTAGGGACCCGTTCTTTTGAGAAAAACAAGTGGTAACTAGAGATAAGAATCAGAGAGCCTGGCCCGCCAGGAGACTGATCTGGGGAGGGACAGAGGTATGACGTCTCCTCCCCTTCTGGGGCTCCTCCTGTCTGTGTTGAAGGCTGACCTTCACTCTGGTGGCAGAAGGGTAGGCTGCACTGGTCTGAGCCTCTGGCTCGGAGTGAGGTTCTCTTGCTTCTCCCTTGCCTCAGTTTGAGAGGCAGGAAAGATCTAAGCAGTCAAAACTAGGAAAATACAAAGGAATGCAGTGACATTCGGAAAAACATCGTTATTTTTGGAAGTCAACCTCTAGTTTCTATAGCTTGGCCTCCAAAAACCACATCCCCTTTAGATGTCTGGCCAATTTCAAGGAAACTTTATCTGAAAGAGTGTATAAAGAGTGTTGAACTTTTTAAAAAGTCAGTGTTCAGTAGTGGTTAAGCATTGACTTTGGAGTCAGACTTCCGGTTTCTGAATCGGCTCTACCACAGGTGAACTGTGTGACCCCGGGCATGATATCAAGGGTCAGTTTATCAACACTAAAATGGGAGTGACAAAAAGATCTACTTTGCATAGATGTTGTGAGGATTAAAAAAGAGTCATTGCCGGGCCTGATGGCGCATGCCTGTAATCCCAGCACTTTGGGAGGCCAAGGCAGGTGGATCACTTGAGGTCAGGAGTTCGAGACCAGCCTGACCAATACGGTGAAACCCCATCTCTACTAAAAATACAAAAATTAGCTGGGTGTGGTGGCACACCTATAATCCCAGCTACTCAGGAGGCTGAGGCAGGAGAATCGCGGGAACCCTGGAGGCAGAGGTTGCAGTGAGCCGAGAACATGCCACTGCACTCCAGTCTGGGTGACAAAGACTCCATCTCAAAAACAAACAAACAAACAAAAAGAGTCAAAAATAAGGTATTTAGCACAGTGCCTGGCACAAAGTAATCTCTCAAATGATATGTGTTTTATTGGATCTCAGGAGTTGGATGACGACTGTTCAGATGGGGCATCACCACTCTCCACTCCCCGTACCCCACTTAGCCTCCCCTGTGGAGGGTGAGGTTACAGAGGCCTCCAAGAACAGCCTACCTTTGGTTGCTGGGTCCTGGGGTCCTGAATGTATTCCCAGTCCTTGCCATTTAGGCTGTAGGAGACTTTGAACTTGCGCACAAACGCCCTGGCTTCCACGGCAGTGATACTGTCTCCTCCGCGGGCTCCCTGGATGATGACGCCTTTCACTGTCTTGGGTGTTCCCAGATCTACCTGAAGCCACTCCTCACCCGGCTGGGCCTGAGGGATTCGAGGGAACCAGCCCGCGCGGCTGCTGACCAGGCGGGCTGCACTGGGGCTCCAGAGATATTCGTGGGTGGAAGAGGCGGAGATCTGGGAGTCTGCAATGAGGCCTGAGAGCATCCCCAGCATGTTGGAGCAGGGGGCATCTGCAGAGAGGAGAGGAAGATACAAGAGGTCATGGCTGACACCTGCTAACCAGGGACCACCCCCCTATAAGGAGGGAGTTGCAAAAGAGCCCAACTGTCAAATACTAAGTCAGCACTGATTTCTTTGCGTGGTGAATGTGTATAGCACTGTGGTTAAGAGCCTGGACTTCGAGCTAGACTGCCTGTGTTCATGTTCACTCTGCTACTTTCTAGTCAGAGGGCCTTGGGCAAATTATTTAATTGCTCTTTGCCTCAGATTCCTTAGATCTAAAGGAGAGCTAATAGAGGTGCCTACCTCTTGGGGGCTGTTGCAAGAATTCTGTTAGTTACTAAGACCTCACAGGACAGTGCCTGGCGTATTTAAGTATCCAATGGCCATTAACTATTTGTGCTTACAGCTCTAGCCAAGAACTCTCAGAATGTGCATCTGCACATCCCTGTTGATGACACTAGTCCCCACTGACCCTCTCAGGGACACCGAGCACAGGGGAACTGAGCTAAGCACTGAACTATTTCCTAGTGATTGTTTTGCCAAGCAGAAGGAAACCTTCCTGGCGTCAGTATCAGGTCTTTATTCCCCATATATGTTATCACTGCTCTTTACTGCCTTGGATCCTTCCTACATGCTGTTCCCATGACCCAAAATGCTTTTCCCTTCAGTCACCCCCAGGCTAACATTTTCTTATCCCCAAGCTCAAGTGTCATATCCACAGAAAGGCTGTCCCCCAATTTTCAATCCACACGAAATTGGGTTCCGTCAGAGCACCCTGTTCTTTTCCTTCATACGCACATTCTAGTTTATCCAGTACTTGCATTTGTTTATTATCTATCTTGCTCACTAGCCTGAAAGTTCTACAATGTCAGAGACCCCATCTGTTTTGTTTCTGTCTCTATGTCCCATTCCCAGTGTGTGCCTGGCACATCAGATGTGTGGAGCAAATGATTGAGTGGAGAATGCATGAATAAATGATGTCAGGCAAGGCAGGGTCTATAGTCAGTGTGCATTTCATACTTGCAAACTGAACTATGATAAAAAAAAGATTCTCCAGGTTGTCCCCCTTCTTCAAAATCACTGGTTTTCTCCTTTCAATCTTCCAGAGAATGAGCTCTAACTAAATATTTGCTGATTAACCTGGAACAGCAACAGGAAAGGGACAGAAAATAGTCCCCTAGACAGGATTAGCATAAACTAATAATCCCATTAGAAGAAAACAGGGTCTTTGTGTAAATGTGATAAGAGCAGAGAATTTGAATTGAGAAAATGTGGGTTCAGATCCTGGCTCTGTCACCTCCTAGTTGGGTGACTTTGGGCAAGCTATTTAACCTCTTTGAGTCTTGGTTTCCTCATCAGTCCCCGGCCCACCCTACCTCACAGGGTTGTTAGAAAGCATAGGCAAGATGATGAACAAGAAAGGCATGTGGAGATGCAGAGACTATACAAACACAAGGTGTGTTAACTAGAAGCCTCAGACAGGGTCAGACCTTGGAGCACTCCCTATCAGAGCTGCAATGATTAGGGGAAAGACACATGGATGGATGTACACTGAAGACACTTCTAGGTCAAAGAGGCAACTTGCCTGCCCTGGGCTGAGCCCACAAGATAAAGGGGATTGGTCTGTCCTTGCCTTTCTGGGGCTAATCCAGCCATCATCATCTCCCATCTGCACCCCCTGCATTAGCCTCCTGTAATGTCCCAGCTCCCACTCTGGTCTTCTCCAGTCTACATACCTTGGGTTTCAGCCCACAAAAAAGCTGTGTCCATGCCCCTCACTTCCTCTTTTGGTCCCTCTTGCCACCGTGCCATTGAGAAAGCTGTGACCATTGCCTGGTGCACTTTCTGTCCCCTCTTCACCAGGTAATGTCTGTTATCTGCCTTCTAGCCTCACCTCAATCATCACCTCCTCAAAGAAGTCCTCCTTGAGCTCCTAGGCTGGGTCAAATCCCCTACAGTGTACTTCCAAGGACCATAAGCCTCTATTTCCAGACGTTGATCACAGTTTTGATTTTATACTTATGAGTTTATTAGTATGTCTGCCCAACTTGTCCATATGCCCACACAGAACAGAGTCTGTTATGCCCACCATTGTGTCCACAGCACCATGCACAGCTCTTGGCCCCTGATTGAGGCAACAGAGAGTGTTATTTGAAAGCAGGGGCTTTGGACTGAAACTGCCTAGATTCAAACCATGGTTCTACCACTTACTGGTGAGTGACCTAGCTCTTTAAGTCTTGGTTTCCTCATCTGTAAAGTGAGGAGAATAATATCTATAGAGTCCTTATGAGGATAATAAAATATGTTACATCTTAAGTGCTTAGAATGGCATCTGTACCTAGTTAGCATTCCATAAATGTTAGCTATTAATAGTAGAAATCGTAGATGCTTAATAAATATATACTGAATGAATGAATGACAAGACAAACTCTGGTAGGACTTGAGTCCTTGAGCCAGTCTGTTTGGGAAGGTCATGTGGTACAGTCATGCTGTTTGCAGAGAGTTGAAAGGGAGCAGAGCCCAGGACTCAATCAGCACCCCAACCTCATTGGAGCCCCCACCTCACCTGTGACCCGGCAGCCGAAGAGCTCCAGCCGGAGGGCAATACCTGAGTGCCAGGTCTGAGGGCGGATCCTAACAAACCTTGTCAGCAGCGGAGCGTGGAGCTTGTTCAGAACCACCTCAGTTGCATCGTTGTTGGCTTGAAATACCTGTAGCGTAAGATGCAAAACCATGTTATAAAACCGTTTGTAGTTCAGCCACTTGAGCAGTCGTTGAAGGAGATGGGAAGGTTCTGTTGAATTTTCTTTCCCTCAAGCTTAAAAATAATCAGTGGGTGTGTTGTTTTTGGGCTTTTTAAAGAAACACAGTGTAAAAAAAAATTAATTTCTCACACTGTTCTATTTGAAAATTATCAATAGTCTTCCCAGAAAATTTTAGAGGGAAGGAAAATTTTGCCTCCAGGCCGAGAGCAGGTAGAAGAAGGAAAACACTCGAGAAGCTAAGGAAGAGGGAGAAAAGTAGAATATCTGTTTAAAATGAAGTAAAAATGTCATCTTTTAGGGCTACCAGACCTCACTCACTAGCTTGAACTTGACACTCCCTCTTCCTCATGTTGCAGGCACCTAGGAATATTTGCAGAGCATCTTCTAATTGCAAAGTGCTTCATGGTTGTTTTTGTTAGTTACTTGATGCCATCCCACCCATGAGCGGGCGAGATGATGAGGGGCACCCTCTACCTACAATGGTCCTGTGTCAATCAACACTTTCTTGGTTCTCTCTGATCTTTGTGGTAGGGTCAGGGTTGCAGACAGTCCTTCAGAGTCCTGCTCCAGCTTCCTCTCACTGTAGTCCCGCCCTATAATGAAATCCATCCCTGTCCCCATCTGACCAATACATCTCTTATGGGAGGGAAGGCTTTTTTTGATCCAACATGGTGGGAGCAAGTCCTGGCTTTCCAGATGGCCCAGATCAATAACTGCCATATGGACCTTATGCTTTTTTGTGCTCTCTGTTCAAAAAAAAAAAAAAAAAAAAGAAAGAAAGAAAGAAAGGAAAAAAAAAGTAACTAGAGCAAAGTATATGTGAGTTTCCCTTAGTTTTCCTGAAAAAGGGTAGAGGGAAAAACCAACTAATCAACCACCACTTCTAAATCATACCTGTTATAGCTATAACAACCAAGGGCTATAAGTAGAGTATAGTTGGCTATACTCTACTTATAGCCAACTCTGCAACCATCAGCGATTTCTCCTGTTTAGGAGAACTAGATGCTTCGGCTCCTGATATTCAGGCCATGCCAAGTGTTTGGGCGCACCAACAGGGTTGGGACAAGAGGACTGGGGAAACTGGTATATTTGAAGACTTTTCAGCCAGATGCAACACAACATCTTTGAGTATAAACAATTATGTCTATAATACCCCAGGAGGTAGGTATTCTTATCTCCACTTTATTGGATAAGGAAACTGAGGCTCAGAGATGCCTGTCTGGATCCACCATCCTTGCCAAGTTTTTAGGTTTTAAGCTTATAGTCTCTTCTAACACATTTTCAGTGTTTGTGTTCATGGCTGGAGTCATGAGGCCCTTAAAGTCTCCAGGCATGGGCTGAATGGAGGTAGGGTCACTGTCCAGTGACATGTTCCCAGTGTGAGTTTATAATCCCACCTTAGAATGGCTTTGAGTAATGGCAAAGAGCAGCACAGAAGTCTAGAGCCAATTGACAACACAGTCCCTTCCTCCCCATGAACTGTGAACTCTATCATTTAACAACCCTATTTCCTACTTGCTAACGTTAAAAGTTGGAGCCATTTAATAACATACCACTGAAGACATACCTTTTGCAAGTAACTGAAGGGAAGTGGCTTCCTGAAGACAAACAGGGAAGCAGATTTTCGCTGGTCCACCATATTCAGTTTAAACCACTGCTCTGATGCTTAGTCCACCAAATCTGGGGGTGCTCCCAGCTCACCCAGTCTGCTGCTCCCTCTCCTCCCCTGGGAAGCCCTCCCACCAGGTCCTAAAGTTGATAGCAGGGAGCACACCTGGGAAGAACTTGTTACTCACTCCTCTCTCCCAGGTTCGATTTTGCTGCTTCCTGAATAGCGATTGTGGGTGAGAAGGAGTGAGAAGACCAAGTTAGCAAGGGAAGGAGAAAAGCCAAGGCAATGGAAGGAAGGAGGGTTAGGGCCAGACACCCTGAGGAAGGCCCAAGGGGAGTGGTGCCTGAGCCTGCTTGCTTCGTACTGATAAAGGGCTCCACAGCTCTCAGGAAAGGGATGGGGAACTGGATCCAAGGAAAAAAGAGATTCATCAGTTCTCTGAGAATTCAGCATGAGGCAGAAGCTATCTGTTTGTTTTTGCTTTGTTTTGTTTTGTTTTGTTTTGGCAAGGAAGAAGCAAATGCAACACTTTGCGTATTTCGGACGGGTGCTGTGAGCAGCAGCGGGGGGCCGCCACTGGCCTGCTCTCTGAAGATGGTGATGGGGACTGTGTGTGTGGTCGCCATCAGGAGACGCTAAGGAGTTCACATTGGGGGAAAAAAGCTTTATTTGCCACGTGAATGCATCACTGGAAAGTTGAGTGGATCTGAACTTTAACACTGCTGCTAATCCACAGCATACACACCACGCTGGTGCCGTTTAGAAACACAGCATGTCTTATGTGTTGCTAATATCCAATTTTATCTTATCTGACCCTGGCATTTCTCAGCCTTGGCAGGCAACACTAAGAGACCTTTTCTTTCCTCAGTGAGTAAATGATTGTGTATTTGGACTGTCTTTGGGATGGCGGTGTGTGCATGAGTGTGGCTCACATGGGCATGGGGTGCACATGCTCGCATGTATGAGCTGAGGGAGGGGGTCGGTCTTCCCATGGATACATGTGGCCACAGGCTCTGGGTGAACCCCCTAATCTCTGCTTACAGTATCGTCAGTCAGGAAGGGAGGCAAGCACACAGTTTGTATCCCCTAGGCCATCTACCTGACTGCTTCAACTGAACTGCACTCTGCCCTTTCATTTTGCCTACTCTTCTCCCACCCTTGAATCAAATGAAGGATCTTTTCAACTTAGCTTCAGATTACCCTTCACGTTTCAAGCCTAGTTCCTGAACTGTTTTCTTGTCTGCTCTTGACTTTGTGTTCACATCTGCCCTCTGTTCTCCGGATGGTGAAGGAACAACATCTTATTAGATTTTTAACACACCTCTCACTCAGAGTGTGGTATAGTGGGAAACACAAGACAAAAAAACCTACTACTGAATCAGAAGCCAGGAGCCGCACTCTGCTGCTAATTAGCTCATAAGTGTGGGCAAATATCTCTACCTCCCTCGGGCCCCAATTTCCTCCTCTGTTAAATGAGGGGATTGTATGAGTTGATTTGTAAGGTTCTCTCTGGCCCCCTGCTTCTAAACCTTTCTTCACATGACTTTTTGTGGTTTGAACTGCTTTAACAGTGTCCACTTTGCAACAGGGCACTTTAGTTACCCGTTGTCCCTTACAGCCTAAGTGCTTTTGCAGACAATTGCTGTGGATGTTTTATACACTTTGAATAGTGCCCGGAACACATGGGGAGTGCCCCACTCACAGGGCAAGTATACCTTGTTGATGTGTTGCTTCAATACCAGTTCAAATTATTAATAACAAAGAGTCATGAATAACAACACCTTAGTCCTTACATATTATCTTTTGCCCAAAGATATCAAAGTGCAATTTATGAAAATCCATTTTTAATGAAATATTAAGCAGTTTCTATTTATCCTGACCCAATGGGTTTACAAGGTCTCTATTTTTCTCCCTGCATCTCCCCTATTTATAGCTAGTAAATGCTTTCATATATTATACATCTTTATGACTTTCTCAATGCTTCTGTGGTTTTAGAATCACCCTTCATATGTTTTCTGATCAAATTCACTGAGATGGATTCTTGGCTTCCAGTCTAGGCATTGCAAGGTAAGGGGTTGTGTGCATGGGAGATGACGCCAGGAAATTGGTTTTATTCCCTATTCCCTGATGACTCACTGAATCACTATAGGTAAATCAATAAACCGTAGATACCTTGGTTTCTCCTTCAGGAAAATCAAGTCGATAACAGGCTTGCAGATAGACACTTAAGTTTACTGGCCTTCCCTCCGAGACTTGCATAGCACCCAGGACAGATGTTAGCGTGTAAGCCAAGTCACAAGTCACAAGTGGGTCTTTGCACAGGTGGGATAGTTTCAAGTTCTAAAAGCCACAACTACTTCCAAGTCCCGCCTTCAGGCCAACAATTTTCAGACCACAACTTTGCAGTGAGGTATCTGAGAAAAATCAGTGGATTGCCTTGTATGTTATACTCAGATAGGCATATATCAAACAGAATGATCGAATGTTAACATCTGCTTTAGAAGCTGGATGTCACAGAGGACATACATTTTTTATTTTTAATTTTATTTATTTATTTTTGAGATGGAGTCTTGCTCTGTCACCCAGGCTGGAGTACAGTGGCATAATCTTGGCTCACTGCAACCTCTGCCTCCCAAGTTCAAACAATTCTCCTGCCTCAGCCTCCCTAGTAGCTGGGATTATAGGTATACGCCACCGTGCCTGGCTAATTTTTATGTGTTTAGTAGAGACAGGGTTTCACCATGTTGGCCAGGCTGGTCTCGAACTCCTGACCTCAAGTGATACGCCTGCCTTGGCTTCTCAAAGTGCTGGGATTACAGGTGTGAGCCACCATACCTGACCCATTTTTTATTTGTTTTAAAAGAAAGATCTTAGTATGGTTGTTTACTACCCAAAGGAAAATCACAAGTATGTTCAGGGTGACCCTAGTTTTCTGATGATAGTGTTGATTATATCATAATTATTAAAAATATATGTGTGTGCCTATTTAAAAAGAGCTAAGCTGAACATAAAGATTTCTTCAAGTGCATCTCTACAAACCAACTTTAAAAAGCAATTCAGGGCACAAAGTGGTCTGGATTATCCATTTGGTGCCTCTCTGAATTCTGAATATAATCCAGCACTTTCTAATTGATTTTTGAGACCTTTGGTTTCTTGTCAGTAGCACAGAGCCTGAAAACCATCAGCATTTCCTGGATTTTCTGATTTGCACCTCTAGGGGAGAGGGGACCTGCCAAATAAATCAGCTGCTATCCAGCATCCCAGTTTGGTTGTATCTACACTCCCAGGAAAAGAAAATCAGTGCATTTTGACCATTCCTGTGAGTCTGCAAGGCATGGACAATATAATTCAACGTCATATATATGTGTGTGAGTGTGTGTGTGTGTGTGTGTGTGTGTGTGTGTGTAATCTAGTAAGAAGCATCCAGCCAGAACGCATCACTGATGGTTTCTGAGACCATCTCAGAACATTTTCTCTTCTTCCCACCCCATTTCTAGTCACAGTCACCTTTTCTTTGCTGACCCCTCCTTAAGTTGTCTTGGAAGAACACACAGTGACTGGCATAGCTGAGGACAGTGAGCTCTGCAGCCTTCTTACCTTCTAGGCCTCTAAGCAGAGGGATTTTCTGCCCAGCCTAAAGCCTTTTCCTATATACCATTCATCTTCGCTATCAATACCCATGTGGCCGGGACAGTGTAGATGCTACCTGTCATCACGCCTGCCTCTGGGGCCTGAGATGAAGATGCTGTCCAAGTCTTTGAGCTCCCTGGAGGAGAGACACAGCTGGCTGTTTCACCCTCCCCAAATGAGGTGGGCCCTTTGGTGGACAAACACAGTCTCTCCTTACGTGCACCACTCTCATGTGAGTAGGGCTTCAGTATTCAGCTTACACACTCCCATCTCTTCGTTACCTGTGCTGTGAACTACTGTTTACTTCTACTTTGCTGTAAATATCTGAAGTCAGCCAGCTCCAGGGACTGCAAAGAAAGCAGGGAAATGTTTCTAAGACAGCACAGTGCTGGAGCCCTGGGGTAGACATTGTGCATGAGATGCTCCTCTTCTTTTTTAAAATAAATATTTCTCTCCACTAATAAATGTTTCATTGCCTCCAAAGTTCTCCCTTTCAATGTACTTGGCACAGACACTCAAGAAGGAGGAAAACAAAGCAGGGAGAAAAGTGGCAGGAACACAGGGCAGAGGCTGGGGGAAACCAGACGCATGTTTTTAAAACTAGTCTCAGAAACAAATGTGCTGACTCATCCACTCACCCTGACTGCAGACCTGTGTGTCCTCCCTCTCCCACCCCCTTCCCTTGCATCTGCCCTAAAACCAGCCATTGGGTCTACACGTAAAAATAAATAGCTAATCAATGAATGCCATCCTGTTTAATTAATTTGTTGCACAAAACAGGCAAGTAGGGGGAGGGAACTGTTGCACTGGGGTGGGGAGGAAATGATATGAAGGCAATGGGCTTTTTTTGTTGTTTGTGAATAACGGTCCTGATCTTTTTCCTTTAAAACTCCCCTCTAAAGACAATTTTAAAAGTTGTTTTAAAGCTTCTTTCATTCTAGTGGATGTGGGAACTTAGCCAGATATAGAGTCAGAGGCATGTGTGTGCATGTGTACACATTACATACATATATGTGTATATATATATATACAAAGAGAGAGAGACATTAAGAGAAAGTGGGGATGTGGGTAGGCAAAGAGGCTCTCTAACAACAAAATACGCATTTAGGACTCTGATGACCTCTGCTCTCATCCTCCTTCACTTTCGGGCTGTTTTTGTCATCAGGCAACTTCCCTACACGAAGGAGGAGACAGGCGCAGGGGCGGCTGTGTTCTGGGGGGCGGGGATGTGCGCATCCCCATCTGTGTGGGCCTGCGGGGCCCGCTAGATTTACTGCGGGATTATGTTACCCCCATCGAGACGCTGAGCCCTGGAACACAGCATACTAACAGGATTAGGGTTTCAGGATTTGAGACAGGAACGCTTCGGGGAGGAGGAGGGGGAGGAGTGCGGCTCAGGGGTGGGGCAGGAGAAGAGCGGGCGGGAGAGGAGCACAGGATCAGAGCAATGAGCGGGCTTGGGGGGAATGGCCAATGTCCTCCTAGGAAGACGGAAAGAGAAACTTGGACATTCTAGGACATTATAGCTGGGTAGGGTGGGCCCTTCACCCCTGGAAACCTCCTAACACAGATGTTTGGGCTTTTTAAGGAGGCGCCTTTAACTCCCAGGTGGGCAGAGATTGAGGGAACAGGGAGTGAGGTTCCAGAGACCTCTGCCACCTGCCTGCCTCTTCCGGTGGAGGCTCTGCAAACCAGAGCAGGGACAAGGTGACATCAGAGAGTGGGACAATCTACCAGGTGAGGGCTTCACTCCAGTGCTTACCTACATTAGTTGGGGTTGGGGCAAGGAACATGATTCCTCAGCCCAAGCAAAATCACAGCACCCTTCCACATGCCCTCTATGTGCTCCTTGTCACTGGCTCTGTGCACAGCGGGGACCTGGGAGGTTAACGTCAAGGCTATCAGCGCCAGGGAGGCGCGCCTCAGCTATTGGAGACAGTTCAGCACCCACGGGAGCTGGGTGACGCTGGCCACGGAAGCCTGATAGAGAAAAGGTTCAAGCTTCTGTATAATGAAATTTTCCCCTGAGCTTCCTAAGTGGAGAGGCTAAAGGTCTGAGCTCATCCCATGGCAAATGGATAAGGGACAAACTTAATTACCTAGGGTACTGGATTCTTCTCCATTTTAATTGAGGGGGTCAGATACACTGAGGGACTTGAACTTGGAAGGGGCATCAGCCCCCTTCAGAGCACACACAACCATGGTTCGATGACGCCGTTCTAGCCACGACTTCTGAAGGCTGGTGCCCATTACAGTGTGAGGCATTGTCCTAATCTCATATACAACAAACAAAATTACCACCACAAAAGGAATAAGGGGAAGCCCATCATCTGCCAGGAGGTTTTTTAAAAAAAGGTTTCTTCTGAAAACTTAAATGATCAAGTGGAGGCATAATTGCATCCCTAAGAGAACAATGAGGCTGATATGGATGACATTTATCTGAGGCAGCTCAGTGCAGGCCCCATCAGATGCAGGGAAAGGTCTGGATGACTTATCGTGGTCCATTCCAGGCCTATGATTTTAAAGAGGCCCATAAATATCCCATGGGGCCTTCTTACTTTTTAAATTGATAACTTGCTTCTGCTCAAGAAGAGCTTTGTGGGTCTCCTCCATTAATTATGTCCGCAGAGAGCGTTCCATCTGCAGATCTCAAGGTGCTTTGCCGATAGCAGCCACAGCGCCACTCCATTTGGACTGGGTGGAAACCCTGAGGCCTGGAGCCACTAAGAGACGTTTCCAGGGTCATGCAGTGCCCTGTTTAAGAAGGTCTGAAAATAGACATCCTGTGTCTCTAGCTGTTAGCCAACTGATTTGGGGGTTTGGTTTTCTGACACCACTCTTTCTCTCCTCCCAAGTCTCTGATTTAAAAATGATTTGTTTTAATTTAGAAAATAAATACAAGACAGAGGATTTTTGAAGTGGGGTGTTTATTTGTTTTGAAGGGATGTAGCCAAATCAAATAAATGGCAACTCCCTTCAACTCCCCATCCTTATGATTCTGTCGTGGGGCCCAGCTCCACAGCAATGAGCCTAGTGGGTTAAGCCACGTCCAGGCTCATCCTGCACAGAGAACTTCACTGGAGAGGAGGCTTTCCGGGAAAATGTGTGCCTGTCAGTCCTTGGACTGAACATGTAGGAAGCCAAGTTCCCTCAAGATGAAGAGTAAGGCCTACGCCAGACTGTGGGGAGCGCCAGCCTGGACATCCAAGTCTGGTGACCAGGCGCCGTCCATGAAGGGTCCAGTTTCCTAGTCCCTGCAGCAAGGTACTTAATCTCTAAGAGCTTCAATTCCACAGTTGTGAAACTCTGTGAAATTCTCGAGTGAATAAGCTGGTGCCTGAGGATTTTCTGAGTCCCTTGGAGGTCATCTTTACATTAATGTGATGAGCTCAGTGCATTCCTTCCACTCCTTGTGGGGTAATTCTGAAAATTCTTGGACCCAAGTCTTACCTCATCCCTATCTCCCCCCATCCATCCTTGATCTGGCCAATAGCGTGCATTTGGCACCCTACAGACTTTCTCTTTTAGCCCAAATTTCTTCCAAATACATCAGAATAGCCCAGAAACACTGTGACTAACCAGAGCTATGTCAACAAGGGAGATCCCCACATTTACCGAATGAGGGGGAACTGAAGATAAGGGCTTTTGCCTAGACAAATAAGGGCAATAGTCTCTCTCCCCTGTCTTGTCACCAGCTGTGGTTCTATTCCCCAGGCACAGCTGATCCCCCAGTGCAGACTCATGGAATCAGCATCTCAGGAGGGCAGGACCTTGACTATGACCTTGTGCCTCTGAGCTCTTCCTATCACTCTCCATGTGCCTCTCTTGGTATGTATGTACATAATTGTGCCTATAATTATGTAAACATACATGAACCTTCTACTGTTGTATTAACAATGCCATGTCTGCGTCTGGGGTGTTACTAATATAGCTGGGGAAACCAAAAGCAGTAATTTCTGCTTGTGGTTTCTAAAGAAATGTATGCAAAGCAATTTGTATAATTTAAGGGAGCACGTGGGTTGGATATGGGTTCCATCAGGCAGATGAGCTCTCTGCCTTGTGGTTATGCCATAAATATACATAAGGCGGGCACGCCCTATATGAGAATCATAGGTTCCATATTTATGGCATGTGGAATTGGATAAAGATTTGGGATGTGCTGTGCATGTGGCCTGTGTAACCAGGCTGCATTTGCCAGGGGGAGGTTTGCAATGCCCCAGCAACAGGGTGACTGACCACTTTCTCACAGGCGACCTCATGATGACCTGTTGGATGGGAGGAGACCAAGAAGAGGCTGCTCCCTGGCTAGGGGAGGCTGGAAAAGAGTTCCTTAGTCTCCCTCACCCCCTGGCAGCAAGAAGGAAGGCATTCTTTCAGAGGCCTAGGCCTTGCCTCAGCCCAGTCTGGGTCCACATTGTAAACAGTGTTTTGCAAAGACATAGCACAGCCCTCCCCCGCCACCTTGCATGCTCATTAATCTTGTTTTTCTCTGCCTTCCCCAATTCCCTGGTCTTTGGTATGCTGCATTGCTGTTGACAGTGACCAGGGAGTTGAAATCGAGTTCCCACATTTCTGTCCCAAATGTCACAATTCCCTCTTCCTTCCCTGCACACTGGGAAGGCATTTGCAAACCTTCCCTCTGCACTGCAGAGCAGAGCAGGGCAGAGCCGGTGGCTGCCTTCCTCTCTGCTTTGCTTTTCTGCTAACTCCTGTTGTCTGAATTTCACTTTCAAGCCCGTCACTTAGCACCCGTTAGCTGGGCACAGTGCTCACCATCCAGCGGCTACAAAGAGAAACTCAGTGGTGGTACTCGGCGTGGATGACGCCTCTTCCTCCACTGCCCCCAAGTCCCCTCCCCAACCCCCACCTCCCCCATGGCATCAAATCAAACTGCAGCAGACTTGACAAATCTATTTGGCATGGTTCACTCAACTATTTCAACCCCAACAGCCCGGAGAGCTGCACTGACGCACCGTGAATGAGGGGGAATCTGCCCATTAAATACAGATATCTGAACGAAAGATCTGCTAATGAAGGGGCAGCTGAGACCATCCTTGCAGGGGAGACAAGGAAAGCCTCCTGGGCGCCCACCATACCCGCAGTGGGGTGAAGGAGCTTGGAGAGTGGGGCAATGCCTACTTGGCAGGCTTTCCATTTTCCTGCCTCCTCTAAGTACACAGAGGATGAATTTCTAATGCGGAAGAGAAAGGGCTTTTCCTCTGCCCCAACTCCGTTTATTTGGGCAGGACTAATTCAGTAAAACAAAAACAAAAACAAAAAAACTCTCAAGTTACCCCTTGGCTTCTGGGGAAAGAAATCTAGCCAAGTGGGGAAAGAGGAGGCAAAAGAGAATGTATCCACTATGAAAAAGTTGAGAAAAATAATTCTAAAAACCAGAAAGCCAAATTCAATTTCAGGAATATCTTTCCTGAAGAATGAATACCAGGGATAAAGCCAGGGAGGACAGCATTCTATGAAAATGTGCAGTGCTAAGGTATTTCCAAAAGCAGATTTCCTACAAATGATGTTTTAAATAGCATCCTGGTCCATCTGCATGCTTTTAAAACAGCTTATGCTACAGTATCCCTCCAGGCCCGCACTGCTTAGTCACTGCGCCTGGACAGGGAGACAGTCAGGTGAGCCCCACTCCTCTCCCCGGGGGTCACCCCTGCCTGGCTTCTGGCACTCGTCTGCTAGCTGAGCTTCGGAGATCTACCAGTTTATCATTGAAAAGGCTGGGGTGGAACCAGGTCTCAGCCCCCAAGCTTCTGGCACCCAGTGCCAATTCAGGCTGGCCATTCCCGACGGATGCTTGGCAAGTCTTCCTGCAACCAAGTCAGTGGGAAACCAGACCTGGCCGGGCACATCTTTCAATTACTAAGTACCTCACAATCTTTATCATGGAAATCGGGCAATTGTGTGCATGTGTGTGAGATACTTGGTAATATCCAGAAGCCATGGTTTTCAGATGAGTGGTACCCCATTACTATGGTGTTTTCAATTTTTAAAAAATCTACTCCTTTTCCCGTTTCCCAAGTGAGGCTGCCAACGTCATAGTTCAGAATTTTCTGGGTCTAAGGTTTCCAGTTGCACCAGACAGAGCAAGCTGCCTTAGGGCAGTGATAGGGGCTGAGGAGATTCCCTTTGGAAAAGATCTTTGGCCTCCCTAGGCTTGGCCACATGTGACCCATTTTGATAATTCACACCCTAACAGACCAGGGCCTGGTGGAACTGGAACGCTACAGGAGAGACCCGCTTCCTCCCTCCCTACCTCCCTTTTAGGGAAGGAGAGGCAGCGCCTGGGAATGCCCCAGACATCACACTCTCCTTCCAGACCTCTGTGCCAGCTCCTGCTCTGCAGGGGGCACCATGCCCTGTGCTCCCATCACAGATACTGCAATCCCACCCACACAAGCCCCTGGCTGTTTGCAGTAAGCCTCTATGTGCTGAGTGTGCTGTGTATATACACATATAGCCCCCACATCGCCCGTGCCAGCTGCAGACCCAGAATGTCATGTGTCTTTAGAAAGTGGAGTGCCAGACATTTATCCATATGTATACAACAAAAGCCCCACATCACCCACACAGACCACACCTCCGGGAGCCGCAGACGCGGGAGACGCCAGCAGAGAGAATTCAATGCCTTGCCGCTAAGCATGATTGCCAGTTCAGAACCCATCCCCGACAAACTGAATTTCTCTTCATTATTTATTGTCCTCTTTCTTCTGCGGGACGTTGTGATTCCCTCTCAGGATTTGTGCCCTTTCATTTCCAGAGCTCCGTAACTCCTGAACTGTAGTGTCATGTGGTTTTGTGATTGTTAACCCAGCATGTGGAAGGGACTCAGGCCATAAATGTTCAGTGAATCCTGTGTGGGGAGAAGCGGACTGGGGACGCATTTTCTCCTTCATTTGAAGTCAGAGAACACTCTGCAAGCTCGCTCTCTCTCTGCTGCGCAAGATGCAACAGCAACCGGGCTGTCAGAGAAACGGTGTTTTCCAATCGCTTTAGCCTAAGAGAGAAGATTTTCAAGGCCAGCACGACCCTTGCCTCCATCAATTATCTGAGCCTCACTACACAAGGCTCTCTCTCCTGTAGGAGGTCGCCTTAAAGCTCCCCTGATCCCATCCCTCCTGCCCTGGTCCAATGTGCCTTTAAGGTAGGATCATGGATTTACCTTGTGATTTTTGCCATGCCGGTACACCATCCAGTCCTCTCCATTAGTGCTGACTTCCAGCTTATAGGATTTGACATAGTAGCCATTCTGTGTTTCCCTGGAAATCGCTCCCTGTGTTGCGATGGCTGTGAGCATGGTTAAAAAGCGCAGGTCCACCTGGGGAAGAGAGGGCAGGAGTAAGAGACCACCATTCCCAACATAGGGCAGTGTCTTGTTGTTTTCCAAAGGATGCAATCATTAGACTTTTCTCCCAACCTGTATCTGTGATTCGCTGAGACGTACTTGTAATTAGTATCAGTTTGCAATTCTATTGGACAATTAAACTTGCAT
Source organism: Papio anubis (assembly GCF_008728515.1). Taxonomy (NCBI): domain Eukaryota; kingdom Metazoa; phylum Chordata; class Mammalia; order Primates; family Cercopithecidae; genus Papio; species Papio anubis. The sequence goes on along the minus strand of NC_044985.1, from coordinate 89,642,296 downwards.
TATCTTACACTAAATCAGACACCTTGAAAAGCTAGGTTTTCTTTTTTCTCTCTTTTGCAAATATGAAGGGACAACACTCATTTTTTCTCAATCATTGAACATCTAGAACTATAATCCCTTCTTAGTAAATGAAGGCTTGCCTTGGACTGTGGAAGCAGATGCTGCTTTAAAGAAATAAGGCTGAATCTACTCCACTCTACTGTCCAATTCACTTACAATGCCCTAGTTCCAAAAGTCACACTCATAGAGGCATCCCCTCCCCACACCCTCTCCCTCCATTGTGTATTTAGTTGCTCAGGTCACTAAGGGGTCAAAGGGCATGTAGAGTCTGCCCAAGCAATTAGGCTTATGCACCAAGGCCTGACCTTTTGCTCTATGAGGAGGATGGCCAACATTTTAAGGTACTTCCCCTCCCACAATGCCAAACCCATTTGGAAATTGCTGGATGTCATTCCTTTGCTGGCCATGGTGTTTCTGAATGGCAGTCTCCATGTGACCAAAATGTAGCTAGCACACACTGGCTAAATTCAATTCAGTAAGCACTTATTGGTGACCTACAATGTGCTCAGCATTACTAAACATTCAAATAAGTACACAGTGCCATCTACACGTATGAGAAACAGGTGGATGGCAATAGGAGAAAGTATAAGATGAAGGTCAAAGATAGGGGATGCCAGTTATAAAGAACTTTCTGGAAGCTTTGCAGGCTGAGAGGAGATGGATTTTTGGAGAGGCAGAGAGGAGAGACAATGACAAATGGCCCCAGGGCTTGCTGTTAGAACCTCTGTGGACTCCCTGGAGTTTCTAAGTGGTCTTTCTCCCTTTCCTGTTGTCTGCTTTGCAACATCCTTCTTAGAGCAGAGGTCACCGTGTCGCATCAGAGCTAGGACAGGCTTGTCAGTGGGTCACAAGGCTGTCTTATATGTGTCATAAAAGCAGTCACTGCTCTGGTGTGGAACTAGTAGCTTGCTTTTCCCCTGTTTACTTCTTCCCAGGGGATGAGAACTGGAGCAGTGTGCAGTGCGGGAAGATTACTCAACATGAGCTGCAAGTTGTATTCAGAATAAAGCAAACAATGGTCTGAAGAGATGCTGCCGAGCATCTGGACGCCTCGAGTTCCGTTCCTGGTAGTGACATTTTCCCATGTGTTCTTCTGATAGCTCTGTGCAAAACCTTCCTGGCAGGGCTGTCTCCAAATAGCAAAGATCATGAGAAGCTGTCATGCGCAGTTAGCACCTCAACAAACCTGCCCTTAGGAGAATGCCCCCCATGTCCCTGATGCCTCCCTGTGCCAAGAATGAGGAAGATTCAAACAGCTTATAGAATGTTCCTCAAATATCTATAGGGCAAACAGCATCCTGGCCAAACAATTCCTCCCAGGCTCAGTAATCTCCACAAGGGCGGGGGCAGGCTCCCTCTGATCAGTGTATGCCAGCATGTAACCCAGTGCGTGGCATACACATCTGTTTGGATGAATGAATCAGTGGAGTTCTCATGTATGCTGTGTTTATTTTCTTTGTGTCCTCTGTCCACTGTATTTGAGGAGCTACCCTCCTACTCCAGCAATACATACACACTCTGCACATCCTCTGCTATCTGCATAAGTACCTGGAGATACTCCTTGTTGGAATCCAAGTTGGGGGTCCAGCCATTGTCATCACCATGGAGCCGGCTTTGTTGAGGGGTCCACCTCCCATCAGAGTAGGTAGATGAGGCACTGATCTGTTCATTAGCAATCCGGCCAGACTCCATGCCCAGAGGGACATTGCACTGAAAGTCTGGGGAAAGGAGATGGTCAAATGCAGAGTTAGGCCTTCCAACCTCATACCCCGGGGTTCCCCAAATGTTGCCTCCCTTCTAGGCACAAGTCCTTGCAGGCATTTCCTCATTTAACAGACCCTAATTATATGCTCATGTTTTAAAAACAACTACACCACGTCATAGAGCTTAACAACCCCTCTGGGTCTGAAAGAAACTAAATGGGACCTAAAAGAAATCAGACTATGGATAAATAACAGAATCATCATACAAATTAAAAATATAATTTAAAGCACAAAAACTGTTAGTGCTGCAGGCTACAGATGCCAGATGCCAGATGCACCATTATTGCAATACAGGTAAATGTGAGATAGACTTGTGGCGATTTGGGTGAGCTGATACATCGTGGAAAGCCTGCTTTATTAATAAACACCCAGGAGGCACTTCTGCTTCTTTCTTTTTTCACTCAACTGTCTTGTGAGTTCTGGCACAGAAGACAGACATTACAAAGCATGAATACTTGTCTTTGGGAAACCTCTCCATGAGCACATGCATGTCACTCTCTATTCCCCTGCACCACCTGTCTGGACAAATAGACCCAGCAGTCACTTATTCTGGCCTTGTGCTGTCAGTTGCATTGCTGTCCTTCCATGAATGCCATGAACACAGATCGATACGGGTGTGTGCATGTGTCTAAGATGGGCCAGCCAGCAATCCTTATCAGGTATAAGCCTATTCTTTACTCTGTGACTGCACTGGCCATTCACGGGACCTGGTGCAATTTGCCATACTGTTTCTTTGTCACTCAATCTTCAGAGGCTCTTTGACGAAAAAACAAATGCAAAACCCAGCAACCTTCCTGCAGGCCAGGCTGCTGTGTCTGTAGTTATATATATGGTGAGTTGTGTGCAATCAGGGCAGGATTTCCACAGCTTGAAGCATTCTTAAAAGTGCTTCTTTAGTCTTGAAACTTATTTGGGGCTGGGCATGGTGGCTCACACCTATAATCCCAGCATTTGAGGAGGCGGAGGCAGGCAGAGCACTTGAGGCCAGGAGTTCAAGACCAGGCTGGTCAACATGGCAAAACCCCACCTCTGCTAAAAATACAAAAATTAGTTGGGCATGGTGGCGCATGCCTGTAGTTCCAGCTACGTGGGAGGCTGAGACACGAGAATTGCTTAAACCAGGAGGTGGAGGTTGCAGTGAGCTGAGATCGAGCCACTGCACTCCAGCCTGGGCAAGAGAGAGAGAGACTCTGTCTCAAAAAAAAAAAAAAAAAAAAAAAAAGTTATCGTTTGGGTCTTTAAGTAGAAATGGCAGCACATTTGAAACACATGTCCAAGAGCAGCTGATTTGAAGATGTTGCTCAGTGCTGAGGGACCGCAAGTCCCACAGCAGCTGCGGTCAGAGTGACAGTTTTTAATTCCTTGCTTGGTGCCTGGCACATAGTAAAAGCTCCACCAACTATCTCTGGTGGACGTGTGGAGTCCAAGTCTAAGCAGTTGTACCAATCTAGTCAGGAAAACATTACCCAGGCCCAGAGATGGTTAATGTCAAAAAATACAGAGAGAGGTTTAAAATGGTTCAGTTTTGTGACAATGGCCCCTGAGATTTTGAGAGGGGAAAAAAATGGCTACAGACTAAAAAAATGTTAGCAGAGGAGGGACCCTGTATAGAGCATCCTAACTAACCTCTCTTTCATTCATAGATGAGGAAACTGAGGTATGAGATGGTGCCATGACTTGCCCTGAAAATAACTAATTCTTATTCCATATAAATAATATATATATATATATATTTATTTATTTTTAAAGAAATAAGCACCCAGATTGACATGTGTTCTTTTCTCATCAACCTCTTCCTGGCAAGAGGATGTGGGTGCCTCTAAACTCAGATGCCACCATAAATTCCATGGAGTTCCCATCTTCTGTCTCATAGAGCTCAGCCTCTCTTCACCTGTACACCCTTACAGCCCTGATGGAAGGACAGGACAGAGGTTCCCAATCGGCCAACTCACTCTCTAGCGGCTCCTGGTGGAGCAGGTAGTAACGTGCAGAGAAGCCATCCTTGGCCACCGCCATGTCCGTGTGAAAGGTCAGGGAAAGGATCCCCGTCGATGAACGAAGTTCAGAGGGTGTTTTGGTCCCACAGTACTTGCCAATCAGGGGGCCAACTGGACATTCAAGACAAAGAGAAGTCAGTGGAAATCAAAATGTCAAACTTGGTTTCCACTCTGTTTTCCCTTCCCCTCACAGCATTTTATTCAGTGGAGCATCACTTTGTACACCTTGCCATAAAAACCAAAGATATGTTTCAAGAACAATGGCTAATATTTTTCTTGCACATTAAATAGCACTTTCACTTTTTCATCAAAAAGGTACAGGCCGCTTTCACTGGCTTCATTCTGTTCTCAGTGGCCTGGAAGATGAGCTGGAAAGGCATCATTACAATGTCTATTCTACAGAGGAAGAAACTGAAGTTTGGAGAGTGCATGTGATTTCCTTATTCACACTGCTAGGAAATAGCAGAGCTGGGCCTCCAACCCAAGTTTTCTGACTAAGTCTTGTGCTTTACCCAGGAAATGAAATTGCTCTTCTTGCTTAGTCATCATGTCTCCTTTATATTAGAAGATACTTAGAATGACTACAAAAGTGAAAGATTTGTTCCTTTCCAGTACTGATTAGACCCAGGATCTATGTTGGTCTTCACCTGTGAAGTACTGGTGGCTCTCAGCCTTGGGTGATGTACCTTTTCAATATTTATGACTATATTAATAATAATTTTAAAATTATAGTAATAATAATGATGATAGCAGCTAACTTGACACAGATAGGGTAAGTAATCTGTCTAAGGTTGCACAGCTGGTGAGTAGCAGAGCCAGGAGTTAAGCCCGGCCAGTCTGGCTCGGAGTCCTTCTGTTTGGTCATAGGGGTTAGCCATCAAACCACCTTCTATCTTGACAATTTGGGGTAGAAATGAACACTATCTATAAGTTTTCTCATCCTTTCCAAGTATCTACTTAGTCTCCTATCTTTTTCTAAAGAAATATTTCCAAGAAAGTAGACAGCCTTCCTGTAAGTTCTCTCAAGCTATCCTTAGTGAAGGGGAAGAAGAGAAAGTCACCATGGGTCATATAAGAACTCATAGGAGCTTTGAAGTCTTTGTTCTTCCTCTTTATCATCACTAAAGCAATTAACAGGCAAAGGCCAAGCTACTGAAGAATGCCTCATGACATCACTCACCATGTGGAATGCCATCCCAGATGTCCAGCCAGTCGTACTTGCAGTCCCCCTCTCCCACCTGCAAAGGGTCATGCTCTAGGTCAAAGATCAGGAACTGCAGGACAATCTCCATCTTGGGTTTGGCCAGGATGGTAAAGGTGCAGTCCAAGTTGTGTGGATACTTCTCAGGAAACCCAGGGGATTCGATGGTCCCATTGGGGCTTGTGAAGTTTTTTGAGCAATCTTCAGAGCCTGTATGTAAAAGACAACTGTAGCACTAAGAAGAAGATGCCTTTCTTCGCGGCCTCTGTTACATGGGTTATTTAAATGTTTGGGCCCAAATCCCCCTACTCTTGAGGGTTTTGTTGCCACTGGAGTGGCCCTTGAAGCAACATACTCTTCACATGCACGTTTCAAGCCTTCATAAATTAGGGAGGCACAGCTGGCTTGCTCTACATATCAGAGTGAGAGCAGCAATTGAGGAATTGGGTAGGGGTAGAGAGAAGTGTGTGTGTATGTGTGTGTGTGTGAGAGAGAGAGAGAGAGAGAAAGAGATAAAGAAAGAGAGAGAGAGGGATTCTCTTGAAAAGGAACAGAGTCTTCTTTCTCAGTTACTCAGCTGCTCACTCCAGAAATGTAAGTTATTTCAATCCTTAAGGAAGGCTTGCTGATTGCCAGCAGGGAAAACAATGTTACCCCTTATTTATTGCTGACCTCAACACTAGCCCCTATTGTACCACAGCCAACGAAGTGCCCCCTTCTCCCTCCAAGATCCAAGGTGCCTCAGGGGAGGGGCAAAGGGGAGCTTGGGTCTCATTCATGTCATGACTATATTAAAACGAGCTGCTCTGTAGTGGTCAGACAATTAACAATCGATGTTTTTAGCTGGTGGATCACAGCAGGCCGTTGGGGATGTTAAAGGCCGCTCCGGCAACAAGTTTGGAAAAATGCAGCAGTGCATTGACATTTGGAAGGCTTCTGGCTCCTTTGTGGTGTGGATGGCCTTGTTTCTCTCCTGAGCTCTTGTGTCTGCTTTCTTGGGACGCATGGAGGCATCCTGATTAAATGCGGCACACATTCGCATCCTGGTGCAAACTTGGATGGCAGCAGGAACAGGAACAGGAGCTCATAAGAGGATTGCAGCCACCCTATCTCTGAATGCCTCTAGGTGGAGTCATATTAAAAGGGTCCTTGTTGTGCTTTAACCCAGCCACCATTTGCCAGGGCAGCACCACAGATGGGTCCCAGGAGCACTGCAACCCAGACCGATGGACCCACGGAGCACGAGCTCGTGCACATTCACGCAACGAATGGAAATACTGGACAATTAGAATTGATTTCACTCATTATGTTCAGATTTTAAAAGAAGAAAAGGAAGCAGGATTTTTGAGGAGGATAATAGACACTCTTAAGCATTAAAAAAAAAAAAAACAAAAAAAACCCCACCAGAAATACTCGATAAACTAGGTGTTTACTGGCAGGAAGTGTCCTCTGGGGCTCACACTCAAATATAACTAGGTGATGTCAATACACTGATCTTAGCCTGCGGCGATGTCTTTATCCTCATCTCCTGTAGGAGGCCTCTTGTTGAGTCTCTTTATTGATGACAGCTTTCTGGAAAGAGGCAAATGTCTGATTTGGAAGAAGTGCCATGCAAATAAGTGGGGATGGAGGAGTTGCAACTTTCTTCAGCACCAGACAGAAAATTCCAGTATCTCCTATCTATCCATCCATCACTTCCTACTTTCCACCTTGTGCTGTGCCTTGGCAGGGTAGGGACTAGGAACACATGAGGGCAAGGGCTAACCTTTGCATGGGTTCTGTGGAGGCTCTAAGCAGCGAATCTCAGAGGCTCTGCACCCCATCATTCATATGCATGGCAGCAGCAGGGCAGGCCCAGAGTTTTCAATGGGCAGCTAGTCCTGGCGGGATGAGCTGGGGCCGCCTCCCCCAGCTTTGTTTATGATTGGGCTTCAGACTCCTGAGGGCCTCCTCAATGGCCCGGGATGAGGCAATTCAGCAAAGCCAAGCCAGCTGGCGGGTCTTCAGGGGGCCAAGAGGAATTTTGAAAAGGTTAGAGTTTATGGCTGCTGTGCAGCATTCTTCATGCGGGCCACTCAGCTGAGCCTCACACATGGTTGGAGGAAATTAACTCTCTATTCACTTCTTGCTTGAGAGCTAGAAAGAGCATCCTGACATGCCCTCTTAGAGCTTGCTCTATTGTTATTCCCTTAGAAGGCAAGGGGAATCTCCACCCCCCCGGGAGTGGGGAATTTTCTGGTGGAATCTTTCTTTGGTTCCTGTCATAGGTGGGGCACAAGTGCTTCCATGATGGACATCTACTGAGTCTAAGAGAGACTTGGAGAATGTGAAATTCGAAAGTATCCATAGTTCCCAGGGTCTTGAGTTCCTGCATTTCTGATATATGGCTATAAATGAGTATATACTTTGACTCATTTTGAAGGCAGTGGGAAAACCTTTGTCCAGTTTTGTCTGTTTTTATGCAGAAAAATCAAACCTGTCTATTAACATCATGCATTCATCTCTAATCGTACCATCTCACTGTTTGCAGCATCACAAAAGCAGTTGAATAGCAGATGCCAAGAAGAGATCTCAGAAAAGGAGACAGAAGCTGACTCTTGCAGACATCTGCCTTATCCAAGATCCTTTTCCGAGATGTCTTCGAAGGTTTAAAGGTTAAACGAAGAACTCGAGTCAACAAATACTCAAGCCCACTCAAGGCTAAGATTGTACACAGAAGCTGGGGGATTTGGGTTGCAGTGAATGATTTCATAGGAAAGGACTGCTATGAAAAATGCCCACTCCGTTTTTCCACTGTGAATTTTACAATAACTCTGCAAGCAGAAGAATCTACAGGTATCGAGACATTTAAAACACGGTGGATTTACTGGAAGCTGAGTTTGCCTTTCCAGCAGAAGGTGAATTCAGTTCCTGAATTCAGGAAGTGGAGGCAGTAGGCACTCCGGGTTTTCTCTACCTCTGTGAATGACCCCAGAAATGTCACTTTCTGAAGTGTCACAAGCAAACAGGAAAGAAAACCTGATCTTGAACTTATGGTTAAAGGGGCTTCTGGAAAAAACCAAACACACACACACATTTTCCACTGATTTTGTTTTCAACGTGACATTTTACGTTTAAAAATTCCTCTTTTTTTTTTTTTTTTTCTGTTCTCATGATATCTTGATTTGAGATCTTTTAAATTTATGAGTTGTTCTGACTTACCCTTTTAAATGTAGACAGTCTGGTAGCATACAGAATCTTTTATAAACCATTTCACTTAGGGCAGACATGAACCTTCCACGCCAGCCACATGCCCTGGTCAGCACTCACACTGTGGGTACTGCAGCAGAGGCTCACCAGGATAATGTCCCACTGAAGGCTTCTAGAGCCCTCTGTATGGCTATTTGCATATCTGTGTTTACAGTTTTTCCCGCTTCTTCCTCTCTATGAATCCGACTAGCAAACATAGCTGTGTTTGTTTGGATTTCTTCAGCATGTCCACCCATTTCTTTCATGTTCTGTGGATGACGTAAACTTTGTATATTTTCTCTCCTGACTCCAACAATGGAAATGTGGGTATAGGACATGGCACCTGCATGAATGCTCATTTTTCTAAACTTCTCTGTTTTGAATTTTGCTCCCTTGCACATTTCTGTACTTCATATAAGGTTGACTTTTTTTGTTTGTTTTTTGAGATGGAATTTCGCTCTTGTCATCCAGGCTGGAGTGCAATGGCACGATCTCAGCTCACTGCCACCTCCACCTCCTGAGTTCAAGCGATTCTCCTGCCTCAGCCTCCCAAGTAGCTGGGATTGCAGGTGCGTGCCACCATGCCCGGCTAAGTTTTGTAGTTTTAGTAGAGACGGGATTTCACCATGTTGGCCAGGCTGGTCTTAAACTCCTGACCTCAGGTGATCTGCCTGCTACAACCTCCCAAAGTGCTGGGATTACAGGCATGAGCCACTGAGCCTGGCATATGTAAGATTGACTTTCATGTGGAGAGTTGCTCTTCCAGTAGCAGGTGGGTATGATGGCAGGTACAAGTGGCCCTGAGAAGTCTACTGGGCTCTCATCTGCTCTCTCACATTGCCAGGAGTGTGGCTGTTGTTGGCAGGGCTTTCTCTCACAATCATCTCTTCACTAGGCAACCCCAATCCTTAAAGCAGGAAACCCCATTTCTCCAAGCCGAAGCCATCCCTTGGCTGGCACCATTGTTGCTAGGTGGTTCACAGACTTGTTGCTTCATTTGAAATCCTGCTTCAGCATGTCCTCAAGACAGCAATGTTGAATTATGACACCCTCTTACATGTTTTATCTTTTAATATCCTCCTTTCAAATTTGCATGATGGATAGAGTGAACATTGACTTTTCCCATGACTTTCTGGAGAATGTAGCATGATGCCTTGTGAAATACTAAGTTGGGTGGTGTGAGACCAAGGCTGAGCTTTCACGGCCCTGCTCACCCTTGTTCTGACTTCCCTTGGCCATCTTCCTGGAAGATCTTGCTTGGAGCTGTTTTCCTTTCATGGCCTGCACAGTGCAGCCAAGTGGCAGCATTAGCACTAGGGACCTTGCTACTGAATAGATTCTCTGGAGCCCCTTGATTGCCAAGCCACTCGACTGCTCCCCCATTTTCATAACCACCACATGTCAATTGTACCTTTACTTTGCACTTATTCAGTCTGTCTCATATCATAGTTTTCGTTTCAATTTACATACATACTCATCCAATAACATTGCCTGCGAGTCTGTCACGTGCAAAGGGTTTGCACACCTGCCTCTCCAACCCGAAGAGAGCAAGCACCCTCTTTTGTTTCTTTCTATTTTATTCTCCCTGCTGCTCAGCAGCAGAGGATGTTCCACTGGTGCTGGTGGCATTGATCTGAATTTTGCGCAAGACTCAGGGGAATATGGATCAAGCTACTCAGGGGCTTCAAACAGCTTGAGCCACTGGACACACAGATCGTCAGCCCCTGTGACTTCACCACACTCAGGAGCATGAAAACCCAAGGCAGACAGACCTTCTTGGGACCTGTGCCCTGCAGCAGCCTGGGCTGCCACTCTTGCACGACACGGTCCCCTCAGCCCCACCCCTTCATTTGATTCCACGTTCTTGTTCTCGGGCAGACAAATCCGACAAATATTTAGACAGAGTGGATATAAAAAGTGCTTTCAGCAGCTACCACTTCCTTTCAAGAACTGTTTAGTGAAAAAGAAAATATATATGAATAGTTCCCCTCACACTGAACTCAACAGGCGCCAGTCTTGGGCCTCTTGATGACAAGGCTGACAGTCTCCCCTTGAACCAGACTCCATCCACGAGTTGTAAAGCTTGGGCTGCTGGGGGCAGAGGGGAGACACACACATAGATGGAAGGCGAGCCTCTGAGGAGGGGAGTGGGCGGTGGGTGGGGAGGACTGGAGGACATGCTTCCCTTAGCCTCGCGATAACAAGCTCCACATATCACAGAAGAGGACACACCACCGGCAGAGTGTGAGTGTAGCTGATGAAGCGGGGTCTTGTGAATAAAAGTCTGCTGCATTTAGTTTTGGAAATGAGCACTGGCCCATAGTCTCAGGCCCTAAAGTAATCTACGGGGGACCTGATGGAAATCAAGCAGTCAACTTAAAGCAAGTGCAGTGCCCTCTGACTCTTTTTCTGCTATTTTTTGATTGCTTTTCAGGGAGTCAAGTTCATTGGCATTTAGAGAGTAGGGGTTCAATGGACAGAGGTGGTAACATGGCCTACCAAGGGATGGCTTCGGCTTGGAGAAATGGGGTGGCCTGCTTTAAGCCTTATTTTAATTTAAAAGCTATGGTGTGACCCCATTTGGGAGGTCATGGCAAGATCTTTATAGAGACTCCAAACAATGAAAAGATTATGTCCTCAGTCCCATGTAGTTCCAAATAAAGACATTAGACCATGAAGTAATCGTGAGAAAGTCATCAGAGTTTTGCTTTTTCCCATGAAGACTATTTTGATTTTAAAAAGCATACAAAAATCAGATTCTTTCAAGAAGTGTTTTTCTATTTGTCTAATACCACAAACAATGGCTGCTTTGCCCCCGCATTCTGCAGTCTGCCCCCTTAAGCTAGTGGATAACCTGAGCTGGCTCTTCTTCTCGGCATGTCTCTGGGTTCACCTTGAACCGCTCACTGTGCTCAAGCTGGATGACACTGTCACTCTTACCCAGTGCCTCAGCCCACTGGGTGCTGTCCCTCCTTCTCTAAAACGCCCATCTCCCTGCCCCTACGTGTGACCACACTGACCTGTCTTGAAGATCTCGTAGCGCAGAGAGAAACCTGCCCCCTGCCGGGCGTAGTCGGAGGTGAACTTGATGTAGAGCATGGAGCCCGAGGAGATGATGGTGGGCGGGGCGATGTTCCCACAGTGTTTGCCCAGGAGGTCTGCGGATTCACTGTCCCCATCCCGAATCTCAATGAAGTCATACCTGGGTGGGGATGGCACAGACAAGAAAAGATCACTCGAAGGACATGAGAAGGACCGCTGTGTCGCTCCCACTCATGTCTCTCTATTCATTTAGAGACGTTCAGGTGTTTGAGATGGATAAGCGAAGGGCTCTTATGTCTGCTTGTACAGACTGGCAAACAGAGATACTGCAAGTCGTTGTGCTTTGTGAAAGCCACAGAGTGAATCAACACATGGCTGGAAGGCCTTATCTCTTGCCCACGTAAGAGCAGGAGCATCATTCTATCAAATATCACAAAACACATTTTTTTCTTCCTTCAATAGCACCATTTTTATTTCCATTATGATCTCTCAGAATCTTAGTCTCTCCTTCTTAGCTCTGTGACATTGCAAGCTGCTGAACCCCTTTGAGCATCAATTTCTTCATCTGTAAGATGAGGATAAATATATCCACTCCAAAAGGCTGGGGAGAAGATGGAATGAAAAAATATAGACGTAAGGGGCTAGGCACTGTGCCAGACACACGGGGGATGTTTCAGAGACATTTGCTTATTTTCCCATCTCCCTCCAGCCCCCTGTTTCAATTTTCCCCTGGGCCATCCCTTCTTTAATTGTTAGTGACAAAGACTCCCCACCCTGAGCCACCGCCCTCCCTAAGATGACTCTGCGAGGTTCACATCAGCAGTGTCTAGTCAACATGTGTTCTTAAAAGGAATCAGCCTCATATTAGATAAGGCAATAAAAACCTTTCTCCAAAAGCAGGGGTGAGTCTCCAGGGGCCCACCGGCTACGTGCACACAACTATTAGCCTCAGTGAGAGGCGGGGCAGGCTGCCCTCCTGAAGCAGAGGCCTGTGCTCATTTGAAGCAGAGTCAAACTGGCCAGGGCTGGGAAGAAGGCACCTCAAAGACACTCTTGGCTCAGTTCATGGGAAGGTGCAAACATAATGCACCATTTTATCTTGACAGACACACATTTTCCAGCCCCGGTATGTGCTCTGGCAGTCCTCACTGTGCTGCGTTTGTGCTTGCCTTCTGGGCTCCCAGTTAATACTCCTGTCACAACTGCTTAGGTGGGAAACTTCCTGCCCACCAGCTCCCTTCCAACTGCTGGCCGCTGCACCATTCTTTACTGAAAACCATCCATCTCCCTCTCCTTCCCTTTCTGTTTATTTATTTTGCATCAACCTGTTAAAGCAACACTTAAGACATCTCTTCCTTGCGGGTAAAGAGAGGGCTGGGAATGCACCCTTCTCTGGGATGTGCCTGCCCATGGTTCCTGTCACATACAAGGATCTGGGGTTGCCGGCTGCCTGCAGGAGTGGCTGGTGTGAGCTGGGGAGGCCTGAGGCCTCACTTTAGCCCCCAGGAGCTATGTTACTCAGCCACTTTCAAATAATAGACCTGTAAAGGAAGTCTAAGCAGGAGTGGACCAGCATTAATTCATTCTTAGACCCCACAGGGCTGGACTCCCACAGTCAAAAAAGAACTGCTGAGCTCCTTAGAGTCTGGAGAAGTCAAAACGGCAGTTTCACCCCCCAGGAAGAAATGGAGAGATGGTCACAGATTGAGAAGGCCGTGAGTTTGGGGGAATCTGTTTAAGTCTGTGGTTTCAGTGTGGGAGATGGTGCTGACTTTGAAAACATGCTTCCTCATTTCCAAAACAAAAGTAAAAAGATGCTTCGTTTGTTCTCAGGGGAACTCCCAAACCTTCCAGAAAACCCCTCCTTGCTACTTTCACACTAAGGCAAGCACTGCTGGACAGACACATTCCTGTGAGCAATGGCGATGCCCTGGCAATGTGCACAAAGGTCGAGGGGCTCTGCCACCCATGCTCATGAATCAGACAACTCATCTGGACTAAGAAATGCAGGGCCCAGAGTGCAAGAGTCCCAATCCCAGAAGCAGACAGCGCTGGGCTTGCACCCGAGCTTGGCTACTTTTTAGCTGGGTGACCTCAGGCAAGTTACTGAACCTTTCTGAGCCTCAGAAATGGGGAGAAAAAGAGTAAAGTAGGGATATTACAATCTTCTCCTGGGGTTGATGTGAGACTTAAATGGCAAGATCTAATCAATATGAAGTGTTAGCCCATAGTCTGGCACTCAGTGTGTGCTAAGTAAATGTGAACTGTGATTTGTTGTATTCTCACACCCATTTCAGAGGCGAGGAGGCTGAGCCACAGAGCAGAAGCGACCCTGTTTTAAGAGATGGAACAAATAAGCAGAGGTTCAGTATCAGCGGGAATGGAAATCTGTTCAAACATTCTGGAAGGCATTTTGGTGAAATGTGACAAAAGTTAATATGTACATAGCCTTTAATCCAGCAATCCTACTGCTAGAAATTTTTCCTAAGAAAATAATCAGACAATTGTGCAAAGTTGCATATGCATCTTTGTGTATGTATTCTGAAAAAATATAAAAAGTGGGAGGATATTTTGCTCATAAATAGTTTCAAAGCCCAACCGTAGAGGGAGGGTGAATCCTTTTGGGATATTTATAAAATGGAATACTCTGCTGCTACAATCAATAATCTACATGTCTAGAATTTTTTTTTTAATGGAAAAATGTTCATGCTATACTGTTAACTTTTTTAAAAGGAGATTTTTTAAAAGTATGTTTTAAAAGGTAGACATACATTTCCTTACATAAACATACAGAGGAAGTCTGAAAGACTACTAAAATACTAACAATGGCGAGAGACATGGGTGGTGGGATGATGGGTAATTTTTACTTTCTTCTTTGTAAAAGAATGCAGCTCTCATGATTTAGCAGATGTAGAAGTAAGTTCATCATCATCACCATCATCATCCATGTCACAGAACTGGAGTGAGGAATAAATGAGACACAGTAGGTTGGGACACTTAGAACAGTGCCTAGGACATGACCCACATTCAATAAATAATTTTTTAAACTTTTTTTAAAGGATCACCAGATAGTTCCAGTCTTTGTGTTGCCAATTTCTCTAGGAAGGACAGAGAGAGGCCCTGACATCCCACTGGCTTGTTCATCAGAAGTGAGTGGGTTTTATCTGGTTGCCTAATCACCCATGGAGTCATTTAGGGGATTAACAGAATCAGCAATGAAGCAGGGCTGCCCAACAAATGCCACTGTTACAAGCTTGCCTCAATTTACTCAACGGATATAGACCACCCCAAATCCCTTCGTGTAATGCTGCCTGCAACAAATACATCCATATGCATCTACACACGCATATAGAGAAGGGATGCATTTTTGAAAAAGCTTCATAAAATTCAGTCATACTATAAAGTTTTTCTCTGAGCTTGTTAGTTAAAGGACCCCTCTGGTGAATCCTTTTGTGAAGCAAATAATCAACAAGGCTTACTTGAACTTCTTAGAAAAACTAGATTTTTCTATAAGGTTTGCTTGAGGGGAAGTGACACAGAGTTAATTCGGCAACTGAAATCCCCGCAACTTCCAGTGTTCTGGTTCTGCCCTGTGGACAAGCCCCATGTAACCACATGGTCTTCTGGCTGGGACTTTTATATAAAGGGCACACTCCAAATGACATGCTGACTTCATGCAGAATGTCTCATTTATCTCCTGTGTGACTGACTCATTTGGGGAAATTTTTTATTATGAGGGATTTGCTACGGTTGGAGTAAATCTCCTTAGAAATTTCAGTGTTGTCAGGTTCATTTGTGAAGAGTTAGGCAGAGGCTTAGGAAGTTTCTGGCTTTGGAATAAATATGGCTTTGCATCTAGTGTCTAATATCCAGTGTTTAGTAAAGGAATCTGGGGTATAGACTCAGAGCTCACCCCAACGACAGTCAAGTAGGATAACTTGAAAAGCCGCTCCTCTTAGAACGTATCACTCATTTTGCAGAAGGCAACATAAGCCAGCTAACGGACATATTAACTAGAGTGTTTGCATTTCATTATTCATAATCTCTCCTAAATGAAAAATTCCTTTCAAAGCTTTAACACTACCTTGTATTGTTTTATTTATTTTTTTCCTGAGCTGAAGTAGCCATCTCTATTCCCAGTTCTTTCTTTTCTCTCTAAAATGGTTCCCCGAGTGCCTTTTTACTTGTCTCCTCACAGATTCTGACGTCTGCATGGTGAACATTTGTCTAGAGAATGCTTTCTCTACTTTCTTTCTCAACTTCAAAGTCTTACATTTCTCTCCCCAAACCTACATTTGGGCCATGGGAAATTTTGACAGTGAAGTTAATTTTAAGAGTCCACGGGAGAGATATGAAAAAGCAACAATCTCATCTCTTCCTCTCATCGCTAGGCAAACATGAAAAAGGGCTTTCTAGTTTCCATAACTGTCTCCATGCTTGACACTTCCCAGCAGGGCACCAAAGTCTGGGTTAGTCAACAGAGCCTGTGCTGGAAGACTCACCAAGCTGAGGTCCTTCCTTCAGGACACCGAAATGTCTGGCCCTTGTCAGAATCCAGCTTTAGGGATGCCACACAGAACCACTTGGAAGGGGATTACTGTATCGAAGATAGAGTACTTAGGTCTTCCGAGGAAGAAGACTCTGCCCCTTCTTTTGGGTCTACGTATCAGAACATCTCTGCCCAAGTCCTGACATCATAACCTTTGCCAACCAAGCAAGACCTCCTTTCACACTGCTCATCATAAGATCATAAGATGTTGACGACATTTTTTATATGGTGAGCTCTTTCCAACCCCAGGGCCTTTGCAAGCGCTCTTTCCTCTGCCTGCAGTACTCCTCACTGGTGTCTTCCAGGGCTGGTTGTTGCACCTCCTTCAGGCTTAAGTACAAATGTTATCTCCTCAGAGAAACCTGCTGTCGCCACCGTGTTTCAGATGGCATGCCCTTATTCTCTAGCTCACCATCCTCTTACTTCTTTCATTGCTATGATCATAATCCGAAAAGGTCTTGTCAATATGCTTATTTGTTTATGATCTGTCTCCTGCCCTAGACAATAAGCACCATGAAGGCAAGGACCTTGCCTCTTCATTGCTGAATTTACGACACTTGCTTGGTGCCTGGCATGTAGGAGGTCTCATTCACTTTTTGTTGAGTAAATAAATGTCAATGAATAAGGGACTTGAGGCTGGTGTTCCATGTTAAGAAGAGCGCATGCTACGATGATGCTTTCCGTGGAGTTTGATCCATTTTATACTCTCTGTCTTTGTGCCCCAACACATTTACTGAGCTATTCTGGTTGTATCTGAAAACCAAAATGTTGCCTTGTGACTCAAAAACATGAAATATAACATTTTGAGTGGAAGAAACATCGCAAATCATGCTGACAGCATTTTCACTATTAGCGGCAAACAAATCAACTATAATTAAAATGCTGTCAAAGTGATTTGAGATTTTTCTCACACTTTCAAAGTTCCATATTTCATGAGTAGATTATCCAGGCCAGAGAATTTATCACCTCCTGGAGTGCCTTTCTTCCAGGAGGCTCAAAGACATCTACAAACACTGTCTTATTAATCCTTACATTAAAACCTGTGAGGAAATTAGGAGGAAAAAACCAGCACTGTCACACACAACTTCCCAACAAAGAAGCTGCATGATGCCTAAAAAGGCTGCAAGGCAGGTCTGCACAGTGCTAAGGTCTCCGGTCTGTTCAGACCTGAAGCCACGCCACCTGCTCCTTGGGCTCAGTACAGTCACCTAGCCTTTATGGAGAAGTCAGCTCACTGTCAGGTCAGATTTTTTTAAGTAAATTTCATTTCCTTGAATTTCTGCCTTGCATCTGTACCACCCATTTACTAAAAAGCTGTTATATCACATTTTATTGAGCATTTACTATGGGCCAGGCCGTTGATTCAGATATTATTTCATTTAATCCTCATTTCATCCAAACCAGGCCCTGTTACAATTACCATCCATTGGCAGTTGCAGACATTGAGGCTCAGAGAGGTTAAGTGACCCGCCCAAGGTTACATGAGGAAGAAAGGTCAGAGGGAGGCTTTGAACCCAAGTAGTCAAACTCCAGGGCACAGAGACCTCCCCTACCTCCCTTTGTCTCGTGGGATGAAGATCTGAGGGCAATGAAAATACCAGATTGCCATAGCACAATAGCATTAGCAGGTATCGGGTGTAAAGAATCCTTATGGCCTCAGTTAGGTTTCCACAAAATGGGCATAAGGTATGTAAGAGACTTAACAGAATCTTGCTCTTTTGAGTTGTTCTGTTTAAATAAGGCTGAAGGACTTACCAAAATTAAAAGACACATCGCCAACAGGAAAAGTGAGCGGATTTGGAATCCATGATTTCGAGACTCACCCAGCAGAAATCTAGCTTGCAAGAGTTCAGATGGGATAACATATTAATTTTTGTAAGTGTGGTATTTTTATAAGCACATATATATCCATATGTGAACATATGGCCCATGGAGTGAGAAAGCAGCATCCCGTATATTTATAAGCTCTTAAGTTATCATCTAGAGCACATATTCTTAAATGCGTGGATTTCTACTAGGGCCTACACATAAGTATAAGTGGGTTGGGGAAGCTCTGATGCTGTTTGCTGAAATTTTGTGTTTGTGAGTAGGCACATTTTTCTAGGGAAAAAGTCTGTGACAAAAGAAACGTTAAATTGCTGTTAACTGAAACATACCTAAGAGGGTGTTGTGTAACCTGGGAAGTGTAGCACGTGGGCTTTGTGGACAGACACAGCTACTTTCTGGCACTTGCTCATGGTGTGATTACAGACAAGGTATTTAACCTCTCTGAGTTTCAGTTTCATCATCTACAAAATGGACATAATAACAGTCTCCACCTTTGGGGATGGTGGCAGGATTGCGAAGGTACATGCAGGCCCAGCACAGTGCCAGATGCCTTAGGAAGTGTCTGAGAGCCCCTGGCTATTTTTATTATTATCAGCATAAAACAAAACAGGATGGTGGATGTGGAGAAGAGAAGAGTTACACACACATGACACCTCGGGAGCCAGACGGGAGAAGATGAAACGAAAAGCACAGTTAGAGGCAGTCTCGATACCCCCCTTCTTGGGGCTGGGTTTCTAAAAAATCATCCCCCTGCACAAATCCATCAACAGTGTTTCAGACACTTGAGTTTTCAAGATTTTATGTCAAACTTGTGTTTCTGAGCCCAGGCTGTGTTTGAAACCACCCGTCCTCCATCTGCTGTGTTAGATAGCAAGGTACTCAAGCTCCCAAGAGGCTGCTGAGTTAATGCACATCAATGGGTCAGCACGGTGCATGGCACACGGTACGTGCTCAATGAATAGCCATTTGTTGTTATTGCTGCTGTTATTCTTATTTGCTATTTAATGCCAAGGGCTCAAACAGTTCCCAAACGCTATCTGTTTGTGTATCTGCATCGGTACCCAGTGCCTTTTTAATAGTGGCTGTTTGCAGTTGCATTTTCTTCCTTCATTTCTTCCCACCAGAAATGTCTGATATTTTGAGCTTCTTATCCACAATCCCCTCACAACCAGGGTCACCACAGCTCTTCAGAAGGGAGGAAGTCTGACCACCCACCAACGGAAGTACACGGAGAGAATAACCCAAAACAAACTGAAGGAATTATTCCAAAAAACCTTGAAGGCAAGAAAATGGAAACGACGAATAACATCTATTTATAATCGCTGGCTATTTTTCCACAGAGGCCCTGCGATGATGGTGAGGGCCCCGCCAATCTCATTGTTCCTCATGGAGCAGGCTGCCAAGAACGCCTCCCGGCGTGAGGAAGGAGGCCGCTCCAGACAGCGCCTCTGATAAGTCTCTCGGAAGATGAACTCTCAGAGAATTGAGGGCACACAACAAAGCCTCCCGCACTTCTGCCCTGGTCCTTTGGGTGAATACCATTTCCCTCGCTGACCTGGCTGGCCAGCAAGGCACATTCCTGAGGCCGTGTGGTCACGGGTCTGCTCTGCTTCTGGACCAGCACACACACTGGAGGCCACTTGGATGAAACATGTTTGCTTGTGTAAGGAATGGTTTTCTAGGCAACCGGTGCCAATGGGAAGTTTAAGGCTTTGGGGCAGGCTGCTTTCAGCATGAGTGTCGGGTCTTTCATTGGTCTGCTCTGTGTCTATAAAATCCTCACCCTCTGCAGTCAACTTACAGGGCCCCTTGCTAGCATTCTGGAATGATACCAGAGTGCAAAGAAGAGTAGTCCACAATTTCTTTCCAGTTCTGTTTTTCTCAGTGGCAGTGGCAGCAGTCAAGGTGAATCCCAGCCTGGCCAGGACTTGCTGAATATTCCTATGCTGGCCTGGGTCAATCACGCTTGCATGCCTCAGTTTGCCTCATTTGACAAAAGGGAATGGGGATCATGCTTTTGTGCCTGGTGGGGCTGCCTGCACGGGTGACCACCGAAGGGCAATCAGAGCACAGTGTCCGGGGCGCCTGGTGTGCTGGCAGCGCCTCTTTACTCGGCAGAGTGAACCGTTCCCTCCGGCATAGGTGTTCACACTGATTCTAGCTCCCGGGGGATCCACTTGTGAGGGCAAATCATAACTTCCCCATCTGTCCGAAAAACGGGAGCCTGCTGTGAACGGAAGTGTGCCGGGCACCAGGGAATCCCTCAAAGCAACAAAAAAGTCCTTTTTGTTTTTCCAGGGATATAGGCTCCATATCATTTTTCTATTCCCCTTCGCTGGCATCCAGCCTCCCTAACAAAACTTGGAAGATGCAAAACTCATCTGAAAAATGTGCCATGCAGAAATCCAAGTAGGGGACAGTCTGGGAGTAGGTGACAGGTGTGATGGGACCCCTTTTAGAGTTCATTTACTTGGAGCTTCAGGTTACAGAGCTTGGCGCATCTCCTGGCTCCAGGGGCAAACTTGTCACTACTGTGCAAAAAGCACCATGGTGTGGAAATGATGGGCCTGCACTAATGTCCAGGCAGGAAGGGCCTGCTGCCACGCCAGGGCAGAGATCCTGAATCTAGCACTCAGGGGCCAGTCAGCTGGAACTGCTTCCGCTTGTGACTATGCTCTCGACAGCTGCATTCTGAAGCGTCATGCTGCACAGGCAGCCTGGGCCACGTGAGGCATGTTAAAACACTCACCTTCTCTCCCCATCCCAGAAATGCCCTTTCCATTCGGAGAGAACAGGTTGGGGTTTGTTGGGGGTGGAGGAAGCAAGCATTTAGGAATGTGGGGTGCTCCCGGCTAGAGCCTCATAAGACCATGAAGAAAGATGTTTAGAAAGGACATGGGCTTCTATAAGAAAGGGAACCAGATTACAGGAAGTCTCTGAGCAGGATGGGAGCAGTGTGAGTCAGACCTTGAAGGATCTTTATTCATCGCACAGCCATAAGTGGGCTGTTTGTTTTGCACACAGAGCTTCTGGCTGGTTGGCCACAATATTGTAGCGACCAGTGGGGGCCCTGGCAGCGTGGGAGGAGGCATCAGTGCCAGGGATGAGCTTCAAGAGCCACATGTGGATAAAGGCCCAGGCAGGGAAGAGTACAGCAGAAAAGGCCCCCAGAAGATAACTCAATACCCCAACATTTAACCCAGCAGCGTGCTCTGAAGCTTAAACTAAATCCTGTATCTGCTTGGACCTCAGTTTCCCAGCAGATGACCCCCCAAAATAATACTTTCTTACCCTCCTACCACTCTCAAAAGATGACACATAGATAAATCGCTTTGAACTTTTAGATGAAAGGTGCTCTATAAACCTGAGGTCTCATCAACTGTAATTGTTACAGTAATTATTTTAATGATAATAATGATGATAATGGGAGGGGGGATCGGGTGGGGATGAAACCTCCTACTTTGAGACAAAGAACATCTCTTCCATTAAAACCTGCATCACGAATCCTTCTGCTCCAAGCTCTCAACCATCTCTTTCAAACTGCCAATTTCTGGGCTGAAATATTATTTACTCCTTTCCTTTCCAATAAAACAATTATTTGTTCCACCATTTGCCCCCTCACTCACTCTCCAGTGTGTCTGGCTTCGTCCTGACAGCTCGGCCATGGACTGTTTACATGTCTCGCTCACCCTCCAAGACTCTGGTTCAGCTCCATTGACACTAAAGGCAGGCGAATTCTCTCGGTGTGAGGAATCAATTACTTCCGCTGACACTCTATTACTGGCCCTCACATCTTTGGACTCCAGATGGAGAGTGAAGGTGGTGGTGAGGATGGCAGGGAATTTGAAGGGGATGGTGAGTGAGGCTGCGGGGGGATTGGGGGAGTAGGAGGTTGATGACAGGGAGGCAAAAAGAAACGATGGACTGAGAAGCCTCTGGCTTGTATTTAAAGACACAGAAAGAGATCTCTCTCCTTGACTGCCCTGCTGGCATCCGGAGGTGACTGCATGGCAGGAAGAGGCAAAGAAAAGGAATAAAAATGGAAAAGGAAAAGAAAAGGCTTGTCAAGGATATCTAAAGAAATCAGAGAGGCCCCAAATACCTAAGCACTGGGACAGCAGATGACAGCTTCAAGCAGATTGACACAGGTATACAAAGGCAGCTTTGGGCTGACTGGCTTCAAATCCAGCCCCACGATTACTATCTGTGTGATCGCTCAGGGCCTCAGTATCTCCATCTGTTAAATGGGATAATAGCAGTACCAGTACCAGCTGTGGAGGTTAAACATAGAAAGCTCTTAGGGTAGGACCTGATGTCTGGCAAGAGTTCAATAAATGTTTGCTATTGTTGTCTAATTCTGAGAGTTCCTTCACATGACCCACAAACATACAGTTGAGTCCCAGTGGGAAAAAGTAGAAAAATATTAGAGACTGCAGGATGCTTGGCTACAAAGCTCGAAAAAAGGCATAAAAAAAGTCATGCATTTCTGTTGCCCTCCCATACCTAAGCCCAACTCACACTTCTTTCTCCTTTTCCTTTTCCTTTTCCTTCTTTTTAGAAAATTTTATTTTGACCCAGCTAACATTTTTCAGGGATTCTCCTTCTAGGAAAAAAATTTTGATTATGTAAATTAAATACAACCATCTACTCTGCAATCAACTGAGATGAGTTGTGAGGCACGAGGTCCCATAATGAAGGACGATTACAGAAGCTCTTTTCTGGAAGGAAAGACAAGGGCAGCTGATATCTTTTTTTTTTTTTTTTCTGGAATGATTTATCCAGGCAGAAGTATAAGAATGGAATTAAATTATCTTTAGAGTGTCTCTTAATCCAAAGGCTTAAATCCCCTTGCCACTAAAAAGGACGAAACAAAAATAATATAAATTTCTTTTTCTATAGGACTCATGACTCCAGGAAAATACACAAATCCCTTTTTAGAAAAATCTTATGTTTTTACTTGGTATAGTTCCATCTCTTCTTTATCCCCTCCACACCTGGAGCTCCCACTGAATTTCTTAAGACAGACTCTCAGCCGGTGTAATTAGATGGGAGAATTACACGGAGTTACATGGGGTGAGATGCTGGCCCTCTGGGATCTCTGGGTTCGGAGAAGGTGCCAGGGTGGAGAGGCAGAACAAGTGGGATTGTGCATGATAAAATCTCAAGTGATTTTCTCAGTCAGAAGATAAAGCACATCGTTAAGAAGGGCATCCACAGTGAGGCTTGCATTGAGACGGTTACAACTGCAACGCTCATTTTCGAAAACAAACTGCCCAAAGTAATTCCAGCTGCTTTTTAACCTTGGTAAGAGGAGGAGAACAGTCTGTGAGTTGTTTTTCCCCCTGATCCATGGGCGAGGTGGAGTTGCTGGGCGGAACCTCTGGTCAAGGTTGGTAAGTGTCGGGGCCACAGCCAGCTGCTCCCATTCGTCCACCACGTACCTGGAGGTGGATCTGTTTCTGTCATTAGGAGGATTGTTGCAATACAGAAAAGTATTACTGCTCACTGGTTCCTTAGGGGAATCAGAATAGTTCTGTGGTTGGGCAGGCAGTAAATAATAATGTCAGTAATAATGTCGTGAGTGATCAAGCCAACAGCCTCTCCTCAACAAGCACAAGGCACCCTCTTGAACCACACAGAATTCTCGCTATGCTTTGTTGGCTTTTCAGACTTCAACGGACACCAGCTAAAGCCACACCTCCAACTGGGCAATCTGGCCTCCCGCCCTCTATTCATAGGAAAGAGACTTGGATTCAGAAAGTCTTGTGTAGCAGGAAATTGACAAGAGGAGCTTAATCTGAAGTGTTACCTGGACTTTCCCAGGTCAAACCCCACTTTCAGGCATTCCACTTGAACATAGGGTATGAGGCTGCAGAGACTCTACAATGGACAGGGAAGGTGGGGACAGCAGAGAGTCCCCATAATCTCAGTCTTTCCTGCTTCCTGACCACCCTGTCTCCTAAGGAGATGGTGGAAGTTGTCTGGCCAGGAAATACAATTAAATAGTATTGCTCAGGCACCTCTTCACTGGGAAAAAGGTTTGCGTCAGCAAGTCACAAGGACAGCCCCTTTTACTCTACCCTTACAATGTCACTGGTTAAGAAATTGGGTTCAGGAATGTTCAATTATTTTGGTTCCTGAAGGCATCAAACCATCCCTCCTTGTCTTTGAGCATTCTGCTGTCTGCCTGTGACACCAGCCAAACACACTCCCTGCTGCCTGGCCAACTTCTTTAGAATTCGTATAGGCATCACCTCCTCCAGGGAGCCTTCCTTGATCTTCCCAGCCTAGGCTGGACCTGGATGCTGTGGGCCCACATAACAGGTCCATATCATGTCCCCGGCCAAACGCATGATGCGGGGGAGGCAGAGAGCACAAGAGTAAAGCAGAGATTGAAAACTAGGGTATCTGGCTTCAAAACCCTTCTCTGCCACTTATGGGAGTGGAACCTTGGGCCAGTTGCTTCACTTCTTTGAGCCCAAGTTTCCTAATCTGTAAATGAAAGAGTAACAGCAACTTTAGGGAAAAAAATATGATTTATTCATCACTGTATTCCCAATACTACCACTTAGCACATAGTAGGTGTTTAATAACTATTTCCTGATGAATGAATGAATGGTCTATTACCATTTTGTTGGTGAGAGACTCATGTCCCAAATCAGTTAGTGACGTTCTTGGCCTGTGTCCTACCCCCTAAGATTATGTTATATTCCCAGATGGACAAATAGGGAAAACAGATCGATCTGTCTTCCAACACAGATTCAGCTCATGCTGACCGATTGCCCGGCATTTCCAATGTAAAAATATCACTAAATCACTTGCACACACCTGCCTAGCACCCTCTTAGACTAGGTGCCATGGGAGTTTAGACATGAAGGGCTTTGTGCCCTTGTAGAATTTACATGCTGAGAACTCAAGATGACCACATATGAACAAAAAGTAAGTGACTGAGGCAACATCAAGTGCTCTGGGAGTTCAGAGGAGGGGCTGATAAGACAGAACTGCAGGAAGCAAGGAAACTCAGGGGAGGAAGATGGGAGCTTGCAGCTGGACACTGTGGAGGGAGGGGAGGAGGGCCGGAGCCCTGGGAACCCAGGGGGCTCACACAGATGTAAGACTATGCTTGGTTATTTGCAGGGAATGGAGGTTATTTACTGAGCACAGGGAAACACTGCTGGCTGAGTGGGGAGGGGCCAGATAACTGAGGTCTGGTCTGATCCCTCTGTTTACTATGATCAGGTTATCAACTGGGAAAGTGCTACCTTTCTAAGATATCATCTCTTACTTTGGGAGAAACAGACACATCTTCTAAGATATAGAGGGCCCCTCTGGCTGTAAATAAACACAAGAGCGCCCTGTTTATCTAGGACACTTAGAGGCAAATATCCAAAACCTTAAATATGCAGAATATGAGGGTGTGGGGGAGTTTAGAAGAAAAGATTGTGAGCAGCTATACTGATGTTGAGAACTCCATCCTCTGTTGCTCTTATGCTTTGTCACTTTGGGATCCCTCCCCAGTCCTAACTCTGCTGCAAGCTTGGCTGGCCGAAGCCAGCTGGAAATGCTGGCCTTGGGATTGCACTGGCTTGGGCAAAGCTTAGGTCCCAGAACCCAAACTTCCCAAGAGACAGCAAGGGCTCCTGAAGCAAAATTGATAACCCAATAAAAACGCAAAAACAAGTCAGAAGGGGAAGGCTATAGGAGACAGGCATACTCGTAACAGGATGTGTGAAAGCAGGAGGATTGATAGAAAATCGTCCCACACTGTCCCCTGATAAAGTCCAATGATGCTAACACAGTTGCTAATTTATTGAGCATCTACATAAAAAGGCAGAGCAATCTTGCAAAATATTTATTATTACGACAGCTTTGCAGATGAGGAAACTCAGGCCTGGGAAGTTTGAAAGGTCAATAAAATTCAAATCTTAATCTGCCTGTTCCAAATATGGCAATACCTGGCTGCTGTCACAAAAGTGAAGCTTAGAATTAGAAGCCCGAACATTGAGAAAAAGTTGACTCCTCTCAATGTAGGTTTTAAAAAGACAGGGAAGTGCAGCACATGATTTACAATGTTCTTGATCAGAAATCCTTTAAAAAAAGAACTCTTGGAACTCTAAGGTTCTTTTTTAAGAACTTTAAAGGTGGATATTTCAGTATCTGGACAATTCACCTAAACGGAATGTCATTATTCAATGATACGTGGTAAATGAGATATTGCTGTGCTGAACATAGCACATAAAATCATTTATGTAGACTTCCTTGAGAGCTTTTTAGCCTAAGAAATGTTCTTTCATTTCTTGCTAGGTTTTGCACTTTCTGAGACCCATCAAGATATCCATCTAGAAATTACCATTTTTTTTTTTTTTTTAAATGAGACAGAGTCTCACTCTTTCGCCCAGGCCGGAGTGCAGTGGCGCAATCTCAGCTCACTGCAGCCTCTGCCTCCCAGTTCAAGTGATTCTCCTGTCTCAGCCTCCAGAGTAGCTGGGATTATAGGTGTGCACCACCAAGCCTGGCTAATGTTTTTTGCATTTTTAGTAGAGATGGGGTTTCACCATGTTGACCAGGCTGGTCTTGAACTCCTGATCTCAGGTGACCTGCCTGCCTCGGCCTTCCAAAGTGCTGAGATTACAGGTAGAAATTACCAATGCTTAAAGGACCCAGCCTCTTAGTTTGGGTTTTATTTGGTTGAGCCTCTGGGATGGGGTGGGTGCTGGGGCTGTTTGAGAACTCCTGAACAAGCTGTGTATTATATGCAGGTGGGTGTTTTAAAAATACATACATTTTAAATTTTAGAAATGGAAAAAACCACTCAACTTTGTGTATGGGTTTCTAAAACCATAACATTCAGTCTGTTGGCTGATGACTCAAGCGAAAAGCCTCTGTCTGCCGGAGCAGCAACATCCTAGCATCCTCCATTCCACAGGGAATAAAGTGGCTTCTCTCTGTTTGCCCAGACGGCCCGTAGTCTCGCCCATTTGTCCTTTGGCCTCAGGAGTCCAGCTGTGCCACAGTGGCCTCTGGTTTCCGCCCACAACTTCTATACAGGCCCCAAAACAGCCTGTGGGTGCCCAGGATTTGCATTTCTGCAAGTGACTGGAGGGAGGAGTCAAGGGAAGTTCACCAGAGATGGTGGCCTTGGATTGCACTGAGTCAGGCAAAGCTGTGGCTTGTGAGTGAAATTTTCCAAGCAGACAGCAAGCTTCGATGGAACATAGTTAATAAGCAACGGTTAGGGGAAAAGGTCTATCTGGGGTTTACTCGGCAACCGTCTCAACCTTTGGGATGTAGATTTCAAGGTATACAGGGAGCCAAGGGCTCAGGGGCCACAGCCCAGGATAAATTCTTTCATATCAGGGCCCCATTTCCAGGCCTCGGGGCAATCTTTGCAGTTAACCCTGCTCACAGGAAGAACCTGGGCAAACACGAGGTTGGGCGTGCTGACCACTGCTCTGTCTCCACAGCTGAGCTGGCTGCTCCTCCTGACTTTCTTGCTCAGTTCCCCTTTTTGCTGGGGCATTGCTGCTGTACCCTGTGATTGGAAGACCAGTCCAGGCAGTTTTCTTTTGGGAAGTATCGACTTTATGGGCCTGTCGAGCCAAATCCAATTTGAAGCATGCACCCAAAATAAAAGGAGAAAGCAGGCTAATTTCCTTGGATAGTGAGTGCTTTCCAAACCCAGGAGCTCCCTTGGAATGAAAATGCAGTATGGAAGACAGAGGGAGAGCCGGAACGCAACAGAACTTCCAGGACTTCAATTAGATTAATTGTTCCTTTCACAAGAAAGTAAAACAAGGCAGTGGGGAGGGGAAGCCCATTTATTGCAAATGCAAATGGCCAGGGGAAGTGTCAAAAATACCTTGAAGAGTGAGAGGCTGAGAAAACCAGATGTGTCTTTCTAAATACGAAAATTAATGAGAGAGAAAGAGAGAAATGGGGAGTTGGGGAGGAACAGAGAATTAATGACAAGGTTAAGTGGATGAGGCTTAATCCCAACAGAGCCTCTCCGACAGTTTGGCCCTGGGAGAACAGACCCCAGAAAAATTTTTTTTCTGACCTCCTTCACTTTTTAGGTTCAAACCAGACACATGAGGTCACGGAATGGGGAGAAAAACAGGAAGTGATTTAGCAAGGATGATAAGCCAGAAGATAACCCTATAAATCCCCTACTCCACCTCCAGCAAGGGGTAATGCCTTCTTCTTTCCCTTGTCAGAGGCTCTGGGACTGAGTCCTGTCCATGGAAGGGGTACCCCGCAGCCCAAAGCAGGACAGGAGCATGTTTTTCTGGCCTTTCATCCTTCCCAACACGTTTTAAGCCATGCTTACTAGCCCCTAAGTTTTTCCTTCCAAGAGCCATGCTTTCTCCCTCTGCCACTATGAATATACATAGGATGACCTCTTGGCAAGTTCACTGGGAGATTTGCTGGCATAAGCATAACAGAATTTGGCCCTTAGTTGAGAGAGGTGCTTAGTCAAATTTCTCTGAGCTCAGACCCAGGCTGTCTCCGTACATTATGCTTCCGTTTGTGCCAACCTTCTGCAGTCCAGCCGGAGGAATTAAAGCCCAAAACACCTTATAAAGAAGCTCTTATAACAGAAATGCTTGATAAAGTTCACTGTCAGGGAATCAGAAGCCTTGGGATGCTGAGCAAATGTATGCAGGGTACTCATGTAACTTAGACAAAGAGGAACTGATGAGTTTCCCTATGTCATCCGTTGAGTCAAGAGTGGATCTGGGATTAGAAACTTCATCTTATGACTCTTCGTCACATGAGGCATCCATCCGGGAAACCCTTTGGTTTTCAACAAAGACTACCTCTTGTTAGGAGAAAACCATTATGTAGGTGCAAAGTAGTCCTAGGAGGATAATAATGACATCAATTCACTGAGCCTCACAGTCTGGCACTAGTTAAAGAGGGGCCTTGTTTCCTCCATGAGGAAGTGCTGGCCCAGACCTGGCCTGTAGGAGTTTTGCCTTCTCCTTGGTACCTGTGCCGCCAGCTGGCCCCTTTATTAATTTTTCAGTATTTGCAATTCCTTGCTTAATAGCAAGGAATACTTAGACAATGTATTAATCACATGGGAGCACTGCACACTTATCAGAGTAACAGCATGCTGTAGGCGCTCATTTGGGGCAGAATATGACTGTTGGCACATTCTTTTCTGCACAAAAACTCTCACTTTAGTTCCAATGAGGAAAGACTTTAAGATGGAGCTCAGTAAACAGTGCAAAGCACATCTGCATTCTAGACATGCTGCCTGCTTCCCAACCTTAACTTTTAGGGACCTCAGTGTTAACATGGCATTTCTAAAGTACTCACAAGTGTCTAAATGTTCACTTGGGATTTCCTAAGCCACACATTTCCAGGGTGGCAGAATCAATGTTGTAAGACCAGCTGAGTCACCTTGGGTGACTGACCTAACCTCTCTGTGCTTCAGTTTTCTCTCTTGTGCAAAATGGAGATCATAATGGCACTAACTTCCCAGGGCCCACTGTGCGAAGTACATGGATTAATATTTGCATTAGCAATTAGAACAGTGTTTGTTAAATAAATCCGTAACACTGACTTTGAGACTCTAACTTGTGTAACACAGGTATCAAGAACCAATATGAATCTTAGAACTACTTAGATTTTTTTTTTTTTTTTTACTCTTTTTATTTTTCTATAAGGAAACCAGTTACCACTATATAAAGTAACAGGCTGATCCTGCGTGGCTGGATGCAGGGGAAGTCTCCGCTTGGGGATACAGCTACTATCTTATTAAGGAAGCGGGTGGGGTTTATACATGTAGCAGCCGTGGAAATGGGGAGATCTCCAAGAGGAAGGTAACCCAAATTCAAGAGGTGGAGTTTTGTAGTCCAGCCCCTGCCACCACATGGAAATTCTCCTCCACTACCAGCCTTTGGAGGTAGGTTAATATTCTCTACTTTTCACTCAAGAAGCCTCTTTCCTCCATATTGTGGGATCAGCCACACCTTTATTTCCCTGGAAAGGGAATGCCCCTTGAGGTTTTCCTCTGAGGCCAGGATCCACCACTGGTTAGCAGCAGGTCTTGGGGTGAGGGGTGACAGAAGTGACAAGAGCAGGAGTGGGGGGCGGAGCATGTGCATCTCGTGGATGGATACACAGTGGGACAGGACAGTGCTTACTTGCAGTCGTGCTTCTCGATTTCAAAGTGAGGGTTGAAGTTGAGGACAATCTTCTGGTTGGGTTCGGGGGCGTAAACAATCCACTCGCAGTTCTGGTGGGAGGGGTAGTCCTGGGGGTAACCGGGAGAGGTGATATAGCCAGCATCTTTGGAATTCAAACGACCTCCACACGGTGGGTCTGAAAGAGAAATCAACAACCCAAAGAACTTCAAATATGTTACAGCTTTCTTCCCCCAACACTCCCTCCTTCTCTTCTGTACCAGTGTCTGATTAAAACTATTTTACAGACCTTTTATGGCAGTCCAGAAGACTAACCTACTGACTCATTCGGTGGAAGAGATTATTCCAGCTCATCCCTCCCCCTACCCACCCGACTACACACACACACACAGATGAAAGTATTCCAGAACATGGCCATAAATATTCTCAATTACATGGTCTGTGATTGAAAAAACAAGAGGACTGCAAACTCAACATGCCTCCCTGCCTTTCCTGCCTCCCCTCCTTGGCCCATCTTCCTCTCCTCATTCAACCTCCCATCTCTATCTTTATCTCATAAATCCTTCATTTTATTCGGTGTCTCCCAGCCCAACCCAGGCGGCCAGCAGTCAGGGCTCCGGGAACTGACAATGGTGGTTTTGTGGTGCCGACCCACAAGCGAGCCTGGTAACAATTACATGTGGTGCAGAGGAAGCACTCTCAGCTTTGGGCCAGAACAGGCCCTGGAGGGTGATTGCAGCCCCCTTTTTTTTCAAGAAAAAAAAAATGCAAAACCCCCAAACATTTAATTCCACATATACCACAAATTTGATTTATTATTTCATTATACACCGAATGGAAAAATCTGTATTAGAGAATCTACTGGCTCCAGCCTTGGAATTTCGACAAAGGTGCTTTGTGTTGAATGAACATCTGTTTCTTCTGCGCTGTCTGCCCACTATCCCTCCTGCCTGGTCACCACCACCAGAGTGTGCTGCTGCTTTGTCCAGTCATAACTGGCCATTGGAAGGAAGAGCTGGCTCCCTGTACCCGCAGTGCCTGGCTGGAGGCAAACAGCTTCATGTGGCCCAGGAGGGAAGGAAGCCACCTTCAAAGGCTCCAAAGGTGGGTGATGACATTTGAGGAATCTCATCTATTCAGGAGTAAAGTTCTGCAATCCCCCGCAGGGATTCTTGGGAAATAGGGAGTTTTACTTAAATACCACAGTAGAACAGAAGCTGGGAAGGCACATGAGACACAGAAATATTCAGAAGCCTCTCGGAGACCTTCCTGAGACGTGTGTGTCTCTTAGCATCAATCACGATTTCATATCGCCATCTGCATGGAGCAGCATGGGCCTGTGAATTATGTATTACGACTCAGCAGCCGCCCTCCAGGATGGGTCTTTCTCCTGTGTTCACTCTTTGAGGGAACAGGTCATGCATTTTTTAACTCTACAGGTGCACTTTACTATTCCCCATGTCTGTTGGCATTACTATCTCCCAGACCTCTGCTTTAGACTACCGGCCTGACAGGCTTTAAATGCATAAAAGATGGGCACGCTGCACACGGGTGGTTGGGACACAAATCCACACAAGTAGCCTTTTTGGCATCAAGCCTCCACAGCTCAAACTGTGCCGTGTTGAACTGCCCAGAATCGAATGGATTCTGGTCCATTTCCTACTGGGTGGAAAACAAAAGCAGCCATTTCCTCAGGCTGGTACACAGCACATCATCTTCTTACCTAATGACCCTGCACCCACCCCAACCATGAGGACAATGAGCTCATCCCTCCCACCCAGACCACAGGAGGCCAGCCATGAGGCCCAGTTCCTCTGCAGCCAATACCCACGGGCTTTCCAGGTGCCCACACCACTCACCCATGCTGGGAACCCAGTGTCATCTAGCCAGCCCATTGAGGCCCACTGGTCCTGGCTTATGCATATGAAATAGGGCGGAGTGACCCTCTGAGAAGGCAGAGGTGTGAGGACATAGATCACCAGCTGCTCTTACTCAACTAGCAGAAGAGGGAATTTTCTACCAGGTCCAGTTCCTTTGCCAGCTATTTTGCAGAAAACTGCAGCCCTGCCACCAACTCACCCCAAACCACACTTTTTTGCCTTGGAATTCATCAGAGGAAACCTGAGCTGAGCTCCTGTTTAGTAACTGTTATGGTTTCCACATACTCTCCACTCTCCCCACCCACACTCTCTCCCTCCTTTCCCCATCCCTTCCTCTACTTCTCTCCAATTACTCTTGAAAGAGGAACTTTTCTCCCTCAATTCCCCACACCCCACGTTTAAGCTTTTAGTAATTAGAACAGGCACACAGATCAGCAATAAAGATAGGAAACTTTTTCACAGGAAAGTTTCATTTCTCATCTACAGTAGAAGCAATCATTTCTCTACTACCAAAAAAAAAAGCAAACTACATATATACCATAGCTTATAGTCTGCACTGTCTGCTGTTAAACCAAAAGAAAAGGGAGTCATCCATTTCTTTTTTTCTGTCCTTTCTTTACCTGAAGAAAATCAAGGCACTTATTGAAGTATCAGAGAACTCATTAGAACGTCTGCTTCAGTTGTGTGTGGTTAACCTTTTCAATACTCACAAATTTATAAATTCACATTCTTGTTTGGCTTGCATTCACACTCAGAAACACACACATAGATATTGAACATACTTCAAGTACATATACATATCAGTAATTCACACTTTAGTCCTATACACACGTTCACACCTTCTCATAAAATATCACACATCATTTGCACAAACATATATCCACAAAGATAAATACTAGAATTTCTGTTTTTATTTTTCTTGGAGAGAACAGAATTCTTGAAACTTATCAGTAAAAATTGTAAAGAAAACACAATCATTCTATATCTCCTCTTGATAACCGATCTTTCCTTTCTAGGGTTGGGGACACATCATTTCTTAAATACAAACATGTCCCAATAGAAATTAACTAGAATTTTTTCTGAAGAGCTATACCATCCATTACTTTGTAGGTCTTTATTGTGTTCCACAATGAACTTTATACATGGTTGCCGTCCTGTTTCAGAGGAGTCAAGTTAAGCCAAAGGAGAGTTGAACTCAAGGGCAAAACCCTTAAGGCCAATCTCCATATACAGAGGGAAATTGACCCTGTTTGAGCTACTGAGCCTGTTCGGTGAGTTGACAAAAGACTTCATTCTGCAACTATTTCGTGAATACCTTTCACCTGGGGCAAATTCATCACCCAAAGAGAGATAGCAAAACCCAGGCTTGGACTGTTCAGAGCATTTTCTCCTACATCTGGGAGGGAAGCCTGCGGGATGAGCCAGGTCAGGTCTGAGAAAGGCCCAAGGATGAAAGGAATAAAGTGACAGCTCCAGCTGTAATTGGAAATAAAGAGAACACTAAGTTCTGAGGTCACCAAGTTCTGATTTTCCTCCTATAATGATTACTTAGGTGTTTTTTTTATTTTTTATTTTTGGAAATGTAAAGTATCAGATTGCTTTAAACTCTGTCTGCTCTTTTTCTCCTTCTTAAGTATTGTTTCACTGGTAGCCTAAGTACCATCTGCTGCTGCCTAGGGGTAACATAGCCCTGGAAAGGCAAAGGGATGTTGTATCCCTTCACTTAGGAACTCACCTTCCTGCAGAATCCAATCACTTTCCTTGCAGATATTTAATTTTTAAGAAGTATTAAGAATGGGAAAAGAAGATCTTTTAAAAATCTGGTCTGCCTTCTAGAAAAATTTAGTTGGCATTGTTTTAAAGGAACACTGTATAACCTGAACTTGACAATAATATTTGCTAAATACGGAAGCCTGACTGTAGTGAGAACTTTCTAAATAATCCGATTACTATGGCTTACTTCACGACAGCTTGGTAAAAGACCAATCAGATCCCTCACTTTAGTTGAACTGAAGGAGAAAGTCGTTGGCAAAACCAGGGAAAATTGGCCATTGGCTGGATGTGGGATTAGAGGGCCCAGTTGTTGTAAAAGGTGAGTCTGGGGTAATGGGACTGGGTTACCAGGAGAGGGAGGGATCGACATTAGCAGAAAGATGGGAGATGGCACCCAGCTCTTAACTCACTCAATTTGACCTTTCTGGGGCTCAGCTTCACAAACTGTAATTCAATGAATGGACTGAATTAGGTGTGTAGCTTTCAAATTTATCTGTTTTTTTTAAGTACTTTTTTTTTTTTTCTTGAACAAAACTCTACCTAGACCTCTAATGTACAAAGAAAATAAAAGGGACCTCTTCTTGGATGCTGGGAGGGAGGTAGCCAGAAGCAGTGTAGTGTCCAGGCCGCCTAGTTCCTGCTCTCAGCTCAGAAGGGCTTCTCTGCAAGCCCACTGAGGCTTCCCGGAACATGGTTTGAAACCCCCTAAATGGGGCCTCTGATTCCCTGTTACTTTAGAATGCTATGGAAAAGAGAAAGAGCAGATGACTAGGAGACATCTATTTCCTATGTATACCTGAGGGCACTTACGGGAGAAAAGCAATCAGTCTCATTTCCTCTGAAAATAATACTCTTTATTTACTTTATAATTTATTTCTTATCCACAGCATAATCCCACCTTGTCCCTATTTCCACAGCATTGTTTTCATTTAATTATTGGTAGCAAAGCAAAGAAGAAACTCTTTCTTCTACTTAAAAAGAAAGGAGGTTGTCACTTTGCCACTTACTCCACCAGGAAGTTTATTAGAAATAGCATTGGAGCAGGATCTAAAAGTCTAGTAATCAAGTCTAGTCTCACCACTAGCAAGCTGTGTGACCTTGGGTAAGTTAGTAGACAACTCTGAGCCTTTGTTTTCTCATCTATAGAATGAGAGGGGTGATTCTAAATGTCAGTTCCAGTGCTAAAATCCAAAGCCCATATAATGAGGTAGGGAAAAGATCCTATAACCCATAGATTGAGCCAAAAATTCAAAAGATTCTCTACCCTCCTAGACAATAAGACATTTATTCAAGGTGCTACCCCTGTTCTATCTGCTTGGTAAGCCTGAAACAAAACTCCAGGATTCTTCAGAAAACACGTCTGTCTTGCATTATGGGGAGTTCAAATGTCTCCTTTAATCACGTCAGGTCTACTGACACGAGTTTCTTTTTGTAACTGAGTCTGTGGCTGCATATTTATAAATATTATGGATACACAGTTCTGTGTGTGAGCATGTCAACAACAGTGATGCATGAAAAGAAAAACCAAAAGCAGTTTCTTCAAATCCCTCACCCAGATCATCTAAGTCGTTGGCTCAGGGTTTTAACCAAATTTTGCTCACCAACCCGGGATAAGCTGCGTTTTAAGAATTATTTCTGTGAGCTGAGGCTGGATTTTGTTTTATTCAAAGCAACTTCAGCCTGTCACAAGACAGTCTCATAAAATCTGTATCTTGGCTTAAGCTGGGAAGAAATGAGCCAATCCATCAGCCCAGGAATGTGGCTATTTGACCACTTCCTAAGGCAACTGGGAAGGGATGCAATCTACTCAATTTATGGAGACTGGTGGCAGTGAATGATGCATCCTGAAGGCACAGCAAATGGAAATCCTTCTGAACTTTTGCAGTGATAAAGTTCAAAATCTGAATAAAAGGGCCATCTAGGAGGGAAGGAGAGAGGGAAGCAGAGAGCAGGAGAGGAAGCCAGCATATGAGTTTGGAAATGAATAAAGAATGAAGCAAATTTCCCTCTCTTAAAACACCTCCAATGAATTCACTTAGGAGAGAACTGGAAATTGGGTATGGAAATGGGGCCTTTTGAACATCTCTCCCCTCAATCTAGATTCTAAAAATGAAGCCTCATTTCATCGGTGAAATGTAAGTTTGATGCGATTACCTCTTCTGACCTCGAGTCATGCCACCTGTGGTAACCTTGTTATTTGTCATCTTATATCATAAACAAATGCAATTCCAATAGGGCAGCCGATATAATGTCATTAGTTTGTATTTATGTCTGCTCTTTTCCAGCCCTCATTGCAAATGCAATTTTGATGCCATTGATGAGAGATCTGGGATTACAATTCCTGACCATTTTAGCAGACATTTGGGGAAGGAAACAGAAGAATAATTTTGAGGTCTCTCCAAAAACCAAAGGAGAAAAAAAGGTAATATAATATTTTCTTCATTTATTTTGATTAACTGAAGCTTATGTTGAAACATCAATGGCTCCCCATTGGTTAGCAAGTGAAACCCAAACCTCTTTGCCTAGCAATTTGGGCCTTGAATTGAGCCCAAGCTATTATTTCTAATCTTATTTGCAATTATTTCCCACCATACATTCTAAACTGCAGCTTCTGAGTGTTCCCCAAACAAACCCAGCATCCATTTCTCTACTCACACCTTCCCCTTCCCCTGGTATGCCCTTTCCTGCTCTAAATCCTGCCTACCCTCTCGCTCCAGGCTGCCTCTGCCCTTTCTCTTCTCCCATACTGGGAGTGATCTTTCTCCTCTGTGCATCTGAGAGGCTGAAGCTCTTTAGCATCTTCTGAGATGTGTGAGAGTTCCGGAGGGCCTTATCCATTCTACTGAGCCACCAGCAGCTTGAAGTCATGACTCCTTGCTGACCCATCTGTGGCAGGCCTCACAGGATCAAAGCAGAGCCTTTCCCAAAAGCCAGACTCATCAAGATTCGTTGAATTAATCAATTAAGAAGTGACCAAAGGAACATCAAAAGTCTCACTAGATAGGACAGACTCAGAGAGTTCTATCAGAAATTATTCTGCGGCCACAGCTACTGCTCTTCCTTCTCCACCCCCCGCTGTTATTAAGTGCAAATGTTTCTTAGTGGTGAATTGAGAGTTTGAATAACTTGTTTGAAATAATAATAACTAGTCACAAGTAGGTCAAGGTAGAGTTCGTGTGAACTGTGTCTCCTAGAACACCCTAATGCAGACAATACTGATAAAGTTCAAAGCACATTCTTATTTTATTTTATTTTATTTTATTTTTGAGATGGAGTCTCACTCTGTCGCCTAGGCTAGAGTGCAGTGGCACAATCTCAGCTCCCTGCAAACTCTGCCTCCTGGGTTCAAGCGATTGTCCTGCCTTAGCCTCCCAAGTAGCTGGGATTACAGGCACCCACCGCCATACCCAGCTATTGTGTGTGTGTGTGTGTGTGTGTCTGTGTGTGTATTTTAGTAGAGATGGGGTCTTGCCATGTTGGCCAGGTTGGTCTCAAACCTCTGACCTCAGGTGATCTGCCCACCTCATCCTCCCCAAGTGCTGGGATTACAGGCATGAGCCACCATGCTCGGCCATTTTAATTTTAATACTAGTAAAATTAATTTATCTCAGGGGTTTTGTTCCCTTCACTCCAACTTCCACACTTCCAAAGGCAACTTTAAATATTGGTTATCTGTACCACCAGGAAGATGCTGACTATTACTTCATCACTAAGCCATTTGTTGGTATTGGATTTTCTTGTGCTTGGTTTCAACCCACCTCTCTCTACTCAACCCCTCCTCATTTTCCTTTCTCTAGCCCCTAAAATGCCTTTGGGGCACATCTGTTTTATTTTTTCCCCTTTATCCAAACAATTATTATTAGCATTCAGACCAGTAATTTGCAATTCCCATTATCTTCTCTGCTGAAAGACTCTCCAGAACCTGGTCACTGGTAATCACAGGATTTGTGGAGGTGGGAGCAGGGTACCACAGCCACGTGCACTCAGCTGGCCGGCAGACTTGTGCACTCTGTGCTACTGAGAGCTTCTCTTTTGTTACTCCCAGCCCCTCCTTTTTTTCTGGATTAGATCATGACTCCTTTATGAAGACCCAGAGGGAAATGGGATTATTAAGAGTCTTGCTGGGTAAAAGCTATTTTGTCTTTATGATGACTTTTTTGAGTTCAGCTGCTGAAGGGCCTTAGTGCCAGAGTAGAAGTTATTACACATTCAGGAGAGCGCCTTAAACACAGTGTTTCCTGCTGAGCACACTCTCAGTGATGAAGGATGGAAGGGGAGGAAAAGGAAAGGAAACGAGAGAGAGATTAAAAAGAAAATAGGAGGTAAGAATACTGAAAACCGAGGAAGAAGGAGGAAAAAAATGCAAGGGAGACATAAATCCAAGATAAGAACCCAGCAGAGAATATTCTCTGAAGAAGAGCGTGGCAAGAGATAATATGGTGCTTACAAAACACAGAGGTTTGGTGGTGGAATAACTGAGAATAAGAATTATTTTTAAAATGTCATAAAAATAAACTTATACCGCAGTGGTTATAGCGTGCCTGCAATGCTCACGAGATTCCATTAACCCCACTGAAGTTTTAAAGATTCGGTGACTTCAGAATAGGCTTTATATGTGCCAAACAGTATTCTACATAATCTGACATAGCGTAACAACCCTATGAAGTAGGTATTGTTACCAAACACATTTACAGACAAGGAAACTGAGGCACAGAGACTAAGTATCTGATCACACAGGGTACTTAGATCACAGAGCCAGCAAATGGCTGAGCTAGATTCTAAACCTAGGCAGTCTAGTTCCCATGTTTCAGAAGCTGGGAAGGCCAGGGATGGTCCCCCCAAAACTTCTCAGTGGCACACCTACTTGGTAGCATTTAGGGAAAGACAAACATTTTGCCTGTTTGAAAACCCCCTTTTCTCTGCCTGTGCCAGTACTCTGCCTGTGTGAACAACCAGAGATGTGTTTGAGGCTGGGGTGTGAGTGGGCTGGAAGCACTTAACACCTTCTCCACTCCCTGTACACACAGGCACTCAGCTCCTTGTCATCCTGGCCCTCTTTCCTGTGTTCTGGAAACCCCAGGCATGGGGCCGGGGAGGGGGGATTGAGGAAGTGAGGGGGTGATGGATAGGACGTTCAGGTCTGAAACCATGTATCACAACATCAAAGGGTTGTTTTTGTTTTGTGGCTTTTTTTTTTTTTTTTTTTTTTTTTTTGCCAACTCCTATTTCTCTCCTTTCTTCTCAATCCTACTCTTCACTATCCTAAATGCCACATTGTTATTGTTCTACTGGATAGGAGCAGCATTTTCAGAAATGGGGGATTTATTTTTATAGCACAGCTGGTCTGCCAAAGGTCACATAATTTGGCAATGTTCCCAGTGGTTAAAAATTAATTTCTCCTTATTAATACAACCAAGGTCCCAGAGGATCGGAGCTCAGCCTTATCTAAACTTGACAGCTTCCTAAACCTTTAGAAGATGCTTTCTCCTGGAGGGCCAGCCATGATACAAGGCCACTGTGTCCTGGAATCCAACTCCACTGAATCCTGTTAGGCAATGAAACCATTAAGCCTTTGGCCATTTCTCATCAAGGCAGATAAAGCTTTGAAAAATACTGTAGGATCTCCAGGACAAACTTCTGCAGCATCTTCCAGAAATGGGTTAATTAAAAAACAAAAACCAGC
The DNA here is from genome assembly GCF_008728515.1 of Papio anubis. Classification (NCBI taxonomy): domain Eukaryota; kingdom Metazoa; phylum Chordata; class Mammalia; order Primates; family Cercopithecidae; genus Papio; species Papio anubis. Next base: position 89,603,141 of record NC_044985.1, on the reverse strand, counting down.
AAATAGCCGAGTCCTTACCTTGAAGGAACAGTACAAAGACTAACTTCTGGTGATCAATATACTTATCTGCCACTCGAGGAAGGTACCTCAAAGATTATCCAGTTGCAAATGATGGTCAGATAATAAAATATCTCAAACATGTAAATAATACTACAGCCATTGCCCAGATGTCATTTTTCAGGTCCTTTCTTGTCAGTTGAAGAAATTAAAAAGGCATTCTGCTCTTGCTCTATCTTTCAAAACAGGAAGATCTCAGCTCAAGTTCCTAAAGTCTTTCCAAACTGGACCTTTGGGGAATGTATTTGGAAACCTCTTTACCTGGCTCTTGAATTCTGTCAACTCAGAATTGTCTTACACTCAGGTCACCCTGAGTCAGTTCATTTTCTTAATTGCTTTAAGGAAGACTTGAGTGAAATGAAAAACACCAGGGTCCACAGAATCATCTGGTCCCTGGTGTCTCTCCCCATTGACCCCAGACCCCTCCCTCACTGTTATTTGTATTCGTGCCTCACTGCATATGAATTGGCATTTGGACTCCTAGCTTTTTCTATGCCTGGAAGATAGAAACTGGCCTTTCTGCTGCAGAATGTGGACTTGATACATTCAACAGCAGGGGATCAGGGCCATTTGGTAGACAGCGGGAGTCCTGTCTGGGTAGCCTGGGTTCCAGTCACTGCAGCCTTCCAATCTTTCATTTTGCCAGTTGAGTGCTCCGTGGCTTAATGTCTGAGGGCTCTATGGGATGACATAAAACTCCAAACCTGATGTGCTGCTCGCGCATTCACAATCCTACCAGGCACCGCTTGGATGAGTAGGGGCCTGCCCCGAGCCTTTTGGGGAGTGCTCCTCTTGCCACTGTCTTGCACTGTGTGCTCTGCTGGCAACTGGCCACAGTTTCCCTACCTCCAGGAGCTGATCACGGGGAAAATGTTTACTGGGCACCCATTTAATGTGGGCATGAGACCAATCCCTAGAGCCTAGAGCAGGCCGTCGGCGTAAAATCTAGGAGTTTATAGTTTACTTGCAAATTATGCTCGCCCATGGCCATCCCACATTTTGGGGAGACAGGCTAAAAGAAACACTTCAAACCCTTATCCGGCGCCTAGACCGTCATTGCTTCTCTTTCAGGATTTGTTTGAACCCAGACCTGTCTCCCACAGCCAATTTACACCTCTTATCTGATCATCCAGTCCAGACGGAAGGGTGAATTGACCGAGAATCTGAGTGTGTCCCTGGCAGTGGCGTTAAAACCCAAGCATAGATCAAAGCTCTCCAGACGAGGAGGGGAGGGGTAGATGGTTATGGGGTCTGGGTTCTTTTGGCCCCAAGCGATGTGTCCCGGAGGTGGGGACATTAGGGCTGGGAGTTGCTACCATTTGAAGAAACCCGTTGTCAGGACTTGAATGATTTCCTGAGCAAAACCCAGTCCCCCGCAGATCATGATTAACTCTAGCAAAGGGACGTTCCTAGCGGGCGCTGATAGGGAATGGCTAGCGCCAGGGGGCTCTCCTCTCTGTCTGAAACCGAAAGGAAAGGAGGTGGAGGGAGGGGAGACGAGCAGGGAGCACACGCCAATAAACCTGAGCGTGGATCTCCTACTCTTCAGAAGAAATTCAGCCAGAGCCGCAGAAGCCGCAATGCATATGGGCTAGATCCCCTAAAACTTGGTCTGGAAAGCTGATTCCCGACGTTCCCCAACCTGGATGATTCCCAGAGGGGCGACAAGTCCATTCCAAATCCCTCCCCCACCTCCAAACATTAGGGCTACCGGCGCCCCCCACCCAGCCGCTGGACGCCTGCAACCCGTTGGGAAAGACCGGGTGGGAAAGACCCACGGCGCAGCCAGCCCGAGGCGAAGGGCGGGGGCAGCCGTTTAATCACAGCGTGCCTCGCCTCCATTAACTCGTGTTGATATTAAAAAGAAATCAATCAGTGAAAATGAAGCATCGGCCATGAATATTTCTTTTTCTCACGTGGAAAAGCAAAGAGCGAGGCGGCTGGGGAGGAGAGGCGGGAACTCGCCGGCTACTGCAGGCAGAGGCTTCTCCGGAGACCAGAGCTGCAGCCGAGACCTAACTTTCCGGCCTTGGGCAGCGTTGAGGAAATGCCGCAGGTTTTCCCCTGGGGGTGTCCTTAGGAGGAGGAGGAGGGCACAAGCATGGAGTAGTTGGAGGCGGCCAACTTCGCGGAGGCTTCAGCCTCGGTTTTGCTTTCGCTGAGAATATTTTTGCTTAATAGAATGTTTATGGATCGCTGGGCTGTGTTTCTGCTGCGTAGCCCAAACAAATCGATGCGGCGTTAGAGACGGCGCTGGGCGGGGGGGGGGGGGGGGGGGGTCTAGGAGGAGAGCTGAGGGGCTATCACGTCCCCACCACGTGGATGGCCGCGCGCCGCGTGCTCTTCACCTGTTTCTGCGCACCGGCGGGCGCTGGGCGTGCTGCGCTTCTACAGGCTGTGCAAGTTGCGCGCATTCCTGCGGCTCAAGCTGGCTCCTTCCCGCCTCTCTCCGCCCTCCTCTCCGAAATCCCACCCCACTTTCCTATCACCCAGTTGGGCCAGTGCTTGGATTCCCAAGCCAGCCGGCCTCGGCCTCTCGCCACTCAAAGCCAGCTCTCTAGGGGTCGCGGTGAGCCTGCCGCGCGGAGAGGAGCGCAGGGGACTGGCGGGGGACTGGCGGGGGACTGGCGGGGACGCCTGGGGCAGGGAGGGAGACAGGCTAGCAGCTGCACTGCGGTCTGGCGAGGCGGAGGCGGCGCAGTGAGGAGAGGGGCAGCCTGGTGCGCGTCGCCCATGCGGCCTCCCAGCCACGCGCCGCCCGAGGTGCCGCGCGCCTCGACCGCCGTGTTATTTGCTCAACTGCTCCCCCGCGCGCACCTTCTGCCCCATCTTGCTCCTTCCCAGAATTGGTTCTCGTCGCCGGTGGCGGCGGCTGAACCAGGCCCCCCGTCCGGGCCGGCGCACACCGGGTGAGTCAGAGGTGTAGCTCGGCCTCGCCCTGGCCACCCGCTGCCGGCTCCCCGGGTGCCAGTCCGTTGCTCCGCCCGAAAGCCTGAGCAGCTCACGGCTTGAGATCGCATTTTGGGGAGCTGGAGGTCCCCGGCAGGTCCCAGCTTCGAATCCCACCCTGAGATCCCACCCCGAGTCCGAGGTTGCCCCGAACTCCGCGCCTCTGGGCTTCTCTGGAAGTGACGCAGCACTGCCGGGGGTTGGGATGGGAGGGGGTTCTGCAGTGAGCGCGGGAGGCAGGTGGCAGAGCGGGAGTGGGTCCAAGCGGGTGTCGCGCACACACGTACACACACTCCAAGCAGCGCTCGGGGACAGATGTGCGAACATCTGGGGTAGGAGATGGCCCCTGAGTCTTCACGACCCCTCCCGCTCCGCACAGCACACGGAACCTGAAGTTGCATGTGTGTGCGCGCCGGTGTGAGTGCCAGTGTGTGCGCGCTCGCGCGCTGGGGCCTACCGGAGTCCGTGTCTGAATACATAATATACTGTGGGCATCCTCATGGCGCGCGCGCGTGTGCACACACACACACTGCGAATCACACAAACATACATAATTTACGCAGCATCCAGGTCTGTGAGAGGTAATTTATTTCCGCTTCAAGCTGGGAATTTAGAAATAAGGCAAGAAGGAATGGTGGAGGCCCAGAAAATCTCCCCAAGTGGGACCCCCCCACCCATACCTTTGATAGGATTTGCAGCTGCCCTGAAGACCACTTATGGCAAAGAAAGAGCTGCAAACCATTTCTTTGCCAAAGAAATGGCAAAGGCATTTCTGAATTTTCTTCCCCCTTCAAATAAATGCCCAAGCTTAAAGTGGTGCGTGTGCTGGATGGGGGGCGTGGAGAGAAGGAAGGGTGACAGTACCAGATGCAAAGCTAGGACCCACTAGCTGATGTTCTGGGGGATGCCCAGGAGGCTGCAGAGTTAGCCCTGCCACTGCCGCCATCACCTTGCAAATGCCTTGGGTGAGGGCACTTCGGGAAGGCTTTTTCGCCTTTCTTTCACCCGTTTCCTCCATAGATGGTTTCTCCATCTCCAATCACCTGTAGCAGCTGCTAAGAGTTTTGTTGTCAGATTCCAGACACTGTTCTCAGTGAGGTAGAGAGGCTCACTCTAGAGAGTGGTCCCAGGAAGGAAGCACAAACCCCACTGCATTCCCCATGGATTCCCCTTTCCAGAGCCTTGCCGCTCCCCACAAATGCGGTCCCCAGACTGTTCTGGGCCTCGAAGTGCTTATCTCCACAGCAGCCTGTCCACACACCCTTTTTGGCAGTGGTTGAGAACAAATTCCACTCAAAAGTTTCTAACCACGAGTGAGAGACCTTTGAGGGCCTGCAATTTGTTTTAGCTAATAAGAATTTCTAAAAGAACATATGATTTACTTTCCCAGACGACACATGGATGAAGAGAGAAGAGACCAACTGTCTTGGTTGCCAGCAGTGCCCAACCCCAAGCCCCTATCCTAGCCACAAGCCAACTTGCTCCACCAGCCTGAGCCCTATGATTCTGAGGCATAACCAGCCATTCTCCAAAGAATCTACAGCATTTGAAAACCAAAACTGAACTCGTGTCTTTCCCAAGCCCTTCAGTGAACATTGCTCAATGTAGCTAAGTGGAGGGAATGCAAATGATTTATATTTCACTGGCTAGTTGGAGAAACTCAAGGGAGATGTGTTCTGCTTCAAGACAGGGGAAAAAAATTCCCAAAAACTGTAATGCAAAGGCTTTGTAGTATTTTTAAACCTTTGATTCAGTCCATATGTGACATCTGAACACCGCCAAATTCTGTTTCAAAACACACACACACACACACACACACTCCTAGCAGGAGAGAAAAGTTGGGTTTTAGCAACAGTGGTGGTGTAGGAAGGGCCGGCTGGGATCTCTCTTTAAATTATTGAGTACTGAGGAAGCCTCCTTCTGTGCCTTTCTGCGTGGCCTTCCTGCTTTAGCGGTCGCTTTTAAAGGGGAAACCATGTTGCAATAAATAGAAAAAACTTTCAGTGGCTTACCTGGTTGGCCTCTCACTTGGTGTCTTGAAAAGTAGAGGGCTAAGAAAACCCAGGTGAGAGGAAACATATCCATTTTGGAGAAGGTGGCTCTCTCCAGAGCTGGGTTCGTAGGTTTCTTGTTTAAATCTTTGTGTTTTTCTCTCTTATTTTCTTCCGTACAACGTCTTATGCAGAGGTTTCTAATGGTCAGTGTTTCCCTCCTGAGTCCTGGTGGCTTGTCTTCACCTTTATTCTTGCTGGAATTTCCACCTCACCAGGAGGAGAGTAGCTTCTGAAATCAGCAAAGAGGGAACAAGCCGGGAAGAGGACACGGTTTTCCTTTCAAAAACAAAACGCATGTATGTTCTCTCCAGTTCCTCAAAGTGTCATTTCCTTTATCCTACAATATCACGAGTATTTCCCGAAAGCCAAGCGTAACAATAATGATAATAATAATAATAATTAAAGCCAAGACTTGCCTTGGGCATCACACGGCCCCCAGGCAGCTGTGTGATCTCAGAGGCGTAAATTGACACACATCCCGCGGCACCCTTGACGGACACGCGGGCAGAGGCAGCAGCCGCTGGACAGCCGGAGTGGAAGGCGGCCGCCCTGCTCTCGTCCTCGCCGGGTTCCCCCGGCGGGAGCCTCCACCAACGGCTACACCCGCTTGGCCAGCCTCTCGAGGGGAGTCTGAGGAAGGAAGCTGCTGCTGCTGTTGCTGCTGGTGGTGCGGCGGCTGGGATCGCCTGGGAGTGAGCGAGCCCCTCTCCGAGTTCGCTGGCGCCCGCCCTCACCTCCACCTCGCCCAGTGTCTGCGCGGCTGAGGATGTGCTGGGGGCCGGCTGCAGGCTGGTGCCTCGCTCGCGATCTCTGCCTCCCCTCTGGCTCCCCACTGCCTTTTCAGGCCGAGCAGCATGTGGATGTCAGAGCCGCGGCAGAGCTATCCGATTACGCGCCGGCTCAGGGCCCGCCCCTTCTGTGTTCCTGATTAAAGAGGCAGCCGCGGAGACGCGCGGCGCAGAGCCGAGTGCCGCGGCACCCACCTCGGGCGGGGCGGCGGCAGCTTCTCCCCGGCCGCCGCAGGATCGAAGTTAAGGCGGCGCCTACCCCACAGCCCCTCGCCCGCCCCGCATCTCCCGCTCGCCCCCGCGCACCTCCGCGCCGGGCCTCCAGTGCGTAACGCCCTGGGGAAGAAGCGCCCCCCGGCACCTCCAGGGCGCGCTGCCCTTGGCCGTGTCGCTCCCACCCGAGGGAGACCCCGGGGGAAGGGGGGGAAAGCCTTGTTCCCCCTAAATTCCACGACTCCGATGCCACACACGCAGAATCCAACACAATGCCACGCGCAATGGCGTTACAAGAGGAGTTGGGTGGCGTACGGTGTTTGGGGTAGCAAGCCGGTCGGCAGCTCAGCCATGCGTTCGAACAGGCAGCGGTGCGTGGCGGCGACACACACCGTCAGCCTGGGCTGAATAAAACCCCAAACACTCGCTGCGTTTACTACTCAGATCCTTTGTTATGTCCCAAACATGCTCTGCTCCTCTCTGGGTTAGGATTTCGTTATCCCTGCGCTTTTAACTTGTAACTATCCTAAAAAGAGGAAAGACTTTCTTCAGCAAAGGATTTCTTCAGGTAAATTGGATTCCCTCAAGTCCCCCCGAAAAAGTATGGGTGCTTGAAGGCTTCTCATCCAAATGCTACTGTAACTACGTCTATTCACATTTTCCCCCATAGAAACGTGGTCACAAAGCCCAGAGAAAGAAAACAGCATTATGCCAACTATTTTTAAATGGAGGCGTGAAAACTGTTTAGAGGGAACTGCAAGCTAACAGTTGGGGAAACACTTGTATCTTTGTTTCTGAGGATGGCTTTGTGGATTCCAAACTGTCTTGCTTCACCAGACACCTATTACTACATTATCATAAAGACTCCCACAGAAACAGCCTAAATTACACCCTGCACATGTACACCTTTTCTGCCACAAAAGAGGTATATGAAAAATAAGAACATTCAGAAAACTGTTTACAGATTAAGATTTTTTTAAATTAAGAAAGTAAAATTTTCCGTAGATTAAGAAAAATACAGTTTCGGTGACAAGGAACACACACCTGACTATCCCATTTTCTTCTTGGCTTGCACTTGTGGATTCTTCTGGGTGGTTTCCCTCCTTATCTGGACTTGCCCATTAGCTTTGTTTATCACTTTTAGTGTTTGAAAAATCTGTAACTCCCACTTAACTCTTATTTACACTGAGATAACCAAAACAAAATTCAATCAGAAGTGATTTGCAAATAGTTGAGCCAAGCTGTGTTGGGGGTGGGGCGGGATTTTAGAGTGGAAATCCACAGGCTGAGTGTCACGCAGTTAATCTCAGATGCCTGGTTGGGAAAGGCACAGAGCAGAGGCCTCTGAGCTCTTCCAGGGAGCATGTCTCCTGGCTAGCCTAAATGCTGCCTTTCATTCCCTCTTTGCCTCCCTCCTTCCCCTTCCTCCCTCCTTTCCTTCCCTCTTCCTTCCTTCCTTTCTAGGCTTGAGAGAACATCCACATCACTAAAAACTCCAGACTTAAATTTCTCCTCTTTAAAGCTCAATTGTAAAGAATGACTCCAAGCCTCAAATATTTAACAAAGTAAAGAGGCAGTTTGGATTATTAACCTTAAGCAGAGATCCTAGTTTATGTCATTGCCAAGATGCTAATCTAAGGACAAATAACACTATCTGTAGTGACAGTCCCTGAATAGAGAGGGTCATTTAGTATCACCTCTCCCCGCCACTCACCAGGCATGCCAAACCATTTTAGCCAGTGCCCAACGTGGGAGACTCCTATTTCTGAGAATAATGTAGCCTGGGTTTAGGTGAAGGGCACTGTGAAAGGGGCAAAGAAGAGAGAAAAAGTAAACCTAAAGTCCACTGGAGAACCATAAGAATGACAACCTTGGACTTCTGGTCTTGGGGTCTCAGGGATGAAGGTCCCCATCAGGCTGCTTCCAGAGTGGAGAAAAGTGAGAATCAGTTTTATTCCTGGACCTGGTTGCCCACACTATGACTTTTCATTTATCAGAGGTGTCATACAGGGGATGCTCACTTACTTCCTGGGAGTCCTCTGTGCCAGGGCTGCAAGACTTCTCACTGCCCTTGAGTGAAGGCCTCATTTCCTGCAGCTGGACAGAGAGTGAGTCTCAGGTTTCCATCCCTGGGGACTCAAGCTGCCAGACCATTTTTTAATCCTCTAGGGGGCAGCACTCAATAAATAATGGTAACACCACCTAGGGTCACACTTCTGGTGGTTCTTTTAATTGCAAGGAGTTCAAAGTGCTTTATCAGACCAGGGAAGATTCAGAGTGAGGCCGATCTCTCCCCAGCCTACTCTGAACAAGACCCCACCGGCCCAGGGAGGGCTTAGAATTGTTTTAACCTAAGACTTCCAAGGACTCTTGCGAACTAAACACAAACCCCACATGTGCCACATGGAAAACAAATCTTTAGGGAAATTCTTCACACTGGGGCTGGCTCAGACCTGCCAGTCTTGTTTCCCTCTAGACTGGGATCTCAGGGGTTGACTGCAGTTGGTTTGGTTTCCACCAGAGGTGTAGCAGTAAAGAGCTAGGCACTGTGCTTTTCAGCATTGTGTGAGTCCACCTCCCTGGCCCATAGGGAAGCCTGACTACCCAAAGGCCAGTGTCAAAAATCGGGTTTGTGAAAAGAAACACTGAGCTGACTAGAAAATAGCTAATTAGCGAAGCTGAGATTCCTGGCCACATTACTGACTCACCTAGGATTTTTCATGTCATTATCCTTAATTGTAAAATAATACTAGATAATCCATCCCACATTCCATTCCTTTGACGGGAAGGGATGTGGAGGAACATGAAACGGATTGGTAAATGATGCTAAGAGAAAGCTGTTACCAAGCCACACCCCCGTGGAAAGTTAAGTGTTCCCCGCTAGACAGTCCCAAACCTTAGGGTATATCAACATCACCTGGAGCAAGTATTAAAAATTCAGATCCCTGGGAACCATCTTCCTGCAGATGAAATTCCTTGGGTTTAGAGTGGTCTTTGGGAATCTGTATTTTTAACCCACATTTTAGGTGATTCTGATGCAAAGCCTCCACAGACCAGTAGTTGGGAACTTCTGATCTGATATGTTATATTTACACACAGCCTTCCATAAATGCTCTTCCGTTGAAGGAAACCCGGACAAGTATTCCTACACATTTCCTCTCTGGGTACTTTTCTTTTTTTTTTTTTTTTTTTGAGACGGAGTCTCGCGCTGTGTCACCCAGGCTGGGGTGCAGTGGCGCGATCTCGGCTCACTGCAAGCTCCGCCTCCCTCTCTGGGTACTTTTCAATATGGGGCAGATGTTTCAGGTTTCTTGGAAAAACCACCAAGAACAAGTTCTCGAAAATGCTGGAGTGGTGGAATTCCCAGCTTTACCTGTGGCCTTTAGCAGCAACTGCAGAGAGCCAATTTGAAAACACCAAAAGCCTCGCCTCATGCAGGCAGCAGCTTTGCAGGGACATGTTCAAAGTACCGGCTGATGGGTTTATGAGCTGGAGTCAGACCTTTCACCACCAGCCCACTCAACCATTGGTGGTTACTAGAGGTTCGTTTCAGGTATGCGTTTCCATCTGTGTTCATCCCACTGTACTTACGAAATGCTCATGGATGCATGACTATGCCAGAGGTATGAGAGCAAGACAGAGATTTAGGTCTTGCCTCTCGGGAACACAGGATCTAAAAGCTCCAGAAGTTTCATGCTTCCACAATAGATACCGTGTGTCACATAGCGCTTCCCCTTATCGGAGCCCTAACATCAATAAGCTCTCACCCTGAAAAGGGGAGATCTGAGGCATAATTGCATCTTAATCTGTAATTTACCACACTGCCCTAGTTACGGTTTAGCTACATCTGTCTCAGAAGCTTCAGTTAAAATGGAATAGGTCCTAATTTATTAGTCTCTCTTTTGTTTGATGTCAAAGTCCAGGTTTCTGGTCACTAAGGTTTTTTTTTTTTTTTTTTTCTTACTCGCCTTTTAAAAAATCAACTTTTTTTTCTTCAGCATACTTGAATATTGCCCAGTAGTTTCTATTTGACATTTCTATTCTAAATCGATATTTCTAGTATATTCTATTTGGTGGGTTTCCGGAATCCTTACAGATTTCCATAAAGTATTGAAATCTCCTTCGCTCCACACTGTGTCTATATCTCATTTCTTCCTCAGACACAAACGCTGGATCTGGTAGGAGGGACCCTTATGAGACAAAATTTAAAAAGCAGCAGCACAATGTGCAAAATTCATTCAGACCTCCCTGGAATCCTTGGAAAAAGAACCTAAAGAAGTCCTATTGCTTCCTCCAGTCTGCCTGGCTTTAGCATGAGTCTGATCTCCCTATGCTACACTAATTTTTCTACCTTTGAGGCATAAGTATATCAAAAAGGCCCAGTCAACCCTCTTTCTTAGAACAGCACTCTCTAATAAATCTTCTGCAAGGACAGCGGTCTCTGTGCTGTTCACATGGCTACTGGGCATTGGAAATGTGGCTAGTGTGAATGAGTCACTGAATTGTAGGTTGTATTTAATTTTATTCATTTAAATGTAAATTGCCACAGGTGCTTACCACCTACCATGTTGGACAACTCAGTTTCAAAATCAAAAGACCAGAGCTGAATAATTCCCATAGAAACCCACAGAAATTCACACCCTTATCAATCTCTGTGGTTACCATACTTGTTTGCCAAGAAAGGAACCCCAGTATCAGCAGAAGTTCTGACTGCCAAGGCAGCATTTGAAAATGCTCACTGTCTGTTTGACTAAGGAAGACAAGGGCTAGCTTATATTCATATGATTGTCTACCATCCTGTGTTCTTTCTACGCTCTCTCAGATGACTTTCCCAGAGCACTCACCAGGAGTCAGGGTCTTTATGATGCTTCCCCAGCTTCAGGCCCCAGCTCCACTCGTCAGTGGAGACCACTGCAGAGAAGCAGGTGGGGGCAGCAGAAACCTTGAGGACAGGGCAGCTGGACATTCAGTCTCTACTTGGGTGTCCTTGAAAATTCTGTTAACCAATTTGGAACCACTTTCCTCACCTACAGAATGATGGGTTGATTTGAATGATTTTTAACCTTATCTGGTTTTGAGTTTTGGCTATGACTATTTCCTGATCCCATTCTCACTCATGGATTTAAAACTGGTATTAGTCTGAATTCCATAGGCCAACTTAAGCAAGTTGAAATTAATGTTCTTTTATCCTTAAATTGTTAATGTACGGGAGGGGCTTCCATGGATATTCCATCATCGTAGTATTTGCATTGGGTACTTTTCTCAAAGAGCGAGTGCTCCTGAGTATGTCAGGCATCTTGGCAGGGCTTTTTGAGGAGATATTTTTCAACAAGGCTTTTTCTAGCCTATCATAAAAACACAGATTCCACTTGGGATTCACAACCAAAGGCCAATAATTTATTTGTAACATCATAGCACTTATAGGTTATGCGATTGGATATTTTAGGGCTATGATATGAAATTTTTAATCATTCAGAAATATTTTGAACAGAAAATTCCCATTCTCTTACTAAATTCATAGATGAATTTTCTTGGAAACTTGAATCTTCCACCCACGAGTGCACATTACTTTGCCTTCATTCACATGCATATGTACCCTATCAAATCCCCCACAGATTTGTAAGGGATTTTTTTATTGTTGCTATTGCTGTTTTCCAATTTGTAACCTGTGACTTATGGTGCCTTAATTAGACATCTACATGTCAGGTGATTGTTACATTATGATGACTATAGCTGCTAATTTGAGCATGAAAGTCTTGATGGAAAGGCAGTAGTCAGGGAGTTGACCTTTTGCTATTGAGGAGACTCCAGGGTGGGTTAATTCACACCCACCATAGTCATTAGTTCCCACTCTCCTCCTTCATATTTACTCCTACACAGTTTACAGAGCTGCCAATCAACCCTTAGTATCTGGATGAGCACACTGATAGGGAGGGGGCTGGAATGGCGCTTGCTTTCTGCTGCAACCAAGAAATCATTTATAGAGGCAGTCTCCTTTTCAGTCTCCAGACTCAGATACTATTTATTTATTTCAAAATTAAATAAAAAAGAAAATAAATAGTACATATACATCTTTTAAAGATTCAAATTACACAAAAAAGTATCCTGTAGAAACTTCATACCTGTCCCTTAGTTTTCCAGTTCACTTCTTCCCCATTGATGCAGGTTTTGCATATTCTTCCAGAGATAGTGAAACGATATTGCAAGTTAAAAGCAAAGACACACTTTATGTTTCTCTCTAACTTTCCTTCTCTAGCTCTTTCCCTCCCTCTTTCCTCTAGTTCAAAGCAGTAATGATCTTGAAAACCATTAGGGGGCAGCTGTGACCAGAAAAGGAAACAACAAGCAACAATGAGGAACTAAAATCCTAGAGGGAGAGAGATGAAAAAGGAAATGAAAGGAATGCTAAGCAGAGAGACCAGCCAAAGAGAAAAATGGAAAAAAGAGGAAGAAGAAGAAAGAAAGAAACACAAGCATTATAAAACAAAAGGAAATGGAGAGCGAGGTGATGATATTAAAAAGCTAAAGGCAGTGTGTGTGTTAGAGGAGGGATAGCTTAATGAAGGCCAGGGATTATCTGAGGTTTTGCTTTGGTGTGGTTTGATTTGTTTTTTTAAAGCAAACCTGTGGAACCCGATTGACTCAACGTTAGCAGAAAGTAGGAAGTGACCTTTTTCAGAACTGGAAGGCATTTATTGTGCTGGACTTGACATTCTCAGGACATGTTTCAAACTGAAGGGTTCTGAGCACCCTCTGTCCATTTGGGCTTGCGAAGTGGTGGGTAGGACTGAGAGGAACAGCTCGCTTCCGTTACATCTTCAGAATGCTTAGAAATGCTTTCAGGCCTCAGCAAGACAGCGAAATTAACCTGAATATAAAGGTGTAATTCTATTTCTCAGGGCAGCAGAGCTAAAAAAACGAAGGAAGGGGCTTCTTTTGAAGCCGATGCCATCATCAAAGTGCTTTCAGGTGTATTTCGGGCATACCTCCCCTGGTTTCAGCAGGCTAACTTCATTAAAGCTCCTAGCTACTGCTTTAATGTTTTCTAGGCTTTTCTCCAGGGTACATTAAGCAGAAACAAGCCCTCATGGGAGTCCCGTACCCTGATGTTTTGCATTGTGGATGGAATGCAGGGGCAACATTTATGCTGGAGTAATATTAAACGGGAAATTGTTTCTAGAGCACAATAAATATGATCACTTTTAGCTGGTATCTTCTTCTCTCTTTCTAATCCAAACTTTCCCTCCCTACCTTTAAAAAAGTGACAACAATTTTAGGAAACCCTGGTCTAGAGTCACCAGAAAAATCATGGAATGCCTTCATTTATTATTTGCTGAATCTGATTCAGAAGGTAGAATATTCCTCAAGCTGCCCCAAACTCTATGCCCAATGCTACTCATCAAAATTCAATGAAAACTTTTAGGATCAAAGGCACCGGCTCTCGGTCGCATTTGTTAGACTCGTATGTTTACTGAAGATCCAAGATGGATAGAGTCCACTTTGGGCATGCTTGGGTTATAAAGAAAAAGCCTGGGGTGCACTTGCCCTAAGGAACCCTTAAGCCCTGGACCAGATGAAGCTGGAGATTTCTCCAGTGGCCATTAGAGTTTTGATGGATTACAGTAAATTGCAATTTGACCTATTTTGAACAGTGGTCATTTTGCAGAATGTGAGGTTTCTCCTGTAGCCTAAAGTGAGAAGCTCTCTCTAATCCCACCTCTCTCTCTCTCTCTCATTCCCTTTTTCTGTGACATAGATTCCCAGAGTTTAGTTTCTGAGATGTTTTAAAATTCATTCTGGAAACTTGTCCAAACAAAAACCTCTGACCAGAAGCAATTTGCTTCCCTTTAAAAAGTACCCTAAGGTTAAATTACATATTTACTTGACTTTGTGTTTCTTTGCTAGAATTTGGCAAGGATCTAGCATGTGAAAACATTTCCCATTTGATTTCTTATTTCATTTGATTATAACTTAGAAGGAATAAATGTGATTTTTGGCCATTCAACACACCTGGAAGTATGTGTTCGTCTTGCTGTATTTGACTGACAGTATTCTCATAAATAGTGTGGCTTCTCCAACACTGAGCTCCCCTACTCCTTAGAAAATGGAAGAGTTGGTAGGGCACTGTGGCTCACGCCTGTAATCCCAGCACTTTGGGAGGCTGAGGCGGCAGATCACTTGAGGTCAGGAGTTTGAGACCAGCCTGGTCAACATGGCGAAACCCCATCTCTACTAAAAATACAAATATTAGCCAGGCGTGGTGGCAGGTGCCTGTAATCCCAGCTACTGAGGAGAATCACTTGAACCCAGGAGGTGGAGCTTGCAGTGAGCCGAGATCGTACTGCTCTCCAGCCTGGGTAACAGAGCAAGGCTCCATCTCAAAAAAAAAAAAAAAAAAAACAAAACAGAAAAAAGAAGAGTTACACTTTAGGGGAGAGGAGTATTCTGGGGCAAGTCAACTTAATAATATTATTAGACTAAAAATATAAGACAACGTATCATAGGGAACTCAGGGTCCTGAACAGGGGTCAGGAGACCTAGATTCTGGTTCTGGCTTTTGTGTTGATGCTGCGTGCGCCTTGGGTCCCTCGTTTCATCTTCTTTTTTCCTCACTCATAAAAAGGCAGGTTGTTATTCCACAGCAGTGACCCTACCAAACTATTCAGTTGAATCTACACTTGATAGAAAGCAGGGTCCAATGTAGAGCCCTTGTTGATTTTTTTAAAAAAATGTATGGAACATATGCTATATGCCAAGCTCTGCATGAGTGGAATAACAGCCAGTACATCTGTGAAGGTGGCTGTTCTCAGGAGCTTCACTTCCTTAAGGGAAAGACAGATAACACTCAGGACAGCAATGAGCAGGATATTTCAGATGGTGATAATGAGTTCTAAGAAGAAAATAAGATAATGTGATAGACCAGGAAACCAGCAATCAGGAAATCTGGTTTAGCCCTTCCACTAACCAACGCTCTAATGTAAGCAAGTAACCTGGCTCAGGCTCAATCTCATCTTTAAGATAAGGGGTCTTACTGTTGTGTTACATTAGTGTTTTTCAGAGTTCAGACTGAGATTCGTTAATGGGTTATAAAATCAATTTAGAGAACTGTGATCAGCATTTTTAATGTAATAAATCAGAATAAAATAAGAATATGTATTGTTTCATGAAACTGGTTTGTATATACATAAATATATATATCCATACATATATAATATGTATATAAAAGGATATATATATGAAATATACACATAAACATACACAACTGTTCTGGGTCCCATGTAAAATATACTTTTGTGTATATGAGTTGTCATGGATTAGATGACCTCTAAAATATTTTTCAGCTTTCCAGCTCTGATTCTATTAAATTTTTATAGCAAGGGCCTAATGTAGCATAGTTTTTATTTGATTTTACTTATCATTAAATAAATAGTAGTATTGCTCTCATCAGAGAATCACAGTGTTTAACTCAGTTTCAGTTACATGATCAGTGCTTGATAAATGTTTTTTGAATTAATGGAAATGAGATTTATATACTAGGTCTTAAAATAAATACGGCAACCTGATATGAATCACCAAAAAACTTACCAGTCAATGCATCAAAATAATTTATTATATTTTCCTAAATGCCAGCCATATAAACCAAATTCAAAATTTTATTGCCCTTTCTTTTTGTGATACTAGGAAGAGCCTTTTCTTAGAATTCTCAGAAACTCTGTTAATATTAAAAGCAAAAAAATAAGAGCTTAAAATGTTCTTCCCCAAGAAAGGCAAACTGCTTTCTTCTTACTTTTAACTGTAATTCAATAAACCTCTAGACTGTTTAAAGAAAGAAAAGAATTAGTACAGAAATTTTTCTATTTCTTTTCCTTAAGGACGCAGATAATTCTGCCTTCCTAAAAATTCCCCTAATCTTGTGAGTTTTAATTTCCTAAGCCACCTTTTTCAGCATGCCAGTAATTTTACATTAATGCAGACTTGTTCCTTAGTTATGGTTTAAGTAGTAGGCTTCTCAGTCTCAAAATAATAATAATTATTATTATTATTATTATTATTATTTTTCAGATGGAGTCTCGCTCTGTCACCCAGGTTGGAGCGCAGTGGCACGATCTCAGCTCACTGCAAGCTCTGCCTCCCGGGTTCACGCCAGTCTCCTGCCTCAGCCTCCCGAGTAGCTGGGACTACAGGCGCCCGCCACCACGCCCGGCTAATTTTTTGTATTTTTAGTAGAGACGGGGTTTCACCATGTTAGCCAGGATGGTCTCCATCTCCTGACCTCGTGATCCACCCGCCTGGGCCTCCCAAAGTGCTGGGATTACAGGCATGAGCCACCACGCCCGGCCTCAAAATTATTTTTTTAATTATACATTTGATTAGAGAATAGATGACCCAAGTCTTCCATCCTTCCTCTCCAGGAACCCTTGTTGACATCCATTGGGATGGGAGAACCAGACCAAGGAGATCCCATTGAGGAATCAATGATACATCATCCTTAAGAAAGAAATGAGTCAGTGGACCTCACTCACTGCCCAATGCACATTCCTATGAGTTAACTTTCGAGTGCATTTCCTTAATTGCCTGAAAATACATGATCAGGCAAATTGACTTGGAGTTTAGCAGCACTATACCCAATCTTCTAAATCCATTCCCTCCCACCTTCCCCAATGGGGCAGATACATATATACCAAGAAGCAGCATCAGGAAGCCGGCACCCTAGATGAAAGGCAACTGCTTATCCAGAAGGCACCAATAACGCAGTTGTGTTTCCATTAAAGGGCACCTTGGCTTATGCAAAACTGTACTTTTGAGATACGATATAGAAAAGCACATTTTTGTGACTCAAAATGTAAATAATCTTTAAAAGGCACTATTCAAAGGGAGCCCAATTTTTTTTTTTTTATGATACCTTAAGTTCTAGGGTACATGTGCACAACCTGCAGGTTTGTTACTTATGTATACATGTGCCATGTTGGTGTGCTGCACCCATTAACTGGTCATTTACATTAGGTATATCTCCTAATGCTATCCCTCCCTGCTACCCCCTCCTCACAATAGGACCCGGTGTGTGATGCTCACCTTCCTGTGTCCAAGTGATCTCATTGTTCAGTTCCCACCTATAAGTGAGAACATGCGGTGTTTGGTTTTCTGTTCTTGTGATAGTTTGCTGAGAATGATGGTTTCCAGCTGCATCCATGTCCCTACAAAGGACATGAACTCATCCTTTTTTATGGCTGCATAGTATTCCATGGTGTATATGTACCACATTTTCTTAATCCAGTCTGTCACTGATGGACATTTGGGTTGATTCCAAGTCTTTGCTATTGTGAATAGTGCCACAATACACATATGTGTGCATGTATCTTTATAGCAGCATGACTTATAATCCTTTGGGTATATCCCCAGTAATGGGATGGCTGGGTCAAATGGCATTTCTGTTCTAGATCCTTGAGGAATCGCCACACTGTTTTCCACAATGGTTGAACTAGTTTACAGTCCCACCAACAGTGTAAAAGTGTTTCTGTTTCTCCACATCCTCTCCAGCACCTGTTGTTTCCTGACTTTTTAATGATCGCCATTCTAACTGGTGTGAGATGGTATCTCATTGCGATTTTGATTTGCATTTCTCTGATGGTGAGTGATGATGAGCGTTTTTTCATGTGTCTGTTGGCTGTATGAATGTCTTCTTTTGAGAATTGTCTGTTCATATCCTTTGCCCACTTTTTGATGGGGTTGTTTGTTTTTTTCTTGTAAATTTGATTGAGTTCTTTATAGGTTCTGGATATTAGCCCTTTGTCAGATGAGTAGATGCAAAAATTTTCTCCCTGTGGCCTGTTCACTCTAATGGTAGTTTCTTTTGCTGTGCAGAAGCTCTTTAGTTTAATTAGATCCCATTTGTCAATTTTGGCTTTTGTTGCCATTGCTTTTGGTGTTTTAGACATGAAGTCCTTGCCCATGCCTATGTCCTGAATGGTATTACCTAGGTTTTCTTCTAAGGTTTTTATGGTTTTAGGTCTAACATTTAAGTCTCTAATCCATCTTGAATTAATCTTCATATGAGGAGTAAGGAAAGGATCCAGTTTCAGCTTTCTACTTATGGCTAGCCAATTTTCCCAGCACCATTTATTAAATAGGGTATCCTTTCCCCATTTCTTGTTTTTGTCAGGTTTGTCAAAGATCAGATGGCTGTAGATGTATGGTACTATTTCTGAGGGCTCTGTTCTGTTCCATTGGTCTATATCTCAGTTTTGGTACCAGTACCATGCTGTTTTGGTTACTGTAGCCTTGTAGTATAGTTTGAAGTTAGGTAGCGTGATGCCTCCAGCTTTGTTCTTTTGACTTAGGATTGTCTTGGCAATGCGGGGTCTTTTTTGGTTCCATATGAACTTTAAAGCAGTTTTTTTCCAATTCTGTGAAGAAAGTCATTGGGGAGCCCAAATTTTTAAAGTGACTGAGGGCTCCAGAATTGATCAACCCTGTAAGTTTAGATTGACATGGAACTAACTAAGTATATTTGCTTGAAATTGGTTCTGAAACTATTATTTAGACCAAAATGTGTAAAAATCTTTGAAAGACCTTTGTATCATTCTATGGTCTTTATTTGTATTGTTGTTGTTATTACTCCTGTTACTAGTGATGAATTTGCCCAGGTCAGGGAAATTCAATGTATTTATGCTTTTCTTCACCTTACCAACTCTAAGTCATATCAAATGCAAATCCATCCCATCCATTTCCCTAAGTAATTCCAACTTTTGTACATTTTTTTTCTTGTACAATCTCTCATAGAATCATTTTAACAATTATACTCTGGTGAAGATATGCTAAGATTGGTAATTTTTTTTTTTTGGTAGCTGAAGTTAGCAGCACTTGTCATTCTGAGATACAACACCCAACTGACACTGAGAAATGGCAGCTTTCAGTTAAACAAATGCAAAGCTGTATTTAGGCTCATTTGCAACATTGTGATGGGAAGAAATCAAAGCCTCCTCTGCTACTATCTGAAAAATCCTCACCAGGGCAATTCCATCAGAAATACTGTTAAGATGGCTTTCATATCTTGATCCTTCATTTCTAAGGGTAACATGTTAGAAGAAACCCTAGATCCAATGAAAGGGATTTTTAAAAGTCAATTTGAACAAATGCTGCTATTTGTTAGAATTTTTTAAATTCTCAGATTCTCTCAAAAGGTGAGGGTGGGAGGTTTGTTTAAAGAAGGACGCACGTACAGCCAGTGGAAAGAGTGTCAAGTCTGGGATCCTAACTAAGTGTTTCAGACAAGACCCTTTACCTTTTGCTAATTGCAAAATAAACAGATCCCCCTGCTCTAGAGTTGTTTAGACAGTCTGCCTGCGGTTGGGATGTCAGTTTATTTATCACACAAAGAGTTGTTGGCTGAGCAGGAAATTAAACTCTAAACTTCTGACACCAAGTTCTGTACTCTCACCAGAGAGCTACATTCAGACTCCAAACTTCAGCTCTTCCTACCTTTCTTCCACATGGTTTATTTACTCATGTGTCTACACAAGAATTTAGGAATAGATTACAAAATAAATCTTGCAACATACCACAAATTAGCATCAGCTGGCCAACGTGGGGTCTGTCACCAGGATGTTGATTTAAAAAAATAAAAACATCACTGTAGTAAAAACATGTTACCCTACAATAGCATTTACTAAAAACCTAATTGCTCCTGGGGCATAGTTGAGGCCAGGCAAAGAAACAACTCCTCCTTCAGTGTATCTGTAAGCATAGACACACCTAGACACATGGACTGCCAGTGAGCGCTGGAGGGATAGCCCCAGGCATGACCTACATGGATAGTAAGAGAAACACTACTGGGTGATAACTTGTCTATTGTTGTTTTGAATGTCTTTCAGGTACAAGACGATAGGGTGTACTTAGGTGGGGAGAACCACTGAATGTTATTTCCGCTATTTCCACTGGGAACTAAGTTAAATAAACCAACTAACCAACTGCTATCTAAGTAAGGAAAGTTGCCATTATTTGTCATGCAACATTCTCAAAAATCAGAATATTACAAAGATTTTCTTGTAGAGAGGAACTTTGGAAATTGTGCCAATATGTGGAAATTAAACAACATACTTCTGAATAACCATTGGGTCAAAAAAGAAATTAAGGAGGAAATAAAAAAAAATTTCTTAAATGAAAATCAAAACACAGCATACCAAAATCTATGGGATACAACAAAAGCAGTGCTAAGAGGAAAGTTTATAGCAATAAACACCTGCGTCAAAAAAGTACAAAGATTTTAACTAAACAATCTAATGATGTACCTCAAGGAACTAGAAAGGCAAGAGCAAACCAAACCCAAAATTAATAGAAGGAAATAGGTAATAAAGATCAGAGCAGACCTGAACAAAATAGAAATTTAAAAAATACAAAGGATCAATGAAACAAAAAGCTAACTTTTTTGAAGAGATAAACAAAATAAAAAAACTGCTAGCTAGACTAACCAAGAAAAAGAGAAGACCCAATAAACAAAATTAGAAACAAAAATAGACATTGCGATTGATATCACAGAAATGAGTCTCAAAATTATTTTTCAAAACAATACATTTGATTGGAAAATGTATCATTTTTAAAAATGATACATTTGATTAGATGATCATCAGAGACTATTATGAATAACTAACAAACTGGAAAACCTAGTGGAAGTGCATACATTCCTGGACACGTACAGCCTACCATGATTGAAACAGAAAATGTGAACAGACCAATTATTAGTAATGAGATTGAATTCATAATGAAAAGTTTCGCCCAACAAAGAAAAGCCCAGGACTGGATGGCTTTACTGCCAAACTCTAAAAAACTAACACCAATTCTCCTCAAACTATTTCAAAAAATTGAAGCAGAGGGAATTCTCCCTGCCTCATTTTATGAGGCCAGCATTACCCTGATACCAAAACCAGACAAAGATGTAGCAACAACAACAACAACAACAAAACTACAGACCAATGTCCCTGGTGAATATAGATGCAAAAACCATCAACACACTACCAGCAAACCAAATCCAACAGCATATCAAAAAGATAATATACCATGATCATGTGGGACTTATCCCAGAGATACAAAGATGGGTTAACATATGCAAATCAATAAATGTGATATATCACATCAATAGGACGAAGGACAAAAACCATATGATCATCTCAATAGATGCCCAAAAAAATGGATACAATTTAACATCCCTCTCTGATATGGTTTGGCTTTGTGTCCCCACCCTAACCTTATCTTGAGTTATAATCCCATAATCCCCACATGTCTTGGGAGGGACGCAGTGGGAGATAATTGGATCAGAGGGGCAGTTGCCCTCATGCTGTTCTCATGATAGTGAGTGAGTTCTCATGAGAGCTGATGGTTTTATAAGTGTCTGGCATTTCCCCTGCTTGCACTCATTCTCTCTCCTGCTGCCCTGTGAAGAGGTGCCTTCTGCCAAGATTATAAGTTTCCTGAGGCCTCCCCAGCCATGCAGAACTGTGAGTCAATCAAGGCTCTTTTCTTTATAAATTACCTAGTCTTGGGTATTTCTTCACAGCAGCATGAGAAGGGACTAATACACTCCCTTCATGATAAAAACTCTCAACAAACTAGGCACAGAAGGAACATTTTCAACACAATAAAGGCCATATATGGCAAAACCACAGCTAATATCATGGGGAAAAGTCAAAGGCTTTTTATCCAAGAACTAGAACAGGAGACGAATGCCCACTTTCACCACACTTACTCAATGTAGTTCCTGAAGCCCTAGCCAGAGCAATCAGATAAGGGAAAGAAATAAAAGGTGTCCAAATGGAAAAATAAGAAGTCAAATTATCCCTCTTTGCAGATGACATGATCTTACATCTAAAGAAACTTAGAGACTCCTCCAAAAAGTTATTAGATCTGATAGATATATTCAGTAAAGTTGCAGGATACAAAATCAAAATACAAAAATCAATGGCATTTGTATACACCAATAAAGGAACTAACTGAGAAACAAATCAACAAGGCAATCCCATTTACAATAGCTACAAAAAATAAAATAAAATACCTGGGACTAAATTTAACCAAGGACATAAAAGATCTCTGCAAGGAAAACTACAAAACACTAATGAAAGAAATTAAAGGTGACACATACAAATGAAAAGACATTCCATGTATCTCATTCCATGTTCATAGATTAGAAGAATTAATATTGTTAAAATGACCACTACCTAAAGCAATCTACAGATTCGATAAAACCGCCTTCAAAATACCAATGTTGTTTATCACCAAAATAGAAAAAATAATCCTTAAGTTTATATGGAACCAAAATAAAGCCCAAATAGCCAAAGCAATTCTGAACAAAAAGAACAAAGCTGGAGGCATCACACTACCTGATACATTGCAAGGGTAGAGGAGCCAACACAGCATGGTATTGCTATAAAAACAGTCACATAGACTAATGGAACAGAATAGAGAAATAAATCTATGCATTTACAGCCAAAGGATTTTCAACGAAGATGCCAAGAACATACAATGGGGAAAGGATATCTTCTTAAATAAATGATGCTGGGAAACTTGGATATCCATATGCAGAATAATTAAACTGGACCCCCATCTCTCACCATATACAAAAATCAAGTCAAGGTAGATTAAAGACTTACATGTAAGACCTAAAACTATAAAACTACTAGAAGAAAACATAGGGGAAACACTTCAGGACATTGATCTAGGCAAATAATTTATGGCTAAGACTTCAAAAGCATAGGCAACAAAAACAAACATAGACACCTGGGACCATAATAAACTAAAAAGCTTCTGCACAACAAAGGAAACAAAACAGAGTAAAGAGACGACCTGTTGAATGGGAGAAAATATTTCCAAACCATTCATCTGACAAGGGACTAATATCCAGAATATGCATGGAACTCAAACAACTCAACAGTGTAAAAACAAATAATCCCATTAAAAAGTGGGCAAAGGATGTGAATAGACATTCCCCCCCTCCCCCCCCCAAAAAAAAAAAAAAGACATAGAAAGGCCGGGCACAGTGGCTCATGCCTGTAATCCCAGCACTTTGGGAGGCCAAGGCAGGCAGATTATGAGGTCAGGAAATCGAGACCATCCTGGCTAACATGGTGAAACCCAGTCTCTACTAAAAAATACAAAAATTAGCTGGGCATGGTGGTGAGCATCTGTAGTCCCAGCTACTCGGGAGGCTGAGACAGGAAAATGGCATGAACCCAGGAGGCAGAGCACGGTGAGCGAATCGCACCACTGCCTCTAGCCTGGGTGACAGAGCGAGACTCCATCTCAAAAAAAAAAAAAAAAAAAAGACATATAAGTGGCCAAATTTGAGATATTTTGAAGAATGTCGAAAAATGAGAAAATGTTCAACATCACTAATTATCAGGGAAATGCAAGTCAAAGCCACAGCGAGATATCATCTTACTTCAGTTACAATGCCAATTATTAAAAAGATAAAAAGTAACAGATGAAGGATGTGGATAAAAGGGAACTCTTACACACTGTTGGTGGCAATGTAAATTAGTACAGCCACTATGGAAAACAGTATGGAGAGCTCTCAAAAAACTAAAAACAGAACTATCATATAACCCAACAATCCCCCTACTGGGTATTTATCCAAAGGAAAGGAAAGATATGGAATCAACCAAAGTATCCATTAATGGCTGAATGGATTAAAAATGTGGTATATATGTACAATGGAATACTATTCAGCCATAGAAAATGACATCCTGTCATCTGCAGCAACATGGATGGAACTGGAGGTCATTATGTTAAGTGAATTATGGCAGGCACAGAACGACAAAATCACATGTTCTCACTCATATGTGGGAACTAAAAAAGTTGATTTCATGCAGGTAGAAAGTAGAATGATAGATATCAGATGCTAGGAAATATACACAGGTGGGCTAAGGGTTATGAAGAGAGGTTAGTTAATGGATACAAACATACAGTTAGAAAAGTTCCAATGTTCGATAATAGAGTAGGGTGACTATAGTTAACAACAGTGTATTGTGTATTTCAAAATAACTAGAAGAGCGGACTCGAAATGTTTCCAACACGCAGAAATGATAAATACAGGGGCTGGATACCCTAATTACTCTGACTTGATCATTACACATTCTATGCATGTAACAAAATATCACATGTACCCGTAAATATGGACAAATATTATGCAGCAATAAAAATAAAACATATCTCCTTATGAGTTTGTTGTCTCCTGAAAAAAATTACTGTGCTTAGTTCAAGGCAGGACATGGCAAAGCTTTAAGAGATAAGAAATCTACTTCCTGTCATTCACCAGCCTGGCAAACAAGTTTTACTTGACTTTCTGGATTTCTGTTTCTTCCTCTATAAAATGAAGGGGTTGGAATCAATTGTTCTCTCTAGAAGACTGGTCTTCATTCCACTCCATGGTTCTATGAGGCGGGAGCTCACTGAGTTCATTTGTTTAAACAGCCCTCTCTCAATGTGTGTTCTTTCATGAGGTGGTTGGCTTTATATGATTTCAATGGTTGGCCATACTTTGCTAGAAAGAAACTAGCAACTTATAGGTTAGCATCCTTTGTCCCAAACAGCAGGATTAGGCACAGGGGCAAGAATGCAAACATCGTGAGGGTCAAAGGTCATAACCTTACTGGGTGGAAACAAGACAACTGCATAACTAAATGGCACTAGGGTCTTGATCTGGGCCAGTGGTAAGGTCCCCTCTTGCCAGAGTATTCTGTGAGTCATAGGCTTGAGAGAGAGGAGCTCCTTGTCTGATCCATCAGAGGAGACTGGGTGGGGTATGCAGTGTTCAAACTGGAGTTGTATAAGTAACTATAGAAAGCTTGCACTATTTGGCCAGGCGTAGTGGCTCACACCTGTAATCCCAGCACTTTGGGAGGCTGAGACAGGCAGATCACCTGAGATCAGGAGTTCCAGATCGGCCTGATCAACATGGAGAAACCCCGTCTCTACTAAAAATACAAAAAAATTGCCAAGCATGGTGGTGCATGCCAGTAATTCCAGCTACTCGGGAGGCTGAAGCAAGAGAATCACTTGAACACAGGAGGCAGAGGTTGAGGTGAGCCAGAGTCGCACCATTGCACTCCATCGTGGGCAACAAGAGCAAAACTTCATCTCAAAAAATAAAAATAAAAAGAGAAAATTTGCACTAGTCACAATAGCAAAGACATGGAATCAACCTAAATGCTAGGATAAAGAAAATTTGGTACATATACAGCATGGAATACTACACAGTCATAAAAAAGAATGAGGTCATGTACCCTGCAGCAACATGCATGGAGCTGGAGGCCATTATCCTAAGTGAACTAATGCAGGAACAGAAAACCAAATACCACATATTCTCACTTTTAAGTGGGAACTAAATATTGAAAACACAGGTACACAAAGAAGGGAACGATGTACACTGGGCCCTGCTTGAGGGTGGAGGGTGGGAAGAGAAAGAGGATTAAAAAAACTACCTATCAAGTACTATGCTTATTACCTGGGTGGCAAAATAATCTGTACCCCAAAACCCCATGGCACGCAATTTACCTATGTAACAAACCTGCACGTGTACTCCTGAACCTAAAATAAAAGTTTTAAAAAAAGAAAGACAGTTTGCTAAAAGGGACCATGAAGGTCCTGGTGCACAGAAGCATTGTTTTGGAGATCATCTCGAAGTGTCATTGTGTGGCAACAACCCTGGGCTATTTCTCTACGTTATATGCAGGCTTAAACAGAATTATGAAATTGTACACCAACAATAAGGAACAGTGCAATGCCGGGAGAAGCACATTTAGACATAAGATTGAAAATTGCTCATCTGTGCTGAGCATCTTCTGGGCAGGAGGATGGTCCTGAGAGTTATAAAGAAATAGTGGTACTTTTGGAAGAGAGGAGGAAGGTGGTGGTGGTGAGACAGTTCAACAGATGTGGATAATACCCTGCTCAGGGCTCCCATATGACTGAGTGGCAGAAATGAATTTACTTATCCCCTGCAGTTCAGGCAAAACAAAAACTGGAACACACACACACACACACACACACAGAGAGAGAGAGAGAGAGAGAGAGAGAAATCTTAAAAGTGCAACCACTGGGCATATCTTCCAGAGACAAGTTAGTTAACAGGAAAGTAATGCATACTGAACCAAAGGTGGTGAAAGAGACAGATAACATCTTAGCATAAGAAGGAACAGATCCAAGTGCGGTGGCTCACACCTGTAATCCCAGCACTTTGGGAGGCCAAGGCTCCCAAATCACCTGAGGTCGGGAGTTCAAGACCAGCTTGGCTAACATGGTGAAACCCCATTTCTACTAAAAGCACAAAAAAATTAGCTGGGCGTGGTGGTGGTGGTGCATACCTGTAGTCCCAGCTACTCAGGAGGCTGAGGCAGGATAATCACTTGAACTGGGGAGGTAGAGGTTGCAGTCAGCTGAGATCACGTCATTGCACTCCAGCTTGGGCAACAAGAGCGAAACTCCATCTCAAAAAAAAAAAAAAAAAAAAGAAAGAAAAGAAAAGAAAGAAAAGAAAAAGAAGGAACAGAAGCTTTGCTAGCAGGGAGAATATGAGTCTCATCTATAAACTCAGGGAAGTCCATTGGCAGAAGGTAAACTCTTGTAGTGTGAGATATCTGATTTATGTTAAATATGTGATCATAACTAAAGAAATTCAGAGCGAGAGCAAATTAAAGCAAGCTGCCTCCTGCAGTCAAGACCACGCTATGTCTTGCCATCCTTCCTTCACCATAAGGACTTGAGGCTTCCCTTTACCTCACCCAGCAAGGGAAATGGGAGCAGGCAAGGACATCTGTGTATCACACCTCTAGGCACTAGAGGAGGCTTTGGGAAGGATAACAGCCTGGAAAAGAAGGGGAGGTAGGAAATTTCGGAGAGCAGAAAAAAGCGAACCCAGGTGCTATGTGACTGTGTGCGGATGGGGAGGCAGAGAGTGAAGGGGGTAGCATGACGAAGGGACAGGAAAATCTATGGAGGACACTCAGTACTTCTGGAAGAAACAGCAGTGAGCTGATGCCCCCAAAATCTGGACAGTGAAACTCTATGATAGGTTATAATTGGTATAAACAAGTGAGCTCCTCTATGGGAGCCTTCCCCAAACTGTAATGTCACCAACTGAGATCGATTGCTTTATTGGTCCCAATTCACCTCTCTCACTGCAAAAGGATTATATATCTCTCCTTTGCTGGATAGAGTGGTATCTGTCCTTTGCTAAGCTGTAGTATTCTTCCCCGCCCCTTTGACATCAGACAGGGCTATATGATGTGCTTTGGCCACTAGAATGTAACAGTGACATACGCCACTTGTGAGCAGACACTGGGAGAGCTATCTGAGGTTTGGACACTGCTCTTTGCCTCTGTCATGACAATGGCATGTACCAGCCAAGGGATCCCTATCAGCCTGGATCCCCAGCAGTTGTGAGGGGCAGAGCTGGGCTGCAGACGGGCCATGCTATAAGTCCCAGCACCTTTGTGCTATAAGTTACTGAGGTTTGGGGTTTCCAGCAGCATAGTCTAGTGAATGCAGACTGACACACCAACTTTGCATTATGTGGATATTCCCTATGATGCTGGAACAAAGCGACAGGTGGCACTTTTCACAGTTCTGAGGGATTATGTGCCATTGGCAGAAGAAGGTGCCCTTGACCCTCACAGAATAGGTAGGGAGAGATCAGAAGTCTCTGGCACTCAGCTGGGCAGCTAAGCTGACAGCTCAATGTCTCTGCCACGTCCTCCCAGCGCTCCCAGGGGAAAGCCAGAATAACCCCTTGTGGGTGTAACAGAAGGACCTAGTGCCTTATTCACAATTATACAGTCTTTAAAGCAGTAATAACCCAGGGAACAGACCCCAAATGGGAAGTTTGAGGCAGGAAGACTCTGTGGACAAAGTTTGAGGAATTCCACTGAATCAAATGTGACTGACAATGAAATGAGCAGTTTTCATCTAGAAGTGAGGAGGTGGCGGGAAGCCAGGGTGCAGGAGCAAAGGCTTCTGCTTTTCTAGGAACCTTAAAAAGGAGAAAACGCTAGAAATTCCCTGGGTATTGCTACTGAGAGAATAAACTCTCTTTCTGCCCTGGTAGTGAGAAATTATCTGGGTAATTGGTGACAGAGTCTCCAGATGGAATAGAACTTTTCTTCTTCACCTACTGGGAAACTCACCAAGCTTCAGATCTTAAACTAGGGCTTCTCATGAACCACATCATGAGAAATGTTTTGTGCAGTTTCTTACGATCTGTTATAGAGGCAAGGTAGAAAAATACTCCATTTCACTGGACAGGCTATGGTGGAAGCTGTACTGGGTGGGAGGTAGCCTAGATGACCTCTCAAACTCTTTCAACTCCACTAGATTAATATTTATTATTTAATGCTATGACTCGACATTAAAATGTCAAAATTGATTTAATTAGGGCAAACAAGTAGAATTAAATCTGAAATGCAAGTAAAAATGAAACAAGTAGAATTAAATCTGAAATGCAAATACACCATTTTATCTCGTTTATTCCTTTAAGCCACATCAAATTATTTATAGGAATGAAGTGGGGTATAAATAAGTGAATGAATGAATAAAATGTTATGTTGCAGCCTAAAGCCATATTCAAACTAACACAAATGAGCAGTAGCAAGTTTTGTGAGGTGCAAGAACATGGAAATAGAACCTTTGCTCATGGAGACAATTCTAAAAGTCTTGGGTGGGGGAGGGGAACGACTGACAGTGTGTATTAGGTTCATGAGTTCCAACGCTTCCACAAAACACTGGAAATGATTCAAAGGGAAAGTGAACCATGAGGTGGTTCCCAGCAGGCACTGGTGCGTTCCAAAGAGAGACGTGTCATTGCTATGGCTTTACATTAACTTCTCATCCCAAATGTTCATTTTTGTCTCCTGAGAGGATTCTTTCCTCCAGTGTGACAAATTTTCCAATTTTGTAATGGAAGCCAGCAGAAAATGGAATTCTCTTTATACAAATCCATTTTATAGCCAACTTTCTTGAGATGCATCTATCCCTGAAAGCAATTTCCTTCATCCGGGTAGATGTGGCTGAGGTGTTTAGGGCCCGGTAAGTGGATCGCTGATAATTTGCTCTTAGAGCTTGTGGGAGATTTAACAGCAAGACCTTGAGGGGAAATGTGAGGAGGGCCGTCCTCTTCAGGCCCTTCTCAAGCTGCTCTGAGCTCTTTTTTTAGAGTAGCAATTTCACTAAAGAGTAGACAGGATGTGGGGGCGGGTGGAGCTGAGAGTTGCCAGGACATCTCAAGGCACCAGTGTCAGTTCCCCAGTATGTCTCCAGCACGCCCAGGAATCTAGCTGCTAAACCGCCCAGCTCACCAGGTAGTAAATGAAAGACAAGCCCACAGATCAGAGTGGTGTCAAGGTATGTCCTGCCACAGATCTGAAAGGCCACTGAGGATTTGCAGGAACATGAACGAGGTTGTATAACTAGGACTAGAACTCATGTCTGGTTGGCTCTTTGCCCTGGCTTATGTTCTAACACTGCCTCTTTGGGGGCACATTTATGATTATGTAATGGCAAAATGAAGGCGTCTGGTAGTAAATTAAATCAGTTTTATACTATGTGGGTGACTCGCATACAGTGTATACCGCCAGGCTTTGACACATTCCAATGTGGGAAACGTACTTGAAGCATAACAACTGGCTCTTCTCCATCTGTTCATGTTCCCCATTTGACTCATCCCTGCTCTGTAAATACTCTCCAATTTGTTAGCAAGTTGAACAAATTTCAAAGCTCTATGAATGAAGTGCGTGGAGGTCAGGAGGTGCCTTGCGGGAGACCTCGGAGGACACATAAACTTGCCTTACCATGAGAAACGTTTCATCCATTTGACGCTTGTGAGCAAGCTATGTTTCTCACACAAGCAAAAGGATGCAAATGCAGATCAGGTGAGGGCTGACTGGGAAGGAAATTGGCGAAAATGTGAAAGTTTATGTCCATAACTGTAGAGACTGAAAACCTACCATTGGGACATGATATGGAAAAATAAATGCTCACGAAGGTAATAAACATGGATAAAATGTTGACAAGCACATAAATGAGGAGCTCTGTGATTCTTCACGGAAGCTTGATGGATATC
The DNA here is from genome assembly GCF_008728515.1 of Papio anubis. Classification (NCBI taxonomy): domain Eukaryota; kingdom Metazoa; phylum Chordata; class Mammalia; order Primates; family Cercopithecidae; genus Papio; species Papio anubis. The sequence continues at coordinate 89,572,980 of NC_044985.1, read as the reverse complement.
TCGGTCTCCTCTTGCTAGTTTGCATCACGGTGTCTCAGGACACCATCTGTGACTTGCCGTGGTGGTGACACACCATGATAGGCTTTTATGAGTATGCCACCTGCTGCCCAGCCCCACAGGACGGTGATTCAGTATGGAGAATCAAGCAGCTGAACCTCTCAGGCAAAACAATCAAGAAAAATATGAAGTGCACCTTGTATAGTAGAGAAGAGCTGTTGGATTCTGTGTCTATACTCTCAGATGAGTGAATACTCTAAGCCAGAGTTCATTCATAATAATACAAGCTTACATTTATTGAGTTTTTGCGGTGATCCAGGCACTGTTCTAGCTACTCTACTGGTGCAAGTCAATTTAATTTTCACGAGAATGAAGTATTTTTTTGTTATTTTTACAGATAAAAAGAATGAGACACAGAGAGATTATATAATGATTCACCCAAAAGCCCCACACTGTATAAGGATTCAAACCCAGGCCGCTGGGTACCAGAATTGAAGCTTACAACCATGCACTCTAGTGCGCATGCACCTCAATCCAGTCGACAAAAAGCCTATGAGCTAAACATGTGCATGTGCACACACACCCCCACACACACACCAGTTACACTTGAATGCTTTGGCTGGTCTAACCAATCAGATTGATCTCAGAATAAAATATTCTTTTGTGCCTTAGCCTTTCCTTAAATCTACTGAGTGGTATGTCACATCCAACACCAATTTAGAAAATGCAAGATCCCACCATGTATCAGGCAGTGTGCTAAACATTCAGGAGTTCCAACCTTGTACCCAAAGAGTTTTCAATCTATCCACAGGGCAGTACCTAACCCTATTGTGAAAAACATGATGCAAATGGCAGAGCAATGAGAAGAGAATGAAGGCTTCTGATGCGGTAGGAGTAGAAGAGATGGGGAAGCCCAGAGGAACTAATATTAGGAAAATGGATATTACTTGACAATATACTTTAAATATAAGAAGCAGACAGGGAGAATGGACCCCAAGCTCCTAATGATGCTCTGATGGCTATGTGAGAAAGCCAACTAACTATATTCCCTTTGAAAAACAAGGTCATTTCAATTCACTTTTTCTATCCACTTCATAGGTACCATGAAAAGATTCACAAAGCAACTGCTTCATCTAATCAAGAAGGTTAGGTTTATGTGGCTCACCTTCCTCCAAAGGTGAACTGATAAAGCTTGTCTGCCTTTCATTGGTTCATGACAGTATCAGTAAGCCTTTCACTATTGCAAGGAATAGATATTGGACTCAAATTAGCTTAAATAAAGTGGGAATTCATTGGCTCGTATACTTGGGAAATCAGGAGTCAAGGCACGGTTTGATTCAGGAGCACAAGTAATGTTGTGAAGACATTCAACCATTTCCCAATCATGCACATGTGTCCTCAGTAATTATCTCTGTCTTGCTTCAGCTTGTCTTTGCTTGGTGACACTCTCAAGCAGGCTTTGTCCAAGTGGTAGACAACTCATATCCTCCCAGCTTAGCAATTTCAGTGGTCTTTCTCCCAACACCTGTACATCAATCATTGAAAATACCTCCAATTGGCCATGCTTGAGTTGACACCCATCCCTTAGGCCAGAGGACGGAATATTCTGATTGACCAACCTGGGTGCCCACACTATATGAGGGTGTGGAGGAGACTCTGTATATGAAAGTCCAACCAGGACTACATGGTATTAGGAAATAATTCCTCAATGGAATTAGGAGACTAGGTGGTGGCGGCAGGGTGGGGTAAGATTGGGAAAAGCTAGACCAACCAAACCATGTTCTGTAATCCATCTGATAATGCCGAAGATTTTCAGTCTTAGAACTCTCTAACTTCCCTATCAGTGCTACCTAGCATAGATAATAAGCACACCACACCTTAAAGGTGGCTACTGCTCAGTGTGATTTATGACTATGAACAAGCCTGTCTTCCTATAACTGCAGGGTTCTTAAGATGACTTGACTCCTGCTATTAGCAGTCACTTACACTTATATGGCTTTCATGGTTTACAAAGCACTCCCACATAAAAATGACCTCATTCCATCTATACAACATACAACTTAGGTTAGGTTAGGGCAGCCACCACTATTCCCATTTTATGGATGAAGAAATTGGGCCTCAGAGAGGTTAGTGACTCTTCCAGGGTAACATGACTGGTAAGTGGTCAACCCAACTGGGAAACTGGGTCTTCTAGCTCTGAGATGTGCACAAGAGAAATTGGAAGATTTATGTGAATTTAGGAAATGTTTCTGAGGTCACATGATGACTCAACCTCTGAGACATAATTAGAGTTGGAAATCATGATTTTTCTTCCCAGGTTTTCATGACTAGAAAGTTGGACTCCTAGGGAAATTCCTGTCTTAAAGCTTGTCCAGAACCAATGCCAAAAAGTTCTGTTTCAAAATGCATTTGGTAAGGACTGTGCAGGCTGATATTTCTCCAGCACATACCGTCCCCCTGCAATGTTACACATGCTCACTTGATTTTCAGACTCCTTCTAAAAGCAGCCAATACAAGAGATTTGTGTTTATGAATTACTGCACTTGTAATGAAAAAAGAATTACAAAACATACTTAAGATGCTCACATGATGCAGCTTCCAGATTGCTAACACGGCGTCTAACTGTCCATCCTGTTAGTAAATCCTTTACAATTTTTGCTAAAGGTAAGTTAACTTCTTTTGCAGGGGGACGGGTGTATGGTGAGGGGAAGGGTGCAGCCTGTCTCCGGAGTTCTAGATGCTAAGGAATAGGATTAGAAGGTGTCTCAAAACACTGTAACTCATTACAGTTGCTAATTGGCCTCTCCTCTGACAAGCACCTTATTGCTTTACAAAGAAGGAAGAAAAATAAAACAAGCAGCCCAGACAATTAGGAACCAAACAAAATTAAACAAGTCCTCATGGCCATAGGTATGGGTGTATAGTGCTTTGCCTTGCATTGTTAGCAACTCATGTATTATGAAGCACTTAGGATGCTCACTAATGGAGTCTCTCTCCCTCCTGGAGGGCGACTTGAACATTAAACTCTGTGACTCAGGTGCAGAAAGTCTGCCGTATTAGTGTGGGCAGAATGATGCTTTCCTCCCTCGCAGGGGTGTAGTGAGGCTTAATTAATTGTTGGGGAAGCACTCGGAGATTCTGGGATGAAAGGCACTATATAATGATAATAATTTGCATCGACAAGGTACCTTTCTTCAGTGGAATTCCAAGCACTTTACAAACATTAATTAATCCTCATAACACCCTGGCAAGGCAGGTAAGTTTTCCCAGGATACACTAAACAAATCCACCACGTTATGAGGGGGAGGGAGGCTACTGCTATGAACTCATTTTATTATTTATTCTTAGTGGGAACTTCCAGAAAGGCTGATGTGGACCTTGCTTCCCATTAGTCCAAATGATCTGCCATTCACTTTTGATTACCCACAAATGTAGTATTCTGCTGGAGTGCTAATCATTCTGCTTAGGGGACACGTGTCCTGAGCAAAGCAAGTCATAAACAGCTGTCATTCCAATGGATATTAATGCCTATTGTCTCCCATTCTGGAACTCTGCGCCTCCCCTAAGCAAAGAGAATGGCAGGGGAGCGGGTGACATCTGTTTCAAAGACAGTCTGCAGCCATACTGGAAAGAATGCACCTGGCTTCTGCTTTCAAACCCTTGTAACCAGTGGCTTCTCAGCCTTTCTTTGTCACCAACAGATTTCATATTTTACATCCTGGATTTTCATCTCCATGCAGCATGGAGGTATGGAGTTGAGGGGGTGGGTGGTTCCGGGCTGCATACAAACAGGGCAACCAGCATTTCCAGCATATGAGTCTGTTATAAATCAGCAGTGCAAAAGCAGCTCCAGTGTCAGAACCCTAACAGCTCCCCCAAACCTCAGCCATTCCACAACTTAAATAAACCTAAAGGAGAAAAACGATCCTCTAGCTAGACAAATGACTTCAGCATGCTGAGTGGTCGACTTGTCAGTCTCTCCGATTTTACCTCTGTTCCTATATCCTGGCTTTAATTCTGCACACACTCATTGATTGCAGCTTTCCAGATTGAAAAGAAAAAGAGCAAAGAAACTTGCTTGCTGTCATTTCCCATAGGCACCCACGCTTCAAGACGGTTGTCTCTCAGCCATCCTCCTGGGCTGCAAGAGTGTAGGGCCAATGAATCAACCTGTCATCCAGGGTGATGTAAGTGAGATCCCCTGACAAGGGATGGGAGGGTTCTTTCATGGCTGCCCTCTGATCAACGGGAGGGAACATGGCCCCCTGGACTGGCATTTGATTTTGACCGAGGGTAATTGCTGACACCACTCCAGCACAGTCTTCGAGTGAGTCACCCCATGTCTCTAGCTTCAGTTTCCTCCTCAGTGTGAAATGAGGGGATTGGAACATATCATTTACTAAGGTCTCTTTTAGCTCTAATACCCTATGGTGAGTTGACTTGATAAAAATCTCCCCACGTGCTCCTCTCCGTAAAGCCTCCCTCCCAGCTTGTTTGGTAAGGGGCACAAGTGTGCATAGATACAGATCCTCTCTGATCTCAACATGGTCAAAGTGTCTGAGAAGGTCTTCCCGCCTCATTTACTCTGGGATGCTCTACAAATATTCTTATTTTCTCTGTGTGCCATGTCATGAAAAAGGTTGGAAAATACTGCTCTACTGATTAGTCCCCAATGAAGAAACTGAGGCAAGGAATACTTGAGTAACTTGCCCATCACTATGTAGTGAGTCATAGATGTGAGTAGATGTGAGTCTCATTGATTCCAAAGATTGAGTTCTTAACTGCTACTCTTGGCATTCCCAAGCCTGGCTGCCCATTAATACAACTGGAGGAGCTTTAACAAAAATACTCATACTTGGCTCCAGAGATTCTGACTTCACTAATTGGAGGCAGGATTTGGGCATTCATATTCCCTTTAGACTCCCCAAGTGATTTGAACATGCAGCCAGCCCTGAGAAACAGTGAGGAAGGGGAGACGGGGCAGGCGATAAAGTGCTGCTCCCAGTGAGGGAGCAACCTCCAGGCCCTCCAACTGGATGGTGACCTCTCAGAAGAGGCAAGAGGGGAGGCCCAGAGCCCGGCTTCATAAGGAGGGAGCTACTGCCCACAGCTCTGCTCTAACAGCCAGACTCAAGACGCCCACTACTGCCTTGAGGGAGGCCAGTTCTGCCTTCCAGTTGTGGTGTCCACCAGCCCCATCCAGCAGGAGCTAGGAAAATTACAACCCTCCCGACAAGATAGGTGTCTTATTCTGTTTTCTGTTGCTTATAACAGAATACCTGAAACCAGATAATTCATAAGGAAGACGAACTTATTTCTTACAGTTATGGAGGCTGAGAAGTTTAAGGTCGAGGAGCTGCATCTGGTAAGGGCCTTTTGCTGATGGGGACTGTCTGTAGAGTCCCAAGGCAGCACAGGGCATCACATGGTAAGGGGACTGAGCATGCTGGCTCAGATTTCTATCCCTCTTCTTATAAAGCCACCAGTCTCACTCCCATGATAATACATTAATTCATTAACCCATCAATCCATGAATGAATGAATAGATCCTCTTACATGCCCCACCTCTTAATACTGCCACATTGGAGATAAAATGCCAACATAAGTCTTAGAAAGGACAAACATTCAAACCACAGCAGTGGGTTTTATCATCTCCATTTTGGAGGCAAAACAACAGGCCCATGTGGTAAAGAGACTGGCACAATTCATACAGCTAGGAATTAAGTAAAAGAGCTAAGCCTTAAATCAGGCTTGTTGGCTCCAACTCCAGTGCCTTTAGTTCTGAAACTCAGCATGGTGGATTGCAATGAGCATAGGCTTGAAGTTCCTCCTGTCAGTATTCGTATGTCCTTGGATAAGGCACTTGAGGTTATAGTAGATTACATGAAGTAATGTAGCTGGAAGTGTCCACCACATGGAGTAATAATAACAGGTGCTCAATAAATGTGCTAGGCATGGTGGAGCAGAAGTAGGGGAGATAAAACAAGAAAGAATAACACTGAGTCTTGGCCTTTAGGAAGTTAAGTGTTTTGAGAAGCAAGATAATATAGCTTAGGCTCATGGACTCTGGAGCCATACCACCTATGTTTGAAGGCTGGCTGTTCCTCTTTCTAGCTGTATCCCTTTGGGAAAGTTACTTACCCTCTCAGAGTCTCAGTTTTCTCATCTGAAAAATGGGCATAATGGCAGTATAGACTTCAAATAATTATTATGAAGGACTAAATGACTGAATGCATGTAAATACTTTGGACAGTGCCTGATACACAGAAGGCTCTTCATAAATGTTAGATAACAGTCAACAGAAACAGTGGAAGACCTGGCACAAAGCAAAAATGAAACTTTTCAAGGAACTAATACATTCCTTAGATGTGTTCTAAAGAACACATTTTTTACTGGAAAATGCAGGTACAATCTGTGACCAGAGGCAAATGATCTCATTGCTAGTTGATCATGAAAAAGACCAGAGGATGGTACTAAATATTTCTTTTACAAATTACAGTCTTTCTTTGCTTCTCTTCTCCATCTGGGTTATGGCTCTCTCTGGGCATCTTGCCGCGAAGTCAGTGCCTCTGAGCTTTTCATATTCCATCAGAGAAAGTCTTTTGTATTAAGCATCGTATTAGTTTCCTGTTGCTACTACAGTGAATTAGCACAGACTTAGTAGTTTTCACCAATATAAATTTATTATCTTCCAGCTCTGGATGTCAGAAGTCTAAAAGCAAAGTATTGTTAGAATTGCACTCCTTCTGGGGGCTTTAGAGGGAGAATCTGTTCCCTTGCCTTCACCAGCTTCTAAAGTCTGCCTGCTTTCTTTGGCTCATGGTCCCTTCTTCCATCTTCAAAGCCAGCAGTGTGGCATCTTCTCTCCTTTCTGACCTTCTGCCTCCATCCATCTCCAGTTTCACTACTTAATCACATCTGCAAAAATCCCTTTTGCCTTTTAAGGTAACATATTTACAGAATTTGGAGATTAGGACAAGGGCATCTTTGGGGGGCATTTTTCTGCCTATCACAAGCATCTATAAGTCAAACACATCTTTCTCTTCCTAATCTGGATGGCCTTGTTTAGAATAATTAGCACAAGTTGCTATGCAAATTCTGCATGCACCATGGATTAGGAGGGTGCCAATGGTGACAGGGAGTGAAAACCCTGACTGATCACACAGCCATATCATCATTGCTGTGGGAATTCTGGTTGGGGCAGTAAGTAAGAGAAGGCTGTTTGCTGGGACTAAACATTTAAAAATATCTTGAGAAATAGGTTTTATTTACTCATTAAAATAGTTTTATAGAACTTCATGTATGCTAGGCATGGTTCTAAGCGCTTCATAACTAGTCATTCAATCCTTCTATTGGCACCGTGAAGTACATTATTATCCTCATTTTACACATGAGGAAACTGAGTCACAGTCAGTTAAGAGCTGTTCTTAAGGTCATGCAACTAGAAATGGTGGATCTTCATCATCTCAGAGGATGTTGGGCAGCAGCATCCCTGGCTCCAGGCTACCCTCACTCTGCAACAGGGCTCCAGGGGTCCTGGAGTCCACGATTCCCACAGTGTCCTGGCAGAAAGGCTTTTTGTTAGATGGTGCAGTGTGAACAGGGGAGAAGTAGTTTTTACCTATCTCACCTCTGGAAAGAACAGGGGCCCCAGGAAAGAAAGGAAGAGATGCTTTTCAGAGCCCACAGGCTGGAGCTGGTTTAAAACAATTTTTTTTTTTTTTTTTAAGAGAAGGAGCCTTGCTCTGTCACCCAAGCTGGAGTGCAGTAGTATAGTCATAACTCACCGCAGCCTCAAACTTTTGGGTTCAAGTGATGCTCCCACGTCAACCTCCTAAGTAGCTGGGACTACAGGTACCTGCCACCATGCCCAGCTAACTTTTGTTAAACAATTTTTTTGTTTTTGTTTTTGTAGAGACAAGGTCTCACTATGTTGCCCAGGTTGGTCTTGAACTTCCAGCCTCAAGCCATCCTCCCATCTCAGTCTCCCAAAGTGTTGGGATTACTGGCGTGAGCCACCACTCCAGGCCCTGAACAGGCTTTAATGATTATCCTGATCATAAAGGTTTCCCAAACTTCTAACTTGGCCTGGGGTTCCAAGGGCTTTGCCTGAATCTTCAAGCAAGACAATTTCTTTCAAGTCTCAAGTCCTAGCTTAAAAATTCATAAAACATTTTATATTCTAAACCCATACTGTCTTTGTTAATAAACTATTTTTCCAAACAATAAATCCTTGAATAAAATTATCAGAACATTGTGCCATGTATATCCGGTGAGTTTAGTACCCCCCAGACCCATCTCTTAACGGCACACCAACACCTATTTAAGGAGTATGGACTCTAGCCCTGCTCATTCGTAAGTCTAGGCTCCAAACTTCTCAGGTGGTGGTTTGGACCTGGCCTGGACACTCCATGGAGGAGCAGAAAGAAACTGAATGGCAGCTCATGAAATGCATGAGACAGGCTGGAGCGGCTTTCTGTCTCCGTCATCCCAAGTCGGTGTGAGGTCCCAACCATTCAGTAAAACCCCCTGGGTCTCAGCAGCCAGCTGTCAAGTTAACCTATATTCGACATTTGTAGGGACAAGAAAGTCCAGTCCTCAAAAGGCTGTGCACATGGAAGAGCCCAGTTGTCAACTTATGACTTTTAAGGGCTGAGTTCTTGCTCTCGCCTCTAGAACTGCTTTGCATCAGATCCTCCAAGCTGGCATGAAAGAAGAGGCAGTGACAGTACACAAGGATGTTGGGTTGAAGTTATGAGCAGAGAGTGACAGTGCTGAATCCCCTTAGGACTGGAGGGGTTTTAGCTTGTGTGAGAAGCAAATAGCAACCTGTTATTTGGCAGGGGAGAGCTATGTTTCAGTTCAAGTTCAATGGGTTTTCCCAAGCAGAAATTGTAAGGGCCAGATTTAGGGCAGAAAAAGAATAAACACATAAAAAACAAAAAAAAAGGCAAAAGTTTGTGTTCAGTTCTCTGGTTGGCTCATGGGGCAGATGGTAGATTTCTTCTAGTGACTGGTCACCTTCAGGTCTGATTACCAATGCTGGAAAGCATGGCTCCTAACAGATCTCAAATTGGTCGCTTAGGATTCAGGTCTGATTACCAATGCTGGAAAGCATGGCTCCTAACAGATCTCAAATTTGGTCGCTTAGGATTCTAGCAGGCCAAGGGTCACTCAGTGGAGAGCTTGTAGCCCACACGTGAAGCTTCTTGACTCTTCACTGATGCTGAGTCTGGCAGAGGGCAGCCTAAGAATGTGTTTCTGTCTAGGGATGTTGCCCAATCAACTTGGGCACCTTGCACTGAAGAAAAAGAAAAGGTGATGATGGGGAGGAAGAAAGACATTCTGGTTTATATTCAATCTTTGGTTCTAACTCGACTTGGGGATAAACCACAAATGTTCAAAGAACCATCAACTATGAAAATTTATCCCAACCTCAATCTAAAAAGTAGATTAAAAAAAAGAACCAAGTGGCTTCAGCGTGACCCTAAGATCAGAAAGAGGTAATGCCACTTTGCCGTTCTTCTTTCTGTTCAGAACCTTGTGCTAGATCTACTCTTAGAAACATGGTTCTAATCAGGAATGAAATCATAGGAGGAGGCGGATACAATGGGGAAAATCCAGGAGCTGCGCCAGTGGCCTCTTGGTTTCAAGACTCAATCCAATGGAGCTCCAAGACAGAACATTTCAGTTCGCACTCTCCAAGGGGATTCTCAGAGCTAGAGAGTGTTCAGACCCCTCCTTTGAAGCTTTTGTTTCTCTAAAAGACACAATTATGGAAGGATCCAAAAAAGGAAGGCGCGCAGCAGACTGGGTGTTACTATGAACAGATGACAGCTCTGCAGGCAGAAGCAGAACCTGCGGATGGCCGGGCTGCCTTTGCTTCCTGCCTGCACTGGTGCTTGGGGGGCTATCTACGCAGACTGGAAAGCGAGCTTGGCCCTGGTCTTTGAAGTCTCTTCCCGTTTGAGGTTTTGGTGGAGGGATAATGCGTAGATGAAAGGTCTTTTTAGCTGGGGATGTGAACAGCTAGTTCCAGATGAATGGACATTAGCAACACAGGGCGGCCTGTGAGGCCCATTCCAGAGGGGGTTGGGGAAGAACAGAGCAGGCCTTTGGACAGTGTGCGCCCCCAGCGCCAGCCCTGGAAACAATTAGTGATGGGAGGGGAGCAAAAGTGAAGCAAGGACGGAAGGAAGGACAGCCCTCCCAGACTGGGTGACTCACTTAGCTGCAGGGTTTACACATTTGAATGGACTGACAATAGAGGGTGTGAGCTTGGAGAAGGAGGCAGATTCTGGCAAGATCTTCCTCTTGCCGAGATGAGAACCCTCTTATCCTCCTATATTTACGGACCGAAGGCTATAATCTCCCCAGTTAGGGCCCAAGAGTAATCTCTCAGACTCCCCAGTCTGGAGGATGTCTCCTTGTTTATTGTTAAGGAAATCTCTCTCTCTTTCCTCTGCCCTTAACTGTGGGAGCAAAGGCCTTGGTGCTTTTCATTATCCATGAAATCCATCCATTCTCAGGCCCTTACGTGGTTCCTATAAGACTGGGCCACAGATGGTAGCCTCAGATGGGCTGTGTGGAGTTCACATGGTGTTTAAGGCTGAATTCTGTGTTGTTATTTAACAATCAGATTTCCCGATTCAGAAATAATCTTAATCCAGAAGCCGAGCCAGCACCTCTGATAGAGCAGGAGTGTTCTTGTTTCCATAGCACAACCTGTGCCCCCAACCCAGATTTAGACCCTAAGCCTGTCCACTGCTGTTCTTGACCTTCTTACACTCTTCTGCACTTCACATAGCCACACAAGCACTCCATAAGCACTGGAGTTTGTGACCCTAGATGAGGTTTGGTAGGGGGAACTCCTTATCTCCCCCACTTTCATGTTTCTAAGTGGAGACGGTTTCATTCCAGTAATACTCTTGGCCTCTCTTAAGCCTCAGTTTGTAAATTTGAAAGAAGGACCCGGGTATGCTTAGCTCAGTCCCTCCATGTTGAGACTTGCCTGCCTGCAGGAGAATCCGTAACTGCTCTTCTCTAGCGCAGAAGTGAGAGTTTTCCTTGCATGGGATCACCGAGACTGTCTGTCACTGCCTGCGCTGATTCAGGGTGAAACGTTAGCATGCTGAACTGGCTGCAGTTTCAAAGCCCCACGCTTCAGTTGGCTTTGTCAGCCATCCATCAGGTAGTCGGATATTTGGCTCAGGAAAGGTGATTGCCGTGCTTCAGATGATGAAGGCTCTAGTTTGGTTACTGCTTATGTGCTGATGTGCTTCTAGATCAGGGACCAGCAAATTCCTTATCCCAAGTGCTACTTGAGTGTGCACTACCTGAGATTCCCCAGGTCTTATTGATCTTCGCACATCCATAGGCCACTGGATTTAACCACCCAGGTTTCACCGGCCCATGCTCCCTTACCTGTATGGCGCAGGAGTTCAGCCCTGGGCAAAAATCCCCTCTCTAAAGTCAGGGGGGTCTCAAGGAGCATCTCTCTTGCTCTCACCCATGGACCGGGTCCGTATAGCTTCTGTCCACTTGATGACGTCCACTCTTAACTAGTTCCTCAGCACCACTCCTGGGGCTGGAGTCCTCCCTGAGACAGCTCACGTCCATTCCCATAGCACTGCCTGCTGGGGACCCTCACGTTCCTATCCTTGCTGTGTCTAAGCTCTCCTGGGTTCCCTTTGGAGCTCAGTGCATGAAAGCACTGAGTAGTCACCCAAAGTAGCCCCAAAGCAGCTCTGTGTGTGTCCCCATATTTCACTGTCGGCTGCAGCCTTTCTCTGTACGGCCCTCTGTTGGGCTGACCGTGGGGCCTATTCTGGCATGGCTATTTGGCTGTTTTTCCCATCTCAGCATCCTCCTCCTGCCTCATCTCAGGCTCCTTCAGTCAGAATTTCTCCTGAACCTCTACTCACGCAAGTTGGCTTCTCAATGGTCCAATAGTCATGTCCAGACAAACTGAAAGATAAAAGCCAACATTTAATTGAGGCAGACAGTGTTCTGACCACTTCACCTGATCTTCACCAAAGTCATGGAACCCTCCAACGACTCTGTGAGATAGGTACTGCTCTTATCATCTACATTTTGTGGAGGAGGAAACTGGCTCTAAGAGCCTCAGAGATTTGCTCCAGGGTACCTGCCTAGTCATTTGCAGAGCTGCACCTTCAAATCCAGGTGGTCTGAATCCAGAGCCTATCCTCCTAAGCCTCCTTGGACTGAACCTGTGATGTGGGCAAGGTAAGAGGGAAAAACAGGGAGGAAATTAAGAAAACTGAAGATGGGGTTGGGGGTGGGAGGAAAAGGGAGAAAAAAAGAAAAATTGGCATGTGCCCTATTAAGAGCGGAATTGTCCACCCCTACTCATCATACATTGAAGTTCTAACTTCCAGTGCTCCACACTGTGGCTGAATTTGGAGATACAGCCTTTACAGAGGCTAGTAAGGTCAAATGAGGACATTAGAGTGGGCCCTCATCTGATCTGACTGGTGTCCTTATAAGAAGAAGAGATTAGGACACAGATCCTGGTAGACTAAAAGATGACAGTGTGAGGACACCGCAAGAAGGTGGCTGTCTGCAAGCCAAGGAGAGAGGCCTCACAAAAACACCAACCTTGGCGATACCTTGACTTTGGACTGACAGCTTCCAGAACTGTGAGAAAATAAATTTCTGTTGTTTAAGCCATCCAGTCTGTGGTATTTTGTTATGGCAGCCTTAGCAGACTACTACATGCCCCCAGCTGCTGATACCTGCATGCGAAATCACTCCAGCATGCTCTATTACATAAAGCTAGACGGATGCTCAGAGAATTCAGCCTTCTCATTTCACAAAAGAGAAAGCTGAGACCCGGAGAGGTGAGCAAATTGCCCAAGATGAAAATATGTGTGTTTTGAGAGGATAAAGGTAGGCAAATGAAAAGAACTTCTAAAATTGAGATGGCTTAAATCTTTGTTTTGCTTTATAAGTAGAAAAGCAAGACCCAGAGGGATGAAATAATTTGCTCTGGATTAAAATATGTGCATGTCAAAGAGGATAAGGAAAGGGGACCAAAAAATGAAAGGAACTGGCATGAAATAACTTCTGAAATGAAGATTGCTCCATTTTTGTGTTATAAATTTTTTTTAAAAAGTTCTATTAAATAAGAACAATATATTAAGTGAACTCAATACACTGCTCTTGAGTAATGGTGAAAATGAAAAGTTTGTTTATTGATCCTTTTGTGCATCATGTAAAATAAAGATATTTTCTAGCCAGAATTTGAGGCCAGATGCTCTTATATTTTGTTAATTAAAAAGGGCTTTTGTGGCTGGGCATGGTGGCCCATGCCTGTAATCCCAGCACTTTGGGAGGCCGAGGCGGGTGGATCACAAGGTCAGCAGATTGAGACCATCCTGGCCAACATGGTGAAACCCCGTCTCTACTAAAATACAAAAAAAAAAAAAAAAAATTAGCCAGGTGTGGTGGCTCATGCCTATAGTCCCAGCTACTCGGGAGGCTGAGGCAGGGGAATCACTTGAACCCGGGAGGCAGAAGTTGCAGTGAGCTGAGATCGTGCCATTGCACTCCAGCCTGGTAAAAGAGCAAGACTCCGTTCTCAAAAACAAACAAACAAACAAACAAACAAAAAAGGGCTTTTGTTGGGTATCTCACAGGGCCTCAAAATTGTGCTTCAGGAGCTCACTTGAAGAGAGCACGTAAATCCATGGCAGTATGATGATGACGAAGGTATGCATGGCTTTGGGATGGTGCAAAACCCACCTGTGCTTAGGCATCAGGATAGATCAATGAGTAGGAAGTGCAACGCATTGCAAACATCAGGTAAATGTTTAAACATGAATCACTGCAAAAGGCTGAGGTTAATGTGAGCGCCTTTCACTTCCCTAATAGAAATTCGAGCCAACCCACGCCTCTAGCCACAGACTCAGTGAGGCCTGTGTGGTTTCCGTGTGGTCAGAAGCATTAGTTAGGGTCTTGTCCACATCTATTAGGAGAGAGGAAGCCCATTTAGCAAATTAAAATTGTTTTTATTCCCCCAGCTAATTGTTTTCTAATTGTTTAAGTAAAAGGTTTTGGTCTTGATTAGAAGCTTTTAGTAAATTAGATCTGTTCACATTTTAGAAGTCTAATATTTAGATCATAGAGAAGAGTAATGGTTTGCCATGGCAAGCATTTTGAAATATAAATGTTGATGCTGAGTAGGCCTTAGAGATTATCTGGTTCAACACTCTCATCTTACCACTGAAGGAATGGAGGCCTGGAGAGGTCGTGCAGTTTGAAGAGTGTGAGAAGCGAAGCCAGGGCTGCCAAGGTCGGCTCTTCCAGGCTAAGCAAACATTTTTTGGAGGTACACCCATGGTCAGTACAGAAGGTTTTCATTAAGCAATTAACCTCCAAAACAGCCTAGACATAGAACAAATGGGGCACGCAGAAACATTAATGAATGTGTTTCACAACTTAACGTAAATTATGTGTTTCACATTTTAATGTAAACTGATCAATACCTGATACTTAACTGAGCAGTTGTTATGGGAAAATTTAACATACTGTTGTGAGAATTTGAGCTAACTGACCAAGAGCTGTAAACACTCCTTAAAATACAATTGATATATTCTACTCTATTTTTTTTTTAGAACAAATGTGAGTGAGGGGGGTGAGGAAGAATGTTTATGTGATATAGAATTTCCCAAAGTGTATGTATTCCTTGGAACCCCATGTAAATCCGTAGAATTATAATAGATCGTTGAGGGGAAAAATGATTTCATGGTCAAATAAAGTTGGAAAACACTAGGTTAAGCAAGGTTAACAGATTTTCTTTTATTTTCCTCCTGTGCTTTGCTTGCTTATTTCTTCATCCTTCCTCCCCTCCCCTCCCCTCCCTCCCTCTCTCCCTCCCTTCCTTCCTGCTTTTCTTCCTTCCTCCCTTCCTCTCCTTCTTTTCCTTTACTTTCTTCTTTTCTTTTTTCTTCTATTCTTCTTATACTCTTTGAAATTAGGTCATTCAGAGACTTCAACATTGTGAATCACCCAGCGGTAAGGAGAAAGGAATATAGCATTTTGTTTCTGCCTTCCTGACTTTTCTTTAAAAAAATTATGGGGATTTTACATGCTAAAGAAATTGCCGAGTAGTAGAAATTCTCCAGCAATGTGGCAGGAGTGTTGGTTGGTTAAATCTATTTTGGAGAGCAATTTGGCAATGTCTGGGAAAGTTGAAATTGGCCATAGAAACTTTTTTCCTGGAAGTAGTTTTGTAAGAAGTGAACTTAAAAGGCCATAGCAGACCATCATCCTGGTTTCCCCTCTGTTTGAGTCAGCCCCAGCTGTAAAGTGGGGCCAGACATGGCAGATCAATCTCTGGGACCTTGTTCTTTGCGGTCTCCTGCATCCCTTCTCCTGGTAAGCCATTAGACACCACAGATTCAGATTAGTATCTTTCCAAATGTAACAGTATCATGTGATTTTATTTCTACTGTAAAGTAACTGCTTTTCTATAAGCAATAGGGAAAATCGAGATTCCAGCAAATTACATTCTTTCATTTACCAAACATTATTTAGCTCCACTATGTCAATTACTATGCTTTCCATTAACAATGCTGAATAAAGAAGACTTAGCCTCTACCAATGAGGCGTGCACTGTTATGTGATGGTAGACAATAAGACTCATCATAATGATCATTAATTCTTGTTGAGTGCTTACTATGTATACAGAACATTATTCTAAGCTTTTTTTTTTTTTTTTTTTTCTTTGAGACGGAGTCTCTCTCTGTTGGCTGGAGTGCAATGGCACAATCTTGGCTCTCCACAACCTCTGCCTCTCGGGTTCAAGCAATTCTCCTGCCTCAGCCTCCTGAGTAGCTGGGACTACAAGCATGTGCCACCATGACCACCTAATTTTTTTTTTTTTTTTGTATATTTAGTAGCGACAGGGTTTCCCTATGTTGACCAGGCGGTCTTGAACTCCTGACCTCATGATCCACCCACCTTGGCCTCCCATTGCTGAGATTACAGACATGAGCCACCACCCCGGCCTATTCTAAGCTATTTTTACATAGAAACTTAATCAACACGGCAACCGTATGAGGCAAGTACTACTGTTCGTCCCATTTTACAGTTGACTCAGTAAGTGACAAAACTTGCCCAAGGTTGTTTAGCTTGTAAGTGGGGAGCCAGGGCTTGACACTAGACAGGCCCACTCTAGAGACTGCTCTTTCAACCTTGGCTCTAGACTGCCTCCCTAGGGAATGACGTGTGCTCTGAGTTTAACACAAGGCTTTGGGAACACAGGAGAAACAACCAGCTTGTATGGGAGACATGAGGAAGGTTTTAAAGAGGTACTAAAATTTGATGAGCATCTTGAAGAATGAGTAGGTGTTTACTGATGGAGAGGAGAGACTTTTTACTGTTGGAGAGTAGAGACTACTGAGAGAGAGGAGAGGACAGCAAACAGTACTGGAATAGAGTTCTGTGTGGGCGAGCACCTCTTGGTTTCCATCTGGGACCTGGGAAAGCCTGGCGTGAGTCATGCTCCACATTTTTCTGCACTGATTCACCTGAGGCTACTCACTGCGCTACCCAGTCTCAGCCTGTTCCTCAGATCCCACCCTCATCTCTTTTTTTAAACCCTCTAGCCTGGCTGTTCTCTCTTCTCCCCTTCCCCCAGTGTCTACCCCAAGCCCACTTTGCCATCAGGCTGGATGATTCCCTAGGCTGGATGATCCAGTTACTTGAAAACTGGAGGGCCATGCATCTTCTCATAGCAAACAAAGAGGCACCTCCTGTTTGTGTTCAGTCAGGAACACACAAGCCCATTTTCTTGGGGATTCTGGTGGAGCACAGGCCTACAGCAGCTGTTAATCCCATGGAAACACCGTCCCTCAAACACTCTCCTGAATCCAGGACAGATCTGTAAGGGGGCCAAGGATAGATGCAAACTTTCTCCTTCCTATACAGTCACTTTTGTTATTAACAGCCTGTAGAAATAAGCTTCCCTGCCTTGAAATATGGAATGACTGAGAATACAGCCCCAGGATTTATTGCTCCACACGGCATGCAGATATAATTTTTACTTGGCTGCTGTGATGACAAGTTTCAGTAAGGCATTAGGCAAGTAAGTCTGAATTACTCGGCTAAAATATGGGATGTCCCTGGACACTGAGCTCCTTGGAGAGGATACCCGATTAGCCTTGGCCTCTCTGGGGGGCAGGGAGATGTGTGCAGTCTGATTTCCATTAGGCTGACTTGGAAAGGTGGGGACCAACGTGGCTGAGTCTCTCTCTTGGGATTTTTGGAGGAAGGTGTAAAAAACAAAAACTGGCGACAGACCTGCCACTCAATGTCAGTCGCTCAGATTTTAGATAAGAGCTCCCTCCTTCTTTATTGTCTCCCTCACTTAACCTCTGCCTTGTATCTTTTTCCTCCCCTCTGGGACTAGGGGAAGGGGAGAGTGGGAAGAAGGGGAGAGAGGGCTTTCCTTTCAAGCCAGTAACCATTTTAGTTCAAGTCTGCAAATAAAGGTTAACCTGAGAGGGAGCCGGAGTGAGCGCAATAAATGCCCACTTGAGCTTATCAGGAGCTCTCCCTGCACTGGGCAGCCTCCCCGAGCCTCCCTGGAAGAAGCAGCTGCAAAGATCAAACCCTTTAGCTATGTGGTCTTCTGAATCTGATTTAACTTGGCCCCACTATCACCCCCTGACATTTGAAATGTGTCTATTTAAAAAGGAAAAGAAAAAAGAGCAAAAATAGGAGGGAAAAATATGCCGAAGATGCTGTATCCTGCTAGGCAAGAAAAAGAAATATCCGGCTCTGCAGAGACTGATGGGTGTGTGTGTGTGTGTGTGTGTGTGTGTGTTTTGCTGGTTTTTGTTTTTCCTTTTTGTCTTGGTCTTTTCCTGTGTTTAGGCCGTCACACTGCCACATTTATTAACATGATGATAAGGATGACTTAAACGGTCTGAATTTTTTCAGGATGTAGGAGAAAGGGAGGGGCTTGGGAAATGAATGGGCCAAGCCCACCCTCTGCTCAGTCACAGGGCAGTGCTTTGAAAGGTGTTCTTTGGCCCTGGGTCCCTGGGTAAGGGAAGTCACTGGAGGAAGTCGGCTGTCCTGAGAAAAAGACAACAGACATCTCCAATACAGGAAGGATGTCCTAGACCTGGCCCTCAAACCCCAGAGCAAGGGATAGGCTTCTGCAGACTTGCCATTGGTGGTCAAAGAGCACTGGAGGTGCCCATTGAGAGTCTGTCCACAGGGCATCCTGAGAGGGGCTGTCTGGGGAGTGTGGAACTGGGGATTGCTTTCTGGTTGTTTCTGGTGCCTGCAGGCCCTCCAGTCTAGTGCTTCTGAATCCTGTTAGAGTGCAGGTCGTCACCCAGTCAGTCTGGGGTGGGATCTGAGAGTCTGCATGTCTGACTAGCTCCCAGGTGATATTGCTGCTGCTGGTTGTGGTTGTATTTTGGGTAGCAAATGTGCTTGGCACAAATGTGGAGATGCAGAAGTGAGGGGCTGAGGCCTGAGGCCACAGCAGGAGGGCAGAAGAGTTAAAAATGCTTTTCGTGATCTGGAGGCATAGGAGGGTGACACGCAGTTTTCCCACACTTACCATAATAGCCAACACATTGGGGAGCTTTCTCCTCAGTAAGGAGTGGTTCGTGTCACTGTGCTTCCCAGAGTGCTGCCCTTGGACTGGCCACAAAAGAATCACTTTGGGGCTGGGTGCAGTGGCTCACGCCTATAATCCCAGTACTTTGGGAGGCTGAGACAGGCGGATCACTTGAGATTAGGAGTTCGAGACCAGCCTGGCCAACATGGTGAAACCCCATCTCTATCAAAAATATTTAAGGCCGGGCACGGTGGCTCACACCTGTAATCCCAGCACTTTGGGAGGCCAAGGCAGGCACACCACCTGAGGTCGGGGGCTGAAGACCAGCCTGACCAACACAGAGAAACCCTGTCTCTACAAAAAATACAAAATTAGCCAGGTGTGGTGGTACATGCCTGTAATCCCAGCTACTCGGGAGGCTGAGGCAAGAGAATCGCTTGAACCCGGGAGGCGAAGTTTACAGTGAGCCGAGATTGCGCCATTGCACTCCAACCTGGGCAACAGAGCAAAACTCCATCTCAAAAAAAAAAGAATCACTTTGGGAACTTGTCAGAAATGTAGATTCTGTGGCTTTTCCCAGACCTCTTCAATTGGAAGAGGTTGGAGGTAGGCGGGAGGGGGGGAGTCTGGCAACTGGCATCTATCAAGCTTGCCAGCTGACCCCTGGGCTCACGGAAGTAGTTGAAGGATGAGGTTCTCAGGTCCCATGGTTCTTTCTTTGAATCTCAACAGAGTAATAAGCACCACAAGAAAGCAGTGTTTTTTTTTAAACACTTAAAAAATACAGAAAATAGAGAAATTGAGAAAAGACAGAGAAGCAAAATCAAGATGAAATTTACCTATAATTTACTCTTACGATTTTGATGTATGCTCTTTCAGACATTTTCCCCGTGCATTTTAGAAACAAAAATGGATGCATAATTGTAGTAAGATGGTAACTGTTTTTTAATTCCACAGTACATTGAAAAACTTTCTTCAAGCTGCTATATTCCTTCAGTGGTAATTGGATCCTCTTGCTTTTTTCTTTTTAAAATCTATTGTTCATGAGCACCTTCTCTTTTTAAACATTGCTTCCTTAAGTAACGTACTTTTTTTTTTTTTTTTTAAACTTTACATTTACTTTACTTTCACACACCAGGTGACAAACAAGGTTTGAGAGTTTTGAATTAACTTCTGTTCAGTTCCCCTGGTGACTTGCTGACTCACCCTGAAAATGGCTCTTCCCTCCTCTTAACTCTAGTTTCTTTATCTGTAAGATGAGACTAATGATTCCTGCCCTTAGCTCACCCACAGAGATATGTCCAGAGGTATATTAGGAGAAAATCTGTAAATCTCTTTGAATTACTGAGATCCAGTGTTAAAAATCCAGGGCACTACTGTTATTTCTTTAGTACTTGTCACAGAATTCCCAGCTGTTGTTCTATAAGACTATTTTTAAAAATTAACCCCTTTAAAGGTGAAGATAGAATATGCTTCTAAACATCATCCCTAGCTTCTGCAGACACACATTTAGTATCTCTCCTGTTGGATAATGGGCATGACATTGGCTGCAGCAGGGCTGAGACAGAGGGAGCCTATTTATATGTCATGTAATTTAATTCTACTTGGAATCTACTTTCTATCCCATGGACCAGGTAAAGAGTTGTTGTATCAGTTAGGACCAACCCAGAGAAGCAGAGTCAGGAGGAGATAGAAACATAGCTAAATAGATAGATTGTATACATATGAATTGGGCTGGTTAAGCAAGTTTAAAGTCTGTAGAGCAGGCCGTCAAGAAGGGAAGCTCATGGGCAGGCTAGAACCCCACAGGCACAGGCTGAAGCTACTGTCCACAAGCAAGAATCTCTTCTTTCTCCAAGGAAAGCCTCAGCTTTCCTTAATCAGTTAGAAGGCCTTGAAGGCCTTGAAAACCTTCTAACTGATTAATCCAGGCCCATCAGGACAATCTCTAACTTAAGGTCAACTGATTAGGGACTGTAATTACATTGGCCAAATCCCTTCACAGCAGCACCTACATTAGTGTTTGAACAAATCTGGGCTGTAGCCTAGCCAAGCTGACACATCAGAAAGCTATCACAGTCCACTTGGCATTTGTACACATCTCCTCAAATTATACTTCATCTCCAAATAATGACTAAATTATATTCCACCAAACACGATAGAATGATCCAGAGAACAACTGAGAATAGCTGTGAAATTTGGACACCTCACTGCTTACTCTGCCACTTTTCAACTCTATAACCTTTTCATATTCCCTCACTATTAGTGCATAATTTGTTAATTTTCACTTTTCCAAAATCTCTACCTCTTGTTGAAGCCAATATTCCTCTTGGTTTATTTCCACTGTCCATTGTTTTTGTTATAGAGAACCAGCTTAATAAGACAGCACCCAACTTTTTGAATGCCTCTCTTGAGGCATTTTTCCTTGGGAATATACTTGTAAGTGGAATGCTTATAATTAAGAGGCCCAGTGCTAAACATTGTTTATACAGTATTTCATTTAATATTCATAACAACCATATGATATAGGTATTATTGTCTTCATTCCCTAGGTTAGGAAATGTGAGCCTTAGGGTGGCTAAGTAAATTGCCCAGGATCATAGAGCTGGCACATGGCAAAGCTGGGATTTGAACCTAGTGATATTTTATTCCAAAGACAATGATCTTAAACACAACTAAGATATTTTGAACATTCTCATTAGTGTATCTTTATGGGTGGTCTTTAGACCATCACCTAGTCTACATGTTCAAAATGCAGATTCCTGGGTTCAACTCCAGACCTAGTGAATGTGTGTCTTTGGAGACAGGCCCAGGAATCATTAGTTTTAACAAGTTTCCCAGGTAATTTTTATGTGCTCCTGGAGCGACTCTGAAGTAGGGAATAAAGGGGAGCATTTTCAAAGACTGGCTACCTTGACTATTACTAGGTTTCAATTATTCCTGTTGTTGAAGAAAAACATTGTCAAATGTTGAAAACAACCTTCTAGAAGGGTTGGGCCACAAGCAAGAGACTTTCCATGGCTTGGAGATAGGTTATGCTAACTAGGGAAGTTTGTTCTTTATACAGAATAATTTTCCCACTTTCCCTAGAGGTTCGAGGAATGGATCCCTGCCAATGCCACGTATCACATTCTTGGAGGACCAATCCCATCCTAGAATATATCAGTTGTCCTGATAGATTCAGACACAGTTATGAAATGCTGTTATTACTGTTCCCAGACAGCATTGGATGGACTGATAGGTCAGATTACAGTGCAATTTTTGGTAACAAATATATACACCAGAGATTTATAAGACCTTTTCATTATCCTGGTTTTGCACATAAAGGCAAGGGTGGGGGAAGGAAAGGAGACCAGAGGGACTCTGAAAGGCGTATGATTAAAAAAGAAAAAGGGAAAAAAGATGCCTATTCTCATTCCCAAGCCAGATCAATCATTATTCCAAAGTGATCTCTAATCAAAATTCAGCATATGGTCTTTATTAATTTTGGGGCAATTCCCCTACCATCTAGTGCAATAAAAAATATATCACAAAAGATTGATATAAAAGATTGCAGCATCCCTTATCAAGCTACCAAACAAGAGTGTAAAATCCAAGATAATGAAATAAGTTGAATTGCTTTGCCCTTCCCTCCCTGGTTTTTATTATTATAATTATTATTATTTTTATTGCTAGAAGTTCTGAGGGGAACAGATTTAGAGCTGGGTTATGAATAGATTATAAGTCAGGTTCATTTCTAGTTGAAGCTGACACCAAGGGCCCAAACTTCTCAACAGCCTCAGTGGGGAGAAAACAAAGTATTCTCTTTAAGCTCTGATTTGCAGGAATGATTCACCTATATTCACCTTCCTGTTTTCTGAAGATAGAAAAAAACAAGCTTCTGGGGTTTTGTTGTTGTCGTTGGTTGATTTGATCAACTTTTGTTCCCTTTAGTTTACTGTGGGTTCATATCACTTCCCCAGAGCTACATCTTGGAACATTGGAGAGCAGTAGTCCTCACACCAGGCAATCTTAGGTTCTCTCTCAGGGGAAGCTGGCTCCTCAGGCTTTCTAGATCTGCCACCGTGAACTCCTGAAACAAAGCCTCTAACTCTGACCCACTCAGATGGAGCTTAGGGAAGAGTGACCTTTGGTGATACCAGAGACCACACACCTACCTCTGGGAGTTGCTAATTCATTGTGGAGAGAGGCTGGTAGGAAGGGGCAGGGGGAAGGAACCTGGCTGGGTGCCGTGCGGGGTGTGTTTACACAGGTATCTCACTCATCTTCCTAAGCAGCCTGCGAGGCAGGAATTAGTACCACCACCTTGTAAATGAGGACACTGTGTCTCAGAGAGTTTCAACAACTCACTCAAGGTCACACAGCTAGTTGGTGGTCGCACAAGGATTCCCACCCAGCCTTGCCTGACGAGAAGGGCAGTCTTGCTCTGCCTGCTGGCGGAGAGGGGAGAAGCCAGAAGGTGAAGGTGAGATGAGTCTTTCTGTTCTGTTTCCTGGCCTGCAGCTCTGGGTGGAGAGAGGACAAGCTTGGCATCAACTCTCTCATCTCGGGATGGCCTGAAATTGGCTTTTCCGTAAGGAGAACAGGTTAGTTTAGGGCTCACCAAGCTGAATGATACATTGTGTGTGTGTGTGTGTGTGAGTCAGCTCTATGTTTTAGAGAAAAATTCTGACCCACAGAATTTTGGTTTGCCAAACTGTGAAACACCCTCCATCACTTTGCAGATTGTCATAGCGTGAGCATTCAAAAGAAATGACCATAGATGGGGTAATTCCTAAAGAAGAAACAATCACGCCACATTTAGTGGATGAGGGGGTGTCTTAGTCAGCTTGGGCTGCTATCACAAAATGCCACAGACTGGGTGACACACAATGGACAGTTCCTTCTCTTAGTTCTGGAGGCTGGGAAGTCTAAGATCAGGGTGTCGGCAGGTCAGGTGCCAGGTGAGGGTCCTCTTCCTGGCTTAGATGCCCACCATCTCACTGTGTCCTCATTTGGTGATGGGGAAGGGGGAGAGAGGGGGAGAGAGAGAGAGAGAGAGAGAGAAAGAGAGAGAGAGAGTATGTGTGTGGGTTCTGATCTTTCTTTTCTCATGAAGACACTAATCCTATCGTGGAGGTCCCACGCTTATGACCTCACCTAAACTTAATCACCTTCCAAAGGCCCCACCTCCAAATACCATCACACTGGGGGTTAGGGTTTCAGCATAGAAACTGGGGGAGGCACAGACATTCCATCCGTAGCAGACGGGGTCACTGCCTTGATGAGATGAAGTCTGGCCACTTTCTATTCTCCTCCTGATCTAATCTAAGGCTAGGTATGACAGGAAGAGGCCTGACTCTAAGAGAACAGCATGTCAGCTGCACAATGGTGAATCTCTTGTTTCTGCTTCCTTTGCCGAGACAGAGATTCACCACAACCTCTGCTGTTCTTAAATTGCCTTGAAGCCAAAGAGAAGGTTTGCAGATGGCTCTTCCATGGGCTCTAAGGGAAGCTCGCAGGGATTCTTTCCAGCTGAATGAATTGTCTCAGTAAGTGAGCACATAGAAATCCTTTTCCTGTCATCTTTAAGTAATTTTTGTAACCTTGAAGCTTGGAACAGAAGAATTTCCTTGCAACCTCAGCATCCTGTTTTGAAAAGTTGAGAAGCATCTCAGGATAGCTCATGGAATGCCCTGTGTGACTCGTGGGGCTTGAACGAAATTTAACATGGAAGGAACATTCCCTAGATTAAAATGCAAGAGAACTGTTTAGAGAGAAGCAGACAGCATAGATAAGAGTTTGGCAGATAATAGATGTCTCCCTAATAGGGCTAACAATTTAGAGGAGAATGTCATCAATTGTAATATAAGTTTACTTTTCATCTAATGAATTTTAATCTTAGCTTTTGCCATTACCTCCAGGAATCTATAAGAAATAGAAAAACCTGCCTGGAAATTTATTTGATCTCCTCTAAAGCAAAGTATCTGGCATTATCTCACTGCATTTCTAAAACGCATTATTTTCTCACAAAACATTTTAAATATACCACCAGAAATAGTCATCATATTGCTTGTACTCACTGCAACCTGAATGCAGACTCTCTTTGAGAAGTCTTTCTTTTTTTTTTTTGCATATCTTATTTTGTTATTCAAATGATGAAGCATATTGTGCATGAAGTTACACCTTTTTAGAGGCAGATTTTGTTCTGGAAAATTGGTGCAGCATTTCCATTTCTCACATCTTTACATAACTGGTTTCTTGTCAGCAGATGTAACTGTGTTTGACAAACCAGCCCTGTAATCTGGATCTCTGTAGGTAGTGGGCTTCAGTGCACTGCTATATCTCTAATTAGGAGGATACACCTTCCCCAGGAAGAATATTAAAAACGGACAGGTGTTTCTCAAGATCTAGAATATTTATTTCACCAAATTTTGATTCAAAATACAGACCTTTGTCAACTGAGAGTCAACTTTGTCCCCAATTTAACCTTTGGATTTCAACCTGACTGGCTTGCAGAAAAAGAGTGTGCTCCTCGTTAGCCTTGGTGGAGAGAGTAACTGGGCCACACAAGGTCTGCATTGACCCCGGCTTATCTGACTGTTGAGGTTCAGCTGAGAGAGGGAAACCCACGAAGCTTTCCTTTTTGTTCTCTTTTTAAATGGAGTTTTTGACATTAAAATGGCATTTTGCACTCATTATCAAATACCAGAATCACTGGACTGCAAACCAGGTGCTTTTCGGAGAGGCTGGCTGTACAATACCAATGCAGGCATTTGCCCTGCTTATCCCTGGCTCTCCAAGCTCCAGCCAATATTCTCGCTCTGATCCCACATGGCCCCCCTGACTAGCAGGCTTTGCATTGGACAACTGTTGGGGGCACTGTTCACATTCTATTCTGTGTGAATGGCACCCCTGAGGCTATGGGAATGGTGCCCCTTGAGTGGCATTACCAGGTGAACCTTGCATACTACACCAGAAGAAGGTTACACCATAGGGTGAGAAAACAATGCACTGAACATCTTCATGATTCCATGAGAGGGTGGGACTCTTGGTGACCTTCATATGCAGCTACTCAGTTTCATCTTTAAAGCCCCTAGGCTAACTCTCTGGACTACGTCTGAAATCCCATTATTACTTGTATCAGTTTTCTATTGCTGTTGTAGCAAATGACCACAAACAATGGCTTAAACAACACAGATTGATTATCTCACAGTTTTGTAGGTCAGAAGTCCAGTCTCATGAACTCAAGGTGCTGGCGGGGCTGTGTTCCTCTTCGTGGGCTCTAGGGGAGAATCCATTTTCTTGCTCAATCAGGTGTTGGCAGAATTCAATTCCATGGGGCTGCAGGATTGAGATGTCCATTTCCTCACTGGCTGTCTGCTGCTACGGGCTTCTCCTCCGTCCTTGCACGTAGCCTCCTAGAGCTCAGAACAGCAACAGAGCACTGAATCTTTCTCATGCTTTCTCATGCTCCCCAAACCTCTGCCATTGAATCTCCCTCACTACAGTCAGCAAAGGTTCTCTGCTTTAAGGACTCATTCGATTAGAGTGGGTCCAACCAGACAATCCCCCATCTCAAGGCCCTTAACCTTATTTACATCTACCAAGCCCTTTGTGCTATGTAACAGGTTTCTAGGATTATGATGAGGAAGTTTTTGGGAGGTCATTATTCTGCCTACTACATGATTGATGTAATGATGTTGCTTCTTAGAGTGGTTAAACATTAAAGTCAATTATTTATTGAGAACTTATGGTGTTTTACACACTATTAACTGATTGTTATTGTTTTCCTTCATCCACAGACATCTATTTCCTCATTTAATCCTTTTGATGACCCTATGAGGTAATATCAGTGTGTCAGCCAAGAATGAAATCAGCTGCAAGTAATGGAAATCTTAAGCAATGCTGGTTTATTATTTTAAAATAAAAGGGAGCTATATAGCAGCTCAATGCTGCCAGCAGGACCCATGAACCCTGCAACCCATTGCCTGGGTTCATACAAGTTTCATCCTCTAGCAATGGGGATAATAACACGCTCAGCTAATACTATTGATGGAGTGAGTTAATACTCTTAATGTGTGAAAATCATAACTGGTACATAGTAAATGCCCAATAACTGTTGGCTCTTTTGAATATGATTGTTGCTTTATTATCTTTAACATGTGGGGTTTTGGCCTCATATCTTCATGCTTAGCATCTCCTGGTTGCAAGAGGGCTGCTGTGCTTCTAGTGATCACATTTAGGTTCCAGGCAGGAAAGAGCAAGGAGAGGTAAGGGAGGAGGAGGCACGTGTGTTACATGTATCAGAAAATCAAACGGTTCCTGGAAGTCTCCCGCCATTTCTACCTATTTCTCATTGGCTAGAACAGTGAGCCAGGCCTTTCCTATGCAGAAGGAGGGTCTGGAAAAAAAGTATTTTGTTTTCACATAATGAGGGATCTGGAAGAACAGACTCACATTGTTCCCAACCTTTGATTACTTTTCCCCAGTCCGTCAACAAAATTGTAATGTTTTCAGAAAAGAAGAGGGAAAAAAAAGAATTTGGGAAGGCACTAGCAGGGTTTGCACAGTTATCAGGAATTCAGTGTATGTGAGTCTTAGCTGCACACTGGGCAAAGCTCAAGATCGTGTGCAGGTTTAGCTGCACACAATTTTGATGGGTGGGGGCTGCTGAGAGGTGCAGAGATAGGGGCAACCTCTGCATATTAGCTATGTTGTGGGTTGAATTGTGTCCACACAAAAGAGAAGCTCAGGTCCTAACCTGCGTGGTGCCTGTGCATGTGACCTTATTTGGAGATAGGGGCTTGCAAATGTAATCAACTTAAAATGAGCTCATACTAGATTAGGAGAGGCCCTAATCCAATGCTTAATATTCTTACAAGAAGAGAAAACTTTGGACAGAGAGACATGCAGGTAGAACACCACCATATGACAATGGAGACAGAAATTGGAGTGATGCGTGTATAAGCCAAGGAACACCAAGAACCTCTGGCAACCACCAGAAGCTAGGAGAGATCCATGAGACAGGTCCTCCCTGGGAGCCTCCAGAAGGAACGAAAGCTGCTGAGATTTTGATTTTGGACCTGTGGACTCCAGTACTGTGACAGAATCAATTTATGTTGTTTTAACCTACCTAGGTTATGGTGGTTTGTTATGGCAGCCTTAGAAAATGAATACAGATACCTTGGAAGCTGGGGGTGAAACTAAGAGAGGCTCTCATCAAGGAAAAAGAAAAAAAAAAAGAGAGAGAGAGAAAAGGCTGGGACTGAAAAAGACAAGAACTACTGACTTTTATAGCACTCCTTAAGGCAGCGGGTCCCCGACCTTTTTGGCACCAGGGGTTGGTTTCGTGGAAGACAATTTTTCCACAGACCAGAGGGGTGGATGTTTTGGGATGATTCAAGCGCATCACATTTATTGTGCACTTTATTTCTGTTATTATTACATTGGAATATATAATAATATAATTATACAACTCACCATAATGTAGAGTCAATGGGAGCCCTGAGCTTGTTTTCCGGCAACTAGGTGGTCCCATCTTGGGGTGATGGGAGACAGTGACAGATCATCAGGCATTAGATTCTCATAAGGAGGGTGCAACCTAGATCCTCGTGTGTACAGTTCACAATTGGGTTCAGGCTTCTGTGTGAAGCTAAATGCTGACACTGATCTGACAGGAGGCGGAGCTCAGGCAGTAATATGAATGATGCGGAGCAGCTGTAAACACAGATGAAGCTTCACCCGCTCACCCACCACTCACCTCCTGCTGTACAGACTGGTTCTCAATAGGCCACAGACCGGTGGTCTGTGGTCCGTGGGTTAGGGACCCCTGCCTTACGGGCTTTAACTTCAGGGAGTTGTGTTCTCTTTATAGAAGACTGTAGGCCAGATGGGGCTAGGCTGTTTTTCCAACAACATGAGACTCAGGCTCATTGAGTGGATACAATTCAATTTCATGTGTATTTATTGAGGTAGGTTTCAGCATCGTAGACCTTTTTCAGGCTTTAGGATTCTAGCAAACCTCAACTAATTACCAGGTAGAATTTTTACTTCCTGATGAAAATGACTACTTCTTCAGACCTCTGGTTATGTTTCTGACTTTTCCAATTTTTCTCTTTCATCAATAACTGGAGCCACATTATTTTTAAATGGCATTTCCTCAATTTCAGGAATACCTGGTATGGGTTCTTCCTTTCATAATGTAGTATAGGGGAAAGAGCCTTTTATTTGGACCCCCAAGGCCAGGGCTGTAGTCTTAGCTATGAGGCTGGCTAACTGGGTGACTTTTAGCAATTCGTGTCATTTTCTGGGTCTTACTTTCTTCATCTCTGAAATGAAGAAATTGAATGAGGTCAAATTTTTTCTAATTGTAGATTGCAATTCACATGGGTCACAAAACCATTTAGTGGGATCTTGACCAGAATAAAAATGAATACAATAGAGTATAAAGAATTATATCTCAGTCAGTACCATTTTATGAAACTTTTTTATGCATAAATGTACCTTTGTAATAGGTTGAGATATGAACTGTATGCCTTAGTATGAGCCAATGTCAACCCATGTTTGAAAGGCAGTAGGACAGAGGAACTTTGAGGCCTGCTTTAATGCTCAGGCTTTGGGGAGAAGAAAGTTTCCATCTGATGCTCTGTGTTAGAGGTCCCCAACCCCTGGGCCACAGAACAGGACCAGTCTGTGGCCTGTTATGAAGCAGGCCGCACAGCAGGTGGTGATGGAGGATGAGCGAGCTTTACCGCCTGAGCTCCACCTCCTGTCGATCAGCCCGGCATTAGACTCTGGTAGGAGAGAGAACCCTATTATGAACTGTGAATGAGAGGGATCTAGATTGCATGCTTCTCATGTGAATCTAACCAATGCCTGATGATCTGAGGTGGAACAGTTTTATCCCAAACCATCATCATCATTCCCCACCCCACACCAGTCCATGGAAAAACTGTCTTCCTTGAAACCGGTCCCTGGTGCCAAAAATGTTGGGGATCACTGCTCTACGGACTTGGGTGCAGCCTGGTTTGTCTCTGGCTTTTCCAGGAGAATCAGCCAACACTCCTGCAGCCACCCATGGCTGGGGGGAGAGAGTGAGAAAAGGGCCTGTGGGCAGATGGTGAAACTCCAGCTGGGAGCAAGGACGGGTGGGAGCCAGGCAAGATCCCCCTTGGGGAAAAACTCCTTGGTTTCTGATACAGTCTTTGTCTCAGAACATCCTGGCCTCATTGCATTCCCCTCTAGCTTACCCTGGAGTCCTAAAGTTCAGCCAAACAGCTGGCATCCTCCAGGAGTCACTCCACCTTCTAGAAGCTTCAGAGGCCCCTGGGGCACCTCTCCATGGTGTAGCACAGCATTTCTGCACTTGATTTTCCTATCACACCGTGACTGTTACTATATCTAGCTATACCATCAGTTACTTCACATTTACCTAAATATTAATAATTTTCACAAAACCTTACTTTACTACTGTACATGAAAAAACTCAGGATCATTTTTTTCCTAAATAGGAGACAATCATACAATTAATATAATGAAAGCAAGACAATGTTATGGAATTCCAGCTAGAGCCTGCAGAAATTCAAGCTGAGGCCTGCTGTCTGAGTATAATAGATTAGCAAGTTTTAGGGGGATGTTGAAGACATCCTAACACCTGATCAAGTTTTTCTTGTTGACCAAAGCGGAGGATCGGAAAGGAAACAGCTTTCTCATGGTGATTATGTGCTACTTAAGCACCACCTAAAACCAGATTTTTTGTGGAAATAAGGACTAATGATGGTAAATAACCCAGAGCCTCCATCAACTACTGTACTAAATGCTTCATGTAGTCTTCACATCACCCTGTGAAGTCAGCACAACCACCACTTTAAAGACAGGTGGGTGAGGTTAAGAGATGGCCAGTAGCTAACTGGGTCACCCAGTCTGTCAACGCCAGAGTCATGGTAACCCATCCCCCACAGGGCCTGTGATGTCTCATCCCCCATGGAGAACTGGGAGAATGAGGAGGGCGCCCCTGCCAGTTATTTCCCAACCTTGACCCAGTGTGACTCTGCTTATCAACACTGCTCCAATGAGTTTGCTAGGGCAGGGACATGGTGTAGGATTCACCCCTAAGGAAGGTGAGCCTGAGAGGTCCTGATGCAAGTCCCTGGGGAGGACCTCATTACCTCTGAACAGAATACACAAGTTTCCCCATCTCTGGCCTTACTTGGCAAGAGCCTGGTTTGTGTGTTGCGGGCAGGGGGTGATACATCAACAGAAGCAAAGATCCATGTTATGGGACAAAGCCTGGCTTTGCACACTCCAAACCTGTAAGACAGTTCACGTGCAGATATGCAAATGCTGCTGATGTAATGTGTCTTCTACGGGGGGCCTGCATCCTGTAGCTTGATATTGCAGATACTCAAAGTCACAGCCTGGAGGGCAGGTGCCTTTGAAAGTGGGTCCCAAAGCAGTGTGGCCACACCTCTCTGAGGCTCCCCCTTTAAAGCCTAGATGGAAAAAATAATCCCTGTGAAGAGGCACAGCTCCAGGGCAAACACTGTCACATGGAGAAGGTCAAGAGAGGGTCAGGAAAAAAAAAAGAAAATTGAAAAGCCACCTGGAGAGCAGGGCTGTGCCTGGGTCTCCATCACCCCCTCCCTGCTCCACTATCTCACACCTAGGGGGTTGGGAGGCAAGATGGTGGGAGGGTACAAAGCACAACGCCCACCTTCCAATCACCCGGAATGCTACTTATCAAAGGGATTCGACTCCTAGGTGGTGGAGCTGTTGGAGGCCTCGGAGCTGGAAAGGTATAATATGACTAAAAGCTGCTTTAATAAAGCACTGGGCTGGGTTTGAGCTGCACTCTCCAAAAATCAGAGGGTGACACCACGGCACTCTCTGAAGATCAGCAAGACGGCGCATTGTGGAGCAGGGGCGGCTCCTAAATCTCATCGACAGCTCTATTGAGCAAAAATACTGCCTTGACTAGAGGATGGGGGCGGGGGCTGCATGCTGGAAAATATCCTAAGGAGCGCGCACATTTCCCAGGTGATAAGAATGCTGAATGGTTCTGAGCCGAGAAACCTTGGAAAACAATTAGCTGGAGAGGCAAGATCACCTGTTGAAATTATGGCCCTGTGCTTTACTGCTACTAATAAATGTTCTGGCAGCCTGTCTGCAACTCAGGGTCCTGGTCTGCTTATACCTTTAACAGTTGGGGGAATTAAGTCATCAAAGTTTCATCTACCTGTCTGACTTCAGCCAGAAGTACAACTTCTTTGCCTGGATACGTTTCAAAACTGCTGTCTTCATAGATTATCATTTAATATATAGTGGAACTAACCCAAGGCTGCCTGTTTCTTCAGTCTAAAATGTCAAAATCTGCATTTACACGTTCTGAATTGTCAACATTGCACACACTTTAAATAGTAATCATAACGTAAGCTATGAAGAATGAAAAGAAATTATATTGAGATTTACTTTTAATCTCCACTCCTCATTGGTGTAGCAAGGAGGATGGGCCGTGGACTCCCAGCTGGATTTGAGATCAGAACTCCCATTTTACTAGCTACAGCTGGTTCTTAATCTCTTGGAACCTCAGTTTTCTTGTCTGTAAAATAGTCACCTGATTGGTGTGAAGGGAAAATGAGATAAACGTAGGGAAAGCAACTAGCATAGCTCTTGTATACTCAATAAATATTAGCCCCCCTTCCTTTCTAGTAAGAGCTGATGATTTGTTGAGTTTTTCCAGTTCAGTTCTCATGGTGCTTTCCTGGGGCCAATTTTATGTAAACACCCGTTTGTGTGAGTGACTTTTCTAAGTACCTAAGTAAGCCCCTAAGTAACTTGCTCTTGTTGGATCTGAAATTCCAAGGGTGAGTTATTTAATTCATTTAAGGCTCTGTTTTCTTACAGAGTTTGAAGATTAAATGGGATAAATTATGAAAAATATTTAGATCAGTATCTAGCACTTACTAAGCAGTGAATAAGTATTAGCTTTTATTATCGCTCACCTACAACCCTCCCTCCACCACCCAGTCAAACGCATTTGGGGAGTTCCTGTCTCCCTGCAGATGCTTCTATTCTGCTCTTTATCTGGAAAGCCAATATCCTTCTTTGCTTGGCCTATTTACAGTCTTCCCATCCTTTAAGGCTATTTCAGATGTCATGTCTTCCACGAGACCTTCCTGACTCTATGCCCAAAGTCAAAAGTCAGCCTCCCTCTTGCAGGCTTCCCAGTTATAAGGTACTTCCCTCAAGCACTGATCACATTCAGCCTTGAGATCCGGCTCTTCGTGAACACGTTTTTCTCTTCTACTCAACTCTCGGGTCATTGGGAGTAGAATCCAAGGCTTGTCTATGGCTGGGATCGTCTGTAGCATTTTACAGTGTCTGACGTAAGTATGCGTTGGGCTAAAATTAAATGTCATTTTATTTTTCTACTTCTTAATAGACTACAGAGGCAGAAGAGCTACAAAGTCAAGGATTGTTAGGATCTAGTTAAAACTATATATGTGTGTGTGTGTTTCCATCTATAAATATATACATATACACATATATCTCCTCTCTATGTATATCTATATCTAAATCTGTATCTATATATATAGACAGAGACAGGGTCTCGCTCTGTTGCCCAGGCTAGAGTGCAGTGGTGTGATCATAGCTCACCGCAGCTCCTGGGCTCACACTATTCTCTGGTCTCAGCCTCCCGAGTAGCTGGGACTGCAGGTGTGAGCCATCACACCTGGCTAATTTTTCGATTTTTTGTAGAGACAAGGTCTCATGTCATGCAGGCTGGTCTCAAACTCCAGAGCTGAAGCCATCCTCCCACCTCAGCCTTCCAAAGTGCTAGGATTACAGGTGTAAGTCACTGCACCTGGCAAAACTCTATTTTTTATGATGTCACACATTCATGATTATACAGCAAACTTAGTATTTGGGTTTGTGTGGGGATTGTTGGTAACAACTAAATATAAAGGTTCCAGTTGAAAGGATGATCTTTAAAATAGCTTTCAAATGTTGATAGCTGAAGCATCTCTCTGCCACTTTCAGAGGACTTGGGTCATCTTTAACCATGACAAAGGGCCTCTGAAAGTCCAGTGATTAGGAAGGCACAGCATTGAGGCACATTGGCCACAGGCTAAGGAAGGATCTTTGCATGTAATCTGAGAGGTACCCCTCCCACTGCAAAGCAGAAAGTCCACTCAGGAGCTAGCACAGAATGCCTGGAATATGGTAGGCTCTCAAAAATACTTAACAAATAAAAGTTTAGCTTTCTTTCCCAACTGTGTAGCTCTGGATTGCCTGGTTGGCTTCTTCTTTATTTTGAGATGGAGTTTCGCTCTTGTTGCTCAGGCTGAGGTGCAATGGCACAATCTCAGCTCACTGCAACCTCCACCTCCTGGGTTCAAGCGATTCTCCTGCAATGGTGTGATCTTGGCTCACTGCTACCTCTGCCTCCCGGATTCAAGTTATTCTCCTGCTTCAGCCTCCTAGATAGCTGGGATTACAGGTGCCCACTACCACACCTGGCTAATTTCTATACTTTCAGTAGAGACAGGGTTCACTATGTTGGCCAGGCTAGTTGCAAACTCCTGACCTCAGATGATTCGCCCACCTCGGCCTCCCAAAGTATACAATTACAGGCGTGAGCCACCACGCCTGGCGGGCTTCATGCCTCAGTTTCTTTAGCTATTTTAAAAAATATAAACCTGATGTTCTTTGTGTGAGAAGCAAAAATTACTGTGATCATATAATATGCAGCATGTAATGTAAATAAGAATCAGAATAAATATGGCCACTAAAAGAGAAATCTCAGTTACCAAGACACTTGCAAAGTAATTTCTAGTTTCTTTGGAATAAATAGCTTTCATTAAATCTTTTATTAAGTACCATTGTATAGAGGACTCAGTTTATGGGAAGTCAGGCAATCATTCCCACTCACCATCTACAGTTGTTGAAAAGTACTGGTAATACAAGTGATCGCAAAGCACTTGCCTAAAATCCAAGGAGTTATACAATAATAGTAATCACCTGTCGCTAAAAGTATTTCCATCTTGGTAGGTTGTAAGTAATACATTTTCGATTTGCTCAAGTCCCTCTTTACTCTCCAAATAATGCATTACCCATTGCATTTACAATCTCCTGGCCTGGTTCTTCGTGTTTTCAATTAGAACCCAGCCTGCCCACGTGAGCTAACACCTTTCACCTCAAGAATAACACCAGGTGATCTTTAACGACAGGACTTTGAGATTTACAGCTTGAGCTTCGAAGTGGAACGTCAGCAGTGTAACAATTCAGGAAAAAAATCCTCACACCTCATTTCTTCATTCAAATGAATTCAACAAATATTACTTAAGCATATAGTCAGAGCCAGGCAGTGCGTTACAAATAAGGTACACCTCAGAAGGGCCACACAGGCGTGGAAACTAATTATTGGAATACAGGCAGTAAAAGTTTTATTGAGAATCTGCAGAAAGCATCTCAGTAACATACAGTATAGAATTACCAACTCTGCCTCGGGACGAGGGGTGTGGAAGGTGTGTGTGTCAGTAGAGTTGCAGATAACTGAGCCTCTTCTAGCAAGTTGAAACAGAAAAGAATTTAATGTGTGGGGAGTTAGGTGTTTATGAAATTGTTGGAAGGGCTGGAGGAGCAAGCTCTAGGCAGTGTTTCCAGGAATAAGTCTCAGAAAAACATTACAGAGCTGGCCCGCTGAGAAAGTTGCTACCTTTGAAAAGAAATACTTCTCCTGGCCAGGCACGGTGGCTCAGGTCTGTAATTCCAGTACTTTGGGAGGCCAAGGCAGATGGATTGCTTGAGCTCCAGAGTTCGAGACCAGCCTGGGCAACATGGTGAAACCCCAACTCCACAAAAAACACAAAAAAACTAGCTGGGTGTGATGGCACATGCCTGTAGTCTTGGGAGGCTGAGATGGGAGAGTTCCTTGAGCCTGGGAGGCACAGGTTGCAGTGAGCCATGATTATACCACTGCACTCTAGCCTGGGCAACAGAGACCCTGTCTCAAAAAAAAAAAAAAAAAAATACTCCTCCTATCTTTGATGGTGTATCCTTTGACCACATCTCCCCATTCCTCTCTCTCTTAACTACCCAAGTCTCTGGTAACCACCATTCTGCTCTATTCTGCTATGAGAGCAGCTTTCTAAAATGCCACATGTGAGTGAGAACATGCGGTATTTGTCTTTCTGTGTCTGCCTTATTTTACTTAACGTAATGCCTCCAGGTTTACCTATGGTGTCACAAATGACAGGATTTCATCTTCTTTTATGGTTGAATACTACTTTATATGGTTTGGCTGTGTGTGCCCACCCAAATCTCATCTTGAATTACACTCCCATAATTCCTACATGTTGTAGGAAGGACCCAGTGGGAGATAATTTGAATCATGGGCGTGGTTTCCCCCATACTGTTCTCGTGGTAGGGAATAAGTCTCACGAGATCTGATGGTTTATCAGGGGTTTCTGCTTTTGCATCCTTCTCATTTTCTCTTGCTGCCGCTATGTAAGAAGTGCGTTTTGTCTCCCGGCGTGATTCTGAGGCCTCTGCAGCCATGTGGATCTGTAAGTCCAATAAAACCTCTTTTTCTTCTCAGTCTTGGGTATGTCTTTATCAGCAGCATGAAAATAGACTAATAAGGTACTCCATTGAGTACATATGCCACATTTTCTTTATCCATTCATCCACTGATGGACACTTAGGATAATTCCAGAACAGGCAAACATATAGAAAAAAGTGGTTCCCCTGGATGGGGTAAGGCAGAGGAAATGGGGGAGTGGAGAAATGGGGAATGACTCCTGATGACTATGGCGTTTTCTTATTGGACGTTGAAAGTATTCTAAAATTTATTGTGGTGATGGTTGCACAGCTCTGCAAACAAACCTCAATAAAGCTGTTTTTAAAAAAGGATTCAAAAAACCAGTGGACAACAGGATCCCGTTGCCTCATCTGGGATGCATGCTGACACAATGGCTAACCATCACACAGCCTTTTGATGCCCAGGAAGCTAGAGCCTGGGCACTCCAGCAATAAAACCAAATGCCTCTCGTGCTGGGTTAGCCAGCAAGAGCAGGCCTAGCCTCAGTTCCGTCTGTCAGAGTGCTGGGTCTGTTTGGTGGAAATGAGTCTCACGTGGAACCCAAGTTGAGAGGAAATCTGTAAAATGTGGCGGCCTATATCAGAATTTCTGACTTACCCTGTAGTAAGTCCTGCTACAAGAAAGCAGGGTGGAAGGGAAGGAGCCAGTCTCCAATGTCTGTCTTCAAGCCTTCATGGAGAAACAACTGCTTGAGCTGGGCTTGAAAGATGAATGAGAATCCACAGGACAAAGAAGGGTGGACAAAGAGGGTACTTTGAGCAGGGGCAGCTGTGCTATTGCCTACTGCATACTGCCAGGGTGTGGAGCTGTGAGAATTCATGTCCAGGTCACATGGATCAAAGTCATTAGAAATAACATTAGCATACCTGCCTGACCAACGTGGTGAAACCCAGTCTCTACTAAAAATACAAAAATTAGCTGGGCGTGGTGGCACGTGCCTGTAATCCCAGCTACTCAGGAGGCTGAGGCAGGAGAATCGTTTGAACCTGGGAGGCGGAGGTTGTAGTGAGCCAAGATCACACCATTGCACTCCAGCCTGGGCGACACAGCGAGATTCTGTCTCAAAAATAACATTAGCACAAGTTGTAAGCAATGAGCAGTAAGGAATGGAGGTGGGAGAGGCATACAGGGGTTTTGGATTTCTGGCTTTAAGCTGTAAGTAGTAGGAAGCTATAGAAAGGTTTTAAGGCCATCCTGGCTAACACCGTGAAACCCCGTCTCTACTAAAAATACAAAAAACTAGCCAGGCGAGGTGGCGGGCGCCTGTAGTCCCAGCTACTTGGGAGGCTGAGGCAGGAGAATGGCGTAAACCCGGGAGGCGGAGCTTGCAGTGAGCTGAGATCCGGCCACTGCACTCCAGCCCGGGCTACCGAGCAAGACTCCGTCTCAAAAAAAAAAAAAAAAAAAAAAAAAGGTTTTAAGGTGTGTGTGTGTGTGTGTGTAATGGGGACAGGGATTTTCCTTGACTGCTGGGTATGTTACTACCACGGTGTGCTGGGAAATGTTTAACAACTGGCTCTCTCAAGGGAAGGAA
The DNA here is from genome assembly GCF_008728515.1 of Papio anubis. Classification (NCBI taxonomy): domain Eukaryota; kingdom Metazoa; phylum Chordata; class Mammalia; order Primates; family Cercopithecidae; genus Papio; species Papio anubis. Next base: position 89,535,264 of record NC_044985.1, on the reverse strand, counting down.
AAAACGCCCTGATTTGTCAAATATTCCAATTCCTGTGTTGTAAATACTCCCAACATATCCCGTTTCAGCCTTTCTCCATGATATCACTGAATGTGGAGTTGGGACGAGATGCATACAGTTGGCTCTTGGAAGCTGGCACCAGTGCTTCTATACAGTAAGTCCTCATTTAACGTACTTAATGGGTTACCGGAAACTGCAACTTTGAGTGAAGTGATGTAGAATGACGCCAATTTTACCATAGCCTAACTGATAGAAGCAAGAGTTATGTTCCTATGGCATACTTCTGGTCACAAAAGCATCACTAAACTTCTAAATAAAGACCAAAAACGCTTCTAATATTACACATGTAAAATACATGTGGGCTATACATACACTGAAGAAAGATTGGTAAAAACAAGTAAGAAAATAATTTATCCATAATTTGGTGAATCAGGCAGTAATGGTAGTGCGTTAAATCAAGGAATAAATGTTTACAAAGTGAAACTGTAAGGAGCACCTCCTACCACCATGCAGTTCAAAAGCAATCACAGATATTGTGGGCTCACTGAGCATTCTTGTACCGTATCGTTTACTGTGCATTTGTATGATTGTTTACTTTACAAATTTTATTTTAGATTATCTTGTATTCATTTTTCCACTCATTTTTCTTTCTTTTATATTTTTCTTTTTCTTTTTTTTTTTTTTTTTTGGTCAGGGTGTTGCTCTGTCACCCAGGCTGGAGTACAGTAGCAAGATCTTGGCTCACTCCAAACTCTGCCTCCTGGGTTCAAGTGATTCTTGTGCCTCAGCTTCCTGAGTAGCTGGGATTACAGGTGTGCGCCAGCATGCCCGGCTAATTTTTGTATCTTTATTAGAGATGGGGTTTTGCCATGTTGGCCAGGCTGGTCCTGAACTCCTGGCCTCATGTGATCTGCCCACCTTGGCCTCCAGAAGTGTTGGGATTATAGATGTGAGCCCCTGCACCTGGCCTCCACTCACTTTTCAACCCACTTACATAATCAGTTCAGGGCCATGGGTGGCTGGAGCCTATGTGGGCAGCTCAGGGCACAAGGCGGGAACCAGCCCTGGACACGATGCCCTTCCATTGTAGGGAGGACTCACACTCAAACCCACACTCATTCACAATTGGACTATTTAGGCATGCCGTTTGACCCAACGGTCACATCTATGGGACATGGGAAGAAACTGGCATATCCGGAACAATCCCACGCAGACATGGGGAGAACTACAAACTCCACACAGGCAGTGGCTCTGGCCGGGAATCAATTTTTTTTTTGTTTTTTTTTTTTTCCTAATCAATGTCATAATGACACAACATTGAGTGAAATGATGTTATTGAGGGCCTGCTGTCTATGTCATGTGACTTAATTCTCAAAGCAACCCTATAAGGTGAATAGCAGTTCTACTTCACTAATGATGCTAGAGGGATTATAAGTATTTTATTCAAGGTTATATGCAACCAATCAGTGGTTGAACTTTGTTTTAAATCCACGCCTACCTGTTTTCAAAGCCAACATTTTTTTCAAGATGACATGCTGCCTCCAGAAGAGTAATATCGTCAGATCTCTACTTCAGAAAAATTCCCAGGCAGGAATGCAGAGCAGGGATTGGTGTTGTAGTGAAAGAGCTCTAGAGCGTCATGTAAATGAGTGGGTGTGTATGTGTTCCAGTATAACTTTATTTACAGAAGCAGGGGGCAGGGCTGTATAGCACAGAGGTGGATCGGAGGGAACAAGGCCTGAAGTGGGGAGATCACATCGAAGGCTATTGAAGGGGCTGGGGAAGAAGTGATGAGGCGGAGCCCAGGCATGTCACGGTATCAGGAAACATAAACATATCTGATGGAATTGCAGGACAGAATGTTGGCCTTCCATCTCATTATATGGGAATGTGTAGGAGGAAGGGGCAGAGTTATAAATGGGAAATCCAGGATAATTTCCAGGTTTCCAGTTTTCAGCTGTGAACTTGGTTCACATTTTGGCCAGGACGGAATTGTGAGGAGGAGGTTTCTTTGGAGAAAGCGTGCTTTCGGTGTGGGCATGTTATGTTTCAAGGCTCTGCAGGACATCCAAATAGGAATGTGCAGTGGAAACACAGAAATGAGTGAGCTCGGCACAGAGCTGAGCTGGAGCAGTCAGTAGAGAGGTGGCAGTCAAAACCTTGGCTGTGGATGGGCTTACCAGGAGTATGGGGAGGTCTGAGACTAGGCCAGGGGAATAAAGGAGCTGGGGAGTGACAGGGATGGTCTCAAGGAGAACTTTCTAGAGGTAAGAGTGATTCCAGCACCAGAAAGCGGTTGCCAGTTTTAGAAACTGTTGTGAATGCTGTGGCGGGCTGCTCAGATGCCGCTTTAAGAAGGAATTTTCCAGCTGTTTTGAGTACCATCCAAAGATGGGCCCCAGCTGTCAGCTTTCTTTGGGTTTGCCTCAACTGAAGAAAACTGCCGTACCCTAGCTAGATCTTTCTTCTTTCCAGAGGTAACCTGTATTTACCAATCAATGATGGCATAAAGGCTCAGCTCCCTTGTCCCAACTGGGGGACAGCTCTGAAGAGCCGTTGCTGCTCCCATTGTGGGGTGGCTGAGGCCTAAGCTGGGCATGCACTACAGCTCAGCTTCTCCCTCTGCCCAGGCCTGTTTCCCTCCCTTTTTAAGGTATTGAAACCCAAGTGCACTCCTCGGTACACAACCGGCTTGAGAATCTCTGTCTCAGCATCTGCTTCTTGGGGGACCCAGCATGTGACTGACGCTCTCGTTCCTTTTGTTCTTTGCACTCTTGCTGTTTTGAACGTGGCTACGCAACTACTGAATATTGCTATTCGAGGGTGAGCAGGCCCAGACCCACCTATTTATCCATCAGATCCTGACGCAAGCTTCTCCAACCCATAGCCCAGGTTGGCTTTGAATGCTACCCGACACAAATTCGTAAACTTTCTTAAAACACTGAGGTTTTTTGCAGTTTTTTTTTTGCTCATCAGCTCTCATTGGTGTTAATGTATTTTACAAGTAGCCCAAGAAAATTCTTCTTCCAATGTGGCCTAGGGAAGCCAAAAGATTGGACACCCTCATCCTAAAGCAATCCAAGATTCTGGTGTCTTAATGACTGAATAAAGCTTTATTTTAATGTAAAATATGACAAGAAAAATTTATTTACTCATATATAACAACTTCCAAAATGTTCTCTGTGGTACAAATGAGATCATCTTAAAAAGTTTTTACAGAATTCATCCTCCACCCCCATATGCCAAAATATGATTTCACATAATTTATCTTCAGAACTTTTGAACAGACTTGGTATCACAAAAGCATAGGAAACACCAGAAAAAGTGACGGGACAAACAACAGGTTTTGTTTTAGGTTCCAGTAGTAAGCAGCCCTGCAGATGGAACAGGAGAGCACTTTCTGAAGGAGCCCAGTCAGGAGACAGGCTAGAAGAGTCTGGGCTTGGTTCATTTCCTGTAGCCAAGCCTGTCTTTAAAAGTCAGGCTGTGTGTGATTCTGTGACTATTTAAGGACATGAGGGAGAAAGAGTTTCACTTAGAAGTCACAGCTGCGTGTGAGATTCTAGGCTTATTTTAGATATCTAACTTTTTTTCCCCACCTTTTTATCAGAAAAGTGACTTTGTAGGGATACCTTACGGAGACTCCTCTTTCTGGTCTTGCTGTGGCATCATTTCCAGCTAAGTCGGCAGGAACTGGGAGTGCTGAGAAATACTCCTGTGGCTGTTTCTGAGTCCAAATCCCTCCTGCCTAATTGCACTAAGACCAGTCTTTCTGTTGCTCATGGACTCGGAAAGCAGTAGGGTGTCCTCCCAATTTAAAGGCCATTCATTGTAGGTTTCAGAGTTTAATGCCAAAGGGAGTTGTACAGACACACATTCAGACCAAACTCTTTAGATCTCTCTACACTCCTGAAATGCTACAATGTTCCTCCAAAGAAAAGGAATGCAGTGGTTACAGGTTTGGGCAAATAATTACTCTTTATAGGCGTGATATTTTTGCATGCCAGGGAAAAGAGAAATGAGCTTTATGAGCCTCCTAACATTGTGAGGTGGCTTTTCTTCAGAAGATCACTTTAGTTCAAGAATTGTGTGAATCTTTGGAAGGGATAATGAGTCACGTTTTAATTTGATTGAGTTGGTGGAAAACTATAGCTACAGTGAAGCCTCCATTCTTCCCCATCAGGATCCACGGGTGACAGTCGGTCTGAGAACCCCTACCATGCTCTTAAGATCTTTACTTGGTGCCATCCTGTGGGGGTCAGCACATATATACCTACAGCTCTAAGAATAATGAGCTTCAGAATAATTGTTTTTTCAATTTTTGTTGGCTATTAGGTTATGATTTAAGAAAATGTTCCTGTTTCTGAGCTTGTATTTCATCCGCTGATTTGATATTGTGAGGAAACGGCACTATGGCAAGAGTGAGTGCCACCGCCCGATGGCATAATGGATTCTGGGGAGGCTGTTTCTCTCCCTTGTGGAAGTCTCAATTCTGCATCTAAAAGTTTTCAATGGTCTGCCCTCTTTCATCTCTACTCCTGCAAAAAGGGAGAAAAATAGGGCTTCTTAAAATACCTAGTGACTTGAGGGCAAACATCATTTCACGGCCTTCATGACCCAGCGGTCAGATCGGCAGCCAAGTGGATGGATGTTGATTGGGTTTGGGGCTCAATGAGCCACGCTCTTCCAGGGGGGCTATTAGTGTTCTGAGCTACACGGAGACACCGGATTGAGTTTTCCCAAGGCCATAAATAAATTGGGAGCTATTTCCTGCTACCAGGCACATTACTGATTATAGCCTGGTCTTCTAAATACTCTAAAAACCTGTTCCCCTAAATGCTGGGAAAGAGTCCTGTAACCTCTGGGTGGTAAGAATTGAAGGGTGAGTACACAGGCATTTATAAATCTTACATTTGAGCTGTTAATTGTTGCTTGGCTTGATGGAGCCTCTGTCTGTCACAAATATAATGTTAGCTTCTTTCAGGCAGGATCAAATGGAGCGTGTGTTATACTTCAAGCAAGCAAAGAAAACTGTTGCAATCTAGTTTTTGTTCACTTTAATAGTACCTTCACATCACTGGCTGCCACTCAGGATTAGCAACTATTTTATTGACTTTGTATACAACACAAAACCCAGTTTTGGAGCAGGTTACCCTGAGCCTGTGTGCAGGAGGTATCGCACACTCTGGTGGCAACACCGCAGGTGAAAACATGGGCACTCTTCCTGCAAAGGCCACTCCTTCAAGACACAGGATTCTCACCTGACACCATCACGCCTGGCTGCCCCTCAAGTGGCCTAGGCTTAATCCAGAAGGAAAGTTCTGGCTTGGCTATGTTTAGTAGTCTACAGTAGTTTGGTTAAAATATGGAACATACTGAAGAGCTGCTGGTTTTTAATGCTTCAAAACAAGTTACACATCCCTCATGTTATCATTTTCTTCTTTAAGGTGTATTTAGCTTGAGGGGAAGGTAGCATTGAGCAGGTCAGCAGGGAAACCTGTAGCTCCCCTGCTCTCCACCTCAGGTGAGCAGGGCCTGAGATCCTCAACCACTTTGAACAAATTGCAAACAATCTAAAGGTGCCTGGCTTAACAGAGATGACAGAACAGAGACAAAAAACTTGATAGTCTGTTTTCAGCAGGGCCATAGTAAACTGTAGTTAAGAAAACAATATCGCAAAGTCCAGTATGTAACACTATTTATGTCTAAAATTAGCAGTTGCATCCTTCTTGGTAACAGAATTCTATTTTAAATTAAAGAGTAGGCTGGGGTAGAGGGATGTCCTATGTATTCAATAATACTATAACTTATTAAATCCTGTGAATCAGAGGTATGCTAATCTCAGCCAAAATAGACCTAAATTAAACTCAAGACTTTTTTTTTTTTTTTTTTGGGAGGGAATAAAGAAGGAATGTGAAAAGGCTTAAAGTATATCAAGTGTCACTGCCCAGTTCCAACTAATGCTCAGGTTTCACTGTCTTCCACATCTTTTCTTTGTGTTCTCATTTGGGCCAGGTTGTATGTTTTAGAGGTTTTAGTTTTCATAGAAAATTACTGCAAAGCTCAGAAAACATTGTGATAGGTTGATTCAACTTAGAGGGTGGGGTTTCAGCTTTTTAAAGCCATAACACTGTCCTTTTCCAATTGGAGGCCTTGGCCCTGCCCTGACCTGACTTTAGTTAATGAAATATAGCAAATGCAGGTGGATTTAGTCTTAATGCCTTTTCTCTCTTTCCCTCCATTTTTCCCCCGCTTTTGCATCAAACTCTCCAGAAAGCATTATTAATCTTTCATTCTCTATACTGGCAATCATATGTGTTCAAACACACACACACACACTCTCTCTCTCTCTCTCTCTCATTCACTTCCATCTAATACCTGCTGGCCATTAGTTTCCAGAGGCCACAGTCAGCTCCTCACTGTCCCCGAGTGCAGATGGTTACCACTTGGCACTGAGTCTGGACTTGGCATTTCCAGGGCACTGCCTCCTGTGAGACCTCCCCAGTGGCCCTCGTTTTCCTAACTACATTTTAGCCCTCAAGTGGGAACCTTAAAGTAGAGACCCCAGTTAAAGTAATTCTAGGCAGGAGATTTGGGGCTGACTCTGAAACTAGATATCTCCGTGCCTGGAATGCGAGAGGCAGGAAGGTGAGGGGTGTGGGATGTTCAACCCTCTTAACCTGATCACCTTGGTCCTCGGAAGATACTCCTGGAAGCTCTGACCAGCTGTGCACGTTCTCCCAGGACTAATACTGCATTTTACTGACTTTCATATCAAAAGTTAGGAAACATGAAATGTTTACATCAAATGAGTGGTATCGGGAACCTGAGAAATTCTACAAGTAAAGAAATGCAGTCTTTCTCTCGGTACAAAATATTTCCAGATCACTAGTCATGTTTGCTCTTGTTTTTTTTCTCAGTAAAAAAAAGTCTATACTCACTTCAGATGCTCCTATCTCTGTCTACTCTGCCACTCCTTAGACTTCACAGCTCCAATAAGGGGGCTGAGACTCCACCTCTGAGTGGGTAATGCTGCCTGGCAGAGACTGCCTCTGGACCGCCAATCTCATGCTGGGGGGGCGTGGGGTGTCCACGTGTCTGCACATCAGGCAGGTTAACTAGTCAGGGAGGCTCCCCAGAGTAGAGCTCCACTGTTAGCTGTTTGTGGGTTCCGCTGCCGCTCTCACCGATTTGAACAACTCTGAAAATGTTTCAACTAGCAGGTAGTTTTGTTTTTATAGCCCCATCTTTCATCTTCCTTCTGATTTTTTTCCTCCCCAATCCCCTTCCCCTTCTTTTCCCCTCTGATTAGCAGTCAAGCGTTACAAATTCAGTGAGAAAATGCTAATCAGTCCCGTGGAGAATTCCTAACACCAAGGAGGTCTTCAGGTCTAGAAACGGCAAAAGTAGTGTAGACACCTTCCTTTCTGGGCTGGGTTGGCCTCGGTGGCACTCGGCTATACGGCTGCAGTCATGGGGTTCTTCTGCCGGGAATCCTGGGGTCGGTAAGGGTACTGGTCTGGGCTGCCCCCGCGGGGCCCTGGTCTGCCCGTTTCCTGATACGCTGGCATTCTTTGGTGCTGGGGAGGGGAAGGTGGGACGTCTTGTCGAAAGGGTCCTTTGTGCTGGGGAGCAGGCGGAGGTGGGTAGTGCTGAGGATACCGGAGATCTGCCACCCTCAGCTCTGTGGGGCGGGGATAGCTCCCTTTGGCAGGGTGCATAGGATGAGCCCCTGGATAATAGGGAAGCTCCCTTTCCTTGTAGAGCCCTCGAGGTGCTGCTGGCAGATAGTCTACAGCATCTGCGGGTCCTCCCCTGGAAAGAGAAGAAGAGACACATGTCAGCAGCTCCTAAGCTGGCTGTCTGGCTGGAGAACATGTTCCTCAGCCTCCTGCGCAGTTTGGTATGGCCATCAAATAGGTCTGGCCAATGGGATGGGAGAAGAAGTGATGCATGCCCTTAAAAAGAAGAGAAGGGACCTTCTTCCCTTCTCTCCTTCCTGTTGGCCGTCGGAAAAACCATCTAAGGCCACAAGGTGAAAACCACGTGCTGTGGGAGGCAGAGCAATAAGAAGGTGAGAGCCTGGGTCCCCATTGCCATGGAGCCACCATGTCAATCAGGACTGCTTCCACTCAGGTTGGTGCATAAGAGGAAAATATACTTCTATCTTGTTTATACCCTTTTCTGTTGGCCTTTATTATAGTAACCAAACTAGTTTCCTAAATAAGGCAGTGAGTTTGCCTCTCTTAAGGATGGGGTCATTAGTTCCCTGCCCTTTTCTACCACCATATCTAGGACAGGCTGGGCTGAAGTCTGTCCTAGAGATGGTGATAGAAATGCTCAGGTTATTTGGAGTCATAAAGTTTCCATGGACCGCACTCGCTTTTCTAAATTTGTGAGGTGCTCTTTTAAATGGGCTGTCATCTTGGTCTAACTCTGGTTGGCTGCTGTTACATCTTGGTGTGGATTCATATGTCCCTCCCCTCCCTAAAGTCTCTACAGTCCTTAGAAAAAGTCCCAAGCCAGAGCACCTAGAATTTTTTAATTTTATTTTTTTAATTTTTTTTTTTTTTGAGAGGGAGTCTCACTCTGTCACCCAGGTTGGAGTGCAGTGGTGCGATCTCAGCTCATTGCAACCTCTGCCTCCCGGGTTCAAGCAACTCGCCCACCTCAGCCTCCCGAGTAGCTGGAACTACAGGTGCCCACCACTATACCTGGCTAAGTTTTGTATTTTTTTTTTTTTTTTTTGTAGAGATGGGTTTCATTATGTTAGCCAGGCTGGTCTCAATCTCCTGACCTTAGGTGATCTGCCTGGCTCGGCCTCCCAAAGTACTGGGATTACAGGCGTGAGCCACTGTGTCCAGCCCACACCTAAAGTTTTGATAGAAAGTAATCAGTTCTATCACAAAGCCAGGAAGTAGCACCAGGCCAGTAGCAGAATAGGGAAATGCCAAACCAGCTGTAAGTTGCACCTTGTAATGGGTAAGGCACACAGAAACATCCAGGGTAAGAACAGACACTAACAGAAAGTGGCCCCATCTAGATCTCTCTACTAAAGAAAACAAGCATCTTCTGATCCATTTGCCACAACAGAAGCAGTGTGCCTCTAAACAATGTGCAGATGACTGCATCTTATCTAGCCTGGGGTTGAACAGATGAGTTCTGTTTGCAGCTCTTAAAATCTCATAAACCTTCTGTGCACATTCACCACTGCCACCATCCCCAGATCCTTTCCATTTTTTTTTTTTACCACTCCCCCTTTTATAATTTTTTAAAAAGAAAAGAAAACAATAATAATTAAGGAAAAGCTCCCCAATGTCAGACACACTGCTAGGACACTTGAAAGAAACGACAGGGCTGTGAGAATACAGTGTCTGTGGTTAATCAAGCACTGTCAATGAGGGTCAGAATCACCCCATCATCTGTGGAGCTGGATGTTAAAACAGCTGTGTAAGGTGCCCAAATCAATGAAGATTTGACAAGCTCCCAGCTCGGTGCATGTAGAAAGCAGCTTGTGAACAAATCTATAAGTGTGAACAATAGAATTCTCTCTCTACTTTTTTGTCTTAATTTGGCTATGTATAATAATGAAAGATAGATCCTTGAGCTTGGGGTAATTTAGTTAGAATTTTCAGATAAAAAAATTAAATTGTTTGTGTACAAGTTATTACAGCATCAGCTGCTGTTATTCAGTGCAGTTTGCTTTGCTATATTTTAAATTGCCCATGACAAATGGAGCACAAATGGATAATCTGTCACTCTAGCCATGGGAAACAAAGGCTCTGGATTTCACCTTTCCTTTTCTTTAGAATTTCATTTTTGATTTAGAAAACTTCCAGCCTTTGGTATATCTTTTATCATAAGAATTCTTTAAGTCTCTCCCCCCAACCTCACCATGCTCATTTTTATTGCCTTTTGGTTCATGTTGGAGATATCTGATACACTTAAAAAATTTCTTAACCTGTGCTTTCTCTCAAAATCCACTGAAGATACTTCTCTGCATGAAGTGAAACATGTGGTTTTTCTGCACTCATTTTAAGCCCTTAGGATAAATCACTGACATTTGCAACACACAAACATTATTTGCCTTCAAATGAACATACAACCAGCGCTCCCTCTGGACTCTCTTAGCATGAATGCTTCCTGTTTAAAATGGAAAGAGAGAAAGGAAGAATTCCAGGCCTTGGACTTTTAGGGTCCTGTTCTCTCCCTGGAGAGTTCTCTCTTTTAGAACAGAGTATTATAAAAGACAGGCACGCCTTGTTTTTTTAAATTTTTGGAGAGAGAATCCAGATCAAGTGGTGACGGGGCAGAAGCCACCCTGAGAGGCTGTGACAGTGCAGTCGGCGAGCACATGGTGGGACAGTCGCTATCTCTTCTCCCACACCTTGTTCCTCCCAGCGGCCAGCGCTCACGGTGAGGAGGGAGGCTTCCCGTGGGCAGATAGGGCAGACCTCGAGACACTTTTGTGGTCCCATGTTGCTTCCTCTGAGGGGAGGCTTTATGTCTGGGAGTTTGCTTATATGTGGCAGAAAGCAAGTGAGGTAGCTGTTCTTTGTCAAGAAATGAAGTCATGGAAATTGTCTTTTTCTGTAGAACTCATCATAACAGTTAGCGTTTTTAATTTTTCAGAGAGAAGAAAAACAATGAGTTGGCCTACCAAAACACTGTTTAAGGTTCAAAGAGTGCTAGAAGAATTTTTCTTTCTTTTGGGGGATGGTGTGTAGCTGTTGTTTATAACAACCTTTTGCTCATAACAGAATTTCCTACAGACTTTTGCCAGAACAACTTCTAAGCTCTTCTGAGTATTATGTGTGTATTATTTTAAATTATTAAAAAATAATTTTGGCCAGGGGCGGTGGCTCACGCCTGTAATTCCAGCACTTTAGGAGGCCAAGGTGGGTGGATCACTTGAGGTCAGGAGTTCGAGACCAGCCTGGGCAACATGGTGAAACCCCGTCTCCACTAAAATTACAAAAATTAGCTGGGCATGGTGGTGCATGCCTGTAATTCCAGCTACTCAGGAGGCTGAGGCAGGAGAATCGCTTGAACCTGGTAGGCAGAGGTTGTAGTGAGCCAAGATTGTGCCACTATACTCCATCTTGGGCAACAGAAAGAGACTCTGTCTCAAGAATTTTGAAACAGGGAAAATAAGCCCCTCCTCATTAACTACAGAACTTAGAGAAAGAAAAGGCAGCTAAAATTTTAACTTTGTTAATCGTGAGTTTCTCTTTTCATAGTCTCTTTATTTGTGTGAAACTTAGTGTTTGTAGGAAAGTCCAAAACCAATCCATTCTGGGGCCCCAGCAATGCCTATCACAGTGTCGGATATTGTGTGCTTTGAGCCAACCCTGAGGAATCCAGGGGCAGCTTCCTTAGGAGATTCTGATTAAAACAAGAATCTGCATAACAAATGTATCAGTACTTTAAGACCTTTCATTTTTCACGTGACTTCTTGAGTTTTATTTGTATATGTTACTGTTTTTCCTTAAAAACTTTCAATTTAAACATTTAGAAATTTTACTCAGAAACCATATTTACTAAAGGAAAGATAAACAATCCTTTATAACTCTTAAAGGGGGCTGTCATGAAAATACCTATATTTTGAAATTATTGCTTATTTTATTTCGATTAGGTTCCTTTCTAGAGGCCAGAAGGATTCAGATTTTGCTTGGAAAACTGATAGGAACTATCTCAGGCATGCAGTTTTCAATCACATAGATGCACCCAATAAAGAAAGTTAACCATTAAGTCTGAACATGACAAAGATATATGTTATTTACATGTAAAGAAGCAATAAGCATCACTTTGTTTACATAAGGATTTCTTCTTTTTTGCCATGTCAGTATGTCACTATTTTTCATTAAGAAAAAGTGGGGCTGGAAATGAGAGGCTAAGCTGGTCAGATAGCCAGCTCTGGGTGCCGACTACCTTCAGTTTACGCAAGGATGAAAGACATGTTCCTACATTTGCTAAAACAATTCTGTATAGGGAAAGGGCTCAATATTGGAAGGACAAAATCAATGGCAAACCTCTTGCTAGGAATGAGGTGGCTGTACTTACAGGAACAGATGAAGGGGCATGAGCAATTTTGAATCCTCCCATGTCTACACCACCACCCTCAATTGCAAAGAAAATCTCTCTCCTCTGTTCTCACCACAGCTGCTCATTCTCACCTCATCTGTCTTTCACCCTGCCTTGTGGCTGGTTGTATACTGCATGGAGTACAAGCATCTTGAAGGAAGGAACTGAGTCTTACATATCTAATGATCTCCCTTTGAGCTTAACATAGGGCTTTGCACATCACAGGCGCTCTACAAATGCATGTTGAATTTGTTCAAGAGAGTTTAAAGTAAAGAGAAAACCCACACACATACAGTAACTGTAAAAGGTTCAATGTGGGTAGGGGCTGGAGGAAGGTAGCAGAATAAGAGGAGAAAGTGGGCTTTCTTTGGGAGCCAGGGATCGATAGTGGTGGAGGTGAGACTGATCTCTAATTTCTGAAGAGGGAAGTAGAAGGGATGCTGGGCTGAATAAAGAGTTGGGTTGGGTCCAACATAGAATGCTGTAAACTTTATCAGGGCAGAGGTTATTTTATTTGTTTTGTTTGCCAAGAACAAGATTATACTGTCTTACCTCTGTTGCCCTACAGAGTACTTGAAATACAATAGATGCTCAATAAATCTTGGACTGGGATTCAATCTCCTTGACTTCCTAGTGAGCTCAGCATGACTAACTGGTGCTGAGGAAACTGAGAGCTATCTTGACTCAAGATTAACTGGAAACTGGGCTTACTAGGTGCAGGTTAAGCGTATTTATTCAAGGGTCAGTTAACTACTATTTTTATGATGGTACAGCAAAGACATTTTCTTTGTCCCTGTCATAAATGTAATAATCTAGGAACATCTTTATGTGTTTGAAAGTACAGTACACAGGGTTTCAAACATAGGGTCTTAGGGAGACAATGTCAAACCCAGATGTGATGGCCACAGTTTGAAGTGTGGTACCTGGGCTTTGAGGGCTGATGAACCCAAACCCGAGGTCAAGCTGGTGTCCTGTTCCCTCTGTCCCAGTGCCTCCCAAGCTTTTCTCCCTGAGAGTAGATGTGATGGATGATTTTCATATAAGCTACTCATACCCAGGAGAGGCAGAAGCCAGAATTATGCAAACTTCTCTGCCACCTGCTGTAACTCAACACCCTTTCCTTCCATTCAGGAAAGAACAAGGGAATTCAAATGAGTGGGAGTGACATTATTGAAGGGGAAAACTTGAGCCTGCTATAATTTATTAAAAGAAATCATTTGTAGTCCTCAGTCTTCCAGTATCAGTGACAGATTCTTGCAATACAGAGCTGAGCACGCTTCCTCTACATGTCTCAAGGCAGAGTGTAAGAACGCCTGCAGTATCTCATCTGATGAGCTCCTTTTAGGATGTAGAAGGATAGATGAAGTTGAAGAGTCACAGAGGGGAAAATCAACTAAGTTGGAGACACATCAGCGACTGGAAGATAGTTTGTTTTGAAAGGGGGTGAGTTTAGCATGTGAAGAAATAAGATATGCAGCAGAAAGTATAAAAACCATAAAGAATTTATGAGCAGAGGTGTGAATGTCCGGCTTAGGCATACGCATTGGGTTTTTCACTTACAGAAAAGCTTCCAAAGGGCAGAATCTTGTTCTTAATTTCTGTAAAATACTATGTGTGTGATTAGCAGCCAAAACAAAGCTAATTTTTTAACTTCCAAAGTAGACTTTATGGGTTTCCTTTTTTGGTAATAATTCACTGTGACCAAATTTGGGGTTTGAATGGCAGGAAGTAACATGATGTAAAACTCCTGTAGCTGTCTAAGAGAGGGGCCTGTACCCGTTGGCAGAAAGTCGACATCTGGCAGAGCCATGCTATTCTTGAGCACGCCACACATAGATTATTTAGTGGCTGAGCTGGGATCAGTGCTTTCTTCTCTGGTTCTTCTACAAATACTGCAAAGCTTAAAAAAAAAAAAATCAGCACAAACTAATATACTTGAGTCTCGCATGCTATGTGCACAGAGATGCTTTTAGTCTGTGTTTAGAATTCCTTTAGTGTCAGGTTTCCAGTTACCAGACCTTCCTCCTCGGTCCAGGCACGAATGCGGTTGGCAAGGATTAGCAGAGCCCTCTGCAATGTATATTACATAGCTTTGATTTCAGCAGATTTTACAGAATCATAAAATATAATGATCATTTGATGGCCTACATTATAGAAATGATTACGGAAAAAAATCCACTTTCATCACTCACATTTCCCATTGCGTTATGAGAAGAGGGGACTCTTGTTCTTTGCAAAGAATTGGAATGGGTGGAAAGTGCAGCAGCATATGCTTGTGGCCCTTGTAGACACCAAGGAAATGTTTGTACAGAAAATGAAGGAGAAAGGATAGTGACTGAGTGCTCAAAGACATTTCTCAAACAGTTTAAAACAAGTATAATTTTAGTTGCTCATATTTAATTCCTTCTTTTTTTCTGTAAACAATGACCTCAAATACAAGAATTGAGTTATTAACAAACTGCATGTGCAGTGAGTTTTGTATTCTGTGTGACAGTTTAGCAGACATTATCTGGAAAATGGTCCTTAAGAGTCTTTCATCCTATCAGATGGTCCTAAAAATGGTCCTGCTAGAAATAAAGATGTTCTTTGAAACCAACGAGAACAAAGATACAACATACCAGAATCTCTGGGACACATTTAAAGAAGTGTGTAGAGGGAAATTTATAGCACTAAATGCCCACAAGAGAAAGCAAGAAAGATATAAAATTGACACCCTAACATCACAATTAAAAGAACTAGAGAAGCAAGAACAAACACATTCAAAAGCTAGCAGAAGGCAAAAATAACTAAGATCACAGTAGAACTGAAGGAGATAGAGACACGAAAAACCCTTCAAAAAATCAATGAATCCAGGAGCTGGTTTTTTGAAAAGACCAAAAAAATCGATAGACTGCTAGCAAGACAAATAAAGAAGAAAAGAGAGAAGAATCAAATAGATGCAATAAAAAGTGATAAAGGGGATATCACCACCGACCCCACAGAAATACAAACTACCATCAGAGAATACTATAAACACCTCTACGCAAATAAACTAGAAAACCTAGAAGATATGGATAAATTCCTGGACACATACACTCTC
Organism: Papio anubis; assembly: GCF_008728515.1. NCBI lineage: Eukaryota > Metazoa > Chordata > Mammalia > Primates > Cercopithecidae > Papio > Papio anubis. The sequence goes on along the minus strand of NC_044985.1, from coordinate 89,520,101 downwards.
CCAAGACTAAACCAGGAAGAAGTTGAATCCCTGAATAGACCAATAACAGGCTCTGAAATTGAGACAATAATTAATAGCCTACCGACCAAAAAAAGTCGAGGACTAGACTGATTCACAGCCGAATTCTACCAGAGGTACAAGGAGGAGTTGGTACCATTCCTTCTGAAACTATTCCAATCAATAGAAAAAGAGGGAATCCTCCCTAACTCATTTTATGAGGCCAACATCATCCTGATACCAAAGCCTGGCAGACACAACAAAAAAAGAATTTTAGACCAATATCCCTGATGAACATCGATGCAAAAATCCTCAATAAAATACTGGCAAACTGAATCCAGCAGCACATCAAAAAGCTTATCCACCGTGATCAAGTTGGCTTCATCCCTGGGATGCAAGGCTGGTTCAGCATATGCAAATCAATAAACGTAATCCAGCATATAAACAAAACCAAAGACAAAAACCACATGATTATCTCAATAGATGCAGAAAAGGCCTTTGACATTCAACAACCCTTCATGCTAAAAACGCTCAATAAATTCAGTATTGATGGAACGAATCTCAAAAGAAGAGCTATTTGTGACAAACCCACAGCCAATATCATACTGAATGGGCAAAAACTGGAAGCATTCCCCTTGAAAACTGGCACAAGACAGGGATGCCCTCTCTCATCACTCTTCTTCAACATAGTGTTGGAAGTTCTGGCCAGAGCAATCAGGCAAGAGAAAGAAATAAAGGGTATTCAGTTAGGAAAAGAGGAAGTCAAATTGTCCCTGTTTGCAGATGACATGATTGTATATTTAGAAAATCCCATTGTCTAAATCTCCTTAAGCTGATAAGCAACTTCAGCAAAGTCTCAGGATACAAAAATCAATGTGCAAAAATCACAAGCATTCTTATACACTAATAACAGACAGCCAAATCATGAGTGAACTCCCATTCACAACTGCTTCAAAGAGAATAAAATACCTAGGAATCTAACTTACAAGGAATGTAAAGGACCTCTTCAAGGAGAACTACAAACCACTGCTCAATGAAATAAAAGAGGACACAAACAAATGGAAGAACATTCCATACTCATGGATAGGAAGAATCAGTATCGTGAAAATGGCCATACTGCCCAAAGTAATTCATAGATTCAGTGCCATCCCCATTAAGCTACCAATGACTTTCTTCACAGAATTGGAAAAAACTACTTTAAAGTTCATATGGAACCAAAAAGAGCCCACATTGCCAAGACAATCCTAAGCCAAAAGAACAAAGCTGGAGGCATCATGCTACCTGACTTCAAACTATACTACAAGGCTACAGTAACAAAAACAGCATAGTATTGGTACCAAAACAGAGATATAGACAGATGGAACACAACAGAGCCCTCAGAAATAATACCACACATCTACAACCATCTGATCTTTGACAAACCTGAGAAAAACAAGAAATGGGGAAAGGATTCCCTATTTAATAAATGGTGCTGGGAAAACTGGCTAGCCATAAGTAGAAAGCCGAAACTGGATCCCTTCCTTACACCTTATACAAAAATTAATTCAAGATGGATTAGAGACTTAAATGTTAGACATAAAACCATGAAAACCCTAGAAAAAAACCTAGGCAATACTATTCAGGACATAGGCATGGGCAAGGCCTTCATGTCTAAAACACCAAAAGCAATGGCAACAAAAGCCAAAATTGACAAATGGGATCTAATTAAACTAAAAAGCCTCTGCACAGCAAAAGAAACTACCATCAGAGTGAACAGGCAACAGGGAGAAAATTTTTGCATCTACTCATCTGACAAAGGGCTAATATCCAGAACCTATAAAGTACTCAATCAAATTTACAAGAAAAAAACAAACAACCCCATCAAAAAGTGGGCAAAGAATATGAACAGACATTTCTCAAAAGAAGATATTTATGCAGCCAACAGACACATGAAAAAATGCTCATTATCACTAGCAATCAGAGAAACGCAAATCAAAACCACAATGAGATACCATCTCACACCAGTTAGAATGGCAATCATTAAAAAGTCAGGAAGCAACAGGTGCTGGAGAGGATGTGGAGAAACAGGAACACTTTTACACTGTTGGTGGGACTGTAAACTAGTTCAACCATTGTGGAAGACAGTGTGGCAATTCCTCAAGGATCTAGAACCAGAACCAGAAATACCATTTGACCCAGTCATCCCATTACTGGGGATATACCCAAAGGATTATAAGTCATGCTGCTATAAAGACACAATGCACGTGTATGTTTATTGCGGCACTATTCACAACAGCAAAGACTTGGAACCAACCCAAATGTCCATCAATAACAGACTGGATTAAGAAAATGTGGCACATCATGGAATACTATGCAGCCATTAAAAAGGATGAGTTCGTGTCCTTTGTAGGGACATGGATGCAGCTGGAAACCATCATTCTCAGCAAACTATCGCAAGAACAGAAAACCAAATACCACATGTTCTCACTCATAGGTGGGAATTAAACAGTAAGAACACTTGAACACAGGAAGGGGAACATCACACACACCCGGGCCTGTTGTGGGGTTGGGGCGGGGGGAGGGATAGCATTAGGAGATACACCTAATGTAAATGATGAGTTAATGGGTGCAGCACAACAACATGGCACATGTATATATATATGTAACAAACCTGCACATTGTGCACATGTACCCTAGAACATAAAATATAATAATAAAAAAAATGGTCCTGCTAAAATAATTTCCTCATGAGGGGATGAGAGGCTTTTAAAGTGAGTGCTGAGAACAATTAGAAAAGACAATTATGAGAATAATGTAGAGAGGGAAATCTTTTGGAAGGCAGAAGCTGTCCTGTGCGGCCACAAAAAAGTCATGCAATCCATTTGAATGATGCCTGCGTATCTCTACCCCATGGTCTGTTTATCCACAGAACAGGCTTTGTTTAAAGAGAATGGCAACCAAAGCACCAAATCGCCCTAACTCGATAGGCCCCTTAAATCATCTCTCTCTTTCTATTGTAACAGTGGTCCTAGAATTTCAGTATGTAAATACTGTGGATTTCATCTGGTCATCATGTAGCAGACAACAGTTCAATTCCAAGGTCAGACTTTTGGGGCTAACAAGTTCAACGATGTAGGGTCCTGATCTCCTCCTGCCCCTTAAGAGAACCCACTAAACATTTTCCTGCCCAAGGTGCTACCTGGAGACAGAACACTTTAGGGGCAAAATACACGGTTCCACTGTTCATGAAGTCTGCTTTTCCTATATTTTAGATTATACATATATTTTAGAGTAGCACATGCAGTGTTTGTAGTAGATATTAATGCATCACGTCCATGTCTTTACCTGACTTCTTTCCCCTCCCATTAATTTCTAAAGCCTGTGCAATAGGAAGATTTTGATGTAAACTACCTATTTTCATTAGATCATTAGAATCCCTCTTCACCAAGGGCAAGGAGTACAACGAAGGAAACTTAAACACTTCCATCTTCATGCCTGTGTGTGTGTGTGTGTGTGTGTGTGTGTGTATGGGTGTTGTGGGAGAGGGCCTCCATGTCATGATTTCATTAAAACACGGGAGAATCCTGCCATGGCAGTTGTCTTACTCTGAAATTCAGAAGTAGAAATGTAAGTGCTGGGAAGAGTGCCACTCTACTTGATGGGCTCAGTAACCAGCTTCAAAGGTTGGGTTTAGAATTGCAAAGATTCAAAGCCTGCTGAGCACAGCAGCATGTTCCCAAGTGCCTACAGCAAGTTAGTTTCCATCCTAAGTATTTCCTCCATTTAACGGATTTATTCCTCATAACAATGTTACCAGGTAGGTATTATTATCATCCCTGGCTTTCAGATGAGGAAACTGAGAAGCAGAGATGTTAAGTAATGTGATCAAAGTCACAATGGTAGTGGCAGAGCCCAGTTCAGCCCAGGCAGACAGACCCAGGGGCCACACGCCTGACCACCAAGTTAGACCGTGCAATCTCTGACCTTACTTGCTTCTCATCAGCTCACATGGTGCCTGCCGGCACCAGGTGAAAGAAATTGGTTTATATTTGGAAACACATTTCTAAAAAACAAGATCTAATGCACTAAAAAGATAGACTTTTTTTTTTTTTCCCCCAGTGGGTACTTTGGCTGTTAGCAGCCCAAGAATCTGAAACTGCTGATGGCGCTTGCAGAAAGAGCACAAACAACATTCCATGTGGGAAGTTTCACTCAGAGACCTTCAGGTGCCTTTCTTAAGGAAAGCGAAGTTTCCTGTTGCCCTTTATGAAAATCAAAACAGGTATTTGTATGGTTCTGTTTGGAAGACCGTGTGTTCCAGGTCTAGTACCTTGAACGTTGGCATCACTAAGAATCAATTGAGTCTTTATTAAATAACACAGATTCTGGGGTTGCAATGCCAGAAAAAGGTCTGAAAGGGGTCTGGGAGCCTACATTTCTCTCAAGGGCCCAGGTGATTCTGATGCAGGTGGAGCTGGCACCTAGCTTTAAGGAATCCCTTTGGCTATGGGGGTTTGTAAGACATGTAACCTGCTCTGCAAATAACCTGGAATATAAATATAAGTCAGTTATCCTGAGCATCTGAAGAGATAAACAAGAGGAAAGATACAGAGCTAACAGCCTTGGAAAGTGTTCTGGAAACAGACATTCCTCTGATGCTGGCTTGTCAAGAGTGGGCAAGTAAGCAGAAGGTTGATCTAGAGAGGGTATCTGGAGCCTGATCATGAACGATCTTGAATACCAGGGACAGCACAGGAAGGATTAAAGAACGTGATTTTGGTGGGGAGGGGCCAAGATGGCCAACTAGAAACAGCTGTGGTCAGATACCCACTGAGAAGAATGAAAATGGCAAGTGAATCCTACACCAGCAACTGAGGTATGCAGGTTCTCTCACTGGGACTGACTAGGTGGTTTATATTTGGAAACACATTTCTAAAAAACAGGATCTAATGCACTAAAAAGAGAGCAAGGAAAAGCAGGGTGGTGTGACAGCCCACTTGGGAGCCACATGGGGCAAGGGAAGCTCCCACCCCCAGCGAAGGGAGGCAGTGAGTGACTGTGCTACTTCATCTGGGAAACCATGTTTTTCCCACTGTTCCATGCAACCCATGATCAGGACATCCTACTCATGAGCCCATGCTATCAGAGCCTTGGGTCCCAAGCACACAGCTGTGTAGATTCTTGGTGGCCACTTGGCTGCAGACTGCTTAAGACTACTGAGTTTCTGCGGGAATTCTATTTTTCCCCTGCTGGTGCCAAGGAGACTGGATGGTTTGGACCCAGGAGGAATTCCCCACAGTGCAGCACAGCAGCTGTGGCAGATCGTGGCCAGACTGCCTCTTTAGGCTGGACCCTGATCCATCCCTCCTCACCAAGTGCGTATTCCCTGTAGGAATTTAAGCAACTCCAGCTAGGGTTTTAGGGACAGAACTCTGAGCTTGCTGGGACTGAGCCCCTGAGAGGAGGGGTGGCTGTGATCTCCATGGATCAGCAGATGTAATCTTCCCGCTGCTGGCTCTGAGGAATCTGGGCAGTCCGGACAAGTGAGATTTCTCCTAGCACAGCACACCCCCTTCACCAAGGGGCAGCCAGAGCACTTCATTAAGCAGGTCCCAGATCCCATGCCTCCTGACTGGCTGAGACCCTCCAACAGAGGTTCCTAAACAACTTACACAGGAGCATTCCTGCTGGCATCAGGTCGATGCCCCTCTGGGACAGAGATCCTAGAGGAGAGGGAGCAGGCAGCCATCTTTGCTATTCTGTAGCCTCCACTGGTGACACCTCCAGGTGCGGGAGAAACCCAGGTGAATAGGGTCTGGAGAGGACCCCTACAGAAGAGGGGCTTGACTGTTTAAAAAAACAAAAACAAACACACACACACACAACTAAAAGGAAGCAACAACAGCACCACTAACACCACCAACAAACCCCCCCCCAACAAAAACCCCATCCAAAGGCCAGCAGCCTCAAAGATCACAGCTAGATAAACTCACGAGGAGCAGAAAGAATCAATATCAACAAAAAAAGACACTGAAAACTTAAAAAGCCAGCATGCCTCTTCTCCAAACAACTGTAACACCTCTCCAGCAAGAGCACAGAATTGGGCAGAGGCTGGGATGGATGAACTGACAGAAGTAGGCTTCAGAAGGTGGGTAATAATGAACTTCACTGAGCTAAAGAAGCATGTTCTAACCCAAAGCAAAGAAGCTAAGAACCATGATAAAAAAAATTACAGGAGCTGTTAACCAGAATAACCAGTTTAGAGATGAACATAAATGCCTGATGGAGCTGAAAAACAACACAAGAACTTCACAATGGAACCACAAGTATCAATAGCTCAATTGACCAAGAGAAGGAAGGAATTTCAGAGCTTGAAGACTATCTTGCTGAAATAAGACAGGCAGACAATATTAGAGAAAAAAGAATGAAAAGGAATGAACAAAATCCCTGAGAACTATGGGATTATGTAAAAAGACTGAACCTACAACTAATTAGGGTACCTGAAAGAGACAGGGAAAACAGAACCAAGTTGGAAAACATACTTCAGGACATCATCCAGGAGAACGTCCCCAACCTAACAAGGCAGGGCAACATTTAAATTCAGGCAATCCAGAGAACCCCAGTAAGATACTCCATGAGAAGATCAACCCCAAGACACATAATCATCAGATTCTCCAAGGTCAAAATGAAGGAAAAAATGTTAAGGGCAGCCAGAGAAAGAAGGGCCAGGTCACCTATAAAAGAATGCCTATCAGACTAAGAGTGGACCTTTCAGCAGAAACCCTATGATATGGTTTGGCTGTGTCCCCACCCAAATCTCATCTTGAATTCCCATGTGTTGTGCGAGGGACCCAGTGGGAAGTAATTGAATAATGGGGCCAAGTCTTTCCCATGCTGTTCTCATAATAGTGAATAAGACTCATGAGATTTGATGGTTTTAATAATGGGAGTTTCCGCACAAGCTCTCTCTCTTTGCCTGCTGCTGTCGGTGTAAGACATGACTTGCTCCTCCCCACTCCTTGCCTTCCACCATGATTGACAGGCTTCCCTAGCCACATAGAACTGTAAGTCCATTAAACTTCTTTCTTTTGTAAATTGCCCAGTCTTGGGTATGTCTTTAACAGCAGTGTGAAAATGGACTAATACACCCTACAAGCCAGAGGAGACTGGGGGCCAATATTCAATATTCTAAAAGAAAATAATTTTTAACCCAGGACATCATATCGAGCCAAACTAAGCTTCATAAACAAAGGAGAAATAAAATCCTTTCCAGACAAGCAAATGCTGAGGGAATTTGTCACCACCAGGCCTACCTTGCAAGAGCTCCTGAAGGAAGCACTAAATATGGAAAGGAAGAACTGGTACCAGCCACTGCAAAGCACACTGAAGTACACAGACCAATGACACTATGAAACAACTAAATCAATAGGTCTGCAAAATAACCAGCTAACATCATGATAGGATCAAATTCACACATAACAATATTAACCTTAAATGAAAATGGGCTAAATGCCCCAATTGAAAGACACAGAATGGCAAATGGCAAGCGGCATTGAGTCAAGACCCATTGTATGCTGTATTCAAAAGACCCATCTCATGCAGAAAGACACACATAGGCTCAAAATAAAGGGATGGAGGAAAATTTACCAGGCAAATAGAAAGCAGAAAAAAGCAGGAGTTGCCATCCTAGTTTCTGACAAAACAGACTTTAAGCCAAGAAAGATAAAAAAGACAAGAGTATTACATAATGGTAAAAGGATCAATTCAACAAGAAGAGCTATCTTAAATATACATGCACCCAATACAGGAGCATCCAGATTCATAAAACACGTTCTTAGAGACCTGCAAAGAGACTTAGACTCCCACATGATAATAGTAGCAGACTTTAACAACTGATTGTCAATATTAGACAGATCATGGAGACAGAAAATTAACAAGGATATTCAGGACTTGAACTTGGATCTGGATCAAGTGGACCTGATAGATATCTAGAGAACTCTCCACCCCCAAACAACAGAATATACATTATTTTTGGTGACACATGGCACTTCCTCTAAAATTGATCACATAATTGGAAGCAAGACACTCCTCAGCAAATGCAAAAGAACTTGAAATCATAACAGTGAGAGACCACAGCACAATCAAATTAGAACTCAAGATTAAGAAACTCACTCATGGCTGGGCGCGGTGGCTCAAGCCTGTAATCCCAGCACTTTGGGAGGCCGAGATGGGCAGATCACGAGGTCAGGAGATGGAGACCATCCTGGCTAACACTTTGAAACCCCGTCTCTACTAAAAATACAAAAAACTAGCTGGGCGACGTGGCGGGCGCCTGTAGTCCCAGCTACTCCGGAGGCTGAGGCAGGAGAATGGCTAAGCCCGGGAGGCGGAGCTTGCAGTGAGCTGAGATCCGGCCACTGCACTCCAGCCTGGGGGACAGAGCCAGACTCCGTCTCAAAAAAAAAAAAAAAAAATCAAACCCACACAACTGCATGGAAATTGAGCAACCTGCTCCTGAATGACTCCTGGGTAAATAATGAAATTAAGGCAGAAATCAAGAAGTTCTTTGAAACCAGTAAGAACAAAGAGATAACATACCAGAATTTCTGGGATGCAGATAAAGCAGTGTTAAGAGGGAAATTTATAGCACTAAATGCCCATATCAAAAAGCTAGAAAGATCTCAAATTGACACCCGAATATCTTAAGTACAAGAACTAGAGAACCAAGAGCAAACAAAGCCCAAAGCTAGCAGAAGACAAGAAATAACCAAGATCAGACCAGAACTGAAGGAGATAGACATGAAAAACATTAAAAAAAAATCAAATCCAGGAGCTGGTTTTTTAACAAAATTATTAAAATAGACCACTAGCTAGACTAATAAAGAACAAAAGAAGAATCAGACACAAAAAATGACAGAGGGGATATCACCACTGACCCTACAGAAATACAAACAACCATCAGAATGTTATAAACAGCTCTATGCAAATAAACTAGAACATTTAGAAGAAACAGATAAATTCCTGGACACATAACCCTCCCAAGACTGAACCAGGAAGGTGAATCCCTGAATAGACCAATGGGCTCTGAAATTGAGGCAGTAATAAATAACCTACCAACCAAAAAAGGCCCAGGACCAAATGGATTTATAGCTGAATTCTACCACAGGTACAAAGAGGAGCTGATACCATTTTTTCTAAAACTATGCCAAACAATTGAAAAGGAGGGACTTCTCCCTAACTAATTTTATGAGGCTAGCATCATCCTGATATCAAAACCTGCCAGAGATGCAACAACAAGAGAAAACTTCAGGCCAATATCCCTGATAAGCATCAATGCAAAAATCCTCATTAAAATACTGGCAAACCAAATCCAGCAGCACATCAAAAAGCTTATGCACTACAATCAAGTCAGCTTTATCCCTGGGATGTAAGACTGGTTCAACATATGCAAATCAATAAATGTAATTCATCACATAAACAGAACTGAAGACGAAAACCACATGATTATCTCAATAGATGCAGAAAAGGCCTTTGATAAAATTCAACATTCTTTCATGTTAAAAACTCTCAATAAACTAAGTATTAATGGAACATACCTCAAAATAATAAAAACCATTGATGACAAACCCACAGCCAATATCATACTGAATGGGGAAAAACTGGAAGCATTCCCCTTGAAAACTGGCACAAGACAAGAATGCCCTCTCTCACCACCCCTATTCAACATAGTATTGGAAGTTCTGGCCAGGGCAATCAGGCAAGAGAAAGAAATAAAGGGTATTCAAATAGGAGAGGAAGTCAAACTGTCTCTGTTTGCAGTTGACATGATTCTGTATCTAGAAGACCCCATCTAGAAGATTCATGCAATTAGCCCACTAGAAACCTATTTAATACATGCATTGGGAAACCTGGCTAGCCATATGCAGAAAATTTATACTGGACCCCTTCCTTATACCTTACACAAAAATTAAGATGGATTAGAGATCTAAATGTAAAACCCAAAACTATAAAAACCCTAGAAGAAATTTAGGCAATAGCACTCAGGACATAGGCACAGGCAAAGATTTCATGACAAAAACATCAAAAGTAATTGCCACACAAGCAAAAATTGACAAATGGGATCTAATTAAACTAAAGAGCTTCTCCACAGCAAAAGAAACTATCATTAGAGTGAGCAGACAACCTACAGAATGGGAGAAAAATTTTGCAGGCTATTCATCTGACAAAGGTCTAATATCCAGAATCTATAAGGAACTTAACAAATTTACAGGAAAAAAACAATCCTATTAAAAAGTGGGGAAAGGACATGAACAGACATTTCTCAAAATACAACATTTATGTGGCCAATAAACATATGAGAAAAAAAAGGCCAACATCACTGATTGTTAGAGAAATACAAATCAGAACCACAATGAGTATACCATCTCATGCCAGTCACAATGGTGATTATTAAAGTCAAGAAACAACAGATGCCAGTGAGGCTGTGGCGAAAAAGCAACGTTTTCACACTGTTGTTGGCAATGTAAATTAGTTCAACCATTGTAGAAGACAGTGGCAATTCCTCAAAGACCCATAACCAGAAATACCATGTGACCCAGCAATCTCATTATTGGGTATATACCCAAAGGAATAGAAATCATTCTATCATGAAGATATATACACGTGTATGTTCACTGCAGCACTATTCACAACTGCAAAGACATGGAATCAACCCAAATGCCCATCAATGACAGACTGGATAAAGAAAATGTGGTACATATTCACCATGGAATACTACGCAGCCATAAAAAGGAATGAGATCACATCCTTTGCAGGATGTGGATGGAGCTGGAAGCCATTAGCCTCGGCAAACTAATGCAGCAACAGAAAACCAAACACCGTATATTCTCACTTATAAGAACTGAACAATGAGAACACATGGATACAGAGAGGGGAACAACACACACTGGGGCCTGTTGGGGTGGCAGTGGGAGGGGGAGCATCAGGATAAACAGCTAATGCATGCAGGCGTTAATACCTAGGCGATGGGTTGATAGACGCAGCAAGCCACCATGGCACATGTTTATGTAACAAACCTGCATGTCCAGCATGTGTATCCCAGAACTTAAAAGACTAAACCTGAGAAAAGAAAACCAACTGAGTTAACAACAAAGAGTGTGATTTTTATTCAGTAGGATTAGCATCATGGGGGTGATGTGGATTATCTGTGGGACAGCTCTACTTGGAGGTTCCCTAGGCACCTCAACCTTATGAGTACAAAATTAAACAAATCACCTCTCCCTAAACCTGCTGATCCTCCAATGGTCCCTTTGGAGAATGTCATGATTCATGTAGTTAGCCCAGTAGGAAGCTAGACTTCTCTCATCCCTGCTCCAGTCATACATCTGGTTCTAGCAAATATTCTCTTAGCTATTCATGGCTGTCCACTTTCACTGCTGCAGTCTTGATTTAGGCTCAAATCCCTGTTCAAATGGACCATTCCAATAGTGATAGTATATTAGGACTCAAAGACAGGCAGGCAAAGTTGTGGGTCAGCTTCAGAGAAGGGCAGGTCAACAGTGCAGAACTGTAGGATCAGTACATGTGACTCTGAAGGACAGCTGAATTCTACAACTATCTAGTCAGTTGCTACCAACTTTGAAGAAATGTTGAGGACATCACACTCTCAAATGAAAGCATGGTAATACTTTAACCATAGGACCAGACCAAACTGGGCCTACTCTGTTGATAACAGAATAAAGTTACCATGTAGGTAAAACAGAGCCAAAACTGTAAGTTGGGTAGCCCAGGCATGTGCAAGAGAAAAAGCTTTGACCTCTAACAACACCCAGAACCAAGGATTCCTCCCCACAGAACCAAGAAGATTCATACATGACTGAAACCTGAATGCAGGAACTCTTTTAGAAGTGAATGGTCTGTTGGCCTGGAAAATCCAGGGCTAAAGTCAGCCTGAACATACCTTAATGTAAATGGTCGAAATTGAAGTTCTCCAATGACAGTCTACAAAGCCAACATTCCTAAATATTTTCCCTTGCCCTCTGACACTTCAAAGCTTGCCCCAGACAGCAAATGGGGCAGACAGATTTGAGCCCAACTCCTTTTTCCTTGCTGTCTGGTCTTGCAATAAAGACTTCCTTTTCTTAAAAGTTGGTGCCATGTTATTGGCTTTTAGACTCATCAGGCAGTGAGACCATTTGCCTGGTAATACAACTTCTAGAGACAGGTGAATTCAGTCTTTTGCGAACTGTGTGAACATTTACATTTTTTAGATGTAGTGCTATGAAATTTAAATACTGATAACTTAATTGGTAAGAGCTTTTTGCATATGCCTCAATGTAAGATCTACCATAAGCTTTTAAAAAATTTTTACATCTGGTAATCTATTCCCCCTAAATTTATAATACTAAGTGAGGTTTATATAACATATTTCATGAACCTCTGGGTTCACTTTCTGATGTAAGAAATGAGCATGTCTCCATTTTGTTCAGTTCTGCTCTAATTTTGGTTATTTCTTTTCTTCTGCTAGCTTTGGGGTTGGTTGGTTCTTGTTTTTCTAATTCCTGTAGGTGTGATATTAGGCTGTTAATTTGAGATCTTTCTAACTTCATGGCATTTAGTGCTATGAACTCTTCTCTGCTTTAGCTGTATCTCAAAGATTCTGGTATGTTGTGTCTCTGTTCTCATTAGTTTCAAAGAATTTTTTGATTTCTGCCTTAATTTCATTCTTTACCCAAAAGTCATTCAGGAGCAAGTTGTTTAATTTCCATGTAATTGTGTGGTTTTGAGAGATCCTCTTGGTATTGATTTCTGTTTTTATTGCAATGTGGTTCAAGAGTGTGGTTGGAATGACTTGGAGTTTTAAAAATGTATTGAGATTTGCTTTATGGCCAAGCATGTGGCCGATCTTAGGTGTGTTCCCTGTGCTGATAAGAATGTGTATTCTGTGGTTGTTGGGTAAAGTATTTTGTAGATGCCCATTAGGTCCAATAGGTCAAGTATTGAGCTTAAGTCCAGAATAGCAAACAACTAATGCTGTGAGTGGGGTGAAGTCTCCCACTATTATTGTGTGGCTAAGTTTCTTTGTAGGTCTCTAAGAACTTATTTTTATGAATCTGAGTGCTCTGATGTTGGGAGTATATATATTTAAGACAGTTAAGTGTTCTTGTTGTATTGAACCTTTTATCATTATGGAATGCTTTTTGTCCTTTCTGATGGTTGTTCATTTAAAGTCTATTTTATCTAAGATTAGAAACTCCTGCTCTTTTCTGTTTTCCATTTGCAAGATACATTTTTCTCCATTCCTTTACTTTGAACCTATAGGTGTTGTGTGTAAGAGGGGTCCTTTGAAGACAGCAGACAGCTGAGTCTTGTTTCTTTATCCAACTTACCACTCTCTACCTTTTAAGTGGGAGTGTTTAGCCCATTTACATTCAAGGTTAATATTAATATGTGAGGATTTGATCTTGTCATTGTGGTGTTAGCTACTTGTTATGTGGACTTGATTGTGTAGTTGCTTTAAAGGGTCTGTGGGCCACATACTTAAGTGTGTTTTTGTGGTGGCAGGCATCATTCTTTTGTTACCATGTTTAGCACTCCCTTAAGGACCTTTTTTTAAGGCAGGTCTAGTGGTTCCTTTGTATTTGTCTGTCTGAAAAGGATTTTATTTCTCCTTCAGTTAGAAGCTTAGTTTGGCAAGATATGAAATTCTTGGTTGGAATTTCTTTTCTTTAAGGATGCTATAAACAGGCCCCTAGTCTATTCTGGTTTTTAAGGTTTGTGCTGAAAGTCCACTACTAGCCTTATGGGGTTTCCCTTCAAGGCAAGTGACCTGTCCCTCAACTCACACAGTCAGAATGGTCTTTGTTAAAAAGTCTAAAAACAACAGATGCTGGTGAGGCTGCAGACAAAGGGGAATACTCATACACTGCTGGTGGGAATGTATATTAATCCAGCCACTATGGAGAGCAATTTGGAGATTTCTCAAAGAACTAAGACTGAACTACCATTTAATCCAGTAATTCCATTACTGAGTGTATATCCAAAGGTAAATAAATCATTCAACCAGAAAGACACATGTACCTCTACATTTATTACAATGCTATTCACAATAGCAAAGACATAGAATCAACCCAGATGCCCATCAATTCTGGACTGGATAAAGAAAATGTGGTACATATACACCATGGATATATCATGCAGTCATAAAAGAACTAAATCATGTCCTTTGAAGCAACATGGATGCAGCCAGAGGCCATTGCCCTAAGTGAACTAACGTAGAGATAGACAGTGGGAGCTAAACATCGAGTACACACAAACATAAAGATGAGAACAATAGGCACTGGGGACTACAAGAGTAGAGAGTGAGGGAGGGGGGGAAAAGGGCTGAAAAAACCGAGTATTTATGCTCGCTATTTGGAAGACACATTCATTTGTAATCCAAGCCTCAGCATTACATGATATATTTAGGTAACCAACCTACCCATCCATGTACTCCCTGTATCTGTAAAAAAAAAAAAAAAAAAAAAAAAAAAAAAAGAAATGAGCACATTAGTAGTTTAATTGGGATAAGGTAGTCAAAAGACAAATGCATCTGGGACCAATGTAAAAATGAGGAGTGCTGAGTTTGCTTCTGGGTAGGAGGGATTTGACATTAGTACCTCCCGATTCTGACTCTATCTCATCTCCATGCCAGCTTCCTGTGAAAAGGGCTTCCCTCATCCTTCTCTCAATAGTTCCCTGGGCTTTTTGGTACCCCCCTCAATTGCAGGGAGGGCATGGAAGGAAGCATAGCCTGGTCCCAGAGTGCCACTTGGGGTTTATTTGGATTATGGTACCCTATTTGGCCACAAACATGATTACATACATTTTGGGGATTATTATTCTAACATTCTACCCTATACCCAGCACCAAGGCAATGGGACCCATTACCCAGCAACAAGGCAATGGGACCTATATAACCCTATACCTAGCACCAAGGCAATGGGACCCATTCCACAATTTCCACCAGATAATGAATGGAAGTGCTTTTGGCTCCTCTCTATTAATTTTGACATAGAATCTAAGCACCCCATGATAATTTTCACTAAAGGGTGAAGGGTAATTTTCAGCCTTCATTTCAGTCTATGCTAAGCTGGTTCCAAAGCCCCAAGCTGGGCCTGGTAGGCACACACAAATCTCTGCTGTTGGCCGCCCACAGCCCTCCTATCCAGAATCCACCTCATTATTTGGCAGAGCACTTAGGAGATAGCATCAGCACGAGAGATTCTATATAATATCACATTCTATTCAGCTTTCATTTTTGCAGATGAAATGGATTTATAGCACAAAGGTTACTGAACTGTATTGTCAAGATGATTTTCAACAAATAATAAAAGTTATTAAGAGGTTCTTAGGTATTGATGGCTTACGGTGAGTTCCCCCCATCCTGCCTTGGTCTCTTCTTACTCTGGCTGATCATTACATGGTTGGTAAAGACTGGTTATTAATGTAATTACAAACCTTTTACGTTCAAATCTTCTTTTATTTGAAATTAGAGCATCCTTTGTCATTTCTCCTTTTGCTGTAATCCAGCCTGTCAGCCTACCTTTGGGTTCCATACTTGCCTTTGATGCTGGTAAAATGGAGCAGCTAGCAAATCAAGGCTTATAATAGCCCAAACTGATGAGGGCTATGAAATTACTCTGCTCTCATCATTACTACTGCTTCTTCTTCTTCTTCTGTTTTTTTTTTTTTTTTTTTTTTTTTGGTCTCACATGTTCTTGTACAGTTACTCACTGTCCTGAGCCCCTCCACAACCTTCCTCCCATGCCCCACTCTCATTCCTTTTAGCAAACTAGTATGTGAGTCCAGGGCTATTGATGAGTGCTTTTAAAAAAGAGAGAGCAAGACAAGCTTTTATTGTGAGTGAGCTCCTTCAGATGTTATTTCATCCTACATTGTTCTCTAACTCCCTGATTTATTGATTTATTCCTTGAACAAATCAAAGAAAACTGTAAGTTCACCCTCTCTTCTATTTCTTTGAGTGCTGCTTTGCTCCAGCAATATTTGGTGCTGGTTTATGTACCAATGTGAAATGGTTTCCCTATTTTTAATCACATGCCTTCTATCATTAGTATAGCGGCAATCTCAATTCTTAAAATCAGTCACGAAGCTGCAGCTTTAATAATTTAAATAAAAGCTTATCATAGAAAAGCAAATATTTACAAGTATGAGTAGTCTAATTTAAAGAAATTAATTAAAAGTAAATGCTGAAGTGATTTAAAACTAAAGAGCCATTACCAAATAAAATGTTATTTACCATTTGCCCCATGCCAGCTGGTTTTTGAACTTCAGAGAGATGGAATTCCAGGCTCTCCCTTTGCTTTATGGACCTCAGGCTTCAAAACCCACCCACCTGTTCTGGAACTAGGTTCATTTGCCCTCTGTGGTGGGCAAGTGCTCCCACAGTTTTCAGTTCTGAGGGATCTCTGGGTGCATCAGTGCACTGGGGGGGAGAGTGCAACTCAGAGGCTGAAGACTGGGCTTCAATTGTGCAAGGCACTTCTTGAAAATATGATCGAGGTGACTTCACTTTTCCTGCGCCTCAACCTCATGTGTAAAATGGGAGTATTAGGACTGCCTTTCCTCTCCTTGCAGGGTTGTGATGGAAACTGAATTTTAAAAGTGAATAAACAAACAAAAAGACCAATCATACTGAGGCCCTCAATACTTTTTGAATTCAAAGTCACACTTAGTCTTTAAAAAATAAAAATAAAATTGGATTTTCTATGTGGAATATAATGTGATTGTCCAAAGGCCTAGAATGAACAAGCAAATAAATGTGTAAGCAAATCCAAACTTTATGGCTGAGTGGTATGGACCCTAAATGTCCTACTCTACACTGATACGTCAGGGTGGAAAATCCTCTAACAGAGGTTGCAATCTGTAGGCTCATTTTTTATACATTCCCATCCCCCACACACTGTTTAAAAATTTTTCAGCTAGTGGCTGACACTTCAAAGTCAAGGACTTTCACATAAAAATTCAGCTTTCCTGCTTTTCTTTAATCTCAGGACTTGCCTTCCTTGGAGGCCATGGTCAAGTGAAGCTGTGCTCTTGAGGAACGGACTTTGTCCTCTTTAGGCTCTGCTCCTGCCTGCTTCTCTCACTGACATTTCCCATCTGCCCCTACAGCTATTTAGGTTTGCAGTCCCTGACCCACGTGAATAAATCTTGCTCTCTAGATTTCCACATCATTGCGTTCAGTTTGCATCCTCTGCTAATAGGTGTATGCCATCCCAATTCCCCACTTTAAAGAGTGGAAGTGTCCTGGGAGGCAGACTAAAATTTCCATCACCTTACCTGGTTCACATTTACATCTTAAAAAATACATTATCCATAAATAACTCCCGGCAAGCGACCGCTGCAGTAGTGAGAAGGGACCTCGAATAGGAGCTCCGGACACTGGGTCATATCCCAGGAAGTTTCAGACAAGTCACCTGACTTTCTCAGGCCTTATCTTCAACTCTGTGAAACGAAGGCATCTGAGTAGGTGTCCTCCAATGAGTTGACAAGGGTTATAATTTCATGGCCCTGCCAGAAACCACACAGGCTCCAGGCCAAGATGACCTCAGCTCACGTTGCTGCCCTTCAGCCTGACCTCTGCAAGGGTGATCCTGACTGGGCCTCTTCACTTATCTGTGCCTTGGTTTCTCCATCTGTAAAGTAATATGTGCTTTTCTTCTCAAGAGTGGATGAAATGATATGGGTGAGAGCACACTGGAGGAAAGCTGGCATAAAATGAATCCACGATCTTATATTACTCTTGTGACTCTGAGGCTGCAACTAGGAAGGGAAACTTGCTCTGCCTAATGGGATTTCAGGATCAGAATTTGCAATCCCTATTGACAGCATTATGCAGATATTTCCACAGCCAACAAGGTCATACTGTGTCATTTCTACCCCACCTCTCGCCACCGTAACACTGGACCTCAGTTAAAGGGTAAATGCGTCCCACTGCAGAAAAGGGGGACTCTAATTTACCTCCTTGTTCCATGTTCCATGCGTTTTATGAGGAATGTATGTAGTTAACTGGTATCAGGTTGTTAAGCAATTTGATGAGGTGTGAACTAGCCTTTTAATTGTTTTATTTACAACATACTTATCCTTCACTAACATCCCATTGGGGAATTTTCTACTTAGCTAATTAATTTAAGTGTGGTTTAGTGAACTAAAATTTGGTAAAACCAGAAGCTGAAAAATACCCATCAAAATTTTAGCAGTCTTCGAGCCATTTGTAATTGTGGGACTCACTCAGTTGGGGTTTTAAAAAATACATCAACTACAACCAAAAGCTGAATTAAATAGTTAATTACCTTCACCACCATTTAAACAATAATAACATTGACAATCAAGGTGGGGAAAAATAACTAAATTTAAATCTACTTCTTGTTCTCTAGTATTTTTTCTGGTAGAAAGAAATGGCTTCTGGGGAACAATTCATTTGTCAGGGATAGGCAATCAGAACTGCTTTCAGAAATCAAATGCTTACTCTTAAGGAATAATGCTCTCCTTTTTCCTCTGTAGTTCTAAAACTGGATGGAGAAAACTTCTAATGTTATTCTGACTCAGAGGGCCATCTTACTCCTTGGTGACGGTGACAGCAATTAAAAAAAAAAAAAACCCAAATATAAAGTATATAAAAAAGGTATGGGCCACAATGTCTATCCAGGTTGCACCTAGCTGGGCAATGAGATGAAAGACAAAACACAGTGCATCAGTGCCATGGGGCATCTGCTGCAGGTGTGGCTTCTGACAAGGGGACTGCATTAAGGGAATCTTGAAGACAGAGTTTGGTTTGGGCATGTAGCTCAGAGGCCAAGACAAAGGTTCTTGATTTGGCCAGCTGTACTTGTTCCAGATGCCACTTCTTCCTGATCCTTTATTTCTGAATCAGATGCCCCTCCTATGAGCTAACTGAGTAATCATCTCAGAAATATATGTTATGATTGATTTAGATTTATGTGGTAAGATATATAAGATCAAGAAAAACCTTAAATATAACACAGGCATTATAGTTGCATGGGAAACATTCTGCCTCTATGGAGAATCAATAACCATTCTCTACGGAATCAATAACCATTTTATTTAGTCACCTGTTTTTTGGTGTGTCTCCAATGAACTGTGAGTTCTGTGATGGTAAGGACTATTACCGAGTTAACTCTCCAGTGCCTGGCTCATGGTAGGCACCCAATATAAAGTTTATTAGTGGATGTTCACTGGAGATTCCTGTTGTGGGAAAAAAGGGGTTTTCTTTTCTTTAAATGGGTACTCATTTGAGTTTTAGCCTCGTACCTTTCTCTCCCAGTGACTGGCATCTTGTTTGTCGCCTAATGACCAAGCTCCCAAGGCATACAGCAATTTCAATGAACCAGTCAACCTTGATGTTACGCTCAGTCCTCTATTGTAAACAAGAGCACTGGGCTCTGAGGCAAAACACCTGGGTTCAAGTTCCAGCTCTGCCATTGGCTTTGAATGAGAAATTTCTCTGTGTGTATTTGCTTCACTCAGAAGTGGGAATTATGATACTAACAAGCTCCTCGGCCTGCTGGGAGAAGATAAAATTAGGGAAATATGAAAAAACAAAGCCCTATTCAACTGTAAGACATCATCACTGGTAGGATTACTCCTCCACCTTTCTCTAGGTGTGACCATTAAATGAGATCCTAACCTTGAATCTTAACATCCATGGCTGGGGGTCTTCGTTCCCTGCTGGACCATCCGGATGCCAACAGAACCTTTGCCTTTGTCTTTTATGAGATTCTTTCTCAGGCTTTGCTCTCCTCTGCTTGTGAGGACATTGGATTTTTATCCAAACTGGACAGCTTCCTTTTCTTCAGTGACCTGAACCACCAGAGCTTCTCCCAGAGCTTCTCTTTTTATCTCATCTGACTGGGGCCCCTCAGGATTCCCTCCTTGTACGTCTGTGTTTAGGTTCCAGCCAACCTTGAGCTCAGCAATCCTGTCCATCAACACAGACCCTGCATCGAGCATCAAAAGATGAGACATCAGGGAGGTTAGGAGCAACGGTTCTGGGCTTCCAATGAATGAATCCTTCCTCAATAAGACAGTCTCAGTTTCCTCCTCTGTCAAATTGGGATAGTAATGGTTACTTGCTTCCACTGAGTAGCTAGGAGGGTTAAATAAGAAAGTCTGTAAAGCACTTAGCCCAGTGCATGGGTGTGATAAGTGACTGATAATGGTAGGCAGTTGTTGTTATTATTACTCCTGCCCCAACTTTTTATTTATTCTTGATTCCATAACTTCTCATGTGCTTTTCTCAGTCTTCCAAATATTCAAATATGTTTACAAGCTTATTTCTTCTCCAAAAATCTGCTTCCTCCAGATGGAAATGAAGCAAGTTATCACCACTTTCCCAAAATTCATGGACTATGTTCATTGAAAAAACTTATACAGAATACACTAAAATGTACACTCTCCCTAAACAGTTTTTTGTCTTGTCCTAGTTATATTCTAGATGTCTAATTGCTACTCCTTGGTGGGTCTACATTGATGTCACCTCTCAAATGCTGGATGACTTAGGCTTTGGACTGTTCACATTCTCAGGGAAAGACAAACACAATGACACAGGGAGCTCTACAGCGAGTGACAGATGCATCCCAACCCAGAGGAAATTGGACAGCAGCCAAGAGACCATCCTGATCGCAAAACAGACATAACTCTTGTCTCCCTTGTCTTTTTACTTTATATGGGATTATCTGATGAATCACTGGACTATATTTACTTGAGGAAGTGTTCTTGAAGCCTGTGGGTCAAATGACAAGGAGACCGGAAGTAGAGAGGGTTTGGTGTATTGGTCTGACAGATCATTTTTTAGGGATTTGGTACTCATCCTACTACTTGTGAATATGTGGCAACAGCTTCTGCTTTTCTCCTTCATCCTTGATCCTCTTCCTTTCTTCCCTTGTGATCCGAGTTGAGACAGTGGAAGAAAGTTGTTGTTTTTGCCAGTCTAGCATCTGTCCTACCTTATCCTGGTGACAGCCTTCTGTTCTTATAGGAATCATTCCAGGCCCACTCTCAGTCCATGTGGTTCAGGTGGAATGACTCCACGCTGGACTCCAGAGGGGCATGTGACCGGGGCCTGGACCATCAGAACGTCCCATCCCCTCGGGCACAGTGATTGTGTATGGTTAAAAACATACCCCAATAAAAGAGACGATCCTAGGACTTTGGTTGGAAATGTTAAAACGAGAGGATCCCTCTTTTGTGGAGTAGCTGAGAAGAGGGGAAGTAAGCCTGATGCTGTGGGCAGCCATCTTGCCACCATGCCGGAAGAGCGTGCCTGAGACCAAAGCCAACAATGAAGAAAACGTTCGAGAGATGGGGAGAAAGAAGCCAAGTGCCGACAGCCTTTTGAGATCCTGGGTAGCTGAACCTGAAGTCTGTCCTTGGAGTTTTCAATTCAGTCACATTTACCAATAGATTTCTTTTCCTGTATTGGATAAATCAAGTATCAGAATAATATGTAGAGAGAACAATAATGTTTACCTATTGTCCGTGGGTACATTCATGTGTTGGTATATTCATGCCAATAAGTATGAATGTAAGTACTAGAGGATAAAGTACTTAGAAAGAGCTAGTGGTCATTCACTTTGGAAACCATCTGCGGGGGGAATGTTTTGTTGTAGCTTATGCTTCTTCAGCTTGATATAGCTTTCAACATCTCCAGGGTGGAGAAAATGAAAAGCAAAAGACCTAGAAGAATTTCTCTTTCAGCTGTGATAAAGATGTTAGTGGACAGGGAAATAGGAGAGGCATGGAGTGTAGGAGGGTGCCTGATAGATTTTTGGTTCCTGACAAACTTCCTTTAGGCTCAGCTATCTGTGCCTATAACTAACTTTAATAACTACATATGCACTTACGTTAGTCTACTTCTGAGAAAGTGAATCATCCCTAACTGGAGTCCTCTAGCAATTCTCCAATAGGAGACAACATTGTGAGTGTGCAATTAATTTGCAATTAGTTGTATAAATATAAAACATGCCAAGATAGTTTTTGCCTGCTCAGATCCAAGGGAGTAAATAAAAAAGGAAGGTACAAAAATGACTCCCACTTTGCCCATCTCTTTCAGCCTGCTCCTCCTTCTAGACACAGAAACATGCACCTTGATTACTTCCTCATCTCTGTCTGCATCTCTCTATTTAGAGACAGCATTTGAGATGGGACTGGATCTGGAGCGAGGTCTGGAGAGCCTGACTTTGGTGAGATTATAATCTCATCTTGTGGCATACTGATTGGATAAAAAGAGTAATACGGCTCAGGATTTTATTGATTGATTGATTGATTGAGACAGGGTCTTGCCTTATCACCCAGGCTGCAGGGCAGTGGTGTGATCACAGCTTACTGCAGCCACCTCGACCTCCCAGGCTTAAGAGATCCTCCTATCTCAGCCTCCTAAGTAGCTGAGACCACAGACATGCACCAATATGCTCATTAATATTTGTATCTTTTGTAGCAGTGGGGTTTTGCCCTGTTACCCAGACTGGTCTGAAACTCCTGGATTCAAAGGATCCACCTGCCTCAGCCTCCCAAAGTGCTGGGATTACAGGCATGAGCCACCATGCCCAGATAGAGATGCTTATTTGAATGGCAGACTATTCTGTGGCCCAAGAATACGGAAATTTGTTTCTAAGGAGCAGCACAAAGCAGCCAGACTTGCTTGGGTTCTCTCCTGTGCTTTTGAAAGCCAGGGGATTGTGGAGATCCCTGAGAGTTGGAGTTTGCCAGGGAACAGCAAGGGCCATACCAATGGAAGATTTCCTAAGAACTCAAGCTCTACCATGACATGGACTAGCAAGTAAAGCCCAGATGAAGATGAGCTTTTATTTTCTTTAATTAAAAATCTTATTGAAGTATAATGCATATACAATAAATGTATCCATTTTAACTGTTCAGTTCCATGAGGTTTTACAAATGTACACACATCTGTACCACCACTAGCATCAAGGTTACAGGTGACTCTTAATTCCACTTTATTCACTGATTCCTTTTTTTTTTTTTTTTGCCACCTTTTAAAACTGAGCTTTCTATAACTCTACAGAAGACATGCAATGCACACACACATGCACGCACACAAAATCTCACACTTGAAAAAAAAAAACATTACTTGTCTGGAAAAACTCCAATCACTCATGTTTGATAAAAATTGCTGAATGTATTAAAAAAATTCAGGTCTGGATGAGTAACAAAAATAAGAAAATTGAGCTGTGGGAAGAATTTTCTGGGATAGATACAAAGTATTGAAAATTGAAACCTGGAAAATATGCCATGTCATCTCAATCACAATTTTCTATTGTTTTATGCATTTATGTTACAGGGAACCTTTTTTACGAGAAAAATACAAAGTACTAAAAAAGAATGTGCTTTCAATGAAATAATTTTCATGACTCAATTAGAAAATTCACAGAACAATACAAGTAGAATGTCCGCTTATTATGGTTGAAAACAGAGAGTTGTCTTTTCTGACACCTTCACAGTGAAATGTCTGGAAATTTTCTCCTCAGTTGTTTATTTCTTCCCGACTTTTTGCCTTTCCTTCTTGTTCTGCCTTAAATACTAGTTGAATGCCCACTGCATGCAGGTGCTAGGCAGAGGAGGCAGTGGTGAAAAGTCAAAGCCCGCCCTTAAGGCCCTCCCTGCCCTTTAGGAACGCACGGCCTTTGCTTTCCATGTTGTAAATCCACTCTCATTTTCATCCTGCTTCTAGAGTATCTGTTGCTGTCTCTGCAAAGTAGGGCTATAAATGGGAAGCTGGGAAAAGAGAAGGGGAAAGAAAATGGGAGGAAACAAAATAGCTCGGTAACTCTTTTCCATGTGATGAAGACTAGCAATTCTATTTATTTTCTCACCGTTTGTCAGGGGCAGAGTGCATGGTAGAAGAAGATTTTAAAACTCCAAATCAATAAAAAGCAAAAACCCAACTAAAATAGTCCAGTACCTGAGTGCTTGCCTTGAAATACAGCAGCTCTACCTACATTAGGGAAAGGGAAAGCCACAGAGAGAAGTTAAAGTCAATGCCAACACAATGAGGTACCAGAAGCTTTTAGTATTACTGCATTTCTTACATGTCAGGAATTTGGAGAAGAGTCTAAACTGTTTCTGATGGCCATGGTATTATTATTGAGAACATTAGAGCAGTGATTTATTAAATATGGATAGTACAATAGTCAACCATCAGATATAAATCTGATATATTCTAGTGCTGATTGTGGTCATTAAGAGTTTTAAGAATAGGCCTTCTGAATCCTTTTCCATTAAGTAGCTTCTTCATAAAAATGCTAAGAAGCAAAACCAAATCTACACCGCAAATATAATTGTGGCTTACAAAGAAATGGAAACAATTTGCCCCATGACCAGTGACTTCTGTGATTTTTCAAGATGCAATGATTCATTCAAATACCACATTAGTAGGTCTTCTGGTCAACTGTGCTTATCAATGTGGCTCTTAACACACGCCAATGTGAAGCTTACTTGTTAAGGCCAAAGGATGAAAGTGGATGTGTTGACATAGAGACTCTTTGCTCTTGGAAGAAAGACTCGAGAAATTCACAGTGCTAGTTGTTACAAGAAATTTGAAATGGACAAAGGGCAAAGCCTTATAACAGCCACCACATACTTGGTATCAATGTTTACAACTTGTGAAATATTAAAAAACAATAATAACCACAGGGATGTTTGGCCCAGATTGAAATTTTGCAGTGGCCTTTGTACAACAGAAAACTATTACACCATGCTAGTCTGTGTCAGTGCTAAATTGTCTCCAATAACTGGGCACCAAATACTAGGCAATGTGTCAAGTATAGGAAAATTGTGACTTAGAATGTGTGAAACTCTGAAACCCAAATAATTTTATCCGTATGCCAAATTCCTAAAGAAATTATATATATGTATATAAAATATATATAATATGTATATAATTTTGTATATCTTAAGGCTATGTATAAAGATGGTTAACAACAGGAAACAGAACATTTTCCACTGCCTTTTTAAAATAAAGGTCAGACCAGACCATATGGAATGAAATATCTGAGATGAAGAATATTCTCCAGTAATCTCTTCCCAACAGAACCCTTTCTGGATATTAGGTGACAAGACAGAAAATCATAATGGAATAATAGCCTTCCACATAAAAGAATTATGGTAAGTTGACATTAGGTTGAGCTGCAGTCCAGGCAAAATGAAAGGAGTTCTGAGCTGAGCCTGTCACAGAGTCTCTAAAGGAGGACAATCAGTATGTGTTTTCTGACTGTCTTCCTCATATTCGGCCTGCAGTAACTTGAACTGAGAATTGGCTTTTTATGGAGATTTATTACAATAGCATTGCCATTCAAGAATAGGCGGCTATCATCATCAATAAAGAGCAGACACAAAGGGACGTGAAGATCCAAGACAGAGAATTTGTCAAGATGGGTAAATCATGAACTAACTTATATTGCAAATACATACACACTGTGAAAGCCATCCCTCATTAGGAGAAAATCTTTTTTTCTGCCCTGGAAAAACCAAGTCAAGCTGCTGTGTTTTGAATTTCCTCCCATTGGCCTTCCGAAAGCTCAGAAACCAATGCCTGGACCGTTGGTTTACTGAGGATGTAGGCTGCTCTGATAAATGTAAGATGTGGGTTCCCGTGACCGCCAGACCTGCTGTGGCCGGAGAGCGGATACTTAGCATCCACAGTGCTGACAAGGCTTTCTTTCTGCAAGAGCCCACAAAGCTACTGAAATCCAGTTCAAAGCCCTTCCTGAAATGTGGCGGGGGGAGGAACAGCTGACTCCTGATTCCCCACCCTCAAAGCCCTAAAACCTGAAGAGCCAGGGCCTAAGTGTCCCCCACATTTCCTTTGGACATTGAAATCTGTGTAAGTGAACATGTTTCCATGTTCCACTTTGTTGTTTCAGCTGTTAGGAGAGCTGGGCATATCAATTACTCCCTGCCTGGAGAAGTGACCTGCACCAACAGCCCCTGCCACACAGCTGGCCTCCTTCCTCCCTAACTGCTCCCATTTAAATAAATGCCTGCCGATTCTTCCAGAGGCTACCATCCTGGCCTTCTCATCCCCACTTAAATGATTCATTAGGTTGGATTAACCCTTTAAAAACTACTATTTACCAAAGGGTCCCTGGGGATTCTCACATACTCCATCATTTTTAGCCATTATAAACAGCCGGCCCCAGCAGGGTGCAATCCACTTTAAGGTTACTCAGGTTGACAATGTGGGTTCTGTTAGCCCCAATTCACTTAAAAGCCCAAGACAGCATTTACTTTGTGGGACAGGGCATACACATTTTCATCTCCCAGCCTGTGCATTCCAAATATGCCTCTTGCCATAAACACCTAGGCAGGCATTCCACAAGAAAGATTAAACCGGAAAGGAGTGAGCAATCATTCCAAGGCTGTGGGGTTACGAAGGACCTATTTTCATGCCTCCACTACTCAGGCCTCCATTTTGGTTGGCGTCATTTTCTGCCCATAATCAGCGGGTGTGCACAATGAGTGGTGCCTGTCAAACGGCCATTTGTGGGCGCAATTAGACACCTGTGCCTTCAACAAGTTGCAAGCACCTAATTGTGTCTGCATGTAGCCACTTGTGGGTGCAATTATCCAGAAATCCAGGTGTGCCTGGTATTATGCACAATTTAAGGGGAAAAAAGTGTTTTCCAAAAAAGAAGGCTCAGGTTGAACATGTGCTCTTCAAACTTTCAGCAGGGTGGTTCAACAGGAGCTACCATCACCATATATAGATGGAGCCTCTTTGTCAGAGGGTCTACAGCAGTGCTGCCCCAAGAGAAAATAATGCAAGTCACATATAGCATTCATTTTATTTATTTTTGAGATAGAGTCTCTCGCTCTGTTGCCCAGGCTAGAGTGCGGTGGCGCAATCTTGGCTCACTGCAACCTCTGCCTCCTGGGTTCGAGTGATTCTCTCGCGTCAGCCTCCCGAGTAGATGGGATTACAGGTACGTGCCACCACACCAGGCTAATTTTTGTATTTTTAGTTGGGACGGGGTTTCACCATATTGGCTAGCCTGGTCTCAAACTCCTGACCTCAGGTGATCCGCCTGCCTTAGCCTCCTAAAGTGCTGGGATTGCAAGCATGAGCCACTGTGTCTGGCCTCACATATACAATTTAAAACTTTCCTGTATCCACATTCACAAGTAAAACTAATTTTAATAATTTATTTTACTTAACCCAATATATCCAAAATATGATAATGTCAACAAGTAATCCATATAAAAATAATTTATATTTAACATTCTTTTGCTTTTAGCATTAAGTCTTGGGACCTGGTGTGCATTTTACATTTAAAGTATATCATAATTCAGACACATTTAAATGTCTGATAGCCCCATGTTGTTGTGACTACCATATTGGAGTGCAGATCTACAAAGAATTATTTCCAGTTGTGATTAACTGCTTGTAATTTTTGACTTTGAAGCATTTTCCTAAATACTTCCAAAATCAAGTTTCCAAGACAAAATATTTGAAAATGCCCTGTAGTGTCTTAGGGTTGTCATGGGTAACATGGCTCTTTACTGTATAAATTCCCAGCAAAACGAAGGAGAATGTTTAAAATCTGCGCCTTCCTCTCTGTTTTACAATTTATAAGGAGCACATTGGGGCACTTTGGAAGTGACAGGCTTCCAAGGTTGTGTAGACAGAGTTAGAAGATGGGCCAGTAGAACTGGAGGTGAGGTGGAAGAGGGGGATGTAAGACAGGAAACGGAAGTAGATTAAAGATTGTAGCAGACCTCCGTAGTATCCTTTGCTATATATCAAAATGGTTGTTCCAATTTGTCCAAATGAGTATGGTTTTAAGATCATTTTACAAAAGGTATGATTCGTGTTGGTTGCATTTGGGACTATTGAATTAAAATTTGGCAAGAAACGCTTCAACTGTGAAATAAATAATGGAACCTTACATGATAGGGATGTGGTGAGGATTAAATGAGTGAATACACATAACATACTTAGAACAGGGCCTAGCACGCAACGAGCAGTCAGTGACTATTAGCTGCTTTCATCCTCGTCACCACCACCATCATGATGTCTATTCTCAAGCTAATCCAGAATAGTATGTGCACCTCTCTCTCTCTCTCTCTCTCTCTCTCTCTCTCACACACACACACACACACACACACACACACACACACAGCTTAGGAGGAGAGAGATGACTAACTTCTTTGCATATGATTTCCAGCATTTCCTAATTCCTTCTGTCATCATTGCCATGCACTCAGATCAGTTCTCTGAGTTCAAAGAGCAAATGTGAACAGCTCTGATTCTCCCATCCATTCTTAGCAGACTTTCAAGCTGATAACACAGGCAGTGCCTGAGTACTTGTTAAATGAAGGCTCAAAACCACTTGCTATGCTCTAATTTTCATTTCACAAAAGAATCCATGGAGAGCACATACTGTGCATTTTCTGTCCTGGATCAAGAACAACCAGAATCTCCCTGAATCAAGAACAACCAGTTCCATATACATTTGTAACAATTAACTTATATTTCTATACAATTAGGTTATATATTTACACCCTTCCCCCCACCCGCCACAAGCACCCATTCCCTACTACTCTGAGAATGGCCAGTTCAACGACCGAGCTGTCCTGAATTCGGTGCCCTTTACCCCAGCTGTCACAGGGAACTGCAGGCTCAGATATCTCTTCCTCATCCCTTCTTTTTTTCCCTCACCTGCATCAGTTGGCAAGGGAATTGAGCATGCTGCTTCCCTACGAGCGTCGACATAAACTCCTCAGTTACTTTATCAGAGGCAAAGCCACCTCCTTTACTAGCTCCCAATCTCCTTTCCCTGCCTCTCTCACTCCTCCCTAGACACGTAGGGAAAAAAAACAACAAAAAAACCCTTCCTTGTTGCTCTTAGTTCCACTTGTTCTGTGTTTCATTGCCAAAAATAGTTGAGGAAAAGAGAATAATCTAGTCTAGAGAATTTAAAAAAATCCCCAAAGGAATCAAAGTCATCAACATGGAGAGTGGCCAGATGCCTCCTTGAGAACCTCAAACACAGCTTCCAGCTACTTCCTCATCCTTCTCTGATTGAACCTGCTTTTTCTCAAGCACAATTATTAAAATAGATGAAACATGATTACTTAATTTTATTTTTTTCTGCTTTAATTACCAGCATTGTAATGGTATTCTTAAAAGTACTGTTTCTTCATTCTGTTTCCGTTCATTACTTCTCATCTTTTATGAGACTCTAGTGTGTAAAGGCAAGACGATAGGAATGATCCAGAGTCTCTTAGCTGCAGAGAATGCCCACACCAGGGCAGGTGTGTCAGCCGAAGTCCCACAGCAACCATATTTGTAAGCCGATTTTCACATGGACAGCACTTCACTTACATGAGCTAAGTAGATTTGTGCTTGTCTGGCAATCTGCTCACTGCATAGTGCATCATTTCTACAGGAAATGCACCCCAAGTTCTAGGCCAGCTGGTGTAGACACACAGGCTGTAGAAACAGCCCGTGTGAGATGGAAGACCGATTGCATGAGGGATGGATTTGGGTTGGCTAACGCATGCCTTCTCATCTAGTCATTTCCAAGTGCCAACCAGAAATGAAGATAGCAGGACCAAGCTCCCCATCTGGGAGCCAAGTTGCTGCCAGGCTGTGTGGACCATCTCTAAACCCATCCACAAATGTTGCCACAGAGGCGATAACCTTCATGTGCCTGAAAACTGGACTTATGCCTACTTCTACCATCTTTTTATTCTAAGAAAATAATTAAAGTTTTTAGATGGTTTAGGTATCTTTTTTAAAAATTTAATTTTTGGTTTTTATGGGCACATAGGAGGTGTATCTATTTACAGGGTGCATGTGATGTTTGGGTACAGACATACAATGTGTAACGATCGCATCAGGGTAACTGAGGCATCCACCACCTCTGCATTTATCATTCCTTTGTGTTAGGAACATTCCAATTCCACTGTTTTAGTTATTTAAAAATAGATAATAAATTATTGACTGTAGTTACCCTGGTGTGCTATCACATACTAGATCTTATTTATTTTATGTTTCTGCATCCTTGTGCACCATGTGGAATATTATTCAGCCATAAAAAGAATAAGATCCTGTCTCATATATATATCTATATACACACACACACACACACATATATGAGACAGGATACAATGTCATATATATATGTGTGTATGTGTATATATATACACACACATATACACACATATGACAGGATATAAATGACAGGTGATATATATATATATATCACCCCCCACTCCACATTCTCTTTATCCATTTGTTTGTTGATAGACACTTAGGTAGATTCCAAATCTTGGCTATTGTGAACAGTGCTGGAAGAAACGTGGGAGGGCAGATATCTCTTTGATATACCAAAGAGATATACCAATTCCCTTTCTTTTGGGTATAAATGCTTAGGTATCTTAATGAAAGCATTAGTTAATGCTTAATCTTATTCAAATACTTGCAATATGAGCATTTTCTCATTAAAGATACATATTCCCAAAAGTATCCTGGCATTTTATACTCGGATTGCAGTCAAAACTTACTTTATATTGCAAGTCACTGTCACTATGAAGTAGAATAATTTATAGTGAAATTTCTCATGATAGTTCTAAAGAAGGCTATTCTAATTATTTCATCAAGGAGAGTAGCTTTTTTTCCAAGGCATTTTAGTGTCTCGTGCCTTCCCATGACTCACCAAGTGAAGAATGCAACAACCATCGGTAGAATGGTTGAAACAGAGGAAGGTTTTCAATCTCCCTTATATGACTATCATTAAGAGATCCATTCATGTTTCCAAGTTCAATCCTTTGTGATTAATTCTTTTAAAACCTCCAGTCATATAGAGTGAGACATATAAAGCACCTTTTTTAAGGCTCTGAAACTTACTCCTTGAATTTTTGTATAGTTAAAAAATAGGTAATAGCATAGCTTTTGGTGCAGATGGGAGACAGCAAGTTGTTGATGTGTGTTCTCAGCCCGCCCTCCGGTCATGGACACTCAGTCCCAGCCATGAAGCAATATCAACATGCCCTCCTGTTACAGTGTCACCACTCACATGTCATTCCCATTATTACAGATGTCAAGGAAGAGACTGGAGAAGCCCATTTTATTATGAGCATGAATGATAGCGAGAGATAGGACCTTCCAGGGGCACTCTGCTGAAATGGGTGATTCAGAGATACTGTGCGTCATACTTGAAAAAAGACCTAAATTTATTACATTTAATGTTTAATATAAATCACCAAACCTGAATGTGTTATAAAAATGAGCTAAAATGCTGCTTAACAGACATTATTAAAGAGTCTTAAGTATGGAGCCATTTCTAATTGGTAAAAGTTCACAGATGAACACTTCTTGCAAGTACTCATTTTTAAGAAATATTTCTTCCAGTAAGAAGGCCCTTATTTCAGTGTGAGATATAGTCCAGGGGACAAATCTCTTTATGGAAGTATCATCTTTAAGTTCACAGAAGGAATGTCAGTGAAATCTATGACTTAAACTTCGTTCCCCCCTTACTTAAATGTGAGAAAAAATCAAGTTTAAAAATAATTAAGAATATAATGATAAACAGTCCGAGGTAGAGTGCTTGGAATAAAACTGCTGTATAAGGCAATACATGTCAAGAGCCAACTGGCCATTATTACTGCCCCCAAAATTGAAAAAAAATAGTGCAGAAAATTATGCTGTTTTTAAAATCCTGATTAAAGGATATAAATATGGGTAGTTGAAATTAATCTGTGAAAGAATATACTGTCATTTCAATTAGAGAAAAGGGAATCCTTCTTTAACTGTCACCCCTCAACAAAGGCACCACCTTAAATCAGGCAAGGTTGGCCTCCAAAATGGGACGAGTGCAGTAAACCAATTTTCAGCCACAAAATGTGATTTGCAAAATTGGTTTGAAGTAGTGCTGGCTGGATACCACCTCTGCTGGGGAGTGAAATTAAAACTGTCATCCATTCACACAAAGTCCCAATAGCTTGGCGGCCGCTGGTGTGTGCTGGTTCATAACCACAGCTGCCTTCCCTGTCGGCACAGACACCCCTTTGGGGACTCTGCTCCTTCACTTTGTTTATTAGAATTCTCAAACTGATACTGGAAAGGTACCTCTGGATCACAGGGGAGACCTCATCTCTGAGGATGAGGATGAGAATGAGAGAGCCAGGAAAAGTTGATGATGCCACAATAGCCTTTTTTCTTCCTTAAATGGGCCACTCAGGGTTTTCTATTAATTCTTTAACTTGGACATACCTCACACCTCCACCCCACTCCATTTTGATTTTCAAAATACAGGTGCTCAACCATTCTCATTTCTTTTTTGAAAACAGACTTCAGGGCACACAAAAATAGACAATTAGAATGCTAGGAAGATAAATATATTTTCTTACAGCTTCAAAAATTTGTTTTATGGGAATATTTACATTTTTACGTTTTGCTCTTTAGTTCATTGTGTTATGTGTTCTTACACTGGATACACTTTATTATAACATAGCTCATTATAATCATTTTTTGAAAACACATATTTACCAAATACCTACTATCTAACTAGGTACTGCAGAGAATGCAGAAGAGGTTTCAAGAGATGGCCCTTATTCTTTCTGGTTGGGAAAAGCTTATTTTTTTCTGATTGGGAAGATGAGTTTAAAATGCATTGAAAAAACAGAAAAAGTAAGATAATTTGACAGGATGTGTCAATGCAAGAATCTATATAATAGATAGATTTTGACTTTGTACAGTTAAATCACTAATTGTTATGTGATAGTAAAATCTGGATATAACATGGTCAGCTTGAAAGGTTGGCTTTGGGTCAATCCATTTTTACACCACCAACACCTTGATACCATTTTTTCTCATGATTCTATTTTATCATTCATTCTTAGATTCTGGCTTATATTTCTTTATCTTGCAAGGATACATGTTTTATTTATGTTTCATAGTAGACATACCTTCATCTGCTTGTGTACTTTGCCAATAATTTAACTATAGCTTTCTGTATGGGTGCCAAGATGATTATAGGGTTATAGATGTGACTGTTGTAACTTCTTAAATGTCACAAACATGTGCAAGAGAATGGTCTTTCTTTTTTGGGGAGGATCTTGTTCTTTAGACATGCATGGTCATAGTATTGACAATGGATATAAAACTCTTGCTTTGGATGACATGATATTAAGGAAACTCTAGTTACCACATTGTTATTTGGAATGGACACACAGAAGCTTGCCTGATCTAATGCACTGGTAACACTGTCGATGTAAAGAGAGGATGGTGAGAGGAGTGGAGTCTGTGAGGAAATCAATTCCTGGGGCAGATGTTGCAGCTTATCAGTGGAAGAGTGGCTGCTCAGGGGCCAATGAGCAGGGCCCTTGTGAATATCCCTGGCGAGAGACAGGCTACAAGTAGCTAAAGAGTGGATACACATTGATACAGAGCCAATCCAGTGAGGTGACCTCTACATTTACTCCACCAAAGCAGAAAACTTAGGTATATGCCTGCAGCCTAAACTGCTTTCTGCTTTCTATCAGCATTATTCTTATCAATGTTCCGGAAATAAATGTTATAGAAGAGTTCATAAAATACGGAAACAACTTTCTTTGGAAAGCAATGGGTAGTTCTGAATCAATCCACAAGGCAGGCCAAATACTCAGGAAGTTACTTCGGTAGCTTTAAAAACCAACTGCATTGAACCATCTGACGAGAGCAGGGAGACTTGAACACTCTTGGAGACACTGTTATTGTAAGTGAAGATCCCTTTAAAAAATTATTCCCACTGTGTTTGTCATCACAGGAAAAGAAACATTGCAAGCATAATTCATTTTTTTTTTTTTTTCTTTTGAGACAGAGTCTTGATCTGTCACCCAGGCTGGAGTGCAGTGGTGCAATCTCGGCTCACTGCAAGCTCCACCTCCTGGGTTCACGCCATTCTCCTGCCTCAGCCTCCCGAGTAGCTGGGACTACAGGCGCCCGCCATCACGCCCGGCTAATTTTTTGTATTTTCAGTAGAGACGGGGTTTCACTATGTTAGCCAGGATGGTCTCCATCTCCTGACCTCGTGATCCGCCTGCCTCGGCCTCCGAAAGTGCTGGGATTACAGGCGTGAGCCACCGTGCCCGGCCTGCATAATTCATTTTTAAGCTATCCTTGAGAAATAATTAAATACATGTTACCCATTTACTCTTTTAGTCTTTGCTTTTTATTTTTTTGTTCTGTAGTTTGGCCCATATGGGATCTGAATCTAAAATCCATGTACGTTTGCTTTCTCTTTTATAATTCACCTATCACCCATGGTGCATCAAATCCTCTGAATTATTTAAAATATTTTCCCATTTCCTACCACATTTTTAAGGTTAAAAAATGAAGAAAAATATTTTCCTCAAGCACTTGCTTCTCTTGACCCTGATGGACATTGTTTTCATTTGGTTGGTTTTTGAAATAGCAGACAGGATACTAAAAAATGTACTGAAGTCCTAGTTAATGCACTAAGACAAGAAAAAAAAAATAGAAGGTTTACAGATAGGAAAGAAAAAATAAACTCTTCATTTGCAGGTGACATGATCAGATGATGACATGTCATGATCATCTGATCATCTAACATGATCAGATGATCAGTTCTTCCAGATAGGTAGAAAATCTGGAAGAACTGGTAAAACCCTCCTGGAACTAATAAGCAATTATAGCAAGGTTCCAGAAGACAAAATTAATATACAAAAGTCAATCACTTTCATATATACCAGTAATGAACAAGCGAAATTAAAATTAGAAACACAATACCATTTATATTAGCAGCCCTCAAAAATGAAATACTTAGGTATAAAGCTAACAAAATATTTATAACATCTAAGGAAAATTATGACATTCTGATGAAAGAAATCAAAGAAGACCTAAATAAATGGAGAGACATTCCATGTTTATGGATGGAAGACTCAATACTCTTAAGATGTTAGTTCTTCCCAAGTTGATCTACAGATTCAATGCAATCCCAATCAAAAACAGAGAAAGTCTTTTTTGGATATTTACAAACTGATTCTAAAGTTTATATGCAGAGGGAAAGACCAAGAAGAGTAAACCAAATATTGAAGGAGAAGAATAAACTTAGAGAACTGATAATAGCCAACTTTAAGATTTACCATATAGCAACACTAATCATGACACTGTGGTATTGGTGAAAGAATAGACAAATAGATCAATGGAACAGAATAGGAAGTCCGGAAGTAGACCTATTTTAGTACAGTCAACTGACCTTTGACAAAGCACCAAAGGCAATACAATGGAGAAGAGACCGTCTTTTCAACAAATGGTGCTGGAACAACTGGACATCCACATGCAAAAAATGAATCTAGACATAGATCTTATGCCCTTCACAAAAATTAACTCAAAATGACTCACGGATCTAAATTTAAAATGTGAAACCATAAAACTCCTAGAAGATAAAATAGGAGAAAACCTAGATGACCTTGGGTATGGTGATGACTTTTTAGATACATCAAAGTCACAAGCCATGAAAAAAATAAGCCGAACTTCATTAAAATTAAAAACTTCTGCAAAAGACAGTGAAAAGAGAATGAAAAAAGAAGCCACCAATTGGCAGAAAATATTTGCAAAAGACACATCTGTTAAAGGCCTGTTATCAAAATATACATAGAATGTGAAAACTCACCAGGAAGAAAACAAACTCAACTACAAAATGGGCCAAAGACCTTAACAGACACCTCATCAAAGAAGATTGGCAAATAAGTATATGAAAAGGTACTCCACATCATATGTCATCAAGGAAATGCAAATTAAAACAACAATGAAATACTACTACACACCTATTAGGATGGCCACAATTAGAAATACTGACAACACCAAATGCTGACAAGGATGTGGAGCAACAGGAACTCCCACTCATTGCTTGTGGGAATTCAGAATGGTACAGCCACTTTGGAAGATAGTTTGGTGCTTTCCTGCAAAACTAAACATTGTCTTGCCACTTGATCCAGCAATCATGTTCCTTGGTATTTACCCAAAGGAGCTGAAAACTTATGTTCACAAAAAAACCTGCCCATAGATGTTTACAGCATCTTTATTCATAATGGTCAAAACCTGGAGGCAACCAAGATGTCCTTTAGTAGGTGAATGAATCAACTGTGCTACAACCAAACACTGCAATATTATTCAGCCTTAGAAAGAAATGAGCTATCAAGCCATGAAAAAGCATGGAGGAAACTTAAATGCGTATTATAAAGTGAAAGAAGCCAATCTGAAAAGGCTACATACTGTGTGATTCCAATTACATGACATTCTAAAAGTCAGAACTATGAAGACAGCAAAAAGATCAATGGTTGCTAGGGGTAACAGTATGGAGTGGGGTATAATTAGGAAGAGCACGTAAGACTTTTAGGGCAGTAAAAATACTTTGCATGATACTATAATGATATATACATGTCATACACTTGTCCAAACCCAAAGAATGAATAACACCAAGAGAGAGACCTACTGTAAACTATGGGCTTTGGGTGATTATGATGTGTCAATGCAGGGTCATCAGATGTAACAGTTCTACCACTGTGGTGGGGAATGTTGGTAATGAGGGAAGTGATGCATGTGTTGTGGGAGGTTTATGAGACATCTCTGCACCTTCCTCTAAAATTTGGTGTGAACCTGAAACTGCTCTAAAAACAGTGTGTATGTATGTGTATCTATGTATATTGTATCTATACGATATATATGTGTGTGTATAATGCATATATCTTACATAAACATATCTTTTATATATATAGTGTTCGTGTGTGTGTATATATATATTTACATGTGTATATAATGTATCTTGATGTGGATCATGCCTTGCTCTGCTAGAACAATGGCTTTCTCTCTTCATCCAGTAAGGGAGCTTATGAGATGGGTCCTTGATAAACGAGATGATGAACCTTTCTGCGGAGGACAGATGAAGCCACAGCTTGTAGGCTTCTAGTCTGTAAATTCTGTCTTTGGTGTGACTTCTTTTTTTTTTTTAACTCCTCAGTGACTTCCCCACTGCAGCTTCTGTAAGTTCCCATGTCTCCTTACCTTCTTGCCCCATCTCCTTATCAACACAGAAAAGAATAAGATATTCTCACATGCATCTTAGCCCAGGAATTCTCATTTTTAAACTCTTTAACTGTGAAGGGAAGGGCTTCGTCTCCTGCTAAATGTTCAGGTAGCATGTTAAAATGATGTGAAGTTGCCCCTCCGTTGGAGTGCTAAGTCAGTGAGTCTTTATTGATTCCTCTAAATGGTAGAAAATGGGGGTTTTACTGCTAGAAAGGACACAAACAAGCACTGTTGGCATAGATCTTTCTGGAATTATTCTAGAGGAGCCATTGTCACTATGGTGTATGGTGGAAACCTGTTAACAAACATGTCCAGCTACAGCCTGTGGATAACAATGCTTACATGGGCATAGCCGCATAGATGGCGTGGCATGGATGGCATAGTTCATGGCCATCTACCTGGAAATCTCTTCCTGAAACCATGATGCAACTGGCACCAGGATGACATCTTGACTTGCAAATCATATTAAGTGACATGTTTTGTCTTGTTCGTTGTCCGCCTGTGGTAAATTATGTTTAAGCAATCTACAAACTTTCCACCCTTTTAATTTGATGCTTTTCACATTCCTGAAGAATGAGGTTCTCACCAGGAAGTTGCCACAAGGTTACTAGTTTCGTAAACTTTGATTTCAATGTTCTTTCTAAAAATGACTTTTGCTGCACGTAGTATATAAAATTGTAATTGTGGTTTCTAAAATTTTGAAATAAGTGTTTTATCTTTAAGGACATTTTTGCTATTCTGTGGTGAAGCTGTCAACACCTTTTAATACATAAGAATTTCTTCTTTTTCCTCCAATATATAATTTCTTCCATATTTTCAGATACTGACATCATCTAAGTCAATTTATTGGCACGTTTCACCCCATACCACAGAGAGAAGTCACGGTATGGATTTTAAGTGCTGACAGAGAAAGAACTGTTAACTTGTCTAGTCTGCAACCTGTGCAGTTTTCTACTTCTCACATAGAGTATAAATTTCCTGATATTCGTATCAATGATCGATGTTTTATTAACTATAGAAATTCCTTGTAAAAAAAAAAGTTGGCTTTTTAAGAGATGACTATTTCCAGTTTGTTTCCCATCAATTTAATACTCCTAATGGTGATCAATGCTAGAACCTCAGTCTGGAGACATCTGCATCTTTGAAATCCTTTCCATTGGCACAAAAACCAAACAAAGCAAAATACTATTCCAGGGATTTAGTTTAAATTCTAGGAATTATGTAGTCTTATAAATCTCAGTTTCCTTTTCATATATATATTTCAAATCTCATGAGGTGGTTGCCATGGATGACTTCGAGTTCTCTATATGCCATCCATTGGAACCATGCTCTAGAGCCCTGAATTGTTACCACTCTGCCTTTCCACCCAGACTTACACCCATCCTTCCTCATCTATGAGGAGAATGGGACCTCCAGCCACCCAGTTATTCCAGCCTGGCTCCGGAGTTATCTCTGGCACCAGTCTTTCCCTTGATGCCCACATCTAATCAGCCATCAAACAGGTCAGCTCACCTCCTTCACAGGCCTCTCTTCCCTTCCTGCCCTTCCCCACTGATATGACTTGGTTGTATGCCCCCAACCAAATATCATCTTGAACCATAGTTTCCATAATTCCCACATGCCGTGGGAGGGAACCGGTGGGAGGTAGTCGAATCATGGGGGCAGTTAACTCCATGCTGTTCTTGTGATAGATAGTGAGTTCTCATGAGATCTGATGGTTTTATAAGGGGCTTTTCCCCCTGCTTCTCTCTTCACTTCTTGCTGCTGCCATGTGAAGAAGGATCTGTTTGCTTCCCCTTCCACCATGACTGTAAGTTCCCTGAGGCCTCCCCAGCCATGCGGAACTGTGAGTCAATTAAACATCTTTCCTTTCTAAATTATCCAGTCTTGGGTGTATGACTTTATTAGCAGCATGAAAATGAATTAATACACCCACTCATGTCCTCATTTCAGGCTTTCAGCATCTTTTGTAGGGACCACCTTCATAGTTTCACAATGCCCTTCCTGATTCTAGTCTTGTCTCTCCAATTTATTTATTTAGGAGATGGGGTATCCCTCTGTTGTCCAAGCTGGAGTGCAATGGCATGATCCCAGCTCACTGCAACCTCTGCCTTCTGGGGTCAAGCAATTCTCCTGCCTCAGCCTCCCGAGTAGCTGGGACTACAGGTGCCCACCACTACGCCCGGCTAATTTTTTGTATTTTAGTAGAGATTCGGTTTCACCATATTGCCCGGGGTGGTCTCAAACTCCTAAGCTCAGGTAATCCACCCACCTCAGCCCCTCAAAGTGCTGGGATTACAGGCGTGCGCCACCGCACCCGGCCTATGTCTCCAATTTATTCTCCATCAAATTATCAAGGGGTTTTCTCTACAATGCAAATCTGATTAAACCATTTCTTTCTTTAAATATCTTCGATGGCCTGAGGCCTTCTGGGTAGAGTCAAACACCCTCGCATGTTGTACAAAGTGCTACACATCTTGCCACTTCTTCACTTCAAATTCCATTTATGCATATAAAATTTTAGCACTTATTCTACTTGATTGCAATAATCTATAATTTGTCCTTCTTCTACTCCCTACCCAAGGTACCAGAGACTGAAAATCCCTAGCGACAAGGACTGTGTTTCATGGAAGAATACTTCCTCAGTGCTGGCTATATAGTGTTATTTTTGCAAAAGTTTACTGAATGAATGAATCAATAAATGAAGACTCAACTCTACCTTCATGCTCATAGAAATTCAGAACAGTAAACAACATAACTAAACAGCTCAACTTCTCCAATTTCCCATGCTCACCTGAGCTGCCCAGTTAACACAAATCATGTGTTTAGTTTCTTTCATCTGAGTCTACCTTGTCTCCCTCCTTTCTCTGCTCAGCTTCCGCCAGATTCCCTGTAACTTTCTTCCTATGCATAAAGTGCACTAAATCGAACTCTAATCTTCTTAAAGAGTTAATGTGCCTCCCTAAATGCCTAATTTACTACCAGAGAGTGACTTAGGCACTGGGGAGAATCTGGCTCATTATTTAATAGCCAATAAGGCCAGCTGTTTCATTTCAAGAAATTAATGGTCTTTAAAACCTTTCCATATTGTACCAACTGCTCTTCTCGATGGAGAGCCAAGTGACTTTTATTAGTAAGGTTGATAAAAGCCAAACCCTGTTAGTCCTGCTCTAGCCTTCTTCATAATACCAACAGAGTCTTCTGGGACATCTGGTTATTTTTGTTTTACTCTCCCTGTTGATTCTTAGAGATATTTTCTTTGCTGTATTTTCTTTGCTTGTTCCCTTGGAGACTGCAAAAGGTGGTCCAACAGCTGCACTCCATGGCCTGATGGCTTGACCCCCGGCCTGCTCGACTTCTTAAGTAAGAATGCCTTTCAGCATTAAGCCTGATTTGGCCAAGACAGTGAGCAGCTTGCTACTTTCAGGTTAGCTCATTCCATCTTCAGCCACCTGAAATGACTCATATGTAAAAAAAAATTCACATTCAGAGGATGTTTTATGTAACCATCTTTCATTTATTAATATCTCACCATTAGGCAAAAAGGTCAAGAAAGGGCTAGATTAGGCCACAAATCCATATTATGAGACAAAGATATAGCAGCCCTTAAATTTTTAGCCATTGATCAGTATTTTATTTGCGGACATTTGGCTGTTAAGAATAAGAATGAATAAAACACATTTGCCCTCCACCAGCAGCTAATGTCTCTATGCTTTTCAAATATAAACTGTTGCCAGTGGCATACGAACAGCTATATTCTAATATCCTACATACAGCAAATGGATTATTTATCTAAATTATATATGGTGGAGTGGCTATGATTTAATATTTATATTTTACTTTCTTCTGATTTCCTGTGGTTTTATGCTGTTATAATTTATGGTGGGATCAGCACAGTACTTTTGGCTGTGATGAAGGTTGTTGTCTGTTTATTCTCACGAGTGCCTCCTCTCCCTCTCTACTTTCTGCGGACGGGAACAGGATGTTATTTTTCCAAAGCTGGGAAGATAGCAGAATGTGGAAATCCTTCTTCAGGTACCACTGGTGAACACACATGTCTGGTCTCTAAAACTTAAGCAGGTTCTGTATTTCACACTGCTGGTGCAATGGGTGGGGGCAAGGAGGATGAGTTTGATGCCATTCAACCTGCTTTCTGGGATTTCTATGCTGGGAAGGTTTTGTTCTCTTTAAAAGCAGACCAAAAGGCAGCATCCAGAATGGAAATATATATACACACTGTGTTGTGGGGAGCTGAAAGTTAGACCGTAATAAGGTTTCTTGCTAAAACTATTAAATTCACTCTGATATTGAGGACACCCTTCACACAATAAACTACTGTGTAGGTATTTTCTTCTCATAAATTTTTACAAATGAAATAATCTCTGTGAAGGCATTGCTATTCTGTGAAGAAAATACCAGTCACATAGGAACTATAATATGAGGATTTAAAAAATGACCCCTTTAAGATGGCTTTACAGTAAATCCCTTAATTCAGTCAGTTTTCATTTTATTGGGTTACAAAATTCTCACTCACCCTTTTCCCCAGGAATAAGTACAAAATATTATTCATAAACATTTGGCATGTAATTTCAGATAATTTGAGGATCCCTTGAAACTAATCACTTTCAATTTAGATACGCACAGACCCCAGATTAAGAACCACTCCTCTCATAGTTCCTTTCGGCTTAGCTAAATTGACACACAATCTCAAGACAAGTCTCCTTCCAGCAAAACTGAATCTCTTGATCACAGAAATTAAAAGGCAACTCCCAGTGTTTATAAATGGTGTTTCTGAGGAGCACACTTAGAGTTCTGATCACCTAGATCTGAGGAACACAGGAAGGCATGCTCCAGGAGATGGAGGGTGTGTGTGTCAGTTCAACAGGCATGCCTTGCTCACATGGCAGAGGCTTCCAGCAGCTGGCAGAGCATCAAGGAGAAGAGCATATATTTTGCAAGAGGAAGTACCATTTTGAGAAAAAAGTCCATTTGGATGATCTTGACTATTCCCAGGACACTGAACACCTGGTGCGGTATCACATTCCAAGAACCCAGGTCAGAAAGCTTCAGGACACTTAGTATCCTGACATAGGGCATAATGTCAGTGAGAGCAAGATGCAGATTGATTCTGGTTGACGTGTGCCAATGAACTACACAGACATCTTCCGCAATATTTGTCTGAAGCCATTCAGCATGGGTGTCTAGACCACCATGTATTTTTTAGTTATAACAATATCACAGTCAGTTGATATTGCTTGAAACTATATTACAAAATCACATTACTACTTAAAATGATATGTATGTTCAAAGCATTCCTGCTGTAGAAGTGCCAAAATAAATGAAATAATAACATGATTAGAAGAAAGTATGGATATTTCATATCGAGAGAGATAATGTTTTGCATATAAAAAGCAAAAAATTATAAGGCAAAAATGAAAGATTTAACATATAAAAATTAGAAATTTATATTACCATAAAGATAGCTTAAGTTAAACTTGAATAATTTTAAATATGTCAAAGTGTTAATGCCCTTAATGTATGAAAGGCTCTAGGAAATCAAGAAAACAAACACCTAGACAGAAATGACATGCAAACAGATAGGCTACAACAAACAAACAAAAAAGGATTCTAATAAACATATGAGAAAAATTAAACCTCGCTAAGAGTAAAGGAATTACAAATTAAAATAGTTTGTGATCATAATTGTTACTTTTTAACCTATTAAATTGACAAAGGTTTTCAAAAATGATTTATAGTCAGTGCTGGTAGGGGTGTAAATTAGTACAACCTTTTTGGAGGTCAATCTGGCAATATACATCAGAAACTTTAAAAATATTCACATTCTTTGACCTGGTAATTACATGCTAGGAATTTATCCTGTAGCTTGTTTGACTTATGACACACACTTTTTGTTCTAAGAAGATGAGCCTAAGCATCTTAATTGAACTGGATGTGATTGATCTAGTTTTACAGGCTTCATAGATACAAGGCTGGTGTCTTAGCATAAAGACCTGATGCTAAGGTGAGACTGTGAAGACACATGACCAGGGCCATCAGACAAATCCCTGAGTCTGGCCAAATTTTTACTGTTCATAATTGAAGCAAAGATGGCATGTTGAAATCCATGTAGAACTTTACCTTGCCTGTGTCTATAGCCATGATCCTAGGTAAAGTCACAGCACACACTCAAACTATCATTGTTCATTAATGGGCATTTTTGAGTCAGGCACCTCAGTACCAAGTTTAATTTTCCAGAGGCTTTCCTAATCCCAAGAGTGTCCCAGAGGTGCTGCTGTATTTCAGTGATGTTCTGAGCACGGGCTTGACAGAAAATGAACTTGTCAAAGACGTTACATCATTTTGATACATTGCATATTTGAGTAAAACAAAGAGAAACCAGAAATACGTTCTTCTAGAGTTATTCTCTTGGGTTGCTCTGTTGGTGCTATTGGTATTCATTGTGTTGTTCCATACAAGACAGGACCAATTCACAGAGCACCTACTCCAATAATAAAGTGAAGGCATTAGGATTGTCTGGAGCAGCTTACTAATCTCACATATTTTCTCTCATAAGAGGCAACAAAGACTGATCTGCTTTGACCCTGGGCCTTCACACTTCCTCAGTTGTGGCAGCAGACTGTCCCCACACCCCCATCACTGCAGCACTTCTGTCCACTACGGTCCTTATCCAAGTATCTGTGCTTCCTGGCTTGAGGCTTCTGTTAC
Organism: Papio anubis; assembly: GCF_008728515.1. Taxonomy (NCBI): domain Eukaryota; kingdom Metazoa; phylum Chordata; class Mammalia; order Primates; family Cercopithecidae; genus Papio; species Papio anubis. The sequence goes on along the minus strand of NC_044985.1, from coordinate 89,476,270 downwards.
CAGTACACTGAATAGGAAGAAGTGCTGGGGAGTTGATATCTTAGGAGCAACCCTTAACCAATGACAAATGGGACCAAAAGTTAAGTACCTCAACATTCTTGCCCCCAGGTGGGGCAAGGTGTGAGTGTCTTCCCTACCATCTACAGAAGAACCCAGTGGAATTGACAGCCCTCCTTCCCTCTTGCCTGCAGAGGTAATCTGCTCATTAATGTCCTCTGTACTGGCCTTCTTCCCTTCTCTTCCTCACTCTGCTTCCAATGCTTCCTGGGATCACTTCCCAAATAAAATCACTTGCACTCAAATCCCTATCTCAGAGTCTGCTACTCAGGGGTGGGGAGAAGACCTGCCTAGGACACTAAAATGAGGACTTTTTAACTTTTGAATTGATACTAGAAAATTATGAGAATGTCCACTACTCTTTGTTACTGTTATTGCTAGTAAAACAGTAGTATAGGCTGGGTGCGGTGGCTCACACCTGTAATCCCAGCACTTTGGGAGGCTGAGGCCAGTGGATCACGAGGTCAGGAGATTGAGACCATCCTGGCTAACATGGTGAAACCCTGTCTCTACTAAAAATACAAAAAAAAAAAAAAAAATTAGCCAGGTGTGGTGGCGGGCACCTGTCATCCCAGCTACTTGGGAGGCTGAGGCAGGAGAATGGCGTGAATCTGGAAGGCGGAGCTTGCAGTGAGCTGAGATCCCACCACCGTACTCCAGCCTGTGCAATGGAGAGAGACTCCGTTTCAAAATATATATATATACACACACACACACACGTATTATTAAATATACATACTGATACTTCCTGAGCCATTTGAGAGTAAATTGGATACTTGTTCCTCTTTACCCTTTAATATTTTAGTGCATATTTCTGAACAAAGATATTCTGTTTTATAAGCTCAGTACAGATATCAAAACGGTTTCCACTGTTTCTTCTTACCCTCATCTTTATGCTTCATGGAGTCAGAGCTATGCTTAGTCACACAGTGCCAGATGACATTAAGTCACCAATTCTTCCTACTTGAGAAAAATATCATTTCCAGAATGAAATTACAAAGACAGTGATAGATAAGCCTTTACTGTCAATAGAAGCAGTGAAGACATGTCACAGCCACAGAAGGATGTCCAGGTTTTTGCAGTCTGCACTGTCGACCTGCCTTTATTTGTACTTTCTGAGTATGAGACTCTGTGGCTTATGACACCATCACCCCGATATGCCCTGGGGTCTTTTGCTCAGTTTTCGTGAATACACATTTGTCTAATATCCTGGATCAGCCACTGCAATTCCCATCCATGTTGAGACATCTCTACACATTTCAGTGGTCTCCAGGAAGTCTGAAAGGTACCTCAAATCTAACATGTCCCAAAGCTTAATCATGATCTCTCCCCGCCAAACCTAGTCCTCTCTTTGCCTTGTCTCCTGGGAAGTGGGACCAGCACCCATGCTGCTGTGTGTGGATCCATTTTTAACACCTGGCTTCACTTACCCTTCAAACCCCCACATGCAATCCATCATCGAGGTTCATCAGCTCCTCCCACTTTTCTCCAATTCTGCTTTCATCACCATCACCCTTGTACACACTATCAACATCTGTCCCTGGAACGACAGCAAAATCCTCTGGCTGGTCTGCTTCACTCCAGCATCTCTCCAAATGATTCTCTACCTTGCAGCTAGACAAACATTCTGGATCACAAATCCGACCATATAATCTTTCTGCTTAAAACCCCGCAAAGGTTTCTAGTCTTTGAATAAGTTCACATGTCCTTCACTTGACCACTCATGGTCTGACTGCTATCTCCCTTTCCTGCTCAATTCCCATAGTCTTCGTTCCAGTCACACAGCTTTCTATCAGTCTGTTCATTATGTGTTCTCCTACATAAGGCCTCTGCACATGCTGTTCTCTTTCTGGAATATTCCTTATTTATTGTCTCAAATCTCCATCAGATCATAACTGATGTCTCCCTCCCTTCTTGATTTGGTGCAATTTCACATTCTATTTTCTGGAATCACATATCTCTCTCTCTTTTTTGTAATGGGCAGTTACAATTTTATGTTTTGTTTGTGACTGCTGAATTACTATCTTCTCCACTAGAGTATGAACTTCACAGGACAGAAACTGTGTCTGTGGGGCTTACCATGGTATCCTCAGGGCCTACAGAGTGTATTGAACTTAGTAGGTCATGAATAAATAGCTGTTAAATGCAGGAATAAGGAGAGTAGATGACTTTCCTAGCCCATCTGTTTGGGCTAATAAGTTGTGCACATTGCTCTGACTGAACTGTTTCACTTTTTTTAATTGGATAAGAAGTAACCAGAAAAAGGACTAACTGAGGAATTCAAGTTGTTGACAAGATGGTAACATAAGTGACTTGTCTATAACCGACCCACAGAAGGCAGAGTCATCATATTATCTTGGCCACATTACAGATACCACATCCGGAAATCACTCCTATAAAACACTGGCTAGAAATTCTGTCTTATATATGGACCTGATTTTGATGTTGGACAAAGCTGTAAAAGGGTGTTTGTTGCACATTTAACATAAATTGTCAAAGGCACCAACATATCAATGGAAAGTGACCAAGAAGTCTGATACTAACTCCATCCTGATTTTATATGACTGTTTCCAGGAAAAAAACTTCACTGTGGCAAATTCCTTCTCAAAATAGCTCAACATGCTTATTTTCCATCTTAAACCTCTGCTGTAACAATTATAGCTCTTTCCAGTGCCTTGTAAAACCCAGGCTGTCAGACACTATCATTTCTGGAAAAGGGTCTGTGTTTGCCTCAGCCACATGTAAGCAGTTAGTGGGCAGAAGTCTTATCTGAGCAGTCACCACCCTGTCTTCACTTTCAAGCAATGACCAAGTTGAAAGGGTACTAATGATGCCCCAGAGTGTACTCTTGGTGGAGAATGGCCAGTGAGAATTGCCAGGTTCCTACCTAGTTAACATGTCATTCCATGTTCGGCCATAAGGGTCAGTTCTGATTGCAGAGTGGGGCAACCCTCTGTTGAGACAAGCCCTGGCTACTTCTGTCTAGGCTTAATTAGAGACTTGGAATAGAAGCAGGAACACGTTCTGGAGGCTGCTGTTTTTGTACCAACCCCTCTCACATTTGTATCACAAATGTTTGCCTTTGCTGGAAATAATGGAGCTGGACCAAGGTGTTTCCTGGCAGAATGACTGAGGTCGTGGGACCTGTGTCACATGAGATCCAGGGCACAGATGGGCTCGGGTGGCACCACCATGGTAATTGACTGCCAAAGCTCTCTTCTCTGGACTTGAGGCAGCAGAGTCAGTAGAAGCCATGCTTCCGCAGTTGTCTGGCATTTGCGTCTCAGCCATGTCCCTTAAGGATGTGCCAGAACTACACTGTGAAAGAACCAACAATAGTTTCCTGGCTGCAAAAACTGCTGAAGTGGAACCAACTGGTTTATATGTATATATATTTAACTCACTAGCATAACACAGAGGCAGCCTTTAAGCAAAAAAGCACCATTTAAAAGATTTTGGCTAGAAGGAAGTGGGTGTTTAAATTTGCTAAGGAGAGTTCTGTGATTCAGTGGTTGCTGTTCTTAGTCATTCTGAATGCCTATTAGGGGTTTTTTCATTGAAATGCTCATTGTAATATACACTGCAGTGATTTAGGGTGGGATCAGAGCAGTGAGGGCTGCCTCAGGAAAGGATGGTCATGTAATGTGTCTCTCCTACCTGTTTACAACCAGCCTAGTACCAGACACCTTGAAGCAGCACAAAGCCCAGAGATTTCAGAGGTAGAAGGTACTGAACTGACTCCAAAACCTATCACTAGTTCTATGTGCAATCTTAGCCACATCTCTTTGCATCTCCCAGCCTTGGTTTCTTCATCCATAAAATCGGGATGATAATATTTATATCAGGATTGTTACAGGAAATAAATGAGGTGACATATTTAAAGTACTTGCCAGAGTTCTTGGAGCATAATACGGGCTCAACAAATGTTAACTCCTTCCCCTTGCCCTGTTCTGAGTGTTCTGTGGAGGAGCGGTGCAGAGTGCAATCTAAGGGCTGGGGACCTGGTCCATGCACATGGTCTGTGCAGCCCTAGGGGGCGCCACTCACATCTCTATTTATGTTCCCAACAGGGACAGAATAATTGTAAGGAAGAGGCAGCTATCTTGTTTCTACTTTGGGAAAACTTAGCATAGTGATAAAAAATAAAAACTGTGTGATTCAAAAGTGTTTTTTTTCTCTATTTTCCATAAATTCCCTAATATTTTCTTGTATTTTATTACTTTTTTTTTTTAATAACCTGTAGATTTTGATATTTTCCATTTTCTCTGGAACCTTAGAAGATGTTCACAATGGTTTTTTGTCCTTGCAATAGTTTTCTGAGAATGATGGTTTATGTTCTCACTTATAGGTGGGAATTGAACAATAAGAGCACTTGGATACAGTAAGGGGAACATCACTCACTGGGGCCTGTTGTGGGGTGGGGGATTTGGGGGAGGGATAGCATTAGGAGATACACCTAATGAAAATGACGAGTTAATGGGTGCAGCACACCAACATGGCACATGTATACATATATAACAAACCTGCACATTGTGCACATGTACCCTAGAACTTAAAGTATAATAATAATTTAAAAAAAAGATGTTCACAATGAACACGGGCTATTCGTCATATGGTCTAAGATATCTCCCATCTCATGAACTCACATGACTTATGAAAACAGATGATGTAAGCATTCCAACCTCTCCTTAAATTGCCAACGTTAGTCATGTGGGGTCAAGTGAAATTAAAAAGGCCTTGGAAACCAGAGTCCTGGGTTTGAATTCTGATTCTGATTCTGTGACTTTAAGGATACATTTTTTTCTTTTATTAAAGAAGCATCATGTGACTCCTGCCCAGCTGGACAGCGAGGATAAAATGAGACAAGGCATGTAAAATGCACAGACATAGCAGGCACGCAATATGTTTTACAACCTCTGCCTTGCCTTGATTATTCTTAGTTTTATTTTCTTTTTAAATACAATCAACTAGTTTAGGAATAAACATGACACCTTTGAAACAATTTGCATGCAGATCTTGGTATATAAAAATGGAAAATAAACGTAGTGATTTTACTGTTAATTATTCCTGTTGAATAATATCATGTATTCATGCATTTGGTGAGGCACTAACGTTTTATCCAAGATGCTTGTGTATTTCAGTGATATAATGTCATTTTAAATAATCATAAAGCACAGGCCTCACACACATACAAATCAGATGTTGTAATAAATTAATATACTTCATTTATTCATAGTGTCTCTGTCTATAGTAGGTTGATACTAGGACACGTATATACAGCAAACCCAGGAACTTGAATCAAGGGACAGTGCAAATGGTTGGAGTCAGAGAAGACAGGAGGAGGTAGGTACAGAATGACAGTGTGCATCGTGCAAAACGGTACAGCACTGTCAAGAAAATCACCACCATAATTCCAGGGCAATGAGCATTTGGAGGCAGATGGCGGAATGGTAATAAGATAGGAAAACATCAAGAACTACCAAGGATTATGAGAAATGAGATATAGAGCAATACTCTAAGCAGATGCCTAGGCACAAAACAACCTTCTTTTCTTTTGGCTGGAGAAGTAGGAAATAAATGCTAAAACTCCCTTTAATATGTGCAGGAGGGAAAACATGCAAGCCAGCTTACCAAGCTTAATAGATTTCATGTCCAAGGTAATGTCAGATTTGGCACTCTTGAAAGAGCAGGCATATACTCTTCCTCTCGAAAGAGTACTTAGTTAACAAATGTGGAGCAGTTTGGAATTTTCTACGGAAAATGAGAGAAAAAGTAAAAATCTATATAATTTAATGTATGTGGTTCAAGATTCAGTTAAAACTACTTTGGGGACATCACTACTGTAATGGGTCTTAACATGTTTTAAATCACTAATATTCAGTTAAACTCATAATGGAGGCCTTCGACTGAATAATTAATATCAGATATTCTAACTGGCATCAAGGATATATTGGCTACAAGGAAATGATGAAAAGTTTGATTAAAATAGACTTTTATCTGAGGAACTAAGTGACATAAAAATGAGGTGGCAGTAGCATTAACCCCCTGATCTCAGCTGTTTGGCATCTTAAAGTGATATTACATGCTAGGGCTTTCTGCATTTTCAGGAAGTTTGAGTTGACAATGGAGACATCTTAATCTCACAAAGAATTAAATCGCTGCTAATTCATCATTTTGTCCTCGGCATTAAGACTGAGGTGGTATCACGGGGCCATTCAAACAGGCAGCTGATTCTACTGGGAAGGGGAAGTAGAGACTAGATTTTTCAGCATAGGGAATCTTAAGAGAAAGGATGAAAAAGCTTAATTTGGTGGCGTAAAAGAGCTTCACTGATTTTCAAAAGGCAGTAAACCCCATCACATGCAGATGTGGAAGATATGATCTAGATAAGTTCTTCAGCTCATCTTAGTATTCCTGCAAAGTCAGAGCAGCAATCTCAGGGACAAACACTGCAAGGTAGCTTTGCACAGTGAGGAAGGCTCTTCAGGTAGGATTGCACCACCAGGAAAGTGTCAAAATCACTGGCCATGATTCACAGTGTCTATTAATAAATGAAGTGTGACAGCCTCAAACTCTGGTAGAACATTCCAACCACTGGCATGACTGCAGGGAGCAGTACATATATGCTCATGAAGCATCTTATTTGACAAGCTGGCCTTGTCGCACAGAGACGTACTTGTCATACAGAGAAGTTGGGCAGCACGGAGACTTTGTCAACTTTTACACACCCACTCAAACCTCTACCCACACCCAGACAAGCACTTACACACCTATTGACCTAATGTTCTGATTGCTCAACTTTTCATTGAACTCTCTGGAGTACTATCTAGATTAGCTTCAGCCAAAGCCCAGTACTGTGGCATTGCTGGAAGTCTGCAGAACTTGAATGTCACCGCCAGTGATTTAGCAAGCTCGATAAAATAGTGCAACGCTGGCAAAGGAAGATTCAGTAACAGTGAGTGAAGCAGAAGTTCACTGGAGAAGAGAACAAGAGAAATCTGAGAGGGAAACCATCTTTAAGGAGTGAGGTAAATGACAGAAAAGGATGTTGAGGACACCCAGCCAAAATGCTTTTGGGATAACCAAAGATAGTAGACAGCATGCTTGTTGCAAGTTTCAAAGTTACCCGTGATTGGAGTCTTCCTGATGGGCATAAGTAGACAAGAAGACTGAGACCAATAAAATGAACCAACTGAAACATTAAAGTGGACGCATGCTCTTATGGCGTATTTCTTCTGAAATGAATACAATCGTACCCAATGTGAAAACACCGGGAAGGTACTTAGAAAGCAAATTCATTATGGGTTCCTAGGAAGCAAGCATTAGCTGCTTGCTCCTTCTAAAGTTGCTCTTTCTCTTCAAACTCTGCTTTAGTATATTGCTTCCCATTGCACAGCCAAGTTGAAAGCTGCTTGAGATGTTCAGAGAGAGCTTTTTTTCTCCCAAGTAACTTATATAATACAAGTTATAGAAATATCAAGGACTAGAGGCGAACGTGGCCCGAGCAGGCCTTTGTCCCTCATCAGCCTCAGGAAAGGGAGTCTTTCTCTCCACAGGACTGCTCATGCAGCACTCACTAGGAAATTTATTGTCATCTTTTTTCTTCTGGGGAGATATTTCTAATCTTAAAGAACTAAAGTACCAATTTGCAGACACTGTTTTTTCATCTCTCAGGAGTGTTCTAACAAAACAGGATTCTCTTTTTGGTAGGCAAAGTATATTGCTTAATGTTCATCTAGCAATTACACATTAAACTGTTCATATTTCAAACAAAGGGCCCAAGGGAACTGAAAAAAGAATTGATTTTTATGACAGCATTACAGAGACGGTTGAAAGGCATTACTTAACCTGTATATTAGGAATGTTCTGTGTCATATACAAAGATGAAGAAGTCACAGTCCCTGTCCTCAAAGGCACTTACATTTTAGTAAGAAATACAAACAGGTGAGCAAATAACGTAAGGGAATATGATAGGTGCAGAGTACGGATTAAACTCTGAACTTCATAACCTTAGCCAAAATGCTTAAAATGAATACACTCGCAGCCAGACTGTTTGGGTTCAAATCCCAACTCTGCCATATTTTAGCTGTTGAACTTGGGCAAGTTTATTTAACCTCTCTCTGCCTGTGACCTTCCCTATGAAATGGGGATAATTATCAGGTTGCTGCTGAGTCACAGGGTTGCTGTGAGCATTGTCAGTCAGAAGATGCAAAGCATTTAGAACTGTGCCTTGTACATAGTAAGTGCTCACTAGGGATGAACTATTTAGAAGTCTGGGCTGGGTGTGGTGGCTCCCTCCTGTAAGCCCAGCACTTTGGGAGGCCAAGGCAGGTGGATCACTTGAGGTCAGAAGTTCAAGACCAGCCTGGCCAACATGGTGAAACCCTGCCTCTACTAAAAATACAAAAATTAGCCGGGCGTGGTGGTGCATGCCGTAATCCTAGCTACTTGGGAGTCTGAGGCACAAGAATTGCTTGAACCCAGGAGGTGGAGGTTGCAGTGAGCCGAGATCGTACCACTGCACTCCAGCCTGGGCGACAGAGTGAGACTCCATCTCAAAAAAAAAACAAAGAAGTCTGGACTTCTATTGATTTCAGAGAAAAGATACATTCTCACGAAACATCATTACTTATATTGGAAAACAGCACTCTAAAACAAACTGTCAAAAAAGCTTTGGCGAATTTCTTTCTCATAACTTCCTTGTATATATAAAGAAAATCTATTCTTGGCTAGGTGTAGTGGTTCACGCCTATAATCCCAGCGCTTTGGGAGGCTGAGGCAAGCTGATTGTTTGAGTTTGAGACCAGCCTGGGCAACTTGGCAAAACCTTGCCTTTACAAAAAAATGCAAAATTTAGCTGGGTGTGGTGGTATGTGCCTGTAGTCCCAGCTACTCTGGAGGCTGAGGTTGGAAAATGCTTGAGCCTGGGAGGCAGATGTTGCAGTGAGCCGAGATTGTACCACTGTACTCCAGCATGGGCAACAGATGAGATCAGACCGTCCAGCAAGACTTGGGTATAGGAGTAGGTATTGCTCCAGTGGTGGGGCCCATACTTAGGCCTCCACCTGGGTAGAGGAAACAAAACAAAAACCAAAAAAACTATTCTCATCTGCATAGCAATGTATTGACTCTACTGTATACATGGCTTTATGTTAGGTTCTGGGTGTAACAAGTGATGGGTATAAAACAAAGTCTCTTATTTCAAGGAATTTATAGTTCAATGGGGTGGAAAGGGGCAGTGGAGAATAATAACCTAATTCAGGGTGTTTTTAGGGTACTGGGAAGGTGCTAACCAAATGTTATGGAAGTTTAAAGGAAGAAGAGCCAAGGAAGATGGCATGGGTTTTGGCAGGGGGACTCGGAGGCGTCTTAGAGGCAGAAGGAGAGGTATATCAAACAGGTGGCTGTAACTGGAGTCACAACAGTGGGATATGAATGTCAGGCACTTTTGGAATCATCATCATAGAGATGGGCCTTGAATTGGCAGGAATGGAGGAGATGGCACAGAGAGAATCCACATGGAGCAAAAGGTGGGAAGCAGAATCTGGTGGAAGTATCAGTGGTGTGGTCAGAAGCCTGGGGCAAGAGGCTATAGTGTGAGTGTGTTGAGTGGAAATAGAACCAACAGGTATAGGCCACTTTTTCTTAGGAAATGTGGGAAAAGGAGGGTTGACCAAGGGTCTTTGTTTTTCTCTGACATACAAGAGTAAATTTATTGGGGTAGTCCTGCCACCTGAGTCCTGCTGAGGTATAAGTCCTGGTAGTTGCATGTTCAACACTGCCCGGACCTGAGATAATAGGATTATCTTAGTAGTATCTCTGGATCTCTCCCACCAGCAAATAGGGTGCTGCTGTCATGCCATGTCTGCCCTGGGAGCCAAAGCATCACGCTCCACCTTCCTAGTTAACTCGCCCTGGGTATGGCCTCCACTACTGGAGCAGTGCCTACTCCTGCACCCAAGTCTTGCTGGACAGGAGCCCTGGCCTCTTGCCTAGAGCTGAGTCAGCATCCTGTATCCGTTATAATCCCCTTCTCCATAGCACTGCTGTCTACTATCATGCCCATTAGCTCAGCTTATCGCTCAAATCACAGTAGATTGCTATGTTCTCTTGCACTTGACCATCCAGACCACTGGTCTTTCCTGAGTTGGCGAATCCTTCAGCTTCAGTGAGTTCTCCCGGCATATCCCTATGCAGGTGCTCCTTCCTCTTCTCCATACAGTAGGGACTCCTGGCAAACTGTGCTGCTGAGGTTGTGCATCTACAATGTAGGCAGGGAAAGGAAAGCAACTGCCAAGAGGATTTAAGATGCTACTGAGAGAGGGTAGTTGGTGGCTCAAGGTCCTCAAGAAGCCAGGGAGAATGAGCTCTGGTGTGTGGGTGTGCCTCATTACAGGAAGGCACACTTTGTCCCCAGAAATAAAAAAGAGCTAACAATAAAAAATCCTTCAATGCACTACACAGGCTTTTTGCTGAGGGTTTTGCTTGTATTATTATATTTAATACTCATACCAGCACTATACGGAGGCTCTATTATCATCCCCAATTTGCAGATTAGAAAACAGAGTCTGGAGCAATTCCATCACTGCCCAAGGCCACACGGGTGGTAAGTGATGAAGGTGGGGCTATAACCATGGCCTGACTCCGAGCTCAGGCCCTCAGTGCGTCCCGTTGGGAAGTGTGTGTGAGCGAAGAAGCAGGAGTCTGAGCTGCGGGAGCAGAAGTTGAGGGGCTAATGTTGAATGCCTCAAGGTCGTAAAGGAAAGGAAGTGAGGTCACCTCCAGAGACTGGGCTTGGGGAGTTTAGTCATCTTTGTAGAACTTAACGGGAGTAGAAAGGGTTGGAATGGCCACTGTGGGATAGTCAGGGGAGTTGACAACATGACTACAAACAATGCTGGACGCCAGCAGGGACCCAGCTGCGCTGCATAATGTGAATTTTGTAGTGGAACCCATGAATGCACTTTTACAAGTCTCTCCAGCAACCTTTCGCCGCCCACGCACATAGGACCACAGAAGAGCTGCAGTGCCTTTTGCTCACTCCCTAGGATTCCACACTTGATTCTAAGTCCGGAAGAGCAACATCATGTGCTGATGCACGGAGCCATCTGCAGAGAGGGGGATAATGGGATCCCACGGGGCCAGGGATGGGCCAGGTGGGAATGATGGAGGCTTGAGATGGGAAGGGTGGAGAGTTCACTGCTGAAGGGACTGACTGCAAGGAGGCCTGCAAAATCAGAATGGGACCTGGGAGAATTGTGAGCGGCTGGCAGGCTGGAGTGAAAAAGGAGCCATTTGCAAAAACACAGACTTCGATGTTCGCACATCATAGCAGCCTAGGAAACAGCCATTTCCCTGCTTACCTAGGGTGAGCAATAATTTGTGTCAGGCAAGAATAAAGGAATGCTGATTTCATTCTGTTTACTATCAAGAAAACTGGGGGCTGTTCAGGCTGGTAAAACATTGGGCCCTGTACAGGTCTGGTGTTTACGAACGAGGTTGTATTACAACCACACTCTGCTTTCCAAAACAGCACCCTCAGGAGAAAAGAAGTGAAGTCATTTTTCTTAGGAGGCAGAAGATTTAACATTGCTTAACAATAACACTTAACATCGCTTAGCCCTTAGCCTTAGGCAACCTCATAACTACCAAGTGCTGGGAATTGTCTTTTTCCTGTGCTGGCCAGCGTTCTGGCTTTATTTTGTGAAATGTCATTGAGCCTGGCAGCGGGCTGCATGGTCCCGCTTTAAAGATGACAAGAGTTCCATGAAAGCACTTGAGGGTGCCCCTTGACCAGAGCTGCTCACCTACGCCATGCGCTGTGGGGCATTTTCTCTCTGTGTCGATGACTCCAAATTTGGCATAGAAATCAATGTTATTGAATTGTTTCTAAAAACTACTGTGAAGCATTGCACAAACAACATAGGAACCCAATCAGTCAGTAGCATATTAAGTTCCCTATAAGGTTGGCCACCGACTTCCTATAGATGGATTTATTCCTATTTTTAATTAAAAATTTAACTCCATAAATATTTCAAAGCTCCCTGCCTCTGTGATGAAGAGGGATCCGGTGCCTACCGAGATGTGCTCGCCTCACTCTCCTGGCAGAAGGAGACAGCAGTGGAGCTGGTGTGATTCAATTAAGTGGACAGTAAAATCTCCAGGGGGAAAGACAAGAAACCCAGGGTAAATGTCACTGGCACTCAGAGCAGCATCTGCATACCTTTTCAGAAGTCAGCAGTGCATCTCTGGCCTCTGCTTTCTGCATCTCATTAGTTGAATTTGGAGCCCCCACCCGTGGACCAGGGCACAGTGCCTGGGAGGGAGCTTCACATCTCCTCTTTAGATGTGTTGCAGCGTCCCCATTTAAAAGCCACTGCTAGGGGTCCCCCTCGCATTTAGCGGAGCCTTATTTATTCTCCACCACGGCTGCCTCTGGTTGCCAGGTAGCTGCAAAGGTTTTTTGCACGTGCAACTAATTGTTCTCACTATTGTGTATGTGGGTGAGTGAACTTTTTGCCAAAATTATTTCCAGTTTGAGATGCTTCCCTTTCAGCTACAGTTTTATTCTGGGGCTGGCAGGATTTTGTCAATTCATACATTCATAAAGAGCCATAAACAGCATAAATGTATTACCTTTCTCAGAAAACCCCCACCACAGTGTTTAATCCTAAAATATACTTGTTTAGAGTCAGTCATGAGTGAGCATTTCAGGGATTAGTGAAAATAAACAAGACTTGGAAATTCAGAAGACTTTACGTTAACAATTACACACAGAAGCATGGCTGCACTACCGCAAAAGGCTGATTTGCTTGACTCCTTTACTCTAATAGTAGAGTCCTGAGGATGGACTGGGACCGTGCCTCCAGTTTCCATATTCTCAGGGCCTGGCACATACTAGGTGATCACCAGATACATGGTGAATGAATGAATGAGTGACATTTATAGAATTTTAAATGCTATTTCTGTGCCTTTGAATTGTACCCAAAACTCCATTTCTACACTCTGAGTGCAGATTGGTCAGGAAGATTTTAAACTATTTCCAGTTTTCCTTTTTTTATTCTCTCTCATAAGAACATTCTATTTTCCATCTGCCTTAACCACAATTTCCATATACTTCAACAGTGAAAGCCGGAAATCTTATATGTAAAACAAATTTTTGGAAACCACTTCCATTTTTAAAATGAAAGAAAATGTAACCGTCCCTCGGGGATGATTCCCCATTCCTTGGGGGAATGGTTCTAGGACTGCACCTCCCCCACCCCAGCCCCCGACCTCAGATACCAGAATCCACAGATGCTCAAGTCCTTGATATAAAATGGAATCGTATTACTATATAACCTATGCACATCTTTCCATACACGTTATATCATCCCTAGATTACTTATAATACTGAGTACAATGTAAAGGCTATGCAAATAGTTGTTATACTGTACGGTTTAGGGAATAATGACATGGGAAAAAAGTTTGTACATGATCAGTACCATTGTAACTGTGTTTTTTTCTTGGATATTTTCCATCTGAGGTTGATTGAATCCATGAATGTGAAACCCATAGATACGGAAGGCCAATTGTACTAAGCCAAGGAAAATAGAAACAGGAAGCTACTTACAAATGAGAAAAACTTATTAGACAACATCTCTTAAAGAAAAAACAGGAAGATAAATAAAATATAACTTTATAAAAGCTTTAAAAATATTGTATTTTTGGTGTCCTGCCTAATCAGGACAAAACTGCTTCTCTTCTAGATTTGAGATTTCATGACTTTTGAAAATAACGTACTATTTATAAGAGCAGATGGTCACTTTGGCTTTGCTCACTGTAATGTTCAGGGTGTTCGTTTTGTAAGATCACACACAGAGGTACAGTCAACATACAATGTCAAACAGTCACTCCATCTCTGAGCTGGCACTTTAATAGCTCAGCTTTGATGAAAAAGAAGCTCTACTTGGGGTCTTTCCCCCACCCCTTTAAAAGGCAATATTTGAAAACATTGCAGCTTTCAGCCTGGCATTAACCTGTCTTTGTTTCTCTTTTGGATGCATTAATTCTCACACTCTCCTCACCTAACTCCCATTGTAGCTGGACTGCATGCACTCTCGGAAAAGCTGTTTCTTTGTCATGTGCTACTGATGGCAAACTAAAATTCCCCTTCATCTCACCAATAACAGCACAAGCTTTCGAGAACCATATCTCATTTTCAAGGGTGTCTAGTTACAGTATGAGTGGATCATGTCAGGCCAGGGTGGCCCAGCAAACTTTCCCCACGCAGTTGTTTCTTTCCCCCACTGGATCTGTGCCTCTCAGCAATATTTGCTTACTGCCCTGAGAACAAGGTCAGATTCTAAACCAGGCACAGAACACCTTCCCAAGTTCACATTTCTCTCCTGCTTCTTAACACCCACATGAAACTTCAAGGTTAAGACTGGTCCGCCATTCCTCGTGGGTAACTCTTAGGACAGAGGATTTACTATTTGATTGTCTCTAAGCTTGGTGCAGGATGTTCGATACCATTTTTATAGCAATGGCTTAGGATTTCCATTTAGTATCCAGTATTCTTGCTGACATGTTCAATGGCAATGATATACTATTTTCTCCCCTTAAAAATAACCCACAAGTATTTCAATTATTAGCACATTTGTGAAGATGGAACTAGGGCTGCAGCAGACGGCAGCAAGGCAAAATTATAACATATTCCCTATTTCAAAGCCAGATTTCTATTTCATGTAGACTTCTCTAAAGACTTCATTTGTAGGTGAGCTGGAGATGGGAGACCCCTCCGTGATCTACCTGGGTAAGGATGCGTACTGCCTCTCCATTCCTTCAAAGCGGAGGTTGTGTGCATTCCCATCTGGACCCTTTCCAGGCACCTGTGGAGAGAAAAGTAATTAGAGATGAAGATCCATTATACACCCTGGTTACTGACAATGCATCTCGAAATTATAATCAGTGCACAAATGCTGTTGCCACCTGCCAAAAATCAACCACGGAGAAGCAAGCAAGAACTCTGCATTGCTATAGGAATTGATGATCAAGCCACAAACATGGTACTTAACAACAAAGTCACTTCTTTCAAAAAAGGGTCACTGTCAAACTGATTCCCTCATGTCCCCATGCCAGGAATATTCTGTAGGCTGCTAGACCATTTTCTTCTTCTTCTTTTTTTTTTAAACTGACTTTACTTTTAAAAATAGTTTTAGGTTTACAGAAACATTGAACAGGTAGTATAGAGACTTCCCATACGTCCTGTACCCAGTTTCCCTCCTACTGCTAGCTGACATTACTTTGGCACATTTCTTACAATTAATGAATCAATATTGATATATTGTTAACTAAAGTCTATAGTTTATTTAGATTTTTAACTAATGGCTATTTTTCTGTCCCTGGATCCCATCCAGTATGTTACATTTAGTTTTCACGCCATTATAGTTCCTCTTGGCTGTGAAAAGACCGTATTTTTAAAAGCACCTTTTCTGGCTGGGTGCAGTGGCTCACACCTGCAATCCCAGCACTTTGTTGGGAGGTCAAGGGGGGGGCGGGGCGGATCACCTGAGGTCAGGAGTTTGAGACCAGACTGGCCAACATGGTGAAACCCTGTCTCTGCTAAAAAGAGAAAAATTAGCCGGGTGTGGTGGTGCACACCTGTAGTCTCAGTTACTCAGGAGGCTGAGGCAGGAGAATCGCTTGAACCCGGAAGGCAGAGGTTGTAGTGAGCCCACATAGTGCTACTGCACTTCAGTCTGGGTGACATAACGAGACTTTGTCTCAAATAATAAATAAACAAACAAATAAATAAAAGTACCTTTTCCATAAAACCCTTCTTTACTAACCGGGGTTGCTGACAATCAACTGTCTACTCCACAGCATCTATGATGCCCCCTCGGACCACCCTGAACCTCAGTCCTCTGTCTTACGAATGGCCACACATAAGTGATGAACTGTTTTCTATCTAGTGTTGGTCTTTATTGTTTTTGTCTCTTCCTCTGTACTTCCTGTGTTTACCTTTCTTGGAGTCTTTTCCATCAGCCTCTGAGATCCTAAAGGGCAGTGACTGGCCCCAGTAGGTTTTCAATACTGTGTGTTAGCTTCTTGAATGAAAAGATATTATATCTCATCCCTCTGTAGCTATCATACCAACTAAAATCAGGATGAACACGGAACAGGCATTTAAAAGTACTTGTTGACTGATTGATTCCCCATCTGTTCACCTCAAAACACCCGGCATCACATGGACCACTCATGTGCTTGCTTTTGTTCTTGGGTATCCCTCACACAGGGGCATGGAAGGAGTAAATAGAAAACTTGGACTATCAGGTGGGAAGGAAGAGATTTTGCCAGTAAGCACAGGAAGTAACTAACAGTGTCAAGGTGAGTAGGGAAAATTTTTCTAGCTGGTACTCAACCACCTGGAAGTTATTTAGCTCTCCATAAAACCACCATTCCATCCCAGCTTGTGCAGACTGTGTATATGGGGTTGGGGATATGGGGAGAGATGTTGCAAAGCAAGTACACACGTGCACTTAGATTAAGAAAGACTATTCTTGGCATTTAATTATTGTGGGAGGACCTTTAGAGTGTGTCCTGTAAAACCTCTTTATATTTCATCAATAGGTGGAACAGGAGACACTGGGGTTATCTGAGAGGGCAAGAGTCCAGTGAGCTACTACGTAGGTAGGGATGAAGACTGTACATCTTTAAAGCAATCACAGACAGAGAGATTGAGAATTCTCTGCACTAGGATAAAAGCCTTGGTTTAAATTTCTGAACTTTCTACCAAAACCAGAGGCATGGATGATGACAGACAGGGGATAAAAACAATAGAAAAGGAAGAAGTGAAGGACAAACATTGTCCTCACCCATTCCTACCTAAGGTTTGCTTTCTTGTGTTTTTAAACTGTTTCTTATGGAAAGAGAATTCCTGCAAGTATCAATACTATGCTGAGGTTATTAATTGTGGTTGTTGGGAAATCACTATGCTTAAGTATCTATAGTATAGCTCTGGATATTCCAACAGAGCTTTTTCTTGTAGCTATAAAGTTCCAAGTTAATAGTTTTAGCACTGTTATCCAGAACTGTCCTGGCATAATGATAATAGCAGTCAGTATTCTGTTGCCTTGAGGAGACCACATGCCTGTTACTGTTCTGGTGCCTCAAGGAACAGATTATGTGTGTGTATATATATACACACATATATAATTATATGTATTTATAATATATGATTATGTATATATACATACAAATATACATATATACATATAAATATTAAAATATACATAAAATATACATATATAAATATGCATATATGTATATTTGCATGTATATACATATATATGTTTATATATAGTATACATACACACATCTATTAAATATACCCAATAGCATATAACATTGTAAGAAACGTAAGGTGATCCTTATTCTTAAGGAATTTTCCGTCTTGTTGGGAAAACAGCATTCAAAATGAAATAACCAAAGAATGAAAGAGGACAATGTAACATCAAGTGCCATTCAGGATGTTAGCAGCAGCAGCACAGGTGAGGCCTGAAGGTGTCAGGAAAAACTTCACGGAAGTACCAGAACTTGGACCAGGCTTCAAAAGATAGGCAGCATGCTTGTACATAAAAAATTATTCTGTCCTTCACTAATCGTGTGTATCTTTGTATGTTTCTCCATTGAAACTGCAACATCATTAATGCAGTCATTCACTGTATTCAAAGCAATGAAGAAATCCAGCGGGTCTTCTCATGGAAACAGGCCTGCAAACAAGTATGGTACAATGAGATCACTGTGGAAATCTGAGGAAGGAGGCAGTGGGAGTCTGCAGGAACAAATTCCAAAGTCCACCTGGGAGAGTTGAAGACAGCGTCATACGGGTGTTGAAGCGTCATCTCAAACCTGAAGATGAATGAGGAGGAGTTTTTCTGAGGTAGAAGGGTGTAGGAGTAGTAGGATAAGCCATTCAAGTAAAGAGCACAGAAGTGAAAAACCATGGAGGCATAACAAAAGGACTGTATCTTCAGGGAATTTGAAGATTTTGCAAAGGTGGAAACGGTGTGAAGAAAAGAAAACTATTAGCTGGTAACTATACTACTGTTGCTACTACTGTGGCTATTACTGTTACCGCCACCACTGCAATTTTTAAAAAGCAACTAGTTTTTAGATCAGTTTTAGGTTCACAAAAAAATTAAGAAGGTGGTATATAGATTTCCATATAGTCCCACCCCTATGCATGCATAGCCTCCTTCATTACCCACATGCCCACCAGTGTGCTACAACTGTTGCAACTCACTAACCTACATTGATACATTATAATCACTCATAGCCCATAGTTTACATTAGGGGTCTCTCTAGGTGTTACTCATTCTATGGGTTTGGACGAATGTATAATGGCATGCATTCATCATTACAGTACCATACAGAGAATTTTCAAGGCCCTAAACATCTTAAGTGCTCTGCCTATTCATCACTCCTTCCGCCAAGTCCTGGTAACCAATGATCTTTTTACTCTCTTCATAGTCAATTCCAGAGTGTGATATAGTTGGTATCATACACTATGCAGTCTTTTCAGATCGGCTTCTTTTACTTAGTAATATGCATTTAAGTTTCCTCCATGCTTTTTCATGGCTTGATAGCTCATTTCTTTCCAAGGCTAAGTAATATTCCAGGGTCCAGATGTAGCACTGTTTATTTAGTCATTCACCTACTAAAATACATCTTGGTTGCCTCCAACTTTTGGCAATTATGAATAAAGATGTAAACATTTATGTGCAGGTTTTTGTATGGATGTCAGTTTTCAACTCCTTTGGGTAAATACTAAGGGAGGTGACTGCTGCATCATATCGTGAGACTATGTTTAGTTTTGCAAGAAACCACCTAACTGTCTTCCAAAGTGGTGATACCATTTTGAATTCCCACCAGAATTCAATGAATAAGAGTTCCTGGTGTTCCACTTCCTTGTCAGCATTTGGTATGGTCAGTGTTCCCAGCTGTAGCCATTCTAACAGGTGTGTAGTCACATCTCATTGTTGTTTTGCCATTTCCTTGATGACATGTGATGTGGAACATCTTTTCACATGCTTATTTGCCATATGTATATCTTCTTTGGTGAGGGATCCGCTGAAGTCTTTGGCCCTTTTTTTATTTAGGTTGTTTTCTTATTGTTGAGTTTTAAGATTTCTTTCTATATT
Organism: Papio anubis; assembly: GCF_008728515.1. Classification (NCBI taxonomy): domain Eukaryota; kingdom Metazoa; phylum Chordata; class Mammalia; order Primates; family Cercopithecidae; genus Papio; species Papio anubis. The sequence continues at coordinate 89,457,029 of NC_044985.1, read as the reverse complement.
TTGGATACTTCATTATCAGATGTGTCTTTTGCAAACTTTTTCTCTCAATCTGTAGCTTCTCTCATTCTCTTGAAGTGTCTTCCACAGAGCAAAAATTTTTAATTTTAATAAAGTTCAACATATTTTATCTTCCACAGATCATGCCTTTGGTCTTATATCTAAAAAATCATCATCAAACCCTAGGTCACCTAGATTTTCTTGTATATTATCTTCTGAGAATTTATAGTTTTTAAGATTATTCTTGCCATAACTTGGAGGGTTCAGTGAAGGTCTGAGCCAGAGATTGTAAGAGCATAAACTAGAGGCTTTTTCAAAGGATGAAGACAAGAGAGTGTCATTAGGATTTCAAAGAGGTAAGATCAATAGGATTGACTGTGGATTAAAGGGACTGATGTATTTAGGATAATGCCCAAGTTTCTGAGCTTAACAACTATATGGTTTTGGTAATATTCACCAAAACAGGAATAAATGAAGAACAGATTTTGGAGTAGAGGTAGGAGGGAATATTTAGACATATTAAACTTGACTTGGGACATTCAATGGAGATGTCTGATAGTTGAGTATAATGGTTTGCAACTTAGAGAAGTCTGGACTAGAGATGTAGCATTGGAAAACGTTCAGCATACAGATGGTACCTGAAAGCTTGGAAAAGAATGCCCAGGAAGAGTCTATAGGGACCAAATAAAGGACAAGACACGCAATGAGGAGAGAGAGGAACACTAATACTATTCTTAGGAACACCGTCATTTAAGGGGCAGGCCAAAAACACTGAACCCAGGAGGAAGCCTGAGAAAAAGTAGTTGGTTCAGAAGAAAACCAGGAAAATGTTTTATGGTTGAAACCAAGAAAGGAATTCCATTAAGGGAGTGGTCAACAGTGTCAAAACAGTCAAGAGCTTCAGTAAGACAGGGACTGTGTGTTCGTGCACTTCACCCAATCCACCCTTCTTGCGGAGTGTCACCTTGAATTACAGAGCCTGGAAAGCTACAAACTACCTTTCTCTGGATTCCCTTGCAGCCAATGTACTGGCATGATTTAAGTTAGGCCATAACATTTGGGAAATAGAATTGAGGCAGTGGCCATATTTCCAGTTTATTATGGCAAGAATGACTAAATGAGAGAGATGCTTGGTTTTCCTGTGGCAGCTTTAGCAGCTGTAATGTTGCTAGTTTTGGGGGTGAAATGTAACTTTTATAGTTGGTCTTAGAATTGGTGGCAGGAGAGGTGGCTTTCTGATGGTGGCATCTTCCTAATTATGGTGGCTCCCGATATGCGACCCTGCAGTCTAAAACCTCCTACATAGAAATAGCAACAGCTCCCCCGGTAGCTCAGTTCTGGAGTGTGGCTTGGAAAATTATTCCTGAAAGCTTATCCAAGAATTTTTCTCTTTAACCTCCCTTATGGTTCTATAAGCTCATTACTATGGTGTAATAAGTGTATTCTTTCTTAAGCTACAGTAGACGTTGTTCTCTGCAACTGAACAGAGACCACTATAAAATCTGCAAAAATATTTTTTGGAATCGGCAATGAGATGGTGATTGGTGCTTTACTGAGAGTGATTTCAGTGGATTGATGGGGAGAGAAAGCCAGACTCTATGGTGCTGAAAACCCTTCTAGTTTTCTAATAAATAAACAAGCACTGATTGTACTGTCTTACGCTGTCACGCTTATGGAATGGGATTAATACTTTCAAATATGTAAACATGTGTTAGTGTCTCATAGGTGGAGTAACATGTGAAGTACCATAAGACAGAGGTGAGAAAAAGTCCTCTCCCTCGGGGATTCAATGTTAGTTAATGAAAATGATGGGGATACATTTCTGTTCCATTATTTAAAAAAAATAGATTTAATCATTTTTTTCTCCCTTATATGATTATTGTGGAAAACCACCCCAAAATGTTCTCTGTTAACATTTATAAACACATACGTATTTTATTATTTATTTATTTATTTATTTATTTATTTATTTATTTATTTTGAGAGGGAGTCTCGCTCTGTCGCCCAGGCTGGAGTGCAGTGGTGCTATCTCGGCTCACTGCAAGCTCCGCTTCCCAGCTTCACTCCATTCTCCTGCCTCAGCCTCCTGAGTAGCTGCAACTACAGGCACTCACCACCATGCCCAGCTAATTATTTTGTATTTTCAGTAGAGACGGGGTTTCACCATGTTAGCCAGGATGGTCTTGATCTCCTGACCTTGTGATCCGCCTGCCTCGGCCTCCCAAAGTGCTGGGATTACAGGCGTGAGCCACCGCGCCGGCCCCACATATATATTTTAATAGCATGTAGAGCTGTTTTCTTATCTGTTTATTATTGACAGTTTTGTATGTCATTGAATATATTTTAAAATATGATTTTTAACGGCCATATAATATCCCATTATATGGATAAATAATAATTCATGTGATCTCCTATAATCTGATGAATTTTTAATATTCTAGTTAGAACTGGTGGCAATATAGATTAGTGTGTTGGGTACAAATATTCTTGCAAAGAGCTGCAAATGGAGGATAGGAAATTGGAGATAGAGGGTTGCTAAAGGGAAGCCAGTTTTAAGAAGTTGTGGTTAAGTCCTTAGGAAGTCAGACGACTTGAAGAGGGAGTGAGGGAGAGAAAACAGACACAGGCATTTATAAGCTCACTTCTCATTTTTCTCTGTGCTCAACAAGGCTCAGAAATATTCCTGCTTGAAGAACTCCTTATTAGGTAATTTCCCTCATCACAAAAAAATAAGGTCAGCAGCTTTGATCCAATTAATTTTTCTTTAATCCCTTTATCTTACTTGGTATCATGCAGGGTTTTTTTTTCTTCTTTTTAATGTAATGACCTAAATATATATCTGATAGAAACAATCTTGACTTAAGCCATAACAGAAATCTAGCCTTTTACACAACAGTGTAACGTTAGAACTTACGCCTGGATTTGGGGCATGTTTATCTTTCTTTTACTGATATAGCTCAGGAAGTGAAACTTCAGAGAGCTTTTCAAAACAACTTAAAGCGCTCATACCTCGCTGCGCCTTGCACGTGGTGACCCTCTTTGGCTGGATTATGACAGCCTGTGACAAGCCTATCAGGAGGGCTTGGTGTTTGGAAGGAACGTTGAATTAAGGTGCTTTTAGTCCATGGGAGTTCCCCCAATTTCATTCACTCAGTGCCTGCTGCCGGCTGGGGTGTTAAGAGCCTTGTTAAAATAAAGCTATTAGTCTTTTCTCTACAAAAGCAAAGAGCTTGCTGCTTACATTCAGGGTTCCTTAAATTAGTATGTATTTGTAGCCTGGCATTGCTAGAATCAGCAGTTTCATCAAGCAATATCCTAAAGAGGCCATTTAACCTCCCAATATTCCCCATTTATAGATTAATGGCAGAGGAGAAGATATAATGCCTTTTCAAACAGTTTTAAACAATTCATTAAAAATAAAAGAATAAAGTACACAAGATTTTTCTGCAAATGTCTGCTGATGAAAAGCGGAAACAATTCAAAATTAACATGTTTTCCAGTTTCTACAGGTTAGGACACATTTTTGCCAATGTTGTAATTTATGTCCTCTAAGCCAATTTTCCTCAGGAAATTTAAAAGCTGCTGTGCTGGGAGAGGCCAAAGTTGCAATATGGCTTATTCACCTATATATAACATCCTCATTTACAAATATGTCTTAGATCCATTACAAAAAAATGAGTTTCATGCTGCCAGACACATCATAAGATTAAGATGCAAAGTATAAAAATTTAGATGCCATTTTAGGAAACGTGCCTTTCATTTCAAGTTGGTATCATGACAGATATTTTGGAGCAGTGTTCCACATTTCCAAAAGCTTTCTTCTAATTCCATTGCTCTTACCTAGTTATAGATTTGGCTGGAAGATGTTTAAAGGAATCAATACAATAAAAACTTCTAAAAAGTTATAAACTTGGATTTCAGCATCTTCTAATATTAAGACATTTTGCTAAAATGCTATATGTTTCTAGGGGAACTAAGGGAAATGCTCTATTTAAACAAAAGGAAGCTCATCAAAATAGGATGTTTAATTATTTGTCTTCGGCAATATGTGGTATATTATGCTGAGCTACGTATTTACAAATGTGTTATCCAGAGAGGCGAAAGAACACACGCTCATTCAAACTATTGTTTCTGATGTGTTTGTTTTCTGTAATTTGATTTCAGTAATTTTGTCAAATAACTGGGTATTCAGCTTATAGACTAGTCTAGAACATCTGTTAGTTTAAAAAATACAGCAAGTAAAATATTTTAAAAATAATTCTTGGATAAGTCTTTTAACGATTCTGTGCCTACATTTTCCTTCCTTGTAACATGTCAGGGTTAAAACAGACATCCTGGAAGTCCCTTCTAACCTGTGCACATTTATAAAAATTATCTTGCATCATTTCCACATTTATGTTGACCACTAACACCTCATTAATATAGTAACTGTGTGTAGACACATGATGATTTTATAGCAGAATGACAAAGAGAGCAAAGCAATCTGCAAAGTATGAAATTATAAAGTATTTATTGGGATTTAAGCATGAAATCTTATGGCAGCACCATCCAAGTACTAGCTGCATGTACACTGGGCTATGGCATCTTAATAACCTGAACTGTCTCTGTTATGATTGTCTTAGCAGAAAATAAAATCAGACATCTCCTTCCAGCTCTGTTTGTGTCTGGGCCTAAGATACAGTTACCATAGAAACTATGATTGTGGATACAATTTTACAAATTTGGCTTCATCTATCAGATGCACTTTGTGTGTGTATGTGTGTGTATGTGCACGTGTGCGTATGTGCCTTGCCAGTAAGCTCGAAGAGCAAACTCTGGTTCTATGTCTTTAATTAAAGAGCCAGACACCATTCCTCATTTCCTATCCCCCATCTGTCTACCTACAAATAGAGAGATTGTAACACTGGCTAAAATGTAAACTCATACTTGAAAAAAGACAAAGGTCTGATGAAAAGAAAAAGGCATTGGGAAAAGCATTTCCTAAGAAATCTGTCACCTGTCCTATATTCTCCAGGAGCAGAGTAAACAGGAATTTGATATAATCTTAGTGACTTTAATCACTAGATGCTAATATCTAGTACTTACTAAATTTGGTTTCTAATTGTTCCATGGATGTATTCCATGAGTCATTCACTCCTTGCTGTTTTGTTTTATTGTACACTCTGTGACAGTGTTATTCACTCATCCCAAAAGAGACAATGCTAACCCTCAAAATAGATTCAATTCTTAAATGATATACTAGTTCATATTATTTCTTATACTGTCCCTTTTAGCTGATAAACTCTATAAAGCATATTCATTGACCAAGCTCTCTAGCATATTTTAGGTATACTTCCATTTATAAAGATTAAACATAGATATAAAATATTCAGCTTTTCCAAATGTTTCTTTTTTCTATTTCAGCCAGTGGGCAAGTTCTGGTCACTTCCATTTACAATTACTAGAAAGAACGGACTCTCTAGGACACTCCACTATCAGTATCATGAGTTGCAATCAATGCCACTGTTTCCATCTCTGCCTCATTTCACACATGAGGAAATGAGAGTTCAGAGATCATCAAGAGACTTGCCTAAGGGTCACACAGTGGCAAAGTCAGGATTTGAACTGAGATGTGTCTGAACCCAAAGCAACATTTTGCCCCCCACAATGCTGCTCATATATTGGCGGTGATCATTATAGTTATTGTCACTCTGTTTCGTAAATGAAGAACTGAGATGAAGGACTAGAAAGTTCAAACGAACCTATGGTGGTGATGCGATGGGACGTGTGAAAGTGTCTCTGACTGTCTGCAAGTATTCTCAATGTGTTTGTGGTCTTCCTAGCCATATCACTGAACTCCAATGGCCTAGTAATATTTATTTCTTATAGCTGGAGGCATTAATATTTGTGTAGATACTAATTTTTTGGTATAGCAAAAGTGTTTCCTAATAAAGAGATATGTGTTATGAAAATAGCCTGGTTTGGCCGGGCGCCGTGGCTCACGCCTGTAATCCCAGCACTTTGAGAGGCTGAGACGGGCGGATCACGATGTCAGGAGATCCAGACTATCCTGGCTAACATGGTGAAACCTCGTCTCTACTAAATATACAAAAATTAGCCGGGCGTAATGGCGGGCACCTGTAGTCCAGCTACTAGGGAGGCTGAGGCAGGAGAATGGCGTGAATCCGGGAGGCGGAGCTTGCAGTGAGTCGAGATCATGTCACTGCACTCCAGCCTGGGCGACAGAGCGAGACTCCATCTCAAAAAAAAAAAAAAAAAAGCCTGGTTTGTGTAGAGTTTTTTTCAGTTATTCATACATGGTGTCAGTCTATTTATTTGGTTAACATAAGATCTCAGATTGTAAGCTTCCTGAGTGCTAAGACAATGCCTCCTTTTGGCACCATTGCATTCTCAAGGCCTGGCATATCATCTTTGTATCATTCTGCTCATTAATATTTACTGAGTCAATGAAACAGACGTCTCAAACATCTATTCAGTGGAAGTTACCAGAAAGAATGAATCAGATTTCATGCTAGATTTTTGGTCCAAACCTGTTAAATCATAGAAAACATATTATCAAAATGTTTTCAAGGGAGCTTTACCCTCATGACATCTGTTTTATGGTTATGCCTTATTAAGACTGCCACATTTCTTTTGTTTACATAGTCCTGGCTTTTCATATTCCTTACAAAATTAAAAAAAAACCTATAAATAGTCTAATAATTTAGATTTGAACTTGGATCTGGAGTATAAATCAAAACTGTTTGGAATCTAAATTATGTAATTGCTTAGCGTGAGGAAAGATTCCTATGAGCTCAAAGTAGCAGTGGACTAGGAGAGGAACCGTGTACAATAGGATGAATTACTGAGCACATAACTACTGTTGGACAGAATGGCTACCTCATTATGCAGTGCTTACTGGAGTCACAACATTATCAGACCTGTTCTACCATTCATGCTGGAATCAGACAGGCATTTTCCCCAAATTTGTATTAACCAAATGATTTTGTGATGACTGCAGCAGCTGAGTTCAAGTTCTAGGAAGATGAATAAAGACAAGTTGAGGAGAAAGGAAGAACTGAACAGAATACCTTCTGAAAACTGATGTTCTTATGTCAAAACCTGGTTTGGAAAACCAAGCCAAATATGCATACATACATACACACACGCACACAACTGAATAGTTTCCTGTTAACTAGAGAAAAAAACTCAGCCTGTTAGTCTGGTATGCAAGGCCTTTAGTAACCCATAGCAACCTAACTTTCCAGCTTTATCTTGTCCTTCTTACGCGTGCTCAATGATCTTATTGATCTTATTAAGAATTTTATGGATCCCAAACATGTACTTTTTTTTTTTTTTTTTCCCTTTGGAGACAGAGTTTCACTTTTGTTGCCCAGGCTGGAGTGCAATGGTGCGACCTCAGCTCACTGCAACCTCCGCCTCCCAGGTTCAAGCTATTCTCCTGCCTCAGCCTCCCAAGTAGCCGGGATTATAGGCATGTGCCATCACGCCTAGCTAATTTTATGTTTTTAGTAGAGATGGGGTTTCACCATGTTGGTCACGCTGGCCTGGAACTCCTGACCTCCAGTGATCCACCCACCGTGGCCTCCCAAAGTACTGGGATTACAAGTGTGAGCCACCGTGGCTGGCCAGCCAAACATGTGCTTTTTTGCCTATGGCAGGATATCCATTCAGTTTTGGTAGCTCTGCCTGTCATCAGGTTAGTGCCATAAACATGGCAGGGGTTTAGTAAACGCTGATTGACCGAATGAATGAAACAAAGAATATTGTTCTGATTGGCTGTATTCATTGCCACGAAGGGAAAAAATAGGTGGATAAAAGTAGTAGATTAAAAAAATAGGGGCGGGCACGGTGGCTCACGCCTGTAATACCAGCATTTTGGGAGGCTGAGGTGGGTGATCACTTGAGGCCAGGAGTTTGAGACCAGCCTGGACAACATGGCAAAACCCTGTCTCTACTAAAAATACAAAAATTATCTGGGTGTGGTGGTACACGCTCCAAGTAATTCCAGCTACTTGGGAGGCTGAGACAGGAGAATTGCTTGAAGCCAGGAGGTGGACGTTTTAGTGAACCAAGATCACACCATTGCATTCCAGCCTGGGCAACAAGAGTGAAACTCCATCTCAAAAAACAAACAAAAAACAGATTATGTGAGCATTAAAACACTCAAACAGAGAAGGGAGCCTGGAAGAAGGGGTATAGATAGGGAAAGAGGAAAAAACCCAGAGAAACAGAGAAAAGTTGCAAAAGGGAATGGAAACTATGAAAACAAGCTAGATTATGACAATCTACTCTAAATCTTAGCATACAGATAATTCCTGTCCTAAATTTCTTTCCATTAATCAAATTCATGGATCAATCAGAACACATCACTCCTCTACCAGCATGGGTAACACAGACTTTGCTCTTCTGATTACATGTATATATAGCATCCTACTTTCAATGTCTTTAAAATATGATTATTTTAAGTCAACATTTAAAGGTAGATTTGATATAATCATTTAATTGGGCATTGATTCATCTACACAGAACTCATTACTGAATTCTTCAATTTCACCAACATAATTTCCTTCCAAATTATCTTTTATCTAGATGCTGGAAGTGCAAGTCCTGTGAAAACTTTGCCAAAATTAAAAGCTTTTAGATTTCTAATGCTGGCTGAACACAAACCCATGGAAGATTGTTGAAGAACACTGCATGCTTGCCAACTGCCAGATATGACTGCTTTTCACATAATTAATGTCATTCTTGCTGCTCAAGTACCATTTCCATCCTCTAATAATTTGCACTAATAGAGGAAGTTTGCATCCTGCAAAACCACCGTGGCTTCTACACACCTTTTTAATCAAAATAACGACAATGGACAAAGGGGGCTGGTTAGAAATGTTACTGCAACCCTGGGTAGAATTTGCTTTGTCACTATTTTCAAGCTCAAAAACCTGTCCAAAGGGCTCACTGCATTGACTATTATTAAGTCAATTAGACCTTGGTGCTTTGATTTCAACAGCATTGAACCATATGAATTTACACCCAGAAGAGAAAAATATATAAAATGAATGTGTTGGACAATTCTTCTACCAAAAGAAAGTGAAAAGAGAGTATTTTTTAAAAAGCAAAACCAAAAGATGAGCAGATGCAAATATAGGCCCAGGTCCCGTGAAATATGATAATTGTAAAATACTTTAAGCTGCAGCTTCCAGTAAGAGGAAGTGATAGACCAGCTGCAAATCATAACCTCAAACCTTCCAATTCACAGTGTTTTTTTTTTTTTTTTTATTATGCTCTTGCAAAATCAAGAACTCTGCTCGGGATATAAAATTATGCAAATATACAGCAAGCAACAACAACAACAAAAAATCAGCCCAAGTGTCTCACATGAGCCAAGAAATGGATGTAGCACGATGGTGCTGCACACCTCACATGCCGTGGAGGAGGACACAGAGTCCGTGGTTAGTGGGTTTCTAGGAACCCTCTCCCTGACTTCCCTGTAAGCTGAGTAGTGATACTAAAATGAGGAAAGTTTGGGTATAAGGAGAGAACTGCTGAGTCTTTTCCCCTCTGTTCCTGAGTTACTTTCGAACTAGTGAAAGGCTACATCAAAGCCGCATACTTCTTTGGCTAAGATGGCTTTGAAAAAACTTCACCTGAGTCACAGCTAACGGTACTTGGCCGCTCTGTGAAGTCCACCTAGCGGAGATCTGAGGATGCCACTTGAGCAGAACACGTTAGCTCTGTGCAATGACCTGGGGGAGGGGTGGGGTTCGGAACTGGAGACTGTTCAGTCATCTGATCAAAGCTTCAGAACCGGATATCTAAGCTACTGAGGAAATAATACAAAGGATACTTCAGTGTGGGTTTTAGTGGCCATTGTTAAAATAAAAAACAGCTGGTCATCAGTTGTGACAGTTGTGCTGCTACTTCGTGAACAGTCTGGCAGGCCCTGGGGAAAGGACAGAGTGACCAGCAACGGCTGGCTTGGAAGCGTGGATGCTGATGGGCCCCTGACCATGGCCTTGGAGGGGCTGTGCACATACGTGCTCTAGAGGGTGATACCTAAAAGGTTAAACCGATTTTCAAACTACCTGTCCTGTTTTTAAAATGTGCTTGCTGTCTAGTTCCTGCATACATATTAAATGAGTGATGTATCATCAGATACTTCATACAGGGTTTTGCAATGATCAAAGCATGTTCTCAGATATCATCTGACTCAATCCCCAACACTACCCTGACCAGGACAAAGGCAGGTGTTGTGAATTCCTCATAAGACTACTTCACTCAAAGAGAATGACACGGCAGGGAGGACAGGTCAGACAATCCTAAACGCACCATCATTCCCAATGCATGTCTGATTCCAGCATTAATTACTTCTTTTTTAAAATTATGTTCTAGGCTACATGTGCACAATGTGCAGTTTTGTTACATATGTATACATAAGCCATGTTGGTGTGCTGCACCCATTAACTCATCATTTACATTAGGTATATCTCCTAATGCTATCCCTCCCCTCTCCCCCGACCCCACAGTAGGACCCGGTGTATGATGTTCCCCTTCCTGTGTCCAAGTGATCTCATTGTTCAGTTCCCACCTATGAGTGAGAACATGCGGTGTTTGGTTTTCTGTTCTTGTGATAGTTTGCTGAGAATGATGGTTTCCAGCTGCATCCATGTCCCTACAAAGGACATGAACTCATCCTTTTTTATGGCTGCATAGTATTCCATGGTGTATATGTGCCACATTTTCTTAATTCAGTCTATCATTGATGGACATTTGGGTTGGTTCAAAGTCTTTGCTATTGTGAATAGTGCTGCAATAAACATATGTGTGCATGTGTCTTTATAGCAGCATGATTTATAATCCCTTGGGTATATAACCAGTAATGGGATGGCTGGGTCGAATGGTATTTCTAATTCTAGATCCTTGAGGAATCACCACACTGTCTTCCACAATGGTTGAACTAGTTTACAGTCCCACCAACAGTGTAAAAGTGTTCCTATTTCTCCACCTCCTCTCTAGCACCTGTTGTTTCCTGACTTTTTAATGATTGCTATTCTAACTGGTGTGAGATGGTACCTCATTGTGGTTTTCATTTGCATTTCTCCGATGGCCAGTGATGATGAACATTTTTTCATGTGTGTGTTTGCTGCATAAATGTCTTCTTTTGAGAAGTGTCTGTTCATATCCTTTGCCCACTTTTTGATGGGGTTGTTTTTTTCTTGTAAATTTGTTTGAGTTCTTTGTAGGTTCTGGATATTAGCCCTTTGTCAGCATTAATTAATTCTATCTGGAAACGGCATGAAGAGTCTCTAGTTGAACACCCACAGGCAGTGGTCTCAGGCCTGCACACAGTGTGGTATAGTGGTTGGGTTTGAATTCTGGCTCTACCACTTACTGACTTTGTGATCTTGGGCAAGTTAACTTTTGAGCCTCATTTCTCTCACCTGTAAATGCGATTAATAATAATACCTACTCAGATGAGGATTAAATTATATGATGAATATAAATCACATAGTACATCTCACACATAGTCTACTACATGCCAGTAAATCTTCATTCTTACTATTGTAGTTACATTGAATCTGACCTTTCTATTGGTTAAAAAACAAAACATAATAAACAAAAACACTTGGGGAGAATTTCTTCCCTGCCCTATAGAATTCATTTCCATGAACGCTCTGAGCAGATCTGGCTTACAGAGCTAATGGAAGCTTCTTCACCGATACTATTCCGAAAACGGTATTGGGAAAGAGAGTGAGGAGGAGAAAGGAGAAAGAGACAGACAGAAAGGGAGGGCATTATAGAGAGAGAACTCTTACTTTCTCTTATGAAAGTGCCTCTTTTTTATACTATATGTATACAAGATGAGTGGCTGGAATAATATGACACATTCAGAAGGATGATGTGTGTGTTGTGTGTGTGTGTGTGTACACACATATGTAACCATCTTATTGTTGCTTACAGAAACTACTCAATGCCTAGAGAAAAGTCTAATTCTTAAGCATGGCATCCAAGCCTTTCACAATCTACTGTCATCATTGTCATCCTCATCAGTATCACCATCCTTCATCCCTATACACTCTCACATTTCCTTACGTTGGTTCAAGCTTTTTCCTTTCCCCCTCTCTTCTATCACCAGGTCCTCTGGGAAGCCTGTCAGACAGAACTATTCTTTTTGTTTTCTGAGAGCCTACAGTATGTCTTTGTAAATAATACTTACCTAGACTGTTATAAGGAGGTGGTTTGTGTTTTTGTTTTTCCTTCTCCGTTGGATCATCAGTGCTTTGAGGACAAATAATCACGCTTTATTCATCTTTGTAATACTTCTTATCTCACACATATGCTCAATACATGATTAAAAGAATAAAGCATCAACTAAATGAAAAAAGTAATATTGAAGGCGAGACGTAACATAGGCAGGCAGAGAAAAAAGTAATCCTCAACTACCCACGGAAAACAGACTTGGATTATCCTAGCTGGGCTACCTCAAGGTGCTATTAGCAACTGAATGCAATACTCCAATTCATGTGGGAACATGAATTCTACCAAATGAAATCAAGAAACAGCATTTGTGATTTAGGCATTTAACAGTGCAAATATGAAATATGTGTTTTATTACATTATTGAACAGTTTGGGATCACACATAAATACCAGGACCATGTGTGTGTAGTCCTAATGACTGGATGAGGAGAGAATGACAGCTGGCTTCCTTCCCAGGGTACAACAGGTTGTGTGCACAGGTAGAGAGTGAGTCCACCTCCAACTGCTGACCTCAGACATTTTACTATAGGGTCCATTGGTGGGTTTTCCTAAATTAGTGCAACCCCCAGATTTAGCCCTGCAGTCTGGCAGAAGGCCCCTTCATTGCGTTTTCAAGTCTGAAAGCATCCTCAGTGTCTGTGTTCAGAGAGATGCTCATCCAAGTGCAGTTCTTCCAGAGAAGCAAAGGTACAGAGTCTGAAGGGGAAGCATTGCATAGCAAGGGGTCAGCAGACGGGAGAAACAAAGAGAAAAGAAGAAACCAACACTCGTCATGACTATTTCTATGCAAAGAAGCCAAATTCCAACTTTGGCAGCTAAGCCATTGAAATTCTGGTTGAGTGCCATTTATATGATTTCCCATCTTTAAGGAGAAGAATGTTTATCTACTTACTTAAGGGTCTATTCATTATGTCCCAGTATGGCATGAATGTTGAGCGTAAGCAACACCTATTTATTATCTAGTACTGTTTTGCACTGCTTTAGTGGGCTCAGTTGGAGAATTGTGAGGTGATTTACAAACATTAGCCTAATACTTTAACACCCCTAAGAGGTAGGCAAAAGAATACGTAAGGCTCTCTACTCATCAATATAATGAAATTAAGAAAAGTGAAAATTTAGGATGAATATTGCAAAGAACTTCTTATGGTATAATCCATTAGGATGAAGGATAATTTCCCAGGGGGAGTTGATTTATATGTTAGAAAATGTACAGCACCCATTCATAATGTATTTGTGACAGATGTAATGCCATGTCCATCTATAAATCAGATTTACCTTCTGTTTGAAGCCCCAGAACCCTTCCTACTGAAGGCTATCCCCAGGGGCACTGACCTAAGATGTTTCACATCCAAAGGGCCCAATTACTAAAAATCTTCCATCTTGTAATTGGGTTTTGGTATGGAAAGTAGCACCAACATTAATCCAAGTCACTTGGAAGTAGAGAGAGTTATATTCCTGAATTTGTCCATTGGTCCAATGTAGCTTTAGGGACAGGTCTCTCCGAGTATCTTCCTGAAGGGTCACGTGAAACTTACTTTTACTTTGCAGACAAGCAACAATGCATAAATTACCCTAACAACCCACAAGTGAGTTACTGATCAGGCGATGATCCCTGAATTTAAATTTACAACGTTCACAAGGGAAACATCACTTTCAATTTGAGGGTCAACTGTGGGGAACAACTCATTCAAAGAGTGGGTAGAATCATCTTTCCTTAGGAACAGAGATCAAATACCATAATTCACAGGGTGGCAAAACTCAAGTGAGTGGGAGCAGGAGAATGCAATGCTGTGGAAGAAACAGGAATAGAGCCTCTTTCACCATACTCCTGGGGGACACAGGGACCTGTGGTTCAAGTGTTAATCGAATCATTTCTTAAAAAATCAAAATTCAATTCAGCCTGCATCATTTTCAATAGCACACAACTCAGCTAAAAGACACCCTACGCTTGTTCCACCTCACAATTCTCAGTCAATGAGAATTCAAATACCTCCTCATAGCTAATACCTTTAATGGACTACACTCCCCACCATTTCCCAGGTACTCCTGAAAACCAAACTGCAAGAACCTATGAAAAGAGAGTGAGCTTATTCAAGGTTTTTAGATCCACTCCAGTTTTCATTAGGCCTGCTGCCACATTTTCATTAGACTCACCTTGATTACTTCTCAATCCTACCCTGGGTGAATGCAATATAGCACCATTGGCATGTTTATAATCAGAAAGGAGAAAACACCAGGAAATGCAATTTGGGGTATAATTCTCTCCTAGTAAGGCCCCTAAGAAAAATGATCCAACACTTTAATGTGTTTCTAATTACTAATTTCTGTGAGTTATTGAAATCAGGGATCCTCAAAATGGGAGTGCTTGGCTATTGCCTGAGGAATTGCAGCAAAGCAGAGAGCACAGAGCCACCTAGGACAGGAGGAGGAAATTATAAAGGTGACAGAATGAACTCACTACCTCATAGGGAAGAGAAACCTTTTACTGGATAATGTCTTCCAATACCTTGTTCTTTGAGTGGGCTATTATTTAAATACTATGATTTAAAGAGATCCATTACATCAATATTTTCAGAAGGAAATATACTTCTTATTATGCTACAAACAAATATCCTATTAATGGTATTATTACTGTGTGCAGTTTGAACCAGAATATTCACATGCAGATTACAATGAAGAATACTGGTCCTGCTGTTACGTGTATCCCATAACAGAGTTGCAAACTGCTGTTAGTACACATCTCTAAGGATGGTTTAGTTTTGAAATGTCCTATGACATCTTTTGGCATGGAGAAAGGACCCAAATAAAGAGTCTGAGGACCACCACTCTGCTCCCTCCCTACCTATTGACTGGGGCCAACTCTGGGGCACAGCTGCACAAGGACGGAGTATGTGTTAAAGGAAAGACCGGGCTTGGATGTCTGTGATGTACATGATTAGTGGCTGTTGTTACTTCCTCTTTCCATTAATGCAGAGCTCGCAGGTGGGAATAAGCCATGATATCCTCTGGTGGGAACATGAGAAGGGGGCAGAGCAGATTTGATTTTGGGGGCAATATGTCTACATGGTAGATGTGGAGCTAAGGGAGATGCAAAAAAGAACTCCATTTTACTCTGTATACACTCCTCTGTAAACTGGAAACTCATGTGTCCCAATTTTGAACACATTTGTGAATATAATAGCCTCTGGTTTTGGCAGTCTGGAATGAAATCATTGGCCATCTCTCCCGAAAATCACTCTCTAGAGCTGGGCTGTGAGAAGAACATAGCAAGTTAGACCAATGCCAATCGTTTTTATTGTTTTCTAAGCACGAGGAATACATATCATCTATGCATCTTAGAAAATTAGAAATAACCACTATGGGGAAGAATGGTTAGGCTGGGTGCAATGGCTCAAGCCTGCAATTCCAGCACTTTGGGAGGCCAAGGTAGGTGGATCACTTGAGGTCAGGAGTTCAAGACCAGCTTGAATGGTGAAACCCTGTTTCTACTAACAATACAAAAATTAACCGGGTGTAGTTGCGGGCACCTGTAATCCCAGTTTCTTGGGAGGCTGAGGCAGGAGAATAGCTTGAATCCAAGAGGTGGAGACTGCAGTGAGCCGAGATCATGCCACTACACTCTAGCACTCTAGCCTAGGCGACACAGCAAGACTGTCTCAAAAAAAAAAAAAAAAAGGGGGGGACTCCATAAGACTCCATAGTTCTGATCCAGCCACCTTTCTGGCCTCTGTCCACTCTCCCTCTCACTCACTCTCCTCTCCACTCCTCCAGCTTCCCAAGCATCTTGCTCCCTTACCCTTCTCTGACCACTTCGTAGAAAACAGCATGCCTTGCCCAGCCCCTTAGCCCAGCTTGATATTTCTTCCTGGTCATTATCATGGCCTGATATTTACTCTTTACTTGTTTATTGTCTATCTGTTTTTACAAACATAAACTCTATGAGAACAAGGATGTTGTTTTCTTTCCCTAGCACTAGGACCAGTCCCTTGAAAATATTCAACAAATCAATATTTGATCAAGTGAAATGGTTATAAACCACTTTCCTAAACATGCACGTCTCTTCTTCTTTCTTTTTTTTTTTTTTGGCTTTTTCACTTTTTCTCTTTTATCCCTTTTCCTTCTCAGAGACAAAAAAATTAATGCACAAAGTAACCCAGTATGGGAAGTCTTTGTAAATGCTTTTACTAGACTCTATTAGAGGTGACTTTTTTCATCTCTTAAAACACTGAACGATTAGCCCCATGTGGTGGCGTGCGCCTGTAGTTCCAGCTACTTGGGAGGCCGAGGTGGAAGGATTGCTTGAGCCCTGGAGGTTGAGGCTGAAGTGACCTGTTTGCACCCCTGCACTCTAGCCTGGGTGACAAAGCAAGACCTTGTCTCAAAAAAACAAAAACAAAAACAAAAAAACACCCAAAAAACATTGAATGTTAAAATCTATATCTTTTTTAAGTTTAGTATTTATTTTCATAAATTTGAAAATAATTCTGGTTACAGAGGGGTGATTTCATTATTTAATTAACACTTATGTTTCCTGTTACTGATGTTTACACTGGATGATAAAAAATCTTTTTAAAAATTAGCCTGAAAAAATACACCTTGATTCAAATGTAATTGTTATGAATAAAGGTATAGTGGTAAGAAAATGGATTTTTATTTTCCAAATTCAATTAACCCATGAAAATTTTCACACAAAAGAACATCTGGTGGATAGGAGAATAAAATAAGCCATCTTCAAGTTCTGTACAGAATATGAACTTCATTTATTTGTCTTCTGTCATCAAGGTATAAAACAGCTTATCTGGGCACTGGGGTGTTCTTCCTACCAGTCTCACTGCTAAATTGTTTTATTTATGATCATTATTTTCCTTCTGCCTTCCTTTGGGAGAAGAGAATACGAAAATTAAAATTTATAAATTCAAAACATCCACATCTTAAAGAAAATATGTCTAATATTTTCCTTGAGTGAAAAAAGAGGGATGGCCATATTTTGCTTTCTTTTCTTTGCAATGAAAGTTGAAACAGTGATTTTGTGTTATTATAACACTCATCATTTCTCCCTCTAATTTGGATGGTTTTTAATAAAGCTCCATTGATTCCACTGAAAGGAATTCCTCCTGGCAAAAGCAGAACACACACACTGATTGCTAAATATGCAGCAATTATCATATTCAGCAGCATACTTTAATATCTTATTTATAGATGTATCTATCTATAATTTGCTTTAATTAAGTTGCATTGATTTTAATGACAGGAGCGATTCTCACAGAAGGGGCTGGTGTCATATGCTCCCATGAGTCCTGGTCTATCGCACTTTTTAAAGATGTGGTCTGATGCCTTAGTGATCTTCCTTAGGCTCCGGACAAACTCATCCTAACTTAGCGAAGTTTAAGGGAACTTTCCAGTGTGCTGACACCTCAGATTTTGCCCTCCTGATCACAGGATGGTGTGAATTAATACGTAACTTTGTGCAATGAGAGTGGCAACCAAATTTCAAAATAGTTTCATTGTGTATAACTGCATCACTAGGAAAATGTTGCACTATTAATTTAGACAACTACCCTCTGTAAGGTGTGGCTAAAACAGTGTTTTGCCACTCTAGTAACTCTGAACCATTTCCCCCCCTGCATTGCCAATAACAATAGTTGGCTCTGAGAAGGATACTGAGACTTGAGCTATTTTTAAATTCTTAATTATTTTCCATACCCCTTCTGGTATAAGTCTGAGAAAACTGAAACCAAGAACTTACAACAGTTTTGCCTTTTATGACACCTGTGTTCAAAAGTGATGGGACTAGGTGGCTAAACATAACACAAAGAAACATGACAATATCAAGTATATTTTTAAAACCTCTAAAATATGACTCATCATGACCAGAAACGATTTCTTTTCCTTTTCTAATGGATGAAGAAGTAAGCACTGCTTCTATAAATCTTTGCACCTCAGAAGGTGCCAACATTAATTTTGTATAAATTATCCATGTTCGAATGCCAAGGCATGATCACAAAGGAACACTCAGAAGACAGTTATGCCAGCGCATTCGCAGATTCTGGTCACCATTTTTCACTCACTGATTATTGCTACAAGTGTTGATTAATAGTGGTGTTCATGCTGCTAGAATGCATTTCCCTGGAGGTGAAGAAAACATTCAAGGAAAAAAAACCAGAAGGAAAGATAATAATCAACCCATCCTTCCGCTTCTCTGTAATAACTCTGCAGAGAGCGTGCAAATCATGGTTCCTGATGATCTGTTAGCAGCTTCTGAACCATTTCACTAAAAAGATCATCCATATGCATCAGATCACCAATTTGTCAATCAGTTTATAAGGCAATTAAATGTTCCTTAATCTCCTCCCTCTCTCTTTGGAAGAGGATAAAATGATATAAGCAGCAGGGGTCTGAGAGTGGTGTTAGGACATTTCATATCCAGTCTCTCTCCTGTGTCTCGGTGCCCTGTCTGAATGCTAGATAAAGCTTCAATGACAATAATGTGCAAGACTGGAATTTACCAAGGCTGATTAGCTTAGTACTTATTTTTCTCTCATCAGTAATGTCATCCCTCTTATCCATGGAGGGAAACTAATGAATTGGATTTAGAGAGCAAGAACATTTCTTAATAAATGCAATATGACAGGAGATATGAAAAATACAGATGAGAATACAGCAGGGGAAGGCTTGCATGCCCAGGCGATTCTACTTTAGACTGTTTAGATCTCAACTCCAAGAGCCTCTGATCTTGAAGGCTATCAGTTTCCTTTGTCCAGCTCAATAAGATCATTTCCTGCTTCATGTTTCTCTCTCTGGGTGGCTTTTCTCATCATTAATCCTATGATGTGTTTTTGTTCTTCTAACTCTTAATTGTCTCTAATGAGGAGCAGACCATCAATGGCCACATTTGCAGTTCCCCTCTTGATTTAAGTGGAAAGACTAATTAGTATAAATTATGGTGAAAAAAACCTGAGTCCCTCCCATAAGTTGGAAGAAGAAAAAGCAAGTGAATTTACAATATTATATCTTCTTGCAGAGAGTATACAATTTAGTTCTTCCACAGCAATCAGGTTTAGGCTCGTGTTGGCTTTTCCGTAAATTCTTTTGCAAAGGTCACAGTCTACAAACAGATATTGAAATTTAACCTTTCAGATCACAGCCCCTCTCCTTGGACATCTCATCTTTCACTCACCTCTCACTCTGGCGTTTTCTAATGGTCCTGCACTACATAATTCCTTTACAACAATTCTTATCCAGGTGGGTTATGCCTCTAGAGTCATCCTTTCTTTCTTCCCCATTTCATCTTCTTGAATTGTCCAGCATGAGTATCTGTGCGGCCAGTCCAGGAAGATATTTTCCATTGCTTTATTCCTCAGTGGAAGCATGTGCAACATTTTGTAGGGATTATGAAAGAAAGGAATCCAAGTCAGCTCTTACCCTGCTAACCATATACACACCAGAGACATTTTGCCCCTCTCTGAACCTCAGATTCTCTATCTCTAGTTCCTCAGGAGGGAAGGGTGTTGCCTGAAGAGGGCAAATCTCTGGCAGCTGAAGTAATAGATTCTGAACCCTTAGCTATTGTACTAACTAAAGCACACTGCATTCTGGAAGAAAGCCGACAAAGCAGAAAGGAGAAAATAAAAACAAAAAGACAGTAATGAATCAGCAAACATTTAAATTATTTTCCAGTAACCATACAACCCTTATTTTTGCTACAATTGAACTGACTACTGGAAAGTGGCATTACATGTAAATTACATCAACATCCTTATGATATTGGCATCTACTCCTCATCCAAAAGTCTTCAAGTCTTGTTTAACCCTTCTGTGGGTAGCAAAAGACAGGTCTCAAGCATAGGATAATACATTTTTCTCCAAACTTCACTAGCAACATAAATGTGGCGGAGAGAACTTGGTTTACTATTTCACGAGTTGCAGCTGTAAGGTTAGATGTGCACAGCATTTCCTCTCCACACGCTCTGTGTGCCACTCTTTTGCATCTTGTGGTGGGAATGTGCATAACCTATGGATAGCATTTCTTATTCTTCACAGTGTTGTTGGGTGGCACCTTTCTTTGGCCTGCCTATACCAAGGTGGCAGTTGGTATAGTTTCTCTGTGATCTGTTATTATTTTTCTTTTTTTTCTTTTTTTTTTTTTTTTTTGGGGGCCGGAGTCTCACTCTATCACCAGATAAACGCAGGAGTGCAGTGGCCCTTTGATCTCGGCTCACTGCAAGCTCCGCCTCCCGGAGTTCATGCCATTCTCCCGCCTCAGCCTCCCGAGTAGCTGGGACTACGAAGCCACGCCACGCGCCCGGCTGGATTTTTTGTATTTTAGTAGAGACAGGGTTTCACCATGTTAGCCGGATGGTCTCGATCTCCTGACCTCGTGATCCGCCCGTCTCGGCCTCCCAAAGTGCTGGGATTACAGGCTTGAGCCACCGCGCCCGGCCTTATTTTTCATTTATGCTACCAGATGGATACCAGATGGGTAATTGTAGCCAGTGCCTCTGCTCTAAGTCCACACCAGAGCCCATGGGCATGGACCTGTCAGTGAGCTGACTCTAAAATGGCGCTTCAAAGAAATACTCCTCAAAACTGTATGCATCTGTTCTCTACTCAAATGACCCTTAAAAAATGAAAAAAAGAAAATCCTTGTAGACCAGCTTTTCTTTAAGTAGATATTACATCCATAAGAAAAAGGGAAAATAACCAGCGGATAACCAGATAGTGGCTTGTGGATGTCAAACTCATTTCTACCTAATGGCACATCCAAAAAGCTACTAATTCAAATAGCCATGTCAGTAAAGAAAGTGAAGTATAATCAATAGGTTTCTTTTTGGTGATAGCCTCACAATGTAGAGTCCAATTCCCAAAGGGCAGCTTTTACATAACATTTTCTGAAGTTAAAAAGGAAAAAAAGTAAGTGAAGAAAAAATCTAAGAGCTTTGAAAGGCCTAGTGATTCCTACAGAAGAACCCAGAGTACAGAAAAAAAAAATGAGTGAAATGGTGGCAAAGACCTGTTGTAAGAACTCTTCCCTAATCTGTTTCTCTTAAACTGAGCCTTGGTTGTCACGCCCGACAAATTACATTTAAAAAAATATCCTGATGGATCATCTGGTTGTTTCAAGTGTGTATTTCAGCAGTTCATTATGAAAGTTTATTTTCTAAATTAACTACAAATAAAGTGGGATCTTCTAGCCATTTTCTCACACAATGCTGTCAGCTATTTTCTTTCAGCAGACATCAAAGCAGATCCCCAGTCCATGCCAAGCTCTTTTCCTGGAGAAGTTCTGACAAACAGTTATGTGTTCCCTTAGGTTACTATGGAAACAGTTACTTTTCAGGTCTTCCACTTACAAAGGTAACATCTGCATTAAAATATGTTGGAAGTTAATTATTTTTAATGCTCAAGTAGAGTCATGCCACTATAGCCATATCCATTATTTCAAAATTCATAAACATAAATTGACTTAATCTATAAAAATACTTAAATGAGGTGCTCACCCTATAGGTGTAATTGCCAGCCTGTTAGGTAGCCACTTGGAACATTGTCAAAGACACCAAAAGAGATGTTAGCAATGACCTACTTGCTGGCATTCCTCGTTATGCTAGCTTGTTGAGTATTTAAGACTGTGTCATGTCTGACATGAAGAGAAGAGGCAAGAGATGAGAATACAGGGCAGGTCTCAATTGATACGTGCTTTCCCTTTGGAGACTCATAGATGATTCTGCCTCCGTTACTCATCTGGGCCATCAAGAATTCAAACATTTGTTGAGGGGCAGCAAAGTACTCAGCATGAGGTTGGGCACAACATAGGGCTCAAATGTGCATGAGTTATTAAATAAGTTGCTTGCTGGTACCAGGCAGAATGTGGTTAAGTTTTACTTCCCGGTGCAGACCGGAAGTGGTAGAGAAGTACTGTCAGGGAGAGGGAGATGAGGCTGGAGCAGCTGGAGAAGGCTTCATGAGAGGCTACTGTGACTGTATAGATGCATGAAATGTGAGCACAACCTCTTACCAGGAAGACCAATGGGATGCTGTCTAACTTAGCTTCTGGATCACTCACACAGACCATTGGCTGCTGACTATAATAGCTAGCTGTTTGCAGGGGACTGTGGATGAGTAAGAATCTTGATGCATGATGGGCCATGAGTAACTTCTCAAAAGCAGTCAATCCATCTCTGATGCATCATGTAGGTGTCATCAGCTACTTGAAAAAGGTAGTGAGATGAGGACTAGGCTTTACAGTAGAGAGAATTGGACTTTGTATCTGGAGAAACTTCTGTGTGACTCCTAAGATGAGTATGGTAGGTCTCGATCCTCCTCCTTTTCCTGAGAGAGACCTAGAAACAATGCTGCCCAATGCAACAAGCATTTATCAAGTATGTACTCTCTATGATCTAAGAATGGAAAGGAGGCTGCAGGGAAGGTTGAGACAGATTCTGATGAAGGCTATTGCCTTATTGCCTTTGCCTGGCCTTATACACTGACACAGAAACAGTAGGGGTCTAATGGTTGACCTCTGGGAGGTTTTCTGTGGCAGAGGAGTACTTGAGATAGCCACATCTTTAACTGCCCCTTGTCAGTTGTCACCACAGAAAAGACTACTTAGTATACTGTAGTCAACCGAAACTCAAACATTAATGATTTGTTTTGTCATCATCCTCAAACCACAGTTCACCCATATAAAAGAAGTAAGAGCTAAGCTCTTTTCTCCTTTACTGATGTTGGTCACGTACCACAGAATTTTTACAAAAAAGCCTTACTGCAGTAAAAAAAAAAAATGACTTTTTCTATTTTTTTCCCCTTGTCAAAGGCCTGTTCTACAGAAGGTCATTAGGTTGTACTGACAAGATTTGTGCTAACCCACACTCCCTCCAGTATGTATGTGTGTGTGTGTTTATGTTTCCAAATAGATTGTTTATCTACTCCATTATCTTTCTGGAAGCCATACTTCATTGCATCAAGCATATTTATCAATAAGAAATGAATGCTATCCTGGGAACTGATTTGTTCAAGGTAACTTTCATTATAGTTATACTTGCTGTGTCTGATGATGCTTCTACACTTGTGCTATTTTATTTATAGCTGCAGACCTCTCATTTGACTTCTTCACCGTCTACAAGCCAAGTGGTATCTCACTGACCACTTGTGTCCCCAAACAGAATTTACCTGGAAAGGGGGTTTGAATATATGAGTACAGAAATCATTTTAAATGATTTTAAAATTACTACCCATTATTGATAAAGATTGGTCTCCCCTACTCCCTGCCACCCCCAGAGGCCAAAATAAAGGCAATAAAATTGTGCTTTGGGCATTGCATACCTTAAGAGTTAACTATACAAAAATGCAATAATTACTAAAGACAAAGCACTAAGCAGAAGTGGTAATCTTGTGCATTTAGTTTTTTTCCATGTCAATTCAGCATCTTACATTATTTTCTTCACTAGAACTAAAAAAGGTAGTGGTATGGAATGTGGCATCTGTCTTGTTTGTTTCCAAGTCAAAAATGAAAATGTGGCCAGGCAGTAAGTGCCGTAAACAGTAGACGAGCAGTTGGAGATCAAGGTTGAGCTTGCTATCAAGTTAGAGTCATGCTTACATTACTGAGGCCCCAGAGCTGCTGCAGACTTTCTAGCTGGCATACTTCTGGGCATACCTGCTTACTAAAATTTTAGAAAACAGGGCCACAAAGGCAAGTACTCGTTGTAAAACTCTATCTGGCAATACTGGAATCACCTTTGTAGTTTTGATTTTCAAAGCAAGGTTCTGTCACTACCATATATCAGGGGAGCAGTAGAATGGGCTGGACCGTGATAGCTGCTTACAGTGGGTAGAAGTGCACATCCACAATCCCACTACAGACACCCAGATGTGACTACGGGTACACAGAGGGACAAGGATAAAAAGACGGATCTGAGAAGAAAGGACAGATTAGGACAAAGTGTGAAACAATCTATGTTCAAGATTGTCCATGACGAGTTAGCAAGCATTTGGGTCAAGTCGAAATGGGTGAGCAATGTAGGTTAGGGAATTCCAGCAGAAACTATAATCCTAGTGTTCTGGGGGTACTGGAGATAGCAGCCTCAGTGGAAGTCTGATACTGATAAGGACATGGAGCCCCAGACCTTGAGAGAAGCAAGGGCAGGGTGGGGAGTATCATGAAAATCAGAGTAAGACTGGTTTGATTCTAAGATGATTTCTGAAAAAGGATCAGATTTTCCTGCACCTTCCCGGGACTGGGTACACATCAGGGACCCATAGGCAGAATCCAAGTAATCATATCTGCTGGAGCGAAGGGGCTGGAAGGGGCGAGAGTCAGGCCCTTTGTTGAAATTCTCATTGAGCTGGAGTTGTCACCAAAATGAAGGGTGAGTATTAGTTCAGTGTGAGAAAGGATAAGCCTTCGATAATGCTGGGTCTCATGTGTACTGTTCTGAATCTGCAGAGAGAATTTCCTACTGTATTCTAAATATGATTCTGTTATTAGGTTAGCATCCACACTATAGACCTCAGTCTAGGAGCTAATAAAGTCATGCAACAAATATCTCTATGTCTACAGCAGGAACTTTGATTTTTATCTTTAACAATTACAACAATGCACCTTGACAGACAAAATAAAACCTTTTTGTGTTAGAAGGTAATTGTAAATACATAACACCCAGCATTATATTATAATTATTTTTTACATCTTTAATGTTAAAACAAAAACCTCTTAATTCTCTGAATTTCTTTGGCCTTTCAGCTTAGCCCTACTGAAGTTATGGTGACATGTAACTAGAAAACCAGCTTTGTTACTATATTTTCCAGAGACCCTACTCTTGGAGTGGTATGGAAACCAATGTGAAAGTTTTACATACCATGTCTCTTGTTTTCAGGACCATTTAAAGAAAAATTAGGAGTTAACCATGTAGGAGGGGAAAAAAGCCCTAGTATTTTCCAGTCATACCATAAGATATGCATTGCTTTACTGTGTGTGAATAAGAAAGTTGCAGCTAAGAAAATGGGCTTTGTGAGGCAATAAAACTGTCCTGGTTCTTGCCATGGTACATCACTAAGAAATCTCTTATTCTGAAGAGGTTTAAGTGTGTTGATGGGTATCAAATTCTGAATAAAAATGGCAATGTGAGCATAGGCAATCTACTACTGATCTCCCAGATTCTGGCTGAAATGATCAACCACATATGAAACAGGTGAAACATGCACCAGTGCGAGTCTTTGAGGAATATGTATTGGAAATAGTGCCATGGGTTGGGCAGAAAGGAGGGCATGGTGCCAGCTCAAAACCAACCCTTCCTGGGGAGCAGGCAGAGGAGGCTAAGCCTTTCATTAGAAGGGTGAGGCTGGAGGAGAGGTTATGAGACTGAGGAGATTAACATGGGGCTTTCTGTTATGTTGGAAGTGGCAGCATTCCGAACAGCACACCTGGAAAGTCTTGGATTCTCCAAGTAGCTCTAACCGTGGAAAAAATCTAAAAGATAGAAAGTGCTCTCTCTTCTAATTAGATGGGAAATAGTATGAAGGTGAAGGGCAGACACAGCCACAGGCAATATAGGATGAGAGGGCTGGGCCAAACAGAAGTCAGGGCATGACTTCACCCTGGAAAGCTCACCCCTTATCCAGTGATTTCAGCAAAACCACCTGCAAAACTAAGCAGGCGCCAAGTTCTCCTCCAAGTATTGTTGAGGGTTGTAGCTCCACTCCTGTTCTCTCAGCTGCTGAATTTCTAAACAGGAGGTGTGAAATAACATCAGACAGTCCTGGTGTTGAGGTTTGAGGAGACTCTTCTACAAATATTCAGATGTAAGGTGATGAGAATCAAGGAGACTTCAATCACTTCATTTAAGGTGCTTTCAAGCAAGAAAACAGCAGGAGACTAACATGAAGCCATCAATAAAATAGAACACAAAAAAGGTTTGGCAAAATGAATGCAGAGACCAAAACCCTGACAAATGTAGGCAAAAAATTGGAATATCGTGAACAAAGAAAGAAGCCCCTAAGATCCAGACAGAGAAAACAAGTTACTTAGAAGAAAGAAAAGTTAGATAAACCTCAGATTTCTCCTTCACCAATATTAAAAACCAAAAGATAATAGAATTTTCAGGAAAAAAGCCGTGGGAAGTAGTCAAGTCATTCATTACAAAAAAAAATTTGTTATGTACTTCAAACTTCAACCCAGCAGACATTCTTATAAGTATTTAGATTTATATATAAAGAATATTATCAGATTTTAAGGATTTAAAAATATACTGCCTACATATTCTTCCTGAACTAAAATTACTCAAAAAAAAAAAAAAAAAAAAAAGGCAGGTTATCCGAGAGATGAATCAAAATAAAGAACTGGGCAATGGAGCTGTCACAGCAAGGAAGGACTGGCATTAAACACTGCATATAATCCCTGGATAGTAGGATGTATGTCACATCAAAAATATTTTAAAAATAGAGATACACCTTCTTTAGAAACACAACTTTATCTTAAATGCCACAGGTTAAAAAGTATAAAGGAAAGTTGTGATAACACAGTCATGTTACTTTGTTTCTTTAACATGGAAGGGACTCAAAAGATTATTTTATTTTTGATGTTGATAGAGAAAATATGCTAAAGAATATTTATAAAGCCAGTATGATTGAAATTACTAAAAATCATCAAAGGAAATATGGTACGACCAGCCTGGCCAAGGTGGTGAAACCTTGTCTCTACTAGTCAGGCATGGTAGCAGGTGCCTGTAATCCCAGGTACTCAGGAGGCTGAGGCAAAGAATTGCTAGAACCCGGGAGGCAGAGGTTGCAGTGAGGCAAGATTGCGCCACTGCACTCCAGCCTAGGCAACAGAGCTAGACTCCATCTCAAAAAAGAAAAAAAGAAAAAAACATACACACACACACACATAGTACATGGGGTAAGAAAACAGAAAAGGGTATATAAAACAAAGCCTAAAACAAGATGACAGAAAGGACAAGAATCCCAGTTATCATAACAGATAGAAATGAGTTAAACATTTCTTTGGAAGAAAAAGCCTCAGAATGAATCAAATGACACAATTCAACTTTTAATAAGTGATAGACCTAAGAAAAAAGGGATACTGAAAGGCCTCAGAACCAAATAGTATATGGAAATTTTAACTTAATATCTGTGTTTAACAGATAAACAAAGTGATAAATAAGTATTTACAGTATCAAAAAGTATAATTAATAAGGTTGTTTTACTATATTTTCTCAATAGTAAGAAACACATTTCTCATACCTAAATATTTGTAAAACTGAAATGTCTTTTAATGTAAAAATTTACCTTTAATGCGATGGTTTTCTCTTTTTTGTTCTCCTTTTGAAAAGCTGTTAGTAAAAATTTATTGTATGTATAATAATCGGTGCTGACTTATATTTAAGGAAATATGGTATGCACATATTTATTACCTACTAATGTGCCAGTACCACAAGCCAAGAGATTTTTGTCTATTTTGCTCTTTGCTATCCTCCAGCACCTTCATGGTGCCTGGAATATATAATAGGCACTCAATAAGTATTTATTAGAGAATACATACTTACAGAAAAATCATTATTTTGAATTTAATTAATTTTTTAAACGACAACAGTTACCATATATTATGCCAACTTTTAATAAATGCCACCAGGCAAAAATGGGAGAAGTCACTGTCCTTGACTACAGAGCTTAAAACCATACATTAGTAATAAAAACTTAAATAAAAAACCTAATAAAGATCATATAAATCATTCTTGATCAAAGGAAAACTAAAAAGTCTTTAATATTACAGAATACTTAGAAAAAAATAATAAGAATGCTAGCATATTATCACTTCCAGAAGTATACCTAAACTAAGTTCAAAAGCAAATTCATTGCCTTAAATTATATTGTTTTAAAATGATACTGAGACGTACGTAGAATAAATAGCTGAATAATTCAAAAAGTAGGTTTGTTTCATTTCTTTTTAAGGAAACAAAATAATTAATGAAGTAAAAATAATGAAGTAAAAAATGAAAACACAAAATAATAAAATACACTAAAAGGTTAAAAATCTCAAAGAAATATAGGTAATTTTACAGAAAAGACAGATTTCCAAAATTCAGTAAAGGAAAAAAATCTCCTTTTCCAAATATCTGTATCTATCAGAAAAGCTTAAAAAGGTGTCAAAGAATTACCCAGGAAAGAGGATCAAGGTAGATGTTTTTATGGATGAGTTATTTAAAATCTTTACAAAGAGATAATTCCTACATTATAGACGTTGTTACAAAGCACAGAAGCAGATGAAAAGCTAGCCAGATCATTTGGCAAAGGTAATGTAACCCTTCTGTATAAAACAGCTAAAGTTAGAAACAAACAAACAAAAAAACCTACTTATCAATTTCACTTACAAGTAAGATAAAAAATCAGTAATGAAATATTAATCCCTGCGCAGGTCTCTCTAAAGGAAAAAACAGACAGCATGTAAGTATAGACTTATTTTTTCAGAACTGCAAGGGCTATTCAACATTAGTATATTCATATAAACTCTCACATTAATAGAAAAAGGAGAAAAAAATCATATAATCAAATATCCCAAGTTTGTTTACCCAAAAATAAAAGTCCTTAAATAATCTATTGACAAAGTTGGAAAAAAAAAACCCTGAATGAAATTTGACAGTAAAGGTTTAATACTCTTCTTTCCACATCAAGAACCTTAACAAGTTAGGAGTGACAAAGGCAAACATTGTAATAGAAAAAATAGAAAATTCATAAAAAGAAATATACATGGCCAATAAACCTATGAAATGTTTATTCTCAGTTGTAATTAAGAAATGAAAACAACATAATTGATATTTGTCATCAAATTGGTAAAACTAGGAAAAATACAAAAATTGTTTGTTTCAAACTCAATTTTAATAGGGTTACTCTAAAATCCATATAAAACAGACCATTAATATTTGTTCAGTGTATTAATGAATATGCTGCTGGCAAGAATATAAACTTAACAACATTCATAGGAAAGATGAGTAATATGTGCCAAATTTTAAATAAATTTCATGGCCTCATACTAGATAATGAGCATCTTATATTGATTTATGATAAAGAACTAATAATACAAATACTTATGTCTAAGGCTAATTATTATTTCACTACTTATAAGAAACAATGAATACAACTTAAATGTCTAATAATGGTAAAGTGATTAACTAATTACTTAATATCCTTTCTAGAAAATACTATGCATTAAACATTAAATTCACAGTTTTGAAGACTGTTTAATGTCATGAGAAATTTTCAAAATATAACAAAGTTAAAAAAGTGGCTTAAATATAGCATATTCAGAAGGATCCCAATTTAATTACTACATAAGTTATACATACGTGTGTGTGTGTGTATGTATAGAAAGAAAACACTCCAAAACATAAAACAGTGTTCATTTCTTGGGTGGTCAGATAATGAATAATTTACATTTTCATTTTAACACTTTTACCAATTACCTGAACATTTTAGAGCATGTATTACTTTTATGATAAAAACTTGTTGTCTTCCAGGCCTGAGCCTCCAGTCATCCCCAGCCAGAGCTATTGAGCCAGCAGCAACTCAGCAACTCCCTGGACAGAGAGCCTCCAGGGGCAACTGAAAGCCTCTCTGTCACTGCCTCTGCAGTGGAAGTGCCCTTGCAACCCTTGGACTGACAAAGGAGCAAAGAACCCAAGTGCTTTAGCACTTGTAGTCGACCCAAGGAGAGGAGGACAGACCATCTCCCATGGTTCCCACATACCCACCACTACTCATCACCAGACAAGGAATCCCTGGCTTGGGCTTGCAGCACAGACCCTCCCCATCCCACTGAGGGATTACTGACCTGCATCTCTCTAGGGCAGAGGCTTCGGGAGACAAACAAAAGACCCTTGGCCACAATCACTGCTAAGGTCCCTTCCTTTTTTGCCTCTAAGTTAGGGGAGGAACATAAACACTCAGATCTCTCCAGAGCTGCAGTGGGCAGACCAGGAGTGCCAAGCCATTATCTACAGCCAGCACTGAAGAGGGAGAGAACCCAAACTTTCGGAGCATTGAGGGAGAACATAGTTGCAACTATGAGGAAACACAGGGGAGCCACAAAACCAAGCAAGAGTCTACCAACTGACTAATAAGCCTAAGTGCCATCTACTGGATCACACCCCAAAGCTTTAACACCAAAAATGCCTTGCCAACATACCCACCTCTGAAACCAGAGATAAGAAGTCAGCTTCAAATACCCTGCACAAAGCCTCAGTCCAGTGAAAACATCCAGAAAAGAAGTCTATTGACTGTACTCAATCTACAATGCAGTAAATGGAACCACCCACATGCAGAGATAAGAAAGAAGCAACAAAAGAACTCTGGTAACTCAAATGGCCAGAGTACCATATGTCCTCCAAACAACCTCACCAGGTTGGCAGTAACACCAAAACTTTTTTTAGAAAAAAAGGTCTCTAACAAGAGTTCTTTAACCAGGCTGAACTGGCTAGAACAACACAAATAGAATTCAGAATATGGATAGGAATGAAGGTCATTGAGATTCAGTAGGCTGGCAATACCTAATTCAAGGAATGTAAGAATCACAACAAAGTGATACAGGAGCTGAAGGATGAAATAGCCAGTGTAAAAAAGAACATAATGGGTCTGACAGAGCTGAATAACACAACAGAAGAATTTCACAATGCAATCATAAGTATTAACAGCAGAATAAACCAAGCTGAGGAAAGAATCTCAGAGCTTGAAGACTGATTCTTTAAATAAGACAGTCAGACAAATGAACAAAACCTCTGGAAAGAATGGGATTATGAAAAGAGACCAAATCAGTCATGCCTGAAAGGGAGGGGGAGAAAGCAAACAACTTGGAACATGTATTTCAGGCTATTGTTCATGAAAATGTTCCCAACCTTGCTAGACAGGCCAACAGTCAAATTCAGGAAATACAGATAACTCCTGCAAGATTCTCCATAAGAGGATCATCCCCAAGACACATGATCATCAGATTTTTCCAAGGTTGAAATGAAAGAAAGAATGTTAAAAGCAGCTAGAGAGAAAGGGCAGGTCACCCACAAAGGGAATACCATCAGGCTAACGGCAGACCTCTCAGCTGAAACCCTACAGGCCAGAAGAGTTTGGCAGCCTATATTCAACTTTCTGAAAGAAAAAAATCTTCAACCAAGAATTTTATATCCAGCTAAACGAAGCTTCCTAAGCAAAGGAGAAATAAGATCCTTTTCAGATAAGCAAATGTTGAGGGAATTCACTATGACCAGACCTGCCTTACAAGAAATCTTGAAAGGAACATTAAATATAGAAAGGAAAGACTGCTACCAGCTAACACAAAAGCACACAGACCAGTGTCACTATAAAGCAACCACACAGCCAACATAATAACCAGCTAACAACATGACGACAGGATCGAATCCACACATATCAATATTAACCTTGAATGTAAACCGGCTAAATGCCTCACTTAAAAGGCACAGAATGGCAAGCTGTATAAAAATGTAAGACCAAATGACTTGCTGTCTTCAAGAGATCCATCTCACATGAAATGACACCTGTAGGCTCAAAATAAAGGGACAGAGGAAAATCTACCAAACACATGGAAAACAGTAGGGGTTGCAATCCTAATTTAACACAAAACAGACTTCAAACCAACAAAGATCAAAAAGATAAAGAAGGGCATTACATAATGGTAAAGAGTTCAATTCAACAAGACCTGACTATCCTAAATATATATAAACCCAATACAGTGGCAGCCAGATTTGTAAAACAAGCTCTTAGAGACCTACAAAGGGACATAGACTCCCACACAATAATAATGGGAGACTCCTACACTCTACTGATATTATTGGATCATCGAGGCAGAAAATTTATAAGATATTCAGGACCTGAACTCAACATTGGACCAAATGGAACTGACAGAACTCTATACAACTGTCCACCCAAAACCAACAGAATATACATTCTTCTTATCACCACATGGCACATACTGTAAAATTGTCCACATAATGGGACATGAATCAATCCTCAGCAAAATCATAACAAAAACACTCTCGGACCACAGTGCAATAAAAATACAAGTCAAGACTAAGAAATCACTCAAAAACGTGCAATTATATGGAAATTAAACAACATGCTCCTGAATGACTTTTTGGCAAATAATGAAATTAAGGCAGAAATAAAAAATTCTTTAAAACTAATGAGAACAAAGACACAACACACCAGAATCTCCGGAACACAGCAAAGGCAGTGTTAAAAGGGAAATTCACAGTAATATCTGCTCACATCCAAAAGTTAGAAAGATCTCAAATTAACAACCTAACATCACAATGAAAGAATTAGAATTAGAGAAGCAATAATGAATCAACCCCAAAGCTAGCAGAAGACAAGAAATAACAAAAATCAGAGCTGAAATGAAGGAAATTGAGACATGAAAAACCATTCACAAGATCAATGAATCCAGAAGTTAGTTTTTTGAAAAAAATTAGTAAGATAGATAGGCTGGTAGCTAGACTAATAAAGAAGAAATGAGAAGATCCAAATAAACACAATTAGGAATGATGAAGGGAATATTAGCACTGACTCCACAGAAATAAAAATAACCATCAGAAGCTACTATGAACACCTCTATGTACACAAACTAGAAAACCTAGAAGAGATGGATAGATTCCTGGACACATACACCTTCCCAAGAGAAACTCGTCCCCACTTCATTCTATGAGGGTGGCATCATTTTGATACTAAAACTAGGCAGAGACACAACAATAACAAAGCTTATAGCCAATATCCCTGATGAACATTGATGCAAAAATCCTCAACAAAATACTTGCAAACAGAATCCAGCAGCACACCAAAAAGCTTATCCATCATGATCAAGTAGGCTTCATCCCTGAGATGCAAGGTTGATTCAACATATGAAAATCAATATGAGATCACTTGGACACAGGAAGCGGAGCATCACACACCGGGTCCTATTGTGGGGAGGGGGTAAGGGGGAGGGATAGCATTAGGAGATATACCTAATGTAAATGATGAGTTAATGGGTGCAGCACACCAACATAGCACATGTATATATATGTAACAAACCTGCACATTGTGCACATGTACCCTAGAACTTAAAGTATAATAAAAGAAAACAAAAATCAATAAATGTGATTCATCACATAAACAGAATTAAAGACAAAAACCACATGATTATCTCAATAGATGCAGAAAAGGTTTTTGATAAAATTCAGTACCCCTTCATGTTAAAAACTCTCAATAAACTAGGTATTGAAGGAACATACCTCAAAATAATAAGAGCCATCTATGACAAACATACAACCAATATTATACTGAATGGGCAAAAACTGGAAGCGTTTCTCTTGAAATCTGGCACGAGACAAGGATGCTCTCTCTCACCACTCCTGATCAACAGAGTATTGGAAGTCCCAGCCAGAGCAATCGGGCAAAAGAAAGAAAGAAAGGGCATCCAAATAGAGAGGAAGTCAAACTGTCTCTGCTTGCAGATGATATGATTTTATATCTAGAGAACCCCATAGTCTCAACCCAAAAGCTCCTTCAGCTGATAAACTGCAGCAAAGTTTCAGTATACAAAAATCACTAGCATTCCTTTATGCCAACAACAGCTAAGCTGAGAGCCAAATCAGAAAGGCAATCCCATTCACAACTGCCACCAAAAGAATAAAATACCTAGAAATACAGCTAACCAAGGAGGTGAAAGAGCTCTACAATGAGAAGTACAAAACAGATTACAATTACAGTTACAAAGAAATCAGAGATGACACAAACATGGAAAAACATTTCATGTTCATGAATAGGAAGAATCAGTATCATTAAAATGGCCATACTACCCACAGCAATTTACAGATCCAATGCTATTCCTATCAAACTACCAATGACATTCTTCACAGAACTAGACTATTTTACAATTCATATGGAACCAAAAAGAGACCAAGTAGCAAAGACAATCGTAAGCAAAAATAACAAGGCAGGAGGCATCATGTTACCTAACTACAAAGTATACTACATGGCAACGGTAACCAAAACAGCATGGTACTGGTACAAAACGAGACACACAGAGCAATGGAACAGAATAGAGAGCCCAGAAATAAGGGTACACACCTATGACCACCTGATCTTTGATAAAGCTGACAAAAACAAGCAATGGAGAACAGACTCCCTATTCAATAAATGGTGCTGGGATAACTGGCTAGCCATGTGCAGAAGACTGAAGCTAGACCCTTTCCTTATATACAAAAATCAACTAAAAATGAATTAAAGACTTAAATGTAAAACCTAAAACTATAAAAACCCTGGAGGACAACCCAGGCAATACCATCCTGGACACAGGAACAGTCAAAGGTTTCATGACAAAGACACCAAAAGCAATCACAACAAAAGCAAAAATTGAGAAATGAGATCTAATTAAACTTAAGAGCTTCTGCAGAGCAAAAGAAACTATCAACAGAGTAAACATACAACCTACAGAATGGGAGAAAATATTTGCAAAGTATGCATCTGACAAATGTTTAATATCTAGAATCTATGAGGAACTTAAATTTACAAGAGTAAAACAACCCCATTAAAAGGGACATGAACTGATACTTTTCAAAAAAAGACATACATGCAGCCAACAAGCACATGAAAAAAATCAATATCGCTGATCATTAGAGAAATGCAAATCAAAACCACAATGTGATACCATCTCACACCCATCAGAATGGCTATTGTTAAAAAATCTAAAACTAATAGATGCTGGCAAAGTTGTGGAGAAAAGGGAACACCTATACACTGTTGGTAAGACTGTAAATTAGTTCAACCATTGTGGAAAGCAGTATGGTGATTCCTCAAGGAGCTAAAAGTAGAACCACCATTTGAAACAACAATCTCATTATGGGTATATACTCAAAGGAATAGAAATCATTCTACCATAAAGACACGTGCAAGCAAATGTTTACTGCAGCACTATTCACAATAGTAAAGACATGGAATCAAGCTAAATCTCCACCAATAACAGACTGGATAAAGCAAAGGTGGCACATGTACACCATGGAATACTATGCAGTCATAAAAAAGAATAAGATCATGTCTTTTGTGCGAACATGGATGGAGCTGGAGGCTATTATCCTCAACAAACTAATGCAGGAATAGAAAACCAAGTATGTTCTCACTTATAAGTGGGAGCTAAATGATGAGCACTTATGGAAACAAAGAAACAAGAGACACTGGGGTCTATTTGAGGGTGGAAGGTCGGGGGAGGGAGAGGAGCAGAAAAGGTAAATTATTGGGTACTGGGCTTAATTCCTGGGTGATGAAATAATCTGTCCAACAAACCCCTGTGACATGAGTTTACTTATGTAACTAACCTTGGCATGTACCCTCAAACCTAAAATTAAAGTAAAAAAAAAAAATATAGAACTGTAAGAAAGAAAAACAATAGAAACATAAAAACGTGTTAAATATAAAAGAAAGACAGTAATTTTCAGGAGAATAAAGAAAGCCTGGAGTATGCCAAGTATATTCATGTATTTCTGACTTTATAGTTGTAACCTCTTTCAACATGTTTATTTAAGAGTTTTATAAATCATTGACTATTAAACTAAAATTCATTGAAATATATGCAACTTGTGTCTCTATCTTTATATTTCTATCCATATGTATCTATCTATATTGATATGCAGATATAAACAAGAAAAGCAAACTATGTGCCACTCATTATGTGTTTCAGATAAGATTTATTAATAATGTTTATTTAAAAATTTTTAGTTCCTAATGTGAAATAGTACCATGTGGGTTCTCATAAGGGAAATAGTAAATAAGCAGATATGGAACATAAAGTCTAAACCAGAGTTTCTCAGCCTCCTAAAATCATAAGCCATAGGAAGACTTACAATTTACATCATGACCAAATGTAAGTGTGTGTGTTCCCACATTGGATGTGAAACAAAAACCACACCAACACCCATCTTTACTACCTGCCATGCCCTGTGATACATCCTATGCAAAATCATTTAGAAGTGATAAGAGTGACCAACTAATTGATGGTATGATCATTGAATAAGTTGCGACACACAGAAAAACTTCTCTAGGGCTGATCTTGGTTGGTAATTGGGACAGTATGATGCAGAAATGCTCAAATCCTCAAAAGGAGAGGTTGGGCATAAAGAAAAGTATCATCATGAAACGTGATAAAAGCCACTTTACATTTGTTTCAAAATTACAAAGGGCAATTGTTTAGATTTAGTAGCTTACTTTGGAGGCAGACAGCCCTAAATGCAGACAAAAGGCAAGGCTGAACACACAAGGGAAAACTTCACAGAGATAAAAGCAAATCTATCTCGTTAATTCTTGGTTAGTCTCTCTTTCCTATGCATTCACTTATCAATTTCTTCCTGCATAACTACTCCTAAATATCTCATTATATTTGAAATTATGTTTCCTGTCTGCCTTTCCCAGCAGACATGAACTCCTTATTCACTTTTGATTCCTCAGAGTCAAGTAAATGTCTGGCACAAGGTTGCCACTGAGTAAAGGTCTACCGTATTAATTAATAAATGAATGTATGACTAAGGAACCACACACTTTGAAATTCTGTTCTCCAATCCTGGGGCCAAAGTGACAGAACATAAGTGAAAATGACTATTCTTTTCCTTAATTGATGATAGGATAGTAACAAGTTTTCTTCTTATTTTGGAGATACAATCTTTAAGAAAGCCAGGAAACTCTTAAGTTTCTAAATGGGAAGGTACTCAAATTTTCTTATGAATCAACAAAGGGGAAGATTAGAATGCTTGGTAAAAAACGTCAGTTCTTTCCTGTTTACCTGTCGTCTGCTCCCCGCATCATCATGTATTTAGGGATCAGACTTTTTAACCTTATATATATACATCCTTACATAGAAAGGAGAAAGTTATCCATTTTCTGAAATTGGGAAGAGGCAAAATAGTTCTAGAACCGCACGAAAGCCACAACCTCCTAAAGCCCACAGTGTTTTTTTTCTTTTTTCTCCAATCATCAATTCAAGTACTACTTTATAGATTCCTTCCTGCTATCATTCACATTAATTGTGAGACCACGATTTCCTCCTCTGAAATGTGAGTCTCTGATTCCCTTATAACCACATACACGTATTGTGCATTGCTGCCGAAGCACGCCTGGCAATTTAAATCTGGGAAATTACTGCAAAGGGAATTGCACAGAAAACAGGAAACCTGGTTCATACAAAAAAAAAAAAAAAAAAAGGAAAAAAAGTAGATGATAGATATAAAAACTTAAAACTAAAATAAATTTGCTCTTCAGAAACAGTCTGTGACTCTGGCAATTAGTGATGATGGGAAAACAAAAGAGAAAAATGGAGGTGTCTCCACATGGTTTAGGGGTATCTCATATTATAGAGTGAGCTAGAAGGTTCATTAAAGAAAAGACATCAGGTCAGGATGCGGATTGTCTTTCTCCTACAACATTTCCTTCTGTTTCTGTAAAGGAGAAACTTCAAATCACACATCTTTATGCACACACCCCAATTAAGTTTTCTTTCCTTGTAGGTAAGTGTTGATGATACAATTGTCAGGCTCAATGTACACTTTCCTAGGCATTCATAAATTGCTGAGTATTCACTGAATGAAAAAAACCAACGAAGGAATGGAAAATTGCAGAAAATAAGTTTCTCTCATGTGCAACTTTGACTTTGCTGTTTAGGGAATGGAGCTATGTCTGTGAGTGAGAGATGACACGGAATGATCATTTGAAGAAAGCTTCATGGAGATAAAACCTAAATACTCCACTGCTTCACAAAAGCCTTATCTGGAAAGTAGAAAAGAGACTATTTCTCAATAATAGCAACATTATATCCCTTCTTCTTAGATCATTTACTAAAATAAATGGCAAGTTTTCCTGTTAGCCTTGCTAAAATTCAGTGGTATCAACTTTTGTACTCTTTCATAAACACTCCGAAAATTTAGCACTGTGATTTCAAGGCTCAGAATGAAATACAAAGACATTAATGAGATTCATAGGAGGGCTGGAAAGTCATAGACTTTAGTATGTGTCATTACAATTGCATTCAAAAGCGGTCATTTTTCTTGTGGAGAATGGCAATTCCAATACTACTGTAGTGACCATTCTCATTTTAGGGTTTTCTTTGATCCAAGTGTGCTTTCTGTCTTCCTTTCAGAGGTAAGCTTCCTGTGAATTTTCTTGTTCCCATCACAACACCAAACTAGTTACTACTTAATAAGAACCAAATGATGTTAAATCTCAGAATGACTGTCGGTCAAAAATTTCCTTAAACTGAAAGAACAAGATGGCCACTGTAGCGACCTGATTGGTTGGTTACAGTCAGGATGCTGTGTGAGGGGACATCCCAGGCCACAGGATCTGAACACAAACATGGCTTCCGTGGAGTTTTAATTGTTGTCAAATTTAAGTGATACATGTACTATAAATACCAGTTAGATAGATATTCCTATCTTCGACTCCAGACATCTTCATTTTTTAATTTAGTACCCAAAGTTTATTTTAGAACATTTAAGCACTGCTAAAATAAAATGTACCCAACTGATTTTAAACAGCTTTGAGAACAGTTTAAGAAATCTGGAATTCATAGGGGTTTCTGCTATAGTTTTTCTTATGTTACATAAAATGGTCATTTCTCCCATTGCAGTAGAAGAAAAGAATGTTATTATTGTAGAAGTTGGAATTTGAGGTTTTAACCATGATCCAATACAAACGGCTGTGGTTTGGGGGAAGTTAACCTATTCTAAACTCGACATCCTGAACTGGAATTAATTGCTCATTAAAAGGAGAAAGAGTTCTTTTTTCACTTTAATGGAAGTATAGCATAGGGTTTTTTGACATACTATGGAAAAATCATGTGTTCCTGAACTTTCTTTTTCTGCTTTTTGCTATTTAGGTTTGGGTTTGAGCCAGAGATGGGTAACTTACTTGATTACAGCATAAAAAGAATGATTTCATTTAGACTTTGAAAGAGGACTGATAACACCACACTTTGATTTTGGTTCAATATTATTGGGTTCAAAAACAAATTAAGAGCGATAATTCAAGAGTAGTTCAACAAAGGTAGAAGACAGTTTTCATAGTGCTTATGGATGAATATTCACACATTTTCTTTCTTTCAAACATCTTATATTAAGAAGTATCTCAACACCAGCAATAGGAGCTTTCCTTTCTCTTTTCACCGGGAGTCAGTAGAGATTTGAAAATCAGCTTTGCTAATGATTGTGTGGCCATGAGGCAAGGTCTTGGAACCTTTGTCTTCTCATCTATAAAACTGGATTAAAGATACCTACCTCACAGAGCTAGTATATGGAATAGCTTAAATAAGGTAGAGTCAGCACTGAGTAAATGATGCCATTTTTATTAACAATCTGGAGGTAGTATAATTTATTGAGTAAATAATTTATATATATTCTCTTTGTATCTCACCCTCCTATTTTAAGGGCTTAACTGGACCCTGGTATTTCTTTGCTTCAGGGTTTTTGCAGAGCTGCAGGCAGAAGCTGCTAGAAGTCAACTGTCTTCTGGTCTTTGATTTTAGCATAAGCTCATTAAGGAGATTAGGTGTGCCCCCAGGGTCAGGGATGAAAGGAATGTACTTTTGAAGGAAAAGTATGCGTGTGGGAGAGAGGGAAATAGATATTGACCTTTGGACCAATGGAATTTGCTAAAAGTGCCTGATGACCGAGCTTGACAGTTACCACCTGAAGTGACTCTGGGCATCTCAGTGGTAACCAGAGGGAGCAGGATGTGAAGGCCACCCTCAAGGCTTTGTGTGCTGTATAATGTCCGAGAGCTCTGGAATAACCAAAGAGGTGCAGGAGCTCCAATAATGACTACGACAGAAGGGCTGTCTGGCCAATTGAATGTGTTACTTCAAATAACCTTGATAAGTGTACCATTTAAAAATTCCTCATGTTTATTGACACTTCCTACATGTTTAGACACTATTCTAAATACTTTACATGTAATCATGTATGTGTCATAGTACTTCAAGGAGATAGTACTATTATCTCACTTTTAAAGGAGACAGAGAGGTAAAATAAATTGCCCAAATTTACCTAGTGAGTAACGGGTACAGCCTGGATGTGAACTCAGGCAGCCTAGCTTCGGAGTCTCCTGTGCTAAAATGCTTCCCATATCTGCGAAATTACTAGTTCTAAAACTCTAGACATCTGTGTGTTTCGAAAGACAGGATGAGTGGACAGGAGTAGTTTAGAAGAGCTATCTTATCAGGGCAGATTTTCAAGCAGGGCTGAGGCATCATGGCCCATGTTAGTTG
Organism: Papio anubis; assembly: GCF_008728515.1. Classification (NCBI taxonomy): domain Eukaryota; kingdom Metazoa; phylum Chordata; class Mammalia; order Primates; family Cercopithecidae; genus Papio; species Papio anubis. The sequence goes on along the minus strand of NC_044985.1, from coordinate 89,416,498 downwards.
TAGTAACTGGCCCTTGGGCTGCAGAGGGCAGACCCAGAAACAAAAGGCTTCCTCTGGAGAAAGGGCCAGTTTGCTGGAGAAATCAGATCCACTCTCAGGATCAGGTCACTGGCCACAGGCAGTGTCAGACAGGGAGCTCTGTGGAAGCTTGGGCTCCATACATGGAAAGAGAAGTGCCGGAGAATCCAGCGGCTAGTGTAGTAGCAACAGAGCATCAGGAATAGCTCAACACTCCTGTTCCGGGAGTACATTCCATTAGCCTCTCTCCTGCTCCCTCTGCCTTCACTATCCCTACAACCTTTATGGATCAGTTTTGTCCCCCAGAGTATTGCTGAGACGATCTGTACTGAGAATGGCAACTTTGTTGAGGGATGGGGCAGAGAAGTAACTCTAGATGCCTGAACGCTTTAGGGGAGGAGTGGGCTTAACTGGGGGTGCCATGATGCAGAGGTAGGGGAATTAAGAGTCAGGGAACCTGGGGAAACAGACTTAAAGACCAGTAGATGGGAAAGGCGCAGAGAGTATCCTAAAAAATTGTGTCCAGAAAAGAAGGGAGGGGGAAAGAAAGTTTCCTATTCCTCCCCTGGCTTAGACAGCTCCCTGTTTCTGCTTCAAGGTTATTGTTCTGTGATTAGCACAAGGTTATTGGCTTTTAGTGGGTTTTTGTAGACTGGTTTGGGACTGTAACAAACAATATATATATTTTTTTCCCTATGGGAAAAATCCATTCCTACTTCTAAATTGCCAACTTCTAAATGGACTTCTGGAACACAGTTTATTTCTATGTTGGGGACTCCCTGTAAACATGTTGCTTCCTTTCAAAAATGATTTCTGCTATATTTAAAAGCTAGACATTCACTCACATGTTGTATAGTCCAGATCTTCTCCCATATAGCTTATATGTCAACAAATTCCTGCGAAAGACACACTGAAATATAAAAGGGCCAAAGCCACTAACCAAAAAAAAAAAAAAAAAAAAAAAAAAATCCGTTTATTTTGTCCTCTTTTGTCGATTTTTTTTTCCTTTTTGTTTTACTACCTGCTGAGATCTAAGTGAGCAAAATCTCAACTCTTCCAGTGGCATTGATGTTTTACCCATACCAAGTTCAATAAAACTTCAGGCCTTTCTAAAACCCACATACTGTACAGACGTGGTTTTCTCTCTTCTTTTTCTCTGCCTTGGTATTGCTTCCAATCCTCAGTTCTACTGTTTTTGGAAATCAAAAGATGTGTTGATAAACTCAGCCATTGGGAGGGAACCATTGGGATGGAGCTCAAGAAGCCTCATCAACTGAGAAGGGATTGCCCATCGTGTGGCAGCAGTGCAACTGCAGCAGTCTATAGATATATACTTTTTTTTCTTTTAGGGATCTCTGCAGCCTCGACCTCCTGGACTCAAGCAGTCCTCCTGTCTCAGCCTCTCGTGTAGCTGGGATTGCAGATGCATGCCACCATACCCCAATAATTTTGGTATATTTTTGTAGAGACAGGTTTGACTATGTTGCCCGGGCTGGTCTCGAACTCTTGGGCTCAAGTGATCCTCTCACCTCGGCCTCCCAAAGTCCTGAAATTACAAGCATGAGCCACTGTGCCTGGCCTGGATACAAACATTTAATGGCTCTAATTCTTTACCCCATCTCACCTTTTAAAAGTTTTAAGAACAGAGTATGTGCTTGTCACAAGACAATAATCCATGAAGATATAAATAGAGCAACTCTATGTAAAGAAAGAGAGCAACTTTACTCCTTTCAAAGAATTCTACTGCTTCTCCTGGGGTGAACTGTTCCCTCCGCCTTCACTATCCCTACAACCTTTGGGGATCAGATTTGTCCCCCAGAGTATTGCTGAGACGATCTGTACTCAGATCGTCCTGGGGTGAACTGCCAGGTCTGAGGTGAACTAAAATGTCATTTGCCTATATAAATAAATTCCAGAGGTCTGACAATTTCTCATGAATAATTCAGTGACATCATCTGGGTTCCTGGGATAGTTGAAAGATACTGAACCAATAGACAAAATTTTCTTTCTCCTTTTACATAACAAATAATGGCAGCAAATTTAAGTTTGATAATAGATCTATTCTAATGAGAAAAATGAGAATACACAAAAGGAAGGCTTTTCTTTCTCTTTCCTTGAAAAATCTAAGAAGATGAAGAAAGTTTGTATCATTATTAGAACTCAAAGTTGTCGTAGACAATTTGTAATTGTGCCTACCATCTATTTTCCCTTTCCCTGTTAACAGCACCTTGATTTTCCTTTGAGGACTCTCTCTTCACCTATCCTTATTTATGGAGTCTGGGTGGACTTGACTTCACTGTCTAGTTCCAGGGGTGGTCTTATGGCCTAGTTTTAGTCTATAAGAATATTGCACCTGTCTGGCCATGAGGGTTGGTTCAGAAGTGGACACGTGATCCAGGCTGAGTCAATCAGCGCTATTGAGCATTGTGCTGAATATCAGCTTCAGGATGTTTCCTGATCTACACAGAGACTATCTCCTCCTACAGAATTGTTATGTTGGAGCTGCAGATGGCTGTTTTTCTACCTCAGGTAGCCCGTTGAGAATGGCGCCTGCAGAGAGAATAGCAAAGCTGAGAGATGAAAAAAGAGACTCCTAATGGGCTGCCTGCAGGAGCTGGATCCAGCTTTGCCTGAAGCCAGGATATGATTATGGACTTCTTTTAAATAAGCCAACAAAATTTCCGCTAAGAATCAGGTCAGTTTGATTTAGGTCACCGTTCTTTGGAATATAAGAGCTATTGCCTAAGCTAGAATTGTTCATCAATGTACTTAGTTTTTATCAGATGCTTTTAAGGAGCAGACAAGGAAAATACATAGAAATCTCCGCTTTGGTATTGGACCATTGATGGCATTCATCCTCTTCTCTCCTGGTGTTTACCAAAAACCTTCTGATGGCTTTTATACTTCTTTGGCTATAGAACATTCCATCTTTAAGCCTTTCCTTAAGATGGTTAGCATGATCTCACCATTGTGTTTTTTCTTTCCTCCAAGTGTGGAATTCATTGGATTTGTCTCTCGTTGTCCAGATCAGCGGTCAAGTACATTTCTTCAAGTTGGCTTCTAGACCATCTTCACAATAGGGTGAACAAATCTTTCAGATGTTTATATTTATTCACCCAACCATCTCATTGTTCCAACTATGATCTACTTGAGTCAATCCCCTGTGCCAGAGAGATATAGCACAATTTTTGTTTGTTTGTTTTTGTTTTTTTTTGAGACGGAGTCTCGCTCTGTCACCAGGCTGGAGTGCAGTGGCGTGATCTTGGCTTGCTGCGACTTCCGCCCCCTGGGTTCAAGTGATTCTTCTGCCTCAGCCTCCCAAGTAGCTAGGACTACAGGTGTGCACCACCACACCCAGCTAATTTTTGTATTTTTAGGAGAGACTGGGTTTCACCATGTTGGCCAGGCTGGTCTCAATCTTTTGACCTCAAGATCTGCCCGCCTTGGCCTCCCAAAGTGCTGGGGTTACAGGCTTAAGCCACCATGCCTGGCAAGCACCATGTTTTTAATGACAATGGCAACAGGTATATCGTGCTAGTTTAAGATGCTTTAACTCCCACTTTTTTTTCTATATATAAACAAATGTACTCCCTTCCCAACCATGTGTCTACAAACCTCTTTCATAAATAAACTTTCTTCTAATTTAGCCAAAGAATTTTTTTTTTTTAAAGTTTGGGTGGTTGACAAACATGACAAAAACAAGAAATGAGGAAAGGATTCCCTATTTAATAAATGGTGCTGGGAAAATTGGCTAGCCATAAGTAGAAAGCTGAAACTGGATCCTTTCCTTACTCCTTATATGAAAATTAATTCAAGATGGATTAGAGACTTAAATATTAGACCTAAAACCATAAAAACCCTAGAAGAAAACCTAGGTAATACCATTCAGGACATAGGCATGGGCAAGGACTTCATGTCTAAAACACCAAAAGCAATGGCAACAAAAGCCAAAATTGACAAATGGGATCTAATTAAACTAAAGAGCCTCTGCACAGTGAAAGAAACTACCATCAGAGTGAACAGGCAACCTACAGAATGGGAGAAAATTTTTGCAATCTACTCATCTGACAAAGGGCTAATATCCAGAACCTACAAAGAACTCAAACAAATTTACAAGAAAAAAACAAACAACCCCAACAAAAAGTGGGCAAAGGATATGAACACACACTTCTCAAAAGAAGACATTCATACAGCCAACAGACACATGAAAAAATGCTCATCATCACTCACCATCAGAGAAATGCAAATCAAAACCACAATGAGATATCATCTCACACCAGTTAGAATGGCAATCATTAAAAAATCAGGAAACAACAGGTGCTGGAGAGGATGTGGAGAAATAGGAACACTTTTACACTGTTGGTGGGACTGTAAACTAGTTCAACCACTGTGGAAGACAGTGTGGCGATTCCTCAAGGATCTAGAACTAGAAATACCATTTGACCCAGTCATCCCATTACTGGGGATATACCCAAAGGATTATAAGTCATGCTGCTATAAAGACACATGCACACGTATGTTTATTGCGGCACTATTCACAATAGCAGAGACTTGGAATCAACCCAAATGTCCATCAGTGACAGACTGGATTAAGAAAATGTGGCACATATACACCATGGACTACTATGCAGCCATAAAAAAAGGATGAGTTTGTGTCCTTTGTAGGGACACGGATGCAGCTGGAAACCATCATTCTCAGCAAACTATCGCAAGAACAGAAAACCAAATACCACATGTTCTCACTCATAGGTGGGAACTGAACAATGAGAACACTTGAACACAGGAAGGGGAACATCACACACCGGGTCCTACTGTGGGGAGGGGGGAGGGGGGAGGGATAGCATTAGGAGATATACTTAATGTAAATGATGAGTTAATGGGTGCAGCACACCAACATGGTTTATGTATACATATGTAACAAACCTGCACGTTGTGCACATGTACCCTAGAACTTAAAGTATAAAAAAAAAAAAAAAAAGGTTGGGTGGGGGGATAATGATACTGCTATTCAGCTCTTGAAAAAGACAACAATAAAGGCACTAATATTTTTAGAAAACTTCAGAGGCATCTCATTGCTAGAATTATTTACAGGATATTCATGCTGCTGTTAAATAAGCAGAGCAGCTTTATCTGCTAAGAAAAAAGCAGCCCGTTGTAGAAGACTATCTTAAGTTTTATAAAAAATAAAATACCAGCAGATAACAGGTATTATGTTTTCTTCTGGCAAATATTAACACTTCACAGCTAGTATATCTTGCTTACTTAATTGGGCCTATAAAAACTCACCAGACTGTTTCACTTGCAGCCACTGAAATTTTTTCAACTTGTTCTTTACAGCTTTTCAGAGTAAGATGGGAAAACAATTACAAAACAGAGCAGTTGAAAAGATTTTAAGGTCTCAAGTTCATATTTACAAACCTTACAGTCTGTGTGTATTCATTTATTTTAAAACAAAGTGAATACATCAGGAGATCTTTTGGAAAAGGGAAAAAAAAATCCAACAAATTTGAGAATAAAAGAAGAAAGTATGTCAGCTGAGACAATTCCCAAAATGTCCCTATAGTTTTCCCAGCACTCTGTCTCCAACTATGCACCTCCAACAGAATTAACTACTCTCTCTTAGTACATATAGAAGCTAATACTTCTCTATACTATAGCATTTATCACATAAATTATTGTTCTATTTTGTTTGGGCTTAGATCTATTCCTGGCTAGATCCAGAGTTTCTCCAAGGTAGAAGTAATGTCATATTCTTATTACCAGCACCTGGTCTACACTAAGATTTAGCAAATATTTGTTAAAATGTAATAGGAGTCAGGGGAGAGGAGAGAGGGGAGAGGGGAAGGGAAAGGGGAGAGGGGAGGAGAGAGGGGAGAGGGGAGGGGATAAAGGAGAAGGAAGAGGGGAGAGAAGACAGGTATGAAAGTAAGTGAGAACCCAAGGGAGGAGTAAGAGAAATCTTAGACTCCAGGCCACTGGGCAGGTGCAATACTGGTATAGAACTACATACAATTTGGTCTGCGAAGATCTAGAAAGCCCAGGGCCAGCCAAAGAAAAAGTATTAGTCATATATATTTACATATATATTTAAAAATATTCATAGACCCTAATAAACCTTCAATGGATTATTCTCATTATTTTGGCCTTGAAGACTTTTGTGAGCATACTTTCATTCTTGCTGGCCTATTTTTAAATGAGTTTACAAGTAGTTGTTAGGTAACTTATCTTTGTAATTTCCTTCTCGATAGTTCAGAAGTTCCCCAGTACAGAATGACTCCAGTAAACACCCATCAGGCGTCTCAACCAGAGGCTCTGGACTTGGGGAAGTTCTAAGTTCATAACAATATTTCTGATGATGCTGGTCCACACAGTGGTTTTGTTAGAGAAGTTGGACTGCTTTAGTGTTTACTCAAGGGATTGAAGTCAATGTCCTATTTTTAGAATTGTGGATCAGAATCCTTGATGACAACCTGACGCATCCCTTGGGGGTCTCTCCTGGCCCCAATTCTTCCCCTTCGTGTGACTGTGGTCTGATTTTAGCAAGTGCCCTGGTGGTGATGCTGAAGACCTGCCTTTCTAGGAACCACAATCTCATAAAAGCTGCTTTGTTGGGTCTGGCCGCCTGACAGGAATGAAATGTTAACTTTCTAAACTTGCTTTCCTAGATCTCTCCAAAAGTGGCAAGACACCAGTATAATTTCTCAGGCCTACGCTGAACAAAAGACACTAGTGTTTTTCCTTGGCGTGGGGAGAGGAGAGGAAAGGATGCTGAGATTCTAATCCCTGGCTTGGAGTATCTCAGGCAGTAACAAAGAACACTCATCTTTTATGGCAGTGCATTTCCCAAGCATCCCTTTGGGAAGCTTCAGACCCCAATTGTCTGGGAAACATAAAATCAGTCACTTTTGGCAGAGCTCAACACACCGGAGCATGGGAACCACAAATTAAGCTAGAGATACTTCTTTACTCACTAGATGGTCTGGTTACACGTTTACTTGGCGTAAAAATAGAATCACTAAAAAAGGGAGCACCCAAGGGTCCAGTTATCTAGCTCAGGTTTGGTGAGGGTCAGAGGAAACTTCAAGTCTCATGAAAGTTAAGCACCTTCATCCTTTCAGCTTGATGTAAGGAAATCATATAAAATAAGGTCAAAACAACCAGGACTACTTTGTCTAAAATTATTTGTCTTATTTTGCTCATAGGAATTCACAGTGGTTTTGAGATAGAGCACTTTTCAATGCACTGGACATGGTGTTCTGTTTTGGGTACAGTGGAAATGACTTTCCTTTATTTTACTGCTTGTTTGGCTTATCGAGGGAGCTGAGCCTTACCTAACAAGTAGCTCACGTCTCTTGTCAGAGGCAGTAAATCGATCTTGATCAAGTTTGAAACTGAATTGTTATCTAATCTGTTATTCTGTGGAAATCTTTCTCTTCTGCTACAGAGAAGCTAACAGACAAGTTTTCCCATCACTCTGGGTGTCACTCTGTTTAATCCTAACATCTGTAATACAACCAATAAATAGCTGTTTGTTCTGATCCATAGTCTCTCAGACTGCCTCTCTCCCAAGAGGCTGAAGCCACTTGGCTTGAGATCGCCCATCTGCACTGTGCACTTCTGATTAGTGTTTTGAAACTCCATTATACACGTGCAATCTTCTGGGCTGAGGAGTTTCAGTTGCTCTGCCCAACAGTGGTGGATCCTGACACTGATTTTCACATCCTAGTGTAGAGATGCACGCATGACAGGCCCCCCACACAGATATAAGAACTAGAGGGAATCAGCTCAGTCGTCAGTCTCTATTCTCCCCACCCTGACCTTATGAGCATAAACATGAGTGTGAAACTCAGGAAAGGAAACCTGCCTTAATAGGTTTGCCTTTCCAAGGAGCCGGTGTCTTTCATGGGCACCACAGATAACAGAGTCCCCTACCTGGTTCTCAGAGCAGCACTCTAAGGTGTAGTACAAGGCAGAAATCATTAGAGGGTGAGTGAGAACTGAACCCTAGCAAGGACACTGCTATTACCATGTTCAGCTCTGCTCTGATAATAATGCCAGTAACAAGAACTAGCAATTACTGAGCCCAGCTCTATGTCAGGCACTGTTCTATGTATCTGATGAGCACATTTCATGCAATTCTAAGCACCCTCTTCCTGGGCATTTTTGTGGATGCTCGAGTTAAGTGCATTGTGTAGGCACAGACTTGCTTCTTAAAAATAACAAGAGAGGGAATCGTGCCACCCTGAAAAAACCCAGTGAGTTTTTCTTCAGTGGTCACTGTATTCTTTTCTGTTCCCCGAATGTCAAAGGATTTAGCAAAAAGAATCCTCTAATACAAAAACTGCCCTTATTACAAAACGAATCCATCCTAGCATGCCGGTAAGATCAGCAGAATGTGAAGTCCTCAGATCCAATCAACAAACAACTGACATGTCTGACAATAACCCTTTTGAAATTTACTTCTAATCCCCATCTTCCAAAGGAGAGATGGCTTGTGTTGCAAGAATCAAAGCTCAGTAGATGGTGACCAAGATCCCTTGTCCTCTTTAAAGTAGCTAACTTATGCCTCCCCCAAATCAGTTGGCATATAACAGGAAGTATGAGAGCAATCAGAATGAACTACTGCACATTCACGGGGTTTGATTTCCATAAACAGTTTCGGTGGGAGAATACACCTGTGGTTTGGGTAATGTTCCTATCTACGAAGCCCAAGAAACCTAAATATAATCGATATGTACAGAACAGTCTTGACCGTGTTCTTCTGCTCTAAACATTCTTAGAAAAGATGAATTCAGTGATTGAAATCATGCATGAGCTTACCCAGAGAAGGTCATACTCAGACGGCCTTGCTCTTCCTTCGCTGTCTTCATATAAAGGGAAACCTTCCCTCCGAGCCTGATAATACTCTTTCCGCAACTTCTGGATACGGTCAGTGCTTCCACCTGTGGGACGGCCACTACAGGATACAGAGAAATAATCAGAGTCACACAGTGTACATCATCCTTGAAGTCACTTTTGGATCTTCTTGTTAAAGGAGTTGACATCCAAATTTGGAAGATTCAATAATGTAATTCAAATATGCCAGGAAAATGGTGAAATCAGTCATAAATGTGAACAAAAAGTGGTCTTTACATGCCTACCTTTAGTTCCAAGGGTCAAATGTCTGACTTGGGATTAACAAATGCCTTTTGAATGAGAAGGTAAGATAGAGTCCTGACCTTTTAGAGCAATTAAAAGACTCATCACTTTTTTCTTACAATCACACACACAGAGTTTTGTCACATGTTAATGTGGATATCTCATTTTCTCAGTAAGTGTTGCTGATTTGGGATAAAGCTCCAGTTGTTTGACCTGAAGGCTGGATATGAGACAGGGTTGGCATATGCCAGCATTCACTTCCCTGAGGCTCATGAATTGTGGGAGTCGGGGGTGGGGATGGGATACATGTCCATATCTGGGTACAGTTAGGGTATGTGTAAAAAAGGTAATAGTAAACAAACAAACAACCAACAGTAAAAAAGTGACAAGGTGGGGGAAGTTGGTGTAGAGTAGAATGTGCTTATCCAGGGTTCTTCTCTCTGTACTTTAGCCAGTACTTCCTCTTAGGAATTATAGCTTTTCCAGTAACTCATCTGCCCAACCCCAAACTGCTCGGCTAGCAGTTCCCTTGGAGCTTAGATTAGGTTATTGTGGTTATTTTAGTGGAACCAATATCACATGATATTATACAGGGCTAGGGAGCAAAAGAATGACAGGCAGATCTGAACAGTCATTCTACTTATTTGGTTCATTTGAGGCATAACTGAGTGCCCCACTGCACCAGACCTCACGTTAAAATCTGGGAATGGAAAAAGGAACACTTCACAGTCCTTACCTGCAAAAACAAATAGTCTGGGAGGTAGGGGACAGAGAGGGATACAGAAGACTATAGTCCATTAGGACTGGTGCTCTTACAGAGATTTGCACTGGGGTCATGGGAATGCAGAGTGCTTAAACTTTGACAAGGTGAGAGCGGGGCCATTGAAGAAAATCACAGAAGGCTCCATGGAGGAGGTGACACTTCAGCTGAGCCTTGAAGGACACAAAGGTGCTCAACAGCTAGACAAGTGAGATGAGGATATTCCAGGTAGAGGGGAGGCAGTGAGTGCAAAGTAAAGCGATGAGAAAGCATCTTGCTTTAGAGACATGCAAGTTGATCAGTTTGGATAAGCAGTGGTCCTCAACTTCTTTTGTCCTGCCTTACACACATACCAGGTGTATGGCGCATGTTCCCTTTCCGCTCTCATTTACAAAGCAAATTTGAATAAAAGTGAGTTCTGGTGACTTTGGTTTAACTTTTTTTTCTTTTTTTTTTTAGTCAGAGTCTCACTCTGTCACCCAGGCTAGAGTGCAGTGCCTTGATCTCAGCTCACTGCAACCTCTGCCTCCTGGATTCAAGCGATTCTCCTGTCTCAGCATCCAAAATAGCTGGGATTACAGGCACCTGCCACCACGCCCGGCAAACTCTTTGTGTGTGTGTGTATGTGTATTTTTAGTAGAGATGAGGTTTCACCATGTTGGCCAGGCTGGTCTAGTACTCCTGACCTCAAGTGATCTGCTTGACTCGGCCTCCCAAAGTGCTAGGATTATGGGCATGAGCCATCACACCCGGCCATAGCTTAGGGGTATTTTGAATTTACTCTAATAATGACAGAAGCATATCACTTACAAATTTTGGTACTTTAACTCAATTGTAACATCATGACACGTTTCACGGGTATGTGAGAATTGCGACTGTAGCATTTAGGGAATAATACAGGAAAAAATTCAGAAAGTCATGAACTAAGTGCAAAACATGCTGTATCTTCTCCCTTGTGTCAATATTTTAAAGAAATATAGGAGGGTCAAGAAAAAGAGGGACACATGAGGCCTGGAAAGGTAGGTAGAACCCCAGTGTGAAGAGCTTTGCATGTCAAAAAGATCCCTAAATATTACAGTTGGGTTCTAAGTTTAAATGAGATATCTGATAATATGAGGTATCTAAAAGCAACAGAAGGAGGTCATCTATTTAAAAAAATATTTTAGAACTATGCTTGTAAATTATATTAATAAAAAGTGGTGAGTAAACACCTTTTGCAGGAAAAGCACTGTTCTCAAACTAGATGGTAAGTTAATTGCAAACTGGATGAGGTACTTCTGCCTTGTGGCTGCTCCCTGACAGTTTGCACAGGGTTCTGGGCTTCCTGGGTGCTCTACAGACACTCAGCAGCTGATGCCTTTCGTTCAAAACAGACAAACCCTTGGGAATCACGTACCTTTCTTTTTTTTCAAGATGTATGTTAAAACTCTCATAATAGTTCTAATTCTCTTTCTTTACTATACTTAAAAATAGTTTTCTTTGAGCACTTGAAAAATATAGTAAGAACAAATTAAAAGTCTTGATAAGTTTTTCTGAACCATGGGCAGGCAGGAAAAGCAGCACAGTCTATGTTGAACAGCTTCCCTAGCTCTTGAGTAATACGAGATGACCATGGTGTCTGTATCCAATGCACAGGCTTCTGTCGATTACGGAAATTCATGAGCTGCGTTCAAACTCACCAGATGAGTTCAATCAACGTGGTGCAAACATCGCATACATAATCTATTAGTTTACCCCAAAGAAACTGAAGCCTTGAATTCAAGTAGAATGAAGTCATCAGTAATAAAGAAAAAAAAAGAAACTGATAAAGCACTGTTTTTTAAAAACACACTTTTCTTCCATTTGTGGTGGAAAAAAATTTTACTGAAACTGTAAACTATTCTTCCATATGCCTATAAATACATAAATTTAAAAATATGGGTTTGATCAGATTGCTGTTCTCAAATAAGGGAATGGGGCAGGAATACAAAATCAGTTGTTCAGGATTCAGAAAGTCCCCTGTGGCTGACAGGAACACGACTATTTACCCAGAAAAGAAATTTGGCCCAAGAGAAAAAACAGGAAAACAGCGCAGAAGGTCATGGACCATCTAAGTGCAAAATATGCTGTATCTTCTCCCTTGTGTGAATATTTTTAAAAAATATGGAACACTGTGCAAACCTTTTGTGATAACCTGGGACTACGTCTCAATATCATCTCTGCTTTTTTCCTCTCAACCCTCATTCTACTTTTAGAAATGGTATCAGACTTTTCCCAAATACGTATTTCAGGTGGTAAGATTAGGGATAGCAAATGCCAATTTCTGATTTGTAGCTCTTCTCAGCAGATAGTACACATACGCTTACCACCAAATTAATAAAAATAATATATACCACTATTATAACCAAAGCAATTAATTGACTCTATGTTGCACTGAAGATGTAGAAACTTAGCAATTTTTAGAGGGACATACAAACACCTTTGTGAAAGCGGCAATCATCATAATAGTTATAATTTATAGAACACTTATATAGCAAATATATCTATATATACTTTTACTTACTCCACTCTCTGTCCACAGCAGACATCACGAGTCAATTACAGCATTCTTTCCCAATGCTGTAATTGGGAAAGAATTCTCAGAATTCTTTTAGCCTAGAACTTCAGAAAGCCACTACTAATCTATAGGAATTGGTACATGAGTTTATTTACAATTCCTGTGTAACAGGTGGTATCAATATCTCAAGACCTCAAAAAATATTGATGGATTTATTATTCTGCTCAATAAAGATGAATAATATGAAGCTCCTAGCAAATAGACGATTAACAAGTGTTGTCTGACTTCAAAGACTGCTCTTCCACTATGGCTTACTGTCTTCCAACCTACTTCCCTTCCTTCATCTATGTTTTAGAGACTGGGTCCTCTAGCAAGATATTGAACAAGAATGGAAGTGAAGGCTAGCCTACAGGATTTACTTTCTGGGGATTCCCATTTTCCTTCCCTATTTACATGTCATTTGTTCTATATTCCTTGTTTATGGAATTTAGCAGTACAGATTCTAGAAATAGCTTCAGAAGTGACATCAGATCATGATGTAACTCAAATACTATTGAAACCATGTAAACCTAGTAAAAGTGTCAATAGCCTCATCTCCACATTGTTAGTTTAACAATTAGGCTTTCTGTATTATTTATTCACTAAATGAAGTAAAGCCCTGGCCATCCTTACAAAAAGTTTCTATTACAGCTGTATCCCTATATAGGTGATCAATGACAATCTTACACTTTTGATGTGCTGGAATTTTATGTTAAATTAATTCAAGCAGTATAACAACACGATGTATATTGTAATGATTTTAAAAATAAATTATATTGCTTATGCCTTTAAAGGCAGATATATCATTAAACAGGCCCTTCTTATAACACTTTGGAGCTGGACAGAACTTAAAGTTGTAATGGATTTCAGAAACCATGTCATTTTCTTCATAGCCACCTACAGCAACAAATTCCCACATGTCATAAACATCACACTAAGGCATTTGGAATCTAGCCTTATTCTTCCCAGTTTAAAATGACCTCAACTATAGTACTTTTTAAAATGAGTGTTCATCTGTGCATGCCTTCATCTCCTCCCATGACTGCTGCAGGCTAAAAAAAATTAACATTTATCGAGCTCCTGTGATGTCCTAAAGACAATATTTGTGCTTTATATACCTCATCTCATTTAAGCCTCAGTCAAATCTGTGAAGATGACATTGTTGTTGACATTTTACACACGAGCACACTGAGGCTCAGAGACGTTAAGTAACACAACTGGTGAATGGTGGGCCAGGAGATTTGTGTGACTCCCAACCAGTGCTATTTCTACTATATCATGTTGCCTCGCAAGGAAGGCATTAAAATGCAGCAGGCATTTTGTGGCTGCAGTTCACAGGCATTTCAAGGCAGAGGGAATTTAGCAGAGCACATTTATAGCTGTACCTTTTGATATTCTTTTATTTGCACAGCTCTTTGCAATAAAAATAGAAATAGAAGTAACCAAAGTAATAGAAATACATGCAATGAAGTCCGTATTCATTAAAAAATGATTTTGGAGCCACTGCAGGCTGAGATTTCTGGGCAATTAATATTATATCGCTAACAGGCTTATGTAGAGAGCTGGTATAAAACTGAATGGGGTGCAAAAGAGAATCAACATATGACAAAGATCCTCCATGAAAGACGCACTCTGGATCAGGACCAGGACTGAGAGGCAGACAGAACTGCTGGGGAAGTTCACCACTCACTGAATGAGAAGGAGGTGGTCACTACTACCAAACCCTGGCCGCTGTGGGACTTGTGAATTATCTGTGATTACACATGTATAAGTGGGCATCTACATAAATACATGCATCCTAACCAGGACTCAGTTGTATATAGCTGATTTCAAACAGCTATTTTTGTTTTCGTGTTGTTTTCATACAGCCTCAAGATGTAGCTCTTCATTTTGAAGGAGAGGTGTTGGCCTTTGGTGAGCACCGCCCTTATTTGTGGGTACCAGCCTGGTGTCCAGATTTGATGATGCAGTTAAGAAATGGTCTTTATAAGGTCGGGTGAGGTGGCTTATGCCTGTAATCCCAGCACTTGGGAGGCTGAGGTGGGCGGATCACCTGAGGTCAGGAGTTCAAGGCTAGCCTGGTCAACATGGCGAAAACCCATCTCTACTAAAAATACAAAAAAAATTAGCTGGTTTGGTGGCATGCACCTGTAATTTCAGTTAGTAGGGAGGCGGAGGCAGGAGAATCACTTGAACTCAGGACGTGGAGGTTGCCGTGAGCTGAGATCATGCCACTGCACTCCAGCCTGGGCAACAGAGCAAGACTCTGTCTCCAAAAAAAAAAAAAGAAAAAAAAAAGAAAAGAAATGGCTTTTATAGCCTGGAACTTTAACAGAAGTATTCCTATCTGGAGGTGATAATCCCTACGAATTCTCTGAATAAAACCCTTTAAATTGGATGTATGCGTGCCAACAACAGTCAAGTGGGATAGAGAGAGTTTTTGAATTTAGTGTTTGATAGATTCTTTAATTTTTTTATGAAGTTACTGTAAAACGTTATTTTGATGCTTCCTTTAAGATTGTTAATTATAGAAATATGGTGTTAATTTTTGTATACTTACAAAAGGGTGGAATTTCAATGGTTTTCACAAAAAGGGTTTAAAGACATGGAATAAAGAAAAACACCTTGGTGCCCTTTAAGAACGCCAAGATACTATTATTTTCCTGGCTTCTTCCCCGGGGGGAGGGTTGTTTGCTTTTGTCTTTTGGCATGTAAGAGGCTAAAAAGCATCCTAGCTTTATTTTTAAACTTAAAATTTAACAATACCATAGTTCTGCCTTAGAAAACAGGGCAGTTTTTTTTTTCCCCCATAGTGGGCACAGAGCTTCTAAAACACCTGAGATTCTATGGCATTCGCACTCTCAATAACATAACTATCATAAAATCTAATGGGCTATATGCACTCTTATTTTGCTAATTTTCCTCAAATCCCAAGAAAAGATTCTGGAAGAGAATATTCAGCTGAAGACAGATAGTCATGGACACAAGTATTATTTATTTTCAGTTGGCGATAAAGATTTCTGTCAAATAAAATTTTGAGAGACTCTCATACATGCACTTAGGATTCTTAATTGAAGAGCATTTAAGATTTAAAGAAACTATACCTCCAATACCACTTACACTCATACTCTCCAGATTTAACATCCCATAATGAAAATACATTTATATAGTGTGCCCATATATACTAATTTAATAATAAATAATTGTTCTTTAATTCCATAGCATTCTTCAAATGATATTTTAGTTTAGAGCAGCTCTGAAAATTATCCAGTGTAAATATCCAGGTAAAGTTATGATTGTGTAAATCCTCTATTTTCCCACTGTTCCCATTTCTTACAAAGAATCTCTATTTTTTCAAAGGTGCATTGACAAATAGGATTTTTCACTGTCTAGTCTGGTGAAATTTTAGGACTGATAGCTGACTATCCATGGACAACTTTGGGGATACTTCTTTCTAATTTATCGCCAAATTTACTGTCACTATTAAAGAAGGTAGCCCCCATTTCAAATTATTTTTGCCAAAAATTCCCCCCCAAATAATAAGAATATGTCTTTGCTTATATGGACATTTAATTTCCACCAGATTTAAGTTATCTTGTTGATGAAAACAATTACTCTAAATTAAGGGCTCTTGTTTACTATAATTGCCTATAATATTCTATATTAAGAATAACGAATTTAGAGAAAGGGTGAATAATATTAAACAGACAACACAAACTTTCCAAATGTAAAATCTGCTTTTATTTCTAAGGGCTTCTTTTGTCAATTATCTCTGACATTATACCTCTTCTTAGTAGGTGAGGAAACAATGCTTCGGCATCTTAAGAGAGTATTTAATGTCACATAAAACGGTAGCAGAATCTGATGAAAAACTATGCTCTACACTAACATAAAACTTTGAAATGTGTGTCTGTGCATGAATTCTCAAGGGTTCAACAAAATTACTCCTTATGTCAGGATCCTGTGGGCAATCTGAGAAACTGGTCCAGAGAGGTTAACATGCAAGTTAGGGTCATAAGGTAGAAGAAAACCTGAAAATCACAATAATACATCAGCTCAGACTATAATCCTGAACTGCGGTCCTCCCCGCAGCCATCCTGATGCTGCCTGTGGCATTCTGACCTGGATGCAACAATCTGACAACCTGGCTTGGCTTACCTAGGCTCCTGACCTCACCATGGCAACCTGAGGCTGACCCTTTGTCTTTCTCAATGTGTTTCCTGCTTTCAGCATCTGCCTCCTTTGAGATCCTTGTCTTGGTATTTCCATCCCTAGCTTGGTAAACTGACCCTTTGACTCCTACAGCTCGAAGATTTGTCTTGGAAATCTTAACCCTGGGCTGGACCTTGACCGAGTGAATCAAGCCATAGTGGTGAAGCATAAAGAAATAAAGGCCCACTTCCTTTGGCAATTTTGAAATGGTAAGCACTTCCATGCACACCATGAACCACTGCTACCATTTACCACTGAAAGGAATCCATTGATTCACGCAGGCAACTTCCTCTTATGTGATTGAGTGTTGTGACTGAGAACCATCACCAGATCAATGTCATCTCCTCTTCTGATAAAAGGCATTGCTCTCCCTTTGCTCTTTATTGCTTGGGACAATGCAAGGCTGGCTTCTAATGAGAACATTCTGCATCTGTATCTCCATTTCTCACAAAGGGAGAAATACCTTAGGAGTGACCCTGACAGTGTTACTCAAAATTCAACAACATGCCAGTTATGATTTATGGCTTCAGCTCACCATAATAAGCCAGTAACAAATAACTGCCTTATTCTAATACTGACAATGACCTCCTGACTGTGTTCAAATTTTAGAAGTCAGTTTTGCCATTAGTCATAAAATACTCATTTGAGTTATTTATATTTTGAATAGTATTCTAATACAGTTCTTACAGTTCTTCCAACACAGTGCAAAATACACACACACACACATATACAGAGACAGAGTCTTACACTGTTGCCCAGGCTGGAGTACAGTGGGGTGATAATAGCTCATTGTAACCTCGAATTCCTGAGCTCAACCTATCCTCCTGTCTCAGCCTCCTAAGGCACTGGGATTATAGGTGTGAGCCACTACAAACCATTGCACCCAGACCCCAGTGCAATATTTTTGAGCCTTAAGTAATTTACACAAATACTGGATACTTCAAAGTTATGTGTAAGTGTGTGATACATATTGTCTCAAGGCATTTTGCCAATTTTATTAGCAACACACAGTATGTGGGTGTCACAGAAGAAATTTATCAAGTGTTTAATACAGTAATTTTGGTTTCTTAAAAAAGAAAGATTTTTAAATATAGTTGAAAAGTTCACACTGAATGGCACCAATATTATCTCTTTCTTTCTACTCTACTTCTTTGTAAAACAAGCATACATAGATGCAAAGAAAAATAGATTTAGATTAATTCGCAACTGTGCATCCATTGTGTCTTCTGTTAAAAAATGATAAATAAGCAATGTCCTATATTATAATTCATATAGATATAGCTGTTCGAACATGGCTGGAGTATAGTGATAATGCATCACAGCTGCATTTAATTGACACCCAAATATTTGAGCTTAGACACAAACAAGAGGCTTGGGGGCAGAATAGCAATTTAAGTAGTGATAGTGCTTCCAATGGCCATTCCATTTAATGAACATATCTCCCTGAACATGAACTGAGTTGATTTCCTTTGGTCAGTGTCAGTTCCTAGGCACCTTTCCTAATGTAAGTTTTCTGTTGTGCTGAACATCATTTCAGTATTTAAGGATGTATATTACTTGTACAACATGGCCTTCTATATGCAAGCCAACTACTTCAGCTGATGCTCAACCAAGGGAATAGCTGTCTAATGCAGTGCTAAAGAAACAGCAGTGAGTGGTTTTAGCGAGAGATCATAGGCAGTGTTCAATATAGCATCCTCCTAAAGCAGGGGTCACCAACCCCCAGGCCATAAACTGGTACCACTCCATGGCCTGTTAGAAACCAGTGAGCTTACACAGGTGAGCATTACTGCCTGAGCTCTGCCTCCTGTCAGATCAGTGGTTGCATTAGATTCTCATAGGAGCATTAACCCTGTGGTGAACTGTGCATGCAAGAGATGTAGCTTGCATGGTCCTTATGAGAATCTAGTGCCTGGCCCCGTGTTCCCCAACCCCCGACACCGCCCACCCAGTGGAAAAATTGTCTTCCAGGAAACCAGTCCCTGGTGCCAAAAAGGTTGGGGACCACTGTCCTAAAGTGTTTCCCAAGATTAATTTTGTCAATACACAATTTTTGTCTCATGTAATGACTTTAGAAACTAACCTTGTTTAAGACATGACTCTACTTGGAATACTATAGGTTTTCCCAAAGGACTTGATGGTCCAAAACAAAATTAGCAAAATATTGATTAAAAGGTAAATAGAGGAAACCTACAAAACTTGTATTATTTTAATTATTGTTCACCTTCTTGAACTGAACAAAAGACAGTTTAAGGAGAAATAAAATGTTGTTTAGATGATACTTGAACAAATTAATGATTACCCCAATACGCACACACTCATGCCTTCTCAAAGAAATTCTCACCAACAACTGCAAGAACTGCAAAGATAAAATTATTATCTTTTAAGCTTAAATCAAACACAGCTTGAGTTTTAAGAATACATATCTGACATTTATATGTGGATTAAACTTTCAGGGTCAATTCTGGGAAAAATAAGCCTTTATGGGCTACAGGCCATGAAACCTTGGGAATTTCCTAGGCCTCCATGAAATTCCTTCTTCCTCAGAGAAAACAACATAGAAGTTCTCTCTTCTCCCAAGAGATCCTGGAATACCATCAAAGGCCACTGATTCCTAACAGCTGGGTACTTAACCTTTCCTTTCAGATAATAAGAAAGTAAGTTTTAATTGACTACACAATTTTAAGGAAAAATAAGGACGCTCTAAATAATTTAGTGCATGGATGGTAGCTTGTATTTTTTTCATTTAGAGGATTATATCAGTCAGAAGAGAACAGTCAGGATACTGCATAGTGAAAAGTGAAAAATATAACAAAATGTCAGTAGATTAATACAGCAGTTTCTTACTCACACAACAATGCTTTTGTTTTTCTTTCCTAATGGAGGGTTTTGGGAAAATAATAACTCTACAAAAGAAAAAAACGTTTTAAAAAAAGAGAAAACATTTTTCAATTGAAAGAAGCTAAAGATTGTGATTAGGAGCTCAACCCTCAGTGTTAAGAGTCAAAGTGTTCTAAATATATGTGACAAGTGAACTAGTCCTTACTTTTCTACTGTTAAAGGATAAACATTCTCCAAATGCCCAGAAGGGATGCCTGGGTCACATAGGTAAGTGACCATGGGGCCGATCTTAATGATCACGTATGGTGTTAAATCATGCTATACAATAAACATAGAATACTCAGTATTCTAATATGATTAGCATAAAGCAATTAGGTCTAAGAGGTCCAGGAATTCATGAACATGTTTTGATATCACCTACATTCTTTTCATTCCTTTTACATCCATATCCTATTCTGAGATTTTTAAATAAGGTTATAACAATTAATCCAAATAGATTCTCAACTCATGATATGGTTTGGCTCTGTGTCCCCAACTCAAATCTCATGTTGAATTGTAATCTCCAATGCTGGAGGTGGGGCCTGGTGGGAGGTTACTGGATCATGGGGGTGGATCCTTCATGAATGGTTTAGCACCATCCCCTTGGTGCTGTTCTTGTGGCAGTGATTGAGTTATCATGAGATCCGGTTGTTTAAAAGTGTGTAGCACCTTTCCTCCCCCACCTTTACCCGCCCAACCCACTCTTTTCCTCCTGCTCCAGACACATAAGATGTGTCTGCTTCCCCTTTGCCTTCCCCCATAAGTAAAAGCTCCTTGAGGCCTCCCCAGAGGCAGATGCTGCCATGTTTCCTGTACAGCCCATGGAACCGTGAGCCAACTCGACCTCTTCTCTTTATACATTACCTAGCCTCAGGTATTTCTTCATATCAATGCTAGAATGGATTGATACAAATTGCATCAAAAGTTAGCATATACTTAGCTCCCAAAGGGCATTAAATCCAAGAATATCCCACAGCTCTCATTAGCCTGGATGGAAAATGAGCTCTGTTAACCCTGGGCCTCATGACCTTCCAACATTAGGGGTGTACAGAATAGCAGACAGCTGACATTACCATCTCCTATGGATCATTTCAGTTGTTTTTCAAAGATGTTCAGATTCTTACAAATCCTTGCTAGGAGAATGCTGGCTTGCTCTTCAAAACAGAATGGAAAATAATAAACTGGTAGCAGACCTAAATCTTCAACTGCTTTTAAAAGCTCTCCAATAACCCTCTGAAAAATTTCTCATGTGTACATTTATTTAAGCTTTATTTATTCATAAATATTGCTGTGGCCTTAGGGATGCAAAGGTGATTAAGACCCTGACTTGACCCTCAGGGATTTCACAGTCTAGTGGGGGAGACAGAGATATAAATAAATAATGACAGTGCAATGTGGCAATTATTAAGAGGAAGTATCATGAAGTATAATGAACTCCCGCAGTAGCTCAGAGCAGAGGGTGTTAACCCTGCTTGGGGAGGTCAGGAAAGGCCTCTTAGAGAAGCGGGGACAAGGATAAGGAGAGGGTGGCTGGGGATGCCAGCTAGAAGGAACACCACTTGGAAAGGGGTGGCCACATGAAAGGGCACTGCAGAAGTGTGGAGAATGTGTGGAGAAACTGGGAAATTCAGCCAGTAAGACCTGAACAGCCCCATCCGCCAATCTTTCTAAAGGGGATGATACAGACCCATTGAAGGATTTCAAGTAGGGACAGTACCACCATCCTCAGAGTTCTGCTTCATATCAAGAGAACTGTGGGAGACCTTAGCTCTCTGTAACCCCATATACCACAACCTATGGAAGGAACCAGCTGCCCTCTCTGAGCTTTTCTTGTACTTAGATTTGATGATTTCTCCTGTGTGCATACAGTGCATGCTAAATGGTTAACCAAATCATTGGCAAAAGTTCTCTATTTCCATCTCCCTACTTGTTGGCTACTGTGCCAGAGGGCTACTGGAGATGGGGGCAAGGGGACACTGAAACTTTCTTTCAGTTTGAAAACTGATAATTTCCTATAACCAGAGCTCTTGTTTGACTAGTAACATTATCTGGTGATGAAGCATGATGCATCAGTAATATAGTGATAAATTTCCCATTAGGAATCCGGGTCTGGCTGCCAAACCAGACAGCAAAAAGTTAAAATGAAACAAAACAAAACAAATGAAACCGACCCATTATGGGTTGACAAAGACTTTTTTCCCCCACTGGCACTTAAAGGGAAAGTAGGCAGAGAATCTTAATTAATAAATAGCCATTGCCCCATTCAGGCGAGGTAATGGCAACGCCTGAGTATCTGCCATGGAGCAATTTGTAGCTGTCTTCTTGATCTGAAAAGTGAATGAGTTGTCGAATATCAAAGAAGAGGGAAAATTAGGCACTCTGCTGCTGACAATTGAACTCTATAAATAACCCACAGTGAAAACGAATAAAAAAAAATGCCCTTCCTCCAGCTTTCAGTAGCCTCTCATAGCCTCTCGACAGTGTGACAGTTGCTAGTTTTTTCAATAAACATGATGTCAATTATGCCTTTTATCCATCATGGTGAAGTCATGTGTGGGGAATAATTGAGTATCTTTTTTTCTGGCACTTCACATAACAATGCTTTTCCATTTTATTTATATCACACTGAGGTAAAGCAGCTGTCTGATCTGTAATCTATACGTTCCGTCAACACTATGCTTTCTGATTCCTTGCTTTGTTCCAACAGCTTTATTAGCAACAGTCTTTTAGTCAGCTCTCAATTATCTGCAGAAACAGGAGGTTTGGAAGAGCATGAAAAATAAAAACTACAGATGATTTTGAAAAAAATCTCATTTAAACCCGCAACTTTAGTTTCTTTCCCAACAAGTGTTTCCCCAGAGCTGTAAATAATACCCCAATTAATTGACTCGAGTTTCACATTCTTTTCCTTGCCCAGCCCCTTGTTTGGGAAAGATACTAATGAGAAGCAAAAAGGCCAAAGGCAGGCAGGACTGGAAAAGCAGAGGGGCGACGGAGGCTCACAGGAGGAAAACAGAATTCGGACAGTTGAGAGTTAATGACCCAGGAAACATTTCCCCAGAGGATTTATTGTGTTCCTACAGGAATGTAACTTTTTAGATGAAAAGTACCAGGTATTAGTTTTCCAAATGAATAAACCGAAAGGAAAAAGTTACGCTGAACACAGTTACAGAATTAATGAGTACTCACATATCCACCTAATAAAAGGAGCTTTTGGGTGACTGTCCTTGTTTCCCAAATTCTGCTATTTGCCATGAACTTTTAATATTGTCTGTGGTATTTTTTCCCCCATTTGTAGCATTTAATATTGTCTGTGGTGTTTTTCCCCCCATTTGTAGCATTACAGGACTGTGTTCTTAGGAAGTACAGGCGAGGAACACGTGGAATGGCGTTGCGTTATGTTGTACATTCCATATTAAGATGAAAAGAGGTAACATGTTTTATTCGAGATGGTTTCTAACAAATAATCTCTTATCCAAGTGTAAACAAGCCCACTGCCCCCTAGCTAGAAGCTTCCCCTGCTTCCAATTCTACATAAAATATAAGCCGCAAGGCTTAAATTGAATCACTGTGTTATTTCTTTGTATATTTACTTTGGCATTTAAAAAAAAACTGAATACATATTGTATATCTAAGAAAGCATCTAAATTTATAACTTGAAAAAAAAGGGAATAATTTCCTCTTCTTCAAAGATGCTTTTTAATACTGTGTCCAAAATATCTAGGGAATTGGAGGGAGAAAAAGCAGAGAGGGGAGGGAGAGTGAGGAAAGAAAAAGAGCTAATGGTCAAAATGCATCCTTATAATAAAATGAGCTGCTTAATGGATACTCACTACAGGAATAACATTAATTCAGTATTAGGACTTTCACTGGAAAAATATGAATGTAATTTATCTTTTTAACTGTCAGCTGCATTTCTAAAGCTCTGAAGTCTGTAGCTTCCAGGGGCCTTTTGTCTTTCTGCCATGGCAGGAATATCTTGGACAGCTGTAAGAGCTTTCTAAGCTATCTTTCTCAAAATCCATTAGCTAATTCAAGGAACCTAATTAGAGCTGCCATTTTGATGGAGCATACTGAACGCTCAGTACAGACTAGCAACACCATCAATGTTTATTAGAAATCACAAAACCCAAAGTGCTCCATTCCCTATGAATATTAATGGGAATACAGCAAACAAAATATTTATTAAAACATATGCTTAATCCCATCAAGGTTTACAGACAGATACTGAAAGGCAGAGAGAGAGGCACGCACTTGAATTTGAAGGCATGTGCCCATGGACACACAATGAACCGAGATTTACACTGAAGCAGCATGTAATCATTATTTGTATGCCCCTCCTACTTGTCTCCCTTGGTTTTGCACCCTGGAATTCAGCAGCTCACAGCTGGGAGGACAGATGTAAGTCCAGAGAAGTCTGAAGAAGGGGGTGGAGGGAGCTTTAAAAAAAAAAAAAAAAGAAAAAACAAACAGCTGCTGAGTGCCACAAATCCTTGTCAGTGGAGAAATAAACTGTTTCTCTAAAATCAGCCGCATGGTGACGTCAGTACTTTCTACCCTCATTCTAAAAGATGGTGTCACTGAATTAATCCAAGTAGCTCTTATCTAATGTGCCTACCCTGGGAGAGTTTCTACCAGGGAAGAATCCAGTGGTGCCAGAGGCTGGTTTTTACCCTGCTGCTATGCAGATCGGGCCCCCGCTGCCCTTGTCAGCACAGGTGTGGATACATGCCCCCACACTGGGGAGGCCCCGAAGATGCTGTTCCTCCTTCTCTCTCTGGAGCAACTAGGGGCCCTTTGTGACGTAACACTGTCCAGTAGCCCCTAACCCCTCCCTTCAAGCTATTGCCTCCTGTCTCTCTCCTTTCCTTCTCCTTTCACTAAACTTTAAAATAAAACAGCCCTCTGCTGTCTACTTTTGTCATCTGCCACCCTTCCTTTTGGGCAGATGACAATCCGGTTTGTATCTTCACCGCTGCTAAAACTGCCCAGAAAAACTCTCCCTAATCTCTGCAGGACTGGACACGGCAGAGCAACCCTCGTGGCAAGTCTCTCTTCTTTGTTGCCTTCCTACTTCTCCAATCTCATTGTCTGTTTCTTTCATTGTCTCTTTCGCTATTTTCTAAAAGGATTCTCTAAACTTTAGAGTCTAAAGGCTCCTTGTGTATATTTTCACTCTTGGGGACACTATTTACACCCAGCACTTTGATTATCCTATTCCCTCGCATTTCATGTATTTACTTGTCCATCTATTCAACAAATGATCCATGGAGTGGCTCGCCTGGGGCAGGTCCTCAACAGAGCCCGCCTGCATGAGGACACACCTCTAGCTGCAACATCTCACGGCAGCTCCAAAAGCCATGCTCAGCCTTGCTCCACACTTGAACTTGAAATGAACCCATGTCTTACACTCAACTTGTCCAGAAAAACCTTCTCACACTTTCATTAAAATCTTCTTTCCCTCCTATTTTCCGGGCTCCTAATTGTTTCTCCTTGCTCATTAGAGATGGAAACAATGATCAGCATTCAGAGCCCAGGCTCTGGAGCCAGACTGCTTGGGTTCTGGTTCTACCACTTTCCATCTCCCTATCTTAGAGTAGTTACGTAACCTCCTTCTCTCTGAAATAATAAGGATAATGACAGTAAAACCAAGTAGGGTAGTTTTGAGGAGCAAAGTGAGTTTTTATTTAGAGCAATTAGAATAGTGCCTGGTACACAATGACTACTGGACTCTACTATGACATTATTTGATATTATTGTTGGCTTCTTTTCTCCCATGCATCCTACATTCAATTGGTTGTAATGACGAGCCTCTAGCACTGTGTCCCTCCTGCATTCCTTCTTCCACGAGCCTGGTTCAGAGTAACATGGCAGCTAGTCTCTCCGCTCCTGACTCCTTCACTCTAATACATTCCCACATTGGCCTTCCAAAGGTGCACCTCTGCTCATGGAATTCCCTGCAACAATAACCTCTCTGCTCTCTTTCCATTGCCGACACCACCCAGCCGCCTGCTTTCCTTCCACTTGCAGTCCAGTCTCCAGAAGCTCTGATGGTTCCCTAAACTTATCCTCAGTTTCACCCACATCCAGCTCCATGCCTTCGACCACACTGCCTCTTCCATCAGTAATTCTTGCCCCTCCTTTTAGAAACAACATAATCAAGATCATATCAATTGTTCAAAAACATCCACTGCCTTGTCACCACCTTTAGCCTAATTCTCAAACTATTCCCCAGGGTCTACATGGCCCTCCCATCACTGAACTGGCGTGTTCCCCTCTCCACCTCCTTGCTGACCTATTCTTCTCCTGTGCTCACACAGAACTTCTTCTCACTCTCCCCCGTTCCTTGATAGCCTAAGCTTGTCACAGCCCCAGGAGTCTGTCATTGCTGGGTCTTCCACCTAAAACACTCCATCTCCACGTTCTCAAGGCATATTCTCCCTTGTCAGAGGTACCTCCTCTGGCAGTTTTGTTTTTTTTTTGTTTTTGAGATGGAGTCTCGCCCTGTCGCCCAGGCTGGAGTACAGTGGCACGATCTCAGCTCACTGCAAGCTCTGCCTCCCAGGTTCACGCCATTCTCCTACCTCAGCCTCCCGAGTAGCTAGGACTACAGGTGCCCACCACCACGCCCGGCTAATTTTTCTGTATTTTTAGCAGAGACGGGGTTTCACCATGCTAGCCAGGATGGTCTCCATCTCCTGACCTCGTGATCCACCCATCTTGGACTCCCAAAGTTCTGGGATTATAGGCATGAGCCACTGTGCCCAGCCTGTTCTGGCAGTTTTATCTGTAGATCCTTCAAGACAATCCCTACCTAGTTAGCCTGTTTGTTTCTTTTGTAGCAATGATCACCCCTTGAATGGATCATCTTCATTATCTATTAATTGGCTCACTTCTCTATGTCTGCCTTCCTCCAAAAGAGCAGCCGCATGGTTACGTCAGTTACCAGAAGGTGTTGAGTGCAGGCAGCTACTAGGTCCTGTTCAGGCTGTTCTACCAGTGGCAGAATGACTCTTTACTGTGAAATCCTTCAAGATTCTTACAATCATTTTGCAAATATTTATTGAGCACCCAGTATTCACAATCAGCTGTTACAGGTCCTGGGGATATAGGAGGAGTACAAGATACACAAGGTCCTTAATCACATGGGCCTTACGTTTTAGTGGTGGTGAGGGTGGGGATGAAACAATACACAAACCAATGAAGAGAAATATCAAGCTGTGGTCAGTGCCACCAATGACTTAAAATACAATATGATGAGAAGACAGTGACTAGGTGCTACTTTAGATTGAATAGTCAAGGAAATCCTCTTTCTTTTAATCTAAGGTCTGAATTACAAATAGGAACCATCCAGAAGAATCTCCATGAAGAGAATTCTAGAGAGAGAAAACAGCTAGAGCCAAAGCCCTAAGAATGGAATGAGTGCAATCAATTACTGCAGGAGAAAGAAAGTGCGTGGCCGGGCGTAGTGGCTCATGCCTGTAATCCCAGTGCTCTGGGAGGCCGAGGTGGGCGGATCACCTGAGGTCAGGAGTTCATGACCAGCCTGGCCAACATGGTGAAACCCCATCTCTATTAAAAAATACAAAAAATTAGCTGGGCATGGTGGAGGGCACCTATAATCCCAGTTACTCAGGAGGCTGAGGTAGGAGAATCGCTTGAACCCGGCAGGCAAAGGTTGCAATGGGCCGAGATTGCACCAGTGCACTCCAGGCTGGGTGACAGAGCAAGACTCCATCTCAAAAAAAAAAAAAAAAAGTGCGTATGGCCGGAGCTTAATGCTCATGGAACAAAGTGGCAAGTGATAAGGTTGAACAGATAGGCAAAACTGAGATCATATGGGCTTCATAGGACCTGGACAGATCTTTGGATTTGACTCTGAGTAAAATGAGTGGACATTAGGAGATTTTAAGCCAGGAAGTAACATGATCTAATTAAAATTTTTAGAACACAACTCTGGCTTTTCTGTGGAAGACAGAACACAAGTTGTTGCAGAAAGGCAAGTGAAAGGTGATGGTAGACTGGCCTAGGTAATGGTCACGAAGCTGGAGAAAAATAGATGAATTCAGGTGCATTTTGTCCTAAGCACAGGCTATTCCATGAATCCTTCCTGGCAGAAAGCAACCTTTTCTACATTGGAATTCCCTTGGTGTTTTGTACTTATATTATGGCTCTTACCTTCCACTTTGTGGCATGGTGATCATTCACTGGTTTTATATATTTTAAGTCTTCGTCTAGTCCCCCAATAGTGGCTAAGTGACAGGAGGAATTTAATCATTCTTGTATCTTCTGTAGAATTTGGCACAGGGCCCTCACCTAGGATGTGTTCAGTAAATGAGTTTTTGTGGGAGGTGATAGTAAGAAGAAAGTGTGCAATGAAGGAGAAGTGGGAAGGAGAAGGGAGGAAATGATGGCGCTATTTAAGGATAGGGAGGCCATGTGCAGGGGCCAAAACCACTCAACAACACCTTCAGTGGCTGCCTGGAGAACGCTTTCTTTTTCCTATTTTTCTTTCCCAGGCACATAAGCTGAACACTACAAATATATCCTTCATGACTTTGTGAGAGTAACTCTGCCATTTACACATATTCCACAGACAGTTCCTTGTTTAAAGAAATGTCTACAAGTTTTTAAAATTCTTTCCACTGTAACATGTTCTCATGGCCTACTGTTTTCAGCCGGCAATCGCTATAACACCTCAGTGCCATCAGCTCCTATAAGAATTGTCTAGCCAAGCAGTAATGTGCCTGGCTTATTAATGCTCATGGAATATATGTGTGCTGAAATGGTGTGATTAGAAAACTTTTCCATGCTTTTTCATACTAAATATAGCATGCACATTTCTAGATGAAACTGTCCGGAAACTGTGAGCATGTCCAAGCTCACACACTTTAAAAAAGGTAGGCTAGCACCATTTGCTGACCTTCAACTTTGAATTAAATTTAGCTCCTCATCCTCATTAGAATCTGGCTGCCAAATAGCACTCTGCTCTGATTAATAAAGTTTTCTAATAAGCATATCACTTTCTAGCACTCTGCCGAGGTAGCTGAAATCTTGAGCAGGACTAAAGGGAGAACTGCCAAATGCAAATGTTACATCCCACATACCGTAAAATCGAAAACATCTCCTTATTGTTAAATGAAGCCCAACTCTGGGCAAAAGGGAATAGACTATGATGTTAGGAATAAGATATGCTTGCTGCCCAGGAAGTCCATCCAGCAGACAATGTAGTAAGCCATGAAAACCCACTCAATATGATGCTCTAGGTTATTTTAAAATTCAACAACCCACATTTTGAAGTGCTCTCATTAATATTTTCAGGATAAACTGGTTGGACCTAGTAAAGGGGCTTATGGACTAGGGAGGAGAGACCCACAGACAGGTTTTCAGGGTAATAGGGACGCCCCTAGTAACCACCCATTGCCTGCAGGCTGATGCCAGAAATTCAGCCTCAGTTTACTTCAAGGCTTTAATCTCCGTTAAAGTATAGACAGTGCTAGGTATCCATAGACACCATTCATTGCATGTGAATTAATGCTTTGTGGACAAGAGGTAATGCCAGGAGGGAAAGCTACAGATCATGAGGACCTTGATGTCCTGGTGGAAGGTTGGATGAGGTACAATGGGGCTTCCCCAATTAAACCTCTCCTTGCTCTGTGTCCTTCTCTGAGGCTAGCCCTGGGTTGGGATGTTGATGGTACTAAAGACCAATCACCCATCGCCAAAATAAATTTACGAAGTGTCTACTGCATGTAGACTGTTGGCCTTTGTGCCAAGGTTAGAGAAGAAAATTCAGAAACTTCACTAAAGAAATCAGAAAGTTTTCTCCAAGCACATAATTTCTGTTTCTGTCTATTTCACAAACACCCTCACCTTCTTGCAAATGCTCTCACAGTTGGACAATGGTAATTCAGGGTGATAAGCAAGATATTGTTTCTCATACTGTAGGGCTGGCTATATACTGAAATCTTGGGGACAATAAAAATCAAATTCCTTCCTTTTGACTTTCCTAGACACAAGAGCAAAAAAGAGAGGCTAAATCATGTGCTTATTTTTTTTTTTTTAACAAAGCAATGGTTCAGCAACAAGGACAGACGTCTGTTTACCTCCAGCATGCTTTTCAGCTGTAACTATTTTATTGCTTTTGTTAAAACCAATGCCTCCAATTTCTTCACAGGGGACATTTAGACATATTCCACAACTGCACACTTCAGGGCAACTGAACATTAAAGGAGAATTTGTACAGTTGAGGTATGACTCAAATTTTGTGGGAGACAGCAGCTAGAATGGCAAAGGGAGAGAATCTATAAAAAATTCAGGAGGAATGCTTCCACACACATCTCCACTCTGCACCAAAGAGAATATTCACAGAGTTGTTGTAAAAATATACAAGCCACATTCAGAGTCCTTGTGCTTATCTGCTCACAAAATATTTTAGATAATGAATTACATAATAACCGGAAGCCTATTCCATGTTATATAAAGTGGGACCTGAGGTTGAAGTGCCAAAGGACACATTTGCAGAGTTCAGGACTAAGTCCTGCATCAGGGCTTGATGTTAAGGGTTGAAACCCCACAATTTGAAAAACACAAAGCCAGACATGTAGTTAGTTACTGAATTTTGTTTGAAGTGCATCTTCACATAGAATCAACTTGGAATCTACCCACAAATATAAATAGATGTGAAAACATCATTGCCATACACAAGTAACAGATGTTTTCATTACATTAACAGAATGCCAAGGTGAAAGGTCAATCTTTTTGAATACAAAGTATCAATGCTGTAAATATACACACACGCATACACACACACACACACAAAGAAACAAATCACATGATTGGGGATAAATTCTTCAGCAGGTGAAATTACTGTTAACAAGTGATTAACACTTATAAGTGATAAATGATTCCTGTGTAAAAGAGATAGAAATGGTTCATGTGGGAACCAAAGCTTTACTTTCAAAGTCTTTTGCACACTGTAACTCTTATAAGAGGGTAATGCAAAATTCATTCATGCTAAAACAACAACAACAACAACAGAAAACAAAGGGCCACAGGTAAGATCAGCTAGCACGGAATAATCATGCTATGCATATAAAACATATTCAAACCCAATACAGACCCAATGGATACAGCATCAGAACTTTCCAATCCACATTCACTGCTACAGTTTAGGGCTTGGAAGAGTAACAGGCTACTCAGAAATTCATGCATTAAGGGGTGGTGATTGAAAACAAATGGAGTGAGAAGCCTACTTACTGTGGCTTTTTACTGGTGATTCTTTTAAGAAACAAATGAAAAAAAAAAGGAAACTTCACCGTTCTGCCTAATGTATTTGTTAGAAAAATGTTAAATTAAGTCATTTGCAGTCAAATGAACAAATTGGAGGTCTGCCTAGGTGCACTGGTGGCTCACCCTACATGCATTCCAACAACATGTAGTCTGGCTAAAGAGATAGCCAATTGACGATTGTTCTTTCCACTGCTTGTCCATTAGGATAAATCCAGCTTGTGGACACTGAACCTTTCAAAGACAAAGAACTGCATTAATTTTGTACTTCTAGAGCATTTAATAAATCTGACACTGTCTGGTGGTTTTCTTCATTTTTGACCACTTCACAGCTACTGTGATCACACATTTCAGAGAATCTATTTTCCTGTGTAAAATTAACAGCAATAAAACAAGCTAAATGGAATATGACCAAATCACAGAGCTTGTCATATCATGGAGTTTCAAAAGGAATCCTGGAAGCATATTGGAGAGGACTTGTATTATAAGCATAAATTCAAACTGCTGCACCAAATCAGAGGTTTTCATTGACTATCACAACAAATATGATGTCCACTTCATTTACAGAAGCAAACAGTATGCCTATCACCAAAGAGCAGGCTTCTGGAGTCAATGCTCCTCACACTAAATGTGCAGGACTTTTTCTTTCTTAAGTTGACATTTGTATTGAATCAAGTAAGTTCTTCTTCATAATTTTTCTTTTCTAATGGCTCTCCCCCCGCTACCATATGTATTTGCAGGGAGGAGAAAAGCAAAGGGCAGCAAAACCAGCCTTAAGTGCTTGGCAAATGATCTTCCTGAATCTGGACCACATAAATCCTATAAAATGTGATATTTCAAACAATAGGCTAGAAAAGCTTTGCTCTCTGCGATGATGAAGCCCAGCTTCAAAATTTATAGTTTCATTTCAGAAATTGACTATAAAGAGACTGAGTTAGCTGTCTATCAAATAAGCCTGACAATAGCAAATAAGATGTGAGCTTTCAATGTCAAATATATATTTAATATTAAAATTCTCAGATTAAACACTGCAAAGGGGTTTCCTTTGCAACACATGCTGATGGGAGTGGTGATAGATGGGGCCTGGGTTGTCATAGCAATGTCCAGATTCTGATGTGACATTTCTTTCACAATCTACTGTGAGGCTCTTATTTTTCTAATACTGCCTATTCAAAGGGATGCTATTTTATCAGGGGGAAGGGTGAGTCAATTAAAACAAGATTCAAGTAGTTATGGCTTAGTTCAGTGCGTAGAAGACCTGGGTGTATAATCATTCATTTTTGTCAAGAGGGAGATAAAAGCCTGCACCCAAATATGTCTTGATAAATACACATAGATTTGTTGAGGGAGGAAACAGAAGTTGATTCAAAAAACTATTCCTCCTGGTAATGAATCACGGCTGATGTGAAATGAAAACTTCTAGTGGTAATTTGAAACAGGCGTGAGCTTCTGTAAAAATACTTAACCTCACTAGTAAGCTAAGATGTTCAAAGTAAAATGATACAGTACTATTTTTCATGAATCAAATTAGTAAAGGCTAAAGGAAGGAAAGTGATAATACTCAACATTGTCAGGAATGGGGTGAAATGAGCTATTTTCTTATTACTGGTGGAAGCATTATTTCCTTTCATTTTTCAAGAAAATTGTGGGCAATATGTTTCAAGCCTTTGATGCATCATTTCCATCATAGGAATCTTAAGGAAATAATCCAAGCTGTGTAGCAAAATATTGTATAAAGGTGCTTATCAGAGGGTAATTTATAACACTGAAAACTCTGCAACACCCCAAATGTCCATCATTAAGGGAAAGGTTACATAAATTAAGGTACAGTTATTATGCAACCTTAAAAGTGATGGTTTTGAAGAGATTAATTGACACAGGAAAATATCACAATATCATTGCAAAAAGACAAAATACTCAAATGTGTATATGCATGTAAATATTATATGTATGTGAGCACTATATGCATACACAAATGGTATCTTTTATATGCAGTGATAAACACAAACAAACAACCAGAAGAAACACTGGATGAAAATACTCTCAAAAGTTAATAGTAGCCAATTAAATTGTGGAATAATTGGTGATTTTATTTTTTTCTTCCTTAGCTTTTTGCTATTAAATTTAATATAGAATACTCAGAGAAAATTAAGAAAATAAAAGTATATCTTTAAATAATAAAAACATAAAAAGAAGGCAAGTAGCATTAGAACTGAACTAACCACACTGGGACAGAAACTTGGTGCCTGTATTTGTTAACTGAGTCGTTTTAGGAAAGCTTTCTCTTCTACCAGATTCAACTTCTCTATCTTCCCTTATTACCGGGTTGTGGTGAAGATGAAATAGGAACGTGTATATCACAGTGCTCTATGACCCATAATGAAACCCACCAATATGAATTATTCTACAATTCACATGGCAAGAAAGGTTTTCGTGGGAACGTAAGTGAGGTTGAAGATTAAGTTTGCAAAAATATAATTTGGTAGCTCAGGGTGAAGTTCATTTAAACGTCACAAAGAAAAGAATATCTCCCCTTTCATAAGACGACAGGTTGAAATTAAAAAATATATATACTATATATTTAAGGTTATACATATAAATATACATTTAGGGTTTTGTATATATGTGTGTGTGTATATATAGGCACATATATATGTATATACACACATATGTGTATATATATATACACACACATATGTATATATATATATACACACACACACACATATACAACCTTCTGTTGGGAAACACAGAAGAAGCATTTCAGTTAGTGCATGCCACCTTCCTGTTTATTATTATTTCAGCTCTTTCCAACAATGTAAGATATTACCCACATTAATGAGTGAAACGTGCCCTACTGTCAGGCAGCAGAAAACCAGCAGTGTATAAACAATCTGGTATTGTAAAACCCTTTAATGGAGCTTAATAAGAGAGTTAACATTTAGACACAACGGGCTGAGACAAGATGTGACAGCTACCATAACACAGAATCTCATTACTTCGTTGGTCGTCTGAATCATAAATAGAATTTTAAGTTTGTTTATATTTTTCATAACGATCCATGAAAAATTAACCTATTATTTGAAAGGCAGAATGCTGCAATGGGTAATATGCTAAATTTATGAAATCAGTCCCCTTTCTATTGATGGGAAAGGGAGAGTCTTCTGAGGTCTAGCAGTGGAGAATTATCATGGCAGATGTTTATGGTAGAAGATATAAATATAAATATTGGGACTGGATAGTGGGAAAACTATTAGAAGAAACTTCCTAACCCAGAACTCTCTTTTCAGAGCTTCTTAAGAAGTTGCTAGAATTTGTAAAATTGCCAAGCTTCTAGCTCAAATGGGCCACTTCAACTTATATTTTTGGTCATTCTCTTCACTATATTTACTTTTCTTTCCATTCATTCGTTCATTAATTAATTCACTTATTTATTCGTCCTCCATTGCCATTCCTTCTGTAATCCAAATGACTACTCATTGTTCTATTCCTTTCTGTCCATTTCCCCGCTCTGTACAACTTCCCATACTCTCATTTGTCTCCCTTCTCACTTCTCAGAACCACAGAATCCTAGGACGGGAACGGATGTCTAGAGCTTGCCTTTCCCTCTGTAATATACACTCAAGGTTGAAGACTACATAGCTTCAAATGGTGTTCTACAGAACCTGAGAGCTGTAAGAACCGTTACTGGGCATCTTGTTTTACCCTACTTGGCTTCTGTTTCTGGGAATTAAGCATAAAGTAAGTTTTAGGAACAAAGAAGTATTATTCCTTGGGAATTTAAGAGGAGGAGTCTTGAGAGGAACAAACATGTAGAAGCCAACAATTTTTTTCAGCCCCTCTTTAATGATATAATTTTTTTTTTTTTTTTTTTTTTTTTGAGACGGAGTCTCGCTCTGTAGCCCAGGCTGGAGTGCAGTGGCCGGATCTCAGCTCACTGCAAGCTCCGCCTCCCGGGTTTACGCCATTCTCCGGCCTCAGCCTCCCGAGTAGCTGGGACTACAGGCGCCTGCCACGTCGCCTGGCTAGTTTTTTGTATTTCTTAGTAGAGACGGGGTTTCACCGTGTTAGCCAGGATGGTCTCGATCTCCTGACCTCGTGATCCGCCCGTCTCGGCCTCCCAAAGTGCTGGGATTACAGGCTTGAGCCACCGCGCCCGGCCAATGATATAAATTATTACATGTTATATATCATTGCATATTTATATGATACAAAATAGTATTTATTATCATAAAACTCAGTATGATGGCCCCTATGTACTCTAAAAAGAAAACTTCACTGTTTCAACAATGGACAAAAATTAACTTATTAATATTTTACTAATTATTGAAAAAGTATGTCTTGGGTTCTAATTGTAAGAAAACTAGGACAACTTTGAAAGACACTAAAGAGAAATTGTGTGTGTGTGTGCACGTGTGTGTGTGAGAGAGAAAGAGAGAGAGTGTGTGTGTGTATAAATCCAGAGACAGTTTAATTTTTCTTCTTGACTTTCCATGACTTCATTGGTCGAATAGACAATTCAGATGTATATGGTTTTACACATCCTACGTTACCTTCAGAGAGTAACAATATGCATTAACCTATTTACACTTTTCAAAAACCAGTGCAGGAGAATGAAATCCAATTCCAAGACTGTAAAAGCATTGTTGGCTACAAGGAAGCCCAGCTAAACAAAAGAGCCCTCAAACACACTGAGTGCAGACAGAAGCCAGCCTTGCTCTTTTTTGTTCTAAGTAAGCCAAGTGGTGAGCACCTCTTCTCTAGGATCACTGGGTTACTGATGCTTTTGTAAAGAGGGTCTGACAACAATAAAGAATCTCCTGCCTGCTAAATGCAACATGACAACTCCATTTGAAAACCATCCCTAGATATATGTTACTGCAGAAATTATCTGTGACGGTCCCCATTAAAATAGAGTTTCATGTCATGTGGCACGTAAATGGACAATACAATAGGTTACTTTGAAAGTTACAGTTCTGACTAATTAATGGCCAAGGTATTTTCTAGTGAGTATCTCAGGTTACTGTTTTTTAGTTTAGAAAATAAAAATGAGGGCTGGGCGTGGTGGCTCATGCTTCTAATCCCAGCACTTTGGGAGGCCAAGGCAAGCAGATCACCTGAGGTCAGGAGTTTGAGATCAGCCTGGCCAACATGACAAAACCGTGTCTCTACTAAAAATACAAAAAATTAGCTGGGTGTGGTGGCGCATGCCTGTAATCCCAGCTACTCAGGAGGCTGAGGCAGGAGAATCTCTTGAAACTGGGGGGCAGAGGTTGCAGTGAGCTGAGATTGTGCCACTGCACTACAGCCTGGGCAACAAGAGTGAAACTCTGTCTCAAAAAAAAAAAAAAAAAAAAATAGAAAAGAAAAATGAGTTTTCATTGATAGTCTTTTTTTTTTTTTTTAAAGCCAATGCATTTAACTTGAGAAAAGACATATAGATATAGAAAAATATATATAGATATATCAATATGGAAAAGTAGTACTGGTTACATAAAAACAAATGGAAGATGTTAAGCTGTGTGTCTATCTATGGACCTATAATACATCTGGGAAACTGTGCCCGAGACTTTTCAGGTTACTCCCAATATTTGAAACCCACTTGGACAACAAACATCAACATGGATCCACCTACAAAGACACAGCTGAACAACACTGCCAGTCTCTGAATTAAAGGGTATGAACAAGGTCACAACTTGCAACTTGTCAAACATCAGACTGCAAGGATCGATTCTCCCTTCTGATGTCTGATTCACATCATTCCCGTTCTTGAAAACTCACAACACACTTTGTTTAAAAGTATACTTCCATGTCTGTAATGGGCCAGGGTGCTGTTTAAGAGCTTCCCTATGATTCTATTGTAAACTCCATAGACTTTTTCCTAATATTTAATAGAGACTCAAACATGACTTTCTCTGCCCTGTCTCACAGAGGATCCTATTCAACTCCTAGGGGCAGTGGCCACATCTGTTTGAAACCTCATTGTGTTTTACAGATCTTCAGTAGCTTCTAAGCTGGAGGATCTATGTGGGAGACAGGGTTGCCCTGGAAATGGTGATAGTGACCTGCCTGTATTCCTTTATTCCATGATTCTTATAAATCTTATAACTTACATTCTCATTATCTGGACAGGACAACCTAAATGGACAAAAGAGATTTCTGATGTGAGTTTAGGGAGATTCAGGAGAAATGCTCCAACTCCTGAAATCTGGGGTTAAGGTTAAATACTCCTGCAGGTGTGAGCAGAGGGAGTCATCTGACAGTGGATACATGGGCACTGTGGTTAACAAAGAAATTGGTGAAGAGGTCTGAAGACAGTCAGAAAAGCTGAGTTCAACTGGAGCTAAGAGGATTGTGAAACAAATGATAATGACATTAAAGATGTATCTTCTGTTTAATTGTGAAAGCTACTTTGAAGAGAAATGAGAAAGGCTAGGGCACTGCTGGGAGGGGATGCTTTGACATGGTAACAGTGCCAAAGGAAAGGCAGAGCAACCTGAACTCCTATTTTGCTTCCATTAAAGAACTGCAGAACCATATAATTTTGGAGCTGGAAAAAAAATGCTGAGATCACTTAGTTCCACCCTCTGTGTCTGTAGGTGAGGAAGGATGCACACAGACATTAAGTGACTCACCTGACATCTCCATCAACGGAAAGCAGGAGAGAGGCTGTAAAGAAAAGGATAATGGGAGGAAGAAAGAAAATTCATGATCCAGGGTGCTTTAAAGTCACCCTGCTTGCTGGTACTTACAAATTATATTCAAGGTACTGAAAGAGCTGGAAGGTATACTTGTGGATGCGTAGTCAGCATGGTTGAGAAATTATAGACAATGGCAGATATTTCTTGATACTGGAGGCAAGCCAGTAATGGTCAAATTTTTTAAAATGGGGAAAGCAAATTCGAGAATAACCAGAGGACTTCTATTTGATGCTAATTTCTAAATTTTGCTAATGCAACATTCTCTGGGATGTAACCGTAGAAATGGTTACAGAGCAACACCAGGAGTCTGTGTCAAACATAGGGTGTGAGGAAGAGATTTACAAAAAGGTAATTCCCAAGTAGAGCCTTTCCTCTTGAGGTAGCAGCCAAGATTGGGCTGACTATAGTTTCTGGACAGTACATACTACCTTGTTCCCCTTAAGAAGCTTCTGAAGCAGAGACTGGATGGGGTGAGAAAGTCACCTGCTATGCCCTGGGAAAGTCCTTCATCTAAGGGTACTTTAGTAGGAAGTGCTTC
Source organism: Papio anubis (assembly GCF_008728515.1). Classification (NCBI taxonomy): domain Eukaryota; kingdom Metazoa; phylum Chordata; class Mammalia; order Primates; family Cercopithecidae; genus Papio; species Papio anubis. The sequence goes on along the minus strand of NC_044985.1, from coordinate 89,378,387 downwards.
CTCCTACTGAAGAACAGGAAGAATACATTGCCCCAGTGGTGAGAACCAAGGACCAGGAGAAAATGTGGCATCACTAAAACCAAAGAATCATGGCATCGTGATTCAGAAGGAGAGGGCAATCAGAAAGAAGCCGTGCTGACTAGGAGGCAAGACCAAGTCATAGTTTGGGGGTTGGCCAGTCCAAGAGTATGTCCAATAAGCTTGTGTCATCTTGAAGTCATGTAAGTAAGGGTAGAGTCACTTGGATTCATTCATTCATTCGATACATGTTTATTGACTACCCAATGCTTTAGGAACTATGCTAGGATCGGAAATATAGTGTCTGCTTCAAGATTTGATAGAGGAAACAAACAAGTAATAGTCAATTCCAATACACTGTGATCATTCTGTGCTAGAAGTCTACACAGAAAGCTTAGAGAGGATCACTAAGGATAGGATGTTTGAGTTGAATCCTGAATAACACAAAGGGCTTCATTAAGACCAAAAAAAAAAAAAAAAAAAAAGATAGAGGGAAAAATGGTACTGTGGTCACCAGTATAATGATATTGAATCATGCGGCTAAGGTTAGTCTCCTCAGACAATTGGGAGGATGGAAGAGCTTCAGCAAGAAGAGAGCCATATAGACCTAAATTTTGAGAGGCATTTGTTAAAGGAAATGCATGTAGGGAGCATGAGGCCTTGTCCAGATGACTGCAGCATGCCAGAGGGAAAGTACAATGGATCAAATGAAAGTTTGAGGAACATTGGACCCAACAGTGAGGAGTACCTGATGCTCACCATGAAAACGCAGTGCAGAGACATAAGAACCAATGCTACCCATTCCCCTACTTCTTCCTGAGAAAGAGGTCAGTTGTGTGTTTCAGGGAAGGCAGAAGCCTCAAGGAAGACTCCCAGATTCTCGCTTGAGCAACAAGGTGGATAACATTCTCTATACTGAGATGTCACAGGTACAAAACAGCAGCAATAGTCATGAAGAAAAGCTTGTGGTGACAAATGCGAATTAATAAAGTGAAGACCACATCTGTTGTTACATCGTCTTTTACAGGCACGATGTCTTGAGGGATGATTGGTTTACTGAGAAGAAGAGTATAGCCCAGGGAAAGAGAAGGCTCTGCTGTAAGGCACTGCCTCTCAGGATTTCTGGCTAAAACAGTGAAATACCTATTGGTAAGGAAGGAGAAGTTTGTAGTTAAATGAGAATCATACTGGTATTATACTGTGAATTTGGTCTCACATGTGCCTGAGTTAGTTGTTGTCGAAGCTTTCTATGGAGGGATTACACATATTCCGTATCTGAAGACCAGCCTCCATTCTCCTGTTTAAGGGAGAAAGAAGCCTTGTAAACTAAGCTAGATCATTGTTTTTGCCTTCCTTCCAGGCAAAGCAAGAAAGAACTGGGATGAAAGCAGACCTAGGCCTGGTCTAGCTCAGCCCACTTGGAGTTTACCTCACTGTGCAGCAGCTGGTACCTAATGTGGGGAACATTTCTTTAGATATGGAAATCTAGGGCTGACAAATATGTATGTTTCCTGAAGCAGGGATGGATTGTTTACATGTCTTTTTCTTACCCTACTCTATAAACTTCACAAGAGAAGGAAGGACAATGGTGCTTGTTTTGTGGCAGTTTGGGTTTAACATAAGAAAATGTTTTCTGCTTCAGGAACTACCATGAAATGGGAGGGCCTTCCATTGCCCTGGACTACAGTGTGTAGAAAACTTCAAACTGAGGCATCAGCTCCCACTGGAAGTATGTTGAACGGATTCTAGTGCTGTCCACTATGGCAGCCAATAGCCACTTCTGATTACTGAAGACTCAAAATGTGGCTAGTCTAAATTGAGATGTGCTTGGATTCATTCCAGCATGACAAAAGTAATGTACACGAGCTCTAGAATAATTATTGTGAACAAATCTTGACAATATATTTTGCATATATTGAGTTAAATAAAATATATTATAAAATTAATTCAACTTTTAAAGATGAGGTTATTAAAAAATTTAAATTACATATGTGGTTTGTACTATATCTCTATTGGATAGAGTTGCTGTAAAGTTAAACAGCCCTACTGTGGTGACACCAAGTTGGGTGGTGGTTCTGTTCTAGATTTTGAATGTTTCCTACATGGAGAAGAAAGTCCCATTGAGAACATCTTCCTATGTATTGTAATTCAATGGCATTTCACATAATTAACAAATACACTGATCTGCAAACGAAGCCCTGTGGAAACATTTCTGTTTTCCCTTTTTACCATTACAAATGGCTCTTGTGGCGACAACTTTTTGGCTGTTGTTGTTCAAAAAACAGTCAAGTAATTTAAAATACTGGTATTCAAACAAAATGACAAAAAAGATTCTAGAAACCTTTGTGCTTGTTTATGATGCAGCTCAATGAAGACAATACAGTTTATCAGAGACATTAAGACAGTATTTAGTTAAAATAATACCAAGCCTGGTTGGGCGCAGTGGCTCATGCCTGTAATCCTAGCACTTTGGTAGGCCAAGGTGGGCAGATCACCTGAGGTTAGGAGTTTGAGACCAGCCTGGCCAACATGGCAAAACCCCATCTCTAAACACAAAAAGTAGCCAGGTGTGGTGGCGGGTGCCTGTAATCCCAGCTACTCAGGAGGCTGAGGCAGGCAGGAGAATCGCTTGAACCTGGGAGGTGGAAATTGCCGTGAGCCGAGATCGCACCACTGCACTCCAGCCTGGGCAAGAGCGAGACTCCGTCTCTAAATAAATAAATAAATAAATACATACATACAAAACAAAAACCAAGCCACACATAGTAGGGTAAAGTACATCTTGTTAGCATAATTAGCTTTAACCAAAATGATGGGATAAACACAGCCATTGAAACTCTTAAATGAATGGGGTGCAGTGGGGAAAATGGATTACTTATTCGTATTAATAAAACTTTTCTTGGCAGGTTCGTAGCAGCACTTGAGGAAAGAAATTCAAATTTATGCTTATTCAACTGTGGAGACACAGCATGTTACTAAGGTGCAAGAGATTTCTCTGGGTGCAGCAAGAGGTCAAAGCGTGGACACTAATGCAGACGGCAGCATTTAAGATACAAAAAAGACCCCAAAAAATGTCATACCCTCTCTTCCAGGAAACAGGGCTAACAGCACCAAGAATATTCTGACCCGCAGAGGAATGGGATTTCTCACAAATCTCACTGACATGAGGAAATGACAGCTGAAATTTTGGAAGGTTATAAAAAGATCTGCTGCGTGTTTATTTAAAATGATTTTTAAAATCAATAACAATTAAGCACTGCCTTCCTCTAGTCTAAACCCTTGCTAAGCACAGTGTGGTCCCTGGACCAGCAGTGTGAGTGTCACCTGGGAGCTTATTAGAAATGCATGACTCAGGCCCCATCCCAGACCCCTGGCATCAAAATCTGCATTTTAACAAGATCCCCAGGTGATTTGAATGCATCCATTTGAAAAGCTAAACTTTCCTCTGTAGAAACACACTTCTCTGTCACAGCTGCTCCCTTTCTGTACGGAGAACCCCATGGAAGTTGACCTCCTCCTGCCTCTCACTCTGCTTATGAAAAAGCACCAGAGTGTTAGCCATCCTGGTTGGAGGCAGCTTTCAACCTATCACTGGTCAATTAATGCAGCTTTTAGCTGCAATTATTGGACATCACTGTTCCCCAGATGCTTCTGGCATCTGCAAACAGGAGGTTTTTTTTATCTCATTCCTTCAATGGGGCAGGTTTTCTCCCATCAGTACCTATTTTCTTAGCTTTTGCATCATTCTATTTTCACCAGAATGTAAAAGCTTTGAATTATCAGTTTTTCTAAAGTGAACTGCTACTGCCTTTCTTAAAGTAGAATGTATTTGCCACTCAACTGCCAGTAATTGTGGCAAGAGCTGCCGTTGACCTGGGGACTATTATTCAGCAGAATGCTATTACTTCCCACAAGGAAAGTTTATAAATTCGGACTTTATGCACATAGGGGAAAAAAGAATTCAGATAATGAAATAGAGTTTTACAGAAAGAAAAATAATTTTTAAAAATGAATGTAATAGTCAACATAGCACAGTGGTTAAGTGTCTAGGCTCTGTATTCAGGCATACTAGGTACAAATCCTGGCTGACCTGATAACATCACGCCAGTTCCTTACCCTCTCTAAACTCAATTTCCTCGTTTGTACCTTGGGAATAATAATAGTACCACTAGATCAGATTGTCAGGAGGATTAAATGACACATGCAAAGTAATTAGCAAGTGTCTAGCAACGGTAGACTCTATTTAGTGTTAGTTGTTATTATTAATAATTATTAATTTCATTTTAAATCAAAACACTGCAATTTGTCTTCTGAGTTATATGACATTAGGTCAAATCTGTAATTAACTAAACATATAGATTAAAATGGAATAAAACAACTTCGAAAACATGCTAACATAAACAACCCTTCCTTTGTTTAGACCAGGAAGAAAACCTTTGATGTGAGATGTAACAAAGTCATGTCATTGTTATCGTGCAGTACAGAGTCTCACCATTATGAGGCACACTGCTGAACCCAGAGTAGCCCAGTGTTGACACATTAATTCCTTAAGGCTTCCGAGGGTCTCATGGGTGTTTTTACAGGTTCCACTAACCCAAAGAAGGGTAGAGAAGAGGAAATAGGATTAACTTCATGATTAGAAGGGTAATTAAACCCTGGAACAGGCCACCAAGGTAGGCTGCAGGATCTCCATTCCTAGCAAACTTTTAAACAACAGACACACCTATTTGGCCTGCGTGATTTGGGTCTTGTGCCTAGAAGCAGCAGATTGAACTGAATGAACTACCATATTTACTAGTATATATTCTTAATGAAATACAATTTTAGAGAAAGGTTTTAGTGAAGAGCCTTTCAATAAATGCTAATATTTTTTCAATAGGTAGAATAAACTTCCTTACAAGTGACAGCAAAATATACTTCTGACTACCCCGCACCCTGAGATTTCCTAACCCCTCTCTCTGGCTGCTCTAGCTGTACTTAACTGTGGCTGCAATTTACTTGTTGACAGGCCTGTGACTCCCCTACTAGATTATGTGGTCCCAGAGGCTGAGACCACACATTAATACCTAGTCTAGGAGAGAAGTAGGGTGGTCATTTGTTGGATGGATGGAAAGGAATTTAAAAATAGCATTTCCTAGTCTACTAACCAACTTTTAGGTAGCTCATTCATTCATTTATTTATCCAATATTTATTCAGGTAAGCTCTGACAACAGATTTTACACACATTTTTACGGTATGGTACTTCCTGCGCACAATACACAGTGGTGAATACAAAGGCAAACCTTTTCCCAAGGAGCCAACCTAGGATACAGCCAGATGTACAGAATCCATGTTTCCACCACCAACAGGGCTAGCAGTTTCAGACTCAAGTATCCACTACAGGTTGAAAACAACATACTGCAATTCTTTGTCTCTTTTACAGAATTACGGAGTAGTTTCTTAAAAATCCCACGGGTTCTGACTACTCTAATTCAGAATTCTGTGGCAGGCAGGTAGGAAATAAAATCTGCCTGGTTACCTGGGATGAACGTTTTAGTGAAGATCCCTTCAATAAAACACTTTTCTAGTCCATTTTCCTACTCGGCTGCTTTTACTCCGAAGGAGAGTCCCTAAGGCTATTGCAACAGCTGCATGCTATGTGGGGAACGGTGACTTTCCTTCCTTGAGGAGGCTGCTTTGTTAAAATGCTCTCTCAGTAAACAGGCCACAATCTTTCAGGATTTCAGTCTCAGCGTGCAAGTGACTGGCCTATAAACATAATTTTTAACAGCTTTTCTTCAGCAACTCTGACTGTTTAATTAATCTTCAGCCATTAACCATTCATTTAAAATGCCACTTACGAAATCTTAATTTTGCACATTATCAGCTGGTTCACAAATAGCTAACCATGAGCAGAAGCGTAATGATCTCTCTCCCCGTTCTCAGAGCTCACCGAGCTTATAGCCAATTTTGGCTTCTTAATTAACCATATGCATATTAGCATTTAAAATTAAATGACAGGTTTTTTTTTTTTTAAAGAATTAATGCGCAGTGAAATGTTAACACTAACATCATTCTGCCACCTTTGGAAGGGCCCCCAGGCAGTGCCTGGCCAGGCCATGGCTACTCTGGATGCCCACAGGGGAAACTCGTGCAAGTGTTCCTCACCTCAGCTGAGTTCCCCTAACTGAGTGCACTCTTGCAATGATATTTTGGATCCATTGTTCAAACTCTCCTTATGTTTAAGGAAGAATAAGCAATGTCATTGCCAAGATATTCCTTAGTTCTAGGCATTCAGAAATGACAAAATCAGCAACACATTCTTTTCTCAGTGGTTGACCCCAATTAGATGAGTCAGTTCAAACCAAATAAGGGGGCAGGGAAGGATATTGAGGGCAAAAAAAATAATTGTCAGTTGATGCTGAGATGACGTTTTCTCTAACTAGGACTCTGATTATTAGAGCCTACAGGGAATTCACTTGCAATTTTACAGGTGTCAGATAGGGTCAAAGTCCAAACTAAAAACTGGGTACAGAATTGTTCGGGTTGGTTCATTACAATACGTGGAAGGTTTTGACCCATGAGCCACTGCGTGAGTCACGTCTGAGATTTGATGAATGACTCACATCAAAACCAGCCCCAAACTTCTCGGACTAGACTAGGAGTCTGCAATCAATTTGATTGGTGGTAGTAATAAACTTCCAGACTGCATACATTATATTTTGGAGAATTATGGTAATCTTGGTCATCTGTCTTTTTCTTTTATCCAAGTACAGAGGTTCCAAGAATAAACATAAATAAAGAATCACAACAAAAGTCAAGTTGCATCATCTGCTAGAATTCCATGTGCCTGGAATGAGGAAAATTGTTAGTGTTTATTAAAATGTTTTACAACATTGTGGGCGTGAAAATGGGAAAAAGAGCAGGCTGTTTTCAAAATCACAATGTGAACTGAGGTGCAGCACCTCTGAATTCCTCAGACACGTGGTTTAGGTGACACCCTGGTGGTTAAGAGCCTCATTTCAGTTATATTATATCTGTGCAAATTACTGAAGCTGCTTTAGACTAAGAATCCATGTGCAGGTGTCAAAAAAACATTAAGACTGTAATTAGAAACAGAAATGTACTGATTGATGAAAGAAATTTGAACCAAACATGCGCATAAACAATTTGAGACTCAGCAAACTTGGCATTTTGTAATCCTGTTAGCAATTCGGCTTTTAATCCAAGTAAGTACTTAAAATACAAGCATATCTTGACTCTGCAATTTCTAGGGCTGTATTCCAAGAGAATGACAATAATTTATTCTCCCAGAATGTCTTTCAACCTGAAAGGAATCATGAGAGCTTTCCAAAGCCTAATGCACAAAACCCATTTCTGTAGTCACTAAGCTAGATCCATTATGTGATTCCTTCAAATATGTATTTGGTACCTGCTATGTGCTAAGCACTGGGAACAGAGATGTGTAAGGTAAGTCATGCTTACAAAGGAGTCCATTCCATTAGGCCATTGTCACACTTACTCATAAAGCCTACTTTTGATTTTAGTATTTCTTCCTTTAAGCACTCCCTGAGCATTTTTCTTTCAGTTAAGGAAATAATGATGACTCTTAAACTGCTGCAAGAAGAAAGACACCTTAAACTAATGATTCACCACCGACAGAACCCAGGCCAGCAGCATGAGTATCATTTGGCAACTTGTTAGAATGCAAATTGTAGAGTCCCACCCCAGATCTACTGAATCGGAAACTCTGGGGGTAGGGTCCAAGGTTTCGGTGGTTTAACAAGTTCTCCAGGCGATTCTGATGTGTGCTCAAATTTGAGAATAATTATCTAGGACCATTAAAAGTTGACCAAGGAGCAAACATTTATCAGATTAATAAGGAACCTCATAGCCCTGAAAGTAAGTGATAGGAAAATAGGTTAGGTCTCTGGGAGGTAGGGGGTGCATGTCCCTGGACAGCTCGAGAACCATGGGCAACCCGAAATGTGGTGCTGAAATAATAGGGGGCCTTTTCTATATGGCAGTCCATGCTAGGGAATACCTCTTGGTTCAATGAAGGGAAGAAAGGTGCCAGGCAGACTGACTCATCCATTTACTAAGCCTCTGCTCTTTATCCTCCTGCTTGGTGTTGGTAAGAGGACCTTCTTTCACTTCTTCACACATGCCAAGCTCCTTTCCACATCAGGGCATCCCCCATGCTGCTCCTCTGCCCAGAATGCCTTTCATGCCTCTTTCAGCACCCAAATTCTCATGGCTACTCACTCTTTGAGTCTCAACTTAAATGTCACTTTTTCAGTGACTCCTTTCTTGATCCTCCACAATGTCAAATACGTTTACAACACTCTACTTATAACTACACATTTAATATTTGTCTCCTCCTGTAGGCCTTAAGTTCCATGAAAGTAAGGACTGTATCTAAATCTCACTCAATAAATATCTGTTGAATGAATGGAGATTCATTAATTTAGTAAATGTTATGGAAATCAAATGAGTGTTAAAGAACCTTGTTTACTAAGCCCTGGCCTGGGAGCTAAGCTGGTTCAGGATATATCATCAGTGGTTTCTGTAGCCTCCTCTTCTTATATTGTTAGATTTTTTTATTCTCCAGATCCTCTACCTGACTGGTCTAGTAAAGGGCACTTCAACCAATAGTGGTAGAAAAGTGAGGAAAAAATGGCTACAATTTGCTGATCACACAATAGGAAGAACCCGTCACTGTGCTACAGGTTTGCCACGCATTAACTCATTCAAGCCTCCACGAATTTTATCAGATATGGTATCACCTTCATTCTAGAGGTAAAGAGAGGCTCAAAGATGTTACATGGTATGGCCAAAGATCACAGCAGCTGCGGAGTTAGGATTTATACCTAGGATTTATGCCCAGCTTCAAACTCTATGTTAATGACCACTAGGAGAAAGATGATAACCTCAAGAGAAGTAATAAATAGAAAGTTAAATGTTGCTCAAGAGACACCATATTGCAAGTAAAGTACCTCAATGCTGGGCATATATTAAATATACAATTAATATTATTATTGACTATCATCATCATCATCATCATCATCATCATCACTATCAACATCCTTAGTCTTGATAATCCTAATATTGTGTTTCTAGTTCCTGAAACTCACATCTGAGCAAATTCTGGACATCCTTTATCTGATACAGTGAAGTTTAGAGAAATACCTTCTCAGAAAAAAATGACCCAAAAGGAAATCTATGAACTGCGTATCCTCAAAGCTACATTTAGACTCAAATGATCTGAAAATTACTACTGAAGTCTATTGCTTTACATTTTTAATGTTTTCCAGTGAATTAGTTTTGAGACTTGGACATTGCACAGACTCAAAAAAGTTGTTTTCCGGATTCTAAACTGGAATTAAGCACATCCAAGTCTTTTGGTACTGTAACATCCCTAGTTTCTGAAACACTTAGAGCTAGCTCTGCCTCTCTTTCTCGGCATTTCTCAGTTTTCGCTCACATAAGTACTGATTTGTAAGATCCATGCGACCTTTTGCCAACACTGCCCTCACTGCCAGGAGAAAGAGGCTGGAACAAAGCCGCAGTGAATGCAAAGCAGTGGCAAACATTCAGGAAAATAAACGAGAGAAAGGGCTGAAGTTGACTACCACCAGAGGAGCTATTTGCTGTGGAAGAACACTGAGACATGAGCCACAAGAGAAGGAACCAAACCCATCCGTCCTATTGCTAAATGTGGTCACTGAAATGGGGAGGAGGGCCAACAGGTCTCTGAGAGGGAGCTTGATGGGAAGAGGCAGCCTTCAGGAATGTGACTGATGGAAGGTTTGTGAGACCAATGCCCAGGAGCACAACAGTGACTGCTGCTCTGTAAGGCCTCAACATGAAAGATCAACAGGAAAAAATGAAAGGCTCACCACTAACCTCTTCAGGGTTTCCAAAATCAGTGTATATTCAAATTCAAATTGAAAGTAATTTAAAAGTGCCTATCATGTACCAGGCCCTATTCATGTTACTTTCATATATATTAATATCTTTTTATCCTTCTAACAACGAAGTCTGTTAACCATATATTGTTGTCAACACTTAACATTAAAAAAAAGATAAGGGTGGCCGGGCGCGGTGGCTCATGACTGTAATCCCAGCACTTTGGGAGGCCGAGGCGGGCAGATAACGAGGTGAGGAGGTCGAGACACGGTGAAACCCCATCTCTACTAAAAATACAAAAAAATTAGCCCGGCGTAGTGGCGGGTGCCTGTAGTCCCAGCTACTCGGGAGGCTGAGGCAGGAGAATGGCGTGAACCCGGGAGGCAGAGCTTGCAGTGAGCCGAGATCACACCACTGCACTCTAGCCCGGGCAACAGAGCGAGACTCCGTGTCAAAAAAATTAAAAATAAATAAATAAAAAAATAAGGGTTTCTATTTTTGGCGATGGTGGAAGAGCTTACTGCGTTCTTACTTTCTTATTCTCATGTGAATAATCAAAAAAGCTAGAAAAACTTAAAAAAAAGAAAACCTAAAAACTACTTGAAGACACTGGATAATTCCCAAGACAGCTAGGACTTGGGAGGCCAAGACTGATTCTAAAAACTACGTAGGTAAGCACATTGAGTTGAACCCAATATTCTGCGGCATTTTTTCTCTCCAAATCATTTGCTAATTCACAGGTGGCACAGAATCAAATGCTAAGAAAATGAGCAGAGTGCAGTGGCAAAGAGACCTGGAGGCTTAGCAGAGATGCTGACATTCTCATACGGTTGGGAAGACAGAAATTGGAGTTGAGAAACTGCTAAGGAAGAAGGGCTTGGTAAACAACCCAGACTCTCAGTTAGGATCACAGAAAGGTTACCCTCTAGGAGTAAGAATAAACTAATAAACTACCCCTCACATAACTAAAATCCAGCTTCTTGCCATCTCAATCAAAGACTGCATTAAGGCAATGTGTCCCTTAATGGGACCTATTATTAAACACATCTTCTCTGAAGAATCATCAGCTTGAGATTTCTACAGCTTTTCAAGGACTGTGTCTAGCATTTGATCAAAATTATGCATACCGAGAGATAAGACCAAATGACTAAAAGCTAAGAAGAAAATCAAACAATACGAATAGAGCCACAGTTAATTCAGATATTGACATTAGTCATGGTTCTTAAAATAACTGTAATTAATTTATTCATGAAAAATAAGTTGGAGAATTTCATCAGAGAAGTAGCATCTCAGGGTAAAACAAACAAATAGACACCTAACATTGAAAATTACAATAACTAAAATTAAGTGTTCAACAGAAGGGTTTAATAGAAAACTGGACACAGCACACAGGCAAGAGTAGTAAACCAGAGGAGCACTCAAAAACCAGCCTGAATCACAGAGAGAAAACTGGAAACAAATAGAGAGCAAGAGACATGTACAGAAAGGTCTAATATTTTTGTTTTACTGGATCCCAGAAGGAAGGGAGAGAGACAGAAAGAGAGAGAGAAAGAGAGAAGAAAATGGAAGAGGAGGAGGAAGAGAAGAGGAAGAAGAGGAGAGGAAGAGGAGGAGGGAACAGAAACAATTCTGAAGAGGTGTGACCAGTTGAGAATTTTTCAAAGATGATGAAGAACATTAAAACACAGATTTAAGAAGCTGTGCAAATCCTAATCAGGTTTAAACATACCTCCCCGTCAACACATGCTCACAGACACATCACAGTAAAACTGCTGAAAACTAAGACGAGGGAAAAAAACATTAAAGCAGTCAAAGAAAAATGATACGTTACAGATTGAGTATCCCTTATCTGAAACGTCTGAGACCAGAAGTATTTTGGATTTTGGATGCGTTTGGATTTTAGAATGTTTGCATTATAGACTTACTGTCTGAGCATTCCAAATCTAAAAATCCAAAATCCAAAGCGCTCCAATGAGCACTTCATTTGAACATAATGTCAGTGTTCAAAAAGCTTCCAATTTCAGAAAATTTAGGATTATGGATTTTCAGATTTGGAATGTTCAACCTGTATCTTCAATGGAGTAATAGTTGTCTGACAACAGATTTTGGTAAAAACATTGAAAACCAGAAAACAATGGAATGATATCTTTAATATATTAAAAGAAGAAAAAAAATCACTGGTAACTACATACATAGAGAAAATATCTTTAAAAATGAAGATGAAATAAAACTGTTTTAAAACAAATAAAAACACAGAGTTTGCCACATGACAAAAATACTAAAGGAAATTATTAAGGAAAAAAGTAAAAGTATTCTGGCAAACACAGATATTCAGAAAGAAAGAAAGAGAAAAAGCAACAGCTAAAATAAATGCTTACCACTTAAACAGTAATTACAGTGTATTGTTTGGTTCACAACATCTGTAGATTTTGGATACATGAAAACATAGCCTAAAATCTACAAGACTTGACAAAAAAAGGAGAAAATAAAAATTATAAATATCAGGAATGAAACAGAGGATATCACTACAGAATATGCAGATCAATAAGATACTAACAGAATACCAGATCAATAGGAAAATAAGGGAATACTACAAACAGCTCTACACACATTTGACAACTTAAAATGGACCAACTCCTAAAAAGTAAACACTTCCACAGCTCATACAACATGATATAATTTGAATAGCATTACAGTTATTAAGGACATTGAATTCATAATTAAAAACCTCATAAAAAAGAACTCTCCAGGCCCAGATGATCTCACTGGAAAATTCTACCAAATGTTTAAAGAAAAATTAACATGAGTTCTACATAATCCATTCCAAAAAAAGAAGAGGAGGTAATACTTTCCTTAAACATTCAATGAAGACAGCAATAAATATTAGCAAATAAATTAAATATATATAATTATTAAAATAGTATGTATTAAATCTATGATAAATTATTTCATAATATATTAGATTATTCAATTTAATTTTTAAAAATTATATTTAATTGAATATTAAATGATTATTACATTTAATACAATTAAAATTAAATAATATATAAAAATAATCATATACTATGACTACATTTAATTATTTAAAAATGACTACATTTAATTATATATGAGACTAAAAATAATTATATATTATACTATAATAAATGAGTTTTATTCTACAAATGCAAGGCAGGTTCAATGTCTGAAAAGTGATCAATGTAAACGAACATGTTAACAGGCTAAACAAAAAAAAAGACAAGAGCATATGAAGTGGAAAAAGGATTTGACAAAATTCATGCTCATTTATGATAAAACCTCTCAGAAAACTAGGAATGAAGAGCAACTTCTTCAACTCGGGAAAGACAACTACAAAAAACTTACAGCTAACAGTACGCTCAATGGTGAGACTGAATGTTTTCTGCCTAAGATCAGGAAAACATCAACAAAGTTCATTTTTACCATTGTGGTTCAACATGGTACTGGAGGTTCTAGCCAGCACAATGAGGCAAGAAATGGAAATAAAAAGCATACAGATAAGAATGGAAGACATACAACATATGTTCACACAAAAGCATGTAGGTGATTGTTTATAGCAACTCTGTTTGTAATAGCTATAAATTAGAAACAACCAAAATATCCAGCAACAGATGAATGATTAAGCAAATGGTACATCCATAGCATGGGTTACTACTCAGAAGTAAGAAGAAATGAACTAGTGATACCCACAACAACTTGGATGGACCTCCAGGGTGTGAGAAAAGCCAACTTCAAAAGGTCAGATGCTACCCCATTTATGTGATTCCATTTAGGTAACATTCGAGAAATGACAGAATTATGGACAGAAAACAGATGAGGGATTGCCAAGAGTTAGCGATGAGAAAAGGTGTGTGACTATAAAGGAGTAGTATGAGGGATGTCTTTGTGGTGATTAAAATAGTTCTGTATCTTGATTGCAGAAATGGTTACATGGATCTACCTGAGTGACAAAATGGCACAGAACTATGCACATGCATTGTACCAATGTCAGATTCCTGATTTTGATATTGTACTACAATTATGTAAGATGTAACCACTGGAGAAAATTGGTTGAAGGGTACAAGGAACTTCTCAATATTTTATCTGCAACTTCTTCTGACTCTATAAAAATTTCAAAATAAAAAGTTAAAAATAACTATAACTATATAACTATGTATAACTATGGCCATATAATAATTGTAACTATATGGTTACAGAAAATGTAAAGAAAAATACATGAAGTTATTTGGTAAGAACTTTCATCCAAATGGAAAAAAAAATTCCACTACAGTTAAGTCGAGAATTAAGAATATTTTGTAATTCCCTACCCAACTTCAGTTCACTAATAGGGAATGAATAGCAATCTTAATGACAGAATGGTGTAAATGCTCACGTATCAACATTTATTACATTAGCTTAAACTTAGATGGTGCTTATTAACACCCAGCTGCTGTTCTTCTGTTTACATATATGAACTCATATATGTAATCTGTCCTTTGGAATCTGTTCTTAGCATCAGCAAATATTGTATAATGAAAAGGTATGTGGCTTAGCCTAAGAGATTAATGCAAATCCTTGTAATAACACTCTGATGTAGGAACTATGATTATGCTCATTTTACAGATGTGGAAACTGAGCCAGAGAGATGGCAATAACTTCCTCAAAGTCACACAACTATACTGAGTGGCAGAGCCAGGTTTTAAATCAAGAAGGTTTGGCTTTAGAATCTATAACCTTAACTGCTAAGCTGTCTCTTATATACAGATTTTCCTTTATTGTCTTCTTTTGTTCTATCTCCTGGCTCTTAAACCACAGTGTAAATAATAATTAATATAAATGTTGTATATAATATCATACACACTATGCTTAAAGGGTAGTTTAAGGGATTTTCAAGGGTAATTTTGACTGTGAGCTATTCTTATCTCATGTTTGACATTAAAGACTAACCTTCCATGTAAGATGTGACTACGCCTTAAGCTCTTGGTGTTAAGTGTGCGTGTGACCTGACTGGCATTTTTGGGGCTTCGTTTTCTCATGAAGAAATCAGTAGAGGGCATGGTATAAGGATATCCCTTCAGGTTTTCCTCTAAGGACAAGCATGGCTTGAGCCTAGGCCCCCTACTGAACTTGACATAGAAAATCTTCTGCATCTACATGGAAAAGAATATCCTTCTTAGTGTGGTATACAGAAGTCTTGGCAATTTGGAGAGTGAGAGGCTGAGTAGTGGCCAAGTTTGGGGAAATCCAGAGTGCTTGCTCAGGATTGATTGAAGTCTGCGCAAAATAATGGCTCCTGAATTCTATTTCTGGCTGGGTTCATATCAATCCTCAGTCAGCTTTCCAGAAGAGAGGATATTTCACAGCATATAAATATTAAAATGTCTCCTTAAGATGTTGGATAATTATGAGTATACCATTAAAACTATCTTTTCTAGCCCTTTTTCATCCCACTGATTATTTATTGTTTGAAAAGATAAATACAGAAAAGCAATTGACCTAACAATGGCCTATTCTTGATTACACTTTGCATTAAATACAAAAATTATAAGGAGGGCACTTTGGAATCTGTCCTTAGCATCAGCAAAGATTGTATAATGAAAAGGTATGTGGCTTAGCCTAAGAGATTAATGCAAAGCACAGGTCACAAGAGGCCTGGAGTAAGTGTGGTAGATCAACACAGATCTAGCACTACTATAGAGAAGTAGGTCAAAGCCCAAGGCTTCTGATATGCTTTTGTACCCTGTAGCCTTGAGTAGGGTGCTTTGCACAAAACACACATATAATTTTTTTAATGGGATGAATGAATGAGTTAATGAATGAATAAATGAGGGAGGAAGGGAGAAATATCTGGCCGGTCAGCAGCAGCATGCATGCTATTTGCACATGCTTCGTAGTTTCCAACATTTTTGACTGCAATCTACTGTGAGAAACGCATTTTGCATCAGGTCCCAATACTCAGCTACGCACATACCCTATGTCTATATATATATACACACACACACTCACATTTTACATACATATACAACTGCAACAAAAATACAAAACAATGCTTAATTACTTGCTGTATATGTAATGCTCTTTCTTTTTCCTTTATATTCTATTAACAAATATTCATTGATCATACTACATTGATTTTAAGATGTACTAATAGAGTATAACATGAAGTTTGAAAAACCCTAGCATGGCCGGAAGCTCATGCATGAGTTTTGGAGTAAGAGTTTGAAACCTTAGCTCTGCCGACCTATTATCTGTGTCACCATAGGTAAGTTTCACAATTTCTCAGAGCCTCTAGTGTTTCAGAGCCTCTAGTTTTTCATTGGTGAAATAGATTCCTACTCCACAGGATTTCTGTCATCTTTCTAAAGCACACATCTGAACATGCCAGCCCTACTTTAAGCGTTCCCCGTTGCCGTGGGCTAAAGTCTAAATGTTTTATCTTAGATTATTTGGCCTTTAACAACATGGCCTGTGCTAACTTTCATCTCTGACCTCCAGCTGGCCCTAACTTACATTCTGCACTCCAGCTCTTCTAATATATGCAGTTTCCTAAATGTACCATGTTTTCTCTGTGGGCATTTGTGCATGCCCTTATACCCACTCAGTTTCTAGTTCTTCTTTAGGTCATAATACGGACTCCTTCAAGGAGCCAGATCTGCATTCAAGCATCTCTGGCTCACCCTTATCATAGCATATCACCGTTATTATTCCAGATTGTCAGCTGCATCCCTCTGGAGGGCAAGAAACTCTGGATTCTGTGCCATTCTCTTTGTGTTATTTTATGTCGAAATGAAGAAATTCTGTATATCCCTTCCAACCTCTTCTTAGTAAACAATTAGTTAGATGAATAGATCCTAAGGATCAGGTAATTTGTTTGAAAAGCACCCCGGTCAATGCTTAAATGCTTAAATGACAGCTTTAATAAATCAGGGTAACCCTTTGGCAAACATTCCTCAAACATGCCCACTTACCCCCAGTGGTTGAGGATGGGGGGAAGGGGCCTTGGAAATGGATGGTCACTGAGTACAAACCCTCTTTGCCTAGCTCATGCATAATAAAGGAGAAGATTGTCTACATCTGTCACCCCTGGACACTGACAATTTAGGCAGATATAACTAGTATAGTCCCAAGGGTAGGGCTCTCAGACGATGGGAAAAAAATTAATGAGAACATCAAGTTTTAAAGAGACGGGATGGAGGAAAGTAGAGTTAATGGTATATCAGTTACTATTAGCATTTATCTGGTCACAGAGATTCTTTCATTAAGAGATTTCTCATTATTGTTTAAAAGTCACTTAAAAATTGATGGTAATATGTTCTAAGAAAAAAAATCTGATTGCTTTGTTCAATTGATGAGTTAACTCTCTATGGAAATGGCATTTATCATTGGGATTCCCACACTGAAATGTGATCACTTTTGTTCGTTTGTAGAAACTAAAAACAAATCTCTAAGTAATCTACTGTATTCACTGTTCAAGTCCCTACACACAGCCACACAAAGTCATGAGTCAGAGGTGAGAGCCAAAATGCTATTAAACTAAAATAAAATTAACTGGAAAACTCACTAGAGAGAAAGAGACTGGGGACAAACACCAACAGAGGTATGAGCTGTACATGACAATGCTGTGGCTCAATGAAAGGCTGAATCTCTGAAATTAACAAACTGTTATGACAAAGAGATATCAGCTATCCTATATTGCCCCAATGATACAAGTTATGTTCACATCCAGCTGTTCACACAGCTTCCTGTTAATGCTTTTTCTATCCCTCATTGCTCTTACTTTAGAATTCCCAAAGCACATGCTTTTTCAGTGGTCATGAAAATTGGGAATGTATGTCCCCCAGTTGCCTCTAGGAGTTATTTAGACAGAGCAGTGGAAGGGAGGTGGGGATGGTTAATGGGTACAAAAAAATAGTTACAAAGAATGAGTAAGACCGAGTATTTGATAGCATAGCAGGGTGACTCTAGTCAATGTTAATTTAATTGTACATTTAAAAATACCTAAAAGAGTGTCATTGGATTGTTTGCAGCACAAAGGATAAATGCTTAAGGGATGGATATCCCATTTTCCATGATGTGAGTATTATGCATTGCACACGTGTATCAAAATATCTCATGCACCCCATAAATACATATATATATATACCTATTATATACTCACAAAAATTAAAAATAAAAAATGTAAAACAAGAAGTTGTTCAGGCTGAAATATTTCTGCCTGAGCTATAAAAGAGGGTCTACTGTTTAGAAAACCAAATACCGCATGTTCTCACTCATAGGTGGGAATTGAACAATGAAATCACTTGGACACAGGAAGGGGAGCATCACACACCGGGTCCTATTGTGGGGAGGGGGTGGGGCGAGGGATAGCATTAGGAGATATACCTAATGTAAATGACAAGTTAATGGGTGCAGCACACCAATATGGCACATGTATACATATGTAACAAACCTGCATGTTGTGCACATGTATCCTAGAACTTAAAGTATAATAAAAAAAAAAATACATAAATAAATAAATAAAAGAGGGTCTATTTAAGGATAGCCTCTCACAGGGAGTTAATAAGAATATATTTGATGAAAGTACTACATACCATGAATCTATAACTTTTCCATTATTAAAGGGAAGTGAAAAAAAAAAAAAAGAGAAAAGACATCTAAAGGTAATCTATTTGTGGTGGATTCCATAGAGTGGCTCCCTAAAACCCACTCACTACTCACTTCTCTCTTGACTTTGTTTACTGGAAAGTTGAAGTTCTATTTCTCAACACCTTTTTGCAACTAGAGTAAATCTTTTAATACGTTTTTTGCCAATGAGAAATTGTTGGGGTCTTCTGGGGAATCTTTTCAAAGGGATGAACTTGACTAGCACATTCCATTGGCCATTTGCGCCTTTCTCCTTCTTTCTCCCTGGAAGGTGAACATGAAACCCAGAGTGGCAACGGCCATCTTGGAATCATGATGCAATATGAAGAACAGACTTTGCCACTGGGAAAGGCAAGAAAGGAAGAGGGAAAGAGGCCATCTAAATTCCTTAATGGGCAAGACACATGTGTATCAGCTGAGTTTTCTGTTGTTTACAGTCAAACAGCATCTGACTCAACACTGTTGTTATTGACAGCTCTTCTGGGACCCACAGAAATTGGACTAGCCCATTCTGTGGATGATTGTTAAGCCCGACTCAGAACCAAATGGACAATCAAGTGACATGGTAGGATATTGCCTTAGTTCTGATGATGAGCTTAGGGACATCTAATGAGTTATGGTTTGTAGCAAACAATTGCCAAAGTAGCTCAGTGTGTAATGAATGCTCTCTTCACTTATGCAAATGATACGACTGATCTAACGGAATCTGCACTGTTGGGCTGGGTGCAGTAGCTCATGCCTGTAATCCCAGCACTTTGGGAGGCCGAGGCAGGCGGATCACCTGAGGTCAGGAGTGCGAGACCAGCCCGGCCAACATAGTGAAACCCTGTCTCTACTAAAAATACAAAAAATTAGCCAGGCGTGGTGGCAGGCGCCTGTAATCCCAGCTACTTGGGAGGCTGAGGCAGGAGAATTGCTTGAACCTGGGAGGTGGAGGTTGCAGTGAGCTGAGAACGTGCCACTGCACTCCAGCCCAGGTGACAGTGTGAGACTCTGCCTCAAAAAAAAAAAAAAATAAATAAATAAAAATAAATAAATAAATAAAAAAGAATCTGCACTTTGTTTTTTAAGTTTTCTTGCCTCTCATCTCCTCACTTGCTCTTCTGTTTCTACTTTTTGTTTCTGATGATTGCAATACACTGGCAGGAGTTGAGGCTGGAGCTAGGACTTAACCATTAAACATGGGACAGTGGAACAGATGGACTCTAACAGGTTCCCAAACCTATTATTTTAAATGGTCAACAGCTAGATATAATCAATAACCTTCCTCAATAGTTATTTTCAGTTCAATAATCTTCTCAATATATATACCAATAATATGTAATACAGTCTGATAATACATACTCCAATAATATTCCTAAATACAGTTGACATTTATTGAGCCAAACACTGAAATGATTTTGTTTAATCCATGAATAAACCAGACAAGAGCAAGTATACTCATGTCCTCATTCTTTTTTCTTTTTTTTGAGACAGAGTCTTGCTCTGTCACCCAGGCTGGAGTGCAGTGGGACGATCTCGGTTCACTGCAAGCTCTGCCTCCTGGGTTCATGCCATTCTCCTGCCTCAGCCTCTCAAGTAGCTGGGACTACAGGCACCTGCCACCATGCCCAGCTAATTTTTCTTTTTTTTTTTTTTTTTCTTTTTTTGTATTTTTAGTAGAGACAGAGTTTCACTGTGTTAGCCAGGGTGGTCTCGATCTCCTGATCTCGTGATCCACCCGCCTTGGCCTCCCAAAGTGCTGGGATTACAGGCGTGAGCCACCGTGCCTGGCCTCATGTCCTCATTTTACAGTGAGAGATCAGGCTTTGAAAAACTAATACATTTGAACCAAGGCCCTGCAAAGATAAATCTACAGTCTCAGGTCTTTCTCACACTGAATGCACTTACAATTTCATGATTTTTACAATATATCCCGTATACACCTCTATTCTAATGGAACGTATTATATTGTAATGATTTGTTTATGAGATAGTTTAGGCTATCAGACTGAGTTCCTTGGGAGTCAGATTGCTTCTAAACTTCTTTGTATGCCTCTGAAATATAACAAATGCTCAATAAAAGCTTCCTGCAAAATTAGTGGATACATGCTGGAAAACCAAAGCTGCTTAACTGGAGCATTGAGGAGCTGTGTGCTGTTTGCCACTTTAATTTTATAGCTGCCATATATCAGTCATTAAGTAAGTATTTAGTAAGCAAATACTAAGTGCCTCTAAGTGCCTGGTATTACACCAGCTCATAGAAAGTGTTATTTTGCATAATTAAGTCTAAATGGACACACTATTTATGAATATTAGAGGAAAAAAACAAAAGGGGGCTGGGCGCGGTGGCTCATGTCTGTAATCCCAGCACTTCGGGAGGCCGAGGCGGGCGGATCACCTGAGGTCAGGAGTTTGAGACCAGCCTGGCCAACATGATGAAACCCTGTCGCTAGTAAAAATACAAAAAATTAGCCAGGCATGGTGGCAGACACCTGTAATCCCAGCTACTTGGGAGGCTGAGGCAGGAGAATCGCTTGAACCTGGGAGGTGGAAGTAACGGTGAGCTGAGATTGCGCCACTGCACTCCAGCCTGGGCAACAAAAGCGAAACTTCGTCTCCAAAAAAAAAAAAAAAAAGTGCTCTCTAAGATTCATCAAGAACAAACAGTTCCCCCACCCCCCCCCCCCTTTTTTTTTTTTTTTTTGAGATGGAGTTTCGCTCTTGTTGCCCAGGCTGTAGTGCAATGGCACAATCTTGGCTGACCGCAACCTGCACCTCCTGGGTTCAAGCGATTCTCCTGCCTCAGCCTCCCAAGTAGCTGGGATTACAGGCATGGGTCATCACGCCCAGTTAATTTTGTATTTTTAGTAGAGATGGGGTTTCTCCAGGTTGGTCAGTCTGGTCTCGAACTCCTGACCTCAGGTGATCCGCCCACCTTGGTCTCCCTCCCAAAGTGCTGGGATTACAGGCTTGAACCACCACACCCAACCGTAATTCCTTTTCTTCTTAGGGTTACCAGAGTGGTAAATCAAAGGATTTTCACAAACATGGTGTACCTTGTTATTAGTAAGATAAGTTCAGATGAACTGGAAAATGCAGACTAGATAATAGCAGACTAGATTAATAGCTAACTGAAGATCCCAAAGAGTGTTGATTAATGGAGGTCTCGAGTGATGTGATGCAGGGATTGTATCTGACACTGATCAACGATCTTATCAACGACATGGATGAGCTCACAATGATTAAACATGAGGATGGTACAATTTAGGAAGAATAACATATACATTGGAGTACAAAAATCGATACTTTAAAATATCTTTATTGGCTACAACAATAGGCTAAACCTAACAAGTAAATATTCAACTTGGGAAAGAGACTATCCCATATTTTAAAAAATTATTGTACCAATATAGGATTTTGTAAATTTATTGGGGAATCTCGTTTGATAGCAACTCAAGTGAAAACAAAAAAACAAAAAAAACCCCCAGACATTTAGTTAAAAAGTGCAATAGAAGCTAATAATGACAATGGACGTAAAAGCTTAGGTCACATTAATAAGTGCAAAGGATTAAAATCAAAGGATACCCAGAGTCCCACTGATTTCCGTGGTTTTCTGACCATATCTGAAATATGGTACCCAGTTCTGCAAGCCATGCCCAACAAAGGAATCATAAACTCAATAGACTTTAGTGTACATATACCCCAAATGGCTGCCAAGAGGGCTGAAGGTGTGAATTGTAATTTAAGAAGGGGCTAAAACAGCTGTGGGAGTTTATGCTGAAGAAATGATTATATAAGAAACTTCTCAAGGTCATTTGCTGTGTTTTCTATATCCTTCTTAAGGCCAGTGCTGAGCACAGAGCCCGACATGTGTTTATAGTTCATAAATGTTTGTTAGTGAAGGTGGTCATAGCAGTCACTTTAGATATCTAAAAGGCTGTTAATGAGGCTTAGATGCTGTGTCTGGGTAGCTCAACCCAAAATCCCTGGCAAAAGCTACAGGGAAACAGTGTTTGGGTGGGTAAAAAGTGAGCATTTCTACATCAACTAGAGTGATCTAAAAGAAAAAGGATGCCTCATGAATTTTGTCACTGAAGTATGCCAATGTGAGTTAGGTGACATTCATGAGGCAGTTCATGGAGAAGATGCCTCGATGAGTGGGACATGAGGCTTGACCACTGAAGGTCCTAGCCAACTTTAAGATACTATTAAACCAGTCGGGCGCAGTGGCTCATGCCCATAATCCTAGCCCTTTGGGAGGCCAAGGTGGGCAGATCACGAGGTCAGGAGTTCGAGAACAGCCTGGCCAACATGGTGAAACCCCGTCTCTACTAAAAATACAAAAAATTAGCTGGGTGTGGTGGTGCACATCTGTAATCCCAGCTACTCAGGAGGCTGAGGCAAGGGAATCGCTTGAACCCGGGAGGCGGAGGTTGCAGTGAGCCAAGATTGCGCCACTGCACTCCAGCCTGGGCAACAAGAGTGAAGCTCCATCTCAAGAAAAAAAAAGATTCTGTTAAACTATTCATTCATTCATTATTCCCAAAATATTTATTGAGGACAGACTGCCCCAGGAACTGAGGAGACAGGGTGAGCAAAGGCAGGATAGGTCCCAACCACCATGAAGCCTGAATCTGAGACCAGTGGTCTCCAAAATGGGCTGTATAAACCCCATTTGAGGGAGGAAGAAAATATCAGAACCACTACTTATAATTTGTTAAAGTCTCATTTTAAAATTAATTTCTCTATTTGGTATGTGTCTTATATGTAATATAGTAGTAGGGTAAATTAGTATATATCAGTTAGAAACAAATGCCCATATTTTTAGAGGTAAACATCCAAAAACTTTTTTTTTTTTTTTTTTTTTTACTGATAATGTGTGGAACCAAACCCATTAGGCAACCTCTAGAAATGAATGGCAAATTGTCACACAAACTAATGCAAAACTGCATTTGTGTTGTGTGCCACAAGTACCTTCTAGCCCCCTATTTGGGACTGTTTTGTCCTCATCCAGACATAAAGTTTTCATGTTCATACACTGTGGGAGCCCTTTCAATGCTGGCGTTGTGGTGGAAAACTAACACACTGTAAACCTGAGTAATTGTCAGGCTTTGAGGGCAGCATTTAACCCCTGCTATGTTCAAATCCTGGAAGAACCAGCACGGTGAAAATCCAGGCATGTGTCTCTTGTCCTGGTGGTAGAAATGTTTTATTTTAACCACTGTCGTTTACAGATGAATCTTTTATAAGGCAACTTTTTTTTTTTTCTAAGATGGGCTGAAGGTTCAGGACCAACCTTTGAGAAGCAAGTAGGTATGAGACCAAAGTTGCCTCTGTTAGAAAGCTAGTATGGGCCACGTACACATGATCTGTTCCTATAAGACAGAGATGTATGGACAAATAGGGTATGTTTCATATGGAGATAGAAAAAAACGCAAAATGTAAAATCATATTTAACCATCACAGATGCAAGGCCATTATTATAATCTTCCCTTTTACAAATAAGTAGGTGAGGATAAATTGCCTATGCTATTAAACAGCCTATTGAATTCCAGGATTATATCTCACGTTAAAACCCTCAGTCTCTTCCCCAACCCAAACCCTGCCCCGTCTCCCTCAGGATGGAGTCCAAACTCTTCAGCAAGGCTGGCCAACCTCTCTCCCCTGCCTTTGGTCAGCTCTGAGGCCATCCCATGTTCTCTCTTTCCATTTACCTCTCCCACCAGGTTTCTATTTTACTGAGAGTCTTTCAGTCCCCCTAACACATCATGCTTCCTCTCCCCTCTATTTTCACCTTTGCTGCCTGGCCCCAGCCAGTACCCTGCACTTACTCTTCAGTTGCACTTTCCACACTGTGTTCCACTGCATGTTTAGGTCTTCGCATTGCCATTGGATCCTAATCTCCATAATGAAGGCGGCATAATCATCTTCCTCCCAGTTCTCTGGTGAGTTCAGTACTGAACTCAGGCCCTGGCCCTTAGTGGATACTCAGTAAGTATTTGTTGAATTATATGCATGAAAATAAAAAAATGGCATCTTGGATAAGTCATGCAGCTCACGCAGGAGTATTTGGAAGTGGACTGGACCCATATCAGCTTCATCCCCAACCCCATGATTTAATCTGCTATTTCATGTTGGGAGCCCAGATGGATGCTTCTTTACTTGTCCAGGTACTAATTTCCTTAATATGGTTGGATCTGTGTTCCTGCCTAAATTTCATGTCTAATTGTAATCCCCAACGTTGGAGGTGGGGCCTGGTGGGAGGTGATTTGATCATGGGGGTGGATTTCCCCATTGGTACGGTTTTTGTAATAGTGAGTGAGTTCTCGTGAGATCTGGCCATTTAGAAGTGTGTAGCACCTCCCTCCTCTCTGTCTTGCTCCTGCTCCTGCCATGTAAGAACTGCCTGCTTCCCCTTTGCCTTCTGTCATGACAGAAAGTTTCTGGAGGCCTCCCAAGAAGCTGAGCTGATACCAGCATCATGCTTCCTGGACAGCCTGCAGAACTGTGAGCCAATCAAACCTCTTTTCTTTGTAAATTACCCAGTCACAGGTATCTTATTATAGCAGTGCGAGAATGGACTAATACATTCCTCAAGCAGGAAATGAGAGTGTGGGTCTATATCATAGTGTGGGGTAGGGAAAAGAAGACTGTAGAACAGAGAGATCTAGAATAAAGTCCTGATTCCATGCTGTGTGATCTTGGGCAAGTCACTCAACTTCTCTGGGCCTCAGTTTCTGCAATAATCATATGAGAAGGTCACTCTAGACAGTCTCTGAATTCTCTTGTTAGCTCTGAAATACTGTCACAGAAGGAACTTCAAAGCTGCAACTTTTCCATTCAATAACTGTTCTCTGTCACCAAGAGCTCACTCTTTAAGTTCTCACCTCTTAATCAATTCTCTTCTCATTGTAATTCTCCCTCTGGTCCTACTTAGCTACTAAAATTGTTCTCTCTAAATTAACTGATGACCTTTTAGTGGCCAAGTCTAAAGCGCTCTTTTTAGTCCTTATTCCACTGAGCTCTCTGAAGCATTTGAAAGCCTCATGTCTGTGATATCTGCGAAACATCTTTGTCTTTGTTTTAAGCTAAGGTTTTGGGCTGCTTCTTATACTCTCCTGTCTCTAACACCCCTCCTCAAATGAGGAGTCAAATGAGGACAAGCTCCTGTCCTCATTTACTACTGTAATCATCTCTAACTTTGTCTGTTAGTCTAACCATGTTCTTCTTTGTCTGCCATCAAGCTGGAAGAGCTGTTTTCCCAAAACACAAATCCATCAGCTCATTCCCCAATTATGACACTTTAGTGGCTCCCATTGTCCACTGATTGGCAAATACATCAAAACCCCTTACACGCTTGCTACCACTCATCATTCTAGAGTCCAGAAAAAATAACCCCTATTCAGGCATAACTTTGGAACCCTTCTTTTTTTCTTTTAAGACAGGATCTTTCTCTGTCACCCAGGATGGAGTGCAGTGGTATAATCAACAGGTCACTACAGCCTTGGACTTCTGGGCTCAAGCCATCCTCCCACCTCAGCTTCCTGAGTAGGTTGGACTACAGTTGCATACCACCACAACTGGATAATTAAAAAACAAAACTTTTGTAGAGGCTGGGCGTGGTGGCTCACGTCTGTAATCCCAGCATTTTGGGAAGCCGAGGTGGGCAGATCACCTGAAGTCAGGAGTTTGAGACCAGCATGGTCAACATGGCAAAACCACATCTCTACTAAAAATACAAAAAAATGAGTCCGGGTGGTAGCTCGTGCCTGTAGTCCCAGCTACTTGGGAGTGGAGACAAGAATTGCTTGAACCCTGAGGTGGAGGTTGCAGTGAGCTGACAACATGCCACTGCACTCCAGCCTGGGTGACAGAGTGAGACTCAAAAAAAAAAGAAAAGAAAAGAAAACATTTTGTAGAGATGGGGTCTTGCTATATTGCTCAGGCTGGTCTCCAACTCCTGGCCTCCAACTCCTGGCCTCAAGTAATTCCCCCTTACCCCAGACTCCCAAAAGTGCTGGGATTATACTGTGCCTTGCCTCAGAACCTTCGTTAACACAGATTTCTGGACAGCCACTATCAATCAATAAGTAGCAGCCTAAGATACAACCCATTAAATCACAAACTGACCCGAGCCTGCTTTGCAACCTTTTTCCTATCACTTTCCTTCCCATCCACACTCAGTGTCCGGGTGCTTCTTAGCTCCCCTACAGGCCTGCTCTTTCGGGCCACTTTGCCCTTGTACATGCTTAATTATTCTGCAAAGAAAACAATTCTCTTACTGCAATTGCTCCTGTCTTACCCTTCTAGAGCCAGTTCAAATATCACCTCTGTTTGGAGGACTTTCCTGACTAGCCTAGGCAGAGTTAGAAAAGAAAAACTTCTTTTCCTTCTATTCACAAGACATTGCAATGATCCATTTCTACATGTGTTGGTCCTCTACTCACTAGATTATGACCTCCTCTGGCCTGGGACTGTTTCTTAATCATCTCTCTATCTTCCCTAAAGCTTTCTACAGTAGTTAGAACACATTAGGTGTCAAATACATACTTACTAAATGAGTTAAGGACTGAAAAGATGAATGGGTGAATGGCATTGCCCTCTAATAGTACATATGGTAGGTTTAGAATTAGTAGGTTCCTGCTTATGGATACTACTAGGGAAACTGCCATAGCAACTCTTCTTAGACTTATCTGGGCACAGGCATATCAGAGAAGTTCAGAATTTCACTGAAAAAGGAGAGTAATAATAATAGTAACAATGATGATGATAATAGCTAACATTATTGAGTGCTTACTAAGTACCAGGACAAAATCAGCCTTCTTGAAGACTTGAAGAACAAGGAGCAGGGCAGTCTTTAAGTGTAATTAAATATAAGAGCAGGATAAAGATAATTCTGAGTATAATTCTGCTATCCAAAAATAGGACAGCAGTCTAAACTCTACTGAAAGCAGCTTTAGATCACTTTTAATATAAGGGGGTCAGAGCCAAAAGTAAGACTCTTTTACACATATATCTGGACTGGGCAGTCAACAATTTTTTTTTCTTGATATCATTTTATAGCGGCTGCAGTTAAGATTATCGTAAGAAGTTTATTTTCTGGTCACATCTACATAGATGAAAACTAGTTAGTATATACTTTCCTAAATAGTGTTGCAAAGATCTAGGGGAAACATATGCTTTAGGTGACAAAAATTTGGGGGATAATGCGTGCTGGTTATTGGATGAGTCCTCTTAGAAACTCAGAATGCATGTCAGCATATTGGGCATAAGAAGACTGCAATAAGAAAACCTATTCCGACCGAGCCCGGTGGCTCATGCCTCAAATCCCAGAACTTTGGGATGCCGAGGTGGGTGGATCACGAGGTTAGGAGTTCAAGACCAGCCTGGCCAAGATGGTGAAACCCTATCTCTACTAAAAATTCAAAAATTAGCTGGGCATGGTTGCAGGTGTCCATAATCCTAGCTACTCACTTGGGAGGGTGAAGCAGGAGAATCGCTTGAACCTAGGGGGCGGAGGTTGCAGTAAGCCGAGATCACACCACTGTACTCCAGCCTGGTCAATAAAGTGAGACTCTGTCTCGGAAAAAAAAAAAAAAAAAAAAAAAGGAAAGAAAACCTGTTCCTTGTGGCTTACCCTAGAATTCCTAGAATTCCCCATACATATTTGATTTGTGAATCTTTTTTTAAATAAAATGCCTCATATTTATTTCCATGGAATTAGTATTGGAAAATACTGGCTTGGGAGGTTCCTATAAACAGTCCCTCTGTGTTGGGATTCTAGCTGTGGAATATGCAAAGAGGATTGTTATGAAGACCTATCTAATTTAGGGAAGGTAAGATTGACTATGGTTTGGGCCAGAAGAGACTCATGCCTGGTGTTATTATTTATATGATAAAATTCAATCCACTATGAAGGTTGGGGAGAAAAATCCAACTCTTAATCAATTCTTTGAATTAGCAGTTTAGTTATTATGGCTATATCACAGTCATAAAAATTTATATTTTCATTTTGTCCCAAAGAAAAACTTGACCATCTTTCTTTAATATTATCAACCTGGAAGCCTGACAGTAAGGATTAAAAATTGCTCCTTCCTTCCCACTTGGTTATTGGAAAGGCTCTGAAAGGTAATCAGTCTTGTGAAGCTACACTTTACAGTCTGCATAAAAATGCCATGATTTCCCTTCCTCTCCCCAACCTAATTGAAAGTGCATAATATCACCCAGCTGGGGAAATGTAAATGGTAAACATATGCAATATATCATGCTATCACACAAAGGCTGGTTACTAATAGGGACTGGGTGGTTGTCAGAACCCTAAGAAGTCTGGAAAACAAGTCTTTTCTTCATATAGAATGAGAGCTCTCTGTGCCTGCTACCCTTCTACCCCACCTCCTCCCTCGTCAAGCTAGTCAGATTAGTCCAAGATCAGTCAACTCATTCCTTGCATGTGTAATTCTAAGGGTCACCTAACAATGTATATTGACTAAAACTCTCTTACATCAATCTTTCAAGACATGAAACATTTTACTTTTGGCAGGAGGTGGGGTTGAAAACATCTTGTTCTCTACCTACTTCAATTGTACTGACAGATGGTCCTATTATCCCTCTCCTTAGCTGCTAAACCTAAAGATCCGTGGCCTTGTCACCTCTTATCTTTCTCTACTTCATCAAACTCCTATTGCCAAGATTATCTCTTTTTCTACCTCTGATCATCCATGAATATCTATACAGGGTCACCTTTCCCTTGAGTACAAAATCCCCATCTTACTTTTCAAAGGCCCCTGCTCCTCTGCAGCTATCTGTAATTCCCACTTCAATTACACCTACTTGGAAGCTATCATTTTCTCTTTTCTGACTCTCCACCTCCATGTGCCATGCCGTCTTCCTGAATAAATCTTTTACATTTGGTCTCTTAGGAGAAAGGACAATATTTGTTCAAAGTTTTCATCATGAGATGTCTGTCACAATATTCCTTCAAAAATGGCTCCCTGTTGCATCATGAACTCTGCTACTACTATTCATTCATGCCACCTTATAATTGGCTATGGTTTTATTTTTGATGGTGGATATCTTACAGGTTGGTCAAAGAATGGCACTTGTCTAGGGTACTGAGTCATTTCAGTTTTCATCGATTGAAGGAGATATTTTTTATCGGTTTCAGCAGTAGAGATGATTTGAAACATACTAAATTAAAGCTATATTTATCTATCACTAAGTTTATTACCTGTCAGCTGGAGCCAGTGGATGGTATGGCTTGTTGACCTTGGCATAGAGACCCTCTAAGTGGTCTCTTTCTGGAGACAGTGGACGGCCATCCCGAGGGTAACCAAATGGTCCAGCTCGAGGGGGAGATGGAGATCTAAAGACATTTGCTGATGTGCATGGTTCCCGAAAGTGGTTCACTCTGGCATAATTGGGGTCCATTTCATCATCATCCATATCGTATACTGATCCAATTGCACCAGTAGCATAATCAAGAAGACCTCTTGCCTGCTTTTCCCTTAGCTCCTGATGTTTTGCTCCAATCCTGAAAAATACAGAACAGGTAGCAAAGATGTATGTGAGTTTCATATGATAATACAATGAAATACTCTCTTGAATTTATGTTAACTCTTCCTCGTCACTTAGCTGTCATTCTCCTGTTTACTCAAGATCACAGCATGCAGAAATGCCAACAGCATAAGAGGATTAATTTTATATATCTGATCTTTATTTGTTACAGGGTCTTTACTTTGATAGCAATGCTATGGGTACTTTGATATCTTGCCCACTGATGACTAGGCTGATAGTAGCTTCAAAGACTGATTTTCATTCACATTCCCTCCCCACAGAGAGCATGCGCTTGTGGGAAGAGTGCATCTTTGGTTCGATATTATAGAAGTCTTTCTTGGGACAGGGATGTATGTTAACAAACCCATCAAAATCCTGCAGTTTTTCTGACTTCACTAATTTAGTGGCCTAGAGTTCCAGTGTATTCTTCTAAAGAAAATAACTTATGAAAATTGATTTACATATGAAAAAGAAATACAGAGGCTTTCTGGTCACTAAAAGCAGTGGGATCAGGGATAATTTATAAGAGACTCTGAGTTTTTTGGTTATACAAATGGGGATTACTGTGTCTCATTATATAGGGGCTAGGGACAGAGTAAAATAGTGAAGAAATTAATAGGTTCCTGACAGAGATGAATTGGCACATATAAGTGAATTAAACACCATTACTGGCAGAACTCCACAGTGCTAAAGCCTTAAGTGATATTACAAAATGCTAGTGCTAATCAGTGCCACTGTGCAGTCTAGTGGGAATGGAAGCAGAAAAATATACTTAGGTGGATTCCAAATCCATCTGAATTTTGAGAATTTGACATTTAATCTGGAAAGTGTTAGATCAGCTCCCCTAAATTCTCAGTAATGTATTAAAATGGAAAGGTCACTATGGCCACTTACTGGACAATGGTGATCTTGGTGGTGTGAGGAGGTCTTCAGCACTAATAAGAAAAGAGTGTAAACCTTGTCACTGGACAAACAAGGGGCACCGTGTACAAGACGAGAGATAAGACAATGCTGGCTCAGGTAGCTAAAGAAAGTCAAGAAAAGATGGGACAAACTTAATGTCCTGGTCCCAGAGAATATAAGAGGGCTGTGGGCTAGAAGTGAATGATCTCTATATGACTGGAGACATACAGAAGGCCTGGATGAGTTAAAAAGCAACAACTGAAACCCATCAGTATCTTCCCCCATTCAAACAAAAACAGCTGTTTTGCACATGGAAGCTAGCTTTATTTTGCAAAACATCAAACCCTTTGTAAAAATCTTCAGAAGCCAGGATTTTCTGAGGTATTTTTCTCTTTTGGCCAAACAGCATTTTCGTTTTTTATTTTTTTGAGTAAGGAGGAGAAAAGAAATTGGGCAATTTCAATTGGGAAGCAAAACGCAAAAAACAAAACAAAAAAGAATAAGGCATGAGACCAAAACCAAAACCAAAACAAAACCCCAGCACCTTTCCTCAAGTTACAACAGATAAAAATAAATGCCAGGATATATTATTGCATATCTCTTTTGATTAGGCCAAACCTGTGCCCTACACATAAGTAATTAGAAGAATTTATATTTTTGCATACGGCAACTTGAATTTCCAAGGGATTCTGAATTAAGATGAAAGGAAGATTACACAGTAGGCTACCCGTTAAGGGGCCTTGCCTATTCCCTTTCAATGCATGTTAGTCCTAGATTCATGGATGTTTGTTTTGAGTAATTTTTGATATAGAAGATAACCTGCTCCCTTCTGCAACAAAACAATCTTTCCAGAGACAGTGCAGACTCGATTATCAGAGAATGCTTGCTGCACCCTGATGATAGGGATGGATTTCCATTGCAAATAGAGCAAAGGACATCAATACAGTTAGTGGGTAAGATTCTGTGTGGTTGCTATCCCTTATAAGTGAGATGCCTTCAAGAGAAATCATTCAGCAGAAAGATGAATATCTCACGGCTGTCTCATGGGGCTACACTTGTGTGCATTAATGGAAGAAGAAAATACTAAGCTTGATTTTTAAAAATCACAGAAATAGAACACTGGTATCTGTGTTCCTTATTTCATCACTTCTCTTTCTTAGAGGTTTTCTCATTAATTAAACTTGCTGAGTATGTGGAGAATCTCAGACGAAAAGTACTATGTGTATGCCGAGCAATATTTTATCTTGTATTCCTTTCCAAAACAAAACCGTTTCTCTTTGATACTCTGCACCAGTGAGTGTTTCAGAAACTGATTTCATATTAACCATTCAGTAGGTAAAATAGTAATTTCTTTGAACAATCATTATTATGTCATATATCAGGGTCCCTGCACGTTGAGGAGGACAAGGCAATCTCTGAAAAGGAGTGTATGGTGGCAGAACAGACCAAGACAGAAGTGTCAAGGAAAAAGGTTTTTTTTGGTAGCTCTGACCCTCACCCCCACCCCCAATTCATGTGAGAATTTTACTTGTTTACAGTCATTTCCACTTAAAGGTTTCCTTACCACTGGGAACTCAACCTGTTAAATTATTGATTTTTCAAAAGATACCCTTTTTTATTTGACAGTACTACCAGTTTCCCCATTCTTCTGAGCAAACTGCCTTTGAATTGTTTAAATCTCCTTTTTCTCTTTTCCTCTATGGGAACATTGCTGCTTCTTTTCTCCTTAACGCCTCTTGGGTATCCTTTTTTATTTCCATTTCTTTCATCACAGTTGAATATTCAGGCTTTTATATTGCCCAGATCTGCACTGTCCAATATAATGGCCATTAGCTGAGTGTGGCCCTATAAAATTAAATTTGAAATAATTCATATCAAATCAATTTCTCAGTTTCACAAACCACATTTCAAGTGCGCAGTAACTACATGTGGCTAGTAACTACTATATTGGACAACACAAATAGAGACTAATTCCATCATTGCAGAGCGTTCTGTTGGAATGTACTGGCCTAGATTATTCTGAGAGTTTTTGGTATGTCACCTCATCCCACTTTAATATATATCTTAAAAGACTCTGGCATAATCTTCCTTAAAGAGTATTTCTGTCATATCTGTCAGATTGAGAATCTCTAATAAGAGATGATAATAAATGATGAAGTCAAGTAAGTGACTCTAGTTCCCTCCCTGAAACTCTATAGGAACAAACACTTGAGAAATTGGGAAGAAAATTCTATCTACAATGGAATTAGAAAACGACCATAATCTCATGCCTTGCTATGAAATTTGGACACAGTCCCAGAGGTGGAGTGCACCACCAGTTGATATATGGCTGCATCTCCAGTCAGGTATACATTTCACTGAAAATAAGGAGGGAGTCTAGAGGGGTACAGTCAATAAACTTTAATATAGTCTAAGGATAGGAATAGGACCCTGGAATTGTAAGGTAATTCTTTGTGGGGGTCCAGCTTCAGAATGGAGGAGAGGCAGAGATAGAAGAGAGATATTTCCCCTGAGCAGGTCTCCTACCTTAAAAAAATACTTAATGGAGGTGAAGTAGTGAGAAGAGAGAAGTATGAACCTGCTTTGTATCTGATAGGCAGAATTAGCAGAGATATATAAACCCAGACTCATCAAAATAGCACCAATAATCTAGGTGACTTCACTAAGAAGTAGGCTGATCTCAGACTAGCTCTCCCAAAACAGAAAACCATAGAAAACAAGACCCCAGGGCAGAGTACCCAGCAAATCTGTCAAAAGGGTATTTTGAGAGATCATGTAGAATTGAAGCTGCTGGTAACCTTAGATCACTATGCCCATGTTATTTAATACTATATTTTAGCACAGATTTAAAAAAAAAAATTTAAAAACTTCCATATAATATAAATTTAATGGTTATACTTAAATACAGTAAAAGAAAATGTTAGAGCTTATTGCATATAGTAAGCATCAGTGCTGTCTCAAGGAGGAGGAAAATCAAGTAATCGACAAATGCAGGCAAACTCATGCTGACCTCTAACATAAATAAAGATAAAAGAAAAACACTCTCAAACATTTGAAGACACAGAGGGAATATGGTACTTATTGACCCATCTTGAAAAACTTATTAATAATGGAAAACAGCAAACTAAGAACTGCATCAAAATGAAGAATTCAACATGGTTGCTACGGCCATAATGTCTCCCAAAATTCATGTGTTGAAATACAGTCTCCATTGTGGCAGTATTAAGAGGTGGAGCCTTTCGGGAAGTGACTAAGCCATCATGAAAAGATTAATATCTTATAAATGGGCTACAGAGCACTAGCTAAGGTCTCTCTTTGCCTTCCATTGTTCTGTTCTTCTGCCAACTGAGGAAACCTAGGCAGCACCATCTATGGGCAACAGGGCCTCCCAGACACTGAACCTGCTGGCACCTTGATCTTAGACTTCTCGGTCTCTTGAACTATGAGAAAATAAATTTCTGTTCTTTATAAATTACCCTGTCTCAGGATTTTGTTATAGCAGCAAAAATGGACTAAGATAATGGTGAAGCTGTGGAATAGCAGGTCTAGAGGTAAGCAATACATTCATTTAAATACAAAACTAAGACTAAATATCTGTGGGAACAATAATTATAGAAAAAATGTAAATATTATAAACTCTGACAATATAAAATACATTAAAAAAATGAAAATCACAAGTTAATAAGGAAGTAATTTAGGAGAGAGTACCCTATCTTTATTTTCACCCTTCTTC
This sequence comes from Papio anubis, assembly GCF_008728515.1. Classification (NCBI taxonomy): domain Eukaryota; kingdom Metazoa; phylum Chordata; class Mammalia; order Primates; family Cercopithecidae; genus Papio; species Papio anubis. The sequence continues at coordinate 89,343,670 of NC_044985.1, read as the reverse complement.
ATTTTCTCATTTTATAAAGCAGGCATCAGTAGTTACTGTCTAAAATTGATACATTTAGAAACAGAGGTTTGAATATATTAAATATAATTACAAAGAAACCACTAAAAACCAAATTTTCAGCAGGAGAGAAATACACAAAATAAATGCTTAACCACAAAGCAGAAGTTGACCAAATGTATGTTATGAAAATAAATGTAAATGGAAAAAATTTCTTTATTATCATTAAAGGATCCCAGGTATCAAAAAGAAAAACAGGCAAAGTGCTATTATAATAGTAAAAGGTGGGAAACAGTCTAAATATGCATTAACAGGGGACTACAGAAAAGTATTATGCAGCTGTAAAACACAGTGTCATACTATTCCTATACTAAAAAGAAGTAAGATGATGTATGTAACGGTGAGGGTACTATACACATAAATATTTATATGATATATATCCCTGCATATACATAGCAAACGTCTGGAAGAATACACAAAAAATTCCTAAGTGGTTGCATCTAGAGAGTGGAATTAGAGAGGTAGCCTTTATACCTTACATGCTATGTGCATTTTCTATATTTTTAAGATAATTTAAAAAATAAATTTAACTGAATTTTCAATTCATGGGGTACATGTGCAGGTTTGTTACATGGGTATACTGCAGAATGCTAAAGTTTCAGCTTTTAGTGAACCCATCCTGCAAATAGTGAACATAATGCTCGATAGGTAGTTTTTCAACTCTTACCCCCATCCCACCCTCCCTAAGAAAATTTTAAAAACTTTAAAAATATAAAAAATTTCCTAACAACTACAAGTTGTAGTGAATAAAAATGTTTTTGAAAACATTAAATATCCTGTACCAACAGGCATCTTTTTTTCTTGTAAACCTGATTTCTCATGACTCCTTTGTCAACTCAGTTATGACAATTTTCTTCAAATTATTGTTCACTGAACTTTTATTTGGTCTCTTTAAATCAACTGCTTTTCCTAATATTACTCATGTCCCATTAATCAAATATTTAACTCTAGTTTTCTCTGGCATAAGGACTTAATTTATTCATAAACAGCTCCACAATGATCTTAATAACTCTTCATCTCCTCTTCAACTCATACATCCAGTACATTCTATTAATATGAAACTGCTATATGTCACTTTGTAGAAAACAAAACCAAGTAAAAACTTTGATGATTTATTCTAGATCTTCTGCTTTCACAACTAGACTACGAGCTCCTTGAGTGCACTGTGAGTGTTCTTCCTGCTAATATTTGGTTGACAGATTAATTTATTCAATATTTTACTGACATTATACTACATACTAGAAATAAAAAATATACTCAGTCTCAGACTTACTATCAAGGGAGACATAAACAAGTAATTATAATTCAATGAAAAAATAAATAAGAACTAGAAATGCCCAATAGGCAAATGAAAAATGTATCATACATCATCGGGGAAATGCAGATTAAAACTACAATGAGCTGTCCTTACTAAAGTGTAAAAGAATGACAAAAACAAATGTTGGAAAGGATATGGAGCATCCAGAACTTTCATACACTGCTGGTGGAAGTACAAAATGGCATAATCCCTTTGGAGAAGGTCTAGGAGTTCTTTCAAAACTGGACTTTCACTGATGTTATGACTCAGTGATTCACCTCAGGTGAATTGAGAAGAGAAACGGCAACATATGTTTACCAAAAATCCATGGAGAATGTTCGGTAGCAGCTTTATTCATCATAGCAAAAAGCAGACATAATTGAGCTGTTTATCACCAGGAGAATGGATAATCAAACTATGGTTTATGCACACAACAGAAGATAAATCAGCAATAACAAGAAATAAACTACAAAAATAGCCAACAGCAGAGATGAATCTTAATAAAATTATCATCCTTAGTGAAAGAAGTTGGACAGAAAAAAGGATTTACTATATAATTCCCTTTGTAAGCAATTCTAGATCAGGCTTTTACCTATGAATGGGAAAAAGTATGAGGGAACATCCTTGGGTGCCAGAAATGTTCTGTAACTTGACATACATTCATTAAAAGAGAATACAGAATATTCTTCTGTTTACTAAGATCCGAGCATTTCACTTTATGTAAATTATACCTTAATTTCCTTTTTTTTTTTTTTTTTTGAGATGGAGTCTCACTCTTGTCGCCCAGCCTGGAGTGCAGTGGCGTGATCTTGGCTCACTGCAACCTCCACTGCTGGGGTTCAGGTGATTCTCCTGTCTCAGCCTCCTGTGCAGCTGGGATTACAGGTGCCTGTCACCACACCCGGCTAATTTTTGTACTTTTAGTAGAGACAGGGTTTCGCCATATTGGCCAAGCTGGTCTCGAACTCCTGACTTCAGGTGATCCACCTGCCTCGGCCTCCCACAGTGCTGGGATTACAGGCATGAACCACCACGCCCCGCCTATATCTCAATTTAAAAAGAAAACAGAAAAAGAAAAGGCAAAAATGCTGATTATACTATTTATACCTTTTATAAACTAACAAATTTAGATTCATTATTTATAAATTTATATATAATTCTCTTTTAAATTCATTATCTAAAAGTAGTTATTATAACTACTTTTATATATAATTATATATATATATATAAAATTGCTGGGAAAACATTTAAATTACTTAAGCAAACACACCCCTTCTCAAGCAACCTAAACACTTCCAAAATTTTTTGAATGATGAATGCAGAAACTTGTAATAGAGGTAAAACAAGCTGTCTAGTCTTTAGAGGATGTATTTATGGATCAATAAGAATGATTTGTATTATCAACATCAAAGGCTGGCCTACAGATTCGTACTTTATGAAAAAATATGTTTTTAGTAAGGGGAAAGTGAAACAGGAAGAGGTAGTAGGAGTTTTTAAGGGGAGTTTACATTATTAAATGTGTATTATTAAATACAGCAGCTACTAGCTACACATGGATACTGAACTCTTGAAGTGTGACGAGTATGACTAAGGTACAAAATTTTAATTAATTAAAATTTAAATAAATTACATTTATTTAAAGGCACTAAATTTATTTAAAGGAAAGGCACTACTGAAAATATAAAATAAAAGACTTGAAGAGGAAAAGAGTTAAACTATATAGATAACTGGAGAAGAGTGTTCCAGGTAGAGAGACAGCAGATATAAAGCCCCTGAGGCAGGCATGTGCTAAAAACAGCAAGGAGGCCAGTGTGAGGGAGTGAGAAGTTGGAGGAGGCCAGAGAGGAAGCAGGGACTTAGGGCAAGCAGGGCCTTGGGGTCCATGGTAGAGTTTGGTTTTTACTCTCAGTGAGGTGGGAAGCAAACTAGAGGTTCCGAGTAGTGAAGTGATAGGCTCTGACCTACATGGTGAAGGGCTCTCTGACTGCTTTCTTGAGAACAGAGTGAAGGTAGGCATTTCTTGGTGAGAGGAGAACTGTGGAGAACAGTTAGGGGGTTATTACAATAAGCCAGGTGAGGGAAGGTGGTGGCTGTCCATACAGGTGTATCATTGGAGATGGTAAGAAGCAACTGGATCCATGAGCTAAAAATAAAACTGGTTTAAAAACAAAATTCTGTAATTAAGACTGCCCTTCAAATGCCTCAAAATAGAAAAGTTTTGCTACACGCAAGAGCCCATCCTGTCCAGTATCTCAGCTATCTAAAAAGATGAACTGACACCAACAATAATATTAGTGATATATTTTCTCATGATTATATAACAGTTTTCACGATGTACACAAGTCTCACCTTTAGAGAAGAGGGAGCTGAGATTACAGAGGCTACACACTTTGCCTGACAGCTAACATTTACTAAATAGTAGGAATTGAATTCTTGAATTCTATTGAAGTGTTTGTCTTCAACATTAATGTTTCTTTCATTTATGTTAGATTACAAATAATCTAAACATGATCATATTTTAAAATTGATGTGGCCAGGCGCGGTGACTCACGCCTGTAATCCCAGGACTTTGGGAGGCCGAGGTGGGCAGATCATGAGGTCAGGAGATCAAGACCATCCTGGCTAACATGGTGAAACCCCATCTCTACTAAAAATACAAAAAATTAGCTGAGTGTGGTGGCGGATGCCTGTAATCCCAGCTACTCGGGAGGCTGAGGCAGGAGAATGGCAAGAACCTGGGAGGTGGAGCTTGCAGTGAGCAGAGATAGTGCCACTGCACTCAAGCCTGGGCAACAGTGCGAGACTCTGTCTCAAAAAAAAAAAAAAAAAAATTGATATAATGAAAACTTTCAGATATCCAAAAGTAGGATAATAGCACAATGAGCTCCCATATATCTTTCATTTCTGTATTCAATAATTATCAAGATTCATGCCGGGCATGGTGTCTCATGCCTGTAATCCCAGCACTTTGAGAGGCGAAGATGGGCAGATCACTTGAGGTCAGGCGTTCGAGATCAGTCTGGCCAACATGGTGAAACCCCATCTCTACCAAAAATACAAAAATTAGCAGGGTGTGGTGGCACACGCCTGTAATCCCAGCTACTTGGGAGGCTGAGACACGAGAATGAACCTGGAAAGTGGAGGTTGCAGTGAGCCAAGATCGTGCCATTGCACTCCAGCCTGGGCAACAGAGCAAGACTCTGTCTCAAAATAAATAAATAAACAAATATTATCAAGATTCTGTCATATTTTAAATATATTTTTCTATTAATTTTTTACCAAGCATTTTGAAAGTAAATCCCTCTACATACTTCCAAAGGCATATCAAAATATCACGAATGTTTTATTATGCCATTATTTCACCTAAAAATTAACAATTATTCCTTGGTGTCATCTAATACTTACTCCATAAACAAATTTTCCCGAATGCCTTAAAAATGTCTGTCTTTCCCAGATGATTTATTTGAATCAGGTTGCAAAAATGCCTGTACATTAAAGTTGGTGTTCTCTTAAGTCTCGTTAAATGTACTGAACTGTACTCTTTTCCCTTTTTGCTTTTTATTTTTTCCATGCCATTGGGTTATTGCAGAAACCAAGTTGATCTTCCTGTAGTTGGTCCCATGTGCTGGATTTCTCTGCTTCCTTTGCTGTGAAATCATTTAACTTATTCCTCCATCCCCCAAATATCTTGTTTATGGAGAGTAACTTCTAGATCTGTGCTTTCCAATAGGATTTTCCGTGATGATGGAAATGGAAATCTTCCATATCCAAGCTATCTAATACAGCAGTTGCTAGCTACACAAGCATACTGAACTCTTGAAATGTGGCCCGTATGACTAAGGTACAAAATTTTAATTAAAATTTAAACGAATTAAATTTCAATGTGACTAATGTTTGTCATATTGAACAGTGCAGCTGGAGGCTTAGTTAGATTCAGGTTTAACATTTTTGGGGAGGAGTACTGTGGTAGGTTGAATGGTGGCTCCCTAAAATAGACAGTTGACCCTTGAACAACAGGGTTTGAACTGCATGGGTTCACTTATACACAGCTTTCTTTCAACTAAACCCAGATAAATACAGTATTTGTGGGATATGGAACCTGCATATATGGAAGGCAGACCTTTCATATAAGTGAGTTCTGCAGGGCCCTCACTTATATATCAAGGGAAATTGTATGTCCATCTGGAACCTGTTGATGCAATCCTATTTGGATACAGGGTCTTTGTACATGTAATTAAGTTTAAGATGTTGTTGTGAGATTGTCTTGGATTATGCATATAGGCTCTACATCTGATGACAAATGTTCTTTTAAAGGAGAAGACATAAACAGAAGAGAAGAGCCAGAGAAAGCAATGGGAAGGCACAGGCAGAAATTGGAGCCATGTGTCTATAAGCTAAGAAACACCCAGGATTGCTGGCAGCCAAGGGAAGCTAGGACAGAGGAAGATGGAACAGATTCTCTCTCATAGTCTCTGGAAATAAACAACTCTGCTGACACCTTGATTTCAGACTTCTGGTCTCCAGACCAGTAAGAGAACAAATTTGTTGTAAAGCCACTAAGTTTATGGTAATCTGTTAAACAGCGGCCCTATGAAACTAATATAAAAACCTTAAAGGAAGCATATGTGCTTCAAATTGTGTCATACACAAAGATTTGGAAAACTGTGTATTTTTCTAAATTTAATGTAACAAACTATAGTTATATAGGCTTCATCTCTGTCTTAGCCATCCTAAATATCTGATTGTCTTTAGTAATGCTAAGGAGACAAACTGATGTTTCCACTGTAAAGTTCCCCTATCAATCTTTCATTTAATCATTTCTTTCACTGATGATTTTTGACTGAATTAATTATTTCATTAGGGGTTGCACAATGGTCATTTTTGAAAGCCATTTAAAAAATTTATTAGCTGGGATTCTTCTGCAAAGAAAATCAACAATTTTGGCATTTTGATTATGGTGAGATGTACTTAGTATAGGGAAATTTGAATAAATGCTTAAATATTTCTTTTTCGTTGCTAATTTTCAGAGTCAGGAGTTAGAGTCCTAGATATTTCCAATGGTGGCAAATGAGTAATTAGGAACATTTCTGGGGGAATAAAGGATGGTGAACATAATTATAAACTTATGGTTATGTAAGTCCATAATATATAATACACATTTGTAATAACATATTTAGGATTTTTATTCAATTGAATTCCTCATACTTTTTCTTGCACATGTTGTCCATATTTAGTCAAGAGACTGCATTGTATGAGCTCTTTCGTCCTTCTGGCTTAACCCTTTAGCCTTTGATAGCTTCCTTGCTTTATGACAAACAAGTAGTTCCATGTTTATGTTGAGTATCTTGTGTTTCTAACTTGGAAGCAGTCATTCCTCTAAGGACCCCTTTGTTTTTAGTGGGGAATGATATCTAGAGACCACAAGCTGGGCCCTAGGAGTGCTCACTGACACTGGGTTACTATTATTTCTCAGCCTTTTCTCTGAATAGAGTTAGGAAATACATATTTTTGGGGAAAAAAACCCCATATGTTTATACTAATATTTCTGATTCAAATTTAACATTACAGAATTTTTACTTTTAATTTTTTAATATCATGTATTTATTCCTCTCTCCTTTAAATGAAAAATCTTGATTCTTAACACTCATATAATTATTTTTATTATCGTATATAGTTTTAAGATTATAATATCAATATTATTGTCTTAGTCCCATCAAGCTGCTATAACAAAATAGACTGGAAGGTTTATAAATAAATAATAGAAATGGATTTCTCACAGTTCTGGAGGCTGGGAAGTCTGAGAACAGGATGCCAACATGGTTGGGTTCTGGTGAGGGCCTTCTTCGAGGATGGATTGCTGACTTCTTGCTGGGTCTCTCAAATGGCAGAAGAGGTGAGGCAGCTCTCTGGGGCCTCTTTTTATTTTATTTTATTTTATTTTTTGTGACAGAGTCTGGCTCTGTCGCCCAGGCAGGAGTGCCACTACATAATCTCTGCTCACTGCAACTTCTGCCTCCTGGGCTCAAGTGATCCTCCCATCTCAGCCCCACGAGTAGCTGGGACTACAGGTGCACATCATCTGGCTAATTTTTGTAATTATTTGTAGAAATGGGGTTTTGTCATGTTGCTCAGGATGGTCTCAAACTCCTGAGGTCAAGCGATCAACCTGCCTTGGTCTCCCAAAGTGCTAGGATTACAGGTGTGAGCCACATGCCCAGCCTCTGGGGCCACTTTTATATGAACACTAATTCCATTCATGAGCACTTCACCTCCCAAAGGCCCCACCTCCTAATACTATCACACTGATGATTAGGTTTCAACATATGAATTTGCTGTGGGGAACAGAGTTGGGGGGATGGGAACAAAAACATTCAGATCACGGCAATTACTAACAGTTTGACTATTAAAGTTTAAGATGTCTTCATTGCTCTATTGTTTTGCTAGAATACATTGCACTAAATATGTATAATCAAAATGTGTATTCCAATGTCACTTGAAGTAATTATTTTTCCTGAATAACTATGCAACCAATTTGTTTCACAGTTAGGTTATTCATTTTGGTTTGTTTTCAGTTTTTAGGATTGTTTTTCCTTTTTGTTTAATTTGCTATATGTAAGGCATATTTTTCCAAATTTAAATATAGTAAAGTATACTTATAATATATAGCTTTCATTTCTGTCTTCTCCATCCCATGCAATATAACTGTATTTGTTTTTTTAAAAAAGCAAGCATGTTTATATATTTAGATCCCTTCTTTCTTACACAAAAGGTAACATACTTTCCATATTTTTCTATACTTTGCTTTTTCACATAGTAATAGAAGAACATTCCATATTAGCAAAGAAATTATAGACACTACAATTTCTTTAGATATGTTTCTCATTTTTTAAATGCTTCATAGTATTCTACTGTGTGGACAGACTTTTGCTTATTTAATGAGTCATGCATTTGCAAACATTTGGGTATTTCTGATTTTTTGCTATTGCAAATAATGTCATAATGGAAAATCTTGTGCAAACGTCAGTCCATATTGTTACCACTGCGGCTTTGGGATGAATTCATAGAAGCAGGATTGCTGGGTCAAAGAGAAACACACATATACTTTTTCTAGGTTATGACAAATTTCCTTCCACATTTCTTTTATTTTGCATTGCCACCTACACTGTAAGAGGATGCCTGTTCCTCTACAGTCTCATCAACAGAGCGCATTGTCGAACTTTGGGAAATTTGATAAACATAGGTGAGAAGTCATATTTCAGTGAAGTTTTAATTAGCCTATCTCTTATTATATGATGCTGAGTATCTTTTCATATGCTTAAGGGCCATTTTCATTTCCTCTTCTGTGAGCTGTCCGTATCTTTTGCTGATTTTACTATCAGATTGCGGGCCATTTTCCCCCTCGATTTTTCAAAGACCTTTGAATAGAAGCAATATTAGCACTCTGTTTGTGGTATAAGTTGCATCTATATTTTCTGATTTTCTCATTTGCCTTTTATGATTCATTAAACAATTACTGATTAGTGTTTCATATTTTCTACTCCTCAAAAGCCTTAGAACATTTTGTTACTTTTCCATACTGTTTCTTGATTTATTTTGTCTCATGCAGAATGTGTCCACAGTAGTATAGTTCTAACTGATTTGGCCAGCTAGGAAGTTGTAGGCAGTGAAATTCTCTTTGTTGCTACGGTATGAACCCAAACAACAGAGTCAGAGATGAATAGAGAGTAAAGAGGAGGTTTGCTCCCTATAGCGGTAATGGTAGTCGAGGTCAGAAAAGGTTTTTCATGGAGAGCTCTGGGGTAAAAGAAGTAGTATCATTAAAAGAGATTAGAAACTACCTGCTGTACAGCTTTCTTTATTGACAGCAGAGATAATTTGTCTGGCTATCATTTCTGCTTTTGTAATAGAAGCTACAATTAGGTCACTACAATTATCCTTTGTTCCAGAGAACAGGCTCAGTTTCTTCAGCTTTTCCCTATCAATGCAGTTTTAAAGCTGCAAGCTATACCTGGTCAGGAACAATATGAGTTTTTTTAGTACTAGTAGTAGTAGTAGTAGTAGTAGTAGTAGTAGTAGTAGTATTCAAATTATTATACTGACCAGCCAATACAACGTTACATGCAATCTTTGTGATCAATGTTTCACTTTTTCAACAAAACTATTTTAACTGCATTAATATTTTTCACCATTGCCTCATTCCTGTCTGGGTGTCTATAATATTTTCTAAATGATCTCCTTCAGTACCGCCCATTTTTCTTGTCAGCCTAAACCAGATCTGACATTGTGAGGGAACTAGATTGATGGTATAATTTATCACTTTTCTTGATATAAATAAATAAATAATACATTTATTTCTGTACAGTAAATTTGATATTCTACAATACTGACATGCAAATTTTTAAAATGTCATTAATTGACTCTTTATGTTTTCCTCTTTGCATACACAAACAACACGGTGAATTCTTCATGGTTTGCAGAATCCAATATGTGAATATTGTGCTTACATAGTCCATGGTTTGCCAAAGATCATGGAGCAAAGGGCATGTTGATGTTCCTTTTCTCTAAATCCTAAATGCTCATTAAATTAGGTCAAGGCAATAGAGTTTGGAAGCCTTCTGAGAGGTGTGGGCTCAGAGCATTCTAATTCTAGAGAATACTGAAAAGTTACTTGGTTCTTTGCCTAGGTGGGATGACAACAGAAAAGACTTCCATATCCTACATGGCCTGGAACCAAGCCCATTCCCCATATCAAATGTGTGTGTGTGTGTGTGTGTGTGTGTGTTTTGTTTTGTATTTTTACACCGAGTCTATTCCATATTCTAAACTAATGGGATTTGCAGTTCCTACCTATGAGTTGCATTTTTTACAATGCCAAATGGCAAGGTCCTTTAGTATCTTTCCATTGCTACTAAACACTGCCATTTCAAGAAAACTGCCCTTGAAGGCTCTCCAACTATTACAATGTACATTTTCCCTAAATTTATACCTTTCCCAGACCCATTAAGCCTTTCCCATTGCTAATGCACTGAGTTCCTGTAATTTGTATTCTCATAATGTGGACAAGTTTCTCAGAAATGCTTAGTAAACATTTTTAGCTTTCCTTGAAAATTAGCCCCAAAGAGAGGTGGGGATGTGATGGGGAACAACCGACAGAGTGCTCGTGATATTCTCTGATAACAACTAATTCCTTTATAACAATCCTAGACAGTCCCCCTACAAAAGGTGTCATTAGCTTTGAAGACATTAAATGATGTTCCCTAGGCTGCTGGCCAAACTAACACTGAAGAAAGAGCTCTAAGAATCTGCCCTTGGGAGAGCCCTGTTGGTTGGATAAAATTTGTAACTTGTTTTTGTGCTTTATTCTTATTGTTAATGACATTTGTAAGTGGCAAGAAATAGCCTTTATTTTACTTATATTCTCCCAGTTTATTTGTGCCCACTTTTTGTAGCACAGACCAAAGCAGAAAGTAAAGTAAGTTTTATGTATTAAAATTTTCTGGAACACAGCATAGTTTAATCCTAGGGACTGCCAAGGGTTATATCTGAAAAATAAATGAACAGGCCCTCGGTGCTTATCATTATCTGGAAAAGAATGAGGATCAACCCCTTCTGCTGAATGTTTGGGGTATTGTAAGCTACATAAACTTTCTGAAGAGGAAACAGGAAAAACAAAGAGAATAAAAGGAAACCAGCTACATTTCCTTTCCTCTCTCTTCAAACCTTTCTTTTCTTTCCATTCTGTCACCCGGAATTTCACACCTGGCCGGTGCTCTCCTGGACATGTCTTTGCTCTTTGTCTCTCAAAGCTGACTCATATAAAAATGTGCTGAAGCATGGGAATCATGACTGTCCCCACAGCATGTGCTGCTCTGTTTCCCTTGTTTTCTTGGCCCTAACTGCCACACTTCCCAAGATCCTGGACACTCATCCCCAGGTTACACAGAATCTTCATTAAAAGAACTCTGGGATCATGAAGAGCTCTAGAAGTACCACCAACTTCCACAGAACCTGGAAAAACCACCTTAAGTATAGAACCATGACTATACCTAGGACAGGGATAAACACAGACCCTTCGATACCTGAGGTTTCCATCTAGTCCAAAGGTATAGGGCACTCATATTCTGAAAAGTCACGTTCTCTGCATCACAGAGAGTTTAAAAAGACACAGAGGGTATAGTCATTTCCCTCCTATCCAACTCATGCAGAAGGCTTTAAACAGGTCAGCAAAAATATTGTATTCAACTACAGTATTTTCTTTCTTTCTTTTTCTTTTTTTTTTTTTTTTGAGATGGAGTCTCGCTCTGTTGCCCAGGCTGGAGTGCAGTGGCGTGATCTCAGCTCACTGCAAGCTCCGCCTCCTGGGTTCACGCCATTTTCCTGCCTTAGCCTCCCGAGTATCTGGAACTACAGGCGCCCGCCACCACACGCAGCTAATTTTTTGTATTTTCAGTAGTGACAGGGTTTCACTGTGTTAGCCAGGATGGTCTCGATCTCCTGATCTCGTGATCCACCTGCCTCAGCTTCCCAAAGTGCTGGGATTACAGACTATAAGTTCAGGGGTACAAGTATAGGGTTGTTACATAGGTAAATCTGTGTTATGGGCCTTTATTGTATAGATTATTCCATCACCCAGGTATGAAGCCTAGTACCCATTAGCTATTTTTCCTGATCCTCTCCCTCCTCCTACCCTCCATCTTCCAAAAGGCCCCAGTGTGTGTTGTTCCCTTCTATGTGTTCTCATCATTTAGTTCCCACTTATAAGTGAGAATATGTGGTATTTGGTTTTCTGTTCTTGTGTTAGTTTGCCAAGGATAATGGCCTTCACCTCCAACCACGTCCTTGCAAAGAACTCGATCCTGTTCTTTTATATGGCTGCAGAGTGTTCCATGGTGTATATGTACCACCTTTTCTTTATCTAGTCTACCACTGATGGGCATTTATGTTGATTCCATGTTGTGAATATTATTCCATGTTGTGAATCCTACTGTGAATAGGGTTGCAATGAACATATGTAAACCACAGTATTTTCTATGGTGCTTATTAGGCTTGCCATTTCTGGCTTCTTAAGATGGGACTTTTTTTCTGGAGAAACTATATAGAATATTCTCACGTGTCCAGATATATGCCAAGAAATGGGGCATGTCAGCCAATCTGGTTTGATTCCAACATTTATTGAGTGTTTACTACATACTTAAAACTGCACTAGGCTAGATGAAAAGGACCAGGGAAACACGAGTTACCAGGTGGAAGAACCACAGGCTTGTCCATCAGGTCTGCAAGCTAAAGTCCCCTCCTACCTCCAAAAGGATAGTGACCGGGTCTTCCTTAACAGGGGTCCAAGCCTGAGGTGAGCATCCTTATCATCTGGCCTTCCTCCCTCTACCACATGCACACTGAGGACATGCATGGGCCGGGCCAAGATCTGCCTTAGGCAATCGCCATAAGCAGCCATCAGAGAAGGTCCGACAAGCTGATCCAGATGATGTCTGCTGTGTCTATGGTGATTCTGTCAAAGACTGTTGTGCAGTCAGGGGACAAGATAACTACCAGGAATGACCTCATTCCTACTCCACTGGATGTCGAGGAGAAAGCTTCTACCATGGCTATCGGTTCAAACCTGGGTGTTGAGGAGTATGAAGGAGGCTTTTATAGATGACCATATGCTACATGCACATGTTTTTGAGAACTACAGTGAGGATGTTTCATTTGTTAGGATAGGCAATGACTATTTGTCCATGGGAGCCTACTGTCTGATCCACCCTCATTTGTCCCTTTGCCAAGACCAACAGACATAAGCTAAGCCTATTCTTTTCAGGGCCTATTCTCAGCCCTGACCATGGCATTCCATCACTCAGCTGGCCCCTATTCCTTGGCCCACCTAGTGGCCCTTTGCTCCAGGTTTTGTTTGTAATTGCCATAGGAAATCTCTTCACATTTGAAAAGAGACTTGTTTTATTTCCTATTGGAACTGCAAATTGCTAACGGATCCATAAAGTGTTGGAAAGAAGGGAAGCCTTGGCATTTTTAAATTGTGGTTAGCAGGGCACTGCAGAGGTCTAAGTTTTTAGATGTGGGGAAACCTCCTTCAATTACTGGCATTACTACCCAAGATTTAGATTTTATTCAGGCTCTATGTAACCACAGTAAGGAAAACATACTTTTTAAAAGGGAGGAAGGGTGTGGCCAGTTCTATCTCCCTTCATGGAGAATCTAGTTCTTAAACAGCAGCTCGGACAATCTCTTAAACAGTAAACTTTTAACTGCTTCTCTGCTTATAACACTTCCATGTCTTCCTTAACACTTAGACAAAATCTAAGCTCCCTGTGATGATCTGTGAGGCTATCGACTCGGTCACTGCCTCCTCTGTGACTCTGGCTTAAGCCATGCTCTCCCTTAGTTATTCAACTCCAATTACAAAGCTTCATTTGCCTCAGGCCTGATTAGCTCCTGCAGTTCTTTCTGCCTGAAATCCCCTTCTTGCGACTGGCTCATCACTGAGATTGAATCTTGGCATCTTAGGCATTCTTCCTGGCCCCATCTTGCTATCACATTGCTCTAGTTTATTTTCTTCATACTCCTATCATTACTTGATTTTATCTTTTTTATTTACCTGTTTACAAGAATGGAAGCTTCATGGAAGCAGGGACCTTATTTGCCTTGTCTATTGATAGAACTCCAATATCTAGCAGTGTCTGGCAGACAATAGGCACTCAATAATGTGATGATGGAAACAGACAAAGCAAGGTCTGAGAGAGAAGGCCAAGTGACAATGGAAGCAGAGATTGGAGAGATGCACTTTAAAAATGGCGGAAGGAGCCACGAGCCAGGAATATAGGCAGCCAAGTAAAAGCCAATGACAATGAGTCTGCAAAAGGAATCAGCCCAGTTGACATCTTGACTCTAGCTCAATGAAACTAACTTCAGAATTATGGCCTCCAAAATGTTAAGAGAATAAATTCATGTTGTTTTATGATACCAAGTATGTGGTAATTTGTTACAGCAGCAATAGAATACTAATGCTGATTATAAATGAATGGAATTGATGAGACCTCAAGAGAAGTATTTAGATATGCATTATTTTCATTCATAGCCTGGGTCAATATGTCATTGCTCATCTTTCTTTCAATGTAGAATTATGAAGAATGAAACCTCAGACTCTATAATATATGAAAAGAAAAACCAAATTCTGGCAGCTTTTCTACTGTGTGTCTTGAGGAGATTAAACATGGAATACGGTAGAACACAGGAGAGGAAACCTACATAAATGGCTCTAAATGTTAAACATAACAATTATATTGGAGACGTTTCAATGTGCCTACCTTGTGTAGGCATAGCAAGCAAACCAACTGGTTCTGGCAGCTGACATCTGGAGTGCAAGAAATGACTACCTAGAAGGAGAACAGTGAGTCTAAAACAGATGATGTTAGGCCTTTCCTAAACAAAGATATTGTCTTATCGTCTCCCAAAATATATTATACAGCACACATTTTCTTTTGCTTTTTTTTTTTTTTTTTGAGACTGAGTCTTGCTCTGTCACCAGGCTGGAGTGCAGTGGCATGATCTCGGTTCACTGCCTCCCAGGTTCAAGTGATTCTCCTGCCTTGGCCTCCCGAGTAGCTGGGACTACAGGTGCGCCCCACCAGGTCCAGCTAATTTTTGTATTTTTAGTAGAGATGGGGTTTCACTATGTTGGTCAGGATGGTCTTGATCTCTTGACCTCGTGATATGCCCACCTTGGCCTCCTGAAGTGATGGGATTACAGGCGTGAGCCACAGTGCCCGGCCTCTTTTGCATTTTTCATAAGGCAAAACTTGAAAATGAGCAGCAATCTATTCATTCCCTCTCTCAGAAAATCTACAGTGACCTGCTTGCAAATAATACAAGGGAAGTATCCCAGAAGAGGCTCTTGGTTCATTAAAATAATCAGCATATTCCAATATGCATTCATCCCTGAAATAATAACAATTCACTTTCAATAAATTAATTATGGTTTTAATGAGCAAAATTTACATTTATATTTCTGTCTTAAGATCTTCATGGGAGGCAGCATTCTCCTCACCCAGACAGTTCCACTGAAGCAAAGCCTTTTTCAGAACAGACCTGCAGGTGTTGATGGATATGGGCACACTCTGCTGTTTCAGAAATGGAAAAGCAAGGTGGTAGGGAGTCAGACAACCTGGGATGGAAACTGAGCTCTGCCACTTTCTAATTTTGTACCATGGACAAATTATTTAACCTTTTTATCACCTGTAAATGACAGATATAATAGTCCCTACCCCAAAGGAAGAAGGCTAAATGACCTAATACTACTAAAGCTATTAGAAGAGTGTGGCTGGCACATAAATAACAATTGTTAGGAATAACAGTAACAGTTATCCACATCTGAGACAGGGGAGATGAGAGAGCAGAGCAGAGAGATACTTATGCAGTCTTCACATGCACACATCACTAGTAGCTCTTGAAAAGCATAAACACAGCTCCTTTTAGCTCCTTCTCAATTCCACCTGGAACCCTAGACAGAGAGTAGATACTTTTAATCAATGCTATACAACCCAGATTGGCCAGAATGCTCAGGGGATCAGGTGTGTTATGGTTAATTGAATTTTCTGTTTGACTGAGAGTAAAGCAGCAAATGCTTTTGGTTTGAATCTCTTGGCCGCAAATCTTTCAAAAATATACTAATCCTTTAATTTGCTTTAACCACATTCACTGAACAGTTTTTTTTTTTTTTTTTTTTGAAGAGGGAGGGACATCACTTGAAGACCATCCTTCTCCACTGCAGTTTTCATCTTGTAACCCTTGAGGTACGGAGGAATCACAATGAAGTAACTAAATATTAGCTGTGACCTGACCTCATCCATTTAATGCACATTCCTGAGAGTCCACTATGTGCCTGGCACTGGGAAGTGTTTCTTATTTCTTCCTGATTCTCCCTTTCCCCATTTCCCTCCTGACTAGTGGAGTGTTCAGAAGAGACTGCAGATTAATGAAGTTTTGGGATAATTACCAACTTGAGAAGTTTAAAGAGAAAGTGACTTGTATGTAATATGGAACTTGTTTTTTTCCGGCAGTCTGGGGTCCGCCTCCTTATCTATGTCAATAGATGGGGGGAAACTGACCTTTGGTCACCTTGGTTGGCTTCTTCAGTTTTTCAAAACTGTAAAGAAAGTTCAACCTGCTCCACTATTTTTTACTATGGTGCTTTATTAGTCTGTTTTCACACTGCTGATAACAACATACCTAAGACTGAGTGATTTATAAAGAAAAAGAGGTTTAATAGATTCACAGTTTTACATGACTAGTGGGGGCCTCACAGTCATGGCGGAAGGCAAGAAGGAGCAACTCACATCTTACGTGGATGGTGGCCAGCAAAGAGAGAGAACTTGTGCAGGGGAACTCCTCTTTATAAAACCATCAGATCTTGTGAGACTTATTCACTATCACGAGAACAGCATGGGAAAGACCCACCCCCATGATTCAAATACCTCCCACCGGGTCCCTCCCATGACCCATGGGAATTGTGGGAGCTACAGTTCAAGATGAGATTTGGGTGGGGACACAGCCAAACCATATCAGTGCTGTATTACTGTATATATATATTACATAGTACTGTATACAAATGGATAGTTTGTAACCCACTTATAAGTACAGAAATATTTGGGCCATTCTAGGCTACTAAGATTATAGTTTAAAATATTTAAATAAATTTTGTATGTGTCTGCAGAATAGATCTTTAGTAATATAAATTTATGACCCGAAGTTATCTGCCTGTCTCAACTGCTGTTTTCCCTGAAAGTTTTGCCCTAAACTTTTTACTATATTCTGTCAGCTTTAGAGAAAGAAACTGTAATAGAAAAAAAATCCTGATTGCTTGGAAAATCCCTTAGATTTTAAATGAAAATTTTCCCTGAGTCTTAAATTTCTCTCTATTAGCAGCAAAAATATCATGTATTATTGATGGGATTAAGAATTTAAATGTTTTAAAGTCTCTTTTAATTTGCTGCACAGTTAAGTTGTCCTTTATAATTGAATCTAATGATTTCATTGCAAGTGTCTGGAAATACTGGGTGATAAAGAGGGTCTGTTCTGTTGTCCCAGCTACAACACTGTTTCCTCCTGGCTGCCTTCTCTGTGATCATATAGCATCTTTAAACCCCCTTTCAGCATTGATCACAGTCAGCTTTATTATCATTAGTTGTGTGTTGGTCTCTCTGCTCTCTTCTTAATCATGAACTTGTTGAGGGCAGGGACTAAATTGTGTTTTACACATCTTGCCATTTCCCTCATGTGCCTAGATGCTCAATTAATATTTGCTGAATGATTGAAGAGTTCAGGCCCAAAATAATTAAAAAGTCAAAAGTGAATCATAGCAGAAGATATCTACCCAAATCCTCTAAGTGGAAAATTTCATATACTTCGATTTAACCTCAGATTCAAAGGTGTGACAGCACATCTCAAGGAAAAAGGTCCAGGGACCTAAAACAGATTACGTTAGTTCTCCAGATGATCAAAAGTATGAAAATTCATCAAAATACACATCTTTCTTATAAGCTTTTGGGCCTGAAATTGGGAACTATTCCACTGAAGTGACCAAGTAAAAGTGACCTTTCATATGAGAAAATGTGAAAAATGAGGAAAGAAGAAAAAAAGACACAAGAGAATACAAGATGATATAGATTAACAATACTTTATCCAAGGAGTACTGCCTATTAGGAAAACACATGCTTGTTAAATTTTCAAGTGCACACAAAGTGGGTGGGACACAATAAAGGCCTCCGCTGGGGGTTCCCAGAGAAGGCCAGCTTCCAGAGGAGGCCCCATCTGCAGGGTGCCTACAACTGCTAAATGCAGAGCAGATTCAGAAACATTTTGGTGTTTCAGTGAAAGGTAAAGGGGGCTGGGTTGATCTTGCAAGGAAGGCTCCAGCCGGTGGAGATCAGGCTGGGGGCCATGAGGATGAGATACAAAAAGAGGCATCCAGTAAACTATGAGAGAGACTATGTCACTTTTTGTGTATGGAGATGACAAGTCTGCTCTACCCTCTGGTGATCTCTCAGGTATTCCTCCTGAAAATAAAGGTTCAGTTGTTCCCTTAGCTTGAAGGTCCAACAGAATATATTTTTAGATGTTTACCTGGGGTTGGAGGTGCAGTTGTGAGCTCCTTGTAAGAAGACCAAGAAATCTTATTTCTCCTTAAAAAAAAAAATTAATCCTTGAGTCCTTAGCATCTATTACAGTGCTTGCACTACAGTGGATACTTACGTGATTTTTTAAAATGTATCAATCATCCATAAAGGGGCATAGTTTATATGATATCAGCCTTATTAGCATGTTGCCTTAACTCTTTGAGCCAGCCAGCTGTATTCTTTTCAGAGAATTAACAAATCCACTTTCGTGCACGCTGCTCACCTGCAGGCCCAGGGCTTAGCACATTGTCAGGGATGAAGACATATGCAAGGAGGAGTGGTGCCTTCCCCGCAGGTGTTCCAGTCCCTTTACCCCAACATTTTTCTTGATTGCTTTTCAACATCTCCCTATTTCTCCAAGAACCTAATTCTCTTCATTGGTATCCTTTTATACAGCATGAAAACAGGTAGTATGTAATCATTCATTTAACTAAAATAATACTTTTCCAATTCATTAAGGAATGGTTATTAGATGCTCACAAGGGGATGTAGTAGGGTATTACCAGACACTGTTAAGCCTATATACATATTATTGATCTATGTAACTATGTCACACACAAAGACACACATACACATGCAGGTACACTCATGGTCACAGCATTAATGATATTCTCACAAACAGGAATACTTTCAGAAAGCTAAGCTTTCTTCATACCAGAAGCGTGCCCTCAGGATGTCACAAAGTAATAAAATAAAACCCCCTACTCCTCAGTTAGTCTATGCTTGAAACTGTTTCTCATATTCCTTCAGACGAAAAAAATTCCCTTCCTGTGTCATCTGATTATAAGGTAATGTAAAAATGAATGTGTAAATAGAATCATATACATTTCTACATAGTTTCACATGTTTTCAAATGCCCTAGAAAAGTGGTAAAAACATACTACATATTTTGGGTTTAATCTGTGATATTTGGAGATCTTCCTCAAATTTCCTGTGTCAGTTGGCATGATTTTAGTAAAATGTGTTTCTGCTGCTTAGAGGCAAAATCTTTCAATGTATCTTTGAGAACTTAAATTCCCATGTTGGTTCACACATCATATTAGTTTATTATGTCACAATTTTTAAAAAAATTTCTTTGAATTGAGGCACAGTCAAGCTTATGTGAGCAAGAGTAGTATGTTCCAAGATAATTGATATCTGTGGTGGTTATTTCAAATTGATCAATGAGGATTGCACAACTAGCTTCAGTAAAGTGTGCTTATTCCTCTGAATATTTTTCATTCGATGGCATGAATTGGTCACTGATGATATTAGGCATCCATTTTTACCTTAAGTCATATACACACTTGAGGCAGTGAACATTTTAGCATAATGTCAGTTTTCTTGGCATTGGATTTTTGTTTGCTGGTGAGATGAGTTATGCTTCCTCAAGAATTAAGTGCTCATTTCTTAACATTTTGTAAAATGTTCTGGTTTCCTTTAATACCTTTCTTTGTAAGGCTTTACTTCTCTGTTCATCCTCTAAAATAATTGGTGAGGTAAATCTATAATTATTGGGAATAGAATTGACTATCAAAACTAGGAAAATTATTATGCCACATTTTTAAGTTGCTGGGTGAAAATATCCTGTATAGAAACATATTCAATTTGGGTTTAATATTGTCAAAAGCAGTGAACTATAATATTGAAGCATTTTGCTAAAGCTGTGATCTTGTTTTTCCAAAGTGGAATATTTAATGGTCATTGCAGATTTTTTCAATATGCATTCATTTATGTGACCATTACAAAATGCAGTTCTAAAATTTAAGAGTCCAACTAGCAAATTATCCTCTTTTGACTTTCTTATTACATCCACTATAACCAGATTAAAAACATATGAATTATACCATATCTTGACTCTGTGTTTTTTTTTTAAAACAAAGTCAACCCACTAAAATATCCTCTGATGCTCATTCAGCTAAAATCTTACTTTTTTTTTTTTTTGCAAAGGTGCATTATTTAATCTGAAAATATCTTTAAGTGCCTAGAATATATATATTTTTAGCACTTGAAACTTTCTTTGGCAATCACAGCCTCTATTAGAGACTGTGAAACATCTTAGGATTATTGAACAAATATCAATTATGTCTATGTCCTCCGTGTCAATCTAGATTGGAAATGTGCCATCTTTTACATCTTCACTAATAGAATTTTTAATTAGCTGTTGATGCTGTCAATAATAGAGTCCACTATTATTTCAAAAAATGATTAGTCTAAGCAATTCCTCATCTACTCATTTGTTCTTTACTTTAAAAAACTGGTGCATACTATTATAATCAAGGTAATTTTTAAGGAGGCCACTATACTTTCAAAAATAAGCAAGAATGTTTGGCAAGATATTTTAATAGATAGTTATTCTTTTCCTACTGATTATTAAAATGTTGTCAGCTTTTGAAATTATCTAAGTAATTTATTCAAAATGTAATACTGCGTTATATTTTTAAGTCAACCAGCACTTCACTGAATATCTTCTCTTTACTGAGATGTAAGAAAATGACACAAGTTACAATCTATGCTTTAAGAGAATTAGGACTTAGACATGAAGAAAAGACAGGTAATTGCAGGAGAGTACAGATTAGAAATATTTTGTAAGATAAAGGCTCTAATGTAATTGTGATGTGAACTCCTAATCATGGACCTGGAGTTTAGTTCTATTGCCTCCTTGAAAGAGTAGCTTGATGGCATCTGATACATCACAAATGGCTGTTGCCATTTTTCACGATCCTCCATTTACACTAGTTTTTTATGCCTGCCCCCAAAATACAATGAGCACCATGAATTCTGACTGAATCATATCAAAATACAGCACAAAAATATCCTCATTTGACAAAGAATAAGCCAAGGATAGTGTGTCTCATCCATATAACCAAATTCAATTTTCCCTAAAAAGGCGTATCTTCCATTTTAAAAGGTTAAAATAAATGGTACTTAAAAATAATTTCAGCTGATTAAATTTAAGTCAATGAAAGAGGATGGGGACACAAGCCCAATTTGAAAACAACAACAAACAACCGCTCTCTGGGCCCATAGCATTTTCATTTCCCTGTGAAGTGGATGAAATTTCATTCACTTCAAGGCTGTGTCTCTCAGGATCTGGTTTAGCCACAGGGAAACAAGTGTTGATAGTCCTGATGGACTGGCCACTATGCTTCAGTGATCCATTTCCACTGTCCTACTGCCAGTTACAAATAACCTCATATTTCTTGACACCACGTCATAGCCCAGGGAAAGTCTTATATCTCTAAATGCTATAGCTTTGTCAACCATTGATTTAGCCTATTCTGCTCTTAGTTGCATTGTAGCAATTATTCACTTGAAAAATAAAATTAAAATCAGTACGGTTTTATAGTTGTTCATTCATTCATCCATTATTCAGCAACTACTTATTGAGTGCCTATTCTGTGAAACATAATGTATTAGATGCTGAGAGAAACAGAAAAATGATTACAACGTCATCCTCACCCCAAGGAAATGGTGAGGTAGTAAGGGAGAGAAGGCATGTTTGTTAATTACAAACATCTACAATTCCATGCAGAAAAATAACAACAATAATAATCACAATGTGTGTCTATTATGTGCCAAGTACAGTTCTAGGTACTTTAAGTATTTCATGTTATGTAAATTTTATAGGAACTCTGAAGGCTAGATACTTTTATCCTTTTTTTTTTCTTCAAATGATCAAGATCAGAAAGTTTTCTCAAAACATGCACCATCACACAGCTAGTACAGGGAAGAGCTAGGCTTCAAACCCAACAGTTTGATACTCATATTCATTCTCTTTCAAAGAAAGATGAAGAAAAATTGTAAGTTCACCATTTATTGGCAATCTCTGTGTCTGGCACTATTCTGAATGCTTCACTTCAGAGTCTTATTTAATCCTCACGACATTGCTATGATGTTATATACCCATTTTGTAGGTAAAGAAACTGAAAAATTACCACAATCAAGCAACTTGACCCAGGATAGGTAATGGAATAATTCTCTTCCAACTTAGGTAGTTTGGGAAGGTATAATGGAGAAAGCGAAGTTTCATTGAACTTCCATTCATTTGGACCAACCCAGACAGAGGAAATGGTACTAGGAATGGCACAGTGATTGGAAACTGGTAATCTCAAAAAGTATGAACATTCCAGATTGGCTGAGTATAGGGGTCATATTTGTCAGGGGTGGAAATTATGATTAGAAAGGTTAAACTCAGATATGTTATGACAAAGAGTTTGAACTGTATGCACTAGGCAACAGAGAGCCACTGAAGGTTTGAGAGAGAGAGAGGAATGACTTTGATCAAAGCAATTATCACTGATTCATTCATCTCCAACCTGTCATAATTTAATAATCTCTGCTTCAAGAAATCATAACTCCAGAAATTATCTATGTAAGTTTCTCCAAGAACATGAATACTTATATCTTCCATCTAAACAGCCCATTGTTGTTACTGTTGTTTAATATGGTTGAGGGGGCTTTTCCATGATTTCTTGGAGAAGCAGACTTCTGTGCCACTTCTGTGCACAGCCCAAACCACTTCAGCCTCTCTAACTCTCAATGTGAGATGCTAACAAAGGACACAAAGCAAAAAGAGGCAGGAGTTTGTGCCTGGGAAAGGGGTTAGATTCCTTGGAACAGCAATGTGAATTTCCTTCAGATGCACACTGTAAGGTCGTTAAGTAATTATACTCCAGGGAAAAGGCAGGTAGCTGGGAAAGAGTGGAACGGGAAGAAAAGGACATTTTCATCCCATTTCCTCCAAAGACTGGATTCCAAATATTAGCAGATCGGAGTTGCCACCTCCTTAATGTAATATATAGAATGGAAATGTGAGAATTTTGTGAATTTAATGACCGTGGTTACAAGTGTTTTCTGCAGTCGCACGCCCTATGGACTTGGACAGGCTGGCAGTCATCCACACCATTTGTGTCCCTTCTCCCTGAATGTGTTTCCAGTGCTGCCAAGAACTGGCTGCAGCCAGCACCCCCCACACTACTGTGCTGCCATCTCATGCCAAGCTCACTATGCTTGAGGAGCAACTTCCAACCGATGATCAATAAAAAATGAGGAGAAGCTTCTTGAATGGAAGTATCTGGCATGACTCCCAGCTGGGCAAAGTCTGCGCTCAACTTGGCCTCCTTCATCATAACAGGATCCAATTCAGCGACTTTCACAGATGGTGTGTCTCAGAGCATTCTAGGCTCCCAAAGGCTACTGCATGGGTTATCTGGATTTTAATTCCCAAAGCAGGTCAGAAAATAACACCGAGCACCTAGACGGAACCAGTGCATGCTTCGTAAATAGTGCTTTTAATTTTCACAACAGTCTGAAAGACGGGTTTCTCACTTAACACATGAGGCTTGAAGTAGTTAAGTTTGTTCATGCAGAGTCATCTTTAACCCACTCCTGGGCCTTGTAATCTTTCCACTTGGCCATGCACCTCTCTGGGGCCATCACCTACATTAGTTGGTCCCAAACATGGCTATAAATGACAATCACTTGAGAAATAGTTTCAAAATACATATCCTTAGGTTCAACTACAGACTTACTAAAATACCTGTAGTATTATATTTATATTATATCTATCTATCTATCTATCTATGGTTTCTCAACCTTGGCACAAGTCATATCATGAGTCAGATAATTCTTTGTTGCAGGGGGCTGTCCTATGCAGTATAGGATGCTGAGAAAGATGCCTGCGTTCTACCTACTAGATTCCAGTAGCACCTCCCCCATAGTATGGTAACTAAAAATGTTCTCAGACATTGTCAAATACCCACTGGGTCAGAATCACCCAAAGTTGAGAACCACTCTTGTAAACAGCTGTCCAGGAAATACAGAAAAAGCATATTCAAAGTTTGGAATTTGTAAATCACAGGCCTAGGTTAGTATTTCTATGTGAAGGATATGGGGCAGCTGGAGGCTGGGTGTGGAGATGCGGGAGAAGATTCCAGAAGACAATAGATTGAGCATCCTTTCAAATCACATAGAGTTTGCCAACCTATGTGAACATTAACTAACCCTGGCCTGTCATGAAAGCTTCCCAAAGCAGGATATAACAAATGTTCAAATAAGGAAAGAAGATGAGAGACTTACAAATTTTTTAAAAATATTTGATTTACAGAAGTTTGATATATCCACAGTTTTCAGGGCACTTTCAGCAAATTAAGATTACTAGTATATTATCCAGCCCCAAACTGGCCTACAGAAAATATTCTGGGTTCACTAAACTTTTATTTATGCAAAGTTTTTTCTTCTAAATAACTTAGAAGTTAAAAAGCATTTTATCCAAATGAAATACAGAAAACGGGGGCCTTTAAGTATTATGATTACCATTTTATTTCATGGTACTAAAAAGAGAAACTATAAGAATACATCCTCAAAAGTGGCTTATCCAATGCTATGAAAACAAATAATAAAACAGAAGCTCTTATTTCTAAATTCTAGTCACCAAACGGCCTTCTACCTACTTACAGTCCCCCAAAGCTTTCACAGAAAATGCTCTTCTCAAATTCTGCCACTGCTGTATTTAATCCTCATTAAAGCAAATTTATCTGTATAGGTTGAGCATCCCAAATGTGAAAATCCAAAATCTGAAACTTTTTGAGGACTGACATGACGCTCAAAGGAAATGCTCATTGGAACATTTCTGATTCAGATTCAGAATGCTCAACTGGTAAACATAATGCAAATATGCCAAAAAAAAAAAAAAAAATCGAAGTCCGAAACACTTCTGGTTCCAAGCATTTTGGATAAGGGATATTCAACCTGTATCTCTGAGATACAGCTCTGGTATCTCTGATTGGCATAAAATCTAGTGAATTACAAAAAAATTGTGGATTATATTAAGTATTTATTTCTTTATTTAATACGCTTATATTGCAACCAAATATCCTGGATCAGCGAAATTTAAAATTTCTTTCCACATTTTTATCAGGTCAGATACTCTAAACATTTCTGTGGAATCATTCTAGGTAATTCAGTATAATTTATTTTCAGAATCTATTCCAACAGCCCTACAACTACATACAATAAAGTAATACGTCACTCCAGGGTACCTGAATTCTTTAAAAATATTTAAAATTATTTAAAACAATTTGTAAAGAGCTGGTGTACTTTATAGAAGTTTGCTTAAATGACTGTTGGAAAGCATGCCAGTCAAGTGATTCATTTTATGTATTAATCCAGCTCGGCTGACAAGCAGTTGCTAATACAGCACTT
The DNA here is from genome assembly GCF_008728515.1 of Papio anubis. Classification (NCBI taxonomy): domain Eukaryota; kingdom Metazoa; phylum Chordata; class Mammalia; order Primates; family Cercopithecidae; genus Papio; species Papio anubis. The sequence continues at coordinate 89,317,945 of NC_044985.1, read as the reverse complement.
CTAACATTGATTCAAGTCCCATAAAAGGATTTTGGCTCATAAAAAATGCTGGCATGGCATTAGGATGTAGGTGTTTCCATCTCTGGTCTATAGAAATACAGTAATGTGCCAAGTTTTGTTGTTGACTGCAAGCATTTCTGAGAAGATAGGTGTTACAGAGATCAAATAAATGTATAGATATTAACGCTACCTTCACCCCCAGCTGTGTCTAAATCCCTAACTTCTCTAAATCAGAGGCAAAGTTTGAAAAATGGCCCCTGAATAAAGAGTAGTGGGTGTGTACGGCTACTATGCCATTGTGTTTATGTTCTTTCTCTCTATTTTTAATTCTCATTCTAGGAAAGATGGATATTCTTACCTTTACACGAGCATCAACATAATCACTGGGATACAGAAAGATCTCTTTTCATTCACTGAGTTGGCTAGTACTATGAAAAACAGAAATCTGATAGCTTCTTTCTATCAGCATAAAATGAGAACATGAGCTTGTCCTGAGAAACACCAGCTAGTAAGATTTTTCATAACTTCCATGCAGTGATGATACAATAAGGATCTAAAAGTAATTAACTGGATCTTTTTTAGCCAACCAAAGCCTTATTCAAATACACATTTTTATCAGCATTCTAAGGGAGCCATAAATTGGGGCATTTTGAAAAACTGGGATCTAATCCAGTCCATGATCTGATCAGGGTTCAGTAGTAATAATAAATTGGGACTATTAAAACTGGGAATCATTCCAACATTTTACCCAAACCACAGGACCTAGAAAATTCTACTGCAAAAGATAGGGATATTCAGTGACGAGTAAAACCATGTTGAATTAATCATGTGTATGTAATCATGCCAAAACATGGGTGTTTTCAACAGTTCAAATACTGCCAAAGTTATTAAGTTCAGTAAATAATTAATTATTGAGAATCGCTTGGCAAATTAAAGAAATCAACCTTCTGGTTTCTTTAATACATCCTTTTTTGAGGGTACAATAATGACAAAATCCTATCAATTCACTTGTTGCTGTATATATTTAGAAGCGTTATATGTGTGTAGATTACAACCAAAATATTAATTCCAGAATGTAATACTTTCCTTTTCCTTCTTCAACTCTAATAAGCATCTTCATTTTTCAATATGAACAAATGTTGGATAAACTCTAGCCTTATTCTGGTTTTCATTTCAATTTCCAGTAACATAAAAATCCTCCATAATTAAATAAAATGCTGAGAGGTTGGGAATAGATTTTCACCCACTTGAATTCTCAAACTATAAATGGTTTCTGAATGTTTTTATATCTCTAAGATGCATTTCGTTTATGTGGGGAACTTGCAGCTGCATAATTAAATCTTGGTTTGCCAAATATCAAAAACACATGTATTGATTTAAACTAAAGGGAACAGGCCACAAGCAGCTCAGCTGATAAGGCAAGGGAGAAGTCTCTGCAGTTCTTGGAAGGCTTCCCAAAAGGAAAGAAAACTAAGAACCTTGAATTCAGACACTGAAACCGATTAACTTTCCTAAATCTTAGCTTCACTCTCACTTAGACATTCCGTTCAGGCTAGTTGTTGAAAACAAGAGCCATATGTTTTCATACTTTTCAATCCTGAAGCTGAAGAGGTTGGCTCTTTTTTTTCTCTCATCTCCTCCTGTATTCTGCTAAGATTCTAGTAAGATCTATGAAAGCAATGTTTAATTAATAGAACAAATGAGCTTCCTGCAAAATAAACTCTGATATGGTATAAGAGTAATGAGAGATTTTGGAGTATATAACTCATGTTATTAAATTTTTTTTTCAATTTTTAGGAGAAAACTTTATTTACTGAAGTTTTACTTCAGGGTCAGCAATATGGGACTTCAATGGAAGAAAGTCTTTGGTGTCAGTGGAGATATTTTTCCCAGGATAGTAATACTAAATTAATGATGAGGAGGCAGACATATTTTTCTTTTAACCAATCTCCACTGGATTTTTGAGACGGTATTAGGAATACAAGTATTTAGTTTGGTATTTTACAGGGCCAAGATTCTGATTAATTTCATACTTTGTAAAAGGTTACAAACTTAGGTCTTAGAATTAAACAACAACAATATATACTTACTGACATATTAAGACAATCTCTTGCTTGCAGCTCAGGATGCTAATTTACATAATCTGAATGTGTGAAAAATGCTAATTTAATTTAGTTTGAAAAATGCTGGAAGAAATCATCTTTGAATATAACACTGGGTTCATATCTCTAGCAATGAATATGGGCCTGTGGAGCTAATCTTTTATTATGGCTAATTTCACTGAAGCATGAACAAAATGATGAGTTTATTTAATGCAGGGCTTCATTGCAACAGACCGTTTGACTTTTAAGAGGAGGGGACACATCATAAGCTCAGAAATCTCTTATATGAGATTAAGAAAATCCTACCACACAATCTTGAGAATGAAACTTGGGCTTATACACTCAGGTAACAATGGTGTATGCACTACCATAAACCACTGCCATGGCAAGTTCAATAATTATTGCTCTAGAAAAGTAAAAGTAAATGCTTCCATACTTAACATATTTAGATATTTCTTATACTGGAATATCTGGAAAGAACCTTAGAGATCATCTAAGGACAAAGTAGCATTTAAGATACCCTAGAAGGCCAGGTGCAGTGGCTCACGCCTGTAATCCCAGCATTTTGAGAGGCCGAGGTGAGCGGATCACAATTTCAAGAGATCGAGACCATCCTGGCCAACATGATGAAACCCATCTCTACTAAAAATACAAAAATTAACTGGGTGTGGTGGCACGTGCCTGTAGTCCCAGCTACTTGGGAGGCTGAGGCAGAAGAACTGCTTGAACCCGGGAGGTGGAGGTTACAGTGAGCTGAGATCATGCCACTGCACTCCAGCCTGGTGACAGAGCGAGATTCTGTCTTCAAAAAAAAAAAAAAAAAAAAAACACACACACACACAAGAAGATTTTAGGTGCTATGTGGCTTAATGTACTTAGATAAGCTAACTTACATAGCTATGTATTTTATTTATTTGATTATGTATAAATATAATTAAGACAATAAAGGAAATAGATCAGTGACTGAAACTTATACAACTCTGATCTAGTCCAATATTTATGTGACGAACTAATGCTTTCTAAATGTAATCATTTCATTAGCTCCTTATTCAACAGTTCCAGTGTCAACAAACTCACTGCTTCATACTGCACCCTAATTTTAAGGACTTTTCCCTTCCATTAAGCTGAAAACTACCTCTCTTAAAATAATGCTCCATTAGTATCTTCAAGAGACAAATACATAAATAAGAAAATAAATATTAAGTAAATAATTTGTCAATAAAGTAAATAAATGAATGGATGAATAAGCAAATAAACTGATAAAGTAGAACGGAATAAAATGGGTGCTACAAAACAGACCTAATCTCTCTTCTATGTGACAGGTCTCCAAGCATGAGAAATTCACAAAGTCTTGACTCTGTAAGCTGTGTATTCTCAGGTCTTTCAACATTTTTAATAAGACTTGGATTTAGTACCCACATTCTCTGCGTGAGAGAGAGGCATAGGATATTCCAGGTGTGATCTGAGCAGTGTAAAATTAGAATTATTGTTGCTTCCTTTATTTTGTACATGAACTTCCAGTAATGTAGCTTAGGACCACATTAAGTTTTTGGCAGGCATATCCACATGTTGACTCATGCTAAACTTATGCTCAACTAAAACCATCAGGCAAATTTTTCATATATTTGGTATTAAATCAAACCTTCCACATCCTGTGTATGTGTAGTTCATTTTCGGACCTAAATGCAAGTCTTTACATTTATTTCCATTAACTTTCTTTTTGTTTAATTCAGTCCATTGTTCCTGCTGATTCTGTCATTGGACATATTGTCAACCACTGAAGTTTTGTGGCATCCACAATCTGATCAACAGGTCACCATCACTAACGCCGATGCCCAGCAGGCCAAGGTTAAAAATAAATTTTAATGAAAAAAATTATTCTTGCAAGCTTAGATTGATGGGATATTCATAAGTAATGTTTGGGTACCATTCTCAAATAGCTAATAATCCTTCTAGGGTTATATCATCTGATCCAGATTCCTCTGCATTATCCACAGGAAATATGACACAATGCAATTCTGATGTCTAGGAGAGTACCTTGCTCTTTGTGAAGGCTGGAGACTATAAAAGCATTTCTCGAACTCTACTATTGACATTTTGAGTTGGATGATTCATGTTTTTTGGGGAGGGTGGCTGCCTGTGCGTTATAAGATTTTTAGCTACATTGCTAGCCTCTACCTAGTAAAAGGCAGTAACTGCTCACCCCTCTTCCCAAGTTATGACAATCAAAAATATCTCCAGACATAGCCAAATGCCCTTGTAGTAAAATTGCCCCCTCCCATTGAGAATCACTGTTCTAGACTCTGCCTTCCTCTAATCTAATCTAGTAACCCAACTCATCTTTTATGGCTTTTTGGACTTTTTCCATACATGTAGCTATAAATATACTATTCATATATAGCAGCAAAATGGTTCCGGATCAGGAATTAGAAATGTAGATAACTTAAAATGAGATATGAAAATCAGCAAAAAACAATTAGATGAATGGGGAGAGATAATATAAAACCCTAAAATTTAGAATTGAGGTTAGATTAATCCTAGGGTAAAACAATCACAAGGAAATTAAAACTTCAATAGGAATTATACGATTTAGGAGGTAACTTATAAAGACATTTGTACCTGGATATTCATCCAAGTATTATTTGAAACAATGAAAAATTGAAACAGTCTGGTCATGGTGCCTCCTGCCTGTAATCCCAGCACTTGGGAGGCTGAGGCAGGAGGATCACTTAAGCTCAGGAATTTGAGACCAGCCTGTACAATGTAGTGAGAGACCTTGTCTCTATTTTTTTTAAAAAGGAAATTAAAAAAAGATAAAAATGGAAACAGAATAAATGTTTGATAATGGAAGGTAAATAATTTATTGTATATTGATCTCATAGACTATTAGGCAGTGATCAACATGACATATTTTAAAAACATTAATGACATGGGAAAAATGTTCAACATATAATGCTATGAAAAAAGCAAAATGTTATAGATGTAGGTTTTGGATATCAAGTGTTCAAAGAACATAGAGTTGTCCCTTGATATCCATGGGGGATTAGTTCTAGGACACCCTGTGGATATCAAAATCTGTGAATGATCAACTCCCTGATATAAAATAGAGTAACAATTGCATATAACCTATCTATATCCTCTCATACACTAATCATCTCCAGATTACTTATAATACCTATTACAGTGCCTACACATCACTTCTTTTGCATAGATTCAATGTAGTACTTGGCACAGCAAATTTAAATTTTGCTTTTGGGAACTTTGTGAAATTTCTTTTCTAAATATTTTTAATCTGCGGTTGGTTGAATCCACAGATGTGGAACCCATGGATACAGAGCCAACTGTATACGCATAGAAAAAGGATTATAAAATATTAGTAGTGGTTATGGGATTATGGTAGAGTTATGTATGGTTTTAATAGTCTTTATCCTTTTTATGTTTCCAAAACTTTCTTAATGAACTGATACTGCTTTTGTAAGTTTTATATGCATGAGGAGTGCTGGGGGCAAGTGATCCGTATTCCCTTAGTTGAGTGAGCTAAGGTTTCTAATTTGTTTACAAAAGATTGTGCCAGTAAGAAAAGACATTTCAGAGAAGGCACATGAGGAACGAAGAAAATATTTGTAGATTGGGCCACTCAGTCCTTCTGAGAAAAAAATCCTGTGTATCATTTTTCACTAAATAAGAATAGTTGTATGTTATAGCCAAATTCTGTTCCTCCAAGTCAGTGGTTCTCAGACTTTAGACTACTGACGAATCACCTTGGGCTTGTGTATGGAACACGGATTCCTGGGCTCCAACTCCCAAGGTTCTGATTCTGCAAGTCTGGGATGGTGCTCAGGAATCGTCATTTTTAACAAGGTCTTCTAATGATTCATTATGATGCAGTTGGTCCCTGGACCACATTTTGAGAAACTCAGCTATAAGAAATCATGTGGTTGAATTTGGGTTTTGTTTCCTGCCTCTTCTTTGGATAATTGCCTCCTGGATATGCACTAAAGATAGCTGTCACACACCTGTAGCTGTGTGCTGGTAAACTAGCTCTTCAAAAAAATTGTGCTATAAATATACTCACCATAACCAATGTCAAACTGCCAATGGCTTATCAGCCAGCTTACAAAATTCTTGAAAGTTTAACAGTTGGTTCCTATAAGCTGGTACAAGCTGGCTCCAGTACTGTATGGTATATGTTTTATTTAGGTGCATTAAATATTTTGAAAATGAGATATGCTAATCTAAGAGATATGCTAAATCTATTATGAAACTTATGACAGGATGAGACAAGTAAGCAATAGAATGACTTGAATCACATCAAAGAAACAAATTTCAAACATATTAGGAGAAAAGTATAATAGCTTTTATCACTATTTCTTACTTTATTCTATTTTTTCTCATTGCCATATCATGAAGAGTGATACACTCGCTGAGTTCTTTAAGAGTTGTGAATTGGTTTCCCATAGATGATGGAGAGCTAAGGATCAGGACTCCAGGGTTGGGAGCAATGCCAGATGTTCAGCCTCCACCTCCACCATCCACGGCTCTCAGCCCCTGAGCTGTTGAAATGCCCTTGGTCATTAATTCTATAGCACCCAACCATAAAATCAACTCCTCAACTTCTTCCTCTACCACATGATTGAGACAATGTTGTCTCTAGGAAACCCCTATCAGATGTGTTTTATGTGTTCATGTGTGGGAAGTGGCCTAAGTGGAGGCTAATAGTATAGTTCTTTCACTATTTTGACCAGACATATTTTAAGAAAATTGGATCCGAAGCCTATACAGCCAGCTGAAGTGAATTTACAGCTCAGCTTTTAAGAACAAGACTCCCTCAGGCACCTGCCTACTAAAGGCAAAACCAGAAAGGAAATGAACTCTTGCTTAAAGACAACCCCTTATTTTATGGGTTATCAATTTTCTAGCTGGCACACAGTTCCCCAGCTACTAAGAGTTTTTTTTCCCCTGTCCCAAGCAAGTACGAGCTACAAATATGTGATATCTGCATTCTAGCAAACAGCTCAGTTTCCTGAAGATGAGGCATGGGATGTAACCTCAGTAAGAGAAGTCGAGGGAGCAGCAAAGATCTATGATGTAGACTCCCACATAGATGCCTTTGCCAATATATGCATTAAAATCTCAGCCTGGATTACATTTTACATTACAGGATTGCTGAATCTTAGGTTATGATGGAGAATATCTTTCATGTCTTCAGGATAGCTCTGTCAGGTGAATAGTCAACAACAATGTAAAACACTTGATTTCCTTTTAACTGCTCCAGTGACCTTAGAACTCAGCTTATCAACCTCTCAAAAATGAGAAAGGACTAAATAGCTTTTTTTCCTTGCTATTGAAAAAGTCAGCCTTCTCAACGGGAACAGACAACAAAATAGGGGTCAAAGGTTAACAGTTGATACTCTTGGACTGCTCTGTGCTAGAAAACACAATGAATAGATATGATTTTCTTAGTACACATACTAAAGTAATCAAATCAATACAAGAACGGCCTCTTTAGAAACTATTAGAACTAATGTAACTAATAAGCAAGTGAAAAGTTGTATAAATCTGAGTACATACATGATGAAGTCAGAATCAAACACTTAAAGTTATATGCTGGTTTTGTCATAATCTCAGTTTTTCTCTAAGCTGCATTTAGTTGTGAAGGCAAATAATTTTCAGGAGAAATACGAATATTCAATTACATGTTTGAAACTCAGACATTTACACATCCACTTGCAATAAGTGCCAGAGTTAACATCAAAGATATGTGAAGGACCTCTTGTCCAAACGGAACATTAAGCTCCTCAAGCAGGAGAATCCAGCTCTTGCAAACCGGCATTATTCCAGCAAATGAAGCCGGCCCTTTAACAGATGGGCAACATACTCTTCAGCTTACTGATAGCCTAATATAAGACAGTGTCCATTTAAAGAATGAAGGACATGCGCTTCTCAAATTACAGGACCCAAACGGATTCTGCAGAATAAAATTAAGAAGGTATACAACAGCTTGACCAACATTAGGAACAGACTATGGGAACTGGATAGTTATAAATATCAATATCCAAATGACCTTTCTTTGGGAAAAAAAAGACATAGAGAAAATATGCATTTTTATGGTCAAAACAGGTGGTAGTGTGTTATGGAATTATAGGCACTGATATAGTAAAACCATGAAGCAAATTTCTTCTCAAAATAGAATAAAAATGTCCAGAAAGGGAGGTTCTTTTTGTATCACACACCTTTCCTTTCAGATCGGTCAACCCTTATACTTCTTAAAATGAAATTTTCTCAGTTGACTGTTGCAATATCTAAATTAAACCCAGACCATAGAGTCAAAGAAAACGAAGGTCTCGGCACTTCTGCTCACCTTTCACGCTCTTCTTTCATTTTCTCCAGCTCTTCTTCTCTCAGGCCACCATGCTTCAGAGCACCTTTCTGCTCAGCCTTTCCACCCTTATCCTCTTTCTTCTTTCCAAATCTAGTGAAACACGAAGGAGAAGGTTGTTAACAATAATCACATTGTGTTTGCGGTAAAGCTAAGATATTTATGGGATGAGCTCATTAAGTCATACTTCTTTATTCGAAGGAAGTCAAGATCATTTTGCATAATATGGAACTAAAATAAGAGAATGAAAGCAGAAAAATAATGCCATTATGAAATTCCCCCTTTTCTGTCTTCTTTCTTTCCTTCTTTCCTTCCTTCTTTTCACTCATATTTATCATGCATCATGCACAATATCATGTGCTTTTACGGAAGTCTGAGAAAGAAACATCAGCTTGTTTTGTGATTCTTCTATGATTCAGGTTGCTTAGAGGTAGGACTTTCTTTCTTTCTTTCTTTTTTTTTTTGAGATAGAGTCTCGCCCTGTCACCCAGACTGGGGTGCAGTGGCATGATCTTGGTTCACTGAAATCTCCGCCACCCGGGGTTCAAGCGATTCTCATGCCTCAGCCTCCTGAGTAGCTGGGATTACAGGTGCACACCACCACACCCAGCTGATTTTTGTATTTTTAGTAGAGACGGGGTTTCACCATGTTGGTGAGACTGGTCTCGAACTTCTGGCCCTAAGTGATATGCCCACCTCGGCCTCCCAACATGCTGTGATTATAGGTGTAAGCTACTGTACCTGGCCAGGACTTTCTTTAAAATGTGTATGTCAGGTCCTCCTGTGATGAGATTCTGATTCCCTTTGTATGTGTCAACAAAACGTAAGGGAGAAGGGGCAGCCTAAGCACACATAATTTGAAAATTTTCCTTATTATTTAGATAGACAAATATTCAAGACTAATTATGATGACCTATTAATGCAATAGAGAGTGCGAAACTAAAGAATTATCATTAATATATAAATAAAAACTGATCAATCTCCTAAGCAGGCTTCCTGAGCTCCAGTGTCATTGGCACTTAAAGGTAAACTCCTGGAATTATACGACAGTGCCACGAGAGGCCTTACTGAACACCTCGCTCAATGCTCTCATTTTACCAGTGAAGAACCAAAAGCTCTGAGAGGTGTTGAACCTTGACCAAGATCTCCCAAAAGAGGCAGGGAAGGGCTGAGATTAGAACCCGATCTCCGCCCGTATGCTTTCCTTCATGCACAATCACTCTCTAATGCAGCCCCAGCTTCCTGAGTCAGCTCTGGAACACAATGAAAATATAATACAATTCCGCACAAAGGGAGGTTTCTTTGGGTTAGTATGTTCTGAGCATTCCTGAGTGCCTGGGATGTATATAGTTAAATGGGCACAGTGGCAATTATGATGTTTTACAAAAACACCATATAGTTTTAGTACTTTTAGGAAAATGAAAACTGCACATTTGAAATAAAAAAGACACGGCTGGGCACAGTGGCTCACACCTGTAATCCCAGCACTTTGGGAGGCCAAGGCGGGCAGATCACGAGGTCAAGAGATAGAAACCATCCTGGCTGATGGTGAAACCCCCTCTCTACTAAAAATATGAAAATTAGCTGGGCGTGGTGGCACACGCCTGTAATCCCAGCTACTTGGGAGGCTGAGGCTGGAGAATCGTTTGAACCTGGGAGGTGGCAGAGGGTGCAGTGAGCCAAGATCACACCACTGCACTCCAGCCTGGTGACAGAGCAAGACTCCATCTCAAAAAACAAAAAAGACACAATTGAATTATTCCTAGGACATATTCTTATATAACAGGCATTTTTCCCAGTAGACATTTTCTCCAGATGTAATCTCTTATGCTCTTGTTACCAACAAACATGAAAAAGAAAATGACCTGGTGCTCTATTAATAACCAGGAGGAAAAGTCACTCAGTTATGCATGATCTTTAGTTAAGGTAAATATTCTTCTTAAATCTATGTTAATCCCATTTATTATTTGATTTTTATTAAGTAGCAGCAATTTTAACTGCATGTGTATGTTTGTGTATAAGTGTGTATGTGCATAGTTCCAATCCTATCTATCTGTCTATCTATCTAAATAACCTGGGGAGGCCAGGCGCGGTGGCTCATGCCTGTAATTCCAGCACTTTGGGAGGACAAGGTAGGTGGATCACCTGAGGTCAGGAGTTCAAGACCAGCCTGGCCAACACAGTGAAACCCTGTCTCTACTAAAAACATAAAAATTAGCCAGGTGTGGTGGTGCATGCCTGTAGTCCAAGTTCTTTCGGAGAGAGGCTGAGGCAGGATGACTTGAACCTCGGTGGGAGTTGCAGTGAGCGAGAGATGAATTGCCACTGCAGCCCAGCCTGGGTGACATAGTGATACTCTGTCTCAAAAAACAAAACAAAACAAACAAACAAACCCAAAAAAAACTTGGGGCAATTCCTAGATTTTTGTTTGTTTTTGTTCTTTTGAGATGGAGTTTCACTCTTGTCACTGGGCTGATACGTGATCCTGCATTTCTGCAACCTCCGCCTCCCAGGTTCAAGCGATTCTCCTGCCTCAGTCTCCCGAGTAGCTAGGATTACAGGCATGCACCACCATGCCCAGCTAATTTTTTGTATTTTTAGTAGAGACGGGATTTCACCATGTTGGCCAGGCTGGTCTTGAACTCCTGACCTTAGGTGATCCGCCCGCCTTGGCCTCCCAAAGTTCTGGGATTATAGGCATGAGCCACCATGCCCAGCGATTCTTAGATTTTTTTCAAATTATACATGCTTGGGCTGGCCTAATACCCCCAACCCTGCCCCAGCACACACACAGAGAATCAGAGTCTCCTCACTTGAGGATCTGACATATAAATTTTGAAGAAAGTCCTGTACTTCAAGCAACCAGAATAATAGAAGAATCACAAAACAAGCGCATGTTTCTGTCTTCTTCAGAATCCCATAGCAATGGGCATCTATTTGTAGCTTCCTAGACTGTGATTTGACTCATAGCAGAGTGTGTTAGTCAAGCGGGAGCTCTGAGTATCACACCTGGAAGGTGGCATTACTCATATTAATAATTGTGCTATCGTCCTGCCTTCCCTAGAAGCCTCTTCCAGTCTTCAGCACATTTCTCAACTTACAATTTCAATCAGCAAGTATTCTTTCCTGAACTTTCTCCCTCCATTGCCATCTCTCCATCTCTCTCTACTCCTACTATGGTTTTTTGGTTGTAGCCAGTCTAGTCTTGGGACTCTGGTGAACCAACTGTCAGCTTTAATGCTATCATCCCCCAGTCTGGTTTTTTGTCCTTTTCTCTCTTTCCTGTTTCCCTTTCTGAATTTATTCCTTTTGTTTTCACTGAAGAAATATCCATGTATCATTTATAGATGTAGGGAAAAGAGAAAAAATACAGACAAAAATATAAGAACATTAACTTTCTTTCTTTTTTGTCAAGACTTTGTTTCACTCTTGTTACTGAGGCTGGAGTGCAGTGGTGCAATCTCGGCTCACTGCACTGCAACCTCCTCCTCTTGGGTTCAAGCGATTCTCCTGCCTCAGCCTCCCAAGAAGCTGAGATTACAGGTGCCCACCACCATGCCTGGCTAATTTTTTTGGTATTTTTAATAGAGACAGGGTTTCACCATGTTGGCCAGGCTAGTCTTGAACTCCTGACCTCAGGTGATCCGCCCGCCTTGGCCTCCCGAAGTGTTGGGATTACAGGTATGAGCCACTGCGCCCGGCCAGAACATTAACTTTCAAATATAATTCAGATTTGCTCGATACATTCAAAACCTCTCTTTAACCTACAGAGCAGGAGATAGCTAAATAATGTTTTCATGAATACACTCTTTAGCATTCCAGACCCATGTAGAAGAGTCTTAGGGGTCAACATGATTACTCTAAGTACGTTTATGTGAGAAGTTAATAGCTCAATACATCACTTGAGATAAATAACTTTTGCTTAAAATGTCATTAAATATAGTAATGTTTGGGCAAAATATTCAATATGGTGGTGAGTCTGGGTAGAAATAACACTTTAGGAGGTTGATGAGGGCAAAAAATTTTGCCAAAAGCTTTACAGGTATTAGGCTTTTTTTTTTTTTTTTTTTCAATGTCCCATATTATTTCTGCTATATTTGCAGGTTTTGGGATTTCTGAGGTAAAAGCAATCTTGTTTTGGGAGGGTAAAACTAACCATTTCCTAGCCTATCTTGATCTTTATTACCACACCCAATAAATTATTTTTGTTTCCGGTAGCTAAAATATTTCACTTGTCCTAGAGTTCAGCAGTAGTTAATTATGCTTCCCTCACAGTGGAATATGTTTGGTAAGAAAAAAAAAGTGTTAGTTGTAAGTAAATTCTGCAAAGTATTTTCTTCTTAGCAAGAACCGCCAATAACAGTCAAATCAAGCAATTCTACAAATATTATAAATGCTTTGATTTAAAGTTCATGATCCTTGATTAAAGTTTCCAATAAGAAGGGCAGAAATAGCTGTGAGATTTATTTTATTAGCCAGAGAAAATGATTACAAATTACCTTATTTTGTAAAGTTTGGGTAGGCTCGAGAACAGCATTATAAAACAATAATCTTAAAAAAAAAACAACTCCCACATTGTTAAGATGAGGAAATTGAGACCCAGAGAAGTTAATTGCATTTTATTTATTAACACACTGAATTCTTTTTCATTTTTCAATAAGACAACTTAATTATCAGTAGTGGCAGTAAAGGAGGGGAGGAGAGAGTGAGAGGGAAAGATTCGATTTGGTGACTTTCCAAGCCTTTGTTTTCCTTTCTGTAGCTGCCTTTGTGGGGATCATTTCACAGCCACTCTTACTTTTACTGAGATATAGAAAGAGGAATTGTGGAGGTTTATCTTCCATTAGCTATTTTTGTGAGAAAAGTCATGAACCCTGAATGGCTAAAATTACTACTTTATATTCTAGAGTTTCAAATATGCACTGCATTCCAGGCCTCCCATTATCTGTTACCTTAGAAATTTGAGAGTTGGCAATTCTGGGCTAGGTGCCTTAAGGAAATTGCTTAGAGGTCAACCTTACTTTATATAAAAGATATTTTCCTTAAAAATTCTGTGCAAACATATGGTTTTAATCAATAAAATCTTATTTTACATGTACCTGGGAAGCCTGTTTAAAGAATCTTATGATGGATCTTTTTTGTAAAGTGGAAAAATCACCTTTCAACATATCCTTTATGTAAATTTGGATGTTCATGAATTACAAGCTTGCTTAAAACACCTGTCCATTTCTCTGTTCATTTCTATAGAGGTCATATGAAACAGATTCATGGAAAATCTTTCTTCTTTCCTTACTCTCTCTCTTTCTTTCTTTCAAAAAATATTTGTTAGGTATCTACTAGCTGTCAGAAATTATAAGCAACTGATATAGGTTAATATTATGTTGGCATACAAAACCACACAATATCCTCATGAAATTTACATTCTAACAGAGGAGACAGTTACCAAACAAGTATAAATCTGTAATTGTTAGTTGTGATAAGTGCTGTAAAGGATGTCAGAAGAGACAATAATAGGGAAGTGACTGATTGGGAAATGCCTCAGTGAAAAAACAGATTTAAGCTGAGAATATAAGAGTGAGAAGTTCCAGACAAGCAAAGGGTGGGAGAAAAGTCTTGAGGGTGAAGGAAACAGCACATGCAAAGGACATGAGTGGGGAAGGCTTGGTGTATTCAAAGCAGTAAAAGAAGGCCAGAGCCTGGGAGATGAGAGGAAACTCCGTCAGGATGCAGATGGAAAAGCCAGTGGGCACAGGTGTGAGAGAAGCTTGTGGTTTAATCTAAGAGTGATGGGAGGTAATTTCTTAGTCATTCAAGGCACAGAGAAGCTAGGTGGGGAAACTAGGAGATAGATTTAGTGGAGGAGAAATGGCAGAGGAACCAAGTGTTGAACACTTGTCTTCATCATACAACGTGATGAATATTTTAAAAAGACCATCCTGGTGCTGAAATAAAAAGCAGAAAGTAAAAGCAGTAACATAACTAAAACCAGTGATTTAACTGACTCGGGGGACTCCTGCAGGAGTGAGTGAAAGATGACAGTGACTTGGACTAGAGAAATGGCCATTAAGAAGAGAAGATAGTGATTTGGAAATGGTGAGTCAATGAAGAGGTATCAAAAAATTCAATTTTAAACATGATTATTATTGTAATATATTTTTGGGAAATTCCAGTAGATGACCTCAGGCCTAAGTCCTGAGACACTGTTACACTTAAAGGTCAGAGACAGGAGTGGGAGTGTGGGGAGAGGCAGGTGGACAACAGAGACAGAGAAAGAACAGCAAGAGATCTGAATGAAAATCAAGAGAATGTGGTTGGTTGCAAAAGAGTTTAAAGAGTGCTGCAAGAAGACAGACAAGGTCAACAGATGGGAATGCTGCTGAGATGCCCAACGAGGTGAGGACTGAAAAGCGTTCATTAGATTTGGCAACATAAAGTCATTCATAGCCTTGGCAAGGGTCAGCGGAGTAGTGTGAGCAGAAGTCATGTAGGCATGATCTGAAGAGTGAATAGTGGGTAAGTGTAAGTGTCTGTACAAGCATTACAGACTGGGTGATGGTTGGCTGGGAGGGAGGTAGCTGCAGGTGCAGTTGAGTGCTGCTGAAGAAGGAGGTTTTCAATTTGGGTTATACCACAGAACTTTTCAGTTGCTGACAGGAAAAGAGACTGAGAATTCGGAGATGGAGGACAGAGAAGAAGAAAGTTCTTTTCCCTCTTTATTAAGGTAAAATATACATAACATAAAATTTGCCATTTTAGCCATTTTTCAGTGTACACTTCAGTGACATTAAGCACACTCACATTGAGAAACCATCACACTATTCATGTCCAGAATTTTTCATGATCTCAAATGGAAACTGCGTACCCACTCTACAGTAACTGCCCACTCCTTCCTCCAGCGCCTGGTAACCGCTATTCGACTTTACATCTCTATAAATTTGACTATTCTATGTGAAATTCATATAAGTGGAATCACAGAAAATTTATTCATTTGTCTCTGGCTTATTTCACCTAGTAGAAGGTCTTCAGGACTCATCTCTGTTGCATGTGTCAGAATTTCATTCCCTTTTAAGGCTGAATAGTATTCCATTGCATGTACATAACCCCATTTTGTTTATCCACTCATCCACTGATGGACATTTGGGGTTGTCTCCACCTTTTGGCTATTGTGAATAAGGCTGCTATGAACATTGGCATAGGAGATGAAAGTTCTTGATAAGGAAGGAGGATAGAGAGAGCATCTCTGGAGATACTAGTCTTAGATGGAAGGAGACTCAGAAAGGGCAGCAGCAGCCTGGGAGAGGAAACTAGCTTGTTTATGGTGCTGGTAAAGGGGAAGTAAAGGAATTCCAGGGCAATTAATGTATCAGTTAATGTGATGCAGCATGTATAAGAAAAATGGTTTCTATCCATAAAATGAGATCTCTTAGAATTTAAGAAATCAAAGATCGAATTACGCAAGGTAGACACAAACCTCAGGGAGGGTTACAGAAAAACACCCCATGCAGACCTCCCTACTGTTGTTATATTGTCTAGGTAGGGAGGTTGTGAACAGCCATCTGGAAAAGTGGAATTTGATAATGGTTCATTCATTCATTCATTCATCCATTTATTCATTACTGAGCAGCCACTACACATCACAATAGCCTATGCACACGGAATTGAACCATTAACAACATGAATCGTCAGGTAAATATCTAACCCCTCGATTCAACTAAGTCCCTAGAATCCTATTGTTTCCTATATAATAAAGATTTCAATATTATTCTTAATAGTTTTCTTCTAGTTTCTCAGCAAATATTTTCTTCTGTTTCTTTCCTTGGCTTTTCTAAGTAATGATGACATTCAAATTCCTCCTAGACTCCCATGCATACACTGATGAATGATTCAAATTTACAATATGTACAGCTTGACCTCTGGCATTTTTCCCGTCTACTCTCTCATTTAATTCACTTCTTAAAGAGGCAACATTCTATCCACAACTTTCCTCTCACATCTCACTGTGCAGTTTATGCAGGTATTACCACCGACCCTTCTACATCCTCTTAGTGCACACACTATACAAAAGTGATCTTGAGCAGTGTCCTGTGAGAACTAAAAAGTCAGGCAAGGAAAAAGTTCATTCACTCTTGTTCCAAATAGCTGCTTAGCTATGAATCCAAAGAGAGCTGAAAAGTTTGAAACAAAATCTGTATAGCTCCTTTTCCAATCAGGAAACATCTTTGGGTGTCAATGATGCATTTGGAAAAAACTACATCTAGTCATTGCTAATATTAAAGTCTGACATCTATGGAACAATGTCACATGTGAAAACCTACAAACTTCACAGTCATAGTATTATCTGGACTTGGATAATGGTTTGTCCACTCTGTAACTAGCTGTCTTACAAACTAGGCATGATAGCTCCTTACCATTTTATAAATTACACAGTTTGAAATAGCTCAAGCAAAATATAGGGGCAGAGAAGTTCATAGGCCCTTTACTATTATTTCCATAGTTGATTCTGAAATCCACCCTATAAAAGGTTTTTGTTGTCGGATGTATTCTAAATTGGGTTCTGAATTAGCATATGCATATGCTGATGAAATTAACTTCCATGTATTGTAATCTCATATGGTTTTGTGCACTGCAGCTTCTGCTTCTAAAATCTGTGTCACAAAGGTCTTTTCTTGTTTATCTCACATGGTTCCATTGTACTTGAGAGTTAATGGGTCTGATAAAAATTCAGTGAAAATTGACCAATTAGAGTTCCCATCCCAACCCCCTTTTGAGGGTCCCTAAGGGCATTACTCACTTTCATGTTAATATTATTGATAGAATAATAAACAGATTTGTGTTTGTTGCAAATCAATCTTGATTAAGAAGGAAAGATATTCTAATTCTATTTCTGGTCCCCCACACTGCCTTGGCTAAGCATGTAGCTTTTAAGGAGGGAGGCAAAGTGCTACAAAACCCAGGATGCTTTTCACAACAGTAGGGCTGTGTTTTTTAAATCCATTCCGTGGCATGCAAAAGTAGATAGGGATTTGCCTTGTAGGATGTGTACACAAGTAGAGACAGAGAGCTGATGCTTTAATAATGAAAGACAAACTCAATATTAAAAATCTTCCTAATTAATCCTAACTGGGTCAGGCAGTTGAAACCCTGAAATTAAGTTTTCTAATTAAAGTTTTAAATTTTGATATGTTGTTTAGACATTTATCCTGGGTATGTTTATATGTTTCCAAGATGATGACAAGCTATATGAAAACAACAAACCTGTTTAATCCCACTGATATCTGTATCTGCTACCCGCCTTAAGGCCAACCTTTTTATCCAGCCAAGCTTTAGCAGCTACTTTTCTCTGGGTTGTCACTCATTCCTAGAATGTGGCTCTGAAATTGGTGGTCATGGCAGTTTTTCATTCTGAATCAGGGAATCTTCAGATCTCAAATATGTTGATGTTTGTTTTTAGGATTAAAAAGCAGGGAGGTCCTATAACATTCTACGACTTCTAAGTGGATAAAACATCTGCCGGGGAGAGCCTTAAGCAGCTCTCTAGCTAAATTCAGCTGCTGGGAATCCTTGAGCTAATTTGCTTTCCCCACACCGAGGGGCTAGGAAATGCAATGGATTTAGAAATACCAGATACGTTAAAAATAATTCTAGAGGGTCCAGAAAGTAAAGTAAAACACATATTACCAAAAACTAATATTTTTAAAACCAAACAAACAAAACAGAGAGTCTCTGAATGGACATTTTGTAAGAATAGTTAAGAGATTTGTTAGACACTGGATATTGCTTTTGCTGAGCTTTTTGTAGCAAATAAAAACTGTGCTCTGAGATTATTAAAGCAGCACTCTGTTAGGGTGGAAAAAGGTGGAAACTTATGAAAAAAAGGCCAGAAATTAAATTTAAATAAAAATAAGCATGAATGAGTGGGCAAGAAAGATAAAGATTCTAATAAGGTATGATTTTCAGATCCACACAGGGACTCTAAAAAGCTTATTAACTGTCACTGAGTTTTAAGTTATTCTACCCCTCTGCCTTCCAGAAGAAGAAATACTCTTCAGGAGCGCAGTGAACTTTGATTAATTGCTTTCATACACTTTCACTGGCTTCAAAACATGGTAGTCAAGAGCCTTAGTGACTCAGATGAAATGCTTATGATTTCTGGGAAAGACATTTAACAGGAGCATTACAGAAACAGATCTTTTTGCACTTCTTATGTTTTCTTAATAGTTAAAAAAGCTTTTCTTTTTGTTAAATGTTTACTTATTTCAAAGCAGTAGAATGTATGTCTTCTTCATTTTATGATTACTATTTTTAAGTGGATCTTCAGGCTGTTCTGAAGGCTGGTTGAGTAAATAGACACAACCGATGGCCTGTGCATAAAGCCCCAACACTGACTCAAATACATCACTTGACTGGAATTCAGACTTCAGTCAACAGCCAGATACTGCCTTTGCATTTGTGCACCCACAACATCCCTTTCTTCCTCTTTCCTTCTCTTTTCTCTACCTCCTTTGCCCCGGAAACCCAAAAACTAGGAAAGGAAAGAGTGTTTCGAGACCAAACCATACTTCACTGCTAAACTTTCTATCAACTGTGGGAGGTTGCCCGTTTGACTTGCCCTTCCCAGGCCCAGTTGGCCCGGGCTTGCTCCACACTGGCCACAGATTCATCCTGCAGAAGGAAATGGTCCCCACAGGAAACAGCTCTGAAGTTACCATTCACAGGCAAATGGGGTCATCTCAGCAAATTGCCCAGAAAGGAAAAAACTGACTAATGTCAAAGAAAATAAATCCAACAAGGGCTAACTAAAAATTCTGTGGGAGCTAGAGGCCTCATCTGTAGTCTCTAAATAAAACATCAAATACAACTTACATTCCACAGCATAAAGTGACACACAGGCAATTTGTATATATTCCATGATCAGAACAAACAGATCATGGTGTCTGCCTTGTTATGCGCATGAAGAACAAATGGACGATATGAAGAAATGAATTTTTTTTTTTTACAACTGCCTTGCAAAGGACCATTTTAACGGGAATCCTGAATCCTACTCTTCCATCTTATCTTCAGATGTTAAGAGAAACAGGGCATATTTTCTATGGAATTCATCTGCACTAAACAAGAATAAAATGATTGAGCTCCAGACCCAGTCTAATGGGAGTAAAACTTATCTTTATAACTCTGATTAAACAAAAAAAAATTATCACTTCTTTGATGCCCAAATTAGCATCTTTTCTTTAGCATACTGAATTAATTAGTTGAGTGACAAAAGAATTAGTCCATGTAGGATCAAAGCTGAAATCATATTTATCTGAAATTTAAAATTAAGAACACACAGCATTAACCCTCTATAGCTCATGTAATATTCTTTCATGTTCTATATATTCCAAACCTGCTGCACGTCACAAAAAGTATAACTAGAGCTTTTTTTTCATATTCTTCTTCTTCTTTCTAATATATAAAATTTTGCCTGAAAAGACAATGAGAACATCTCAGAATTGTTTTACCCCTGGGGGTAAGAAACTTTTCCATTGTGCCATAAAAATCTTAAATTATGTAGCTTTTTTTTTGTCAAGCATTTATTGTATAAATACAAAAGAAGAAAAATAATTAATGCATGGTAGACCTTGTAAGAGAGGCTTAAACAATAAAAAAAGAGTTATTATATTAATTCTTAATAAACTATATTAAGTTTGAAACTGTTATTAAAAGGTGAAAGCTCTCAACTTTGGTTTTTAAAAAGTTTGTTTTGTTTTCCATAAATGTAAAAGCAATTTTGAATAAGGGAAATTGTTGGGGGCTAATTTCTGAGATGTCTCAATTCAACAGAACTCACATTTATTCCTAGAATGAAATTTAAACCCAAAGCCATCATTAAAGATGATTAATCTGCAAGATGTCTTCTATAAAAAACATGATGTCTATCTCATACTTAGACCTTTCATTCCAGAGTTTCATAAATTATGGCCTCCTTAATCTAAAGTATCAAATAAATATATGTGTGAAGTTGTTGCTTTGCTCTCTAAAGTTCTGACGCTACACATCTTTGACATTAGATTGCATCCCACCATTAAGAGAATTTTAAATAATAGGTCAGGCATGGTGGCTCACGCCTATAATCCCAGCACTTTGGGAGGCCGAGGCAGGGGGATCACCTGAGGTCAGGAGTTCGAGACCAGCCTGGCCAACATGGTGAAACCCTGTTTCTACTAAAAATACAAAAATTAGCTGGGCATGGTGGCATGTGCTGTAATCCCAGCTACTTGGGAGGCTGAGGCAGAAGAAAGAGCTTGAACCTGGGAGGCGGAGGTTGCAGTGAACCGAGATAGTATCATTGCACTCCAGCCTGGGTGACAAGAGTGAAACCCCATTTCAAAAAATAATAAAAATAAAATAATAATAATACCTCCATCTGTATGTACTCTTTCATAGAAGAGTTCTTTTGAAGAAAGAGGTAATTGGAAAATATGAGCCCTAACTTAGTTTGTAAGGCAAGGGATCAGATTTTAATATTTTGATGTCAGATTTAAAGTTAACTAATATCTCTTTTTATTCTGTAAGTACCTTAAAAGTAGGCCATAAAATGGAACTGATTCTCAACTACCAATAAACTTAGGAAAAAAATGCATATCCTGAATGTCTCAAATGAAATTCTACATAAGACTACGCTCTGTGAAATTTGTCAAACTAATGTTGCCTGCAAGGATCTCCATTCATTTCTTAAAAGTTTAGAACTGCCCCCTCTTTCCTTAGTTTAGAAATTTGGGATCTATGAGTAAGACAGAGTTACCAATTGCAAAATGAGGAGTAATTCATTATTTTAAGTAAAGTTGTTATCCATTCATTGAACCACATCATAAATATTGTAGGCACCCTCCAGGACCCATAGTGCCTTATCTGGAAGGAGCTGACCTAGTGTGATGGGACAGTCACTTCAGGGCCATTGTGACCAACAACAATTCCCCTTTATCCAGAGAAGCCTGAACAAAAGACAACATTTTTTTTTTCATAGAAATAGATTTCCCATGGGATTTTAATATAGTATTATAAAAGTAGATACAATTCCATTCTCCAGCAGCGTGGTATCACTAAAGCAAATACATCCAGAATTAAACAACAACAACTTGATTTCTAACAGGGTTTTCTAATCACCTGTAATTCAGAAAGAGCTATTACAAATAACACACAATCACAAAAGTATTGTATACTGTCACCTGGAAATGCATAGTAGCTTAGCACATAGTGATGATTTACAGTTTGACCAAAGAAATCAGAAATTGATTTATAGTCTGTCCACAGCATCAGCCTCCTATTTGCTTGTCTACTAGACTGTGAAACTACTATTCTGCTATGTAAGTATATTTTATTCTTCCTCCCTTTCCTGTACCAATGGTTAATTTTTCCTTTCTTCAATACCACAGATGAGTAATTTCTGCAGATGCAGAATACTCTTCTACAGTTCAAAATGGCTGCCAGTGTTCTCACAGAATAACAAAAGAAACTGGTGCTAGGAATTGTTCTGTATATGTAATTAAATGCACAATCCTAGGAAGCACATAATTAAATCAACCAGAGGTCTGAGCCTCTGACTGGAACATTCCAGATGGGGTCTCTGGTGAGCATACCTTTAAAAGAAATGTGGGTGACTCTCAATCAAGTAAATTTACCAGAGAGTGTTTCTTCATCTCTGGAGCTCTTTTTAAAAATGAGATACATTTTGGATTATACCACATAAAGAACTGATATTGAAAACTTCACTTCTGCCCAGCTACGTGTTTATCCAGATGACAGAGGTGTCTCATAATCTGCCACAATGCATAAAAACTGGCAGCCTGTGTTTCTGAACGGCTGTGGAAGGTGCAGGAAACACCAGCAGCATCACTCGGATGATGGCTGGATTGGCAACCATTGCCCAGAGCATCTGCAACCTGTATTTGGCTTTGGATTTAATGCTTCTGATCTCCCCATTTTTAGTATTTCTAAACTTCACCACCTAATATTGAAGTGACTTCCAATAACTAATCCTTTTTACAAACATTACAGTCATATTTGATTCTGTAGAAACCCACAGCATTTGTGCTTTTCATTTTGGAAGGTTATTTGGAAACTCAAGCCAATATATTTTTTCAAGTGTGACTAAGCTGTTGTCATTCATTTTACACCAACCCTAACACTCTCCAGGACCCATCCTACTGAGCTCCACATGCTCACTAATCCAGTCAATCCAGTGATGGAAGAATCACTTTGGATAAAAGAACAATAAATCCAACCATTATCTCAGTTCTATAAAAGTAATATTTGAGTGCATTAGTAAGAAAGAAAAGAAAGAAGAACCAGAAAAATGAACAATTCGTTAAGGAAAGCCTGAGCTTACATTATTTAATCTAACCTAACTTAGCAAGTTGGAGGAGAGGTAGTTCTACAAAGGCCATATTAATGGACCCAAATCAGAAGATTCATGAATAGTAATTCCAAAGCAATTTCATTAATGTCTTGCATCTAAAACAATGATTATTTAAGAAGGCAACATTTTCAAGGGGATTCATAAGTGCTCTGAAATATAAAATGCCATTAAGAACCAATCACGTAGTACATAGAACTATGGTCTATGTATTTATATATGTATTGGATTTCTGTGTGAAATATGTATATTATATACTGACTGACTTTATGCAAGAACCAATAAATTTCAAAAACAAGTTTGTTCAATAAACACTTTTGAAATATTGTTTATTTAATTATCTACCTCTGTGAAAAATATTCCATTTTCATTTTTAGTTATAAAGAGATTTGTTGCAAAATATTTTTATTGGTTTAAAAATTAATAGGTAGTTTCTTAGGGCTAGGGGAATCTGTGAGATCATGTTTATCTAATCCCTCCCAAAGCTCAGAAAGTCAAGTGACCTACCTAATGTCACACTATCACACTAAGTAACTGGGATCAAACAGGGACCTGAACCCCTCAACTCAGCACAAAGTGCTTTCCATCCTGCTCGGTGCCCTAAGTGTTTGTACATATGTTGTCAATTATGAACTGAAAAATCTGAATCCTTAAAAAAAAAACTCTACTTAATTAAAGTTTCATTTTTTTGGGTAAGTTCTCATTGCTCAGAAATGCAATTAGCCAAAATGACAAAGTACAATTTAGTGACTACTTGGCCAAATATAACATGCCAGCCAACCTGCGGACTGGATAACTTTCCCATTATCCTAAGCTCCCTGTTCACTGACATCCTCACCCTTGTCCACAGACAGAGTCTTATTATAAGCCATCTGATTTGATCAGATTGCTAAGAAACAATTACTCAATTATTTAGCTCAATTGGTTAGAACACTGTGGTAATGGGGTCAAGGTCATGGGTTGGCTCCCCTGTGTGGGCCAGTTAACTTGGATCTTTTCCATAACCACAGGCTCTCCTCCTAACCCCAGACAGTCTTACAAATACATGCCAGTGGTCAAAAGGGCACTTGTCAAGAATATGTGGATGGAGCAGCATGAATCCATCACTTCTCCCAGAAAAACAGCTCAATGCCAGTTTTGTTGACCATATGTGGATTAACAGTAACATTTTCACAGGTGAAAGACAAAACATGATTCCAGACTTTGTAATATTGCAGAATTGTAGATCTAGAGTTCTAAATGAAAATTTTAGAAAATATAAAAGCCTATCATGAAACTTAAATTTATAGAGAAAGTTTTAAACATGAGCCAGTGATTTCTTCTAAAAATATTTTTGAAATTAAAAATTTGCTTTTGTGAAATACCTTGATTTTAAAATACTGGCTCAGATTTTTAAAAAAATTAATAGTCTGTGGCTTCCAAATAAGGTCTACATGGGTCAAATTCAGGCTGTGGGATGCTAGTTTGCAAAATATTGGTATACTGAAACACCTATATATTTAGATGTACAAATATATGCATTTTAATTAATGTAGCTTCCTTAAATAAGTATACCTCATTGAGCTTTTCACTGACTGGTAGCTACTGGCTTAGGCCTCAGCTAACGTTGAATCAGAAGGCTCAGAACTGACACAGACAACATGGGGCTGTGCTACCTTTGAATGGTATCATTATCTGATGTAAAAGAGAGATTAGCACGGTGAGAGTCATTGGGTAGCACTTGGTAGATGAAGCAGAATCACACCAGGCTTCCAAAACTCAGGCTACGTATGTTTTTAGAATACTGAACATACGGATTATCAGTGTTTTTCCAGAAAGTCCTCTAGAGGAGTTTAGAAATTAACCAGGCTGGAACATGTCCATTCTAAATAATAATACAGTTTTGCAGTTTAGACTGTGTACCAAAGTTTAAAACACTAAAATAAAACATTTTGGTTAAGATTTCATACTGCATATTGATCTTTTTAAAATCAGTCCAACTCTCCCTCTATCAGGTAGCAAGAGAAGGGACAATATATTTCTATGTTTTACAGGGATTTAGGAAAGAAAGGCATGTGGCGTGAGTATAAAAAGTACTAGAAAAAAAGTACTGCATAAACTCACTTGAATTTGGTGATTTATTAGCTAATTAACTAATATATGACAAAGCTTTGTGGATTCCTGCAAACTAAATTATGTATCTCACAAACAACATAAGCTAATCACATTTCTTATTATATCAGTAGACTAAGAAATCCTATCAGCCTAAAAATATCAAATTAATTCAGGAAGTATTTTTCAAATACCTATTAAATATCAGGCTCTAATGTGAGGTGCTGGAGATAAAAAAAAAAAAAAGTTCAATATTTTCTCTTAAGGAATTTATAGTCTAGTGAATAGTGAATGTTTCTAGAGTCCAAAGGAAGATCTCCAAGAAACAGAGCATGAGGGCTCTCAGAGTTACTACGTCAGCATTAGAGGAGTGCTATAGATGATCTTGCTGGTCAAAGGCCTTAATTTTGTTTGCTTTACACTTTTGAACTCTGATGGAAACTATGGTTCTCTCTCCCAGGAAATGTGTATACACTTCTATTTATAATTTCTAAGAGTTCACAGATTCCCAAAAGACTATGTGTACCTATCCATGGATGTTAAGTTACAAATGCCTGCGTTAATGCAATTAAGATTCTCCCCGTACCACAAATTAACCTCATGCTTTGCAGTGGAGAGCACATAGACACAGCTAGGAAAGACAACAGAGCTAGGAGGTTGGCAGTTTCTGAGTAGGAATATATTATTTTGGGTGGACTTTTAGGACTGGCCATAAGTCCATCATTGAATCAACAAGTACCAAGCATTATATAGGAATCAAAAATAAGTAAAAGACACAAAATCCCTACTCAGATCTATTTTACTAGAGTGTCATCAATTCTCAGTGACTCAGAGGCTTTTTATCTCCTATGTAGATTACCCACAGCCTGTGCTTCCCCTTTTTCTCTGTCTTTCCATTTTTATGGTCACCTGAGGACTCATTAGTGCTTCTACCAGAGGATGAGTAAAGGAAGCGAAAGGATATAAAACTTAAAATGAGTCAATTTTGCTACCTTTAAGTAGTTGAGGTAAGAATAAGTAGCTATTACAAGGCTTGCGGATTATGTGAAGATTTCCATTATCCATTCTCTCTCTGTCAAACTTACCAAAAATAATTAAGAGTTGGCTGTAACCCTCCTTGGAATGTTAAAATGATTGATGGTTGTGGCAAGTAACTACAGTAAATAAGATGAAGTGAGGTAAACTGTGCTAAGGAGAGATAAAAAACATAGTTTCAAGTCATAGTTTCAGAGTCCCAAGGAGCAATCCAACAAGCATCAAGCCCATGGGTAATTTTATAAATATAGACATGAGATGCATGGGCAAGAACCACAAATTAGGTTAGAAGAAGGAAGTAAACATCCACGCGATGGTATACTACTCACACCACAACCTATGAACACCAAGTGCATTTTGCTAATGAAAGAAGCCAGATCCAAAAGGCTACATATTTCCTGGTTCCATTCATTACATACCAGGGAAGATGAAACCACAGAGATGGAAACCAGATCAGTGACTGTGAGGGGATGAGGGGGAGATCTGGGGTTATGGAACTATTCTGTATCATGACTGTGGATACATGACCCTTTGCGCTTGTCAAAACCCATAGAACTGTATACAACAGAGTGAATATCACCATATGTACATTAAAACAATCAACCAAGATATGGAGGGAACCCAAACAGGAATACAAACTGTAACAAGTGAAGCTAATGATATTACAAATAACTAACATAACCACACTGAAGGACTTGAGAAAGAAAAGAACTAAGTATCATTAGAAAACAGTACTTTGAGAAAATACCACAAAGCTAAAGGCAAAAAGAAACGTACTCTGGTTAGTACTAGGGTATGGATTAGCAATACTGAAAAAACTTTATGAATATATGAGGGTTGAACAAATAAATAATTATATTGCACATAATCAGAGCCAGTTTTCTCACCGTAGGAGAAAGAAGTTACAAATAAAGAAAGGGAGGAAGAGGCTGGAATGAATACTGTGGTGTTGGATTAGAATTGGAGGTATCAGTATAAACTCACAGTTTTTTAATGTGCATACAGATTCGGAAGTAATATAGATATGTGTATATATAGTTTAGATCTATGTATGTATGTAAACGTTCCAGGTTCTGTTTCCTGAGAGAGTCTAGTAACAATGATACTCAAGCAATGAGTACTCCTAGAGCTCAGATCTTGGTTTCTACAATAAAGGAACCAGCCTTCCTTGGAGAAGTGGTTGATTCCTGGGCTGTGGCAGGGAACCTATGAGGTAAACTGACAGCATTTCACAGTGCCCAAAAATAAGAAACTTATTCAAAAGGTATGGACAAGTTAAAAAGGAACAGGAGTTATCCTGAAAATGCTCCCGGTGGCCAACACTGAATAATCTGAACAACAAAATAAATGATAGGTCTAGATTATAACCCTTAGAATAAAATAAATATCTATGAATCTATAATGACATAAATAATTGAATAAAGACATTAGTGGCAGGAGAAAGTATAGCTCTATCTTAGAGAAGAATTTCAATTAATTAATGTAGAAGGAATTAGTGCAACAGGAAATCACCATTGAAACACCATGGTAACGATTGCTACTGACAAGAACCACTAACGGATGCGAAAAGTTGTGGGTGAAAGTATGAGAAGAAACAGTATATTTGCATAGTTTCAAAATATCTTCTCCAAGATATGTATTAATTACAAAGGGAAAAATCAAGACTTTATAGTGAAGAAACCCAGCAGACATGGCTTAATGAAATGATCAAGATGAATATCACTAGTTATAAGATATATCAACATCATGTACTTCCTAAGAAGAGTATATCACTTCAGCAGTATTCAAGCCAAAAATGCATAACCTCAGTCTAATCATGATTTTTAAAAAATCCAAACTGAGGGACATTTTACAAAAGAACTGACTACTACATTCCAAAGTAACAAGGTCATGAAAGCAAGGAAAAAAGGAGGAACTGTCACATAGCATAGGAGACCAAAGAGATATAACAAATAATGCAAAGTGGTATCCTGGATTAGATCCTGAAATAGGAAAAGGACATTAATGGAAAAACTGGTGAAATTCAAATAAGGTTTGTAGGTTAGTTAATAGTTTTGTAACCATGTTAATTTCTTAGTTTTGGTCCTTGTACCATAGTTAGGCACTATTTTAACATTAGGGGGAGTTGGGTAAAAAGTATACAAAAATTGTACCACTTTATTGCAAATTTCTGGTAGTCTAGAATTAAAAAGTTTTAAAACAAAAAGAAGGAAAAGGAGAAGGTAAGAAATGATTAGAAAAGGTTAAAGAAGGAAATGCATAGTTATTTCTATTCTGCTTGATGCATCCCTCTAATTTCTTGTTAGACCTTGTACTAATTCCCCTTTCCTACCCATTAACTGCAGACCTCCCCCAAACAGAAATATATACATTGTCTATATGTTTCTGAGCTTTTCAGACATAGGTTTATTAATTTAACTGTATCTACAAATACATACCACTCCCCATTGGCTTTTACTGGTTGGGAAATCATTAGATTCAAAGGAAATGGACGTGAAGCTAGAGCATAAGCAATGCAGACGCGAAGACTGGTATTGGTGCTAGCCGGAAGGATTACTCTCAAACAGTACAAAGAAGTGATAAAGATGACAAGCAGAAATGGGTAAAATTAGAGGAGACAAATTAGTAGATACGTGCAAGCCATAAATATATAGTACCTTCCAACCTTCCAAAGCTTGGCATTATCTACTTTGAACACAGTCTTTTGAGGAAGTTACTATTTAACGACATACGTAATTAGCAGATCTACTATGGAACACTTGATTTTCATTAGCAAGGATTGAAGAAATGCAAATATGAACAGCAGTTGTCATTGTGACAAAAAATTGTGAATTTTGTGTGTACTGTATACCATGGGCAATGTCCACATATATATTTTATATATATATATGTATATATATATATACAGGTTTTTTTTGTTTTGTTTTGTTTGTTTGTTTTTTTTTTTGAGACAGAATCTCATTCTGTCACCCAGGCTGGAGGGCAGTGGCGTGATCTTGGCTCACTGCAACCTTCGCCTTCTGGGTTCAAGCGATTCTCCTGCCTCAGCTTCCTGACTAGCTGGGACTACAGGCATGTGGCACCACACCCGGCTAATTTTTTATCTTTTCAGTAGAGACGGGGTTTAACCATGTTAGCCAAGATGGTCTCAATCTCCTGAAGTTGTGATCTGCACGTTTTGGCCTCCCAAAGTGCTGGGATTATAGGCGTGAGCCACTGCACCTGGCCCCACACATATATTTTTAAGAACAAGTATTCAAGTAATAAAAGCTCTTACTGTAATACTTGCTAATTTAAATTAATGCAGAGATATAAGATGCTGCCATTTTTTTTCTTTGCCAATTACTAGGATTGTGCATAGTAAGTAGAGAATTAGCCAAATTTTGCTAAAGAGTGTGGGTAATACAGAAGTCATTTATGAAATTATATTTTAAAATAATATAAAATAATAGCTCATATCTTCTCTTTGCCTATATACTGGTTAATATAAGAGTCTATGGCTTTTTTTTTTTAACACAAAAAACCCAAATATAATACTACTAGACTTCACCATAATCATGGAACATGGGTACATTCGGATTTGTCCCTAAAGATTCAGCATGCACACACAGATTTCACCTAACATTTTTCAAATGTCCAGGTTCACTGGAGGCCAATCCCATGAAATTCTGAGAGGAGGGACCTGTCTGCCTGTCAATATTAATATCCATAAATTATAACCCCGTATTTGATTGCCTCTAACATTTTTGGTGGTGGCAGGGATTTGAAGCAAAACCAGAGGCAGTTCAGTGAATATGTAGTGAACTAGCTGAATTACGGAGCCTTTGAGAACAACCATTGCTCATATGTTTCAAATTCAGTACAATTTTTCAATCAAAGTCTGTGAGAATCAGTATTTAGCCCTCTCAAACTCCCCTCCATACTTTTTCTCAGAAGTTTTTTCGTGGCTTCCTGATTCAAGACTTTGAAGGAACCTACTGATAACTCTTACTCAGAGTCTATCAGCAGCTGCTTTAGAAGTACCGAGAGACAGTTCTTTTCTCCTTAAAAAAGAAAGAAGAAAAAAAAAAAGGTTGGGTGTGGTGGCTCACGCCTGTAATCCCAGCACTTTGGGAGGCTGAGGTGGGCAGATTACAAGGTCAAGAGTTTCAGACCATCCTGGTCAACACGGTGAAATCCCATTTCTCCTAAAAATATAAAAATTAGCTGGGTGTGGTGGTGCACACCTGTAGTCCCAAATACTTGAGAGGCCGAAGCAGGTGAATCGCTTGAACCCGGGAGGCAGAGGTTGCGGTGAGCTGAGATCGTGCCATTGTACTCCGGCCTGGGCAACAAGAATGAAACTCCGTCTCAAAAAGAAAAAAAAAGTTTCATGTCTCTTTTCTGCTAACTTCCAGCCCTGGGAGCATGGTGAAGCTGCACTCCTGAGAAGCTACACTCACTCCTGAGAAGCTGTGCCTTGGTAAGCTCCAGCAGAGTAAGAATACCTCAGTATGCAGCTCTCATTTTGGCTTTTCTATTCTGAATGTAAACAGGCTAGCCTTGAGCCTTCTGAGGTAAAACAAAGAAAAATGACACTTACTTGACTCCTTCTTCTTTTTTCCCTCCCACCTCTGTTTCCCTTAGGCAGGTGGCTGACAACAAGTATTCAGTACCCAGACCTCCAATGGATTCAAATCTCTTTGTTCATCCTACCTGTTCAGGGCACTAAGATCAGGAGTTTACACCGGTTGACTGATGGCTTCACTGTGCTGTGAAGGAATTTCAATGCATCCTCTCTTTCTGGCTTTTGCATTTTAAGTCTGTTATAACTGTGAGAGGGTGGTGGACCCTTGACGCCCCTACAAAGGATTTTAGGTGTCTGGTGGCAGGCATAAGTTGCTTTTGTGGGGTGAGGTGGTGATTCAGAGAAGGACATATTTTAACCCTAAAAGTGGATTATATAGGCTGGGCGCAGTGGCTCACGCCTGTAATCCCAACACTTTGGGAGGCTGAGGCAGGTGGATCTCCTGAGGTCAGGAGTTCAAGACTAGCCTGGCTAACATGATGAAACGCCGTCTCTACTAAAAATACAAACATTAGCTGGGCGCGGTGGCACATGGCTGCAGTCCCAGCTACTCGGGAGGCTGAGGCAGGAGAATCACTTGAACCTAGAAGACAGGGGTTGCAGTGAGCTAAGACCTCACCATTGCACTCCAGCCTGGGCAACAAGAACGAAACTCCATCCCCAAACAAAACAAAACAAAACAAAATTGGATTACACCATGTGATACTTGGTCTCCATATCAAAACTGATTAGAGGGACCTGATGTTCTGTGTGCTCTCATGTCATTTTTTAAAGACATGAGCCAGGAGACTCCACTTGGCTACCGGAGTTGGTAGGGTGTGAGGACTGGTCTCCAGTCCCTTGTGGGCTTCTACCAGATCAGAGACTTGGAGCCCCTTATCTTTGAGTATAGGGTTGGGGATCTCCCTCCAAACCTTTTAGGCTCATCTGAGTGCTGGTTCTTTCCCTCTTCCCTCCCTCTCATCCCTCGTATCTGGCATTCTCTTCTGCTGACCCAGTTTCTAACACCAGCAATTATACCCCATACCGGTGTTTCCCAAACTTCTATGATCCTGAGGAGCTTATTTAAAAAATGAATTCAAGGCCCACCCAAACTTTGAATCAGAATTTCCAGAATCAGAACTCTGAGTCAGAATCTGTATTTTACCACGAATCCCAGGTGACACCACGTCCAGGCGAAGACGGGAAACACTGATCTTTTCCTGTTAGAAGGAAAACATCTACCCAATCTTTTCCTTCTAACTAAAGTTTCATTTCTTTTCACTAAATCCTTTCCTCCAACTTTTTATGTTAACTGAAACTTGGCTTTGCTGGTGGTCCTTACACACAGGAGCTGTGCATTCTCCCAGCTAACTCTTACAAGGCTCTGATTTCACAGATTTGTTATAAAGTGTGTAGAACAGTTCCAATACATCCTTTAGTGCTCAATTAACAGTAGCTATTATTATCATCTCTGGGCCTGGAGGCCACTCCAGCATTTCTTGCCTCCATTTTACACTTGAAGAGCATGTTTTTGAAGAGCATGTTTTTCCAGTCCTTTTAACAAACAAAACAAGGCAACAAACTCCTCTCCATTCTCACTGAAGCCATCTACCTATGTACTTTCTTTCCTTCAGGATGCCCATCAATTTACAGCTGTTCCCCCAGACCCTCCACCTCACCCATAATGCTGTAGCCGCCTACATACAACCTCCAATTTATTTTCTCCTGCCTCGGGACTGCTCAGTAATGATTTTACTTATTCCTCTACGGCTTTCATTTACACCTCCGATGGCAGTGATTCTGGATTTTATGCTGCTATCAAACTGCATGTCCTACAGCACCCCACTCTCAGCTGCATGCAGTACTTGAACACATCAGCCATGATTTTGCTTAAAGTCCCCACCGTTACCTCTAGATTTCTTGAGAGGAACCAGCAGACTAAAGCTTCATCCCTCCCCAGCCTCTCCCAATGCCTCATTCCATCAGATCACTTTACTACTGGTTTGCTTGGGCTTTCCCCATCCTCAGACATCATCACTGCTCAAGGATCTGCCATTCTTCCTAGGGGTGGGTGATGGGCCAACTGCTCTGCCAGCCTCTGTTGTCCAACCCATGGGATCTTAGAAGGGATGGCAACACTTGTTTTCACTGTTTCCTCAACTCCTACATATCCTCCGACCCATTACTCAGTGTGGTGAGGCCCTGCTTGGGTTGTGGACTCGGCCTGCTTTGATCCCCAGCTGTTTCTTATTATCTATCTGGTGGCCTCGTGTTTCTCAGTCCTCCAAATCTGTTTTTTCATCTGTGAAGTGGAAATAATGATAGAAAACATATCATAGGCTTATGGAAAGTTAAATGAGATAATCTATGGTAAAGTCCTTGGAACAGTGCCTGCCCATAGAAAAAGGTCAGTAAACACTTGTTATTAATGTCTGGGTTTTAACTCAATGAACTTTCTTAAACTTTTCTGGCTAAGGTCACAGATGATCCCTGTGTCCATTTTTGGATCCTATTCTTGTCAATTTGTTGCAGCTGACCACTGTCTAGCATTCTGTACTTCCTGAAATGTATTGCTGGCAGGACAAGTGTGCTTTCATTTCTGCCTCTTCCTTCTTAACATTGGAAAGGGCTTGTTTCTCCCTTTCTCTGTTTCAGTCTACTACCTAAAAATAAGACCGCTCCTCTAATCTGTACAGAGACTTCTCAAATTCAAGTAAAAGCATAACTTACCTTTTCCTCTAAGCCTCTTTCTCCTCCCTTCCAGCTTGTTCCAGTAGAGAGACAATCTCTTAAATTACAAACATGGGCATTCTCTCTCTCTCTCTCTCAATTCCATCCTCCTGCCAGTGCCTTTGACAGGCCCTTGTGTTCTCCGGGATTTTCCAAAAGTCTCCTACTGACTCAATGTCTTGCCACAAATCTCTCCTACTCTAGTCCGTTTTCCACAATTCTCCCCTGTTCATTCCTTAAAAAGTTTTAAATGTGTGTATTTAAACCTTGCTTAAGGGTCTCTGCTAGCTCCCTATTGTCTCTGAAATCAAGTTCAGACCATGTACCCTGACCCAGAGGGCTCTTCCTGACCTTTCCCTCACCCCCTCCTTTAGCCTTAGTTCCTATTATTCTCTTAAGGAATGAATGGGCAAATAAATAAATGAAGTATTCATCTCTGAGGTGACTTGAAATCAGGAATATATCCAAATTATCTCTGTGTTCTTTACATTGTATTTCACAGTACTTTATGCGTGTTAAATAATTTTTATACATACACACAAAAAGTTTCATTTTGGGGGGTATCTTCCAGTATCACTGGATGAGACAGGTGTCAGGGTAATACTCGACACTGACAACGATTACAAGAACGGTACCGGAAAACAAAGAGGAACTTGAAGAATCCTGTTTGGTATGTAAAAGCATCCCTAATTACATTATGGGGTTACCTATGTTAACATTTATTATTTATGTCTAATTATCATAAAGGGCTATTAAAGTTTTACATATCATTAAATGTATCATCATAATTTAGATTATTTGATTATGAAACTAACCTCTTAATCATATACACTCAGTCTTCATTGTGCTT
Organism: Papio anubis; assembly: GCF_008728515.1. Lineage (NCBI taxonomy): Eukaryota > Metazoa > Chordata > Mammalia > Primates > Cercopithecidae > Papio > Papio anubis. The sequence continues at coordinate 89,283,817 of NC_044985.1, read as the reverse complement.
TGTGCTCATGCATGGTGGCATGTCTAACCTTTGAAAAATTGGAAGGAATTCTGCTCTAAAACCTTTCTCTCTTAATTTTCTTGGCTTGTTTCCTTTTATGGTTACACTCTTAATCGTTTTTATTTCCAGGCAGAGTTCTTTCAAACTCTGTCACACTAAAGACTACTGATTACATTTTGTTGTCTCCACTTGATGGAGTATTATGTAGCAATGAAAAATTATGGGTTTGTGGAAGACTGTAACAATGTAAAAAATTGGCTATAATATCATATTAAATAAAAACAGGAAACAATATTTATACAAAACCAGACAAAATATATATAGAATAAAAGACTGAAAGAAATATATTAAAATTAAAGTGGTTGGGCCGGGTGCAGGGGCTCATGCCTGTAATCCCAGCACTTTGGGAGGCTGATGTGGGCTGCTCATGAGGTCAGGGGTTCAAGACCAGCCTGGCCAACATGGTGAAACCCCGTCTCTACTAAAAATACAAACAGTAGCTGGGCATTGTGGCCTGACCTGTAATCCCAGCTACTCAGGAGGCAGGAGAATCTCTTGAACAGGGACCCGACAGGCAGAGGTTGCAGTGAGCTGAGATTGCTCCAGTGAATTCCAGCCTGGGCTACCGAGAAAGATTCCATCTCAAAAAAAAAAAAAAAAAAAAAAAAAAAATTAAAGTGGTTGTATTATATGGGATTATGAAGAAGAGAGCATCTTTTTTTCATTTTTCCTAAATTTCCTGTAATGTGGTTAATTTTAAATAGGGAAAAGAAAAGCTTTGACATTTCCCTCTTTCTCTTTTGCTTCTAAACCTCTATTTCAGCCTCCTGGCTTTCTCATTGCACTTTTCCCCAATCCTAAAGACTCTCATGATCACTATTGGCGGTTACTGTGTGCTTTCCTCTGGGCAAGCTAAGTAAACATGAAAAGTTTATAGAAGACAGAATAAGAAAAGAGAGCACCGAAAATAGACATCAGTGATGAATTTAATGCTAGGAGGATCTGAAATGGTTAAACACTACATCTTTTTAGCATGCAGAAATGATAATCTCACTACATAATTCTATATAAACAGAGCCAGGGGTAAGCCATCCCTGTGGTCACATGGAATGAAGGCAACCTTTACTGGATAGTAAGTGGGTTTAAACAAGATCACAGTTATTGATCAAGAAATATCAACAATGTACTTAAGGACTAGATATTAACTTTTCTTGTAGCATAAAAGTATCAAGTATAACTGAGGATAAGAAATATTGTCATAGAATTAAGATTTTCCTCTTTATTCATTTTTGATATACCTTTACATTTTACTAATAAACTTCAACTAGGGCTTTAATTGGTTGATTCATCTTGATTTTTTCCCTTTCACTTGGAACAGTTTGAATCATTATACCAAATTTATTTGAAGTCTAATAGTTTTGCCTTTGCTTCTCATCTAATGCATGGAAGAGGCACTAATGGAAACACAGAAAAAAAACCCATAATCCATTGCTGTGGTGAAAAACTCTAATAGACATATCTTCTCTATAAAATGGTTCACAGTTTTAGAAGGCATCCTTCTGTCCCTCAGTTAACAGGTGTGGAATGACTACACGTAGGATCAGCGTAGTGGAGAGAACTGATGTTCTCACAGTCCTTTCCTTGCTTCTGAAATGTACAGGGCTAAGGTGTGATTTTCATCTTCTGATTCCCCCTGGAGAATCAGAGAATCTGAGAAAAACATCCAGGTCCTGCATCTTAGACTGTTATCTCAGCAGCAGAACTGACCATCTTTCCCTGAAGAACACATGGCAACTGGGTCCCTCTGACAAAGGATTTTACTCAGAATGAAATAAAAGCAAGTCTACATTTTTAATATTAAAATTTTAGTTTTTGAAGCAGAGGAAATAATGATTTAAAAAAATAATTCGGCCGGGCGCGGTGGCTCAAGCCTGTAATCCCAGCACTTTGGGAGGCCGAGACGGGCGGATCACAAGGTCAGGAGATCGAGACCATCCTGGCTAACACGGTGAAACCCCGTCTCTACTAAAAAAAGGCAGGCGCCTGTAGTCCCAGCTACTCGGGAGGCTGAGGCAGGAGAATGGCGTGAACCTGGGAGGCAGGGCTTGCAGTGAGCCGAGATCCCGCCACTGCACTCCAGCCTGGGCAACAGAGCAAGACTCTGTCTCAAAAAAAAAAAAAAAAAAAAATTCATCATTCATTTAGTTAGATAGGGTCTTGCTCTGTAGCCCAGGCTGGAGTGCAGTGGTGCAATCACAGCTCACTGTAGCCTCGATGTCCCAGGTTCAAGTGATCCTCCCAGCTCAGCCTCCCGAGTAGCTGGGCTTACAGGTGCATGGCACTATGATGGCTGATTTTTGGACCTTTTGTAGAAATGAGGTCTCACTGTGTTTCCCAGACTGGTCTCAAACTACTGGAGTCAAGTAATTTTTCTGCCTTGGCCTCCAAAAGTGCTAGTATTAGAAGTGTGAGCCACCACACCTGGCCTTTTAAAAATGTTTTTAATTTTATGCAGTGTGGATAAGAAATAAATATTCAGTCATTTAATAGATAAGAATATTAGAAAAGGGAGGAAACTTTATATAAACCAAATTCTTTCCTCATTTTTCTCTACATTTCTCATGTCCAATTACTTACCTTTTAGATTTATTCATATTTGAAAACAGGTCCTAAAGTTAAATGACTGGAAACTGATAGACATTTCTTCAAAGGAAATATACTAATTTTCAATGAGCACAAGAAAAAAAATTCAAAGTCATTAGTCACAGTCACCGGATAAATGCAAATCAAAACCACAATGAGATACCACTCAAAACCACTTCAAAACTACTAAGATTGCTATAATAACAAGGATAGATAAGAACACGTGTTGGTGAGGATGTAGACAAATTATAGCCTTCATACCCTGCTGGTGGGATGGTAAAAACACGCAGTCACTTTGGCAAATGGTCTTGCAGTTCTTCAGAAAGTTAAACATAGAGTTACCATATACCCAGAAATTCCACTCTTAAGTATATATCTATGAAAATGAAAGCATTAAGTATATATCTATGAAAATGAAAGCATCTACTCATACAAAATTTGTACATGAATATTCATAGCATTATTATTTATAATAGACAAAAAGTGGAAACCACCCAAATGTCCATCAACTGATGAATGGATAAATAAAATGTGACATTTATGCACACAATAGAATATTATTAGGCAATACAAAGGGATACATGTACTGATACATGTTACAACATGGATGAACCTTGACAAGAACTATGCTAAGTGAAAGAAGCCAGTCGCAAAATACCTCATAGTACATAATTCTATTTATATTAAATATACAGAATAGACAAATATAGAGAGACAGGAAGTAGATTAGTGGTTGTTTAGGGTGATAAAATATCCTGAAGTTGATTATAATGATGGTTGTACAACTCTGTGGATCTATTAAAAACCACTGGATTGTACACTTTAAATGGCTGAATTTTATGGCATGTGAATTGTATCTCAATAAAGCCCTCTCTTCCCCAAATTAAATGACTGGGTTACAGTGAAGTTTAAGCTTTTGAGATGATGATATGATCTCCAGGATCTTCAAAGGAAGAAACTCCAAATACTGATGCTCTAACTATAGGTTATTTTTTCTGGAAGATAATCCTGGAGTATACAGATAGGTACACAAATCAGAAAACTCTTTAGCCTCTGGTGCCTATTTCCTAGTTTCATGTCAACACAGTGGCCAATCAATAAACACAAACATTCAGGACAGTATCACAGTCACAAGTTGCTTTGGGATTCTACAGACCATAGTTCAAAACTTAGAAGAATGTGTCCACCTGCCACGTTTAGTAAATTCCACTGCCAGAGAAAGTAGGCCCCATACAGAACGAGTTTCATTGTGTGTGGTTATTTATACGATTTTCCTATATAGATGGGTTAAGATTCTCAATGTCAGGCTGAAGGCTAAGCAATATGTAACTTCACTGATATTTTTTAAATGGCTCCATGTTAGAGATATTAAAAGTGAATATTTGTTTCTCTCTCAAAACAACAAAACTTAGCTAATAGAGTCATGGGAAAAATTCCCACTTTTCTGAGATGATTTTAAATTATGAAAATTAAAATCACCCAAACATTGGTCTATGACTAAGGATGTCAAGCACTTGATATTGGCGGGAAATGGTACCAACAGAAACCAAGCAATGCCACAAAAGGTGGTGGCTCAGACTTCAGCAATACCAAGGTGCTCACAGCTGTTCCCCAGAGGTACTTGTGATTGAAATGACATACACAAGAAATATGGACTGCGGACCACCCACAAGCCAAAAGCAACAAATGACAAACCAGACACAGATAGTTGACAGCTGTCATGCCAAGGCAAACATCACCCTACCACCCACTCTACCATCAACAGATTTCAGTAAGTAACCAAGATGACAGAATGCACTTAAAGTGCTCTTTTTCTCCGTTAAAAGTGCTACTGTTATCTGTTGATACTTTCAGAAATTCTTAAAATAACAGCTTGGATTCAGCTTTCAAGATACAGGTTCCCCTCTACTCCATCCAAGAGCAATTCTTAGCAGTAGAAACGTCAGGAAGAGGACAGGATGAACTGTGTCTTTCTCCTGACAATTGGTAGTTCCATAAGGTCAGTTATGAGCAGCCAGGAGATACTCCTGCCCTTTCCGGGGCCTGCTGTTGGCAGGCCATCCCTGCCTTCCTCGAGAGGTACACATTGCATGTTATCCTGCACTGGTCCAGAATTTGGGTGCAATGCTGTGGGAAAAACAGGTAAAACTTCACTTCATAAAAATCTCACTGCATTTGTTTAATTGAAATGATTCTCCTACATTCTGCAATTACAACCTTCCTATTCTGTTAGTACTTAAATATGATTTATTTTTTTAATGAAACAATGGTTCTAGCAGATGAGGGGTTTCATTTATGTTTTTACTTGGTGAAATAAAAAACTTTGTTGCCTTATGATGACCTCCACTTAAAAAACTGACTAGTTACGGAGTTGTTCTTCTAGAAAACAACATATTACTATTTTCGCTACATCATTAAGACAACTAGAAAGCAAAGTGGAAGATGACGAAGTGTCTCCTGCCTTCTGCCTCTGGACCCCTCCCTTGTTTGCAAGGGTCTCTAGGTCACTCTGAAGGCACGTCCTTGGGGAAGTGAGGAAGAGATGTTCTTGGGAGCAGTACTGCAGGGAGGGGCTCTGGGGACAAAGTCTCTAGGAGGAGCCATGAGCCAAGAGAAGTTAGGTCCATGGTCTGACTTGCTGCTAGCTAATGACTAGAGCTCAATTATTGCTTGTTTATTTTAAAAGCATATAATTTCTATTTTATTAATAAGTTAACATATCTATTCAACAAAACCATTCTACTTCTCAGCTGATGCACTGCATACTTTGTATGGGAAGTAAGAATGTAGAAGTTAAGCCCTTAAACAGCTCCTTGTCCCACTTGGAAAAAGTCATACAAACAAGTAATTACATTGTGATTGTCTGTAATGTGGGGAGGTTAAAGCATTGAGGTAAGCTGAAGAAGCCTTCACAGGATAGAGTAGAGGACTTGACCTGCGTCTTGAAAAATGGGAAGAAATTTTTCTTCAACTCTATGTTTACAGGATAGTTCCAGACTGAAGAAGCAGAATTTACAAGTGGAGAACAAGTTGAAGATGTGGTGGGTCATGTAGACAGGAATCAGAACATGAAGGGGCCATAGCCTGTCTAAAGAATTTCCATCTCATTCTACATGTGGAGGTGAGCTGTGTGCCAGCCTGTGAGACAGATCATGCTGGCTGTCACTGGAAGATGGGACATGGGAGAAAGACGCTGGGTGGAGGAAGACCAGTCAGGAGCCCATGATGCTAGGGAGAGAAAATAAATGTCTGAATTAGGAGAATAAGGGTGGTCACTAGAGGCTAGAGGGCAGGCATTGGTAACGGCAGAACTGAGTGTTGAGTAAAATCCTCACTCACAATTCGTCCATGATACATTTCAACATAGGCTGTGCATGCTATTACTAAAGTATTTCACACAATCTTGAGAGTAGATAGTTGCACAGTCTTTTAATACTGACTTTAAGCCACCCAATTTCTCTTGCAGCCACAGAAAAGAGGGCAAGTGTTCAGTAGGTAAAGCTGTATCTATATTTGAAATATGCAACAGGGTCCCATCAAACTTAACAACACAGGAACTCACATTTTAGAGTGTTTTGCCAGGAGAAAGAGCTGAAGTACAGGTTATGAAGCACACTAACTTTTGATTCATTTCCTGAGTCAGGAGGAAGACAAGTCATAGAGAAGAGTTACGAGAGCTCTTCAACGTTATGGGGTGTGTTTTTTTGTTTTCCCAAGCTCCCCTGAATTGAGAACAGGTAGATAATTTGTATTACAAGGTAGACACGGTGCCTGAAGACATGACACATCTACCAGTCTCATGTTCCACAAACACTTTAGAAATATTAGAGACGTAATTAAAGGTAAGACCACAATGATAATGTTAATTTTGCACCTGCCAATAGGTGATTGTCTATTTTTTATTTGAATTTTTTATTTTACAACTTTTTTTTTTTTTATTTTAGATGGAGTCTTGCTCTGTTTGCCTAGGCTGGAGTGCAGTGGCCCGATCTCAGCTCACTGCAAACTCTGCCTCCTGGGTTCAAGCGATTCTTGTGCCTCAGTCTCCCAAGTAGCTGGGATTACAGGGGTGCACCACCATGCATGGCTAATTTTTGTATTTTTAGTAGAGGCGAGGTTTCACCATCTTGGCCAGGCTGCTCTTGAACTCCTGGCCTCAAGTGATCCACCTGCCTCGGTCTCCCAAAGTGCTGGGATGAGAGGTGTGAGCCACCAAACCCGGCCTATTTTACAATTTTTTAATCCTGATTATATGAGATATTCATATATACTACAAACAACTGAGACTCAAAAAGCGTTCAAGTGAAAATACAAAATCCCTTGTCATTCTAACACCACATTTCCCACAGTATTGGTATATCCTGTTCCCGTAGTTTTATTTTCTTAAACATCCACCATTGGAATCATGCCATGGAAATAGTATTGTATGCTATTTTGTCCCCCATGTAAAGCATTTCTTCAGGTAATTAAATGTTCTTCAAACTTTCGAATTTTAATAGCTCTGCTTCATCACACAGGCATATCACCCTTATTTTGCCACATATCTGTGGCAAATCCCAGAGTGTTGCACATTTAGATTGCTTCCCCATTTTTGCTTGTGTAAATAAATACCACAGTGACCATCCTTATTTACTTATAAATCCTCTCATAAAACTAAAACAATGGAATTGTTAAGATTTGGGTATTAAAAGAATAAAAGGAGTAAAAGGGGAAAGGATCAGTAGGCTTAACCACATAACCTCAAATACAGAAACTTAACCACATAAACTCAAACACAGAAACTTAACCACATGAACTCAAACACAGAAGAGGCACCCCATAAAAATAAACAGCAGGACAACAAACTGGGAGAAATCTGGGTTTCTTACGAATCTTCCTGGCAAATCTTGGAATGAGCCCACTTACGCTGGCGATTATGAGACTGGTTATCTGGAGGCCAAGGTGGTTTTGGCTCCTGTGATGTTTACTGATTGGCCATTTACTAATACTCCCAATCTTCTTGTTTATCATATGGCTAGAAAGAATCTTAAAAGATAATCTAATCCTCTGAGAACCTTTTAGGGCTGTCGGTTCTAAACCATCTTAGATAGATGGGAATCTATAGTGTTTTTTAAGGTTTCTAGATAAGCAGATTCCAAAACTTCTTTTGATAACCATTCCAGGCTTTAAGAATCTTACTGTCAGGAAATTCTTTCTTTTATCTAACTTAAATCCTGAATGCTTCAGTTTAAACCTATTTCCTTCCACTCCCTTTCCTTCACTTAGAGGAGGATGGAGACCATCTGATCACCACCCTTTACAGCATGACTCTTCATATAAACAACACTAACAATAGTTTATTGTATTTCTTCTTAGCTTTCTCTTCTCTGGACTAAATAAGGCTGGAATCTTCAATTTTGGAGACTGCATGTCCTAAATGATTAATTTACAAATCATTCAATCATCCTCACTGCATTCTTTTGAAGTGTCTTCAAATTTTACAAGTTTTAACACAGCTCCAATCATTCATGAAGATGCAAGGCACTATTTGAAGGTATCAGTAGAAATTTTAGAGTGGAGGTTGTCTTTCTACAAGCCACTGCTTTTACCAAGAAGAAACTTTTGAGTTCAGACTCCTTGGTAGACAAAAATACTGGGGGCTGTACAACACGGGTTTTGTTTTACAACTTCCCAGACCTAAGTGTGATGATTCAGCTTCCGCTCCCTTAGGAGATCTGTGGCAGCAACTAAAAGCTAGGCCCAGTTATTGCTGCTGACACCTTTGGCAGTACAGCATCATCAGTTATTAGTGGGAAGGCATATGGCCTGGAGGCCACCTAAAATGCCCCCAGGTGCAGAGATACAACTTCAAAGATTGCAGAATTCAAATGCTTGGTGCCTGAGTGCCTGCTATCTTGGCTGCTCTGTCCACTGAGGTTCAGTCACAGTCAAAGAAAAAGAAAGTGTGAATTTAGGATTGAGAGGAGACAGACGTGAGTGTCATCTGTATGCTGACAGGTAGCATGATAAGATAAAGCAATACCCTGCAAGTTAAGAGAGCTGTGTTCTGGCATCAGCTCCGTCCCTCAGTCACGATGGGACATTTCTATTCCTCTGGGTCCCCACATGTAAAATGCAGTGAATTACAGAATCTTTTAGACTCGTCAGAAAAAGACACTTCATAAATATAAGCTGCTGTAATAACCACTGAGAGAACAAAACATTAGATTGTCATCGAATATAAGTAGGAAATTCTTCACCTCTGTCCATGTAAGCGCTGCACGGCAAATTTGAGAGTTGAGTCAACACTTGATTATTAGTCTATTGAGGTTATTCAGGAGAAATTTAAAATTCGAACTCCTTCAAACAAAGCGCTATGGGCTATCTCCACTTTCCATCAGTGTATGGGGTGCTTATGGAATGTAAAACCAATTTTAATGTTTCCTAAGTTGAATACAATTAGGAAAGAAAAACATTGGTTTAAAGTAATCCACAGAGCTCTAGCCAACATAAATATGGATAATGGACGGATGGATGAACGGATGGATGAGTGGGTGGATGGATGGGTGGGTGGGTAGATAGGATAAATGGATAGATAATCTCTCGCTTTGGCTGATTTTGTCACTGATTATCTTCAACAGGGTATAAGAGCTGACTGCTCTATGTAGTCATGTAACCTATACCTTCCTCCAAAATAATTGGAAAGATCCTATTTCCAACACTACTGAATTAGCACCGAGTGACTCACAGGTGTGGCAATATAGCCAGGCGTCATTTTTCTTCAACAGAGTTTATTAATTTATTCATCTGAAGCCTATCTTAAATTCATCAGTGTGAATAATAAAAGGAAAGTAAGAAATGACTTGAGTCCCAACACGCTATGCTTGGAATGCCTTTCCTTCCACAAAGATAAATGCCAGCTGTTGTCTCCAACATGCCTGGGCACAAAGATTAAGTCCCTGAAGAAGATACACTTAACGGAAGCAAACTATTATTAAGATAAGCTTTTTTTTTTTGTAAATAATCTCGATGTTTTCCTTTTCCTGTAGATTAGAGGAGAAAAAAAAAAAAAAAAAAGGTTGGGTGGATATGGTCCTGATGTGACACTTGGAGGGCAGAAAGAAAAGAAAGACAGTAGGGACTGTGTCTGTAAACGGATTCAATGCTGTGTGTTTTGTGGCAGAAAGAACATCATGACCCGCCAGGCTACAGCAGATTTTCTTTTCTTTCTTTCTTTCTTTTTTTTTTTTTTGAGATGGAGTCTTGCTCTGTTGCCCAGGCTGGAGTGCAGTGGCATGATCTTGGGCGATCTCGGTTCACTGAAACATCCACTTCCTGGGTTCAAGCAATTCTTTGCCTCAGCCTCTCGAGTAGCTAAGATTACAGGTGCCTGCCACCACGCCCAGCTAATTTTTTTGTTTTTTTTGTTTTTTTTGTTTTTTTGACACGAAGTTTCACTCTTGTCTCCTAGGCCGGAGTGCAATGGAACTATCTCAGCTCACTGCATCCTCTGCCTCTTTCAAACGATTCTCTTGCCTTAGCCTCCCGAGTAGCTGGGATTACACGTGCCTGCCACCATGCCCAGCTAATTTTTGTATTTTTAGTAGAGATGGGGTTTCACTGTCTTGGCCAGACTGGTCTTGAACTCCTGACCTTGTGATCCACCCGCCAAGGCCTCTCAAAGTGCTGGGATTACAGGCGTGAGCCACCGCACCCAGCTGTACAGCAGATTTTCTAAGAGAGGCCTTGGGGGTAAAAAAGACTTAAAAACTACCACTAGAGTGAGCAACCTTCCATGCTTCTTGAGAAATTATTACATGTGAGTAGGTATTGTAATTAAACTAATAGTAGGCCTCCATTATTGTAGTCACTGCCACTTGACATTCTTACCTAGCTGTTAAGTGGCTTTGTTACCAGAACCCATGTTAAGTGTTGTGGGAATTTGTGGCCCCTCTTGAGGCATCCCCACACTTCATTTAAGCATACTCCAACTGTCAATAAAAATCACACCCTGCCTTGTAATACGATATTCAAGAGTGGTGAACAAAATGAGTCTTTGAGATTTTTGAGAGGACTAATGTCTTGAGCTTCCACACAAATAAAAGACGGAGAGGATTAAAGCCTGGGAGATTACCAGCCCAGGCCAACCTTGCTTGGCAGGCTGGAACCTGAGAACGTGGCTGCATCAAAATGCAAAACAAATGCTGTTTGTCACCTGTAACAAGGAGAACTCAGATCTAATTTCTAGGCTTGAACAATAGGGGACAAAGGAAACACTACACTAGGGAATGCCAGGTCTCTTATTTACGTCATGACTAACAAAAAAAAGGAGGAGAATCTGAAAATGAGTGGTTCTCTAGGAAGTGCATACAGGAAGTCACTAACCTATGGGACTTCAGAGATTTGAAGCTCTGTTCCGAGTTTATTTAGCTTTGAACACGTCTGAGTGTTTTCACTCTTGGAATAAAGTCAATAGGTAAATGCAAAATACGCTTCTTTATCCTGTTACTCTGGCATGGTTGATTACTTGGGGATCTCTAGGAATTCCTTATTCCAACTTCATTTTAGAACTGACAGATGCATTTGCTGGGCCAGTCCTCTGACTGCCAGGCTTCTCAGGGTGCCTTCGCTGTGTTCACTACACATGGGAGAGGGGAGGAAAAGAGGTTCCAGAGACCAGGCGTGGTGGTTCATGCCTGTAATCCTAGCACTTTGGGAGGCTGAGGTAGGTGGATCACTTGAGGTCAGAAGTTCAAGTCCAGCCTGGCCAACATGGCGAAATACAAAAAAAAAAAAAAAGCCGGGCGTTGTGGCACATGCCTGTGATCCCAGTTACTTAGGATGCTGAGGCAGAAGAATTGCTTGAACCTGGGAGGGGGAGGTTGCAGTGAGCTGAGATCACGCTCCTGCATTCCAACCTGGGCAACAGAGTGAGACTCCATATCAAAAAACAAACAAACAACAACAACAACAACAAAAAAACAAAACAAAAGGAGGCTCTAGAAGAGGCACATGTTACTCCTCCATTTTTCCCTGTGTGTTTTCCCAAGGGTGAGTTCTAATTTCTATGTCTGGTCTTAGTCAATTATACCCCTTTGCCTTGCTTTCTGACTTGCAAGCAGATATTTATAACTCACATTTACTGAGGATTTACCGTGTGCTGGACACTATACTAAATGCTTCATATGTCTTAGTCAATTTGTTGACCTTTATCTTACTCTATTTGGTAGATCCTAGTGCATAAAGGGACCAGTGTTGGAAAACCTGTGCATTTGGTGGGTGAGGTCCCTCTCCTCTCCACTGTTCACCCTCCTGCGGCCTTGGGCTTCCTATCCAGGCATCCCACTGTGGTTGCTCTTCTGGGGACAGTTCTCAGTTTTGGAAGTTTCGTGATACTTGGACTTCTGTTCGATTTTCCCTGGTTCTTCGTCTCTGGGGCCCCATCAGGGCTACAGCATAATGAGAGTTATGTTGTTAGCTGTTGCTGATGGCTTCCTGTGCTTTATTTCACAGAGAACACAGCATTTTAATAGCACCCTCCAGTGACCTGCTGCAAGGAAGATGGCCCTGTGGGAACCTGAAGTCCCACAGCTTTGACAAGGGTTAGAGAGCCTCCCTGACTCCCCTAGTCACAGCACTTGGTGGAAGACTACTTCTCCCATATGGATCTACACAGAAGGTTGTTCTAGACCTTTCTAACACTGTCATAAATGTGGTCCTGCCATCTTGGGAATCACAGCATTTTCTGAGAGAAGAGCTCCATCACCAGGAATATAATGTAGAGGGACAGTGGAAGAGCAGAAGTCAGGCGGGCCGGCTTCTAATTTCAGCACCCTGTAACCTTAGGCAGGCCATTAATCTGCCTCTGCCCTCCATTTTCTCATCGCCAAAATGCAATAATAATTCATTCTTACCAATCTCACAGAATTTATGTCACATAAACTAGTAGTACAAGCTAATGAAGGTGACTGCTTTGACAAGTGGAAAGCAAGCATGTACGTGGAAGGTACTGATGTGATTAAGATTATAGGCCCTGGTTATATCTGTTAGACTACCTAGGAGATTACACGTTTCCAAATTCAGGTGGTTCAGAGAAATAACCAAAGGGAGCTGGGGGCATTTTCATTTATGATGTGTGCCTCTCAAGATGCTCTCTAAGGAACAGAACACACATTCTTTGCCCTCCCTACTTCATTACTGTCTGTTTACCTGAATTACAGCAGTGTGACTGATTGAGATGAGACATATAATGTTATTTATCTATAAATTTGTTGCAGAACCTATTGAACATGAAGTCAAAGTAAGTTATGATTGAACAACAGAAATAAATAGCTATAAGTACAATGGAAACATGAAAATCAAAATAAAGCAGGCCATTATTTTGCTCTGACATTAATTGTATAATAATACCTATATTTAACGCTGTGACTCAATTTTCTATGTCAAGTCAGAAAAACAATTGATATAAAATATCTGAATCAGCAGTGACTACTTTTCATTGTCGCCAGCTTCTTTTAGCAGGAATCTTTGGGAATAAATTTTGATGCTGCAAACAAGCCTAGGGCCATAGGTTAGACAGTTACCTATAGCAAATGGGTTTGAATAGGTTCAGAAAGAGGTCTAGCTGTTTGAATCTAAAAAAAATATTACTCTAAAGATTACAACTCTTTGTCTTTCCAACTCTGAGACACTGAAGGAGCCAAAAAAAATAGGGACTAATTTAAGACATAAGAAGATTGGCTCCATGCCTGGGGGTGGAGAAGATGAGTGGGGTAGAGGCAAATAAAGGGTACCAGGAAAAATGTGTTTGGGAGGAGCTTGTTGGTCAGAGAGGATTTTAAAGAGGAGAGTAAAATATAGCTAGATAAAAGTGTAAAACTGATCCTATGTGGCCAAGTGGTATGCATGGAGAAAAGAAAATGGAAGTTGCTTCCTAAACTTGGGAAAATTGTTGTCCTCCTAGTTAAATGAGTAAAACCTACCAACACTGAATGAGATTAGTTACCTAAAGATGTTACCTTAAGGGGCAGGATAAAACCCTGGTTCTAGAAATTGAATCAAGGTGTGGCTAGAATGTAGGAAGATGGTTTAGGCTTAGGCAATGGTGTTGATAAATCTGAATAGAGAATGTGTTAGAAATGAGGTATTCTGCTGAGAGCTATGCAAGGGTGGGGTTAGAGAGAGGATTAGGCAAGAAGAATTCGTCAGTGTGTCCTCAGCATTGTCCAGAAGAGTAGGGGGATCTGGGTGACAGTATAGTTTTTGCCTTGTTTGGAAGGTAAATTTATGTCTACTATGGGGTGATTCCAGAGGTATGGCATGATGACATTAGATTTTCCATCTACCATCTCCTCTGGTTCCATGAGCTCCTGACCCTAAAATAAATGGCTTTCCAAATATACTCTCCTGCAGAGACGAATGTGCAGATACAAAAACCAAGTAACTGAGTCTGCTTGGCAGTTGTTTGTCTCATTGTAAATTAATAAGTTGCATTGCCCATTTGCTTTATGCATTAGTTTCCTCCAAGTTTTTTTTTCTTATCCTTATACCATTCCTCCAAATTATGTTCAACTCAAGAAACACGGACAAAGTCAACTTTGTTCATCTGCAAAACGGAGCATGTGATCCTGGGTTGGGGCAGTGAAGAAGGGAGGGAAGAGGAATGAGGAAGGCATATTAGACATATTAGAAAGGCAGAGCTATCATGGATACTGACACAAGAAAAAAAAAATAAAGACACCAATGAGACCGAGTGGAGAAAAGAACTGCAATAGATCCATATACACAGAAGAACTTGATAAATAACAAAAACAGTGCTTTTCATGTGTCTGGAACATCTCATTTCCTCCTCCAAATAGCCCACTGAGACTTGGAGCACTGCTAAGCAGTAGTTAGCAGCTGCCACAAAGCTAGTGTGTCACAGACCTGGGATTCAGACCTGGGCAGTTTGGCCCCAGAGCCCACGTACCTGGCCATGACACGGTATGCCCCAACCCCAGGGCACTGTACTCCTCAGGGGAATGAATATGTTTTGTGATTGGTATTGGAAAAATTTCCTCACTGTATTAAGAAAAAAATAAAGCTGGCTTTCTATACCTTTCTATTACACAATAAACCAGAGTGGGATGTGCATGGATTAAAGACCAAAATTTGAAAGGTAAGCCAGTCAGTTCAGTAGAAAGAAACGTAGGAAAGTATATTTTGTGACAGAGGTGGAAAAAGATTTCTTAAGATCCTAAAAGCCCAAAATATAACCACCTCTAATGAAAATAATATGATGTATTTGATTACTATAAAATCAAAGATCTCTGCTTTATGAGGTACACCAGTGAAAAATTTGATGAGACTGCAAATTGATAAGGAAAAAGAAAAAACAAAAGAATAAACAAGAAATCCAACAAAAAGGACAAATGATATCGATAAAGAATTTACAGAATGAGATGCTATAAGAATTAACAAGCATATAAAACGATGTCCAAACTCATTAGCAATGAGTGAAATTCATGTAAAAAACACAATGAAATACAACTTGATATGCATTCGAATGACAAAAATCAGAAATGTAGACAATACCAAGTATTGATGGAGACCTTGGGAGATGAGAATGCTTGTGCATTGGTGATAGAAATAGATACCAATACTATGAATTTGAAATGCAGACAGGAAAGATTGAAGAAAATTTAAAAAATACATTTATCCTATTTTATCTATTATTCTTTTCTGGCAGTAGTAAGGACAGAACACATTTATTCTATGGCTCCCATGATTCCAAGCCAGATAAATTTCTTCAGTTCCATTACAGGGTATGTATGAGGATGTTTCTTAGTGTCACTGTGCAGTAAAGGGTGCTTAGAAGCTAAGCAGATGTCCATATACATACTATATAATATGATTTGAGGATACAAAATTGTGTGAAATAGGTATTAAAAACAATACTGAGTCGAAAAAGAAAACCATGATATTTAGAGCACAATACCATTTCTGTGAATTAAATATCTCTACACAAAACAACTCTAATTATTTGTGGATATATCCAAAACACTTAAGTCACTATATACAGAGGGTAAAAGGAGTATGGATTAAGGATTAAAGGGGAAAATCAAACAGGGTAAGAGTTTTCTATAGACAAATGACGATAGAGCCACGAACTGAGGATTATTCTTCACCCAACTCTTTGCACTCAGTCCAAAATAAAAGAGGAAACAAAAAAGAAAGCTTATGGTATGACTCTAATGGAAACAGATTATTGGCAACCTAGCCAGCCAGAGTACATGCATATTTCCTTTATATATTGCATGTTATTATTGTGGAGACAAGATATAGTAGTATCTAGAGAAATTCAAGTGATTTTCCAAAGTTGTACTGTCCTAAAAGCAGAACAACAGATGAATTATTAACTTGCTGACAATTTAATCTTTCCAAAGTTGGAGAGACTAATGAGAGGAGCTGTTACTCTGGACCGAAAAAGCAAAGTAAAAGTGATAGAAACCTTGAGAGAATTGTTTGGCGTTTGTAAGAGTCAGGGAATGAAATGCTGGGCAGCATAATTCCCAAACATTATAAATTTACTAATTATCACATTTTCAAGAGCTACCTTCAAAAATTCTGATTTCACAGGTCTAGGGAGGATCCAGAAATGTTTGCAAATTTAAAGCAAGCAGTGCCACAGACCACACTTCTCAAAAATGGAAGGGAACAAATTTCTCCAAGTTTGGAGGAAAGAATGATACAGCCCCATGACTAGGGTCTAAGACAAAAAAGATGTCTTAAGGGGGAAGCAAAGCATTCCACAATAAAATTTTGATAATGATAAATGTTAAAAACTATACAGATGAGTTAAAACGCCACAGAGGTGGTGGGAATGTAAAGAATGGCACGTGGCTGATGAAACAGGAATGATTCAAAAGACAGGTGGGAAAGTACATCGTCTAAAATGAATGCAAGAGAGAACTGGGTAAGAATAGTGTCAGGAAGGGTTAAATCTGAGAATAAGCTCAAGCTTCAGAAAAATGCAGAGGACAATAAAAGGAATTGTTAGCGTATGTTTTGAGTGAAGGCAAGGAATGATTCACACGCCCCTTGGGGCAGATATTATAGTATTAGCAGATGACAGTAAGAGAGAACAGAAAGTTAGCATTCTGTTTGCTGCCATCTTCCCTATCAATGAGAATGATCTTCACACTAAGCCACAAAACAACAGATTAAGAAGCAACTGAAGCCTGAGAGAGGTGATAAAACTAAAAGGGAGCATCTAGCTGCTTTATGAGTTTGTGTCTCTAGGCCCAAATGAATCTTATCAGATTATCACTGAAGGAACTCACAGATGCGACTGCAGAACTTCTGTGGGGATCTTTGAGGAATCCTAGAAAACATAAGAGATGCAGAAGATCTAGGCTAAGGTCTCAATTTTTAAGAGTGGTGGTGATGGGACAGGAAAGCATGTATACATTCCGAAAACAGCAAAATAGTGAATTTCAAATTGCAGGATGAATACATAAACAATTTATGGAAACTCAGGAGACAAAAATTAAGAATGGGGCAATTTTAAGGGACTAAAGAGGACTAACAACAGCTTATGTCAAATTTACCTCCTTCTCATCTTTGAAGGATTCACCATACGAGGTGAGGAATGTCAGAATCTCTTTCAACAGTTCACCAGGTGATTCAGTGGTTCAGCCAGGCGTGGGAATGTAGACAAATAGTTATGGAGATCCCTCCAAAGCCAAAGATTCAATGACTGTGTGCTTTTTCAATGTGTGCTATTTCAATGACATCACTGTATCTATGCCTTCTTATTTTATTGCTGTTTCTTCTGCTTTAATGTTATTGAGTACATTCTAACATCTTTGGCAAAAGAGAAACATTAAGCCCTAAAGTATTTCTCTTAATCATTCTTCTAATAACCACTACAGATCCCACACTCTCCCTTCTCTGACTTCAGAGAAGTCTGCATAATTACAATCTATCACTTATTTTTTTTTCTTCATGAAACTCTCAAGTATTCTTCCATTTCCCTAGCTAAAACTTTCATTCTAAAACTATTGGTATTTTTCTTTCTTTTTCTCTGGCATTATTGGCCCTGCTAAAATAATCTGGTTTCATTCATCTAAGCAAGTTCATCTACTTATTAAACACACTTCTGCACTCATGTCGGCCGTTTCTCTTCCCTAACGCATATTCTTTGGGTTCTTAATGTCTCTAAGCCAGAAAGAAGTTATTCTTGTCTTCCAAACATAATTCAACTCAGGAAGTTTCATGGAGTTTATTTTGTGTGCAACACCCAATCCAAAGTGTGTAAAACCTAGTCACGTCCTCAAAATGCTTCAGCATCACCAAAGGAGTGTGAATACACACACCCAAAACTCCTAGGGAACTATTTAAGGCTAATTATGCTTAAGTAGAAAAAAATGTCCTTCTCTCCTCCCACAACACACTGTACTTAATATTTATTAATAGCAAGCAGTCAATACTTTGTTTTATTAATGAACGAGTGAATTCAGTATTATAAGAGGCTAGAACAGAAAACACGACAGTGGAGCAGAGGTGGAAAGCAGTCATACAATTATTATGCAAATAAGAAACATAATAGGTATAGTTTGAGTCTAGGGGAAGAAAAACTTTTCCCCAAAGGTTTTCTTGTATTTGTTGTTACTGAAATGATGTTCGTTTTGCTTTCCTTTTTTTTTTGTTTTGAGTCAGAGTCTTGTTGTGATGCCCAGGCTCGAGTGCAATGGCACAATCTCAGCTCACTGCAACCTCCGCTTCCTGGGTTCAAGCGGTTCTCCTGCCTTAGCCTCCCAAGTAGCTGGGATTACAGGTGCCTGCTACCATGCCCGACTAATTTTTGTATTTTTAGTAGAGATGGGGTTTCACCATATTGATCAGGCTGGTCTTGACCTCCTAGTATCAAGCAATCCGTCCACCTCAGCCTCCCAAAGTGCTGGGATTACAGGCACGAGCCATCGCGCCTGGCCAGAATGATGTTCTTTTATATGTATGCTCAGCAGAGCTTCTCAATGAAGGATATTATCTAAATCAATTAAAAAAAATAATCTCAGCCAGGTGCAGTGGCTCACACCTGAAATCCCAACACTTTCAGGGTTTACAGGGGAGGCTGAGGTGGAGGATTGCCTGAGGTCAAGAGTTTGAGGTCACTGTGACCTATGATCACACCACTGCACTCCAGCCCCGGTGACAGAACAAGACTCTGTCTCAAATAAGTAAACCAATAAAAATAAAAATAATTTTAACATTTTCTCTATTATTATCCTACTATATCCTATAAAATATATAAAATACAAATACTGAAGATACAAACGGCTTTTCAATTTTCTTCAACTTATTGGCTACACCATCCCTAGACAGAAATGAGGAGTAACATGAAGTCTGACAAACCTTTATCAATGTGCAGCAAGAAGAACAGTAGGAAAAGGAATTTTTAGACATTAGGCAAGAAGGGGCACCAGTGGCTTGCTCAGTATCACACTGACTTACCAACCCCACGATGACTCTGAAATTTCTGTAAATATGTGACATGGTTAGGCTTTATGTCCCCACCCAAATCTCACCTTGAATTATATTCCCCATAATCCCTGTGAATCAAGAGAGAGACCAGGTGGAGGTAATTGGATCATGGGGGCAGTTTCCCCATGCTGTGCTTGTGACAGTGAGTGAGTTCTCGAGAGATCTGATGGGTTTTATAAGGAGCTCTTCCCCCTTCCCTTGGCACTTCTCCTTCCTGCCCCCTTGTGAAGAAGGTGCCTTGCTTGCCTTCCGCTTTCTGCCATAGCTGTAAGTTTCCTGAGGCCTCCCCAGCCATGCTGAACTGTAAGTCAATTAAACCTCTTTCCTTTATAAATTCCCCAGTCTTGGGCAGTTTTTTATAGCAGTATAAAAATGCACTAATATAATATGCAAATTATTTAGAAGAAAACCAATATCTTCACCCACATCAGGCTCTCATGATTGTTCAGTCACAATCGTTCTATCAATATGAAAAGATCAATCACTTACCTTACACAGTTGAAGCAACATGCAGAGATTCAGAAAAGGCCATTTAATTGATCCTTTCAAAAATCCTAATTCTCAAAACATGATTATTTATCATAAAGATATTTGATCATAAAGATATGACAAATAATCATTTTGGCCTTATTATTTTTGCTTATTTTTTCATTTCTGTTACTACCTTTGCAATCTTCTCTGGTTTTCATTTTATAAAACAAATGCATCATGGTTCAAAATTTTTTTATCCTGAAGGAATAATCATTTGCAAAGGAGGAAAAAGTCCCATTTAATTAGAAAAATATAGCAAAGCCTCATTTGCTTCACCAAAACCAGTATGTCATGCATGAGGTCCAGCTAAAAATTAAAACATTGGGCCTGTTAAAAAATGATAAAGCCTTTCACGACAGCAACCACAAAGTATTAATCCAATGGTGAGCACTTCTATGGGCCCTTCTAACTGCACAGGTTGCATGTCCAGGAAGTCAGCCATACTCAAGAGAAGCTCTTGGCCAATGGGAAGGGTGAGATGCACCATTCTGAGAAGTATCTTCCCAAGAATGTCAAACAAAGTCCTATTTTATGTCAAACATGGCTCCTCTCTTTTGAACCCCCATCACATAAATCTATCATTTCTTAACCATGTTCTTAATTCCCTGACTTTTTTTTTAAAGTTCTCACGTAACCTATTCCCATTCTGTCCCAGGAGATTAACATCCTATAACAACCTGTGGTTTACCTCCCTCCCCATTCCAACTTCACAACCAATCAAATCTATTGTAAGCTTCATTTTTAGAATGCTCTGGAAAGATCCCTGCCTAGTTCTAATATTTTTTTGGATGGTCAATGTTTGTAATCTCTGTTTGTAATACACCTTCCTTGGAAACATCAGTTCATTCTCACAGCATCAGAAGATAGTTCTCAGAGAAGTATTCTTCATCAAGAAATCAGGATTTGGCTGCTTGTGGTGGCTCATGCTTATAATCCCAACATTTTGAGAGACTGAGGTGGGAGGATCACTTGAGCCCAGGAGTTCAGACCAGTCTGGGCAACACAGTAAGACCCCATCTCTAAAAAGATTTTTAAAAAATTAGCTGGGCATGGTGGCATGTGCCTGTGGTCCCAGCTACTCAGGATGCTGAGGTGGGAGAATCACTTGAGCCCAGGAGGTCGAGGCTGCAGTGAGCCACGTTCACGTCACTGCCACTGCACTCCAGCCTGGGCAACAGAGCAAGACCCTGAAAAAGAAAAAAGAAAGAAAGAAAGAGAAGAAAAGAGAAAGAAAGATTTGAGTTCTAAACTCTGGGCAAGCCACTGAGCTTCTCTGAATCTGTTTACGCATATACTAAACAGGAATCCTATCTCCCCTATTAACCTTCTTGAGATAACACAACAGGGAGGTCAGATAGTGTTTATTAAAATGCTTTGAAAACTGTAAAGCACTTTACAAATGTAAGATATAACTTTGGTGATTTTCACTATGCTTTTGTTTCTGCAATGCCAGCAAATTACAGGCAGCTACCAATTTGGAGTGAAAAGAATATTGAGCTTCAAACCACTGCATTTGGTTTTAATTCTAGTTGCAGGATGGTAGGCAAATGACCTCACCTCTCCAGGCCCCAGTCTTGTCATCCATGAAACAAAAGGTTTCAATCATATCACTGAGAATCTGAACAATTCTAAAATAATTTTATTTTATTCAATTTACATCTTTGACAAAACATGTATTGAGTTCCTTCTATGTACCAAGGAATAACATAGAGTTTCTGAGATACACAGAGGTCATTTTTTAAGGCGTTTACTGAGTATACCAGTATATTTTAGAAATTGTGCTTCACGTTGATGGAACGAAGATGAGTAAGGCCTAGTCTCTAAGCACAGGAGTGCAACATAGGGATTAGCTAAGTAGATACCATATTTTGATACTCTACGACAATTTGTTCCATGGAACAGTACTAATGTGCTATAAAGGCGGAGAAAAGGGGTGCCCTGCCCAGTCCAGGTCTGAGGATGTGTTTAAGAAAGTCTTTCTGGATAAGTGCTAATAAACAGTAACAAATGTTGCTCTTGTCTAGGAGCATATTTCACTGTTTCCTGTGCATTTGTTCCTTCTGGTCCTCTTCATTTCTTTCCTTTATAGTTAATTTGTGGAACACATTACTCCCAAGTGGTGGCACAGGCTGGACACAGTACCGAGTTAAAGACATCTGTAGATAAATTCCCACAGGATGTGAGTCTAGACAAATCCTTATTAGATTGTTTAGTGAAAACCTGTTGCTTTGAGGGTAAGCAGATTCTGCTCTGATTCTTGCCTCAAAACATTTTGGGAGAGACTTCTGAAAAACAGAAAGATGAAACACTGTTTTTTCCTCTATATGATGTGGCCACTGGTGGGGGGTTATTCTTCCCTAATATAATAGGGCACTTCTGACTTATATGAAATACAGACTGGTTTTCACGACAGCAACGGAAACAGATGAATCAGCAGCCCCAGGAACAAGTCAGGGGCTTAAAATGACAAGGGGATGGCTCATGGCTGCAAAGTTATGAGCACTCTTTAGGTGCAAAGCATGAGGGGTGAGTAAAACCCAAGGCTATGGACGCGTCATACTGCCTGTTTATCTCCAACACCTCACATCAAAAGAGCTTCATTTGATGCCTGTGTATCTGCTCCAAAATGGTTATTTTGTGCCTTCTATTTCTCATGAAATATTAAATTGAAGGTGATAGAGATGTAAATCAAAGCAAATAGTCTGTTCTCCTATAGGTATTAATCAACCGAATGAAATCCCAGATAACTAAACAGAAATTATTTCATCCTGTGACTGGCATAGATCTGACTTAGAACTGTGAAGTTAATTATCTTAAAAATTGAGTCCTTCAAGGTCACCAGCTACCATATGAAACCCATTTACAAGAGTCCCTGTAATCCACGACATGAGAAACCACAAAAATCTGAAATAAATATCCAGCCAGCAAAGATAATCCATAACTGTACAGTGAAAAGAAAAGCTCTACTGTGTTTTCTGCCCTCTTTCACACATGGTTTAAATATTCACTCCTCCGTGTTCACTTGATGTAAGATTCTGTTATCATTATGAGGGAAACTTATAATATGCCGACCCTACAAAAAGCACTAAGCTCAATGACAAATACCATCTTTATATACATAGAAAATCCAAGGCTCTTGTGGTGTAATGAGAGCAAACTGGGTAGAATTTAGTGGATGTAAGACTATTCATCTTAAAATACTCCACATCTATTTCAGCCTTATAAAAGAGCTTACTACTCCATAAAGAATGGTTTTCTTTGAAACAGTGGGCTTTGGTTGTGTTTCCTTAGCAATATGGGTGTACCTGGGAGGCAGGTAGCTTGACAGAAAGACACTGGGATGCTATGTATACAAACAGACCCCGCAGAAGCTGTCATGCACCTCTTTAAGCAAAGTCTCTGGTCTCTGGAAGCCAACATATTTTTTTTTCTTGTTTCTGCCCTATATTTTACTTACTTTAATAATCTGGTGATTGGCTAGCAACCCACCTTACTCACAGAGTTACCTTTAGCAATTCTAGAGTTAAGACCATATAGAGAACCAGAAAATACCACCGGAAATGAAATAACTGCCTCCAGTTTCCAAGGCAATGATTCTTGTGTTGGATCTCCTATTGCCCAGCTGCTCCCTGTCCATGGGCCTTCTTATTTGGTCAGCTGGATTCTTGTTTCCTGAAATCTTCCAAGTCTTGGCTGTGGCTTTGTTCCTCGCCTTTCACTCCAGTTCAAATTGCTTATGCTACCACTCAGTCAGCACCAGGTGCAGTTGGCAAAATCCCTCCAGCACCTAGCGTGAGGGCATCCTTTCAGTTTTCTGAAAACTCACCCTCCTTGCCCAAAAGAGATGACTTACGCTCAATCTATCTAGACTGATAACAAGGAAAAGAATGCAACCAACTAGGATTAAGAGATTATTCACTGATACAACTCCACAAAGGAGTGGTCTTATCAAAAACACTGGTTTCAAAGATGTACCTGTATTTATTTAGTTTCACATCATAAATATGGTAGGGAGACAGCAAAATGAGAGAGATGGTAACATTTAATGACCATTGTCCAAACAGCAGTTTCCATGATTTCACTTCAACTCTGTATTTTATTCCAGAAAATATTCATCTTTTGAAAAAATATCAAAAGAATTTCAGTTAATTTGAAGAGAAAACCAGGAAGACTGAACCAAGAAGACAGAAGACAGATTTTTTTAGAAGTTGCTCTTATCATTGTTTTGATATGCAATTAGTAAAATTTAATAAGAGTACTAACTAGTTTTTAGCATAACTTGAACTAAGTAATTAACTATTAAGTATTAATAATAATTAAAAAGGAGAAAAGTCAGGAATATACTTTTTAAATGCTAGAATCAACAAGTCATTACGGACACCAAACAAAATGGGTAGTATGTAAACTTTAATACAAGGTAGAGATCTTGATCCTGATCCTTAGAAATATTAAAAATAGCATGGGAAGATATAAACAAGTATTTTGGGGGACAACCCAGAGACCTCTTTTCTTTCACTGCCATTAGGGTTATAGAAAGTAAAAATGGTTTAGCGAAGGCCACCTGTGACTTTGCCCTCGGGCTATTAAGGTACCATAAAAATATGATTAAAAGTTATAAAAGGACAATAAAGGAGAAGAAACAAAAAAGAAAATACTATTTTGGGAAGTGCTCATAAAAGCAGCAGTGGAGGAGAATCTGACACAAAAATAGCAGCACTTTGAGAATGGCGGGGAGAGTTATATTTTGAACAAGATTATAGTCTCTCATAAAGCCAATATTATTTTCATGCAATCAGTGCCTCACTAATGTACAAAATCTAACTTTATGAGATGCAGCAAAGCAGAGGAGAAAGTTGCCTTTGAATGATTACTCTGAAAGTCTAATCAAAGACATTCTCCCACGTTATCAAACACAGATGTGCAAACCAAGGAGACGGTTTCTTATTGAAAAAGATTGGCAATAAGATTGAGTACCTTGAATCCAATTCATCTCCTCATAATACCAAATCCTACATATACCTGAGAGGCTCTTCAAAGTCTCCACACATAGAATAATGTTCAACACATGTTTGCCTGTGATGTGCTTTTAACCTAAACCCCAATCTTTATAAGCTGCTCTAGAAACCCAGGTCTTTCTGGTATAACAGAGGCATATAAAGACTACTGATCTAACTAAAGAAACATTCATATATTGGGATAGAGCTGAAGGGGAGCCAGATGAACCCCATGAACCAGAGGCCTTATGTCAGCCAAAACCCACTGGCTGCTTGGTGTTGGCTTGGGTACATTTTGGTGCCTGTTTATTGTGTGTTTACACTGCAGGTTACAGAACTCAGGCAAGTCTGCACTCTATCAAGTGATATATTCAAATTAAATGCCCTGAAACGTAGTATCACTCTCCTCCTTTTGCTTCCTCTTAAAAAAAAAAAAAAAGAGAGAGAGAAAGATACATCTCCTTCTTTTTTTGGCTAACATATTTCCTTCCTAATATTATATTTTATTACCAAGAAGATGTTAGGTAACCGAGTGCTACCTACTCATTAATTAAACCTTACTTTTCATTCTGAAGTTTAATTATATCTTCGATTCTTATCTCTGGAAGTTCTTAAGTGCAAATAAATAATTAATAACCACATATCTCCTTTCTTAATTTTTAAGTTTAGATTAAGAAACCCTGTCTTGTAGTGATGGTTGCATCATGCTAGGAAGTGGATTTCTTTCCACAGTTTATTTACTTTGAAAAAAATTATTGGTGAAGTAAGAAACAACAAATTGGATGCTACTTACTATCTGACCATGGCAGACCTATCTCATGCCAGGAGAGCTTGGAGAGGCAGGCTAAAGAAACACCAACGGAGATTACATATAAAATGGTGGTTCGGGTCTCTTTTCTCACTTTTTCTGGGTTCTACATTGAAGATTTAGTTGTAGTACTTATGATACATTTTGCATGCCCCAGACAATCAGCCAATGTAACAGTGAAAAAGAGAAAAGCTAAGGAGATTGCCAATTTCTCTCTTATTTCCTGTAGACCCTTTTCAGATATCTTTTTCTATCTTTCTGCCCCAAAGTACAGGCAACGTTATTAACAAAGGACAGCACACAAAGATGTGCAGGAGAGGCCAGTTGTTCAGGAATTGACTATCATTTGGTAAATGATATAATAAACACATTATGATCTTTGATGCAGCAGGTACTGAGCCAGTACATACACAATATCAATGCTAAGATTACACTCTATCTCCATACATATTTTTTATCTTACCTGAATTTTCCTCTTTGAGTTGATTTGATTTCTCTAAATTCAAGTCACTTTGTAGCATCATCTAAGACTTTTTTTATTACTATCCTTTGTTTTCCACTATTTTGTATCTATTCCAGTGTACAACGAAAATCTCCCTTATCTAACTGCTTTTGTTTATCACTTAAACGGCAGAATTCAAAGGCAAGATTCAGTATTATGAGAACTAAAGAGCATGCATGTCTTTCAAAATCCCACATTATTTTGGAGGAATAAAATTCCCAACCTACTCTATTATTTCCAGAGCTCTAGGAGCTAACCATTTCCAAAGGGGCAAATGCCATCATTTTGTGCAATGAATGGGAAACTGATATTTTAGGTAACTCTTGCCTACCTGATTCTTTGATCACCTACCTGCCATTTCCTTTTCATATTTAGTTAGGGTCAGTGTTCAGTGATTCTCTTTCCTATCCCATCTGCTCTCTCTCCTGCCCATTCTAGTCCTGCACTTCTTTGTCTCACTCCTTCACCAACACTTGGGAATTACCTCAGGTATTGAGAGCTTCATCTCTTACGTGAGTTTGTGACTTTGGTATAGAAGAATGGATTTTTCACATGTTGCTGAAACATTGAGAATAAAGAGAGGAGAATGTCAAGATCATCTCTAATTGTTGTTCAGTAATAAGGAAAATGTTCTAAGCACAAGTGATGAAGGATATACTGCTTGTACTTTTCCTTCAAGAAAGAACTTGGCATTCAGCTGTGAGGAATCCAAACAGAGCTCACAGCCTGCAGCTATTACTTACTGCCTTTAGGATCCTCCTCAGCTTCTGACTTGAGTCCACACTCTTCTGAGGCAGCTCTCAGTCATGACTGAGCACAGTGGGTGCATTAGGACCTGGCTGTTTCTGCCCAGTGTTGAGCTCCTAGAACAGGTGATCTTTGGTCTGGAGCTCCTGTTGAGCTGGCCAAGACTTTGCAGAGTTGCCCTGTGATTGAGGGCTCTCTGCCCAATCCGGCTTCCTCTCTTTTTTATCTTCCCCAGGTAGTGCCCCTCAACAAAACTCTTCTTGCACTCCTATTTCTCAGCTACTGCTTCCTGGAAGATCCAACCAGCAAACTCTGGCTACCGTTACCCACTTTTGAAAAGCTTCCTTTGTTTACAAATACTCCCCAGCTGTTCCTAAATCACCAGGCAACCGGCTAGGTAGCAAATATTAAGAAGATAGAGACAAATAACACACATCTCAGTAGGTTTTCCAGGACATCAAATGAAATGGAAAGCTTGAAGTTTGTTTCTTAGATTCTTCTAAATTTGACAAAAGCGTATTTCATTAATCTCATTACTTTCATGCTGTTTGTACAAAGAGTTCTAAGTAAAGTACCCTAGGATTCATCCTGATCCACTTCACCCCTTCTACTGTGGTAGTATTTTTTAACTACTGGCCTCCCATTGTATTGTAGCTTCTTATTTCAGATTATTTGGAACTTGTATTTCCAAGACTACCAAATAGTACACATTTTTACAGCCTGGGTATTCATATAAAGGTTAGCTTAACCATGTTTACTTAACAACAAGTTACAGATTACACCTAAGTCAAGCAAATATCTACTTAACTTTAAGGGGTTATTTTACTCAAAGTTTTTTTTTTTTTTTTTTTTTTTTTTTTTTTTTTAAGAAGACAGCCCCCATTTTCAATGGATCAATGATCATCTTGAGTTGGACCCTTACTAGTGTTCTATAGAGGTCGGTCATGGACTCTATATAATTTCATTTCTGAACCAATGATTTGAATGATAAAACAGTATCATTATAAAGTGTGATAATTACAACAATTTGAAGAGAGGTAACCAGCACCTTTAATTTTCCAGCAGTAGGAAAATTAAAACCTACTTTGACCAATTTGGAAAAGTGTTTTTGAATAAGGGATATGAAATTTAATGGAAATAAGTGGAAGGCAATGCACTTATAAAAGAGAATCCAAGTGCATAAATACAAGATGGAAATGTACTCACTGTGTCCAGCCATGGTAGAAAAATACACAGGAGTTACAGAAGGCCACCCACTGTGCATTAGCCATCAGGATAATGGCGCTATTTAAAAAGGAGGCAAGACACCCGTATGCATGAACTGAAGGAAAATGGGTGAGACCTGTGAAGTCATCAACACATAGTCATTCCTCATTGATCAAGCCCTGTGTGGAGAGAGGAAAAATGTGGCAAAGATCAAGAAAACATGGGTGTGATCACATAAATGAAAAATGAAGTCGTTGGAGACAGTAATCTGGAGAAGGAATAGCTGCAGGGTGACAAAGTTTATAAAGCTTCTTACAAAAAGGGGACCATATGAAGGATGGTCTTTGCGCTCATAACAGAGCTAAGGAAAGCTTGTACTATATCATCAGGAACTTTAGGCAGAAAACTTAAATCCCATAGAAGCCTGGAAGGTACCTTAGTACAGCAAGGCAGGGGAAGCATGAAGCCCTCTTGGAACCTCTTTGATTGTCCCACTTTTGATGTAGGCATAAAATTATTTCCCTTTTTCCTCAACCCTGCAACAAGTAAGATGACTGAATAACCACAATACCAAATAACACCTGAGTCTCAGCTGCAGGGAGGCAACAAGGCAACGTAGAGACTATGGCAAGCTGGAGGTCAGGTGCTTTAGCTACATGGGCAAGCCATATTGTCAGATGGAATATGGCTCCAAGGGGGCCAGGCAGTCTAATTTTTCTAGGAGAAGCTAGGAATCTGCATCATTTATATGAATTTTATTTTATTTTTTGTAGAGCGAGTCTCACTCTGTCATTCAGGCTGGAGTGCAGTGGTGTGATCTCGGCTCACTGCAACCTCTGCCTCCTGGGTTCAAGCGATTTCCCCTGCCTCAGCCTCCCCGGTAGCTGGGACTACAGGCATGCGCAACCACACCTGGCTAATTTTTTGTATTTTAGTAGAGACGGGGTTACACCATGTTGGCCAGGATGGTCTCGATCTTCTGACGTCATGATCCACCTGCCTCAGCCTCCCAAAGTGCTGGGATTACAGGCATAAGCCACCGTGCCCAGTCTAAATTTTTAAAACATTATTTTTTAAATTTTGAAAAAGAAAAATTTCATCAAAATAATACATGCACATAATTTACAATTTTGAAAGTTAAAATGTGCTAAAGGCAACATTCCCCCACCCTACTCTGAGGTCTGCTCCCTTGAGG
Source organism: Papio anubis (assembly GCF_008728515.1). Classification (NCBI taxonomy): domain Eukaryota; kingdom Metazoa; phylum Chordata; class Mammalia; order Primates; family Cercopithecidae; genus Papio; species Papio anubis. Next base: position 89,254,688 of record NC_044985.1, on the reverse strand, counting down.
CAAACGTGTTGACATCTTTTAGCTGATACTCATGCTTCCAGCTTATGATGCCATTTGTGATAAAGTTTCACCATTAGTGTTTCCTTCTATCATGGTAGCTAAAGATTTGGCTATCTGATGTTTCTCTATGTACTCCCATACATAGCTAATACAGTTCTGCAAGAATTTTTGCTTAATGTATGGTCATCCCTTGGTGTCCATGGGGGACTGGTTCCAGGGCCACCACACAGATACCAAAATCAGCACACACTCAAGTCCCACGGTCAGCCCTGTGGAAATCAAGATACAAAAAGTTGGCCCTCTGTCATCCTTGGGTTACACATCCTGCCAATATTTCGATCTACCGTTGGTTGCAGATCCTGATGATATGAGAGGCCTACTGTATTTATTGAAAAAAACCTGCAAATAAGCAAACCCATGTATTTCAAACCCATGCTTTTCCAAGGTCAACTGTAATACTGACTGTAATGCTTATATTATAACCTACATGGTATACTAATGATCTTTTTTTCTTTCTTGTTCATTTTTTCCTCCTAAGATTAATAATTCCTTTTTTTTTTTTGAGACCATAGGCTCACTCTGTCACCCAGGCTGGAGTGCAATGGTGCGATCTTGGCTCACCGCAACCTCCGCCTCCTGGGTTCAAGCGATTCTCCCACCTCAGCCTCCTGAGTAGATGGGACTACTGGCACGTGCCACCATGCCTGGGCCATCACACCCGGCTAATTTTTGTATTTTTCTTAGTAGAGACAGAGTTTTACCATGTTGGCCAGGCTGCTCTCGAACTCCTGACCTCATGATCTGCCCACCTTAGCCTCCCAAAGTGCTGGGATGACAGGCGTGAGTGTTTTCATACATATTGTCACTAATTCCTCCTAGTTGCTCCAACACTGCTGTCATCCAGAAGTTTGTCAGTTTCACTTCTTTGCCTGCTGCTGTTCCTCTCAGAGCCTCTGCCCATCTCGCTGCTGACTGGAATGTCTGGAGGCCTACTGCTTTGCTGAGGTACTCAGTTGTCAGGCCAAGCTTTCCTGACCCACAGTTCTGAGGATTCCCTTTGCATGCTTCTGGACTGAATCCTTGCTCCTTGGACGGGGACATCTTTTACTCTCCTGATTAATACCCCTTTATCTGGTGAAACATATCCTCCAAGAAATCTTGAGAATGGATGAATGAGAAACTTTTTGATGTTTTGTATATGATAATGTTTTTAGCTTACCTTTGCATTTGATTGATCTTTGGCCAAATAAAGAATTCTAAGCTGAAAATTACTTCCATGGAATTTTGAAAGCATTAATCTCACCACTGTTCTAGTTTCTAGTGTTGCTATTGAGAAGTCCAACATCATTTGGATCTTTCCTGATCATCCTTTTAATGCAACCCATATTTTGTTTTTTCCTCTCCAGAAATTTTAGGAATCTTTTCTTTATTCTTGGTGGTATGAAATTGTATAAGGATATGCCTTAATTGTGCTGGGCACCCTCTCTCTTTTACTCCCTTTTTTCTGTTCTCTCTTTTTGAAATTCCTAACCCACTGGAGGCTGGACATCTTGGCATGATCTTCTGATAACCTTCACTTTTTTCTACTATTGTCTGTGTTTTGTCCTTTTGTTCTACTTTCTAGAAGAGTTTCTCAGCTTTATTTTCCTATTATATTTTCTTAATAATCTATGACCATTTATTATAGCATCTAGTTCTTGTTTCAAAGATAAAATATCTTTTCTTTCTGATGACATCATAATTATTTGAAGACTTCTTTGATCTTGTACATTTCCTCTTTTTTACTGTTTTTGGTTTGTTTGTTTGCTTGTTTTTTGAGACAGGGTCTTGCTCTGTCACCCAGGCTCGAATGCAATGGTGTGATCACAGCTCACTACAGCCTCAACCTCCTGGGCTCAAGCAATCCTCCCACCTCAGCATCCCAAGTAGCCGGGACTACAGATGTGCACCACTATGTCTGGCTAAGTTTTTTTTTTTTTTTTTTTTTTTTTTGAGACAGAGTCTCGCTCTGTCTCCCAGGCTGGAGTGCAGTGGCGCGATCTCGGCTCACTGCAAGCTCCGCCTCCCGGGTTCACGCCATTCTCCTGCCTCAGCCTACAGGCACCCGCAACCACGACCGGCTTATTTTTTGTATTTTTAGTAGAGACGGGGTTTCACTGTGTTAGCCAGGATGGTCTCAATCTTCTGACCTCATGATCCACCCTCCTTGGCCTCCCAAAGTGCTGGGATGACAGGCGTGAGCCACCGCGCCTGGCCTGTCTGGCTAATTTTTGTATTTTTTTGTAGAAATGGGTTTCACCATGTTGCCCAGTCTGGTCTTGAGCTCCTGAGCTCAAGTGATCCACCCACCTTGGCCTCCTAAAGCTGCAATTATAGGCTTAAGCCCCATGCCTAGCCTGTGCATTGCCTCTTAATTCATGTATATTTTTAATTTTAGTCCCTTTCATGTAAGAGAACTTCCTCAAATATTTGGTGATCCATGATTATTTTTCAGTCTGTTAAGATGTGCCACTAAAAGGCTAATTAGACTTTCTATGGACATGGGTGGGTCTTGTTAATTAATGAGCCTCACTATAGCATAACCGAGTGTTGAGCCAGGTGTAATGTTGGATCAGCTCCCACTATGAGTATCTGTAGCTCATTTCTCTATGACTATTCAGTTTCCCCAGAGAATAATTTTCTGAAGAGAATATGCTGGGAGTAGGGATCCCAGATTTTTATTTGATTCCCTGGTTTCAGTCCAACTTCACTTTCTGTTGTGCTCAGTATCTTTGAAACTGGACCCTTTTTTGTTCAAATTCTCCAGGGTCATGAGGAGATATGGAAAGTGGGTGAACTTAGCAGCATGGACTGGGAGAGGTTCTAATTTCAAACATAAACATTCAACGGACGGAGTTCAGGACATGCTACCTCAAAATATGGCACCTTGAGTAAACAGCAGAAGTGGGGGGGTCTCTCTGACCTTCTCCCACTCTCCTTAAGCAGGCCATAAAATTTTTTTCTGACCTTTCTTTGTAGAAGGTCATAAAATTCTCATTTGAGAGGTATCTCCTATACCAAGAAGAAAGAGACATCCATTTTTCTGAAGACATGGGGACAAAGAGAAGAATATGAGTGAAGAGGTAGGTCTTGCTAAATCCCTCCGAGTTTATTACTATTAGATCATACCCTCTTCATCCAATCGTATTTCCCCAAGGCTGTCCACTTCATCATACCTAGCATAAAAGTACACAAGGTTCCTTGTTTTTTTGGGTCTTCATTTCTGAAGGCTCCTATGTCACGTAAAATGTATACTAAATGTATGCTTTTCTCTGGTTAATCTGTCTTTTGCTTTAGAGATCTCAACCATGAACCTTGCAAATGGGTGAGGAAAATATATCACTTTTTCTCCTTTGCAAAACCAAACCATCTGTTTTCAGCTCCATGGTTATGCTGGCCCTGTTGGCAGTTTTGAAAAATATATTAAAATTGTTCTTTTTAAATGTGAAAATCAAACAAAAGTTAAATGCTATAAAGGGGGAGGAAGAGTTAAAAGATAAAATTCCTGGTTACCCAACTTTCAGATGAGAGCTTTTAGAATATATTTCCAGAATTTAGAACATTTTCTTTTTGCCTGTTCTTTGGCATTCTACCCCCGCTATACCCACACAATTTCACATATAGTCCAATTAGCTTAAGTGAGGGCAAAATGCCCTAAAAGCTTCAAATAAATACATAAACTCTACTGGAAAGACCATAAGGCTGACAGTACAGAAATAAAACCAGCAGCTCCCAGGATGTGCCCTGGGTGAGAACCAGAAATGCTCATTTGTTAGCTGAGGTACTGAAGAGTGTGTTCAGCATTTCTTGGGAATGCCCATAGAAAAGGGTTGAAGTCAGACACACAAAATCAAGGACTACCTGGGACAGGTGGGGATTGCATGAGTTCTCTGTCCAAAGTCATGCCAAGGAGTTGAGTCATAAGTTGATAGTCTGTGAGTTGCCCACAGCCTGTGCCATGCTGGAAGGCTGAAGCGTAGAAGTCATTTCACTGATCCATCATCCCCCTCCCTCCAGTATCATGCCTGTTTACCTCACTTCTCTCTTCAGGGCGTCACTAGTAGGTTCTCATTTAATACGTGTCTGTGTGCCTCATCCACTCCATATCCACATGCCTCTATGTCTCTATCTTTTAACAGTTCCACCGCTTTTGGTCTATGGTGTCCTCTGTGTTACAACACACACAAACACACACACACAAATCAAATGACACATTTCCCACCTCCAAAGCTCAGATTTCTCACCATCTCCCACGATAAAATATATACTAGGCCCAGCGGCAACACCATTAAAAGATCAAACACCATGTATCCGCTGGAAGCTCTAATTTCTTAAGTGTTTTTTCCCTAACCCCCTACCACTTTTCCGCTGTCACTAAGAAAATAGCCTCTTTGCTATTGACGCTACTCTTCCTCCACTTAAAAGAGAAGAAAAGAAAAGAAAGTTCATGGCTGGCAACTTCAATTTCCGTTTTCTTCCTTGTACATAGTATATTAAAACATCCTGTATTATATGGGGCCAGAGCAGGTGTGAGGAGTAGTGTCAGGCCTGGGGGGTGAGGGTGGAGGAGAACTAGTTAAAGAGAGAAAGAGAAGATACTGGGGGTGTGGGGGGGGGATTGTGGTAAGGAAGGCAGGGGGCAGAGACCAAAAAGAAAACATACGTCAGGAGGCTCAGACACAAGCACGCTGTTCTCCACAGCTGTGAGCCAGGCCAGGGTGGCTGGACTGTGCTTTTATAAGAACTGTGTCAGATGCTTTGTAGTTACTACTTAATTTTACAGATGGTCAGAGAAAGTGCTTATGTTACTTGCCTAAAGTTACCACTGAAGGCTGATGAATACAAGATGTCTTAACACAGGACCTATGTGTAAGGCAGCAGAAACAATTGAAGGAGTACAAGTTTCCCTGTAGGATCTGAAGTTATGTGTTTGAAGCAACGATAGCAAAGCGTGTCTGAAGGCAAATTGGTTAAAATCAATCATGTCAGAACCATGAAGTCAAGAATCTAAACAGTTCCCTAACTCCACTCTATGGCTGGCTTTCTAAGAGTCACACCATTTTTATCCCCTTCATGCTTGGAGCGCATGTCATTGGCTATCAGCACAAAGCTGGGGAAGGTGCCAGAGATAAGGCTGAGCCTGAAGCTGATTCATTGAGGGCAATTAGGAGATATTTGACGGGAACATTTTCCTACAGTTGGGGGGCTTCATTCACTCGGTCACTTGGGCATTGCTTTCATTAGAAACTGAAGTAATGCAGAGAAGGAAGATGACCTTAGTCATAATGAGGGTATTTATTATAAATAGACTTGAGACATACAAGATTTGGCATTGAGGATAACGCTGATAGAAATGAATTTTGGGAGTTTCCTTCTTAATGAAAAGCCAGATAAAGGAAAAGATTTAGTCATTCTGTGTTGCCAAATTGGTAAAAGCTTTTGAGGACAAAGTAATAATATAGATATTGCCTGGGTAACAGACAAAAGAGATTCCAGAAAAGATTGTGGAAAGCAATTTTCTGTTAAATGAATCTTGTTTTCTCACTGACTTACATTATAAAATCAAAGAGGCATGATGATGAGAAAAAAATGTTGACACCTGGATGGAATAAGGTTCAAAGAACATAGTAACTCAGGTAAAATAAGATATTTTAGGACACATTTTTTGGTAAAGTAGTTCTAATATTAAATACTAAAACATCACTAATACTACCATGGTGTAATCAAAGGAAATCACAAAATAAAACACTGACAATGAAATCAAAGTAAATTCTCAGAAATTCTCTGGCCATAGAGCTGCATATGCTGCTGTACCTCATACTGTTCCTATTTAGAGTCTTGTCGTCTCCAAAGTTTTAGTAATTTGTCTAAGCTTTTCACCAGCCTATAGCACATGAAGAGTTTTAACTTCATATTCAAGGTAATTTTAGAACAAAGAAATGAAATCTCTATTTTATCTCAACTTCAACGTACTTCATGTTGGTCTGGTTGCTCTGAGATATTTGGAAGCTGTTTACTTCTTTAAAGATGTGTTGCTCTAGTAGACATCTGATTCTTGTTCTTCATTCTCCTTCTGTATAAGCTACTTATAGGTTCTTGAAACTACTTAATCCACAGAAAAATTAAATTGTAGAGATGGGATATTAATCTGTTTTGTTCACTTACATCTTCCTAATGCCTATCAGAGTGCCTGCATATCAAAGGCAAACAGTAAATATTAACTGAATATACTAATGAATTCAATCTTCCCTGCCATCTATTCCTTCCTCCCTTTAGTTGTACAGAAACATTTTCTGTCAGACACTGTGCTAGAGGCTGAGGATACAACAGTCAGTGGATAAAACAGACACAGCTCCATGCCCAGATGGAACAAACAATAATTTTTAAAATTAGAGAAATACAGTCGTATGCAATGCTGTTTTGATTAGCCAGGGACCACATATATATATGATAGTGGTCCCATAAGATTATAATACTGTGTTTTTACTGTATCTTTTATATATTATTTACCTATTTTTCCTTTTATTTTTAGTGGATGTGTAATAATTGTACATATCTAGGAGTAATACAGAGTGATATTTTAATATGCATATATAATGTATAATGATAAAATCAGGGTAATTAGCATATCCATCATTTCAAACATGCATAATTTCTTTGTGTTGTGAACATTCAAAATCTTCTCCTCTAGGTTTTTGAAAAATATACAATAAATTGTAGTTAATCACATTTAAACTATAGTGCCGCCGGAAGCTATGATTTTGAGTCTGTTAACCAACCTCTCCCTATCCTCTCCTTCCCCTACCCTTCCCAGCCTCTAATAGCCACAATTCTGTTCTCCACTTTCATGAGCTTAAACATTTTTTTAGCTTCTACATATATGTAAGAACATGCATTATTTATCTTTCTGTGCCTGACTTATTTCGTTTAACATAATGTCCTCCAGGCTCATCCACGTTGCTACAAATGACAGAATTTCATTCTTTATATGGCTGAATAGTATTCCACTGTGTATATATACCGCATTTTCTTTAATTACTCATCTGTTAATGGACATTTTGATTGATTCCATATCTTAGCTATTGTGACTAGTGATCATTAAACATGGGGGTGCATGTATCCCTTTGATATACTGATTCCTTTCCTTTATAAATACTCAGTAGTGGGATTGTTGGATTGCATGGCAGTTCTAGTTTTAATATATATTTTAAACTACTATACTGTTTCCCATAATGGCTATACTAATTTACATTCCCATCAACAGCGTCTAAGAGTTCCCTTTTCTTTAGCATTTGTTATTTTTTTTATTTTTTATTTTTTGATCATAGCCATTCAAACTGGGATAAGATGAAATCTCATTGTGGTTTTGGTTTGTATTTCCCTGATGATCAGTGATGTTGCACATTTTTTTTAATGTACTTGTTGGCCATTTGTATGCCTTCTTTTGAGAAATGTCTGTTTAGTTATTTGTGCACATTTTAATTTGATATTTGTTTTTTTTTTTTTTTTTTGCTGTTGAGTTATTTGACCTCCTTATGTGTTCTGGATATTAGTTTCTTGTTGGATGAAGAGTTTGTAAATATTTTCACCCAGAGTGAAGTTGCCCCTTCACTCTGTTGACTGTTTCCTTTGCTGTGCAGAAACTTTTCAGCAAAATATAATCCCATTTGTCTATTTTTGTTTTTGCTGCCCCCATGCTTTTGACATCTTAGCCACAAAATCAGGTGCTAGTCCACAGACCACACTTTTAGTAGCATAGAAGTAAACCACTAAAGGCCAAACCACCTCAATCACTACCTGAGTTGCATCAATTATTTTTTGTGAATCTATTTGAGCCTACTAAAGTTCTCCTTTTTAAAATTAATTCATAGCTTTATATTTTTAAATCTTGATACAATAACACTGAATTTGATCTATTTCTTCTTATTTTGTGTTGATAACTTTATTATGATTAAAATTTTATTTTCCTTTATGGTAAAATAGACTAATATTTGACTTAAGATATTTCTTAGATGATGAACTGATATTCAAAACAAAAAAATACGATATAAACTTGAGTTATCATTACATCAAGAAATGCTTCAAGTTTGATTATTTCAGTGAAACAACTTGAAACAAAGTGATATTCAATAAACTTCAAGCAAATTTTACAAATTTTACAGGTTAATAGAGGCTACCAGAGATATATGCCTATCCAGGGTAGTATACATTTCATTGGACCATTAGTTAAATTTTATTCCCCTTCCCCCACCAATCTCTGGACTCTTTCCAGACTTATTTTCCCAGGACCACCTGTTCAATTTGTTATGGTTTCTTCCTCATGTAATACCTAAAATAATGCTGGTTCAGCTATAGAACTCCATCCCATGTCCTCTGGGACACAAAGCTATCTGGAAACTCACTATAATTCAACAAAGATTGGTTACTTGGAAGTTAGGTCTATAGAATTATATTCCCACTTGAATAGGTTTTCTCATGGTTACTTCCTTATCAGAGACAAATTCTATGACAAAATATTTTATTATTATACATCCTTTCAGAATTCTTGTGAATTAAGCAGGAGTAATTACAATTAACTGATTAGCTACATGATAGCACTGAGACACAAAATTATGAAATGGATTATCCAGAGTAGGTTGCTTACTCCCAGTAAAAGTCAAAGCTAGTTAAATTATGACATGAGAATCACTGAGAAGTTACATTATGTATTACTTCTATTGCCAGAACTAGATAGAATATAAATAAAATGATGTTTTCCCATGGTAATATTCTCCATGTAACTGGAGTTTAACAATTTAGCTGGAAATGAAAGTAATATAAAAGAATGGGAGCAGATGACAAAGTGGAAACAAACAAACGAAAAATGAGTTAAAACATCTATAAGCACATATTGGGAGGAAAGTTTAGAATTAAGAACAAGACATAAAATGTAAAACACCATCTTCTTTATAGTTCTTTGATTGGATGCTACAATCTTTCTCCATCACATATGACAAAAACACCTCATGAAGTCTTTTTTTTTTTTGAGATGGAGTCTCACTCTGTTGCCCAGGCTGGAGCGCACTGGTGCGATCTCAGCTCACTGCAACCTCCGCCTCCAAGTTCAAGCAATTCTCTGCCTCAGCCTCCCGAGTAGCTGGGATTACAGGTGTCTGCCACCATGCCCAGCTAATTTTTGTATTAAAACTAAAAGTAGAGATGGGATTTCACCACCTTGACCAGACTGGTCTTGAACTCTTGACCTCACGATCCACCCGCCTCGGCCTCCCAAAGTGCTGGGCTTACAGGTGTGAGCCACCACACCCAGCCAGCTTTTTGTTATTTGAAGAAAACAGTTAGAACACTGATTTGGTAATTATATCCAAAATAAATGAGCTAAAATGTCATAAACTGGCTATATTTGACACAGGCATTTATTAACCTCATTTACAAAAAGGAAGTAAGTTATGGTTATATTTACTTATGCACCAATACAGAAAACAACTTCATTTAACCTGAAAGTAACAGTAGGGCACACACTATAAAACTCGGGAGAGACTGAATGACATATTTAATATGCAAACCAAAAGGACCTTTAAAATTAGTACTCTCAGCAGAATAATCTCTTCTTATCTGTAACAACCAGAAAGTCAGAGCATAGGGTAGATCAACTTTGGCATTTCAACTTTAACAAAACTCTACCTAATAAATGATTTACAGTCAATGAAAACATTAACAGTTGCCAAAACATTTTTCCAAGTGCATATGCTTTCCAACAGATATAAATATTGAATTGGAATTGAGATAATATCTAGGAAACCATGTCTCAAATACATCTATGAACAGTTACTTAGAAACTTAAAATACGTAGAGGCATAAAAAAGATGTAAGTATGCTAAAACTGTGGATCTGTTCAGGCTCCAAAAATTATTGTTACTTATTAGCTTAAATAAGCCTCAAGTCACAAAATGACTTTCAACGAGGCATGTCTTCACCAAACTGTGTTGCTGGCAGGTGTTACTGGTGTTTGCACTGTGAAGCATGTATTTGGTTGAATTTCTGCTAAATTTGGAATTGTCTATACAGGTTATCTAATTAGGAAGCCACTGTCTAGGCAAAGACTAAAATGTAGTCACAAAGAACCTAAAAATACTTTTAAAAAATAACACTTGTTAGGTTACTTAGAAAAGGTTAAGTTAGATTAACTTTTTTCTTTTTTTACAAGAAATAAAAAAAAGTAGACAAGAAATAAAAATGTTCCACTAAAGAAAGAGCCAACCCCACAAGTATTCCTTAAGATACTGACAATATGGCTAATGAGCAAAGTAAACATGGTCTTAATTTTGCACCTAGGCCTAAATTTGCAACTTGGTTCTTAAAAGTGGCCATTTTTCTTCACCCAGCTAAAGCATTTAGTGTCCTTGTGTACATGTTCTTCTCTTCTTAATGGTTACTGTGCACTGTAACATAATTACCTGCTTTTGTTTACCTTTTCCATGAGAAAATAAACTCCTTAAGAGCAAGGAATAGAGCTCATTAACTAACACTTCTCAGGAAATAACAGGCACTTAGCAAATGTTTGGGCCATGAACGAATGAATGTGTCCCAAATTCACCAGACTCTGGAAGCCAGCAAGAAGATCTGACCATCTCTTGCGGAAGAAATAAAGAATGGCAACTGTGCAACAACTTATTACCTTCAGTGGAATTTAAACGCAGACATAGCAAAGAAATTAAGAGGAGAAAAGAGGAAGAAATTCAAGCCAAGTGCTATGAATGTTGCCCTTGGGGAAGATTGGAGATTCTAAGTCCAATGTAAGAATCAGGAATGGAGTTGTTCATTTTAAGCACAGACTTTCCACAGCCTTTAAGGCAAAAAGGCCCAAGAAATAACTATACTTTGACTTGCGGATGAAAAGTGAACTCACAGTCAAATGGTATGACAATCACAATCCTGATATCACATATATTCTCACTCATATGAAGCTATCCAAAATTACTCAGGCTGGTTCTTAAAGAAGTATTCTTTTTTTTTTTTTTTTTTTTTGAGACAGAGTCTCGCTCTGTCGCCCAGGCTGGAGTGCAGTGGTGCGGTCTCAGCTCACTGCAAGCTCCACCTCCCGGGTTCACGCCATTCTCCTGTCTCAGCTTCCCGAGTAGCTAGGACTACAGGCACCTGCCACCACGCCCAGCTAATTATTTGTATTTTTAGTAGAGATGGGGTTTCACTGTGTTAGTCAGGATGGTCTTGATCTTCTGACCTTGTGATCCGCCTGCCTCGGCCTCCCAAAGTGCTGGGATTACAGGCGTGAGTCACCGCACCCGGCCTAAAGAAGTATTCTTAATTAAAGAGAAAGGCTGGCTGAATGCGGTGGCTCACACCTGTAATCCCATTACTTTGGGAGGCCAAGGTGCGTAGATTGCTTGAGGCCAGGAGTTTGAGACCAGCCTGCCCAACATGGTGAAACCTTGTCTCTACTGATATGGTTTGGCTGTGTCTCCACCCAAATGTCATCTTGAATTGTAACTCTCACAATTCCCATGTGTCATGGGAGGAAATGGTGGGAGGTGATTGAATTATGGGAGCGGGTCTTTCCTGTGCTGTTCTCGTGATAGTGAATGAGTCTCACAAGATCTGATGGTTTTAAAAATAGGAGTTTCCCTGCACAAGCTTTCTCTTTTTGCCTGCTGTCATCCATGTAAGATGTGACTTGCTCCTCCTTGCCTTCTGCCATGATTGTGAGGCCTCCCTAGCTATGTGGCACTGTAAGTCCATTAAACCTTTTTTTTTTTTTTTTTTCCAGTCTTGGGTATGTCTTTATCAGCAGCATGAAAATGGACTCTCTAAACCTCAGTGTTATGTGGCTCTGCAAGATGACCCAACATGTTGGAACAGCCACGTTTAAAACATGTATCTCTTGCCTCTTGGTGCCAAAGCTCTTCCTGCTACAGCTCACGGTACCTCAGTGCAACACACAGGTACCATGATGCATATGGAGTGTAGGACTTAGACACACAGAGAAAAGAGACTGTGAACATGCTAGACAATTCTACAACGAGCATAGTGAGTTCCTGAGAGCAGGGACTTTCAGAAAGCATGATGGTAAGCCTTAGAGATATACAAGAGCCACTGGACATCATAGACATTTGCTGTCTGTTCCTGAGATTTCCCACCATGTTCCAAAGATGGGGCAGGCATAAGTGGAAATGGCGTATTTAGTGGCATGGCTACTAATGCTTATATTTGGATTGGATCAAAACAACACAGATTATAAATTCCATGAGACGGACATATTTATATATAAATCCCCATGGCATCTAGAACTGTTGGTGCTTCGGAAAGGATGAATGGAAGGGAGGGGCATAAACTATAGGCTTGTTCCTTATCTGAAATTTCAGAAACTCTTGGCTTTAAAAGGATGGTAAAATAAATGCTTCACTTAAAACTTCAAGATAGAATTCTTTCCTTTTTGATCATGGAGAAATGTATGAAACTCACATTTGAGGGAGGAATGTGTCAATTATATCACCAAGTATGCACATCTGCCTTAGGTAAAAGACACATGAGGAAAGAATTACTTGATGTAGTTTGTTCTCAGTTATGCTTTGTCCTTCACTTTAGTGTGATCTGAGGATTAACATTTTGCAGGATGGAAAGTGCATACAACTAATGATAAGCAAAACTTTCTTACATCAGAATGCCTCCTTTCCATAGGACATCTAAAACTCATCAGAGCAAACTCAACCTTCATTTTTGGAGGACCAAATGAAAAGGCCATAGAGAAAGAAACATTGTAAGACTTCAAAAAGCAGAGGTGATATTCAAACCAACAAACTGTCTGGGCTCTGTCTTGGGTTCCTACATCTGCACTCTGACAACAAACACATACAAATACCTTTTGAGGTTACAATGTTATTTTTGGTTACAATGAGTGTCAGGGAATTCAATGGCTTTTTCACAACATGCATTTGTTCTTACCTTTCCTCTGATCAGTTCTGTCACCCTTGAACTGAATTCACCTTGCACATTCAGGTATGTGACCATGTGCTAACATTTTGGGGGAATGGGTCGTTCAAATAGCCGGGATTATTATTTATTCTTAAGAAAATTAAAATCTACAAAGTAGCTTCAAAAGCTTTTCTGTAAGTTAGCAGCTGGATTCATTGTTAAAAACATACATGTGAGCATGAGAGCACACTCTTGTACACACGCACGAGCGCGCACACACACGCACACACAGTTATAAACTGAAGAGATGTCAACACCCTTTAGAGGTTACAGGTTAGTTCACCGGTTAAAGAAGAATGTGCTGAGTTGAAACTGATCTTTACATAGGTAAATACATATTTCCACAAGAGACCACTCAATCTTCCTCCAATCACTGGTGCTAACCGGGTAGGAAAAAGAGGTCTACATTTTCCAAAAGAAAAGGAATTTCTAATAAAGACCATCTGTAACTTGGCTATCAATTAGGAATACTTAAAAGACATTCCCTTTCACAAATATATTTCTGCAACCTACAGAAAAGGGGTCAAATTTCAGTAACAAATATACCTTTGATGAACTCCTGACATACCAGAATAACAAGGAAAAAAAACATGCCCACCACCATCTTAGAGGGAATCATAGATCTAGTGGCCCTTCTAGTTAATGCATGGGATACCGTGACAAGAGGAAAAGAAAGGTATTTGGGTTTCTTCTTCTCATTCCATGTCTTCAGGGTACATGGAAAATATTCTAAGACTGGAATTGTCAAGCATTTTGGCTGTAGATTCTTTCCCTCAAAGAAATTTATATCAGAAACCTGATTTGATAAACAAACAAAAGAGGAATTTCTCTGATGGAATTGGCTGTGTCCCTATATCCTCCTCTCTGAGTGCCACACTAGGAAGAAGCCCAGGGTGGTTAGGAATCAAATATAAACATTTATGTTCTATAATGTGAGTCACACGTGTAACTTTTAATTTTGTATTAGGCACATTAAAAAGGTAAAAGGAAACAACTGAAATTAATTTTTAACATTTGAAGGCAATATATCTAAAATATTATAATTTCAATATATAAGCAATAGAAAATCTGTTTAGATACTTTACTTTTTTTTATACTAAGTTTTTTGAAATCAAATGTGTCTTTTACTCTTTTAGCTCACCTCAGTTCAGACCTGTTACATTCAAGAGCTCGAAAGCCACATGTGGTTAGTGGCTACCCTATCAGACAATGTAGGTACAGAATATTTCCCCCAGAGCTTTTCTCATTCCCCTCTCACCTACCCAACAGATTCAATCCCTCTCCTTTTTTCTTTGTCTGGGGTAGTGTGTGCTTTCATATAAGCCCTCTACTAAGTAAAATTGTTCTGTTTTGTTTTACTTTGCAAACTTAAACCACATTCATGAGCTAACTATTATTCATTTCTATTAATCTGTTTACTACTCATTAAATTAAATCTTTTAAATAAAAATAAAATAGAAAAACTGCTCTGCTATATAACAGCTAGGGAATCAATCACTAACCTCACTAATTCAAGCCTCAGTTTCCTCACATATAAAATGTGGATGATAATACCCTTCTTGTATATGGCTGCGGGGAGGATCAGAGACAAAAATAGTATCAATTCCCTAACTAGGTACTTTGCACACTGTGGGTTTTCAGTGAAAAGTGGACACTACTATTTAGTGTAGGTAGGGAAGGGAGAGCTCCCTGCAGCCTCCTCATCATACTGGATGCATTTAATCCAGACAAAGGAGAGAAGAGGGGAAACAGTCCTGAATGCTCTTAGCTTCCCAACCTCCCCTCTCAAACCCCTCAAAAACTCCTCAAGCCACTACTCAGGATAGGTGGCCATGAACAGAAAAGTGTAGGAAATGGCAAAAAGTAGAAGATCACAAATATTTTCTTTGGTTTCTCCTTATTTTTTCTCATTTCTCCCTTTGTTTCTCTTTCCTCTCTCCAGAGCGCTTTCTCCCTCCCCTCTCTCTTCTCCTCTTCCACTTCCTTTCTTTTTTTCCTTCCTTCCTTCTCTTTTTCTCCCATAAAAGGGGCTTGGGGAAATCTTCAACTAATTGGAGCTGTCCATCTCTAATACCTCTCCTTAAGACTGCAAGTCCATTTTAGGAAATATGGAGAAATACAGTTTACGAGTATGGACTGTTACAAATGAGGAAGACACTCACAACATATATACCTCTCTATAAAGTAGCGAAGATGATATGAGAAAAGGGTGTTAGCTAAAAAGGCAAGCAAAGTTGGAAACTGACAAAGGGCCCACATAAAATACTATCTTTTATATTACAATGATATCAACACAGGCTTTTCTTGTTTTTCTTTTTTTTGAGACCGAGTCTGGCACTGTCACCCTGGCTGGAGTACAATGGCACGATCTTGGCTCACTGTAACCTCCGCCTCCCGGGTTCACGTGATTCCCCTGTCTCAGCTTCCTGAGTAGCTGGGATTACAGGCGCACATCACCACACCAGGCTAATGTTTTGTATTTTTAGTTGAGATGGGGTTTTACAGTTGGCCAGACTGGTCATGAACTCCTGACCTCGTAATCTGCCCGCCTCAGCTTCCCAAAGTGCTGGGATTATAGGCGTGAGCCACCGTGCCTGGCCAAATAGAAATGCTCTACTTTTTTTTCTTTTTGAGACAGAGTCTCGCTGTCACCTAGGCTGGAGTGCAATGGCGCGTTCTTGGCTCACTGCGACCTCTGCCGCCTGGGTTCAAGCAATTCTCCTGCCTCAGCTTCCTGAGTACCTGGGATTACAGGCACTCACCACCACGCCCAGTTTTTTGTATTTTTTTTTGTATTTTTAGTAGAGACAGGGTTTTTGCCATGTTGGCCAGCCTGGTCTCGAACTCCTGACCTCAGGTGATCTGCCTGCCTCAGCCTCTCAAAGTGCTGGGCTTACTACAGGCATGAGCCACCACGTCCGGCCCAACACAGGCTTTTCTAAGAACAGAAAAGATGGGTGGAGAGGGTCTGTGAGAACATCGCACCTCCATCTTAGCCCAGATGAGGGTGTGAGGAGAACTTCTGGCTTAGGTTTTTAGGAAAAGGAAAACTCCTACTGCCTGCTCAGGGGTTTAAGAGCCTAGGATCACTGATAGCTGATCTGTCATCTATGGAGTGTGTGTGTGTGTATGTGTATGTGTGTGTGTAATATATGTGCATGTGTGGTTATATGCACATAAATCTGTGAATGTTTGTGTGCACATGTCCATGTGTGTTTATATGTGTGCCCATTTGCCTGCATGTATGTAAACATGTGTTTGCCCTGTCTTTGTGTATATGTTATCACATGTGTATGTTTATATGTATGTACTTGCAGTGGGTGTGGGGGGAGGCTGCCTTTTTTGCCAACACTAAAGCAGTATCAGACATTGCATGCTATCCTTCCCCATTGTTCTTTCTGCTTTTTCTTTTCCATAGAGGAAGAGAGAAAGACATAAACGTCCATTTGAGAGAATTCACTGGCTTTGGTCTGGGTTTGTCCATGAAGAGCCCTCAATAAAACTATGTCTGCTTTAGGAGAAAAGACTAAGGAACCAAACTATAGTTTAGAAATTAACACTCAACTCTTCCCTTCCTCCTTCCTCTCCTTTCTCTAACCCTTCTTGCTCCATGCTGTCTTGGGACTAAAGCTGAAATGTTTATAAATTCCAGTTTTAAGAACTGTCCCACCTCTAACACCACTTCCTCTGTAGGTCACATAGGCTCATTTTAAAACAAAAATCTTGATTGATTGTCTGTCATAAATTGAAATCATACTCTTTTAAATGACAACTAAAAGAGCAGTAATGTAGCCCCAAAAGAAATGCCTTCTGAAACTTTCCTCTGAGCGAACCAATGAAAATAAACCCATGAAAACACACAGGCTGGGCTTCCCTGGAGCTGCAGAGTCAGGTCTGTGGTTGCCTCAGTCTATGCCCTGCTGTCTTCTGGGTTAACCCAAGCAAGGAGACTGGATCAAACAGCCCTGAGGGCTGGCTGTTGTTGCAAGTCAAGGCTAGCGAGAGTCCAACACCCATTAATTCTAGTATTTTCATAAAATTTTGATATTTTAATAATTTTTTTTTGAGGTGGAGTCTGGCTCTGTCTCCCAGGCTGGAGTGCAGTGGCGTGATCTTGGCTCACTGCAACCTCTGCCTCCTAGGTTCAAGCGATTCTCCTCCCTCAGCCTCCTGAGTAGCTGGGATTACAGGAACACACCACTATGCCCAGCTAATTTTTGTATTTTTAGTAGAGACGGGGTTTCTCCATGTTGGTCAGGCTGGTCTCGAACTCCTGACCACAGGTGATCCGCCTGCCTCGGCCTTCAAAAGTGCTGGGATTACAGGTGTGAGCCACCGTGCCCGGTCTATTTTAATGATTTTATTTATTTATTTATTTATTTATTTATTTATTTATTTTTTGAGATGGAGTTTTGCTCTGTCGCCCAGGCTGGAGTGCAATGGGGCGATCTCAGCTCACTGCAACCTCCGCCCCACTGGTTCAAGTGATTCTCTTGCCTCAGCCTCCCGAGTAGCTGGGATTACAGGCATGCGCCAACACGCCCGGCTAATTTTGGTATGATTTTTAGTAGAGACGGGGTTTTGCCACGTTGGTCAGGCTGGTCTTGAACACCTGACCTCAGGTGATCCACCTGCCTCCGCCTCCCTCAGTGCTAGGATTACAGACTTGAGACACCATGCCCGGCCATGATTATTTCTTACACATATTTCCTCAATCTTCTGAGGATGTAAACTCCAATGAGGAGAGCCCTTAATTCCTTCTCAAAACTCCAGCCTACCGCATGTTGCTTCTTAACATCTGAATGTCTGTTCAACTCTGTCATTACTCTTACTTTCACAGAGTCATAACCCAGATGGACAAAGATGCACTGAGGCTGCAGTTACCCTGCAAGAGTTCTTCGTGGTATGTGATCAAATATTTTATCTTATTTGAAAGTCATCCACTGCCTGAGCTAAGAAGTTAGCTGAATGGCATGTACTAATGTCTTATCATATGTGCAAATTATAGCTTAGGAGTAGGTGAACATTGCCCCAAAACTATTCTCTCTTGAATAGGAGCTGCTTCACTCATTTAACTAAATATGCCTTGAGCACTTGCTAGATGAAAGGTATACAGAAAGTAAAATAATTTTAAATTGTAGTCTTTGCTCTTTGTAAGACATAGGCACATGAAAAATAACTACTGATATAAGGTAGTCAGTGACAAGTTACTATATTTTAAGTTCTCCGTGGGTAGAAGTGCATCTCATTCATCACTGCACCCCGTGCCTGTGCATACTTGGTGCTCAACAAATATTTATCAAATGAATGAATGGCATGCCAGAGAAGGAGCAGGGGGAATGAGAAATAGAGGAGCTTTGCCAATAGGGTTATTTAGCAAAGATTTAATATCCTACAGGAGGCTGGACTGAAGGATTTTGACTGGTAGTAGAAATGCATTGAGGAAAAAGTTTGAGAAAAGATACACTCATTTCAGGGTCTGCTGTGCCACTTCATATTCCTAATATCTGATAAATCTTTAGGGCCCATTTAACCAAAATAAATAAAAACACAACATACTGGCCTTTTAGAAGATATATGATATGGTTCCTTCACGAATAATATTATACAACTTTCAATTATAAGGAAAGAGATGGTTCGTGTGAAATACAGGAAAACATTCTAAAAAACACTAGCTCTGTGGTGATCCCACATGTATTATTACTTTTAATTTTTAAAAAACAGGTTAGTTCTTTTAAAGTGTAGTAAAATTGAAAAAGAACAGTGAACTAACAAGTTTCAAATCATGAAATTTCTAACACTAGTTTCAAAATAACTCATATATTTGATTTTTGAATATTTAGAATTACTTTAATATTACTCTATTTCTGTTATTTTTAATACAAGAAGTTTTCTAATATTTATTTTCTTGCTCTGATAATTTTGTACTGATACTTACTTATAAAAACCATTAAGGGGGTTATTATCTGCAAGAAAAATCAGTGATGGTTATATGAGGTAGTTAAAAAAGTGAATCAAGGTCTAATACAACTGAAAATTGCAAATTGTAGCAGTTATTACCATAACATTAGCAACATCTAAAGCTTACAAGGCTAAGGTGACAATAAGAGATAATAATATAATGTCAATCTCATAATGCAATAAATGGAAAAGCAGGGCATTAGGATTGAAAGATGATAAAATGAGTTTCTTTTCTACTTTTATTATCATATATGCTTTGGAAATATTGGGGGTTTTGACAACTGATAGCTTTCCATGTATCATTCTATATATTCTTTAAAATGTCTAATTTGGTGGTAAAATTGCTTTAATAGAAATGCAATCTCTTTTTGTTATAATAGCTTTTCCTTTAGCCTAATGAAGAAGGCATAAGAGTGCTTGATCCCCACACATAATGCTTTCAGGAAAGAGTCCAAGCTAGACCACTGAATCCATTCTTTATAAATGAACTTTTCAACAGAAAAGATAAAAATGGACCCTGGAATGATCAACTTAGTGATTCTGAGTTATGCCTCTCCATGAGTTAATTCCTTAATCTGACTTTTATCGATCGCTTGATAGTAATAAGAAGAAAAAGAATAACATGAATACTTTACTATGTACCAGTCAGTGAGTTAAGTATTTTACATTCATTGTGTTATTTAGTTCTCAACACAATCCTATGAGGTGGAGCTTATTCTTATCTTTCTCTTTGTTTGAAAAGGAAAATGAGCAGTTGAGTAGCTTTGTTACCCAAGTTTGCCCAGCTAGCTAAGAGTCAACCAGTAAAAAGAGGGAGGTGTATGGTGCCAGACTGCTTGGGTCAAATCCTGCCAATTCTGCCTATTTAGTATCTATCTGCCCATGGGCAAGCAATCTTTTTATGTTTCAGCTTCTACATCTGTCACATGTGTATAATAACAATGGCTACTTCACAGGATTATAGTGAAGATTAAATGAATTAACAAAAGTACAGAACTCAGAACAGTTTCAGTACCTATAAAGTAGTAAACATGATTAATATAAGGGGGTTAGATACTATTCCTACCTCTATTAATATACCAAAGACCAGCACAATCTTAGGTAGCATTAGGAACAGGAGTGTCCCCGTTAGCTATAAAAATGGAAAGCTGAAATACATAGCCATATCTTCATAAAAGTGGGGCAGTGGAGCATATAGGTAAACATATTGTGGGCTGAACAGTCAAAGTTTCAGGGAGAAATGGGTGAGAGCATAGAACTGCTAAACCTTTCCATTAGCTTCACTGTGGGATGCCAACGTAAGAAAATAGCAGCCATGTATATGCTGTATATGCTGAAGATCTTTAAAAATTTTTTTTCATATTCTCCCTAAGAACACATACAGTGATAGAGTTGGGCGTTCTGATGATCAGACTAAGATATCAAAAGTTACAGACCCTACATAGAACTATTTGGTGTCAGAAGTAGCAAATATTTCAGCAATAAATAAATAGTGCCGAAGAGAATACTTAGGGCTTAGGGCTTGAGCATTTTCAGTTATACTAGAAGCATTTGTCTAGTCTGATTAATATTGATTTTTTTTTTCTGTCCTGCTACATGATAGGCATCTTACTAAGTATTTACTACTGTACAAGAATGTACCACTTATTTCCCCTAATGAAGAGCCCTTTTCCAAACCAGGTGGATGTGACAGCAAATATTGTTGGCATTAGGGTATGTGATATTCTTCCACATAGATTTGACCTGAGACTTTAGGGAATTATTAAAATACAAAGGTAATTGTTTAATCACCTTTTAATCATTTAATTATATCAAGCCTCAGCATACTAGGATTGTAAATTTTTTCCTCAATTTTCTTCAGTAAAATAATATCCTTTCTGTGCTCTTGCAATTGAATAAAAAGTGGTCATAGAGATGATAACTGTTGAATAACTCCTTTGTTCTATCTCTTAGAGATAATGCTTTTACTCCTAGAGCCTGACTTGGTCATCTCCTCCACTTTCCAGGCAATGATGCCCTAAAAAGATTAACCCCATCTCTGGGGTTGCAGCCAATTCTTTCAATGGATGCCAAAAGTTCACCAAAAAATTAAATTGTCAAATTGTGTCTCTAATGGAATATGATTTTTGTTTACTTTAGATTATGCAGTTGAGAAAGTTGTGTCTAAGTACACTGGCAGAATATAAAGTGTCATTAAGACATGGTGTCACTGCTTCCTGCTTTGCTACATAAAATGCATCCTTCATTGCAAAGCACTCTCACATTTTCAGTATGCGGTTTTTCATAGTAATTTTCTAATAGGAGGTATAATAAAGGCCAAATCGATTTTGTTACAGCAGCAGAAACTAACGCCAGTTATCCTCTCAGAGTTAGTAAACTACATGCACCAAATCTGTTTTTTACCCTTCACTGGGAACAATATACTTCACATGCAAATTAACAAATTAGGCAGTTGTCACAGATCCCATTTCCTCAGATTTAAAGCTTGATAAAATAGTACATGATACTCACATTAAGATACACAAGCAATGAAGTCTACGATGATAGGATGTTTTTGTGTTTATTTGCTCTCACAATTGTTTTATTTTATTTATTTTTATTTTTCAATTTGCTCCTTCTACATATTTGCCCTGATAATTGTAGGTAAATTGAAATAACGGACTATGAAATTCAATAACCTTATCCGAAGCCAGTTACCTCCAAAGTGACACCAGTAAAATTTCCTGTCTTATTACTAGATAGGATGTCTAATTACTCAAAATAATAGGATGAAGCTGGGTACGGTGGCTCATACCTGTAATCCCAGCTAACTGGGAGGCTGAGGTGGGAGGATCACTTAGCCCAGGGGTTTGAGGCTACAGTGAGTTATGATCACGCCACTGCACTCCAGCCTGGGCATCAGAGGATGACTCTGAGATGACGACGACGACGACGACTACTACTACTACTATTACTACTACTACTACTACTACTAATAACAATAAATGAGGTGATATTAGTAACCTATCTTATCATTCCTGAGTGTGGAGAAAATTGTTGTCAGCAAGGCTTCCAAAGAACCCTTGAACCCAGCATTTAAGCATCACTTCCTTGAACCCAGCATTTAAGCATCACTAAGAATTGTCCAGGGGGTTAGTGTGGATTAAAGGATGGGGAAAGGGCATTTTACTCATAGGGAATATGAAAAGCCCAAGGCATTGACTACCTTAATGCTGTCGTGGCTCATTATGATAATTGCATATACTTATCTATGGTAGCATAAAAGTAAAAAGGTCGACCATTGTATAACACCTCAGAAATCTAAGCTCTTCAAGAAACTGTGAAACCACAGCAAAAATCTTGGTAGAAGATCAAATTTATGTTTGTGAAGATCAGATGGGCAGTATCGTAGTAGGTGGGTTGGGAGAGTATATCAAGACTATTCAGAAAGTCATCGCTTTAATTTGGGGAGGAATTAGGAGAATTTGAACTAAGGAAGTGCAGTGAAGATGGAGAGAGAATTTAGATTCTTAGAGAGTAGAATTTGTGGAATCCAGTAGTGAATTGATGGATTGGTTTTGACAGGTGAGAGAAAAGGACACAGCATCCTCTTGATTTATTGGATAGCCTTGGTAAAGATAAACAAGCAAAGTTAATTCTATAATATACAGGTTGATTTTGGGGTACCTATGGAGCATCTGGGAAAACTGTTTAGTAAGCATCATGTATTATGAATGCAGAGCCTGGGTGGAGTCTGGTTTATAGACTCTCTCTCTCTTACAGAGAAAGAGAGAGGAGGGTTAGAAGAGAGGAGGACTGGGAATAGAGGTTCAGGGAATGACAACTTTTAATAAGATGAATAGCTAGAAGTAGCTGCCAGAAAGCTAACAGGAATGCCCTGAGAGAACAATATCACAGAATATGACAGCTGGAATAATGTCAAGAAAGAGGAAGTGATCTAGGTGGAAATGAAACAATTTATTTTTAAACATTACTAATTTTAAAGAGAAAGTTGATATATTAACCTGCAACTCTACTTACATCTCTAATGGCCTGCCCTTTCAAGAAAGGAAATTTCAGTTACTTTCTTGAACAGTAATTTGTATCAAATAGAACATCCTTGTTTTTGAAGAAGTATTAATCTTTTATTTTAATAAAAATGAGTGTTGCTCTACCAGGCGAAGCATAAATTGTCTATCACATTGAAATCATATGGGTAACTTTTATCTACACATTTTATTTATTTTAGCATACCCACTTCTTTAAGTACACTTATATTAAAGATGTTAAATGTATCAACTGAAAAACTAATAGAAGAATTTATTTTACAGATTCTCAAATTCTAAACTAAATCATTTTTCAGTTTGCAGCATAGTGTGCGATGTAGCAACACCTAATGGCCAGGTATGATATTACAGCCTAGCTACATTAGATACTGTAAAGTCCCTGACAAAAGAAAAAGGTATGTAATTCAGTTGTAGGGGTATGAAACTCAAGAAACTACCTAAACATACTTAAAATTTCCTTGGTCTGAGTTGTGACAGCAGAGAGAAAACCTTAGCATTGACAATATCCTGGAAAAGCATAGATAAATGCAAACATTAAAAGTCTTCACCAAAAACAAACATAATTCTTATGTTGGGGAGGGCTATATTTAGTTTGCACTTGATGGGATCTATCTATAGAGTACTAGAAAGAAGACAATCTTTAATAAACATCCTTCCATAGTAGACATAACACTGCATCTATCTCCAAACCAGGATTTGTCCTGAAGAGGTCCCTGAGATATGAAAGGTGTTGAGATGGACACTCTTATGTCTCATTATTCCTTCCACAGAAGGTTACATTTTTACTCCAATGACAGAGATTTCCTTCAGGGTTAAATGTTGAATACATTAGTGGAAAGAATCAGAGGGCTGAATAAGAACATCAGCCATTTGTCAGGTAGGAAACATCAATAGACTGCAGAGGCCAGATTACATTATATAATGGTCCTTAGCTTCTTTTCATAGTTCCCTTTGTGAATTAGAAAAACATTATGGATGCTTTCTCCACAAAAATACACATACTCATGATTAAAATTCTGTACATAATTTTTAGGTAATCTCAGGACTGTTCCTAAGAAGTTGAGCTCTACATGTGCTTCATAAATACTGTGTCACTGCACGTGGATTCTCCAAGAATGTGGAAACATAAGATTTGTTTTCTAGACATTGTCTTTACCATTAACCCTGATAGCATACAGTTAAGCTGTAGGGTAAGAAGTGATGACATATCCACATTCTTAAAACACTTATGGTGCTATCTACCTGTTTAATTTTAACAATGTCAAAAGAAGGTGTTAGGCCAGGCATAGTGGCTTACACCTGTAATCCCAGCACTTTGGGAGGCTGAGGTGGGCAGATCATGAGGTCAGCAGATTGAGACCATCCTGGCCAACATGGTGAAAACAGGCCTCTACTAAAACACAAAAAATTAGCTGGGCATGGTGGTGGGTGCCTGTAGTACCAGCTACTCAGGAGGCTGAGGCAGGAGAATCATTTGAACCCAGGAAGTGGAGACTGCAGTGAGCTGAGATCGTGCGTCTGCACTCCAGCCTGGCAACAGAGCAAGATTCCATCTCAAAAACAAAACAAAACAAAAAAAAAAAGAGGTGCTAATAATGACATAACAACACACGCTCCTTCTTTTTTTTTTTTTTTTTTTTTTTGAGACGGAGTCTCACTCTGCTCTGTCACTGCAAGCTCCGCTTCCTGAGTTCACGCCATTCTCCTGCCTGAGCCTCCCGAGTAGCTGGGACTACAGGCGGCTGCCACCATGCCCGGCTATTTTTTATTTTTATTTTTTAGTAGAGATGGGGTTTCACCATGTTAGCCAGGATGGTCTCGGCTGAAAGTTTCAAAGTGCTTCATAAAGTTGTATTATATTTTACATGGGAGATATTTGGGGCACAGACATTCAAAGATATATTTAACTCACAAGCACAGAACAGATTTCAGCAGCTCTATCTAATTAAATCTCATCATAGAGAAGGAAGAAAAAGATTCTGTAGAATGTTACTACTACTTCATATTTTTTTTGTTTCACCCAGAATCAAGCTATCTCCAGTTAGCTATATGGACAAATTGAGCAATATGTGGTCATGTGCATGAGTGTTGTTATCATCACATTCACAAAATTTTGGGACAGGCCAGTGATAAGGAACACTCATGGATACTACTGCTTTGTTTTTTGTAAGAGCTGGTATGAATGTTCAGGGAATTGGGGACTTATTGAAGTGCTGGCCCTCGACAGATGTGCATCCCCACACCCTCCACCAGCTACACCTAACCTGTATTACTGTGCTCCATCTTCTCTCTCAAGACATAAGACCTTGACCTGGAGTGGTCTCTCCAGCATAATACACCCCAACTACCTAACAGATATAAATAAAAAGACTGGCAGAGTATGCTCTGTTTCTCCAGGCCTCTCTTCCTGACTAGGCAAATTATACATTTCTTGGATGAATCCACTATAACTTTCATAATACATTTATCTTTGCGCATTTATGTTTTCAAAATGTGTTTTCAAATGAATAGGTGTTGAAAAGAAAAAGTCCTAAGGTGATCAAAGACTGGTATGGCTCTTCCAGCCTTCCCTCCAGTCTTATCAATAAATCATTTTCAGCAAAATGGAAAAGATAACAAGTCTGAGAAAGAGATGGTATTCAATTTCTAAGGATCCTTCTGTGGCACAATTTTAACAATAACAAGCAGGACATTTTCCTATTCACCATTTCATTCAAGCACACTGCACTAAATTCAATGGGTAATGAGGCTTTATCACAAGGATGAGATACTTGCACCTATTTGCAGAGGTTTACTTCTGAAGCTTCATTAATTGTCAAAGAAGTACACCTCGCTCTTGGAAATGTGTACTCACTTACCAGGAGTCAACACTGACTTAATTTATGTTTTTAGATTAGATAGTGATAATATAACTCCACAAGATGGTTTTCTTGACTTGTAATCATATTTGAAATTACCACCTTCCTTGTTTGTGATTTATGATTTTGCTATTTTGAGGTTTACTTGAGGCCAACTCTTGACTTATCTCAAAAATACAATAAAATGATACAATGATATAGTCCTAGCTCCAAAGTACATTTAAGGGTAAAAAGAAATCAAGTTTGCAACTACTCTTGAGTTAGTAAGAGCTACACATTCATATGGCAGGGGCGGGGGGCACGGGAGGCAGGGAGAGACAGAGAGGGAGAGAGAGGGGAAGAGAGAGAAAGAGAGAGAGAATGCTACATTTAATTCAGAAAAATGTTAATATCTGAGGAATCTGGGCGGAAGGTATGAAGAAATTCTTTGGGCTATTTTTTGTAACTTTTTCTATAAGTCTAAAACTATTTCATAATACAAAGTTTAAAAAAAATCTAAGTTTTGAGGTTAAAAAGACATAAATGAGAAAATGAATCAAAGAATATACTCTCAGACACAATTACTATTTCCTTCAATCTTGTAAATCAACAGTCAATACTCAAACACTTTTATTGTTTAATGCGGCTGGTCTATTGGCAACATATATTACAAAAACCATCATCTCTAAACTGTATTAATGTTTTAGCTACAGTTATCATCAATTATTTAAGACCTACTTCCTAAGCAGATTGTTAGGCTAGAAAGCAAGATTTTCAGAGAAGGTAGGGAGAACTATGAAAAGGGAACAAAAAATAATTTTATACTAGTAAGATAATGCTTTCTGAGTGGTCTAGAAACCCTGAGTGTATGTATTTAAGACAGTATTCTTCTCTTTAGTGCCGATACACCAGAAATGGTATGACCAAAAGAGGCGGCTTTCCCCCAGTGTATGTATATCAGCAAAATAAAGGAACAAGTTATTGAAATATTGGCCCAGCTAGACTTTCTTCCATTAACAATCAGTTGAGACACATTTTTAAAGCAACAGCTTAAATGAATGGCTGTGTGTCTGTAATAATTTCGACTTAAAATGTCAACTGGATTTGAGATGCCATGTGCATTTAATCAATGTCTCTATATTGTAAAATAAATATACTTCAGCGTGACTGCTGTGCCAGCCACAAATCATAATTCACAAAGACAAGAACATCTTATCCTCTCTATTGATAGTCGTTAATGACAATACTGATTAAAATGGCATCTGCCTGCCATATTATTGTTAAACAGTCTATTAGAATTTCTACTACATCCTATAACCTACCACTATTTCCCTATGTGCTGATACGTCTCTTATGGAATAAAACATGATAGACAGTTAGATTTAGAGTTTAACACTTAAAATGCAAAACCGAAGAGCAGAGCTCACTAGTGCACTCTAACACATATTATTTCCAAAATTAAGAGAGTTCCTTCCAGCCGAGATTCCCGTGTTCAAGGCAGTGTTCAAGGACTTTTTCCTCTCTTTTAGAATTAATATTTGAGCTTTTCTTTCCTTCTTTCTCTCTCTCTCTCTCTCTTTTTTTTTTTTTTTTTTGTGAGATGGACTCTCACTCTGTTGCCCAGGCTGGAGTGCAGTGGCATGATCTCAGCTCATGGCAACCTCC
Source organism: Papio anubis (assembly GCF_008728515.1). Lineage (NCBI taxonomy): Eukaryota > Metazoa > Chordata > Mammalia > Primates > Cercopithecidae > Papio > Papio anubis. The sequence goes on along the minus strand of NC_044985.1, from coordinate 89,227,153 downwards.
ACCTCCTGGGGTTCAAGTGATTCTCCTGCTTCAGCCTCCCAAGTAGCTGGGATTACAGGCATGCCACCACATTTGGGTAATTTTTATATTTTTAGTAGAGACGGGGCTTCACTATATTGGCCAGGCTGGTCTCGAACTCCTGATCTCAAATGTTCTACCCGCCTTGGCCTCTCAAAGTGCTGGGATTACAGGCATGAACCACCACACCTGGCTGAGTTATTCAAAATAAATATTTTGGGCAAAAAAGAAAAAAACTACAGGAGGAAAAACATTAATTGTCATTTGAATGTCACATGAGCCTATGGAAGCTGCTGTAAGTAAAAACTGATTGTTAGTTACTATTTCTAGAATGGATTTCTCACCATCAAGAATTAGCTCAGCAATCCATTGTTGAATATACACGATCAGCAAGGCAAGAACAGCAGCAAATTTGGTGCCTAACACTGTAGAATCACTGGGAAGGGAATTAGATAGAGTCCCACTAACCAGGATGAAAAATGGCTAGGGAAATCACACAAAAGCACAGAGGCTAACTTAGAGAGGTCAGCCAAGTAGTCTAGAAGTAGTCCATTCAGGTATATTCTGCCAGGTACACAGACCATAGCAGTAAGGAAGGCAAATGACAGATAAATACTTTAAAGTCAGATAAGATACATGAGGTTCAAAGAAAAAGGTCCTATAACTGTGGATGTATAGGGTTGAAAAACAGAATCAAGTGTTCTAGAGATGGCCAGTCAGAAATAAGCAAGCTCTACTATGCCAGTGCTCTAGTCTAAGAAAATGGACTTCAGAGTGGGGCTTATGCAGGACTGAGGATTCTAGGCAATGCTACGGGAGCAGATCCCAGAGTAGAAGCCAATGTGCTAGGGAGGTAGTACTTTGTTTAGGAGGCATGTTTGCTTAGTGCTCTACTGGTTTATTGAATTCTGTAGCTGGGTGACCAGATGCCAGATATAGAAAGCATTTATACCAAGCTGGCCAAGGTCAGGGGAGAGGCTATTGAAAATCAATCTATCTCTGTGTTTAGTTCACAGAGGACCAGGAGGAACCTGAAAATGAGGCTATATATGGGAGAGGATATGAGAAGAAGGGAAAATGTGGCAAATGCGGAGGTACTAGGGAGAACACAGAAATGCTAAGACATGGTTCTTTTATTTCAAGTGATGACAAAAATGGTGCAAAATACCAAGATGATCCAGACTAGCTCTAATGCCAGTCTAGAGGAATCAGGCCTGGCCATGACTTCTCCATAAAATGTGGCCTGAGCTTGTTGTTGACACTAAGATGCTGGGTTAGGTGGAGTTAGAAGGCTGATCAAAGCATTGCAACTCTCAGGAAAGGGAGTTTGATCAGCCCAGGGAATGAGAATCACTTACCATGTCCCCATGTCTGCATTTGTTGAAATAATTATTTGGTACCTTTGCTCATTTTTAACAATGCAAGAACTATCATTTGTATAAATGTTAAATGCCTGGGTTTGGGGATTACCCTTTAGTTTTCTGTGAGTTTCTCCCTCTCCCCATCACAATATAGGGAAAGAAGCTGTATTGAAAACAGCAAAGCAAAATTAAAGTGAAAAGGTAGGATACATAGGACAAATATTCTGATAGCAAGTTCTAATTAACCTGTCAAAGATTCTTTCCAAAAGTGAGATAGTCATTACATCACTTGACATTTAATGCCCTCATAGCATGGGAATAACGAAGGCATGACAGAGGTAGGGAGGGGAATATGACATCCTGTCCTGGTATAGCGTGTCTGGGTCAAAGGTCTAGGAAATTGGTCAAAATCCTCTGTCTTTCATTTTGTAGTCCATCTTTTTCATAAAAGCTGTTCATTCCCACACTTTGAAAATTCCAGGAGGCATAAGAAAAGCAGAACAAATCTATGATATTGATTTTCTACTATACATTGACTAGAGTTCAAATTTAAAGTAGAAAATTATAGTCCCTGGGGGAGAAGAAACCTATCAATGGGAGGAACCTCATACCAAAAGCCCTAGAATTAGGGTTTTTACTGTTCACTGGTGGGTTTGTCTGCTATCAAAGTTGCAACCATTATTTCTGGTCGATGTTCCCTCCAGCTCTTTCTTTTTTGAGTTTTGAATTATATAATATTTTTAAGAATTCTTTTGTTGGCAAGTGGGATGCTGCTTTTAGTTATTCTCTGCTGAGACATTTCTACTTTAATTTCCAGAGCTATGTGGCTTTTTCTAATACCAAGAAAGCCTTAGGAGAACAGACAGCAGCTCAAGTTAAAGCAAGCACAAAAAAACTCATATAACAGAAAAGTTCACTCACGTTTTATTTTATACTGTCCACTCTTTTATATACATTTTAAATTTGTTGTATATGGTTTTTAAATTTGTAGCATTAAAAATTTACTTTTAATTTTCATTTTATTTTTCAGGTAATTGTTATGACTATATACACTGGCATGTAAACAAAGAATGGTGAGGGAAGGAAGAAGAGAGAGGAAGGATCAGATAAAATTGGGTATGCAGAATAGGGTGATCGACTGGCCCAGTTTCCTTAAAACTGAGGAGTTTCCTGGGGATGAGATTTTCAGTGTTCAACCTGGGATGAGTTGGTTACCCTGCTTCAAACCAAAAGACACCAATGTATGAATATATATAAAGGCTATATTTTCCATTTTGACAAGTTAATAGTCTTGGTCTATTTTCCTGAATTCAGTCCCATTTCACTTTGTGAAACTGACTTTTCAGCTAATCAACCCCTTTCTATTTTAGCCCATAGACATATCTATCCCATAATCAGTTTCAACCAATGACCAAATAGATGATCACCATGATGATAATTTATACACGTATTGCAAGTAGATAAGAAGTATGCATCTTCCAGACAAAGAAAAACTTCCATTCAAAAAGGCAGTTACAGAATTAAGGTTGGAAATCCAGACATCTTATTATGCAGTATTTTTACTGAGTACACTGCAAGTGGTTTAACCAACATTTATGTGATTCAAAGATGCTCTGGTTATTATCTAAAGGGGTTTAGTCAATTTCATGGCATTTTAATATTAGAACTATGCCCTACCACACTTTGAGGAAAGGTTGTGGGCACTAGATTTTAAGCATAATGAAAAGACATTTGTCTTGTTCACTGTGGTATCTCCCAACCAAGTACTAAGACTGTACTTATTAGGTAATCAATATTTGTTGGATGAATGAAAGACGATGTTAGAAAAAAATAAAAGATTAGTTTCATATTTATCACAACAGGCTTGTTATGTACTTAGCAGTTGTTTGCTCAATAGTATTGAATAAATTATTTCAGAAAAGATCAGAGATTTCTCCATTTTACCTAGAAACGCAGTTTGAAAGAGGACATTGAAAATTCATTCATTTAAAAAAAAGGCCTGGAGTAGGTTTTTTAGGGGTAGAGGTAGAGAAGGGCATATATCCGAATTTAAACTCCAATTATGGTGATAACCTCATAGTTTAGCTCTTACTTTTAAATCCTATTTTCATTGCTAATGATTTCATATTTATGGGTCATCTTAATTAGATACTGAGTTTAAGTAAAAGGATCATGTTGTATATTTTTTCTGGGTTTTCCCAGAGAGTAGTGCTTAATAGATATTCAAATAATGAGCTGATTGGCAAATCTTTTTCATATCATTTTAGATGGATATTTATCCTTCCTACTTTTAAAGTACTTCAGGGAGGTCAATTCTACAACCTGTTCAGAAACCTCATTCCAGTGCTTAACAACTGTTTTCTTTTTTATAGCTAACCTCATTTTTTCCCCGTTAGTGATTTTGGCCCATTTTCTCTAACACTGTCCTCAGTGGAAATGGAGAACAGCTGGTTACTATTGCCAGTTAACTCATCCTTCAACCTTTTCTTCAAGCAGAAATTAAAAAAAATAATTAACTCCCAAGGCAGCTCACCCTCTTTCTTATTTTTGAACCACTTCTACTGTTTTCATTATTTTCAATACTATTATCAAGAATGACTAAAGGGGCACAACACATTAATACCCAAATAAATCTACTCCAATTAGCACACCATATAAACCAGTCAGTCACTCAGCAAAAGATTATTAGGGGCCAAAACAGAGAAAAACATTGTGGAGGAAGTCCCTCTGCTTAGAGGAATTTATAATTTCATTAAGGGCACAAGACAGATGTGTAAACTAAAAACTAAAAAGCAAGCAGGCCTATGGGAAGTACTCAGTGGAAAAACTCAGACTGTAAGAAAAAATTTGATGAGAAAGACAGAAATGCAAATCAAAGAATTCATAAAGGAGATGGTGCTTGAGGTGGCTTTCAGAAGCCTGGCAGGCCTCAAAGGAAGACGGTCATTCTAAGAGATGGTGTTATCTTAGCGTTTCCCAAAGCTTGTTTTGGGTAACAGTGAATAGAATAAGAGTGAATAATCTGGTTAGAATGGAAAATTGTAGAGAGAAACACTAAAACAAACAAACAAACAGGAACAAGAATATAGAGGGCACTGAATGCCAAACTAAATAGTATGATTTTTCTAGAGGTCCCTGGGACTGGCTGCATTAAAATCATCAGAGATTCCCAGGCCTCATATCAAATCTAATGAATTACAGTCTCTGATAATGAAACCCAGGAATCTATAACAAGCTCTGTAGATGATACTAGGGTACAGACAGACTTTGAGAACCACTAGGTAACTGGGAAACAGCTCGGCTCCCAGGGCAGAATACTACTAATGGATTATATTTTAAGAACTTGCTATGTGCCAGGTATTTATCATCTATTATCTAGTTTAGTCTCGTGGCAACTCTATTAGGTAGATGCTACTATTATTTCAGTTTCACAAGAGAGGAACCTGAGGCACAGAGTGGGTAAGCTGAAAGGCTAACAGCTAGACGGAAGTAGAGCTGGATCTGAGCCTAAGTAGAATAATTCCAGAGCTGCTCTCTTTGCTACTACGTTACATTGCGTTTTTGTGTGGAAAGTGTTCATAAAATATCTAATAACTGAACAAATGAATGATTGGTAGCTATGCCTAGAATGAACAGGAATGAAGAAATGAATGAAGCAGGCAAATCAGTTAGTAGGTTATTGCAATAATCTAGTTATCAACAACAAATTGAATTAGAGCGGTGGCAGTGGAAGTGGAAAACAAGGGCCAGATATGAGAGACAGTATTTTGTGAATATCAAGATTGTTGACTGATGGAAGGGGGGAGATGGGAAGTGGGAGGCATACCAGACATCACGGGATTCTTGGCAGTGCCTCAACAGAATTGGGGGAGTCAGGATGAGCTGGTGACTTAGATGGGTAGATTCTGAATTAGATTTTAGACATGTTGAAGCTGAGGTTGTGGTAGGGCCACTGTGCAGAAATGATCAGCAGATAGCTGGAGAAGCAAAATTGGACTGTCTCCAAAATCCTGGTGGATATTATTTAGCAGGATTGAGATAATAGTCCTCAATGTGCAATGAAATATTTGTATATCTCCTATCTATTTTTCAATGTATGTATCTCTCATCTGCTTTTAATTGTTCTGGGAAATCTCTTTTCTATTCTGTGAGGAAAACAGTTACAGTTATTATTTCAAATATTCAGGTCTCCCCACTTCATTAGGAACCATCTCATGTTATTAAATTACTGGTTTGATGTTGCCTTAAGTAAGGAAAATCCAATGGATGGCAAAAATAAGTATGGGTGCTACAGAGTATAAGAAAGTATACACTGAAGCATGGCTGGTGTCAATGCATTTTTAGATGCTGACACCATAAGAGCAAAAGCCAAAAGGGGTCTTTGTATCACTAGCAGTTCACAGGCTCTACGGAGGCTGCCTCACTTCTCAGTGTCTCATTCTTTATTATATGCAAAGCAAAGCTATTTGCCACATTCATCTCTCAGGCATCTTGAAGATGGATGTTAGTAAATTACATTGAAGTTCTCAGATAAAAGGTACTAAACAAAGAACGGATTCCATTTGCCCCCCCAAAGCAAATTATTAAATCTATACATGTCATTATCTAATAGTATTAAGTAAACATCCCACAAGGACACGACATTGAGCTGGACACGGAACAAGGTAAATTAGGCAAATACAGTCCCACCAGGAACTCAGGAATGTTTACATGTATATGAATAAAACTGTCATTAATATATTTTATTAGTTATTTAATATGAGTATGCAAATAAGTCCATTAGGAAATATTTTGCATTTTATTAATCCAGCATCTTAAATAATTATATTTAACCTCAAATGCTAATAAAGTTTATTTATTAAAGTGTATCTTCTATCTTAGTGCCTATGAAAGTTCCTTTTAGCATATCCATTTCTTAAAAAGTTAAGCCAATATTTTATCCACTGGACTTCTGTTCTGATCTGTTAACAAACCTAAACCTCATTATCCAAGAAAAGTAATGAGATAAAGGGGTCTATCCTTCTTCAGGGTTCTTTGTAATTCACATTAACGTTAATGGGAGCTGTGCACGCATATTAGGAGAAGAGAGTTTGAATCAAATAAATAAGCCTTTTGGTTGATACTCTATGTGGTCATTTTTTTATTGTGATAAGTATGACAAAATCATTTTACTGCTTTGGACAGCCGTAAACAGAGTTGCACAGCAATCAAGATTACATAGGGTAGGAGGGAAGGCACGGATGCAGCAATCAGATTTTTAAATGATTTTGAAAACAAGGTTCCTGTACATTTTCATACCAATTAACCCCATCCATGCCCTTGCCCCTCCATGAACATGTGCTAAAAAAATAGAATGATAAACAAACACTTGCAGATATGCTTGACAACTGGAAAATATTATTAAAGTCAGATATTAAGCGAACTCTGTGTGCTGGGCACCACGACAGCTCATCTGTCTTTGTATTCAGCCCATCAGATGAGTAGCCCACCTGTCTCTGGGTCCTCTTTTAGCTAAGAAATAAATGCCAACCAAACAATCCTAAATGTGCTTGATCTAAATTTAATCTATACTAAAATTTTAGTTATCATACTTGCATCTATCGCCATCATTTTATATCACTTTCCCTATTCACATAGCACTCTCTCTCATTTCTTTACATTCTCATGTTCACAATCTATCCATATTATGGTTCTAGTTTTTCTCTCTGCTGCTTAGTTGTAAGCCAAGAAAAGCAAGGATGTATAACACATAAACATATAAATATTATCAGCGATCACACCACTGGGTTTAACACAAGTCAATATCAGTATATTACAGTCTCTACTTTGCAATTCCATTATAGGCTCAACACCGCTGGTCATAAAAAGTGGTATTCTGGGCCCAGGCCTGTGATAGTAATAATGAAACAAAAGGGTCATTGCTCTTTCCAACCCAAATGAAAAATTAAAATTGCTAGGGCATTTAGCTCAAAGGAAAATTGGCAAATTAACAAAATGAAGAAACAAAATATTCATGGCTCACATTGTGAAAGAGAAAGTAAATAATTTAAGATGGGCTGAGGAGATAGAATTCAGAGTTACCAAAGAGATAAAAATTGAGCCTAACTCAATTCCAACATGGTTTAGCATCAACTTCTTTTCCTCTGTAATCATAGATAACCATGGAGAACAATGGACGGCTGCACGGGTGGTGGCCTTCAACATGCAAATATCTCCTTTTTGCCATGGTCATATATTTGTCTCAGTCTCAGTGTATGCAGCCATTTTACCTTGATCTGTAAGGCTCTCTGTTGTCAATGTATTTCTCTACCTAGCTTGAAGCTGAATTAAGAACTTTGACCCACTTTGGCATTCATTTTTCATCTGAAATTTCATGTTTCAAACCGGCCTCTACTTCATGAAGCAAAGCACCTTAACTCTAGCCTGTTGTTGGCCTCTTGCCTTTGGGGAAATGACTGTTAAAATTTCATTGGCCTGGCTACATTAGCTCAGTTACCCTTCATACCCATAAAGTTGAAGGGATACCCAGGCATTTTACAATCACTATCTGGAAAGAGGTAATGACAGGCTGTGGCCACATTACATTTATTGTACATGAGACCTGTAACAGCTGTTATGGGATCAAGGTAAAGAGGAGAAATGTATGACAGATGTCATGTTCCCTGGTGACTTAAGTATTCAGTCTCTATCTAACCTAATTTAAAAACCAAGTCAAATGTATCTTTATGAGTAATGTATTACAGGACAACTTCAGAGCAGCCTGATGAAATAACTATGAGCCACACATTAAGAATACCAAGTCCAAAATCCATCTATACACTCTGGGCTGAAATATGTAAAGAAAGAAAGAAAAACAAAACAAAACAAAAAACTGTTTTCTCCTTTTGAGTCCCTATTTGTATTCTGCAATAGAAGGTTTTGCTTTTCACCAAGTGATTAAATAGCCTTTGAAAACAGTTCATGGTTACACTGAGAAAGGGGTGACCCAAAGCTTATCAAATATAAATGATAGAATGATTTTAGCTATGTCATTTCTTTTTGTAGTTTATTATGCTAGGCGAGAGAATAGGCATCATGCTCACCTACATTACAAAATAGCAGTTAGAGGTAATCTAAAATCTGAAAGAAAAAGTTAGTGGGTTCCAGACGTATCTTGCTTGAGACAAAGGTAATATTTGACGGTCTTGGCTGTCTGAAGTGGAGCCAGAGGGGGAAGACAAGAGGTAATGTCTATCATTCCATAAAAAAAGATATACAAATAGCCAAGAAGTATATGAAAAACTGCTCAGTGATATCACTAATCATCAGGGAAATGCAAATTAAAACCACAATGAGACATCACCTCAAACTTGTTAAAATGGTTATTAACGTAAACATGAAAGATAAGTGTCGGCAAGGATGTGAAGAAAAGGGAGCCCTTCTAACACTGTTGGGAATGTAAATTATTACAGCCATCATGGAAAACAGTGTGGACGTTACTCAAAAAGTTAAAAAGAACTACCATATACTCCAGCAATATCACCATTAGGTATTTAAAGGACATGAAATTGGTAGGTCCAGAAGATATCTGCACTCTCATGTTAACTGCAGCACTATTCACAACAGTCAAGACGTGGAATCAACTTAAGTGCCCATCAGCAGGTGAATGGATAAAGAAATGTGGTATAAACACACAATGAAATATTATTCAGCCAGTCAGGCACGGTGGCTCATGCCTGTAATCCCAGCACTTTGGGAGGCCAAGGCAGGCGGATCACGAGGTCAGGAGTTTGAAACCAGCCTGATCAATATGGTGAAACCCTGTCTGTACTAAAAATACAAAAATTAGTTGGGTGTGGTGGCAGGCACCTGTAATCCCAGCTACTTAGGAGGCTGAGGCAGGAGAATTGCCTGAACCCAGGAGGCGGAGGTTGCAGTCAGCCGTGATCATACCACTGCACTCCAGCCTGGATGACAGAGTGAGACTCTGTCAAAAAAAAAAAAAGAGAGAGAGAGAGAGAGAAAGAGAGAGAGAGAGAGAGAGAAAGAAAGAAAGAAAAAGAAAGACTATTCAGCCATTAAAAAGTAGAAAATCTTGTCATTTGCAGCAGCATGGATGAACCTGGAGGACATTATGTTACGTGAAATAAGTCAGACACAGAAAGACAAATACCATATGACCTCACTTATATGTGAGGTGTATAAAGGTCGAACTCATGGAAACAGAATAGAATGATGGTCACCAGAGGCTAGGCTATTGGAGGCGTTGAAGAAATGTTGGTCAAAGGACACAAACTTTCAGCTAGACAGAAGGAATAAATTTAAGCAATCTATTATTCACCATGGTGACTACAGTTAATAACTCTTGTACTTGAAACTTGTTAAAAGAGTAGATTTCCCAGCACTTTGGGAGGCTGAGGCGGGTGGATCACGAGGTCAGAAGATCGAGACCATCCTGGCTAACATGGTGAAACCCCACCTCTACTAAAAAAAAAAATGTAAAGAATTAGCCGGGCGTGGTGGCGGGCTCCTGCAGTTCCACCTGCTTGGGTGGCTGAGGCAGGAGAATGGCGTGAACCCGGGAGGCGGAGCTTGTAGTGAGCCAAGATGGCGCCGCTGCACTCCAGCCTGAGTGACAGAGCGAGACTCCGTCTCAAAAAAAAAAAAAAGAGAGTAGATTTTCAGTGTTCTCACCACAAAAGAAATAAGTACGTGAGGTAATGGATATGTTAGCTTGTTTTAGCCATTCCACATTCTATATATATATATTAAAACATTGTGTTGTATACCATAAGTACAGTTTTTACTTTCCAATTAAAAATAGATGATAGATAGATAAGAAGTAATGTCTATCAAGTCGGCACTATATTGACAGCTTTGCTTACCTAAACTGTTTAACTTAAATTTCACAACAATGGGGAAAGGATGTGTTATTATACTTAGTTTGCTGATGAGGAGGTGACTGAAACTCAAAGGGACTCATGAAGGCCACAGAGCTTGTAAGGGAAAGATTTTTAATTAGGTTCAGCATTACTTTGGTGGTAGTGAAGGCCACAGAGCTTCTAAGGGACAGATTTTTAACTAGGTTCAGTGTTAATTTGGCTAATTTGGTGGCGTGTGTTTGTGGTGGTAGTGGTAGGTGTGATGTGTGTGTAGGAGTGTTCTTTCTAAAATAATTCACAGCAGGATGTCTTTATATAGAATTCCCCTAGTTTAAATAAAATAGATAGTATATTTTAGAATAAAATGAAGTAAACATATATGCCTTAGAATCTGCGAAGCTTAGGAACAAAAAGTTGATGCCTCTAGATTGTTAAAAATACCTTTGCTTCAAGGGTTCATGATTTAGCTTTGTCTGATGCTCCACTATGTAGAAACTGAACGAGTCTATCTTTGAGGTATGCCTGCATTATCTGAGTTGAGAAGAAACAATAAAGAATATCCAGCTGATGGCGTAGAGGAACAGAGTTGATCCAATCACCTGCAAACCAAGTTCACCATTTACACTACTGTCCACCTATCTCAGAATGTTTACCACAGGTATCCTAGGGCTTTGTGTACTAAAACAGACACAGTTTGGGTTAGTTTTTTGTTACAGCTCTATGTGGAGTTGGTTTAAAAATAACCTTCCCATATTTATATGTTGTACAAAAGAAAACAAAAGCAGGCATAAAGTGATTTGGCTTTGGTACCATAGTGTGCTAAATTCTGATAATGTATCTGCTGAAAATTCAGTGTAGCTTGGGCAGTGTGCAGTGTGAACTCTATTCTGCTGTTAGACCGTCACCAAGGGTGGGATGACACCATTCTTTCTGCTTTACCTTTTTCATAGCACCTACTACAATTTGGAATCATATCAATTATTTTGGATTAGTTGTTTATTCTCTCCCCTTCACTGGAATGTAAATTCCATGAGAGCCATGGCCTGGATGTCTTGCTTGACACCATGTAAATTGACCGTTGATTCCCTCGAGCTGATGGGGTACTGGATTGTCCCTGAAATATCTAGTGAATATCTCCTTCACTCCCTGGGTAATCCACTGTTACAAATAGTTTATGTGTTTATGTAATTTTTTTTTTTTTTTGAGACACTCACTTTGTTGCCCAGGCTGGAGTGCGGTGGCGCCATCTCTGCTCACTGCAAGCTCCGCCTCCTGGGTTCACGCCATTCTCCTGCCTCAGCCTCCCAAGTAGCTGGAACTACAGGCGCCCGCCACCACGCCCGGCTAATTTTTTGTATTTTTTAGTAGAGACGAAGTTTCACCATGTTAGCCAGGATGGTCTCAATCTCCTGACCTGGTGATCCACCCACCTTGGCCTCCCAAAGGGCTGGGATTACAGGCGTGAGCCACTGCACCTGGCTGCTTTTGTTTTAATCTCACCACAATGAACTCAAAATTGTCTTTTATCCTTCCTTCTTTATTAAGACAGGAAAAGTGCTGTTAAAGCAGGACTTGGTTGCTCTGTGTCAAGTGCCTAGAGCAGTGCCTGACACAAAATAGGGCTTTAATAAATTAACTGATAAGTTGATTTAATTAATTACAATAAATTAATAAATATAGCATAAAAATAATTATTAATATGCTTGGCAAGGACAAGGCTTTCAATAAATGTTACTCATCAAATGATATGGGCAAATAAATTTTAAAAGCAAAGATGAAGTTCCTATTGGCAGGGTTTGCACTTGTTTTCTCATTAGTCTAGTAAAAAGGAGTTTGCAAGGCATAATTCCTTTTAGGACCAAATTTTATAAAAGGTGTAGAAAAAGGAATCTGAACCATATCAAACCTTTCCACTCAGTGTCCAAAATAAGTTCACAGTTCAAAGGTTTTTGAAGTGAGTGGCCCATAATACCAAAAAGAGACAACAGCAGCTATTATATTAAAAAATGGATTTGAACATAAATCTATGACAGAATTTAGTTTAAGTAACATGGGGATTGACAAGGTTATTAACTAAGAAATCAGAAACTAATCTCTGGGTTTTCCACGTTAGACAAGGTAAAATTTTCTTAGTCAAAGGATATTTCTCTTTGGCTCCTAGAAAAATCTGCTAGGCTCCAGGAAGGTGGCCTAGGACTGACAGCAATGGGCTTGTCTTTGAAAGGAGCTGGAGCTTCATCCTTTGGCTGAAAGGGATTATGAATGGTCTTTCCGCAGGTTAGTGCCATAAAGAGCACAATGTGTATGGAAGTCAAACACATAATGAAAAAATTTAAGCACAGAGCATACAGAGAAACTACAAAATTGGTAGGCCCTTGAGCTGCATAATTTTCCACAACAATAATAATTCATGGCCTATATAAGAACCATACTTGAATCATGCAAGGAGATAATTCTGAAATCAACAAAGTATAAGCATATTGGAATTAGACAACATGGACAAAGATATTAATTAAAGACATCCTCTATACTTTTTTTTCAAAAGGATCAAGAGTAGGTTAAATTAAGAAGCTAAACTATGCTACTACATATTATTGACACAAATGGACCAGCTAACATCAGAAAAGTGCAAACACTTAGCTTTTCACAAACAAGAACAGGAACACCGCTAAGGCATTCACACTTTCATGATGCAGGCCTTGGTGAGGACAAGCAGGCAGGATTTAAATCTTCACTCACCCCCTTGGCCAGGTGCCATTCTACATAGTGTAACTGCATGACCCATCCCAAAACCCTATCTTCAGAAATGCAGATAATGGAAAAAATAATACATATTTCAAACACACATCTAACTCCAAGAGAACCTTAAAGCAATCAATCTTTTTTAAATGAGAAAGAAACTAAGTCAATAGCATCTGAGCAACAGATGAGAATTAAAGCAAAATCTGTTGGCTAATGGTAACAGCTTTGTGTTCTTTGTTGTTGAAAATGTGCATGTAGCAGTAACTCCAATATGCTCACAAACTCAGATGCAAAAGGCTATGGAAAACAGTTGCTATTTTTACACGGAAGATAAAATCAAACACCACCTTTCAAATCTTAATTTTGCTAAAATCGTGGAAAGAAACAAAGCCCGAGATGCTAAATGTCTAAAGGATCCAGGACCTGTGATTTCTACTATATGAAAATACAGAATATATTGGACAATAAAAGGGAAGAACCAGCACTGTATTATGGGCAATGAAGTATGAACCTGCCAAATCAATCATCTAAAATAAAATATAAAGTTAAGGTTTAATTTAGTAATATTCTAGAAAATGGGATATGTGAAGCTCTAACAGTTTTTATATTTATAGACTATTTTAGTTAAATCTTTTAATAGTGTTTTTTGTTAACACCTTAAAGAAAAAACTTTTCCTTATATATTACTATGATATTTTAAAAGCAGTAAAAATAATTATGATGATAACTATTATTAGTTTTCAATTTGATGCTGTAAGAAATTACAACAGTGGTTCAAAGAACACAACAGGGCTAAACTCAAGGGGTTCAAGGAGTTGTTAGGCTGCATTCCTTTCTACTGCTCCCCAGAGAGAATCCATTTCCTTGCCCTTTCCAGTCTCTAGAGGCTGCCCACATTTGTTGGCTCATGGTCCCCTCCCTCCATCTTGAAAGCCGGCAGCACTACATTTCTCTGCACCTCACTTCCACAGTCACCTTTTCTTCTTTTACTTTTAAGGCCCCTTGTGATTACATTGGGCATATTGGGGAAAATGCAGGATAATCACCTTATGTTCAGGTCAACAACCTTAATTCCATCTGCAACCTTAATTTTCCTTGTCATGTAACATAATATTTACACAGGTACTGGGGCTGGGATGCAGACACCTTCAGGGGTCATTATTATGTTGACTACAATAATTAACATTTATTGAATGTTTATTGCTTGCCAGGCACAGGTCTAAGCATGTTACATCTAATAAAATATAATTCTCATAAAAATGATAATTCTATTATGCTTCTCATGTTTCAGATGAAGAAACTGAGACAAAAGCAGTTAGGGAACTTGCTCAGTGTTACAGAAGTGAAAATTAGAGAAACCAGGATAGAACTCAGAAAGTACGTAGGCAGAGCCTGTAATTTTCACCTCTCAACTCCATCCCTTCAAAGACAAAATTCTTATCTAAATATATTGCAATTACTTGTTGTCATTATCATCAAGATGGTTAACTCACAGTTCATAAATTCTGGCAATCCTAATAATTATCTAGAATATGGGCAAGTTTAAAATTCAAAATGGCAACTGGAAGGACAGAGTCTACAGAGGCCATCAGGACAAATACCTATTGGCATTTACTAGACTATAGATCATATTCAATAATGCATGGGAGGCCATTATTTGAGCTCCTGGAGTAGGCCACGACAGACCAGACCAAACCAGAATAGAGTCACTCATGCTATGTGCCATATAATCAAATTGAACTTAGAAATGGGTCAGTTTCCCAAAATATGGGAGATTCCCAGCAACCAATCAAAGGAGGACCAGGGACATGAACTGGAATGATAAAGTCCCTCTACTTTAACCCTATAAGGAATGCAATTTGGAAATGAGCAATCCTCTTTTTGTTCCTTGTTTTTGCCTTCTTCAGTCTTGTTCTGCCTATGAAGCTCACACCTTCTGCTCATCTCACTTAAGTGCCTTTCTATTCTATAGATGGGATGTGGACCAATTTATGAATCACTAATAAAAGCCAATTCAATAGTTAGAACTCAATTTGCTGAAATTTTGTTCTTTTTATTTTAATTTTAAGTTTTTGAGATGGGGTCTTACTCTGTTACCCAGGCTGGAGTCCAGTGAAGGGATCATGGCTCACTGCATCCTCTACTTCCCAGGCTAAGTCAATCCTCCCACCACATCAGCCTCCTGAGTAGCTGACACTATAGGCACATGCTACCACATCCAACTAATTTGTTTATTTTTGCTTTTTTTGTAGAAATGGGGTTTTGCCATGTTGTTCAGGCTTGTAACTCCTGGGCTCAAGTGATCTGCCCACCTCAGCCTCTCAAAGTGCTTGAATTACACGCCTGAGCCACTATACTTAGCTGAATTTTTTTTTTTTTTTTTTTTTTTTTTTGAGATGGAGTTTCGCTTGTGTTGCCCAGCCTGGAGTACAATGATGTGATCTTGGCTCACCTCAACCTCTGCCTCCCAGGTTCAAGTGATTCTCCTGCCTTAGCCTCCCAAGTAGCTGGGATTACAGGCATGCGCCACTACGCCTGGCTAATTTTGTATTTTTAGTAGAGACGGGGTTTTTCCATGTTGGCCAGGCTGGTCTCGAACTCCTGACCTCAGGTGATCCGCCCACCTTGGCCTCCCAAAGTGCTGAGATTACAGATGTGGGCCACTATGCCTGGCCGAAATTTTGGTTTTTAATCGTCAGATACCTATTATGACATCAGGCCTGCTGGGGTAACCTCAGCCCAGGTGATAGCAGGACCTTAGCAAGTCTTGTCATAACACATCCAGGGGCAACATCACTCCCAAGATTTTTGAGCATGAGAAACCCTGCTTGGCATTTCATGAGCACTGGAAATGTAATGGGAAGGCTCACTGGTGTGAGGATTATTTGTATTCCCTAAATGTCACTTATATATGGAATGATAGAACTTTCCTTCCTATGTGGAAATTTCAGTTGATGATCACTAAATGAGAACAATTGGTAATAAATACACCTAGCATTCTTAAATGAGATATCTCCTAAGGGTTTCATAAGAGGTGGCCAAAATGGCCCCTAAACCATCATCTCCCATCATTCACCTTCAGCCCATAGAAGTATAGTGATCAATTGATTTGAGAAGAAATTGTAGGAGTAAAGACAGTCATAGAAAGGGGTACTTCTCAGGGAATTTGGAGGTAATTGTATAACAGGAGATTGTCACCCCACTTCCTACTTTTTTATTTTGTGACTTGCAAAAATTGACTGCCTCCTCCCTTCCCCATGCATGACAGCATTCTTGGGAGAGTCTGATGTGTGTTCCTGGAGGAAGAGGCCCAGAGTGGTACGGGACGTGCCTGGAGAAGTCTGAAGATGCGAGGCTGGTTGGAACATCTCTATGACGGGGTGAGGAGGAGCGGAACAGTGGGAACAAGCTGTACTTGCATCATTTGGAGGGTGGGAGATCAGGAACTCTAGAAAGCCAGGTAGATGCTGTGGCTCTAAGTTAGGCTAGAGCTGTCTCAAACTGGCACTGTCCAAGAAATCTACCAATTGGGGTAAGGAGACTCAGGGGTATATGTCTGAGGTCAGAGGCTTAGGGGAATAGGTTATTGTGAAAATGACCTACATTAGTGACTGGTATAGTAAGGAGCACTCTAAGAAAATCCACAAAAGTAGCCACAAAGGTTCCTTGATGGCCAGATTATACCAGATATGCCAGTTAAGTAAAATTCTATCCTATTGAATCATGTCTTTCTTTGTCTCCTGGTTCCAAAGACTGAGAAATGGGAGAAGGTAGAATCCTGCCTCCCACCATACCATAGGATGCACCTTGTGGTTCAGGTCCAACAGACAGAAAGGAAGAAAGCTTTCATTTACATTGGATTGAACATTTTAGCCCCCGACAAACAAGTTGCTTTGTTTTTTTTTTTTTTTTTAACCCAAAAGTGACCAGAAAGCTATCAGCCAGAAAGCTGAGATGTCAGGGTGTGGAGAAGGCAGCCTCAACAAGGCATACTTGAAGGGGAGAGAAGAAACAGAGCTATTTTCTGACTGTGCCATGTTGAGCCCTGTCTAGTGAATGAATGTATAGCACATGAAATCTTGTCTCACAACTATGCTGGGTCAGTAGAGCAAGTATGCTGGCCTCATTTTAAAAGTAAGGAAAATAAGGCTCAGGGAAGCTAAGCAATGTGTGTGAAGCCCCATTGCTCATGTGTGGAGAGTCATGGATCCAGACTGGGGCATCTAGCCCAGACCCAGTGACATCTCCCCTGTATCACAGTACCTCTGGAGGTGACAAGTGATGTGCCCGGCCACTGCACACCTAGAGTCACAGAGGAATGAGGTTCATCTACCCTGACTCCCCTGCTTCAAAAGAGGTATTCCAGAGGTAACACGTAGGGCTTCCCCGCCTCTCACTTTCCCTGTGCTGCCACAGGAAGTATTTATTTTCATAACACGTTGGTACAAAGGACTGCAGGCATTGTCCATGCCTCTACTAAGCATTGGCCTTTCTTTTATGGTGCAATCATAGCTCAGCCTTGAACTACTGGGCTCAAGCCATGTTCTGGCCTCAGCCTCCTGAGTACTTGGGACTACAGGCATGCACCACTGTGCCTGGCTAATTTTTTTTTTTCTTAGAAATAGGGTCTCCTGCCTGTAACCCCAGCACTTTGGGAGGCCAAGGCAGATCACTTGAGGTCAGGAGTTCAAGACTCCTGGCCAACATGGCGAAACTCCACTCTACTAAAAATACAAAAATGGGGCCGGGCGCAGTGGCTCAAGCCTGTAATCCCAGCACTTTGGGAGGCCGAGACGGGCGGATCACAAGGTCAGGAGATCGAGACCATCCTGGCTAATAACACGGTGAAACCCCATCTCTACTAAAAAAATACAAAAAACTAGCCGGGCGAGGTGGCGGGCGCCTGGGAGGCGGAGCTTGTAGTGAGCTGAGATCCGGCCACTGCACTCCAGCCTGGGCGACAGAGCGAGACTCCGTCTCAAAAAAAAAAAAAAAAAAAAATACAAAAATGAGCTGGGCGTTGTGGTGTGTGCCTATAGTCCCAGCTACTCAGGAGGCTGAGGCAGGAGAAACGCTTGAACCCAGGAGGCGGAGGTTGCAGTGAGCTGAGATTGCGCCACTGCACTCCAGCCTGGGCAACAAAGTGAGACTGTCTCAAAAAAAAAAAAAAAATAGGGTCTCCCTAGGTTGCCCAGGCTGGTCTTGAACTCTTGGGCTCAAACAATCCTCCCAGCCCCCCAAAATACTGAGATTACAGGCATGAGCCTCTGTGCCTGGCACAGTGTTGACCTTTCTTTGACAACAAACTTAAGACAGTGTCCTGTCATCACTGTGAGGTTCCCCAAAAAGCTCCTCTGCCTCTGCAGAAAGAGAACAAGTACAGTCACAGTTGAGAGCTGTATGCATTTAGCTGAATATGAGGGAAAGTACGCACTATTTTCTGGGTACAGACAAAGGAGTGATTTCACCAGGAGAGACAAAATGAGAAACAAACCCAACTTTGCCTTCAAAGCAGGACCATACCTCAGCATGGCGCTGAAGCCCTTCTTCTTTATTTTCCTTTCTGGATCTTCATTCTCCTCTTTGCACTTTTTCTCCTTGACTTTCAATTTGCCCTTTTCCTTTTTCTTCTCCTTCTCTTTCGTTTTTTTGACTTTCCTGGCTTTATTTTCCATGTCCTCTAGCTCTGAGTTCCCCTGAGGGGCAGATTCACAATTCAGAGCTCCTTGGCCGGAGTGAGAGCTCTTATCAGACAGACCGTCTGTACAGAGAAAAAATAATCAATACCCATGGTCAGGGGCACATGCAGTTAGTATATAGAGAAACACTCACATGGAAAATGCTAAAGAATGAATAACAGCACTCTGGAGTTCTACCCTTCCATGTGGTTACTTGTGCCCTTTGAAGATCTGACTGCCTAAATCTGGTTACTTCGAGTAAGATTTGATGCTGGGAGTGGGGACGACTGGTTGCTTAGCTGGTAGTATGAAAGGCTTGATATGTGTTCAAGCAGTAATCTCTCTGAAAGCTGGCTTGTTAACCTTGATCAGCTCAGAAAGTTCGCATGCTGGGAAACAAACAGGGTGAGGAGGGAGTTTTCAGTACAAAATATCCCAACTGCTTCTACCCAATTAATGCAGTCAGTCTTTGGATTGATGCTGCCTCTAATGACTCGAATGAGAATGTCAAGAAATGCATACTTAGTGCTCCTACCCTAAGGGTAAATGACAGTTGGCCCTTGTAGAAAAGTGAAGGAGAACATTTCTTTAGCCTTGCACTGTAAAATAAATTGCATATTGCAGTCTCCAATTCCATGTTCGTTAAGCCAAAGGGCAAAACATATCAGGAAAATGAATTACTTTTAATATCAAAAATATAATTGTGATCCTTAAATCATTTTTTTCTGTAGTTAAGCACACATTCTTGCCCGTGATTTGCAGATAACAATGAGATGAGAAAGCCATTTAAGGAAGCATATTGTCCTACCAGCTTCTATTTCTTCGGGTCCATCGTAGGATTTGTCAATGGCTGCTCTAAAGCTCTCATTGCAGCCTCGGCCTCGAACCATGTGTGGCCGGGGCCTGTGAAAAGGAAGGTCATTCTTCCGGACCTCGGCCACCGCAGTCTGCAGACTCTCCAAGGAACTGGACTTTTTCAAACCCAGAGTTGGACCAAAATCTTTGCTTGGAGATTCTGGAAAAGAAAGGACAAAAGGTCACCCCTCCTCTAATGGGGCAGTGTGGTGTAATCCTATTGTTCTAAGAATATTTCTGTCTGGACATCCCAAAAAAGGGGTGTTAAGTGGGTGGGAGTTGGGGTTATATTCCAGCTTTGCCACCTTTTGTGACCTCGAACAAGTGGTTTGACTTCTCTGAGCCTCCGTTTCCTTTTCTAGAGCTGTGATAAGATTTAATATGACTATATGTACATTCCTATGTAGAAGTGTCTATGCATGTGTGTCTATAGGTATATACACACACATATGAATTTGAAAGGTTGTAGCTGTTTATAGAGACTATATATGAGTGTGAATGAGAGTGATTTCATATATGTGAGTATACACACATACACACATGCATACTCACGGACACACACAAACATACCAAGCACCTAACATGACGAGAGCTTATCTTCCAGTATCGTCCTAGCACTCCCACACCTGACAGCTTTTATCATTGCCATGGTTGCTCATGTGATTAGTAAGGAACATACTGGGCATGGAAATAAAAGAACATTGAAGTGACTGTGATTTCTGTAATTAAACACTTTACCTTACCCTACTGGCTATTAATGTATGGTAACTGCAGTTTATTTAATCAATCAATCAATAATGCAAAGCAAGAAAGAAAAGAACTTTTCCATGTTGATGCTATTGTTCTGAATGTATTCCTGTTTGGGTATCTAGAAAAGGGACAACCTTTTAATGCAATGTAAAATTATAAAACAGAAAATATAAAGCACAACTGAATCTGAATCATCTCTTTTCTGGTATATAATGTTTTTCATTTGTGCGGTTTGCCTTGGCCTCCACCTGCCCCCTCCCACTCCATTCCCTGACCTCCATCCCCACCTCCAGCTAGTCTCCCAATTATCAATAACAGGATTAGGTTATATAAATATTAGCAGCACAAGGATTATCTTTAAGATGGAAGGAATTCTTTCAGGGCTCTTGTTTCTACAGTCAAAGCTTTTCCACCAGAAACACAGCTCATGTTCCTTTCCAGTTACGAAGGAAACTACTGTCATGAAGAGGCTAGACTTGCATTTCTGGAAATAAACGACTGTGTCATTTATCAATAGATGGAGTATTTATTAAGAATTATGTATGTAAAGTACCTACTTCAATGTTAGCACCTAGCAAGGCTCAATAAACGGCACTACCTTTTATTACTATCATCATTATTTTTGCTTCTACTATCACTGCCACTATGAACACTACTAGCAGCTTCACACAGGATTAA
The DNA here is from genome assembly GCF_008728515.1 of Papio anubis. NCBI lineage: Eukaryota > Metazoa > Chordata > Mammalia > Primates > Cercopithecidae > Papio > Papio anubis. Next base: position 89,206,210 of record NC_044985.1, on the reverse strand, counting down.
GGAATACAAAAAGAAGTACAACAAAGCTCTGATGTATATATATATATACCCCTGTGAAGTGAAATAGCAATACGCACCTTTTCCTATGATCTGAACGTGTTAAAAATAGTCAACATAATGACAATAATCCTAATAGCTAACAAAGCATGGAGTGCTTACTCTGTGTTAAGCACTATTCTAAATGCCTCACCCACAGTAACTTACGATAATCCTTATAGTTGCTACTGGTACTACCGTTAGCCCCATTTTACAGATTCAGAAATTGAGGCACACAGCATTGACATAACTTGTCTGAAGTTACACACTTAATAAGCATCCAGACCAGGAGCTGGGCCGAGGCAGCCTAGTTCCAGCTTTTCTGCTGTGTACCATGTACTTTACTGTCTAAAGATGTATTTGCTCTGCACCCTCTATCTGATTATGGTCAAATAGCTTAAACTGCCCTACATTTTCCTCATTTCTAAAATAAGAATATTAGGCTAGATTAACCCTGGAGCCTTGTCAAGTAGGCAAATTGCAAAAATTGGATATTGCTTTATAGTTTCATCATTAACTTACAGGAGACAACTTTGCACTTTGAACAATATACAGGATGACAATAAACATTGCATTTTATAAACCCTACTGGCTATTAATGTAGGGTAAGTGCAATTCAATATTCAGTAAATTCAACAGAGTATATTCAATAAGTGCAACAGAGATAAGACTAAGCCAAAAAAAAACAAGAAATTTCAGGGACAAATTTCAGGTGTTATTTGCAAGTCATAAATACTGAGGATATGTTACTATTAAATCCAGAAAGAGGCATATTTTTTATATTCCCAGGAAGGAAGATAAGTTGAAGAAACAGAAATTGAATAAGATCATTTCTGACAAGAAAACAAAAGGCATCACAGAGGTTTGGGGGTATTGAAGCAATAGTAAAAGCTTTGGAGTTTACAGAAAATATTTTATAATATCAACCCCTAGGGATGTCTGACATGAAGTTTGGTGAGAACATGAAGATGAAAACTATCCGAGAAAGCCCTGATTCTCTGCCAGCAATAGCAACCATCTTTTATTTATTAATTGCCATTCAGGAGATTACATTAGAGCCCAAACTGTAAGCATTCACGTCAACCTTTAGCAATAAATTCTGGGGAACATGAAAGTGAATAAATCGTCCAAGATAGAAGGCACGTTATCTAAAAGGAGCTCATGTGAAGCTCAGCAAGAAGTCATAGCTAAGAAGAAACAAATACACTGTTTCTCATTCTAAGCAAACTGAACATTAAGGATTCATGGATTTTGCAAGATTAATAGAGTTGACAATTAATTCACTCTGTATAAATAGAAGTCACAAAGTAGAAGTACTAACTGATGTTGGGCAATATTACAACCTAGCTCTACTGGATGTAATACATGGTAATATTAAAAGCAGAAAGGGTGGTTGAGTCCTTAGGTTGTAAATGTAGACTCTGGAGTTTTCAGGATTGGAAAAATAATTCTGTTTATTCCTGGAGAATGCACAGAATGTAGCTGTAGAATAGGGACTGATGTTAGAGAAGAGAACCAAAATCAGGGAAGTCCTTATAAGGATTTACAGATACAGTGAACTGGGGCCTCTGACAAGGACCTTCTCCAGGGATTCCCATGTCTTTCATATGTTTGAGGTCTCCTACAGAAGGTCAAGGTTACCTGCCATGGAAGGGGCATCAGTGTTAAATTCCAACAAAACACTTGGAATAAAATATCCTCCCTGTAAAGACTGTGTGGAGTACAATAAATTGCCACATTCAATCCCTCTTCCCTACTCCTACTCTCACCAATTTCAGTTTAGGTTGATGGTGCGTAGAAAATTTTACAGCTTTTAAAATGAGAAGATTCACTGTCTATGTCTAGCCTCACCATTTACACAAATCACATTTTTTTCTAGGTTTCCACTAAAAGCAGGGGTCTCAAGAAGAGGTCTCTTTTGAGTGAGTAATTTATTGAAATCGAAACCTCAGCCACTCGATCCCATTGAAGTTATCCCAAAATATGATGACTCTTCATATTTTCATCTGTAGCTGATGCGATACTGGTTGTGGCTTCTACGTCCATGTTCTTTAAGATCAAGATGAACGGATCCTCCCCTCACAAACACGAGCTCAACATACACAAGATTTGTGAAACAGATGACACACAATTATCAAGGGTGCTAAAAGAAGGATGTCACATAAAAATTATTCTCAAGGTGGTATAATAAAAACATTCTTAATGTCAGGTGCCAAATTTTCTCTCAAAATTATGGCCTCATATAAAAATGCCACAATTTTTATTTTTTTTAAAAAAAGATGTTATAGCACTTTTAAAGATTCCATCTGTTTCCAAATGAAGGATTGGCTTGACATGGTCCTATATAGAGTAGAGAGAAATTTCAGGGCCACGTCTTCTGGACAAATCAATCCTCAGATACATCCCCTACTACACTCCATTCCCAAAAATACAGCATTATGAAAAGTGAACACACACACACACCCCAAGACTAAAGAGTTAAAGAAGCTGTGCCAGGCAAAATGCCCACCATGTCTCCTGTAGGCATAAAAAGGGTGGCAAAAGGCCCATGAGAGAGCTACCACCTAGTTGGAGAGGTGCCACTATGAAACTGATTCTTAAGATGCTGAGAAACCGCTGCCCCAGCCTTCTAGGTATTATAGAAAGCCTCATTTCAACATGTTATGAACCAGAAGGTCCTTCCTGGAGGACAGTTTGGATGTGGACCTTGGTTTCTCTGACTCAGTCTTGGATTGCTGCCCTTGCCTTACAGCTGAGCACTGCTGTTGCTTCTCCACAGGCAGATGATTTGAATAATAGAGAATAAAACTATCTAGAGGGTAGTGGTTAATACTGAAGGATTAAAAGGAGGCTGTAGAATATCCAAACATTCCCTGCTCTGCTAATTACTTCTTGAGTTAATAACCTCTTTGTGCCTCAGTTCCCTTATCTATAAAATTGAGGATAAGAAAAGCATAGAAGGGTGCCTGGCATTTCATGAGTGCTCATAAAGCATTGGTGATCATTACTGTCACAGTCACTTTTGTACCATCTCTAAACATTTCAATGAGTGAAATCTTAGATTTGGTGCAATCCATCATTGAATTATTAAATACGACCATGCATTCTACAAACAGCTGAAAAGGACTTCATAAAAAATGCTGTCTTTATTATTCGAAAAGGGAAACAACTCCTTAAATTTTTTTCAAACAATTAAACTCCTTAAATTGTTTTTTCAAACAATGCCTTACATTTCTTCTATTGACATAGGTATATATATGTTCATCTGTTCATCACATATAGAGGCTATTGTGATAAGATAGATTAATATTGGAGTCTTAGTTGCCCTTCTCCTTAGGCTATAATCACTTAATTAGTCTGAGATTTAATTGGCAATGTTTGAACTTCCCACTTTAGCATTAAAAATCTCACAATAAAAGAATGCCTTAATCCAGAAGACCAGTAATTGGATCTTCTATTATTGATGAAATTGCTTCCAATACACCCATATTAAAAAATGAGAAATAATTTTAGGGAAGGTATTCACTTCCAGATACATGGCAAGTTTTTCTCCCAGCTAGAGCCTTATAATTAACAAATACTTATGATAAATTAACAATAAATAATGTATTAATTTGTACATTTCAATAACATCAATGGCCCTCAAGGCACTTAGTGAAAATTAATTAAGTTACAGTCTTTCCTTCTAAAATAAAGGGATTGTTTCCCATCGTAAATTAGGGATAAAGATTATTATAACGCCATCCAGGGGTCACAGCATGAGACCTGGGAAGGCTGAGCATTTGTCAAGATAGCTTGCTTTTATTATCAATTTGGCCTTGCCTTATTATGAGCAGTCAACTTGGACAAACACAATAGAAATGCCTTTCCTGCTGCATGGGGAGCTGTGATGTGAAATTAATAAATGTAAAACTCTTTGAATACAAAATTATTGTAAATTCCAAGTAGGAGGCACAACACCACTTTATTCTCCCACATATTTCACTTTGTCTTTTCATTTTAGATTACATTTACTGAAAAATTTCTGTGTTTGATTTTTTTAAAGTAGATTTCCTAGAGGCAAAATGTCTTATATGCTTTACTTGGTATCATTGCAAATCCATTAGCCTTTAAAAAATTCTCTGTAATATCCAAATGTATAATTTCCCAAGTTATGTTATCTGTGTTAACTGTGTTCATAATGGGCCTAATTACCTTCTTGCCTATCACAGTGTTCCAAATATTGATCATCATTCCAAGCTTATCACAGTGCCCTGTTTCCTATTCATTACCATAGGGCATAATGCAATTTGGCTTTACATTATCTGCTGTCATTTGGGTCTCAGTTCTTTTACTGGCAATTTCCAAGTTCTCCAAGAGTGGAATTTTTCTTTTAAGTCTCACAAATCCCAGGGTCTTTAATCGTTTCCTGAAATTTACATCAAAATGTTCAATAATGAACTTCTCATTAAGATTCATACATTTGCATAATCTCCCCTACCCTATCTTCAAACACTTTATTTTAAAGTGAAACTATCCAGAGAAAATATGGGAAGATTATGCGAACAAATAAATTCCTTGATTATGAGTATGGGCATGGCCCTTCAAGTGTGTTCAAATGTTTGCCAAGTATTGCTATACACTTTAATTTTCTTTACTAAAAGTTCCTTCTTTCACAAAGAAATAGTCAAAATTTTATGCCATGTTTAGGTTTCCTTCCTGAACTCAGATTATGTCCCCAAAATGTTACAAATAGTGAATTCATTACACCAAAAATATTCTCATGACATTTTTCTTTCTTTTCTTTTTTTCTCTATCTTACAGATAAGAAAATGTACTCCATGGTTCAACTTAGTGGTTGAACTATTTCTAAAAATACATATATAACTTTATCTGTAGGTAGATTCTGTTAGGGCAGCTGAGGAACCCAGACAACACCAATCCCAGCATGCTGGTGTGTTTTAATCTTCTGTTTTCATTCTTTCCTCCCTTAGAAAGACTCTACTGGATTAAAAAAACAAAACAAGCAAACAAAAAAATAAAAAGTTGCATTCAAGAAAATAACTGAAAAATTAAGTACACAGCTTTGGTCTCCAGAAGAGACATGTGGGTACTTACAGGAAAACACTACCTTTATTATTTACATAAGTAACAGAATACTCATTTGAGGGTCAAATAAATGGACCAGTGTGGGAAACTTTCTTACCTGTGATACAGGATCAAAAAATGTTACCTACCTTTCCTAGACTTACTGAGTTTTGTATCCTCAGTACAGAGATCTACTACACAAACCTTCGCTGGAGGAAAAAAGGAACATGAAGGTAAAGGGTACTTACAACACTGGGATGCCCCTTTTCTTCAGTGCTGTGAGGCTGCACAAAGTTTTACATGGAGAAACACAGACCACAATTGCTTCACTTTCTCAAAGCCCACATACAGCTTCCTCTTCTTTGTTAATACAACCCTTAGGTTCTTTTCCTGCTTTCAATGATTTAATAATTTCTCCCCTACCTATAATTATTCACTCATCTCTATATTTTGCCTTTCTTTTTACAGTAGTTGTTCCTTTTGCTAAACTTATCTTTGTAATATTAACCTTTTCTGCCATTTCTACCTCATGTGTGCTTTAAATAGTCTTATTTTTACCTACTGCCAAGAACACCTTTATTTGCCTTCCACCTCCTCCTCGTATATCTGGGTAACAGGCTTTATATTCTAAACACAGACCATAGTAGTGATTTTTTCCCCTCTCTTTCCTTTTGCCATTAACTCTTTGTATGTCTTGCTAAAACAGTACATGTTTCTTCTGCTTTTGATTGTTGAGTGGTTTGTATGTTTATGTGGGTTATATACAACAGTACTCTCAAAATAAGGCATATTACAAAGAATTTTAATGTTTCCTCAAAAACCATTAGCATAACATAAAAGGTCAAAGTTTGATTGATTTCTTGGAGGGTACCTACATGAGGGTATCTTTACATATTGTACAGCCTGGGCACCTGTATTTTTTAAGGTCAATGTTATTTTTATAATTTTTTTGTATTTTTCCCCTTTTTACATGTATCCGATTGTACTTGAAAAAAAAAGGGCATTTCAATTTTCAATTACTGAGTTATTTACCAAACTGATAGAAAGTGAGGTTTTTCAGTTTCATGTTCACATGAATAACAATTTCTCTATAAATATACTTTAAGCAAGGTTTCAATCTAATGTTAAAATGTCAAGCCAAAATCAAGTCAGCTGTTGACAATTATTTACTGGGTATTTTTTGTGGCTCATAACTGCTTGGTCCTAAGAGGAATGGAAGGTAAATGTGACTATAACTAACATTTTCTGTGGCTTTACAGTTTACTAAATTTTTTCCTGCACAAAATGAAGTCTAATCACACACAATTGATCTTACCCAAATTCAACTGTATGTTCATGATGAGAGAAATTTAGAAAAAAGGTAGGAGGATGGGCAGGATAAAATCACTTAATGAGAACAATTTCACTTACCTTCCCTCTCAATGAGAGCGTGCCCTTGAGGGACTGTGTGTCTGGGAGGGAACAGGAGTTTGGAGAAATGAGTTGTTCTCTGCGGCTCTTTGCTTGTCTCTCTCATGCTGAGCATCTCACCACCCTGAGTATGATTCCTGTGTTTCAAGATTTATAGTTTTCATGTGTGCCTGAGTTAATTTGGGCTGCTATAACAAAAATACCACAGACTGAGTGGTTTATGAACAACAGAATTATCTTACAGTTCTGGAGGCTGCGAAGTTCAAGATCAAGGTGCTGACAGATTTGGTGTCTGGTGAGGGCCTGCTTCCTGGTCCATAGATGCCTGTGTTCTTATTGTGTCCTCACATGGTGGAAGGGTCAAGGGAACTCTCTGGGGGCCTTTTTTTAAATAAGGAAACTAATCCCATTCATGAGGGCTCTACTATAGCTCTCTGCACCAGCAGAGATGGCATTGTGTGAATGCCACCAAAGTTGCTGCCTGTGCCCTTGGGAGGGGTAGCCTCTGTGATCCATGCTACACTAGGTCCCATTGGAGCTGTACCTGGGGTGTCCAAGTAATTTGATGCTATAGCACAAGGAACAGAACCTGTGGTGTTTGGCTGCCCTATGCAGAATGCACTGAGGTCCTGAGGGCACCAGCAGCCCTTCCTTCAACACCACTCTGTCTCTAGGGCCCTTGTACTCTGGGCCTGTTGGCAGAAATGATTGTCCTGATGATCACTGAATTGCCTTCACAGTCATTCTTCCATTGTCCTGGAGAATAGCTCCTGGCTTCTGCTGAGATGGCTGATCCATACTAACCTCCTTATCAAATAGTGGTTTGACCACATCCTTAGTATTCTTTCCCAAACAGGCTTTTTGGGAAAGAATATGGATAGGCTGAGAAATACCTAAATCTTTAAGCTCTGCTTCCTTTTTGATGGGCAATTCCATCTTTAAGTCATGTTTCTCATCTTCCATTTTACTATAAGCAGTCAGAAAAAGCCAGGCTGTGCCTACGGGTTCAAACAAACTATCTACAATTACATTAATTAAATATGCTATCTAGATTTTAGAGAAATCAGAGAACTTTGCTTACAAATAGTGTCAGCTAAATACCCAATTTCATCACTTACAAGTTCTACCTGCCATAAAACACTAGAATAACAACTAACTTCAGCAAAGTTCTTTGGCACTTTATATGGAGGATAGTCTTTTCTCCAGTTTCCATGAATCACATGTTCCTCATTTCCATCTGAGACCTCATTAAGAATGGCCTTTACCATCCATATTTCTACCAACGTTCTATTCAAGATTATGTGGGTATCATCTAACAAGACTGAGAGATTGAGGCTTTCTTTACAGCTCTCCTCTTGTGATGGTGGTGTTCTGAGTGGTGGTGTTTGTTGTTGTTGCTGTTGCTTTTTTTGTTTGTTTTTGTTTTTCTTTGGAGCCCTTGCCAGAATCACCTTTTAAAAGTCCAGTCATGACAATGTGGACTTTTTTTAGTATGCACTTAAAAACTCTTTCGGCCTCCACCCATTACCCAGTTTCAAAGCTGTTTCCATATTTTTAGGTATTTGTTATAGTGTCATTTTACTTCTTGGTACCAACTTTTGTCTTACTCCATTTGGGCAGCTATAATGAAATTTCATAAACTGGCTTATAAACAACAGAAATGTATTTGCCCACTGTTCTGGAGGCTGGGAAGTGCAATATCAAGGTACAGGCAGGTTCAGTGTCTGTTGAGGACCTACTTCCTGGTTCATAGATGGCCATCTTCTTGCCGCATCCTCATGTGGAAGACTTTTCTGGGGCCTGTTTTACAAGAGCACTAAACCTATTCAAGAGGGTTCCAGCATCACGACCTAATCACTTCTTAAAGACCCCACCTCCTAATACCATCATATTATGGTGTAGGATTTCAATGTATGATTTTTGGAGGGAAACAAACATTTTGTCTATAGCACTGTGTCACTCTCTTTAAACACAAGCCAACTATTTCATCTGGTGTTTGACTGATGAAATGACTCTCTCTTTGAAACAGTAATTTTGTATTCTCTATGGTGAATTGAGGGGATTTCCAATGGTATTTTGTGATTTCCCTTCACATTCCTGAGAGGCAGTGCCTCAGTCCTACATCTCATGTAAATTTCAGAACAAACACTCAACCTTTTGCCAATTCTTCTTTTAAGTTCCCTGAGAGTGCAGACAAGGAAATATCATCCTATTGACTTGGCAAGGCTACTGAGATGCTACATGAGGCTTTCCTGGTCTGACAAACCTTGAGCTGAAATTCCTCCCATTTTCTTTGCTGCCTCAGAAATAAAAGATTAAACACCTAGCTTAGTCAAAGACATTCTAGTCTCTGTGTAGAGCAAATATAAACACTCGTGAAACAATAACACCAGAGAATCTACGTGGAGTAGATCCTTAAAGCTCAAGAAGGACCCATCTCAGGGGAATACAAGCCCCCAAATTTTAGAAAATAAATTGTTTGTACATACACCTGGATTTATCTGGATTCATATTTCCAATGGTAGCCATGTTACCTGTTTACTCAGCTAATTAATTGCATCTTTGGCATTCACTCATAATTTACTCTTTAAAGCAATTGCTATTACAAGCACAGTCTGACATTAGACATCTTGGGTTCTCTTAGTCCAGTTTTTGTTGCTATAACTGAATACCTGAGAATGGGTAACATATAAAGAAAAGAAATTGACTTCTTTTAGTTCTAGAGGCTGGGGAGGCCACATCTGGTGAGGGCCTTCTTGCTGGTGGGGACTCTCTGCAGATTCCCAAGGCAGCACAGTGCATCACACATTGAGGGGGGCTCATGATAGATGGCCAAACTAGCTTTTATAACACACCATTCTCATGATTACTAACTCACTCCCTCAATAACCCATTAATCCATCAATCCATGAATGGTTTAATCCACTAATTTATGAATGGGTTAATGGTGGCAGAGCCCTCATGACTCAGTCATCTCCCAAAGGTCCCACCTCTCTCCACACTGCTGCACTGGGACCTGCGTTTCCAGCACATGAACTTGTGGGGCACACATTCAACCATAGCAGTTTTATGCCCCAGCTCCACCCATATACTATTTGTGTTACTCTAGGTGAGGCTCTTACCTCTCAGTGCCTCAGTTTCCTTATCTGTAAAACAGAGATAATGATAGAACCTCATTTATGGGGTAGTTGGAAGATTATCTGATACAGAACTTTGAACATGATACCCGGAACACAGCAAATATTCAGTAAATGTCAACTCTTACCATCATATTTTTTTGGTGAACAAAATGTACACCCATTAGGAGGATTCTCTATAATCAACAGAATGACAAGAGGATTTCTGCTTCCCTATTCATACATTGTAGGAAAGGATCATTACTAGCTCTGAATTTTCACTCTTTACTGAAAACTTCTACTTTTTTTGGTCTAAGATTTCTTACTACTTTTCAAATTATCTTCTATCTCCTTCACTTCTACCAGTAGCCCAAATACACTTGTTTATTTCTTGCAAAGATATTTTTCATGAAAAAGTAAAATGCTAAAATAATTTCCTGAGAATAACTATGCCAGGGACAGCAAGTAAATAACTATTTAGTTTCTTTCAGTCTTCTCCATCAGACTAATCCACGACACCATCAACAAAATTACAAATCAGACAAGGTCGTGGACTTTTGGGATCATTGGCCAGCAGGTATCTCTGCAAACCACGTACCAAGAATGCTGATGTAGAGCACAGTTAAGGGCTGGAGTATTTTAGGCTTGGAGAAGTCAGGGAAAAGAAAGCACAGTGTGACTATGAGTCACTGGGTAAGACTTCATGCATGATGTAGGTCATATCCTTGAAGATGGATGGTATATACGTAAGAGAAGTAGGAGGTGGACAGGCACACCACTTAGAGGAAAAGGCACGAGGAAAAGTCCAAACACGTCTACAGGGGGCGGGGACACAGGGAAGATGGAGTGACTAGTAACAAAAAACAATGTGGTAGAGATTGGTGGGAAATAAACATGGTAGAAAGGATAAAGTAAGACTTGAAGGGCTTTGAAATCTGGCTAAGAAGGCAAGGCCCAAATTAGGGGACAATAGAAAGCCGTTAAGTTTTTTTTTTTACCAGAGGAAATGCTCAATGATATTGGTATTTAGAGAAAAAATAATATGGAAGGCGTACATGGAATAAATTAAAGGGAAGGGAGAGTGCTATATTTTGCAGCAATGGAACTCATTGCTAATAAAATCTCTTGCTCTTCCTTTCTTTTTACAATTTCAAATTTCTTCTAATTTCTTCATATACATTTTTAGCATGGTTAGTCATCTGTCCTCAAAATGAACAGAATGATTTTCCCCAGGTTTTTCTCTGACGAGGAGGGATAGGGTGCAGAAACACATCTTAATGCACTTGGGAGGCAGGAGGTGCTCAGGGTCATGTGTCTGGGTGGACGGGACAGGGGGCACTGCCTGCTACCCCTAGGCTTCCTCCTGCCATGGCTTCATTGTGACTGCTGTGGCTGGACCCTTTGCTATCTCCTCATAAGCACGCTTTACTATATTTGGTAATATATAATGATTAATGGGCAGTAAAACTAATAACATGGGGACATACAAAATAAATGAGGTGGCAAATATGAAAAGGAAGTACCACTTAATGTTGTTGTGAAATCTGACAGCATACTGGAGTTTCCCAATAACTCAGCCTGAGGAATCTTTGCCAGTGGGAAACAAGGTTACAAGAAGGTGATACTTCCATTAATAACCTTCCCTCGGGGAAGTCTATGATCAGTGTTTCTTGTACTGAAATTCTTGCTGGGTTGTACTGAGATGTCAGGGTACATGGAAACTGCTTTACTCTACCTCAGAGAAGCGCATGGAGAAATAGCAAGAGTGTCACGACTCTCCAGTTATCCTAAACTGTCTCTCTTTTCTCCCCCGAGTGCTGACATCCATTCTTTTTCCTACCCGGCACCCATTATTCTATCTAAAATGAGCATCGTGGCTTTCCTTGGTGTACTACGCCTCCTCAACTCTCATTCAGTGCCTACGACCCAGACATGACTAATTAGTGCATTTCTTCCCCTGGTGAGCTCTGGGACAGCTACTGACACACACAGGGCTAACTAGAACTAAGCCTGGTAGAGTGAGCAGTCTTTGTTACGGGGGTTACTGGGAGAATCTAAGCCTGGAGCTTCTGGCAATCATATTGCTTTTCTGTAAGAATCAAGTCCAAAGAGAGGAACCAGAACTGCACAAGAGAGTACTGCTGACACGGAGACCCTGGGTGCAGCTCCATTTCTTTGTGGATGTTCCTCTGAACTTTTTAGTTGCTAGGAGTCAACAAATTATCTTTGCAAAACTAGTCTGACATTGTTTTCTTTCCATTGTGACCCACAGTCTTGACTTCATATTCTATTCTCCAATCTCTCATCCACATAACAATCCACGTTACCACCAGTTGTTTCTACTCAGGTCAGACACTTGAGGAACAGGGCAGACTGCTGGTGAAGGAATGGTGAGTACAGAGTTGACCACACCAGTGAGAAGTGTGTCTGACACCACAGGCATGTTCTAGTCTGTTCCTGCATGGATTTTACAAGTGATAAATCTTCTACATTGAGAAGAGTTTTATTACATTGGTTTGCTCACCTTGACCCCTGACTCCTTTGTGAAGACAGGACCATTCTCCAGATCATTAGTAATAAGTAGAGACATACTACCAATGGTTAGACAATTTGGAAAAATAGAATGGCTTTCAAAAGAGAGGTAAAATCAATTCTTGCTATGGTTGACCAGGGGTTCAAACAACCGATCTACAATGACATTAAATATGTTGTCTGGATTTTAGAGAGATTGGAGGAAACCTGGCATCACCTTTAAGAGCTAGTTGTTCCCATAGGTATTCTCATGACTACTCAACAGAGGCCTCTCATTTAGGAGGAGAGAGACCTGTCTCCCAGGAATGGGGGTGTCTATTTCTGGAGAAGGGTTTGTGTTTTATCACTGTGTTTGTTTTAAGTTTCCCTTTCACAGAAATTTCCAGACAAACTGTGAATTGGAAACTTTTCTGTAAATTGACTCTAAGGAAATGATGGACTAAAAGCAGTCTAGGGTGCTTAACAACAAAGATTTGTGTAGGAGGCATGTTCAGTGGGGACTTGGAATTTGAAGGCTTAGAATCTAAGGAAGTTACTTAATCTCTCTGGGCTTCAGTTTCCACATCAGTAAAAGTGGGATAATGGAAAAATCATATTGATGATGATAATGGTGATAAAAAGAGCAGCAGCTATCTCTGTACCAGGCACATTCTTATATATATCTATTAACTCGTTTAATTACATGAGGTATACACTAATATTATCCTCATTTTATAGTTGAGAAAATTGAGGCACAGATAAAGTAACTTGTCTAAGTTAATAGGGATGCCAATAGCATAAGTTTTTGTTACGATAAGATGAAATTATATATGTATGAAAAATTCACAAAGCTGTAAAGTAGTCTATATACATGTAATATGTTGCTACTAATTAAAAAGGAGGCTATTTTTCTCCAGATCTGCAGGATGTGGACTCAACTCATCAAAAGACAACATGGGTATATCTTTGTGAACACCTGTTCTTAAGGAACAAGCAATCTACATGAAGGTCAAAATGCAAAACTCAAAAGCATCCTCAAACAAGGTGGGATGTGGCAAGATACAGAGGGAGTGGCAGAAGTCAGAGGAGAAAAATGATGACTCTAGGCTGAAACAGATCCCTTGGAATTGAGCAGCATCAAACAGAGACGGCCCTGGAGACAGAATGGGTGAGAGCTGAGAACATGGATCTGCCAAGGGGCAGCAAGCCCAGTCATGTGTCCACTGCAGAGTGCTCATGGGGCCTGGGAGTATAGGAATGAGGTTGAACAGAGAGAATGGGAAAAGACCAATAAGGACCCTAGTGGCCAGATGAACAGGTTTATGACGCCCACTGGCAATAAGGCGCCTCTGAAGTCTGTGACCCTGGATCCAAACATATTCACTCTAACACACATGGACAATAGGTAAGGCAGGGCCTTCTATCTATACCATGCCCTAGGTAGGATTCAATTGCTCTGACTGGGTATTGCCTCAGTACCCTAAATTCGGATGGATGTTTTGCTCTGAGAGAACAACAACAATAATAATAATGATAGTTCATCTTTATTTAGAACTTACCATGGTACAGTCTCTGTGCCAAATGCTTTGCCTTGTCTTGACAGCCCTACAGAGGGGGTAATATCGTTACCTGCCTTTTATAAATGTCAGCCTCCCAAAACAGAAGCCACAGTTCTGCCCTGCACATCGTACAGCCCTATTTTACTTTTCATTATTACTTATAATAAAAATATAAAAACACAAGACTTTTCTAAAAAGGGTTTATATCAAAAAAAGAAAGGAACACTTGGTTCACTGCTAATACTCCCACAAAAGAAAAAAAACTGTTTTGTGCTTATTTTAAAATCAAATTTTGAGCAATGTGACATATTTTTATATTCCCTGCCTTGTTCTGGGTAAAAATTTAGGAAGGAGCTTGTGATGCATCATTAAATAGTTTTTCCCATCATTTGATGACTGACTTATTGGCACTAGATATAGCCATGGGGGGAAAAATAAATGTTTATGATGATTTAAAAGACCAATTACAAGCCTCTGCCTTATTCCTTACTCAGCATCTTGCATGGCATGTAAAATGGTAATGAAAAAAAATATTACATTTGAAATTTTAGCTGAGCAGAATGTCAGTTTTCAGATACACTAAAAGAATAAAAAACATTAGGATACCATTAACAGTTTCAGAGTAATGGAAGCAAAGCAGGATTGTTTTCTATTATTATTATTACTGCCATTAATGGGTCAGAGCCTTCCAAGGGAGTAAGGCTGGGGACAACCCAGCCACTTTCAATAGAGCATTAACTCTTTCAGGTCAAAAGGGGCCCATTTACAGGACGGCAGCAGTCATTTAATAAATGATACCCTTGTGGCCTCGAAGAATTTATCTCCTGTCTAAACAGTCTTGCTTACACATTTCTATTTTCTGTATTCTATTCCAACAAATATTCCAGTAAGAGAAAAGGTTAATTTGCAGATAATTATTTAGGGAGGGAGGGAATATTTTTTAAAGCAGAAAAACAAAAACAATCCGTCACAGAGCATCAGTCACCGTGTGCAAATCTGGAAAAGGATAATGAACCTCATGAAGTAACAGAATTAAAATGAAAAATTAGAGGTGCAAGATGGAACGATTTTCTTTCAAGGGAAGCTTGGTGAAATAATTTTTTTTCCCCTTTGTTCGCTTTGTGCAGTTTATATGTGACTAAGTACAGCTAATCCTGTCTCTTTTCAAACGTTAATGTCAGCTACTAGAATAATCTGCTTTCTTGATTTAATTGCATAGTTTAACCTCTGACATAACCTTTTAATTCACACCATGACAGCCAACCTTACAGAAAGTTTTTCTAGAAATCTGAGTAACTTCCCCAAGGTAAGAGCTGCTTTCCCTCTTGTGGGGGTAGAGGGGAGCATTCTGCCCAAGATCATCAAATTCACCAGCTGCTCTGGGCGGAAAGGCCGCTGGCTTACTTCAGGGAAGAAGGGAGTTTATTAGAATGTCTGGTACAGTGAAAGCTGGCTGCACAACAATGTGAACGTATTCAACACTATTGAACTGTACACTTAAAAATGATTAAGATGTTAAATTTTGTTTTTGTATATTTTACTATAAGTATTTTTAACAATTTTAAAATTCTACATACTGTTATTCAAAAGGAAGAGTATGATATAGAATATTGATCAGACCATAGTTTGGGTAATGAAAGTGTTCAGGTCCATTTCGATTCAAGTAAGGTCACAGAAAAAGAAAAGACTAAACATTATGCTACTGTTTAGTGAACTGAATTGCATTTAGGGACTTGAATTCATAAGAATGTATAAGCCTGGGCAACAAAGTGAGACTCTGTCTATACAAAATAATAAAAAAAATTAGCCAGGCATGGTGGTGCGTGCCTGTGGTCCCAGCTACTCAGGAGGCTGAGGCAAGAGGATCCCTGGAGCCCAGGAGGTTGAAGCTGCAGTTGAGCCATGTTCGCACCATTGCACTCCAGCCTGGGAGACAGAGTAAAGACTGTCCAAAAAAAAAAAAAGAAAAAAAAAGTTTGGCTTCTTGAATTGCTAGGACAGAAGTCTCTAGCCATAAGAATAGTGAAGGATTCTCACACTCTGAAGGGTTCAGTTTTTATATTGTGAACAAATGTGAATCTGAAAGAACCAATCCTTCAAGATGAATTACGAGTGGCTAACTGGGCCTGTATTTAAGATAGACCCAAGCAGTCGTTTGCTGAACAGTGTTTATACACTTTCTCACTCCGGGTTTCCCAAAACCCCACACCTTTTTAACTCTGGAACTTTCAGAATTTGCCTGAGTCAACTATTAAGAGTCAACTTGTAGACATCACTTGAATTAATGAGTAGTTGGCTTCTTAAAATGCTAGGGCAGTTTCTGGCAATAGGTAGTATAAGGATGCTCAAGTACACTATTATCAAGAATGAAAAGAAAGAGACCAGGAAGATGAAAGAATAATCCAAGTCCAATCACATATTATTTTGGATTAAATTTCTCTGCAAAGAAATATAAAGTGAAGAAAGGGGGAACATCTCTTCATTCAGCATCTCTCTTTTGTTGATGTTTTTGTTTAAATTCTTTCAATATCTTTTTATATCTTGAAATTTTCTCCTACGGTGAAATGATCATTCTTTGCTTATATCACCTTCCTAGTGCTGTATTAGAGTTTTGCCACATGATCAAATAAAAAAAGGGATAGCATTGAAAAAAATAATTTGTTTAAACACACATTTTTGACAATTAGAAAATGAATGGGAAATTTTCAACAAAGTGAACAAAAGCTACTGATGTGTATAAGTTAAAACCAGGAAGCCACAGAAGTAGAATTAGTTTCTTTTTGTCCTCTTCTTCAACTACAAGGCATTCTCATGTATGCATGCATTTCAGGGGTAAACTCATGTATAAAATTTCTTGTTCTTCTACTTTTTTATGGTAAAATAGGTACTTTTAGTGTAGACAACCTGTCCAGGAGTTTCATCACTGGGCTATTTGAAGATGAAATGGTTTTGATTTGCTGATTGATACAAAACAGTTGCCTGCCTTCTGAGTACAGGTTATAGTGCCTTAGAAAAGTAAAGTACTGACATTCTGGAAAGTTTTTACTATATTTTGTACAAATCAGTCTATGATGTGAAGCATATATTTTCCCAACTTAGGAAACAAAGTGGCTTTCCTGGTTTGTTATAATTGCAGAGATTAAGGGTATGCCTGGGACTTTGGGACAGGAATACTGCATCTCCCCAGTTTGCTAACTGTTCACTGGAACAAGGTCTCTTTCCTCCAACTTCCTTTTCAGAGAACTTTTGTGTGCAATATGAAGACCAGACAATGACTTAGGCAGTGTGGACCTACAAGATGGGTGGCCGGAGTTGGTCCCTGGCTCCACCTTGCTCTTTGATTACCTGGTATTCTGTTTCTAATTTTCAAATTCTATTCAGTATCTGAGATGCTAAAGTAGATGTTTATTTAATACGATCATCCCAACCCTTTTGTCTTTAGGCCTGCCCCTTCTTTCTTGCACCTGTCTGCTATCACGTCATGGAATCCTATACCCTTGAAATGTTTACAGCTTCATTTTATGGCTGCCTATGCCCCTCCCCAGCAGCCCAGCAGCCACTCTAATTTAAGAAGCCCTAAATATTGTTGCCATGGGTGACACCAGAGCATCGAAAATGGCAGAGCTTGACTAATAAAAAGGCTTTCACAGCATTTCAGCCTTTGCTCATAAGTAAAGTTAAAATTTATGGCTTTTAAAATACTGGATCTGGAAGAGGTCAGGTTAAACGGCTGCTAGTAATAAAAGGAATCAATACGCCACAGCATCTTGAAACAGCCAGCAAACTAAATAAACACTTCATCCAAATCCACTTGGCCCTGAATTAAAAGAACATAAAATACTGTATTTATTTGGTTTGTTCCCCATCCATCAAGAGCTTACTTCTTTAGGCCTCAACAAATTCTACCCAAGACAAGTCTCAAATGTTTGTTAGCCAAGCGGCAATTACAGGACATGTCAAGGCTCTGGATAATTAACTAAGTGTTAACTTTATCAGGGAACCACTTGTAGATTACTTTACTATAAATGCACAAATAAGACAAACACAGCTTGATCTGGGGAGACAACAGATACTTATTTACAAAACTGACATTGGAATTTGATATTCTCTGAGAACAAAAGCCGTCCCTTAAGAAAAAAGAAAAGGAAACAAAAAAGGTTTTCAGTAGTTCCTTTCTCCCAGGCTGAACTCTGAAACTTAATATAGAGTTTGGAATAAAAATTAAGCCATTTGCTCTAATGAACAAAGTCACAAGTCTGAAAACCAAGAACAATCATGAATTCCACTGAAAAGAGAAAAATTAATTTTGAAAACAGGGCAAATACAGATGATCCCTTGGATGATTTTTTTTCTCCACTTAACATTATCCAAGGCACAAAAATACCGTCTACTTTTCTTTGGTGACAAATAGTTTAATAATCTGTTAATGTTATTTTTCTGTTCCAAAGTTCATGCATGGGAAAAAGGAGTAGTGACTGTTATTTTGTCCTAAAGCAATTTTTTTTCCCTGAAAGGTATTATATGAGAGTTACTTATGTCAGAGAATGGCAACTGCTATTCTTCCCTTCAGACAGAAGAAATCCTAACACAAAGAGACTCTTACCTTTCTCTAATAGCTTATGGTTTAAAATTTTAAATGTAGTTTTGCTTTTCATGGTTCAGCACAAAGTATGACTCTGGAATGAAAATAAATGGTCACAATTTATAGACATCACAGGTAAAATAGGGATACTTATTTTTTTGTAGCTTCAGGCTGTATTTAGGCTCCCTGCTGGGAGTAATCTTGGATTTCAGAAACCCAGCTTTATGGTTAGAAACACTGGAGAACTTACTTCCCAGAACGTGCCTCTCTTTGGTTTGGTTTGACTCTGTTAGAGAATGGAGAGCATTTACTAAGAGGGAGTTCATTTTAGGGAAGCGATGTCCCTTCACTGAAATGGAACTGGCTGAGCCATCAAAAGCAGCCTTTCCCCCTTGGAGACGCCTGCATACCATGACGTGACTTAGAAGAGGCTTTGCAGAGTTTTAGGGGAGGACTCTCACATTGCACAGAGGTGATTCTAAGGTCTAAACTTCATAAACGAAAGCAGTGATTTAAGGAGAAACTCTCTTCTAAATGGTATGACATCCATTTAGCCTACCCTTTGAACAATCTGATGTTTTAATAATGCCATTGTGAAATTATGGCAAATGTACATAATTAACAAGGCAAAAAGCTGAAAATATGTAAAAATATAATGAGGAAAATGAATCATGGATGAAATCCATGAATAGGACGAGTCCTCCAATGGCTTTAGTTAGTCTCAGAGGCAGTGAGAACAGCACAAACATGTGTGAGGTATAGTTCCAGCACGTGTAGGTTATAGCGGCTATAGTGTCACAATGTTTTGGGAAATCCAGAGGAAACATTTCAAGAAGTAAAGAATTCTGAAATGTTACCAATATTGGAAGTAGAAGGAGAGGATGTGTTGGCAACACAACCACTTATTTTGGCAATTCTTTTAAAAAGTAAGGTTAAATTTTGGGGGAAATATTTAGTATAATAATTAAAGAGATTGGGCAACGAACAACTGTTTTTTGTTTTTGTTTTTTTTTTGCGGGGCGGGAGAGGGGACAGATTCTTGCTCTGTCACCCAAGCTGGGGTGAAGTGGTGCAATCTTGGCTCACTGCAAGCTCCACCTCCCGGGTTCAAGCAATTCTTTTGCCTCAGCCTCCCGATTAGCTGGGATTACAGACACCCGCCATCACATTCAGTTAATTTTTACATTTTTTGTAGAGACAGGGTTTAGCCATGTTGGCCAAGCTGGTCTCGGACTCCTGATCTCAAGTGATCCATCTGCCTTGGCCTCCCAAAGTGCTGGGATTACAGGTGTGAACCACAGCACTTGGCCTATGAACAACTGTTTATTATAAAGTTCAGTGGCTTCTTAAAGTGCTGAATTAGAATTAAATTGAAGTTTCATAAGGAGTTAAGTAGGCACAATTTGTCATTCTATTGTAGGAGACTTGTAGAAAAATTAAATTCACTAATTTGTTGTGGAAGAGGCACACAAGTCTCTCGAGTGCTCAGCAATTGCTTTATTTATTTCTAAGTCCTTAAAGCCTCTCCCACATCAGCTAATTCAAAACCTTCCGAAACAGCAAGCCTCTCATTTCTGTATTTCTCTTTATCAGACCTTTGAAAAAAAGTTCCCTAATTTTCTCCTTCCTCAACCTCAAAATGGTCTCTGCATCCAACCTGTCTTCTTAGCCTGATGTGTGAGGGACCCCTGTCCCTCCCAAGCCTATCAGTCATCCAGTTCTCTCTAGTCCCTGAAATCTTGAAACTCTCTTCACTGAAATCATCCCTTGAGTCTCTCGTAAAGACCCTGCAAGTACTCTAACTTCTATCCTTTCCTTTCTTTTATTGCCAAGTTGGAGAATGCAGAGGTGTCATCCAGGAAGTTGACTTTCTCCTTGCTCTCTGTACCCCCTGCCATATGGTTTCCAGCTCCAAGGCTTCCCTGAAGCTCCAAGGTCACCAATTGCCTCCTAATTGCCAGAACCAATAAACTTCTTTCAGTCCTCATTTTGTTTGATCTCTTCTCAGCACTCGCTACCTTTGCTTAACCCTTCCGACTTGAAATCCTATCCTCCCTCTGCGTCCAAGCATAGTGCTACCTGGTTCTTCTCACAGTATATCTATTCCTTCTTGGTCTCTGGTACTGGTGCCCTTTCTTTCTCCTTTCCCCAAACATGGGCTTTCTCCAAGGCTTAACCCTCAGCTCAATACTTACTTTCTTTATACGCTTTCTCCCTCTGGGCATCTGTTTCCAGGATTTTTGATTGTCTGGTCAAATTACTCCTGTAGGGCTCCCTTTGGCTTTCAGAAGAAGGTCCAAACTCCTCGGAATGATTTACAAAGGCCTTCTTGACCTGGCCTCTCTCACTCACCTTACTTTACCTCTCTTCTCCTTCCTTTGTTCTCCACCCCCCTCACCCCAGTCCAAACTCCAGTCATTTTGAACAAATTGCCATACTTCAAAGACGTCAGTTCCCTCCCTCCTCCTCTGGGTCTCTTCAAGTGCCATCTCTCTTTCTAAGATTCTGTTCTCTCCTCTCCCTACTGGCCATTTTTTTAGACATCACTTCTACCAGGAAGCCTTTCCTAACCACTTCTATGTCAAAAGAGAAATTAAGAGAGAAAAGCTGCCAGGTCTCTCATTTCTATTACCACAATGTATTATAATAATAACTAATATATATTTATTGAGTACCAAGCATTATTCTAAGTGCTATACTGTACAGTATTCACAAGTTTAATCCTCACCATAACTCTTGGATGTGAGTGCTATTATTACCGTCATTTATATAGAGGAAAACCTGGGAACAGAGAGGTTAAATATCTTGTTCAAGGTCACACAGCTAATGAACAACAGAACTGGGATTTGAACCCAAGCACACTCCCCATTCTGTGCATTGTTTGTGAACATACCCGTCTTCCTTGCTAAGCTTTTTGAAGGCAGTGATGAAGTCATGGTCACTTTTGTATCAATGCCCAGCAGAGTTGATACTCAAGGATTATGTGTTGTCTGACAAATGGAACCTTCCTGACTGTAACCTAGAAGGTTGCCTCTCCTTAATTCCTGAAGAGCATGGACTCTTGTTTAATTGTATCCCTGTTATTACAAATGTGCGGATCACTCAAACATAACAGCTAGCAGGTATGGAGGTTGTCCTAGGGGCCAGAAATGGAGCTAGGTGTTCCACGCAAATGCTCTCACCCCACTTCCACCTGTGAGGTGGATGTTGTTATTATTCATCATTTAAAGCTAAATAAGCTGAGGCTCAGCATGACTAAGGGTCACACAGAGAGCCAGCTATGGGGCCAAGACTCAAACCCAGGTCTGACAGCAATATCCATGTGGTTAACCACCAATCTATAGGTCTCTCTACCAGGATGACAAATTTTCTAACAGCCAGAGTCCCTTGGGCTTCTCCACCTATAGATTTCACATGAAGCTCAGAGGCAGGAGTTTCTGTGTAGATGTCGGCTGACAAAGTGCTGCAAGCCACACTTTGGAGCTCCTCTGACTTCCCCGGAATACATATCCCCCAACGTTGCCGAGAAGGGCCATTTGTGAGACGGTGGGTGCTGCTCCCACTCCCGAAGGCCCCACCTGGTTCCTCACTGCCAACCCGCTTCTCCCTGCAACTCCTTTGTCTTCTTTTAAATTCTTTCAGAAAGCCTTTTCTTGGTGAAGCTTTTCACCAGATTTACTTGTTTCTTCTGTTAAGGATAAAGAAGAAAAGAAAGAAGGAAAATACCACAAATGCTGTATAAATACCAAGGAACTGGAGGTCTTTGAGATTTCGCGATCTTTTCAGAAGACGTATTTTCTCTCTAGGTTGTTTGCCAAGGCTGTCAGCACCAGGCGCCCTGCTGGTTCACTACAAAGGGAAGGAACGCAGAGGGATGAGGCGCTAAATGCTCTTCCCATCCACATTTCTATGTCCTCTGTTTCTTTCAAATATGACTTCCTGTATCAGCGGCTAATGTATGCCATATTTAATTCACTGTGTACATTACAAATTTCAGAAACAGAAATCCTCAATAAAGGCAGCAATTCAGTTACTTGTACTAACTCTTAATAGATTTCTCAGACTAAATAATGATAATATCATGAACACACCTGAGATTACAATGTCTGCTTTCCATTAATGCAAACACCACTCTCATAACCATTAAGAACAACCTGTATTCGCATCTGAACAACTGTTGATATTGATATGAAAAGATCCCTACTAAATTTATTTTCTCTCATTAGGACATCTAATTGAACCTTTTTTTTTTTTTTTTTTTGAGACAAAGTTTCATTCTTGTTGCTTAGGCTGGAGTGCAGTGGCACATGGCACAATCTCGGCTCACTGCAACCTCTGCCTCCCACATTCAAGCAATTCTCCTGCCTCAGCCTCCCAAATAGCTGGGATTAAAGGTGCCTACCACCACGCCTGGCTAATTTTTTGTATTGTTAGTAGAGACGGGGTTTCACCATGTTGGTCAGGCTGGTCTCGAACTCCTTACCTCAGCTGATCCACCTGCCTTGATCTCCCAAAGTGCTGGGATTGCAGGCGTAAGCCACGGCACCCTGCCCTAAATGAACTTTTTATCCACAGCTCTCAATTTTCAATAGATAAAATATAGAAATCAGAATTAAAAACAATAAATACTCCAGATTTTTTATGCTATTATGAAGCCATTATCAACTCTTTTGGGTAATCTAAAGAGGGTGGTGACTCCCGATTTTTATAGCCTAATCTCTTAAATATTTTGCCATAAGACACATGAACTTGTATTTCATGACCTCATAAGAATGTGCTTTTCAGAGACTAATTTCTCTTTTCATTATCTTTCTTCTTCTAATAGAAACTGTTAATTGTATTTTCAGGGCATGGTAAATACAAGGAAGTTTTTGCTAATCTGTGAAACCCCAGCCTTTTTTTTTTTCCTTTCAACAGGGCACCAAAAGAAGCCTACCAGTGGCCTTGGGTTTGATTTGTGATTATATATTACCTCTTCAGTCACTTTCCTCTCAAGCAGTCTGAAATCAGAAGCAAGCCTTACTCACACTTTTTCTCTTGTGTTTAAACATGTATTCAAAAGACACACAAGTGGTTAGAAACCTAGAAGCAAGTAAAGAATAAAACTAAAAGCTCTTTGAGGCCACATACTACTTTACAACACATGACAATAAAAGTTAAGGAAATGATAAACATGGGAATTGGCTGAAGAAAGAATATTTGGTAAAATGACAATTCTGCTTTTTACCACAGATTTCTGAGTGGTTTAAAACAGAAAGGTAATATTATGATATACATACTATAGACAACTTGTTGAAAAGCCGAGAAGAGAAAATGTTATGGATTCTTTATAAAATAATATAATGATTTCTGTAGAGGGCTTAAAAGTTGCATAATAAATTCTGCATTTGGTGCTAACTGAAGAATTAATATTCAGATAGAAATATTCAGAGATAATTGATATTAATATTCAGATAGATAATATTCAGATAGAAAGTAAGTAGAAATGATTTATAAAAAAATCAATGTAAAAGTATACCATGTAAATTAAGGGATACCAGGAAAGGAGTTATTAATAAAAAAAGCAACATACCACACATTTAATTCTATTCATATTTAATAATTAATGTTTAATAATAAATATTGCAAAAACTTACCAATGAGATGAATAAGATTACTACAGGTTTCTTCCTCAGTAATATTAAAGTCATTGAATATAATTTTCTAAAAGCACTTGAGGAATGGAATATTTTCCTTTATATATCAGGAATGAAATCAGCTGATTTTTCTTGCAAATTTTCTAAGTTTCAAGTATATAGTATATCCTAATACCAATATGCTATAGTGAAGGGAGGTAAACATGTTGCCTATTCACACAAAAAAATAAAGAACAGAAAGAATATACGTACTAAATTCTCTTCAGAGGTTATAACATATATGAAAATTATAGGCAATAGTAATTTATCTAAGATTAAGAGAGAGAGATATATATATACACACACACACACACATATATATGAGGGAAAATAAAATAGACTTTAAAAAAAATTATATTTGTTCGGATCTAGATGAGCTGAGCTAATAATACGGATAACACAAAACAGGAGCCAATCCTCAAATGTGCAATGAAGTAACCAGAGTAACTACACACACTCATGGGGTTGTGTACTCTGCAGCCTCTGGGGGACTGCTGACATGATTCACATACAGCCTTTGTAAATGCCCCTCATCCCCACCATAGAGCTGTACAACCTGGTGGACTTGTAACAAAAGTTAAAGATCATAGGTAACTTACGAAAGTAAAACTTCTAACTATGTTTACAAATATTAATCAATTTGGCTGCAAAATACAGTGCGACTATATGCATTGTGAGTCAGCATGATATACAGCACAAGGTAGGCATTTAACAGGTGTTGGTCAAGTGAACACATGACTGATGAAATAAACAAGTAGAGTGTCTTCCATACTGTAAACTCATGACATCTCCAAGAAGAAAGTGAAGACCTGATCTAGGAGGAGTTAGCGAACTCTTACGCAAATCCATTTTATATTTTTACTTGGTATTTCTCATCTGGATTCATGTTCAAGATTGAGAAGTCTGGCCTCAGAGTAGCAGCTCCTTTAGACAGCTACCTGCACGCTTTATACTTCTGCTGAAGGAGGAGCTGGTCATTAGAGGGAAAGGCCCTCCACAGCAGCTGACCTGACTATAAAGAGAAAACTCAGACATGCTTCTGCTCTGGCATTGCTTTGTTAGGTGAAGGAGCAGAATTCACAGTAAGTATAACAAAGGAGTGAACACTTTCCACTGGGTGACAATGCAAAGAAGAAATGGATAGCCAGGTTTTCCAACAATAGGGGGAATTCAAGGCATTCACCCTTTGGTAATTGAGAGTTGATTGTATATATTAATAGTTAGCTGTAACTGTTAAAGTGAAAATTTAGGTTAAGAAAAAACATTGAAGCAATCAACACAATTTAATATTCATGAAATTTCTGCAATGTATGTGTTAGTTGCTGTTCAGAGAACACCGAACTAGTTTACAGATAATTTTCAATGTCTACATTGAAAAACTACTTTATTTCTAATTACTTAAGGTATTCTAAGTTAAATTTAGGGGAAAAACTAATATAAAGAGGACGATTTTGATTTGGCTAACTTATCTGTCTCATTTATAACTACTTATTGTTTATGCCAAATATTTTTTCAGCTTCTTCTTAACAAAATCCTGACTTTGGAGTAGCAACCTGACTAGTTAAAAATATTCACCTCTCCAGATATTCATGCGGTGTTTGTTTTCATGTCGTGGTTTTGAATAATAAGACATGCATGAAGCATCTGAGATTAAGTTTTTGGACAGCAATTATTTTCCAAATAAAAGGGGCAGAATTCTGTCTTTTGCCCTTCACCTGTCCTCCTCCTTCCTGCCTGGCACATGGAGGGGCAGCAGCCATCCCACAAACGTGAGGTTGGAAGCTACATGGTATGGATGGAAGTGCAGGAAGCCAGAAGAAGTCTGGTGATTTGATGACTTATTTGAACAACTGTACCAACCCTGGCCTGCCTGCCTCCTCTGTCCTCCTTGATGTCAGACAAGAAGAAACCCTTTTTTTAGTGAAGCCACTGTTATCAATTATCTGTTATTTACAGTCACACACATCCTAATTGTTAAAACAAGTAATCCTAAGTATTCAATGGTCCTTATACACAAGATACTACAGTTTACCTATTTTAACACCAGCTATTAGTGCTTCTTATTTATGGCAAATATGGTCTATCAAACACAAATATAATTGTGAGGAAAATAATTATAGAAATGAGGGGACAGGTGATCCAAAATAGGACTAAGAAAATATATAACAAGGTGGTAAAATATATATTGCCATATTTTCCTTGAAAAATCAAATTCAGCAAAATTTCATAGGTATCAAGCTTTTTATCATCCATTTAGAGAATAAGACAAAAATAGACCATCTTTTTTTTTTTTTTTTTTTGAGACAGGGTCTCACTCTGTTGTCCAGGCTAGAGTGCAGTGGTGCGATCTTGGCTCACTGGAAGCTCTGCCTCCTGGGTTCAAGCGATTCTCTTGCCTCAGCTTCCCGAGTAGCTGGGACTACAGGTGCGTGCTACCATGCCCGACTAATTTTTGTATTTTTAGTAAAGTCTCGGTTTCCCCATGTTGCCGAGGCTGGTCTCGAATTCCTGACCTCAAGTGATCCACCCGCCTTGGCCTCCCAAAGTGCCGGGATTACAGGCACGAGCCACCGCGCTGAGCTGAGCATCTTTCACTAATCTTGGTATAAAAGGCTAATTATGCTGTTAAGATGTAGCTAATTTAAGATTAAAATAACTTTTAAGTCTGATACGTTTTCCTTTAAAAGCAATACGGGAGCATCAGTGGAAAGTTGAGGATAGTGGTTTCCAACCTGCATTCCCGATCTACATTTGGGGTCCCCTGAAGGAAATACTAGGCAATAATAATGAGGATATGAAAAGTTATTGCAAAGTATCAAAATGAATATTCACAACTATACATTTTACTAAGCTCACATACTTTCCAAAAGAGCAAATATTTCTGCTTTGGGCTGAAATTATGTCAATTTAGGGTAATAGCTATCTCATGTAGATCAGAAATTCTCCTGTGTTTGCGTGTATTTGTCTGTGTGTCTGTGTGTGTGTATACGTATGGTATATTTACTTGTAACATATGTCACTAATTAAAAGTTGAGCAATCAATCATGATCACATATCAGTGACTTCTTTCAGTGAATAAAATCCTTCAGACAAGGGGATTTGGGGGTGTCCCAGCATCATCCACTGTAGCAAATGCATGACACTGAGGTTTCCTATACTATCAAGTGACTCTGAAGGTCCTTGCATGGTAGCAATCTGATATTTTGCTGAGGCTTGAATTTAAATCACTTTGCAGAAAGTACGCCTGGAACAAAGTCCAGCTTCTGAAATCCTTAAGAGTATAATTTTTTTTCTCTTCTTATTTTTGGATATATAGGAATTCTCCTCAAGTGATTATTTAAGGTACACTTCAGGTAAGCTCATGGTAACAGGGTAATGTAATATACGGTAAAGTTCCTTTTAATGGCAGAATGTATTATTTTTTGTGGCACAGCAGTCTCTGTTGGTTGGTCATCCCACCCCCATTTCCAGACACCTTTTTCCTTTTTTGCCTCTGGAGGAGAGGCTAGAAAATCCAGTAAGTTCTTACTTCCTAGCTTTTGAGGCCAGGATTGGCTATGAGCCAATTCTGGACAATGAGCTATGTGTGGAAATGTGTTAGAGCCTTCTGGGGGAAGACCTTAGCTTTTACTGGTAAGATAAATAAGGCTGGCGCTCTCTTTTCCCTCCTTTTATCCCTTCCTGTTATGTCTAGATCTACTGCAAGATGGTCAAGTGGAAGAAGTCCAGAGAATCAGAGATACAACCAATCTGATATCCACTGAAATCTCCCTCCTCTTCCCTGCTAGCAGGTGCCTATATCAATACAACTTACTTGGTGAGAAACAGGAACTTTACTTCTTTATGTCACCAATAGCAGGGCTTTCTTTCTTTCTTTCTTTCTTTTTTTTTTTTGAGACGGAGTCTCACTCTGTCTCCCAGGTTGGAGTGCAGTGGCGTGATCTTGGCTCACTGTAACCTCTGCCTCCCGGGATCAAGCGATTCTCCTGACTCAGCCTCCTGAGTAGCTGGGATTACAGGCGTGTGACATGATACCCAGCTAATTTTTGTATTTTTAGTAGAGATGGGGTTTCACCATGTTGGTCAGGCTGGTCTCGAATCCCGACCTTGTGATCTGCCTGCCTCGGCCTCCCAAAGTGCTGGGATTACAGGCGTGAGCCACTGTGCCTGGCCACCAAAATAGGGCTTTCTGTTATCTGCAGCCTAAAGCATTCCTAACCAACACAAATTGTATTATGAATTAATTTAGTCCTGCATTTAGATATTATTATTACTGACAAGATATTCTTTACTTTTAAAAATTTTTAAAGAATTTTCATTTTCTGAGTACATAGTAGGTACATATATTTATTGGGTGCATGAGATGTTTTCATACATGCATGCAATGTGAAATAATCACATGATGGAGAATGGGGGTCTCCATCCCCTCAAGCATTTATCCTTTGTGTTACAAACAAGCCAATTACACTCCTTTAGTCATTTTAATGTATGTAGGCATTATTGTCTGAAGGGGTCTGAAGTTGTCCCTTAAAATCTTCAGTTATTATTTGCTCTATTCTAGGGAAAAAAATTACATGTTATACTGATATTGGTGAATTAGGATATATTGATGAGAGTATCCAGATAATTCCCTAGAAAATACTGAGTCTATGATACATGCCAGTAGGAGAGAAGCACATAGCTGCCTTTTAGCTTATCCATTTCCCCTTGCTTGCTCAACATGGTAAGTACTCTTCAGATCTTAATTTGTTTTTGCAAGTGAATTTTCTTACTAGGAAAAGAAATATTTCTGACAGCTAAAATGACTATTCCAGTTCAGTGGGAAATTACTAATTATGCCTTGTCACAGAGTAATGCATTTTTGTTTGTCAGGTATAAGTGTGGTTATTGAGAATCAGCAGCCCAGGAGCCCAATTGCCCCTGAAGAAACTTTAAAAAAAAAAATCAATGAAATTCCTGAATATAAATTCCTGAATACAAAAGTTCTTGGAAATCTTAATAAGGTACTAACTTTGCTTTCTCTCCCCTTACTCCTAAGACATTACCTAAAAAAGCCTCCTTGCTTTCTTTATCACAAATGAATGATATCACTAGTAAAAAAAATGAATAAATTGAAATTGGGAAACAATTTGAAAGAAGTCTATTTAATCACGAGTGTGTCATTATTTTCAAAGGATTAAGTACCAAAAAGCTTTAAATAAAATACCCAAGACACCTCCAATCATTGAGAACTTAAGATTGAGGAATTAGAAAAGTATAATAAAATTAGTTTCTGTTTAGGTAGGAATTTATCTAGTCTGTTTATCTGAAGTCAAATGCAAAAATTCTGAGTTTTGAGTGATTTATGTATTTAAACAAGTCTAAAGTGACCTAGGTTCAAATATAGACTCTGTTCCCTACTATTTGCCTCAAAACCTCAATTTTCTCATCTACAAAATGGAATAATATCTATTCTTTCAGCCTCACAGGTTTTTGAAAAATGAATAATTTATACTTATTTTATTCATACTTGGGTACACATTTTATTCAAGACTATAATCTTTTCTTCCTTTTGAGAAATTCTAGTTCACAAATAATGTCACTGTTAAGATAGACTCTTATTACCTTATTAATGAGGTTGTTACAATGAGTTAATTTATTTTCCTCCTTCCACCTTTATTCTAGCCATCACTTAAAACCATGCATTTCAATATTTTCCCCAAAGAATTGAGAAGTCTTCTCTTCTGTCAAATTGGCACTATTTTCCTCCACATTATACTTTGTTTTATTTTAAAACTTATTTTGTACTCATCATATATCTCAGAAGTCAAATTTTAAATATACCACTTCCAGACCTGTATTTTACTTTTTATCTGCAAATTACTGCCCCCTAACCCTAGTGGCATTAGAGCACTTTCCACCTGATTTCAAATCAGAGTTTTCTACATCCTTGAAACTCAATTTTCTTTCTCTTATTTTTCCAGTGGACTTTTAACACTCAGAGAAGCACAGAATCTTAAGAGGGCTGACCAGTAATCTGAATCAATACTGGCTTCTGCCAGGATCTTTTACCTCAAACCTCTAACAATTCTTTTCTTCAGTGTTTAAAAAAAAGTCAATCTGATTTCCAAGTTGATGCTTATTTTTCTCCCAATATGTTGGAAGCGTTCTCAAAAACCAATTATATGAGTGAGTTTAATCGGTCTGTCTTCATGCTTATTTACTTTCACTAATGCATGTATGTCACAAGACATCGTGATGCACAACCGCTAATTTACTTTGTGATCAGATCCTGATGATCAGCAGTTCCTACTTGGGCTTCGTATTAATGAGTTTTTCCAGTTGACTCTAAAACATTTCTGTGTCAGCATTCTTTCTCACTGGAGAAGGCAAGGAGTTGAATGATGGCTGTGTTCACTAGGGCTCACTAGCTAGAGGCTCCGGGATGAGAGAAGGCCTGAAGTTTAGCCTAAGAACTTGATTAATAACTGACAGAGTTGGTGCCATATAAAATATGGTGGCAGCCTCTTTTATTACAGTATTAAGAAAAACATCCTTCCTCTGGTTTAGAGATTATATTAGTTATCTTAAATGTTTGAGGTTCTTTATGATGCCCTAAGAATTTTACCTTCTTAAAACCAAGCATCAGACTGAAGGACATGCTTAGAATAGCTAGAACCTTAAAGTTTCATATTTTTATTGACTATTATATTTGTTGAATGTATTTATTTTATCTTCACCCCCATCTTCCTTTTCTTTAAATGAAGTCAGCTTGTAAACTCGAATCCTTTGCTGCTGATACAAATTACAATGAGAGCAAAGTCACCTCATAGGACTGCGGAGTCATTAAAATTAGGGCATACCATGACATTTGCATGACATTTCTGCTTTTGAGCTTGCTTTTGCTCTCCCTGCTGCCTGGAATGCCTTCCCCTCTCTTCTATAGTGATCCAAATCCAACCAATCCTTCTGAAGCTCAAGCCAAATCCTTCCTTGATGAATACAGCCCAGCTGATCTTGCCCATCTCTGAGCCCTGTTGCCCTATTGTCTGTGTCACACAATCAGAGGTTAGTGTTTATAAATCACTTGATCTTAATTGTTTCCCGTGTGTAAGTTTTACCCTCTCTGAAATCTATGCCTTTTAATTTTGTGGATCCTCACAGTACCTTATACAATATCAGTACATAGCAAGAAGTCAAGAAATAGATTTTATGCCATAATTTGCAAGAGCATATAAATGTTAAAAGAGTCTGTTAACAGTGTTGGCTGAAATGGAGAAATAGCACTGTGACTATAAAAGAAAAATAAGAAACAGGGAAGTTTAGAATGATTTTTCCCCTTTGAAAATAAATCCGAAGTATGCATTTGTAAATTTTCAAAATGAGCTACACTAGCTTGAGTTTTAGTAAAAACTCTGAAAAAATAAACTGCAGATATTTCAGATTGTTTGGGAGGAATGCCTTGTTGTCTTTTATTGTCTTCTTCTTTTGCGTATTAAGATTGAGGATGAGATCGTTTTTGTTGAAAATCCTTTTAACAGCCCTGACTATAGGGGCAAGTCAATAACAAGCCCTAAAACTGGCATATCTCATTGAAAATCACTTATATTCCCTCAACCTGAGTCTGAAAACCACAGGTTCCAGATAAATCAACAAAAAGAACACCACCATTTCTCATCTCTTCTTTCCTGGTTGAATCAGAGACCAAATATTGAAAAGAATCCTTTAATTGCCAAAAGAATGGAATCAGTAGTTCAATTCTAGTTAAGCCAAAATCATATTTCTTGAAATTAGTCAGAGTGAAGTAAGGGAGACAGGTCAAAAGAGGTACAAGAATGCAATAGAAAATAGCAACAAACACCACAGTAATTGCTACCACTGACTGGGTACTTTCAGTGTTCTAGGCACTAAGCTAAGTATTTTCCATGTATTAACTCTCTCAAAACTATATGTCAGTATATGTGACTACAGGGAAATTATAAATTAAGCAACAAGTTGCTATGACTCCAATGAAGACTACAATAATTGTATTTTTGACCTATAATGTTTGCATGGAGTTAGGAGCTTAGAAAACAGAATTCATTTTCATTTATTTATTTTGGGTTGCCATCTCATTATTATATCTTCTTAAAATACAGCTGCATCTTGAATTAAATAAAATAATGTTCACTTTACTTCTTGTTCTAAATTCAGTGGATTTTCTGTGTTGAGTTAAACAGTTGCCAAATTCCATTTCAGCTTTCAAAATTTATTCTAGAGGTAACTGCATTTTAGTGTTGAATAAACTCTATTTGGTGGGTCTCGGAGACATGAAATCAATAGACATTTAGTCAAAAATTACTTTTTCTTCCTTGAAATGGAAGTCTAAAAGGCAAAGAACAATCTGATAAGAAGCTATGTCTTTTCAAGGATTTGGTGATATAATCTTAGTATAAGAAACATTTTAACTTTTTAGTATGATGTTTCTAATGAGTCTTCTGATTGATACCTTATAGGATGTGCACGCTGCTTTTAACAAAAATCAAAAGTCCTTCTCTCAAGATTTATGTTTTATATCACAGATGAAGTACCAAAATGATAAAAATCTGTATGAACAGAGGATTTCTAAACTCTACTTGATAGTCCATTTAATTTAAAAATATGTATTTGATAAAATTCACCTTTGAAAATTCCAAAGATTTGAATAATCTTTTAACTTTACTACAATAGCATAAAACTTGCACCTAATAACTATTGTGTTAAAAAGAACACTGAATATTAATTTAAAAATTAAGATATCTCTCTTGTTACTAATGTTTTCCTATAATATATTGTTTTTCCTTTTTGTGAATAAAACAACGAAAAGTGATCTCAAAATAATTATATTACATTGAACATCTCTTCGGTGAAGTCTCGGTATATCAGCAGCAATTTCTACTTTTTCTCTGAAAGTAGAAAATCAAAAAGCACTTGAGATTTCACCCTAATCTACACATATCAGAAATCATGCATTCGTAGGTAGAAAAGCAATGTCCAAATTACATGAGCACATCAAAACCCAAGGAAGAAAAAGAAGCTACAGAGCCCTTCACATTAATTTCCAAAGTAAATAACCCAAATGGTTACTAACATTTAGAGACTGATGATCAGATCTTCCAACTAGAAAGTGCATCGATTCCATGTATCACCCCAATCTTCCCTGAAGGCTCATGTGAGTACAGATAGACATTTTGTGCTTAATCTTGGAAGTCCTTGCTTTGTCTGAGCCTCTTGTAAATATATCTTACACACAATAATGTGATGAAACTCTATGTTCACACCACTGAGACTAATAGTACAGAACCAATTACCATTCTTGCCTAAAAAATGAAGTATTAATTTATTTGAAGTAAGCTATTGGTGCTACCTCTATGCAGTTTCATTGTTGTTTTTCTCTGGTTGTTCTGAGGAAAGCAAAGGTTAAAGTAATCTGTCAAAACTTCAGCATTAATGCCAGCAAACACAAGCAAGAAGTAGGCAAACTAAGGTTTATGATCACATATGTAACAGGAATCACCAATTTACAATAGATACAATGAAATCACTTTTTGCAAACCTGTAATTTATATGTATGTGTGTAAAAAAAATTTTCAAATAATAACAAAAATATTCTAATAATCTCTGAAGATCAAAACTGGAAAACAAAAAGAGAAAACACTATATTTGTGTTACTAATTACTTTAGGAAGACCATATCATCATTTATTCAAAATTTATTTTTACTGAGTGGAAAAATGTGGATAAGCTGACTTTTGTCAGTTGATCAAAACAGACAACTAATATGATTTAAAGAAAGCATATAATTGCATTTTAAAAGAAATCATAAGATTATGTTCACAAAATCAGTGCAAATTTCATTGTATGACTTCTATGCTCTCATGTCTAATACTTAAAAACTTGAACAAAGATCTCATTTTTGTCTTTAAGAGTCTCTCTCTATATATAAGTCAATTTAACTTAGTATCCAATTTGTAACTGCTAGAAACTTTGCATTTCCATACAGCTGCTAATTTTCAGAGAAAAATTCTAGTTGTTTCAAACCACTGAACACGATAATAGCAAAAATGAGACTGATCATTAACTCTAGTAACTGCCTTTGCCTTCATCTTAGGCTTTTAGTTAACCAAAAAAAAACCAAAAAAACTAATGGCTGTTACCCCCGTCAAAGAATTATTACTTAATTTAATCTGTGCAATCTTGTGGACAAATTCAATATTCAACTACCACCTCTAATGCAGATGACTTCTAAATCTGTATTGCTAACCTTGACTGATCTCTCTGGAGCTCCACTCTTATTTTCTTTCTCATAACTTGACCCTTCTTTATGATTCTTTCTATTAAAGGCACTACCTTTCTTCTGATGTTCTAACCTACAAGTCTCAGGTCAGCTTTGGGTCCTTCCTATCTCTTGTTTCCAAATATAAGAAAGTGTCAAGTCCTATCCACCTGTCTCTGCCACATGTTTTATAACACATTTATCATTTGTGTCCTATTCTCTCGAACAATCTTCTTCCACTTCTCATTACTCTTTGTCTAAAATAACCTAGTAAATAGTCTACTTGTGCCTTTGCTTATCCTTAAATATTGGCAATTCCTTGGGTTCAGAACTTTTATATATTCTGTATACAGATCCTTTGTTGGATATGTGTTTTTCAAATATTTTTAGTCTGTGACTTGTCTTTTCATTTTCTCAATAGTATCCTTTGAAGAGTAAACATTTTTAATTTCAAAAGATTTAATTTGTTGATTTTTTTGTACTTCCTGGTTTTAGTGCTCTAAAAAGTTCTGGTTAACCCACTGTAACGAAAATTTCTCCCATTTGTTTTCTAGAAGTTTTATCGTTTTAGCACTCACATTTAAGATCTGTGAACCATGTCAAATTAGCTTCTTATATGGTGTAAGGTATAGATGGAGGTTCTTTTTTCTTTTCTTTTTGCATGTGGACATATAATTGTTCCATACTGAAGGTTTATAAGAAGTGAAATAACATAATTTTACTTTAAAATGTTCATTCTGTTTGCTATTTAAATGATAAAGTAAAATTCCTTGGCAAGGACTTTCAGGACATAGTTCCTGATTGCACTGACAGTTATCTACTGCTTTTGCTTGGACCTCCTCTTATGTTCCTTGCTACTTCCATATACTCCCACTGTTTTTGCCCCACCACCTTTGTCACCTTGATTACACCTCCTTGGATTAAAGGAAGGAGCCAATGAAGAGAGAAAATCTGAAGACAGAAGAGAATGAATCATTAACTAATTGAACAAGGCTCTGAAAGAAATAGTTGGGTACAGATTCAGAACACAGAGGAGCT
This sequence comes from Papio anubis, assembly GCF_008728515.1. NCBI lineage: Eukaryota > Metazoa > Chordata > Mammalia > Primates > Cercopithecidae > Papio > Papio anubis. The sequence goes on along the minus strand of NC_044985.1, from coordinate 89,170,944 downwards.
TAGAGAAGGGAATAACATATCTTCTCTAATATCCACCTCTTTTCCTTCATCTCTTCTTACTCTTGATATTCCTCCAGATTCATAAAGAATTACCCCCATGGCAGTACCTTGGGCTTTCAATCTACCTCTATATTGTCTTTTGGTAGGATTCTATGCCTAGTTCCAGAATTTTCAATGCCTGCAATTTCAAAAGAAGCCCTGACGGCTGATATACTCTGAAATGAATTGATTGCTCCAGTATGTACTCACATCCAGAAATATAATTTTTAAGAAAAATTATTTGTCAGCACCTGAGAATAAAATGTAAAGCAATCAATGGACCCTGTGAGTTGTCCCTCTTTGCAGGTATTGCTGTAGCCATTTCAACTGACATGTAAGTTCCCAAAAACAGAGGTCAGGACTTTTCATGTCATGTATTCCCCTACATAGTGCTTAGTGTGACTTCTATGACTGCAGTGCACTGAATGCATCTTAACTCACTGAAGACAATTCACAAGAAAATAGTTGTCTTTTAACACTCAAGTAACAACGTTATGGTCATAGGAAAAGGTGCTTCCTCCTTCTCATGCTTTTGAAACAACACAGAAGTGATTCGTAATCTGCCCCCTCTGCTACAGCCAGATGCTCTGAAATGCAAGCTAGAGGGGCAGATGTATAATCTGGGAGATGATCCAAATCCATGACCTCCTTGAAGCCAAGGGTATTGTGTGTGCAAAGTCAGTTCTGGATGCCATGCCCAGAAATTTTAATTTATAGAAACAAAGGAGAAAAAATACAGAGAAAGAAGAAGAAAAATAAAAGCCTACTAATATCTTCAGCTACAATACGTAACTAGTACATCATCTGTTTTACTTAAGTTGACCAAGGTAGTATCCTAGAGAAATAGTGGGGTTTCCCTAACCCTTGTAAACTCTAGTAGGAAAGGTAGCTCTTCAGCAATATGACTACGGGCTGTCTTGATCCAAATTCTCAATCCATTCTCTTTGCCAAACTCACCACTTACTCTATGGTAACAGTCTTACATGACTGGTAAGTACCACAAAAATTCCACAAAAGTATTAGGATATCTAGACTTTAGAAATATGAAAAGCCAAAAATCATTCGGTGCAAAGCAGAGAACATATGAGGAGAGAGACTTTTGTCAGAATAAATAGGACTGGTTTTGATTTGTTTTAGTACCTAAAGGACTTATCAAACAGCCTTCTCATGCACTACTCTTCAAGTGTGGTCATGACATGGAATTCACTCTGAAGAGCATTCCAGGGGTTCAAAAAGAATTCTAATTAGTATCTGATCCATGGTCCACATGGGCAAGGACTACAAATAGCCAGATAAGACTCTTTTTCCCCATTTTACGATAGGGTACATTATAATCTGATAAAAACTCCTTTGTGAACCCTATTTTATTTCTTCCTATAACAATGAATCATTACAAGAGTCTCTAGACAGAGTAATAAACCATAGCTTGTAACTACAAATATAACGAGAACTTTTTATTATGTGGTTTCTTATTGAAAGGAATTTTCCATTTCAAACTTTCTCAGCATATTATGACCATCACTTCCCACTTTGTTCTTTTGTCATATGGTTTTCTGTATATTTCTAAGGAGTATTTTATATTGGATTGTCTTGTCAAAAGAGATCCAATGAAATAAAGCCATGTATGGCTTCATGTGTGCTCTAATCTGCATTAAACACAATGGTTTATTTGAATTCAGTCCTTTTAAAAGAATAATCATTCATTCATTCATTCATTCATTCTGCAAAGACACAACGGTGGTATCTTGGAGGATGTGGGAGTCAAAGTCAAAAGTAGGAGAGTTAAATCTGCATTAAACCCAATGGTTTATTTGAATTCAGTCTTTTACAAAGAATAATCAATCATTCATGCATTCATCCATTCATTTAACAAACAATTATTAGACTCTAGACTTCTGCTTCCAATAATATATCAATTCTCAAAATATGAATAAAATTCTGCACGTGACCTCACATGCCACAAATAGATCTTGGATAGATTAAAAATGTACATTTAAGTGGGTTGATTTGTTCATATGAAATTAAGGGAAATCCTTAAGGAAAGCCCTTCAACAAGCAAAAAACAAGTGAAAAACCAAGAGTGAGTGATGGTAGGCAAGCAAACTTGCAATTTGAGATTTTGCCTTTTAGGTAAATGCTGAATCTAGGAACCTGCAGTTTGGGGAGGGGACACAATGGTGGTGTTTTGGAGGATATGGGAGTCAAAGACAAAAGTAGAAGAGTTAAAGCAGTGACCCTCAAGGGGCTTACAACCTTAGCAGAAGACTGGGCTGAAAAGCCTCATCCCCTGATACATTTCCTTAAACAAAGCCAGTCTAAGAAAATATGTCTCATCTCTGGCTCTAGATAGGAAAAACAACAATAAAAAAAAATCACCATATTCCTTTGAGAACTTGCAACCATAATACTGACCTCTTAGAGGTATTAAATCAAATTTATTTTCTCCCAATCAATTAAACTGTCAGACAGGAAATTATACAAAAGTGATCCCAGGTTAGCAGTGTCCCGCCAGTACTCCAGAAGAAGCAAATCTAAATCCTCTTTGAAGAAAAGCACATGTAAATCAGGCTTCCCAAGATTCTCATACATTAAAGCCAACCAAATCTGACCTCCCAAATGGAAATTACCAAACTCATAAAGAAAAAGTCACCATGAATGAGAGTCAGCAGAGATGTGAGATTTAGACACTAAACTGGAGCTAGAAGATAGGTCTGGAGAAATTAGTTCAGGTTGTACATCCCTATTCCAACAATCCAAGATCTAAAATACTCCTAAATCCAGAACTTTTTGAGCACTGACATGATGCTACAAGTGGAAAATTCCACACGTGACCTCACATGCCATTGTTTGTTGTTGCTGGTGTTGAGCAGCTGACATAGGTATTCTGGTGATGCCACTGCGCTGCTTTTTTACCTGAACACATTATTTTTCACTGTATTAATGGTATTCCTATTTTTTGTCATTAACTACTCATGTGTGTAAGTATAAAAAATGATATTTTATATGCTACCTAATGGTAGCATATAAATTTAGAGTTGGGAATGATGGTGATGCCAAACAACCACAGACTGACTACATGGGTGGCTGAGATAGTGACACTTTTGCTTTCTAATGGTTCAATGTACACAAACTTTGTTTTATGCACAAATTAGTAAAAATATTATCTAAAATTATCTTCAGCCTATGTGTACAATATATATATTAAATGTAAATGAACTTTATGTCTAGACTTGGGTCCCATCCCCAAAATATCTCATTATGTATATGCAAATATTCCAAAATCCAGAAAAATTTGAAATCCAAAGCATTTCTCGTCTCCAGCATTTTAGATAAGAGATACTTAACTTGTACTCAGAATAGAGTGCAGAGTCAAGGAGGCAGAAAAATATCAAAAAGGATTTAACACACATGGTTGAGAGGGTATGGCCTAAAAATCATTTTACTAAATAGTAAAAATTCCACAAAGAGAAGACAGAATGAGCAAGAGGCATAGTGACAGCCATAACATCCCAGAAGTGATAAAAAAATTAATATAAAGCCATAGGAGTCATACCATATACCAAGAAGGATAATATAAAGAAATCTACACCAAAACCTAGACTGTAGTGAAAGTGAACATCAAGGACAAAGAGAATTTAAAAGTAACCAGAGGTAAAAGACTTACCAAAGGTAAAGAGAAGACAATTAGACTGATGGTTGACTTTTCAGAGCAGAAACCATAAGACAATAGAAGAAGATCTCCAATGTGCTATGAGTCTAACATCATATATCCAACAAAAACTAGTTGCCAAGGAAAATACATGTTCTAATAAACAAAACAGTGTCATAATTAGACTAGCATTAAAGAATGTCTGGCAGGCATACTTCAGAAGGAGGAAAAAGACCTAAGAGGTAAGGTAGAGATTCAAAGAGAATGGCGAGTTAAGAAATTGGTAAATACTTGGGTAAGTCTGAACAAATATGGAATGCATAAAACATTGAAATTAATATGTAATTTGTGGGACCAAAAAAATAAGAAAGAAAACAAAATGGAAATCATATAAAAATTGGAAGTGGGTAAGGAAAGCTAAAGGGTTCTCCGTTCCTTGTATTGTTTGGGAGAAGGATTAGATACAGACTAATTTTAGATTTTGTTAGGTATGCACGACAAAAATGTAGTGTATAATTTTCAAATCATTATCAGGAAAAAAATGGGATTAAAAAGCAATTCAGCCTAAAATGACGAGAGGAAAAAAAGGTCATTAAAAAGGGGTCCAAATATAAAACTGAAAATAAAACATAAATCTAAATATGCCAGTAATTGCAATAAATGTAAATGTGTTAAACCCCAGTTACAATTCAGGTTGTCACAGTGAACTTCAAAACAAAATTCAGCTATTCATTAGGACAAGACATACACATAAAGCTTAAGGATACAGAAAGTTTGAGAGCAAAAATATGCAAAAAGACATATCAAGAAAAAAGATTTAGCAAGTACTACATAAAAGATGCCTGCAGTGTGCCATACACTGCTCTTGGAACTGGTGATACAAAGTCTCTGCCTTCATGAAGCTCACTTCTGGAGGTAGGGGAAACAGACAGTAGGTTGCATACATCAATAAATGTACACACACTTACTATAGACTGTGATTAGCTCTATAAGGAAGTAAATAGTAAGGTGAGAGAAATTGGCTTCTTGTTGGGTGACTATTTTAGATAGTTTTAAATTGTCTTTGAAGAAAGAACATTTGACCTGAGAATTGAATCAGAGTGAATTAGCCATACAGAGTGGAAGATCATTCTGGGCAGACGGAATGTATCTGCAAAGGCCTGAGGAGAGTTCTCCTCACTGAAGCTCTCCAGGTGATGGTGGCTTGGGAAAGGGTAGCAAGTGAGGCTTTGGGATGTATTCTCATGGGATCAACCTGATTTCCTGCTGGTAAATGTCAGGGCTTAAGAAAGGAAAAAGTCAAAGCTGACTGCATCTGGCAAGGCTTTCCAGGCCCACATGGAAGTGTACCATTGCCTCTGTTACGTTTCCCTCTCCAATGAAATGGACTGTTGGGGGACTATATTTGAAAATATAACTCAAGTTAGACTTGATTGAGAGAAGTTTATAGTTGGTAAAAGGTGAAGCTTTGTACATTTCTTGCATGGAAGAAGAAACTGTTCAACCAGAAATGAAGGCATTTGACTACGGACAGGAAAAGGGACCCAAGGTGTAGGTCATTGTTACGTATCCTGAAGGTCTTGGTAGAGCCCTTTGCTCAAACTAAGATTCCCTGAACTTTGTAAAGAAGCATGATAGAAACTACGGAAATGCTGATAGAAGCTTACAGAATTAATCAGTGTTTTTCAAACCTCAACAATTTGTGTTACCACTTTATAATACTCTGCCATTTTCATACAGCATTTTGTATTCTTATTTCCTTAAAAATAACTCACAGTTTTTGCACAAAAATTTTATTTGCAAAAAACATGTAGCAGTGCTGTAAGTGAAAAAAGACTTTTACTAATGTACATTAATTTAAATATGTAATTTTCCAAAATAAAGAGTGTTTGCTCATATAAACCATTTAAAATAGGGTATGGGCTACCAGACTACTAAATCAACCTACAGCAGTATTTTCTGTGAGGCCTATTAGTGCAGCAGTAAAATGTCTCCATCACCAGTTCGATGCCAGTATTTCTAAATATCTCTCACAGCTCACTGAGGGCATGCCATGGTATTTTACAAAACTAAAACCAAACTGTCTTTCTTTTTTTTCTTTTGCAGTTGTGGTTTGGTTTGCTTGGTTTAAAAAGGTATGCACTTTTTAAAAAAACTGATTAGTTAATAAAAGGGTTTTCATTCAAAAGGTAACTTTGAATGGCTTTGTTCTCTTTTGATGGGGTGGAATCTGTAAGCTGTTTTGCAGGGGCATGTGGTTTCTAATTATCAGTAGAGTGGGAATGATTTTGCATTTGCTTATTTTAGCAAGGAGAAGTAATCTAGGTTCCTTTAAGTTTTCTCTTTCATTTCACATATTCTTCATTAACCCCCTAATTATAAGTCTGTTTTTATTGGATACAGTTAGGCATCGTGGGCCTCTAAAAAAGGACTTTTTGTACATGGCATTGCATGGGTACCTTATTACATAAATTACTAGGACTAAGTTTTTGCCCTCTAGGATACCAAAAATTGACAAGGGGGTTTAATATTCCCTAATTACGTTTTTCCTTATGGGTTTTTTTTTCTTTTCCAGCAACCCATAAATGACATGTCTCATGGTTAAGCCTTTCTCCATTCTCTTTTCTTCCAAAATACTTCTGTGCTGCAAATAGGCCCAAACAGGTTTCCAGTGTGACTCAGGGATTCAGCCTTTCATCTCCTTCCCAGAAACTAGAAACTCCCTTTTCCTGTGGTTCTTCTGCCCATAATCTTTGCCAGTCCCCATGCTGAATCCTTCCATTTGTACAATATTTCTATTACTAGGTTTTGTATGTGATGGTTTATGTTTAAAAATGTTATTTTTTAATCCATAAATTGTTACCTAAATAGTACATTAAATATAGTCTGAATGTAAAACTCAAACACTACAGATAAAGCAGAAGGTCCCTTTGACCCCCAACCCTAATCTTCCTCCTCAATAAAGATAACCATTGTTACTTTTTCTATGCGTTTGCATTTATACATAAGCACATGGTATTGCCACTGCTTGTATTCCTATTGTTGCTACTAAACTGTGAGAAACTTCGGGGTAGAATCCATATTCTACACCACTTTGTATTTGTAGTAGCTGGCAAAGAGCCTGGTATACGGTACATGTTCAATAAATATTAGCTTACTAAATGAGTTTATCATTGGTTGCCTTCCTCTACGCAATAGATAACAGAGGTTTCCTTTCTATATGAAAAAAAGGTGGATTTGGGGAATATTAATAATATAAGGGAGCCATGACTATTGACCAAAGGAGATTAAAAAAAAAAACAGCCTGAGAGAGATCTTTGAGCCTGTGATATGTAATATAAAATATATATTTGGGTTTCCTCTCATTTCCTGACACTCAGCTCCTAAAACCCTTGGAATCTCCAAAGTGATGTATCTTTAAATGTTAATAAGATGACTGATGAACAAGAGCTCTTGAAGAGCCTCAGGATTTGGGGCTGCCTGCCAAGGGAATCAACGAAGTGACTAGAGGGTTGGAACTTTCAGTCCTACCCTCTAAGCCCCAGAGAGAGAAAAAGGGCTGAAAGTTGAGTTGCTAACCAAGGACCAATAATGTAATCAATCCTAACTACTCAAGGAAGCCTCCGTAATAACCCAAGAGGACAGGGTTTGGAAAGCTCCTAGACTGCTGAACACACGGAGATGCGTGGAGGGTGGTGCACCCAGAGAGCGCATGAAAGCTCCTAGAACCTTCCCACAACCTTGCTCTATTCATCTCTTCCATCCAGTCCTTCGTTTGTATCCTTTGCAATGCTCTTTATAATAAATAAGTAAGCCTAAGTAAATCATTTACCTGAGTTCTGTGAGCTACTCTAGAGTATTAATTGAACCTGAGGAGAGTCATGGAAGCTGTGAATGACAGCTGGTCAGAGGCTGAGTCACGGCTTAGGACTTGGGACTGGCTTTGAATGGGACAGGCTTGTGGAACTAAGAGCTTAATCTGTAGGATCTGACTCTATTGTCAGGTAGACAGTGTCAGAATTGAATTGAATTATAGGACACTGAGTTGCTGTCCACTGGAGAACTGGTGAGTGTGTGCGGGGGAAAACCATACACATTTTGGTGACCAGAATTGAAGCATTCTGCGCTGTGCTTAGTATTCTGTGTTGTATGTGTGAGAATAGAAAAAACTGTTTTTTTCCCTATCTCTTACAGGAACTGACAGGCTCTGGAGAAGAAGTGTGAGTCAAGGCAAGAAAAGTATGAAAGAACGGAACCTAGAGTCACTAGAAGTTAAACAATACTGGGCATCGAGAGAGGCTGCCTGAGAAAGCAGGGGAAGGTTTCTCTGGCAGGTGTGTCTTCAAGAGTTCAACTGGGGCTCCGAGGCATGAAAGGGCAAAATATGATTAGAGAGTAACTGTGAGTAGCGGGGAGTTGGGAACCTGTAGATAGAGGGTGATGGTGGCAAAAGACAAGGCTAGAAGGGCAGGTCATGACAAGGTGATGAAGGCATTGGTATAACTGGTTAATAATACTGAAATTCATCACATTACTGGAGCCTCAATGTAGGAACAAAAGAGTGCTTTGTGAGGAGGCAACACTCTTCTTGAAATACATGTCTTTTAAGGCTTCCTCTTACCTCTAGTAAACAGTATTCGATTCATGTTTGAAAGGCGTACACCTACACACCCTTCATCTTACATGAAGTAACAGCAATATTATGAAAACCAATACATCCTAAAATATTTGTCAGTGTTAGTTGGCAATATTATAACTTTATCAGATTTTAAAAATAAAATTTCAACTTGATATACATTATTCAACATAGACTGGGAGGTCCATTATGTAAGAGTTCACCTTCAGATTTCCCAGGTTGAGTTTTTAATGTGTACTTCCAATATTACGTGTCAGCTTAGATTTACTTGAAAAATCTTAAGATGTAAAACATTGCTAGAATGGCTAGACAGCCATTCAGTGAACACTGGCAGACTAGATTTTCCAAAGATGTTTAAAATGAAAGGTCTTGCAAGTAGGTAGCTTATAATCTCCCTTGGTCACTGGAATCAGAGCATCTCAGATTTTTTTTTAAGCTTCTCTATAACTAATTTACACATAAAATATCTTTCTTTAGAAGAGCAATTTTAAATTCCAAGTTTCCATGTAAATCTTTCTAAAATAATTAGGTGGGGACTGAAAATCTTTCTAGCTCTTTCCAAATCTATCCTTCGTAAGGGCCTGCTATTATGTAAAGCTACTAGGTATAGACTCTGATGATTTTATTAGAATATTCTCATTGCAAAAAGTGTACTGATGGTAGCCTACAGCCAAATATAAAGGAAAAAAGATAGAATTAATGTTAAAATTGTAGGTTAAAATTCAGTTATTATTCCGTCATTATGTTTTCAAGAATGTGATTTATTTCTACCCATGGTACATCCAAATTCATACAATGAAATTCTGATTATGGCATTTTAGTGTAATTTTTAAGTTCGTTACTGCTTTGTGTGGCTCCTACTCTTGTTCCTCTCCAGCTGCAGAGCTGATCCTAAGTTGGGTGTAGATAGCTCAGCCTACAGTAAAGTTTTGATGTCAAACATTCACTTTGGATTTATCAATCTTTATGTAATCGCTTAATAACATTTTTTAACTCAGATGATCACTCTGGTATTTAGAAGCACAATTAGAATTGTCACTTCTAAACCACTGTTTTCTAAATATATAAGACATATATTACTCATGGAGAGTGAAGTTTGAGAGATCAGCCATATTAGAAGTATCTGATGTATATAAAAATACCCTCTTCTCTTTATAAAATTATTTTTCATTTATTCAAACAATTCAACAAATTTTAGAAACTATAAATTTTCTAAATCAATGCACACTGAAGCAGAGTAAATTTTATCTCCAAGGATAAACTGTCAAATTATGAATAATGAGAAAGATAGGATAATGAAGAGTTTTGCTACTGAGAATTCTGTAATGTAAATATCAATATATGAGGTCAAAGCAGACAAATATATACCAAAATACACCATATCAATACATTCCATCAGAGCTCAGAAATAATTTCTCCTGTGCATTTATGTTAAAAAGAAAGAAAACACAATAATAAAGCTAAAAAGTATAATGAGTAGCAACTATAGACTTACAAAGCATATACAAATTTTGAACAAAATAAAGATTCTTTATATGTAGAAACTTATTAAATTCTGGTAGGTTTTAACAGAAAAAGCTTAAAAGAAAAATTATCAGTGCTATGCCAAACAAATCTTTCTATTATTCACGCTGAGTATGGGGAAATTTGGGGGATTTTAATGATGGTTTAGGTTATTAAATCAGGCAAAACTGGTCGCTCATGGAACCAAGTATGAGACTGCTGAAATAGAAGTCAACAGATCGGAGCCTGGGATCTGTTGCTCAACAGCTGGGCCTCTGATGAGGTTCACTTCCTCTCTCAGGGCCTCAGTGTACTCTTTCAAGTAGTCTGGTTGTAATAGAGACATATAATACTACATTTAATCCTTGTATTCTGTAATTTCACTATAAGTAGAGAATTGGAAATATAATCCGAAATGATAAGAAACATTTTACTTTAGGAAGCAACTGTAGTTCATCCACAACCAGACCCTTGACTATAGTGTGTGTGGATGTGTATGAATGTGTATGGGTATGTGTGTGTGAAACATAGCTTTTTTCGTAGTTTTCCATCCAATTTTGCTTCAGTGACTTAAACATACCCCAACATGGGTTACTTATTATCTATAGCGCTTCTTCTTTTCTTTGGCAGCCTGTTATCAACCCTATAATGTAATTATATATAGATCTGACATCATCTAGAAAATTGAGACCATTAACTTTTTTATTTGTTTGTTTGTTTTGAGACAGCGTTTTGCTCTTGTCACCCAGGCTGGAGTGCCATGGTACGATCCTGGCTCGGTGCAACCTCTGCCTCCCAGGTTCAAGCGATTCTCTTGCCTCAGCCTCCCAAGTAGCTGCGATTACAGGTGCCTGCCACCACATTCAGCTAATTTTTGTATTTTTAGTAGAGATGCAGTTTCACCATGTTGGCCAGGCTGGTCTGGAACTCCTGACCCCAAATGATCGTTTGCCTTGACTTCCCAAAGTGCTGGGATTACAGGCGTGATCCACCGTGCACGGTCAACCATTAACATCTTTAATTCCCACTCCTCCACCTATAAATTTATCTATAACACAGGCACCCCTACCACCTTCCCTACACCCAATGCTCATCCTTGCCAAGGCCAACTACTACAAAACTACACTCTTAAACCAGTTCCTTAAACAATTTCTTCTTTCCCAATCCATCTTCTCCTTACGAATATCTCTTTTCTCTCATTCTATAAACATGATTCAGTGTTTCTCATTAATAAGATAAAATAGAACAATAAAAACAACTTTTCTTATCTTCTCTAGACATCTCTCTCTCCTTTCTCTTGATGTTAAGTTTCTAGAAAGATCATCTATGCTTGTTGTACCTCCCATTCCTAGTGGAAATAAGGCATCTTTTCAAACCTTCTGTAAACCTGGGACCATTTCCTCCTGGAAATTCTTGATCTCCTCATTCGTCGGACACAGGAAATCTTTAAAGAAATAATTCATCTAGGCCACCATTGAGTCTGAACTGACCCAAGTTTTTTCTTTATTCACCAAAAAAGTTGCCATCTACGCAACCCCATCACTACTGCTGATCTCAGTCACTTCCAAGACACGAGACCCGGTCACCTGCTCTTTGCTGTGCTGTTGGCCTTATGATACCACTCTGTGTATCTTCCAGTGTGACTTGCTGTCCTACTTCTCCCCTCATCCTAGAGTCTTCCACCTTGCCTTCTCGAGTCCAACTATCCTTCCATGGTTGACAAAATACTGTTCATTTTCAACCCAACCTCTTTTTTCAAACCACCTCAATTCTCTACTATGAATTATACTTTCTCAGCACCTTTCTCAATTGAAGCTTCTCACACCCATATCATGGAGGTCAGGGTGAGAAGGAGATCCAACTTGGTCCTTTTTCCTCATTTTCACTTTCTGCACTTTGCTCATATGGAATCTTGCTCCTGCACAGCTCATGCTAACCTGTCACTCTTCCTTCTACTCTCAGTCATCCTTGCCGTCTACTACCTTCATCATCTATCCACCTGAATGATTTCCATCTTGGAGTGTAGGTAATGGAACCCCAAGGAGGCTTCTCTCTCTCTCTTTCTGCTGGGCTCTGAAGAGGCAGAGGAGGCAGGGGAGGCTCCAGGCTGTCGGGCCATGACAGCACTGTGAGTCTCTCCTGCTTCCCCAGGTACTTCCAGTGCCTGCCCAAATTTGGTTTCTTTGCACCCATCCACAAGGTGATCCATATTGGCTTCCCATTCACCAGCCCAGCCAAGGCCAAGAAGACCAAGCGTATAGCCATGGGTGTGTCAGCACTGACCCATAGTCCCAGCATTTCCTCCATCAGTTCCATCAACTCCGTGGCCTCCTTTGTGTGTGGGGGCAGAGGGCGGGCAGGGGAGCGGTGAGGGGCGGCCACAGCCTTTGTGTTAATACACTTCACTCTTAAGTGTCTATCTACCCTGTCTCTATCTTCTCACTCTTGTTATCAAGAAGTAAATGCTGCAGGAAATTGCTGGTCAACACCTGCAGAAAAGCTGGTCCTAACCTGAAAGTTGGAGCTAAACCCAAATACTGGAGATATCAGCAAACTCCAGTATACCTGGAGATATGTGATCAAGAAATAAATGTTTCCTGTTGGTTTTATTATGCAGCATAGTTGTAGCGATAAGTGACAAGTACAATGACAATCAAGTTGGATACCCTTTTTTACTTACCCATTAAGTTTAACTTAAAAAAAATACTCAAAACTTTCTTGTCTAAATATTTCTTACTTTTCTTTCCCCTTCCATTGCTAATCACTGACACTTATGTCAACATCATCTCTTACCTGGACTATTAGTCTCTCTCTCCTTTATTTTTGGCGGGGAGCGGGGGGAGGGGGGGCGTCCCTTCAGGTTCCTACAGTCAAAAGATTGATATTGCTAAATATAAAAGTGACCTCTTTTCTTTAATCTGTTTAGATTATCTGAGCCTATGGGATAAAATGGCACTTTTTCATTTGGTGGGAGTCTGTATGGTCTAATCTTTGCCTACTTGGCTCAACTTGATATCTCGTCACTTTCCCTTTGTACTGCTGCCACACTGAACTGCTTAAAGTTTCTTAAATATACCATGATGTTTCATGTTCTCAGGACTTTCCAGATGCCTGAAATGTGTTGGCTCATTGACCTTTTCCATATCTCCAATTTCTATTTTGCTTTCAGATCCTGCTATGGAAGCACATCCTTTCTGAAACCTGACAGCCATCCCCAGTTCCAAATGGAATTAAGCAGTATTTCCTCTGTGAGGTTTTTGCATTGAACTCTTTAACATGAGGGTATCAAACAAATACTGAATTAGGCATTTGTATTTTTTCTCCTCTACCACATTATAAACATTGTATAAGGCTGAGAACATGTCTTATTTTACTTTGTATCTCAGTACTTAACACAATATCTGTTGCAGAGTGGGCATTTAGTAAACATGAGTGGAACTAAAATTATTTATTTTGAAATTTGATTTGGAAATACGTTGCCTCTTTTTTACTCATGAATTTTAGAGATGCATAAACTAGCTCCACATTTGAGGAGTAAATAATTTTATTAAAAAGACTGATATATTTGTTTCTAATTCAGTTTGATTCACTGAATTTTACAGACCACATTATTCAGTAATTTTTTTGCAAATGTGGAAGTATCAGAGTTGCTTCACAATCAACTTTGTATAGGAAGAACACTAGACATATTGCTAAGTTCTTTATGACAACTTCCTGAATTCCATGGAAATATAAACCAAGCCTGCAGCATGTGAGAAATGTATATATTTCTTGTGTCTAAAGCTATATTTATCCAACATAACAAATGACAAAAGCTTAGAAAGCATCCAGTAAAGATGTTTGTCCAAATAGAGAACCATGCTGCCATATCTTAATGAGTCGATGTGAAAAGAAAGAGTTCAAGTACACTAACCACTAACTTGAAAATTTTAGCTCCACATCAATAATAACCATAAAAATTCATGAAAATTTGCAATCCAATTGATTGCAATTTTTAAAGATGTAAATATTTTTAAAATGACCATAACTGGCATTCCAAAATGTAAATGCACATTTCAATTTTAATATTCTATGAAAGTCTGGAATAATAAGACTCAACACAATTTATGAAATGTCATTTAATAACTCAATGCTCTTGAATTAAAGTGACTATCCAATCACCCTATGGTTTTAAAAGCTCTGTTCTTTTGCAAGGATCTAGAAATTTCTTAGGCCACATTTGAACACTCCAGATTTGAGGTTTATACACATTGCATTTAGAACAAAATGTAAGACCTGCCGAAGTAGTAATTTGCATACTAAACTCTTGGCCTTTGTTATAAGGATACACATTACCTGCACATGTGCCTTTGCTATAATTCATACACATCTAATGCACATCTTCTCTCTCACACAGCTCTCAACTTGGCCCACACATTCCTATACATGTACACATGCACACATACATGTAAGGAAACAAAGGCAAGAATGATCAGATTAGATGTCCCTCTCATACTCAAGGAACTACAGTAGTTTGGTAGAGAAATTATAGCTATTGTGTCCTGGTTCAGCTGGCTGAGCTTACACAATGCAAGTAAAGATGTATCAGATATCTTGATATGTGTGTGTCATGTAGGGGCTGTGTCTTACTCCTGCATTCTCTGTTTTTGGAATGTGGGCATAAGGCACATGTTAGTGAAATATAAATTGCCCCAAAGCATAAGCTCCACCATACAATACTGGAGTTCATATTCTTACCCCAAACTAGTTACCAGCTGGAGATCAAGTTTTTTAATTTTTAATTTTTAATTTTTTTGTGTGCTCTGTTGCCCAGGCTGGGGCACAGTGGTGTGATCTTGGCTCACTGCAACCTCCACCTCGTGGGTTCAAGCGATTCTCTTGCCTCAGGCTCCCAAGTAGCTGGGATTACAGGTGTGGGCCCCCATGCCCAGCTAATTTTTGTATTTTTAGTAGAGACGGGGTTTCACTATGTTGTACAGGCTGGTCTCAAACTCCTGACCTCGAATGATCCGCCTGCCTTGGCCTCTCAAAGTGCTGGGACTACAGGCATGAGCTACTGTGCCCAGCCAAGATCAAGTATTTAAATTCCCTGAGCTTCAGTTTTTTCATCAAACTGTTAGGATACCAAACATACTTAGTGGCCGCACATAGAAATAGCCCCCTAGATTGTTAATGAGTACTTGCTCATTAATTGATAAAGTTGTCTCAGAAAAGGTCTGGACTTGCTGCCAACCATTACTTTCACAGACTTGCCTGTTTTACAGCTATATGGACAGGTGTTTGAGAATATAAGAAATTAAAACAGAAATAGCCAAGCTTTTTAGTCCATTTTGCTAATTAATATGTCAGAGCTCATAAAGAAGAACTCATCGGCTTTCTTCAGTACTGCATCATCTTAAAGAGCTGGGTCAGCAAAGATCTCTGCAGACAGTCAATACATATTAAAACAGTTCCAAGCAGTAAATCAAAACAAAAAATAAAAAAATAAAAAAGAAGACACTAAAAAAAGTAAAATTTATAAGCCCTTTCTGTCTGAACATAAAGGAGCATTAAACTATTGGTTGAGGTGTCATTTTAGTAGACAGAAAGAAAATAAGAATTCCTTCTCCGACATATGTTAAGACCCTGAGTTTAACCAAAATTAAAGCATAATAACAATAATAAAGCTTTGCTAAATTTGATGACATTTTCTCTGGATCCTAATGTTCCCTCAGAATATTTAAATCATTTAAAAATGGTTTTATTGTTAAAAACATATATTTTTCTGTTTTTTTGTTTGTTTTTTCTCTAGCCATTGCTAGAATTTGAATTTTGTCAGAGTTCAATGAGTGAAACAAGGAAAGAGGTTAAAGATATTTTTGGTTTTTCAAGGCTCTATGAAACTTGTGATTTTTCTTCAAGGAACCAAACAAAGGGTATTTTATTTCTAACTTCTCTGGGCAGGTCTTACCATACCATAGACTTAAATACCTCTCATATGTGGAGGAGGATTCTACCAGCTCAGAAACAGGAGAATCATCCTGCTATCTTCCTTGCCGAGGTAATGAGATGCAGTGCCCTTTTGGGGAAACCCCTGAAACAGGTCCTCAGAGAAATCTCAAGAATACTGGAATAATTCCAGAAGGGGTGAGGGGAACACTACATTTTGGGCCAAAAATGTTAGAAAGATTTATTTTACCTGGGCCTTTGATTGGATCTGAGCTCTGAAGTATCAACCATTTAAAAATTAAGCCGAGAAAAGGGTGCCAAAAATATTGTCACAAATTTGGGAGGTACCCAAGCCAGACCAACAGATGGAACTTGACACGAAATGGCTCTTTACAGACTAAGTAGCTGACTCAAGAAATTTTAACTCAGATGAATTTATTAAAATGTTGAATGTCGTCTTGAATAAGAGGCTGGATGACAGGTTTAGGTCAGTATACACAATTTAATTTGTTTAACTTCCTGTTGGTCTTGGATAGTATAAAAGCTGCTCACATTTCTATAGCTAAAGAGAAAGAGTGAGAGATTCTTCTTAGCATAAAAAAAATACAAAAAAAAAAAAAAAAAGTAGCCAGACACCACGCGCACGCCTGTAATCTCAGCCACTCAGGAGGCTGAGGCAGAAGAATTGCTTGAACCTGGGAGGCAGAGGTTGCAGTGAGCAGAGAGTGAGCCACTGCACTCCAGCCTGGGCAACAGAGCAGGACTCTGTCTCAAAAAAAAAAAAAAAAAATCATATTTTAACTTAAATATTCTGAAGATCTGAAGAAAGAATTTGGGAAAGGGGGCAATACTACAACAAAAAGAAGTTAAGTGATTCCTTTTAACAATGGTGAGGTAAGTAGAGATTTATAAGTTAAAATACGATCTGGTAACATGCTTAGTGGTCACAGATGACCTGTAGCCGACTGAGACTACAGGTAAATTTAGATGAATTTAAAAAATGACTTTGTAACTGAAAGAGGTTGTTACAATCAAGAGAACCCTTATCCCTCTGCTGCTGCAGCTGCCGCCGCCACCACCACCACCAAATCCCAACGAGATATCCCTTCAGGTAAATGCAACGCACAGAGGGGAACTGCGTTTTATGTGAGGGATGAATTCCTGAGGATCATTATGATTCAAGACTAATTTTCCAAAAGAAAGAAATGTAAAAAATTGGGGGAGTGGCCAGGCTCTGTGGCTCATACCTGTAATCCCAGCACTTTAGGAAGCTAAGGCGAGTGGATTGCTTGAGCCCAGAAGAGTTTGACACTAACCTGGGCAACATGGCAAAATTCCATTTCTACAAAAAATAAAAAATAAAAATAATTAGCTGGGTATGGTGGCATGCGCCTGTGGTCCCAGCTATCCGGGAGGCTGAGGTGGAAGGATCACCTGAGCCAGGGAAGTCGAGGCTGCAGTGAGCTGTGATCATGCCATTGCACTCCAGCCTGGGTGACAGAAAGAGATTCTGTCTCAAACACAAAAACCAAAAAAACAAAAAATAGGGAAGGGTATGTTCTTAGAGTACATAAATTTTGAACCTTAGTTGAATACTTTCCTCTAATGCTGCTTTGTGCTTTCTCAGAACCGTTTCTAGTGTTTTACAAGATGCTCTCACTTAATGTGACTCTAAAGTATATGATTTTCGGTGATTGTTTAGCCCTTTTCATCGCAGGCCACTTTTGCTCCAAAGTTATCAAGTGTCTGGTTATTTTTCAGCATTTCTACAGATGCCCAGTGAGAAATCTGAAGCAGTGATATGTTATAATAGTACTTAAAAATATAAGAATAGTGCATGTTGGAATAACAGTACATTAGTAACAGAAATATTCTTTAAAACATCAGATGTATTTAAACAGGGTGGTTCATGTGACATAAAGACTGCTGGAACTATTTCTATCAGCTAAAGTGAAGTTGCCATATGGAATTTGCAATGAACCTGTGTGACGGCTTTAAAATTCTGCCATTTTTGACTAAAAAGTTTTTGGAAGGTTATTATTTCAAGTTTTGCACTTAGCATAGTTCTTTATTAATATTTTTATATCACACTGTGCAAAGACAGATTATTGAAATTTACATAAAATGTTATGCCAATATACAAAGATGACAAAGTTCTCATCTTAAAAGAGTGACAAACTTTTAATTGCCACCTAATAGCAGTGTGCTTGGCAATTAGGATTAGAATAAGATTTGATTTCCTGGAAAAAGCCAGAAAATTTATTATTTGCTCATTTTCAAAAACCGAATTGATAAACATTCCGGAAAAGGAAAAGGACTTCAACTTTTTGCCTTGAAGTCTATCCCAGCACACAGAAAAGACTTTTCATCTTCCGGTATTATTTTGTGTGTATATATATATATATACACACACACACACACATATACACATATATATGAACTACAAGCAGTAGCATGTATTTAAGATGAAGATATTATAGATCATTCTTGGGATTCCCTGGTCATGATAACTTCCGTCTGAAGTTCCTAAAAATATGTCCAGTAGTAGAGAATTTAATGGAAGAGGATGTTGGGAACAAACAGCATGTGGCAATTTATCACTCCCACAGAAATCTCTTCTTTCACAGTGATCTAACTTCTTAGGCTTTTTATTAGGGAAAGCAAGAAAAAAAAATCTAAGAGTTGTGAACCAGCCCTTCCCTGCTGTTATCACAAGAGAATCTGGAGAAAGAAGAAAGAAAAAAAATCATAATCTTGCCCTGGAACATGATGGAGGTAATGAGGCAACAAGGCCACTTACTGCTGAAAACATAATTGGCACACAAACACAGGAGACACTTGGTGATGGGAAAGACTTCTTTGTTTCACCAACGGAGTGATGTTAGCAAATCATAATCCTTCTGTTGTTTGGAGGGGCAATGCTACGAGCAAAATGGACATTTTCTCCTCCAAAATAATGTGCCCCTAGAGGAAAGGGATTACTCCACTATTTGCTAGCTTAGTAGCTTTAAACATTTTCAACTAATGTGAATAAATGATGATGGAGGAAGGCAAAAGGAGTAGGAGGCAGTCTACTTGGCCATGAAGAAACAGCTTGGATTTTAGGAGTGAAGGTAACTCACACATGATAAAGACCTAAGAGACGCTTAGAAATTTTTGTGGACTTTCTAGAGAATATTTAGGGAGCTCATTCATGTCTCTAAAGAAAAATAATGCATACATCCCTGGAACAATCCATTTTGATGACAGGCAGAAAAAAAAAAAAGAAAAAAATCCTATTCTTTTTTTGAGGAGAAAAAAATGACCATTATCTTTCTTATTCTGGAATCTTTTTTCCTACCACTTAAATATGAAAGTCATCATGGGAAAGAGTCTTGAACTTTCTTGGGTTTTCTTGCAATTTTTTTTAAGTGTTCAGCTGGAGTACAGATTTAAGATTTTTGGTTTTATATATATATTTTTGGCAATCTTTATTCTTTGCTCCCAAACATTCTGAGTCAGCATACATTATGCCACTATGCACACAGCCAAGCAATAATTCATCTTTGTGGAAGTCAGAGACATCTCCTGTATTAATTAGAAAGCCTTTCAGCGACTAGTGGATAGAAACAGGTTCCAACTGCTACTAAAACACAGCCAGTGATTTCCAGGAAGGGGAATATAGTCAGTTACAAGGAATTTCTTACCCGATTTGTGTCCAGCCAATGAGTGAACCTTGCTTTCATCTGGCACTGAGGAGAAGAAATGAGAGACAAGGATCAGACCGGCTTGTAAATCAGACAATTTTTAAACAGTAAATTAATATAGATTCATAATAAGTTAAAAATTTTACTGGCAGAGATTTGAGAAACATTTTTTCTTCCAGCCTACCCTGGGGTACCTCACTTTTATTGGTAGATATCTTGAAGAACAGCTATGAATAAGTATGTTTATTGGATCTTTTATGAATATAACTTCATTTTCTCTTTATCTTCTTTATTTTAACTGGGTCGTTGCTTCCATGTTTACAACAGGAGAAACCAAATTCATAGACCCAGAGATGTATACAATATAATAAAATTTTTTCAGCATAACAGCAATACATGTGTTTGTGTCTGTGTGTATATTAAATACTTAAGAATTAGACTTCTGTATCTAGTCAAAATAGAGTAAAAGGGAACAGATTTGTAATCCTCCCAGAAACAATTTTAAAAACTAGACAAAACAAGAAACAATGGCATTCAACAGATTAGACATTAGGCAACAAAATGCAGTGACCCCAAGAGATGGAAAACAAAGGACGTGAACTCCACAATTGCCCCAGCTTATTCTCTGAAGAAAGCCTCCAGGCAGCTGTGCAGGAAAGACAACACCCAAGCAGAACTCAGTGATGGCCCCAGCTTGAGGACATGGTGCTGGCCATCCCAGGAAGCCAAAGAAGACAGAGGTTGCAGAGCAGAGAACCAGAGAGGAAAGAGCAATACTATCTTCAGAAAAATCTCTTCATATATTTAGTTGAATACTGATGATCACATGTGTGTAAGAAAATTACCCCAAGAGTTGGCAAAGAACCATCCCAAACTGGAAAAGGAACAGCATGCGAAGTTCACATAGGGCTGGGAATAGTGCCTATTTCCAACAGCCAGAGTGGAAAACTTCATAACTGAAGGGCATCCATTCGAATGTGAAGAAGGGTCTTGCCTCAACAGTGGGGAAAAACTAACTCTAGATTAACAGAGCTCTGATGAAATGGATTCATTTTTAAAAGACACAATTACTGAAGCTCATATAGGAAGAATTAGATAGTATGGGTAGCCCTATAGTAATTTTTTGGGAAAAAAAAATGTGTTTATACGTAAAACTTCCCCACAAACAAAACTCTAGGCCCAGATGGCTTCACTGGTGAATTCTACCAAACATTTAAGAAATAAATAAGAACAATTCTACAGAAAATGTATTAGAAAGAGAGAGGATTTCCCAGGCCATTCTATGAGGTTAGTGTTACCCTGATACCAATATCAGGAAAACTACATGATATGAAAACTGCTAACCCATATCCTTCATGAACATAGATGCAAAGTTCTTAATCCTTAGGCATCTCTGCATAGATTATCACTTTCAACAAAAGCTGTTCATTATCATGTGCCACTGTCTATGTTAGTACATAAAACTCTGGTTTCAAGGGTTGAAGCCAGGTGAGGGGAAATTTGCTAATGAGAAGAATCTCTTCCATTTTGCCTAACACTAGATTGATCTCAGGGTAACATGTCCCTTTTTTTCTCTGCCCACAACATTCAGTCTTAATTGACCCAGTTACTATACATAATCTTCCCACTCCCACCTGGCCCTTCTTTTCTAAGCGATTTCTGTATTTTCCAGATAAAAACACTACATATCTGTGATTATTCTGTTCCCAACTGCCTAAAAATATTGTTAGACTTTTTGTTTTATTTCCAGTTGGGAGGTAAGTATTTATAAGGCACCACTTGTGAGCCAAATTCTGTTTTTCTCAGACCTAAAAAGCACTTACATAGAATCAATTTACACTGTAAGTAGAAAAATATTAGAAAACAATGATAATGATTAAAAATAACCTTAGCAACTAATATTTACTGAGTACTTGTAATATACAGGTTTTATGCTATGCACTTTGTATCTGTTCATTCATTCAATTCTCACAACGACCTGGAAAGTATTATTATTACTATCTTTATGTTACAGATAAAGAAACTGACATATGTCTCATAAATGTAGAGGCCTGAACTTAGATATGGCACTCTTAACCACTCCATTCATTACACTTGTGGTAAGAGTCACAGAAGAGTCACTACCTGAGAAACCTGGAATAGAAGACAACACAACTAACTATATGCTAAAAAACTACTCTCTTTATTTGAATATATGCTATTAATAGTTATCTTTCTGTGGTGATCAATCTTAATAAATGTTAGCTATAATTTTGTTTAATATGTTTTGAAATTGATGATTCTGATGGGTTCAAGCTAAAATATCCATTCTCATTCTACAAATGAGAAATCATCTTTCTGAATCGGAATCCTTGTTTGGAAACAACAGTTTTGTGCAAATCATTTTAACTTTCTGTGGCCTCAGTCTCATCATAAGAAGATATTGCTTACCCCACAGGTATGTGGTGATGATTACATGTGCAAATATATGCAAGGTACTTAGAAGACCACAGAGTAAGTGCTTAATAAATATGGACTACTGTCATCACCAATGAGAAACAAAATAGAAAGTCAGACTAACATCATAGCTAGTAATCAGACAGATGTGGGTTGAATGCCAGCATTACCAGGCAAGTTACTAAGCTCTTTTTTTTTTTTTTGAGACAGAGTTTCGCTCTTGTTGCCCAGGTTGAAGTGCAATGGCACGATCTCGGTTCACTGCAACCTCCACTTTCTGAGTTCAATCGATTCTTCTGCCTCAGCCTCCTGAGTAGCTGGGATTACAGGCACGTGCCACGATGCCTGGCTAATTTTGTATTTTTAGTAGACACAGGGTTTCTCCATGTTGGTCAGGCTGGTCTCAAACTCATGACCTCAGGTGATCCACCTGCTTTGGCCCCCCAAAGTGCCGGGATTACAGGTGTGAGCCACTGCGCCCGGCCACTAAGCTCTTTTTTAGCTTTAGTTTCCCCATATGAGAAATGGGGGAAAAAAACAGTACAAACAGTACACAGAGAGTTGTGGGAACTAAATGAGAAACAATGTACAAAAGCACTTTGCACAGTTCCAGACACATAATTCTCAATAAATGAAAACATTTGAGAAATGGAAGTTGTGAGAGTGGTAAAGGTGGTGTATTTGACGACGGTTGTGGGGTTTGTGATTTAATTTGCTCAGGATTATAAAGAACTAAAGAGAGAAAATAATCGAGAGCATACTATGCTTCAGCAGGGCACTAGGTGCTTTCACATTGTTATTGTATGGATCATTCCCCAACCGCAACAGATATGATCTAGCAGTTTACCTGGCTCCTGAATCATTCTGCAGTGGAAGACAGGCAATGAAAGTACAGTAGACTGTATGGTTTTATTATGTATAGTCATTCAGAAGAAGGGATTCATACAAAGGTAAGGCTTTTGTTGTTTTGTTTTTATCTTTTTAAAAAAAATCTAAGCTGATTTAAGTACTTGCAAATTCCCTGGCCATATTAGGCTTAACAAATTATCTTCTTAACTTTTTGGCTGAATAATATTTATTATTTCTTATACTTATCATTATTTTAATTGACAATTGGAAATTATCTCGAACACTAATATAAACTATTTGAAAAACATTGTAGAAAATCCAAATGGGTGATAGGCATAAAAATTAGAGGCCTTTCTCCGAAATATTCACTGACACAGATGCCTATCTTTAGGACAGAAGATAAATGAATAAACATAATGGAAAAGAGAGGGAACCGTAATGACTTAATTGATAGAATACATTTTATTTAAAAGGTTAAATTTGGAACAATCATCTTTTATACACATGCTTAGTGCTGGGAAGTAATTTAAATAACAGTAGCAAATGAGAAAATGAGGTAAAATTACACATGCCACCAAGTTGTTTTTTTTTTTTTTAAATGGCAAGTGTTATAATTAATACCCAACTTCCTTTATAACTCACATTACCTTAGAGCTACTATTAAAATTATCTCTTGGGGCTGAAGCTTAAGTCTAGTAGTTTCACTGCATAATATTTAGCACAGTGATTGGAATGGTAGTGATATGAAATACGACAGGTATGTCATTTTAAACAAAGGACTTATTTACAAGAGATTGAAAAATAAATGGGCCTGGTGTGGGAAAGGTCTTTGATTCCAAAACGGTAAAGTATTAATTCAAAACATTGAGTAAGAGAGTGCTGATGGAGCAAGAGTCTTAAGTTTCTTGTTCTAGTTCTGATGACAGAATTTTTTCTCCTTTTCTTTCTTCTTTCTTTTGAAAAAAGTATTTGTATTTACAGGTTATTTCATTGCCTTTCTTATCCTTCAGTTTTACCCAAAGACTGGTACTACTTGCTCTTGATTATCTTAAATGGATATTATAATAATTGAAGAGATACCAATGAAATGCTCAGGTTTCTGAAGCTGCAATTCATAAATATTTTTATAACTGTTATTTTATTATAACCATTATTACATACTTAGAGGGTACCATGGACTGCTTCCTCTTGATCTTTCTTCAGATTTATTTAGATATTAGGATTTCTACACTAACTTCATGCTTCCTCATATTCAATTCAAGATTGATGTATATTATTTTACCTAATTATCATAAGGTACTTAATAAAGAGGATACTCTTTGGCTGGGAAGACTGTTAATTTTCTGGTGTGTTCTCTGATTCAGGAAGACTTGTTTGAGAAACATACCAGCCTGATGGCCTATGTTTCTAGTTCTCCTGGTTGTAAGCCTTTGAAGCTAATTAGAACTGCCCGGTATCAATGGCATCTTTTAAAAAAGCATAAATAAACAGTCTGTGTCTTTTCACTTAATTTCAACCAGTTCATCATTAGAATTGAGAGAAAGAAAATACAGGGGGAAAAGTCTATGAAAAAGATGGCACTCTGAGAACTAGTTAGTGGCAAACATCAAAGTGCACATAATACTTACACACATTGGCTTCCCAGTAGGATACATTTATATTAATATAGTGATCACTTAAAGTGTTTTATTATTTTGTCAAGCTTTCTTATACACTTCAAATGCATTCTCACTGGGGGAAAACAATCCCCTTGCTTATTGATAGCATTTGATACGCATTCTATAACATAAGTGACTATTAGGGACTACACTTGCTTAATAAAAATTTGCAGAACAGTGGCAGATTTGGTGAGTTAATGGGCCCCAGATGCTCTTCTTAAGCTGACAGAAGATGGTGTATTGCTATCATGCACAAATCTCTTCAGATAAGAATTGCCGTCAGCTACAGTTATTCTTTTTTAGAATGCCAACACTATATCACAAATGGGGAATATGCAAATGTGTTCAGATTCTCACTATTCATACTGAGATACTTTGAGGCAAAGTATCACTCTAAAATATGATGCAATGGTAGTCTTATATAGATAACTCCATTTCATTTAATTTTTGATTTCCATATCTTTGAAATAATAGAGACTGCAATTTTGAAGTTGATGTTTGGCACAATAAAAATACATCTTCTAATGAGGCTATAAATACTTCTCTTTGGATAGTTTGCTAGGAAACTAAATATCAAGTAATCCCTTAACAGTTAATAAATTTGTTTTCAAGAGTTGTTCCTTCAGAACTTAAAAAAATTGATGTAGTTGCCAATATTAAAAATCAATTTTCCTCTCCTTTAGCAGATCAATTTCTGTACCACTGATTGATTTCCAGAATTTCTAAGGAATGCAAACCCGTTTCAAATTGTAAATTAAGTTTCTTCCTGAGCAACCATGAACTATTACTGCATTAATCTATAGTGTTTTCATATGTCAATGACAATTTGGCATAATGATTCTGCTTAGGAAGACTTTTTGAGTTTTCAGCACTGTGAGTTTTCATGTGTTAAAAAATTCTTCCATCTCTTGAAACACACACACACACACACAAAAACACACACACACACACACAAAGCAAGGCTTTTGCTGAAAAGGGGGCTAGGGAATTAGTAGAAGATCATGGTGCAAACATTTATCTCATTTATCTTAGCAAGCTTTCCCAAAAGCACTGTGCTGCATCTCGAATGTGCTGCAGCTCTGACAGTAAGCTAATCAGAACTCTGCAGCTGAAATTTTCTTCCAATATCATAATGCATCCCTCAGCCATAGGATAAAAAATGTTACATAGGGTAAAAAAGGAAGGCCCATTCCCCTCATCATTATCCAGCTATCTATATATTCACAACTCTTTGGTGATCTCTTTAAAATTCCTTTTCTTTCTCCATGAACCTCAGAAAGTCTTAAATTGAAAGTTGTGAAAATCCAATACTTTTCATATGTTCTTATACTGTCATCTTTAGCTCATTAAAGAGTATTAAAAAATCCAAATAATTTCTTCATAAATTTATTAATTTGTTTTAATCCATTCAGTACACACCGTTTTTCTTAAAAGAATCAGATACTCAACCCCATGGTCTAATGAGGAGATACAAATGACATATTTGTTAGAATGAAATATGTTAAATAGTTTAATAAAGAAAAAGATATGCTTCAGGAACAGTGGAAGGTCAGAGAGACACGAAGGTTCACAAAGACAATAAAGGTTTTAGGTGAATAATTACTTGCGTCAATTAATCTGGGAGGAGCAAAAATAACTTCAAGCACCTAGAACATCTTTACTCCTGGGGAAGGGAGTAGCATGAAATAAAAAAAAGAAAAAAGAAAGAAAGAAAGATCCCGAGCTTTGACTTTAAAAGGCCCTGGATTCTGATGCTAATTACTGAGTCTTTTTTCAAGCTTACGGAACTTATTTGTAAAATGTAGATAAAGTCTCACAGGATGAGACAACTTGATGTAAAAATTTATCATGAAACCTAACAGAAGTAGGTGTTCACAAATAGATTATGATAGACTTTCACATCTCACCACTTTTGCCAGTTTTTCTGTACTATAGCACATCATATATATAATATATAAATATATATTTATATGATATATAATACATATTTATATATAAATACATATAATATATATTATATAGATATATAATGTATTAGATAAATATATAATATATATTTTATATAATTTTATATATATGTATTTTTTTGAGATGGAGTTTTTTGAGATGGAGATTTAGTTTTTTACACCTGTTGCCCAGGCTGTAGTGCAATGGTGTGATCTTGGGTCACTGCAACCTCTGCCTCCTGGGTTTAAGTGATTCTCCTGCCTCAGCCCCCCAAGTAGCTGGGATTACAGGGGCCCGCCACATGCCCAGCTAATTTTTGTATTTTTAGTAGAGATGGGGTTTCACCACGTTGGTCAGGCTGATCTCGAACCCCTGACCTCAGGTGATACGCCCACCTTGGCCTCCCAAAGGGCTGGGATTACAGGCGTGAGCCACTGCGCCTGGCCCAGATATCTTTTTTTTATTACTGTTTTTAAATAGAATTTTACCTTACTATTCAACATTAAACATTTTTACATAATACACATCTAAAGATTTTTATTTATTTAAAAAATTTAGAGACAGGGATTTTGCTATGTTGCCCTGGCTGGACTCAAATTCCTACACTCAAGTGATCCTCCTGCCTCAGCAACCCAAGTAGATGGAATGACAGCCGGTGCCACTGCACCCGGCTATAGAAGTAGATTTTTAAGTAGGCCATGCAACTTTGTACTTAGGTACAAACTGTAAGCAACACATAGTATTTCTTCTGAATTGCAAATATCTCAATTATTTGTGCACGGGTCTGTTTCACATTAAACACCTTCAGCAGGGCATATGTCTTGTTTTTCCATTTCAGCCTAGTATCATGTCTAGCATCCCTCAGGTACTCATTAATGTCTGCTGAGTGAATGAATGCGGCACGTCTAAGAGTAAAGAAATGACAGCACATTTGGGCACGTCCATTCAGCAAAGGGTTCTAGACTCATGAATGAGACAACCGTTCATTGTGAGATATATATAATTATAGGAATGGTGTAGTATAAATGTGTTTAAACACTGTAAAATTCTTCTGGCAGAATTTTCAGACAAGTTCCTAGCAAGGAAGAGTAGGAGAAGGTAACTGGGGTCTGATTCTCAGACAGGTCGAAATAAAGACCGAAATGTAACAGAACTGTTTGGAATAAATATAATTCACTTGTATTTTGAGTAATGAACTGTAGGAATATAGAAAAACACATGATTAGCAGGCTAGTCTCACTCTGCTGTCTTTCTCTCGGTATATATGACTGATCACTAGGGCAGTCGTTAGTCTCTCTATTTTTTGGCTTGTTGGCACTAATCACACTCTTGTTCTTCATATAGTATGCCTGAAATAGCAGTTCCCTCTGTTTATAGAAAAATCACATTATATTTCCAAAAACACTCAACACTTCGTACAAACAGCTCTTCTTTCAACCTGCAAATGTTATGAGTTTCTAAAGCTGTAAATACAGGAAATAAATGTCTTTCTGGTATGACAATTTCAGAAAAAGGCCAAGAACAGAAATACTAGCTTTAAAAATTGCTTTTACTAAATATTGAAGCATGAAAAAACGCTGATATGTGTAAGGTATAAAGGATAACAATTGGCTGGGTGTGGTGGCTCCCACCTGTAATCCCAGCACTTTGGGAGGCCGAGTTGGGTGGATCATCTGAGGTCAGGAGTTCAAGACCAGCCTGGCCAACGTGGTGAAACCCCGTCTCTACTAAAAATACAAAAAAATTATCTGGCATGGTGGTACAGGCCTGTAATTCCAGCTACTTGGGAGGCTAAGGCAGGAGAATTGCTTGAACCCGGGAGGCGGAGGTTGCAATGAGCAGAGATCGCGCCATTGCACTCCAGCCTGGGCGACAAGGGCAAAACTCTGTTTTTTTTTTTTTTTTTAAAAAGGGATTAAGTAAACACTGTGTATCAACCACTGTGTTTAAGAAAAATATTATTTTACCTTTGAAACACTATGGGTGTTTCAACCCGATGCCATTCCTTTCCCTCTTTGTTCAGAGGTAACCACAATCCTGAATTTTATACTTTATAATTCTCTTGCACTTCTTTATACCACAAATGTGTCCCCAAATAGTACTCTTTAAATGTGTATCTTTCATTAAATGACATTAGATTCTATCAAATATTTTTTGTGTCCACTGATGTGACTGATGTCACTGTGACTGATCACACAGTCATGTCACTAACATGTTGTGTCCACTGTATGATCATACAGTCATGCTTTTTCTGTTCTAGTCTGTTAATACGTGTCCATTGATCAATTTCAAATGTTAAACTCACATTGTATTCCTGGGATAAAATGTTCTTGGTCATGATATATTATCTTTTTTATATATTGTTGGGTTCAATTCACTAAACTTTTATTAGTTATTTTTGAGGGTGGCTTGGACAAATTTATTTTCTCACATTTCTGGAGGCTAGAAGTCCAAGATCAACCTGTCAGCAGAGCTGATTTCTCCTGGGGTTCCTCTCCTTGGCTCGTAGATGGCTGTCTTCTTCCTGTGTCTTCACACAGTCTTTTATCTGTGTGTTTTGCCAAATTTTACATCAATTCAAGAAGGATATCACCCTAAATTTTTTTTTCTAATGTCCTTGTCTGATTTTGGTATCAGAGTAATGTTGGCTTCATAGAATGAGTTGGGGAAAAGTATTCACTCCTCTTTATTTATCTGGAAGAATGTCTGTAGAATTGTTATTATTTCTTTTTATGAAACACGTCAAATTTGCCAGTGAAGTCATTTGTACCTGGAGTTTCCTGTGTGCGAAAGTATTTAGCTGTAGTTCAGTTTCTTTAATACCTACAAGGTAGCCACACTGTTCATTTCTTCTTGCATGAATTTGATCATTGGAATCTTTCAAAATCTTTGTCCATTACATTTTAGTTGTCAAATTTATTGTGCATAATATTGCCTTAACATCCTTTGAATATTTGTGAAATCTGTACTGATGTCCCCTCTCTCAATCATAATAATGTTCATGATTTGTTTTATATTATGCTAATCAGTCTGGTTAATGGTTTATTGACTTTATATAAGAAAACTAGCATTTGGTTTCAATGATTTTACCAAAATTTTTCTAATGGGTTGATTTGTGTTCTAATTTTTATTTCTCTTCTTATGCTTAATTTGGATTGAATTTACAGTAAGTCTCCCCTTATCCATGGTTCTGCCGTCTTTGGTTTCAGTTACCTATGGTCAATCATGGTCTAAAATAGTAAATGGAAAATTCAAGAAATAAACAATTCATACATTTTAAATTGTGCACTGTTTTGAGCAGTGTGATGAAATCTTGTGCCATCTTGCTTCACTGCACTCAAACCATTAATCATCCCCTTTGTGCAGAATAGCCACACTGTATATATACCTGTGTATTAGTCACTTAGTAAGCATTCTGGTTATTAGATCAACTGTGGTGTATAGTACTACCCTCTACAGCGCTATGGGGCTCAGAACTATACTCAGTTTCAGGCATCCACTGGGGGTTTTGGGGCATATCCCCTGTAGACAAGGGGGGATGGAGACTACTGCACTCTTCTTTTTCTATTTTCTTTCTTTTTTTTTTTTTAAGACAGGTTCTTATTCTCATTGCCCAGGCTGGAGTGCAGTGGTGGATCTCAGCTCACTGCAGCCTCGACTTCCCAGGCTCGGGTGTTTCTCCCACCTAAACCTCCCAAGTACCTAGGACTACAGGCAAATGCCACTATGCCTGGCTAACTTTTTGTATTTTCAGTATAGATGGGGTCTTGTCATGTTACCCAGGCTGGTCTCAAACTCCTAGGCTCAAGTGATCTGCCCACCTCAGCCTCTCAAATTGCTGTGATTACAGGTGTGAGGCATTTCACACAGCCTCTTTTACTATTTTCTTGAAGTGAAAGCTGAGGTCATTTATTTGAAATATTTCTTCCTTTTCCAAGTTCAGTGTTATAAACTATCCTCTTAGTGACATCTCACAATTTTTCTTATCCCACAAATTTTGATAGGTAGTGTTTTTATTTTCATTTAGTTCAAATACTTTCTAATTTCTCTCTGGCTTCCTTCTTTGATCCATGTGTTATTAAGAAGTACATAATTTATTTTCCAAGTATTTGCAGATTCTCCAGATTTCTCTCTGCTATTGAATTCTAATTTAATTCTACTATGGTGACAGAATATATGTTGTATGACTTGAATTCTTTTAAAACTTTTAAGACTTTTTAATAGTCCAGAATATGGTATGTCCTGTTAAATGTTCTATGTGCTCTTGAAAAAAAAAGTGTATTCAGTTGTTGTGTGGAGTGTTCCATAAATGTTAATTAGGTCAAGATAGTTGATAATATTGTTCAAATCTTCTATAGCCTTACTGATTTTTTGGTGTACTTGTTCTATCAATTATTGAGACACAGTGTCAAAATCTTTGACTGTAACTTTGGATTTGCCTATTTTTCCTGTTGTTTAATGTATTTTTCTCTCATTTTTTGAAGCAGTACTATTAGCTACATAAGCATTTAGAATAATTATATTGTTTTGATGATTTGGATCCATTAAAGCTATGAAAGGACTTTCTGGTAATATTTTTCTGAAATCTACTTTCTCTGATACCAATGTGGCCATCCTAGTAGTCTCCTGATTAATGTTAGCAAGGTATGTCTTTTTCCTTCCTTTTACTTTTAACTTACTTGTGTCTTTATATTTAAAGTGGGTCTTGTAGGCAGCATATGCTTGTGACTCACTTTTTTAGTGTGAGACAAAAAAAGTAAGGGTCTTGCTGTGGTGCCCATGTTGGAGTGCAATACCATGATCATAGCTCACTGTAGCCTTGAACTTCTGGGCCCAAGTGATCCTCCTGCCTCAGCCTCCCAAAGTGCTGGGATTACAGGCATGAGCTACCACTTCTGGCCATGACTTGCCTTTTTTATCCAATTGACCATCTCTGCCTTTTATGGTCTAACATATACATTTAATGTGACTATTGTTATGGCTGATCTTGAACATACTGTTTTGCTATTGTCCTTTCTGTTCTTTCTTCCCTTTCCCCAGTCTGCCTTCTTCTGGGTATTTTTCATATGATTATTTGAGTGTTCTTTTGTTATTATGCATATCTTACAATAGTATATGGACTTACAGACAGCACTTCAACTTAAAATGGTTCAATGTATGATTTTTTGGCTTAGAAATATCAATATGCATTAAGTAGAAACATATTTTAAGTAACCATGTAACCATATAACCATTCTGTTGTCACTTTCAGTACAGTATCCAATAAATTACATTAGATTTTCAACAGTATATTGTAAAACAGGCTTTGTGTTAGATGATTTTGCCCAACTGTAGGGTAATATAAGTTTTCTGAGCACTTGTAAGGCAGGCTAAGCTAAGCTATGATGTTTGGTAGCAATGTATTTTTGACATATACTATTTTCAACTTAATGATAGGCTTATTGGAATGTTAGAAAAAATAATATATTTTTATATGTCTTAAAAATCCCATTCTACATTGTCATTATTTTTGTTTAAACAATTAACCTTATATTTAAACAGGAAAAATTTTAAAACACATTCATCCTAGTAATTCTAATTTCTGATTATCTTCATTTATGTAGATTCATATTTTTATCTGGTAACATTTTTCTTCTACCAGAAAGCCTTCTTTTAATGTGTCATACAGTGTACCTGTTAGTGATTTACTCTTTCAACTTTTGTATTTCTGGAAAGTCCTTTGGTTTTTTTTTTTTTTTTTTTTTTGAAAAATATTTTTGCTAAAGAATTCCAGTTGAATAGTATTTTTCTTTCAATACTGTAAAGATATTGTTACACAATGATACCTTCGTATTTTTCCTGTGAGAAATCTGCTGCTGTTCCTCTTTTTCTCTCTGTATGAAATGTATTGTCCTGTTTTAAAGATTTTCTCTTTAACCATGATTTCAGCAAATTGTTTATAATGTGCCTTGGTGTGGTTTCCTCATTTTTTGTGTCTGTGCTTCGAGATTCATTTGAGATTCATGAATATGGGTTTCCAGATTTCATTACATTTGAAAACATATTGACCATTGTTTTCTCAGATATTTTTTCTCTGTCCCTCTTTTTCTCTCATTTGGTGAATCCAATGACATGTATCTTAAACCACCTGAAGTTGCCCCACAATTCACTGTTCATTTCTGTGTGTCTTTTTCCTTTCAGTTTGTGTATTTCTACTGGTGTGTATTCACTTGTCTGGTTTCCTGCAATGTCTAATTTGCTGTTACTCCCATCCAGAGTATTTTACATCTCAGATATTAAACTTCTCTAGAAATTGGATTTGGGTCTTCTTTTATATCTTCCATAGCTCTACTTAATATGTTAAATTTTCCTTTAGGCTTTTGAATGTATTAAACACAATTATAATAATTTAAATGTCTTTGTCTGCTAATTCTAACATCTGTGTCAGTTCTGGTTTTAACTAATTTTTTCCCTTATTATATGTCTTATTTCCACATTTCTTTACACGCATGTTAATACTTTATTGGATGCCAGATATTAGAAATTTTACCTTGTTGTGTCCCCTCTCTCTCTATATATAATGTATATATTTAATATATAATGTATATATAGATATAATATATACACACACACACATTCCTGTAATTTTAAATACACTTTTTGCATTTAAAAGTTTTTTAGAGATAAGATCTGGCTCTGTTACCTATAGTGGCACAATCCCAGTTTACTACAACCTTGAACTCCTGGCCTCAAGTCACACACGTGCCTCAGCCTCCCAAGTAGCTAGGACTACAGTATGTGCCACTATGCCTGGCTAATATTTACACGCTCTGTGTGTGTGTGTGTGTGTGCATGTGTGTGTGTAGGGGTTTCACTATATTGTTCAGGCTGGTCTCAAACTCTTGGCCTCAAGCAATCCTCCCACCTTGACCTCCCAGAATGTTGGAATTACAGGCATGAGCCACTGTGCTTAGTCCTTCCTGTAATTTTTAAAATCGTCATTGGAATATAGTTTCTTGGAAAGAGTGATCCTCTGGAGTCTTGCCTTTATGATCTGTTAGGCAGGACTATAGCAGCATTTACTCTATGCTTATTATGCCATACAACAGAGGCAATGGACTTCTGCATACCTTATCCAATGTCCTATGGATTATGAGATTTTTTTCCAATCTTGTGGGTGGGAACAAACATTGGTCTCACTCCTGAGTGTGCTCTGGGTACTGCTTCTTGAATCCTTTTGGCCTAGCCTTGGTAGTTCCCTACATGCATGCTTTGATGAATATTCTGTGTAATACTTAAGGAAAACCCTCTAACTATATGTGAAGTTCTCTCTATGCAGATTTCTCTGGTATGTTTCTCTGTACACTCTAACCACCTTGCTTTCCCTGACTCACAGCTCCATCTCTTAGACTCAATAACTAAAAATTGTGATATGAATTTTACATCAAGCTTCATAGTATGGTATTAATTTTCCAGAAATAAGTTTAAAAATAGTGAATCTGGCTGGGTGCAGTGGTTTACACCTGTAATCCCAGTACTTTGGGAGGCCAAGGTAGGTGGATCACTTGAGTCCAGAAGTTTGACACCAGCCTGGGCAACATGGCAAAACCCCATCTCTAAAAAAAAAAAAAAAAAAAAAAAAAAAATGCAAAAATTCGTTGGGCATGGTGTTGTGTGCCTGTGGTCCCAGCTACTCAAGAGGCTGAGGTGGAAGGACTGCTTGAGCCCAGGAGCTCGAGTCTGCAGTGAGCCATCATTGTACCACTATACTCCAGACTGGGCGACCTTGTCTCAAAAATAAACAGTTAATCTACTTAATATATGAAACATCTTTATTCTTATAACTACAGCCTTCTGAATCATACAACCAATGGCCCTAAGACCACTTACGTCTTAAAACATAATGAAGAGTAAGATAGCCAAATAGAAGCTTCCACTGACAATCCTCCCCACAA
The DNA here is from genome assembly GCF_008728515.1 of Papio anubis. NCBI lineage: Eukaryota > Metazoa > Chordata > Mammalia > Primates > Cercopithecidae > Papio > Papio anubis. Next base: position 89,136,679 of record NC_044985.1, on the reverse strand, counting down.
GGATGCCGAACTGAACTACTAGACACACAAAAAAGCACCTTCACAAGAACCAAAAATCAGGTGAGTGATCACAGTAACCATTTTTACTTCGTATCACTGAAAAAGGCACTGAAGGGGATAGGAAAGACAGTCTTGATTTGCTGACACTACCACTCCCACATCCTCCGTTCCCCTGAAGTAGATATGTCGTACAGACAGAATCTGTGCACCTTGGGGAGGGAGAGCACAGTGATTGTGGGACTTTGCTTTGGAACTCAGTGCTTTCCACCCTGTTAGGGTAGGAAGCAACACCAGGCAGCACACAGCCAGAGTCCACGGAGGGAGCACTTAGACCAGCCCTAGCCAGAGGGAAATTGCCCATCCCTGTAGTCAGAACCTGAGTTCTGCCAAGCCTCGGCACAGCAGGCTAAAGTGCTCTGGGGTCCTTAATAAACTTGAAAGGCAGTCTAGGCCATAAGGACTGCAATTACTGGGCAAGTCCTGATGCTATGCTGGGCTTGGAGTAAGTGGACTTGGGAGGTATGTAACCTAGTGAGACAGCAGTTGGGCAGCTAAGGGAGTGCTTGCACCACTCCTCCTCCAACCCCAGGCAGTGCAGCTCACAGCTCCAGGAGAGACTCCTGCCTTCTGTTAGAGGAGAGGAGAGGGAAGAGTTAAGAGGACTTCATCTTGCAACTTGAATCCTAGCTCTGCCACAGAAGGGGGCACTGGGCAGACTCCTGGGGCCCCCATTCTAGGCTCTAGCTCCTGGATGACATTTCCAGACACACACTCTGCCAGAAGGAAACTCGCAGCTTTGAAGGGAAGAACCCAGACCTGGTAGGATTCATCACCTGCTGACTAAAGAAAATATGGGCCCTGAATAATTAGCAATAGCCAGGCAGTACTTGCCATGGGTCTTGGGTGAGACTCAGAGACATGCTAACTTATGGTATGGCCCAGCACATTCCCAACTATGGTGGCTATGGAGAGGGTCTCCTGCTTGAGAAAAGGAGAGGGACTTGGTCTTGCATCTTAGGTACCAGCTCAGCTGCAGTGGTATAGAGCACAAAGTGGGTTCTTAGGGTCACCAATTCCATACTTTGGCTCTTAGACAGCATCTCTGGATCTTCCCTGGGCCAGAGGGGAGACCACTGCCTTGAAGAGAGAGTCCCAGGCCTGGCAGCATTCATCATGAGTTGACTGCAGAGTCCTTAGACCTGGAATAAGCATCAGTGGTAGACAGGCAGTACTTGCCGTGGATGTGGTGGTGGTGGCTGCTGCGGGGAGAGAGTCCTCTGCTTGTGGAAAGAGGAGGGAAAAGTAGGGAAGACGTTGCCTTGTGGCTTGGTGCCAGCTCAGACTCAAGAAAATGGAGCACCAGGTAGACATCTAAGGTTTGTGACTCTAGGCCCTGGCTCCTGGACGGCATCTGTGGACTCACTCGAGGCCAGGGGGACCTTGCTATCCTGAAGGGAAGGACACAAGCCTGGCTGGCTTTACCACCTGCTTATTGCAGAGCTCAAGTGCCCTAAGCAAATGTAGGTGGTAGCCAGGCAGTGATTACTGTGAGCCTAGGGAGAGACCCAGTGCTGTGCTGCCTTCAGGTCTGATCCCAAACAGTACCAGTGGTAGTGGTAGTGGCCACAGGGTGCTTGTGTCAGCCCTACACCGGTTCTAGGTAGCTCAGCAAACAGAGAGAGGCTTTATTTGTTTGAGGGAAAATAAGGGAAGAGAACAAGAGTCACTACCTGGTAATTCAGGGAATTCGCCCCGATCTTATCCAAGACCACCAACGTGGTACCTCTATAAGTCTGTAAGGGTCACATCGTTACTGGGCTTGGAGTGCCCCCTAATGCAGATACGGTTGCAGGGGCCAAAGATTAACGTCACAACACTCAATTCCCTTGAAGAGCCAAAGCGTGGAATTGATGACCCCAAGAACCCACTTAAAACCTTCCCAAGAAGGATGGGTGCAAACAAGCCCAGACTGCAGTGACTACAATAAATACCTAACTCTTCAATGTCGAGACAATGATGAACATTCACAAGCCTCAAGACCATCCAGGAAAACATGACTTCACCAAACGAACTAAATAAGGCACAAGTGACCCATACCCAGAGAGAGACATAAGTGACCTTTCAGATAGAGAATTCAAAATAGTTGTTTTGAGGAAACTCAGTGAAATTCAAGATAACACAGAGAAGTCATTCAGAATCCTATCAGATAAATTTAACAGGGAGACTGAAATAATTAAAAAGAATCAAACAGAAATTCTGAAGTTGAAAAATGTAACTGACATAGAGTAGAATACATGAGATTCTCTTAAGTGCAGAACTGATCAAGCCAAAGGAAGAATTAGTGAGCTTCAAGACAGGCTATTTGAAAAGACATAGTCAGAGGATAATAATAATAAAAAAAAACACAATGACGTACACTTAAAAGATCAGAAAATAGCCTTGAAAGAGCAAATCTAAGAGTTATTGGCCTTAAAGAGGAGGCAGAGAGAGATACGGGTAAAAAGTTTACTCAAAGGGATCATAACAGATAATTTCCCAAACCTAGAGAAAGATATAGAACACCAAGCAAATTTACCCCAAATAAGACTACCTCAAGACAAGTAATAAGCAAATTCTCAAATGTCAAAGATAATGAAAGGATCCCAAAAGCAGCAAGAGAAAAGAAACAAATAATATACAATGGAGCTCCAGTAAGTGTTGCAGCAGACTTTTCAGTGGAAACCCTACCGGTCATGACAGAGTGACAGGATATTTTTAAAGTGTTGAAGGAAAAAAAGAACCTTTTTTCTTCTAGAATAGTATATCTGGCATAAATATCCTTCAAATGTTAAGGAGAAATAAAGATTTTCCCAAACAAAACCTGAGGGATTTCATCTACACCAGATGTGTCCTACAAGAAATGCTAAAGGGAGTTCTTCAATCTGAACGAAAACGACACTGATGAACAACAAGGTACAAAACTCACTAGTAATATTAAGTACACAGAAAAACACAGAATATTAAAACATTGCAATTGTGTCATGTAAACTGCTCATATCTTGAGCAGAAAGACTAAAATATAAACTGATCAAAATTACTAACTACAACAACTTTCTAAGACATACACAGTATAAGAAGATATAAACAGAAACAACCAAAAGTTAAAAAGCAGGAGGACGAAGTTAAAGTGTAGAATTTTCATTAGTCTTCTCTTTGCCTGTTTACTAGTTTGTTTCTTTATGCAGTCAGTGCTGTCATCAGTTTAAAATAATGGGTTATAAGATAATATTTGGAAGCCTCATGGTAACCTCAAATCAAAAACATACAATGGATATACAAAAAACAGAAAGTAAGAAATTAAATCATGCCACCAGAGAAAATCACCTTCACTAAAGGTAAGATAGGAACGAAGGAAAGAAGGATGAGAAGATCACAAAACAGCCAGAAAATAAATAACAAAATGGCAAGAGTAAGACCTCACTTATCAATAACAATATTGATTGTAAGTGGACTAAATTATCTAATAACAGACGAAGAGTATTTGAAAAGATTTAAAAAAAGATGCAATAATCTGTTGCCTATAAGAAATACACTTCATCTAAAAAGACAGACATAGATTGAAAACAAATAGATAAAAAAGATAATCCATCCCAATGGAAACTTAAAAAGAGCAGGAGTACGTATACTTGTATCAGGCAAAGTGGATTTCAAGGCAAAAATTATGAAAAGAGACAAAGAAGGTCATTATATAATGATAAAGGGTTCAACTGAGCAAAAGGATATAGCAATTATAAATGCATATGCATCCAACACTGGAACACCCAGATAAATGAAGCAAATATTATCAGAGCTAAAGAGGGAGACAGATCCCAATACAATAATGGCTGGAGACTTCCACACTTCACTTTCAGCATTGGACAGATCATCGAGACAGGAACATCAACAAACATCAGATTTAATCTATTACAGACCAAATAGACTAAACAGATATTCATACCACATTTCCCGCAATGGCTGCAGAATACATATTCTTCCCCTAAGCACCTAGATCATTCTGAAGGGCAGACCATACATTAGACTACAAAACAAGTCTTAAAATTATACCAAGCGTATTCTCTGACTACAATGTAATAAAACTCTACATCAGTAAAGACATAAATTTTGAAAACTATGAACACATGGAAACTAACCAATATACTCCCGAATGACCAGTGGATCAAGGAAGAAAGAATGGCTTTGGCTATTCTTCATAGAAACAGAAAAAAAAATCCTAAAATCTATGTGATACCACAAAAGACCCAGAATAGCCAAAGCCATACTGAGCAAAATGAACAAAATCAGAGGAATCACGTCACCTGACTTCAAATTATACTACAGAGCTAAAGTAACCAAAACAGCATGATCCTGACATTAAACTAGTCATAGATTAATGGAACAGAACAGAGAAACTAGAAAGAAATCCATATATCCACAATGAACTCATTTTTGACAAATAAGCCAAGAACATACATTGGGGAAAGAACAGTCTCTTCAATAAATGGTACTGGGAAAACTGGATATCCATATGCAGGAGAATGAAACTAAACTCTTATCTCTCACCATATTAAAAAAAATCAAAACTACATGGATCAAATACTTATATATAAAACCCCAAACTATGAAACTACTACAAGAAAACATCAGGGAAATGCTCCAGGACATTGAACTGGGCAATGTCAGTAATACACCACAAGCACAAGCAACCAACTGCAAACATGGGCAAATGGGATCACATCAAATTAAAAAGCTTCTTCGGCTGGGCGTGGTGGCTCACACCTGTAATCCCAGCACTTGGGAGGCAAAGGTGGGAGGATCACGAGGTCAGGAGATGGAGACATCCTGACTAACACGATGAAACCTCGTCTCTACTAAAAAATACAAAAAACTAGCCGGGCGAGGTGGCGGGCACCTGTTGTCCCAGCTACGTGGGAGGCTGAGGCAGGAGAATGGCGTGAACCTGGGAGGCGGAGCTTGCAGTGAGCCGAGATTGCGCCACTGCACTCCAGCCTGGGCGACAGAGCAAGACTCCGTCTCACAAAGAAAAAAAAAAAAAAGCTTCTTCACAGCAACATAATCAGTAAACAAAGTGAAGAGACAATTCACAGAATGGGAGAAAATATTTGCAAACTACCCATCTGATATGGTTTGTCTCTGTGTCTCCACCCACATCTCATGTTTAATTGTAATTCCAAATGTTAGGAAAAGGACCTGGTGGGAGGTAACTGGACCATGGGGTGGATTTCCCCCTTGCTGTTCTCATGATAGTGAGCGCTCATGAGATCTGGGTTTTTAAAAGGGTGCAGCACTTTCCCCTTTTCTCTCTTTATCCTGGTCCGACATGTGAAGATGTGCTCACTGGCTTCCCCTTTGCCTTCTGCCATGATTGTAAGTTTCTTGAGTCCACTCAGTCATGCTTCTTGTACAGTCTACAGAACTATGAGTCAATTAAACTTCTTTTCTTCATAAATTACCCAGTCTCAGGTTGTTCTTTATAGCAGTATGAGAAGAGACTAATACACCATCTGAAAATGGATTATTAACCAGTATACATAAGGAGCTCAAACAACTCCAGAGGAAAAAAATCTAAAAATCTGATTTTAAAAATGGACAAAATATCTGCACAGACATTTCTCAAGACACAAAAATGGCAAACAGGTATAGTAAAAGGTACTCAACATCATTGATCATCAGAGAAATGCAAGTCTAAACTATAATGAGATATCATCTCACCCCCATTAAAATGACTTTTATTCAAAAGACAGGCAATAACAAATGCTGGCAGGGATGTGGAGAAAAGGGAACACTCATACACTGTTGGGGGGAATGTAAATTAATACAAATATTATGAAAAATGGTTTGGAGGGTCCTTAAAGAACTCAATATAGAGCTACCATATGACCCAGCAATCCTACTGCTATGTATATACCCAAAAGAAAGGAAATCAGTATATCAAAGAGATATCTTCACTCCCATGTTTATTGCAGCACTATTCACAATAGCCAAGATTTGGAAGCTACCTAAGTGTCCATCAACAGAGAAATGAACAAAGAAAATGTGGTACATATAAATAATCAGGCACTATTCAGCCATAAAAAAGAATGAGATTCTATCTTTTCCAACAGATGCATGGAACTGAAGGACATTATGTTAAATGAAGTAAACCAGGCACAGAAGACAAACTTTGAATGTTCTCACTTTTTTGTGGGATCTAAAAATTAAAACAACTGAAGTCATGGAGACAGACAATAGATATGATGACAACCAGAGGGGTTAGAAGGCTAGTGTGTGTCACGGGATTGGGGGCAGGGGGGCATCTGGGGAGTGGGGGTGGGGAAGTGGGAATGATTAATGGGCACAAAAATATAGTTAGATAGAATAAGATCTAGTATTTGATAGCATAACAGGGTAACTACAGTCAACAATAATTTATTGTACTTTTTTGTTTTCTTTTTTTTTTTTTGAGATGGAGTCTCACTGTGCCGCCCTGGCTGGAGTGCAGCGGTGCGATCACCGCTCACTGCAAGCTCCGCCTCTGGGTTCACATCATTCTCCTGTCTCAGCCTCCCGAATGATTAAAATAGTATAATTGCATTGTTTGTAATACAATGACAGGATAAATGCTTAATGTGATGGACACCCTGTTTACTCTGATGTGATTACTATGCATTGTATACCTGTATCAAAACATCTCTTGTACCCCAAAAATATACACTTACCATGTAACTACAAAATTAAAAATTAAAAAAGAAACATAATGGAAGAACACTAAGCTAAGAATGTCATCAGTGGCTGAGGGCAACATCCTTTGGAGGTCTCATCACTCACTTCTTTCCTACATGAGGATATTATGAAATCAGTGCTGAGAATGGGCAAGTTTTATTTGGTTGGTTGGTTGTTTTTTTGAATACAGGACCATAAAAAGAATGTAGCTGAGCTAGTAGACTGAAAAGAAACCACATCTAGGTTCGGGGCTATTCTCCTGTCCTGACAACATACATGCTGTCTTCATGAGCAGCAGTCACAGCCAGTCAGCTGTCAAGTCTTCCTTCCAAGCATTCTCATACCTGGACCTATGGCTTTGTCATTCCATGGCTGAGTTTTTGCAATGGCTTCCAACTTGCTCTTGACCCACCTCTGTCTCCCTAACTCTACTACTCATCTTGTTTACCACATCAACATTCATCCGTGCTAAACATCACTTTCATAATTTTTCTAAGCTCCTCCAAACCTTCACTAATATTCCACTGCCTAAGAATAATATTCTCCTTATCTTTGTATCCCAGATTTCTACCCTTTTTACATTTTCCATTATATTATCCTCTATTCATCTTGAATTGAAGTCATAGAGTGATTCCTGTTTTTTTCTCATTTGTATTTATCCTTTGTTGAAAATGCCTCTGACTTCACATGTTTAAATGCTGCACTGTTCCTCCTTCTGGGACCTGTTCTTCCGAGAATATTCTCTCTATCTCTGCTTCTGATCCTGCCCCAGAACATTTTAGCATTTCTTCCAAGAATATGTAACACTTTCTACTCTGTACTACACTGATTTATGGACAACCTCAATGAAGGTAAAGATAGCATTTTATTCATCTTTACAAGATAAACAGTTACAGTTTACAACGATACTATGAAATCTCTGCTCCATCTTTTTTTTTTTCCACCTGACACAGAGAAAAGACTATTTGTGCAAAATTGCTCCTAGGAAACTTCATTCTCTGTGCATTTCTGGGATCTATCAGGGCTGGACTATGTTTACTATTCAAATTATAAAGGCTTTCATGATTCTCAGACCCTTGACAAATATGTCTGCTATCAGCAAGAAATTGATACTCATTAAACCATCAATAAAAGGGGCACAGGCTACTTTAAGGCAAACCACCATTATTCACTATTAACCAATGAAAAACACATCTCTAATTCCACTATTTATAATGTATGTTTTCACATTGTCTAGTGACCCCTTTTTTAACAGATAGAGAGGAAGGAAATTAAAACTTATTACCAACTTAGCTTGTGTCAGAAATCATGGTAAGCATTTCAATATGTGTTATCTCATTTAATCCTTACAAAAACTCTTTGAGTTGGACTTTATTATGTTCATTTTACAGAGGAGGGAACTTAGGCTAAGAAGGGTTATGTCATAAAGTTTGCAAGTGGAACAGCAGGAATCTCAAGGGTTCCTGACTTCAAAGCACAAATTCCTTCTACTGTGTGACTTTGAGAAGATTTTGCTAATGACTTTGCCATCAAGAACTACGTATTTCTACTACTTAACACTATCTACTAAAGTAGAATTTAATACAAATCTATATGAAAGAGCATATGATATTTCTTTTTCTGATATTGGAAAGTCTAACAGTTCATTAACTTTCTGGGTATTTTTCATGGAAAACTTACTGGGATTTTTTTTTTTCAACTTTTAAGTTCAGAGGTACATGTGCAGGTTTGTTACCTAGGTAAACCCGTGTAATAGAGGTCTGCTGAACAGATTATTTAGTCACCCAAATGTTAAGCTTAGTACCCATTAGTTATTTTTCCTGATCCTCTCTGTCCTCCTACCCTCCACCCTCCAATAGGCCCCAGAGTGTGTTGTTCCCCTCTATATGTCCAGCACATAATGTTTCTAAAAATAATTGTTGATGCTCTCAGAAATAAGAGAGTTGTAATAAGTTGTTTGGAGTCTCACACATCTGGAAACTTTTACCAAGACAGGCATGGACTACTGTTTGCATTGTGTCAGAGCAGGGGAAAAGGGAAAAATGAGAGAATGAGAGAGAGAGAGAGAGAGAGAGAGAGAGAGAACCAAGTGATATCATAGAGAATTTACTGTTTGTACACGGGAATGAAGCAACAAAAAGAACCACAGATGAATCCAAAGTGTGTGGCCTTGTGATTGAAAGATGCCATTATTAGAAAAAAGACACAAGGGAAAAAAATAGTGTAGGATCAGGTCAACAGTCCAGATGTAGCATAAACAGCATGGAGCACCCTATGACTCACATCTCCCTTTCACTGCCACCCTCACCAAGATTTTTAATGCCACCTAAGATAGCATTAGCTTTCCTGGCAGTCAAACTGGGCTACTGCTGGCTCATCAATTGCGTGCAGTCAGCTAAAAACCCTGAAGTCCTTTTTCATACTAACTGCTGTTAAACCAGATCATCTTTGTCCAGTGAATGTCTACAGAGAGTCAGTGGTACATCGGGCACCATGCTTGGCACTGAGATTGTAAAAGGAGCAAGGTAGTCCTAAGCCATGCACTGGCAGGGCTTCGAACACACAGGTAATCACAAAGAGTGGAGTAAATGTTAGCAAACCTACCTGGCTAAAGCTACCTCCAGCTCTCACCTTGACAGATGTAACATCTCTTGACTAATCTGTGGGATGCTGCATTTACTCCCTATGGTCTATTTTCCACAAAAAACCTTCTGTAATTATTTAAAAACTAAAACCAAACCAAAACAAAAATCTTATTACAATAGTCCCTTGCTTAAAGCCTCCCAATTAGCTATCAACCACATTTAGAAGAAAATTCAAAGGCTTCCACAGCTTCCAAGCCCTGCCTGGGCTGATTGCAGCAGCCTCTCCAGTATCACCTGCACAGTTCTGCCCTGGATCAGGGTACTTCACCCAATCCAGTCTCACCGTAAGTCCTAGGACACGCAAACCATGCCCCATTGGAACGTGCTCTTTTCCGTACTGTGGTGCTATTGTTACAGATAGTCACAAAGTTCACTGACTTCCTTTGATCATGTCTCCCAAAGCATCACTTCATCAGAGAGGTCCTCCATGGCCACCCTATGTAAAGCAGGCCTCCCAACCCTGACTCTCCATCATTAACTTCTTATCATTTTCCATTTTCCTTCAAAAGACTTGTTACTGCCTGGCATCTTCCCCATGAAAACATAAGCTTCACGTGGACATGAGCTTTACTTTGTTCACTGTTTTATCTCTGGAGCCTAGAACATGTCACTCAATACTTATTTGTTAAATGTAGTAGGCACTCAATACATATTTGTTAAATAAAAGGCTGGTCAGGGAATCTTGCAAGTTGGTAATGAGGCACCTAACAGTAGTCCTTGGATTGGGCTTCTCTGGAAATGTATAGGAAATTTGGAAGATGTGTTTCGGGCAAAGAAAACATGAGAACCTAAAAGCAGCCTAAAATGAGGAACCCAAAGATCTTCCATATGGCTGGGGTGCTGTGTGACAGGGAGCCTGGAGAGAGAACAGGTGGAAGAGAAAGGAAGGGGTCAGTCATAGAGAATCTCAAAAACCACATTAATGAGTTCTGTCTTTATCCTCAGGGCAATGGGATGTTGTTGAGGGATTTTTAGCTAGGAAGTGACATGATCGGATTTGTGTTTCAAAGTGATCACCCAGGCTGCAGCGTGGAAAATAAATTGGATGGGAGTAAGGCAGGAAGCAGTTGCTTCCTTTTTTGAACCCAAACGTAGGAATTTACATTTATCCCTATTAAATTTAATCTTCTGAATTGCAGCTCACCAGTTCTGCCTGTTGAGACCTTTTTGAATCCTGATTCCGTCATCCAATGTGATTAGCTCACCTACCAGTTATGTGGCTCCTACAAATGTGACAAGTAAGCCTGCTATATCCAAATCATGTGTAGGGCTTACATTACCGAAACCCATGCCTGCTCTCTTCACGGCACTTTTGCCTGTGGTTGTGACATTTCTTGGCTGGGTGAAAACATTTTCTGATCATTCCATGGTATTTCTTATTGCAAAGTTAACGAGCCAGTCCAGAATAGAAGTAACCATAAAGACTTAGTAACTCAAGCTACCCAGAATTTTCCTATGCATTTCCTCAAGAGCTTATGGACTTTACCTTAAGGTGCCAACCCATTTTATTCTTGCATGAATTAATTTTGGCACCTGGTTTCTGGCTGGGGATTGTATAGCTGCTTCTGTTCTTGGCTACAATAAGTGCTATCAAAAGATTTCTCTTCTGGCATGAATTGAAGTACATAATACTGTCTACATTTCTGCCGAGAATCTACCATCATCTGTTTAATATGCAAACTGTGCAAAACCAGGGCTACTACTGTGTAATAGATGTTGAAAAGTTGTCATCCAGATTCATTGTTTATTAGAGGTTATTAACTTTGGGGTTTATGTGCTGTCTCTTCATTTCAGAGCACACAACCATTCACTTAAATGGGATGCACAAAGTTCTTCACACACTCTAGTGAACTCATCTGGTATTTTATACTGATGTATTAGATGAGCTCACTTAAATCGCGCTCCTTTTTGCAGAACAGGCGATTACACATACATATTAAATATCTGCTATCTTTTTGGAAAGTATTGAGTTATATTACAAATCTTGAACAAAGTTGAGCTAATAGAAAACATTAACTGGAAGAACAGACAATTGCTAGACCCAGAGACCAAAGTGACCTCACAGGAAGCATTTTTTTTTTTTTTTTTTTAACAGAGTCTCGCTTTGTCCCCCAGGCTGGAGTGCAGTGGCACAATCTCAGCTCACTGTAACTTCTGCCTCTCAGGTTCAAGCAATTCTCCTGCCTCAGCCTCCCAAGTAGCTGGAATTACAGGCACATGCCACCATGCCCAGCTGATTTTTGTATTTTTAGTAGAGATGGGTTTTCATCATGTTGGGCAGGCTGGTCTTGAATTCCTGACTTCAGGTGATCCACCCACCTCAGCCTCCCAAAGTGCTTGGATTACAGGCATGAGCCACCACGCCTGGCCACAGGCAGTAATTTTTAAAATCTTTTTTTCCTAAGACCAGAGATTTCTTTGGATGTCTCAGAGGCAAATAATAATGGAAGGGAAAAGGTAAAAGCAATGGGGCTGTACCCATGGTGCGTTCCCTCCTGCTACTCTCTCTTCCTCCCTACCCCCCTCCTACATTAAATAAAATTTTTGCTGTAAAAATTTGAAAGAGATTTACAAAATCTACTTAAAATTATTTGCCTATGAGTTAATGATAGACGGAATGATTTTTTTAGCAATCTCTCTGCATATTTAGAAATTCTTGTAAGTTGTAAAAAAAAAAACAAAAAACAAACATGTAACTTTTTGCAATTGATATTTTTTAAAATAATAAATTCTAAGTGTAATAGTTACTAAAATTGGCATAAGGTTCCATTTCAGGGATAAACATTTATTAATTTCACACTTGGAGTCTTATTTTCATACATTACAGCCAATAATTTTGTTCACATCTCACATACTTCAGTAGGTTTTTGTAAAGCTTATAGGTTCTAGGCCTTGTCCCTATACTGACTCATAAGAAAAATAAAACCCTTGCCTGTTTCAATCAGAAGAATTGCTTCAACAATGTGGGACATAAAAATATAAAATATAAAATTTAGGCCGGACGCGGTGGCTCATGCCTGTAATCCCAGCACTTTGGGAGGCCAAGGTGGGTAGATCACGAGGTCAGGAGTTCGAGACCAGCCTGACCAACATGGTGAAACCCCACCTCTACTAAAAATACAAAAATTAGCTGGGCATGGTGAAATACACCTGTAATCCCCAGCTACTCAGGAGGCTGAGGCAGGAGAATCGCTTGAACCCAAGAGGTGGAGGTTGCAGTGATCCAAGATTGTACCACCACACTGCAGCCTGGGTGACAGAGTGAGATACCATCTCAAAAAAAAAAATATATATATATATATACACACACACACATATATATATACACACACATATATATACATATATACACATATACATACATATATATGTATACACATATACATACATATATACAAAATATAACAAATTACTACTTTTTCTTTCTTCTTAATGACTCTAATGTGTACATATGTATACATACACATTAGAGTCACATGTATATATGTACATATACATAAAATTTATATATGTACATATTTATATACATATATATATGTACATATAAATAAAATTTAAAACCAGTGGGTTAGAGTCATTAAGAAGAAAGAAAAAGTAGTAATTTGTTGTTATATTTTTCTCTCCGGGTATCTCCTTCTCGCATCTTGTTCCTTCACTAGCTTCTCTGGTTTGAAGACAGTACTGTGATTCTCTCAAGCAACTCTGACTTCTTATCCTCTGTTCCAGCTTAAATAAAATTGGCCAAGCTTGACTGTGACGGTGGATAGAGAATCAGGACATTGCTCTCTTACCACTTTTCTCCTTATTCTACAATTCTATTAAAACAAAATTAAAATAATAGTCTCTCAGGACTAAGACCTAAAGCAACTCAGAAATTCTGCCTGACTAATGAGGCTGTCTGTGCACTTCTGCATACATGCAGTGACCACAAACTTACAGACACCTGGGTGGCTATTGCAGACATGTAGCTTGACTGACCCAATGCCACCTACAACCCTGTTTTCCCTAGCTACTTTCTGGCTAGACAGTATGTGACATGTGATAGTCCCGGCCAATGAATAAGAGTAGAAGTTGGCTGGACAGAACTTCTTAGATGATATTGGATTTCCTGAATTAGGGAAGAATGTTGGCGTACCCTTTTGCCTTCTGTTCCTTTTTTGTTTTTTTGCCTGAAACATGGATACGATTGCTGAAGATACAGAAGCCATCTGTACATTCTGCACTGACAAATATGGGTACAAGAGCCAGAAAGTCAAGAGTGGCAGAGTGAAGAGAAGAAGGAGCCTAGGTCTCTGATACATTCATGGAGACACTGAATTGGCCTTATTCAGGTTTCATGTTATATAAAACAAATGAACTCCTGCTTCATAAAACCCTGGTATGGATCCCTGAGCACTGCAGTGGAATGTGCTCTTAACTAATGCTATTTTAACTGATAAAGAGTAGTGTTCTGTATTGACCTAAAACCTCTTAACAAACATATCATCATTCTGCTCCATAAATATTCTTATTTGTCTTTCCAGGTGATAGTCCTCAATGATATGAAGTAAGCATTAAATAGACCTCATACCCCTTTTGTCCTTTTTGTAGTTAAATATCTGCATTTCTCTTTACCATGAACAGGATTCTGCTTTTTTTATTCTATTTTAAAATTAGTTTTATACTGCCAATTGATTTTATTCAATGTATAATACATATTTGTGGTAAAGATTTGAAATATACAGAAACATATAAAAAATAAAGTAAAAATTATATACATAACTTCCACTAAGAGAAAGTCAATATTAACATTTTCCCAAACTTTCTTCTTTTATTTATAAGCCATGAGTCACTAGGTGACTGAGATAGGTTCTGAGAAATGCGTTGCTGGGCAGTTTTATCATTGTGTGAACATTATAGCATGTACTTCCACAAACCTAGATGGTTTAGCCTGCTACACACCTAGGCTATATGGTCTAGCCCATGGTACCTATGCTATTAACCCATAGAGCATATTACTATAGTGAATACTATAGGCAATATTAACATAACGGTATCTGTGTATCTAAACAAATTTAAACATAGAAAAGATACAGTAAACATAGACTGTTATAAGTTTATGGAACTAATATGCTGTCTACAGTTGACTAAAATGTTACTACGTGGTGCATGACTATATATATATAAACATACGCACACACACATACACACTACTATAATTGTATACTCTGCTTTTTTTAGTTGGCATTTTACCATTAACATTTTTTATTTCATGAAGCATTCTGAAGATTTCTACTAGTTGCATAATAGTGTATTATATAGGTTAGATTAATATTCTATAATTTCACTAATTCTCTAATTGCTGGAAAATTAACTATAGAGAAAAATCTTTATATTCCATCTTGGTCAAGTCTTTTATTTTTTTTGGTAGGATAATTTTTAGAAATAGAATTACTGGGTAGAAGATGAAATTAGTGTTAAGGTGCCTATACAATTACCACTCTGCCTTAGAGTAAAGCAGCATTCATTTAAACAGCCAACAAGCATGTTCTGTTCCACTGGAACATGTATATTTCAGCATTTGCCAATGTTTGCCAATATAATATCTCAATTTTCTTAATTACTTATGACATTGAATATATTTCATATTTATTTCCCAAATAAATTTCTTTTGCCCTTTGTGAATTGTCATATACTTTTCCAATCTGAATTGAAATATTTGTTTTCCTGTAACTTATAAGAGCTCTTCATATATTAAGAATGCTAATCCTTTGTCAAGTATTTTCTAATTATTCCTTTATTCTCTTGAACGACAAAGAACATGTGGATAATAGGGAGTGATTATTAAAGCAGTGTCTCAATCCTATTTTAAGAATGTTGGCATTTCCAAATCAATTAACTTTACAGGATGTTGCTGAATTAAAAAAAAAAAAAAAAAAGAACAATGTAATCCAAAGTGAAACCTTAGGATCACTTCTTGGTTTTACATATATTATCCATAGTAAATCTCTTCTCCAACTTAAAAAAAATCTTCTCTTTTCATTCAAATAGGCTTCTCTAAGTACTTCTCTTATACACCAGCGCTTTATTTTCAAAGTGAACCTTCTAAAACATATCTAGAAAAGTGCATGGTAATGACATACTGAACAACAATTTAAGGCTATTAACTTCTTTTACAGATATGATATTCCCAATCCATTAATGACGAAGCATATCATCAGTTTTCCCAGTGGGGTGGACAATTAGACCGAGCCGCCTTTAGAAATTCTTGCCCTTAATGACTTTGTGACCACATTTTCAATATAACAACATCTCTAAATTATAGCTTGGTCATGGATAAGTCCTTTAAGTAAGTACTATTTTTTAAAGGGCTACACATTTAGACATCTAATAGGTTAGTTAATTTAGCCCATTTTAGAGTTAACTCACATATCCATCAACATCAAGAAGTTATGCTGGCTACTGTACAATCTGGGTCATGTGGACGTAGGGCCTTTTAATGTTTCTCAGTTGTCTTCGCATATGAGGTCATAGTAAATAGATTGTACTTGCATTATTAAGCTCTTTGATTAAACCTAAATATAAAAGTTGCTTTGCAGATAAAAATTTGCATCGATTATGAAGCTACATGGGTCCATACCAAGTATTTAAACCATTTGGAATATTCTCAATTTATTTTGAGTCAATTGTCTTCTTTGAGTCAGGATTTTTTTTTTTTTCTTTTTTTTTGGTATCACTTTGGGATATTTGTCATGACAACTAATACTGTGTGACCCAAGGTGAACAAAATCTCTAAATATTCAGCTTACACAATATTTGCCACAACTGACATGCAACCAAATTGCTCTATACTAATGTAATTCAATTTCATGTTGCTTCAGGTAAAAGCAAGCATTTCAACCATGTTTGGAATATAATTCCCATGGCACTGTGTATATGCACAGACTACGTTATTTTTGTGCAAAGAGTTTTATGAAAAATCAAAATGGGATTAATAAATAAGAAGCACACAAATTTTTTTATTACAGGCGTATTATCTTCAACTCTGTTCTGCAACCAAAAGGAAAAACATCGTGTACATTAAAATAAATATAAATAAAAACACATACTTCTTGAGATTAAAAAACAACCAAAAAACCTAAAAGAAGATACAGAGGAATACAAAAGGAAAAAAGAATGCCTGTAATGAATAGAAGACCAGGAGGGGCCACAAACAATTTGATCTAATTTACCCTCTCTTGTGGTGCAAGTGAATTCACATGACCTAAATCAATTATGTCAAGTGATTGCCTAATTTATTCATAGATTCCTTCAATTAGGAAATAAAGCACACAGCTCTTTTCTTCAAGTTTTAAACAACTGCTTTCATTCTTCTTTATTTAATGAATTTGAGGCCTCTGACCTTCTTTATTTCCTGTGTTTGGTTCCTTCCTTAAATACGTTCATTTTTATCAGCCTTTCCCATTTTCCTTTTAAGTGGACAAAACCAGGTAAGTGAACACGAGCGTATGGTGCTATGTTCTGTACTACCTTTATCCTCATTCTATTTTCCTATTCAAACAAAACATTAATTTGCACTTTTGTTCACTTGTCATTTAATCACTTGCTTCTACTTTTATTTATTCAATCTTTTGATGTAGGAAAAGAGAAGCTGCCCAGATAGTAAGATGAGCCAAATCAATCATCGTGGTCCATGGGGTTTCTGAGATTGCAGCCAGATTACTCCAACACTATTCATTCACTCGTTCGTCTTGGATTTAGTGGGCACCTACACATGCTAAGTGGTGAAGGGAGGTGCCCAAGAAATAAGTATTACCTGTAGAAGCTTATAACTTGATTGGAGTGGGAAAAAATGTTCACTCAAAAGAATATCAAAGTGTGCCATTCTGTGCTAAGATATAGTATCTCAATTTTCTTTTCTTAATTACCTGTGAGGTTGAATAATCAATAGTTACTGCTTTAGGAATTCAGAAAAGGAACTGGAAAAAAAAAATGACAGTCACCTAGAGAAGGCAAGACTTGAATGGGTCCTGAATGAAAGACAGAATTTAAAAAGGAGTGGAGAGAGAACAGGTCTTCTATTTTTTGAGTTAAGACTGGGAAACTGACAAGCCTTATTTGAAACAGTCATAATGGTCTCAAGCCCAGCCATCAAAGTTACATGTGCCTGAGTTCAAATCCTGACCCCACCATTTACTAGCTGAGATACCTTATTGTAAGTCAGTATCTTTGAGCCCTGATTGCCCCATCTGTAAAATGGTGATAGAATTGCTGTGCAAAAAAATCATGCCTGACACATAGCTACGAAGATTACAGTTACTACTAATGCTTTTCCTCTTTTTACTCTTCATCTTCTAGATTAATAGGGACTGAAGCTTAAATATTAGGGCTTGATCTTTTTACCATATGTAAAGGAGAGTCAGAGGTTTCTGGCCACAGATAATCAGTAATACCAGAGGTTATTTTTACTATTCTTTTTGTCATTCTTTTGGAGGCATATTGCAGTACAGTCAATTACATTCTATTGTCAACATCCATGGTTAATATATGCTTAGTTGATTACCGCCCTGTTCATTCTTGCTGCTCTGCAGTTAATTCCTACTTACTTAGTGGCTGTGGACACTTCTCTGCCCTGGAGATTCTCTCTCAGGTTTCACCCCACTTCACAGCATTGCTCCACGTGTCCCAGCTTGTTGGCAATCCTTCTTCACCCTACTCTGGCTGTTGCACATCACCTTTAAATCTCACAAGCAAACTCACATCTTCTTTGCCAAGGACATTCCTCAAAGGATGAGACCTATGAGATAGTCTGTACTCAAAGTTTCTGTGATCAAACAAGTTGGGAAATGCTGCATTTATTACATCTTGAAGATTCTTGAAACCTGAAAACGTACATAACATGCACTAATGTTTGTGAGCAATCCCGTACCTAAGAAGCCTGTTTAACTTCATCAGCATTTCCAAGACTTTTATCATTAAAGTCACTACTAAAACCGCCAATCTGTTAAGTTCCACCTATATTTTTGTGAATATTGTTTATATTAACAAATATATTCTTCAATCTTTGATAAGGTGGTATTGTTAGCCTCAAGTGAGAGGACTGGGCACCAAGATTTCCCTCTGGCCTTTCTGGGTACAGAGAAAGCACTGGTATTATTTACCTGGCATCTACTTATTTATTAAAGCTGAAAATAAAAAAGTTCTAATGGATCTCATTTTTCCCTCAATTTGGGTGCTATGATAATTTATTCCAAATTTTGAAAACATGCTAAATGTTCTCCAATTCATTGCTACCCCCTCATTTCACTTTTACGGAATTCCAAGCTGAAACGTTTTCAGGCTCTCACAATTCTTTCAAGACAATTCTGAAGTGCTTGGGAATTGGGGATTATGCCAGTTAGTTCCTGGAACAGCAGAGGACAGATTAGCTTATTCCCAGCCCACTTAAAACCATCAGTCTTGATTAGTCAATTTCCAATTTGATCTCTATTTTAATTTTAACTTTAATTTTTCTACCTTCATTGGATAGCATTCCTGTTACCTTTTCTTATGAACACTAGAAACCAAGTGGGTATTGAAGCATTAGCCTTTCCAGTCATGTTTCCTCTTTCCACAATTTGTAGTGTTATGTTTGGCCTACTGGATATCTTTCCAGCAACTTTATTCACTTACTGTGTTATTATCATTTATTTACCTCATCGCTCAAACTTTGCTCATGAGAGTATTTCCACTAAAGAAAAGTAAGTTACAGAAATAAGATACTGTCTGTTGTCACTGATATGTCTCAAATATTTAGAACATTACCTGGCATAGACAGTGCACCCAATAAATATTTGTTTAATGAATGAAGGAAGGAGGGAATAGGTGAATAGATGACTTTCGGATGGAACTGAAATTGTATTTTCAAGCACTTTTCAGTCTTATAAAAGTGGAGTAGGTGTTTATGGTGATGCCAGTCTTTGTATTAATATGCTCGAAAGCAGCCAGCACTGCTGTATGTCAAGTATAGTGGCTTCTGGGGTTCTGATGAAAAACCAAAAATAAATTATTTTTAAGAAGACTAATTGCCTTGCCCCAGATTAAGCAGTTTTATCATAAATAAATCTGAATTCTGCCTCTGCCTCTGGTTCATGTTTAGTCAGATATTTTTCTGAACACTTAATGAAAGACACAAATGTATTCATTAGTATGTACTTTAGAGTGGGTAACAAAATGAAAGCAAAATATGTATTTTCCCCTATGAGCAAGGGCTGAAATTTGATCTTTAATGTAGAGTAACATTTTACTTCCAAAAAGTGACATTTAATTTAGAAATTTTCAGCCTTAGAAAGGAAATGCTCAGATCATTCACAATAGAAAACATACAGTCAAACAGCTGGGAGAGGTTTAACCACAGAAGTGATTTTAAAAGTAAAATAAAATAACCCTTTTAAGCCTATAACACTGGCAACAATGAAAAAAAATGATGACACCCAGATTCTACCATATACTGCTGATAGGAGCAAAATTGCTTTTCTGCAGGGTAACTGGTCATATGAATCAAAAGCCTTGTATCTTTAATACATCATCTGGCTGGGGAGTACACGTATAGAAATTATGATAACATAATCATGATTGCTTACAAAGATAGATGTACTAGCAGGCTCAAGGCATTCCTTTTTCTGAAAGTGAAGAATTGGAAACAACTTTTATAGCAGAGAGTGTAATATTAGTCAAACGAATCACGCAACATTTATTCCAGAGCAAACTTTACAACTAAAAGATAATGTTGTAGAAGTAAAGATCCAGAGAACAATGTTTAGGTTAGACTGTTTTTAACACAAATTTAAAGAAATATGTTTGGTACAATCACTCGGAAAGAACTAGAATATAAGAACACAGGTAGGTATATATGAGAATAAAAATATGTAAGACTAAAGGTGTTTTGCTTTTTATTTTTTATTTTATTGTTTAGAAAAATTTATTTATTTTTTAATTTTATTCTTATTATTTCTTTTTAGAGCTGGGGTCTTGCTTTGTTGCCTAGGCTGGTCTCAAACTCCTAGGGTGAAATGATCCTCCCAACTCAGCCTCTCAAAGTGCTGAGATTATAGGCATGAGCCACCATGACTGGCCTTGTTTTTTTCCTTAAGATAATTTTTTATTTTGTATTTTTGTGTGTACTTAGTAGGTATATATATTTATGGGATACATCAGATGTTTTGATCTGGCGTACAATGCATTATAATCACATCATGGAAAGTGGGGTATCATCCCCTTACACATTTATCCTTTGTGTTACAAACAATCCAATACTCCTTTAGTTATTTTAAAATGTACAAGTAAATCATTATTGACTATAGTCACCCTGTCGTACTATAAAATATTAGGCCTTATTCATTCATTCTAACTATTTTTTGTATATTTTGCTTTTTAAAGAACAAACTGCAACTACTGCATCTAAAAATTAGACAGTTGTCTCTCCTTTCAGTGTCCTTAATCACTTCATAAAGTATTGCCAATAACAAATTTTATCATTCAGAAGGGATAATTATGAAACTGCTAAACTTCATTTAACCTATAATTTTATATTTTTAATTATTTAATTGTATATTTTAATTAACTGTACATTTAATTGTATATTACATATAACATTTTCAACTAATGAAATTCTCACTTAAAAAAACTAAATGGATTTGGTTCATATTTGCAAGGAGAACTTAAGCATTTTGTTCCATTCTTTGAATAAGCATCCTTAGCTTCATATTTTTAATGAAGATGTTCTTACATTAACACAAAAGTTCTTTAAAAAGGAACACAGAACTTCATTTAAATATGAACAATGGTTTAGGAAACAAAGGCAAGTGAGAAGAAAAAGTTCATACCTGTCTTTATGAAACTGAGGCAGTAATTAATAGCCTACCAACCAAAAAAAGTGCAGGACCAGCCGAATTCTATCAGAGGTACAAAAAGGAGCTGGTACCATTCCTTCTGAAACTATTCCAAACAATAGAAAAAGAGGGACTCCTCCCTAACTCATTTTATCAGCCCAGCATCATCCTCATACCAAAACCTGGCAGAGACACAACCAAAAAACAAAATTTTAGGCCAATGTCCCTGATGAACATTGATGCAAAAATCCTCAATAAAATACTGGCAAACCAAATCCAGCAGCACATCAAAAAGCTTATCCACCACGATCAAGTTGGCTTCATCCCTGGGATGCAAGGCTAGTTCAACATATGCAAATCAATAAATGTAATCTTTCACATAAACAGAATCAACGACAAAAACCACATGATTATCTCAATAGATGCCGAAAAGGCCTTCAATAAAATTCAACACCACTTCATGCTAAAAACTCTCAATAAACTAGGTATTGATGGAATGTATCTCAAAATAATAAAAACTATTTATGACAAACCCACAGCTAATATCACACTGAATGGGCAAAAGCTGGAAGCATTCCCTTTGAAAACTGGCACAAGACAAGGATGCCCTCTCTCACCACTCCTATTCAACATAGTATTGGAAGTTCTGGTCAGGGCAATCAGGCAAGAGAAAGAAATAAAGGGTATTGAACTAAGAAGACAGGAAGTAAAATTATCTCTGTTTGCAGATAATATGATTGTATACTTAGAAAACCCCATAGTCTCAGCCCAAAATCCCCTTAAGCTGATAAGCAACTTCAGCAAAGTCTCCAGATACAAAATCAATGTGCCAAAATCACAAGCATTCCTATACACCAATAATAGAGAGCCAAATCATGAGTTAACTCCCATTCACAATTGCTGCAAAGAGAATAAAATACCTAGGAATACAACTTACAAGGGATGTGAAGGACCTCTTCAAGGAGGACTACAAACCACTGTTCAAGGAAATAAGAGAGGAAACAAACAAATGGAAAAACATTCCATGCTCATGCTTACGGATAGGAAGAATCAATATCGTGAAAATAGCCATACTGCCCAAAGTAATTTATAGATTCAATGCTATCCCCATCACTGACTTCCTTCACAGAATTAGAAAAACTACTTTAAATTTCATATGGAACCAAAAAAGAGCCCATATAGCCAAGACAGTCCTAAGCAAAAAGAACAAAGCTGGGGGCATCATGCTACCTGACTTCAAACTATACTACAAGGCTACAGTAACAAAAACAGCATGGTACTGGTACCAAAACAGATATATAGACCAATGGAACAGAATAGAGACCACAGAAATAACATCACACATCTACAACCATCTGATCTATGAAAGACCTGACAAAAATAAGCAATGGGGAAAGGATTCCCTATTTAATAAATGGGTTTGGGAAAACTGGCTAGCCACATGCAGAAAACTGAAACTGGACTCCTTCCCTATATTTATACAAAAATTAACTCAAGATGGATTAAAGACTTAAACATAAGGCCTAAAACCATAAAAACCCTAAGAGAAAACCTAGGCAATACCATTCAGAACATAGGCATAGGCAAAGACTTCATGTCTAAAAGACCAAAAGCAATGGCAACAAAAACCAAAATTGACAAATGGGATCTAATTAAATTAAAGAGCTTCTGTACAGCAAAAGAAACTATCAACAGAGTGAACAGGCAACCTACAGAATGGAAACAAAGTTTTGCAATCTATCCATCTGACAAAGGGCTAATATCCAGAATCTACAAGGAACTTAAACAAATTTATAAGTAAAAAATAACACCATCAAAAAGTGGGCAAAGAATATGAACAGACACTTCTCAAAAGCAGACACCTATGCAGCCAACAAACATATGAAAAAAAGCTCTTCATCACTGGTCATTAGATAAATGCAAATCAAAACCACAATGAGATACCATCCCACACCAGTTAGAATGGCGATCATTAAAAAGTCAGGAAACAATAGATGCTGGAGAGATGTGGAGAAATAGGAATATTTTTACAATGTTGGTGGGAGTATAAATTAGTTCAGCCATTGTGGAAGACAGTGTGGCAATTCCTCAAGGATCTAGAACCAGAAATACCATTTGACCCAGCAATTCCATTACTGGATATATACCCAAAGGATTATAAATCATTCTACTCTGAAGACACCTGAACACGTTATGTTTATTGTGGCACTATTCACAATAGCAAAGACTTGGAACCAACCCAAATGCCCATCAATGACAGACTGGATAAAGAAAATGTGGCACATATACATCATGGAATACTATGCAGCCATAAAAAAGTATGAGTTCATGTCCTTTGCAGGGACATGGATGAAGCTGGAAACCATCATTCTCAGCAAACTAACACAGGAACAGAAAACTAAACACCACAGGTTCTCACTCATAAGTGGCAGCTGAACAATGAGAACACATGGATACAGGGAAGGGAACATCACACACTGGGGCCTGTTGAGGAGTGGAGGGGCTAGGGGAGGGAGAGCATTAGGAGAAACACCTAATATAGATGACGGACTGATGGGTACAGCAAACCACCGTGGCATGTCTGTATCTATTTAACAAATAGATACACGTTCTCCATATGTATCCCAGAACTTAAAGTATAGTGGGGGAGGGGGGAAGGCTTAGAATTACCTAGATACAGAGCCTCAGTACAAAATATAAAGAAGAAAGCATTTCATGTTTTAATCCAAGTTTTATGAGGAGCCCAGAATATTTAAGTTTTAAAGAACAAGGCAGTTTTCCCATTGACCAAAATTTCTCTTCAGAGCACAGATAACATTCTAAGTACACAGAGGTCAATTTAGTAAAAATCTGCATGGGTTTGTTACTGGCAGAATATCATTGGTTAAGGTTAGTCTCTAAACTTTATAGTTTTTTTGTATCTCTTCTGGAGAAATAAAGCCTTACATTTTTCTTAGAGACACTGACATTTTAAATTAACTACATATTCCACTAAACATTCCCCGGCCTTGAGAAAATACGCTCAGTGAAAAACTGCATGGCAACATTTGAGACCATTTGTGGCCCCATTATTGACTTAAGGATATACCTATGAAATCCACAAGTTAACTTTTCTCCCAGCATTTCATAATACTTAACTTTAGGAGAATTTACTTATATTGACTGTTCGAGTCAACCACCAAGTATAAGAAAAACCTGTAGGAGATGTAGAAGCTCATTTCTAATTATACTACCAACACTACCCTCTCCATGACTGCTACTATTACTAATAACACCATCAAATCCCTAGGCATTAGGGGTATTTGAGGCATAAGGTTAAGTGTTTTTATACAAGAGGGATGATCCTTGCTCCAAAAATGCTTTCCTTTTTCAGATGGGGGCATTTGAGAAAGTTGTATCTCTTATTCACTCATTCAACAACTTATAAAAGAGAGCAATTAAGTTTATGGCATTTGTGAGCATTTGGTCATGGGAGGGGTATGACAGGGATGGCCTGGCATGTGTCACAACTTTTAGACAAGTCTAGCAACATATAAAGCATTATAAAAGTACAATTCCTACACAAAAGGGTATTGTTTTCCAATTAGTAACAGTAACAATGAATACAAAGTCAAATTCTTCTTGAAAGTATGTTTCTTAGGGAATGTGAAAACACAGCAGGAGGAAAGGATGCGTAGAGACTTACAGGAATAGGAAAAGCACGTCCTTGACACAGAGAATCATTTTTACACCTTTGCTTCCAACTCAAATCGTTGTTTTAATGAATTTTAAAGAGAATCTGCCTTATTCTGCTACATCTGAAGTATTGATCAAGTTATATTATAGACAGTGATCTATATTTCCACATTTCAGTTACTACTACTACTAGTCTATAACTCACTTTAAATGTAGCAATTATCTAAAATATAATTACATGTTACATTTTGGTTAATCCAAATGTCCGTTTTCTTAATGTTTTGAAAGAGGCCTGCCATGGATGGAGGTGCTGGAAACTATCTGAAGTCTTTTCTCACTACAGATGTCTCTCTAAGAATTCAGCCTGAGTTCTGACAGGTAGGTTCTCCAAATTCAACTTTTCATCTATTCATCTTACTACAATTATATTCTGTGTAATATGTACACAGTGTTATCATCTATGTACATATAATACAGTTATGTAGTTAAAACACATAACTATATACATTATGTTTCATTTATTTATTTTTTTGAGACAGAGTTTCATTCTTGTTGTCCAGGCTGGAGTGCAATGGCATGATCTTGGCTCACTGCAAACTTGGCCTCCTGGGTTCAAGCGATTCTCCTGCCTCAGCCTCCCAAGTAGCTGGGATTACAGGCATAGGCCACCATGCCTGGCTAATTTTGTATTTTTACTAGAGACAGAGTTTCTCCATGTTGGTCAGCCTGGTCTTGAACTCCTGACCTCAGGTGATGCGCCCGCCTTGGCCTCCCAAAGTACTGGGATTACAGGTGTGAGCCACTGTGCCCGGCCTTATAATATGTTTTAACAACATAAACATATTAAAATACTCTAACAAAAATAAAAAGAACGGTGTCCCTTGTCAAACACTGAAAAATATATGATGGTCTCTTTTTCATAATTTTGGTGAGTTCTGCTTCTCTTTTCAGTCTTCAGGAGCTGTTTTAATTTACATATTTTTTCCTTTTATACCAAACATGCCACAAACCAGAATTCCATTTTCCATCACTGTTATCCTTCTCGATTTCAAAACTTGTAAACATGATGTATCTTCTGATGTGATTATCATTGCTTGATATATCTGGGGTACTGATTAATTTTAAACAGATGTGAGTCTTTCAATGTTTGCATGAAAATATTTGAGGAGAGCTCTCCTATGCCTCTTAAGCCATCTCTCTTTCAGGCATAATATCTTTACTCTTTCAACTGCTTTTCACTAAACATGGTTTCTAGGCCTCTCACCAATATCTGGATTGCATTCTATACTGTCTTTGTAGCTATTAAAATATTTTACCCATAATTGGATATGGAACTGTAAATGTTATGACCAGGCCGGAATAAAGTGGAGCTGTTTTCTTCTTTGATCTGAAAACACAGAACTAGCTTTGGGGATGGCCATGTCAGGCAAGCAGCTAAGAACCAGGGGATTGCTTCAATAGTTACTACGCCAACTCTCCTAAATCCTACACTTATACAATTCATCTTTTTTAACCTGACTTTATGACATAACCTTTATCATTCACTATCCCATCTGAAATAGCTTCATGTCCCCTCAGTCATTCTCTCTACCTGAATTTGGCTTTAGGAAAAACATTTCTATCTGAATTTCTGTCATCTGAAATTTTATTATTTATTCACTGTATACATCCTTATCATCTGTTTACATAACGAGAATGAAAACACTGTAAGATTGCAGCCTTTGTCTTATTTACCCGGGATATTGCCTGGCATACAGTAAGTGTCAATAAATCCTTGTTGGAATGAATGCATCATTCTTTATTAAATTCTATCTTCTTCAATTCTGGAGAAATCATCTGAATGCTAATTCTGTAAATCTATCACCCGATTCTCTAAGACAGTATTTCCTGAAAATTTGTGAAGAGTGCCTTTTCCTTCTTTACTCTTGACTTTAAAGAAAAAATCATGTTTTGTCAAGAAAAATTAACTGTAATCTTGAAAGAGTTCTATTTACTTTGTATAACAGACAGGGAAGTATACAAAGATGAAGTCAGATATGTGCCAAATTACATACATCCAATCTTCATCAAATTCTATTGAGTTTTATTAGAACACAATAAAGGTATCATTTTATGGTATATGTTATTTAATTTTCTCCAAGGTGACAATGAGACATTAGTTAGCACATTTAAGGAAAGGACATTTTAGTGCTGTGTCTACCTCTGTATAATTTGGCCCATAAGTCTCAATCAGAAAACAAATGGAAATACCTTTATAAACATCAACATAACCTATAAGTAAAACATTTTCCTGACTTAGCAGTTTAGAAATCCCATCAAAAAGGAAAGGAGACACCAGTTATTTCAAGGACTCCATTGAGATTGCTGGTGACCATCACATTTTTTTTTTTTTTTAATTTCGCGAACATGGAAATCTTCTGACGATAACCATTGAGATTACTAGTTGTTTCTGGAATTCATTATCTTTCTGAAAATTGATAATTTGCTTCCTTGTCTTCCAGTGTGAGGCCTACTCTTCATAACTTCTGATGGCCAGGGACAGCCACTTTATAATCACAATCCTTTTAGTGCACAGGGATGTAAATTGTCTAGACTTCCATTCCCTGGCAGCTATGCTTTTTCGGTTTGGCCATCATTCTCTCCTAGGTATGAGGATAATACTAACACAGGAACTGAGTGGCTTCGCTTTGCACCTGACATCCAGTAGGTGTTTAAAACAATGGACCACCTCGCACACTTTCTTTTTTATGCTTTAAAAATAGCTTGGCTGTCTAACTCTTATTAGGTTTTGCAAGCCTCCTCTCATGCAGCTGTTTACCTCTTCCTGCATATATTCTTTTATATTTTTACTACGTGTGTGTGTATATGTATATATTTATACATATATTTATATATGTATAATGTACATATATATGTATATATTTTAATCATTTGCTTCTCTCTTCCTCTTTTCTACATAGCCAAGGTTATCAGTGAGTTCTTAAAGCAGCCACACTAGTGTCTTCAGATGCCTCTTCCTTTTCTTCCTCCCTGAGATAAGTTATCATAATGTTAGAATTTCCTTTTGGAAGTTTTTCCTTAACTCTTGAGTTTTTCTTTCCTGTTGGGGTTCTAATCTAGGTACATGCAGCAAGCACCATTTCTCTCATTTATTTACCACATCCCCAGTGTTTAATGCACTTCCTGGCACACGGCAGGCACTTTATAAACATTTACTTAATGAATGAACATTCCCTATAATTCCTTTATTTTGAGTTACTAGAGCTTAGAGTATATAGCTGACTTCATCTTTGTATACTTGTCTATTATACAAATAGACACTTTCTTACAGTATTACCATTAATTTTTCTTTACAAAACAGATTATTTTCTTTAAAGTCAAAGTTGTATCCAAAACAGTAATACCCAATTCAGCTTTTAACTATATTCAGAGGTACTACTCATTGGTGGACAATAAAATAAATCCATGGATGTAAATAAAAATAGTAAAATATATTTATGTATTAATAATACATACAAACCAGCATCACACTTATTAGAATAATTTTATAAAAATTATCCTAAGTATTCAGTCTTTATTATCAATAATTCATAGAGAAGTACCTCACTATATGAATATAATCTTAAAAAGAACGTATTAGAGCAGTAGAATGGGGCTTTTTTTGTGCTCATCTTTGAGCTGATACTAGAAATGTACTCTCTAAGAGGAATATCTGACATGTATAAAAAGTTTCATACTCAAAATGTATCTCAAATGTTTACCTTTGTAGATGTGAGAACTCAGTTGGCTTATAAATTACTTCAATTGTGGGTATCTAAAAACATTTCCTAATTTAAAAAAAAATTTAGAGCAAGCAACTAACAGAAAATAAAACTGCTGAATCACAAATCTTGAAAGGAAATCAGCCAACCTATTTATCGTCTTGATTTTAGGGAAATATTCAGGACACACGCTCTTGCTTAAAAGACTATGAGACATGGAATGTTAACAATCTTCATTGTCAGGAAACTTCCTAAAATTTTGTCTGAATGCCTCATGCATCACTTTAAGCTCATTTCCTCTCATTGAACAGGAGGACAGCTGGCCAGCGTCTTCCATCTGCACTACCCTTCGCCTTCTCCGAACTGGGTTATAGAACACCCTTCTGAAATGGGAGTGGGAGGCCAATTTGAAACAGGAGAGGAAACTCTAAAAACAATACCTTGTGAGAAACAGAATTTTAAACTTAACTCTGAATGGGGCTACAGAGTAGGTCAACAAAGGGGGCCAACAAACTGAAGTGCTATCCCTTGAATAATTCAGACTAATTCTCAAACAGTATTATGGGGTCATAAAACACCAAGCCTGGAAATTAAAGATTTTTATGCCTCATCAAAAAGTCTTTGAATGTAACTTCCTGGCATACTGCCAACAAGGGCAGCTCTTTGGGGGAAAACCCTATGCCAAAGGCCAAAGAGGCAGCTGTGTTATTCAGCTCCTAAGAGCTTCCAACTCAACACCCACACAAGCTCAATTATGAACAAATTAAAGGGGTCCAGACTGAACACAGTAATTCTGGTAATTTAAATAAATAGAGAAAAGTCTACAATTAGTAGGAAAAGATTGATTTTCTCCAAAACCCAGAAGTATTCACCCAGTCTCTTAAGTGACACCCTAACCCCTTTGAATTAGCATGACTACATGCAATTATTTAAAAACAAATTTCCTTTTATTTATCATTTTAATCATTTCTGATCTGCCTTAAATGTGACCACATGCATGCCAGTAAAAGTATCCACAAAATCCCAAGGCAAAGCAGCCTCAAAAGGGCTATATACACATTATACTTATAATGTATACCCAATTCAGCTTTTACTTATACTTCTAATGTATACATAGGAATTAATGACACTGAGTAAAATTGTAATCAGAGTTGTACACCTACATTTTAGAGCATATAATGTGTTACCCATCTCAAGAAGTGTTTAATATACACATCTGTAGTTAATCGATAAACATTTTTGCAAGTAAAGAGAAAAATTTAGAGTCATTGAAAAAGAATCAAAGATTTAATGTTGGGGAATCTATTAATTAACTCACTTTTATTTCATGAATACAATAAAGAACAAAATCCACATTATCAGCCAGTAAGGCCCTTAAAATCACTTATTAAAATTAAACATTCATTCTTGATTAAAAAAATAAACGATTTAATCAAAAAACTTTTAGGACGTTAGGACTGCAAAGAAACTTATGTAGCTTGATCAAATGTTTCCATGAGAAACCAATAGCAAACATTATAATTAATGTGTGTGCTCTCTCTCTCTCTCTCACACACACACACACCCCACAGTGGAAGCATTCCTATTTCATCTTGAAACTCATTTTGATTAGCTGATTGTACAGTCCATGCAGGGGAATGAGTACATATGAAGAGCCAAAGTAATTTTACAAAGGAAGAAAAATTAGAGGAAGATTATCTTGTAAGTAATCAAAATACGAAGTAATAGCAAGATAATTTAAATGGGGTGATGCTGACATGACATGGACTAATATATCAACAGAATAGCATGTCTAGAAATCCATACATCTATGTATGTATGGGAATTTACTATTCAATGTGACTGAATTTCAGATTCAGGGAAAGAATGGAGAAGTCAATAAATGTTATTAATAATTTGCTTACTTATGTGAGAAAATTCTTCCATCTCATACCTCATGGATAAAAATATATGATAGATTGCTAAATATTTTTTAAAGCCTCTAGAAGTACCAGAAGGGAATGAGATAAACATATAACCTAAATGTCACAAAATAAGAAATGATGAAAATATTTGACAATAAGACTGAAACCTTTTTTATAAGAAATATCACAATGAAACTGAAAAGACAAATAATAGGTTGCAAAAAAATGACTTGCATCCCATGTAACAATATTTTATAAATGAAAGAGGAAAAAATTAACAAATGGTAACATTGGCAAAGGCTATAAATAAACAAATTGCAAAATCTTAAACACAAACAACTCAAAAACCCACCAAAACAACAACAAAAGAACTGTCAATGAAGCCCACATTCCATTAAAAGGGGAAGAGAAAAGTAAAGTATAAATGAAGATTAAATGAATGTAACACTATGCAACTATTATAAATAAATGATATGTGATGTGGACATGCACATAGATGGGGAATAGGAGCACTTACATTTTAAACTACGTTTGTGTCTGGTGAATAGGTAAAAAAGATGGCAATAAGGAGGCTTTATTTTTCTTAATCGGAATTGTCTGTCTTTGAAAATATAATTGAAAATAAGTAAATGGAAGCTGCTCACCTTTAAAATAGCTTAAACAGATGAACAACGACTCATTAATATGCAAGTTAAAATACTAGTTTGGTCTTAGTAGCAAATGCGAAACAAACACAAGGGTACTGATAGGGCCCATCAGCCTCTGAAGATTCCTACAGACTTTATAAAGTGAGAAATAGCCAATATAATTTAATTATGCAGCAAATAGAAGGGTGGTTTTTTTTTTTTTATTCTGAAGCATATAAAAATGCTGGTTTCCAGCTCAAAAATAGATAGCATGAATTGTATATTCATCCTAAATAGGATACTTATTAAGACGTTTTAAAGAATGTTAAAACATTTTAAAGAATTAAGATCCTGCTAGTATTATTCCTATAAACATAGTCACCTACCTTTTGAGCAAATAAATTAATCTCTTACATTGGCCTAGTGCTATATATGGAAAACGAAACTATATACAATATTCTATTCCCCTAATGAAACAGAAAAGACACTTTCAAATGTTTACCATTGGGGTGTCACCTAAGTGAATTTCACATTGAGAAGGTTAACACGTTTGTTAGGCTCCCTGATTGTTCTGGGGAGAAGGGATCAAAATGGTAGTAGAATGCTGACCCTCAGGGTATTCTGAAAGACTGTTGGCTTTAGCCTGGTACTTCTTGGAAAGGACCAAACTTTGATGATTACTCTAAACTTGTTTTTACAGCATGCTACTGAGTATTTCCGCTGCGTGGTGCATTTTAGCCAATGATTTTAGTTGGTACTAGGGTAAATAGCTCATAACCTGACCAATTTTGTAAAATGAATTAACCTTACTATTATTGTTGTCATTTATGGCAAATGTATAAAAATGCAAAGAATGACTGCTAACTACATATATTTTGCTAGGACTATTTCAGTTTCGAAGAGAAAACTCAAAATATAGTTTTTGGTAATAAAAATGTTAACAAAATGGCTGGACCCAGTGGCTCACGCCCTGTAATCCCAGCACTTTGGGAGGCCGAGGTGGGTGGATCACTTGAGGTCAGGAGTTCGAGATCACCCTGGCCAATATGGACAAACCCCCTCTCTACTAAAAATACAAAAAAAAAAAAAAAAAAAAAAATTAGCCAGGTGTGGTGGCAGAGGCCTGTAATCCAAGCTACTTGCAAGGCTGAGGCAGGAGAATCACTTGAACCCGGGAGGCGGAGGTTGCAGTGAGCCAAGATCACACCACTGTACTCCATCCTGGGAGACAGAGTGAGACTCCATCTCAAAAATAATAATAATAATGATAAAATTAAAATGTAAATAAAAATACTGATTATGGACATGCCTTAGGTTTTATTTTTTTCAGGTTTCATAATATTTTTTTCTCTCTTAATTTACAATGGGTGCTGTTTTTTCTTTTTAGAACCATAATAGTGGCTGCTTTAATTAAATGAGAAAAACAGAAATATATTTCTCTCCTCAAAAATAAGAGCAGTTTTGATCCATTCATCTTCTTTATAGAGAAACTGGGAAGACAGAACAGGAAATGTTTATCAAGCACTCTATAAAAATGAACTGCTCTTTAAATTATTAGTAATAACCTATGTCACTGTCACAAATTATTCCTTTGGTTTGTCAAAGATTCACGCTTGAGAAAATACTGTTTCTGACCAGTGTTCAAGACAGCTTCCTTGTTAAGGTTTCTATCTGTCTCTCACTATAGGTGATTACAGCAAATGCATCCCAGTGATTTAGTTAATTTATACAAAATAGAATCAATTTCTCTTGTTTCATCATGACTGAACGTTTTTCTGAACTCCTGTAAATGAATAACAGATAAGCCCTATTTATCAGATTGTTCGGTGGAGTGCGCACTTTTGATTATTCTATTTTCTTGTTGTTACTAATGAAATATATAATATGCCTCGAGAAAAAACAATTGCAAAGCTTGGCCTCTAAGCATTCACGAGGCAATGGATATTTTGCTGAGAATTTATTTTGTACCCATACTTTTCTCTAATAGTGTTCTCTCTAAGAGCCCATGGGAGGGCAGTGATGCCCTAGGGTATATGAGATGTCCCAAGGCTTTCAGAACACAGTTGACAGGGGCCCTTGCTCTGCCCTGGCACCCAACAGCCACTAAGAAGTTCCCCATGGTGCCGAGAACCTCAGTGAGGTTGTTCAGGCATGGACAGAGGGTACCTTGACACCCTCAGTGTGGCAAGCCCAAAAGACCCCCTTTCCTTCCAGTGTCACAGGATTTGGGGATGGGCATTTAAAAAGCTGAATTTTCTGCACTGCTGCCATCCCTATCCATCACACATGGATAGGAATAGAAGGATGTGAAGCACTAAGGCAAAGGATGCTTTGAACCACATGATTTTCCCAGGCTCTGCAACAGGTATGCCCACACAGAGTGGAAATGCCCTGGCAGAAGCAAGGGTGCAAATGCAAAGGCAGATAGACGAGAGAAAGATGCCTCTGGAATTCAGATCCTCTAGAAGGAATCATTTTTGTGACCTATAATGGGAGGATAGTTTATAGATCATTTTGTAAAAATAAATCACTTCTCTTTGTTTCACAAAGTGGGTAATTACAATTAAATGTGTGAAGAGATAGGAAGGTGAGATGGCCATTATCCCTTCTTCTAGGCTTCTGCAGACCTTGTTCCCTGAGGTTTGAGTTGAAGAAACAAAACCAGGACATTTGGGAAGATAAATGGGCTAAGGCTGGAGAGCTGACCTGGATGTCACCTCACCCTTGCTTACCAAGGTCCATGCTCTTCGAGGCTTTCAAATTAATTGATTCAGGCTGCCTGGCCGGTGTCACAGATCTGAAGTTGATGTGCTGATCTGGAAAATATACTGCTGAATCCACCCCAGAGCTGTGGAAGGAAGCCATATGTTGTATTTAGGTTTAGAATAAAATCTTTTTAAAAATGAGGAAGCAGTTCTCATTTTGAACACAGCCACTCATCACTCTGTGCAACTCCCAACCACATATTTTAAACTAATTCCTAAATCTCAGGTTTCTTTTATGAGATGTAGCAACTCTGTTTTCATGTATTTTACCATACTGTACAATTTAAATAAAATATTCTCTGGGTAATATCGTGTTTTACTCTTCACTGATTTCTGCTAATTGGGATCCTGCTGTACACTATATAACTTTAAGTGGATAAAGAAGGCCTGGAAAACACTAGCACTTCAAGAGATGTCACCAGATATTAGCAGACTCCAAAAGCAGGTTAAGGGATTTCTGTGGACTAAGCTATGCCTATGTTAAAAAACAAGTGAAAGGGTTGTATCCTTTAGAGAAAACCATCCTGTTGAATGACATGCCTGTAGGAATTTGGTTTTCTACTTTATTTAGGTCTTTTTTCTAAAACGAATGTTAACACTGAGCAGATAGTCTGCACATCAAAAGTGCAAAAAGGAAATAATAGGAAAAGCACAGTTGACAATTTAGACACAAGATACATCAAATGCCCATTATAGTTTTCTTAGTACTTGTAGGCAATCTCAAATAACTTTCTTTCTGCAGAATATTCTACTTATTTCACTTGACCATACAGGGTATTATGTAAGAGAATTACAGACAATGACTTATTTCTTGTACTATAAATAAATTATATTTATATAATTTTAATAAACTAAATTATAGCCATTTTCTCCCCTCGGCACTCTCATCTGTCTAGAAAGTAAATATGGTAGCTCATCTCATCATAACTGCTATCCTAATCTCAGATATAGTGAAAATCCAAATCATGTATCCTTACAAAATCGGAAAGTACTGAGTTTTTCAAACAGTTGGAGTTTGATACTATAAACAACAAAACAATAGCAAAAATAACTGTTTTGAATGAGGATCCTTCTAAAATGTACAGGAGAATCTCAACCTGAAATACCAAAATAAGTTTAATCTTTTCTTGAAACTCATCATCCCTCCATATTCAATATTGCTTTTGAGAAATATTAAAATTAGTATGCAACAATAATAGTATGGCCAAATGAATAAATGAACCTCCATTTTCACAATGCAGTGGGTAGATTAAGGAAGTACTTGTTTAGCCAGGTGTGGTGGCATGCACCTGTAGTCCCAGTTACTTGGGAGGCTGAGGCTGGAGGATCACTTGAGTCTAGGAGTTTGAGGCTCCAGTGAGCTAAGATCGCACCTCTTCCCTCCAGCCTGGGTGAAAGAGGTAGACCTCATCTCCCCTACCCTCCCCCAGAAAGGAAGTACCTGTGACACCAGCACAGCCCTGTGCTCAAGAGCCTGGCTCCAGTACTTACTAGCTATGTCAATTAAGAGACAGGCTCCAGTACTTACTAGCTGTGTCAACTACGAGACTTACTGGACCTCTCTGGGCTTCAATTTCCTTATGCATAAAATGAGTAAAATTACACTCTCCACCTCGTAGGGTTGTTGAGAGAACAGAATGAGTGAAGATTTGTAAAGTAAGGACATTAGTGTCTGGTACAGAGTATTTTGTATAGAAGCAGATAAATTAGGTAAGTTAACAAATAAGCAGATCAATAAATTGACCTACTTTTGCTTCGCAAAACACTCTAAGTTTCTGAGTTTTTCCCATTACCTGTGTGTTTTACAGTTTCTTTGATGTCTCTGTTTTTGTCAGACTCTCAGTAAGTCTGTGACTAGGAGCCCTTTTCTCTATTTAGAAGGGTGATGTGGTTTGATGGTTAGGAGACTGGCCGCTGCAGGAAAATGTCAGAGTGAGTGGCCTCAGTTTCCTCATCCATAAAATGGATAGGAATAGAATTTATGACCCTTTAAAATTTTTGTAAGATATGTAAGTTATGTTATATATTGAGAAAAGTACCTAGCACATAGTAAGAGCTTGATCAACCTGAGCTATTAACAATCCTTTTCTTTATTTTGTAGGTTAGTGTGGTCTTTGAATGAGGGCCTAAGGCACTAGCCAAGGAAAAGATTTCACGTGTTTTCATAAAAATTTCTCAAGAAGCTTAAATCCTCTCTTTAGAGTTGTGTAGCTTTTTTTTTCTATTTCTTTCCTGGTGTCTGGGTACATTCTCAATACATGAAACCATTGATATATAAAGTATATTAGATATGGTATCTAGTAATGACAAAATATGCCAATTATGAACAAAAATCCTGGACCCACTTAGTGTTACTGACACTAGCCTGGCCTAATAGCAACACTTTCATTTTTTCAGCCCATTTTAAAGAAGAATTCTGAGACACTACTGCACACATGAGCTCTCCCCTGAGTCTTGGAGTTTGGAAGCACTTGCCTTTAAATGTGTGATTCGACCTTTATTTGCACTTAAGTTTTCCATCCTTTGATCTGTTGTGATGATGTGGGTTTAGTGTCAGAAAGACTCAATGCCTTCATAGAATCAAAAAGTTTAAGAGCTGAAAGGGATTAAAGGTCACCTCATCTCTTAGATAAGACCCTGAGGCTCAAAGAGGAGGATTGGCATTCCAAGGTCACACAGCTGGCCAGGGGCAAAGCTGGGACCAGAGCCACAAGCTCTGGCTAAAATGATGGCCAGCCTGGGACACAGGTTGTTGCTGATCGCGAACCCGCAGAAGTCAAGCCTTTCACTTGTAGTAAAGACTTGCTCACCTTTTATTATGTGGCTTACATTTTAGGTTTGTTTTTTGTTTCAATAGAGTGGTGTACATCATTGCAATAATAGAAAACTAAATCCTTAATCAAAGCAGTGAAAGCCTCCAGGGAAGAGGTGTAGGACCCTCATTAAAACATAGATCAGACTGCATTTAAAGCAGAGGCTCAAGGCAGACTGAGAATCTACCCAATTGAACAATGTGTTGGTGAACCTGACTCACTGTCTTAGATTATCCTCTTAAGCCCAGCATTAATTCACAAATTAGGAATAAGAGCTCACATTTTCCCAGACTCCTAGGTAGCAATAATCCCAATCCCCATTTAAAAAGTAAGGTGGCAATGACACTCAATGCAGTAACATCAAGCTAGGATCTATCTAATAAAGTGAATTTTTATACAAATGTTGGCATATAATCAAGAATGATCAAAGAGATAAAAGGCTGCACTATACATATGAAGGTAACAAATGCTCTTATGTACACATCTGATTATGTCCTTTAAATTGATCATAATGAGATATCTACATATCGATCCATATACATACACATATATGTTACCATCACTTTGACTGTGACCAAGTGTACACTTTGAAAACCTTTCATAAAAGGGCCCCCTTTGCTGTGGTACAAAACGGAAATAAGGCAAAATAAGGCTGATATCAGATTGATGGATATTAAGGAGGTAAGTGAGCGTAATATAAGTCATCATAGGATTAGAGCCAATGTGGGCATATAGAGCACTGGAATAATGAGTGAGAGCAGTATTGAGTTAGTTCATGTGAAAATATTTTAGACATGTAAGTTAGACTAGTAAAATGGTTTGTAACTTTATGATACATATCTCAAGTGTTTGGATTGAGAGGGTGATCTGATGATTATAAAATGCGACATTTTAATTTTGAAGGGAGTTAGCCTGTGCTCATGGCTGAGTGCACTGCAGTGAAGGTTGTGGGAAGCTGGAAGTTGACAGCAGGCCAAAGACATATCTTAGATAAAGGCTGTGTTTTCAGCATGAACAACCAGGGAATCTACCGAATAGAAACGATACTCAACGTCAAATTATGCTGCCTAATGAATAAGTAAGGGTAGCATGAAGCATATGCCAGTGTCTTGACTATGGTGACAAACCAGAAGTGTAAAAGATGTATAAGAGTCAACAATGAATGTTCAAGAACCATCTGAGATGAAAAGGTGGGGAATGAAGTCTTTGAGAGGCACGACAAAAACCATGATGTCTGAAGTCTCAGGTGTCCACAGATAGACTTCAACAATTGGCTACTACGAGTGACAGTAGATTCAGGTATGTGGGTGAAGAAACAGACAGAGAGAGACAAAGAGAGAAAGAGAATATGAACATGTGGGGAATAGCCTAATGTTGTCTAAACTGTTAATAATATTCAATATATTCTGTCTGCTGCTTATTTAGCTTCAATTCTGCCTGAGCTCCCACAGTAAGTTTATTTCCTTTATATTTATTTATTACTTAGACCCACATATTGTAAACTTTTCTGTAATAATCACTGCATAATAGTAAAAATAGGTTCAGCAATTTCCCAATTTCATTTTGTACAGGCATTAAGTTTGATCAAATTTGTTTTTCATTCCTCACGCCATAGATAGCCTCACCCCTCAAACACCCTTTTTTCCTTTGAGCGGGCTTTTACTTTTTTTTTTTTTGAAAGGCAGAAGGCAGGAGAGCCTTTCTTGCTCAATCCTCCTGGCTCCCTTCCAGTCCTTCCTCCATCCCAAGTTTCACACATCCAACTCCTGCTGCTGCTGGTCACCTAGGCAACGCAGCAGTTTGCAGGATGGTGCAGGTCACACGATCCTAGGAGGGGAGTTTCAAGGCTTAAGACTTGGTCTTTCTATTTAAAAAATATCTCTGTCCTTTCTTCTCCACCCATGCTCCTGATCCCTCCATCCAGGCCCTGCTCTTCTCTTGCTAGTCCCAAGTCTGAGTGGCCTCCTTGTCTATGGTGGCTTCCGCCATTCCCTCCATCCTCCATTACTGAAACTGCTCTGCCTGATACTGTCATCTCCAGGCTCAAAGTGCTTCAATGCTTCTCCACTGCTCTCTGGCACCCATGGAGCAGGGCAGACGATGCCATTCCCATTGAGTCTTCCCTGAGATACCACAAGTTTTAGCCACACTGAACACACTCTGCATTCTTCTCTCCCATCACCTGGTTTCCTTAACCTAAATTGCTCTTCCCACCACTTCTTTGTCTAGATAGCTTTGTTCTATTTTCCAAGAAACTGCTCAAACACTACTCTCCTGTGAAAACTTACTTGACAACTCCAGACAAAGTTAGCAGCTTCTTCCTCTAGGATCCCATTGCATTTTGTATCTAATGCTTAGGGGCTGCAACCGAATTATCTGTGTGTCTGTCTCTTTAAGAGGACGCTGCATTGCTTGCAGCCAGGGATGCTTTCCAATCCATTTGATTTCTTTCTATAGTGTCTGGCTCAGAGCTCCAGAAATACTTTTGAATGAATGAGTAAGTGAATGAATGACTTAATAACCAAATACTGCAGAGTGGAAAAGAAGAATGAAGTCTAAGACAATGTCATACTTTCGACTGAAAGGAGATTAAGGATAAACTGTTGACGATTAAGAGAGCAGTTCTAACAAAGAAGTGAGAACAGAGGCCTAAAACACAGGGGACTAGGAAGGAAGAGTGAAAAGAAGATGGAAGTTACTAGTTCATACCATGTAATGAAGATTTACAGCAGTGAGGACCAATATAAACTTTTTTTCTTTCCCCAGTTCACAAAGGAATGGCTTTGCAGAAAAGGGAAGGAAGGAAATCCATGGAGACTTTGAAGTCAAAAAGGCAGTTGCTAAATCCCAATTGATTTCTGAACCACCTCTCTCCCTTGAAGGTTTCTCACCTGAGTGCTTCTCTCTAGTCTCCCCTGCACAGATGCTCAGTACCTCTGACTGCAATTGCCCTAAAAGGTATCCAAAGAGTCTCTGGCTTCCAGGGGATATCGACCCTCTTCCATTCACCCAATCCATGTTATACACACACACAAAAACCCAGGTTTCATTATGTGTATTACCTGCTA
Organism: Papio anubis; assembly: GCF_008728515.1. NCBI lineage: Eukaryota > Metazoa > Chordata > Mammalia > Primates > Cercopithecidae > Papio > Papio anubis. The sequence goes on along the minus strand of NC_044985.1, from coordinate 89,096,835 downwards.
AAACCCTACAATAAGATTTACTATCTACCGAATGAAGTCTGTATACCTTATTCTTGCACTCTGGGCTTTATCATCTGGCTGATCGGCCCCAAGTTGTGCAAATCAATTTACTCTCTCATCTCCATGCTGTTTCTTCTGCTGCCCTTCCCTCCCAAAATGCCCTTTTTTCCTGGGCTCATCTCATGTCCACCTGCTATTAATGAGTTAGGGTTCAGCTTAAATGACACTTTTACCATAGCATTTTCTCTGATTCCTTTATCTGGAGGCATTCTCCTCGGCCTCAGATGCCCAGAGCACTTTATCTACACCTTCTGGTAAGTATCATTGGAACCCTTGTGTTCCAGTTGTCCCAGGAGTCTACCCGTCAGCCTACCAGCTTCCTGAAGACAGGGTTTATATCTGATTCAGCTTTGCACCATCCCAATCATTTTGTACATATATACAGAATAAACAGTAAGGTAGTACAAACGAAATTATGTTTTAAATGGCTTTTCTTAATGCCAACAAAATGTCATTTTCAATTCAGAATTGAGCAGGCAATGGAAATAAATGGACAAAATTAAATAGGTCCACATTTTCTTTCATGAAACCCCTAGAGATACTGATCTAGAATATTATTGTGATTATCAATCTGGTTCACAAAACTGTAGTTAGCAAGATAACTGACTTCAAAAGTATAAGAATCAGAGATAGCTAAATATAGGTGAGCTTCCACCTAATAGAGTTAGCTATACTCTTGGCATGCTGCTTTATTTTTAGCAGACTGTATTAAAAAACATAATAGGAATGACACTAGCATTGCTGAAAGAAAAATGAAGAAATTTCACAGGATTATCATGGGACACAGAATGGAATAAAACACACAGTTTCTAACAGCCATAATAAATACAGAAAATAGCAAAGGGACAATTTAATGATTTTTAAAACTCATCAGAAGAACAAAATCTATGAATTCCCCTAGTCAAATAGTATACATGCTTAGTAAATCTCTCTCACGCTTGTGTGATTCTGAAAATTATTGATTTTTTTTTTAGTTTCTATTACAGAATGGATATAATATTGGGTACCCTCTTCAATATTTTAGATTATATATGCTGTTGCTTTAATTTTTAGATTCCATTAACTTTCTTGGAACATCTATTTTTAAAATACCTTTAGGGTTTGCCAATTACTAATAAAAACCCGTAAGCTTCCCATTTTCTCAGTTTTGTTTGATACCTTCCCATGTCACTTTTCTTTGAGCTCCATGGCTGTAGTTTTTAAATTTGTAAAAGAAAGTCCAACCATTCTCTTAAATATTTTAATAATTTAAGGTGAATCTTAACAAATACCAGAAAGCAAAATATGCCCAATCTAAGCTATTAGCTACGAGAAACTTTCACTGAAGCTTTTGCTAGAAAGGAATTATAGATACTATAAGATTTCTATTCCAGAAAGAAATAGAGTTAAAATAAGTCTCCTGAATAAGGTTGCTGTGTTCTCCCAGAAAAACAATAACGAGGAACATTTACGATATATCATTTTATCAATACCTGTGACTGTAATCTTCGAGGCCCAATTCCAGAGCAGAATGTGGTGTTGGAGAAGGTGGAACTTCACTCTCGGTCCATCCGTCATTGGGCAGCAATAGGTCTATAAACAAAGAACAAATGAAGCTGTATAAAGTGGAAGCAGAATCATTCGATGCCTGGTTTGGTTTCAGTATCTCTCTCAGACACAGTTTCAGCCAACACATAAACCAGCCCTGAAATAAATAAGTTCTCACACGGAACTGAAGGATCCTTATGAGAATGAATGCCTCTTGTGTGAGGAAATCTAAGCCTTCTAATGTGTTTTTACACTGGTGACCTGCAGGCAACCCCTAGCAAACCCACTCCACGCATCTTGACTACCTTTTCCCACCAACAAAAGGCTGACACATACTCATTACCTGTGATCTGTGGAAGATTAACAAAGTCATCTGTTTTATACCTTAACAGTTTTGTAAATAAGACTCGATAGTGAATACCGTGGATTATATGGTGATTAAAGCATTTGCTTCAGTAGCAAAAACTTCTTTTAAAAAAATCATGAGATATAATATATCTGTTCACCATCTAGACATAGGTGAGGTAAACACACACACACGTCCTCTTTTTTTCTATCTGTGCCATAATGGTGACACCTGGGTTTAAGGCCTTATAAGGAAAAGACAGGGGTCTAAATCCTGGTTTTCCCACCTACTAAAAATGCATACTTTTCCAGTCTATTCTGTACTGGAAAAATAGATATGTACCTCTAATATCACCACAACTAATAACAAGTAAGGTTGTTGAGATCTTATTGTATAGCAGATATTATATTAAGCCTTGTACATTATTTCATTGAATGCTCATAATTACTAACCATATTCACTAGTGTATGAAAAGCATTATAGAACATCCTGGTTAAGTGTATGGTTTTTGGAGCAAGACTGCCATATTTCCAACCCTACTGCTGTGTAAACATGGCAAATTACTCAACTTCTCCAAGCCTCAGTTTTTAAAGCCATAAAGTGGCAACAAGAATACCTTTACTGGAGGAATATGAGAAATAAATTATATTTAAGCAGTGATTTGTAAATGCAAACTGTTAAGTAAACACAGGATTTTCATTCCATAGATTGTAAGTTCTACTTGTATCTATTACAGTGACATAGTTGGTAAGATGTATACCTGATTTGTCCCTGAATGACAGAATAAGAGACAAATCTCTCTACCCTTGAGAACTGCTGTTGGTGACAAAACCTGCTTTGGCTTGTTCACGTGCTGGATATGATGGTTAATTTTATAGGTCAACCTGACTGGGCCACAGGGTACCTAGATATTATTCTGGGAGTTTCTGTGAGGGTGTTTTTAAACAAGATTCACATTTAAATAAACAGACTTCCCTCTCTAATGGGGTAGGTCTTGTCTAATCACTTGAAGGCGTGAATAGAACCAAAAGACTGCCTCTTTCCTGAATAAGAGAGAATTCCTCCTGCCAGAGTGACTGTGACATGGGACATTGGACTTTTTCTGTCTTCAGACCCAAATGGAAACATCGGCGCTTCCTCAGTCTCAAGCCTTCAGACTGAAACCACACCATTAACTTTTTTGGTTCTCAGGCCTTCAGACTCAAACTGCACCATCAACTCTTCTGCAACCCCAGCTTGCTGACTCACCCTGCAGATCCTGAGATGTGCCTATTTTCAAGGTCATGTGAGCCAATTCCTTATCATAAATCAGTTTACACACACACACACACACACACACACACACACACACATTTGGTTCTGTTTCTCTGCGGAACCCTGATAAATACATAAGGCAAGGACTTGTTCCAAGCTTTGCCCCAGGCACTAGACTGATGTGGAGGTAGTTGTAGCACTGCTGACATGGCCCTGGGAATAAAACTTGAAGCAGATCTGCTAAGTAGGTGACCAGGGGGAAAGTAGCCCAAAGGCAGCCTGCATTGTGTCCCTGCACCACCTCCAACCCTAGGGGTCCACTGATTTGGTAGTGGTGGCAGCAGTCAGGCATTCAAGACTTGCTAAGAGAAACAGAGCAGAAGGACTGTAATGTAAATTGGGAACAATGGACATCCTAGGACAACTTCCTTTCTGCTGGCTCTCATCTTCTATCCTCAACCTCTCAGTCCATCTTCCACAGTGGGGGTGAACATACTTGTGATCATATAACTTGTTGCTCAAAACCACTTCAGCTGCACACATTGCTTATGGAATAAAGGTCTATGATCCTGGCAAACAACTTCATCCCCCACTACACATTAGTTTACCATTCCCTGACCACACCCCTTGTGTGCTCCTGCCTCAGTATCTTTGCTATGTAACTGCAAAACCTACTCTACCTGTCAAAGTCCTACCCTTCTCCCAAGGTCCACCTCAGATATCACATTTACTATGAAGCCTTTGCTGTTGCCAAGGATCTGTCACTTTTATAACAGTGGCCGAGAAGACCAGTGCCCACTCTATCTGTGCTCTTCCTCTCTTTCTGGGCATACAGCTGGACACCACTGCTTGGGCCTCTTTATCCCTAGACTAGTTCTTGCAAATGGAATGTGAGCTGCTATGACAAATGTCATTCCCAGTCTCAGTGGTTATGAGAGGGTGCACCTTCCTCACTCTCTCTTCCTTTCCCCGACTATATCACCTGAAAGCCAGGTGACGAGGTGCCCAGCCACCAGGGCAAGGAGCCTAGGTCCTGTAATGACTGCATGGAACACAGCTGCCAAACCTCATTGTGCAGTGATAGGACCAGGAAATACACTTTCACTGTCTATATCTATCCAGTGACACTTTAGGTTTATCTATTAATTCATATTAGGTAAAGTAATTCTTGGATCGCATATATCAAATGCCACTTCTGCAATGAACTATGTATGTATGTATTGTCCTATCAAGCTATTATCTATTTATCTACATCTATTTCTTTTACTAGACTGTAGATAACTTTCCCTTCATGTTCCTCTTTCTCGTTTTCCATGTCTTCTACAGCCTCTTCTCTGGCTAGTTTTATTATAATCATTAAATTTAATTTTTATTACACTCATGTGAATGATTTATGGTTCTTTTTGTGTTTATGTGTTTTTATGTTTTTTTTTTTTTTTTTTTTTTAAAGTGGTGATCAGTGCAGAGGTAAGTATCTTGTTTGTTGAGGTAAGTATCTTATTTGTTGACTCTATCCTTGTTACTTTTTTTTTTTTGAGATAGAATCTCGCTCTGTCTCCCAGGCTGGAGTGCAGTGGCACCATCTCGGCTCACTGCAAGCTCCGCTTCCCGGGTTCACGCCATTCTCCTGCCTCAGTCTCCTGAGTAGCTGGGACTACAGGCGCCTGCTACCATTCTCAGCTAATTTTTCGTATTTTAAGTAGAGAAGGGGTTTCACCATGTTAGCCAGGATGGTCTTGATCGCCTGACCTCGTGATCTGCCAGCCTTGGCCTCCCAAAGTGCTGGGATTACAGGCGTGAGCCACCGCGGCCTGCCCCTTGTTACATTTTCTTAAACAACATATTCGGATGCTGTAAGGAATTTTTATTTTCCTCTGAGCCCAAACACCTTTTTTAAGCCCTTGTTTCAGTGTAAAAGCCTGGAATTCTTATCTCCGGTAATAATATTTCGGGATTTCATTGAGTGTATGAGGTACAGTCTTCTTGATGGTCATTTCATGTATATCTATGCCTGTAAATGTTGACACGGCACTCCCTGTAGTCATTACTTCATTGATGGCCAAATGGCTCTTCTTTTTAATTATCATCTTTTGTTGTTATCTGTGTTGTGGGATCTATCCCACCAAGACCATATCAGAAAAGAATTTGTAAAAGAGATTGTAACTTTAGACAAAAGGTCAGCAAGCTACAGCCCTGGTCCAAAACCACCTTGCCACCTGCCTTTGCAAATAAAGTTTTACTGAACAGCCATGCCTATTTGTTTATGTATTGTCTATGAGTGCTTCTGCTCTACAATGGCAGAATTGAGTGGTGACAGAGACCTACAGTCCAAAACCTGAAATATTTACTTTCTTGCACTTTAAAGACAAAGTTTTTTGACTCCTGCTTCTGACTATTCTTAAGGACAATAATACTATTGCATTCACCTTTCCACTCCTGATAGTATATTCTGCACAATGGAGGTATCCAATAAACATTAGCCAAATTGAAACGTATAATTGAATCTTGGATAGTCATTCCAGACATAGTGCTTTACATGCTACAGAGGGGTAGATACTTGCTGGTCCCCAGGAGGATACACATTAGAAATAATTCTACTATGATGTGTCTCAGAGGACCCCAGGGAATATGGATCCAGTGAGACAGGTCACAGAACCACAACATTTGATTTGAGATGGAGATAAAAGGCCTAACTCAGTGGGTGATGCTAAGCAGACTTGGGGGCAGTGGGTGCCTAAGACAGGATGCACTTGAACTGAAAGAGGAAAAGCAGGAGAAGAGCTATATGGGGGAGACAAGTGCAGTGAAATGAGAGGTAATGCTAACCAGAGGCAAACTGCATGAGGTGATCCCTCGGCCTAGGGTAAGATCTGCCAGCAAGATTCCTCAGAAAATACAGTGTTGGTGTATTTCATTACCATTCAAATGCTTAATAGGATTTTATAGTAAACCCTTGGGACACAACCTCCATCCCTATTACCATCTTGAAGCACCACACTTATTTCACTACAGGCATTGCTAGCAGTTCTTCAGTATAAATGTGAATTTTCTGGTGCTATGATTTCTACAAACATTAGTTCTAAAAATGCCTTTTTCTGTGTAACATCTTGGCAGGAATAAAAAATAAAATAAAATAACCAAGAACTGTGGGTGGTATGTATTATTACTACAAAAATAAATGGAACACAGAATATCAACATTGGATTTTTAAATATACAAAGGAAAGAAAAAAAAAGTCAATGTTTTGGCTGTAACAGCTCCTCTCCTCACTAGACATTACACTTTGTCAAGTTAATCTTGCTTTTCTAAAGAAGATCCTTGAAAAAATTGGTAATGGCAGTCAACACTCAGGTTTTATAAGCCTTAGTGGCCTGTTACCATCTGACATGGATCTGAAACTCAGGAACTCCCAATAGTCCCCTAAATATAAAATGTCATTAACATTAAAAAGAGGTGATGGCCATGATACTCTTTTATAGCATCATGTTTATAAATTCTGCTATAATTTTTTGGTCTCTAAATCAATAGGCTTACATAAAAAGTAAGAAAATTTCATCTACTGGTCTCTAACAATGAAAATGTAATGAGTCTGCGTTTTGATAGGCCTATATCTTATAATCTAGTATTGTTGCACAGATCTACAAAGAAAATATAAGAATAGATTTTCTCTACTTTTGAAAAAATAATGTTTAATGGAGTCACTTCTTAAAATAAATACATTTGTTATGCTAAGTTGAAAAATTGAGGTGGGGAAGAAAGAGAAACAGGAAACTTGCAGATAGTTAATTTATATATTTTTTTCACTGATGTAAAAATTGTTCTAACTAAATCTATGTCCTGGGAAGAAAAGAACAGACAAAATCTCCCAGTGGTTGTCTGGGGCCACTTGGGCCCAAAGGACTCTATTTGTACCAAAGATATACAAAGTCTGAACGTTCTATTGAAGTTCCAGATGAAATTATTACTGTACTGTATTTTCAGCAAGTGCATGGAATGGATTTTCTTATTTATTTATTTTTTTCTGGATGTATCCTTATACATTAACTACTTCTATGGTTTTATTAGTTTAGCCTTTGCTATTCTTTGCAGAGATATTATTTCATTTACTTAAGTATCTCAATGTCTTCTGAAAATACATCGTGTGTCACTTAATGAGGATATATTCTGAGAAAAGCACTGTTAGGCAATTTTGTCCTTGCATCAACATCATAGTGTACTTACTTAAACCTAGAAGGATTAGCCTACTTACTCTTGTAAGCTCTATAGTATAGCTATTGCTCCTGGGCTACAATCCTGAACAGCATTTATTGAATATTGTAGGCAATTACAACACAACGGTATTTGTGTATCTAAACAGAAAAGCTACAGTGAAAATACAGTATAAAAGATAAAAAATGGTATACCTGCATAGGACACTAACCATGAATGGAGCTTGCAGGACTGGAAGTTGCTCTGGGTGAGTCAGTGAGTGAGGATGTACTAGTAAATTTGAAGGCCTAGAACACTACTGTACACTACTGTAGACATTATAGACACAATGCACTTAGGTTACACTACATTTCTAAAAAATATTTTCTTTCTTTAATAATCTCCATAACTTTATTACTTTATAATTTTGAATTTAACTTTTTGAATATTGTGTAACAAGAGCTTAAAACACAAACACATTGAATAACTGTAGAAACATATTTTTTCTTTATATCTTTATCCTATAAGCTTTTTCTATTATACTTTTTTTAACCTTTTAAACTTTTTTGGTAAAAACTGAGACACAAACACACATTAGCCTAGGCCTAGATAGGGTCAGGATGATCAATATCACTGTCTTCCACCTTCACATCTTATCCCACTGGAAGGTCTTCAGGGGCAGTAACAGGCACAGAGCTGTCATTTCCTATGATAACAACGCCTTCTTCTGGATACCTCCTAAAGGAACTGCCTGTGGCTGTTTACAGTTACTTTTTTATAAAAAATAAGTAGAAGTGTACTCTAAAATGATGATAAAAAGTATACTATAGCATTAGGAATTTTTCAGCTCCATTATAATCTTACGGGACCACCATGATATATGTGGTCTGTTGTAGACCAAAATGTCATTATGTGGCACATAACTGTATTTTACAGATACTAAAAATGAAACAAAAGGTACTTACTGTTCATTTAGATGTCATTGGTGTAACTAGGAATTAAACTCTAGACTTAGATAGACACTGGGCCACATGTTTCTAGAGAATTAAATGCCAATCAAGTTTTATATAAAGTCTAGATATTTTAATACAGATGTCCACATTCATGATCATAAGGTAGAAAGAAGGCTGTTTTATTTTGCAGACAACTTGCCATTCCTTTCCCAGGCTCTTTTGCTATTGCAATGTAAGATTTCAGAAGGCAATCTTGTTCTGTCAAGAAAACTTTTAATTTTTTTTTTTTTTTTTTTTTTTTTTTTTTTTGCGACGTAGTCTCCTTGCTCTGTTGCCCAGGCTGGAGTGCAGTGGCACGATCTTGGCTCACTGCTAGCTCCGCCTCCCGGGTTCACACCATTCTCCTGCCTCAGCCTCCTGGGTAGCTGGGACTACAGGTGCCCGCCACTATAATTTTTTTTTAGATGAGAAAAGACAAAATATTGAGTATTTTTTTAATCTGTATGCTAAGTAAAGTCAGCTTCTTCTTTTTTTTTTCCCCCCCTGAGCAGCTGGGATTACAGGCATGTGCCATCACAACTGGCTAATTTTATACATATATATACACATACACACACACACACCTTTTTCTTTTTTCTTTTTTTTTTTTTTTTTTAAGTAGAGACAGAGTTTTGCCACATTGGCCTTGAACTCCCGACCTTAGGTGATCTGCCCGCCTCGGCCTCCGAAAGTGATGGGATTACAGGCGTGAGCCACCATGCCCGGTCTAAAGTCAGCTTCTAATGGGCATTCTCAGTAGGTGAAAGGACTCCAATAGTTTCAAGAGACCAATAACCAATGTAAGTCAGACACATGCTGTGGTTTGGAAGACAAACTGAAGACAGGGAGACAAGGATTGAATCCAGACTCTGCATGCATCAAATATGCATTCTTGAGTAAATTATTCACTCTCTCTGACTTTCTAGATCTTTATTTGTAAAATGAAGATAATATTACCACTTTGAGTCTGCAAGCAAACTGCTCAACACAGTATCTAACAGACAGCAAACACTTAATAAATGGTAGCAGCTGTTGCTACTACTCTTGCTAAAATGCAGGAATTCCAAGGAATAAACAACATCCCATTCTAATGAGACAATTTAATTCTAGAGCCACCTCAGATTTATAAGTATGTTATGATGGAGTAATTTCACAGCTTGGAACTTGTTTCCACATAGTTAAATTATGATAACATCTTAAGTGTTCAAAATATAGGAATTGATTACATAATATATGGTACTTACCATCAAAAGACACTATGCAACTACTGAATATGATATTGTAGAAGAAGATTCAATGACTAAGAGGCATATAATGTGCTAATTTTAAAAAACAATTTCCCAAACATTACATACATTTCATTATTTCATTTTTTGTATAAATATTTTCATTAAAGAGTCCTGAAAGATATGCATAAAATGTTATTGATTAGGATCTTTGATAGATAGAAGTACTAGTAAAATTAAACTTTCTTTTTATTTGTTTTCTCTAAATTTTCTGCAATGAATATGTATTGCTTTTGTAATAAAAAATTCATGTTGTTAAAGAAAAGAGATACAGGGAGACGAAACAATTTTCTTGGTGACCTGAAGTACATTTTTTAAAAAAACCAAGAGGAAAACCCAGATTTTTTACATCTGGAGTTGGCTAGAAATGTGATCCACATCAGATAATAAGAGAAGACAGTGTAGCAAGACAATAACAAGAACATTCCAACCATCACAAGATGGTTTCAGGTTAGGATATTTACCCATTTACCACGCTCATATTAGAATCGAGTATATTCTGTGAATCACGCTATGACCATTTTATGGATTATAAATCCATACATTTTAAAATGTTGGTAGTTATTTACACTTGGTAACTTCCAATATTAGAAGAGCTTAAAAAATAACAGTTTGCCATCTTTGATTCTCCAGTGATCATTTGTTTTATATATAACCCTCCATGTTTGGGGCAGCAAGCACAGAAAGTGTCACTTAAACTAGAGACATTGCCAGGAATCTGATTCACAAGTTCTGAGTCAGCTCTCGCCCCAATCTCTCAGTGTTTGTGACTCTGATTAACAAAGTCTGCACTTAGTCTAATTAATTCCCCTTTACTCTTTTTTTTTTTTTAGATAAAAAGGCATTTTTGTGTTTTCTCACTCCATTTGCAGTGGATAAAAATGGATAGACTCTTACCTTTCTGTTTGTCTTGTGGACTGTAAGTGCCAAGTGGATGCAGGGTATTGTTATCATTTCGCCTAGAGGTGGTTACAGCATTTTGACAGTTCTCAAAGCATGGCTTGGAAAATGCCCCACACTCTGCAGGATCCTAAGAGATAAAAGTAAAAATTATATTTGCATTTTTAATATGTTCAAACTTGGTCAGTTGAAGCAAAGTGAAAGAATGATCGCTGTATGAATAGTCTTTCAAGAGTCTATTACACTTAAGTCCTCAACTCTGGAAACTCAAAATGGCCCTATCAGTGAAAACATCTTTGAGTATAAAATAAAAAGTACTGACAATGTGGTGCTAAGGATTAGGAGTGCTGATAGCCAACACAAAAGAGGATTAACTTTATTATTCTCTTTTACCACTTACAACTGGCTTCTTTCAAATTTTCTTCCATCTGGGAGTACAGCTTGTGGCAGTGTCAACACAAGAATACAGTTCATGCCAAGGGTGTTTCTCTGCCAACCAGCTGGTTCCTCTCTCTCTCTGCGCCTAAGTGCATATGCTCTAGGACAAGTCAGAACTCAAGCAGGTTCACCTCTGAAATGCCACCAGTGTGTCTCCATGCAGATACTAGGTCTTTGGCCAGGAGCTAAATCAAACTGCTGTGACAATGCCAGACAGCAGTTCTCCTGAGGGTTTTCCCCCCTATATTTCCCCTTCCTATTTTGATTTTTACAGTCTGTAAACACATTCACAGTTTTCTGAAAACTGCTGTGTCTAGAGTAACACCCCATGATCCATCTTCCACAGGTGCAGAAGAGGGAATTATTGGAGGAAGTTGATTATAGAGAACTCTTAACTATTTTTTTTCAAAAAGGTTGCAGCAAAGAGAATTGGGGTTTGCTCTTCTTCATATTATTTGTCTCAACAACAGATTTTAAGGAGGCAAATGATTTGTAAGCCATCTCATGACTGTTCCCTTGACCACTGGTGAGAAGAATGTACCACAAACAGCAGCACCCATCTGATTCCCAAAGCTCTTCTGAGAATAGCATTTGCCTAAAACAATGCACTGGATTTATATTTTCCTCTTTGGTTATAAAAATTCAGTGTCTAGCTAGTCAAACAAATACCTAAAACATTCCATTTTTGCATTCTTAATAATTAAAATGTTTTCAGCCGCTGAAGGTCCTTTAGCTTTTTGTCAAGGCTTGTAACACTTTTCCCACACCCAGTGTATTACCCTTTCTTCTGAACTGCTAGTCAAACTGAGCCTGGTATAGGAGGCAAGCTAGTCCTAAATTAAAGCTGTAGCTGTAGCGGGAAAGAGAGCTAGGGCTTGCTTTGCACAGCCTTGTGCTTTGATTTAACAGTAACAACAAGAACAAAAAATTTTTTTCTGCTTCCCCAGCTCTTTGATAAATGACACAATCAATATCCCAACAACTGATCAGTAACCAGCCTAATTAAAGTATTCAGCCTGTAAAATAGAGCCGTCACAGAGCCCTCCATTAGTGTCCCAGCCAATAAAAAATATAATGGATTTTTAAACATATTCTGCTTTTGCCACGATGAGCTGGCAGCAGGGAAGGAAATGTTTTGGGGAAAGGAAAAACAAAATCAGGTCATAACCCATTTTTTAATACCAAGTCTCTAGGCTCAAATAGAATTACAATTGAACCTCAAGCTCATCCTTTGAAAAATATGTTTCTGTTTAAAATGATTCTGATTCAATCAGGGGCTCATTATGTATTCTTCACAAGGTCCTCATCAAAACTGTTTACATATCTTGTACATCTGGGTAATGTGGGAAAAACCCCAACAACTATATATTTTGACTTTTCTTAAGTAGCTTCTTCAGATTTTGAAATATCAATATAATGTTCAAGCAACCATTTTGGTATTCCTGGCAAATCTAACTAATTGATTTGCCTGAATGCATCAACAGTGCTGAAACCTTTTTTTAGGTTATGGATGCTTTTTATTGTACTGGAGGGCAAGTGCTGTTCCACCAGAGAATACAGCAAAAACACGAGCACACAAAATATGCTCTGACACAGTGAAACACAGATTTGAAGATCAAATAGTTGCAATTTTTTTTCAATTTAATAAAGATAAACTGTACATTAGTCTTCTGTCTTTATAAGAAATAATGCTCTTTAATCTTCATGGCTACTGCAGAAACGCTCAGTAGCTGAGAGTCAAGTGCCTGCTCATTCCCCGTGGAAAGCATGTAAATATTAGGGAAACTAAAAATGGATCTTGTTTAAATGTCCTCATAGAAATTGCTTTTTGACCCAGTTCTTATTCTTGATCAATTCCCTGGTGATCTATACTAACATGACACTTTCGATGGCAGGCAACAAATGAGAGTTTCATACTTTCTTCTGATGGAATAATGCCAATCCACCCCAGAGTGTGAGAATTAAAATGAAAATACCTGCAGTAAAGGGGAATGCAAATAGTACAGTGTGCCAACTCAATGGGTCAAAATATATAATGCCTATCTGCTGCCACCTACTAACTCTTTTAGAACCACAGTTATTTCTTTTTTAACTTTTGCTATCTGCACAGGTATGTTATGCTATAGCAGTTTCTTCCAGACTCTTCTATTAGTTGAAGTATCTTTGTTTAAAATGTCTTAAGGGAGATCTGATACGCAGATGCACAGAAGGGATGACTCAGTCATTCGCAGTTCATCCTTTCAACTCTCTCCAATAAATGGGTTCCGTGGAGTCCTGGGGCTCTAGAGTAAGAACCATCCTAAACCAGATGGGGCCAATTCTCTCAGGGCAGGAAGTAGCAGATAAGGGTGTTATAACTAGGTACATAAGTAAAGCCCATTAAATATTTATGGAACACTGTCACTTAAGCAGACACAAATGTTGAAAATAAGTTTATTATATTTAGTCTCCGGTAATTGGCCGATTTAAATGTATTTAACATCTATAAGTTTATATAAAGGAGAGTATAAAAGGTACAGCTACTCCTTTCCAGTAGCTGATAATAGAACAAAGTAAGATAGAGCTTGTAACTTTAGCACTCAAGTTTACTCTCTGAGATGAAGTAGGTCTCAGATGTGACATTTTCATTCACTCAATATTTATTAAGCATCTACTACATGTGGGAAGCAAGGACACATTAAGGGATAAAACAGACAACAATATCTGTCATCTATGAATACCGAGCACTCAATTATGTATGTACTTACACAGCCAGGAAATGGCAAATCTAGGATTGTAACCCAAGCAATTCGAAACTCCAGAGCTGAAGCTTTTAACTACAATGAGCCCACTACCATTAACTCCTGATTAACTTGATAAAGCTTTCGTTTTTCAATTTTTAAGCTGAACTCTTTATTAACACTAGTATTTTATATTAGTTTTTTTAATAGCTTTTTTTAAAAAATTTTGTATATTATTGTATTACACAAACACAATTTGGCCTTAGAGAATATCCTGATATGAGAAAATGTGTGATTTGCTGATGTTTTTCTTAACTTTTAGTACTATTAACTTTTTCTTCTTTCCTTTTTCTAAAATTATTTTATGAGCATTTAATAATTATTCTTCATATAAGAGAAAATAATGCTTTAGGTATTTTTATGTTTATATGTATAATGTTAGGAATATTATTATTAAAGCTATCATACACTTAGACTCCATGTGTAAGTGAAAATATTCTTGATATTTTAAAAAACTTATAAAAAATAATAAAAGATTTCAAAAAACAAGACTCCCATTTATTTAATCACATGAGCAAGCAGCTTGTTTAATAAATCAAATGTTAAATTAGTTAAGTCTCAGGTCTGTATTATTTATATGCAGATTATGGAAGAGAATACAGAGAGCTGATTGCATTATAATGATCTCCACATTAAACATTGTACACATGTGATTAGACACATTCTAAAGTATGGACACTGCTAGCATATCAACCAAAAAAGTATATAAAGATGTTTATGAACAAGTTCAGAGTTCTTGGAATTTCTGGGGGAAAAAACTAGAAATCATAGACCTGTTACATCTGATAAATGACTTACTTTATATGCATATTTTTACACCTTTCTATTATACCTAAAATATACAACCACCTACTCCCCACATAAATCCATCAAAGCTCTTCTGGGGCATATTTTCTCTATACGAATCTAGCTGCCATACTAGGAATGGAAGTCTGCATATTCTGGTGGCAATTTGGGCAACTTGCTGAGGAGAATCAAGATTTGCATCACCTCCATTGGTCTCTCTGGCCTCCTCAAAATCACCAACTGGATCATCCCTCGGATGTTTCCCTCCATGGACATTGACCGCCTAAGTGTTTCCATAGCTTCGTGGTTGGATTTTCCCAAAAGAGATTCTCCATTAACTGCAATCAGCTGGTCATTCATTCGCAGACGACCATCCTAAGGCAGAAGAAAGAAAAACAGAATTCAACAGAGAAAAGTATGGTGATGACATGTTGCGTTTTGGGGAGAAGTTCAAGTTTAAAAACGAAAAAACAAAACAAAAAAAACCCCAGCTGTTAGTAGTGATTTATTTTCCATGGCAGAAAAAGGCTCTGGAGCTTATCAAATAGTCAAAAATACCAGCGATAATGAATTGTCTGAAAGTATTTTTTAGAAATCTTAGAGTCCTGAGCTGCAATAATTTAGACATTTGTATAATGCCTCTTACCTAAATCTTTGGCAAGCATGCTCATCTGACCTGATTCTGCCATTTGCTCTGGCAGAGACCGTGTTGTTGACTCAAGGGAAGGGGGTTTGGAAACCAAAGGAGGTAGTCACAACGAAAGGAGAATTTGCCTTTTCAGGCACAGACAGGCATCATGCATAAATGCTGCGTGCTTGACAGTAGTAATGTGTCTCCTGATATCATTGCCAGCTCTATTGAACAGTACTAAAAAGAACAACCACGTAATTTTATCTAACATAACCACAAAGTTGCTCATCTGCCAAAGAACACAGAGGTGTGTAGAAAAGGACCAATTTGCCCTGATAGCTTCTGGTGGAAAAGTTTAACAAAAAGAATTGTCAAGGTTTTCTCGAAGAGGCTCTGATGAATGAATACTTTCAACCAGCATCTTCAGGAAGAAATACCACTTACTACAAAGTAAAGAACCTCGGCATATGAATAGGCAGCCCAGACTGTGGTCTCATTCACTTTTGAGTGAATGAGGCACTGACCATCTCCAGCCAGAAGTCCCTCATAAGCAGAGGTCTAGATTAGTGGCTGACACACTGGGATGCCTGCTCTGCCTAGAAAAGAACTTGAAGGGATGACAGTGCATTTCCCCAAAGGCAGCCCAGGAGCAAAGACACATGAAATGCTGACAGTCAGACTCAGGGGACATGCTCTCTACCCATTCTACACTCAGGTAGAAAGTTCTTGCTATGAGGCACAGCTGTGATTAGAAATGTTATGCTGCTGCTGCTAATGAAGTTAACAGAAATAACCGTAGGTGTGTATAACAGTTTACCCTCACAGAGAATTCTTCCATAAATTACCCTAGTGATTCTCACAGAACCTAAGAATTTAAGATTTTCAGAAACATTTTACAGAAAAGGAAACTGAGGCACAAAACGTAACTTGTTCCAGGCCACGAAAGCGAGTCAAAGGTTTCCATGAATCTTGACTCTTTAGTTCTTCCATGACAATTCCCTTTGTTTCTTATCTCTAGACTACAACTGTGCAACACTAAATTAGGGAAAGGAAAATACTACAGAGTTCTTGTGGTGAGAAGTATCTGGGATTTGTGGTCAAATTAACAGAATGAAATGTAAAAGAAAAAATCTTCCTAAGAAAGGAGATAGCCAGACACACACACTGAACAATAGAAACCAACCAGACAGCTTTGGGAGGGAAACCGTGCGGACAGGCCGTTAAATTTGGACTAATGCAGTAGCAGAGGAAGTCCCTCCGCTGACAGTGGAGAAAAGGGAGGGCGGGGTGAGAGCTGCTGTTCCCCAGAGCCAATGCCCTCGTGAAGACACACCGCCCATGCCGCCTGCTGGAGAGGGTGTTAGCCACGTGGGATTGCAGGGGCCGCCCACAGGAGGGCACACCCACTTGGGGAAGAAATGGAGATGGCAGGGTAATGGGATCAATAGACAAGGGCATCAAGTCAGAGATGTAAACCGTTTAAGTGGACTGCCTCCTCAGAGCTTAATGTCCCCTGCCTTCCTCTTGTTTTCCCATTTCACTTAACCTTTACCCTAATTTGAAGCGAGTCTGGAAATGAGATTTACAGGAAAGGCCAAACAAGAAAGAAATCTCTTCACTTCTATTATCCAATTTTGAGTGAGGCACAAAAAAGCATAAGGCTACATGAAATGGGATATGACAGGCCAGGTGCGGTGGCTCACACCTGTAATCCCAGCACTCTGGGAGGCCGAGGTGGGCGGATCCCCTGAGGTCAGGAGTTCCAGATCAGCCTGACCAACATGGAGAAACCCTGTCTCTACTTAAAATACAGAATTAGCCGGGCATGGTGGTACATGCCTATAATCCCAACTACTCGGGACGCTGAGGCAGGAGAATCGCTTGAATCAGGAAGGCCGAGGTTGTGGTGAGCCAAGATTAGGCCACTGCACTCCAACCTGGGCAACGAAAGCGAAACTCTGTCTCAAAAAAAAGGCAGCGGGGGGGGATACGACAAAAACACTCTGAATGGTTTCGCTATGTGAAGTGAAATACAACTGGAGAAATTATTCTGCTCTATTGTCATATAAGAAAGGAGCACTACTGGACTGAATCTTGTTACTAAAAATCATTTTCGGATGAATGGAGACTGGTGTGTGGTTTTTAAAGAGGAGGAGGAAGCAGAAGAGTTGAATCCAGTTCCTGGTTCTAGTCCTGTTAACAGGAAATGAGGTTAACAGGAAATGTTCAGATTTTGCAGTGCTTTGTCTTGGCAGGACACCTCATCTGCTTCGACAGGAAGAAACAAGATAAAGATGGAAGCTTTATGGCCACCTCTAGAAATGGAGGGAAGGAAATATGAGTGAGATCCCACCTGGTAATCTGTTGTGAACCTTTTCTGTGAAGTATGAGGCAAGGTCAGAGTGAAGAGGTAGACAACAGACAAGAAGATAGGAGAACATTTTTTTGGTAAAATACATCAATAGTTATTAAGCACAAATTTTCTTTTCTTTTTTTTTTTTTTTTTCAGTTACATTCTAAATCTCAAGCATGCAGAATGACACTGAAATAGGGCATGTTTCCTATAACCAAGTCCCAAACAAAAAGACAGTTCGGGTCACCTCAGAGCAGCTGACATTTTTTTTCAAAGACATTCACATTCATCACAAGCATCACCAGAGAGTTGTGGGCGCAATAAAAATCCACACACTCTCATTGTCAGGCTTGGCTGGTCTGTTGTTATTGGTGTGTGTTTTTTCTTTATAAGATAAATGATGTGTAATTTCATTAATGGTGATGCCAGTAAGCACCATGTTGTCCTAACATTTAGAATATAATCACAGAATTTAGAGCTGGAAGGGTCCTTAGAGGTCATCTCGTCCAACCTCTTCCATTTACAGATGAATAATGTGATGCCCAGAGAGGATGAGAAACCATTTATCGAACACCTATTAGGATAAGGCACTTCCACAGATATTAGACTTGTTCAGCTAGTTAAGGTCAGAGTTGGAACAGAATAGCCCAAGTTCTGAATTCCACAGCGTCCCTATTCACCAAACCATTCCATATTCTACATAGATGACGATGACTAGTCCCTAAAGGGGTAATGCTTCAAGAAAAAAAGACTTTCAGAACCAGAGAGGACAATATGCCACCAGATGTCTCCTAGAAGGGAAGACAATATAAAATCCAGACACACAACAGAAGACATGGAGACAGGAAACGGTGCAGGGGCATGGCAGGGCAACCCAGAGGAGAGAAAAAAAAGCCTGTCTACCTACTTAGCTAGACATCCATACATGCATGTCTATGTCTAGTCTTGACCTAAAATGAAGTTGATTCAATGAGGAACTCATTATTCAAAAACTCATCAAATCTCCCTCAAAATTGTGTATGTCCCATTTGCTTTGGAATAATTTTGACAAAGAAAATTAGCTTTTTATGGTTTTTAAAATTAATTTTATATTCTAGTAAATATTTAGGCATGAGAATATTAACTTTCAATTGACTTTACATAAATGAATTCAAATATTCAAGGATGTTACTTGGTAATTCTAGGATATTCATTTCATCTGGGTCATGCTTGCAATATTCTCTCTCTGTCTCTCTCTCACACACACACACTCCTCTCTCTCTCTGTCTCTCTCACCCCTTTTTCTTCCTATATTACTCCCATCAGACTCTTAAGCAAAAAGACTTCAATTATGTTCCCCACTTCTGGCATCCCCCCATAACCAACTCCATCCTCAAGCTAGAAAGGAGTAAAGGAAATTCCCAAAGGGAAGGAAAACATATTAAAAAGAATCAGGAGAACACAATAAAGACAAAATGGAACTTCTTCAGTGCAGTTCAGAATGAAAAAACCTGGTACGAGGTTAGGTCTTCTCCAGGTCCTGGCATGGTTTCAATCTCATCAGCTTTAGCTGGTCCTATCACAGTAGGATGCACCGAGGACCAGGAGACAAGACCTTCGAGTATGACATCTCCCTTTTACTGAACACCTAATGTAGGCTAGTCCTTGTGCACATCTTTTGCATGTATTTGCCCATTCATTTCTTACAGCAACCCTGTGCTATAAATGCTACTCTCTGCTATTTAGGAGATGTAAAGATGAAGGCCTAGAGAAATTAAGTGACTTGTCAAAGGGTATGGTCATAGCCAGGTCTCCTCATCTCTAAGGTTAATGACATGAATCCTTTATGACACGTTGCTTCTAAATTCAGACTTCTAGAGATTATTAAAGGCACTATATTAATGACAAAGAATCTTTACTCTGTGCATCATGCTAAACCCTTTACATATAGTAGACAATTTACTCCTTACAGAAACCCTGTATATTTGAGATTGCTGCCCCCATTTTATAAAAGAAGAAATTGCAGTCAGAGAGTTTAAATGAATTGTTACAAGTCATGTTTCTAAAAGCAGATGTGAACTAGGTCTGGGTCAGTCTGCAGCCCATGCTTTCAAACAATCTGCTAGTGATTCTTAGTCTTTACGGGCTCTTAGACTCCTTGGAGAATCTAATAAAAGCTACAGATCCTCATTTTTAAAAAACAAATATTTACGCCAGGGTCTTTCCACAACTGTGCATTTAAGCCAGATCATTCTTTGGAGTGAGGGGTCGTTAGGTATGCTGTAGGCTACTCCACGTGTCCTCTAAAGCATATTTATGATTTCTGGGTGGTCCAATGACCCTGTAGTTCATCCCCTGTGGTATATTCACTGGTGCCTGGGTACTTTCTCTGCCATGATTACTGGCAACGTTGTGTGGCTAATCCACCTGGCTTGGCAAATTTTTTGTTAAACCCTCCCTGCAACTGCCCTGTTACCTCTAAAATTCTAATGAATACAGAGGAAAAGTAAGAAAGCCAAAGCAAAGGAATGAACTAGCCAATGAAGAATATGAGAGAAGCATGAGAAAGTGGGCTGGCTTTCCCAGCAGTAGCTGGCTGGGGCCCAAGGCCAGTCCACATTAGTCCAGGGTGTTGAGAGGATTAATCATGACCAGATGTTGGCTTCTGCCTCCACATGCTTCTAATGGGGCCCTTGGTATGGCCTCCTGGGATATTATCAACACCAAGGTCCCAAACCCCAAAGCTTGACTTCAGGTTGCAGCGCAGATGTTTCCCTGGAATAGGGTGGGACCCCAGGCAAGATGGCACCTGATTGAGGGAGAGAATTATCCTCAACAAATCCTCTCAGGGCCTTCCAATTACTCTATGACAACATCTGTCTACTGTATTTTTTGAAAAAACAAATCAAACCCCCCAAAAAACCCAAAACCCTAAACTAAGAAAAGAACCTGGTATTCCAGATTGAAATCATTTACCTTCATTTAAAAACAATTGCAATGGAAGGGCGAGAATGAATCAACATTTTTAAAGTACAGTTGTTAAAACAAAAAAGTTAGTATATGTTTCACATCATTTCAGCTTATATGAAGACATCTATTCTTCCCAAATAAGACCTCTATTTTCCAGGGACAACAGACTGTAATCTGGTGTACACACTTTGGTGACTTTGCCCATATTCTTTCTTCTGCCCCAAAAGCCCTTCGCATTCCTGCTCACCTCTTCAAAATCTACTTACCCCTCAACCCAAGCAAACCTCAGCAATTGCCTTCCTTTCACAGTTTTCTCCTCAGACAGAATTAAATGCTCCATCATCCCAACACCCACGATACTTCTCACATTTGCCTATGATAGTTCCTATCATATTAGTGTTGTTTATATATTTAATGTACTGTGTTACTACCTTTCTAGATTATAGAATGGGTAATTTTAAGTATGCTGTGTCTAGTCCATTATATACTGTTGCCTAACTCACTCTAAATGTTCAAGAAGTGCTTGCTAAATTAAGTCAGTCAGGTGCTTTGGTCCTGGTGTTAAGTTTCATCTACAAATTGTAACTATGAGAGATTCACAAACCTAAGCTGTCTTGAATATGCCACCTTTAGAATTCTAAAAAAAAAAAAAAAAAAAAAAAAAATGCTTGATTACTTTCTGTATACTGGCCCTATCTCTACTTGCTCAGATATTGTAAAATTTAAATTTATGTAATTCTGTTATCGTCTTAAGAACCTCACTCCATTTCTGTGTAGCAAACCAATGAAGTCCCAGCAGAAAATCACTTGTGGGCATATGAAGCTTTTTTTTTTTTTTTTTTTTTTTTTTTTTTTAAATTGAGACAGAGTCTCTCGCTCTTGTTGCCCAGGCTGGAGTGCAGTGGTGTGATCTCTGCTCATTGCAACCTCTGCCTCCCTGGTTCAAGCAATTCTCCTACCTCAGCCTCTTGAGTAGCTGGGATTACAGGAGCGCACCACCACGCCTGGCTAGTTTTTGTATTTTTAGTAGAGACGGGGTTTCACCATGTTGGTCAGGATTATTGCAATAAGCCTGACTATATGAATTAACATATGCATAAACCATTCTGAAATAATGCTTTCAAAATGTATTATAAATCTTTTCATTTTAAAATCATTCTGGAAAAATATGGGGCATTGACAGATATACTGCAACTTATGGCCTTTACTACAGCCATACTGAATCTTATAATTTCTTCTGTAAGAAAGTTTGAGAAGTACTTACTTCAAACCATCAAAATATTCTCTGGTGTACTATATAGCAATAACGTTCTGTACTTGTTTTATACTTTAGTCTTTCCTGTCATTCCTGTTTCCTCTCCATCCTGATTTTCTGCTCTTAATTTACTTTGGTCCAGAAAACCAGATTAAAAAGAAGTTTGTTAAAGCATGTATGTTATATATGAATTAAGAATTATTTGCATGAATGCCTAACCAGGTTAGAATTTTGGAAGCCATTTCAACATACTTATCTTATTGATTTACTTCTTGGTGGTGTTTTTTCATGCACTTACACTTGTTTATACTGAGGTTGCTTAAAACCAATCACTATAAAAATGGGTACAAACCAGAAAGCTAGAACAAAAACATGCATGTATATGTATGCAGAGTTCATACTGTGGTCAGAGTTTTGTTTGAGCATTCTGGTTTGTGTCCATTTTTCTAGTGACTGGTCTTGTGTGTGTGTGTGTGTGTGTGTGTACACATATATATGGCCTATAGGTACCCATAATGAAGACGAATATAGCTTTTCAGGGGAAAGTTACTATTTTCAGAGCCAAAGCATCATTAGCATGCTATATCAACTTTTGTAGATTATAATTTCCTTTTTCATTAGGACTATCAACTCTTAAATTTTTTTCAAGCCCACTGAGACAATCACGGAGTCCAAAATACACATCAAAATGTTGTAGCATTCCAAAATTTTATTCAGTATAGTATATATGTAAATTTATTTCTTGTTTGCATTTCCATTCACAAAATAAAAATGCAAAAGTGATAGAGATCTGCAAGGAAAAGCAATGATAGAGGCTGGAATTATAGGATTTTTTTAAAAAAAGAGATGGGGTCTCACTGTGTTGCCCAGGCTAGAGCACAGTGACTATTCACAGGCACAATTACACTGCACTACAGTCTGGAACTCCTGAGCTCAAGTGATCCTCCTGCTTAGTTGAAAATACAGGAGCCCATTACTGTGCCAGCTATTTTGAGATTTTAAAAGTAATGTTATATTACATTTTAATAAAGTAGTTATTACTGTAGAAAATTCATTAATAAGCCTGACTATATGAATTAATATATGCTAACATTTTCAGTTTTTTTTAAAAATAGAAAATTAGCTAAAAATGTATTTTTCCTATACTTAAATTAATAACTTCCTTTTTAAAGGTCAAATTCTTATTGGGTATATAGTGATTATGAATTTATGTATATTTCCAGGCAAAGTTCCTGCTTTTAATGTCCTTAAAGTGTATCACATCTTTGTGGTTAGAAATAAAATGTGAGTGGCTTCTTACATTTGAGGATTTTCAATGGCACTTTTAAAATTATCTGGTCCTTTTGCCAGAGGAAAACCTTAGAAGTCACTAACTACCAGTAAGGATCCTCAACGCTCTCCCACCAGCAGAAAACATTATAAATTTCAAGAAAAATGGTCAGCTGAAGAAATATTTAACATTAGTGTTCCTTAAAAAGCTGTCCCTTTTATCTTCCTTTGAATTCATTAATTATAGATCTATCACATGATTTATAGATACCGGCAGAGATGGGGGTGGAAATTAGTCACGCTGGGAGCGCCTATCGGAGTTAAGTAGTTTGGATGCCGTTAAACGTCCCACATGACAATGAGACATGGAGATTCAGGATCAAGTGCCATGTTCCTGGATATTCTAGAACTGTGCATTTTTTCTCCAAAAATTTAGAGTTTAGTCATTTAAAAATATCAGGATTGTGTGTATTAGTCCAAATTCTTTCTTTTACCCATTACTAAATAGTGCAGATTATGAAATCCTGCATCCTTCAGAAGGAGCATCCCAAATTATCCTCAGCACACAGGAATCAAATTACTTCAATTATGTCTATTTCATATTCTGAGTGCATACATTTACAATTAGCCATGTCAGGCATTTTTCTTTCACTTAATTTCATCATCATCAAGTAGCATTTATTAAGCACAAACCTGGCTAATTAATTTTTTAGAGAATAACTGATAGTCTTAAATATATTCTATTTAACAGCCCGTAAACAATCTACCCGATATATGATATTTTTCCTTCAGCAAAAATTGCCTTTAAATGTGAATTTTTACCTTATTATTTCAAAGTTTCAATAGGACACATACCACTCCCAAAGTCAGCATACTGAAATCAAAAACACCATTCAGAACTGGTACTATAGACTTCGTGGGACTTTTACTCTCACTGCAGTGTGTTATTACAATATCTTACTTAACTTAAAAAAAACCCAAAAAACCCACTCTTCTAGTTATGTATACCTTTTTTTTTTTTTTTTTGAGACGGAGTCTCGCTCTGTCGCCCAGGCTGGAGTGCAGTGGCCGGATCTCGGCTCACTGCAAGCTCCGCCTCCCGGGTTCACGCCATTCTCCTGCCTCAGGCGCCCGCCACCTCGGCCGGCTAATTTTTTGTATTTTTTAGTAGAGACGGGGTTTCACCGTGTTAGCCAGGATGGTCTCGATTTCCTGACCTCGTGATCTGCCCGTCTCGGCCTCCCAAAGTGCTGGGATTACAGGCTTGAGCCACCGCGCCCGGCCGTATACATGTTTAAAGTAATTCTTTAGGGTAGCAAAACAAGCAACTTAAGGAAGTATAATCAATAGATGTAAAACTGCATTTTTACTAAAAAATTTCAGTTAATATGGTACATGAAAAGCAAAGAAAAACCCCTGATCTCAAAGTGAATTTAAAATGTTCAGCAAATGAACATAAAAATATCTAACATCTTCAGACTGATCACTGACACTTTATCTGTGCTTTCTGGATAAAATAAAAAGCATATTTTGATGTGGATTTAGGGAAAGGGCAAATTTTTCTCAAGGTATTTTTTCTAACTACAACAAAGACGATACTACTTTTTACTTAACAGCAACACTACCACCACATTCACTTTAAATTCCAACCACAAAAGCAAAATTTTAGAAAATCATTCTCATGGACGTCACAACTTCATTCTGCTCATAATTCTTTCAGAAGCAGTTGACATATATGCTTGTATTTAGTATATTTTAGTTCTAGAAGCAATTACACTGTATGTCAGGGGCAAACGCCCAGGAAGAAAGAAAGAAACTAAATGAAACCACAAACGTGTAATGCATGCTAGTGCTTAAGCATACTGGCATTAATGATCTAAGAAGTAATATTTGCTGTTATGGTCAATGGCCACATAGAACACTAAGAGGCACAGGTACAAGTGACGCTTCAGAGGGGTCCATGAAGAGCTCCGTATGGCACATCAGTCTGTAATCAAAAGTGGTGCAGCCTGATGCATGGAGACAAGAGTTTCTGGGCTTTATTTCTTAATGTACAGACTTGAAGTTAAATATCAAGTTGAGATTAAGCATTTGGATAATTGTGAGCAGGGTAGAATTATTGTTCTGTTGGTTTTTAGAATGAGTCAGGGACTCACTTCCAAGAGGGCGTCCTAGAGTAGCTGGCTGCTCTTGTTTCCAAATAGAGAGTTATATCCTCTATTAGAAATAACTCAAACAAGACATGACATGATAGAAAGCAACAGACTGAGAGTTAAGGAAAACAAAACAAAACAAAACAAAACAAAGCAAAGCCCTCAATTAGAGTCAAGTTATTCAGGGGTTTTAAATCTGGCATGAAGTAGCCTATCTTTGTTTATACCAACGGAGGCCCCCAGGAGAATCCAGCACACAGAACGCACAGGAAGAATTTGGTCATACCTTTCAAAGTAGTTTAGTTTTCAAAAAATCCACCTACCCTAAAGGGAAAAACACCTTGAGAACTAATTAGTGGTATGAAAGGCCAGGAGGAAAAGACTGTGTTCTGGTTGAAAGATTATTTCGTTGATTCCGGGTAAAAACCTAGGGCCAAATGCTGAGACAAAGATGCTCCCAGTGCTCCTCTCTCCTCTGCCCCAGGGATACTGTAGTCTACTATATTTGTATCCTCTCAACAGGGACAGGAACCAGTCTCAAAACAATTTTCCTAAGACAGAGTCCTGAATCATAGAATGGGTGGCAATTTTCCGAGGAGTATCAGTGGATTACTGGAACAGCAGTAGGAGAATGGAAAAATACTTCTTTTTTTTTCCTGGTTAATCAGATTTCTCGTGAACAAATCTCAGGACTCTATCCTTTATACTGCAAAAGGTAAACAAGACAAATGGATACTAAACATTCACAAGAAGGCTAAGTTCATGATTGATGCCTCTTACTGTTTAAGATCAGCTATAAATATGCTGTCCAGTGGTTTCTAATGGTGTGAGTGTCTGACTCAGCAGACCAGTGTCAGGAAAGAAATTTACATAAATGGAAAGTGAAATCTTTCTGCAAGAAACAGGACTGTTAGAAGCTGCTTAGGTAAGGAGATGCTCACTTACACAAACATGGATCTACATATTAAACCTGCTCTCCAATATCTGCTTGAGCTTAAGTTATTGCCCATAAAAAAGCGAAGATGTTTGCTTTTAATTTCCAAAAAGTCATCTCAGTTTCAATTTTACTTGGAATAAATTCTGCAAATAGAGCTGTCATTAGGAATAAGAAGAATAACTTCAAGCTGGTATCCACAAACATGACCAAGAACTCATACTCAAACCTAGCACATATTTAGATGGCTTGCCTAAGGATGACAGCACCATACAACACACCTCCAGGCCAATGGGCCCTGCTCTCTAGGAATGTGAATGGATCATATGGAAGAGACTTCATTTCAACGCAGCATAACACAGGCTCTGGAGTCAGACTGCCTGGATTCAAATCTTAAAGTAATTCCTGGCTATCTGACCACCAGAAAGGCACTAAAGGCTCTAACCTATAATTTCCACTTTGATAAAATGGCCTGAAAATAATCCAATGTAAATGTGAATAAAGTTAGATAATCTATATAAAACACCTATCCTAGTGTTCAGCATATACTAAGCACAATAAATGTGCATTGCTATTGTTGTTGTTGCTATTACTATTATTTCTCTTTTGCTCCTGGTTATGTATTTCTGAGCCAGTCTTGTTTTTATTATTTTTATTTTTCTAATTATACTTTAAGTTTTAGGGTATATGTGCACAACGTGCAGGTTTGTTACATACATATACATGTGCCATGTTGGTGTGCTGCACCCATTAACTCATCATTTACATTAGGTGTATCTCCTAACGCTATCCCTTCCCGCTCCCCCCACCCCACGACAGGCCCCACGACAGGTGTGTGATGTTCCCCACTCTGTGTCCAAGTGTTCTCATTGTTCAACTCCCACCTCTGAGTGAGAACATGCAGTGTTTGGTTTTCTATTCTTGCAATAGTCTGCTCAGAATGATGGTTTCCAGCTACATCCATGTCCCTACAAAAGATATGAACTCATCCTTTTTTATGGCTGCATAGTATTCTATGGTGTATATGTGCCACATTTTCTTAATCCAGTCTATCATTGACGGACATTTGGTTTGGTTCCAAGTCTTTGCTGTTGTGAATAGTGCCACAATAAACATACATGTGCATGTGTCTTTATAGCAGCATGATTTATAATCCTTTGGGTGTATACCCAGTAATGGGATGGCTGAGTCAAATGATATTTCTAGTTCTTGATCCTTGAGGAAATGCCACACTGTCTTCCACAATGGTTGAACTAGTTTACAGTCCTACCAACAGTGTGAAAGTGTTCCTATTTCTCCACATCCTCTCCAGCACCTGTTGTTTCTTGACTTTTTAATGATTGTCATTCTAACTGGTGTGAAATGGTATCTCATTGTGGTTTTGATTTGCATTTCTCCGATGGCCAGTGATGATGAGCATTCTTTTCATGTGTCTGTTGGCTGCATAAATGTCTTCTTTTGAGAAGTGTCTGGTCATATCCTTTGCCCACTTTTTGATGGGGTTGATTTTTTCTTGTAAATTTGTTTAAGTTCTTTGTAGGTTCTGGATATTAGCCCTTAGTCAGATGGGTAGATTGCAAAAATTTTCTCCCATTCTGTAGGTTGCCTGTTCACTCTGATGGTAGTTTCTTTTGCTGTGCAGAAGCTCTTTAGTTCAACTAGATCCCATTTGTCAATTTTGGCTTTTGTTGCCATTGCTTTTGGTGTTTTAGTCATGAAGTCCTTGCCCATGCCTATGTCCCGAATGGTATTGCCTAGGTTTTCTTCTAGGGTTTTTATGGTTTAAGGTCTGACATTTAAGTCTTTAATCCATCTTGAATTAACTTTTGTATAAGGTGTACAGAAGGGATCCAGTTTCAGCTTTCCACATATGGCTAGCCAGTTTTCCCAGCACCATTTATTAACTAGGGAATCCTTTCCCCATTTCTTGTTTTTGTCAGGTTTGTCAAAGATCAGATGGTTGTAGATGTGTGATATTATTTCTGAGGGCTCTGTTCTGTTCCATTGGTCTATTTCTCTGTTTTGGTACCATGCTGTTTTGGTTACTGTAGCCTTGTAGTATAGTTTGAAGTCAGGTAGTATGATGCCTCCAGCTTTGTTCTTTGACGTAGGATTGTCTTGGCAATGTGGGCTCTTTTCTGGTTCCATATGAATTTTAAAGTAGTTTTTTCCAATTCTGTGAAGAAAGTCATTGGTGGCTTGATGGGGATGCCATTGAATCTATAAATCACCTTGGGCAACATGGCCATTTTCATGATATTGATTCTTCCTATCCATGAGCATGAAATGTTCTTCCATTTGTTTGTGTCCTCTTTTATTTTGTTGAGCAGTGGTTTGCAGTTCTCCTTAAAGAGGTCCTTCATATCCCTTGTAAGTTGGATTCCTAGGTATTTTATTCTCTTTGAAGCAATTCTGAATGGGAGTTCACTCATGATTTGGCTCTCTCTTTGTCTGTTATTGGTGTATAGGAATGCTTGTGATTTTTGCACATTGGTTTTATATCCTGAGACTTTGCTGAACTTGCTCATCAGCTTAAGGAGATTTTGGTATGAGACGATGGGGTTCTCTAAATATACAGTCACATCATCTGCAAACAGGGAAAATTTGACTTCCTCTTTTCCTAAATGAATACCCTTTCTTTCTTTCTCCTGCCTGACTGCCCTGGCCAGAACTTCCAACACTATGTTGAATAGGAGTGGTGAGAGAGGGCATCCCTGTCTTGTGCCAGTTTTCAAAGGGAATGCTTCCAGTTTTTGCCCATTCAGTATGATATTGGCTGTGGGTTTGTCATAAATAGCTCTCATTATTTTGAGATACATCCCATCAATACCTAATTTATTGCGAGATTTTAGCATGAAGGGCTCTTGAATTTTGTCAAAGGCCCTTTCTGCATCAATTGAGATAATCATGTGGTTTTTGTCTTTGGTTCTGTTTATATGATGGATTACATTTACTGATTTGCGAATGTTGAACCAGCCTTGCATCCCAGGGAGGAAGCCAACTTAATCATACTGGATAAGCTTTTTGATGTGCTGCTGGATTTGGTTTACCAGTATTTTATTGAGGATTTTTGCATTCATGTTCATCAGGGACACTGGCCTAAAATTCTCTTTTTTTTGTTGTGTCTCTGCCAGGCTTTGGTATCAGGATGATGTTGGCCTCATAAAATGAGTTAGGGAGGATTTCTATTGATTTTTCTATTGATTGGAATAGTTTCAGAAGGAATGGTACCAGCTTCTCTCTGTACCTTCTCTCTGTACCACAGAATTCGGCTGTGAATCCGTCTGGTCCGGGACTTTTTTTTGGTTGGTAGGCTACTGATTATTGCCTCAATTTCAGAGCTTGTTATTGGTCTATTCAGGGATTCAACTTCTTCCTGGTTTAGTCTTGGGAGGGTGTATGTGTCCAGGAATTTATTCATTTCTTCTAGATTTTCCAGTTTATTTGCATAGAGGTGTTTATAATATTCTCTGATGGTAGTTTGTATTTCTGTAGGATTGGTGGTAATATCCCCTTTATCATTTTTTATTGCATCTATTTGATTCTTCTTTCTTTTCTCCTTTATTAGCCTTGCTAGTGGTCTATCAATTTCGTTGATCTTTTCAAAAAACCAGCTCCTGGATTCATTGATTGTTTGAAGGGTGTTTTGTGTCTCTATCTCCTTTAGTTCTGCTCTGATCTTAGTTATTTCTTGCCTTCTGCTAGCTTTTGAATGTGTTTGCTCTTGCTTCTCTAGTTCTTTTAATTGTGATGTTAGGGTATCAATTTTAGATCTTTCCTGCTCTCTCTTGTGGGCATTTAGTACTATAAATTTCCCTCTACACACTGCTTTAAATGTGTCCTAGAGATTCTGGTATGTTGTATGTTTGTTCTCATTGGTTTCAAACAACATCTTTATGTCTGCCTTCATTTTGTTATCTACCCAGTAGTCAGTTAGGAGCAGGCTGTTCAGTTTCCATGTAGTTGAGTGGTTTTGAGTGAGTTTCTTAGTCCTGAGTTCTAGTTTGATTGCACTGTGGTCTAAGAGACAGTTTGTTATAATTTCTGTTCTTGTACATTTGCTGAGGAGTGCTTTACTTCCAACTACGTGGTCAATTTTAGAATAAGGGTGTTGTGGTGCTGAGAAGAATGTATATTCTGTTGATTTGTGGTGGAGAGTTCTGTAGATGTCTATTCCATTCACTTGGTGCAGAGCTGAGTTCAAGTCCTGGATATCATTGTTAACTTTCTGTCTCATTGATCTGTCTAATGTTGACAGTGGGGTGCTAAAATCTCCCATTATTATTGTGTGGGAGTCTAAGTCTCTTTGTAGGTCTCTAAGGACTTGCTTTATGAATCTGGGTGCTCCTTTACTGGATGCATACACATTTAGGATAGTTAGCTCTTCCTGTTGAATTGATTCCTTTACCATTATGTAACAACCTTGTCTCTTTTGACCTTTGTTGGTTTAAAGTCTGTTTTATCAGAGACTAGGATTGCAATCCCTGCTTTTGTTTTGTTTTGTTTTGTTTTGCATTTGCTTGGTAGATCTTCCTCCATCCCTTTATTTTGAGCCTATGTGTGTGTCTGCACGTGAGACGGGTCTCCGGAATACAGCACACTGATTGGTTTTTACTCTTTATTCAATTTGTCAGTCTGTGTCTTTTAACTGGAGAATTTAGCCCATTTACATTTAAGGTTAATATTGTTATGTGTGAATTTGTTCCAGTCATTATGATGTTAGCTGATTATTTTGCCCGTTAGTTGATACAGTTTCTTCCTAGCATCAATGATTTTTACAATTTGGCATGTTTTTTGCAGTGGCTGGTACCAGTTGTTCCTTTCCATGTTTAGTGCTTCTTCAGGAGCTCTTGTAAGGCAGGCCTGGTGGTGACAGAATCTCTCAGCATTTGCTTATCTGTAAAGGATTTTATTTCTCCTTCACTAATGAAGCTTAGTTTGGCTGGATATGAAATTCTGGGTTGAAAATTCTTTTCTTTAAGAATGTTGAATATGGCCTCCACTCTCTTCTGGCTTGTAGAGTTTCTGCTGAGAGATCTGCTGTTAGTCTGATGGGCTTCCCTTTGTGGGTAACCCGACCTTTCTCTCTGGCTGCCCTTAACATTTTTTCCTTCATTTCAACCTTGTAGAATCTGACAATTATGTATCTTGGAGTTGCTGTTCTTGAGGGGTATCTTTGTGGGGTTCTCTGTATTTCCTGAATTTGAATGTTGGCCTGCCTTGCTAGGTTAGGGAAATTCTCCTGCATAATATCTCGAAGAGTGTTTTCCAACTTGATTCCATGCTCCCTGTCACTTTTAGGTACACCAATCAAACGCAGATTTCGTCTTTTCACATAGTCCCGTATGTGACACTAGAGGAGGCAGTCTGTCCATCCTCAGATCTCAAACTCCATGCTAGGAGAACCATTACTCTCTTCAAAGCTGCCAGACAGGGACGTTTAAGTCTGCAGAAGTTTCTGCTGTCTTTTGTTCAGCTATGCCCTGCCCTCAGAGGTGGAGTCTACAGATGCAGGCAGGCCTCCTTGAGCTGTGGTGGGCTCCACCCAGTTCAAGCTTCCGGCTGCTCTGTTTACCTACTTAAGCCTCGGCAATGGCGGACACCTCTACCCCAGCCTCGCTGCCACCTTGCAGTTCGATCTCAGACTGCTGTGTTAGCAGTGAGCGAGGCTCCGTGGGTGTGGGACCCTCTAAGCCAGGTGCAGGATATAATCTCCTGGTGTGCCGTTTACTAAGACCGCTGGAAAAGCACAGTATTAGGGTGAGAGTGTCCCAATTTTCCAGGTACCATCTGTCACGGCTTCCCTGGGCTAGGAAAGGGAATTCACCGACCCTTTGTGCTTCCCATGTGAGGTGATCCTGCCCTGCTTTGGCTTGCAGTCCATGGGCTGTACCCACTGTCTGACAAGCCCTAGTGAGATGAACCCAGTGCCCCAGTAGGAAATGCAGAAATCACTCGTCTTCTGCGTTGCTCATGCTGGGAGCTGTAGACTGGAGCTGTTCCTATTCTGCCATCTTGGAACCTCCCCTAGGAGCCAGTTTTATAGATTGAGTGATGGGACTCAATTCTTTACCCTTCTCTGTATCCACATCTTTGCCATAACTCAGCCATATGACTTGCTTTGACCAGTGGCCTGTGTGTGGGGTGACAGTGGGCCAGTTTGGAGCCCGCGGATTTACCCACTGCCACTGGCCCTCTGACACCTTGAGACACAGGAGGGACATGCCCCAGCTAGCCTGCTGATCCAAGGAGCAGTAGGAAGCAGTGGAGCACACTTGGATCTGCAGAGTTTCAGTGGGATCAAGAGACACCAGCCTGAATCAGAATCCTCCCCAAACCCCAGCTCCCCTGCACAGAGCTATGAGAAAAATAAAGGCTTATTGAGGTATATTACTGAAAAATTATGACTATTTATTATGTGACAAAAGCTAACTAAACCAAGGAGTAAACCGAAGAGGTGTCTATCCAAAGTGCATTTATTTCACAGTGAAAAAGGCATTATCTCCATATCTAGTCTAAAACAAAAGTGGAAGGGTAAGTGTGAGAAGATAGTTGCTTCAACGAAGCCAGAATTCTAGGTGCAGAGGTGTTCTATGTATAGTGTAACAGGGCCTTCTTGGCTTTGCTGTGGGAGAGGGCAGACGTTATTCATATCACGATTATTTTCAGACGGCTAACATTGATCAGCAGCCGGTGACAGGCGCTGTGCTAAACACTGGACACACATCGTCTCCTTTAGTCTTAACAGCGGCACGAGGAGCCAGGCACTGCAAATTTCACCAATGAGGAAACTGAGGAAGTCGAGGCCGAGCAGCTTGCCTCCATTCACAGGGAGAGAGTAGGTAAGGCAGAATTCAAACTCAAGAAGTCTCCTTGCACGGTATGAGATAATAATGATGGTGGCGAGAGGTGCAAACGTGCATCCTTCCTCTATCATCACTTTACTGTTTTCATCACATTGTGTGTACTGACTTATTTAATCCTAGAAGCCTATGAAGTAGGTATTATTTATTATCACCATTCTACCGGTGAGGAAATGGGAGACAGCTGGTCAAGACCCTTGCCTACATTTCCATATAGCTAGTAAGGACTGAGTTGGACTTGAACACGGGCCATCTAGCTAACCAGTACACTATGTTAATAGTTATTAACACATTGCTCACCTCAAGGTGAAAGGACTGAAGCATGATCTTCCTTCTTTTTCTGGAAATCTATAAGCTTCTCTAAGTATTCAAAACGAAACATGCATTCTTGGCACCATGGTTTTCTTCAAGTGTTTAAAACGTGATAAATGGCCTTTAATTTATACTGCAATCACTCTCAGGCTCCCCTGAGCTTTCATTCTTGCAAGCACAATTGTCTTATTTGCTGCCTTTATGTTTACTTGTTTTTAGTTTTGTTTTTCTGGTTGTGTACTTTTAGGCTCAACTCTGTCAGTTTACAAATTCAGAGGAATCCTAATGGAGTAATAAAAAGTATGCAAAAAAGAATGTGAATCATGATGGGTTTTTAGAGGTAACTCTAAAGAGTAAAAATAGCCAGTTAAGGGACAAAAACAGCAGCCAGCTATTCCCCAGATCTGTTCACACATGTATTTTCTGTATCTGGCGGGAAAGTCTCAGTGGCCTCAAGTCTTCAGGCACTTTCCATTCAGTCTCTAAGTACAACAGTCACATCTGCAAGTGCCTTCTCAAAGGACGTACAAATGTCATTCCTACCCACCTTAAAAGCAGCGCCTCCATGAATGATGGATTTGATAAAAATCCCCAAGTCTGTTCCAGTTTCTCTGGATTTGTTCCCTTTCAAGCTCACCCCAAGGCCAGCAGAACCTGAATCATTCAGGGGGATCTCAAAGGTGAGCTGCTCGCTTGTCTCCAGGGAGAGTGCACAGCAGTCAGGTTCTCCTTTCTGTTAGGGGAATACACATGAAAAGAGTGAAGAGAAGAAAGCAGATTAATATTTCACTCTCTCAGATGACCAGACACAGATGCAATCAGCTGGACAGGATGACTGGACCTCTAACAGCTATAATCGGCTCCTGGCAGGCAAAGGCTGGTCTTCCTTCTCCACAAGGAGCCACAGTCACATCCATGGAGCAGGGGAAGAGGTCTCAGGGAATAATATTTGGTAATTGTCAATAGAGTGGATCGTTTGGCAAGTCAGAGTGATGCAATCTGAAACAACTCCCAAGCCTTTGGAAATTTAGCAAGATATTCTCCATAATAAACAAGGCTGGACATTAGACTTAGGGTATCCTGGGTATCAGAAGATATCTTAGAGATAATGGAGTCTTAACATCTTCACCTTACAGATGAAGAAACACAGCTTAGTGTAGAAACGTCTTAAAATTCCAGGAAAATATTTGGCATACATAATTTAAAACATACCATTTACTATGGAAACAACACTATTGGTAAAGTTTGTTAATAAGATGCAGAATACTGAAGAAATGAGATCTTATTTTAAAGTTGAGAAAAATGATTTATAATGGATATCATCAAATGAAATTTCACTTTGTCAAAACTCATGCTTTCAGCCTGCTTCTTTGGGTAGTATAACTCGCTGGCATTACATTTTTAAACTTAAACAAAAATGATTATGTACAACAAATATTCATGTCATATTTGACAAATGACACCTAGCCACAAGCATACTGGTCTCAAGGAATACAGAGTATGGTGGCAAAAGGCATATTTAGGGCTCAGGTCTCCAGGGAGAAGTATGAGGTTAATCATATTTGGTCCCTAGTGTTTTCAAATATGCAGCAGTAGGAACGGACAAGTGCTGCCCACATAGGATCTTTGTGGGCCTCCCTTCTGCATTCCTCTCAAGCTTGTAGAAATGTAAAACGGCCACAGTGTTCAACTGAAAATTTTGACAATGAGATACCCCTGGAAATGATCAAGTCATTCTAGGTTGGTAGTTCCTTCCTTTCTATAATTATGTCTAGAGACTCTCATCTTAAGGTCACACTGAAGGGACTCTTATGTAAAATTACATATTTAAAAAATTACTATGAATGTCTGAATGTCAGTCACATATAACTACAAAATCAGAAGTAGCAAAGAACCCATAATTAAAACAGGATTAAGAGGTCGGATCACAGCCAGATCAACTGATGTGGCATTTTCAACCCCTCCCCAAATAGAGAAAATCCACATCTAACTTTTAAAGAAATAGTCCTTTCATTTGATTTTCTTATAAGTGAAGTTATCTGTGAAGATTTTGACAATAGGTTGTTCAAAGAAATGAAACTTTATGGCTTAATAAATCTATTACAAGTGAGCTCTTTTAACTAACTCATTATGTTGTTACCTAAAAAACAAATCCCATTATTTGATTCAAACTAGCTGTCTTTTTTCCATTGGAATGCCAGAGTTTAGTACTAAATGTAAACTATTAGCCTTCATCTTTGTCTTTCAAAATGCCCAATTTAAAATCCATAACATTTCACAATCATTTATGTTTCCAGGCCTCTCTGGGATTTGCTTAATTTCAGTCTAATAAAGTTCCACTGAATTAAAGTGCAAATTAAGGGAAAACCATCCTACTGTAAGTTTGTGAACACCATTTCAAGAGAAAAAGGTTCTCTGGCTTTTGTCTGTCGGAGACAAAGAGACAAGAACTAGCTTTGCTTTAGTAATTCCTTCAAATCACTTCATTTTATGATTAAATAATTCCTCTTTTGGCAATTAGATTTAATTCTCCGTAAGACTGACAACCACTGTTTGCACTAACACTTATCATTCATTATTAAAGTGGTAGAAGCAAAATAGAAATCAGGTCGCATTATGGTTATCTTTTCTTTCAAAAAAATTTTTTAAGTCTGTGACATCTGTGATTCAAAAATACAACAGAAACAATACACTGGAGACTAACAATGATTGACTACTTCATTTCTGAGTACTTTACACATATTAATACACTTATGTTTCACAGCAAACCTGTGAGGTTTATTGTCATGTCCATTTCACAGATGAGGAAACTGAGGTGCACAGCAGATAAACGCCATGCTGTCAGAAGACTTGGAATGTGGAAGCTTTGTGGGGCTCAGGCACAGTGTGGTTCCTGTGTCAGACTTTTTTATTTTATCTTTTTCTCTAGTGAATAGTTCTGAGGGGTCTACTACATTTTCATGTTTGACATTATACAATATCCATTTTCGACAAAAGATACAATTATAAGGGACACATTTTCTATAAACTATGATGTGGAAGGTGTTTTATTATTTTTTCTTTATAAATGTATATTTTAATTGACAAATCTTTTTTTTTTTTAAAGTTTACTCTGTGGTTTATTTTAAACAAATTCAATTCAGCAT
The DNA here is from genome assembly GCF_008728515.1 of Papio anubis. Taxonomy (NCBI): domain Eukaryota; kingdom Metazoa; phylum Chordata; class Mammalia; order Primates; family Cercopithecidae; genus Papio; species Papio anubis. Next base: position 89,060,413 of record NC_044985.1, on the reverse strand, counting down.
CCAGGTATTACTGCTCCACCAGCCAACTGAAGTACTTATTTTTAAAAGTATATTTCTGACTTTAAACACTTAAATCCATTGTGGTTTATCATGTCAATGTATAAGAATAACTTAACCTTGTTTTCTTTTTAATGATTTTTTTTATGATTATACTTTAAGTTCTAGCATACAAGTGCACAACATGCAGAGTTGTTACATATGTATACATGTGCCATGTTGGTGTGCTGCACCCATTAACTCATCATTTCCATTAGGTATTTCTCCTAATGCTACCCCTCCCCTCTCCCTCCACCCCACAACAAGCCCCAGTGTGTGAAGTTCCCCTTCCTGAGTCCAGGTGTTCTCACTGTTCAATTCTTACCTATGAGTGAGAACACGCACTGTTTGGTTTTCTGTCCTTGTGATAGTTTGCTCAGAATAATGGTTTACAGCTTCATCCATGTCCCTACAAAAGACATGAACTCATCCTTTTTTATGGCTGCATAGTATTCCATGGTGTATATGTGCCAAATTTTCTTAATCCAGTCTGTCGTTGATGGACATTCGGGTCAGTTCCAAGTCTTTGCTGTTGTGAACAGTGCCGCAATAAACATACGTGTGCATGTGTCTTTATAGCAGCATGATTTATAATCCTTTGGGTATATACCCAGTAATGGGATGGCTGGGTCAAATGGTATTTCTAGTTCTAGATCCTTGAGGAATCACCACACTGTCTTCCACAATGGTTGAACTAGTTTACAGTCCTACCAACAGTGTGAAAGTGTTCCTATTTCTCCACATCCTCTCCAGCACCTGTTGTTTCCTGACATTTTAATGATAGCCATTCTAACTGGTGTGAAATGGTATCTCATTGTGGTTTTGATTTGCATTTCTCTGATGGTCAGTGATGATGAGTATTTTTTCATGTGTCTGTTGGCTGCATAAATGTCTTCTTTGGAGAAGTGTCTGGTCATATCCTTTGCCCACTTTTTGATGGGGTTGTTTGACTTTTTCTTGTAAATTTGTTTACGTTCTTTGTAGATTCTGGATATTAGCCCTTAGTCAGATAGGTAGATTGTAAAAATTTTCTCCCATTCTGTAGGTTGCCTGTTCACTCTGATGGTAGTTTCTTTTGCTGTGCAGAAGCTCTTTAGTTCAACTAGATCCCATTTGTCAATTTTGGCTTTTGTTGCCATTGCTTTTGGTGTTTTAGTCATGAAGTCCTTGCCCATGCCTATGTCCCGAATGGTATTGCCTAGGTTTTCTTCTAGGGTTTTTATGGTTTTAGGTCTGACATTTAAGTCTTTAATCCATCTTGAATTAATTTTTGTATAAGGTGTAAGGAAGGCATCTAGTTTCAGCTTTCTACATATGGCTAGCCAGTTTTCCCAGCACCATTTATTAAATAGGGAATCCTTTCCCCATTTCTTGTTTTTGTCAGGTTTGTCAAAGATCAGATGGTTGTAGATGTGTGATATTATTTCTGAGGGCTCTGTTCTATTCCATTGGTCTATATCTCTGTTTTGGTACCAGTACCATGCTGTTTTCATTACTGTAGCCTTGTAGTATAGTTTGAAGTCAGGTAGCGTGATGCCTCCAGCTTTGTTCTTTTGGCTTAGTATTGTCTTGGCAATGTGGGCTCTTTTTTGGTTCCATATGAATTTTAAAGTAGTTTTTTCCAATTCTGTGAAGAAAGTCATTGGTAGCTTGATGGGGATGGCACTGAATCTATAAATTACTTTGGGCAGTATGGCCATTTTCATGCTTTGATCTTTCCTATCCATGAGCATGGAATGTTCCTCCATTTTGTTCCAAGATGGCCACATAGGAACAGCTCCAGTCTATAGCTCCCAGCATGAGCGACACAGAAGACGGGTGATTTCTGCATTTCCAACTGAGCTTTGAAGAGAGCAGTGGTTCTCCCAGTACAGAGTTTGAGATCTAAGAACGGACAGACTCTCTTCTCTAGTGGGTCCCTGACCCCTGAGTAGCCTAACTGGGAGACACCTCCCAGTCGGGGCCAAATGATACCTCATACAGCCGGGTGCCCCTCTGAGATGAAGCTTCCAGAGGAAGATCAGGCAGCACCATTTGCTATTCTGCAGTATTTGCTATTCTGCAGCCTCCGCTGGTGATACCCAGGCAAACAGGTCTGGAGTGGACCTCCAGCAAACTCCAAGAGACCTACAGCTGAGGGTCCTGACTGTTAGAAGGAAAACCAACAAACGGAAAGGAATAGCAGCAACGGAAAAAAGCTGGATGGTGAATCACTTCGACAAGTTGATAGTTGTAGGTTTCAGAAGATCGGTAATAACAAAACTTCTCCAAGCTAAAGAAGGATGTTCGAATCCATTCCGAAGAAGCTAAAAATCTGAAAAAAGATTAGACGAATAGCTAACTACAATAAACAGTGTAGAGAAGACCCTAAATGATCTGATGGAGCTGAAAACCATGGCACGAGAGCTACGTGACGCATGCACAAGCTTCAGTAGCCGAATTGATCAAGTGGAAAAAAGGGTATCAGTGATTGAAGATCAAATGAATGAAATGAAGTGAGAAGTTTAGAGAAAAAAGAGAAAAAAGAAATGAAGAAAGCCTCCAAGAAATATGGGACTATGTGAAAAGACCAAATCTACGTTTGATTGGTGTACCTAAAAGTGACAGGGAGCATGGAATCAAGTTGGAAAACACTCTTCGGGATATTATCCAGGAGAACTTCCCTAACCTAGCAAGGCAGGCCAACATTCAAATTCAGGAAATACAGAGAACGCTACAAAGATACTCCTCAAGAAGAGCAACTCCAAGATGCAAAATTGTCAGATTCTACAAGGTTGAAATGAAGGAAAAAATGTTATGCACAGCCAGAGAGAAAGGTCGGGTTACCCACAAAGGGAAGCCCATCAGACTAAGAGCAGATCTCTCGGCAGAAACTCTACAAGCCAGAAGAGAGTGGGGGCCAATATTCAACATTCTTAAAGAGAAGAATTTTCAACCCAGAATTTCATATCCAGCCAAACTAAGCTTCATAAGTCAAGGAGAAATAAAATCCTTTACAGATACGCAAATTCTGAGAGACTCTGTCACCACCAGGCCTGCCTTACAAGAGTTCCGGAGGGAAGCACTAAACACAGAAAGGAACAACTGGTACCAGCCACTGCAAAAATATGCCAAATTGTAAAAATCATCAATGCTAGGAAGAAACTGCATCAACTAACGGGCAAAATAACCAGCTAACATCATAATGACAGGATCATATTCACACATAACAATATTAACCTTAAATGTAAATGGGCTAAATTCTCCAATTAAAAGACACAGACTGGCAAGTTGGATAAAGAGTCAAGACCCATCAGTGTGCTGTATTCAGGAGACCCATTTCACATGCAGAGACACACATAGGCTCAAAATAAAGGGATGGAGGAAGATCTACCAAGCAAATAGAAAACAAAACAAAGCAAAAAAGCAGGGGTTGCAATCTTAGTCTCTGATAAAACAGACTTTAGATCAAGAAAGATCAAAAGAGACAAAGAAGGCCATTATATAATTGTAAAGGGATCAGTTCCACAAGAAGAGCTAACTATCCTAAATATATACGCACGTAATACAGGAGTACCCAGATTCATAAAGCAAGTCCTTAGAGACTTACAAAGAGACTTAGACTCCCACACAATAATAATGGGAGACTTTAACACCCCACTGTCAACATTAGACAGATCAATGAGACAGAAAGTTAACAAGGATATCCAGGACTTGAACTCAGCTCTGCACCAAGTGGACCTAATAGTCATCTACAGTACTCTCCACCACAAATCAACAGAATATACATTCTTCTCAGCACCACATTGCACTTATTCTAAAATTGACCACATAGTTGGAAGTAAAGCACCTCTCAGAAAATGTAAAAGAACAGAAATCATGACATATCAAAATGATATGTTTATGGAATACAGCATGGTGTTTTAAACTATGTATACATTGTGGAATAGCTAAATTGAGCTAATTAACATATGCATTACCTTATATTCTTACGAATTTCTGTGTGTGTGTTGAGAACACTTAAATTCTACTCTCCTAGAGATTTTCAAGTATAAACTACAAGGTTATTAACTATTGCCACTATGTAGTTGGATATACCTCTTTAACTTACTCCTCCTAACTGAGATTGTGTCTTTTGACCAACATTTCCCCACTCTTCCCCTCCTCTGTGCTTGTAACCACCATTCTACTCTGTGAGTTAAACTGTCAGACTCTTCACTGCCATACTATACTGTATCCTTGTGTCTCAACTTTTGTCCATCCCATGATTTAACCTATCCTCAAGAAATTCCAGGACAGATTTCTAAAATGACAGCAAGACATTATGTCATTTACATTCTCCATACAAGTACAGTTATGTTTTATATCTTTCTTATGCTGTATCAGGCTTAAGCCATAATTAGTGCCCTCTAATAATAGCAAACTTCCCAAATGGTAAAGGAAGCCATTACAGTTAGTTAACACAGCCATTTCCTCTGTTAGAAATAAATGTCCCTTTATCTGACATTAAAAAAATCAATATGCTGAATGCCTCTCTCCAAGAATCCTGGTTCAACCAGTAACTCTGAAAATTAAACTCAAATCTTGCCAGACAGCATTTTGTAGCAAAATGGAAATGGGTATAAAGTACTACCAAGTGACCTAAATGCCAGACCTTAGTGATATGATCAACCCCCAAGCAGTGGCACATCTAAGACCTCGGATTCTCCTGGTTTCCATCTTCAGGTAACAGCTCTTTCCACTCGCAGATATCAAACGCACACACACACACACACACACTCACACAAACACACACGCACACACACACAAAGGCTGGCTGGCAGGCATAGTAAGGGAAATCTTGTGAATTTCATTTATGTTTAAAATCTTTTCATTACTTGTTATTCTTTGCCACTAGAGGCCCTGTCTCTAGATACAACATCCTTGAGATTCCCAGAGCCAGGCCCAGAATGGATGCTCTAATGCCTCCCCTGTATAGGTGCAGGCCTAATGCCCAGCACCTGCCCAGGGCTGGTCACACAGAACCCTCAGCTTAGGCTTTTTCCACCTCGCCACAACTGATATTTGAAGGCTGCTAATCTTTTATTGTGGGTGTCTGTCCACTGCATTGCATGATATTTGACCAAGTCCTTGGCTACGACCCACCAGATGTTAGGAGTACCCCCTTCCCTAAGCTGTGACAACTAGAATGCCTTCAAACATTGCCAAATGTCACCTGTGGTCAAAATCACCTCCAATTAAGAACTACTGCCCTGAATCAACAATTGGCAAATCAAAGCAACCAGGGCCCAGAAGGTGTTTTAGCAACAGGCTGCATTGCTGCCTGTTCGTATGTTTCCAAGTCTCAGCAGTTTTTACTCAGAGGGATGTCAGATGTCTCTGAGTGGAGGAAACAAGACATACTTCAGCACAATTAAGATGAAAAAGTGTTAGATCCACAGGTTCATGACTGAACACTTAGTTGGTCAGAATGAACTACTGAAGAATCATGTAATCATTATATTTCTAGTTAAATGGCAGCTAATTTTCCAGAGGAAGTATGATCTCTGTGGGATGAACAGAGTAGGACAGGTGGTAGAAAACAAATGTATTGGTACATATATAAAATGTTTCCTTTTACTCATATAGGAATCCAGGATGGGGCAAGGCATGGTGGCTCATGCCTGTAATCCCAGTGCTTTCAGAAGCCGAGGTGGGGAGATGACTTGAGGTCACGAGTTTGAGACCAGCCTGGCCAACATGGGTTTAAGAATTGGAAAGAGGAAACTGAAGAGTCTACCTGGTCAGGCCTTGCTAGATATACTAACCATTTTTTAGAAAACAAATATCAAAAGTAGTTACTTGGCATGAGAGGAAGAAAGAGAGGAAGTAAGATGGATGACTGGGGAGACAGCCATACTATTAGCTTGAGAGTGTTCCAAAAGAGGCCATCTCTGGAATCACAGATGTCTTGTATTGCAAAGCAGTGCCTGATTCACGCATGCAAGTGGTAATAATCCGGCCTTTCAAAGCCCAGGGGAATCCACCAGTCCACAGGGCCAATGTCCAATTTCCCAGAAGCCCAGCTCAGACCTGAAAGCATCCATGCTGAACCTTTTATGGCCCTCATTTCATTAAATGCTGTGCTCTTGGCTCAGCACGAGCAAGCTCTGGATGTCTTTGCCTTGCCTCCCAAATGTGTAATTAGTCTGTGTTGTGAGCAGCTTACTTTATGCAAGAGTTATGTTTCACATGCAATCATTTTGTCAATTACCAAAACTCAAACAAAAGAGGTTTTTTTTTTTTTTTTTTTTTTAAAGAGTAACTTTTAAAATATATGAAGCAAAAGCCATACCTGGCAATTCTGCCAGGATATTTTATAATAAGCTTATCCATTGTTAATTTTGCCTAAGTAAATTCTAAGAAATTTAAGGTGATGAAACTTTTGTTACAGTTAAATAAATTTTCACAACAATGAAAGGGTAAGACACCCGCAAGACACTTAATTTTGTGAAATTATTTAATCTTCTGAAGAAGCACTGGGTAGCTATTATAAGCATGAAAGGTTTTTGGCCAATTGGATTATATAAAATTCAGAAAGTGGATATTATCCTAGAGTAGGGATCAGAGGCTCATTCCAACAGCAGGGAGGCATTTTATTTTCAATTGTACTTTTCTGAGGGTAAAGAAAAGAAAAAGATGAGAGATGACCAGGCACATGCCAAAGTAAAAGGTGATCTAAGGAGGATCATTTGTATTATACTAAATAGTAAAAGCCATTTCCCTTACTACTGCTGATGTAATCTTGGTGATTTACAAGTAGGTAGATGATCTTTTAAAGTATTTCACCCTCTAGACAATACAGACTATATAGACAATATAGATGATAGACTGTAGATAGACAAAAGACTATATGGATAGATAGACAATATAGACTATATAGTCTAGAGGGCAAAATACATTAGAATACAGACAATATTATATATATTCTATATTGTCTATCTATAGACAATAAAAATAAAAGAATACAGACTATATATGTCTGTATTGTCTGTATAGCCCTATGATCTCTAATATATATTAGAAAACCCACACACATCTGAATTGAACCCTAATTTGTTGAGAGTTAACTCAAAATTCAATATCATGTCACTCATAAAGAAAGGAAAAATGTAAGTTAACGTTGCAGTAAGTAAGAGAAGAGTTGCACAGAGCTCAGTGTAACCAGTTCTGGTATTTACTTTCAGTAAAATAAAACTTTTAAGATATAGGTCATAGTTAGTTCAATAATGTCAATATCTGAAATATATGTCCTTATGTGACTTCCCGAAATCTGTATCTATTCATTTGAAATAATTTTCGACGACAGATATGAGTGAGAAAATTCTAGACATTATTTATAATTGAGACATTTTTCATGTTTTCAAAAACCCATCCCCATGAAAGGGGGTAGATGGAGGAAACTACTAAAAGCAAGAGCTGATCTCCGACTCAACTTACCAAAAACCAATTTTCTTTAAGTAAAGGATTAATCTAATATTAGAAAATAAATATCAGAAAATGGCCATTCCATATTGCCTGTTCAATGTAACATTTAGTCAGTACCTTAATGTAATATTGTACCTTAATATAATATTGAGTCAGAGAGTAAAACTAACAAAAGTAAAACAAGTCAGAATTAAGATTCCTGTAGTAACCCTCTCCCCCTAAATATAGTATATAACCTTGAAAGATCAGAAAATTCAATGGTTTAGTGACACAAACAATTTTTTTCCTTTCCAGATAAAGATTAAAGAAGTAAATATAATATTTTATGTCATGAAAAACAACAAATAGAAATTTTATAATTTAGACAATATGAAATTACACAACAAGAACTTGCTTTGTTGATTTGATTGAGGAACAACAGGACTTTTTGTTTTGTTTTTACTTCTTTCTGTTAAAAGTAGATTAGATAAACCTGATTAGATGTGTCTTAAGTATTATATTTTACATGCAATAATTTAGTGATTAAAATACATGCCATGGCCAGGCACGGTGGCTCATGCCTGTAATCCCAGGACTTTCGGCGGCCAAGGCGGGCAGAACACTTGAGGTCAGGAGTTCGAGACCAGCCTAGCCAACATGGCAAAACCCCGTCCCTACTAAAAATACAAAAAATTAGCCGGGTGGTGGCACATGCCTATAATCCCAGCTACTCAGGAAGCTGAGGCAGGAGAATCGCTTGAACTCAGGAGGTGAAGGATACAGTGAGCTGAAATCGCTCCAGTGCATTCCAGCCTGGGCAACAGAGTGAGACCACATCTCAAAAACAAAACAAAACAAAACAAAACAAAAGAAAACAAAACAAAAGAATGTGTCCTTTTATATGAACATAAGATTCAAGAACAAACAATATGATATAACAATTTAATTACCTTAAAAGGGAGCGTAAGGGGCCTGATCCTGAGAAGTAGCCCATTTGGGAAGCTGGGCCCTTAGGAAAATACTTCCAATATCTTTGCTATCACAAATTCTTTGATGCCAGGCTACCTGCATTTAACATCTTTAAAAGATAGCACAATATCAAGGACAAGAGTGAAACATAAATGACAGTACAGAGCATCTCACTAAAGTGAGCACATGGGCTACGGTGCCTGCTCTACCTACAGACCAGACTTTCACCCAGGAAGCAAGGGTGGCACCAACTGACGTGCAGGTGCCCTCTGCTGTGGACAGTCAATCCACAGGCTGCTGGTGCTTCCCAAGAACGTCTGGCCCAAGGCTGTGCCCATTTAGGGCTGGCTTCAGAAACCAACTATGTCAACCAAACTGGCTCCCTCTAAGACTTGGATCAATCCAATGTCTAATACACAGGCTCTCAGCCATCGCATATGGGGAGAGAATGTGGGTGTCTATGATGAAAAAATCTGGGGAAAAGGTTTTTTTTTTTTATATTTTTTTTTTAGACTTCTTGGAGGCTATTTTTAAAGTTAAAACATATTCAGAGTCTCTGAGAGGGAGACAGAGTATGTAGGGCTTCCTAAATTCCCTGGCCATGAAAACAGTTTTACACGGAGCATGCCATAGAAATTTTCCCTACCATACACTTAAAGGAATGGTGCCTTAGAAAACATAGGGGAGAATCGGCTAGAGGGAAAGGAGAAGAGGACAGAGATACCTTGTAGGTCACCAACAAGGTCTGAGAGATGCCACAGAGCTGCATGATTAAACCTTCCAGTTTCATTATTTCTACATCACCCTTTTGTGTAAATGACATATTTCACAATTAGTATTAAAAACAGAGTATCACAGAAGTGGAGTACGGTCTCATGCTGGTTTTTAAAAGATGCAGAGCAGCAGGTACATTCTGAAATTTGTAGAATTGAGTCTTTATTCCATAAATGGATAAATGATGTTTCATTTCCATATGAGAAATTTCTTTCTCTTTCTTTTGCGGGGGCGGTGGGGGGTTGGATCGGGAAGTGTCTGTACAGAAAGATAATGAGTTATTGGTTATTTTGGTTGAGATTTTAGGAAGTGCAATAGTTATAAAATAAAATCTTAAACCAGTAGAGTAGAAATTTAAGAGTGTTCTACACAGCCACCTCCAGTTTAGGTACATGTGCCATTATTTAGGGTACAATAACTCTCTTAATAAAGATAATATAGCTTTCTTCCCAACTCAAGGATTTTAAAGGCAGGGATTACATCTCAATCATCTTCATTTTCCTTAGAGGACTCAGTAAATGTATTTCACTTTAAGGCTCAGGGAGTAACATTTATTAAATTATGCTTTAATGTATTAACAGTACGACCACAGCCTCAAAAAGAGGCAGTATTTTTGTAGGGGCATGAGGGGGGAGTCTCTGTTCGTTGGTTAAAGCTTCTAAGACAATCAAATGATAAAAGCATAGCCATTTTTACCACATCCTTTTCTCTGATGTTTGAATTGCATCTAATGTGATTCCTGCTGGATACCAATCCCCTTTAGTATGCTGTTAATGATAAATAATTCTAAATTCCAAATAGAGATTGAGAAATCTCAGTGGGTAACAAACACTTAAAATTCACAGTACATGTTCCCTCTTTTAATGAAAAGGTTCTTACCATATATACAACATGTCATTTGTAGATAAAAACATATAATTTGAGTTTTATCTTAATAATTAAATCAATTACTCTGTTAAAATTGTCAGATACAACTGACTATAAATAAGTCATTTAGGTCGTATAGAGGATGAAAAATCCACTAAAATTAAAATGTGAATGTATCTTCCTATCATCATACTACAAATTGAAGGGAGAGGGCAAATCTACTCAGAATTAATTCATAGGGAAAAGTGAAGGAATGTATCAGTCAGCTATTGTCACAAAAATGCTGCATAACAAATCATCCCCAAATTATGATATGCACAATAAAGCATTTATACTTGGCTCGCATATCTACAGGTTGGCTGAGGTTTGGGTGATCTATACTAGGCTCATGCAGGCTTGCCTCCAAGCTGTGAATTAGGTATGTGTCTGCTCCACATATCTCCCATCTTCCTTGGACCACCAGATGCCTGAAGTATATTTATCACATGATAAAAGGAAGCAAAAACAAAATAACCTTTCAAGCATTTGCTCACATGATATCTGCTAACATCTTATTAGCCAAATGAATTCACATGGCTAAGTCCACAGCCTATGGTTAGAAAGTACTCTCCAAGTACCATGGGGCTATGCCAAAAGTATCACTATATAACGCTGCAATTTGAAAGTAAAGAATAAAAACTAATAATCCCATCCACCAACTGGATGTCATTTTTAGGGGGAGGAGGGTAGAACACATGGGACCTATCAAGGGTTAATGATATAATATAGAATTTATATTTCTCTGAATAACATCTTTCCCTTCTCTTAGGTATCACATTTTCTATTTGACACATATTGCTTCTATGCTCTGAACCTTAGAGTAGCTTCTTGGTTTGTGAGATTTTCCCAAAGTAGGGAAATACATAGCCTAGATTCAGGAAAATTCTTCCTGCATGTCCCTGCACTGCTCATGCCAGGTTCTTGAAGGGGATTGTTCAGGTGGCTCCAGAGCCCTAAAATACTGGCTCAAGCTACTGAATATTGTCTTTTATTTCATATTATTCTTCCTCAGTATTCATCTTCCAAGGGTTCCTCTCCCATGCTGTTACATGCATAGAAAAGCAGGACAGGGGTAAGGGAGCAATTTCTATGGCCTTAATTCCTGTAAAATCAGTGTGTAATTACAAGAAGTTTAAAAGTTCAGCACACTTCCAATCAATATTTTGCTAAATGTAGGTTGAGCAAGACTTCTTTCTTCCCTGAACTAATGGATCTTAATTTTCCAACAAAGTTAAGTATGCTTCAAAGACTAAAGAAGGACTATCTCAGTTCAGTTCATGCCTGAGGAATTAATTTTTTCAAATTAATCCATCACAGCCCTGTTTTTACTTGGTGATACATGAAAAAGAAAGACTCATCTAAGCACCACAAGTGGATGAATCTTTTTAGTCAATCATTTCCCTGATGGCGCAAACCCACAATTTTTATGATACTTAATGAAATCATATATAAGGAAAAAAACACATTTCATGTGTGTATATATCAAGTGCTGACATTATTTTCAACTCAAAAGAAATTTCACAATGAAGGGGTAATGGAATTAAGAACTCTTTGCACAGTATTTCAAAATACGCTTTGTGTCTCAGCATATAAGCTGCCTCTTCTTTTAACTATTCCCTGACCTTATCAGCACAGAAACAACCTGTCCTTCTTGGAGCTCCTATTTCACCTGTGTTTTCCCATTCTGATGATTCTCATCACTGTCTTACAATTATTTGCCAGCTGTCTATCTTATTTATTTATTTATTTATTTATTTATTTAGAGACCAAGTCTCACCCTGTTACCCAGGCTGGAGTGCAATGGTGCGATCTCGGCTCACCGCAACCCCTGCAGGTTCAAACGATTCTCCTGCCTCAGCTTCCCGAGTAGGTGGGATGACAGGCATGCACCACCACGCCTGGCTAATTTTTGTATTTTTAGTAGAGAAACATGATTTCACCATGTTGACCAGGCTGGTCTGGAACTCCTGAACTCTCGATCCACCCGCCTCGGCCTCCCAAAGTTGGGATTACAGGTGTGAGCCACTGTGCCTGGCAGCCTGTCTATCTTAACTCTGCTATACAACTGTGATCTCATCAAGGGCAGAAATTAAGTTTAATCCAACTTTGAATCCTGTTTAGCATTCAGCAGAACGTATCATCTAATAAGTATTTGTTATGCGATAACTTCATACATTTTTCGTTGACACTACTCTGCCACAATACCTCTTTGAAATAATGGCATTTAAATTCCCTCCCAAAAGTGACTACTATGTCTTGCATCTTATCTACCAAAATCATAGTTTACAACACCTCTCACCTAAACTTTTTATCATGTTTATTAAAGGAAACTGGAATTAATCAAATGTTACATATACCTTCTTTAACTATTTAAATGGGATTCTCTCCACCTAAAACTCATGTTCTCCCTTTTCCTTGCTTTGCCACCCACCAGCAGACTCTTACTTATCAAATTCCATCTTAATTGTCACCTGCTGTTTGTGGCTCTCATCTAGGTCTTCAAAACACTATACATAATAAAAGTATAGCACTAATCACATTGTATCATGGTTATTTATTATTATATACATCTTTAAGGACTTTAATTAAGGGCAACAGAGACCACTCCATTTTTATGTTTATGCCACTATCCCTTGTCCCAATGCCATGCCTAAGAACAAGTGTATGGTATATATTTTTTAAAGAACATTGTCAACAAGTGCTCCTGCAGTTATTTCTTCCATTGTAGCTCAGTATGCACCATGTTTTCATTAAAATTAGAAAACAGTTCAGAAACTAATTAAGCTTCTAATTTCAATACTTTATAATACCATTTTATAGATTGGTAGTGTCTTTGGTGAAAACAAGATTCACTATAACCACCATCACCATCATAAAATGGTATTTTTGGAATACGAGATAATGTATTTGGCATATCTACAGCAACAAAGTGATTCCCCTTTTTCCATTGCCATAATAGTGCTGAGCATAATCATAACTTGTTTGCACTTTGATGCCCATGAAGGGCTGAGCTATGCAAGAAAATAGCTTGCAAATGTTTCTAAGATCTTACATTTACTTTGGCTCATTTGATCACCATATCCGCTTCTGAGTTTTGATATGGGGTGGAGTAAATCTGTCATTCACTTCTAGTTTATTATGACAGCTGGTGCTATTTGGCAACTACCCTGTTCAAATTAACCCAGAAAAAGCAATTTTTCACATTTAAAACTAAGACTATGTCTACATCAACACCTAAACAATTGATTGAAAAGTTTAAATTTACTCAGTGAGCAAATTCATTTGTTCTAAATAAAACTGAAAAGCCAACTAAAAGTTGCTTTGACAGTTGGTAGTGCTTTTTTTTTTTTTCCTTATATAATGGAGTTGGGAAGCAGTTTGTAAGCAAGCACAAACTAACGTACTCTTAATATATTCAGTATCTCCCAGTTTTTGTCCTTTCAAAACCGTTGTACATTAGGTACAGATAATTCAAAATACTTTTATACTCTATTTCACCCGAAAGAAGAACCAAACTCATAATTCAAATATGCTAAAGACTGTTAAAAGAAACACCTGACCAATTACTTTCTTGTTAAGGTGGTTCTTGATGCCATCCTTTATCCTGGTGGATGTAGAGTTCTTCCCATAATTTTAGCCACATCAAAAGTCGGGCACTAGCTAAACAAATATGTATGATTTATAATGGGAGCCATATTTTAGCAACACAAAACTAGTGGCCTAATATTTAATGAAGACTGTATGTTCAGATGCCTTTTCAATTTAATTGTTTTCTGCTAAATTGTAGAAGAAAATCTCAACCTACCAAAAAAATACTGAGAGATATAACCAAAGAATGAAAAATTATAGATTTATGAATAAGTACAAATCATTTACTAATGTGTTATAATTCGATATGCGTATCTTTTAAAACCATTATTCAGCATAACAGTACACAATGTACTTTGTCTAGATCTCTAACTTCAAACAAAAATATCTGCTAGAAAAAACTGCAACTTCTTAAGAAACATTAATAGTATTCTAAGAATACTGTGTATAAGCAAGACTCATTTTTTTCCTTAATATCCTATTAAGATGATCTCCCATATTCTCTTAAAGAGAAACAGATTTGGAAACTTAAAAAAAAAAAAAAAAAAAAGGTATTCCTTTTATTTTTTTTTTCACTCTCTGGACTATGGTAATTAATGTCTACTCAATACCACGCTCAATCATCTGTCTCCCCTGGGACCATACTTTCAATTAAACCTTTTATTTCATCCAAGAATGCCTGTTCTCATTGACCACTGTGCTTTTTATCTGTGGATTTATGATAATCTAATGCACATCTCCTCACAGGCAGAATGGCCTTATACATCCTTATTGTTCTTATACCAGAAGAGAAGTGAAAAACAAAATTAGCTCCTGCGGAAGCCAGGAAGGAAACTGCATTTGTTTAACACAGCGAGAGGCCTTTCACTACCTGCCCAGTGGCCTTGGCCATTACTCTGCCCTGGCCTCTCAATGTGCTGGCTGCCCCTGGCCTGGCTGTGTGCTTCTGATAAGAGATGCCAACTCCCTTGAGAGCTATTGAGCTGAGAGCAGAGGCAACGGAATCTTTGGGAAATATTTTCAAAGGTTTGTGAAGGAAGTAAGATATTCACATGCGATCAGTATTCTTTTCTGCAAGAAACCCTACAGGTTAAAGAGGAACCTCTGAACTGCTATCTGACAGCAAAAGCTTGGCTTCTTAATAAGTAAGCCACCAGCTTGTTTGCAGCTTTTTGCCTTTACTTTCTTTCCAGCTAGGACACACATGATATGGTTTCTCTTTTAGAAGGGCACAAATAATACTGACATGTTATTAACTTGACCACCATGAAAAAAATTACATTTTTTTACAATCATACTCAGTTATACAGCTGAAGACAAAGCTCTATCTAGTACACTTCTATGTCTTTATGATAGAGAATAAGTCTCTGTTATGTATATCCCAAACATGAACAAATGCAGCAGCCTTCATCTTTAGTTTCCTTGCATGCCTACATAGTACATAAAATAATCAAGTTAATTTTTATATTAAATATTAATATTTATTTATATAATTTATTTACAACCTAATACCAAAGAGGAATTGAGGTGATTGCATCAATAATTACATTGAAATACATGCCCAGTTTTCAACAAGTTGCTAGTGTTGACATAGTCATATTTTTCTAATAGAAGAATCCAGAACCCAGAGCTTTTTTTTTTTTTTATTAAAGGTGGTCAAAACCTTAATGAATAATGTTTGTAATTCATTCATTTTAATGAGTAATGGAAACAAGCTTTAAATAGACAATGACTGTGGCTGTGGGTACAGAAACGGCAATTTCTAGTTAGAAAACAGGCTGATGCCATAAGTTTTTCTGTAAACTTGGTGCCTGCAGGTTGAACCTTTGTTTTTCTTAAAAATACACTAATAAATTTTGGCTACATTTCTCTCTTAGCCAAGAGTGCTTGTTTACTCCATGGTATCTCCAAAACATAAAAGTAAGTAATAGTTTGCATTCTATTGGATGGTTCATATTTAACCACGTTCTATGGGAGAATACACTGAAACCTCCAATTCAGCAATGAAGGATCACACTTCCCTCTGAGCTGGCTATGGCAGTGAAGTCCCTTATGCTACCCACAGCAGTAGTGGCATCAGTAGAGGATTGGAGGAAGGGCTCCATCTGTGCCTACTACTATGGCAACAAGCGTTGCCATGGCAGGGGTCGAAGAGGTAGCCATGAGAAAGATATCTGTTGGCAATCTGTTAGCTCTACATTTACTTAAGATAAGGTACTCTCTAGGTCAAATGTTCCCCAGGCATTCTGAACTATGGAACAAACAAACACTCAGAAGAGAATTCATGCAGCCCATTCCCATTCATATATACAGATCTTTCATAATTTGGGCACTGTCTGTATTGAGTGTCATGCCAAGATTTGATGCACAGAAACTTAGAGGGTATTTTGGAATAGGAAAGAATCTTAAAAGACAATTCAGTTCAATTTCCTCCTTTTACAGATAAGAAAATTCTTCTCCCTCTTTATCGTCAAATTATCTTTTTTGATAATCTTAGTATTTAAATACTAAAATTTAGTTTATCAATCTATACCACCGAACTTCTATTCTTCAACCCCAATTCAGATTGTAGGTGTCTAAGAGAGTAATTCTCTATGTGAGGTGGGAGAAGAGAGGGAGGGGAAAGCACATTCTTCATCTAGGGAGACAGGCGTCCGGCATAAGAGAGAAATGCATGTATATGTCAAGAGCCACAACGTTTTAGGTAAAAATGCTGCTAAACAGCAATGTAGTGGAAAGGAGCATGCCTCTCTCACTCTGAATCTCCAACATTGTATTTGCATAAAAAATAAGAATTTATGGGAAGATAAGAATAAGAATTATTGGGAAAAGAATTTCCCAATAAGAAATTCATGAATGGAATTAAGACTCAGGAAATTAAATGACCATTTGAAACTCAACCATCTACTAACAGTCCTGGGCCAACAACTTGAATCTTCCATCCCTGACCAATGCTTATTCGGCTAAGAACAGTGCACACTCCTACTTCCCTAATCTAACGTGGGAGACTGTAACAATATCGGACTCCATGAATTATATCTCCTTGAAATGTGATTTGGTGCTCTTTCCATACAGACAGGGAATCTATTCCTCCATCTCTGGGATCTTGCCTGGCCTATGACTTGACCTTGTTTTGACCAAAAGGATGAAGCAGAAGTGACAATGCAACTTCCAAAGTTAAGACTTATGAGCCCGACATCTTCTGCTTTTGTTGTCTTGGAGAATGCCATGTAAGGACACTGAACTAGCCTTTTGGAGGGTGGGAGGGCACATGAGGGAGGACCATGGTGTCCCACCCAACAGCTATTAGAGTACCAACTGACAGACACGTGTAAGGAAGGCCATTCTGGACCTTCCCGCCCAGCAGACTCACTGGTTCAATGCAGCTCCATGCATAAGTCTAAATGAAACTGGCAGGAGAAGAAGTCACAAAACCCACAGAACTGTGAGAAATAATAAAACATAATTTTAACCCTTAAAGTGGTGGGTAGTTGGTTAAACCGCAAGAGATAACTAAAACATAGAACTTATAAAGGAGGGCATTAATTTGATTTTAAATTCACATTTGATGGGTTTTTAAAAAATAAATGGTCTTGTTACCGACTTTAAAAGATAGCATAAGTGGTCAACAATATTGTCACTCTAACAAAAATGTTCCTTTCTGTTCCTTTCCTTCCTTTTCCTCAGTTTTCTTTCCTGCCTTCGGAAAGATGTTTGTTACTCATTCTTTGTCCACATTTCTGGAAGTTTTTTCTCTTCTTGCTTCTTTGAATCTATCTAGGGGCTGACCAGAGTCCCACCTCATAAATGAAATCCTTCATGATTTTAAAGTCCTTTGACTTTTAAAGTCTTTTGACTTTAAAGAACTTTAATTTCTTCCTCTTTATTACTTTTATGTCCTTATTAGCCCCTGAACCTCTTCCTTAAACTCGTGTAACTATTTTTCTTTCATTAGCTTTCCCTACTGACAGGTACCATGCTATATTCTTATATTGTTTCTCTAATACCACTTAGCATGATCTATGCACTCCTGGAGTTAAAGAATCATGTTTTAGTACATTTTAGAATACCCACTGCATGGAACAGCATCTAGCAAAAATAAACATTCAATAAATATTTGATCAGCTAAACTGGGAACAGTAGGTGTTCAGTAAATATTTGTTGAACAATTGATTCCTGTCCTCTCCAATGTGGACCCAGAAAAAAGGGAAATAGAGGTGGAAGATGGCAATTCTTCTGAACATCAACCTTTCTTTGATTATCATAGAAGAGAAACATTTGATTTTGGAGAGATAGAGTGAAAGTAAATCAAGGTTAAGATGTTTTGGCTCGCTGTTTTTCTGTTGTGCTGTTTTTTGTTTGTTTGCTTTTTTGTTCATTTGTTTCTGTTTGTTTTTCTCCTCCAGTGGGAGTCAAGGGTCTAAAGATGAAATATATAGCTGCTGGGAAGGAGAGAAGGGAGAAAGCCAGCTCTTTCAAGTCACGTGGAAAGTCTGTAACTTACCTGTAGGGCACTAAGGCCGGCGTTTCCATAAGTCAGGAACTATAGGCTCCAATATTTATGGGATGGATGTATAGCATAGGCAGCTTTGCTGTTCTCAAAGCTGATACCTTTCTCCATTCTACTGCCATCACCACCATCTTCAATGGTATTTAATGTAACTTAATGTAATATACTATTATGTCCACCACCACCTGGCATAGTAAATACGCTCTGTATAGTTGAGAAATACATGGAGGGTTATTTATTTCTAGAAAGGTATGATGGGAGGTCAGAAGCAAGAATGGAAAGAAAAGGAGGAAGGTAAAGGGGAGAAAGAGGAAATATAAGAAAATTGAAACAACATTTCAAGTTGTTAAACAATCTTTTTTTTTTTGGTGTGGGGGGGTGGTGCTAAACCTCTAAAAAATGCAGAGAATTAATTACAGAAAGACTAGGTGATAAAAGTCCTTCATATAACTCAATAAGTGGCCAGGAAACATAATTGAACTCATTTGTAATTGAATATCCTGCCATCTGGGGCAGATTTTAAGAAGGGTAAACTTAAAGAGACATAACAATATTAAATGTTCTTTTGTCTTTTTAACATATGGGATAAAACATTCTTTTTAAAGAGTGAGCTGCGACTGTGGTGGGGCTTCATTTAGGCAGCAGCAAGAATTGACTCGTATGTGATGTGTACTTGAACATCTTAATTTAAATAATTATAATATCTTAAAGAAAAATGCATCTTAACCCCTGCGATGTTTGATTGTATCTGACAGGTTCAGTAAAAGGGCACCTATCTACTGCTGCATTATGCGTCATATGTTCTGCACACTCATTAAAAATAATGAGAACATATTTAAAAGTCATTGCCCAGAGAATCTTTGGGGACGGGGCAGGAGAAGGAGTAAGTGGCAACAGATTGTTATTTAAGTGTCTATCTCTGTTTTATCAGCCCTTAGGAAAAAGAAGAAAAAAAAAAAGGTGATCTTAAGCTGATATCCTTTAATGATAAAGATCACACATTTTCCTGGAAAAACAGGCAGATGAAACATGTTCAGACTTCTAACTATACTCTCAAAATGAGATGGACTGTAGTGGCAATTTCACATGTGTGGTATTTACTTTGATAACAGCTAGAAAAGTCAACCACCATCAATTAAGGCAGTATTTTTTTCCCTAATCTTTAAGTATCCTTTACAAAATGAACACATTTCCTTATCTTACACCAAATGTACCCTAACAAATGTACTGATCACAGGCATCGAGGCAATTAAGCAAATCGAGGTTGTACCCTAAGTTTTGTAACAAACTTCTTATCCAGCTTGCTCCAAATCAATAGCTGGCCTAAATTACTGGTAACATTTGGCTAACTGGGTAATAAGAAGGATATAGTAGGTAGTTGGTTACCATATGACTTTTTCTGAGCTGTTTAAATATATATATTCAGAAAGTTCTTTTTCTCCAGCCTCCAGAAGCCTAATCATAGCCACAGTGGCCACTAATAACACGTATGTCATGCACCATGAAAATGAGGCCAAATCTCATAGCTCTTCACTGCTAACCTTGCAAGACAATGTATTTAGGCCCCAGTTTTCTGAAATATCATGAGAGCTTTACAGCATAGAACACTCCTTCTTCCACTACCTTCCAATCTCCAACAAAAACCGTCCTGTGATAAAAGCCATTAAGTATGTACTTTCTGACACCTGGAAGCCATATGACCTGGCCAAATCACCCTGCACTTCCTCCATCTGTTTTAATAATGCTGAACCACAGCATTTATCATCATCTATTTTATCAAGACTAGATTTTGCTGACAATAGTTCAGTAGAATTCTTCCAGATATAAGTACTTCCTAGGGAGTAGCAAATGACCATTAATCCCTTGGCCTTGTGGGCTATTGAGTACATTCAAAAAGCTGGCCACAAATAAGGACCCAGTCTCTGAGCACATTGCACAAGTGAGAGAAGGTACAGTGTTTACCTCAGTGAGGTGGAAGTCTTACTTAAAAGCTATTTCTGACTTTGTTTTTGAGACAGGGTCTCACTCTGTTGCCCAGGCTAGAGTGCAGTGATCTTGGCTCACTACAGTCTCTACCTCTCTGGGCTCAGATGATCCTCCTGCCTCAGCCTCTCAAATAACTGGGACTACAGGTGTGTGCCCCCATGCCTGGTTAATTTTTGGGTTTTTTTTTTTTGTAGAGATGGGGTTTCGCCATGTTGTCCGGCCTGGTCTCAAACTCCTGGGTTCAAGCAATCCACCAACCTCAGCCTCCCGAAGTGCTGGGATTACAGGCAGGAGCCACCACAGCCAGCCATATTTCTGATTTTGACAATGTAAATGCTGATAAGGGGCAATGTTTCCATGTCTCACTTTCATCTTTAAAATGAGATAAATGGAAACTAAGCATAGTTGCTTTGTGATAGTTTAAGCATCACTTTCCTAGAAGCTGTGAAATCTCTAACTTGAGTCCAACCATAGTAGAAGGGTAGACACTGGAATATTGTCCATGTAAGGGGTCAATGGAACATACCTTACCCTATAGCCTCCAATAGAGGTGATAAGAGGAAAGGAAGAAGGGAAATGGGTATAACTGCAAACAAATACCAACAACCCAATATTCCAAGTCTCTGCAAAGTACCTCCTGTGATATGTGTCTGAATCTACAAGTTACAAGGTGGCACGTAAAAAATTTTGAGCACAATCAAATTGAGTGTGGAAATTTTAAAGCACAATCGAGTTGGACCTGAGAAAGTCAAGTACAATTGAGTTTGCCTAAATGAATCAGGGGTAATTGAGTTGGGTAACTGCATTGTACTCAGCACTGGCCCTTTGCCAAAATGAGGGGCACATGGCCAAAAAGGCACAACTCAAATGAGCTTAAAAATTTTCACAGAATATTTTTCCAGAACGAGAAATTTTTCACAGAATAAGAGACATAAAGTTGAAAATTTGATCACTGAAGCTAGTCAATTATAGCCACTAAGTTATCCTACAGGCTTCATGTTCTTTATAATGAAAACTTGAGTGAGCATCAGAATTATCTGGCAGGCTTGTTGCAACACAGATTTTCTAAGCCCACCTCCAGAGTTTCTGGTTCAGTAGGTGTGGAGGGAGCCTGGCAATCTGCATGCTTACCAAATCCCCAAGTGATGCCAAGACTGCTAGCCTGAGACCACACTCTGAGAACCATTGTTCTAATTATTGCAGCCCAAATTGAAGCATTTAAAATACTTTAACACGATACTGTAAAAATACTTCTAACATTTCAAATTATAACATGATACTTATGGCTTTCATATGTCTTTACAAGTAAACTGTACAACTAGATTGTGCAAATGTCATCATGGTAACTTAAACCACTGAAGCTGTCATTTATGTGAAAAACTATCCTAACCCTCACTGTTGCATGTAGCTGTAATCAGAAATTGCTATTGCTCAGAAATCTGAGAAAATCCCTGCATATATATTTTAAATTTGGTTTAAGAGAATTGTACAGGATAATAATATACTGAATGCAGACTAGATACAGATTAGCAGTAACGGCTCATTTAGCAATACCTTTCCCAGCCTTCCATATCACCAGCTTTAGTAATGCATAGCTTTCATTCATTCAGTCAACAAATATCCACTGAGCATACACTGTGCTCTAGGCACAGGAAAAAACAAGGATTAATATGATTCGGCACTCACTGTGTGTCAGCAGCTGCACACAGTTAATTCTCACACAACCCTACACGGTAGGTGTTGCTTTTATCCTCATTTTGAACAAATGAGGAAATTGAGGCACTGAAAGGCTGAATGAAATTGCAAAGCAGGGATTCACATCCAGACCATGAGATTCCCGAATGTAGCGTCTTAAGGACTATTTCTTTATAGTTCTTAAGGTCTACTGGAGAAATTGTAATATTGTGTGATTCGGGGGCATGCTAAGGTGTACCCTTAATATGGATGGAAAACTAAGTAAAGTTCCATAAACTAGACCTGGGGGCTCAAGGAAGCTTTGCCTAAGCAAATGACCTATAGGTAGATATCTTAAGGAGTTTTGAGGTAAAAAAGAGGAGAGGAGTGTCCTCCCTTTCAAAGATGAAGAGTTTGGAATGAGAGTAGAGAGTAGTGGAAGAAAAATGCCGAGGCTCACTGGCCCATAAAACAGCTTGGGATTCATGAAAGTCATACAACTCTAGGATAATAATAGTTGTTTTCTCCTGCCAACCAGTAATGATATCACAACACATCCAAACTCAAAACTTTGGAATTATTGATATTTCTCACTCCTTCACTGCCACATCTACCAGTTGCCAAAACCAAAATTTTCTACCTCAATTTTCTTCTCTCCATTCTTAACAGGTGGGAAAACCTAATCTGTGCATTTAATATCTCTCATTCAAATAAGCAATGGTTATAATAACAAGGAGCATTTGTTAAATCCCATTCTCTCTGCCCCATTGTAAGCATTTTACATGCATCTCATTTAATTCTAACAACTAGTCTCTTGGGTAGACACTAGTCTAGTCCCCACGTTATGGATGAGGAATGGAGGCTCAGGGAGATAACTTCATCAAGGCCATTTAATCAATAAGTGATAGAAAAACGCTCAACCCAGGTATGACTGATTCCAGGTCCCAAGCTCCTTACTGGTACCCTCTAGTGAATTACAATAAGCTCTTAATAGATATCCTAACATCTCTTTGTCCCTCCAAATGTATTCAAAATAGCACTACTTCTTATGTTAGTCTCCTGCTCAGTAATCTGTCAAACTGGGCTGCTTACTGTCTTCTTGTACTTTTGTACTTTCTAATCTCTGAGTAACTGAAGAGAGTATTTCTTTTGCCCATGTGGCTCTGTATCTTGAAATTCTATTCAATTCTCAAGTCTCTTTTTCAAATGCTGTCATGTTCTTGAAGGTTTTCTTGGTTCCTGACATCCTTTGAATCCCCATAACAATTTATTTGCTCATTTGATCCACTTAGCACTCTTCTTTTCTTTATGGGCTAGAAGCTCCTTGAAGACAAGACACATCTTCAGATAAAGCTTCTAGCTTCATCTCTGGAAGTTCACGTTGCAGAGCCTTGACTAAGATTCAGTACATACTGGTTGAAAGAAAATGCCGTAAGAAGAAAATGGAAATTATTGTAGGGAAAAGCTGAAATAGAAACTCTATCTTAACAAGGACTTCATCATAAGACATGAACTGTGTTACTTGGAGAATACATAAAATATAGCAAGGCACTTTGGATTTTGCATAATTATTTAAATTCCAAAACATATCTCATGCACATTAGTTTAGGTAGAAAAGTCATTTTGAAATTATCTTTCAATTTCTGCTACTTATCCACAAATAACTGCTATAATATTCATTCTTCCTTAAGTATCTCAGTTAATTAAGCATGGAATCATTTGAATCAAATAGCCAAAGGGAATGAAATAATATATCAGTTAAATGAGGTTCATCTAAGATTTCAAACCAAAATTCTATAATTTATGATGCTAAATAATTTGACATTTCAAACCATGAAGACGTTGGACTACATCTCGCATGCTAAGGTAGTCGCAGGGACAGGTAGCTACAACAGTGTTGGACTACACTAAGCTCAGCAACTGTTAAGGAGGGCTCCACATGCGTGTGCATCATTTTTTCTCAGCAAAAGCAATATTCCTAAGTGAAGGTCAAAGCAGCATGACAAACATGGCTAACTTTTGGGTTTCAATCATACCAGGCAGGAGAAACTTGCTTGCTTGAAGTGTAGTTAATCTCACTTGCAGAGGCCAGCATCAAATATCAAATAGCAGGCAAATTTGGCAGGTAGAAATTATAAATACATTTGAAATTTTTTTAGCACATTTTACCCACCACGGGTTGCTGTGATTTTCAGGATGATTTAGAAATAAGGCAGCAGGTCAGAAAATGAAATGTTAAAGAAGTTAACAAAGAAAGGACAGAATCTTCCTTTCTACCCAATAAAAAAAGAAGGCATGCACATACATGCACATGTATACACACATACATAGAGAATAACTTTCTCCTTCTCTCTCTAGCTCTTAAAGAAATGAAGCCATGAAATTAACAGAAAAACTTCAGTTTTTCAGGAGCTTTCTTAAGTGGAAATATGGTTTTATCTGACATTTAGCATAAGAAAGAACTTCAGGTATCAGAGATAGAAAAGAACTTGTAGATCACATCTCTTACAGAACTGACCAAACCACCAACTGATTAACTAGCATAGTTTTCATTTCAAGTGTAGACACAGACAGAGCAGTTTAGCCTTCAGATTCTAAATCTATTACCAAAACTATTCTCAAAGCACCTTCTGCAAAAATGTTCCTTATGTGAACACCTCTTCAGTAAACTCTCACCCAGTCAGGGGGTGAGGACACCAAAGGATCTTTCAGAATGGGATTCTGGAAAGATTACCTTTGAAACACCATTCTTTTGGTAAAGATACTAGAAACAGCTAAATAGTTGTAATGTTATTATATAAATTCTTCTCACTTGATTTTCAACCCTGTCTGCCCCAGATGGAAAGAAGGTTGGCTGAATGTGTTGTTAAACTTGTGATGTTAATCAATTGCTCAGGAAGAACGACACAAACTAGAATGTAGGAGTTCAGCACAGTTCTTTTAGGTGGCAGGTCAGGCGAAATGACCAGGAAATGGATACCATGGTCTTTGGAATGACAGAGTCACATCCAAGAGACGATTCTATATTGGGACTTCCTGATTAACTGCTGACCACACGCTCCCTTAGCTTAAGTTTTAAGACTTTACAAGAAGCTAACGAGAACAAGGAAGTAAGGAAGACTGAAGTGTCAGAAACTAGGCAGGGCAGTGCTGTTAAGAAGGTACAGAGCTCGCAGAACAGCAATGCTTAACAAAAGAGGACAGTTTCTTAGAACAGGAAAACAATAAACACAGTTTGTTTTCCTCAAAGGAGATAGAACAAGACAAAAGTAGGAAGTGCTGTCCTTCCTTCATCCTGCCAGATTTTCAATGGAAAGTCAAGTGTGTACATCAATCATGATAAGGAAGAAGAGACCAAAGTGATATCATCTTGAAGTTTTTGAAAGGAAAACACAAAGATGTGTCACATAACACACTTCTTTATTTTGCCCTTTCAAACAGGCCAGTGCATGCCACACTATGAAGTAATTCCCACTGAAATAGCCCAGCACGTGCCAAACATCACATCTCTTTAAACTTCCTGCAAGGTTCTTGCCTCTTGGCATTCGAGGCAGGGATTTGGGCTGGAAAAAGAGTGCCTTTCCTTATTTCTTCAATACGAAGACTGTGGGTCCACACGACTTGGGTGCTTATACACCTCAAAGGCCCTTGCTTTGCTATCGTGATAAAGAAAATTCCACATTATTTGGATGGTTGACTGTCAACTATATTTGAGAGTCTAGATATTTGCTAGAAAGTTCTAAAGGAATGAATATTAAGCATATACCCTCTAAATTTAGTATAGAACTAGAAACAATGAGAAGAAATAATTTGCTTGCACTCATAATCTCACAGTTGCACAGTTAACTCAATACGCTCCCTGGTGGACTTGGCCTATGTCATTCTGGGATAGAAATCAAATTTCACTAAATTCCATTAAATGAGAGTAAAATAATACATACAGCTGCCTCCCTTATCAATTTGATTGGTTATAAAAATGCTTGTAATTCAGTATTTTGGATCCCAGAATACATTATGAAATAATAAAAAATAAAACAATCATTGTTCAAAAATAGTGGTTAATTCCAGGCAAGCCTGCACAAATCTATCTACCCTGTAATATATCTAGAGTATAGAATTGTATTTACACTACTACAGAAGTGGTCTTTTATTAGAAAAAAAATTATAGCTAGCATATTTTCAGAACTTACGATTAGTCAGAAACTATGCTACGAGCTTTGTCTGTATTATCTCATTTAATCTTCACAACAATTCTCACAATACAGATGAGGAAACAGCCTCTGAGTCATGTTCCAAACTGATCTACATCACACAGCTAGTAAGTGGTAGATACAGAAGTTGAATTCTGGGATTTGAACTCCAGAGACCATGTTAAATGTTATTCCAGTTGCTAACGTAAGATGTAATTGTCTTTGATGGGGAATGAATTCAGAGTTTTAAACTGGGATAAATCAGCATCCCTTACCTGGGGGAGGGGCAAAGCTTCTAGGAAGAAGGTATTAACTGTGGGGTTAAAAATTCTAGAGGTCATATGGGAGAAGGGTATAAGGAACTACTAGACAGAAACTGCAGGCTCAAGGGTTTAAGTTCCCAGTTGGAGTTCTATTGTTGGGTTCTTCTGCATGCTAAGGGGCTGGCTGAAATATTTCTGTTTTTATGCAGGGTTTTATTTCTTTCAGGACTACAGTTCAATGGAATACACAGTCAAAACTTCTTTCTTTGCTCTCCTATCTCAGAAACAAGCACATAGTTCCACTGAGAATTTTGGAGAGTTTTTATTTCTAGCAACCTAAATATCAGACAAGAAATGAAAGGGCTTCTTGCTGTGCATACACACACTGCCCCCTTTTTTATTGTTTCTTTTCACTTTGACCCTTGTAGAGAAAGATCGAGGTCTTTGGATAAATAACAGATTGAAAGAAAAATCCATCTGTATTTTAGAAAAAAAAAAAATCCAGACTCCAAGTTTCTGCATAATTTCTCTAGTAAGTATGAGGAGATGAGACAGACATTCAGGATTCTACCTTTCAAACGGTTGGGTATGGAGGAGTCAAGTAGAGGAATGGAATTGGGGACTGTATCTGCATGACTCTGATGACTTTTTTTTTCTTATTTTCCCTATTTTATTACGGATCTCCCCAGAGTATACAATAAGGAAAGGGAAAAAATGGGTAAGATGATGGGAAAGAGAAGGAAAGGGAGAAAGAAAATTCCATGCCAAGGAAACTTGGAGGTAAGTGATCCTTTTGGCAGGTATTAAGGAGCATTAATATATAAGACAGGTGATTTGACAAGGTTGTAGACTCAAACATAAATATAAATATATGTAACAGAACGGTAGGATCAGAGAGACAACTTAGAGCTTGTGTAGTCTTATTTAACCTCAATCAGGAAACTTTTTCTAGAGCATCTTAGACAGTTGGCGAGGCAAGCTCTGTTTAAATATTCTATCTAACCCATTTCCTTCTTGGACAGGTCCATTAAAGTTCTCATAACATTATCCTCTTCCAACCATTTGTTTTGGAACAAGCTCAATGAGGGCAGGGAGTGAGTCTTAACTATTTTTGTATCCGCAGAACCTCCAACTTTGTACACAGCAGATGCTTAGTAAGTGGTTGAGTTAATGCATACGTTGATTAATGGGTACAGACTGTCTGAAGAAACAGATTAGGTCTACCTTCCAATCCATACAATAACTCTTTACATATCTGATAATAATTGTCCTGTCTCCTAATATTTTTCTTCTTCAAGTGAAATATCATCAGTTCTGTCAACTAATCCTTACTGTTCTGATAACCTAACTCTGGGAACCTACATGTGCCTTTGTCAATTCTTACACAGATTCAAAGGACATAACAAGGAATAAATACGAGTCCTTTTATCACATTTGTTTCTATTTGTTATTAGCTATAAAATCCCTTTTGAATTTTCTTTCTTTTTTTTTTTTTGAGACAGAGTCTTGTTCTGTTGCCCAGGCTGGAGTGCACTGGCGCAATCTTGGCTCACTGCAACCTCTGCTTCCCAGGTTCAAGTGATTCTCCTAAGTAGCTGGGACTACAGGCACATGCCACCGTGCCCGGCTACTTTTTGTATTTTTTAGTAGAGATGGGGTTTCACCATATTGGTCAGGTTTCGAACTCCTGACCTCAGGTGATCCACCTGTCTCGACCTCCCAAAGTGCTGGGATTACAGGTGTGAGCCACTGCACCTGGCCCCCTTTTGAATTTTCTATAGCCTTCTTAAAAGCACAATTTCAATAAAATAAATAATATGTATTTATTGTAAAAAAAGAAAATGAAAACCTCTCATAACTGATATCCCAGATGTATCTTCTTCTAGTTGTTAACAAGTTTTAAAATGTAATTTGATGATACTGCACACATAATTTTATATCCTACTTTTAAATAAAGTATTCGATTATGAACATTTCTCATGCTATCATCAATTTTTTACAGAAACCATTTTAAGTACTTCTATATTTCACTGGCAAGCTATCTAGTTATTTATCTAACCAATGCCTTATGGTTATACAGGACCCAATATATCACTACAATAGATAGGACTTTAGGGGAAAAAATCAATGTACATGAATTTTTTCCACATCTTTGATCATCAGTTTAGGACAGATTACTTGAAGTCTAGTTACTAGGTCTAAGAGTATACATTTTTAATAAGGCTTTTGAACTCATCTTTCTCAAGATGTCAATCCCAGCCCTCAAGAATAGGTTAAATACCCTTGTTTTATGTTATCATGGCACTCTGCATCTTCCCTTCATAATCTTCATCGCCATTTTGAACACCTGGCTATCTTTTTATTTCCTGTTAGACTGTAAACTTCATTAAAGTAGGTCCACAAATTATTTTGCTGACTGTGTTTTGCCTAGGGCTTAGCACACATCACATATTCAATATATATTTTATTGAATTAGTGGCATACTGTTGGATCATTGCTTATTGCTGAAGGTGTTTGAATCTGTGCCCTGGAAGCACTGCTTACATATACCCACTGGCTGTGTCAATGTCCTAAAAGTGTGATACCCCAAATGGGGTAAAATACCCTGAGTGTGATTCAACTTTGGTTATGAATGAAGTCTGTGACTTAGAACTCGTTTCTCAGCTATAATGAGTTCATTGAGTGTATTAAGCTTGGCATTAAAAATTCAGTGAGATTGAGATCTGAACATTACCAACTCTCGGGGCAGAAAATGTCCTTCTTGGCGGGCAATGACCAGCGATGCTGTCTCCCCCTGCTTGGTGCTCCTGAGCATGGCCACAAGCTCTTCCTGGGTTCTTCCGGTGACATCTCTCCCATTTACCTAATGAATAAAATCATATAAGCAGCCACAATCACAGTACTTGTTATCTCCTTCTACACTACATAGTTTTGAAAACAAGAAGCAAATGGGCTCCCATACTTGAGGAAGCTCTGAAAAGATAAAGACTAAATACGTGGGCAAAAACCAACAATGTTTCCCATAATGCATCATCATTATGATGCTGGATGAACTCAGAATCAGTAATTAATATCAGCAGTTTTTCCTAAGACATCAGATTTTTATGTGGGGAAACTGGACTGATAGATACCAGAAAATGATTCTGCTTAAGGTAGAAGGCAGATTTCAAAGGCTTACTTAGTGCCATTTTCTGCCTAATTCAACAAGCAGAGCGAACCATGATCACAAGGTAAATTTCTCTGCAAATACGAATCTAGCGATAGAATCCTGCAGTTTTTAAATGTATTTAGAAAATTATAGTCACCAGATTATCATAGATTACTGGAAATTCTAATTTGGAGCTACATTAGTCATTTGGTGCATCTTCTTTCATGATCTAGAACAATATGAAAAGCAAAAGTGTTGCTTCTAATGAAGATGATTGCTTCAAAGGTAAATGGACAATATATAATTATCAAGACAATAATGTCCTCAGACAAAAATAAATGAAAACAAACAGCCACCCTCTTGCTTTTGGTATCCCAAACATATCTCTCTGCAAAATCCCTTACAGCTGTTTTCATTGCTATCCTAGCACAGATGATAGAGATACGGACAAAGCACAGAATGACCTGAGATACTCTGGCTTGTCCTGGCCAAGTTTGAAAAGACTATTATAAAGACTTTTTAACTTTTCAGCCCTAAATGAACACATGTTGAATTCTTAGATTCAATCCAAATTTCACAGGGACCTAAGAGGTAGAAGTAAGAGAGGTAAGATCAGAAATGGTTTTCATTATCATTTGGCTCCATATCACTGACCTTACTAGGGATTTACAAAGTTAGACTCCTCATTAACCAGTTCTATACTTAAAGTTCTTATCTTGTCTATAAGTAATAATTTTTAATATATATTAGGCTCAAAATAAAAATATTAATATATTTACATATATTTCAATGCAATTAAATGGCATTATTTAAATGCCAAGAAATATTTTCATACAACTATTAATTCCAATTCTTACCTCCAAAATTCTGTCCCCTGATTGTAGGCGGCCATCTTTTATTGCTGCTCCCTTTGGTAAAATGTTTTTTACAAAAATGGGACCAGGACCATGTATGGAAGAGTCTCTGGTAACCACAGTGAAACCAAGTCCTTCAGGGCCTAGCGTATAAGAACAGGAAAATGTATAGTCATCTGAGTAATATTATATTCAATTTTACAGTAAGATCTACCTAATTTAGACTAATACAGAATCAGCAAAATATTTACATTCTGAGACATTTTAAATATGCTTCAGTTATTTGGGTTTCAAATGCAGATTATAGTTCCTGACAGGCCATGACGGTATCAAAGTGAACTTAGGGCCCAATCCAGATGTGTAACACTTTGGCTTATTCAGGTTCTAGAAGAAATGCACATGTTATCCAGATGCCCAGGAGATTGATTTCTCAATAAACCATAACCTGACTTCATACTTTCTGAGAAGCAAAAGGCCATTTGACTTAAGTTCTGTTAGCCTCTTAAATGAGCTGGACAACCTGTGGCTGAGCCCTCTACTTGTGGCTCAATTCCCCGTACTGCTGCATCCCACTGTCTGGTCAGCAAGCATCTTGCTGCTCCTGTCCTGTCCTCTTGCATCTCCAATTTCTCCCTTCTCATGTATTTTTTACTCAGTCTAAAGGTATGCTCAGATTTCTCTACCCTGAAGGATCCTTACTTCCATCTTACTCCTTCTTCCAGCTTCCATCACCAGTGAGCTACCCATGACCATCTCCATTGGTCTAGCTTTGATGATTCCCACCATTTTCTTGAAATTGACTCTCTCTTTGGTTTTCATGTCTTTATTTTCTGATTATTTTCCTATCTTTGATCACATCACATCCATCATTCTCTCTAAATCTTAGCCATTATCCTGCCATGAAGCCATAGATGTTCCCCAAGGATCTGTCCTGGACCAATTTGTCCCCTAGACTCCCTGCCTTGGCCAGCTCCTGCATCCAAATATATCTTCCAGTGAAACAGACCTACATCTTTATGGCTGTAATGTCTGTTTCTGATGTCAGCTTCCTAGAAGTCATCATGCACATTTCAAACTTCACTACGTACCTCCCTCTCCAATCCAGATTCTGACCTTTTCAAATATCCTCATCTACTTAAAATTCTAATTTCTAGCAATGACATCTCCATTATGCAACTTGATCTGGCTGAAAAACTTCAGCAATCACTGTAATTCTTCTCTTTTTTCCTTCCTACAACCAGTCATTTATTAAGGCATGCCTAGTATGTTTCCACCTTTAGACAGATGCAATGCACCCTTTACTTAACCTTTGTTGTTTGGCCTTGTCTTCAGTGTATCTTTTTGCTGTCAGATTAATCTTGCTAAAGTACAGATGTGACGTCGTATCTTTCATTTTTGCATTCAAGGCTTTGTAATACATTTTTAAGGTGATTCTGTGTCTGATTCATTTTTCTATACCCAAAGCACCCAAATCTGTGTCTTCCACATAGCTGGATCATTTGAACAAAAAATACAACTGAGGCATTTAAATAAAAAAACTGATTGATAAGTACACTGAAGTATTTTTATATGTACTAGTCAATGCATTTTATTCCCAGAATAGAATTCTTATAGGTGAATGAAGTTTTGATCAGAGAATCTTTCCAGAATTGTTTTCATATCCTAATTAAAGATACATTATTTGTTTCCGAAAGACTTTTATAGTTTTTCTAAAACTACCTTGTGACCATAAATTCTCTATTAATTCAGACAAGAATCTATAAGATCTTGGTTTCTTTTGAATTGTCCTGAAAAACACAGAATTTCAGAAGGTTGCAATGGGGGAAGGGAATATCAAGCAGAGGTTACAAAATGAACAAAAGCACAGAAGCGCATGAATGCTTATGTATGTGTGTATAATACTGCATAAATATGCATGTACACACATGATCTCTTCTCACTGATCTGTGCTTCAAATGGATAGAAAAGTTGAAAAAGATGAATAAAGGAAAGATTGTACATGCTTTTGAAATTAGGTATGTTTTAAATAAATGTTTGCGATGTTGAATCAGAGAAATTAGTAAACATTACCTATTTGCTTTCTGAGGAGTAAAATTTGTTGTTATAAGACTGTCTTAGAAAAACAATACGCTTTTTGGACATGGCCTAAAGGATGCTTCAAGAATCACTAATCGTGCTCAGAAAAGGGACAACTGAATTTTCGTGCCTATTTAGTGTTAAGTTGTAATACAATATTGCTCTGTTGATATCAGGTTTGCAATGATTCTTTCCACTCCCCAAAATGTCTTTATTATTTTCCTCTTTAAAATAATCTATAAGCTCTGAAGAAAAGAATAAAAAAGTACAATTTCAAGAAATTTAAGTTACCTAAGTATACACTGAAATCTATTCTTTGATACAATTAAATGAAGGGAGAATTAACTAAATTAGCCTTAATGCATTTCTCTTAACCAATTTTACATGTTACAATAATAGAATGCTATTAGGCATAATTTAATAATTACCTTTCTTTAGGTCAATCTTAATTTTCTTTGCATTTTTCTTGCTGCCAAATCCCATGAGAGGGGAGAGTGAGGGAGAGGATGGTTTTCCTCCTAGCCTTGGTACTCGCGGACTCTTGTTTTGTTGCAGGCAAGTTGATGCATCTGTTTCAGGACTTTCGGCTCCTGTGAGATTTGCTGTCTTTAGTCCCGATTTTCCATGGACAGGAGGCAGCGCTTTGGTTTTCAAAACGCCATCATTGTTACCAAAAATGTTAAGAGGTCCAATGACTGATTTTTCATACTGTTCACGGTTTTGCGGAGGAAGCACGTGGAGGAGCACGCTTGGGGATTTCATTGCCTGTCGGAAGACATCCTGAGCCCTGGAAAGAGAGTTGATAAATGTATGATGACCCTGCTTTGAGGTGCAGCATCTTCTAAAATACCCCAGCAGGATGGCAACCAAGAGCAACACAGTGGATAATCATAGGAGACATGATCAATATTCCTAACAGAATGACCTTGCCAACTACATACTAGTTACCACTTACTACTTGCCCACTCAGTGCCCCTGCACCGAGTTATACATGCATTATTACCATGCATCCTTCTCTAATTTAACAAGCATGTTAGGTAAGTATAAC
Organism: Papio anubis; assembly: GCF_008728515.1. NCBI lineage: Eukaryota > Metazoa > Chordata > Mammalia > Primates > Cercopithecidae > Papio > Papio anubis. The sequence continues at coordinate 89,026,966 of NC_044985.1, read as the reverse complement.
TAGCTTTCATTTCACAGACATGGAAGTTGAGGCTCAGAGAGATGAAATAATTTGTCCAATGACCCACAGCTTTTACACATTTCTAAAGATGAAAATCTAACCAGAAGTGATTACCACAGTGAATATAAAAAACAAAATAATTTGATATTTTGGACCAGATCATTAGTTAGGTTTCTTTTAGGACATCCTTCTAAAGTACAGATCTTTTCTAACATGGGTTGTGTTACACAAGTTCAAGTTTGACACCCATGTTTGCTCATGGAGACATTTTGGCAGGTGCCTTGCCTGTGCCTAAATGTCTCAGTGGAATCTCAATCCAACATGCACCCTTCCTGTTAGTCTCACATAGAGCAACTATGTTTTCCACTTTTATGACTTAGCACTTTGTGTTCTTCCTCAAACTTCTTATAACATTTTCTCCCCTTCTTCCTCATGCCTCTAGATGCCCTGTGCCCAGTTCAAATGACTACTTTTCCCAGTCTTTCTTGCCCAGAAGATATAAATGAAGGCATTAAAGGAAAGCTCTTTAGAAGAGGCTGATTCAGTAGAGAGATAAAAACTTTCATTGTTCTCCTGTTTCTCTTCCTTATTTCCTGAAACTCAGAGGTGCCTGAGGCAACTCAGCAGCCATCTTGTGCCCATTTTTCCACTGAACGATAGTAGCCACATGGCAAGATGAAAGCAGAAAACGGAAGCCGCCTGACCCGCTGATGGCTGTGCAGCTGCCGCAGTAACTATGGAGTGCGAGTGCCCTCTTCCACGCTTGCTTGTTGTTAGGAAAAATTAATGTTAATCTTGTTTCAGCTACTCTTATTTCAGGTCTCTGTTCCTAGCAGCCATAGCACATAATAACTAATCATAACCCCGACTGCAATCTGATTCCTCAAACTCTATCCCGTAACCCCCTTTCTGAAGTGCTTAATTCCGCAAATTGTTAGAGGAGAAGGAAGATTTCCCATAGGCCACCTAACTCCTGTGGTCAGTTCCCCTGTTATTTTTGCTAGCATAGGAATCAGTTTCTACTCCATACTAACTCTATACAAAATTTTTATGAGTCTCACTTTCCACCTCTATAAAATAGAAGTAATGACTGCTTTGCATAATTATCAAGTCCTTGTGAAAAAGCACAGTAGTATATTAAAAGATTATTACTAATAATAATTATAGTTTTGCCTATCATTATTTTAACACAATAGATTCTTCTAAGGTCTCACTTCTTTTCATACTTAGCAGCCAGTACCCACTCTTCCTCTACCCACAACCACTCATCTTTGTCCACATGCACACATACAATATTGACAACTAATGCCCAGAGAGAAGATGTATTAGGAGCTGTTTTGGTCAGAAACAAGAGGGTGGTGATGATTCCCAAGGATTATTAGTACTTAGTCCTTTGGTCCAGAATCCCACTGCAATGCCAACATACATTAAAAAAATATGCATCAGATTACTATACACTCTAATTCATGGGTACAGGAAGCCATTCCCTTAACATTTTCACATGCAGAGAGATGATTTCTTGAGCGAGACAGTATTTTTTTATTTATTTATTCATTTTGAAGATGGAGTCTTTCCCTGTCGCCTAGGGTGGAGTGCAAAGGCACAATCTCAGCTCACTGCAACCTCCGTCTCCCAGGTTCAAGCGATTATCCTGCCTCAGCCTCCTGAGTAGCTGGGATTACAGGTGCGTACCACCAAGCCTGCCTAATTTTTTTTTTGCATGTTTAGTAGAGATGGGGTTTTATCATTTTGGCCAGGCTGGTCTTGATCTCCTGACCTCATGATCCACCCACCTCGACCCCCCAAAGTGCTGGGATTACAGGTGTGAGTCACTGCACCTGGCCAAGAGATAGTATTTTAATTTTATTTTTTTCTGTTTGTTTCTATGATTCAGTGAGTCCTCAGACATCTCTCACAGATTTTTTAGCTTAAGGAAGACTGCTGACACAAAGTAAGTTAATTAATAAGCTGAACTAACAGTCTGTGAAAAGAGCCATTAAATACCAGTTTAACTGACCCATAGCGCAAGAAAAACAAACCCGTTGAACGACGCCCCAGTAAAGACAGCCAGGCAGGAAGGCTTGTGATATGCTGTAGTTTAGCATTCTCAGACCTGCCAGAGACATGTGTGGGCCACCTTTGAGTAGGCTAAAACATTAGAAGCATTTGAAAATGGATGTCCTGGATCGTTCAAAGGGAAGTGACTAGAAATTCTACCTACTATTTTGATCATAATGAGTTCAGTAATGATTATAACCATGCTAGGGATCAATAGAGTAAATAAAACAATGAAAAAATGCTTACTGAGCAAACGTTTTGTCTACGAGATCCACACTGTTGATTTTTACAATACATTCATTTTCGTGAAATAGTCCCTCCCGCTTGGACCTGCTGTTTTCTTCTATGCCTCGGATGAAGAGTCCTAGAATCCTAAATGCAAAATTTAGATTGAAACATAATTACTGAATAATAAATGCTAATTATTTCTCCACTTGCAACTGTTCAGAAATACTATTGATTTCTATTTACAAAAGAAATTATACTTCATATTCAGGCAACTGTTTGTTATTTTAATCCCTAATCCAAAAAAGCCAAAACTCACTACAGGACAAAAAGCCCTTCTAGATAAATATGCATAAGTACTAACATCAATCTGAGACTTCATTTCTCATGCTCGCAGTAAACTTATTGAAAGGCTAGTTTAGTGGAGTTGACACCAAAGACTTGTGGTTTGGAGAAGGGCATCAAACCTGACTATAATAAGTAAGTCTGAGTTAGTGCCAACACAGCAACGTGATGTTTTGCAGTGGGAGAGCATTAGGGTATTCACAGTAATTGTTTTGCATTCTTACTACCTATTCTAATAATTTGCATTTTAAGAAGTAAACAAACATTTAAGCTCAGATCATATTACTCAGTTTAGAAGGAAGCTGGATCCCATTTGTTGGTGCTACCAAATCAAGTATGTGTTGGGCGTTTTCTCTGTGCTCAGGATGGAGGAGTCTGAGACAAAGCTGTAGGGCCAGGACCAGGTAACTTCAGTATAAATTTAGGGTACAGCTGAAGTCCAAAAACTAAAGACATTAACAAGCCTAGAGTCTTCAAAAATATGAGAGCTAAGTAGATGGGAGACCAGTGCCACACACAAAGGCTTTGAACAGTCAATGAATTTAATCTGATGGACCTGGACGGGGGCATCCAGTAGCCCCTGCTTCCAAACAGGGCAGCGACGTGATGAAGGCAGGCTTTGGGAAGAGTTGTCTGAAATTTCAACCAAGAAGAGGCTAAATTAGAGAGGATACAAAGGGGCTTCCGGATTTTTGTGGTTGTAGCTTAGAATCAGGAGGGGGTTGGAAGAGAAGGAAAGAAGGAAGAGAACTATAGCCATAAGAATTAAAATTGTGTGTGCGTGTGTGTACATTCGTACACAATTCTGTTATATACATAAACCAAAACTAAACCAAAAACCATAAGAAATGGAACTTATACGTATTTTCATTATTTCTCATTTGTGGGATTTCCCTTCTCTTTGTGATATGACAGGGCTTAGCTGTGTCCCAGAGTAAGAAAGGTAGATATGTCCTGCAAGAGGAGTCTGCTAGGTTTGGAGAAACTGTGATCTATGCTTTATCAATCCTCTTGTTTTTCTACTTTGTCACTCTCTTTTGTATAAGAACCATGTGTGCTATTACAAAATACCTTCACATTAAATTTCAAATCTAAATAAAACATGAGCACATTTTATGTGTAAATAACAGGGTCAGCCATAGAAAAGGGCAATCTATAATGCAAGTATCAGAGAAAGCAGTCCTTCTGTTTGGAGTGGCCACGGAGTTGAGCCTCTGCCCCCTTAATGAGCTCCCATCTTCTCAAGACCTCAACAGGCATAGCAGTGATATTTGGGTCTCTACTTTGAAAATGTTAAATGAATACAGCATGCTGCTGCAGGAGAGAGAACAGCAAGCAGTCACGCCCTCTACTGCAGGGAAGGCTCAGGGTTATAGGAACAAGTGTGCGGTGGGGTCTTGTGGTTCATTTCCTAGTTCTAGTAGGTTAGCAAATTAATCATATTCTGTGTTACTTTAATCTTGAAACACAGTATTAAAAATGGAACTATTTGACACATTAAAATAATAGATAAAAATTGTGTTGTTTTTTTTTCCCCTAAATTAAACAGCATCCTAAGAGTCCACATTTTGGATTTCTGTTAGGGTGGATTCACAATAACTTGATCCATTAGGAGGCTCACATGTGGTTATACACTTGTTTATGTAAGTGATATTTTTTTAACAAGCATTCAAGTCTTCCTTTAATTTAATTCAGTACATCATCAGTCATGTAATGTTACTCCCTAGGATTTAATTTCACATTTTGGGAGATGAATTAATTCTTTCGGGCCACTGGGTTGCAATTTAGCTGGCATATTACAGCTGGAGTATGCTATGTGAACCTCACTGATCTAAATAATCTAACTTTCCATGAAAAATTTATTGACAGAATAAGCCCAACTGTAAAACCCATGTGTCAGAGGTAATTTCGGTATAATGTAAAACTGACTGATTTTATTAGTTTGGTCCCTGGCAACAAACCACTTCTGCCCTCTCTGCTCCATGGAAGGGATAGATTCCCTCCAGTTTGATTTCATCCAGACCACTATGAGAAGGCTCAGAAAACAATACCTCATTATCCTCTTTGCCCTAAACTGGTGGGCTGTGGTAGCTGTCTCATTTGGGACCAAGACTCACAGAATTCAAAGATTAATGCTGTCAAGAAGTTATAGGCCGAGACTAACCAGTTAATTTGCATTAATGAGCAGTGATAAAGGATGCTGAAATCCACAGCCTCACAGAACTAGAGGGGTAACAATTCTTTTTGCTCTTCTAATCATCATTTAGGCACCAACATCTTCTCCTTGCCCCTTTCCTGTTCTTTCCCCAATGTCACACAGCCTGTGACTTCACCAGCTTAGTATTTTTGTTTGAATATCTCTTCGCACAGTCTTTATTAGCTTTCATTCAGCCCTTGTTCTCTCTCCTGTTTAGCTGTCTTCCCTATGAAACTGAGGCCTATTATGCTATCTGTACTGAAACAAATTAATTTATGTTTTTAATTCACAAAAAAACACATTGATTTTTAAAATATGAATAAAATTAAGTTGTGTTTTAGTTGCAAGAACTTTGGAGTTTTTTTGTTTGTTTTGTTTTTACTGGGAAAGCCAATGGCCCTCAATATAAGCAGCATTCAGCATCCCTCTGTGATGCTATCTAATGGATTCATTGAGGCTTTATCTAGTAGAGCAGCCACCATAATTTACTTAGGATGATCTAACTTAGATTAGGTTTCTTATTCAACAACAGGTGTGGCAACAGTTTTCTAAAAGAAAAAAAAAATAGGAGGCAAAGTCAATTACAGTAATCTTAGTAAAAAATTAAATGTAAATTCCAATTTAAAATAATGGCACAAACCAATAAATGGAAGGAAATTAAGAGCAAAGTATAGCACTATGACCTTAACGAAGCCCCTGTGCTCACACAGTGAAACCATATGGCATTATGAAGTCAAACACTTGTCTGACATGCTCTATACGCAGTTTCATCTAGACACATGGGTTGAGTTAAGTATGCTGTTTCAGCCTGTACTCATTACTTCTTAACTTTTATTGGCTCATGTCTCCACTTCCATAGCATTTTTAATGTTTTTTAATTAAATTTCCTTTCTATAATACTGGTGGATAGCAAAAAAAATAATAGAACTATTTCACCAAGTTACTGAACAGTTAACCATGAACTTATAATAAAACTGCATTTCTGAATCAGGCTTTTTGGTTTTAGCCAAAATAATCATCATACTGATGATTTACACATTCATACATTATGTGGTTTACAAGGAACTTTCACATTTTTAATGTTATTTAATCACCATAACCTTGATGTAAAGTAGGTACTCAAAAGAGGCAAGTTTAGGGGACTTGATCAAGGTTATAAAAAAGAACAGTGGGATTCAAATCCAATAGTTCTGAAACCACGTCCAGTACTCTTTCTTCTATTCTACAAGGTTTGTGCTAGGCATCAGAACCAGGAAGGGGGAGGGAGGGAATCAATAAAGCTTAGTGTATTTCCCTCGTTTGAAGTGAGAGAATGTTATTTCTGAGCTATAGGATCAGCTTGTTTTCTGAACTATTGAAAATGAAGTATAGCGACTGTCACACTGTATATTTTCTCATTTTTGGAAATTGGGAAGATCTTGTGTTCTATCCCAGCATCATTAAACTAAAGAGCCTGGTCATTTAACAGCTCTGGTAGTTCACAAAGCTCTGTTAGTATACTTCTGCCAAAAGTTATTAGAATTTCTCATGACAACTGAGTAAATATTCACCCTATCTATCAAAAACAACCTCAGTTTGTCCTATGCCATAACCCATAACATTTATAAACACACTTATTAGCACATACAGGAAACGAGACAATAAGAGCTGCTAGCTTTTTGGTTCATTTCTTTTTGGGAACATTCATTCCAGTGAGAGCTTGGCATCAGATGTTATTTGCAAAAAAAAAAAAAAAAGGTGATGACTTCGCAATTACAGGTAGCAGATGGCTACCTGCTCAATGTGATGCCAACCCAAATACCATGACTAAATCTGTTCTTTTTGCTATAGGGCAGACTGAATTGGATAAATATTCAGAATCACTAAATTAATACTATATAACCTTTGGGAAAATTTTATTTCTTGAAAGAACAATGAAGTGAGAAGTTAGGGGAGCTGGATTTTGTGTGACCTTGGGAAATCAACTGACTTGTCTCATCTGTGAGATCCTAAACTAAATTAAGGAATCCCCCCTTTTCAATGATGTTTTTAAGAAAATAAATTCAGTAAATTAACTGCAATCATGTCATGTTGGTGAAAAACTGATTTTAAGTTTCTGACAACCCTTGTCAATATCAGTCTAGTGCTAAATGTGGTCGTTTTATTACAAAGTGACATAATATTTAAAACAAGTTCAGTACAATTGTTTTAACAGGGCTAATATGAACTCTGAGGCACATACTTTAATTTCCATCAAGAGAACAGTCTTTAAATCCAGTTAGACAGATGTAAATTTCAAGAAGTGTTGATTCAATCTACAATGCCATTTTTACCAGTGTGGATTTAGCAACATAATGTGTTAAAAATTCCAAAAAGATGTGGTAAATTATTTTTAATTGACTAAATTATATTTTAGGAAAATACAGCATGATGACACGTTGCTTCTGTAAAGCCATCATACATACACAGCATCAGATACAGCTACTTAAAATGTTAGAATATTTATTATTCTAAATGCTACATACTTGAGGAATAACAGGATATACCAATTTAGAATTATTATACTCACTTGTTGAAGCATATTCTGGAATATAAAAAAAATTCAGTTGCAACATTTGTCTAACAATATGTTAATATCTTTGCCAAGAATCTGTTTACTATATGTCACTGACAAGGATACTTTAAGGAAGTATTTCATAATTAATTGTAAATGGAGAAACTGTGGCTGATTTTTTCCCCCATTACATCCTAAAGTCAATTATTGTCTTTTGTTTCCAACACTTAAGTGGCCAACAAAAGTATGTCTTGAGGTATCCATTTGAATAACAGAATTCACATTTAATCTCCTTCTGAAAAATATTTGGGAAAAGGAGCTCAAATCAGGGTTTTCATTAGCACGAGCTTCTAGAATGAGAAAAACATCTTACCTTCCACTCAGAGATGAAAAGAAGGGCACTACATGTATTCCCAATGGGCCTCCTTCCCCAGAAATCTCCACTGTTCTTGTCATATCACTGGGACAGAAAAAAACAAGAGCACAAATGAGTGTCTCCTAAAAAACAGAGAAGGCACATCTAAAACACACACACACACACACACACACACACACACCCCACTCAGATTATATCAACTAATATAACTTCAACAGCAGAGACTAAGTCAAAAGAATACATAATTTATTGGTATGTTCAGATGATCCAGAAAACAAAATGTTTAAAAGGCTCTCTGATTTCTTATTTTTACTCCTAGAAGAGGAACAAATGGAAATGACTACCTACAAAAATACCTTCCTACTTAACTTAATCTGCATAAGTCAACATATTTTAAAAGAGGTACACAAAAATTAAAATTTTCCCCATTGAAACACACTTGAAAATTACTGTACAGATCATACAAAACACAGAAGAAAGCACATTGATGCTTCAGCATAAAGTAGGCTTCTTCTCTGGAACAGAGGAAAAATGAAATAAAATGCTTATTAGAGAAAGCACAGAATTACATGTTATAATGGCTCTGAAGCCACAGTTGGTAATACATATGGGCATGTTCAAAGCAATATAAATCAAAACTCAAACTTGCTTTTCAATAAAACATCAGTTATATTCAAGAGAATAATTCCAAATTTTCACCTCCTATATTTTTTTAAAGGTAGAAAAAGAGGTTGCAAAGCCTGAAGAAAATGTATTATAGAAAGAAATAGAAAACCTGACCTGCCTAACCTACCCCAGATTAAGGAAAGGATGAACTAGAAACATTAATAGATTGTGTGTATGACTGAAATATGGAAGGCACTGGGAGCTTTTGAGTAATAAAGAGTAGAACTACCAAGTTTTCATAAAGATGAAAAATAATAACTGTGAATGATTACTGGTTCCTTTAATCCCAGGGAGAAAATATAATTGTCAGAAGAAAATAATAAAGTTGAAGCAAACATCCACGTTATGGAAATTGTAAGCAGGTCTCCATTGTTTCCTATTTACATGAAAATGACCTGAAACTAGATGTCAAATTAAGAGCTACAGCTGCTACAAATGCTTTCTGCTCCAACATGAAAACGGTGAAATTTTGGCTTCTTGCTGGAAAGCTGAGAACAGCATTAAGCAAAATGTATAATGAATTCACTCTGCATGAAGTATTCCCTAAATTATCAGTAATCTAAAATAAATACATTAAATATATTCTCATCAGTGGATTAGGTTGATTTTTAATGTGTTTTCTTTGCAAGCCTATTATCATTAAGAAATGCAAAAAAGAGCACACCAGTTTTCAGCATTTGTGGAATATGATGAAATTTCAAATCTGATAATAAATTTCAAATGAGTTTTACCCAGATATTGCTGATATATGTAAAACTTGCTCAGTCAAGCAGATTATGTCAGAGGCTTGGAATAAAAGCTAAAAACAAAACAAATCTTAGAGTGATAATACAGTATTAAATGATTCATCTCCATATATGTGAGGATATGAACATTCATATAAATATGTGTATATGGTGGTATATATAGGTATGCATTACAAGGTCTGAATATAAAATGCTTGGTTGACAGAGAAAGTTGAATGGCTTTCAATAGACAAAAAGCAATAAGTTTTATATAATAACAGAATTTATAGTGCATTTTTAGGTATTTGAGGAAGACTAAACCAAAAGCATTTGCACTCTAGGTTTATAATACTGCTTTTAAAGACTTTTATAAACAGAGATTCAAATTTTGCTTAGTCACTGAAAATTATTGCCCTTACCTTTATAACATATTTTTATAGTTTTGCACCGAAAGCACAACACAAATCTTTCCTAATAAATGTATCAAGTATCCACATGCTGAGAGATAGCATCCATATGTAATATACAGAGGCGTTTGGAATGTGTTTAGTCTGTTATAGACTTTAAGTTTTCAGCTGAAGAATTTTTAGCATACCTTTCATGAATTCTCATTTTTTTCTATTTTACAAATATTTCTTTACTCCCACTCAAAATCCCTTCTATAAGATTAATAAATTATATGTATCATACTGATACCTACTCTTTAGCAATCATTAATAATGTGTTTTTACATTCACTTAAGAAAGTCAAACATATTTAAGTAGCCAATCTTTTAAAAAAAACATAAAAAATTTGTGAGAATGGAGTTTTAAAAGTTGAATTTATTTTATGAGAGTCTCCTTTCAATATCTCAAAATAAATTTTTTATTCTACCATCACACACAATAGTTGCAATTTTGTAGCTAGAATTGTTCTGATAACTTGTAAATTATTATCACAAAAATAGTACTATCCCAGAAAAAAAGCCTAAAAGACTTTCGATTTTGTTTACTGTAATATATAAGCACTTACAGAAAGTTAGATCTGTTTAATAAAGATAAGTAATATAATTTTACATAGACCATGTCTCATCATGTTCTCTATAAAATGTTACCCATTATTTGTTTCAAGATGAAAAGGAGAACATTTGAAAAATAATGCTCCATCGACCAGTTCACATATTTTTATTTATTTTAAAAGAGAAAACAACCCGCAGTGCTAGAAATACTTGATGGAGTTCTGTTCCATAGAGATCTCTATATATACAGTCTTCATGGAAGAGAAACATAGCAAGTAGGACTGGACACATTTATATGACTACATATCTCATAAAGTGAGATTATACAAAGACATGAAAATAGGCTACTAATGCTCTTTGTTTAGATAAACTCTAGAGTAGAATTCAGGGACTGGTGAACAGGAAATGTGCACATTTATGTTTTAGAGGACACTATAGTAGCTAGAAAATAAGCTAGAAGGTTGATTTAAAATGGAAAATATGAGCGCACCCAAGATGGCCGAATAGGAACAGCTCCAGCCTCCAGCTCCCAGTGTGAGTGACACAGAAGATGAGTGACGTCTGCATTTTCAACAGAGGTACTTGGTTCATCTCACTGGGGCATGTCGGAAGTTGGCGCTGGTCCGCAGGTGCAGCCTGACCAGCAAGAGCTGAAGCAGGGAGAGGCATCACCTCACCTGGGAAGCGCAGGGGGAAGGGAATTCCTTTTCCTAGCCAAAGGAAATTGAGACACACAACACCTGGATAATCAGGTAACTCCCACCCTAATACTGTGCTTTACCAAGGGTCTTAGCAAACGGCACAAAAGGAGATTATATCCCACACCTGGCCCAGAGGGTCCCACGCCCACGGAGCCTCCCTCATCACTAGCACAGCAGTCTGAGATCTAACTGCAAGGTGGCAGCGACGCTGGGGGAGGGGCACCCACCATTGCTGAGGCTTAAGTAGGTAAACAAAGCCATGGGGAAGCTTGAATTGGGAGGAGCCCAACACAGCTCAAGGAGGCCGGCCTGCCTCTGTAGACTCCACCTCTGGGGACAGGGCATAGCTAAACAAAAAGCAGCAGAAACCTCGGCAGAGGTAAATGTCCCTGACAGCTTTGCAGAGAGCTATGGATCTCCCAGCACGGAGACTGAGATCTGAGAATGGACAGACTGCCTGCTCAAGTGGGTCCCTGACCCCTGAGTAGCCTAACTGGGAGACATCCCCCACTAGGTGCAGACTGCCACTTCACACCTCACATGGTGGGGTACACCCCAGAGACGAAGCTTCCAGAGCAAGAATCAGACAGCAACACTCACTGTTCAGCAATATTCTATCTTCTGCAGCCTCCGCTGCTGATACCCAGGCAAAAAGGGTCTGGAGTGGACCTCAAGCAAACTCCAACAGACCTGCAGCTGAGGGTCCTGACTGTTAGAAGGAAAACTAACAAACAGAAAGGACACCTACACCAAAACCCCATCAGTATGTCACTATCATCACAGACCAAAGGTAGATAAAACCACAAAGATGGGGAAAAAGCAGTGCAGAAAAGCAGGAAATTCAAAAAATCAGAGTGCATCTCCCCCTCCAAAGGAACGCAGCTCATTGCCAGCAACGCAACAAAGCTGGATGGAGAATGACTTTCACGAGTTGAGAGAAGAAGGCTTCAGTCGATCAAACTTCTCAGAGCTAAAGAAGGAACTATATAACCAGCACAAAGAAATTAAAAATGTTGAAAAAAGATTTGACGAACGGCTAACTAGAATAACCAATGTAGAAAAGTCCTTAAAAGAACTGATAGGGATGAAAACCATAACACAAGAACTATGTGACAAATGCACAAGTTTCAGTAACCGACTTGATCAACTGGAAGAAAGAGTATCAGCGTATGAAGATCAAATGAATGAAATGAAGTGAGAAGAGAAGTGTAGAGAAAAAAGAGTAAAAAGAAATGAACAAAGCCTCCAAGAAATATGGGATTATGTGAAAAGACCAAATCTATGTCTGATTGGTGTGCCTGAAAGTGACAGGGAAAATGGAACCAAGTTGCAAAACACTCTGCAGGATATCATCCAGGAAAACTTCCCCAAATTAGTAAGGCAGGTCAGCATTCAAATTCAGGAAACACAGAGAATGCCACAAAGAGATGAGCAACTCCAAGACACATAATTGTCAGATTCACCAAAGTTGAAATGAAGGAAAAAATCTTAAGGGCAGCCAGAGAGAAAGGTCAGGTTACTCACAAAGGGAAGCCCATCAGACTAAGAGCAGATCTCTCAGCAGAAACTCTACAAGCCAGAAGAGAGTGGGGGCCAATATTCAACATTCTTAAAGAAAAGAATTTTAAACCCAGAATTTCATATCCAGCCAAACTAAGTTTCATAAGTGAAGGAGAAATAAAATCCTTTACACACAAGCAAATGCTTAGAGATTTTGTCACCACCATGCCTGCCCTACAAGAGATCCTGAAGGAAGCACTAAACATGGAAAGGAACAACAGGTACAAGCCGTTGCAAAAACATGTCAAAATGTAAAGTCCATTGATGCTACAAAGAAACTGCATCAACTAGCAAACAAAATAACCAGCTAATATCATAATGACAGGATCAAGTTCACACATAACAACATTAACCTTAAATGTAAATGGACTAAATGGTCCAACTAAAAGACACAGCTGGCAAATTGGATAAAGAGTCAAGATCCATCAGTTTGCTGTGTTCAGGAGACCCATCTCACATGCAGAGACACACATAGGCTCAAAATAAAGGGATGGAGGAAGATCTACCAAGCAAATGGAAAACAAAAAAGAGCAGGGGTTGCAATTCTAGTCTCTGATAAAACAGACTTAACCAACAAAGATCAAAAGAGACAAAGAAGGCCATTACATAATGGTAAAGGCATCAATTCATCAGGAAGAGCTAGCTATCCTAAATATATATGCACCCAATACAGGAGCACCCAGATTCATAAAGCAAGTCCTTAGAGACCTACAAAGAGACTCAGACTCCCATACAATAATAATGGAAGACTTTAACACCCCACTGTCAACATTAGACAGATCAACAACACAGAAAGGTAACAAGGATATCCAGCAATTGAATTCAACTCAGCACCAAGCGGACCTAATAGACATCTACAGAACTCTCCACCCCAAATCAACAGAATATACATTCTTCTCAGCACCACATCATGCTTATTCCAAAATTGACCACATAGTTACAGGTAAAGCACTCCTCAGCAAATGTAAAAGAACAGAAATTATAATAAAATGTCTCTCAGATCACAATGCAATCAAACTAGAACTCAGGACTAACAAACTCAATCAAAACCGCTCAACTACATGGAAACTGAACAACCTGCTCCTGAATGACTACTGAGTACATAACAAAATGAAGGCAGAAATAAAGATGTTCTTTGAAACCAATGAGAACAAAGATGCAACATACCAGAATCTCTGGGACACATTTAAAGCAGTTTTTAGAGGGAAATTTATAGCACTAAATGCCCACAAGAGAAAGCAGGAAAGATCTAAAATTGACACCTTAACATTACAATTAAAAGAACTAGAGAAGCAAGAGCAAACACATTCGAAAGCTAGCAGAAGGCAAGAAATAACTAAGATCAGAGCAGAACTGAAGGAGATAGAGACACAAAAAACCCTCCAAAAAATCAATGAATCCAGGAGTTGGTTTTTTGAAAAGATCAACGAAATTGATAGACCGCTAGGAAGACTAATAAAGAAGAAAAGAGAAAAGAATCAAATAGACACAATAAAAAATGATAAAGGGGATATCACCACCGACCCCACAGAAATACAAACTACCATCAGAGAATACTATAAACACCTCTACACAAATAAACTAGAAAACCTAGAAGAAATGTATAATTTCCTGGACACTAATACTCTTCCAAGACTAAACCAAGAAGAAGTTGAATCCCTGAATAGACCAATAGCAGGCTCTGAAATTGAGGCAATAATTAATAGCCTACTAACCAAAAAAGTGCAGGACCAGATGGATTCACAGCCAAATTCTACCAGAGGTACAAGGAGGAGCTGGTACCATTCCTACTGAAACTATTCCAATCAATAGAAAAAGAGGGAATCCTCCCTAATTCATTTTATGAGGCCAACATCATCCTGATACCAAAGCCTGACAGAGACACACAAAAAAGAGAATTTTAGACCAATATCCCTGATGAACATCGATGCAAAAATCCTCAATAAAATACTGGCAAACCGAATCCAGCAGCACATCAAAAAGCTTATCCACTATGATCGAGTGGGCTTTCTCCCTGGGATGCAAGGCTGGTTCAACATATGCAAGTCAATAAACGTAATCCAGCATATAAACGGAACCAAAGACAAAAACCACATGATTATCTCAATTGATGCAGAAAAGGCCTTTGACAAAATTCAACAGCCCTTCATGCTAAAAACTCGCAATAAATTCGGTATTGATGGAACATATCTCAATATAATAAGAGCTATTTATGACAAACCCACAGCCAATATCATACTGAATAGACAAAAACTGGAAGCATTCCCTTTGAAAACTGGCTCAAGACAGGGATGCCCTCTCTCACCATTCCTATTCAACATAGTGTTGGAAGTTCTGGCTAGGGCAATCAGGCAAGAGAAAGAAATCAAGGGTATTTGGTTAGGAAAAGAAGAAGTCAAATTTTCCCTGTTTGCAGATGACATGATTGTATATTTAGGAAACCCCATCGTCTCAGCCCAAAATCTCCTTAAGCTGATAAGCAACTTCAGCAAAGTCTCAGGATACAAAATCAATGTGCAAAAGTCACAAGCATTCTTATACACCAGTAACAGACAAAGAGAGAGCCAAATCGTGGATGAACTCCCATTCACAACAGCTTCAAAGGAAGAATAAAATACCTAGGAATCCAACTTACAAGGGATGTGAAGGACCTCTTTAAGGAGAATTACAAACCACTGCTCAACAAAGTAAAGAGGACACAAACAAATGGAAAAATTATGCCATGTCTCCTTGAATAGGAAAAGGAGAATCAATATTGTGAAAGTGGTATTTTGCCCGAGAGTTTGTTATGGAACTAGTAATATAAACACCCAGTGGTTTTCTTTGCGATTACGAAAACACTTTAAAGTTCATATGGAACCAAAAAGAACCTGCATTGCCAAGACAATCCTAGCCAAAGGGAACAAAGTTTGAGAACATCATGTTACCTGAATTCAAACTATACTACAAGGCTACAGTAACCAAAACAGCATGTAGGTACCAAAACAAGAATATGTAGACCAATGGAACAGAACAGAGTCCTCAGAAATGTCACCACACATCTACAGCCATCTGATCTTTGACAAACCTGACGAAGCAATGGGAAAGTTCTATTTAAATAAACCTTTCTGGGAAAATTGCTACCCAGTGAAAGCTGAAACTGGATCCTTTCCTTACTCATCACGAAGAATTAATTCCTGGAATGGATTAGAGACTTAAATGTTAGACCTAAAATCCATAAAACCCCAGAAACCACAGGAATACATTCAGGACATAGGCATGGGCAAGGACTTCATGTCTAAAACACCAAAGCAATAGCAACAATAGCCAAAATTGACAAATGGGATCTCATTAAATAAAGAGCTTCTGCACGTAAAAGAAACTACCATCAGGTAGGCGGGCCTACAGAATGGGAAAAATGTTGCAATCTACTCATCTGACAAAGGGACAATATCCAGAACCTATAAGAACTCAAGCAATTTTACAAGAAAAAACAACCCCACCAAAAAGTGGGCAAAGGATATAGAACAGACACTTCTCAAAGACATTCATACAGCCAACAGACACACATGAAAAAATGCTCATCATCACTCACCATCAGAGAAATGGAATTAAACCACAATGAATGCATCTCACACCAGTTAGAATGGCAATCAAAAAGTCCAGGAAACAACAGGTGCTGGGAGGTGTTGGAGAAATAGGGTACTTTTACACTGTGCAGTTCAAACTAGTTCAACGCTGTGAGAAACAGTGTGGCGGTCCTCAGGATCTAGAACTAGAAATACCATTTGGCCCAGCCACATCCATTACTAGGGATATACCCAAAGGATTATGAAGTCACTGGTGCTATAAAGACACATACACCGTATGTTTATTGGCAGCACTAAATGCAGTAACAAAGACTTGGAATCAACCCAAATGTCCATCAGTGATGAACTGGATTAAGAAAATGTGGCACATATACATCATGGAATACTAACAGCCATAAAAAAGGGATGTGAGAGTTCTGACATGCTTTGTAGGGACATGGATGCAGCTGGAAACCATTATTCTCAACAGACTATCATAGGAACAGAAAACCAAATACCGCATGTTCTCACTCATAGGTGGGAACTGAACAATGAGATCACTTGAACACAGGAAGGGGAACATTACACACCAGGTCCAGTTGTGGGGAGGGGGTGGGGGCAGGGATAGCATTAGGAGATATACCTAATGTAAATGAGGAGTTAATGGGTGCAGCAAACCAACGGGGCACATGTATACATATGTAACAAACCTGCACATTGTGCACATATACCCTAGAACTTAAAGTAAAATAAAAAATAAAATAAAATAAAATAAAATAAAATGGAAAATACAGAAAGTGAGGTGGAAAGGGTATTCTGGCAGTGGAAAGAATAAGTGGTTGACAACCACTTATAAAAAAAAAAAAAAAAGAAAATAAACTGTGTGGGATAAAAGAAAAATATTTTGGTTACACATAGACGAAAAGTGGGAGAATTTTACTAAGATCAAAATAGCTATCTTTATACAACTTTCTAAGACATACTAAAATAAGCAGATAGTTATAAAGCATTAGTTTAACTAGTATTAAACTAGCAAAATGCTCTAAGATCTAACTGATACAACTGGAACCAGCTGCTACCAATCTGAGATTTAGACAAAACTATGAGTGAAGCTGCAGAATCAGTGGTCTAAAAATGAGACTGTCATTATGAATGGCAAGTCTGCTAGAGCTAGAAGCGAAAGGCTTTATTTGGTTTCCATCCAGAAGAAAGACTTCAAGCCTGAGGGAAAAATATACAACAGAAGTTGCAGATGTTTGTAAGTCTCATTTCTTCACACAAGGTAAATGGACGGCATTTTTAACACTAAGATTATTAAACTCCATGGCAGGTCACTTTTTGAGGTATGGAAGAGATAAGATTGAGGATGGGGAGGGGGAGGTACTTTATTTCAGAAGAAAATCATGATTCACATGCGTAATTACAGAGAAAGTGTATCCCAGTGATAACTTTTGAGTCAGGAGTCTGAGTAAATTATTTTAATTAAGACCTGGTGCCTCAGTTTCCTCATTTGCACACAGAGAACATTAAGATTAGGTAATTCCCGGCCAGGCGCGGTGACTCACGTCTGTAATCCCAGCACTTTGGGAGGCTGAGGTGGGCAGATCACTTGAGGTCAGAAGTTCGAGAGCGGCCTGACCACCATGGAGAAACCCTATCTCTACTAAAAATACAAAAATTAGCCAGGTGTGGTGGCACACACTTGTAATCCCAGCTACTTGGGAGGCTGAGGCACGAGAATCACCTGAACCCAGGGGGCAGAGGTTGCAGTGAGCTGAGATCACATCACTTCGCCCCAGCCTGGGTGAAAAAGCAAAACTTCATCTCAAAAAAAAAAAAAAAAGATTAGTTATTTCCCTATTAGAGTTGTTGGCTTTAATAGGAAAAATAAAGATCATAACACATATATGTTACACATACCACATCTGGCATTTACAAAGCATTCAATAACTACCTGCTATTAGTATGATTGTTAGAACTTTCTAAGGAAACAAGCTTACAGGCTAAAAGAGAATAATCCATTTTTTTCTATTGATTTCCTCAGTAAGACTTTCTTTAAAAAGCCTTAAATACTGCAGGATTGAGGAACATGTTTTATTTGCAATCAGACTGCTGACATGCAGAGAGAAGACAAAGGACTGCAGCACCTGGGTGGGTGTTAGCTGATTTTCTGGAAGGGTGGATTCTCAGATCTGTGACATGCAATGGTATGAGAGGCGGACTACAGAGGGAAACCTCCAGGAAGAGTCTGAGGATAACCTTGAACTCTACTTGATCGCAAAATGTCTTGAGGATGCAAATGTACGAGTAAAAATCTATCAAAGACTTTGTTGTTGGTGATGAGATCCACCTACTTCACTTGAATTCAATAAATATTAATTGAGTTGTTTCACTGGGGAAGTTCTACGAGGAAAAAACAAAGACCAATGCTTGAGGAGTTTATAATCTAAGGGGAGGGTTGAGACAGGTAATAAAAAAGAATAGAAAGCAATGGGTCACAGTAGTAAATTCTCAGTGAACGCGTGCTATCACTTGGGAGGCAGTGTACTAACCTTCTTCTGGACATTATATCATGTACTGATATTAAATCTACAAAGTAAACATTTATATCACATCCATTTTAGAAGTAAACTTATGCTTAGAGAGTTTAATAATTTGTCCAACATCATACCATTTCTATAGAGTCAAGACTCAAATAGGGATTTACTGCACCCCAGAGCAGAGTTCTTAACTGTTTAACCAAGGTGCAGTTTCAAAGTGGAGGCACCTTGTTATGTGTTTCAGAGAAGGAGGGTACAGGATTAGGAAGGGAAGCTGGGATTAGGAATCTATTCCTGAAGAAGGACAAATGGTCTTCCATCAGAAAAGGTAGTTGAGGGGATGGAGCAGGCATGCACAGGAGAGAAAGTCAACTGCACGGAGATATTGAATGAGGATAGGTTGTGAGCGTAACAATTGGTTGTAATATTAGAGAGAGGTAGGGAGGGAGGAAGATGGGAGAGACAGAGAATAAGGAGGAGGAAGAAGAAGGGAGAAAAAGAGAGGGAAAGAAAGAAAGGTGCTGTGTATAGGAGACAGATTAAACCATTAGCTTGAGATCCAATCTCGGAGTGGTGTGTTAAATTTCTGGCTAGCAAATTTATACTTAATTTGTAGAAAATGAAGTCACTACAGGTTCTAGAATTAGGGAAAAGTGTGATAAGTGCTATGGTTTAGAAATATTTGTGCAGTGGAAGTGAGCAAGATGGCCGAATGAACAGGCTCCGATACCAATTCCCAGCCAGTGACACAGAAGACCCGGTGATTTCTGCATTTTTCGCTGAAGTACTGGGTTCATCTCACTAGAAAGTGCGGACAATGATTGCTAGTCAGCTGCTGCAACCTGACCAGCGAGGAGGCAAGCAGAAGCGAACTGTCGCTGTACCTCACCTGGGAAGCGCCAAGGGGAAAGGGAATCCCTTTTCCTATGGGGAACTGAGACACACAACACCTGGAAAATCAGTGCTCCACCCCAGCCTGCACTGCACTTTAAGCAAACAGGCACACCTGGAGATCATATCCCACACTGGCCAGGAGGGTTACACCGCGGAGGCCTCCTCATTGCTATCCCACAGCAGTCTGTGATCTGCAGCAAAGGCAGCAGGGGAGGCTGGGGGAGGGGCACCTGCCATTGCTGAGGCTTAAGTAGGTAAACAAAGCCTCTGGGAGGCTTCGAGGGAACTGCTGGGTGCGGAGGCTCACAGCAGCTCAAGGAAACCTGCCTGTCTCTGTAGACTCCACCTCTGGGGACAGGGGCACAGACCAACAACAAAAGCAGCAGAAACCTCTGCAAGGCGTAAGCGACTCTGCTCGACAGCCAGCTTTGAAGGCAGTGGATCTCCCGACCGCGAGAAGGTTGAGATCTGAGAAGGGACAGACTCCCTGCTCAAGTGGGTCCCCTGACCCCTGGGCAGCCAGCACAGGAATACCCCACTAGGGGCAGTCTGACACCCACACCTCACAGGTGGTACACCCCTGAGAGGAAGCTTCCAAAGCAAGAATGAATGAGACACTGGCTGTTCAGCAATATTCATATCTTCTGCAGCCTCTGCTGCTGAAGCCACCCAGGCAAACAGGGTCTGGAGTGGACCTCAAGCAATCTCAACAGACCTACAGCTGAGGGTCCTGGCTGTTAGAAAACTATCAAACAGGAAGGACTTTTCTGAAACCCATGCGTCACCATCATCAAAGACCAGAGGCAGGTGTGTCTAAAAAGATTAGAGGGAAAAAAGCAGGGCAGAAAGCTGGAAATTCAAAAATAGGCGCATCTCCCCGGCGGCAAAGGGCCATAGCTCGTGCCAACAACGGATCAAAGCTGGACAGAGAATGACTTTGTGAGATGAGAGAAGGCTTCAGTCCATCAAACTTCTCAGAGCTAAAGGAGAATTGCATTGCCAACAAAAAAATAAAATCTTGAAAAAAAAAGTGGAAGAATTGATGGCTAAAATTAATTAATGCAGAAAGGTCCTAAGCAACGAAATGAAAGAGATGAAAAGAAACATGACCACAGAAATGCATTGACAAATTAAACACAAGTAACCGACTCGATCCTTCTGGAAGAAAAGAGTATCAGCGATTGAGGGATCAAATAAGATGAAATGGAAAGCGAGAAGAGAAACCTAAGAAAAAGAGGGGAAAAAGAAATAAAGACAAAGCCTGCACAAGAAGTATGGGATTATGTAAAAAGACCAAATCTCCGTCTGATTAGAGGTGCCTGAAGTGAGGGGAAAATGGAACAAGTTGGAAAGCACTCTTCCAGGATCAGGAGAACTTCCCCAGCCTAGTAGGGCAGGCCAACATTAAAATCCAGGAAATACAGAGAACACCACAAAGATACTCTCGAGAAGAGCAACTCAAGACACATCATTGCCAGGTCCACCAAAAGTTGAAATGAAGGAAAAATCTTAAGGGCAGCCAGAGAAAGGTCAGGTTACCCACAAGGGAAGCCCATCAGACCTGAAAAGCAGATCTCTTGGCAGAAACTCTTACAACCAGAAGAGAGTGGGGGCCAATATTCAACATTCTTAAAGAAAGAATTTTAAACCCAGAATTTCATATCCAGCCAAACTAAGTTTCATAAGTGAAGGAGAAATAAAAATCCTTTACAGATAAGCCAAATGTAGAGATTTTGTCACCACTAGGCCTGCCTTACAAGAGACCCTGAAGAAGGAAGCACTAAACATGGAAAGGAACAACGGTACCAGCCATTTAAAACAATGCAAAATGTAAGACCATCCCGAGGCTAGGAAAAACTGCATCAACCTAGCAGGCAAAATAACCAGTTAATATCATAATGGCAGGATCAAAGTTCACACATAACAATCTTAACCTTAAATGTAAATGGACTAAATGCTCAATTAAAAGACATAGACTGGCAAAACTGGATAAGAAGTCAAGACCCATCAGTCTAGTGTATTTGAGAGACCATCACATGCAGAACACAGGCTCAAAATAAAGGGATGGAGGAAGATTTACCAAGCAAATGGAGAACAAAAGAAAGCAGGGTTGCAATACTAGTCTCTGATAAAATAGACTTTGGCTTAAGTCAGATAAAAGAGACAAGGCTACATTACACTTAATGGTAAAGGCATCAATTCATCAGGAAGAACTAACTATCCTAAATATATATGCACACCCAATACAGGGCACCAGATTCATAAAACAAGTCCTTAGAGACTTTGCAAAAGGAACTGAACTCCCATACAATAATAATGGGGAGACTTCCCAACCTCCACTGTCAACATTAAGACAGATCAGCAGAGACAGAAAGTTAACAAGGATATCAGGAATTGAACTCATCTCCTGCAGCAAGCAGATCTAATGAACATCTATAGAATTCTCACCCCAAATCAACAGAATATACATTCTTCAGCACCACATAGCACTTATTCCAAAATTGACCACATAGTGGAAGTAAAACACTCCTCAGCAAATGTACAAGAACAGAACTTACAACAAATGCTGGTACAGTGCAATCAAACTAGAACTCGGACTAACAAACTCAATCCAAAACCGGCTCAACTACATGGAAGCAGACAACCTGCTCCTGAATGACTACTGGGTACATGCTTAGTAGAGGCAGAAATGAATGTTCTTTGAAACCAATGAGAACAAAGATACAACATACCAGAATCTCTGGGACACATTTAAGCTGTGTGAAATTTATAGCACTAAGTAATGCCCACAAGAGAGCAGGAAGATCTAAAATTGACACTCTAACATCACAATTAAAAGAACTAGAGAACAAAGACAAACACATTGAGAAGCTAGCAGAAGGCAAAGAAATAATAAGATCAGAGCAGAACTGAAGGAATGAGACACAAAAGCCTCCTCAAAAAATCAATGAATCAGGGGAGTTGGTTTTGAAGAGATCAACAAAATTGAAACAGACCATGCTTAAGACTAATAAAGAAGAAAAGAGAAAGAATCAAAATAATAAGATGCAATAAAAAAATGATAAAAGGGATATCACCTGACCCCACAGAAATACAAACTACCATCAAGAATACTATATAAACATCTCTCATTAAAATAAACTAGAAAATGGAAGAAATGGATATGGACACTTACACTCTTCAAGATAAATGGGAAGAAAGTGAGATCCCTAGGAATAGACCAATAGCAGGCTCTGAAATTGGGAGCAATAATTAATAGCCTACCAATAAAAAGGTGGGACCAGATGGATTCCCTGGCTATGAATTCTACAGAGGTGCAGAAGGAGGAGGAGCTACTGGTACCATTCCTACAAACTATTCAAATCAATAGAAAAGAGAATCCTCCTCGCTCATTTATGGGGTGGCATATCCCTGATACCAAAGCCTGGCAGAGACATAACAAAAATGAATAATAAATGCGGTGACATCAATGCAAATATCCTCAATAAAATACTGGCAAATACCAGTTCAGCAGCACACATCAAAAAGCTTATCCCACTATGATCAGTGACTTCATCCCTGGGATGCCAGGCTGGATTAAACATAAATCAATAAACATAATCCAGCATATAAACAGAACCAAAGACAAGAACCACATGATTATCATAATAGATGCAAGAAAAGGCTTTTGACAAAATTCAGCAGCCCTTCATGCTAAAAACTCAATTACGGTGTGTTGATGGAGCGATACCTCAAAATAATAAGAGCTATTGCCAACAAACCCACAGCCAATATCATACTGAATAGGCAAAAACTGGAAAAAGAATTCCTTTGAGAAACTAACAAGACAGGGGTCCACCTCACTCACCACTCCTATTCAGCATAGTGTTGGAAGTTCTGACTAGAGACAGTAGGCAAGAGAAATCAAGGTATTCAGTTAGGAAAAGAAGAAATCAAATTGTGTCCCTGTTTGCAGATGACATGATTGTATGTTAGAAAACCCCATGGAGTCTCAGCCCAAAATCTCCTTAAGCTGATAAGCAACCAGCAGTCTCAGGATACAAAATTAATGTGTGCAAAATGCAAGCATTCTTATACACCAGTAACAGACAAACAGAGAGCCAAATCATGAATGAACTTCCATTCACAATTGCTCCAAAGATAAAATATAGGAATCAACTTACAAGGGATATAAGGACCTCTTCAAGGAGAACTACAAACCACTGCTCAGTGAAATAAAAGGGACACAAATGGAAATGGAAGAACATACCATGCTCATGGATAGGAAGAATCACTATAAATTGAAAATGAAATACTGCTTACAAAAGGTTATTTATAGATTCAATGCCATCCCCATCAAGCTACCAATGAGTTTCTTCACAGAATTGGAAAAAACGCTTTAAAGTTCATATGGAACCAAAGAGCCCGCGCATCCTCCGTAATCCTAAGTCAAAAGAACAAAGCTGGAGGCATCATGCTACCTGACTTAAAACTATACTACAAGGCTACAACAAAACAACTGGTACCAAAACAGAGATATAGACCAATGGAGACAGAACAGAGTCCTCCAGAAATAATACCACACATGTACAGCCATCTGATCTTTGACGACCTGAGAGAAACAAGAAATGGGGAAAGGATTCCCTATTTAATACGTGGTGCTGGGAAAACTGGCTAGCCATAGAGTAGAAAGCTGAAACTGGATCCTTTCCTTACTCCTTATACAAAATTAATTCAAGATGGATTAGAGACTTAAATGGTAGACCTAATACCATAAAAATCCTAGGAAAACCTAGAGTAGTACCATTCAGGACATAGGCATGGGCAAGACTTCATGTCCTAAAACACCAAAAGCAATGGCAGCAAAAGCCAAAATTGACAAATGGGATCTAATTAAACTAAAAGCTTCTGCACAGCAAAACTACCATCAGAGTGAACAGGCAACCTACAGAATGGGAGAAAATTTTGCAATCTACTCATCAGAGAAACAAGGGGCTAATATCCAGAACCTACAAAAAGAACTCAAACAAATTTACAAGAAAAACAAAACCCCATCAAAAGGGGGCAAAGGATATGAACAGACATTTCTCAAAGAAGACATTCATACAGCCAACAGATACATGAAAAAATGTTCCAGCATCACTGGCCCATCCAGAATGCAAATCAAAACCACAATGAGATACCATCTCACACCAGTTAGAATGACAATCATTAAAAAGGTCAGGAAACAACAGGTGCTGGAGAGGATGTGGAGAAATAGAACCCACTTTTACACACTGTTGGTGGGACCCAGCAAACTCGTTCAGCCATTATGGAAAACAGTATGAAAGCGATTCCTCAAGGATCTAGAACAAGTGTACCATATGACCATCCCATTACTGGGGATATACCCAAAGGATTATATATCATGCTGCTATAAAAGACACATGCATAGCATTCACTGTGACACTATTCACAATAGCAAAGACTTGGAATCAATAAATGTCCGTGGTGACAGGGCTGGATTAAAAAATGGTAATTTTACATATACACCATGGAATACATGCAGCCATAAAAAGGATGAGTTTGTGTGTCGCCATTAGGGACATGGATGCAGCTAGAGCCATCATTCTTAGCAAACTATCACAAAGACAGAAAACCAAACACCGCATGTTCTCACTCATAGGTGGGAACTGAACAATGAGATCACTTGGACTTCGGGAAGGGATATTATACACGGGAGCCTATTAGGGAGGGGAAGGGGAGGGAGGGATTGCATAGGATTTATACCTGATGTAAATGGCCGAGTTGATGGGTGCAGCACAGCAACATGGCACAAGTATACATATGTAACAAACGTGCACGTTATGCACGTGTACCCTAGAACTTAAAGTATAATAATAAAAAGAAAAAAAAAGAAATATTTGTGCAGTGATATGTGAGCCCAATTGGAAAAGGGAACCATAAGGGAGAGATTGGTACTTGAGGCAGGAATTACTAAATTATTGGAATAATCTAACTGCAAGTAATAGAAAAATAGAGGCTTGAGCAATAACTACAGGCATAAAGCTTCGCAACATGGGGAAATGTCTCATATATTTTGAGATGGCCTCTGCAAACAGTTTGACCAATGAATAGACATCCTGGACACAGGAGAGGATAGGCTAAAACGTGCTGACAGTGTTAAGCATGAAACAAAAGGCAAGTCTGGAAGAAGGCTTATTTGGGAAAGTAGGAGTGGAGAGATAAGGCAGAGTCAGAAACGAGATAGGAATTAGGGATGAGGTGAAGGTCTTTTGTACATATTGCTTGCCATTTAAAGAGAAGTCAAAGTATAATTTTCTTAAAAAACCACCAAACCTCTTGCTTCATTGTCTTTTTAAGATCAAAATAAGTTGAATGGTGCTTCGTAAGAAATGCATATTGTAAAACTATTTGTAGAATGTCTTTTAAATGTTATTTTTCTTTAAAGATGTTTGTGTTAATAATGAGTGAGCAGTTAACAGTTTTGCTTATGACTTATGGAGCAATGTATTGTATCTATTCAGTCATTCACTCAACAAATATGTCCCTATTATATTCCAAGACCTGAATTAGGTGTCAGGAATCCTTTGGAGGATTCAGTCTTGCTTGGGAGAATGAGAAATAGTTACAATAAACTACAAGCTGTGTAAAAATGACAATGATAATGGCAATAGAAATTAATGTTTCTCCAGCCTTTCATTTTGCATTGTGCTAAGTCAGTTGTCTGTACTGTATCTCATTTAATCTTCACAATAATCTATGTGATGATGATATCAATTTGCCTATGAAGATACATATTAAAGAAGTAGTGTAATGAGTCCAAGATTACACAGGTAGTAATCTTGGAGCTAGTGCTCAAACCCAGGACTTATGTAAATCCAAAAGGTTTGGAACTAAGGGATGGTTTGATAAATTCTGTGGTTTAAAAAATTTTATCCAACAGTAATATGTGGGAATGGTTAGAATAAGGAGAAACTGATATTTGACAGAGAAGTTAGGTTATTATAATGGTGTAGCTGAGGGATAACAAAGGCTTGAGCAATGATTATAGAAATTAAACAGTTTCAAGACATTTTGAGATAGACTATAAATAATTTACTTAGCTTCTATGTGGATGTGTGCCCAAAGTCCTATGCATGGGCCAAGCCCTGTGGGATATGAGATTCTCCCTGCCCCAGGAGCATATGGACCATGTAATTCAGCCAGAATTGGCTTCCTAATTTCACTTTAACTGTTTTTTTCATCTCATACCAGCTAGAATCAATGTCCTGTCTTAAAGCTGTAACCTCCAAGCTTTCCCCCATGCATTCAATGACGTGAAGATTGTTATCATCCTTTCCCACTCCAGGGTCTTAAAGTGCTGGGAATTGCACTCACTCTACTTTCTGAATTTGATATAAAACTGATTTTAGCTGCACTTTTATATGAGAAGTTTCCTAGCCTTAGTCAGGTAGCATGAAATAAAACACCAAGGCATCAGGGAATGTACATGCAATAGGAATGTTTGAAACAGTGGCTTTGTAGACAAGAGTGGTGGGTGTCAATTAAGTCTGTAGTTGTCACTTAATTGCTCTGAATCGCAGTTCTTTAACCTACAAAAGGTGATAAAACTCATGTGAAAAGCCCGTTTTGATAACCAAATTACACACATATTCATAAACATTTTTAACTAAAGAATATATATATATATCTCCTATCTCTCTCTCTCTCCATGATTCTATTTATCCTGATCTTTCTTGTAAAGTAAGAACAATTATAAACTATTAAAAAAACACATCAAATTGAAATAAATCAGATATTCTTATTTGCATAAGAGAATACCTCAATGTGTCCTTAGTTTTTGGTGATGTTAGTTCTGTCTGTACACCATTCATAACTTCTCTCTCTTCCAAGTTCTGCGTGGAATCCTATAGTGAAACAAAGTCATAAACATGTGATGCTATGCATATTGAATTGAAAATTTGAATAAAATATCTCAATACGGGATAGTAAACGGCTTTACGCTGGATATATACAGTATGTTCTAATGTCTTTGAAAACTGGAAGCAGGTGTTAATCTTTTCGGTGCTTTCAATGTTCTTTTCTCTCCTGTTTGGTTTCTGAAATGCTCAAATGCGTCATGTATACAAGGCAGTATGTTAAGAGCTTTGGAATACTTCATTTAGCTTCTTGCTACTCAGCCATAGGCTTTTGGGATTGAGTGTTTTAAACCAGGAACGAAAAGAATACTGAAGGGGAGGCTCTGGTGACAGATGGTGATATATTAGCCTTAAGGTACATACTTGCTTGCCCCCACAACATTAAATATAAAGAAAGCAAAATCCATGAAAAAACACTGCTTGGCAAAGTCACCTCTGTCAAAGTCAGGCAGAAACACTGCAGGAAGAAGAAATCCAGAATTCTTACTTTGTCATGAAATTTGATTCTGAGGATAATCTTCAGAGAGAGATTCAAATTGCCCATTTAATTTCTAAAATTGTAAACAGGCTCCCACTACAGAAAAGTTAGAGGGTCAGAGAGGCCCTGTATTCCAGGACAGTGGCAAAGTTGTACTGGATATTACCCAGAGAAGCAGAGGAGAGGATGGATTCTAGAAAGCATGCCTGATGCTGCTGCTTCCTTATGGAGGACATTAGGCCTCAGAGCTGTTCTCTAACAGGGAATCTTGTGGACACCCCTCTCTTCACAAGTGGAGTCACAAAAAAGTATTGTTAGACATGGACTCTGGTTTCACCAAAGCAACAAACTAGATACAGAAAGACTTATCAAAAATCCACACTTATAAACAGCATTTATGCATCCAAACGCATTATTGCAACAGAGTAAGGAAGACAACATACCAGCTTAAAATGCATTATTGCAACAGAGTAAGGAAGACAACATACAAGCTTAAGAGGCTGGACATGAGTATATTAGGTTATTATCTTTTTTTTTTTTTTTTGAGACGGAGTCTCGCTCTGTTGCCCAGGCTGGAGTGGAGTGCAGTGGTGCGATCTCAGCTCACTGCAACCTCTGCCTCCCGGGTTCACACCATTCTCCTGCCTCAGCCTCCGGAGTGGCTGGGACTACAGGCGTCCACCACCACGCCCGGTTAATTTTGTTTTTGTATTTTTAGTAGAGATGGGGCTTCACCATGTCAGCCAGGATGGTCTCGATCTCCTAACCTCGTGATCTGGTTGTCTTGGCCTCCCAAGTGCTGGGATTACAGGCGTGAGCCACCGCGCCCAGCCAGGTTATTATCTCAAGGAAAGTAAGACATAACTGCAACAGAAGGACTTTGTTGTAGTGAACTGAGTTAAAAAAAAAAGTCTCTCACTTTTAGATTGAGTAGCAACATTTCATGCAGGGGTTGGTAGTTTTGTGAAAGACTTGGTCTATACTAGACTTTTTAAAAATTAATTTTCCCCTTTTCACTTAGATAAGAAAGAATTTCCATAAGGCTAAAAAACATTTCATGGTTTAAAGTACCAAATTTTAAAAGATGAATGTTTTTGAAAGCTTTCAAATATTCATATTATTATGAAGGGCTTGATATATGCTTACAGATAAATGGAGACAGGGTTGAGCAGGTTACAAAAATACTTAGGTAGATAATTTAACATAATAGTGGAACCTGTGATTATCGTGCATGTCAGGATATTTGATGACCTCATTTTTGCCAAAATCATTAACTTTCTTATCTGTTTCTCTTACACAGGAATGAATTTGTATCTGGTTCTCTATATATCAAGCACATAACACCAAGAGTTCATTGTATTAATTTTTAATGTTGCATAATAAATTATTCCACAACTTAATACATTAAAAAAATAAACATTTATTATCTCTCATAGTTTCTGTGAATCAGAGATTCAGAAGTAGCTTAGCTGGGCAGTTCTAGAGTTGGATCTCTGGTAAGTTTGCAGCCCCGTGTCTGTGGGGCTGCAGCTATGATCATTTAAAGGATTGCTTTAAGATGATTTTTATTTCTTACAACAGCTTTATTGATATGTAATTTACATAAGAGTCACCATTTTAAAGAGTACAATCAAGTGGTTTTCAATATATTCAGAGTTTTGTAATCACCACCATCTAACATTAGAACATGTTTATCACCCCAAAAAGAAACCCCAAACCCATTAGCAGCCATTCCTCATCCTCCCTTTCCCCAACAGGCCCTGTCAATCATTAATCTAATTTCTGTCTTAAAAGAGTTGCCTATTTTAGACATTTCATATAGACAGAATCATAAGATATGTGGCTTCCTTCATGTAGAATAATAATGTTTTCAAAAGCTCATCCATTGTAGCATGTATCAGTATTTTACTCCATTTTATGGCCCAACAATATTCCACTTTATGGATATACCACATTTAGTTTATCCATTCATCAGCTGGTGAGCATTTGGGTTGTTTCCACTCTTGCCTATTATGAATAATGTTGCTATGAACATTTGGGTACAAGTTCTCGCGTGAACATATGCTTTCAGTTCTCTTAGGCGTACACTGTGGAGTGGAATTGTTGGTCATATGGTAACTCTATGTTTAACATTTTGAGGAACTGCTGCACTATTTCCCACAGGTCTGAATAATTTGCCATGATTCTTACCAGTAATACATGAGGGTTTTAATATGTCCATAGACTTGTCACAACTTATTTTTATTTTTAATTTATTTTATCCATTCTCATGGGTATAAAGTGATATGTCATTGTAGTTTTGATTTGCATTTCTGTAATGATTAATGATGTGGAGCTTCTTTCCCTGTGATTATTGGCCATTTGTGTTTCTTCTTTGGAGAAATGTCTAACGGTATGTCTTTTTATTATTGACCTGTAAAGAGTTCTTTAAATATTCCATTTACAAATTTCTTATCCAATATATGATTTGCAAATATGTTTTTCTGTTGTTTGGGTTGTCTTCACTTTCTTCATGTGTCCTTTAAAGCACAAAAGTTTTTTATTTTAACCAAGTCCAATTTATTTATTTTTTCTTTTGTTGCTTGTGTTTTTTGGTGTTGTATCTAAGAAACATTGCCTAATACAAGGTCACAAAGATTTACACCTTTGTTTTATTCTAAGAATCTTACACAGTGTTGGCTCTTACATTTAGGCCTATTATCATTTTGAGTTAATTTATGCACATTGTGTGAGGAAGGAGCTCAAATTCATTCTTTGTATGTAGATATCTAGTTGTGTTAGTATCATTCATTGAAAAGACTTTTTTATTCATTGAATTGTCTTGACACCCTTACAGAAAATGAATTTCCCAAAAACATAAGGGTGTATTTCTGGATCCTTTGTACTTCATTCATTGATCTATACATGTCTATTCTTATGTCAGTACGACACGGTCAATTATTGTAGCTTTGTACTAAATTTTGAAATCAGGGTGCGTGATTCTTCCAAATTTATTCTTATTTACAAGATTGCTTTGGCTATGGTGGGTCTCTTGCATTTCCATATTAATTTTAGAATCAGTTTGTTAATATCTGAAAAAAAAAACAGTCGGGTTTTTGCTAGGGATCGCATTGAATATAAAGATCAATTTGGAGGGTATCGCCATCTAAGCATCATAAAGTCTCTCAATCCATGAACAGTTAACAGTGACAATTAATTAAAATAAATATTCTTTTTAGTTTTATAATTCTTTGTGGGATGTATCCTCAGGGTATCAAAGAAAAAAACTGTGATATTTGCTATAAAGTTGTATATAATTATTGTTGCCTCTGCACCATACTCTAAATGGAACGTTCTTGCTGATCCCTAAACAAGGTAGAAAAATAACATATTTTCTGGCTCAAATCAACATTATGCAAGGTTAAAAAATGAATTTTTCATCTAGTTCCAGTTAGATAGCAAGTAAAGGTTCTTTTCATATCAACAACATACTTAATGCTCTGAGTATACGGAAATGTCAATTACAATTTGAAAGTAATATTGGGCCAATTACAATGTCATAATCTGCTCAAGGGTAATTCTGAACTGACTACACATTTGGAGAAATCATGTCAATAACTACAGACTTGAAAAAGAACACACATTCACAGACTTATATCTCCTATTATTATTAAGACAACATCAAAAACACTTCCCTTGCCACAGCTATCAAAAAGGGGTAGTAACTATAGTTTATCACCTCAACTAATGAGCAGTGTTTGTCACTTGCCAAGATCATTTCCACATACTGCACTAACAAAATTCTTTGATATTCTCTGAAGATGGGGCAGGCAGACAGATGTTTAGGGCATCCTGTAAGGACATAAAGCCAATTTCAAACTGACTTCAGCAACACTGTAGCTGTGCAGTGCTTCAATACTTATCGACAAAAGCAGTTTACCTCTTAACAGGGTACATAAAATCATTTTTTCCAAAAATTACAAAATAATTTACAAACAATAAATTAAGAATACTTAAGCTTTTCCTTCACTAAATTATATGGTAAAATGAAGTCATGAAATTGCACATGTCTCAAGATGAAAATATACTTTTCCTCATTGCTTATTTAAATGACTTTGAAAAAAATCTGTAAGATGACTTTTAAATTTGGAAGGAAAGGTACAAAAACAACCCTGATTATGAAGAACCAGAGGAATAAACAATTGATGCCAAACAGCTACCATATTTCTTCAGCTTTAGGTTTGAGAAATAATAATTATGTGATTTCAAACCCTCAAACTTGCCTCTAGAAAACATAACAGTTTGGAAGTGCTATAATTAATTTTATTAATATAATTATTACAATTTCTATTTTTAATGTTAACACAGAAGCATATAATCAGCTGTATGATATAGAACGTATAGAGTTATTTCAAAATTTATTTTGTCTCCTCTTTTGCTCAAATGACATGGCTTTACTCTCTAAAATAAAGTTCAGCAGGAGATTGTGTCCTGTCAACTGGTCAGAGACCTTTAAGAAGTTTGCCCTTTACCACTTTCATCAGAGCAGACAGCAGGCAGATATATGTGGCTCTCACAGCAGACAAGTTTAATTACTACATTTTTTTTTAAAGCAAACGTTTTTAGCAACACTTTCAGGATCACAGGAGCATTTCTGACAGCCAAAATGAGTTGGATTTAAACATCACCGCACTATTTTTAGCTTAAAATCAACACTCCCATAATTATTCCCAAACCAATTAGCAACAGCTGGAAAGTAAAGGTGTTTACATTTGGTTAGCACTAGTGCTAACAACTGCAAGTGTTCACAGGCTGGATGAAAGGGGCCAGGCACCAAGAGGGGCAACAGTTTCTCCAGGGGTAATCATGGTATCAGCACCAGGCTATCATTTCATATTTCACAGTTAGTACCAGTCACTGATCTCATACAAGAACGTGCATTCATTATGAAGCACCACTAGGTTACACATGTCCAAAGAAACTTAACACTCTTGATACTTTTTCTGGAAGAAAATGCTCAATGCATTCCCAAGTTCTCACTGAATTTCCCTGGTCTACTGTAGCTACAAAACGAAATTAAAAGTAGTTTTATTGCTCAATTTTTCATCTCTCAGATGAGAACTGAAATAGCGGTCCCGTCTATCAACAGGTATCTCCCTCTGACTTACAGGCGATCATATATGGCCATGATTTTCCCCCCTCAGTGAATTTTAGCTACATTGAAAACCACTTGCCCATAAAATTTAACTGCAACTGAATTATGTTTCAAAAACTCAGGTGCATTTCAAAACAAGATTTGCATTCTGAAAAGTCAACTGCAAGTTTCTTTTGAAATTGCATATGAATGTTAGAATGAGAGTAATAGAAACATTACACAGAGAGGATCTGAACATCAGGTTATGTGCCTGGTGCTCATACATAATCATAATGTAAATTTTAAAATTAAAATTCTGGGCATAATTCCAGAATATTTGTTTTTACTTTTCAGAACAAAAATATCTGTGCTAAAGTAAAACAAACTGCATTTGATAAGCACACATGAAATTAACATGTGATTGTTAAACACTGTTATTTTCAAACTTCATATATATTTTTATGCGTTTGGCAATGCCTTGCCATTGGAAATCTCTCAGTTGACTTCAAAGATACCATCCCTAAATGTTTCAGTCTTAGTAATTAATATGCCTATAATTTACTACACACACACACACACACACACACACACACACACGAACACCAGTAGACTTTATACCTACATAGCTAAAATTGGCATGACAATTAGAGATATAAAAGTGCTAAATTAAAAACTGCTTAAGAAGAACTGTGTTTTATTCATTTTTATGTCTATTCTAACAGTGGTTCTCCAACTTTAACACGGATCAGAAGAATCGCCTGGAGTCTTGTGAAAACCCAGATTGCTGGGCCCCGCGCCCAGTGCCTGAAATGTTGCTGCAGTAGGTCTAGGGTGAGGCCAGAGGGTCTACAAGTTTCTGATGCTGCTAGTCCAGGAACCACACTTCAAAAACCACTACCTTAAAGTAACTAGTACAGATCTGAGACTCAGGAAAAATCCTAAAAAATATTAACCAAGCCAGGAAGGATGGTGTTGACGAGTGAAGCCAGTTCACCCATTTTACAGCTAAGGAAACTCAGAGGCAGAAAGCTGACATGACTGGTCTCTTTTTACATGTTGTGTTAGTGACAAAGCCAGAATCCAGGATTCTTGATACTCAGTTCAGTGTTCTTTCTGTGCACCACAATAAATACTTGCTGACTTAGAGAATGCTGACCTTATTACTTATGTTATGGATTCTTTTATAATGACAGCAACAAAAACCTATAATAATGTCTTATGTACACTTTACCTTTCTTTCAAAGATCTCAAACTATTTCACATATAACTAGATGTATAGCCACAACAATCTAGCGGATTTCTTGGCATTCCTATTCCAATTTCATACTTGAACATATGCAAGACAAAAAGATTAATATCTTGTCGAAGAAGAAACTGAAGGTCAAAGAAAGAACCAAAATTTCTTGGGACCCTCATTTCCTAAGAGTCAGTTTTGAAAGCAAGCACGTTAACTGTATTTACCTTGTAATATCTCTTAGTTGTCGATTTCAGGCAAAGAGGGTAAGGAAAAGATACCATATTATGAAACAGAGAAATTATTTATATGAAAGACTATCAAGTTTTTCATTATTCTAGAGATTATGCTCTAATAATTGAATCTTTAAAATATAAAAAACCTTTTATGGAACACAATTAATTGGATCATAAATATTCTACTAACTAGTCCCATGCTAATCCTGGGAGCAGGTAAAATCATTAACATTAAATGACTAGCTCAAATCCTTGGCTTATAGAGAGCACGCACACAGGGTGCTCATGCTCATTCACAAACACACACTAAGTCATGTGGATAAATTACCTGAATGCATATGGGATAAAACTGGACTCAGCGTAAACAGTTCTGAATTTTGTAAAATGCACTAAAAATCTACAATTTTCAATGGACTGTTTCTACAGAGATTACGCAGTTGTGGATTATGTGCTACAGAGGCTAAATCCCATTGATAATTAATACAATCAGGGTTGGCCACACCTTCTCTTCATCCGGTGTGTCTGGAAGAGATGCTGAATGGTTTTCATAGGTTTAATAAAAAATTAATTTAAAATGAGTAAAGATCAAGATACAGTAACTGAATTCTGGTCTAACGCAAAAGAGACACAGATTCTGATATAAGTTCTATCACTGCTTTGCCTGGTGACCAGACACATCATCTCCTGACCTTCACTTCTAGTTTCTCTACACTGGGGATAAGAAGATTTTTAAGGTCCACTCCTAGCATAAAATGTCATAATGCACCAAATAGTAAGGCAGGCAAACTCCAACTGAATAAACATACATATAAAAATTCCCCAACAGATCAATTAAGAGGTATTCATTTGGCTAAATGTTTTCTTGGAGAGCTTCCCTTGAGAAGCACTCTCAGAGTAGATACACTTTTATACTTTCTTAACATACTAATTTTTATACAACTTTTGAGGAACAAATCTATGGTATGAAGTATACCTGAAAGAAAACCAAAACCTTTCCTCTATACCCCTA
This sequence comes from Papio anubis, assembly GCF_008728515.1. Lineage (NCBI taxonomy): Eukaryota > Metazoa > Chordata > Mammalia > Primates > Cercopithecidae > Papio > Papio anubis. The sequence continues at coordinate 88,991,630 of NC_044985.1, read as the reverse complement.
CTTCTTTTTTATTTTCCTATGATCTTTCCTTGGATATTTTTTCTTCTTCTCATTGCTAATAATCAGCACAGTTGAGTTCATTGTTAAGATTTCTCAGTATTCTGATTTAGATTTTAAAAGACCAGTGAAATTTTTATAATAAAATTGTTATAAAATATACCCTTTACCTGCTGGAGTTTGTCTTTTTGTGTTTGGTTTTATTGCATATTTTTGGTAAAAATGTATAAAAGTTGACTTAACCTGATACCAGGTGTCAAAAGACAGCTGTGAGCTTTTAAAAAAGGCAGAGGTGATGGTGGGTAGAGAGGGAATTCTGTTTCGCTTGTGAGATTTGAGTGGACCAAACACATTCATCCATCTCATCGAGGTATCAAAAATGAAAATAACTATTGATGTCAAAATCAACATTTCATCTGCTCTGCTAATCTTTCAACATAAGGCTAACACCAGTGGGTGCACTTCTCCCTACACAAATATGTTGAAGTAAAGGCTGCTTTAAAATCTTCAGAGCCAGAGAAGTTCAGAAGTTCAACAAGGTAATTCTGCAACCCCTCTTTTATTGTTCACTGTTTCTTTCTCATATTAAAATAACACATTTCAAAAGTGCTGAATAGAGTGTAAAACAATTTTTTTCAAATACAAGACTGATATAAACATGTTCATAATCATAATTCCTATTTATAATTGGATTCTTTCCCACATCCAGTTATAGCTAATTTCCCCCTAGTTTTCCTATATCATTAAATATATTAAAACTGCTTAAGCCCAGCTCTTAGATACACAAAGATAACGTTGTTTATTACTGAAAGGGTGAGGATATTGAAAAACAGCAATTTCCACAAGGTCTGCTTCAGATCATGCTAAATCACAAAATGTATGACGAAAGGTATTATAAACATCCTTCTTTCATTTAATCTATTTAAACTATACCATCTTCTCAAATATTTAGAATCCAGGTCTGTCAAAATGGACATTTATATGGTATTAGGGCTTAATTTGTAACTCCGAATCATCACCTAAAGCTGGTAAATAGAAAAAACTTAAGGAAGTTGGGATAATTCAGCAATTACCAAGCATTTCTACCTTAACCACTTCCATTTTGCTGACTGAAATACATCTCAATCAAATTTGGCTCTAGTAAATATCCCATATACACTGATGCAAACCTTTACAAAAGCCAGGTTTGGTTCAGAGAGAGTAGTGATAAAAGGCCACACTATTAAAGCAATTGTTTCTTTTTGCACACGCATTTCACTCATGCCAACACAAGCATACATCCCTGCCGGGCTTCACTATGAAAATCTTCAGGATGAAAATGTGCTGTAGAAAATTTTGAATCCACAGACCAATTCCATAGCTGTGTAATGAACAGGGTAAAAAAGAAAAGGAAAAGAAAAGAAAAGAAAAGAAAAGAAAAGGAAAAGAAAAGAAAAGAAAAGCACACTGATCCATATGTGTGCTTAGTTTGGTAGTACATTTAGAAAAAAAAAAATCTCAAAATTTAGGAAGCCAAAACTGTGTTAAAGAATTTTTTTATAACTATTAGATAGAGAACCACATTGACAAGCCATCTTAGTTCATGAACAAAGCATGTTCAAGGACTTCTTGAAAAGTTCTTTTTTATTGCCTATCCTCTATAAGCATTTCACCCTCTTCTCACGCAGACTCAAACCTCCCTGACTTTGCCATGTGCATCTGTCCCTCTCCTATGACCTCCATATATCTTCCCACACAATCATTTTGCCATTCACTTTGTCATTCTTGCATTTCACTTTATGACACCTTTATTGGAAGCCTCTAGTTTCAAAAAACAATTTCACAGCTTATAAGACCTACTGAAAATAAACAATTTGGGGAAGGGTTTTCTTCAGACAACCTAAGAGGCACTTGAAGCAATCCTTACCATGACTTATGTGAAGAAGGAGGAACAGCGGAAGAGTCAAAAACAATTGTATGGAGAGAAGTAGGGTGATCCAGAGCCGGCTACACCATCGTGGGTTCTTACAGCATGTGGAAACACAGCTTGAAATGAGGTGCAGAGGTCTGAACTGCTGAGAGCAGCTGTAGTCATGGGCAGCAGTCAGCAAAAGGTTTGTTTGTTTTTTGAGCAAGGGTAGAAACACAACAAAGAGTTAGGAGAGACTGTAAAAGTAGCTATAGCCAGACCAGAATATGTTCTGATCACACAAGGAAACCACCATGCATTTCTATTTAAATACAAATGTTTTAAACTTAAAACTACACAGTGCTTGAGGGTTAGAGGGATGCACTGTCTCATTAAAATAATCTATTGGTTATCAATAGCTAAAATGTAAGCTCCAAGTAGGCAGGCAGTGGTTTTTATCTGTTTTGTTCACCAATATATCCCCAAAGCCTAGAACAGTGCTTGGCAAAGCGGAGATGCTCAACACATGCCTAGATACACCAGTTTTCTAGAACACCATTGCTTGCCTGGCGAATATCCAGCCATTCATCCCTTCACACCCAACTCAGTATGAGCCACTTTCTCCCTGAACACTCTGCATGGACTCAATCTTCCTTTTCAGTGCCACTTTCATGCCATGTGCAAGCTCTGTCATGACATTCATTGATCTCGGGGTAGGTGATGATTTCTTTACAGATCTGTCTGCGTTGATTGGTAGTGAGAGCTTTCAGGTGGGGAATGAGTCTCATCCATCTTGGTATCCCCGTCACTTAGCACAGGTCTGAAATACAACAGATATTCTACTTACAAGGGGTTTACTGGGTAAAGAAATCTGCTCCTTTTCCTTAAAGAGTCTAAGTTAACTTTCAATAGAACGTATATTTATGATGTCTAGAGTATTATGCTAGACTCCATGTGCAGAGTATTGTGCTGGACTCTGGAGGGATTCAAAGATGAATATGACAATATGATACTGTCTCTGCATTCGAAGTTGCAAGCCAGCTGGAATCATTGCCAGAGGCATCTCTGGCAAGAGAATTTAAAGTGCAATTGAAAGCTAATCTTTATTTATGGATTGAAATAATTGAAGTAAAAGAGAAAGCACTGATTTGTACCTGGCTGGTTATGTTTCTTTATATATGCTCCTATATTTTATTTATTATAATGCAATTTAAAATGACTTTCATTATTTATCAAATATATTTAAACCAATATTTAAAACCAACTAAGTTCCATAATGGCTGGAAGCTTGAGTTAATCATGTTTTCACCAGCTGAGAAAGGAAACTTCCATGCTGAAACCTCCAGATCCTGAACCTACAGACTAGAAATTGTTGACCAGCGTGGGCCACTGCGAGCAAGGCCCATCATCTCAGCACATCTTCTTTGAACCTCTTGCTCGATATTCCTCTCCTCTTCCAGCTATCCCATTTCTTTAGACTTAATAGTGGGTCACGATAGAAACAACTCTTGGGGCAACCGTCCTCTCCCATTGCTCCTCCTTCTTTCGGCACTTTCTTAGCCTTCAAGGGTGCATCACCTCCCAAATACCTCCAAACCCTTCTCCTCCTCTGTTCCCAGGATGCCCTGGAACTCTTTCATAAGCTCAAGAACTTCCTTAAGTATTGTCTCCGCTACTTTGATGTAAATGACAATAAACTTTCCCCAAATAAACTACTTCCTCGGCAACTCTATGAAGTGAGTCATGATCATTTTCTTCACACTGCTCACTCTCATCCTGGAGCTGTTTCTAGAGAAGAATTTCCTGTTTCCTCCTCTGGAAGCTGCACCATGCTGCTTTATCATTTCCTTCTCATTGTCCACACCTGTTAGTCTCCAAGTTGGTCCTCCAGCACTTCCTCTTGCTCTATCATTTTAATTAATATTTTCTCCCTCTTTCATGCCTTATCTTTCACTATCATCCTGGGTAACATCCATGTCCACAGGCATCTTACACCTTGACCTCACTCAGCACCTTCTCTCTCTAGTAGCCTTCTGCTTTAGGAACTCTGTAATCAAAAGCAAAACTGAACATGGAATTCAAGGGAAAAGTTTTTGAGTAACGCTCATTATTCAACAAAAATATATCATCAAATGAGAAATAACAGGGTTAGCAAACCCATAAACAAAACAGCAATCATTCAGTTCACAAGCCCTTAATGAGGGTCCCCTTTACTCCAGTGCTAAGCACTGGAGATACAGAGATGAAAAAATTTGTACACTTTTTGTTCTCAAGAGTCTATTCTGGGGAGTAAGGAGCACAGAGGCTGGAGAGAAGATACTAATGAATGGCCCCTCTACTGTTCCCCTTTGCATGTTCTATAATTCAACTCAACTGAGCACCAGCAAGATCCCAAGAAAGACACCACTATTCTTTCTCTAACCTCACCTCACTTCCAAGTGTAAGATAAGAACTGATATGTAGCTGCTAATCCAAGCCTATATCTTTGACAGAATTGTAAGAGACTTGTAGCACTGAAATGATGACAAATGTTTTCACAGACACATCCTTAAACAGTGATTGCTCTATGGGACCATATCTAAATTAAAGGGAGGTGGTGGTTGCTAGAAATAATGACAACAAAAAGCCTGAGTGAATGTGGGGAGGATATTCTAATGGCCACCCTCCTCATCTATTTCCCCAAGAAGGTGCAGAAAAGTGAGAGGACACCAATGCTGCAACCTTTTCTGGAGCCTCTTTGAAAATACATCACTCCACATACAAACCTCCCAGTGTAAATGATGCAATTTGTGCCATGGCAAAATTATGAATTATTACAAGCTCTGGGCCTTTGGCTTGCATGTAGTACATGTATATGATTTCAAATGTTGAATCCATAAGTACTAAACATCTTATGTTCTTAACTTATATTCCATTTGTTGGCTACTTTGGCGTTGAAAAACTTCAGCCTCTAGTGCTTAAATCTCTTCCACTAACCCTGCACAGGCAATTACTAGAATAACTAGAAGCAGCCAAGGTGTACCATAATCAGATTGCTTAATTTACATATTTATAACTGCTTCTATTAGACAGTGATGATTTAATCCAAATGTCATCTCTGGATTAATCCTTGAATCCCATTCAGACTCAACAAATGGGCTTGCTTAGTTGGGCAATTATTTGGGGCCAAAAACTTATGCAATGAAAACTGGTAGCGGATGAAATTGGCCGACTGTTGACACGTTCTGATTGCTTTTGCCTAAGAGCTACAAACCAGCTTCATACGGAACTTCCCCACACTAACAGGCCAATCTTTTCCCATAGCATGTGTGTCACTGCCTGTCTCTCTCCACCTCCACTCCCAACAGGCTCCAAGAGCACAGTATCTACACTCAGTAAATCCTCATGAAGATTGACCTGGCTTCTAGCTTATAAAGTTGGAAGAAAAAAAAGCCATGTCAAAACACCTCCAGTTGTCTGCCTGCGTTTTATTGGCTTCGTTTAGAGTGGATACTCATATTTACTGAATGACTGAGCAAACCAACTTACCCAACCCGTCATCTGACTGTGAAGCTGACTGCAGCACCACACTCCCTAGCAGAGGAATGTGGGCCAGCACTCCTTTTCACAATTGCATGCAGAAATAGCAAATCCCAGAGAAACTGTTGTAAATACTTGGATCTTTCCTGAACTGTATTTTTAATATGTTATGAGAACAATAGCAAGGGATGGTTAAAAACATACATGAAGCAGTTATGTTTCAAACCTGTAACAGATCACTTACTCAATGCCACATGACACAATAAAACAGTGTCCCAAATGGAAAAGAGGAAATCTTTTTAATCAAACCTTCCCTTGGTCTGAACAAAACAGAGATTTTCATTTCATTCCAGTTATGTTAAGGTTTCTCCCACAGCACTATGTCCAATCACTCCGCCATATCTAATCAGTGATGCAACCTCACACGTTTAGTGAACTCCCAGGGTTGCACAGAAAAGCGGATGCTTCCTGGCAGACAAGAGTTTTTAAGCACAGTGGTGATGTAAAAACTCTACTCTTCTCTTCTTGTTACAAGGGAAATACTTCTGTAGCTGAGGGCACTCCGGTGATGCACCTCCACAAAATACAGCAAATGACCTCTTCACTTGTGAGGCAATCAAAGCAGATTAAAATCACAGCATTTAACAGCTCTTCAGAGGGAATGGCAACTGGACGCAAAAATGATAGTTCTATAGAATTAAACATATTGGTTAATTTTCATGGATGACCTTCCTCTGAGAAAGGAGCAAATTACAGATATGACAATAAAGAAAAAAACCTGGTTTTTATTTTTTCTTAAAGACTGAAGTACATGCATGCAGAAACAGTAAAGGGTTAGGATATCCACTGGGTGCAAAAAAAGTTGAACAAAATAATTGACTCACTCCTACCCTTGACTTCAGGAAATGGAGAATCAATGAGATTTCGGGCTCAGATTTGCCATCTCACCAGAAAGGAAAAACAGGGAAATGGCTGGTTGTTTGGCGGTTGGTGTATAGCACTAGGCTAAAGTGCCATGGACAGTGAAAGGAGCCAGGATATGCAATTTGTTTGCTGACCTCCAACTTTGCCCTCCTCAGTTAGATGGTCAGATATGTCCCCATCAAGGTGGCACGTATTTTATGAGTAAGCACAAGGATTAAGAGCTTGCAGAAAGAGTCGGGGAGGTCAAGGTGGGCAGATCACCTGAGGTCAGGAGTTCGAGACCAGGCTGGCCAACATGGTGAAACTCCATCTCTACTAAAAATACAAAAATTAGCCTGGCACGGTGGCAGGTGCCTATAATCCCAGCTACTTGGGAGACTGAGGTAGGAGAATCGCTTGAACTCTGGAGGCAGAGGTTGCGGTGAGCCAAGATCATGCCATTGCACTCCAGCCTGGGGAACAAAAGCGAGACTTCATCTCCAAACAAACAAACAGCAAAAGAAAAAAGAAAACAAAAAAGAAAGAAAAAGAGAGTGCCCATGAGTTATGGCCTCACTGCAGGGCGGGTACGGTGGCTCACGCCTGTAATCTCAGCATGTTGGGAAGCCGAGGCAGGCGGATCACGAGATCAAAGATCGACACCATCCTGGCCAACACAGTGAAACCCCGTCTCTACTAAAAATACAAAAAAAAAAAAAAAAAAAAAATTAGCTGGGTGTGGTGGCAGTCGCCTGTAGTCCCAGCTACTCAGGAGGCTGAGGCAGGAGAATTGCTTGAACCCAGGAGGCAGAGGTTGCAGTGAGCCGAGATTAGGCCACCACACTCCAGTCTGGCGACAGAGCAAGACTCCATCTCAAAAAGAAAAAAAAAAAATAAAGACAGTCATAAGTGTTGTACAATTCTACATACTTTGCACTATGATTGGCAGTCATTCCCATAAATCTCTATTATTGACACAAAGAGGTTGAGACCAGGAGACAGAAAGACATACAAAGGAATAGAAAGGGGACAGTGTAAGTCAGTAACTCTTTTCATTAATGTGACATGAATTTGTCTCACTGTTCCCAGAGTTTTGCCCAAACATAGCAAAAGTTGAGGGTTGATTTTTACTTAACATAGTTTTCTCTCCCTCTAAATTTTGTGGCTATGGTCCAAATGGTTTAAAACAGAGAAAAACTGGTTGGTTTTCTTTCCCATTATTTTTCAAAGCAACTCAGTCATCCCCCTAAGCCCAGCTTATCACATTTTACCCTATTATTTTAAAAAAGAAATACAACAATCTATTTATTTTCCTTCTGTCCACTTGGATTGAATAATTCAATCCTCAATGTACTCATGCATCTAGACCTAGTCTTATCTTATTTCCTTATTTATGCTCAAACTCTGTCAAATTTTAATCTTTCCCTCTAAAGGAAGTTACTCTGTACAGTTGTCAAACGCATCACTGAGTATGTTTCTATCATGATCCTCAGTTTCCATAAGGGTGCTAATGATGACTTCTCAGTACTGGAAAGACTGGTGACTGCCCATGAGTTATGGCCTCACTGCGGGAACTCAGTCATCATTTGGATTGCGGTTGCAAACTCTTTAGAGCCTCACACCATTTACCTGTCTCTGAGAATCACATTCATCTAGATGCCACTGCACAAAAATAGCTTTCAATTTAAAACTGCTGTGAACTAGAATCATTGGCTTAACTCTGATGTCCTTATGATTACACTGTCACATTAGAAGATGCACTTTTAAGTATTTCTTTGGTATGACTTCCGATCAACACATGATATTCACAAGGAATGATCCAACACCCATTCTGTTTGAATAGCTATGATGGTCAGGGTCACTTCAAGCCTGGTAGAGCTGTTTGTCCTTTTTTAAATAATATTATTGGTGATATAATTTTGCCATTTGAAATGTCTAATACTAACACCAATGAAATGGTGACATTCATCCCAGGTTGGCTGCCCCATTCAAAGCACCACTCTTCACAGACTTTTTACTTTCTCTATCTACTTTTCAATAAGGTAACATCATTTCAAAAAATTCTTCACTTCATCACATTCATTACTCTCATTTGTAACAGTCTCATTACATAAACAGGTTTTATAAAATGTAGACAATCTACTAAAATATTCCAAATTTTGTCCATAATATTGAAGACAGGAAGAAAAAAAAGATAAAATGTACAGATCAGATCAAATGGCATGCTTGATGGCGTTTATAAAAAGCTAAGGGGCTTTGAGGGTTATAAGAAGCCAAGTCCTGTGACCTACTTAAGCCTAAGGACCACTGTAATTTGATTGGTATAAAAAGAAGTGAAGCAGTTAATTTATGGAAAGTACATTATATGATGGACAAAGAAGGATGACAGTTTTAATCAATGGAGTAGCAAGGTTTTTTTCTTTAAAAAACTGCATTTTGTTTAAAGCAAAAACTTGAAAGAAACCAAATGGGGAGTTCACAACTTTATTTCTGAAAATATAGAATATTTTCCGTATTCAGTTTGGATGTACTTTTAAGTTCAGGTGCCTGTCTTTTGTTTGTATTATGAATATTCTCCTCATCAAAGAAGACTTTAAAAAAATAAGAAAAAAAATGCTTAATTAATTTTGATAGCAATTGCCTTAATACGAACTGTTAAATACACTTCGAAGACTCAGCAATGAAAGTTAGAGGAAGGCTGCTAACAGTGCCTATATGTAAAATCTGAATTTCAATTATCTGCTGTATTTACAACACCATGCTTTACAATGTGCCAGAAGGGATGGCTTAGCGGTCTAAGCATCTGGTTTTCAATTGCCATAGTCCCTGAATTGCACAATTTGATTCATCCCCTACTTCTTGTAGGGGTTGGATATGCAGATGAGTCACACCCACTCTTGTGGGCTTCGCCATCCAGTGGTGAACGGACAGCGGTGGTGGAGCAGGGGGCTGGCCCTAAATCTTTGCTTCTCTTATAACTGCATCAGACCCTATGTTGACTGGAGATGAATTTCTCTCTCCATTCTTTCAAGAGTGCCTCCAAAGGTTTCCCCCTATTCCCTCCACCATTGTCATGAAACATATAAAGTAGCAAGGAGTTAATTACTTTAAAACCATAACAAAAATATCTAAAACCAAAATACTGTCACAGTAACTAGGGTTTTCAAATTATATTCACTGGGAAAAAAACTGACAGAGAAGCAACTCAAACCATGCAGAACTAGGTGTGAATGGATGCCTTTGGACTCAGGAAATACAGAGAACTTTGTAATTGCTCCTACATAAGCCACATGTTTACTCCCTTTCATATTCTATGTGCATCTTCATGGAAAATAAAGAGGCCACATGAGATCCCATTTAGAGTGCTCCTGTCATATAAATATGTCTGCACTATATGGCTTTCCAAAGAGGTGCACTTCAATACCCATTTTGTAAAGTGTATTATTTCTGTAATATTTACTGTCACCTGGGGGAAAAACCAGTAGGACTTGTTGAAGTCTTCACTAAAATAACAAATTAAGTGAGATTAGAAATGCCATAATTAATTAGGCCAGCTCTCCTTCACTTGAAAGGCTGGAAACTATACTGAGTGGTAGTAACCTACACCTACTAATAAAGCTATGCAACTAATAAAGCAGTATGTTCTTGCTAGCAACAGCATCACCACACGTTCTTGAAGGCATTAAATTTGACCTTTTATTATTTCCTAGCACTCTCTCAAGGTTCCTTTCTGCAATGAACAATTCTGACCACATTTTAAATCTTACTTTGGAAGATACTGACTTACATAATGCACCAGAATGATAATAATTTGCACCAATGCAACCCAGTCATTCATAAATATGAGAAAATAGTGAAAAGATATATTGTTATACTTCATTCCTCAAATGAATACAAAAATTAAATACTTTCAAATATAATTAAAATGTAAATATATACTGAATATAGAAATAGCACTAAAGGTTTTAGGGTCAATAATTTGATGGAAAATACCTAAAATAATTTAAATAATGCTAACTTTAAGATAAAAAGTACGAAGAGGGTGAAAACCCCAACAGTTATTGTTTAAAATACATAAATGTCAAGGAAAAGCAATGAATGATAACATATATATTTCTTGTTTAAATCAAAAAATCATATCATGGATAATTTATAATGTAATATGAAACAATACTTTGTAATGGCAACAATTTTTACATAAAAATAAACTCACTTACTTTGTAATTAAAAGTATTTTGTTTGAACAAGGTTCTACTCTTTTTTAGAAAAATGTTCTAAAGAGTTTCCATGTTTTAAAATGAAATAATTAAACACAGAGATTTTCAGATTAACAAAATAAAACCCAGTGATCACTGAATGTCTCTTATCTTTAGCTAAGAGTCATATCTAAATATGATAACAATGAAAGGCAGCAAGACAGTAGGTACTAACTTAAAAAAACTTGTACCACTACGTTAATATCAGACAAAAGACTGTTAATAAAATATTATTAGGGAATTAAAAGGTCATTAATTACATAAAGAAAAAAGAACAATCCAGAGAAACATGTAATAAATTCCAACCTATGCACCTAACAACGTAGCCTCCTAATATAAAAGACAGATACAATTACAAGCAGATTGACAAATCCAGCATCATAATGGAGAATTTAATGTACTCTCAATAACTACCAGCTACTACAGACTAAAGGATATCAGGTATTTAAGCAGAACAACTAGAAATTTTGGTATAATGTTCACATGAACATAGAAAGTGGCATCTAATAATGTTTTCAAGCAAAGGCATACAAGAAACATATTAGGAAAGGAATATATAGAGAAAAAGTTATTATTTATCCTTAAAAGGAAAGGAACATATAGAGAAAAAATATGACCAATACTATGACATAAAACAACCTGAATAGACACTAAAGAGCCTATAAATACACATCTTGCATCTTGTTATCTGACCACAGCGCAGTTAAGATCAATAACAAAAAGAAAACTAGAAACAAGTAAAATCCTCACCACCGCACATTAGGAAACTTTATAGGAAGTATGTTACCTAAACAACCTACATAAAAGAGAAAGTTACAATAAAAATTCAGAAATATGGAGAACAGTAAAAGAAGTTATATAACAACATTTTAAAAATTAAATGTTTATTTTAAAAAAGAAAGATTGCAATAGATGATAAAAACATCAAATGAAAGAGCGATGGTGAATTATAGAAAGGAAGGACCCGGTGGCTATCATCCGAAAGCTCTGCGGCAATAAGACATGTTCCTCACAAAGGGATTCAGAGAAGTAGTAAGTTCAAAGCATCACCTATGAAATACTCCTGCTGAAAGAATGATCCTGAATCCAATCAAGTCTCTAGATCTAACAACAGAAAATTCAGGGAATGAAGAAACAACTTAGATAATACCATAAGGCGGCAATCTGCTAATTCCAGAATTCTTTTCTATATATAAAAGTCTGTTTTTTCTCTAAATTCTATGAAATTAAGATAAAAAATAGAAAGAAAAACAATTATACAATAAGAATGCAAAGAGTCATAACAGACAGATGCAATATGTAGGCGCATTTTAGATTCTATTGCACAGAAACTGACTCTTACATTTTTTTGAGATATTTGAATACGTTTAAATATGGATGAAATATTAGGTGATATTTAAAGAATTATTCACTACTTTTGTCAGGTGTAATGATGACACAGTGATTTTGTTTAAGAGTTTCTGTTAGGGACGTACACTGAAGTATTTACATATAAATGTCGTGATGTTGGGAAGCTGCTTTGCAGTATTAAAGTAAAATTATGTAATGGGAAAATAAACAAGAGGGCAATGTGTTGCTGATTATGGAAACTAGCTGATGGGTACATGGAGGTTCATAACACTAATCTCTTGCTGATTATGGAAACTAGCTGATGGATACATGGAAGTTCATAACACTAATCTCTTTTTGTGTATGTTTAAAATATTCAATAATAAAGATGTTAAAAAAGTTTCTAAACCATAAAAAGGGTTGAAAACACTAAAAAATAAGCCTAAAGCAATGAAGACATGAATATAAACAACAAAGAAATAAAATAGAAAATACATCCACATTTGAAATCATTAATTTTGAGGGCAAAAATTGTTTCCAAAAAAAAAAAAAAAGAAGAAGAATCAAACAGAAAAGTCAACTGTAAGACTGACAAACATAAAGAAATGAAAGAGAAGAGACACAAATAATATTAAAATCAAAGAGGGGGTAGGTCAGGAATGTGTTCAGGTTTTTAAAACCATAATTAGCCCTTTATCTACCATGACTCTGATTTTTGTAAGTGAAATCAGCCTATTGCTCATCCTTTCATACTATTTTTACTTAGTTTAAGACTAGATGAATTTCCAAGTAACTTGGAAAGTATTTTCTCTCTTTCCCCCCCATTCCTAAAACCACTTTTATGCTACTAAGGTTATGTATCTTTTGAAGATCTAGAAGAATATTACTATACAACAGTCTAGCACCTTTTCCTATTAAAAAAAAATTGATATATTTTGGCCAGGTGCGGTGGCTCACATCTGTAATCCCAGCACTTTGGGATGCTGAGACGGGCGGATCATGAGGTCAGGAGTTCGAGACCAACCTGGCCAGCATGGTGAAACCCCGTTTTTACTAAAAATACAAAAATTTAGCCAGGCATGGTGGTGTACACCTGTAAGCCCAGCAACTTGGGAGGCTGAGGCAGGAGAATCACTTGAACTCAGGAGGCAGAGGTTGCAGTGAGCTGAGGTCACATCACTGCACTCCAGCCTGGGTGACAGAGCGAGACTCTGTCTCAAAAAAGAAAATATACATATATATATATAAACTTTTGGTGTAATTTCCCTTAAGATTATGCTTCTAATTTAGGCCTTCAAGTTTTCTCGGTAGAGCCTTAGTTAGTAATATGTTGCCCATTAAAACAAAGGTTTCAAATTTATTGGTCTGAAGATATTTACATTAATCTCCTCTAAAATAAATTACTTAAGCTTCCACTTGAAAAAACTAAAGAACAATTAAGCAGAAGAAAACAGTATAAATGGAAACCAATAAAATAAAACATGGACATGTAACAGGAAACAAAATTAATGAAATCAAAAGCTGAGTTTTTTGGAAAAGATGAAGAAAATTAACAAACATCTAGATAGAATGAGAAAGAAGATATAAATTACAGTAGTGTCATATGGTACATCTAGTTCTAGATCCTTGAGGAATCGCCATACTGTTTTCCATAATGGTTGAACTAGTTTACAATCCCACCAACAGTGTAAAAGTGTTCCTATTTCTCCACATCCTCTCCAGCACCTGTTGTTTCCTGACCTTTTAATGATTGCCACCATTACTGGGTATATACCCAAAGGATTATAAATTATGCTGCTATAAAGACACATGCACACGTATGTTTATTGCAGCACTATTCACAATAACAAAGACTTGGAATCAACCCAAATGTCCATCAGTGACAGATTGGATTAAGAAAATGTGGCACATATACACCATGGAATACTATGCAGCCATAAAAAAGGATGAGTTTGTGTCCTGTGTAGGGACATGGATGCAGCTGGAATCCATCATTCTTAACAAACTATCACAAGAACAGAAAACCAAACACCGCATGTTCTCACTCATAGGTGGGAACTGAACAATGAGATCACTTGGACTCAGGAAGGGGAACATCACACACCGGGGCCTATCATGGGGAGGGGGGAGGGGGGAGGGATTGCATTGGGAGTTATACCTGATGTAAATGACGAGTTGATGGGTGCAGCACACCAACAAGGCACAAGTATACATATGTAACAAACCTGCACGTTATGCACATGTACCCTACAACTTACAGTATAATAATAATAAATAAAAAAAAAATTACAGTAGTGTCTTCTTATCTGCAGTTTTGCCTTCTGCGTTATCAGCTTTCCAGGTTTGAAAATAGGTGAGTACAGCACAAGAAGATATTTAGAGAGAGACAGAGAAAGTACACACAAGCATGAAAGCAAACACACATTTCCATAACTTTTATCACAGCACATTGTTATAATTGTTCTATTATTAGTGCTGTTAATCTTACTGTGCGTAATTTATAAATTATGCTTTATCACAGGTGTGTGTGTATACTATAAAGTTTAGTCCTGTCTGTGTTTTCAGGCATCTACAGGGGATCTTGGAATGTATTTCCTGTGGGTAAAAGGGGACTACTGTATCAACGTCAAGAATGAAAAAGGGAACACCACTGCAGATTCCACAGACAATAATAGAAAAACAAAAGAACTATATATTTATGCCAATATATGACAGTTTATATGAAACTGACATATTTTTTGAATGACCCAGTTATCAGTAATGATCCAATAAGAAAGATGGAACTTAAAGGGCTCTATATCAAATGAAGAAATTGAATATATATTTATAAACCTTGAAACAAAGATAACTCCAGGCCCAGATTACTACATCTCAAACAGTTGAGGAAGATACAACTAATCCTACAAAAACTCTTTCAGAAATAATAAAGAAGAGAACACTTCCCGACACATTATATAAACTAGCATTACCATGAAACCTAGGCCGTATAAACACATTACTCAAAAAAGAAAGCCAGGGACCAGTAACCCTCATAAATAGAGAGGCAAAAATAGTTAATCAACTATTAGTAAATTAAACACAGTAATATATACAAAAGATAATATTATCTTAATTAAATGGATTTTCAGCAGGAATGCAAACTTGATTTAACATTCAAAAATCCATCAGTGTAATTTACCACATTATCAGACAAAAGAAACAGATGTAGAAATAACATTTGACAAAATTTAACACTTTTTATGATTAAAAACCTCAGCCTACTAGGAATAGAAGGAACCTTCTTCAACCTAACACAGGGACTCTATTAAAAAACTTAGAACTAATATCATATTTAATGGCAAAAATCTAAATGTGTTCTACAGATATTGAGAGGATCATATCAGTATCTGTTGTCACCATTTCTATTTAACAGTATAATAATATAGGTGTTAGCATCATAGCAAAAAAGGACAATGGCATAGAGACTAGAAAGTAATAAGTAAACCTATATTTTCTCCAGAAAAAATAAATGGATAAATGGTGCTGAGTGAACTATGTATAAATATGTTTTTAAAATACAAATATACCTCTAGATTATATCACAGAAAAAAATAAACCAGGTAGATTACAGATTTTAAAATACATGACAAAAATAATACAACTTCACAAAAATAGGAAAGAACATGTTTATGATTTGAGAATAGGGAAAGATACATTAACAGAATATAAAAAACACCATCCATAAAGGAAAAGACTGATTGACTGAACTAGCTTAAAACAACTATTCACCCAGGATAACTATTCACCCAGGATACCAAAGAGAGAGTGAAAAGAGCAAGGCACAAGCAGATACCTGCAACCCTTGTTTTTGATAAAAGGGTTGTTACAGAGAATATATAAAGAAAATCTACAAAGTGATGACAGAGAGGAGGGAGATGGAGAAAATCCAATAGAATTATGGGTAAGAGACCTATCTATATAAGTACCTCATAAAGTAAACATATGGCCAATAAACATATCAAGAGGTGCTCAACCTCCTTAATCCTCAAGGAAATAAAAATTAAACATAATTTTATACCATAACGTACCCATCAAAATAGCTAAAATGAAAAAGACAAAAACAGTACCAACTGTTGGTAAGAATATGGAATTCCTACTGTCTCATACTGCTGATGTGAGTATCATTTAGTATAGCTCTTTGAAAACTGGTATTATACACACAGCCTTTAACTCACAGTGCACAGACTTAGCAACACAAGTACATCTGTGCACCAAAGACAGTGCAAGATGCTCACAGCAGCATTCTTAATAATCCTAAAGTGGATAATTGAAATATTCATCAACAGTAGAATAAAACAGATTTTTAGATAAAAGTAACAATGGATTTATACAAACATAGTGATGAATCAAGGAAAAGTTAATATAAGGAAAAGTATTCTTATTTTTTCCCTTTTCATTTCAAGGAGTAAGAAATATTGGCTAGGGTGGGCAAATCAAGAAATAGATGTTTAAGTATATTATTTAAAGCTATAAAGGCAATAATTAATCTGAAGATAATCATTAACCTGAAAATTACACACAACCAGAAGCACAGCAGCAGACAGGGAGATAGGAGGTAACCTAAATGTAAGAAATTACTCACCTACAATAGCAGGTAATCAAAAGTAGATATTCTATGAAGTTGACAAATCAAGAGAAAGGGGAATATATGTAAAATTTAATTTGAAGTTTTATCATAGCCACCTTAAAAATGTAAAAACAGCAACTGTGATAAGGGTTTGCCTGTGGGACTAAAACAAAATAGAAGCCAGGAAGGCTGAGTGCTCATTTTACATTTTTATATTTTGAGGTTTGAGCATGTGGATATATTATTTCCATAATAAAAAATACTAGTTTAAATGTACACAGATAAAAGGCTCCAAGCAAGAACCTGAAAAGTTCTAATTCTATTGATCATAGCTCATCACGTTGAACTTACTGGAAAATGGTTGATTTCTGGGTAGTAAAGTATGGGTACAGAAAACCTCTTAGAAACTTTAAATAAATATAAGCTATATGGTATCTGCCTGTGATTTTATACTTCATGGAGAATTAAACTCTTTAGCACATTAATTTTTATGTTAGCATAATTTTATTAAATGATTTTTGGTTAAGATATAAATTTATGGTTTATATTATCAGCACACATTATTTATGTATACTGAGAATAATATATTATTAATTTCTAAAACTTGTTCTCAGAAGGTGCTATGATCCCCCTCAAGATTTGTGTGCCCTCCAAAATTCACAATGAAACTGAATCCCCAATGCAACAGTATTAAGAAGTGTGGCCTTTGGGAGGTGATTAGGTCATGAGTGACCGGCCCTCATGAATGGATTAATGCCTTATAAAAGGGCTGGAGGGAACTGGCTAAGTCTTTTTTGTCCCTTTTGCTCTTTTTGCCCTTCTGTCTTCTGTCATGTAAGGATACGACAACAGGGTGCCATATTGAAAACACAGAGAATCCCTTACCAGACACCAAACCTGCTGGTGCCTTGATCTTAGACTTCCTGCCTCTAGCAATGTGAGAAACGAATTTCTGTTCTTTATAAATTACCTAGTCTCGGGTATTTTGCTATGAATAGCAGCAAAACAGACTAAGACACAAGGTAATAATAAAATTGGATTAGCTTTTTGAGATAAAGTAATTTATTTAAATCATGGTTATCTTTTAAAACACATCATGTAAGAACGGATCTATGCAATGTATTAAACCTACTTATTCTGGTACTTATTGCTGCATAGCAAATCATCAGGCAACTCAGTGGTATAAAGCAATATGTATTCTGGTTTACATATTTACATCTCATAGAGTTTGTGGGTGAAGGAGTCAGGAAAGGCTAAGCTGGGCAGCCCTCGCTTGGGCTCTCTCACAAGGCTGCAATCAGATGTACAGTCAGGCTGCCACTAAGGCTCCACAGGTCTGGGCATCCATGATGGCTCACTTACGTGGCTGGCCATTGATGCGAGTTGCAAGCTGGGAGACCTGCCATGGCTGCCAACTAGATTGTCTACACATGGCCTTTCTAGCAAAGTGGACTCAGATAAATGGAATTTCTCACATGGCAGCTGGCTTGTCCCAGAGTGAATGCCCAAGGGAATCAGATGGAAGCTATATATGTAGCTGTTCCTAAACTAGTCTCAGAAGTCACACAAAGTCTGTTGCATGCTATGATTTTCAGTTAAGTCACTGGGCCAGTCCAGATTCAAGAAGAGAGGACATTAGACCGCAGCTCTTCACTGAAACGGTGTCAAATATTTTATTAACATGTTTTACAATCACCACACTTACTCCATGGATTAAAAAAATAATGTGAATTTAAGCAAAATACTGCAAGTTTAAATTAATGAAGTCACATTTACTTTAAATTTCTATCTTTATAGAATACTTATGTGAACCATAATGGATTAAGCAGCATTCTTTAAGTAAAGAGACAGAATTACTCAGGAAAAAAAGTGGATCTTTGCTCTATCTTTAGAAAAGAAATACTCTCACGTGAAAACATAAAAGGAAAACCATACAATTAATAAAAATTATGAAGAATGATGCCACAATAGCCATTGAGTGAACCTACAATACTAAATTGCTCTGTCACATCTAATAAAAGAAACAAAGCTAAATTATAAATACCCATTCAGAGTTTTGAATGCCTTAACTTGCCAACTAAAATTCTCAAGGCTCCTAATTAGTTCAGGTTAAACATTTAACCATGCAAAAGCACCTTTTCATAAATAAACTATACCTCACTCTTAATTACATAAATCACCTTTTTGGAAAGCCATGCATGTTATACAGACATAAACTGACTCTCTGGGATTAAAATCACAATGAAGTTATTCATAATTATTAAGTTAAAAATCAAAGGGTAGCATTTTAATAATTAGGTAAGTTTAATTTGGGACAAATGCAAATAACTACTTTCCATTAAAAGAGACATGGAAATGATCATGGGTTCTATTCCTTTATAAACTTCCCCACCTCAACACAAAAATTTCTATGGCCAACTGTCTTTTATTGTTTAAACAGGAAAATAAGGAGCTACGAAGTGATTAGTAGCAACACAGGTATTCAACTGAACAGTCTCTTTTAAATAAGTGTTATTTCTTAATGCTCATGCTTTCTATAATCAAAAATCCCCAAGTATATCCAAAACTATTCTGTTATCTCTCAGTCATCTCTCTCACCTGTTCTCTAAGCAATCATTGCATTGGTTTAGATTTCCTTGGAATCATAGAATATTTCATTATAAACAAGATTTAGGGGGTGTGCAGAAGGCTCTGCGTTTTTGGCTTCTTCAAGTAACGGAGATCACTCACAGAGCTAGAGAATGAATGATCTTCATGGGCTGCCTCTAAAGTCAAACATGCATGCATCAAGAGAAACAGCCAGCAAAATGCTGAGAGTACCCTGCAAAAGGGTATGACTGAATTGTTACTTATCTTTTATTCTAGACCCAAGTTCTTAAAAATGGAAAAGAAAAGAAACAGAAAATTAGCCTTGAGTCATGAAACTTGATAACTCAAAGGGAAGTTGTCTGACACTGTCAACTGATAAATAAAACTGACAAAAGCAAAACAAAACTAAGCAAAGTTCTGTGATTTGTTCAAGGCTCTAAAGGAAGCCAAGTCCCTGATCTTTCAGGTCTTTTCAAGCACCAGGATTTTTGACATTTCTTAGAAATGACAATACTCCTTCCTCCCTCTCTACTCACCTGCCAATCTAAATCTTGATTTTATACACACACACACACACACACACACACAAAGATAATGAAGCAAATGATGTGTGATTGGTGGACCAGATTTAAGGGTAGCTTTGTTGCTAATTAATGAGTTGTGACGCAGCATTCCTCACAATGTCTTCTATGGGATGTTAGTGGATGGTGCTTCCAAAATGATCTTGTAGTCAAATGAATTTACGAAATAGTAGTTTACTTAGAATATTTAACTTGCTATACTGTGAACTCCATGGAGAGAATACAGTATGTAGCACTTCCAGATCTTATTTAAACTGAGATTATCTAGAGTAGCAGTCCCCAACCTTTTTAGCACCAGGGACAGGTCTCACAGAAGGGGGCGGGGGAAAGGGGGTAATGGTTTTGGGATGAATCTGTTCCACCTCAGATCATCAGACATTAGTTAGATTCTCATAAGGAGCATGCAACCTAGATCCACGGTTCACAACAGGATCCACACTGCTATGAGAACCTAATGCTGCCACTGATCTGACAGGAGCCTGGGCACAGGCAGTGCTTTCTTGCGCACTGCTCACCTTCTGCTATGCAGCCTGGCTCCTAACAGGCCATGGACCAGTACCAGCCCATGGCTGGGGGCTGAGAATCCCCAATCTAGAGAGCTAGAAATCTGTGGAACAAATTTTGAGAAGCCCTAAACTATATATATTAAATCTGAAGTATGTTAACATTTAAAATAACATTTATTGAAATGATATGGAACTCAATCTGCAGTCTCCTAGGATGTGATCCTAACTGTGGAAAGGGTAATTGGCATAACAAGAGACAATTTATTAACCAGAAGTTTTAGACATCCTTGAAGTCACCAGCCAATTAATGGCATTGTTTGAAGCACTGGTGACCAATACTTTTGATTGACTTTGTTTTCTTAAGCTGCATCAATCTAGCTATGTAAGAATTAGCCAGTTGAGACTATAGTTAACCAGACAGCTTTAAACCTGCACTTCAGAACTTTACAAAGCAATTACAAACAGAACCATTCAGCATCATGAAGTTAGGTAAAACTGAAAGTTTAAAGAAAAGAAAGTTCTTATAAGACACAGGATATTGTACAAATTTAATTACTATGATCTTCACTGTTAATTATAAAGTAGTTGTAATTTTTCTTTTCTTTTTTTTTTTTTTTTTTGAGATGGAGTCTCGCTCTGTCGCCCAGGCTGGAGTGTAGTGGCGGGATCTCAGCTCACTGCAAGCTCCGCCTCCCGGGTTTACGCCATTCTCCTGCCTCAGCCTCCCGAGTAGCTGGGACTACAGGCGCCCGCCACCTTGCCTGGCTAGTTTTTTGTATTTTTTAGTAGAGACGGGGTTTCACTGTGTTAGCCAGGATGGTCTCGATCTCCTGACCTCGTGATCCGCCCGTCTCGGCCTCCCAAAGTGCTGGGATTACAGGCTTGAGCCACCGTGCCCGGCCTGTAATTTTTCATATAATAAAATATATAATTTCATAGCTTTAAATAACTACAAGCAGTGGTTCATTTTTGTCATGGGATATTTTACCAATATTTATTTTTGACGAATATTAGTTCCATAAGTTTGAACATTACCATGTTTAAAATTTGATTCCTACTTTGAATGGTACAATACAAAGCAAAAGTATGTGTTTATGAAAAAAGTTTAACCATAGAGGTCAAGAAAAATGTTTCTTTTGGAGTGTCTTGGATATTTTCATGATTATATCAGAAAAAAATGTCTACTAAAAATTCTTATAAAGGTAAGGCAGCTATGGTCAACATGTTTTAAACTATTTCTTATGAAGAAATAGTAAGTATAGAAATAATTTTGCAACCTAAAAAAGAGGTAAAGTTTCTTGTCTTCTTGGAGATAAGTTGAATTTTAAACTCTCATAGGTATATAAATCTTTCTTAATATATGATCTTCGATTTTCCTTTTCTTTTTTGAGGGTGAATTAAAATGTTACTGAGTTAAGTTGTACTTTCTATATATTAACTGTAAACATAATTTTCATACAGGAGCATTTAATCATTGTATCCAATAATTAATATCTTCACCATGAGCAATGAAATCTATAAGTAAGTACCAAAGTTTACTAGTACAAAACTTCTAAATTTAAGGAAGAAAACATTATAAGATAAAAATTCATTGTCTAACTTTCTGGAAGCTCTTGAACATTTCTTCACTGTGAAATTTGGTGTGAAATACCTATAAGTCTGGAAGGGATGGTCTCATTACAATACATTATATACAATCCTCCATTTAAAACCATTTCAAATTGTAAGTAGTAATGTTTATAAAAAGTCATCCTATATGGTTCTCTTTATTCCAGTCATAATAACAATATTATTTATTAATGAGTTTGATTTATAAAATTGTACCCATGACAATTTTTGCCTTTGGGCAGTACAACAAAGTTAACAATATTCAGTGAGCTACAGAACACTTAACAATTATAAAAGCAGTCAGCAGCACCACAAATCACAATTATTTGGAAACAATACACCAACAATGCCATTTAAACTGACATTGAATCATTTAATTATATTTTGATGTAGAATAACATTTGTCTAAATGATCTAGGAAAATATGGAGTCTTGGAAGATTGTTATTGTTAAGGATTAAGTTGGAAAGCTGGCAGCTTGTTTTTTGTTTTCTTTTGAGCACATGTCAAACAGAAGGGGAATCTGGGTCATTGGGTGCTGCCATTTACAGATTAAAGAAAAGTCATACTCTCAACATTTGTAGATTTTGTGATGCACAATGACTGAGAACATTCTACTATGCCACAGCTGCTTCTGAGTTTTAATAAATCTCTTTGATACATCAGACAGTCATGATTACTAAAAGCTCACCTGATCACAGCATTTTTCACTAAGCATGACATAGAGGGCAGAGCAACTAAGTCAGTACTATCATTCTCCATGAGGATAAGTTGTTCATTCTGAATGCAACAGGCAATAGATGACATATGATAGTTTTTCTGAAGTAGTCCCATAAACTACTATTAAGTTCTCCTTTCAAATCCATCAAGGTAGAATTAGATGACTCCTTTATAAATTAGCAACTTTTAAAAGTTCAAATGAGTGGAAAAATCATTGACATATGCAAATATATTACATAAGATATATAATTCTTAGCATAAAAGTTAATGACAAAAGAGTCTTTTCAAATTTTTTTGTAATTAAGTCTTTGTTTTTATTCTAACAATTTGAAGATTAGCAAAATTATTTCAGAAAGTACTGTATAAATCAAGCATTTTGACACAAATATTCTCAATACAATCTGAACTTATAAATGAGAAGCTCTAGGAATAAATGGATCCAACTACAAAAACATACATTGAAATAAAAGCAGCAATGGATATTTAAAATAAGCTTTTAAAATGTCCACTAAGATTAGTCATACAACAGCTTTACCATTTGTCTAATGGGACTGAAGTGCATTTTATAGCGATCCTGTTAATAAGATAAAGAGGACTATGTGTGGGCTAGGTTGCTCACTTGTATGTATATCACAAGAATCAGCCCTATAGCTTCAATTTGTTATTTCTAACCAGTGAAACTACAAAACATTGGGGATCATTGTTCATATTCCTTATGTGGAAATGTTTCAGGTTTTATATTCAACATATCTTTCCAATAATAGCTACAGATGTCATACATGTGCCTAGGGCTTTTTAATGGTTTCCTGTTCTAACGCCTGGTGTGAATTGAACAAAATATGGACAATCCTTGCCCTTTTAGGGAAAGAGGGGAAAAAGCAACAAAGAAACCTAATCAGGTCTAAAAACGAGTTTATCCTACTTTGTACAAAGAAAACAGAAAGAGTCTGGGGAAGATAAACTAATTTCTACCAGTTTCTGCCTGCCACATATACACTAACTCAATTTAGATTGATTTGATAATGTCTACAGACTTACTTCCAAGGTTACTATATACATTTGGACTTTTTTTCCCCGAAAAAATAGCATGAGATGAAATGTTGTCTAAGATCCTTTTAATTTTATTTCAGTTTTATCTTGGTTTCTTACTTCAAAGCAAATAAGACAAGTTTTTTGACATCTTTTCAAAATTCACCACAGCAGGGCACCACCAGAACCAATCTTCTTTATATAGAATAACACAACTTTAAGCAAAAGGATGGTGATTTTTAAAACACATTCTGATTTACAGGAAAACTGCTGTTTACACAGGAGGAGAATAAAATAGCTTTATTTTACATTTACATTTTTTTAAGTGGCCAACTTTAATTCACACCAATCACCATTTATTCAGCTCTGGGGTAACAGAAAGGTAATTGGAATAGTAACCAGAAAAACAAAATCTTAGTTCTTTATTTTCAACTAACTGGCTTTTTGTTAATAATGTTTGTATTAAATTTCATGGATACAGTTTAAATGTTTAAAAGATATATATTAAAATTTATGAAGATAGTCAGGACTTAGGAAAATCACTTAATCCCTCTGAAATTTAATTTCTGCAGTTACTATATACCATATACTGAGCAAATCAAAGAAAAACAGGACATTTCTATCCTTAAGGAACGAATGGTTTGACACTCATACACAAAATTTTAATTCCAATCTATCTCATTGCATGTTGTTTTTTTAAAAGTTGGTATCGTCGCTTTTACTAAGTAGAATTAGTATAACTAAACTAAGAAGTATGGCCATAGCTAGTAGTATGAATGATTTTTTAAACAGTAAATGAATGCAGTTACAGAGAAAGATATTTTCCTCATCATTATGTCTAAATTTCTATTTAAAATAAGTTTTACAAAGAAAATGCTATTTAGACCTTAAAATATCCAGATTATACTGTACCATAGTTGTGAACCATCGATATGAAACAAAATTTAATTATCTTCTCCTATACTTTAATAAGTAGCCTGGACTGGGTGCGGTGGCTCATGCCTGTAATCTTAGCACTTTGGGGAGGCCAAGGTGGGTAGATCACCCAAGGTCAGGGGTTTGAGACTAGCCTGGCCAACATGGTGAAACCCAATCTCTACCAAATACAAAAATTAGCCAGGTGTGGTGGTGCATGCCTGTAATCCCAGCTACTTGGGAGGCTGAGGCAGGAGAATTGCTTGAACCCAAGAGGCAGAAGTTGCAGTGAGCCGAGATTGCGCCATTGCACTCACTCCAGCCTGGGGGACAAGAGTGAAACTCTGTCTCAAAAATAAGTAAAATAAATAAAATATAAAAGGAGCCTGAATTACTTTAATTACGAAGTCCAAATACAAGTTTATAAGAATGTAAGCAGGCTTTTAATGTGGAATTTTTGATCATATTATTTAATGCCTATGATTTATTAATGACAGAAATACCATCCTCAAACTGTATCTTATGTCTTTATAACAAGATGAATTAATTAAAAGTGTGATGTTCATTAGTATATGAGACTACATATGTTTATAAGAAGAAATACAAAATACAAATAAGAACCCATAATTTATGGCTAAAATTTCAATAAAGAGGAAAAATATATGGATGTCCTATACAACTAAGAAGACTGCTTTATAGTACAAATATAAAGTATTCATTCTACAATAAAGGAGAAATTGAAAATTTCTTTCACATTTTTCAATAACAAAAAAAATCATTGGTGACTTCTAGGAAAGAGGTAGCAGAACAGTCAGAATTTAATGCAACCTCTGCTAAAAGATAAAGAAAAAAAGAGTTAAACTATAAAAGAAAGAAGAAACCTGAAAAGACAAGCTTCACTCAACAAAAAGGTAAACATCATAGTGGACCTGAAAAGTGAATAAAAGCATGAAGTAGTGAGTGGGGCCCAAGCCATAGACTTGCTGGGCTCTGGAAGAATAGGTAAGAGGTCCCAGTGAACGTCTAAAAAGAATGCCAGAAGAAGAAAATGGAGAAAATGGCAAAGAATCACCATATCTGAGATAATAGTGGGTAAATTTTCATAACAGAAGGAAGCCAAGAGTTTTTAGCTTACAATTATACTGCAAGTGCCAAACAAAGAAAACATATTGAAAGTGAAAAACATCAAAAAAAAAAAAAAAAAAAGAAGAAGAAGAAGATAAAACACGTATCACCCATCAAGGGATGACAATAAGACTTTTATCAACAACAATAGGTGCTGCAGGTATTAAATAATATCTTTAATGCTTTATAGAAAAGTAGCTGGCAACCTAGAATTTTATATCCAGTTAAGCTAATATCCAAGAATTAGGGCAAATAAAAGGAATCTTTAGAAATTCAAGTAGTTGATTTTTTACATATTCTGGCCCATGGATATAATCAAGGAAGTACTTTAGCATTTATAAAAAAAGAATTCATGGAAAACATGAGTCACACAAGCACAAAAATTGCTCAAACAAGTGGCTAAATCTGTTTAATATGTTAATGACCAATGTTTTGCATTTTTTTTTTTTAAGACAAATTTGAATCACAGAGAGCAATGTGAGAGTACCAACAAGTAGAGAGAGTGTGTAAAAGTGGCAGTTATGTTTAGGAAGACAGAAATTCTGGATAACAACACTTTATTTTAAAAATTACTACATGTGTATCTCTGTATATACACACACATATATGATACACTACAAAGTGAGAAGATTTTTATTTCAAATGACTTTAGATGTTAATGCTTTGATAGTACATCTTTTGTTGTCTGTACTAACAGCAGTGCTGTTATTTAAAAACATTTACATTGTAGAATAAATCAAATCCATACTAACATTAAAGTTAATAGCACTCAAGACTCTCAAGGTGAAAGAGAAGCAATTAGAAAATCAAAGAAATTAAACTCAATGATAAAACTGAATTATAGACATTGATTTCAACTCTGGATTTTAAGTGTGTATTTTCCCTAAGTCTGGCCAGAACATGATATAAAAGTAGTTTGTTCTCAGGAACAAGGTGCACACCTAGGACCGGAGTTTGGTTTCTAGGACCATTCTCTACAGATCTTTTGTGAGAAGACTGGTGGCAAGCGTGGGGCAAGGAAGGTATATAGTGATCTTGGGAAATCTTGCTGTTCCATAAAGGAAGGAAACTTTTAAGAATTAATATAATCATGTCAAGAACCCAGAAGCTAGTCTGAAGGGTCTTCTACTCACCAAAGCTGAGACATCAGAAAAAAAGATCACAGGTGATCTGAACACACTGCATTTATGAAAGGCTGAGTTCATAGTGATACTCAAGAAAGAAGTCAAAGAAAAATCTTCTGTCATCATGTGACACTTCTATGAAACAAATTTACTTTGAAAACTGGACATTTAAAACCCCAAAATAAGTGGGTTTTTTTTTTTTTTTTTTTTTTTTTTTTTTACTTTAACAGTATACACTTTATTTCCAGGTTACCAAATGGCCCCAGTTATAGAAAGCTGTGGAAAGCTCTACATTATAGAAGAGTACGAGCAAATGTAGAAGAAATGAAATAGTTAAAAACTGTTACACTGCATAGCTTAATGAAGTTATTACTTCAGCATAAAATTGTTAGTTATAAAATATAATGATAGTAACTGGACATAGTGACAAAGTTAGTTCACAAACGATTATTTGTTGTTTCAAGTAGAACATATTCATGTTTGCAATGGATGGATGAGCTTGTCACCACCTTAATCTAATAATGAAATTTAGGTTACTAACGGTGAAAAACAAAACTTATTGAGTATCTTTTGATCTTATGCCTAAGAAGTATTACTGTATATTGCCTATGATACAATATTGCTAAAATGTTTAACTTACATTTAAGCAAGCCTTTAGGTACCACTTTCAGCTAACAGAACCTACAAGGACAAGAGGAACAATTCAAACAACTTTACAAGGAAGCAATTACATTCAGGCAAAATGACCTGCTCAAAGACAACTGGTTGGTTTTCTGAAAGTCAATGTCATGAACAAAGATTACAGAGATATAAAAGACATAGCAACTAGATGCAATGTGTAGTCTTAGATTAAATCCTGATTTAAAACAACAGTTGGAGAACAACTGGGGAAATTCTAATGTGGATTAAGTATTAGATGATATTAAAAACTGCTAATTTCCTGGGGCATGACAGTGTTATATTTATAATATTAAAAATACTTTTTTTTTAGATACATATTTAAGTTTTAGGGGTTGTATGTCATAGTTTCTGTCTTGCGAGTCAGGTCCTTTTGTAGACCACTCACTAAGCTACAGGGCTGAGGATGATTTCACAACCACATAGCAAATGGGTTAAGGAACAGGCTTAGAGAAATTTAAGCCAGGAGGCAGGAAGAAGAGAAAGTAGAGGTTCCTTGATCCTTCTAGTGACCCCAAGGAAGGCTGAGCGGGGCACAGGGTGTTCTGCTGAACATGCCATGGGTGGGGTATTACAGGACATAGCCCACATAAACTGTTTCTCTTACTTTTCATAGGATGAGCATAAGAGTAACCTTGATAGTACAAGAATCTTGGCATAAGGCAGTGTAGAGTGTAGATATTAGCTCTTTACTGAGGTGCTCTACAAAAGCCAGCTGCCTTACATCTGGAAATCTTTGGGATGGTGGGAATTTGCTGCCTGCTGCTGGTGCCAGGGAGCCACTGGTTCCTTGAAGTTGAGTTCAAGTGCAGCTCCTTCCACTTAGGGTGAAGGGTGAGGGCTCTGGTCCTAGCTTATTTTTCAGACCACCCAGAGTAAGACCACAGAGTTGTGTCAGTCAATTCTGCCTGTTGTATCACAGTAATTATAATCTATTTCAAATTTCTGTGTTATGAAATAAAATATATATATGCTAAAATCGATGAATAATGAGCAAAGAATACAAGTAACATTTATAGATTTGAAACAAACAGAAAAAAGGTGGGGAAAACCTGTCACTTCAATGGTAGCCAGAAATAAAACCAAACAGATCAGTAATTACAATAAATTTAAACAGATTAGACTAATCTATTTAAATACACAGATTATCAGACTGGATTTTTAAATACAGTCTATCTATATGCCCCTTATAACAGACATGCCTATGGTAAAACCACACCAAGAAGTTTAAAATAAAGGGATAGAAAAATGCACCAGAAAAAATCTGACCAAAACAAACAAGTGGTTGCGAATGTATCAGGCAAAATAGAATTTAATGAAAAATTACTAATATGGACAGATAACTGTAGACAACTAAAAACAGCCTCAGCACACTTAAGACAAAACCTCAGAAAATTCAAAGTAGTATTTGACAAATCTATAGTCACACTAGGAAATTTTAGTACATTTCTATTAGAAACTGGCAGATAGAGTAAAAGAAAAAAAAAGGTAGGTATATCGAATATTTGAAGAACAAAATGAACAAGTTTCAGGTAAATATAGCAAAAAGTAGGAGATATGCTTTCATTTTAATTACACATTGTTTACAAAAATTAATCATACACTAGATCACAAAATATCACCACAAATTTCAAGAAATCAGCATTATGTGAATCTCTTGATCTGTATACAATGCAATTAAATCAGGAATGGGTATAGACTTGGATGTTCAAAAACTTTAAAATACACTACTAAATAATTCATACAGTAAAGGGGAAGTCACAATAGAAATCAAAGCATTTAGAAATGAAAGGCAAATGAAAATATTGTGCATCGAAAATTAGCGGATGCAACTACAGTAGTAACTGTACTTTGATTAGAAACAAACATATTTAAGTGCATTCATGTACAACAAGAAAATAAAAATAAATGAGTTAAGCATACAAAAAGCTAGAAAAAGCAAAAAAAATTAACTTCATTCTTTCTCGATTCTTAGTCTACTTAAAGCTAAAATAGAATAAAGGAAATAAAAGCAAAAGTTAATAAACTGGAAAAGAATGAGAGAACAGAGGGAATTAACTAAATCAAAAGCTGTTTCCTTAAAAACAACTTTTTAAAACTAATAATACAGACAAATCTCTAAGATTAATCAAAGAGAAAAAAATTAAAAACAGAATATGTACAAATTAACAATATTGGGGTTAGGTGGAGAACATAACTACACATAAAGCGGAGATTACTTTAAAATCTTGACTATGACAATGCATTTGAAAATATTATAAACAAATTTCTGGACATTTTAAAAATTGGCAACCCACAAAAATTCATCTAGACAAAACAGAAAATCTGAGTAAGTCATCTTCTCCTATACCCTGCCCCATCCCCAAAGAAACAACACATACGCACAGTCCCAGACTGAACAGGTGAGTTCATAGAAAATACAATCCCAATGCTAAACATAAATTGCTTCAGAGAATGGGAGAAAACCCAATCAAGTCTCCCTACTCATTTTGTGAAGCTTATGTAGGGCATGTAAGCATGAACCTTAATTCTTTAACTAAACAGGGACAATGCAAGAAATAAAAGTACAGAACTATCTCAGTTATGTGGATGATAATGTCACAAGTGAAATATTTACAAACTGAATTCAACAATATAGAAAACAATGCATCATGGCCAAAGGTGTTTGATAAATGGCCATAGAAATGAAAGGAAGGTTGTGTATTAGAAAATGTATTCATGGAATTACACTGCTTTCAGTGAAAAAAGAAATATCATCATCTAAATAAACACAGAAATAGCATTTCAGAAACAAAATTTATTAGTTATTTTCAACGGCACTGAAATAATTGATTTTTCATGCCAAATATTAACATAAAAATAGATCCACGCTCATACCACTTTAAAAATTTATAGGTAAATTAAAGGCTTAAATTCCAACTTAAAAATTTTAGAAATTTTCTTTAAACATATACACTATAATAATAAAAGAAAATTGATAAGCATAAACACTGAAATTTAAAATTTATCTATAACACAAATTAAAATTAAACAGACAATTATAGGCTGGGTATTGTGGCTCACATCTGAAATCCCAGAGCTTTGGAAGGCCAAGACAGGAGGATGGTTTGAGGCCAGCCTATGCAACCCAGTGAAACCTCTATCTCTACAAAAAAATTTTTTTAATTAGCCAGGTATGGTGGCATGCTCCTGCAGTCTTAGCTACTGAGGAGCTGACACAGGACTGCTTGGACCCAGGAGTTTGAGTTTGTTATAGCGAGCTAGGACTGCAGCATTGCACTCCAGTCTAAGTGACAGAGTGAGACCCTTTCTCTGAAAAACAAAAACCAGTTATGGACTGGGGAAAATATTTCCAATGCCTATAAACAACAACAACAACAAAAAAGCCTAGTAAAAGTGGATGCAGGATTCAAAGAAATATTTGGTGACCAAAAAATAGAGTGTTAGTTTCTACTGCGATGATTTCATCTCACTTCCCTTTCCATTAGATCCCCCAGTTTTGTTCAGGTGCACAACCTTCCTTCCCCTCACTCACTGCATGGGATTCAGGGGAAGCTATCTCCAAGTCAGTTTCAACTCATCCAGGGTATTTTTGGCCACTTGAAAGAAATGAGGAAAAACTGAAAATAAAAGTTACTTAGATGATGATTTAAATAACTTGATGATTTAAATGATGATTTAAGTCATCAGTTATTTAGATGATTTAGAATTAGAAGAAAAACCGTCAAAATGAAAAAAAGCAGAAAAAAACCTGTTTCCTCATTACAAATGCACAGACTGAGAATTAAGATCACTGATTTCCAAATGTGCTGCACCAATTTATATTCCTATCAGTTTCTACACGAGAGCTCCCATTTTAACTATACCATCTTTCTCATTTTACAGATGAAGAAACTGTCCCTGGTAAGTTAAGTAACTTCTCCAAGACCACACAATTCAGTCTCTAAGCTTGCACCAGAAGGCAGGTCTCCCAGTTGTCAGACTACAGTATACATTTGCTGCTAATGAACACATTGTATTTTCAACTCAGGTAGAAACAGCAAGAATTATCTGTGGTTTAGTTTTCTGCTTCATTGGTTCCTCCATCAGTACAGCCTTCCATGAGAGTGAGAATATTGCTAACTTTCAGGCAAAAGGCACCTATCTTAACTGTTTTACCAGAAGCGATTTCTCTTCATGTTTGATGTTAACCATGCGACCAAATGTCAGGACTCCTGCCAGACAGAGAAATGCTAAAAGGGTGTGTTGTGCTGTTCAGCGCAATCAGATTAAGATTAGTACCTCAGCCAAATTGAGAGCAGAAAATATGCACAGGGTCTGTCAGGGGGAAACTTTATCTGTTCTTACGTTTGGTGAACGTCAGTTAGTTACTTGGGATATATTAACTTTCCTAGACCCGAGAGGGGCTGCGTCCTAAATTATTCTTTCTGTGTCCTATATGAGACGTAATTCCTTTTCCTAGAGAGACGGTAACGTTTTGTTGTTTTTGCTGTTGTTTTGTCTACCTGTTCAATGAGGCTGATAATAATGATAAGTATGAATAAATGGGGGCTGGCTTAGTCCATTTTGTGTTCCTATAACAGAGTATCTGAGATTGGGTCATTTCTTAAAATATTCATTTAGTGTGTGGTTCTGCAGGCTAGAAAGTTCATGGGCATGGCCCTGGCTTCTGGCAAGGGCTTCTGTGCTGCATCATAACATGGTAGGGCAGGTTAAAGCAGAAGCAGAAACATGCAAAGAGAGAGAAAATTCATGGGGCATCCTGGCTTTCTCACAACCCACTCTCTTGGGAACTAATCCATTCTTGCAGGAACTAATCTATTCTCACCGGAGAGAGAGAACTCAGTTACTACCACCAGAACAGCACCAAGCCATGCTTGAGGAATCCGCCCCCAGGATTCAACCACCACCCACTAGGCCCCACTTCCCAACACGGCTACGCTGGGGACCAAATTTCCACAGGAATTTTGACGGTAATAAACAAACTAGAACCAAAGCATAGCAAGGAATGAAATAAAAAATAGGTGCTTATGGTTTAAATTATATTTTAGGTCAGGGTATCTTTATGGCCATGTGAAATTATTCTATGGAAACAAAAAACGTTTTTGTGTGTGTGTGTTTTATCACTCCCGCCGTTGTCAACAGAATGTCTCACTTTGTTTCTGTTTTTACAGCTTCACAATTTCATGCAAAATTCTACAGTTGTTTTTCACAACTCCAGTGTGTTTATTAATTTGTCAAATACATTGTAATCTTTTCACTGTATCTGTGGCATCTTTGAATACATTAAAAAAGATCATGCTTCCCTCTAAGCACCCATGTGGAAATGGCTGACCTCATCTTCCCGCATCTAAGCAGCTTGCCCTATCAAGGCCAGGTCCAGCCTTTCTTCAAAACCTCAAGTCACTCCATGCTGTTATTACATTGGAGACTGCAATAGCTAAAGGATATTTAAGATGCAGATTCCCAGACCCTGTTCCCAAAGATTTTTATTCAACAGACTGAGTTGGAGCCCCCAAATTTGCATTTTTGCAAACCTCTTCGGTGTTTCTGAGGGAAAGGGTCTTTTGATTATTCTTTGAGAAACAGTGCTTTCAAATTTAACTCTGCCCAGAAAGGTCTTCCTCTACCCAACATGACTTACACATCTTTGTTGCTGTGAATTTGCACACTGACTTTTTTCATGCTTGTCAAATGTCTACCCTTCCTTTAAAGTCCACACAAAGCCATCTTTTTCCTTGAAGCCCCCTTGACCACATGGCACTGAGTTCCTCCCTGTACTTTCGGCACTCACTGCCTTTCCTGATTATTCATACCTGGCCTTGACTCTGGGTATACACTTCTGGGAATGTTTGCCCAGTCTTCTACATGGTGAGAACTGCTCTTCTCTCACTGGCATCATACAACAAATGTCTGCAGAACATTCCCTACACCCCCCATTGCCATGGTAGATTTAAAGTGCCATAGCTTGGGCAAAGAGGCCATTCTGGGCCAATTAGACTTTTTTCCCTAAGGCTTAGGAAGGAATTAGTTCCTCTCTGCAGAAGGGAAAACCAGAGTTCTTAGCAGCCACACATGTTTCCCCGATGTGGAGGAAGACAGTGGGCAGGTAAACAGGTAAATATGATGAAAGCTATGAAAGAGTGAAGCAGAAGCAATTGCTTGGATCTCAGATTCTAGTTTTTCCTGAAGCACAGTCACATCTCTCACTTCCCAAGATGTAGATGTTCAATGTTCTCATGAATTACATGTGCCATTCTCAAAAAACAAAAATAAAAATTTTTTTTTAAGTCCCTTGTTTTTCCACTGAACCATTTTAAATTGTATTTTGCCACTTGGAATTAGTTATTAAATTGTTATTAGCTTATAAAATTTAACCAGTACATGTTCTCCTCAATGTGATTATAAGTTCTACAGGGTTGTTCCCAATGCTTTGCCTCCAGTATCTTTTCAAATAATAGCCGAACAGCTTTTACCTCACTTCCCTCTATAGAAACTGGTCTTACGAAGTAATCAATGACTTCAAGGTTTGGATATGCATTTCTTTGATTTCCAAGCATCTCTACTTGTATCTTTACCCACAAACAGATCCTGTGTTCTATATGTCAGTGGGTAGAATACCTACCTGCTTTACTACCACAACATGAAATGTGGAAATTATTCTTGACATCTCCTATCGTATTCCCTTATCCAAGATACGTGTTTTATTTCCTAAATATTTCTGCCACTTATTTGCCTTACAACTAAACAATTTGACATTTACTTAACCTCTATGTACCTCATTTCCTTATCAATAGAAATATCAGTGGGACCACCTCATGGGGGTGTTAAGAGGATTTAATAAAATAATACATTTAAAGCACTTAGAAAAATGACTAGCACAAAATAAGTGTAGTTGTGTGTGTTTTATAATTATTACGGAATCAACTGCTGAGTTTACACAGATAAAGGAATTGTGCTGGTAATTTGGGTGGTTGCCTCCTGTGCCCTGAATCATAACAAACTCCTACGCATTTTTCTACCTGCATCCTTTGGTCCTTGCAAAGATTAACTTCTAGTTCATTAATTTATCAAAACAAATTTAGAAATCCAGGAAAACTCAAATTTTGACTTTATTTTTAAAAATATAAAACTTCATTTTTTGTATTTGTTATATTTTTTATTAGTATATCATACTTATACATGTTTTGGGGGTGCATGTGATATTTTGATATATGTATACAATGTACAATGATCAAATTAGGGTTAATACATTATATACTTCAAAATACCTAGAAGGATCATGATGTCTGCAACACAAAGAAAAGATAAATGTTTGTGGTGATAAATATCCCAAATTTTAGCTGTAAATGGTTACTTCGGTAGTATCTATAACTACTATTCCAAATATACACAGATAACTAAATTGCATATTTGCAAATTGCTAAGAAAACACTGACCAGAGACTAAAGCTGAATATATATATAAATAATAGATTAATTAATAGTACAGTAATTTCCAAGCAAAACCCCCTCCATTACCCCCATTGAAACTATATTTAAAATGAAAGACGCTGACTTAGAAGGATGGAGTTTGAAGCATATTAAAAATGCAGAGATGTCAATACTCTCAGAGGCCTGTATCTGCTCTGTTTTATTTTCTTATACAGACATAGATATAAGACATAGATAAATACATTTCATGTGGAATAAATTAAAATATACTTGTTTAGTTTTAAAAACTGAGCACTGCAAAAGATACAAAAATATACTACACATTACCTTTAAAAACATTTTATTTTTTGCTTAGATGCTATCTTTAAAACCTTTTCTGATAATTTATTCATTTTTTTTCTTTCTTTTCATTTGCTTATCCATTGCTTCTTTTATGCATTCTTTCATTTATTCCATCATCAGTTATTAAATACCTACCACATGCTAGTGTTGGCCTGCAAAGATAAAGAAAATACATTCTCCATCCTCAGTGCACTTCCACTCCAAGGGAAAGAAAGAGACATGCAAATGTAAATGAGAGTGGTCCTACTGTTCATGACAGAAGTATAAACCACTCTTTCTGGGCTTGGGTGGGAGTGGGGAGCAGGAACTGAGGAGGGAACAGGTAGCTCTGTGGGCACAGCAGGACGTGCCTCAGTCCAGGAACAAGTGTGTGATCTGAGGGCATCCACACTGTGCTCTCTGTGACTCACGTCTGACCTCTGATATTTTGGCCCTATATTAAATACTAATTTCTCCAATAACATACTTTCATTATGACCTCCACAAATGTCTTATCATACATTGCTTTAAAAATATTACATAAAAGGTACTACATTTCTGCCTGGAAGTAGAGTTTCAGAAAAGGGATAGAAAAAAGGGTGGTATTTTAACCTTGTCTTAATGAATGAGAAGGTATCTGCTCCACAAACAAGTGAGGAAGGTAAGTCAAGATAAAGGCAGCAGGACTAGCAAATTAGGGAAGCGTACAAGGGAAGGGAGCTTCCAGAAAACCACAGGAGATGGATGGCAGGTATGAACCATTTGAAACTGCCTTGTTGCTTAATAATCCGTCCTTTCCTGTTTCCTTCTAGGTTTTCAACTTAAACAAAATAATTATAAGGAAGATAACATTTCACATCAAGAGAAGAAAGCCAGGGCTGGGTTCATTGATGTAATTCCAATATCGTCTTAAGAACTTGCCTTTGGAGGAATTTTTTTTTTTTTTTTTTTTTTTGGAAATTAAAAGAACTTGCAAGGGTCTCTAGACGCAAAAGACAGAGTCAGTATGTATTTAATGCTCGACTTCGGAATCAATATTTTTTGCTAGCTGTGTGCTAAGTGCCTTCTGTAAATTAAAGCTAAAGCTGATCAAATTCAGCTTTTAATGCAGATTACTCTCTGACTTACTTCTATAGTCTATCTTATCCTACACCTTCTACCCATCCATGCATGGCACAAATCCAACATATGTATATATTTAACACACATATATAGTACTTACCATGTGTTCTAATAATTTTTACAAATAATCACTCATCAATTTCTCAAGACAATCCTGGGAGGTAAGTACTTTTATTATCATTACTTTATAGTTGAGAAAAGTGAGACCAAAAGAAGGGAAACACTTGACAGAAATTGACCAGCAAATCAGTCAGTGGTCAAGCTAGCTTAGAACCAAGCAGTCATGTTTAGAGTTCACGTTCTTAACTACTCTAGGCTTCCACATCTCGTGGTTCACACTCCCACTGCCATACCAGAACCTTAAGAAATAACAACCTTTAGTAACCCTGAGCATTTGAGTTCAAAGAATGAATCTCCAAGCTGAATTTCCTGGGTCATTATTTATGATTACTGTTTCCTTTATTCTACCTATACCTTCTATAGACCCTCCAGGCAGTCTTGTTTGTTATCTGTATTTCTGGGATGGTGCCCAGCTTCCAGTAAGTACCTCTGACTCCCAGTAGAACTCACAGGGAGTATTATGGAGATAATTCATAATAATGGTATCTGATGCACAACTTCATTTGGTCAAGCTCCAACCACAAAAGTCCCTTGAAGTTTCCTAATCATGCCCATGTTTTTCAATTCAAACTGCCTTTCTAGTTTCCAGACTAGAACCATGCATGGGTTCTCTATACATGACCCTAGTGAAACTGCCATTATAATTGAATTTCTTAATATAAGATTCACATGCATGATGTTACTTGAGAAGCTAAAAATAAAAGCTGTGGCTAACTCTAGTTTTTGTATGCATGCATATTAATTTAAATCATTTCCCTTTAATTATATTTAACACACATTGAAAATTTAGTAATTATAAAATACCTTTAATTATCAACATTCATTATTATCACTATTATTAACATATATTAAGCACCCACAGTCTGCTAAATGCTGTACTCAAGATAGTAGGCATTAACCTTGCAATTCCACTGTGGCCAAGATAGAAGACAATCTTCCTCTTCCAGACACAGAACTAAATTACACTTGCTTCACCTGACAGAGTCAATGGATGAGTCAGGGACAAAACCTAGATGTCCTAACCATCAGGCAACTGAATAAACAAAAAATTCTTCAAAACTCTGCTCCTTTCAGCCTATCTGAATGTATTCTTTTCTAAATGTCTTAAATGCCTGAATTAAATTCCTTTGTGGTGGAAAATTTTTCTCCTTCACAGAGGTATCTAAATTGTGTAAACAGTCTGAAACTAACTGTACAATGTAGATTTTGGCATGCAATAGAATGCCACCATTTTTGATGGAAAAATAGTGACTATAAAAATGATGAAATAACCTTTTTTAGGAGGAGGGGCTCATAAACTGGTTTTATGAGGCAGTTTCAAAGGAAGATTGCCCAAAGCAATGGAAGCATCATGTGGACAAATGCTACTCTCAAGGCTAACATTTGATTTGAGGGATAGAATGAAGAGTCTATACTGCAGGTTAAGATAAATTTGAATCCTAGTACTGCTACTTGTTAGTTCTGTGACCTAAGGCAAATAAGTTAACTTGTTTGAGCCTGAACTTCGTCATCTGTAAAATGGAGGCAATAAAGCTGAACTTACAGATTTTTCATGGGATGAAATAATATATTTGAACATATGTATTAAGTGTCCACAACTGAGATGAACTTGGAAATTGAAGGAGAAAAGTAGCCCTCCTCCAAGGCATGCTGGGTAATATTATATGGCTACTCATTGGCAGAAGTAGAATGTAAATTAATGCTATTAAAGCTGAAATTAAATTGCTTCATGGTTGAAATGAGCAATCATGTGATTAGAAAATGTCCCCCATTCCTTAAACAATATATCAATGCTGCTATTAGGCATGATGCTGTGTTCTAATGTGGAAGGAAATTCAAGCCACCTACAAGTTTCTAGACTCATAAAGGAGACATACAATGCAGAAAACTATAACATGGGGTGGAACAAATTATGCCATCAGTGGGAAGTGGTAAATTCTGTCTGGAATAGAAAGAGTGTGGATAAGGATTAGTAAAGAAAGATGCCATTACACTGAGTTGTGAAGGGTACCTGTACATTCATCAGCAGAAAGGGAGACAAATGATATTTGTGACTCTTCCAGCAGAAGAAACATCTGGGCAAAGACCCACAGACAGAAGTCGTCTCTGCACATGCAGTGTGATTAGAGATAAAGCTAAGCATATAGGTTGTGATTAAGTTTTGAAAAGCCATATCGAGGACTGAGAAATAAACCCTCTAAGGTATGTTTAGATGAGTTTCAACAATGGTGCCAAGACCATTCAACGGGGGAAAGAATAACCTTTTTAACAAATGATGCTGGGGAAAACAGATATTCACAGGCAAATGACTGAAGTTGGACCCTTATCTAATACCGTGTACATAAATTAACTCAAAATAGATTGAAGACCTAAACCTGAGAGACAAAACTATAAAACTCTTAGAAGAAAACATAAGGCAAAATCTTCACAATGTGGGATTTGGTAATGATTTCTTGGATGTGACACAAAAAGCACAGTTAAAAAAAAAAGACAAATTGAACTTCATGAAAATTAAAAATGTCTGTACAAAGGATACAATCAATAGAGTGAAGGGGCAATATAAAGAAAGAGAAAAATATTTGCAAATCATATATCTGATAAGGAGTTAATATCCAGCATATATAGAAAACTCCTAGAACTCAGCAACAAATAAATGAAGAACATAATTCAAAAATCAGTAAACGACTTGAAAAGGTATTTCCCCAAAGAAGATACATGAATGGCCAATAAGCATTTAAAAACATGCCTAG
Organism: Papio anubis; assembly: GCF_008728515.1. Classification (NCBI taxonomy): domain Eukaryota; kingdom Metazoa; phylum Chordata; class Mammalia; order Primates; family Cercopithecidae; genus Papio; species Papio anubis. The sequence goes on along the minus strand of NC_044985.1, from coordinate 88,952,512 downwards.
TATCATTAACCATTAGGGAAATGCAAATCGAAACTACAATGAAATATCACCTCCCCAGTCATTAGGATGATTACTAAAAACAAAACAGAAAGCAACAAGTGTTGACATGGATGTGGAGAAATTGGAACTCTCGTGCGCTGCTGGTGGGAATGTAAAATGATACACCTCTGTGGAAAAGAATTTGGTGGTTCCTCAAAAAATGAAAAATAGAATAAACCCTATGATCCAATAATTCTGCTTCTGCATATCTCCTGGAAAGAACTGAAAGCAGAGTCTGGAAGAGATATTTTACACCTGTATCCACAGTAGCATTTTTCATATTAGGTAAAATGTAGAAGCAACTCAAGTGTCCATCAAGAGATGAGTAGATAAACAAAATGTGGTATATTTGTATATAATACAACAGAATATTATTCAACCTTAACAAGGAAGGAAATTCTGACATAGGCTGCAACATGAATGATGCTTAAGAATATTACGCTCAGTAAAATAAGCCAGTCAGAAAAGGACAATTAAGAAAGGACAAATACTACATGATTCTACTTGTTTGTTTGTTTGTTTATTTTTGTTGAGACGGAGTCTCGCTATGTCGCCCAGGCTGGAGTGCAGTGGCCGGATCTCGGCTCACTGCAAGCTCCGCCTCCCGGGTTTACGCCATTCTCCTGCCTCAGTCTCCCGAGTAGCTGGGACTGCAGGCGCCCGCCACCTCACCCGGCTAGTTTTTGGTATTTTTAGTAGAGACGGGGTTTCACCGTGTTAGCCAGGATGGTCTTGATCTCCTGAGCTCGTGATCTGCCCGCCTCAGCCTCCCAAAGAGCTGGGATTACAGGCGTGAGCCACCGCACCCGGCTGCATGATTCTACTTGTATAAAGCACCTAGAGTAGTAGAAAAAGTGTAACATAATGGTGTTATACTTTTTGCCAAGGAAAAGGAAGGAATAAGGAATTACTGTTAAGGGTATAGAGTTTCAGTGTTGCAAGGTGAAGAGTTCTAGGAGAGGTGGTAGTGATGGATGCACAACAATGTGAATGTACTCACACCACTGAACTATGCACTTAAAATTGTTAAGACAGTAAATATATATTTTTTACTACAATTTTAAAAAGAGAAAAAAGTCTTTTTTTAAAAAAAACCATACCAAGAAATTAAAAAAAATCCTGAATGCAGTGGAGAATGCTCAATGATTTCAAGGCAGGAGATGTATATAAACATCCACACAAACACACACACAGGGGTGTATATATACACACGCATACATATATACACATACTTATACACACACATATATATATATACACATATACACATACACATGTATACACACGTCTATAACACACATATACATGTATATATGTATATGCATATAACACACATATACATATATAAGGTCAGGATTTGTAAATATATTCATATATGTAGGTATATCATAATTTTATTCATGAAACAGTAAGAAATCACCTCATACTAGTAGAACCTCACTGGACAAATTACAAATTATACAATCTTTAAATAAACAATGCCTGTATTTTATGAGACTACGCAAATAAAATTTTGACTCAAGAAATTTAGAAACTTTTGATAGGTGCTCAAAACATGCCATAACATTATACCAGTATCAACTGCCTTGATACCTTTGGGTCTTCATAAGAATATAGCTGAATGTCAAGTAAATATATATATATATATATGTATGTGTGTATGTATGTATGTGTGTGTCCTTTAAAATACACTGATTAAAATTAAAAGCAGATAAAAAGGAGACAATTTCTTTAAGCGAATCAATTAATTTTGACTTCTGTTGCTTTCAGTATCTACTTTTTCCTTTCAAAGGATATTCCTTTATAATTTTTGCAACAAATGCTACTTAACCATTCTTTGCTTAAAAGGTAGAGAGTTCTGTCTGAAAAATCTGTTGAAAAATATCAGGGCTATGTCAGTCTGAAAATTTCCAGCCAGTTTCAAGTTAAAAAAGATTTGCTAAAAGTAGCAATTTTTTTTAATGGTTTTAGTCTGTCAGAAGGCTTCGGATTCTCCAGTGCTTCACACCAGTTACTTCAAAACTAACTCCCTCCAGATGTCCCTATGATCATTTAATCAGACATCAAAAGCTGTATGGTGACAGGCTCTCATGCTGCTTATGAGGACGCTATATGTTTCCACAAGCGTAAAACACACACAGTAGCTACTTTTTAAAATGTGATTCATCTAAATGAGAATTCTATTTTAAAGTACAGAGCTATTAGGAAAGGGGCCACTCTCCTAAGAAATAAAACTCTTTTAAATGTCTGTACAATGTCATTGTGTGACAAGATTTTGAAAGCAGAAACCAAAATGAAACTTGTACTTTAGAAGCGTTTATGCTGTGAGAGGAAAAAATAAAATAAAATCCCCTATCAGAAGAGATTTCCATGAATCAAACCATACTCAAAGAAAATAATTTTCCTTTTCCTCCCAAGGCCAATTGTCTTGCTTCTTCTCAAGGTGAACTCTCATTAACTCTTTCCTCCTAGGCCATCAATCTTTACTAAATGTCCATAACTTGGAAGGTACATATAGAAGTTTGGAACCTATGGAAGACACAGCCCATACCCTTAACTTCCACTTTACAATGACATGACTATATGTACTTTAGTCTTCAGATTTAGATAGTAGCTCTCCCTCCAAAGAGGGTAAGGGTACACATATACGCATATGTAGGCATTTACGCTGCTGCCTTTGTGTGTGTCATTTAAAAAATATTTCTTGATATTATTCATTTGACCAATTAAAAAAATGATTATTGGTGTTTTGGATGGAAAGATAACCTCACTGCATGACCGGTTATGAATATTGAGACATTAAAATGAAATTTAAAGTTGAACTGATACCAATCAACTTAATAATTCACATCTGGAATCTTGAAGTCACTAGTTTGGATGGCTAAGTCCTTAAGAACAACTGGAGTTCATACAGCTTCTCTATTTATTTCCCTTCCATTACATAAAATGTCTGAAGACATCACCCACTATTTAACTAATTTTCTTAGGGTCACAGAGTTATTGATGCAATCAGACACAGGATCTTGGCCTTTAAAATAAAACTACTTTAAACATAATCTTTACAAAATTTCAAACAACACTGTCAAATTACATCTGCCCGTATTGTGAAAGTGAGATTGAGATGTTTATTAGTGCTTTGCCAAGAAACGCGTCGTAAATGTTCTCATTCTTTTTAATTAATTCACATACCAGAAGTATTTTTATTTTCTTCCAAATCAACTGAAATTAGAAAAATTTCTTAAGGAAGATGGAATAGGAGGAAAATTTAGAAGTAGCAATCTTGAGATGTAATGGATATAAGAAATTATCCAGAAACTTATAATCAAGACTTTTCTAAATATTTTAAACACAGTTATTAGAAAATTACGAAGTTATAACAACAAAGATTACTAACTTTATGATTCCAGATTTTATGATTTTGTCATCTAGTCATATATTTGTGATAACCTTGTAAGTGCCAGGCACTGTGCCTGGGGGCTTGAATACAAAAATGAATACACTGGCCTGCACCTCCAAAGAGCTCACAGTCTTGAAAACATGCAGTTATGTAAACATTATATTTCAGAGAGATAACAGCTAATAGAGATACTGCACATGGCAATTCCCTTCAGGGGTTAGGGAGGCTAAGTAGAGTACCAAAGTGCAGGCTAAAGGGAAAAAAACACTCATTTTGATTGTTAAAACTGTATTATTTGATAATCTGATACATGCTTGCAGATTGCTAGGGCTGTTTAACTGCTTTAGATGTGGTCTCTGTAAGTAGGTTGCAAGTTTCTTGAGGACAAGAACCACGTCTCAGGCTTCCTAGAAAGCACATAGCAGAAATCTTGGTCATCTAAGGGATTAGTCAATTTATTTTGACATGAAAACAAAACCCATTCGGTTTTCATTGTGAGCACATCAAGCCTGACAGCAAAAAAGACATGTCATGGTTACCTTTTCAATTTCTGAAATTGACCTAAATAGTGATCCTTCTTTTAGAGTTTCAGTGTTAGACTAAGATTCAAGAAGAAAAATCAGGGAGCACACACGTGAATAGGGATCTCATTTCTTAGCTGCCTTGATTAGTCATGGTACAGATATTCAGGCAACCCAGATTTGTTTCAACATCTTCTGCTGAGATATGGTGAAAAACTCTGTTGTAGAGTAAATTAGGTTTCAGGTTTTTCCCTACCTGAAATTTGAGTCTTACAAGCATAACTGATTTAAAAATTAAGCTGCCTAAACTTGCCAAATGAAGTAAACATTTGGCCCCATGAAATATTGGATGGCAGCTTTATCTCTTAAAAACAAAGCCATATGAAAGCCATCGTTGCAATGTGTCTCCAAGCTCTGGTCTTATCAGCACACAGTGTGAACAGCTGGAGTTACAAACACCAGAACTATTATTAAATCACTGTTTCAGGGTGGGGAAAAAAAGAAAAACCTTTAATAGTTTCAGTATCTCTAAATAATGCAGTAATATATTACATGCTATTTCTCCCCGTTTTGCTCTTCAGAATCCATCTCTCCTCTTTGCAGAACAACGGATAGAGTCTTCCTTCTAATACACATCAGTACCCACAACATTTATTTTGTTCCAGTGTTTCTACAGATACTTGATTCTACATCTCATGGATGGAAAAATATGATTTGGTCACTCAGAATGTTTGGTAGAAGTTATATATGGTAGTTTTTTTTTTTTGAGATGGAGTTTTCACTGTTGTTGCCCAGGTTGGAGTGCAGTGACACGATCTTGGCTCACTGCAACCTCCGTCTCCCAGGCTCAAGCGATTGTCCTGCCTCAGCCTCTCAAGTGCTTGGGATTATAGGCACATGCCACCATGCCTGGATAATTTTTTTTTTTTTTTTTTTGAGTTTTAGTAGAGACGGGGTTTCACCATGTTGGCCAGGCTGGTCTCGAACTCCTGACCTCAGGTGATCCACCTGCCTCAATCTCACGAAGTGCTGGGATTACAGGCATGAGCCACTGCACCCTGCCTTCTGTTGGATTTTGATAGTCAGCAACCTGCAACCAAAAGTCCTCTAACATCACAGTGGTAATTCGATTATTTTAACCCTGAAATCAAGCTATTTAAGTTTCTCTGTAATATCTCGACGATTTCTTTCATGGGTCTGAGGAAGTTTAATCCAAGAGCAATACTGACAATAACTTCAATATATGCGACAAACATGGGAAAACATGTGACATACGAGGGGAAATTCCTCAAATCAACATGTCATCATATTATCTTAGCAAGATGCAAAGAGAATGCTGCCACTCCCGGTAAGAATGCTCTCTCACTAGCAGCCACCTGCCACTATCCTCACTGATAAAATACCACAAACCCCAAAGAACACTGTATTTTCCCTTCTTGTCTCAGTAGAACACACAGGACACTGGAAACACTTCCCCTCAGGGTGTCTTCCCTCCACCAGTCTGTGTCCTTTACCCCCAATCTCAGAGTTGCTAATAATTGTGTTGCTACTCACTAAAGAGTTGTTTTTAGCCTCTCAATGAAAAAATTCCAAAACTTCTATTCATCTTAAAATCTTGAACTTACACATTATGTGTCATGTAAACAGGTGATAATACGGTGAACTAACCTTCATTATTTAATACATATTTGCAGGGAGGAAGTGATAATTCTCTACTTCTTAACTTATCTCATTTTGCTCACTGTGAGAATTAGAGGCTTTCCTCCATTATTTAATCTAACCCCCAAACAGTGGTTGATTTATTGTTATTATTTTAAAATCTGAAGTAATAGAATCTCTTTCATGAAACACAACCCCATCCCCCGGCTAAGGCATAAAACTTCAGAGTTAACAGACTCCCCCGAATTCTATCCATGAACTTCTAATTTAACAACCCCCAAATCTGCCAGCTTATTTTTTAAATTTTACATATATATGTATATATGTGTGTATATATATGTGTGTGTGTATATATACACATATATATATAAAAAATAGACATGGACTTTGAAAAGATAGGTCAATTATTTTGGTAATGTAAGACAAGTGATGGTTTTAGAACAAACAATGCCATTCACTATCTGAGAACAACCACAGTATTATAATTTTCAGGAATCCAGTTTTTAATTTTCTCACCCTGCAGGATCAATTTGCCTTAAGGGTTAAATTAAAAACTATAAACAGTCATTAAAACACAAAACGACCATGGTAGTTAACCGGATATTAAGAAAAAAAAAACACATCTGTTTTAGAGTTGTGTTCCATTGCAAGTTTGAGAACATCAATTTCAAGAACCTGCTTTTATGGTATGCCCTTAAGCCAAGAACACCAGGTTACAATCAAGAAAAGGAAGGTAAGAAGTCCCATAAACGGACTCTCACCAAAATATCCTGTTTCTAGGATTCTCTTTCCTAATTCAAAAGCAGTCAATAGAGTTGGATTTGCTACACTGTCTTGAAAGGTAAACAGTTATTACTATTTGCACATTAATAATTGTACTATCCTGATAATTAGGTACGTTGACCAAAAGAGGAACAAAGGAAACACATTTCTTTGCTGTGTGTCTGGTGTTAAATAACAAATACTAGATTTAGTGGCTTCTCAATATACATAGAATTTGAAGCTTGCAGAGAATCTGATTTTTCTAATTTAAGCCCTTTTTAAAACTCCAGCATGTCTGAGAGTGTACATCTTAAATAACCAATTTGTAATAAATTTAATCAGCTAGAAAACAAGTGTAACTTTTGCAACTTTTCAAAAACACATATCTCTGGGCATCAGTGAAAACTCTTCCCTCTACAGTAAGCCTAATGAAGTGCAACTAAAAATAACAGTCATCAACTGTGGTTTTAAAGGCAGTATTTCAACATAATCAAATGTGTCAAATATTCATCCTTACAGCTTCTTATGCTGTGGTTATAAGTAAGTTTAATTTCTTGGGAATGATTGAACATAACCCACTTGGGGCTCTGCCATCTGTGAATTACTTATATGTGAACACTATTTAAGAGATGGAAATTTTGATTGTTTTTTCTTCCCGTGGATATTGTACTGAAACACAATTGAACATGGATTTTTAAACAATTATTTTTCATATTAGTTGCTATATGGCTACATTATCACATGCTCCCCGAATTCACCATCACTTATGAAATCAGAGGAATCAAGAATGGTGTAGCTGAAGTTGTGAAGGAAGCACCAAGTACAAAATCCTAGAGATGGAAAAGAATATGAAGTATCAGTGTCCATAGCTCCAGGCCCAGGTCCCTACCACACAGAACCTCCTCTGCAGGGTGCCAGTGAAAGAGTTGTGGTTGTTATGTTCCCAAGGTTTCCTTGAAAGGCTGCTTCTCTTATCAGTGAGCGAACAATAAAAGTGAGTATAGGGCTATATATAGGGTGCCACGTAATTTATCATCCATACACGGGCACCTCTGAGAGTTCGTGAAAACATTATTAATAATTATGCCAGAACAACAGGCACTAACCAGGACTGCCCTAGGCAAACCAAATCGCACTGTTGCCCAAGAGATGATATGACGCTCAAAGATCTTCCCCAGACTCAAACCACCTCATTAATGCTATACCCAATTTTGCTTCTGTCTAGAGCTGCACTGTCCAATAAAACACAGTAAGAACCACAAATAGAATTTTAAATTTTCTAGTAGCCATGTAAATAAAAAAAGTACAAATAGGTGAAAATAATTTTAAGAATATATTTTATTCAACCCAGTATACCTAATATATTATCATTTCCACATATAGTCAATATAACAATTATTGAGACCTTTTGTGTTATTTTGTTCATGCTTCAGTCTTTGAAATCCAGTGTGTGTATTATATTTTAAGTACATTTACATTTGGCTCAGACACATTTCAAGAGCTCAGTAACCACATGTGGCTAGTGGCTACTATACTGGACAGTGTAGATCTAAGCATTCCACAAGTTTGGATATGCAGGGATATATTAACAGTTATAATACACATACATACACACACACACATCTTCCTTCTAGTAAAAATAAACACACCTAAGTGTCTTTATTAATGTTTGTATAATAAGACAGGTAAACTATCTGTCTCTTGCCTGTGGTGAACCAGACCTTGGAGCAGATAGACTGGATTTAAACCAGCATTTACCTGGTAGATGCTCTTTGGGAAACAGAGAAAATTGCTGAGTCAGATTAATTATTATTAATTATTAAGGTGGTTAATTTCTAAGAACTTATAGGACTCTTCCTAGACTTGCATGTGTCTTACATTCCTAAGTCCAAAACATATACACTGAGCATCTTCCATGTACTTGGCCCTAGATAAAGATACATAAGGCACAACGTCTGTACATCGGGATGTTAAAGCTTAAAGTATTCACGGAGATTATTTTACAATTGAAGCAAGAGACACCTAAGATGTGCCACTATTCCATGCAAGGGCAAGGACCAGACTCCACTTTTTGGGTCTGTGGTCTGTACTCCATCATCCATAGAGGACACTATGAGGAAAGGAAGAAATATGTGTTTCCTTTTCACTGTTGATACACAGGAACTCAGCCCATATTTGATCACTTGCATAAGGCACAAGGATTTGGGGCACCAGCATTTATTCTTGAATTGTGATATGCATCTTTGCTAGTAATAATATGTCTTGCTGCCCCATACCCCAACTTGGAACTCACTGATGTCATATTTTGGTGAGGCTACAGCATTTACCAGATGGACAGTAGCCATCATTTCCTCTAGGGAAAGTAACATTGATGTCATTTTAATTAGTTTAAGCCCACAGCCTAAGTGATAGAAACATGGAAATACACATTGGAGGACTGATATGGTTAAGGTTTCTGTCTCCACACAAATCACATCTTGAATTGTAAACCAAATTGCAATCCCCACATGTTGGGGCAGGGACCCTGTGGGAGGTGACTGGATCATGGGCTCAGTCCTCCCATGCTGTTCTCATGATAGTGAGTGAGTTCTCATGAGATTTGATGGTTTTACAAGGGGTTCTTCCCCCTTCACTCTGCACTTCTCTCTCCTGCCTCCTTGTGAAGAAGGACATGTTTGCTTCCCCTTCCACCATGATTTTAAGTTTCCAGAGGCCTCATCAGCCATGCAGAACTGTGAGTCAGTTAAACCTCTTTCCTTTATAAATTACCCAGTCTCAGGTATTTCTTTATAGCAGTGTGAAAATGCGCAAATACAGGGACTTTCTCCATGCAAACAATGCTGATACATTAATCAGACACACTCTCATTTTAGGGTACACAGACACACAGACATCATGAAAATAAAAACTAAATTGTAGTTCTGTTCTTTTATGTAATTCTTCTCTCACTGAATAGCTGTCTTCCCCCAATCCAACATAATTAGACTCAACATGGTCTCAACCAGTGTGTGTTTTAAAAAATATCATACCACATACCAGTTTTGTTTGTACTTAAATTAAAATAGAACACATACACCTGATTTTTTATTAATGTTCCATTAAATATATTTCCTTAGAAGGATAGAGTTTTAAATAGGTTAGTGGAAAAACATTACATCTAAAATACTTTCAAGACATTTGCTTTCTTTTATAATAAAATAAATATGCCAAAATATTGCCACAAATCTATTAGCAAAGAGCTAATGATTTGAAATAGTGACTCCTATCTCATACATATTGACACGGCTCTTGATAAGAATATTTTATACCAAACCAGAAGAATATGTTTAACTCATTTCAGCATCTGTATATACCCATAAATGATGTGTTTATTTTTTCTTAAGGCGCTATAGACAGTGAGACTTAAAGTGAGAAAGAGTCTTGCTTTTAGGGAATTTTTAATAAGGTTATGTTATCGAAGATTACCTATTGCAATGGTATATAGTCATTAGCCAAAATTGAATTCTTAGGCTATCTGAGAGAATTATCCACAATTACAGCTCTTCAAAGCAACTGGAGATTTAGCAAGAAGATCCCACAGTCCTATATGGAAGGAGAATATCATCTCTTCAGGAAATTATTCTCCACCTAACCTATCAGTTATAAGTATATCTAGTTATAAGCACTTTTGGTCAATGATTTTTTCTTCAATCTGAATGCTGAGTTCTACAAATCCAGTCCTGGCACCACATTTTCGTGATATTGGGAGCTTGAAAATGTACACCACTCACCATGGTATGGTTTTGCAAAGCACTGGGTTAACACAGCAAAAATACAATGATATTCTTGGACATTATGAAACAGGAAGATGAAGAAAATATAACAGTATAGTATGCTGGCCAGAAGCAAGGATTTTGGAGCCAGAACACTTGGGTGAAATTCCTTGCTTTGCCACTTACTAGCTATGTAACCTTAAACAAATTGCTAAACCGTCCTCTGCCTCAATTTTATTATCAGTTAAATGGAGATAAAAACATGTGCTTACCTTGATGTGGAAGTTTAGATGACTTAATATAAAACAAGTAAAATAGTGCTTGGCACATAATCAGTGCCATATACATAATAGCTATCACTATAACTATATACAAGTAATAGCCCATACTAGCTATTAGTATAACTAATACTATATATACTATCAAAAGATCTCTATCTAGTTATCAATGTATTTAAAACTGCAAAGTCCCACTTAACCTATGGGTACAGCGCTTTGATCTTTCATTAGAAATAGAAACAGCAGGATACCTACTGAAACAACCGGTTTCAGACTCTGGCCACCAGGGTGTGAAGCGCCTGGCTGGGTATCAGCAGGAGGGCCTGGCACTGGGTCACTGCTTCTCCTCACCAGCAGTGGAGTGCCTGGAAGACAAAGTGAGAGGTGAGAGGTCAAAAGAACCCTGGGGTGAAGAGAGTGCATGACACAATGTACTTTAATTAAAAAGGTTTACAACATGCTTTTATGTAAAAACATTCTATTTCCAAGGATGCTTGTAAATTAATCCATTTAATGATCTTTTGTCATCTACTTATAGATTGACACATGGAAACAAAATCTTTCAACTCTCATCTTTCTCCAGATGCATTTCAAAACAAGCCATTGCATGTAACAGAAACTGTTAGGCAATGCACTAGTTGACTGTGTACAATCTAAAAACTGATCTAGAAAATATACGTGAGTATTAAAAAGAATGATTATCCAGGAGACGAATGAAGAGATTCACACAGTCAGTGTAATTTGCTATTCAATAGAGCTGGAAGTATAGTTAATACTGCCATTTGGTGCTTTCCAAATCTTTTGAATGATGATATAGACCAAAATAAATTATTTGCTGGGGTTATAACATTAATGCCTATTTAAGTACACAAAGAGATTGCTTCCATTCTCTTCCTCTTCTCCTAAAGTAGATAGAACTGATAAAGAAAATAAGTTAGTTCTTCTAAAAATATATCCTGATTTCTTTTTAATTTAATGAAAGCTTCCACTATTAAATATTTGAGTCAGTTATTAAATTCTGAAAAAAGATCATACTATCAGAAAGTTCAAATGAAATTCAACCTTAGCAGAGCCAGCGGCCTAACTGCTCTGACTGCAATTAGGCCTAAAATAATTTGTTTCATACAAAATTGGCCACTATAGAGAAAAATCTCAAAAAAAAAAAAAAAATCTGCTTGTGGTTTAAAAATCACTCTCATATAAAAATTAACGTTTTATTTTTGTACTTTTGGGAAAAGAGTAGAAAACAGTTGAAATGCAATTTCTCTTTTCTCAATATTCTGAAAATAATTCCCCAAACCTCTGAAGCGATTCCAGTTTAAAGGAACATTTTTCATCCATTTTGTAGGTTATTTGCAAACCTGGTTGTTATATGTGCTTTAACATTCTTAGTTTGTACAAAACAAAGAACTGCAAATATTTTTTATCTTTGTCCAGATAGAACTTGCTTTAAAAACAAAACACACACACACAAATACAAACTTCTTTCATGATAAGAAATTAACATGCTACTTAGGACACAGACCTATGCCGAAAGCAATTATAAAGTCCAAGTTCACTTTCCTTTATTTCTTTTTTATTAAGAGACATCACTACATTTTTCACCATCCGTCCACCTCCATCTCAAACATTTCTTAACCAACGGACATACCAATAATTGTACGGTTGGCAATAGTTCTTTGAAATAAAACATTAAAAAAAAAAAAAAAAAAAAAAAAAGAAGAGTAGAAGAAAAAGTACCATAAAATTTCAAGAAAGTAGGATCCCATACCACTACCTTTTTCCCTCCCTTAGGTGATCTGAAGACTAAGTTCCTTTCAGATTAAGCCCCTCAATTACCAGCAACATGAAATGAACAAGTCAGTCTAAGTGCAATATCCTCAGAAGCAACACATTATCTTTAAAATTAACAAAATGGGGCAAAATTCATGAACTCTGGTTTATTTCCAAACATTTAATCAGGCCAGTAAATTCTTGAATGGGAGAAAACAAACAAAAAGTAAAATATATGGAGAGAGAGAGTGTATGTGTATGTGTGTGTGAGAGAGAGAGACATGGTTTTTCTTAGGTAATAAATACATTTTCCTTAAAAAAGCCACAGTAGGTAATTTTCCTTCAAATTTAAGGACACATGCCTATGAGTCCTCATTCACTGTATCTGCTTTTTAAATAATAACATGTTAAAATATTTAAGATACAATTTTATAATAATATGTATTCATGCCAGGCACGGTGGCTTACACCTATAATCCCAGCACTTTGGGAGGTCGAGGCAAGTGGACCACTGGAGGTCAGGAGTTTGAGACCAGCCTGGCCATCATAGTGAAACCCTGTCTCTACTAAAAATACAAAAATTAGCCAGGCGTGGTGGTACACAACTGTAATCCCAGCTACACAGGAGGCTGAGGCAGGAGAATCACTTGAACCCGGGAGGCAGAGGTTGTAGTAAGTCCAGATCGTGCCACTGAGCCTGGGAGACAGAGTGAGACTCTGTCTCAAAATAATAATAATAATAAGCATTCAGGTTTGTGTATTCAATCAATATGCCATAGTATTATAGTGTCTCCCATAAGATGACAATTCAGTTTTGTACCAGTGTATCAGCTATTTGAAACATTAAAAAAAACCAAAAACTTTAAGATGACTAGATCTTTCTTAAACATATCAGGAATAACTTTCTTCTTCTCGGCTTTTCTGTACTCCACAATTGAATGTCTCCTGTTCAGTTAAATTCTAATTTTTCTTTCTCTCTCAATGTGTTAATAACGAGTACAAATCATTCCACATTGAAATTAATAATGAGCATCTTTAAATATGAACTGTTATCTCAGACTTTTAAACCTTCCTAGAATGGTTTTCTAAATTACTAAACCCTATTTGAAGGTGGCTGTCAGGAAGAGACTGAGTTCCACCTTAAAGACAAAGAAAGCTAAGTCCTAATGTACAACAGAGGGCAGGTAATCAGGAGTACTGAAGATAATTTGGGCAAAACCTTGAATATATGGTAGAGCAGAAGTCGTGTTGTACGAGCAAAGCTAACTGAAATGAGAGGGGACAACTCTATCCAGTTTTACAGAGCCTTCCAGTGTTGAGGAGTAAAGGAAACATAACCTCTACAGTGAAGAAGCTTATAATCTAACAGGAACAATTAGACACTCATGCTGCTAACTGTCATGGGTCAGGACAGTGGAGAGGACCCTGGGCTTTGGAGTCAAACAGATTGAGTCTTTGTTTGCTCTGTGGCATTGAACTTGCACTGCTCTGTGACTCAGTCTCATCATTTAAAACTTGGTGAAAATAGCACATAACAAAACTGATGGGAGGCTGAAATAAATTAAAGCCATGCATAGGACATGGAACTGTCTGGTATATAATTTTCATGCAGGACTCCCTCCCCCAAAAAAGCAGGTAATAGCACTTGTTATTTGTTGTGAACTTTGTTATCCTGTCTGCTCAAAAAGCTAAGCTCTTGAAAGTCAAGTTAATTTTCATGGAATAATTTGTAAATTAAAATAGTAAAATCTAATCTTGTATTAAAACATATATAGCCTTACAATATGAATCAAAACTTTTACACAAATAAAGATAAGGTGAGAAGGGAGTTCAAAAACGGGAAAATGTTGCTATTCATTAGGATTTTTTCAGCTAATTGAGAAAAGACTCTTATTATTGGAATTTAGAGGCAAAAACCCCAGGTTCAGCTCAAGGAACAGTAATATTCCTTAGAATCATAGTTTATTTATTTATTTTTTTTCTTTCTTTTTTTTTTTATTATTATTATACTTTAAGTTCTAGGGTACATGTGCATAATGTGCAGGTTTGTTACATATGTATACTTGTGCCATGTTGCTGTGCTGCACCCATCAACTCGTCAGCACCCATCAACTCGTCATTTACATCAGGTATAACTCCCAATGCAATCCCTCCCCCCTCTCCCCTCCCCCCTCCCCATGATAGGCCCCAGTGTGTGATGTTCCCCTTCCTGAGTCCAAATGATCTCATTGTTCAGTTCCCACCTATGAGTGAGAACATGCGGTGTTTGGTTTTCTGTTCTTGTGATAGTTTGCTAAGAATGATGGTTTCCAGCTGCATCCATGTCCCTACAAAGGACACAAACTCATCCTTTTTTATGGCTGCATAGTAGTCCATGGTGTATATGTGCCACATTTTCTTAATCCAGTCTGTCACTGATGGACATTTGGGTTGATTCCAAGTCTTTGCTATTGTGAATAGTGCCGCAATAAACATACGTGTGCATGCGTCTTTATAGCAGCATAATTTATAATCCTTTGGGTATATACCCAGTAATGGGATGGCTGGGTCATATGGTACATCTAGTTCTAGATCCTTGAGGGATCGCCATACTGTTTTCCATAATGGTTGAACTAGTTTACAATCCCACCAACAGTGTAAAAGTGTTCCTATTTCTCCACATCCTCTCCAGCACTTGTTGTTTCCTGACTTTTTAATGATCACCATTCTAACTGGTGTGAGATGGTATCTCATTGTGGTTTTGATTTGCATTTCTCTGATGGCCAGTGATGAGAATCATAGTTTAAAAGCCACTAGAAGCAAAGCCCAAATAAAATAGGAATTGTTCAGTATTTTTAAGCGTAAATTCTTATAGAACTGCTTGCTGGGTTTTTTTCCCCCCCACACAGTTAAATATTGAGGTGCCCCTATGCATCAGGACAGGGAGAAGGGATGAGGATGATATTAAGATCAGCAGTCATGGTGTTCATCCACTCTCAAGTTATCTTTCAGAAAAGGAAATGTGGAAATGAGGAACATTTCAGTACATCTTAGCACACATAAAGGCAGGTACCACTAAAGTGTTTCAAGTAGGTTATACATGGCTTATGGGAGAACACACACCAATGAAAACATACACCAAAGGCTAAATCAAGTCCCCATTTTATTTAGCTGACACTTGAAACTGAACGGAAGCCAAAGAGAAAGCTACTAGGTGCAGGAATAGAAGAGTCCCTGATTGGGTGTATAGCTGCTGGTGACTATGTCCTTACCAAATAGGATCTTGCCAGATCAGGATAAGCAAAATTCTCACTAGAATATTCTCGATTTACATTCAGGACTTATGCCACATTCAGGAAAAACTTACACACTCACTGACTGTACAGACTTTTAGGAAGATGGCAAGATTCATCAGGTTTTAACAGGATTTAGGGCAATTAACACCAGTCAAGCCACATCCTCGTAGGAGAAAGTGAAGTCAGTTCCCAAGTGTCTGTGAATGATAGCGCATCTTCTAATTCTCCAGTAATCATTATTTTAATGGTGGGGCAGCTGGTATTAAATGGGGTACAGGTACTGATCCACGTCCCCCTTAAATGTCACTAAGGAAGCCAAGAGGAGGGTCGTCTAATTCAGTTTGAGGAAAACAATTTTGAAAGTGGCAGCCATTAGCTAAAGGGTGAAATTGGTACACCAATGAATCAAGCAAGATATAAACACCAACAAAAATGTAAGGTGCTATCTCTATAAGCTTCTGTCTCTTTGTTATAATCACACTCTCCCTCTCCCTCTCCCTCTCCTTCTCAGTGGATTTTCATTTGGAGGATACGTTTGAGCTGGAGATGGCTTAAATGACAGTGACACCATTTAATATTATGTTTTGGGGTTTTGAAGGATAGGCAGTTATAAAGATTGAAACCAAGGTCCTGAAAAAACCACGTAACATATGATGATGCAAGCAGCAGGGAAAACAAACAATGGCTTCAAACATAAGCCCCACATCAAAAGTCACCAGGCACATGTTCTAAATTGTACAGGGAGCAGCAGCAGGGATTTATTTATTTAAAGATGGTTAATGATTCTCCTGAGCAAAACCAGAAGGCCAGCTTGTCACCAATATTGGTGTCATTTCATCCTAGGGTGACTGACACCTGGACAGCTCTCAGGGTGGGGGGCAGGTCACAGTGAAAGCGCTGACAAGACATTCTGTAAGAACTAGAGGACCTCATGCACAGAGAGGCTAGAAGGGCAACGTGGAGAAGGTGAACAGGGTGTCAGCAGTCACAGGGAGAAATGGAGAGAGAATATGGAGGAGGACACGGAAGAATTCAGAAACTGACTACACATAAAAAGCAAAGGAGAAGCAGCATTAAACAGACACCTAAAAATCATTCTCATTTCTGGCTTGAAGAAGAGCAATAGGGAGGTTTTGGCAACTGTTATGATTTCCTTCAGCGAAAATACAAATCTTGGCTTCAGCCCACTGACTGTTAGAATGATTTGCTTTTAATTTAAAATGTCTTGATACACGTGAGAAACCAAAGACTAGATTTTCAATAGGGTGGGCATTCATAAAGATGAATATGAAGTTGATATTGAAAATCATATTGGCTTCTAGAATGAGCAGGTAGATACAAACATGAAGCGAACAGAGGAAAATAAAAAGGAAGAATCAGCATAGAACTATTAATGGCATCGCATGCAAAATAATGCAAAAGCCAGGATTTCATACCCTCTCAGAATTTTAAGAAAGAAGGAAATCTAGAATGCTTACTGTTTAATAAAGTCACAGAGGAGTGCTCAGAGGAATGGGTGGGGTGAAAGGATGGAAGAGGGAACTGGGATTAACATGATAACCTGATTATGTGCAAAGAGACTCCTCTTCAGGGGGCTGGTCTTTTCAGTCTTGATTTTCCTTTGCCCTAAGGGATTCCTTTGGTGCTATCAAAACAGTTGGACAGTTTGGAGAAAAACACACACTCTCCTTCCACGACTGCTGACACTTAGGATAACAAGATAAATATCAACAGAAGAAAATGCTCTGAATTAAAATACATCTAAGTTGGTAAATTTTTCACATTGATGATGAAAGTAAATTGCAAGTGGCTAAACTTGCAAAGAGGGAAAGAAGTAGAAAAAAACACCTTCTTCCAGGTAATCCATATTAATAGTATAGAAAAACAGTATAGGCTGCATCTTGGTTTCATGTAGTACAATTCCTTAATAGACTTTGCAACTAGTCAGCACCTAGAACAACACCTCTCAATTATCTTGAACTTTAACAACTGTTGAATGAGTTTGACAAAATATGGGTGTACCCTTCAGAAATGGTGCAAAGAGACTATAGGTCAGAAACTATCCTTCTAACCATTATTCTAGCATTCTCACCTCAAAGAAGCTGCTCCCCCTTTTCCTGCTGGCTAAATGAGCACAGAGGAGGGGCTGCAACAAAGTCCCACTGTAGACTTATAAAAAGATAGTTTTCTAATTTATATAGCCAAAAAGTACCGAAGTGGCCGGGCGTGGTGGCCCACGCCTATAATCCCAGGACTTTGGGAGGCCAAGGTGGGCAGATCAAGAGGTCAAGAGTTGGAGAACAACCAGGCCAATATGGTGAAATCCCATCTCTACTAAAAATACAAAAATTAGCTGGGCGTGGTGGCATGCACTTGTAGTCCTAGCTACTAAGGAGGCTGAGACAGAAGGATCGCTTGAACCCAGGAGGCAGAGGTTGCAGTGAGTTGAGATCATGCCACTGCACTCCAGCCTGGGAAACAGAGCAAGACTCTGTCTCGAAAACAAAAAACAAACAAACAAACAAACAAACAAACAAAGAACTGAAGCCCAGAGAAATGAAGTTTCCAAAGCTTTTGAACTTTATTTCTACTCTAGTTTTACTCACTTGACACCTTCCTATGGCAGGGCCACATTCTCTATCTGGGTAAGTGCACAGAAGTAAGGAGAATAACACCTCTTCATTGCAGCAGCAATTCTTTTCATCTAAACTAGTCAGCAGGCTGGGTGTGGTGTCTCACGCCTGTAATCCAGCACTTTGGGAAGTTGAGGTGGGCGGATCACCTGAGGTCAGGAATTCCAGACCAGCCTGGCCAACATGACAAAATCCCATCTCTACTAAAAGTACAAAAATTAGCGGGGTGTGGTGGTACATGCCTGTAATCGCAGCTACTCAGGAGGCTGAGGCAGGGAAAATTACCTGAATCTGGGACGCAGAGGTTGCAGTGAGCCGAGACTGCGCCACTGCACTCCAACCTGCGTGACAAAACGAGACTCTGTCTCGAAAATAACTAACTGACTAAATAAATAAATAAAATAAACTGGCCAGCAGAAAGAAATATTTTGATAGAAAGACACAGATAAAAGGAAGGTATGGTGGAAGCTAAGTACCTAAGAGGAAAACATCAACCCATAGTCCCAAGGACATATCTGGCAAGATGCTTGTCTCACTAGTCAAGGCATGCAAACTCCTCTCCCAAAGTACACAGTGTTTCTTGCAGATGATTTACATGCTTTGCCAGTATTGCTATTACTCCCATCAATACTCAGTAAAATAAGGCTAGTGAAAGTGGTACATCATTTGTTTTTGGAGGCAACTAGATTTTCTTTTTGTGTAGATTTTATGGGCATCAGATAGGGCTTTTCAGCTGATGCCTAAAAATCTTCACGACACTGAAATCTGGAGACCCATAAAAAAAAGCGGGTAATGATATCAATAGCAGCACAATTTATACCAAAGTACTGAGAAGAGATCACTTTTGCTGCAGAAGTGCCTGACCCGGTTTGGTGCCTGGCCTGTGATGAATGCAGCAGCTGGGACATGCTTTCAGATACTGTGATGTGAAAACCACACTAAGGAAACTAAGTCAAAAACTTTCATCTTAAATATCAGTCCATTAGAAAAGAGACTCCCAGTATTGCCGTAAGAGGAGGAAGGAAGTTCAAGTCAACTAACATTTAATATCATTTTTCTCTCATTTCAGATTGCAAAAACCATGTTTGTTCAACACATGATTGACAAATGCAAGTAATTCACAAAATAGTCACTGACTACACAATGGATATGAATGAGCACATGCATGATAAAGCATCTTTTAGTATTTGGAAAACAGCTCAAATTGGAGAGCCAGTGCTACAAAAATATGTGAAGGAGTTTTTAACTGACTTTTACTGGGACTTATACTTATCTCTGAAGACAAGTGACTTCCACTTGAAGTGGGCTGAATTATTAAAGTTTTCACATTTTATCCAGTTGTGTACACAAATCTGCAATTTTTCAAATTTCTTAAGCTACTTTACAATATACATTTACTCATGCTACTTAAGGTTAGTTAATGCCAGGTCTCAGATATGCGCTAGGTCTCAAGGGTTATGGTCAGAACAAGGATAAAGCGACAGAGGAGGTTTGGTGCAAGGAGAAGTCCAGGTCTTTGAAAGGCATACACTCTAAAAAAAATAAGTAAAGTATTAACTGAAATAAATAAAGATACCTGAATTAATAAATCCAAATAAAAGCTCCTGAATCACAGAGATGAAGGGAAGGATTTTGATGATGTGTGCATCACCCTCCCAATTTCTCGTTCTGGCATTCAAGGACCTCAGTGGTTTGCCTCAACCACTAATTACATCTTATACTACATTCTTCATCAGGTGTATATGCCAAACAGAACCACTTGCCAACAGCTAAAAATGTCCTACATCATGTGACCTCTAAATGATTATTCTCTAATATTGCATTCAGTTGTAATCCTGTCCCACTTTGAAGGTCCGCTCCCAATAATTACAAACAATCTCTACTTTTTGGAACGCCCAGATGCAGATTTGTATGGGGGAAAAAATGCAATTTCAGCGGCCCTCATTTGCATGAGCCCCTTACATGATGCCAAGAGGAGCCTTAGCAACAAGATCACATGATTATACAATTTTGCAAAATTTACATAAGTAAAATATTTTAATTGCTACAGGTTAACCCTGTTATCTCTTCCATCACTATGGTTCCATCCATACTACTCTTCCTCCCATTGGGTGGCAATGAAGTGGCCAAGAGTATTTTTGGAATTCCAGTGAAGGGGAAACTGAGTCAGAGATATATCTCATATATATATATATATAGAGAGAGAGAGAGTCTACTGTATTTTTATATATATATATATATATGATTATATATGTGTACCTTTGTATCATGAAACTGGTTGAATGTGCACAGGGGGTGTTGGAAACATTTTTCTATTACTCACCAAGATGAATGGCAATAAATTAACGATATGCAGAATTGTTTCTGAGCCACATATAGTCCATTATGTATATTCTACTATATATATAGTCTACTATATGTAAAAATAGTCATATATATATATAGTGGAGTCAGAGATATATCTCATAAATAGCCCATTATATATATATTACATATTTTATATATCTCATAAATATATAGTCTACTATATATTTATGAGATATATCTCTGACTCAGATAGATAGATAGATGATAGATAGATAGAGAGATAGAGTGGATTATTTATATATATAGTAGAATATACACAATGGACTATATTTATGTGGCTCGCAAACAATTCTGCATATAGTTAATCTATTGCCAGTCATCTTGGTGAGTAATATAAGAATATTGCCAACATCCACTGTCCAAGTTCAACCAGTTTCATGATACAAAGGTACAGGCCAGGTGAAGTAATGATGTGGCTGTGCTGTTTTTGCACCAGCACTGGAAGTATGTGAACACTGGAAGATACACAAAATTTGAAATGCACAAAGCCAGAGCTACTCTATGGAAGATTTGTTCACTCACCAGATCTATACAATTATAAGCAGATAATTCAGTTCTCATTGATACCTTGACAAATGGGAACTTCTCTCTTATTTAGAATATACTTGAAAATGCAGCATAGAATTAAAATTCCCACACTAGTAAGATACAAACCTGTAGCAATTTCATAGTTACAAGTATGTATGTGTGAAGCCCTTTATATATCCCAAATGTTATTTAAACAAAAACAATTTGGATTACCCATGCTAGAGCAAATAACAAATTATCCATTTATTCAATCTATCAGAAATTGATACTACATATGGGAGGTGATTAAAGAATATATGGCTGGCTAGGTGTGATGGCTTATGCCTGTAATCCCAGCACTTTGGGAGGCCGATGCAGGCGGATCACCTGAGGTTAGGAGTTCGAGACCAGTCTGGCCAACATGGCAAAACCCTGTCTCTACTAAAAGTACAAAAAAATTAGCCAGGCGTGGTGGCGCGCGCACGCCTGTAATCCCAACTACTCTGGAGGCTGAGGTAGGAGGATCACTTGAACTCAGGTGGCGGAGGTTGTGGTAAGCTGAGATAGCACCACTGCACTCCAGCCTGGGCGACAGAGCAAGACTTCGTCTCAATAAAGAAACAACAACAAAAAAAGAACATATGGCCAAAAATTATTGAGAAAAAAGCATAATATCAAGATATTTTCATGTGTTAATATATCATTAATATTATTTCTCACATTTTGTCATCTCTAGTATGTTAACTTTATTAAATTTATAAATTGTGATTTTTTTCATGCTAAATAAGAATTCATTTCTATATAATTTTTAAAAAATTATTGCTGCTTTTCTTAAATAGCAATCCCCCCAAGTTTTGTACAGTTAGAGCATCACAAAATGTGGATCTGCTTTTGTATCTTTTTAGGGTGCGTTATATCCCAATTTGTCTTATGTATGTAGTTGTATTTTGTCTCTCGTTGAGTCATTCAATATTTACTGAATGCCTAAAATGTGCCAGGTGGTCTTCCAGGCATTCTGGATACATCAGCACACAACACAAAGGCCTTGCTTATGAAGAGCTGCGGATTGTTGGGGGAAGGCCGATCATCAACAAGTAAATAAAAAAAATATGGACATTTAAAATTGGGATAAAACAAGTTATCAAACAAGAATGTGAAAGAGAAAGTGATGTCTGGGAGAATAGGGTGGAACCACATTGTAAGCAGTTTGACGGCAAGCCACTTCCTTTAGTCAATCACTTAGGATCCCAAGCAGAACAGGCACTCAACAGAGGCATGCCAAATTGAACTAAACAAAGCTACAGGCGCAAAGACCAATGTTTAAGTTCAGAAATCTTTAGAGTATGAAATGTCCCAGACCTGAGAACTTTGGGGGTCATGAAAAGGGTATCTTGTCTAGTATGTAAATAAGTTGCTACTGTCTGCTTTGTTCCCCCTCAACTAACACTTTTTTCTTCAGCATCAACATTTTAACATTTTAGAATAAACACGATTCACACTAATGCAGCACATGTTATCAGCCTTGCAACTTAACGGTAGATGAACATAAAAGTGCCATCAACAACGATGCTAAACAGTCCCAGTAGATGCACAGAGATACTGACTCAATCCTGTCAATTACTGTGGCTTATAGAGGAATCTACTGCCCTGTCAGTTGATCTTTCAGTTTGTGATACTTTACAGTCTTAGATCCTAGATATTTATGAGGTTAATCTATATTCATAAGATTTATGGCAAACCATGGGATAGCTAAAGGGATAATAGTTGAGTTCACCTGAAAAGATTCTGTGAATGAGCTGAATTTTAAAAAGAATTCTGAAATGCAGAAGATATATGAGATAATATATCGGTGTAAAATGATGACTAAGATATTTATAGTAGACAGATGGGCACGTGGCTTTTGATGCTAGAGATGGACACCCTTGCATGAATATTGATACATTTGCTTAGCCAGAAAATAGGCATGCACTAAATGACTAGTGGAACAACTGATTGAGGAAACTACAGAATACGGTTAGAAGAACACTACCAAAAGGCCTTAATTTGGGAGAGTTTTAATTTAATCTGATTGAAACAGCATCAAGAAATAGATTATCCTCCAAAAGGAGATAATCTATAGCATTTTTTTTCAAGTTGTAACTTAGAAATATATGAAATACCTTGACTAAAATAATAAGTGGAGGAATCTTTTCCCCATGATTTCTTTAGTAATTCCCTTATAAATACTATGAAGTGAATCTTAATATATATCCAGTGAAGAGGATGTGGATTTGGGATGATTGTTTGATTCAAAATGGTGCACATTTAGATTGGTTCATTAGGGCACTGTTGTTGGTCTGTGCCAAGTGTTTATGGAACCATTCTTTTATCCTAAATTTTAGGCCACAGCCCCCAGTGAGTGGAGACTCGCCTGTAAAAGAATACTTCAGGAGCTCTTTGCAAGAAGAGAAAGGGAGAAATAAGCAATGCCTTCAGGCCATTGAGCTGCAGTTGCAAACAATTACTGTAACATCAAAGTACTAAATTCAAATCACTAAGTTTTTCTTGATAGATGAGAAACATCCACAAGTCAATTTAAGGCATCCTGGATACAAATCTATATGATTTATCAGTTGCACTTGAAACCTTTGAACATTACCTTTTATTGGATCATTCAAAGTTCCTGGCAGGACTGGAAAAAAATGGCAGGCTTTGGAGTCACTGTTACCTCTAAGAACACTAAAAAGGTGATTTTATTCCAAAGCCTATGTGCCCCAAATGCTGTTTTCTGTGTAACAGGAAAGAGCCACTCAGGCCCTTTCTTCTGTTTCTGCTTAATAACACCTAAAATTTTAAACTAGTGTTAATCAAATAAAGCTCAATCCAGAAAACTCAGAAACTAGGCGTTTCTGGCAGAGAACACGACTAATGGACGTGCCAGAGGAAAATCTGATTCTTTCCTGTCTATAGAGACTTTCCCAACATTTGCAACTGTGGTTTGAGACCTCATTTGACCCATATCTGCTTCTGGAGTCCAAGGATCAGCTTTAACCTCAGGCACCTTTTACATTATGCATCCGGTAGGAAGAGGTCATATTCCGTTCATGATGTGGCACTGGCCCAGCTGTCTAAGCCTTTGTGACCTCACGTTGGATAACTGAAATCTAATCCACTTGAAAGTACTCTGGAAGACCACCCAGGTATTTCATATGGCTGCTGTCTTGCTACTAAATAGGCCCATTACACAAGCTGGAGAACATTACCCCAGCAGACTAATTCACCCAGTGACAGAGTAAGGCAATGATCCATGGATTATTATTGACTTTTCCATGTAACTCCTGGCATCAAATTCAACGTGAATCAAAATCCAAAGTCCACAGGTAAAAAACTGCATTGTGTTTCTACGATCCTTCAAAAAGAGAATCAAACTCTTCTAACAACATTGGAGTTTTAACTTTCAAGGGGAAACATTTTAACATAGAGGGTCACTAATGCTGGGAAGACATAATTTGGTTAAAAGTTAAAATATTTTCCACAAAGAGATTTTTGAGAGCCACAGGAATGGCTTGGTTTCTATCAATCATAAATAAATCAAATAAGCCAAAGATCAAAACTTCATGACTCTTTTAAGGGATTATCAGAACAAGAAAGCTTATTTTATTCCCCCCCTCCAAGTCCTATGAATAAACCAAATTATACGAGAATCTGAGCTACTTATTGACCTGAAGGTAATACCTGTTGCATCTAGCCTATGTCACAAGCCCATTTGACTTCGATTTCACTACCTGTAAGTACTGCATTATGCTATTTATTCATTATAGCTCAATAGCATAAAATAGACAATATTGATAAGTCACAGAATAGTGAATTAAAGCATAATCTACCAAGATGAGGGGAAATCTGATAAAAATTCAACAACATAGGCCTACCATTCACTCCAAACATAAAATTGAAGGTGCTGATAAGAGGCCAGTATCTAAGTCAGCAGCGTCTGAACTTGTCAAATGGTTCCTGAGACAAGCCTTCTTTAATTTGAGATGAAAGATCTTAATCTCATCTTTCAGGTCTTCTCAGGGTAAGCAAACCAATGCACAGTGCTATTTTCAAAAAAGGCCTACATAGAAAAGGAGGAATTGCCCTTATAAGCTACACATGAAAGTTCGGATGCTATCACAACTGTCTTTGTGCTTTGCTTGTCTAGGTCATCTCATTCTATGCTATCCATCTAGACTGGAAAACACACATACAGAGTTGCCTTCACAGATAAGGTATGTGGGTCTCAAAATGAAATAGGTTGAATTCTCAGATATGCCAGTGACCCTGCTGAACCTTTTAATTTGGTCCTTTCACATACACAGCTAAATGGATTTGTGATGTGTATCTTTCTAGTCTGGCAGTCTTTGGTTGTATTCTTGAAGTCTGTCTAATATTTTCACAAAAGGCTTGTGATGCTCATGTCCACAGACCTTGGTCACTTTCAAAAATGGCTTTTAAATGGTCTTCAAAGAGAAAAATCAACAATTTCATGCTGGACTTACATTCCACAATAAAAAGACATTACTGAGCAAATGTTGTATTTTTAGCACAGCGAATAAGTAAGGCATCTTAGCAAGGGTTGGGTAAACAGACCCCCGTCTGGACAGGAGGAATAGCAAGGTCACATTACAAAGGGGCATGTATACTAACATGGGAGGAATCTGTGGCCATGAAACAATTTACCATAGCTTCCAGTCCTATGTACTAATTTTACAAGCTCTTATGTTTAGAATACAGATTTCATAAGCCCTTACGTTTAGAATAGATTTTGTTTCCTATCTAAAACAAACATATGGTATCAAACAGTCTTTTAATGCTCAGATTTAAATTAGTTTTAAAGAGATAAAAAGACTGAAATAGTTCTGCTATTCATACATGCTTAACAACAGCAATATTTATGTCAACATATTGGCAGAAGAAACGTTAAGTTCTCTATATCTCAGTAGGCCCACAGTTTCATTTTAGAAGCAACACATTTACCTCAAATATTTACAATGCTGTATTTGGATATGGTGAACTAAGTGACTGGTGGACCTATCTCTAAGAACTTTTCAGCATTCAAACAATTCAATTCTCAATTGCAAAGATGTCTCCACTACACAACCTGATTCTTTTTGGCCAGGATGGCTTGTTTTATTTATTTGTCACTTGGTCATTGCTAAATTTATACAAATATTCAACAGTCAGAGTACAGTGAGATATTTTGGGTTCCAGGTAAAGCTCATGCTTCTTCCTCTGAAGTTCACCTCAGGGGACTATCTCTGTCCTCAAAGACAAGGTTTACTCAATCTGTGGGCTGCAACCTATTCACGAGTCTTAAAATCAATTTAAAAGATCATGATCAGCATTCTATACCACAGAGGGCATAGAAGATATTGGACTGTATTACAAAGTAAAGATGCATTTTTGTTTTGCACAACAGTTATATACTGGCTTGCAATGCAAAATCAACTTCTGGCTTTGCGTTATGGTCAAAAGTGTTTGGGGGGAAAAATAGCTCCAAAGCTGCTTTCCTGGAGGACGCTCCATAGGAGGTTTGCAACTCACTACTGGCTTGGGAAGTTTCTAAGGAATTAAAAGTGCCTTAAGGAAACACATCTAGCCCAGGGTTCTGTCTGATAATACACTTCCACAGCCCTTCTGTTTTTGGAGTTTTATGTCCTGTTTAACATCTTTTGTCCAGGCACTTACTGAAAATTGCTAAGTGCTAGAAACTGTGGTAAATCCTGGGGAAACAAAGACGACTACAACATAGTCCTTGACCTCCAAAGGACTCTAAAGATACATAATAATGCATAATACAATACCACTAAAGATTCCAAGCAGTCACTAGAAAGCGCTGCAGGAGCAAGAGGGAGAATTATAATTCTAACTGTTGAAGAGGGCTTCATAGCAGAATGAACATTTTAGTGGGTATTCATAATCCATTCATCTATATATCCATCTATCCCCTACTCTGTTCAAAGCACTAAGCGAGAAGCTAGGGAAAACTTAAATGAATGAGAAAATGGACTCCCTCCAAAGAACACCAAGCGCATAGGGGAAAGATGAGGTAGAGCAAAGGAAGTGGTAAGTACTAGGCACAAAGACACCATAGAGGCAGAAGAGGTTACGTCTGTTGGAGTCAAAGGCCTTCTGTAGAAAGAGAGGGATGTGAGTGGAGGATGATGATGGTGAATAGTGGAGAAAGACTCTGATACCCAAAACAAATCTGTTCTGTATTATAAAGTAGGCTGAAAAGGTAAATCAGATTTTAGCATTTTCTTGCTTCATATCTTTGTTTCTTGCCATTTCTACTAAAACACAATCAACTCTAACCAAGATCTACCAGATTATAATCTATTCCCAAATGTTTAACTCTTTGTGATGCTATTGTAAATGGAACTGTTTTCTGAACTTCCTTTTCAGATAGCTAAATGTTAGTGTATAAAAACACAACTGACTTCTGTACATTGATTTTTATATCCCGAACTTTACTGAATTGATTACTGATTTTATTAGTTCTAGCAGTTTTTTTTTCCTTTGGGTTTTCCTTAGGGTTTTCTATATAAAAGATCATGTCATCTGCAAACAGAGACGATTCAATTTCTTCCTAATTTGGATGTCTTTTGTTTTTCTTGCCTAATTGCTCTGGCTAGGACTTATGGGACTATGTTGAATAGAAGTGGTGTCAGTTGAACATCATTGTCTTGTTCCTGATCTTAGAGGTCTCTGAAGGGAGGGCCGCCAGTGGGACCTCACTCAGGCTTAAGACTCCCATCTGTTGACTATGAGTCTGCTCGTGTTAACCTGAAAAACTTTCAGCTTTTCATTGATGAGTATTATATTAGCTGTGGGCTTGTCAGAACCTTTGCTATGTTGAGGTAAATTCATTCTATACCTAATTTGTTAAGAGTTGTTATCATGAAAGAATGTTGAAATTTGTCAAATAATCTGTTAAGAGTTTTTAATTATGAAAGAATATTGAATTTTTCTGCACATGTTGAGAGAATCATATGATTTTTATCCGTCATTCTGTTAATGTGAGGAGGTTAAAGATCTGTATGCCAAAAACTATAAGACGTTGTTGAAAGAAATTGAAGACTCAAATTAATGGAGAGATATCTCACGTTCACGGATTTAAAAAATTAATATTGTTAAAATGTCCATACTACTCAAAGTGATCCATACATTCAGTGTAATCCCTATATAAATTCCAATTCTATTTTTCACAGAAACAGAAAAAAAATCCTAAAATTCATATGGAAACACAAAAAGCCCCAAAATAGCAAAAGTAATCTTGGGCAAAAAGAACAAAGCTGGAGGCATCATATCCTGATTTTAAACTATATTACAAAACTACATAGCCACAGTAATAAAACAGTATGGTATTGGCATGAAAACAAGACACATTGACCAATGGAACAAAACAGAGAGCACAAAAATAAACCTGTGCATATATAATCAACTAGTCTTTGACAAGGGTGCCAAGAATGCAAAATGGGGAAAGGCTAGTCTCATCAATAAATGATGCTGTGTGAACCAAATACACATATGCAATATAATGAAATTAGGCCCTTTTCTTATCTCATATACAAAAATTAACTCAAAAAGGACTAATGACTTAAATGTAACATCTGAAAATGTAAAATTCCTAGGAAAAAGCATAGTGGAAAAGCTTTACATTGATCTTGTCAATGATTTTTTGGATATGACACCAAAAGCACAGGCAACAAAAGCAAAGGTAAACAAGCAGGACTACACCAAACTAAAAAGCTTCTGCATAGCAAAGGGAAAAAAATCCACAAAATGAAAAGGCAACCTATGAATTGGGAGAAAATATTTGCAAACTGTATATCTGATGAGGGATTAGTCTCCAAAAATATGATAAATTCAAGCAGCTCAATATCAAAAAACAAATAACCAGATTTAGTAATGGGCAAAGGACCTGAATAGACATTTTTTTTCAAAGAATACATACAAATGGCCAACAGATATATAAAAAGGTTCACAACATCACTAATCATCAGAGAAATGCAAATCAAAACCACAATGAGATATCACCTCATACCTGTTAGGATGGCTATTATCAGAAAGATAACAGGTGGCTATTGGAAAGGCTGTGGAGAAAAGGGACGCCCTGTGCACGATGGGAATGGAAATTGGTACAGTCATTATAGAGAACAGTATGGAGGTTCCTTAAAATATTAAAAATATGTCAATTAATAAGTGCCCTATGGTCCAGCCATATATCCAAAGGAATTGCACTTTTGGTCAGATATCCAAATGAATTTAAATCAGTATCTCAAAGAGGTATCTACACTCTCATGTTCAT
The DNA here is from genome assembly GCF_008728515.1 of Papio anubis. Taxonomy (NCBI): domain Eukaryota; kingdom Metazoa; phylum Chordata; class Mammalia; order Primates; family Cercopithecidae; genus Papio; species Papio anubis. The sequence goes on along the minus strand of NC_044985.1, from coordinate 88,923,220 downwards.
TGCAGTGTTACTTACAATAACTAGGATAGGTGTAAATGACACCTACAATAACAGCCTAGGTGACCACTGATGAATTAATAAAGAAAATGTGGTGTGTCTAAACAAGAGAATAATGTTGAGCCATAAGAAGAAGAACATTTTGCAATTTGCAACATCATGGAAAACTTGGAGGACATTATGCTAAGTGAAATAAGCCAGACACCAAAAGACAAATATTGTCTCATCTCAATCATACGCAGAATCCAAAACAGTTGAAATCATAGAAGCAGAGAGTAGAATCGTGGGTGTCTTGGATGAAGGGGTGGAGGAAGCGTTGAGAAGTTGGTCCAAGGGTATAAACCTTTAGTTACAAGATGGATAAATTCTGGGGATCTAATGTACAGCATTAACTATAGTTAATAATACTGTGTTGTTTATTTGAAATTTGATGAGAGAAGATTTTTAAGTGCCCTCACCATATAAACGCATGCACAAATAGTAACTAAGGATGATGATGAATGTGTTGATTGATTTGATTGTGGTCATAGGTACACAATGCATATAAAGATCAAATCATCACCCTGTACATATAGAATTTAGACAATTTTTATTTATAAATATTTTAAAATAAAATAGAAAAAAAGACTGTTTATATCCGGCTTGACTCTCTCTCATCTGGCTCCTCTCTGCCCACCCACTACAGTGCAGCCACCCTGGCCTCCTTGGCTCTCTCTCTTTCTAAATTCACCCAGACTGCCCTAGTGTCTCTGTACTAGCTCGTCCCTCTGTCGAGAATGTTCTTCCACCTTTCTTTCTACTCTCACAATAGCCCTGTCATAGTTACTTGCTCTCTATTCCTTTATCCTGTTTCATTTTCTTCATTGCATTGTTACCATCAGAGAGAATCTTGTGCGTTTGCTTATGTGTATAAATTCTAAGAGCCAGAAGGGAAGTTTCATGAGAACAGAGATCCTATCTGTCTTTTCCCAGTTGTATGCTCAGACCCTAGCATACCATGGGCTGTATAAATGTTTGTTAAATTCAAAAAGGAACACAGGAAGTTGGGACAGGTGTAGGTTAAGCAATGATGCAGAGATGCAAGTGGGTTTCAACCAGGACACACAGAATTAATGGACAAATGAGAAATACAGGTTGTTGACCCAACTTATTACGCCAGGTATGAGGCACCTGTGTGTTGAGGGGTCAGAGGATCACATTCGGTGGTTGGGGCAAAACATGAAATAGGAGTCAGTCTTGGATGTCAGAACCCGGCTGGTATTAAACCCAGAGAGACTTGTGGTTATTTATGTATCTGCTCAGCAGGAACCCAGACCACTGATCCAGCTCCACGTATACAGAGAAACAAATAACATGACATCTCCTTGCTGATTCTCAAGTGAGTGCATAGTTAAACCAAGATAGAGAATCTGGAATTCAGACTGCCCAGGAGAACACTGTGGCATAAATTCTGTCAACAATCCCAGAGTAACATTTCAGGAAGAAAACAATACAACATTTATTTGTCTAATTGGGACTCACTGTGAGAGATAATTCCTCCAAGATAATAAAAGTTAGCCATGATGTTAGTAGCAAGCCATTTAGCACAACCAAAGGGCACTGTGCATGTGTCACATAGGCAGGTCTGTAGGAGAAGGGCTGACACTTTTGGCAATGACAGCAGTCCAAACGAAAAACACAGCCACGGCAAGCCCATCTAACGGTTGCTGTGAATCACCCTGATTATGAGTCACAAGCATGCAATCACTGGCATACAGAAACTCCTGACTAATAGCCGTGAGCAGTTTGCCTTTGCTATCTAAGTGTCGCAGACTGAACACACTCTTGCCCGACCTAAACTCGGCATTAATACCTGAATCACAGCCTGGGGAAGCTCAATATTCCACTGCTGGAAAGAAGATAAACAGCAACAATACAAAGATGCAGCCCTTTTTAGTGCCGCTAGTTAAACTGAATGCGTTTAATCTATCTTCTGCATCTAAAATGTCTGTCATCTTCTCTTGGTGGCATGAATGATATTTAAACACTCCTGCAGAAAGCCAGTTTCTTGAAGGCTTTTCCACATACCAATCGGCAAACAGAATAAAAACCCTGGTTACACTATTACAGAACACAAATCATCACAGTGCCAGAGGGCATGCTGTTTATGGTTCCATAACCAGAGAAAACCACATGATCATTAGTTAGAGTGCTTACCTATAGGCCTGAAATATACAACTAATTTCTTTTGTTTAAGATATGCATAATCTGCTCTGGAAACAAATGATATGCTTCATTAATTATTATGGTATGAAGGCATTCTATATCTATGAGGAAATTACCCACATCAAATGGCTTCTTCTGACCTTGGTCTAGCATGACAAAGAATTAAATCATAGTGTCCTGCCAAAAAATGTTGATCAACATATCTGGACAAATGTCCACATAAACACTATCTCCATCACTACAACTAGTAAATCCTATCATTTGGGAATAAAAATTTAAATAGGTATGAGGCACATTCTGGAGGAAGAATAAACTCTTGCAGAAAATGATGGTGAGGCCTGTAATCCCAGCACTTTGGGAGGCCAAGGCAGGTGGATCACTTGAGGTGAGGAGTTCGAGGCCAGCTTGGCCAACATGGCAAAACCCCATCTCTACTAAAAATACAAAAATTAGCTGGATGTGGTGGGGGGCACCCAAGTACTTGGGAGGCTGAGGCAGGAGAATCACTTGAACCCAGGAGGCAGAGGTTGCAGAGAGCCAAGATCGCACCACTGTACTCCAGCCTGGGCGACAGAAGTGAGGCTCCATCTCAAAAAAAGAAAAAGAAAGGAAGGAAGGAAGGAGGGAAGGAAGGGAAGGAAAGGAAGAAAAGGAAGGAAAGGAAGGGAGGGAGGAAGGGAAGGAAGGGAGGAAGGGAGGAAGGAAGGAAGGAAATGATGGTGAGGCATACATGATCATAGCTAACACATAGCAAGAGCTCACCCTGCACTGGGCATTCTTCTTAGCGTGTTACATGTTTATCTTCACAGAAGATCCTAAAGCTTAGGGATGACTATTACCACCATAGCAGCGGTGAAGAAAAGGGAGACCAAGACAGAGTTGAGGGATTTTCTCCTCACCACACACCTAGTATACGGTAGAAACAGGATTCAAACTCAAACAATTTCTTTCAAAAATCTGCACTCCTATCCCCCAAACAGCAAATCAAGTAGATGCTACCAGATTCAAGATCTGGAGCTGCTGATGTAAATACACATCTGTTTTTTTTAAGGAAAGGCAGTGCAGTCTTAACTCAGCACCTGAATGATTGAGTTCATTCATGCATCCTTTAAAAGAGAAAAGCCTAAAACTCTTAATTATATATAATTCAAGCTGCAGAAGAAATATCACTGCATAGAGTCCCCTTTTAGCAAATATTTCCTGGCTGCAGTATTGAATAGGGAGTCCAGCTATAGCCGGAGCTCTGTAATTAGGGTCCATGGGAACTGTGAACAAGGTCAGACTCACGTTATTCCCAGTTTCAAAAAATAGGGGGGTTGGGGGGCACTGCTGCTAAAAATAAAAGTAAATATGTACATTTAAAAAAGTAGCTTCGTTACCAAAAAAAAAAAAAAAAAAAAAAAAAAGGTAGAAAGAAAGGTGTGGGCATGAAGAAAGATGCAAACCCAGACACCAGAGTTTCCAGAGGCAACTCCTCGGCCTTCTCTTTCTTCCATTTCCTTTGCTGGAAGGCCAAAGGTGGGGACCTGTCTAAGCAGCATTGCTGCCACATACAATTATTATTTTAATCGACATTGTGCTGTGTTAATGAGTGCCAACCATGTGCCAGATGGTGTTGAAAACAAAGCCTTCTCTGCAATCCTGCCCAGTGGGATCACCACCTCTCCTCTCTGTGGAAGCGATCACAAATGTGGTAATGAGCTAACTCCGATGCAACCGAACTTCTAATCCCCCCGACACTCTCTGATTGGGCAATGCACCAAGATTTGGCATAGAAAAGGCACCTGGAGTGCTGTCGGATGATCTCTTCGGGGATAATGGACCAGGGAACTGAGCCTGTAATGATTTCATATCAGTTTGTTCAAGTTCAGTTGCTATTAATTGGGTTCAAGTTCAGCTCCAGTTCACACAATCTAAATAAATAGCTGTTGAAACCAGCTTAGTGCCTGGCACAGTATGTATCTTTGTAACTAATAAGAGGCAAGCAAAAGAGAAAGATGTAGAAGGATGCTTTGCATGCCTGTTTTCTGGTGTATACTGTCAGCCTAGTTGATGTGTGGAGTAAGGGGGGAAAATCCACAATGTCCCAATTTTTTACAATTATCCATGGTTATATTACTTAATGAATGATCGTATTATGAAGAGTTGAGCTCCAAAACAGGTTTCATAGTGAAACTTGCACGTAATTGTTGAGATCAGCTGCAGGTAAAACACTGGCTCGAAGTTAGCATGGTCTGGAATCCGGACTTTCTCTTCATCTTCCATCTACCTTGGGAATTCTAAGACGTTAATTCTATTGTAATCTAACTAAAATCTGAAAAAGAAATGTTTTAGACAAATTCTTTGCTAAACAGAGAAAAAGAACAATATTGCAGAGGAAAAACTCTATTTAAAAACAGGGCTTTGCATATTTTATGAGAAAAATCAATCCAAAATCTATTTTGTTCTAGCCCATTAAGATTCACTCTAAGTTGGTTTCGCTAGAATGAAATTTAAAATACATTTCTAAAGATCATTTGTAAGTAAATTTGAATGGAAGCATTTTCCAATTCGGTGTTGGCTGGCAAATTCCAATTTCTGTTACAATCCAGTCATAGATACTATGTTTAAAATGGGAATGATTAGAGAAGATACTGGCATAGTATTTATAATAGAACTACATAGGGAAGGCAATATGTTGTAGGTAATATTAGATAAGACATGTACTACATATCTACTTTTTGTGACACAATAATATACCATTTAAAATATAACTAACTGAATCATTTTAAATGATTATTAAATCTAAACAATGAAGTAAGCAAATAATTACTAAAAAGAACCAATTATGAAAGTAAGAGTAATAAAAAGCTGAATTTGTTTGAAAAAGGTAGCTTTTGATATTTTGGAGTTTTTGCATTGGATTTTTTGTAGTATTTGGATTTTCTTTTCTATTTTCTCCTAATACAAGTAAAAGGCATTTGACCACATATGAAGATTTTAGTACTCTTACAATGAAGTGGGTAAAGTGTAGGAATAAAACCAGTGCTATAGAATCTAAGGCACCTGAGTTCACTGTGTTTCTGCCATTGACTTGATATATTACTAGATCTAATTCCTTAACCTCCTAAAGTATTGGTTTCCTCATATTTAAAATAGAAACTTATTTTAAATTTCTATTCAAAGACAGACACAGGGTCATTGGAGAGAGAGAGAGAGAGAGAGAGAGAAAGAGAGAGAGAGAAGACAGCACAGAGTTGCTCAATAAATGCTGTTACCTCCTGCTTGTGAAACTGCAATTCCATATACTCTGGTTCCACTTTGCAACCAGTCCTTCCAGAGGCTGTGTGAGCAGCCATTGGGAAGTCAATCCGAAAATGTTAGCCACCATAACCTGTGATCCCAATGCATGCCCAGAATCAGGAAAATCTACAATATATAATTTGATTACCATGTACAATAAACTTTATCATTCCAAAACAATGTCTAAATTATCATTTTATTTTACATTCTAGCTACTCATAACCTGTTTCCTAATCCTCAAGGGAGTTTTAAAATTGGGACTCATACGGTGTGGATGTATTTCTACCAAACTATTTAAAATAGTGCTTTTCAGGACATCCTTTCCAGTTGCAGACCTCTACGTAGGTTCATAAATCATTCCAATTTGCTTTATTTGCTGTATTAGAAATTTCTGGCTTGGAGGTAGCACACAGGAAATGGTGCTTTCTCTGCCCACCATCTCCCATCACCTTTCTCTGAACTCTGCCATCTTTTCAGCTGACATGCTCAGAGGCAAGGTCTCTTAGGGAGTCCCTTCCTGGTCAAATTTCCAGTTCAACTGGTCTTGGGTCTCTGAAGGGAAGGCCTCTAGTGGGACCTCACTCAGGCTGAAGATAGTCATCTGTTGACTATTAGCCTGCTCGTATTAACCTTTGCCTTGTTTGCTTGACTTTGCCCATCTCTGATTTCACATTGAGAGCTTAAGGACAGAAGTACAGCATAGTGGTCCAAAAGGCTAGCCTTGAAGACAACTCAACAGGATCCCCAATGTGAATGGAGGGAGATGCCAGCTTGGGTTAATAATCGCCATCTGACTTTGACAACACACAGAGGTTTCAAAGATAATTTTTCTACATATAACAAGGTCCTGTAGGTAACAAGCATAGATTGCACAAAATGTTGTAATTTTCAATGTAATCTTACCTCAATGTAAACTTAAAATACCAACTCTTCCCCTTGCTTTGTATTAAGGAATTTGTAAGAGGAGTATTTTTTCCCAAAGCCAGTGAGAACCTGCCTGATTTTATGAAATTCCAAGCAGAGTTTAGATGGAAACAGAAGAATAACCCTTTTATTTAACTCAACAAAGATGCACTATGCACCTATTGTTTCTAGTTTTATGTGCAATATCAAATAGTATAAACCTATTCCTTCCCCTCAAGGAACCCACTGGGATACCTGAAACCACATATAAAATAATGTGAATGATACAAGATAATTTTATCACTAAGTACCAAGTTCTGTGATGCAAACCTCTTTAATTAAATGCCACATAAAGGCTAAAAAGGAACATGTTAACATTGTCCAGGAGGTCAGAGAGATTGCTCCAAGCAAGTAGGCCTGATGTCCCCAAGTCTTAATGATGAGATTTGGATGAATAAAGAGGGCAAGTCATCCTAAGTGAAGGGAACTGTAAAATCAATGACATGGTGACAGAAAAGACCATGGCATGTAGGGTTGGGATATAGGTGGGGAGTAAAAGTGAGTACCCCCAATCCATTCAGATTAGAAAGCCGCAACAGCTTTGTGCGGGGAAAACTGGGTGTGTGACAGTCAGATACACACAAACACATCCCTGCCTTTCTTCTGGGGACTATAACTTCATTTCCATTAAGCTTGTGTCATGGCTATAATCTGGACAAATGAGCTCTCTGGAGATTTACTCTGCCTACCTATTCTCTCGGCCAGTTCTCTAACCAACTTTGACTTACATGTTTCCATCCCTAATATCTTTTTCTCCTTTCTGTAACTTTGAAACAAAGTTTCCACCTTTGTTGTCCTGAAACTTTTCTTTCAAAAACCATCCATTCTACCTTCAGAGAAAAGAAAATCAAAACTACAGTGAATACCACTTTATACCCACTAGGATGGCTATAAGAAAAAAGACATCTTAACAAGTGTTGGTGAGGATGTGGAGAAACTGGAACCTTCATATACTGCTGGTGGGAATGTAAAGTGGTGCCACAGGTTTGGGTAACAACCTGGTGGTTCCTCAAATAATTAATCACAGAGGTATCATGTGGCCCCAGCCATTCCACTCCTAGGTATATATTCAGAAGAAATCAAAACATGTACATGCAAAAAAAACTTGTATAAAATGTTCATAGCATCACTATTCATAATAGCTAAAGAGTGCTCACAACAAAAATATCCATCAACTGATAAATGAACAAATAAAATTTTGTATATCTATAAAATGAAATATTATTTGGCAGTAAAAAGACAATAAAGTACTGATACTTGCTACAGCATAGATGAACCTTGAAAACATACTAGGGGGGAAAAGGCAGTCACAACAAACCATATACAGTATTACATGTTTTCATTTACATGAAATGTTCAGATTAGGCAAATCTATCAAGACAGAAAGTAGATTAGTGGTGGCCGAAGGCTGGGCTGGGGAATAGGGAAATTGGGGAGTATTGCTAAGAAGTACAGGGTTTCTTTCTGGCATGGTTCAAATGTTCTAAAATTGATGATGATGGCTGCAAAACTATGTACATATGCTAAAAGCCAATTAATTGTACACCTTAAGTAGGTGAACAATATGTTATGAATTATACATCAATAAGCTGTTAAGTCAAAAAGAACCATCCAATCTGATGAATTTAAGTATAAATCACCTTTATTACACGAGATACAAAAATCCTAGCTGCTTAGAGCTGGAAGTAGATGTTACAGATGAGGGCTGGTGATGGTAATGTCTTTAACAGCAAACCTCATTGGGCCAAGCAAAATATTGCATGAAACAACTATAGGTGAAAGAAACAAAAAGCATATTTCATTAATCAGCTTATTTTTGTTTTTGTTTTTGTTTTTTTTTTCCACTTACACCGCTAAATCAAATTTGTAACCTTTTGTCCAAACTTATAAGATGTAACTGTAACCTTAGGTCAAGAAAAATGAGGCTCTCTTGATGAGGTAAATTTTGGCATATAATACATTTAAGTGCATGAATTATTTTCATCACACTTTAAAAAAGCATTTGAAATCAAATGTTTCTGGAATCCTTAGACAAGCATCTGATTTCACAAGAGATCTACTGAAAACACTTCATCTAGTCCAATTAGATTAGAAAACTGAGATTAGAAAACTGAGGTTCAGAAGGGTTGCTATAGTCATAGGGCTACTAAGGAGCAGAACGATGGTCTCCTAACTTCCTTCCTTCTTCAGATTTAATGATCACATTTCATATTCTGCATATTACATGAAAACAATTATGCTATAGGTAAATAGAGACAATAAGATTATACAGATATATCACACCTGTTTATTACACCAGGGTGTGAATGCCTTAAAGGCATTAAAGTGAGAACTCACTTTTATACTTCCTTCCTTCTTTCCAGATTTAAGGATGTGGATGTTATGTGGAAAGGTTATGCTAAAGGTAAATATGGAGACATGTTATACAGCTATATCACACATGTGTCTCACACCAGAGAGTGAATGCCTTAAAGGCATTAAAGTGAGAACTCACTTTTGTACTCAGTGTTTAGCACATTGCCTGGCAACAGCGTATGTTTACATTTAAGGAATGACTACCTGAGGAATGAACTTTATCTTCCAGTGTTATTTAAAAACACAGATTTTCAAACTAGAATTCTAGTTCCTTATCTGTAACCACCTAAACATCACCTCTGCTTACACTAATTGTGTTGTAAATTACACTTATCTTTTCCCTCTTGTCAGCTCCCCCTTGACCTCACTGTTCTGTCAATGGTCCTATCTTTCTGCCAATCACCCAGTGACAAGGCCAGGATTTGGAGAGTCCCTACACAGGATGATTCAGGAAGAGGATAGGACCATTTCATTCAGGCTATCAAAAAATTAAGCAGAAATTAAGTGATTAAGCAAGCCATTGACATGAGTGAAGGTGAGGGAAGGACTAGATGAGCATGAGAGCCCTGGCTGTGACCAGGGAGCAAAGCCAGACAATGCTGGGATGTTATAAAAAGAGAGCCATCCAGGCTGGGCAGATGTTCTCAGAAGTCAAAAACAATGAGTGCATAGGAGGCTTTGACACGATGACCTCAGAATTTGAGGTCAGGGAATGGTTACTCTGTAAACAGTAAAGAAATAACTCATAATAGATGAGGTTTGGCATCTGCCATCATGTCCTTGACCAGAAAAGGAATGGGGGGGGGGGGGCAACCGAGGCCCAGAAAAATAACCAGGTGGATCTTCAGAAGCAAGAACTGGAATGTAATTAAAATAAATTTTTGCTCACTGAATTATATATTTTTCTGAGGATATTATAATTATGGCAACAGTAACTACTATGTTCATATTTGTTAGTGAGGGTATAATGTTCTGTGTTATGGCACTGGCCCTGCTACCCTAAGCATCTGTGACCTTACATTACATATCTACAGGCCAGACATGTCTTCACATGCTTTGTTAATATGGCTCCCCCTCTATTACCCAAACTGTCTCATTCCCTTTATGCTTCTGGTCAAACCATAATGCATAGTAGACTATCTGAATCATTTCTCACTATTTCCTACTATTTTCAAAGTAGGAAGGAAATTTTCAAACTTTCTCAAATCTAGACACTTCCATAGATTATTCCAGTATCTCTGTAGCCCCCACCCTTAAATTCCTGCTTCTCTGGACTCTTTTGGTGCTTAGAGGAACTATCTGGAAGTTAATCATATACATGTTTTATTTAACTTTTTTATCCATCCATCTTCCCATCTAGACTGTTTTAACATTTTAAGAGCAGAATGTGTGGCCATTCAAGACAGTAGGCTAAGAATTGAGAATCAGGAGTTCAGTTGAGTAGGAAGGACTTTCTATATGCCTAAAAGGACAGTGGTCCAAGTTCAAAGAAGCCAGTCAAAGTAAACACAGAAGTCAGACAGGCACTACTGGACCTGAGCAATGCCTTGAAAACCATCATCTCTGGAAACCTGTGTTTTCAGAATAAACCTGAGGACCAGAGGTTCCTAGGATCCTCATTTCCATGGGAATCAGAGTAACCCTATTTTCATTTGCTTTATATGTTGAGGTTCTGCTTAACGTTTCCTTGGAAAGAAATGATCCCATGGGTAAAGTCAAATTTAAAAATCAGTGGACTAAAAAGTCATGCATGTGTCCAAAGAGTTTCTGAGTGTCTCCTCTGGGCAGGTTCCTCATGAAGGGAATGAGAGTTGGGTAAGTGAAGAACACATGAAGGTATGTGAAGAAGGCCAGGGTGGCTGAAGCATGAAGAACAAAGGGAAAAAGAGCACAAAATGAGCCAACAGAGGTGGGCGGGGTCAAAAAAGATAGGTTTTGCAGATGGGGAAGGGTTTACATTTCATTCTATGTGCTAGAGGAGGCCACTACACTTCTCAGCAGGTAAGTCCCACAATCTGACTTAGAGAATACCTTAAATCCTACATTTATATTTTATATTTGCCTTTTATATTTTAAAAGATAAATTTAAGCTGCTTTGTGGAGAACAGAGTGAAAAGAGACGAAAGAGGAGATTATTGTAGCAGTGCTAGACAAGATGATGGTGGTTTGGCCTAGGTAGACAAAGAAACAGTTTTGAGATTTATTTTGGAGAGACAAAACCAATTTTTCCCATTTTGCATTTCCAGGCAAATTAACTTCAGTGTAACTGTTGGGAGTGGGGGACTCAGGTGGAGTGTGGAAATGCTCTAGGTAGGCAGGCAAGGTTGCAGGTTTCAGACATCAGCAAGCAAGCTTAGAGAACAAGGCTCATGATCAGGAAAATAAACCCATTCTTTCATTCATTCACTCATCACTCACTGAACAGCTGTGTGCCAGGCAAGGTGCTGAGGCCTGGGCATGCAAAGTCAAATAGGGCCAACTGTTCAAAACTAAGTAAGAAACCCCACTGCACAAGATGACAGACAGAGGAGATTCTCAATATCTAGAGTGAGCAAGTATGGATACAGAAGACAAAGCAGATGTCAACCACCTTTATTACATCCTCCAACTTACTCATTCACTGATTCATTCATTTCCCTAGTTCACTCGCTCAATTCCCCAACTATCATCCATTACCTATTTGTTGTGAAGCTCAAGACTGGGTTATACCTGTATGAATAACACATCATCTGTATCTTCCAGGAATTCAGTCTGCATCTTGCCAAGGAGAAAGACATGTGAACATGTCAGTACGGTTGACCCTTGAACAACACAGGTTTGAGCTGCACAGGTTCACTTATACATGGATTTTCTTTCACCTCTGCCACCCCTGAGAGAGCAAGACCAATCCCTTCTCTTCCTCCATCTACTCAACAGGCAGATGACAAGGATGAAGACCTTTATGTTGATCCACTTCCAATTAATGAATAGTAACATATTTTCTCTTCCTTATGATTTCCTTGATAATTTTTTCTTTCCTCTAGCTTACTTTATTGTAAGAATACATAAAAATACATACTGTATACATAATACATATAACATACAAAATAGGTGTTAATCAACTGTTTATGTTATTGGTAAGGCTTCTGGTCAATAATAGGTATTAGTCGTTAAGTTTTCGGGGAGTTGAAAGTTATACTCAGATTTTCAACTACATGTGGGCCCTGTGCCCCTAACTCCCACATTGATCAACAGTCAACTGCATAATGTAAGGTGCCAAAATAAAAAATATACATAGTTAACTATTCATGAGACATGGAGAAGTTGATCTTTGTAGCCTACAGTACAGTCCTATGACAGTTACATTCCTTCTGCCTTAAATGTACTCAGCTTAAATTTCACTTCTTTACAGAAATCTTCTCTGACTTTAATTAAATTGGGTTCCCTGAATACTCTTGCCTTTGTAGTACTTTTCAAAGTTTGCAGTTACATGTGTGTTAAATTCTACCTCTCTTAGACTAGACTACAAGCTGCACAAGAGCTGTATCTGGTCTGCTCTGTGCCATACTCTCCAGCACAGTGCTCAACCCAGAAGGGATGCTCAATAAACACTTGTTCAGTAAATTATTTTCTTAATCCAAGATAATTTCAATCACAGGCACATTTTATTAGAACATGCCAAATAACCCTACATGAAAACTGAATGTCCAAAGCCCAGAAATAAATGTTAATGAATAACATTACTCAGGTACCTTCTCCTCGGCCCACATACTGGGGCATCCCAGTTGTGAATTAGATATCACCCCCTTGGTTGCAGCTCTCCTTTCCTGCTCCGTACCTGAGAACTACAGATAAGAAAGAAGTTCTACCCTGTGGATGCCAATAACTGTACATGTGACAGTCAGACATCAGGATCACAAATGCAGAATGACAGAAATGTACTTGTCCCTGCAGAGAGGTTAAAGCAGCCATGGTCCAAGGCCAGTTGTCAGGAAATTTCTGGTTTTCATTGACTTACTTGAAAAAGATATAAGAAGTTAGGTTCATGCTAGTGACAGCATGCAAATAAAGGTATTTTTATTTTCATTTAATACATGGTTCTACTCTTACTTTCAATGAATTTAAAGTACCAGCATACCAATATGAATAGACGAAGACTGTTCTCAGACTTCCCTAAATTCCAGGAGTAAAGCTGGTTGGCAAGGCAATTCTGGTAGCAGAGTTGGCAGGTGGGCTGTTGGCAATGTGAACTTATAGACATGGACAAAGATTGAAGGTAAAAATACAGATGAAACGCCTTCTCTGTCTGCAGATTTCACAGTACAGTGACATCTTGGTTCTCAAACAGTCTAAATTGTTCCATTGCTTACCTCCACCGGCTGTGGAACTGCCACTGAGATAGTAGAGGTCACATCGTTTCCCACATCCCAACAGGAACTCTGCCCTTTGATCCTGTGAACCCTCCACAGTTGCTCATTTAAAACGGTTTTCAACCTCTGGCGCTGACCACAGACCTGCAGATGCTGCTTCACAGCAGGCAGTGAGCCCTCAAGAAGCAGTCGATAACTGGTTTTTTGCTTTTGTTTCTGTTCCTATGTATTTCTGAGTCTTACAGAAAGATTAAATTTGTGAAGTGGGAGTGTTATTAGTATCTACTGACAGAGGCCAAGGACACTGCTGAGCACCCTATGATGCCCAACGTACAGGAGAGCCTCTCCACAACAAAGGTGCAGCCAGCCCAAGGCATCAACAGTGTCGAGGTTAAGAACCCCGACAGACACTACACCACTGGATACACGAGGAGGAAGATAATGTATTCTCTCTGCTTCTGAAAATTATATCACTTTTCAGGAGATAATGACATTTATATACAAGTCTGAAGGGGAGAAAAAAAAATTTTAAACATCTAAAAATAACGATTTTGAATAATTAAACTACAGTTATCAATTATAAATACTAGAAGAAGACAGACGAACAAAAGAGCACCGCAGAAAGCAAATTAGAATTGGCATTTGAATTAGAGCAAATAAAAACAGCCCAGGGGCCATGGCTCTGTGACTGCGTGAGGAAGTCTCAGACGGGAAACTGTCACCGGACCAAGTAAAAGTTCCTTTGGTTCTCAACTCATGTTGAAATCAAGAAGGGAGAGGATGGATTCTAGCTCGCATGGGTAGGGACAGTGTGTGAGCAAGTCAAAGTCAGACTCTAGGAAACGCTATGTAGATTTTAAGTCTATCAGCAAAAACATGAAAACTTTAAACATATCTTATTCTTCTGCTTATGCTAGACAAGTAAAAGGTTGCTCATTTTAGAAATGCTATATTTTGGAAGTGCTTTCATTTGGGAGTTCAGGACAGTTTCTTATGTGTCTGACATCTCGCAGTATAATAAATTACTCACAGAAGGACTTTAGTGGTTTCACCTTGAGGTATTGCAATAAATATTTCCAACTTGTTTATAGCTTTCTTTCCATGATCCCAACACTGTAAGAAACAGGCAGGTTTTAACACTGAAAACTGAAGATAAATACAGAAATAGTTAAGTTATATGTGCAGTTAAAACACTATCTTTAATGTGGTTGTATGTGTCAAGCTATCAAGTGTTTGCTGTGAGGGTACTTTTAAGTAACAGTCCAAGAGAAATCTAAAATGCTCAGAATTCCAAGCTGATTCCCTAGACACTATACTACTGACCATTTTCACCTGCTCTTCTTTTCTTACAAATCTACATTCTAAAGCAGCCAGAAATCAAGAGTCATGGAAAGCAAAATCCATTCTATTCTCATCTCAAAAGCTTTATGCAGGATAAGCTGATTAGTCTGTTAACATTTTGAATTTTTCCTCTAAAAGTAAACTTTGTAGGAAATATTATCTATCAGGATATGTATTGGAAATTATATAAGCAGAAAAATGGAAATATACACTTAATGGCAGGCTAAATACAGAAATTCAACCATCCTAGCACTACCACGAAGACAGTGAAATAGTAAAATAGGTGAAAACTCACAAATATGAAGAAAACTGGAGAGAAAATGAGTGTAGATGAGTGATGTTAACAAAATGCTGGAAGATGGGAAGTGAAAACGTAAGGATCAGGATCAGTGGTAATTCTCTCTCCAGAAGAGAGACAGCTGAGACCTGACATCCTACAGAGGTAGGGAGGCCAACCAAGTTGCAGGGACCCAGGAAAGCTCAGGAATTGGGGAAAGTAGCTGCTTTAAAAGGCCGGGGGCAGTGGGGGCTGATGGCAGGAGGATGGGTAGAAAGCCTGTAAAATGCCCAGTGAGGCCTTGCCCCATTTCCATTCCTCAGTCTGTGTGCTCCAGAGACTGCCCCTTCTCTTCTCTCCTCCTTGTACAAACCAGAGTTGCGTTTTCTGGGTAGGCTGACCAATTCTGATCTAAATGATGCCAGGCATAACTGCAGAGGCTGAGTGTGACACATGGTTGTGAAAAAACAGAGAACTAAGAAAAAGTCAAATACTGAATGGTGAGACCCCTTCTTTATTCCCACGCTAGGTTCCCTAAACACTGTCACCCAGGCTTAAATCTCCAGGTAAGGCACATGGAGAGAAGTCTTTCTCTGCGGGAAATAATTGAGAAACGAAGTCCACGGTATCCTGTCTCCAAAATGGCCACCCGGCAAGCCCCACCGCCTGGATTTACACTATGTAGTTCCTTCCTACAGTGCACCAAGGTTGGTCTGTGTGGTGAATAAAATATGACAGAAAGAAGTACTGGTATGTCAATTCTGAGATTAGGTTATAAAACTGCACTTCTGTCTTTAGAGCATGCCCCTGCTAATTTCTCTCTTGAGTCACTTGTTCTGAGAGAATGCAGCTGCCATGTCCCAAGCAGCCCTAGGGACATACCAACAATCTAAGGAAATCAGGACTGCCAGCACCTACATATGTGAGCTGAGGAGTGAGCCCTCTGACCCATCCTTGACATGACAGCTTAGATACAGACTCTTGGGAAACCCAGAGCCAGAATCACCAAGCTAAGCCATGCCTGCATTCCTGACACTAATCATCTGTATGAGGTAATAAATGTTTGTCATTTTAAGCTGCTAAGTTATATATAATCTGCAGATAATCAATACACCGCCATTGGATAACAACATTCACCAGCCAAGAGTGAATAGGCAGGATCTCTATCCAATTAGCCTAATGGTGCTACCAACTTAGGGGACACCTTCCACCACTAAACCTCATACACCAGAGAGTCACAATCAGCTTTTCAAGGGGATCCTTCTTAAATATAAACATACAGCTGAGAATAACAGAAAATGAGGAAACCCTTTAAAATAAAAAGCCAAAATAATCAGTAGAATAAACCTGGGAGTAACAGACAATATGAAGAGGATTTAAGTCCTGATATTAAATACTGAAGACAAAGGTAAAATATCATATATAACCACACTGAAAATATATAGACTTAATAAAGCATACCACTCTGAATTTTCAGAAATTGAGGGATAAATAGAGGATCCTAAAAGTTTCCAAAGAGGAAAAAAAAAAAAAAATCCATGTCTGGAATGTAAAAAGAGAATAGAAATATACTTCTCAAAAGCAATACTGGGGGCTAGAAAATAGCAATGCAATCGATTCAAGATTCAGAAGCAAATAGACTTCTAGCCTAGAATTATATATGCAGCCAAACTATAAATCAAGTGTGATGGCAGAGAGAAAAATTTCTTAGAAATACAAGGTCTCAGAAAGTGTTTGCTCTCATGTAATCTTTCTTAGAAAGCTACTGAGACGTCAGCTTCATGAAAATGAGGGACTAAACCAGAAATGAGAAACTATGAAATCTCAATAAAGAGAATGCAGCTCAAGAGAAAGGTAAAAGGAATTTTCAGTATTGCAGCTGTGCATAGATCTTGAGGGCAAATAACACAGATTGAAAGACGAGTTCATACACAGAGGCTGCAAGGAGGGATGGCTGCAGGCAAAAAAAGCAGCTGGTGAACTGACGTGCTTGACTATATTGTGGACATGTTGATATTTCTGTGGGAAATTTTAAATTAAACATTTGTATTAATATGTATCAATTACTTAACTTCAAAAAAAAAAAAAAAAAGCAGTATAATGAAGGAACTGATCTTCCCCTACTCTCTCCACTCCTTCTCTCTCTCTCGGTGTTTCTTTTCAGCTTGTTAACAGTATTGTTGTTTAAACTTGCCTGCTTGGAAAAATATTGGTATATCGGTTCATTAAAATTAAGCTTTCAAATATGAGAGAGAGTACCTTAGTTTTTCTGTTTCTCTATAAAATGAAAACAAGTAATACCTACCTCATGGGTTGAAGTGAATAACAGGTGAGATACTATTGTAAAGAGTTTAGCACAATGCCTGGCTAACTAGTGAAACATATTTAACCTGAACTTAAGGATTGAGTTTCAAATTCCACATCTTTCCATCACTTTTTTAAAAAATTAACAGGTAATTTTTAGATAACATGTGCTTGTCATAGTAAAAGTATTGGTAACCAAAAGGAACAAAAAAGATGTTACAATAATCTACGACCCAAAACCAAAAACATAAGCACAACTTATTAATATGTTGGTGTGTATATTTTTAAGTTCTATTTTTAAACAGAAATGTGATTATAAAGCATATACTTTCTCGGTATTATGTTTTCCTCAACTCAATAAACTCGAAGACTCAATATCAATTAATTTTTTTCTAGAAAATATTTTGGAATTTTTCACAAAACATTTCAACCTCTAGTCAGCTCCTCAGAATGTTAAATATTTAGATGGTACAAGTTTTGTTATTTTAATTACTATAAATATCCCAAATGTCTCAATGTCCTTAAAAAGTTACAAATTAGAACTAATCATATCATACAAAAATAAGGTATTGCATAACTTTAATTTGCTTCATATAAATACATTTAGCAAACATTTGTACCCTTACTATATGCCAGGCACTATCTTTTATTGCACTTAATATTTGTAAAGTTTATTTTTCCCTCTTAATTCCTATTTTATTACGATTAGTCACAATGTAGCTTGGATAGTAATTTTCATTTCTGAGACTCTTCTCGTGTACTTGATTTTTGACTATAACACAGCTGTGTAGGCTACTCTGAAGCCACAATATTTTGGAAATCACTTAGCCTCTTTGACACACAGAGTTGTCATCTCTAAAATGAGGACTGTTATATCTATCAAATGAAATAATGTATGCAGAGTATTATAAAGAAATATTCTAACTTCTTCTAACATCTATTCCATCAAGTCTTTAATTGCTTTACTAGAGAAAGACTTTTTGCCCTGTTCTATACTTAAAGATTGTTAGGTTTTACATCTCTGTTTTATCTCTCAGTTTATTTAGTCTACAGATATATACAGCTGAACTGCATTTATTGTTCAGCATTGTAAAATGTAATAGTAGAGCAATCAAGTGGAATGCAGAAGGGAAGAAATGGGATAAAATACATTTCTAAAATATTATATTAATGTCAAAGGTCAATGTTGTTGAGGGTAGTGAAAGGTGCATTTTTTTCTATTTAAAGGAAAACAAACAAATTTGCTCTGAAAGTACAGAAGGGAAATTCATCACTTCAATAAAATAGTTTTGTTAAAGGAAGCCCAAAACTTTCCTATTAAAAGAGTTGATTTTTAAGTGAAAGGTCTACTCCTTTCAGTTAAAAAAAAAGAAAGAAAGAAAAAAAGATTCTTTGTGCCTGTAAAACAGTGTGGCAATCCTTTATCAAGACTATGCATTATTTAAAGCTCAACTTACCAGAAAAACATGCCACAAGTTGGATAAGAAAATTTTTTCCTGACATACTGTGATGTGCCACCAAATGTGGAACCAAATCTCATCCCTTAAAAAATCTAGGATCAGCAATAGTTTAAGGAGGCACTACTCTTTCTTCCACTCTTCTTTTTACTTTTGTGGTTGAAGCTCTTCTCATGTATCAAAAAAAAAAAAAAAAAAAAAAAAGTCCTATACTGCTATACACCATCAACAACCAAGCTGAGAATCAAACCAAGAACTCAATCTTTTTTACAACAGCTCCAAAAATATAAAATACCCAGGAATATATTTAACCAAGGAGGTAAAACATCTCTGCAAAGAAAACTATTAAACACTTCTTTAAAAAAATCTCAGATGTCGTACAAACAAATGGAATAACATCCCATGTTCATGGATGAGAGAATCAATATGGTGAAAATGAGATTATACTGCCCAAAGCAATCTGCAGATACAAGGCAATTCCCATCAAAATGCCAGCATCATTCTTCACAGAACTAGAAAAACAACCCTAAAAGTTATATAGAACCAAAAAAGAGCTCACATAGCCAAAGCAATACTAAATCAAAAGAACAAATCTGAAGGCATCCAAATCTGAAGTCATTACCTGACTTCCAATTACACTACAAGGCTATACTTACCAAAACAGCATAGTAGTGGTATAAAAATAGGCACATAGACCAGTGGAACAGAATAGAGAATCCAGAAATAAAGCCAAAAACTTACAGCCAGCAAAGCATACAAAAACATAAATTGGGGAATAGACACCCTATTCAATAAGTGGTACTGGGAAAACTGGCAAGCCACACATACAAGAATGAATCTGGTTCCCCATCTCTCATTCTATCCAAAAATAAACTCAAGATGGTGTATTAGTCCATTTTCACACTGCTATAAAGAACTACTCGAGACTGGGTAATGCATAAGGGAAAGACGTTTAATTGAATCACGGTTCAGCATGGCTGGTGAGGCCCCAGAAAACTTACAATCATTGTGGAAGATGAAGGGGAAGGAGGCACCTTCTTCACAAGGTGGCATGAAGGAGAAGAGCAAGCAGGGGAAATGCCAGTTGCTTATAAAACCATCAGATTTCACAAGCACTCACTCACTATCATGAGAACAGCATGATGGTAACTGCCTCCATGATCCAATCACCAGGTCCCACCCTCAACACGTGAGGATTACAGGGATTACAATTCAAGATGAGATTTTGGTTGGAAAACAAAGCCTAACAATATCAGGTGAGTCAAAGACTTAAATCTAAGACCTAAAATCATAAAAATTCTAGAAGATAACATCGGAAAAATGTTCTGGACATTGGTTTAGACAAAGAATTCATGACTACGATTCCAAAAGCGAATGTAACAAATAAATAAATAAGTGGGACCTAATAAAACTAAAAAGCTTCTGCACAGCAAAATAAACAATCAGCAGAGTAAACAGACAACCCACAGAGTTGGAGAAAATATTTGCAAACTATGCATCTGACAAAGGAGTAGGGGCCAAAATCTACAAGGAACTCAGACAAATCAGCAAGAAGAAAATAAATAACCTCATCATAAAGTGGGCAAAGGACACGAATAGACATTTCTCAAAAAAAGATATACAAACAGCCAGTAAACATATGAAAAAATGCTCAACATCACTAATCATCAGAGAAATGTAAAAATTAAAACCACTATGAGACTCCACCTTACTCCTGCAAGAGTGGCCATTATTAAAAAGTCAAAAAACAATAGATGTTGGTGTAGATATAGTGAAAAGGGGATGCTTTTACATTGCTGGCGGAAACGTAAGTTAGTACAACCACTATGGAAAATAGCATGGAGATTTCTTAAGGATATAAAAGTAGATCTACCATTTAATCCAGCAATCTCACTACTGAGTATCTACCCAAAGGAAAAGAAGTCATATATGAAAAAGACACATATACACACATTTATAGCAGCACAATTTGCAACTGCAAAGATATGGAACCAACCTAAAGTGTCCATTGACCAATGAGTGGATAAAAAAATGTGGTACATACACCATGGAATACTACTCAGCCATAAAAAAAGGAATGAAATAATGTAATTTGCAGCAACTTGGATGGAGCTGGAGGGCATTATTCTAAGTGATGTAATTTAGGAATGGAAAACCAAATATCCTATGTTCTCACTTGTAAATGGGAGCTAAGCTATGAGGATGCAAAGGCATAAGAGTAATACAGTGAAATTCGGGAACTCAGTACGGGGAAGTTAGGAGGAGGATGAGAGAGAACAGACTACACATTGAGTGCAGTGCACACTGCTCGAGTGATGGTTGTGCTAAAATTTCAAAAATCACCATTAAAGGACTTATATATGCAATCAAAAACCGCCTGTACCCCAAAAACTATTGAAATAAAAGACAATAATTTTAAAACGTAGTATGCTTTTTGATACACACAGGATCAAAATTATTAAGTTGTTGTTTTTCATTTTTGGTAGGGGGTATTAATTTTACCTGTTATTAGCTAACATTCTGCTTTATTATACTTTGTATTTTTAAACCTACATTACCTTCACCCATATAAATATCAATATTCTTTGTTTGCCTTGCATCTCTTAACCCATTCTTTTCTAATTTTTAAAATTTTATCAATAAAAGTGTACAAAGCCTAAGGAGTTCAGTACTATCTCAAAGGCTTGATGAAAAAGTGTAGCCACAGTTCTAATTCCTAGTCTCTAGAGAATTATTCTCAATTCTTTTGGTTATTTCTTCTGGTGCTGACCTCTCTATTTTTAAATAGAAAGCTTGTGCCCTTTTTATACTTATTTCTCAGTTTGGGACATTATATTTTTTCTTCCTAGTAATGGAAAATGAGGACTCAAACTCTTTCCTACCAACCACCTTCAGCTTTCTTCATCCTCACTTTCCCAGTATAACAAACTTTGAATTAATTCCATACTTTGTGCTTACATTATTTTCTCTTCCTGTATATATGTGTGTGTATACTTTTTGTGTATATGTGTGCATACTTTCTCTCTGTGTGTATATGTGTGTGTGTGTACTACAGAGGAGAAGAGAGAGCAAAGGGGAGGAAGACAGGGCAAGGGAGTGAGGTGGTGAATTAGGAAGGGAGGGGATGAGACAGGGAGGAAGCAAGAGAGAGAAAAAGATAGAAAGGAAAACCAGCTCAATTTAAAAGAACGGAATTTAAAACTAGAAGGTTGGTTGTGCAGTATGAAAGTGACGCTTAATGGAATTATACTGACTCTCCTACTAATTCTCAAAAGAAATTCTGCCTCAAGAAACAGAGTATGAGAGAAGAGGACAGCAGAGAGACTGCTAGAGTATACTGAGGGGGAGAAATTGAAAGCCTGAAATAAACGTGACAAGAATCTTGAGAGCACATCAGGTTGAACCGATGAATAGCACATCTCTCATTTCAGCTGAGATGCTTTATGTCTAATTTCTGGTTTTAATCCTAATAGTTACCCTCACATATTTGAAGTGATAATAAAGAGAAATGCAATATTTATTTGCCCCATGTATCTTAATTTAATTTATGAAAATATTATTGATATGACATTGCCTTGGCAACTTAACATTTTTCACAATGGACATGCATTACCATCATTTCATTTCATTTCCTCTGCCTTCCTAATATTACCTTACCATTGTCAGAAAGTTCTCAGAATAGTGATGCAAATCAAAGCTTCATTACAAAGCCCAGTGCAATAGCATTATTGCAAGAACGTTTTATGAAAGGTAACTACTGTGTATGCTTAGGGCCTGAATTGAAATGATAAAATATAGATTTCATTTATTTTTATAACAAAATCTTATTTTTCTTAAAAAAAAACCACCTGGTCTTCTAAATCCTCACTCTTCAAATCATTTACTCAGAGGGAGAAAAATTCTTGCAGAAGCAGGAGCACAGGCTAGAATATACAGGGTATTTCTCATCATCTGCACCGACAATACACTGAGTGATTAGATATTCTCTTCCCTAGTTTCCTCCATGAGACAAGAACAAAGAGCCGTCAGGGCTAAAGACCTGGAGGGGGTAATTTCAAGAAGCAATATAGTGATACCCCAACTCTGAATAAGAATGCAGGCACTCTTCCATTGCCTTGTCAACCTAGCCTGGATCCTGAATTACACTGATTATGAAACTGCCTTGAACTCTCCTTAACTCTGCTTCTGGAATCCAGTCTAGACTGATAAAATGAAAAAGTCTTCATGCCTCCCTGCCCCAGACCCCGCTTTATAATTCTTTTTGGTGTATTCTGAATGTCTACAACAAACCAGTTCCCAAACTAAATACTTTGGAAGACCCCAAAACAGCCATATCATGCCCCTCATGGAGGCTATGGGGAATATCTGATGCATACAAAAAAATTATGTTTATTAAAAAACACTTTGCAATTCTCTCAAGAATCCATCCACTATTCCACAAATATTTATTGCTTGCCTACTATGCACCAGACACTATTCAAGGTGCTGGGGATACAACAGAGGAAAAACACACAGAAATCTGAGCTCCCCAAGAGCTTGTGTTACAGACAACAAACATAAAAATCAACTGTTTCCTATGTTAGACATGGATACGTGCTATGGAAAAACACAAAGCAGACGGTGGGCTACAATTAAGTACAGTGGTCAGAACAGAGCTTACTGAGAAGGTGACTTCTGAGCAAAGGCTTAAAGGGCACGAGATAATTAGCTCCATGGGTCTCTGAGGTGGTGACACCATCAAGGGAAAGCCCTACTTTGTAAGAAAAAGTAGTAGGGCACAAGGTCAGAGAAGTAACAGGCTAGATTGTGAAGGCCTTGTAACCTGCTAGGCAGAATAACTACCCTCCCTCCCCTCAAAAAAGTCCATCTCCTAATCGCTGGAACCTGTGAACCTATTATGGAGAAATTAAGATTGCAAGTAGAAGAAATAAGGTTGCTTAGCAGCTGACCTTAGCAGAGGAAGACTGTCCTAGATTATCTATCTGGCTCAGTCCAATGTAATCACAAGGTCCCTTATAAAGGTGAAGAGGGAGGAAAGGGAGTCAATGTCAAAATGCCTTAGCACAATAAAGACCAGACTGGCCATTGCCAGCTTTGAAGTGGACCAGGAGCCAAGGAACGCAGGCAGCCTCTACACACTGGAAAAAGCCAGATTCTCTGCCAGAGCCTCTAGAAGGAACTCAGTCTTGTTAAGCCCTTGTTAAGCTCCACATCAGCCTGGAACAACTTTCGACCAGTGCAAGCGCTGGGTGTTGTGCAGCCTTGTGGTGTTTGCCCGACAAGGAGTTTTCTCCCACCTGGCACATCAGAGGAGCGCATTAGCCCAGCAAGACTCCAGAAACATAAGAAAATAAATTCATATGAAGTCACTGAGTTTGTGGTAATTTCTTACGGCATCAACAGAAAAATAATCCGCCCACTATAAGAAAGGTGGCTTTTCCTCTGAATGAAAGGGTGAGCCACTAGATGACATGAAGCAGGGGAAAGACCTGATCTGACGGCTATTTTGAAGAGGGACTCTTGTTGCAAGTTAAGAATAGGCTGTGGAGCAGGCAGGGTGGAGGCAGAAGAGCAGGCAGGAGGGCATCAGAGCAGAAGAGGATGGAGGCTGGTCCAGAGCTGTTGAGGTAGATGAGGTCAGAGATAAGAAGTGGTTGAGCCTACCAGGATGAAGAAAAGGCGCTGCTTCAGGACAGCAGAGAGGAGACAAAGATGACTCTGGGAAAACTGAAGCATATAATTTGGACCTGGGAAGACTAAATGCTTTCCTCCAGGTAAAGATGTTAGCTGCAGAGGAAGCTGGGTAGGGGTGGGAATAGGACCGATTTCATCTTAAGGAAATATTAAGGGCACAGAGCTGGGAAAGCCAGCACAGGGTCTATCACTGTTCAATGATGTGGTCTGTCTGAAATGTCGGAGCCAGAATGTGACCTATGTAAAGCTTTAGACTTTACTTTTTAAATGTAGTTTACAGTCTACAAGGGGGTGAAACAGGGCTGTTTGAGGGACGGCCAATACTTATTTATGACTTGCTTGGCTGGTAGGTTAGAAACATACACTGTCACCCTATAAATGCTATCTACCACATAACTACTGACAAGCTTTAAGGGAATTGACAGGCAGTTGGGTTTTTAAACTACTCACATGTGTCATATGAATGTTAATAGTAGCTACTTATATTAGGGAATGGAGTAAATATATTTTTGTTTAGGGGGAAATTCTCAAGATTTCTTCCTGAATTTAATCCATAAAGGAGCCCAGTTAAATTTCAGTGTTATTTCCGCTTCTCCTTTTCTTCATTCAATACCACGTATGAGATATATTAGGTGAGAGTATCCTCTCCAGTGTAGTCCTCAACACTAAAAAGCTTCTCTCATCATGGAGTTGCTCTCTACTGTTGCCATAAGGTGCACATCATCCTGGAACAACCTTCGACCAGTGCAAGTGCTGGGGGTTGTGCAGCCTTGTGGTGTTTGCCCTACAAGGAGTTTTCTCCCATCTGGCACATGGGAGAAGCACATTACGCCTCCCTGCCATTTCCGCTGATGTATTCTGATCAATGAGTGAGCAGCAAAAGCAGTATGTGCCACTTCAAGGATTTTAACTGCCTGCTTGAGACCACCCAGGGTTATCACCCTCATGTGCCAACCAGGAAGGCCAGGTATTCTGGACGGTGCAGCTTCAGCTGACAGTGCCTGTCACACTGGGTCAGAGTCACCCAGTAAAGCTATCGCTCTAGAGAGCCATCAGGATCTGTAACGGCTCTGTATGAAAAGGAAGTAAATGCTGTTGTATTCGGTTACCAGACAGAGGGGTTCAGCCTATTCCAACACAAATGATGAAGAATTAGTAATAAAAGAACCAGAGAAAGAGTTAGGATCCCTAGGGCTGGTTCCCACAATTGTAAGTATTGGCTATCCACTTAAAGAGCATTGTAGGCAGGGCGCAGTGCCTCACGCCTGTAATTCCAGCACTTTGGGAGGCCAAGGCAAGCAGATCACCTGAGGTCAGGAGTTTAAGACCAGCCTGGCCAACATGGTGAAACCCCATCTCTACTAAAAATATGAAAATTAGTTGGGTGTGGTTGCAGGCACCTGTAATCCCAGCTATTCAGGAGGCTGAGGCGGCAGAATCACTTGAACCTGGGAGGCAGAGGTTGCAGTGAGCTGAGATAGCGCCATTGCACTTCAGCCTGGCGACTAGTGAAACTCTGTCTCAATTAAAAAAAAAAAAAAAAAAAAAAGCATTGTAAAAGCAATACAACAAAGTCAAAGTTACAGGCTTCTGCCTGCACTACCACAAGACAAAACAAAATAGAAACAAACCAAAAAACCCTAAGGTCCTAACATTATGCAAAGGATGTCTCAGGATAAAACTTCTAGTGACAGTACCTTGCACCTTCAGTCTCTCAAGCAATATGGATGGAAGCCGGGGTGATGTACTCAGGAAATCAGTTTGAAACACTAAAAAAATACTGCTCCCATGATAGAAAGGCATTCATATCAACAACCCACGCAATAAGTTTGAATAAAACCAACCTGTAAAATGTGAGCATGGAAAAGATCAACATTTCTCAAATAAAGTTTGCATGTGATTACAAAATGTATATCTTAAAAAGTTAATCAAACTTAAGTAGACATTTGGCTATTTCACCTATCTCCTTAAAAGGGTTGTATTCTCATTGGGAAAATGGGGGATCGCTTTTTATGTGACTGTGCCATATATTCAGGCATACATGCAACATAATATAACAAACATGGAACTTTTAGGGAAATCTAATAAAAACCAGAACTAAGAGAGGTTATTTCTCTAACCTTATCTGGTCCCCCAACCACTACACACACTCAATAAATATCAGCAACAGATTTTATGTGTGACACCTGAGCAGGCTCACTCAGTAGACAACATAAGGCTGTGGCCACAATGAAAACATAATTTAACAAGTCTAATGTAGCAAATCAAACTGTGCACCACCGCACCCATTACCATGGGAAAGGGATTATTGTTAATGTTGTACTACCCAGAATTCTTCTAGCATGTGGTATCTGCTTTGGCCAGTCTGTGTTTTGTATAATATTCCAGTAAAAGTTTCAGCAGTAGGCCACAGAGCTGCCTGTTCAACGTACCCCAATAGATGCACGACTCTTCCACACCGGCAAAAGGAGCAAGAGAAAAAAACCCTTTGACTTGAACACTGCTTATATTTCTCATTGGTAACAAGTCTGCAAACCCCTGGAATCAAAGAACTGGAAATACCCTTGTATCCTATAAGTAAATAGATCCTTTTTCTGAACAGTATTTTGCTGAGATAAACCTTTAAAGTTTCTCTGGTCCTGAATGCATGCCAAACATTTTCCTTATCACTCCAAAAGTTCAGGTAAATGTATCATGTACCACTTGCTTCCTAAGAAAGATTGAATTCACTGAAGTAAATTGGGTAGTTCTCAATACCACTTTATCACCTACAATACTGTTCTTCAGTTGAGAGTACTCCAGTTCCAATAGGCTCCTTGTGAATATTATAGCAATTAAGAAGACCACTTTAATGTATAGGAGAAAAGGACAATGATTATCAGTGGGATTGTGGCTCTGGAATTAAGTTTAAACATCACAGGGAAAGTGTTCTCATCTCTAGTGGATAGAAAAGATTGGGTGTGCTTGGAACTGTTATCAGGTGAAACTGAAAAAGAACATGTTCAAAGTTCAAAACTCAATTTTAAAAAGTTTCTTGGTACATTCTATAGCAAGTTCCTGAGACTCATAGAAAAAGGTTTCATGAATTAATTTCAGACAGTATGGAACCATGGAAATTCTAAGTAAATGTTTTTTAAAAAAATCATTCTTAAGAGAGTATCACATTTTATATATACTTCCATTTAACAAGGCAAAATGAGTCATTCCTTCCATCACCTTTCTTTCCTTAGTGCTTTTGTAGCAATGAGGTAAATGATGATGACAACAATAACGAATTATAGGACCATTGGAATTTAGGGTTCAAAAGAAGTTTGCCGTTCAACATCGGAAATTATAGGATGACTTTACTCAAAAACAGATACAGACGTCCTGAAGAAAACATTAGCAAAAAAATACATAAATAAATAAGTAAAAAGTAAGAAAGCATTAGCAAACTGAACCCAGCAATGCATAAAAAGATCACACTTTACTGCCAGTTTGAGATTACCCTAGAAGTGCCAGTTTAATTTAAATCTTTTAAAAAATCAGCCAGGCATGGTGGCTCACGCCTGTAATCCCAACACTTTGGGAGGCTGAGGCAGGCGGATCACGAAGTCAGGAGATTAAGACCATCCTGTCCAACACAGTGAAACCTCATCTCTACTAAAAATACAAAAATTATCTGGGCGTGGTGGCACATGCCTGTAATCCCAGCAACTCAGGAGGCTGAGGCAGGAGAATCGCTTGAACCAGTGTGTCGGAAGTTGCAGTGAGCCGAGATTTCACAATTGCACTCCAGCCTGGCGACACAGCAAAACTATAATCATTCAATCAATACAATTTATCATATTAATAGATCAAAAGCAAAAAAACATTTAACCACCACAGTGGATATGGAAAAATGTTTAGCAGAATTTAACATTCCTTTATATAAAAAACTTTTAGTGATTAGAAATTAAAAGAAACTTCCTTAACCTTAAAAAAAAAAGTTTTTCATTTCTTCTCTAATTCTTTTTTATATATACTTTAAGTTCTGCGATGCATGTGCAGAACATGCAGGTTTGTTACATAGGTATACAGGTGCCATGGTGGTTTGCTGCACCCACCAACCCATCATCTACATTAGGTATTTCCCCTAATGCTATCCCTCCCCTAAACCCCAGCCCCTGACAGGCCCTGGTGTGTGATGTTCCCCTCCCTGTGTCTTCTCTAATTCTTATATTTGTCTTTCTTGCCTTACTATGTGAAGATCTCCAGTACTGAACAGAAGTGGTGCCAAAGTGATCTTATTCATAACCTTAATAAGAAAATAAGAATTGACTCAATTTTTCAATGTTGATTATATGTGTATATGTGTGTGTATATATATACACATATACACACTCACTATACATAACAAATAAAAATATTAAGCATATAAATAATATATATTTACATTACTGTAAATATTTTATAATTATTTAAAGATATATATACAAGTATAAATTTATTAATATAAAAGTTATATATCCATAAATGTATAGCAAAACTAAAAACATGAACTACTTTTTATTAAGATTATGAATAAAATCACCTTCTATCACTCATTCTATGCAACACTGGAGCTCTAAGTGTAGTAATGCAAGAAAGACAAGTATAAGAATTAGTAAAGAAATAAAATAATCTGAAAAGAATAGTCAATCATAGATGATATGATTGTGTAAAACCCCTAAAAGAGACTCGGTTAAATTATTAGTGTTCACAAAAGTCTTAAGGACACTTTCTGGCTTAAACAAATCAACTAAATTTCTCTAAGCCAGTGACAAACAGAAACAAAACATTTTAGTAATTTTCTTTATAATAACATCAAAATATCAGGTACTTAGAAATAGATCCAAATGGGTGTAACAACTTTATGAAGAGATCATCAATCCTTACTGAAGGGCAGTAAAGAAGCTGTAAATAAATGTAGAGAAGATATAGCATGTTCATTGATGTGAAGACTCAGTATTGTAAGAATGCCAATTCTCTCCAAACTGATCTATAAATTCAATTCAATCCCAATCAAAATCTCACAGGTTTCTGTTTCTGAAATTTAACCGGCCATTTATAAAATTAAAGTGGAAGAACAAAGGGCCAAGAACAGCCTGACCATTCCTAAAGATGAACAACACAGGAACCCACCCTGACAGATATCACAGAGTATTATAGAGCTAGGGTAATTAAGTTAGCACGGAATTAACACAGGAATCGAAAGAATGACAACTGAAATAGTTTAGAGCATCCAGAAGCAGACACAGAAATACTAAGACATTTGAATTTGACAGAATTATAATAGCTGTGTGTTTCTGTGGAGAAATGAAAGACTTTATAATAAATGATGCCTGACAATTGGTCATGTGTATGGCAGAAAAGCTGTACCCCTATCTCACACCATATGCAAAAATAAAAAATTATTGTACGTAAAGTAAAATTTTAAACATACAAAATTATGAAACTTTTACATAAAGTAGAAGAGTTTCTCTATGGCTTTAGTTAGGGAACGATTTCTTAAATAAGATACAAAATATTCAAACATAAAAATGTTGATTCTCAACCCAAATGTCCATCAGTGACAGACTGGATTAAGAAAATGTGGCACATATACACCATGGAATACTATGCAGCCATAAAAAAGGATGAGTTTGTGTCCTTTGTAGGGACATGGATGCAGCTGGAAACCATCATTCTTAGCAAACTATCGCAAGAACAGAAAACCAAACACTGCATGTTCTCACTCATAGGTGGGAACTGAACAATGAGATCACTTGGACTCTGAAAGGGGAACATCACACACCGGGACCTATCATGGGGAGGGGGGAGCGGGGAGGGATTGCATTGGGAGTTATACCTGATGTAAATGATGAGTTGATGGGTGCTGACGAGTTGATGGGTGCAGCACACCAACATGGCACAAGTATACATATGTAACAAATCTGCACATTATGCACATGTACCCTAGAACTTAAAGTATAATAATAATAATAAATTAAATAAATAAATAAATAAATAAAATGTTGATTCTATTAAAATCAAGAATTCCTGGTCATCAAAAAACATACAGGAAGGAGAAGACAAGTCACCAACTGGGACAAGATATTTGTAGCATACACACACACACACAATCTAAAAATGATTAGTGTTCTTAATATGTAAATAATTCTTATAAATCAGAGAGTAGAATGATAGTTACTAGAGTCTGGAAAGTAGGAGCAAGAAAGAAAGGTTTGTTAATGGTATCAACATAGTTAGTTCTAGTGTTCAATAGCATGGTACGGTGACTACAGTTAACAATAATTCGTTGTATATTTCAAAATACCTAAAAGAGAATATTCAAAATGTTCCCAACACAAAGAAATGATAAATGTTTGAGGTGATATGCTAATAACCCTTAATTGATCATTACACATTGTTTGCATATATCAAAATATCACATTTACTCCAAAAATACATACAATTATGATCAAGAAAAACATGTTTTTAAAGAGTTCCTGCAAATCAGTGAGTAGAAAAATTGTCAAAAATCTTACCAGGAACATCACAGAAGAGTAAATCTGAATGGCCAATAATTACATCAAAATATGCTTGAGCTCAATCACAATGAAATATTTCATATCCATAAAATTGGCAAATATTTAAAATCCAGCTATATTGTTTTGCTGACCATGTAGAAAACTGGAATTCTATTTTACATTTAGTGGTTTAAAGAATTAGTAAAATTACTGTGGGAAGCAATTTGGCATTATCTAATACATTTCAAACGTAACATATTGTATAAACCAACAATTTCATTCTAAGTATATTTCCTAGAGAAAATTGTTAAACATGTTCATCAGCTGTATGAAGAAGGTGGTTTATAGTCATGCTGCATGTAAGAGCAAAAACCTGGAAATAAAGCAAATTATCCATTTAAAAAAAAACCAAACTATACTGCAATGAAATGAATGGATAATGGGTTACATTTAACAACATGATACTCCTTAGGAGTGCAATATTAAGGAGAAAAAGGTGCAGAAAAAATTTTCAGTATACTTCCATTTATAAAGCTCAAAATCACACAAAACTAAACAATGAACTCCATAGAGATATGAAAATTCATGGTAAAATTATAAAGATAAGCAAAGGAATGATTATTGCACAGAAAAGTGAAATAGATGGAATTAGCAAGGGGTACAGGGGGAACTTCAAAGATAATGATAGCCTGGTTTCTCAAATCAGGTGTTAGGTATATATATGGGTGCTCACTGCATTGCTTCTCTTCACACATACCACAGTTTTAGAAAACTCTCAAATTCAATATTTAATTTAAAAATAAATCATTTCGCTGGCTTCTAGGAAAATGTCCTGGCTCCTTACCTTAGCTATGTAAGTGCTTCCAGATCCGGTTCCATCCTGGTTTCCAGAAAAATCTCACCATACTTCTCTCCCCATATTTTCCTACCTTACATTCCTTATGGCAGTCATACTTGGCATTTTTCATTTTCTTGAACATGCAATGCTAGAAATATTCTTTCCATTTCCACTTGCCTGGTCAACCCCTCATTTCCTCTAAAAAACCGTCCCTGAACTTACCCTCCCCAGCTCCTGTCTTAGGTAAAAGGACACTGACCTGAGAACTGACTGTAGCCTGTATCCCTCTTAACATAACATTTAAACTGTATTTGTGATTACTTCCTATACTAGGCAGTACACTTAGTGACAGCAAAGACCACTGCCATCTTGTGCACTGTTGGAGGTCTACTACCCAGGACCTAGAAGACGAACAGTACCTGATAAATATTTCTTGTTTAATATAAAACAAATAGATGAACGTATTTCTTTTTGTAGCAGCCCATTCTTTTCATTGTTAAATAGATCTAATCTTCTTTAGGTGTGTGTGTCAGAACGTGGCCAGCATTTCTTTTAACTGTCACCCTATTATATGGGTACACCACCATTTCTTGTAAATTTCTCTCATTTCTCTTTTTCAGTTATTTTAAATGTGAGTGGAAACTAAGTCAGTTCAGGAGTATGATATGAAGAACAATTTCCAAATCTAAAATTTTTGAACAAAGTTCTCTTTTTCTTGTCATGCATACTTATTTAGGTCACAAATTCATTTTTTTATTTTTAATTATTGTGGACACACAATAGGTATATATATTTATGGAGTACATGAGATGTTTTGATACATGTATGTAATGTGAAATAAGCACATCATAGAGAATGGGGTATTCACACCCTCAAGTATTTATCCTTTGTGTTACAATTACAATCTTTTAGTTATTCTGAAATGTACAATTATTCTATTATTGACTACATCACGACATTGTGTGTCTTAGTCATTCTATGTCTTACTCATTCTATTTTTTTTTTTTTTACCATTAACCATCCCCACCTGCCACCTGCAAGCCCCCCATTACCTTCCCAGCCTTTAGTAACTATTCTTCTACTCTCTATGTCCATGAGTTCAATTGTTTTGAGCAAATTCATTTCCTGAGAAAATACAGACACCATTTATTCTTCATGTGGGATTTCAATATTTCCAAAATGTCAGAATTATACTAGTAGCATGGCTGGTTTATCATGCATGCAGTGCTAATCCAATGTCTTCTCTGGCTTGACCATAACTTCATCTCCTTCTTGTTTCAGCTTTTTTCTCTCCAGAACTTCTCCAAGGACCCCCTTCACGCCCTCATCCCTCCTCCTGCAATGTGATGACTGCCACTGGACTCTACATGTTTCTCTCTCTTTTGCCATATTTTCATCTAACTACCTCTTTCCCTGAACTCTATTTTTCATTTCCACCTCCACAATACCTCTCCCTTCCAGCATTCTAAATGTCACCTTTTGGATTCTGCTTGTCAGCTGGATTAACAGAGTGACAAACCCATGAAGTCCCCCCAAAAAGCTAATGGAATAAAATCACCTCCCTATATGAGAATCACAGATACTGTTCCCAATTTTTTCTGATACATGTTTAACATGTTTGTTTTATGAAAAGCAGTAAATAAGATTAAGATCCCAACTCGAAAAGACAATGAAAAGTCCTTAGTCTTGGAACACTGAAAAAAGAAAAATTCTGAAGATGAAAATCTTGAGTTTAATTTGTTAATTCAATTTGTTTATGCATTCATTCAGCAAATAATTATTGACTGACCACTACGCACCAGGTATTGTGCCAGGGACTACAGATGCAACAGTGGACAAAAGAGATGATGGTCTGAGTTCATCAACATACCTTCCAGAAAGAGAAGACAGACAAACATATACACAAATAAGTATGTATCATCTTTATAATTTATCTCCCAAAACTACAGAATCTTTTCTTTGACAAAGGTAATACCATCAGAAATATTCTTCATGAAAGCATATATTTTATCAATCAACAAGCATTCTATTCTGGCAATACTTTCAGAATTCGAGAGAAAATATCTTCCAAAAAGGTTTTATTCCCAGAGAAAATATTAGTCTTTTGAATTTGCATGTCACCCCAGGGCCACATCTTAAAAACACATTTATTTGCAAGTTGATTGTCTTCATTTTACCAGTAAGTGCTTTCATTTTTTTCTTGTAGGGTATTTTAACTGGGTACTTCATAGTCCACATTTTTTTTTCCAAAGTCAAATCTGTTCTCTTATTGTGAGGAAAGGCACCTTTGGAAGTTTTGTTAACTCTTATAGTACATGAGAGTGCCATTTAATACACCAAACCAATACTATACAGCCACCCGAGAGAGTCCCTTAGACACCTGGGAAATTTGTTCAGTACCTGTGCTATTGTTTTAGAATATCTCCCGAAAGGAAACATTTTCTCCTGGTAATGAAAAATACCTCAAAAAGAAAGAGAGCTTTCAAAATTTGAGGAACTGCTCTGAGGGAGATACGCAACACATGACTATTGAGAATCTTATCAGCTGAGGTAAAACTTTGCTCCAGCATTTTATGGCAGGACGTAAAAGGTGGGCTGAGAGATGGAAGAATGCTGTCCATCAAGAGTCTGTCAAATTACCCATTGAAAAGGTCATTCCACCGAAAATTACTCTTCTAGCTGCTATCACATTAGGAATTTTTGCCAAAGAGATTTTTTAAACTCCACAGAAAAGACTGAGAAACTCTGAACAATCCTCACCTGTGAAATCTAATAATCACCTTGGAATGCTAATAGGTGTATATAATATTAATTGCATATGTTAAAAGTATAAACTTGCTAAAGACAGTAAGTAGTTGTTGGATGTCACCATCTGAGGGGTTTACATTTAGTTTGATGGATTACAAAAGTGGATTTAAGAGCTCAAGGAGAGATTATGATTTAAACTAGGGAAAGTGCTGATTATTACAAATCAGTAACTGCCAATGCTGAGATAAATCACAGTTTAGGGTTGATGTGCTCTATCCATAACACTTCATAGTTGTATAGACATGTTTTGAAGAAGGATAATTCAGAAACTTACGTGGATATTGTTATGCCCTATGTGCTTTTGATACAACTGTTGAGTTATACACTAGCAGGCCCTGAGCTTTCCTTGCAGTCAGCAAAGGTGACACACAGGTAAGTGAAGTAAAGGGATCCAATCAAAAGATGACAGAGATCTGCCACATCCAAGAAAGTCCCTAGCATATGGGCCCAGATAAGCTCTCCTTTTCTTTTTTTTTTTTGGGAGACAGAGTCTCATTCTGTTGTCCAGGCTGGACTACGGTGGCACCATGTTGGCTCACTACAACATCCACCTCCCAGATTCAAGCAATTCTCCTGCCTCAGCCTCCTGAGTAGCTGGGGCTATAGGCGCATGCCACCACGCCCGGCTAATTTTTTGTATTTTTAGTAGAGATGGGGTTTCACCATGTTGCCCAGGCTGGTCTCAAACTCCTGAGCTCAGGCAATCCATCCGCCTCAGCCTCCCAAGGTGCTGGGATTACAGACGTGAGCCACCACGGCTGGCTAAGCTCTTTTCAATACAATCCAGATGTTTCTCCCCTTGTCCTTTGTCTATTTTGTACACACCATCCCAACCCTCACCAGATCTTCCCTCCACCTGAAACCAACTTGGTACGTGGGGCTTCATCAATTGTCTCCACTTCTTTCCAGTGGCTTTGCACATATAACCACTGAAGTGGCCCTCTGCCACTGAAGAAGTCGGGGCGGCAGATGCTCAGTTCAGTTTCAGTGAGACCCTCTGTCCATTTGGTCAAATTCCAGCCACGTTCATGTCTGTGGTGCATGGCAAAAATGCAAACATTGTGACATTTTCTCCTCTTTGTTTTTCCAGCAAAGTGTTAGAACTGTATGTTTCCTGGAGCTTATGGCCTCACACATTCTGATATAGCCAATTTTGAAACATTTCTCTTCCATAGAAAAAATTCTCCCCTTTGATAGCAATAGTATCCACTCAACCACTTAAACTTTTAGTCTTGGCGTCAAGTTCATATAGATTGTCATCCCTCAGAAAGATAAGCATTAGGAGTTAATCAATTTTGTTGTTTGGGCTTTAATGCATTCCTTTAATTGTTCAAGGAAGGAAAGTAGAGAGAGATAGTTAAAGAGAGGGAAAAAACAGGCAGGAGGGAAGGAAGGAGGAGGGAAGGAAGGAGGATGTAAGGAAAGAAGTGGGAGAAGGAAAAGGGGGAAGGAAAAGGGGGAAGGAAAAGGGGGAAGGAAAAGGGGGAAGGAAAAGGAGGAGAAATGGAAAGAAGAGAAAGAGACA
This sequence comes from Papio anubis, assembly GCF_008728515.1. Classification (NCBI taxonomy): domain Eukaryota; kingdom Metazoa; phylum Chordata; class Mammalia; order Primates; family Cercopithecidae; genus Papio; species Papio anubis. Next base: position 88,887,316 of record NC_044985.1, on the reverse strand, counting down.
GACTAAGTTAGAGAGGTCTCTAACCTGGTAGCCTACGATATTACCATTGAATTTGTAACTATGCCTATAATCATTATTAGATGTACCAAACATGGTAGAGAAGATTTTGTGAGCTCTGGGGCTGTATTGAATGACTTGCTTGAACACTTGGTGAATTAAGATACCTGGAAGTCATTTGGGGTGGGGTGCGGGGGGTGGGGGGGCAGTGGAACAAAGGTGAGCAGTAATTCTTTCCTGATGATTATTCCAGGACTGCTTCACATTCCTCCTGCCAGACTTAAGCTCAGTACTCACACAGGGCTCTCAGTTAATGGATCCGCACCATTAATCCCATATCTAAGTGCCTAAAGTGGGTGAAAATGGGGATTCCAGTCTCACACATGCAATGCAAAAATGGCCCTTCTCTTCCTAACCATGACATCTGGGTCCTCAAAGAGGAGAAAGTCCCTCCCACAAAATTTCAGGGCTGGTCCATTTCCTGCTATTGAATTAAACATCTCCCAGAATAACTGACAACTCACACATCCAATAACATTCCTTTGTGACTACAAAGGAATACACATACATTTATTTTAATATTAACATTATTCATATTCAATAGAGAAGGGAAACATCTTCTTCTCCTAAGGGCCCTGGCTATCACTGGTCTAAATCTGAAACTCCATGAAATCATTTTGCCAAATTTTCCCTTGTGCGTTACCCCATTTTAAGTCCATTCCATCTTCAATATGGTCAAATTCCAGCCACGTTCATGTCTGTGGTGCATGGCAAAAATGCAAACATTTTGACATTGCAAACAATATGAAACTCCAGCAATTTCAGTAATAAAGTGGCAGCATTTCCACATCCAAACTACATGTAAAAACTATTTTGATTAGTCTCAACTGACTAATGAGAAGACTGAAAAATCGTGACTATTACAGACAGCAATTTAGTAGTATTTGTCCAATAATGTAAGTTGAGACCTTTTAAAGAGAAATGTATATTTTATTATTTTTTTTGCTAATTTGACATGAAATTACTGTGAAAATTTTATCATATATTATATATATACATATAATTTTGATTTAGATGTTTTATAGGTGTAGGGAAGGCAAAACTCCACCTCTATTTTCTTAGGATTTGGCTGGATCTGAGAATTAGATAGATATAAAACAGATGAACAGAAGAAATGCATGTAATTTTTTTTCTTTTTTTTTAGAGAGGGGACAAGGAAGGTCCACACAGAGGAGGGGACGGGGACCAACATACAACTTCAATACTAGTTTTATATGCATAGGAGCCCTCATAAGGAAACAAAGACCCAAATAAGGGGTTAGAGTCAGTTACTTATACACTGAATTGGACAAATAATGGTAAGTTGTGAAAATGCAACGGTGTTATGTGGAGAGGCTTAAAAGAGTTATTTTACAATGTCCATACTAAATTCTCCTGGTTTCAACTTCTGATCCTAAGGATAAGGATGTTGTGTCTTGCAAGTATAGGAAGGGCATCTTTCACACAGGAGTTTCATCTTCTGCTTTTAAGAAATGGCACGAAGGTCAGAGTCATCTTTTTGCACCTAGTGTTTTTCAAGTGCCCTTTAACTTAAATAGTCAAGATAGCAGGTTGGTGTATTTTTAACTCCTTCACAGGTAATAAAATGCATGAAGATTTTCTCTACACAGGCTGAATTATTTCCTCTTAATTATCAGCTAAATACATTAAATTTAATATCAAATGTTGTCTTTTTTCCCTAACTTTCCTTAAACTGACTTCTCTCCTCCCCCTTTCCTCTCCCCGACTCCCCCCACAGCCACCATGCTTACATTTTTGGATGCATTCTTTACTAAAGCCGCAGTTTGAACCTTCATAAATGTCAGTTATTGTAAGTTGGGTAGGACCACAATGCAGAGTTAACAACTATATACTCAAGATTTAATAACACCAATATTATTTCAGAATGAAACTAGCAAATAAAGAAACTCCTATATAATGTCTGCAAATTATCAGGCCCAACCACCAGTTGGACAATCCAAACTGCATTGGCTATGCCAACATTCACAGAATCAACGCTTCAGGTCACCAAGCTAAGAAAACAGCAGTAACAACCTCCTGAAAAATACTCAATCAGGTAGAAAGCACTAAATCAGGTAGAAAATGGAGGCAATCATCCAGATAATCCGAGAAAACCAAGACAAAAAGCACTCCAATTATTTGTATACTTTAGCTGAAGTATTTGTAGTGGTTCTAGATTTAGGTAATTATATTCATTTTCCTTTCAGATATATGCAATTTGAAATATCCCCCTCAAGTAAAATCAGACAAAAAAGACAAGCCCTACAGAGTATACTGCAAATTCATAAAATAGATTACTTTTTATCAGATACAGTGACTAATTATTTTTTACATCCATACCAATTTAAGCGTGAGTAAATGCACAGTCTATTTAATACTGAACTGTTACCCATTATCTAGGGGCAATGTTACAGTTTCTTACTCTTTTCAAAAATTTAATTAGAAAACGTTTGTTTTGTGCCACCATATACCTAACTAAAATCTTTTAGCTTGAGCTGAAAGATTGTGAGCGTTAGAGTGAGTTGGTACTGGTGTGAAACACGAGTCAGCACTTTCACGATGCTGCAAAGCAATCTGGACAACATATTGTTATGTGGATTAGTGAGGCAAGAAAGAGAGCTATCATCAGTGTGAACTGGTGGCTGCAGCATGTAGCCAAGCCCCTGTACTTGAGTGCTGAACTTGGGGAGGATCTGGGGAGACTTTGCAGCTGTGCTCTGAGCTGGTCTAGGCCACACCCATGCCTGATCCACAGAACTTGGTCTGTGAGTTGGAGAAAACAGGGTGAGTAGCTCCTTGAAGCAGCTGACAGCAATCTTACAAGAAATTCCTCATCAATAATAAGTACTAAGTTGTGCAAATGATTTATCTTTTCAAGATATAATTACAGGGGTTTCAAGGTTCTCTACCTAATAATGTCACTCCTTCCTGGCCTACTTGTGTCCTAATGTGACCATTTAAAATGTGGTTTTGAAGACAATTCAAACCTTGCAGAAGGAAGGAAATATTAAAATAAAAAATAAAAGTCTCCCTTTCACTGACAGGCTCAACTTACCAGAAGTTGTCTTTTTGTAGCACTTCTATTTTTGACTTTTTTGGTAGTTACATAACTCCAAGATTTATATACATATATATGTGTGTGTGTGTGTGAATACACACACAATGTCTTGATTTTTTTGAACTTTAAATAGCATTGATAGACTCCCTGCTAAAAAAGATGAGGAATTTTTCTCAAAATTCCTCTCTCCTCTAACCAATCTGCACTACTCCCAACCCCCTTCAAGTTTTGCTCAAATGCCACTCCGTTTAGCATTAGACTCCTCATTCTCCTCATCAGACACCCCACTCTCCTGACCCTGCTTTAGCATTCTCCCAAAACTCTTTATCAGTTTCTAACATACTATATACAAATCTCATTTATGATGGTTACTGTCTTCTCACACTAGTATATAAACTAAATGAGAATAGAAAGTTTTAACCTTTTTGTTGTTTACTGCTATATTCCCAGCACCTACAAAAGTGCCTGGTATATAGTTAAGTGTCCAATAAATATTTGCTTAATATATGAATTTTAGATTGCCATTTTAATTTTTTTAATAGCCACATCTGCTTGGCCCACCAAGTTAAGCCAGATGTCTATCGCCCCACTGGGAAAGAGGGAATTAACATCCTTACACCTTTTATTTTATGAAATTATTCTAAGGGTTTTTTTGCTATTGCTATTGTAATAGTTTAATCTCACTGTTGTGAAGTATTCTGCTGTATGCATATACCACAGTTTATTATTTTACCAAAGATAGACATTTAGGTTGTTTCCAATTTGAGATTGATATGAATAGGGATGCTGTTCTATTTTTTTTTTTTCCAGTGAATATATATGCTCCTTTCCATGAGACCTACCTAGGTTACCTAGGACTGAAATGGCAGAGTCATAGGACATGTACAGTTTCAATTTTAGTGGATACTCAAACAGTTTTCCAACAATGTATGAGGTTTACTTACTTCACAGGCTCACCAACAGCCGGTATTGTCTTTCATTTTGGTAATTTCTGATGAATTTAGAATAGCCTTGTATTAACCAACTTTTCCTTTTGAATTAATTTATAACTTGCAAAGATAGTATAAAAAGTGCTAAGTTTCCCCTACATTAACATCTTACGTAACAATGGTATGTATGTGAAAACTAATTTAATATTTGTACATTACTATTAACAAGGCTACAGATTTCCTTTGGATTTCACCAGTTTTTCCACTAATGACCTTTTCTGTTCCAGTATTCAGTTTAGGATACCATATTGTATTTAGTCATCAAGTCTTCTCAGTCTCCTCTGGTCTGGAACAGTTTTTCAATCTTTCCTTGTTGTTCATGACCTTGACAGTTGTGAAGAGGACTTGTCAGGTATTTTGTAAAATGTTCCTCTCATGATTAGCTTGGGGGTATGGATTTGAAGGAAGAATACCATTGAGGTGAAATGCCCTGCTCATCACATCATTTTCAGACTGCATGGTATCAGCTGATTTATGCCTGGAGATGATAATCTTGATCACTTGGTTCAAACACTGCTTGCCAGGTTTCTCCACTGTGGATTCACTCGTTTTCTTTTTCTGTATCCTATTCTTTGGAAGTAAGTCATCAACTTCAGCCCATACTCAAGGGGAAAGTACTACCTATATCTATTATTTGGAATTCTATTAGAAAGATTTGTCAACCCCTACCCTTACCCCTGACCACTACTAGTTTTATTTATTCAAACAATCACTTATATCAGTATGGGCTCATGAAAATTTACCTTATATGTTGGGTTATAAATCAATACTACATTGTTTATTTTGTTGCTCAAATTTGCAATGTGGTTTTAATGTGCTTTTCTGTTATGATTAATGAAGTTAAACACCTTTATAGAAATTTACTGGCCATTTTATGAAGTGCCTGTTAGGATTCTTTTCTATTTTTCTGTTGAGCAGGATGCTTTTCTCTTATAACTTTTAGGAGTTATTTATGTATCCTGTACACTATCCTTTGTCAGATATATGTGTTAAAATTTCTTCATAGAATCTATGGCTTTTCTTTTCAGTCTTTTAATGAACAGAAGTTCTTTATTGCACATAACCCAATTTATCAAAATTTTTTCCATGGCTATCACTTTTTGCGTTCTGTTTTAGAAACAAGCCTAACACCAAAGTTATGAAGATAGTCTTATACATTGTCTTTCATTGTTTTAGCTTGTTTTGTTATTCATTTACCTTTAGATCTATAATCTGCCTAGCACTGATTTTTGTATACAGTGTGAGGTAGGGATATTAAATTTTTTTTCTATATAGATACTGAGTTGACCAGCAATACCAAATATGATGTAAGCCAAATTATTATATCTGTGAGGGGCTATTGCTATAATTTCTATTCTACTCCATTGCTCTGTTCTTGTGCCAAAACTACACTGAAAAAATTTTTATAACTTTATAAATATCTGTTAAGACAAGCTTTGTTATTCTTCTTCAAGACTGTCTTGTCAATTCTATACTGTTCTCATCTTTGAGCTGTTGTTTTCCATTTATTGTCTGGTGAGTAGTGGCTGTCCATTCATTTCCCTGAATATAAATGAATGAGTATATTCATATTCTTATTCAGTTGCTTAACAACAAATAGCTTCAATTGCTCCTGCCAATACATGGGTCTTTCCTAAAATAACCTCTCCACTGAATTAGGTGGTTGACATGATAAAGCATGTTCATTGGCAGATCTCGTCTTAAAAGCACGCACAGAAGGCAGATAGACAGGCTGGCTACCCACCTTCATCCCAGCCTTTACTCTAGGGCAGTCTAAGGATAGAATCATCTGTTGATCTGATTTTATTTACTCTCCATTTTCTCTTCCCATTTCCAATCATTTTATCCATCTACCTCCACCTCCTTTATTTTTACATTAAAACCGTCTTTTTTTGGGAGGGAGACCAGGGTCTCATTTTGTCTCTCCAGGCTGGAGTGCAGTGGTGTGATCTCTGTTCATTGCAACTTCTGCCTCCCTAGTTCAAGTAATTCTCCTGCCTCAGCCTCCTGAGTAGCTGGGATTACAGGTGCCCACCACCACGCCTGGCTAACTATTTTGTATTTTTAGTACAGACAGGGTTTTGCCATGTTGGCCAAGCTGGTCTCGAACTGCTGACCTCAGGTGATCCTCTCACCTCAGCCTCCCAGAATGCTAGGATTACAGGCATGAGCCACCATGCCCAGTCAAACACTGTCATTTTTATGAATGTCAGGAAAGGAGGAGGCAAAAAAGAAGTGCATTCAATCTACTTTTGCAAGCTGAAAGCTGATGTGCTTCACTGAGTGATAAAGTTGATGGAATTATAGTCAGCAAAACAGGGATATTACCTAAAGGTAGGTACAACTTTTGTGCACAAGAATGTCACAAAAAGATGACTACTGCCCTATTGACGTATTGCGTATACTGATAACACCCATGTTATGTCTGAATACAAATAGAAAAGGGGTGAGAACTGTTGCACAGAATTGTGAACACCTTGAGAGAAAAACTGAATTTTACTAATTTTTATATTCCAATAGAGATACTCCATGCCTAAGAGACATTAATAATTATCTGTCGGCTAATTTTAAAAGCATTATTGATCTTTGTAACACTCTATGATTTTAATAAAAAGCAGCACTGTAGAAAAATCTCACCTCAGAGACACATAGACTAGATGTTTGTGTTGGTTACTCTCTCCCAGACCACTCCCCAGTCTTCCATGCCCTGTTCTGGCCCCCTGGAGGCTGCTCTAATTCAGTGTCTCAGTGCCTTCTGAAGACCATTTTCCCTCTGGCTGCCTTTTGAATGTAGTCATCCGGAAGGATCAGCAGGAGACCAGAGGGTAGGAAGAGAGGAATCTTGGGGTGTTTATCTGCTCTGTTCTCTCTCTGCCAGCTTCAGCTTTGAAAGTGGCTACACTTGCCATGCACAGGTTGCAGATTCTGATCCTCTAAGGGGCCTTTCCCCAGCATCCGCAGCCTCATCAGATATGTAAGGATTTTCTCCTCTTTCCCCTTTCAGTCCTTAGCTGGTAAGGGCTCCCCATTCTTTTCAGAACTTGGGTGTCCCATTCTCAGAAATACTTATCATCTTTTTATATGACATTCTCTCTAAACACACCTTTGAGTATGCCGTTTCCTGTTGGCACCCTGGCCAGTGTTCTGGGTCAGTTGAGGGAGGAGAACAACATTAAAAACAAATTCCTATTCTCTACATAAAAGTACTGTCAAACACAGACAGCATGCACTTACCAATTGTCAAAGAAAATTCTTATGAACCATATGCCAAATTAGGGTGAGGACATAAAAGTAAATACTTGAGTTGAAGATAAAAAAGATCAAAGCAATCACCCTTCTATTTATCTCTAAAATCAAGCACAAAGGCATTATTTGAAACTATTCTGATTAATATCCCTGGCTACTGTTTTGGCTTCAATAAGCCATTTTACCATTTAACGCATAAGTCTGAAGAGAGGAAAAACAAAATTTAATTTTATGGTTTAGGAGAAGGCATAAGACGACCAGAATCTAAATTTGTGAAAAAGAGAGAACACGGTCTTATGGGCTGAAAGTTGAAAGTGGGAAATAGGGATAACAAAAGACCAGATCAAAATATCAATTGCATGGCTAGGTGCCAGTGGCTCATGCTTGTAATCCCAGCACTTTGGGAGGCAGAGGTGGGCGGATCACTTGAGGTCAGGAGTTTGAGACCAGCCTGACCAACACAGTGAAAGCCGTCTCTACTAAAAAAATACAAAAATTAGCTGGGTGTGATGGCCCGCATCTGTAGTTCCAGCTACTCAGGAGGCCAAGGTAGAAGAATCACTTGAGTCCGGGAGGCGGAGGTTGCAGTGAGCTGAGATAACGCCATAGAACTCCAACCTGGGCCACATAGTGAGACTCCAACTCAAAAAAAAAAAAAAAAAGAATCAATTACCTAAATACATGGAGATTTTATATTTTTCCCTCCTAATGATCCATAATAAATATAATAATGAAATTAACAGTGACTAGCAGTTATATACCACCTATTATGTGGCAGGCATTATTCTCAGTGTTTTACATTTACACATATATATGAATTCATTCGTTGCTTGCAACTATCCAGTTAGGCCACTATCCAATTAGGTAATATCATCCTTGTTTTATAGATGAGGAACAGTCAGTGGGTTTAAGTAACTTGCCTAAAACCACGCAGCCTGTAAGTTGCAGTGCCATATTTGCCCCAGGCAGGCTTGCTCCAGGGCTTGTATTCAATTTCTGCACTATACTGCTGTAAATATGTAAGATTATATAATCTGTGTATTTCTCCATCCTTATTTCTTTTGGAAACATTCCATTGCCTACTTACTTCATCAAGATATTAGAGAAGATATAAAGCACAATATTTTGGGTACTAAGATAAAAGCCTAATTTTAAGAAGCGATGAATTAGAGACAAAAATTTTGCCTAACCTCACATAACTCTTCACCTTATTATGAAGTCAGAATATTGTGGCATGAAGTTTGTGGCAACTATCAAACAAATGCTCATCATTATTTTTTAAAAACAGGACAATAAGGCAGTCAAGGAAGGTACTTTAAAGACATTTAAGTTTTTAAAGGTAATGAATTATCTGAAAAGAGAAAAAGACATTAAACGCATTCTCCAAACTTCTCAAAGACCATTTTCCAAGATGGCCAAGTTGCTCCTTCTCAATTCACCCCTTAACACAGATAAGTTTACATATAGGGCTATGTTTATACTATTTTGACATTCAACTGGAAAATGGTATTTTGTGTCAGAATAGAGGGACTGAAAATGAAATTTGCTGAAACCACTCAATATCATGCTAATAAATTAGTCTGAGGTATAGCCTACAGCTTTAGAGAAAAGATCATCAACTGGTTTTCAATCAGTAATTTTTTTTTTTTTTTTTTTTTTTTTTTGAGATGGAGTCTCGCTCTGTCACCCAGGCTGGAGTGCAGTGGCCGGATCTCAGCTCACTGCAAGCTCCCGGGTTCCGCCATTCTCCTGCCATCAACCTCTTCAGTAGCAGGGACTACAGAGCCATACCACCTTTTGCCCATTGGATTTTTGTATTTAGTAGAGACAGGGTTTCTCTACCGTGTTAAGCCAGGATGATTGATCTCCCTGACTTCAAATCCTTGCGTCTCGACCTCCCAAAGTGCTAAGGATGAGCAAGAGACCACGCCAACCTCAATCAGTAATTTACACAGTACTTAGTGAAAATAATGCAAGGGAGGTGAAATTTTTGTCAGATTATTTTCTTTATTCTTCTAAACAGTACACCTGCTGCACTCATTTGGGTAGAAGGTTTGTCTCTATATTAACCATGTACAGTTAAAAGAGTACATCTGACTGGAGTGTCTTTAGGGAGAAGGATGGATGGATGGATGCATAGACATTTATCCACCAACCCATTAGGTCCTTGTAGACCCTGTCTGGGGAGCAGAGGACACTGTTGGTAGTAATGGAAAGACTTGAAAGCTTAGGTATTTTTAATTGCCTAATACAAGACAAAATTAAAGTTGGCCAAACTAGAGAGTCAATGAAGACTGTCGAATCAAAGACTAAAAAGTTAAAATTTTATGAATACTTTGAACCTCCCCATCAACTGAAGACCAAAGTAAAAGACAAACAATTAACCAAGCTATGAGAAATATCACATACTGACGAATGGCACACACACTTGAGGAATCTGTGAGCGTACAAATTTATTATGAGGTAAGATCTTTCTTCAATATAAGGTTTGATAATTGTGTACTCTGTAATATTAGAACAATCGTTATATATGATAAAAATATATAACTTGGCTTGGAATCCTAGCCAAGTTAACAGACTCATCCAGTAATTTATTTTAAGTCAACTCGATTGCAAGCTACTTGGGAATGAATTTGTGATGTGCATTATTTTATAGTCCTCTGGAAGCCTAGCGTAATGCTTTTAATCTACTGGGCTATCAATAAATAATTATTGATTAACTGAAGGGAGTGACAGGCATGCCACCATTTTCTCTGGCACTGACACCTGATAGACTGATTTTCATAACTGCATCGTTAAGACCAATCATCTAAAAAGAGCAGATGGTAGCTGAGCAAATGCTGAACTCTGCCATAAGGGCAGTTCACTGTAACACCAAGCTAAAGTCTTGAGGTCAAAGGACATTATCCCTGAACTGTGACTAAAACAAGAAGTTTTCCTCATGCTTTCAGATCTCTGGGGTAAAAAGTCTATTTGTTTTAAAAACACTAGTAGAGTTTAATTGATCATCACAATTATACAGAGAACCAAATGACACAAGGCCATTCAGTTTGTTGCTATCTATGCCATTTTTTAGGTCAAATAGTATAAAAAAAATATAAAAACGACTTTCTTTCCAACAGTTTAAACTGATATGGACATTGAAGTTCTGGCTTATTTTAGTCAATATTATCTTAAAACACCAAATGTAAGTGTTATGATTTTAAATCGGTTGTGATAAGGTAATAAGCCTACCCATTTTCCCCGATCACACCATATTCCACAAACATACATTATGTAACCATAGTCAAGTCTTCCTTTTAAACAAAAAGAAAATAAAGAAAGTAAGATGTACCACATAATTTCCTTTCCTCTAATTTTACACACCAAACCCCTGCCAAAGTTCCAAATTTCTTCCATCTGTAAAGATGTCTGAAGAGTCTGGCAGAGAGTCTCATATTTATACAGATTAGTAATCAGAATTTATTCTGATATTTTTAGAAAGTTACTTGTATTTTACAGAAAGTTATTTGTATTTTCTGATAGCGATCAACATTTTCCCATTAAGCCAATGAATAAACAGGATGAGCACTGTTTTCTTTGTACCATATGATGAATACATTGTTTCAAAGATAAATTGACAGGGTGTGGTGGTGATATCTGGGAGGTCTTTGTCTTTTATCTGGTAAACATTTAACAAAAAAAGGGTAAGCAAAAAAGAGATGACTTCTTTTATGGCCATTGCTGAGCAAAGGCTGTCACCTTTCCTTATCACTTCGGGGTGTGAGAATGAACAGATCAAGCTGTTTCAGTATTTCCTACTTTCGCTGGGCCAAATCAAGATCTTAGTAAAATTTCAAATAAGATACAAAAAAAGTAAATAACCAAATGTGTATATATTGAGGCATAATTCATCATATGGTTTTATCAGATAAAGCAAATGAGAAAATCCTAAGCCAGTCACGAAAGCATGTCCAACTCTGAGTGACTTGTCCTTAAGATGGATCTTCTGTAAATAATTAAATTAGTGGATTTTTTTTTTTTTTTTTTTTTTTTGCCTGCCCATCTGGGTGGAAAGAAAATTTAAAAAAAATCACACACACACACTCAGAGAGAAAAAAATATCTCAAAGACTAAACGTTACATTTACATTGTCAGTGCAAAAAGAGCTTTACCATATATTAAATTGTTAACAAGATTCCTGAATTGCAAACTGCAAAAGAAAATCAGCATGGTTACTATAAATAATTTATTTAGGTATGATTAGAAATTTGTGAGAAAATGTAATTTATTTTATGGTCCCAAAGATGAAAATGTATAAATAAAAAATCTAAGTCATATCTTCAACAAATTTTTAATACAGATAAGTAATTTAAAGGCATTTTGTAATAGACATGTTAAACCTTATTAGGCTGTGAAAAGCAGTACTTGTATTTACAGAACAGAGGGCAATTCTGTGTGGCTGCGTTTCAGCTGCCTCAGAGTACCTGAAACAGAAGAGTGAGCTGGGGACTGGCTGCAAGGCAGGACGATGGAGGTTTTACTGGTGGGGGCATGGGGAAGAGGCCAGAGGTGCATGGCTTGGTTTTTTTCCTCCCCTTTATTAAAAGGACAAACTGCAAATCATTTTATCAGTGGTTGAGGGAACTACAAGAAGCTGAATATGATAGCAGTGCTGAAAATATTTTCACTACTTAGGGACTAGGCCTCTGCAAACATGGCTTCACTGGACTTACTATTAAAAGCAATCTGCAAAAGAGGCTTAAAAACCCAGGGGTCTAATACCAAGTGAACAGTAGGAAAGGTGACCTTTCATTCCGTTTGTTTATTAGAGGATCTGCAGACTCCGTCTCAGTGTGGGTCCGGCATTGGTAAGAGGCCAAAGGGGAGATGGTGAACTCTGTGTTTTTTTAGAGGTCACATAATCAACTTAGAAAATACAGCTGGAAAAAGAACAAAAATGAGAGCATGGTTGTATGTAGTATCTTACATTTTTGGTTAAAAGGTTACATGTAAATTCCTTTCAATAATTTTCTATTTTATTTGAGTACAACCAACTAAGGTACTAAACTTAGCCATCAGATATAGCACACAAAATTAAAGAGACAAAAGGGTAACTGAAGCAGGTGGAAAAAAAAAGGAAATTGAAATAAGACTAAAATACAAAAGTTAACTGAATATAAAACAAAAAAAATGAAAATACAAGTTCTGTCAGGATGGTGGTAATTTTTATTTTTCTGAAGTCTAACACTATATAATTTAATAAATATTTCATTTAAATGCATTTATAAAACTATAGCATGTCTTCAAGCAAACCTAATCATTTTAATTTTATAAAATGGTAGGACGTGATCAACTATGAGGCCTATATATATTCATCTGCAAAAGGAGGTAATGCCAGGCATATTCAAAATTGTATATTTAAAATATTACTCATAGCTTTACTTAATACAAACAAAAATTACTCCTATATGGTAATTACCTTTTCATAGTTTTTAGGGGCTACTTGTCTTTAGGTGTTGACTTTATTCTTTAACTGGTACCACCGGCCCTTTTATAAAGTACTAAGCTAATTTTAAATATTCAACGAATAACCTGCCATTTTCCCACAGAGCTACTTTTTCACTACTCTGAAAACAACATCTAAAATAAAAATCAAAACAGCCAAGGCGTGGTGGTTCATGCTTTGAGAGGCTGAGGCAGGAGGACTGCTTGAGGCCAGGAGTTCATGATCAGCCTAAGCAACATAGCAAGACCCATTGCTACAAAAAAAAAAAAAAAAAAAAAAAAAAGCAAAATTAAAAAAAGAAAACAGTAGCAAAAGAAGAGTGGTGCTCAAAATGGGATAGTAACACTGTAGCCTCCTTAGCCCTGATTTAGTTATAGTCACACCAGAAAGCAAGCACACACTTTGTTGACTATATGGCTATGACTGATTGATGATCCCCTAGCAAGGTTACCATAGCTAATTATAACATTATTCATTTAAGCCTTGATGGGAAAAAAATACCAGACTCCCAGGGAAGGAAAAAGAAAAGAAAGAAAAGCTATTCTGTAACTGCTAACTTTTGAATAATCAGCCTCAATAGGAAACAAATAGGATGAAACTCAATGACCAAATTGTAACTTATGGATTCATCTAAGCAGTTTTAACTCTGGGTAATTTTAACTCTGGGTTTCACAGCCTACAGCAAAGAGCTTCCAACAACAAGGAACCCTCACATGCTTATATGCTTTGTAGTCAGAATTCAAAGGCTTCATCAGAAGCATAACCCGACCCTGAGCTTTAGTTCTGCTATGTGTGTGGTGTGAGTGTGTTTGTCTAGGATCAGATGCCAATACTTAAACTCACATTATGGGCACAGCAGCTACTTACACACGGCAGCCTAATTAAAGGAATAAACTTCCCCTTTCTTTATGTTTTCCTGAAGATCAGTGCCATAAAGGGATTTGGTTTGGTTAAAAATTGAGAAAAATGTTCCCATATGTTTCCTTTATGCAGTAAATTAGTCAAAATCAGATAGAAAATGGTCACATTTTTCATCAGGGATCTATAGCTACACAGTATTCACTGAACGCCACTGCAAATAAAGAGAACTCAGTGTTTTGAAAATAATGATATTATAACAAACACATAATCATAATTTCCATTTCGGTTTTGAAGAAGCACAAACACACATGGAAACAATAAAGCATCTGAGGCACCTTTGAGCTTTCAAGTCTCAAAAACAAGAATCACTTTCAAATAGAAAGTAGCTCATCTTCAAAGTTTAACATACAAGAGGAGAATAAAGCTAATACCACTTCAACGCCAAACTTTAATCAGATTACTTTATATCAAGGTAATCTAGATCACAAGCATGGTAACAGCCAAGTTTAAAGTACTTTTTATCCTGAAACACTACTTAAATTACATTACTAAAATAATTTCACGAAATAAATATTTTCCCATGAAACCTTGAACCCAAATCAGCAAATTTCAATCAAGAAGTACTGAGAAAAATTATCAAAAGATACAAAGTAAAAAACTACTAATTAATTGAGGCCCTAGGAGGGAAACTGGCTGAGGCATGCAGTTGGATCCAAATTCAGTTTGGTATTAACAAAACACTCATAGAACCATCATGGTCCACTGGAAAAAGGACAGCTTATTTTATAGATGAGGAAACTGGCCCAGGGAGAGATGGTGGTGATACATCAAGGAGTGACCTGGATAGCCTTGGTTTTCAATTTTTACTTCGCTAGAATGTGTCCCAGATTTGTCCTGATTTATTTTTTGTTTGGAAAAATTTGGTTCTGATAGAGATAGGTTACATGACTTACCCTGATCACACAGCTAGATCGAATACTGCAGGGTCTCGAACTAGCTCCATATCACTGACTCTCAAGGGACAAAGACTGGGTTGGGCCAACCCTGGGCTATGGCCACAAAAAGCCTCTTAGGGAACAGTAGGTGGTTAGGTGCTAATCATGAAGGCAGCGCAGGGACTAGTCAGAGGAAGGGCCGGGAGACTCCTACCCTCCTAAACTTCAAAATAATTTTCCTCACTAATTTGTCTTTTTTACAGATGGCCCTATATGTACATATTTAAAAAATCAAAAAGTGTATTAAAATATCCACATTATTTTTAAAAAATCCCCATACCTACGGATCCCATTAGAACATTGGTTTTAGTGGAACTTTCCTACACACACAAACACACACACACACACACGATGAGACGATAAGAAGACGGAAGCAAACTCATTTCTGAAACTTATAGGATTTAAAAGACATTTTCTCCACCTCCATTTTCTGGTATTTGTTCTCTCAGTAGCTTTTGATTTATAGCTATGCATAGTATCTATTTATTAATTTACACTCTACTCAATTCCAAAAAGACGTGAGGTGCTATCACATATAGTACCTAAAATATATGGATAATTGAAATCTATAATTAATTTTTAAAAAGTCATGTAACTGAACAAGCACTGTTCTAGAAGCTGAGAGATCTGGCTTCCAGTTCTAGTTCCTTATTCAACATCAGAGTACACATTGAATTTAAGCTTTTATTTGCTCATTTGTTAAATAATGTTGATTACCTAGACAATTGCTAATTATAAAATTCTGCGGAACTGTGTATTTCTAGGTCAGCATTTCACAAAACTTTTTCTGAGGCATGCATAGGTCTTTTGAGTGGAGGTGAGGTTTTGGGGTAGATAAGCATTGGGATTTTGTTTATTGGCTACTTTATAGACTTCTGCACCCTTTCTTCTATACTAGCATAACGAATCCTATTTGTCCAGAGATGGAGAATGAACAAATTTAAATAGCATGTGGAACTTAAGCGCTCAATAAGTGTTATTTATTAACTAGAATCAAGCATCCATTGAAACCCTAATACATGCTCAGAAGAACCGTGGGGTTTCACAGAGAAGACTTGGAAAATTCTTGAACTAGATGATTCTTAAGTCCAAATAGATCACGTGATCTATTGGATCTATGATTCTTTCCAATTTTGCCTGGTATTTTGGTTACCGCAGCTCATCATTTAAACGAACTCTCAGGCCAGCAATCTCTGTACTATATGGTAACATGCTTTGGCCGATTTCAGAGTCACAGAATCTTAAAGTGTGAAAGTGATTTGCTACTTAGGGCTGAGTCAGGGCTTAGTCATTCAGCATTACATTAGAAAATCCATTAGAAAATAAATGATAAGAAATAATTTAGATGAATGAGGTTGGAATTATGTGGTTGCCCACTTGATTTAAAACTCATCTTACAAATGAAAAATACATACCCCATTAGCTTATAGGGTATGAGATTATGAACCCCTTTATGTCGGTAGATGTCTGCTGTTCATCTTTGTAACCCTTGATTGTTAGATGAAGAATTAAGAAATAATACTTATTGTATGCTTACTGTACTGTTTTAAAGATTTGGACAAGGCTTCATGAACAAGGTCATATTTGAGCTTGAACTTAAAAGGTGCATATGAGTTCACTACATAAGAGACAAAGGAGTAAGCCAGGTAGAGAGAACAGTATCCGCAAAGGCACAGGTATCTGAAAGTAGTAAATTTGGAATGGCGAGTGGTTCACAGTGGCTGCAGGTTAAGGTGACTGTGAAAGAGTGGCCAGCAATAAAGGTGGGCAGAGAGGAAGCAGCTACATCATGAAGGGCCTGGGAATATGAATATGCATGTGTAAGAATTACATCCCGGAAGATAAAGAAAGAATGGGAGAGGTCCACCTCTGTATGTATGTATTATATACAGAAGGTGGTTGTTGGTTTTTAATAGAATATTGTTGATGGTTATCTTGTGTAGGAAAAAAATATAAAAATTATACTGAACATTGAGTATCTTTTGATATCAGATACCAGAAAAACATAAATTTTGGGTGCTCAACGTGATGTAACCACAAAAGTCTCTTGATTCCTAATATTTGTTGAATTGTGTCTGCTTAATTAAGCAAAGCAACATGAGCCAATGAAGATTAAATTTGCTATTTTCTTAAGAAAATGGCCTTCGGAGTGAGAAAACTAGTAAAATTTAAGCCCTATTTCTGTTGTACCAGGTTGGGTGAATGAGCTGTGAAAAGTACAACCAGTTCCAATGGCCTACAGGAGCTGACTGGGGAAGGGAGATGAAGGGTGAGAGTTCAATGGCTGGCCCGTCATAAGCACCCTGTTAGGAGGAACTGCTGGGGCACAGGTGGTGCAAAACTCCTCTCACTGCCCCTCCCATTCTTCACTTAAGCAGACTTTCAGGGTGGACCAGACAGCATGGCCAGGTCCCACTCCCAGCAGTGCCACGAATACCGCCTCTACTGCCAACCACATCTCTCCACCTAGAGGTGCATAGCCTATGGCCACATCCTGCCCCAGAGCCAACAAGGAGACAGAATGGGTGGAGACCAAAGCTGGCTGTGTTGCTTCCTTCTTTAACCTCTCTATCTGAAAAACCTGACAAATACGTTTTTTCTTTGCTTTTTAAGTTCCAGAAATGCAAAGTACTCAAATTGCTAGAACCATGAAGGTGGGTAAGGGATGATTTTTTTACATCATTCATCCTTGCCCACATTTCTCCTGCTGATTCAGAGGAACCATCTGCATCAGCTTGCTAACGAGTTTGGATATGGTTCTCAGGGTGATGGGAAGCCAGTGAAGGTCGTTAAGCAGGGGAGTTATATTATATAATCAGATTTGTGATTTAGAAAGGCAGCTCTGGCAACAGCAGGGACTGGAGAAAGCAGACATTGTAAACAAAGAGGTCAGTCTGAGGCCTCTGTAATAGTCTAATTGATGGCAAAGCTCTGGCCTGCTGTGGTGGCTGTGGATGAGGAAGCTGAAGAGCTGACAGAGTGGGGGAGGTAGAAGGAAACGCTGGGACTGGAGGTGATGCCAAGGTTTCAGGCCAAATGGTTGGAAGGCAATGTTTCCCACCTAAAAGTGAGCTAGTCTCATCATTTAATCTGGTACTAAGTGAAATGAGATTGTAGACCAAGGAGTTTAGGATTTTCAGGATTTTGGCATATATTCTCAAAGTAAACCCCAAAACAGTTATATTAGTTGGCCGTTTTAGGAACTGCATATCAGAGGCAGCACAGCAAAATGGTTCCTCACACTGCAGCCAGCAAGAGTTCAAATTCTGGCTCTGACAACTAATAGCTTTGTGATTTCTGCTGAGTTACTAAACTTCTCTGTGCCTATTCCTCAACTCTGAAAAGATAAAAATAATAAAAACTGACTAAGTATGATGAGGCTTAAATTAGTTATTATGAGTAAGGGATTTATTTGGTGTGTACTCATGTAATAAATATTGTTTTCTCTGACTTATCAAAAATCATTATGGAAGAAGTAAAACGTCCACTTTCAAAGAAGGGGAATCTCAGCTGATTTTTTTTTCTTGCATTCAATATTATGTTGTTCCAATATTACAACAAAAAAGCTGAAGAAAACAAACTTTTTTCCCTGAGAACACTCATAAGAGAGAGGTGAAAACAAATTCTCCAGCACAGAAGTACTCTGAGGTTCAGTCATTTGAAGACCACAGTGCTTGCTTATAAATAGAATATTAAAACAAGCAAGAGCAATTTTCTCCTTTCGTCTTCCCTTATTGCCTAATTTTCCTCTCATACCATTTGCATAATGGATAAAAAGGCATCCATTATGCAAATGAATGATGGGGCTGTAAGGTTGCTGAAGCCACAAGGCTGGCTTCAGATGAAGAGAAGCTGCCACAAAGCCCTCCAGCAGCCACGTGCCAGCAGACTTGCTTCACTAGATTGGTTCCAAAAGACAGAGGAAAACCCACGAAGACTATAGGTCATTAACTTCCATTTGGTTTATTTTAAAAGGGCCACTACAGATACTTTTCTGAAAATCAGTACAAAATACGGATTGTTAGCATTAGAGTATGTACGTTTAACTTTACAGTATATATTTTAAATGGAAAAATGAGTACTATGTACAATTCTAACCATTTTAAGCATATGTTTTGCTTTAAAAGAAGAAGAAGCTGACCTTTGCAAAGTGGAATAAACCTCTGTTCTTCTAGCTTGAGATTTCCCTCATAACAGGTGCTCTAAGCAGTCTCCAAATGTTGCACAAACATTCCACAGGCATAAAAAGTTGTTTGAAATACCAGGATATTAGTGGATTTTCAAAAACTTCATGCTGTTAAATTGAGCTAAATTTATCTTTAGGAGGTATCAGCAAAACAGACATGTTATTTCTCTTGGAGTTGTAAACTGATTGAAACTTTAGAATAATATTTACTTTCTCATTCTACAAATACAATGAAAAATAATTGTAAGCAAAATTACTGGATGAATTGTCTTGTCTGAATAAATAATCAGAAAAGAATTTCAAAACTAACTTCAAAACATTTCCCCCAGATTCTTAGATTATAGCCTAGGGAGAAAAAGATGGAGGCTAAGAAAATAAAGTGACCTTTATTTCTAGCATGGATTCTTTGACAAACTTTGGCTTTTCCCAAATGACTTTTTTTCAGGAACTTTTAAAAAAAGTTATACTCATATGATATAGGCACACTTCAACATTTAGCATCTGACTCCCCCGTGTTACTTCAAGGGCATACAATTCTGATTCACCTTCAGTTGAAGAAAAAGCTGCATCCACTTACCTAAGCAACAGCAGCTGCAAAGAGCTATGTACAAAAATAATTTAAAGAAAAGATAAACCACAATATAAAAATATTAACAGGATAAAAGTCACAAAGAAGAAACAACACCTAATCAATAAGATGATGAATCTTCAATCAGGTGAAAAGAATACCATAAACATTACACATACCTAGTTTTAGAGCAGAAGGGGTTACTTCAATCTCCCCACCAATTGGTTTAAATGCAGCCAGTTGGGAAGCCACTTCTGTCTCAAAAGCATCTGGGCTCTGCCGTTCTGCAGGGTTTCCACTGGGGCTCTCAATCTTGTGGAGTGGTTCTTGTTCTTCAAACACAGCAATCAGCTACAAACAAATCCAACAACACTAATTAGTTTGTAGGACATGCATACCACACGGACACTATCTAGCTGAATGAGATCTTTATTTGGTTTCAAAGAAAATCGCCTCATCAAACTTAAAACGTTAATGTTACTATACCACAACTCTTAATTTTTCAATAATATTATGTCTATAAGCACTATGGTCAAGAAATAATACTGGTTTATTCATTTGTTTATTTTGTCTATTACTGAAAAAGAGAACCAATTTTGGCTCACTCTCTTAAAGGAATGAAATGGCTGCTTCCCCTTCCCACTACCCCACCTTCCCTAATATGCCTAAAAGGACTTCATTGTCTCTTTATTAAAGAGTGCTTCCAAAAATGAAAGTTGAATATGCGTTGAATAGACTTAAATAGTATAGGGAGGGTATTCCAGTCTCAGAGACCTAAAACACATTACAAGATCCCTAATTGTATCTGTCCCTGTAGATACACTCTACATACATATATACATACATACATTGCGTGTCTACTTATATACAATTTGTGCTTATCTTGTATAAATAGGTATCCCATTTTTGTACATGTCTTTAATTTTGTTCTTTTCCTTCATGATTGACTCTGTGTTGACTGGTTTAAGTCCAATGGAATGCTTAGTCCAATACAACTCAACTTCATTACTTTTAATCTAATTATATGTCAATTTTATTTTACGTGAGAAGTATGCTTTTCACCGTTAATATGAAAACTCTTAATTGTCCATTTCCAAGTCATTTTTTTCATTGAAATAAGGACAAGATATCTTTAAAAATTCAAGTAATCACACAGACACTACTGTATAGGCAGTGAGGACAGCTCTGCTGAAACTGCACTTTTGGCCAACAGACAGCACCAACATTCAGAAACTTCATGGGTTTCTCATCAGCTGATGTAGAAAAGTCCAAATGTGAGTACACGAGGCAGCTCAGGGACGCTACTGTCATTCCAAAAAATGCAATGTGTGTAAATGTAAAAACCGGTTGTACATCTTTAGATATTTTCTGTTCATTAAGTAAAACAAACCTACTTATGATTCAAGCATTTATTCAGGAAAGACACTCAAAGCCCCATTCATAGGGGAACACTGTTGGCGATAGTAATAATAACAGAAGTGCAGGGTTAACCAATCAAAACATCATAAATTTCAAGT
Organism: Papio anubis; assembly: GCF_008728515.1. Lineage (NCBI taxonomy): Eukaryota > Metazoa > Chordata > Mammalia > Primates > Cercopithecidae > Papio > Papio anubis. The sequence goes on along the minus strand of NC_044985.1, from coordinate 88,866,351 downwards.
TCGGTCTTTCAAAAGAAATGAATACAATTAGGGATATGCAAATTGGCCATTCAAAAATAATTTTCATAATTAACTACTCATTTCCAGTATGGAGACTTCTTTAATTGGAAAATCCAACAATCCTCTTGCCACAGAAAAGAAATGCTACTCCCAAGGCATTATTTTTAATTCTTGAAATTGAGCACATGCATTTTCTATTTGCAACTGGCAGCACTGATGAACTTATTTGAGATAAGACTTAAATAGATTAATAATGAAAGATTATCCTAGTATAAAAAGAATCAGTAGAACTATATCTTTCTCATCATCCAGCCAGAATGAGTTTAACACTTTAAATCTTGAAAAGGAAAATGAAATCAGTTTTTTAATATGGTGGATGTGTGATTTTCATCACTATTTCTGTTATATAATAACTTCAATTTTGTGTATTCATGAATTCTGACACATATTAGTAATGTTCATTTTAACATTTAACATACCTATCAACTAGGCAATGGCATATCATATTGGTACTATGAACAGCTTAGTGTAAGTTAAGAGTTTTATCTTACTCTTCTTTCATATGACATCCTTAACTCAGTATAACCCTCATGTACCTTAAATATTGGAAAAACAAGAAAAAATAGAACATCAACTAGAAGTATAATACAAAAACTTAAAAGTGATAACTCATAAAATAAATATTTTTTTCTTAAGATACTTTACTGTTTTCCACACATTTTATCCACACAAGTATACAGTGTATGCAGTAAGAATATTATACCTATTTATCAAATGGTAGAACAGAGTAGCTCTGAAATTTTGTTTCCCAAGGTCACTGACTAAATGGTAGCTAGTAGTGGAATCTAGTCTTTTAAATTTCCAATCCAGAGAAAGTATTTTCCTCTACTGTAGCTGTTTTCCAAAAAGAAAACTATAAAAAGAGAGGCTACACTGAAGAATGTCTGTAATTTGTCCATAAGGGTGTTATGCCCTAAAGAATGTGAACTCCACTTTTTGGAGACACAGGCAATACATCACTTTTCTTGAAGATTATAATAGCAAGACCTGATGCTCCCCAAATCTCATAAGCTCTTTGATTAAAATCAATTGCTGAGACTGTTTCCCAGTTAGCACCTAGTTATCCTGAATGGATGAAAAAGTCTCTACTCCTAGAAGAAGAGGACCAGCTGCTGATGTGTCACAGCTCTCACGGTTGCTTGCTGAACAGACTCTCTGCGTCCAGTGTTCATCTCAACATCTACAATATACACAGACTTACGCTTGTTTCAACATTGATAATTGGTTTGAATCATATGTTGCAGGTCCTTGTTAAATAGATTACTTCAGTCATCTGAACACCTACATTCCTGGGTAGCAGACTCCTCAGAAGACAGTGTTACAGAGACTCGTTAATTAACATAAACCACTCTTCTAGTCCCTCAACAGAAGGCATGCTGGTTTTTAAAGAATCCTGTGCATGGAAATGGCCTTCCCTCCTTGCCTTTAAACCCATTCAAAGTTATCTTTCCCACAGAGATGTGTTAAACATGAAAGAGGGAGTTCTATTTAAAAAGCTTTTGTGTTAAGGTTTCACTTAAACTTGTATGGCATGTGGGAGAACTTTCACTGACACGTCAGGGGCTGCAGTAACCTACACCCTACACAAAGTGCAAACCGGCAATGTTGGACTGGATGATACCTCTGCTGCCTTCTCTCTCCTTCTCGTCTGCCCTCCAGTCTCCTTCTATGATGCCAGTGTCCTCGTGCCACCTACTGCAGTGCTGGCATTTCCATGAGACCCCATAATCCAAAATGATCTGTTCACACGATCTTTACTTCCAGTCAAAACTCCTGTTCCCTCAAGACCTCTGTCAGTATTTAAGCATCTAATCCCCAGATAGACACAGGAAGGTCAGTCTATGAATATGCTACAAGTTCTCCCACCAAACAAACCAATGACTTTCTCAGGATCCACTTACCACAGGTCCCATCCCATGTTTTGCCTCCCCTCTGAAGCAAAAATTTGAAAGAGCTGTCTACACAGCAGTTTCCAATATCTCTCCTCCCATTCTTTAATGAAGCCACTCTAGTCAGGCTCTCACCCCTCAACTCCACTGAAACTGTTCTTATCAAGATCAAAAACAGTCTCTAGATTCCTAAATCTAAAGGGGCTTCTCTGGCTTCACTTCAGGACACAGGTGATCACTGCCTTCTCAAAGTACCTTCTGCACTTGGATTCCAGGGTACCAGTCTCTTGGTTTACGCTTATTTCTCTGGGCCCTCCATCAAGTTTTCTTTTGTTTTTTCTTCTTCTTCTTCTGGATTTGGTCTCCAAAAATGTTGAAGAGCATATGTCTAAATTTGTTTAGTGATATTATCTGTTTCACGGGTTAATATAACTCTATAGGCTGATAAATTCAAAATTTTAAGTGGTGCAACCCAGCCCTTCTGTAACTCCAGGCTCATTTCCTAATCTAACAAGTCAAAAATGGTAAAAGTGACCTTCCAAAGCTCTTTCCACAGTTCTTTACATCCCAATTAATGGTAATTCATCCTTCTAAGTTGCTCAGGTCAAACACCTTGCAGCAATCCTTCAACTCTCTCTCCCTCCCCTCTCCCTCTGTCTCTCATACATACACTCTATTTGACCACTTCTCACGACCTCCACTGTCAACAATTTGGACCCAGCTACTATGTGTTTCTTAACAGCCTCCTGACTAGTCCCCTTGTTTCTACTCACTGCCTCTTCCCCCTGCGCGCAACACAGCAGCCAGACCGACCTTGCTAACATGAATTGGATCATGTGTCTCCTCTGAGGAGACTCCTGTAATACTTACCCACCTCACTTTAAGAAAAGTCTAAGTCTCTGCAATGGCCCATATGATCACTTGCTCTTATTTCTGACCACGTGTTCTACTGATCCCACCCCTTGTTTTCAGTACTCCATCCAGCTGCCCAGCTGCACTATTGTCTTTACACCCCCCTCAGGGTCCTTGCATTTTCTGTTCTCTCTGCCACAAACAGTCTTCCACCAGACACCTGCAAGGCTTGTTCCTCGATCTTTCAGATCTTTAATCAAATGCCAGGCTTTCTGTGGCTACACTAAATTGCAGCATCTTCATTACTCCCTGTATTCCCCTCCTTTGTTTTACTTTATATCATGTGTATCATCCTGTCAGCACCACGGCTCTTCTTATTTTATCGCCGGTCTCCGCACCTCACTAGAATGTAAGCTCCATGAGAACCCTGAGTTTGTTGTTGATTGTGTATCCCCATTGGCTCGAAGAGTGAATACACCATCATAGGTGCTCGATATATATTTGCTGAAAAAAATCAGTGAAATATGAGGGAAAACAGATACTAAAATCTAATAGAGCCACAAAAGATACCTAGATTTTTCATGTGTTTATAGAACATTCAATTTTTTTAATTAAATGAATGTGTATAAATGATCCATGTTTAATCTTAAGATGCTCGGGGTATCATCATCATCATTATTGTTGGTTTGGCTTTGGAAATTATGGCAGATAAATTCCTCCTTTTTTATTCAACACTGGGGGAAATTGCTTCTGCCCCATCATACTCCAAAAATGGAGATTATCTATCTTCTCTTTCCTTTTCAGGCTCACTTTCAAAAGGGGGAGTCAGCCCATTTGGTCACTGGATGAAGCAGGATGCAGGCTGAATGGAGAGGTGGTGGGGTTCACAATCTGTCCCAGGCACTCCCTCACCCAGCTATCTGCCAATACACCACTTTATCTATTGTGAAGCTTTTTAAAAGTGTCCCTTAAAGTAGCTTAAGGACAAATGTGAATAAAACTCCAGAGCAAGTGGAGACACAGCCTGAAGAGGTATGTCATAAGCTCAACACTGAAGTGCCCAACTTTATTTTCAAAGTCATGAAAATTTCACATTTTAGACCCTACCAGCTTTCTGTACTTCTTTTCAATATGAAAAGATTGTATGATTAAGGCAACAAGAAAGTGAGATGTTTATCTCATGATTTGGGTACCCCTGTTTGAGAGAAAGAGGTGTAGTGTATTTCTCAGGAACACATCTACCTTCTAAACAGGATTTAGGAAAACACATGGAAATAAATAAATTAACACGGTATGTGTGAATTACTTTCAATAACTAGATATTAATTGCCAAGGCTAACTGGTGTTCCGAATTCAAAGATTAGGCACTAGCTTCGTTAAGTGTATGCATTTACCCCTGCGTTACCCACGGGTGATCTGAAAGGAACATCTGAAACTAGGATTCTCCTAGAAAAAAAGTGATATCCATAAACCTTATTTTAGAAAGTCATTCCATATTTTTCTCATTCCTTTACCTTGTAAAGGTAAAAAGAATAGAAAAGTCAACAAGAACAACAAAGAAACACTTTCACACTGTTGGTGGGAATGTAAATTAGTTAAGCCATTGTGGAAGACAGTGTGGCAATTCCTCAAGGATCTAGAACCAGAAATACCATCTGACCCAGCAATGCCATTACTGGGTATATACCCACAGGAATATAAATCATTCTTCTATAAAGACACATGCACACACATGTTTAACGCAGCACTATTTACAATAGTAGAGACTTGGAACCAACCCAAATGCCCATCAATGATAGACTGGATAAAGAAAATGTGGCACATATACACCATGGAATACTATGCAGCCATAAAAGAGAATGAGTTCATATCCTTTGCAGGAACGTGGATGAAGCTGGAAACCATCATCCTCAGCAAACTAACATAGAAACAGAAAACCAAACACCACATGTTCTCACTCGTAAGTGGGAGCTGAACAATGAGAACACATGGACACAAGGAGGGGGAACATCATACACCGGGGACTGTTGGGGGGTGGGGGGAAAGGGGAGGGAGGGCATCAGGACAAATACCGAATGCACGTGGAGCTAAAAGCCTAGATGATGGGTTGATAGGTGTAGCAAACCACCATGGCACATGTATACCTATGTAACAAACCTGCATGTTCTGCACATGTATCCCAGAACTTAAAGTAAAATAAAATAAAATAAAATAATTTAAAAAGAACTTTGGATAATTTACAACATCCATGACCCTGAATAACAGATCTGATCAAAAGAGCCATGTACTCTGCAATTTCACTCCATCAATATCCCTTCCAGGACTCAGATCTGTTTTTATTCTAAAACACTAAGGTTATTATGATCAATATCACTAGTAAAGATATGTGTGAACATGTGAGTATTTTAGGGAGTGAGAAGGAATGGGGTAGAATACTAACTTCCTTGATATATCCCTAACATGCCCAAATGCTGAGCATAGAGGCTGGCACACAAGGTTAAATTGAATTTCTTTTCCTACCATAGCTATCATTCTCTGGCTTCCAGACTGAGTCCCACTTGACTTGTTTATCTCTATTCTGCTTTTACTTTGTTGTTTCTCTTTAATCTCTTCATCACAGGACTGACAGAGGAACACAAAAAGTACCAAGATCAAACACAACCAATAGGTAATTTCTGCTTTTCTTTTATTCTTGTTCTTCATCATACAAGAACACACAACCCTTAGACAATACAGTACTGTACCACTCTTCTGCCTAGCAGTACACGGTTTGTGCTGTCTGGTCTTTGCCGACCATAACTTGAAGCAATATACCAATGCCTTCAGCTTCTATGCCGACAAGTAAATATTTTAACAATAAATGCCATGAAGAACATTTATTGCAGAGTCTCTCAATATTCATGGTGTGGTTTATTCTGTTGCCAACCTGTAGCATTCTGTCATTTTTATAGCCTGAATTTTTATAATCTGATGCTATTATCTTTCGCCTATGTAGAAAATAAAAAAGAATCATCCAAATGCTACAGAGTACAATAAACTGTATTTATAATGGCATTTTTATTAGTGATTACACTGAGAAATATGTGGCTCTATTTTAATTACATGTCAAGTGAACTAATGTAGTACTAAGAAAGGCTCATTTGCCACATTGAGTTCTTTGGGTTAAATTGTTGAACTAAACAATGTATTGATATTTTTTACTGTTTCCTACGTATTCCGTGTTACCAACTATCAAGTTAAATTAAAAGACAGAAAAAAAAAAACCCAGTATCCTATAAAATAAAATTGGAATCATTTGTCTCAAATCTTAATAAACACAATTAAATCTAAGTAAGACTGTGAAATTACAACAATTTCACAAGTAGAGAAAAACACATTATCACCTTTGGGAAGGGAATGAAACTGCAGAATTTCATTTAAATGTATGCATCTGCTTGTAACTACATAACAATAGGCTATGTGAGCTGATTTTTATGCCACTTTAAACAAAGGTTTCAAAGTATGGTCTCTTCCTTCATAGGATTTTGACAGCTAGCTAAAAGCATTTAATCCAGATTTTAAAAATTAGCAGGCCCACATTAGCATCTTCATCAGATGCAAGCATCAGCTCTAGCATCATCAAAGCAGGGACATAACAGCTCTGATTCTCAGACAGTTCAACTGACAGTCAGTAAATGAGATAAACCTATTTTCATTTCCTCCCCAAACTGAAAATCCGTAACAGGAACCTTTATAAACTTTACAGCTTTAAGCATTATTCTGAAGAAAATAACATGATTTATTCAACTGTACTGAAAACCCCATTTATCCTGATCACTTTTTAAAGACGCATCTGCTTGAATTGTCCCATAATAACAAAAATATGCCCTATTAAATAACCACCCATATTTCAGTCAAATATACATTTACTTCTTTTAAATTATGTAGTATGTTCCTAAAGAAGGCAGATACACATTAAACCCATCTTATATTGAATCACATTTTCTTCTCTGACTTGAATTAAAATTTCAAAGATGATATGTTATCCCTTGACAAGTTGAAGAAAATTTTGAATTTGTGTCTGCTGTATTATTTACTTTCTTTAGGGATAATCACTCACTATTCATTAAACAACACTCACAGCTCACATCTAATATACAAAGGGGAGGCCTGAGGAGCCCTTGTCTCTGTGCCCTTCACCATCTCTAGCAGTGGTAGGGCAAAGGGTGTCATGGAGGTCAAGTGGCATCCATAAAGCCCTTCTCCTAGAGATATCTAGAGATTAACTATGGAAAAAGCAAGTCAGAACAAAGCAGGGAGAAGTTTCAAGCATCACAGAATAACATGAACGTCAGAAAGTTTAAAAACTCAATATACCTGCCTTGTCAATAACATTCTTGCTTCCCATGAATCGCACATAATTAAAAAAAAACAAAAACAAAACAGACACATGCAAAGGTGGAAGATAAAATACTTGAGTTAAACTGTCTGGAAAATTCTCAAAGATGATCCCAATTTACTAGGTGGCCTCACTAGCCATTTCCCCAATGTATCACTAGCTACATAGACTAATTCTTTCCAATCTCAAGGGCTTTGAAAATCTTAGGAGGAAATGAAGACACAAGACAAGCTGGGATATTTAAAATGCGTGGACACACATATACACTAACACACACACACACACACACACACACACACACAAGTAGTTTTTCTTCAAGTTAATCTTAACTAAATTATATACATCTTACCTGCATTTTTTAAAGAATATTCTATTTGAAGCAAGTATATCCAACACTAGAAGACATAAAATAGTATATGGAAAATATTTCTAAATTATAAAGCACTACATATATTTACAATATTGTAACATCCATATTCAATATTATTTAACTAGCTCCATTTCATTTTCCTTCCTTCCCTACAACTTCTACTCTCTAACCAAACCAAAGATAGAATCGTCTCAGAAACATACTCTTCGGCAATCTCTCAGCCAAAGCATAAAGCTGCCACTGCTATCCATAGGTATGTCAAGAAATCCTTGAAGGCAATAACTTATTGGAACCTAAGGCTGGTTTATTTCTGCAAAGATCATTCTCCAACAATTAAATACGCCCAAGGAGCATGGCAAGGGCCTGGGTGTGCTTCTGACTTCCAATCTGGCCCCCTGACATTTAACCATAACACTATTGCCAAAGTGGTCTTTTCAGCATACAGATCTGGGTGTGGTCTTGGCCCAGCTTCAAGTTCTTCATCATACATTGTCAAGACTTTCGAAATAAAGTTTAAGTCTGCCATAATTATCTGCACCAGGCTCCCCAGTATCCCACAGTGCTACATCCATGACTGTATCATCACCTGTCACATAGCAGGAGGGTCTTTGGTATACTTGTCCCTACCTATATGTCAACAGTAAGCTACTTGAAACTATGGGTCACATCATTAAAAATATTTATCAAATACTTATATAGCCCTTACTATGTGCTAGGCACCATATTAAGTGCTGAAATGTATTATTTTGTTTCATACTCATAAGAAATCCTACGATAAATCCACTGTTATTCCCATTTTACAGATGAAAAAACTGAAGTACAACTGACTTTATATTCCAAGCTCCAAGTACGTTACTTGGCACGTGGGAAAAAATTCCTTAGGTAAATGAATGATCTACATTTTCTGCTATATCCAAACAGGAGAACAAAGCCTCTGTCATATGGATATCTTTACTTCAGTGTGAACACCATCTCCCTAACTCCTGACTTTTCCATCCTGTTAGGGATAAAGGTCATCTTCATGCCACATACATTCCTATGCACAGCAAAATAGCTTCTGTCCATCTGTGAGGTTCAATGTAAAATTGCATTTAACAATTGCCACATCTAAAATCTACTTAGTAATATTATGATTCCAACTTTGTCTCCTGGTGGACTACATATACGTATTTGATTTTCTTCCAGACGAATTATTTTGAAATTGTAAAACAAATTTGTGCATTAACATACCTAGTTTTGAAACAAACACAACTGTACAGTGTTCTCCACGATGGCTGACTGTTAGAAGAACGCTGCTTATTTGTACTAATGACTGCAATCCAGGGTGTATTGCTTAATTTTGTGGATTAATGAGTAAGCAATCAAATGTGATTTTAAGTCATGAATATAACAAACATACTATTCATTTATTTTGACAAGTATTTTAATTTATGAGACTTGGCTACAAATAGAGCAGACTATTTTGTAAAAGAACTTTTCTGCTTTTAAGACAACTCAACAGCTCTCAGATAATAAACCTCTGCAGAGAATGGTGACAAAGCCACCACCTTCTAAAGACAGATCAAGAACTGACAGGTTGATAGAAAAAAACAATATCTTACTATATCATTAAACATTTCAAAGAGATAGATTTTGCATATACTTGAGCTATATGAGTATCTTTAGGGTTTGCAAACCACACTGAATGTTTTGACTAAACTAGGTCAGTGCTGGTCAGAGGATATGCAGTGGGCATAATTGTCCCCTGGCCTGCCACCTTGATAGCCTATTACACAAGTTTTGGCAGCTTCATATGTCCTGGGGTGGCCTCATATTCCAGGCCAGAGATCCCCCAAGGCCAGGTAAGGTAGCGAGTGGACTGCAAATATGGAGAAGGTCACAACCCCCTGAAAATTAGCTGGTGATTAATTGGTACTACATTTCACCAGACTGGTTAGGGAACTGACTCTTTAGCATGAACACATTTAGCAAATTGGCCTACGCTCCCGCTGATTGACCTCATGACAGGTCCAATGATGTTCTACCTTCTCCAGCATTTCATGACAGCTGAGCAACTGGTGGAGACTACAGAAAGGTCAGCATACAGCCTGATTGAAGGATGAGGAAGCACTTCTCTTAAATATTCCATTTAGACTCCCCTGTCATGGATGACAAGGCTTCAAAGCCGATATTTAAAAAAATTAACACTGAAACTGCAGGTAGGTTTAGCTGCTGAACTCCTTCTGTCTGAGTGGAAGTGCTAACCTTTTCCTTTAGCTTTTAATTGCTCTATATCTCCTTAACTAGTGATAATATGGCCAACCCTGATGGGATAGGTGTTGACTTTGGGAGCATCTAAATGTCAAGATTTATAATTATGATTGTGGGTATATTAAACCAACATAGAATGATGCCTCACTAATTGGGGTCTGAAGACAAGAAAGCTGGGGTCCTTGCTCCTTCCTCACTGTTATAAGTGGTGTGGTACCTCTTTTCTAGAAATAGTTGACATTCTGGGTCTTATCTCTAATTGTAGACAGTCTTTGTGAGTTAGTTTTAAATTTATAAATTTAGCACAAAAGGCCTTCCAAAAGCACCTAAAATATAAGCACATAAAACTATGACTTGTTCATAAATCAAAAATTGAAATATATTGAGCATACTTATGGCAAATAATGGAACACAAGTTTTGAAATTAGGACTGGACCCAAAAATCCAGGTTGCTGTGACCATTGGCAATACTGGGTTTCCAAAGTCAGTCCTCAACCTAATACTCCCAGACCTAACGGCCACTTTTGTACTTTACTACTTTTGGTGTTTATGGTTTCCAAGCAAAAACTGTAGGGGCAAGATGTGAGGATTATAAACTCCCCCAGATCCCTCCAGCAAATTGTGTCTGTAGTGTGTCTGTGTGTTAGAGAGAGGAAAAAATGAACAAAACTTCAAAAGGATTAAACTTTGGTGCTTTCCCTCCAGTCTTCTCTCTCTCTCTCTCTCTCTCTCTCTCTCTGTATGTTAACAAATATATGTCAATTCACAATGCCTAACACACAATTTTGTTTCTGATATTTTCAGTGACTATTTTTCTTAAGAGCAACTTTCTCTAATTGTAATCCATAAAGACAAATAAAGAAAATTCATATGGTTGAATAATATTTCATAGTATATTCAGCCATCTGGTAAATGGTGTAGCATTCTCCCGTTCCACACATACGAAAGTATAGGCTGTCTTTGCATAGTCCCAATACTGTTATTTCTAATCATTACTAATTTTACATATAAAATTATATCCTGTTTAAACTTCAATTATTACTAGTGATATTGACACATTCTCTCTCTCTCTCTCTCTCTCTCTCTCTCTCCATACCTTTTGTTTTTTTTCAGACTGAGTCTCACACTGTCGCCCAGGCTAGAGTACAGTGGCCGGCTCACTGCAAGCTCCACCTCCCGGGTTCATGCCATTCTCCTGCCTCAGCCTCCCAAGTAGCTGGGACTACAGGCGCCCGCCACCACGCCTGGGCTAATTTTTTGTAGTTTTAGTAGAGACAGGGTTTCACCATGTTAACCAGGATGGTCTCGATCTCCTGACCTCGTGATCCACCCGCGTCGGCCTCCCAAAGTGCTGGGATTACAGGTGTGAGCCACCGCACCCGGCCATGATATTGACAATATTTTTATGAGCTATTTTTACTTCTCCAGTAAAGTGTCTGTTCATACTCTGCCCTTCTTTTTCACTTTGTTTTTAGTGTTTCTTATTAACATGTATAAGTACTTTTTATTTTAAATATATTGAAGTTGTCTTATTCTTGCAAATTTATTTTTTGCCAGTTTACCTTTCAATTTTGTTTACGATGTAAAATTTTTCATTACATGGTATTCCATTCACTTAAAATCCCTATTAAATCTTCAAAGCTCCCTTGTAAATAGGCACTCACCTGGAACCAGTAATATTTTATGATGGGTAAGTAGTAAAACAATGTTGGTTTCATTTAATTTACTACTTTGATAGTCCCTTAAGAGAGAGCAGGTGGGAAGTGTTTTGATTGATGGGCCTTTGGTTTTTAAATCACACATTCATATCCTAAACAAATACAGATAGGTAAAAGCTATTACAATAAAAACATGCACAAATAATATTTTAACATTTCTATGATTGCATAATCCAAGTGTCTATCATTATTTCCTGCAAATTCTTTATGTTGAAATTTCATATCATATGTCCATTACTAACACGGGGTAAATCTACTCACAAAACTCATTTTAAAAACTTTTATGTGCTTAAAGACTCTAAGCTTCTATTAGTTACTTTTCTTGTTCCCCAGAAAAAATAACATTTTATGTATGTTAGCCTTTCTTCTACAATCCCCCACTATCCGGTCATCAATCATCGTTGCTGCTTTCCTGTAAACTACCTCCTTGTTCTTCAAATTGCCAAGGATTAAAAACTCTAGAAAGGGTCTGACCAGTGATAGTGATGGGTTAAAAATTTAAAAAGCATGTGTCTGTGAGCATGTGTCCTTGACTCTCACCGAAGTCCTCTTTTCATTGTTTCTTGAACAGCATATTTGCCAGGATTCAGCTGGTTTATCACCCTAATGACTGCTTGCTTTGTAACCACAATTCTCTATACTACCAAAATGGTTTTGGTTCTATTATCATCCAGTTGGCTCTGACAATCCCACCCTCATGTAAATTTCAAACTTAATATTTATTTCATCGACATATAGGTAATATACGAAATACTTCTCAAAAAATTAGGAAACATGGGTTCTCTCAGAGAGTTCATCTATTAAATAAGTAATGGTCCAATTATAAATACACAAAGTGAACTTAAAAATAGGGACGCAGAACAGTATTTAAATGACTATACAAACAGGCTAAAGAAGTGGTGTTTCAAGAGTCAGGAGAATGGTGTCAGAGGTATATTTGCTGGCAGGACGATTTTAGGTACTGTCCAGTTGCAGGGATCCACTGGATTAAGGAACAAACCTGAAGTCCCAGTAACAGAGATCTACTTACTATGAAACAGCTGACAGACACATGAAAAATTGTGACATGGTATCATCAAATTCATGAATCTAGGACCGAGTACGCAACTTCTGGGGCCCAATGTACAATGAAAATGTGTAGACCTTGTTCTAAAAATGTTAAGAACTTCAACATTAAAGGATTAAACCAAGCATGGGCTTCTCATAAGCATGGAACCCTGAGGTCATGTGCATAGAAAGTTGGCCCTGCTTGAATTATATGACTCTCCATGCTTATTTTGGTTTCATATTTCCCAAGCAATCTCTGTAATTTGACTTCTTCCCTCAATTGCCCAGCAAGGAGAAGATACGCTGGCTAGAAATTATAAAATATCTAGTCCCCTTAATAGGTTTTATACACCTTATAGTCCCAGTGAACCTTGCTAGTTGAAATCAGAATGCTTGAATCAAAAAATTCCAGAGCAGTGAGAAGACAGAGTTCTATGCTTGGACCCCAGATGTGGTTTAACAAACAAACAAACAAAACGGTTTCAGTATTTAGTGCCTAGGAGATCTCTTCTGCAATCTCCCAAATCTTTGAGGAGTCTCCCATTTGAACATCTAGTTCATATTTCTTCACTGAAAATACAGTACTAGCTTAGAAGACAGTTTAAGTCAAAGGTAAATGAAGAGATGTCTTGTTTCATTTAAATACAAAATAACTGAAGAACAGGTTATTTTCCATTGATTTCCAGGAAAACATCTCAGTTTCTTTCCAAGGTCTCCCAAGGCCCCCATAAATGGCCTGGAACTGAATGCAGCCTCCTCTCCCTGCATGCACTCAGCTGTGTTCTTCAACACTGGCCTCCTCCCACCCCACATGCCCTTGCGTCTACTGGTACTCTTCCTTAGAATCCTTCATGGTTGGGAACCCAGACTCTGCAGTCACACTGACTCAGTTCAAATCTGGGCTCACACCACTTTCTAAATGTAGGGAAGTTATTTAGCTTCTCTGAGCTTCAATGTCTTCATCTATACAATAAGGAAAAGTATAGCAGTTAACATTTATTGAATGTTTACCATATTCAAAGCAGATAGTATCAGACTGTATTATCTCACCTATTTCTCCTACTAGTGCCTGGAGGAAGTTCCTATCAATATATTCAAAATGGGGGGGGGGGTAGGTTACGTTTACATGACCAGTAAGTGATAAAACCAGGACTAGAAGCCATCAGTCAAACATCAGCACCTTCGCATTATTCTGTGCCTATCTCTCAAGTTGTCGTATAACATGAGATATGACTTTGCATAGTGCTTGGACACAAAGGAATTGCTCCTTTAATGCTAGCTATTATTGTAATCATCACTATCATTATTGATCAAAAGTCTTATTCATCCTTTAAGACCCAACTTAATTTGTATCTTGGAAAGTATCTTGTATCTAGAGAGTGCTTAATAAGTGGGCATCTAATGAATAAATTTATCATACTATGTTCTAATTAGAAATAATCAAAGTTACCTTTAAGAGACGAAGCAACTCCCAACCCAGGCCAATAGGTGACTGAATATTTGACTAATAAGATAGACTTGATTTATAAAACTTAAATAAACTAACATCTCAAAAATTTTCCAGCAGAATGTGTATACATTTTCAACAAATTTATAAAATGTATTTTTAAATAAAAAATGCTATTAGGAGGCATATCACCATGTCAGATGATAACTATCACACAAAAAACTAAAAGGAAAACAAAGGCTGAGCACTGTGGCTTATGCCTGCAACCCCAGAACTTCAGGAGGCTGAGGTAGGAGGTCTACTTGAGCCCAGGAGTTTGAGACTAGCCTGGGCAACATGGCAAGACCCCATCTCTACAGGAAATTTTAAAAAATTAGCCAGGTGTGGTGGTGTGTTCCTGTGGTCCCAGCTACTTGGGAGGCTGAGGCAAGAGGATCACTTGAGCCCAGGAGGTCAAGGCTGCAGTGAGCTGTGTTTGTGCCACTGGACTCCAGCCTGGATGACAGAGAGAGACCCTGTCTCAAAAAAAAAAAAAAAAAAAAAAAAGGAAAGAAAGAAAGAGAAAAAGAAAGAAAGACAAATATACTGGTTTAATTGCAAGGAGCAGAAAAACAAAAAGACACCAGTTAGAGCATAATATCCATCCCACATTTTGTATCCAGAGTTTCTACCCGTGGGATATTGATACTGGGGTTAAGAGAAATAAGTCCCATTTCCATAGAAACACAGAATAGTCTGCCATGGAAATATATCTCCAAATGTAATCTGTTTTCAATAGTTTTATCTCATAATAACATCTCTGGAGTATGGGGAAGTACAGACGCTAGCCATGCTGTGGTATCCTTTCATGCAAGTTTCATGACTGGAAATGCTACACAGCATTTTCTCAGAAAGTACTCTAGAAAACCAGTACACTTCATCAACTTTAGTTCAGAAGGTCTCTATTCCTATAATTTACTTTGTTTTTATAGGGAAAAAAAGACTTGGGAAGGTTCCTGTAAGACGTGGAAAAACACCATTATCTGTCAAGGATAAACATGTTTTCTTCCCCAAACCCTTGAAGTCAGTGAAAATGGTTTCATACAGTGAATCACCAAAAGAAAAAGCCCTATTTTTATTGGACTAAGACAAATAATTTCTATGAATCAAGAGGGAAAATGGAAAGTGAGTGCGGACAACCAGTGGTGAACATCTGATATTGCACTTAGAAAACCCTGTAAGATAAACACCGGGGAACTGGAGAAGAGTCTGGTGGAACAATAGGTTCCTTTTTTTGTTTTAATGCTCATGTTCAGTCTCTGTGTGCTGGAGAAAAATTGTTTTAAATGTGTTCAGAACTGGAACCTTTTTGGCAAAGGTGAACCCATTTATCTAGTCAAATCTAAACGGAAGTCTCAAGTAAGTGCTCCATGTAACATGCAAATTATTCTCAACTGATGTAGCTAAACTTGACAAATGTATGTCCAAAATCACACAGCTTCAATGTCTTGCTTCTAGCTTAACGGGAGAAAACATCATTTATTTGTAGCTGCCAAATACTATATTCTCACTAATTTAATAAGCAGCCACCATTTTCTCTGCCTTTGAAAATTTATGTTGGTCTTTGGACAGGTCTGGCTGCCTTTTTAAATCTAGTGGTCTGTGACCATGGAAGGTTTTAGCCAAAGGGAAAATGACTCCATAAATTCTCAGAGGCTGTCTCACATTAATTTATAGTTTGAAGGCTCCAAGACCATATGAAAAGCCTTTAAACAAGAAAAATCAACACATACCAACACATATGTATTGGAAGTCATCCTACCTTACAACAGGAAGTATTCCTGAGTTTTTAGAAAGCAAAGCATGTGCAAACATAGTAAGATACAGACTTGGTAACACCTGTAGAGACCTGCGACTTAATTATTAAAAAATCTGGTCACATTACATCATGAAGCACATTAGTGCACAAAGTAGTTTTTGGTGCAAAATTATGACATTTCTGCTCTTGAATTTTGCAAACAATAGACCTATTCATCATGTCATTACTGGAAAGCAAATTAAGTTGCTTTAGAGGATGACATGTCACTTTCCTTTAGAACTCATGGTAGATCTCTTTAAATCAACAAAGGTGTTATTTCATAACCTCTTAAACTTATCTTGCATGTAAAATGCATGGAAAGAATCTTCAGACTATAGATAAGCCATCTATTTAAATAAAATAACTAAGGCCTGGAAAAATTCAATGAATTTCTAGAGACAGGTGGCTAGTTAATAAGAAAACAAGGAAAATACTTTAGCCAAAGGCTAAGAAGGGGAGGGGAGGGGAGGAAAATACTTTAGCCAAAGGCTAAGAAGGGGAGGGGAGGGGAGGGGAGGGGAGGGGATACCTTGAAGACAGGTCTAGAGTTGTCCTAGGTACTGCAGTTCCCACTATTCTGGCTTGGTATACACCCAACATACTGTACTTTTTTACTTTCTTAGCTCCTAAAATTATTTAATATGAGACTCCTGGACTCCTGCCCTATGTTTAACTAGAGTATGTAGAGTTCTTTCCACTCTATAGTTACTCCATGAATAAAATGTCATTGACAAAATGAGACGAGGCTCTGAAATTCTCAAAAAGACTGTAAATTCATTATCATTTGTAAAATAAGTGATACTCTCTATAGACATAATTCCCTTAAGCCAACTGTTTGGCATCACTAGCAAAACACATATGCAGAGCACAGCCTCTGTCATGGTTAATGTTATGTGGTAATTTGAGCCACAGGGTGCCCAGATATTCAGTTAAATCTTATTTCTGGGTGTGCTAGGAGGGTGTTTCTGGAGGAGATTAACATTTGAGTCAGTATCTGAGTAAAGCAGATTGCCCTTCCCAAAATGGGTGGGCCTCATCCAACCCACTGAAGGCCTGACTAGAAATAAAAAGACTGAGTAAGAAAGAATCTGTCTTTGCTGCCTGACTGCATGAGCTGAACATTTTGGTGTTCTGTTTTTGTTTTTGTTTTTCCAGCCTTCAGATAGGGACCGGAACATGAGCTCTTCTTGGGTCTTCAGGTTGCTGGCTTCTGGACTGTACTTTATACTGTCAGATCTCCTGGTACTCAGGCTATCTGACCAGGACTGGAATCATATGTCAGCTCTTCTAGGTCTCTAACTTCCTGGCTACAGATCTTAGGTCTTCTCCATTTCCCTAATCATGTGAGCCAATTCCTTATTATTTATCTATCTACACATGCACAAGCCTAGTGGTTCAGTTTCTCTACAGGACCCTGATAGTACATCCTCTTTACCCAGAGGTCAAGCAACTGGCAAAATCCAAGCATTAAAACAAGGTCTAAGACCTAGAAGCAAAATAAATCCCCTCAGTGTTCCCTACAATTACATAGAACTTGTAAGATGGTCAATCATGGAATCTCCACGCTAGAGTTGATTAATAGAAAAAATGGAAAGAAAGGTAAGACTTCACAGATTTAAAACAGAAAAAGCGGAGCTAAAAGGAAACAGAGAAAAATTAAAAGCAGATACAGAACTATGTATCCCAGCCTTGACTGTGCCTCAATGACTGAGGAAGGATTAAAATGTGTTTAGTAGCCCTGGATGAGAAACTAGATGAAGTACTTCGATTCCTACAGCCAAGAGACACATCTTCAGTGCCTGTAACAGGCCAAGCACTGTGTTAAGAACTGAGCATATAGCTCCTTATTTCAAGAACCTATCAATTCAGGAACAGCAAGGGCAGATGAATATGCAAGTCAATATAAATATTGTAACGTGTGATGAAATAGTTGGATGAGCAAAATACCAGGCCAGAAAAGCAAGAGGAAAGATTCATTGTACATTTGCAGGGAAGCTGTTAAGCAAGGTATAGAGGGGAAGAGGACATTTAAGCTGGTCCTAATTAGTGTGATTTCACCGGACAATGGGATTGAGAAGTCCTTCAAGGCAGAAGAAACAATATACACAAACACATGGGAGCACGAAATCGCAAATTCACTATTTGCAAAAAGCCAATCAACGAGCAGGATGTGTTTTGAGTGTAGGTCTCTGGAGGTTGACAGGAAAAGAAATACAGGAATTAAGGCTAAACTGAAAGGTTAGAGACAGAAAGCAAAGGACCTTGAACGTCTTGCCCAGAGATATTTTTCCCAATATTTGTACTGGGTTTTATGACCTATAATTTGTGCTTGTGTTTGTTAGACCCTCCATCCTCATAACAACCCTATGAAGAAGGCCACTGAAACTAACCCCAATAAAATTTTATAAAATCAATTAAGGGAAGAAAACATTCAACTAGGCTTGCAGCACAATCAGAAGCATTCATGAAGCCCACTTGCCCTTTGGCTCATTTCTTTGTAGCTGGTCGCTGCTTACCACTCCAGAATAACATAGCCCTTGTTACAAGAGTGTGTTCCTTTTCTGTTCTATAGATAAGATCTAAGACATTGTGAGATGAGAAGCTTTCCCTTTGAGGAGTTTCTCCTTCAGGTTCTGCACAGCAATAAAACTACCCATGCCAGCTGGTCTGGAGCGCCCAGCAAGGAGTTGACTTATACATGAACACAGTTTCTATATCCTAGTGATTTCATCCCCCTGACCTGAACCAATGACCCCAATTTGCTAGTCCATCACCCTCCATGATCCCCTTAGGAACCGAGAACCCCTCAGGAAAACAAATTTAAGGTTTGAAGATTATTCCCGTCTCCATGCTCGATGGCCTTGCCATTATTAAGCTCCTTCTCTGCTGCAAACCCTGCTGACTCAGTGTATTGGTCTGTTGCTGCACAACGGACATATGAACCCAATGGTACTGTAACACTACCTTAAATCTTTTTCTGACAATAAGATTTTATGTAAACAGACACACTATGCAAAAATGGTATGTAATGTACAGATCTCCCTCATTGTCCCCATCCCAGGATATTCCCAACAGAAGATTAAAATACAGTTTGGGTACTTGGAATTTGAGTTATCTGATGAATGCACTTTGTGCAATTTTTTCTCTCACTCCCCTAAATTTGTGGGCCATGGAAGTGTTACTCTAATATAGGCCCTGTGAGGTAAGCTGGAGAGAAAAAGAAAGGGAGAAGGCCATGGTGGAGGAAGAAAGAGTGAGGGCAAGTGGGTAGTCTTAATCAGGTGAGGTCAGGTACAATTAGAACAAAATCACCCCGTCAGCAACCAAAATAGTGCTTTTCTAAAATTTAGAAAACTCACTATTTTTAAGTTAAAAGTAACTGATTATAAAATATCAACACTGGATTAAATAGCTGCATTATTAAAATATAAAATTATAAAATAGCTGATTAGATGATGGGCTGATTAGTTATGCACCTTGCCTTGACCACATGCCTAAGAACACCAGGCTGAATGGGATCCCTTTCCTCAGACAGGACTTTCACAAAGAAATGGAGATGGCCCCAGACGCTTTCATGCCTGTGGAAAGCCAGCCAGGGGAAGCTGCCAGCTTGCAGTTTGATGGATTGCTATTTACCAAAGGGTGCATCTCCTTGCCTTCTCAGGTATCCTAGCGGGAGCTGGGGGACAGAAGCCATTGACAGGAGGCCCCCAAGAGTCATCTCTTACCCTCTACAGCTCAGCTCCCTCTCTCTGCCTTATAGGTCTCCAAGGAGCCTCCAGCTGTTGAAGCCGCCTCATCTCAGAGGACCACTTTAAAAATGTGTCCTGCTTTCTCCCTTTCCCCATGTACATTTCTTTACAAGACTAATGTATTAAAGTTAGGTGGCTGTTTCTTGTTTAAGTGGTACTTCATTTTGAATTTGTGCCACCAGTTTCTTTCATTCTTTCTGGAGTGTTCAGATTATCTTCTCTTGTCTATTTTTCTTCTTCTTCCTTTTTAAATCTTTGTTTGTAAAGCATTTGAGTTGTTCTTAGTTTCCCCGAAGTGATGTAATTTTGAATGTTTAGTCCCCTTTTCCACTTTTACTAACCTATTGCTAGCATTTATTTTAAACTTCCCTTTAGCGTTTTACTCTTTGGGCTTTAACTTTATTTTGTTTCCCCTCTGAAATCTCAATTTTCTAGTGTTATGTATAATTTCCTTGCCTCAAATTAGTCTCCCTAATTTGAGCATGGCAGATAGGAAGGGCAATGTAGTGATGGCAATGGAGAGGGGAACTTTCCCTCAAGGAAGAGAGAATGGATTTGTCCTCTACTTGCCAAAACCAGCCTTTCTTATGCTCCTTAACTGGTCCTCCAAGCACTTCTATTAATGTGGAGTCCAGTAAAATAAAACAAATAAATTCCAAACTGGGTAACTTAAGAAACCTTCCCTAGTAATTACAGTTTGGTTTCTCATGGCACAAGCCATTTACCTCCATGACGAGCAGTTTGCAGCATCCCCAAACCTGGCACATATATAACCACTGGGCAAGGGGCAGTAAACCACATGCTCTGCTTGGGAAAGGGCACTGTATCAACTCCCTCGGTTAACCTGGGGACCACTGAGAACTCCATGAGAAGCGGAGGAAAGGGCTCATTGCTGGGATCTTGGCGTCTCCTTTCCAGCAGCCAGTCTACCTCTAACCTCTTTTTCATCATAGGTCATAGTAAGATCCGCGTGACTGACCTATGTGATCTTTCCAGTCACCTTCCTTTTAGGAGAGAAAATAATTAGGTTTGAGAAAAGCAGAAACTGTTTGGATCTATGAAAAGTAATATATTATATACACACACACACATATATATACGTACACACACACACACACACACAAACACGTACAAAGAATGTGAAAAACTTCTTTCTTAAGCCAGGGGTAATTTTAAAAGAGGTATATTTATACAAAGTCTTTCTTTCCTTTTCTTTTTTTAATTTTTATTTTTCAGGGGGACGTGTGCAGCCTGGTTCTGCAGGTAGATTTGTGTCATGGGGGTCTGTGGTACAGATTATTTCATACTAAGCCTAGTACACAATGGTTGTTTTTTTCTGTTCCTCTCCCTCCTCAAGTAAGCCCCAGTTTCTGTTGTTCCCTTTTTCACAAAAAGTATTTCTTAATTTTTTTCTTTAACAGAAAGAGATATAAACTTGATTGCAAAAAAAGTCAAAATCACTGTATGAAAATAAGTTTAGGGATTTCCTATTTCAAATATTTACACCAGTCTTGAATTGCATTACTACACATCACAGAAACTTTGCTACACAAAAGATTGTTCCTATTATCAGTTCACTGGTGACCAAAGTGTTTATATAACTACTTGTCCTGTTTTTTTGTTTTTTGTTTTTTGTTTTTTTAATACCTATATGACCTTTAAAAAAAGAAAGTTAAAGTTTTGTTAAGATGTCCAAATTTGTGGAAAGAGAAGAAGGTTTTCCTCTCACTCTACTTCTCTCTTGGGATAAAACTTCAATAAAATTCAGAATTCAGAAATGTTTCAGACATTCTCAAAAAGGCTTGTGATCCCTCAGAGTCCTATCAATAAATCAGTTCACAGAATCTGGTAAGGTTTATTTATCTGACTGGAACTACGGAATTTATACTAAATCACTACATTTTTTGAAATATTGGTTCTCAAATGAAATATCAAAACAGAAAGAGAAAGAAAAAAATATTTTGACCTGACATCTTAATGAAGCGTTACTATAAAAACAGGGAAAGTAAAAGTTACATTTCCAGAGCTAGTCAGTTTTAACTTTAACCAACAACAAAAAAGGCCTTTAGTCTTAGCTATTCATTTTAGCAACTGGTTTGTAACAAGTATCATAAAACTGCTTTGATTACTGTATCCTAAAGAAGGCTGATTTACATGTTGAAAAACCCAACTTAGTTCAATTTTACAAAGTAGTAATTACTGATTAGCTACTCAGATTTTTTCACATATTGAACATTACCTGAAAGGAACATTAAAAAATGTAAACAAGTGAATATTTCTAGAATCAAAATGATGTAAAACCAGCTTAAAGATAGGAATTTCGGAATGACTAAGTTCAAGTTCTGTTCTCCCTTTTAAACCAAATATTCTAGTGGTTATATTTGACATTTAGAACATGCACAAAGATATAATTTAAATATATATATATACACACACACTCAGAATGTTGCAATAATGAGAACTCTAAAAAAAACCAATGAAATTCAGTTTTTAAGGAAACACAAATTATTTCTTCAACACTCTGCACTGTCTTTGCTCATCATGTACAGCATCTAAAAATGCCATTGAAGTAAGAATATATCTGCCTGGAAAATTTCCTTTAAATGGAAGCAAAGGTTAAAAGACCCACAATGGAAACCCTACAGCACAAAGAACTCCAATATTACCTTTAGGAATTTACAACGAGCTTTAACCTTTCCATTTAGAAAACCTGATTTTCATGGAAAAGGTGCAGCAGTAATAAATCTAGTCCTGCTAGGAAGTCTAAGAGGAGAAAACAAAACAAAATTTCACGATTTGTGAATTAACTCTTTTATGCCACTCATAGCCAGGTTGTTAATTATGTTATCATGGCATTAACTGCCATCCTTAAAGTGTTAGAACTTTCCTTTTTTTTGTTTTCTTTAGATGGAGTCTCGCTCTGTCACCCAGGCTGGAGTGCAGTGGTGGGATCTTGGCTCACTGCAACCTCTATCCCCCGGGCTCCAGCAATTCTCCTGCCTCAGCCTCCCGAGTAGCTGGGACTACAGGCATGCGCCACCATGCCCGACTAATTTTTGTATTTTTAGTAGAGACGGAGTTTCGCCATGTTGGTCAGACTGGTAAGAAGAGTGATTTAATCTATGGTTAGCAATAGAAACAAAGTTTTTAAAAAATATTCTGCATTCATACATATGAAATTTATATATATAACAAACACCAAGGTTTATCAATGACTAGGATGTTAGTTTTTTTTTTAACTCTCCCATGTTAATTGAATAGAACATATGACACTGAATATCTGCTACTCCATCAACTATCTTTGAGATGATGAATTTCTTTGTAGTACATCTTTTATAACTCTTACTTTTTCTTGTACTGTATTTTATAAATCTTTTTTTTTTTTTTTTTTTTTTTAGCACCCAAAAGGTCTAGATTTTATTTTATTTTTTTTTTAATTTATTTATTATTATTATACTTTAAGTTGTAGGGTACATGTGCATAACATGCAGGTTTGTTACATATGTATACTTGTGCCATGTTGGTCTGCTGCACCCATCAACTCGCCATTTACATCAGGTATAACTCCCAGTGCAATCCCTCCCCCCTCCCCGCTCCCCATGATAGGCCCCGGTGTGTGATGTTCCCCTTCCTGAGTCCAAGTGATCTCATTGTTCAGTTCCCACCTATGAGTGAGAACATGCGGTGTTTGGTTTTCTGTTCTTGTGATAGTTTGCTAAGAATGATGGTTTCCAGCTGCATCCATGTCCCTACAAAGGACGCAAACTCATCCTTTTTTATGGCTGCATAGTAGTCCATGGTGTATATGTGCCACATTTTCTTAATCCAATCTGTCAGTGATGGACATTTGGGTTGATTCCAAGTCTTTGCTATTGTGAATAGTGCTGCAATAAACATACGTGTGCATGTGTCTTTATAGCAGCATAATTTATAATCCTTTGGGTATATCCCCAGTAATGGGATGGCTGGGTCATATGGTACATCTAGTTCTAGATCCTTGAGGAATCGCCATACTGTTTTCCATAATGGTTGAACTAGTTTACAATCCCACTTCAAACTATACTACAAGGCTACAGTAACCAAAACAGCATGGTACTGGTACCAAAACAGAGATATAGACCAATGGAACAGAACAGAGTCCTCAGAAATAATACCACACATCTACAGCCATCTGATCTTTGACAAACCTGAGAAAAACAAGAAATGAGGAAAGGATTCCCTATTTAATAAATGGTGCTGGGAAAATTGGCTAGCCATAAGTAGAAAGCTGAAACTGGATCCTTTCCTTACTCCTTATACGAAAATTAATTCAAGATGGATTAGAGACTTAAATGTTAGACCTAATACCATAAAAATCCTAGAGGAAAACCTAGGTAGTACCATTCAGGACATAGGCATGGGCAAAGACTTCATGTCTAAAACACCAAAAGCAACGGCAGCAAGAGCTAAAATTGACAAATGGGATCTAATTAAACTAAAGAGCTTCTGCACAGCAAAAGAAACTATCATCAGAGTGAACAGGCAACCTACAGAATGGGAGAAAATTTTTGCAATCTACTCATCTGACAAAGGGCTAATATCCAGAACCTACAAATAACTCAAACAAATTTACAAGAAAAAAACAAACAACCCCATCAAAAAGTGGGCAAAGGATATGAACAGACATTTCTCAAAAGAAGACATTCATACAGCCAACAGACATATGAAAAAATGCTCATCATCACTGGCCATCAGAGAAATGCAAATCAAAACCACAATGAGATACCATCTCACACCAGTTAGAATGGCGATCATTAAAAAGTCAGGAAACAACAGGTGCTGGAGAGGATGTGGAGAAATAGGAACATTTTATAAATCTTTATTCCTAATAAGTAACAAGTTCTTTAGGCTAAGGACACTACCTTATTGACACTGGTACTCCTGCAACACTGAGTACCATGGCTTGAATAGAGCAGGGGCACTCCTGGAATACATGGTGATGGTGTCATTGGAATGTCAACTAGCAGTTCTTATCAACTCAGAACTAAGGTCTAATTTTCAAGCTGCACTCAAAACCACCGTGACAACAGAGCTAGCTTTGAAATTGTCCCACCTCTTTATGTCTACAGCTCTTGAACTGTTCCCAGAACTCACAAGTAGTACCTGCTAATAATGATACTAATTTCCCTGCATGTCTTAGAATTGCCTTTCTACAATTTTATTTGTAATGATATTCATGTACATGAACAATGAAATCAACCCCAGACACAGAACTTCTAGATAAAACAACTGAGGAAAAAAACCACAAAACTCTCAAGTTACTTCATTAACATAATGAAACAACTGCAACCTGTCCTTCTGCACAGTCACTTACCTGTCCATGCTGGAGGCTGGAGACTCCAGTTCGCCCCCAAAAAATTGCCATTACTTTCTGATTTATCCCTTTAACTCTCAGATCACAACCTCCTCCTAGGATGTTATCACATGTTTTCAGGGAAGAAACAAGGGGCTGTATTTTAGATGAACATGAAATAACACGTCGGAAGAGGAACCAGAGCTCTTTGTCCAACAACTGGCATGGTGATTAACCTGGAAAAGGCACTAAACACTTTGAACTCTTCTCCAAGAGCATTAATCTTCCTACGTTAACTTCTAAAGACACTATGGTATGAATTAAAAATATCCACAGAGCCTAGTAAGCTCTCCAGAGTCTGGTAAGTTCTCTTATGAGTATTTTTCCAAAAGGATCATTGTGAAAGCAATGCTTATCTTTCTTCTTTCAGAAAAAGTACAATATTTCAACTTACCAATTTGTTTCTACAGTAAAATAGCAGGTATGCTCTTATCAGGAGATATCAGGAAACCTCAGGTATAACAGTAATTTATGTACATTTGGGGCCAGTCAATGCTTTTGAGAAAAGCATTCTGATTGAGAAATAATGGTGTGATAATAAATAGGAAACATTTCTGACTGTTATAAATTTGTGATAAGTGGTGGGGTTTCCCTAAAAAAATAAATACTTTATCAATTGTTTGCAAAAAGCTACAAGGCCCTGCTTACAAAACTCACTTAAATTATAGATATGGATAATACTGTGTTTATAATACCACTGTTTGTTGAATTTGATACACTTTGCCTAAGATTTCAGCAGCTCTTTGAATACGCAAAAAAGAAATCATGTTAAAAATATTGATTCCTGAAATGTACATACCACAAAAAGTTAATTTTCTAAATACCAAAATAGAATATGACATTTGTTTTTACAGCGTAATGTCTTCATTTCTCTGTTATTCCTTGATTTATTGAAGCACAGACGTGAATAAAAAGTCTTCTGTAACACATTGTCCTAAATTCCACCACTTGCCTTCTAGTGATCTACTCTATAGCTCAACGATTCCTCTGAAGGACAATGTCACCTCCCCTTGGAAATATATAACCCATTTTTTATTATATTTGGGTTAATAGACAAAAAAACTGGCACTTAATATCTTTTACGTGAGGTGTTAAAAACAATCTTTAAAAAATTGTTTATGGTGAGGTGGGGGTGATAACTAATTTGGCTGGAGCATTAATATATTATGGATCTTGCATATTTTAAGTTTTTATTAAAATAAGGGTAATATATTGCTACAGTAGTTAAAGAAGAGTAAGAAATAGAAAAAATGCAGTTGTGATTTCAAAAGTAACTGATGTGTTTTCAGGAGCATCATGTCAGATAATATTCATTTTCCTAATGAGTATAAAAAGATATCCTTAATGTTTTGTACATATCAGGCCATCCAGCCATATAAACATGGAATAGTTCTGGAGCTGTGATGTTTTGTATTTTTCTGGGTATCACAAATCATCGAGATAATCAAGGGCATCCATATTTACTCTCTGTGAGTTCACTTACTTATCCAGAAATATATACCAAGCTCTTTTGTCTCCAAGGCACTACACTGGGCTGTGGGAATACACTGGTCAGCAGACATCATCTCTGCCTTTCTGCTGCTTATGATCTGGCCCAGTAGTCCTCAACCCTAGCTGCACATCAGAATCATCTGAAGAATGTTTAAAAACACCGATGATGAGGCTCCAACCTGTGCTTCAATTGGTCTAGGGTGATATTGAGCAATAGCATGTTTTAAAATTTCCCTGAATGATTTTAATGCACTTCCATGGATGAAAAGCCCTAGTCTAGTGAATAAGAAAAGTATGAGATAAATATACAAATATATACTTTTTTAAGTGTTGAAAGGAAAGGTGTAAGGAGTTATAAGAGTGATTAATGAGACTGAAGAATTGGGAAAATTGGCCAGGAAAGGCCTCTCTGAACCAGTGATATTTAAGCTGAGAGCTAAACGATGACTGGGAGTCAGAAAAGTGGAAGAACCCTATGGGTGGAATTCCACACAGAGGGAACAGCATGTGCTGAGGCTTTAGGGCTTACAAAGGCTTTGGCTTGCTGAAAGAACACTTAGAAAGCTAGGGTGGCTGGAATACAGTGTGTGAGCCACGCAGGGGCCAGAACTCAGTGGCCTACAGGAGGGTAGAGGAAGGACTGCGGATTTTATTTTAGTTGAAGTGGAAAGCCATTTGATACATTACTGTTTTGTTACAATGACTTTTTTCCCCTTTAATATTTCCAATAAGAAACTGCATTAAAAATCTGGACATCCAGCCAGACAAAAACGGACAAGACTCCAAGAAGTATTAGGCATGGTTTTCATCTCCCTCTGGCAGATGGCAGTGATAACAGCAGTTATAAAGCCTAAGGGCACACCTAGGACTCAGCCACTGGCGTGTCACTGCTCGCTATTCCAAGAAGTTCTCCACTCTTTACAATTTTGACTATAACCCTGAGTTTTCTAATCAAGCTGCCTTTCAGTAGGACAGATTTCCCCAAAGACAATCCTCTTAAAACTGAAACTGTTCATAGTTTCAAATTACAAAGGAGAACTAGGATTTATTACATATTTACTTGGGTACCCAGGATTTAAAATTTATAAAATTGCCTATAGTATCATGGAAACGAAGAGGCAAAGATAAAAGAAGGGCATAGACTGTTACAGCTGCTCACATCAAGAGAGGAGCCATATGCACAATGAGCGAAGAAGAAACAATCTGTTGATTCTACAGCAGTTCTTTAGTGGCGCTGACACATACTAATCAGTAATGCAGAGTCAGGAAGTGAGAATGATGTTATATTTCAAGAATCAAGAAATATTCACGCATAATTTTTTGATAATAACATCTTGGGCGATGCCACGAAGAGTTTATACAGCATATGAAGCTACTTGATCCTGGAGTACCCCAACACACAACATAATGTCACACACCAGCAACCATGACCAAGAGTTAAATGGTTGTTAAATTAACAAACAAGAGAAGGGAAATGCATATTTGCAGTCTTTCTGCAAAAAGAAATCCAAGGAACTACAGTCAAGTACCAGTCAAGGATCCCCGGGCCAAGCTGCATGGGTGGCAGAAGGGCAACAGTGCTGAAAACGTACCTGTTTACAAAATTAAAAAGAGTTGGGAAGAATATGCATGTGCAAGTCATCCAAAGGGAGTAAAAAAAGTAAACTGCAAAAGTTAAAGCACCTTCAATGAGGACTTAGACAAGCAAGTCTCAGTCTTTCTCTCTACCCTGCTCCTGGCATCATCTCAGGTCAATGGTTCCCAGGAGACAATTAAGAATAATTGGGGCCCCCAAAGAGCTTTTGTTCATGTGACCTTGTACAAGTTACTTAAGCACTGTGTGTCTTCACTTCTTTGTCTATTAAATGGGGATAATATTACTCAATTATCTTTGACTGTTTTCACAATTCAATATTATATTGTATTATCACAATGCCTATTACAAGTATATAATACACATTTTAAAATTATTTTTACTGGTACATGGTCCATCTTTCTTAGATACCAAATTCCTATGTGTGTTTTTACACCAGTTTCTGAATCAGTTTCTTGCCCATATAGCAGTTTTAAAGATTCACTGTTTTAATTTATGTACCTCTCTGATAAGACCTCATCTTGTCATTTAATCACGATTAACATTAGATATATTTGTATTCACTAAACTCATATTAAAGCAACAGTATGAGAACAGGACAGTGGTTAAGAGATTGACTGTGAACTCAGAGAATCCTCAGTTCAGATCCTGGTTCTACATGATCTCTTGTACAATTTGGAACATTTCTAAAACCTCTACAGCTATGCTCCATCATCTGTAAAATTAGGACAATAATATTATTTTTCAATGGGATTATTATTAGGATTAAAATAAGCAGTACTTGTCATCCTGTGAGTTGTTGATAACTGTAATTTTTAAAAAGCAAGAGGGAAAAAAATGCTGTAGGGAGACAGTCCAAAGTGCGTGAGATGGGAGAAAGATGGTAATCCAGCATGTTAATAGATTGATTGACAATATTTTACCTTTGTCAATGTATTTATAAGTAATGCACTGTTTTCAAACCATGGATGAAAAGAAAACTGAAGAATCCATCTTACTCAAATACTATTGTTACAAGTAGGCAGAGAAGTCATTCAAGTTTCCGCTGATGACTCCCTTGACCACACAGCACGTGGCCCATGCAGAGCACTGGGTGAGAAAGCTGGAGGAGTAGCATGGAGCACAAAGTTCTCTTCCTGGCTGTGGAGTAAAACTGTGTTCTGGGATTTCACGCTGAACAGCCAAAAAGTGCTCTCCTACAGCACACTGGGAAACAGACAACTGAAACTGAGTATCTACAGCCATCTTCGAAGAAAATTTTGAACAAAATCTTCCAGGTTCCATTCAAAATAAGTCTTCACATTATTATGAGCATAATGGTTTCAATGATATGGTCTGTGACTAGGGAAGTAGCTTATTTTTAACAAACATGTATCAGTTACACATGACATACTTGACAAAATACTTTTTAAAAGAACAAAAGGATAAAACTTGGTCTGTGTATATACACACATAATATGTACTATATATGTACTATATTAATATATATTCTTTTCTTTTTCTTTTCTTTTTTAAGACATAGTCTCGCTCTGTCGCCCAGGCTGGAGTGCAGTGGCGGGATCTCAGCTCACTGCAAGCTCCGCCTCCCGGGTTCACGCCATTCTCCTGCCTCAGCCTCCCGAGTAGTTGGGACTACAGGCGCCCGTCACCACGCCCGGCTTTTTTTTTTTTTTTTTGTATTTTTAGTAGAGATGGGGTTTCACCATGTTAGCCAGGATGGTCTCTGTCTCCTGACCTCGTGATCTGCCCATCTCGGCCTCCCAAAGTGCTGGGATTACAGGCGTGAGCCACTGCGCGCGGCCTATTTTTAACATTCTTAACACATTCTCAGAAGACTCTAACATGACAAACCTAAGTGATCTTATGTGAACAGGATAGAGAAATGTAAAAAAGCATGTAGGGAAAACAAGAATGAAAAATAGTAAATATGGACAAAAAGGAAAAAAGTCAAACTGTATGATAACAGTGACTAAGAGAAGTCTGGGTATCAGGTTATAATCAAGCGTCATATAACAAATAAGGCTTTCTAAATAAGGGCACGAGGGCAGAAATAATAAGATCTATCAGTCACCAAATTACACTTCATTGTCAATAAATCTGTGGTCAGAACAATTAAATCAGTTTTCTCTTCTATTATTAAATCAATGAGTTATATATATTAGCCCCAAACATCATGGGAAAACTTTGATGGATATACCCTTCAAGTCTCCTGCCCTTCCACTAAGTACAGCTAAATTATCAAACTGACTAATAAATACTCACCCCCATTCCCACTTTGTTTCTGAACCCTGCCTTTTTTCAGAAGAATGGTATGTGGAATGTTCAGACAAGAGATCTAGTTTTACATGTTAGTGTGTAAAGGGAAATAGAACATTTTAATAATTAAAAAAGGCCTGGAAAATAGGTTGTAATATTGTCTATATTTTAATAAGCAGGTTTTAAATATACATGAGCCTTAAAAGCCTAGCTATACATTCTATAACTGAGCATAAAGAGGCATATCTGCTAATTCAATGGACATGTCATGAGTGTAATTGAGTAGCCAATGAATTGAACATGTTTTGCTTTATTAGGTGCACATTTGAAAACCAGACCAGTGACTTCTACGCATTTGCATTGTTCAAAAAACACCATTTAGGTAAAACATAAAATCCCCAGTGTTTCCCCCTAAACCAGCAGTGTTCATCAAGCAACCAAAATCCAATAAAATGAATCTACATGCCCTCCCCACAAAGTGTCACTGTTTCTCTCATGCTGCATTAAACATATTTTTAAACACTCAGAGTGTATCTGTTCCCTTTAGCAAATCTTGCAGTAAAATGATATTAAGTAATTAACAGCATGACAGTGATGGAAACAGATGTCACAAGTAAAAAATGTCAAGGCAGAGTGATGCAGAAGAGAGAAAACTGGTCCAGAATCGGAAGACCTGGCTTCCTTCCCATCGATGTCACTGATTATGGCTTTACCCTAGGCAAGTCATTTAACCTGGTTACACTTAAGCCTCCCTTTCTTCAACCATCTGCTTTGCTCATAGGAATGTGGTGACAATTAACAAGAGTGCTTTGAGGTCACAAGAGAAAGACTGCATAAATACAAGGTAGTATTATTCTGATTACAAGGAAGCATCAAGCAAGTTGCTGTATAAGCTGTAATTATAAGGGAGAGTAATCCGCAATGGCAAAGGTAATACTGCAAATTACAATCTATGTCATTTTTGACACTTATCATTTTAGGAAATAAATTAGAGAGACAATGAAAGAGAGAAGTAACTTGAAGTGAGATGCTGAACAGAGGCAAGAGATCCAAGTAGCTACCCTGGAAAACTCAACAATGTACAACCATTTATTAAATGTTTGAACCAAAATTCACTAAAAGATGAACTCTGATAGCTTATAATAAAGCACAGTGGTTTAGTAGTCCATGCACATTACAAGCAATTTGGGGCTTTACAGTCACAACCATTATTTCTAACACAGCACATATTTCTAAATAAAGATCTAAATCCTCTAAATATCAGTGTTTCTTTTAAGTGAAAATAACTGTTAATATGTTCTACATAGCATTTTCTATAAAATGAACAAAACATTTAATAAAGCCACACTTCATTAGTTAAAACTCCATTTCCAATTACCAATATTCTAATCTGCCTACATTTTTATTTCTTAATTAAAGTCCCTCTGATCTATCAGAGTGTCATCAATTAAAATCAAATGTAAATTAATTGTGGCTCTGGATCCCTACATCCACACATAATTTTCATCAGCTAATATTCTACTATTCCTTGAGAGTTTCTGGGTAGCTTTCATTTATCTAAAGCTTGTAAAGTAATTTTACTCCAGGCAGATATGCAGGATGTGCACAGAGCTCTACAAATTCTATTAATTCTAACGTTGCAAACAGTTACTCATTTAAACTATTTCAAATACTGTCCCTACAGACACCTTAGAGCAATCAGTTCTTCACACCAACATTTTCCTAAGAGGTTTGAGAAAGAGGTCACTTAGAGGCTGTTACAGTCTGGGGAGCCTCGATTTTTGCCGTACAGGATTTAAGACTTTGGGTAATGGAATAATACATAACCCTCTACAATTAATTCTTCATAAGACAAACAAGCTAGGCAAAGGGATAGCGGCATTACCCTGGGGTTACCACTACCAGTGTCAATACCCTGACAAACAAGTGTAAGCCCTTTAATGAGCTGTGGCTGACTAGTGTAAAAATGCAGAATCCAGGTTTAGCCACAGTTCTTTGGGGTCAAGACTGATGGTTTTGTCTGTTTATTTAATCTACCTTTTCTTTGATAAACACCTTATTTTCATCATAAAATATTACACTATACTACCGTCCAATTCCTATGCACATTTACTTCCAAAGAATGTTTATTACATTAATCAAAAACACATTCTTTCTTGACAAAATTATTTTAGATATTTATTCTTCTCTGCCTTTAAAAAAATTCCTTTCTACCTTTTCAATCAACAAATATACTTCAATAAATACTGAATAACAATCATATGGAGAAAGGATACCTTTTTTTAAGAATTAGATTTCATCTACTTTAGAGAGAAATGCAACTTGGTCATATGCAAAATACATTTTTAAGATATAAATTGAACACAGACCATTAAAGGCAGATTATTTAAAGGGAAATTTACATGGGGCTATTTCTTTTACTGAAGAAAAAAATGAAATCAGAGCATTAAGTTCATTTTAAAGATGAAACATAATCAGAAGTTGAGAATACTAACTGGAATTAAAATCTAGACTATGGCAAGAAGCTTGCAGTCCAAGCTTCAACAATACTTTGTGCCATGATTTTTAAAGGCACATAAAAACTGCTTAAATGAACATTTTTTGTGTCAATCCTCTACACTGAAATATTATACCACATTACACTGTAACCCATTAAAAGCATGAATGATGAAAAGATCTCTAAGATAATGCTACATGCATAGCTTACCTTTTGACCTAAAAGGATGCAACTAGAATTCGGCAAGTGTAGATAAAGGGATGGTAAATATGTCTATTAGATTGTCTCTTTCTAGTATCAAATGTCTCAAGAATTTTGCAGCTGTGTAATTAAATACTGCTCATAATCAAAGGTCTTTAAAAAACAAAGCAATGATTGTGAGTATCTCAGACTGATTCACATGCTCAGAGATGCCAAGCCTGAGGTGCAAATTCATTCTTCTGTTTTGAAACTTGAGCAATTAGACTGGTATTCTCCTCCCTGCCCCCCACTCTTAGTTTGGATTTATTTAAAAGTAACTTGTAGCCCGAAGAGGATTTATGTGAATTACCAGATATAGGGCCAGTAAGTAACAGGTCTGAAGGCTGAATCAGATCTGTAGTATTTTAAAGATCTTAAAAGAATGTCAAAAGCTGGAAAGCTTGCCAATACTGTTTTTTTTTTCTTAGGAGAAAAAAAAATTGTTAATTTCTAAGCATTTATACTTCAAAATAAATTATACCCCATGTTACAAGAAGGACAATGGCTATTTTATAAAGTTTTCCCAAACTCAACTAATTTTAATAAAACCTCATGGTGGTATATTATTTTAAAATAAACTATCATTAAATGGGCCTTCTCCAGACCCCAAAAGGAATACACATAAATTGACAACAAAGTTGATATGCTAACATTTATTGAGTACTTTTCATATGCCAGGCACTATGCTAAGAACTTTGCATGGATAATTTCATTAAACACTAATAGAACATGCTATGATTATTCCCATTTCACAAACAAGGAAACTGAACCTTAAAATGGTGAAGAAATGTGACTGAGCTCAAATAGTTTACAAGTGTTAGGTGTGGGATTTGAAGTAAGGCCATTTGACTCCAAAGTGCTAACTCCTTATCTACAAAATACTGAATTTGATGCCACAAACGTCCTTGAAGATCTATCAAGATTGATTCTTTTTTTTTGTTTCTATATTAAACCTAAGCCATTCCTTCTATCGGCATCCAGCCAATAAATGGAACTGCTTCTCTTCAAAGACTGTGACATCAGCCTAGAGAACTTTTCTTACTTTCTTGTTTAAACAGAAAAACAAAAGCCTGTATTATCATCTGTGCCCTGAGAGATCTTATAATTTAGTTGAAGAGATAAAGTGTTCAACACAGTTTTTAGATACATACTCAAGTGTTCAACATGGTTTTTAGATAAGTTCTGCAGTAATAGGGAAACCAGAAGTAAGACAAGCTACTGATCTAGGAGAGGAATAAAGATAACTGCAGGCAGCCAGTGAAGATGTCTGAACAAGCAAGAGGGGGCGCCAGATAGTTTTACACTGGATGACAGAGCTTCAGAAAAAGATGAATATAGTAAGTGGGTTGAGGGCTCTAATAGCCTAAAAACAAGTTGCAGAATTTGCGCACTGTATGGGGACTGATTATGTTAAAAATGAAGTTTTAGGACAGTCAAAGATGTTTAACCAGATACAGGGCCAGTAAGTCACAGGTCTGAAGTTTGGGTTACTGACTTAAGGAAATAGTAGATGGTAATGAAATTGGTGTTAGTGATTACAAAATATAGTCAGCCCTCCATATCTATGGATTCTGCATATATTCAACCAATCGCAGATCAAAAATATTTGAAATAAAAATAAAAATTTTAAAACAATAGATTATTACAACTCTTCACATAGTATTTACATTGTATTAGGTATTATGAGTAACCTAGAGATGATTTAAAGTATCTGAGAGGATGTGCTTAGGTTATATGCAAATACTACATCATTTTGAATCAGCGATTTGCGCATTCATAGATTTTGGTATCTGCAGAGCATCCTGGAATCAGTCCCCCAGGAATACAGAGGGGACTACTGTACTCCAGAATGTTAGATAGAAAATGAAAAGAAAAAATTAACATAGAATGTAAATGAACATAGGATTTTTTTAGGAATAAAGAAAAATTAAACATGTTTGTAAGTACAGGGAGAATGGACTACATAAGAGAGGAATGGAAAACACAAAAGACAAAAATGGAATTCATTGAACAAAAGTCCCAGAGAATCAAGGAGATACAGAATTATTATTAAAAACATAAAGAAAATAGTTGGGCTTGGCAAAGAGGAAAAACATGTCTTTCTTAGACTACAGTAAATAGATACAAGTAAAAATATACCCAGATATTCATATCGAAGGTGGTCTCAATATTCTCAATTACAATAAAGGTTAATATCTTTCTGTAAACTATTACAGGAGTAGAAATACAGTTGGATGCAGGAAGACTTAAATTGTCTTGAGTGGTCTAAATAAATGAATTTAAAAAACAGCATCTTTTAAAAATGAAATTACAAAACACTACTCTTTAAAAAAATTTCTGTTTTACCAGGATTCTGGGCAGGGGGTAAGGGAGGACTTTCTCCCAAACACTCATGTCTCAGAGAAGAACCAACACATTTATAAAAGCTTCTCACTTAGTTGATCACCTGACAATCTATAAAACCAAAAAAAAAAAAAAAAAAAGTTTTATTCAATTTACATTTATTGAAAATTCTTCAAAGATTGCTGCCCAGCCTTACTGTTGCTGGAAATAAAAATTCCTCATAAAATTTAAGTATGGAAGAATATTTATTTCATTTTGGTACTTCAAAGGACTTTCCCAGTAATTTCTAACTCATTTTATTATCAATTTACAAACTGGATTTAACTGTAAGATAATAATGTTAAGATGTTTTCTAAATGTGAAATAACAACAAATGAGCTGTCTTGATCCATTCTTCAAGTTACTAATATTGGCATGTTTGAAGTTTAGATTACTGAGAATCTTTAACATTCAATGTCAGTTAAGCGTGTGTCCATTGGCAGATTATTCAAATGGCCCAGCAATATGGACTTTATGCTGCTATGTTCCAGAAATACTAGTGCAGCTCCATCCAAAAACACCATGCTTACCTATGATATACATAGTGACCTTTTATTAACAGCAAATTCTTTTGAGAAGCATATTGGGAAGAAGTCCATGTAATCAAATTGAAAATACTTTTGGTTAAGTTCTGGAATGCTGAAATGGAATAAAAAAGTATTCTGATTAAGAAAACCAACTGCATGCAACAGCTATTAACCAGGATGATAGTGGTTTAGTGAGTTAGAACCACTTGCAGATATTGGAAAAGCAAGTTAAATATTTCCACTCTAAACAGGGCAACCAGGGTAGAGACCATGCAGGTCAATTTGCAATTCCAAAGTGGACTATTTTCATCTAAGATATCATGCATGGAAGGTTAGCATGATCCTCACCTGCTCCATTCTGTCAGTTGATCAGCTACAATCTCAGCCATTCCACTCCGACTATTATTATTATTAAGGCAGGAGAGAGATTCAAAAGTTAAAGGCATGTTCTCAGAAAGAAGTATGAAAGAAGCAGAGGGGAACGCTAAATCAGTATGACCAAAGCTCACCGACAGCAAGAGAGGGTAAAGTTCTCTTTTTTTCTCCCTTTCTTCACTGAGATCTTCACCCAGCTATGGCACTTACATGAGACTGACCAAGACATCTTTGATGACTGTCCTATCCAGAAGCAACGTTTTCTTTATTGCCCTGCAAATGATTTAGAATTCCACTTGTTTAAGCACCAACTCATATTGTGATAGTATTTCAGAGTTTTAGGCATACACGTTTATATGTGCTTTGTGTTAAATTGATGTTTAAAATGGCCCCAGTTATCATCCTTATATTCATTTTCTTTGCAATGGAATTTTGAAACTCCTTTCATCAAAAGCAGAGTGTATTTTTCCATTCTCTGAATCGAGGCTAACCTTGACTTATTTTACCCAACAGAAGTGACAGAATTGATACTGTGCAATTCTAAACCGAGGCCCCCAGAGACCTGTGATGCAGTCTCCCCTGTCTTTGAACTCCCACCTGAGAGAATCAAGGGTCCACTGGCTGGAGGCAAAGATCCCATGGGGCCGAGAGTCCAGAACTGTCCTGCCACCGCATGAAACCAGCCACTAGCCTATCAATTTCCAAACACAAGAGAGGGCACAGCCTAGATCAGCAGACCTGCCTAACTGACCTAAAACTGCCCATAGACACATGAGTAAACCCAGCCAAAACCAGAACGGCTCAGCTAACATGTGGACTCATGGTACCGAAAACTTACTGCTTTTAAATCGAATTTTGCAATATGAAATGCTACCTTTTGTAGTAATAGATAATTGAAAGATGCTTTTTCTTCTAGATATAAGCGTAAATAAAAAAGTATACATATATTATCTATCAATATCTATCTATCTATCTATCTATCTATCTATCTATCCATACATTCATTCATCTATCCATCCATCCACCTACCTACCTATCTAGAAAATGCCTTACAATACTCAATCCACATAGCTTCCAATGGATTACCCATGAAGATAGAAGTGAATATTACAGAAGTCAATATGACTGCTCTCAAAACCCATCCTGAACATCTCTTGTGCCTCTGACTCCTCTGTAATAGAACGGATTCCTGTATCAACTTAAAACATTACTACATGATTTTAACATTATAATTATAATCCAAAGCAGCCAAAGTAGTATATTTTCCAAAACAGAATTATGTTATTAGTTATCTTAGTTCATTTGGCTGCTATAACGAAGTACCATAAACCAGCATATGAACAACATAAATTTATTTCTCACACTTCTAAAGGCTGGGAAGTCTGAGGTGCCCACAGATTCAGTGTCTGGTGAGGGCCTGCATTCTGGTTCATAGACGGTTGGATTCTCGCTGCACCCTTGCATGGCAGAAGGAGCAGGAGATCTCTCTGGGGTGTCTTTTATAAGGGCACTAATCCTATTCATGACGGCTTTGCCCTCATGACTTAATCACCTCCCCCAGGTCCTACCTCTTAATGCTAACACCTTAGGAGTTAGGGTTTCAACATAGGAATTTGACAATGGGGAGGGCAGACCTAAGCATTCAGTCCATTGCATTAGTCCTATTACATCTTCAGTAAGTATTTTTTAGTATCACCAAAAAAGTATTATTCTTTAGTCCTAAAGAGAGCTATGCATTCTTTGCATTCATACTAATAAAAATTCAAACTCTTTTTCTAATCTCATTTTTGGATTTTTTTTGGGATCATAATTCTGACTATAATCCCAAACATATTATTGGAATTACTTACTCCTCTTCCAGTGATGAAAATCATTTGTGTTAGCTTAGCTGTCAGGTGACACATGTATATCTTTTGTCATTTATGTTTAGACGTCACAGTTTACATACTTTAAAATAGGACTAATATTTAATATCAAAAAATGGCAAATGTATTTGTATTTGCCATTCTTATAATTTCAAAACTGGCTTGAAGAATATGCTATGCAATTGAATATTTAGAAATTGCTAGAGTCTGTCCTTGGGTTCTGGTATACTGTACTGGAATTTAAGAGGTCAGTGGTCCAAAGGAAACAGAATATGAACTGAGGAAACTTTAAAACTGCTATGAAGACCTGGTTTGCTTCCCAGAGAAATAACAAAATGCTTTCACAGACAGAACTCATATGTTGTGAGGAGATCCACAGCTGCATGGCATGGCATAACACCACGCTGGGGCTTCTAGCTGTGTAGTCCCCTTGCAGTTTCATTAACATAATTAGAATTGGGACTTAATTAGTAACACTCAGGTTCTATTCTTAGTGATGAGGGGTGTGCTCTTTTCCTCAGAGAACAATTTCACCTAGGAACTTCTTTAGGAGAAAAGAAGTTACTTGAAAATATAATGAGAATTTGAAGAAACGGTAATTGGCTGCTACAGATGTCAAGGACTTTTAAGATAAACTGCTCCTATCCACCACTCAAGATCAAGAGATAACAGAGTGGACATTTCTCAACATTTATTTGTCCAAGCAACATCCATTCCCCATTCCTAACAGCCCTGTGATTTTCTAGGAGGGATTACTTTGTGTATAGTCTTGCCTGGGTGACAAATCCAGGTGCCCAGGCCAAAGATGCTAGATCCTGCGTATGTCTCCGGGGTGGTAAAATGTAGGTGTATTAGTTCATTCTCACACTCCCATAAAGATACTCCCCAAGACTGGGTAATTTATAAAGGAAAGAGATTTAATTGACTCACAGTTCCACATGGCTGGGGAGGCCTCAGTAAACTTACAACCATGGTGGAAGGTAAGGGGAATATGGAGGCGGGAAAGAAAAGAGTGAGGAGCAAAGGTAGAAGAGCCCCTTATAAAGCCATCAGATCTCATGAGAACTCACTCATTATCACAAAAAGCAGCATAGGGGAAAATGTTCCCATGATCTAATGACCTTCCACCAGGTTCCTCCCTTGACATGCAGGGATTACAATTTGAGATGAGATTTGGGTGGGGACACAGAGTCAAACCATATCAGTAGGGACAAGAATGAGGCTTAAGCTTAGTCAATACTGTCTCCTGGAGGTGAGAATCTCACTGAAGTGACCCGAGGATGAGAAAAGTCTGATGCCTGCTTGCAGAACTATATCCTGACTAGCTTATTCCTTCTGAAAAAAACAGTTTTGACTCGTTTCCTCATCTTGCCTTAATTCCTGTTCATTTTTAAATTCTCAATCATTGCCCTATTTATTTTATAAGCCCTTGTTTTTTTCCAATATATTTATTCTTATTTAGGGTAGTCAGTTTTCATCACATGGACTCAACAAGCTCAATTACGAGGTCAAAACCTGCCTACTACTCATCAAAGAGGGTGGGATGCTTGGTGGTGATGGAGGATGGCATTGTCTCAATTCCAGCTACAAAGTTAAAAAATGCATTCAGTAAAATAATAAAAATTGATTTATTTCTCTTCATACCCACCATCATCATAGGAAAAGATAAAATTCCTCTTGGAGTCTCAAGCTATCTAGCTCCCAAGGCTTAGACACAGTA
The DNA here is from genome assembly GCF_008728515.1 of Papio anubis. Classification (NCBI taxonomy): domain Eukaryota; kingdom Metazoa; phylum Chordata; class Mammalia; order Primates; family Cercopithecidae; genus Papio; species Papio anubis. The sequence goes on along the minus strand of NC_044985.1, from coordinate 88,826,412 downwards.
ACTACACTTTTCCATGTTTATTTCTTCCCAGGGTTTTCTACCTATTACTCAGAGATAATTGACTACCCTTCCCACATCTGCATCAGCTGTGGGTTTTCTTTCACCTGTACTTGAGATAGAGACAGAGAGACAGAGGGAGAGAGAAATACACATGTATATCTTATATACATAGATATCTGTATATATACATATATTTATATATCTGATATATATGTATATCATATATACATATGTATAGAAGTCTATGCACATATATCAGATTGTGTGTGTGTATAGCTCAGGTATATATGTTACACTTGGCAGAATTTCTTCCTCTTCTCTTTCAATTTACACTGTTCTCTTTAATGAAAATCCTGCTCAATATACAGTTTCCAGAAAGTTGTCTTTTATTAGCCTCACTGATCATTTCATTACTGTGAATCCAATCTGGCACTTACAAATATCACTTGCATTGCATTTTTACTTATTTTAGTTTGTGAACAGTTTTAGATGTGTGTACATTCCAACTTTTACATTAAATTTAAAGCTCCCCAGAAGTTCGGAGAGGCTTTTGGTTTTCATTTTCTAATATTCCGCATTTCTGTTACATGCAGTATAGACTGATACTGTTGAGTAACAATTTTTCACAAAGATGTTCAGAAGATATTTGAGAGGGAGCCAAATCTTGCAAAACACTATTCACAGGTGACTTTTAACAATTTTAATAGTAACTAATTGATATCTTCATATATTTTTAATACATGGAATTGCTGTACATATATATGCTTGTAACTTTTCCTTATTTAAAAAGAAAAAAAATCTGTAAAATTAATGCCCCTTTAATACTAGTTTGAAATTTTACAAAGATTCAGACCGAATCAAGCTACAAGCAGCTACCAATGTTATAATCAATGTCCCATTAGCAAATGAATGGTAAGATTTCATTCTCTTAACATTCTAACAACGTGAAGAAGAAAGTATCTTCTCCCAGTGAAAGCCACGATGTTTTAGTTCTGTGTTATCCTTGGGTAACCTATCTCCTCTTTGAAAATTCCCTGCAGATTAATGTTTATTGGGATTGCGTTGTTTTGGTTGTATAGTCAAAGCACACATCTTCCACACTTTAACTGTTTCAAAACAAGACTCATAAGATCTGATTGCTCAAGATCTTATTTCACCATCAGTGGTTTTAGTACTCTGTTTTACAGCTTTTACAGAATCTGAGTTAATAAAATATTTCCTGCAATATCATGCAGCAAATACTATATCACTAAGGCAAATAACACAGTCATAACATGTCCTTAGTGCCCTAAAAATGCCAGATTATGTTGAAATTCAATTCAGATCACTAAAATTTGACTTCCAATTTAACATACTTCAACTGAAACTGACTATAACTTTTTGTGAATCACAATCACCTCTGTGTATAAAAATTATCAATAAGAATATATCCTCTATAGGCACCTGTGTCAAAAGTAGGCTACCTTCTGTTTTTTTTCTAAAAGTTAGCATGAGTAGTGTCATATTGTTTAGTGACTCTCATAGGTAAAAAATTATTTAATTGAAATAGGAACAATAATTAAGATTTCTCTATCCCAGTATTTCTCAATCTTTTTTCTTCTACCCCCTCTCCAGAGCCTTTTTAAGACACTGCCTTCCTAACTGCCACCTCCATATGAAATTTTAATATATTGTATATCTGTTGATGTACTGCACATATATATCTCTGCTTTATATAATACATAAAAAGAATAAGTATAGGGTTAAGGCTGACTGAATATATTTTTAAGTTAAAATCTAACTAAAAATTAAAAAGCTATAAATGCAATTTATTTTACATAAGTTGTGCTGTATCAAATTTTATATACAAATCAATTCACAAAAATACATAATAATGACAATATAATCAAACTTTTCAGTCCTTCAAAATTATTTTCCAGCAAAAGCAAAACAATTGAACAATTAAATTATTTTTTAAAATGTATTTTCAGTGAATTTATCTTTAACCTTTGGTTGATACGAATACAGGAAAGTAATTTCTCACTTAACTGGCTACTGGATAATCATTCAGATATTGTCAATACTTTCTCTTCTCAGGGCTTGATATAATAATGGGTTGAATAACTTGTATTAAAATTAAGAAAATATAAACTAATCTAATTTTCAAAACCTGAGTCACACACAAACACAAAGCAGTCAGCAGTAGCTAAGAGACAGACAGACACAGGCCTCCTCTCTCAGGTTTCAACTCTGAGATCTAGCAATAAATGGAGTCCTACAACTAAGCTGTATATGCACCATAGTTTTGGAACACTGATCTCATATCATAAAAGATATCTCATATCATCTTTTATGAACTCAGTCAATGCTGCCTGTGTGATACCCAAATAAAAACCAAACAAGATTAATTAAATATTACAATTTTTGTCAGGTAGGATGAGATTTGGAGAGACACAAACATTGTAATATTTAAGATGATTTTGTTCCCAAAGAATCAACTTTCTTGGTTCCCCTTGGGGGTGATATCTCAACTCCATTTAGAAGGTATGTCCTATTTAAAAAGGAACAAAAAAAACCTGTATTTTTTTGGTATTCATGTTTCCTTTAAGCTACAACCCCAATGGTCTTCCTACTTCCCTTACCACCAATTTCTTTCAAAGAGTTGTGAACAATGAACAGCTTCCAATTTGACACCATTGATTCACTCCTCAGCCAAATGCAATATGACTTTTAGTTCTATTACTCCCTTGAACCTGCCTGGAACTCGTTAAACACCATATAAATAATACCAGGACAAAAAACATTTCTTTTTTTTTTTTTTTTTTTTTTTAAATTTATTTATTATTATTATACTTTAAGTTGTAGGGTACATGTGCATAACATGCAGGTTTGTTACATACGTATACTTGTGCCATGTTAGTCTGCTGCACCCATCAACTCGTCATTTACATTTATTCATTCAACGGTACTGCCTAAGTCCTCCTCATCCATATGTGATGGTGTTGACCACCTTCTACCACCAGCTTCCACAATCCTTCTCTTTTCTGTACAACTGCTTATTTCAGTCTTTTCTCGGTTCTCTTTGGTACAACTTTTCCCTTAATTTTAGCCTTATTTCCAAGGTTTCATTGCTTATTTGCTTCTCTTTTTGCTTTATATTCTCTCCCTGAAAATAACAGCAACCATTCCCATCATTTCTATTATTTATTGCATAAATGAAAATGGCTGTTGAATCTCTCCACATCCTAACCAGTGTTCTTTGCTATTTAGATGTCCCATGGGAAGCTCAAATTCAGCATAACGTAAACTAAATTCATTATCTCACCCTACTCATCCTTCTGCTGGTCTTCTCATTTAAAGGCATCAGAATCCACCGTACCCTGTTCCATCTAGAAACTTGCTAAGCATTTTGGTTCTTTCTGCCCTCCTTACTCATGCCATCCCCGCAACCTGCAACATTCCAAGAGTTGTACAACTCTGTAGATTCTAGTTAGTAATAACTTTTGCATCTGTCACATCTTTTGTACTTCCACTGCCACCCTCCTACTTTGGGCCCTTACCTCTTATCTGACTTACTGCAATAGTCCCCCTATTTGATATCTTTTTTTGTTTCTTCTCTAATTCTTTTCCACACTACCATGAAACTTTTCTTTCTAAAATTCAAATGTAAGCATGACACAGGCTTGCTCCAACAACAACAACAAAAAGATTCCCTCTTGTCTATAAAATAAAGACCTTTCCCATATGCTCCTGAATTACTTTTCTAGTCCTGTTTACCACCAAAATAGATAACTGTTATTTCACTGATAAACAACACCCTCTCCTAGCTCTAATTTTGCTTTGATTCCTTTCTTTTTTGAGTGCTTCTTCTCTCCTACTCTAATTGTCAAAACATCTAACTAGACTTCAAAAAATAAACAATCACCCTCATTCCAAATTGACCCAAATCCTCTCACTATACTCTGATTATATCTGTCTAAAATGATCTAACACAAGGTCTATTGTTTGTGACCTCATCTAGATTAGAAACTGGCTTATTATTAACAGATTTCTCTAGATTGTTAGCTACTTTCATGCATTTGATAGAGTGCATGATCTAGACAGGGATACTCTTCAACATTAAAAATAACCACCTATAACTTTCTTTTTAATGGAAAAAATAATTCTTATTTCTTCACACATGGACAATGAATGAATTCTATTAAAAATGCTGAAGGTCTAATGAACCAGTACTGATTACATAGTCTCAGGTTTGTAAAGAGATATTCAGAAATGAAATAAAATTCATCAAAGCTTAGGAAAAGACCACCAGTTTAGCCTCACTTATCTATTGCACATCTGCCTGACCACATTATCTTAGTGCTCAAGCATCATTTTTGCATTTCAATGCAGCATTCTCTCAGATTAATGCCCAAGATATTCCAGCTGCACTGCAAGTGAGTGAGTGGACATACAGGAATATTATGCATGGCTTGTATCATTGACACTGAGCAAAGGAAATGTGATTAGCACCAAATTGCATCTGACAGGGGAATCAGAAACCTGTCAAACACGATGACATGGATCCAATGTTTAGAAGGCAAAAGGGGGAAGAAAGGAGCAGGGCAGTCTCGCATGGAGACAGCAATAAAACACAACAGCGATGATAAATTAATTCATTTACTTATGAAAAATTAGAGGCTTCCACACACAGCTCCCATTTATAATCTTGTCAATCTGGTTGAGTAAATAAAATGCTCTGCAATATTAGCTGAAAACACAAGCAAGAGAAAAGAAAATGCAAAAATTGAATGCTTGGCCTTACTTTTAATCAAATACAATAATTCTTTGGTGTGAACCACAATGGTATTTGAAAAGAATTTTTTCAAAGAGAATATATTACACCACCCTCAATTGAGATCTTCTTTCCTAGCCTCAAACGTAGAGCTGTAAAACTCCAGGGCATAAGGCCATGGTTGTGTGCTCAGACTTTCATTCCAAAAGGTGTTTAGACAAAAGGACGCATCAAAATGCCCTTGGTAGTTTGCTTCTTGAAAACTCTGAGGGGAAATACAAAAATCTGACTGGAATCTTCTGATACCAAGTGGTTAGCAAATACATGCACAGCCTCTCTCTACGAAAAGTGATTGCCAGAGGTTACATCAAGCTCAATGCTCGAAAGTGTACACATTTACTGACCCCAAAAGAGCAAGCATATCCTGATGGGCCACAGCCTCAAGGTGAAGGCTTTGTTGAACCTTAAGACTTTTTGTTTTGCCATATTCTCAACTGAAGGAGGCATCAGATACAGAATTACCTGGAACACCGTAATTGTTCTTTACACATACTTCCATCCATTATGCATGAAAGAGGAAAAATTTTTCTATTGTATCCAAATTAACATGACTATAGGAATAAATAAGACGTAAAGAGCAGAGTCTGCAAGAGAAATTCGCGACTCTGTCTAAATGGAAGACTTTTAGAAAAAAAGTGACTGGAAGAGACAGCTAAAGAGAAGTCAGAGATGCACAGAAATGTTTCTAAAACCTTTCATTTCAAGTCTCCAAGAAAAGCCTCTTATATATACAGTGTTTCTAGAAATAAGCTACAACGTATGGCTTGCCTTAAACAAGAATGAGTGATAATAAGACTTTTTTGAAGGGGAAGAGGATTACTTAATAGATGAAAGAAGAGTCATATTTTAAAAAGGGGAAGGTCATATTGATTTCATTAATAAATCAATGCACAGCCTCTCTCTATGAAAGAGAGGAAGGATAAATAACTTTTGGAATAGTACATACAATGGAATATCATCCAGCATTAGAAAGGAGCTAACTACAAATATACCAAATGGTGAATCTCAAAAACATGCTGAACAAAGAAGCCTTATACAAATGAATACGTACCATATAATTTCACTTACAGGAAGTTCTAAACGAGGCAAAATCAATCTATGGTAGAAAACAATCAAAACAGAGGTTGCTGTTGGGAGGTTTGAGGGACAGGGATTGACTGGGAAAAGGTGATTTTCTGAAGTGACTGTAGTGTTTCAGAACTTGATAGGAGTTTACACGACACAGATGTATACATTGTCAAAACTCATCAAAAGTTCTTGAGATTTGTGTATTTCATCATATGTAAATTTTACTTCATAAAGATCTTTAAATAATATAAAACTCTTGCTAATGATATGCATGCTGAAGTACTTAGGAGGGAAGTGTATGGATGTCTGCAATTATTTGGAAATGCATCAAAAAATAAGATGCCTTGCAAGAGAGCTACAGAAACAGAGAAACAGATACGTAACAAAGCAAATAGAGTTAAATGTTATTTGCCAAATCCAGGTGTTAAGTAGATGAGTCTGCACTGCATACTTATTTCAACTTTTCTATATATTTAAATTTTTTCATAAAATGTGGGAAAAAGTCAGGGTAGGGTAAAGATGTAATAAATATTAGCTTTAAATGAAGACTGGGTATAATGGGACCAAGGACGGTGATTCACAAGGATCACAGAGCCAGGAAAAAAAAACAAAAAACAAAAATCACCAGAAACACAGACCAACTATCAAGTACTTGGTATTCTCTCCCTGAAAATAACAGCAACCATTCCCATCATTTCTATTATTTATTGCATAAACGAAAATGGCTGTTGAATCTCTCCACATCTAACCAGTGTTCTTTGCTATTTAGATGTCCCATGGGAAGCTCAAATTTAGCATAACGTAAACTAAATTCATTCTCGCCCTACTCATACTTCTGCTGGTCTTCCCATTTAAAAGGCATCAGAATCCACCGTACCCTGTTCCATCTAGAAACTTGCTAAGCATTTTGGTTCTTTCTTCCCTCCTTACTCATGCCATCCCCCCAACCTGCAACATCCTAAGAGTTGTACAACATGGGTAATGGCTAAACATCACTCAGACTGGGACAAATGGCCACATCAGTCGAAAACAGAAAAATCACCAAAGCCCTCAAAAAGAGCATATTGCATATCGGGTATCTTACAACTATTATTTTTCTATAACCTTTGCAAATTTTACACCTCAGCAAAAAACAAGTTAAAAAAGCATTTTCAATGTGAAGTTTCAAAGCAAGTCTAGCAAAGAAATTTCTCCCTTAGGAAAGAACACTATCAAGCATTATAATGTTTAAAAAACAAGTTGCCTGTTTGTAATGTTTAAAATCCAGCAGCTGGCCGGGCGCGGTGGCTCAAGCCTGTAATCCCAGCACTTTGGGAGGCCGAGACGGGCGGATCACGAGGTCAGGAGATCGAGACCATCCTGGCTAACACGGTGAAACCCCGTCTCTACTAAAAAATACAAAAAACTAGCCGGGCGAGGTGGTGGGCGCCTGTAGTCCCTGCTACTCGGGAGGCTGAGGCAGGAGAATGGCGTGAACCCGGGAGGCGGAGCTTGCAGTGAGCCGAGATCCGGCCACTGCACTCCAGCCTTGGCGATAGAGCGAGACTCCGTCTCAAAAAAAAAAATTAAATAAAATAAAATAAAAATAAAATAAAATCCAGCAGCTTTCATCTTACATTAAGAATGTCCTCAAAGGAGAAATTTGAAGGTATATATTTTACATTTTCTTCTACAAATTTAAGTAAGCATTTATCTCTTCTTGGTTTAACTTGATTCCATAAAAACTCTCTCCTCATGTCAGAATGCCCGTCAAAACTTAGTAAGAATATATCAGGCTACAAAGTACTCTAAAGCTTTTCTTAATTTTGTAAACTTTAATTGCTATAACCAGTAATGCAAGCTTTTGTGAACTAATCTAAGAAAAAAACTTGTCACTATTCCAAACGGCAAATTCTAATATTTAATCGGATTAAAATAAAAATACAATCACTTTTACTATTACTATTGTCAGGGTTTACTATTAAAGAAAAATAATACCTTGTATTAGTCAGTAGCCACAAATAATTTATAACAATAATCCCCAACAGCCTTTCAGATCCTAAAACAATTAGTTTTTATTTGAACAACAAATGAAATGTTCTGAATAAAAGGAAAATACCTGTAGTTGAATATACTGTTAAAACTCTTCAGATCCAAATTAGAAACAAAAATTGTAAAACGTTAGTATTCTATCCCTAAATTACAAAGAAATGGAACACCCAAATTTACATCTCAGTCCAGATCTCTATTTCCAATTTTAGACTCATTCTCAAGATGTCCCAAACCAAACTCCTGCAGGCATTCACCATACCTGCAACTCCCATAGAGTTCCCCAGCTTAGCAAATCAACTCATACTTCTAGTTGCCGAGGATAAAAAAAAATTGGTCCTATTGTTAGCTCTGGTCCTCTCACTCCTCACATGCAATAAATCAATCTGTCCTGAATACCCAAAATAGAAGCCACTATTCTGTTTTCCCTGAATTACATCTAAGGTTTCTTCACTGGCTCCTAGCTTCTACCCTGCACAACTTCCCAGTGCCACAAGACCTTGTCATTCCTCAGCTATAGATCCTTCCATAGCTGCTTCTACTAGAGAATGAAAGCCAAAGTTCTTAGAATAGCCTACAAGGCCCTACCTGGTCCATCCACTCATCAACTCATTAGCTCCCAGGCTTTGACTATCATCTTCTTAGAATCTTTCCTGATGATTATTTTAAATTGTCCTCCTCTGGCTCTAACTTCCCTCTCTACTCTATATTTCTTCGTATCACTTATGACCCTATGCAACATGCTGTATATTTACACTTTATATTTACATATTTCCTTGTTTTTAAAGTGGGCTCTCTTCACTAAAATGTTAAAACCAAGAGAACAGGGATTTTTATCCATTTCATTCATTGTTCTATGCATCCACTGTATCTAGAAAAATACTTTAAAGTTTACTGGTACTCAATAAACATGTCAGATAAATGAAGAATCTGAAATTTAATTCATATTGTAAAAGCTCAAAAGAGTGGCTTAGTATCATAAGTCCTACTCATATTTGAAAAGGATTATTTATGTAAATGGTCAAAATTTACAGATAATTAAGAGTATGCGGTATTCTTGCTCATTAAGGGAACTCCATGAACAAATGGATAAATTAGTTCTAATTACAGTTTCCCTACAGTGAATATTTTTTATGATAAAAAAAATCTACATCTTTAGACAATGAAAATATTTTCTCATTTACTTTCCTTATAAAATACACTCTTCTGGATTATTTATCACTTAAAATGCAATTGCAATCATGGAAAAAAATGTAAATTTTAATAAATCTCCATAGAATTTTAAATTCAATATGCTACCATATAAATTGGACTGTTCTTATATTACTTTATGCATTCTTAAGTTAACAAAGACAATTTTAAAATATTCAGTGATTTCAGAGACTCTACTATTTTGTTAATGCAACACAAAATGCTATACATGATTGAGAATTTAATAGGGAATTAAATCTAAAATTGACCTATAAAGTTCAAAACAACCATGTATCTATTAGATATTTTTAACAAAAGTGGCACAGTCAGTGAAATAATGTTTTCTGTTTCATAAACAAAATATTCTTACTGCTGAAGCTGTTTGGTTTTGCATGAATAATGAAAAGTACATAGATAATACCACCTGATCCTAATTTTTTATCTTGGAAAATAAACAGCCAACTGTCTTTCCTGTCAACAGTTATTCTCACAGTTCTTTTCAACAGCTATTTGTGCTTACATGCACAGTTATCACGCTGTATTTCAAAGCATCCCACTCTCCCTTGACTGAAGCCATCTATATAATACGACCGGGGCAGCTACTGGACTGGGAATCAACCGTACAAACCTATCAAGGACACTCATGGGCCTTCGACTCAACCTTCCAGCAGTCAAATTCACAGCCACAAACCGCAAATGAATTTTTAATTATTCCATATTTGATTTTTACAATGCTTTGAGACAAGCAATTATGAAAGGCACTTTATTTGTCTGATGTCATTAATATGCATCAGTGACAATGAAACCACAGAAAAACCTAGTGAACGGGGTGTCTCGTGTATTAATTAGCCAAAGACTTAACAAAAATCTCTGAAGATAGTTTTGTGGAAGCCCTAAATATTGTTAGCATCATTTCAGATATGTGACTCAGAACTTGTGATTTCTGAGAAAGTTAAGCTCACTAAAATATCTTTATGTTTACTTGTAGGTTTTTTCCACGGTGAAAGTAGTTTTAATACACTTAACTAAACTTTAGAGGCATTTTGTCACATATAACTCTGAAAATGTTATATATTTTAGTATATACACTTAAAACTAAATTTATATGGCAAAATAATGACTATTCAAATATCGTTAATTCAAAAGTCTCCTTAAATGATGCATAACAAATTTCAGCATTACAATTATTACCAAAGGAATAATGAAAATTAATCATAAATTCAAAATGAAATACAGCTTCATTTTGGGAGAAGACTTCTCTAGGGATGGGACTTTTCTAAAATTAAAATTAAATGTTATTAATTAGATAGTTTATTAAGTATAGCATAGGCCCTTTGATGAAAAGAAAGTACTATAATTTAACATGGAGGAAAAAAAAATGGCTGAGAGAAGGAAACTAAAAAGCCGTATGTTCACAAAGAAATAGCTAACAATACTCTCTCTTTCCATTAAAGAAATGTTTTCCAGATGTGACAAGTGTTTCCTCAGACCATCCTCTTAGAGGTACAGGAAGAGCGCAGGTTAACGGCGGAGCAACTTTCTCTGTACCTCCGCCCCGCCGATCCACCAGGAAGCCCTAAATCGGAGAGGAAAGCGGGGTGCGAAAGTGGGAATCTCTCTGGTTAAGCATCTGGCTTGGGTTCTAAGGATTAAAACCCAGCCCAAGGACTCCCTTCACAGACCTCCTCGGCTGTGGGCAAGACCACGAGCATCTGGGCAGCTGGGGATACGGAGCTTGGAGGCTTCTCTACCCTGCTCCAGGCACCAGCGCGTGGGCCACTCCACAGTCTTGCTGGAAGTTCATTCTCTGCCCCACTGTCTGCCCTCAAACCTCCCTTTATTTCTTTTCTTTCCCTCTCTCTGTACAGCTGCTCCTAACCTCTTCACCATCAGGACATGTTTCCTACTCTTCAGGTTGGACTGAGGGCTGGGGTCTATAGGAGGTTTCTTCCTGGCTTTTGAACAATTTCCACATGATAAATCGCTCGTCCGTTTTTCACAGGAAACTCCTCTACTCCCCTCATTCATTTCTACCGTTCCAGTCAGACATCCCAATTTCCCTCAGCAGATTTACTTACTTTCTTCCCTCCTTCTATTCTCTCTCTCTTTCCCCCTCACTGTCATTAGACAAGAAGAAAAGAGTTAAAATGATTATCAGAGGAATTTGAGTTAAGCTTAAGAAAATGGCTTTGACTTCCTAACCATTATTGTTGTAGGACTTCCTCTTTAGTTCAGCTAAAAATAGGGTCCTTGTCACATGACCAGGAAAGATTAGGCTTGCAAACACGTTGAAGGGTGAGAAAAATGGAATTTATTGGGTGAAAAGGAGGGGGGGAAAAACTCATCAAAGCAAGAGAGGTTCTTGTTAACAGACCCCCATCTCACAGATTGAATCCCAGGTACCATCCCGGATCAGGACACCTCCACAAATGGTGCCAGCTTCCCAAGGCTCCACCCCAGTGTGCACTCCTCCCAGCGCGCAGGCCAGTTGGAGGTTCTGCTCGGGAGCCCTTTTTACTTAGCTGTCTCATCACTACCATCAACAGAAACAACTGACCCTTACTGAGGGCACACATGCAAAAGCTAAGCCAGCACAGACATTTCCAAACTTTCCAGGAGAGCCTTCAGTGTCTTGGTAATGTTTTCATTGTGCCTTTAGACCAAACAAAACACCTAACAGCTCTATTCATTAAGTAGACAGGTCTAAGCAATTTAATTATTTCTGTCCTAACAACTTAGTAACCATTTGAGAAAATAATATGCATACATTGAACAAAACTGATATTTTTAGTTAATTTTTAAATAATCACAAATTACTAATATGTGTCTATTGGGGCACTGCAAAACTTCTTAAACTAGACACAAACAGCTTCATTTCTTTTTCCATGATGATTTTCACAAGGTATTGCTTTTTGTCATAGCAACTGATGAAAACTCAGCTTTGCAAAGATATGACAACATCAAAAGGAATGAAGGTATAATCTAACACTGAAACAAAACTACCATGAGACGGAAGTCTATGTAGTGTTTCACAGAAGTTTAAAATATTGTGCAGTGTCCCTCTGAGTTTTCTGTAGTGCTAGTGGTACTACAGCTCGTTTGGGAACCATGAGAACTGTGGTTCTAAGCACTTTCACGTGCACTATCTCATAATCATCTCAAAAGACATATAAGGTCAGCACTGTCATCAATTGAGGAAACTGAGGCAATATCACACTAATTGGTGGGACCAGGATTCAAACCCAGAGAATCTGATTCTGGAGCCCAGAATCATCACCAAGCTCTAATGCAGAAAATCTATACATTTGAGAAATACAACAGAATATTTCCATAAAAGCTTGTACAATTTTGTTCAGTGAATATTTGTGGGTACCAGTCTATATACTACCACCTTTCTACAATGTTAAACATAGAATTTGGGGATTAGTGAGGTAAAGTGTCTCCTGTGAACATATTAAATGTAATATTGCATCTTTAGGAAATATTATTTTGAGAAAGTTAAACATTTGAAAATTCATTGTATAAACATATGACGTTCATTTTACCTGTAGGCTAAATTACCATCAGTGGGCTGAATTCATTTTCATGATAAATGATAATAGCCCCTTTGAAAGTCATCACTTTAATGCTTCCAAACATCTATTTGTTATGGTTAGTATTCAGATTAGCCAGGTGAACACAGAAGAATCCTGATAAATGTAAGGAGAAGGGAACAAACAGCTGAAATAAAAAAGGATCTACAGTAATGTTAAGAGAAGGAAGAATCCACACATTTCTCACTAATACTTCTTAATTTTTTTATAGAGTCTTATGTTTTTAGCTATTTCCCAATGAAACTTTCAAAATTTATTTTTCTTTGTTGCTCAACAATCTAACAACGTTTCCAATACTCAATATCGAAAGGCAAACACACTTTGGGCATGCTACAAGATCGATTCTCAATTGTTCTTAATGAGCATATTTCTTTAAAACAAATCTGCTTGAAATGCATTTAAAATCTGTATACTTTGCACTTTTAAAATTTGATGAAACTGTTAGTAAAGTATATGTTTATGCTAAAAGAGATATCTTCTTGGAGCACACAAAATCACTATGAGAATCAAGACACACATATAAATGATCCATAAATATTTAATATGACATGATAAAAAATGCAAATTTAAGGTCAGCTGCATACTTTATTCTGTTGAGTTACTTCTTGAAAGCAATGTAGGGAAGATCCAAAGATATAAAAACATGTGATTAAAAGTCTTCAGTAATTTTACCCCAAAATACATCAGTCAGGAATTAGCATCACTTCCACATTTCCATGCAGTTTAGGTTGCATGTTAACCTATGAAAATTGCTTTAAAATTATCATATGTTTCTAAAATATGTATATCAAAATACCCTACATGTCCCTTCCAGGCAGAAAAGTAAATGAATAACCCAAATGAAAACTATCCAGAAGCTCGGAGCACTTCTAAAATGGCCTTTTATGATCCAAAACTGTACTTGCAGTTCGACATTTTAACCTACAAATTCATGCAAATTTTTCATTGCATCTAATAACATGTTAGTTTAAATATTTCTTAAACTTTATACCTGTATGTTTGAAACATTAAAGTATATTTCACATTTTTTTGTAATTTTATTTTTTCCAGCTTTATGAAGTATATTTGACAAACAAAAGTTGTATACATTTAAAGTATACAACATTGTTTTCATATATGTATACATTGGGAAATAATAACCACTTTCAAGCCAGTTAACATAGCCACCGTTACATGAAATGTTCTATTTTGTTGACCTAAATCTACAAATGAATTGTTGCTATGGGCAGATGCCCTGTTCTCAACTGTGACCTTCTGTTGACCCTGGCAAACAGTCACATATGCCCTAAGATAAAAGTACCAAGGGTGGACATGCCATTAAGCACATCATAGAAGAACACTGTTGCAGACTGAAATGAAGGTTTCTGTGTCTGGATGCAAATTTCTGGTTAACGCTCTACCTTTATGAAATGGAGAACTCCTTGGAAATTTACAATAGAAAATTTTTCATATTATTGAAGATGTTTGATGAGCTTCTGTCTCTCAAAATGATATATAAACTAAAAATACAAGTGGTATCCTGGTTTCCAGCAACTGGTGTTTTCTATACAATCTGTTAGTCAGGTGAACAACACTGATGATCTTAAGGCCAAGTACGTTGATGATGATAATGGCCGCTCCCAAGAACTAAGCACTCACACAGCATTATTGTGTTGAATTATTTAAGCTTCCTTCTTAATCTGGAATCACCTGTGCATCAACTTTCTCTCCCTGCTCTAGCACAACTGGAAACAGCTGTCTCTCACACGCTGTTTGCGCACTTGCTTGTTAATCTGTTCCTTCATCTAATCAGGGATTATTGGGCATTTCTATGTGCTTGGTGCTAGAAAAGTTCACAGACACATCAGGAAAACAAGGGTGTTAGCACAAATATCATAAAATAAAGTGATAATTTATGAGCAATGTAATACTATTAAAATAGTCACTTTCATTTAATACAAAATTATTAGTTCTGTGCCCATTTTATGGAGTACTTAGCTTAAGGGGAAGAAGATTATATTCTTTTTTGAGACGAGTCTCACTCTGTCGCCCAGGCTGGGAGTGCAGCATGATCTCAGCCACTGCAAGCCCGCCTCCGGCCACGGGCCTCTGCCTCCCCAGCCTCCCAAGTAGCTGGGACTACAGGCTCGGGCCACCTCGTCTCGCTAGTTTTTTTAGAGCTTTTTTTAGTAGAGACGGGTTTCCACTGCAGCTAGCTAGGATGGTCTCGATCTCCTTGAATTCCCCGTGATCCCACTGGCCTCGCCTCCCAAAGTGCTGGATTACAGGTTTGAGCCACCGCGCCCGGCCAAGATTATATTCTTAAAGTAACCTTATTCACAGGAATAGGCAAGACATTAATTTCTCCCTCAGAAGCCAAACGTAGTAGGGTCATTTCTGGCTCATCAAAACTTTTAATTCTTTGTTCAGATTTTCCTTGAAACCTGCCAATATTTAATTGCTTTTGCTTCACCTATACCACCATTTCCCTTAGCTTGAAAGCACAGAATCAAAATATATCTTTTACTTTGGTTATTACAGGTTTCTTACCTTTCAACTTTCTGCTTCCCAAACTTTGCTTCTCTAGATAATTCTCCCCTACCAAAAACAGTCTGTTCTTTAAAACAAATATATAAGGTCTAGGTTTTGTTAAGGTCTTAGCCCAGCTACCCATTCATTAGACTAAGGAAGAGAATCAAAATTCTAAACCTTTTATGAAACTTTCAAATCCTGGGAAACTTGCTTCTCTTTATAACCTCTTACTTATTTGTCAACTGCTTTCTCTTCATCCTGGGTCACTATTACACATTTCCTTTGTCCAATCATATATTTCAATTCTCTGTTTCCTTCCAAGGACATTTTATTTGGAACGTCTTCTAAGCTCAATATTGGAGGTCCACCAATACGCTTCTTTTACTCATCATCTAATCATCTAAACAGCTTATACGCACAATCCTGTCATATATCATCTCCAGCAATGAAAGAGCTCAAGATCATCCCTGACTCTACACATTATTTATGCTGTATCTTCTATTTGGAATGACTTCCTTTCTCTTCTATGAGAAAAACAGTTTTAAAAAATCTAATAATAGCAATAAAGGAAATATTGTATTAATTATAGCAAATTCATGCACTGAAATACTGTGCAACAAAAATGGTGATTTCAAAAGTCAGTTTCAAAAGTCAATCACCCATATTCCTACCATTTATACAAACGAAGTGAAACTCCCTTCCAAAACTCTGTGCTCCACTCATCAATGACCCCATGCCAACCCTGTTAATCACTATTAACAACTGATTGTATAAGCTTACTGGTAGGTACTATCATTATCTCCATTTTACAAGTGAGAACACCAAATTCAAGAGAAGTAGAACACTCTTAGGTTCACAGAGCTGAGAAGTATGAAAACTCTCACACAATCCAAGTAATCCAGCTTCAGAATCTGTACTTATTAACATTGAACTTTATATTTATGTATATTTATGATGGTCATCTTCCAAGATTAAAGCACATATTTTTTAGAAGGATGAATAGTAAATATGTAGCATATATTACCAATAATTTACATGCATGATATGAATGGGCATTTATGTTGCCTTTTTTTGAACCATTAACAAATGATGCTGCAATAAACATCTGAATGTGTGTGTGCATCTGTTTTTAAATTTTGTCTTTCATTTCCACAGAATGGATGCCTACTTAACCATGTAATTTTTGTGACAGTATGTGCGTTTTCAATTTTAATAGATAGAGCCAAATTACTTTCCCAAATATTTGTACAAATGTAATCCTTGACAAAATTGTATGACAATGGCCTTCCTTACTTTTTTTTTAAGGTTGATGATCTGCATGGTTCCTTACTGCATAACCTTCGAACCCTCCTGCAGATGTTTAAGATCCCTAAATTCCTGGTAATAACTTTCCTTTTGGCTGAGTTACAAACAATAAAAAGCAGTTCTGCTGAAGGACACTATTGATAGGATGAAACCACTCAATGTTTTTGTCACTGAGACTCATGCCTTTATATGGGCCTTAAGGTCTCATGAAAGTTATCTGTTATTTATTTTTAATACATTTTACCCAAGTCAAATTCACTATCTTTATGGAAACCCCTTGGTCAAGTAATCTAACAGAACTACAGAAAAAGTAAACATCTCTTCTTTTTACAAAAACGTTATTCTGGTTAATCTTTTTGGATCTTTAGTATCTACTACTGGGCATCAATTCTTTTTAGATACTACTCATCAACTTGGTTCACAGAGAATTTGAAAATTACGCAAGGATGACACTAAGCCCAAAAGAGTCTAGGCTCCAGTACAACATTATTTCCATTTCAACTCTCCATTTCAGTCTTTTGTATTCTTTTGTATCTCACAGACTTCTGTTTTTTGTAGAGCATTAAGCAAATGCTAAAGTCACTTCTTTTCATGCAAAAAGTAGTAGTGATTTCCCCCAATGTGCAACTCCAGATACCACTGAAAAAAATATTCCCAGTTGGTAGAAGAGTTTTAAAGATATTGCTAACATTTCACTAAGCCTGATGATAAGAACAATGGTCATGAAAACAATTTGGTATTTTGGTTCAACTTCTTCCACTTGCTTTTTGTATGAATTTGGACAACTCATTTATATGGGATTCAATTTCATCTTCAATATGTGATAATTATATTTAGTATATTTAGATTTCCTTTTAGCTCAAAATTCTTATGACTCAATTATTGAGAATTATTAACATGTGTTCATATTTTTGGATTATCTTACTATTTCCTTCATTATCATTATTTTCTTATATTACAAGTTCAAAGACAGAAGATACTATATCGGTTTAAACTCATTTGGTATAGGATAGCACCAAGGGGCTTAGAAAATTCATTATTATGATAGAGAAGCTGGTAACAATGTAATTTGTGGTGAATCCAATGGGTGTTAAAAAGTTAGAAGGGAACTTAAAAAACACTCTTTAGGCTGGGTGCAGTGGCTCACACTTATAATTCCAGCACTTGGGGAGGCTGAGGAGGGCAGGTCACTTGAGGCCAGGAGTTTGAGATAAGCCTGGCCAACATAATGAAACCCTATTTCTACTAAGAAATACAAAAAAAGAGCCAGGTGTGGTGGCGGGCGCCTGTAATCCCAGCTACTCGGAAGGCTGAGGCAGGAGAATCGCTACAACCCAGGAGGCGGAGGTTGCAGTGAGCCAAGATCGTGCCACTGTACTCCAGCCTGGGTGACAGAGTGAGACTCTATGTCAAAAACAAAACAAAACAAGACAAAAAAAAAAAAAAAAACACTTTTTACAGAAACAAGGTCATGAAGTAACATGTCAAGACAGTCTTACAATATTTATAAAGAGACACAATTTTATGACCAAACACTGATCAAACTCTGAATTCCATGAAAATAAGGCTTTGGCTGAGCCCCAAATGTGCCTCATATTTACCACCCAGAGTGACACAGTGTAATTCCCTGAAAAGAAGAATTTCTTCTGCATTACTAGCAAGGGGCTCCAGAGAAATCAGATGCATTGGGAATTCTCCTCCAGAGGAATTTTATCACATAATATAATTTACATTCAAATAAAAATGTAAATGAAGGTGTACTAAAATTTACAACTTTCAAAGACAAGACCTAGAAGCATGGCCCTATGGATTCAGATCATTTCTCACAGGCCTAGTCGTTGTCCTCCACAGGTCCTTTCCCAGTTGCTAAATAAAAGCTTTAATGGTAATCCCAGCACATTGGGAGGAGGAGGTGGGTGGATAATGAGGTCAGGAGATCAAGACCATCCTGGGTAACACAGTGAAACCCATCTTTACTAAAAATATGAAAAAAGAGCCAGGTGTGGTGACGGGAGCCTGTAATCCCAGCTACTCGGGAGGCTGAGGCAGGAGAATTGCTACAACCTGGGAGGCGGAGGTTGCAGTGAGCCAAGATTGTGCCACTGTACTCCAGCCTGGGTGACAGAGTGAGACTCAGTCTCAAAAAAAAAAAAAAAAAAAAAAAGCTTTAATGTTTTCCACTTAAAAATCAGTATCTTTGTTTCTACTTTTAATACACTCAATTCTCCACAAAAATGCTAAAATTCCCAAGAATCTTCATTATCTGCAAATAGCATACATTCTCCAAGATAGCACCATGAGCATCCCGATTCAAATGGTGTACAAAACCATGCAGATGAAACAATCCAATGTCAAATGTTTAACATAAAATTAAGCCTGAAAAAAACACAACCTGGTGACCACATTACAAAGAAAGTTTTCTCCATGGCTGGAAGTCAGGCTAAATGGAAAAACAAATTTTGAACTCACTCTTTTTACAAATATTAGTTAGGCTGCTAATATATCTGTCAAGCTGTGGTTATCAAACAGAACAATGGTTGCTAAATTACCAACATAAAGGAAGGCATCAAAATTATAGCTTGGATGCCACATTGAGCAAAAGAAATGATTAACAATAACAGTCCAAACACCATGTGTTCTCTAGTTAATAATAAGGTCTACTGCCCATATATATAACTGGCACGGAAGGAGAATTCTCTCTTCCCATATTCACTCATTTATACACACACACACACACACACACACACACACACCCCAATGAAAAGAGAAAACAAAGGGGGAAAATGGGCTTTAGCATTCTAACTACAATTTTCACTGTTTATGTGATGATAGAGTTATTATGGTATTTCAAAGCAAGAAAAGTCTGAGTCTAAATGGGTTGCATTCTGGAGGAGACATCTACTCCAGAATCTCATACAGGGAGGGCAGGGTTCATTTTACTTTGTGACAAATAGTTACTATGACTTCTAAATAATTAGTTAAGTCACAGAAAAAGTATTTAACTAGCTACCCAGTGCAGATGAGAAACAGGAGGTGGCACTACATCAATCACAAACCACAATCAGGAACACTTTAATAAGCCATTATTTAGCAAAAATTACTCTAACCCAAAATAAAGTCATGGCTAAAACTGCCCCTATTTTCCAGTTCCCTTTGCCTGCCAAATCTGGATTTTCAACTTCCTAGATTAACGCCAAAAACATCTTAGTCTTACACATGTTACTCTCCTTTGTTTCTTTTTCCACTGACTTAACTGCTTTTCATCTCTAGGAATGTTTTCAGGTGTTAGAAAACACTGGTTTCTAACTGGTTTTCTACTGGTCCTCAAGAGTCATTTTTCCCCACTGGTTTGCTACTGGTCCTCAAGAGTCACTTCTCCCTGACTAACCCATTTAAGTGGTATGTTGGCTTCATTCATCTTGAGCACATTAAGTAGAAAGGAGGCAACAGCTGCCTAATAAAATCTAATTTAACCCCCACTCTTCTTCTGTTCACTACGCCTACCAACATTTTGCCATTGTGCCCACCTACTTGGTCAGCCCCTCACCTACAGCAAAGAGATTTGAGTCTCTTTTGAAGGTCACTCCAGAGGGAAAAACTCAAGAGGGAAAAACTCATCATTTTTTTAAATATTAATACATCCTACATAAACTTTTAAAACCAGTTACATTTAGTGATCCAGAGTATATTTATATTTGGCCACTTGAATATCTTCCCTTTAAATGGTAAAGCCATTTTTCTTTCATAGTATTCTCAGAATAAACCACAACTTATTTAACACATTTCAAGAAAAATGATAGAGAGTACACTGTATCACTGGAGACCAGGGAAGGGGTGGTCTGAAGCCCTGTCTCTGGTTCTCCTCTCCTCTCCCACCATGCCAGGTCCCAAACACCACCAAGTGGTCCATTCTGCTACACAGTTTGGTAACTCCTGCTGATAACATCACATCCTGGGGCACTGCTCCAGATGCCTCTTTCTGATATTTACCTTTTCTTTCACTTAGTTGACCTTGAATGAGGAAGGAGAAACATTTAAGTATTGCTATATATTAGGGATCTCTCCATGCTATCTCTGTTAATTCTTAGAACAATCCAGCAATGTAGAGTTTGTAATTTTTCCCAGAGCTCAGAAAAAGAAAATAAGCCAGGATTTAATCCCAAATTTATCTTATTCCAAAGCCTAGTCTCTTCTTGATCCTCTATGCTTCCTTCCCAAGTCTTTAATTTTATTAGAAATACATAAGCTGTCAAATGCAGTACAACAGTGATTCAGTAACACACCTACATTCTACATATTGTAAACTTTAAAAATCTTAAGATTTTAACATCACATATGTGGACCAAAAATCAATTCTGAATGACATAAAGGTGAAGAACATAAATGCGCATGAAACATAAACTATCATGACATGTAGTGATGTGCTTTTTAAAATAAAAAGTAGAGAACATATTTAACATCCCAATCTTAATGGAAAATTATAAAAAACAAAATCTTTCAGGGATATTTCAGAATTTCTAAAAAAATACAGCATTGAAATTAAAGTCATTGCTATAACTATAATGTATATATAAGTATAATCTGATCTTAGACAACTTGCTTCTCAACTACAAGATGTTTAAAATTAAATTTTAATTTTTTTCATTTTTAATTTTTGTGGGTACATAGTAGGTATATTTAGGGGGTATAAAATAGAAGGGTAGATAATGGATGCAAATAATACAAGTTTTCCAAAGGAATTTGATATGATCCCTTGGAATAAGCCACAGAAGAAAACAAATATCCCCTGGGTTACTGGCAGAACCTGGAGTAGATTATTAACATAAAGGTTGGGTTTTTTAAAAACATGCACAATGCAGGTCTGTCACCAGGCCTCCATCATAACAGTCAGAAATGTTAAGGATCAGTATCTGAATTAACATGCTTAATAGTGATTATGTCGAATAGTGATGAAGCTAAATTATTTTAATTACTGAAACCATCCTGGATTATCTGAAGAATGCAGAAATGGTTTAACAAAGGAAAGTAATGAAGACTTTTTTTTTAAGTTTAACAAAGAGTAATATTGAATTGAACTTAAAGAACTATAAAGCAGCTATTTGCAAAAAAATAAAATAAATCAGAGCCTCTTTTATGCTAAAGGTGCAATATACTCTGATGGCAAGATTTCAAAACTCTTATGTGTGGTATAGATCAATAATTTTCTTTCAAGTAGCATTCAATAGCAAACGGGATACTTTAGCAGAGAGAAATTACAAATAGTAGACCGACAGATAATTATACATTGACAGCATAATGAATAATCTCAGCATTGAGTAGAGGTTGGTCACCTAATTTTAAAGAAGGTTCTATAGAAACTGAAAATACAGCTCTGTAAATTTCCTCTATTTGCCATTTTAAAGCTTTATCTTCTACAAAGCTAAATGATGGTTAGAGGCAAAATAAAATTTACATATAAAAGGACACTGCAATGATTGCCTTTTTTTAATGAAAAGGTAGAGAGGAAGAGATGAAGATAGTCTCAATCATATTAATTCTTCATTTTATTCCAGATCAATAAAAAGAGAATGAGGAAATTTTTCAGGAAATTAAAAAACAGAAAATTTGTGAACCAATTAGGAAGGTTTCTCTTGCAAAATGTAAATATTCTTGGCTTGTGGGATTCATAATATCAAGAAGCTATCAATATAAACAGCATGGTTAGATTTTGAAGAGATGGATAAGTTTAAGCACATTATAATGGTTTTAGCCAATCTGTGGTAATATAAAACAAAACACATTAAACATGTAATTAAATGGCATGTCCTAAGGCCTTTAGTCCCCCAAAGGAGGAAGAAATTCAAACATGTAACACAGTGTCTCTAAAAGCTTGCTGCTGAAATGTCAAATGTTAGCGCTTGCATGGTCTTTCACTTTGAGTAATAAGAAAGTTCTACTTTATTCAAGCTGTTACTAATTGGTTTGAAATTCAAAATTCTATTTCATCTCTCATAATCCTAGTATGTTTTCTGCCCTACAAGGTAAGCTAAGAGAATGGCAACCTTTCTCATTTTAAAATGTAAGTACCCACTTAAAACTAGAAGTACCATAAAGGCCTACATGGGAAAATGGCTTCTCCGGCTTATATGATAAACTATAAATCTTTCCCCCTCACTCAATTACCTCAGCAACCCAAACACAGTTCACTCCTGAGTTTTCTCTCTAACACTCTTCCTACATCCACAGGATACCTTGGCATGTTCATTGTGTCATCACCACCTACCATTTCCAGGACATTTAGGCAGTGACCAGCAATTCGCTGACCAGTAGTACCCATAAAACTAGACTCAGTGGAAATGAGTACATAGATTTCAGGAGCCATTGCTGGCAAGATAACTTCATTTGGTCCAAATATACTAGGAAGAGATGAAATGAACTCATTAAAGTTTCTAAAAGAGAAAGAAAAAAAGCAGGACATTTCCTTTAAAGAAATGCTTACGAGATAACTGTAGGAACAAACAGAAACTCATTCTTTATACAACTTAAAAGTGTCTAGCTACTCAGAAGCTGTCACGCTGGATGCTTATAATCTCAAGTCTCGATTTTAACGCCGAAAATCATGAGTGGAGAACATAGATCAATTAATTTCCAGAACCACTTGAAGTATACCTTAAATTTCCAACAGCTCCTTAAAGAAAATAGCCTTTTCTATGTAAAACATTAACTGATAATTTTGAAAGAAAAGTTATTATCTAAAATACAGCTTCTGAATTCAAGTTGAAGGACAATAAATGGTCCATGCAGCCAGGCGGCCAAGGGAGTGCTCGCACCACCACCCCACCAACCCCGGGCAGTGCAGCTCTGGGAGGCTCCTCCCTGCTGCTTGAGGAGAGTGGGGTAAGAGTAGAGAGGACATTGTCTTGCAGCTTGGATACCAGCTCAACCACAGTAGAACAGGACAGTAGGCAGAATCCTGAGACCCCCACTCCAGGGCCTAGCTTCTAAACATTGCCAGGTGAACCCTGAGTCAGAAGGGAAACCACCTGCCTTGAAGAGAAAAACCCAGTCCTGGAAGGATTAATCACCTGCTGACTCAAGAGCCCTTGGCATCTGAATAATCAGCAGCAATACCCAGGCCGTTCTCACTGTGGGCCTTGAGTGAGACTCACAGACATGCTGCCTTCAGGTGTGACCCAGCACATTCCCAGCTGTGATGGCTACAGCGAGAGACTCCTTCTGCTTGAGACGAGGAGAGGGAACAGTAAAGGGGACTTTGTCTTGCACCTTAGGCGCAAGCTCTGCCCCAGTGTGGTAGAGCACCAAGTAGGTTCTTGGGTTCCCCGATTCCAGGCCTTGGCACTTGGATGGCATTTCTGGACCTGCTCTAGACCAGAGGGGAGCCTACTGTCCTGAAGGGAGAGTCCCAGGCCTGTTAGCATTTACCATAAGCTGACTGAAGAGCCCTTGGGCCTTGAATGAACACCAGCAGTAGCCAGGTGGTACTTGCCACAGGCCTCAGGCAGTGGGGGCCTACGGGAGAGATGACTTTACTTTTGGAAAGAGAAGGGGAGAGTGGAAAGGACTTTGTCTTGTGGCTTCAGTACAGTGCAGCTGCCATAGAATAGAGCCCCAGGTAGATTTCTAAGGTTTCTGACTCCAGACCCTGGCTCCTGACTGGTTTCTCTGGATCCATCTGGGACCAAGGGGAAATCACTGCCCTGAAGGGAAGGACACAAGCCTAGCTGGCTGCCACCTGATGACTGCATAGTCTCAGGGCCTTGAGCAAACACAGGCACTAGCTAGGCAGTGGTTATCACAGGTCTTGGGCAAGACCCAGTGCAACCCCAGTAATCCCAGTAATGATGGCTACAAGGATCTTTGTGTCACCCCTCCCCAAGCTCCAGGAAGCTCAGCAGAGAGGAAAGAGACTCCAATTGTATGGGAGAAACTAAGGAAAGAGAAAGAGTCCCTGCCTGGTAATCCACGGAATTCTTCCAGATCTTATCCAAGACCTCCAAGATGGTACCTGTAAAAGTCTGTAAAAGTCACAGTGTTACTTTTAGGTAATACAGATGTGGCTGCAGTGACCAAAAACTTAGATCACAACACCCAAGTCCCTTCAAATACCTGGAAAGCCTTCTGAAGAAGGGCAAGTACCAACAAGCAAAGACTGCGAAGACTACAATAAATACCTAAGCCATCATTGCCCACACAACGACAAACATCCACGAGTATAAAGAACATCCAGGAAAATATGACCTCACAAAACAAACAAGTAAGGCACCAAAGACAAATCCTGGAGAAACCTTTTAAAAGATTTATGACCTTTCTGACAGATATCAAAATAGCTGTTTTGAGGAAACTCAGTGAAATTCGAGATAACACAGAGAAGGAATTCAAAAACCTGTCAGATAAATTTAACAAAGAGATTGAAATAATTTAAAAGAATTAAGCAGAAATTGTCGAGTTGAAAATGCAACTGACATACTGAAGAATGTGTTGGTGTCTCCTAAGAGCAGAACTGATCAAGCAGAGAAATAATTAGTGAGCTTGAAGACAGGCTATTTGAAAATATACAGTCAGAAGACAAAAGAAAAATGAATAAAGAACAATGAAGTACACCTACAGGATCTAGAAAATATCCTCAAAAGGGCAAATCTAAGAGTTATTGGCCTTAAATAGAGCTAAGGATAGAAAGTTTATTCAAAGTGATAACAACAGAGAATTTCCCAAACCTAAAGAAAGATAACTATATTCAAGCATAAGAAGGTTATGGAACACCAAGCAGATTTAACCCAAATAAGACTACCTAAAGGCATTTAACAATCAAACTCCCAAAGGTCAAGGATAAAGAGGGGATCCCAAAAGCAGCAAGTGAAAGGAAATAATACACAAAGTCCAATAGCTCTGGCAGTAGACGTCTCTACTGATAGGTCAGGAGAGAGTGGCAAGACATGTTTTAACTGCTGAAGAAAAAAAAAAAAAAACTTTTATCATAGGATAGTACATCCATCAAAAATATCCTTCAATCAAGAAGAAATACTTTCCCAGACAAAAACTGAGGGGTTTAATCAAGAGCAGACCCTGTCCTACAAGAAACACTAAAGGGAGTTCTTCTAGTCGAAAAGAGAAGGATGTTAATGAGTAATAAAAAATTATCTGAAGGTATAAAATGCACTGGTAATACACTGAAAAACACAGAATATTATATTACTGTAATTATGTTGTGTGACCTACCCGTATCTTAAGTAGGAAGACTAAAAGATGAACCTATTAAAATAATAACTACAACAACTTTTCCAGACATATAGTAAGATACAAATAGAAACAACAAAATATAATAGCAAAGGGACAAAGTTAAAGTGTAGAGTTATTAGCTTTTTTTCCTTGCTTGTGTGCTTACACAATCAGTGGTAAGCTGTCATCAGTTTAAAATAATGGGTTATTAGAGATTATCTGCAAGTCTCATGGCAACCTCAAATCAGAAAACATACAACAGATTCACAAACAATATAAAGCAAGAAATTAGAGCAGCAGAGAAAACCACCTACACTGAAAGGAAGACAGGAAGGAGGGAGGGAAGGAGGGAAGGAGGGAGGGAGGGAGGGAGGGAGGGAAGGAAGGATGGAAGGAAGGAAGGAAGGAAGGAAGGAAGGGGGGAGGGAGGGAGGGAGGGCGGGCGAAAAGGAAACCAAAAACAAATAAAAAAAGGCAAGAGTAAGTCTTTATATATCAGTGGTAACACTGAATATAAATGGGCTAAATTCTCCAGTCGAAAGACATAGATTAAAAAAAAAACCTAATAATCTGTTGCCTACAAGAAACACACTTCACCTGTAAAGACACACAAAAACTGAAAATAAACAGATGGAAAAAGATAGTCCATGCCTATGGAAGACAAAAATGAGCAGGAGTAGCTATACTTGTATCAGACGAAATAGATTTCAAGACAAAAACCATAAAAAGAGACAAAGAAGGTCATTATATAATGATAAAGAGGTCAATTCAGCAAGAGAATATAACAATTGTAAATATATATGCCTCCAACATAGAGCACCCAGAAATATAAAGCAAATATTATTAGACATAAAGCGAGAGAGAGCCCCCATTACAATAACAGCTACTGACTTGAAAACCCCACTTTCAGCATGAGACAGATCATCCAGAGAGAAAACCAACAAATACTGGAGTAAATCTGCACTACAGACCAAATGTACCTAATAGATATTTACAGAACATTTCATCCATTGGTTGCACAATACACCTTCCTCTCCTTAGCACATGGATCATTCTCAGGAACAGATCATATGTTAGGCCACAAAACAAGTCTTTAAGAATTCAAAACAAATTGAAATTGTATCAAATATCTTCCCTGACTACAATGGAATAAAACTAGAGGTGGGTGGGGGAGGTGAGGATGGTTAATAGGTACAACAATATAAGTACACAGAATGAATAAGATCTAGTATTTGACAGCACAACAGGGGGACTATAATCAACAATAATTTATTATACATTTTAAAACAACTATTATAAAAGAGTATTATTGGATTATGTGTAATACAAAAAAAAATGCTGCAAGGAATGGATACTCCATTTACCCTGATGTTTTTATTATACCCTGTACATATGTATCAAAATATAACATGTACCCCATAAATATATATATCTATGTAACCACAAAAATTAAAAACTAAAAAAAGAAGAAATGGTCCGTGGTTTTTATTGTCATTGTTGTTTGTTCATTTAGACTTTTTTTTTTACTGTAGTAAAATACACATAAAATTTACCATTTCAATCATTTTAAAGTATACAATGTATTGCTGTGAAATACATTTATAACATGTGCACCAATCATTACTACCATCTTCAGAGCTTTTCATTATGCCAAACTGGTCAATGATTTTCATCTAAGTTTTTCATTTAGTCCTTTATTAACTACAGAAATCTTTTGTTTGTTGACTCACCCAAGGCCTATCAGATATTTTAGGGTTTATTTTTTTTTTACTTTAAAGGTTTATCAGTAGTCTTTTGTTCTCTGCTCACAGTTGCTGCTTGATTGACTACCACAACATTCCAATTAAGAGGCAGAAAGCAATGATCAATGTTCCCTTGCTTGCTCTGTGACTTGTTTCTTTGAACTAATCTCAGTATTAAGTTAATCCCTTTGAGGTAACTTAACCATCAAGCATGAGAATTTTAACAAGGAATCTTTGTGGTGATGATACTGTTCTGTATCTTGACTGTACCACTGTCAGTATCTTGGTTTTGATACTGTTGCACCGTTTTATAAGTTACAATCAGAGGAAACTGGATAAAGAGTACACAGGATCTTCCTCTGTTACTTCTTATAACCATATGTAATTCTACAATTATCTCCAAATGAAAAGGTTTAAGAAAAAAATAATCAGAATTTTAGGAGATAGTCCATTGTTGCTCTTTCTCTCCTTTCAGTAAACCTTTCCAATTCCCTTAAATTCTCAAAAAAAGAAAACAACAACAACAAAAACCGTACCTAGAGGTTTAATAGGTATTATGGCCTACACACTGAGCTACACAGTGTATTTATGCAACCTTTTACCAACTCTTAGTCCTCTAAAATGTTGACTCAGAGCAATTTTACTAAGGTCTAAATGAGAAACTGCTTATAAAATAAAGAAAGACACAAGTATACCAATCCCTCACAAATCGAAATATTCTGATATGTCTAAGCCCTTATAGACACCAGGGATTTAAGAGCTAAATTATAAATAATTTTGTGAAGACCTTATAAATTTGTTAAAAATATTTACATGAATAACATAAGGGAAAATCACTTAAAATAGGAATATCTATGGTATTATTGTATACATGTCAATAAGAGTAACATACAATTAATTTCATTATTCTTCACTTGTTAAAATATTTTTAACCCCTCTCTGCTGTACAGATGCAATTTACTACTAATATAATCATTTTTATGTGTTCGAGATCATACGCATACCAGGCAATTTTTACTTTTAGACAAAAGTTCAAAGCCTTTCTTATTTTATGACCTCCAAACAATGAAATTCTGCCTTGGTCTTAGATACTCAGAATAATAAGGATGTTAATGGTTAAAGCATTAGATAGCCTTTATTTAGTGTACTGGACCTGGCTAAATAGATATTTTCCACTCCCCTTCTAAATGATAGGACTGTAGAGTCATGTCATTAGTCTCTCTTACAAAGAGCACCTGTACTGATAATAAAGAGCAATACTGATGATGATTTTAATTGGTAACATTTATTAAGCTCTTACAATGTTCCAGGAACTGAATAAAGGGACTCACAGACACCTTTTCAATTTGTCGTCTCAAATCAATCTCTACAATATGGTAGATTCAAAAGGTTACCTCCATTTCATATATGTGTAATAAAAGTTTAGATGGATGGGCTAAACATGTCCAAGGTGCCACCATTGGCAGAGGTGCTATTCAAGCCCAGGTGGCTTAACTCCAGAGCCCTTGAGCTTCACCTCATCAATATGCAGCACAGCGCCTCTAGATAATACCCAGAAACAGGAGCATGACATGGAGGCCAAAAACCAACTTCCTCTTACCTTTATTTACTTTCATTATTGATTCAATGCAAAAAGCCCCCTACTTTGCTGACATCTAATTCATCCTCCTTTATAAACCTAACCTCTAGTTATCTCATTTGTTAATTATTCTAAGTAGAGTGATGAATAATAACAGCTAGCATTTGCAGAATCCCATTTCACAGAACAAGTACACAGAATACAGTGTGAAAGGTCCCGGGGCAGAAAACTTTGGTTTAAGCAAAGTCTGAGTAGAGAATCTGTACATTCCAAAACCAAAGTGCTTATGGTTGAAGAAAAGTCGCAGAGAATTATTTATGATCAGATTTTATTGAAAGGGAGTATTTACTATACAGCTAAATCAATAGTACTGTCCTTTGTTTATATCCTGTCTAGCTTTTCAGATATTGTTTACAAAAAATAAGAGTCAATACTGCTTTCAGGTAGACCCCCGTCTAACTCTAAAAACTATTTCCTTTAAGTATTTCTAAGTTCTTTCCAACTGCTTGCTTTCATGAACATACTCTTTCAGTTCCTACAGTGAAAAGCTCTTAGAAAAAGTGAGTGTAAATAGGGATAAGGAATCATATGTACATGGAATTTGAATAAGGAGAATAATATATCCTGAAGATAAAGCACAGTAAAGTTAGTATTGGTTCTTTTTGGTTGGGGGGGGAGGAATTCACTAACTTTGAATACATTTATTTGCATAAAACAATAAATGTTCAGGAAACAATTTAATGCAAAAATAATTTTCTTAGCTTGTTATTACAAAAATGTGAAAGTATAAATGTTCATAGAATAAATTAATATAAATTTAAGAAATCTCATTGATACACATCAGTTAAATACCTGATAACTGAAAAAGACTAACTTTGGCTGGGTATAACATCAGTTCAATAAATTATCTAAATGATATTCTGAGTTTTAAAGGGCTAGGTAATGCAAAATTATAGACATTTTATGGTTATAAAAATAGGATAAGTATCCTTTTCTTAAAGTTGCATAAAAAGCTTTTGGTTTAAAATTGCAAAAGACATTTCAAATTAGCCTTTTAAAAATGATTCTAAAACTATATACAGCTTGTAGAAAGAAAATAAACTACTTTTCTAACATAACCTAACGCCTCCTAATCTAGTTTTTTTTCTCTAAGTAGGTTCTATTTTTAAACAGACTCCTTGATTTTTCCCAACATAAATGCACATTTGCACATCCTTCCCTTCACACTGCTCCATGTACACTTGAATTATGGGTTTTTCGGTAGGTCTTTCTCCTTAATTCTCTACTTCTCAAAAAATATATTACTACAGTCCAAACATTTTTAAGTTAGTGCTTCTGTATTTTAAAGGAATAAATTTCATTTTCCCTTTTAAAATAAATCTACTTTAATTTCTTCTAATCAAGTTTATTCTTTTTGATAAGCTCTCCTTTTATGAACCAAAGGCATTCTTTTATTGCTCTTTGAAAGGCACTATTTATATTACCTTAGTTCATTTTATCCATGTCATCTATAAACATATATTTTAAAAGTTTGAAAAAACAAACCTGAAAAATTTAATTTTCATGAAATCCCCTTTAAATGTCCATCCCTGAAACACCAATAACTCAACCCAGGAGTGACCTCCAAGCATTTGGGGGTTGGGTTTTACAGTGTTTATTTCTTTATTTCATATTTTCATTATTAGATGCAAAATGTTTGTATTCCACAGTTATAACTTACTAGAAATTTGCAATTTACTATAATAAGCTCCATTTCAGAGAATCACAGAAGAGTTGTATTTTAAGGAACATTTAATATATCTCCTGTTAATAATGAGGAAGCTGAGGCATGGATGTTTGACTTGCCCATGACAGGAAATGAAAAGAATAAAACTAAAAATGCCTGTCACTACAATATCTTTCATATTTTGTTAACATTCCTTAAAAATGAGAGTTAACATATTCCAACCCTGGTTTATACTCCTTTTTCTGTTTTTCCTCACCTCAAACTATTTGTTTAAAGAAAATGTCTGTATAACATACCACCTTGCAAAAATGCAATTCCATTACTACAATTTCAACAGATTCAAGTAGAATACACACATTCTTTGCAAAGGACACCATTAATCTCTGAGTATCAACATGTATAATTCATCAAAAAAACCCTTAATGCCCTTTAAATCGCCCAAAACTTTACAAATGTTATAAATGACATTAAACTCATTTCAAATTTTACTGCAAACCACACAGTTGAAATGGCAATTAACTTTTTTTTTTTTTTAACTAAAATAGAGTTTAAGATAAGGTCTTAGTGTCTTTGAAAGGAACACAGTCATATTTTCTATATAAAATAGATTTACTTATGTAATCACATAAATGGAACAAATTACTGAACCTTAATTAATTTCTCATTCATTTTGCATAAACTTTTATGAATTATATACTTTGAATTAATAATACAATAAAAGTTATTCTGCTTTACTTTCAACAATAGCTCTTTTCTATTCATAAAGCACAGTCTTAATAACTGAGCTATTCAGTATGGTAGCCACTAGCCATATGTGGCTGTTGAACACTTGTGATGTGGCTACCCCAAATTGAGATGTGCTATATGGGTTTTCAAGACTAAGTATGAAAACAAAACACGCCTTATCTCCATAACTTTTCTATTATATATTCAAGTTTGTGTATATACTGAGTTAAATAAAATATGCTATTAAAATTAATTTGTGCTGTATCTTTTCACATTTGAATGAGGCTACTAAAATATTTAAAATTACATATATGGCTAACATGCTATTTCTTTTGGACAGCACAGCTTTAGAATCTTTAAATACATGCATTTGCTTATTTATTAATCTATCATGCAAAAATGACATTTATTTAGTTATACTTGTGGTCATCTCATAAAAATCCCTCCTCTGACTCCATATTTTCCTCCAAGTACTTTCTCATTTCTTTGCTAAACTTTAAAGCATAACACCTTAAAAGCACTGACTCCACTCACTGCCTCCACTTTCATACTCCCCATTTCAATGAAATAGCTCTCCTGGGAATCACCAATGTCCTCCAACTTGTCAAATCCAATTACCATTTTTCAGTTCTCATCTTACTCACCTTACAGTTGATCATTCCCTTCTTGTTAAAATACTTTCTTCATTTGGGTGCTCAGATACCACCCTCTTCTGGTTCTACTCCCTTGCCAGTTCTTGCGTTTTCCCAACCTTTCTCTGACACGTAGATACTGGAATGTCCTGGGCTAAGTCACAGACCTACACTCACTCCCTAAGTCGTCTTATCCAATCTTATAACTTAAAAACCACTTCCATGCTGAGACACCCACATTTATTTCTCCATAAACTCCAGTCTTTTATAACTGTCAAATCATCTTTTGTCTAGATTTGCAATTGTAATCTCTAACTTAACACATACACTAACAACTTACCTATTCTCCCTTTCCCCAGCCCAGATCTTTCAACCAGTCTTTCTCATCTCAAGAAAGGACTACTTTCTTGTAGTTGCAGAGAAAAAACTCTTAGACTTCCCTTTGTTTCCCCACATCTAATCCATCATTGAATCCTTCTAAAGCTGCCTTCACAATACACCCAGAATCTGACCACATCTCTTCATCTCCACTGACATCACCCTGATCCAAGCCATTTGAAACTTCCACCCCTATATCTTTTCTCATACAGCAGCTAGAGTGATCTGATTACTGCAATTACATATCAGATGATTTCACTTTTCTTAGTTTTCATACAACATCTTCAAAATCCATGTGTGTTTTATATATAGCACATCTCAATTCAAGGTAGCCACATCACAAGTGTTCAACAGCCACACATCGGTAGCGGCTACCATACTGAATAGATCAGCTGTTGAGACTGTTTCGTATTACTCAAAGTAAATCCTCTGGTCTAAGCTAGTTAAGTGCCCAATTCACTCCAAGTCAAAGTTAACGTCTTCAATGTGGTCCATAATAAGATCTTCCTCCACCCACTGCACCCATCGAGCTTCACCTCCAACCCTCTCCACAGTCAACTCCAGGCACAGGAGTTCCTTTGCTACTGCTGGAAGGGCCTAAGCACACTCCAGGCTCATGGCTTTGGCACTGATTGCTCTCTTCCCACCTTGACTGCACCTTCATAGCAATGTAAGCTCTTCCTCTTCTCTGCAAATAAGATAGCATTCTCCATTTCACCCTGTACCCTCTGGCTCCCACATCTACTTATCATGACCTGTGTTATAATGATGTATTGTCTCTCTCCCTCTCAGCAGAATATAAGCATCGTGAAGCACTCAATACATATGTGTTAAATAAATAAATGAATAATCAATGCTAAGCATTCCACTGGTTGCCATGTACAAAGACATTGGTAATTTTCAATGACTACCTTCAGGGCATCCTAATTACAAAGTAAAGAGGCACGGACGCATAAACACAGAGCCAGGGGTACCAGAACAGGAGCACAATCTCTAGGACTGCCCAGGGGAAAGTACTCCTAACTACTGAGAGCCAAAGGATAGGCAAATTCAGAAAAATTGTCCAGAGGGGAACATCTGGGGCTGAATATTAGCTGGCAAATGGTAGCTCTCCAGGCATAATGGTGATAAGATTGAGAGAGAACATTCCAAGGAAAAGGAAACAATATATGTGGGGTACGTAGAATAAATAAGAAGAGTAAATTCTAGAAATAAGTAATTGTATTTGGCTCTGGTGCTAGGAGTCTATGTAGGCAGGGGAGGTGGGAGTAGAGGAAAGGGAAGGAGAAGAGAGGTAAAAAGACCCATGCATGCCACAATAAATATAAATAAATTTATACAGAGAAGTGCACGTGTCCAGATGTATATGCAAATGTGCAGGAATGTATAAATTGCATATACATGTATATATGTATATATAATACATATGTGTATACATACACACATATACATAGATATATGAGAATGGTAGGAAAAACTCTTAGAAACATGTTTAGGTTCTTCTACCCTTACTTTCTATTTTTCTATGGCTAGACATAATCTCAAAAAAATGTAGAAGTCTACAAAACTATATAAATATGAAATGCCTAAATCTCTAACATCTAAATATTTTTTCTCGAAAAGGAACTTCCTGACTTTCACCTCTGTTAGTTTACAAAGACTTTGTAGAAATATGTAGATATCAGGATCAGTAACTCAGGTCAAAGCAAGATCATTTTCTAGGAATTTCCTCCCTCCACTGTATCCCAGGAAAGGGTTCCATCAATTTACACAGAATGTTCCTTGGCAAAGACTCCCTTCTGCTCATCACATGCTGCCAACAGCCAGCTCCCAAATGGTGGCCAGCTGATTCTCCCTTCACCCACAAATCCAGACCAATAAGCAATCTCTAGCAAAAATCTTAATCACAGGGAAAATGAATACTATAGCTAAATTTTAAGCATGATTACGTGGTGTGAATGGAAAGTGGGTGAGCTGTACGAAATTCCAGCAGGCTGTTTTAAAAAATGGGATGCATTATAATAATAAAGTAACCTGAGGATACAGTTCAGAGAAGAATGTAACTGGTTTTCAATGAGACTGCAGTAAGCTTTTTACTGCAGTGTGGCAAGCATCTCTTAATAAAGCAATATTAGAATCTGTCCAGTAAAAATATTTGCGTTATTTCGAACACTGATTAAAACATTTTGTGCAAGATACAGCAAAGGAATGCTATACACTATGCAAGACCCACGGTGGCACTTGGCAGAAAATAAATCATCGAGCTCTAAAATCTGCTGCGGTTGCCGTCTTCATTACAGAGACCTTGCACGCAGCATACAAAAACATCTATAATGTTTACAGCACCTGGATGCCTGCACTATTAAACATCAATACAGTCTGTGTTCATATCATCTCCATGCTAATCAGATCGATTACTACTGATATAGTGTCTTGTCACAGTATCGTAATGCTAATCGAACAAATGGAGCTATGGAGAGACGATTCCGATGTATAGGTATTTAATAGCACACGGTAAAAAAAAAAAAAAAAAAAGAAAGAAAAAGACTTAAGAGAAAACACACAGGGTGCAGTTGTGTCGGGGCAGGCAGATTCAGTATCAGGTCCTGGGTGGTGCTGTTGTAATTTTGTCAGCAGTCATTGAAAGGAGAATATAATACAGTTTGATGCCATAAAATGGACTTGAAAGGAAAATGAGATTACTGCTGCTGCTTAACATGGAAGTGGTAATTAGCTGCACAGGTAATTAGATACAGATTCCTAGAATATCCTAGTGGAGGCAGTGGATGATGGCAAGAGATATTATCTCTTGCCTGTTGAAAAGGATCAATGTCACAGTTGTTTTAGATCCTAAACAACATCCGCATCCAACACAATATCCTCCAGACAGCAAAGATGCTGTAGTAGCTGCAGTGAAACGTGCTATCACTTAATAAAAATGAGTGAGGGAACATGGGATGGGAGGCTGAGCAAGAGGGGACATCCCTGCCTCCCTGTGGCTAGCAGGCCTCAGGCCATGTGTATATCTAGCTCAGTTGTCACTTCGTGACATTCACCATTGTGCATGTCTCCTGGTTTTCTCCTGGTTTTCTTCAGCTAATTTCATTTACAGCAAAATCCTCAGAAAAAGACTGTAAGGGGATGTGGTGGGGGGAGGTGGAAATCAATGATGGTACCCAAAACATGGAAAATCTGTGAACATACTATTCCTTTAAATAATTACCCAATAAATTTAATATATATTCAATGTATACATATTTTGGTCAGAAGCATATATTTCATCAACTGAGATACTCCCACCCTTGAATGTGGAGGCAACTGAAACTTCTTGACTAGTGGCTGAAAATTATTTTCTCCTCCTGGATATATTAGGAAAGCACAAGCATTTCCAAGACCATTATGCTGTTCCATGCCTTGTCATCTTCTATTTATTCATTCATTCAGTATTTATAAAATGCCTACTATGTATGCAGTCCTGAACCAAAGCATACTTTCCTGTACACACTAGGGCCACCACACCATTGACACTGCCTAGACTGCCAGCCAGGGGCCAGATGGATTGCAGTGTGGTGAGTGCTCCCTGCTGGCATGCAAAGAAGGCAAAGCAGACATGGTAAATTCTGCATCCAGTTGCGATAAAACTGATAGTCCTAGAGAACACATGCCAAAAGTAAAATTAACCTTCCAGAAAAAAACACTGTATACCTCTTTCTATAGAAGGAAAAACACATTATATAATTCAGATGGATTTAGAATCAGCAATTCTGGGTAACTGATTAGAATGCTTCCAGTTAGAAAAAACACAGCTATTAGAAAACCAGTTTGTTATTTCACTGAAAAGGGACTTTCCGTTACGTTACTCTGGAAGAGTCCTAACATCTTCAGTTTTCTCTTCGCCAGCCCTGAATCAGTTGAAGGTTCAGTGGTGAACTGGATGTAAAAAGTAAGCATAAATAGTTTGACACTGTGAATGACTATCAGAGGTACACCTGATTTCCTGCTGACTGCTGGAAATCATTTAACATCATAAATGAATTTTACTCAGCAAATATTCACTTCTCTGTTTAAACATCTGTAATATTCCTTTAGATCATGCTGCTTCTTATAATGGCAGAATGGCACTGCCATCTAGCTGGACTTGAACAGTTCCTAAAGCCAGGGCTAGCTTCATGGGTAATGCACAAAGAGGATCCCATACTTTGCTTGGTTTATTGCTCTGTTGTTATTGGCTTCATTCTTAATAAATTGAGAACAATGGGCCCACATTCCATTTTGCAATGCAGCTGGTCCTGCTCATTGAGGAAGATGGCAAATATTAGCATCCCTTTTATATATGGTAGAGAGACAACTGCTTTATCTATCACAGAGCATTCTCTATAAAAGCTATTTGTGTCTTTCATTCTTAGGAATGCAGGCAGAATCGAGATCATGAAGAGCAGAGAAGACCTTCAGAAGGAGTCAAGCTTATTGGTGTAAAGAATGTGAAGCAATAGATTTGATGTGCTCAGAGCTGGACTGGAATGGCCTTTAAGAGTTAATAGATCTAGAAAACCAATCTAGAGTAACTGGGAGGCAAAATGAAAAAGACGCACGGCTTACTCAGTTTCCCTACAATGTGAGAGCAACACCGGAAGCATAAGGCATTGAGCTCTGGGAGTCCAGCGATAGTACCTCTACTTACCTCTCTACTTATCTCACTCTGGCACTGCACATAATATTCCTCATCTGGCCTTGGTTATCTACGTTAAACAGTCTATTATCAAAAGTTTCAACTATAATTCTTTAGCTCATAGAATTTACCAGCCTTATGTTTCATAAAATACCTAGTTAGTCCCTCCCATCCTACGTTTTGTTTGTGTTTCTTACTATTTTACTGGACTCTTCAGGAGATTTCTACTGTCATGAAAATGAACTTTTCTCAGGCCTCCTCATCTTGGTCCCTCCACATATTTCTTTTTCTTTTCTTTTTTTTTTTTTTTTTTTTTTGAGACAGGGTCTCATGACTGTTGCCCAGGCTGGAGTGCCGTGGCACAATCTTGGTTCCCAGCAGCCTTGACCTCCTAGGTTCAAATGATCCTCCCACCACCTCCTGAGTAGCTGGAACTACAGAAGCACACAAGCACAATTATTGTCTTTTTTTTGTACAGATAGGGTTTCACCATGTTGCCCAAGCTGGTCTCAAACTCCTGAGCTCAAGAGCTCTGCCTGGCTTGGCCTCCCAAAGTACTGGTATTATAGGCATGAACCACTCTTTGCACCTTCTAACACATTTACGTCCCATTTGATGTTGACTTCAAGGCCTCATCTGTTCCTTTGGCTTGTGCAACACAGTTCCCTCCCTCTCTCCCTTTCTCCTCTGTCTGCTCTCTTGTCTTCTCTGCTAGATCTTGGTCTACTGCATATCTCACTCTGCATCACTGTCACTTGCCACCCAACATCCTCTGTCGGGAACACTTCAAGGCTGGTATCCTCAGCCTTATTGTTGATAAATCTCACTACACATCCACAAATGTTTAGTAGCTATTTCCACATAGATTTCTAGAAATGCATAGGTTTTTCAATACCTCTACCCTTCTCTCCTCCCTGCAAAATGGGTGCTTGTGCCTTGCCTGTCATTCCACTTCCACTCTTCTGATCTCAGCCCCCTCAATATTCTCCTGCTGCTCACCTCTCTCCTGCACCCATGCCATGGACGGCTTGACACTTCACCAATGATCCCTCCCAGTCGGAATGCTGGGGTCTTAATAGTTCTCATATATTCCTCAAGAATCAGATCAAATTTCACCTCCTCTCTGAGGACTTTTCTGGCTTCTCAAGTCCATAGTGAGCCCTTTGCCATAAATTCACAGCATCCAATGACAGTGCCAACTTCTGGCATTGCAGCATGCACCGTCTGGTCGTATGCCTGTGGTAGGGTTGCCTTATATTGCTATTTGGCTTTACATGTGTGCTCATTTTATGTCTCCAGTTACCTTGCATTCTGCTTGAGGGCAGGGATGTGATTTTAAATTGCTAAAATCCTCGAAGGGTATGAAATGGAGCGCATATAGAATAGTGCTTTGTTAATATTTTTAAATCAAAGAAAGCAGCATCCTCATCTACAGCAGTTTGGGCTTCTTTTAATTTATAGGGTAGTTTGCCACCTCTTCATTCTTTTCAAAAAATAAAAACACCTCTTCATGTTTTCAACGTGGTATAATTTGAGTTTTGCTTTTAAAACTTGCTATAACTAGCCAACATGCAGACGGGCTATCCCAAAAGTGACTGGACTGTAGTCTGGATGAACAGCTACCACCATTTCCCTGTGTAAATCACAACCAAGTAATGGCTTCGGCTTCTGTAATATTCCACTAATGCTTTTTAAACAAAGATATATGCAGGTGGCAAGTGACTCAGCTTCCAAAATAGGCTTAAATAAAAATAATCACATTGTTTTGGAAGACTGTGTTTAATTGGTAATTTCTGGGTTCTGAGATGGAAACATACTACTATGGATTCTAATGCTCCTTTAATAAATGAATTACAGTAATATAATCCCATTATCATTCATCTCAATTGAACAGATAACTTTCCCTAAATAAAAAACAAAGGAACCAAAGAGATTCAGTTTACCTATTCCTGAACAGATGGAACTAAAAATTGATTTTAAAAAATAATGCCAAAATGCCTCAAAGGGTTTTCTGCATAAAACACTCAGTATAATGATACATACCCCGTGGGCCTTTGAAACATACCTCAATTGCCTGCCAGATACCAGTAGTGACTGTTAGGCAGTCACAGTCATTAGGCTAAAGCCCATCTAAGAAAATGCCTTTGTATGGCACCCTGATGTTAAACAGACCACCTGTCTGACAATCCCTCAGAAGACAAGAACTGTTAAGTATCCTCATCTCCTGATCAGTTCTCAGTCTACAGAAAATATTTTATTGTTTAGCCATCCCAGGTGGCCCAAACTGAACCAAATCGTTTATATGGGGCTCTCTTAGAATTGAAGGGAAATTATTGATTGTATCTGTTTGTATGATTTCATATGTTGCATAGACATCTCAAATATTTTTAATTTCTATATTCTGCATCACTATAGCAGATCCAAGCAGGTCCTTCTTAATAATACTGAGTATTTTCCTTTGTTAAAAACTAGTATTCAGCCTAAAGACCATTTATGAGAACAGTCAAGTGTGATAAAAGTACATAGACTAAAGAATAATTCATAAAACACTAAGACCCAATGCGCCAGCAGGCAATACTCAGGAATTTACTAAATGAGATTTCCTAACATTTCCAATAGTCCACGGAGACACTGGTGCTAGGGCAATGGTGACAGCTTTCTTGATGTCTCATAATGAGGGTCAAATGCTTATGCTGTGATGGATGACATGGCTTATGATGGGAACTCATAAAAATAGGTTGGAAATACACGACCTCATTTTAGACTCTGGTTTATGGAGAAATGGGAGGGTAAGATTTGCCTCCTTATATCCTGCTCGGTAGATGGAACCAATTCACCCGGAGAAGACCCACTAGATGACTAAGTCTTTTCTTCTTTGATAGTTGACTTAGCTTGAAAAATGCTTTGTGGGTTTTGTAAACAAAATTGAACACTTTCAAATAGTCTGAAAGATTATTAAGCCCCAAAATTGTGGACAGAAAATAATGATGGGAAACTGAGTTTGCAATTCAGCTATTCTCTGCAGGTGACCAAATACATGCTGATGCCACTTAGAAAAAAACGTGGGAGAAGTGGCCTTCCTGGTGGTAATCATTGTGCTGAGAAGCTCTTTTCCCTTCTCAGGCAGTTGGAGGAGTGTGTGGCTCATTCAGCATGTATTCCACACATGTTTCTTGACCAACTATTAAGTACGTGAAGCTCTACTTAGGATATAAAACTAGAGTTCACACATATTCAGGATAATCACCATTTAACTTTGAAACTGGACATATATGCCCCCAACTAGATACCTCAACACATTAAAATATATTCTGCACAATTACTCAACAAATTGTTTCCAATCTATATGTCCTTTTTAACAGTCAATATCTGAGTAGAAAAAGCACAGATTTTGAATAAAGTTTCCATTTATCAATCTGAGTCAACTTTCTTATCTTTAAAATATAAAAAACACTATCTGCCTCACAGGACTTTCATGAAGAAAAAGTAAAACATGTGCTGTGA
Organism: Papio anubis; assembly: GCF_008728515.1. Taxonomy (NCBI): domain Eukaryota; kingdom Metazoa; phylum Chordata; class Mammalia; order Primates; family Cercopithecidae; genus Papio; species Papio anubis. The sequence continues at coordinate 88,785,731 of NC_044985.1, read as the reverse complement.
TTACAATAAATGGTATTTAATATTAGTTCTCTCTAAAAAAAAGGACACACAATTTGTCTTATTTTTATAAAGAACACTCTGCTAATGAACAGACAACCTACAGAATGGGAGAACGTTTTTGCAATCTATTCATCTGACAAAGATCTTATATCCAGAGTCTATGAGGAACTTACACAAATTTACAAGAAAAAAACAACCCCATTAAAAAGTGGGCAAAGGAAATGAACAGACTCTTTTCAAAAGAAGATATTCATGAATCCAACAAATAGATGAAAAAAGCTCAACATCACTATCATTAGAGAAATGCAAATCAAAACCACAGTGAGATACCATCTCAGGCCAGTCAGAATGGCAATTATTAAAAAGTCAAGAAACAACAGATGTTGGCAAGGTTGCAGAGAAAAAGGAATGTTTTACACTGTTGGGAGTGTAAATTAGTTCAATCATTGTGAAAGACAGTGTGGCAATTCTTCAAAGAGCTAGAAGCAGAAATATCATTTGACCCAGCAATCCCATGACTGGGTATATACCCAAAGGATTACAAACCATTCTATTATAAAGACACATTCTATTGTAAAGACACATTCTATTGTAAAGACACATTTGTATGCTTATTGCAGCACTATTCAAAATAGCAAAGACATGGAATCAACCCAAATGCTCCTCAATAGCAGACTGGATAAAGAAAATATGGTATACATACACCATGGAATACTATGCAGCCATAACAAGGAACGAGATCATGCCCTCTGCAGGGACGTGGATGGACTGGAAGCCGTTATCCTCAGCAAACCAGGTTGCTAATGACCTAGCAAACTGACGCAGGAACATAAAACCAAACATCACATGCTCTCACTTATAAGTGGGAGCTGAGTGATGAGAACACATGGACACATGGAGAGGAACAACACACATGGGGGCATGTTCCTGGGGCCAGGGGGAGGGAGAGCATCAGGAAGAATAGCCAGTGGATGCTGGGCTTAATGTCTGGGTGATGGGTTGATTTGTGCAGCAAACCAACAGGGCACATATTTACCTATGTAACAAACCTGCACATCCTGTATGTGCAGAACCTAAAATAAAAGTTGAAAAAAATAGAACATTCTGCTATTTCCAAAAGGAAATTTTCTATTCCATTTACATTTCATGATGACTTCAAATAAAATATAGGAAATTTTAAAAAGAAAACATGCTATTGGTTATAAACACACTATTCTATTTGAAAGCATTCAAATTAGAAAGCTTTTCCTTTTTTCTTAGTCAAGTGAGCCTGATTAATTTATTTCAATGGTAACACTTCAAATTTGTAGACATAATCTATTAATATTTTCACCCCACTGGCTCTTCTCTCACTGGCAACAATATCATTTGCAACGGTCTTCTAGGTTTATGCGGGCTCTCAGATATCATCTTTCTGCTACTCCCTAAGGTGAAGAAGCCTCACTTTAATCCTAGAAAAATATGAAATATTTAGCTATTATCTTGTATTTATTCCCATAAAGAAAATAGAGTGGCTGGACATGGTGGCTCACATCTGTAATCCCAACACTTTGGGAGGCCAAGGCGGGTGGATCACAAGGTCAGGACTTCAAGATCAGCCTGGCCAAGAGGGCGAAACCCCGTCTCTACTAAAAATACAAAAAATTAGCCAGGTGTGGTGGTGCACACCTGTAATCCCAGCGACTCAGGAGGCTGAGGCAGAGAATTGCTTGAACTGGGAGGCGGAGGTTGCAGTGAGTCAAGCTCACACCACCGCACTCCACCCTGGGCAACAGGGCAAAACTCCGTCTCAAAAATATATATATAGGCTGGGTGCGGTGGCTCACACCTGTAATCCCAGCACTTTGGGAGGTCGAGGCAGGTGGATCAGAAGGGCAGGAGTTTGAGACCAGCCTGGCCAATATGGTGAAACCCCATCTCTACTAAAAATACAAAAATTAGCTGGGCATGGTGGCGGATGCCTATAGTCCCAGCTACTCGGGAGGCTGAGGCAGGAGAATCACTTGAACCCGGGAGGCGGAAGTTGCAGTGAGCCGAGATCGGGCCACGGCACTCCAGCCTGGGAGACAGAGTGAGACTCTGTCTCCAAAAAAAAAAAAATATATATATATATATACACACACACACACACATATATATACATACACATATATATGTATATATATAAAATAAAATATAGTTCATGCATCTGAATACAGAACATATAACTGATCAAAAATGAAACAATCAACAACAATTTAGGTCTCAACAGTACTTTGAAAAATAAAATATTAACACAGTGACAGAGACTAAGTGTTGGTGAGGATAATGATGAGGAGAAAATGATGAGGAAAAGGAAAATAAAAGGATGGTGTCGCTGATGATTTCCACCATTCATTGGATAAGTAATGATGACAAAAATGGTGATTCAACAACCATTTGAAAACTTATTTTCACTAGCATTTCCAGAGTTACAAAGAAAACGTACAAATTTTTATTTATATGATATTCCAAACAGACAAAAAAATTTAGGAATGCTTTCTAGACATAGACTACAAGGTGTCTTTACGGAGCACAGGAAGCTCATTCTTTTCATAGAAAAACCCAGTTCCCTTCTTCCAAGTAAAGCAATGCAAAGAGTAGGACTAGAATAATCCTCAAATTCCACCAGGACCTCCAAGCTCATCCTGAATGGTATTTGATGGTATTGTAGGTTAACCCTCTGAGGTTATATTGTAGTAGTTTAAAACCTTTATTAGAACTTCATAATCACCTGACCTCCCACAAAAGCCTTCTAAATCAGTGATGAGGAGGAAGGGCAAGACTTCCTATTTCTAATAAGCTTGTCCTGCTGTCCACATGCTATACTCTGAGTACCAAGGTCAAGGGAAGGACATTGAAAAGTTCCTAATAGTAGGACTCTTTGTTTGGAGCCCACAGAACCAGTCTGCAGCTTTCAATGTGCATGTTTTGTCAAGGAGTCTGATTACCAATACATAAAGCAATTCATTGTGATGAATGAAGGAGGGGAGGTAAATAAAAGAGGCAATATACAAATAAAGCTTTTGCAATCAGACCCTTGCCATAAAAGAAATCAATTCAGTGGTAAAGCAGTCTATTGACATCTGTAGATTACCCAATATTAGGCTAAATTTTACGAGGATTATAGAAGGATTATCTGATTATTGTCCTCCAAAAGATGTAATCTAGAAAAAATATTTAAACAATTTAACACTAAACGATAATAACTCTGTATGCAATAGGCCCCAAATATTTCCCAGCAACAAAGGTTTCTCAATGGATTTGTACTCTTGGGAAACAGAGAAATGGCACAGATTTTTAAATATGGGGAATTTAGACAATTGCTTTTCTTGTTATACACAGTTTAGAAATTAAAATCAACTCCAGCGATTGTATTCCAAAGGTAGCAAAAGTCAGTTTATAGCTTTGTGCTCCAGTTAGGTGAGATCTTATTCTATCCTTTGCTACAGGAAAAAAGGAAGCGTACATGCAAGTATGTGTAAGAAGGCGTCTGTGCTGCCTGACACCAGGATGTGTCTTAGTGATGCTTCAGTCAAGGGTGTCAGCTATTCCTAGACCCTCTAAAAAGTGAAAGCCACAAGGTAATACTAAATTCTTGGGACTAGCTTTGCCTCTCCCAGAACATTCATGATTCAGGGACAGTGCAGAAGCACTTCTGTGCAGCTCTCGGATAGGAAAAGAGGCGACTAGCCGGTGGTTGATATAGCGGATGCACAACACACAGCAGCAGCACTCCTGACTCTGGGTTGCAAACTCTTTCTCTGAAAAAATCTACTCCTCCTTTCCCACGACTCCAAGACACATAGAGCTCCAGAGTTTCCTTCATTAGCCTGGCCTGGAATCCACCAGAAATTTGCCTTTCAAAGAAACCATTTCTCAGTTGGCTTCAGCATGCTACTTGGCAACCATCTACCAAGTTCAGCAATTCTTCTTCTTTTACAGAATGAGATCTAGAACTTAAAACAACTAATTTTCCCAGACTATGAAAATAACAATGGTGAGTCCTTCTGGGCTAAAAGAAAAAAAAAAAAAAGCTTCACTCTCTCTCATTGTTTTCTTATTAAGCAAAAATTTAAATGTCACGTTGTCAATGTATAATGTATAAAATACACAGCAATCTGCTGAAGAAAGAGCTTCCAATTAAGATTTATCAACCTATAGATCTTGACTTTGTTGATACACTCTGTATTCAAGCCCCTCCCCCAAAAGGGATTTAAGTAATATAATCAGACTGTTGAAAATGGCATTTTACATAGAAACAGATGCACCCACATACAGACTGGTTGACCACATACAAAGTACATATTAACGATATTGGTGTACTTTGAGAACAAAAGAAAAAACTGAGTAGCTAAAGATAATATCTAATACAGTCATGTTTGTCTAATGCACAGACCTCAAGAAAATGCTTGCCTTTACTAACTATGAGGTAAACATCAACTGTTTTTAGTAGTGCTAAATGATTTTGTCAAGATGGGAGAAGTTTCACAGAAAGTTTCTAACCTCACACAACAGATAATTCTAGTGATCTTGTTTCCATGACTTCTCTGATCTCGATTTTTTTCTTAACGAAATATGATAAAATATTAATACAAGATGCCAAGAGACATATATAAACAGAAACACTGCAGCACGTTTGTTCTAATATAATTGTAGGATGTTGGCTCTACTCCTAGGTAATTATTGCATTAGTTAGCTCTGGCTCCCTATAGGGTTATGCAATTTTTTAGAGTAGTTAGACCAGATATCCTGTCCACGCGAAAGTCATTTGTGTGCAGCCCCACACTTGGAGATAATAGTGCTTCTTGGAGATAACAGGGCTTCTGCACACTCTGCTGGTTTTTTTTTTTTTTTTTGTTTTTGTTTTTTGAGACGGAGTCTCACTCTGTCACCAGGCTGGAGTGCAGTGGTGTGATCTCGGCTCACTGCAATCACTGCCTCCCAGGTTCAAGCCATTCCCCTGCCTCAGCCTCCCAAGTAGGTGGGACTACAGGCACCCATCACCACGCCTGGCTAATTCTTTGTATTTTAGTAGAGATGGGGTTTCATCACGTTGGCCAGGATGGTCTCGATCTCCTGACCTTGTGATCCACCCATCTTGGCCTCCCAAAGTGCTGGGATCACAGGTGTGAGTCACTGCGCCCGGCCACTCTGCTGTATTTCAAACTGCATGTGCATATATGCATGCTCTCTCTCTCTATATATATATATGTATGATATACACATATAACATATAATAGTAGATATCATATACTATTAAATGACACTTCTGGCAATTAGTCAAAAACAGAGATAGGGAACTGGTAAATCCAACATGCTAAACTATATTAAATCACAAACAACTGTGAGAAGGAGGTCATTTTATGGGGCACTTTCCATGTATCAGGAGTTGGTAGTCTGGAAAATAAAATCATGGATCCAGTCTTTCTCCCTTTAGGAAGCACAATCCAGGTATATCAAAGAAATACATCCTTTAGAACAGTTACATTATGACCGATCAATAAAAAAGGATGCTTAGCTATTTCACAGTTAATAAAACAATCAAAGTGAAAAGAACTCTGACTTTCCCACAGAAACTCTACTAATCATCAGTTAGAGTCTATTTAAATCTGACTGGTCTCTGGCACTTGGCTTTTGTTGGCTACTCAATTCAGCACTGGCAAAAAGAATAAGCCCACTGATATCCAGGCTCTGCAAACCTAATTTCAGAATTAAGCTATGAGATGTAAGTACACAAATTGGTTAGCCAAAAGTAAGTATACGGGCCAAACCACCTCCAACCAAACATTCAATTCCTGAATCTTTTAAGGCTGGTAATTAACAACCTTTAATAGCTTTACAAAGGGCATATTCCTAAAAACCATCAGGAGTTATTTCCGAATCTTGCACTATACCCCCACAACCCATACAGGCATTTGGTTCCCAAGACAACTTACAGATTATCCATTTTCATATTGGTTTCCTCCAGGAGTATCACATTGCCATATAATCTAAGCAATCTTATAGCTGACCATATCATTGTAAGATGCTCAGAGAGGTGAGGTTAGTTGATTAGTGTCACCACACATGGGTTAGCATGAGGATTAACATCAGAACCCAACTCCTTCCTCACAGTCCAGAGCTCTATGACCTGGCTCAGTTGACACCTTAAAGATTTACTTTAAATCAAAAGCCATTTCAGTTTCATAAATCCAAATAGCCTTAAGCATGTCCTGAGACGTTCTTACCCCAAGCACAAAAAGCAACTACATTTTGTAGGTTGCATGTCACAGCCCCTGCCTGACCTGTCATCTGAAATGTGAAACAGGAGGCTTTGGGAACTGTGCTCCATGTAACAAAAATGGGTTCATTTATTTTACATTTGCAATTTTTTAAAAACTTGAATGGTCATTATTATAGAATGCTGCCAGAAATTGTTTCTTATGCACCTTTCCTACAAAATAGCTATAATTGAACCATTCTGAAGGGATGACAATTATAGGAGTAAAACATTTATAGCATACATCTTTCCACATTCCAAATAGCTAAGGGCATGTACAGCAACCAACAATTACAGCTTTCTGCTTTAAGTACTGAACTTTCTGTGAAGGAAAAAAAAAAAAATCATTGTCAATCTTGTAAACCTAAATAACTACTGTATGCTTCATTTCTTTCTTCCTGTGTAGCATTCCTATAATTTACAATTTTCTAAAAAAAGACATCACTAATAATCACATACATTCTGTCAAAGCTAACAATAAAAAGTTCTGCTCTTAATCCTGATATACCAAACAGCAGGACCCACTTCACATTCCCCCTCGATATGGCTCCTCAAAGAAATAAAAATTAAATGTATATATAGGTGTGACACACATATACACACATATGTCTATATGTATCAAAAAAACTGAAAAGAGACTTGGGTACTTTATCACCCTTAGCTAGGAAAATTGCATTTTTATTTGAAGGGGCATATATATGTTACTAACAGTTCATTCTTGTTAAAATTTGCTATACTCTTTTTTTTAACATGAAATAAAAACACGCATTAACCATAAATAATGTCAAGGAAAAACTGCGACTGTATTTGGAAGGCAAAATGGCAAAAGAATCAATTTAAGATTAGACTATATCTCTACAGTTCGAAGTCATTGCTCTGGTTTTTATGTTTAACATTTTTTTTTTCTGTGTTATTGAACAGTAACATGTCAATTAGCTAAGTTTAATAAGAATTTAAAGAATTTATATAATTATACACCCAGTTTTACTGCTTTGCTTAAGATCACTGTCACCTCCTATAAAATACTTTTCATTAAAAAAGGCAATTTCTTCAGTCCTTTGATGGCACATAATTAGCTTTTCTGACATATCAAAGTCACCTTGCAACACTAACTCTATGCTATAACACTAAAGCCAGGTGTGCTGTTACATGACTTTTTTCTTTACAGTGCCAACAAAACTGCTGATGGATGCCTCTGTAGTTTAGTATCTGACAGTAGGTGCAAGTAAATAACATTTTTATTTTAAAAACTATGATGCATAGTGATAATGAAGGGCAGAGGCAGCTTTTTCATTTACAACCTGTCTATAAATTTTGGCAGGAAATTGAAACTAATTTAATACGTTCAGTCTGAGGAAGTTAGTTACTCAGTTCTAAGAACATACACACCATAGTTAAATTGCTGTAGCCAGAATTATTCTCTCTGAAATGAACAAAACAACAATGTAGGACTCCTAACTGGTATTGCCAAACTGACACACAGTATTTGGCTAGACTGAAGTAGAAACACAGAGTTCTCCTGTCTGCAAACTTACTGAAATTACCATCACTAAATAAATCTTAATTTGATGCCCCTCCAGTACTTGAAAAAATTACCAGTGTTTTCCTGTTTCAACTCACAAAGTCATTGTATATTGAGCCTTTGTGAATCCTGCCATCTTTAATGAAATTCTTTGGTAGAGGGACAGTAAGAATTATTAATATATATAGTCTTCTCTCAGTATATGCATTGGTTCTAGGACCAAATAGTTATCAAAAACTGCAGATACTCTAGCCCAGCAGTCAGACATGCATAACTCACACATAGGAAAAGTCAGCCCTCCTTCTATGTGAGTTTTCCATTCCACTGAGTACTGTATTTTCAATCCACATTTGGTTGAAAAGAATACACGCGTACGTGTTCAAACACATGTTGTTCAAGGGTCCACTGTACTTCAATTTAAATAAACTGGTTATATGAAATTGCTACAGTGGAGCGCTTTGATTTACATAACCTATACCTCCTAATTAAGGGCTTTTCAGTCAAGACGTCAGATAATATAAAGCAGAGGCCCATACTGGTAAAATATACCTTTAATACAACTTAAAGCCCAATAAAAATTGGACATGAGGGAAAACAACTCCAAGGAAGCTGGATTAGGAGCACCCGGGGTTACTTGGCCTCAAAAGAGGGTTATGTATGAGCGTGATGGAGTAACTCCCTGAGTAGAGGCAGAGTTCCAACCTGTTAAAAGAATGAAAAACAAAAAATCAAGATGTACAGTCTTCTTTGCATCTTACTTGTTAGGCCTAGGCATCTGCCAAGGCTTAGAGTAGCATGGGGTGTCTGTCACTTCCTAAATTTTTTGCATAAAATCAAAATCCTTCAACTCAATCCAAAGACAGTTTTGTCTATAGAAGCATATCTCCAATTACATGATGAAGAACAGTGGAAAAATTTGATTTGCTCTACAAAAATGTCCTTTCTAGCCAACTTTAAGAAAATATTTGCATTTAAACTAGAGATACATCATGTTTACCAAGCGTTGATTCAGTTGAAGCTATTATATTTGGAAAGAGGGTTCTGGAAATGAGCTTTTGGATTATTTCATTTTACGAGGCAAAGATTAAATCCAAACTTAATGTTTTCAATGTAAGTACTGAATACAGTATGTCCTTTTCACTTCCCTTTCCATTGATAATCCACTCACTGACTGATACAAGGATGGATACACCACCGTTTCTGAAACCCAGGTCAATAGCTTACAACTGGCTCCACTGCCATGGTCTGCAAATAGGAGTGCAATTCCCTCTTCACTCCAGGTCCTAAAAAGGTTTTGGGAGAAGCCAATAAGAGAGTGGATCCAGAAACTGAGGCAAGACCCTGCAAAGAAGCTTTGATGAAATCCTACTCATAGTCAACAAGTCTCCAGTGAGACCCCGAAGGGTTCACCCTGTACAGATGTTTCTTGTTTATTCTTCAGCAGGCTTTTTAGTGAGTTATCAATGAACCAATGACATACTGTAAGATTTTTAGGGCCACCTTCTTAATTCTACCTTTAAAACTCTCAAAGTCCATTTCCTTTTTACATACCGACAAAGAGAAGTAATGAACGTGTAAAAACTCAAAACAGATTAAGAACTGCTCTGAGAACAAAAACTTCATGTGCACATAAATCATCAGATAAAAAAGTTACAACATACAGTCTTTGTAACATCATTTCTCTTTCAAGGCATGCCAACCAAAGTCTCTTACCACACTGCTCAAAGTGGTCTCCAGGCTGGCAGTGTGCGCGTGATGTGGGAACTGGTTGGAAATACAGAATCTGAGACTCACCCCAGACCTACCTAATCAGAATCTGCATTTTTTCAAGGAGACCTAAATGCATATTCAAGTTTGAGAGTACTGTTCTAATTGACTCCATCTAAAGATTTTCAACAAGATGCTCCACAAAGGAATTGAAAACTAGAAGGCAACACACCATCACTATGCTCAAAGTGTACAGACATAAAGCCAACAGTGCTGTTTATTAGGACTTTGATAAAGAATATACAAAATTATAAAACTGTTAAAATTATATAGATTGGGAAAGGAGAGTGCCAATGAGTACGAGGCTTGTTTCTGAGGTGATTAAAATGTCCTAAGATTAGGGTGATGGTTGTACCACTCTGTAAATATATCAGAAACCACTGAACTGTGTACTTTAAATGGGAAAACTTCTTCGTCTGTAAGTTATATTTTAGTAAAACTGCTGAAAATCTTGATTAAATAAACTTTAAAAAGCATAAAAAGATCAAATCATGAATGATAAGAGAGATATAAATTAAAAACACAAGATACCATCTCTTGATCACTAGAATAGCTAAAGAAGAGAATGAATAAACTATGATATATTCATGCAGTGGAATATTATTCCGCAATAAAAAAGAAGAAAACCACTGATGCCTGCAACAATATGGATGAACTTCACAAAGAATGTTGAATGACAGAACACAAGTCCCCCAAAATACCAACTATGATTCCTTTTGTATGCACTTGTAGAACTGAGCTAGGGCGATATTATAGAAATCAGAGCAGTGCTTGCCTCAGGGGTGGGTAAGAACTAATTGGAAAGAGGCACATGGCAACTTAGGGAAATTATGAAAAACAGCTACATCTTATTGGAGTGGTGGTGACACATGTGACTACATTTGTTAAAACTCATCAAGCTGTTCACATAAAACTCGTGCCTTTTGTTTGTCAATTAAACCTCAATTAAAAAAAAATAACAGAAAACTTTACCCCACCTTGTATATCCATATGTACTGGATGTCTTTTAAAAACTAAGAAATACAAATGTTACAGTTAGGCTTCCCTTCTCTGTCATCCCCAATACTGTAATTGCCTTTGGAGGTGAATGTTTTACTAATGGTTTTTTACCCATTTTAAGCATCAAAACTTATTTCAAATGTAGTACTTTTCCTAAAATTGTTCACAAGTACTTACTTTTTAAAACAGAATTCACGTATCTTTTTGTATAAATCATTTTAAGCATCATGAGCATCACTTAAAGTACCCTGATGTAATATAGGGCTGTCACGAGAGAGGTATGTGCTGAAAGGGGCCATTCATTGTTCCTAAAACTAGAGCTCCCATAACTTAGTTTTGTTTTTTGTTTTGCTTTGTTTTGTTGTGGTGGTTGTTTTGAGACAGAGTTTTACTCATCGCTCAGGCTGGAGTGTGATGGCGCAATCTTGGCTCACTGCAACCTCTGCCTCCCGGGTTCAAGCAATTCTCCTGCCTCAACCTCCCAAGTAGCTGGGATTACAGGTGCCTGCCATCACACCCAGCTTATTTTTGTATTTTTAGTAGAGATAGGGTTTCACGACATTTACCAGGCTGTTCTCGAACTCCTGACCTCAAATGATCTGCTCGCCTCAGCCTCCCAAAGTGCTGGGATTACAGGCGTGAGCCACCGCACATGGCCATTAGTTTTATTTCTATCTGCCCTTCTTTTTTACTATTACCCTCCCTCTTCTCTCACTGCCAGATGCCTACTACATTTTCGTTCTCTTATTTGCAGCTAGAATCATTATGTGGACTCAGGTGTAACTTCCGCAGACAGACATTCCCTGATCAACCTTACCCGGTGCTGTTTCCAGCCACTCACACATCATCCTGCTTCTTTATTACTACATTGTAATTTCCTGTTGTTTTATTGTTCCATCTCATGTACTGTTTGCCTCCTCTCAAAAGAATTTGTATTCTATGAATGCACAGACCTCATTAGTCTCACATACCATTAAATGGTCAGCAACTTAAAAGAGTGTCTGGCACAAAATACGTGCTTAGGAAAGTCCTGGGGATGGGTGATGAAGTGTCCGGGGGACAGACGAATAATGAATGGCTGAGGACATCACCGGCTTGAGAATCAGACAATCGAGTCTAAATCTCCCACTTTCAGACCTGGGGCTTGGACTCTCTGAGCTATAGTTGCCCGCCTGCTAAGATAGGAAAAAGAGCTTTCGACATATATTACTGCTGTGAGGACTGAATGGCATTCAAGTCCTCTTTAGGGTAAAAGTCTAAGAATAAAGCCTAGTCAAAATGTGTGTAAAGCAAGAAAAAGTAGATCTTGAACAATATTCTGCCTGTAAAGCATATACGCTTTAGTGTCTGTCCTTCTTATGCAGAGTTTCACTGCTCAGATCTTTCACATGTAACACCTCTGTTTATCTGCTAATTATCTACTAGTTATTTAATAATCATTGCATTATAACTATCTTTATGTTTTTACTTACCTAATAGCTAGATTAGTAAAATGCTCTTTCTTCAAGGGAAGTGCTTATTAAAGCCAAATCAAGAACCACCTCCCTACCCCTTACTTCTTTAGAAATTGTTTAAAATACTGTTTACTCCTCTCTAGATTTGAGAAGCAAATAAGAACAGAATACAGAGGGACATTAAAGTTTAAGAAGATACAATTCCCAGTAAAAGACTCAAGAGTAAAGCCTACAAGTAACTTAAAAAGCAAGACAGTGTAGAGTTCAAATAAGTATTTGGTTTACGCAGTATCTGCCCAATTAGGTAAATGAAAATTATTCATACAATTACCCAAATATGTGAACAGCACAGAGCTAAAGTTAATCCAATTAGAGAAACACACAGAAGAATTTATTACAATTAGATTCTCAAAGTAAGTAGATGACCTTTGACAACTTCTGTCCTAACAGATATTAAGCAGTATGACAGCAATCTGGGCACATCTCTTAGGACGTCAACACATTGAATAACAAGTCAAGAAAACTGCATAGCTAGCTCAATAAAAAGCTGAGCAAACAACTAAACAAACACAAAAAATGAATACTTTTCCCCCCAAAGTGCTCTGCAGACATGGATAAGATACAGTGACGAGATCATCTAAATGTCCCTATATACAGGGAAGCTGAAGACGACGTTTTATCCAAAACATTTTAAGCGAAACTTTTAATCCTTCCTTGTGAAATATTTTCTACATTTTTATATAATTATATGCATACATATATATTACATGTATATTATACACATAACTATCTATAGATGCATCTATCTATAAAATGTGTGTATATAAAATTTGGCAGATAAGTCCTAAAACAATTGCCATATGCTTTTCCTGTCATTTTCTGTATTTTGTGGATTTCTGAGATAATTATAATCTTTCGGAAAACAAAACAAAAATAATTATATTTTTAATGAAAACACATTTAATCTAGTTTTGAGCCAACAGTGTTAAGAATGGGTACATATGTAGCTGGGTGTTTTTCTTTGTTTTGGTTTTGGGAGTTTGGGGTTTTGTTTTTTGAGCTGCTCAGTAACAAATGGTAATTAAAGAACTGTGTGATTGTCCATTTTAATGACGGTGTTTTAGACATTCAGGCTTTCTCTTCCATGCTCTCTTTAAGAATAAAGGGACAAGAAGGCTTTAAAATAGGGTTTTAATCAACTTAATGCCACAAGTAGATGAAGAGCCACCAGCCTTGTATACATTTACAAAAGATCTTATAGCTCCATCTAGCTCCAGATGAGGGAACTTAGAAAATAATGCAGAATTACACCCAACAGGACTACCAACACATAAAAGGGAAATCAGGAAGAGTCAAAATGAAACTATTATGCAAGCAGTGAGTTTGTAAGTGCAGGAAATTTGTCAATTAACACTGATTAAAAAGAATATTAATTAGCTCATTGACAGTTGATTTTCTAAAGAAAAAAAAATCATTCATATCATTATTATTTACTTTTCTAGCACTTCATGTTTAAAAAATAGAAAAGATAAAGTGAGAAGGGATTAGAATTGAACTTTTTTCCCCCAATTGAAAATGTTATTCTGTCTCATACATTGTTCTAAGTGTTCTGAATTCTGCCTTCAGCTCAGGAAAACAAAGAGGAAGCTACTTCTAAAGTTAAAATTGAAGGATAAATCAGGATATGATGCAGAAATATGACATGATTAGTATTTTTTATTCAAACAATAGAGTCTGTCGAGTTGTTTATAGTCTACAATAAATCAAGGGAAATTCACACAAAGTCCCCAAAAGGGGGTTATTTAAAAACAGAATTACAATTCATGAACAGTCTACAAATATCTCTGTAATGTAAAAACACAAAAATAAGCAGTAAAATACTAAACAATTAATGAGAATACAGCTAGGAAAATAACTTTGGGCCTAAAATTAAGGAGAGCCAGGAAGAACATCTAAAGTCATTATTGCAAATTGCATTTCCTTAAACTTTAATGTCCCAATATTCAGATACATGTATGATCATACGTTAAAACATAAGGAGTTGGGGTTTGGATTTGATGATACAAAATTAAAAAGCATAAATATTTTATGTTTTAAAAATATTTTCAAACAATTTAAAATGTCTTAATAGACAGGCAATCTCACATTTCTGTAAATATAATTTGTTGCCGAGGATCTCAAAACAAACATAAAAATCCCTGAAACCAAAAACAAATGGGTATTTAAGCGAATTTAACTAGTTTTCAAATAAAATATTCAAAAGATACAAAGGAAACATTATGTGTACCTCTTTATTCACTTTAAAAAACCAACTCATATTTGTGTATTATTTTTATTCAACTGAAATGCAACAAAATTTCCAAGTTAATTTCATAGAGCATAAAAGAGCATATTTAATTATTTGCTCTTCTTGCAAACTCTTCAACATGTGTCCTCATCTTCCTATTTTACTTAGCAAAGTGATCAGATGGCCGTAATCAACCAGGACAGCTCTGGCTTGAAACGCTTACCCTGAGCATTTCATTCTCCTCATCTTTGAGATGGAGACATGACCACCTATTTCCTGGCTTGTCAAGAGTATTAAATCCCTAGCAGAAGGATAGAGCTTCACTATCAGTCTCTTCTCTTGCTCACAATGCCAAAACCTAGCATGCAAGCAGAGCACAGGCATTTGATAGGGACTCTTAGCAACTTTCAAATTAATTAACATCATTTTTTTTTAACTTCAGCTAGGGATATTCTGAATTATAGTTACAGTAAGAGGTATTCTGGTAGTTATCCAATTAATTGTCATGCTCAGCACTTTATTTGGCTTAAAGCCTGACAGCATACTTAAGTTTACTGGCTTCTCAACCTAAAGGGACTTTCTCTGCCACCCCACCCAAAACGCTTATACTGGGGGCCTTGGAAAAGAGCAAGAGAGAGACAGAGAAATGGAGGGCAAATGGAGTGTTATCCAGAGAAAACAAATGCCTGTTTCACTAGTATGCCTAGGTAAGTCTCAGAGGATAGAAAGGAGGAATGAGTGGCCTCTGCAACCTGTTCTCACATTAGGTATAACCCTATCAGAGAACACTATTCTGACCAGTGGCTAAGGTAACAGAAAACTGGTAATTGACTGGATATCACTCACCTGCAGCCACTGTGGAAACAAGGATATTCTGATATTTAATTATAAACAAAACATTAAAAACACCAGACACATATCTTTAAAACAATTCCAAAACACTTGAGGGGAGCAAGGCAGGAATATCCAAAAGTTAAGGGTAGCAATGAGACTGAATACCCATATTTTTTTCCTCTATTTTCAGTATTCTTTGATCCTAGATAAGAAAAATATTCATCACCTCCATGTCTCAGCCCAATGTAAAAAGACTGCATAAAAAGAATCACAGCCAACAAAAATAAACTATCTACATTAAAAGGAAAACCTCATACTGCATCAAAGAAGTCACTGAAATACTTTGTTTCCCTAGGTTCCTAGGTATTCCTAAATATAATCTCTGTAAAGACATACAAATACAATCTTTAAGGCTCTAATTTTATGTTTGGCAAAACCCAGAAATTATCAGTGGTCTAATAAGCTAAATATTTCTTTCTTACATGAAAGATCATCAGAGGTATCTCTTTCTTAGAAAGATTAGAAGCACAATTCTACCTGTAAATCTGTGCTTGTCAAAGTTTACTAATCACTCATATCAAAAATCTCCAGGGGTGCTAGGCAAGGAGGAGCAAAAGAACAGTCCTGGGCCCCACTCCAGAATTTCTAAATGTGAATCTTTTAACATGTTCTTCAAGTGGATTCCACACGTAAGTTTTAAAAACTGTGAAATGAACCAAGAAGACCAAAAAGACCCATCTATAATAGGGCTATAGAGCCCCATAAAAACCATACCATATAATACCTCCTTGCTTTCGCAAATCATATTTGATCTGTATAAACTAGATAACTGATAGCAACAAAAATCCTTAAAAGGAAAAAATATATCAACCTCAAACAGCCTACGAAGTTTGTATTAGACACAGGTCAGATACAGTGAATATCTTATTTTACCTTTTAAAATATATATAACTTCATGTATTTCAGAGGTAGTTGGATAGATAAGTATAACACCTGATTCCGTGTTGTTGGTTTTTAAATACAAATTGTCAATCACCAAAGTTGTATGTGCTTTCTACCTAACTGCCATCGCATGGGATCTCCACCACAAATGCAGAGTCCAGACAGATCATCTCAACTCAACTAGTCCCACTCAATCCTGCCTCATGCAATGCTCCCCAGCTCAACAGATTAAGAAACTAAGTTATGAACTTAAATATGCTACATTCATGACCTATCTAAATCTAAAGTATGTATGACAACGACAGTAAAAAGTGATATTAATGTGTAATTCACTAAAAGTAGAGTTCCTCCCATGAAGTTGTTAAAGTAGCAGAGCTTGATCAGGGTTTTGGAAGGAAACTCAAATTCTCCAGGTTTCATGGTCTTCCTCATCTGAAATACTGGTGATAGTGGAGGAAGACTGGATAATTTCCAAAATTTTTCTAGTTTTAAAATTCTACAACTAAGGCAGGGTATGGATAATTTTATTATTATTATTATTATTATTATTATACTTTAAGTTCTATAGTACATGTGCACAACATACAGGTTTGTTACATATGTATACATGTGCCATGTTGGTGTGCTGCACCCATTAACTCATAATTTACATTAGGTATATCTCCTAATGCTATCCCTCCCCTCTCCTCCCACCCCATGACAGGAGCCAGTGTGTGATGTTCCCCTTTCCTGTGTCCGAGCGTTCTCATTGTTCAATTCCCACCTATGAGTGAGGACATGCAGTGTTTGTTTTTTTTTTACCTGCGATAGTTTGCTCAGAATGATGGTTTCCAGCTGCATCCATGTCCCTACAAAGGACACAAACTCATCCTTTTTTATGGCTGCATAGTATTCCATGGTGTATATGTGCCACATTTTCTTAATCCAGTCTATCACTGATGGACATTTGGGTTGGTTCCAAGTCTTTGCTATTGTGAATAGTGCTGCAATAAACATACGTGTGCATGTGTCTTTACAGCAGCATGATTTATAATCCTTTGGGTATATGCCCAGTAATGGGATGGCTGGGTCAAATGGTATTTCTAGTTCTAAATCCTTGAGGAATCACCACACTGTCTTCCACAATGGTTGAACTAGTTTACAGTCCCACCAACAGTGTAAAAGTGTTCCTGTTTCTCCACATCCTCTCCAGCACCTGTTGTTTCCTGACTTTTTAATGATCGCCATTCTAACTGGTGTGAGATGATATCTCATTGTGGTTTTGATTTGCATCTCTCTGATGGCCAATGATGATGAGCATTTCTTCATGCGTCTGTTGGCTGTATAAATGTTTTCTTTTGAGAAGTGCTTGTTCATATCCTTCGCCTACTTTTTGATGGGGTTGTTTTCTTCTTGTAAATTTGTTTGAGTTCTTTGTAGGTTCTGGATATTAGCCCTTTGTCAGATGAGTAGATTGCAAAAATTTTCTCCCGTTCTGTAGGTTGTCTGTTCACTCTGAAGGTAGTTTTTGCTGTGCAGAAGCTCTTTAGTTTAATTAGATCCCATTTGTCTGTTTTGACTTTTGTTGCCATTGCTTTTGGTGTTTTACACATGAAGTCCTTGCCCATACCTATGTCCTGAATGGTACTGCCTAGGTTTTCTTCTAGGGTTTTTATGGTTTAATGTCTAGGGTTTTATGGTCTAATGCCTTTAATCCATCTTGAATTAATTTTTCTAAAAGGTGTAAGGAAGGGATCCAGTTTCAGCTTTCTACATATGAGTAGCCAGTATTCCCAGCACCATTTATTAAATAGGGAATCCTTTCCCCATTTCTTGTTTTTGTCAGGTTTGTCAAAGATCAGATGGTTGTAGATGTGTGGCATTATTTCTGAGGGCTCTGTTCTGTTCCGGGTATGGATAATTTTTAAACCTCATATATTATGTACAACATCCTTCTAATGTAGCTCCACTACTTACAGGTATTGGGACCATATGTAAATTATATAAGCTTTATGAATCAGTCCTTCATTTATAAAATAAAGATAATGGCACTAATATTAACTTAGTGGAATTGTGGTGAAGATTAAATAAAATAAAATTTTAAAAGTACTGCACACTATCTTTGGCTCATAATAAATCCTCAATAACAAATAACAGGTATGAAAATATTTCAGGTTCACTGACAGTTAAGCACGGTCCCTGTCTATTTATAGAGCCCAGACTGGCCATGACTTACTTTGTAGAGACTTGTATGAAGTCATTCACATAGGCCCTTCACCACCCTGGAAGTGAGATGTACAGACATTTTTCACAATGTTCAATGCCCTAAGCAGGATGGTACCTAGGATGTTTCTCTCAGGGAACACTCACAGCCCCTCAGGCCCTACTCCATCAATCTCTGAGATCTAGTCCATAAGGATTCCTTGCCAGCCCAAGACACTGCTTCCTCTCCCATACTTTTTACAGTAGAAGGTCTAGCTTAGTCAGTTCCAACATTTCAAACACTTCCCGTTTGGCTCATAGCAACAGTTAAAGAACAGTTAAAGATTAACAGGCAGTGATGGGATTTAGTTTTTTTTTTTTTTTTTAAACAACCAAATAACACCCATTCAAAACAGAGAAATGTCTGCTAAATACATCCCCAGAAAGGGAAAGAAGCTATATGAAATGAAGTGGCAAAACATATAAAATGGTCAGGGATTTCTCTTTCATTACTGTTATCAAATTTCAAAATTAAAAAGTCAATAGGGGTATAATATTTATTCAAGGGACACAAAGCACATGGAACAATGCTCAAAGGTGCATTTTAAAGACCTTCAAACACGTTAAGGGAACTGAAGTTATAAGATAATAAAAATACGATTACAGCCCATTAAGCATGTTGTAATGGTGCTCAGGGATGATGCAGTCATGTTTTGCAAAAAGTTATTTTCGCCCATTTCCCTGAGAGGAAATTCATTCCAACCCAGATATTTTCAGACTGGAAGACACAACAATGCAGAAATGTATGTAGCCACCAATGCAGACCTCAAGCACTAATTTGAGAGTTGAAGGTGTTGAGAAGTGCAACAAGCCAGAAAGAATTATCAAGTTAAAAAGCTGCTTTTTGCTTTGTTTTGTTTTGTTTTATGCCTAAATCACTCAGATTTGTCAGGGCTAAAAACTCAAAAGCTAATTAGGTCAAAAGTTCAGGCTTTCAATATTTTGCATTTGTGTTTCTGAAAAAAAAAAAAATCAACAAATGCTTTATCAAATGGTGGGAAAGCACTGTTTTGGTAAGGACAATTTTATTTTATTTTTTTGCCACAGAACATCATTCACTATGATCGCCCAGGCGGGAGTGCAGTGGTATGATCTTGGCTCACTGCAACCTCTGCATCCCGGGTTCAAGCGATTCTCCTGCTTCAGCCTCCTGAGTAGTTAGGATTACAGGTGCCCACCACCATGCTCAGCTAATTTTTGTATTTTTAGTAGAGACAGGCTTTTACCATGTTGGCTAGGCTGGTCTCAAACTCCTGACCTCAAGTGATACGCCCACCTTGGCCTCCCAAAGTGGTGAGATTATGACAATATTTTATAATACATTATTTCAAATGATTACTGAATTTACTGTTAATAGGGTGACTTAAATACACATATATATGTGTGTATATATATATATGTATACATATATATATATATCTTTTAATCACATATACAACTCATCAGAGAACATAATCTAAAATCATAACTGTTAATGACTGCTGTTGACTGTATTTTTTTGTTGTTGTTCCAACTCCAGAATCCAGAACAGTGCTGGCACCTAATAAGTAGGAGGTCAATACATTTTTTTAATGAACAAATAATTGAATGATTACCCAGATATGTATGGATAAATATACTTGTATGTGTACGTATACATGGCTTGGGAAATTTAAGAAAAGGGAAGGAAGACAGCTCACATATATTAAATACTAACTATGGACCCATCTCTATTTTAGTGTTTCATTTATATCATTTAACCCTCACAATAACTCACAAGAAAAGCTCACAGAGAATAAGCAACCAGAACATATAGTCACAGAGTTATTAATAATAAATGGTGGAAATGGATTTTGAACTCTGTGGATCTATTTTGCTGTTAGCATTCTACCATGCCACATCTTGAGATTCATTCTTTCTCCACTGGATATGAGTAATGACCAATCAAAAACAGTGAAATAAAATAATATAGCAAAATGCTAGAAATACTGAGCATCTCAAAGAACCTAGTGTTACACAGGACATGACAATGCTCTGGTACAAGCCCTCAGTGAAGGTACACAATGAGGATGAATGGGAAGCAGGTGGATTGGGAGGCTAGCTCTGGCCACAGGCAGGATCTGTCCTGAAAGCAAGGTCTTCATTTAATCCTTACAGTAACTCATAACCAAGGTTGAAAGATTAAGCAACAAGAGCATAGGTCCATGTAGCTTATAAATGGTGAAAATGGATTCCCTGCATCATTTTTACTCTTTCTACTCTAAAACACTAATCTTGTGATTTACTCTTCTTCTATATCACTATTTTTCTTTCAATAGGTTTTTGGGGAACAGGTAGTGTTTGGTTACATGAATAAGTTCTTTGGTGGTGATTTCCGAGATCTTAGTGTACCCATCACCTGAGCAGTGTACACTGTACCCAAGGTGTAGTCTATTATCTCTCACCCACCTCCCACCCTTTCCCCCAAGTCCCCAAAGTCCATTGTATCATTCTTAGGCTTGTGTGTCCTCATAGCTCCCACTTCTGAATGAGAACATACAATGTTTGGCTTTCCACTCCTGAGTTACTTCACTTAGAATAATGGTCTCCAATCCCATTCAGATTGCTGTGAATGCCATTATTTCATTCCTTTTTATAGCTGAGTAGTATTCCATGGTATATATATACCACATTTGCTTTATCCATTCATTGATTGATGGGTATTTGGACTGGCTCCATTTTTTTCCAATTGCAAATTGTGCTGCTATAAATGTGTGCGCAAATATCTTTTTTGTATAATGACTTCTTTTCCTCTGGGTAGATGCCCAGGAGTGGGATTTCTGGATCAAACGGTAGATCTTTTAGTTCTTTAAGAAATTTCCACACAGTTTTCCATAGTGGTTGTACTAGTTCACATTTTCCCCAACAGTGTAAAAGTGTTCTTTTTAAAAAACCCTCCAAAAAATCAATGAATCCAGGAGTTGGTTTTTTGAAAAGATCAACAAAATTGACAGACCACTAGCAAGACTAATAAAGAAGAAAAGAGAGAAGAATCAAATCGACGCAATTAAAAATGATAAAGGGGATATCACCACCGACCCCACAGAAATACAAACTACCATCAGAGAATACTATAAACACCTCTACGCAAATAAACTGGAAAACCTAGAAGAAATGGATAATTTCCTGGACACTTACACTCTTCCAAGACTAAACCAGGAAGAAGTTGAATCCCTGAATAGACCAATAGCAGGCTCTGAAATTGAGGCAATAATTAATAGCCTACCAACCAAAAAAAGTCCAGGACCAGATGGATTCACAGCTGAATTCTACCAGAGGTACAAGGAGGAGTTGGTACCATTCCTTCTGAAACTATTCCAATCAATAGAAAAAGAGGGAATCCTCCCTAACTCATTTTATGAGGCCAACATCATCCTGATACCAAAGCCTGGCAGAGACACAACAAAAAAAGAGAATTTTAGACCAATATCCCTGATGAACATCGATGCAAAAATCCTCAAGAAAATACTGGCAAACCGGATTCAGCAACACATCAAAAAGCTTATCCACCATGATCAAGTGGGCTTCATCCCTGGGATGCAAGGCTGGTTCAACATTCGCAAATCAATAAACATAATCCAGCATATAAACAGAACCAAAGACAAGAACCACATGATTATCTCAATAGATGCAGAAAAGGCTTTTGACAAAATTCAACAGCCCTTCATGCTAAAAACGCTCAATAAATTCGGTATTGATGGAACGTACCTCAAAATAATAAGAGCTATTTATGACAAACCCACAGCCAATATCATACTGAATGGGCAAAAACTGGAAAAATTCCCTTTGAAAACTGGCACAAGACAGGGATGCCCTCTCTCACCACTCCTATTCAACATAGTGTTGGAAGTTCTGGCTAGGGCAATTAGGCAAGAGAAAGAAATCAGGGGTATTCAGTTAGGAAAAGAAGAAGTCAAATTGTCCCTGTTTGCAGATGACATGATTGTATATTTAGAAAACCCCATTGTCTCAGCCCTAAATCTCCTTAAGCTGATAACCAACTTCAGCAAAGTCTCAGGATACAAAATTAATGTGCAAAAATCACAAGCATTCTTATACACCAGTAACAGACAAACAGAGAGCCAAATCAGGAATGAACTTCCATTCACAATTGCTTCAAAGAGAATAAAATACCTAGGAATCCAACTGACAAGGGATGTAAAGGACCTCTTCAAGGAGAACTACAAACCACTGCTCACTGAAATAAAAGAGGACACAAACAAATGGAAGAACATACCATGCTCATGGATAGGAAGAATCAATATCGTGAAAATGGCCATACTGCCCAAGGTAATTTATAGATTCAATGCCATCCCCATCAAGCTACCAATGAGTTTCTTCACAGAATTGGAAAAAACTGCTTTAAAGTTCATATGGAACCAAAAAAGAGCCCGCATCTCCAAGACAATCCTAAGTCAAAAGAACAAAGCTGGAGGCATCATGCTACCTGACTTCAAACTATACTACAAGGCTACAGTAACCAAAACAGCATGGTACTGGTACCAAAACAGAGATATAGACTAATGGAACAGAACAGAGTCCTCAGAAATAATACCACACATCTACAGCCATCTGATCTTTGACAAACCTGAGAGAAACAAGAAATGGGGAAAGGATTCCCTATTTAATAAATGGTGCTGGGAAAATTGGCTAGCCATAAGTAGAAAGCTGAAACTGGATCCTTTCCTTACTCCTTATACGAAAATTAATTCAAGATGGATTAGAGACTTAAATGTTAGACCTAATACCATAAAAATCCTAGAGGAAAATCTAGGTAGTACCATTCAGGACATAGGCATGGGCAAAGACTTCATGTCTAAAACACCAAAAGCAACGGCAGCAAAAGCCAAAATTGACAAATGGGATCTCATTAAACTAAAGAGCTTCTGCACAGCAAAAGAAACTACCATCAGAGTGAACAGGCAACCTACAGAATGGGAGAAAATTTTTGCAATCTACTCATCTGACAAAGGGCTAATATCCAGAACCTACAAAGAACTCAAACAAATTTACAAGAAAAAAACAAACAACCCCATCAAAAAGTGGGCAAAGGATATGAACAGACATTTCTCAAAAGAAGACATTCATACAGCCAACAGACACATGAAAAAATGCTCATCATCACTGGCCATCAGAGAAATGCAAATCAAAACCACAATGAGATACCATCTCACACCAGTTAGAATGGCGATCATTAAAAAGTCAGGAAACAACAGGTGCTGGAGAGGATGTGGAGAAATAGGAACACTTTTACACTGTTGGTGGGATTGTATACTAGTTCAACCATTATGGAAAACAGTATGGCGATTCCTCAAGGATCTAGAACTAGATGTACCATATGACCCAGCCATCCCATTACTGGGGATATACCCAAAGGATTATAAATTATGCTGCTATAAAGACACATGCACACGTATGTTTATTGCAGCACTATTCACAATAGCAAAGACTTGGAATCAACCCAAATGTCCATCAGTGACAGATTGGATTAAGAAAATGTGGCACATATACACCATGGAATACTATGCAGCCATAAAAAAGGATGAGTTTGTGTCCTTTGTAGGGACATGGAGGCAGCTGGAATCCATCATTCTTAGCAAACTATCACAAGAACAGAAAACCAAACACCACATGTTCTCACTCATAGGTGGGAACTGAACAATGAGATCACTTGGACTCAGGAAGGGGAACATCACACACCGGGGCCTATCATGGGGAGGGGGGAGGGAGGAGGGATTGCATTGGGAGTTATACCTGATGTAAATGATGAGTTGATGGGTGCAGCACACCAACAAGGCACAAGTATACATATGTAACAAACCTGCACGTTATGCACATGTACCCTACAACTTACAGTATAATAATAATAAATAAATTTTTTTTAAAAAAAGTGTTCTTTTTTCACCATATCCATGCCAGCATCTATTATTTTTTTATTATGGCCATTCTTGCAGGAGTGAGGTGATATGATATCATATCGTGGTTTTGATTTGCATTTCCCTGATAATTAGTGATGTTGAGCATTTCTTCATCTGTTTCTTGGCCATTTGTGTATCTTCTTTTGAGAACTGTCTATTCAAATGTCCTTAGCCCACTTTTTGATGGGATTGTTTTGTTCTTGCTGTATATCACATTTCTCAACCAGGGACGATGTCTGGTGGCATTTTTTTATTATCACATCAGAAGCGTGTTATTGGTATGTAAAGCATAGAGGCCAGTAATCTATCAAAGCACTCACTTACATATGTGTCTGTAAAGTGCCAGACACTCCTCTAAGCACCAGGTATAGGGAGGTAAGGAAATCAGACAATGTCCTCTGTCTCAAAGGTCCCATTCAAAAGTGGGAGATAGACCTGAAGCCCATAAATAAAATTAGTTCAGATAGTAACGAATGCCAAGAGGATAACAAAACATCGTTAAATGGGAGAAAGATGAAGGTGATAAGTTTAATATTAGACTAGTACTAGATAAGATGGTCAGAGAAGCACTCTTTGAATAGGGGGACTTTGCGTGGACACTTTTAATTCTAAGAAAGATTCTGGGAGTCAAACAGCCACTGCGTTAGTTCTATCAAGAAAGGATGTTGGATGGTCAAGCAATTAAAAAAAGTCAATTTAGCTGGGACATGCTGAGTCATAAGGAGGTTGTGCTTCATGCTGAATTAGAGAAGACAAAAGGGCCAGATCATTTGGGCTTTTCAAGTCCCAGGTAAGAAGTTTACATTTTAATATAAGTCAATTAATTGTGACTGGATGGTTTTATCATGGGGGAAAAAATGGGTCCCATTGTAAAGCTCCCTTTGACTTCCATATGTGAATCTGGCACGGGGCAGGGCAAGGACAGAAGTACAGGAATGGCTTAGGAGTATGCTATCATCCTCCAGGCAAATGACGATGGTGACTTTAAGATACAGGAAAGTGGAAGTATAAAGATAGAATAGGAAAGAGTCTATTGGCAATCAAACAATCTCCCCAGTGAAGCGCTATCAAAATGAAAGGAACACCCCCATGGAAAATGAAAACACAGATGACAGCTTAAATGAAAATGATCCACTTAAATATTTTTTGGAATTATAAACAATGGGGACTGACAAAGTTTGCAATAATAAAGCCCTTGTTCAAATTCAATTTTCATAAAATTTAGCTTTACCTTGCTCTTGTGGATGTGTTCTGAAAAGATTTTTCTTAACATGAAAATCGGTGTCTGTGGGAAAACTCAAAGGCTTATTTGGGAATACTCTCTGTCTTTTGTCATACACTAAAAATCTGTCTTTGAGGCACTGAAAATTTCATACGCGTTGAGATCCATACTTATCCCAGAATACTTTTCTATCTATACGGCCTAAAGGCCATTCACAAACTACAAATGGACCGTCTTACCAAAGTTTATTTGCAAATCAGTTACTTGGGACCCAGAACATAAAGTTCCAAAGAAACAACATTGTGTTGTAAATAACGGCTAGATTCCTTAGCCAGGCAACCAAAGTTCTAACTCACACTGTATTTATATTAAAATACCAAAGCTGCAACTATTGTAAATATTGCTTCTATGGGAAAAGAGGCTGAAATTCCGATTCGTAATGCCTAGTGTCTGAGAATGAGAATGAGGGGTTTTCCCATATCCTGATGCCTGTCTTGATACCAGAAGGGGTTTGGGGGTCTCAAACCACAGGGGCTGAGGGTACGACTCCTCACCAGTGTAAGAAAGGTGATGCAAGGATGGCGTCTCCAGTGGAGGATGAGGCACTGGGAGTCAGGGATACAAGAGGTATCTGCATTAATTCACTCAACAAGCATCTGGCTGGAAGGTAGAGATGCAACAATGAATAAGGCTCCATGTGTGTCATCCCACAGTGCAAAGCCTTTATCACAGCGGGAGAGGAGGCAAGAGGTATTGATAGAGACAGGAGACAGCCAAGGGTCCCCGGCGAAACCCCACCTTCAAGGCTAAAACGGCCTGAAGGCTGAAAAACCAGACTGCTGGTCCCGGATGAAGCCCGCCCTTTGCCGACTGTTTCTCTCTGAACAACGCCCACCTGCACACTGGGAGGATGGGGTGGAGCCTCAGGAGGTTTGCGCCATTTGCAGCTGGGAGGAGCCTGGCTTCTTCAGTTCCTGGGTGGTGACCTGGGATTCAATCTCTAAGGTGAGAAACTGCTAGCAGTACTCTCTCTCACCCTGCTGAGTGTTATTTTTTTTTTTTCTTTTTGCCCAATAAATTCTGTTCTTCACCCTTCTATGTGTCTCCAAGCCTAATCTTTCCTGGTCATGTGACAAGAATCTGGTTTTAGCTGAACTGAGGGGAAAGTTCTGCAATAGTAGAGGGGAAAAGGGATGTTTGGGAAAAAGTGAGGCTCTGATGACAAGAACAGATGTGAGTGTCCTAGTGAGAGGTTCTTGGGGACAGAAGAAAAAAGAGAATCATGAATTTAACTAAAACTCATTCAGTCTCTGATATAGTATAAACCTTATAGATTCCATCTGCCTAAATCAACTCTCACATTTTACAGAGGAGGAACCTCGTACTAAAAGGCAAAGGAGTCCAGTGGTAAATGTGGAATCGGGTATAAAGTGCTTGATAATCAAACACCTATTCATATATGCTAATCAATATCAATTTTTCCTTTTAATAAATTATACCCTGGAATAACAGGAAAAGTTTCAGCCATTAATGAAAGAAGGACATTAAAAGCCACTCCCTTATTTTCCAGGTGAGATAATGGAGGTGTAGGGAGGTAAAGTGATGTGACTTGTGTAAGATGAAGTCATAATGAGGGCTGCCTGGCTTCTGTGACCCAGAGGTTTCCACTGCACTTCCAGCATGACCAGCCTCATCGCCAAAATGAGGACAAGGAAAAAGAGCTCTATCGCTGGGAGTGGATATCATATGTAGACTAAAAAGGTATATTCCTCTAAGCAAAGATTTTAAACATAATTTCCCACGTATGAAAATTGTTCAGTGGTGAAAACAATCATACATGATTTAGACCCTCTTTACCTAATATAAATATGGAGTGGAAGTTTCTAAATAAATGAATTTTCCAAAAAATTAGTATTTGCCCTTTAAGTGACAACATTTTCTGCTATTTTTTTTTTTTTTGAGAAATTTCTTCTTTCAAATGTCTTAATTGAATCAATTGAAATGAGTTTTTCCCCACTGAAGTCCTGAAGCCATCATTTCACTTTGGTAATTGAGTAATTTTTATGGGATCCTTCTTATCTGAAGCTGTCTCTGTGCCGTTTTATCGGCATGCTTCCCTCTTGCAGCTCTCTAATTCCAATCAGATGCTTCTAGTCTTCTACAGACTGACACAAACTGGATCATAAAGACTGACAGAAAATTATGTAAGGTAAGAGTCCAAAAGCCAAGAGTACTTCTCAAAAGTTAAATAATCATTATGATGGTAATTTTGGTGGCTCAGAGGCATCTCCAGTGACACTATTCTGAATATAACTTAGTTATCCCTTTTTATCTCAGTTCAGTAGCATTTTCAATTACATCCAAAATCTCAGCAGTTTTCTGAATAATTGAGATACCAAAAATTTAAACTTCAGTGATATTTAACTTTTAAGAATATATATAGAATTGGTTTTTCTACTTCAAGTAATACATCTCCACTTTAAATTTCATTTAAAACATCCCTAAATATTTTCCTTAATACCCTTCTTGATAGGTTAATTAGTTTAGAAAAACCAAGTTATATATTTCCACTTAAAGTACTACTTGTGGATAAAAGTTACTATGTGAAAGTCATCTAAATTAATTAATTCTGGAAACACAATATCAAATAAGAGGTACAAGAGAGACAGAGAGATATTAGGTAGCAATAGGCAAACAAGCTACAAATGAAAAATTGTAGCAGCCCCCAATGAAATCATTAGGAACTAAATGCCTATTTGTAACAGGTGGCTTCAGAGACTCCAGAAAACAAATTGGAGATGTGTGGTAATGACTATAACCCCCTAAGTGATTCAGTGATTCAATTATGCACAGCCTTTGCAGGGAAAACTTTACATTTTTGTGTCATATAAGCCAAACCTGACTTTACTGTACATTATTTTAGCCCACTGCTAAACAAGAACCACTGCTAATCTGCACATATGAAGCCTGGGAAATAAGGTCTTCAATAAAGACTTTTTTTAACTTATCAAAAAGAAATGTGGATTACACTTTTTATAAATAGTGTTTCAAAGAGATATCTTTTCAGCTGTAAAAACAGAATGAATGTGTCCAAATATTCAGTCAGCATAGTTGGTTTAGATGATCTCTAAAGGGCTCTTCCATATGAAACTACGTTACAATCACACCAGAGGGAGCACACTTAGGAAACTTAATAACAACAACTCTTCTCTTTCCTTGCAGTTAACAATTGAATATCTTTTACCAGTCTCCATTCTGCCAAAACGTTTTCTGTATACAAGCTGGCAGCACTGGAGAAGTTGTCATCTTCTTTCTTTCCAACTCTTAGCAATGGTAGCCAAAAGTCTCTTTGTTGCTCAAATAGTCCATGCCATCTGCCAGCAGATTCTCCATCCTGCAGTACCATCTGCCAGGCTCTGCTTCAGCGTCCAGGCCACGTTGCCTGTATGCTATTTCAAATGGCTCTCTCACCAGAAGAGAGAGCGAGCAAACCAACACCTTTTGGTTTTAACCATTCTTGGTAATCCTCACAAACACTGTCCTCCAGCTGACTGGTTCTAAACAGGGCAAAAAGCTCAACAATTGGAATGAAACAATTTCCTTTGTTGTTGTTGCTTTTTTTTTTAGCCTAAGAAATTAGACAGCTATAGAACGTTAATATAATCAGTCATTGATATAACACATTTTTATAGCTGCGATTCCTTTTTGTTTTTATAATGTATTCTTAATTATAATAAATTATTCTTCAGATAAAAAAGCAAAAAGGGGAAAACAATCCGTATTTCTACAGTTAATCCTGATTATTTTAAAAGCAACTCCTGGCAGAAATTAATAATTCAGATGAATGTTATTAACAGTATAATGCTAACTTTATGCTGCACTGCACTATTCTTCATTCTAATCTGCTTAAAATTCTTGAATTTAAAGTAGAAAACAACAAGAGCCGCATAACAGTCCCTTAACAAGGTTAAGCCTAAAGAGTTCCATTAATATCCTCCCTAAGGCCACCAGGAAATTCCTTAAAGCGAGAGAGTTTCAGGATTTGCTGTGGATTATGCTCTAGGGCTTTTCTTTCTAGATTTGTTACTGCTAGGAATTTATCTTATGTCTCCATCACTGCCTGGCCTTCAAGGGAGGCCCTTTTTATTCCCACTCATCAAAAATCTCAGGATAACTCAACTACCATGAAATGTGGAAGTCCTTGCTATACTAGCACCAAAATTAAATTAACATTCAATTGAATGTCAGGAATCAAGTTCATTCATAAGAAGTTACATTGTTCTACCCAAATGTCAGAAAATGTACATATTTTAAGATGCAACATCTGAGGTTTTCCAATCTTGACAGATGGCAATGTACACCATAGGCATGTCTGATCTTTATACATGGGGGAGGGTGCTCTTATATTAACCTCCACATTTCTTTTACATGTCTTTTAGCTTTGTAGACCATAGATCTTGATGTTGGGGTATATGGCTATTCTCATCCATTTCTAAAAACATACCTACTTTTATACTCCTAATATGTGCAGAGTAAAGTTTCTAGTTTTTATTTCCCAAATTTTGATTCACAACAGAATAGCACATACTTGTTATAGTCGAATACTTCCGAATACCACTAAATAAAATTTCATCATACCTATCACTATGCGTATTCTGCTCACTTCAAGAAAAAGAAAAGAAAAAACTGGCTATTAAATCTTGCTCTTCGATGTCATTTTTTTGCCTTGAAGCATATATTTAATAAACATCATGCAAAAGTATTCACATCTAAGATTTTACATTCAAATTTCACTAAAATTTGAGAATAAAAAAGTTCTTAAAAACTCTTACTTTTCAAATATTTAGACAAACCCATATGAATATTGGAAATATGAGAATGATGCATAATTTTGTGAGCGTTAAAAGCAATAAATATTCTGAAACATAATGTTTTTAAAAATTCTAACTGAAATCAAATGTGTTTTTAAATAAATTGTATATATTGAAGGTATATAACAAGATGTTATATGATATATATGTATTTTGCTATATATTTTACATATTATATATGTATATATAATATATACACCTATGTAGAGAGTAAAATTGTTACTGTTGTGGAATAAATTAATATACTCATCATCTCACATAGTTAACCATTTCCCCTCCCATGGCAAGAACAGCTATAATCTCTTCATTTAGCAAAAATCCTAAATACAACACACTATTAATGTACCCTATTGTTGTACATTAGATCTTTGGATCTATTCACACTAAACATCTACTACTTTGCATCCTTTGACCTACATCTCCCTATTTCCTCCCCCACCCCAACTCTGGCAACCACTGTTTTATTCTCTCTATATATTTCATTTTCCTTTTTTTTTTGATTCCACAGATAAGTGAGTTCATGCAATACTTTCCTTTCTGTTTCTGGCTTGTTTCATTTAGCAAAATATACTCCAGGACCATCCATGTTGTGGCATACAGCAGAATCTCCTTTCTTAAAAAGGCTGAATAGTATTCTATTGTGTATATACACCACAGTTCCTTTATTGGTAGATACCTAGATTGTCTCTATCTCTTGGCTATTGTGGATAATGCTGCAATGAACATGTTTTCAATTGAGGTGATCCTCTCTGGTACTTTAACTTGAAAGATATTTTACCATTTGATGAAAACTAAGGTTAATATGATAGTATTAACGTATTTGATAAAATGAGCAATTAACTAGTTTCCTTAAGTTTAAATATGTTATTTATATATACTCAAACTTATGGAATCCATTGAATGCATTTACAATATTATGGAAACACTATTGTATCCATTTACACCATAATTTAAAGTTTGGAACTGTGAACCCAGATAAATTCCATTGAGGTACAGTTTGAAAGACAAATCCAAATTACCAAGTGTTCAGGACCAACCCTCCTTTCAGATGATTAAGGATCTGTAGAAGGATGTGTTTGTCTCATTCTTTTTGTCTTGGGATGAGCTCTTAATGGGGTTCAGAATCTCTAATTATGTCATTTTGACATCTGAGAAAACTTCAGAAGCAGGAAGGCCATTCTCACCTTCCCTTGGCTCTTCTCCCCTGAAGCAGGCTATAAAATCGAAGACGGTCACTCTCTGACTTTCTCCCCAGAAGTGTTCTTCCTATGCTTGGAGGAAAGAAACATTCTTATCTCTGAAGATATAAAGAAGAATCTGAACAAGTAGGCCTTGTTCAACCCCTGTCCCCCAGTTTAATTCCATTAGATCATACTCCCTTTGTCCAAACATATTTCTCTATAATTATCAACTTCTTAATAAAACTTAGCATAAAAATACACAGGTCTCTCTGTTTTTTTGCATCTTAATTTTCTTACGAAGTGTCCTATGTCATGTAAAACTTTTATATTAAGTAAATTTGTATGATTTTTTTCTCATTCATCTGTCTTTTCTTACAGGGGCCTCAGCCATGAACCTAGCGATGGGTGAGAAAACAAATTTTCCTTCCTCTACATTCTCTTCCACATAAGACAACTTATAAAGGCACCAGTAGCTTGAGAGACTTATACAAACAGGATTTATTCTTAAGATAAAGAGTTATTTTTAGATGAAGGCTCTCTGCTAAAATGTATGCTGCAAATTTATGAACTCCTGAAGACGTGCCTTCTTGAATCTGAATGATATTAACTGAAGAAAGTTGAAAAAAGATGCTCAAATTTCACCAGGTGATTGATATGCAGCATTCAAACAGTGATGCAAAACACATAATAATATGAATTTCAGTGACTTCAGCAATAACTGATAATAAGGGGGAGATTCCTTTTTAAAGTTAAAAGTGGAGTGGGGGTGTCAAATATGGAACAAGAAAAGACCCATAACAACCAAACCAATCTTGAGCAAAACAAACAAACAAACAAAAAACCTGGAGGCATTACACATTCTGATCTAAAAAAGAAAATCCTAAAGCTCTTATAATCAAAACAGCATGGTACTGGATGACATAAAACAGACATATCAACTAATGAACAGGATAGAAATCCCAGAAAGAAATCTAAGTATTTACAGCAAATTATGACACACAGGTGCCATATGGGAAATAAGTAGAGTCTCTTTAATAAATGGTGGTGGGAAAACTGCAAATTCACAAGGAGAAAAATGAAATTGAACTTTTATCTCACACCATATTCAAAAATGGACTCAAAAGAATAAAGAAATCTAACATAAAACTTGAAACTATAAGTAGAAGAAAACAAGGGAAATGCCTCATGATACCAGTCTAGGAAATGATTTATTGGATAGCATTCCAAAAGCACAGGCAATGAAAGCAAAAATAAACAAATAGGATTGCATCAAACTAAAAATTGTTTCCTCTGCACGACAAAGGAAACAATTAACACAGTGAAGACACAACCTAGATTGGGAGAAAATATTTGCAAACCATCCATCTGATGAGGGGCTAATATTCAAAATATATAGGGAACTCCAACAATTCAACAGAAAGAAAACAACTTGATTTAAAAATGGGCAAAGGATCTGAACAGGCATTTCTCAGAAGAAGAAATACAAATGACCAAAATATATATGAAAATAATGCTCAACATCTCTAATCATCAGAGAAATACAAATTAAAACCACAATGAGGTATCAGCTCCTGCCTGTTAAAATGACTATTACAAAAAAGACAAGTGATAAATACTGGTGAAGATACGGAGAAAAGGCAACCTTTGGGTACAGCGTTGGTGGGAATGTAAATCAGTACAACCATTTTGGAAAATAGTATGGAGTTTCCTAAAAAATATAGAAAATACCATATGATCCAGCAATCCCACTTCTGTATATATTTCCAAAGGAAATAAAATCAACATGTCAAAGAGATATCTGCACTACCATGTTTATTTAAGCATTATTCAAAAATAGCCAAGATATGAAAGCAATCTAACTATTCATCAACAAATGAATGAATAAAGAAAATGTGGTATGTTTACACATTGAAATACCATACAGCCTTTAAAAAGAGAAAAATTCTATCCTTTGGGACAACATAGATGGAACTAGAGTACTTTGCTAAGTGAAATGAGCCAGGCACAGCAAGGCAAATACCACATGATCTCAATCACATGAGGACTCTAAAGAAGACAATGTCATAGAAGCAGAGAGTAGAAAGGTGGGTACCGGAACATGGAGCAATGGGGAGAAAGAATGGGGGGGAAGGAAAATGTTGATCAAAGGTTACAAAGTTTCATTAGACTGGAGGAGTAAGTTTTAGCGATCTACTAAACTGCATGGTGACCACAGTTAGTAATAA
Organism: Papio anubis; assembly: GCF_008728515.1. Classification (NCBI taxonomy): domain Eukaryota; kingdom Metazoa; phylum Chordata; class Mammalia; order Primates; family Cercopithecidae; genus Papio; species Papio anubis. Next base: position 88,751,970 of record NC_044985.1, on the reverse strand, counting down.
CATATTAGATGTTTAAAAGTTGCATATATATATATATATATATATATATATATATATATATATATATATATATTTTTTTTTTTGAGGATGGAGTCTCGCTCTGTCTCCAGGCTGGAGTGCAGTGTCACGATCTCGGTTCACTGTAACCTCTGCCTCCTGGGTTCAAGTGATTCTCCTGCCTCAGTCTCTCGAGTAGCTGAGACTACAGGCACATGCTACCACACCCAGCTAATTTTTGTGTTTTCAGTAGAGATGGGGTTTCACCATGTTGGCCAGGATGGTCTCAATCTCTTGACCTCATGATCCTCCCAGCTTGGCCTCCCACAGTGCTGGGATTACAGGCGTAAGCCACCATGCCCGGCAGATACACGTATTTTCAGGTTACATGTGATCATGTAAAATACATTTTTTAGAGCCGTGCACTGTGATATGTGCCTGTAATCCCAAATACTTGGGAGGCTGAGACAGGATAACTGCTTGAGCCTAGTAGTTCTCATTTTTTGTGACAGGTTCTCACTATATTGCCCAGACAGAGCCTGTCTGGGCAATATAGTGACACCAGCCTTCCCTGTATGCTATATAAATGTCATGCCTAATCCAACCAATCTGTGAGCCCTATGTAAATCAGACACCGCCTCCTCAAACCAGACTATAAAATTCAGGGCATCCACCGCCCACTCGCTCGGAGACCGCTTTCTATATAGAAGGAGCTGTTTCTCTTCCTCTTCCTATTAAAAACCTTCGTTCCTAAACTCCTTGTGTGTGTCCATGACCTAAATTTTCCTGGCACCCAATGATGAACCCCCGGGTGTATATCCCAGACAACATAGCTGTTTCAGAAGTGTACATACCTTTAAGATGAGACTAATATTCACATTTTGGTAATATTTGTTCTTTTTGACTAAAACTATGGGCTATCCTCTGTTCAGGAGACATTTTGCCTGATGTCCCGAGGATGTCAACGATTCTGAAAGCTACTGAGTATCTTCTATGTGCTCAGCATGGTGCGTTCAGTATGGAATATTCATCAATTCAGTCTTGGGGGAAAACAATGCCCCATTACCAGAGTCCACTAGAACACTTCACTGCTTTCTGCTTCATTATCATTATCTTTGAAAAGATTCATACTTTCTGCTTCATTATCAGTACCTTTCAACAGATTATCTAGACTGCCTTGTTTTTCTTACCTCCTCTTATTCCAAACTAGATTCCTTCATCTTTCTCAGGAGAATCCTTGTCTTTATTCTAACCTATACTTTTAGCATGGAATGCTCTCATCACTTCTACCTCACCTATCCATCTTCCTTGCTGCATCCAAGAAGGAAAAATCCTGAGTTCTTACTGAACAGCACCACTTCCATATAGACCTTGAAAGAGTTGGCTCCTCACATCTTTCTTCCAGTTTACTCTTCAGTTTCTTGACTCTCCTGAGTTCCTTTCCATCTACCCCTCCAAGCTTCATCTTACATCACTTGTTTCCTCATCTGCTTTACTTCATTCTCATAATGTTTCTTTCAGTGTTTTGAACTCTCCAAGCTCTGCTCTTTCTCAGGATCTTTGCAAATGCTCCTCTCTCTACCAAAAATGTTCTAATCCTTGCTTTTCCATTGCTATTTTCATTTCTTCTTTTATGTCTCAGCATAACATTCCTCCCACAGACATGTTAGTTTGATCCCTAACTCTATTTATATAAAACTCCTCTATCCACTCTAACTCCTTTACTTTTTCTATCTAGCATTTACCATAACTTGTAATTATACACTTATTTGTGCCATTACTTATTAAAATGTGTATTATTTATTAAAATGTGTTTCACATGCTAGAATGAGGCCTATATGGGCAAGGATCATATTTATTGTGTTCACTGATGCCTCCTCAGCTTCTAGCAACATGCTAAATGCATACAAAGTGCTCAGTTAACATCAGTGGGAAAAAAAATGATTGAACATGTCCTCTGTTTTCTTTTTCTTTGTTTCTAAAGTTCGTTCATCACTCATTTAGTTATTTGTTATGGTTGTCAGCATATTCTTTAGTTTGCTGAGCTTGTGTATATAAGAAGTTTCAATACTGACTTCCATTGCCAGCTTTCTTACGTCTGACTTATTCTGTATAATGAAAGTGGAGAACTGAATGAAGACCAAATGATTATTGCAGTTTGCTGAACTCTTGGCCTCAAACAACGCAACCCAGCCTATCATTCTGTCTGAACTTTCACACAGCCAGGCTTCATCGAGCCAGCACTAAAAAACTGTTATTCAAAATTCAGCCCAAGTAGGACATCCACCAAGAAGACTTCCTTGACTCCCTAAGTTGAGTGAGATGTCCTCTATTTTAATTCCAAACTCCTCTTTTTATTTCTTTATTATGGATATTGCACATAGTACTACAATCTATAACTTACTTAATAGTTCCTATGGAACATATGTTTTTCAAATCAGAGCTAGAATATACTAATACCTGATAAAATTTGATGAATGATTAGATGCTCATAGTGATAATCATTAAAAAAATAGTTATAAGGAAAATAGAATATTAAAAATAATGCCAAAGAACAGAAAGAAACACTTTCTAACACATTCGTGCATATTTTGATAACTAAATAATCCAATGAACTTTAAGACATTAATATTTCATTATTTCCATATTACATTATGAATATAAAGAATTGAGAAATACCATATAATAACTTAGGACCTGAAAGAACTTCAAAAATGTTAACTTTTATTATCAAGACAAATTAGATTGTAATGGGCTTTCCTTTATTATATACTGTATTTTATTAGTGACAACTAAATATTCAACAGTCCCCATTCCATCTCAATTAAATAAATTTTAGCTGAGTTACTGAGCCTTTAAAACTTAAAGAAGTTAGCACTTAAAATGGAATAATTAGAACCACTTTTGTAATTAAGAAACAAGACACTCTGGAGCATTGCATTTCTGTAGAATTATTGCATGTCTCAAGCACATTAAGACTGACACCAGAGGCACAATGCCTCAGCCTCTTGAGAAATATACTAATCCCTAGAAATCCACTGCTTAAAGCTGCTTGCTGTGTATAGATTTTTTTTCCAGTATTTAGATATCAACTCAAAATTTTTTTACTTCATGTTTATAACATTATTCCAATTTGTATTGGGAAATAGTATGACAGCTCTCTTTTTACAATATGAACATTTAAACTATTGGCCAAAAGGAAATACACAGTCATATGCTTTATTATGAAATTAACTTTATGTATTACCCTAAGTTGTAACAGTCCTTAACCAGAATCTCCCCTATATACATATATACATACATGAATCTATATATACACATAAATATATACACAGTATTTCCCACAGGGCAATAATGAAAATTAAAGAGAAGTGAACTCCACTGGAATTTAAAAGCAAAATAACCACCTAAAACACTATTAAGAAAGCCTCAAAAATAGTAGTTTCCCAAAAAACAAACAAACTTGTGGCAAGAAACCTAAAAGACTAAAACAGATTTGGAATGTGTTACAGGGCAGTCATTTGTTACACACTACTGTCATTACTCTCTAATACCTTCCTTATATCACACTGTGGGAGTTGTAGTGATTTCACACTCAAACTCTTTCATCAATCAAAACCATCTATTGAAAAAAGATTGTCAGCCTGGTGCGGTGGCTCATGCCTATAATCCCAACACTTTGGGAGGCTGAGGCAGGCAGGTCACCTGAGGTCAGTAGTTCGAGACCAGCCTGGCCAATATGGTGAAACCCCGTCTCTACTAAAAATATAAAAATTAACTGGGCATGGAGGCGGGTGCCTGTAATCCAGCTACTCGGGAGGCTGAGGCAGGAGAATCGCTTGAACCAGAGAGGTAGATGTTGCAGTGAGCCGAGATCACGCCACTGCATTCCAGCCTGGGCAATAGAGTGAAACTTAGTCTCAAAAAAAAAAAAAAGAAAAAAAAAAGATTATCAACTGCTACATCCATGTGTTTTTGTTCTTGTTGATATCATTCTGTTGGCCAGTTGATAATGTACATTTTATTGCAATGTGTCCGTTTATTAATAATGACATAGGTCCAAGCTTTCTAATCTATTTAACCTGTATAAAATGTTTAATGGCAAACTCAAATACAGTTGGATAGTCACAGCCAAACAATAAGTATCACTGAATCTTATTTTAAAGTTAATGTTAGAATAAAACCCTGTAAAATAAAATTTGAATTCAGAATCTAGTTTGGTGCAATGTTTACCATTCACTCTGACAACAAGTTGGTTAGTCTAACTATACTCTACTCATTCTAATATTCTTCTGCTATTCTATTAAATCAGAAGCCTTGAGGAAAGTCACTTTGGTTAGCATGAGGGTGGGGAGGGAGGAGATGATTACTGCTTATCACACCCTTCCAGGGCTTACAAATAGCAAAATCACACAGCCAGGCGGACTTGAATTATTTTCTACTTTTGTTTATCAATTTTTCTTGGTGACTAGGGGAGACAAGCAGAAAGGGAAGTGTGTGTTTCACCAAGGTTAATAAATGGGAAATAATGGAGCTCCTCTGGTATAAACCAGGGTAATCATTACGCTTCATTTTATAATGGCTTAGAACACTGACATTCTATTTGGGAATACTTACATTATTCAAGTTTTCCTGACCTGAGAAACATTCTCCCCACTTTAAGAACAATTCTGCCAAAATATAAGTACCATCTACAAACCAAATGCAAGCCTTCTACAAAAGACTGTACTTCTACAGTCTTTGTCTTACTTCACCAGATGGAAACAATATGATTCCTTGTACAGCACTCAGTGCAATTTGCCAGACAGTCATAATGATCAAGCTACCAATACAAAAACAGGCATATACCATGTGTGGAGCACTGTAAGACCTTATGCAAAAACATAAAAGATACATTAAGCACAGTCCCTGTCCTAGCTTACAAACTATGCAAACTCATAGGCAGTCACATGTTTCAGCATTTGGTCAGTGTCTGCTCAGCTACGGTAGAAAAAGAGTGACACCCTCCAGTAGGAGTCAGGGGCTTTGAGAACGCCGCCAGCACTGCCCGCTAGCTAACACGAAGCAAATATGAATACAATGAGCTCATATCGGCAACTTCCTGCTGAGCTATGATCACCAAATGCAGCAACTGCCTCTGCCTTTTACATGTTTTCATCACTTTCACCCCATTAATCATATATATGTATACGTGTATATATGTATATATGATATATACGTGTATATATGTATATATGATATGTGTATATACATATATATGAGATATATATATAGACTGATTAAGAAAGTTCACCTAGGTTTATCTCTCAAAAGCCCATGAGACCCAATCACAATAAATAGACAATCTCAGCTGTCCCAGAAAGGTTTACTTTCTGCAAAATATCAAGGCAACCCAGTGGTTTCAATTACTTCTTTTCTATTGGAAGAATGAATTCAAGTATGAGGTACTCATTTCCCATTTGTTTATTTAGTGGAAATAACAGAAGAAGAAAAGTAACAAAACAGGAACATCATGCCACGGAATATCATGCCACCAAATCTCACATCACATACTGTTTTCAATGAAACAAAATGGAGACAAAATATAAACTAAGCTTCAAGTAGCAAATCTGAAAGCATCTAATACTGGAATTTTGCCAAGGCAAACCATGCAAGTTGTTTGGCAGGACTGACTACCATCTGAGACCTGGATTAACATGTGCCAGCTCCAAAAGACTTGTAGACATGTATGGGCATATGCATAGATATGTGCACATATCTAATATGTTAACTCTTCAGCTTTTAGAAAAATACCAATTTATTTCATTCACTATGCACTAATTCTCAATTTCTCCATTACCAGAAACCACCATTGTTTCTGGAAATACTAAATGACAATTTACTTATCCTTCTGTAAAACAGTAAGTCACTTAGCTCCCAATTTTTAATGATTACTTAGGCCAGCTGCACAAAAAAAAAATGATAATTTAAATATAAGTTCTAGTCATGAGTAAGAATACACTAACAAATTAAGAAAGAACAGCGTTTTGAAAAAATATTTTTTTCTTTTGAGGAAAAACATTTTTTTTTTCTGACAAATGCTAAATAATGTGTCACTAACTATCATTTATTAGATGCCCATGAAGACCTAAGGTGTGAAAACGCAGTCTTTTAAAGATTCTTCAAATTAGTATTTTGGGATGATAACATTGTACTAACATTTAAATTTCATGAAAAGGTTCAGAAGTTATATTACAAAGATGTCAGCACTTCACTATTCCCTAAGTACCAAGATTCTTCTCATATTAGTTAGAATTCAGTGTCTCAAACTTATTCATGTAAAAGGTTGCAAGAAGGTTAATATTCAGCCTAGTCCTATGTTGAATCAGCAATGCTGAATGGTTGAGTTAGAAGTCTTAATTACAAAAATATTTACCAAGAGTTTCTATTTTTAAATAATATGCATATAGTAATTTGTGAATTAGAAATAATCTTAATTCTCAGGAGATTCTTATGTCCTGTACGTCCTACAGAGTATTCATTTTTCTATCTGCTTGAAAAATGACAGCACTCTAATTATTCTGTCAAGATTAATAGACCCCAAATTTGACTCTTAAATCTCAGTGGATGTCTTTTTCCAATAGCCACTTCTCCTAATTTGTGACATTTTCCTTCCCTAAAATTGTGTGTTGCAAGAATTTTCATAAAGTCAATTTATATAGCCAAACAACCTCTAAATCAAAGAAATAGAATGATACAATCATGAGAGAAATTAGAAAACAACTTAAAGAATCTTAACAAGAGCTTTACAAAGGACCTTAAAGATTGATTTTAAAAATTGTTTATAAGCTAGAAATTTTATCTTCTAATGAGACAGAAGAAACTCTAAATGAGAAAACTAAGTCAAATAAATTTTTACTTGAAAAATGTTATGAAATGAAGACTATAAATAACGTATAGATGGTAAAACTCAAAGTAAGAGATCCAGGAAGTTAGCAAGCACATATGCCAGCTTTTAGTTTAAGAATACAGACTTTATTTTTAATATATGCTTAAAATATATATAGATACATAGATAATAGATAGGTAAATATATAGAGTGAGACTCTGTGTATCTATTTATCTATCTGTCTGTCTGTCTATCTATCCAGGCTGGAGTGTGCAATGGCACAATCATAGCTCACTATAACCTCAATCTCCTGGGCTAAAGCGATCCTCCTGCCTCAGCCTCCAGAGGAGCTGGAACTACAGGCATGTACCACACACCCAGCTAATTGTTTTTTATTTTTATTTTTATTTTTGTAGAGACAAGGTCTCACTATGTTGCCCAGGCTGACAGCTGACATTTTGACAGCAATTCTGGAAGCCAGAAAACAGTGCAGTAATATTTTTCAATGCGCTGATAATTGTCAAATTAAAACCCTACACTTACTAACTTCTAAAAGCAGAACCGAATAAACTTAAAAGACAGATGGTAACCAGTGGTCCCTCCTTATCCACAGGGGATATGCTCCAAGACCCCCGGTGGATGCTTAAAACTGTGGATAGTACTGAATCCTATATATACTATGTTTATTCCTATACATACTCACCTATGATAAAGTTTAGCTTATAAACTTCACAAACTTTAGGCAAAATAAGAGATTAATACAAATAATAAAATAGAACAATTATAACAATACACTGTAATAAAACTTATGTGAATATGGTCTCTCAATATATCTTATTGCACCGGACTCTTCATTTTTGTGAGGATGTAAAATGATAGAATACCTATGTGATCAGATGAAGTGAGATGAATGATTGTGACTGTAACTTTTGCAGTTTCAGACGCAACAGCAAACTAGCACAAATTTCTCTTTCCTTCTTCACAATTTCATTGATAGAAGATTCCTTCTTACCACAGATCTTAGTAACCTCAGCATATGACATTTTCCTTTCCTTATTGAGAACTTGCACTTTTTCACTTAAAGCACTTGACGACGACTCTTTGGCATATCCAAATTGCCAACAACACTACACTTATGGGACATTATTCAGTAAAATAAGAGTTACTTGAAAACAAGCACTGAAGTACCACCACAGCTGAACTGATGACTTAGAAGGCTACCAGGTGGAATGGATAGTAGCCTATAGACAGTGAATACGCTGGACAAAAGGATGATTCATGCTCCAGGTGAGACGGTGTGAGATTTCATCACACTCCTCAGAATGGAATGCAATTTGAAACATATGAATTGTGTATTTCTGGAATTTTTCAGTTAATATTTTAGGGCCACAGATAACTGAAACCACAGAAAAAGAAGCTGCAGATAAAGGTGGACAACTATTTAAGTATTTGTCATTTAAGACCTTATTAATTATGCATGTTAAACTCGCTAGTTTTTTTTCATGAATCTAGGCAAGCTAACTCTAAAATTTCAATTGTTTCAATTCTGCATGTGTATGCACACTGATTTGCAATTTAAGCATATTTCTTATGGTGGCTTCCAGTCAAAGCCATTTGAAAATCACTGTTCTATAGTTACAGCAATAGAGGACAGCAGCTACTCCTATAACGTAGTTGAAACATAAACGATGCTAGGCAAAAAAAAAAAAAAAAAAAAAAAAAAAGTTACAGAAAAATAGCTGTTATACATTTCCCTCAAGAAACAAACATACCTAAACAATATATAGTTTCAGGATACAGAAATATGTGGCAATAATCTATTCCTTAATCTGTGTGATGACCACTTTATTCTTGAACCTGTGTATATACAGATTATGATAAAAGTAACAAACTTCAAATATGACTATATTAAAATATGGAGTATATCTCATAAGAAGAGACAATCCCAATTTCTATGGCTCTGTAATTCCCTCCTTTCATCTACAGTCAGAGGATGAGTTTGAAAGGAATGGTGGACTGGGCATATTCCCTGTAGTTCAGGGAACTGAACACATTACAAGCTGTCAGAATCTCCTGGTATAAGAATTAATTTTTTTCTCAACAAGGAGACAATACATTCATCCAACAAGGAGATAATGTGTCATCCATATGTAGAAGAAAATGGCTTAAGAAATACTGTCAGGTATAGGAAGCCTCCTGACTATCTCATGTGCTCACTGGACCTTGTTTGTACTTGTACTCACGTAGCTGGGGAAAGAGAGAGAGAACGACAGAGCGCAAGTGCTCTTATAACTCTTCTTTTTAAGGACACTAACCCTATCATATCAAGGCCCCAGCCTTACAAAGTTATTTTACTTTAATTAACTCCTTATACTCACACTGAGGGTTAATGCTTCGACATATGAACTTTGTGTCGGGGGAACGATCAGTTCACGGCAATGACAATCAGGGATTAATTTTAGCTATTAGAATTCTGCAACGTATATGCCTATGTATTTCTCTAGAACAGATACCTAGCATTTGAATGCTGGATCAAAAGTTACACATTGTTTTTAGTTCCAAAAGTTGTTTTATAAACTGCCCTACCAAAACGGCTTGAGCAATTTCCATCCCCACCATTGGTCATATGAAGAGCAACTGCCTTCCCACACCAGTGTGAGAAAGCAAACCCTGGATCTTACCACTCCTTATCCATTTGACCAATCTCAAGAAAGCATTTTCTTTTAATTACCAATTCCTAGAGAGTGAGCGTGAGCATTTTGTCAATGTTTGCCATTCCTTTCCTCTGTAAATCTGTTATTCAAAACCTTTGCATTTTTTTTCCTTTTCTTCATTTGTTTTACTATTTGGAATTATAGAAACTTTCCTTCATATTCAAGATATTAATCCTTTGACCATTAATTATTCTTTTCCCAATCTGCAGATATTCTTTCTCAATCTGGCTCTTGTCTTTTAACTAGGTATGGTGTTTTATCACATACATATTTTCCACTTTTATATAGGCATATATGTCAATTCTTCATATAGGTAAGAAGGACAATAAAATCTTGAAAATATTTTTCAGATCACTTACGTCTATACATAGCATTTAGGATAAAATGACTTTTAAGTAGTGAGCCATTCAAAGAAGTTTGAGATTGATGTGTAGTTGTGAAGGATATAGTTTTATATGAAATAAAATCAACTGAAATCAGAGTCTATTCACTTGTAACGGCAGGGGTCTATGTATTTACCTATGTAAAGGTAGGGGTCTCCTATGTAAGGCTCTCAGAATTGAAAGAAATCAGCCATACTCTTATATTGCACAAAAGAGCAAATCAGATTTCATGCATAGGTGCAGTCTTTAGAATTTCTGTTTTTCATAAACTGTAGAACAAACAAGGACTACCAAGATTTTTAAAAGGTATTATCACCCCTTACATATCTAACAATGTAATTTTTACTCTATAGTAAAATCTATAAAATATTAAAATATACTTCTAGCTGGTATTTGATGATTTCTACAATACAGCTTATTTTTTTAAAAAAATTAAAAAGCATTATTAAAAATAACAAATTATACCCATAAAAAGTTAAGATTTTCCACACAAAAGTTGTTCAAAGCAGAAAGTTAATTCCTAAATTACCAGAATATGCAGCTTTAAAGAAACTAGTTATTTTCATCTTCCTACTTCAAGTCAGCAAGAATATCATGTATCATAATGAGTGGTGGCTACATATACTTTTTATAGCTTCTAGTTTATTCCCTTTGAGGGTAACATTAACACCTGTCAGACTGTACTCTATTACATTCTCCCAAATTGACTTCCAGTTTAACACATGCTTCTATTTTCAACTCTCATTTAGCTATAGGTAATCCTCAGCGTGCACGATACATTTTCCTCTTTTAAGACATGTACTCTGTGAGAGGTTTTATCTTGAAAATCTTGCATCTTTTTTCCCTTAACAATTTGACCTAGAAAAGTGGCCCAGTGGGGGAGGACAGTAAGAGCAATTGAGGCCAAATGGCAATATACTCACATATAAACAGATAACAGACTTCTCATATTTAAAAATACATGAAAGGGGAAAGTCAATAATGTTAAGTTATTAAAACATTTTCAAATAAAATAAAACTTACAACTTTTTCAAGATCTTATTGGAGAACTACACCTTAGAAAATGTTTATCTCACAAATAATTTAATGGGTTGATTTGAGCTAAAAAGAATAGGCCTGTAACTCAGCTGGAGCAATGCTTTATCATTTGGTCAATGCTTACTGACTCCTATCACATGCAAGTCACTATGCAGGACTTCATCTTCGATGTAAAAACATGTAACACCCAGCCCCCGTCATCCAGGTGCTCACAGATTAGTACTAAAATGTTAGAATTTAGCATATTTAATATCATCTATCTAAAATGACATCTGTGAGAGCATTTCTTTATATTTCATAAAGTTGGGTTTCTATAAACATTCTTTTATAGCTCATGAGATTACAAATAAAATATTAAACTAAAAAATAAAATTTTGCATTTTTACATCTCCTAAACTAACATTGCTAATCAACTTTAAATGGCTATAAGCAATTACTCAGGATGAGTCTATTTCATGGTTTTTATCTAGTGATAATTTACTTAGAGTGGTACTAAAATTATTTACTCTCAGACATCAATGAATGATAACTTATGAATGACTAAGTAACTTTTGTATAGAAACAATAATTACGTAATTCCTTGGGACAAATTTGGATAAAAACAAACATAAGTGCACACATTTAAAAGGTAACCATTTCCTTTGGGAAAGGCATATTTGTGATTAGGTAAGAAAATGTCTGTCCTTTTTGCATAGTTCACAAACGAGTAGTTTCTCACAAACTAGTAGTTTCTCTCTCCTCTCTGCTAATTTGCTAAATCCATCTGACAGAATTTCAGCTTTCATCAGCTTTGGGCATTGCCATTACTCATAAGCAAAATCAGTATTAAATAAATTAGTATTACCTGATAGTATGGGGCTGTCAGGTCGCAAAAACATTTTGGAAATAGAACTTTTCCTTTGTAAAACTCCAAAGAATTTTGAGATCCTCTGAATAACACGTATGAATGAAAAAGAAGAGAAAATAAAGACACGTTGAGAACAAGTACAAAAACATGTTTTGATCGAAAGAGTTGAAGCTTTAGATCCAAACAGACAAAGGCAGAAATTCAGATGCACCTGATTCTCTGGCTTTAAACTCTGGGCAGGTTGATTAAGGAAACTGAGTTCTGGGCTAGGCGCGGTGGCTCACACCTGTAATCCCAGCAGTTTGCAAAGCCAAGGTGGGCAGATCACTTGAGGTCAGGAGTTCGAGACTGGCCTGGCTAATATGGTGAAACCTCGTCTCCAATAAAAATACAAAAATTAGCCAGGTGTGGTGATGTGAACCTATAGTCCTAGCTACTCAGGAGGCTGAGGCAGGAGAGTCACTGGAACCCCAGAGGTGGAGGCTGCAGTCAGTCAACATCACGCCACTGTACCTCAGCCAGGGCAATGGAGGAAGGGAACAGCAGGGCAGGGGAGGGGAAGGAAGGGGAGGGAAGGGGAGGGAAGGGGAGGGAAGGGGAGAGAAGGGAAGAGAAGGGAAGAGAAGGGAAGAGAAGGGAGGAAGGAAGGAGAGAGACAGAGACAGAGAGAGAGAGAGAGAGAGAAGGAAAGAAAGAAACTGAGTTCTGTACAGATGAATATGCAGCATAGATACACCATGACTTATGTCACAGAATTGGATGGAAGAGTGAATGTCAAGACTTGGACAGTATCTAGTGATTAATAAATGGTAGTACCCTCCTCCATCCAACTATGAAGCTGACTACTGAACCTTTGGGGAAGGCTTGTCTCATTTTTTTTTTCTCTCCAAGCTTTCACTAGTTTAACAACTCTCAAAGTATGGGCCGAGGTTTAGCGGGATCGCCTTCACTTAGGAACCTGTCAGAAATACAGATCCTCGGGGCCCAGCTCAGACCTACCGAATCAGGAACTCCACCAGGAGGGCCCAGACACCTACGTTTGAATAAGCCCTCCAGGAGATTCTGATTAACCCTGGAGTTTGAGAACTACAGATCTTGTGAATCTGAAGCTGAGGAAAGTTTTGCCAAGTCTAGCAAAAATGACCTACTTTCTCCTATTCTGGTACATTTCTTAATGACTCAGCTTCCCTTCGAGAAATTTAACAGCTTTGAGGAGCTAAGGTAGCAGTCCTCAGTGACTCAGCTGTAGAGAAAGCAAAAAAGCAGCCCACAGCACAGGCCTGCTGTACAGAGCGATTTTCTTCATCAGAAGTCAGGTTTCAACAAAAATGTAAAATGTTTTAACATTACAAAATACATTGTTTCAAAATCATCTTTTCCAGACATTTGCTCAGCAATTCTAACCAGCTGTAACAGAAGCCATTCTCCTTCTCTAGGGAGTTTTTAAAGATAAATTTAAATGAGAAAAACCCCCTTAATGTTTCAGGCACATTTAAAAGAAATTTAATTATTAGAGAGATTCTCCCTCTCCATTTTTTTTCTGGCACAGATCCTCTTATGTTTTATAATAATTCTTCATACCAGATGTTGTCAATATATTGCTCTTCTTTAAGGTGCTTACTTAATCCTCCTCATTTGAAAAACACAATATTATTCAATAAAGGAAATGAAAGCAGCCAAGATCACCTTAATTCTGTAGCACACAAACTCTAGACAATCATTTTTCTTCTTCCCAGTACCACTCATGCACCCATGCTGGTGTCAACACAGCTAATATTTAGTACCCACCTGGGAGTTTTATATCACCTCATTTTAGATGCTGCAGAGATTAGGAAGGCTTGAAAGACTATTGCTGTGAAAAATAACTGCTATGAAGAGCACACACAAGCACACGTTCACACACAGGAATATACACGAACTTAATATCCTTCCATGAAATGAAATCTAACACAAGAAAATCCAAATAAATAGAAAAAATTAGAATTTTCAAATAATTTTTAGTCAGGGAATTTTTCAGAGATTTAATTTTCTATGAGGCAGCTGAACCTTCTGGAATATTACCAACCTGAAGCATGTTATTCACGTGAACTCATCTAAATTGAGTTTTCTATTCAATTTTATATGTTCCTACAATGTTAAAAAGTTTTCTCTTATTTTTTGTTATTTTAGATTTAAGTTGTGTTGACACCAAAAAAAAAAAAAACCCACCAAAAAACTTCCGCAAAAAATTAGCTAATTATTATTACTGTGATACAATTTTGATAATTTATATTTTACATAATGGCCTATTAAAAAGGGACAAAGATCCTAAGTTTAACTGAGGAAACTGCCATCCTCCCTGTAGAAGAGGAAAAGAGATTATTATTTTCACCTGAAATGGGGAAAAATAAACCACAGAAAATTTACCCTCATCACAAAACAAAAGCAAGTCAGTATTCCAGTGATCTTATAAAAATCTGTACATGTTAAAGACCTGCATCTTCAGACGGAAAATCAATTAAACAGCAATATATTAAAGTGACCCTAAATCGGCACTGACAGTAACATACCACTCTAGAATGCTACCTGTTGCATTTTATAACTCAACTAGACACAAGAGTGGCATTTTTCTGCTTTACAAATAAGTAAAATTAAAGAAAAGTAATGCACACTGTTAGAGTAATAGGAGTTGTTTGCTTTGTTCTTGTATATGTGCTCTGTGTTTTCTAATACCTGGTAGTTGTGCTTTAGCTTTGTGTCAATGTGGGCACGCACCTTCTATCTGGCTCCTTCCCAAGGATACCCTTGAGGCTCTAATTTTCCATTCCGCTACGTTTTGGAGCTTTCATGCACTAGTAACCTCTCCACCAGCATCCAACCTATCACACAAGAAGGAGGAAGGCTTACTAAGTAGAATCAGGTAAGAAGCAGCAAGCAGAAAACTAAATCTTATTTAACATAAGAAAACCGATCTGCAGAACAAGCTTCTTTGTGTTGTCCTTGGCAATGTCCTGGTCATGAGCAAAAGTGACTGATCAAATATGACCACTATTTGGGAAAAAGAAAGAATCAAATTATGTAGAGTAGTCTTCCCTTATCCGCAGGGGATGTGTTTCCATACCCCTAGTGGATGCCTGACCCTGGTAATAGCACCAAACCCTGTATATACTATGTTTTTTCCTATACATACATACAATAAAGCTTAACTTATAAATTAGGCAGAGTAAGAGACTAACAATGCTAATAATGAAAAAGAATAATTACAACAATATACTGCAATAAAAGTTATGTGAACGTGTTCTTTCCTTCAAAATATCTCACTGTGATGATCTCAACCTACTTTGAGATCGTGGTTGACCATAGGTAACTGAAACTGCAGAAGATGAAACCCTGCATAACACTACTGTAGTTATCATTGTGGTTGGACAGGACAACCACACTTATTTGCCGCATACAATATACAATTTTGTTATCTTACTGTACTCCACATCATGCAAGTTGTTCCAATTCTATGGAGAGTTGAAAGCTACTGTCTAAGGACCACAGTTAAAAAAAAAAAAAAAAAGACAAATTCAACTGTTTTATTCACTTTTTAAAAAACCTATTTTCATATCTTCATATTAAAGTGGGGAATTTGGGAAGGGTCAAAAGAAGGTTTGGGGTCCCTTTTGACTAGGACTAAAAGAAAGCATGAAAGTGGGGGTGGAGAGATATTCCCCAGTTTCTATTAATTTTATGAAGTAAAACACAGCTTTAGAGTAGAATTTTTTATTAGGTAAAAGTTTTCCTAAAGAACTGCTAAGGTCATTAACTTATTTCTCTAGAGCTATCCCAAATAACCTGAATGTGGAAATGCTTCTAATTTTTAAAACTTGCTTCACCCTTTAATCTCTGACCCTTCCATTTTTATTCAGCTATATTTTTATATGATTTAAAGTATTTCTACTGAGTAACTTCATATGAACTGCTACATTAACCACCTTAATAACATTAAATTATATAAATTGTGTAAGTTTCGATGTAGTGATGGAGAAAGGATGTAAATCCCTTACCTTCACTCCCTGAATATGTGCTTCTGGGGCAGAGGAGAGAGAAATACACATAGAGGGAGGGAATGCCACTTTTAAGAAAGATATATCAATTATACTTTTAAGTGGCACTAAAATATTTATTGTTAAATGGGACAAGTCTCTTACACATTAAAAGCATCAGAAACCCAGCCTTACAGACTGGGTAAACTTGAATAGCTTTCTATTCAAGTTTTTAAATTTCTACTACAAATCTTTTTTCAAAGTATTATCTTGAACAAAAACAGCTGTTCTTCAAAAACCAAATTCTTCATAAAGAATTTGGTTGCCAGCTCATAAGATGATCTTTCTTCCTGTTGATTATACTAAGTTTGTGTGTTTTCCTCCCTTTCTACCTAATCTTGAGAATAAGAATGCAAAATTGTCATGTGTACACACAAAATGAGGCACAAGAGAAAAGGAGGAGTATGCAGGGAACAGTGGGATGTGAAGAAGAGAAAGATTAAACAAATCATCTCTCTCTGAAAGAGTACATACAAAGTTAAGAATTTGGAGTGCACAGCCACATCAGATTGAGGCAGGAAGTACATTGAGGAAGTCACCACAAAGCTGTGGCGTGCCTTAAGGTAAATATTTCTAAAATCAAAATGGAAAATACAGAGTTAATCAGTGGGAAAAGTCTGTTTGGTTTACATATATAATACTTCAGTGTTTTCCTGAAACTATCTTACCGGAAGAGAATACTTTTATTATTTCAACAACATGTCTACAAAATGACATAGAAAAAGTATACTTGATATGATGATATGTGCCTTGCTAACACAACTGACCTTGACCAGGTAAATTTATGCTGCTGTAAAAGCACAGATTTTGTTCCTCCTGATGCCACCAGCTGAATATAAGGAGACACCATTTTTCTAATACTCCAAATTACTAAGTGTAGCTAATAGAAACCCAGAACAGGGCTGACTTTATAACATGGCAAACAACTACTTTCTTAAAATCTAAGACTAAATGGAGCCTAGCAGAGACAAATGAACTACAGATTTGGCAAATCAACATCTGGCTCACTTTGGCATAGCGTATGACTTTAACTTCATGGTTAAAATCTCTTTCCTCAAATTATGATCTACACATAGTGAACAGAGAGGATACCCTGGAACCCTCTTACACAATATTTACTCAGTGGGCCACATTAGGCCCTTTCAATGTCTTGCAATTTTGTTGTTTTTTTTAATTTTTATTTCATTTTGTATTGATATACAATAGATGTACATGTTTTTGGTAACATGTAATAATTTAATACATTCATAATTTGTAAAGATCAAATAAGTACAATTGGGATATCCATCATCTCAAATATTTGTCTTTTCTTTATGCGAGAAAGATTCTAATTATTCTCTAATAGCTATGTGAAATATACATTTCTGTAAACTGCAGTCACCCTACTGATTCTATCAAACACTAGGTCTTTTTTTTTTTTTTTTTTTAATACTTGAAGTTCTAGGGTACATGTGCACAACATGCAGGTTTGTTGCATATGTATACTTGTGCCATGTTGGTGTGCTGCACCCATTAACTCATAATTTACATTAGATACATCTCCTAATGCTATCCCTCCCCCCTCTCCCCACAATAGGACCCAGTGTGTGATGTTCCCCTTCCTGTGTCCAAGTGATCTCATTGTTCAATTCCCACCTATGAGTGAACGTGTGGTATTTGGTTTTTTGTTCTTGCGATAGTTTGCTGAGAATGATGGTTGACAGCTGCATCCATGTCCCTACAAAGGACATGAACTCATCCTTTTTTTATGGCTGCATAGTATTCCATGGTGTATATGTGCCACATTTTCTTAATCCAGTCTGTCACTGATGGACATTTGGGTTGATTCCAAGTCTTTGCTATTGTGAATAGTGCCGCAATAAACATATGTGTGCATGTGTCTTTATAGCAGCATGACTTATAATCCTTTGGGTATATACCCAGTAATGGGATGGCTGGGTCAAATGGTATTTTTAATTCTAGATCCTTGAGGAATTGCCACACTGTTTTCCACAATGGTTGAACTAGTTTACAGTCCCACCAACAGTGTAAAAGTGTTCCTGTTTCTCCACATCCTCTCCAGCACCTGTTGTTTCCTGACTTTTTAATGATTGCCATTCTAACTGGTGTGAGATGGTATCTCATTGTGGTTTTGATTTGCATTTCTCTGATGGACAGTGATGATGAGCATTTTTTCATGTGTCTGTTGGCTGTATGAATGTCTTATTTTGAGAAGGGTCTGTTCATATCCTTTGCCCACTTTTTGATGGGGTTGTTTGTTTTTTTTCTTGTAAATTTGACTGAGTTCTTTGTAGGTTCTGGATATTAGCCCTTTGTCAGATGAGTAGATTGCAAAAATTTTCTCCCATTCTGTAGGTTGCTTGTTCACTCTGATGGTAGTTTCTTTTGCTGTGCAGAAGCTCTTTAGTTTAATGAGATCCCATTTGTCAATTTTGGCTTTTGTTGCCATTGCTTGTGGTGTTTTAGACATGAAGTCCTTGCCCATGCCTATGTCCTGAATGGTAATACCTAGGTTTTCTTCTAGGGTTTTTATGGTTTTGTTTTAACATTTAAGTCTCCAATCCATCTTGAATTAATTTTCATATAAGGAGTAAGGAAAGGATCCAGTTTCAGCTTTCTACTTATGGCTAGCCAATTTTCCCAGCACCATTTATTAAATAGGGAATCCTTTCCCCATTTCTTGTTTTTCTCAGGTTTGTCAAAGATCAGATGGCTGTAGATGTGTGGTATTATTTCTGAGGGCTCTGTTCCATTCCACTGGTCTACATCTCTGTTCTGGTACCAGTACCATGCTGTGTTGGTTACTGTAGCCTTGTAGTATAGTTTGAAGTTAGGTAGCATGATGTCTCTAGCTTTGTTCTTTTGGCTTAGGATTGTCTTGGCAATGCGGGTTCTTTTTTGATTCTATATGAACTTTAAAGCAGTTTTTTCCAATTCTGTGAACAAAGTCATTGGTAGCTTAATGGGGACGGCATTGAATCTATAAATTACCTTGGGCAGTATGGCCATTTTCACAATATTGATCCTTCCTGTCCATGAGCATGGAATGTTCTTCCATTTGTTTGTGCCCTCTTTTATTTCACTGAACAGTGGTTTGCAGTTCTCCTTGAATAGGTCCTTTACATCCCTTGTAAGTTGGATTCCTAGGTATTTTATTCTCTTTGAAGCTATTGTGAATGGGAGTTCATTCACGATTTGGCTCTCTGTCTGTTATTGATGTATAAGAATGCTTGTGATTTTTGCACATTGATTTCGTATCCTGAGACTTTGCTGAAGTTGCTTATCAGCTTAAGGAGATTTTGGGCTGAGACGATGGGGTTTTCTAAATATACAATCATGTCATCTGCACACAGGGACACTCTGACTTCTTCTTTTCCTAACTGAATACCCTTTATTTCTTTCTCTCGCCTGATTGCCCTAGCCAGAACTTCCACCACTATGTTGAATAGGAGTGGTGAGAGAGGGCATCCCTGTCTTGTACCAGTGTTCAAAGGGAATGCTTCCAGTTTTTGCCCATTCAGTATGATATTGGCTGTGGGTCTGTCATAAATAGCTCTTATAATTTTGAGATACGTTCAATCAATACCGAATTTATAGAGAGTTTTTAGCATGAAGGGCTGTTGAATTTTGTCAAAGGCCTTTTATGCATCTATTGAGATAATCATGTGGTTTTTGTCTTTGGTTCTCTTTATATGCTGGATTATGTTTATTGATTTGCGAATGTTGAACCAGCCTTGCATCCCAGGGATGAAGCCCACTTGATCATGGTGGTTAAGCTTTTTGATGTGCTGCTGGATTCCGTTTGCCAGTATTTTATTGAGGATTTTTGCATTCATGTTCATCAGGGATATTGGTCTAAAATTCTCTTTTTTTGTTGTATCTCTGTCAGGCTTTGGTATCAGGATGATGTTGGCCTTGCAAAATGAGTTAGGGAGGATTCCCTTTTTCTATTGATTGGAATAGTTTCAGAAGGAATGGTACCAACTCCTCCTTGTACCTCTGGTAGAATTCGGCTGTGAATCCGTCTGGTCCTGGACTTTTTTTAGTTGGTAGGCTATTAATTATTGCCTCAATTTCAGACCCTGCTATTGGTCTATTCAGGGATTCAGCTTCTTCCTGGTTTAGTCTTGGGAGAGTGTAAGTGTCCAGGAAATTATCCATTTCTTCTAGGTTTTCTAGTTTACTTGCTAGAAAACCTAGAAGAGGTTTATAGTATTGCTAGAGGTGTTTATAGTATTCTCTGATAGTAGTTTGTATTTCTGTGGGGTCAGTGGTGATATCCCCTTTATCATTTTTTATTGCGTCTATTTGATTCTTCTCTCTTTTCTTCTTTATTAGTCTTGCTAGTGGTCTATCAATTTTGTTGATCTTTTCAAAAAACCAGCTCCTGGATCACACTGTATGTGCGTACCCATTCCTCAGAAATGGCCCTGCATGGCCTACCCTTCCATCCTTTGCTTCTTTGAAAGAAAATTTTTATTTGACTCAAAACCTGATTCAGCTGGGTGCTGTGGCTCATGTCTGTAATCCCAACACTTTGGGAGGCAGAGGTGGGTGGATCACCTGAGGTCAGGAGTTTGAGACCAGCCTGGCCAACATGGCAAAACCCCATCTCTACTAAAAATACAAAATAAAAAAAAAATTAGCCAGGCATGGTGGCAGATGCCTGTAATCCCAGCTACTTGGGAGGCTGAGGCAGGAGAGTCGCTTGAACCCAGGAGGTGGAGGTTGCAGTGACTCAAGATCGTGCCACTGCACTGCAGCCTGGGTGCCAAGTAAGGCTCCATCTCAAAAAATAAAAAATAATAAAAAAAGAAACATGAGTCAACCTTGACCTTTTCTGAAAATCCGCCTCTTGCTCAGCACAAAGTCAGCTTTTAGAATCTTACTGGTTTCATACCTCTTTGTTGATCACTCTTTTAGAGCACTTATTTTACCTGTGTATTTATCTGTCTCTCCCCCATTATACACTGAGCTCCCTGATGTTATCATTGTCATCTTGGTAGCCCCAGTGCTTAGGGCACAGTGCTCCAGATAGTTCTGTTGAATGAACCAGACTGGGGGTGGGTTGTTGGGGTGAGCCTTAGAAAGAAAAGTTAGGTAGGACAAATAGTGGTCTTCAAATATGTGATGGGTTATCTCATAGAGCAAATAGTCTTATCCATGAGAGTTCCAGAAAACAACATATGGCCAAGGGCTGGAAATTACAGAGAAGCAGAAATCAGGTGAAAATGTCAAAATGATTAGAGCTGCCCAACTAGGGTATGGTCTTTCCTACAGAATAGTGAGCTCCTCATCATCAGACATCAGCAGGGTCTCTTTACAAACTTACTGAGAACCAAATTCATTAACTTACAAAGCTGGATGTATACACACAGGGAAAGCCCTCTTTAAGAAAGACCAGGCCAGGCGTGGTGTCACATGCCTGTAATCCCATCTATTTGGGAAGCCAAGGCAGGAGAATTGCTTGAACCCGGGAGGAGGAGGTTGCAGTGAGCCAAGATTGTGCCACTGCACTTCAGCCTGGGCAACAGAGTGAGTAAGACTCCATCTCAAAAAAAAAAAAGAAAAGAAAAAAGAAAGAATTTTTATTTTTTTGAGAATAAAATCCAGACACTTAAAATCACGGATCCTTTAACTCAATGAAATAAAATCCAATTATTTAAAAATGGTAAACTAAATGCATTAATTTCTAACATGTCCCTAGATTTTTAGAAGATGAAGCCTCTTGTAAAAAGTATAATTTGAATGTACTGTCTAAAAGATAAAGAGAAAAAGCTAAGATTTTTATATAGTCTTAGTATTTATGAAAACATACTAGATAACATCATCGTTATTACTAGAATGTATGTTGCAAGATAATAATTCACATGAAAGTATGACACATCAGGGGGTCCAATCATACACCACTGGATGTTAATTAAACGCCTCATGTTATTGAAGGTGAAATATCTCACTGGGTATCAAAAGTGTGATTTTAAAAACAGGAGGGATACTGTTTCTGTAGACGCCTTGCATTTCAAAAGACATAATGTTTTTGCATTTGTACGTTTTTTTAGTTCTATATAGCATATAAAAATTCATTTTTATAACACTTTTATAATAGAATACATGATCACTGCAGAAAACCTCTAAAATAAAAACAACCATAAAGGAGAAAAGTCACCTACTATCCTACCTCTCAGAAATAAGTTTCCCTCTGTATTTTCTTCATGTCTTCTTCATACAAGCAAATACACATCCACACTTACATACATATTCACTTATCCATACATATATATATATATATATATATATATTGCTCTATAGTATAAATGAAAGGTATTTTATTTTATTATTATCATTTTTTCGGAGATGGAGTCTCACTCTGTCACCTAGGCTGGAGTGCAATGGCGCGATCTTGGCTCACCAATTTCCACCTCCCGGGTTTCAAGTGATTCTATTGCCTCAGCCTCCTGAATAGCTGGGATAACAGGCATGCACCACCACACCCAGCTAATTTTTGTATTTTTAGTAGAGATAGGGTTTTGCCATGTTGCCCAGGGTGGTCTCAAACTCCTGAGCTCTGGTAATTCACTCGCCTTGGCCTCCCGAAGTGCTAGGATTACAAGCGTGAGCCACCATGCCCAGCCAATTTAAAGGTATTTTTAGAAATCCATACAATCACTTTACCTATTTTGTATGTTTATGAACTTACGTATCTAATTATATTTCTGATTTACTTGCAGAGATGTAAAATTCTTATTTCTGAGATAAAAAAAAAATTATCCTGTAAAACATTATAAAATGAGTCCACACATTATATCTCCCTTGATAAATGCAATAGGATCTATATACTTAATTATCCCACACAAGCCTAAGACTACTTTTGAGTCAGTGGAAGAAAATCATACAAAGTTGCCCGTGAAGCTGAAACCTAAAACTTCATTCATGTTGAAAGCTAATTTCAGACTACTTTGAAACACGTATCCTTCACTTCATGTTCATAGTTTGATATTTTTAACAATTTTTTTAAATGGGGTGTCAATAAATGGAGTACAGATGCTCCTTGACTTACTATCTTGATAATCCACCGTAAGTCAAAATGCATTTAATATACCTAACATACAGAACACACCATAGCTTAGCCTAGCCTAGCCTAAACGTGCTTGGAACACTTACATAGGCCAGCAGTTGGACAAAATCATCTGACACAAACCCTATTTTATAATGCAGTCTTGAACAACTCACATGTAAGGATCGTGCCACATATTGCTAGCCTGGGAAAAGATGAAAATTCAAAATTCTAAGTATGGTTTCTACTGAATACGTACTGATTTCACACCAGCATAAGTCAAAAAAATCTCAAGTCAAACCATTTTAAGTTGGGGACCATTTGTATTTTATTTCAAAATTGAACTGGTATTCAGATCTTAGATCAATAAACCTCCCTTTCCAACCATCAAACTGCCTTCCCAATACAAGTTTGGGGAAGGGAGTGGCAAACGGAGCAGGGGATGAAGACAGGAAAGGGTAGGTAAGAGAAGAGAGGCATAGGAAGAGGAGAGGAGAGGTAAGGAGGGGCAGGGAGGGATCAATGGAACAAGAAATGGAACATCAGATAGAAACCATACTCACGTTTCAAGGTCCAGGTTAAATGCTATTTCTTCCCCAAAAATGCTTCAGTGATATCTCAGTAAGGAGTTACCTTCCCCACATCTATTAATTCCCAAAGTATGTGGATTTGTGATAATTTCTGCATCAAAACACATTTCTTAGCGTGCATCTCATCTACCCAGTGGAATGTGAGCTTGTCCAGATCAGGGGACTGGATGTAGCTCCCTCATCTGCACAAAGTGCATTACTTAGAGACGAATATATACATGACTCCAAAGATCTCATTTTAGCATTGCATCCAGTTCTCCAAGAGCTTGCCTGTAATTATCTTAGTTGATACATGCAAGAATCCTGGAGGGTACCAGTTCATAAACAAAATCACCCTCAGTGAGGTTAAGTGACTTGTACCAGGTCTAATGAACAAGGTAAGTGGTGACGCTAGGACTCAAATCCAGGTGTTCTAGCTCTAAACCTAGTGCTTTTTCAACCACATCACACTATTGCAATCAACAGGGTACTTAGAATCAGGACTAAAAACAATTACTCATCAATTCATGAAATGCAGGTGCCTTTTTCAGCCCATCGCTGACACAGTAAAAGTGATTTGATCCCTTTGGGTTTAATGAACACTCTGCTGCTGAACTGCGGGAGGACAGGGGTAGAAGACATTTCCTCTCCCTTTGCTAAGCTCTAACTCCTAGTTTCCTTTTGCCAGCTACGGTTTATTAATTCTCAAAATGTCTCTCCCATTGTGGAACTGTATTCCTCTTAATCAATTGTTTTGATCTCCTAGTGAGGATATTAATAAACATATATACATGCTACTCCAAAAATTTTATTATTTTAAAATATATTTCTGTTCATATTTTTGTAATGCCCAGAAATACATAATCCCTTTACCTAAAGATATTTTGCTCAATACCATTATAATGTAGCTCCTCTACAGGATTCTAACTTGTTTTGGCAGACATTTGCTTCAATTATTCAATCACGTAAAATTGAAGAATTACTTCTATTTCCAGTGATTATCACAATCATACTCTTATTACTTCTTCCTCCATCCAAACACCAATATATATTTATGTATTGAGCCTGTATTCTGTGCTGGGCACTATGTGTACAGCGAGGAACAAAATTGATGCATTTGCTCATGAAGAGAACAGATCAGCTGAGGAAACACATAAAGCAAATACTCACAAATAAATACATACAAACAATCAGAGATACCACAAAGGAAAACAATGTTATAAATTATAGGTGCAGATAGAGCTGGTTTAGTTTGAAAGGTCAAGAAATGTCAAGGTAATTCCTAAAACAAAAATATTGCATATAAGAGTAGAAGGGTGTCATCCCAGGTGAAGAATGGGGACCAGTTGAAGTAGTTGCAACATTCCTGCCATGGGAGTTTGCTGGGCTGGAAGAAGTGAAGGCAGGTTTCTGCGCTCCGGGCATGGGAGCAGGGGAAGAATGGCAGGGATGAATTTGGAGAGGTAGATGGGGCTGGGACACTCAGGGCTTGTGGGTCATGTTAAACGCCCTGGACGTTATTTCAAGCAAATGGTAAGACACTGAAAAGGTGTATTAGTCAGTTCTCACGCTGCCAACAAAGACATACCTGAGGCTGGGTGTTTATAAAGAAAAAGAGATTGAATGGACTCCCAGTTCCACATGGTTGTGGAGGTTCCACATGGTTGTGGAGGCAGAAGGCAAAAGGCATGTCTTACATGGTGGCAGACAAGAGAGAACTTGTGCAGGGAAACTCTCATTTATAAAACCATCACAGACTTATTAACTACCATGAGAACAGCACAGGAAAGACCCATCCCCATGATTCAACTACCTCCCACCAGGTCCCTTCCAGGAAACATGGAAATTGTGGGAGCTACAATTCAAGATGAGAATTGGGTTTGGGACACAGCCAAACCATATCAAAGAGTTTCAGTCAGAAGGGGCATAAGTCAAGGGATGTCTGGGTTAAATTAAACCACCACCAATATCGGTCTGGGAAGCAGAGTCTTTACAGGGAGTTCTGGCTCTGCTTTTGTAACAGTCAAGAAATATGAGGCTACTCTTTAATGTTTCTTTACCTTCTTTTCAATGGTGTGAGAAAAACACAGGGTTATCTAAAAGTTTCCCCGGCTATAACATTCAAAGATGCCAGTGAATACTGACGAGCACTTTAAATACTGAATACTTGGACTCCAAGATTTATCTATAGTGTGGTGTCCATTTTTGCAAGATGAAATTGCTGATGATGAAACCATAATAAGGCATGCAATTTGCATTCGTCATTTTTCACAGTAAATGAAATCACTGTTAGGTAACAAGTTAGAGTTTCAGGGTATTTTCGGTGTTATAAATTTTCTTCTGTATGTTTAACTGCCTGCTTAGAACAATGCTTTTTCTTTTATTATAGTAATAAGCTACCTTACATCTGTACAGGCTTTAGTTTCGAAGCATATTCATTCTTTAATGATAGGGACCGGGCATTCATTTTCTCTTTATGGTGCCCAGCATACCATGCTATGTAAGTAAGAACTGTAGTTGTTTTTGTTTTTGTTTTTTAAGACAACTAATACCTACCAGTTGGAGGTGTCACTGAATAGGAAACGCACTACTACACTGATGGGGAGAAAAACCTACACAACTTCCAGAACACAGCTATGCTTCAGCCATAGCCCTGTCTGAGACCTTAAGAGGTTCCTCACTACTCAAGCCCAGTGTACCCATCACAACCAAGAATCTATTGGCTCTTGCAGATTCTGCTCACCTTGTCTCCCATGCCAATCTTCAGTTATGTCCACTGTACCTCCTTCTGCACAGGTGTTTCCAAATATGGCATGAAATGCCACACCCTTTTGCTTTATTCAGCTGTTCTTTCAGTGTGGCATGTTCACTCTGTCACAGTGTGAAGTTCAGTGGCTTAAACATGAATATGCTACAGACTGAGAAGGTATACACCATGCGATGATTCAATGTTCCTTCACTTTTCTATATTTCAATGATTAATTCTTGTCCATACAGAAAAAAAATCAACTACTATAACATTAATTTTAAATAGAAAAGCAAGCATGGATGCTAAAATCTTGAGGAAGTACACTTTAAAAAATCATCCAGGTAGTCCAGAATATGATATCTATTTTATTTATTTATTTACTTACTTACTTATTTTTTTGAGACAGAGTCTCGCTCTGTTGCCCAGGCTAGAGTGCAGTGGCGTGATCTCGGCTCACTGCAAGTTTCGCCTCCCGGGTTCACGCCATTCTCTTGCCTCAGCCTCCCGAGTAGCTGGGACTACAGGCGCCCGCCACCACATCCGGCTAATTTTGTTTTTGTAGTTTTAGTTGAGACAGGGTTTCACCGTGTTAGCCAGAATGGTCTCGATCTCCTGACCTCATGATCTGCCTGTCTCGGCCTCCCAAAGTGCTGGGATTACAGGCATGGATGTCTATTTTTAAAGGTAAATAAAAAGCTGAACATTCTACTTGTGGCCCTCCCAGTTAGCATCTGCATATATACTCAGGAGTTCATATACCCATTGTCACAAACCCTGTTCAGTAATTCATTTATATTGTGGAAAAAAAGTCTGGAAGCTTTTCTCATAAAATTCATATGTTCCTGTTGATTGCAGTAGTCCCCTTTCAAATAGGAATATCCTATTAGTGCTAAGTAGGAACTATTAATACAAAAGGAACCACTACAATGAGAAGGGTTTTGTCTAAAAGGCAGTTCGTTCTTTAGATGCCAAATATATATAAAAATAAAGCAAGTAAATTCAATAGATCTGGTTTGGGAGTGAAAAAAATTCTGTTTCTCTCTAACTGCAATCAAACTCATTTCTTACGTATCTTTGGAAGATTACCATCTTCTGCTTTTTCTCTAGACTTGATTTTAATGTTTCTGCTATGCAGTACTTAAGTAAGAGCAGTTTTATTTCTGAAAATAAGTTCTTAAAACAATGAAATGTCTTTCTTTATGGTGGCTTCTAATTAAGACATGTGGATTGAGTTTCCGCAAGTTTTTATATAAGTGTGATATTTAAAGAATGTTGTCCTCATTTTTAGACGCAGTAATAAGAAATTGTACTTCTTTTCCAATTATTTGTAATGGCCACCTAGGTCACCTCTCAAATGCTTTTGATCTCAGCAACGCAGCTAAAAGAGTAAAATCACATTTCCCTTTGAAGTTCTGCTTCCTACTCCTAAATTTTCTATTCATAGAAAAGTTCAAGCAAAAAATTTAAATAACACAGTATCTAAGAAAACAAAACTATTAGGCTAAATTTTAGAAATAAAGAAGAGTTCAGACAACAGAATTTAGTTACTTTTATACCTGAAGCCTATTATTTATTCAATTAATAAAAATATAAATATAAGCATTCAATTTACTCAGTTATTTAGATAATAAAAGGAGATATCATTTTATAGTATAGTAGGTACATGCCAGCAATGATAGTTGGGCTTAAATTCTTTATTCTAAAGCACATTTGCTTACCAAATATAAATCAGAAAATGTACTTTACCCCTATATCAGAGACGTAATGTGACAGTGATCTTCCACATAAGTGTTCTCCTCCCTTGAGCTAAATTTTCTTCTTTCTAACTACAGAGTACCCATGGTCTTCTGTGCCCTAAAGATTGGAGCAGAAAGTTCCTCCAAGCTGGACAGCTGCTATCACAGGAACTAGTCTCATTCCCATTTCAGAGACAGTGATAGGAGAGAACAGAGAGCTCCCTAATCTTCTGTCCTTGTGAAGGAAACAAACTTGGTCTGCATGGTCTTATAACATTTCTTAGTCTGACTCTTTAAGTAACAATGGCAGGATTCAAATTGCAGTTCATTAAAATAGTTTCTTAGAAAACACGTATGCCAGGCGGCCATACATTAATCTTCTTCACTATACAAACGTTATGCTAATTTTCCTCAATTCTCCTCTCCCACAATTATAAGATCATATCAAATGAATTCCTGAGGATATCTTAACATCGCTATATAGTGCAAATAATTTTAGAATCTGTTCAGCATCAGCCCTATAAGCAAGGTATTACTGAAACAACTCCAACAGCAATCCAACACTGAAAGCTGATTTTTGGCCAATGGTAGACTTTCTGCTTGGGACCAAATCTAGAAAGACTTTTGGAAAGGGATCTGGCAAATCCAGTTATCCTACGTATTAGTGTGTTCTCACATTGCTATAAAGAACTACCTGAGACTGGGTAATTTATAAAGAAAAAAGGCTTAATTGACGTACAGTTCCATAGGCTATTCAGCAGGCATGGCTTGGAAGGCCTCAGGAAACTTACAATCACAGCAGAAAGGCAAAGAGGAAGGAAGCACTTCTTCACATGGTGGCAGGAGAGAGAGCGCACTAAGGGGGAAGTGCTACACATTTTTAAACTACCAGATCTTGTGAGAACGCACTCACTATCACTAGAACAGCAAGGGAGAAATCCACCCCTCTGATCCAATCACCTCCTACCAGGTCCCTCCCCCAACACTGGGGATTACAATTCAACATAAGATTTGGTTGGGGACATGGAGCCAAACCGTATCATCCTATGATCCTTCTCTCACTTTATTTACTAACACATTAATGGCTACCTCCTATGTTCATTGAGTTTGATGAAAAGAAAATGCCCTCTCTCCTAAGAGTTTATTGAATTAGGGAGACAAAGTACAAGATTTGAACTCTGAAGATCAAACTGGGAGCCCAGTCATACCTTTCTATTGAAGAAAGCTGATTAAAGTTGCTAGGCTTCAGTCTTCTCACCTAAAATTGGGATAATACCACTTTACATGAAGACAAAATAAGACAATAAGAATAAACAAATTCCTAGCACAGAATAGTCATTCAGTTAATGTTGGTTAACTATGAACTTAAAGAATTTACAATAGGCGATGTCCACTTTTAGTATTCCTTACATTGCTGCTGTAACATATAGCTCACTTCTCAATATAAATACATATTCACAGTTAAGTTTCAGAACAAGATCAGTCAGGATTTTGTCTTATAGGTGGTTACCAAACTTCAATGAAATAATTACATGATACAACACAGTTTACAGCACTATCCATAGACTTGGAGGGAACAGGGGACCATGGACCTTGAAGTCAGGAAAGACTTCATGCAGAAGACTGGAATGCACAGGCCCTTATATTTTACAAAAATCTCAAAGAGATGTTCTGTAAGGAAACTGATCTATAGGTCTAGATTTTAAAGTTTTATATTCCATGATAAGGATTTTTAATTTGATCCTGCAGGCAATGGAGAGCCAAAAGGATATGGGGCAAAAGAGTAGCTAACTCTTTGATGAGGCTAGCATTAATTTGGTCCTACTATGCAAAAGAGGTTGAATCAAGAAATAAAGAAAGATCAAAGATTAATATTCCTCAGATTAGAATTAAAGAATAAATTAAAAATCAGGACATAAAGATATTTTGGAGATAAACCAGGGCAGTGGTATTTCTAAATGGAAATATCTTCTTGGTTAGGCAGGGGCACAGAGCAGGCACTTAAGTGAAAGGAGATAGTGGTATGACACAAATCAGCAGAGACGTAAGTGAAGTTTTGAGACACAAACAATTCCCTGGACTATGGTATAAAAAAGGCTCTCAAGTCTAGCTGTGCATCAGAATTACTTATGGAGTTTTTAATATTTGACTATGCTTGGGGCCTCACCTCAGAGGTTGTGATCATAGCCAGGGTTGAGAATCACTGGAGCAGAGAAAGAACACAGGGCAAAAACTGAGCCGCAGGGAACTCCCAGAACAAGGTCAGAAAAGGAGATTGAAAGGAAGCAAATTTTACAGAAGTAGAAGGAAAGGGAAGAAAATGAAATATGGCAGAATTCAAGAGAAGAGGAGATTTCAAGAACGAATGGAGAGCAAAAACAGTAGCAATTGCTGCTTAGAGGTCAACTGTGATGCATCAGAAATAAGGCGTGGCTCCCAGTAGGTGCTCTGTAGATACCTATTGAATGAATGAGTGCTGAGGAAATGGCATTCTTCCTCCGTAGTTCAGAGGCACTACAGTTTAGGGACTCTACACTGGACCAGGGGCAGATGGTGTCCCCTGGGTTGAACTGGATTGATTAGGCTAATCTTTGAGTTACAACCGCCCACCTCCCAGATTCTATTTTGAATAAGATCATAAAATTGGGCTTCTGGCAGACAAGAGAATGGAACAGCTTTCCAAGTGAAAAACTGATTCATTCATTCAGCCAGCCATCCAGTCAGATATTTATGCATCTATTCATTCAGCAGCCATTTACTCCAGGGAATGAAGATAGCACTTCAAAACTTAATCTTGAAGCCACATGATTTGCATTAATTTGCATATAATTTTAATCTATTTCAAAACTGTAGTAAAGCACATTTAACATGCATTTTTTGAAGTGCTTGGAATTCATCTTGACAGATTTTTGAGCAAAAGCATATTTTTATTGTGATCAGATTACTTTTTTCCTAATACCTACCACTGTTCTTCCACATATGTCAACTTCATTAGAATTTAGTTTTGTTATCCTAAAAGTGTTAGACTAATGGGTACTTTGAAAATTATCACATTAATATTCTTAATGCAAATTTCAACTTTAAAGTCATTCATTAACAAAAGAGAAGGCCAGATCTCTTTAAGCATGAACTATCTTTCCTAGTTCTATAACTATCACTGCCATTTATACAAAAGTTTTAAAGGAAACCAATTAAATTAATATTTTCATGTAATACATGAAGAAATCCTCACCTCTGTCACTAGCTTCTTTCCCTATTATAAAAAGTTCTCCAAGTGTTGTAATTTCATGCATTTCTATCACTATACTGATTTGCAAAAACTTATAAATAAAGTAGGGTGTTGCCAATGCTGGATTGCTAACACTGGTTCAATACACAGTATTTCAATAACTGTGAATATGGATTGTTGCTTTATTCAAATTTTACACAAATAATGACAGTTACGTTTTCTAGTTTTTATTTTCTGAGCAAATATAAACACATAAGATCAACCACTAGAAAACTCAATGAGCTTCACAATGTAGAATGAGAACAAAAACCTATGAGACTATAGCTTTTTTTTTTTTTTGGTAGAGACAGAGTCTTGCTCTGTCACCCAGGCTAAAGTGCAGTGGCATGATCATAACTCACTGCAGCCTTCAACTCCTGGGCTTAAGTGATCCTCCTGCCTCAGCCTCCAGAGTAGCTAGGGCTATAGGCATGTACCACCATGAATGGCTAATATTTTTAATTTTCGTAGAGAAAGAGTCTGCTATGTTGCCCAGGTTGGTCTCCTACTCTTGGCCTCAAGCCATCCTCCCACCTCAGCCTCCCAAAGTGCTTGGATTATAGGCATGAGCCACCATGTCCAGCTGAGAATGCAACTTTCTAGTAAACAAAAGCAAAACAAAAGATGTGATATTTTGTTTTCATATATACGTGTGGAAATAAAAAGATTTTTAAAAATTCAACCTATTTCCAGGGAAAAGATACTATCTGTCAATCAGCAATTTTCTGGATAGCTATCATAGGTAACTCTTTAACATGTTGGTTAGAAAAGTAACAATAAACACCTGAATATCTTTATGTAAATTATTGTGGTAGTCCATAGATATATAAAAATAAGACTCATTTTTTGACCCTAGGAAATCACAGGGAAATGAATGGTGCCCTACTGAATAGAATTAAAATCCAACTTATCCCAATTTGACAGTTTAGAATCCCTGTCTCTACCAAGTGCTGGAGAAGAACAATGGTGGCAACTGGTCCTTCCTGAGTCAATAGCTCGCTCTGAGTATTAAGTCCCAAACACCAGTACCTCTGCTCCATTATAAGAGCACGCAACACTAGCTATGAAGGTACAACTCCTGGAAACCTCAGACAGAGACCTAATCAAGTATAAAAAGAGATAAGGGTCAGCTCCTTTTGCCCCCAAACTATATAATATTCTTCAAGGTTACAATAAATGTAACTTCAGAGGCTCCTCTCCTCCCTCTTTTCCTCTCAAATTAAATTCCTCATTTGACTTATCATGCCTGGAATTTCCTCAGAAATAGCAATAAAAGTGGAAGTGGAGTCACTTTGGAGACTCCCATGCAGTGGGAGTGAGTCTAAGAAGGAGGTTGAGCCTTTAGGATCATCACACAGTCAATCTCAGGCTAAGGTATATAAGATACTGTAAAAAAGGGAAGTGATTCAACAACAAAAACAACTGAAAATCTGGGTAGAGTAGGAGCCAAGACTGCATGAGAATGGGAGTAACCAATTACTCTATTCACAACAGCTGCATTCCTGCAGCCTCACCTGAATTAGGATGAGATGAAGACAGTTCTTTTCAAGAACTCGCTCCACTGAAGCTCACTGTAACTTCGGTGGATAATTAATGGGAAACCATACACAGAAGAGTGGAATTTAGAATTTCATCTAACTTGGTGCTTGACTCATGTGGTGGCCACTCTCCAATGCCAGATCCTGAGGTAAGAATAAAGTTTTCTGTTTAGTCTTCACCAAAAATACTGCTGCTACCTGTGCAACAAAGGAGCTGGCAAATAAGTTGTGGCCTAGTCATGCTAACGACTGACAAAGCTCCTATGAAGAAAGTCAGCTGTGGCAAACCTATATACCCAAGGCACAAATACATATGAATGACCTCAAATCCTGCAAGCACTGTTTCTATTTGTCTCTAGGAGACTGTCAACAGAATTGCTCCAAGCTGTTCCAAATTTGCCTCCCACTGTGTGCTTCCCAATTCTACCATCACTTTCTCCAGAGGGCCACATTTTCTCCTTTAGAGAGCCTGAACTCTCCCTGGGGACACTATAATTAGTCTGCTACTCAATGGCCCAGGTTCCTTCAGATGATGAGTAAGAAAGCTGGAGAGCAAATCAATTACTTTCATGTTTGACACACTGACTATACAAACAGATAAGAGCTAGATCGTATATGACAGTAGAACTCTGACCCATATGCTCTGCAACAATCAGCCCAGAACAGACAGGACTTGGACAATGACTATTTGCTTCTCTAATTTTTTGCCCGTGGTTCCAACTCAGGACCAACCAGAAAAAAAAAATTTTATATATATATACACACACACACACACACACATACATACACATACACACACACACATACACATATATATGCTCCCTAAACCCATCAAATTAGATGCCTCACTTCTAGTTAGCCTGCCTCCAGCTTCACCATGCAGCAACCACCAATGAGAACATATGTGCTGCCCAAAGCATGTGATGGTGGCTGATTCCCTTGCTACAGCCAGCTCTGAATAAACAGCCTCTGTTCCCCTTAGGTGGGGCAGGATCTTTGTTTATTTCCATAAGTTCAAAACCTGATTGTAGGAATGTTCACAGCCTCAGCATTAGAAGCCTTGGAAGTGGGAAACTAAATAGAAATATATTTAACATAATTTTAAAACAAGTGGGAAATCAGAACTGGAGGGTCTAGGAAATGGCATGTCTAGATTCCACACCAGTCTTTACTTAAATACTTGGGAAAAGCTACTCTGTCCCTGGCCTCCTTTTCATCACTCATAAAATGAAGCGGGAAGAAGACTACGTGATGGAGAAGTTCTGGCAGCTCTATTTCTGAATGTACCAGTCAGGAAGCATATGATGTACTCAAACAGAGATAATTCAAGGAGGGCTTAATATAGGAACGATGCCAACAAGGTGATAAGCAGTACACCAGAGCTAGGAGCCACTGAGCTATTCCTAAAGAAGCAAGAAGATGCAAGCGTTCCCAGAACTAGCCCAGAACTAGCAAGCAGAGATGGAGAAAGGGCTACCTTAGTTTGAGCTTTGGTAGAAGGATACAGCCAGCCTATTTATTGGGGCCGTGCAGAGGGAACAAAGGTAAAAATAGCATACTTTCACTCTCCTCTCCTCTTCAGTGTACTTCTAGGATTCTCCATTGGCCAAATGCAATTGGAAGCCAGAGGATAACGGCTATAGACATATCAGTCCCTGTGTGTAAAGATGAAAGCAGAGAATGACAGACAGCTGGTTTGGAGGGAAAGGAAAGATATCTGACAACCTGATGCCTTGAAACCTTATACTGCTCTTGCTCACTGTGCTTTCATCTGGAGCTCAGATTATTAGAGCAGTGTTTTTCTCTTCAGAACTCCCATCCCTAACTTCCTTCCTCCTCTTTAGCTGTTTCATTTTTATTATTTCTCGCTTTTAACTCTTGCTACCCCCAATGAATTTTTTTTTTTTTTTTTTTTTTTTTTTTTTTTTTTTTTTGAGATGGAGTCTCACTTTGGTGCCTAGGCTGGAGTGCAGAGGCATGATCTCGGCTCACCGCAACCTCTGCCTCCTGGGTTCAAGCAATTCTCCTGCCTCAGCCTCCCAAGTAGTTGGGATTACAGGCATGTGTCACCACACCTGAATAATTTTTGTATTATTAGTAGAGATAGGGTTTCACCATGATGGCCCAGCTGGTCTCAAACTCCTGACCTCAGGTGATCCGCCCACCTTGGCCTTCCAAAGTGCTGGGATTACAGGCTTGAGCCACTGTGCCCGGCCACCCCCAGTGTAGGTCTTTATTTTTCTGATATAAATAAGGAAATAAGTATCAGTGACAATAAGCAGAATACAGCTCCCCAGTATGTATTCACAAGCATCTCAGTAAGCAGCACCTAGGGCCTCATACTATTTCTTACCCTATATGGATTATACTTATGTATGTAGCCAGTAGCCTATAAAAACCATGAAGGCAGAATTGTTACCTATCACCTCTATATTTACCATAGTACAGGTAATATATAAATGACACTCATTTTTTTCAATAAAATAAGAAGTGGAAGTCCATAATAGTTCCTAAATATTTCACCATAACACACACCCTTTTTCTTTTTTCTTTTCACTAACCCCAGAAATCTTTATGTTAAAGTAAGAGCACAAGATAACCAACTGTCCTGTAACCAATCTGCAACGCCAATCATTCTGCAGCACAGGAACAGAGGTAAATACAAGACTACCTTGTACTTCCAGAGCGAAAGCTGGCTGTGGGAAAGGATGAGCAACCTGAAGTGTGCCCCAAACTTTCAAACCTGATTAGTGCCATTCCTTAGGAAGATGAGGATCCCAAAAGCAAGGAAGACAGCAGATGAAGCTAAAGAGAAGAGTTTACCAACATGTAGCTAATCAATACTTTTACCTTACCAACGAGGAAAGTTAATATTTTCAAAAAATTATTTCAAATAAGCAGCTCCACTGTGACACAAAGATTCTCTCAAAGGCCATCTAAGTGCCTAAATATTTTGTCTTCAATCAAAGAAGTTAGTAGGAAAAATAGGTTCCACATTTCACAGCATGGGGCATCTTTTAATGAGCTGTTTTTCCCATTTCTTTGCTCACAGTATTTACTCAGTATCATTAACAGGGAAAGATGGATGGTGTGGCATTCATTCCAAATTACCTGTGCTGCATAGGTACCTAAGAGAAATTACACAATTTAAGAAAGATGTTTATTATACAAATAGATACAAAATGAATTAAATTTATTATACAAATAGATACAAAATGAATTAAATCTGTTTTTTATTTGAACCTTAAAGTCCTTTTATGTACTGCTTGTATTTTGTTACAACATAAACTGATAACTGCCAAAATAAAGCTAAACTCAGTTTATGAAATATTCTAAATCCTGTGTTGTCATTTCAACAATGTTCATAGCATCTTCACCAGGCCTAGACTTCACCTGAAGAAACCACTTTCTTTTCTCATCCAGAAGAAGCAATTCCTCATCCACTAAAGTTTTATCATAACATTGCAGCAATTCAGTCACATCTTCAGACTCCACTTCTTATTCTAGTTCTCTTGCTATTTCCACCACATCTGCAGTTACTTCCTCTACTGAAGTCTTGAACCTCTCAAAGTTACCCAGGAGGGTTGGAATCAACTTCTTCCAAACTCCTGTTAATGTTGGTATTTTGACTTCTTGCTGTGAATCATGAATGTTCTAAATGGCATCTAGAATGGTGAATCCTTTCCAGAAGGTTTCAATTGACTTTGCCAAGTTAAGGAACCACTATCTATGGCAGCTATAGCCTTATGAAATGTATTTTCTAAATAATAAGACTTGAAAGTCAAAATTAGTGCTGATTCATGGACTGCAGAATAGATGTTATGTTGGTGTAATAGTTTGTTTTCATGCTGCTGATAAAGACAAACTTGAGACTGGGAAGAAAAAGAGGTTTAATGGACTTACAGTTCCACATGGCTGGGGTGGCCTCACAATCATGGTGGAAGGCAAGAAGGAGCTAGTCACGTCTTACATGGATGGCAGCAGGCAAAGACAGAGAGCTTGTGCAGGGAAACTCCCGTTTTTAAAACTATCAGATCTCCTGGGACTTATTCACTATGAAGGAGAACAACATGGGAAAGGCCTGCCCCCATGAGTCAGTTGTCTCCCACTGGGTCCCTCCCACAACATGTGGGAATTATGGGAGCTACAGGATGAGATTTGGGACACAGAGCCAAAGCATATCAGTTACCACACATGAAAACAACCTTACTCTCCTCATGCATATCTCCATTAGAACTCCTGGATGACAAAGTACATTGCCAATGAATTGTAATATTTTGAAAGGAATCTGGTTTCTGAGCAGTAGGTCTCAACAGTGAGCTGAAAATAATCAGTAAACCATGCTGTAAACAGGTGTGTTAGCCTCCAGGCTTTGTTATTTTATTTACAGAACACAGATATGGTAAATTTAGTATAACTCTTAAGAGTCCTAGGATTTTAGAAATGGGAAATGACCAGTGGCTTTTTGTTTGTTTGTTTTTGAAACAGAGTCTCACTCTGTCACCTAGGTTAGAGTGCAGTGGCATGATCTCAGCTCAGTGAAACCCCTGCCTCCTGAGTTTTAAGTAATTCTCCTGCCTCAGCCTCCCAAGCAGCTTGGATTATAGGCACCTGCCACCATATCCAGCTAATTTTTGTATTTTTAGTAGAGATGGGATTTCACCCTGTTGGCCAGGCTGGTCTTGAACTCCTGACCTCAAGTGATCTGCCCGCCTCAGCCTCCTAAAGTGCTGGGATTACAGGTGTGAGCCACCATGCCCAACCAGCTTCCTCTTAAAGTCACCTGCTGCATTAATCCCTAACAAGAGAGTCAGCCTGTCCCTCGAAACCAGGGATTGACTTCTCTCTGGCTATCAGAGACCTAGATGACATCTTCCTCCAATAGACAGCTGTTTTGTCTACAAAAAGATCTGTTGTTTAGGATGGGCATGGTGGCTCATGCCTGTAATCCCAGCACTTTGGTAGACCGAGGTGGGTGGGTTACTTGAGGTCAGGGGTTCAAGACCAGACTAACCAACATGGTGGAACCCCATCTCTACTAAAAACATACAAAATTAAATGGGCATGGTGGTGCATACATGTTATCCCAGCTACTTGGGAGGTTGAGGCAGGAGAATCACTTGAACTCAGGAGGTGGAGGTTGCAGTAAGCGAGATTGCACCATTGCACCACAGCCTGGGCAACAAGAGTGAAACTCCATCTCAAAAAAAAAAAAAAAAAGTCTATTGTTTAATATAGCCATCTATTGTTTAATATAGCTTCATCTATTATTTTAGCTAGATTTTCTAGACAACTTGCTGCAGCTTCTACAACAGTACTTGCTGTTTCACCTTGAACTGTGATGTTACGGAGATGGCCTCTTTCCTTAAACTCTATGAACCAGCTCTCCGCTAGCTTCCAACTTTTCTTCTGCAGCTTCCTCACCTCTTCCCAGCCTTCATTAAATTGAAGACAGTCAGGGCCTTGATCTGGATTTGACTTAAGAGAATGTTGTGACTGGTTTTATCTTCTATCTAGACTACTCAACCTTCTCCATAGCACCAACGAGGCTGTTTTGCTTGCCTTTCATTCATGTGTTCACTGTAGGAGTCATTTTAATTTCCTTCGAGAACTTTATCTATGCATATCTTGGCTGTTTGGTGCAACAGGTTTAGCTTTTGGGCCTATCTTAGCTTTCAACATGTCTTCCTCACTAAGCTTAATCATTTTTAGCTTTTGATTTAAAGTAAGAGATGTATGACTCTTCCTTTCACTTGAACATATAGACATCTTTGTAGAGTTATCAATTGGCCTAAGTACATTATCATTGTGTCTCAGGGAAGAGGGAGGCATAAGGAGAGAGAAGACAGGAGAACAGTTGATTGGTGGAGTAGTCAGAAGACATATATTTATTAAGTTTGCTGCCTTATAAAGGCACACTTTGTAGTGCCTAAAACAATTACAATAGTAACACCAAAGACAACTGATCACAGATCACTGTAACAAATATGATAATGAAAAGGTTTGAAATATTGCAAGAATAACCAAACTGTGACACAGAGTGACATCTGAAGCAAGCACATCCTGTTGGACAAATGGCACTGACAGACTTGTTTGAGGCAGGGTTGCCACAAACCTTCAATTTGTAAAAAACAATATCTACAATGTGCAATAATGCAAGGCACCATAAAATGAAGTATTTCTGCATGTATATGTAAATATTTATAGACATATATGTGTGTGTATCTCCAACTGTTTTTATATTAAGCTAAACATACATGAGTTCATGCTGATGTCTCTAACTCTAATCCACTACCACATGGATCATCTTAGTCTCCCCATACGCTTGTCTATACCTTCTCACTCCAGCTTACTTACTTTAACATGTTCCAAAACGCACTTCAACATACTCTCCCATGAAAATAGCAACATCTGAAAAGAGTGATTGATCTTCCATTTAATAGTTCAATCCACACCTATAATACATAGGTTCTAAATTATAACAAGATATTGTCAACAGGAGATACTAATAAAAAGTTCCTTTTTCTTTATGAATACCTCCTAGTCTAAGTTAGCACAAGTATATATCTTAGCTGAGGCTGAAATGTTCAACCTCTACTGATATTTCTCTTAGGGCAAGTTATAATTGGATGTCACACCTATTAACTCAACTTCATTCTGATAATTATTTAATAATTTTCCTCACATTTCTTTTTACAACTGCATTTATAATAGCATTAATATATGCAATGATAACATTTTGAGACACACAAACTCCTTAAAATTGTAATTACTGTATGATGATCCCACAGGAATTACTGAAACTACACTAACACGTTTAAGATCAATATAAAAATAGTACTTTATTCTAAATCTCTTTCAAGCTCAATGATTTTACAAACCCTGTTTTAGAAAGAAGCAAATAGTTTACGTTAATAAACATCTTATATCTTCAAAATGAAAAATCAGTGTGAATAATTAATATCTACCTTCATTTGTTCTCATAAGCTGATTAAACTAACATTTCCACTTACTCCTGTGAGAACTGAGGATTACAGGTGAACAATAAATGAGACTCTCAAGATCATGCATTTCTTAAATATTACTAGCTAATTCTTGCAACTCTACTTTTTGGATTCATAACTACTTGAAAACCATTGCCAATCAAGTCATTCCATAAACTATCCAAGAGTTTGCCAAACGCTAAAGCAGAGGCCTGTCTGTCTGGTGGAACTATTCTCACCAGCAGAGAGTATGTCATTAGGATACACCTGCACTGAAAAAGAGGGACAGTCTGGGCATATGCCTTTATAAATAAATTTCTCCCTTAAGAAATACTCCAAGTAAACTTTCCTTCTGGCCTAGAGGAAAGAAAAGGGACCAGATATTTAATCTGCTTGCTGAAAAAAAATTGTTTTCAACCAAAAAACAAAATATACAAAAGTTTTCAAGATACCTATCAATCAAAAAAGGATCACGATCCTTGAGACAGAAGAAACAAACAAGGTGAGCTCTGTAACTGCTTCAGCTTACTGCCTACGAAGTTTCCTGTCTGCAGATTGGGCAGAGAAAGCCATTGTGAAAAACTAGCAGACTTCCTCTATTCAAGTGATGATGCTGCGAGTTTGAAGAGCCTAAAGCAGCTGAATTTCATAGGAAGGATGACAGGGGTGCACAAAGAAATAACTCCAGAGATCTGTAGAGGGTCCCCTTCAAATGTTCAGCTGAGTATTATTCAGCACAAATACTTGAATGGATTAAACATTATAATGTTAACATGCACACAAGACCAAGAGTAGTGCTTCTTCCCAATAGGAACACTGAAAAGCTCAAGATTCACAGAGAACTGGGCAGAGTACACAGAAGGATATTGGCTCAGTAGTTGGTAGTTACAGGTAGACTGATCACTGCTCTGCTCCGACCTAACAACTTTTAAATTAAAGTCTAAAAGGATTAAACTGTTTCTAAGAAATCTCTAGCTATGTCTCTGAAATATGATCTAGGATATTTACAGGAATAAAAATAATATCTAGTGCCCAATAAGGTAATAGTCTGGCATCCAAAAAAATTACTAGACGTGCCAAGAATCTGTAAAATATGATTCATAATAAAGAGATAAAGGAATCAATCAAAACTGACCCAGAACTGATAAAAATGTCAGAATTAGTAGACAAGGACATTAAAACAGTTATTACAAATAATCTGTATGTTCAAAAACTCAAATATAGCTATGTAATATATGAAAGAGCCCAACAAACTTCTAGAGATAGAAACCACAATGTCTTGGATGAAAAATGCACTGGGTGGAATGAGCAGCAGGTTAGACATTGTAGAAGAGAAAGATGAGTGAGTCTAGACATAGCAACAGAAATCATATGAAAGAAAAAGAGGGAATAAACAATTTTAAAAACTGAAAATAGAATCTGCAGCCTGTCGGGCAAGGAGCTGAATACACATGTAATTGGTCTCTAAAAGAGAGGGGGAAGAGAAAAATATTCTAAAAGTAATGAAAAAAATATTTAAAATTTTATTAAAACTATAAAAATCACAGATCCAGGAAGCTCAATGTACTCCAAGTATAAGACCCATAAAACTATATGAGGATACATCATAATCAATTCATTTAAAATCAGTAGTAAAAAAAAAAAAAGAATCTTAAAAGGAGTTAGGAGAAACAGACATTTTTTTGCAGAGGAACAAAGGTAAGAGTGGCAGCATATTTCTCATTAGTAATAGCACAAGTGAGAAAATACTATAGTAATATCTGTAACATAATAAAAGAAAAATAATTGTTAACCTGTAATTCTATATCCAACCCAAAAGTTTTTCAAAGACAAAGATGAAATAAAGACATTAGAAAACATACAGAAGTTGCAAAAATGTATTACCAGCAGACCAGCATTAAAAGGAATGTTAAAAGTTCTTCAGGCAGAAGAAAAATGAAACCAGATAGAAATATGTATCTATACAAAGAAGAAGAGCATTGGATATGGTAAGACATAGGCAAATACTTTTAAATTACTTAAATGTATTTAAAAGATAATTCATTATTTAAATAATAGTAATGTTGTTTGAAGTTTATGACATATGTTAAAAGTAATATGTACAACAACAATAGCACAATGATCAGAAGGACAGAAACTGAAGCATGCAATTACAAGGTTCTTATACCGTATGTAAAGTGCTATAATATCACTTAAAGATAGATTTTGACAAGCTACCGATGAGAGTATAAATCTTACAGCAACCACTAACATAGTAAAACCCTTATCTCAATTATTTGATTTAACACACAAAAAATCATCATAAAAAAGTCACCTACTCAAGATAGTACACCTGAAAAACATTATCAACCAATGCAACCGAATTGGCATCTGTCAAGCCATGTGTCCAACAATAGCAGCATACGTACATCTCAACAGACTGAAAGCATTCATGTCATACAAAGCATGTTCCCTGACCAGAACAGAATTAAATTAGAAATCAATAACAAAACATCTCCAGAAAATTTTAAATGTTTGGGAAAAATACAGTTCTGAATAATTCTGGGTCAATGAAGAAATCAAAAGGAAAATTAGAAAGTACTTTATACTGAGTGAAAATTAAAACAAAGCGTATCAAAGTCAGTGGGATGCTGCTAAAGCAGCACTTAGAAGGAAACTAATAGCACAGAATAAAATGCCTATATTAGATAAGGGCAAAGGTCTCAAAATCAATGACCTCTTCACTAAGAGGAGGAAATTAAATGGCAAAGTTAGCAGCAAAATGGAAATGGTAAAGAATAGAGTGGAAATCAATGAACTAGAAAGCAGAAATAATACATAAAATAAATTAAACCAAAAGCTGGTTGAGATTTTTTTTAAAAGAATAAACCTCTAGGCAGATTGATCATGAACAAAAAAGAGAAGATACAAATTCAGACAAAAATTACCAGTAACAGGAATGACAGATAATACTACAACAGAGTCTATAGATAATACAAGGATAAGGGAATACTTTGAACAACTTTATGCCAATAAATTCAACAACTTAGGTTAAATGCAAATATTTATGGAAAGATAAAAACTACCAATGCTCATTCATCAAGTGAGCTCATTAACCTGAATAATTCCATATATATTAAAGTAATTGAATTTGTTTTTTAAAGCATTTTTATAACCCAAACACCAGGCCTAAACAATTAAGGAATAAATGATATTAATTCTATAGCAACCACTCCAGAAAAGTATAGGAGAGAATAGTTCATGACTCATTCTATGAAGCCAGCATTACCCTGACAATCATATAGAAACATTACAGAAACAGAAAATTATGAGAATAGATGAAAATCCTGAACAAAATTTTAGTAAGTCAAATCCAATAATACATAGAAAAGATAATATAATGTGACTAAGTGGAACTTACTACAATTTTACTTGTACTGAATGATGATTTAACATTCAAAAACTAATTGATGTAACTCACCATATTAACAAAAAAGAAAAACCACATAACCATCTCATTAAGAGCAGAAAATAGCATTGGATATCTCCAATATTCATCCTGCTCTTAAAAATGACAAGACAGAAGCGAACAACCCTCAGCATACTAGAAACAGAAGGAAACCAGAAAAAGAGATCCATGAAAAGCCTACGGCTAATATTTTACTTCATGGTGAAATATT
Organism: Papio anubis; assembly: GCF_008728515.1. Lineage (NCBI taxonomy): Eukaryota > Metazoa > Chordata > Mammalia > Primates > Cercopithecidae > Papio > Papio anubis. The sequence continues at coordinate 88,708,497 of NC_044985.1, read as the reverse complement.
GAATGTTTTCACCCTAAGATCAGAAACTAAACCAGGATTTCACTCTCACCACTTCTCTTCCACATTGTACTGGACATCCTATCCAATGAAATAAGGTGACAAAAAAAATGAAACTCATTTGAGATTAGAAAGGAAAAAATACAACTCTTTATTTCTAGAGGACCAGGCAATCTATATAGAAAATCCAATAGAAAAAATATTTACATACATGATATATACATTTTAATATATAGTTTACAGTTTATGTTATAGATTATAAGAGTTTTTGACTTATATATCATTTATATTTTATATATAATTGTATTTGATATATATAACTTATACATATAAAACTGATGACTGATGTAGTAAAGTTTCAGGATGCAAGGTCAATAGGAAAAAAAATCAATTGTGCCTCTTTAAGTCAGTAAGGAAAAACTGAAAATTGGAATTAGAAAGCAATATATGTACAACAAAATTTAAAATTATGAAAACCGTAAGTATGAATCAAATAAGTAACAAAAATCTATACACTAAAAACATGAGATTTCTCAGGGAAACTAAAGCATTAAATAAATGGAGAGACATGTTATACCTTCTTCATGAGTTAGAAAACTCAGCATTGTTAAGGTGCAAGTTCTCCCTAAATTGGACTATATCTTGAACATAATCCCTTCAAATTCCCAGCAGGCACTGCTGCAGAAATTGACATGCTGATTCTATGAAAATGCAAAGAACCTAGTATAGTCAAGACAATTATGAAAAAAGAAACAAAGTTAAAGGGCCAATATGACTTCATTTCAAAACTTACAATATTATAAAGAGATAGTAATCAAGATAGTCATGAGCCAAGAAGTATCCAAAAGTATATGGATGTCAGAATTTTCAAGCAAGGTGCAAATGGCAATACAGCATAGAAAGAATAGTCTCTTTTGAAAATGGTGCTCAAACAGCTGAATATCCATGTACAAAAAAATAAACTTGAACTCATGGCTCCCTCTTTATAGAAAAATTAATTAATAGATCACCAACCTAATTTGAAAACTTAAAACGATAAAACTCCTAAAAGAAAATTTAGTAGAAAACCTTTGCAAACTGAGATTAGGTAAAAGTTTCTTAGACATGACACTAAAAGCATCATCCATGAAGAATAAATTGAACATCATGAAAATAAAAGCTACCATTATTTGTGTAACATTTTTAAGAAAATAAAAAATAATCCACAGCCTGAAGAAAGTACTATCAAATCATATATCAAATAAAGGCCTGTACCCAAAAGTGTATAAAGAACTATGAAAACTCAATAATAAAGCAATTAATCCAATAAAATAAATATCCAAAATTTTAAACAAACTCTTCACCAAAGAAAATATACAAATGGCAAAGAAGTACACAAAAAGAGGCTCAACATTATTGGTTATTAGGGAAATGCAAATCATCACCCACAACTAGTAAAATGGCTAAAATTAAAAAGATTAACTATACTAAATCTTGGTGAGGAAGTATAGTAACTAGAATTCCAATATTGGTGGGAGTGTAAAAATTGTACAACCAGTTTTGGAAACAATTTGTTGGTTTAAATATACACTGATCATATGATCCAGCCATTCCTCCGTAGATATTTACAAAGAGAAATACAAGTATAGGTTCATAAAAAGATGTATACACAAATACTTATGGCAGCCTTAATTGTAATAATCAAAAACCGGAGAAAGCCCAAATGTCTATCAATAGGTGAATGTGTTAGAATAAGTAGTTAGGCAAACATGAGCAAGGCAGGAAACCCCTTACCCCCAGAAATGTTAGGTGACCATCACGTGATGGTCAGGCAGTTGTTTAAGTGTCTCCCTAGAATAATAGTTGTTCGCAGCCACTGCCAGGGTAAGGCAGTCTCCCAATAGATAGAAAACACCTGAAGCTGGTGATCAGCAGCTTCCTGACAAGATTTCAGGAGTTGGGCAAGTGGGCTCTAGCACATGCACTAGGAGGCTAAGTTTCACTGGTATATGACCTTCCTTTAGGGACATTCAACTGGTAAGGTAAAAACACTCAAATGAGCATGTGTACAACTTCAGTCAACACAGTGAGCATGCGGCCCCTCCCAAGTGCTGGCAGACCACTGGGCATGAGGAAAGCCCGCCCCAAGGCAAGAATCTGGGGAGAAGAAATGCAGACCCCAGAATTATGCCAATGTATAAAAACTCCAAGACAAAGAATAAATGGTGCACTTGGATCACTTAAGTCGCCCACTTGGCCATCTTCCAAATGTACTTTATTTCCTTTCATTCCTGCTCTAAAACTTTTTAATAAACTTTCACTCCTGTTCTAAAACCTGCCTCACTCTGTCACTCTGCTTTATGCCCCTGTGATGAATTCTTTCCTCTGAGGAGGCAAGAATCAAGTTGCTGCAGACCCATATGGGTTCACTATTGCTAACATACGGACAATCAAACCGCGGTATATCCATACAACAAATATGAATTAGAAACACACAAAAAACTTTATGCTCACTGCAATATCATTAAATCTCAAAATAATTTTAGTGAGTGAAGTAAGCCAGATACAAAAAAAATATGCTATGTGTATGTAAAAATGTAGGATGTGCAAACAAATATACAGTGATAGTTTAGAATGGGATGGAAGGGTGCATGGTAGAAAAATTATTAAAAACCTCACAGAAACATTTGGAAAACTTGACATGATCATTACTTTAATTCTGGTGATAGTTTTATGGGTATACACATATGTTTAAAAAAGTACTTAAATAAAACAAACTTTGCCAGGCCAAATGTTTCTAAAAGAGCCAATAAGGACCGTGATCAAAATAGTATGAAGGAGAAAAGGTTTATGCAAACATTAGCTTTTTTTAAATGTAGATGATGGCAGTCTGAGGCTGGAGAAAAATTTCCCCAACCTGCTAAAGCTTTAGGGATTGACAGTAAGAGAAAGGGGATATAGGAGTTAACAACTGCATATTTGAAATCGGTGGATAAAGAGAGCTGCTTTAGCTGTTAAGGTCTTATGCAGACAATAATATTCCAGAGTCCAGAATCTGATGTTGTCCCACACCCCATTCTTCCATTTCAGTAGTCACTCTAATGCTTCCTCATCAGGAATCTAAAAAGCAGCTAAGAATCCATCTCACCCAGCATCAAATTCCACAGCCCTAATGGATCCAGATGTACTCAGAAATCTACAAGTCATGTCAACTTCTAGGTCTTTCACTTGCCCCAAACTCTGTGCCAGGCACCATGGGAGATGAAATAAACATTTCAAACATCATGTAGTATACACAAATCAGTAGAGTTTGATAAAGTATATAAATAAGAAATAAAATACGCAGTTTATACTAAGTACTTCAAGACCTTCTATTACATCAACAGACACAAAAGTTCCAATTTAACTCCAAGAAACTTTGAGAGACACAGGTAGAACTCCATGAAAAAATTAATAAGACAGGCCACTAGTTAGATTAATAAAGAAGAAAATAGAGAGGATACAAATAAATACCATCAGAAACAATAAAGGGTATATTACCACTAACCCCACAAAAATAAAAACAGACATCAGAGACCACTAGAAACAACTCCATGCACATGAACTAGAAAAGATAGAGGAGATGGATAAATTCCTGGACACACACACTCTTCCAAGACTGAACCAAGAAGAAATTGATTTCCTGAACAGATCAATAATGAGCTCTGAAATTGAACCAGTAATAAATATCCTACCAACAAAAAAAAGCCCAGGACCAGATGGATTCACAGCAAATTCTACCAGATGGACAAAGGGCTAGTACCATTCCTACTGAAACTATTCCAAAAAAAATTGAAGAGGAGGGACTCTTCCCCATCAAATTGATGAGGCCAGCAACGTCCTGATATCAAAACCTGGTAGAAACACACAACAACAAAAACTTCAGGCCAATATCCTTGATAAGCATTGATGTAAAAATCCTCAGCAAAATGCTGGCAAACTGAATGCAGCAACACACCAAAAAGCTAATCCACTAAGATCAAGTAGGCCTTATCTCTGATATGCAAGGTTGGTTCAACATACACAAATCAGTAAATGCAATTCATCAGAACTAAAGACAAAAACTACATGATTATCGCAATAGATGCAGAAAGGCTTTTGATAAAATTCAACATCCTTTCATGTTAAAAAACTATCAATAAACTAGGTATTGTAGGGACATACCTCAAAATGATAAGAGCCATGTATGACAAACCCACAGCCAACATCATACTGAATGGGAAAAGCTGGAAACATTCCCCTTGAAAAGAGGCACAAGACGGCCAGGTGCTGTGGCTCACGCCTGTAATCCCAGGACTTTGGGAGGCCGAGACGGACGAATCACAAGGTCAGGAAATTGAGACCATCCTGGCTAACACGGTGAAACCCCGTCTCTACTAAAAATACAAAAAATTAGCCGGGCATGGTGGCGGGTGCCTGTAGTCCCAGCAACTCGGGAGGCTGAGGCAGAAGGGCATGAACCCAGGAGGTGGAGCTTGCAGCAAGCTGAGACTGCACCACTGCACTCCAGCCTCAGCAACAGAGCGAGACTCCGTCTCAAAAAAGAAAAAAAGAAAAGAAAAGAGGCACAAGACAAGAATGCCCTATTCAACATAGTATGGAAAGTTCTGGCCAGAGCTATCAGGCAAGAGAAAGAAATAAAGCATTCTAAATAGAAAGAGAGGAAGTCAAACTATCTCTGTTTGCTGAAGACATGATTCTGTATCTAGAAAACTCCACAGTCTCAGACCAAAAGTTCCTTCAGCTGATAAATTCACCAAAAATTCAGGATTTAAAAAAAAAATTGACGTTAAAAAATCACTAGCATTCCTATACATTCACAACTGCTAAGCTGAGAGCCAAATCAGTAAAGCAATCCCATTCGCAACTGCCACCCAAAGAATAAAATACCTAGAAATACAGCTAACCAGCGAGGTGAAAGATCTCTACAATGAGACTTATGAAACACTGCTCAAAGAAATCAGAGATGACACAAATGGAAAAATATTCCATGCTCATGGATAAGCAGAATCAATATCATTAAAATGGCCATAGTGCCCAAAGAAACTTAACAGATTCAATGCTATTCCTATCAAACTACCAATGACATTCTTCACAGAACTAGAAAACAATTTTAAAACTCCTGGAACTAAAAAAGGGACCAAATAGCCAAGGCAATCCTAAGCAAAAAGAACAAAGGTAGAGGTATCACATTACCTGACTTCAAACTATACTATGGGGCTACAGTAACCAAAACAGCACGGCACTTGTACAAATACAGGCACATAGACCAATGGAACAGAATAGAGACCCCAGAAATAAGGCCACACATCTATGACCATCTGATCTTTGACAATGTTCAATAAATGGTGCTGAGATAACTGGCTAACTATATGCAGAAGATTCAAATTGGACCCTTTCCTTGTACCATTTACAAAAATCAACTCAAGGTGGATTAACGACTTAAAAGTAAAACCAAAAACTATAAAAACCCTGGAAGACAACTTAGGTAATATCATTCTGGACATAGGAACTGGCAAAGGTTTCACGACAAAGATGTCAAAAGTAATTGTAACAAAAGTAAAAATTGACACACAGGATGTAATTAAATTTAAGGGCTTCTAATAGCAAAAGAAATTTTCAACAGAGTAAACAGACAACCTGTAGAATGGGAGAAAATTTTTTCAAACTATGCGCCTGACAAAAGTCTAATATCCAGCATCTATGAGGAACTTAAATTTACTAGAAAAAAAAAGACAGACAAACTCATTAAAAGTTGGCAAAGGAAATAAGCACTGTTCAAAAGAAAACATACATGATGCCAACACACACATGAAAGGAAGCTCATCATCACTCATCAGAGAAATGCAAATCAAAACCACAACGGGATATCATCTCACACCAGTCAGAATGGCTATAAAAAGTCAAAAAATAATAGGTGCTGGTGAGGTTGCGGAGAAAAGGGAAAGCAGTGTGGCAATTCCTCAAAAAGCTAAAAACAGAACTGCCATTGAACCCAGCAATCCCATTACTGGGTATATACTCAAAGGAATATAAATCATTCTACCATGAAGACACATTTACGTATATGTTCGTTGCAACACTATTCACAGTAGCAAAGAAATGGAATCAACCTAAATGCCCATCAATCACAGACTGGATACAGGAAATGTGGTACATGTATACTATGGAATACTATTCAGCCATTAAAAAAAAGAACAAGATCATGTCCTTTGTGGGAACAAGAATGGAGCTAGAGGCCATTATCCTTAGCAAACTTAAGCAGGAACAGAAAACCAAATACTGCATGTTCTCACTTATAATTGGGAGCTAAATGATGAGGTCACATGGACACAAAGAGGAGACACTGGGGCCTACTTGCAGAGGTGGGTAGGAGGAGGGAGAGGATCAGAAAAAATAGCTATTGGGTACTAGGTTTAGTACACAGGTGATAAAATAATCTGTACAACAAACCCCCTTGACACAACTTCACCTACATAACAAACCTGCATGCGTACTCCCGAATCTAAAAGAAAAGTAAAAAAAAAAAAAAAGAAAAGCACAAATAGATATACACAAAGGACACACAACTCTGAAAAATGAGTATACAAAAGAGTGATTACACTCTTAGGTTCTACGATGAAGATGAAACTTAATACAAGTAAAACTAGTAAAAAAAAAAAAAAAAAAGAGAAAAATAGAAATGCAACACAAGAATTTTTATGAATTAAAACGTTAATACATTTCTTGTAGAAATACTGAATATAATCTCTATCTTTATTTTTTAAATTTTTATGAATATATAGTAGGTATACATATTTATAGGGTACATGAGCTATTTTGACACAGGCATACAATGTGTAATAATCACATCAGAGTAAATGGGGTATACATCACCTGAAACATTTATCCTTTATGTTACAGACATGCCAATTATAGTCTTTTATTTTTAAATGTAAAATAAACTATGGTTGACTGTAGTTATCCTTTTGTGATGTCAAATACTAGATCTTATTCATTCTATCCCCACTACCACCAACTCCCACAACCCTTCCCAACCACTGGTAACCATCATTGTACTCTCCATCTCCATGAATGAAATTCTTTTAATTTTTAGCTCTCACAAATGAGAGAGAACATGTGAAGTTTGTCTTTGTATGCCTGGTTTATTTCTCTTAACACAATGTCCTCCAGTTCTATCCATGCTGCAAACGACAGGTTCTCGTTCTTGTTTATGGCTGAATAGTAATGCACTGTGTATATAAAAATTCACATTTCTTTTTTTCTTTTTTTTATTAATTTATTATTATTATACTTTAAGTTGTAGGGTACATGTGCATAATGCAGGTTTGTTACATATGTATATTTCCAGCCTTGTTGGTGTGCTGCACCCATCAACTCGGCTATTTACATCAGGTATAACCCCAATGCACCCTCCTCCCTCCCCCATGATAGGCCCTGGTGTGTGATGTTCCCCTTCCCTGAGTCCAAGGGATTCATTGTTCAGTCTCTCACCCCAGGAGTGAGAATATGCGTGTTTGGTTTTCTGTTCTGTGATAGTTTGCTAAGAATGATGGTTTCCAGCTTAGTATCCATGTCCCACAAAGGACACAAACTCATCCTTTTATGGCTGCATGGGTATTCCATGGTGTATGTGCCATATTTCAATCCAGTCTGTCACTGATGGACATTTCGGGTTGATCTCCAAGTCTTGTTATTAGAATATGCTGCAACAAACATACGTGCATGTACTTATAGTACATACTTATAATCCTTTGGGCATATACCCAGTAATGGGATGGCTGGGTCATATGGTACATCTAGTTCTAGATCCTTGAGGAATCACTCATACTGTTTTCCCATAATGGTTGAACTAGTTTACAGTCCCACCAACAGTGTAAAAGTGTTCCTATTTTCCCACATCCCTTCCAGCACCTGTTGTTTCCTTTCCTTGACTTTTAATGATCGCCATTCTAACTTAAGTATATACCGGCCAGGGGAGCTTTGATTTGCATTTCTCTGATGGCCAGTGATGCTGAACATTTTTTCATGTGTCTGTTGGCTGTATGAATGTCTTCTTTGAGAAATGTCTGTTCATATCCTTTGCCCACTTTTTGATGGGGTTGTTTGTTTTTTCTTTGTAAATTTGCTCGGAGTTATTTGTAGGTTCTGGATATTAGCCCTTTGTCAGATGAGTAGATTGCAAAAATTTTCTCCCATTCTGTAGGCTGCCTGTTCACTCTGGATGGTCGCTTTTGCTTGCAGAAGCTCTTTAGTTTAATGAGATCCCATTTGCCTACTCTTTGGCTTTTGCTGCCATTGCTTTTTGGTGTTTTAGGACATGAAGTCTTTGCCCATGCCTATGTCCTGAATGGTACTACCTAGATTTTCCTCTAGGATTTTATGGTATTAGGTCTAACATTTAAGTCTCTAATCCATCTTGAATTAATTTTCGTGATAAGGAGTAAGGAAAGGATCCAGTTTCAGCTTTCTACTTATGTATACAGCCAGCCAATTTTCCCAGCACCATTTATTAAATAGGGAATCCTTTCCCATTTCTTCTTTCCTCTCATAGGTTTGTCAAAGATCAGATGGCTGTAGATGTGTAGAAATATTTCTGAGGACTCTGTTCTGTTCCATTGTCTATATCTCTGTTTTGGTACCAGTACCATGCTGTTTTGGTTACTGTAGTCTTGTAGTAGTTTGAAGTCAGTGTTTGATGCCTCCAGCTTTGTTCTTTGACTTAGACTTCTGTCTTGGAGATGCGGGCTCTTTTTGGTTCCATATGAACTTTTAAAGTGTTTTTCCACTCTGTGAAGAACTCATTGGTAGCTTGGATGGGATGTGGCATTGAATCTATAAATTACCTTGGGCAGTATGGCCATTTTCACTATATTGATCTCTTCCTATCCATGAGTACGGTATGCTCTTTCCATTTGTTTGTGGTCCTCTTTTTATTTCAGTGAGCAGTGGTTTGTAAGTTCTCCTTGAAGAGGTCCTTTACATCCCTTTGTAAGTTGGATTCCTAGGTATTTTATTCTCTTTCGAAGCAATTGTGAATGGAAGTTCATTCCTGATTTGGCTCTGTTCTCTGTTACTGGTGTATAAGAATGTTTGTGATTTTTGCACATTAATTTTGTATCCTGAGATTCTGCTGAAGTTGCTTTCATCGCTTAAGGAGATTTAGGCTGAGACACAATGGGTTTTCTAAATATACAATCATGTCATCTGCAAACAGGGACAATTTGACTTCTTTTCTTTCCTAACTGAATTTTTGATTTCTTTCTCTTGCCTGATTGCCCTAGCCAGAACTTCCAACACTATGTTGAATAGGAGGTGAGAGAGGGCATCCCTGTCTTGTGCCAGTTTTCAAAGGGAATTTTTCCAGCTTTTGCCCATTCAGTATGATATTGGCTGTGGGCTTGTCATAAATAGCTCTTATTATTTTGAGGTAATGCTCCATCAATACCTAATTTATTGAGCTGCTTAGTATGAAGGGCTGCTGAATTTGTCAAAAGCCTTTTCTGCATCTATTGAGATAATCATGTGGTTCTTGTCTTGGTTCTGTTTATATGCTGGATTATGTTTATTGATTTAAGTAATGTTGAACCAGCCTTGTATTCCAGGGATGAAGCCCCACCGATCATAGTGATGAGCTTTGATGTTGCTGAACTGGCCTTGCCAGTATTTTATTGAGGGATTTTTGCATCATAAACCATTGTAGGGATATTCAAAATTCTCTTTTTTGTTGTGTTCTGCTAGGCTTTGGTATCAGGACGATGTTGGCCCCATAAATGAGGTAGGGACTTTTCTATTGATTGGAATAGTTTCAGAAGGAATGGTACCAACTCTCCTGTACCTCTCTGGTGAATTCACAGGAATCCATCTGGTCCTGACTTTTTGGTGGTAGGTTATTAATTGTTGCCTCAATTTCATGAGCCTGCTACTGGTCTATTCAGGGATTCAACTTCTTCCTGGTTTAGTCTTGAAGAGTGGTAATAGGTCCAGAAAATTATCCATTTCTTCTAGATTTCCTCAGCCATCGGCGAGGTGTTTATATAGTATTCTGATGGTAGTTTGTATTTCTGTGGGGTCGTGGTGATATCCCCTTTATCATTTTTAATTGGCACATTTGATTCTTCTCTCTTTCTTTCTTTATTAGTCTTCCTAGTGGTCTGTCAATTTTGTTGATCTTTTCAAAACCAACTCCTGGATCTACTGATTTTGAGAGTTTTTGTGTCTCTATCTCCTTCAGTTCCGCTCTGATCTTAGTTATTTCTTTGCCTCTGCTAGCTTTCAATGTGTTTGCTCTGTTCTCTAGTTCTTTTTAATTGCAAATGTTAGAGTGTCAATTTTAGGATCTTTCCTGCTTTCTCCTTTGTGTACTAGCTATAAATTTCCTCTCTACACACTGCTTTAAATGTGTCCCAGAGATTTTGGTATGTTGTAATCTTTGTTCCCATTGGTTTCAAAGAACATCTTTTATTTCTGCCTCTCATTTCGCTATGTACCCAGTGTGCAGTCATTCAGGGAGCAGGTTGTTCAGTTTCCATGTAGTTGAGCGGTTTTGATTGATTTTCTTAGTCCTGGTCTTACTGACACTGTGGTCTTATAGCCTGTACCAATTTCTGTTCTTGTACATTTGCTGAGGAGTGCCTACTTCCAATTACTTTGGTCAATTTTGGAATAAGTAATTATGTGGTGCTGAGAATGAATGCATACCTGCTGATTTGGGTGGAGAGTTCTATAGATGTTCATTAGGTCTGCTTCTTGCTGCAGAGATGAGTTCAATTCCTGGATATCCTTGTTAACTTTCTGTCTCGCTGGATCTGTCTAATGTTGACAGTGGAGGTTGAAGTCTCCCATTATTATTGTATGGGAGTCTAAGTCTCTTTGTAAGTCTCTATGACTTGCTTTATGAATCTAAGTGCTCCTGTGCTGGGCGCATATATATTTAGGATAGTTAGCTCTTCCTGTTGAATTGATCCCTACTCATTATGTAATGGCTCTCTTTGTCTCTTTTGGATTTTTTGATGGTTTAAAGTCTGTTTCATCAGAGACTAGTATTGCAACCCCCGCTTTTGTTCCCATTTGTTTAAAATCTCCAACTTCCTTTATTTTGAGCCTAAGGGGAGCACTTTCTATGTGAGATGGGTCTCCTCTGAATACAGCAGAGACTGATGGGTTCTGACTCTTTATCCATAGTTTGCCAGTCTTGTGTCTTTTAACTGTATACTTAGTCCATTTACATTTAAGGTTAAGATTATGTGTGAACTTGATCCTGCCATTATGATATTAACTGCTGGTTTTGCTCGTTAAGCTGATGCAGTTTCTTCCTGAAGCCTCGACATGGTCTTACATTTTGGCATAAGCTTCTTTTGCAATGGCTGGTACCGTTGTTCCTTTCCATGTTGAGGCTTCCCTTCGTGGGTCTCTTGTAAGGCAGGCCTAGTGGTGACAAATCTCTCAAGCATTTGCTTATCTGTAAAGGATTTTATTTCTCCTTCAATTTCTATGAAACTTAGTTTATTGATATGAAATTTGGGTTTAAAATTCTTTTCTTTAAGAATGTTGAATATTGGCCCCACTCTCTCTGGCTTCGAGTTTCTGCCGAGATCTCAGTCTGATGGGCTTCCCTTTGTGGTAACCCGGACCTTTCTCTCTGGCTGCCCTTAAGATTTTTTCATTTCAACTTTGCGGAATCTGGTAATGATGTGTCTTGAGTTGCTCTTTCCGAGGAGTATCTTTGTGATGTTTCCTCTGTATCTCCTAGATTTGGTCGTTGGCCCGCCCCTACTAGTTAGAAGTTCTCCCCGAACCATCCTGAAGAGTGTTTTCCAACTTGTCCACTTTCCCTCACTTCAGGCACCCCTAATCAGACGGAGATTTGGTCTTTTTACATAATCCCATACTCTTGTGCAGGCTTTGTTCATTTCTTTTCTTTCTTTTTTTTCTTTTTGTTTCTCTTCTCAGCTTCATTTCTATTCATATTTGATCCTCAATCGCTGATACTCTTTTCTTCCAGTTGATCGGAAGTCGGTTACTGGAAGCTTTCTGTGCATTTATCACGTATTTCTTTTGTGTCATGGTTTTCATTCTTCATTTCAGCTTTAGACCTTCTCTGCATTCATTACTCTAGCCATCAATTCTTCCACTTTTTTCAAGATTTTCAGTTTCGGCGCCTGGGTAATGCACTCCTCCTTTTAGCTCTGAGAAATTGATGGATTGAAGCCTCTTCTCTCATCTCGGCCAAAGTCATTTCGTCCAGCTTGATCCGCTGTTGGCGCATGAGCTGCGCCCCTGTCATATGCTCTTATTTTTTTGAATTCCAGCTTCTGCTCTGCCTTTTCCCATCTTGTAGTTTTATCTGCCTCTGGTCTTTGATGATGGTGATGTGTACTGATGGGTTTTGTAGAAACCTTTTCCTGCTTGATAGTTTTCCTCTTCTAACAGTCAGGACCTCAGCCAGTCTGTTGAGACGCTTGAACCACCCGTAATCCTGTTTGCTCTGGTGTCAGCAGCAGAGGCTGCAGAAGATAGAATATTTCTGAACAGCCAGTGTACCTGTCTGATTCTGCTTTTGGAAGCCTCCCCCGTGGGTGTACTCCACCTCAGAGGTATGGGTGCCACGCCCCCAGTGGCGGATATCTTCCAGTTAGCTACCAGGGCTCAGGGACCCGCTTGAGCAGGAGAGTTCGTCCCTTCTCAGATCTCAACCTCTGTGCTGGGAGATCCACTGCCTCTCTTCAAAGCTGTCAGACAGAGTCGCTATGCCTGCAGAGGTTTCTGCTGGGTTTGTTATTGCTACTGTGCCTCCCCTGACCCCAGAGGTGTGAGTCTACAGAGACAGGCAGGTTTCCTGAGCTGCCGTGAGCCCACCCAGTTCTAGCCTCCCAGCTTGCTTCACCTACTTAAGCCTCACAGCAATATGGAGCCCCCACCTGGCTGCCTGCCGTAGATCACAGACTGCTGTGCTAGGCAATGAGGGAGGCTCGCGGGTGTGGGACCCTCCGCCAGGAGGGATATGATCTCCTGGTGTGCCTGTTTGCTTAAAGCGCAGTATTGGGGTGGGAGTTACCCGATTTTCCAGGTGTTGTGTGTCTCAGTTCCCCTGGCTAAAGGGATTCCCTTCCCCTTGGCGCTTCCCAGGTGAGGTACCGCCTCGCCTCTGCTTCAGCTCTTGTTATCGGAAGGTAGCAGCTGACCAGCACCGCATCAGTCCGCACTCCCTCAGTGGGATGAACTCCAGTACCTCAGTTGAAAATGCAGAAATCACCGTCTTCTGTGTCGCCGGGCTGGGAGAGAGTTGAGACTGAGCGTTCCTATTCGCCATCTTGCTCCGGGCCCCCACATTTTCTTTTATCCATTCATCTGTTGATGAACCCTTGCGTTGCTTCCGAATCTTTGCTATTGATAATACTGTTGCAATAAACATGGGAGTGCAGACATTGCTTCAACATACTGATTTCATTTCCTTTGGATAAATATCCAGTAGTAAGATTGCTACATCATATGGTAATTCTATTTTTGTTTCTTTGGAGGAACCTCCTAGTGTTCTCCATACTGGTTGTATTAATTTACATTCCGACCAACAGTGTATGAATGTTCCCCTTTCTCCACATCCTCACCAGCATTTCTTATTGCCTGTATTTTGAAGAAATGCCATTTTTACTGAGGTGAAATATCTCATTGTAATGTCCATTTGCATTTCACCAACGATCAATAACTGATATGTCCCCATGCAAATCTCACCTTGAATTGTAGCTCCCATAATCCCCACATGTCATGGGAGGGAACTGGTGGAGGTAACTGAATCATGGTGGTAGGTTTTTCCCAGGATTTCTCATGAGAGTAAGTCTCACAAGATCTGATGGTTTTATAAAGGGCAGTTCCCCTGCACACACACACTTGCCTGCCACCACGTAAGACATGCCTTTGCTCCTCCAACTTCTGCCATAATTGTGAAGCCTACCCAGACATATAGAACTGTGAATCCATTAAACCTTTTTTTCTTTATAAATTACCCAGTCTTGGGTATTTCTTCATAGCTGTATGAAAACAGACTAATGCAATGATGTTGAGCACATTTTTACATATCTGTTTTTTACATATTACATATCTGTTTACCATTTGTATGTCTTTTTAGCAAAAGATGTATTCAAATTCTTTGCCCATTTAAAAAACCAAATTATTAGATTTTATTCCCATAAAATTGGTTGAGCTCCTTATATATTCTGGTTCTTAATCCTGTCTGACAAATAGTTTGCAAATATTTTCTGCCATTTTGTGAGTTCTCTCTTCACTTTGCTGAGTATTTCTGCGTTGTGCAGTTTTTTAACTTGATGTAATTCCATTTGTCTATTTTTGCTTTGGTTGCCTGTGCTTGTATTACTCAAGAAATCTTTGCCCAGATCAATGTTCTGAAGAGTTTCCCCAATGTTTCCTTTTAGTATCAAATAGTTTCAAAGTTTGAGGTCTTAGATTTAAGTCTTTAATCCATTTTGATTTGATTTTCATATATGGCAAGAGACAGGGGTCTAGTTTCATTCTTCTACATATAAATGTCAGTTTTCTCAGCACTGTTTATTGAAGAGACTATATTTTCCCCAATTTATGTTCTTGGTAGCTTTGCCAAAAGTGAGTTCTCTATAAATTTGTGGACTTCTTTCTAGGTTCCCTATTGTGTTCCATTGGTCTATGTGTCTGTTTTTATGCCAGTACCATGCTGTTTTGGTTACCATAGCTCTGTAGAATAATTTGAAGTCAGGTAGTGTGATTCATCCAGTTTTGTTCTTTTTGTTCCAGATGTTTTTGACTATTCTGGATCGTTTGTGGTTCCACATGAATTTTAGGATTTTTTTTTCCTATTTTTTTTGAAGAATGTCATGAGCACTTTGACAGCGGTTGTATCGCGTCTGCAGTTTGCTTTGGGTAGGATGTACATTTTAGCAATACTGATTCTTCCAATCTATGAACATGGAGTAGCTTTCATTTTTTGTGTCCTCTTCAATTTCTCACGTCAATGTTTCATAATATGATACTAGCTGTGGGTCTGCCATATGTGGCTTTTATTGTGTTGAGGTATGTTGCTTCTATACTCAGTTATTTTTAGGGTTTTTATCATGAAGGGATGTTGAAGTTTATTAAATGCTTTTCAGCATCAACTGAAATGACCACATGGTTTGTCCTTCATTCTGCTAGTATAATGTGTCACTTTGATTGATTTGTATGTGGTGAACCATCCTTGGTATAAATTCCACTCGGTCACAATGAATGATCTTTTAATGTGTTGTTCAATTCAGTTTTCTGGGATTTTTGAGGATTTGCCATCAATGTTCATCAGGGATATTGACCTGTAGCTTTCTTTTTTGGTTTGTATTTGTTGGCTTTTGCTATCAGGGCAATACTGGCCTCAAAGAATGAGTTTGGAAGTATTCCCTCATCCTTTATTTTTTAGAATAGTTTGGGTAGGATTGGTATTCTTCCTTAAATGTTTGGTGAAATTCAGTACAGAAGCCACCAGGTCCCAGAGTTTTCTTTGCTAACAGAAATTTTTTTTTTTTTTTTTTTTTTTTTTTTAGGGCTTCAATTTCATTAATTTTTATTCATCTGTTCAAGTTCTGGATTTCTTCATGATTCAATCTTTGTAGGTTCTATGTGTCTAGGAATTCATTCATTTCTTCTAGTTTTCCAATTTATTGGTATTGAGTTGCCTCATAGTCGTTGCTAATGGTCCTTTGAATTTCTGCAGTATCAGTTGTAATGTCACTTTTTTCATCTCTGATTTGATGTGTTTAGGTCTTCTTTTTCTCTTAGGCAAAAGGTTTGTCAATTTTATCTTTTCAAAAAACCAACTTTTTGTTACCTTGGTCTTTTGTAATTTTTTTGTTTCCATTATATTTACTTTGGCTCTCATCTTTATTATTTCTTTCATCTAATTTATACTTTCATTTTTGCTTTTCTAGTTTTTTACATGCATTATTAAGTTGTTTATTTGAAGTTTTTCTAATTTTTCAGTGTAGACATTATGGCTATAGACTTTTCTCTTAATACTGCTTTCTCTGTGTCATGTAAGTTTTGATATGTTCTGTTTCCATTTTCTTTTGTTTCAAGGAATTTTTAAATTTCCTTCTTATTTCTTCATTGGCTTAGTGGCCATTTAGGAGCATATTGTTTAATTTCCATGTGTTTGTATAGTTTCTACAGTTTCTCTTATTATCGATTTCTAGTTTTATTCCATTGTTGTCAGAGAAGATGCTTATTTCATTGTTTTTAAAAGTTTTAAGATGTGTTTTGTGACCTAACATATGGTCTAATCTTTGAGAATGATCCATATGCTGAGGAAAAGAAAGTGTATTCTACAGCCATTGGATAAAATGTTCTGTAAATATCTATTAGGTACATTTGTTCTATAGTGCAGATTAAGCCCAGTGTTCCTTTGTTGATACTCTGGATGATCTACCCAATGCTGAAAGCAGAGTGAAGTATCCAGCTATTAACATACTGAGGTCTCTCTTTCGCTGCAGTAATATTTTCTTTATATACCTAGGTGTTCCACTGTTGGATGCATGTATATTTACAACTGTGATATCCTCTTGCTGAATTGATTCCTTTATCATTATATAATGACTTTGTCTCTTTTTATAGTTTTTATCTTGAAATCTAGTTTGTCTTATAAAAATATAGCTATTCCTGTTCTTTTTCACTTTCAATTTGCATGGAATATCTCTTTCTATCCCCTATTTTCAGTCTATATGTATCTTTATAGGTAAACTGTGTTTCTTGTAGGCAAGAGTTGATTTTTTTTTGAGACAGGGTCTCACTCTGTCACCCAGGCTGGAGCATAATGGTGTGATTTTGGCTCACTGCAACCTCCACCTCATGGGCTTAAGCCATCCTCCCAACCTCAGTGTCCTGAGTAGCTGGTACTACAGGCACATGCCACCACACCTGGCTAATTTATTTTTTTGTGGTTTTTTTGTTTTGTTTTGTTTTGTTTTTGGGTAGACAGAGTTTTGCCATGTTGCCCAGACTAGTCTCAAACTCCTGGCTCAAGCGATCTGCCCACCTCCCGAAGTACAGGGATTACAGGCATTAGCTATTTTGCTGGCCATAACTCTTGCTTTTCTATCCACCTAGCAAACATGTCTTTTGATTGCAGAGTTTAGTCTGTTTATATTCAATGCTATTATCAGTAAGTAAGGACTTACATCCTGCCATTTTGTTATTTGTTTTCTGGTGGTTTTGTGGTCTCCTCCTTCCTTCCTTCTTTCCTTCCTGTCTTCGTTTTAGTGAAAGTGATTTTCTCTGGAGGTATGTTTTAATTTCATGCCTCTTTTTGTGTATCTGTTGTAGGTTTTTTGATTTGAGGTTACCATGAGGCTTGAAAATAATATCTTACAGCCCATTATTTTAAACTGATGACAACATTGTTTGCATAAACAGACTAACAAGTAAAGAGGAAACTAATAAAAACTGTAGGCTTTAACTTCGTGTCCCCTGCGTTTTAACTCCGTATACCCTGCTTTTTAACTCTTGGTCGTTTCTATATATATCTTATGTACTGCCTATTTCTTGAAAAGTTGTTGTAGTTATTTTAATAGGTTCATCTTTTAGACTTTCTACTCAAGACATGAGTTCATGCATCATAATTACAGTGTCATAATACTTTGTGTTTGTCTTTATACTTACGATTACCACTGAGGTTTGTAACTTCAGATGATTTCTTAATGCTTATTAATGTCCTTTAATTTCATATTGAAAAGCTCTCTTCAGCACTTCTTATGGAACCGGTCTGGTGTTGGTGAAACCCCTTGGATTCTATTTCTGCTTTATGATTGAAGGATACTTTTGCTGGATATACTATCTAGGATTTTATATATATATATTTTTTCCTGCAGCACTTTAAATACATTATGCCCCTTTCTCCTAGCCTATCAAGTTTCCACTGAAAAGTCTGATGCCAGATGTATTGGAGCACCATTGAATTTTGTTTCATTTCTTTCACTACCTTCAGAACCTTTCTCTATTCTTTATTATTATTATACTTCAGTTTCTGGGATACATGTGCAGAACATACAGGTTTGTTACATAGGTAAACACATGCCATGGTGGTTTACCCATCAATCCATCATCTGCATTAGGTATTTCTCCTAATGCTATCCCTCCCCTATGCTCCCACCCCACCAACAGGCCCTGGTGTGTGATGTTCCCCTCACTGTGTCCATGTGTTCTCATTGTTCAGCTCCCACTTATGAGTGAGAATATGAGGTTTCTGGTTTTCTGTTCCCATGTTAGATTGCTGAGAATGATGGTTTCCAGCTTCATCCATGTCCCTGCAAAGGACACGAACTCATCCTTTTTTATAGCTGCATAGTAGTTTATGGTGTATATGTGCCACATTTTCTTTATCCAGTCTATCATTGACAGGTATCTGGGTTGGTTCCAAGTCTTTGCTATTGTGACTAGTGCTGCAGTAGACATACATGTTCATGTATCTTTAGAGTAGAATGATTTACAATCCTTTGGGTATATACCCAGTAATGAGATTGTTGGGTCAAATGGTATTTCTGGTTCTGGATCCCTGAGGAATAGTCACACTGTCTTCCACAATGGTTGAACTAATTTACACTCCCACCAACAGTGCAAAAGCGTTCCTATTTCTCCACATTCTCTCCAGCATCTGTTTCCTGACTTTTTAATGATCGCTATTTAAACTGGCATGACATGGTATCTCACTGTGGTTTTGATTTGCATTTCTCTAATGACCATTGATGACAAGTTTTTGTTCATATGTTTATTGGCCACATAAATGTCTTCTTTTGAGAAATGTCTGTTCATAACCTTTACCCACTTTTTGATGGGGTTGTTTTTTCTTGTAAATTTAAGTTTCTTGTAGATTATAAAATACAGGCAAAATGAATTCAGCAGTACATCAAAAAGCTTATCCACCATGATCAAGTCAGCTTCATCCCTAGGATGCAAGGCTGGTTCAACACACGCAAATCAATAAACATAATCCATCACATAAAACCAATGATTATCTCAATAGATGCAGAAAAGGTCTTCAATAAAATTCAACACTCCTTCATGCTAAAAAACTCTCAATAAACTACCTATTGATGGAACATATCTCAAAATAGTAAGAGCTATTTATGACAAACCCACAGCCAATATCATACTGAATGGGAAAAAGGCTGGAAGCATTCCCTTTGAAAACTGGCACAAGACATGGATGCCCACTCTCACCACTCCTATTCAACATAGTATTGGAAGTTCTGGCTGCAGTATTCAGGCAAGAGAAAGAAATAAAGGTATTCAAATAGGAAGAGAGGAAGTCAAATTGTCTGTTTGCAGATGACATGATTGTATATTTAGAAAACCCCATTGTCTCAGCCCCAATCTCCTCAAGCTGATCAGCACCTTCAGCAAAGTATTAGGATACAAAAATCGATGTGCAAGAATCAAGCATTCCTATAAACTAATAATAGAAAGCCAAATCATGAGTGAACTCCCATTCACAATTGCTAAAAAGAGAATAAAATACCTAGGAATACAACTTAAAAGGATGTGAAGGACCTCTTCAAGGAAAACTACAAACCACTGCTCAAGGAAGTAAGAGAGGACACAAATAAATGGAAAAATATTCCATACTCATGGATAGGAAGAATCAATACCGTGAAAATGGCCATACTGCCCAAAGTAATTTATAGATTCAATGCTATCCCCATCAAGCTACTATTGACTTTCTTCACAGAATAGGAAAAACTAATTTAAATTTCATATGGAACCAAAAGAGCCCTTATAGCCATGACAATCCTAAGCTAAAAGAACAAAGCTGGAGGTATCACTCTACCTGACTTCGAACTCTACTACAAGGCTACAGTAACAAAAACAGCAAGGTACTGGTACCAAAACAGTTATATAGATCAATGAAACAGAACAGAGGCATCAGAAGTAACACCACATATCTACAACCATCTGATCTCTGACAAACCTGATCAAAACAAGCAAGGGGGAAAGGATTCCCTATTTAATAAATACTGTTGGGAAAACTGGCTAGCCATATGAAGAAAACTGAAACTGGACCCCTTCCTTATACCTTATACAAAAATTAACTCAAGATGGGTTAAAGACTTAAGCGTAAGACCTAAAACCATAAAAACTCTAGAAGAAGTCCTAGGTAACACCATTCAGGACATAGGCATGGGCAAAGACTTCCTGACTAAAACACCAAAAGCAATGGCAACAAAAGCCAAAATTGACAAATGGGATCTAATTAAACTAAAGAGCTTCTGCACAGCAAAAGAAACTATCATCAGAGTGAATAGTCAACCTACAGAATGGGAGAAAACTTTTGCAATCTATCCATCTGAGAAAGGGCTCTATTCTTGACCTTTGGGAGTTTGATTATTAAGTGCCTTGAGGTCGTTTTTGGACTAAATCTGCTTGGTGTTCTATAACACTCTTGTACTTAAACCCTGACATATTTTTCTAGGTTAGGAAAGTTCTGTTATTATCCATTTGAATAAGCTTCATACCCAGATCTCTGTTTCTCTCTCTCTACTGCCTTTTTGAGGCCACTAACTCTTAAATTTGCCCTTTTGAGGCTACTTTCTAGATTGTATAGGTGTGCTTTGATGTTTTTTACTTGTCTCTTCCAACTTTGTATTTTCAAATATCCTGTCTTTAAGCCTACTAATTCTATCTTCTGCTTAATCAGTTTTGCTTTCGAGAGACTCCAATGCATGCTTCAGCATGCCAATTGCATTTTCCACCTCTAGAATTTGTTTAAATTTTTATAATTATTTCAATCTCTTTGTGAAATGTATTTGATAGGATTCTGAATTCCTTCTCAATTTCACTGATCTTCCTTGGAACAGCTATTTTGAATTCTGTGTCTGAAAAATTACATGTCTCTGTCACTCCAGGATTAGTCACTGGTGCTTTATTTGTTTGGTGAGATCATGTTTTCGTAGATGGCCTTGATGCTTGTGGATGTTCATCAATGTGGGGGCATTGCAGAGTTAGGTATTTATTGTAGCCTTCACAGGCTTGGAGTGTTTGTACCCATTCTTCTTAGGAAAGGTTACCAAGTATTCCAAGGGAATTGATGCTGTGATGTAAATCTTTCATCACTACAGCCATATCTGCATTTGGGGAACCCTCAGCCCAATAATACCATGGCTTTTGCAGACTCGTACAGGCATCATCATGGTGGTCTTCGATAAGATCTGGGAGAATTCCCCAGATTACCAGGCAGAGACTCTTGTTCTCTTCCCTCACTTTGCCCCCAAACAGTCAGTCTTTCTCTGTGCTGAGCTGCCTGGAGCTGGCAAGGGACAACATGAGCACAGCTGTGGCCACCACCACTGAGTCTGCACTATGTCAGACCTGAAGCCAGCGTAGCACTGGGTCTCTCCCAAGACCTACTGTCTGGCTACTGTGAATGTTCACTCAAGGCCCAAGGGCTCTTCAGTTAGCATGTGGGAAACCCAGACAGGCTTGTGTCCCCTTCAGGGTAATGAGCTCTTCCTTGATCCAGGGTACCTCCAGGAATGCTGTCCAGAAGCCAGCACCTGGAGTCAGAAACCTTAGGAATCTACCTGGTGCTCTATTCTACTGCAGCTGTGCAGGCACTCAAGTCACATGACAAAGTCCTCCCCACTCTTTCCTGTCCTTTCTTCAGGCAGAAGGAGTTTCCCTGTGGTCACCAGCGCCCCAGGGCCGCGGCAAGTACTGCCTGGCTACCGCAGATGTTCCCTCAAGGCCCACGGGCTTTTCAGGCAGCTTGTGGCGAATGCTTCCAGGTCTGCCTCTCTCCCTTCAGGGCAGGGGGCTCCGGTCTGGCCCATAGCAGGTCCAGAAATAATGTCCCGGAGCCAAAGCCTGGACTCAGGATCCCCATTTGCTGCTCCACTTCGCTGTGGCTGAGCCGGTGCCCACGGTGCAAGGAAAAGTCTCCCTTAGTCTTCCTTCTCCTTTCCTCAAGCATAAGGAGTCTTTCCTTGTGGCCTAGAAAGCTGAGAATGCGCTGGGCTACACCTGAAGCCAGCATGGCTCTGAGTCTCAACCAAGACCCATGGCAAGTACTGACTAGCTACAGGTGATGTTTATTCAAGGACCAACGGCTCCTTAATGATGCATCTTGCCAGGACTGGATCCTTCCCTTCAAGGCATAGGGTTCCTTTCTGGCCCAAGGTGTGTTTAGAAATGTCATCTGGGGGCCGGGCGCAGTGCCTCACGCCTGTAATCCCAGCACTATGGGAGGCTGAGGCGGACGGATCACGAGGTCAGGAGATCGAGACCATCCTGGCTAACACAGTGAAACCCCGTCTCTACTAAAAATACAAAAAAAGTAGCCGGGCATGATGGCGGGCGCCTGTAGTCCCGGCTACTCAGGAGGCTGAGGCAGGAGAATGGCGTGAACCCAGGAGGCGGAGCTTGCAGTGAGCCGAGATCGCGCCGTCGCACTCCAGCCTGGGTGACAGAGCAAGACTCCGTCTTAAAAAAAAAAAAAAAAAAAAAAGGAATGTCATCTGGGAACTAGGACCTGGAATGGAGGCCTCAGGACTGCCCAGTGCCCTATCATACTGTGGCTGAGCTGGCATCCAAATTGTAACAGAAAGCCCTCTTTACTCTCCCCACACCTCCTCAAGCAGGATGGCTTCTCCCCTAGAGCTGCGAGTTGTGCTGCCTGGGGCTAGGGCAGGAGTGATGGCAAGCTGGCAAGCACTCCCTTGGCTGTTCCTCTGGTGTCTCCCTAGGTGGCCTGCGCCTCCAATTCCACTGACTCTGAGCCCAGCACATCACTGGGACTTGCCCAGGAATTGCAGTCCTTGTGGCTTAGACCGTCTGTCAAGTTTAGAAACCCGGAGTGCTTTAGCCTGCTATGGTGGGGCTGGCAGAAACTCAGGGGATGGACCATTTCCCACCAGCCAGGGCTGGTCTAAATGCTGTCTCCATGAGTGCCACCAGAATTCTGCCCCTTGTTGCTTTCTGCTGCGACAAGCAGCACTGAGTTCCAACGCAAAGTCCCAAAGGAACTGTGTTCTCTCTCCCTCAAGCATACAGATTCTCTCCTGGTGCCATGTAGCTGCTGCTGGTGGATGAGGGAGGAGTGGTGTGGGCAATTCAAGACTGCCCTTCCTACCCTCTCCAGTGCCTCTATCTTTTCTATGATACTAAAACCAAATAGTGTGATTGCTCACCTGATTTTTGATTCTTACGAAGGTACTTTGAGTGGATAGTTGTTCTATCTGTTGTTCCTACAGGGAGGACAATTGCTGAAGGATTCTATTCCACAATCTTGCTCCCAATATAGTCAACATCAGTATCTTTTCATGTGACTATATATCTCAAGAGAATTATGTTAATTTAAAAATGCCATCCTTAGCATTTTAAGTCACTTAAAGTAATGTAATTTCAACTCGCGTTTTAAGTCACCTAAAGTAATCAGGTCTCAAATTATAGAGAGAATTTCTCCTATCTCATTAGGTCAATGACATTCTTCCAAAAAAAGTCTTCTGTTGTAGAAGCACTAATTTGGCAATAAACATCATTTAAAACATTTAAATTTAAATTCAGAAATCTATTATGTTCAATATGTTCATATAAAATATATGTATTTTACAAATGAAGGAAGCTTTGAAGAACAGTAAAATAGTGGTATCTGTTTATAAATTAATAATTTTCAATACCATTGCCCAAACAACTTTGACTGCAAGTTTCTAGTAAGTCAGTGTTATGTATAGGTCTAGTTTCCTGATGCAATATGCACTTGAATAATTTTCCTTTATGAGAACAGCATAATACAATAACAATACAACCAAAGAAAATAAGACATGTTTAGTTCCTCATGATTCAAAATCTTTTTGAACTGATTACATTTTCTTTCAGGTAATAAACTTGTTCATCAGTGAAGTGTGAGCATTTACTTTTGTAATCCATTTAAATATAAAATACAGTAAAATGTTATACCTCGAGTCCCGTAACCAAATTTTAATTGAAAAAGTTATCTCATATGGTGTAATTTTAAGTTGTTAATTATTAATGACATACTAATCCATTTATTTTCCTATGAAATCATACTTACAGTTCTATAGCATAAACTTTTTTTTTTTTTTTTGGACAGAGTCTCGCTCTGTCTCCCAGGCTGGAGTGCAGTGGCACGAATTCTGCTCACTATAACCTCCACCTCCTGGGTTCAAGCGATTCTCCTGCCTCAGCCTCCCAAGTAGCTGGGACTACAGGTATGCACCACCACACCCAGTTAATTTTTGTGTTTTTAGTAGAGGCGAGGTTTCACCATATTGGCCAGGCTGGTCTCGAAACTCCAGACCTGAAATGATTCGCCCACCTCAGCCTCCCAAAGTGCTGAAATTACAGGCATGAATAAATTTCTTAATCTAATGAATAGTTTAATGTATGGTCAAAGAAAAATGCAAATAGGTCTAAATTTAGCACAGCCAGAGGCATATGGTTATTCAAAACATAGTACCTGGAGGATTTGAATACACGAGAGCAGAAACTGAAAACCAATGACATAAATATGCTGACCACGAAAAGTCATCCAGAAACTGGACAGTAGAAAAGATTATGAACCGCTAGGCTTCACAAGAACTTGTGTGACATGTAATGCCATGAATCTTAATTTTGTTAGGGTGCTGCTTCTCGGGTGATGCTCATTCTGCATGTCTGAATTTTGGCAATGAGAATGAAGAATCACAACAGCTCACTTCGTGCTGGTCACCCTAGTTTCACATTCATAGTCTACGTTGAGATGCCCAGAAGGACAAAATGGCCACTGAGCTTGTTAAGCTTTGAAACAAAGCCTCTTGGCCTGAGGGATGAAGAAATTTCTTTCGCTGGTCCATGTACTGGAGGACTGCGAGCTGACTGTGGCATTTTCCAAGTGAGATCAATGTTCTTCTCCCCACGAAAGACTACCACTCTTTTACCAGAGAATATATCTTCCCATCTATGATATTTGCCCTATTTATGCAGTGTCATATTGCTCACTGTGAAATACCAGGCTAACTGTACTTCTGAACGTAACCATTCGATCACATTGCAAGACCACCCTGGTAGAGGAAAGGAGAGAGAACAGTAACTGCAGACAGCAATTGGGATTATAAGACAACCAACAATACTCACCAGCACGGCATATATTATATCACAAATATTATTACTTTTTTCACTAAATCTTTTTGGATTAAAGTTGTTGATAATTTATGCCCTACCTTCTGTTCGATTTGAAGTTGCTTATAAATAATGACATATATGCAAAAGAGAAAAAACATGTATAGTGATTAGTAAACAAATCTCAATCACACTTGTTAAAACTTGTTAAATTTTATTTTTGATTCCTGACCAACAAGACAAAAATGGGAGGATTCATATGTTACACACAATCTTTCTTTTAAAATAAGCGGAAGAAGTGTTTTAAGTGAAAGAAATTACTTCCTGTTAGTAAACTAAAAATGATTTTCACATTGATTGTAATACAAGAAATATCAAATGTAAAGTAGGAAATGTATTCTTTTCTTTATTCAACTGGTACCTATAATTGTTCTCAATAAGAGCTTAAATATTAAAATGGAGTTCAGGAAATGTGTTTCTTGGCAGGCTCAGTTAATAAGTTCTCCAATGATCTAACCTGATGAAAGTTTGGAAATTTCTTTAGAATGCCCATCTTTGGAGAAAGTTTCGGTTGATACCAAGTACTCTGTAATAGAAAGAAATTCATAAACTATGGTGGCAAGTGGCAAGACTGGTATCTCATTGTCAGCCTTGACCATTCTGTTGAACATTTCTCCTCAGTATAAAGGCAACTCCTGCTTCCTTTGGTTGTTCAAAATAAGCCTCAAATCCTCAAATGTGACCAGTCATCTCAGAAGTCCACCCTTGGCAAACCATGGTAGTGTCTCTTGTTTTTGGAAGCAACTGTGATATATAACAATAAAATGATTAACAGACCCTTCCTGTCTGCAGTGGTGAAGGAATGTCTCCAATCACTACCAAAATGCCTCAATCACTATCAATCTGTGTGCCCAAAAATTGAGGGAGAAAGGGGACAGGGCTTAACAAAATCTTACTTTAATCCACCAGAAGTATTACTGGACTAACCAGAATGGAAGAGAACCTATTTTCCTAATCTAAGCTTAAAACTTTTCAATTCCTAACCAACAAGACAAAATATAAGCATTTAACCCCAATCATTGTTTAATGTTTACATTTTGAATATTTCTATCTCCTTTCCCTATCTATACTGAGTTCTAAGGTTCTGAGGGACAATGACACCAATCTTTAACTTCCTTTATTCAGAAACAAGAATATTCTTAAACATAAGCAGCTTACTAGAATTTATATTAATGATGATGATAAGAATAATAAGTAATCTAGAGAGAGGAAACAGCAGCATTTTCAAAGGCAAGGGCCAGAATCAAGGAAACAAACCACATGTATAATAGAATTCAGTGCTGCAATATATTTTCAGTGGTGTGCTAAAGCTGGCTTGTACCAACTCAGGAGAGGAGACTTAAACTTCCATGTATTTTGTGAGTCAGTTATTAAACCATAACTGTTATTAAACATTTTATAATTAAATTGTTAAAAACAAATGTAATAAAGACTCAGAACTCATCATTACCTGATTATTTGACTGCATGTTACTGTTATCTGTGCTCGAGGTCATTTATATCTATGATTATCTATACACTGGGAAGACCATATAAAGGTGCCCTAGGGTTCATCACATTGGTAGGCTGCAATTGTCCACGTCAAAGTGTTTCCACCATGGTAATCAACAAATGCTACAAGCCAGTTCCACTCCACCTCATCCTGGCCCTGAAAGACAGTTGATAAACCACTACCAGCCCACTCCTGCAGACACAATCAAAACAATGGAGCACCATACGCTAGTGCATCATGACATCAAGGGTTCATGTTACCTTCATTAATGTATTATAAATATCAAACTTAAAAACAATCTTGTAATAATATAATTCATTTTTCCTTGAGGTAACAACGTATTTTCATTACATGGAATTTATAGAGATTTAAGTCTCTCTAAATCTCTATCAAAACTGACTTAAAATCTTGTATAGGAATGTTCTGACCTTCAGAAAAGTAAAGCAATGTTGCTTTGAACATTATCAACATTTATGAAACCCCAAAGTACCCTCATTTCTTTTATCTGAGTCTACTAACTACCTGTAACTGTAGTAAAGCCTGTTTCAATCTCCCCTACCATCAA
The DNA here is from genome assembly GCF_008728515.1 of Papio anubis. NCBI lineage: Eukaryota > Metazoa > Chordata > Mammalia > Primates > Cercopithecidae > Papio > Papio anubis. Next base: position 88,681,247 of record NC_044985.1, on the reverse strand, counting down.
ATAAATTCCGTTAGCTTTGAACACATCTATATTGAGATTACACAAATCCAAGGTAATCTCCAAGGCCCTATAATAAAGTGCCAGGAAAAAAGCTATAATTTGTAGTACTACTTGCAAACATGCCTCTCTATGAGAGTATTCAGTGATAGTAAAAATTGCCATCTCAGAAATTTATTTTGACATGTGTAATGATAAAAAGGAAATAAGACGGTATTTATACTAAAAAAGGTCAATGATGGCCGGGCGTGATGGCTCATGCCTGTAATCTCCCAGCACTTTGGGAGGCTGAGGTGGGCAGATCATGAGGTCAGGAGTTCAAGATCAGCCTGGCCAACACAGTGAAACCCCTGTCTCTACTGAAAATACAAAAAATTGGCTGGGCTTGGTGGAAGGCACCTGTAATCCCAGATACTCAGGAGGCTGAGGCAGGAGAATCACTTGAACCTGGGAGACGGAGGTTCCAGTGAGCCGAGATCATGCCATTGCACTCCAGCCTGGGCAACAGTGTGAGATGCCATCTCACCAAAAAAATAAAAATAAAATAGGTCAATACATGAGAATATTAAAAAGATAACAGAGTCGACTGGGAATACCCTCACTTAAAGAGCTACCTTCCAGATTTATAATCCTACAAGCATATATATTTGTATTAGGACTGAAAAACAAAACAAAACATGTATAATTAAATAATCTGTTAATTTTCGAGAAAGGCTGAGACTCTTTAAAAGTCAAATGAAGTAGTAGAGAATAGACAAGCCATTCCCACGATAAAGGGACTGGGAAATAGTCCTCTAAAATATAAACGAAATATTCTGGATGAAATGAAAACTTTGTTTTTGTCAAAGAGGAAAAAAATAGAAAAAGTGGAATACAGCAAGCCTCATATATTTTGCAAATACAAATCACTGTCAAAGTCAGTCTGTACTGTTACTGGGGACTTCTTTTGATCACCTTGGATTAAACAAAAATTGGTCTTCCTTCTCCCTTCCTTATTCCTGCTCATGACAATCAGGGATGATTAAAAAGCAGCCTAAAGAAATCTAAAAGAATGTCAGTGATTCTGCTTGTTACCAGCTGTTGGTGAAGTGCTAAAAGATGCGGGTGATGAACGGGTCTATAAGAAAAAAATAGGTAAAGCCTTATTATTACATTCAGTAACCCAGATTAAGAGAGATGTAGGAGGTAATCAAGCAATTTGCACACAAGACATCTGAAAGAATTGAAATTAGCTGAAACACACCAGGTCATAAACTCTCTGCATTAGAAACCACAGACCTTTCTAATTGACTACTTAAGAAAACCCAGAACTTTATCACAGGACTGAGTTTTTATTTTAGGTACAATATTTGAAGTACATGTGTTTGGTGTGGGAGTGTTGGTAGCACTGAAATCTGAAGAATGGACAGTGGTGGAGATAGAATGCCGGGAAGTCCTAAATTCCAAATTTTCTCTCCTTTAGTTTCTCTAGCTATTAAAAAAAATTGGTCTTACTTGAAAAGGACACTCAGGAATTTGTCTGGTTTTCTTTATTATACAGCACTATGAAAATAAAGCATACATACTATTGTTCTTTGGTCAATATAAAACTTGAGAAGAAATATAAAAGCTCTAGTCCCAGTGACTTATTTTAAGATTTCAAGTTTAAAGCCATTATTGCTATATTCTTTAACAAGCAAAACCAGTGAAGCAGGTTCAAAGGGATAATATTTTAAGTACTTTAAGAAAAAATATGATAGGTGAAATACAATATGTTCTGATATTTGTGCTTTTACCCATAAAGTTCAGCACATATCCATAACCAATCAAAAGTCTAATAAATGTATATTTGCTACCAGATTCACTATTCAGAATTTTTCTATTTACCAAATTGGTAAAATCTTTCTAAATTAGATTTGTAACACTCTTCTGACTTTCATTATGAAGTTTCCCAAGGGCATGAGCTCCAAAGAACTTTTTGTTAAATGTAAAAGAGTCTAGCATTCTTTCTGAAGCCATACCCCGGTATGCATTTTAGTAAATGTGACAAAAATAAATTCCAGTATAAGGTACAAATATAGTGGTACCTTATATTGTCTAAACTACCAATGATTATCAACATTAAGGAACTTTTAAACGCATCCACATACAAAGCTCCTCACTCTCTGTTCTAAAGTGCATAAGCGATGTGGATTAATAAATAAATAGGCATAGAAATAGTGAAAATCAAGTTGAGATCATAACTAGGCAATTCCAGTTTCTATACTACAATAATCAATGTGTAATAATAGGTATGTAGAAAAGGTTAATGAAATAAAGAATCTGGCCCTTGAAAAATCTGATTACTGGCACAATCCTTATTTTAAAAGAGCGAGGCAATTCAAAAAGAACAATTTATTTAAAAGTAATCAGGAAACTGGAATCAATAGTTATTACTGTGAAGAACTTACTAAGTTCAGGTAAGCCACTGAAAAAAAAGTCCTTTCTTCAATAGCAAAGTAAGCCTCGTTCTCCAAAATGGTTTCTGAGATTCATCCAATTCCTAACATCTTCTGATTCTTTAAAACTTGTCTTTTGGGAAACAGAGTAAAACGATGAGAACTATTTTAGAAATTCATTCTGTAAACCATCAATGTTTCCTTACTACTGCACCAGGATTATTATCATGAATAGCAACTCACTTTTATAACTATGAGGGGAATGATATAATATGGCTAAGAAGATATCAATAGGAAACAATAAAAATGATATTATGAAACAATTATATGGAAAATGAGACCTAAATGCAAATCAAAAGTAATTGCTATGATTTTTCACTCTGGTCAAGGGTCAAATTAAAAGTTTGATTGTTGTAGTACCCCAGTGTCCACAATGTCACAACAACCTGCAAATGAGTAAAGGAAAGCCTTTGAGCTTGCTCTGATTCTAACATGAAGAGGCATTTTCTTTTTTATCCTTTTTTTATTTTTTTGAGACAAAATCTAGATCTGCCACCTAGGCTGGAGTGCAGTGGCACCATCTCGACTCACTGCAACCTCTGCTTCCCGGGTTCAAGTGATTCTCCCGCCTCAGCCCCCTGAGTAGCTGGGATTACTGGCATGCACCACTATGTCCAGCAAATTTTTGTATTATTAGTAGAGACAGGGTTTCACCATACTGGCCAGGCTGGTCTCGAAGTCCTGACCTCAGGTGATCTGCCTGCCTCAGCCTCCCAAAGTGCTGGTATTACAGGCGTGAGCCACCACATCCAGCCCATTTTCTTTTATACTATAAGCTTAAATAATAAACGGACAGTGTTTTCATTGTCTAGATTCTTCAGGATGCTGACAAAGACGAAATACAAAGTAAAAAACAGAAACAACAACCTGGAAGCCAGGGTTTTAGGAAAAACTCATTCTCTGCTATAGTAATTGGCTATTTCAGAGGAGGCTTCATCCATACAGGTCTACATTGGCAGATTCTTAGACAGTGCTTTTGAGAACAGGTGTTGTCAACTCCACGTTATAAAATTCATTCATTCAGTCACTGGTACCAGAATGTAAACATCAGCACCCAGAAAACTTCTTAAAACACACCATGTCTTAATCTCTTCCCTGAACTTCAACTGCGAATGCACTAATTCCCAATGCTTGAAGTTATTTAGTGATTCAAATATTTTGCTGGTTTATCAAAAACAGAGGTGTGAGTTAAGTAACTTCAATTGAGAAGACTATTAAAAAAAAAAAAAACAAAAAGAAAACCCCTTTTGATGAAACTGTTAGGCAGAATTCCAGGTATTCAAGACTAGAAAGCAAGTTTTTAAACAGGACCCTATCTTATTTTTAACTGCAAAACAAACAGCTAGAGATAAAGAGCTGGTAGAAAGATACAACTCAAGAGGTCTAAACTGTTCCACGAACTATTTTACAAAAACATCAGAGGCTGGGCGTGGTGGCTCATGCCTGTAATCCCAGCACTTTGGGAGGCCGAGGAGGGTGATCACGAGGTCAGGAGATCGAGACCATCCTGGCTAACACGGTGAAACCCTGTCTCTACTAAAAATACAAAAATTTAGCCAGACATGGTGGCGGGAGCCTGTAGTCCCAGCTACTCGGGAGGCTGAGGCAGAAGAATGGCATGAACCTGGGAGGCGGAGGTTGCAATGAGCAGAAATCGCGCCACTGCACTCCAGCCTGGGTGACAGAGCGAGACTCTGTCTCAAAAGCAAAAAAAAAAATTCAGATAACTAAAAATTCACCTCCACCAAGTTAGAGGATTTATGTAAAGGACTTGAGGGGGCCACAGGTTCTTGGTATGTAGACAAGGTTAATGAAATAACATGTGTAATGATATGGAGCACTAAAACTAATATTGACAAGAATAATGTAACAGACTAAAATTTCCAAGAACAAATAGACTAGATTTAGAAAGGTATTTTATCTAAAGTTTAAACATTTAATTTTCATCTTAAAAAAAATTGCAGAATTCAGGCTGATGGCTTTCCTAGTAGTTCTTGCTTCATTGCAGAATTAAAATCAAACCTTCATTACATCACTTTCCTAAGTTATACAGTTGTTTTATGTATGTGAGTTTTAAGTCTTTTACTACTTCTAATGGATTTTAAATAAATATAAAACATCTTCCAATTTTTGCAACATTGTGGTTGCCATAATTGTTACAGTATCTTAAAAACTGATTTCAAACATTAATACTTTGTCACAAAATGAAAATCATTTCACCTACTCAAAAAACATATTCCAGATTGGGTGTGGTGGCTCATGCCTGTTATTCCAGAGCTTTGGGAGGCTAAGGAGAGAGAATCACCTGAACCCAGGAGTTCAAGACCAAGTGAGACCCCATCTCTACAAAAAATTAAAAACATAAAAATTAGCCAGGCATGATGGTGCACACCTATGGTCCCAGCTACTCTTGGAGGCTGAGGCGAGAGGACTGCTGGAGCCCAGGAGTTGGAGGCCGCAATGAGCTATGATTGTACCACTCCACTCCAGCCTGGGTGACAGAGAGAGACTCTGACTCTAAAATAATAATAATAGTAATAAAAATATATTCCATTTAATAATAGAACATGACAACTGCTTAACAGGAACAAGTGATAAAAATGTAAGTGAATGTACGACAAATTCGTCTGAAGCTCTAAAAATCTATATTTTAATTCATGAGATACAGCAGTAGAGGAAATGCTCTACATCACATTATACAATACACATAATGTTGTATAAAAATACTATGCAAAATGCTGTCATATATACTATGATCTTCATATTTGAAAAATATATCCATAATTATTGCTATTATTCTAACTTGTATCATAATTTATATATCTTGTCTTTTCCTTCCTATTTTTGCAAATATCTCATCTCAATATTTTAAGGTGACAAAACCAGTGTCCAGTACCTTTAAGTGATTTGTGCTGGACCATGTAATAATCAGTAGAAGATCTGGAGCTAGGATTCTGGATTCCTTGCTGGGAGTTCACACATTTTTCTATCTTAAAGAAATCTTACCATCAGAAATGATGGCACATCCAAAGACTTTTAAATTTATTTGAACTAAAATATTTGATAAAACATGAGAAAAGATCATCTGCACCTGGATGGCTTATAATATCTTCAAAATAATTTAGGTCTGATTAAGAACTCTGCTACCTGAATGACAAAATTATACAAAGAGTAACAGGCAGCTTGTCATTTTTGTACAATGTGAGGCCTATTCCTCTGTCTACTGCAAAGGAATCAGACAATCCCTATGAGGTAACAGTGCAGGGCTGTTAAGGAAGAATATGTTCTATAGATTCTTTTAAAGCAGAATGTCAGGCTGGAAGGCACTGGCTATCTTTTTTGAAAAGTATCAGTGTATCTCAGCTACTTTCCCTGGTAACTGTGTTTGCCTTTCCAACACAGTCCATTAATCTATATGTATTCTACTGTCTCAGTACATCCAGTAAAATGCAAATGGATATTCAGCTAGACACATGAGATTCTCATAAGCATAACCATTACAAAACATAATGTCTAGCTGATTGAACGCACACATCATTCAGGAGTTATTATGAAAGGACGTTTATTCACAAAACATGGATTAAACATCTAATACAGACCAGGTACTGTATAGAAGAAGTGCAGAGATGATGATCAGGAGGCCCCCAGGAGCTCCGTCTGGTAGGACAAATCCAGTTCAATAGCCACACTCTGCCATGACAGAGAACTGGAAAAGGGGACACCCCATCCAAGGTCTGCAGGAGGGAGAAAATGGAATACTACTGTCCATATATTCAATCCTGTCCAAAAAGTTGGTGTTAAGAGTCCAGCTTAAAGTTATTTTCCTTTAAAGACAGCTGATAAATTTACAGTATATTTTATCCCTGAATAGTGGTAGAGGACAGTTATATTCCACCAATTACAAATATATTGATGGTCTAAATTTCTAATACCTGAACGTGAATTGACTACACTAAAATATGAAAATAGAATCTATCACTTACATGGTCATGGGAAACGAGGTCTACCTTTGCTAGTATCATGTCTACTCTCCAGAAACCCTGTTTTTTAGGAGGTGAGATCAAGTATGACTAGATGAAACTCTGAGTTATAGACCGCCTTCCAGAATTGCCACCTCCAGTGGCAATGGTGCTGAGACTGTATATTTCACAATGTAAATTCTCAACTGGGCTGGAGCTACACCTCCTCCTCACATTCCTACCTTCACACTTGATGATATGTAGTGAGCAGATTTTCTCCCTAACACACAAAAGTCTGACAAAAGTTGAGGGGTCTCTAACAGGTGAGGGGTAGGATAAACCATGAAACACAGTAGTATCAGGTACTTTCACGGATGAGCGCCAAGGTAGCCCTGGGGCAGCAAGTCAAACATGCCCCAGGTGAAGTGATTCCGTACCCCAAGGCTGAGGAATGGCCACACTCTGAGTTGTGCAGTCTTCCTAAACAGCACATGAAGGGGATTCAAAAAGATGTGTTGAGTAACTCCTAGGCTGCAATAAAAATGATTTCTGCTTTCAACTTTGATAAAATCATATAAAAAGCTATGTTAACAACAAAAAAAAGTACGTTTCGTTGATTTAGACTCTAAAGAAACAAAACATTTACATCCTATGTGACCAGAGAACTAAGCAGGTCTTTAAGTCACGATTATTCCAGAGTGTACAGCTGGCAAATTATTTTAAGTTTTATTGATATTTTTTGTCTTTATTACATTGAGAATGAGAGCGAAATGCTTGTGATTTTCACAGTATTTGATCCCCAGGGCATCTATATCATGATGAATACGGTTTCTTATTGCATTGGTGGGACTGTCATATACCATCTCTGAAATGACTCGTTTTAGATTCGGTGTTTTGTTATTTGCTCACTAAAGAAAATCACTGTCGATGATTTTTAAGTTAAAAAGGAAATCCAACCTAAGGAACTCAGAGGAACACTGACAAGGGGAAACAGGACAAAAAACTTATTAGCCAGACAAAGTTCCAGTGACCTCCCTTGGTATCCTGCAGTGAAGGAATTTTTCCAATGTTAAGCTTATTGCCATCCAAGGAGATGGCAGTGAATTCAGGCCACTGTGTGGACTCTGAAGTGCATGCAAGTCATTGGAGTTCTGGGCTCCAGTAATTCACAGAAAGGACCAAAAGCAAGCAAACAGAAGGCATGCTCGAGGAACCTTAGCACAAGAAAGCCATCCTTTGTTTGACTAGAACTCATTTTACAGATTCCAACAGAGTTCAAAATAAAGAAACTCAAGGAGTAGGAAATTAAGTCTACATAAAAGACACCTTGAATTTCCTGAATGTAAAATCCCATAGAATCAAATTGTGCCTGTTACCCTATACCACCTACCAGTTTCTATTGTCACCTGCATTACCTCATCCTCATATGATTTATGGGATGCCCAAAATTAAGAAAATAGCAATTTGTTGGTTTCAAACATCCACATATTTTGATTTTTTGTTTTGTTTTGTTTTTTTAGATGAAGTCTTACTCTGTCATCTAGGCTGGTGTGCAATGGTGCAATCTTGGCTCACTGCAACCTCCACCTCCCAGGTTCAAGTGATTCTCCTGCCTTAGCCTCCCAAGTAGCTGGGATTACAGGCACCCACCACTATGCCCAGCTATTTTTTTGTATTTTTAGTAGAGACAAGGTTTCACCATGTTGGCCAGGCTGGCCTCAAACTTCTGACCTCGTGATTCGCCTGCCTCAGCCACCCAAAGTGCTGGGATTACAGGTGTGAGCCACCATGCCTGGCCCATTTTGATATTTTAATGATACTCAGTGAAGACCTTGGCTATCAGTTCAATAATTAAAACAATATGGGGGGAAAAAGGTAAAAATAACTAAAACTTACTAAGTTACTCATTCAACACATATGTATTTCTTGAGTGCTTCCTGCATGTCGGGCACTGGGCTTAAGTGACTGGGATAAAATAACGTATGAAAAGCAGTCCAGTGGCCTAGATAAGGGGACTGGAGACCAATACATAACTCTCATAAGGGTTCTGAGAAGAGCAAGTATTTTTATGAGTTTGGTAGGTTGCAGGAGTATCTATCTAACCTTGAAGTGTCATATTAAGGAAGGATGGACACAGAGACTTGACTTCTAAGCTGAGTCCAGAAACGGGAGGAGCTGCTGTGTCTGGAATGGGGAAGGTGAGACAGCCAAGAGCAGAGGTAAGAACAAGAGCTGGCACATAATTCAACTGATGGAAATCTACAGTTTAAGGGACAGGCTGGGGAAAAAGTATGTTAGAGAGATAGAGAGTTGCCAGATTACATGGGGAACAGATGCATTTATGTAATTCCTAGGGAAACAGGTAGGTTAGAGAGAAGTTGCAATGATGAAAGGAGCATTACAAGAAGGAACCATCATAGACTACTGAAAATTCATTAGTTAAAAACTTATTAAGCATTTAGAAAGATAATTTCTTTTCGTATGTTCAGTAAGTGAAACAATCATACTTTTAGAGTTCAGGTATTCTTTCAGTTTATCTGCTCTATAATTTATTCTCTATAGTACTATTGATTATTACAGTTTTATGGTTACTGTAGTTAATTTTTTAGTTTGTTAGACCAAGGTTAGGAGTTTGATTTTCATGGAAGCTCCATAGCTTCAATTTCTTTCATGGTCATAGACTGAACTCTTAACACAAGACATAAAAATACATGGCTTTTGTCAAAGTATACCTTGAGAAAGAATGCTGATAGAACAGTATAAATCAAACGTTAAATCACTGATGAAAAATCTCATTGTTAACTTGACCAGCAATCTCATCTTTGTCAAGGAAAGGTGGGTAACAAATAAGTAGTTATAAAAATAATCGTATCAACTTATAAATGGGTTAGGTACCAAAGTCACATTTGTAAATAAGTTGTCTTCAACAGAAACAACTGCCCCAGAAGCAAAGTTAGCCTTGGTAGTTTGGTTCCAACAACATTAAACTTGGTACCCAACATCAACCTTCAGTACACAACACAAATGATTTCTCTTCTTATTGATGGTTTCCAACACCCCAAAGTAAAACTAGTTCCTCCAGCCATGGCATTTAACACACCATAAGAATGTTTACATGCCATGTCCCTACATGTGGCAAGTACTATTCTGTATACTATTTGTATACCAGAAGGGGATAGGTTGTCCTTTGAGCATGCAACTTAAAAGGATCTTCTGGCTTAACAGGAATCCAATAATCCACAAGCCAAAAATGAACAAAAATATAGCCCTCGCATCTTCAAAGTCGTTTAAGGAGAAAAAAGTTGGGGAAAAAAAATCCATTTAGTAAAGATCTAACTGACAGGCTTGCCAGAGCATAAGAACTCTGTGAAGAAAGCCTGTGTTGCCACTAGTTAGATAGAGCAGGCATGTAGGATCTACAACAAAGCAAAAGGTAAGCCTTCCCTAACGCAGGCAGGTAGATCACCCTTTATTTACTACTAATAATCACTTGCCTATCACATGTGCAGCAGGCTCACGTCTAAGCCCTTTCTATGTGTTCTCTCATTTTAGTATCACAACATCCCAACTAGGTCGTTGATTCTATTATCCCTTTTTTCCAGAAAAAGACAATTCTGAACCCAGGAACTCATTCTCTAGAGTCTGCTCTCTTAACTGTCACAATAGGTAAAGAATGGATTACTAAGAAAAAAAACAGCTGGAAATGAGTTTTTATATTGTATTCCAAAAAGCCAAAAGAAATCTCATCAAAGATGATATCCTAAGTAAATTTAGCAAGGAAAAGCTATCAATATGTCTCTACTATTTTAGAGACAGAATAGCTAATAGGTAAGGATACGGACCCGGAAGCCTGGCTGCTTAGGTTTGAATCTCAACTCTGTCCCTTATTACTGTGCCTTTGAGTGAGGCATTTAACCTCTCGGGATTTCAGTTTCCTCCTTTGTAAAGTACGTTGTCTCTAAATGAGTGTTCGGCACATATTAGGTTGGTGCAAAACTAATGTTCTTTTTACCATTATTTTCAATGTCAAAAAACACAATTACTTTTGCACCAATCTATAGAAAGTGCTCTGTAGGTATTTGTACTGTGTTTTGGACTGAATTGTGTTCCTCAAAATTCAGTGTTGAAGCCCTAATGTATATCTAGAGATAGGCCCTTGAGGGAGGTAATTAAGATTAAATGAAGTAATATGGGTGGGGCCCAAATCCTGTAAGATTGGTCCCCTTAGAAGAAAAGAACTGACTCTAAAGATCTCTCTTTCCATACCTGCACAGAGAACAGGCCACATAAGGACACAGCAAGATGACTGCTGTCTATAAGCCAGAAAAAGAGGCATTACTAACAACTGTTCCTGACTAATATACACTGATTATGATTATACCTGGTTCCCTCCACTTGGGTCAGTTTTGATCATTCTATAACATCACCACCATGTTCTAAACTTCATTGTCTCCCTTGCATGAGGAGCTCAGATATGAAATCATTGAAAGACAAATCAAGTTGCCTAGTCAGTTGAAATTCTTCCAGTGACAAAGCAGCTTAGCAGGAAAAGTAGAGTTTATGGCACACACAACTTCCTGTTGAATTCAAATTCCTGCTGAAAATACAACAGGTAGATAGAACAGAAATTTTCAAGGAATAAGCACTGTTTTGAAAGTGATAAAGAATAATAGATCTGGAAAACTCACTCTCCTTGTCAGAAAACCCACTTTCTGGTCAGAAATTTGAACTAAACAGCATTTTATGTGGCTCCAATTATCATTAATAACCAACGGTATGGAAATAAAAAATTAAAACACTGTATTAGAAACAGCCATACTTAACCAAGTAAGAAAACTGTAAGAGATAAATAATACATTGCCTATTTGAAAAAGATATGGTGAAAATATACGTTTTTACAAAAATATAAGAAATAGCTTTAGTTGCACTGAATTTCATTTTTATATAGCTGGTTTTTAATGTCTTACAAATGGATGGATGACATACTTTATTCAAGCAGACAACAAGGAGTGTCTTAATACACAGATGTATCTATGTATATATTTATACATTTTATATATTATGACATATATGTAGTACATATATGTAGTAATCATGTATGTAATCATATACTACATATATGATTACATACTATATAACATGAACATACCATATTATATATGTAATGCGTATTCTACATATACAATACATATGTGTAATGTGTATATATTACACACAATACATATATGTGACATGAATATGTAGCATGTGTGATACATATATGTGATGGTACACATTATATAACATATATAATACATACACGATATAGTAAGCAAACAGTATCATTTTAACAAGGAATGAAACTCATAAGTGAATTACTGATATAAAAAACATTCTCTCATGCATATGCAGTGTGGCAGACAGTTATTTCAGAGACAAAGGAAAAGTCACAGCTGTAGCATGCCAGAGAACCAGAAGATTCTTGGATAATTAGGCTGATCAGCATTCTGGCATAAGGAAACCAGTGACATTACACTCTCCATACCAGAGTATAATACGCTCTCGACTCACAAAATCTGTAACTTTTGTTGTTTTAAATAAGAGATTTAATTTTCACTGTTTCTCATCAAGTAAACTTCTAACATCATTATTAGCTTGAAAACTTGTAGAGTAAAAAAGAACAGGATAACTATTAAGAGAAGAGTCTGATAATAAAACCTGAAAAAACTATTAGCACATAATAACAGATCTGAAATGGCACAATTTGTAATGCCACAATAACAACAAATAAACAGCTTGTTAAGCACTTTGTTTCAGCAGAGCAAAATCATACAAAAAATATATATATTAAGACGCAAAGAGCATATATGATGTTCTGGTTAGGTATGTCCATTATGCATACCTACTGGACTTAGTTACTACAGGTTAGAAACCTTTTAAAAAGCATCCTTTTCAAACCAATAAATCATTAATATCTGTAGCTACTCATACTTCTATCAAAAACAAATTATACTTCAGTGTTTTTAGTAGAATCTGAACAATGGAAAGCAATTATTGCCATTCTTGTACATCAAATAAGTTGACAATTGAATCCTTATTGCCAAAATCTTTAATTTGTGTTTTGATATGAAAAGTAAACATCAACATTAAAGCTAGTTTTATTCTGTGATACAGTCAATTGCGGAAATAGACTGCTTTATGAATTAAGCTTACGCAGTATAAAGACAAAATGATTAAAATCAAGTACAGATGTTTACATGTATACTTTTATTAAAACATCTTTTGAAAAACAGAATTAAGTTGAAACTTAAAGTTTTTTTGTACCAATATTATGATACTTTGCTTATATTATCTGTAAATGTACATGAAAGTCATTAATTTGCTCAAGAAATTCCCAAGAATCTAGCATTGAGCTAAAAGGTAGATTAAAACTTTGGTCACTACACTCTCCTTGAAAGGAAACATGCACAACAGAGGAAAGAGGGATGCAGCTCATGATCTATAAGTAAGCTGTTCACATGTTGTAACATGGAAGTAAATCATTATCATTTACTGAAATGATAATGGTAGGCTGAAATCCACCCTACCAATGAGAGTGGAAAACCCTCTTTAAGCACTGCCTCCTCCAAAAGGGACTTCACCTGTTCTCTGAATGATGTGATATGCAAAGCACTGTACAAAATATGACAGATTTCCATTTTCCATATTGATGGTCACCCCCATTCAGACTGCAATCCTCGCTGAGCTTCACATATGACATATCTTTTTTTTTTTTTTTTCTTTCTCTTTCTGGCTCAGATGGAACTTCTCAGAATTGAAAAAAGGAAAAGGACATGTTCTTTTGTTCTCATCTTTAAAGAAATATGGCTTCAAGAATCCACCAGTGATACTTCACATTGTCAATATGGGTCTCTATAACTGCAGGGATATGTATATGCCCCCCAATGCTTCTGTTTTTCCACTCAGATATGCAGCTTCTATGCACTCTAAGATCACTGTACCAAATGGCAGTCTTAAGAATTACCCTAGACTTGGATTAAAATCATTCTAAACATTCTTGGGGAAAAAGAGATTGTGAGAAAGCTTCATAACAAATACACAGAACCGGTGTGGGGGAAATATAGTCAGAAATATTCTATAGAACACATTTCTGTTATTTATAAATTATTTAGAACACACTTCTATTATGTATAAATTATTTAAAAATCTGTTTCATGCAGGCTTTCCTTTCTTTCTAGATGATAACCAATTATTTGCCCATAACTATCAAAGGCCAAAATGCTTTAAAACCAAATTCTATAATTTTAGATAATAACTAGTACTGCTAAGGTTTCTATAGTTACCCAGGAAAGGGTCATGACTGTCTGAAACACATACATTCTCTCTGATAATTAACCACATCATGATAGACTGACAACACTTAATGATTAATTAGGCTAAGAACTCAAATCCTTAGCAGGAGGTAAAAGCACAGAATTTCATAATGTACTGAACACCTCCCAGAGAGACATGGAATACAAATAAAGCTAAATTTTAAAATGCAGGTTTGCAAATTCAGTTTTACTAATATAAATGTCTCCTTGGGAGTCTCACAGCAGAGAAAATTAGGAATTCTCTGCTTGCCAAATAACAGCCATACAATCACAATGAAGCCTTCACAAAACAGCTCAACCCAATTCATTCAATGCTGCCTTTTACATAAAATGCACCATTTTCCTCTCTACCATTCAATGAAATGCAGTTTAGAGTCTCTTACAGAGTAAGCTGGATTAGTCATCTGCATACTAGACCTGACTTTGCTTAGAATTTTACAGTTTACAAAACATTTTTGCAAAAACACTTTATGATTTCTAATCTCAACAGGCAAGTGTCTGAGCCCAGGTTTTGGAGTGGGACCTGTCCTCGAATACCATCCGCTCTACCACTTACTAGCCTCACAACCCTGGGCTTCCTTAAGGAGGCATTTGATTGTAATGATGCAGCCCTGGTTATTTAATACAGTGGTTGGTAGGAAACAACAAAAGGCAAAGATTACCAGCCATGTTATTATCAGACACGTCTTCAGTTCTCTAGAGTTTCTGAACTTTACTTTTCTATCAGATCATCAGAATGTTCCATGTTTCACTGCATTATTCTGGTCCTCAGAAAAATAGCCAAGTAAAACATGACTTGCCATTATGTCACCTGTTAAGAGACATAAGCAATGGCCAGTGAGTAGACAGCTCACTAAATACTCCTAATGACCCCTATATGACCAATACATATCAGTTCTGTTAAAGCCACTATTCATTTGCCCCAAATAAGTTTATCAACCAGCTGCTATGTATCAGACACTGCACTGAGGACTTTGCAATTTTAAAAATATAGAACACAATCCCTGTTCGCATGGAGCCTAATTTGCTAAACAAATAATTATATAGAGAAGGTAAAGTATGGAAGAAAATGGGCAAGACTGGTCCAGGGGATGATGGCATCTCCGAGGAAAAATAATTTATCAGAAACCTGAAGGGGAGAAGAAGTTGATCCCATGAAGAGGACAGGTTAAAGCATCTCCAGCAGGGAAAAGAAGTGCAGATGTTGCAAGACTGAAAAGAGCTGGACACCTAGAAAGATGAATGCAACTGCTAGAGCCTCATGTACACATAATAAAATGGTTTGAGATGATGCTGAGGAGGCAGGCAGTGCCCAAAGTATAAAGTTTTGTAGGCCATGGTAAAGATTTTGATCTTCATCTTAAGAGCAATAAAAACTCACGACAGAATATTTAGTAGGAGAGTAACATGATCAGACGTGCACATAGGATAACTGGCATGGTCATAGGAGAATGCATGGGAAGGGGAAATAGCAGGTGCCAGGACATCAATTAAAAGGACATTGCAGAAGTCCAGGCAGGAGATGGCAGCTCGGACTAGCATGATGGCAGTGAAGTCAGTAAGGAAGATTCACTATATATTTTATAACGACCATCAACAGGACTTAGCAGTGAACTACTGGTGGGTGATGAGAGAGTGGAATATGCGAGAGCTAGTTCTGGTTTTATGAAGTCACTTACTTCCTTAACCACACGAGAAATTTCAGAGCCATCCAACACTGCATTTTACACTACTGGCAAAATCTAAACACTCTACCTGAAATTATTTCTCAGGTACATTTACCACCCCTCTGCATTTTTCATGTCACTGCCTTGGTTAGGGTCTTTATTTGCACTTATCCTAAATGTTGTTCATTTCTACAAACTCTCTCAATTCCAATTTAATCTCTGCCTTTCAGCCAGTGTCATTTTTTCTTCTAAAATATAAAACTACGTTATCTCACTGCTTCAAAATATTCAATGGCTCCCAATTATCAGCAGACTAAATGATCACATGATAACATCCAAGTTGGCAAGAAATAATTTGCAAAACTGAATTTCAATAAGACTACAAAGAAGCAGAATATAGAATAGGATGACAATCTTTTTTTTTTTTTTTTTTTGTTGATACAGGGTGTGTTAGCCCATTCTCACACTGCTATAAAGACACTACCCAAGACTGGATAATTTATAAACAAAGGAGGTTTAACTGACTCTCAGTTCCACATGGCTGGGGAGGCCTCAGGAAACTTACAACATGGCTGAAGGGGAAGCAGGCACCCTCTTCACAAGGCAGCAGGAGAGTGTGTGAGTGTGTGAAGGAGAAACTGTCAAACACTATAAAACCATCAGAACTCATGAAACTCACTATCATATGAACAGAATGGGGGAAACACCCCCTTGATCCAATCACCTCCCTCTCTCGACATGTGGGGATTACAGGTCCCTCCCTCGACGTGTGGGGGTTACAATTCAAGATGAGATCTGGGTAGGGACACAGAGCCAAAGCATATCACAGGGCCTCACTTAGTCACCCAGGCTGGAGTATGGTGGTGCGATCATGGCTCACTGCAGCTTTGACCTCCCAGGCTCAAGCGATCCTCCCACTTCAGCTGCCCAAGTAGCTGGGACCACAAGCATGCACCACAACTCCTGGCTAATTTTTAAAATTTTTAGAGACAGGGTCTCACTATGTTGCTGAAGCCAGTCTCTAAGCCTGGATTCAAGTGATCCTCCTGCCCCAGCCTCCCAAGTACTGGGATTACAGGCATGTGCCACTATGCCTGGAAGGATGATGATCTAGAAGTAGAGAATAACACATGGTCTTAGCCACCTTCTTTGAAATTCATATAAACCTTATGTTTCATTACTTTCTCTCTCTGCCTCCTTGACCCCCACAGCCCCAACATAACACAGCAAAGTAGTGTAGCAGAAAGATTATTGGCCTGAAATCAGGAGGACTGGGTGCTAGCCATATGGTACAATACTTTTAAATGTTCAGTACTTTTAAATGAGTTCTAGCTCCAGGGAAGAAAAAATGATCGGTCTACTCCTATTTCTGATTTGTAACCATCAAAGTTATTTGGTCCCTACTGGGTAAACTGATAATGTTCTGTGCAACTTATTCAAAGTTGTTTTTTCTGGACTTTAATTCTTAGACTTCGCCAATCTGAAAGTGAACTTTATCTACAACAGGAATGAACATACCATTAGGTTTATTTATCATCTCCACTAAGCAAAGCTGCTGCCAAGGATACACCATGCAATGTTCAGATGTAATCCTTTGGCTTCCTTCTTGTTCTCACAGAGGCATTGCTATCTACTCACTTCTGTTTTCTGTATCACATACACATTCCTACTTTACCCACCCCCATTATGTATGCCATCCTCTCCTTGCAGTCTCTGGACCATGGCCCAAGCATAATTAAATATTAACATAACCCTCCTCTCCTGGGCTTAGAATTTATTCCCTTCAGTGAAGGTAAGAGAAGAGGCATCATTTTTCTTGAAAGCATACCCCCAAATATCTGAATTCCTCTGGTTCAACTTAGATTCCTACCAGACCCCAGGTAATAGTTAGCAAACTGCCCACTTCCCTAACCCTAACTATGGAATGGTAGGCAACTTTTATTATACAAAGGCAAAGTTTTACAATTATGTCATGTCTAGGGGAAAAAAGGAATATGCTGGGAAAGGGAGTCATAAATATCACACACAATTCTGCTTTTGAGAAATGGCCACTTGCCTACTTAAGAACTAACTAATACAATAAAATACCGCATCTGGCAGCCAGACTACCACAGAATGATGAAGATGTTCCATCACTAATAATCTATTCTGTGCTCATACAGGTAACTTAAAGAGGAAATTATTCTATTACCTCACCTCTGAGGCCAAAGAGTTCATCCAGAATCTATTTTCAATAAATCATCTCCATATTAAAAATCTTAATTAATGCTTGTCATCCCATCAAACCACACTTGTAAACTCTCAAGGCTTTCAACTCCCCTTGTAACTCACTCAGGTTAGTCCCAAAGCTAGCAAACATATCAACAGCTGTAATTGCTATCTGTAGAGTACTATCTCAGCATTTCAGCAAAATTTCTCAAGAGATTGTGTCATTCAATAATATTCCTTACAGAAAAGGTCAAATAAGAAGAAAACTGTATGTTAGGAGATTATCAGACCACGTATTTAGTTACTGGAAGATTTTTTTTTCTAGCTAACAAAGCCACATAAATTCCAGAATTTCTGCTGACCAAACAAGTGGGAAAAAAGCAAATTTCTATTAGAAGAGTTAAATATGACAATGCTGCTTCTTGCTCCAGCATGCAGGCTTCTGGGAAATATGCTGTCATAAGACTTCTCCCAAGAGAAGTGGAGAAACCTGCAAGCCAGAAAGATTTTTAAATAGAAAAAATTAGCCTCACTAATTTAACCATGGTGTTTATTTGATTCCTCTCCTCAGATGACAGGGAGCTAACAGAGTCTACACATTGAGGGCACCTGCCAGAAACCGAAGCCCTAAGAAATAACTAGAAGAGACAGCCAAGGAAGCCGAATTACTTGCTATTTGGGACTTTAAAATGGGGAGGTAAACAAAGAGGATTACACCCTTTAGTAGACTCAGAAGGCACCACTATTATGATAGAGAAAATGGGATCATCATTAAGAACCTCAGCCAAGTTATGGAGGTTTCCTTGTGTAGAGATCCTGGGTTTGAGAATTAGGAGTTCCTGAATTCCAATCCAGGCTCCTCCAGCTCCATTTACATGAAGAAGCTTAAATCTCATTTCCTCAACTCAAAATAGAATTAAGAAGATTCACTTTATAAAGTGTTTTGGGGATTAAAAGAGATAACATTTTGTTAAGTCTTAGGATGGTTTCTGTCACCTGACCATTCAATTATTATCACTATCATTATTATTCGCTAGATCCATGATGATCAATATTTAATATAACAGACTTCACTGAAAAGAGGAAATTTTATAAAACTGCCCAAGATTAGTGATTAAATTTCTGATAACTACAACATATTTTTATGCAGTACACTTAATTTCCTGATTGCTCATATATTGTATCTTTTGTTACCTGTATTTACGAACTAAGTTACTTTAATCCCTGGATTTTTAAGTTACCCAACAAAATCATCCTCCATAAACAAAATCAGGAAGATTTGAGAACCTCAGGCTTGTGGAAATCCATACATTCGGGTAACAGCTATTTGTGTTAAGAATAAGAAAAGAAATTACCCATTCTGAGGATGTACATTGGCATTTTTAGGCATATAGAGAACATTCAGTGAAATACTTCTTCCCAAAATACTGTCATAAATGGAAAGAGTTGCTGATCTGTGAAAGCACTGAGAAATGCCATGATTTCTTACTGGAAGGATTCAGCACACTTTTTTGCCCTTACTCCCAAGTGTGAATAACTGAAGAGTAATACTGAAATAGACCCAAGAAGACAGAAAGCATACTGAGCAAATTCTGGCTATGGGTAACTTCTTAGAAATACAGACCATAATAAAACCATAAAATTTTCATAGTAGGGCTTATACAAAGGTATTCTTACTATGTTCTGGGTTATAAATCAAAGTGTATTTTCCTAAAAGATGATTCCAATCATATTTGATGAGAAGAGCAATAAAAAAGTAAGTTAGTAGCACAAGTGGGAGAGAAGCTTACATTAGGGACAGGTAGGTGTTTGTCCCTAATGTTATCCACAAATACAGATAAAAAAGTGTCATACAATACATGAGCAATCAGAAGGGCCTAAAATAATTCAAAATAACCAGCATTTGCTGAGTCCAGACTGCCTCCCCACATTATATCCCAAACCTGCTCCCGGTCATCTATTTGAAAATGTGATTTCTATACCTGTTCAGGCTTAGTTCTTTGAATTTTCATTTTTTAAACAATTACATGGACTATTATATGAAAAAATTAAGTCCTGAGAATTCCAAGGACAAAATACAAAGTTCCCGTCCCCACAGAGCTTGTATTCTCATGGAAGGAAGACAATAAACAAATATATAAAGTTAGGGAGTTAATAAGTGCTAATGAAGAAAAACAAAACAGCGTAATAGATACAGAAGAAGGAAGGTGCTATTTGAGACAGGGTCATTGAGGGACGGCCTCTCTGACAACATGGCATCCAAGCAGAAATCAAGATGAGTCCAGGCAGACTTGGAATATCGGCAAGAGCTTTGCAGGCAGAGGAACAGAGGGACAAAAACTCCTATTGGGGAAACTACAAGTTGAAAGCACAGCACTGAAGCTAATATGGCCAGAGTCAAGGAAGGTAGTGAAAAGAAGTGAACAATGAGGCCAGGAATAGGCAGGGTCTACACCCATGACAAGCACTCTGAATTCTACTCTAAGTGAGATCGAAAATCATTCAATGGTTCTGAACAAAATGTAGCATAATCTGATTTATATATTCTAAAGGGTCATTCTAACAGGGATGAGAGCGGGGTACGCGGAAGAGAAGAGGAAGTCGGGGTGAAAGGAGATCAGAGAGGTTAGGAGGTTACTGCACTGGTCCAAAACGATAATGCTGGCTTCAATGACTGTCCAAGGCAATAGCAGACATTGCAAGAAATGCCTGTCTTATGGATATATTTAAAAGTAAAGCAAAAAGTTATCTTTTATCAGTTTGTTAAATACTTCAAATGATTATTGTTAAATATATTATTCATAAATCTACCTATATCAATTATACAAAATTCTCCCAGATATAAAAGGGGAATTATCTTAACATTGATATATATGTAAACTCAAAACAATAAAATCAACTTCTTTCATAAAGCAGCCAAGGTGAGGGAGAAAATTTATAAAGAACAGGAGTTGGGGCTTGGAACAGATAAAATTTAAAATTATATTTCTTCAAAACTGCCCTAACCACTCTAGTTAGCATACACTCATTCATTTATTGCAACATTTCTTAGAGATAGCTGTAACCTGTTGTTTTATATAAATCATACAAAATACAATCATTTTCCATTTGTTGCATTTCAATGGGAATAGTCATAAATTTACCATTCACATCTTTTACAAAACTCAACATTACTGTAATTTTATGGAGGAACTGAAGTTTCTGTAATGTACATTTAATTTTTCTATTATTTATCCTAAATCATATCTGTCACTGCTTCCTTTAAAATGTGCTTGATAACTGTTCCCTTACAAAAATGCAAAATATAAACTGTGTTCTACTTTCTTTACATTAAACTTGAATTGTTGCTGAGGACTCAAACCACCTGAAAAAATAAAATGCAATATATTTGATTAAAACCATAGGCCCTACAACCACAAATAGTTAATTACAGTTCAGGATCCTAAAGTATTGGGATCAATTGCAGTTGTACTTGTCTATGAATTAGACCTTTTTCCAAACACTGACTTTCCTTCTCTGCTAGGACTAAGCAAATAACAGTAAATTGGTTACTGTGGTTACAATGCTTCATCTCCAGAACAAGAAAACCTTAACTCTTTCAGGACTGACTCTCCTAAAGAAGGGAAATAACATGTTATGTCTTCTGCCTTGTGAAATGTTTATATATGAGTAAACATCTCATTTGGTTAAATTCAAAACTAAGTTATACATAAATAATACTATTAATAACTACTGTTGTAAGCAATACTAATTCCAAGGCTTATTTAGAAATTGCCTAATCTCCATATTCAAAATGAACTTCTTAGGAAGAAAGTCACTTTTACCAATTGCTTTGTTCATGCAAAGTCAAGGTAAAATAAGCATATATTGTTAAAAGGAAGCCTAAGGATTTGAAACTATTCAAGTTACTTTATAAAATCAAATACAGAAAAAGACTATTGCATACAATTTCTTTTGTCTTTCCAGTATATTAAAATTACAGGTCTTGCACAACGAGCACATACCATCATATGCAGTCAATAGATTTTTAAAGTCTCCCTCTAAAAGTCATGCACATAAAGTACTGCCATTCTTATACACAAGCATCAATGACATAAAAAAGCAACGAAGTATAATAATAAAATCCATAGCTGTGAATGGATGTATTTGTAAAGACATAGGAAAAAGTGTCTCTTTAAATCAAAAACAGCAACTTTTTTTTTAAATTTTCACTGTATTTTAGATTCAGGGGGTACAGTGCAGGTTTGTTATATGAGTATTGCATGATGCTGACGTTTGGGCTTCTATTGATCCCATCACCCAGGTAGTGAGCGTAGAACCCAACAGGTAGTTTTTCAACCCTTGCCCCCTCCTTCCTTGCACTAGTACTCCTTAGTGTCTATTGTTACCATCTTTATGTCCATGAAACAGCAATTTTAAATGGTGCTATGACAAACTAGAATTAACCATTAAAACATAGTGTTCTCAGTACAATTTTCTTATTCTCAAAGGACCAAGGCTCCCTGAAAGCAAAGCTGGCAAATCCATCTCTGGGTGCCCGTGGGCACCACACCTCATCAGCTTGGGTGCAGATAATTCACAGATACTATGGGAGTGCTACCCAACACATGCTCACACACATACTCCAACTGAGGAACTCAAGACAAAAGGCAAAAAATGGAACCCATTTTGAAATGGAAGAAGAAAAAAATCTATAAATTACTGTAATTACTTTAATAGCCATTTCAGAAAGGATACTAACAAAGGCCTGGTTTCCTCATGCATGCACACATGCCTGCTCTGATCTTTAAGAGGGCCTAGGCTATTCTTATCTACAATTCTTACCTAACACCAGCGATTTGCTAAACAATGAGCCTAATTTATATCATTTCAATTCTGCTCTGATTGAACCTTTTTCCTTCTCCCAAGAGAAACAAGACAATCTGCAAGTTATTTGTTAGGAAAAGCAGAGCCCAGGCTGCTGTTTGCCAAAATTGCACAAGAGATTAAAAATGTTCTAAACATATCTTGGTCAATGCCAAAACAACTCAGAGACTCCTGATAGGGAAATAAGTGTCTGTCAGGTGTTACTTCAGGTGGAAGGTGGGAGAAGGGTAAGTAGAGGGTGGGGGGTAAGCTGGTTCTAGAAGAGCCAGGGGATGTCAGTGGGTATGAGTAGTGGATCTTTTCCTACAAAGGAGGAGGGAATTACAAATCTTGCACAAACCTCTCCAAATACTGCATGCATGCATCGCAGATCTGCCAAAAATATTTGTTGACTGATCATTTTTGCAGTTTAACCTGATATAAAATATCCTGATATAAAATAACCTGATATAAAATATAAAAATATACAGAATTGTACACTCTAAGAATTTTGCAACATTATTTTCAAAATACAAGCAACAGCAGAGAGCAGAATACTCCAGTCCAGAGCTTACTACAGAAATATTACCATTATTTCTAAACCAAATCTGAATAATATTTTACCCCAATCCATTCCTCATTATAATCTCTAATGTTTGCTTCTGGTTTTTTGTTTTGTTTTGTTTTGTTTTACAAAAGGGCATATTTCAACTTCATAAGATTTAGAAAAATTACTTAGCAGAGCATAACAAAGTTAGTTTGCTTATTATTTCCTCAAATTTTTTTTTAGTTCCTCTGGTTTTTATCTGTAATGGCACTGATGTCTGCATTTCATTTTTATAAGGATATATATGAACTCAAAATTTCACCAATATACCAGCTATTCTGTCTTAGATTTGTCAAGGAAATCAAAATTTTGACTGTGAATGTAATATGAAATAGGTATAGAAATAGTACATTAAGAGTATAGTACACTAATATTTTTAGCAATGTAATTTAGAAAAAAATATAAAGGAACTTATAACAGACTTCAAGCTAATGACAATACTTACCTTGGGTGGTGGGCAAAAGTAGAGAAAGTGGATTCCAAAGGACTTTTACTTTTTATAATATGTACCCCAATAATATTTGAATTGTCTACAATGGGTAGTTACTGTTTTTATAATCAGAATATTAAATATTTTTAAAGCAGATAAGTACTGACATGTATTTTAAACACAAAAGTATTAAGTACTACTTAACATTAAAAACAGTGAGACTTGGAAGAAAGTTTCTAGGTGTTGTTGGGTATTGACCAAATAAAGTAGAAGAACTTTCACCTCTGTTTCATTGTTCTAACAATACTACAAGATAGCTTTCACTGGCAATAATATAAAACAAAATATATAGAATTGCCTTAGAAGTGGAAACATAATACAAATTCAAATATCAAGTTTGGGAAGAAAGACAATCACAAATAAGCTAGCATTGAAAGTAAAATTTTAAAATTAATTTTCTTTCAAAACATGCCAAGTAACACAGGAAACCATTACTATTAACTGCTTCCTTCATAACGATTTGTGGGCTATACTAACTGCACTAGCTAGACAAGCTCAATGGGCTCTAAATTGCTGAAATTACACTTGGTTTCATACTCCAGCACATCAAGTACCACTAAATATTTCAACTGTCCTTGTCAGGCATCTTCTAAGGCAAGGCCCACAGGTGCTAGGAAGATTCAGGGCCATTTCCTCCATTATTAGTTTGTAGCCTAAAGGCATCTGACAAATGTTCTACTTCCATTTCCCATAGTCCCTTAAACAAAAGAAAATTAAATGGTGCTTCTTTCAGGCTGAATTTTTTTTTTATTGCATAGCAATAGGAGAGAAGAATGACAGAAACCAAAATATGCTGTTTTGAGGAAATAATATTATAAAAGACTTGAAATTATTAATGCCTCAGACCATTTGGAAGAAACTCAAATAACACAATTTTCTCATTTCGCAATCAGGAAATATGGATCTAGAAGAATCACGGTCACACAGCTGACAAGAGCCTAGGTTAAGATCAGAACCCAGTTTCTTCAATCTAAGGAACACCACCTCTTCCACTGATCTTCCTGCAGCAAGAAGATTCAGCAGAAAAATGGTTCTCCAATTTTAGACAGCATAAGAACGCCCTGCAAGACTTGTTAAAACTCACACTGTGGGTCTCCATCCCCAGGCTTTTTGATTCAGCAGGTCTTGGATGGGGCTAAGTATTTTTCAAACAACTTCTCAGGTGATACCGATGTTGATCTGGGAACCACACTTTGAGAACTTCTGCAGTCACCATCTGCCCAGTGAAACAAATGTACTGACCTCTGTTTTATCCTGCAGTCAAGCCAGCTAAATACTGCAAGATAGGTTCTTCCCTCAGTTAACCAAAACCCGTTTTGCTTATTTAAAAAATATCCTGGTAAATCTCCATTTAACTATTTTCTCTGAGAGTTAAATGATCCAGATGACCTTTAAATTTGTTCCTTCCCTTCTCTAAAGTCTCACTGGAATATTAACCAGAATTACAAAAAAAATCCATCAGTCCTTCCTAGATTGATTTAAACAAAACTCTGTCAAAAACTCACATGAATCTAAGAGCCAGCGCAGGAGGAGGGAAGGAATGAATTTAAAAGATGAGTATTACATAAGAGAATATGGAGGTAACTGGAAGCTGCAGAATGCTTGCCCTGTCCAAGCATATTTCAAATGTAAATTTAAAAATAAACTACACACACACACACACACACACACACACACTTGCATGCCAGATTCAGCCTGCTGGTCAGGTAGCCAACTTGCCCAGATTTACATCATGATAAAATTCAGTACTAACATCCAGTTACATGGTATGTGCTTCTATTTATTCAAAGTTTGTTTTCTTTCAGTCTTAGTAAAATTTCTATCAAAACTGTGAAGAAATCATTCCAAGAGAGGAGGAAGCAACTAGTCAGGCAGGCAGTTAGGGTAGGTCCTCGGTAAAATTCTTTCAAACAAAAAAAGAGCTTAAAAGTCAAGCTGCAGGCACAGATAAGGGAACTTGCACAGGGGAAGTTGTCTAAGACATGCCCACAGATGCATAGATAAGAAAGGCTACACCGGAGACTTGACCAGACATGCCCGCAATGGAAGATTCCATCCACTGACACGTGTACATTAAAGGGAACAAAGCAGTATGGAGTAAATCAAGCTAAGGGCTTACATGCACACTAGAAGGATGGGGTGGAGCTAGCAGAAATTCATGTCTTATGCAAATGAGATGCCCAACTTTCACAGGTTTCTCATAAAAGCCTCTGTATTCAACTGTAAAACAGCAACCCTCTTTCAAGGCCCTCTCTCTATGGCGGAGAGCTTTCTCCTTTCACT
The DNA here is from genome assembly GCF_008728515.1 of Papio anubis. Lineage (NCBI taxonomy): Eukaryota > Metazoa > Chordata > Mammalia > Primates > Cercopithecidae > Papio > Papio anubis. The sequence goes on along the minus strand of NC_044985.1, from coordinate 88,655,362 downwards.
CATTAAACTCTTGATCCAGCCTAACCCTTAGTGTCCGCACTCCTTAATTTTCTCGGTCATGGGACAGAGAATTTAGGGTTTACCTCAGGCAATGAGAGATTGCTATAATTCCACAAAAAAGAAACTTGGTCTCAAAAAAGTAAATATCATAAGAATAGATCAAGTATTCATTTTCTATGTGCTACATAGATTAAAAATTTCACTGTATTCTATAAGCATAGAAGAAAAGTTGGTCTAATCAACAATCATACACATTATCTTTCCAAAATAAAAGTACATATGTACTGAAGGTGAATAAATGGCATAGTACATTTATCACATATATACACCAGGCCCAGGAGATTCAATGTTTAAACATGAGAATTATCCTTGATAGTGCTCCACTTGTTGTTCAGGGCTCACTGTTTGGCATTATGTGCACATGAAACATCTTTCAAGAACTAACTATGCATCAGTCACTAACTTCTATTATTGGGAGTAAAAATGCCCTATTTATCTCCTTTATAGAATAAGTTCATAAAGTAGTATAATCTTTTTAAAATCAATTTTCCTTTTTTCAATATTCACTTTTCCCCAGTTTAATGGAAACTACTTTAGTACCTATTTGGAAAAAAAATTACTACTATATTTTGAAGAATTTTGAGTCTTTTGCTAATCCAGCCAGGAAGCTAATTTAGTTAGGCAAAGTTACCTATGCATCAGACCTGAAAAAATGCATTTACACAAAATAAGCAGATAGAGTCAAATCTTTAATCTGTAAAACCAAATTAAAAGAACAAACACAAAGCAAACTGAATCTGTATATAGTAACTTGAGGTAGCAGATACACTGCCTTTGTTTCAGCTAAATCAGATTTAGGTGGATAGAACAACAGCAGTGTTGTCAACAGTGGAAAGCAGTTTACAATTGATGCTGTCCCTGGTAGGTCGAGCCCTAAGATGCATATTTAGGAAGAAATCATATAGCTATGCTATAGGGTTATACAATATGAGGCAGAGGGCAATACAGGGAACCTAATTGTCAAGTAAAGAAAGATGAACAGCTGGCAGTTAAGTCCCCCTAATCATCACACTAAAGAAAACATGTAAGATTCAAAACAATAACAAATGGTAAAAAGTCATCGCCTGACCTGAGACATCAAAAGAAACAAATTAAAACTCCAATTCCCATACTGTTTGACACTTTTAAAAAAATCAATTTATATCTAATTCCTAATTCAATGCAAATATCTGTCTATAGATGAATCAAGGCTTAAAGTTAAATTTACTTCTAACTTCATAGAAATCCTGCCTCTTGAGCTGCTAGAAATTTATTTGATCTAGCTTTAGAAAATCTTTGTTATTCAGGCTGGGTGCAGTGGCTCACGCCTGTAATCCCATTACTTTGGAAGGCTGAGGCAGGTGGATCAGTGGGCAGATCACGAGGACAGGAGATCAAGATCATCCTGGCTAATATGGTGAAACCCCATCTTTATTAAAAATACAAAAAATTAGCCGGGCTTGGTGGCACGTGCCTGTAATCCCACCTACTCAGGAGGCTGAGACAGGAGAATCGCTTGAACCCAGGAGGCAGAGGTTGCAGTGAGTCGAGATTGCACCACTGCACTCCAACCTGGGCAACAGAGCAAGACTCTATCTCAAAAAAAAGAAAAGAAAAGAAAATCTTTATTATTCAATACATAAGCATTATCTGATTTTTTTTTAATGAAGAAAACTGTGGGCTCAATGGCAAGATGAGACATTTTCCTTAGATATTAAAGACAATGACAGTATCCATCCCAGGAGCATAAAAAAGCAAAAGCTGATTTTTAAAATTGAAAGCCTGATTCATAAAAATATCATGACACTAGGGCAACATATATTAATGCATGTTATAACTATACAATGGACTACATTTATGTTTTACAATATAAAACTTAAAACAAGGCTTATAACTATTTACATGTCAGATAAATCATTGTTTGACATGGTCTTTCATTAAAGCCAAAATAAAGGAAAATTTCTTCTCTTAAACATAAAATTCCAGATGAACATTCAAAGACTTAAGCTTTCTAAGCAAAGATTTTTATATTGTAATACATCCAAACTGTGATAAATTAATTGAAGATATCATGGTAAGAATTTACATTTTAAAGAAACTATGAAAAATCTATTTTTTGTAATTTTTATGTAGAAATGCAAGCTCTCTTTATTTAAAGAAAACAAAAACTATGGGTGAATTTAATAAATGGGAAGATATAGCCAACCTAGAAGTGGCCACACAACTGAATTCACATTCTTGAATCCTATTCCTTAAAAGCCACACAACTTAAGGACTGACAGAATGACTTGACATTATCAATATCAGCCTCTGCTCTCAATTTAGGAGACTATCTGGGTGACTACACTTTTAGCAAGAAAACCGAATGGTGTGCCTTTGAGTGATCTGTATTCTAAACAAGGATCATAAAATGTAGTTATTCCCATTTTTAATTACTGAAACTTAACGAAGCTGAAGGTTTCAGATGATGATGAAACACTAAAATAACTTCTTTAGAATCTTGATCTGTTGGCTAAAATTCAATCCCATGAAAGTCATTCTTGGCCATATAATCACTGTGGACTTTGGAGTTAGGTTTGCATCCCAGCTCCACCCCTAACAAGTTTGTGTCATCACTGGCCAAGTGACTTAATCTGTTGGAGTTTTACTCTTGTCAGCCATAAATGCAATAACAACCCCTTAAAGGGTGTATTGTAAAGATGAAATAAAAGAACATCTGTAAAATGTCTAGTACAAATACTGGCATATAGAAAATAGTCAACAAATGTGGCAGCTATTAAGATGCTCTTCTGCAACAGGTAAAAAGAAATGTTGTTGAAGAAAAGTAACTTCTAAATAGAAAGTGAACACCTTCAGTTTCACAATTCCATATTAAAAGTACAACTTCACTTGAATTAATGATGGATAATGCAAATTTTCAAAAGGAGAGACATTTTATAGCACAGTACTCTCACCTACGAAAAGCAAATAATTTTCTATTAATATACCTAACACAATAAATATTTCTTCAAACTCTAAAGAACATAGAGCTTTCCACACCTTCCACCACTCTCAAAAATTGGCAAGATATTTAAAAGAGAGATAAGTTTAATAACGAACCAGGAAAACTGTATTTGCCTCAAAGTAAAAGTTTCCCAAAAAGTTGAAACTTCCTTATTAATAAAACAGTTTCAATATATTAAAAGAAAAACTACAGGAGCAAGATATGAAATGTAATTCATAAAGTCATGATTTTTTAATCACAATATAATAAAATACTGCTCAATGTCAGTTTTTCATTATATAAGCTATAATTTCTTCTGACTTTACGAAATATTATACTACATATGTTCAGCTTTCTTCATGATTTATTCCATTGTTTGTATAAGAGAAAATCCCCACAAAAATCAATACAAGCAAAAATGCTTTTATCACAATTCAAAAATAAATATTAATTTCATGTATGTCAACTCTTCATATCACTATTTCTAATGAAAATTTATGTATTATTCCTCTTTGAATATGTTACAACCCACTAAGGTGAAAAATATCATACAAGCATTATTTCTAGTACTTTGCTGGGATTTTTAACTCAAAAATATAAAAATTTAACCTAATTAAAAAACATGTAATACCTATTACAGACTATTTGGCTACTTCAATGTTCAGCATGGGTTCTGTTTTCAGAGGAATATCATGCAGTATTTATATTTCATTGGATATTTGTTACTGATTAACAAAAGCAGAAATTTTCTAATATGTACTACAATTCAGTAAAATCTATCATTCTAACATTCATAGGTAATCTTCTATATGTTCCAGACTCTGCTAATCTCTATAAGAGGGTAAACAAAAAACAGATTATATTAGACCAGACAAGAGATAGTAAAGCCCTAAACTAAAGCAAAAAATAAAATTTGGTTAAAATCCTGTGCAGATGAGAACATAAGAAAACAGGTATCATCACATAAACAGTTGTGGGAATATAAAATTAGTAGCATCTCTTTGGAAGGCACTTGGGCAATAGTTATCAAAATCCAAAGACACAAACTATTTGACCCAGCAATTCCCCACTAGTAATTTATACATTTACAGAAAGATATATTTCGAAAATAACACTTGAAAACATGCAAATGTTAACAATAGAGGAACATTTAAATAAATTATGGTATGGCCATATGGTGAAATATAATGAAATTTTTAAAAACCACTGATATGACAAAATCTCCAAGATATATCAAAGAATTTTAAAGGTTCAAAACAATACATTATGCTTAAAACCACTGCTGTATTTTAAAATACGTATATTACAGTATACAAAAACATTTCTGGAAGGATACACAAACAAGCACTAATAGTTCCCTCTACAGAATGAAACTGTGGGTGGGCCATCGAAAGAGATTTCTTTTTTAACTTACACTTACTTGAAAAGTTTTACTTTACCAGGTATACATACTACATTTTGAAATAAATTAACGTTACAAAAAACTTAAAGGTGTGGCCAATCAGATAGGAAAGTTTAGGCATTTAAATTTTAATTTTATGTGTTGAGAGGAACCAAAAAGTTGTTGAACTATAGAACTCATTTGAGTAACTGCAGTCTTGAAGAATTATTATGAGAACATTACAAGAAGAAGGACAATCAGGAAAACATGCCTGATAGCTTAGATATTAGGAAGGCATTTGTTCTGAGATGTGGAAGGACAGTAAGGATCAAATAATTTGCAGTGACACAGACACAGAAGGGTGACAAGTCTACAAGAGATATGAATAAGAAATAGATACACCAGACAAGGAAAACTGAGGAATTAAAATCAGATACATCCATAGGAAATATTGTAAGGCCACTTGAGAAAATACTTAACTATTTTAGGGTTCTGAGGGGAGAAATATGATTGAGATGATATCTCAGAACAAAGATGTTCTTGGAACAACCAGAAGAAAGCATACCCAGGGAGCCCAACAAGAATCATAAAGAATGCCATGCTTGATCCTTTATTCATTGCACATCTAAGCAAGCATTCTAACAGTGGTGCCAAGAAAACATATGGCTGTCCTCCTTCAAGTCAATCTCAGAAACATACCCCTAAAACAGTACTGTCTTAACTTTGATGGCACTTTAGAAATCTGCCAAGGAGTCTTAAAATAGACTCATACCTGGGACAACACCTAGAAATGTTTATTTATTTGGCCTTTGCAATCGAAAGCACCTGTAATTTTCAGTATTCCCCTAAGTGACTCTACTGTACAGCCAAAGTTGAGAGCCACTGCTTTAAAATATTCTGATTATCACATTCATAGACATTCAAACCATCTTAGTGTAAACTTGTCCCATTTCTTAAGATAGAATGTCCTTTAGGTTTGATAAGAAATATAAACATTGCAATGACAGGCTTCCCTCTTTCCACACTTGTGGCAGACTGTTTCACTGGTAGCTCCCAGTGAAACATGCCTTAGGAATTCATGCCTTTGTGATTCTCATACTGACTCTGGGCTTGGGCACATGACTTGTTTTAGCCAAGGGACCTTAGGCAAGCACTGATACTTTGGGGTTTCCTTCTTGGAACACCCATCTTGGAGCTAAGCTGCCATGCTTTAAAAGTAAGTCCAGCTAGAGAGATACCACTTGGAGAGGCCCTGGAGGATGAGACAATAACACATGGAGGAAAACCAAGAGGCCTCTGCTAAGCTAGGTTGAGTGCATATGGCGTGGCCCCAGTTGAACAAAGCAGCACATAGCCAACACAAATTTGTGAGATAAATAGTTGTCATCTTAAGCCATTAGGTTTTGAAGTGGTTTGTTACCCCACAGATAACCAGCACATTTAATACTTGTAATATTTACATTTAGTCCTTAAACAACATCTGGGCCCACCACTATTCCCTGAAGTTTTATACGCTCAACTTTGACTTTTCTTGTTTCCTCATATTGTCTTGTCTTTTATGCACCTTATTTCTGTTCTTCTGCCAAGAATAGTATTTCTCAAACTTAAGGGATCTGTGGACTACTTCAAAAGCACTCAGCATACAGTTACCAATCTTTTGTTTAAAAAAAGTCATCTGAATTTTAAATAAAAACTAAAAGTTTAAAAATTGGTAGTTTCATATCAGCAAGAGATTATTTGCTGTTTGCAATCTTTCACAAAGGTATCTTTATCTGACATGAACAAAAGATCAGATTCCAAAATAACCCCATTAAAAAGTAGGCAGAGGACAGATGCTTCCCAAAAGAAGACATACAAGCAGCCAACAAACATATGAAAAAAAATGCTCAACATCACTAATCAGAGATATGCACATCAAAACTACAATGAGATACCATCTCACGCTAGTCAGAATGGCTATTATAAAAAGGTCAACAATAACAGATGTTGGCAAGGTTGTGGAGAAAAGAGAACACTTATACACTGTTGGTGGGAATGCAAATGAGGTTAGTCCCTGTGGAAACAAGTTTGGAGATTCCTCAAAGAACTAAAAACAGAACTGCTATTCAACCCAGAAACCCTATTACTGGGTATATACCCAAAGGAAAAGAAATCATTCTATCAACAAGACACTTGCATTAATATGTTTATAGCAGCACTAGTCACAATAGCAAAGACATAGAATCAACCCAGGTGCCCATAAACGGTGGACTGGATAAAGAAAATGTGGTACACATACACCATCGAATACTGCACAGCCATAAAAAGAATGAGATAATGTCGTTTGCAGCAACTTGGATGCAGCTGAAGGTCATTAACCTAAGCAAATTAATGCAGAAACAGAAAACCAAATACTGCATGTGCTCACTTATCAGTGGGAGCTAAACATTGGATTCACGTGGACACAAAGACTGAACAATAAAGAAGAGATTCCAAAGGAGGGGAGGGAAGAAAGGAGGAAAGGGCTGAAAAACTACCTATTGAGTACAATATTCACTACTTGTGTGATGGGATCATTAAAGCCCAAACCTCAGAGTAATGCAGTTTATGCAGCAAACCTGCACAGGTACCCACTAAATCTAAAATTTTTTAAAAAATCGGATTCCAGGCCGGGCACGGTGGGTCACGCCTGTAATCCCAGCACTTTGGGAGGCCGAGGCAGGTGGATCACGAAGTCAGATCGAGACCATCCTGGCTAACACGGTGAAATCCCGTCTCTGCTAAAAATACAAAAAAAAAAAAAAAATTAGCCGGGTGAGGTGGCAGGCACCTGTAGTCCCAGCTACTCGGGAGGCTGAGGCAGGAGAATGGCGTGAACCCGGGAGGCAGAGCTTGCAGTGAGCCGAGATCTGGCCACGGCACTCCAGCCTGGAGGACAGAGCAAGACTCCATCTCAAAAAAAAAAAAAAAAATTGGATTCCATATCCATTCAGTTTATTTTCTTACTCTGTTTCATCTAATTTAGAAAGTCCTTCTTTACCATTATAAAACATTAGGAATGACAGCAAGTGTGGTGTGCCTCTCTCAGAAAGTTGGGAATATTTGGAGCAAATGTAGACCTGGGAATTAGGGAGAGATTTCTCCCTTATGTCTACTTTCAGTTGAAAAACCCGTCACATTTAAAGCAAAACTAACCATTTCCTTCAATGTAAAGAAATGCACTTTTATATTCCGCAGCATTTGCATAGATCTGTACATGTGCCATTCAATTTATTTATCCAAATAAAGAACATCAAGTAACAGATAAAAAATACAACTCTTGGTAACAACCATTTGTATCACTATTCAGTCTTCAAAATCTCCAGTAATCTATCCTTAATGTTAAATACCGCAATATTGCAGCCATACAAAGATAAGGCCACACTACTCAAGACACTATCATAAACACCAACTGAGCATGCCACTTAATATAAAAAAGAGTCAATCTACTGTCCATAAAAAGATGTTTTTATTCCATGTTTCAGGTAATCTTGTGTGAGCCCCTGCCATTGGGAAGGAGTAGGGAGAAAGCTGTCTTGTATTTCTTTGCCCAGAACACTAAGATAGAAACTCAATGACTGCAATTCCATCCTAGTCACAATTTTGACTACTTCCCTCATCTGTTAATCACCACCAGGATGTAAACTATTGATTAGCAACTGCTCTTGGAAGTAAAGCAGAAGATGGACAAGTATCCAGGTAAACTCTTACACACACCGCAATGCTAACCTTGCCCCAACCAAAAACTGTTTTACTCTCTCTAAAAATCCTAATTCACCTTGTTCAGCCTACACAAGAATGCTCACAGCAATCACTTCCTTTTCCTGTAGCGCAGGGTCATAAGAGATCAACAGTGGTAAAAGTCATCAAGCATTTCTCTCTCATTAGAATTGTATGTTCTATGATGGTGAGAGCTTTATTCTTTTGTTAACTGCCATATTTCCATTGCCTGGAATAACTCTTGGCCCTGAAAAAATGTATGTTGAATGAACGAACAAATGAATGAATCCATGTAATTAATATATTCTGAACTGTTATTCAGTCTCTGTACCAGAGTTCTTTTGCCTTACTGGGAAGAAAACGTTAGTACATAAAATAGTGACTGTTCTGACATACTGATGGCTACTAATGTGTGACGTGACATTGAACAAAAAATGTCATTTAACAAAGAGGTTTTGCCAATAATTAATCTGCTTCCCCTCTACACCCATTTGTCGTAAGAGTTTGGGTTGGTTGACAAGCTTCTCAGTAATAATGTGACTTGTGTCACACAAAGGATTGAAATTCTAAATGATGTCTGTAGGGTTTTAATTTCTGCCTTTTGGGGAGAAAAGAATTATCAATTTCATATTTGGGCAACTTATCTTGACAGTTTCCTAACAGGTGACTAGGGTGTCAGTAGATCATCAGTCCAATCAAATCTGAACACTAGTGTTCACTGCCATACTTCTTATTCCCACATTTCCGTAGTCAGAAGCTTCCCCTAAATTATGGCACTAGCAGAGTCCTTTCTACCAACTTATGTCAATTTAAATTTAGTGCCTGAACCTGGAGTTCTGATGTTAATATTTTAATTCTGTTTTTGCCATGTAATCATTTTTGAGAAATCAATCCATTTTTTGTGTGCAAGGCAATTAAATAACACAACAGTAATAACTGAAATTAAATATTTAGATATGCAAATAATATAAACTGTTTTGGCAAAGAAGCTTTCCCTTAACTGAGAAAACTGAGGAACTCAGTTTTCAAATGTAATTTTATTTGTGGAAAGAGGCTGTTTCCCAATATTCTCTCTTTAATCCTCAAAATAAAGCCATTATATTTTGAACTAATTACATAGTCCCATAGAATAAAGTGCACATTTTACATCTTCCTTTGAAGCTTATTTGGCCTCATAATTAAGTTCTAGTCAAGAAGAGGTAAACCAAATGGTCAAATGTGACTTCTAAAACTTGTGCTTAAAAGGGAGGTGCTTTAGCAGCCATCTTGTTGAGCTTAAGTCATTATTATCTCAGGATTTTCAGTTATTTGTACCCAAATCTATTCCTGATATTGCAAACATTAAATATTCTCTGTGAAAATAATGTAATAACAATAAATGGATAACACCTATGAAGAATTTATTATGTGCCAGACATTCTAAATGTTTTACATTTAATAATGAATTGACTTCCACAATAACTTTATAAAGCAGGTTCTATTATTATACTTTATAGATGAAGGAACTGAGGCACAAAGAGGTTAAACGACTTGCTGGAAATCTCAAAGCTATTGAGAGACAGTGCCCAGATTTAAACCCAGGAAGACTGCCTTTCGAATTCCCTCTCTTTAACATTATGAGCTTTATTGCTTCTTATAATTATTCATAATTACACATGCTATAGTGCCTGTCATAATAATTAACATTTCAAATTGAAGAATGTACGTGAACAAAGCTGTCTCAATGTTCTTTTCATCCCTACCAACCAAACCACCTGTGAAGTACTTGCTGAGCCCTGGTACAATACAGAAGTCCATGGATCCCATTTTGAGGTTCTCAAATCATTTTTTCCTTCAGTGGAACTGAAACTGGCTCATAGTGGCATTGTTTTCCAGAGGCTATCCTCACTGCTGGAATCCCAGCAGGCAAACAGAAAGCCACAGTCACGTTACAGATACTTGTATCAGCCAACCTGGCTGCAACTATACAGACTATACAGAACTGTGACCTTCTTTCCTGACCACTGGATATATTCCAGGGACCAATGCTTAATAACACTGCACCAATTATTTTATTTTATTTATTTTATATTATTTTAATTTTTTGGCAGAGATGAGGTCTTACTATCTTGCCCAGCTGGTCTCAAACTCCTGAGCTCAAGCAATCCCCCTTCTTCAGCCTCCCAAAGTGCTAGGATTACAGGTGTGGGCCACCGCGCCTGGCTCACCATTTCATTTTGAATGAAGCATTTCATTGTGTGCTGGTTTGTGACAATAGAATCAAAGGCTTCTACAACTGAATGGGGTCTTAGGAATCAGTTTAGCCCAACTTTCCTCATTTTATTGATAAGAAAATTAAGGCATAGAGATGTTAACTTATTTGCTCAAAATCACATAGCTATTGATTACACAGCTGGAATTAGGCCATGGATCTTCTAGCCAAGTATCAGTACCAGATTTGGGAGTTTCTGTTTATTTATACTATCCTTTAAAAATTCCAAGTAAGCTGCACATAATAGACAACCCAGTACAAAATGGGAAATTTTTTCTACTAACTATAATACCTGTAGTATTTTTAGCTATAAGATCAAAGAACTTTAAGACTCTTCAAATTATGAATCATTTAATACCATATATTAATAGAAATCTTTCAACACATTTAGGAGCACCTAGCTGTAATATGGATGAAAAGCTGAAGAGATTTTTAAAGTGTAGTATTTCCAGCTATAAAATCTTAGGCAACAAAAACATGACTAGCCATATCTTTCAATGGAAATTTCTCACTTTCAGAAAGACCTAAAATCTCATTCAATGATAATTTACTTTTTAATATAAACTACAAGCAGGTAAACAAGCCAGTAGTCTGAGTGTTTTGACAAAACTGTGTTTTACATTACACCTTCTGTCTAGATTTTGGCTCTAAAATACCAAATAGGATTTTTGCGGTTACCTAAACTTACCCCAAAATTTAAAAGAATTTTGAAAAGATGTCATTTTCTGAATTTATACATTTAGTAAGCAGATAATTTGGATTTTGCTCTTCAAACCTGTGTCACAAAATGTAATAGTCAAGAAAAATTAACCTGTATAGTACACTGTGGAATGTCGTAGGTGGTTTACAGGATTGACGGCTTTTCCAATTAAGCCTAAAAAGAATCCGTGCTACAACTAAAACCTCACAGATGAGAACTGCATGCAATTGCACATGGTCAAGATGTTAATGGGGAATGGGAGATAGGCCATTTAATATAAATTATACCCCTTTCAAAAGCCTTGGCAGTGATTTATGGATTGAGATGACATAAAATCGGAAATTAAAGGATCAAAGAGAATAGGGATCAACCGAAGAAAATAAAGTAGTAGTTGTTCCTAGACTTGAACAAATTACACCATTGGAATAATGAATTTCATTCTAAGCTTACTGATCGCTAAGGCAAAAATGAAAATCAGTTGGGTTACACAATTCTAATTTTCTGACAAGGGACAATATTCAAGTTTATAAAGATACCATTTTTTATTCATTCACTAAAAGTAGGAATTAATTAGATGTGTGCTTGTATGATGCTGAATCAATGGCTAAACAGCTGCAGCAATAGGTAAACACTTCAGAGGGCTTACTTACCATTTGGCACTTTACCAAATAGCCCACATTTATTATACCATTTAATCATCATCAGAACCTTAAGATACCTCAATTTATACATTAGAAAATGGAATCATAAAGACATAAAGATTGCCCCATAGCACAGAGTAAGTAAGCAATATAGTCAAAGGCACTGGGCCTAGCTCCAAAATCCACACTTTTAAAGATAATCTTACTTTCTCAATATATAAAATTAGCACATTTCCTAAATGTTTTAGGATGATATAAGGAAGTGACCCTGGTGTATAATGATTATGCTTATCAGATATTTTAAGTTCCAAAGCCTACATTTTTAAACACAACACTTCTCTTTCTTGTGAAGCAAATATTTAGTAAGACATATTAGACATTGGGATCAGCAAGATGAATACATAGCCCTTGACATCACAGATCTTATGAACAATATGTATTATGGAAATACTGTTCCAACACACGGTTCTCCTATTGAGCCTCTATAATACGAAATACTAAATTTTAAGTCAGTGATTACATTTCTTCAGGGATAATGTGATTGAGATACTTTGCTTGCTGGTGTGTTATCTTAATACTACCTTAAAACATGAAAAAAAGCCAATGAATTGTCAACTACATCCATGGCAGTTTCTCTCAATTTTCAGCAATTTTGGCCAAGTGTTGAATTTTGGTCAACTCATAATCTACCAATTAAATAATACCTACTCAGCAAGTTTTATTCAGAGATTTCAAGTTATAAGACAGATGCATTGGAAACTAGGACTGAAGGAGACAAGGTGGAAATTCTATAGAAGTAAAACTTATTTTCAGTTGAGATTAAAGGTTTGAAAAATTGGGCCAGATCTGGAAGTTTGAAGACCACCTCATGCCCATAGGCAGAACTAATATTTCTCCTCTTTGCCCAAAAGGCAGTATGCACCTTGAAGTTAAAGAAGTTTAAGCTTAAGGGCTTCTCCTGCCCAGAGGGCCCCAGGAGAGAATCCAACACTTTCCATTAGAAGTTTTATACATTTCTAAAGGAAAGCATTTTTTTTGTGTTTTTTTTTTCTTTAAAGAAAACCTCCCAAATTTTATATGCTTCAGATCCCATCAAGCCTGGATATGGCTCCATTTGCCTCCTTTAAGATTTCTAATAATCTCAAACTTTTGCATTGTTGATTAGCTGAGGCCCCAAATATCACAAGTCAAAAAAAGAAGCTGCTTCTATTTTTCTTCAGAAAGGTATTTCAGCATCAATTCCTTTCATTATGTTGCTCTTCTACCTCTTGCTGACAGGTGGTAGCAGTTTTAATAAAGCTCACAGGATGATAGGAAAGAAATGAATATTAACTTTTCCACAGGCATACAATATAACCTTGTTTTTATGTAAAATTCAACCTTCAAAAAATATAAGCTGTGTCAATGTACTGAGTGTTCATCTATGATGAAATAGTAGAGTAAGGATGGTTTACATTTTTTAAAAAATGTGAAGCCTTTGCAAGAGTTACCTAAATTACATCATTTTAATCTGATGAAGATATTATATAAAATTATGTTTGATCACACTTTAAAAATTTTAAAGAAAGTCAAACAAAGCCATCCAGCTATAGAGCACTTGAAATGAGGATAGTATTTTTCTGCCTTTAGAAAGACAAATTACTAAATATAGCCCAACCTCCCTTTACTAGGAAATGAGATGACACCATGAATATTTCCTTTTATGTATGTATGTATGAATGTAAGTATTTATTTTTGAAACAGGGTTTCACTCTGTCACCCAGGTTGAAGCGCAGTGACGCGATCTGGGCTCACCACAACCTCCACCTCCGGGGCTCAAGCGATTCTCCAGCCCCGCCCTCCCAAGTAGCTGGGACTACAGGCGTGAGTTACCAATGCCCAGCTAATTTCTGCATTTTTTAGTATAGATGGGTTTTGTCGTGGTCTCGAACTCCTGAACTCAAAGTGATCTGCCTGCCTTGGCCTCCCAAAGTGCTGGGATTACAGGTGTGAGTCACTGCACCAGGCCGACACGATTAATATTTTAAAGAAATAAGAGAAACGGAAATCTTCAGAAGCAGACCTTGGAGTACCACCTTTTAATGCAAAGCTCTAAAGTGATAGTGCTTAGATTTCCAAATGATAACAGAAACCTTAGTTATTGAGACGTAGCAGCTTCTTACTCAAATCTTGTGCCACCTAAGTAAAAACACTGACATCAGAAACTTTTTCAAAGCTGCATATATTGGCTCCTCCATGTGTATCACACTTGAGCCATACTTTGAAAAACAGTTCCATATCAAAGCTTTTTTTTTTCACACATTTCAACCCAATTAGAGACAAGAGAGATGAGTGTTAACAAGTAAGTTAATTTTAGAAAATATATGCAAAAAAGCCAAATGTTTTTAATTACTTTAATATTTTCCACATGTAGAAATTTATCTTACTAGACATTAAAACAAGGTTAAAAAAAGAAAAATCAGAGCCACCAGCATGCCGTATGAGGCGATCAGCTGGACATAAATTAATACTGATGTTCAGAAACTTCCTCTGTCACTATCAGCTGGTGTAGAAAGTATTCTATTAGAATCTTCGCAAGCTCAGTTAGCCCACGTTTTTATCCAGTCAATGCATGAAGTTCTCACAGTTGTTCAGGCTAGCTTTTACACCGTATCAAGAACCAAGGAAAAATATAATTCAGATCTCTGCTCTTTTTTTGTTGTCAACAAGTTTTTCAGTGACTTAATTTTTGGAATAAAAAAAGATAAAGGCTATTTTGTGCTCTCATTAGATATGACTCAAATTGGTGGGTGCCAAATTGGGAGAAACTGGTAAACCATAACTCTTAGTCATCTATTTTCCGACTCATATTCTCTATGAACTTGAAATATTTGCATTGCTAATATTGTGAGATATCCTAAAAATGAAAAAATACTCAGTGAAGCACTCCTTAGAGATCAACACTATATAAAAAGAGTATTGTTACAATATACCAAAATTATTATCCTAAACCAAAAAATTGATATGTAAGGCCCCTTGATACTTGGGAAATAAAGTCATTAAAATGAGTTCTCTGCTTCAATACCCTTAGAAACCATGGCTTTAAAACATTGTAACTAATCAAGAAATTATCCATTTTTTATTCAAATAGCCCTCGGTGGTATTACCATTCTAAAGATAGAGGCTAGAATCTTTGCACTTTTGCACTTGAGATAATTAACAGATCAGTTTGGGGGTGTTAGGGGGACAAAAAATTCCCTGCAAAACTTTACAATTTCAATTAATTATAAATTTGACAGGTTATATAAAATTTTACCCTTGATATTAGTGAAAAAGGGGTGGGCTCAAGTAAACAAAATTGTAAGTATGCAAATAATCAAGTTTGCAAGAACAAATTCTCCATCTCAACAAACTAAAATTCTATCAGACTTACCCTTGAAACTACTTTCAATAAGGATATGGGTATACAGGAAAAAAAGAAATTAAAATAATCTAGGGTTTTCTCTAACTTAGAATGTTAGTATTAAATATTCTAAATTATTATCCAATTTCATTTTATTTCCTATCTGTAGAGCAGTGGTTCTCAAAAGTGTGGGTTCTGACCAGCAGCCATCAATAGGAACTTGTTAAAAAAGAAGTTCTCATCCCCTACTCCAGACCCACTGAATCAAACAGTCTAGAGGTGAGGACCCAGCAATCTGTGTTTTAATAAGCTTTGAGTGATTAAAATGCATGCTTTATACAACCACTGCCCTAAAGATTGTGAGATGAAGCAACCTCCCCAGGTCTAGTAAACATATATAAAAATAGAGAAAAAAAAATGCCAGAATCATTTCTCATCCCTCTAGACTTCACATCCTACTTCCTTGTAGGAAGATGAGTAGAAAAATGTCACCAGATCATAGCAGGACATTACACTAGGACATCTGTCCTAGTATATTCTGGATATGAGCCCTGATCCAGGCTCAGGAAGGAGTTGAACTCTTAGTTGAAGAAATTACAGTAATTGATTATTCCAAATCTCAGATCATTTGACATGGAACAATTTTTACTGCTATGACCTGGTGACATTTTTCTACCCATCTTCAGTTGTCATTTAATCTGCCAATCTTAAAAAAAAAAAAAAAAAAAAAAATGTGGCATCTACCTAGCTCTACCTGCATTCCAACCTGTCTTTGAGCAACTGTACTCAACCATATTATTTTAAACCTCATAGAATTTTATTTGCCTACATGATAGATATTATCAGTAAGAACTCAATAAAATATATTATTATATTTTTATAAAGAGTCTTCCTAATGATGATGTTTTTCCCATTACCCAAGGCCTGTGTCATCTCCCACAAATCAGTACTGGGAGTAATCTTACTCAACTCTGAGTATCATGTAATTTTTGTTTCTTCATGCTTGCTCATAAAACGTTAAAGGCAATTTTACAGCCTAAGCCTAGTAAATGTGATAAAATTAACAACTTGAATTTGTATGCTAACCTACCCTTGATTACATCCTATTTCTTATAAATTTTTATTTTCAATGCTTATTTCTCACTTCTTTTGAAAATCCTGCTATATTACATGTTTTTGTACGTTTTAAGCCCTTTTTTATAATTAAGGAAGGCACAAACAAAGGAACAAAGAGGAAAACCAGAAACTGGGAGGATGGGGCTTGGGGAGTCCATGGGGAAATTCAGCAAGTGAATAGTGCTAGGCCTTAGAGACAGATATACCTGAATATCAATTCCATCTCCAGGATTTACTATTAACAGCTACATAATCTTGGACAGACTATTAGATTGGCTCAACCTTCTGGGTGTAACGAAAATGGTAGTATTGGCTGGGCGTGGTGGCTCATGCCTATAGTCTGAGCACTTTGGGAGGCTGAGGTAGGCAGATCACTTGAGGCCAGGAGTTTGAGACCACCCTGGCCAATATGGTGAAACCCCATCTCTACTAAAAATACAAAAATTAGCCAGGTGTGGTGGTAGGTGCCTGTAATCCCAGCTACTCAGGGGGCTGAGGCAGGAGAATCACTTGAACCCAAGAGGTGGAGGTTGCAGTGAGCCAAGATCACACAGCTGCACTACAGCCTGGGTGACAGAGAAAGACTCCATCTAAAAAAAAAAGAAAAAAAAAAAAAAGGTATTATCTACCTTACAAAGGATTATTATAATAGTTGGAAGTAACATATGCAAAAATCTGTTACACTGTTTGGCAGAGAATAGGCAGTCCTAGAAAGTAAGGTATTATTATCAATGTCCATATGGGAGGCCATGTGAAGAGCCCCAACATGCAAGTTCCTTGACCTTCTCCAAGGAAATGCTACCACGGGAAAGGTCAGTGGCCATAGCACAGACCCTGCCATCAGCAGAACAGGATTTCCTCCAACATCATCAATTCTAGAATTCCATCTTCTATCCATCCTCCATCTTTCTATCACTAAGTGTGAGCCTAGAACATTGAGACCTCAACTTTAAGGCATTCCTCTTCTTCAACAACTGTGTCACTTCCTGTCTTTATTTCCTTCCCTACTCAGATAGGACCCCACAATAAAGCACTTCTACTCTCTCACTTCTCAACTATCTTTTTTCAGTTTCTTTTCCCTCAGTCCTTCTGTTGCATCTGACTGAACAGCCCCACTCAATTAATCACTTGCTTTTACTGGAGGAGAATGGGTTAGAGTGGTACCTCTTTGTCTAGATTTTAAATTTTCAACTTTAGTCTCACCCTCAGAAATTCTTTAATTTCCTCATGGTTCTATTCCACAAACTTCACTGTTTTCTGCCTGGTCCCTACTCAATCCTATCACTCTTAGCTGACAGCCTTGACTCCCACTCAGGAATTAAGTTCAACTCTCCAAATCCTGACACACAGTCACATTGATATCCCTTGTCTTAGAGAACAATTTCTCTTCTGCCCAAGGCCACTAGTGTCATCTGACTGGCCCTGGATCTCTTTCTGAATCTTCTTAGATCTTGTTTCAGCCATTAAACCTCTCTCTCTTTTAAAACATACATTCAGCTGCATCCCCCTCCCCCCCCAGTTTCTCATTCCACACAGATTAAAAACATTCATTTGTCTGTTCCATCTTGAAAAATAAGAACTGTCAGTTCCAAATTGGCACCTAAGAATTAGAAAAATGTGCTACAAATTTCAAAATGTTTTTATATAAATTAAAACCACAAATTTTGGGTTTTGTTTGCTTTGGCCTCGTTTGAATCAGAATAGATCTGACCTTGTCATGTAACAAGGCTCCTGAGGGTCCACATTCTGTTTTACTGTGAACCCCATCTTTTGTCCACAGTCTGTCAGATGTAGGAGAATATATGGTCCAAGTTGGACGAATCTGAATAACTCTCTCGTACAAAGATCTTAATTCACTCAGGCTTAATCATGAAAATGGAGATAATTTTACAATTCAGTTGTTCTCATTTAGCCATCTTTACCAAATCAATTCAGATGTGAGAAAAGAACAGAGCAGATATCTAATACAGATAGAAAAAAGGGGCCAGATCTAGCTTCTTGATCGCTTTTCATTTCCCTTTGTGAGGTCCAGGTTTCTGACTGCCTACCTTTGGGTTTTGTTAGACTGAAAACAGGTTTTCCTAGTCCAAGGTAGTCCTAGTTGTTATTACAACCAACCATAGAGTCAAAATACTTCTCGGTGAAAGAAATGAGTAGTCCTCGTTTGTGGCCCATCCACACTTCCCTTCTGAAATGTCAGTGTCCGCTGGCTGAGTAGCATTAGGGGCATGAAACTTGGCTGAGATCACCATACAGGCGATATCTGAGTAGTGACAGACCTGTGAGAGTAACTATGTGTCAGAGTTACATGGAAAGTAAAAATATGAGAATATGTAAGTGGAAAAAACAAAACTTGAAAGGCCACTCATGAAGCTATGGAAAGGAGAAGCAATAAGAAGGAAGTCAGAAACCCAAATGAGTTGACTAATATAAACCCCTGCTGAAGTTCTTGCCATTTTTTTACAACACCATTAAAGCAATGAAACAAGTTTGCTTCTTTTTTCTTCCATATGCACATGATGAGAAACCTTACCAGTAAATGCCACAGTGTACAGGCTTATAACAGGTCATTTTTCAAGATATGTACATGTGGTCTATACTAGTTTAGAGCTTATTTTAAATCCTTCCCATTTAAAATTAAGTGGAACATTTAATGCAAAGAACCATAAAATAAAGATCAACTTTAAAAATCCATATGCAATTAAGAATTTCAAAAGAGAGATCAATATTTAACTACAAAAATATAATGCAAAAATCAAACCAGAGCAACAGCAAAAATCACCCTTCTGAGCCCGTTTATAACACAGACGGAGCTCTCTCCAAAAATGTTAACAAAGCCAATCTTCATTCATTTAACCAACATTTAGTAAGTATCTACTCTGGGTATATACACTAAAACTAGAAGTTAACACATTAAAGATAACATTGAAATTATGAATCATAACTATATCACTATTCCAAAAAATTAATAAAGGAATAAATTTAAAACAGAGTTAACTTGATTAGAGCCATGTTGCTTCCCAACCTACTACAAAACAAAGAGTGTGGACTTGCAAAAGACACTCTGAGAAAAAGTTTTGTAAATGGAAACAATGTAAATGAAATCTCTTTTACTTGTTAAAACAAAGATATACTGTTCCTGGAAAAAGCAACTGACGGTTCTTTGTATATGAACACCCCCTCCACATTTAATCTAACATAGCAATACAATCCTATTCTACCTGTTACAACACTATCCTATGTTACAGTACTAAGTAGAATTAAAAGTTTTATAATTAAGTCTGTGACAATGCAGATCAAGTTACTGACAAGTGAGCAATCATTTAAAAAGTCATTTTACTGCAGGAATGAGTTTACACAGTGCTAAAGGCAAAGGTATCAATGAGAAGAATCAACTGAGAAAAGGATGTTGATCCAACCTTCCCATTATCCCTGGAATAAAACAACCCTGGTTAAAACTATATAGCCAGAGCAACAGCTTTTGCTCTCTTCCCACTCAGCTGCCCCAATGATGCTCTCAGCTGAGCTCCCAGCACAAGTTACATGCCAAGGTCCTGCCCCCTTACTCTATCCTTTTCTCATCAACTTTTTCACATCTCTTGCCCATCAATCTCCAGCTCCACGGAGTCCCACCCTAGTCTACTTATCTTTATTTTTACACGGTTTTCTTCATTTCTATCTCAAATCTGGAGAGGAAAATGGCAGAGACAGCACATTCCCCATTTTTAAATTAATGTAAAAATCAAGAAAAATACATGTGACTATGTACATATACATATAGTGTTAAAATGTATGACTATTTTATATATATAAAGCTACCTTACATAAATAATAAGAAATACTTATTCAGAAGGATAAGAAGGTACAATGCATGTTAAATACTAAGAACAACTGAAAATCCTTAGACAGTGATTCTAAAACTTAGCCTGCATCAGTATCCTCTGCATAGCTTATTAAAAGACTGCTGGACCCCAGCCCCAGAGTTTCTGAGTAAGGAGATCCTGGGTGAATCATAAGAACATGCATTTATGATAAGTTCCCAGGTAACACTGATACTATTGGCCCAGGGACCACATTGAGAACCTCTGGACTTTGAATGTCAGCATCACTTTATCCTATCGTTACAGTTCAAGGATTTGCCAAATCCTTGAAGAAAAAAATAAAATGGCTTTTAGGAAAGCCCTTTATGTAATGAGCAGGAAGAATTGTGACAGTTGGGAAGCACACAATATCCCTGAGGCCAGATGGCTTGTGTCCCCACTGGGACAGCCCCCTAAAATGACTTTACCTTATGTCTACAAAGTGCCAAATTACAGGTATAATTTGCTAAATTACAGGTATAAGAGGTATATTTTCTATAAAGGTGGCAGAAATGGAAGATGAAGCCAGGACTTTTCAAGATTTTCTTCTCAAATTAGTAAGAATAAACATAGTCTTAACAAACTAAAGACTACTTGGAGAATAATATGGGGGTCTCTAAGATTAAACACAACACTATAAATCTAAGGAAATACTGAATGATGAACTAAGACCATATCATGATGGGTTCTGTGAGGAGAGTTAGTGTCGCAGGTGGCTGCTGTAACACATTTCTGTTGGTTCAAGACCCATGAAGATTTGGGGAAATGGAGTCCTAATTTTCTCAGGCCTATCTTAGGAGAAAACAAAGAACTCAGCAGCATCAGATCTCATTTTAAGTAACACAAGAAAAAGTTCTTTCTTTCCCATGAGAAAGCCAAGAACAGGGCAAATATAATTTCATTTTATAAATACTAATTGTATCTTTTTCTCCTTTCTTTTATATCAACTATATCAGTAATGTTTTCTGCCCTCCTATTTCCAAAAGTTGTTAGCTCTCTACAAAATTCTAACAGTTCATTAGTGATACAGGAACATAGCAAAACCTGCCATTTTTAATTATGCTACAAGCTTCTTAAACTATGCATTATTCAAATTGATGCCAATTATTTTGAAATGAAATAAAAATGCTACTTATCTATGAATAATATATAGGTAATATATTATTTTTCCATCTATCTAAGAGTCTCAATTTTATGATTTAGAAGTCATCATTGCTTTTTCTCTAGAGATAAAACCGTAACTTAAAACACATGAACACACTTTAAGATAGATACACAAAAACATCAACTACCAAATATGAGAAACAATATTGGGACATGTTCTATTTTAAATGTGATATAAGATTTTTAGATTAACTTTTCAGTTGCACTGGGAGCCTTGGGTTGTCATGTATGAAATCTGTGCACCCTGGTGTCACCATGCTCTAAGGAAGCCCAAGATATGTAAGGAGGCTGCATGTAGGCACTCTGGTGAACAGCCCCAGCTGAGCTCAGCCTTTTAGTCATCCCAGCCCAGATACAGACATAAGAGTAAAGAAGCCTTCAGAGGATTTTAGGTTTCAATCTTTTGAGTCTCCCCTGGCTATTGAAGCCTTGGCCTTTCCAGCTGAGGCCCCAGACATCATGATGCAGAGACGAGGCATCCCTGCCATACCCTGCCTAAATTCCTAAACTGCAGAATCCAGAAGCATAATAAAATGGTTTTTGTTTCATACTACTATGGTTAAGCTGGCTTGTTTACAGGAATAGATAACTGAAGCATGCTAGCAATAAAGGTGTGGCTGGATTTGATTTGATATAAAGCAATCAGAAAATCAATGTGCTGAAGATGTAAAGAATTACAGTTGGCCGAGCATGGTGGCTCACACTTGTAATCCTAGCCCTTTGGGAGGCCAAGGCAGGTGGATCACTGGAGGTCAGGAGATCAAGATCAGCCTGGCCAACATGGCAAAACCCTATCTCTACTAAAAATACAAAAAAAAAAAAGATTAGCCAGGCATGATAGCACACCTGTAATCGCGGTTACTAGGGATGCTGAGGCAGTAGAATCACTTGAACCTGGGAGGTAGAGGTTGCAGCGAGCCGAGATGGCATCACTGCACTCCAGTGTGTGTGATGACAGAGTGAGTGAAACTCCATCGCAAGAAAGAAAAAAGAAAGGAAGGAAGGGAGGGAGGGAGGGAGGGAGGGAGGGAGGGAGGGAGGGAGGGAGGGAGGAAGGAAGGAAGGAAGGAAGGAAGGAAGGAAGGAAGGAAGGAAGGCAGGCAGGCAGGCAGGCAGGTAGGCAGGCAAGCAGAATTAAAGTTTAGGGAATATCTTTCAAACTAATACAAAAAAAAAGGGCATTGTATATTTCCTTTAAAAATGTCATTACTGTGTTATGATTACAAAATAAAGCTGAGAAGCTTTATTCTTAAAAAAGAAATGCCTGCCCTCTTAAATGATATTAAAACCAAAAATTTTTTCTGATAAAAATATCTGTTTATCTTAACATTGAGAAAATACATAGATAAAATAGAGATAATGAGGCCAGGCATGGTTGGCTCACACTTGTAATCCCTGCAGTTTGGGAGGATCATTTGAGGTCAGGGATTTGAGACCAGCCTGGGTAACACACCAAGACCCTATATCCATTAAAATAAAATAAAACAAAAACATTAGCCAGGTGTGGTGGCACACACCTATAGTCCTAACTACTTACGAGGCTGAGGCTGGAGGTTTGCATGAGTTCAAGAGTTTGAGGCTGTCATGAGCTATGATTGTACCACTGCACTCCAGCCTAGGCAACAGAGCAAAACATTGTCTCTCAAAATAACAATAATAATATAATAATAGAGATGATGAAACCCCCACACACATTTCAATAAATAGATAGATGCCCAGGTCCAGAAAACCAACATACACATTTCAATAAATAGACAGATGCCATGGCACAATGAACCAACACACACATTTCAATACATAGATAAATGGAAAGGCTCAGTGAACCAACACACACACTTCAATACATAGATACGGGGACACAATCAACACACATTCCAATGAATGAGTAGATCCCAAGGCACAGAATACCAGCACACACATTTAAATAAGTTGACAGATGCTGAGGTACAGTGAAGTAACACACATAATTCAATAAATAGGTAGGTGATGAAGCACAGAGAACTAACATACACATGTCAGTAAGCAGATTAAAAAGTAGATTTTAAAAACTGTCTCCCAAAAACCAAAGTAGAAACTCATAGGCAGAATCCTAAGAATTCCCAGTAATACTCACCCTTGCATAATCCTCCCACTGAGTATAGATAGAACCTGCGCATATGATGAGACATCATCCCTGGAATTATTTTATGTTATATGATATATACAGTTGGCCTTAAACCAGAGAGTCTATTTAGTAGATCTCATCTAATTACATCAGCCATTTAAAAACAGTTTTCTCCTGATGTTAGCAGAAGGGGAAGTTAGAGAAGAAAAAAAAAATCAGATGTTGCTGATTTGCAGATGAAAGGGAAATGCAAGATAGAATTGGGGCACCCTCTAGGAGCAGGGGGTGACCATAATGAACAGTCAGAAAAGATGTGGGGACCTCAGACCTCCCTATCCAGGAGGTCAAACTCTGCAACAGAGCATCCCAGAGCCTCCATACAAGAGTCCAGCCTGGCTGATACCACGATTTTGGCCTTGTGAGACCCTAATTAGAGAACTCAGCTAGTCTGTCCAGACATCTAGCCTTCAGAACTTCTACCTAATAAACTGGACTTGTTTTAAGAAGCTATGTGGTAATTTGTTATGCAAAAATATAAAGCTAATGCTCTAGTCTCAGATTCTAATCTCATTAGTTCCATATTAGAAAGTTAGATTTACAATGTACACAAAAATGCAGCACTGTTATACACCAACAGTGACCAAGCTGAGAATCAAATCAAGATCTCAATCCCTTTTACAACATCAGGAAAAAAAATAAAATACCTAAGGACATACGTAACCAAGAAGGTAAAATATCTCTGTAAGGAGAACTATAAAACACTGCTAAAAGAAATCACAGATGACACAAATGGAATTACATCCCATGCTCATGGATTAGAAGAATCAATATTGTGAAAATGACCATACTACCTAAAGAAATCTACAGATTCAGTGTAATTTCCATCAAAATACCAACATCATTTTCCACAGAATTAGAAAAAAAATCCTAAAATTAATATGCAACCAAAAAAGAACCCTAATAGTCAAAGCTATCCTAAGCAAAAGTTTTTGAACAAATCTGGAGCTATCACATGACTGGACTTTGAATGATACTACAAGACTATAGCTACCAAAACAGCATAGTACTGGTAAAAAAGTAGGCACATTGATCTATGGAAAAGAACAGAGAACCCAGAAATAAAGCCAAATATGTACAGTCAACTGATTTTCAACAAAGCATACAAAAACATGAATTGGGGAATGAACATCCTATGTATTAAATGGGAAAACTGGCAAGCCACATATAAAAGAATAAACTGGATACCTATATCTCGCCTCATACAAAAATCAACTCAAGATGGACCAAAGACTTAAATATAAGATCTGAAACTATAAAAATTCTAGCAGACAATGTTGGAAAAACTCTTCTAGACATTGGCCTAGGTAAAGAATTCATGACTAAGATCCCAAAAGCAAATGCAACAAAAACAAATAAATGGGACCTAATTAAGCTAAAAAGCTTCCACACAGCAAAAGAAACAATAAGCAGAGTAAACAGACAACACCCAGAATGGGAGAAAATATTTGCAAAGTACACATCTGACTAAGGACTAGTATCTAGAATTTACAAGGAACACAAATCAGCAAAAGCAAAACAAATAATCTCATTAAAAAGTGGGTAAAGGACATAGACATTTCTCAAAAGAAGATATACAAATGGCCAAAGATATGAAAAAACGCTCAACATCACTGACCATCAGGGAAATGCAAATTAAAACCACAATGAGTTATCACCCTACTTCTGCAAGAATGGCCACGATTAAAAAGTCAGCAGGGCATGGTGGTTCATGCCTGTAATCCCAGCACTTTGGGAGGCTGAGGCAGGTGGATCACCTGAGGTCAGGAATTCGAGACCAGCCTGACCAACATGGAGAAACCCCATCACTACTAAAAATACAAAAATTAGCTGCACGTGGTGGCATGTGCCTGTAATCCCAACTGCTAGGGAGACTGAAACAGGAGAATTGCTTGAATCCAAGAGGCAGAGGTGCGGTGAGCTGAGATCAGACCATTGCACTACAGCCAGGGCAACAAGGGCAAAACTCCATCTCAATAAATAAATAGTCAAAAAACAATAGATAATCGTGTGGATGTGGGGAAAGGGGAATGTCTATACACTGCTGGTGGGAATGTAAATTAGTACAACCTCTATGAAAAACAGTATGGAGAATCCTTAAAGAGCTAAAAGTGCATCTACCATTTAATCCAGCAATCCTACTATTGAGTATCTACCCAAAGGAGGAGAAGTCATTTTATGAAAAGACGCTTGCACACGTATGTTTACAGCAGCACATTTCACAATTGCAAAGATGTAGAACCCATCTAAATGCCATCAACTAACAAGTGGATAAAGAAAATGTGGTACATATACAATATGGAATACTACTCAGCTATTAAAAGGAACAATATAATATGTTTTGCAGCAACTTGGATGGAGCTAGAGGCCATTATTCTAAAAAAAAGTAACACAGGAGTAGAAAACAAAAAACCAAAAACCTTATGTCCTCACTTATTAGTGGAAGTTATGCTATGAGTACACAAAGGCATGCAGAGTGATATAATGGACGTTAAAGACTCAGGAGGTGGAGGATGAAAGGGGGGCTAGCAATAAAAAACTATACATTAGGTACAATGTACACACTGTTTGATGGGTGCACTAAAATCTCAAGACTCATCGCTATATGACTAATCTATGTAACAACAACAAAAACACTTGTACCCCAAATGCTATGGAAATAAAAATTTGAATTAAAAAAATAAAAAGTTTTACATCTTTAATGCATTTTCTTCATGAATTAATCTAAACTTAAAAATCAGTTAATCTTTATTTTCTGACCAAAAAAAAATAGTACTCAAAGATTTCTTCTTCTATATAGAAACATAATTTTTTAGTAGAACTGAGGACTTGATATTCAGAAAAGAGGGCGTAAGAGGGATGTGCCTTCTTAAATGGTCACATCACTTAAGAATCAAAAGTCTCAAAGAGTTTCCTGGGGTACACCGCTCTTCAGAGCTATCTTTCCCAGAGAAGAGTATATTATATTATATTTCAGCTTTTTGTCATAAAATTTTAAGCACATAGAAAAGTTAATAAAAGTAAATAAATGCTCATACACCCTTCACCCAGATTTAATAATTTATATCCTGCCATTGTTGCCTTGTGTGGATGTGAATTATTCCTTTCTTTTATTTCTGCATCAAAGTGTGTTGCCGACAACATGATGCATCACACCATGCTTCCCCTATGAATAAAAACAGTCTCCTCAAAACCAAAATACCATTATCACACCAAAACAATTAACCAAATTCCACTTTGTCTAATGGCCCATCCATATTTTAAAATTTTTCCATTTGCCCTAAAGTGTCTTTTGCAACTTTTTTCACCTACAAGAATCCAATCAAGCTGCATACATTACATTTGGCTGTGACTTTTTCAACTCTAAAGCTGGAAAAGTTCCCCTGTCTTTCCTGTTTTCTTATTGTTTGGTTTTGACATAACTTTTTGAACAGTCCAGTCAATTGCCTTGTAGAATGTCCTATATTCAGGATTTGGCCAATCATTTACTTATGGGATTGTTAAATTCATTTCTCTATCCCTTGTATTTCCTGTTCATCAAAAATTAGGGTTTGATTTTAGTTTGGTTTAGATTCAAATTAAACAATATGAATGAGAACGTTTCATGGGGGTGCACATCAACAAACACGTGGTATCAGGTGGTCCACTGCTAGCATGTGAATTCTGATGACAAGGATGGGTATTTTCAGAGTGGTGTCAGGTTGTCCATTGCTAGCAATGTGAGTTGTGACGAAAATGATGGGTATAGAAAGGTGTACTTTATCCAATGAAAGTAGTCAATAATTTGTAGTGCAGCATTTGTGAATATCTTGTTGTTCAACAACTTCCTCAAACGGTTGTCACTGATGATTCTTGACTGAATCAATTGCTACTGTAATGATTTTCAAAATGTAATCTTGCCAATTCTATAATTTCTCCTAAATTTATTAGCAGGCAGACCTTTTTTCTCTTTTCGTTATTTTAACACCCATCACCCCTACCTCTTTTCCCCTCAAATACCACTATGGTCCTATTTTTCAACAATTATAGTGAGGACTAATTTGAATACAGCAAAATTCACCCATTTCAGTGGTCAAGTTTGAGTTTTGACAAATGCATAGAGTTGTGCGACCATCACCACAATCAAGATGTAGAACACTTTCACTACCCAAAAGTTCCCTCCTGCTCTTTGCAGTTAATTTCCTCACTTCACCCCTAGGAACCACTGATCTAATTTGTATCATTACAATCTTGCTCTTCAAGAATTTCATTTAATGGAATCATATTATAGTATATAGTCTCTGGTGTCTGGCTTCTTTCACTTTGTGAAACACTTTTGAGACTCATCCATGTTTTTGCATGTAAAAGTAGTTGTTCCACTGTATTGAGTAGAATTCCATTGTATAGATATAGCACAATTTGCTCATCTACTTACCAGGTGATGGATATTTGGGTTGGTTGCCGTTTGAGGTTACTATGAACAAAGTTGCTGTGAACATTCACTTACTGCTATTTGTGGGACTATATGTTTCATTTCTTTTAGGTAGATACTTAAGAACGGAATGGCTGAGTAAGCACAGGTTTAACTTACGAAAACGTCAAACCTTTTCCAAATGATTACACTATTCTAAATTCTGAATTGCCCAGCAATGTATGAGAGTTGAAGCTGCTTTGCTCTTTGCCAATACTTGCTATTTTCAGTCCTTTTAATTTTCGCGATTTCAGTGTATTTAATGTTATCACTGTAATTTTGATTTGCTTTTCTCTGATGACTAGAGACATTGTGCACTTTTTCACATATTTATATGTCTATCTTTCTTAGAAATATGTCTATTTAAATATTGGACCCCGGTTTTAATCAGGGTACCTTAATATTAAATTACAAGAGTTATCTGCATATGTTAGACACTAGTCTTTTACTAAGCATACGCTTTGCAAATATTTTCTCCCAGTCTTTGGCTTGACAATTTATCATTTTCTTCTGCAGTTCAGGTATGCTGTATGTAAGAAATATTTGCCTAAGCCAAAACTGCAATAACAAAAAATTTCTCCAATTCTTTTTCTCCAGAAATTTTATGGTTCTATGATCCATTTCAAGTGAATTTTGTACTGAATGGATATCCAAATTTAGTAATGCCACTTGCTGATCAGACTGTCCTTTCCCTCCACTTTAATACCTGGACACCTTTGCTAAAAATTAATTGACTATATATAACTGTGGTCTATTTGGGGATTCTATTCAAGTTACTGATCTATCTTCTAACCTAACGTCAATACCACAATTTTGACTTAAGTAGCTTTATAGGAAGTCTGGAAATTCAGTACTATAAGTTCTCTTCATTTTAGGTTTTCTTGTTCCAGAAATGTTTTTACTATTCTAGGTTCTTTATATTTCCAAATAAAGTTAGAATCAGCTTATACTTGATGCTATCAATTCCAGACAATTTCTACCAAAAAAAAAAAAAAAAAAAAAGCCTGTCAAGGTTTGTTGGAATTACACTAAATTTATATATAAACAATTTGAAGATTAGCATTTTTAATGACATGAAAACTGATTCATAAAAACTGTCTCTCCTCATTTATTTATCAGTCTTTTTTCATTTCTCTCAACAATGCTAGGTAGTAGTTTGTAGTATACAGATCTTTCACATATTTTGTCAAATTTATCCCTAAGTATTTCATATTTTATGATGTTATCTAAGTGGTATTATCATATATCACTATGTGTATCACTTAATGGCTTTTATTTATTCAATATATTACAATCTATTACAGTTGTTATTCTTTTTTAATGCTCAAAATTCCAAAATTTTACCAGTGCAAGTGCCATCCAGTTGGCTCCTATTTCCTTTTGAGCTGATTTCATTAGGCTGAGCATCTTCTAGGATAGGGAACAAGATTTCTCAGGCTCACCTTGTATCTTTCTTGTGTGAATCCCTTTATCAAGTTAAAAAAAAAAAAAAAGGCACCATCATGGCAGGCACTTTGCTAGGGGTGGAATGGAAACCAGGATGACGCTTACAATTAGAGTACCACCTGTATCCCCAATTGTGAAGTCTGTCCAGAAGGCAGAAATTAGGTGGTCCTTTATTGAAAAATTCTTTTTATCAAATCAGGCATTTTTATCCAATATTCTACCCTCACAATGAACCTCACTCAGGTTTGAGAAGAGGAGCATCCAAATACTAATACCTACCTTGCCAAGTATCCATAAGTAAGGTACACATGTCTCTAGAATTAGACCAGAAGGAACCAATGAGTTGTTAGGCTTAAATCTGGTACAGTCCCTAAAGAGAGGAATGTGAGGGTGGAGTAAGAAATCCTTACTTTCAGGCTAAGGCAAGACAATGGCGTGAACCTGGGAGGCGGAGCTTGCAGTGAGGGGAGATCGTGCCACTGCACTCCAGCCTGGGTGACAGAGCGAGACTCCGCCTCAAAAAAAAAAAAAAAAGAAAAGAAAAGAAAGAAAAAAAAAAAGAAATCCTTATTTTCTTCTCTTGTGAATAATTAACACTGTAATCCTAGACTAATGAGCAAAGTAAGAAATTAATGTTCAATCAATGGTTTCCTATCCAGCACTGGAATATCAAGGCACTGAGAATGTCCAGAGAAAACCATAGCTAGAATAAAAGTGTGCTGTTTGCCCTCCCACCACCAACTCGCCTTTCTAGCACTCCCTCCAGGTCCAATCTTCTTGCTGACTCTTTGCCAAGTGTGTTCTAGGAGTGGTACTACATCTAAGAATTACAGTCCAGTTTCATAATCCAATCTTTCTTCTTTGTACAACTGTTTGTGGTGACAATGGAATGCTTTATATCTAAAAAGATAGTGCTTTCCTGGCTTTTCCCCAAGTTATTCCTCGCTGGACACACTGTCACTTTTTTAGACAAAAAACAAAAACACAATTATTTTCTACATGGAAAGAGGAATGGTGAGTTATGGCTAAATTCGTAGACATACAGAAAACAACCTCACTGCAAATGAAGACTGAAAGAACTTACTCATTAAACCTACCCTCCCCTAATGAAAAGGGAAATATAAACAATTTTGATGGAACTAAAAGGGGTGTTAGAGAGCTCAGGTAATCCACCAGAAGTGCTCAGAGCTAAGAAATTAGTAGAGGTGAATACAACCTAGTCTGGTCAGAAGAGGTTCTAACCATACCATACTGCCTAAGAACTAAAAAAAAAACCAATGTAACTTTCCTCAAGGCCACAAACAGTTGTATATTTAACTTAATTTTATTCAATTTTAACTCAAAGAGTCCCCAAGTTTTATTTGGTTAAAATTTTCACTCATATTTTTCATGATTGTAACCTAGCTTCAGTCAAGTCAGGGGTGATTCTATTAATAAGCTCTCTATAGTGCTTCCCAGCATAGTTCTCTACTGAACAAATCCAGAGAAAAGTCAACTCTCACCTTGATATTTTATGACAACAAATAAACTCCTAAATGGGTCTAGATTGTTTTACATAAGCTAAGTACAATTTGCGGGGGGTGGGGGGGGGGAATTAAAACTTAATCATTTATAAACCTTCTATCACTAATTCATAAGTCTTGGAAATATTCTTTTGTTAATAAAATGTAATCCAACTTTATTTTCATTTTAATCACAGGCAGTGGTAGACAATAAAGGAACATAGGTTGTTGCAAGATTCAACAGCCAATAAATCTTTTTATTGGTCTTAAATTTGATAAATTGAGTACGTGATGATAAAGCATTATAAACTAGTTTTGGGAATCCACAATAAATAAGAGCCCTAAGGCAGAATAACAACCATTCATTTCTTCAATGGGTAAGAACCTAAAGCATTAATTGTTTATTATTATCATGCTACAAACAACAGTAAAGATGGCAAAAACAAAACTAGAAACAGCCCGCCATCACTAGGGAGTGAAATATGGTCAGGGCTTATAAAGTACCACATTGTAATCAACCACTACCCTCCAGAATAACTTACAGTACATCAACTAATTTATCTCCCTCCTCCTACACTTACAATCTCTTAGAATTCCATTTCTCTTTTCAGGCTACTGTCACTGAAATCTGGGCAAAGAGCAATTTTGGTCCAATACATTCTATACTAAGGAAGCCTAGAAATCCCACAAAAAGAAAAATCATGGCAGAGAAGAATTTGCCATCCTCTGTAGCACCAGATGGCACAGATAAAGGGATGTTGTACACTCCAGCTCAGCAATGAGGTAATTTTATCACTGTCATTTATACAGGCCCCAAAGGTGCGCAATCCAAACTAATGTGGAGATTCTTCAATGACAGCTGAGACTGAAATATTCCATCTGTGTTTAATACACAGATTGTATCCTTTATTCTCCAATGAGAGCTTTTCAGAGTATCACTATGTGATATTTTCTTCCAAAAGACAAAGGCCTTCCCACTATCTATCTATCTATTTATTTATTTATTTTTACCCCTTCATCTGTCTGCAAGATTGCTTTTAGGAGGATGACATAAGTTTAAGAAACAAAGCTAAGTACTCTTCCATCTTTAGTTCTAACAACAATGTGAGCCTTGCAAAACTACATACTAATTTTGCTATATATGACAAAACGCAGTCACTCAGGAAATCTGCTGGCAGAGCAATATAATTATGCCATAGAAATTAACTGTGTAAGGCCAGGCATGGTGGCTCACATCTGTAATCCCAGCAATTTGGGAGGCCAAGGTGGGCAGATCATCTAAGGTCAGGAGTTTGAGACCAGCCTGGCCAACATGGCGAAGCCCCATCTCTATTAATAATACAAAATTAGCAGGGCGTGTTGGTGGGTGCCTGTAATAGCAGCTACTCAGGAGGCTGATGCAGGAGAATCGCTTGAACCTGGGAGGTGAAGGTTGCAGTGAACCAGGATTGTGCCATTGCACTCCAGCCTGGGTGACAAGAGCAAAACTCTGTCCATCTCAGAGGAGAAGAGAGGAGAGGGGAGGGGAGGGGAGAGAAAAAGGAGGGGAGAGAAAAAAGAGAAGAGAGAAAAAGGAAGAAGAAAAAGAAAGAGAGAAAAGAAGGAAAGAAAGGAAAGAGAAGAAAGAAGGAGGGAGGGAAAGAGGGAGGGAGGGAGGGTGGGCGGGCGGAAGGGAGGAAGGAAGGAAATTATGCAAAACCCAAGGAATAGGTACTCTGTGTGTGTGTGTGTGTGTGTGTATGTGTGTATATCTGTAACTAGAAAGCAGAAAGAATAATGATTTACATAAAAATACAAAAAAGGAGGAATCAATAATCCTGGGAGTCGGAACCATATAAATACTAATTTTGCTTTTCAATTTATTCACTTTTTCAGAGTTAAAATAGATAAACACAATTTTTTTTAAAAAATATCGGTTATCAAAAGGGTTAAACTGTCCAAAACAAGGGTATAATAAAAAATAGAGGTCATTCTTAAGCTATGAAAACAATAAAAATTACAACAGGGTATTCTAGTGATTTAAAAAATGAGATCAAAATGTTTTCCAAATGCCTAAATGATTATCTGCTACAAGATGGAACAATGCACCTTTCATTCTCTGGGGACTGAGAATTTAATATTATCTGAAGAGGATAATTTAAGAAACAAAGTTGTAATATGTTACTGATATATTAACACTTTGAGACATAGGAGATGTCTGCTAGGTATCACATTTCAAGATTATACTGAAAAACACATTTTAAGCATCTGTGAGATGGACTGTCACTGATGGTTTGATCAGATTGACCTTTAGCTTTATGGAAAGAGAGCCTGGGGAATGAGCCAGTTAACACCTACAAAAGCACAATTGGCCTCTTCTCCTTGAGGAGGTAGGCAAGAACCCAAGGAATACAGTGAGAGTTTTAAAATCTCTTAAAGTCTTTATTCTGCAAGAGCCAGTTCTGAAAGAGACATCAGTATCAATGCAGAAAAAGACTTGGCAATGAAAGGAGCCAAGTGCTTGCTTTTTATATTTCAATAATCCATGAAGATTGGCGAACAGCAGTCACAAACACACAGTTGCATGACTATGTGAGACCAATTACAACTTGCAATCAAATGTGCTCTTTTGCATTATCAACAGAGAATATTCAAAGGCTTTGCATCGGGTTTCACCCAGGGACCCCCATCTCATGAAAACTCACCAAGATTCTTTCTTTACTTAACATATGCCAAATTTCAGACCCTAAATTCTACCTGTCAGCCTGTTCTGAAATAATGGAGAATGGAAATCTTTCTTTAAGAGTAATGTCCTCTCCCATCCACCATGTTCTGGAGCCGCCTCCTGGGTTCTGAGGGACTCTGTCCTTCCCAATGGCTCTCTGAGCATCTTCAGAAGTTCCTTTCTTTCTGCTTTTAATTGTTATCTAATAGCCTTAAGTTAAAGAGAAGCCAACTGAAAAAGCACAAAGATCACAGGAGTGGATTAAGATAACCTTCTGTGAAATCCTAGCTCAGTTACTCTCTATGTGATTTACGCAACTCACTGTTTTAAAATGATTTTCCCATTTGAAAAATAGAGAAGGCAGTAACAATTTTACTGTCCCACCTAACTAGAATCTTCAGGAGGTTAAAAGGAAAAAATCAAGTGAGCATGCTTTGCAAGTGCTAGAGTATTACACAAATAGGTACCATGTAATGAATCCATTATAGGATCAATCTCATTCCAACAAATCTCCGCCCTCTCCTTTACATTTCATAGCTAAACTTCTTGATTAAACTGTATACACTCACTGCCTCAGCCTCAACACCTTCTACTCTCTTAAGCTTCACACAGTCCAGCTGGCCCATTCCACATGAACTTGTATAGGATTTCTTCTTCCTGCATCTCATGTCACTGAGCATGATCCACACCATCCTGAAACCCTTGTCTTCCTTAAGATCTTCTTAATTTCCTTCTCCTTGATCATTGTTCGCTATGGTAGTAAAGTTGTGCTGCAGTCACTTACCCAACAACTTTCTAGAACCAGGTTGAGTATAAACTGTAAATAAATAAATTGAGAAATAAAAATGAAATCCTAACCACCCCTCCTCCGAACTGATTGAACAAACTGCCTCTTGGCAATGGAGAACCCAGGCAAATTTGAAAAACTTGAGTTCCCGGCTGTGAGGGGAAGGGAGGTAGGACAATTTAACATGCCTCCTCCCTTGCTAAGTGCCACTGGACTTTCTTCCCTAAGGGCTAAACAGAAACCAGCCCTTTCAGAAGACTTGCACTGCTGATTTCACCCAGCCCCCTGACTGCTGCCTCTCCCTTCTGCAATTCTGACAAAACAACCCACTAGCGTTCCTTCCTGGTAAGAGACCACTGACCACTGAGTGGTCTGGCCAGTCTACAGAGGCAGCATCAAGACGGATTTGGCCTCTGCTTCACTTTGTGACATCAGAGGGCCAAAATCTCCACCCACTGATCATGCTAATGCCATTTTTTGAACACATGACCCATCTGGAGGCATGAAGCTCAATTGCACTTGCGTCTGTTTCTCCTTCCGTAAGTATTCATGACCCCTCCTACAGCTTATTAAATACGTGTATTCAGCCACCCTGCTCAGCATAAATTCCGGTTTCTTTTACCCCTCCCTCGGAGTGCCGGTTTCTGGCTTCTGGCAGGAAGCTATCCTTTCCAGCCTGTCAGGATGGCCGCCTGCAGGCCACAACTCTTTAAGAGAAATAAAAGTCTTCTATCCAAATGTATGAACCTTGTCATTCTTCAGTTGACAGAACAAACATCCCACAGACAATTCTCATATTTGCTATGGTAAAATTATAGAAAAACCATGACTGAAAATACTTGACCTATCCATGCTAAGAAACTAGACATCAACATGTAGTTTCCTATACAGCTGACTGCAGGATTCTGGACATTTTTAGTTTATTGAATTTAAAGTATTTCTAAAGGACTTTAAGTCTATTAAAAAGTCTAGGCTCTTATTGAATCCTTATCTGTGGCTATTCAAAGGGAATGAAACATATGCACACAAATACACAAGGAACAAATAAACAAACAAATAAACAAACAAACAAGAGCTGTGTTACCTAGCAGGCTAAGTCAGGGCCCATCAGCTCTGACCTAGATTCTCATTCTTTCCTAATGACCTTCTCATTGCATACAGTATTTCTCTTAAGTTATTCCTTGGTAAACTTCTCAAATTGTTCAAAGAGTTTCAATTAATCAAAGGTCAGAAATGTGAACAGCAGAATGTGCAGGGCGGGGAAGGGAGGATGAAGTGAGAACACCATGTTCTCCTTTAAACAACTCATTTAAGCAACTTGTCTGAGAAAGGAAAAGGATTAAAGAATTGTAGAAAAATGAACGCAAGGAGGAAATAAAGGAAGCTTGTTTGTTTTCCCTGCTTGCTTTTAAGAAAACAGAGCCTTCATGTTTACAGGCTCCGATGAGTCCATGCAGCAGAGAGGCTGAAGACAGGAGAAAGAAGGGGCATGTGAAGTTAAAAAGAAAAGTTTCCAGCAAGAAGGGAGGAAATGCAATTGAAAAAGCAAGTATAAAAATTAGTCTTGGGTAGGAGAAGCAATCCCAAGTCTCCAGTGCAGAAATTAATACATTTTGTAGACAATAAGGTAAGGAACTGAGAAAGCTGAATTCCATCTCAAGGTCATTGTTTTTGTTCTGTAAGGTAGCTAGGAAGATCATGGACTAAGAGTTAAAAGATTAGAGATGGGGTTGGAGCTTAACTTGGGCTTTGAGGTTTCAGAATCACCCTTGAAGCCAACACTGAGGGAGCCAGACAAGTAAAAACACCCAGTTTGATGATTTTCTCTAGGAGTTTTCAGCAACCAAAGTGTAGATGATAAAACAGTAAAAGCAAATGCTATTTCCATGCTTTTGTTTTTCAGTCCAAAGGCCTTGACTCCATTGCCCTAAAACATACTCCAACTCCTGGAGTGCCATCTTGAAAATGTTGAGATCAGGGATGAGTGAGGATGAACCAGCAGCTAAACTGGGAATATACTGTAAGTGAATACTCAATTAGTGATGCTTCAGCTATTCTTTACCTTCAAGGTCAAATTCTCATTAAAACTGCATCACTCTTCATAACAAAAGGTACATTCCTTTATCTGTCACCACCCAACATGAGCATGATAATGAACATCAACATCACTTCTCTTTTACTGAGAGAAGCTATGCTGACAGCAAAGAACTTCCTATGTGTACAGGCATGGCAGATCCACTGATGGGTGGTCCGCAGCCCTAGCTGGACTCAATCTGTCTGTTAGTGAATGTTAATAGCCACTGTCTGCACAGGTTGCCACTGTGGCGTTCTGCTTCTCAGCTTCCTAGTCAGCATGACATTTTTCTTCCAACTGAGCTAGTCCATCTCTGATTTCTGCTGTGCCAACATGGTCTGTCAGCTACTGTCACTTCCCAGATGTCAGCAGCTATATGACATTGGTCGGAATCATGTCACAATTGTCCTTGAAACATTTACTGTTGCCTCCCACAAGTTTACAGAGTTGGCCTCAGGGGCATTGCTTTGGTGTTCTGGTTGTTTTCTGTTTGTTTTTTAATTCTCACAAGGATACCCTAAGAATGGAAGTCAACAGTTTACTAAATAGTGGGTACACATAGTCCAAAGCTTCAAACTCACTCATGCATCAAACCGTATTGTTTCAATATATAAAATACGTAAAGTAGGTATCTTAGACTTTAACATCCTGAAGATGACCAGTGGATGTCAAACCATATGACACCATTAAGGAAAAGAAGGTCTTCTGACTTGATTATAGTTCTATGGTATTAAGTTTTATGGCGTTCCCAGGTATAAACTCAAATGACTACAAGAAATATAAAATGCGGCAAATGAAACAAATTATAGCACAATTACAAAGTAAAATTACTGTGTTTGCTGTAGTTTTTACTTTATATTAATCATATTTTCTGGTTAAATTGGAAACATTAAGGTACGTTTTCATCTACATGTTCCAAGCAATTTGTCTTGCTTTTTCCAGATTAAAAAATATCACACCTCTTTCTATGTTGATATCTTATTCTCCAACATCCTCCTTAATCATGTCCGCCAAACTACCTCTTTTACGTCCTATAAATAGTTCCCTCTACTGTCTGATTAAGTGGTATTTTGAAATGGATTATTCAAATAACCATAATTCAAACAAAAGAGGGAAACCTACTGGAATAAAAATCTAGATTTATTTGTCTTTCCTCAAACTCAATCTCCTCTACTATTTTTAAACTTGTTCTCCAGTATAACCCAAAGTAGAAATCTGTATTACACCACTGAGTCTCTTACTTTGTTTTTATTCATGACATTAAGCCACTTCCCTGATTTCCACTTCTCCTTGCCCTGCCTAGTGGTCCAAATTCTATCAACTGCCAATAGACTGGATCATTTCTAGTTCTCTATCACTTCTTCTCCTCTCATGCTCACCCACAGCCACCCTGTCTTTCCCACCACCCACCCCTGCTATTCGATGACATATATGGCCTCTATTATGTTTCAGGAACATAATTCAAGTGTACCTTGTCTCCACAATACGATCATGAACTCCTTGAAAGCAAGGACAGTATTTTCTACTATTTGGTATCTCCTACTACTCCACTTCCATAGTCACTCCATAAATAATTAATAAACTGAATATCAAAGGGCCACCTCTCCAAGTTATGCAGCACACCTATTATTCAGCCCAAAAATGTTATAGATAATCAGAGGGAATTCCTGGAAGAGAATTTTTAACTATCCACCGATGACCGAGGTCACCCAAAACAGTGAAAAGCAAATTTATACTGAATAAGAAAGCAATAATTTATTAGTGAGGGAATACCTAGATGAATGACACAAATAATTAATTCTAGAGTACATCCTTGCTGTGAATACATTACTGAGTACTGCGCCATGTGGGGCGTAAAATCCATAAAAGATTTCAGTCTGAATCAACCATAAGATTTGGAGACATTGTGACTTTGAAACATTGTATTATTTGCTAGTAATTTCTAAGAAAAAGGCTAACTAAAATGCTGAAGAGAAGCTAAATATTAGGATTTTGATGAACAACAATACTTGAGAAATATAAATGATTGCCAATCAAACTTTTCTTTAAAAAAGCAACTATAACTACTGCTTTTTTAAGGTGAATGGCAAGAGAATATAATGAAAAATGCTTTGGAATATCAAAGGTAATGCCAAGGATTCCAATGACAGCTGTGCATATGGGATTTCTGACCAAGAATAGAATATAATGAGACTAGTATTAAGGAAAGGCATTAGCCATAAGGTCAGTAATTTGTAGAATAACATTTTTCATGTTCTTGTGTTATGCCCAGAAGGTGTATAAGAACTCAAAATCAGCAAATTTATTACTTACATAGAAAAAAAAAAAAAATCACGATTTCTTGCCAGAAGAAATTTGGAATTTACTCTTAGGTTATATAAGTAATTAGGTTACACCAGCATGTCAATCACAATATGCCAGCTTTCCTCAGATATCTTACTTGGTCAATTTTCAATTTATTGCCATTATGCTCACTTTCTCCTGTAATTACTATGACCTTTATCACTCCATCATCCTGCCCCTCATGGCCTCAACTCCCCTTCTAGTGAACAACTCACCACACTACACTTTTCATCCATTCGTGATTTCCTATCCTATTTGCAATTACAAAAACTGACAAGACTTGATTTCCCTTAAAAAGAGAATTAGGCTTTAAACTCTGAGGTTCTGTAAGGTAAACACAGAACAAAGGAACTCCCTTCAAAACATATAATAAAGCATTGAGAAACTGATTCCTGTCTTTGGAATAATGAAAAATCCAATAAACCAAATGACAAAATATTCCTTTTTGTTCTTTGGCAAATTTGAAAGAATACAGTTGAAAGTCTTTGGCTTACTCAGAAACAAAATGAAGCTAAATTTTTTCCAAAAATTACAAAAACATAAAATATATGTATTATGTCTATAAATTAATTGATTTGGAATCATTTATGAATTCTCCATAAATGTATCAATTTCATTTTTAATACATTCTTAATTTTAAAAAATCAACTGGATCATTAACAATGGCTAAGTCAACTTAAAACCAATCTACTTATACTTTGTTAAAAAGTATCGACAGCGTCTAAAAGTTTGTGTTGGCATGCAAAGATGGATCTATAAAAACTCAAGGTAATTATTTTGAGAAAATTAAGAAAGCTGACTCAGGAAATATTTTCTTCTATATTAAGAAGTGGCCAAATGGCTATATATAGAATATCAACTAATCACTTCCCAGAGATAATGAAAGTATCAATATTTATAAAAATTACTCCCCAATTGCCAAATTTTGATGAAACAATCCCCCATTCTATGCTAATTTTTGCCAGCTGGCCTTGGCCTACCATTTTCAGCAGAGGGGGAGAGTGGGAGGCAGAAGGTGGAAGTGAGAGCCAGACAGCATAGCCTTCATCCCTTTTCAAATGACCAGGGAGCTGCAGGACAGGGTCCTGCCTGTATTCAGAGGATGCCCCCACCAGAGCTCCACAGAACTAACACACTGTAAACTTCGTAACTTGTGAATTTTAAGTACTCATGAAAGTTGTTATTTCTTCTTCTTTATTAACCAGGACCAAACCCAATACTTTCTGGAATTGATCATTGAAAAAGAACACAATACCTGTCCAACCGATGAGAATTTCAGCCCTAAAGCCTCGTATCTCTTCTCACTAGTCAAGAAATTTATAGACAAGATGCTAATAGTGCTGCCTTCAACTAAAGGAAAAAAATTGAGCAATGGGCATGGTAACCAACATGCTTATTCTGAGAAGCATTTCAGGGTCCTGGTTTTAATTTAAATTATAGAAGTTAGCCAATCTAATCCAACAGCACTGTCATCCAAGACGCTGTCACTGCCAAAGCATTTGTCAGCCAGATATGACCAGATAAACTAGTCCCAAGACACAAGAAAGACATTTTTAGAAATTTACTGTTATGCCATTATAAAGTCAAAACAAATTCTACTTCATA
The DNA here is from genome assembly GCF_008728515.1 of Papio anubis. NCBI lineage: Eukaryota > Metazoa > Chordata > Mammalia > Primates > Cercopithecidae > Papio > Papio anubis. The sequence continues at coordinate 88,615,035 of NC_044985.1, read as the reverse complement.
GAACATCCCGACCAATGAAGCAGAAGAGGTAATTTTCTAACAAGTAATTAAATCAATCTACAGGATCCAATTATGTGTCAATAGATACAAAGTTTATTTCAATCTCTTTTGTTTGTAAAATGGAGAAAAGAATGATGAAGAAAATATTTTTGATTTGTGGTATCCCACTGATTTTAGTGTAACTGAAATCTATAGACACCTTGTCATAGGATGTAAACATTAATGATTATCTAACAGAGGTATCATTTTTTCACCATTTATTGATTGAGTGTTTTTGTGCCAGAAACAGTGGCAACGCACTAAAATATCATCAGAGTTTCTTACAGTTTACAAAGTGTCTCTGCATGCAGAGGTAGTTCTTAACAAATTGGAGATAGAGGGTCACAAAGAACACAAATCACTGTTAAAAGTGGCGAAAAAATGCACACTTACTGCATTAAAAGTTCATCCAAAATTAGAGTTCTACAAGTATCACCAAAAAATGTAAAATTAATTCAAGTATAATAGCTTAGGAATACAAAGGAATCACACAATTTACTAGAAATGGCCAAAAGGATACTGACTACTAAAATACCTTTGCCATTTTTATCAAGTTTCTTTGTAAAATTATGTTTAAATATAACGAATTTGGAGGAAAAATAGTTTGACACCAAGAAAAATGCTATCTTTGCCTTTGAAATACTGTGCCAGAACATTCAGGTCAGAAATGGGAAATAAATGGCTCTTAATCTACATCTAATTTAAAGATATGTTAAATTGGGCTCACATTTTGATAAAAATGTAGATTTCTAACTGAATTTATAAAAATTTAGTCCACTTTCCTACATGGCAACAACTACTAGAGGTGCCACTTTAAAAGAGCCCCTCCAGCCTCTGAAACACCTGGCCCTTTTTCACTAGCCTGAGTCGCCTCCTGGACTCTTACAGGCTGGAGTATGTGCCTCCTGTAGATAGTTCCCATTTTATATATGCTAACTAGCCTCATATTCCACCACTGTCTTCTCTTCACTACCAAGCGCCATAAATAATTATTACTGTTGAGTGTCTTAAACTCTAATTCACAGGTAGAAAACTACTTATTGTCTCCCTCAATATTTATTCTACCTTCCATTTGGTAATAAAACCAACCAAGTTGGCCGGGCGCGGTGGCTCAAGCCTGTAATCCCAGCACTTTGGGAGGCCGAGGCGGGCGGATCACGAGGTCAGGAGATCGAGACCATCCTGGCTAACATGGTGAAACCCCGTCTCTACTAAAAATACAAAAAACTAGCCGGGCGTGGTGGCGGGCGCCTGTAGTCCCAGCTACTCGGAGGCTGAGGCAGGAGAATGGCCTGAACCTGGGAGGCGGAGCTTGCAGTGAGCCGAGATCGCGCCACTGCACTCCAGCCTGGGTGACACAGCGCGAGACTCCGTCTCAAAAAAAAAAAAAAAAAAAAAAAACCAACCAAGTTTTAGCTGTGTACTTGCCTGCAGCTACAGACTACCTTTCCCCACCCTGCTTTGCAGCGAGGTGAGATCTCATGACTAAGTTATGACCACAGATTCTGATTCAGTAGGTCTGGAGTAGTATACTCATTATCAGATTATAATTTAATCTGGGGTGGCACCCAAGAGTCTGTTCTTTATGTTCCTTTTAGGAATCTCATTTGATACTTCTTATATTAATCTAGTATACAGACAGGGTTAGAAGTAACTGCTAATGCATGGTAGAGTGATGAGAAGAACATCTGAGAGGAAGATGCTTGGTTTCTACCCCAAAACTACCTTCAGCTAAGACTTATGCATGAGAAAGAAATATTCCATTTTGTTTAAGCCACTATTATTTGGCCTCTGTTAAAGCAGCTGGACGCATAACCTGATATAACAGGTACCCGATGCCAACTAAGGTTATTACACCAATTGCCTGCTAACAGTAACAAACCTGCATTGTCTGATCAAAAGTAGACAATGTCTTTTTCAAGTTTAACTTTTCCTTTTTGCTTTTGTCTTCTGCTTCAAGATCTCAATGAGATACAAAAGACATCAATTTATCCTTTCTTTTTCATATTACAATGCAAATTGTTTAATGGTATACTTTTCCCAATTGACTGATAACTTCTTTGAATGTTATGCAATATGCAATTTTAACTTAGATTCCAATATTTTAAGTTGGGTCTATTTTATCACATTTACATTTTAAAAGACCTAAAACCATGTTACTGTTTAAATTTGTACAGACCACACACAAAAACGCAGTTCATGGCTATGACTACAAAAGCTGCATCATGGACTGGCAAAAGCACCAAGGATTCTCACGTGGCAACAGACCTACTGTAGCTTCTATCAGTTACCAAGCAACTCCAAACAAGAGATGTTATCCAGTGTATGGATCATTTCTGTCTATTATTATTTTAGTATAATTAATCCAAATGCCAATTAATCTGCTAAATAACAGAGTGTAGTGTATTCTCATTAGACGTTCATAAAAATGCCACAAAGACAGCAATGTCATGTGCCTCTTTACAGACACATACAAAGAAACCTCAAAAAAAAAAAAAAAGGAGTAACTTCAAGAGGCAAAAGCTTAAGCACAACTCTTATTAAACACAAAAAATCAGGGAGAGAGGATATGAATGGATATATTCCTCCTGAGATTTACTCACAACTACAGAATAGTATTTAAATAGTTTGATTATCTGTGTGTTTTTTTTGTTTTTTTGGTTTTTTTTTTGCAACAGAGTCTTGCTCTGTCACCGAGGCTAGAGTGCAGTGGCGTGGTCTTGGCTCACTGCAACCTCCACCTCCCGGGTTCACGCCATTCTCCTGCCTCAGCCTCCCAAGTAGCTGGGACTACAGGCGCCCGCCACCATGCCCAACTAATTTTTTGTATTTTTAGTAGAGGCGGGGTTTCACCGTGTTAACCAGGATGGTCTTGATCTCCTGACCTCGTGATCCGCCCACCTAGGCCTCCCAAAGTGCTGGGATTACAGGCATGAGCCACCGTGCCCGGGTGATTACCTGTTGTTTTTAAGTATTCAAAGGTTCAAATGATTGATTTATTTCCTATAATTTAACTTATCTTCTGTGAAAGGTAATTATTTGCCTAATTCAGTAGCACATTAAAAATTAATTTACATATCATGATGAAATTCCAGGTTATCAAAAAAGACAACTATATCAGTAATAATACTTATTTCTTTTTAGTTATTGTTATAGTGTAATGTAACATAACATTATTAAAATATTTCAAGAAAACCAAAGTTTGGTAACATGCAAGAACCATGTGAAAAGGCAAAATGAAATAACCAGAAGGTTATATGTGGTTAAGAATCTGCATATTTTCAGCAAAATTACAAGTTTTTATATAAAGACACTTATTTCACATAGCATTACAGTGAATTAAATTAGGAGTTAATTTACACTTTAAAGATATCTGCTATTAAGATGATCAAAGATTTTCATCACTCATATTTTCTGTCTATTCAAATATAAACTTTAATTTTAAAAATGAAGAGACAAGCATTTGAAGGCACTTGGCCCTAATTCCTCAACTGTTTGCTAATCCACTAGGCTTTGAAAACATACCTCAATCTACAAATATTCTCCATTAGCCTTGCTAGCTGTGAAATAATTACTCCATTATGACTATTATAACAAAATACTTTCCATTAACGTAATCCACAAGATGTGCTTTTGAAAAGTTTTGTTAGAAGCCTGTCTATAACAAAATGAAGCCATATATTAAGAACGAAGTTCAATAGTATGAAAAACAACTATGAACATACTCTTTTCAAAACTATTAGAAAATTAATCTGTTTTGGTTAATTAACTATTATCTCTCCACTGGATCATAAATTCTCCCAATGTGTGCTTTATTCATGGTTGTAAATCCCATCAATGTGTCCTGAAACGAGGCAGAACTGTACAAATTTGATTAAATATGTCAGGAGTAATCATGATTAAAATGCAATGATACGTATATGTGTTATTACCTGACTCATTTTCAGTCTCTGAAGGAACCAGCGTTACATGTCACGTGACTGGCCTCAAACAACACAACTGATTGCTCAGGGATATACGTATCTCTAAGGCAGCCAAGGGCTTGTTTGGCTTGGTTTACAGAGATAAACTAAAGAAAGCTGGTACTCTTGCTCCCTTTCAAATCTGACCCAAGACACAAGAGACTACTGCTAGGCAATGGTTGATGTTGAATCTAACAATTTATAACAGTGTTAAGGATGGAGGTCACAGGTCACATGCAATGTCAGTGACATGGTTTGGTGCTGTGTCCCCAACTAAATCTCATCTCAAATTGTAATCTCTACATGTCGAGGAAGGGGACTGATGGGAGGTGACTGGATGATGGCAGTGGTTTCCCCTATGCTGTTCTCACGATAATGAGTTCTCACAGAATCTGATGGTTTTATAAGTGGTGGTTTCCCCTGCTGTCTCCTCTCTCCTGCTGCCTTGTGAAGAAGGTACCTGCTTCCCCTTCCGCCATGATTGTAAGTTTCATGAGGCCTCCCCAGCTATGCAGAACTGTGAGTCAATTAAACCTCCTTTCTTTATAAATTACCCACTCTCAAGTATTCTTTATAGCAGTGTGAGAACAGACTAATGCAGTCAGTAAAAACGCATCATGGGGAGGAGGGAAGGGACACAAAATGGAGGGAACAAGCATATAGACACTCCTCCCATCCCCCACCACCACAGAAAGAGAAAAAAAAAAGATAACACAAATGCTGAGACATTAGTTTCTTCAAGTTCTGACAACTTTCCCCTTCCTGCTTTCATTTCTCATGATACGTGCCTTTCTGCCCTCAGGTTCCCTAAAATAAAACTAGTGTGTGAGACTCTGTTCCTTGAAACCAAAAGAGCCATAATTGGAACATTAACATAATGTTAAAAGACATGTAATATATGTAAATTTGGTCTGAGGTGATTCAGCAGAACTGTCATCACAAATGTCAATCACTGTGGCCCTGGAGCATACAAACTGAGAACGAACCCATTGAGCTGAAGCTATGCCTTCCCTGGTTGTCAGTGACTGACAAGCAGCCACATCTGTGCTACTGCTGTGCCAGTCATCCAAGGCACAGATGCCACCTCTGCCACATCACATCCTGGCCATCTCTCCAGATACTTCCATCACCCTCAGGTTCTTTGTCTGGTTCCCAATTTGGCTCTGTGACTACCTAGCCACCTGCCTTTATCTGACAGAGGCGACTGCAGCTCTCGCTGCAGTTCTCACTACTCATTCTATAATGTTCATCATTCCTTTGGATTTCTGTTCAACTGCTTATTCTCTAGCCCCTAAACAATTCCTGTCTTCTCTCCATGCCACCACCAACTCCAGCAGACACCTAAACTAGCTGAAATACCATCAAAAGGAAAAAAACTGTCACTTGTTCACATGGCAGGGCTAACATGGGGAAAAACAGGAGGAGAGTTTTAAAAACGTGGGAAAATGGAAAGATTCAAATAGCATTTTCTTACCTACCATTTGCAAGTGGACTGAATTAGGAGAAAAAGTCTATGAGGGTCATTAACAATTTTTAATTAATTATTCATAAAAGCATACTGTTGGACTTAAAAGAGTTAAAAATATTTTAATATTAAGCCAAAATTCTTAGACCTGAGTACCCAAGTCTCAGGTTTCTCTAAATCTATTTCCTAGAGTTAAATAATATTTGGGTTTTACACAAAAGTACTTGTGCTTCATGCTTCTAAATCTTAGATCACTTTATTTAGCCTATAATCACTATTAACTGGTTCACTCCTCAATAATTAAGGGAATGAGGTGCAAAGTCCATTGTAGCAAATCTTGAACGGAAATATGAGTGAATGAAATTTCTCCCAAGTATCCGCCCCAACCTACAACAACCTAGACATCAGATAACCTTATCCATACACGCTTCTTCCATAGCATTTTTGTCATTACTTTTAATAGCAAAAACAGCAACTGCTTTTGCATCAACGCAATCATTTTACATACAGCCCATTTCCACTATCTTCCCCTCAGAGGACCCAATCTCCCCAAGTACATCCTTTAGTGCTTAAAGTTCCATGTTCTCATTGAAGAGTCACACCTTGTCTAATGGATTAAAATCTTCCCCACTACATTCCAAGATGGCAGTACAACTCTGGCCCTCTAAGCCAGTGTTTTTCAAATTTTCATGTATATACAAATCACTAAGGTTACTGTTACAATGCAGGCTCTGATTTGGTAGGTCCAGAGCGGGGCCCAAGACTCTTCATTTCTGGGTGATGCTCATGTTGCTGGTCTGTGGCCCACACTCTGAGTAGCAAGGCACTACACTGTTAACTGCATACCAGATGTAAGTGGGCCAATAGCAACCAGACTGGAGACTATTATTATCGCTTAGGGATAATAAAGAGCTTAATATCTTGATGTTTATTCAATAAGCATTTATTGAGCTTCTAATAAATGCTCTGCTGAGATACAAATGCAATTAATAATTAGTTCCTACATTTAAAGTACTCATTTGGTGAGTACTGTTCAAATATCAGCATGCATAAGAGTTTTCTGCAGCATTTGTCAATAATGTAAACCCATGGTCTCACTTGAATACATCAGGGTTGAGGCCTCTGAATCTGCATGCCAGGCAAATGACAGTTCAAACTGAGGAATGCTGGTTTCATGGAGCAGGGAGATAATTTAAAAACTAGATGACACATTGAATTTAAGAAAAAGCAATGTAGAATGGGAGCTCAAAGGATGGGACATTGACCAGGGCAGATTCACAGAAGATTTACAGGAGTATCCCTGGTAGTAAAGGGAGAAAGGAGCATATGTGAAAGGTCCGCAGTGAGCAGATGCCTCAATTAGGCTGCAAGGAGCCAAGCATCCCCGAAACTCTTCTCTTCTATAGAAGATCTTCTCTAAGACGCCTTGCAAATTTCAAACAGAGGAATATGACTAAAGTCTTCTCATATGTTTTGCACAGAAGTTTGGTCACAAAAGAAAGTAGTTTGGCTTACGATTTATGTTTTAATTGATCAAGTGCCAGAAATACTCAGTTTCATATTCAACAGCAGCAGGAAAAAAAAGGAAAACAGCATCTGCTTTAGAAAAAGTTGAATAAACTGAAATAGCCTGAAGAGCAGATTTTTCTAATGAAAATAAAAATTCTTGTCTGGTGAAATCTGCAGGAAAAAGAATCCACCCACTAGAAAAATGAATGGTTTTCAAGAATACATTTTAAAAAGAATTTTGCTCTTAAAATTTGTCAGAATCACAGGGAAGTAAACTTTACTGAGATTAAATACAGAGTCTTCATTAGGCACAGGGATCCCATATTAAATTTTAAAAGTGATTGGGTAATAACTACTATTTTAATTATTTTATTTTCTTAGAAGTACTTCTTCATTCTTGACTTCTGAACACTAGGGTTTCTAAAGAACACTCCCCTTTCAAAAGCAACTACAAACTCAATACCAACAGTTTCGTAGAGATTAGTAAAGCATACTCTGTATTCGCTTCAAGGATGCCTTATTGGTAAGCCTTTCAAAAGCTGGTTCTTTGAGAGTGTCCTGTAATTTTGTTTTTAAAGGATAATTTGTCAACTCTTATTGCTTAGGATACCTCTAATTGTAACATGAAAGCCATTCAGCCATTAAATGTAATATCATTTCTGTTGTATAGCTTAAAATGAAAATTATAGCACATCACTATAACACATTGTCAAATTGGAAAGTGAATAGTGAATCCACAAGCAAAGTGATTAGGTAGTAGATACTTATGACTTGCCATGAGTTCATTCTGGGTGTGTTTGTAAATTATAGTGAGGAATGAAGTTATCAGAGCTTTAATTTCTTATGATTTGATATCATAGAGATAATCAGACATTAGAATAAGGTATTCTCAAATAATCTGGAGTACTTATGTGCATATTCTCGCTGAATCTGGTTTCCCTCTTTGGAAATAATTTCCCTAAGGCAGAACATGTTTCTCATTTTATTCTTTGTGGAAAGGAAAAAATTACTGACCAGTCACACTGTGCTTTAGTATCAGGACAGTCTGGTTACAAGTGACAGAAACTGAAACTAATGTAGGCAAAGTAAAGTATTCATTGGCTCATATATAATAACTAAATCTCAGAATGGACAAGATCTTAAGCTCCGATTTAAAAAACACAGAAAAAAATAAATAAGGAAATAAGAACATGAAACTCATGATATTTAAGAGAGTTTGGGTTTTTTGGTCTAATAAGGAAAAGGGTTATGTGTGAAAAACAGTACTTACGTATACAAATACTATAGTTAGTAAATGTTTTTTTTTTACAGGGTTATAGGTTAGCAAATCTGAAACTGTATTGTATATATATACAAATGGGAAAATATCTATTGTGGATAATGACAGCCACATTTCCATTCTCAGAAATACAGAGCTATAAATAAGGAGAGAAGGAAAGCTAGGATTAACCCTGCAGTATGGGACAAGAATCACAGATACAGGTAAGACCTATTGATTTTAATAGATATACAGAAGGGTAGGTTTAAAAATAAATATAAATGTGCATACATGCATGTGTTAATAAACATACATATATTTCCTACCTCTGTACACTGAGAGAGCCTATAAATGATAACAAACCAGCAGTTCAGAGCACAACTACCACCTACACCTTTCCAAATACCATTCTCCAATCAAAGGAAGAAGAACTTATTGGGGAACTGATTGATTCTAGGGCTGGGCAGAAAAAATACAAGACAACCCTCAGTAAAATAAGCCAGATCCACAAAGGCAAATATCATATAATTCCACTTATACGAGGTACTTAGAATAGCCAAATTCATAGACACAAAAAGGAGAATGGTGGTTTTCAGGGTCTGATGGGAAGGGCGGAAACAGGAAACTAGTGTTTAATGGGCACAGAGCCTGAGTTGGAGAAAATGAAAAAAATTCTGGAGATAAATGGTGGGGACAGTTACACAACAATGTGAATGTTCTTAACGCCACAAAACTGCATAGTTAAAAAATGGTAAATTTTATGGTATGTCTATTTTATTCCAATGAACCTATTTTTTTTCTATTTTTTTTACTGGGATGAAATGGACAGACCATAAAATTTATCATTTTTTAAGGATTCAGTTTTGTGGCATTAAGAACATTTACACTGGCACACTGAATTTGGAACTGGCACACTGAATTTGGAAAACAACTTGGCATCATCTCGTAAATTATGAAAATACTTATCTCAAAAAATATTTATTCCAGTAAATATCCTCCTATGCTTCTACCCTAGATATACATTCTTGCCCATGTGCTGCGAGGGGCAAAACATGCATGCTGAAGAATAAAGCAACAGGAAAACTATATACAGCCCAACGTCCTTCAGTAGGAAGAAGGATAAATCAGGATTAATAAGTTCAAATACAGTCATATTACAAACACTCTACAGCAGTGAAATTAATAAGCCAAACTTACGTGCATGAATGTGGATGAATCCAAAAATAAATTGACTGAAAAAATTACAGAAGAATACATACAATAACACAACACATAGGGGCCTAAAACATATAAAACTCAACCATACATTATTTAGGGATATATACATATGGAATATTCTATAATACCAATTGGTATAATGATAAACTTATTGGGGTGGGAGGAAGATGACTATGACTGGGGGGCAGCACATACAAATTTAAAAGGTATTACTCTATTTTTTAAGCTGGGCAGTAAGTACATGATACATGATTTTTCTTTGATTGCTTTATATATCAATCATATTAGTTACTCTTTTACATGGATTACGTTGCTAATAAAAAGGAAAAAGTTTGCTTTTTTTTTTTTTGAGACAGGGTCTCGCTCTGTCACCCAGGCTAGAGTGCAGTGGCGTGATCTCTGCTCACTGCAACCTCTGCCTCCCGGGTTCAAGTGATTCTCCTGCCTCAGCTTCCTAAGTAGCTGGGATTACAGGCGTCTGCCACCATGCCCAGCTAATTTTTGTATTTTTAGTAGAGATGGGGTTTCACCATATTGGCCAGGCTGGTCTCAATCTCCTAATCTCGTGATCCATCTATCTCAGCCTCCCAAGGTTCTGGGCTTACTGGTGTGAGCCACCGCGCCCAGCCTATTTAACAATGTCAGAATGTCTAACCTGTTCCTGGAAATGGCAAGCTCTGATGAAGCAGTAAAGTCCTAACACAATTTTTAAACCATAATGTTCAAACTTACTTTGTAGAGTACACAAACTGTTAAAGATTTTTGTTAATCATTTTCTTTCATAAACATAACTTGGGAATGTACGATATAAATTCCCTTCATAAATGGTATGATATAAATGCCCTCTGTGAAATGATAAAGACTATTTGTTATACAGTCTAAATTCATCATATATCAGGGATCAAGGAGTATTGATTTTCTTACCAAACAAAAGCTTAGAGATTTGGTCTACATTTTCAAATCATTGGTGTTCCATGCCTGGATTCCAGAGTCAGACTGCCTTGGATTAAATCCCAATTCTTCCATTTCCAACTACAGGAACATGGAAGTTACTTCACCTTTCTGCACACTTGTTTTCCCACTTGTAAAATGGAGGTAAGAACAGTTGACGGGGTGGGGTGGCTCACGCCTGTAATCCCAGGCCGAGGGGAGGCCGAGGCGGGTGGATCAATTGAAGTCAGGAGTTCAAGACCAGCCTGGTCAACACGGCAAAACCCCATCTCTACTGAAAATAAAAAACATTAGCTGGGCATGGTGGCACATGCCTGTATTTCCAGCTGGCACAGAGCAAGACTCTATCTCAAAAAAAAAAAAGATATATAATTTTTTATTTTTGGATAATTGAGAGAACATGCAGTTATAAGACATAACACAGAGATCACATATATCTATTACCTACTTATTAGTAGCTGTTAGATATCATTAATATAACCTTCATTAGAAAACTTTACTATCTGTTCATATATTTAATATGTAATTTACATATACACAATGAACTATTAAAAAGGCAATAAAAATCAATCTAGAGTCTTGTTTAAAGTTCTCAGGCATTTCATTTTTCTTCATAAACTTTGTTGTGAGACAAGCAGTGTCAGTATTCTGGAAATATGGGGAGAAGAGGAAAATCAAAGGTGTTAAGTGGCTGTCTCAATACTATAAAACAAATAAGTAATTATTTAAGCCCAGTTATCAGAACATACTAAATATGCTATAATTTAATTTTTAGTCCTAAAGGAAATCTTCAGAACTATGGATAATTAAACTGGTTAAGCTATGACATAGTAATAATGGCTCAACATCAATATTAAATTTAAAAATTTAGAGAGATGATTTGCTTAATTCTACAAAGGCAATGATTAAAGGGACTTGCAACAGGCGAAAGAAAACTCCTTTACTCACCCTCTTCATCAACAATATCACTATTAGGTCTGGTTTCAACATCCTCTGGGTTAGAATTTTTACACCAGCAGTTCAGAACTTGAAGGACTGCTATTACATTTCCACTTAAGAGTTTTCACTTGTGTCAGTGACAGTAATTAGAGAGAAGACAAAACTACACAACAATAAATAAAACAGCATAAGACCCCATACAGACTCCAGGACCCCAACATAGAAGACAGAACAAGAATCTGTGTAAGTTTCCCAGGGTCTTCTAATGGAATCCCTCTTCAAATCGGTAATTGAGAATCAATGAAGCAGGTGCAACTCATTCGAGAACAGGAAGGAGAAAGGCGAGGTCCAGGGAGACAGAGAACCCCCATCCAAATCAGCCAGTCAGTAAATGGTGGACAGAGCCCCAGTGAATGCCCAAGACTTTGAGCCCATATCTAAAATTCTACCACATGAGCATGCCTCACATTTCTTCAAATGACTGCAAGCACAACTCTTAAAAATCTATCAAATATCTCAACATACATATTAGTCTAACAATTTCCTCCCAGGGCAAAGAATTTAAACTTGCTTTAACAGACATCAAGGGATCACTGCATGTTCTGGAGATCTTTTTCATAATCTTTTTTCCCTCTATTTGGAATATATGGAAACAGCATTTCTTAGACAGTACGTGCCAGTCAACCAGAGGCTTAGATGATAGATTTCTATTATCCTAAGCCTTGACCTGCAAGAACTTGAATTAAAAGTCTTTCCATCAGGACAGCGTCTTCCCAAATATACGCTACCTTTACCCAACCATTTAAGCTCAATTTAAGAAAAGAAGGAAGAAGACCTGATCACTTTCTCACAGAATTTTTCTGAAATCTTATTTTAATGTAAGAAATAGAAGTATTAAATAGGTAACTCTACAAGTCAATGAAACTAATAAAATTTTATTTTCTTCTGTTTTTGGAAAAGGCCCTGTTTTCCCCAGAAGGTTAAACAATATTTAATTATGATTATTTTTAGCCTGTGAAAAATAAAAAAACTTTAAAAAGTGCACTAACCATTATTTCACAATCACTTAAACATTTAAAGTCCTTTAAAGTTAATAATCCTTTGACTATTAGCAAATGCTTGATCCTGAGAGAAATATAAAATTCTGAGTATACAAAGTGTGATGACCCTTAAAGTTTTAGCCTGTAATGCCACGATATTCCTAGTCTGGAAATTGTTTTCTTGCCTGATATTGGTTACATTAAGATGCCTCAGTGTTTAACCCCGAAAATTGGGACCTAACCTGTATAGACATTTATTTCCCCAACTGAACACCTCAAACGTATGACACTGTCATGGAGAAGTCATCTGCCTCACGAGGCACTAGGCAGATGGTCCACTGTGTTCAACAGCAGCTGACCTTCAAAGAGAGCCAAAGGTAGCATGTACTGTGATATTATAATCTAGAGGTTATAAAAGAGAATAATAAAGTGGAATAATAAAAGACGCACATGCTCACACTAAAGTTCTTAAGGCTGGTTCTTTCCACATGAGTTAATTTAATTCTGGAACCACATACATTGACCCAAAACTCACAGAAATTCCACAACAGTCTGGCAGAACTTCACTTATGTTTTCTCTCTTGGTACTTTTTCCCTCACATAAAATCCTGTAGTATGTTCTTTACCATGTAGAAAATGTTTTATTGGGTACTGACATGATGTAAGGGCAAACCTGAGCATTCTTGAACACTTTTATCAGAACTTTGTATCAAATTAACGCGACTATCCAAGCATTTTTACCCTAGAATTCTGGAAACCGAATTTTTTTTTCCAAAAGGGTAAGAAAATCTAGGAATAAACTATAACAAAAGGAATGCAACAAGCATTATTCACGCATTCCCTCAGTAGCTTGCTCCCAAACACATCATTTATATTTCAACTGAGTTTTAGCCTTTTATATTTGAGATGTACTATGATAAATTAGAAAATCCTGTCCACCAGAGTAAGATTTTTAATTTGTTCTTGGCTCCCCAAAAATATTGAGAACAGTATCTTTTAGCATTCCACAGTCCAGGTGGATAATTTAAAGCTGTTAAGGAAGACGTTTTAAAATTCCTATACATATGACTACCTATGTAGGTGATACTTGATCATAGCTTTGAAAACAAATGCCACCAGGAAAAGACTTTGTGGTTTCTGACCACAAACAATATTGAAACGTAAAAGAATATACTGTGCCCTTGAGGATACATTTTAACATAAAAAATTACTCTGGTACAATTCTATGAGAAGAATTTTACATTAGACTTAGGATGTAAATCCCTAGAAACAAAAGTGGAAATTAAATTATCTGATGTGACTAATATATAAAGTTCTTATAAGTACTGAAACTAGGAGAATTTTGTACAGGTGAAAGTGATATAATTACATTATTTCACTATTACCAGGATTTGATCAAAGAATTCCAAAACCTGAATATCTTTATCTATGTCTTCATTCTAATACTAGGAGATCGTTTCTGAAATCTAATAACCAAAATGTTTATGTTTATAATTTGTAATGTCAAAAGCAAGGCTGCATGCTATATATGTTAGTTCTTCTATATGAAAGATATTTAATTCTTCCACAGTCACAAATCAAGTGTGTCATAAACACAAGTACACACATCAAAAATCTGTCTCCAGCTGGGCACAATGTAATCCCTGCACTTTGAGAGGCTGAGGCAGGAGGCTTGCTTGAGGCTAGGAGTTGAAACCAGCCTGGGCAATATGGTGAGACTCTGTCTGTACAAAAAAAATTATAAAACAAAACAAATCAATGTAAAAAAAAATCTGTCTCTATAATTAGAATATTTTATTTATACATAGTCAAACAGGTTTCCTCAGTTACAAAAGAGGACGTGCTTCTCCCAGTTCTGAGACATTGACCCTTGAGTTCTAGCCTCACCCTGCTGTGGGCCAGGAGTTTTGATGGGGGAGATACTGACCAGGAGATGAAGTTTCCAAAGGGATCTCTCAGCCTGCTCCTCACCCCTCCTGACTCCCATGCCAGGATCTCCCTGTGGCCTCCACTGGGTAGAGCTTCACAGTCTTCAGTAGGGAATATTTTCAAGGTAAAATTAAAAGCTGAAAACATGAAACTCGTAGAATGGTTTTATTTTCTCCATTACCATTTTTTTAAATTTTAACATTAAGGAATCATCGCTTGGCACTTCTACCGTATTCTACTTGAGACTATATGAAGTCAATGAACACAAATCTCCACAGACATAATTTAACATACACAGAATTTCCACATCAATATTGAAAAATGGCTTATTGCAATCCTGCATGGAAAACATAGCACAAAGTTTTGTGTGTATGCACAAACACATAATAATTCATTTAGTCATGAAAGGTCATTTCTAACAAGCTATAATTCATAGTTACAATAATTTATTTAGTTATCCATCATCTACTAGATGTATCTAGGCATGCTGCTTGGCCTTTGTGATAAAAATATAAAATATCAAGAAAATTTTCAATAATATGTCAACTTATGTAGAAAAAAATCCATATAAAGAAGCCAAAAGGTTGTAACAGTGGTTTCCTCAAAAAACAGTCCTAAAAACATCAGCAACTTCATGTCTTGCTTAACCTTTGGATCTTAAAGCATATGTTGATCTCACAATTTAAGCTTCTCAGTGCCTCTGGAACACATTCCTGACAATAATAACACCACCATAATAAACTTGCAGCCTCACTCAGGCTTCATCTGGTCTGGATTTCCATTCAGGTTCCTGGGCATCAGAGCACACAGATGCATGTGTAGGAAGAGAACATAGCAATGTGCTGATGTGGTTCACTGAGAAACCACTCCACCGTGTCAGACATCATAGCAGCTACTTGGCTCCCCTGCTCAAAATAATCCCGCTACTTTTCAAATCTTAAACAATTTCATTCATCTCAGTCATTCCTGCAAACAAAAATGGGCCATGCAAATTGCACAGGTCCACAATCCCTTATCCATTATTCCAATATCCAAGCATGTTTTCTTATCTACTTTGTGTACATTTGGCACAAACTATATTGACTGGAAACTATCATCATTATTTCACCAGGTATAAATATTAGTGTTTTGCTAGGGAAATATTAATGTCTATGATTACAACGTACTGCCAAAGACCATATGAGGAGTGTTACGTAGTAAACAGTAGATGCATCTACTACCTTCCTAAAATCTAAAAAATTTCCAATTCTGAAACTCATTTGTTTTCAAGGACTTCCAGTCCCTCTTTATTTCAGATGGCCTTTCTTTTACCTCCACTAAAATGTGACCAAGATCATCACCCTAGACTTTTCTCCTTAAAATCTTTCCTCACGTCTATACCTTAAAATCTTTCTTCACGTCCAACTCAACTTATTTTTCTCCTGTCTTTGAAGAAAAGTGCTATTTCATATTTTTCAAAGTGAACTCCTACCTAGGTTAGTCACCACACCCCATCCAATTTTCTGGAGTCTTCTTCTATCAGCTGTCATTGGCATTTTGACTTCTCTCCATTGTCCCTTATTTTCTTCTCAAATCTGGATGGATTTCTCCTTACTCTTTTTTTTCTTTTGAGACGGGAGTCTCGCTCTGTCGCCCAGGCTGGAGTACAGTGGTGCAATCTTCGCTCGCTGCAACCTCTGCCTCCTGAGTTCAAGCAATTCTCCTGCCTCAGCCTCCCGAGTGGCTGGGACTACAGGCACCCGCCACCACACCCAGCTAATTTTTTGTATTTTTAGTAGAGACAGCGTTTCACTGTGTTAGCCAAGATGGTCTCAATCGCCTCACCTCAAGATCCTCCCACCTCAGCCTCCCAATTCTCCTTACTCTTAAAACTGAAATAAATTTCACCCTTGCAAAGACATGCAAAACTGCACTTTTTTTCTTCTAAACCATACTTGAAAAAAGTTTAAAGCCTGTCTTCTGTCTTCATTCACTCATCCATGCACCCAATCAAAGAACTGTTACTGAGTACCTATTATGAACCAAGTATTTAGAATAGAAATATAATCAGCACTAAAGGATCGCATAGTGTCAGTTGCGGATGGAAGAAGGGTGGAGGTGAAGGAACAAATAGTCAACAATCACCTTATAATGCATTTGGTTAGCATTCGGTCAAACTTAAGTACCTGCTGCTGCCTCCACACACTTCACTGCTTTGGACTGCTTGTTCACCTACTCTTAAGCAAGCCACAATGATTCACTACAACTGTAATTTTCCCAAGTATAGAGACACATTTTTATATTTTCTCCTCCCCAGCTTACTATCTAGTCAGTGGCTTGATAGATGATATTTAACAGACATTAATATATTTAATAGTATATTTTATTTCATTTTTTCCTTATTTTTGTTATTTTCTAGTACTTCATGCTACATGAATTATGTGAGAGGTATTTGTATGCTTAAATTATTAAATGACTAATTGTTTAAATGCCCTTATTCACTGCTATTCTCAAATGTCACTTCCTTAGAAGAGCCTCCTTTAACTGCTTGATTTAAAATGCCTTTTCCCCCAACCACTCACTCTCTGTTCTTTTACTCCAATATGTGTGTCTTTATAGCCACTAGCATGCATTACTTGCTATATTATAAATGATGCTTTGCTTATTATCTCCTTTCCCCACAAGAATATGGACTTCATGAAGGGAGACCCTTGTCTTTCACGTTTCCCTCATATCACCAGTGCCCAGCACATAATCGGCTCCTAATACTAAACAAAGTGAAAATAAACCAAGAATTACACCTGCCATGCTCATCCCTGAAAATAAGATGCTGAGTGTCAGTGAAAGTAAGTGCATAGTTTTCAATTAATTCTACCTTTCCTGCACTACATTTGATGTGTTGCAAGCACTGAGCAGTTTTTCTTCCTTCTTTTGTGCCCAAACAGCTTAACCTTTTATTTAAGTGTCTCTGGTCCAAAAAACATTAAAATTGGGCAGCTCTAATAAATACTACTACATAATGACTCGCTCCAGTTCTCTGCAGTAATTAGTACTCTGGTGATGAAATGTGCCTCTAGGTTCAAAATTTTATAATGTTTTGACAGTTGGAATCTTACCAAGCATGAAATGAACCAATAAAAAATTCTTTTTTGTTATTCTCCAAGCATTAGGGGAAAAATATTCTCAATATATAAGAGGAGCACTGTAGGAAAAAAATGAGTGACCCCCTCAGATTCAACGGGGAGGGTTTATGTAGCATTCAAATGAAGAGAGGATAAATGTAAAATCTCTGATAACTAAAAGCCACAAGCAAGTTCTATTTAACAGGCAAGTGCATCTCAATCACCTTGATTAGCAAAGCAAGATAATATGCATTAAAATCTTCATGCCAGTCAAAATTCTCATAAACACTGTATTTTATTTTCTACCTTTAACTGTTTGATGATCACGGTATCTTTAATCACCTCAGATGGTTCTTTATGAAGATTGTTTATATTTGAATATAGTTTTCCTCTCAATATCCTTTCATCCCGAAGAAAATATGCATGACTCTGACAGTATTTCAAAAGCTGGTTAAGATTTCAGTTGCATCAATGGATGTCATATGTCTTACCTGAAGTAACAAGAGCTACAATTTCAACGTTCATCTTTACATATACTCATACATTGAAACCTCTGAAGATTCCAAGCATCTGTATGAATCCAAACATATTCTCAATAATATCTGCATGATTTTATTCAAAATAAAAAATATTGTTATGAGGAAAAATTCTGGGGATGAGTAGTGGTGATGGTTTACAACAATGTGAATGCACTTAATGCCACAGAACTGCATACTTAGAAATGATGAAGATGGTACATGTTATGTGTACTTTAGCACAGTACAAATTTTCCTTCACACCTGAGCACTCATTTTCTTATATTTTATTCTGAAACATTTATGCCATTTCTGGAAAAATTTTAGAAATCATTTCCTAGATGTACACTCCAACACTATGTAACAGGTTCTAATTAACTTTTTTGATACTTGGCACTCATTCATTAACTTCCTTGAATTTTTAAGGTGCCAAGAAAACTTTTTAAAAAATTATTTAAAAAATTATAGAAATGTGCCCTACATTGTGGCATCTAATTTACCAACATAAAATACGAATTTTCTTTATAAATTATTAAATAATATAAACTATGTGGTATACAGTCGTGTACATTCTCAGTGTGTGGTGGGACATGAAGCAGAATCCAAGGGTCCTTTAGTAAATGATATTGCAACTGTACCCCTCTAAAATGAAATGCCATGCTTATGAATTGGTTATTTTTTAATGATTAAGCTAACGAGTTCTGAACTTTTAACCTATATGGGTTTCATAATTACACAGCTTGAAATCCTCATCAGAAAATCTGTCTGCTCCTGAAATTAAAATCATTTTATAATCTTGAATAATGCATGGCAACTCTACAGAAATTAAAACATTTCATAAAAGTAAAGAAATTCACAATCTTTTCTCTATTTTTACAAGAGCATAAAGTAACAGAAACTAGTTGTCACTTCCTTTGACTGCCCCATCTAGCCCCTCCCATTCCCATCTCTTTAACAAGAAGTATCTTATTTTGCTTTACATAAACTTCATAATGGATACAGCTTCACGGGACAAACATCTCATAAATGAGCAAGTGCAGGGACAGCAGAGTTCCAGAAAAATACCATGAAAATGGAAAACCAAATTTTGTGTCTAAGCATGGTGGTTAAGAACTCCAGCTTTGGAGACTGCCAGATCTGAGTTTGAGTCCTGGCTTAATCAGGTACTGGCTCTGTAAAAGTGTGTAAACCACTTAATCCTGTTCTCTGAACCTTAGTTTACCAATTGGTAAAATGGGGATAATAGGTCTATCTCACTGGGTAATTTTAAAGTTTCAATGAGATAATATAAGCAATGCTTTTAGCACTGTGCCTAAACTTAATAAAGTATCAATAAGGTACATTCTAATTAGAATCATGAAGAATATTTTAATTACAATCTTATAATTAACAATAACCGTTTTCACATTTAAAACTGCTTCTTCACTTAAACAATTGAACAAGAAAAAAAACAAATAACCCTATTGGCCAGGCACAGTGGCTCATGCCTGTAATCCTAGCACATTGGGAGGCTGAGGCGGGCAGATCACCTGAGGTCATGAGTTTGAAACCAGCCTGGCCAACACGGCAAAACCCTGTCTCTACTAAAAATACAAAAAATCAGCCAAACGTGGTGGCCAGTGCCTATAATCCCAGCTACTTGGGAGGCTGAGGCAGGAGAATTGCTTGAACCTGCGAGGTAGAGGTTGCAATGAGCCGAGATCCAGCCACTGCATTCCAGCCTAGGTGACAGAGCAATACTCCTTCTCAAAAAAAAAGACAAAAAGAAAATAAAAATAGGCAAAAGACATGAACACTATTCAAATGAAGACATACAAGTAGCCAAGAAATATACTTTTAAAATGCTCATCATTATTAATTACCAGAGAACTGCAAATTAAAACCACAATGAGATACCATCTCACACCAGTCAGAATGGCTTAAAAAGTCAAAAAGCAACAGATGCTGGTAAGGCTAAAAAGAAAAGAGAACACTTAAACACTGTAGGTGGGAATGCAAATTAGTTCCGCCACCTTGGAAAGTACTTTGGAGATTTCTCAAAGAACTACAAATAGAACTACCATTCAACCCAGCAATCCCATTATTGGGTATACAGCCAAAACAAAACAAATCCTCTACCAAAAAGACACATGCACTCGGCATGTTCATAGCAGCACTATTCACAGTAGCAAAGACATGGAATCAACCCACGTGTCCCTCAATGGTGGACTGGCTGAAGAAAATGTGGTACACATATCCCATAGAATTACTACACAGCCATAAAAAAAGAATAAAATCATGTCCTTCGCAGCAACATCAATGAGGCTAGAGGCCATTATCCTATGTGAATTAACACAGGAACAGAAAACCAAATATGGCATGTTTTCACTTGTAAGTGGGAGCTAAACAACGCATACTCATGGACATAAATATGGCAACAATAGACACTGGGGACTTCTAGAGGGGGAAAGTAGGGAAAAGGGAAAGGGTTCAAACACTAACTCTTGGACACTTTGCTCAATACCTGAATGAGAAGATCACTGGTACCCACATATCAGCATTATGCAATATACTCGGGTAACAAACCTGTACATGTACCCCCTGAAGCTAAAAGTTGAAAAAGAAAAAACAAAATAAAATTGCTTCTTTAGTAGAAGTCATTGTTAAATACTTTCTTTTCATTCTTTTCAATTGGTAAATACTTCTAGAATTCTATGGCATTAATAAAATGCTGAAAATCAGTTAAATCCACAAGAAACTAACACTCAAAATAGACGTTCAGATTTTTAAAAAGTTAGATTTGCCTTTAAACCTTTCGTATGTGCATTTCAAGGTAGATACATTTTAAAAACAAACTACAGCTAATAACTTACCAATAATTACTTATAAAACAAACGCAAATTTTTCTTCCAAACATCAGAAAAGAGGTCAGAATATTCAGCTATCTAGGTAAGCAACCAGCCCAGTAAGTCCCAGGAGTATGGACATTTACTTAGTTCTCTAGACCAGAATTCTATGCTGTATTTATAGGGTTAAAAGTCCTTTTCCTAAAATATTCCAGGATTTTTACACTGAAAAAACATCTTGTTTTTACATTTTAATTAGAGTAAATAGAGTATTTATCAGAATTATAGCAAAATGTTTAAGTAGAAAGTAAAGGAAGGAAGCTAAAGCTAAAAATCCCCATTCAAACAAGCATGGGACAAATACACACACATTGAAAATCATCTTTCAAAGAATAAATACATAGCAAAATGTGTTACGTCAAAGAAAAGCAAGTTACTATAACAATTTTGTATGGAAAAGTATAAATGTAAATATTTATGCTTCAATAGATATACAAAAGAAATTTATATGCCCAACTTTTAATAATGATTACTCCTGCTTGATGTGATTGCAGATGATTTTGGTATTCATCTTGGTATCTTACCATATTTAAAAATTCTGACATTTAACAGGTATTAACTTTTTTAGTAGTGTTGGGTTTAACAGTTAACAGTTTAACAAATTTAAAACAAAGGAAAAAACATACAAAAGTGCCTCTTACTCGAAAATCCTATCCCATCACCTTTATCCTTAAGAAACTCTTAATCACTGTCACTCAAATACAATAAGAAAATAAAGACAACAAAAATTGTTCTGCCTTAGATGAATTCTTAAAGCATTTAGACTTTAAACACAATAACCAAGACACTGGCATTGCCCCAAAGTAAATGATGAGAAGTACAAAGCAGATGCCAGGTTTTATGCATGCTTGTAGCTCCATATCTAATGGACAGTGAAAAGAGATACTGTAAAACACTGATTTGGCTGAAGTATTTATCAGCTAGATGTCATAATAAAAGATTGTGTGTCAAAAATTCAATTCAGAGCTATATTCCTCTCCTTATATGAAGTCACCATCAAATTTTTAAA
Source organism: Papio anubis (assembly GCF_008728515.1). Classification (NCBI taxonomy): domain Eukaryota; kingdom Metazoa; phylum Chordata; class Mammalia; order Primates; family Cercopithecidae; genus Papio; species Papio anubis. The sequence goes on along the minus strand of NC_044985.1, from coordinate 88,593,215 downwards.
AATCTATCTATTTCATGTAAGTTGTGCTACTGTCAAAAGTGCTCAGAGTATTCCAGACATAATTATTTTCACTGTACAAAATAAAATTTTCCAATAAAGTTACAACTAGGAGTAAAATAAAGTTTCTAAATCTCAAATTATTATGTTCACTTTCAGTAACATTAGACCATCAGATACTATAGTTGAAGAAAAGAAAACATTGTTTAAATAAGAGGAAAATATTTGTTTTGGAAAAAAAAAACAAAGCAATATATTAAGATACCAGGAAACAGCCTTTGAAGTATTCATCTCAATAAATCTAATTTTCAATTTTAGCTTCTGACTTCCACAAACAGCAAAGATTTAAAGAACAGTACTATATGGTTTTAAAATATTCCACCTTTGAGTATTTAAGTATCAATGTGGCAGGAAATACACAAGTTTTCAACCTAGACTTTCTTGGAACAGACCAACTTGATACATTCTCTGTTACTGTGTACACATATAAAAAATACTAAGGTTTAAAATTAACTTGGCCAATCAGAAGCTGCATTCTGTATTTTGATGCATTATATGTATGAATACAAGATTCATCTCAGATTGGTCTCTGTTAAATGCAAAATATTTCATCCATTTTTATGCTCAATCATTTTAACTAAATACTTAACTTCCTTATTTCCATTTGGGAAAGATACATTTAAATAGTTTGAGTGTTGATGCCTTTGACATTGGGCCTCCCCAAACATTATTTTATCATTTTCAATCACATTATTCTTTGTTGCTTGTCTTATTGTAACGTTCATCATAGCAATTTTTAAATCATCAGTACATTAAATCTACAAATTTCTTATTTTTCTAACTTGTCACATTTCTCTCCCCACCCCCAACACTTCTACAGTGTTCTTACAAATCCTCCTGGAAGTCTCGTTCACTTAACCTCCAATCTTCCTATGCACACCAAATTATTCTGGCTTATTAGGGAAGAGGGGCATGTTCTCCAGCTCGTTCAAAGAACTCTGATTTTGACAGCCATGCAGCCACTTCAGAAAAGAATGATTGTGATTTAAATGTCAAAATGTAAAGGACCACAGTCTTTATATAAAACTGGCCGGGTGCAGTGGCTTACACCTGTAATCCCAGCACTTTGGGAGGCCGACGCGGGCGAAGTCAGCAGATCCAGACCATCCTGGCTAACACGGTGAAACCCCGTCTCTACTTAAAAAAAAAAAAAAAAAAAATTAGCCGGGCATGGTGGCGGGTGCCTGCGGTCCCAGCTACTCAGGAGGCTGAGGCAGGAGAATGGCGCCAACGCAGAGGCGGAGCTTGCAGTGAGCGGAAATGGCGCCACTGCACTCCAGCCTGGGTGACAGGGCGAAGATTCTGTCTCACCAAAAAAAAAAAAAAAAAAAAAAGACGAGCCCAAAAATAGAGCCAAAGCTTCTCTAACAGGGTAACCAAAGAGAATCCATAATCTGTGAGTCACAAAAAAACGCAAAGGAAACAGGCGTAAATGAAACGCAATGCATGGCTCATGGAATTGAAGGTTCCAAGTTAGGAGGGACTTGAGAGTTGACTCAACCCACTGGCTCTGACGCCATGTTCCCAAGATTACCAGGACCTGAATTTCTTCTCACGTTGGAAGCTAGATGGCTGCCGTGGATCTAAACTTCACAACAAAATAAAATTCGGAGAAAACTTCTCCCACAAGATGGAAAGATCTTTCCCAGAAGGCTTCAGCAAATCTCTCCTTGAGCATATTTGGCACAAACTGAATCACACAACCATTCCCAAAGTAATCACCATCACAGGGAACTAAATATTAGTAACAGACGAAGGGCCACCCAGGGTCACCCTTGCAGGTGAGTAGTCACATGCACCGAACTATGTGGGCTTCATGCTGAAGGGAGAGAGAATCTGAACACACCGGAGGGAGAAAGGGGACAGTGGATGTGAGGTCAGCAAACAACACTGTATCACAACGGACTCTATAGGCCAACCCTGTTTTTCTAGACTGAAATGCATGCTTCAGAGGCTGCTAGTTGACCTTTAGAAGTCTCTAATCAAACTGCGTATGTGAAAGAGGAATTCCTGGCAGATGTCTGCTCCACTCTTGCTTATATACTTGGTCTCAGTGACTAAAATGAGCTCATGTGTTAGAAAGCAGCACGTGCTTCATTGAGAAGCTGTTCATTATATTCAGCTGAAAAAGATTTTCTTGAAACACCACTGGCCCGATTTCTTAGCGCAATAGTGAATGAATTCATACATTTTCTATGATCACTCAAATAGTTAAGGACAGTTAGCAGGCTCCCTCTGAACCCTCTCTTCTGAATTGTAGTCCCAGGTTCCTCAGTCTTAACATTAAGTACTTACATTTCCAAATAAGTCAACTAAGAGCTCTGTAAAATTCCCATTTAAAAGGTGAGCTATTTAGAACACCTCATTTTACCACCATAACAGGTTCATTTTGAACTGGTATACAGTGGCCACACTAAGCCAGCATTCTAGAAAATCAACTTCTATCCGTTATCAATTAAGAACTATGAGATTCTTCAACTTTTACACACACATATGCAAAACTAAGATTGTTAGGCTATTAGAATAATCTCAAATCATATTATTTTGCAGTCTTTCTGGTCTGTTTGTAGTTAAGTATTGTATAAATATGTGTATTTCAATTGTAACATGTTTTTGGTTGAGATTAATGAAGAGATTATTTCTGAACATGCTTCTGTGCTATTTCACTCTGATTAAAGTCTGCACAAGGAGGCTTTCTTCTTTATTGCTAAGAAAATGTCACTGATCCTTCAAAACTGATTCATAACATCAAAAGAAGGAAAGCTAAAAAGAGAACTTAAAAAAGTTAAAAGAGTAAATATTAAGTTTAGTAATCCTGCCACGATTCGCTAAGTGAAGTTTCCATATTCATATGATAGGGAAAATACACTTTCTTTTTAAATGTGACATTAAATACTTACAGGACTTTCAAAAGCTACAATTTCAAAGCCTAAGCTTAAGGAAACTATTCTTCTTTACTAAAAACGTATCTATAAATGCAAGGGGTTTATACAGAATTTGGAATAGGTACCTCATAAAAGTGTGATAAACATCAGTTTGATTCCAAGAGAAGTCAAAAACGTCTTGTTGAATTCACAATGTGGCTAATTAATAATATAAAGTGAGCTTAGGTCCTAGAAATAGAAGAACCAGCATAGTAAATTAAGAGCCTGGTATATGGTTACTCCCATTAAATTGCTGAATAGTAAATACCTCTTGGTGAAAACTATCAAGTAACTAAATAGTTGCTTATTTAAGGTTCAGTGGTTATTTGTCAGTACTGAGCAGTCTCCTGTTGGCCTGTTTTTTTTGTTTCCATTTTTTTTTCTCTCATTAAATCATGAGATCTAAGGTATTCAGCTAGTTTTTTCATAACTTTCCATTTTATTTCTTGAGATTTTTTCCTAACTAAGACAGAGACACCTTCTCCCATCCTCCCTATCTTTTCAAAGAAGCACCCACCTCCCATTTTATAGAACCTGCTGTTAACTCATTAAGAAGTAGGCAGCAAACATGATACTTGATAACCTACACAGATGTTTTCAAGGTTCTGGAATCTTGGGAAGATTCTGAACAACTGTCCCTCTACTTTAGCTTTCACCTTCCTTGCCTGTCTGTACATGGAAGTTCTGATATCCTTTCTTACCACCCACATTCAATTACTAAGGAAAAATGCAATTTTTGTTTCAGAAAACTACTTCTCCCTATACTCCTTAGCACTGCCTCTTTCCTGAACACCTCACTGAATGGCAAGAAAAGAAGAGTGGTTTGACATAACCAACCTCCTCCCTTCTAAACCTCTCTTACGTTCCTCTATTCCTGGTTCAGTGTTCTCATACCACCACAAGCCCTTTCTGGACTATGCAGAAATGTTCGCTCAAATACCTCAGGGCTGCTCCTACAAGAGGCAAGAATAAAAGTGATATATTTGTGTGATACATCATATTCAAAATGTTACCACATACTCTTTCATTTCATTTGATCCTCCTCCTAAAAGCTGACTTTATAAACATGAGAACTGAGGTTGAGACAGCTTAAAATAAGAAAAATCTAAATTTAAACTGCCAATGCCCTGTGCTCTGCCACATGACACTCTACAATACTGCTTTAGTGAAGTTGATTTCAGCTAGGTATTAGTAAAGCACAATCTGAATCAATACACATAGGTACTGGTGACTGACACTAGCACTCACAGGCATTTGCATTTTTAAAAGAAGATGTTTTATAGCTTAAGTAGTTTTCCATTTGGTATAATTTTAGGTATTACAATGAGATTGTAATTTGTATGTTACATAAGTAAAAACACATATGTATATTTAAAAAAAGGTCCCATACCCCTAGGCCATAGATATGCCTATATAAATAGCTTCAAAAGAAGCTAATGTGAGAGAGAAAATTGGTAGAACTGGGTCCAGTAATATAACATACGGTGAAAGGCATACTGTAAAGATGAAAGTGTTCATTGACTCTTATTCTGAATTACATTTTTAGCTCTAAGTAAAGCATTATTGTGATCTCAATTTTTATTGGGGTTTTCCTTCCAAGCAAACTTAAAATTTTGCACACATATCAAACATTTTCTTATGGTTTACTCTTCACTGTACTCAAAAGGTTAGCTAAATTAATAATACCATAGAGCTTGATCATTTCATTCCAACCTCTGATGAAACCTGTGTGTCACAATTGTGCACAACAAGCAAACAAATTCAGGGCAAGTGTACACACTCCTCCACATACACACATCTGTGCACAGATTCTCTCATCATATGTACATACACACATATACCCATACACACTATAATTGGCAACCAACTAAATTGTGGAAAGCACATATTTGACATGGCCATCATCAAGACTACTGTAGTTTAAGTTACTATCTCTTAACACTATTCGCCTTTGCTATAGTAAGGTCACAAAGGCATTGATTCCAAAATTCTTCTGAGGTTGAACCATGCCCACAAACTGTCTCCTAATAAAATATTTCAAAGAGACAACATAGTTTGGTGGAAGAAAAAGGTACACAATTAGAAATCTTCAATTCTAGTTCCCACTCTATCACTAATTAAAATTAAACGTATTTATGAAACATCAAACTACAGGTAAGAAGTCCATGGGCTAAAAAATATTTTAAACAATCATCCCAGTCCTAAAACAGCATATGAGACACTTAGAGAGACAAAACTAAGACTTAAAAAGTTAAACAATAAAATTCTTAAGAACTTGAAGGTGGTAAGTGGTAAATGTTACTAACCAATAACATTTGAAAAAGAAAAAAAGACCACTTAATCATTTCTATACAATTTCAGAGCATGGAGAATTTACTTAAGATTGAAATGATTTACAAATGTTGACTGGGAGAAAATACAATTTCACCTGGGTCTTGAAAAATCCATAAGAACTGAACAGCAGGAATAGATACATTTTTTACATGTATATAGTCCTTTGTAATTTCCATTGTATTTTCATGCACACTGTCTCAACCTTCCCAATAACACTGTGTGAAAGATATCATTTATCACTCTCATTTTACCAATGGAAAAACTGGAGTTCCCAGCAGTTGAATGGCTTACTCAAAACCTCAAAGCATATGTTCATTCATTGACTCTATAATTATTTGAACAGCTAGGAAATGCCAGGCACTGCTGCAGGCACTGGGAATACAGCAGTGAATAAAACAAAGACCACCTCCTCATGGAGATAATATTGAATAATACAAAATACAACATAAACTGAATCTTTGATGGGCAGGAAATAGGGACAAGGATATAGTAGACAAGTGGAACACTAAGAAAAAAAGCTTTGGAGCAAGAAAGTGCATGATACATAATAAATCGTACAGTAGTTTCACCACCACTGAGGTTGAAGTGGGTTCAGAGAAAGTTTGGAGGCATTGTGAGGCCTCTAAATATAATGTATAGCTACAAAGTTTGGACTTGATGCAGTATATACTAAAATGAATACTATGATTTAAGCAATACTTTTTAAATAATGTAGTTTACATTATTAATAGTGGTTAATTACAATAACAACTGATGACTTACTACAGGCCAGGTGCTCTCCTGAACATTTCATATTAACTTACATAATTAGTACTATTTTTAGCTCCACTTATCCATGATAAAACTAAGGCACAAAGAGGTTAAGTAACTTGGACAAAACTAGACAAATAACAGAGCCAAGAAATGAACTGACTTTTTTGTCCAGAATCCAAGATCTTAACCATTCTGCCTACACACGAGGCACAAAAACAGTTGACGGGTAAGGAAGAGACTAAAAACAAGACAACCAATTTCTTGTCAATTACAGTAACCTTGGCCTGAAATATTACAGATGTAAATTTGGTAGCTGTGGAAATGCAAAGACAAAAACAAACATATGAGAAAGGGTAAAGGAAAGAATAAATTGGCTTTATTAAATAACTAAATTTTTTAAATAACTGCAAGTTCAAGCCTAGGAGACTAGGAAAAGGTGCTCCTAGCCAACAAGAACAAGGACATCAATGGAGGAAACCAACTGAAACTGAGTAGTTTTGATCTGCATGAGATATTATCAGCATCCTGGGGAGGAAATGCAGAAATGGACTCAGGAACGAAATCAGCTACAGACGTCGTGTTCTATAACCTCTTCCGGGGTAGGGTATTTCTTCTTTTGGAAGATGATGAATTTAATCTACATGACTGTTGAGGTCTTGTTTGGACCCATGATTCTATAATTTTGTAATTCTATAAGCAGAGAGTAATCTTGAAAATTCTGAGCTAAACTTTCCTGACCAAGGTAATTCATTTGTTCTTCAGGAGCTTCTGCATTTATTTCTGAAACCTTCTCCAAACTTCTTCTATGTGCTTTTGTGTTTTTATAATGTCAACTCCCATGAACTAAAGTAAGACTTTTTGAAGAAAAAACAAAAACACATCATATCCTGATTTGTTTTTCTTTTAATTGTGGCTTTAAAATAGGTGCTTTAGCTTTTGACAGAAATCTTACTGATAAAATGAGAGCTCAGAAATGAAATAAATCAGGACCTTTTAAAAAAAGCTGTTTAACTTAATTTAGCATTCTTCTTCTCCAGAAAACACAATATACTTCATAGCTTGTCCAACTACAGACTGAAAAAGTTACATACTTCATCACCACCAGTCATTAATCTTTCAGTCAGTGAATAGGTACGGTGGGAAGAAGTCTAAATTTAAAAATAAATTTAAAAGAGGAGTTTTTATAAATGCAAGGAATTTCCTTTAGTCCTTACTAGAAGATGCACAAAAGCACATGAAAATGTATGTAAACTCTGGCTTTATTCTCCAGGCCTGAGTCTGTGAGTTGTACTAAAAAATATAGCAAAAATTATTTTCGAATAAAGTAGAACCAAATACTTAATCCTGTTCAGGAAGTAGCTCCTGTGAGTTGGTTTCTAGGTAACTGTGGACCCACTAGAGGGCAACAGAGTGTTCAGAAAGCAATTTGGCTTACGGATAAAGAGCCTGGCTTTAGGTCACTAGTTCATGTAGCATTGCGCAAACCAGTCTCCATTTTAAAATCATGTTAGATCTCCAAATGCTCCTTATGTTACCAAATAATATGTTCTGATAAAAGGATTCTCATTTCCAAGTTTAATCATACTGGCATTTTCATTTCTCAAATAATAACAATATATTAATCCAAATGTTCTGTCACATTCAAGTATCTTCTTATAAAACTATTTTACCAATTTAATAACTTTAAATAATTCGTATACGTTTTGTTTAAAAAGCAGTTAAAATGTACAATAAAATAGTTTCTTTGATGTTTAAATACTTAAAAACATCTAATGGTAACATCAAAACACCTCGGTTAAAAATACTGTAATAGCACTACCATAGTATCATTCATATAACAGCATTTGAGTTCTTAGTATATGCTATACGATACTTAAAATTTTATATAGCTTACCTATCTAGTTTTCCTATACCAACCCTGCAAGAACATTATATTCATTTTACAAATGGGGAAACCAGGGCCAGGGAGATGAAGAAACTTGCCCAAGGACAGATAACTAATAGGAGATAAAACTGAACTGAAATTGTAACATTTGAATACCAGGTACCACATATGATCCAGTGGGCAATTCACTTGGAAGCCCTGAAAGCCACTGGCATCTCTCCAAACTGAGCCTCCTAGGATAGGCACAATTTAGTCAAGAACAGAGGCATCTTTCCATGTTACTTTACTACATAACATAGTATTAATTTTGTATAGTTAATGGCAGTAATTCAGTTTACATAACAGAAGTTATAGATTGCCATGTTTTCATGTTATATTGCAGTTGTCTTCTTCAACCAAGCCAAAAATTAATAATGGCAATTACCAAGGAAAATAATCATTTTAAAAAGCTTAATACTCAGAAGTTCTCATGCTCAGTTAAAAAAACTTAGGAAGGGAGCATTAAGCTTTGCTTTGCAGTGGTTTACCAAGCATTGGTCTTCAGACTTCTTAGGGCCTTTCCAAACTGTAGTGAGAAACTGATAACTGAACAAGGCTGTTTGGCTGTGACTTTGAAATAACTTCTACACTATAGAAGATAACAGCATAATTAGATATTTAAAGATCAAGTCTCAAAGAGTGAAGACTCACCCAATAAACTGAGGATCATTTGTGGCGAACTTTGGGAGGAAGGCAAAGAACAAGGAACCCATCTGAAGTACAAGGCATTTCTCTTATCCTGCAGGATCTCAATGCCCAGTCAATATGAAATTTGAGAAGACTAACATCACTTGAAAAGTTAAAATGGGAAAAGAGGCAGTGTATGTATTAGTGTCCTGTTGCTGCCGTAGCAAGTCACCACAAACGTAGTGGCTTAAAACATCACAAATTTATTATCTTACAGTTCTGGAGGTAAGAAATCTGAAACGAGTCTCACTGGGCTAAAATCAAGGTATCAGCAGGACTGTGTTCTCTCTGGAGGCTTTAGGGGAGAATCCATTCCCTTACAATTCCAATGTCTAGAGGCCACCTACATTCTTAACTGATGGCACCTTCTCCATCTTCACAGCTGGCATTGGCTGGGTGAGTCTTTCTCACATCTATCTCTCTAATACTCACTCTCCTGCCTTCTTCTCTCATTTACAAGGATGCTTGTGACTACACTGGGTCCATCCAAATAATCCAGAATAATCTCTCCATTTTAAGATCCTTAATCACATCTGCAAAGACCCTTTGTCATGTAACATTCATATTCACAGGTTGTAGAGATTAGGGAGTAGACATCTTTGGGGAGCCATTATTCTGCCTACTGAAAATAGCACAGTCTATAGTTGGTGCAAAAAAGTAGTTATTGGAATACAAATTAGTTTTTCTTTGTAACTGTATATGGTGGTTAGACTTCAAGTGCAGACTACAGAGTCCAGCTGAAATTCAACTGTATCTGAATCGAATAATCTAGGTCCTGGAAAAAAAGAGGATGCAAAAGAAAGCAACAGAGGTAGAGCTGACAAGACTTTATAATAAACTAGATGCAGGCTATAGGCAAACAGGTTGGAAGTATACTAAATATGTATGGCATATTAATTCTGAGTTAATTTATAATTAATAAATTGTATACTCAACTGTTTTGTTATACTCAACAATTTGATCTATTGCCAACCTTTTCTTAGCAATGGTGGTGACTATGTAAAAGCAGAATTCATGTTAATTTATGACTGATGAATTTTCGTAATAGAAATTATAGATACAAATGCCAAACTGCTCGACACATCAGAGAAGAAAATAAATAAGATTACAGAAATTTAAATTCTAGGTTCCAGAGTCTGATTGTGCCATTTACTACCTGTGTGATCTTGGGCAAGTTACTTACAATTTCTGTGATTATTCTGGAAATTAAAAATAGGGATAGCACTAGCTGTTGTCTTCGAGATTGCTTTAAAATAAAGTAGAATAAATAAGGGCCAAAGACATTCTGGGCCATTGCTAGTAATCAATGATTAGGTTGGTACTATTGGGTGAACTAAATTGGTAGCCTTTAGCAACCAGAGAAGAGACATGAGTGTAAAATTACAATTCTTAGATATTTATCCCAAATAACTTGAATCATCAGACTGATAGACAAACTGAAGAATCTTGAGAATAACTGTCACAACCAGATAATTATGAAGTTTCAGCACAACATTTTATACAAATAGTTATCATAAGATGCAATATTCCAAAGCTTTCCAATAATATTTTGACACATATAGGCTAGAAGTAGCGTAACACAGCGGAGACTTTGTCCCCGTGGAAGCTTTACTGGGAAAGCAAGTTTAAAAAACCAAAGCTCCTATGGAATACTGTGCAGCCATAAAAAAGGATGAGTTCGTGTCCTTTGTAGGGACATGGATGCAGCTGGAAACCATCATTCTCAGCAAACTATCACAAGGACAGAAAACCAAACACCGCATGTTCTCACTCATAGGTGGGAACTGAACAATGAGATTACTTGGACACAGGAAGGGGAACATCACACACCGGGGCCTATTATAGGGAGGGGGGTGGCGGGGAGGGATAGCATTAGGAGATACACCTAATGTAAATGATGACATAATGCGTACAGCACGCCAACATGGCACATGTATACATATGTAACAAACCTGCATATTGTGCACATGCACCCTAGAACTTAAAGTATAATAAAAAAATAAATAAAATAAAATAAAAACCAAAGCTCCCAAAGAGACACCATGTATGCACCAAGCACTATGTTGGCCAAAGGAATAATAGAGGTAAGACCAAAGACAAACCACTTTAGGCACAAGTTTTAAAAGTCATTTCTTAAGAACACTGGCTGAACTTTGTTAGAGCCTTCTCTAATTTTAAGTGGAATATCATTAACCTCTAGTTTCTACCTTTACTGAAGTGTACAGGATGGTGTTACTGTACACTAACTGGCCCAGCCTCCTCTGCTTTCTAAGTTTCTGTTTTTCCTGCCTGATACGTTGCAATCGACCAACAGTTCCTTAATGCCACTTCTCACCTGGAGGGAGTCTTTCCTAGAAGGTGAGATATTTTGGGGTTAGCACAATGATTATGTGCATTTATCCATCCCTCTTTGGATTTGTTTTCTATCCATATTTTAAATGCCTAAGATTATTAGGTAGCCAAATTGCAAACAGGTGAACTGTTATTTTGTTTAAGCTCAATACTGCCTCAAAGGATCCTGGGTGAGGCTGATATGTCATTAAGCATCCACAAAGCATCATTTATAGTTACTTCTTAATCCAAACTGCCAAAAAGTAAGGAAAAATGAAATTTGGCAGGGCCTTCTTTCTAATCTTAAGATTACCAAGGGTTGTCAAAAAATATGAAATTCTGTTTTTCACTTACTTTTTTTTTTTTTTTTTTTTGAGATGGATTCTTGCTCTGTCACCCAGGCTGGCGTGCACTGGTGTGATCTCGGCTCACTGCAACCTCCGCCTCTCGGGTTCAATTGATTCTACTGCTGCAGCCTTCCGAGTAGCTGGGATTACAGGCACATGCCACCATGCCTGTGTAATTTTTTGTATTTTTAGTAGAGAAGGGGTTTCAACGTGTTAGCCAGGATGATCCTGATCTCCTGACCACCCACCTCAGCCTCCCAAAGTGCTGGGATTACAGGCGCGAGTCGCCGTGCCACTTACTTTTTAAAAGGAAGAAATGGCAACACAACTTTTTCTAGCAACATCAAAAGTATAAATTCTCATGAACTCTGCAGAACAATACCAACTAGGCATCATGTAGAAATGTTGAAGTACATTAACTGAATAAAGCTGAACCCAAGCAGTATTAATCCTCGGCTAGGATTTTAACTGATTAGCTCACTTTTTTACCTTATTGAGTAATGGTGGTAGAGTCCCATTAAAACAGAGATTACATATAATAAAGCTATATCTGTGTGTAGTAAGTGGATTATGGTTATAAACTGCATTGCTGAGATAGTTTAAAAGAATGCTCTAAACGTGAGAGCTCTATAGGACAAATTACCTCCCTGGGCACTGTTCATGGACTTATCCTTCCAGCAACGAGGTACTGGATGAAGCTGGGGTAAGACATTTTCTTCTGGCCCTTCCTAAACTTGCCATTTTTTGGCCCTTTATTTTAGTGCTCTGGACATCAGTGAAACCTGAGACAGGAACTGCCTTCTACATTAATAAACAACTAAAATATCTGAATTACTTCAAAGGAAGAAGATGATCTTTAGAGAAGAAGCAGAAAGTCAAATGGGGGAAAAGAAGTAAAAACCCTTCCTTCAGGGTTCTGAAGGTTAATAATGCACTATTTACCCTTTTATTTATCCTGAGACCAACTAAACAGGAAATATATATCAAAATTATATACAGCAAGAGTCAAGTGTAGAGAGTAAAGCTGTCTTTTTCACTCATTAACTCAGTAAGTATTTTTGGGAATCAAGTTTGTGTAAGATATTATACCAGATACTATTAACAAAAACACACAAAAATCTCCCAGTCCATGCCCACTAGGAGCTTAAAATCTATTTAGGGAGATAACTAGGTTTATCTAGATATCTAATTATTTCCCTAAATAGACCATAAAACTTAGTTATCTCCCTAAATAGACTATAAATCGCTAATAACAACATAAAGCAAAACAGGTTTGAATTACAAAATAAATTATGAAATGTAAATGTATAAAATGTCTGCAAAGATTAATGTAAGTTTGAACAGTCTGAAGAGATCTTATGGAAAAAGAAAAATATAAATTTTACCTGAGTTTAATAAATCACTTATTTATATTCCAGTCCAGCCAGGTAAAACACAAAAATGTACACATACACACCCCTGAGATTACATGGAAAAAATATAGAGAAACACGTTTACAAATATAAATTATATTTGTAATATAATTTGTAAAATTATATTTGTAGCCTAGTACAAACAGCACTAAAGATGTACACTAGAAGAAACTTTGAAAGCTAGACCTCTCTGACAGAATTCAGTTTTGGAAAACACATTAGCCATTGATGACAGGACCCCAGCCTGCAGTATTAAGCGTGTCTCAACAGCAATAATCGTGTGTATTGCAATAAAATAGTACACTTTCACACCTTCCTCTGTGTAGTCTCAGAAGAAAAACTTCATTAAAACAAGATATTTGCAACAGGATTATTCCCAAATAAGTGGCAGAACATGCTCAAACTTTTTGGAGTATTCAATTTAGTGCCTTTTACTGTACCAATGAAAATAAGACTATCACTCAAGATAGTTGTTTGCCAGCTACTTCAAGAAAAATCTTCACTATAATTCTTCATATAACTTTCTGCCCCATTGTATTCTCTACTTGGAAACACATTCACACCTCAGGCGTTTAGTTGAATATTTAGCAACAGCCAGGAATAAACTACAGAGCCAGCAACGACAATGATAACTCCAACAGCCTCACGTATGAAACTAATTTATTAAGACATATCAGGAACTCTTGGGAATGAAGTGTCTGCTAATTAGGCCAACACAAACAGATTCCCAAACCTTAACAAAGTTTTTCCAAACATCTGATGAAGAACTTTGATTTATGGGCTGTCCAGGTGAAACCTGAACAGATGGTATCTTTTAATAATAATTGACACGTGAGTTTGTTAAGGATTTCAGTCTCTTGAAAACATGTAGCTCTGTAGAGGAAAACAAAGAGGCACATTTTTAGAGTTATCTACCTTGTCTTTATCTTCAACAACATCTGCCAAGACATCATCTGGATCCAGGATTCCTCCATCTGTATATTCTAAGTGATGAATCTTCACCCAGTAACCAGGACCCTATGGCAGAACAAACAACAAGTTTAATGACCTAATCTATATTAAAAAGTTAAACACATTTTAATGTTAAGAGACATAAGTTGACTTGTTAAAAATATGTTCTAGTAATCAAATTTTTAAACACCGAAAACAAATCCGAGAATCAAGGTGTACATATTTCATCAATTTTCCTGGAAGGTACATTGCAATGTAAAAATAAACTGCTCAAAAAACATATTCAGGGAATTTTTATAACCTACAACTCAGGTAATTCCAAGAATACTCTGGAAAAGAAAGATCTTCTTGAGGGTAATTTCTGAAACTAGGAATACAAGTCCAAACAGATTCCAAAGCTGTACGGGGAAAAAACCCAAAAGGCAGAATCTGTGATGGTAATAGCTATGACTACAAAATATATAAATGGAATGGGTAACCACCAACCTCTTCACCTTTTTAATCTCCATGCTCAGCATGCAACCTCACTCTGAGATATGCAATGATGTACAGAGCAGGAGCTCCAGTCTTGCTTGCCATTTCCTGCAGCATGGCAGCAACTCAAACTGTGTTCAGAGTTGAATGGGGAATTCACTGAGTTGGGGTAGTAATTTAAGAGATGTTCAAATACTGCTTTTTAAATAACTGATTACTTTTAAAAACCGCTTACTCTGATTCTGGAATTTAGAATACAATAATCTAGCTCATTCAGTTACTATGTACTGCCTATTTCCAGGAAAGCTATGAAAGTGAACCATTATAGCAACGGGACAAGAACATGAACCAGTGAATGAAGTGAAGAAAAACATTAGTAAGGTTTTACCAGAATCCCCAAGCTATAATCAATTTGGTCCTGTGAGTCTTAGAAAGCCCCTCAAAGTGGGAAACTTTTGAGCTATAATACACTTGGTATCCAATAAATGAACAGATACCAGTTTGTTAAAAAAGAAAGATGGAAATTCTTCTAGGATAAAGCTCTAAGCCTTTCCGATACGAATCTTTATTAGGGATAAGAACTAATATAACCCATGGAATTCAATTTCAATTTCATAAAAGCTAATAGAAATGGTTGTCATATAGTCTTCTCTTTAGCTGACCCCCAATAAAAGGCAAGGGCATACTATTAAATAATAATTTTTTAAGGCATCTATTTGGAGAGCTACTAAAATGTGACCCAAGTACATAGCTTTCCAGTAATACAACTTGGTAAAGTGATAGGCTTTAAAAATCTAAAGGAATTCTCCTTAGTTAGGCTTTGGACATTTCAAAATTAAGTTTTCCACATAGCATTTTATTCCAAGTAAAATAAAAGGAGTTTTGTTTACTTCTAATACTGAGTTTATAGGTGCAAACACCAATGATTTACTAGGAAACTTTAAATGCCTGACTCTGTGGGACAGATAGCGATCTCAAAGATATGAGCAGTGGGAGTATAATCACGTAAGAAAGGCACAGAACTCTCATTATTCAGTTTCTTTAACCAGAGATCTTTGCCAACCAGAAGTAATTGTGCTGTAAAAGATGAGCTAAGTATAATAGGCCAGATTTCAAAAAGGGAGGATCCTAGCATAGCGAAAACGATGTAATGGCCACTGGACAATACAGCTCTCCCCCAGCAATATTTGGGAATTAAATCTTTTTTGTTATGGCCATGCTGCAAGCAACATATTTCTTCAAATCTACCCAGGACTTCTGACTGAAATATTAAATACTATGTATTCCTTGTAAAAAGTCTGCTTATAAAAAAGAGTTCAATTTAATTAATCTCTATAAACTTCCATTGAGTTGTTTTTTTGATATATTACCGCTCTACAGATGAAATCTGTTGATTTTAACCATGTTTATAAAAAGTAATGTATTCTAAAGAGTTTTCTTTATAATATATTTGTACTTAAAAGCAGGCATCTATTAGCTATCTGCTTTTTTCTCGTGTTCAGTTTGTAAAAGCAGATTGTATCCCTGAAGATGGAGGTAAACAATCATCCTTCACCACTGCAGTAAGTTAAAACACACCTTTCTTCCTGCCTAGAGGTAGAAACACAGAGAGAGGAAAACCAAAGAGTCCTAATTTAAAATAAAGTAACTCAGAAAACACCCAGAGATAGGATTTGATCAGTGGCAAAGGGAATATCAAACAAATGGCAGCAAGATGGGGTTGCTACATCACATCCATTCCTCCCTCATTCACACTCCTGGGATACAAGACATTGTGGAAAATAAGACACAGGAGTTGAAACTAAGACACTGTTCTCTAATTTAATTCAAAAGAGCTCAGAACTAAATGAAGTAAACAGTATCTTGATGCATTTTGGAAAAATATATTTGACCCCAAAATTTTAAGTGAATAAAATGGTGTCAGAATATTGAAAGACTGCAATTTGAACTCCCTCTTCCACATTGATATTGCCACTTTGTACATTCCAAAGAAGAAAAGAGTAGGTTAATGATGGGCACACATCTACACCTAACCCTGAACAAAAACAGACAAGCCACAGGAAATCAGTCTCAGGGTTACTATTTTACACATCTGAGAGGGGGGAAAATGTCAATAAACCACAGTACATACCAACTGGGATTTTGTCCCCATGGTATTTTGTCCACGGTGCTACTGATCACTCAAAAATGTACATACAATATATGCAACCTACAGCCATTGTAAGACCATAAATTTATCCTGACTCTCTTATGCATGTAAAAATTTCAACCATTACACTGCAGTCAACATTTTGCATTTCATTTATTTGGTTTTATTGCCATCAGGAATAAAACTGATCAGACATGAAAAGGTGTTCACATATGTGTTCTGGTTCATACTGTCACTGGGAAAAGTTTACCATGTTTTTTATGATTATGACATTTAACTTGCCTTTATATTGCACAAGTAACTGTGGTACACATAACTTTTAAATCATTTTGAAAATATCTCTAATATATGTGCTCATTTTGTTATGCAATGTCTTACTACTTATACTCCTATGATCATTAAAGTATTGAAAAATAATGTTATAATTATGTTTTCTCCACTTCTGACATTATTGTATCTGTTTTTAAAATAAAACAGTTAATTTAAATGCTACTGAAATTTTAAAACTAAAACTAGTCTATGAGAATGAATTGCTAAAGGAAAGCAAAACAAAAACACATGCATTACAGGAAGAAGACAGAGTATTTTTAATGATCAAATGTAAAAATGGTTCCAAACAGGCATTACTACTAATAGCGCCAAGACCTTCACTGCGGGTAGATAACACGAAATTTTACCTTATGCCTTAGAAAATTTACATTAACCATGTTTGAAGTACAGTAATTTTCCACTTGTAATACCTAAAGGAGTAGACTGGCAACCCACATACTATAAGGCTGTGACTACCAAGAACTAGGATTATGCCAATAATCACAAGAAAGGGAAAACTTGGAGGGGCCCAACCAAGATGCCTGTGGTCCAGGAAAGGAAAAAATAGCCTGCAATGGCAGCAAGGTCCCAAAGTGAGGAGAGCGCTGCAAATGAAAAGCCGATTTTTGGAGAAGGGCTACATTAATTACAGTCCTCAGCCATGCAACTGGTTTCCTGGTGGCTTAAAGTTTTTACTAGAAGAATCTCACCCACTGGAACACAACAGCAATGGTTAAATGGAAGGTAAAAGCAAACCAGAATTTTCTTTATAGAATTTAACTTCATGAATTTGGTGGCACATGTCCACAAAATGAGATTTCACCTACAGGTCAGGTAATATAGGTACTATGTGTTTTATATGATTAACTCATTTATCCTCAAAATGCCTCATAAGACAGTTAATCCATTTTATAGATGAGAAAACCAAGGTAGGTGAATTAATTTTCCAAAGTTCAGACACTGCATAAGCAGGAAAGCCAAGGTGGGATTTTTTAAACACAGAAAGTATTTTATTAAACAACTTAATACAAAGCACAATTATCAAGGAATTAGGCTAGGAATCAGGTCCATTTCTATTCCTACATAAGCATATGGACCCAGGCAAGCTGCCATTATTCTGGGCCTTGGGTGCATCATCATTAGTGAGCCTGGAGACTCGATGGCCTTTTGTATGATGTACCTCATAGAGGTCAAAACATAGAGACATGGCGGGTGACAATGGAAGGCCCTAAATTCTTTGCTTAAGTGGATCTGTCCCATGCTTCACAAATGAGAATTAAGTAGGGAAACTTTCAAAACATAATCTTCATAATCATAGATTTAAGTGTTTTGGAAACAGTGGAAAAAGATCATACTGCCAAGAATACAGAGGGAGTTTGAGGCACTGGAAATTAGATAGAGAATTATAAAAATGTACATGCACATAACACTTAATTACTTTTATAATAATCTTCTGGGGGCATTCTCCCCTCTACCCAAGACCAAAAGAGAATCAGATGCCCCACAATGCTCCCAGGAAGGAGAAGATGACAGAGCATGTCTGCAGACTGTTTGGGGCAGACAGAGAACAGCAGCCTCTGAGTAGCCAGCCACAGAGTAGTGCAGGGAAAAACAAGTTTTGGAAAATGATGCCCAAACAAAGCCTAGCAGAGCAGCACTGACACCTAAAAGGAAAGCATCAAGCCAGAAAAGGCAGTCATGAATATAGAGGTTATTATGAACCAGCCCTAACAGGCTTCAGAACACGCCTTCACCTTCCTAAAATAGATCAACCAAGTATAAACTTCAGGAGAACAGCCTAGAAGAACATGAGCTGAGGCTATTTGAATTAACTACAGTATGTTTCCAAAGAATTCAGCAGAACTAGAATGGGACCCAGAGTTTTTATGCTGGGTTGAAAGTAACACCTGGCAAGTTCAATAGAATTACAAACCTTTAATTACATATAAAATGAGGGAGAATTAGTCCATACATATATTCACTTCCAGATCTAAAAATTTACGATCCCATCAAAAGAAAGTTGGTATGGCCATACTAATCCAAGTATCAGATGAAGGAGACATCAAGGAAACAAGCATTAACAAAAAATAAAGTGGGATATTCAATCATGATAAAAAGATCAATCTACCAGAAAGATAACAATGTTAAATCTGTATGTACCCAATAATATAACTGTAATACATATACTGTCAAAATGAACAGATCTTTTAAAAATATTTTAAAAACACAAATTGGGAGACTTAATAGGAAACAAACAAAAAAAATGAGCAAGATATAAATCATCTGACTGACACAAGTAACAAATGTAGCCTAACTTATTTGTATTATATTTACACGCACAAACACACATATATGCACACACACAGTATAACCAAAAAGATTAGAAAATACTTTATAAGTGTACATGGAACGTGTACCAAATTTCAAAGGTCTGAAATCATTTAAAATATGTTCTCTTATCACAGTAGAATCAACCACAGAAAGATATCTAGAAAAATGCCCAGCTGTTTGGAAATTAGGAAATACAGTTCTGAAAAATCCATAGATGAAAAATAAAGGCAACGAGAAGATAATTTTAATAATTAAAACAGCAAAAATGTGTGGAATGCAGGTAAATCAGTGCCAAATGTGTCAGTTATGGTCTTTAATGCACATATTAACAAGAAAAAAGTTGATCAAACAGTTAGAAAAAAAATAGCTAATGAAATCCAAAGACATGGCGAAGAAAAAATAAAGAGCAAAGAACAATGAAATAAAAAAAACAACAACAAGTAAAAATCAAAGTTGGTTCTATGAAAAGCCTGACAAAACTAGTAAGTACATGGCAGAATCAATCAAGAAAAATAAAACAAATTTCCAAAATTAGGAAGGAACAAAGGCAAGCAAAATCATTATAGATCCTATAGATACTGAAGAGAATATTCTAAAAACCTTGGACCTATAAATTTAACAATTTTTATAAAATGAATGAATTCTTTGAAAAATACAACTTATCAAAATGGATGGTAAAAATAGAAAATATGAATACAAAAACAACAAGAATGAAACTGAATTTGTTTCAAAACCTTCCAAAGGTTCCTTCAAAAGGAAAATTCTCAGCTCAGATGATATCACAGGTAAAAATCTTCCTAATATTTGAGGAACAAATGATGCCAATCGTTTATACAAATACTTCTAGAGACTAGAAAAAGAGAAAAATTCTCTCAGCTCTTTTTTAAAAAGATAGCACACATTTGATACCAACATCCTTACAAGGATATTACAAGAAATAATAGACCAGTCTCTCTCTCTCTCATGAATATGTAGGTGAAAATCTTAAACATTTGTAAATCAAATTCAGTGATGTCTATAAGGAGTAATACATGATAACCAAGTGGAAATTATTACAGTAATGCAGGAGTTGTTTAAAAGTCAAAAATCAACCAAAGTTATTCACAAATTAATATAGAAAAAAGGATAAAGATCAAATGATCATCACAATGGATGCAGAAAAAGCATTTGAGAATATGCACCACCAAATCACAGTATAGAAGTATCTTAGTAAATAAGGCAAACCACTAACTAAAGAAAACCAGTTAAAGATAAAAAAATTAAAACATTTACAATAGCATAAAATCAAATACTTATGAATAAGTCTAACAAAAATATGAAAAACATTTATTCTTTAAAATTATAAAATATTAGGAAAAAATAAAGAAGACTATCATAGATTGAAAAACTCACTATTGTGAAGATATTGATCTTGTCCAAGTTGATTGGGGTTAGGGTAAGGATTGTGAGAATACAAAGCAACTACAATTCCAGTACACTAAGGGTAAAAGTGTAAATGTATACAATCACTTTGGATGAACATCACGCGTAACTCAGCAATTCCACTTCTAGATATATATCTAACAGAAATCTAGGTATATATCAAATCCTGCTATGAATATTCTGTGTGTCTTTTGGTTAGGTAGATATATACCTAACCAAAAGACACACAGAATATTCATAGCAGGATTATTTTTAATACTTAAAAATCTAGAAATAGCTCAAATATTCATAACCAGTAGAATGTATAAACTACAGTATGTCCATGCAATGGAATACCATACAGCAAGAATGAACAAACTACAAGTTTATGCAACAACATGAGTAAATCTCGCAACACGAAATTGCATTAAAAGAGCCAAATACAAAACAAGCACCTCTTGTATGATTATATGCATAACAAGCTCAAAAGAGGCATAACTGATTCACAATGTAGAAGTCAGGAGACTGGTTATTCCTTGTGAGGGGGAAGGGCAGCGAGTAGAAAGAGGCATGAAGCGGCTTTCAGGGCAATGTTCTATTTCTTGACCTGTATGCCAGTGATACAGAGAGGAGGCAGGGAAATACTGGATAGAAGAGGGCAGCTCCCAGGCAAAGACCCCACCCTCGAGTCTGGAATTTGCAGCCCTAAATGAGCACAGTTATCCCTGTTTTCCTGCTCAAATGTTACTTTTTGACCCACCCAGCCTCCGTATCTTGTGCTGATATAAACCTCAGGGCTCAGCTGGCAGAGAGACAAGAGGCTGAAGCGACTGGGCATCAGAGACTAAGGACAGACGTGGCTTAACGTCAGACCACATGACTTCGGAGACGACCCGGCTGGAGTCAGCCAGGCTTCAGGGAAAGATCACTTTCTTCCCGCACCATCCCTGTTCTAGCGCCTCTTGCCCTGACAGCCACTTCCATCAGTCAATAAAACCTCTGCATTCACCATCCTTCAAGTCCGTGTGACCTGATTCTTCCTTGATACCAGACAAGAACCCGGGTACCAAGAAGGCAGGCTATATGTCACCCTGACTCTCCCCTGAGCTGGGTAAGGCTTAGCTCTCTGTGAATGGCAACAGCTAAAAGGGCATTGTTTGTAACACACACACACCCTGGGGCTCCAGAAGTTGCGGGCAACCACTGATCGCTACCACGGGCCGGTACTGAGTTCGGTCCTGCCAGCATCTAAAGGCACTTGCCCCAGCTCCTGAACCTGCTCACCTGCGTGCTCCTCCTCCCACAAGGAGTCTGAGCTGGGCTGCAAAGGAGCCGCCCCTCATGGCAAGTCCTGCGAGGGAGTCAGGGAACTCTCCTGTCTCAGTAGCTACACTTATTTGTGTACTTTTCTGTACATGTGATATACTTCCAAGGTATTTACATAAAAATGAAAATAGTATCTTTGCTTCCAAAAATGTGACTTTCTCAAACTGAAATACCTAATTGTTCGTTTTGCACACGCCATCTCTACAGCTAAACAAATGAAGACCACCAAAAGCTGTTCAGAGTAAGAGTCTAGTTTCCTTAGAAGGGTAAGAACAAATCTTAAAACAAAGGAATGTAGAAGTCCCAGAAGATGGGAAGGCCAGGTCATCCTACCAATAGAACAACATGTAGCTAACAGACTACCAGTTATTCAACACTTCTAAGAAGCCCAGGAGATGCTTAGTTGACCACAGGCTTTAACGAGTCAACAGTGATGAGTCTGCTAAAAATATTGTTATTACCATCTTAGGCTATGATAATACAAGGACTGTGTGAGAACAGAACAAGGAATCATTTCACTCTGGGCCAAAGTGGTCCCACTACATTTAGAGTATTTTGTCAAATTTGAAGAGACCATCATTAACTAACTGGAGATGACCCATGTGACAGTAACCACAAAGGTTAAGAAGATGGAAATACATCTTATGATGAGTGAGCTGAACTAATTTAGGCCTGTCTAAATTGGAGGACAAAAAGGAAAACACTTTGCTATTTCAAAGACAGAACTACAGTTTACAGGGCACTGAGCTCTTGAAAGTTATCAGGTAAGGTAAAAATCACTTATTATTAAAATTACTCCTAAAAAATCCCCTAGGGAGACACCACAATGGAAGTGAACATACGTCCTCTGAATAAGGCCAATGCTACCTGTTTTTAATCTAGGCTTGGAGTGTTCATTGTCTTTTCAGTTGAGCACCAAAGGAAGTATCTGGATTACACTGGAGACCATATTTTTGAAAAAGTTTTATCTTAAACACTTAGACCTCCATAAATAAGTACATGAGAACTGAGGCAACAGAGGTAACAGCGAGAGTTACATGACCACAGGAGATTTCCAATCAAACTAAAAGACTTCCACATAAAAGAAAGATTTGGCTTCTTCTGTGCTGTTCCAGAAATGATACATAGACACTACATAGACAACAGAGAGGTAGAAACTCAGCATAAGAAAGATCCTTCAAAAAGAACAATCTTGGCCAGGTGCGGTGGCTCACGCCTGTAATCCCAGCACTTTGGGAGGCCGAGGTGGGTGGATCACGACATCAGGAGTTTGAGACCAGCCTGACCAACATGGTGAAACCCTGTCTCTACTAAAAATACAAAAATTAGCTGGGTGCGGTGGCATGCGCCTGTAATCCCAGCTACTTAGGAGGCTGAGACAGGAGAATTGCTTAAATCCAGGAGGTGGAGGCTGCAGTGAGCCGAGATTGCGCCACGGCACTCTAGTCTGGGTGACACAGCAAGACTGTGTCTCAAAACAACAACAACAACAACAACAACAACAATCACAGAGTAGAATGGGATGTATGGTGAAAACACGAGCTCTCTACATCTGTCAAGAGTGAAGCAAAGGCGAGACAGCCATATCTCAAGGATGCTACAGGATAAGACGTGAGACTTCTGTGATCCTGAAGATCCCTTCCAACTCTCAGACCTACAGTACCTAGAACCTCAGAGATCCTTAGGGCTTTGAACTCTTGAAAGAGAAAATCTCTGCTGTACAGTAGGAATATAGATTCGGCAATTCTGCAGGATTCCCCTGTTACTGTGCATCACCAAGCAGAAAGTCTATTAAGCAAAACATCATGTTTTGAATTCCCCAATCTACCAGTTATTCCAGTATCTTGCCATGTAGCCTGAAAATTCATTAATTTATGAACAAATTTAAGAAAGACGTCTTTCATCTCCAAGATAAAAGAAATACTCCAGTGGGGCGGGGGGAAGCCTGAGAATTTTATAATGATTAGAACATTAGTTTTGAATAGGCTGTTTTCTCACTCTAAAATAGTTCTCCTCCCACCTTCCCCTCATTACCACCCCCCCGCCTCACCAAAAAAAAATACTTGGAATTTTCAAGCATTGACTAGTAAATTCATAAGTTCAAAGACTGGAAGGAATTCATTGGCTCAGAGAGCACCGAGAATAGGCCTCTTATTTTAAAGAGAAGGAACCAATAGAAACCAATATGTATAAACCAGTATGGCTTAACAAAGGGTAAGCCATAGAAAAGGTATTAATAGTTGTTTTCTTCTGATGTATAATTTTAAACAAAATAATTGCAATATAAAAGCACCAACAATTCCAGGGAATTTTTTTCTATATTATCTCATACTGTAAGTTTTAATAATATTACTTATTCCCTTTTTCAAGTAGAAAAATATTTAAGTATTGAGACATATATTTCACTTCCTAGTTCATATATCAGCTAAATATTTAAAGGAATGTTAATTACCCCATGTCACTTCTAATTCAGCTTTGTGAAGTAACCATAATCTCTGCAGTTTTCTTTATATAAAGGGCTTTAGAGGTTCATTTTTCATTTTAGGATTAATCTAAATTTATTTGAAGAAAAAAGGTCCAGATCTAGATAGAGTTTTTTTTTAATAAAGAACAAATTTTAATTATTTCCAAATGTACTGTCTACATCATCTCAAGACACTGACTTTAAAAGAATATAGAAATTTCATTTTCCTACAGCTCTAGGAGTAAGTTAAACACTCACTCTTAAATGCATGCAAGTACAGGCCTTATGTAACTCTTCAGGTTTATATATAGTATAATCACAAAACTGAAGTTGTATCAGGAAAATTAAATGGTAAAAGTCTGAAATTTTTAAAAAATTAAATACATTTAATGCATAATTGATGCAAATATATTTAAATAGGTTAAATGAACTTAATCCATTTAAAAACAATTCTCGGTATGAAAGACGTAAAACACTAAACCATTACTAATTTAATAATATTGAAAAATAATATCTCAAAGTAATTTTAAAGAAAACAGCTGATTTTTTAAAAATCCTGTTTTCCATTATTTGTTTCCAATGAAATGTTATAGTCCAAAGCCCTGGATGCCAAGGTTTTAGAAACTTGTGTGGTCCAGAGGAATTCAAAGCCTACAGTTAAAAAGTGGAAGCAGCCATGTCTCCAAAGAGAAGAGCAAGTTATTAATTTTTAGACTAATTCTTCCATTATAAAGTCCTAAAAAGCATTCTGCTACAAAATGAATTTTAATAAGAATAAATTTGAGAATGCAAATTTGTACAACTCACAGTTTACTTAATATCTCCAATTCAAACTCTCTTGGTGCTATAATGTTGGCATCTTTGTATGCTAACTCCAAAGAATACTTTCAACAGATACTGTCTATCAGTTGTGTGTATCTTTGTGTATATGAATGACTGAGGAAGGTTTAAAGCATTTTACAGGTAACAATAATGGCCCTTAGCTCTTTACTTGAACACAGTTTTATGGCTCGATCACAGAAGAGATTAAGACACAGAGAGGAGAATTTTAATTTATTGCAGAAGAGGTACTGGTGGCCGTGTTTATAAAATAAGTTAACTTTAATAAACTAACTCTAAGATAAACATAAAGACCTCATCAACTTTACTGCAACCACCCACCTTCCCCAACCCCCACCCCCTATCCACACTGTTTATGAAACTTCTTTTCAGTGTGGCAGTAATAGGAATAGTAAGGGATTATTTGCCTCTGATCTTCCAAAGGATTGGGGCTAATACTGCCTGCTGCTGTCAGCTGTGTTTCTCTAACAACTTCATTCCTCCAGAATGCTGCAGATGGATCACAAGTATAGCTAAAAAGAACACAGAGAATGCAGAGAAGAAAGTAGGAAGAGATAAGCTCAAGTATCCCCTACTCACAGAGAAATTTCTCGACCTAACGCACGCTGATTCCCTGGCAGTATCATAAATTATCAATATCATATGTTATCCTTATTTTATTCAATTATTTGTTAATTTTATGGCTTAGTCTGCCCCAACTACAACATAAGCGCCATGATTCAGAAACCTCATTTATCTTATTCACTTCCATATCCCCAGCACCTAAAACTACTTCTGACATTCATTATGCATTTGTCATACAAATGAAGACAATGAGAAACAGAAAGCAGTAAGAAAGTAGGGGGAGGGGCTCATGGTATATAACAGAGAAAGCCATTTTATTGATACTGAGTAAACGCTCAAATCTTGACATCTAGATCTTTTGATATAGACAAGGGCAGCATGGGAGAAGCAGAAACACCATAGACTGAAGGTCAATGGCAGTCCTTTCTGCAACATGTGCTGAGTTCTTGCAGCATCTAAGAAAAGAAGAGAATAAAAATCCAGCCCTTGGAAGGAAAAAAGCTTAAATTTTAGTGAAGGGAGACGACAATAATTAACAAACAAAATATATATGTGAATTAATGATATGTTAGTAAGTCATAAGCGATTTGAGAGATAAAATAGAGTAGGATGAGGAGGATGGGGAGTACAGGCAGTTTGTATTTTTAAATAAGGGGTCAGGCCAGGCCTCCATGAAAAAGTGACATTTGAGCACACACTTGAGGCAAGTCAGGGGCAAGTCTCATTGCAGTCATTTGTAAAATAAGTCAAAGCTCAGAAAAGCAACCCTTACATGAGAGTGGGAAAACTAGTTCACTTGTCAGGTTGAATAAACTTGGTGAAGATGCAAAAACACCAAGTGGTAGTAACCACCTCTCTACCCTTGCCAAGAGTATCTTGCACCACACCAAGTAAATTTTTTATTCCACTCTAAAAAACGAAATAAAATTCTACTAGTTTTTACATCACCATTAAATGTGTTTGAAAGTACCTTTTCTTTTAAATGAAAATACTTATAGAAAGGAAGAAGAAGGGACTTACATGTTATTTGCATCTCAGAATTTTTTTTTCCAAACGGCTGAAGTACAGCACAGCAGGATTGGCTGGGCATGTCCCACATAAATAGGATAATTCAGCATACTCTCCAAAATGCTTAGTGGAAAAAGTATGAGCTTTAAAGTAAGACAAGGCTGAAATTCAAAATCTACCACTCATAAA
Organism: Papio anubis; assembly: GCF_008728515.1. NCBI lineage: Eukaryota > Metazoa > Chordata > Mammalia > Primates > Cercopithecidae > Papio > Papio anubis. The sequence continues at coordinate 88,566,440 of NC_044985.1, read as the reverse complement.
TGGGAACAATATCCTCTACCCTCACTGGATTGTGAGAAATTCATTACATATTCACATACACTCACATACATGGGCACACAGATATATACATACATATATTTTCTTTCTTGGCACCAGACTCTTACATTGCAAAGGCAGAGCCATTTCTGATGTGTATGCCACTATAATCCCAGCATCTGACACTGCACTCCTCTTACAATAGACGTACAATAAACAGTGCCTGTGATTATTACTACTCTGCATAATTCCTCAAAACTAGAAGCTAATGAGCAGTTAGGAGGGCAAAGAGACCCTCTGGGCTTGGGAAAGAATAAAGTCAGCAGGAAGTGAGCAAAAGGCCCAGAAAGAGAAGCACCAGAATGGTAGGCAAGTTTTTCACATGTCAAAAATTTGGCTGGGAAGAAATGCTCTTCCTAATTTGTTTCCTATGCCTGTGATCAAAATGTAGTCTGTAGGCTAATGCATTCCATGAAACTGTTTGTTTTTCATTTGCAATAAAAGAAATACAAAAATTGGGAGTAAGCATTTTTAAACATTTATAGCAATTTTTTATTGCTATAATATTCATGCACATGATTTTGTATTTTATAAAAGTATCTGTTTGCCACAGATGAACAAACAAAACAATCTGGTACTCTATCACAAACAGTTTGAGAATTTCTGGATACACTGGACATCTGCCCTTCATGTCCAGTGCCTTAGCTAAGATTCATAATTAACTGACACATTCATTGACATTAATCAAAATGTTGACATATGAAAGCCCATGCAGACAATACAATTTTTCATTTAAATATTCTTCACATGGGAAAAGGCAAGCCAAACTCCAAAAACAATTAGCTAAAACTTTTTAGAAAACAGCCTGCTAACAAATGGTGATCCAGCTTCCCTTGGGTGTAACACCTTATCTACTTCAGGAGAGCGAATGAGTAGATGAAGACACGAAAAACGATGTAGTATTGCCTACAATGATGTACCATTATACCATTATTACACTACTAAGTTATAAATACAGTAGGAGGGAAATGCCAAGCAGGAATGAAGAGGCAAACAACATCATCAAAATTAAGCTCAAAATTCATCTTATAAAGAAAGATGCTAAAAATTATAGAAAAATAATCAAAATGTTGAGGAAAAAGTTTTCCGAGGATTATATCACACTATCATTTGCATACATGCACATATATATTTGAATATATTCGTTAATGCATACATATTAATATAACCCCAAAGCTGAGATGTCTATGGGTCTGTTTTTTTTAGTTTGTAAAGGAAAATAAGTTCCATCTTTATTGTTTTGAAAATTGCAGATGCAGAAATATTTTAATTTTAAACATTATCAGCTAACACACATTCACAGTTAGTCATTACGACTATCTCATTCCTTCTCTGAAAATCATCCCCAAACAAGGAAATTAAGAAACAAAACCATAAACTCTATCTTCATGGAAGTAGCAGATATCTGTAACTCAAATCACAACATGAAGACAGAAAAAGGATAGACAAAGAAGTAATGACTTCTCAGAGGGGAAGAATGTGAAACCCAAGCTCCTGCCAATGAAGAGAGCTAGCATGAAACGTAAACCCATCTACTTCGACAGGGTCTGAAGACCCCAGGTATCATGAAAAGTAGATGAAGGTGGGGCTGAAAATGGTGAACAAAAGTTGCCTGACAAATTCTTTAAGGAAGGATAAAACTCCTAGGTAGGTGCTCCCCACCATCTCACTCATCAAGAGGCAAGATACAATCTCTGAAGAAACTGAAAAAGAGCAAGATCCAGACTCCAAAACATCAGGCACAGAGAAGGGCTGAATGTAAAAGGCTACAGACTAAAGACTGGGGGTCACATGCCAACTTTGCTACTCCATTCAACCCCAGCAAGGTAAAAACCAGGCTTACACTCAACCCTCCTTCCAGTCACTCTGGACAGGTAATTAGACGAATGTGCTCCACCAAAATGAGGGATCCAAGGAACAGAGGACCCAACATACAAGAGATGGGAAGGGAATTCTCAGATAAACAGTGACAGCAATTAACATAACCATGCAAGGGCTTAGAGAAAAACCAACCCTGATGTGATCAGGACAATGATGGCTCCAGGAGCAATGTTACTAGGAAAAAGTCCAAAATCAATAGATTTTTGATAGTTTTAACTCGGTGGAAGATTCCAGTAAGAGACATTTTACATAAGTATTAAAAAGAATGGAAAGAAAGCATGATATTCAACAAAAACTAAGCAAATAAAGTCATTAACTCCAGTAAAACCAAAAGTTTGCACGAGACAAAAGGCAACCATAGTTATGGGCTCAAAAGTAACAATAGCTGCATTCTCATAATAGTAAAAACACCGAATACACATTTAACCAAAAAGTCTAACAATAATTTTAAGAAACGAGGGGGAAAATAAGTTATAGCTTGAGTTATAGCTATCAAATAGTTAGTATTTTCAACTACCTTAATCAGATGTAAACAGAAAATGTCTAAAATTGATGAAACAAGGAATAGCAGTAAATTCACATTTAGACATAAAAGCACACTGGTATCCCTTGATTCATACATTATTTAGAATTATGGAGAAAAACAGAACCTGTGGGGTTTAGAGTGAAGGGTTTGGAGTGACTGCTTCTTAGAAGTGGTTTGGGTGGCAGGGGGCCAATGGACCACTATTTTTATCTTGGGCCTTTTAGCACTATTGGACCCTATAAACTAGGAATTGGCAAACTGCGACCCATGGGCCAAATCCTACCTATCACTGCTTTTGTAAATAAAGGTATAAGGGAACACAGCCAAACTCAGAGTTGAGCAGCTGCAACAGAGGTCATGTGGCTTACAAAGGCTAAAATACTTACTTTCTAGATCTTCACAGAAAACTTTGCCAACCCTTCTTTAAACCATGCGTAAGCATTACTTTGATTTAAAAAAATTAAATAGTACAAAAGAGTGGCCCAGTTCTGTATTCTCTACAGGCAACTCTTCTAGATCTTTTAGTCTTTCTGAATTTTAACTCTTTTTTCTAAATAATAAGCATTTCTGACTGTTCCAACTGTTCAACTTCAGAAATCATCTTTCAACTTTCTGAAATCATTCATGGGGACTTAGTGAATTTAGAGTCCCCCAACTTTTCCATCCTTTCCATTCATAGAGTTACTCGAACATTTTTATTCCCTTTAGTGGTTACCTTTACCTTTAATGAATGACTATGTTTATCCTGTCATCTAAAACAGCATCTCTTCATTCCTTGGAGTAAAAGAGGACTGGCAGCCCTTACTCTTTTCCTCGCCTTCCACTCTTTCCTTCCCATTTCTGTGAGCTCTACCTTTACTTTTATGCTACTGAAGTTGCAAATATTTACATTCTTTTCTGTAATTATAACCATATTGTCTCTATAATTTGATTCCAGAAGTTGAAAACCAATAGAGAGCATGGACATTTATTGCAACCAAGGAAATAGTGTTCCCTGAGAAACCAAATAAGAAATGACTATTTGTCAATCCTAACAGTGCCAATGTCATAACTACTAAGCCATTCAAACAAGAATGTTCAAACATATTCTCCTTTTTACAGCTCAAAAGCATGTTGGGTTACTGTTATACAAGCTGTAAGAGGTGACCTCAGTATCAAAAATATATAGAGTTATGCCAAAATGGACTTCTGTAATAATTATATATTGATAAAAGTGGATATAATCACATACAATAGCAAAACAAATTATCCAGTTTTGTATAGGTAAAAAACATTACTCCTTATGAAAGTAAATATGGTTGCCCTTGATCATATAAAGTAAAAATAGGCTAACTCTTTTAGGAAAAATTATAAATGCCTGGTATCTAGAATATAAGAAGCAACACATTCATATTGGCAAACTGAAATAAAGAAGGGTTCTATTGGTTTCCTATTTCTCCTGTTACAAATTACCTATCAACTTAGTGGCTTGCAATAACACAGATTTATTATCTTCTAATTCTGCAGGCCAGAAGGCAGGCATGGATCTAGGTGAACATCAAGGTGTGAGCGGACCTGAATTCCTTCTGAAGTCTCCAAGGGAGGATTCATTAACTTACCTTTTCTACCTTCTAAAGAGGTTGCCCACATTCTTTAGCCCCTTGGTCCCTTCCAACTTCAAAACCATCAGAGGCCAGTCAAGTCTGACCTTCTCTCCTGCTTCCTTCACCCACAAATAAGGACCCCTGTGATTACACTGAGCCCACTATGTTAATCTCTCTAGCTTAAAGTAAACTGACCAATCTTAATTTCATGTTACCTTAATTCTCATTTGCCATGTAACATCACATATACAAAGGTTCTAGGGACTAGGAAGTAGACATCTTTCAGATGGTGTTACTCTGCCAACCATAAGGATGGAATGTATTGTCTTTTTTATGAAAAAGGTGTTTAACAGCTCTAAGAATATTCCAAATTAAATGTAAATAAAAATCAGCATGCTATAAGACTTACCTCAGAGATGTATTTGGAATGAAAAGGGTTATAAATTAAGCTGCTGATATAACTAAAAAATATATCTTCAGAAACTTTTAGTGTTAATTTAGAAGTCCAATCTTCAGGAAATGTTGGGTCAAATTCAACATTTGGGCCTGACATGCTGGAGAATCTTACTCAAGGAAAGCATTAGTTTTTAAACAGTCCATGAGACAGAAGAGGTATAAAATAGAGATGGAAAATCTAGAATTGAGATGAAATGTAAACTAATTGGGTCAATAAGAATGCAAAGTGAGCCAAATGCATATTTCAATAATAACTTCTAATCTAAAGCACAGAAGCACTAATCAATCAGAACAGATGCCAGCTGGGTAAGGCCATTCAAGTGTCACCAGCTGACTGCATCAGTCCACCCACTGACCTTTAGAGCTATGCTCACCATGGGGAAAATAGTTCCAAACCAACTCTCTCCTCTCTCTCTCCTGCTTATTCAGTCCTTTCAGATTGGGGAAATGATTAGAATGCCTCCACAGTGAATAAGACTTCATAGACTTGAAAGAAGGCTTTTTATTTATTTACACCTCCTTCCACAACGGAAATGGAGGGTTATAATCAAATTATCCCCTGCTTTCTTTTGTCCATACAAGAATAACCAAAGTTTTAACTCTCTTTATATATACACACCTCGTTAGGCATACTTTTTCTTATTTATCTTTGAAATCTTTACAAGTCTTTCACATGCTAAAAGGCAGAGTCCAAAAATTTGTATGGCTTGTTAACAAACCCTGATTTAAACCAAACTGTTATTTAGTGTGACTACATGAAAGCCACAGCATAAGGCATAGTGGGAATATAAAAGATTCTATGAAAGCACTGCGTTTTTTCACTATCTGTGACTGCCTTTTTCACTATTTGTGACTCTCCCATGGAAGGCAGAGGCTCTCACACGCACACAGGCACACACACTCACATGCACACAAAGAATTAGACTAGAAGAGAGTCCGTTATAAGATCTGTAACAAAGAAGAAAGCATAAGTGACAGAATGGGAAGGTGGAAAATGTGAGTGAAGTTCAGTATTTGCCTTAATTGAATCTGAGATGCCTCCAAGTGATCCAGGTAAAGAAGTCTAACAGGCAGCTAAAAATCTGGGACTGGAACTCAGAAGAGAGGTCAGACCTAGGACATATACATTGGTAAGTTATATGCATAGAGGTAATATTTGAAGTCAAGGAAAACATATCGTATCTGAGGAATCTGAGGTAAAACATATATATATATATATATACACACATATTTGAGGTAAAATTTTGAGTTAAAAAAACAAATATTTGAGCATTTATTAACATCATGTATTGGGCGCCTTCTGTGCAAAGGCACTGAGCTTGCTGCAGTTACGGTAATGAACAAGGGAACACGGCCCCTGCTTTTATGGAGATTCCAGCCTAGTGAACTCTAATCAGAGAAATATCTATAGTAATTTTAAGACCACTCCTAAGTAATTTTTATAACACCCGTGATTAAGTCTTTCTGCCATTCTCTTGCCTTACCATGGCCTACTCATGGTTAGGTAACATAAGCTGTCTCCCTTATAGTCACACCATTCAGTGCATATGCCCAGTTCTCAGTTTCCTTCGTCAATCAGCATCTTCTGTTCAGCCTTTATGTCCAAATCTCTTAATGTTCACTCAGTCCTAGATACATGACTCTACTTTTCCATATCTCTGTTTTCTCTCCAATAAGCTCATCCACCACCAGGGCTTTAACCTGGATGGCTCCCAAACACATTTCTACCATGACTTATTACTGAGGGCTCCAACCTTACATCTCAACATAGATGCCTAAACTTACATGCCCAAAACTGAGAGTATGGCATTCTACACCCTAGGTATTTTTTTCATAACAAATGGTGGTACTTTCCCAATGGTGTGAGCCAAAATTCTAGGATTCATCTATACCCCTTCTCCTAACCCCCCATACGATATCCATCCACAAATTCTATTGACTTTATCTTCTAAATCTATCTCAAGCTGTTCACTTTCCTTCACTCTACTCTCTGGGCCAAGTTAACCATCATCTCTTGCTTTCACTACAGCAGTAGCCACCTATTGGTTTCTCTACATCGACTCACTTTTCTCCAAATATTCCATGCCCTTCCTATAGTCACATATTTGGAGTCCTACTACTGCTTTAATCCAAAAAACCCTTCTCCTTTTCCTGAAATGACCTTTTATTTTTCCCTCTTTAGTTTAATATTAGAGAGTATCTCTCTAGATCCAACCTTCATGCCTCTTCATCTCACATATGAATTCTTCCCCAATTCTCTAATTAGAATTAATTTATTATTCCATCATACCCACCATTACCTCGTTCACATTTTGATTACATCTATTATTTCAGTTTGCCTCTATGATTAGTTGCTTATTTGTTTCTTTCTCAAGAGTAGAGGTAATGTCTTCATCAACTTAAAATGCTTTACTCCCACACTCGAGAGCCCAATCCAGCATTATAAAGATAGCTTGGGCTCCATAAGCAGTCAAGTCCATTACTACTGGTGACTGCTGCATGGAAAAGAATATCATATTTAGACAAAGAAGAATGGTTAGTACCAGAGTAAGTTCAAGAAGGAAAATTCATACCAGTAGGCATCAGGCAAACTCACTTACCATTCCATAGTTACTGAACAGCTTTACACTCTATGAGAGGACAATGTCACAGTCACAAACTCTTTAAAGTTTGCCATATCACATATACAGCCCAAGATATTCCTTGGAGCCCTCTAAAACTTGGTAAGAAATACACTAATCAATGTCTGTGTTAAACTTCATTTATCCCACTAATTTCTAGTTTCTTGCAACCACAGCTTTCTTGTGAGAATACTTTAAAAAATTACCAGTTAGAGGTCACAGACTGTGTCATCAAAAGGGGCCTTTCTTCTAATTACTTCATTTTACAGATGAGGAAATTGAGACCCAGATTTTACACACTCCCTGAGGTCACAAAATTGGCCGATGGCAGAATCAAGATCATAGCAACATTTCCCTGAGTCTTGGTCTAGTGAGTTGGGACTCAATGATCTGTGTAAAACAGAAGGGATCATAGGCATGGATAATTGGAATGGCTGGAATTTTTCATCCACTGGTTGAGGAATGTGACTCACTCCCCCTAAAATAAGAAAATCTGCCATTGGGTGTGGGACCACAGCCCTGAACCAGATGCCACAGAAGAGCCACACCAAGAAGAGCATCCTTGTTCCTCTGGCAGAGCCCTTCTAGTCCTTTTAAGAGGAGCCAAACAGCTTGAGGGTGGGGCATTCCCAGGCAGGGACCCCACCTTTCATATGGTGAAAAGCTATAGCTTATTATTTGAAACTATCTCAACACCCTTCACAACTATATGCATATATTCGAGTCATTTTCAAAACCCTGAAATGGGAGTATCTTATATTTTCTAAAGATTCTGAAAAGCTGAGATTAAAGAATAAAGACCAAAAAAAAAAAAAAATCAAGAAAATCATAGCCACAAACATGATTACCACACTGCAGGATTCTGAAGAGCCACTCTCCCCAAAATTCTTAACATTCCTAAATCAGTACAAACACTTTCTCCTACAGTCTTCGTGAGAGCAACAGATTTGCTAAAACTGAACCTAGAAAATATTTACATATGCCAAAGTTCCTATTAAATGCTAGGCTTTTAAACTAATGCCCAAAAAACATGGTAAAGAATGAGATGAAAGCAAAGGAGAGAGTGAGAAGACACTGATTATACCTCAAACTGTTTCAGGCTACCTCATCCTGTATGCACTCACTAATGAGCTCAGAAGACAAATTCTGACTATTTCTGCTCTCTGACATTCACATGGCTTACAGAAAACTATTATCAGGAAATATAACCAAAGAAATAAGCCCTGCTAATGAGTCCAAATTCTCAAAAGCTATTTGCCTATAAGTTCTTCAGAATAGATTTTACCAGAGCCAAAATGTGTTTAAAAGGAAAGTTTCTTAAAACACAGGATCTATTTTTAAATGCGGAAATAAAAATATCCTTTTTATACAATGCAATGTCATTCACTATCATGTTAAACTGGAAAAAAAATCAACATTCAATATCGTAGACCAATGATCAAAACATAACTAAATTTCAGGGAGGGTGGTAAGCATTTAGTTACGCCCCAGCTGGCAAAAATTTATTTGCTTTATGTTACTTGCAGGCCACAACTTCTCCAGCTCATCTGGTGCATGCAAACACAATAGATACTCCCAGATGAAAAGAATATATGTGTTTCTCCATTACTTGAAAAACAAAAAAGACTAGTATCTGAGAGCAAGCAATTGATGTTCTATTCCATATTCAATCTTATCTCCCCAAATATTTTCTGCCTTGTCATCTATTTTTGAGATTTGAGTTAAGAGTGAAGGTTCTCAGAATAAAACCTATCCACTGGCATTACTACCCAATGTATATGTAAGCTATTAGACAGATGAGATCAGAACATATCCAAGCCACAATATTAGCCTCAGGTCATAAATCAAATAAAAACCCCATCCAATTAAGGGCCCTATTCTTTGAACGATATGAGTTTACTGTCATGTTTGGATACTGAAAAAAGAGTTCTTGCAATCTGTTTCTCATCTGCTGTCCATTACCTGTACACTTAAAAAACGTGTTTCACAACTTCAGCAAATGCGCACCTGCCAAATAACACTTTTTAAAATCATGGGGGCATGAATCCACCCTATAATAATGCAACCGTATATGACCAGCTGAAATCAGATCTGGTAAATGTCTAACTACCACATTAATAAATTATGATTTTTAAAATAGTTATCTACTATGTCCACACAGTATGGTAGCTGCTATCTACAAAACGAGATTAATCTTCCCTACAACACTTACAGGTAAATATTATTAACACTCTCCTACAGACAAGAAAAACAAGGCTCAAAGAGGTAGCTCACCTCACAGAAGTGGAAGACACGGTAGAGAAGGAGACACACCTGGAGTTTGTAAGCCCAGGTCCAATGCCACGTTTCAAATACTTCACCTTCCATCCATCTACCTTCAATAGCAACTTTATATTTTAAAATCCAAGCCAACTAAAAGTATCATCATTTCCTTTATTTGGTAAAAATCAGTACAATAGGTACGAGTTAAGGTTCCAGAAGTGTTTTGACTTTAATACTCACATTTCCCAATATGATTATAAGTTCAGCAAATACCTTTAAGCACTGACACTGCAACTAAGGGATGGGGGTGATATTCTCACTGCCATGGCACTAAAATTCAGTAGAAGGATGTGTCCATGCAAAGCTCAAGATACTTCATAGGGAACCTCAGGAAGCCGAGGCTAGCTCACATGAGAATGGCAGGGTGGGCAGCGATGGGCAAGAGGGCATGTGCAAGCCAGCTGTGGCCCAACAAGTAGGGCCAGCCTGGAGAAAACGGTAACCATGGTTACAGCTTGGATCAAGCTCGTGTCTACATGTTCATCATGGCGAACTGGAATAAGGAATTACTAAAATGTGGCAAATGTAAAGATAGCTATCTGGTTAGTTTTGGTGTTTGGATAAGCGAGGAAAGGTAGCATAGCCCCACTTCTTGATGAAGTATAATGGGGTTACAGTATGAGAGTAAATCTGATCATGCAACCTGGGGTTTTGGAACATATGTAATAGAACAGCGGTTTTTAAAGTTGGTCCACAGACTCTTGGGGGTCTCAAGTCCAAAAGGTCAAAGCTATTTCCGTAATAATTCTATGATGTTATTGGCCTTATTTACTGTGTTGCCATTTGGACAGCGGGTCAAACTGCTGGTTTCTTAGCATGCATAATGGCAGAGGCACCCAACTGTATGAACAGTCATTTTGTTTCTTACCACTACCCACTGTAAGTTCTAAACATAAACAACAGGCAGTTTCACTCAAGGTCTGTAACCAAGCAACTACAATTATAAATGTTATTAAACCTCAACCCTTGAATCTACGTATCTTCAATATTCTATGTGATAAAATAGGAAGTACACATGAACCAGTTCTGATGTATGATGGTTCCGCAAAGAAAAAGAACTTGTGTAATTATGTTGCAAGCTGAACTACCTGCTGTTTTCATGGAACACCATTTTTTTTATTTGAATGAATGACTGAGAGGCAAATGATGGTTTTCCAGACTGGTTATTTGGCAAAGATTTTCTTGAAAATATATAAAGTAAGCCCATCACTTCAATGAAAACTGATTGGATTTGTTGCCAATAATAAAATTCCAGCTTTCAAAGGAAAATTAGAATTTTTGCCAACTTGTATTTGCCACCATGAGCTTGACAGCTTCCCAGTACTGAAGAACCTTTCTGATAAGATCAGTGGTAATATTAATAAATGCAATGATTTCGGTAACAACTAATAAAATGTGTCACTATTTGGAAGATCTGCATAACTCAATTTACCAATATTTTCCAAAGGACAAATGTATGATGTTACAAAATCATGTGTGGGTAACAGCTCCATTCAAAATGCAAGATAGACCAGTATGTTTTACAGTACGGGAAGTTCATTGATATTGTTTCATTTTCTCTCTTGTAAGAAACCTTTAAGAAACTACCATTTGTCAAGTTTAGAGAAGAATATCCACAGTATTAGAGAAGAATATCCACAATTACCTGAAAAGGGTATTAAAATGATCCTTTCTTTTCCAACTACATATTTGTATGAGGCCCAGTTTCTACATAAACCAAAATAGCATATCATAACAGATTGAATGCAGAAGGAGATATGAGAATCCAGCTGTCTTCCCTTAAATCAGACACTAAAGAAATCTGTGAAAATGTAAAACAATTTTTCAGTAAAGATTTTTGTTCTTAGTAGTTATTTTCTCATAAAAATATATTTCATCAACATGTAATGGATTTTTAAATAAATTTGTTAAATAATTTAGAATCCCTAGTTATAATATCTAATCCAAAATATTGATAAATATAAGCCACATATACTTAAGCTCATCTGGGTTCTCAAGGAGTTAAGACAGCAAAGAGGTCCTATGAACAAAAGTCTGAAAACCCCTATAGCAGAGCACTATATTCCAGATGGAGATGAGGAAATGGTTCCTGAATATTGTGGCTCACTCTGCCTCTGGTCACGAGGTACTTGGTTTCAATATTAAATGTCTTGTTTAGATATTTTATTTTATTTTATTTTATTTTTATTTTTTTTTTAATTTATTATTATTATACTTTAAGTTGTAGGGTACATGTGCATAACGTGCAGGTTTGTTACATATGTATACTTGTGCTATGTTGGTCTGCTGCACCCATCAACTCGTCATTTACATCAGGTATAACTCCAATGCAATCCTCCCTCCCCTCCCCATGATAGTCTCGGTGTGATGCCCCTTCCTGAGTCCAAGGGATTCATTGTTCAGTTCCCACCTATGAGTGAGAACATGCGGTATTTGGGTTTCTGTTCTTGTGATAGTTTGCTAAGAATGAGCCTATTGCATCCATGTCCCTACAAAGGACGAACTCATCCTTTTTTATGGCTGCATAGTATTCCATGGTGTATATGTGCCACATTTTCTTAATCCAATCTGTCACTGATGGACATTTGGGTTGATTCCAAGTCTTTGCTATTAGAATAGTGCTGCACAAACATACGTGTGCATGTGTCTTTATAGCAGCATACTTATAACTTTGGGTATATACCCAGTAATGGGATGGCTGGGTCATATGGTACATCTAGTTCTAGATCCTGAGGAACGCCATACTGTTTTCCATATAATGGTTGAACTAGCTTGACATATCCCACCAACAGTGTAAAAGTGTTCCTATTTCTCCACATCCCTCCAGCACCTGTTGTTTCCTGACTTTTAATGATCGCCATTCTAACTGGTGTGAGATGGTATCTCATTGTGGTTTTGATTTGCATTTCTCTGATGGCCAGTGATGATGAGCATTTTTTCATATGTCTGTTGGCTGTATGAATGTCTTTGAGAAATGTCTGTTCATATCCTTTGCCCACTTTTTGATGGGGTTGTTTGTTTCTTTGTAAATTTGTTTCTGAGTTCTTTGTAGGTTCTGATATTAGTCCTTTGTCAGATTTATATCGGGTAAAAAATTTTCTCCCATTCTGGTGGTTGCCTTGCTCCACTCTGATGGCAGTTTCTTTTGCTGTGTAGAAGCCTTTTATTTTAATTTAGATCCCATTTGTCAATTTTAGCTTTGCTGCCATTGCTTTTTGTTGTTTTAGGATAATGAAGTCTTTGCTCATGCCTATGTCCTGAATGGTACTACTCTTAGGTTTCCTCTAGCATTTTTATGGTATTAGGTCTAACATTTAAGTCTCTAATCCATCTTGAATTAATTTTTCGTATATGAGTAAGGAAAGGATCCAGTTTCAGCTTTCTACTTATGGCTAGCCAATTTTCCCAGCACTACTTATTAAATAGGGAATCCTTTTCCCCATTTCTGTTTTTTTTTCTTGTGGTTTGTCAAAGATCAGATGGTTGTAGATGTGTGGTATTATTTGAGACCTCGGTTCTGTTCCATTGGTCTATATCTCTGTTTTGGTACTCAGTAATTCATGTTGTTTTGTTTACTGTAGCCTTGTAGTATAGTTTGAAGTCAGGGTAGCTGGATGCCTCCAGCTTTGTTCTTTTGACTTAGGATTGTCTTGGAGATGCGGGCTCTTTTGGTTCCATATGAATCCTTTAAAGCAGTTGTTTCCAATTCTCTGTGAAGAAACTCATTGGTAGCTTGATGGGGATGGCATTGAATCTATAAATTACCTTGGGCAGTATGGCCATTTTCACGCATATTGATTCTTCCTATCCATGAGCATGCTATGTTCTTCCATTTGTTTGTGTCCTTTTATTTCACTGAGCAGTGGTTTGTAGTTCTCCTGAAGAGGTCCTTTTACATCCCTTTGTAAGTTGATTCCTAGGTATTTGATTCTCTCTTTGAAGCTAAATTGTGAATGGAAGTTCATTCAAGGATTTGGCTCTGTGTTTTGTCTGTTATTGTGGTATAAGAATGCTTGTGATTTGCACATTAATTTTGTATCCTGAGACTTCGTTGAAGTTAGCTTTTATCAGCTTAAGGAGATTTTAATGAGACAATGGGGTTTTCTTAAATATACAATCATGTCATCTGCAAACAGGGACAATTTGATTTCTTTTCTTTTCTTTCCTCACTGAATAATTCTGATTTCTCTTGCCTAATTGCCCTAGCCAGAACTTCCAACACTATGTTGAATAGGAGTGGTGAGAGAGGCATCCCCTGTCTTGTGCCAGTTTTCAAAGGGAATTTTTCCAGTTTTGCCTATCCAGTATGATATTGGCTGTGGGTTTGTCATAAATAGCCTATTATTTTGAGGTATCGCCCCATCAATACCCAATTTATTGAGCGCTTTTAGCATGAAGGGCTGTTGGAATTTTGTCAAAAGCCTTTTCTTGCATCTATTGAGATAATCATGGTTCTTGTCTCTGGTTCTGTTTATATGCTGATTATGTTTATTGGATTTTATGCATCGTTGAACTAGCCTTGCATCCCAGGGATGAAGCCCATTTGATCATGGTGGATAAGCTTTTGATGTGTTGTTGGAAACTGGTTTGCTAGTATTTTATTGAGGATTTTGCATCGATGTTCACTGTGATATTGGTCTAAAAATTCTTTTGTTGTGTCTCTGCCAGGCTTTTGGGTATCAGGATGATGTTGGCCTCATAAATGAGTTAGGAGGATTCTCTTTTCATTGATTGGAATAGTTTCAGAAGGAATGGTACCAACTCCTCCTTATACCTCTGGTGCAGAATTCAGCTGTGAATCCATCTGGTCCTGGACTTTTTGGTTGCTATTAATTATTGCCTCAATTTCAGAGCCTACTATTGGTCTATTCAGGGATTCAACTTCTTCCTGGTTGGTTTAGTGTTGAAGAGTGTAAGTGTCCAGAAATTATCCATTTCTTCTAGGTTTTCCAGTTTATTTGCGTAGAGGTGTTTATAGTATTCTGATGGTAGTTTGTATTTCTGTGGGGTCGGTGGTGATATCCCCTTTATCAGTTTTAATTAAGGCTGATTTGATTCTTTTTCTCTTTTTCTTCTTTATTAGTCTTGCTAGTGGTCTGTCAATTTTGTTGATCTTTTCAAAACCAACTCCTGGATTCATTGATTTTGGAGGGCTTGTGTCTCTATCTCCTTCAGTTCTGCTCTGATCTTAGTTATTTCTTGCCTTCTGCTAGCTTTCGAATGTGTTTGCTCCAGTGTGTAGAGGGAAATTTATAGCACTAAATGCCCACAAGAGAAAGCAGGAAAGATCAAAAATTGACACTCTAACATCGCAATTAAAAGAACTAGAGAAGCAAGAGCAAACACATTCGAATGTTTAGATATTTTAAAGGGGAAAGTCAGTTGCATCTGGGGGACTCCCAGGCCTTCAACAGCAGCATCTTCTTGACACTTCTTCACATATTCTTATTCAGCAGGTGGGAAACACAAGCAAAGCGGAAGGGAAAAACCATTAACACCAGGCTTGTGGATCCACACTAACATTTATGCACATTTACTGTGAATGTCACTGGGTAATCTTCCCAGAGACATTCTTTTGGGTTTGAGATGAGGAAAGAGGAAGGGTTACTACCTGTTCCTATCTTAACAAAAAAGTATGACGGAAAAGAAACTGAGGAACTGAGTGCCTCAAAAATGTCCTTGAATCTATCAGTTCTTACTAGGAGGAATCACTGCTCACTACTAGGCCTGACTTAAAAGGAGGCCCGACTTGTAGGGCAAGTTGCTGGCAGTGCTCCCTGGGGAACACATCAGTATTCAACTGCTCATCCAATACACAGGTATTTAGGCACTGCGATGAAAGAAAATTAGGGTTTAAACTCAACTTGGGAATTAATGTCTTCATTTTTGGCATAACTCACAAAGCCACATCGTATGTTTTATAAATTAATTCATTAATACGTTAAAATTAAACTCATATTAAGATCAACTTGATATTCATAGCACCTTTCTTTAGGAATTAAAAACATCACACAATTGCTATTATTAGTAGCAATTAATGAGTTCTGTTCCTAAAAGGAAATGAAACACAAAAAAATAATTTCACAGAGGGTGGCAAAATCACCAAATAGGAAAAGTAGTAACTTGTTTAAAGGATCAAAATTTAGTATGGGAGTCACTTCAGAAATGTATTTCTGTAACCTTCTGGAACCAAGATTACCGCTTAACTAGATGTTGGTCTGGTCCACTAATGATTTATTAAACATTATCTGAACTCCTTCCAGAGACAGTATTGACAGAACAGTATATTAGCATCTTTTTAAAAGATCATACATTGCTATGTCTTATATTTTCATAGGCCACCAAACCCCGCAACTTAGCATATTCCCTGGCAAACCATAGGTACTCAATAAATAACTTCATTTGTTTTAAATGTTTAATAGCTGGGGCTGGAGTCAGGAGGACATTTTTCTTTAGGATACTTGGAAGTATCTGGTGGCTGCTTTTATAAAGCATTGCAAAGAGCAGTTAGAAGGAGGTGGTTAATTGCAATAATAAACATGGTTGAAATGGAAACTATTGATTGAAAGAGAAAATGTTCAGAGCAAGCGACACAACAGAAGGGATGAAAATTTATAATTCAGAAGGTTCGATACTCAATAAACATTTGTGGAATAGCTTCTTCCCCAAGGGAAGCAGATGAAAAAGAACTACATTATCTAGAGGCCTCACTGAGAGCTATCAGCCAGCACTTCACACCTCTGTTCCTCTTGCCTGAACATCTGAGGTTGAGGTGAATTATCTGTAGGGGTGTTTTCCTCTGAGGTCCCCATGTAGACTGAAAATAAGTTTGGCTCAAAGTCTTCCTATCTTAGAAACAGAATGACATTAATGCTAGAATTACAGTACATAGTAATAGTTGCTTTATGTTTAGCATCAAAAGGAACCTTGGCTTTGACCTACATAGTTGTATCATAATTTTTGTAAATAGTATCCATTGTTTATAAAGACAGATTAATGTTAGTTCAATGCTGCTGTTAAATAATGTATGAAAGTACTTAAGATGATGATAAAATGGTCTCAGATGCCACCATTCACGGATAGGGAAGCCTGGATCATAGTGCCAACCACATCCTGACACACAGAAGTGTTTTCTTTAGTTGCACAGTATTTTACAGGTGGAAATTCTGCATCAAAATCTGACTAGCTCCTCTTGGGACAATGTGGGGAAAACATGTAACCATTCAAAAGTGGGCCTGCATTCCAGAGTGATGGTAATCAATTGGATCTGAGCGACAATGCTATGTACACAACTCACACACTTGTGTACCCTCCACTTGGCCACCTATCACCACCTATCACCATTCCTTCTTGCCTTCATGCAGCCCACCCCTTTCAGGGAATTTGATTTCGCTGTTCAGCTCCATTGATGGTTGAGTTAGAAACCCCTAGCCTGTCTAGCTGTGTCACACAAGAATATCTTGGCGCATCTCTCACTGGGGCCAGATACCTAAAATACAGGTTGAGAATACAGAAAGAAATTACTTCTTTGGGGCTATGATTGGAAGCCAAAGCTGAACATAAGGGAAAACAACACAATTGTTCAATTATGTCAAAATTACCAAGATTCTTCCAACCCAGAATAGAAAACTAAAATACCTTCTATTGATTACTCTTTAGGTCAAGAGTATCTGATAACATTCAGTACAGCGGTAACATGTCTAAGAATCCAAATTGAAGAGTTAGCATTTTCTGAGATCAGTCTATCTAGACTGCTACTATAGCTAGGGAATGCTAAAACACCTGGAACAACGTGATAGGTGGCCTGGCTACTTATTCAAGGACAAAGACATTTACTATATATACCTCCAAAGAAATGGAACCAAGATAATGCATTTTAATATCTACATGAGCTTTTAAACATCTGCAAAAATCATGGGGATTGATAGGACACTTGACTATTTACTGGCATAGGTTATTATGAAGGAGTAAAAATACTCAGACACATTGGTAATAGTAGATTGCACCCTGGAAATAAAAGTTAGGACTTTTGTTGGATCTAGAGTAAAACTTTTATTAATATTAAAAGCTGACACAATATAAATGAAGAAAAATTATTTGAAACTCGTGTGAGCTTTACCCATAGTTTCTAGAAATCTAGCAATCAAAACAACATCTATGTGGTAAGTAACCTGTGTTAAGTCCTACAAGGTTTGGAAAAGAAAAAACAATAATTTGTGGAATGCCTATTCTGGAGGTTATACACTTTTTGCCTTTTGCCATTCCTCAGCTTTGAGGTAATTGACAAAATGAATGGTCACCAATTTTTGCAAGAGATATATGTCTTGCATGATGGCTGCAAACAACGAAGACAATCTTTCCTAGAATCTTTAGTTCAGGCTACTTAATTACTAAGACCAAGAGACATTTTTAACACTTACGGGCAATAATTAATAATCCTTTTGTGTTTTTTTTAAGCTGAAGAATCCAAGAAGGTGAAAAGTTTATATCTATAAGAACACAGAAGAAAATGTATAAACCAACTCCATGCCTAGTACTCAATCCTAACTTACTATATAAAGCAACTCACTCTGCCTGTTCCCTTGGGCAACAGTTTGACTTGAAGGCTCTAATAAAGTAGTTTTTTTTTTTTTTTTAACTTTTAGTCTTCAAAGTGTCTTTGAATAAAGGTCAAAATATAAAATTCTAGCATATCTCAAATGCAAAATGGAAAATCAATGTCATCTAGCAATCAGAAAAATTATCTGCCATAGTAGAGCCTTTATAATAGCTGCACATTTGTCTTTCTTGACCTGATAGGTTTAGATCATATCTAAGTCACAATCATCTCATTTATGGCTTCTAGCACAGGGCTTTGCAGTTAAGAGGTGTCAATAAATACTTGAACACCCATAAACCATAGAAAATATGAAGATCAAATGTGTATCCACATTACTAAAAGAGTTCTTACTTTTTTTAAGAATTAAGGAGTATTTTTGAAAAGCTGAAGTTTTACTTGCATGCAATCATGGTTTACTAAAGTACATCATCAAAATAATGTAATGGAGAAAAATTATAACCATACACACTATTTTAAATTAAGTAAAGAAGTATTTCAATTCCTTTTGCTATTTGTTCTAAGTATAATATTCAGACAAACATTCATAGGTATGTGGGTGATCGTGCTTTCATTTGTTTTATAGTATTACCTGAAAACATATGGCTTGTATAAGCCAAGCTTTAAAAAAAAAAAATTAAGCACACAGCCTTCATAAAGCTAAGAATTCAGTTCAAATTCTCTTCATCTTGGCTTCGTTTCACTAGCAGGAATTAAGACATGAATCAATTTTTTTTTTTTTTTTTTTTTCAAAGATAGGGTCTCACCTCTGTCATCCATGCTGGAGTGCAGTGATGCAATCATAGCTCACTGCAACCTCAACATCTTGGGCTCAAGTAATCCTTTCACCTCAGTCTCCCACGTAGCTGGGACCACAGGTACACAACAGCATACCCATCTATTTTTCCTTTTGGTAGAGATGAGGTTTCACTATGTTACCTAGGCTGATCTCAAAAATCCTCCTGCCTTGGCCTCTCAAAGTGGTGGGATTACAGGAGTGAGTCACTGTGCCCAGCCCACAGTTCTTAATATATGGTTAAGTATGAACAACTGTGAGATGATAAAGAACACAACTAGAGTAGTTTCCTCTCTTTCTCCTCCAGATCTTGCTACATTCCTGTGAAGAGAAGAAAGTAACAGGACAGTGGGATGGAATCTGTGCATCAAACAGTATGGCCTAGAACTCTTCCAAGACTAATGCAATCACTTGGCCCTGGTCCCCAAGAAGCAGTAGTTCTAAAATTACAAATAAGACCAGGGCACTCACTCTGGGTATCCAGAGACATCATGATCTTACCCTCAATGGCTCAGGTTGTGACTTCAGAACGTTTCAACTGTGCCTAGAACACAAAGGCACAGACAAAAGATTGAAATAACATAGAAGCTGCTTCTACTCTAAATCATTTAAAGCTTATTAAAATCTCAACATGAGGACAAGGTGGCACATGAGGGTTTAGGCATTTGCTCTCACTATTTGCACAAGTCTTTCTGATGAGCCCACAGTGACAGATACTGTGAAAAAATACTTAGAACGTAGAAGGCAGGTCACATTTTTGACTAAGTAAACACAGTCAAAACCAGAAGAATAGCACAACTGACCCACGGACTTGTAGGCAATAATAAATGATTATCCCTTAAGCTACTGGGTTTGTGGTTGTTATTCAGATATATATGCTGACCTCCTTTAATCCTCCACAACAGATTTAAACACATGTCTATGTCTCTGTAGTACATGTTCACACAGCCAGTGCTTATCACATCATAGGACAACTAAACATAGGTATGTCCTAGGTCATCATCTCCTCCAGGACCTCTTCCCCAATTCCTAATACACTATAAACATGCTTAACACATGTTGAATAGTAATGAATAAATAAAGTATAATTTCAGAAAATATTCTAAATTAGGGAAGTGTACTTAAAACTTTTGCAAGGTAGAATGACTTGTACTTGCTTAACAGCAGTGGTGGAAATGCATCCAGGAATGCAGGCAACAATCGGGGCATCTTATGTAGAACAGACAAGCAGAGTTAATCAGAGAGAAGCAGGGTTCTGAGGAAGAGAAAGGAATGTAGCTACTATGTGGAAATTCAAGCAGGGATACTGGGATATTGCATAACTTTAGGGAGAAGTATCAGCTGACTGAAGCACTGAGCAATCTGTAGCCTTGAATGCAGGAGTGTTGCTTAAAAATGGAGAGAGTTCTCCAAAAAGAGATACTTAGGTAACTGGACAAGGAATTCAGCTACAGAACTAAGGGGAGAATCAACAGGAAGAGATGTGTTACTTCCAGCCAATGAAATGATGACAAGTCTCTAACGTCATGAGACTTCTCTTCTACTCTCAGATATCACCCAGTGGTGTGCAACCAAGACTTAAAGCAACAAATCTAAGTATTTCTGGGGGAAAACAGTGTTGCTCCCTATGTATCAGGAAATTGCTGTTCCACAGCAGATTTCAAGATCCTGTTGTTTCAGGAGGTCTCCAAGAGTCCTGCTCTCAATGTACTGGATAGTCGGCTCAGTCCACCAGAGACTACGAAACGTCTACTATTTAAGAAATTAGTTTCTTTAGAGGATAAACTTGCCCCAACAAAAACCTGGGCACTGTGCCCAGAAATAAACAAAAAATAAAGAGCTTATTCCTATTCAAGTGAGTATTACACTTCAAAATAAAAACTCCAAAGGAAAAGAGCTTATCACCAATAATGAAGTTCCAGTTCCCTGTAAATCACTTCCCTCAAGAAGTCCCTCCAAAAATATCAACTTCAGAGATACTTTTTAGAGACAATTTCTCATTACCCGTGTTCCAGTGAAAAACTAAAATCCACTATATAGATACAAAAAACACTCCTCTGTCACTCATGGCATGAGAACTTACTATCTGTAGAAAGACAGGAAGCTATAATGGCAGAACAACCCACTGTCACCACATTGCTTTCTTCCCCAGCAGAGTTCTTCGTTACCAGGTAACAAGAGTTATCCATGATACTCAAGGAAGCTCCATGAGGAATACACAGGAATAGAAGCAACTATTCACCCATGATACTACGAATAAATCCTTATGTTTATGGTTCCACATCAAAATTAGAAACTAACCCCTTTTATTCAAGAACCTGTATTAGGTTGTCACAATCCTTTCTTGGTTTCCCCCCTCAGCCTACATAAATCATCTTGCCTTCCTTATATGAAAGGTATTAAATGAACACAGACATACACACCATAATTTGACCAAGAAGTAGGGTCTCAGGCAAATGCTCACTTTTCTCAATACTCTACATTTTGCAAGGTTATCCTCACATCAAGTCTTTGCTGAGGAACAGATAAAGAGGACTACACAGTAAGACGTGAAGATGCAGTAGCCAACGAAGACACAAAAGAGGAATTTTTATTGCAGAAGTTTTTAAACTGGAGACTTTGGATGAGCTTCAGGGGTTCATAAAATCTCATATGATTACATGCAAAATTGTTTATGTACATGCATGTTCATAAATGTACACTTTTATCTGGGGAAACAGTGTACAGTTGTCATCAGACTCTCACACTTTTCCCCCAAATTTAAGGACCAGTGCTTCATTAGGTCAAATTAATCTCAGACGTCAGGTCCCCTTGAATACTGAATGAGTATTTCAACCTTTTTTTTTTTTTTTTTTTTTTTTTTTTTTTGAGACAGAGTCTTGCTACATCACCCAGATTGGAGTGGCATGATCTTGGCTCACTGCAACCTCCGCCTCCAGGGTTCAAGCAATTCTCCTGTCTCAGCCTCCCTAGTAGCTGGGACTACAGGTGCCCACCACCGTGCCTAGCCCATTTTTGTATTTTTAGTAGAGATGGGGTTTCACCTCGTTGGTCAGGCTGGTCTCAAACTCCTGACCTCAGGTGATCCACCCACCTCTGCCTCCCAAAGTGCTGGGATTACAGGCATGAGCCACTGTGCCTGGCCATTTCAACACTTTTTTTTAAGACTGACTTAAAGCTGCCATAGATCATGACAGGTTGTGCTAAGAGTCTGGATGCCATATATAGCAACATAGTGCTGTGACAGATGTTTATAAAAAACACATTGTATTTACAACTGAAAAGTTACTTTCACATTTTAAAAGTGTATCTAACAGAAGGGGTTGCAATGACTTTCTTTTTTCCATGATAGCTATGTATCTTTTTAAAACTTTTAACTTTTATTTTAGGTTCAGGGGTACAGGTGAAGGTTTGTTATGTAGGTAAATTGGTGTCATTGGGGTTTCATTTACAGATTATTTCATCACCCAGGTACTAATCCTAGTACTCAACAGTTATTCTTTCTGATCCTCTCCCTCCTCCCAACCTCCACCCTCAAGAAGATCCCAGTGTCTGTTGTTCCAATCTTTGTGTGTATGAGTTTTTGATATGGTTTGGCTATGTCCCCATCCAAATCTCATCTTGAATTGTAATCCCCATGTGTCAGGAGAGGGGCCTGGTGGGAGATGATTGAATAATGGGGGCAGACTTCCCCCTGCTATTCTTATGATAGTGAGTGAGTCTCAGGAGATCTGGTTGTTTGAAACTGTGTGGCATTTCCCCTTTCACTCATACTCTCTCGTGGACCACCATGGTAAGATGTGCCTGCATCCCTGTCGCCTTCTGCCGTGATTCTAAGTTCCCTGAGGCCTCCCATTCATGCTTCCTGTTAAGCCTGCAGACCAGTGAGTCCTCTTCTGCTCATAAACTATCCAGTCTCTGGTAGTTCTTTATAGCAGTGTAAAAATGGACTAATATAGAAAATTGGTATTAGTGGAGCACTGCTACAAAAATACTTAAAAATGTGAAAGCAACTTTGGAAGTGGGTAACAGGCAGATGTTGGAACCGTTCAGAGGGCTCAGAAAGGACAGGAAGATGTGGGAAAGTTTAGAACTTCCTAGAGACTTGTTGAATGGTTTTGACCAAAATGCTGATAGTGATATGGACAATGAAGTCCAGGCTGAGGTGATCTGAACTGGGGTAATGGTCACCCTTGCTATGCTTTAGTAAAGAGATTGGTGGCGTTTTGCCCCTGCCCTTGGCTAATGTTAATAGCCAAGATAATGGGGAAAATGTCTCCAGAGCATTTCAGAGATCTTCACAGCAGTCCCTCCCATCACAGGTCCTGAGGCCTAGGAGGGAAAGATGATTTCGTGGGCCAGGTCCAGGGCCTAGATGTTCTGTGCTGCTTTGGGACATGGTGCCCCATGTTCCAGCCACTTCAGTTCCAGCCATGGCTGAGAGGCCAAGGTACAGCCTGGGCCATAACTTCAGAGGGTGCAAGCCCCAAGCCTTAACAGCTTCCACATGGTGTTTGGCCTGTGGGTGTGCAGAGGGCAAAAGGTAAGCTTTGGGAGTCTCTGCCTAGATTTCAGATAATATATGGAAATGCCTGGATGTTAAGGGAGACGTCTGCTGCAGGAGCAGAAACCTCATGGAGAATCTCTACTAGGGTAGTGTGGAGAGGAAATGTAGGATTGGAGCCCCCATACACAGTCCCCACTGGGGCACTGCATAGTGGAGCTGTGAGAAAAGGGCCACCATCCTCCACACCCCAGAATGACAGATCCACTGACAGCTTATACCATGTGTCTAGGAAAGTCACAGACACTCAGCACAACCCCGTGAAAGCAGCAAAAGGGGCTGTACCCTGCAGAGCCACAGGGGCAGAGCTGCCCAAGTCCATGGGAACTCACCTCTTGCACCAGTGTGCCCTGGATGTGAGACACAGAGTCAATGGAGATTATTTTGGAGCTTTAAGATATAATGAGTGCCCTGCTGGGTTTTGGACTTGCAGGGGGCGGACAGCCCCTTTGTTTAGGCCAATTTCTCCCATTTGGAATGGGAGCATCTACCCAATGCCTGTACCCCCATTGTACTGGGAGTAACTAACTTGCTTTTGATTTTACAGGCTTATAGATGGAAGGGACTTGTCTCTGATGAGACTTTGGACTTGGGCTTTTGGGTTAATGCTAGAATGAGTTAAGACTTTGGGGGACTGTTGGGAAGGCATGATCGTGTTTTGAAATCTGAGAAGGACATGAGATTTGGCAGGGGTCTGCAGCAGAATAATATGGTTTGGTTCTGGGTCCTCACCCAAATCTCATCTCAAACTGTAATCCCATGTCAGGGTAGGAACGTGGTGGGAGGTGACTGAATCATAGAGGTGGACTTCCCCTTTGCTGTTCTCATGATAGTGTGCGAGTTCTCTTGAAATCTGGTTGTTTGAAAGTGCATCTCTCTCTCTCTTCCCCCCTACATCCCCCGCCCCCCACCATGGTAAAATTTGCTTGCCTTGCCTTCATCTTCCACCATGATCATAAGAGTCCTGAGGCCTCCCAGGCATGCTTCCTGTTAGGAGTTCAGAACAGCGAGTCAACTAAACCTCTTTTCTTCATAAATTACCCAGTCTCAGGTAGTTCTTCACAGCAGTGTGAAAATGGACTAATACAGTTGTCATCATTTAGCTCCCACTTATAAGTGAGAACATGCAGTATTTGGTTTTCTGTTCCTGTGTCAGTTTGCTAAGGAAAATGGCCTCCTGCTCCATCCATGTTCCTAAAAAGGACATGATCTTATTTCTTTTCATGGCTGCATAGTATTCCATGATGTATGTATTATGTATACCACGTTTTCTTTATCCAGTCTATTATTGGTGGGCATTTAGGTTAATTCCATGTCTTTGCTATTGTGGATAGTGCTGCAATGAACATTTGCATGTATGGGTCCTTTAAGGCAGAATGGTTTATATTCCTTTCAGTGTATACCCAGTAATGGGATTACTGGGTTGAATGGTCATTCTGTTTTTAGCTCTTTGAGAAATTGCCACACTGTCTTCCACAATGGTTGAACCAGTTTACAGTCCCACTAATAATGTATAAGTGTTCCCCTTTTTCCATAACCTCACTAGCATTTTATTTTCTGGCTTTTTAGTAATAGCCATTTGGACTGGTTTGAGGTGGTATCTCATTGTGGTTTTGTTCTGCATTTTTCTATTGATCAGTGATATTGAGCTTTAATATGCTTTTTCACTGCATGTATATCTTCTTTTGAAAAGTGTCTGTTCATGTCCTTTGCCCACTTTTTAATGGTTTTTTTTTTCTTGTAAATTTTAGTTCCTTATAGATACTGGATATTAGCCCTTTGTCAGATGCATAGTTTTCAAATATTTTCTCCTATTCTGTAGGTTATCCGTTTACTCTGTTGATAGTTTCTTTTGCTGTGCAGAAGCTTTTAAGTTTAATTAGATCTCACTTGTCAATTTTTGCTTTTCTCATAATTGCTTTTGGCATCTCCATGATGAATTGTTTGCCCATTCCTAAGTTCACAGCAGTATTGCCTAGGTTGTCTTCCAGGATTTTTATGGTTTTGCATTTTACATTTAAGTCTTTAATACATCTTGAGTTAATTTTTTATATATGGTTTAAGGAAGGCATCCAGTTTCAATTTTCTGCATATGGTTAGGCAGTTATCCCAGCAGCATTTATTGAATAGGGACTCTTTTCCCCAGTGCTTGTTTTTGTCAGCTTTGTCAAAGATCACATAATTGTAGGTGTGCAGCCCTATTTCTGGGCTCTGTATTCTGTTCCATTTTTTTGTGTGTCTGGGTGGTGGTGGTGGTGGTGTTTATCAGTACCCTGTATAATAGTGATCTTTCTCATCTTTCCAAACACACCCGCATACAGAGTAAAAATGTAAGGAAACTTCTTTGTTGCGGGGGTGGTTTAGAACTCATGCATACAAAAGAGAGGAGAAAGTAGACAAACACGTCCAATGATACTATTATTAAAACAATTTTCAATTTCTCCTTGGAAAACAGTGTGACAAAAGGTTAGTACTCAAAATACATAAAAAGTAAACTCTTAAAATTCAATAATATGACAAACAAACCAAAAAAACAACAGACAAAAGATACAAACACACACTCTAAATAACACGTTCAACATCACTTGACAACACAAGTGTTGGCAAGGATGAGGACCAACCAGAATGCCCATACATTGCTGGTGGGAATATGAAATGGTGCAAGGACTACAGACAATGATTTTAAATTGTCTTATAAAGCTAAACATATGTTTGCCCACAACTCACAATTAATTACTAAGCATTTACCCAAGAGAAATAAAACATGTCTAAAAATACACTTGTCCATGAATGTTCATAACACCTTTATTCATATTGGCAAAAAACTGAAAACAACTGAAATGTGATATATCCAACAATGGAATACAACTGGTGGGCATCTAATGGCAGATATGAAAGTACATACATTTTTTAAAGTTCAAAAGGTATTAAAATTTATGCATTTTATTATGCGTAAATTATACCTCAATAAGTTTTATTTTAAAAATAAAGATTGTGGTTACAAAGAAATAAGATTAAATTCTCATGATAAATAAACCAATGTATTAAGTACCTATTTATATGGTCGTGAATGTAATTCCAAAACTGCATGCAAAATTTGAGAAGCAGCAGTATTTTCTGAATACCTGCACAACCTCAAAAATAACTCCTTTGAAGCCTACAGATGTACAATTTCCTACACATCTAATAAGATCAGTCTTACTATTGTGTAGTCACCTTCTCCAAATATACACAAAAACCACCCTTTAAAAAGTATAATTATACTCACAATACTTATGATATTTATAATATATAATACTCAAAATAAGGCAAAATAATGTGAAGATAGACTCTAGAATTATGTCACAGCATTTGTGTTAGCACTCAAAGTTTAGTATCTCCCTTAAGTAACAGATGTTCTGCCTTTCTGTTACATTATTTGTACTTTTTAATGTTTTGCAGCTTTTAAATCATATTGTGGCACTCTTATCTCCTCCAAAAAACTTAATTTAGCACTATGTATATATCGTATTTAATTACCCATTGCATATTCTATCCCTGCTCCTCTTAAAGAAAATTCTAAGAACTGCAGCACTTAAAAACATTTAAATTATACTTCTAAAATATGTCTTCAAATTGCTATTGGATATTGCATATGATCATAGTGTAGCACTCCAGGGTAGTTTGGAGACAGTGCAATATGGCCATTTGTCTTCCAGTCTTATTACATACAACTTAACTTGAATCCAAAATTTTTTCAGTGAATCAGAAATAATGAAGTGTCAAAAAAATCTGCAAATAAGACAAAAGGTATAAACCACATAGAAAAAAATTGATAAATTTAGACTAAACTTCTGATCATAAAATGCAGCAAGGCACTAAATTTAAAAAATACATGTATAACAAAAACTGTATCCAACAAAGGACAGTTATGCAGAATATAAGGAATGCCTCAAATAACAAAAATGAACAACAGACAACCCAATAGAAAAAAAACAAACAAAATACAGAAAAGAATAAATGACCAATAAACATATAGAAAGGAACTCAACCTTACTGGTTATCCAGTAATTGCTAATTAAAATTACAATGAGATACCACTGAACACCCATTCAAACAGCAAAATCAGTAACTAATACAGATGATCCCCAACTTACAGTGGTTTCATTTAAAATTTTTTGACTTTACGATGGTGTAAAAGCAATATGCATTCAGTAGAAATCATACCTTGAATTTTCATCCTTTCCCAGGTTGGTCCTATGTGCTTCAATACTCTTACATTAGATACTGAACACTTTATTGTAAAATAGAGTTTGTGCTAGATAATTTTGTCCAACTGCAGGCTAATGTAAGTATTCTGAGAGTGTTTAAGGCAGGCTAAGCTTTGATGTTCTGTAGGTTAGGTGTATTAAATGTATTGTTTACTTACTAAATTTTCAACTTACCATTGGTTTATCAGGATGTAACCCCATTATAAGTCAAGGAACAGCTGTAATATTAAGCATAGTCTAGGATGTGGAAGAATCAGAACTTTGATGATAGAAATGTGAACTGGTACAACTAATTTGCAAAACTATTCTCATTATCTGGGAAGTGGAAAATGAATATAACCCTATGATCCACTCATCTATTGATTAAGGAAGATAATACAGGTATACACTGGTATGTCTCAGAATATTCATCACAACCCTGTTCACAAATTAGAAACAACACAAATGGTCATCAAGAGAATGGATAGTTCACGTTTGATATATTAATATGAGGGATGTTTATAACTGAAAACTAACAACCTGCAGCTTCACACAATGACATGGGTGAATCTCACAAACACTGAATGAAAGCATTCAGACACAACACTGTATAAGTACATTCATATATAGTTCAAAAAACACGAAAAACTAAACTGAATGTTTAGAGTCCTACGTTTAGGTAGGAAAGAAAAGCAAGGAATAATAATCACAACATTCAGGACAGTGCTTTCCTCTGCAGTAAGGGAAAAGTGTTTCAGCACTGGCAGGTGAGAACTTCTAGGTGCAAGCAACATTCCATTTCTTCACCAGGAAAGTGGTAATACAGATGCAGAGGTATATATTTTATAATTTATAGTTTTTATTTAAAGTATTCATGCTTTATGCATGTCTGCATATCTCCTATTTTAAAATGTGTTTAAATGAAAGAACTTATGCCAAAACCAAATAAACCAATAAATCTAGAATGTTCTTTGGCTAGAACTGGAAAGCATCCTTAGACAAGAAGTAGTCACATCTAATGACAAAATTCATTGAGTAAGCCGTGAAAATACATTGATTATCCAGATACCTTATCTTAAAAATATTATATTTCCATGTTAAAAAAGCAAAGGAAAACATGATAGAAGATGCTTTTGGAATTAGAAATTGCCCTCTTTTAAAGTTTAGTGAGATGCATTTGGCTTTAGTGAACCAAAAGAAGTTATATGGTTACTCCATATTTGTGTATTAAAATAATTCAGTCATCATTTAATAAATACTTAGGCAGAGAGTACTCATACAAGAATGGGCTACTATGGTGAGTCTAAAAGAGTTAACTCCAAAACTTGACAGCTAACCGACAGGCTGATGAACAGTAACATTTATGAGCAAAGGGTTAAGAGACCTAAAGTTGCAATATGCAGGAAAATGCCTTAACTAATATGTCACATTAAGCCAAAGTACAGGTTGTTGCCTAAGAAACCCATAAAACAAATCTTTCTTTCTTCACATAATTAATGAACTACTTATGAAAATAAAAATGTATTAATTTTTCTCTCGAATAATTTTTATTACCAAAAAATCAGCAAAATATGTATAAGTCATTGCCTAAATTCTGCACAGAACTGTCAATGGACACACTTTATTTTTCTCTTTTTCTAATAAATTATCATGCTTAAGGATTTGCATATTTTATATCAGAGGGCCTGAGGTTTCCCCAGTGTTTAATACAGTTAAGCAAATACCATAGAGCCAATGAAGTGAGTAATACTCAGTTTGCTTCCATCTCAGTGTCAGTGACAGGATACAGGTGACTGTCAAATACACACAGAATGACTTTTCTCCATTTACATTCTCACAGCTTTAATATCAAATAAAATCTCTCCAGAACCCTTTTAAGAATCTAAAGACAAAATCGCTACTGCATAAATCCTGCCTAAACCACCTAAGATTTTAAAATGTACTTTGGTCAACAACTTTCACCGAGTATCTCTCTTAGGAAAGCAGCAACTAAGACCAAAAAATAATTTTACTGGTTCCCAATATTTAAAAGGTTTTTCAGACTTGCCATTTGTTTATTTTCTAGTTCTCGGGGGAGGACATTTTTATAAAAGTATCATAAGAATATATAGTAAATATATACAGATCCAACTCTTCCCATGAATCATGATATCATGTACCATAAACCTCATTTGGGATTCAGTGTATTCTAATATTTTTAAGTGGCATATTCTTAAGGAAAAAAAACTGTCTATTTATCCTAGGCATAATCCTGTGGGACCCCACACACATTCTCTTTTATTAATAAATTAGTATACATTAATGTCCAATTAAAATATTTTAAAATTTAAATTATTCTAACCATCTAACCAGGGAAAATATTCTAATTTTGAAAGAGACCACATATTTTGCATTTATTGTTAAAATATTCAGTGGAATTATTTTTCACTTTCAACTAACATAGTAATAATATGTTAATAAAAGAGTCTATATTGGTACATAAAAAAGATTTTCAAGACCACACATGAAAGCAAAATGGGCACCTCAGCAGGGTTGAGGTACACACACACCCACACCCACACATATACAGCCACACACCCATACAAAAACAAAAGTATTTGCTTGATATGCATACCATGCACTTTGAGTAGTAAAATAAATGACTCTCCTTGTCCTCAAGGAACTTGCAGTCCCTATGTAGAGAAATGTGCCCCAATGAAAACATAACAGTAAGCATCCTGAAACATAACTTCAACTTTAGAGGAGGTGTAACATGGCTGGGTTTTAAAGGGTGGAAAAGGTCACTGGGCAAAAAGAACTACAGCAAGAATTCAAATGGGATGGGATGTGTAACCAATGGAGTGGAGAAAGGAACAAGTCTCCTTCAGAGAACAAATAAATTGCTGTTGCTAAAGGAAAGAATTCTTACAAGAGGCTTGAGAAGGGGAAGACTAGTTAAGGGTAGTGATCCACCAATGTACAGACATGAAATACTGGACAGTGGGCCTTTGACGTCATCCTCGCAGTCATGCTTCTATTTTTTTAATGTTGTATCCTCAGGTTAGCTTCAGGAGGGACTAGTCATCAAGCCTGAATTTTATGCCAAGCACTGCATGTATGAACTTTTTCTGGGGCATATGTCCAGAAGAATTTGCAGTTCTTAATCTGAATGAATAGGCAATTGGTAGTATCCTTTACAACAGGGGTGTCCAATCTTCGGGCTTCCCTGTGCCACACTGGAAGAAGAAGAATTATCTTCTTCCAGTGTGGCCTAGTGTTGCCACACATAAAATATACTATCACTAACAATAGCTGATGAGCTTAAAAACATCACAAAAAAATCTCATAATGTTTTAAGAAAGTTTACGAATCTGTGTTGGGCCACATTCAAAGCTGTCCTGTATTGCGTGTGGCCCCACGGGTCACAGGTTGGACAAGTTTGCTTTACACCTTCAAGCTATCTAAGTAGTCAATTTTGTGGAAAAATACTCAGTTCTATTATAGACATGTGTTTGAGATGGTATTAAGACATTCAAAAAATAATGTTTTTCAAGAGTTTGGAGAGTAGAGATGAAGTCCACGACAGACTCCCTGGAAGGCAGTGGGGAGTTATGATGTAATTATGCTGTATTAGAGACTGAATAATTTATGGAAAAATGAGAT
This sequence comes from Papio anubis, assembly GCF_008728515.1. Taxonomy (NCBI): domain Eukaryota; kingdom Metazoa; phylum Chordata; class Mammalia; order Primates; family Cercopithecidae; genus Papio; species Papio anubis. The sequence continues at coordinate 88,535,167 of NC_044985.1, read as the reverse complement.
GTAACTCACAGATCCAGGGGCTGTACAGGAGGCACAGCTAGGGAGGCCTCAGGAAACTTACAATCATGGCAGAAGGGGAAAGGGAAGCAGGCACAATTTTTACATGGTGGAGCGGGAGAGAGAGAGAGCAAAGAGGGAGGTGCCAAACACTTTCAAACAACCAGGTCTTGCGAGAACTCTATCACAAGAACAGCAACGGGGAAGTCCGCTGTATGATTCAATCACCTGTCCCACCAGGCCCCTCCTCCAACACTAGAAATTACAATTCAACATGAAACTTGGGTGGGAACACAGAGCCAAACCATATCACAGGCCCTTCCCTAGAAGAAGACTGGGATGGCCATTTTGTCATACCAGGAAGAATAAATTTCTCAGTCTCCAGACTAAAAGATGCATTTTTGATAGCTACAATTTCATATAGATGTCCTGTGCCATCATGGACAGAAATCATAAATGTCCCTAGCATCATGAAACCAATTCTAAAAGTTTTCTAAGTAATCTTCCTGCTGAATTAGCAACCTTTCTTGCAATGATGTCCATTTAAATCACCAGAAAAAGGATCAATTTCCAACATGAAGAATGGCGTGGTAAAAGCCTACCCAAGCACAGTGTTGCCTGCTCTGCTGATACTCTAGTGACACAGCTTCTCTCCAGATTTGGCCCAATGGCTTCAGGCTGTGCTATTATGCCCGAGCTTAAGTGGACTTTGTAGCAGAGACCAGTGTACCAATAGATAATTAAATAGAAACAGGCTTAGGTAGAATTCCATATAGCTTTTTCTATATAAAATAGAATCAGATGATCAAATGGGCTGACCCCAGTCCCACACATAAAAGCTACTCTTCCCTCAGGTTTATGTTAGAACCAACTTAATTTCTAAATAAGGCAAAGTATATCCTGAAGCCTCTAGGCTATTTTTTTCTGAGATACTTGATTATTCCTTCTTCCCTTTCAATATTTCTAAATAGAATAACATAAGGCTTTTTTAATATTCTTTTTGATTTCAGGTTCTACAAAGAGCTGCCATGTCTAAAAGGAGAATTTTATTAGACATCAGTTTTGTTTTGAAGTACAATGGACACTGATTTCTTAGAAATTCTAGCATTGGAAAAATCATTGTGACAACTGGTACTAAGCACATTTATTTTCAGCATTCTAAACACTGGAATAGTTCCCAAAGAATGAATTTTATTGCTGTAATTACAACATAGTGACAATTACATATGAAAGTGTTGTTAAAACCAAGAGTATGAATTACAACCATGGTGTGTCTAAACACAACTGCAGGCCTGACATACAGAATAAACACATACCCATAGAAACTCGGTTGCCCCTCAAGAAAGGACTACTCTAGGCATTATTACTACTTTATTCCAGTTTTTATTTACAATAAGCATGAACAACTATAAATATAATACTAATTTAGGTGCAAAAGTTTCGCAAAAAGCAGGATAAAAAAAGACCAAGTGCTTTTCAACATAAGTACATTATCTCATCTAATCCTACTAATCCCTCACAGGAGCCCTTAGCCCCATCTAGACACTTCTATTCATTATCCCCAAAACACGTTTTACAAAGTTATTCTTACATTTTCACTAAATTGTATGAGTCCTTAGAAGTTCCAACCAAATGCCTGCTCATCCACATATATATTTATATTTTATATATATATACTTATTATACATACATTTATATATATTTACTCAGGCAATATATCACCAAACCTTTCAAGTATTGATTTCTCTATCTGATAAAGATAATAATAGGATGTATCTTTAAAACAAGTCATTGACAGAATATATATAAATGTATATATAACAGTATACTATGTAATATATAGTAATATACTATATAATATATAATACTATATACTATCATATATAATATAGTAAATGTATATACATACTTTTATATATTATATGTACAGTAAGTATGTGTGTAGTATATATTATATACAGTAAATACATTATACATAGTAAATATACATTATATATAGTAAATATATATATAAAATATAGATATTTATAAATTTCCTCCCCTCTGCCCACAGGCAGTGCTCATGGCTCTTGCTCCATTAGTGACCCTACTACACCCAGCACAGTGCCTCATGCTTTCTGGATATTTAATAAATATTTACTGACTGCAAAAAATTTAAAGAACACTCACACTCACATTTCTCTAAATGAGAGAGTTGGTCTATCAGTCAGGGACCTGGCAAGAAGAGATGGCACACTCCATCTGGGCTATTGAAGGCACGTTAATGAAGGACCTATCTACAGCAAGTGTAGGCAAGGTTGATGAAATCAAAAAGGGACAGTGCAGTATCTAAGATCTAGTCACCACAAGAACTTAGCACTCCCTCTGCCCTTGGCTTGAAGGGACAAGGAAAGAAAAAAGTTACCAGAATGCTGGAGACGGGTCCTGACAGATGTGACCCTGGATAAAGACACGGCAGCCAACCCCACAGAGAAGGAACCAGGACAATGACTACTCTGACTGCTCTCCCCCATTGCCCTATGTTCTCCTGCCTTGACACCTCTCATGAGCTGAAGAGGACAGGAAGTTGAGGCAAGGGAACCTACTGATGCCTCCTGAAGGGTCACCACTCCTCTTGGACAACAGGTGGAGAAGAGAAGAGTAAAGAGTATATCTTTTTGTTTTTCTGGGACAGGGTCGCACTCTGTTGCATAGGTTGCAGTGCAGTGGTGTGATCACTGCTCACTGCATCCTCAACCTCCCAGACTCAGAGGTGATTCTCCTATATCAGCCTCCCAAGTATGTGGGATAACAGGCATACACCACCACATCCAGCTAATTTTTTTAATTACTGGTAGAGATGAGGTCTCCCTATGTTGCCCAGGCTGGTCTTGAACTCCTGGGCTCAAGCAATCTACCCACCTTGGCCTCCCAAAGTGTTAACATTATAGGCATGAGCCACCATGCCCAGCGACGAGTATATTTATAAGGGCAAGTAGAAGATACACAACTTGGTGTGAGTTCAATTGCAGGCCCTGGATTCAGATAGCCTGTGTTCCTATGTCACATGCCCCACTCAGGGAACACATCAGCAAGCCTTTCTAGTAATGGTTTCTCTATCTGATAAATGAAGATAATAGGATGTATCTTTTAAAAAGTCATTGACAGAATTAATAATACAGTTGTCCCTAAGTATCTGCAGGAGATTGGGCATCCTACTCATACACTAAAATCCACAGATGCTCAAGTCCCTGATAAAAAGTGACACAGTATTTACATATAACCCACACACATCTTCCCCTATAGTTTAAAATCATCTCTAGATTACTTATAATACAAAATACAATTAAATTCTGTGCAAATAGTTGTTATACTCTATTGTTTAGGCAACAATGACAAGAAAAAAGTCTGCACTGTTCAGTACAGACAAAACCACCCATTTATTCCCCAAGTATTTTTGATCTGCAGTTGGTTGAATCCACAGATATGGAACTCATGGATACTGAGGGTCACCTTTTTATATAGAAATATTTACTAGCCCCTGGTACACATTAAGTACCTGAACAAAAGTTATTAATAATGATACTAATAGTTATTTTCATCCTCACAAAAATCATACTTTCCTAGAAATTTTGTTCCAGAAATTCTGGTCTGTAATAAGAACACCTAGAAAATCTGATCTTATGTTCTGCCCCACCTTTCACTATAAATGCTTATATGAATTAGACTTGGATTATAAGATTATACTTGGAACGTTGTCCTTCAACTTCTACTCCCAAGAGAAAAGATTTTTGCTGTTCATTTTCCCCAATCTCTGTGTCCTATAGCTTTTTCCCTGAATATTCCCTGGCCACTCTAGCTGCAGTTCCCAGGGTACTGTAGGCACCAACTTGTCAGTGAGAGCAGGCTGGGATCTACTGAGATTTACAACTCACTGATCATAAAGCCAGCCTCAGCAGAGTTAAAAAAATTGCCCAAGGACATATAGTTAATAAGCACCCATGTCTGGGCTGGATAGCTGGCTATGGAGGAATCTAAAGGCCTAAGAAACAAAAGAAGGCAGAATGGGTCCTAGAATTAAAGGATAATGCTTTCAGCTTCAAAGGGGTCTAAAGTTCCACAAAACACTCTCTTATGAAGTATATGCCATCATTTCCATCAGGTTATAGGATATCCTATGATAAAGTATTTAAAACAACACATGCTAAACATGAGGTACAATTAATGCATACTCATTTGAAGTTCCCCTCCTCCCCCCAAAATCTTGGCATACTTACAGATGGCATAGTCTATAAAATAATGAAATGGTTTAATGTTACATTCAAGATGTCTATTTTTATTAGTACTCTATAAAATGTTCCTACTATAGTCTTGAATGACTGAAAGCAATACCATTCTGAAGTCCAGTTTACTCTAAATAACAAAATTAAACTTGGCTAAAGCAAGTTTAAATATATAGCGATCAGGAATACACAACGTGTGAAAATCAGTTCAGCACATTGCAGTGGTAGATCACAATTCTCCAGTTCTTTAACTGCACATAACCACATTCTTTCAAACACTGACATACCTAGTAACTGTTACATAAAATAGAAGATGATATCTACGAAATCACTTTAATAAATTTGTGAGGTTGCTAAGCAATGCAGGCTCTTTAATGAATTTCTGCGGAATTGTAAACTTCTCCTTTCATATGTGGCTAATACTCAGTAGGTTCCTAACTATGAAACCAGGTTACGACACCTTCAGTAAAGTATACAAGTCATAACCTATTCTTTATAAGCCTGGAGGCCATATCTTGTTGCTTTTTCCATTTTTGTATAAGAAAACACATAGTTTGATTGCTGAGAGACTAATGTCATTGTTTTTAAAACCTGGTCACAGGTTGATTCCTTAACACTGGACACTGGAATTTCTACAGCTTAGAGATAGTTTCTTACCAGGGATAATGCCATAAGAAACTAGAAAATCCATTTCAGAATGACTTTGCCATCCTCACAACCATCATCTTTCTGTCGGGGTCTTCCAATGCCCCACACCTCTGCCGCATCTCTCTCCTATGCCTCACTGCAGTACACTGCACATTCTTCTCTCCACAAGTCAAATTGCCTTCCAAAAGAGATACTGTTGTGAAGCTAAAAGGACATGCTAAAACTCCCAAGAAAGAAATGAGCACTGAGGTCGAGGCGGGGCAGAGGAAAAAAAAAAAAAAGCTGTAACCAATTTGCTAAAGGTGTCATAAACTATCACAACCTTTATAGAAGGCTATCCAGAAATGTAAATCAGGAGTAATACAAATACTGTTACTTTTAACCTTGTTATCTTCTGGGATTTTAAAGAAATAATCTAAAATACGAACAAATATGTGTACCCCAAAATTTTCACCATAAGTATTTACAATAGTAAAAATATTAGAATTTAATAAATTTCTAATACAGGAACAGCTATGTTATACACCTATCTCAGACATTATGTATTATTTAAATGAATGGGTATATTAAATCTAGAGGTATGCTGAAACTAGAGGTATGTTAAATCTGGAAGGAAATAAACTGTTAACAGTAGGACAGTAGGACAACAACTGAAGACTTCATAAAAGCTTGACCAATATATCTTTCTTGGAAAACTATTAGTATTTGTACCATGTACTAATTACATTAGTACTTTTATGGAGTATAAAATATTAAATTTTATCTTTCAGTGTTAATGATAAATCCTATGAAAGGACATGCAAAATGCTCCTGGTAGCCTCTTCAGTGTCTGAGGATATGAGGGTAAAAAAACAAAAATGTACTCTAGATTAATTGCACAAAAATTATTGGGGATAAGACAAAAAGGGGAAAAAACCACATTAAAACAGTATGAAAGAATAAAGGGATTATAGTTTATTTTCCAAAGTTTGGGAATATGGTTCTTTTATTTCATACTAGAAATACCTAATAACAACAACGATTTTAACTCCTTACGGGGTCAGAATTATTAGTGAATGAAAAAGAGCGCCATGAGTCTATATATGAAGATACTGTAAAAGGGTTTCAGAAGCCTTGGCTACAGAAAGGAGGCCACTGTCAACTGCAAAGTTCGGCTGAAATTGCTGGAAGGGATAGAATGCAGTTGTAAAACAGTACAGGGTGAGTTTAAGGAAACTATCATTGACACATGGGAAGAAAAGTTAGAAAGAAGCCTAAGTATAAAAAAAGCTAGGCTGGAATAATCTAAGGCTGTGAAACCAAAGAAAAGGCTAAATTCAGGGCCATAAGAGCACAAGATGGCAAGAGGGTAACAAAAACAGTTCTCCTGAAGACAGGACCAAGGAAACACCAGTAAAGTTAGGAAGGACATGCTGGCTGCTTCTTTGAGAGATTTCAGGTGGATAAACATGGCATCAAGATAGAAAAGGACCCTGTTCTTCCAGAATTTAAAAAGAAGAACTGCACGCATGTGCACGCACGAGCGCGCGCGCGCACACACACACACACACACACACACAAAATAACCTGACCTTTAAAGTCCTAGCTCAGAAAGGCCTATGAGCCACATAAGGATAATAAAGAGCCTAGGAATACCAAGCACACAATACACTTGTATCCAGCTGGATAACTGGACCTGGACTTTTCATTTGACTTCAGGTTATGAAGACAGTGCTCTGAAATTAGGTCCCATCAAAGGAAAGATTAGTTATATATCTACCCAGAGGTACAGCTCTGGGTCTACAGTACACCATCACACTGGATGAAGAAATAAAGCATCATCAAAAACAAGGATTATGCTTTGATGGAAAAAAAGCCACACCTCTACTTTGATTCTCCTTTCTATACCTATTTTATAACATTACAAATTCATCTAAATTAAGATACTTAATTAATATTTAAGCCAAAGAGTATTCACCTCACGAGAGGCTTACAAACATATACATTTAACTATAGAGAGGAAGATCCATTAAAGAAGGTAATTAGGAAGGCTATCCTGGCAACTTAACAAAAAAGAAAAATATGCCTTACAAGAGTAAACAAATCTTGAGGAAAAAGCTAATCAAAAGTATAGTGGTTCAAAGACTATCACATTATTTTTTAATAAGATGGGGAAATGATTTCTATTATGATACATTAATAATTTACAAAGCATTTTCACGTATATTATATTCCATACAAAGCTTGAGAGGTAGATTAATATTACCCCCATTTTACAAGACAAGGAAATAAGTGACTCATTAATTGGCAGAGCCAGGCCCCAACCACATATCCCAGGATCTGTCTTTAACACCTCCATACACTGATATGATATATGGAGCACTGCCCAGGTGTCTGCCCATCATTGAGAGTTCATTTGAAACTTCCTGTTAACATATGTAGCCTCAAAACTTGTGAAGCAGTGCTCTATCTTAAGAAGAGATACCATTTCCAAAAAAAACCATGTTAATTCCTGAGGAACCAAGATATATTAGAGAAGAGTTTACAAATAGAAAATCAAGTAAAACCACATAATCCTAAATTTTGCCTGGAAATATCAATTCAAGACATACATATGTACTCTTTATTTAGCTGTGTTTCATTGAAAAGACCTAGACACACTGACCAACCCAGTAACAATGATTACTCCTTCTATCTAGATCATGGTCCTCAAAATACCATTTCCCACTATAAGAGACCAAAGCTCCAAGGAGAAACAGGTGACCCTGGTTTGGGGGAGGAAAAGTACAAGATAAATCTGGAAGATTTTGTCACAGCAGAAAGCAAAGAAGCCATCAAAGACTGTTGAGATCCTGTCAACTTGAAAAGGCTTCCACGGGCTAAAAAACTGGGAAACATGAGCAAAGGGAATAATTGATAAGCTCCAAAAATATGGTATATTCTTCTGTTGTGAATAATTTTTTAAAGGTGCTCAATAGTCACCTCTGCGGATTCTGGGAAATCAACCTATATTTTTCTGGAAACCAGTAAAAAAGGGGAAGGATGAAGTATTAAATTTGTCTTTGCTCTACAACCTATCTTGCAGGGTAGGCAAATCATCGATGAAAATTTCTCTCTTTATAAAACTATTCTAGCTAACGAATGAAGAAAGAATGGAACAATATTACTATTTTGTGAACTCCCAATGAAATAATAGACCTAAGCAATGATCATCTATGGCCACTAATATCACAGGGGAAAAAAATCTATATTATGCAATTCTTGATGGAGATACATAAAAACAGCTGTGAAATATTACCTCAAAAATACACTTACGTTTCTAGATCTAAATATCAATTAAAATAAATAAGTAGAACAGAAAATCATGTTAACTAACACCATAGAATACAATCAGCAAAATACAGATTCTGGTAAATGAGAGGACAAATGATTCCGTTTCTTCAACAAATAAATCGCAAGATCAAAAAGGAGGGGGAGGAAGACTCATATATACATAAGAATTAAGAGACATGACTCACCTGCAATGCATGGTCCTTGTTTAAATCCTGATTCAAGAAAACTGAATATTCTTTTAAAAAATGACGTTTACAATAGCTAAGATTTGGAGGCAAACTTAAGTATCCATACACAGATAAATGGATAAAGAAAATTGGTGTATATACACAACAGAGTACTATTCAGCCATAAAAATACGAGATCCTGTCATTTGCAACAACATGAATGGAACTGGAGACCATTATGTTAAGTGAAATAAGCCAGGCACAGGAAGACCAACATCATATGTTCTTACTTATTTGTGGGATCTAAAAATCAAAACAATTGAACTTAGGGATATACAGAGTAGAAGGATGGTTACTAGAGGCTTGGAAAGATAATGGGGAGCTAGGGCAGTAGGGAGGTGGGAATGGCTAATAGGTACAAAAAATAGAAAGAATGAATAAGGCCTACTATTTGATAGCAAAGCAGGGTAATTATAGTCAATAATAGCTGTACATTTAAAAAATAACTTAAAGAGTATAATTGTATTGTTTACAACGCAATGGATAAGTGCCTGAAGGGATGCGTACCGCATTCTTCATCATGTGCTTATTTCACATTATACGCCTGTATCAAAACATCTCATGTACCCCATAAATATACATACCTACTATGAACCCACAAACCTTTTAAAAATTAAGTTTAAAAATACATGTTTTTTTGAGACACAGTCTTGCTCTGTTGCCCAGGCTGGAGGGGAGTGGCATGATCTCGGCTCACTGCATCCTCTGCCTCGTGGGTTCAAGTGATTCTCCCAAGTAGCTGGGACTACAGGTGTGCACCACCATGCCTGGCTAAATTTTGTACTTTTAGTAGAAACAGGGTATCACCATGTTGGCCAGACTGGTCAAACTCCTCATCTCAGGTGATCCACCTGCCTCGGCCTCCCAAAATGCTGGGATTACAGGTGTCAGCCACTGTGCCCAGCTAAATATTTTAAAAAGTAAAAAAAAAAAGGGGCAATCAGTGAAATTTGAACCTTATCCTACCAATGGGTGATATTAAACTGTTTTTAGATATGAAAATATGATGCTATTTCTAGAAGAATCCTCATCTTTTGGAGATACATACAGACATATTTATGAATGAAATGTGACATCTGAGGTTTGCTTCAAAATAATCCAGGGATGTTGGGGGGTACAGATTTCATATTCATAAAACAAGCAAGGTCAGAAATTGATATTTTTGTAGTAGGGTATATTGGGTACATAGAGGTATGTTTTCCTCTTCTCTATTTTTCTGTATGTTTGAAATTTACCATAATTATAAAATATATCCTCTTTATTAAAAAGTCCTCAAGCTAAGTAGTATAAAGCTTCCTAAAAAAATTCAAAATAGAACTACCTTATGATCTGGCAATCTCACTGCTAGGTATATATCCAATGAAAATGACATGAGTACTTTGGAGAACTATCCAAACTCTCATGTTCACTGCAGCATTATTCACAATAGCCAAAATACAGAATCAGCCTAAGCCTCCATCAGCACATGCATGGATAAAGAAAATATGGAAGGAGGCCAAGAGAGCCGATTAGAAGCAGCTGCAGTATGTGGCACTCATGGAGGGGAACAAAAGGTGCGAATGAATACTGAAATATCCAGGAACTTGCATTGATACTGATTAGGGAAACATCTTGACCCATGGAAAATGAAAAGCAGGTAGGGGTGATGACCCACTCAGGAATGACAGAGAGCCAAGGGAACCCCCACACCCAGCCAACAGAAGCAGTGAGTGAACGTGCAACCCTGGGAAACCAGGTTTCTTCCATGGATCTTTGCAACCCTAGGAACAGGAGATCACCTCGTGAGCCCTGGCCAGCAGGGCCCTGGGCCCAATGCATAGAGCTCTGTGGAGGCTCCAGGTACTGGCAAAACTGAGGCAACTAGGGTATGGAGCACCCTCTGGCAAACCACAGCAGCCCTACAGAAGAGTGGACAGACCACTTAAAGAAAAACAAACAAACAACAATTTTTTAAAAATACAAATACCCCATCCAAAGGTCAGCAACCTCAAAGATCAGAGGTAGATAAGCCCACAAAGATAAGAATCAGCGCAAGAACACTGAAAACTCAAAAAACCAGAGTGCCCCTGTATTAGTATGTTCTCGTGCTGCTCTAAAGAACTGCGTAATCTATACAGGAAAGAGGTTTAATTGACTGACAATTCCACATGGCTTAGGAGGCCTCAGGAAACTTACAATCATGGCAGAAGGCAAAAGGGGAGCAAGGTGTCTGACATGATGGGAGCAGAAGCAAGAGAGAGTGAGCAGGCAGATGCCACACACTTTTAAATGACTAGATCTCATGACATTTCATGATTGCGAGGATAGTCACAAGGGGGTGGTGCTAAACCATTAATGAGAAATCTGCCCCCATGATCCAGTAACCTCCCCCCAGGCTCCACCTCCAACAAATTGCTCTGGCTACTATAAATATCTATTTATCCTCCAAACTTAGTAGAAATAAATAAGGCTTCTTTCACTGAGGGCTATCTAAAATGTTACCATTTCATCTCCAAAATGAAAAACTTGAAATTCAACATTCTTAAAAGAAATTGCAACCCATAATTTCATATCCAGCCAAACGAAACTTCATGAACAAAGGAGAAATAAGATCCTTTTCAGACAAGCAAATGCTGAAGAAATTCATTACCACCAGATCTGCCTTACATGATTCCTGAAGGAAGCATTAAATATGGAAAGGAAAAACTGTTACCAGCCACTACAAAAACACACTGAAGTACACAGACCAATGACACTATGAAGCAACCACATTAAAAAGTCTGCAAAATAACCAGCAGCTAGCATCATGATGATAGGGTAACAATAATAACCTTAAATGTAAATGGACTAAATGCCCCAATTAAAAGACACAGAATGGCAAGCTGGATTAAGAACTAAGACCCGGCTGGGCACAGTGGCTCATGCCTGTAATCCCAGCACTTTGGGAGGCTGAGGCAGGCAGATCACGAGGTCAAGAGATCGAGACTATCCTGGCCAACATGGTGAAACTCCACCTCTACTAAAAATACAAAAATTAGCCATTGGTGGTGGCACACGCCTGTAGTCTCAGCTACTTGGGAGGCTGAGGCAGGAGAATCGCTTGAACCTGGGAGGTGGAGGTTGCAGTGAGCTGAGATCACACCACTGCACTCCAGCCTGGTGACAGAGTAAGACTCTGTCTCAAAAAAAAAAAGAAGGAAAGAGCTAAGACCCATTGGTATGATGACTTCGGGGTAAATAATGAAATTCATGCAGGAATCACAAAGTTTTTTGAAACTAATGAGAAAAAGATAGCTGTACCAGAATCTCTGGGATTCAGCTAAAGCAGTGTTAAGAGGGAAATTTGTAGCACTAAAATGCTGACATCAAAAAGCTACAAGGATCTCCAGTTAAAAAGCTAACACCACAACTAAAAGAGCCAGAGAACCAAGAGCAAACAAACCCCAAAGCTAGCAGAAATAACCAAGATCAGAGCTGAACTAAAGAAGACAGAGACATAACCCTTCAAAAAAATCAGCAAATCCAGGAATTGGTTTTTTGAAAAAAATAATAAAATAGACCACTATCTAGACTAATAAAGAAGAGAAGAAGATTCAAATAAACACAATCAGAAATAAGTGGGATATTATCACTGACCCCACAGAAATATAACCAATCATCAGAGAATATTATATTACCTCTATACACATAAACTATAAAATGTGAACTTGAAAAGAAAGTCTAAAACATTAATATATTAATGTAAATATGAGCATTAATGAATAGGACACTTCCCATCACAACTCTTTATTGTGCTCCAAAAATTAAATAGAATCCATTTTACCACTAAAAGACAAAAACTGCAACTATACGCTAAAGACATATACATCCAAATACACGTAAAAATTGAGTAAATCTTCAATGTCAAGAATAAATCATTATAAAATAACATCCAATTTTTCAGCAAAACCAAGTATCTAGATGCAAGATGAGATGGATAAATATGTTCAAAAACATAAATCTCCACAAATATTTACAAATATTACCTTTTCATGAAACTGTACCATCCCAAATCACTCATGTGCTTCCAAAATTTTTCAAAGTTCCATAAGCAGACACTTCAAAAGCTTTTTTCAACAATGTTTAACACCCCCTATAAAATCCCTATACCATGCTTACCCTACACACAAACCCCACTACCCTTGCCCTGCCACTTGCATTTATTTACAAGCACATCTGCTAACATTACCCATGTTAAAAAAAAAAACGGTTTGGATCACACTGAGTATAATACTATCAATATAAAGAATAGAGGGTACTAGATGAGACCTAGTTTGTGTACTTTATATCTATACAAATCATAAGCTCAAGAATTTAAGATCTTCTTTCAAGGCATAGAAAGTAAACAGTGGCAGAATTCCTAATTTCAGGTACAGAGAGGATAGGAGCACATATACTCTAGATTTACGACTTTATTCTCAGGTTTGGAGATATCTTACTTTATGTAATGCTGCATATACACCTCAGCCACTTTTTGGTATATTTGTTAAATATTTCTTGACCAGATCAGAAAAAAAGTCTATAGTATTTGGTATGTAATTTTATAAGAAATATTGGATAAATTAATTTGTCCTTTTTAGAGACACATTTCAATAAGATATTAATAGAATATAATTCAGAATCACTACCATTGGGGCAATGAAACATTATTATGCATAATAATGGCACTGAAATTATAAAGATATGGTGAAATTTAATAAGATACTTCAGGTAAAAATCTTAGCACTATGTCTGGCCCAGCATGGCACTATACAAGAGTTATTGTTGCTGCTGCTACTATGTTTACTACAGCTACAATACTACAGGAAAAGTCAGTAATTCATGAGAACAAAAGTATGTGCACAAGATACAGAAAGGAGGTAGAGAACTTCATAAACCTACTGATAGATAATTCTGAAGAAATGGAAGCAGTAATCATTGTGGCATGATTGTGCAACTGATGCCTTAACACGGTTTTGAAGATGACTGAATTCATGAGATGCATCCAAACAGAGGCAAGAACACAAGCAAAGGACAGAAAACATGAAAGTTCACACAAATAAAGAAAAGCAAATCACTGCAGGAGCATGATATGTAAAAATGTAAAACAGAAAGTAGGGAAGGGGCAAATCTCTAATTTTTGGAAAGCTAATTTTGTTGCTCTTATTTGCAGATTTTCAAAGGATGTCATCTTTCCACTTAAAGTTTTCTATAGGATTTCCAAAATTATTGTATTCTTTTCTTCTTGCTTCTCTTTGAGCAGCTATAAGTTTGATCATCTCTTTTGTTCCCCTGTGAAAGCTTTGAACAGTGTCCAACTTCATGAGGTCATTTTGAAGTAAGTTTAGGCAATGGGATGCACATCCTGTTGGAACTGTACACGGATATTTACTGGTTATCTCTTCCAAGCTCTTCCAAATAACATGTATTCACTGACACTACAGTGAAACAAATACCAAACCACCCTTATCATATATATTCTCCAACTGCTATACTCTACAGAATGTTTGCTTTTTTCCTCCTATTAAAGAAATACGATTTTAAAACACAGAATTTCTTCCTTCTCCACACAAATTTGTCTGAGAGGATAAGATATTGTGCTTCACTCATTTCCCATCTACGGATAACACTGCCAATCCACAAACTTTTAAAGAACAATGTTCAAAGGCAATCTCCCACATAATGATCTTAGTAGCCTGAAAATGTATACTGGCAAGGTTTTAGTTATTCATAATGTCACTGTGTTTTCTAATACATTGTTTTTATGTATGTTCAATTTTCCCTAACCTTGAGTGTCAGATGGTCAGAAAATGAAGTTACTGATACGTTTTGAATATAATTGCTTATGTGTCATTGCTATCTGATCACTTAAATGCTTATTAAATCACTTTGCTGGAAAAGAAAATAGGCAGAAAAATTTCAAAACCATTGTAAAGAGCTTTTCCTGTTCATTCCCCTCTATTTAAATTTATGCATTTATACATCAACCTTGTGGTGTTTAAGCAGCTTTAGCAAAAATATTTGTCAATCCTACTTGCCGATACATATTATCACAAACTTCCCTAACAGAACCTGTTCCATAGAACACTGACTTTATTTTTCTAAAGTAAATAAATAAATAATGGGAATTTAGAATTAACACAGACTTTGCAGTGGCGTTTTCTAAGATGATCTTCCTAAAAGTGAAGTGGAATAGAGAGAAACTCATGTAGTCTTCAAAAGGGTGGTTAAAATTAGAGTCCAAAAATTTTGCTCAAGAAACCCAAGTTAAACATATACACAAAGATCTAAATCAGGGGTGTCCAACATTTTGGCTTCCCTGGAAAACACTGGAAGCAGAAGAATTGTCTTGGGCCACATGTAATATACACTAACTACTAACTATCACTAATGAGCTAGAAAAAAAAAATCACAAAAAAAATTACAGTGTTTTAAGAAAGTTTATGAATTTGTGTTAGGACACATTCAAAGGCATCCTGGGCTGCAGGTTGAACAAGCTTGATCTAGATTATAAAATTTACATATAAATGTCAGAGTTTTCAAAATTGCAGTTAAGAGATAACTCTATAAAAATGATAAAGGAGTACCGTTTTTAATGAAATGCTACTTCACAATCTTAAAGTCTTTTCCTGGGATTAAAAGTCTTGAATTCCAGGTTCCCATCATTAGCACAAATATAGTATATTCATACAAGGAGATAATGCTTATGAACAAAAAAGGGAAAAAAAGCTATCAAGAAACATGACAATATGAATGAATCTCAAAAACATTAACATACAGGCACAAAATAGTGTGTATTGTATGATTCTTTTTATATGAAATTCTAGAACAAGCCAACTTGTTTTTGGGAGATGGAAACTGATTCTGAAGGGTTTATAAGGGAATTTTCTGGAGTGATGCTAATGTTCTATAACTTGATGGCAGTTTGGGTTACTAAGTTGTACACTTTTTTCAAATCTTAGCTAATGTACACATAAGATTTGTACATTCTATTGTTATGAAAATTTTAAATAAAATATAATGAACTGTAACTGACTTGTATGCTAAACATTTGCAATTTACTTTAGAATGCATCAAAATATAAGATGGATTAATAGAGAGAATCTAGGTTGTATTAGTCAGTTTTCACACTGCCATAAAGATACTACCCAAGACTGGGTAATTTATAAAGGAAAGAGGTTTAATTCACTCACAGTTCTGCACGCCTTGGGAGGCCTCAGGAAACTTACAATCATGGCGGAAGGCAAAGAAGCACCAAATGCCTTTTTCACAAGGCAGCCGGAAAGAGAGAAGAAGACCAGTGAAGGAGGAATTGTCAACACTTACAAACCCACCAGATTTCACGAGAACTCACTATCACGAGATCAGCATGGAGGAAACCATCACTGTGATCCAATCACCTCCCTCCCTTGACAGGTGGGGATTACAGGTCCCTCCCTCAACATGTGGGGACTACAATTCGAGACGAGATTTGGGTGGGGACACAGAGTCAAATCATATCATAGGTGTTGGGCATTTGGGTGTTCCTGTGAAATTCTTTTAACTTTGCTTTACTTTTGAAAAAAATCATAGAAATGTTGGGGGAAAATAAATCTCATCTTTCAAAAGTGGCAGTGGGGAAAAGCTAGATAATAAAAACGAACACATCACAAAACTGACATTATGAAAAGTTCAATTGTATTTATCAAAAGTTTAAAAGAAGAGGATTCAAAGACTCCAAAAATACAGAAGAAAAAAATACATTTACTAGAGATTTTTAGAATTTTCTTTCAGAGTTTCATATTTCTAATAGGTTTGTTTTTACCCAGGCTTTTTTTAATATGTAAAAAAACTTGAAATCATATTTATTGTCTATCTGTATTCAAATAATGTATAATTACGTCTACTTCCTTTAAATTCATGGGTACTCCAAATAGCAATATCAAGCATTTTTGGTGGAAACATTTGCCACAGTCGTAGCAGTTGAATGTGAAAGCAGTTACACTGCTTCTCAGTAAAATAGGCTCTTAAAAAGAAAAAAAGTAATGAAAAAGGCAAGGAATTCATAGCTGAGTATGTTTAATTTCTGAAATCAGATTCCCTGCCATACTTTGAGGGGAAAAGAGTACCACACAGAAAACTGATTTGCCAAATATGTAATGTGGTGTTGGCTTCCTCTTTAGTTATTTATGACGGCATTTCAAAAATCTGCCACCCAGACAGTTATCCAAACTCACCCAAATTGTCAATCTATGGGAATTACTTCTTCTAATTGTTCACCTACCAAATTTTAAGTACTCCTATAAAAATAAAGTCAAAAATTAATACTTTAAATTTTCAAAAAAATGGCTGACGAGTCTTTATGCCAGAAATAGTAAAGCTACCACTTATCTCACATACAGAAAACTAGGATTTCCCACTCCTGGTAATTCAAAATAATATACCTATACATCTAAGTGAACCAATCTCAAATTTTGTAATTTTAAGCATAGTCTCTGCAACACTAAAAAGGTATAGAAAAGGATGGTAATACAGCTGTCATACATCAGTAAATCATCACCTATTTCTTCCAAAAAGGAATGAATTTTCATTATAGTACATGTGGAAGAAATATTATGAAATGAGCATTTCATAGATTTTAAAAAGCTAAAAATCTATAAATAACCTAAATAACCTGTTCAAAAACAAAGGTTAGATCAGTCTTCTTGCAAATGTCATTTCAAGGCATGTGTTATAAATATACCTAGAGCTAATAGCAATGTATTGCTTTAATTAGAGAGAAGAATTTAATTACTTGGAACGAACAAAGTTGAGGCAGGAGAGAGATCTGAAATCAGCTGGGTACCAATGTCAAGTATTTAATTTCTTTATTGCCAATGCTTCAAGAGACGTAGTGTACAAAGTCAACAACAATCCCTTATCCTGGCAGGGATCAGTTGTGGTTTTTCACTAAATCGCAAGAGTGATGCACTCTACATGAATGGTGGATGGCCCTCTCAGCTGCATTCTAAAGGAGCATGTTCCTTGCCCTCCTTGGTTAGTTGCTGTCATGGAGAACTGATGCCCGAGCTTCAGTAGACGGCACTCTTTCCTCTACCCATGAATCTCTGACAGAGCAGAGGGCATGCAGACATGGCACCACTGAATATTTTTATTTTTGAATCCAGAATTGTCCTGGCTAAAAGATTCATCTCTATTTTAAACAAATAAAAATGAGGATGAAAAGACAAGCTACAGAGAAAAAATATTTCCAACTGTATATCTTACAAAGGACTCATCTAGAATATAAAAATACCTCTCAAAATGTAACCGTAGAAAACAAAATCCAATTGAAAATTGGTGAAAGACATGAAGAAAGATTTCGCTGAAGGCAAATCAGTACATGAGAAAAGGTTCAACATCACTAGCCATTAAGGAAATGTAAAACCCACAATGAGATATCACTACACATTTATTAGAATGGCTGAAGAATTAAATAGTGACAATATCAAATGCTGGTGAGGACAGAGAAACACTGGGTCTCTTATACATTACTGGTGGGAGTAGAAGGTAATACAGCTACTCTGGAAAATCGTTTGACAGTTTACCAAATAACTAAAGATACATTTAACATATGGCCCAGAGATCACATCCCTGGGTCTTTATCTCAGAGAAATGAAAATTCTGTCCTTTGTCCACACAAAACCTATCCATGGTTGTTCATAACAGCTTTATTTACGATAACCAAAAACTGGAAACAGGCAGAATGTCCATGACAGGTGAATGCTTAAACAAACTAGAGTATATCCACACCATGGAATACTACTCAACAACTGACTATTGTGAAAACTGCTGCAATGAATATGGAAATGCAAATACCTTTTCAAAATTCTGATTTAAATTCTTTTGTATAGGTACCCAGAAGTATGATTTGCTGCATTATATATTTCTATTTTTTCATTTTTTGAGGAGTTTTCACTGTTTTGCACAGTAGCCTATACCATTTTACATTCCAACCAACAGTGTACAAAGGTTCCAATTTTTCCACATCGCTGCCAACATCTATCTTTTGTTTTCTTGGTGTGAGATGATATCTCATTGAGGTTTTTATGTTAAACATCTTTTCATATACCTGTTGGCCATATTTTTAGGTCCTTTTTTGGAGAAATATCTATTCAAGTCCTTTGACCACTTTTTAAATCAGATTGCTTGGGATTTTTTTTTTCAATTGAGTTATAGAATTTGCTTACATATTTTGGATATAACCTATTATCCCATTCCCCAGGTTGCCTTTTCACTCTAAATGATGGACATTTCACTCAAAATGTCCACCAACAGATGAATGGATAAAGAAATGTAGTGTATACATACAATGGAATATTATGCAGCCTCTAAAAAGAAAGTCCTGCCATGTGCAATGACATGGACGCAACTGTAGACATTATGCTATGCAAAATTAGCCAGTTACAAGAGGACAAATGCTGCAAGATTCTACTTACACAAGGTACATAAAGTGCTCAAACACATAGAAGCACAGAGTATAATGGTGGCTGTTAGTTGGGCACAGGGAGAAATAAGCAGTTGCTATTCAATGGGTATAAAGTCTTCATTTATGCAAGATAATTAAGCTCTAGAGACCTGCTGTGGAACATTATGCCAATAGTTAATACTGGTGTATTATATACTTAAAATGTGTTTAAAAGTGTGTAAAGAGGACAGATCTCATGTTACATGTTCTTACCACAATAAAGAAAAAGGGCATGAATTATTGAGACATGCAACAACTTGGATATATCTCAATGGCATTATGCCAATTGGGAAAAAAAAAAGTCATTCTCAAAAGATCATGGACTGCATAACTTCAGTTACACAACACACTTTAATTGACAAAATTATAGAGATACAGAAAAGATTATTGATTGCAAGGAAAAAGGGATGGCAGAAGGTGCTGGGTGTGGATGTGACTACAAAGGAGTGGCATGGGGGAGGTTTTTGTGATAGTAGAATATGCTAGAATAGTTCTTTATCTTGATTGCAGTGGTGACATTAATCTGTACAGGTAACAACATCGAGCTATACTCACATTTTATACAGATGCCAATATTCTGGTTTTCATGTTGGTTTTGATATTGTCCTATGGTTATTTAACACTCAACCAGTGAAAGAAACTGGGTGAATAGTATGTGGGACCTCCCTGTGGTATCTTCGAAAGTTTCTGTGAATCTATAATTATTTCAAAACAAAGTGTTTTAAAAAATAAAAATTACTGGCTAAGGATACAGCCAAAAACTACTATTATACAAAAAGAATGTTCACTAATCTTTATTCTAGTAATTCAGAATTCAAGATCCAATTTATAGTCTGCCATCTCTGACAAAGCATTGCCGAAGCAAATGAAAGGAGCATATATCATAATGGGAACATATCAAACATACTTAGAAATATCTGTATTCACTTACTTTAGCAGAATTTATGCATATTTTAATATGAAGCTACAGATTTTCTATCTACCAACTCATTATACACTAAAGAAGCTCTAGCACTAGCTCAAATATTTACTGATGACATACTATATGCAACAGAATTTGTTGAATATAAGGATGAAGCCTAGAATGGTGTAAAAGGTTAAAGAGTTGGAAGATCTGAATTCATAGCTGGCCCGGTCATTAATATACCATCTTAGACATGTTACTTACCCTCTTATGACTGTTTTATCATCCATAAAAATAATAATAGCAATGTAATAAATACAATATGCATCATAAATACTGCTATATATTAGTATATAAATATAATTCTATAAAGATTACAAAATGAATACTAGAGTCTAATACTCTAATATTCCAAAGAATACACATCCACAGATGTCCTGCATTGGGTTAGAAGTTTTGCTGTCCTAACCCCAGCCTTTTGACAGTTAATACCTTCCTATAGTCTAATACCCCAATTAATATAGTTAATGTGACATATTTAACCTAAAAGCCAGTAACATACAAAGGCTCAAAAACGTGAGCTCTGTTTAATCTCAAAGAGCTTCTGATTCATCGAGGAAATGAGTTGTATGTAATTCTCTGTGCATTTAATAAGCTATATCTCCTCAACAGCAAATGCCATACAGGGACAATGAGGGTGTCGTGGGAGTTGGGAGAAGAGGGCTCACTTTGGCACAACAGAATGATGTTGGGCTTTGTGGAAGAAGCAGGCCTTAAGTGTCCCTCCAAGGAGATACAGGATTTCAACCAACAGAAATGCCAGTCAGGTGTTTGAAGGTAGTGAGTATCACACACATCATCCTGGAAAGACAGCACAATGAGAGGTATGCTCAAGTTATCCTGTCTATCTAAATAGAAAGGTAGAACCTAAACTGAAGGGTTCCCGCACAAAGTCCCAAACTGGGCTGTCACTATTTCCATTACCCTTACAAACTGTCACTGTACATGTGGAGCCGTAGTGTACTCTTTACCCTCTGCCCCTCACCCCCTTGAAAGAAAGAAATGCTAGACCTATGTCAGAGTTGAAATAACCAGCTCTCCTTGATAAAGTAGCAAGAGATGAACTAAGTGAGATTAGAACGATAATTGTACAAACCGATACCTTCAAACAGGAAAGTAATTGATAGCCACCAGGAGAACATGAGACATATCTTAACATGGCAAAATCTTCCTGATCTCTGTTTACAAGTTGTATCCACCCAAATAAATTAAATAATGGCTAATTTAGATAGACTGTTGAATAATTTTCTCTCTTCTTCCTGACTCAAAGACAGACTTAGTTTAAGATAATGGGGAGAGACCACATAAAGCTATTTAGGAAAAACTAGATAAAAGGTTTCTAGAAACATTTTGCCAAGTTCAGAATAAAGCTACAAAGTTAAATATACTTCTTCATTTATAAGAAATTTCCAAAACAAATCAATATTATAGATTAAAAATGGAGAAAAGTCAGACTGATAAATTAGAATACTTTACTCAACTTCTCCATTCCCAAGATATGTTAAGCGCAGTCAAAATTAATTCAAGGAGATTACAAATTGGCTACTTGGGATAGCATTATTTAGTAGAAATATTATGTCTAAGCTAAGCTTCTAGAACTTATTAAAGCACAGTGTTCAAGAGGTTTTAAAGGGTAGATAGGAACAAATACACAAATAAAACAGTAAAAAAACTACTCAGCGTCCCATTTAATGCAAAAGGAAAAAAAGAATAAACATCCACAGATGTCCTGCATTGGGTTAGAAGTTTTGTCATCCTAACCCCAGCCTTTTGACAGTTAATACCTTCCTACAGCTTTGCATTTTTTTAGCTACTGTTTGAATTACCCATGAGATGCAACATTCTTTTAATCTTTTGTAATCTATTACTAAGATGTTTATTGAATATCTACTGTGTGCTACTGAAGTTGGAATTCCTTTCAGCCCTCAAGAAAAACCCCACAGAGGTACATATAAGCTTGGCATCCCTCTTATTTTGATGTTCAGGACACTAGCGTATTCTTTACATTACAGTGAAACACAGGTACTCACATTTCTAAATAATTAAAACTGTGCTGTATTTGTAACTTGCTATAAGTGTAGATCAAAGTCTCTCAGCATAGGGAAAGGGCACTCAGAATAACTGATGCAACTTCAAACTCCTCTCTTCCTTGCCCCATTTCCCTAGCACTCTCAGATCATCAAAACAAAGATTTCTTGCCACAGCCAGCCACCACTATTGGTGAAAGTATGTACTTCCCATCAAGCCATCTGGGCTCTAACTTGCCTACACAGCTAACCTACAGTACAGGACTACGTATACAGTTAATGCCCTCTATACATGCTTTTTATTGTTAACCTACCCAAGTGGCCTGTGAGTTCTGACTTGACTTTAACACCTTCTCATTTCTTCCTCAGCAGCAGGCATTATTTCAGCATACCACCTCTGGTAGATAACAGCCCTGTTCATAGGTAGTCCAGTTCTTCCTCCCAGGACATGACAACATCACACCTCCCTGTCCCCTCTGATGTTAAAGTATAGTGCTGTGACTTACTTTGGCCAATGCATCATGAATGGAGATGAGGTCTGCCACTTCTAGGCTGTGGTCTTTAAGAGAGGTGCATGGGCCGGGTGATGTGGCTCATACCTGTAACCTCAGCACTTTGGGAGGCTGAGGCAGGTGGATCATCTGAGGTCATGAGTTCAAGACCAGCCTGGGCAACATGGTGAAACCCCCATGTATACTAAAAATAAAAAATATTAGCCGGGCATGGTGGCACACAACTGTAATCCCAGCTACTCGGGAGGCTGAGGCAGGAGAATTGCTTGAACCCAGGAGGTGGAGGGTGCAGTGAGCTGAGATCGCACCATTGCACTCCAGCCTGGGTGACAGACCAAGATTCTATCTCAAAAAAAAAAAGAGAGAGAGAGAGATAGAGAGGTGCATGAGTCAACAAATATTCTCCCTGTCTCAGGGTTTGGAAAGGCTATGTGGAGATGGAACTTTTTCAGCCTGGGTGCCTGAGTGGCCACAATAAGTGAAGCACCCTTCCCACTCACACAGAGTACCCAGTGTGCCCAAGAAGTACACCTGCTTGTGTTAAGCCATTATTGTCAGAAAGTAACTTGGACTATCCTGATACCCTCCTTCTCTTATTTCTAAACAATTACCCTCTGTTGGCATTCTTCTTTCTGCTACAAGTCTGAAGTTTTATCTTTGTCTTCTAACTCTTTGCTAGGTTTTGTATTAAAAGAGTTGCCCCTTAACAGAATTGTTAACTGGGTAGATAGCTTTTTTTTTCTTCCACAAGTAGTTTGCCACTCAGGGTCAGTGGTTCTAACTCCCACTCTCTTATGACTCTAAACCAAAATTTCATAGCTGGCTGTTTTTAAGCTATTTGTTCAGAGAGATTGAGGGGGATGGTGGCGAGGGGGAGGTCAAATAAATGGGTATAAATAGGGGTGGGCAACGGGGAGGGTTGGAGAAGAAGGTGTACCCATTTTAAGGGTCCAAAGAACTTGCAGAAGCTAAAAGGGTTCCGGAAGGCTCATTCATGCCAGTAAGCATTCTTCCACAGTAAAGTTATATTAGAAGCCTTTAAAAATGAAAATAAAGTTCAACCAACCATACAGATAGGCTTTTGCAGATATGTCCAGGGGCAAATCTGGCACGGGGCCCAAATGAAATCAGAGCTCACTGATTCCTTCTGGTTTTCTCTTTTCACTCATGAGAATTTGTAAGAAATTACCAAATGGACATATTTCTAACAATGTTTATAGACTTTTAGCTACAACAGGAGAGAAATAAGGAGAAAACAGAAAATGAAGACTGGGATGAAAAGGCAGGAATCACACCAATGAGTAAAGAAAGGCAGGGCTTGTACAATAGTCCTTGATCATGTAAGTGTGAAAAATGTGGAGATTCCACTTGGAATGTGGAGTTGAACAAACAAACAAAAAAAAAGCCACCTTTACCAAGAATGAGATGTGGAAGTCTGGATGTTCTGTTACGTGCCAAATGAAGAGGTGAGTACACAAATTTTAAGTAAAATACATGACTCAAATGTAAAAATTAGAGGCAAAACAGCCTCCACAGGCTTCAGTCCTAAAGACTTTATTACATTTCACTGCGTGCCCTCTCCCTAGTCACTAGAGTACAGAAAACAGCAGATGCTTAATAAATGTTTAATTAAGCTAGTGGTTTAAAGGTTTTACTTCAGATATACCGTGACCTAATGAAATGCCTTTGATTGCTCTATGATTTTCAGTTTCAGATCTGTTCCGATGGTACTCAGAAACAGGTAAACTCTCTTGAAACCCAAATGAATAAATTACCACTAAAATGTGATAAGACTTACTGTTGGTAGCATCAGTGAAAAGCTTAGATTGGCTTAGCAAACCTCACTTTCTCCATGGAAAAAGGAGACATCTTCCCTAAGTAAAAACAAGAGTGGGCCTACAATATAAATTCACCTTTAATACTCCTAATGTATCTCAGGAAAAAAAAAATCATCAATTGATAAATATAATAGTACACGAAGCTAACTGTCACAGAAAACCCCTGTATTAAATTAACCTAATGGAAAATCAAAGTACATTATCTTTGCACCCTAATTTTAAAAGCATACCAAATTGCACACCCACAAGCAATCTTTCAGTTACAGTTACCTCCACAGGACAGGACTGCTTAAGGAATGTTACTGGTTACACAAGGTATTTAGCAAAATGGCATGCAACCCACAGACGGAGGGGATTTTTGAAGCGTTATCATCGAAGCAGAGAGCAGAATGGTTGCCACCATGAGATAAGGGGAAGGGGAAATGAAGTATTGGTCAAAGGGTATGAAGTTCTACTAATGCAAGATTAATACATCCTATAGATCTACTGCACAGCATAGTACCTACAGTTAACAACAGTATATCATATAATTTAAAATCTGCTATGTAGGTGGATCTTATGTTAAGTGTTCTTATCACACACACAGAAAAATAAAGAAGGGGAAAGGAACTTTTGAAGGTGATGGGTGTATTTATAGCAGTGATTGTGGTGATGGTTTGGGGATGTATACTTATCTCCAAACACATCAAGTTGCACACATTAAATTCATACAACTTTTTATACACCAGTCATACCTCAATAAAGTGGTTTAAACAAGCTAACCCCTGTATCTGATGAGAAAGACCTTGAGAAGTTAAAATAGTAGGTCTTCCATGGTGTTTTTCCTTGTTAGGTGGTAGTTAAGTCTCAGATTTAGCGACCTCCATGTAGGCTTTCTCATCTTAGGATCTCGAAATTGGGCCGGGCACAGTGGCTCACACCTGTAATCGCAGCACTTTAGGAGGATGAGGCGGGCAGATCACAAGGTCAGGAGATCAAGACCATCCTGGCTAACACGGTGAAACCCTGTCTCTACTAAAAATACAGGTGGCGAGCACCTGTAGTCCCATCTACTCGGGAGGCTGAGGCAGGAGAATGGTGTGAATCCAGCAGGCAGAGTTTGCAGTGAGCTGAGATCGTGCCACTGCACTCCAGCCTGGGCGACAGAGCAAGACTCCATCTCAAAAAAAAAAAAGAAAAGAAAAGAAAAGAAAAGAACCTCAAAATTTGAACATTTCTGTAAGGTAGTGTATTCAGTGTGATGGGCTTTTATTGTTTGGGAAAGCAATTTAAGGACTTCAAGGAAATATCAGTTTTTGGAGGTAACCAGATGGCTTGTGTAGGGCATGCCTGATGTGGTAATAAGATTGATTCACATGGTCTTAGAAATGGACACCCAGAAGTCATATTCTGATGGGAGCTTACAGTTAATGTGATAATAAAGCAACCTCTACAATCAAAGATTGTGGCTTATTCTTCCTTACCAGTGAGTCAACTTAGAGTACCTTGGTTCCTTAAAAAAACCTGCTCTTTTGCTCTTATTTTTGTCATGTCACTCATGCTGCTGCAAAGCATAGTATATGTATGCAAGACTGTTTGATACTAGTGACAACTAGCGACATACTTGAGGTATGCTCAAGCCATTCTGTACTTTTACAAAAGAAGAAATGAGTGAACTAGGAAAGAACAGCTCTGTATTCTGTCACTAGTAGCCCATGATGAATGCCTGCTAATTAATTATCCTGCAACCATCTCTCAGCTTTCACAGAGAGCTTGAAGACATGAGCTCAGCAGTGGTCATGCAGCGAGGTTACTGGATGGCACACATTTAGAATGTGAAGTGATGTCCAGAAGTTGACCTTCTTCATTCTCAGCATTGCAACCTTGCTGAACAGCCACAAACCCGATATCCAGCCCTCCAGTACAACGGACTAAAAAGAAGTGAAGATGAAGGTTTCTCTCAAAGCAAAAAGAGCACAGTCAGACAGAAAATCAAGTGATTTAGGGTAGAGACTAAATAACAAAATACTGAGCAAAAGAAACCAATACGCTAATGTAAAGACAGCTGGAAGAAGAGAAAACAAAAAGAATCATTTATTCAGGAAAATATTTATTGTGTAACTACCAAATGAACAAAATAAGATAGAAAAAAATCATAAGGAAAATAAGGAAGAAAAAATAGACTCCTAAGTGCGTTAAGCCAAGTGTAGGAATTAAACATACAAATATGAAGACTGCCAAACAAGATATTCCTAGACGAAACTAGAGAGGTTCAGTCCCACTTTCCCTTTCTTCTTCTGCTATTTATTTCATAAGTCCTTTCTCGTGTCAAAAGAGTCTAGCAACTCTGGCTGCCTTAATTGCAAAAAATACACTAATAAATAAGTCACATTAGGAAATTAGAAGCTTAATATTTTACTCCTAAGCATTATTATTGTAAAAAAGGTTGTTATAAATGACTTTTTAATGCAAAGAAATGTTTCTAAGAGATAAGAGTTCCCAACCCAAACTTTCAGGTGACATTGTCACTGTTGCAGTTGTGGGCAAGTCCACTAAGAATGCGAGCACAGTGTTCCAAGAAGTCTGAACAGCACTGTATCCATATTAATTCATTGACCTAAATCGTCACTATAATCCAACAAAATATCATTTTATACATGTAGAAGCTGAGACTCAAATTACTTGTCAGAGGTCTCTCCAGTGGTACATGGCAGATATGGGTTTCCAATTCAGGCCTTTGTGATCCAAGGGTCTGTGCCCTTTCCACTGCACACACTCCACGCCACAGCACTCATCAGGGCACACTGCTCCCTCTTTACACTAGTTTGTGATCCTGGGTGAAAATTCTAGGACATAAACATGGCCCAGTAAGAAGAGCTGCAGTTCAGATAAGAAACGTTTTTGCAAAAAGATACAATAAACAAGAAAACGTTCTCTCCACTGTCCATGGGCATTGGAAGAAATAACTTTGGAGAAAGTACAATTACATGGTTAAAAATGTTGGAAACAGAAATTGTTCTGCCATAAAGACATATGCATGTGTATGTTCATCATAGCTCTACTCACAATCGCAGAGACATGGAATCAACCTAGAGGCCTATCAACAGTGGAAATGTGGTACATATACATCATGGAATACTATGCAGCCACAAAAAGAATGAGATCATGTCCTTTGCAACAACATGAATGGAGCTGGAGGCTATTATCCTAAGCAACTAAATACAGGAACAGAAAACCAAATACCGCATTCTCTCACTTATAAGTGGAAGCTGAACATTGAGTACACATGGACACAAAGAAGGGAACAGACATCAGGGCCTACTTGAGAGTAGAGAGTGGGAGGTACCTCTTGAGTGTTACACTGGTTAGTTGGGTGACAAAATTATCTGTACACCAAACCCCTGCAACATGCAATTTACCGATGTAATAAACCTGCACATGTACCCCTTTAACCTAAACTAAAAGTTGGAAAGTTTAAAAAAGAAAAAAGAATGTTGGAAAGCATTCCACATACTTGTGCATTTATGTTAGTTGCCTTGCCTTAGCTTATGTGGATATGCAAATTAGGTCTGTCCCTCTCCCCAAAAAGACCTAGTCTATGCCCTGGAAGGCTGATTTTTACCTGGGAAAGCATCAGAAAAAGGATAGCATTTCAACTATGTCTAGAGGAAAGAATTGTTAGGCAAAGAAAAGGGTCATAGTCACTTCTGTGATTTAAGTTCATCTACAGTCACAGGCTAAAGGAGGCTTGAAAGAATCAAGGTGAGATTAAAGCATCATCAGGATAGACCAGCTGGTTTCCACACAAGACTTGAGGTTGTACCATTTACCTGTATAAATCTACCCCAGACTTAATGTAACCCCTAAGTCTGCAAGCTTTCCAGAAGGAAGAATAATAACACAACAGCTTTCCAAAAGAGGAACCCTGGGAATGGAGATGGAACAGTTGGAACATTTGAGAAATCTGAAAGGCTATGGAAAAACTTTGGCATGAGTTTTTTTAAGGGAGAAATTTTATAAAAGGTTTGGAAACAAGTATATAAAGTACAAACAAAAATAGTTTGGGGAGAGATAATGAAGTTTAAGGGAAGAAAGAACTTAACACATACTGCACACAGACATACTGGCCAAATCTAATATAATGTTAGCATTATGCTAAAATGGCATGTTCCTGTCACTTTCAGTTCAGGCCTCACAACTCAGTCCAAAGAGATACACACCACTACATGCAGTACTTCTCATTCACCGAGTAATATTCCATTGTCTGGAGGTACCATCATTTATTTAACCTCTCACCTACTGAGGAACACCTTGCTTGCTTCTAAGTTTTGCCCATTATGAGTAAAGCTGCTATAAATATACATGTGCAGATTTTTGTGTGAACATAAGTTTTCATCTCCTTTGAGTAAATACCAAGGAGCACAATTGCTGGATCATACAGTAAGGGTATATTTAGCTTCTTAAGAAACTGCCAAACTGTCTTCCAAAGTGGCTGTACCATTTTGCATTCCCACCAGTAATGAACGAGTTCCTCATGCTCCACATTCTCAGCAGCATTTGGGGTTGTCAGTGTCCTGGGTCTTGGTCACTCTAATAGATGTGCAGTAGTAACTCATTGTTGTCTTAATTTGCATTCCCCTGATGACATATCATGTGGAACATCTTTTCATGTGCTTATTTACCATCTGTACATCTTTGTTGATGTGTCTGTTCAGATCTTTTGCCCATTTCTTAATTGGGTTTTTCATTTTCTTATTGGAAAGTTAAAAAAATTCTTTGTATATTTTAGGCAACAGTCTTTTATCAGATGTCTTTTGCAAACATGTTCTTCCAGTCTTTGGCTTATCATCTCATTCTCTTCACCATGTCTTTCACAAAACAGAAATTTTTAATTTGAAGGAAGTCCGGGTAACCAATTATTTCTTTAATGTACTGTGCTTTTGGTGTTGTACCTAAAAAGTCATTGCCATACCCAAGGTCATCTAGGTTTTCTCTTATTTTCTAAGAGTTTTATAGTTGTGCATGTTACATTTAGATCTATCCATTTTAAGCTTTGTCAATACTTGTAGTTTAAAAAGCTGACTTCGCGATCTTAATAAGGCAGTAAAACTTATTTTATTAAATCTCAACTTTTGATTACATGTCTTTTCAATATTCTATGTGACAAAATGAAGTGTACCTATAAAGCACTTCTGCTGCATTCCAAAGTATGAGAGTTATCTTCAGGAAAAAAAAAAATGCATGCAGTATTTTCACTGTCAAACTGAACCAGTGGTTTTTTCATGGAACAGCATTTTCACTTCAAACACTGACTGACAGAGAAACCATGGTTATTCAGACTTGGGTATTTGGCAGACGCTGTCTAAAAAGTAAACACAGTAAGCCTGTCGCTTCAAGGGTAACAACTGAGTGCTTATTGCCAATGTAAAATTCAAACTTTCAAGCACAAGTCGGGGTTTGGATAAACTATACATCACAGTGAGCTTCACAGTTTCCCAGTCATAAAGATTTTTCTGATGAGACTGATGGTGATAAGCAAATGATATTTTAATACTGTATAATGAAATGTGTCAACGTTTGGAAGATTAGCATAAATCAGTCAATCAATATTTTTCAAATGACCAATGTGTGTTATAACAAGTTACAAACCCATGCATGTATAAAAGACGCATTCAAAGGACAAGATAGACAAATGGATTTTAATGTGACAGAATAGGAAAAGTACATTGATATGATTTTAGATTCTGCATTGCAACTAACCTTTAAGAAACCACCACTTGCTGAGTTTTGGTGTAGTATCAAAGGAGAACATCCAGAATTATCTGAAAAGACTACTAAAATATTCCTCCCTTTTCCAGCTACCTACTTGTGAGCGCCAGAATTTCTTTCTATACTTAAAGAAAATAACATAATACAAAAGATTGAATGCTAAGGCAGATATGAAGATCTAGCTATCTTCTATATTAAGACAGATCTATATTAAGAAGATCTGCAAAAATGTAGAACACCACTCTTAACAAATTTTGTCTTGGAAATACATTTACCTCACACAAAAGTGAGTAACTTGTGTGTATTAGGCCGTTCCTGCATTGCTCTAAAGAAATACCTGAGATAGGGTAATTTATAAAGAGTTTTAATTAGCTTGTGATTCTGCAGGATATACAGGAAGCATAACACAGGTTCTGCTTCAGGGAAAACCTCAGGAAGCTTCCAATCATGGCAGAAGGAGAAAGGGGAGGAGGTATCTCACATGGAGGGAGCAGGAGCAAGAGAGAGAGAAGGAAGAAGTACCACACATTTTTAAACAACCAGATCTGGTGAGAACTATCACCAGGACAGCATCAAGAGGATGGTACTAAACCACTCACGAGAAACTGCCCCCATGATTTAATATCTCCCAATAGGCCCCACCTCCAACAATGGGGATTACAATTCAACATAAAATTTGGGTGAGGACACAGACCTAGACCATATCACTGTGTTAACATGAAGTGAGTTTTTGCATTATTTTAAAATGAGGTGACTATTTTTGTAATATCTCAGTTTTAGTTTCCAATACAGTAAATATTAGTAGATATAACTCACATAAACAGAAGCTCCATAGCTGGGCTGTTCATATGGTGGTGACTAGTCACATACGGCCCCTGAATCCTTGAAATATGATTAGTCTGAATTGAGATATGCTCTAAGTATAAAATATATATTGGATTTCAAAGACTTAGTATAAAAAAAGAATGTAATGTTGCTCAATTTTTATATTAATTACATGTTAAAAATATTTTGGATTTATGGGGAAATATCAGCTTTACCTTTTTAAACTTATTGTAGCTACTAGAAACTTAAATTGCATATGTAGCTTATATTTTTGATTTGCATTATATTTCTATTGGACAGCACTAGTCTATAAAGTCCTCAATTTTTCAGTGTGTAAAAAGGTCATGAGACTAATGGTTAAGGAACTGCTGCTCTATAGGGATATGAATCAGTTTTTAAAAATCCAAACCTATAAATCTATAAATATTGACATTTAAGGGGCCCAACAAGACACAGAATTACCTTACAGGGAAAAGCACCACCAATCATGAAGGATAGACTAGAGACTCACTCAAATATGAACAGTGTAAGCTTCACCCAGCATTTGTGGGAATCCTGTACCATGAAAGCCAGAGGAGACTAACATAAATAAAAAGAAAAAAATAGCCCTATGGAAAGACCAATTAAGGCAAACAGCAGAAGAAAACTTCAAAAAGACTTTTACACCCTCAGAGAAATGAAAAAATATTGCACCCATACAATAGCTATGCTTAAAAGGAATAAAAAACAATTCATAAAGCAAAAAGAGCTCTTAAAAATAAAAATTTTGATAGCAAAATTTAAAATCAATAAAGTTAAGATAAACCTTAGAAAACCTTACAAAGAATAGAACAAAAAAAACAAAGAAAGGGAAAATAGGTGGCCAAAAAAAAAAAAAAAAGAACATTAGAAGAGTGCTCCAGAAGGTGCAAAACGCAATAACAGAACCAGAAAGAGAACTGAAAAACTGTGTGTCTTGAGAATAGGTGAAGGATAAAGAAATAATGCTTCCCAAAACTGAAAATCTACAGATGAAAGGCTCTAATAAATGCTCAAAGTGCACAGTACAATACATGGTTTAAAAACCCACACACATCATGAAATTTCAAAGAACTGGAGGGGGAAAATGCAGAGGCTTGGAGGTACAAGGCAGGTAAAAGGTGGCCTTCTCAACAATAATACTGAAAACTGAAAATAATAGCATGCTGCCTGCAAAATTCTGAAAGAGAATGACTTCAACCTAGAATTTCAAACCTTTGTAATAAAGTGTGAGTAAAGAATAGACATTTTCAGACATAAATGCCAAAAAAAAAAAAAAATACCTCCTGAGAATCCTTTCCCAGAAATTGACCAGACATGTCTGAAATATATTTAAAGGAATATCACTAAACAAACAAAATGAAACCATTATAAAACCAGGGAAACAGAAAAAAAATACGTACAAGTATACTGTGTGACTCAGCTTTCAACAATATTTTATCATCATACTAATATAAAAACTGAAGCTGATCTCACCAAAATTTTTAATTAATGAAGCAGGACGCATAGGAAGAGAGAATGAGGGATGTGAACTGGGAGGAAAGAATAAAAAAGAACTAAACTATTATTTATGATAGATTACCTAAAAAGGTCTTAATATTAAAAATCGAGAAATATTCACTCAAGCATATCACTGATAAATGAGAAGAAACACAAGTTGAAAGTGGTTGCTTCCAAAGAGTAGGGAGGGGTGAGTGGGGCATGGCACTGCCGATCTTTGTTCAAAACCTTGTAATAATGCAGTTTTAAATGTCTTACTTCAATGAGTTTAAAATAAATTTAAAATATTTAAAACATCAAATAACAATAAGAGGAATACATATTTAACTAAATACATATTTACAAAATACAGATATATACACGCACAGACAATTGCAAAGAAAATTAGAAGTTATAAATTTTTGTTGACAAAGCAAACCAATCTGTGAAAAGCTAAGAAGATCAAATAAACATATTTGTAAATTTTGAGAATTTCACATCCAATTTTTGTTTTAAACTAAACATCACTGGGAAGAAAAGACAGTCACCTATCTAATGTTTCACCAGGGATCACAAACTAGGCACCCTCAGGCTGCTATAGTCCACCTATAGGCCTATACTCCTTGGGCTATATGGTTTCTTGTTGTTCCTGTTGCTTAAAAATCAGGGCAAACTGCAAAAGAACCAGGTTGCCATCTTATCTGGTAAAAGCAAAAGTCTGGCCACAGGTGGCCTGCATTCTACAATGAGGCAACAACCAGCTACTGCTGAGCTGGGACATCCCAGTGTCTCTACAACATTTAGTATCTAACCTCTCACTACCAAATAGTCTGTATTTCTCTGCACATACTCCTATGAGTAAGAAATGGAAGACAGGTCAAGATCTCATATTTCAAGAATAATCAATATGACATCTGTGTAGAAATGAAGGAAATTCTCACTGTCTAAAATGCAACAGATGCTTATTTCACCAGTTACTTGTCTGACTCCTGGTTTAAAAGTCAATAGGCTTTGAACAGAGTCAACCTTAACCATCAAAGATCCATCCAATTCATTTTTGCTATATTCTGCAAGCTTGCACATATACAGATATAGATATAGATTTATATAGTTGTTGTTGTTCCTATGGCCTACACAACTTTTAGATATGGGATGTATGCAAATGGATTTTTAAAAGTGGATCAACATATTTTAAAATAATTGCAGACTTTGTCCTAATTAGTTCACACATAAATAGAGTAAGAACATGAAGAATATGGGACCTGCTTTCCCATTTTCTTCCTTTCATTGTTTATATATATCTTACATATTATAATCTTACTGATGCTAAAAGTCTGCAACTATAAACCTTATAAAGGAAATAAGAAAGAAGTAGTTTAACTTTAAAACAGACTTTTTATATTAGTTTTATTTACATACCACAAGACAATCTCCAAATGACCTCTGCCTTCCAAAGTAACATTTTAACCAAAGTGACAGAGAATGGAATGCTACCTTAGAATCGAAAGCGAGATAAAAGGTAGAAGTCCTAATCTGCTGCTCTACATAGCATTACTCATGACAAGGGTTTCCCACTTTCTCAGGGTCAAAATGTCAGTTTTAACTATGCAGAAAATTTTAATAGGATGTTTCTAAGTAAGTACCATAGAGGGCTACAAGGATTTCTTCCCCTGTAGCACATTCAGAATGACACTAGCTACTCACCTGATCCCAGGAGTAGTCTCCCAACCCATTTCCTTTCATCTCTGATACATTAGGACTTATGCTGAGCTAACCACTCCCCTAACAGAACTGAGATCAGAATAAGAATTTTGTTTTGTGTTTACAAAACATCAAAGTATGAACAAGAAAACTGTCACTGACCTGGATATAGAATTATTCTGCCAAAAAAAGTCCTACTCAATTATCTGACTGCTGCTGGAGGGACGGTATGAGAGAAATGGTTTCGAAAAGCAGAAAATGCAGTTTGGGAACAATCATTTTCAGTGTAAATTGTAAAATGTCTTCGAGACCTTCAAAAATCTGAGTAAATTTTATCAAGCATGTATCAACTGAATTTTATATACTGGAAATACTGTTATGTAAATAATAAATACTTCCAATTGTTGGGCAGCTGTAACATGGATTGGAACCACTGGCCATGTATTCGTTCTTAGGATGATCAGAGGTGGGGAGATAATGTTTCTCCTTCTATCTAGAGAAAAGAGGTACCTGTCCTGAAGTAGGTTAACATATCAAAGTGGTTCTATGAAGGACAAGGGGCAGGCATGGTGGCTCACGCCTGTAATTCCAGCACTTCGGGAGGCCAAGGCGGGTGGATCACCTGAGGCCAGGAGTTTGAAACCAGTCTGGCCAAGATGGCGAGGCCCAGTCTCTACTAAAAATACAAAAATTAGCTGGGCATGGTGGTGCGTGTCTGTAATTCCAGCCACTCGGGAGGCTGAGGCAGGAGAATCGCTTTAACACGGGAGGTGGAGGTTGCAGTGAGCCAAGATTGCACCACTGCCCTCCAGCCTAGGCGACAGAGGGAGACTCCGTAAAAAGGACAAGGGAACAATAAGCCAGAATAATGCTGATAGACTACATAACAAATCATTGTAAATATTTGCCATATTAAATTAAGAAAAACAGATTTAATAATTGTTTAGTAATACATGTAAGCCAAAAATGAAATCCTAAGCCCCCCATGGCCAAGGGGACCCCAGAGAAACCAGAAAATTGAATTCCAAGCCACGATGGGAAGGGAGGTTGGACAAACCTCCTTAAACCTCTTCTCTCTGGGAGTTTAGGCACAACTGGCTAGCATTAACATTGAAATTGGCATCATAAGACTGAAAAAACAGACACTTCATGGCAAATAAGACATCAAGTTCCAACCTGACTCTGGTATAGAATCTCATGTAGACCCTGAAGGAAATCAAAATATTTTACTTCGAAATATATTTATTTGACATATTTTTTTTTTCATATTTTGAAATGACCCTATAAAGTCTTCTGAGTGAAATTTGCATATGTAGAGAATGTCTGTGAATACAGCCAGGTCTTCCCTTTCTAGGTCTTTCCTGGACACAGAAGAGATTAAATGAGAGTCTGACACCTTTAAGGTTCAAAAAGAGACATCTACCATCTATTCTCCCTGAAGGATGCTACCTGGAGGCTTCATCTACACAGCAAGAACATTGGCCTATATAACTCTCCTTATCTTAACTCAAGCATTTCTCACTACTGACTTCTTTTAGACAAAGCCTAACTCTTTCAACCAATTTTCAACTAGAAAACCTTTGAATCCTCCTATGACCTGTAACTCCCACTCCCGACTGCTTCAAGATATCCCAGCTCTTTAGGCTGAACCAATGTACATCTTCTATATATTAATATTATTTTACCTACACTTTGTCTCCCTAAAATGTATAAAACCAAACTATAATCTGACCACCTTGGGCACACCTTCCCAGGACCTCTGGAGACTGTTCCCCAGGCCATGGTCACTCATATTGGCTCAGAATAAGCCTCTTGAAATACTTTACAGAGTTTGGTGTCTCCATTAGCATATGGAACTTTAATCCTTCCTAGATGCCATTTTCCAACTGCAGAATATTTAGCAAAGTATTTTGGGATTCATAAAAAATAAGTAGATGTTAGAATATATCATGCTTTAACTTGATACTCTCAAAGACTTAATTTTAAAAATCAAAACTTTCCAAATAGATCCAAAAGTCTACTGGGAAAGGCTTCTCCTGCCTCCTGGGGAAGAAACTACCTTAAGAACATTTTAACTTTAAAAACAAAAGTCTGAAGAAAGTAACAACTTTTAACCGGCAAATCTTAAAAGCAGTGTAACTCCTGAGCAATATAACAGGGTATTACCTGAATAACCATAATTATACAACTGGAATTATTTATGCTACAGGGAGACAAAGTCAGATTATTGAAGACACAGGCCCATACTTTCATTTTAATTCAGGTTTCAGACTTCTCTCTCACCCACAACACAGCAAATTGTATCCATTCTTCTTTTGCTCTGAGAAACTTAGACTAAAACCCTTGCAGCTTCCCCAATATCATCACCATTGCAAAAGCATAGAAGTCTTGTATGCATATGCAGGAGTAGGGAGGAGGTGGAGTAACAGCAGATGTTGCCAGAGTCAGGGCATCATAATCCACTGTCTGGGTAATTCCTGGATAATTTGAGATCCCTGTGCAATGAATGTTACCAACACTCCCAAAAATCTACTGAGCCAACCAACTGATTTATCTGTGCTAATAAAGAGTTTATGCTTTCAGGACACATCACACCCTGATCCTGTCTCCTTCCAGGAATAGCGCTGAGAAAATAAGACCCAGCCAATTCAGAACAATTTCTTTTGGCTTGAGATTCTGGGAGCAAAGGAGCATTCTGCACAGCTTTATTACCAGTGTCCTCCCCATGGAGATGCACAGCCGCCCACACACACTAAGGGTAGAAGAATGGGAAAGGGCAGTTACTTCTTTCCTGGGAAAAAAGCCAGAGTGAAAGTTTTGGAGGATATAAACATGTAACAGCTATTGGAGAGCCAAAGAAACCTTCTCCCCAAGCAAATGTGTTTTGCTGTAAACTTTCCTTGCCCCTTATAATATTTAGTGTTGTGTTAATGCAAATATTTTTTTTTTAATCCACAAGCATGTGCTGTTTAAAATGCCTAAAATTAAAAACAAATTCCCCCTTATTGCCTGTCTGAAGCCACCAACACATCCACTCTTTATCACCACAGATACTTACAAAGTAGCTAACTGCTGGGGCTGCAAACCATCTTGCAAACTTCTCCTTGCCTGTGCTGCCAGGATTCTAAACTAAGGGTCCCACTGAACACTTCAAACACAACAGGGTGTGCACATGGGCATCGTTCTAGACTGAGGGTTCCTAAATGCTCAAATTGTCAAAGGGGTCCAAGTCCTTAATAAATGCCACAGCTTTAACAGGATTACAACTTACATCACAGGTCTAGTCTTGCAGTCATCGAGATCAGCTATAAAACCCCCAAGGAATAGAACGCTAAGCAACCTATTCAGAGTGAACCCCTCTCTCAGGAAGTCCGTTAGTAGTACAGGTCCCTGCAGGAGTGTGAGGCTACACCCTTGACTCCAGTTCTCTGGGGACTCAGAACAGCTGATATTTAGTGTAGCTATCCCCTCACATCCTCATTTCCTTGGTTCCCAAATCCTTTATTACCACTGTATAATCCATTTTTATAATTTTCTTCCTTTTCTTAACCTCTACGTACTTGTCAGCACAAGTCTCAAAATGAAAAGTAGATACACATGCACTGCTTTCCAGTCCTTACAAGGCCCAGTCGAACACGTAATGTTGGCAACTTAACAAGTTTAACAGAAGCCCTACTCAGCTGACATATTCAGGCAACTATGATCGAAGGTCCTTTATTTGCTATCCTTTATTTGCCTTCTTGAATATTCCCATATTAGCCCATGTCTACTGCACTTCCCTAGATGTATATATTACTTAGAACTCCTTAAACCAAAGTTCTGTACTGATCCTTCATAAGGATTACAGTATAAAACAAAAATTTTCCCAAATTTTTTGTCAAGTAAATGTAATCATTCATCTATATGATAATCTGTCCCTATAATTTCCTTTGGGTTACTATCTTAAACTTTGAGCCACTGAATATTATCATATATTTATAAAATATCTTTCCAATGGGCTAAGATCATTAAATTATTAAACATGCTCAACTTGGTAGAACTCAGAACCCTAGTGACTATGCCAAGGATTCTATTTTGCAGTCACCCAGTGATAATTCGGGTATGCTACCAGAAATAAGTATTATATCTCAAGTCTTGCTAACCAGTATGTACTTTAAAGCAAGAATCAAAGTGGAGGATAGATGGAAGAAAACAATGTCTTTCTTTAAAGTTAAATGTATGAAAAAGATAAGAGATTGTTCAAGGCTTTAATATTTCCAAGAAAAACCATACACACAAATGAAACTGCTATTGTAAGATTTTGTTTTACTCTCCCTGGATATAGTAGCCTCCAAATGAGATATAAAGGACTCTCAGTAGTCTCAACTGAATTGAATTCCATTAACTTAATGAGGTGCATGCAGGTGAAACCTTTAAAACAGCTTGGGCATATTAACCTAGAAGAATCTTATGGGAATAGGTAATGAGACCAGTGTGTCATCTGTGGTAGCCATTGGAGCTTCTTCATAAATGGAATTCTCCTGTTCTGAGCACAAAATAGAATCACACTTTTCTACCTACGAGAACTTCAGTGTGACCATGTAAGTGGTCAACGAAATGTGAGCAGAAGTAACATGGGTCTCTCTGTGCAGAAGCTTTAAAAGTCACTGCATTTATTTCTACTTCTCTTTTCCATGCTTCTGGATCATGGAAACATGTTTAAGACGAAGCCTTCATCAGCCAGGGACCCTGAGTGATACAGTCAACAGATCCCCTTATTGACTCACCAGGGATGCAAGCGTGACTAAGAAACTAAAGTACTACAAAAGCAGTCCTTATTAGTACTAAAAAGTACTGAAGCCACTGAGGTTTTCAGATTGTTACTGCAGCATAATCTAGCCCTTCCTGACCCACAATACAACTGATTTTAAACACCAATACATAAGGCACTGCACTATACCACATGTGTGGCAAACTCAAGGACAAAAATCTGATCCAAGTATTGACCTCAAGAAGCCTATATCAGAGTTGGAGAGACAAAACCTGACCACACATCACAGTGAAAAGAGGTATAAAATTCCAGTTTCCATCTACTGAAAACCCTCTACAGCACTTCTTGGTAATACCATGTCCTAATGGAGAGAGGGAGAGAAGATCCCTTTCCACTGAGAAGCAACAGCACAAGTAAAGGGGAAGACAGAAAACAGGCAGACAGCACAGAAGACAACTGGGTGAGGCATGGATTACAAGAATAGCCATAGGAAATGAGACTGGAAACACAAGTTACAACCGAACAGGACAGGCCTTGAATGCTATGCCATAAAATGTTAACAGCAATAATAATAAAACAACCATTACTGTCCCAACACATTCTAACAACATTATATATCCTCTTCATTAACTCTTATAATCACCCACTGAGGTGGATATTATCATTCTCTTTTTTATGGATGACTTTCAGGTGCAGATAGAGTGCACTGCCCAAGGTCACACAAAATCAAGACACAAATCCAGAGTCTCTCACTCTAGAGGTCATGAATATGAACCTCTACACTATACTTCCATCATAGAACCTTAGATCACCTAAACAGTCTTCCATCATAGGAGATGAGACACATGTCACATGTACAGTTTTAAGAAACAGACTTCCATGATCAGCAGTCACATCTCAGAAAGATTACTTGTGCCAGATATAAAATGGATCAAAGTACAAACAGACTGGTATGTAGAAGGATATACTTTTTAGAAATCACTGAAACTAATCAGGTGAAAGATCATGAGCCCCTATATTAATACAGTAACTAATAGCTATGAATCAATAATTCAGAAATTTATGACATGGTCATAGCAACGTGCCTTCTGCCTATTAGTGTGTGAGAGTTTAAAGACGGCTTTGAGTTCTTTGCTACTCTTCTCA
This sequence comes from Papio anubis, assembly GCF_008728515.1. Taxonomy (NCBI): domain Eukaryota; kingdom Metazoa; phylum Chordata; class Mammalia; order Primates; family Cercopithecidae; genus Papio; species Papio anubis. The sequence goes on along the minus strand of NC_044985.1, from coordinate 88,495,230 downwards.
CTAGCATGGAAAGTCTAATTCCCCTCTCCTTGAATCCAGGCCTTCTTTCAGACTTACTTGATCAATAGGTTGTTGCCAAAATGATGGACTGGCATTTCTGACACCAGATCACAAAAAGTCTTGCAGCTCTGCTTGGCTCTCTTGAAGCACTCTGTCTGGCAATACCCTAAGAGACCAGAGTTACCTTGTAAAGTAGTACAAATACCTTGCTAAGAGGCTTTCTCAAAAAGTCCCAACACTACACAAAGAGGGTCCCAGCTAGGGCCAGCCTTCCAGTCATCCCTACCAAGGTGTCAGGCATGTGAGTTAAGCCATTGTAGACCCTCCAGACAAGGCACCAGATGAATACCACCAAGTGACTCCAGTTGACAGTGTGTGGAACAGAAGAATACCCCATCCAAATTCCTGATCCACAAGCCTAAGAGATATCATAAAATAAATATGTTAAGGCAATACATTTTAAGATAGTTTGCTATGCTGGAGTGGAAAGCTGGAACACAATGTTTATTAAAGGAACTCTAAATATCAATCAACTATATCAAAGTCACTCAGGATCCTCAGCCCCTCCACTCACCCTGAAGGAATTAGAATCTGTGCATATGGCTCAAGACCAGCATTTTCAGCAAATCCTACCACACAGGTGCTTCTTACAGTTTAAATAATCAGTCATTTTAGAAGTTCGAAACCTATATAAATTTTTTTAATCTCAGAGTGTTTCAGGAAACAGTTTAAAACATGAGTTTCAGGAGCAGATATTTCTGCCTTAAAAATGTCCACTGGAAAGACTGCATGTTAAAACAACATTTAAAGGGGAAACATAAATTTTTAAAAGCTTAGCTTTTATGCCAGGACACTTAGCGCCACACAGACTGCAGACTGTATTTTCTTACTGAGCTAACATTAAAACTTTTTTCTGATACCAAGAATTCCAGAATGGAAAGTAAAGAACATGAATAACCCCTCACCCTTCCTTCTCTAACAAAGCATGGTCACTGTCCGGTTCTCAGTGGTGAGGAAAAGCACTCAGGATGTCAAAGGCACAGGAGAGTAGACTGTTTTATTTCCTATAAGAGAAGTATTCCCTCTGAAAACAGTTAACATTCAGAGACTAGAAACAAGGTCACTAATGACAAATGTAATCGCCTCCACAGTTGTCTTCTCAGCCTCATCACATATTATTCAAGTGTGAACAGAAATGACCAAAACCCTTCAATATTTATTACTCATCCAGCAGGTTGGACCTACTATGTGCCAGGGAGTTATGAATCTGATAAAACAAAATTACCCAAGGATTTAGAAAGAGAAAGCTGGATGAACCAGACAATATCACTTCAGTTTGTGCCCAGGTGGGATTATCCTGGAAAGGTGTAAAGTTGTCTCCTAAAGTGGGAATTTAGCCAGAAATAAACAAAGATCTTTCACACAAACATGAAGCACTCCTCTAACTTTGAAGCATTCTTCCAATGGTCCTGTTGGGTTTACAAGCCTAGTTTCACATTCTTTTTGTGCCCCCTCTGAGTCCCCTTTGCCAAATACATTTGTACTGGAGTGATCAAGTGTGGTGTGTAAAGTGGAGTTTTTAAATCAAGGTGTAGTTAACAGACATTAAGGTCTTATGTTTTTGTAACAAATGATTATAAGGATGACAAAAAAGTCCTATGTTATGATCTCTAAAAAAGGTAGTATTAAAGTAGAATGTTTTCAATGTTTTCATTATCTGTTCCTGATAGTCCTCAGAGATCCAAACAACTTCCACTGATTTTGTGGACTCCTTTACTTCTCAGTACTTAACTTGCCCCAGTAGAGAAATTAACAAACAATAACCACTGAAACACTTTTTATGAGGATTCCTGAAATAATACTGGTGAATTAATCATGACCTACAAATTACTTCAACTGCAGCTAAAATAAAGTCTTTCCAATACAAAACGTGTTATTAGGAAGTCAGATCCAGAAAAATAAAGAAAATTCTCAAAGAAGTTGACAGACTGCAAATTTAATAAAATAGGAGTAAGAAAGGCATAAAAGAAAATTAAATTAGCTGCCTCAGGTTATGTGATAAGAATTCAGTACTTTTAACTTTTCAGACTTAAAGACTATTCCATCTGTCTACCCTTCCTCATTCCTGTGAGGAGCAGGCAGGCTCTTTTATGGACCACTTTAAAAGATAAGTACAGGGAGCACACAGCTGTATAATTTTAAGAAGTAAATTTGCCCTCTTTAGAGTTTGATAGGATATTATCACCTAGCATTAGTAATATCAGTCTTGTGAATCGTTTTTCTAAAAGTAACAAGGGGTTTATTTCAATTATTTTTATTCTATAGCTTGATTCAAAACATTCATTGAGTATCTGCTAAGGAAACAATTGTGTTGGTCAATATGGCAACACAGAGTGGCATAAAGATAGCTCCTTATCCATCACAAACATAGCAGATAAATATAATACATTTCAGAAAAACCAAACCACCATATGAGTGTTCGGGAGACACTTAGAATATCAACAACCGGCTTACACAATATGCCATCGTCTAACCATGGTAAGAGGTGTAAGAGTGGTCTGTATGTTATCTTTGTATCTCATTCACCCCCACCAACAGTCAGCACAGAGCCCTTTACACAGTAAGTGTTGATTTGATCTCTCTTTTAAATAGGGACTCTCATTAATGAGAGTTGGGGATACAGTCTGTGACAATGGAAAAAGGTAACGGGCCATAATGCAGATTAAAGTACAAGGCTCTGACCTAAGCTGACATTTTACTGACCACAGATTAGGAATGGTGTGTGTAGAAATAATGATAACATTTTGCCTCCTCTTAATTCAACACTGGTTTTTTTGTTTGGGGTTTGTTTTATTGTTGCTTTTTTTTTTTTTTTTTTTTTTTGACTGTTTCTTTGTACTATTGCTTAAGAAAGTCCTTGGGCAGGGTTGGGGAAAACAGAACTCAACTAAAAGATTGAAAATTAAAAGACAGTCAAATAACATGAGTACATCTTGGAAGAGACACACCTAGAAGTGAGAGAAGTTCCCTAGAAAGCAACAATGAAACATCTGATACTTGCATCATTAAGCAAATCAACAAAGTGCTTGTACAAGCAATACGTCATTTATTCTGTCCATTTGATGAGACTTTTGGCTCCATTGTGCAAAACAGAATATTTAGGTTCAAGGAGTAAATGGCAAGTGACAGAGTTGAGGTCCAAATGTGTATTTTGTCTCATTCTTCAACACGGTGTTACCTACCCTAGATGAGAAATAATTCCCTGTAATGACAGGATCAAAGTCAATGATCTCTGGTTTTAGGCTCTTCCATGTCTAAAGTCACCATAGTTATAGAAGAAAGGATAGCAACTACCTGCACACCACCTTCAGAGGGGCCAGAAACACAAATAGACTATATCAACTTCACTGTAATTAAACAAAGGAGAAATTTCTATAAATTTCTAGAACTCCTTAAGAAACTACGTATTTGAATAACGTAGATGAAATCTTGCCTCTGAACTACTGAAGATTACTTCCAGAACTGCCTTTCAGTCTTACAGTGACCACTGGCATAAATTTTCATTTAGATTTGAACAGCATTCCTGGGATAGCACTTTCACCAAGTCTCCTACGCCTAAATTCAGCAGTTCACGAACTGCTTAAGCTCTACATTGATTTTTTTTCTCATAGCAAGATATCTACATGTTAAAGCACTGGTTCTTGATTCGTGAAGAAAATCATTTTAGGAAGCCTATTTATTTTAAAAATATCATTTGCATATAAAAATTCAAAATTCATATCACATATCATAATCATTCTTCAATTAAGCAAATTTGATGAGGAATTCTAATAAGGTCTCACAATTAAGCTTTTTATATATTAAAAAACAATATAGCAATCACCATCTAACGTGTAAGACCTAACCACTGCAAAGATGATGTTCTAAATTTGAACTTGAAAGGAAAACCCATCAGCGTGCCTGCTTGATTTCTTTAATCTATTCATGTAGGTTAATTACCTGACACTCATTAAGATGACTCTGGGCTTCTTTAAATTTCTGACCATATTAACCTCTCCAACTAATCCTTATTAGAAAAATATTAAAGAGTGTTCATTGCTATTACAAATTGAATCTGAAATGATGAAACAATTATCAAATAAATGGAGTAGAAAACGAGGTTATATGCATGAGAAGATGCCATGCATCAAATATTTTACTTCCATTATTTTAAAATACAGGTCTCAAGGTCTGTATCCAGGAAATGTGCTTAAAGATCAGTCCCTGAAAGAAATTTCTCCACTCCATTCTTGTCTAATGGGTTGACAAACAAACAACCTCAAGTTCATCCATAATAGGTTTATTCGAAAAAAATTCTTATTTTCAACTAAACAGTTGGACAGAAAGATTCAACTGTCCAGCTCAGTAAGTCCACATAAAACAATCATTTAATATTATGTGTCTGACATTCTATATAACTCATTTTGTAAATGAGTTGAAAGAGAGGCTGGTCAATGATGGAAAGAATACAGGGCAACATCACAAAAGCATGAAATGTGAAGGAGATGTTACTTTTAAAAACTGAAACCTTATCACTTCTGCTATAGGATAAAAAAGGAAATTCAAAGCCATTTTCTTCTCTAGGCAAACTTCATTTAAAAATTTCCCTACAGCAAAAAGAACAAAGCTGCAGGCATAACAGTACCAGACTTCAAAATATGCTATAAAGTTATAGTAACCAAAACATCGTGGTGCTGGCATAAAAGCAGGCACATAGACCAATGAAACAGAATAGTGAACCCAGAAATTAACCCATGTATCTACAGCCAATTGATGTTTGACAAAGGTGCAAAGAATATTAAAGAAAGAACAATCTCTTCAATAAATGATGCTGGGAAAACTAGATATCCCTAAGGGGAAAAAAAATAGACTCCCATCTCTCACTCTATAAAAATATCAACTCAAAATTGATTAAAGACCTAATGTAAGACATGAAACTATGAAACTAACAGAAAAAAACACAGGGGAAACACTTTAAGGCATTGGTTTGCAAAAGGATTTTATGAATAAGACCTCAAAAGCACAAGCAACGAAAGCATAAATAAACAAATGGGATTATATATCAAACCAAAATGATTCTGCACAGCAAAGGAAACAATCAGAGAAAAAAGACAACCTACAGAATGGCAGAAAATACGTGCAAGCTGACAGGGGATTAATATTCAAAATAAATAAGGAACCTAAAGATCTCAATAGCAAAAAAAAAAAAAAAAAAAAAAAATCCAATTTAAAAATGAGCAAATGCTCTGAACAGGTATTTTTCAAAAGAACACATATAAATGGCCAAAAAATATGTGAAAAAATGGTTAAATCCTAGTCATGAGGGAAATGCAAATCAAAGCCATAATGACATATCATGTCTCCCCAGTTTGAATGGCTATTATCAAAAAATAAAAATCTAAAAAAATGCTGGTGAGGAGGCAGAGAAAAAGGAGCACTTACACACTGTTGGTGGGAATGCAAACTAATACAGTCACTGTGGAGAACAGTATGGAGGTTCCTCTAAAAACTACAAATAGAACTACCATATGATCCAGCAATCTCACTATTGGGCATCTACCAAAAAAAAGGAAACCAGTGTATCAAAGAGATATCTATACCCCCATGTTTATTCTAGCACTATTCACAATAATCAAGATGTGGAATCATCCTAGGAGTCCAACGAAAGACGAATTCATACAGAAAACGTGGCATATATACACAATGAAATATTATTAAGCCATAAAAAGGAATAAAATTCTGTCATTCTAGGCAAAAGAGATCGAATTGGAGGATATTAGGTTAAGTGAAATAAGCCAGGAACAGAAAATCAAACACTACCTGTTCTCACTCATGTTTGGAAGCTAAAAAATGGTGATCTCATAGAAGTAAAAAGTAAAACAGAGGACACTAGAAGCTGGGACAGGTAGAGGGAAAAGAGGTAGGGAGCAATTTGTTAAGGGATGCAAAATAATAGTTAGACGGGAGGAGTAAGTTCTACTGTTCTAAAGTACTGTAGGTTGATTACAGTTAACAATGACGTATTATATATTTTCAAATAGCTAGAAAAGAGGATATTGAATGTTTCCAACAAAAAGAAATGATAAATGTTTAAGATGATGAATTACCATGAATTGTTTAAAATCATCAATGATGATCAGATCATATTACCCTGATCTGATCACTTGCCTTCACTGTATGTATCGAAAGATCACCAGGGGTCTTGCAAAAAGAAAAAACAATGTCTTTTTTTTTTCAAACTGTAAATAGCAACAACCAAAAAGGAAATACAAGTGGCAAAATCTATCCATAGAGCAGCAATTAACTTCATTAGTAACGTCTTTTAAATGGAAAAAATGTTTTAACTTCCATATTGACGAAAAGAAAAAAAGACAGCATTCTCAAGCATAGCTATTAGCAGCACTGATTGGATCTCTTACCAAGTTCTCTAGAAAGACTATACCAAAGTTCCAAAAACATGTACATCCATTGATCTAGTAGATCCCATTAAGAAATTGACTTAAAGAAATAATGATGGATATGTAAAAAACAGGGAGAGTGAGTGTTTACTACAGAGTGTTTGTCACTGTGAAAAATTTATAACAAATTGTTAATATAGAACAATGGGTAATGCTTAATTTTGTGATATATGCACGCAATATTGTACACATGCATACTTGCATACATACACATATTTAATTTAGCACATATAAATTCCATGTGTCTGGTATTGTTCTAATCTTTTATAAATATTAATTCATTTAATTCCCATAATGGCCCTATCATATAGGCACTATAATTATCCCCATATTACAGATGAGATTGAGGCTATAGGCTAAATATCCTGCCCAAAGTTACACAGCCAGTAAGAGAAACAGCTGGGACTTGAACCCAGATAATCTAGCCCTGTAGTCTTGAGTTCTAAAGGATATGTACGACAACATATAAATAACAGTTATCTCCGAGAGTGGGATTATGAGTAGAATTATACTCTTAATTTTGCCAGTTTATATTTTCTAATTTTCCAACTTGAACATGTATTATTCTTAAAAGAAAAAAGTTTGCTTCTTTCAAATACAAAAATAAAAGAACTACCCAGGAAACAGGTAAGATAGAGAATGTAAAGTCCAAATAATCTAGATAGAGATGATAGTTGCAACTTCAGGATAGGAAACAAAGGAGTAAATGAGATAAAAGCAGAAGGTCAAAATCTGAGTTTAACTTTTAATTTGATGGTCTTAACTGGTCAATGTCAAATACTCTAGAAGCTATTCACTTGGAGCTATGTTTCCAAAATGCTCTTATATGTAACAGTGATTCTATGGGACATTAACAGATGTGCTACATAGGAAGGCACCATAATCATTAAACACTGGACTAAACAAAGGTAAAGTGATTTCTTTGATGCAGGATATATGTAAACATTCAGTGACTCTTCCAGAGACAAATATTTCCCAAATTATCTTTCCATAAAACACGTTCCCAAAGATCTCTTAATACCAAGGGTCTATAAAGGCATCCTCAGCAAAAAGTTGATTTGGAGTATTTCCATTTATTTACTCATTCATTCAATTACCAAGTGCCTACAAGGTACAAGGCTCTACTCTGGACAGCAACACGTGCTAATAACAGAAGACTTGAGTTCTGGTCCCAGCTCAGTATTGACTGGCCCACTTAAGATCATTAAGAGTAAAAAAGGGTCAACATCACCTGCTCCCCAGCCCCTCTGAGATGTTTAAAAACTGAAATAAGTTTGCAAAGCACATTCACACACGTTAGCAGTAGAATACTATGCAAACAATTGCCTTTTCTCCATATTCTAGGCTACATTGACACTTATACTGGTTTCCTGTAGTTCCCATCACATTGCCTGGACAGGCAAGAAAATTAAAAAAGCATTTTCAGGGGGCACTTTCAGCACTAAACACGAAGCATCCACACCTGGAGACGTTTTAAGGGTCTGTATTTATTAGCGAGGATTTATTCGTGAGAATTTATCTTATGCTATGGGCATCATTCAGATCTCTACCAAGAAAAGCCATGCATCAGCTCCTGCTACATGAGAAAAAGTCTTCCATTCTCAGAAATGACTTGTGGAAGCATTACACAGTACAATGGAATACAATGTCTTCTTCACAGATCATGGGCACCACAAAAAGCAAGTCAATGAGTTAGACAAGCTAATTTCCTATACCCAATTCTGCAGCCAGCTTGATTCCTTAAAAGCCTGAAATTGCTGCCTTTACACAATTTAGAGACCACAAATATGAATGTTCCATGCCGTTATTTTTCTTAAGTTTAGCTTTCATGAAAAATTATATATATATATATATATAAATATATATATATAGAGAGAGAGAGAGAGAGAGAAAGAGAGAGAGAGTTTCTCTTTTGTTGCCCAGGCTGGAGTTCAGTGGCGCAATCTCGGCTCAGGGCAACCTCTGCCTCCCAGGTTCAAGGGATTCTCCTGCCCCAGACTCCCGAGTAGCTGAGATTACAGGCATACGCCACCACGCCCAGCTAATTTTGTATTTTTAGTAGGGACGGGTTTCTCTCCATGTTGGTCAGGCTGGTCTCGAACTCCCAACCTCAGGTGATCCACCCACATCGGCCTCCAAAGTGCTGGGATTACCAGCGTAAGCCACCACACCCAGCCAAATTTAGCTTACATGGAAGATTATTCGGAGAGTGTTTCATGTTTTTGCACCTGACAAGTGTGTTTGTTTTTTCCAAACCAACACTTAATATACTTTTCTACAACATAAACAATCCTCTAAAGGCAGCAAAAGAAGATCCCTCTAAGAGCAGCAGGATGTGCCCCCGAACCCTTAAGTCAGGTTGTCATCTTCTATTGCCTTTTTGCTAAAAGTCACATATTCATGTATTATTTGTTTCTAGACTGATCAAATAAAAAAGGATACAAAAATTTGAAAAATAATTTTCAGTATGGCTCCACAATTACACAGAAAGCCTTGCTCCAAGACTTCCAGCATCTCCCAAAAGAAAAACAAATAGGAACAAAATAGGAAAAAAGTATGAAAGAAAAACAATGAGGCCACATTGATCAGTGGTTAATGATTTGGAGAGCTGGATGATGGATACTTGTGGGGTAAGGAAAGCTCATAATCCATTCTATTTGTATGACTTTGAAATTTTTCACAACAAAAATTTTGTTCGAAGATAAAAAGGAAGAAATCATGGTCATTAGACAATAACCTAGGACATTATATTCTTTATCTCATGATTTCATAATTCTAAATGTAATTGTTTATTAAGCTTATTCTCTATCGAAAAAAATCATCACAAGACTCATTAAAGTGCTGTATTGTTTTTACTTAATTGTCTTTACACACAGCAGTCAGCAAGCTGCATGACAGCAGAGCACATGTCTTGCTCACAGCATCTAGCATAGCACCTGCAAATAATCAGTTGCTCAAAAAAAGAAGTTTGCTGAATGAATGAATAAAATTCTATGTCTTTGTTTCACTGGAGAATTCAAATTGAGCCCAATAGCACAGCATGCTCTCATTTCCTTTTAAAAATAAAATTCTGAGTCTCAACTTTGACCAAGGCTCAATTTTCTACAAAAGGTAAAACAAAGCAAGAACAAATGAAACATTTAAAGTACATGTTCATTTTATACACATGGCTTTACAAAATCATACTTGACTTTCTGAATTTTTATTTCCTCAGCTCCAAAGTGATGAAAAGACCTCACAAAGAGACTGTTTTTAATTAACATACAGAAATGTCCCACTTCTTAATAAGCAGCTAATAATGCTTTATATTCTTCCATAAACTGTTTCTTTCTTCCCCACCCAACTTCGTCTTTCAATGCTGTCCTCATTCCTCATCACCAGCATTCTACAAACACAGACAGTAATGTCACCAGCACTGAGGGAACAGCCATAAGAAACAGGATGGAGAAGAGGCAAAGCATCAACCACTGCCTAGGACACACTATTTCCTATGTTGCACATCCTTGTCAGAGCCCTGACCAAACTCCATCTCAATTTCTAATCTCTTCAATGCCTGGCCTCATCATGAGGTCCACTGTCAATGGTTTAGACAGAGAAGTGTTTTCATTGCCTGAATCCAGCCAGTGCGGAGAGGGGCAATGGATGGGACAGAGGATGGAGTAGACTTTGCTCTCCTTTGGAGACCCTAGAAGGAGGTGATGACTTCTTAAGCAGACATTCTGAGTGAACTTTCCTACAGAAACAAAGGAAACGTCATGGTCTCATTCAGGTACACCAAGGGTCAAACAGGACGTTCTGAACTCACACAGTATCTGAGTACTCTATGAAACAACATCACACTTGCTAACAACTCACAGAAATTTTTGGAACAAGCCCTTTTATAAAGTAGACCCATGATGTTGAGGAACAGACATTTCTCTAGTCAGATCACCGGAGGCATCACTGAAATGTTTGCACTTAGAGACACTATTGTGAAAGAAAGTGAATAAAAGCACCGGATCAAATGACTTCACAAACACCAACATAGCTGAGGCTTCCATATGTCTTTAATTCTGTGCTATTTACACTGCAGACTTTCAAGTACCTTTTAATTTCTTTGTTATACTTTATTTTCTGAATTTTTCTCAGTGGATATGCATTACTCTTACAGCTCAGAGAATAAAATAACCACCAATGGAGGTATCAAATGAGAACAAAAAGAAAAATACGATTTTCACTTCAGAAGCATAGTCACAGGACTCAGTGGCAAAGGGAAGAGGGGGTGATTAGGAATTTAGGGTCAACTGCAGGTGGCAGCTCAGCACTGGGATGCCAAGTAAGAATGCTGGAGTTTCATGGCATGGGTACAGTCTGGCTCCACTGTTTGCCAGCGGTTTGATCTTGGGCAAAATTACTTACCCCTTGCTTGCCCACCTGTAAGATAGAGATAAAAGTACACTCCTGAATACAGCAAGTTCTCCATGCATAATCACTAGTCACCTTCTCTAAATTTCTTTCACATCCTACTTACAGTGATGATTATCTTAATTCTTTGCTATTATTGTGAGAATGTATGTTGGTAAACTCTGTGGAAAAGGGTTATGCATTGCCTGTTTCTCATCATGCTAGATAGATGCTATTATAGACAGATGTTATATTTACTGAAATGCACAGGAACACTCGGTAATGAGAGAAAGGGCAACACGATGCCCTTTCAGGAGTTCAGTTCTGTATCGTCTGGCACTAACATTTGACCTCATCTCCAAGTATCAATGAAGATAACCTTGCCAACTCCTTTTACCCAATATCTGCTTTACTGCAATTATTTAATCATAGACTCCATTTCATTTATTCAGTTCTGGACTTTTGTTTCAGGGACCGAGTGTTGATGGAACCATTGCGTGGCATCTTGGAGTGCCATAATCACTATTAATATTGATATCTAAGACAGAGAATTTATTCAAGGAAACAGTCAAGACACAACTGTGGAACTCCTTAGTGTACATTTTCAGTAAGGTTGTTTTCACACTGAAACCCTCAGAGGTCCCCACAAAAGTCTTAGTGGATGCTGGTCATGGTTAAAAAAACGGGAGAAGCAAGATAAAGGCAGAGGTAGAGAGAGGTGTGTAAGTAGCAGGATATTTGAGGAAAAGCACAAATTCTGCAGCTGCAGGACCTGGAGTGAAGTTTGACTTTGCTGGTTAATAGAAATGATACTTCTGACTCCTGAGTTTTCTGGCAAATGAGATTTTTCCCTGTTCTACCCAGTATTTGCCTAGAAAATTAAATAGAGCCAAATAAAAGTATTTATAAACTACTGAGTACTCTGCAGCTATGATCATTATCAAGATAACAGTCTTATTTAAGTTGCAGAATATTAGTTAGTCTTGGGAGAGCTGAGAGCCTGCAAACTATTAGAAAATTTGCCCTTTGGAAGATGGTAAATTGGTGCGGAATTACACAAAATGGGCTCAGACAACAAGTATTTGCTGAATGCCAACTGCATGCTGGGCAGGGTGTGGTACTGTGGAGGATACAACAACATACTGTAGCTCATCTACCATTGCTCCATGCCCAAGCCCCTCCCCTACCCACCACTCTACTGCTAACCGAAAGCATTTCTTCCATTTTGGAGATCCTCAGTCTACATTGAGGATGCTTAGATCCTAGAGGTCTATGGTGTTTGACTGGATTTTGTGCAAGACCTGTTATAGCAGCCCATGACTCCACAGTTGTCGTTCAGTAGTCACCATAATCTTACATGAAACTTACATAGATGTTAACCTTTTAAAACCTAATAGAAGTCTTATTGTGTACAAGATAAATATTCAATGGAAAAAATGTTAAATTATCAAAAGTATAAATATAGTGGAAGCAATCCAAATGTCCCCCAACCGATGAATGCATAAACAAAATATGGCATATCCATATGATAGAATTTATTCAGCCACAAAAAGGGATAAGTACTGACACATGCTACAACATGGTTGAACCTTGAAAACATGTCAACTGAAAGAAGCTAATCACAAAGGACCACATATTGATTGTACAATTCCATTTATATGAAATGTCCAGAGCGGGCAACTTTATAGGGACCAAAAGTAGACTAGTGATTGTCAAGGGCTGGTGGGAATAGGGGATAACTGGTAAGACGAGTGGGGTTTCTCTGGGGAAGAATGTATGAAAACATTCCAAAATGGACTGTGTAGTGATAGATGCAGATACATATACAGAATATAATAAAAGTCATTGATTTCTGCATTTTTTAATGGGTGAATTGTTTAGGATGTGAATTATACACCAATGAAGCTGTTATAAAAATTATCTGGGCATAAAATCATTTTTAAAAGTATACAAAACAAAATGTGAAAATATCAAAAATATACTAAGACAATGAGTTTAGAAAATGGTAGAGCTGCCTGTTTTATTTAAGCCCATTTTTACCTTTGGATGTTTTAGAAAACAGAATTGCTATTAAAACAACAGAATTTCATGGTAAGCTTTCCTTTGTGCTTTTCTATAAACAACACATTAAAAGTATCTCCTTTTACCAAAATAATCTCTTTAAATAGGGGTTAAATAAGCTCACATGTGCTCTTTTTCTTCCACTAGGTCATAAGACTACTGTACTTTCCTCATTCTATGGATTTCTAAGGAAAATGAGAGCCACCTTACTACTCAGAGCTAACAATGTGAGTTTGTCAAGCATTTTGTAAAGTACTCTAGCTTCCTAAATTGATGTGGTTGGTCCCCACAGACCTTTGGCCTCCAGCCATCTCCTACAAAGGTCACTGAAGGGTCACCAGTTTTCCCCTTGCCCTCCAGGCAGGTCTGCATTTCAACCATACCTAAATGATAGCTGTCCACCTTGACTTCTATTTAAGATTACGAAAGTGTTAGTACTGGTAGAACAATGACATTCAAATTATCCATTATTCTACCTTATGAAATACATACATTTAAAAGACAACTTTAGCACACTAACAAGTTAGGGAAACATATAGTAATTCTGCATTATGTCTTCATAAGACACATACTATATATAAACACATCATTTTAAATTCATCTTGTACAACAGTACTCCAAGAAATTATTAAAGGGGCAACTAAAAAATATTTAAAAGTTTGGAAAAATTTATCTAAATCCTCCCTGCTTCTAAAAGATACCACTACTCCAATGCAGTTATAAAATTAAAATTCAGGGGAATTATTTTTATAACTTGTCTGTCCTTCCCCAGTCTGACACTTGTACACACCATTTGCTTACGAACCTTAGCCCCTGGCCTCAAAGGACATTCTTCCACTATACCATTGGATTGGCAGCTATTGTTCTAATTTCCCTACTGATGAGCCAAACAGTTAATCTGTTTTAACACACAATGCATAAAAGGTTTCATTTCAGTCCAGAAAAGAGAAAGAGACACTTATAATCACTGGGCATTCATATGTGAATGACAGCTAAACATAAAGGAACATCAGGCATGCAGCCATCTGGAAAAAAGCTGGTATTCTTTCGTATTATCTGTTCTCAAACCTTTAAGACAAAAGGGTCAGAGGTTGGCCAAAGACTTCCATTTAGTAAGATGCTCATTTCAAATCCATGGCCATTAATAAACATTCTGTCAGCCCCACGATAAAAGACAATCAGCTCCTCTCTCCTTCCATTTGATGCATTCTGAAAGATGGCTTCATAATAAACATATACATGCACACTTCGAATTACTTTATTTACAAGGATAAATTGTGTGTGCCTGTTTAGAAGTAATACTTTTTAGTTCCAGATGAAAAAGAAACATAGTTTGCTGGGTATTAATACACAGTAATTGCAACATTCATTTTAATATAAAAGACAAAGTAGGCAATCAACCTGTGCTTATTATTAAAATTGCAATTTTTCTCATTTTAAGTTATTGAACCCCAACTGGAGATACTAAATTTATTACAAAATGCTAACGAAAATAACAATACAGAAAAAGTCTCACTGCGTATCTTTAAAACAAAAACCTATTCTACGTTGTATATACAACTTAAAAACACCTTTTGATTCTTGTTATTGTCACTCCATACACAGGGTTTTTAGCAACGATGGTGATTCAGTCCTAAAAAGTGAAGGTCAGCTATTATGACTAATTCTTTCAACACACACACACAGATGAACAGAGATTTGGACACTTTATTTAAAAGGCTGAGTCCTAGTCCTTCTAAAGTAAGTTCTGATAACTAAAAGCTCCATTTTCCTGGAGACAGTCCCTTTCCTTCTGGCTGCAAGCAAGGTCTTCTCTCTTGCTGCTGAAACAGCCACAAGACAAAGAGGTCCTTCATACATGTTCCCAGCTCCTTTCTCCCCATCCCAGCCATTAAAGTCAGAATCTCACTTGCCATATGCCCAGAAGAGAGTGGAGCTAGGGTTCTTAATGACTGGTCATCAGCTTTAACACCCACATCAACAATAAAGGAGAGTATGCATAAAGACAGGTCCATTTGCACAGCATTCTTGCCAATGTTCCTTTGCACATCCTTTACAATCACTGTTACAGACTGCACATCTGTTTCTCCCCAGAATTCATGCTGAAACCAAATCCCCAATGGGATGTATTAGGAGGCAGGGCTTTAGGAAGGTAATTAAGTAATAAGGATGGGACTCTCATAATGGAATTAGTGCCCCTATAAAAGAGACAAGAGAGAGCTACCTTCCTCATTGTCTGCTCTCCACCCTGTGAGGACAGAGAGATGATGGCCATCTGCAAACCTGGAAGCAAGCACTCACCAGACCCTGGGTCTGCTGCCACCTTGATCTGAAGCTTTTCAGCCTTCAGAATTGTGATAATAATGGCATATTTGTTATAGTAGTCAGAATGGACCAATGCAATCACCCTCTGAGCAGAAACCCAGTATCCTTCCCATTTCACATGTGGGAAATAATCAAAGGAGAAAGGGATTTACTCAGGATAGTAATCGAACAATGGCAGACTAGAACTCAAAGCTCTAATTCTCTAGAAGCAAGTCCCCATCTCCCATCTGCCCACTGGGCCTGGTCTTAAGTACTGAAACAAGGGACTGTGCCAAGAAGTTGATTTGCTCAAAAGCAAATTAAATATCCATATTTCAGCTCTGAAATAAGAAACAAAATAATTTCCCTAATTTTGTCAATGGCATCAACATTGCCCTTGCCATTTGCACCAAAACTCATAGTTATGTTAGATTCAAAACCTCTTTATCATTGCCAATTACCAAAAACCCTTTTGATTTTTTTCCTTTCTGGTCCATCCATCCAAAGCCAGACCTCTTCAGGTCAAACTTGCTCTCAGTTCCTAGAACCTCAGGCAATAGCTATATTTGATCTTTTAGAACCTTGTGCAATAGCTGTATTTTGTCTTCTAGATTTAACTCTTTTCACATTGCTAGGCATTCTAAGCAAGTGAAACAGATACAAGTTCTGCCTTCATTCAGTCAACCAGTGCTAGAAAGCCTATACTGGCTCCCCAGTAACTTCCCTGTCAAGTTCAAAATCAGCACAGTGACATTTGAGGCCTGGTAGTGACTTGGTCCTATTTGATTTATCCCATCGTATTACTACTAACCTCAAACATGAATACTATTCCATCAGATCAGTCTCCTTGCAAAGCATTGCTCCAATACCTATTTGCTGAGGTTCAACACTGTCCCTTCCCTTCCCATGATTATTTTCTAGCAGTTGTTTTATATGCTTTGCCACCTAATCATAGATCTCTTATGTTCTGTCCTAACTATGCCATGTGAGCATGTGTCATCATTCCAAGCATATAGACTCCTTGAGGGAGAGAGTACTGTCCTAAGCCTCCACCGGTCTACCTCGCATGGGTGTCCCTTAAGCACACTGGTGAGACATCTATAAAAATACTTACCTGGTCTTAACATTAAAATTGTAGTCACATCTGCCCTTTTTTTTTTTTTTTAATATGGCATCCTGAAGAGCTTGAGAAAGAAAGCAAGCCAAGGCCATAGCCACCTCAAAACCACATCTTAGGAGGGATGTTGAAGGCAAAGAGGATTTGTAGATTTAAGTACAGATGCCCAGCCCTCTCTGTACTCTACAAAACTAAGCCTAGAGACTTCTGCATTGGATGGGAACTGATGTGGATAATTTCCAGTGTTAATGCTATGATTCTAATAAAAAGATTTCTGTAGGGACTACTCTTCATTTCGATAAAGAGGGGAATACATTTTTTCTGAAAATTTAAATATTTTTAAAGTAAACGTGGGCATCTTCATTAAGTGCAGTATTCCAAAAATTAAAAGAAAAAGAAAAGCACCTTTCATTGAACTATTCCAGGATAAGATTTTAAAATAAAGATTAGGAACAATTACACAAAGAAAGTGAAATTACCAAATACAATGATGTAGTGCATTGGAAAACTGTAAAAGAAACCAAAAGCCCAATGGAAATATTTGCGTATTGAAGGGGGGGGAATAGTTTCTGTAGGAAGCAAGGTAAAAATCCAGCATTAAATGATGGTAAACTCCTTCCCAAACATGAGCTCTTATGATTCAGTTCTTGAATTAAATATGCAGGTTACCTGTTTCTCCAGGAGTTTCAGCATCTTCAATATTAAAAAGCACTGTTTTATTACAGGCCACCTTTATCTCATTACATGTATGATAAATAGGTTCCTATAACTCCGCGATATTGTTTAGCTTGTTCTGCAAAAAAGAATCTTAAATCTGACATGATGAAGAGAATCCAAGCCCAAGTCATGGAAGCCAGTCTACACATCAACATCAGAAACAAATGGTTTGTGTTCTAAAGTCAGATACCATGACTTGTTACAGTGTATTCATTTTCCTACTGCAATACCACAATTCTAATGCAGGCCCTCCCTCACAGTATTATGAAAGGGGGATATATTAGTCCATTCTCATGCTGCTAATAAAGACACACTCAAGACGCAGTAATTTATAAAGGAAAGCAGTTTAATTGACTCACAGTTCAGCACAGCTGGGGAGGCCTTCTTCACATGGTGGCAACAAGGAGAAGTCCAGAGCAAAGTGGGAGGAAAACCCCTTATTAAACCATCAGATCTCATAAGAACCCATTCACTATCACAAGAACAGCATCGAGGTAACCACCCCCATGATTCAATTACCTTCCACTGACTGGGTCCCTCCCATGACATGTGGGGATTATGGGAACTACAGTTCAGGATGAGATTTGGGTGGGGACACAGCCAACTCATATCAGGGGATGAGCAAATAAAAAATCAATCAAGATGGTACAGAGCCTGCTGTTCTCCCTTGGAGCAAAGGGAAAACGACCTGCTTATTTAAGCTGAATGAACTTAATTTTAGTAATTCGAGATTTTACAAAGTGAATTTAGAATCAGTGAGGTAGCTTTCTTTGCTTTCAATCCGAAACATAAAAACCTACTTCTTGTATTTAAATGTCCTCATAAAGCAATTCAAATACCTTCATATTTCGATTATAGAAGAGCTCCAAAGTGAAAGTGACTACCAACAATTCCATTTATCCACGGATAATTCATTGCCTACAATGAATAAAATACTGCTGAAAGTAATTAAAGTAGACGGGAAATAGAAAATTAAATTTTTTTTAAAGATTCCCTCACAGTTTTAAATAATGCAGCAAACTGAGCCGAACTAACCATCATATAACAGTTCTTTATCTTTCTTATGTCCTATAAAAGATAAGATTTACCCTACAAACATCCCTCTGATAATGAGCATTCCGGCTTTTCTGTATAAGTCATATCTTCTCTGTCTCACTGGCATATCCCCTACAGTCCCACTGGCAAACCTCCTGGCATTAAAAAAAAAAAAATACATGCACACACACAATTTTACAGGACATGAAGAGTCACTAACTTCCTAAAACTGAACATTTCTACTCCATTTTTATATTGCATTTATACAGTCTGAAGGATCTGGTTTTGTGCCATTATCTAGCATTCCACCATACCACAAGAAGAAATCATTAGATTTTCTGGACGGCAATGTTTCTGAAAGGAGTAGACCACAGAAGTAAAATAATCATTTGAACATGCCATATTCAGCAGGTTTAGTCATAAGCATTTTTAAAAATTAGGTAATGGTACAAAATGTTTAAAGTTTGAAATTTATATTTCATATTTACTATTAATATTTCATGTGCTATGTTAAAATATAGAATCTCTCAAATAGTAAAAACAGCCCAATTAACTAAAGGATAATAGGTGTACCACAAGCTGCGTCTCTGCCAAACCATCCTTGTGGGTATGTTGGAAAGTAGTAGATTTATGGAAGTCATAAATTCGAGACCTACATTGTTCCTTCCGATTGTGAAAGCTATCATTAACCACAGATTAATTCTGAAGGAAAACAAAGTCAGAACACATTACTGGGACCCATGGCTGGCAATTTAAGCAAAAGGCTAGAAATCAGAAACCAGTTCTAACCCTGCCTTCACAACTCCCTTGCTGGTAGCCTTTGGCAACATTTAATCTCTTAGTGTTTAAGTAGCTACATCCTCAAAACAGGGGCAAGCATTACTATTTAATTACTCTCACAGCAGTTCAGTGAAATAGGTTAAAATAGACATAGGTCTTCAGATTATGACCTACGGTAATACTCAACACTGATACTGGTGTCAGGGTAGGAACACACTGCTGAAAACACCCTCTTCACTTTCCATATCACTAGCTGGAATCCTTCTGCTATCTCAATTGATTAAAAGAGTGTCAGGTATGCATTTATGATGGAATTAATCAGAATGCCATTAGAAAGAAAATATGGTACTGTATTTATTTTAATAAAGCTCCCTTTATGACATCAGACTCATTATCCAAGTCTAAAGAATGCTGAGCTCTACAGGGGAGCTACTGTTAAAACCGCAGGCTGGCAAGGCTCAGCTCCGCTGGGTGCAAAGCACTTGGCCCATCAGGCAGAACAAATAAAATGCAGTGTACTATAATTCCATTTTTCTTTAAAAATGCTTTTAAATGATATAGTAAAGTAAGATCTGCATCTCATATGCATACATAGGATCATCTGGCTTTAGGCAATATATCTAGGAAGTAACTAGTCTTCAAAGGAACAAATGTTTAAGATTTAGCACAGTTAAGATTACAATGGGTATTTTAAAAACTATATATATTTTAAATATAAAAATGTAAAAATGTAAACATGTTGAATGGGAGAGAGATGAATTGTCACAGAAAGAAGATACTAATGAAAATGTGCAGACGTATATTATAGTAACCCAGAAGCCTATCAATCACACCACTTATGAAAAGGAACATAAGAAACTGTCTGCCCATGAAACTGGTGTGGTGGCTCACACCTGTAATCCCAGCACTTTGGGAGGCCAAGGGAGGAAGATACTTGAGGCCAGGAGTTTGGGATCAACCAGGGCAATATAGCTAGACCCTGTCTCTACAAAAAATTTAAAAACAAAACAAAAGAACAGTTAGCTAGGCATGGTGGCATCCACCTGTAGTCCCAGCTACTCAGGAGGCTGAGATATGAAGATCACTTTAGGCCCAGGAGTTTGAGGTTACAGTGAGCTATGATTGCACCACTGCACTCCAGCCTGGGCAACAGAGCAAGATCTGAAGAAAAGAATGAACAAGAAGAAAAAAGAAAGAGAGAACAGTGACAATGGAGTTCTGCTCTAAACACAAGACCTCGGTACATCAGAAAGGCCACGGGGCTGGTTACTGCTGGGTTGTTTTCAGGTCTGTTCCCGCCATTGTCCTGAAGGAAACCATGCCTCCCAACTGGTCTGGGTCAATGGGAAGCACTGGTGGAAGACAAGAATGCAAGAAGGAAGGGGGAGAAGCAAGGATATCCACCCAACACATGCACTTCAGGTGGCATCTCTAGCCCCCTCTAGAGTCTTGGCTCCCACCAGACACAGCCTTCATTACCATCTTGGTCCTAGCTCCCTCCAAGGTTGCTCCAGTCTCTGGGATCCAGAAACACCACCTGCTCCCATCATTTCTCCAATGATGCAGTTGGTTCCTGCTGTTGCTGGTCTCTGGGTTGCCTCACCATTTGGAGTTTGCCTTTTCAACTCTTGCATCACCTGTGTCGACAATGCCCTGTCTTAAATTCCCTTTGTTTGTAAGGCCCAGTGTGGTTTCTGGGCCCTGAGTTAAGAGTAAGAAGACCACTGTTTATTTAACCCTTTCTCCACAATTAAACTATGTGGCCTTGGAAAAATTCACAATCTCGCTAGTCCTGAATTTTTTCATCTATAAAATGAGGGACTAGAGAGTTTTTAAAATCCCAATGTCCACATCATATCCCATAGAATTTAAATCAGAATGTCTAGAAGTAGAAGCCAGACATTATTATGTTTTTAAAATTATTACCCACATGGCCCTTTTGAGCAGCAAAGTTTGGGGGCCACTGCACTAGAATGTCAGAATGTATGCTTGTGTATTCTTGCACTTTCTAGAATTTTCTAAAATAGTAAGTATAGGGTAAAAGATGCATTTTCAGAAATGAGCTTATTTTTAGTTCTAGTATGTTCTTACTAGCTATATTCTTAGCTCTTACTAGCTATCTTCAATTATACTCTTTACTTATACAAGCAATATATACACTTAACCGATGTAATGCATTATACTCGATTTCTAAATATTCAATTATCACAAAAATTCCCAGGAGCTAGACTGTCAAGTCATACCATACATACTTTGAGGAAAAAGTCTGATCCAAGGTCTGGCCCTATCGCCCCATCTCCATCCCCATCTCATTGCAGTCTCCTGCTACCTCTCCCTTCAGCCATTTGAATCCCATTTCTCTCCTCTGCCCACTAAGATAGGTATTCATCTCCTCTGAGCACAAACCACCTCTCCTTTGCATCTAATTCTGTGAACTACATATTCCTGGCTCCAACCTTGCCTGGCTCCATAGGCCTCACGCCCCCAACTTCAGTCTCCCTGGCAACATCACCAACCAGTCCCAGCCCAGCCTACCAGTGAGGTCACCAGGAACTTGGACAAGCAGGCCCTCACTGGCAGCAACAAGCTGCAGTGGGAGAAAATTAGCCCTGAAAATGTGTGAATGTGTGCACCAAGATCTGAACAAGGTCAAATGATGTGATAAGTTTGTATGGTTGCTTCTCAAACAGAAGTTTGATCAATACACGAAAAGAATATTTTCAAATCACAAAATAATGAGACTACAAGTTTGATTCTGTGGCTCTGCAGAGGGCCAGGAATCTCTTTATGTAATAAATAACCCCAGGGGATTCTCACACAGGTGGTCCTCAGACACCTCACACATTAGTAAATGTCACAGGTATACACTCTGTTGTTTTTAATGAAGCAAATGACATCTATACAAACATGAAGATACCCTGTTAAATGTTTCTCTCAAGTTGTATAGAAAATCTCCTTTCTTCCAACCAACTACAGGCAGGAACTTAGCTCGCTGAGGGACTGGAAGGACAGAGTGGGAGAAATGCAGGGAGGGGATCTTAATCCAACCCCGACTCAAGATCTCAGTAGCCTATACATTAATCTACAAAACCCACCCATGCTGTGGAAGAGAAACCTAAGAAGTTGGGTGTCACTCTTTTAATAGTGTGAAATGGGTGGGGGGGAACCTCAATCTATTTTCACTCAAATTTGTTTCCCTTCTTTCTTGACAGTCAAGAAAAAACTAATCCCAAGAAAGAAATCAAATAACTAAACTTTTATCTTTCCTTAAGAAAAATAAATGATAGTGCCAGGCAAATTCTCTCATACTACATGGAAAACACACTTATCCAGCTGTGCACACACACAAACTGACAGATCAACTGCAAAAGCAGTCCTACACTTTGCAAGATGCAACTAGGTAGACATGAATTTATGAAAATCAAACATCTTTGGAATCACTAAAGATAAGGGCAAGAGGAAACCTTAGAAATTATCTCATTGAGTGGGCTGTATGTTTAAGCAACCTACTCAGAGCTCTAGGAGTTCTCAGAGGTGCCTCATACCCTGGGCACATTCGAGAAGAACAGAGGCTGCAGGCCGGCGCTGCTACTTCCCCAGGACATGAAATGAAAGGGCAAAAAGGCAACGTTCACCAAGCTCCTTCTACATGCCAAACCATTAACATGCATCATGGTATTTAAAAGTCACAACCACCTTATACTGTGCTTTAAACCCACTTACAAATTGGGGAAAAGTCTCAGAGGGGTTAAAATAACTTTACCCAAGGTCACATTGTTGGGAAGTAGCAAAGTAGGACTGGAATTTGGGTGGGTCCAATCCCAAGTTAGTTCTCTGGTCAAGAACTTTGTAGGATGCAATCATCCCACCTGGATTCAAATTTAGTCTCCAACTTACTAGCTGTAACCTTGAGCAAGATAACTTTTGTGCCTTAGCTTTTGCATCCTGAAAACAGGTAGCAATTTCATGGAGTTCTCTGAGGACTGAGTGGGTAAATCCATATCAAGCCCTGGTATGGTACATATGGTCAATCTATATAAAGGCACCTGGCGAACAGTAAATGCTCAAGACAAGCACCAAGAGACATTGGCACTTCTGCCATTCCTCCCCACCACACCTAGTTTCTGTTTTCTACTCTTCTCTGTCAGAATTCTTTTTTCACCCTCACAACACTGTTCCTTTCTCCAGGGAAGTTTTTTTTGAAAAAATAAAAAAAAATCCATATAAGCATTCAAGTTTAACATTTTTAGTTACCGAGTAATTACAAAGCATTTATCAGTTCATAACTAGAACACAGCAAGGCTTTAATGACTATGGAATAAAAAAGAAAGAAGGTAGAAAAAGAATGAGGAATTTACTTATAAATGCAACTCAGCATCTCAAACCCCTTTCAGGAGAATTAGATGACCTCAGAAAGAACAGACCTGTGTTAGAGCAGACTATACAATCTTACAGCTGCAGTGCTCAGAGAACTAACAAGAAGCAATTTTCTGTTCCTCCAAACCTGTCTCCTAATTAAATTAATCAGTTTAAAATAGGTTAGACTTCTTGTGCTTCATGCCTGTAATAATCTGTGGTTTGCAAAATGTAGTGTGATACATCTATTGGCTTGTATTTCATTTGAATTAGGGATTCATAACTATAATATCCAATCTGGTAGTTAGCAAAGGAAATAAGGCTTTTCAAAGCAGAATAACTAGTCTGCATAAATTTGAAATTCTTCTGATAGAAATGTCACCTGTGTTCCAGATGAGTACTGTAATTTAAAAATATACTTTAACAAAAGATATGTTTGCTTCCAAATTTATGATTCTATTCCCCCAACTCCTTTCCAAGGAAGGGATTCATTGTATGTGTCACACAGATTGTTACTACAGAGATTGACAAGATCACAGTCTCTCTTACAGAGCCCTTCCAAACCCCTAGAGGCCACAGTCGATCCTGCCGTATTCAATGAATTAACGAGGTCAGACGTGAACAATACTTACATAGCACATTTTTAAGAAGGCGGGGACTCCAAAATGACACCTAGGAAGAAGGTGCACCTCAAACCCAAGGTGATGCCCAGCACAAGAAAATGCTCCCTCGCCGGGTGGAGTTATTTGTATATATCTGCTTTGTATTTTCCAGTACAACGCTTTCCGTATCTCATGTGCTTCTAGGTACCTCTGTGACAAGTGATAGGATCAGCTAGGGTCAGATGACAGAAAAATGAGGCAAGAATGCAAAGCTGAAGAAATATATCAGTATCAGAAAAAGGTGGTGAAGCTCCAGTGTGACCCTGGGCATGAGCGACAAAGAAGAGAGAGGAGCTCCCAAAAAGAAAAGGCCTGGGCTTCCCAGGAGACTCACTCTGGATAAGAGGGGGATAAAACACGGATGCAAAGGGCAGGTTATCAGTCCAGGACAGAGGATGGAACAAGAGAGAGAAAACACCCCTAGAAATAAAGGCTGCCTCTTGCTCTTTCCCCTCTCCCTTTAGAAGGAACCTCTCCTTCTAGGGGTTCACAAACATTTTTTCTCTACTTCTGTCTCTTTAATTTTCACATCCACAGCTATATTTACTGGTTCCCACGTTTGTGCTCTCCTCCAGAGTCTAGACGATGGGCCCCTCTGGGTCAAGGACTGGCTTCTATAAATGCTTGATGAATGAATGAACAAGGACGGGATGGAATTGAATTCTTTTTGAGCAGTAGATCAAATTAGATACATCACTGTAACAAAGTAGCTTCAAAGAAGAGTCATTCAAGCAAACACAACTGCCAACAACTTTCTGATACATTATTAATTTGTTACTTTCCTAACCAAACCCTAGCCTTCAGTTGTCTTCACCATCGTAGGATGCGAGAAGAAGGTATAAAATCTAAGTCAGAGATGAGTGTATGGTTATCTAAGCTATTAGAGCCAAGCAAGGAAAACTACTTCCCCTGGGTAGAGGGGAAGAATGAGCTGTTGTTCCATGTTCACAACTAATGTGAGAAGCCAAAGATTCCAGACTGCCTTGACCCTGACTCTCCATTGGAGGAAAGCTTTGTGGTAATAATTACCATTTGTTTACTCTGTAGTTACACTGTCATACTTAAATGTGCAAATTAATCAAATCATACCTCTCCAATTTTCCAGGTCACAACACTTCTAAGAATTCCTATGAGACTGAGTAGAACAGAGCCAGTTTCCTTAGATGAAGCCCCAACTTACTTATTTTTAAAGAGCTGTGCCAAAGGCATTGTTCTCAGGGCTGTGTTCATCCAGTCACAGCACGGCTCTGATGACATCATTCCTCGGGCACGCTGGGAACCACCAAGAATGAACCAGAAGGGACTACTGCTCAAGGGACTGCCTGCAGCCACAAGAGTACTGTCAGCAAGGACTAGACCCTGGCCTTACTAGACCCTGGATTTCCTGTCTGTGACAGCTATAATAAAACAACCCTCATGAGATTGCTGCAAGGATTAAATGCGTGTATCTTAAAACCTCTAGAGTGGTGCCTTCCCAGAGCAGTACTCAGTAAATGGCAGTTATGATTATGAATATCACTGTTGTTGTGATGATGATGATAATGATGACTATTTCCTTTTGTATCCCCTCCCCCAGCCTGCCCTAAAGTGGCCACACTTTTGCCTAAGCTGGTTCTCAACCTAGACGACTCAAGTTTCTCCTAAAACGAGATCCAGTTCAAAGACCATCGCCTTCCTGACAACTCTCCCTGTCCTGGTTCCCCTCAGTACACAGGAGGTATCATCTCTTCCATGCTCCCATCATCCCAAGTCTACAGCTTGACTATGATATTTTTCTGCCCTATTAGCTGAATGACTCTCATCTTCCCAGATTATGACCTCTCTCACAGAATAAACATCCCAAAACTTTCCACAGTAGGGTGCATAGTTCAAGCTTTTAACTGTGATCTCTGGAAACATACACAAACAGCAACGTATCGGGACAAAGGTGACACTTTTAACTGCTCAGGGGAATAGGCCAGACTTCAAAGACACCCTTTGAATTTTTATCACCTGCGTAGTTCTTAAGGTTTTGCATCATTGGAGATGGGGATGATAAATCAGGCACCCAAATATTACATCATTATAATAAACCAGTTTACATCTTTCTCATGAGACAAGAATTACTCATGCTCTTACCTCTTCAGTAAGTACATTACCTGCTGTGTTCTGAATTCTGGCAAGAGTCACCTTTTATGAAGTCACTCTGTACAACACACACACCAAATATATATATATACAAAGAAGTATTCACCACACCAATGCCCATAGACCCACACTCCATATGATACCTCAAGCCCAGCTATATTTGAGAATGTGAAAGATACTTAAGTTTGGAATTTGCGATCCTGTGAGTCCATGCAAGCAGAGTTTTTAAAATAACTAATCCAGTCATGGATGAAGAGTCTCAAAGCCAAGACGCTCCCTATGTAAGTTTAGTATCAGCTCTACCTTGCTTCCTTGCTACTCTTCAGCCTAAAAAAAAAATCTTTTGCAGAACTGTACACTAAAGGTATTGATTCCTCTTAGAGAAAAAGGCATCATGCAAAACACTCTAAAAACAGGGTTTCTCAGTCTCTGCACTACTGACATTTGGGCTGACACTGCTTTGCTGTGGGTAGTACTGTCCACTACACAGTAAGATGTTTAGCGGTGTTCTTGGCCTCACTCTAACAGATGCCAAAAGTACCTTCTCACTAGTTGTGATATTGTCTCCAGACACTGCACAATGTCCTAGGGGACAAAGCTACCCCCAACGAGGGCCACTGTTCTAAATAAACTATCACTCTTTACAAACCATCATTTAAAAGTGAGAAAACTGGCTGGGCACGGTGGCTGAGGTCTGTAATTCCAGCATTTTGGGAGGCCAAGGTGGGAGGACTGCTTGAGGCCAGGAGTTTGAGACCAGCACAAGCAACATAAATTTAAAAAAAAAAAAAAAAAAAATTAAATTAGCCGAGTGTGGTAGCACATGCTGTAGTCTCAACTCCTTAGGAGGCTGAAGTGAGAATATCCTTTGAACCCAAGAGTTCAAGGTTACAGTGAGCTATGATCCCACCATTGCACTCCAGCTTGAGTGACAAAGCAAGACCTTGTCTCTAAAAAAATTAAAACCAAATAAAAATGAGAAAACCCTTTAAAATTGGGCCAATGTAGCTCTAAGAGAAAGTACTGAAGCAGAAGACGCAGTTCAAATCCCCATTCTATTCCAAGGGAATTGTGCAACATGAGCCAGATAGGCCGGACTTGGAACCGGGCTCTGCCAATTGCCAGCTGGGTGACCACGGGCTAGGCTCGAAACCTCTAAGACTCAGTTTACCCACCTACAAAATAATAATAATAGTAAATGTTTCCTGGAATTATTGTGAGGATTAAATAGATTAACATATGCAAAGTGTTTAGAAAGTGCCTGGCGCATATTAAGCACACATTAAACATTAGCTATTCCTATCATATCATTTAACTTTCTATGCCCAAGGTTCCTTATCTGCCATGTAGTAAGTATGAATAGTGCTACATAGTATTATAAATATTCGCTAGCTCTAGTCTGCAGTACAAAGACACGTAAATAATTTATTTTGATTTCTCTAGTAAAGCTAAAAACAATACACTCTGATCAATTTACAAAGCCCACCTATCCCATCCCCCCCCCAAGGAAAAGAATTTTTTTCAAGTTTTATTTCAAATTCAAATACTATCATGGTAGAATTACGAAGTCAATGCCCTAACTTAGTGCGAGAGAAAAATATCCATTAAAAACACAGCACGGTTTCTGATTGTGCAGTGGATTCAGAATAATTGCTCAGTATATATTATTATGGTCGTATTCCATGTCATTATGATCCATGACAAATGACTAAAACCCTCTCATGAGTGTGACTGAAAGACACCATAAGGGGGAGCAGATGAGAACTTGTAGATGACTCAAAAACTCACCACCACCCTGGGAAACCAAATGTGTGGGAGTGGGTGGAAACTAGACATGTTTATTGTGGAAAAGTCTTGCTGGCGATTCCATTATATAACCACACTAAAGCATGTATATTCATTTACATGAGGTGCACACACACACACGCTGCTGTCAGGTTGAGAACCACTGGCCTATTGCATCAGCATTAGAGGAGGTATTTTATTTTTAATTGAAAAAAAGAGCACACACACATGCATGCTACCATCATGTTGAGAACCACCAAATAGAAGAGTTATCATTTTTAATAGCAAAAAAAGTTTGCTGTAACAATGTACAGTTATTCATTGATTTACAAAACAGATACTGCTGTAAGAAAAGTAAACTTAGATCCAACTCCCCCTCTTTTGCTGGTGATTACAGAGACACATTCAAATGTACCTTGTGTCCTGGGGTACTTGCGCAGAAACTTTTAGTGTAGCCTGTCTTCAAAACTAGCAGCACCCCAGCTGCTGGCAAGAGGCAGTTCTCATTAGGGCACCTCAAGCTACTGTGTAATTTTAAAAAGAGTCAAATATCCAAATGAAATATTCAAAAATCAGACCAAAGGCTAGACGGCGTCAAGGCAGAGCTATTTATTGCAAGGTTCTAGTTGCTACTTCAGTAACTCTAAAATAAGGGAGGTTAGAGGGAAGCGAGTCCTCAGAAGGAAGAGATAAGGTTTGCAACGTGAAAACCTTATAATAGAGAGATACAATATTTGACTAACAGTCAACTAACATGGCAGGACCCACAAGCCATGTATCAAGGATCCCCATAGCAAGGGCAAGAACCATCTGAGCAACCAAATCACAGGACAGGACTAACAGATTTGGATCTCCACAGAGCCTTATATCTAAGAGGACAGTGAAGACTGATTCTACTAAACAAAACACAGGAATCATCCAAGACCACAAGCTGAACTCACCAGGTAAATAAGGTGTTAAATTGACCAAGCATACCTATCCTCAGCCTCTGACATTGTACTACAGTGCTGACTCCAGTCAGCTCTGGCTGTCTCAGCACTGGTGAGTCCCATAGCCAGAGAGAGCCAGGAGGAGAACAGGCAGGGGCCTGCATCTCTAGCAGAGATGACACCACACACAAGTACCACATCATCCAAAAGCATTTCCAGCCTAAGTCCATTCTATACCAAAGGGAAGAGAAAATGCCAGTTCAGCTATATCAACAAACGGAAGAGGAAAACAAGAACTGCTTCTTAGCATCAAGGGGTTTCAGTGGGTCAATAATTTACATATTGCTCCGAATTCAAAGAGAAACCTACATATCATATTTTCTGAACTATTTAAATAATTTTTAGTTCTTTATAACTTGAGTTTTCATGGAAGTGGGTTAATGTCCAGAATTTTAAAAGCAAGATGCAATTAATATTTTAAAGGCTCACCCCAACCATTAAATGAATGCCCTTTAAAACCAAAAGCAAATTCAAGTACAGCATTAGAAACACATAACAATGTTTGTTTGCATAAATTTAGAAATTATGAAAGTTTAACAATATACAGATTATAATGAAACCATGTGTCTTAGGCTAAATTATACTTGGTAGACAACTCAAAACCAAGACAGTTCTTACTAAATTGCTGAGTCTTCTTGTAGCTAATGACTGCTGCTTGCTATGACAGCCAGGAAAAAAAAAAAAAAAAATCAGCAAAGTAATTATAATGAATCAATAAAAAACCCATAACTAACGCAGAGTCATCTAAAGAGTAGAGAACTAGAACTTGGAAGAACAACTTATTAAATAAAAAACAATTAACTAAGGAAATTTAGTAAAGGGTATGCTATTAATTTATACACTCATGTATTTCCTCACAAACCCAAGTAGAAACTATGTGTTGGGGCCCACGTAGTTACTGGGAAGAGACTCCACAGCTGGACTGGCTCAAAGACTACTTGAGAAACACAGCCATGATACAGAAGACACACTTAGGTTGTTAGTGTGTGTCCAGCACCATCTAAGCACTTCAGAAATGTGACCTCACAGCAACCCTGTAATGTCATCTTACAGATAAGAACTGAAGAACAGTGACTGTAAGTTGCCCAAGATCATACAACTAGTATATGACAGAGCTTGTACTTCAATCTAGAAAATCCTTCTCCAGAGCCCACACAAATGGCAAACATGCTATGCTGCCTGCCCACACTGAAGTGTCTCCCTTAGACCACTGCATAAAAATCAAGAATCTATAACCTCTCACAGATGTTAAGTATCTATATAATAGAAGAACATTCAAATTGCCCAATGGAGGAGAAAGTCAATCTGTCAAAACCAGAGAGCTAAAAATATAAAATACATGTATCCAAACAAAATTTATTATGAATAAAGTATAAGAAGTTTTATTAAACCCCTAGTTGGGTTTAATAAAAAAAAAAATAAAAAAAAACTTTGTCATTTCTTTTAGAAGGAGACAGAACATAAATGATAATAAAGTTAGGAAATTAATAGATTGTTTTGTTTCTAGTCAACAACTACTATTGCAATGAAGCATCTTTCTGATACCATGGTTCTTAAATAGCTCCAACTTGGCAGCAGTACACAATAACTAAACAAACAACAACCTCTGAGAACAAAGTAGCAGTCTTGAGCCCCCAGACCCACCAAGGGATAAAGGCCAGAAGAAAGGCCACAAATAGGAAGCTGCTCTGACAGTGAGTGACTGGTCAAGTCAAGCAAAACAAATGCCTGGCTGGCCAACCTCTTGCAGTGGCTGCTAAGACATACTGGAGATGCTACAAGGCAGTAGAGGAATAAAGAGGTGGAGTAAAGAAAGTGGTCAACCCTGGGCTCAGCAGGTGCCATCAGTGTCTGAAAGGGCCTGGGGATGAGCCACAGTGACAGAGGTGATGCCCAAGAGCAGAAACTAAGCAGGAGTGCTGAGCTGTAGACTCTCTGACAAAAGAAAAGAGTCATTGCTGGCAAAATGAAAGGAAAAGAGCAAGGCAGAAGGGCAAACAGTGACGTGTATCTCAATGCCTTAGTACCCAAGGGCATCAGGGGCACTCTGATGGCATACTAATCACAATGAGGAGAAACCAGGAACTTACCCTACAGAGCAGAATCTGTCACTTATTACTTACCACAAACAAAAACATGTATTAGCTGGGCATGTGGCAGGGAAATTGTATGGACACATCCACATAAAAAGGACAAGTAACCATCCCTCTCCTGGTGCTGCCGACTGATATGGGAGGGTCATCTAACCTCTTTAGGCCTCAATGACATCATTGCTAAGTCAGGAGAGAATGACAGCCCCCCCACCCCACTCCCAGCTGCAGAGCCTACAGGCATCAGATGAGGCCATGCATACATACTGGTGTTCAGTAATGCTCAATGAATGTTACATATTATCATCACCACCACCACTACCATATTGCTATGGTTATCTTGCCCATAAAGCTGCTTACATTCTAGTGGAAAAGATATCAAGAGTGAAAACTAGTTATAAGAAGGACAGTATGGAGACTGCAGAGCAAAAAGACCTGGGTCAATTTCAGAGTGCCTCTTATATTTCACTCCAACATCACACTTGAGATAGAGCTGGACTCAGAGTGGCAAGAGAAGAGCAGATGGATTGAATGGTATAGCCACCAGCCAAGTTGGGCTGTCCTCAGTCACCTGTGTTGACCCACAGTCTCTGTGGCTTTATCTAACAGATCATGTTTGAGTCAGTAATTTAAGATAGCAGAGAAGTCAAGTTTCATCTCTTCCAGGAGGCCTTCTGAAATCCCAATTTCCCAAGCAGAGAGTGGTCATTTCCAAAGCAGCATCTCTGAGATATGGCGCTTTATAAGTGGTGTGTGCCATCAGACAGAATGATAGCTTCCTACAAGAGGGTAGGAACTATATAATATCTTTATTGTATTTCCATTGACTGGCAAAGTTTCTGACACGTTTGCCAGGAATGAATGCTGGCTACATAAATGAAGAGCAGGCTTTCTGATTTTTATTTACAAAATTTAAACAGCTGTCTAGAGTATTTACCTACTAAGCTCAGTTCCTTAAAGGGCCAAACAACTAAGATACTGTCAGGAAAAAAATACACAGCCTCTGTATTTACAGAAATACTTCTGACAAATAACTAGACATCTCTTTTAATTGGATTATTATGCAAAGTCCTAAAATATAGGCTAAACAGCCCCATTCCCTGTAACCAGTGGTCAGATTTATCAGCATGAACGGCAATTAACGTGCGAGGCGGAAGCAGAACAAAGGCTGAGGGAGCTACTGGTATAGCGAGAGGGCCGCTTCCTCCTGGGGTATGGAGTCCCTCCAGCCTGGTTCTTTCCTCCCCCACCTTTTCTGCAATAATGTCTGCTACTCTGCCCCTCATTCCCATTACATGTACCCTCCCCTCCTTTTCCTCCTCCCTCAAGCTTCTGTTTTTATCCCCTCTTGTCTCTGGCTCCTATAGAAACTAGATGTGGAAGTCAGAGACCCCATATCTTAGAAAGCTTTCATCTCAGAAATCATCTCCAGTCAAGAAAAGTGTTCTTTCCTATCTGGCCAGAAAACTAACAAAGTACTTTGTTCTCCATGTAACTGACCACTGTCACTTCTGAACTCTTGAGGTTACTTTTCCTTTCTCCCTTCCCCAATTGTAAGGCCCTACTCTAGATCTGCGAAGTTACTCAAACACTGATCTTGGGGAGAAAATGGTATTTCCTTTCAGTACAGAGAAAAAAAGTTACATGGTTATGAATCCAGCCTTACCATTTTTTCTGCAGCGGTTCACTGTGACTGACCTTTTAAGTCACATTTACATGTGGCCACAGCAATAATAATTACACACACATTATTTAATTCAGGACAGTAATATAAAAAAAGATCATAGACTTAAACCTTTAATTTCTGTTACAATATTTCAAAGTTCACAATAATTTGGTCTGAACTAAAGTTTATTCTCTAACTACTCATTCACTCATCTATGTTATTAAGTCCCTAATGCACACAGTGCTATTGAAGACATTATAATGGATTAAAACCAAAAAGCAAACAACAAAACAAAGCATTTTGCTTTCAAGGAGGTTACAATCTAATTAGGGAGATGAGATATGTATATCTCAGAAAAATTCGTTTTCCAAGTAAATTAAAAATGCAAACAAATTTTCAAGGGCTTAACCCTACTTATGGGAAGGGAATTATTATGAGAAACTTAGAGCTCAGAAATTGTTTCTATAGACATAACACAGTTAATTACAGATGAATTACCTACTCATCATACTTCATCATAATAGGCCCCTAAAAGACCACTCCTTGGCAGCATGTAGAAGTTACTAGTACTTAGAAATGTGTACTTGAAAGTAATAAATCAGACGCTAGAAAACACTTTTATGGCTGGGGATGAGTTTTAGAGATAAGCTACTCTATGCCTGAGGTCTTGAGAGTTCAAAGGCCTTGCCCACGGTTTCAGAGCTAGTTCATATTCATAGAGGAGCCAGGGCTATCCCCAGGGCCAGATGCCAAGTCCAGTGTTTCTCCCAAAACCCCACATGGATCTATCTCACCTTCTTTGCCAGCCAATGCAAGTTAGTGGATTTTCTACTCTAAATATTGCCTGAAGTAGTAGAAATAAGGTATCCAGAAATCAGAACTCATAGCAGCCAGACTTATACACCTCAGTTACAACAGCTTATCTGTTTGAACTTTCCTCTTTCTCATTTCCCATTCATCCTGTAAACTCTGCCCCTGGTCAATCTACCTAAAATGTTGCTTTTAACAAGTCATTATCACTTCCTTCCCTCACCTTTGGAACAGAGCTCCTACCTAGGCAATCAAGACTCTCCATATTTTTTAGAGGTCCGTGAACCACAATGTTCTCAGCTACCTGTCCTCAGAAATTGAGACCCCTATTCCAGCTAGATGGATATAATCACGACAGACGAGCAAAGAAATTGTCAAGCTGTTCTTTGCCTGGCTAATACAGAGGGCAGCACAAAGCAGCCTATTTGTCTTCCCAACATCAACGCTAAAGGTGAGCTATGGTCCAGCCCCACTGAGAACTTAAAGCTGTCTCTTTCATAAAAACACAGCCAAGTTCTTTATACTTCCCACCTATGCTGCCTGTGTGACGAATGAACCAGACACTCACTGGAAGCAAGACTTGGCTCACTCAGTACAAAAAGCTCTCCCTTGCAGATGTGAGTTCATACTTTACTGTACATTTGTGACTTTGTAGCCTTCATCTACGAAATCTCATTCCCTTTCACACTTTGCCTTCACAAAAGAGGCCCCAATATCTTGACTCCAACAATAATGATCAGCACACACCTCCAGTCATCGGAACCACTACTCTGAGCGTCTTGTAGCCTGGTTATAAATTTTGCCACACACTTACAAAATCTCAGCTCAATATTCCAGGCCCAAATAGGAGACAGCATGGCAAATGTTCAGAGAAAGGTTTGATTTTGTATTATCTTGATGATGTTTAACATCATGGTCTTTGAGGCTACAGCAACAAGTGGCCCATTGTGCATTGAAGCATACCCACATTAAGCATCATCTCCCCACTTTTTTGCACAAATAAGTAGTTTTCTTAGAGTGCTCTCATCACCGTCTCCAACTGGTTTTCATCATTAACTGCATGGGACAATCTAAAGCACTATTCATAATTTTATACTTCATAATGTTGAAACCAAAGGGAAAAACTAAAATTTCTCTCAAACAATTTTTAGTTACAAAACTTATTAGGCAACTATCTGCCTAAACAAAATGGCCAAAACTGAGAATGCCAGGCAGCACCACTGGAGACCGCCTACCCCATAACTGCAGGAGGTGAAGTTAACACAGTGACTCATACTCACATTCCCCAATTAATAGCCACATGAATATCTGTCACCTATTCGATGATTACTACTCTATGTTACACATCTCATAATTTCAACCTATGAGTGGACATTTACATACAGTATTAAACATTTATGCTACCCAAATCTACTATCTGAATCAGAGTTAAGGAGAGGCATTATGGTTTCATATAGCATCTAAATCTAAGTAAAAAGATGTCATATTGTAAAGATGAGCAATCACAACCTTTGGTTTCATAAAAAATAAAAGATAACAGCTATACGCATGGAGAAAATTAGTGATATTCAGCGCAACTCTTTTCAAGAATGTTTAAATATGCAAACTGTGCAATGAAAGCAAAAACACAGAGTCTTCCCGTGACCTCAGGTGAGGCTGCGGTTCAGCACCACACTCCCGATGTTCAGTGGATGGCTGATGGGAAGAAAAAGAAAGAAGTCTATTTAAATGCTGATGTGTTTTGGTAAGCCATTTAAAGCAATGATATATTTGGACTATAAAACAAAATAATATGCCCAACTTTTCCTGCAATTGTTTCTTTTTTCTGAGACAGAGTCTCACTCTGTCACCCAGGCTGGAGGGCAGTGGCACAATCTCAGCTCACTGCAGCCTTTGCCTCCCAGGTTCAAGTGATTCTCCTGCCTCAGCCTCCCGAGTAGCTGGGATTAAAGGCATGCACCACCATATCTGGCTAATTTTTGTATTCTTAGTAGAGACAGAGTTTCACCATATTGGCCAGGCTGGTCTCAAACTCCTGACCCCAAGTGATCCACCCACCTGGGCCTCCCAAAATTCTAGGATTACAGGTGTGAGTCACCGAACATGGCCTGTAATTTTTTTCATGAATGAAACTTCAATCATTTCTTGTAATCACCGAACTGGTATTCTAACATATTTCAAATATTTTAAATAAGTGTTGTAATTGCTGCTTCAGAGAAATCTCTTAACTTGAAAACTGATATGTACACCCTCCTTAAATGATCTTAAAAAAATTTTTTTAAACATTAAGAACAGACTTAAAATATTCCTGTTGTCAGAAAAGTATAATTTATTCCTGCCTTCTATTGTCAGTTCTAAATGGTTTCCCAGTCAAGAACAAAACATTCTTCTTTCCCAACTTTAATTCCATGGCAACTGATTTGTTATTTCTTTTTCTGTTGTTGTTAAATAAAATCTTTGTTGTAGAATGTAAAAAATACATTTTTTAAGTTCTTAGTAAACAAATTTGTAAATCAAAAGAAATCATTATCCACCTATGGAAAGAGTTTCATGAGAAGCTGAGACCATGTTTCTAATACTATATTTCAGCAAGCAGTTCTTCAGGTATGGTCTACAAACCCCTAGGTATACCAATACCTTTTTGGAAAATCTGCAGAGTCAAAACTCTTTCTCAAGTCTAAAAGGTTATTTGTCCTTTTGATTTGTAATTTCACAGATTTACAATAATATTTTAAATCTTTTCAAAAATTACTCTAAATATTTTAATTGTACGAAAACTATAATTTAGAATTTACTATATCATTCTAAAATAAATATCTAACTTTTTATATTTAAAGATGGATTGTTGCCTTAAAAGAGATTAGACACTTCACACCCATTAGAATAGCTATTTGAAAAAAAAAAAAAAAAAAAACAGAGGCCGGGTGCGGTGGCTCAAGCCTGTAATCCCAGCACTTTGGGAGGCCGAGACGGATGGATCACAAAGTTAGGAGATCAAGACCATCCTGGCTAACATGGTGAAACCCCGTCTCTACTAAAAAATACAAAAAACTAGCCGGGCGAGGTGGCGGGCACCTGTAGTGCCAGCTACTCGGGAGGCTGAGGCAGAAGAATGGCGTGAACCCGGGAGGTGGAGCTTGCAGTGAGCCGAGATCTGGCCACTGCACTCCAGCCTGGGTGACAGAGCGAGACTCCGTCTCAAAAAAAAAAAAAAAAAAATGAAACCTTTGTTTGCTGATGATGGGACTGTAAAATGATACAGCATTGTGGAAGACAGTATGGTGGTTCCTCAAAAAATTAAACGTAGAATTACTATGTAATCCAGCAATTCTACTTCTGGGTATACACCTGAAAATAGTGAAAGCAGACAATAGAACAGACATTTGTACACCCATGTTCACAGTGGCATTATTTGCAATAACCAAAAATGGAAGGAACCAAGTGTCCATCAACGGATAAATGAATAAACAAAATGTGATACATGCATACAAAGAAATATTATTCAACTAAAGGAAATTCTGAAACATGATACAACATGGATTAACCAAAGACATTATTACGCTAAATGAAATAATCAAGTCACAAAAGGACAAATAGTGCATGATTCCACTTCTGAGGCACCTAGAGTAGTCAAATTCATACACAGAAAGTAAATGGTGGTTGTCAGAGGCTGGGGGACTGGGGAGTAGGGAGTTATTATTTAATGGGTATGGAGTTTCAGTTTGGGAAGAAGAACAAGTTTTGGAGGTGGGTGGTGGTGATAGCTGCACAACAATATGAATATACTGAACGCTACTGAACTATACACTTAAAATGGAACGTTTTATGTTATGTATGTTTTAACGAGAAAAAAAAATCCAACATAAAAGAGGAGGATTAGAGCCTGGGCACAGTGGCTCAAGCCTGTAATCCCAGCACTTTGGGAGGCTAAGAGGGGGGCAGATCACCTGAGTTTGGGAGTTCAAGATCAGCATGGCCAACATGATGAAACCCTATCTCTATTAAATGTACAAAAATTAGCTAGATGTGGTGGTGGGCACCTGTAATCCCAGATACTTGCGAGGCTATATCAGGAGAATCACTTGAACCTGGGAGGCAGAGGTTACAGTTAGCCAAAATCACGCCACTACACTCTAGCTATGGAAACAGAGCGAGACTCCGTCTCAAAAAAAAAAAAGGGGGGAGGTTTAGAAAGCCTGCTTTCTTACCTACAGGTATACATACATTTTATGCCTAAACATACTAAAAAAAGATGAAACTGACACATTAGAGGTCTCTGATCTATGGAAGGGAAGCAACTACTCAAGAAAAAAACAACCCTGAGGAAAACGATAAATAAACAAAAATATTAACAAAGTTGTCTTTACATTGTCTTTATAGATATTAGTAATTTATATTATGTCTTATGCAACAGAATATTTTCAAATAGTTCCGTTGCAGCATCATTTTGAAAATAATCACTAAGGATTTAAAGGAAAAGGAATTGATTTTTTTAATGCAGACATGATGAGAACTTTATAAGACAAACATTGTTGTAGTTTTTCAAGACAGAAATGGAAAAGCCACTGAAACACCTTATAAGGTATCACACTGCATTAGCTGGAGAAGAGCACACAGTAATTGAGACACTGAGAAAGCTTTGTACAACTGACATTGCTGAAGGTCTGCTGGGTAAGTTAGTTTTAAAAAAAAAAAAAAAAAAAAATGGCAGTGCCACTTCCTAACGACACAGTAATTTCTCAAATGAAAGGTTTGCCTACAGACATGACGACTGAGTTCATATCCCAACTGCAGAGCTGTACCCTTGCCTTACAAATGGATTATAAAATGACTAGCTGGTGCTGATGCTGATTGAAGATTTTTTTTTTTAATGTGAAGTTCTGAAAATAAACACTGGTGCTTAAACAGTCAATGTGTTGAATAACTTTTGGAATCTCACGGCTTATCCTTGAAACAACTATGTTCGACACTTGCACTACTGGTGCCTTAGCTTGAATGGAGGTAGTGACAGTAAACTATACTAGCAGTCATTGTATTAATATTATTCACTGCCACTCATTGGCAGTTTAAAAATAAGGTAAGAATGTCCTTGATGAAGCAGTTAAAATGTTATCTCTTGACCCTTGATTTCACATCTTTTTGACATTGTGTGTAAAGAAATGGGAAGTACACATAAAGCATTCTGCTGCATACTGAAGTACAATGGTCACCTCGGAGAAAAGCACTCCTCTGATTGAGTTGCAGGCTGAACTAACTGGTTTTTTATGGTGCACCACTTTTGCTTGAAAGGAATGACTGGCAGATGAACTCTGGATATTTATTCTTGAGCTATTCGTAGATATTTCTTGGGAATAAATGATGTACGCCTTGGCACTTGAAGGAAAACAGATGACAGTATTTGTTGTCAATCATAATCCAAAAATTAAAAAATTTTAACACCTGTATCCACCGTGAGCTTGATAGCTTCTCAATAGATGTTTCTGATGAAACTGAGAGTAATGTTAATATGTGTGGTTTTTTTATATTATGTAAAGAAATACGTCAACATTTGGAAAACTGAAACAACTCAGTGAACTAACAGTTTCCAAATGACCAGTGTATGGTCTTAAATCACACAGGAATAGAAGATCAGTGAAAGTACTACATAAACCAATGCATTGTAATGGAGCACGAATATTTCATTGGTTGTGATTCCAAATTCAACACTGCAATGAATCTTTAAGAAACCATGCTGAAATGTCACTCCCATGATTATGTTATATTATATAATAGTCCGTGTTGAGAGCTGACTTGCTCTAGAGACTCCCTGCTGGCTGGATAAAGTAAGCAGTCGGATTGAGAAAGCCCACGTGACAAGGAACTGCAGGTGACCTCTAGGAAAGAAAGGTAGCCTCCAGGAGCTGAAGGTGGCCTCTAGCTAGTAGCCAGCAAAAAGCTAGGCCCCTCAATCCTACAGAAACAAGGAATGTGTTCTGCTAACAACCTGAGTTAGCTTGGAGGAGATTCTTCCCAGTCAAGCCTCCAGATGAGAGTGCAGCCTAGGCAATACCTTGATTGCAGCCTGCTGGGTCTAAGAAAAGGACCCAGCTAAGCTGTGTGCACACTGCTAACCCACAGGAACTGTGATGTAATAAATGTATTTTTAAGCAAGAAAAAGAAACGATCACTTACTGAATTTTCATGCAGTATATCTACAAAAAGCCTATCTACAATTATCTGACAAAGCTATTAAAATGCTTCTCCCTTTCCAACTACATATCTGTATGAGGCAGGATTTTCTTCATATATTTAAATCAAAACAACACGGCAACAGATTGAATGAGAAAGCAGATTTGAGAATCCAGCTAATAAGCCAAACGTTAAAGAGATCTGCAAAAAATGGTATACAGTGCTATGCTTCTCACCATATTTTTTTTCGTTTTGTAAAGTAATTATTTTTCCTAAAAATAAGTATTTTAACTTGTAATGGGCACTTTTTTTATTTTAAATCTAATGGAATATATTTTTAAATTTCTCACTTTTGATTTCTAACATGGTAAATATAGATATAATGCACATGAAACATTCCCTCAGGTCTTCCAAGAAAATATGAAGGCAAAGGGGTGTTAGGACCAATAAATTAAGAACTACTACGATGCTTCTACTTCCATCATCTCTGTCACATGATACACTCTACCTCATCCTCTACTGCATTTGTCTAAATTCTATCCATTTTCACACTTGGCCATTCCAGCCTACTGCGAGCTCTCGCCCTTCTGAGTGCCCAGGAAACTCATCTGGCACCTGCTTATGGCTTTCTTCATTTTGAAATGTATGCATGTGAAGCCCCAAACGAAAGGGACTGAGCTATGTGGGGGACATGACACATGTTCCAAAACATTCCACCTGCCACCTCTATAAAGAACGTAATTACAGAATGAATAGGAATGCAATCCATACCAGCCACTGGGCTTCAAGCAATGCTTAATAAATCAGACCACAAAGGATGTGACATGAGATAGAATTTAGGACATACATGAGTCTCAAAAGTGTCACCTGAAAAGGTAAATGAGAACAAGGAAGCAGATACCAAAATGTTTACAGGGAGAAGGTAGTAGATAAGTCAATCAGACCAATAACCTCCAATTCTCAATAATACAGAATGAATATTATATGTGGACCATTTTGGAGCAAAAATATGAGAAATAAAGAGAGTAACATTGTAAGAAAGGCAATGAGGAAATCAACAGAATTCCCCCAATGTGTCTTATTGGAAAAGCAAGAAAAAATGCATTAAAAACAAATAGCCACTATTATGGGTTGAAGTGTGTTCTCCTCCAAAGCACAATATGTTGAGATCCCAGTCCCCCCAACCCATACCTATGAATGTGACCTTATTTAGAAACAGGGTCTTTACAAATGGAATCAAAGTAAGATGAGGTCAGTAGGGTGAGCCCCCATCCAGTATGACTGGTGTCCTTATAAATGGAGAAGAGACAGAGAGAGAGAGACAGCGGGAGGATGGTGTGTAAAAATGGAGGCAGAGATTGGAGTTATGTCACCATAGCTCAGAAATGCCCCGGGCTGACAGAAGCTGGAAGAAGCAAGAAAGAATCCTTGTCTAGAGGCTTTGAAGGAAGCATGGCCCTGCCAACATCTCAAATTTGAACCTACAGCCTTTAGAACTGTGAGAAAATAAATCTCTCTTGTTTTAAACCATCAGTTTGTGGTACGTTGTCATGGCAGCCCCAGGAAACATACAGTGATAGAGTGAGGGACTCCTTACGACCCACAGTCACATTTCCCAAGTGGCCCTTCCTCAGCCACAGACAAAAGTGAAACAAGAGAGAGAAAAATCGGAAATGCAAATCTAGTTATAGCAACCAAAAAAAAATATTTTTTACTAGAAATATTTGAACCGCAGTTATTTTTCTTAAGGTTCTGTGAAAATGTTTCTGATCAAACACGGCTGTCAAAACTCAAGCCCACTGAATCTCTATAAATGTGCCTATAAATACAGAGACAAGGATTATTTATCCATGTTACACTTCCTCAACTCTTTGCTACAAAAGGAAGTAATCCAGACCTAATATTTAAAGTTACCAATACTATTACTATGTCATGACAAAAGAAACACGAGATGACAAGTAAAACTCTTTCAGTTTCTCCAAGATTTTATCAAGCCATGGGGACTTCTGGGCCAGTATGAACTCTTAGCTCACATACTAGCCATATGCAAGTCTCAAGATCCAAAAATTATCTCTATTACATATACAAAATACTTGGCATTACAATCCACAAAAAACTTCACATATTAACACCTACAATGTACATTTGATTTTTAACTTCATTTTAGAAGTTTAACTTCAGCCTCACGCTTCGGTTAAATCTATAAGCAATCAGATCTTAGCGCTGTGAGGATTTCTGAGTCACTTGACGTGATGGTCCATCCTGTGTTCCTAAACATCAGGAAGCTCCAGTGGTTTTTTACTGTAGGCCCGAACCCATTAGTGGAATCAATTTAGCGCACCCCAACTACTTTTTCAGTAAAACAAAATAGGATTTAGAAATCAGAGGGCATCATTCACAGTAAAGTACTCTCCTTAAACTTTTGTTTCAGTAGGGGTGTGTGTGTGTGTGTATGTGTGCACGCGTGCGGATGTGCGTGTGTATGTGCATTGTAGATACTGAGTCATGCAGGCAAATATTTCTTACTGTCTTCATCAGTCCAAACTTTGGCAGTAAACCATCAAGGGACAATATTCCTAACAGCGGCAATCCCTTGCCATAGTTTGAGACCCAACAGGCCAGGGGAAGGAGTGAACTTAATACAGGGGAGATGGCCTGGTGCGGCGACTCACGCCTGTAATCTCAGCACTTTGGGAGACCGAGGTGGGAGGATCACCTGAGGTCAGGAGTTTGAGACCAGCCTGCCCAACACGGTGAAACCCTGTCTCTACTAAAAACACAAAAAGTTAGCTAGGCGTGGTGGCGCACACCTGTAATCCTAGCTACTCGGGAGGCTGAGGCAGGAGAATCACTTGAACCCTGGAGGAGGAGGTTGCAGTGAGCCAAGACCACGCCACTTCACTCCAACCTGGGTGACAAGAGCAAAACTCCATCTCAAACAAAATAAAAATAAGAAATACAAGGGAGATGAGCACATAGGGCTGGAGCTGTGGCCTTTAGGAAAGGGAAGCAGCCAGCCCACAGTGACCTGGCAGGAATGGAGCTGCCCACCCTCTTGATTCTCTCATTGGGGCCTCCCCAGTGGCCGACCCTAACTAGAAGCTAGAGGGCAAGAAAGTCCACTCAGCTCAGCCTCCTGGGTCACAGAGGGGACTAAAAAAGGGACAAGAGCGGGTCCGGAGGAGCAAAGGAAGATTTCCAGCCACTGTGACTACCAAAGTCTAAAAGCCACCCATATCAATTTACACTTTCATTAACTGAGCCTAACAACTTTTATTTCTGAGCACCAGATCGTTCCCACATCTGCCCTCTAATCCCAACCTTGAATCAAGGTTCTAATCCAATGCTGAAAAACTGGTGCAAAAGATTGGCATCTTTACCCAGGATTTCTGATTTCTCCAGGCCCTCACACTGCTCACCAACCCTTTCATCTGTTCTCAGTCTCCCACCTCTCCTATCCCTATCTATCAGGCTCTGTAGAACAAAGGACATGTCTTCGTTATCTCAGAACCCCAGGTCTGGGTGGTTAGAACATAGGCATATTCACTGAAATGTTCAAGAGACTGCTCCCTCCCCCTAGTTCCACCTAAACATCTCTTCCCACTTACAGTCAACCCCCAAGCCTAACTACTTTGCCCCCTAAACCTCAAAGCTCATTTCTGCTTCTGCTTCAATACATCTAACCTCCACTCCCACAGCAGGACCTGAGCCAGTTCTTCCACCTCCAGTCCCGGCTCCCTCTATCTCCACTCTCTAGGACAATCAATAAAAAAGGTAGGTCCAGGCCGGGCACAGTGGCTCAAGCCTGTAATCCCAGCACTTTGGGAGGCCAAGACGGGCAGATCACTAGGTCAGGAGATCGAGACCATCCTGGCTAACACGGTGAAACCCAGTCTCTGCTAAAAAATACAAAAAAACTAGCCAGGCGAGGTGGCAGGCGCTTGTAGTCCCAGCTACTCGGGAGGCTGAGGCAGGAGAATGGCATAAACCCGGGAGGCGAAGCTTGCAGTGAGCTGAGATCCAGCCACTGCACTCCAGCCTGGGCGACAGAGCCAGACTCCATCTCAAAAAACAAAAAACAAACAAACAAAAAAAAAGGTA
Organism: Papio anubis; assembly: GCF_008728515.1. Taxonomy (NCBI): domain Eukaryota; kingdom Metazoa; phylum Chordata; class Mammalia; order Primates; family Cercopithecidae; genus Papio; species Papio anubis. The sequence continues at coordinate 88,451,582 of NC_044985.1, read as the reverse complement.
GGTCTAACAATATCTCCACCCTGCCCCAAATGCTTCCTTAACTCTGGCTTTGACCCTTTCTAATTCCCTACTACCCCTCCCACAACTGTCCTGGAGAAACTTCCCACAATTCTATCCTCTTCTCCCCAACCTCCTCCTTCAAGCAAAACATACATGTTTACCTTCAAACAGCGGTAGGCTGCCCCCACCCCTCCCTCATGTCCTGCCCCATCTTCCACTCCTACTGCCCTGGCAACTGTCCATGTATCCTTCAAACCCCTGGCCAGGTACAGCTCATGGAGTGAAACCTGCTCAACTTCCTCACCTCCCTTGCCCCAAAGCTCCTTGATCATACCATGCCCTGTTTCCATGCTTCTCTATGCCTGTTAAATCTATAAGCACACTGGTGGCAGAAGCTGTATCTTATTTTACTATATAACCCCAGCAGAAAACACAATGCTGACCCAAAGTCACTGTCTAAATCCTCCTCCATGTGACCAAAGTGACTTTTAGATGATCAGATTGTTACAGGCAATCTTCACACAGGATCCCCTAATTGGAAGTCTGACTGAGACCTCACTGAGTACATGGCACATTTTATTATTATACTTTAAGTTCTAGGGTACATGTACACAACCTGCAGGCTCGTTACATAGGTATACATGTGCCATGCTAGTCTGCTGCACCCATCAACCCGTCATTTACATTAGGTATTTCTCCCAATGCTATCCCTCCCCCCAACCCCCACCCCAAAAAGGGCCCAGTGTGTGATGTTCCCCACCCTGTGTCCAAGTGTTCTCATTGTTCATTTTCCACCTATGAGTGAGAACATGCAGTGTTTGGTTTTCTGTTCTTGTGATAGTTTGCTCAGAATGATGGTTTCCAGCTTCATTCACATCCCTGCAAAGAACATGAAATCATCCTTTTTTATGGCTGCATAGTATTCCATGGTGTATATATGCTACATCTTCTTAATCCAGTCTATCACAGATGGACATTTGGGTTGGTTACAAGTCTTTGCTATTGTGAATAGTGCCACAATAAACATACGTGTGCATGTGTCTTTATAGCAGTATGATTTATAATCCTTTGGGTATATACCCAGTAATGGGATGGCTGGGTCAAATGGTATTTCTAGCTCTAGATCCTTGAGAAATTGTCACACTGTCTTCCAAAATGGTTGAACTAGCTTACATTCCCACCAACAGTGTAATAGCATTCCTATTTCTCAACATCCTCTCCAGCACCTGTTGTTTCCTGACTTTTTAATGATGCCATTCTAACTGGTGTGAGATAATATCTCACTGTGATTTTGATTTGCATTTCTCTGATGATCAGTGATGATGAGCATTTTTTCATGTGTCTGTTGGCTGCATAAATGTCTTCTTTTGAGAAATGTCTGTTCATATCCTTCACCCACTTTTTGATGGGGCTGTTTTTTTCTTGTAAATTTGTTTAAGTTCTTTGTAGATTCTGGATATTAGCCCTTTGTCAGATGGGTAGATTGCAAAAATTTTCTCCCATTCTGTAGGCTGCCTGTTCACTCTGATGGTAGTTTCTTTTGCTGTGCAGAAGCTCTTTAGTTTAATTAGATCCCATTTGTCTATTTTGGCTTTGTTGCAATTGCTTTTGGTGTTTTAGTCATGAAGTCCTTGCCCATACCTATGTCTTGAATGGTATTGTCTAGGTTTTCTTCTAGGGCTTTTATGGTTTTAGGTCTAACATTTAAGTCTCTAATCCATCTTGAATTAATTTTTGTATAAGATGTAAGGAAGGAATACAGTTTCAGCTTTCTATATATGACTAGCCAGGTTTCGCAGCACCATTTATTAAATAGGGAATCTTTTCCCCATTTCTTGTTTTTCTCAGGTTTGTCTAAGATCAGATGGTTGTAGATGTGTGGTGTTATTTCTGAGGGTTCTGTTCTGTTCCATTGGTCTATTTCTCTGTTTTGGTCCCAGTACTATGCTGTTTTGGTTACGGTAGCCTTGTAGTATAGTTTGAAGTCAGGTAGCGTGATGCCTCCAGCTTTGTTCTTTATGCTTAGGATTGACTTGGCAATGCGGGCTCTTTTTTGGCTCCTTATGAACTTTAAAGTAGTTTTTTCCAATTCTGTGAATAAAATAGTGGTAGCTTGATGGGAATGGCATTGAATCTATAAATTACCTTGGTCAGTATGGCCATTTTCACGATATTGATTCTTCCTATCCATGAGCATGGAACATTCTCCCATTTGTTTGTGTCCTCTTTTATTTTGTTGAGCAGTGGTTTGTAGTTCTCCTTGAAGAGGTACTTCACATCCCTTGTTAAGTTGGATTCCTGGGTAATGTATTCTCTTTGTAGCAATTGTGAATGGGAGTTCACTCATGATTTGACTGTTATTGGTGTATAGGAATGCTTGTGATTTTTGCACATTGATTTTGTATCCTGAGACTTTGCTGAAGTTGCTTATTAGCTTAAGGAGATTTTGGGCTGAGACAACAGGGTTTTCTAAATATACAATCATGTCATCTGTAAACAGGGACAACTCAGAGAGTTTAACATCCTCAACTTGAGGCAGCGGACAAGAGCAATGCAGGACACATTTATCTGGAAGATACTTGGCACTGCATCTGATAGAGACCAAATTGAGAGAAAACCTTTTTAACCGGCCTGTCTTGATATCCTGCAATTCCACCACATTGCAATCCAAGAAATGAGAGTTCAGCAATCAAAATGGTTCAGCCCAGCAACAGGGGGCAGGCTCAAATTTAGTAGCTCCTAACACAGAGATAACATGCCTGTCAAAAATAAATAATTCATCAAAATTGAGATAATCCAGATAATTTTAAAATCAACATGAAATTAATGAATGCTGAAAATCAAACATTTTCCAAACACAAGAGACTGCATCACAGAAATCTACATGAAGCAAAAACATTATGTTGCTTCATGGAAAATCCAGAACTACAGAGCACTCAGTCTGAAAAATCTAAGAAGCAAGTCAACCTGTCAGAATTTGAAGCTGTTATTTAAGACAATCAGTGTGACAGATATAATGGAACACTAAACTACTGCCTACAGCAAATGTGGAGATGATTAGGCATTTGAAGATAATCAAGAGAGAAGTTGCATTTAGATTTTTTTAAAATGTATATATACGGTATATAAAGACTCCAAACCTACAAACACCGTGTTGACTACAAGCTCATTCTCATTTTTATTTTAAAAATGTGGAATTTGACATAGTTTAGCAAGCATTTATAGTATCTATACTATATATCAAATATGTGCTTAAAACAGAGATAAGAAAATAAATAAGATTCTCTGTTCTTGGGATATAGAGACGATAAGGAGGAAGCAGATCCAAGAGAAATCACTTCAAAGCATCAAAAGAAATTTCTGAGTGACTGGACATGTGGTGGAATATGAGGGAGGTGTGAAGTATATCCAGGTTTCTGGATTACACAACCAAGTGAATGATGGTGCCATGTACGGAGCAACAGTCTATAAGGAATGGGGCAAGCAGATTCACAGAGAATAGAGTGGGCTTGAATTGTCTGTGGGACATCCAGTAATGAAGTCCAGAGGCAGGCAGATATTGGGTTCTGGAGCAAGTTCAGGGCTAGAAGTGTGTATTTGAGGGTAGGTGAAGCCACGCGGTGAATGAGATCCCATGGAGGAAAAGGCCAGAACCCCAGTGTACCAACATACAAGAAGATGGTAGAGAGGACATCTGTGAAGCCTAAAAGAAGACAGATGTTTAAAAATCCTGAAAATCCCCTGGGTGACAGAGCAAAACTCCATCTCAAAAAAAAAAAAAAAAAAAAATCCTGAAAAGCCCATGGGTAGAGAGTTTTAAAAGGTGAGACATCATCAAAAACAAGAAGTAGAAAGTAACCATGGACTTTAGCTACTAGATCTTGATAATTTTGTTGAAAACAGTTTTGCAGGGGAAGGTGTGAAAACCAGCATAACCAAGTGATGAGGCCTTAACAGACATACTACAAAGTTAGATCATTTATTCCCCAATTTTCTGAAAATGCTCCATTTTAAGTTTATACACATTTTAGACTCATGCAAATTAAGCAAAATGTGAGTATATTGGTAATAAAATGGAGAGCTACATTAAGACAGCATGAAAATCCCTTAGGGCAGCACCCAAGGACCATCACCATCTGGTCCAAATTAGTGTGTGCACCCACTCCTCTTCAGGCTACACTCAACTTTTCACAACTCCCTCAACCACTTTCTTCCCTCCACCTAGATGATCTTATCTCACTTTTCTCCTGGAAAATTCCTCATCATCTTTCAAAACAGCTTCAGTGTCTTCTCTTTCAAAGGTCATTATTTGTCTATATTGTATCCCTGCAAACATACCACTAAAGCAAAACTGGCTTATTCACGTATGTGCCTCATCATCCAGGAGGCCATGAAACTCATCAAAGCAGAGAGTGGCTGCTTTATCTTCACAGCTAGTAGAGCCATTCTAGCTGAGGCACCAGACATGCAAGTGAAGATGCCATCTTGAGCATCCCAGACCTAGAAAACATCACACAGAAACTTCCCCCTTGTGCTTGGTCCAAATTCCTGACCTACACAATCATGATGTTGAGTGGTATTTTCAGCTACTATATTTTGGTGATAGTTTGTAAATAAATACAAGAGATAGCTGCAACAGGTGGTAATGGATGCATGGTAAAAGAATTACTTCTTTGAAAAGAACTTACTGATACTCTACTATGACCTGGTGCTCTTCTAGGAGCTAAGGGTTCAGACATGAACAAAAGAGACAGCTATCTCTATCTACCTTTATTGAAGTTAATATTCTAGTGGTGGAGACAAGAAATACAGTTAAAGTAAGTGGTATGGTAGGAAGAATGAGGTCTGCAGATAGAACTAAATCAGGGAATGGCAATAGAAAGGGTGGTCAGAAGGTTATAATTATAAGTAGGGTGGTCAGGAAGGTTTCCTGAAGAAGAAAACAATTATTTAAGATGGAAATTATGAAAGAAGCAGATAGGTGGATAACTGAAAGAAAATATTTTAGGAAGAGAGAAAATAGCACGAAGTAAGAGTCTGTCTGGCACACTTGTATAACATGACGAGAGATCAGCATCACTGAGGCAGGAGCAGAGAAGGCTGTGTGGTAGATGATGAGGTCAGAGAAGTAAGAGATAGGGTGCTGGAGTCCCCAAGACCTTCCAGGTTCAATGATTCACCAAGATAACTCAAGGAACTCAGCATATACCATGCTCACGGATATCAAATTTTTTTAAGACAGCGTCTCACTCTCTTGCCCAGGCTAGAGTGCAGTGATGCAATCTCGGCTCACTGCAATCTCCACCTCCCAGGTTCATGCAATTCTCCTGCCTCAGCCTCCCAAGTATCTGGGATTACAGGTGTGTGCCACCACGCCCGGCTAATTTTTGTATTTTCAGTAGAGACAGGGTTTCGCCATGTTGCCCAGGCTGATCTTGAACTCCTGAGCTCAGGTGATTCACCCACCTCGGCCCCCCAAAGTGCTAGGATTACAGGTGTGAGCCACTGTGCCAGGCCCTTTGTGGATATAATTTATTAGTGAAAAGATACAAAGCCAAATCAGCAAAAGAAACTGGCATTCAGGGTGAAGTCTGGAGGAAACCAGACACAAGCTTCCAAGGGTCTTCCCTTAGTGGAGAGGACTTGCTTAATTCCTCCAGCAGTGAGTTCTTACATGTGTGAAATGTTGCCTACCAGGAACACTCATTAGTGACTCAACACTCAAGGTTTTTACTGCGGACTGATCACATAGGCACCTTCTGCTTAGCATGTACAAAAATTCCAGACTCCCAGAAAAAGACCAGGTGTTCAGCATAAGCCATATTGTTTGCAGAAACAGTTTTGCACAGTGAGCCATTCCAATAAGGGAATTGTGGTAGCCCCCCACAAATCTGACTTTCCAGATGCCACCAGCCAAGGCCTAGCTTCACAAGCAGGGCTTTCTAAGGATAGTAGTCTCAGGCCTGCTATGTTAACTTTTTTCTGCACAGATAGTCAGATCATGTAGCACTTCAAAGGCCATTTAGGAGAGATGTGAGCCATCAGAAGATCTTCAGTAGAAGAATTACATGACTTGACTAGAATTTTTAATTATCACTCTAGCTTTTGTGTTAAGGAGAGACAGTAATGTGGGAGTCTTGGGGTCAGAAATGGAGACACTAAAGTCTATCTAAAGAAAAACATAATAAAAAACAAGCTCCAGTATACCAACAGGAAAGAGACTGAAAAGTAGTCAGATTCCAAATCTAGTATGAGAGCAGAGCCAACCAGATTTGCAGACTGACTGTATGTGGATCATGAGAGAAAAACGTTGGTCAAGGGTGATGACAAGCATTTCTGGTGGGACAGTTAGAAAGATGGCCTTGCCATTTAATGACATGCTTAGATTGTAGGAGGACTTGATTTGGAGTCGGGGATTAGGAATTGATTTGGGCACATGCTATAAGTGTGAGATGCCTATCAGATGTCCAGGCAAAGGGTCAAGAAGACAGCTGTATATAGAGCTGGCAGTTCAGGGAAGACATCTGGGCTGGAGCTACCCCAGTGATATTTGGAACCATATTACTGTAAGTAGAGAGAGATGGGGAGATTTTAAGAATTGAGTCCTGGGGTACTGCAGCACTAAGAGGTGGAGGAGGAAAGAAGGAACCAGCCAAAGAGCCTGAGAATGGACAATATATAGGGAAAAAGTCAGAAGAGTGTAGGTTCCAGGAAGCATGTGCTTAAGATGTTTAGTATTTTTTAAATTTTTTTATGTCCATAAATTATTGGGGGACAGGTGGTGATTCATTACATGACTAAGTTCTTTAGTGGTGATTTGTGAGATTTTGGTGCATCCATCACCTGAGCAGTACGCACGGCACCAAATTTGTGGTCTTTTATCCCTTGTGCCCTTCCCACCCTTTCTCCCTGAGTCCCCGAAGTCCTTTGTGTCATTCTTATGCCTTTGCATACTCATGAGTGAGAACTCCCACTTATGAGTGAGAACATACAATGTTTAGGTTTCCACTCCTGAGTTACTTCACTTAGCATAATAGTCTCCAATCTCATCCAGGTTGCTGCAAATGCCATTAATTCACTCTTTTTTTATGGTTGAGGCATATTCCATTGTGTGTGTATGTATATGTATATGTGTGTGTATACTGTTTCTTTACCCACTCGTTGACTGATGGGCATTTGTGTTGGTTCCACGTTTTTGCAGTTGTAAACTGTGCTGCTAAACATGCATGTGCAAATATCTTTTTCGTACAATGACTTATTTTCCTCTTGGTAGATCCCAGTAGCAGGATTGCTGGATCAAATGGTAGTTCTTCTCTTAGTTCTTTAAGGAATCTCCACACTGTTTTCCATAGCGATTGTACTAGTTTACATTCCAACCTGCAGTGTAGAAGTGTTGTTCCCTGTTCACCACATCCACACCAACATCTATCTTTTTTAATTTTTTTGATGATGGTCATTCTTGCAAGAGTGAGGTGGTATCGCATTGTAATTTGATTTACATTTCCCTGATCATTAGTGATGTTGAGCATTTTTTCATGTTTGTTGGCCATTTCTGTATGTTCTTTTGAAAATTGTTTTGAGAATTGTCTATTCATGTCCTTAGCCTTCTTTTTGATGGGATTGTTTGGTTTTTTTCTTGCTAATTTGTTTGAATTCATTGTAGATTCTAGATATCAGTCCTTTGTCAGATGTATAGATTGCAAAGATTTTCTCCCACTCTGTGGGTTGTCTGTTTACACTGCTGACCCTTCCTTTTGGCATGGAAAAGCTCTGATTTCAAACTATACTATAGGACTGTAGTCACCAAGCAGCACGGTACTAGTATAAAAATAGGCCCATAGACCATTGGAACAGAATAGAGAACCCAGAAATAAACCCAAATACATAGAGCCAACTGATCTTCAAGAAAGCAAACAAAAACATTAATTGGGGAAAGGACACCCTATTCAACAAATGGTGCTGGGATAATTGGCAAGCCACATGTAGCAGAATGAAACTGGATCCTGATCTCTCACCTTATACAAAAATCAACTCAAAGTGGATCAAGGATTTAAATCTAAGACCTGAAACTATAAAATTCTGGAAGATAACATTGGAAAAATCCTTCTAGACACTAGCTTAGGCAAGGATTTCATGACCAAGAACCCAAAAGCCAATGCAATAAAAACAAAGATAAATAGCTGGGACTTAATTAAACTGAAGATGTTTAGTATTTCTATCAGTCGAGAAGCATCTAAATCTCACTAAAAATGACCCAGATTTTTGTTCACTGCTCCTTGTTGGCCCACTCTCCGCCCAGTACCAGAGACAGAGGATGTACATCCTCAGCCTGTTGCACCAAAGGTATAAAACTGAGGCCGACCTGGGTTTACTCTCCAACCCAGCTAGTTTTTGTGCTAGTGTCTAGGTGCAGCATTTAAGGTTTAAAGGCTCTCTCTACCACCTGTGGATACCAAAGAGTAGCTGAAGATCCCTTTCTAATGCAAAGTTCTCAACAGAACTGAGTAGCAATGTCAAGTTAAGGACTGCCTGGGATCTGGTCTTTAAGCCAGTGGTTTCCAAAAGCAGCTGACAGAACCCATCAGAAGAGCATTGGACCTGAACTGTCCATTAAGGCAAGCCATTTGTGGCGATTTACATTTAAGTAAATTAAAATTTAAAATTCAGTTCCTCAGTTGCACTAGGCACATTTCAAATACTTAACAATCACATGTGTCTAGTGGCTGCCCTATTGAAAGGTGCAAATCTAGAACATCTCTTCATCTGAGAAAGTTCTATTGCACTACATTGCTTCAGATTTTCCAAGAGAGGCCCAAAGTTCTGAATGGTTAACACACTCCTCAGATGTCTTTAACAGTACACTCAGAAAATAGTCTCAAAAAATCTGACATAACCATTTGCCCAACTTCTTCAAAGGGAATCTGTGGCACAGAACACCCTGGGAATGAATTCCTGGTTAACTAAGCCACTTGATTAAGCATAGGGCCTTAAGCTACAAATCAGGGCTGTGGCTCCCAATTGCGCACAGGGCAATTAACTCAGCTCAGATAACCGGCCAAACCCGGTTCAGCAAACCCTATGTGCATGGATTATATACACAGGGTGTGTGGGGATGTGTATGTGAGAAAGAGGAGAGAGGGGAGAGAAGGTCCAGGAGCACAAACTCAAATGCCCACAAGCAGGCCAGGCAAATAGCAACAATGCATTAAGGCCGCAAGTGAGAAAATAAGCACAGAGTAAAACAATCAAACATGACAACAATAACTTATCCTCACTGTTAGGGAAGCAATAATGGAGACTGGAGCATTAATAATTATTTCTAAAGAGAACAGAGGTGTCTCAGCTCCAACTGATGGTTGCTATGTGGGAAAGTAAAGCCCAGCATTGTCAGAGCTTCTGATTTGCTTTTCCCCCAAAGAAGATAGGAATCTGGAGTTTTGCATGAAATCTCAAAATATTTAAACGCTGACAACTAAGTCAAAATATAACACTGAGCAGACCTACGAAAATATGTCTGTGGGTCACAGCAGGCCCAAGAGCCCTCTGTTTGCAAACTTAGAAGCTGCTCATTGCAAGCTGAGTAGCAGAACCAAAACCAAGTTGGAAGCATGTGTAATGCTGATGGCGAGTCAGTTCTGTCCACATGCTGTAAAGAAGTGAGGTCTGAATAGGAAATAAAGCACTCAAGTAAGTCAGTGACCAATAAATTGAAAAGCATTTGAGGAATCCAGTCTGGGCCTAGCTTGTGTATACAAGAACCTTAAAATCTATTTAGGTAACAAGGCATCAAAGCCTGAAAAGTTTAAAAATTCAAGAGTTCTAGCCTATTCCTCCCGGCTACTCCCACACATTACCATACCAGATTCCTGTTACTACACAAACTCTCAGATTCTGATCCCACAGTTAATCAGGGAATGGAATTGTTAGTCTAATCAGACTATTCCCAGTTCTGGGAAGCTGCCTCAACTTGTAAAACAAACTTATTATTCAAAATATCTGAATACAGAAAAGATTCATCTTGAAAACACTATCAAATATAATTTTTCCTTTTTAAAAAAGAGTACTCACATATACAGTCAGATCCACAAATTGGCCTTTGTAAATTCCAGCAGGCCTGCTATCCCATGAATTCAATGCTCTTATTTCTCATTCATTCCAACCCCTGAACACACTATACGTCCTCATTACTAGACAAGTCTTTCCCTTATTCACTTCATCCTCAGTGAATACACACACACACACACACACACACACACACACACAGTCGGCCCTCCACATCCATGCATTCTGCATCTGTGGATTCAACCAACCACAGATCAAAAATATTTAGGAAAAAAACTATCTGTACTGGACAAATACAATTTTCTTGTCACTATTCCTTAAACAGTATAGTATAACAACTTTTAAATAGCTTTTACATTATATTAAGTATTATAAATAATCTAGAGATGACTTAAAATATACAGGAGGATGTGTGTAGATTACATGCAAACACTGCAGCAGTTTATATCAGGAACTTGAGCATCTGCAGATTTTGGTATCCAAGGGAAGTCCTGGAACCAATCCCCTGTGGATACTAAGGGACAATTGTCTATATAAAATGAATGTTCACTTTAAGCAATTATTTAAGCAGCTTCTATAGCAAGAATTCTCTAAGGGTAGGAGTAGAGGGTAGGAGTAGGAGTATTCCTAATGGCACTAAAAGGTCAATAAATACTCTGACAAATTCCATACTTTTATTTGTTGTTGTTTTTTTTTTTAATGAGAAAAGGCCAGAAATGTCAAAATTCAATTTGAAAAACAATGTGTAATAAATTCACTTTCTGTAAATCAGTGAAAGATGCTTAAAAGGTTTGAATCCCTGGACGGCAAGGTTTTAAGCCCTGTACTTCGTAATAATAATCCCATTAACGAATAACATGTATTGTGCTTAATAACAGGCTGGTGTATAGATATCTAAGACACAGTATCTGCCATCGAAAGAGTTTAAAATCCAATGAGTTCAGCAGCATGAAAAAATTAGAGGAGTAGATTAGTGATTCTCAACCTTGGCTGGGCATCAGAATCACCTGGAGTGCTCTTTAAAATACCTATGCCCAGGACCCACTCCTAACCCGATGAATGAGAATCTTGGAGAAAGGGACACAGGCATTTCTAATGTTTAAAATGTTAAATGTGAAAATTAGAGGTGACTGATGTTCAGCCAGGGTTGAGAGTCCCTGCAGGATACAGCTCAATTACCCATTCACCTGTGACACATAATTTTGATGATAAATTTAACTAATTACTCAATGATCCCCACCATGAGCACATAAGAAGACAATCACTTCTCCACTAACAACTTCACTAAATTGGATTTGGAGGCTGGGACACTGATAAAGTGTCAGGATTCAGAGATAAGCAATCCCACAGTTCTCACCTCTCAGTCCACCACCTTTCCAATGGAGTTCATCAAATGGCGGCAGGAACCTCAAAGGCCCAGACTTCAGAAGGTAAATAAAGCCTTCTCAAAAGCTCCCCCTGTATCTTCAGGATCGCACCAACCTCTGGCCTTATCTGATATTGATTCAGGGGGCTCCCAACATTCCACAAATACGTATTCTTTGTTCTCAACAGGCAGTGGTTACTTCTCAGATGCTGTGCATGAAATCTAGAATGGTATCCTTGGGCTTCACTTACTTTCCAAACTTTAGAAACCTCAACTTCCATCCTCAATCTTGAAACCCGTCTTTCTCCCATCTAAGTGACTCAGTGCCTCAGAAAATAATGGACTTACTTTACATTCATGTTCCCACCAAATTTGTTTCTTTATAGCACTCCCCACCTGGATGTCTAAGATCTTGCCCATTTTCCCATTTGTAGTTAGACTGAGGAATATTTTCCACAGTTGATTTGTAAATCCTACAATATTTGCCTCAGAAACTGGATTTTCTACATGTAGACCTCATAAAATATATAATTAAGAGAAACTTGTGGATGTCCCATCACTATTCAAGAAGCAAAATTGCTATTTTTAGGTTGATGTGATATGGCAGTTAGTAGATAGAAATGTCTTTTTAAAACAAGAATTAAAAATAATATGGATAAATTCCAATTCATAACAACATATATAGTACTAGGCTATGCAGTTAATGGCTGAGAGCAAACATCTAGAGACACAGTTTCTGGTTTCTACACCCAAATCTACCACTTACTTGTCATGTCTCTGTGTCTCTTTTTCCCCCAATTTGTAAAATGGGGATAATAATAGTACCTACCTCCTAAGGTCGTTGGGAGAAATAAGTCATAAGCATAAAGCTCCTAAAACAGGGCCCCTGCACAGAATAAGCACAATACATGTTATTTGTTAGTGTGATTATTATTACGAAGTGCAGGGCTTAACACCTTGCTGTCCAGGGATACAAACCTTTTAGGTGTCTTTCACTGATTCACAGAAAGTGAATTTATTACACATTGTTTTTCAAATTGAATTTTGACATTTCTGGCCTTTTCTCATTGAAAAAAATAAATAAAATCATGGAATTTGTTAGAATATTTATTGACCTTTTAGTGCCATTATGAATACCATTTAATATTAGTTAAATCTTGTTAGGATTACAATATTATTTAAAATGAAACTGTGGGAGAAGAATACTTGGGGAGGGGAAAAAATCATCACTTACTACTTCTTAAAATGAAATTTCAAAAGTGAAAAAAAGAGGAAGGATTCATACGCTGCAGGTGACCTTTAAATGTCACATTCACTAATATATAAATGTAAACAGAAAAATATAAGTCTGGTAATAATAGTAAACTGATCAATGCAACTACATTTTTCTGTGGTAAGTTACGTTTCCATTCTAGAATATCAATAGCTTTTTAACAGCTTTTAAGATCAAATTATAGTGCATTAAATATCAGCTGGTTCTCTTCATGTTATTTACAAGCTTGTAGTTTCTCTCTTACTTGGACAGCCCCCTGTACTAAACTTCCAAATATACAAGATTTGAGGGCATAAATTATTTAATAGTTAAAAGGTAACTTCAATTCTGTAAGACAATCCTTCAGTAAGATCTATTTCAATCTGTCTGGAGTAATGTTGTTACTATTAACCTTAGCTCACTTTCAAAAGTTAGTGAAATACGATTTAAAAGAAAATCGGTTACTTGTTTAAATCTCAGTTAACTCAATTACATGATTTAAACAGCAAACACTATTTTAACAATGGCAAACACACACACCCGCACACACATGCACACATTGCAGATTTTCACTTAGCTTTCTAAGCCACTTTAATATTTTCCCTCCTCTACCTCAATTCCATCAGTAAACAGTTCATCTTTAGGGGTTATATTTAATATATTAATAGACCTTTCATTGTACTCTCCTCCAGTTCTTGAGAATCCAAAGTAATATACACGTATTTATCCAGAGCTGAATTTTTTTTTCTGTATAATAATGCTTAATGGAGGCAAAGAGGGTGCAAGTATTTTCTTAAACCCCTAAGCTATATACTTGTAAGAAACAATTACTTTTATGCTTTGGATAACCGATAAGAAGTTAAAGGAAATGAAAACTTACATTTTTCCATCACTAGATTGACCAACCCACTATTTTAGTCACATGGCATGAGATCAAATATTAAGAGAACAATTGACCCCTAAAACAAGAATTTGTGACTTGCCCTGTTTGAGGAAGATTTGGGACATACAAAATGTTCCATGTGAAGATTCAAAAAATTAAAAGGTTATTCAATGCCTTCATTTAAAAGTTTCATTGAGGAAGTCCCAGAGGCCCAATGTTACCCAAATACTTGGCGTAAGTTCTACTGCCAGATATTTTCTCAACATGTATTGAACGCTTTAAAACAACTGTCAATTAATTTCTACTTGTTCCTGACTTCAGCTACAGAGCTAGGGACGTCTTTCTCATTTTAATAATCACTCAGGACCTGACAACAGCCCACACACGTAGTAAATGCTCATAGAATCTGTGACAAACTGAAAACACTCAAAATGTAGACAGGTTGGCTAAGCAAACAGCGTTCTCCCACCAGAGTTCCTGCCCAAGTTACTGAGACAGGGCAGCTCACATGGCTGAAACTCCAAAGGCCCCATCAGTTGTTAACTTCCGAGTATGTGTCACTTGCACAGTCAACTAACTCCAAGGAGCCTAAGTGAGGCGGGCCTTAATGGGTCAAAAATCACACTTAGGTGAGCAGCACTTTCTAAGACGTTCCCTCAAACAAGTTCTAAACCAGTGCTCCTCGAACTTCAGTGGGCATTCCAATCACCTGGGGGTCTCCTTAAAGAGCAGATCCTGAGTCGGTGGGTTTGGAGTAAGTCCCCGTATTGTGCAGTTCTAAGGAGCTCCCAAGAGAATCCAATGCTGCGGGTCCACCCACGACCCTCGGAGCTCAAGGCCCACAAATGCCCAAAGACACCCAGATGACTACTCTTAGCAATCGACAACAACTTCAGCTACAGGCAGTGCCCCATAATCCCCTGGGTTTTCTGCATCCCCCTGAGTGTGGCCGCCGGGTCGCACCTGGCAGGTGCCTTGACTGCAGCCGCGCCCCCCTCCTCCGCGCCGCGCTCACCTTCTCCCGGGTCTTCAGGTACCGCTGCAGCGCCTGCTGGGTGAGCTCGCCCACGCGCAGCTGGCCCTCCTTGCAGGGCACCACGATGCCCGTCCTGCCGAAGCACACGGTCACTTTCATCCTGGCCCCCGGCGACCACGCCGGGCCGGGCAGAACAGGTGTCTGACCCCGCGGGCGCAGCCCCTACTCTCGGAGGACGCCCGGGGCCCGGGGCGGGTGGGCCCGGAGACCCGGGGCGCCGCTCCCCGGAGCACCCTGAGGCCCGGGGGCTCGCAGCAGCGCCCCTTTCACCCGGGCAGGTGGCGGGAATCGGGGAGGAGCGGCCGTGGAGAGGGGTTACCTCCCAGGTGCCCGGCGGCCCGGGACGCGGCGGCTCCGCGGCCCGGCTCCTCCTCCTCCTCCTCCCGCTCCTGCTCTTACTCCTGCCTGGCCCAGGCGGCTGCTCCGCGCCCACCAAAGCGGAACTGCCGGCCCTGCCCTGTCGCTGGCCGTGGCCCTGGCCCTGGCGGTGGTGGCAGGGCCGGCCCCAGGCCCCGAGCTGGAGTGGGCGGCGGCGGCGTCGCGCGGGGCCGGAGTTGGGAGGAAACTTTTGCGCCGGCTCCCAACTCCTCCGCGGCGCCCGCGCTCTGGGCTCCGGCGGTCCCGGGGCCGGCCTGGGCCCGGCTCTTAAAGGGGCCGCGGCGCTCCCGGGCCCCGCCGCGCGCTGGGCGACGCCGTGCCCCGGCCCTGCGGGCCGGTAACTGGAGCCCAGGAGCCTCGTCTCATCACCTGGGTCTCTGCCTGGCTCTCTCCCTCTCGCACGCATGCACACGGAGCTCTGGGGAGTTGTAAGGGGATCCGAGGGCTACACACTCGGGGATTGAAACCGGATCTCAGAAAGAACACCCGAGGGAAGAGCGAGGAGACTGCAGAGCTGCACCTTTCACAGGAGGGGACTGCAGCAAGATGCAAAAGGAGCCCAGGAGCAGGTGCTTCTTGTCACGCCCGCCAAAAACACCCAAGGGGCGAGGCTGCCAGGTGCTGAGATGCAAGCGTGGCCCGAGGAGCCTAAGCGAGGCGGGCCTTAATGGATCAAAAATCACATTTAGGTGAGCAGCACTTTTTAAGACGTTCCCTCAAACAAGTTCTAAACCAGTGCTCCTCAAACTTAAGTGGGCATTCCAATAACCTGGGGAACTCGCCTTAAGCACAGCCCTTGCCGCTGCCCTCAGGAGCCCTGGGATAGCAGAGCTGAAGGGAACCTTGGAGAGAACGCGGCAATGGAACCTTTTCCTTTTACAGACCCTCGAGGACACTGAGTATTCAGCCAAAGGTCACACCCAAGACCCAGATATGATCGCGTGTGTTGACACATAGCCTTCTGGAATGCGACTACCGGTTGTGCATTTTATTAGGAAAAAAAAGTTAACACCTTTAGGCTCATGATTTGTCAGGTGTGTATCCATCACCAATTGAAATGGGAATATGTGGGGGAAACCAACAAACTACATTTGTTTCATTCTTACCTCTCATGTAAATGAGCTCCTTTGAGCTTAACAACTACCCTGTAGGTAGATATTATTCTTCGCATCTTGTGCATCAAGAATGGTGTTCAGAGAGGTCAAGAGACTGAGCAGACCATGGTGTCAGTTCTGTTGAAAAGAACTCAGGTCTTCTGAGCTCAATCTCTGGTCTCTCCCTGCAGTTTTCTTAGCCATCCAGTTCATCCAGCAAGACCCTCGGGGCTGCATCATGTGTTTCTCTGCAGAAGGATTTGCTCCTATGTGGACACACTTAAATAGAACTTGAATTGGCTAGGATGGTATGATAATGCACAGGAGATTAAATTCATCGGTTTCAAGAGGGTTTTTAAAAAAATAAATTTTAGCTCATTCATACATCCAGTAAGTATATATTGGTTGTCTTCTCTATATAGAAGGTCAGTGGCAACCAAGAGGATCATGTAAACCAAGTCCGTTGTAAATGGTTGTAAATCCAATACAAACTAATTTATATTTAAATAAACCAAGGACAGAATTGATCGCCTCATAAAATCAGAAGATCCAGAGAGCACTCCGTTGAGACAAGGTTGAAAGCAGGAACTCAAACCATGTCCTCAGGGGCCAGCTAGCTCTCTCCAGCTCTTGGCTCTATCTGTCCCTCAGTGTGGTCTCCATTCTCAGGCCAGCTCTCTTCAAAGGAGACACTTTATCCTCTTTTTAGAGATGAGGAGCTGAGGCCAAAGGAGGTTAAATGATTTGGTTGAAATCTCATTCTTAGAAAGTAGCAGAGGCTGGCTTAAAACCCAGGTCATCTGATTCCAGTCTTCATCGTAACTGCATTTCTTACATGAGAAGTACCAATGAGTAAATCAAACAAACAAATAGATACTGGTGCCATTCATTAATGTGTGGCCCTCACTTTTAATATTGGGTATTATATGGACCTATAGAATGGTATGGAGCAAAGATTTTCCACTGATGAAATAACTTTGCATGTTGCCATCCTTCCTGCTTCATGGCTTTTTGCTTTACAGTTGCTCCAGACTCATTTTCTGCTGCTTGGGTCATGAATAGCTCCCTTCTCCTCTCCACAAATTCCCTCTTAGCCCAGCTTTAGCTCCTTCCCAATATCTAGAACCCCCCACCCAAAGTCCTGGCTTTGAGAATCTCCAAGTGAACCATAAAGAACACTCTAGCTCTCCCAATTCCACTTGGGAAGTTAGAATCGGGACCTAGGGGATGCAGCAGAGGCCACGCCATTGTGAGATGAAGGAAGAGATGACTCTAGACAAGGATGTGCTCAGTGCATTGTGCAATTCTGCACACCACTGGGTGACCTTTTATAGTCCTAAGTTAGTATGAAGAGTTTAGTGTTTACATTTCGTGTTTATTAAATAGCCAGGTTTAATTTGTTATTCAGCCTCATCACAGCATATATAGAAACAATTTATCATATATTATCAAGGGATTAAAAAAAAGAACACAACTGCAACACACAGTCATTCATGCCCAGCAAATTCCTAAATCAATATTTTATGCCCCATGGGACCTCCTGGGCAGAAGACAATAAATAATTTGCCTTGATTGAGTAACACTAGAGGATCCTAAGCCTGGGTTCCATTTTCTTGTTTTGCCTGCTCGGTGGATAAATATTGCCTGTGAAGTGATATTTTTCCATTTGTTATCCAACAGCTTTGCAAGTACTGGAGTAGCCAGTAAAGAAGTGTTATACAGAGAAAGAACAATAATCCTGATCAATATTATTAAACCGCCCTGCCTTGAGGAAGTGTAACTAAAATGTCAGGTACTATCAGGTGTACATTGAATGAAGAATGATATTTTATCTATAGTTGACCGGTAATCGAGTCTCATGTCTTGTACTGTTAAACAAAATATTTTTACCTTTCAAGGAATTATTTATAGCAAGTACTATTTATCACCAAAAAAATGAATCTATTTTACTAATTACCTTACTTCTAAAGCCCTTGGAGCATTAGTATAAAAGATCGCATTCTTTGCTTCCTTCTGAAAGCAGGTGCAAGAATGATTGCATAAAAAAAGAAAGAGAAAAATGTGTATTAGTTTTCATTTTTTTTCCCGTTTATATTTAAAAGCAAATGGTCTGCGTTATTGTTTAACTGGACAAGAATGGATTCTTCTTTAGAGCTGTTTGTCTCTAAATACTACATGGCATTCATTTGTTGACATTTTTAGTTATTTATTTCTGTAGTTCTCTTGGATGCACAAATAACAATGCTCTTCATCCTAAGGGGAATATTATGGGCCACTGGCTTTTTGGAAGGTCCATCTTTTTGCCTATCCCATAAGCAAGACTCACAAGTCTTCACAAATGATACAGCTGTATCACCCCTTCTTATATTGAATTCTACTCTGTAGAAACTAATATTCTCCCTAAGTTTGTTTTCTTGAAAAGAAGCTGAATCATGAAATGAGCATCTCTTAAAAAAAATAAAATGAACAACCAAAAGCAAGGAAACTGTTCCGATGCTGTTATATTTAGTTAATTTTGATTATTAGTTAGATGTTTTCCTCATTGTGTGATCTCCTTCTCTGAAGCTCACTGGGGCCCGTTAATGGTAAGCACAGGAATAGGCCCTACTCTGGATAGGACCAGGTCCTTTCACCTTTAGGCGTCTGTAGAAGACTGTTAGGAAGAGGGCCAATAGCAGTGGTCATGGGTGCTCTCCAACAAGCTCAGCTGTCCAAAGATAGCTTTGAGGTAAGGGTGCAACCAAGAGTTCTCTTTTCAATTCTCCTTACTTTACTGAAGGCCACTTTCTGACTCTCATTTATATCCTGTTACTTGGAGAGGAAGTGAATGGGCATCCATGTAATTGACAGAAGGTAGAGAGAGATTTGGCCCTGGACGTTTCAGTGTTTAAATCAGGTATGCACCATGATAAGCTAAGTAATCTTAGGCACATGTCACTTTCCTTTTTTGTAAAATGGGATGATAACTCTATTTTAAGGTGTAACACACATAAAGCACTCAACACATAGTAGGCAAGATATATTGCCCTCCTTCAACTTTTTCTCCATTTACTAGCATTTCTAAATGTCACTTATTTTCATTGAGTCTGAAACTACTTCCAAAGTGAAACAATTCAAATGATACATAGAAACTACACATCAACTACACAACTTATGGAGACAAAGTGTAACTAACTCTGTAATGAGGGTGCCAGGATCATAGCAAAACTAAAGTTAAGATATGTATTCTAGTTCACAATCTACATATTATTTCATCTGCTGCTCAAAAAACAATCCTGAAACATTTAATCTAGTATCTGAGAATCACAGAATTACAGAGCTGAATGGGGCCTTGGAGATTACCTGATACAATATCCTCAGTTTGTAGATGAGGAACCTGAACTAGAAAAGTCAATGAAACTGGTTCAGCCAGAATCAGAACCCAGAACCTCTGGATCATAGTCCAGTGCTTTCTTCACTTCCCTGTCTGCCTGGTAATAGAATTTGTAACATTAGATATTTGACCAACATTGGTTCAAGGCTTTCTGGTTTGTTGTTGTTTTGTTGTTGTTGTTGTTTTTGAGACAGAGTCCCGCTCTGTTGCACAGGCTGGAGTGCGGTGGCGCAATCCCGGCTCACTGCAGCCTCTGCCTCCTGCGTTCAAGCAATTCTCCTGCCTCAGCCTATCAAGTAGCTGGGATTACAGGTGTGCGCCACCACATGTGGCTAATCTTTGTATTTTTAGTAGAGACAGGTTTTTGCCATGTTGACCAGGCTGGTCTTGAACTCCTGACTTCAAGTGATCCGCCTGCCTCAGCCTCCCAAAGTGCTGGGATTATAGGTGTGAACCACTGTGGCTGGCCATGGCTCATGGCTTTGAACTCTAACTGGGCTAGGAAGTGCTGGTATGGCGTTCATTCTTCTACCTATTCCTGCAGTTTCAATTTAAACTTAAGATTCTGAACACTTATTCTCCCCACAATTGTAAATATCAAAAAAGTTTGCTGAGTATTTAAATGACTATTGCAGAAAATTATAAACCACCAAAGGATTTTAAGCAGGACAATAACATGATCAGATTTGTGTTTGGTGGAATGCAGAGGACCTGGGAGATGGGCAGAAGCCCCTGCTTCGTTCATTCAATCCACCATTCATTTTCTAATGCAACAGCAGTTTTTCAACACCTAAATTTAACTGAGCACAAAGTGACTATGAAGCTTAGACTCTAGTGAGGAAGACAGATAATGAATGACTCACCAAATGGACAAAATATTTGCACATTGTTATAAAGTATAATCAAAGGTATAAATAGCAGGCTTGTGTAATAGAGAATAATTGGGTAAGGGAGAACCTATTTATATTGGATTGGTAAGAGAAAAAAAGTTACTTTGAGAAGAACTCAGAGAAAAGGTGAATAGTAAATGCAGATATCTCTGAGATAAAACTAAGAGTGATGTGTTTTGGGAATTAAGAAAAAGCCAGTTTGGTTCCTGGAGCATTAATGAGCCAAAAGACAGGCAGGAAATGAGGTAAAGAGATTGTCTACAGCAGTGGCCTCTTAGAAGACTAAGGCAACATAGATGATGAAGAAGGGAAGATTGGGGATATCTTCCCGGATTTGTGACAGATGGTGGATGGTAAGCATTGGGGAAAAATTAAGAAACACTGGTTTCTAATTTAGACAACTAGTTAAGAAGTGACATTATTGGCCGGGCACGGTGGCTCACCCCTGTAATCCTAGCACTTTGGGAGGCTGAGGTGGGTGGATCACCTGAAGTCAGGAGTTCAAGACTAGCCTGCCCAACACAGTGAAACCCCGTCTCTACTAAAAATACAAAAATTAGCCAGGCATGGTGGTGCACGCCTGTAATCTCAGCTACTCAGGAGGCTGAGGCAGGAGAATCACTTGAACCCAGGAGGCAGAGGTTGCAGTGAGCCAAGATCGTGGCAGTACACTCCAGCCTGGGCGACAAAGTGAAACTCCATTTCAAAAAGAAAAAAAAAAAGAAGAAGAAGAAAAAGTGACAGTATTAGTTAAAAGTTAAAGCTAAGGAAGTTGGAAAGTGGGGAGGCCTTTGCAGATGTTGGGGAAAAAAGAGTAAGTTCAGTTGGAACATTCTAAGTTTGATGTGCCTGCAAAGCAACCAGATAGAAATGTTTAGTCAGCTGGAAATACAAAGTTGGGAGCTCAGGAGAAAGTCTAAAGACTATATATTGAGATTCAGGGGTCATAGACTGAAGCTCAACTTGTCAGAAGAGAAGAGATCATCCAAAGAAGGAGTTTAAGATGGAAAGGCAATAGGGCTTAGACTAGAATCGTGGAAAATGCCCATATTCAAAAAAAGGGAGATTTGGAGAAGTTACATATGCTTATAATGATGAATTGTTAATGATGATAAGGTATTATTCTTATTCTCTGTAAGGTATTATCAATGTCAAAGATGTGATAAGAAAGGGTGCTGCTGCCCTAGTGAAGACACAACAGTAGAAAACAGGAAATTGAATGTTAAGAATGGAAAGCAAGAGAGTTTGACCAGAACAGATAGGTTTCATCGGAGCATAACATAGGATATAAGGCTAGAAAGATTCAGGAAGAGGAAAATTATTCCGGGACAGCTGTGAGAAATAGATTAAGGAGTTTGGATCTAAAGCACCAAAGAGATAGCCTCTAGATGCTTGAACAAAGGAGTCATATGCATAAAACAGCATTTGAGAGTCATTATTTTGACATCTTTATACATAAAGACTTTGAGTAGGAAGTGACTGAATTTAGGAAGAATCCAAAAGAAAGATGTTGGAGTAAGTCATATCAGGCTGAATTTAAGTGAAACATCACATATGTACATATTTGTAAAATATCTCCGCCTTTGCGTATGTTTGTCCAAAGTAGTAAACTGCATCATTGCTTAATATAAAGTCCTTTTAGCCTGCTATTCTATGAATGGAAAGTGGAGAAATGCCATATGATTCAGGGTCCGGTCAGGCAAACTGAAAACATACCCTATATCAAATAGAGGGAGTTGAATACGAGAAATTAATTACACTGTTGATGAAAGGGCTAGGAAGGCAAGCAAGACATGGGAAGGCAATTCAGAGATTAGCCACAGCAGGAAGCTGCTTCTTTCTCGAGGACTGGCTGCATGCAGGGAGGATGCAGAATGTTAGCAGAACTCAGAAGCTGGGCTGCCTGGCAGGAGCTAAAACCAAAGCAAGGACTGAGCTGGGAGCCTGGGGACAGAGCCTGTCCAGAGAAGACCGGCAACAATCAGGAGGAGTTGCAGCCACAGCCAGAAAACACAACCAGGGGAGAGAAGGAGAAAGAAAAGAAGATGAGAGAGAAATACCCACCCCCTGGATTCTTGTCTTCCCCCCTCCATGCTTCTAGCAGTGTGTAGTGCTAGCAGGACTGGCGGGAAGCCAGATAGCAAGGAGAAGGGCAAGGAAGTGTTTGGGAATGAACCTAATAACTTGCCCGGAAGGACTTTCCTAGTGGGCTTCTACAACAATTCATAAATAGAGATTTTAAATCTCACTAATATTTTACATTTTGGAGAAGCACTAACAGTGTTTCCAATTCAATCTGGTATATTTGCAAAATGAATTTTTTTTCCCAGACTAGGCTAAATTCATACTTTTCTCAAGAGAAAGTACTTCTACATTTTAACAGTGAAATATAAGCTCTTCCCTGATAGCCAAAATCACCATTAATTTCTATCATTATTTAAGAAATTAAAAAATTTCTACTTTTGCTCAGTTATCAACTCAAATGAATAGTTTGGTTTAGCTATGATTGCATAGTACTGTAAGCAGCAAATCCAAAAATCTTATTAATATTAAATGCTGCAGTCAAACTATAGTGCTATCTGATAATATTTCATTTATTTTATATGCTATAATTTTAGACACTAATCCATGAATTCATAATGGAAGATTTGAAAGACTATTTGATTTAGAGTTATGATTCCTCTGTATAAAATTATTTAATAAAGTCATTAATGCTTTGCTACATGTATACATGAATAAGTATAATTTTATTTCAATATCGAAAAATGATTTAATCCATATTTTCCTTCAAACATGTGCACACTTGTTAATACATATTTGTTACAACTTTTTAAATGCTCTTTTATTATATAATCAGAATATAAATAAAGAAAATAAATGGGTAATATGTGGACTTCAACATGTCTCACAAGACTTGAAAAGAGCAATTTCACAGCAAACAAAAAGAACTATCAGTTTACCACATACATAAAACTTCTGGCAAGTGATACCCACAAAATGGTGGTATTGACAATGAGTAGCATATGTTGGTCATGCCTCTACCCAATCCAATAAGTTTCATTAAGTTGCAAGTTCCTTACTCAAAGAGGCAGTGCTATATAGAAAGGACTAGGATAGCTATAGATAAGACTAAGAGTGGTCCCTGACCCAAGGACAGCCATGCATAGGCTAGCCAACCCATGATATAATCTGATATTAAAAGCAAGTAAAGTCATTGGTGATCAGCTAAGCCAGACAGATTGGCTCCTTCTAGTATGTAGGCTACAGAATAGAAGAGGATTGGCTGCTTCGTGTTGAAGGAATCAAAAAGCCAAAACCTTGAGATTTCAGTGGCTCGTGAGATGAAAGCACTTTTGGAGTTGCCTCAACTCTCCATTGACCCCAGTACCAACCTACAAATACTGTCACAATAACAGTCACCCCCAACCAATTATTTTTTGTCACGTTATTTTGAGACCAATTCTTAAAACCAAAGCAACTTATTCTAGCAAAGAACAAAAAGAACTTATAAGTAAATTCAAGAGGAGATAAATTAATAGACAATAAGTCATGGACTCAAGGCTTTTACATACATTTTTGCTGGAATGAACCCAGGGCCTATGGACAATAAACTGGATTATAACTAAAGTAATTGGGAAGTCAGTGGATACTTGAATAAATTTTCTTGAAGAAAGAAAGTTGAACATTGGCTGTTAGGAGTTGGTAAGCTATGATTGCAGGAAGCTGCAGGAAGCTATGTGATCATGCCACTGCACTTCAGCTTAGGCAACAGAGCAAGACTCTGTCTCAAAAACAAACAAACAAAAAAACAAAAACAGAAACACTTGATGAGCTAAACTAGAGTAATCGCCAGGGAAACACCCATTCAGGAATGGGAAGATCCAGCATAAGAACAGAGCCAAGGCTTGGGACTTTTCTGCATTCCAGAAGAAACAAGCAAACCGTTTTTCCTCAAATAACTGCATTTGATGGTTGCAAATATGGCCAACCATAGGCAGAAACCAGAGACAGTTAAACTTTATTCTTGAGAGGCAGATTGTTAGGAGGAACTCCCCAGAAGAGCATTTGAACCCTACTGCTGGGGCTCAGAAAACAATATCCCAAAGTATGGCACTTTGGCATGCTGAGCCCTTTGAACTAAAGGAGATTGGAAGGCCTCAGAAGCAGTTTCAGAGTCAAAGTCTCTCTCTCTGATCTTCTGCTACCCTCCTATCTCCTGCCCACCACCCCCATTTCTCCTCCAAAGCAAGCCATAGAAACCAGAATTCCTCTTCCTCATGGTGGGTCATAGAAAATAGAACCTATCTAAAGTCATAATACCTAGAAATATGACTTTAGCCTTCCCCTTACTCCAACCTTTCTGTGTAGGAACCGACCATAAAGAAGTTCTTTGACCTACCTTATCTGGTAGTAGAGCATAAGACTCTTGTTCCAGAGGAGTTCTGCCTGATAGCTACAAGGAAGGAACTCTACAGAGAGGCCAAGAAGAATCTGGACAGGCCTTGCTAGGTCCCTGCCTCCCTAGTCTATTACCATTATTTAATCCCATGTTTGTCCAATCACAGCTCTACATGGCTGTCTGCCTGTTCTTCATCAAATTCAGGCATAAAAAATGTACAATTTTCCCTCGGTGTTTGAGTCTTCATGTCTGAAGTCTCCTGTGTCACATAACACTTTGATTAAGTAAATTTGCTATGCTTTTCTCTTGTTAATCTGTCTTTTACTATAGGCGTATAGGCCATGATCCTGATGACAGGTGAGGAAGGGCCTTATACCTTTTCCACCCCTACCTTACTATAGTATAATGTGTGCTATGGTGAATCACACAGACCCACTCCCCCTTCAGGACTGAGAGCTCATCCAGTGATGCTGGTATTGTTGGCAGCTGAGGATCTCATCTGAGCCGCTGTCCAGGAATTACCCTCAATGGAACAGAGCCTCAATGCTCAAGATTGGGCCTCATTCATAGGGTAGCCCACATGCCCACATCCAATGAGTCGTCTATGTGTGTGAGAGAAGGAATAAAGGCCCAGACCCCTTGCTTGAAGGCTAATCAACTCTGAATGTCCATTATAGTTATGGTAAACCTTTGTTGCAAAAGTGTCCCTGCCTAACTCCTTTCTCTGCGTAACCCTACTTCACTTCCACACAAGAATTGATTTTGACCACATTCACCAATAAATTTACACATGTGAATCTCCATCTCACAGTCTGTTCTGCAGATAATCCAACCTAAGAAATAAGGTAATAAAAGAACTGTTAAAAATTCACAGACACAATGCTTTACATGGAAATGAGGGCTTAGGTAATGAGTGATTAACAAACCTAAAGATAATATGAATGCTTGAATAAATGAAGGAATGTATTGTAAATGACTCCAGTTATTTTCAGAAAAATACCCAAAAGGGTGAATTAGCAGAAAATGGAACCAAAGAAATAGCTGATAATAGCTTAGTGATAGTGGCTCATATGGGTCTGCTACAATGACCAAAACGTCTATTGAAGCCAGTGAGCAGGATTCCTGAAAGCACAGGAGAGTTAACAAGAACTTTCAGCATCTAGAGAAGGAAGCTGTATTAGTCCATTCTTGTGCTGCTGTGAAGAACTACCTGGGAGTGGGTAATTTACAAAGAAAAGAGGTTTAAAATTGACTCACAGTTCTGCAGGGTTGGGGAGGCCTCAGGAAACTTACAATCATGGTGGAAGGCACCTCTTCACAGAGTGGCAGGAGAGAGAATGAGTGCAAACAGGGAAAATGGCAGACACTTATAAAACCATCAGACCTTATGAGAACTCACTATCACAAGAACAGCAAGGGGTAAACCACCCCCATATTTCAATTACCTCCTGCCGGGTCCCTCCCGTGACACCTGTAGATTATGGAGATTACAGTTCAAGATGAGATTTGGGTGGGGACACAGTGAAACCATATCAGAAGCCATTGCAAGAAAGGCACACCCCCTCATGTCTTATATTCTAGCTAAAAGAAAATCATTTTAATTTTGCATTCTACTTGACAGTACATTCATATTTTTTATTAAAATATGTTTTAGATTAATTTTCATTAAGAAAAAGTGTTTTCTTACCATCTCTTTGGCTAAAAAATGGAGTGTTAATCCACTGGATCCTTCAGCTTTATCCAGGCAATTTCTCTTCACTGCCTAAGATTTATTTTTTTATTTTTATTTTTATTTGTTATACTTTAAGTTCTAGGGTACATGTGCACAACATGCAGTTTTGTTACATGTGTATACATGTGCCATGTTGGTGTGCTGCACCCATTAACTCGTCATTTACATTAGGTATATCTCCTAATGCTATCCCACCCCCCTTCCCCCACCCCACGACAGGCCCCGGTGTGTGGTGTTCCCCACCCTGTGTCCAAATGTTCTCACTGTTCAAGTCCCACCTATGAGTGAGAACATGTGGTGTTTGGTTTTCTGTCCTTGCAATAGTTTGCTTAGAATGATGGTTTCCAGCTTCATCCCTGTCTGTACAAAGGACATGAACTCATCTTTTTTTTTATGGCTGCATAGTATTCCATGGTGTATATGTGCCAAATTTTCTTAATCCAGTCTGTCATTGATGGACATTTGGATTGGTTCCAAGTCTTTGCTATTGTGAATAGTGTCTCAATAAACATATGTGTCCATGTGTCTTTATAGCAGCATGATTTATAATCCTTTGGGTATATACCCAGTAATGAAATGGCTGAGTCAAATGATATTTCTAGTTTTAGATCCTTGAGGAATTGGCACACTGTCTTCCACAATGGTTGAACTAGTTTACAGTCCCACCAACAGTGTAAAAGTGTTCCTGTTTCTCCACATCCTCTCCAGCACCTGTTGCTTCCTGAGTTTTTAATGATTCCTGACTTAACAATGATGTGGAGTTTACAGAGGCAGGCAGACCTCCTTGAGCAGGCCTCCTTGAGCTGCAGTAGGCTCCACTCAGTTCCAGCTTCCTGGCCGCAGCTTTGTTTACCTACTCTAGCCTCAGCAATGGCGGGTGCCCCTCCCCCAGCCTCGCTGCCTCCTTGCAGTTCCATCTCAGACTGCTGTGTTAGCAGTGAGTGAGGCTCCATAGGTGTGGGACCCTCCAAGCCAGGCGCAGGATATAATCTCCTGTTGTGCTGTTTGCTAAGACCGTTGGAAAAGCGCAGTATTAGGGTGGGAGTGACCCGATTTTCCAGGTGTGTGTCTGTTACTGCTTCCCTTGGCTAGGGAAGGGAATTTCCGACCCCTTGCACTTTCCCGGTGAGGCGATGCCTCACCCTGCTTCGGCTCATGGTCCATGGGCTGCACCCACTGTCCTGCAGCCACTGTCTGACAAGCCCCAGTGAGATGGACCCGGTACCTCAGTCGGAAATGCAGAAATCACCCGTCTTCTGCATCGCTCACACTGGGAGCTGTAGCCTGGAGCTGTTCCTATTTGGCCATCTTGGAAACTTCTCTGCCTAAGGTTTATAATTGTTATTACAAATTGAGAAGTTAGTCATCTAAATATGTATATACAAATGGCAATTGTTTATATTTTTATAACTTTATGAGTAAAGAGCTGAGTGTGGTGGCTTATGCCTATAATCCTAGCATTTTGGGAAGCTGAGGTGGGAGGATCACTTGATCCCAGGAGTTCAAAACCAACCTGGGCAACATAGGGAGACCTCGTCTCTACAAAGAATAAAAAAATTAGCCACATGTGGTGACTCACGCCTGTGGTCTCAGCTACTCGGGAGGCTGAGGTGTGTTGAGCCCGGGAAATTGAGGTTGCAGTAAGCTATGATGGCAACATGGCAACAGTGTACTCCAGCCTCGACAGAACAAGGCTCCCCTGTCAAAAAAACAAAACCAAACAAACCTTTATGAGCTAAACCAGAGTAATCACCAAGGAAACACCCATTCAGTTGATTCAGCTGTTCAGCAAATATTTATGTAGTGACTACTATGTGTCAGGTTCTGTTTTAGGTATACAGTGGTAAACAAGAGAAGCAATACCTCTGCTCTCCTGGAAGCTACATCCAGGACTGAGATTTCCAGAATGTGGCCACAAGGGGCTTTAGTATGAATTTTTATACTACTGTTGGTGAACATTTCAATAGTCTTTCTCCTGTAAGGTTCTATTTTCTATGACCCACCATGGGGAAGAGGAATCTGACTTTGTGATGATCAGTAACCATTTTTGAACCACTCGTCAGTTTCAAGTATGCCCTGCAGAATTACTCAAAGGATATTTTAAGTGATAAAAAATTGCTGAGAGTGTTGCTCATTTATTTCTAACTCTATAATTTTCATCAAATTTACAAACTAAGAGTGGTTATCCACAGAATCAATTCTCATTACCCAACTCTCAAACTTCATTTTTGATATAGCCATTTTGCCATATACAATGAAAGCTTCCACAGTTTTGCCTTGAAGGTACTGATTGTGAATAAGAGCTCTAAAGCAAAATAAATCTCTACTTACCTCACCACAATTTTAAACTCTCCTTAAGTTATAGTTAAGATAAATAATGAATTCATTCTTCTAAGGTTTTTGCCTCTAGTTCTGATATCATTTTTATATTTTTTCCTCCATAAGGTAAAATAATTCAACTTTGAGAAAAATGTATCCTTTACCTTTTCCTATCTAAATCAATGTGCATCTGTGTAGTTGACTACGTTTTCAAAATTACTTCTCATTTTATTACAAATGACCTCACCTAAAACATTGGCTTTTAGTTTTAATGTTTGTGTCAGTCAGGTTTCTAGAAAGAATCAGATGGCATACTTTAACCAGGTGAAGTGATAAAACTTTACTACAGGAACCACTTCCTGGTGTGGGCAGCTTTAGGCAACCCCACAATGGCAGGTGCAGTTAGAGCTAGCCAGATGGGGAGACGTTACATCCGTACTCAGAGTGATGTAGAAAGGACCACCTGACGTATCATGAACATTAGCCCAGCAGAGATGCAGCCAATCCATAGCAACATGGCGGAAAGAGAGCTGGGAGAATAAATATACCAATCTCATATCTTTCCACATCTGTCTCCTACAGGTACATTTCACTGGTCAAGCCCACTCGGAGGCAGAAGGCAGGAAGTCTTATGAAACTCCTGTAGCTTAGAGTTTGTGTGGAAAAGGGTAGAGGGTGGATCTGGAGGGATGTAGGGAATGTGTCTAGCACACTGTTGTTTTAATTTTTTTCTGAAATAATGTATTCTTTTCCCCATCCTATTGAGCATTACACAAAAAAAGCAAGAGTCAGACTGTGAAGTGAAGTGTTCACTATGAAGGATGCACCTTCAAGTGGGCAATGGCGTGGATTGTGACTGTCCCCTCTGGCCATTTTGCCATCCTAGATTTGGCTCCATTCATCAAGCTTACTTGAGGAACAAAGGTTTCTAAAGTCTCTTTGGTGTGGCTTGATCCCTCAATACACATGACTCTCACTAGTTAACAAAGCCCTTCATTACTTTTGAGCCAGATAGACCTTTACTAGACTATTAGGAATTGCTAGAGCTAGGCGTGGTAGCTCATGCCTGTAATCCCAGCACTTTGGGAGACTAGGGCGGGTGGATCACCTGAGGTCAGGAGTTCGAGACCAGCCCGGCCAACATGATGAAACCCCATCTCTACTAAAAATACAAAAATCAGCCAGGTGCAGTGGCGGGCACCTGTAATCCCAGCTACTTGGAGGCTGAGGCAGGAGAATCTCCTGAACCCAGGAGGCAGAGGTTGCGGTGAGCCGAAATTGCACCATTGCACTCCAGCCTGGGTGACAGAGTGAGACTCCATCTCAAAAAAAAAAAAAAAGGACTTACTAAGAGTGTTTGAAAACTTACCTATTCTCTTAAAGTCTATTTTTGTTGTGCAGAATAACCAAACTTTCATGCAAAATATCTATTGATATCATCATTAAAATAAGAATGCTGACCAGAAAGGACTATTATCATGCTCAATTTGGCATTTTTCATTTTTCCTAAGCATGGCTATAATATTTATATTCATATTATTATTAAAATATTATAATTATCTATTTAAAAGATTAAAATCAGGTGATAGACTTATGTCATAGAATAGGATATAGAAACAGTCTCAGGCGTATGCACCATTTACCAATGACATCAGTTTACAAACAGGTAGTTGGAGAATCTGCTTTCTGAGTTTATGTTTGCAGGTCCAAACTGGTGGTGAGTAACACTGGAGAAAAGATGTGAAAACTCAAGTCCTGTTTTCACATTTCTTTCCCTAATGTTTTTTCAGTCGTCTTAAAACAGTCATATCAACATATTAACCCATTTTAAAAAGTGCCACTTTTCAAGATTATTCAAGAGTACAAGTAATGCTGCTTCTGCCTGTATTTTGTGCAGTACAGAAGAGCCCCAGAGTTTTATTATCATCTCATCCTGTCACTAGCATCCCCAGGAAAGCTTCTTTAATTCCTGTACACTTGATCTCAGGGACCTTTGAACAAAATAATCGGAATAAAATAATACACCAAAGGTCTAAATGCTGTTGTCATTCCCAAATGGGAGACCCTCTTGACAACTGTTGACTGAGAATTTTCCCCAAATGTTACAAAGAAAAATGAAAACTTCAGCTTTAGAACTAAGCAGTTCAATCCAAAAAGGGGAGTCAAGAGTCCGTAAAAGCAAGCCCAGAATCAGAATCCTAACCCAGGAAGGGTTGGCTAACGAGCTTCCAGATTCAGTTCCAATCAAGAGATCAGAGAGGAGCTGCAGTCAAAGCCTGACAATTAGCATGCTTGAAGCTGTGGCAAAGACAATAACATTAGCACAGCTAAGAGAAGAAAGGGTTAACAGAAATCTCTGAGTGGTAGAGTGAGGGAAAAGAGGATGGGACCAAGAAGTTAGCCTGTCTAGTCCCTAGGAGGTGTCCTCACCAGAAGACTTCATCATCTTGCTGGCTGATGCTCTCCTCGGTGGGGGAAGAATATGTTTCAAGCACTCTTAGCTGAAGAACCCTTCATTAAGAAGACCTAATTCCTCTTTGTTTGTACTTAATATTCACCAAGTAATCTTGACTGTAGGTTACGTTTCCATCTGTTTGCCTCAGGGAGAAAATGTGTGATCCAAATACTACTTTATGAATATCTTATCTAAGTACCACCTTGAAGACTGGCACAGGCTACTGAGCAGGATGTCTGGGTCCCGAGCTGGGCTCTGCCACCTACTACCTGTGGGATTTTGGACAAGTGACTCACCCTTTCTGTGTCTTAGGTTCCTCGTCTTAATGGGAATTCATAACAGATCCTACATACCTTTCAGGATTTTTATGAGAATTGACATGAGACAAAAGACTTTTCAACAGTGCTTTCTGATTTAGACTTCACTTTTAGTAAATCTAGTTGGCTTGAGCCAATTTCTCAGACTTCCCTATTTGTGGGTACTGAAGAGCGTTTATGCTCAGATGTATGGGCTAAGAACTGCCCTCTGACTTCCTAACTGACAGAATCCCTGGAAAGCACCTTTGGACAATACTATCATTCTTTTTTGTGGGGGGATGGGGAGAAGAAGAGAATGGTAAGGTAAATTCCTACAACCTCGTGGGCAAGGAAAACACTGCTCCACACCTTGAGTCAGGGACAATAAGGGAGTTGAATCTAGCTATGGGACAGCTTCCTAATCTTTTGCCTTTTGTCCCTGACATTCACTTTGGTAGGAAATATCCAAACTCCTTGAAAAAAATATGCTGTGCATATGTAAGGTTTTACTGCTCCAATCACTCTGCCAAGGTCTCACACTCCCAAGGCCAAAGTGCAGCCTTTGAAGAAGTCCATTTGCAGAGGTGTGTCTACCATCTGGCCTAACCCGCCCAGAGGAAGGGAAACTGAAAACTAGTCTGATTCAGAAAGTAAAAGTGCTCCTGGCTCAGATTGAGGGATAGGTATCTGGTCAGTACAGCAGAAGGCATCCAATTTTGAACAGGGGCAACAAGCAGAGGCTGGGGACTACACCTAAAGCAGAGTTACCCAACCCTAGAGACATGGCAAGACACTCTGCAGTGTTGTCCAAA
Organism: Papio anubis; assembly: GCF_008728515.1. Taxonomy (NCBI): domain Eukaryota; kingdom Metazoa; phylum Chordata; class Mammalia; order Primates; family Cercopithecidae; genus Papio; species Papio anubis. The sequence goes on along the minus strand of NC_044985.1, from coordinate 88,419,235 downwards.
GCTAGTAATGAAACAATTCTTTAACATGTATGGCACCGCACCCATGAATGCACCTCCACATCTGTGAGCCCAACAAAAAACTCCTCTGAACTGACAGGGTCAGCCCACTCTCCACATTTCCCACTGGAAGTTGCAAAACTACTAACAACGTTTATATTTGGGATACTGTAAACTCAACTTCTTCCATAATGCTCTGGCTACCCCACCTGAACTCTGACTTTGGGGTAACATCATCACCTTTCCTGAAAATGTCTCTGACCAAATCACTTTTTCCAGACCCAGCTCTGTTTCCCATATAATAATCCTGCCATTGTGCAACTACCTCTGCTCTTTGAACACGAACCATCTGCTGATGCCACTGTGTCAACTTTCGTGCAGCTGTTGCATGCTCACCTCGAACATCGTACTAGTCCGGGACCTGGCAGGAAACAGATGGTTCACTAAAAGGGTTAATTGAAAAGAGTTTAATGTGGTGACAATTTGCAGGTGTGGGCAGGATGAAGGGAGCCAACAAGGGAGAATGTGCAGAGATGAGTGAGCAAGAAGCTGAATGCCCGGAGGCCTGAGAAGGCAAGAGGACAGGGCGGATACCAGATCCTGGAGATAGGCACAGCTGTGGGATGGCACTGCCCCACAGAATCTGCGACCACAGGTTAAGTGGCACAGTCACCACCCAGTGCACCAGGCTCCGGAGACACGAAATGTGCCAGATAACTGGGAGAACAGATAGCCCAGCTTTCTCTTCTCTTATTCTCCATTTTTCTGTCGGAGTCTTTTAATTGGCTGAATCTAACTTGAATCCATAGCTCTATCCTGTAAACAAAGCTAGCCCTCTCTAGATCTGCAGGCAGTGTGTGCACATAGCATTGCAGTTAAGAGCATGAGAAGGCCAGCTGACATTACCTGAGTTTGAATCCAAGCTCTACCATTTACTAGTTGTGTGACCTCAGAGCAGTTATTTAAGTCCTTAGGCTTTAATTTCCTTGTGTATGAGTGGAGCTAATATTAGCACCCATGCTGCTGTAACAAATGACCACATATTTAGTAGCTTAAAACAATACACATGTATTATTTTACAGTCTGAAGCTCAGAAGTCTGAAAGGGTTCTTACAGGGCTGATTTCAAGGTATTCCTTCTGAAGGCACTAGAGAAAAATCTCTTCCTTGCCTTTTACAGCTTCTAGAGGCTGCCCACATTCCTTGACTCATGACCCCATCATTCCACCCTCTGCTTCTATCTTCACATCTCCTTCTCTGACCCCCCTGCCTCCCTCTTATAAGGCCATTTGGACTACATTGGGCCTACCCAAATAATCCAGGATAATCTTCTCATCTCAAAATCCTTCACTTAATCTCATGTGCGAAATCCTTCGCCCACAAAATCACATGTGCAAAGTCCTTTTTGCCATGTAAGGTAATATATTCACAGGTTCTGGGGATAAGGACCTGGTCATCTTTAGGAGACCATTATTTTGCTTACCACACCACCTCACAAGACGGCTATGACAACATAAAAGATAATTATCTGTGAAAACTGCCTAACTCGATGCCTGACATATATGAAATAGGCAATAAACGTTGGCTATAATTTTTACGAACCCTTTCCCTTCCTCCCTTCCTATTCTTCGTGCTGATGATTCTTAATTTGTTTATTTTATTCAGTTTCCTTCACTTTCTCCCTTTCTGGGGAGAAATTTTACAAAGGACAAAAATCTGGTATAGGGGTAATATAGATTAGAAGTGTGTCCCTTCCAAATCTCATGTTGAAGTGTAATCCCCAATGTTAGAGGTGAGGTCTGGTGGGAAGTGTTTGGGGGTAGACCCTTCATGAGTGACTTGGTGCTGTCCTCACGAGAATGAATGTGTTGTTGTTCTGAGTTAATGCAAAATCTGGTTGTAAAAGAGGGTGGCATCTCTCCCTTCTCTTGCTTCCTCACTGGCCATGTGACACCCCCACTCCCACTTCACCTTCTTCCATGAGTAAAAGCTCCCTGAGGACTCACCAGAAGCAAAGCAGATGCCAGTGCCATGCTTCCTGTACAGCCTGAAGAACCATGAGCCAATTAAACCTATTTTCTTTATAAATTACTTAGTCTTGGCTATTTCTTTACAGCAACAGAACAATAGGCTAACACAAGGGAGAATTAATGAGTTCTGTTTTGAATGTGTTGAATCTGAAGTGCTTGTAGGGCAAATAGATGAAAATGGTTAGTAGGCAATTGGGAAAATGGCTCAGAGGAGATATTGGGGCTGAATCTAGGTTTTAGAATCATGGATATGATTCAATTCACAGGATTCAATGTCACTGATGAGACAGTATGTAAAACAAGAAAGACTGAAGAGGACCCCTGGGGAGCAACACCATTTAAAGGGAAGGAGAAGACTCTCCAAGGAGACTATGAGTAAATGGATAGAGAGGTTCAAGAAGACCAAGAAGTGACAGATACTTCTAAGGCTAATGTGAGAGAGGATTCCAATGAGTATGGTCACAAAAGTCTCACAGGGATGAGAAAGATGAGGACTAAATGTGGCATGTAAGTTGGAAGTAGTCGTTTTTGGTAGAGTTTCAGTTGAGTAGTGAATGCATAAACCAGATTTTAGTTGTCATGTTTGCTGCATGTTTCAATGAATTGCTGGAGTGAATGACTGGTGAGGAACAAAGAAAGTAAAGCTTTATAAAATGGGCTGTTGGCCAGGTGTGGTGGCTCATACCTGTAATCCCAGCACTTTGGGAGGCTGAGGCAGGCAGATCATCTGAGGTCAGCAGTTTAAGACCAGCCTGGTCAACATGGTGAAGCCCCATCTCTACTAAAAATAGAAAAATTACCTGGGTGTGGTGTTACACTCCTGTAATCCCAACTACTTTGGAAGCAGAGGCAGGAGAATAGCTTGAACCTGGATGGCAGAGATTGCAGTGAGCCGAGATCATGCCACTGCACTCCAGCCTGGGAGACAGAGTGAGACTCTGTCTCAAACAAACAAACTAACTAACAAAACAAAACAAAAACAAACAAAAAAAGGCTGTTACAGAAAGAAAAGGATGTGGTGGCAACTTAAGTGGTCATAGACAGGGGAATATTTGTTTTAGGGTGAAGTAGACTTGGCCATATTTATAGCCCTGGGGAGGAAGCCAGTAGAAAAGTAGATATTATCGATACAAGCTAGGGGTGTAATTCATGGAGCAAGTCTTAGAGGAGGTTAGATTAAGCAAACAGTGGAAAGAGATAAGGATGGCTAAAATGATGGGTAAGTTTGAATAGGAAAAGGAAGGCTTTTAGGGAAGTTCTGCCTGATTGCCTTTTTTCTGTGAGGTTGGAGGTAAGGTGGTCTGTTGAGAATGAGAGTGGCAGCATGAAGGGTACATGGCTTTGAGTTTCAAAGAGCTATTGCTGTGAATTAAAAGGTGAACCAGCTGGGTCACCTGAAGGTTGCTAAGCATGACTATGAACTCAATGGAGTTCAAGAACCATGCATTTCCAATACAGTCCATCAGTATGGTTATATAGTTTTCTCTAACAGTAATCTGAGGATTAACATGGTGCATGGAATAGAGGGTGAGGAGGACCAGAAGAGTATGACTGACATGATTAACAATAGGAGTTACTTCACCATCAACATGCATTGGCCTGCCCATACCATTTCTGAGTTTCCTAGGTGCCTGTAACCTTCAACTTAACTTGACCTCAGGCACCTACTCATTCATCCATACACTAGACCACGTCTTTTAAAACTGCTCCCTCTCAAAGCTTTTGGTTTCTGAAATTGTCCTCTAACCAGATTCATACACTTCTTACCACTTCTACCCCTTCTTTCCATTAAGATTTCCTCTTTGCCTTCACCTTGACCTTCAGACTCTTAACCTGGATTCTCTCACACCTTTATTTTCTTTTGAATTAATTTACTTTCCTGGCCAGTCTATACTCTGCATTTAGCCTTTGCATACTTTTACTTTCATGTTTACGTAAACACCAAGCAGAAATTGCCATTCTTTTTCTTTACTGCGTCTCCGTCATAAAGAAACTTACAGTTTGAGAATGAATGTTGAACTTGCAGCTGTTAGGACAGGTGCAGATTCTATTTGAAATAATTCTGGTCCTGAAGACTAGTTAAATTGTGAGGCAATTCCCAGAGTCTCAGTCTGTTCTTGAGTGGGACCAGCTTGGGATGGTCTTGGAGTCAGTAGGTGGAATTAAAGTCTTGGTTCTGATTAAGGGTGTACCCGGCTGGGCATGGTGGCTCACGCCCGTAATCCCAGAACTTTGAGAGGCTGAGGTGGGCAGATCACGAGGTCAGGAGATTGAGACTATCCTGGCTAACACAGTGAAACCCCATCTCTACTAAAAACTCAAAAAATTAGCCAGGCATGGTGGCGGGCGCCTGTAGTCCCAGCTACTCGGGAGGCTGAGGCAGGAGAAAGGCGTGAACCCGGGAGGCGGAGCTTGCAGTGAGCCGAGATTTTGACACTGCACTCCAGCCTGGTTGACAGAGTGAGACTCCATCTCAAACAAACAAAACAAAAACAAAAACAAAAACAAAAACAGTGCACCCCACTCATCCCCAGCCTTAGACTTCCAGCAGCTCGCTTCTCTTCCTCTGAATTTTATTCATTTATCTTCTCCATTGGGAAAGCCAAGTCACTTTCTAGTGGCTGAAAGGCCAGGTATTATTTCACTGGAACTCAGTACTAACTCAACTTGTGAGAATAAGATTTATTTTGCACCCTGAGCCACTACCAGGTATGAGCTCACAGTGAGTGCTAATCTGAAAAAGAGAACTTGACAAATTCTTGACATTCATTTGCAAAACTCATTCAACCTAATCCCACTTATCATTCTCATATACTTTATTTTCTATGATAGAAAATGTTAGCTCTTATGTTAATGGTAATTTGGAGGATTCTTAAGATAAAAGGAGCCTGGCCTTTCATAATTCACATAGAGAAGAAGGATCACGGAAAGCTAGACAAACATGACCTTGTAGAAGTTACCACATCTCTCTGGCCCCAGTTCCTACCTCTCTTTGGCCCCAATAAAATGGGGATAAACATACCTACTGCATATAATTCTTCTTAGGATTATAGAAAATTATGTTGTAAACTACCAAGAATGGTCCCTAGTGGTACGTCTACGAGATTGTCTCTTGCCAACTTATCACCACACCCTTCCCAGTCCTGAAACTACATATCCCAGAGTCCATGTCCCAGCACAGTTCTGAGTTACAGTTTGTCCACAAGCATTAAACATAGCAGCTTCCTTTATGTGGCCCTTTGCAGATTCCTTCAAGATCCTGCATTGCAGTCTCAGTTTATGCTTCTACTTCAATGACTAGATACTCACAGCTTCTAGACTCTTTTATGAGTTCTGGTTATGCCACCCATGCTAGTGCTTCTGGGAAGTGCCTTGTGACTGTTGTTCTATGTAATGGTTAATTTTATATGTCAACTTGTCTGGCTTAAGGGATGCACAGATAGCTGGTAAAGCATTATTTCTGGGTGTATCTGTGAGAGTGTTTCTGGAAGAGATTACAAATTGAATCAGTAGACTAAGAAGATGCATCCTTACCAATGTGGGTAGGCGTCATTGAGAGCCCCAATAGAACAGAAAGGTGAAGGAAGGACAAATTATCTCTCTCTTGTTGAGTGGGACATCCATCTTGCCCTAGTTCTCAGACCTTCGGACTTCAGTATTTAGACCAGCAGTCTTCCTGGTTCTCAGGCCTTTAACCTCAGAGTGTGAGTTACATCTTCAGCTGCCCTGGTTCATAGGCCTTTAGAATTAGACTGAATTATACCATTAGTTTCCCAGTTCTCCAGTTTGCAGACAGCAGAATATGGAACCTCTCAGTGTCTACAATTGCTTGAGCTAATTCCCATAATAAATCTCCTCTTGCATATCTATATATATTCTACTGTTTCTGTTTATCTGGAGAACCCTGTCTAACATATCCTAGTTCTCCAGTTGCAGGGTTCCAGCCCCTCTTTCCCCAGCTTGAGACAGCTGTGTTTTTTTAACCAATCCTAGGTTGGTATCCTATCAGAATATTTCTATGAAAGTCATTTCTATAATTGTGCAATTCTAGGGTTGAAAATAATCTCACTGAAGCATTTACTTTTTGCTTTTTTAAAAAAAGTTATTTTGGCTCTATTTCTATATAATGCTCGAAACTTCTTTACTAATTTTTACAGGCAGATTTTTATGCTCTGTCAAAATGAGAGTTTTATATTTGCGTATCCATTTCTGAAAAACCTCAAGCATCTAATAACTATTTTTAAAACTGGACTTTATTGGTATTTTATGGGCCTCTTCAATTAATCTGACAAACTGAAATTTACCACTGCTGTCATTGCTAGTCTGTGTTATTATCCCAATCCATTCCTCCCTTTATGATTTACTGAGAATGAATCTCCTGTTAAGAGGTTAACAGTTAGTTTTTCTACTTCTCCACAAATTACGCTGCTGCATACATACGTTAAAGCTATAATTCATAAATGAGAGTTAATGATATGTATTTTCTAATCTTGTGAGTAATTTTTAAGATTGATTTTGTTGAACAGTGTGAATAAGCTGTTTTTAGAAATGTGCAGTCTTGTCCAAAGTCCCTACTGGAGAGTCAAAAAAAACTAGGGTCTCAGAAGCTGGGTATGGGTGGTGGTGGGCGCAGGAATAGACAGGAGTAAAAGAGAGCTGATGGCTGATTTCTAGGTTGAGGTGGAAAGCAAGTCAGAAAACTAAGGCTTCAAGGATGGAAGAAGAACCAAGTGACAATGGCTAATGGCGGTTGAGCTCTTATGTCTCAGTCCTTGTTCTAAGTGCTCTTCCCATAGTATTAGCTTAATTCTCAATCCACAACCCTAGAAAGTACTTATTATTACTAAACCCACATATCAGTCAGGGTGAGATATCAGAGAGTAGCAAAAGGGTGGGCTGCCTGAGGACTGAAAGGGCAAGGGTAGGAACGACGTTACCGGGGCCCAGTGATCGCTACCACTATGGAGAAAGCCACTGCCAGAGCTGATCTTGGAGGGTTGTGGCCAGGGGCAGATCTGCAGTGTTGAGAGGCAAGGAGAAGATTAAGAAATACTCCAACCTTTCTCTCCTTTGCAACATGACCTGCCATTGGCTAAACCCAAGCAAGTCTCACTGAGGCTAACTGCATGGCTTTGTTTTGGGGGGTGGGGGCCAAGTAGAGAATAACAAACACTACTTTCCATTTTAGAAATGCGGAAGTCAAGGCTCAAAGAGGTCAAATACTTTCTCAAGTTTACGCAGCTAGAAAATGGTGGGGCCAAGATTCATACCTTCATACCTACTTAATCTGAAAGCACTGCCTCTGGAGGCTTCTGCAAGGAAGCAGGTTGATGTGGTACACACTTGCCCAAATCCTCTGGATTAACAGTATAAAACAGGCAGAATTCAAATAGGGGAAACCTGTGGCTGAAATTGTAGCTGAATTCATCAAAAAAAGCAGTTAAGTTCAGACAAACTCTCTGAGACACTATCTTTATATATATATAATAATTCACTTCATTTGCGGGGAAATTCATTTGCCTAGAAATTTCCAAAAGTATTCTTGTGGTTATGCCTGCATGATGCCACACATCTAGATGGAAATAAAATTAACTGAATCTTTCTCAACATCCAAATTTTGGGCAGCAAAATATTTTAATATTTTAGTGAATTTACCAGCCAAATATTATAACAACAACTAAGATTTGAGTAAGTCTTTGCAGTTTTAACAAAAACTTTGATACAGTGTACATTACCTCATTTAATCCACATAAGAATCTTGCTGTCTTAACATTACTATTCCAATTTTATAGATAAAGAAATTATCTATAATTTCTTACAGAAAATTATAATTATTGGCTTAGAAAAACCAATGACATGTCCAACATCCCAGAGCTAGTCTATGGTAAGTCCAGGTCTCAAAATTCTCCTCTTCTGGCTGTAAGCCCTGTGTTCTTTATAATTCATCAAGAAACTTCCTTGGTGAAGAAATATCATAGGTCTTTAACAAATTGAAAACCCAGAAAACAAAACAATCCTGTTATCACTCTTTGCCAGGGATTAAAATGAAAATGTAACTGCAGTATTTGCTTTTAAATGATGTTTCCACATTTCCTATCATTCAACATTAAGCAAGATAAAACAAGGAGAAACTGGAAACCTATTAGGGGCCACTGCAGAGTCCAAAGGTATAAGGTAGACCCCAGGTCCATTGGCATCCCTGCAGACCTTATTCTGAACTCAAAGTTTGAGCAATAGGTCTGGATAGTGCTTTAACTGGGCCAGGTCTCTCTCTCACCAGGGAAGCAGTCTGAATTTCAAAGCCATATGTAGGCTATAGGCTTCAAGAGGAAACAGACCCTTTCTCCCACTCACAGCTAGCACAGAGCCTGGGACAGAGAAGATTTTCAATATCTGTTACTAAAATAAGTGAATGAAACATTCCAACTACATGTAAACCACTAGACCAATAATTAAACCAAGATGTGATCATTCACGATGCAAACTAAGTACTTCATTGACTATTCCTGGGGACAATGAGATGTGTGAAGAAGCACTCTGAAAGTGTAAAATTCTATGAAAGTATAATATCACTACTACTACTGCAACGAACACTACTACTCTTATCATATTTGTTATCTTCATCCTCATCGTTATTTTCATGGTATCATTGCCATTGCACAGATCTGTGCACTCAAGTCAATTTGACAAAATCTCCATCATTGTACTGCATATTTGCCTCTCCTGAATCATCCTCCATGCTTCTGTGCTCTACAGACTACACCAGCTTCATTGCTCTCTGGCTTCTGTTAGGTTTGATCAACGGGAGGCCCAGCAGGAAACTGGAGGATGAGAGGAGAGAAATGTCAGAGTATTTATTTCCTCAGCTTCCTGGCTTCTGTCTCTTGGGTGACTCTAGTATTGCTTAGTTCCCGCAGCAAGGATGATGGCTCCTATCAGGCGGCTCTTTCCTCCAGTTATAGGCCTCCCCAGTTAGAGTAACTGTTCCCTGCTATTGCTTCTTAAGCCCAGGATGGTGATGGCTTTCCACATTTTGCCAGCTCCAGCATGCTTCACTATTCTTTGCTGTTGAGTTCCCTGAACCACACGTGTACCTTTGTAGACAGTCTCTTTGCTAAATTCTTTGCAATTATCCCTGTTAAGTTTGCCCTTTGTTTACTGCCAGGACCATGACTGATACAGACAACTGAACATTTCAGTATAGGATGAAAAAAATAAAGCACGTAAGGAAGTTGCTTTTCTTCCCATGCGTCAGCCCCCATTTTTCCCTGAAAACATTCGGACCACTATTACCCTTGCTGTACAATGCAACTACTGCTGGTCTCCTCCCATGGCACAGGCTGTGGCCTATGTCCCAATGTCTGTGCCAGTGGCAGAGGAGTCAGATGACAAGGCACATGCTCTAGCAGCTTGTCCTGAAATGGGGAAAACAATGCAGGAAAGAGTATCACTTACTGTCACCAACAAGGAAATGGATTACATGAGAATAGAGGACTGCAGAGACACAGAGATGTGAGAAGGACAGAACCAGGTAAAAAGAGAGAGAAAAGGTCAGTTAAAAAAAAAAAAAAAGGAAGTGAAAAAGCAAAGAAGGTGTCAAGGCCATCTATTGACGTTAAAATGCAAGCCATTTAAAAACCAAAGGAAATCTAGAATTAAAAGAGCTGTCCTTACAAAAAGCCCTGGAGACACAGTCCACTTGAGGCACAGGTGTAGACTGTCTGACAGGTAAGGGAAGCCAGGGAAAGGAAGAATTGGTTAAGTCATCAATAGTAGCATGAGGTTAGCAATAAAATGTACTCTATTCGCTCAAGGTAGAAATTAAATATTTGATTCCTAATGGGTTGATTAGACTCGCTCTTCAACTAATTTATATAAATTTTCTGCTTTCCATACAGATATTAACATCATGTAGATATAAGTGGTAGCTGGATGCTTTTGCAAAATGAGCTTAAAATTATTGAAATAGAAAGAAACAACTAGGGTCTCTGCCTCTCAAGTGCTACGTCCAATTTTAGTTCTTCTGATGGAATGGAAGGAAGAAAAGTGAGATTTGCACAGGAGACTCCTAGGTGATCTATATTTAAAAGCTCTTTCATGTGGAGCAGCACAGTTGGGAGTACACTTCAGAGGCTGATGGCATTATTTAATTATGCTGACGTTTCCCTGTGTTCCTCGTGTTTTCTGAATGGTGTGTTAATACCGGGCCAGGTAGATGTGCAGAAGCAATGAACAGAGGGAGTGGCAAAACATCTCACTGTATTTAGCCACATCATGCAGAAGAGAAGACTGATAAGAAATAATTAAACACACCCCAAATTTATAGCATGATAATTGACAATTAGAACATTTAAGAGGGTAAAAAAAAAAAAAGTTTAAGAATCTGTTATATCTTCAGAAACTTTTACTACCAGAGTTTCAATCTTGTGTTTAGGTTTGCATGTACATGTTAGCAAATGAAAAGTTTAAAATAACATCAAATATAGCTTGAGAGAAGGGAATCTGTATATATACATTCCATATTTTGCCATCTTTTAAAAATTTATCTTCAGAAAGATGTATTTTTATTGTTTATTTCTCAGTTTTCTAATCTCTAGTTTATTATGGTGCATATATCTTGTTGGGCTGTATGGTGCCAATTAAAAAAATTCATACTGCAGAATGGATTCCTATTTTTTAATATAGCTGTTCTTATATCACATACTCTTCTTGATGTTTTTTATCTTTTTAGAGCCAAAATGGGGTGTAAACATTTTAAGAGCATTTAATTCCAACACATATATATTCTTCATTTGAAATTGGAATTGATTTCCATTTTGTGCTATTAAAATAAATGTACTATTCCCAGACATTTAAGGGCCTTATGGTTGCTTGATTTCTCTTCTATATCATCTTTAGTTCATCAACCAAACCATAGCTTCTCAATCATCTTAGGACATAATCTATTTTTTTTGCATTTTTATGAATATGAAATCAGATGCCAGAATGACACTTATTTCTCTATCCTTAAACTCCCCAGTGACTGAGGTGAAAGTAAAACCCCAATGGAAATCAGTTTTTACAATAATCTCCTTGGTCATTATTTTTAATCCCTTTAATTTGAGCTGCTGAAGCCATTTAATTCTCACTTATACAAACACTAATGTAATACACAATAATAATATAAATAGAGATAGAGTCTACATTTTACATTTTTCCTACCCTATTTTGAAAATTTTGGGACCTATATAAAAGTAAAAACCTATTAGTCTAACAGACACCTGTATACCCATACCTAAGTTCACCAATTTTGAAATTTTGTCACATTTATTTCTCTCTCCGTGTGTGTGTGTGTGTATGTGTGTGTGTGTGTACATGTGTGTATTAGTCCATTTGTGTTGCTATAAAGGAATAGCCGAGGCTGAGTAATTTATAAATAAGAGAGGTTTGACCGGCTCATGGTTCTACAGGCTGTACAGGAAGTGTGGTGCCAGCATCTGCTTCTGGTTAGGGCCTCAGGAAGCTTCCATTCAGAACCAAAGGTGAAACGGTAGCAGGCACAGCATATGATGAGAGAGGGAGCAAGAGCATGAGGGCAGGAGAGGTCTCAGACTTGTAAACAACCAGATCTTGAATAAGCTGAGTGAAAATTCACTTATCATCAAGGGGTTGGTGCTAAACCATTTAAGAGGGATCTGCCCCCATAATCCGATCACCTCCCACCAGACCCCGCCTTTAACATTAGGAATCACTTTTCTTTTAAATTTTATATTTTATTTATTTTTCATCAACTTGTATTTTAAGTTTTGGGGTACATGTGCAGGATGTGCAGGTTTATTACATAGGTAAACGTGTGCCATGGTGATTTGCTGCACAGATCAACCCATCACCTAGGTATTAAACCCAGCGTCCATTAGCTATTCTTCCTGATGCTCTCCCTCAGCACCCACCTCTGACAGGCCCCAGTGTGTGTTGTTTCCTCCCAGGTGTCCATGTGTTCTCATTGTCCAGCTCGCACTTATAAGTGAGAACATGCCATGCAGTGTTTGGTTTTCTGTTCCTGTGTTAGTCCATTGAGGATAATGGCTTCCAGCTCCATCCCTGTCGTGCAAAGGATATGACCTTGTTCCTTTTCATGGCTGCATAGTATTCTATGCTGTATACATACCATGTTTTCTTTATCCAGTCTATCAATGAGGCACTTGGGCTGATTCTGTATCTTTGCTCTTGTGAATAGTGCTGCAATGAAAATATGCATGCATATGTCTTTATAATAGAATGATTTATATTCCTTTTTCAACATCAGGTTTGGAGAGGACAAATATCCAAACCATTTCAATATATTTGTTAAATATTCAAAGGCAAGCTGCAGACATCATTTCACTTTACCTCAGATACTTCAGCATGTGTTTCCAAGGAACAAGGATCTTCTTTTAAATAGCCACAATATCATTCTCATACCCAAGTAAGGTAATATAAATACAACTGTGTTACCGAATATGCAAGCTAGATTCAGATTTCCCTAAGCATCCCAATAATGTTTTTATAGCTGTATTTTTAAAAATCTTGGATCTAATTAAAGATCATATATTGCAATTAGTTGGCTTTTGTAAAATCTGCCTTATAGATTTTATTTTTCTTCTAATGTACATACAAAAAGGGGGTGGAGCTCACAGGTGTGACAGACGCTGTTGATGCCTCACTTCATATCCCTGTGGCTCACCTGCAGCTTTGGTGGACATTGACTGTGTGAGGACAGTGTCTTGCCTCCTGTGCCTCACCTGCAGCTTTGGTGGACATTGACTGTGTGAGGACAGCTTCTTGCCTCCTGTGCCTATCGTTGCTCCACCTCCCTGCCACAGGGCTGTCTGCAGAGCTATGGGAGCTTTTTCAGCCTTCAAGCAGGATAGCTTGGGAGAGCTGGAGATTTCAGCATCCCAGGGACAACTCTCCATCCATGAAGTTCACAGGTTGGTGCATGAATGCTCAACGTTCTCTTCCTTTGGTGTAACAATCCTGACGCTTGTTCTCCATACCACCTTACAGGGAGCTGAAGCCCAGTTCTTCTTGCTCAATAGCACAATTTGAGGGACTTGCCCCCTGCCCTGTCCCTCTCACACTCAAGTGTGCTTCTTGGGATTACCTCCCAAATATGTTACCAGCACCCACATCCTTATTTAAGGATGTGCTTTGTGGAGAACCCGAACTAAATTGTCCACCATCATACCCTAACTAATGGCAAGCCAGGATTTGGACTCAGGCAGCCTGGCTACAGAAATGATGCTCTTAACCCCGAAACCAAACATCATTTTACATACAGATTTCCCTACAGGGAAATCATCATGATGATAAGTCACTTAGCTAAGGTCTCAAGTCAGTAATTAGGGCCGAAATGGAAATGCAAACTCATATTTGACTCATTCCAAAACTCTCAACAATAACATAATTTAAGTCCAGTGAAGCCTCAAAATGCAGAATATAATAAGGATAACAGAGACTACTGTCTCTCTTGAATTATGTTTAACTTTTTTCTTTATTACAGGAAAATTTAGTCAAAAATTTTTTTTTACCAAAACCTGTGAATAAACAAATATTCATTAAACCATGATTGAGTTCCAAGGGCTATGCTGGGTTGGGGGTAGTCATTAATCTCTACCCTCAAGGAGATTACAGTATAGTGATTGTAATTTATTGCTGTAGTGACTCAACAACAACAACATTAATAATAATAAAACACACACACACACACACAGAACCTCTGAGTCTCAATAGAGAGAATTAATTTGTCATTCCACTCTTTTTCTCCAAGATATGTCCTTGTTATGACCTTCCTCACTTTCCTGTAGTTGTCTATTTATATATCTGTGTCTCCCACTAGACTTTGAGTTTTTCAGGTCAGGGATCCCATTTTATCCTCAGCATCCAGCCCTGGTCTTAGCAGATAGCTATTAATTTATCTGTTTCTTCCACGTGGCCAGAGACTGTACTAAGTATATTACATGCATTGCCTTTTTTAATATGCAAAACAATCCTATAATATAGCACCTATTATTGTCTTCATATTCATTAATAAGGGCTTGTGGGCTGGGGGTTTGCTAAGGTCACATGGCTAGAAGTGGCAGAGCTGAGATTCAATCCTAAAATTCAGCATGATCCCTTGCTCCTTTCTATGTTCTCTGTCCCCATAGTTGAGCTCTTCTGAAAACAGGGATCACTGAAAATGGTTCTGATCGCTTTAAAAATCATGCAAAATATTGCTGCTGCCAAGCCTCTCAGTATGGCTGCACCCCCCAGCAGATGAGACAGCTGCCTTGTCTCAATTAACCTTTACTGAGATCGAGTTGGGTTGACATTAGCTCCCTAAGCACCTCTTCAATCACTCATTCATTCATTCATGCATTCATGGATTTTCATTTCAAATTGCTCCTTTGTGAACCAAGTTGGGAAATTCTCATTTTCACACATCACCTATTTTGATGGATTCTGCTCGGTTATTTTCTATTTTCATGATTGACCAGCAGCCGTTTATACATTTTTTCAACCATCATCTCCTTTGCAGCAGTAAGCCTTCGACCTGTAATTGCTTTCAAGGAGGTATATTACCAATTGTTGTGTGTTTTTTGTTGTTGTTGTTGTTGTTTTTTTTTTGACTGCAGTTCCCTGGTGGCTTCAGTTTTCAAATGAAATTGAACAATATGAATCTTTGTCACTTACAAATCTATGAAATCTTGGTATACATATACGTACATACACACAGTTATTGTGTGTTTATGTGTATGTGCCAAATTTTCCACACCTTCATTAGTACTCACGGGGAATGTACTAATGGGAAATTTGCTAGTCATTTAATTGGTGGATGTGCCAGTTACAGACTTTCCTGGTGGGGCGGCCAAGATGGTTTTTATAAATAAAGTTTTATTGGAACACAGCCATGCCATTTGTGCATTGTCTGTGACTACTTTTGTGCTACAATAGTAGGGTTGAGTAATCACAACAAGAGAACATATTGCCTGAAAAATCTAAACTATTTATTATCTGAAGACAGAGAAATGTTGGAATAGAGAAAAGAGTACAGTTACACAATCTCTGAACCTTGACTCTGCCACTTAATAACTGAGATAGTTTGGGAAAATCATTATCTTTCTGAACTTTGTTTTTTTAAAATCTATACAATTATGTTAATAATGAATATGAAAATACTTTGTATTTGGTCGACTTTTATCCAGACTTTAACTGTAAAATATCTGGGGAGAGCAGGACTGACAACTATATCAGTTAGCTTTTGCTGTGTGACAAACTACCCTCAAACTCAGTGGCTAAATAAACCAACAGTGTATTGCTTTTATAAGTCTTTGGGTCAGGTGGTGTTGGCTGATCTTGACTGAGCTCAATTGAGTGAATATTCTGATCTCTGCTGAACTCCATCACACACTTTATGGCTGGCTGGAGGGTGTTTTTTATGTGCTTGTATTTCATCTTCTTCCTGGGACCAGTAGGCTAGCCTAGGCAAGAGCATTGGCACAAGAGAGCAAGCTCAATCACCTAAGCACTTTCAAAGACTTGCCATGCATCATAACTGCTAAGATCCCATTGACCAAAGAAAGCTCACATGGTCAAAGTTAGGGGCAACCACAACAGGAGGCCAGGGCAAGGTCACATGGCAAAGGATGTGGATACAGGGAGCAGTGAAGACTTGAGGTCATTCATGAAATGTATTAAAGTGTTGTTTGAGAAAATGAGATGGTGAGATAAAAACTGGTACAACTTCTTTGGACAACAGTTGGGCAGCACATAAGAAAAACATTATATATATATACACATATGTGTGTGTGTGTGTAGTATTTCACTCAGCTATCACATTCTAAATATTTATGCTAGGAGATTCATCATGGATGAATACAAAGATTTATCAGTAAGGATGCTTACTATAACATTGCTGATAAGGGTAAAAATCTGAAAACAAATATCCAAAAATGGAGTCATAATGAATAAATTATGGGCCATTCACATGATGGAATAATATAAAACCATTAAAAATGAGGATAAAGAAGAATAATGCTATGGGAAAAAAAGCATGATATATTGCATAGTGAAAAAGGTCATAAAATAATTTCTATAATATATTCATGTTTTGTTAAAAATGAATTTATATACATAGATGAGAGGATATGTATATATTAAAATATTAACAATGGCTATGTATGAAAAGATTAGCATGAAGTTTTATTTTCTTCTTTGTAATTTTTCTGGGCTATCAAAATTTTCCAAAATGATCATATTTTTTTGAATAAAAATTGCTTTACAGAATATAAAATAAATTAAATCATGTTTTATAAAAAGCACTGGAAAGAAGTATGGCAGAAGCAATCAGTATCTATGCTATGGGTTGCCGATTCTTGCTTTCAGAGTTTTTCTTTGTTCTCCCGCAGGCATTGTAAGGTAATGTGCACTTCATCTATTGATTGAAAATGTATCTTATTTCAAAGGAGTAACTTGTTGGACAAGAATCATTTATGTCTATGTAGCTATGCATCAATTGTACTGCTCTTGTTTACGTTATTTATTGTGAATTAGAATTATGATTAATCTCTGCCTAAACATTTTTTATGTGCAACTATTCCCTTGCCACTTGCAAAAGCCTATGTTTTAACTTTGAAACACCTAAGAGAAGGCAGATTACAATAGTATTGTCGGGTTTTGTACTAATATGTTGAAAAATAATATAATTGCCAATATGTGACATATTAGAAGAAAAATTCAGTCTACATATGTGACTCACTTAGATGCTTTTCCCTTCAGCCTTTGGTCTACTTCTCTCATATTTCTTGTCGTTGTACTTGTTAAGATTTGTATTGTGGAGAGGAAGTTTCCTTCTCCATAGCTGTCTTTGGTCAATAGAAATCTATCCAACAAAACATTAATTCTATTCTCAAATGAGAACCACTTATAAATGTTCATGGATACAATGAGGCACTAATTAGTCATTGGGAATGCATAGAATGAGGCAATGCCATAGGTCTTGACAGACATACAGGCTGGCTACGTATTTCAGAACAAAATAATAACAATAATATGAATAATAATAATAAATCTGATCATTGCACATGCTGAAATTTTTGTAATTGCATATGTTTAAAAATTGATCATTGCATATGTTTAGCAAAGTAAATGGTATAGTCACACAAATATCCAAAAGCAGGCAGTATGTATGATTCCAAGTCTGCCACTAGGAAATACATCCCACTATATTCAAGTGCTCACTTTTTCCAGTCAGTTTAATGCACACTGAAAATTAAAACAATTGCTCATAGTTTATGTCATTAATCACAAGCTGCTTTACATAAAATATTTTTAGGAGAATGAATAAATAATTTCTGATATCACCATACAAAGGAACATTATACAGTGATGAAGATGAATGAACTAAAGCCACAGGTATCAACAAGAACGAGTTTTACAAAAATAATGTTGAACAAAAATGCAAGTTACAAAAGTATACTTACGGTACACTTAAGTTATGCCATCCATATGAAGTTTAAAACCACGCAAAACAATAGTAAATATTGCTTAGAGACATGCGTATAGTAGATAGATGTAACATGTCTACTAGTGAACACTAGCTGTTCACTGTCTACACATTAGCTGGACATTAGTGATGATAAATCCCAAACTCAGCAGTGGAGTTCTTGCTGAGAGCAAAGGGTGGAGTACATTTGAGGAAAAGTTTACAGAGGGCTTTCAGTGTATGGGCAATATTTTAATTCTATGGTTGGTTGGTGAGTGAGATGCAATTTATGATGTTATTTGTATACCTTTCTATTCAATTCAAATATGTTGTAATAAAAATTTTAAATAAATGTTCTGGAAGGCTCAGGTAGATATCCCTTGACACAAGTGTGACTAAAAGAAAAAAAAATTTTCATCAATTGT
Source organism: Papio anubis (assembly GCF_008728515.1). Lineage (NCBI taxonomy): Eukaryota > Metazoa > Chordata > Mammalia > Primates > Cercopithecidae > Papio > Papio anubis. Next base: position 88,401,300 of record NC_044985.1, on the reverse strand, counting down.
AGATAAAAAGGTGACAAATTGATTTAAAAGGATTTACAGCAGTACATTAAGGTAAAATGCATTAAGGTAAAAACTTGAACACAGTTTTTAAGAACATGAACTCAGTACAACTATGTGGACCAAAGTTTGTCCATCCAGGAACTTATTCGTGCTGACGCTCGTATTTGTACCGAAGGTCCTTAATTTCAAGAAACTGCTTATTGAATGTTGGGGAAAGTTTCCGTGCCTGAGAATTTAGTGCTGTTAATCTTCTGCCACATTTGTGCTAGGTCCATTAGACCATTTCAGGTCTTGTCTGTTTTTATTACTTGTTATATTTCTAGTAAAGTTAAAGCTTTTAACACTGCTTGGGTGCCTGTGAAGTTGATGAATTCCTCTGCTGCTGATGGTGTCTCATGCTGATCTTCTAATGGGTGCATTGAAATATAATCTGCTGGGTTATTTTCTTTCCCTGGCCCATGCACAATTTTATAACCATAACCATGCAGATATTGTAAACTCCATCACTCAGAGCACATTGCTGCCTTGAACTGTGAACTGCCAAATATTGTCATGAGTACCTGATGATCTGTTACCACAGTAAATGCTGAGCCATAAATGAATAAACGACAGTATATGAAAACCAGGAGGGCTGGCAGGTCTCTGTCAAGTTCCCAAGGATGGTTAGGACACTCTTAAAACTAGCCTTGCAGAAAAGAAAGTAAATGCACTTTCACCTAGATTGGAACACAAGATATGTTTTCACAGATTTAAGAAAGCCTTCATAAATCTGGTGATGGAGACTTTTTGTTTTTTCTTACTGTTAGGTAATGGCCTGTAAGTTTGGATATTGCAAAGCATGCTAGAGTTATTACCTTCATTTTCATTTGTCAAATGACTGGGAATACACAAAATTATTTTACAATGCTTGAGACTCTAATAGCTTCCCAGTCAATGAGGCAGTAGAAAAGCCATATTTTTAACTGGGTACCAAATTCTAATTTCTTAAGAAACTGAGACATGGTTGGTCTTGGTGTTGCAGTGTCTCCATCTATAAAATAGAGATAATAATGGTTTCTCCATTGTGGTGTACACACACACACACACACACACACACACACACACACACACACACAAAAGAATACTACTCAGCCATGAAAAGGAATGAATTAATGGCATTCGCAGCAACCTGGATGGGATTGGAGACTATTATGCTAAGTGAAGTGACCCAGGAATGGAAAACCAAACCCGGTATACTATCACCCATAAGTGGGAGCTAAGCTATGAGGATACAAAGGCATAAGAATGACACAAGGGACTTTGGGGACTCGGGGAAATTATGGGAAGTGGTGAGGGATAAAAGACTACAAATTGGGTGCAGCATATACTGCTCAGGAGATGGGTGCACCAAAACCTCACAAATCACCACTAAAGAACTTACTCATGTAAGCAAATACCATCTGTTCCCCCAAAACCTATAGAAATAAAAAATTTAAAAAATACATATCTCCACTTATCCCCCACTTCCCCATCATGCTTTCCAGCCTCTGGTGACTATCCTTCTGCTCTCTAACTTCATGAGTTCAATTGTTTTAATTTTTAGCTCCCACAAACAAGCGAGAACATACCTTAACAAATGTAGTCTAAAACAATAAATAGAACAATATATGCAAAAAATTAGAGTTTCTCTGGCCTGAGGTATTGTAAAGATTAGTTCATGTTTAAAAGGAACTTTAAAAATGCAAAGCACTGTATGAAAGTTAGAAAAACAAGCTATAGAATATCTAAATTTTGATTTTCTGACACTCTAAAGCTCAATTATAAGTTTATTTTACTCGATGCCTTCTTTTACATTTTTCATATTAAAAAAGAAAGAAAACTAAACTTATTCTACCACATGTTTCATATAGCTTAGGATTTGCAGTATCCTTCATGTATCTACATGAGTGCCGAAGATAATAAAATACTTGCGATTTCTAAAAAAAATTTCACTTTATTTAGGCTACTCTTTGATGTGTTTAAAGAACATAGATTGCTTTTCAGTATACTCCTCTTTCAAAGATAATTTTTTCCATAAAAAAGGATACAAGATTTAAATATTGTTTAGTTGGTGCACACAAAGTTTACTCAGTTTGTAAATTCACTGTGTATCCTTTTGTCTGGCTCTGATCTTTTGAATCTCGTGTCCCAGTCCTGATTACCAGGTTTCTGTTCTGTTTCTTTGTGCCTGGCACTCCAGCCATGGAGAAAGCACCTCACATTTCTATACCTGTCACCTTCTGAGATACATAGCCAGACAGTCTTTTGTTCAAACAACAGTGTTCTATTTTTTCAGCATCTCTATCAATTAATTAAATGAAGATATAACAGCAGTTTAGTGTTATTAAGCCAGACACTGTACTAGGCATTTTACATATTTCATCCAATTTAACTGCCACTAAAACCTAATGGGGTTCATGCTGTATTTATCTCCATCTCACGGTTAGAAGACAGACTCAGAAAGGCTAATAATTTTCCCAAAGTTACAGAGTGGCAGAGGCAGGATTCAAACCCAAGCCTGTTTAGTAATCTTTTGACACCTCCCCTCCTTCTTTCAGTCAGCAGAAAAATCAGCTGTTGTGGTTTTAAAATATGTCCACCATTCTTTGACATTTCTTCCTTCAAAAGGCAGAGCTAATTCTCATCACAGAATTTGCAGAAGTGACTACGTGACTTCTAAGCACATGGATGTTATTGCACCATCCTCCTCGAAGATCTTTCTCTTGGCTCATCACACTGGGGAAAGCCAGCCACCTCTCCTCAGTCAGACAATGGAGAGGTCCACAAGGCCTGAGGACTACTGCCAAAAACCAGCATCACCTTGCCTGTCATGGAAGGAAAGCATTTTGGACATGGTTCTTCCAGTCCAGTGAGGTCCTGAGATGACTGGAGCCTTGGTCTACATCATGACCACAGCCTCATAAAACATATTCAACCAGAAGCACACAGCTAGGCTGATCTCAAACTCCTCACCCACAAAAACTGTGTGAGACAATAAATGTTAATTGCTTTAAAATGCTAAGATTCAGGGTAATTTCTCATGCGGCAATATACCAGCAAATGGAACAGATAGCAGAACTGACAAGTGAAGTGATCAAAACAGTTTGGAATCCTAGGCTAAAATCAGTAACAAAAAGTTAAAAACAATTGCTTTTCTAGATACATACAATCAATTGCCTAAGTTAAATTCCGAGTACAGAAGAAGTTAATTTTGAAATACTGAAATTGATCACAACTTCAAACTGAGCTACCAAAGTGATTCTTAAACAAACACACACACACACACAAACAAACACACAAACACACAAAATCAATGTTTGTGTTGTCTTGGGCAGCATTCATGGAAACAGGATCATCCTTTCCCTGCCATCTTCTGGACAGGCCAGACCACGGCTAAAAACTCAGTTCTGTTCTGCAGACCCTATTTTAAGCAGCTTGTGAACAGCCAGAGCACCATCCAGGACCATGAGACACTAGAAACCACACCTGGTGAAGCATCGTTTGGGAATCTGGGGTTCTTTGGTTCTGAAACAGCTAGACGAATCAATATAATTTTGCTGTCTTCAACTTTTTAAAGAGTTACAGCACATATGTGGAGGAGAACTTGTTCTGTTTTGCTCCATGAGGCAGAACTAGAATTACTGGAAGCCAGTTCTAGGAGGCCCCTGGTGCTGTCAGTGCTGGAGTGTCCAGGAAGAGATAGTGTTAATTTTCAACGAAGCTCTAGAAAAAAGGATTACGCCCTGCCTGAGAGGTTAGACTACAAAACCCAAGAACCCTTTACATCTGTAATTCAGTGGCATTAGGACCCAATTTGGGTGTTGGTGTGGGTGGCAGCAGTTACACTGGTAGCCTGGATGGTTCATATACTTCATTCACGTCCCCAACTTGATCCCAGAAGGACTCACTGCTTCTTATACCATGAGCAAGTGATGCAGGTGAGGGTTTATGCTGCTACCCTTGCATGCGGCGGGGTGGGGGATGGCCACTCTCTGGGAGATGTCTGCTAGTTGAGATTGACAAAGAAAGAAGCTGCCCTGTCCTTTTTTTAAAAAAGTTTTTTTTTGAGAAAGGGCCTGGTACTGTCATACAGGCTGGAGCTCTGTGGCACAATCATGGCTCACTGGAGCCTCAACTTCCTGGGCTCAAGAAATCCTCCTACCCTAGCCTTCTGAGTAGCTGGGACTATAGGTGTGTGTCACCATTCCTGGCTAAATTTTTATTTTATTATTATTTTTTCTAGTGACAGAGTCTCACTACCAGCCCAGGCTGGTCTCAAACTCCTGGGCTCAATCGATCCTCCTGCCTCAGCCTCCCTCCCAAAGTGCTGGGATTATAGGCATGAGCCACGCATGGCACCTGGCCTGCCCCATTCTTGAGTACCACCAGCTCACTGGTATTTCCCCAGAGCAAATGTACACTGAGCTTGCTGAAAGTTTGAAGAAGTTTTATTTTTCACTTTATTTTTAAGTTCCTCTGTGTTAAATTATACACAAACTCAAAGTGTATTCATGTTACACATGGTGTTTTTAGTGTGACTTTTTTTCTCATTTTGTTTTGCATTCCCTTTCCCCTCCATTGTATTCTATCCACGTTAGACCTCCTTACCCCAAAAGGTTAACCATGTTAATAATCCAGTACCCATATCCTTCTTTATGTCTCTAACACATATGTATTAAATATATCCACCTAGACAGAGGGCTTTTTGGTGTTGGTTCATGAATGTGGAATCATATTATACATAATTGCCTGCATCTTACCTGTAACAGTTCTCATTTCCATTTGCAATGCACAGGAATACTCTTTTGCCCAAGGTGCAATGGCTCTTTATACATTGTTTTTTTTTTCCCAAACCAATGCACGCTTTCTCGTTGTTACTTGAATTTGCATTTCTCTGACTTGTTTGTAATTTTGAGCTTCTTTTTATATGTCTGTCAGCATTTGGATTTTACTCTTCCGGAAGTTGCCTGTTCATATCTTTGGTACCTTTGCTATTGGGTCTGTTCCTTGTTAGTCGTAAGGAGACTTTGTACATTATGGGTATTGTCCTTTCTGTGAGCGCTAATGGATAAGTAGGGCGCATGCGAACTGCAATAAAATGACGACTGTATTGTGGAATTATTACTCTTCATTCAGAATTCCTCATGAATCCCGTGACACCAGCATCTTGGCATACTAACCACAAGATGTGGCCATAGTCATCTTTACATTAAATTCTCAGTACAACTTAAATAAAAATTATACAAAAATAAATATTATGACATTTTTCCTTCTCTACTCAATAGATCCTCTTGTACAGCACCTAGGAAAATGTACACACTTTAATTTCAAGAGGAATGCCTATTCCTCAGTTCACATCACTCTGATCTTACTCCTTGGAAGGTAGTAACACTTGCCTTATTTTGATGAAGGAATACATGGACCTCTGTCTGTCTAGGTCATTTAGGATGTATACCACCATTCTGAAATATTTTTTCCTTGATCATCATTTTTCTAAATGTTTCATTCTAATTCACACATCTCTCCCTGACTGGAGTGAAGGGAGTTAGGGGGGTGAGCTAGGGAGAGGGACTGTTCAAGGTCACTCACCTCACATTCAACACAGCAAGATAGCAATAAGTCAAAAAATGGCACAGATGGGTGAGAAAGCAAGATTAGTCAGGAGTAAGGTTTAACCTATAAACTTGCTGGAAATGCACCACAAATTTGGTGCTGAGCTTTCTTGCAGCTAAATGAAAAAGGAAAAAGCAATTGCCTATAAACTTCACAGTATTCACAAGTTAAATATTAATCTGTTGCTTGGGAAATAGCTCAAATATCCCTATAATTTGACCAGAGATTAATTTTTTTTTTCCATAGAGCTATTCATGTCACAGAGGACATATATTTCAGCCTATTTTTCCTTACCTAAGAAGAAGGGCCTAAGGATCATCTCCTTGCTTTCTTCTTGCCCTTATATGCTCTGACAGCTTGCTTTTTTATTATGTTAACTTTTTGTTTGTTGTATAACTTCCCAGGTATCATCCAATATGACATTGACTGTGGGCATGTTCTTCTGATCCCATCATTTAGTTATGTCGAATTTGCCAGAGCTAAGTATAAGGCACAAAATCAGAAGTCCTGTCTTTGAAGATTATGTAGGTCTTTTAAAATGCTTCTTGTATTCTATATCCAGGGTCTGGAGTTAGTAAAGGACTTTCCATGACAAAACACTATATCCTCTATCATTATCATCTTTGAGTAAAAGCACCACTCATGATATAAATGAATTCTTTTGCTCATAATTGATATAGCAACTTGCTAAGTTGATGGCTTTCGGTAGAATAGCTCCAATAGTATTTTTTAAGTTAATAGACTATTTTTAGAGTGGCTTTAGATTTATAGAAAATTGCTCAGATAGTACAGTAAGTTTCCATCTATTCTCCCACTCACAGTTTCCCTTATCACAAACATCTTGCATTACTGTAATACATCAGTTTTAATTGGTGAGCCAATATTGATACATTATTACTAACTGAAGTCCATGGTTCACTCTGTGTTGTATAGTTCTGTGGGTTTTGTCAAATGCACAGTGTCACATATCCACATTACAGTATCATACAGAATGGTGTTTTACTGCCCTGGCTTTAGGTCTGAGATAGTTCTGATAGTATTTTTTATCACCTTTTAACACCTTATATGGGGCTATCTTATTAATGTTCACACACGAAAATTATATAATGTTCAACAGCCCTCAAAAGATGGTCACATTTTAATTTAGCACATGGCTAAATTTCTTCTCAGTTTAGAATATATATTTTTGTGGGACTTCATTGTCATTTTCCATAGAAATTTATGACATTTGGAAATTCCTCTGGGGTACTCAATCCCATCATCAATATATTATTCCAAAAGAGCACATGGTGGCTTAGTGCAACATTCTCATGTTACAACAAGATGTGTAATTAAACACGCAACATATAGCAGCTAAACAGTCCTTTCCTAAGCAGCATTATACTATTTCTAAATATTTGATGAATTCAATGAAGTGAGTGAGTCCTTCAAATTTTACAGTGTTGTGAATTTATGCTCAGTAGACAGCACTTCTAGAAATATGGAAGCCTGCACTTCTAGAAATATGGAAGCCTGCAATTGCGTTATTTTGTCATCTGTCCCTTAAATGTATTGGGCATGCAAGAAAAAGATCTAATACCCAGATACTCAGACATACCTTTTACTTCATGTCCTCATAATGTTTCCTGAGGTCACAGGCATGTGGGGCATCTGTGGTCATCAGTTAGATAAGTTATCACCTTTGGCCAGTGAATATGTCCTCAGTGAACATATCCATATGAATATAGAGAGAGTGTGATTATCCATTAAGTTAACAAATATTTATTGAGTCCTGCTATGTACTAAGTATTGGGCTAGATGAGACAGATAAGTCAACAGACAATTACAAGACAGGGTGAAAGTACACGAACATGGCATTTTAGAGCTCACAGGTAGTCAAATCCTTGTGTTACAACTCATTTCACAGCTAAATAAGTTGAGGCTAGGAAAGGTCACCTAGCAATTGAATAGCACAACCAGGAATAGAACTGACTCTTAGTTAAGCACTCTCCTCTCCCTTGCCCCATTCCCTTTTTTTGTGTGTGTACTTAAACAATATTGTACTGTTCTGCCAAATCTGTGACATCTTTAATATTGTAATTTGTGCCTACTGTATTCCTTGGGATGATTTGAGAAGAAGGAAGATGCCTACAGAATTCTAGTGATGTTTAATTTAATTTGCCTTGGATGAAATTGAAGCTAAAATTGTTAGCTGAGAGACATACATAAGGAGGTAAGAAAACCCAAGTATTGTTGTTCTTTTCCAAGTTTGTTACAGATTAGAATTTCATCACTGGAGTTAAAAGCACTGGGGACATGTTGAATTACTTTCCTGATGGTATCTTTAAAATTTTCTCAACAGCTGAGTTTATTTTAGACATTAATCTTAGAGGCTGTCTCAAGAAAATACAAAAATAAAATATTTTTCAAATAACAAGATCTTGTAACAAGTTCTGAGGGTCACCTTTGTTCAAATCTGGCTCAGAAGAGACAGATGAACCATTGAGCAATTGAACTGTATCTGTTAAAATTGACCAGATAATATATATGTCTCCTTCTATCTCTTCATCTGAGTGATTCACGCCAATGCAAATTCTGACCTACCTCTATTATTCAGTTTAAGAAGAGAAAGTATAAAAGATATATTAGTGCATGGTGCTGGATCAGTCACTGTCCTGATTTTATCTCTGCCTTTTTCATTCTTTTAAATTAGATTCTTCATTTTTCTTAAGCTTTCATGTTTCTTCATTTTTATCATGCAGTGTCCATAATTTCTCAACATTTGCAGCTAAGTCAGGCTGTAGAATATATCAGCTATATTTTTAATGGTACACATGAAATTGCACTATAATATCCCAAAGGCAGAAGACTGATTCTATTAAATTACAAAAAATGTAGAACATTCAGGGATGCTGGAATCACAACAAATGGTATGTCATCTAACATATGGAACAGAATGTTTTCTCAATAGCTAAAAATTGCTTTTATTGTCTGAATATCATAAAGGAGCTTTAAGTTGTGTTTAAAGTATGCTAATAGAGTAGAACACACATTTCAATGGACATATAATATTATATGCTAACCAGGTTCTAGGAAGTTTTATTCTTTGCAGGTGTCCTATTTCTAAGGAATTGCCTTGACCCATGGTCCCTCTGAACTAGTGTAATAGTAAGTCGCAAATATCCCAGAGTAACTCATTTTTGCCTTTTACAGTTTACAACAGTATTTTCATATAATTATCTCATTTTGATCCTGTTTATAACCACACAAGGGATACGATTCTCAGCATTTTACCTATTACACATATGGTCCTTTATCTCCAGGGGGCTACGTCAGAAGGGAAGTAACACTACTGAATGCCTACTATAAGACTCATTGCTTAGAGCTCCTCTTCAAAGAGCATTTTTACATCTTTTTGTTGCTAAAAGATGTAAGTGTTCTGAACTCAAAACACTTCCCATCTTAATCGATAACAACCAATCAAATTGGGAAGTGGTGGGCAAAGTGGTAGGAAGAAAATGAAATAAACCTTCAGATCATCAGGAAAGGAAAATTAAAGTAACTCTACCTGTGGAAAATACTTATTTTTTCCTGATAGAGGTCTGGGAGTATCATAGCCTGAAGCCCCCATTTTGTCCTGGTCAGACACAGTGATCTATTTGCATTCTTGAACAGATCACCAAACCATAATGCTGGCAGCAGACATTGTCACTATGGATGTCCTGCCTGTATGCTAACCTGGTGCCACTAACTGACTGACAGTTCCCTAGTAGGAGGCTTCCTGTGTCTCTCTGCCTCCAGGCATCTATGGGTCCTGGGAGCATGGGAAGCCGGAGTGTGGGGCAGACTGGAAGTGCTGGAGCATGAATGCCCCTAGGAGTGACCCTCCACCGTGGAGGTCTGGTTGGTGGTGGATGTGTTAGTCTGGGTCCTCTGTGAAGCAGGCACCAAGAGGAGATTAAATGGACACACAGGGAAAATGCTGTGTGAGAGAAAATAGAGAGGGGGTCAGGAAGTCTGGGAGAGCTGCCAGACCATGATGCAGGTCCGACCCCCAGGGAAGTAGAAAAAGAGAAGATTGGGTGGATGCATCCTACACCGTGGTGCAGAACAAACTGTCAGCAAAGCTGTCAGCAAGTCCTTGAGCTGCAGTCACCAAGGAAGGAGTCCCATGTCTCCCAGGTACAGGCCCACCCTTGTATCCCCACCACCTTGGTCATTGGCAAGGAGCAGCCCCTGAGAGGTGAGGTTTAGCCCAAATCTGTCGACTGATTTCAGAGCATGGCTGCTGAGCTCTCAGCCAATTCGCCTGCTGGAATAGTTGGTCTGCAAGGTGCAGGCTCATGGCTGCTGGGGTGGATATAAACCCAGGAACCGTGAGAGAACAGGTCTGAGGTATGTTCCACAGAGTTCCTCAGTGAGTTCCCAGCGGGACTAGGCTCCAGCTGTCCATCACAATAACCCACTTTTACTGGTGTTCCTTGTCTCACTTCTCTCTTTTCTCGCTGTGCTTCCTGGCGTCAACTCTCAAATAAACTGCATGCACCTCAATCCTTGACTCAGGGTCAGCTTTTGGAGAAACCAAACTAAGACAATGCCTTTCAATGATCTTTGCTGACTGGGGCTCTGTCTACCTTGCAGCAGGTCCTTTCACTGTGGCTGATTGGGGTTGCTATTTTTATGCTCAGAATGAGAGTACTGAACCATCAAAACAGTTGACGTTTGCCTTTAAGTGGGTCCCAAAGATATTTCTCCCTCTTCCCCCTCTCTTGAATCCCACTATCTTCTTAATTCCCCCTAAATAGGTGGACTCCCCTCTAAATAGGTGAGAATGGCCCTTAACAAATTCCTCCCACCAAATAGGTGAGAATGGCCCTTAACAAAATATTTCTTCAAAATCTTTGCTTAGAATTGCTCTTTCATCTTTAACAGAATGAGAAAGGGGTTAATCAGGGCCAGAATAATTAAGACAAAACATCCACAGAATATTCTATTTTATCTTTCTGAGACTCATACAGCTTGAATATGTTTTACCTGATGATGGGCGTGGCCTTTGAATGGCACACCAGGCTCATCCCTGAGCCTGGGAGATCAGCTGCCTTCCCACCCTGGCAGAATAGAGTGAGTTTTGAGTTTTACATCCTGCAAAACCATCAGTCAAGGGGTCAGGATAGGGGTCCCTGACTTCTCAGGTTAGGTCCCAAGATAGGTTTGCCTGAAAGTCACTATGGCAACATGGGTGATTGGGTTGTATTATAGGCTGACTGGTGAGGGACGGATGCAGGGGGACCACCCAGGCACCTCACAGCTTCTCGTTCCGCTATCTCCAGTGAGTTGAACAGAGCTAGCACTGTTTTGTGCTCTCCATTCTTACATGCCATGCTCCTTACTCCTAGCCACAGTTCCTATTCTTGTCACAATTGAGTATCACCCTTACAGCTGCTTCCCGAGACTTGAGGGTCTCCTAGTACTACAATCTGGATGACACAGTCACGATGGTTCTCTTGAGAAGCACCCAATCCTGACTCTCTTCATTTTTTAAATTTCAACCCCAAATTCTAATGAGGGAAGATCACAGTTATGGTATTGCCAAGGGTTTTATCATTCAAATAAATAAATGCCAATCCCTATCACCATGATTTTCATACAAGTACGGTTGTACCTCAGTATCCAGGACCCTGAGGATGCCCAAGTCCCTCATATAAAATGGCATAGTAGTATTTGCATATAAGCAATGTACATCCTCCTATGTACTTTAAATCATCTCTAGATGATTTATAATACCTAAAAAAAAAATGCTATGCCATAGTAGTTATACTGTATTGTTTCTTTATTTGTATTATCATTTTGTTATTTTTACTGTTTTTAAAAAAATATTTTTCATCTGAGATTTGTTGAATCCACAGTTGAACCCTCCCATATGAAAGGCCTACCATAAATATATTTCAACACTAAAATTTAGAAAGAATGTTATCTCAAGACCGGAGATGGTGGCTTATGCCTGTAATCCCAGCACTTTGGGAGGCCAAGACCAGTGGATCACCTAAGGTCAGGAGTTCAAGACCAGCCTGGCCAACATGGCAAAACCCTGTCTCTACTAAAAATACAAAACATTAGCTGAACATGGTGATGGGTGCCTGTAATCCCAGCTACTTGAGAGGTTGAAGCAGGAGAATTGCTTGAACCTGGGAGGCGGAGGTTGCAGTGAGCCAAGATCATGCCATTGCACTCCAGCCTGGGTGACAGAGTAACACTCTGTCTAAAAAAAAAAAAAAAAAAGAAAGAAAGAGTAACTCAGGGTAAAGAAAAACTGTTCCCAAGAAAAAACATTTTGTGACTTTATACTAATGTTGATATATTTTTAAATTTATTCACACACAGTACTAGTCTAGGAACTGGCATTTGGGAACTACTAATATGAAATAACATTAATAATATACATTGTTTACTATGTGTCAGACACTGCACTATTGCTTTACAAGCATTATCTCATTTAATTCCCAGAATAACACTTGAGGTAAGCACTGTTACTGTTTCTATTTCACAGGTGAATAAACTGAGGCAATGACAATAAGTAGCTTGTTCAAGATTATCCAGACATCAAAGGGCAAAGCCAGACTCAAATCCTGCATTTGAACTCCAGAACCTACATTTTTACCCCGATACTTTATTTCACTGGTTCTCCAAATGTGGTCCAGAAACCAGCAGCATCAGCATCACCTGGAAACTTATTAAAAATGCAAATTCTTGGGTCTCACTCCAGCCCTAATGGATCTGAAACAAGGTGGGGCCCAGTAATCTGTGCTTTAGTAAGAGGCTAGTGGATTTTGCAGCATGATAAAGTTTAAGAACTGCCACTCTAAAAAATGTACAACAGTAATTTATTATTTGTTTTCTGTTTATTCTATATCTCTGCAAAAATATTGTTTATGGATGGCACAGAGTTACGATCTTGAACTTTTATCCTCTGTAGTATAGGCCATCTTGTGGACCTCTATAAAACACTTATTAAATGGAAAGGGAAATGCTGCCGTATATGTCTTGAATGACTTAAGTTCATTTGTGTATAAAGATGAGATGCTAGATTAGAGAACTTTTTGAGATTCTTTGCATCTTCAACACCATAATATTATTCCTGTCTCTCATTGCATGTGTTTGTGATAATCAGGAATTACATGAATATAAAACTAATATAACATTTTGCTTGCATGTGCGATAATCATTAAAAACACAGCATGAATGATAGCAACACATGGCATTTAAAAATAAGCTTTCCAATTATGCCAGGAGACGCAGAGCTCATTTTACTTTGCTACAGAGTGTGTAATAGTGGTAAGTAAAAGTTTGAAGAAGTGGCTTTCTTTGGAATACCTGAGAAAGATTTCTTTTTTTCTTTTTTCCTATGTGCAACATTGGTGCTGCACCTATCTCACAGGTGCAGATCAGCAAGACTCTTCTCTAAACTTGCTTTTAAAGAAAAGTCCTCTAGAAATATACGGTATTATTATGATTAGACATATCAAAGCACAGAAACTTTGCAGTCCCACAACTGAATTACATGTCATGTGATGGGTTCTTGATATTACATATGATTGAGCCCAAACAATATGCTTTGGAAACTATCCAGATTTATAATTATAAAAAGAATTTGAAGTGTATGGGTGTTCTGCAGGTTCTTATCAAAAGTGTAATTGAAGACTTCCTTTATTTCACTATCTGAAGTATGGCATTATATGCCCATCACTCAGAGAGAGATAAACAAATTTGATGCTCATTTTTAATCTCCATGCCAGCAACAACATTCTTACCCATCAGGCCAAGTTCTTACACAGAATTTGTTAGACTACTAAGATTTAATAATGTTTATTTACAGAGATCCAAAGGGTACTTTACTATTAATACTGCATTCCCAGATATTTTTATTATCCTTTGCTGAATGTAATTGGCAATATATACTCAAAATGTTCTTTCCAACTATAGTTTCTCTAATAAATATTTTTGCATAGGCTTAACATGGGTTAAAGTGCTAATAAGATTAACTTTTTATTGGAATTGCTGGTCATTTTAGGAAAAGCTAAATAAAATGAACAATTTTGTCAGATACGTCTGTTTTATTTTCCTGTCTTTAACTTTTGGATATAAGTTACGGAAGTAGCTTTGTTGATTCTGAACTATAGAATCCCCTCAATGTGATTTAACATAAAGGAGGATTTTATGATAAGGTCTCTGAGCACTGAGGAAGCAAGCATTGAGGAAGCAAGCATTGAGGAAGCAAGCATTGAGGAAGCAGGCGGTCAGGCCTCAGGAGTAGAAGACTGGATGAGGAACTGAGGTGGACGCCCCCAGTCTTTAGACACATGGGCTTTGCTTACGTTGCATGGCTTCCTCATCCTCCCTTCTCTCTGCAAAGTGGTTTTCTCAGATTCCCCTAACGTATATCACCAAACAGGTTGTCTTTAGGGCTGCCACCAGCCCATATGGCACTCACACATCAATTAGAAATAGGTTTCCTTCTCAATACACTTTGATTCCATCCATCAGAAAATTGTCATAATATATTGATTTTGTAGTAACAAGACTCTTCACTGCTGGAACAATGTCAAAATGAACATGCAGAACTCTAACAACTACAATGTGAATGGTGCCCCCTAGGTGTGATGTCCTGACACAGGGCACAGCCTGCTCTACTGTGTGCAGTACCCTGGCTGCCCTAGCCCTGAGTCAACCCTAACACAGAAAAGGAAGGATAAGCAGCAGAGAGCACATTACTGACTCCGTGTGAGTCTGACTGGCGCCCTGGACATGCATCTAGAGACAGTAGGTGTGGTCAGATACAAACATGACTGCCAGGTGGAATGACCAGCCATCACAGTTTGTGTCAGACTGAGGGATTTGATAGATTTGATTAGGATTTTCATAAATCACATTAAGATTTTGATAGATTTGGTAGAGGGAAGATCTAAGACTGGGTGCATTCTGGCCAAACCAGGCAAGTTGGTCATCCTACAGTAAGGGGTCAACTCTTCAAAGTGGGTACAGCTCTCAACAAGAAGTGTGAGAAGACACCCCAAGGGGGGTATAGTATACATTATATGTATTACTGTTTGGGAGTGAATTATAATAGTTAGTTTGTCATTTTGACATTGTGGAGGCTTAGTCCTGCAGGAATTTTATTTCATTTGGCCCAACAATGCTATCACAAAATATCATGGTAATCTTTATTTGGGTATACTGGGCTATATATCACAGTTCTATTTCTTTTCTGCTCAAATTCTATTCCAGCAAAGAAATTATTGTTCTATATTAAATTTGTTTTTTTTTCCAGTCTTGACATTTTGCTTAGGTTAATGTTACTCTTGTTTTTTCTTAGGAAGTTTTTGAAATGTTCTATTTAGGAAAAAAAAAACTTTGAAAAGAAAAATACGTATTCATAAACTGGATTGCAGAATTTGTTATTGTTTTCAATGAGGATGGATATTATACATGACATCCAGATAAATATTTAAACATTTGTTTCCTTAAGTTAATGTTTTTAATCCATTCTAGTATTTGACACATAAGAGATAAAAGAGATGGAGCAGGGCTCCTAGTTGTAGAAGGGCAGAGAAGGGTTATCCTTAGAGCTCCACTTCCCAACAAAAAGAAACTTGAGATTTATCGTTTCTATCTTTGCATAAAACAAAACAAAGAAAATGTCTTACTTCCAATTAAAATTACCTTCACATTAGATCTTAGTCTATAACTTACTTCAAGTCCTATTGGAAGAGAAATGATTAGAAATCTTAAATACCTACTGAGGAATGTAATTGACCTGATATTAAATTTTAGAAAGGGAAATACATTTGATAAGTAAAACAAGAGTCTAAAAGTCAGTTCCTTTTGAGGGACAAGGCAAATCATTGAGGGGAGGAAAGTAGAGACTGAGAGAAAAGAGAAGGGAAAAAGAGTGATTGTGGGCAAAGTGAGAAGGTCATTGTCACTGGTGGAGAGGAAAAGATAGTGAGGGACCAGTGAAGGGAAGAATGGAGATGAGAGTAAAGATCCAATCAAGATGTTCTGAATGAACTGATATAAGAAGCTCAGCAAAACTGGCTGTGAAACAAGACAGAGATAGAGCCAAGCCCAGTCCCACTATGCACCAGTGTGTGACTAGCTTCCTTCCCTTCCCTTAGCTTAATTATTCCATCTATAAAACAAAGATAATATAGTTTATCCAGTGGGGATGTTGTAGGGCTGGACATGTCATGCTTGAAGGTCTTGGCATATAATTGTTGCTTAATAACTGGATTATTTTATTACTGTCATGCTTTATTTTGTACTTTAGAGTGTTATTGTCTTTGCAATGTTAATTATATGATGAACTGTTGCCTTTTCAAATTTAATATAAGTCAAGTAATTGTTTATGGGAGCTAGATGTCCTGCTAGGTAAAGATGTCCTGCTTTATAAAGACAAATTATTGGCCCTAACCTTAAGATCTCAGAATCCCAGCACAAGGAGAAAAGTTCACAAATAGAGGTATGTTCTAGGCACGGGTGGTTACCTGGCTACAGTGGCTTGGGGAAGACTTCTTTAAACCCTGGGATGAGTCTTAAGAGTGTTTATAAAACTTTTATGGGCGTATAAATTACCTACGAATCCTGTTACACTGTTAATTTTGAGTCTGTAGCCTAGGGTATGTCCTGAGATTCTGAGTTTATAAGAAGTTCCAAGATGATGTCAAGATTTCTGGTCAGCTGACCACACATCGAGTAGCAAGTAAAGAAGTGGTTCTTAACCACACTAGCATGTTAGTATCACATGGGAAATATTTTTTAAATATTACCGATGCTCAGCTACCACTTCTGAAATAGTTTGTTTTCACTGGTCTAGGGAGGGGCCCAGGGAGTCTTAGTTCTAACAGGCTCCCAGGTGATTCTCATGTGAGCCAGGATTGACTCCACTGCTTTAAAGGATGAGTTGGGACTTGCCAGGACATGTTGGGAAGGGAGATTGTTTTGCAGAAAGGAAGAACAGCATGTGGAAAAAACATGGATGTGTGGATCCAAATGGCATATTTAGGGTATTTGCCTGTCATTCAGTTTGAAGTTATGACTGGAGCAAAAGATGGGGGGTGGTGGTAAGAGATGAGATTGGGTGGCCAAATTATATATTTGCCTTTCAAAAAAATATATATATTATCACTGTGGTAAAATATATACAACATGAAATTTACAACTATAACCATTTTTAAGTGTACAATTCAGTGGCAATAAGTACAATGTTATATAACTGTCACCACTACCTACTTCCAAAACTTTTTCATCACCCCACGCAGAAACTCTGTAATCATGAAGCGTTAACTCCACATTTCTCCTTCCCCGGTAACCTGTATTCTACTTTCTCTCTCTATTCATTTGCCTGTTATTGATACTGCATATAAATAAAACCGCACAAAATATGTCCTTTTCTGTCTGGCTTATTTCAGCATAATGTTTTAAAGTTTCATCCATATCGTGGCATGTATTAGCACTGCATTCCCTTTTATGGCTGAATAATATTCTGTGGTATGGATATACTACATTTTGTTTATCCATTCGTCTACTGTTGGACACTTGGGTTGTTTCCACCTTTTGGCTACTGTAAATAATGCTATGACCATTCAATCCTAGTTATAGATCAGAATAACATGTGGAACTTTAAAAAAATTACTGCTGTCTGGGCCTTGCTTTAGATCAACCAAACTCAACTCTCTGGGAATGAAAATCAGACGTGGTAGTTGTGGCTTTAAACCTTCCCAAAGATTCTGCTATGCAGCTGGAAGTGTGAACCGCTGATTTGATTTACATAAGGTGAGTTGTATCCAAGTCCCAGGTGCAATTCCTTTAAGGGTTAATTTCAAGGGTTAGATCCACGTACGGAACAATCACTTGGAGGGCTTCTTGAGAAGGCCCAGTCCTAGTTCTCAGACTGAAGAGTTTGATTTACTAGGTCTTTGATAGGCCTTAGGAATCCGATGTAGTGATATGGTTATGCTTTGTGGACCCACCCAAATCTCATCTGAACTGTAATCTCCAGGTGTTTAGGAAGAGACCTGGTGGGAAGTGATTGGATTAAGGGGGCACTTTCCCCCACGTTTTTCTGATGATAATGAGTTCTCACAAGATCTGATGGTTTTATAAAGGGCAGTTTTCTCTGCTCTTGCCAGCTCTCTCTCTCCTGCTGCCATGTGAAGAAAGTCCTTCCTTCCCCTTTCACCTTCCACCTTGATTGTAAGTTTCATGAGGCCTCCCTAGTCATGTGGATCTGAGTCAATTAAGCTTCTTTTCTTTATAAATTACCCAGTCTCCCACAGTTCTTTACAGCAGTGTGAAAATGGACTAATACATGTAGCTATCCTGGAACTCTAGTTTGAAGAACACTAACTTCCAGACTATTTAGCTTGACACAGAGAAACTGCACATCTTTGTTAGATTCTGATAACCATACTATCTTTGCATCTTTAATTGCAAGGAGCCATTTGTCATAGGAGAAGCTGAGTGAAAGCCTAGAGATGGTTCAGAAAATCTATTCACTGTTTTGGAGAAATAACTTGGACCAACTGAAACATCAACTATACAATACTTGATAAAATAGGGATACATCAGTAGAGAAGAATCCTGGGACTCCCTTTCTCACTTTGCTCATTTTTGAGTTCTGTCCTTTATTGTATGATTTGGTCCTCAAAGAACTTTATGTCTAGATTACGTCTACTAATGACTTTTTAAAAAAGAGATAAGCATCAATGTCTTACTTCTTCTCTGACTCTAACACTCTATATTGTGTTTGTGTCAGAAATGCATACAATATACCGACTTTCATCAAATTGTTCCTGGATCCACTTAGTTGATGTTTATTTCATAATATTTTAGATCATAATACTTTGAAACATAGATATTTAACATTTTTAGAATTAAAACACTTCTTTTTATATGTTTTGTTGTCTCCAATCACGCTTTCAGGAGTGTTGATCAATTATTCCACACCTAGATGCCCACATAATGGAATGACAATGCATTTTTCACGTTCTCACATTCACTACAATAAAAAAGCTTTCAAACTCATTCAACCTTCTTCTGTGTTACTGCATGGCAGGGTTATTGGTATCTGATGTGTCAGACATGAGGAAAATTCTGTCTTTCCAAGCATGGACGGAAATGTACTTCACTTAAGTGTAAAATTATGAAGGATGTAATTTTGCACTCAAACTTCAATTACAATAATTCTTTCAATTAACATGCCCTGTTTCTTGTTTGCTTGGGCCCTTAAATCTGACAGTCTTCTCTTCCATAAGAGAACACATAGAATTTTACCTAAATACAGCTTGGAGAGAAAAGTAGAGTTGGCAGTTTTATTATTCTTTCTTATTTTTATTACTCTCTAAGTTTAACTCCTATATTTTGACAGCCTTCAAAAAAGTATTCACAAGACTTTGCTGTATTCCAAGAATGACAAGTTCATGGAGAATTTTGACTGCTTTGTCAAAGCTGGGTCACATAAGCACATGGCCCTTTTTGAGGACTTCCTAGGGCAGACACAGAAAGGTAGTTACCCGAAAACTTCAATGGGTGAGTATGAAGCCCTCTCCCTGTGGTCTGTAAAGTCGGGGTACCATATATTCTGGATCTGGGGGTCCAGTCTTAGGTTGAGAATCTGTAGCAGCCCGTATATTCTCCTGACTGGGCCCAGGAGAGCTTAACTGTTGAGATATGTAGGTAGGTTATCTGCCATATTTGGAGATTAAAACCAACCCAAAACTTATCTCTGAAAGGATCTGGACCTCTTTGAGGGTCTTCTAGGCAAATCTTACCAAAATGATGGTGGGCCCAAAAGAATTTCTTAAGAGGAATGATGAATGAATGATGGATGCTTCACCTAGAGGGGGAAAAGACTCAGGAGGGGACCCATTAGCTGTCTCCAAGGGTTTGGAAGAATGCCAGGTGTTGCTGTCCATGTGATGAGCCAGCACACTGGCTCTTTTGATTATGACAGAACCCTTAGCACCTTGAGCTGATTTTTATTGTTTGGAAGTAGTTTTGTCTCTGGGTTTGAGGAGTAGGGTTGCCGTACAGCCCTTTCCCTGGAATTCAGCCAGCCCCTTGAATCCAGCTATGGTATCATTGTCCTGGCATTTGGTTTCAAACAATAGCATTCTCTTTAAAAAGTATTAAATTTAAAACTAGAGGAAAGATCTTTACTGTTTTTCTCTTTTCTAATGGGAACTTCTTGTCAAAGCAATAAATGCTGAAAAATTATTAAATTTTAAACTAATAATGCCTTAGGAAAGGTATCTGCCCAGTGGGGTTTCCAGCACACTCTCAGTCAAGGCCTGCCTCACTGTTCCAGCAAGTCTCCAGCAGACTCAGTGACCTTTTCCTGGGACCCTCTGCAATCCATGGGGTGCTTGGTAGAAATTTGTACCTCCATGCTTGTCAAACTACTGCCATTCAGTGAATATAATGGATGATACAATAAAATAAATTATTTAAATAGTAGTCATAGAACAAAAAGCACTGTACATTTTTGGAGATACAGTATCGTTGCTGGAATAAGCAATTCCTTGAGCAGTAACTAATGCTAATGGGAAGGCACTTTGGCTGCATGTCATTCTCTGAGTTGATCTGATTCTGAGGTTCAAAGCTACAATTGTACAATCTGGGACTTTTACTGGTCTGCAAGTCTTAGTCTTCAGGGTACACACACTCAGAAATCAAGTAACCAACCTCCTTTTTTCTCTGTTAGAACTTTCTCATGCAAGCTTAATATGTTTCATTTCATGAGTAATTGACTTGAGAATATGATTGTGACTTGCTGTAGTCCTTCTTGTCATCTGGGCAGAAGCCTGCAAAGGGATAATATCCTAATGGATTCACCTCTATTGAAAGTCAGGCTTTCAGTATTACAGTTCCAAACAGCAGTCCTTATTTTTTCCTTAGAAGAGTACTACGAATCAAACTCATAATAAAATGATTTATAAACCAGAAAATTAATTTCCATGAAAGTTCAAACCACCTCCTTGGACTGGAGAGTCGTTTTCTTAGATCGCACATCCTGTCTCATTAGGCAAATCTACATGGGAAGGGACTTGGTAATTGGAGGGTCACTTTGTGACTATGTCATCAAAGCAGAATGATATTTATCATTTAATGGCATCAAGCAAAAGTAGTTAACACTTATGGAATGCTTACTATGTATTAGGCACCTCTTGCAGGCTCATGATTCACCTCTGTGGTCTTTATGTATTAGGCAGTGTTCTAAACATTTTTACATATTAACTTATTTTATTATCCATGACGTCAGTTTTATTATCATCATCCCATCTTACAGATAAGAAAACAAGCCCAGAGGGGTTAGGTAACTTGTCTAAAGTCACTGGTAAGTGGTAGAACTGGGATTTGAACAGAGAACCCTCACTTTTACCCAATACACTCCCTCTGCTCCTTGGGGATGCATCTAATACACTTTCATGCACTGATCAATGGGCCTCTCCTCCCAGGTGAGTAACAGGAACTCTGAAAATGTTGCCTCTCACACTAATTTTCTGGATTTCCAAGCTTCTGATCCCATAGTGTTAACACATGCTTTCTTAGAAAATGTTAACACCATTGATTGGTCATTGCCAAGATCTGATCTTGTTGCTTTCAACTTGAGCCATGTTTCTTAAGGTGACTTTTTATGTATCAGATCTCACTTACCTTGTGCTGACTTTATTAGTCTACTTCCTGGAACCCTGGGAATGCCAGCCTAACAGTATGGTCCACACTGTACTACCTACAGTTACGTTCAAAACTGTCAGGAAAACATGCACACAGTGAAACACATTGATCAAAAGTTAAAAGGGAAGAGACAGCATAGGAAAAATGGGATGAACAAAATCCTAACAGTCTACATAGACAGGCCTGGACTCTTTGCAAATATGATCTGTCAGTGCAGCTTTCTTTTTATTTAACTTTTTCTGAGCACCATGCTCTGCAGCACATGGCTAGTAAGAAGCAGTTACTGAAATCTGAGAACTACCGAAGAGGTGGAGAAAGAAATGGGGGTACAAACCGTACATAAGCCAAAGAGACAGTTTACAATTATTCCTTCACTTCTCTGGGAAAAAAAATAGCAAACATCAGTGGAACAGGCACTTGCAATGACAGAATTCTGTCAATACCAATTGGTGGAGTGTGTTCTACTTGCTCATCGATGCACTTTTTGATAACCAGAGTCCATAGCTGTGCCTACACAATGGCAAACAAACTGCTCATTCTAAACAGCCAGGGGCTTCCAAACTGCCCAATATTTATTATAACACAAGAAGAAAAAGAATTTTCAGTGTCTTTCTCACATTTTATTAGAAGGTTTTGACATTGTGAAGGCAATATCTGAATCTATACGGTGTGACTCAATGGCTTGTATACATTAAATATTCCATATGAAGGTTCCATAGCAAGCTGAACTTTGCTTATTCCTGGAATTATTTTGCAATTACTGTGGTACTTAACTACAGCTAAATGTTTTAAGTATAGGTTAGTACAAATGTAATTGCGGTTTTTGCCATTAAAAAGTAATGGCAAAAACCGCAATTACATTTGCACCAACCTAATAGTTAGACGTAAAAGGTAAAACAGGTATTTTAAACGCAATTATGACTATATTACAAATCAGAATTAATATCATCCTTCAGAGAGAATTTATGATTAAATACATGTTAATATGTAGAACAACTGAACAGTACAGAAAAGAATTAACTGGAGCACAGCAATGATATTTAGCCAGTATATTCTCACTGGTTGCTATTAAGTCCTGATTTGTTGGCTCTCTTCCGATTAGTGAGTGTCTGGTTCTGGGTGGTTGATTCCTTTCAATTGTTAAATATTTGGATTGACTTCTGATTTCTGAAGCAATTGTTAACTATTTTGAATATCACCTCTACTTGAAGATATACTATAATACCATAGAGCCAACAAACTCCAAATCATCAAAGGGTTGTTATAAAGCAACACTTTCTCTAGCAATAAAAAGGCACACTTGGATATATTTATATTCTAAAATAGGTATCATAGAATAAATACCACAATGAAAGTCACACAGTGGGAAAATAAGTTGGGAACTTAAAATCAATGGCTTATGTATAATGATAAACACACAGATTTACTATGTGCCAACCACTGTTTTAAGCCCTTTACATACCTTGACCCATTTACTCTTCACAGCAACTCCTTGGGATAGGTTTTATTATTATCACCTTTATACAGATGAGAAAATTGAGGCACAGAGTGATTGAACAACTTACAGGAAGTTACCAACCAATAAGGGGCAGAGACTCTTAGTCAAATCCAGGAGTTTGGCTCCAGAGCTATGCTTTCAATACTTATTCTCTCTGTCTTCATTACAAAGATATGTAGAATTCAAATAAATATACAAGTCAATAAGTGTTCAAAAGAGATAAAGACCCTTTCAAGGAGCTGGAAGTGGTGATACTGGAGTCCGTGTCCTGACAGAAAGTTGTAAAAACAGTCTACAACCTTGCAGTGATTAACTGCGAAAGAGATGAATGGAGAGTTAATACATGAAGAAATAAATTCAGTAAATAATTACATTAAAATCCCAATCTTTGTTGAGACTAGAGAAATAAGAATTAACAGTCATTCAACAAATTTCTCAAATTAGCAACAATGAAAAAATATGAAGAAGCTGAATTTCGTCGGGGCTATGAGAAGGCAGGCTCACGTCCAATGGCTGTTGCCATAAAAAAATTGACTGAAGCTTTCTGGAGAACCATTTGGAAATAGGTTATGAGAGCTTCTGAACAAGAGTTTATTTTTCTTTCATGCAGGAATCCCAGTTTAGGGAAAAAATGCCTGAAAGAGAATAACCCAAGGATGAGATAAATAAGTGCTATCTTACAAAGATGTTTGTGTCATTGACGTGTAAAACGGCAGAGATTTTATAATACCTGAGATGCACTACAAAAGGGGATGAGCTAGACAAGTTGTGGTAATGTTAAGAACACAGAACGTCATTCTTATTAAAATAGTAAAATAAAAATGTGTGAGCTTTATCCATATGTAGAAATATATAAGTGAAAAAATGAATCTGAAAATGAAATACACACACCGATGGCAACTATGGAAAAATATATATGCATAATTTGTTTAAGGCCTCGAAAAGAAAGGGATGGATGTTAAGAATTGAGTCTCTATTGGCGCGTGTTTGCCTCTTTATTAATCCTATGTTACTTAAATTGTCATTGGCTTGCTCTCTTGTGTGTGACAAAACAAGTAAATGAAATAAGGAAACACATTTCTAAAATGAACGTGTTTTATCTGAACTAAATTACTCTCTGTATCTCTGATACGATCCTATATGGAGCCGCCTGGGAACCCCATCTGATAGCAAACACCAGGATAGGGCACATGAGGAAGAAAAAAGGAGAAGTCAATGCATGTAAGGTCAGGAAAAATAGTCTGAGCATTCATCATACTTGGCTGAAACATACATGCAAGAACAACCCCACCCATAACTAGTCACAAATGGTCTGCCAAATGAAAGACTAAAATAGCAGCATATGTTGGAAATCTTGCTGTTTTTATGATATGCAGAGAGACATTTTCTTTCATACATTTCTTTCTTTTACACTGCTGAGATCCAGCCTGCCATTTGCTGTGATGTCTTTCAGACTTTTTCTGGGCAAATTTTCGCCTTTCTTCTCACCCTACATAGTGATCTTCAGCATCCAGGCTGAATGTGTCTGTTTGATATTTCAAAAATATACGTGGTCCACCAGAGCCTCTATTTCCATTTAGTTTCCTCCAAACTCCTCACCACCACCACCACCACCACCATTTACCATTTACTGAATAGTCTACATATAGTCACATTTGCTTCAGTTAGTGTCATTATGAATATTAAAAATAGAGTTTTGAAAGAAAACACATATACCCTCTGTGCTGTGCATTTCTCCAAAAAGCACAATGCTGCATAATTTCTCAGATGCAAACTCCATTTTCATCTTGCCAGCAATTTGGCGGTTCTCAAAAGGTTATTGCTCTGAATTTGTTTTCTTTGTAGTCTTGCAGTCCATTTGTTCTGCCTTAATGCTGAAAATCTATGTGGGATCTTGACATCCATATGCCATACACCAGTAGATTTACCCTTCTCTTTAAAATTTTCCTCTACATTAACATAAGAAGAAGAATGGGTTTCATGATTTGTTAAAATGGCACATGGGCTAAATATTTAAGGTTAAAATCTAGGCGATCTCAAACCTGAGGTGGAACCTAATTACCTGCTGTGCCTCTAAGGGCTGATTTTTTGAGAATTAAGAGTATCTTTCAAAATTTCTAAGACACATTTAAAACAAATTGTATCCCTGAAAAGAAAGGTGCAGTCAATCTACCAGACCAGTTAGTTACTTTGCCCTGAAGGTAATGCCACCTCAATTTTAATGACCACATAAAAAGGAATGATTATACAGTCATAAACCAAAGCCAAAAAAGTGAAAGCTGGTCCTATATGCAAAATAATGGGGAGATAAACACTTAAGTGAAAAGTAAACTTGCTCTATGGCCATTTCCTAAGTGTTTCCTATGCATCTGACCATTTTCTACACATTTATGCATTAAGTTTTCTCATGTGTTTATCTTGGTGCCAGGTATTATGGGGCCAACAGAATTATGAAGGCAAGTTCCCCAACCTCAAGAGATTTATTTCTAATTCAAAGAGACAGGACTAACACTCTCAAAATAATTAGAAAACCAGTAAATGCTAAACCACATGGCTCAATAGGTATTTAGGGAAAGGAGAGAGCTGCTGAGCTGCAGAAGTAGGGATGTTTCATAGAGGGAGCAAAGTGAGAGGTGGGCAGTGGAGAACATGAAGGACAGAGATGAACAAAGAGGAGATGAGAGGAAGAAGAACTGGTGCATAGTGATGGTGTTACAGGAAAGGGATCTGATCCTGACCCCAAGACAGGGTTCTTGAACCTTGTGCAAGAAAGAATTCAGAGCAAGTCCATAAAGTGAAAGCAAGTTTATTAAGAAAGTGGAAGAATAAAAGAATGACTATTCTACAGACAGAGCAGCCCCCAGGGGTTGCTGGTTGCCCATTTTTATGGTTATTTCTTGATTATTTGCTAAACAAGGGGTGGATTATTCATGCCCTCCCTTTTTAGACCATATGAGATAACTTCCTGATGTTGCTATGGCATTTGTAAACTGTCATGGTGCTGGTGGGGGAGTAGCAGTGAGCATGACCAGAGGTCACTCTCATCGCCATCTTGGTTTTGGTGGGTTTTGGCCGGCTTCTTTACTGTGACCTGTTTTATCAGCAAGGTGTTTACGACCTGTATCTTGTGCCGACCTCCTATCTCATCCTGTGACTTAGAATGCCTTAACCGTCTGGGAATGCAGCCCAGTAGGTTTCAGCCTCATTTTACCCAGCACCTATTCAAGATGGAGTTGTTCTGGTTCACACGCCTCTGACAATGGAGTACTAGGTAGAGGGACAGCAGGGGCACAAGCCCAAGGGAAGAAAGAAGAAGGTAAATGTTGAGGTGGGCCTAGCTATATAGAAGATCCAGGTAGGGAATGTGGCTGCATAAGGATGGGTGATGGAGGGCTGGACTCAGTGTGGTAGGCACTGGGGAGAGTGGCTGGGGCTTTCTAAGGGAAAATGGTACTTTAGGAAGAATAGTCTGGTAGTGGCTGGGGGCTGGTGAGTACAGAGATTAATGCTAGAAAGCTACTCCCCTTATTCAGGGAGGTATGAGTTCAAAGAATGCTATTTTCTTGGAGAAAAAGAACAAAGGGGAAGTTTGAAAAATACTTCAAAGAGGGAAAGAGAAAACTTGATGAAATCTTTAACTCGTAGCAGTTATATCTTGGGAATAAGGTGAGAGAGCAGAGGGTACTGGGGATTTTACATTTGATCTTATACACTGCATACACTTCAGGATAATTATACATATATGTATGTATATGTATATACATGTATATGTCTACGTGTGTGTATATGTATATCTAAACATGTGTGCATATGTGTATATATACAAATATGCATATATATTACTTTTAAATATAGGTCATACTTTTTGTTATAGCAAATTTTAAAAATGCAATCCTAAGATTTAGGAAGGACTTCAAAAATAATGACATCACTAACAAGTGGGTTAACTGTAAGAAGAAGCTGGCCTCCTTTCTGATAGGTGTATCCGGCATCAGTGCGCGCATGCACACACGCACACACACATGCACACACACACTCCTCTAGGTCTGATGTGCACATCATGCATGTCCTTATTCACCACTTTCTGCTGCTTAGATCCTTATGCTTTGTGGGCCTGCAGCTGTTTTGCCTCCTGCTCCCTTTCCCGATGTCTCTGCCACTCTGTCTCTGATTTCTGTATGCCAGAAAGATCTGGCTTTTGCTGCTGCTACTTCTCTACTGTCAGGGTCTCCGTGAAGATATTCTGCTGAGTCTCTCTTGAGTTTCCTCAGTCTGAAGTCACCACTGTCCTTCACATCCTACCAGAGGCATGTGGACTACTCTGTGATCAATCTTCCACACTTGTCCAGCTCAGTGAACCTGCCTTGCAGTCAAAAGTGATCCACTGCTGGTGGGTTGGCTCGAGGCTAGGACTTTGTTGACTGCAGCCTGGGGTGGAGTAATGTTCAAGGAGTTCACATTCACTAATAAACAATTAGGCTTTCCAACTGATTTCATAATTTATAGAAGGGATGTCCCTGCCCCTGTAATATACAGCAGTGGCATCATACATATGAATTAAGAGGCTACAAACAAATCAAGCCCCAGAACCTTTAGAGGCTGCATATGCGCCAGCCGGTCAGGGGAGCTTGTGATACAATCAGTAAACAGTGAAGAGGCCAGGATTCTTTATCTAAACTCCCTATGCACATATGGCCTTGCACTAAGAAAGCTTGGGGGAGAATATACCACATTTTACGAGAATGGACATGGGGTGGAGAAAAAAAGTGGTTGGAAGTGGTGATTTGGCCAGTGATGATTATAGAAGAGCAACTGTTTTCTTAAAATAAAGTTAAAGATCGTAATGCATGACCACAATAGATGCACATCAGAAGAAAAGGTGAAGCGTCTTGTGTGTCATTTCTGCAGATTTTGCTTTTGAAACTATCAGTTGTATAATCCCTCTTAGGGATTTTTTGTTTCCTGAAAGTTCTGAGCTTTTTGAGAGGAATAATGTACCTACCATATAACAGGATTTTATCTAATGCTTTCTTTCATCAATGCATGCAAAAATAATTAAACTAAAAAAAAACTCAAGAGCTTTAAAAATTATAACATAGTTTCTGTATGAATTTGTAGGACAAGTTTACAATTTT
Source organism: Papio anubis (assembly GCF_008728515.1). Classification (NCBI taxonomy): domain Eukaryota; kingdom Metazoa; phylum Chordata; class Mammalia; order Primates; family Cercopithecidae; genus Papio; species Papio anubis. Next base: position 88,373,325 of record NC_044985.1, on the reverse strand, counting down.
AATTTTCCAAAAATGAAGCATTTAAATACAGCAAAATCTGTCACTTTTGAATAACTAATGAATGAATGTAATTTTTGTCTCAATCTTAAATATTTTGGCATCTTTAAAAAGACAAAAATGTTTTTAAAGTGAGATGAAAATCTATAATATTTCCGAGATTTTAAAAATAAAATCAGAATATTTGACAAAATCCTTTTAGTAATTTTATACTTCAGGAAATAATTTTGTCTCAAATAGTTGAGATGCCAGGAGATTCTAGGCACTGTACCCAGAGCTGGATGCTAAAGAAGGCATAAGTAAGTCCTGCCCTCTTAGAGCTTCTGTCCTAGGGGAGGAGACAGAAATCAAAAGTAAACACATACATTTGATAATGATAGAATATGACACTTGGTATGAAGACAATAAAGTGAGTGTTGTTGAGAAAGCTCAGAAATAGGAGACAGAGTGGTGAGTGAGGGCCTCTCTGAGGTGGTGATATTGGGACTGTGATTTGAAGCATGCAAATGAGCTGGCAATGTCCAGATGAAAGGAAGCATGTTCCACGTGGAGGGAACAGCCAATTGCCTGGTGCTGAAGGTAGGGGAGTAAGGGCAGGAAGGGAGGCCCTGACCAGCTTTTGTGGGATCTTTTGGGCTACCATAAGAAATCTTCATTTTATTCTAAGTGCTAAAGAAAGTCATAGGAAGATTTTTGAGTAGGAGGATGATCTGATCTGATCTACATGATCCCATTTTAATTTTTAAGAGATCACTCTGGCTCCTTGAGGGAATTGGATTAGAGGGGGCAAGAGCTGGAAAGAGAGGCCCCCGGAGATTTCTGAGGTAGACTAAGGGAGACAGGATGGTAGCTTAATGGAGTGGGAGATAGGAAAAAGGAGAGAAGTAGATGTGCTTGAGCATGTCTGCAGATAAAACTAACAGGACTCGGATAGGGACTGACACCCAGAAGAGAGGAATCAAGGATGTCTCCTATGTTTTCAGCTTTACCAATGGTGGACAGTGGTGCTATGTACAGGGGTGGGGAGTCTGGCAGAGGAACAGGCTTGTAGGGGAGGAGGAAGAGGATCAGGAGCTCTGTTTTGAATCTAGCCTGAGATTCTTGTTTAACATCCAAGTGAAGATGTTAAACAGGCAGTTGGATACGGAGTTCAGAGTAGTCTATGTTTGAAATATAAATATGGAGCCCACCAGCATGCAGATATAGAGCCAAAGGTCAGAATGAGGTTAGCTAAGGATAGTGGGTACATAGACAAGAAGACCGAAAACAACCCAAAAAAGAAAAGGTAGGTAGAGAAAACTCCAGAAAAGGCATAACCTGGAAGATAGAAAACCATGCATGTACAGTGTTCTGGACACAAGAGGGAAGAGTGATCAATTCAAGTAAGATGAAATCAGAGAAATAGTCATTGAATTTGGGAATCTCAAAAATAACAATTTCAGTGAAGAGTGAAGCCAGATTGAAGAAGGTGAAGAGTGAATGAGAGATGCAGCTATAGATGCAGGATGTGTAGCAACTCATTGGAGGAGTTTGGGTCAAAGGAGAAACAGGAAAATAGGAAGTAGCAGGAAGGGGAATGATGAGGTCACAGAGGCTGCATTTTTTTTTTTCAAAGACTGCACATATTTAATACAGAATTGGCTAAATAAATTATGGTATATAATTTATATATTATATACACGATAATATATATATTATATACATGATGCAACTACATAGCTATAGAACAGAAGGAGGAAGCCAGGTATGAACTAACATGAAATCATCTCCAATATGTCCTGTTAAGTGAAAAACACAAGTACAGAACAATATGTGCAAGGTGCAAACTTTGTTTTTAAGGGGGAAAAAGGAATATACATATTTGTATATTACTACACAGATGCATGAAGTATTTTAAGAAGGATAAAGCAGAAGGTGAAAATGCTGGGTGTCTATAGGGAAGAGAATGAGGTAATTTGAGTACCTTGGGAAAGGGGAAACTCGACTTTGTAAATATTTTTGTACCTTTCAAAATTTGTAGAACATGAATGCCTTCCCGTCCCAATAAATAAATAAATAAATGTATTTGCTAAAAGCACATTTGAGAGATTGAGTAGAGAAAGGGACAAAGTTTCATAGTGCAGGAAATTGAGATGAGAACCAAGGAGCAAAGTCTGGTAGAAGTGGAAGGAGGTACATACCGGAGTCCTGGTAGAAGCGGCCCACCAGACTTCCTCTCACCAGACAGAAGCAAGGACACTTCCCCGTACAACAGAAGAACATGTAAGTTTGTATATTTGATAGTGGGAAGATGAGTATGTTCTGTTTGCTTGGTATTCATTCTGTGAATGAAAGAAGGGGCATCAGCTAAGAGTTCAGGGGAACGGAAGAGGTGGGGCAAGTTTAATGGTCTCAAAAGACGGGCTATCTTCCTTTGGGAAACAAAATATATGATATCTGGGTAAAAGCATGGTGGTCACAAATTCAAAAAGAAAGTAGTTAGACTTGTTACTTAATATTTTTCCAGTCACTCTGAGCTAGCTAGGTGTATGTCCAAGGAAGAGAGGTGATTGGGGTTGTTAACCCAAAATCTATGAGGTCTCAATCAATTTAGAAAGTTTACTTTGCCAAGGTTAAGGACGTATCTGTGACACTGCCTCAGGAGGTCCTGACAACATGTGCCCAGGATGGTTGGGGTACAGCTTACTTTACACCTTTTAGGGAGACATGAGGCATCAAGCAATGTGTATAAGATGTACATTGGTTCAGTCGAGAAAGGTGGAACACCTTGAAGGGGGAGTGGCTTCAGGTCACGAGTAGATAAGAGACAGACTTTCACTGAAAACACCACCTACCTGCGAGGTGGGCAGATAGAGGAACAACCATTTATGCTTTAGTCTGGCTCAGTGAATCTACATTTTTACATAGACAATAAGGCAGAAGAAGTAATCAGATATGCATTTGTCTCAGGTGAGCAGAGGGAGGACTTTCTGTCCTGCACCTGTGAAGAAGATAAGCTATTGATGTTTTAGGGTAAAGATCTTGAGGTCCACAAGGAATGTCCTTGTAGGTAAATTTTCAGGGAGGTATGTAGCTTTTTTAAAAAAATAATATTTGTAGCTATCTTATTTAGGAACAAAATGGGAGGCAGGTCTGCCTGACAGAGTTCCCTGCTTGACTTTTCCCTTTGACTTAGTGATTTTGGGGATTCCAAGATTTATTTTCCTTTTACAGGGTGTTACAATTCCAGCATGACTGAGGCCGAGCAGAGAAGTTGAGGATGTTTGCAAGAGAGTGATTCGAAGAGACTTTGGAATTTAGCTGGATAAACTGGAGAGTGAAGACAAGGATAGGCAGATCTGAATATAGATAGTTAAAAATAGGTGGTTTCCACAGATTGGGGGGTTTCCAGTACATGGATGAATTATTGCAATGGTGTGGGGGAGGGGGGAAGGGAGTTCAAAAGGAAGTGAGCTGGAAGGACAGGAAATGGCATCTAAGAATGAGAAGTGAAGCAATGACAGGCAACACAGATCAGAACACACCAGGGGACAAGGTAGCTGAGAAGGATGGAGGAGCACGTTGGGGAGATGGGGAGGCACCACCATGAATAGACTGAGCTGTGGAATGAGTCCCTGGGATGAAACAATAGCCTGTGCAGAGGTGGAGAGCCAGTGATGTGAGTGCTAGGGGACTTAATGAAGGTGAGGATGGGACGGTGGGGACTGCCAAACAGCTGATGAAGGGCAGTGGAAATCATGAGTTTCCTCTGAACTGGAGTACTTAAAGGAAGAAAGGGAAAGGGATCAGAAGCCACATGGCAGAAAAGAGACCTAAGGAGTGGCATATGAGAAAAAATAAAAAGCACAACGGCCTCCACTCGTGGGGACTGCAGCGGAAACATGGCCCTCAGAAGAAAGTAAGACAAAAAGGGTTCAGGAGCAGTGAGAAGAGTTGCAGGATGCAGAGGCATTTCCTGAGCAGGCAGGCATGCCAGAGTGCACAGTGATATGTAACTGATATACATCTTTTACCTTCTTTAACCTCGTCTCTCTGCCATCCAAACGTCTACACCTTTGCACCTGGAGCTAAGACTCTTATCTTTTGACCTCAATCCCCTGGCTCATTACAAATTCAGAGATGGGCCAAGTGGGGGCCAGCCATGGCTCCTTCTTAGTTTATAAGGTCTGGAGGACATTACCTGCAACTCTGAGTGTTCCCAGTGGTGACAGAGTATAGCCCCAGGAAAAGAGATTTCATGCTAGCCATGTAAGGCAAGGATTATAGCAAATGACTGTAGCCAGAAGTGGAATATATGGTTCTCATAGGCAAGCAGGTAGAGCAAACCTGCCCTGCATACCTAGGCCTCTGCCTGTGCACAGAAATGATGAATGCACACAGGCAGTGTAGACTACAAGAGGTATGGGACTGGAATTGGAAATGATAAATGGAAAGAAGAAATTACATCAAACAATTGTTTACCAATTTTAAAAGCAGGAAAAGGAAACAAGGAAGAACCTGATCACCCATTTCTGAAGTGGTGGGATCTATAGTTTGTAAAGGTTCAAGCTGGGCATGAGGGTATCTGCCCTTAGAAAGAAAGGGCCATAGGAGGTCACTATAGGATGCCTTGGGTCTTTTGCACACATATCCTAGCAGCTTGAGGCACTGAAGAAAGTTATCCGAGGAGCCCAAGCATCAGGATTTCCACTGCTGGGGAGTTTTATTTTAGAGAGTTTGAGGGCTGAGTTACCTAAGCAGCCCTTAGAGCTAACCCTCTCTGCTTGAGGCACTGTGAGAACTAGGGGGCCTTCAAAAAACTTTCCACTCAGCCTGAGCAACTTAGCAAGTCTTTAATTTTGTTTTTTTCTTTTTTTTTTAATTAGCTGGGCATTGTGATTTGCACCTGTTGTCCCAGATACTTGGGAGGCTGAGGCAGGAGGGTCATTTGAACACAGGAGTTTGAGGCTGCAGTGAGTTATGATCGCGTCACAGCATTCCAGTCTGAGTAACAGCAAGATCACGTCTCTGAGAAGAAAAAAAAACTTACCACCTGTTCCTCCTCTTTCTGTACCCCCAAACTTTGCAACTCTAATAAAATCCCAAAGAGCCCTTAATACACTTGCTTTATCACTTACTTCATTAACTTGCATGTATTCCAATCTGAGTAAATCAAGTGACTTTGCTCAGTCTCCCAGAGTTTCTGGTTATAGCTACTAGCTATGACTTCTAGTATACAAGATTCTGAGTTCAGTCTCTTTCCGGGCCATCTGGCATTCTTGCATTTCAAGATCAAAGACTCACCTATGACTCTGACCAACTCTGGACAACTTTAAGCCCAAGCAGAACCGTATCAGAGAGTCTTGTTCATACTTGTTGCTCAACAAGGGCTGTTTTACTTCCTCCACTACCATGGCCTCACCAGTCTCGGGGCATTCCTACGAGCAGTTTGGCATTTCCCTTCCTCCCTACTCCTTCTAAACCTCTTAATATTGCAAATAGATACACACACATGGTTGAAGTTTTATTCTCTTCTACTCTCAGCAATTAAGTAGCTAAATCTGGAGGGATCAGAGAATTGGACTATCATGATAAAACATAAGAGCAAAATCCAGGGTGAGGTTCTGACTCACAAGCACAAGTTAGAACTGAAAATATTTAAACAATTATTGAGGGAAGCTTTGGTTGGGGTAAGCCTGTAGGGTAGATTTGCCACCAAATAGTGTAGCTCTTGATCATTTGGAGAGAAGTGTTCTCTCTATCAGTCAGAACGTGTAGGGAATGGTGAGAAGAGAACATGCAGGACCAGACTTCTGCCACGGGACCAGACTTCTGCCACAGGCCCAAAAAGATGTGGGAAAACCCCTGACCTTAGGATACTCCTGTAAGAGAATGGCTTGTGTCATTTTGGTTTCTATGGGCACCATTCTGGTCCCACAATTATGGAATATTGGTGCAACTGACTACACAAATGATTGAATGGCAGAATAGCAGCTCACTGCTAGGGATTGGCCATGTAAATTTTTCCACCCATAGAGCAAGAGAAAGTGCAGCTTTTCCACGAAAGAGTGACACAATTAGCCTAAGAAACTGGTCATCTTCCAAGTCAAACAAAGGCTTTTTCCTTCATTCTAGAACTTCCTTCAGGCTGAAAGATTTTTTAAAAATGAAACACAGACTGTAATCCCAGCACTTTGGGAGGCCGAGGTGGGCGGATCACGCGGTCAGGAGATCGAGACCATCCTGGCTAACACGGTGAAACCCCATCTCTACTAAAAATACAAAAAATTAGCCGGGCATGGTGGTGGGCGCCTGTAGTCCCAGCTACTCGGGAGGCTGAGGCAGGAGAATGGCGTGAACCCGGGAGGTGGAGTTTGCAGTGAGCTGAGATCGCGCCACTGCACTCCAGCCTGGGGGACAGAGTGAGACTCTGTCTCAAAACAAACAAAAAACAAATAAATAAATAAATAAGTAAATAAAACACAGCATAGTTTCATGGGAGGAAATTGAACCTTGTGTCATTGCAAGGTACTCAGCCAGCCACTGCAATGCTTGTCCAGAGAAGAATATGGAGGCACTGGGCTGGTGGGCAGCTTTTGGAATTGACGGACCTGGCTAATCACAGCCACTAGAATATCCCTGGCCCGGGAGAAGGCTGTTCAGAGTCGGTGCTGCTTGAAAAACATCCCTTGGTCTCTTCCCAGTGCATGTAAAAATCCTAATTACTCACTACTCACTGTCTTTTTTGTACATTCATTCTCTCTGATTTGGCAAAACTGAAATGTCATCGAGGTGACCGTGATTTTCAATGGGAGGATATGTGGGTAGAAGGAATGTGTGTTGATTTCAGTTTGGAACATGCAGTAAACACAGCTTCCAATACAAGGGCTCTAAATTAGGTCGTTGAATAAAAAAATCATGCGATTCCCATTACAATAAACTAGAGCCCTACTTGTGCATCTATAACTAGGTAACAGTAGAATGGATTCCAGAATTAGCTCGTTAGACAGCCATCTCTTGGAACCTTAATTTCCTGTTCAACCTTCTCCTAGAATGTTGAGATTGTACAACTGATAAAATCATGGGTCTCAGGTAGCAAAGACAAATGTGAAACTTAGTTTACTCAATCTATAAGCAGGCTGGCTTTCTTTATTTAAAAAAATCAGAAGAATTCAAGAAAACTCCAGTGTAACTTTTTGGTACTTGACAGCTATGGAGCATATTTTCCTTTTCTAGGAGTTAGAAGCATCAACTGGGGAAGTGAGGGAAATAACTGGATATTAAAGATTACCATAACCAAACCCATATTTCCCTCAAGACTGAAAAAGTAAAGTACCACTTAATAATACATGACACAACTTCTACCCTTGGCAAAGCAATATTTTAAAACTAAAATTATATTGTAATTAGCCTTTCAAAAATGTGAACACTTCAATATAGGAGTCCATTAATAATCTAACTGCTGCTGCAAAGCGTGTTCCTCCCACACGAGTAACTTAATTAAACTTAGAGCTTCTCATTCCAACCGTCAGATCGTCATGAAAAACAGGTGGCTCCCAACTTCCAGATAATGGAAGGATGGATCTTGTGATGACTTCGCACACCCAGATGAAATTATCTAAATGTCTTCCTTGTTCTTTCTTCTGGTAATTTCTATTGCAAACACAGATTTGCTTCTGCTTTATAGGATTTAAAGTTCAAGCGCTACCTAGGACAATTCTACTGAAAATTAAAAGTAGATTTATATAATCATCTGGGTCATTCCTTATAGGAAGATCTCAAAAAAAAAAAAAAAAAAGTAAAGGAGCAAGATGGTACGAATAGGAACAGCCCAGCCTCCAACTCCCAGCCAGCCACACAGAAGACCGGGTGATTTCTGCATTTTCAACTGAGGTACTGGGTTCAATCTCACTGGGGAGGCCGACAATCGGTGCTGGTCAGCTGCTGCAGCTCCGACCAGCGAAGGAAGCAGGGCGCAGGCATCAGCCACCTGGGAAGCGCAAGGGGGAAAGGAACTTTCCTAGCCAGGGGAACTGGAGACACAACACCTGGAAAATCGGGTAACTCCACCCCACATTGGCGCTTTACAAACAGGCACACCAGGAGATCATATCCCACACCTGGCCGGGAGGGTCCCACGCCCACGGAGCCTCCCTCATTGCTAGCACAGCAGTCTGTGATCTACCGCAAGGCAGCAGCCAGGCTGGGGAGGGGCTCGCCATTGCTGAGGCTTAAACAAAGCTGCTGGGAAGCCCAACTGGGTGGAGCTCACAGCAGCTCAAGGAAAACCTGCCTGTCTCTGCAGACTCCACCTCTGGGGACAGGGCACAGCCACACCACCACCACCACAACAACAACAACAACAAAGCAGCAGAAACCTCTGCAGACTAGAAACTAATTTGTCTGACAGCTTTGAAGAGAGCAGTGGATCTCCCAACACGGAGGCTGAGATCTGAGAACGGACAGACTGCTTGCCTGGCAAGTGGGTCCCTTTCTGACCCCTGAGTAGCCTAACTGGGAGACATCCCCACTAGGGCAGTCTGACACCCCACACCTCACAGGGTGGGAGTACACCCCTGAGAGGAAGCTCAAAGCAAGAATCAGACAGGTACACTCGCTGTTCAGAAATATTCCTATCTTCTGCAGCCTCTGCTGCTGATACCCAGGCAACAGGGTCTGGAGTGGACCTCAAGCACTCAACAGACCTACAGCTGAGGGTCCGACTGTTAGAAGGAAAACTATCAACAGGAAGGACACTCACACCAAACCCCATCAGTACATCACCATCATCAAAGACCAGAGGCAGATAAAACCAACAAAGATGGGGAAAAAGCAGGGCAGAAAAGCTGGAAATTCAAAAAAATAAGAGCACATCTCCTCGCAAAGAGCGCGAAAGCTCATCGCCAGCAACGGATCAAAGCTGGACGGAGAATGACTTTGACGAGATGAGAGAAGAAGGCTTGTCCATCAAATTTCTCAGAGCTAAAGGAGGAATTACGCATCTAAAGAAAGAAACTAAAAATCTTGAAAAAAAGTGGAAGAATTGACGGCTAGAGTAATTAATGCAGAGAAGGTCATAAACTTAAATGAAAGAGATGAAAAACCATGACACGAGAAAATAATGCGACAAATGCACACAAGCTTCAGTAACCGACTGATCAACTGGAAGAAAGAGTATCAGCGATTGAGGATCAAATGAATGAAATGAAGCGAGAAGAGAAACCAAAAAGAAAAAGAAGAAAAAGAAATGAACAAAGCCTGTAAGAAGTATGGGATTATGTAAAAAGACCACCCACGCCTGATTAGGTGCCCAGTGAGGGGGAAAATGGAACCAAGTTGGAAAAACACTTCAGGATATCATCCAGGAGAACTTCCCCAACCTAGTAGGGCAGGCCAACATTCAAATCCAGGAAATACAGAGAACGCCACAAAGATACCTCGAGAAGAGCAACTCCAAGACACATAATTGCCAGATTCACCAAAGTTGAAATGTGAAGGAAAAAATCTTAAGGGCAGCCAGAGAGAAAGGTCGGGTTACCCACAAAGGAAGCCCATCAGACTCACAGCAGATCTCGGGCAGAACTCTCCAAGCCAGAAGAGTAAATAATATTCAACATTCTAAAGAAAAAAGAATTTTAAAACCCAGAATTTCATATCCAGCCAAACTAGTTTCATAAGTGAAGGAGAAATAAAATCCTTTACAGATAAGCAATGCTTAGAGATTTTGTCACCACTAGGCCTGCCTTACAAGAGACCCTGAAGCACTCAACATGGAAAGGAACAACCGCACCAGCCAGTATTGCAAAACATGCCAAATGTAAAGACCATCGAGGCTAGGAAGAAACTGCATCAACTAACGAGCAAAATAACCAGTTAATATCATAATGGCAGGATCGAAGTTCACACATAACAATCTTAACCTTAAATGTAAATGGACTAAATGCTCCAATTAAAAGACACAGACTGGCAACTGGATAAGAGTCAAGACCCATCAGTCTGCTGTAATAGGAGACCCATTCACACGCGAGAGACATACATAGGCTCAAAATAAAGGGATGGAGGAAGATTTTACCAAGCAAATGGAGAACAAAAAAGCGGGTTGCAATCCTAGTCTCTGATAAAACAGACTTTAAACCATCAAAGATCAAAAGAGACAAAGAAGGCCAATACATAATGGTAAAGGATCAATTCAACAGGAAGAGCTAACTCTCCTAAATATATATGCACCTAACAGGAGCACCTAGATTCATAAAGCAAGTCCTTAGAGACTTACAAAGAGACTTAGACTCCCATAATAATAATGTAGAATCTTCCAACACCCACTGTCAACATTAGACAGATCAACAAGACAGAAAGTTAACAAGGATATCCAGGAATTGAACTCATCTCTGCAGACCATTAGACATCTATAGAACTCTCCACCCAAAATCAACAGAATATACATTCTTCTCAGCACCACATCAAAATTTACTCCAAAATTGACCATATAATTGGAAGTAAAGCACTCCTCAGCAAATGTACAAGAACAGAAATTATAACAAACTGTCTCTCAGACCAATATAATCAAACTAGAACTCAGGACTAAGCAACTCAATCAAAACCACCAACTACATGGAAACTGAACAACCTGCCCTGAAGACTAATTGGGTACATAACGAAATGAAGGCAGAAATAAAGATGTTCTTTGAAACCAATGAGAACAAAGATACAACATACCAGAATCTCTGGGACACATTTAAAGCAGTGTGTAGAGGGAAATTTATAGCACCAATGCCCACAAGAGAAAGCAGGAAAGATCAAAATTGACACTCCCCACATCGCAATTAAAAGAACTAGAGGAGCAAGAGCAAACACATTCCAAAGCTAGCAGAAGGCAAGAAATAACTAAGATCAGAGCAGAACTGAAGGAGATTGAGACACAAAAAACCCTCCAAAATCAATGAATCCAGGGAGTTGGTTTTTGAAAAGATCAACAAAATTGACAGACCACTAGCAAGACTAATGGTAAGAAAGAAAAGAGAGAAGAATCAACCTATCGAATTAAAATGATAAAGGGGATATCACCACCGACCCCACAGAAATACAAACTACCATCAGAGAATACTATAAACACCTCTACGCAAATAAACTGGAAAACCTAGAAGAAATGGATAATTTCCGGACACCTCTTACACTCTTTCCAAGACTAAAACCAGGAAGAAGTTGAATCCCTGAATAGACCAATAGTAGGCTCTGAAATTGAGGCAATAATTAATAGCCTACCAACCAAAAAAGTCCAGGACCAGATGGATTCACAGCTGAATTTACCAGAGTTACAAGGGAGGAGTTGGTACCATTCCTTCTGAAATATTCCAATCAATAGAAAAAGAGGGAATCCTCCTAACTCATTTTATGAGGCCAACATCATCCTGATACCAAAGCCTGGCAGAGACAATAACAAAAAGAGAATTTTAGACCAATATCCTGATGAACACCAATGCAAAAATCCTCAATAAAATACTGGCAAACCGGATTCAACAACACATCAAAAAGTTTATCCACCATGATCAAGTGGGCTTCATCCCTGGATGCAAGGCTGGTTCAACATCTGCAAAATCAATAAACATAATCCAGCATATAAACAGAACCAAAGACAAGAACCACATGATTATCTCAATAGATGCAGAAAAGGCTTTTGACAAAATCTTCAACAGCCCTTCATGCTAAAAACGCCAATAAATTCGGGTATTGATGGAACGCACTTCAAAATAATAAGAGCTATTTATGACAAACCCACAGCCAATATCATACTGAATGGCAAAACTACTGGAAAAATTCCCTTTGAAACTGGTATAATAAGACAGGATGCCCTCTCTCTCACTACTCCTATTCAACATAGTGTTGAAGTTCTGGCTAGGGCAATTAGGCAAGAGAAAGAAATCAAGGGTATCTCAGTTAGGAAAGAAGAAGTCAAATTGTCCCTGTTTGCAGATGACATGATTGTATATTTAGAAACCCCATTGTCTCAGCCCAAAATCTCCTGCTGATAAGCAACTTCAGCAAAAGTCTCAGATACAAAATTAATGTGTGCAAAATCACAAGCATTCTTATACACCAATAACAGACAAACACAGAGCCAAATCATGAATGAACTTCCATTCACAATTGCTTCAAAGAGAATCAAATACCTAGGGAACTAACTTACATGGGATGTAAAGGACTCTTCAAGGAGAACTACAAACCACTGCTCAGTGAAATAAAAGAGGACACAAACAAATGGAAGAACATAGCATGCTCTCATGGATAGGAAGAATCAATTATCAGGAAAATGGCCATACTGCCCAAGGTAATTTATAGATTCAATGCCATCCCCATCAAGCTACCAATGAGTTTCTTCACAGAATTGGAAAATGCCTTTAAAGTTCATATGGAACCAAAAGAGCCCGCGATCTCCAAGACAATCCTAAGTCAAAAGAACAAAGCTGGAGGCATCACGCTACCTGACTTCAAACTATACTACAAGGCTACAGTAACCAAAACAGCATGGTACTGGTACCAAAACAGAGATATAGACCAATGGAACAGAACAGAGTCCCTCAGAAATAATACCACACATCTACAGCCATCCGATCTTTAACAAACCTGAGAAAACAAGAAATGGGGAAAGGATTCCCATTTAATAAATGGTGCTGGGAAAATTGGCTAGCCATAAGCAGAAAGCTGAAACTGATCCTCTGCATCTCTTATACGAAAATTAATTCAAGATGGATTAGAGACTTAAATGTTAGACCTAATACCAAATCCTAGAGGGAGTCCTAGGTAGTACCATTCAGGACATAGGCATGGGCAAAGACTTCATGTCTAAAAACAATCAAAGCAACGGCAGCAAAGCTAAAATTGACAAATGGGATCTAATTAAACTAAAGAGCTTCTGCACAGCAAAGAAACTACCATCAGAGTGAACAGGCAACCTACACAATGGGAGAAAATTTTTGCAAAAAATTCACTCATCTGACAAAGGGCTAATATCCAGAACCTACAAAGAACTCAAACAAATTTACAAGAAAAACAAACAACCCCATCAAAAAGTGGGCAAAGGATATGAACAGACATTTCTCAAAAGAAGACATTCATACAGCCAACAGACATATGAAAAAGCTCATCATCACTGTCCATCAGAGAAATGCAAATCAAAACCACAATGAGATACCATCTCACACCAGTTAGAACATGCATCATTAAAAGTCAGGAAAACAACAGGTGCTGGAGAGTGATGTGGAGAAATAGGAACACTTACACTGTTGGTGGGATTGTAAACTAGTTCAACCATTATGGAAAACAGTATGGCGACTCCTCATGATCTAGAACTAGATGTACCATATTATATTCCAGCCATCCCATTACTGGGATATACCCAAAGGATTATAAATTATGCCGCTATAAAGACACATGCACACGATGTTTATTAAGTGCACTATTCACAATAGCAAAGACTTGAATCAACCCAAATGTCCTTCAGTGACAGATTGGATTATGAAAATGTGGCAATACATATACACCATGGAATACTATGCAGCCATAAAAGGATGAGTTTGCGCCCCTAGGGACATGGATGCAGCTGGAAACCATCATTCTTAGCAAACTATCACAAGAACAGAAAACCAAACAATCGCAGATGTTCACTCATAGGTGGGGAAACTGAACAACAGATCACTTGGACTCAGGAAGGGGAACATCACACACCGGGGCCCATCATGGGGAGGGGAGGGGGGAGGGATTGCATTGGGAGTTATACCTGATGTAAATGACGAGTTGATGGGTGCAGCACACCAACATGGCACAAGTATACATATGTAACAAACCTGCATGTTATGCACATGTACCCTACAACTTAAAGTATAATAATAATAAATAAATAAATAAATAAATAAATAAATAAATAAAAAGAAAAAAGGAAACCCTCTGTTACTTTCTTACAGAGCTGGAAGGTTAGGTAAGTGCTAAGAATAATTACATCCTACATGGTGTGACTTCAAGGACACTGACAGAATAGCAACTAAAGGCAACAACTTCTGAGAACCTTCTCTTGCTTCTCTAAGGGCTACAGGCCAGGTATCATAAATTCAAAACCCTGCAGAAGGAGGCAAGTGGCTGGAATGGGTGAAGATGGCTGGGCGGAAGGGTGGCAGGGATGTGGTTAACTGGAGAGTGTGTGTCCTGTGTAGACCGGCAGTCTCCACTCGACTTCAGCAGATCCTCGTCTTGCCTTCAAGAGGGTTGAGTTACCGACTGAGTAGAAGGAAATTCCAATTCGTAGGTTAAATTTTTTAATATTGCAAAAATTTGACAACTAATTTAATATTTTAAACTTTGAGTGGTCCAAACCAAATAATATATGGGCCCAGGACCACCTTCAGAGACTGATGTGGATTAAGACTTCAATGCATTTTCCCTCCTAAGAAGGGAGACAGTTTATCAGTCATCTATGCCTTGGAGTATATCCATAATCTGAGAAGAAACCTTAAAGAGAGGAGGAGATATTCCACCAGTAAGTGGGGAAGGAGAGCATGTGAGAGTGCTAAACTCAGAAATAAGTGGAGAGGGGGTCTTTTACGATAAAAAGATAAACATCACCAGGAAATTGGAGAAAAAAATTGCACAGAAAAGTGAGCTAAGGTCCACCTCTATGTTCTCACTGAGTAGGTTTGGCACTGTAGTTGATAGTGTTGATTTTGAAGACAGATGTCTGCACTCCCCTGGGCACTCCTTCCTCCATTGGCCTTCCTTAGTGTCCTCAGGCAAGGACCCAAAATGCTGGGGGCTTTCCCTGAGTCTAGAGAGTGCCAGAGTCAATCTCCTCTAGCCCCAAAGGAAAGACCAGCTTTCAGATATTAATGGGCAGGGGTTGGAGGATTGGTACTCCTGCTCCTCTGCATTCAGTGGATCACTCTATACTATCTCCCAGAGTTCTTCAGCACAGCATCAGTAAGCCCCCAGGGTCCACAGGTAACCTGCTCCATAAATCAACCATTACTGTCTCCTTTCCCTTCCCTGTCATCTTTCCCCACTCTCCTCCTCATACTTCCTGGCATCATCTTCCAAACCACTTAAAGTCTAATCTGTGTCTCAGGTTCTGCTTCACAGGGAACCCAAATAAGACAAACGAAGGCCCATGAGAACATCTCCTAGAGGTCCTGCTCACCTAAGCTCACCTCAGGCCCTGGATGCCATTTTTATATGACGTAAGTACACAGTATTGTATTCCCTTATCTACAAAATGGGGATGATTTTGTAAGAGCTGCCACTCCAAGCTCAAAGTATTGTTATGAGGATCAAATACTTAAATATGCTTCCCAGATTGTAAAGTTTTATACAAATGCCGTTTTTAATAACTCTTAATAAGATCTAATAATGATACGTCTCCAGGAGCAAAGATGGAGAGATAGCGGGGGAAAATGAGTAAGGTGAGGTGCTTTTCTGAACTGCTTAGTAAGTCTCAGAACAAGAATATCTGCCTGGATATGGCAGCTTTTATGAGATGCCTTCAAATTTATGACACCACAACAAGGTGGATCAGTCCATCGAGGTGGTGCTATGAAGGCATGTACTATTTACAACGCATTTAACGTGTTTGGAAACTGAGTTATTATTCCCAGGACTGGGGGAAGGTAAGAGTGGCTGACAGAAGGCATAAAATCACAGCTTCGAAGAGAATTTCATCCGTGTTAACTACAGTGACTAATTCAAACAATGACGTATTTAGTGCCTGTGACTATTTATAGTAGAAACTAATGGCTCTTTTATACCTGATTTAACGGCCATTTAAAAAGAAAAAGTGTAATCATGGGACAGTCAATGGAATAAGTGATATTTACAGATCGAATGATTAGCTATAGAAAGAGGGAGACATTTTTTCCTAGCACTTTCAACAGTTGAATTAGACTTGAGCTGCAGTTGGAAATAACTTAATTTTTAGACATGTATGTATCTGTGTGTGCGTGAGATGCTGGACACCTTAAACACTGCAGGCAGCAGGCATGTGCTTTTTGCCTTTTATAGCAGCTGAACTGCTTTTTTAGAATTTTCTTTAGTAGATAGTGGTTTCAGGTGATTCTCTTTTCTTTTCCCATGCTGCTAGGTATGCTTTTATTTTTCATGACCACACACATCCTTTTCAAGAGGAAAACCTTCAACAATTTCATCAACACTTAGATTTTTCACTGGCTGCACAACTTTCCCTTTGCTTTGATGGTTTTTAGCAAAGTATTTTATGTAAAAGGGAGTCTTGCTGAAGTATTTAAACATGAACGTCTCTTCGAGAGAGAGAGCCCTATGTCAGAGTTTCTTAACCTCAGCACTATGGAAATTTGGGGCTGTATAATTATTTGCTGTGGGGGGTTGTCCTCTACACTGCATGATGTTTAGCAGCATAATTGACCTCTACCCACTAGACGCCAGTAACATTCCCCAAATTGTGACAACCAAAAACATCTCCAGACATTGCCAAACTGTCGTGTGTGTGTGTAAAACCACTGTGTGAATCATCAGTGGACGCAAGATATACCTGAGGTTTCTCTCACTTTGGGTTCATTGGGGTGTATGAAGCATGTTTTTGAGAGACAGGGGACTTGCTGTGACCGAATGATACAAATTCCTCATCTGTCATTTGCACTTACCCTCACAGGGTTGTGTGAGAATTAGAATAGAAAGTTAGTATTTATTGAGCATTTACTATGTTCTAGGCCCTGTTCTAGATGTTTTAAATAATTCATTTAACCTCTGTAACAGCCTCATACCATCCTTTATGGGGTGGTATTATAATGATAACCATTTTATAGCTGATGGAATTGAGGTACAAAGAGTTTGAATAACTTCCCCAAGGTCATAGAGCTGGTGAGTAGCGGAGTTAGAATATAAACCTAGGCTCTGTGGTTCTCAAGTCCCTGTCTCTACCTACTTATCACACTGTCCCTCTAAGTTAAGTGTATATAAACAGTTTAGAAATGTCAGAGCAGAAAATCCATTGTTAATAAGCTTCCTATGCATACCCAGACCATGCTCTCTAGGGCTCAGACATCCTACGCATCTAACAAGGACCCTCTTTCATGGTATTCCCATTTGCATTGTTTACTTTCCATCTCCATAGCTTTACATTCTATACATCCTTTGAGGCCAGACTCAAATGCCACCTCCCAGGAGCCCTTCCTCTTAATTTCTTATAATTTCCACATCAGGTGCTCTAGTGCTTCTTGAAGTGCCTTCCTGTTTATACTAATTCCGTGAAACTCATCTGCCTCTCTATCAGTGACATGTATGTAACATATCCCCTTCTAGCAGCAAACTCCTGGTTTTCAGCAGGGACCTCACAGTGATAGTCCCTTCCAGTGGCCAACATGGAGCTGGGGCATTCTATGTATTGAAAGAGAAGGATTTCTAAATTGATGAATGAGTTGAGCAGATTATTGGATTGAATAATGACAATTTCTACCTATAACTGTTTATCCCTGTTTTACAGATGAAACAACTGGGTTGGAGGAAGTCACACAAAGAGGGATCTTTGTATCCTTCCCATCCCCAGAAACAGCAAGAAATGCAGATGTCCTAAGCATATAGTGCAGAAATTAGCTGAGCACGGCCACTCGCCTAAGAGTGACTGAACTCTGCTGGATGAGCAATTCGTGACAAGAGGGTCCTAAAAGTCCTAATCTACTGTAGGTAACACTCTCCTCACACCAGAGGCCATTTTCTCATTGTCCCTACCTCCACATTTTTTAGGTCATTGCTGTTGAGCATCACCTTCCACTGATAGATGATTTGCCACAGATGTTGAAAAATATCTCATTGATCAGGTTTCACTAACTGTCCAGGCAAGAGATCACGAAAGGAGAGACCAGTTGACATGGTTTTGTAAGCCTGATTACTTTGCTTACAAAAGCTTTTTGTAGCTGTCATTATCTGGGCTCTGTGCCTGTACTCTACAGTGTCAATTTCTTAGAGAGATTGAGCAGGGCTGCCAAAGGCATTCTCCTTTGTCAAATGTTTCACTTATTATTGAGTTTGTACCCAGGGAAACATTTATCTCTTGTGGCAGCATTGCTGCCATGCTTGCTTTGGACGCAGGTTCACTCCCAGAGATGCTTAAGGAGGTCTTGTTAGAGCAGAAGGAATGGATGTTGAGTGAATGAGAGTAATTAGCTTGAAGATGTGTGATCAGAGTGTCGGCATAGTAACTTGCCACAAGGAGTGAGAATCAGAGGCCTTCCACAGTGGGGGGCATGATCCTAGTTAGCTCGCTGGAGATCACTGAGTATTCCTTAGACACACCTTTGGTTGACCTTTATTTCAGACTCTGTTGTTAAAGGATGCAATTCTACAAGGATTCTCTATTAATGAGAAGCAATAGCTGTATTTTATTCATTGGCGATCTAAAGGGGGTTTTATCACAATCTCACTGCATCCTAATCCAAAATATATTAATGTCATTAAAACACACACAATATGTTCAGAGAGACTGTGGTTAAAATGGCATTGTCTCATGGACTGTTTTTTTCCCTTTTCTGTCTACTTTTACAATAACCATGGGACCAGTGCATCCCTGAAAGAAGCAAAGTCTCTATTACATTATCAGTTGCAAATGAAGAGCTACATGGAACCATGTTTTATGATGCAAGGGGGAGAAAGAGTATAATTTCTACTTCTGATGCAAGAGGCAGAAATAGTCAACTTTGACGAATGATCCATGTTTGAAGATGCAATTAGAAAAACCTCTCTCTTACTTGTAAGATGAAAAAGCATGATACAGATGAGACTGAAAGAAATATCTAAACCTTAAGCATCCTGATCTTAGGAATTCAGCTTGATTTTTCCCTCAAGGCACAGCAATATTGGGGAAAAAAGCTCAGAAACTTGTTTTTTTTTTTGTTTTTTTTTTTAAGATTTGTTCCAAGAAACCAACTTTCTTTCCATCTCTGACTTTTCACATCATATGAATTCAGAACACAGCCCTTGTTTAAAAATAATATTTCTTCAGAATAGAAAAATAAACTTGCCTGTACATGGAACATTTCCAAAGAGAGAACATGAACGAACAGGTTTTTAATTTTAGGTGGAAAGCAGACCTTTTGGCCCACATTTAATTGCAGATAAGAAACTCCTGGATCCAGGAATTAACCAGCTGTTTTCCAAAGGTCGTTTATTTTAAATGAAAATTAAGATCAAGCTATTTATTTACAGAGGAAACAATTAACCATATACAACACACAGCTCATTAAAAGATCTTAGCTTTCCAGAAATCAAGTAGCGAAGGAAGTTTTAGTCATCATCTTATACCCTAGGATCATGCTGTCCTCCAAATAAGTAGCATTAAGCTGTTTCCATGTAAAAATTCAAAACCTGAAGAGCTGTACCTTATGAACTGAGTGGGGAAGTGCTTGTGTGACAGCTTCCAACCTCGGTGAGAGTTTAATGCTTATGAACTGTATCTTTACCCATATGACTTTCTATTCCAAAGAGCAAGAGTCTGACTTCTTCCGTTTTATACTCTGCTGGGTTTTGAAAATTGGAAGCACATTGTTCAATTAAGAACCAATTAATGTGACATTCCAGCATGAAAGAAGTGTTAGGCAAGAGGAACCCGCTGCAAACTAATCAGTTTAAAGTTCCATTGACTCATGATGTACTGTTTCTTAAAGGCATGAGTGTTTTGCATTTATATCACCTCCAGCTCTTGGAACTTGACTGACTTTATAAACTATGCAGGGTCAAGTTGAGTCAGGATTGCATGGCGACCTTCCCAGAGTAGCCCAATTTCTGCAAAACTGTGCATATCATGGGTGTGTTCTTTCTCTCACATTGGTACTAAGTCATTGTTTTGCAGCTGATACTCCTATTTACCATGTGACTCAAGATAAATAGCAACCAAAATCTCAAAGGACCTGCAGTGTAGTCTCGTTCTCTCAAACACAGTGTGTGCTCGTGAACTTCAGTTTCCTCATCTCTTAAATGGAAGCAACAGGATCTGTTAAATGGACCTAAGTTGCTGTGTCACTCACTGTCTGAAAAGAATAAACCCTGGTTTTTTGAATAAATGCCAGCTTCAGCAATTAGTCCATCAACTTAAATTCTTCTTGCAATTTCCATTAGATTGAGAGAACCCTTCCCTGGTTTCCACTCAGGCTGTTGTGCAACATTTTTGCAAGGCTAACAGCTGTCTTATTCCACCCTGGAGAGAGCTCTATTTCAGCTACTCATACATTCCTAGTTCATAAAGCACTCCAGGATCCAGTGGGTGAAAGGCACTGTTTAGCATCACAAGATGATATTTGTTAGTAGTAAATAAGCTATGGCAAAAACGCAGACAGTGATTACATTCTTGTTAACAAGTCACTCAATAGTCTAGTTGGCATCACTGTACCAAGGTCTGGTTGAATATTGCAGAACTTGGAGTGGTATATTTTTTAATGCTGAGAGGGAGGGAGGGAGGGAAACACGACAACAAAACCCCAAAGATAGATGTTCATGACCTGTCAGCATCATCCCCCATTTCAAAATGAATGTGCAAGGAGATGGTCTACACAGTTGTTTAGCAGGTTTTTTTCTTTTAACATCATGTATGGCAGGTTTCCAAATAATATTATAAGAGAAATAACTTCCCCAAAATTCTATTCAGACCCAGAGAGTTATATCCTATTTCGTTTTCCTTCATCCTCTCCTTTTCCATCTTCATTTTTCTGTTCCAGCCATTCTTACCTCCTTCCACTGAGTTCCTTTTCACACTAAAAGACCTCAGCAAAGCTCCTCAGAATCTCCCTTCAACATTTCTGTTGCTCATTGTCCACTTGCATCCTTGCCCTTCCTTTCCCTTCTCTCTCCTGCTCTGAATCAGGGAGCCTGACCTGACCGTGGTGCCTCATGCACCCAGGCTTCTTTGACAGTTGCCTTCAATCGATGGGAGGCGGTAAGAGAGGTATTTATTCCCTATTCTTTCGCTGCTTTGGCCATGGCTTTACTACTGAGCCTGTTGATAGCTCCTCATCTGGGGCTACAGCTCTTACTGGGTTCTGGTAACAATATTTCCTCTCCTTGCCCTTCTGCCTAGAGGCAATAATAAATTTCTACTATTTCTAGTCTCTGGCTGCAACCACCTCGCTGATTCCTGACTCCGGTTCATACTTCTGCAATCAGCAATCAGACCCTTCAGTAAAACCACTTGAGCTGGATTCTGAATCCTGCCAGGACTCTGGTTCTGCTCTCCTGCCTCCCATCTTTTTCTTTCTCTCTCTCTCTTTCTGCTTTTTTTTCCTTCCTTCCTTCCTTCCTTCCTTCCTCCCTCCCTCCCTTTCCTTTCCTTTCCTTTCCTTTGCTACCTCTCCTTCCTTTCTTTCTTTCATTTCTTTCTCTCTCACACACACAAGCAGACAGAAAAAGAAAAAACCAAGACTATATTGAGATGTATGTGGAGCTTCGTACCTAATTTGAATTGATTCACTGCCTGAATTCTCTCAAAGTCTGATACATAAGCCCTTATTTCTGTATTTATTGTTCATATAATGCACATGGAAGAATCAATCACTAAGAAATTTTACTTTATTTAGTGGTTATGCTGATATAAAGGTAATAACAAAGTAACCATTCAAAATGCGAAAATTATAATTCGTTTAGTTCAAATACATTCATGACAGTGAAATATTAGCCAAAATAAAATTTCTATTTATTTGTATAATGAGTGTCTTTTATATTTATTTTAACCTAGTCATACTAGTAGCTCTTTTAGGGATTAAGACTAATTTCAGAATACTCCCAGAGGAGTCCTATTAATTTAAAAGGCACTATGTATTTAGGGAGAGGACTCAACTTTAGGAAGTACGAATTTACTCTCATTATATTATAAAATATATTAGGTATTTTATTTTATTTTATTTTATTTTATTTATTTTATTTTTGAGATGGAGTCTTGCTCTGTCACCCAGGCTGGAGTGCAGTGGCGCCATCTCAGCTCACTGCAAGCTCCGCCTCCCGGGTTCATGCCATTCTCCTGCCTTAGCCTCCCGAAAAACTGGGACTTCAGGCGCCCACCACCACACTAGGCTAATTTTTTGTATTTTTAGTAGAGATGGGTTTTCACCTTGTTAGCCAAGATGGTCTCGATCTCCTGACCTTGTGATCTGCCCACCTCGACCTCCCAAAGAGCTGGGATTACAGGTGTGAGCCACTGCGCCTGGCCAATGTTAGATATTTTTAAAATGGTAATGAAATATTTGTAGCTTGCATATTTCCTTTCTCATTACAATATTTGTCATGAAGATGAATTAATGTGTCATTTTCCATTCTCATTACAATCTTGGTCTTGAGATGATATACTGGATGTTTAATGTCTTTATGAATTGTAGCAGAAAACTGTATGATGTTGACCTTTTTAATATTCTGGTTTCTGACTGGCTGGCATTTCTACTCCTCCTCTCCCTGAAACAGTTCATACTAATATGGAAGAGAGATTTAGGATAGATAGCCAATGAGAGAGCAGAATATTAAAAAGGTCAACAGAGTACAGTCTTTTCTATAAATTCAAAAAATGTACTAAGACATTAAGATTCAAATACTGTAACTCATACTTACAAGCAAAATATATAATCATAATTGTTTAAAAAAACCCTGTTTTAAAACCTTCTCATTACTGTGATAAAAATAGAATATAATTATTCAAGATTAAAAATAATCTCTTAAATATTTTACAAGAGATTGTGAATGTTTTTAAGAAGTCACAGTTACTAAAAATGAATATACAGATCACTTTATTTGCTTTCCTTATGGTAAAACATTGTATTATTTCTTCTGTAATAACACTAATACCAACAGATAACTGTAGAAATGAAAATTTACTTTGAATGAATGCAATGCTATCCATGTTTCAGAATAAAGAAATTTTTAATTTAGATTTTGGAAAATTAACACAAAAAGATTTCAGATTTAGGATTCATATTCATCATTTTATTGGGCATTTTTTAAAATTATACTTTAAGTTCTGAGGTACATGTGCAGAACGTGCAGGTTTGTTACATAGGTATACACATCCCATGGTGGTTTGCTGCACCCATCAACATATCACCTATATTAGATATTTCTCCTAATGCTATCCCTCCCTAGTCACACCTCCCCAACAAGCCCTGGTGTGTGATGTTCCCCTCCCTGTGTCCATGTGTTCTCATTGTTCAACTCCCACTTATGAGTGAGAACATGCTATGTTTGGTTTTTCTGTTCTTGTGTTAGTTTGCTGAGACAGATGGTTTCCAGCTTCATCCATGTCCCTGCAAAGGACATGAACTCATCCTTTCTTATGGCTGCATAGTATTCTATGATGTTTATTTTCCTTATCCAGTCTATCATTGATGGGCATTTGGGTTGGTTCCAAATCTTTGCTATTGTGAACAGTGCCACAATAAACATACATGTGCATGTATTTTTATAGTAGAATGACTTATAATCCTTTAGGTATATACCCAGTAATGGAATTGCTGGGTCAAATGGTATTTCTAGTTCTAGATCCTTAAGGGATTGCCACACTGTCTTCCACAATGGTTGAACTAATTTACATTCCCACCAACAGTGTAAAAGTGTTCCTATTTCTCCACATCCTCTCCAGCACCTGTTGTTTCCTGACTTAGTAATGATCGCCATTCTAACTGGTGTGAGATGGCATCTCATTGTGGTTTTGATTTGCATTTCTCTAATGACCAGTGATGATGAGCTTTTTAAAGTATGTTTGTTGGCTGTATAAATGTCTTCTTTTGAGAAATGTCTGTTTATATCCTTCACCCACTTTTTGATGGGGTTTTTTCTTGTAAATGTATTTAAGATGTTTGTAGATTCTGGATATTAGCTCTTTGCCAGATGGGTAGATTGCAAAAATTCTCTCCCATTCTTCACTCTGATGATAGTTTCTTTTGTTGTGCACAAGCTCTTTAATTAGATCCCACTTGTCAATTTTGACTTTTGTTGCAATTGCTTTTGGTGTTTTAGACGTGAAGCCTTTACCCATGCCTGTGACCTGAATGGTATTGCCTAGGTTTTCTTCTAGGGTTTTTATGGTTTTAGGTCTTACATTTAAGTCTTTAATCCATCTTGAGTTAATTTTTGTATACGGTATAAGGAAGGGATCCAGTTTCATCTTTCTGCATATGGCTAGCCAGTTTTCCCAACACCATTTATTAACTAGGGAATCCTTTCCCCATTGCTTGTTTTTGTCAGGTTTGTCAAAGATCAGATGGTTGTAGATGTGCACTGTTATTTCTGAGGCTTCTGTTCTGTTCCATTGGTCTATTTCTCTGCTTTGGTACCAGTACCATGCTGTTTTCGTTACTGTAGCCTTGTAGTATAGTTTGAAGGCAGGTAGAATGATGCCTCCAGCTTTGTTCTTTTTGTTTAGGATTGCCTTGGCTGTGTGGGCTCTTTTTTGGCTCTATGAAGTTTAAAGTCATTTTCCAATTCTGTCAAGAAAGTCAATGGTAGCTTAATGGGGATAGCATTGACTCTATAAATTACTTGGGCAGTATGGCCATTTTCATGATATTAATTCTTATCCCTGAATAGACCAATAACAAGTTCTGAAATTGAGGCAGTAATTAATAGCCTACTAACCCAAAAACAAGTCCAGGGCCAGACGGATTCACAGCCAAATTCTACCAGAGGCACATAGAAGAGCTGGTACTATTTTTTTCTGAAACTATTCCAAACAATAGAAAAAGAGGGAATCTTCCCTAACTTATTTTATGAGGCTAGCATCATCCTGATACCAAAACCTGACAGAGACAACAAAAAAAGAAAATTTCAGGCCAATATCCCTGATGAACATTGATGCAAAAATCCTCAATAAAATACTGGCAAACCAAATCCAGCAGCACATCAAAAAGCTTATCCATCACGATCAAGTCAGTTTGATACCTGGGATGCAAGGTTGGTTCAACATATGCGAATTAATAAACGTAATCCATCACATGAACAGAACCAAAGACAAAAACCACATGATTACCTCAATAGATGCAGAAAAACCCTTTGAAAAAATTCAACAGCCCTTCATGCTAAACACTCTCAGTAAACTAGGTATTGATGGAATGTATCTCAAAATAATAAGAGCTATTTATGACAAACCCACAGCCAATATCATATTGAATGGGCAAAAACTGGAAGCATTCCCTTTGAAAACTGGCACAAGACAAGGATGCCCTCTCTCACCACTCCTATTCAACATAGTATTGGAAGTGCTGGCCAGGTTTATCAGGCAAGAGAAAGAAATAAAGGGTATTCAATTAGGAAAAGAGGAAGTCAAATTGGCTCTATTTCCAGATGAAATGATTGTATATTTAGAAAAGAAAACCCCACCGTCTCAGCCCCAAATCTCCTTAAGCTGATAAGAAACTTTAGCAAAGTTTCAGGATATAAAATCAATGTATTTGGCATATTTTAATTGTTCAACATATATTATTGAATAAATGTATATGTAGGAAAGGTAAAACAAACTATAGAATTACAATAGAGGTCATATTATTTTTGGAGGGTTTTATGAATCCCTAGAAACAACTCCTGACCTCAACTGATCCACCTGCCTCAGGCTCCCAAAGTGCTAGGATTACAGGCATGAGCCACCATGCCCAGCCCTCATCAGCTAATTTTTCATCTGCCCAGCAATTTTTCCTTTTGTTTTATTGTCCAGCCCCAGTTAAACCATCCAGCCCCACCTTTCCTCACATTATCTTGGTTGACAAATCAAGTCTCTTTCTCTCTGGATACTCAATCAGAGCCACAGCAGCACACAATGGGGGGCTAATATGGATGCTGAGTGAGAAAAGGATTGATCTCTTATCCTGGCTCACTGGCTGTAAGGACAGAACAGCCTTGGAGTTGCTGTAGCCATCTCTGCCACTAACTAGGGAAAACCAACTGCAGAAGGAAGCCAGCAGAGAAGAAAGCACAGTGAAGAGCTGGAGAGAGAGAGAGAAGGGCATGGTGACATCATGTGAATGCTTGGACTGGGCCTTATTTAAAACTAGTGCCTCCTCTTGAATGTCTCAGATATCAATTAATTAATTCCCTTTTTGCTTATGGTAATTTGAGCAAAATATCTGTCATCTACAATTGGAGGAGTCTTAACTATGGAATTTACAGCAAAGAATTCTAAGATCCATATGGACCCCAAGCATTAAATAATTACTGAATAATAGATACAACCACTTTGAATGAATATGGTTGCTTTTGTTGATAAATTATAAATATATATTAATTCAGAGCAACTTTTTGTCAGTATTGAATTAGTGTATATTAAACCTATTAGTGTGTAAACTCTGTAAATACATTCTACACTTGGGGGGAGGTTTTTGTATTTATACAGATTGGAAATCACTATTTAAGATAACTATAATTAATTTTCAAATTAGTACTATAGTTAATCACAACTAGTTCTCATAAGAGCTATCAAAGTTTCTCTGATCTAAGAACATGGTTGCTAGTCTTACCCTGCCTATGAATCAATTAAACAGCTTTCATTACATATAATATGCAGAGCACTCTCTACGATCCTAAGGGAAGTCCAACTTTATAGCTGCCTTCAAGAAGCTGAACATGAAGCTCATATACATGATAATCAAACCAACACCATCATGTCAAAATAACTTTTAAGGGAATGGTGACAATCACAGTTCCCTAAGAACTTAAAATCCATCTAGTTTGCATATGTAAGAATGACAAAATGGTAAAAAGAACATACCCTAGGGAAGAGTACATGAGAGAGAGAGAGAGAGAGAGAGAGAAGCTACCAACTCTATATGAGGGAGGGAAGCCACCCAATTTATTCTACTGTAAAATGGTTCAAAGCTCATTCTTAGAAGCCTGACATTTCCTGAGCATGCAAGCCTACTTTGTTGTGGCCAAGACTATTCTAGGATGTCCTTCAGTGGAAAGTGGTCACCTATAGTGGTAACCTCTCTATGACTCCCCTTTCTCCTACTTCTGTTTCAAGGCCCGTCTCCAACTTTTTGTGTATTTTGCTGAATAATGTCATTTACCCTGACCTTCTTTACCCTGCCCTCTGCCTCTGGAGTCTGAATCTTAGAGATTGCATCAACTGAGCTCTCTGATCTCCTGGCTTCAAATAGGGCTCAGCCAGTGGGAGACATCTATGGGAGAGGAGAGGGTGGGAGGGAAGTCAGGGTCCAGGGTGTTTACTCCCCTGCCTCCCTCCCTATTGGGTCCCTACAGGCTGACTGCATCCTTCTACCAAAAGCTAAAACTACTTTCTCTAAGTCCTGGTAGTGTTCCTTCCTCTAGCTCCATTTAGGCCTCAGGGTGGTAGAGGGTCCCCACAGTTGATAGCTTCACCATCTGTTGTTGGTTTCCTTAACCTTGCCCATACTTTTCTAAGTCATTCCTTCATTAATCTCCCTATCATTCCTGCCTCTTGAGTGTGCCATATCTTTCTTGCCAGGACCTGACTGATATGCGCCCTTTTTGAATCCTGCCTGCTGGCCCTTCATTGATGGCCAGTTGAAGTGACCACTGCTTCCTTCGTTTCTCCTCTTGTCCTGTGCTTTCTTGAATCATTGCTCTGATCACACTGTGCTGCCCACATTTGTTCCCATGTTCATCTCCTCTGTGGCCTGGAAGCTCCTTGAGAGTAGGTAGTGCCTATTCCCCAATCCCAGGGTTTGTTGCAAGGTACTCACAGGCTGAATGAATGAATGAACAACTTAGAATACTGCCCTCCATTGAAGTCAGTATACTAGGCATTCATATTAGAATACTTAGAATGTCACCATATTTTGGAGGGTCTTATACCTGCTTCATCATGGCTGACTCTAGCCAAAGATTTGATCATTCAAGCTTATCAGGTTTGAAAAGTCAATTCTTTCTCAACTTTGACTCTAGTTAATTGGGTCAAACTTACCAAACTCAAGAGATGAGGATTTCTATATTAAAATAATCCCATATTAATAGTTGATGATAAAAGCTATAATTGCCAGCCAGGCATGGTGGCCCACGCCTGTAATCCCAGCACTTTGGGAGGCCGAGGTGGCCGGATCAAGACCATCCCGGCCAACATGGTGAAACTCTGTCTCTACTAAAAATACAAAAATTAGCTGGCCGTGGTGGCGGGCGCCTGTAGTCCCAGCTACTCGGGAGGCTGAGGCAGGAGAATCGTTTGAACCAGGGAGGCAGAGGTTGCAGTGATCCGAGATCGCACCACTGCCCTCGAGCTTGGCGACAGAGCGAGATTCTATCTCAAAACAAACAAGCAAACAAAAAACACCAAATATAATTGCCAAGTGAACAGCAGTTAGTGTTCTTTTTCTGATTTTTATTACCAAAAGTTTCAAACATAAAAAACTTTGAAAGAACAAAACATCCTTATACTTACCACTTAGGTTTACCATTAATATTTTTCATAGTTGTATCACTTAAGCATCTATGTTTATATGTATATTTATGCATATATATGACTTTTTTGCTGAATCATTTGAAAATAAATTACAAACATCATCAACACTTCACCCCTACATAGTTCTGCATGCATTTCTTAAAACTAGGCCAATTCTTCTTCTCTGGTATCATGCCTAAGAATGCTAGCAATAATTCCCTGATAGCATCTAATATGCATTGATAGTATGTCAGGCAGACTGGGGGAGCAGGGGGACCTTTGGCTCACAGAGCTACTCTGGTTTAATCTCAATTTGATCTGGCCTGCAGCATTTTTTTTCTAAATGTCAATATCCATCAGCTTCTGCTGCAACTGTTGAGATCAACAAATTTATGCACATACCTGAGAGTTCCTTCTGGGTTTCTCTCTGGAAGCACATTCTCAGAGATGAGGCCAGGACTGCTGGAGACAGCAAGCAGCAGGGGCTCAGCAAGAAAGAGCTTTAGTTTTCTCTCCTTTTATTTCTTTTTTTCCTAATCCCAGCCCAAAATATCCTGTTTTCTTTCTCTGGACCAAAATTTATTTCTGTATGTTTTTCTTTAAAAAAGGAGAGAGAAGCAAAGTGCGGTCGCTCACACCTGTAATCCCAGCACTTTGGAAGGTTGAGGAGGAAGGGTTGCTTGAAGCCAGGAGTTCAAGTCCAGCTTCGGCAACGTAGTGAGATTTCATCTCTACAAGAAAAAAAAAAAAATTGTTGGGCATGGTGGCAAACACCTCTAGTCCTGGCTGCTCAGGAGTCTGAAGTGGGAGGATCGTTTGAGCCCAGGAGTTTGAGGCTGCAGTGAGCTATGACAGCATTGCAGCACTCCAGCCTGGGCAACAGAGTGAGATCCTGTCTCTTGGGGAAGAAAAGGGGAGAGAAAAATGTAGATGTAAAAGATGACCCTGCCGGGCGCGGTGGCTCAAGCCTGTAATCCCAGCACTTTGGGAGGCCGAGACGGGCGGATCACGAGGTCAGGAGATCGAGACCATCCTGGCTAACACGGTGAAACCCCGTCTCTACTAAAAAAATACAAAAAACTAGCCGGGCGAGGTGGCGAGCGCCTGTAGTCCCAGCTACTCGGGAGGCTGAGGCAGGAGAATGGCGTGAACCCGGGAGGTGGAGCTTGCAGTGAGCTGAGATCCGGCCACTGCACTCCAGCCTGGGCAACAGAGCGAGACTCCCTCTCAAAAAAAAAAAAAAAAAAAAAAAGATGACCCCAATGTGGAACTTTTAAAATAATCCAAGCAACTCCATGACTCTTGCCGGGGAGCATCATGGCCACCTTCTCTTGTTGACACCCAGGTTCCCACAGGAGTGCTGGGACATATGCTTTATTTGTTGTCTCAGGTAAAAAAACTTTAGGTCCCTCATTTGTAATTTACAGAAAAGCAAGTGAAACTGCTGAACAAACCTAAATGGCTTTGATTGGCGTTTTCTCCTCCCCTGTGGATCAGTTGACCAACTATTAAAAATAAAGTTTCTTCATCCTTTTGGTTGAGATTAACTACATGGAAACAGAATTAAGGTTTAGGCATGAGGGATACTTGGTGAATGCTGAATTTGCACAAAGGAAAGTGGATGGTCTTCAAAGATCTCCATTATGTTAGAGGCAAGTGGTGTGCCAAGCACATTGTCAGAGACCATCTCCCTTTCCCTTCTCCGTTTACCGACAAAGGATTGATGGCAGGTGGGGAAAACCGAGGTATTTCTCTGCTTCTTGTGGGATCTCCAGCTTGGGGCCATCTGCACCATGACTCCAGTTCCGGCAGGAAATCCATTCCCTCCATCACCCTAGTTCCCATCAAACACCTCCAGTAACACCACCTTCTCCCAATTTATCTTCAGTCTCATGTTACTAATCATCTCAGAGGTGCCTTCGC
Organism: Papio anubis; assembly: GCF_008728515.1. NCBI lineage: Eukaryota > Metazoa > Chordata > Mammalia > Primates > Cercopithecidae > Papio > Papio anubis. The sequence continues at coordinate 88,343,045 of NC_044985.1, read as the reverse complement.
ACCCCGTTTGTCTTCCCAGTTCTTTCATACTGTGTAGCCAATTTCCTTTATGAAATACCCCCTGTAAAGATGTAGAATGGTTTCCATTTCCTTGGCTGGACCTTGACTTCTGGATCTCCCCATAGGTTTGCCATGAGGATGAATTAAAACATGAATTAATCCAAGTTCCTATTTCAAGGAGCTCACAATTGAGTGGAGGAAAGAGATCAGTATATAACTTTAATAAATGATGATAAATGGTATGAGGACACAGAAAGTGGGTTCAAAATGCCTTCACAATTGTTTTCTTGTTTATTAGCTAGCTTTGGTGGTATGGCATAGGGACCTTGGCAATTATAGTTTTTATCATTAACTATTAATATGAGATTGCTATAAGAATGGTCAGGACAAATTCAAAATAAACATGAATTTTCTATGTTACTAAGTGCCCTCTACGTGGAAGGCACTGAGTCTAGGCACAAGGGAAGAAAAAGGAATTAATTTAAGTTCCTATTTCAAGGAGGAATAAAAACGAATTAATTTAAGTTCCTATTTCAATGCAGGAAACAGATCAATATATAATTTTAATAAATGATAAATTATATAGGGACACAGAAAGTGGGTTCAAAATGCCTTCAAGGTTGTTTTGTTTATTGGCTAGCTTTGGTGGTGTGGCACACGGAGATGGGCACTCACTAACAGCCATGAGAATTAGGCTCTAGGCTGGCTCTGCCACTGCTAACTTTCTGTGCGGCCTTGGGCAAGTCATTAAGCCTTTCTGGGCCTCCATTTCCTATTTATAAGAGATAATATCTGAGTTTCCTTTTGGATTGCAAATGTTATTACCATGACCTTGTAATCACTCATTTAACAATTCTGAGAGCCCACTATGTGCTGGGCATGTATTTTGAAATTCCTTCCAAAGAGTATGACTGAAGCCTGGCCTGTCTTTATTTAACCCAAGAGTCCTGCCTCTCCAATCCACTGCATAGCACAGGAAAACATGGACACACATCCACACACACACACCTAAATACACTTTATCTCTGCTACCCACCACCTCTGTGTCCTGGGCATCCCACAGACCTGTTGAAGGGATGCATGGTTAGCAACCTAGAAAACCCAGCATGGCACACATCACCATCTGAGAAGAATGAGAAGGTGGGCCCCCCAGTTGTGGGCTCTGCACACCCTAGTGGGATGCATCTAGCTTGGACAAGGATAGGTCTCCCTGTTTGAGTTCTTCAGCGACACCCCCATGATGCATTTCATAGCCCTGTGTGATGGCTCCATTTCAGTGGGCACAAAGCAGCTACTTTATGGGGAAGCTAGCGAAAAACATGAAACATTTTCATCTATTTTCCAAGTACATTCTCTCAAGCAAACAGATCAGACACCTTCCCACTGATATGCTTTTCCAGTTATTACATCATCTGAAAAGTAAGTATCTTAATCAGTTAAACTTATTGCAATTGAATATTTAATTCCTGCCACTGTACAATTTAAATAATCTCTTCCAAATAATTTGCTTATGGTCGTCAGACTTACAGAAGGCCCTCACAGAGTGTGTCTCTGTCAAAGCACAACAACTTATTTTGCTGATGGCAAGCAGACCATATGTAGAGGGGCATTTCCAGCCCTATCCCAGCATAATATCATAGGTGCTGGAGGTACAGTGGTCGACAGACAGGCAGGCATTTCTTTATGGCAATGTAATGAAAGAGAAGAAAATCTAGAGTGGAGGAAAACACAGTGATTTGATGTATTTTAAGGTGGGCCTTAAAAGAAAGTAAATTTGCCATATTATAGAGTTCTGATTTAAAATGTAGTATTTAAAACCGACTTGCAAATAGGGGAAAAAAAAATCTGCCCCACCTCTACTGAGTGGTTGACAAAAAACAGGTTTAAGTTCCAGCAGCAAATTGAACTTTAGAAATGACCAGCTGAAGCCCTGTGCGGTCCAGCACCTTTGCTCGCGTCTTCTGTTAGAGAGGGGAACTGTGTGCACTTTATATGGCAGACCAGAGTCTCTTCCTTTTGGTGCAGAGAGTGGGTTTCGCCTCATGGGAGCTTTTGCTATTCTTTCCTCTGCACTCTCCTAAGGCTTGTTCTCAGAATGCGAGGGCCTCCCCCGGCCTCCCCGTCCCCTTTTCCCACAGCCCTAGATTCTGTGTCCCATACTTCCTGGCAGTGATCAGCCACTGGGTTTCTTGTGTGTCTTTTGTGAAGACAGGAAACACAGAGGTGGTGCCTTGGAAACGGAGGGCCGCTCTCCCAGTGGCACGGCCTCTGCTCCACCTCTCCCGGCCCCATCTTAGGCACTCTGCCAAGGGCACAGGGGCAGCCATGTGACTGAACGCGGTCATCAGACACACAAGAATATCCCTGTTCCCACCCTGGCTACACCAGTATCAGGCTGCTAGAGCCAGTTTTGTTCCCTTAAAACTAGGTGTGGAGTCACAAGGGCTCACTGGATGCAGAGATTCTGCAGAATCCACATTGAGACATTTATGACATTCCAGGCACACAAAAAAGCCAGGATTGCACGCTTCACACTGTCTTGTTTAAACTAGTGCCCCCAGCCAAGAGTCTCACAAAAGCTTTTAATTGCTTTGTTTTGCTCTTAGCCGTGGTCTCAACCCAAATAATGGAAGGATGAAAGTATCTATTAAAAAAATTAGTTTTGCTTGATATAACAGAAACACCTCAATAATACTGACTTACACATGTAGAAGTTTAACTTTTGCTCACATAAAAAAAAATTGACATTAACTCAAGCTGTTTGTAGTTCATCTCCCCATTATTTATAGAGTGTGGAATTAAACCAGCTTTCAAACTTTTTGGTCTCGGGATCCCTTTACACCCTTAAAAGTCATTGAGTCCTGCAAAGAGCTATTGTTGATGTAAGTCACTATAGTAAAACTTAAAACCAAGAAATTGTTTTACAGATTTTATTCATTTTAAAATAAAAATAATAAACCTACTGCATGTTAGTAATCACATGGATTAGTGAAAAATAATGATGTTTTCTAAGACAAAAAAATTAGTGGGAAGAATCATCTTCTTACATTTTCATAAATCCCTATCTGACCAAATAGAAGACACTTTGAATTTCATATATGCCACTGTATGCAATCTGTTGCAATATATTGTTTTGGTTGAAATTTATGAAGAAAATTCTAGGTTTGAGATAGATATATATTTGGAAAAGGGAGGATTCTGTGGGCCTCCTGAGCAAGGCTTTTGTTCTCTGTGTCCTCAGCCTATACTTTGAAAATTGCTGTCTTAAATCCCATAGTCTAAAATAGCTGCTGGAGCTCCAGCCATTATATTCATATCCAAGGTATCACGATAGAGGAAAGCTTGAAGGAAGAATTGGTATTCTTCCTTTAAGGAGAATTCCTGGAAGGCACACACAGCATTCCTGCTTACATCTCTGTAGTCAGGACTTTCACATGGCAACATCAAGCCACAAGGGAAATGTTTTAGTGGGGCAGTGACGTGCTCAGCTAAAACTTTCTTAAAAAGAAAAGGAGAAAGGCTACTGAGAAGCAATTAGTAGTCTCTGCCACAGGAAGCGCGAGTTAAAAGCATTCCAATGACCATACACTTCATCTGTTGTTTCCATAGCTGCAGATGGTCAAAACACCACAGAGTCCCCAGGAGTTCCCTGTGAAGAAATTATTGTTTACTTTGCCAAATGATTCATCTGTGGTGTTCAAGTGGATTTTAAAGTGTCTATGAGGGGCAGGGTGTGGGATGGGAGTTTCAGGGGCAGGATGTGGGAAAAAAGGCAGCATGATTTGGGCTGATCAGAAGTCCCCACAAAGAAGTGCTGACCAGAACCATGTTGTGAAATGGAAATGAAAAGTCCCGAGAAAAGAAAGGCTCTCCTGGCAAGATGTTACTGCAGCTGGACAGATATTCCTCTATTTTGAGAGACTGAATGACATTCAAAGAATAGCTGTCAAGGACAAAATTTATTGGGAAAAAAAGGAAAATGTTTTCTCTCTAGCAAGAAGTAAACACCACAGGAGTTTCTAGTTAATAAGAAAGTGTTAAGAAACGAACATAGCATACTTTCACTCAGCGTTCGCTTTGTGCCACTCAGATTCTATGCACTTTACATGTATTATTGACTCTTTTGATCCTCATGGCAAACCTAAGGGGAAGATACTATTAGTATCCAATTTTTCTGATAAGAAATTGAAGCAGAGGGAAGTTAAGTGACCTGCCTGAGATCACACAGTTGGGAAGGTTGTATCTGACTCTATAGTCTATATTCTGAAACTACTAAGCTACACTCACTTATATTTTGAGAAGGAGCTTGGAGCCAAGGCTGAAGCTTGAGAAAGTCCATTGGATGAGATAAAACTTTATCACAACATAATTTAGTACTCTTGAAATTTACTCTTAGGTCCTATTTTACCTGTAACTGGATATTATAGTTTGTTTGCATGTGCCTTTCAATTTTCCCTGTGTTTAAAAGGAGATATTAGCATTACTAAAAAGGAATATCTCTATAGAAGGATTGGTAGTGCATTAAGGAAATCCTCGTGTACTTTCTCCTCATTTCTTTCAGTAACCCAAACCTAACGAGGCATACTTCATCACAGCCTGTGGCTTCATATTCACCTTCCATCACTAACCCGGTGGTAGCTACCTAAAATGTGAGCATGGTGCCTAGCAGGAAATAATCAGCCTTGTGGGATGTATTTTAATAATCCAAACCTTTCAGCAGAAGGTGCAAATTGGTAGCCTGCGGCTAAAATTTTGCTTATGGACATGCTTTATTTGGTTCATAAAATATAATTTTAGAAAACAGATTTTTTTCTGACCAAAATTCAAAACGTAGATTTGACTTAAGAATCCAGAGGAGATACTTTGCCTTTAAGATAGGCCATGTTCTCCCCGGTTCAGCTTGGCCCCCAATACCCCAGCCTGTTAAAAGTGGCCTTTTTCCTGCAATTATGTTACCTGTCTGTCCCCTGAAGTCATTTGAGTTTGCAGCCTTTTCTTTACAGGTATTAAACTTCAAATCATACTAAACCCCATATTTTATTGTAGCAGAACCTGTTCTGGAATTACTCCACCTGCAATTTCCAGTTGAACTAATTATGCTGTCACAGTTTATCCACATGGTGGGTTCTGCAATCAATGGAGACACGGAAGTTATGATTCCAAACTGCATGCGGATAGATAAATGATGGGCTGAAAATGATGGGAGAGGGTAGAACCCCAAAATAATGGGATAAATATCTGGAGTTTAGTAATACAGATCCTGGCACATAGTCCTAGAGTTTAAACAATTGTTGCTGAAGGTTTGATGGTACACAGGCAGAGGTTTATTAAAGCTGCTAGGACTTCCGTTTTGCCTAGACTATCACCATAATCACTGACAACAGTGATAATCAGTCATTGATGCCATCCACCAAGTATTTCTGGCTATGTGACTTCAGGTATATAAGAGAATTGCATTTCCTGCCCCATGAAGTTTGGGTGGGGGCATGAGACTAGTTCTGTCAAATGAGGTGTGAGCAGAGCTGATATGTGTCCCTTTGGGCCAGATCATGTAACTGGCAAGTCACCTTCCAGAGCAATCTTTCCTCTGACACGGTGACCAGCAGGGTTTGAGATGGTGGCAGCTCTAGTAGCCTAGGTATCTGGGCGACTACACTGGGCAGATGCTGCTGCAAAACTGCAAGAGACGTTGCACAAACAAGAAACAAAACTTTGTTATTATAATCCACTAAGATATTTGTTTTCTCTTTTTTAGCAGCAGCATAACCTATCCAATCCTGATTAAAACAGTCGTCAAATGTTCACTAACAAGTACATACTAAGTTAAGATTTCTAAAAATCTGAATTCAGTGACTTGGGCCATCACTAATGTTGAAATGAAAATCCTTCTTTGGGCCTTGTGTTTCTGTGATTCACTGATTCTAGGTCCATTTTCTGAAACCTCGTGTCACCCATGAACTCCCCTCTAGCTGTTTCAGCCTTTATCCTTTGCCACTGAGCTTGTCAATAATAGAGCTTTTCTTCTTGCTTAGGGAAAGACATCCATCAAGCATCAAGAGACAGAGTCGCTCTGAAAGCAAATGTGCAGGGTCTTTCCCAGAGCTGTATTTTGCAGCAGGATTATACTCTCAGCCCACAGACAATAAAAACCATTTGTATCTCAGCTCTGCAGCAGCTTGGTGCAATCCTTCCTATTAGAACTTGTGTGTGTCTGATGGTAACAGAGCTAAGGAAAAGCCCAGGTCCCACTCCTCTTTTTAAAGACCAGGTCCTGATCAATCCAGTCAGCAGTGTAATCCATTTCTTACAGGTTTCTTTCTGCGTCTGTATATTTTAACACTGCTTCTGTAATTAAATTTACTTTCTGAACTAGGGATGTATTTTCTTGTTCTTGCTATCAATATTTAAAAAATAAATCTCTTTTAAGTTTATTGTTTCAAAATGCAAGAAGTGTCCCGCAGGACCCACCTACTGGGAAGCAGATGATCTCATTTGCCAGCGGAAAATGCCTGTCTGGATAGTAAGAGCTTTACTTGGTCTTTATTTTCAACCTTTTTGGTCTGAAAAATGTAAGTTTGGGATGGTCAGTCATGGTTTTAATATATTGCTGGAGAAGTTGGTGTTCTGGTTAGCTCTTTCTTCATGCTGAGCTTTTTAATATGATATTTTAAAGAATTTCAGTAAATCTCTCAAGTGGTGTTAAGTAGGAGGGACTGTCGAGTTTTAAGTTTCAATATCCATGTACTTAATCAGTGAAAAAGTTATTGAACAGTTGGCTCAATAAATGACTTCTTCAATGGGAAAGATCATGTCTTATTTACATCTCACCTCTACCACATAGCCCAATGCCTATATTGGGTTGCCCAACATGTGTTTTCACAGTTGCTAGTCAAAGTACTATGCTAATGTACCCCGGAAAATACAAGAAAGTCCTCACACTTTATGACCTAATAGTCTGGTGGTTTAGATAAAATAAGTGTGCAGTTAACTATACTCTGTAGCTGGGAAGAAAACATTATTTGCTGAGAAGTGTGATGGAAAAGGATGTTCGATGGGTCACACAAATAATGCAGGAATTTGGAGTCCCTAGCTTTTACCGAGTCTCCACTGCACTCCACTAGCAGTGCAGCTGTGGGAGAATTGTTCAGCTTTTCTGGGTTTCTGGGACTCCAACTGTTAAATGAAGGAGTTGACAAAACAATTAGAAACTTTTTGAAATTATAGCACTTGAACACATTTTCATAAATTTCAAACAATGCAGGTAGAGCCAAACTTCCTCACAGCTTTAGTTGTATTCTATAAGGTTTGAGTATGTTTGTTTTCATTTTGATTTATCTCAAAGTATTTTCTAATTTCCCTTGCGATCATTTTTCCTTTGACTCACTGGTCACTGGGAGTATGTTATTTAATTTCCTTATATTTCTGAATTTGCCAAATTTTACTTTTTATTTATTTTATTTCTTGAGGCAGGGTCTCACTCTGACTCTCAGGCTGGGAAGCAGTGGTGTGATCACATCTCACTGGAGCTTCAACCTCCCCAGCTCCAGTGATCCTCCCTCCTCAGCCTCCCAAGTAGCTGGGACTACAGGCATGTGCCACCATGCCCAGGTAATTTTTTTTCCTTTTAGAGACGGGGTCTTGCTATCTTGCCCAGGCTGATCTCAAACACCTGGGGTGAAGCAATCCTCCTGCCTTGGCTTCCCAAAGTGTTGAGATTACAGGTATAAGCTACTGCTCCCAGCCTGTTTCTTTCTTATTTCATTTCTTTGTGCTTCAGGAACGTACTTTGTATTATTTAAATCCTTTTAAATTTATTGAGATTTGTTTTATGGCTTAACATATGGTCTATCCTAGAGAATGTTCTGTGTGTGCTTGAGAAAAATATTTATTCTTTTGTAGTTAGGGATTTTCTATAAATGTCTAGTTGGTTTATAGTATTGTTCAAGTGTTCTATTTCTGTGCTTATCTTCTGGCTAGTTGCTTTATCCATTATTGGAAGAGGAATATTGAAGTCTCCAATTACCATTATTTAATTGTGTATTTCACCCTTCAATTCTGTCAGGTTTTGCTTCACATATTTTGCAGCTCTGTAAGATGTATATACACTTTCATTATTACATATTCTTGTAAAGTGACCCTTTGATCACAATCAAATATCCTTCTTTGTCTCTAATAACAATTTTTTGTCTTCAAGTCTAGTTTGTCTGATATTGGTATAGTCACCACAGTTCTCTTTTGGCTACTGTTGTATATTTTTGTATTTATTTGCTTTCAATCTTCTGTGTCTTTGAATCTAAAGTACAGGACACAAACAAATGGAAGAACATACCATGCTCATGGATAGGAAGAATCACTATCGTGAAAATGGCCATACTGCCCAAGGTTATTTATAGATTCAATGCCATCCCCATCAAGCTACCAATGAGTTTCTTCACAGAATTGGAAACAACTGCTTTAAAGTTCATATGGAACCAAAAAAGACCCCGCATTGCCAAGACAATCCTAAGTCAAAAGAACAAAGCTGGAGGCATCACGCTACCTAACTTCAAACTATACTACAAGGCCACAGTAACCAAAACAGCATGGTACTGGTACCAAAACAGAGATATAGACCAATGGAACAGAACCGAGTCCTCAGAAATAATACCACACATCTACAGCCATCTGATCTTTGACAAACCTGAGAGAAACAAGAAATGGGGAAAGGATTCCCTATTTAATAAATGGTGCTGGGAAAATTGGCTAGCCATAAGTAGAAAGCTGAAACTGGATCCTTTCCTTACTCCTTATACGAAAATTAATTCTAGATGGATTAGAGACTTAAATGTTAGACCTAATACCATAAAAACCCTAGAGGAAAACCTAGGTAGTACCATTCAGGACATAGGCATGGGCAAAGACTTCATGTCTAAAACACCAAAAGCAATGGCAGCAAAAGCCAAAATTGACAAATGGGATCTCATTAAACTAAAGAGCTTCTGCACAGCAAAAGAAACTACCATCAGAGTGAACAGGCAACCTACACAATGGGAGAAAATTTTTGCAATCTACTCATCTGACAAAGGGCTAATATCCAGAATCTACAAAGAACTCAAACAAATTTACAAGAACAAAACAAACAACCCCATCAAAAAGTGGGCAAAGGATATGAACAGACATTTCGCAAAAGAAGACATTCATACAGCCAACAAACACATGAAAAAATGCTCATCATCACTGGCCATCAGAGAAATGCAAATCAAAACCACAATGAGATACCATCTCACACCAGTTAGAATGGCGATCATTAAAAAGTCAGGAAACAACAGGTGCTGGAGAGGATGTGGAGAAATAGGAACACTTTTACACTGTTGGTGGGATTGTAAACTAGTTCAACCTTTATGGAAAACAGTATGGCGATTCCTCAAGGATCTAGAACTAGATGTACCATATGACCCAGCCATCCCATTACTGGGTATATACCCAAAGGATTATAAATCATGCTGCTATAAAGACACATGCACACGTATGTTTATTGCGGCACTATTCACAATAGCAAAGACTTGGAATCAACCCAAATGTCCTTCAGTGACAGATTGGATTAAGAAAATGTGGCACATATACACCATGGAATACTATGCAGCCATAAAAAAGGATGAGTTTGTGTCCTTTGTAGGGACATGGATGCAGCTGGAAACCATCATTCTCAGCAAACTATCGCAAGAACAGAAAACCAAACACCGCATGTTCTCACTCATAGGTGGGAACTGAACAATGAGATCACTTGGACTTGGGAAGGGGAACATCACACACTGGGGCCTATCACGGGGAGCGGGGAGGAGGGAGGGATTGCATTGGGAGTTATACCTGATGTAAACGACGAGTTGATGGGTGCTGACGAGTTGATGGGTGCTGACGAGTTGATGGGTGCAGCACACCAACATGGCACAAGTATACATATGTAACAAACCTGCACGTTATGCACATGTACCCTAGAACTTAAAGTATAATAATAAAAAAATAAAAAAATAAAAAAAATAAAGTACCTCTCTAATAGACAGTACATAGTTGAATCATGTTTTTAAAAATTCATTCTGCCAATCATTGCCTTTTGATTGGAATGTTTATTTCATTTACATTTACTATAAGTAGTAAACATAGGATTTATACTTGACATTATCTAATTGTTTTCTGTGTATCTCATGCTTTCTGTTCCTCTATTCTTACATCATTGCATTCTTTTGTGTTAAATAGATTATTTTCTACGTACCATTTTTTTTTATCATTCCCTTTACTATATATTTTTGGGTTATTTTCTTAGTGGTTGCCCTGGGATTACAATTAATATCTTAATTTAAAACTGTCTGATTTGTATTAATACAACTTAACTTTAACAGTATATAAAACCCTTGTTCCTAGGGATGTGAAGGACTTCTTCAAGGAGAACTATGAACCACTGCTCAAGGAAATAAGAGAGGACACAAACAAATGGAAAAACATTCCACGCTCAAGGATGGGAACAATCAATATCATGAAAGTTGCCATACAGCCCAAAGTAATTTATAGATTCAATGCTATCTCCATCAGGCTGCCATTGACTTTCTTCACAGAATTGGAAAAAACTACTTTTAGTTGCATATAGAACCAACAAAGAGCCTGCATAGACAAGATAATCGTAAGAAAAAAGAACAAAACTGGAGGCATCATGCTACCTGACTTCAAACTATACTACAAGGCAACAGTAACCAAAACAGCACGGTACTGGTACCAAAACAGATATATAGACCAATAGAACAGAACAGAGGCCTCAGAAATAATGCCCCATGTCTACAACCATAGGATCTGTGACAAACCTGACAAAAACAAGCAACGGGGAAAGGATTCCCTATTTAATAAATGGTGTTGGGAAAACTGACTAGCCATATGCAGAAAGATGAAACTGGATACCTTCCTTACACCTTATACAAAAATCAACTCAAGATGGATTAAAGACTTAAACATAAGACATAAAACCATAAAAATCCTAGAAGAAAACCTAGGTAATACCATTTGGGTCATAGGCATGGGCAAGGACTTCATGACTAAAACACCAAAAGCAGTTGCAACAAAAGCCAAAATTGACAAATGGGACCTAATTAAACTAAAGAGCTTCTGCACAGCAAAAGAAACTATTAGCAGAGTGAACGGGCAACTTACAGAATGGGATAAAATTTTTGCAATCTATCCATCTGACAAAGGGCTAATATTCAGAATCTACAAAGAACTTAAACACATTGACAAAAAAAAAACAACCCCATCAAAAAGTGGGTGAAGGATCTGAACAGACACTTCTCAAAAGAAGACACTTATGCAGCCAACAAACATATTTTAAAAAGCTCATCATCACTGGTCATTAGAGAAATGCAAATCAAAAACACAATGAGATGTCATCTCATGCCAGTTAGAATGGCAATCATTAAAAAGTCAGGAAACAATAGATGCTAGAGAGGATGTGGAGAAATAGGAATGCTTTTACACTGTTGGTGGGAGTGTAAATTAGTTCAACCATCGTGGAAGACAGTGTGGCGATTCCTCAAGGATCCAGAACTAGAAATACCATTTGACCCAGCAATCCCATTATTGGGTATATACCCAAAAGATTATAAATCATTCTACTATAAATACACATGAACATGTATGTTTATTGTAGCACTGTTCACAATAGCAAAGATTTGGAACCAACCCAAATACCCATCAATGATAGATTGGATAAAGAAAATGTAGCACATATACATCACAGAATACTATGCAGCCATAAGAAGGGATGAGTTCATGTCCTTTGCAGGGACATGGATGATGCTAGAAAGCATCATTCTCAGGAAACTAACACAAGAACAGAAAACCAAACACCACATGTTCTCACTCATAAGTGGGAATTGAACAATGACAACACATAGACACAGAGAGGGGAACATAACACAATGGGGCCTATTGGGGGACTGGGGGTAGGGATAGCATTAGGAGAAATAGCTAATGTAGATGATGGGTTCATGGGTGCAGCAAACCATCATGGCACGTGTATACCTATGTAACAAACCTGTACATTCTGCAAATGTACCCCAGAACTTAAAGTATAATTTTTTTAAAACGCTTGTTCTTATAAAATTCCTTTGTGTCATTATTGTAATAAAATTACATCTTTGTATATTGTATGCCCATCAACACAGATTTATAGGTTTTACTTTATACAGTTGTCCTTTAAATCACATAGGAGAAAAAAAGTATTGCGAAAAATATGTATCAATACTGTGTTGGTTTTTGTTTATCTGGGAATGTCTTAAATTATTCTTTGTTTTTAAAAGATAGTTTTGTCTGATATAAAATTCTTAATTGACATCTTTTCTCTCTCAGCACTTTAGATACATTGTCTCACTGTTTTCTGGTCTTCATGATTTCTGATAAAAAATTGACTTAATCTTACTGAAATTCTTTGTATGTGATAAGTCACTACTCTGCTGCTGCTTTCAAGATTCTTCCTTTTCTTTATCTTTAGAGTTGTTTGGTTATGATGTGTGTGGTTGTGAATTCCTTTGAGTCCTTGAATGTATACATTAATATTTTTCATCATGTTTTAGAAGTTTTCAGCCGATATTTCTGCCCACTTTTCTCTCTCCTTTCCTTCTAAGATTCCTATTATGCACATGTTTGTACGTTACAGGTCTCTGAGGCTTTGTTCATCTTTTTTCATTCTTTTATCCTTCTGTGCCTCAGACTGGATCATGTATGTCGACCTATCTTCAAATTTGTTGGTTCTTTTGCCTGCTCAAATCTGTGGTAGAATCCCTCTCATGAATTTTTTAAGTTATTGTACTTTTGAACTCAAGAATTTCTATTTGGATCTTGTTATAATTTCTTTTTTAAAATTTATATTCTCTATTTGGTAAGACAGCATCCTACTTCCCTTTAGTTCTTTAGTCATAGCTTCCTTTGGTTCTTTGAATATATTTAAAAGTTTCTGATTGTCTTGTCAACTCCTTCATTTAACAGTTGGAATCTCAGAAACCCACAAAAGTTGAACAATTCTCCCATAGCCACACTGCTAGTCAGTGGAAACTCAGTAAAACCCAGGGACTCAAATTTTCTGCATTATTTGTGAGACCCATCAAACATCCCTGCTTCTTCAATTGCACTTCTCAGCAAATAATGTAATGCAGCAACTCTGGAAATCAGATCCTTCTTTCTCCCCAGAGTTTATTGTTGTTGCTGTTATTTGTAGTAATAGTTGTCTGCTTAGTGACTTTTTCTGAACTAATTCTGTCTCTGTTCTTTGGCATGTCAAAGCTACTGAAGTCTACTTGCTTAGTTTTACGGTTGGCTAATGACTCAACAGAGATCTCCTTAACCAAAGGTGAAAGCTTAGGGTCTTCTCAGGATGACAAATTGTGTGTACAGCCCTGAGCATGCTTATAACACTGTGTATAACTTGTATATGAAATCACTGAAATGACATAATTTGTATGTCACAGCTTGTACATTCATATGTATTTCATTCTTAACAGAACAGTGGAAATACTGTACAAAACTAAGTTGACTATTTTGACTTCACCTTTTTCATACATGAATATTCTTCCAAACCTCTCTACCTTTGGCTTACTGATAAGGAACAACCGATAGGAAAAGGAAATTTGGGTTTCTTCCTTATTTCCTTTCCCCTATGTAATCATAGTTGAAAAAGCTTAAGAGTTTACTTCATACAGGGAAAGGTAACATGAGTTAGAAAGGAGATGATAGGGTTCCTAGATCATTTGTGTTTCTTCCACACTGTTATCTTCTCTGTTTGTACTAGGGTCTGGTTTTAATGGAAAGCACAGCCTCTCGGGGCTGTCAGCACCCCCACTTCTTCAGCTATAGATGTAACAACAACCTTCCTTTGCACTCATTTTAAGTCTCACTAAATTTTCATGCATCGTGAGTCTATCAGAATTCTTTGCTCCTGGCATATCATGAATGCTACATGCAAATGGGGCAAGGACCAGGGAGCATGCATATTGTACATATCTCTTCTGCTCATGGACGAGTTCCATTGTCCCTTTGGACTTCACTTATAAAATACAAGTTCAAAGATAAAACTATTAAGCATTTCAAGATGGCCATAGAGGGCATTACACCATGTATGGGGTCTTATGTGACTGTATAAGCCTCACACCCATGAAGCTGGCCCAGTGGGGCAGATGCTGTTGAATGCCTTCCTAGCCAGTTTCCCTTTCTTCTTGATGGAAAAGACAAACTTACTATCTGCTTACAGTGTCACTGTGCTCAGCTAAGAACCTACCTGTCCTATCCCTTTTATTCCATGTTTTTTTTTAATTGACAAATAAAAATTGTATATATTTATCACATATACCATGTTGTTTTGAAATATGTATACACTGTGGCATGGCTAAATGCAGCTAATTATCATATGTATTACCTCACATATTTATTCACTTTTTTTGTGGTGAGAACACTCAAAGTCTACTCTCTTAGCAATATTTAAGAGTATAATGCATTGTTCTTAACTCAGGTCACCAGGCTGTATAATAGAGCTATTGAACTTATTCCTCCTATCTAACTGGAATTTTGTATCCTTTGACAAACATCTCCCTAACCATCCATCCATCTTCCCTCCCATCCATCCATCTCTCCTCCCATCTGAACGTCTCCCCTCCCATCTGTCCGTCTCCCCTCCCATCCGTCCATCTCTCATCCTTCCTTTCTTGAAGCTACAGAGAGGACACGACACAGTTCTGACCAATGAAATGGAAGCGGAAGTCTCGGCCCTGCTGGCACTTCTGGAAAAGTTCTGCATCTAAAACATAGCTCTTCCTCCTGTTTATTTCTTTCTGAAAGGGGAATGCACCACTGAAGAAGGGGCAGCAATGTACGCATGAGGTGGTAAGCATGAAAGCAAGAACTTGGGACAAGGAGCAGAATTAGAAAACTGAAGGGAATTCAGATCTCCAAAGCTTTGCAATAACTTTTAACTGCAATCCTCTGTATCTTGTTATGTGAGGAGAGTAAATCCCTGTTTGATTAAATTACAGTTTTTCAGGTGTCTGCTACTAGCTGTAGAACATAATCATAATTTATATCCATTAATTTTGAATACCACATTTATCATGCACAAAATTCCCATAGAGACATGATTTTCTTTCTGTATTCTTAAACTGTCTCACTGATTTTTAAAATACATTTCTGTGCTGAAATCGTATCAGTTGATTGGCTATAGATTGATAGTACGTGTTGTAATCTGTTAGAGCAATGACTCTTCTCTTTGTTCTTTTTTTAAAAGTCTTATTTTTATCTGTATTCACTTCCGTATGAATTTTAGAACATCCTTGGTACATTAAATGAAAATTAGTCGAATTTCGATGACGATTATGTTGAATTAAAGGCTTAATTTGTGAAGAATTGAAATCTTCTACATTTTCATCATTTCTGTCTAGGAACATAACAGAACTTTCCTTTTATTCAGACCTTTCTTCTATCCTTTGGTAGATTTTGTTTCACTTACATAGATTCTGCACTTTCCTGCTAAATGTATTGCTAGGTATTGTATCTTTGGTTACTATTATAAGTGGGATTTTTTTCCCCACTGTATTGTCGAATTTGTTTTTTTCAATATTATAGTAAGGTTAATTTTTTATTAACCTTAATTTTGTACTCAGCCAGCTGGTTGGATCTCCATTTCCCCTAGATGCTTTCTAGGATCCCATTTCAACCCTAAAAACGCTAGAACTTAGGTGTTATAGAACTTTGTCATTGGAAGAATTTACATCTGGCCCAGGTCAAAGGAAAAGCTTCATGGAAGGGGTAAGATTCATTGTCATTATCATTTAAGACTGTCTAACTCTTCTGGTGGTAATGTCTCAAATTCCGTTTATTTATAATTTTTAGTGCCAGGCTTTTTAGGGTCCCTTCAGACCCCTCTGCATTTCTTCATTGTTTAATGCTACCTCCACAATTGTTCCCAAAGCTGATATGACATGACAGGCTGAGTAAGGACTGCTGTAAAATAAATCCCCAAACATGTCCTCTAGTGCTCACAGTTTTCTTAGTGGTGATCAATATCTCCTTTTGTCCCCCAAACCAAAGCTCCAAAACCTAAATTTAGATTCCCTTCTCAGTGAATATAGTGAAAGGCTACAGCTAAGTTTTTTGTGGAACATTTTAGAGTTTTGGCACACTAAATTAAAATTGAACTTAGAACAATTCTGAAAGAATGGCTGTTAGCCAGGAAGTCATATTATCTTCTCTCACTCCACAACCCCCACTCATATTCCCAAGTCCCTAAGAAATAAGTCACCTATTGCTGGTGTTAAAAAATTAGCAATCAACCCCCAATCATGAGTCATGGGACTATACATGGTTTAATGAGCCAGTCTTCAGACATGGACTTACCATAACAGCCAGGAAGATGTCATCCATGCATTTCCACATCTGGAACGTTTTAGGTCCTTCCTAAATGAGAAGGGGAAGAAAGAAGTAGGGAGAGATGAGAAGCTTTATTTTCCAAATAGATAAGTTCTTGAAATGTTTCCTGAAAAACCTTTGAAGGCCCCTCTGAGGCATGTTGATTTTAGAATCAAGAGACTTGTATTAAAACCTGGCTTTAAGACTTACTATCTATGCTACTTCCGTAATTCATTCTCAACCTCCTCAATTCTAGTTTTCTGCACACAAGAATGTTTAGAGGACAATATGAAATGAAGTTGACAAAAGAACCATGTAAACTGTAAAGTGCTTTGCAGATATGAGTTGTTAGTAATTTTTGGCATGTTGAACACTTCCCCTTGCCTGCTATATAACATGTCTGGGGATGTATAATTCAAAGGGGAAAAGAACCCTGAAATGGCCTCAATGCATGAGAAAATCATACTTAAGCATGATGGAAACCTTTACAAAATATATACTTAAAGTAAAACTTATGACTTCATGATAAAATATTGATGAAAATGATCAAAAACAAGTCATAAAATATAAATGCGAAGTAGTTAGCATTGTTTTGATGTTTGAACTAATGGCTTAGAAATCTAAAAAAAAAAAAAAAAAAAAATGATGACAGGGTGATTTAATCAAGTGCACAGAGTTACCTAGTTTTTACCAAGCCCCCTACCTGACAGACCTCCCTAGGGCTAGAGAGCATGCACTTCTCTGGTTGGACAGACTCAGTTTCTTCACTGTGTCAGGGAGGTTCTGGTTTTCAGATTGTCAGCAACAGCAGTATCATTGCATTAATTTCCTGTTGCTGCTGTAACTGATTAGCAAAAAATAAGTGGGTTAAAATGACATGGATTCACTCCTTTGCAGTTCTGGAGGTCAGAGGTCCAAAATGGGTCAGCAGGGATATGGTCCTGGAGGCTCCAGGGGAGAACATTTTTCTTGCTTTTTAGGCTCCCAGAGGCTGCCTGCATGACTTGGCTCATAGCCCCTTCCTTCCATTACTCTAAGCTCTGCTTCCACAGTTACATCTCACTCTCTGACTCTCCTGCTTCCCTATTATAAGGACCCTTGTGAATACATTAGGCCTACTGGATAATTTAGAATGCTCTTCCTCATCTTAAGATCTCTAATCACAGCCGCAAAGTCCCCGTTGCCATGTAAGGTAACATACTCATAGGTTCCTGTGAATGTGAACATCTTTGGGGGTAGAGGCATGAGCCAGCCCATAATAATCCTCAACAATAATGAACACTTATTGAGCATTTTTAAAATGTTACAAGCATCATCCTAAGTACCTCATACACCTTAAATCACAAAAATCTTATGCAGAAGATATTATCATTCTCTTCACTTTAGGGTCATGACACTAAGGCATGGAGAGGTTAAATAATTTGTCTAGTCACACAGCTAGAACATTAACCTAGGTGAGCTGACTCTGGATCCCAAACTACTCACAAATATCCCCTTAAGAAGTGAATAGATTGGCCCATTAGACTTAGAGGACACAGAAGCCCCTAAACAGTTTTTGAAGAGGCAGTAATTTTATAGTAACAACTAAGTAAAATATAAAATACGAATAGTATATTTTTATAGTGGTTCACAATATCTAAAACATTCTCAGGATGTTCTACAAAAATTTCTCATAATTCTGTAGCTCAAAACAACATTTTCCTCCATTAAATCCCTTTCTGATTTATCTAAATAACAAGGGCTCATATTATGCCTTTTACTGGAATTTGTGTATCTGTTTGTCCTGTTAAACTGTGAGCTCTTTAAAGGTAGAAACAACCTCCCCTTCAAAGAAAACAGTATTAGTGAGTTGAATGTATTCAATGAATAGGTGTTGAACTGAATAGTATACCTGAGGCAGAATATGGTTTTGGGTACTGTAAACCTAAGACATAAGTGGTAGACCCTTCCTTTAATGAACCATGACTTCCAGTATTCATGCCCTTGCGTAATCACCTCTCAACTTGACTTGGGATGATATATAACTGTTTTAACCAATTGAATATGATGAAAGTGATATTGTGCCAGTTCTCCAGCCCTTCCTTGACCTGGAAGTTTCTCTTTTCTCCATCTTGATATTCTCACTCTTGGAACACTGCTTTTGGAACCCAACCATCATGCCAGGAGGCAGCCCAAGCAGCCATGTGGAGAAACCCATATGGAATAGGACTGAAGCCCCCGACCAACAGCACAGAGTTCCAGTAGACCTTCCAGATGACTACAACCATCTGACACCACAAAGAACAGAATTACCCAGACAACCTACAGAATTGTGAGGAAGAATTGTTATTTTGAGCTTCCAGATTTTGGGGTGATTTTTAATGTAACAGTACATAATCAGAATACCAGGACAACCATATATGTGCAGCACAGGGACACCATGCTCTATCTTCTTCCTGCTGAAGCACTCTTGGTGGGACCATAGATCTAGGTTGAGAAGGCAGAGACTCTGCCACCTCTAAGCCATTGAATGGTTCCTGCAGCTTGGAAGAGAGTCTTCTTGCAGTTCCGGAGCCTGAGGAGTATAGGCTAAATGTAGCTTTCAGAGTCTGGGGACATGAATAGTTGGAAGGAGGATTGCTGGGACCTTGTGCTGATTTGAATTCCTCAGAATCTGACTCTAGCTGTCCTCTCTTTTTATCCTCTGAAGACTTAGTAACTAACTCACACTTTCCTTTCTCCTTTTCCAGTGGTTTCACCTTCTCCTGACAAGGGGGTCTTGTTTCTTATTGTTGAGAATGGCAGTCTTGTGTGTGCAGTCTTTTGATTCCTAGTTGGCCACATAAGAATAAGCTCTGGGCTGGGAATACTTCTTTACCAAGAGCTAAGGAGCCCACCCGCCTATGCTGGGCTTGCCACCTGGTATGGAAGTTATTTTCCCTGTTTGGACCCATTGTGTACTCCTTTGTTCTGCTTAAGTGCATGTGTCCATCAATGGGTCTCAGATGTGCCCCAAGTTTTCTGCATGTCAGAGCTCACAGGGGAGAGCTGGAGTCTTTCTACCGCAGCACATAGTAGGGTACGTGCAGCCAACACTGCCATCATGGGCTGCAGAGTAGACCCACCCACCACTGGGGACGGAGGCATTGCAAGGGGCAGGATGTTTCCATGAGCACTCTCTCCTCTCTTGCTCTAAGTAAATGCTGAGGCTGCTGTGTGCTTTGTTTGTCATCAGTGACCTTGAGCCATGTGCTGGTTTGTTCCCAGGGTGGCACTTATTTGCCTTTTAACCTTGGTGCCACTCATATCCTATCCTGTGACACAGCCTGACCACCCAGGGAATGGCAAAACATTTGCTTTGCAGCCTTTCAACTTCCCTCTTGACTTCCTGTCTTTGATTCTGTACTTTTTCTGGTTCTAGTTCTCCAGTGTAGGGAAAAACAAGAAATATAGAATAAAACAGAATCCATCCCTGAAGCCAAGTGACCCCAATTGCCTAGAGAGACATTCCTGGAAGGCACACCTGTCTGACCTTGCACATTCCTGCAGAAGATGCTGTGCTGTTGATTCACAATAAGCTCGTGTGCTATTAACAAGAAGGCAAAACCAAATGACCACGTGGTTCAAAAAGATGTGGCTCAGGAGCGGGTTCTGAAAGACGAAAGCACCCTTCCCACTCCACATTCTTCCTTCCTCACCCTCCACCCACTCCCCATTTTAAGACCCTTTAGGAAAAGACAAAGGCATTGACTCCATGAGCATTCAGTCCAGCATGAGCTTCTTGTGCTTGTGTGTTGTTTGGGGAGGGAGTGAGATGAATGAGGGATGGAATGGAGCCTGTGGTTTCTGTGAGGGACAAGTGGGAGGGGCAGCAGTGGTGACAAGGGTGGGGGCATGCATGCAGCTGAGGGTCCCCCTCCCTCCTCCCACTCCCTTTATCTACCATCTGCCAGTGTAAACTCCCGTTCTACACTCACACTGGTATAATGGGAGGGACAAGAATGGGTGTGGTGTAAGCAATTGTCTCAATTAGCAGCCTACTGCTACTGTGGGAAGGGAAAAAGGAGGCTGGGAAGATAGTTGCCATCATTGTTTCTAGGAGAGATTTCAATCCCTCATTCTCTAGAACAAGGCACAATTGTTTATGTAAAGCATGTATTGACAGCTCGAAAAAAGTTTGGTCAGATTATTTATTTTGTTAACAATTATTCTATTGTCTGCCAAGTCCTGTTCTAAGCACTTTACAAATATTAATACATTGAATCCTTACAGCAACTCCATGAGCTAAATACTTAGAGGACAATATTATTATTTTTCAGAGACAGTCTCACTTTGTCATCTAGGTTAGAGTTCAATGGCTTGATCTTGGCTCATTGCAGCTTCAAACTGTGGGGCTCAAGAGAGCCTCCCACCTCAGCCTCCTGAGTAGCTAAGATGACAGGTGCATACCACCATGCCCAGCTATTTTTTTAAAAAATTTTTTTGTAGAGACCAGGGTCTCATTATGTTGCCCAGGGTGATCTTGAACTGGCCTCAAGCAGTCCTCCTTCCTTAGCCTCGCAAAGTAGTGGGGTTACAGGTGTAAGCCATTGCACCTGGCCTAGATACTCAGAAAATTCTATTTTTATCTCCATTTTGCAGATGAGGAAACTGAGGCCTACAAGGGTTAAAGGCCTTGTACAAGATAAGAGTCGCCAGATTTCAGAAATAAAAATAAAGAAAGCTCGGTTAAATTTGAATTTCAGAATAGCAACTGATAATCTTTTAGTAAAAATATGTCACATATAGTCTGCTCACAAATTCTTGCTACCAAATCAAATATTGTATGCAACATCTAAGATATACTAAAAAAATATTATTTATTTGAAATTCAAATATAACTAGGAATCCTGCATTCTATCTGGCAACCCGAGCTCCAAGAACAGACTTCCAATAAGTGGTGGATCAGGGCTTGAACCTTGAAAGTATGGCTTTCTAGTCCAGGCTTCTAAGAACCTTGCAATGCTGCCTCTCTATTGAACACCAGAATGCTAAGGAATGCTAATTGGCTAAACAAAACACTAATAAAGTTGTGTTTTCTCTCTTGTAGGCTATTTGTGAAAGAATAAACACAGTTTTCTCATTCTGTCTCTTGGAAGGGTGGCCAGAGATTTGTGTCCAGTGGCCTAAGCTTCCCTGGATCCAGGAGAGAGTTGAGAAGCTTTTATTTTTTAAATTCTGGGCCCTTGAAGCCATTGGACTAGCTCGTCTAGACGTGTTTCTCAGGCTTAAAGGACTTCAAAGACTGAGCTGTTCTAGGCTCTGGGAGGGCATAGATCTGTACCAGGGTGGAAGGAACTCAAATAAGGATAGCTGCACATATACCTAGAGAGACTGGACACCATGACACACTTGGGAACCTCAGCCTAGAGCCCCATGGTCGAAGGCTGGTACGAAGTGGGCAGAGCCATGTCCTCCCAGTGGAACAGGAGGGCTATGAAGCGAAGAGCCCACAAAGGGCTGCTGTGATCCCACCCTAATTTTTCTGAACTACTTAAACCATAGAATTAATGACTTCAAAAAGAAAAAAGAAGTGATTTTCCCTTCTACGCTGTGTAGAAATCCCACTCCAGTTTTGTTAAAATGAATATATTAGCAAGCAGTTACTGTGTGCCTGGTTCTTACATATTATACTTTCTCATTTGATCCTAACAGCCCTGATACCATACAGACCTAGACATAGAGCTGGAGAATGTTTGCTCTTGTAAATGCAGATTATTTCCGTTGAAAACATAGGGTCTTAATTACCTCCATTGTACTACCTCTCTCCATTCAAAACCAAATTTTAATTTCTTGAGCCAAATTTAGATGTTTGATCTCCTGATGCTGGAGAGCGGGTGGGAAGGGGTTGTAGTTCAAGAACCACATATAGAAAATATTTTTTTTAGACTCTGTAGAGGAAAATTATTCTCAAACATCAAATACTATTGGATTAAAAAGATTGTATTTCAAATCGTTGTCTTTTTTTTTTCAGAATTACATACCCTCTTTTTAATACCCTGAATTTAAAAGTTTAAATATAGATACCCAGTTTGTAAAGCATTGCAGAGAACAGGCTTCTCTCTATAACACAAACTCTGGTGTGATGTAGCCTGGTCTTAGTCATGCCCCTCATCTACATTGCTCTGCTACAGTCATGGTTGAGTCACCATTTCTTGACAGTCAGAGCTCCTGTGGACCCCACGAAGGTCCCTGCGGGAACCAGAAATGCAGTGCACTCCAAGGAGCCAAAGATGTTTACAACATGAATCAGCAATCCATAGCAATTTTTCCCCCTAAAAGTCACATCTTTCATATAAGCAATACTAATTATGCTGTTTAGTTTTGTTTTTCCAAGGCGAATGACAAGAAAAATGTATAACCAAGGGACTGGTTGACAGAACTGAAGAAATATGAGACAACTAAAACAGAGAACAAAAAATAATGAGATAAATGATTAAAAGAACTGAATCGTGTGGGTTGCTCTACTGGTAATGAGCCTGAACTAAATGAAGAAGTTGCATGTATTTATGGAACCTGCAGGAGAGATAAGGAAGTAGTTTTCTCTTAATCTCTAACTGGATTTTGTTTTCCAACTGGGTGGATAATGAAAGCAGCATGAGAAATCTGTCCTGGGGTCACCTCTGCAGTAGTCCTACAAGGCGAGCTAGCCTCATAGATAATCTTTGCTTTTCCTCGCCCCTGCCTTTGGATCCCACTCTGCCTGGACTTACTTGGAATTTCACAGCAATTCATACCCAGTTGCGTCTTTCCACACATATATATTAATTGCCTCTCCACACTTACCCAAAGGCCCACTTAACAAGAGTCTTGTATTTATGTGCTCCATCTACCTCCCACTCTGAATTAGTTTCTTGTGGCTGTGCAGCAAATCACCCCACCTGGGTGGCTTAAAAGCAATATAAATTTATTCTCTGGAGGTCAGAAATCTGAAATTGTGTGTTTGTAGGACTTCACTCCCTCTGAAGGTTCTAAAGGAGAAGTTTTTTTTGTCTTTTCCAGCTTCTGGTGGGTCTAGGCATTCCTTGGTTTTTGACTGTAGACCTCCAATCTCTGCCTGTCTTCACATGACTTTCTTCTCCCCATCTGCCTTTATCTTATAAGGATACTTGTGATAGCATTTAGGGTCCACCCAGATAACCCAAGATTATGTCATCTTGAGACCCTTAACATATCTGCAAAGACCCCTTTTTAAAATAAGCTTATATTCACAGGTTCTGGGTGAATGTATCTTTTGAGGAAAACCATCATTGAACTAGCTATACTCCCTCTCCTAAACACAAGTTACTCTTACTCCCTAAGAGGAGTAATCAAAGAAGAATCAATTTGTAATTCACCAAGGCATTTTTAAACATCCCCTTTCCTCACTGCTCCAATTTTCTTATAAGCCAAAGCTATTTAAGATCATCATTGTCTTGTAAACTTTCAAAACTCCCTCGAAACTTAAGGTGTACTTTGTCTTTGAGTTCCATATATTCAGCTCTCATTCTAGTAGGCCTACCTTCCACAGTCCTTCCTCCATTGCTGAATTATGTAGACCCACTTGGCTTTCCAAACCAGTGGCTATACATCCTGGTTTACAGAGTCAGTTTGGGCTTAAGCCTGTTTGTCCCAGTGTCATTTCTTGTTGGCACCCCCTCTTTAATTCTCAAAATCTACTTCAAATGATACCCCTAACTAGAACACTTTCTCTTTTGTTGAGAAGGTTTGAGGGACAATTTACAGAAAGAATTCTGTTGAGTGAGTGATGAGTGATGAGTGATGAGGAGGGGGAATTTCGTTGCCAGAAGTTGCAAAGTTGGAGGCTAAAATAGGAATGGGAAAGGTCTGAAGGAGACAATTGGCATACAGAATATATTATAGTGCAATTTAAGACAAGACTTCTGTTCTTCACACTGGGGAGAGAATGAGCATCTACTAGTAGCTTGGGACTTCAGTTTTCTTATTTAAAATAGTCTACGAGCAATTAGCGTCTGAAGTTTGAGTCTCAGATGTAATTCTATTATTTGGTTTGGTGAAATATGGTCTCTATAAGTTTGCAAGCAAAACATTCCCTAGTAGTGCCACTGAGCTCTGCGTGGGGGCCCAAGGACAAGCCCACCTGGGTCACTGCCACCACTACTGGTGCCCACATGTGCTGCAAGGGAGACTGATGACCTGCCCAGTCAGTGCTTTTGCATTCCCCTGCCCCAGGGACCCAAAACTGGCCTGCCTAGAGTTTCCATCCCCAGAAAAGCTTTGTCATAGCCTTCACAAAAACCACAACCTAAACTATTGACGAACTCACAGGACACTGCTGATACTGATTATAGCTGAAGAAATTATATGGAGATTACATTAGCGCAGCCACCCAGAACCAAAGCCAAAACACCCTACTCAATTGGCACTATAGACAGTTCTATAAGAAAAAGTCATTCCCTATAAAAGCTATTGAATAAAAGTGGAAGAAGTGTTTGGTACACCAGATGCACAGATATCAATGTAGGAATAGAAAAAGCATAAAAAGCAAGGGAACATGGCATCTTTAAATGAACATATTGATTCTCCAGTAACAAACCCCAAAGAAAAGAAAAATTTATACAATGCCTGAAAAGGAATTC
Source organism: Papio anubis (assembly GCF_008728515.1). Taxonomy (NCBI): domain Eukaryota; kingdom Metazoa; phylum Chordata; class Mammalia; order Primates; family Cercopithecidae; genus Papio; species Papio anubis. The sequence goes on along the minus strand of NC_044985.1, from coordinate 88,318,017 downwards.
AAAACAATGATCTTAAGGACACTCAATGAAATACAAAGAATACAGACAATACAAGGAAATCAGGAAAACACTTCATTATCTGAATGAGAAACTCAATTCATTCAAATTCATCTATCAAAGAGACAGATATCATAAAAAAGAACCAAACAGAAATCTTGAAAAGCCCAAGAATAGACAGTGTTACTGCTGAATTCTGCCAAATTTTCAAAGAAGAACTAAACCAATTCTTCTCAAACTATTACAAGAAATTGAAAAGAAGGGACTTCTAAGATGGCCGAATAGGAACAGCTCCAGTCTCCAACTCCCAGCGCCAGCGACACAGAAGACCGGTGATTTCTGCATTTTCAACTGAGGTACTGGGTTCATCTCACTGGGGAGTGCCGGACGATCGGTGCTGGTCAGCTGCTGCAGCCCGACCAGCGAGAGCTGAAGCAGGGCGAGGCATCGCCTCACCTGGGAAGCGCAAGGGGGAAGGGAATCCCTTTTCCTAGCCAGGGGAACTGAGACACACAACACCTGGAAAATCGGGTAACTCCCACCCCAATATTGCGCTTTAAGCAAACAGGCACACCAGGAGATCATATCCCACACCTGGCCGGGAGGGTCCCACGCCCACGGAGCCTCCCTCATTGCTAGCACAGCAGTCTGTGATCTACCGGCAAGGCAGCAGCGAGGCTGGGGGAGGGGCGCCCGCCATTGCTGAGGCTTAAGTAGGTAAACAAAGCTGCTGGGAAGCTCCAACTGGGTGGAGCTCACAGCAGCTCAAGGAAACCTGCCTGTCTCTGTAGACTCCACCTCTGGGGACAGGGCACAGCTACACAACAACAACAACAACAACAACAAAGCAGCAGAAAACTCTGCAGACGCAAACGACTCTGTCTGACAGCTTTGAAGAGAGCAGTGGATCTCCCAACACGGAGGCTGAGATCTGAGAACGGACAGACTGCCTGCTCAAGTGGGTCCCTGACCCCTGAGTAGCCTAACTGGGAGACATCCCCCACTAGGGGCAGTCTGACACCCCACACCTCACAGGGTGGAGTACACCCCTGAGAGGAAGCTTCCAAAGCAAGAATCAGACAGGTACACTCGCTGTTCAGAAATATTCTATCTTCTGCAGCCTCTGCTGCTGATACCCAGGCAAACAGGGTCTGGAGTGGACCTCAAGCAATCTCCAACAGACCTACAGCTGAGGGTCCTGACTGTTAGAAGGAAAACTATCAAACAGGAAGGACACCTACACCAAAACCCCATCAGTACATCACCATCATCAAAGACCAGAGGCAGATAAAACCACAAAGATGGGGAAAAAGCAGGGCAGAAAAGCTGGAAATTCAAAAAATAAGAGCACATCTCCCCCGGCAAAGGAGCGCAGCTCATCGCCAGCAACGGATCAAAGCTGGACGGAAAATGACTTTGACGAGATGAGAGAAGAAGGCTTCAGTCCATCAAATTTCTTAGAGCTAAAGGAGGAATTACGTACCCAGCGCAAAGAAACTAAAAATCTTGAAAAAAAAGTGGAAGAATTGACGGCTAGACTAATTAATGCAGAGAAGGTCATAAACGAAATGAAAGAGATGAAAACCATGACACGAGAAATACGTGACAAATGCACAAGCTTCAGTAACCGACTCGATCAACTGGAAGAAAGAGTATCAGCGATTGAGGATCAAATGAATGAAATGAAGCGAGAAGAGAAACCAAAAGAAAAAAGAAGAAAAAGAAATGAACAAAGCCTGCAAGAAGTATGGGATTATGTAAAAAGACCAAATCTCCGTCTGATTGGGGTGCCTGAAAGTGAGGGGGAAAATGGAACCAAGTTGGAAAACACTCTTCAGGATATCATCCAGGAGAACTTCCCCAACCTAGTAGGGCAGGCCAACATTCAAATCCAGGAAATACAGAGAACGCCACAAAGATACTCCTCGAGAAGAGCAACTCCAAGACACATAATTGCCAGATTCACCAAAGTTGAAATGAAGGAAAAAATCTTAAGGGCAGCCAGAGAGAAAGGTCGGGTTACCCACAAAGGGAAGCCCATCAGACTCACAGCAGATCTCTCGGCAGAAACTCTCCAAGCCAGAAGAGAGTGGGGGCCAATATTCAACATTCTTAAAGAAAAGAATTTTAAACCCAGAATTTCATATCCAGCCAAACTAAGTTTCATAAGTGAAGGAGAAATAAAATCCTTTACAGATAAGCAAATGCTTAGAGATTTTGTCACCACTAGGCCTGCCTTACAAGAGACCCTGAAGGAAGCACTCAACATGGAAAGGAACAACCGGTACCAGCCATTGCAAAAACATGCCAAAATGTAAAGACCATCGAGGCTAGGAAGAAACTGCATCAACTAACGAGCAAAATAACCAGTTAATATCATAATGGCAGGATCAAGTTCACACATAACAATATTAACCTTAAATGTAAATGGACTAAATGCTCCAATTAAAAGACACAGACTGGCAAACTGGATAAAGAGTCAAGACCCATCAGTCTGCTGTATTCAGGAGACCCATCTCACACGCAGAGACATACATAGGCTCAAAATAAAGGGATGGAGGAAGATTTACCAAGCAAATGGAGAACAAAAAAAAGCAGGGGTTGCAATCCTAGTCTCTGATAAAACAGACTTTAAACCATCAAAGATCAAAAGAGACAAAGAAGGCCATTACATAATGGTCAAGGGATCAATTCAACAGGAAGAGCTAACTCTCCTAAATATATATGCACCCAATACAGGAGCACCCAGATTCATAAAGCAAGTCCTTAGAGACTTACAAAGAGACTTAGACTCCCATACAATAATAATGGGAGACTTCAACACTCCACTGTCAACATTAGACAGATCAACAAGACAGAAAGTTAACAAGGATATCCAGGAATTGAACTCATCTCTGCAGCAAGCAGACCTAATAGACATCTATAGAACTCTCCACCCCAAATCAACAGAATATACATTCTTCTCAGCACCACATCGTACTTACTTCAAAATTGACCATATAATTGGAAGTAAAGCACTCCTCAGCAAATGTACAAGAACAGAAATTATTACAAACTGTCTCTCAGACCACAGTGCAATCAAACTAGAACTCAGGACTAAGAAACTCAATCAAAACCGCTCAACTACATGGAAACTGAACAACGTGCTCCTGAATGACTACTGGGTACATAACGAAATGAAGGCAGAAATAAAGATGTTCTTTGAAACCAATGAGAACAAAGATACAACATACCAGAATCTCTGGGACACATTTAAAGCAGTGTGTAGAGGGAAATTTATAGCACTAAATGCCCACAAGAGAAAGCAGGAAAGATCAAAAATTGACACTCTAACATCGCAATTAAAAGAACTAGAGGAGCAAGAGCAAACACATTCCAAAGCTAGCAGAAGGCAAGAAATAACTAAGATCAGAGCAGAACTGAAGGAGATTGAGACACAAAAAACCCTCCAAAAAATCAATGAATCCAGGAGTTGGTTTTTTGAAAAGATCAACAAAATTGACAGACCACTAGCAAGACTAATAAAGAAGAAAAGAGAGAAGAATCAAATCGACGCAATTAAAAATGATAAAGGGGATATCACCACCGACCCCACAGAAATACAAACTACCATCAGAGAATACTATAAACACCTCTACGCAAATAAACTGGAAAACCTAGAAGAAATGGATAATTTCCTGGACACTTACACTCTTCCAAGACTAAACCAGGAAGAAGTTGAATCCCTGAATAGACCAATAGTAGGCTCTGAAATTGAGGCAATAATTAATAGCCTACCAACCAAAAAAAGTCCAGGACCAGATGGATTCACAGCTGAATTCTACCAGAGTTACAAGGAGGAGTTGGTACCATTCCTTCTGAAACTATTCCAATCAATAGAAAAAGAGGGAATCCTCCCTAACTCATTTTATGAGGCCAACATCATCCTGATACCAAAGCCTGGCAGAGACACAACAAAAAAAGAGAATTTTAGACCAATATCCCTGATGAACATCGATGCAAAAATCCTCAATAAAATACTGGCAAACCGGATTCAACAACACATCAAAAAGCTTATCCACCATGATCAAGTGGGCTTCATCCCTGGGATGCAAGGCTGGTTCAACATTCGCAAATCAATAAACATAATCCAGCATATAAACAGAACCAAAGACAAGAACCACATGATTATCTCAATAGATGCAGAAAAGGCTTTTGACAAAATTCAACAGCCCTTCATGCTAAAAACGCTCAATAAATTCGGTATTGATGGAACGTACCTCAAAATAATAAGAGCTATTTATGACAAACCCACAGCCAATATCATACTGAATGGGCAAAAACTGGAAAAATTCCCTTTGAAAACTGGCACAAGACAGGGATGCCCTCTCTCACCACTCCTATTCAACATAGTGTTGGAAGTTCTGGCTAGGGCAATTAGGCAAGAGAAAGAAATCAGGGGTATTCAGTTAGGAAAAGAAGAAGTCAAATTGTCCCTGTTTGCAGATGACATGATTGTATATTTAGAAAACCCCATTGTCTCAGCCCAAAATCTCCTTAAGCTGATAAGCAACTTCAGCAAAGTCTCAGGATACAAAATTAATGTGCAAAAATCACAAGCATTCTTATACACCAATAACAGACAAACACAGAGCCAAATCATGAATGAACTTCCATTCACAATTGCTTCAAAGAGAATCAAATACCTAGGAATCCAACTTACAAGGGATGTAAAGGACCTCTTCAAGGAGAACTACAAACCACTGCTCAGTGAAATAAAAGAGGACACAAACAAATGGAAGAACATACCATGCTCATGGATAGGAAGAATCAATATCGTGAAAATGGCCATACTGCCCAAGGTAATTTATAGATTCAATGCCATCCCCATCAAGCTACCAATGAGTTTCTTCACAGAATTGGAAAAAACTGCTTTAAAGTTCATATGGAACCAAAAAAGAGCCCGCATCTCCAAGGCAATCCTAAGTCAAAAGAACAAAGCTGGAGGCATCACGCTACCTGACTTCAAACTATACTACAAGGCTACAGTAACCAAAACAGCATGGTACTGGTACCAAAACAGAGATATAGACCAATGGAACAGAACAGAGTCCTCAGAAATAATACCACACATCTACAGCCATCTGATCTTTGACAAACCTCAGAAAAACAAGAAATGGGGAAAGGATTCCCTATTTAATAAATGGTGCTGGGAAAATTGGCTAGCCATAAGTAGAAAGCTGAAACTGGATCCTTTCCTTACTCCTTATACGAAAATTAATTCAAGATGGATTAGAGACTTAAATGTTAGACCTAATACCATAAAAACCCTAGAGGAAAACCTAGGTAGTACCATTCAGGACATAGGCATGGGCAAAGACTTCATGTCTAAAACACCAAAAGCAACGGCAGCAAAAGCTAAAATTGACAAATGGGATCTAATTAAACTAAAGAGCTTCTGCACAGCAAAAGAAACTACCATCAGAGTGAACAGGCAACCTACAGAATGGGAGAAAATTTTTGCAATCTACTCATCTGACAAAGGGCTAATATCCAGAACCTACAAAGAACTCCAACAAATTTACAAGAAAAAAACAAACAACCCCATCAAAAAGTGGGCAAAGGATATGAACAGACATTTCTCAAAAGAGGACATTCATACAGCCAACAGACATATGAAAAAATGCTCATGATCACTGTCCATCAGAGAAATGCAAATCAAAACCACAATGAGATACCATCTCACACCAGTTAGAATGGCGATCATTAAAAAGTCAGGAAACAACAGGTGCTGGAGAGGATGTGGAGAAATAGGAACACTTTTACACTGTTGGTGGGATTGTAAACTAGTTCAACCATTATGGAAAACAGTATGGCGATTCCTCAAGGATCTAGAACTAGATGTACCATATGACCCAGCCATCCCATTACTGGGGATATACCCAAAGGATTATAAATTATGCTGCTATAAAGACACATGCACACGTATGTTTATTGCAGCACTATTCACAATAGCAAAGACTTGGAATCAACCCAAATGTCCATCAGTGACAGATTGGATTAAGAAAATGTGGCACATATACACCATGGAATACTATGCAGCCATAAAAAAGGATGAGTTTGCGTCCTTTGTAGGGACATGGATGCAGCTGGAAACCATCATTCTTAGCAAACTATCACAAGAACAGAAAACCAAACACCGCATGTTCTCACTCATAGGTGGGAACTGAACAACGAGATCACTTGGACTCAGGAAGGGGAACATCACACACCGGGGCCTATCATGGGGAGGGGGGGAGGGGGGAGGGATTGCATGGGGAGTTATACCTGATGTAAATGACGAGTTGATGGGTGCAGCAGACTAACATGGCACAAGTATACATATGTAACAAACTTGCATGTTATGCACATGTACCCTACAACTTAAAGTATAATAATAATAAATAAATTAAAAAAAAAAAAAAAAAAAAAGAGGTCATTAGATCATGAGGGTTCCGCCTTCATGAATAGATCAATGCTGTTATTGTGGGAGTGGGTTCCTTACCTCAAGAGTGTGCTCCTGATGAAAGGATAAGCTTGGCTTCTATTTATTCTCTCTCAAGTGTATCCATGTATTTGCCATGCAATGCTTTCATGTGGGGATACGCACATATGAGCAATTAAGGATGCAGTAAGAATATTCTCACCAGATGCCAGTGCCAAGCTCTTGGACTTCCCAGCCTCCAGACCCATGAGCCAAATAAACTTCTTTTCTTTATAAATTACCCAATCTGTAGTATTGTTACAGCAGCAGAAAATGAACTAAGACAGGCACACTACCCATTTGGCAAATAAAATAACTAAACAGATTTAGAAGATCTTAAACCTAAGTATGCCCATGAACTTCTTATTCTACCTGGTCTGTTTTGAATTTTTGTCTTGGCTTGCTTCATAAGGACCTTACAGAGAAGCCCCAACTCAGGGGGGAAAAAAAAAATCACCAAAATAAATAAATAAATAAATAAATAAATAAATAAATAAATAAACAAACCAGTAGACAATTTGTTAAGCCCATTGTCTCTTCTACCTAGCCTTGCTTGGCCTTATAGGACATTGCCTGGACATATGAGACTGTGGAACGTTATTTATTTCTCACAGAGAAGCTAAGTGAGTTGGAATTAGTCTCAGTAATGAACGCTTTGATTTAGCCAGGAGTGAGGTTCTTCTCCAATACAATGCATGTACACATTTAGCTAATTGCTCATCTGTGCATATCCCCACATGCAGAGAGAACTTTTACAACCCAGAGTGACAACCATGCACCATGTGTCTCTATTCCAACCAAGGTGAGGAAGGAGAATGTTCAGTTGTCTGCTTTTTATCTCATTGACTGCTTATCCTCGAATGCAATTAATTATCTGGGCAAAGGACTAGAGTGTACTTGGAGCCTGTATACAAACCACTTTGCTATTTATTAAGAAATTTTTATTAATAAAAAACCATTTGACTTAACCTCAGATGGGGACAAAGGTATCCAGACATCATAACCAGAAGTTCACTAGATAAATTCTGGAAAATTACTTCCAGAATTACCTGGCCATTTTTATACTTAACCCTTTTTCTCCACTTATCTCAACTCACCACCTGCCTTTTCTTTTACCCTAAAGTATTATTTGTAAATTTCCTACTTCTTTACAAGATTGAGAGTTACTTAGAAAAGCAGATTTTTTAAAAATTATTACTGAAACAATTTTTAAAAACTGGACAAAACATATGGCACAATGGTTGGAAACACTTTGGATAAAAAACAATGTTTTTTATTCTAGTAATAAAAAATAATGAGCCCAGAATGATGGGAAACAAATGCAGTGAGCCCCCAATTGGCCCAGTTTGCTGCCTGGAGAGAGTGTCTGGCTGAGGCACAGAGTGACATCCCAGCAGAGAACAGTGGCCTCCTGGAGTGGGGAAGAGACAAGAGTCTGCACGGCTAGAGTTTACACGATAGAGAATAGAGAGAAGAAAACAGCGATCTACTGAGGGCTCTGCTTCCATCTTCAGCTGACTCCTGGTTCCTGTATGTTTCAGAGAACGCTATCCAGGTCTGGGGAAAGAACTCTCTGAAAAGATGAAAGGGACAGTGATAGGCCCACACACAAAGCCAGGAATAGTTCCTGCTCCTACCAGCGAGGGTGGAAAACCTCATACTTCACAGGCATTGGGTCGAGTTTTCAGAAAGTCTTAGCTCGAGTCTTGAAACAAAGATACATCTAGATTAAAGGCTGCTCTAGTTCCACTTGGCAAAGCTCAAATGCAAGTTCTGAAAGGATCAAACTGTAAGTAATTCAAGTGCATCCCAGAAAAAAACGTCAAGAATATTTACAAGAACACAAACATATCCACCACCCACAAAGGTAAAACTTACAATGTCTGATAACTATTCAGCAATTAGCAGAATTAACATTCCAAATTGGCATTTGGAAGTAGGAAATTATGATTTGTAATGAGGACAAAAATCAATCAATTGAAACTGACATAAGAATCATACAGACGATAGAATTACTAGACAGGACATTAAAATAGTTAGTACAACGGTATTCCTAAAGTTCAAGAAGCTAGAGGAAAGATTGCACATGATGACTAGATGCATGGAAGGCCTTCCAGAGATAAAAACTACAATATCTGATATGAAAAATAACAGCAGATTAAACATTGGAGAAAAAAAGGTTAGTAAACTTGAAGACATAGCAATAAAAGCTATCCAAAATGAAACTAGAGAGAATTTAAAAAAAGAAAGAAAGAAAATGAACAGAGCATCGGGGAACCAAGGGACAACTTCAAACATCAAATATACATGTAATTGGAGTTCCCAAAGGACAAGAGAGATTGTTTCCAGTTTTGAGCAATTTTGAATAAAACTTCTGTGAATATCTACATATTTATATGGGCATATGCTTTCAGTTCTCTTGGGTATATACCTGGGAAAGAAACTGCTGAGTCCTAGGGATTGTATATATTTAACTCTTAAAGAAATTGTCAAACCATTTTCCAGGAAAGTTTTGCCATTTTACACTCCTGCCAGGGTGGATTAAAATTCCAACTCCTTCACATCCTCACCAACATTTTATAGTGTTATTACTCATTTTAATTTTTTTAGCTTTCCTAGTGGATGTGTAGTAATATCTCATCGTGGTTTTGATTTGCTTTCCCTGATGACTAATATTGTTGAGTACCTTTTCATGGGTTTGTTGGCTACTCATATATATATATATACTTTTTATGAATGTCTATTGAAATATTTTGCTTTCTGTTTTATTGGGTTATTTGTCTCACCAAGAGTAAGAGTTCTTTATATATCCTAGATATAATTCAAATTTAATTATTGCACATATTTTCTCCTTTTCTGTGGCCTTCATCATTTTTGTAATGATGACTTTTTAAACAGGTTTTTGAGATGTAATTGACATACAATAAACTACACACACTTACAATATAAAATCTTCTGTTTTAACATCTGTTTACATCCCCGAAACACTGTGTACAATCAAGTTAATGAATATATCCTCCACTGCCCAAGTTTCCTGGTGCCCCTTTTGAATACCTCCCTACTACTCTTCTATCCCCATCCTCAGCTAGCTATTAATCTGCTTTATGTCACTACAAGCTACTTTAAATTTTCTATAATCTTATATCCGTGAAATCATATAGTATGTCTTCTTTCTGTTTGTTTTCTTTCATGAGCATAATTATTTTCAGATGCATCACATTGTTCGTGTAATAATCTGTCTCCTTTTATTGCTGAGTAGTAGTCTGTCATATAAATAATAGCACATTCATGTATTTATTTACCTGTTAATGAACCTTTGGGTAGTTTCCAGGTTTGGGCTATTAAAAATGAAGCTTCTGTGAACATTTGTATAAAAGTCTTTGTGTGCATGTGTGATTTCATTTCTCTTTGGTCTGAAATAAATGACCTCAGCATCCACCTTCACATGCAGGAAAAAAGCAAATGAAAGGTATAGATAGCACATGAAAGGAAATAAGAATTCGAGCACGGATCAATGAAATAGAAGACAAAAATGACGGATAAAAATCAATGAAAACAAAATCTGTTTTTTGAGAAGATAATAAAATAGATAAAATTCTGGCAGACCGATCAAAGAAGAAAGAAGACACCAAAAGATATACATTTATATTGTTATTGATATCAATATATCTTCATCAAAAGTTAAAAATTCTGTTCTTCAAAAAAAAATAGTGCTATGAGAATGAAAAAAGAGGATTCCGAGTAAGAGAAAATATTTTCAAATCATATATGTGATAAAAGGCTGTATCCAGAATATACAAAGAACTCTCAACTCAAAACTCAAGAATAAGGAAACGAACAACTCAAGTAAAAAATCAGCAAGAGATTTGAAGTGCTACTTCACTAAAGAAGATAAACATGGCAAATAAGGACATGAAAAGATGTTAACATCATTAGTTATGAGAGAAACACAAAACCACCGTGAGATACAATTACACACTTATTAGAATGTCTAAAATTAAAAAGATTGGCCACATCAAGTGTCGGCAAGGATATGGAGAAATTGGATCTTTTATGAATTGCTGGTGGGAATGTAAAGTGGAACAATGACTTTGGAAAATAGACTGTCAGTCTCTGAACAGGCTAAACAGACACCTCCCAAATGACCTAGCCACCCCACTCCTAAATATTCACTAAAACCCAACATTAAATCTGCAAATTTGAATAACCCAACCATGGAAGGGAGCTTCAAATTTGTGGTTTGGTTTTCCTCACAAGAAAATGTTATTCAAATGTTAATGTAGATAAAATATTATGGTTACTTTGAACATAGGCTTTCTTGCTGCTGGCTGGAGAGCCACATACAGAATTCTAGGTTGAAATGTCATTTTACGTCTTTCAAGTCACAGCATTATTTGAAGAACATCATTCATTCGTTCAACCTTTATTATGTATCAATTCTTCTTAATAACAGCTTTTTCTGTATGCATGTTGAAAGGTCTTAAGCACATGTCTGAACAAAAATTCTTTAACTTGAGCACTTTTAGACTCCCTTTGATGATACCATTGTTTTGCATATTTGCAAAGTGACTATTCCTAAAAATCTGAAATCCTTTCATAGTTTAACTACATTTGGAGTATGTTTTCCCTGGCCTGGCTCAGTTTTTCTATTATAATATCCAGTTCATATTTTCTAGTGTGTAAAAAACCATTTTTTAAAATAAATGTATCTTCATTCTGGAGTCTTCAAGATAAAAATTTTAGCCATCAGGAGCCTGACTGATTACTTTGAGCCTGAAAACCAATTCGATTCTTGTTTCTTTTGTGTCATTGTAACTCTGGACGTACGTAGAAGCTGGGTTTACAGATCAGTAGGTGTGATATGAGAAATACATTGGGTCAAGCCTCTATCATGGAATCAGGGAAAATCAGTTTGCACTCCAATAAAAACAGAACAACTTGTTTTCGAATCTCCCAGCTTCCAATAATCCCCAGTGCTTCCATTTGTTTGGTGAAGCAGCCCAGTCTCACACTCTCCTGCTGTTAGAGTCTTTGTCTCTGCCTCTGCAGTGCAAAGACCAAAGGAGATCTCAGAAAAAGCAATGGGTAGCTGCATCTCTTGCAGTGGGGAGATATACGTGATTTCACAGTGAGAAAAGATATCTGATCTTTCTAGTCCCCTTTGTTTCCTCTCTCCAAGTTTTACAGCCCTTTTTATCTGTAAATAATAATAATAATAAAAAGTTGTACATACATTTTCAAAATGTGCTGCATAATACAACTTCATACATTTAGGAAGTTGACAGCTGCCCTCTGAGGTATAGCCTGACAGTCTAAAATCCAGAAATCAATCATTTAGATAGAGCGATGCCATGCTATTGCTCCCGGTATGTATTGCGGCACCCAGGAACCACTTATTTGAGATATGCCATCGTAACTCTGATAGATTAAAGCACCACATCCAGGAAACAATTGTGTGTTGAGGGGAGGGGGGATGCGATCATAGATCTGCCATGTTACAGCCCAGAATCCAGCAGCCAACCAGGCAAGTCTGTGCTGAATCGGAGCTTCCAGAAACCTGCGAAGCAGCAGGATGACAGTTCTGTTCTTCAACAGCCCATTATGAACTAATTAGCATACATGAATTGCAGATTTGAAGTATTAAAGTGATGTACAAATCATTAATTTTTTGTCAAATCTATGTCATCCTTGTGTATGCCTTCCTATTTTAATGTTGCATGACAGTGAAGAGAGGTACAATCCTCTGTATATAAAGAGGAGAGATTTGGTGTAGCTGATATAATGAGATCTATTTAAACACTATGTATTTTTCAGCTTTGAATATATCTGCTTGGGAAAAAAAAAAATGCTACACTTGTCCCATTAGGGTTAATTGTGAAAGGATGTTAATATATTCAAAACCCCAGGGGTAGTTCTACATATTGTCTGAATGAAACAGGAGATGTAAGACCAACTTCACATTTGAGCTTTCTTTTATAAAAGTCCTCCTTCTGAGTAATAAAAGGAGCCATAAAATCTTGCTCACTGGCTGTGGAAGGTGTAACTATCTAGAATAAGAGCTCAGCTTTTAGGTGTGTGAAAGCTCCCATGCAGCAAGCAGATCTATTCTTGTTAACCCAATGCCAAATTTAATTTATAAAGATGTATAATGTAATGCAGTGGAAAAGGGAAAACAACATCAAAGTAGACTTTCATACTGCAAAAGGTTTCTAAGTATTAATTTGCAGTTTTCTGTATTGTCTCTATGTATTTAATTACTAAAGCTATTTGTGCTCAAACAAATGCTTGGTATTTCATTTGAATTTCTTATTTTATATTACAGTGGAAATTTGTTAGTACTGTAATAGTTTCCATGGTAACAGAGTCTAATGTTATACACAAATATGTATGTGGCATGTATACATGTGTGTATTATAAATATATTCTATAGGTGATTATGACTGTATTCCAAGAGCACATCTCCAAAGAATTAGCTCTTAAGGAAAACCCTAATTTAGAATGCTGGTATATTTTGTGAATCTAAAGAGATGGTTACAAACTGGGTTCTCTTTTTCATATGGGAAGAATGTAAGTTCTGAGAAGCAGGGAGATAACTTGCTTTCCCTCTTCTCATAAGTTCTCTTCTGTCTGGGAGCAAAGCCATCCATGCCTAGGGTCCATACTCTATGGATTTCTCTTCTCCCTACCTGTTTCTCCACCAACCTTTTTAACAATAACTTTCCAGGAAGCTCTTACCCAAAACCCATGCTTACTTAATTGCAATTGGCCAGTCTTGTGTCACATGGCTACCAAGAAGGGAAAGGAAAACTGTGGAGTGTGTCATTTTAACTCAACCTACTGTTGCCCATAGTAAAATGAGGGTCTGCTTAGTAAAGAAGAATTGGAGTACGGTTATAAAGTGGGCAATGAGCAGCTGTCATCTGTGATAGATATTTCTGTGTGACTTCACCAAAATACACACTGATGTAGGGAAAAGGGCCCTTGCATCACGAGAAATAACTAAACGCATATTCTGGCATGGAGTTAAACATCAGCTGGACATTACTCATTTCTTGCTATTTCTTGAATCTTCAGTTTCCATTCTCAGGCTCCTCTATTTACTCTCTCTAATTTGGAGTACTGATTGGCTGCCTGATTGGTATTTGACCTTTTGCCTATTCACTTGATACCTCTACAACACTAGTGAGATGGTAGCTCTGTGCACAGTTTGATGTGTTTTGCAGAAGCTGTGCAACAGAGTGGTTGTATTAGTCTGTTTTCATGCGGCTGATAAAGACATATCTGAGAGTGGGCAATTTACAAAAGAAAGAGGTTTAATGGACTCCATTCCATATTGCTGGGGAGGTCTCACAATCATGGCAGAAGGCAAGGAAAAGCAAGTCACATCTTACATGGATGGCAGCAGGCAAAAAGAGAGAGCTTGTGCAGGGAAACTCCCCCTTATAATATACTGTCAGGTCTTGCGAGACTTATTTGCTATCATGAGTACAGCATGGGAAAGACTTGCCCCTATGATTCAATTACCTCCCACCAGGTCCCTCCCACAACACATGTGAATTCAACATTAGATTTGGGTGGGGACACAGACAAATCATATCATTTTGTGCCTGGACCCTCCCAAATCTCATGTCCTCACATTTCAAAACCAATCATGCATGCCTTTCCAACAGTACCCCCAAAGTCTTAACTCATTTCAGCATTAACTCAAAAGTCTACAGTCCCATGTCTCATCTGAGACAAGGCAGGACCCTTCCACATATGAAATCAAAAGCAAGTTAATTACTTTCTAGATACAATGGGAGTACAGGCATTGGGTAAGTACATCCATTCCAAATGGGAGAGACTGGCCAAAACAAAGGGGCTGCAGGCCCCATGCATGTCTGAAATCCAGCAGGGCAGTCAAACCTTAAAGCTCCAAAATGATGTCCTTTGACTCCATGTCTCACATCCAGGTCATGCTGATGCAAGAGGGGGGTTTCCATGGTCTTGGGCAGTTCTGCCCCTGTGGCTTTGCAGGGTACAGCCTCCCTCCCAGCTGCTTTCATGGGCTGACATTGACTGTCTGTGGCTTTTCCAGGCACATGGGGCAAGCTGTCAGTGGATCTACCATCCTGGGGTCTGGAAGATGATGGCCTACTTCTCACAGCTCCACTATGCAGTGCCCCAGTAGTAACTCTGTGTGGGGGCTTCAATCCCACATTTTCCATCCTCACTGTCCTAGCAGAGGTTCTCCATGAGAGCCCTGCTCCTGCAGCAAACTTCTGCCTGGACATCCAAGTGTTTCTACACATTCTCTGAAATCTAGGCGGAGGTTCCCAAACCTCAATTCTTGACTTCCGTGAACCCACAAGCTCAACACCATTTGGAAGCTGCCAAGACTTGGGGCTTATACCCTCTGAAGCCACAGCCTGAGCTGCGTCTTGGCCCATTTTAGTCACAGCTGGAGTGGCTCGGATGCAGGGCACCAAGTCCCTAGACTGTACACAGCATGGGGACCCTGGGCCAGCCCATAAAACCATTTTTTCTTCCTAGGCCTCCAGGCCTGTGATGGGAGGAGCTGCCATGAAGACCTTTGACATGCCCTGGAGACATTTTCCCCACTGTCTTGGGAATTAACATTCAGCTCCTGGTTACTTATGCAAATGTGTGTAACAGGCTTGAATTTGTCCTCAGAAAATGGGATTTTCTTTTCTATTGCATTGTCAGGCTGCAAATTTTCCAAACTGTTATGCTCTGCTTTCCTTATAAAACTGAATGCCTTTAATAGCACCCAAATCACCTTTTGAATGCTTTGCTGCTTTTGAAATTTCTTCTACCAGATACCCTAAATCGTCTCTCTCAAGTTCAAAGTTCCACAAATCTCTAGGGCAGGGGCAAAATGCTGCCAGTCTCTTTGCTAAAACATAACAAGAGTCACCTTTGCTCCAGTTCCCAACAAGTTCCTCATCTCCATCTGAGACCACCTCAGCCTGGACCTTATTGTTCATATCACTATCAGCTTTTTTATCAAAGTCATTCAGCAAGTCTCTAGGAGGTTCCAAAATTTCCCACATTATCCTGTCTTCTTCTGAGCCCTCCAAACTGTTCCAACCTCTGCCTGTTACCCAGTTTCAAAGTCACTTCCACATTTTCAGGTATCTTTTCAGCAATGCCCCACTCTACTGGTACAAATTTACTGTATTAGTCTATTCCCATGCTGTTCATAAAGACATATTCAAGACTGGGCAATTTATAAAAGAAAGAAGTTTAATGGGCTTACAGTTCCACATGGCTGCCGAGGCCTTACAATCATGGCAGAAGGCGAGGCAAGGAGGAGCAAGTTACATCTTACATGAATGGCAGCAGGCAGAAAGAGAGAGCTTGGGCCGGGAAACTCCCCCTTACATACCATTAGATCTCATGAGACTTATTCACTATCACGAGAACAGCATGGGAAAAACCTACCCATGATTCAATTACCTGCCACCAGGTTCCTTCCACAACACGTGGGAATTCAAGACGGGATTTTGGTGGGGACACAGCCAAACCAAATCAGTGGTCAAGAGCTAAGGAGTCACAGAACTAGGTTCAAACTTGAGCTTCACCTCTTATAACCTGTGTGATTCTAAGCAAGTTCCTTAACTTTTCTAAACTTTGATTTCCTCACCTTGTAAATGAGGACAATGAAAACACCTTCCTCAGAGGGTTTCTATGAGGAGGAAACAAGTCAATGTACATAAAGCATCCAGAGAAATACCTGACCTATGGTAAGCATTTGAGCAATGTTAACTGTTACTATAATAATTTCTGTCAGTCAAGTTATCTGCCATTTTCTTGGACAAGCTACTAAAAGTCTTTGTTCCTCAGTGGATCATATGGAAAATCATTACTTCACAAGGTTATAGACTGTAGATATGGAAAGTACCCAATAAAGTGGCTGATGAATAGTAGGAATGGTAAACCCTACTAGTTAGCTGGAAATATCCATTCTTTTTCTCCCTGTCAGAATTTCATTTTGTTCAGAATAGTGATATGCTCTGCTAAAATAACTTCACCCCCATTTGCAGCTAGGGGATGACAAAGTTCTGGCCAATGTAATGTAAGTGGAATTTTCAAGAGAGATTTCTTTCCTTAATAAAATGGCAAAAGCTTACCTTGTGAAAACCCTTTCACCTCTCTCCTTCCTCTTTGTACACCTGGAGATGCTGCCACCATCTTCAAAGCATGAGGACAAGAGCCATGAACAAATGATGACAGAGCAGGAATGTAGACCTTGGATCTCTGACAGCATCATTGATCTTCCCATTTCCCAACTCTAGATTTATAATACGAAGAAAGCAAACCTAACTGCCTTAGGCCAATATTCCTTGAGTTTTATTTTATGTGCAGCCAAACAGAATGGGTTTTTAATACAGGTTTTTCTGTCAGGTGGAAATTACACTAATAGTAATCATCATCATCTTCACCACCTGTATCTATGACACAAACCCAGGATATCCATATCTGTATTCTGTTCTTACAGCACTTACCAAAAGGGTTTGATCATGGCTTTGTGAAAGAAACTTAGCAGGAAATATTGATGAGAACTCCTCTAGGGTCTTCATTTTTCTGGGGAGAACAGGAAAAATCCTAACAGCCTCTGGGACTTGGGGGCAAGGACCAGGCAGCAGTCAGACCAAGTCATAGGGTCCTAAAGTGACTGCTAATCCAGGATAGCCCTGTGCCTACACTGAATCCCACTGAATCCCTCTGGATCTGTAGTCTGGAGATCTGTGAGTTTTCTACCCTCTAATTGCCCACAGACACCTGGGTAACATTAAGAACATCTGGGACGAGCTAAAGCAAGATCAAATGCTGAGTGGAGGGTAATGTTGCAGATTATTTTGTTGATAACAGTGACTACCGATAAGTAGACATGGGTGGTGAATAACTGTCTCCCCCACAACCCTTCACTAGTTTATCTTGAAAGCAAATCTCCGACCAAATTTGGCCACATATAAAAATGTATACTAAACATTTATTAGGAAGCAGTCACAAAACAGCTCATGTAACCAATTATATAAATTTGGATGATTTCCAAGCTGTTGGATGAAATTTCAACCGTTGGCCTTTTAGGTATCCTAACTGCACTGGTGCATGCAATGGTCACTTGAAGCAGATATGATCATATTCTAGAGGCTGGGTTCAATTTGTCTTATGGTAGACATCGGGCAACTCAAGAACTGAGGATTGAGTCAACGGTCAGACTCAGGACAGTGCGGAAATCATTCTCCAGAAAATATCCCTAAAGGTATAGGACACAGAGTTTTCTACATTTTTATTCTATTTATGCAAGCAGAGAGAGTCTAAAATATTTTACACATCTTGAACATCACTATTTTCACCAGTGAAATGCCATTTCTAGCATTCAAATGCTAATTGACAAGCTATTAATTTAACCAATGAAAACCCATTTTTAACATGCATTCTGCTAATTAAGAATAACTTGGTGGTGTTCAGAGTTTAAGATAGCTGAATCACCTCTGGAAGATGGGCTTCTAACTAGAAGTCTAGGTGATGACACCTAGGGTATGAACTTTCAGTTTGGGCAAATGACTGCCCCTCAGGAATGGCTTAAGCTGACTGACATTTACTTAATTTATACTGTCTATAAATTAAGCGGAGGTTTAAATTACAGACATTCTGTTAAGTAGTCCATGCAATTAGTAAAAGGCAAAATCAGAAGTAACCCTTGTATTTTCTGACTCCCAAATTTCAAAGTCTTACCACTGCAGCATCCCAGCTCAGTGTTAATCCGACAAACTGTCCACACTCATTGCCTTAAGAAGTAGCCTTTTCTAAGTTAGACTATTGATACCATAAAAAATGTCCCCACTTAGAGTGAAAATAGCAAATGTAGTTGCTGATATTTTTCTTGGAGCAGTCTGCACATAGAATAAGGCAGGGTTAAAAAACAGCATCAAATAGTAAAAGTTTGGATTTATAAGAAGTGGTCAAATGTAAAATAACAAAGCTGGTTCCTAGAAAGCTAAAAGAAAACAAAATAAGTGTTGACTAAGAAGTTCAAAGCAAACCTTGTCTTGTTATCATCCCTCCTTTATTTTGACTCTGCAGTGTCCATACTTTGCAGGCCCATGCTGATTTCATTACTATTTATGTTCATCTCTTTGATAATTTCTCTTTTATTAGTAAGCATCCACTCCATGACTTCTAATTTATTTTTACATGGCAAATTATGAGAAAGCAATGAAAGAATTCCTAAATGTGATAAATGGTTTCTAGCGGCTTTGCTTACGCTTTCTAAGAAGCTAAGAGATTCCAATGTGGGGATTCCCATGGGGGATTCTGACATGATCTTCTGAAGAAATAAGGAAGGTCTGTATCTACCATCCCAGGCCTCTACTTAGCAAATCATGTTCCTCCCTCGGCTAGGCTCACCATCCCACCCACACAGAGGGGATGCCTTCTAATTCCTGCACTTGCTTTATGGCTTTGTGTAAATGTGTTTAGTGCCTTTTGGCTGTTCTTCTGAAGAAAACTCATCTCAATTGTGCTCCCTGGTTTGTTTAATTGTTGTCAAGGTGAAGGCTGGATATTGCCAACAGAGCCTATCAAGAAGATCTTGTTTTACTGGAGAGTATGATTCAGGAAGAATGAGCACACTGATTGAAGCCAAAACTATGATGAAGTTGTTGGATATTTTTGAGAGGGTGCCAAAGGATGGGTAGAATTAATTTCCACCTGAAGAAACTGGTACTTCTCTCCCCACCCCTAAACAATGGTATATTGATATATTTTCTCCATCTGTAAAACAAAGATACTTTTTCAGTCTCATTCATCAAAATGGCAAAGGCTCCTATAAAAAGCTCAGTAAGACACTAAATGTTAAGTCAGTGCTTAATGATAATCTACCGGAGTCTTTATGGCTTGATCTTCTGAGAATTAAAAACCACTTGGCCTTCCCCGAAACGCTCCACTGGGAATAGCAATGGCTCCTAGATTCTGGGTAATTAAACTTCCTGGAAAGGAGCGGGCTGGGAAGCTGTAGACCACTAAATCAATAGATTAAACACAACAACAACTACAGGTAAATGGGTTAAATGATTAAGTGGTAATCCATCTGAGTACTGGCCCTTTCTCTAATAAACCTAATATCAAAGAATGAATGCCATGATACGGAGTTCAAAAAGCACCCTAAACCTAAAACACCTATGGAAAAACCAAGCTGGTTTAACTCACATGATTATTGTGGATTCATTGAAGTCTGAACAGCAATGTATTTAAAGCACTGTCAGGAAATATTAAATCTCCCTTCTGAGACTAGGATTGAAAAAAGGTAGGACAAGGCTCATTTTTTACATTAAAGCAAGATTGGGCCTGATTAGTATTTGAAATATTTCTTTCCCAATTTTGGACAGCATTAGATTTTAGCTAGTGAAATATAAATGAACATCAATTGTATATGACAAATGCTGATCCAAGCCACTTAAAATTCCCTGAATGTCCTTTTCTCTCTTAGACTGACTGCTAGAGTCTCATCATCGAAGTCTGCAGAGCCAACCAGAGGCAGCTCTGTGGTAGAGGCCCTGCCTAAGTTGTGAAGGGTTAGAAAGATAGCTGTTTGTTTTGTAAGGACATGAATCACTATCAGGACCATAACAACATCGCAAGCTAGGTCACAGGACTCCAAGTCAGTGTGCATTTTGCTCAGGGAGAGGGAGCTTAGAGACTTGTTGCTGCCTTTTTGTCTCAGTGGAAATGAAATCCATTTCCTCCTGTTTCAGGTTGAGACCAAAGAGATTAAGAGAAACACACTAGTGTCAAACATTAAAGCCACAATAATAAAGATGGCCAGTGTACTTAGTAAACATTTTTGTTCATGATTTGGAAAATGAATGAAAACTGAAAAAAAGGAAGGACCCTTCGGTTTGTCCTGGAGAGAAATGTAATTACGGTTAGTCCTTGGCCATCATAATGGGTTCTTTGAAGCAGCTTCCTGGACCAAAATAAACAGTTCATTATATACAAATTCAAGAGATAAGGTTGATTTGGCTCTTTGGAATCAAGGTCCTTATCTTTCCATTAGTTTAGTCTAGAAATATGGTAACCAGATTCACCCAAGACACTGACTCTCTCCTCCCCCCTCCAAGATTTGATTTCAAGATCTTGTCTATAAGATCTATTAGAACAAAGAGCCCACTAATTAAGCAGCTAACCCCAAGACTATGCTGTTAGCCTGGGGGGACTTGTTTTATTCCATTAATTTGAGAGCAGCTACTTTATATCCAGTGGTAATTGGTGCAGGACTATCTCTGTCTACTTACATGGGAGGAAATACCACAATTTACTCAATTTGAATTAAATATTCTACAGTTTAGACTGGCTAGCCCCACATTTTTCTTTGTTAGTGATGCTGAAGAAGCCTCCTTTATAGTGTTCTGGAAGATTGCTCCATCTTTATCTATTAGCCATGCAAATGTTTTGTATTTAGCTAAGGCTGTAGCTGATAGAACCAAAATACTTAGCAGATTTTGGATTGATTCTGCTCTTCACAGCCCAGTCGGCTCTTTGCTGTATGAATTGAGCACGAAAGGTCACAGTGAATCAATGCCAGCCTGGCTTTGCAAAAATGTGACTAGAAGGTAGTCAGTCATGGTAGCTCCCTTTTGTGAGAAGGTTATTAAAGTTCACTGGAAAACAATTTCCCCAATCTCACATTTATAATTGAATACTGCTGTTGTGAAGTTTCAATGAGATAAAGTATGTGAAAGTGTTTTGTAAACTCTGTAAAGTAAAAAGTCTAAAAGAAGAGCTGCATAACCATTCACTGTGGTTCATGCTGAAAAGTGAGATTGTGGGGGAAACTTCACTGTCTCACTTGTACCCTTCTCTAATGTTTAAAATTTTAAAGCTTCAAATGTGTCTTTCTCATAAAATCAGGAAAATAGATAAGAATCTTTCCCTTTTTTCCTGTTTTACACAGGAAGGGATGTAACAGTAGGCTACCTTTTATCTTTAAAACTTACTGTGTCCTGGATTTCAGATGACTAAAACAGGGGTAATTATCAATAGATTTTCAAGGAGAAAAAACTCAAATATCACATACATAGCACAGAGGAGGAAAACTAAAGCTAGACTTTTCCAGAATCATATCATATTCCATAGATATAATCTTAAAGTTGCTTTTGAGAAAATTTGAAATGATATCTTGTGCATTTAGCTCAGTGTGTAAAAACAACACAATTGTGATTATTTTGAGGAACATGTTTGAGAATGGAACGTTAGGCGATTTCGGGACACCAACAGGATTGTTCTGTGGTTCAACATAAAGAAGATGAGGACAAATATAAAAATGGAAACCCCAGGCCCACGGGGCAGCCTAAGGAGGCCCCATTATGAAGGGCACAAGCACCTACACCTCCTGTACCGTACTCAAGATGTCCTCACTCTGCTGTTCTCTTGTTCTTTAGTGTTCTCTTTCAGGGCTCCTCAAGCACCAATTCTAGGTCCGCCATTTTCTAGCAGTTTGAGGTTGGATCCATGCTTTAAGCTTATTGGGCTGCCTCTGCTAAAGTTCTATGAGAGTTAAATGAGATTCATAACAAAAGCAATCCAGGAGTGCATATCCACCTACAAGTGTAAGGTGAAGTATTACGTATTTACTTTCTATACCAACTTGTCAACATTTAGGCAACTGAAGCCCCGTTGCCTCAGGACTTTGTTTCCAGTAGTTAATCTGATAAACTAAATACTGCTTACATGTTGGGGGTGCTAATGAGCTAACTTAATGGCCATTTCAGGTAATACATTTACAATAGGAAGGAACTAAAAGGAGCTTTTCCTAGTTGGGTTAGGGAAGGGGAAGAGAAGCGGGAAAGCGTGTCTACACTTAGCGCCTTATGTGCACTCTAATGGGAATTCTATATGCATTGCGTTTTAAATCCATATGAGGTATGTACAGGTGCAAGATTTCATAACCAGCACTGGCGATATATAAGTGGATCAGTTCATTAGGGAAACTTTAAGATTGTAATGTGATCAAAGCAGGAACTGGAACCACAATTTGGAACTTGGGTCTTAGGAAAAAAGCTGTCACTTGCAGTTTATCTGCATTATTTTGTGCTTTGTTTATCTCAATAATAGGTCATCAGGTTTATAAGAATGCAACCCAAGGTTAATGATAGTTCTAGAGGGGATTGGAAAAGAAAAAGACTTTCTGTTTAAGTAAAAAATTTCAAACAACAAAAAGACACAATAGTATAGTGAAACTCCATGTAGCAGATTCAATCCAGATTCAATATTTATCAAGATTTTCCTTCACTTATTTCATTTATTCCTCCCTTTTTGTTCTGAAGCATGTTAGAGCAAATAGTTAATATAGGAAAGTTAGGTTAAATGTTTAATTTCCCCCGAATTGTCAATTGTGAGAATGCAGTATTATATGCAAGTTACCTCCAACCTGACCAAGGAGGGGTGTGTGTGTGTGTGTGTGTGTGTGTGTTTCATTTTGATTTTGTTTTTATTGCTTTGACTACCCTCTCTTTGTTTGAGCACCATAGCAGACACATAGGTTTTTCCAGATATTCAATTTTGTGGCAGATGTTGTCAATTCCCTGCCCAAGTCATCCCAACACTCACCATTCCCGAATAGAAAGAAGGAAAGCACCTGCAACTCCCCACCTGAGGGTTTTATATCCTCCAATGCACAAGGCAGATGGAAGAGCCAGAGAATTAACATATTTTGAGCATTACCTCTATCAGTAATGTAAGAGGACAAGTCTGAGGTGTATTCCACACTATTTCCCAGGAGTCCTGGCAGGATCGAGCCCCTGTTGTCCTGCACAGTAACCTGCTTATTAATACACCTTATATTCGCTTCCTACATTTTCCTGTCTTGCTTTATTCTTGTCTCCTGCAGTCATTCCCCAGTAAACCACATGCACTCAAATCCTTGTCTTGGGGTCTGCTTCTTGGGGAACCCAATCTAAGAAAGTTGATCCAAGAGTGGTTATAGGAAGCTGATTGGAGGGATGGAACAGCCCCTACAACTGGTAAATGGGGCAATGATTACCTCTGGCATGCATACCATTACAATTTCTTAGATTACACCTACAGTGGATTGAGATGGGGAACATGAAGAAGGGAATGTACTGGCTTATGCAATATGTCTAATGGTTGAAAGATATAGGCCGAGAGAAATTATGAGGATTGGGGAATTAGTTGTTACTAACAGCCACAGGAGGAAAGAAAATAACAGACTGAGATCAGTAGTCTATTAATTCAGGACATGATATGAAAGTTAGAATGCTTTAATAATAGTGTTTATAGAGGCCACCATCTACTGCATCCAAAAGGCTGTGCAAAAAATCTGGGTGCCATGTTTACAGAGACCACTATCTCTTGCACCCAGTGGCTGAACTGAAAAAAGGCTAAGTCCACAGCTCCTATGCTACAGTGTTTCCTACACTAAAGTCAGGACGGACCCTAAGACGTATAATGAGAACTGGGTGGATGTGCTTGACCACTGCCAAGGCCCAGAGAGTCCTCTGAGCCCTCTGGTCCAGGTGGGGTGATCTCCTTCTGCTGGCTTGTGGGAAGCAACCTTCCATTTTTCGGCGGCCATACAGAATACTTACTTGAGATGGATTCCCTTCAAGATGGTGTTTCTTCTTTTTAAAATCTCTACTCCTTCCTGACTCCTTTCATTGCATTTAGATCTGTTTTGTCAAATCCAGTAGCCACTAGCCACATACAACTATAAACCAATTGCAGTAAAATACAATCAATTTTTTGGGGTCTTATTCACAGTAGCCACATTTAAAGTAAGTCAATAGCCACACGTGGCTAGTGGCTACCACATTGGATGGAGGACAGATGATAGAACATTTCTATCATTGCAGAAAGTTCTACTGGACAGCACTGATCTAGACCAGAAATTGGCAAACGTATTTGAAAGAATCAGATAGTAAGTACTATAGTGTTTGTAGGCTATATGGTTCCTGTCACTACTACTAAACTCTGCCATCGTAGCGTGAAAGCAGCCCTAACGCATATATAAATAAATTAGTGTGGCTATGTTCCTTAATGTTACAACAGTTTTAAGTGTCAGGCCAAAGGGCCTTAGTTTGCCCATCTCTGGTCTACACCAAAAACTAGGGTCAACTCTTAGTATGGTGCAAGAAAGAAGTATTGTCCACACTACAGAAAGAAAAGGAATTATTCACTGAAGGGCTTATGTGTACCAATGTGTTTCAGGACAACATGCCCGGGAATGCATCTTGCAGCTGCTCAGAGGAGATGATTACAAGGTTAGTGGGAAAGAGTGTACTGATATGAGTGCAGGCAAGATTTGACATCCCAGAAAGGACTTCTGGTGCCAAGCGTAACAAATGGCTTCTTAACTCTCAAGCCTACCATTCTCTGGAGTCTTATAGTAAATGAAATGGAGATTCCAGAACTGCCTTGGCAGAGTACTAGGGAAAGGATGAAAAGGATCAGAGACGTGGCAAACAAAAACAAAAGTAACAACAACGAACTCCAGCTATCTATGTTCCCCAGGAGGGCCCAGAGGATATCCCTTCCCTAAAGCAATGAGGAATGGAAGGAGTTAATATAGTCATTTGTGGGCCAGGAGGTGGCAGGGGAGGTTGTTACAGACCTGGCTTACTTAGTATCAATGGAGATGATAAACTTCTGGCATAAGAGGGGCCAGGTGGTAACACTTAACCATCAGAAGCAAAGTGAACGTAATTTCCATAACAGGCAGTGCAGCTGGAATGACAACGAGGAGCCCTTGATCCATAGGAATCTGTGAAGATGTTCAATACACCATGGTATTTTAGTTGGGCAGCTGATCATCAATTGTGGATGATCAGAAAGCTGCCATATTGGAAAATCATGATCTCTCACACCATCCTCAGGCCCAGAGTTAATTGAAGGGAAGGCTATTTCCCTTTGAGGAAATATGCTATAACGCTACCGTAGCTATTTTCCCAATCCATTCCCAATGGCTTTATGTTCATTTACCAAATAATTGTACATTGGGGGAAAGGAGATTTTTCAAGGGCTGAGGGTACTGAATTGTAGGTGATACCGATAAATGAAGAGAATCAAAATGCCTATGGGCTATGGAAGCCATGTGATAAATAGAGTCTTATCCCAGCTCTATCTCACAGTGAATACAATTAATCTGTTTTCCCACCCTATGATGATGTTTTTCCAGCCCCCAAATGCATCATCAGGATGAATTTACCTAGAACTTGGTAGAACCCTCATATTTATGACTTGATTTTGTGAAGTAAGAGGGGTATGATAAGGGAAGTTAGTGGAAGTATTGTAGGCAGAATAATGGCCCCTTATATATGTCCATGTCCTAATCTCTGGAACCTATGAATATATTAGTTTATATTGTAAGGGGTAATTAAAGTTGCAAATGAAACTAAAGTTACTAATCAGCTGACTTTCAGTTGAAGAGATTATTCTGGATTATCTAGGTGGCCCCAAACAATCCTGAGTCCTTATAAATAGAAGAAAGAGGCAGAAAAAGAAGTCAGTCAGAGATTTAAACATGCTACGCGGCTGGCTTTGAAGGTGGAGGAAGGGTACATGAGAGTTCTTCCCTGCCTGCCAAGGAATGCAAGCAGTCTCTAGAAGCTGGAAAAGTCTAGGAAACAAATTCTCTAGACCTCAAGAATAAATATAGCTCTGCTGAAAACTTGATTTTATTTCATTGAGACCCATTCTGGACTTCTAATATCCAGAACTGTAAGATAACAAATTATGCTGTTTTAAGCACTAAATTTGTGGTAATTTGCTACAGCAGTAATAGAAAACTAATATAGGAAGCTCTTAAATTTGTACCAATAACCTCCATCCCTGCAAGAAATTAGAACTTAAGAAATAGCATGTCCCAGATGAATAACAGAGATGAGCACCACTCTCAAGGACTTAAAAGATGTTGAGGTGGGATGTCATATTCTATTTTAACTCACTGAAATGAGTTAAAATAGAACCCCCTGAAAATAAAATCATTTATGGCAGAGCGTGGTGAACTACCATAAACTTAAACAAGTGGGACCTGCAGTTTCAGCTGCTATGCCAATGTGTTATCTTTACTAAAATAGATCAAAACAGTATCTGGTATACAGAATGCAGCTGTTGAGCTAGAAGACGCATTCTTTTCCATTCCTGTCATGAAGGAGAATCAAAAGAAATTCTTGGGAATGACAGCAGTACACATTCATTTACAGTTGTGTCAGGGTGATGCTACTTTGCTAGTCATGGTAGTCTTTATATTGCAAAGAACGTTATGTTGGCCCAACATATTAATGATATTATGTTAACCAGACCTGGTGAGCAGGAAATGTCAAGTACTCTGAATGCTCTGAAACTCATGTGCATACCAGGGTGAGGAGGAAATCTTATCAAGGAAGTCTTATGAAGACCATATTGGTGATGTCTTTAGGGGTCCAGTTGTTTGCAGTGTGCCATGACATTCCCTCCAACATAAAACACAAGTTATTGCATCTTGAACATTCTATCACCAAGAAAGAGATAGGCCTTTTAGAATTATTTATTTGTTTAATTTTTTTCATATAGTAAGAAATCTGACTCCTAAGTGTACAACTGGATGAATTTACATATATATATACACACACACAGAGAGAGAGAGAGAGAGAGAGAGAGACATCTCAAATATTTATGGTGCATATCAAGAACACTCCTATTGTCCCAGAAAGTTTTCTCATGCCCTGCTCAGTCAATAGTGTCCCCCAAAGGTAAAAATTATTCTGACTTCTATCACCTTATGTTAACTTGACCTATTTTTCATCTCCTCTAAATGAAATCATAGTGTGCATAACTTATATATTTTACTTATTTTGTACAATATGTTTCTGATATTTATCTATGTTGTTTTTTGTGACAGTGATTTGTTCTTTTTTATTGAGGCATAGTATTCTATTGTGTGGATGTACAAAACTGTATTTATCAAGTGTCTTGTTGATGGATGTGTGTGCTGCTTTCAGTTTTGGGATATTATGAATAAAGCTTCTATGAACATTCTTGAACACTGTTTTGTGGACATATGCACTCACTTATTTGGGGAATACAGCCAGGGGTAAAATTGCTAGTCAAAAAGTGAGCATATATTTAACTTTTATTAGGAACTGTAAAACAATTTTCCGCAGTGGTTTTACCCTTTTATACTTTTACCAGTAATGTATGAGAGTTTCACTTGCTCTGCATCCTTTTCAACACTGGTTTTGTCAATCTTCTTAAAGTATTAGCTATTTGGTGTACTATAATAGCATCTCATTTAATTTTCAGTTTTCTAATGATTGCTAATGTTGAATGTCTTTTTGTATGCTTATTGGCCATTTGGATATATTCTTTTGTGAAGTGCCTAGTAAGTCTTTTGCTGTTTGTTTTATGGAATATTTGTCATTTTCTTATTGGTTTGCAGTTCTTTATATATTCTAGATATGAATCCTTTGTCAAATATATGTGTTTAAAATACTATGTCACAGGCTAGCGCTTCCGTTCTTACTTTTTTAAACACATCTTTTGATGAGAAGTTTTAAGTTTTTATGAAGTCCTACTATTATTATATTTTCTTTTGTGGCTAGTACTTTTTGCATTCCACCCAAGAAATCTTTCTTCACCCCAAGGTCACTGATGTTTTCTTCTAGAAACTTTACGGTTTATGTCCTTCCATTTAGGTCTGTGATAAATTTCAAATTAATTTATATGTATAGTTGAATTATGGGTCAAAATGTACTTTGTCCCTATAGGGACAGCCTGTTGTTTCAGCATTGTTTATTAAAAAGACATCCCTTTCTTCACTGAAATGCACTGGGGTCTTTGCCATAGGCATGGGCAAGGACTTCATGACTAAAACACCAAAAGCAATGGCAACAAAAGCCAAAATGACAAATGGGATCTAATTAAACTAAAGAGCTTCTGCACAGCAAAATAAACTACCATCAGAGTGAACAGGCAACCTACAGAATGGGAGAAAAGTTTTACAATCTACCCATCTGACAAAGGGCTAATATCTAGAATCTACAAAGAACTTAAACAGATTTACAAGAAAAAATCAAACAACCCCATCAAAAAGTGGGCAAAGGATATGAACAGATACTTCTCAAAAGAAGACATTTATGCAGCCAACAGACACATAAAAAAATGGTCATCATCACTGGCCATCAGAGAAATGCAAATAAAAATCACAATGAGATACCATCTCACACCAGTTAGAATGGTGATCATTAATAAGTCAGGAAATAATAGGTCCTGGAGAGGATGTGGAGAAATAGGAACACTTTTACACTGTTGGTGGTTGAAACTAGTTCAACCATTGTGGAAGACAGGGTGGCGATTCCTCAAGGATCTAGAACTAGAAATACCATTTGACCCAGCCATCCCATTACTGGGGATATACCCAAAGGATTATAAATCATGCTGCTATAAAGACACATGCACATGTATGTTTACTGACACACTATTCACAATAGCAAAGACTTGGAACCAACCCAAATGTCCATCAGTGATAGACTGGATTAAGAAAATGTGGCACATATACACAATGGAATACTATGCAACCATAAAAAAGGATGAGTTCATGTCCTTTGTAGGGACATGGATGCAGCTGAACACTATCATTCTGAGCAAACTATCGCAAGAACAGAAAACTGAATACCGCGTGTTCTCACTCATAGGTGGGAACTGAACAATGAGAACACCTGGACACAGGGTAGGGAACATCACACACTAGGGCCTGTCATGAGGTGGGGAAGAGGGGAGGGATAGTATTAGGAGATATACCTAATGTAAATGATGAGTTAATGGGTGCAGCACAACAACATGGCACATGTATACATATGTAACAAACCTGCATGTTGTACACATGTACCCTAGAACTTAAAATATAATTAAAAAAAAAAAAAAGACCTCACTCTAAAGTGAAAAAAAAAAAATTCAAAAATTTTTAAAAAAGAAATGCATTGGGGCCTTTGTTGAAATCAAGTAATTAAATGGATGTGGGTCTATTTCTGGATTTTTTATTCTGTTCCATAGATCTATATATTCATATCCAAACAGCACACTGTCTTAATTACATAGCTTTATTAGAGGTCTCAGACTCTGACAGTGTACATACGGTAAATTTATCTTCAAGATTGTCTTGGCCATTCTAAGTCCTTTGTATTTCCATATAAATTTTAACGTCATCTTGCCAATTTACAAGTAAATATTGCTAGATTTTGACTGGAATTATATTAAATCTTTAGATCAGTTTGGTGGGGTTTTTTATTCACCTTGCTTCTACTCTGTTTTATTTTATTTTATTTACTTTTAAATTTTATTTTTCCATACATTATTGGGGTACAGGTGGTATTTGGTTACATGAGTAAATTCTTTAGTGGTGACTTGTGAGATTTTGGTGCACCCATCACCTGAGCAGTGTACACTGCACCGTATTTGTAGTCTTTTATCCTTCGCCACCTCCCACTCTTCCCCATAAGTCCCCGGAGTCCACTGTATCATTCTTACACCTTTACATCCTCATAGCTTAGCTCCCACATACCAGTGAGAACATATGATGTTTGGTTTTCCATTCCTGAGTTACATCGGTTAGAATAATAGTCTCCAATTTCATCTAGGTCACTGTAAGTGCTGTTAATTCATTCCTTTTTATGACTGCATAGTATTCCATTTTATGTACACATATATATTTCATTATATATGTATTTATATATATATATAACGGTTTTTTTACCCACTGATTGATTGATGGGCATTTGGATTGGTTCCATGATTTTGCAATTGTGAATTGTCCTGCTATAAATGTGCATGTGTAAGTATCTTTTTTGAATCTCTTTTGAATAATGACTTCTTTTCCACTGGGTACCCAGATACCCAGTAGAATTGGGATTGCTGGATCAAATGGTAGCTCTACTTTTTGTCCTTTGAGGAATCTCCACACTGTTTTCCATAGTGGCTGTACTAGTTTACACTCCCACCAACAGTGCAGAAGTGTTCCCTGTTTACCGCATCCATGCCAACATCAACTGTTTTTTGATTTTTTGAGTATAGCCATTCTTGTAGGAGTAAGGTGGTATTGTGATTTTAATTTGCATTTTCCTGATCATTAGTGATTTTGAGCATTTTTTCATATATTTCTTGGCCATTTGTATATCTTCTTTTGAGAATTGTCTATTCATGTTCTTAGCCCACTCATTTTAATAGGTTAGAGATTCCTTTTGATTCTTTATGGATACAATCATATCATGTGCAAACAAAGACAGTTTTATGTCTTTCTAATCTATGTCTATTAATTTCTTTTTCTCACTGGTTAATACTGGCTAAGACCACAAGTACAAGAGTTGAATAAAACTGGAGATAGTGAAAATCATTGCCTTGTTCCCAATTTTATCAGATTTACTAACTTGTAAAGAGTTCTCCCACTAATGTCATATTTAAAATACAAAGTACTTTCCCAAACTTTGGAGAAAGTGTGCTGATCCCCCCTCACAACTCTCAGCCTTCTGAATCATCTAGTAAATGGTTTGGAGCAATATTCTAAGCTGTGAGATACGCTGTCTGGATTTCCACTGCCAGTTAGTATGCAGACTTTAACAGATCATTGTTCCTAGGGTGAAAAATGAAAAATTAAATTTAATAAAGTCATATTTCTAATAGATCTATTTTTAGAGCACTTTTATGTTCCAGAAAAGTTGAACAAAAAGTACAGAGTTCCCAAATAGCCTCCCGACTCCCTGCACACACACATACACACAAGTGGCTTCTCCCACTAACATCTCACACCAGAGTAGTACGTATGTTATAAATGATGAACCTACATTGGAATACCATTATCAACCAGAGTTCATAGTTAACATTAGAGCTCACTTTTGGTGTCTTACATCCTAAAGGTTTTGACAAACATGCAATGACATGCACCCATCACTGTAGTAGTGAACAGTTTCACTGCCCTAACAATTTCCTGTGCTCTGCCAATTTACCCCTCCCTTCCCTTAAGCCCTGGGAACCACTGATCGTTTTCTTGACCCCATGGTTTTTCTTTTTCTAGAATGTCACAGTTGGAATCATACAGTATGCAGCCTTTTCAGGTTGGCTTCTTTCACTCAGTAATATCCATTTAAGTTTCCTCCATGTGTTTTCATGGCTGATAGCTTATTTCTTGTTAGCATTGGATAATATTCCTTTGACAGTGCATACCACAATTTATCCTACTGAAGGATACCTTGGTTGCTTTCAAGTTTGGGCAAACATGAATAAAGCTGTTATAAACATCTGTAGGCAAGTTCCATACGGACGTAAGTTTTCAACTCAGTGAGTAAACACCAAGCAGTTTGATTGCTGGATTGTGTGGTAAGGGTATGTTTAGTTTTGTAAGAAACTGCCAAACTGTCTTCCAAAGTGGCTATACTGTTTTGTATTCTCACCAACAATTAATGATTGTTCCCATTGCTCCACATCCTCACCAACATTTTGGTGTTGTCAGCATTTTGAATTTTGGCCATTCTAACAGATATGTAGCGGTATGTTATTGTTTTAATTTGCAGTTACCTAATGACATATGATGTTGAGCTCTTTTCATACTCTTATTTGCCATCTGTATATCTTATCTGATGAGAGATCTTTTCAGGATTTTTGCCCATTCTTAACACACGTTGTTCATTTTCTCTTTGCTGAAGACTGAATATTTGTGCCCCGCTATAATTCATATGCTGAAACCTAATCCCCAGTGTGATTGTATTTGAAGATAAGGTATTTGGGAGGTGATTGGCTCATGAGGATAAAGCCTTCATGGATAGTATCCATCCTCTTACAAAAGAGACCCCAGAAAGCTCCCTCATTCCTTCCACCATGTGAGAACACAGCAAAAATATGGCTGTCTATGAGCCAGGAAGCAGGCCTTTATCAGACACTGAATCTGCTGACACCTTGATCTTGAACTTCAAGCCTCCAGAACTGTGAGAAATAAATGTCTCTTGTTTGTAAGATAGATAGTCTATCATAAAATTCGGTGATACCAACCTGAACAGACTAAGATATTTACCATTGAATTTTAAGAGTTCTCTGTATATTTTAGATAGTAGTCCTTTATCAGATGTCTTTTGCAAATATTTTCTTTCAGTCTGTGGCTTGGCTTTTCATTTTCTTAACAGTGTTTTTAAGTAGGGCAGAAATATTTAATTTTAAATAAAGTCCAGCATATCGATTATTTCTTTCCTGGATTGTGTCTTCAATGTTGTATCGAAAAAGTCACCTTCATACTCAAGGTCACCTGGGTTTTCTCCTAGATTATCTCCTAAGAGTTTCATAGTTTTCTGTTTTACACTTATAATCTTTTTGAGTTAGTTTTTGTGAAAAGTATGAGGTCTGCATCTTGGTTCTTTTTTTTGCATGTGGATGCCCAGTTGCACCAGCACCATTTTTTAAAAAGACCATCTTTCTCCAAGATTATAATGTTTGAAAACATATTAAAACACTATGGGTGCAAAGAAGTCTATAGGAAGTAAATTACAGAAAGCAACAGGCCTTTCGTAGATGGGCAGAGATTTCATTTACTCTTCACAACAGCTCCATGAAGTAGAGATTATTATTAAATTACTTGTTCAAAGTCACATAGCCTAATTCCCACCAGCATAGAGTAAACGGAAAAAAGCCCAAGTGACCTCCTGTTTGCCAAAATCAATGAAAATACTTCAGCTCTTATCTCACTGGCAACATTTTGGCAATGTTCTTGAAAATCCTCTCTTTTAACTCCTATGACACTGAATTGCTTCTCTTTTCTTTCTGGCCCCTTTTCCTCATCGCTCATCTCCTGAGTTGTCGGTATTCCAGTTTCATCTTCCGCATTCCTCTCATTTATGCCTTCCCTGAGTAATGACATTTCTTCACGCCAGTGGCCCAAGCCAAAGCTAAGAGTTCCCTAAATATTTACTACCAGCTTAGATATTTTTCCTAATGGCATAGCAGGATCCCCCTTGAATTATGCCTATCCAACAGCAGCCCAAACCCAACCTAACTGAAACTGACTCCATATTTTATGTTGTCCACTTTAGGGAATAGAACTACCTGAAAAGTTCTCTCAAGCCTGAAAATTGGACATAAGCCTAAATTTCTCCTACTACTACTTTCAAACAGGATTAATTCGTCTCTTATATATATTCTTTCTATTCATTCCCCTAATATCTTGTTCCAGATCTTTCTCATTTCTTGCCTGCTTTTTGAAACAATCCCTTAGCTTTTTTCCTGCCGCTAGCCTGATTTCTCTCCAATCCATCATCTGTCATGCTGTTAGAACAATCTTTCTAAAGCCACATTTGTTCATGTGCCCCCCACAACTGAAAACCCTTCAACAGCACCCCACTGGCTTTTGGGGGAAAGAAAACACATCTCATAACATGGTGTCAAAACCATTCAAGGGACATGAATCTCTAATGTCATTTCTTATGACTCCCATTTTCATTTTCCTAAGTGAGACAAACTCTCCCTTACCTAAGAAATGTATCGTGTGCCATTTCTTCTTCCTGCTAATTAGAATGTTTCTTTTTTGTGCTTCCCTCCTATCCTGCTATGTTATTCATTGTGCTTTATTTTAATTGTGTGTTGACTTCTGGCCTTCCCTCTTAACCTGAAGACACTCAGGGGCAAGCACAAGTTGACTTTAGCACCTCCAACCTCTGTAGTTTGGTTGGCACCTACTTAATGGGTGAGTGAAGGAAATCCCCCTCCACAGCTGAGCTTCCTACTCTGCTGACAGTGACTGACTATTCTGCTTTTTGTCTGGGGCTGTCTATGCCTCATTGTGACATTCTTGCTCTTCCTCAGTAGACTGGTTTTATCATATATAAAGTATTGCTGTGGTTCCTGTGTGATGTTCTATTACCACCCCACTCACTGACCTGATACTTCCTGTCATTGACAATGTAAGCATTGGCCTGCAGGTTGGGCCTCTTTGAAGGAAGCACTCTATCCCATGTAACCTCCATACCCAGTTTAATTCAGCTTGGAGTTCCCCTAGCTGCAAGCTCAAAACTGCCTAAAGAGCTATACTCTGACACCTACTGGCCTCTGCTTTCCACCTTAATAGTAATTGACACTTGAGGTCTAAGCTACCTAAAATTAAAACATCATCAAGATAATTATACCAAGGATTTGGGATAGAAGGATGGTTACTAATGTATAATTTAAGGTTATAACTTAGGTACATGTCTGGCAGAAATTGTTGGCACAAATTAAGGGGGAAAATAAGATGACTTTACAATTAGCAAATGGAAAAACTGAACCCTCCACGTACCTTTGCCACAAGGAGAGAGGAAGCAAGGAAAAGCAACATAGAAAACAATAACCAGTGTAGAAATATAGGAGCCAGGAAATAGTATTTCTTGCTAGGGTACTCCTAGAAGTAACTTTGAGATAGTTGTTCAAGTGGGATCCTCAGAAGAGGCTTCCAAGTCATGGTTTGAGCCTCAGGCCTCTCTGAGAATGACATGAGAGGAACTTCAGATCTCTGGTAAGTGAAGGCAGCAGAGCAAAGGGTTGGCTGATATGGTGGGGAGTGGGGTCTTGGGGGTGTGATGAAGTGGGTGGAGAAGTTTTTCTGCAGCCAGACTGCCTGTTTCTGAATCCTGTTTCCACCATTTACTAGATCAAATCATTAACCTTTTTTTGCCTCAGTTTTCTCATACACTCATTGGGGATATCACGACACATCAGTATATAATGAAGATCCCACGAAATAGCTGATGTAAAGTGCTGTCTCAACACACAGAGTTCAATAAATGTCAGATGATGGTGATGTGATTATTATTTTCCTTCTTGTGCCAACATTCTTAGCACTGAGTTGGCGCAAGAAAAATCAATGGGGATTTGGATGTACCCGCTTCACTGCTGAATTGTGCCAAACATTGGAAGAATAACGAATGCCAGTTCTCAAATTATTCCAAAAAATTAAAGAGGAGGGAATTCTATCTAATGCATTCTACTAAGCAAACATCACCCTGATACCAAAATCAGATAAGGACACAACAGAAAAGAAAACAGTAAACCAATATTCATGATAAACGTAAGTGCAAAAATCCTCAACAAAATACTAGCAAAGCAAATCCAATAGCACATCAAAAAGATTATACACAATGATCAAGTGGAATTTAACCCAGGGCTGCAAAGATGGTTCAACATACACAATCAATAAACGTAATACATCACATCAACTGAATGAAGGACAAATACCATATGATCATTTCAGTAGTTGCAGACAAAGCATTTGATAAAATTCAACATGCTTTCATGATTAAAAAAAAACTACCAATCAATTAGGTGTAGAAGGTACATACCTCAACACAATAAAGGCCATATAAGAGACACCCACAGCTAACATCATACTTTTCCTCTAAGAACTGGAACAAGACAAGGATGTCCACTTTCACCACTCATATTCAACATAGTACTGGAGGTCCTAGTCAGAGCAATTAGGCAAGTGGAAGAAATAAAGTACAGCCAGATTGAAAGGAGAAAGTCAGATTTTTCCTGTTTGCAGATGGCATAATTTTATATTTAGAAAAACCTAAAGCCTCTACCAGAACTAGTAAAGTTCAATAAAGTTGCATGATACAAAATCAATACACAAAAATCAGTAGCATTTTGATACATTAATAACAAACTAGCTGAAAGAGAAATAAAAAATTCTCATTTACAACAGATACAAAAATAAAATACCTTGGATTAAATCTAACCAAGGATATTAAAGATTTCTATAAAGAATACTATAAAACACTAATGAGAGAAATTGTAGAGGACACACACAAACACAAACACACATAAACATAAACACAAACACACACAAATGAAAAGACATCCCATGTTTGTGAATTGGAAAAATTAATGTCATTAAAATGACCATACCATCCGAAGCAATCTATAGGTTCAATACACTCCCTTTCAAAATACTAATGACATTCTTCACAGAAGTAGAAAAAACAATCCTAAAATTTTTTATAGAACCAGAAAGGACCCAAACTAGACAAAGCAGTCTTGAGCATAAAGAACAAAGCTGGAAACATCACACTACCTAACTTCAAAGTATACTACAAAGCTAGAATAATGAAAACTGCATGCTACTGGCATAAAAATAGACCCAAAGACAAATAGAATAGAACAGATTGAGACTTACAAAATAAATCCACCTATTCACAGCCAACAGATTTCTGACAAAGGCACCAAGAACATACATTGGGGACAGACCACCATCTTCAATGAATGGTGGCTAGGAAAACTGGACAACCATTTGCAGAAGAATAAAATTAGACCCCTATCTCTCACTATATATAAAAAGCACCTTAAAATAGATTAAAGGCTTCAATGTAAGTCCCAAAACTATAAAACCACTAGGAAAAAAATAGGGGAAATTCTTCAGGACATTAGTCTGAGCAAAGATTTTATGAACAGGACCTCAAAAGCATAGACAACAAAAGAAAAATTGGACAAATGGGACTATATCCAGCTAAAAAGCTTCTGCACAGTGAAGGAAACAATAAACAGAGTAAAGAAACAACCTGTAGAATTGGAGAAAATATTTGCAAACTATTTATCTGACAAGGGATTAATATCCAGAATATACAAGGAACTTAACAGCAAAATCATCATCATCATCATCATCACCATAAGAGCAAAAATGTGCAAATTATCTGTTAGGTCAGTGCAAAAGTAATTGTGGTTTTTGCCATGACTTTCAATGGCAGAACTACAATTACTTTTGCACCAACCCAATACATAGACATTTCTCAAAAGAAGACATACAAATGGTCAACAAGTATATGAAAAAATTCTCAACATCACTAATCATCAAGGAAATACAGATCAAAACCACAATGAGATATCATCTTATCAGTCAGAATGGCTATTATCAAAACATGTATCATCTGTTAAGATATCATCTTAGCCAGTTCAAATGGCTGTTACCAATATGACAAAAAAATAACAAATACTGGTAAGATGGGGAGAAAGGGGAACTCTTATTTGCTGTTGATAGGGATGTAAATTAGTACAGCCATTATGGAAAACAGAATGAAGTTTCCTCAATAAACTAAAAATAGAACCACTATATGATCCAGCAATTCCGCTACTGAGTATATATCCAAAGGAAAGAAATCAGTATGTCCAAGAGATACCTACACTTCTATGTGTATTGTAACACTATTCACAATAGCCATGATATGGAATCAACCTAAGAGATCATGTACAGATGAATGGATAAAGAAAATGTGGTATATATAAACAAAGGAATACTATTCAACCATAAAAATTAATGGAATTCTGTCATTTTTGCCAACATGGATGAACCTGGAGGACTGTGTTAAGTGAAATAAGCCAGGCACAGAGAGAGAAATATGTTCTCACTCATATGTGGCAACTAAAAAAGTTGATCTCATAGAAATGGAGTAGTTACCAGAAGCTGGGAACAGTAGGGGGACAGGGAGAAGTTGGTTAATGAATACGAACTTACAGCTAGGAGGAATAAGATCTAGTGCTCTGTAGCACTGTAGGTTGATATTTTAATTACCCTGATTTGATCATTACACATTGTATACATATATTGAAATATCACACTGTACCCCAGAAATATGTACAATGGTTACGTGCCAATTAAAAAGAATAGTAATTTCAAAAATTTCTTTTAAAATTGTTCAATAAAAAAGTGAACTATGCCATTTTTGTGAAAAAAAAAAAAATTGCAGGGTTGGATGCATTGTTCCATCCCAGCAATTTCATTCTTTCCACTCTATGCCACTTAGTCTTGGCCTATTTGCTCTCAAATCCATCCTGGTCTTCTCCTTGTTCCGGTCTATATTGCAGGCTAGCATGCCAGGCTACCATATCTGCTGCCTTATGGTTCATTTAGCGTGGCACTGCAAGATGATTGGAGGGTGGGAGGAAGGGAGGCCAGAGTATTTCTTCCTCTCCCTGTCTGCTCAGGAGGTGTCTCTGGCAGTCACCGAGTCTCTTCCTTGGCTCAAGATGTCATCGGACAAGCCCATCATGGTTTCAACTTCCATGGAGCTTGAGTAACTCTGCCTTTCCCTTTTCCCTTCCACTCCTAGGTGGTAAGGGGCTTCCTACTCTGGCTAATCTCTGAGTTGTCTCACTGTTTCCTATTTCATTTTTTTCTTCCCTTGCCTGTGCAGCCAATCCCTTGAATTAAATTCTCACTTTTTAAAAATAGAGTGGTTTCTGTTTTCTGGTTTGGAGTCGACTAATACTCTCTCCTTTCCTGTCCCAGCCATCCTATTACTGTCTGTGGGCTGATGAAATTAAGGGACACTACCTGGAGCTTGTGCAGCTTGAAGAAAGGGATGATGACTGATTCTGCATCCCTCTCACTTCTGGGAATTCTCAGACTCTGGGTGGGAAGTCCCTCTGTACACACAAAGGCTGTTAAGCAGAAGCATTCCCTATCCTGAGCTGTGTAGGATGATTCCCCAACAGTCCCAAACATTGCTGCTGTCTATATGACAGCAAAGAAATGTTTTGGCAGAAGCCAGTCTGGGCATCAAAATGCGGAGGCCCATATGTTTCTGCTAACTTCCTGCCAAAATGTTGTTGTTTGAGTTATGAAAAATATAACTTTTTAATTCAGAATAAAAAGGGGATTCTAACCCAGGATACATTTTAAATTGAAAAAAAAAAGCAAATAGAAATTAGTTGAAAAATAATGAAAATAATAAAAGAGAAAGAGGGATTGAGAATGGGGCATGCAGAAAATGTTGAACAGGTTAGAAGTTTCTGTTGTCTGCCACATCCTGGGATTTTAACCTCAGTGGCTTACCCCTGTACCAGCTGGGGTGAATGTACCAGATGGGCGGGCCTGAGCCCTTCAACATGCTCCTACCAAAGAAGGAGAATTTGGACCTTACAAAATATAGACAAAGAAAGAAAAGAGTAACAGAACCTAGTAGAGAGAGAAAACACAGCAGTGGACTGGGAAATAAAGCAAATTTTGCAAGTGTAACCTTTTCATTCCTTGTCAGAAATCATAATTTACAAATCATAAGGTACATTCATGAGTTGGTAATAATAAAAAAGAAATGTTAGTAAGGGTTTTGGGATGCATGGCACCAGTGATTGAGAAATTCTGAGGGGCATCATTTTAAACATAGGTTCCTGCTGTTGGTCCCACCCATCCCCCCAGGCCCACTCCAGAGGTCACCTGCATATAGTTTCCGGATATGCTGATGGTGTCTTGCCTCTCTCTGCCTGTGGGGTTCCTCTGGCATGTTCATTTGTGCATGAGGCAGGCTGGAAGTGCTGGGGAGTAAGGATAGAGAAAAAGAACTTCAGCCATGGAGAGACAAGAACTGATGGATAAACATCCAGGTTTTTCAAGCCCTGATGGGACAATTATAAAGTGTCTTCCACAGTGACCTAGAAGGTCCCAGGGAGCCCCCAATTTCCCACATGGTAGCCTAGTCATTAATACACCTTTTACAGCCTTTACTTCTTTCCTGATTTCTCAGCTCACCACTACTTCACCATGCTTCCTGGGATCACCCCCAGATAAACTAATTGCACTGAAATCCTTATCCTAAGTACTTCCTTAGGGGCAACCCAATCCAGAGACAATATTATTCCCTCTAGCTCATGGGTCAGTCCTTCCTACCACATCTTTCAGTAGTTATCCAACCTACATTTCAATTAGGGCTTTTAAAAACTCCACTAAGGAATGCCAAGAGCAGAACAAAAAGCTAAAACCTTAATGTTAATGTTGCAATCCACGTACTACTGAAAGGGAACTTACAGGGCTGCCAATGGTCAAAACAGCTTTCTGTAATTATTTTATAAAGAATGCTAAGTCTGAATATTAAGCCTGAATATCCCTATGCATAAAACCTAGAACAAATTAGAAATACTCTATCGAGATTTTATTAACCTTTTTAAAAGAGGCTATTTTGCATCAGATATTATGCTAAGATTTTATATGTCATGATATTAAATCCTCACAATCATTCCATTATGATTAAATAAAATTAAGCTAATTTTCTAGTTGAGAACACAAAGAATTAATGGCAAAACAACTTGTGCAAAACTTTAGATTTTTTGTGTGGGTAATTTTGGATTTGATGTCTTAGTCTGTTTTCTGTTGCTTATAACAGAATGCCTGAAACTGGGTAATTTATAAAGAAAAAGAATGTATTTCTTACAGTTACACAGGCTGAGAAGTGCCAGGTCAAGAGGCCATATCTGGTGAGGGCCTTCTTGCTGGTGGGGACTCTCTGCAGAGTCTTGAGATGGCGGAAGGCATCTAATGGTGAGGGGGCAGTGTGCTGGCTTAGGCTTCTTCTTCTCTTCTTATAACATATCACTCCCATTATAGTCCATTAATCCTTTCATTGATTAATCAACCATTCATTGATCAATGAATAGATTAATTCATTCATGAGGGCAGAGTCCTCAAGACCCAATCACCTCTTAAAGGCCCTACCTCTCAGTACTACCACACTGCAGGGGATTAAGTTTCAACATGAGTCTTAGAGGGGACAAACATTTAAATCATAGTAATATCTTTGGGGATATATGTACAGAGACTGAGTACTCTGCCCTTCAATCCATATGCTCCAAGGTGTTTCCTAACTTCTACAGTTTGGTTGGAACTAATTAATGGGGTCCTGGCCAATGAGAAATGAGTTAAAATAATGTAAGCCTCTTCCAGAGCATCCCTAAAGTTTTCCAGTGTGGTTATTCAGCCCTTTCATTCCAAAACTTCAGCAGTGTTGGAGGCCAAGTATTCACAATGACACAGCTATAAGATAGGAGAGGGCTACCTACCATGCATTACACATTGTGTGAGCTGAAAATAATCTTTATTGTCAATGTCACTGAAATCTGGGAGGCTGACAGTTTTGCAAATCAGGGATTTTTTAATTTTGTTTCGTTTTTCATTACATCTCTGCTACTCAAGCTACTAGCACATAGCATTGGATTCATGGGTGGCCAGTAGGTGGTGAAGAAACTAATAGTGGAGGCTGGAAAAGTCTTGATTTATGTCATGTAGTGGCAAAACATTTGAAAATTTGCACCTGCAATAATTTGCAAGATGGCCTATGTGATTACTGACCTGATATCTCCAGGGGAAAAGGTTGGAAAACAATAAGTTAGTACTGTGTGTTGGTTCCTATTGGCTGTGTTTGGCAAGATGTTATATAGAAGAGATGAGTTCAGAAGAGAACTGATGAGTTTATAAACAGAAATCAAGTCCAGAAATTTGAGGCACTGTAGGACTGGAAAAGCCTATTGCTTCTAGATTCCAAAAGGTAAAGGTGGAATTTAAAAAGAGTTTGATCAGCAAATATCTAGCAAAATGTGAATAAAATTATTCTGAGCACAGATCAGATTAAAGGAGTGACCTTTCTCTCCACACTGGAAATATGAACATAGCCACTATTAAGCTAAAATAAAAAATAGAGGTAAGAAAAGAGTAGATTTGAGGACTATATCTGGAAGATAACTTTAGATGTGTTTATTAGCACATGGAACTGATTAGAATCAACTACATCAAAGGTCTGCTGAATTTTTGAAGGATGTTATTTTCCCCACAAAACTTTATGAGCAAAAGGGAGGGGCCAAGATGGCTGACTTGAAACAGCTGTGGTCAGAGGCACCCATCGAGTAGGACAAAAACAGCGAGTGAATCCTGCACCGGCAACTGATGAGCCATTAACCAGAATAACCAGTTTGGAGAGGAAGATAAATGACCTGATGGAACTGAAAAACACAACACGAGAACTTCACAAAGCAACCATGAGTATCAATAACCGAATAGACCAAGCAGAGAAAGAATTTCAGAGCTTGAAAACTATCTTGCTGAAATAAGACAGGCAGACAAGATTAGAGGGAAAAAAATGAAAAGGAATGAACAAAACCTCCGAGAACTATTTAGGATAGTTAGCTCTTCTTGGGATTATGTAAAAAGATCAAACCTACGACTGATTGGGGGATGGAATCAAGTTAGAACCCCAACCTAACAAGACAGACCAACATTCAAATTCAGGAAATCCAGAGAACCCCAGTAAGACACTGCATGAAAAGATCAACCCCAAGACATATCATCAGATTCTCCAAGGTCAAAATGAAGGAACAAATATTAAGGACAGCCAGAGAGAAAGACCATGTCACCTACAAAGGGAAACCCACCAGATGAACCGCAGGCCTCTCAGCAGAAACCCTACAAGCCAGAAGAGATTAGGGACCAGTATTCAACATTCTTAAAAGAATTTCCAACCCAGAATTTCATATCTGGCCAAACTAAAGCTTCATAAGCGAAGGAGAAATAAAATCCTTTCAGACAAACTAGTATCAAAGGAATTTGTTACCACCAGGCCTGCCTTGCAAGGGGTCCTGAAGGAAGCACTAAATATGGAAGGGAAAAACCATTACCAACCACTGCAAAAACATACTGAAGTACAAAGACTAATGACTCTATGAAGCAACTACATTAACAAGTCTCTAAAATAACCAGCTAGCATCATGATGACAGGATCAAATTCACATATAACAATATTAACCTTAACTGGAAACGAGCTAAATGTCTCAATTAAAAGACACAGAATGGCAGGCTGGAAAAGTAGTCAAGAGAAATCCATCTCATGTGCAAAGACACACATACGCTCAAAATAAAGGGATGCAGGAAAATTTAACAAGAAAATGGAAAGCAGAAAAAAGCACAGGCTGCAATCCTAGTTTCTGAGAAAACAGACTTTAAACGAACAAAGATCAAAAAAGACAAAGAAGGGCATTACATCACCCCTGTAATCCCAGCACTTTGGGAGGTCAAGGCAGGTGGATCATGAGGTGACGAGTTCAAGACCAGCCTGGCCAAGATGGTGAAACCCAGTCTCTATTAAAAATACAAAAATTAGCCGGGTATGGTGGCAGGCACCTGTAATCCAGCTACTCGGGAGGCTGAGTCAGGAGAACTTCTTGAACCCGGTAGGCAGAGGTTGCAGTGAACTGAAATTGCACCACTGCACTCCAGCCTGGTCAACAAGAGTGAAACTCCATCTCAAAAAAATAAAAAATAAAAATAAAAAAGAAGGGCATAACCTAATGATAAAGGGATTAATTCAACAAGAAGAGCTAACTATCCTAAATATATATGTATCCAATATAGGAGCACCCAGATTCATAAAACAAGTTCTTAGAGACCTACAAAGAGACTTAGACTCCTGCACAATAATAGTGGGAGACTTAATACTGGGAGACTTTAACACCCCACTGTCAACATTAGACAGATCATCAAGACAGAAGATTAACAAGGATATTCAGGACTTGAGCTCAGCTCTGGATCAAGCGGATCTGATAGATATCTTCAGAACTCTCCACCCCAAAACAACAGAATGTATGTTCTTCTGGGCAACACATGGCACTTACTCTAAAATCAATCACATAAGTGGAAGTAAAACACTCCTGAACAGGTGCGAAAGAACTGAAATCATAACAGTCTCTCAGACCACAGTGCAATCAAATTAGAACTCACTATTGAGAAACTCAATTAAAACCACACAACTACATGGAAATTGAACAACCTGCTCCTGAATGACTCCTGGGAAAATAATGAAATTAAGGCAGAAATCAAGAACTTCTTTGAAACCAATGAGAAAAAAGGGACAACATACCAGAATCTCTGGAATACTGTTAAAGCAGTGTTAGGAGGGAAATTTATAGCACTAAATGCCCACATCAAAAAGCTTAAATGTAAAATCCAAAACTATTAAAACCCTAGAAGAAAATCTAGGCAATACTATTCAAGGCATAGGCATGGGCAAAATTTCATGATAAAAACATCAAAAGCAATTACAACAAAAGCAAGAATTGACAAATGGGGTCTGATTAAAAGAGCTTCTACACAGCAAAAGAAACTATCACCAGAGTGAACAGACAACCTACAGAATGGGAGAAAATTTTTGCAGTCTAGCCATCTGACAAAGGTCTAATATCCAGAATCTACAAGGAACTTAAACCATTTACAAGAAAAAAACCAACAACCCCATTAAAAAGTGGGCAAAGGACATGAACAGACACTTCTCAAAAGAAGACATTTATGCAGCCAACAAACATAAGGAAAAAGCTCAACATAACTGATCATTAAAGAAAGGCAACTCAAAATCACAAT
Organism: Papio anubis; assembly: GCF_008728515.1. Classification (NCBI taxonomy): domain Eukaryota; kingdom Metazoa; phylum Chordata; class Mammalia; order Primates; family Cercopithecidae; genus Papio; species Papio anubis. The sequence goes on along the minus strand of NC_044985.1, from coordinate 88,273,342 downwards.
GAGATACCATCTCACACCAGTCAGAATGACGATTATTAAAAAGTCACGAAGCAACAGATGCAGGCAAGGCTGTGGAGAAATAACAACACTTTTACACTGCTGGTCGGAATGTATTTAGCTCAACCATTGTGGAAGACAGTGTGGCAATTCCTCAAAGACCTAGAACTAGAAATACCACTGGACCCAGCAATTCCATTACTGGGTATATACCCAAAGGCATATAAATCATTCTATTGTAAAGATACATGCACATGTATGTTCACTGCAGCACTATTCACAATAACAAAGACATGGAATCAACCCGGATAGATGGGATAAAGAAAATGTAGAACATATACACCATGGAATACTATGCAGCCATAAAAAGGAACAAGATCATGTCCTTTGCAGGGACAGGGATGGAGCTGGAAGCCATTATCCTCAGCAAACGAACACAAGAACAGGAAACCAAATACCGCATGTTCTCACTTATATGTGGGAGCTGAAAAATAAGAACACATGGACACAAGGAGGGGAACAACACACACTGGGGCCTATCAGGGGAGGGAGGGGGACAAGGTGGGAGGTACAGTATCTGGATAAATAGCTACTGCATATGGGGCTTAATACCTAGGTGGTGATGGGTTGACCTGTGCAGCAAACCACTATGGCACATGTTTACCTATGTAACAAACCTGCACATCCTGGACATATATGCTAGAACTTAAAATCAGATAAATATTTTTAAAAATCTATTAGTATGGAGTATAAAAAGGCCGTTGATGGTTTGAGATATTCAGCAATTCTTGGTTCCTCAACCTTCCATGAGCAGAAGCAGGTGTCGAAGCTATGCAGCCTGGAGGAGGAGATGATTCCTCACAAATTTCAGATGAGGACAAAGAAGATAATAAGAAAGGGAAGACCCTCCTGGAGGACAGAATTAGGGTTAATCCAGGAACATCCCTCTCCCAGGATAGGAATCTTCAAAATGTGTTCGGCGGGATTTCAGAACTCCAGATCTGTGACTGCTTTGTGCCTCCCTTTCTTTTCTTAATAGGAGCATTTATTAAGGGGGTGGTTAGGGTTGTACCCATTCCACCACTGTACGTTGGATGGGACAGAGAATTCATCTTTTTAAAGTTCATAAGTCTCTGAAGCCACATCTAGATTTGATAGAGAATAATGTGTATTACCCAGAGATCCTGGACATTAAGCTAAATGCACTGAATTAAGGATTAGTTCACATAGGGGGAGGGGAGGTGTAACTAACATCTATGTGTAGGATAAAGGGGCAGAGGGGTACTCAGAAATGTTGGATTAAACTAATTTGGCCTGAAGCTGCCTCCATACTTCTGGTCCCTACAGAACAAACTACAATCTATCTTACTACATGAACTAACTGAAAGCCTAACTTAGGAGTGTACTCCTGTAACAGATAGCTGAATCTCAACCAATCATAGCAGCTGAGCTTCAGTCAGTCACAGGTGGCCAACTGAGCAGACTATGTTCAAATAAGGCAAATGCAGAGTGTGGCCAATTAAACTGTTTCTGTATCTCACTTCCATTTTCTGTTCCTAAATTTTCTGTTCCTAAATGCTGCCTGCCCACATTGCAAGGCAGAATTCTCTTCACCTCTTTTGGTTCAGAGGGTTGCCTGATTTGCCAATAGTTCTTTGCTTGATTAAACTTTGTTAAATGTATGTAAAGTTCTTCTTTTAACAGTTACCATAAAGCAGATTGAGGCAGAGCTGCTGGTGCCCTATGCATATGCTCCTGTGGATTTTCCAGCCTTTCTAGTAGTTAGGTTGAGGTCATGTGACTGGGTCGTGACTATTGGATGTGAGTAGAATCCCTCCCTGTGATTTTCCAGCTTCCTCTTCCTCTATCATGGTGACCTTGGAGGGCTCAAGTTCCTGATGGTGTGTTGACAAGACAAAAGAGACTACCTCACACTTACTGGGCTTTGTGTGAGCTAGAAAGAAATGTATATTCAATTAAGCCACTGAGATTTTAAGGTTTATTGGTAACTATATCACAGCTTAGCCTATTCTGAATAATATCCTCTCCTATTCTATCAGAGAATATTAATAATATGGAGAACTTGGAGATACATTTTAAGGCTAGGAAAATGAGTGGTTTTGAAGCATACTTGTTCCTATTTAAGATTGAAACTATACTGACAGTTGACTGTAAGCAAATTTGGAATGAGGGTAGGCAGAGTTCATTTTTTAATTTCATAGTAGAAATTATATACAAAGTAAAATAAGATTTTAGGATTTTGTGAGATGATAGTTTACATAAACTGAAAATTAAATCCAAACAATTTTTGGAAAAAAAAGCTATTTTGAAAACAATTGTACTCTGCCATTGCCGTAAGTATTGGTTCAGCCACTCTGTTAGATTTGTCTTGCCTCCTCAGCATAAGGTTTGTCTTCACACTTACAGTCTTTTCTCTTCTGATGCACAAATCCATGAATTTGCCTGAGAAAAATTTTTAGCAGTGTTCTTTCATCTCTGGGTCAGGGAAGAGATTTGTTCAAGAATTACAGCATCATGTTTAGCAAAAAATGAACAATGTGGGGCTCTTTAAACTGTAAACATCTTCAAAATCTTTGACAATGCTGTAGACTGACACTACTACCTGAAATTCTGGATATTTTATTATCAAATGATATAAAGTAACTATACCATGGCAGAATCCAACACCAACCATCTGGGTATAACAGTCCTGTTTCAGATATTATATTAGATTTTATAATCAATCTTTTTGGCATCTCTTGATTGAAAACTAAAAGAAAGACTAGTCATTATAGGATGCTACAGTTCTGGTCCCAGAGAAAAGTCTGAAGCAATGACTGTGTATACATTGCTGAATTTCATATTGCCCATATATTTGGAATTTGGCATTTGTTAGCTTAATAAAGCTTGAATGACAACCACAGCTGTGCTGTGTCCATATTAACCAGTTTTCTGATATAAGCCTTGAGATGTTCAATTTGGACTCTGTGTCCCATTACTCTATACTATTATCTTATGGTCAACATTATATGAACAACGGAAAGCTCTGTTAGTCATTGAAATAATTAATGATTTTCTAGTTACAAAATTGAAGTACAGATCAGAAATTACTTGCTCGAGCACTTGGTCTGTCATTTCTTTCTAATCACCAGTGTATTGATCTGTTTGGTGTTGCTAAAAAGGAAAACCTGAGGTGGGGCATGGTGGCTCATGTCTGTAATCCCAGCACTTTGGGAGGCCAAGGCAGGCAGATCACCTGAGGTCAAGGGTTCAAGACCAGCCTGGCCAACATGGTGAAACCTTGTCTGTACTAAATTTTTTTTTTTTTAAATTAACTGGACATGGTGGCACTGTAGTCCAGCCACTCGGGGAGGCTGAGGCAGGAGAATCGCTTGATCCCAGGAGGCAGAGGTTGCAGTGAGCCAAGATTGTGCCACTACACTCCAACCTGGGCAACAGAGGGAGATTCTATTAAAAAAAAGAAAAGAAAGGAAAAAAAGAAAAAAGAAAGAAAAACCTGAGGCTGAGTAATTGATTTTTTTTAAAAAAGGGGTTTATTTGGCTCACAATTCTGATGTCTCGAAAAGTTCAAAGATATTGAGCATCTGCATTTGGTGACAACCACAGACTCATGGCAGAAGATGAAGGGGAGCCTGTGTGTGCAGAGATCACACGGTGAGAGTGGATGCAAGGGAGCGCAAGAGCCAGAGGGGCAGGCTCTTTCTAACAACAAGCTCTTTCGGGAACTGGCAGAGTGAGAACTCACTCACTACCCAGGGAGGGTATAATCTATTTCCGAGGGATTCACCTCCACGAGCCAAACACCTCCCATGGGGCACCACCTCTAACACTGGGGATCAAACTCCAACATGAGGTTTCAGGGAACAAATATCCAAACTATAGCAATCAGAAAGAGCATAAAACTCAGTGTTGTTTTGTTTTCCTTCCCACTTTCCTGTCAGTATTATCACCTCCATATGGCTGCTCCTTCTTCCAGAAATCTACTTCATTATTGCCAATTTCTGTCAGGCATGGAATTTTACCCTCCATCCACATAAAGCCCTCCTTTCTGACAGTGAAGCTGCTATTTTTCATGGCCCCATCCAGGAAAACCCATTGTATTAGTCTCTTCTCATGCTGCTTCTAAAGACATAGCTGAGACTGGGTAATGAATAAAGAAAAAGACGTTTAATGGACTCACAGTTCCACATGGCTGGGGAGGCGTCACAATCATGGTGGAAGGCAAAGAAGGAGCAAAGGCATACCTTACATGGCAGCAGGCAAGAGAGCATGTGTGGGGGAACTGCCCTTTATAAAACTATCAGATCTTGTGAGACTTACTATCACAAGAACAGCACAGGAAATCCCACTCCCGTGATTCAGTTTCCTCCCACTGGGTCCCTCCTGTGACACATGGTGATTATGAGAGTTACAATTCAAGGTAAGATTTGGGTGGGGACACAGCCAAACCATGTCACCCATCATTGGGTCCTTTGCCTTTGCTGGTCCCTCTGCATGGGGTAATTTCCCTCTGGATAACCCATAACTAGGTTCCTCACTCTTAGGTTTTTGCTCAGTGTCACTTTCTCAGTGAGGCCTTCTCTGACCACCCTATTTAAAATTTCAGTTCCTAACTCCACCCATAGAATTCCATATCATCTTTGTCTACTGCATCTGAATTACTGTGTATTTCATTTTTTTATTTATTTTCTCTTTCCTCTCCTACTTAGATGCAAGCCCCATGGAGACAGGGTTTTTGTCTGGTTATTCACTGTGCTATCTCTAGCACTTAGAATAGTGCCTGGCTTATAGAATACACTTTGTGAAATCAGTAACTGACTTGAGCTGAGCTTGTGATTCTGCAGTCACACTGGGGTCTCTGAAGGGTCAACACATTTTAGGGATATACTAGGAGGAGTGCTCGGGGCCCAGGAACACAAAGTAAATGCTGGGTCAAGCCATTTGGGGCCAGATATGAAAGAAAAAGGCAGTAGCATTGGTCTTGTCTTTAACATTTTGATATCTTATTTACCATGATTTTTTTTTGCATAATTTTTATTTTTCAAAATATTGTAAGATACCATTTATGTGATTACTGAGTCCTTTGTGCTGCCTTAAATTTTGTGCCTGAGGCAAGTGCCTCACTGGCCTCCCCTAGTCTTGACCCTGAAAGAGGAGCAAAGGGCCCTAGAATTGGTCACTAAATATGTGCTGAGATGGCCTGGAAGACCTGTTGCATCTCTTTCCAAGATGTTCTCGAAATGCTTCTGATTATACAATGTGTGAAAAAGGCTGATGCTTTAAGTATAATCTTTTAAGGGGAAATCTGAGCAGAATGCCAAAAGAGGGGTTTTCCAAGCGACAATATAAAGTTTTGACAGACTATTAGTAGAGATGATGTTTGTTGGTGATGATGATGATGATGTTGACAACGATGGCATTTAAAATGCCAATGTATCTTATGAAAGAATTCAGATATTAAGTCAAAGCCTAAGGCAAAAATGACATTTTATTAGTTTTTTCCCTTGATATCTTAGAGAGTCATGCTAGAGACCAAACCACAATTCTGCATAAGCCTAACTTTAGTTGTTCTTCCATTATGAAAGCAGATTGGTGTTTCTTCATGTGTGCACCAGATGAAGTCTCTGGCTTCCATTTAAAGGACTTGATGTATAACAAACATATACTTTATAAAGACCTTCTCGGGGGCATAGAGATGCTCATGGTATGAGAGGCATGCAGAGGCTGACACTGACTGAGAGACCCACAAACTCACAGATCCCTTCTCATGCTTACTCCAAGTCACACACACAAATCAATAGATATTTATTTCTCTTTTTTCTTGTTCTGTTGAGGACGTATGTCAGGCTGAATTAGCCCAGGCTGAATGTGTTAAGGTAGGACTCTACTATCTTGAGTACTTGCTATGTGCAGATATTGTGCTATTTGCTTGTATGCATTACTATTTAGTTTTCACAACTGTATGACATAGCCACCCTTATTATGCTCCTTTAACAGATAAGAACACTGAGGATTGGAAAAGTCCGTTGTCCTCAAGGTCACATAACTAATCTTGAATGGGGAATTCAAACAGATATTCAAAGACCTTTTGCTTCACCACTCTACAGCCCTGTCAACTTTTGCCTTCAGGTCTCTCCAGTCTAAAAGATCAGAAAAACTTGACCTTAGCCTCATTTGCTGTCATGCCATGTACTATCGGGCCTTACCTGCCTTTTCTCCATATATTATATAGAAAAAAAACACCTGGCCTGGAGTATAGCTCACTAAAATTTTTCTCTTTGTTCTGTCACTGGCTTCATTTGTAATTTTAGGCAGGTTCCCCAGTTTCTTAAGGACTAAGTTAAGTCTATTGTAAAATAAAAGTTTTATATTAGATTATCTTTCATATAATCTTTTTAGCTCAAGTTTTCCATTATTCCATTTCATGATTTAATGCATCTGTAGTTGCCACAAAACTCTTAATTGGAAAAGTCATATGGCAACATTTCATTGAACAGTTGCCACCACTTTTAAACCATTGCTCTAAAGCCAAGGTAAGATTTAAAAGTGAGGTAGGGAACAATTACAGAAGAAAGAGAATTTTAGTGAAGGGGATGCATTCAGCCTCAAAGACACTCTTTGTGAGTATGTGTGCCCCAAAAGCCAAGAATATCTATGCCACTCCTTTGATACAAGGGCAGAAGATATTTTGAGAGAAGAGAGGCCTTTTACAAATATATTGCTCTGCAGGACTCCCAGTGCTCCAATGTTAACACGGTTTTGGGTAAGAACAGTTAAGAAGAAACCAGACATTGTATGTGTAGAGAAGTAACATTACTGAACTCTTTACCCTTGAGAAAGAAAGATTGAAGCTTAGGGGCTGAGTGTTCATTTACTCAGACAGAGTAACTGAAAGATTTTTGAAATTCACACCAAAGCACCAGTGCCAATGCAGGATCTTCAAGGAAGGGAGTTGGGTTGAAGATACAGAACGGCACAGTGATCTTGATTATGGCCTGATAATACCACTTAACCCAAGACCTTCATCAAAGCCTTGGCAAGGGATGATGCACAGCGAACAGTAGAATCGCACTTTACAGTATCTATTGTTGTGCTCTCTGTTCACACTTAACTGTGATTTTGTCGTGTGTGATTCACTTTAGAGAATGAATTTAGCTTTTCTGAAGTAAATTTTAAATTTCCTTCTAAAGTCCCTCCTTGCTTCTCCTCTTTAGCTCTCCCTCCATCTCACCCCTTCCCCCACTTTCTCTCTTAACATATATTTATTGGCTACCTAGTTGGTATTCAGATGCTGTGTATACAATGGTGAACAAAAAACAGACATTGTTCCTGCTTCATAGAGTTTTGGGGCTTTGGGGCCAATGCATAACCTCTTCCAGTCATATTAAGGAGGGCTAGATAAACCAGGGGAAAATAACTGACATTTCATTCACTATTATGAGTCCCCAGACTGGTAAGAAATCCTTGTACAGAAACTTCCCTGTCGAGCAATATAGCCCTGAATAGTTCTTCTATATGTGACATCTACTTCATCTCCTAGAGAAGCAACAGGCAACATAGTTAATAATGCCAGAAGTTTCAAGAGTTACTTTCACTAAGGTAAGGCATGACTCTAGAACAAATACTTTAAAGCAGGGGTCCCCACCCCCAGGAAGTGACCCGTAGCCTGTTAAAAACTAGACCGCACAGCAAGAGGTGAGCAGTGGGTGAGCAAGCGAAGCTTCCTCTGTATTTACAGCCACTCCTCATTCTTGCATTACCATCTGAGCTCCGTCTCCTCTCAGATCAGCAGCAGCATTAGATTCTCATAGGAGTGCAAACCCTATTGTGAACTGCACCTGCAAGGGATCTAGACTGCGGGCTCCTTATGAGAATCTAATGCCTGATGATCTGTCAATGTCTCCCATCGCCCCTACATGGGAACATCTGGTTGCAGGAAAACAAGCTCAGGGCTCCCACTGAGTCTACATTTGGTGAGTTGTATAATTATTTCATTATATATTACAATATAATAATAATAGAAATAAAGTGCTCAAATCATCCTAAAACCTTCCACACCTGCTGCCCATGAAAAAATTGTCTTTCACAAAACCGGTCCCTGATGCCAAAAAGGTTGGGGACCACTACTTTAGAGCTTCCTCAAAAGATTATTTTATGCCATTTAAGTTCATTTATTTCCGCATTTATTAAACACATACCTGGTGTTACCTACCAGAGCACGTGCTACAGATTAATAATGGAGCACACACTACTATTCGTTGTTGGACGTTCCAAAGTGATTGAGACATAGTTACTGAGAGTGATGAGACATAGTTCACATTGTTTGCAGTGTAGCTGGGAAGAAAACACAGAAATCATTACAATAGAGGGCAACACAGGGCAATGATGGAAGTATTGATGAGGTACTGAAGCAGGGCAGAGAAATGAAGGATTAATTCTATCCTGGCCAGGGAAGGGCTCCCAGAGTAGAATGTTTTTGGAGAGGGTTTAGAAAGCTGGACAGGAATTTTCTAGGCTAAGGGAGTAGGAAGCTAAGATGGAGGGAGGACTGGTAGAGTGGTAAGAGCATTGCAAGCAGAGGGAACAACATGTGCAAAAGGCATGGAGGTCTACAGTGAAGGAGAGGACATTAGTAGCTTGTGTTTTGGGAGCATAAAGTGAGCTGGAAGATGAGGGTGAGGCTGTAGATAGGATGATGATCCTTATGTGTCTGTTTATTTATTTATTTGTTGATTTATTTATTTTAAAAAATAGAGACATGGTCTCACTGTGTTGCTTAGGCTGGTCTTGAACTCCTGGCCTCAAACAATCCTCCTGCCTTAACTTCTCAAAATGCTCAGATTACAGGTGTGAGCCACCATGCCTGGCCTATGTGTCTATTTAGAGTTTGGATTTTTGTCTTCTACTCTGGGCAATGCAATCAGTTGAATACAGGAGAATGACAATGTTACATTTGCTTTTCCCAGTTTTCCTAGGACTGTGTCAGATAAGAACCTGTTCATAGGACCATGCAGATCACACTCAAAATTGTTCCTTTCCCACAATCATCAATCAGTGTGCCACGGTCCAGATGCTTCAAGTCTCCCATACCTCAGAGGGAATCATTCTCTGAAAAGCTGTCCTCGGCAAGTGACTCAAACCTTATGGCCCAGGGCCTGACCTTTTGTCCTGTTTCAAATTCCTCTCAGAGAACCCTTCAGGTCTTCATGAAAAGGACTTTGGTTCCTGAGAGAGGTTAACTTGTTCAGTTTCCTCTTGAGGGCCAATATATTATATGCATAATCCCTTAGGTATAATCTAGTTGGCTGAAAGTAGCAAAGTCAACTTAATTTAATAAAGAAAAATAAACATTTTAAAAAATATTATTTAAGAATGCAATGGTAGCTCAAAGAACGTAAGCGCAGTGATGTAATCAGACTTCAAGAAGAACTCTAAGTGGGAAATGGAACTTTCAGATGCACGGCCAGTACTCTCCCTTTACCTCATTTTAAAAGTCTCTTTCTAACCTGCACGTTATGCACGTGTACCCTAGAACTTAAAGTATAATAATAATAAAAAATAAAAAATAAATAAATAAATAAAAAGTCTCTTTCTTTATATCTTCTGTACTTTCTATTAAACCCATAAACAAGCTTTCTTTGCTCCCTGTTTCTTATGGAATTATGTGGAAAACTTTAATTTCCAACTCTCTGTTTTAGATGCAGTCATATTGAAAAGCTGCCTAAGTGAGAATTCCAGATTCTCCAGAGAGGATTTGATTGGCCTGTCCTGGGTCAGGTTTTACTGCTGGTCCAATCCGCCATCTCTAAGAATAGGTGTCACACTCCCAAGATGGCTGACAGGGCCCCACACCTGTGACTTTAAGGATCACATGTGGGGTGGAAGAAGATGGGGCTGTGGGGAGGAGGGGGAGGTGGTTCCTGAAGGATTGACCAGAAACAGAAAAGGAAAGTCCCACAGTAAAGCATTGTAAGTTGAGAGCTGGGCAGATGCCCTGAAATGTCCTATAAATACAAGCACAATCACACTGATTTAACTTAATAAAGAAACATGCCACACATACATGCATTCCCCAATAAGTGAACAGCAGCCAAATGTTACCACTATTTAATAACTAGTAAAACAAAATGATAATTTCTTGCACTTCTACAGTCAAGAAAAATATATTGTATTGCTTTAAGTAAAATTTTACCCTTGTGATAGCTTTTTTATTTCCCTCAACTAAGGAGTTGAATTCTGTAACCCCTAAGTTTTCTTACAATGCTACAATTCTTTGATTAAAGGCATGAGGGATTGTCAGGCACAGTGAGTGAATTTCCACATATCTTGCAATTTTCAGCAGGAAATTAACTGAGCTCAGTAGACCTAAGATGTTACTTAAACTAACACATAGCTGCTCATTCACTAGTTATCTTGGGTCCAGATATATTTGACTATTTGCCAAAATCAAATCTACCCTCACATGACAAAAAATTTCCTCCATTGATGATATTCAGTCAAAACTACTATAAGTTTTAGTAGCAATTCTGATGATGGTGTTACAGCAAAACAAAACCAAACAAAACCATGGTTGAAAATTAAAAGCTAAAATGCAAAAACTTAGCCTTCTAAGTTGTCTACTTTTAAGGTATAGGTATGTAAAAGTCTGGGCTATATATACAAGCTCTGGTATGTTTCTTTTTTTTTTTAAACAAAAAGCACTATTCCCTTATTAATACTACACTTCAAATATATAGGTCCTAACTTGATTTTTTTTAAAAAAAGGACTATTATGATGTTCAAACATTTGACAATATCACCTTTATACTCATAAACACGCTTAATCTTTAGTTACCTTCCTGCTTTCTCAGCCTAGAAGAAGACAAAGGGTTAAGAAGATAAACACAAAGATCCTGAGGCATATATTAATTCCCATGAAAATGGAAAAGAAAGGGAATAGACAATGTGCATTAATGTCATTTCAGCCTCGTGCATAATTTAGGGCTCTCTGCAGACTGATTTGGTTTAGCTCACTGGTCCTTCACATGACTATATTCACATAGCCTTACATTATAAATCTACTTATTAATTTTTGCCGAAAGTATTCTGGAGACAATTTCCAGTCAGGGTTCTTCACACGGATGATAATGGTAGACATGTCATCTAAAATTCTTCTGATTTCCCTTAGTCTAACAAGTCATCTCTTCCCCTCACGTATTTAGAAGGCCCCAAGCACACAGGGCAAAGCAGTCTTTTTAAATGGACAAAACAAAATCTTCGTCCTATATTTATTTCCATTAGGAAGAAAAAATATGCAAATCTCATCGTGGAGTGCAGCTGAGGGATACATAAGCAATTGATGAAAAGACATTCATTTGAAATACAATTTCTCTGCAGTTGCTGGATCCCCCTCCCCACCCTCTCTCCAACTGTCTGGACTAGACGGGGGAGAGGTTACTCAGCTATGAATGTATTTCCCATATTGGATAGGAAGCAGGAGTGGAGCTAATGTACTGTGTATTCAAATGAGACTCTTTAAAGCAAAGTAGAATTGAACTCAGATGCAAATCACAGTGGCAGGAGCACTTTCTGCTGCCCTTTGTCCTTTCTGTCTGTGTCCTTAAGCACATAGTCAAGGACTCCCAGCCGAAATGTTTAGCCTTCTGAGAAAGTAAACAATCTGGGCCTCCCTCCCTTAATATAGACACATTCATGATGTGCCCTGCCTGCTGAAAATGTGTGGGCAAGATCGTTCTCATCTGAGATGGGGCTGTGGGGAGGAGGGGGAGGTGGTTCCTGAAGGATTGACCAGAAACAAAAAAGGAAAGAAGGCAAGTTCTGTAATGGGGAACAGAGAAGTACTGAAAATAAAGAAAGGTGGTAAGAAGAGAGAAGGACCTGAGACTCCTTAGCAAGAAAGGAGAACAAATAGGAAGGAAGAACACTTTAGACATGAATAAAATGCTGCATGGTATTTGTAACTATGCATAATTAGTTTCTCTGCAACTTACAAGCACTCTGAGAGAATGCTCTGATACAAATCAAACAAAATATAGAAAATTTACCCCAACCTCCCAACCCCTAAAAGGTGGTCTATGTTTGGTTCTTAAGGGGAAAATGCTATGTCTCCTATGCCCCCTCCATTCCTGAAAGCCTTCCTGCTTGGCAAGGTGTTTCCATCACACATGGTACTCCCATTTGACAAGGAAGAAAAGAGGCCATGGGCACTCACCAAGAGTCACCCACAGTCAATCAGAATGAAGCCAAATGGAAATTTCTCATTCCAAATGCTCCCTTAGCCCCTTGTCTTTCTGCCCCTTCCTCCTCTCATCTTCTGCCCCCTCCCCGGGATAAGTTAAAGATTCACTGGAAAAATGATGCATGGCATTGAGAAAATACCATTCAGATCATTTGGCTGAAAACGGAGCCCTAAATAGCCTTTTAAGGAGAGGCGGGGGTTAGAGGAGTGGAGGCTGTCTGTGTACTGTATTAGTGGCTGAACTAGTGCAAGAATAAAATAGTACGTGATTTCCTTTAAAAAAATGCTGAATGAAATTTAGCAGGCTTAGTTAAATATATGAGCTAATTATCTGTTGCAAGTGAATTAAAAATGTGGAAAGTTTCACAAAGCATATTGACTTTTTGAAGAAATAATTTTACTTCTGCTAACTAAATGTCAGCTTAGCTTCACTTGTAGGATTCCATCAGATTCTTTTTAGGTTTCATGATTCTATTTATTTTTCACAAGAAAGGAAAGGTTCCCATCTCACGATTCTGTAATGTAAAACATCCTGCTCTGGGTGGACAAAAAAAGCAAAATTTTGGAAGGGTTAATTCCTTATGGCTTAAACTAGCGTGTTCACTTTGTTGCAACACTGAATGTCATGTGTGTACAAATTGATTTGGGCTGACTGGGCATATGTATAGAGTCAGTATACACTGGATATGCAAGTGATGCGGTTATTATGGAATTTTGTCCACCACAAATATGGTCCCAGTTTCTTATCCATGTGATGAGTTTTGGTCATGATATCAGGCCTACCACAAAAAGGGGGACGGTTATTGTTAACAGCATGTGGCCTTGCACACCTGAAGTTGGTCATAGCTTCCTTATTTTCCATTGCTGGTGGCTGCTGACAATTCTTCCCCAGTGTGGGCAGAACTTCATTTCACTGAAAAAGACTTTGTTTTTCTATAACTTGTAGTGAGTTGGAGGGGTCGAGGCTGTATTTTTAACCCCTGTAAAGGAAATTACCCACCCTTCCGGGTGCCAAGTAGCATCTATATCACTTCAATTATTTTATCAAATGGAAAACCGGGATAGTAAAATGCCCAACAACACACTGCGTCAGAGAGACCCCCGAAATCAAAAGAAAATGTGTTTCTGATGGGTAGAAGACAAGAGGGAAGGCAGTACGTTTTGGAAGACAGGCCTCTGATCACCAAAGGCAGCAGGTAGCGCCTTCAGAACGCCATTTGGAACTAATTTACAGTGTCAGCAATGAGCAAGAATCATCTGCAGGCCTCGCTAGCCTGCTTGGCCAAAGATAAGTGGTACCTGTCAGGCAATACCATGCCTTTGTTTTGGGAACTCAAGAGTAAGGGTGATGAAAATGGGGGAGATTTGAGAATGCAGCCTGTAGGGTACAGGCAAAACAGTCTTCACTTGTTGCCTTGACCCAGATGAGGCTTCCTTCAGAGTCAGAAGATGTAGCAGGTTTCCATGGGGCCTCTGTACATGGAAGGGAAACGGCACCAGGCCCAAGAACTTGGGTCTGAATGATACTGACATGTGCTCTGTCTCTCTCAACACAACATAGTTTTCCCCATTTTTCAATTAATCACCTCTTCCCAGAATCTTTTTTGGGTAAATGAAGGATGCAGAAAGGTATTTTGTAGGGCTGCCGGGAGGTTGGGAGTCAGGCATAGAAATAGTGTTGAAGAAATAATTAATTAGCTGACATGCTCTCAGAAAACTCTGTTTGGGAAAAGTGCAGAAGAATAAGCTGAAAGAAAATAGGAAAAGAGAAAGGAAAGAACAGATGAGGGAATGGAGAGAAGATTTACAAAAGGAAGAAAAAGTAAAATTGCTTTTATTTGTCCTTTCAAAAGCATTTTAAAGAGACCTTTCCTGCAACCTAATCCACAATATTCCTGTTCTGTCAGTGTTATCAAGTTGTTTTTTTTCCCCCAATGAATAAAGAGCAAACTGTTTCTTCAGGAGTAAATTGTATTTACTGCATACACAATTAACCATAGTGCTCGCACATCTTTAATGTTGCTTTCATTCACAGTCAGCTTGTGTGGAGGAACTTGGAATACACAAATGATCAAAACTCAGCAGAATTTACTCTATCATCTATGCCAAAAATTCAATCTGCTGTCCCAACAGCCTTTCAAGATGTCAAAGATGTCGTTGACCCTTCATAAATAATGAACGCTAAAGGTTAAAAACCTAATTATTTATCTGACTTTCTAAGACTTTTTCTTTTATTTTGGGGGGCTTCATATATTTGGCTGCACTCTTCAAGAACAAAAGATGTATCTATTTACGATTGACCTTTCCATGGTTCCTCCAAATTGTCTATATTCTTTGTAAGTGGCCATGTGGCTAGGAAATGGGGTGAGGTTTAGAGGAGTTAGGTAGTGCAGTCTGCTGCTTAATTTTAAGTAATAAACAGTGACATAGCAGTTATGGAGCTATTTGGTGGCACCTCCACTGTGTGATTTCTGGCCCATGCAGAAGATGGTGTTTTTAGCAAAACCATTCTTGACAAAACCTGAGAAATAGAAAAATGATCAGTCAAGGATGGACTATATATGTGCATTCATATTTTTGACTGATTAAATGAAAACAATTAAGGATGGTCTAAGGGTCAAGAGGTTTTCACGTCTGGAAGAAACAGAAATCCAGGGTTGAGATCAAGGAAAAACTTAAATCCGAGCAATTCCCAAAAAACAAAAAAGAAAATATTTAGAGATGACATAATAATTTAGCTACAGTGTCGGATCCTAGATTTCGGCTCAAGTACTTGCAATGATAACGTAGCATTTAGTATGCCCCAGGTGCTATTTAAAATATTTTATGTGTATTAATTACCTAATTCTCACAGTGGCCCTATAAGGGAGGTAATAGAGTTATTCCCATCTTACAGATGAGGCAACTGTGGCTTGGAGAGTTTAAGCAAGTTGGCTTCTATAGCAAGCGAGTGGTGGAGATAGACTTGAACTCAGACAGGCCGATTCCAGAGCCTATGATCTTGGCTGCTTCATGAACCTACTCAGATATAGGAATGTGTTTTTCTGTCTTTATTAAAGGGGATTTTTCCATATCTACAATTACCTTCAGTGCTTATCGCTTCCTGAATTGAGAAGCTGGTTCTGACACATCTACTGCCAAATTTCAAATATTCAACAACAGGAACATGTTATCAAATAAAACATTAAAAGATGATTTTTTAAATCTTCAATGGAACTTCTTATTCCCGGGGTACCAACTCCCAAGTCCTTTGTTATGCTAAGTAGGCTTGTTGTGATTGCAAGCTTGTACATTTCAACCTGCACTCAGAGAGAAAATACAGTCTGTAATTCACACTCAGTACCGGGTTCTTTCTCAGAGCAGTATCACAACTGCAGTGAATTACTTGTTATTTGTTCAATGTGGACCTCCCTTGCTGAGATCATCACTGGATTTCTGGTATACACCAGAAAATGCTCAAGACACAGTAGATGCTTAAGAAATATTTGTTGAGCAAATGAATGAATGAATATGGCCCAACAGCATCTTACTAGTTCATCAAAGCCAATTTTCCCTCTAGAAATTATTATCCCATGGAAATGGGGCAACATATGGAATGTTTACCCTTTACTCTTACTTGGCAATTCATCACGGAATTTTTCTGTTCACCAGCAGATTCACATGCTTGCTTTGTTTAAGAGGGATTTCAGTGTGTTACACAGGGGATTTTTTTCCTAAGGATGTGATTATTCCCGGCTTGATCCTGCTGCTGTGATATGGCCACGGCTGGCACAGAGCTCACGTGGCATGGGATTAGGCTGTCTTCATTGTGTGAAGTGACTTGGACACGTTGCTGTGGTTATTAGAGTGGGGTATTGTGGATCACTTTACAAAGGCAACAGCTGCAGCCATTACTCCAACAGTTATGTCATAATTTGGTGTGTGGAACACCTCTATACGGCGCATGCAACAAAAACATTTATTCTTCTCATCTGTCAATATATTTGTGCCTCTCATCTCTCTCCTTTTTTTTCTCTTTTTGCTTCTTTTCACAAGTGGCAGAATGCATCCCAATTCCCAAACAATTGGCTTCTCTGCAGAAATATTCTTAAGGCAGCTTCTTTCTTATTGCACGTTTTTGAGTGATTGCATATTTTTTTCTTAATAAGAAACAGGCATTTTGAAATGCAGTGACAGTTTCAAAGCACATAATGATATTCAATTAACCAAATATGGGCTACACCTCAGTGGTGTGGGTTAGTACAAACACTCTGTTTGACTCTTGGGAAAACCAAGACTTTCATGGGATTATCTGGTCTAAAACACACTGAATCCTTAAAACAGGCCAGAGGAGGGCACTTTTCATAATGTGCTCATTCCACCTCTGCCCCCAAATGATACAGGATCTGAGATGGTGTGAGATAATCCCCCAATTAGGATCTGGGGGAAACTGGGCTGAAATGGCTTATCTGAAGTCACACAGTTAATCAACACAAGAGCAGGATTAAGCTCAGGGTTCCTGGATCACAGCCATGTGCATATTATACTTCTTTCAAGCCATTAGTCTATGAGCAAACTTGACAATCATTGGTGTGGCCAGGGTTGAAACATCAGGCTTAGGTGCCCAGAGTCAGGCATGACATGAATACATGGTGAAGGCACCACTGGTACACGGCAGCAAGTTTTCTGACAACTTCATTTCTTCCCTGAGAAGTGTGACACTCTAGCCCTCTGCACTGTGTGCCTCCCTGTACTTACAGAGCTAGGAAGTATGGGGCTTTCTTTGAATCTGGACAGTAGGCTTTTCCTAATATGAGCTTCTCCAGCTGTCAGGGTGTGGGTAGCTGCAGGCAGGGCCAGCACCCAGCTAAGCTGAAGGATCTGATGAATACCCAGGGGGAGGAGGAGGTGTGGGCCAGGGAGGTCAGCTGCGGCAGTGAGGAGGTGAAGGAGAAGACAAAGAAAATGATATTTATTGTGTTTCTACCATGTGCTGCCCATGATGAGAGGTTTTCTTATTCTCATTTTATTGATGAGACAATGAGGCTTTGGGAAGATGCATGACATGCTCACTTTCTGGTAAAAGCACAAGGCTTTGAGTTTTAGTTCATTTGATCCCAACACTCTTGACCAGGGGCATCACTGAGGGCTGTACCAGTTGTGCCCTGGTGCAGAGATGCCAGGCAGAGGGAGTAAATGGAAGATGAAATCCCGCTAGGACTCACCACACTATTTATTTGGGGACAAAGGCAGCTTTTTTTAGCAGCAGCCTCTTCGTAACTCTTTCACTTCATCCCGGTATGTCCATGGACCGAGTAGCCAAAGAGTGGGAAATCTACTCTGTAACCAAGAGCTTACAGTCGACAAGGAGACAAAGATTGCCCCAGGTATGAGGATGCTCTGATACTACAGGGAGAGTTTTACTTTGCTGCCACTATTACTGCATGTTGGTTTCCTGTTGGTTGTGGATGGCCCAGGAATGTTGTTGATCGCAGTTGGAGAAGACCCAGGCTGTTCGGATGAATCTTGGTTCTGATGGAAACAAGTCCACACATGCCTGAACTTCCTGGAGAATATAATCGTTCAGTTTTCTTCATCCTTTGCTTTTAGCTCAGAAGTGTTAGGAAGAATCTGGGGCTAAAAGAGTTGGCAGCAAGGCTCGACTCTTCTTCCTACATACTGAGGACTCCAACAAAACTGGTAGAAGCAGCAAAGCAAGGCCATCCGGACTGCTAGTTCTGAGACGACGAGGAGCAGTATAGGATATTTTCAAAAGAAATGGAGGCTTCATCTCAGGGTGATCAGGTCAAATCATTTTTAATAAATGAGAATAATTTGTATCCAAGGTTTAAACTAGACTATAAAGCTAATTTAAGAATACAACAATTCCAGCCAGATTTCGTTAAACCATAGGGCAATTTATCATCTCACGCAAAAGGAAGTTCAGAAGTAGAGAAGGCTTCAGGGTTTATTGATTCCACAGCTCGGAGATATTTTCAGACCTAGGTTCTTTTTGGCTTTCGCTTTGCTGTCAGTGGTATCAGCTTTATCCTAAAGCTGGTTCCCCACATGGTCACATGGTGGCTGCCAGCAGCAACTGGTACAGCATACTTTTGTGTTTATTTCTAGTTGGATAGGGACAGACTGACTTTTTATTTCCAGAAACCCCAAACAAGCTTATTTTTGCATCTCATTGGCTTAAATTGAATTAGTTCAGCTCTGAACCAATCCCTGGCAAGAAGTTTGGCATAAACTAATTTTCTGGGGTAGAACAAATGTTGGGAAGTTTTCCAGGTCTCCTCCAAATCATCACTACAACCTGAAATCTCCACCTAGTCTATCTGTCAAGGTTCAATCGAAAGGAAAAACTGCTGTGAGCGACAAAGAATAAAGGATTTATTATAGTGATTTGATTTTTTTCAATGGAAGGCACTGGTGAAGCCTCTGTGCAGGCTGCTGCCTCTATATCTAATGTTGAGCCTGAAGTCACTATAGTTAACTAGACTAGCATTTGGGAAAGAAAGCTGGTACCCTTTGACACAGGACTCAGAAAATAAAGGAGTAGATCTGGAGGAGCTGTTGGTCTGAATGCCACCTATGCCAACAAGGTGAGCTAGTAAACCAGTGACAGTATGCATGGGCTGCCACAGTGCCTAGGGCTCTGCACCGAACTTCAGAGCATACCCAAACAGCTGAGGCTTCACTCTAACTCCCAAATCTCATGTGAAATGTCTCTCATGGTCAATGCCAATCTGGAACCATACAAGGGAGGACATTCTGGAGAGAACGAGCTCCAGTTTAACTAAGTTGCTAACGCACAACACAACCACAATAAGAACAATCCAGTGCGATGATTCCCAACCAGGGGTGATTTTACCTCCCAGAGAACATTTGGCAATGTCTTGAGACTTTTTTTTTTTTTTTTGGTTGCTACGACTAGGAGACAGCTACTGGCATCTGGTAGGCAGAAGCCGGGGATACTGCTAAACATCCTACAATGTACGGAACAGCCTGTCACAACAAAGAATTATCTGGTCCAAAATGTCAGCAGTGCCAAGGTTGAAAAACCCTGAGCTGGAGTGACTGCCAACTGGAAACAAGCCTTATTCAAACTTTGTCTCCATTTCAAGCTCATAGAGCAGGGAGAAACCACTGCTTAGGTTTATTTAGTAGTGGGAACTAGTAGCATATGTCTACATTTGAGGATATAGCACATGCCCGGGACATACGGCATCTGTACATGTAGCTAATAGAAGACGCTTGCTTAAAATCTATCTATCATCTGTCTATCTATCTATCTATCTATCTATCTATCTATCTATCTATCTATCTAATCTATCTATCTATTGAGAGAGTGTGTGTTTTATATATATATATATAAAAGGTATATTATATATAATATATATATAAAAGGTATATTATAACATACCTTTTATCCCCAAATTTGTTTGCATGTCCATAAAGAATGTAGATAATCCCTTGTGTTTGTTGACCCGCTCTCCCAACCCACATCGTAACTTGTATCCAGGTTGATACCTGTTGTTTCTTGCCTGCTTTTGCCAAGGCAGAGAGGCTCAACCAGCCCTTTACATCCAACCATGCTGATGTATACACAAGATCTATTTGTAGCTAGAAATTATACATTGCACCAGCAGATGGAATCTTGGGCCTCTTGAGACATGGTTTACAGGTACAACGTGGGTGCTTTTCTGGGAGGACTTTTATCATGTTGAAAAAGAAATTGGAATGCCAGTATTGATATTTCCAATTAAATTCTCAGCAAAAGTCTTCCTGGTGATTTAATGGCAACATTTGAGGCAGATGTCACTTGATTGATGAGATGGAAGTTGCTGGAGAAAAATCTAAGCCAAGAAGGGTAGTGTGTCCCTTCAAAGCTTCCATTTTCTATTAGATTGTTGGCACTTCCAGAGAATTCCATGGCATGGATTCTGTGACAGCCCAGGAAGCAGTAGGAAATAGAAAAAATGGGAAGAGACACTGATAGATGGCAAATTGCTTATGGATGTGATGCTGAAACTAACTGATACCTTCATAATGTAGCAGGAAAGTCTCAGCTCAATGATTGCCAATCCTATGTAACTAATAGGAGGAACCATACTTCATGAAATCCATTCCCTATTATTAGAATTTAGGATTTTGCTTTAAAAATTGTAAGTAATCTCCATTCAATATGCTGGTTACACAAAGCTGTGCATTGCTGTGCACTTGAATATTTATTTCTCTAAGATAAATTTCCATAAATGGAGTCACTTGGTAAAAAGGCATCCTACTTTAAGATTGGGACAAACATTTCAGTATGCATATGCTTACTCCTGGAGGAAAGTTGTGTGTGAATTGCCGTCATGGGTTTTGTTGGGTATAAGTATACCTTTGCAGAAGCGAATGTGGTTGCCAGCAGTAAATATTAAACAAAACCTCAGTTCTGCAATCTGGCACTCAATTGTTCATTTCCTCAACAGAGTAGGAGAAAACATGGTTTTGATAGTGTAGCAAACGCATTGAGCTATTGAAGTACCACCACAGACATATTTAATTTCTGTGAAAATAAAAAAGGGTCTGCAGCAATAATTATAGCTATCAAATTGTTTCTTCCGAAAAAGAATGGAAAGGGGATTTAAACCATTAACTATCAGAGTCATAGCTCTTTGGATCCTCAGGAAAGAAGCATGAAATTTGCTCTTGAATTGGGGGTGGGCAGGGAGGAAGAAAGGAAAGGGGAAGTCCTTGTGGTGCCATCATCCCCAACACACAAAGGGTTGGCAGGATCTCAAGCTCCATCCATCTGTCAGCTCTTAGCTCTTGGCCTCAGTCGAGGGCTAAGGGGGCAAAGGTAGGGGCAGTTGCTGAGAGAAGAGAGGCTTACATTTTTGTGCCTTCTACATTGCAAGGACAAAAGCCACGTGGCCTCTAGTTACAAAGCTGGTTGATGTAGTTTCACATGTTCTCTTACATAATCATCCCAACTACCCTAGGAAGTTTGTACTATTATATCCATTTTACAGATGAGGAAATAAGGATCAAAGAGATGAAAGGCTGAAGTGGTTTGCAGTTGCCATATAAGGTATAACAGAGAAGGAAATGGAGTTTGAACCTTGATACTGTAACTGCAAGGGTGTCATTTTCTGTTAACTCACTGCTCTCTCTATTATTTTTTTCTCCTATTCATTAATGACTCCTATGTACCAAGTACTTTCACACAAATATATTTAATTCTCAGAAAAATCCTATGAAGTAGGTGTTACCATTTGCATTAGTTTAGTAGGGCTGCCATTAAAAAGAACCAAAAACTGAGTAGCTTAAATAGCAGAAATTTATTTCTAAACAGAAACCTCACAGTCTGGAGACTCCAAGGTGTACAGGTCCAAGATCAAGGCGTTGGCATGTCGTGCTCCCTCTGCAGGTGCAAGGAAAAGGTCTGTTCCTTCCAGATTTCTCTCCTCCTACCTTCTGGTCCTGCCTTCTGAGAATTGCTTGACCTGTGGCAGTGTAACCCCACACTTCACATGCTGCTCTCCCTGCATGCGTGTCCGTCTCCAAATTTTGCTTTTCTATAAGGACACCAGTCATTTTGCGTTAGGGACCTACCCTACTCCAAAATGATGAGTGTGAGTTAGATGAGTATGACTTCATCCTAACTTAAGTAATTGTATCTACAATGACCTTATTTCCAAATAAGGTCACAATCTGAGGTCCTGGGGGTTAGGACTTCAGCCTATAATTTTTAGGAAGGAAAATAATTCAAGTATCTCAATTTTTCATAAAGCAAAACTGATTGATCTAAGGTTGCTGATCAAATAAATGTCAAGGCCAGGATTTGGAGTCAGCTTTTCTGACCAGGAGTCCACAATATTTTGCTCTTACAGTTTCCCTCCCCCTAAATAAATATGGATGAGATCTGAACCAATCTGACTGAGGCATAAGCAAATATCATGCAAATTGTACATTTGAAATGCAAATAAAATGTGATTACAAAGATTATTTAATCCTAGGCCAGCCTATTTTGTGGACTTAAAAGGACGTCAAAAGTCATCAGAGACCTCGATTTGGAGAATATAGGACTTTTTTTTACTAGGCAGGGGAAAAGATAATTGGAAGCTGGGAAGAGAATAAGCTGGCTCTATAGCCAATTGGAAGAGAATAAGCTGGCTCTTTAGCCAATTGATAGGTGCTGAAGAGGAGAAAATTGAGGAGGGTGCTAAGTGGGGTGCAGAGAATGCACATGTGAGGCCTGAGTATCCCCAGATTCACAATTCCCCTGTGAAATTCATGATGCACCTAGGCTAGGGGGGAAAGAAAAGAGAGACACCAATAGTGTGAGCTGGTTACTAGAGGTGATCCATGCCCTGGTCTGCCTGGGACTGAGAGGTTTCCCAGAATAGGATTTTCCGTGCTAAAACCTACACAGCATCAGGCAAAAAGACATGGTTGTCACCTACTAGGGAGTGAACTTTCGAAGTTTGATTAATTAGTAAGGAGGTGGGGTGTCTCCTGGTTTAAGCCTCACTATAGTGTGTTAATAACTTGCCACAGGGATGCTTCAAACAAGAATGCTGTTAAGATACCACAGCTAATCAGTGCCTAGTTGTCACCCCCTAGAAACCCACCCTGCAGTTGTGTTACATTGCTTTTCCCTAGCTGAGCTGGAGGTGTTAGGAGATGGGGTATCTCTTTAAACAGAAAAATCACAGACAGGCTTTGGGCCTTTTTGTTGGTAACTGCGAAATATATGCAAGACTAAACCCTCCCCATTGAAGGAACTTTCCGTTTCACTCCCTTCTCTCCAGTCTCCACTCAGGTCCCTCGGGTAAACAGGTAATGAGAAGATAATTTTTCAAACGTTTCTGATCAGAAACCTCAATGAAGGCCCTTGGTAAAAATACAGATTCAGACACTAATTTATTCAGAATCTCCAGGGAAGAGCCTGAGGTTTTTATATTTTTTATTTTTTTGAGACAGAGTCCCGCTCTTGTTGAAGCGCAATGGCACGATCTCGGCTCACTGCAACCTCCACCTACCGGGTTCAAGCAATTCTCTGCCTCAGCCTCCCGAGTAGCTGGGATTACAGGCACCTGCCACCATGCCCACTAATTTTTGTATTTTTAGTAGAGACGGGGTTTCACCATCTTGACCAGGTTGGTCTTGAACTCCTGATCTTGTGATCCCTCTGCTCGGCCTCCCAAAGTGCTGGAAGAAGCAGTATTTTTTAAAAGCAAATTCCCCAGGTGATTGTTGGAAGTGCTGAAGTCCTGGACACAGAGGAGAGAGGACAGAAACCCTGTCGGTAGGAGACTATGCATTCTTCCTGGGAGAGCCTCCCCGTCCACGTGTTCATATCAGGATAAGACACAGGAGACAGGAGCCGGAAGATACCCCTTTTCTGCATCACCTCCCCTGCGTCCATTCCAGGGTATATATAATATATATTAATATATTTTATATATATACACACACACACACACACATATACACACATATATACACACACATATATATATATTTTTTTGAGACAGAGTCTCACTCTGTCGCCCAGGCTGGAGTGCAGTGGCGCAATCTCAGCTCACTGCAAGCTCCGCCTCCCGGGCTCACGCCATTCTCCTGCCTTAGCCTCCCAAGTAGCTGGGACTACAGGCACCCGCCACCACGCCCAGCTAAATTTTTTTTTTTTTTTTTTTTTTGTATTTTTAGTAGAGACGGGGTTTCACCTTGTTAGCCAGGATGGTCTCGATCTTCTGACCTCGTGATCCACCTGCCTCAGCCTCCCAAAGTGCTGGGATTACAGGTGTGAGCCACTGCGCCCAGCCTCCAGGGTATATTTTTTGTCTCAAAACAAGCACCAAGGAAAAAGGATAGATAGGAGTTTTGTTTTCTTTTTCGTAATTTGGCTATGAGGGGGATCTTTAACTCTCCATAGATCTGCTAGCAATGTTTTTGGCAACCAAAAAGAGCTTAGGAAGAAAACGGGGTGGTTTGATCTGGGGGTGCTAACAGCGCCTCAGCTCACAAGGCCGGTTAGAGAGGCTGTATCTGTGTTGCGTTCAAGTCTGGGAGGAAGAAAGGGAGGGTTCCAGATTGTTAACCAGCGGCAGCTGGCAGCTTTATTGTTTTTTAATTAAATAACCCCCAGCCACAGGAGCACACACCAATCCCCCACCTCCTCCTCCTCATGAAACCTCATTAAGCAAGAGGACTACAATTAAGCCCGGAATCCACAGTTGACACTCCCACCATCCGTCTATTGCTTCTGCACAGGCTGTGGGCAAGAAAAGCAGCTCTCTCCTCGTTTCATGGGCAGAGGGTGATAACAGGGAGAGGCCATCTTTATTTGTCACTTAATGGGCAACCTGGCCCTTGCTTCAGGGCAACCAGATGCATCTTTGTCCTTAACCACCTCCACGTGGATGGCTGCCCATCAAATAAAGCAAGACATCTGCCTGGAAGGGCCAATTTACCTCAAACAGGTGAGGACTTTGATTCGGAGAGCAAGGGAATTTTCCTGATGTTCGTTTGCCATGCATTTGGGCCCAATATGTCAGAAGTATTTTCACATGATTGGTGGTAGATAGCCGTCAGCATGCTTAACTGATTCTGCCTCCTCATTGCTAGGCTGGTTTCTGTTTTGCCCCTTGCTCTGTTCTGCCTTCCTCACTTGGGCTGTCTTATCCTGTACTTTACCCCTTGCCTGTGTTCTTTCCTTCATCTTCTTGGTCTGCCATTCTCCTATTTCTGAACTCTCTTGCTTTCTTTTTTTTTTTTTTCTTTAGACCTCCCCTGTGGTCATCTTGCTCCCAATTTCTATTTCAATAACTGCAGAGCCTATTAGTATAGGAGTGGTGGCTCCTCTCATTGATATTAGGAAACCAGTTTCTTAAGATAGGAAGAGACTCCTTTAGAAATTCTCCTTTACAGGGTGAGGCATGGGGGAGGAAATGAACACGGAAAGGCAGAGCTGTTTTCTATTGTATAAAGCCAAACTCCTCTCCCCACTCCCAGCTTGGGCAAAGCTCTGGTAATACTATTTCCAGCAAAGCCCCCAAACCCAGTGAAAATGAATTTATCATTTACATCATTTCTCTTTGTAACTCTGACAATTCATATTACCCCAGAACCTGACATCTCCACTTTCCTCCAATTGATAAATAATCTCTTTTTGATTTCTGTAACTGAGAAACATCATAAGCCCACATACAAAGGAAGATTCATTGGTCTTTTATTTCACATGTGAGCTCCTTGAAAAATTGCGTCTGCGTTGCCATTTGGGCATTAATTCCTGACACACCACTTATCATATTTTGATTGTTTCCAAGAGAACATCATATTTTAACTCTTTGGGAATGATTTAACTGATCAAATACACGGCATCTGGTTGTTATGGTAACTAAAGTTCTAAAAATAATATAAAGAAAAGACCACCTTTAATTGAAATCACAAGAAGTTGTTATGGTAACTGGAATTTTTTAAAGTAACTAGGTTAAACTACATTTCATTTTATCTAGCACTGCACAAACAAATTCTGATTAAAATATCAGGTTTAATTTAATCAGTTAATTAATGTCACTAAATGTCATTTATCTTATAACTCTCATTTACATTCACTGCTGAATTATCCAACTTGCTAATTTATAACCATTCTGCCTTAAATTTAACATTCTAGAACCTGGGGCAAAGTGTGTAGTGACAGTGTGAAGCTAGGCTTGGATGTCGACCTAAGTTCTGACT
Organism: Papio anubis; assembly: GCF_008728515.1. Classification (NCBI taxonomy): domain Eukaryota; kingdom Metazoa; phylum Chordata; class Mammalia; order Primates; family Cercopithecidae; genus Papio; species Papio anubis. The sequence continues at coordinate 88,247,370 of NC_044985.1, read as the reverse complement.
CTGCCTTTTGTCAGCCTTCTGAACCTCTATTTATTTATCTGTAAAGTAGGAATGATATAACCAGCTCTACTTTTGCCACATAGTTGTATGGATCAAATAAAATTATGTACCTAAACATGTTTTGGTATCCTAAAACCTACTGTAAAGTAACACATTATTGTTATACCACTGTAGAGGCAGAAAAATTCCACCTCCATTCTCTTAGGTTCCCAGCTGGGTTTAAGAGGTAAATTGACATAACATAGATTAATAGAAGAAAAGCATAATACAAATTATACATGCATGGGAGTCCACAGAAGGAAATGAAGACCTGAAGAAGTAGAGTCAGTTACTTATACAGTGATTGGGGCAAAGAAGCAGCTAAACTATGCAAGAAAGCATAAAAGATAAGCGTTATTCTAACAAGGTCTGTACAGTATTCTCTTGATTTTGATTTCTCATCCTGGGGAAAATGTTATATCTTTCTAGTATGGGGAGGGCATTTTTCACACAAGAATTTCATCTTACATATGAAGGTCAAAGTGACCTTTTTGTACCTGCGTTTTTCAAGTGCCTTTAACTTAAATAGTCAACATGCCAGAATAACACAATTTAACCCCTTCGCCACATTCTTTTGTCTACACATTTCTTGTATGTTGAATTTCAAAAAGAAGCCATATGAAAATAAACTACAAATGTTTATGCTTACAACACTGACCACAGAATTGTGAATCTAGTGACTAAATTCATCAAGAAATTAAAATCTAAGAAATGAAATTATTCTTATACATTAAAACTCTTTAGAAAAATTGGAGGTGTCTTGAAGATAAGAATGGTAGTCAACCCTTCTTTGATAAACTCCCTTTAGTATCTTGTACATGGAAGGTCCTTGAATGTGTCTTTAATGAATTTACATTAACATACAATGTTTTAGTAGTGTGTTGCACATGCATGAGGACCTGTGCTGAGATAATAAACTCTTACAACATTCAAAATATTCCTGTCTTGAAAAGGGATGCTGACATGTAAATAAATAACTCTCAATCAAACTTCACATTTTTCGTGATAGAAGAAGGCATCAGCCCTACAGGAAGGTGGTGGTGTGGGTGGATTTAAGAAAGAGCTGATGAGAAGGTAAACCCTGAAGAGTGTGCACCAGGATTGGGAGGGTTTGGGAATAACAAGTATAGAGTGCACCCTTGACATAAGTAACTCCATCTTAGAAAAAGACTCCATCTTACATTTCATAGGGCACTTTACCAACAGGGATAAGATGTTTTGCCTGATTTATAAAGACTGCATTCAACCAGATAAGGATATAAGCAAGCACACCTTTCCACTATCAGTTCTCACCAGAGGACTCTGTGGCCATAAACAGAGCAGGACTTCAGGAGTTCAATATGGCTGTCTTAACTGACACCATCTTCCTGTCACTCGTGGTGAACCCAGCATCTCCTGCTGAAGACTCTGTTCACATCAAAGACTCTTCCTTGCAAGACTGAAGGACCTCTTGGCTCAAACCAGGAGATGCTTTTTGTTTTTGTCACTCCTCCTGGACTAGTTTGTTAACCCCTTTTTCCTATCCCCTTTCTCTTGATGTTAAATGTTACTTTTTTTGTTGTGGGATGTTTAATCTATAGCATTTATATATTGATTAAGTATACTATTATGTAGGGTTTGCAATATTGACTGCATTGCGGAGTGACTTGAGCCTGTGTGTCCAAGGCTCTGACCACTGAGTGAACGGAAAGTACTAAGGAGAACTGCCTCCTTGGGAACCATGTAGTCCATGGCTTTTGTGATTAAATAGCATCAGTGGAAGTCTGCCACTGTGGAAAGACACAGACACAAATGTGTGTGGACCTCGTTATCTCTGACCTTGCACCACTCATGAGACTGAAATTCCATGAAATTCCATTCAGTGGGAGCAGCGTGCATACAGGCTCACAGAAAGCTATCTTTGGTGATATCCATGAGAGACAGCCCTGGGCCACTTTGCCAACTAGCACTAGAAAAACTGGAGTTTAGCATTATGGACCTAAAAAAAAAAAGCATTGGTTCCAAGAGGAAAACTGCAAAATTGAATTTAACAAATGTTTAAACATCTACAAAATGTAACATTGGGCCAACTTCATTAATTGTCATGTTTACTACTCCTAAATATTTCATTACACTTAAAACAATTTGAAGGTTAAATTTTTCTCACTTTGCAAGAATTTCCAACTATGCAAAGTAATTGCCAAGAAATCATAGCCAATCTCAAATTAAATTAGTGATCTGTAGCCAAATTATTTCAAAAGCAAAATCACACTTTTTCTATCCAAAAAGTAGATGCACATTAATACATTTGCTCTGGTGTAGGGTGGAACCTCCAGAAGTAAGACTTCCAAGAGCCTATATAAGTTTTAAAAGTACAGGAAAGTGTGTGTGTGTGTGTGTGTGTGTGTGTGTGTGTGTGTTAAAAAGTAAGCCTGGGACTTGAGAGGAAATGACATAGCAAAACAATGATCAAGACATGGGTATGTACATCAGAACAATGACAGTGCAAGTTGAATGAGAAGAAACAAAGCTGTATCATAGAAAGATTGGTGAACTGAGAGGAAGACCTGAGTTCTATTCCTGGCTCCGTTTTCAAATGAGTGGCTGAATAAATTGCTTGACTTCCCTGAAGCTCAGTTTCACATACTTCAGTGCGGTAGGCAGCTATAATCAGCGCCAGCATTTCTCAAATGATCTTGCAATTTCCTCACTCTCTGGAAGCTGGAAGCAAAGCTGAGATTAGGTGGTAGCTTTCTCTGGTTTGCTTTCCTCCAACCTTTCCAATAGCTTTATAACTACCCAATCTCTTGCATTAAGCCCCTTTCTACTTGAAATGCCTGGCTCTGATTTCTGTTTGTCTGACCTAGCCCTCATTGATACACTATTATTGCTTTTATAGTTCTCATTATTCCAAGAATTATTCCCCATTGGTTTTAGGAACAAGATTTTGTCTTATACACCAAATATCCCTTAAACCAAGTATGGTGACTTGTGAAGAGATGGCAATACACCTTTGTGCTACTTCCTCCTTCTTTGTCTAGGGCAGAATTCAATTGAAAATCAATCTGGCTGAGCCAGAAAGGCGTTTTCATTCTCAGTACAGGGTTCCAATCAGCTACTATCAGTCACTAGGAGATGACATTAAATATGAAATCTATTTGTCATTCCTGACCCAGCAGAAGAAAAAGTTTGTTGAAAGAATGTATTAATGCATTAATGTAAAACAACCATTAACTTAGCTCTTTGCTCTTTTAAACACAGAACACTCATCTCTTAGCTTACTGCTGATAGCTGTGGTTGCTGTTTAGAAGTAAGAAAAAGTAAAAAATAAAGGCATAGAGAATTATGCAGAAAGTTACTTATTTTTCCTCAAATACAGGAAAGTAGAGAAGAATTGATGAGATGAGCAATATGAAAGTAAGTAGAGTGGTATTTATAATAATGGTGTGATTTTATAATATCTTACAAAACGTATCTCCAGTCCAATCTACATTTACATCCCTCCGTTAGTTCATGTCCCAAATATATAAATGCACTACACAACGAAGAAAAGATTTTCCTTTTCCTTTTCTTAAAAACTAGAAACAGGATGTCGATAGGTGATACTTCAGTTAATGGCTTATAAATGAGGCCTATTAATGCAATGGCTTTTAAAATTTTTGTTTTTAATCATAGAATCTTTAAATCAGAAAAGTTCTCAAGGCGTCTGAGGCTCTAGCCCTCTGCCTTAACCTAAACGTACTCAGACTAATGATCATCATTTCTTCCCCTCAGTGACTTGCTTCAAAGTAGTTAATTTCACTTTTATCTTTTAAAAACCCCCAACTTTGGTCACTGTTTTTCAGTAATTAACAAGTACGTTTTTAACTGGCTTAGTCATGTTCCCTCTCTCAATTGGATTTTTCTTTTCACTGGTTTTTAAAGGATAGCTACCCAATCTTGAGTTGAACTTTCCTTGTCAAGCCATCATTTCACCTACACCATTTTTATAGTTAGGCCTCAAGTATCTGGACAAAGATAGTTTATTTTTATGCCATTTATTTATTTATTTATTTATTTTTTTAAATTTATTTATTATTATTATACTTTAAGTTGTAGGGTACATGTGCATAACGTGCAGGTTTGTTACATATGTATACTTGTGCCATGTTGTTGTGCTGCACCCATCAACTCGTCATTTACATCAGGTATAACTCCCAATGCAATCCCTCCCCCCTCCCCCCTCCCCATGCTAGGCCCTGGTGTGTGATGTTCCCCTTCCTGAGTTCAAGTGTTCTCATTGTTCAGTTCCCACCTATGAGTGAGAACATGCGGTGTTTGGTTTTCTGTTCTTGTGATAGTTTGCTAAGAATGATGGTTTCCAGCTGCATCCATGTCCCTACAAAGGACACAAACTCATCCTTTTTTATGGCTGCATAGTATTCCATGGTGTATATGTGCCACATTTTCTTAATCCAATCTGTCACTGATGGACATTTGGGTTGATTCCAAGTCTTTGCTATTGTGAATAGTGCCGCAATAAACATACGTGTGCATGTGTCTTTATAGCAGCATAATTTATAATCCTTTGGGTATATCCCCAGTAATGGGATGGCTGGGTCATATGGTACATCTAGTTCTAGATCCTTGAGGAATCGCCATAATGGTTGAACTAGTTTACAATCCCACCAACAGTGTAAAAGTGTTCCTATTTCTCCACATCCTCTCCAGCACCTGTTGTTTCCAGACTTTTTAATGATCGCCATTCTAACTGGTGTGAGATGGTATCTCATTGTGGTTTTGATTTGCATTTCTCTGATGGCCAGTGATGATGAGCATTTTTTCATGTGTCTGTTGGCTGTATGAATGTCTTCTTTTGCGAAATGTCTGTTCATATCCTTTGCCCACTTTTTGATGGGGTTGTTTGTTTTTTTCTTGTAAATTTGTTTGAGTTCTTTGTAGGTTCTGGTTATTTATAGATTCAATGCCATCCCCATCAAGCTACCAATGAGTTTCTTCACAGAATTGGAAAAAACTGCTTTAAAGTTCATATGGAACCAAAAAAGAGCCCGCATCTCCAAGGCAATCCTAAGTCAAAAGAACAAAGCTGGAGGCATCACGCTACCTGACTTCAAACTATACTACAAGGCTACAGTAACCAAAACAGCATGGTACTGGTACCAAAACAGAGATATAGACCAATGGAACAGAACAGAGTCCTCAGAAATAATACCACACATCTACAGCCATCTGATCTTTGACAAACCTGAGAGAAGCAAGAAATGGGGAAAGGATTCCCTATTTAATAAATGGTGCTGGGAAAATTGGCTAGCCATAAGTAGAAAGCTGAAACTGGATCCTTTCCTTACTCCTTATACGAAAATTAATTCAAGATGGATTAGGGACTTAAATGTTAGACCTAATACCATAAAAATCCTAGAGGAAAACCTAGGTAGTACCATTCAGGACATAGGCATGGGCAAAGACTTCATGTCTAAAACACCAAAAGCAACAGCAGCAAAAGCCAAAATTGACAAATGGGATCTAATGAAACTAAAGAGCTTTTTATGCCATTTAAAAAATTACTTCTGTTAAAAAAATGTTCAAATCTCTGATGCTGTGTATTCCAGGTGACAGTAACATCACAGGCTTATGTATTAATATTACCTACTTGTACATGAATACTCGTAGAATGACTATGTTGTTAAAAGTCACTATTAGGTGATTTTCATTTTTGGCCATTATTGTAATTACTGGTATTAGAATTTCCCTCCCAATGAAAATAACTAGAAAGCAAGACACTTTTCCAGCCATTTTTAGACAATAGGCAATACAGTACTATGATCCATAGTAGAAGGCCAAAAACAAGTGGAGCCCTAGACTCACAGTGACTTTTTTTTTTTTTTTTTTTTTGTTAGATGGAGTCACTCTGTCGCCCAGGCTGTAGTGCATGACACGATCTTGGCTCACTAAAACCTCCACCTCCCGGATGCAAGCAATTCTCCTGCCTCAGCCTCCCCAGTAGCTGGGATTACAGGTGCATGCCACCATGCCCAGTTAATTTTGTAATGTTTAGTAGAAATGGGGTTTCACCACACTGGCTAGGCTGGTCTCCAACTCCTGGCCTCAGGTGATCAGCCTGCCATGGCCTCCCAAAGTGCTGGGATTACAGGGGTGAGCCACTGCACCTCACACTGGCTTTCTATCTGAGGGCATTTCCTGGCATTAAAAAGGTATCTCTAGTCCAACTACATTTATATTTCTCCATTAGTACATGTCCCAAACATATAAATGTACTACACAATGGGTAGTGCATTTATATTTTTTGAATGGCAGAAGAATTTAAATGTTAAATGCTATAATAAAAATTAAGTATCTTTGCCTAGATATTTAAGGCCTAACTCTAAAAATGTTTGTTGAAAAAAATTAATTAATGCATGAATGTAAAACAATCATCAATTTAACTCTTTGCTCTTTTAAACACAGAACACTCGTCCCTTAGCTTTCTGCTTTCCTTTCCCAGGGAAGGAAAACCCAAGCGGAATACAGTGGTCTTACTAAATTTAAAAGATGGAGTTTGGAATTTGAGCAGGATGAGGTAGCTGGGATTTGTCTTATAAGAAAAAGTACTGGAGAAGAGAAAGATATGAAGAGAAACAACTCCAATAATGAATTCCAACTCCACTATTGTCTTATTCTCTAAGCCTCTTTGTTCTATATTTTCAGTGATTGTTCTAAGACCTACAATATGTATCCTTGACTTATTCTTGATATAGGGCAAAGCAGTATATAAAAAGCATAATATATAATGACCAAAAAGGGTTGTTCTCAGGAAGCAAGGTTGTTGTAACGTTTGAAAATCTATTAATGCAATTCTCCATTAACATAATAAGGGGGGGAACACATAAGAATCTCTCAACAGAAGCAGAAAAAAACCCATTTTGACAAAATTTAATACCTCTTCTTGATAAAATCTCTCAGCAAGTTGGGAATAGAGAGAACTTTTTCAGTACGGCAAAGGGCATCTATTTAAAAAATAAAGGAGCAAATATCACTCCTAGTGATAAAAAATGTTTTTCCCTTATATGAAGAGGAAGGCAGGATTGTCTATCACCACTTATATTTAAGGTTGTACTGCAAGAGCTAGCCAATACAATAAGAGGAGAAAACTAAGTAAAAGCCATACAGAATTGAAAAGCAGTCTGATACATACAGATTTGAAAAAGATGTTTTGATTTGCAGACCATGTATGTAGAAAATTCTAAAGTAGGTTAAAAAAGAAACTGGAACTAATAAGTCAAATTTATCAAGGTCACAGTATACAATATTAAAAATCAAACATATTTCTATATACTATCAATAAACAACTGAAAAAATAATTTAAAATGTACCATTAGACATATCAAAGGACATGAAATATTTAGACATAAATTTAACAAGTTATATGTAAAATCTGTACACTGAAAACCAAACACTGCTAAGAGAAATTAAAGAAGACATAAACAGATGAGGAAGTATATCAAAGATCAAATAAGAATTTTCCTCTAAATTGATCTTTACATCTAATGCAACCCCTATAAAAACCCCAGCTGGGTTTTATGTAGAATTGACAAGCTAATTCTAAAATTTAAAAGATCTAGAATACCCAAGACAATTTTGCAAAAGAAGAGCACATTTGGATGACTTATACGCTCTGATTTCAAGGCTTATTATAAACCTAAAGTAATCAAGACATGGTAATATTTTTGTGAGAATTAACATATAAATCATTAAAACAGAATGAAGAGTACAGATGCAGACCCACACATGATTTCCAACAAACATGCCCAAGTAATTCAATGAAAAAAGTTGTCATTTTAACCAATGATTGAATATTGGAAACAGGATGTTGATAAAGGAAACAAATTTTGACCTCTTCCTTGCTTGTACTTTGACCCTTTAGAGTTAATCTAAATGGATCATGTTTTTAAGAATAAAAGCTAAAAATTATACCCTTAGAAAAAATATAGGCAAAAGATTTGTGACCTTAGAATCAGCAAAGATTCCTTAGACACAAAAAGCACTAATTATAAAAGAAAAATATTAATAAATTGGTCTTAATATTAACATTTTTTCTCTTTATAATAAAGCATTCTCAAAATAGAAGGATAAGCCACAGACTGATTGCTGATAGTCATAATACATATATCTAACAAAGGATTTGTAACCAGAATATATAAAGAACACATACAATTCAATCATTAGAAGACAATGCAATAAAAACTGGGCAAAAGATTTGAACCTATATTATATAAAAGAAGACATGTGAATGGAAAATAAGCACATGAAAAAAATCTATTTCATTAGTCATCGGAGAAATGTAAATTAAAAGTATAATATGATGCTACTACACACTCATTAAAGCAACTAAAATGGAAAAGACTGACATACTAAGTGTTAACAAGAATGTTGATATGGTTTGGCTGTATCCCCATCCAAATCTCATCTTAAATTATAACTGCCATAATCCCCATGTGTCGTGGGAGGGACCTGGTGGGAGGTGATTGAATCATGGGGGCAGGTTTTTCCCATGCTGTTCTTGTAATAGTGAAGAAGTCTCACAAGATCTGATGGTTTTATAAAGAGCAATTCCCCTGCACACGCTATCTTTCCTGCCACCATTTAAGACGAGCTTTTGCTCCTCCTTCACCATCCACCATGATTGTGAGGTCTTCCCAGCCATGTGGAACTGTGAGTCAATTAAACTTCTTTCCTTTATAAATTACCCAGTCTCAGGTATGTCTTTATTAGCAGCATGAGAATGAACTAATACAGATGTGGAGCAACTGAACTCATAAAATCCTGGTGAGAATGTAGAATGATGTGCAGTCACTTTGGAAAACATCTTGGCAGTTTCTATATATTTACCATACAACCCAGAAATTCAGCTTCTAAGATTGGACCTGAGAAAATTTTTTTAAAATATCCATACAAAGACTTGTAAACATGTGTTCATAGCAGCTTTAAAAAAATAATTTTCAAAAAAATTATGAGTGTGAGACATAAATCTTGGAGAGTGATGGAAATGCTTTGTCTTGATTGTATTGGGTTACTAAATGTGCATATTTATTTGTTAAAATGCATCAAAAAGTACATCTAACATGGGTTATATGTATGTACATTTTGTTGTATGTAAATTAGATCTCACTAAAGTTGAAATATCTAAAAAATAAAATATCCTTATCCTGTTACTCTCTCAAACTCACTCCTTTTCTGTTTTGATTTGTATATGAAGTCAATTATTTTGTATATAGCTAATATATCTGTGCTATGAAAAATCTTATATACATTATATATACATTATACATAGGCATACATTAATAGGGACATACCTTTCTGGGAGAACTTTAAATCATTATTTACATTACTGCTGTATTTTCTTGTATTTTTCTGAAAGGAAAATTCTGTATTGATCTTACCATATACCATTGAATACCCTTTACCAAAATTAATAAGGATAATTTAGGAGATGTCTGACCACTCAGTGAGCAAAGTCTTCTCCTTTCCTTAAAGGCATGAGTCCTCAGCAGCCATTTTTTAAATCACACGACACCACCCTCCTGACCATCACTAATCAGTTCTGACTTAGAATTGTTTCAATTTGTCACGGCCAAAAGGACAGGATAACAGAATAGAACCACGACCACTAAGGAATCCTACCCCTATAAGTTGGGGAATTCCCTTAAAGGAGATATATGACTTCTTTGACTTTTGATATATGACTTATCTAGAATTGTATGTGTATCTGGGAAGAAACACCCACATTTTCTGCTGTTTTACCCTTTGATTGCTCAGGGCACACATAATTTTGTCAACACACATAACTCTAAAGAAACTCCTCTAGGCAGTCATAAACACTTTCCAACAAGAAGTAACCCAAAGACACACCAAGAGCAATATGTAGGTGCAGGAAGTCAATGGACCACTCCCTTCAAACCATGATCTCCCTCAGATGTGCATTTCTTCTGTACTTTTGTTGTGATTCCTTCTTCACTCTTTTCTTCAACCAGTGAATGAATCAAATAATTTTACCGTCATACTTGATATATAGTAGTATGAAGAAAAGGAAGAAAAAAGATACAAAGAACAGTGAAAGGCCGGGCGCGGTGGCTCAAGCCTGTAATCCCAGCACTTTGGGAGGCCGAGACGGGCGGATCACGAGGTCAGGAGATCGAGACCATCCTGGCTAACACGGTGAAACCCCGTCTCTACTAAAAAATACAAAAAAAACCTAGCCGGGTGAGGTGGCGGGCGCCTGTAGTCCCAGCTACTCGGGAGGCTGAGGCAGGAGAATGGCTTAAACCCGGGAGGCGGAGCTTGCAGTGAGCTGAGATCCGGCCACAGCACTCCAGCCTGGGTGACAGAGCGAGACAACAGTGATAGTTCCTAATCCAAAGGGAAAAGAGAAAAGGGAAAATGATGGATGAAATTATTAAGTCTTTGAACACTCTAGCAGCAAGGGCACAGAAATGGAAGCTATAGTTCTTAATGCTATTGGTGCAACTTATGATCTTCCTTCTTCATTATCTACTCCATCATCGTCTCACCTTTACTCAAAACCTTATCTTGCCTAGTTTCTTTGCTTGGTGTAGTTCTGAGTTCTAAGAGAGCCTATTTGTAGGTTATACCAGTTTTCCACTAACCTTTACCCTTGGCCATAATGATATAAGACACCCCTAAAATTCCTTGAATTCTATCCACATTGTACAATAGAAATTATTTCTTGAGAGTCAGCACCAACAATTTTAACTAACAGTGTATATCCCCCAGTCAAAGTAGGTTTTTAATTACCAAAGTACTATTGTGTTCACTGTAGAAAAAAATCCAGTATAGAAATGCATAAAAATAAATCCTTACAGATGTAAATAAAAAGCAAATAAAAGAATGCAGCAAAATTTATTTTCTTATCCCTTCCCTTTCTTCCTCTCAGAAGTAGCCATTATTAACAGTTTAATGTGATTTCTTGAAGATTCTTTTTAACACATATACATGTATATATTTTGTGCCCCTCAATGTATGATGCCATGTCGAAGGCTCAGGGTTGGTTGCTATTGCTGCCTTTGGTATATGTTTACAAGTACTAAAATGGCCAAAGAGTAAACAGTGGGAAGTAAATATGCACAAGTAAAACACTTGGTTAATTTGGTTAATCAACTCTATCATAAATAGCCTGGCCTTGGCCACTCAGCATGCTGTAAGCTCCCAGCAGGGAAGAAGGAGTGAGCTAGCAATAGGGGAAATTAACTGATCATCACATCCCATTGAGCCTGATTGATGCTGTTGTCTACATCTGAGGGATCTGATTGGAGGGAATGGGGTGAGGAGGAGTTGCAGGTGCTTTAGGACAGCAGCAGTTTTGGTTTTAGTTTATGGAGATTCAGCAAGGAGGATGCTAGGAATGTCAAAAACATTAAACAGATGTGGGGGAAGGGTTTCAGTCTATTTGGCCCAGATTCAGAGTCTGGCACTTGGCACTGGCTCTCAGTTGGTTCATTCTTATCGGTGGCTAGGTGACCCTGGAGATAGCAGGTACAAAGTAACATCAGTGTAATGCAATCTATAGATTTTTCACTACAGAGATTTAGATTTCAGTTCTTATTAAAGATTGTAAAATAGGTTTCTGAATAGATCTAGATTCATGGGAAAGTTTTGAATATGAGAGTTCCCATATATCTCTCACCCACTCACCCCTATGAGCATCTTACATTAGTATGGTATATTTGTGATGATTAATATTGATATGTTATTAACTTGAGCCCATAGTTTATTTATTCAGATTTCTTCCATTTTTACCTAATGTTCTTTTATGGTTCCAGGACCCCAAGCAAGGTACTACATTAAAGTTTGTCATCTTATCTCCCTAGGCTCCTGGTGACTATGACAGTTTCTCAGACTTCCCTTATTTTTGTTGACCTTGACAATTTTAAGGAGTACTGATGAGCTATTTTATAAATGTCCCTCACATAGAATTATCTGATGTTTTTGTCATGATCACATTGGGGTTTGGGTTTTAGGGAGGAAGACCACAGAGATAAGGTGCCATTCTCATCGCATCATATCAAGGACACATTCTATCAGCATAACTTATCACTGCTGATGTTAACCTTGACCTTACTAAGACTGCGTTTGTCAGGTTCTTTCACTGTAAAGTTCCTCTCTTCCCCTCCCCGTCCATAATGTACACTTTGTGGGAAAGTCACTATGCACAATCCACCCTTAAGAAATGGGATTTATACTCACCTACTTGAAGGCAGAATATGTGCAGAAATTATTTGGAATGCTGTTTGGGAGATTTGTCTCTTTTCTTGTTGATTATAAACAATGCTACTTTATTTATTTTGTTCCTCTGAAATTGTTCTGGCTGTGGCCACTGAAAGTTCTTTCAATTAGCCCTTCTGTTTCTCTGACATACCACTGTTATTGTGGCGTTTTTTTTTTTTCCCCACTTCTTTAATTTCTGTCACTACAAGATACTCCAGACCCATCTTGTATATTTCTTTCCTCAGGCTTGCAATAGTCAGTTCTCCCAGGAGACCTGGTTCCTTTTATTGAAGAATGGAATTATAAACTAAATCTGGGTGAGGTATGCTTGTTGCTACTGGGGTGTCTTTCTTTCTACTCCCTCTCAACTAACAGAGGAAGGAAATAGATGTGTGCATACTAGCTCATATATAGACAAATATCTATAAATGTTTCTCTCTTTGTCTCTCATGTCAGCATGAGTTCATACTGATGTCTCCAACTCTTATCCATTTCCACATGGCTCATTCTAGCCTTCTGCCCTTGCTCATCTGGAAACCTCCACACTTCTATGTGGAACAACTTCATCAATTAGAGTATAGTGGTTTTGCGCACTTTCATTTGACCTTACAGACCCCACTCATTTCCAGAGTTACTTGGGTCAGTATCTTTCCCCTACCCTCTTCCATGATGTTTGACACATTGGTAATGCTGTTATATGCTTTTGAGATGCAGCTATTTTGTCATTCCATCCTAGGATGCCTCATCTGCCTAATGATTTGTGTTGTTGTTGTTAAATCCACATACATTAAGGTTCACTCTTTTTGTGATAAAGTTCTATGGGTATTGACAAATGCATCATGCAATGGAACCACCCTTACAGTATTGTCACCGGCAGCGAGTCTGTATGGGTCTGCAGCGACCTCAATTCTTGCCTCCTCAGAAAAAAGAATTCAACTGAGGGGACACAAGGCAGAGAGAGAGACCAAGGCAAGCTTTAGAGCAGGAGTGAACATTTATTAAAAAGCTTTCGAACAGAAATGAAAGGAAGTAAAGTACACTTGGAAGAGGGCCAAGCAGGTGACTTGCAAGATGGAGTGCCCTGTTTAACCTTTGACTTGGGGTTTGATCCGTTGGCATGCCTCTGGGGTCTTGCATCTCTTCTTCCCTGGTTCTTCCCTTGGGGTGGGCTGTCCACATGCACAGTGGTCTGCTAGCATTTGGGAGGGGAGGCTGTGCAGTGTGTTTACTGGACTTGTACACGTGCTCAATTGAGGCATTCTTCCCTTACCAGCTGAATCTTCCTAGAAGGTCATATACCAGTTAAACTCTGCCAGTCTGCCTCTTAATGTGCATGCTTGAGCCCACTCACCCAGCTCCTGAGATCTTATTAAGAAACTGCTGATCACCAGTTTCAGGTTTCCTCTATTGGGAGACTGCCTTGCCCTGGCGCCAGCTATGACCAATTATTATTTTAGAGAGACAGTTAATAACCACCTGACCATCAGCTGACAGTCACCTGACACTCCTGGTTGGGGGTAGGAGGAGGAGCCCTCTCTCATCCTGCTTATGCCTGACTAGCTACCTACTATAACAGTATCATTCAGAATAGTTTTACCATCCTAAAAAATTCTCCTGTGCTTTACCTATCCAGCCCTTCCCCACTGGCTCCCTGCAACACTGGCAACCACTGATCTGCTTACCATATCTATAGTTTTACCTTTTCCAAAATGTCATGTAAATTGAATCATGTAATACATAGCCTTTTTCAGGTTGGCTTCTTTCATTTAGAACTTGCATTTAAAATTCATCCATATTTTGCATGACTTGCTAGCTCATTCCTTTTCATTACTCAATAATATTTAGTTGTATGGGTGTTCCATAGTTTGTTTATCAACTGACCTATTGAAGGACATCATGGTTATTCTAGTTTTTGGCAATTATGAATAAAGCTCTCATAAACATTTGCATGCAGGTTTTTATGTGGACATATGTTTTCAAATCAGTTAGTAAATATCTAGGAGCGCAATTGCTGTTTGGTATGGTAATACTCTGTTCAGCTTTGTAAGAAACAGCCAAACTGTCTTCCCAAAGTGGCTGTAAATTTTGCATTTCCACCAGCAATGGATGAGAGTTCTTGTTGCTCTGCATCCTCACCAGCAGTTGGAACTGTTAGTTTTTTTGGATTTTAGTCATTTAGCAATAGGTATGCACTGGTGTTGCTTTCTTGTTTTAATTTGCATTTCCCTAATGATAAATGATGTCGAGCATCTTTTTCATATGCTTATTGGCCATCTGTATACTTCTGTAGTGAAGTATCTGTTTCAGATCTTTTGCCCATTTGTTAAGTAGGTTGTTTGCTGTCTTAATGTTGAGTTTTAAGAGGTTTTCATGTATTTTAGATACAAGTCCTTTATCAGACATATGTTTTACAAAATATTTTTCTCCCAGTCTGTAGCTTTTTTTTGTTTCATTCTGTTCACATTGATTTCACAGAGCAGAATTTTAAATTTTTCAAAAAATCCAAAATGAAGAAGAAAGGAGAAGACTATCACTGTAGCTCTAGGGGTAGAATTGGAATCCAAGACTTTTTCTTCGGAAGAAGGAACATAAGAGGCATGGGTAGATTTTATTATACACTGAAGTCACCATCGCCCTCAGCGTCAACCTAAACTTTCCTCTTGAAATGACATTCTTCTCATAGTCACCTCTGTTGTAGAGCATTTGTGATATGTACTATTCTCATCATTGTTAATTTGTTTTTTCTTTAATTGTAGTGTTAATTTTCTCCTTGATTCAACAAATGAGAACAGGAACTATATACTTTTGCCTTTTTCTAATTGTATTGATGCATGATCTTTTTATTTTTTAGTAGGTGTTATATTAGTATTGAAAATGAAGGTATATTTTATAATTATGCGTATCAACTGATTTATATTTTTATTAGCCTGTCAAAAAGAGAAAGAGGTATGTTAAAATGTCCCATTGATATTGCACTTCTGTCCATTTCTAATTTATAGCAGATTTCACTTTTTGTATTTTGATATAATGCTATCTGATGAATAAAATTTCATGACAGTTTTATATTCATTGTAAAATATCCTTTCTGACAGGACATCTTTACCTCATTTAATATTTCTACTTTAATTTCTATTATATTTGTTGTTAGTATTGGAATTCTTTCATATTGTATTTGCCTGGTATGTTTGCCACATTTTAATTTTTTAATGTAATTTTTAATGTATTTTTTATTTAGTAATTTTGTGGGTCTTTGGAAAATGTCACATAGATGGATTTCCCTTCTCTTATACAATCTAAAGATATTCTCTTTTAAAGAAGGGGATTCTCCCAATTGCATTTATAGACTTCATGAACATATTTGATCATATTTCACCACCGTTTAAAAAATTTCTCCTTATGTTTCCTTCTCCTTCCTTCCTTCCTTCCTTCCTTTTTAATGCCTTTTATATGACTATATGATTTTTACTTTTACTTTCTCCAATATTTTTGAAGGAATCTATCATTATTTTAATTTTTTTTTTTTTTTTTTTTTTTTTTTTTTTTTTTTTTTTTTTTTTTGAGACGGAGTCTCGCTGTGTAGCCCAGGCTGGAGTGCAGTGGCACAATCTCGGCTCACTGCAACCTTCGCCTCCCAGGTTCACGCCATTCTTCTGCCTCAGCCTCCCAAGTAGCTGGGACTACAGGTGCCCACCACCACGCCTGGCTAATTTTTTGTATTTTTAGTAGAGACGGGGTTTCACCGTGTTAGCCAGGATGGTCTCGATCTTCTGACCTCGTGATCCGCCCGCCTCGGCCTCCCAAAGTGCTGGGATTACAAGCGTGAGCCACCGCACCCAGCCTATTTTAAATCTATTAATTGTTACTTTAATTTAGAAATCTACTTCAACCCAGGGATGGCCAGTGTGTGATGTCATTCTCTCCTTTTCCAGTGAAGACAGTATAAATGAATCAGAGCAGTTTCCCATTGAGCCTGATATGACCCCAGCAAAGCCCTAAGGCAGTCATTGCCAGTTAAGAAGGGCTGAAACACAAGCTGAAATCTACTTGCCATTCTTACTTTTTTCTATTTATTGAGTTAAGCCGGTTGATCCCAAATGTTGCTGCACATTGGAAGTGGCAGAGAAGCTTTCCGGCACCCCATACCGATTAAATGAAACCATGGGAGGGTGAAAGCCAGGCATCAGTGGTTCATAAAGATCCCCCGCTGATTCCAATGCACAACAACATTTGACAACTATTGAGTTTAAGAACAATTTTAGGTTGTGCTTAAACTCAGTAGTTTAAGACTTATCCTACCACCTCTCTGTCATCATTCATGTAATCAAAACGTTAAGTGAACTTTTTTGCTCTCCCTCTCCCTTTTCTTCTTTCACTTCTATCTTCCCACCCGCACTTCTTTTTTCCTTCCAACCATTATATATCTTCTAATTTAAAAATGAGTTTTGAAATTGGCATCCACTTTTAGAATAACATTTACAAAAATTAATTTGGATATCTCTCAATTCTAAACGGTTCAATGTTTGCAGCCAGATGGTTTATACAATTATCTTCATATTTCAAAACTTTGAAAATTTTGTTCTTTCTCTCAGGCATTTCAATTACGGCTTCAAATAATTTTTTTTCACATGAATGATACATTGCATATTTGTGAGTACTTTCTTCTGTTGCCTTCACACACAAAATTTGACTAGGTACAAATTTCTTACATGATAATTGTTTCTTTTTCTTTTCTTTCTTTTTTTTTTAATGGGGTTTCGCTCTGTCGCCCAGGCTGGAGTGCAATGGCACAATCTCAGCTCACTGCAACCTCCGCCCCACCGGGTTCAAGTGATTCTCCTGACTCAGTCTCCCAAGTAGCTGGGATTACAGGCATGCACCACCACGCACGGCTAATTTTGTATTTTTAGTAGAGACGGGGTTTCTCCGTGTTGGTCAGGCTGGTCTCGAACACCCGACCTCAGGTGATCCGCCTGCCTTGGCCTCCCAAAATGCTGGGGTTACAGGCGTGAGCCACAGCGCCTGGCCACTGTTTATTTTTAAAATTCTATAGACATAAGTCCACTGTCTTCTGGTATGTCGAGTTGCAGAAAAGGTATTTGAGGTCAGTCTTACTTGTATTTCTTTTAATCTATTCATTTGTTTTGACAAGGGGCTCATAAATCCCCTTCATTCTTCTAAGTTTTCAAGTTTGGCCAGGATGTACTTTCATTTGGGTCTTTCAAAAATCATTTTGCTTCGATGTAGTGGGTGCTTTCAATCAGTAAATACAGATCTTTTTTTCAGCTCAGAAATATTTTTCTCATCTTCGCTTTGGTTTCTCTTCTATTTATACTGATCTGAGAACACCAGTGATCTGTTTGCTCTCCATTACATATCTTCCATATCTATCCTCTGTTTGCCATTTAGATCTCTTTGATTTTGCTTCTGCAATCCAGGAACACTTTTCAAGTTTAACTTTCATATGACTGATTCAGAGTTTCACAGCGTCATTCAGATTTTTTCTAACACTCATGTAAATTACATTTTTCCATAGCATTTTATACCCAAAGCTTTGTTATTTTTGTTTGTTTGTTTGTTTGTTTCTTTGTTCCATTTTTAGGGCACCCTGTTCTTGTTTCATGTATACAAATCTTTTATATTTTGAAAGATACTCATTACAGTTTACTTTTTAATATTTTCTTTTCCCTGCACATTGCCTTTTTCATCCAGTTTCCTTTTTTCTCTTGTTTTCTCCTCCCCCATCCCCCACCATACTACCTGCTTTTCTTGGATTTATGGAAAACTTTGATTGTTTGCTTATATTAAAGAGCAGAGGGCTAAACGGCTGCCTGAAACTCTGCATACCTAGATGCAGACTGTCCTCTGTGAATCACTGCAGAGTGCTTACTATTCCCATTGTCAATACAGTGATCGCTTAGTATAAGCAGGGATTGGTCCAAAACTCCTGTGGAACCAAAATCCACGGATGCTCAAATCCTTTGTATAAAATGGAGTGTAGTATTTGCATATAACCTGTGCACACCCTCCTGTTTAACTCATCTTTAGATTACTTATAATACCTAATACAATTGAAATGCTATGCAAATATTTGTTATATTTTATTGGGTTTTTTATGTGCACCCTTTTTTTCCTGAATATTTGCAATCTGCAGTTCATTGAATCTGTGGATGAGAAGCCACAGAAAAGGAGAGCCAACTATATGGTGGGGGCTTTCAGCACCATGGAATGATCATGTCCCCCAGAGAAGACTCATCCATCTCTTTCATGGGAAATAAAGTTCCCTTCTGGGAGCCAATGGAAGAAGAAACTAGTGCTCAGCAGTCAGTATGCAAACAGGTACTTAATCTTCCTATTTTTGGTACAAAACCTGAGAGGTCTCCATTGTTGTCTTCAAGCTGAGAGTTTCTATTTTACCCTGTCTATAATATAAACCTCCAGACTTCTGCTGGGGAGAAGAGACGGCATCCAGTGGCAATCTAAGGGAGAGGGAAGGCACAGAGATCTAGTTTCTTCCTAATTTTCTCAATCCTCCTAAGTTTCTGTCCTGCCCTCTTTCATCCTGGCTTCTAGAAGGACTAGTGCTGCTAATTTCTGAGTCTCTGGATGGGGACTGTGGTGTAAACTGGGTTGGTTCTCAGATTTCCCTACCTATAGTTGAGGATTCCGCTTTTTCAGATCTGTTAAGTCTGTTTCCATATGTCTGTCTATTTTACAGCATCAAAATTTTGCCACTATTTTCTTTGCTTCCATTTTCTGTACCCATGTGGACTGCTATATGAAAACAAGACCAAACAAAAATCTCTCTATCATAGTGTTATAAGGGTTTGGGGAGGGAACAAAATTAGATGTGTTTGTTCAAAGCTCCATCTTTACCTGGAAGTCCCATTTAGATCTTTTTAGATCTTTGGGGCTCCTTGTTAATTTCACTAATCTGAATTTTAATTTCACCTTTAATCTGAGCTATCTTTCTCCTTAAGCTCCTGATTTCTAGTGGCCTGTCTTTTGGCATTCTTTCAAGGATTCCCAATGGTTTCTTGATAGTTTTCTTAATCGCATCATAGATCATTTTCAGAGATGAACCCCCTTGAGTCAAATATTTCCATTTGTTTCTGCTATAATATGTTTTCACCAGTCTCATTCATGCTTCTAGTATCTTTATTTATGCTAGAACATGGATAAATATATCCAGACTTCATGTTTATCAAGACAGGGTGAGTGAATTACTCTCTTTGCCTAGCTGTTTGATGGTTGAACTCCCTTCTCAGATCTTGAGCTGGAGGGAAGGTTGACACAAACATCTTCTAGTCTAATTTTCTGTCTCTATCAGAGTTTTTAGGGTGTTACTGCTCTATCAGGGTGTCATTTCCTCCATCACCTACTGCCTGGTTATTTGGTACCCAAGTCGGCTTACTGCTTGAAAAACAAGAGATTGTGCTGCTGCAATGATCATTATCTGCCTATTTTCTCCCATAGACTTTACCTATGAGGATTTTAAGACCTTCCTCTCCCAGCTCATCTATGCTGCTGCCTCTTCTCCCCCCTACAGTCCACTCTATCTCACAAATGCAGTTGTTTATAGGGGTTTTCATTCTCAACATGGATGTAGAAGGATAAGGTGGGAAGGAAGGGCAAGGCCAACAGGCCTCTGCTCATTTCATAGAATAACATCATATAGTAAGGGTGGAAAAACTACTTAGCTTTTCTAATTGGACCATAAAAAAATCTTTCTTTTTAAAAAATCATCTCTATGAAACCTGAGTAGATGTTTCTCATCCAGATCTATTTGCTTAAAATTTACATCAAATTTTTTCTAGATTCTGGCATGCGTTTTCTTGCCCATCTTAGTTTTGGAGCAGAAATCTGAGCTTTTATTTTTTCTGTGACTTCATGAAACACTTGCCCTACTTCCCAGCTCAGCATATAGGCTTAGTCCAAAAGCTCATCCCTTCCTGGTCACAAGATGATGACACCTTTCAGGGCACGTCTTCTTACAACCAATCCAAAGGTAGGAAAGGCAGCTTCTCCCTTACTGTGTCTTTTTATCAGAGGGGAAAATCTTAACCAGGAGCTTCCCAGCATCCTTCTTTTGGGGTTCCATTGGCCATGATTAAGCCATATGTCCAGGGGAGTCTGCAAGACTCATTATCTAGCATTTTCAGTTTGTGTGCACGTGATGGTGGAAGGAGTTATTTGCAGTAAGGGTAAAGGTAACAAGGAATGGCTGTTACATAAGCAACAAACAGTCCTTGCTATCAGCCTATGAAAATCATTGCATTCTACATAAGTATCTTGTAGTTCCTGACTAGGACAAATCAAAGGCATCTTTACGTGAGAAAGATCTGTGTCATTTCCATACCTGGTATAGCCCTCCTCCTTCATGAGCAAGATCAACATAGACCTTGTCAATCATATGATAAATCCATTTTGTTTCCAGTTTTATTCAGGTTTCTAAGAAGCTCTGAGACAAATTTCTGATCCATCACTGGTAAGTAAGCATTGTTTCTCATGCTCTACATTTTCTAAACTTCCAGTTTCATTGAACTTCCCCACCTTAATTTTCCCTAAACTCTTCTCATGTAATCTTATTTTATTGCATTTGACCCACTGTATGTATTTTCAAGAGTATTCTTACATCTTAAGTCCTTTTGGAATAAGGCCAAGTCTAAATAATAATTAATTAACTACTGATGTTTTTATATCCTGGTATTAAATTATACTCGAGAATTGGGACTGTGTTTTGCTGATCTTTATATATCCTATGTTTCCTTGTCTATCGTAGCACCCAGTAAATGTTCATGGAATTGAATTGATTCATCCCCAGGGCTACTCGAGTCCACCAATCCTCTAAATGTGGTCTTCCTTTTATTTTCTAGGGGATTTTAGGATTACAGGCATCAACCAGTTGATCTTGTATGCACAGACAGATAACTGGAAACCAGTCCTTTCCATCCATGTGGTTCAATGTGTGAATTCTTGGACCGGCCTGAGATTGTTATATCAAACAAATGCTTACAAGTATTGATCTGCTTTGACTGAATAGCAGCTCAGCCAAGCCAGCACACAGCTGCCAGAGTCACACTGGGCCACAACAGCTGGAGACAGACATAGGAAACTAGAAATCATTCAGTTGCAGCCCCTCCAAACCATGTTTGACATGCTATTTATCTTCTCCCACTGAAACTCTCTCTTTCCAAATAAATGAGGGTGGGTGATAGCTTGGGGGTTGTTTACCTTCTACTGAACAAACAAGTCTGAATTAGGAATTAGAATCAGTGAGTCTAAAATGATGAACACGCTTACCCTAGCATTACTTAGAAAATGGGAAAAATAAATTAGATTACTACTTGGAAGGACTCATTGGTTTGGAGAGCAGCAGGGACTTAATTGCAGGTCTAAGGCAGCACAGCCTCCGTTTTTCTTCAACACAGTCTACAGCTTTCCTCAGAGCAACAGGCAGAGAGTGGATTCCTTAGAGAGTACTGTGATTTGCAGCAAGCCAGCAGAGACAGGCAGCAGGACAGGACCTGCAATTTGCCCTCTAATGACATGGTGATGTCACATTTTCATGGGCCCTGGGATTACTACCTAGCACCTTGTTTCAAACATTTGCTGTCTTGGAGAGCTCCAGGGCACATCTTTCTGTTCCATGGGATGTGTCAGAAGCAGCATCGTGACAGAACTGGTGAAGTGAATGAAAGTGTTTTCATTTCTCAGGCAGAGTTAACAGGAAGCTTTACTCCATCAACAGCTGTCCTTGATACGGTATCTTTTTGTAGAATAACATATAACAACATAATGCAGTTTGCTTGAAATTCTAATTAAAATGAGGTACTTGTCTCCTGCTTCAGCCAAATGAAATTATGGAACAAGACTTACAAGCAGCAGGGACTCATTTCAACAGTGCAACTAGCCTGCAAAATCAGAGTCCCCAAGCAACAAACAAAGTCAGCTTTCAGAATTATGGGACTTAGAGGGTCTACTGTATCCACTAAAAGCATGTGTGTGTGTGTGTGTGTGTGTGTGTGTGTGTCTGTGTGTGTGTGTGTGCATGATTGTGCACACAGAGCAGAAAGCTAAGGCCTCTAAATAACATTCTCATAACAGTTGTAGAACACATGTTAATATTGATGTGCAATATAATACAGTAGAAGCTTCCTATGATGCCAGCCTCCCGTGACAGGGCTCAGGCTGACCTTTTAGGTAAAACCACCTTATAATTAGGTCCATTTGTTACTTGAGATGACTGCTCTGGCTGAGACCCAAGGTCCCCTGGTTGCACATTGCCTCATCCATACAATAATGATGTATTAATAAGGAATGGCATTCTTTGCTGCTACATAGTCCTCTGTGGGACTTCATTTGTTTAAAACCAAACTCTGTAAGAAACCAAAAGGCAGAAAGAAAGAGTGCACGAATCCATGTCAGCTCATACCAGAAGAGTTTGTTATAGACATGGCACAAATATCTTGCAATATAGTTTACCAAAAGTGATATGCACTGATATTATATTTATATATAAATATATTTTAAAATATATTTATATTTATTTATATGTTTATATTAAATATAATGTATATTTAATATCATCTAGCATTATCTATTATATTAAATATAATATGCATTTATCATATTATAAACATAATATTATATTTACTATATCATATTAACTATAACATCAGTGCATTATATTAATATATTATATTAATATATCATGTTATAAAATATTAATATTAATATACCATATTATTAAATATTAATATATCATATTATTAACTATTAATATAAAATATTATATTAATATATCATATTAAATATAATGTCCGTGCATATTATATTTAATATCAGAGCACCTTCTAAATGCCAAACACTGTATAGCTTACCCATTGCTTCTCAAAGAATTCCCTGACATACCATTATCATTCCCACTTAACATATGCAGGAGCACATTTTAAAGGGTTAGGTAACCTGCTCGAGGTCATGCAGGTAATAAGTGGCAGATTCAGGGTTGGAATTCAGGCAGCCTATTCCAGATCCTAAGCTCATAAATACTAATTCCAGTAGCCAGCATGTATATAACACTTACTTTGTATGGGGCCCTAGGTGCTTTGTATATGTGAAACTCATTTAATCTCCACGTTGATTTTCTTACGTAGATACTGTAATTAACCTTATTTTTATTGGTGCAATTAATGAAGTATACAGAGGTCATGTTACATGCTCAAGGTCATGGACTTGCAAAACGGCAAGGAGGAGTGGGCCAGGGACTATATTTTAGCTACGATGCTATTCTCCTCTCCATGCCATCCTCTGCCCGAAGGTCTGCTTGAGCAGCGTTTTGTTGGTTTTGAATTTCAGTGCTGTTTTTGTATCTTTCTTATTAAAACCACAAAAAGCCCTTTTTTTTAATAAAAGGGGCTACTCACAAGTATCCCTTTGTATTTGTCTCTGCTTCTCTTTTGGGGACGTCAGCTGGCAGCTGAGAAAACAAATTTTAATTCTTTCATTGAGATAGGCTTAGGGCAATGGGGATATTACTGGTCATAGAGATTTGGAAACCATTCCTCTTTTATAAGTCCCAGGTGGTTTGTTGGGAGTAAATGAGTGTCCTGCCTTAGCTATTACTCAGGATAATAGGACAAATATTTCCATCCAAATCTGAGTGATCGAGTGCATGAACAGTTTTGTTACAACAGCTGAAAACTAGGAAATCAAATGAGGTAAATTGATTTTAAAATAAAAGTGTTCCCTTAGAAGGGTCCCCCAGATGTGCAGAGAAACTGGTGCCAGCATTCACCCATAATACAAAGCCAAAATCTCAGGAACAGCCAGCGGTAGACACAGCCCTGGCCACAGAGGCCGTGGGAGGTGGGGCAGGGAAAGACAGGTTTCATCATTAAGCCAGAGGACTAAGTGATAAATTAGATTGGACATCTACATCAGTGTGTGCTTAGGGAATGCCAGTTCATTTTAATATTAACCTGTAAAAATGTAATTAACAAAACATAACTCCTTGCACAAACCTCTACGTTATACAAAATAGACGGAAATAAACAAGAAATACTGTCTGCACCGAGTTTACTTCTTGAGACTGAACGCAGATGTAGATCAAAGGTTGAAGAAGCACATATCATCAGTGGCTTTTCATATATAATATGTATTTTTAGAGATGGGGTCTTGCTATGTTGTCTAGGCTAGTCTTAAACTCCTGGGCTTAAGTGATCTTCCCACCTTAGCCTCCCAAGTAGCCGGGACTATAGGCGTGTGCCGCCACGTCTGGCTGATCTTTTTAATAAACAGATAAAAACACAGATAAAATTCAAAACCAACAAAATGTAGCAAAAATATATATGTGTGTGTGTGTATATATATATATTCATCTGAATATTTTTCTTCTCAGGAAATCTCTTTCTGCAAACTGCTGGTTACTGTATTCCTTCTCTCAAGTTGTAGAATTCAAGCCATAACTGGATTCATTAATAACTATGGCTTATTGGGCACCTACTATGTGCCAAGTGCTTTTTAGGTGTTATCATATTTATCCTCCCAACAACTCCCAAGAATCCGTAATATTATCCTCATTTTATGAGCAGGAAATGGAAGCTGAGTGAGGTTTGGTAACTTGCCCAGGGAGCTAAGTGTTTGGACTGCCTGGGATATAAACTCAGGGTTGCTTGATTCCAAAGTACTGAGCCTACTATCTCTAGGAGAACATATTTGAAAGGATACCCTGACTATGAAACTGCAAAACCACTGGTGATACAGCAATATCACTGTAATATCACTGGGTAGCCCTTTTGGAAGGGGAGTGGCTGTAGTTACTAAAATTGTGAAAGGAATTCTACACTAGAAATGCATGCTAAGGTTGGGCACAGTGGCTAACACTTGTAATGGCAGCACTTTGGGAGGCCAAGACGGGTGGATCACGTGAGGTCAGGAGTTCGAGACCAGCCTGGTCAATATGGCAAAACCTCGCCTGTACTAAAAATAAAAAATGTAGCCCGTCATGGTGGTGCACATCTGTAGTCCCAACTACTAGGGAGGCTGAGGCAGGAGAATTGCTTGAACCCATAAGGTGGAAGTTGTACTGAGCTGAGATTGTGCCACTGCAGTCCAGCCTGGGTGACAGAGCAAGACTCTGTCTCAAAAAAAGAAAAAAAAGAAATGCATCCTAAAGACATGCTTGCACATGGACTCCAGAATGTTCTGACATTTTCCTATTTCTGTGTAAAATCGGAAAAATGTAAAAAATCATAATAATAGTCAACAGAAGAATATGCAAATAAACTATGATTCATCCTTAATATGGAACATTGGGCATCTGTGAAAGAGAATGGGAGAGTGCTGTATCTCCTGATGGGGAAAAGACCTTCAGGTCATATTTAGTGGTCAAAGCGAGTTGCAGAACAATATGCATGATATGATCCCATTTACATTTTTAAAAGATATGTACATATGTACATGAATATTATAAAAGCATAGGATAAGAGCTGGAAGGAAGCATATAATTTCCTGGGATGGATGTGAGAGTTTAGAAACGATGGAGATGGAGAAAGGGCAAGGGAATGAAGGATAATTCTCAAATTTTGCTTTGTAAGTTTATATGAGTTTGATGCTTTTAGAATGATAAAGGACTCATTACTTACATAATAAAAAAGAAAGAAGTGAACATTTTAGCAATTGTAGTCAAATGGCAAAAGTGTATTCGTGTTTCCACAAATTTTTTTTTTTTTTTTGAGACAGAGTCTCACTCTGTCACCCAGGCTAGAGTGCAGTGGTGCCTTCTTGGCTCACTGTAACTTCTGCCTCCCGGGTTCAAGCAATTCTCCTGCCTCAGCCTCCTGAGTGGCTGGGACTATAGGCACATGCCACCATGCCCAGCTAATTTTTGTATTTTTAGTAGAGACGGGGTTTCACCATGTTAGCCAGGATAGTGATGATCTCTTGACCTCGTGATCCGCCAGCCTCAGCCTCCCAAAGTTCTGGGATTACAGATGTGAGCCACTGCATCTGGCCGTGTTACCATAAACTTTTCAGATATGTTAGAGTACAAGATATTTTCTCTTTAAGGAGCTTGTTAAATTTTTTCAGCCTCTTCCCCTGAAACCTTTAGCCAATTTCTGCAATTGAAGCATATTTCAACAATGAATACTTAATACAGTCATGCACGGCATAATGACATTTCAGTCAATGATGGATTGCATATAGGATGATGGTCCCATAAGATTACAATCCACATTTTTACTGTACTTTTCTATGTTTAGATACACAAATACTTACCATGTGTTACAACTGCCTATACTTACCATGTGTTACAACTGCCTATAGTATTCAGTAAAATAACATGCTGTGTAAGTTGTAGCATAGAAGCAGTAGGCTATACCATATCGCTTAGGTGTGTAATAGTCTACACCATCACATTTGGGTAAGTACACTCTATGATGTTCGAAGAACAATGAAATCACCTAATAATGCATTTCTCAGAATGCATTCCTGTTGTTAAGCAATACGTGACTGTATTAATAATTATTTCAGATAACAGTCTTAGTTCTGTTCTGTGACATGTTACAAAGAAGGAACAACTACACCAACAAACAACAAAAATCAGCAATTTTAGGTCCTCTGTTCAAAAATTCCATGAAATAAATGTGTCATTTGGAAACATCATATTGATAATTCTAGTGACTCCTGGCCCAGAGTAAGTGGGGAACTCATTGTCCTGTATTTTGAGGCTTCAGCAGGACAGTAATGAAAATTCACTAGAAACTCTAATAAGCATATCCATCTGATCTCCAAGGAGCCTCAAGCTTAAGAGGAGGAAGAAGACAGAATGGCTTTTCTAAAAAGTAACTGCAAAAAAATGCAATTACTTTTGCACCAACCTAATAGAAGAAATGCCACGTCCTTACCTATGCCTCCCTGGGCGTCCAATTCATATTCATGGGCTTTCAGTACATTAAAAAAGATTTACCTGATGCTAAATCTTTGCCTGCAAACCAGGGCAGATGTACCATGGGCTAGTTCCCAGCACTTCAGTAATTCTTGAAGGCTGGTGCTAGAGGTATAATCTGTGAAAGATTGGAAGGTCATGGAATACAAAGAAAGTTGTACCACTTTGCACTCACCAGAAAGGGGAAAATGTGACTTTCTCTAGCTATATAAATAGCTGATATCAGGTCTGTCTGTAGTATTACCCTAGTGATGACCCATATTGACTAAAAAATAGCTGAAATTATCGGGCAGCTTGGGCCACAGTCTCATTACTTTGATAGCGCAAGCGAGGCCTTTAACAACACATTGTCATTGTCACATTTGTCTCAGGAACATCAGATGGTGATGGCTATTAGTTTGCATTTTTGAAAATATGTCTAAGATATCTGACAAGGTTTACATACAAATTAAAATAACAGCAAGAATTCAGGCTAGTGGCTTGTCCTGCAATTGTCCAGGGCAATATTATAAGCCATGATGACATTTTGCTCCCTGTTAGCTCCTAGAGCAGTGAAGAAAAATATCTGTAATGATAGCTCCTTTTGCTTTTAAAATGTGAAATCTTTAAACAAACAAATAGAATGTGCCATTTCAGACATACTTCCGCAACACATAAAGAGGCTGCTTTGGTTTCACCTCAGGAATAAAAACTTGTATATGAAAATATCTCACTCTTAACAATTCTAACACATCATGCTTATTACCCCCTAAATTTGGCTTTTGTTTTGTTTGCTGATTGTATTTCCTTCTAATCTGCAATTATCAATTTACCCATCCTGTTTTACTCTATTCTATTAGCCATGTAAGTATCATCTATTTAAGATTATTATCTCATGGAAAGCCACCATCAGCAATATTTTTACATTGCATGCCAGAGACAGAGAGTTTGACAAAGAAAGAATGAGAGGACAGAGAAAATCGAGGGCAATGGTAACCGAGGCTGTGAGAGGTGATATTATAGACATGACCTCACTTTCCTCCTGCCAGTCCAGTAGAGGCGTCCCCAGCATAAAGAAGCAAAAGTCTAGGAAGATGTGGCAGACAGTAGAGCCAGTGGCGACCAGGCAGCACCACCAACTATCGTACAAGGCAGGATTTCTCAACTACCCCCTTGAATGTAGATGCTGCCCTCTGCCAGTGAAACCAGGGCCCCGGCTCTCTTATCTATTTTGTGCAGTGCTCAACGGCATGCCATGCACCAGAGATTTGTTAAAATATATATGGTGATGGTAAATACAGATTAAAATAAAGTGCTGAGAAGCCAAGCCTATTAACTCACCTTGAGGTCCTTGCCCTGGTGGAGAAGTCAGGCAGAACAAATGGCCCTGTAATGCTCCAAGCCAAAAGCCCCCAGTGGGAAGACTTTGCGATCAGCATGTGTGGAGGAATTAACTGCACACTCCCTTTAATGTTCATCAGAATTGAACGCTGCTAATTTACAGCACTTCAGCACTTCGGGGCCCCTTAGAGTCTTTCCAATTATGCTAGTGAGGAGGTGACTGGCTTGTGATCCCCATGGTGAGACTGTGGAAGCAGAACTTAGCAGCAGAGGTCCGGGGTTCCAATGTGCCCGTCCTAATGAAGCACATTGTTTGCTCCATTCTTACTGTCCACGACCCCCAGGCTTCCTGGGCATTTTCTTCACCCTGGTTTCCCGTACCCATTCTGGAATGGAGAAGCAGGGCAGTCACACAACCAACGCTGGGAGCAGAGTGTGTGTAGCCTTAAATTTCTAGTTAAAAAGCAATAAATCTGAAGTCAGGTAATGAATTCCATTTTGAGTAATCTCATTATGGACATCTATTCAAAGAGTCCATATAGCACAGGCAGAATGACTGGAAAACCTAGTATAATATGCTGGCTTTTTTCCCTGTGCCAAATTAACAGTGAAGGCCTTTTAAAGGATGCTTCATTCAGGCTCTCTTATTATCAGAAATATTATACAAACTGGAGCTGAGGCCTGACTGCAGTTGCACTGCTGTGATAACTCCCACTGCTGGATCAATGGCTGGCAGGATTCCACCACCAAAGGAGCTCCAAGCAGCGAGGACAGAGGTCCTAGTGCACTGTTCTCTCCTGGAGCCTAGAAGAGGGAAAGAATAGGGGAAGAAGGTCCTGGAAGTGTAAGTGGCAAGGGGATTTTCTCTGGGACTTCTTTCTTGGATCATCTTGCAGGATCCATTTTTAAGGCGTATCATGCAGGATCTGTTTTGTTCAATCCATCTTACATTTAGTTAGCCACTGGTTCTTCCTGGGATGCTCATCAGTTATACCACCACTTTATAACCTTCAGCTGCTTCCCATTGTTATCTTTAAAAAGTTTAGCCTGCTCACCCTGAAAATCACCAGGCCTCCCAAACTTTAATGTACACACCCATCACCTGGGGATCTTGTTAAACTGCAGTTCTGATTCAACAATCCTGAGGGGCGGCCTGGGATTCCATGAGTGTAGTAAGCTTCCAGTGGCCTACACTTGGAGGAGCAAGGCTCTCGAACATTGGTTCTCGAACTTGAGCTTGCATTAGAATTGCTGGAGGGTTGTTAAAACAGAGGTTCTTGGCCCCGCCCCCAAAGTTTCAGACTCGGTAGGTCCAGGTTGGGACCCAGGCAGCACAATTTGAGAATCATTGCTTAGAGTAATGGTTCTGAAATCTGGCAGCACATACGTATTATCTAAACAAAAATGAGGAGATTTAAAAACATACCTCTGACTCAGATTCATGAAATCAGTCTCCAGAGTCTCTGGAGATGAGGCCCCAGCATTGAAATCTTTTTCCACTCCTTAAGTGATTTTTTTCAAAATGGATTGAGAATCATTGCTGTAAAGCATGGTTTTCAGCACAACTACCATACAGTGTCTAGATAGGAAAATAAGACTATGCCATTAGCCCCAAATTTGCTTTGTACTGCTGTATTCCAGAACTTTTGGATTAAACTGGTTTTTCCTCCCTGAAATAAGCTTCCTTATGCACTGTCAAAACCCCATCTGTCTTTCATGGTTTATCTCAAATTCCACCTCTTTCATGAGGACTTCCTCCAGGTCTGCAGCCAGCTGAGAGCTCTGTTCCTTGAGCTGTCTAATTCCAGTCTCAGTTGAAATGCTTGGCCAGGCGCTGTGGCTCACGCCTGTAATCACTGCACCTTGGGAGGCTGAGGCGGGTGGATCACAAGGTCAGTAGATCGAGACCATCCTGGCTAACACGGTGAAACCTCATCTCTACTAAAAATACAAAAAATCAGCTGAGCGTGGTGGCGGACGCCTGTAGTCCCAGCTACTTGGGAGGCTGAGGCAGGAGAATGGTGTGAACCCGGGAGGTGGAGCTTGCAGTGAGCAGAGATAGTGCCACTGCACACCAGCCTGGGTGACAGAGCTCGACTCCATCTCAAAAAAAAAAAAAAAAGAAAAAGAAATGCTCACCTCCCTCATTTTGTCCGTCCTTCCTGTTCCCAGAATGGTCCTGGGCAGCCTCTTTTGTAAAACCTACACCTGTACTAGGGTTATTTGTGTGCCCGTTGACCTTGCCCCACCAGCTTGCAAATGACTCACAGGCAGGAACTGTA
Source organism: Papio anubis (assembly GCF_008728515.1). Taxonomy (NCBI): domain Eukaryota; kingdom Metazoa; phylum Chordata; class Mammalia; order Primates; family Cercopithecidae; genus Papio; species Papio anubis. The sequence goes on along the minus strand of NC_044985.1, from coordinate 88,216,524 downwards.
CCTCGTTCATCCTGCTTCTCCTTCCCAAAGTGCATTGTCCTATCCTAGAAGGAAGCCCCTCACTTAGAACCTATCAAGTTGCTCTGTGCTTGTTCCTCTGTGGCCCTGGACATACACTTTCTTTCATAATATCCACCACTTCTGTAGTTGCCTTAACTTTCTCTGGTAGGTAAAATCTGCTTGAGTGGAGGGACTATGCCATGCACATCTTTAGATCCTGACATCCCTCTACCCTCAATACACACTGCTTTTTAGGTTCTTGCTACTCAAAATGTGGTCCACGGACCAACTGTATTGGCATCACCTACAACTTGTTAGAAATGCAGTCTCTCAGGCCCCACCCAGATCTACTGAATCAGAATCTGCATTTTAACAAGGTCTCAAAGTGATCTGTGAACTCATTAAAGTTAGAGAAGGACTGGACACCGTGGCTCAGGCCTGTTTTCCCAGCACTTTGGGAGGCTGAGCTGGGAGGATTGCTTGAGATCAGGAGTTCAAGGCCAGCCTGGGCAACATAGTAAGACCCTGTCTCTACAGTAAATTTGCATGGCATGGTGGTACATGCCTGTAGTCTCAGCTATTAATACTTGGGAAGCTGAGGTGGGAGAATCACTTGAGCCCAGAAGGTCCAGGCTGCAGTGAGCCAAGATTACACCACTTCACTCCAGCCTGGGTGACACAGCAAGACCTTTCTCAAAAATAAAATTAAATTAAATTTAAAAGTTAGAGAGGCACTTCTTTGGGAGGCGACATAGTAAAATATTTAAGAGAATGTGTCCTGGACTCAGACTATTAAGCTTGGGCGAGTTACGTATACTCTCTATGCCACAGTTTTCCCATCTATAAAGTGAGAATATTAACAGTCCTCACTCATAGTGATGTGGAAACGTTAACTAAAGTAATGTGTAAGTAAAACACTCAGAACATTATAAGCACTCAATAATACAGTATCAACTATTATTACTCAATTAAAACTGGTTAACTTTAATTGAATTTCAACTGCCACCTAGAATAAACAAGAAAATGAAACACAATTCTGCATGGATGTCAGAAACGTGAAATATAAAAGGTAATAAATAAAAATATTAAAAACCCCTTAGCAAATGTTAAGGAGCGTGTCAAATGATTCCTGTGTTGAACCTTAAGCAATTAGGCGGCTGGAGCCTTGAAAGTTACCATCCCCCAATTTTCTGCTGTGTCACTAGGTTTTTCTCTACTGCGCAATTCTTTCAGGTCGTCTCCACTCTGCTATGCCTAAAAGACAACTTCATACAGTGCATTCGTGTCTTAGACCCCCAGATCTCCTGTAGCCTTTGCAATTACCGCGGCGGCCATGAAATACGCTCCTTGGGTGGCTGAAACATATGCACACACTGCCCCCTAGGGGATATCCCCTGTCATGACCCTCCAAAACAAGAAAGAAGTCTCTTGGGGGGTGTGTAATTGGCTTCAAGGAAAAGGGCTGAAACCTTGACTGTAACATCCTATACCGCTTTGTAAATACTATTGGTCCACTCTAAAGTTAAGTAATAATAATATGCACTAGTGTTGAGCCTTACTAGAATTTGTGAAACAGAATATGATATATGTGACCTGGATTTGTTTCCCTCGAATGTTAGGAAAAGGCATTAACACAGTGAGAGTCTAGAATGATAACCTATATTTGAAATGAAACCCTGTGTTTGTTGATATTTCTTGAAAAATGATACATTCCTACCCCATACAGTAGATCCAAAACTTAAGGTATTGAAGGAATGGCAGGGTAATGTTAGCAACATTATGATGAACTTCATTCAACAGATAATTATTGAGAGGCTACTATGTCCCCAGCACTTGCGGTTTTCACTGAACAAGAAAGGCAATCCTTGTTTTCATGGAGCTGACACTCTAAGTAATATGGTAGCCACCCACTCTTGTATCCCTGCTGTCCCCCTCAGCTTCCGGTGAGCTTTCCTTGGCTCTAGAGGGTGCTGACTTGCCTTGGGGTGGAAGACAAGAGCAGCCAGTGTACCCTGGTCACCCCGAAAGCATCTCATAGACAGAACTGCATTACAACCTCATACAGCCTGATGGGGTGTTTTCCTTTTCCTTTCTTTTTTGTTTTCTCGTTGTTTATGGTAGGGTTTTGTTGTCGTTTGTTTTATTTTGGTGGGTCTTTGCTCATTCCTGGCATCTTTCCAGGTCTTTTGGAGCCATACCAACAGAGTAAGAGAGTAGTATCTCGCAAACCAACCCCCAACCTATTGTTGTCCTCTGTCTTAAATCCTGCTTCATTCTGTATGTCTCCTGTGTCTTCTGCCAGGGCTTCCCTAGGTACAACTTCAAATTGAACATATCGTGGCTGCTCAAAATGAGAAATAAACATTCAACAATATATAAGCTGCAATATAAGCTGCAAAATGACCAAGAAAACATTTAATTTGGAGGAAAAAAGCTTAAGAATGGGTGTGTGTGTGTGTGTGTGTGTGTGTGAGAGAGAGAGAGAGAGAGAGAGAGACAGAGAGAGAGCTAGCTACAATACATCACAGCATCTGATCCTTATCTTGGCTCCAGAGTGAAGGAGAGAGAAGGATTATGAAGACCCTTAGAGCAAAAAAGTTTTGCCCACCATGCTGCTTGAGGCACACAGCAGAATCAAACTAACTTCTGATTCAGTAAAGTCCCCAAACTTACTAATGGATTCAGTTCAATGGCTCCATTTGAACCCACAAACTTACAGTATATTTCTTTCCTCATAAACTCTGTCACTATCATCATTCTGTACCTACCTTCTGGTCGCCTAAACTACCTCCTGATATTCACAATTCCCTCCTCATGGTCACCTTGGAGACACAATGGCCAAGCCTTCTCTGCTTTTGGTGTGCCTTGAAGACACTGGAGTCCCTTTGCCTACAAAGTTGCTGGGGGGCTAGACTTGCAGTGACCACTGTGTGTCCCCCCATCCTTGAACCCTTCCCTTGGGCTCCTCCTGAGATTGTGCTCAAGCTGATGGGGAGCCCTGAGAAGACACCATTCCACAAGAGTGGCCTCACATGTGCAAACATCCTGGATGTTTCTGTATGTCAGTTTCCTCCTCCTTCCTTCAGAGCTCTTTGGATGTTGGAGTGAGGACTAACAATGACAGACTGTCTTGCCCCACCCAGTCCTCTATTCAGTTCATTTCCTGAGCTTACATGTCATTTCCACTAACCAGCCACTCAGCATCCACGAATGACTCCCTCTGTGTCCTACTCTGGGTTGGGCCTTGTCTGTCCTGTTTTCTGTAGAATCTCCAGCAATAGAAGAACACCGAGCACATGGCAAGGCACTCAATAAAGAAAACAGGTAGGTACCTCTATGGAGCACTGACTGTATAAACTGTTCATTTCTTATTTAATTGATCCTCATAACAAACCCCAGTCTACATCTGAGAAGCAAACGTGAGTCTTACAGAGCCTAAGTAACGTGTTCAATGTCACACAGCTGTGCCTAACAAGAACAGACTTTAACCCCAGAGACTCTAACTTCAAAGCCTTTATCCACTATGCTGTGCTACTTCCTCTCGGAGTAAGGTTTGAGACTTTCTTGCCTCCTTATTTGGGGAGCAAAACTCATAAGTTGGTTCAGTCATTAGAGAAACCTCCAGTAATACAGGAGTTAAGAGCTGAATCTAGCCAGGCGCGGTGGCTCATGCCTATAATCCCAGCACTTTGGGAGGCCGAGGCAGGCAGATCACAAAGTCAGGAGATCAAGACCATCCTGGCTAACACAGTGAAACCCCGTCTCTACAAAAAAATACAAAAAAAAAAAAAAAAAAAAATTAGCCAGGCATGGTGGCGGGTACCTGTAGTCCCAGCTACTTGGGAAGCTGAGGCAGGAGAATGGCATGAACCCAGGAGGCGGAGCTTGCAGTGAGCTGAGATCGCACCACTGCACTCCAGCCTGGGGACTCAAAAAAACAAAAACAAAAAACTGAATCTAGAATTATTTCTTATTTCTCCCATCCTTCTCCTTTGGACTAAAGATTAGGTATTTCTTCCCAACTCTCCTCTAGACCACCACCACCAAAGCAAATGCCAATTTTCAGCTGGGGTCTGTTAGCTCAAGACAGAATAGAAAGCTCTGCAGCAGGCTGAGTGCCCCAGGAACCAGCAGTACTAACAATGCCACTACTGAATACCCCAAGTGCCTGTCAATGGCTTCCTAACAAATGGCTTCATTTAGACTCTCCTACAGGTCAGCCGCTGCATGTCCACCCGAGACGGCTAAAGGCCACACTCCTACACTCTCTTTCCTGTTCTGGAAAATGACACTGAAACCGTAATGAGCCCAGAGGAAGCCAACCAGACAGGAAATAAACCCACTTGAGTGCGTGTGCTTTTGGAAGAGTTTTGGAAGACTTTTCATCTCCTGGGAAAACACTTGTTTGATACAATCATGGCCGTCTATTATTCATTATTTCATTGGTGGGAAAGCTGGTGGGGATTGATTACAAAATGAACTTTAAGCTAAGAGGACAGCTAGGAGGTGGCTCTGAGAGGCTCCGTTGACAGGGGCCAGTGGTGATGTCAGAGGAGCTCGGGTCAGGAGTTCTGGGGCAAGGGCAGAGTTGATGAACCTTATTTTTAGATGGTGTTGATATTTTTAGTGAAAGTCCAACAGCGTCTCCATTTTTGGTTGGGGGGGTAGAGAGAAAAGGGATGACTTCCTGGAGTTAGTCATTTCCTCTGCTGGTGAAGAGATTTAGCGGTGCTCCTATGTCATAGGAAATGCCTGGAGATGGTAAACACTGCTGACATAATGGGAACTTACACCATGGGTGTGTCAGAGCACACATATTCCTTCCTGGACCCTGGGCCAGGTGAGTGGGGGATGCTTCCTGTTTTTGGCTCTAGGAGGACTTTTCAACTTCCGGGAGCTGCTCTGGAGAATAAATCACAAGAACTGCTGGGCTAAGCAACTCAGGCCACAGACATCAGAAAGTGATTTGGTGGCAGGAATTGTTGAATGTGCCCTGGCAGTTCCCAGAACTGCCGAGTCATCTTATCCTCTCTGAGGTGTATAAGGGGCCAAGTGGGTTTGGTTCCAATACCATAAAGCAATCCTCATCTGAAATTTGCTTGCTTGCCAGAGATGCCCTTAGTGCCTGGATCTCATCCACTAAATCTCATCTACTAAATTCATTCAGCAGATCCTCCCGATTGCGCCTCTGAAATCTCTTGCGAGTCTGGTTCCTCCACTGTACCTCTCCAGATGTCTATCACCTCTTGTATGGATTAGTAGATCACCCGCTCTCCCTGACAATGATCTCTTCCATGTGGTCCTCCTCCATGCTGCTGGTAGTAGGTGCGGTCTTGGAAAACACATAGCAACCTTGTCACCATTCCCCTTCTCCCTTATCCATAGTAGACATTGCTAATCGGTCACGGCAGTTTACCTGCTAAGCCCAGACATGGGTGACCACCCAGTCTTTCTTAACATTGTCCTTCAGCTCTCATGACTGATCAATTGGAAATGGAATTTGACACAAAGTCAATTTGCCATCTTGGTGCTCGTGTTATCTTCCTAAAAACGAAATCCAATTATGGCTCTTCTCTGATGTGAGACTTCCTGTCTTCCTAGTGCCTTCAAAATGAATGCCAACTGCTTGGCAGGTGTCTAGGAACTAAGGCATCTCACCTCTCCTTCCCGTGCGGCCTCATCTTCTCACCTCTCCTTTCCCAACTTCCACTTTTTCCCTATGCATGCCTTGGGGAACGTCACACTCTTTCCCAGATACACTTTGCTTTTCTGTGACTCTTGGCTTCGTGTGGGGTGTTCTTGCTTTCTGGATTTTCCTCTTTCCTTTTTCCTAGCTGTAAACTCTCCTTTTTTCAAACTCTCCATATTTCTCTTCTGCTGCATTTCCAAGATTTCACTAGGCAAAATCAGTGCACCTTTTCTGTGTTCTCTTGGGCTTCTGTTTTTGCCTCTGTTAAAGGATTGTTATTGTAATATGTTTCATGCTGTATATATGTTACAATATATTGTGGTTATTACATTAATTATATGCATTATAATTATGGTCATGCATTTGCTTACTTATTCGACACATTTATTGACTGCCTTCTATGTGTTGTGTTACTAATAGGTAAATTAATACATGGAATAAATGTTTAATGAACATGTTTTTGACTACACAAATAAATGATATTTCTTTGCTCATCGAAAATGCCATTAGCCCTTGTATTTCTAGAGTAGCTTCTTCAAAATCACAGAAGTCTGTGAGTGAGATTTAAGTCTTTCCTCAATTATTATAGAAATTTGTGAAAATAAACATGTTTAAAACTTATTTTTACCAACATCAACCAAGATAAATAATTTTACATGAATGCATATATGATTACATGATTTTTAGTCATATCTTTTCCCTTTTTTTTGGCTTGCCTTTCCCTTCTCTCTCCATCCTATATTCCCACACCAATAGGGTGACCAGCAATCACTGTTTACTTGAGATTGTCTCAATTTTAGCCATAAAACCCCCACATCCTAGAAAACCTTTAAGTTCCAGGCAAACCAGGATGGTTGGTCACCCACCCCTCCATACCTCTATGTTTCTTTTTCAAGTAATCAATTTTTAAAAATCTACTGTATGATCTTCCATATCATTCTCTGTATTAATATAACACAGATTTGTAATGATCAGTGTTGTTTTATAAAAGCAATCAATTATATTACATTACATCATTACGTGACATTACATACACTTTCCGCAACCTGACTTGTTTACTAGCAAATCCTTGTGACCACCCCTCCAGGTTAACTGGCAGAACTCCACTTCATTCTTTTTATTGGTTGCATAATTCTCCACAGTGTAAATATTCCATAATATTTTGGTTGTTCACTTATTAATGAACATTTATTTTGTTTCCAGTTTTTTTTTTTTTTTTTTTTTGCCTCATTGAACAATGATCACACACACACACACTCTTAAATAGTTTCATGTGCTGGTTCTTTCTATGAGCTACATTTTCAAGAGTGGAATTGCTGAATTGAATAGTAAATGTTGTTTCAATTTTTATAATTATTGCTAAATTGCATTTCTAAATAGCTGTAAGACACCATATTTCTGCCATTGGATGTATGAGTATACTTTCTATCACATCTCCACCAGCTCACCGTCACTGGGTGTGATAATTCTTACTAATTTGTCTATCTGATGGCTATAAAATGACATCTCATTGTTACTTTAATTTGCATTTCCCTGACTACAAGTGAATTTGAGCATTTAAAAGAATGTGCTTGGCTGTTTAGATTTGCTCTTCAGTGATTTGTCTATTTGTATCTTTTACCTGCTTTTCTACTGGATTGACTTACTCTTGACAATTTTAAGAGCTTTTTTGTATGTTACAGGTGCCAGTTGTTTTAAATCTGGTATAAACCTTTTTCTCTAGCTCTGATATTTGACTGTGATTTTATTTATTGGATCTTTTGCCATAGGAATACTCTTAATATTTATATATTCAAAAATATCTATCCTTTTTATCTAGCCTTTGAATTTCTAATCTTGGTTAGGAAGTTCTTCTTAACTCATAGATTATATCTGTAGTTCTATATTTTTGTGAATTATTTTTTGTTTTACTTTTTCATTTGGGTACACAATTTTAGTGGTTTACAGCTGATTCTTTTCTGGTCTCTGATCTCATTGATCCAAGTAGTGCTGGACCTCCTATATTAACTGCATGATGGGTCACTGTTGGATGTTCTTCCAGGTATCCAGAGACCCAGGTGAGACTGCCTAAGCCATCTCCCTCTTCTCACCCATACCCACACACATTTCATTGAGTCTCAACATTCATCAAACTCTACACAGTGCAAATAACTACACTCAAGGTTGTTAAATCACCTTTGGGCCAATATGATGGCAATATTTTAGAAACATAAATTATAGTGTAATATTTATATTTTGAATTTTGGCCTTTTAGCTTCTATTCCTTCTCTCTTTTTACAAAACAGTATTCTGATTTTCCTTTGGGAAATAGCTCCTTTATCCACTCTCAGTCATGTGCTTCTAGGTAGAGTTTCTCCATCCCCAGACATAGGGGTGGAGCAGTGATCACCTTCCTAATCCATTCAGTACATTGCCTTACTCCAGCCATTGAGATGGCTCAGGAAGTTCACCAGTCAGAGCCAAGGAGACACAAGAAGACATGTTGCCAGGGCTTCTGAGAAAAGGAAGTTGATTTACCTTCTCTCTTTCCTACTGGTTATAAACAGATTCGAATACAGTAGTGGGATATGCTGGCAGATACCTTGGAATCAACCAGCCTAATAACAGAGCCAACAAAGTGGAGTCAAGAAACGAGAGGTGAGAAATTGGGTCCTGATGCCTTGTATGAATGCTGGATCAAGCTGTGTCTGAAGTAGAATCTTCCACTGTTCAATTACCAACCACCCAATTTTCCTTGTTATTTGAGATCAGTTTTCTCACCTCTTGCAACTAAATATCTTAATCTGTATAAGACTTTTCTTCTCAGCTATAGTGACTTAATGAGGCTTCTGAAGGAATTCACTATATAATTTCACCAATTATCATGCATGGGGCAAGTATCTCAGCTTGAACATAAACCACATCCATCACAGGGACTGAGATATGTCCAGTCACCTTGTGAACTGGTGTAGTAGGCCTGCCATATGTGTGTTCACACAGGGGCTGAGTTGTGTCTGGAAGAGAAGCCCAGCCCCTCGGGGAAGGAAGCTAGGTTTACATGCTTGGCCTAGTTGGGGGTGGGGTGATTCTGGGAATTGCACTGGGTTGCCCCTAGTTCCCTGAGCTGGAGCCTTCAGAGAGTGAGGACCATGTGTGAACATGGAAAGAATTCCTCACTGCAACTTTTCTAAGAGCCGACAGTATGTTTGGGTATTTTCTGTAGTCTACAACACAGTTATAGAGACCAGTCCTGACGTCTCCAAGGTTTGAGAACACTAGAGTAGGTGAAGGATGAAGGCAAAATACCAGCAGTGGAGGCAGGATCTCCTGGGGAGACCCTGTCTGTCAGGAGTTGGGAAGCTGAGTTGACAAGTGGGGCCTGACTGGTGCAGCAGCACTCACCACCGGCAGGGGAGCCGGCGCAGGGCCCGCCAGACCCACGGCCTCCTGGCAGAGAGAAAGCAGGAATGGAGAGGAGGGAGAAGCAGTGGAAGACATGTGATTACTCACTGGACCTGGGCATGTAGGAGACACCTCCTGGAGACTCAGAGAAACTGGATGATGAGGGGTGAGGGGTGTGAATTTGCAGAGAGCTCCACTTCTGTGTTGGGTTCTGCATCATTTCTGCAATATGAGAAAAAGATCTTAAAAAGTAAGTTACTGTCATAAATGATGCATAATGGCAGGTTAACCTCCCTGCCCTGGTGACTCTGCTCTGCTAGGCTGCTGGTGACACCGTGCCTGTTTCTCTCCTGGCTTGTGTCCCCAGACATGTTCTCCTTCTAAAACTCTACTCTTCCAGGAAAAAAGTCTCCTCTGATGTCTGCTAGGCAGAGCCCTATACACCCTCCTCCGTGTTCCCTTAGCATCCTTTATATATGCCTTTTTAATACTTTTCAGGCTTTCTATAATTTGCTTACACACGTCTCTCCCACTACACTCTGAACAACTTGTGCTATTTTATTTTTCCTAAACCCAGCACAACTGACACACAGTATGTGCTCAATAAATGTTTGTAGAACTACCAACTAGATTTTTTTAAAAGCTATTTTCTAAGCATGTCTTTGAGTGAGAAAATATTTGGATCCAGAGTCTGCTTGAATTGCTGCTCCATTTTATTTGTAAGAGTTTTGTGTGTTCAGTATTGAACTTTTCTTGTTATTTCTGCTTTACTGGGAAATCACAGCTTCTCTTGTTATTTTTCTAGACAAGAGGGGATGTGGCTAGAAATTGAGGGCATCTGACTAGGTTTTTTGAATTAGTGACCTTAATCTCCAATGCCAGAATTAATCTTTCTTTTGTGAGGATCATTTAGCTGAGAAAGAGTTAATACTTACACTACTTCACGAACAAATTGCCTCATTCAGGAAGGGGAAAAAAAATTCTCCCAGAAAATTGGATGTCAGTGGATTATTCCCCCTCAGATCCATGGATTAGTGTGCGTGGGGAGGGCATCCAAGTGGAAAAAAAGTGTAATATCAATGTATTTCAGGGCAGCACTGTTCTTTCTCACCACCTCAATTACGGGTCTCTTCATCATAGGCATCATATGATGCGTGTCTCACTACCTACTTCACTTAAGCCTATTATGGAACTTTTTTTGATCATTAAATATTTGAGAGTTCTTTAGAATTAGGATATACTTGCATCAGTGTTGCCCGAATCAACACTCTCATTTTTCTCTTCACCCAGACATTGGCAATTCAAGAATTCTTTAAGATGAGGAGGGCCTTAAAGTATTATTCCTTACTTTACAGCCTTGTCATAAAAAGTCAATTTTATTCAGTGAAGATGTGTAGGCTTGTAAACTATATAAACATGTATTTTTTTCTTTTATAAAGATTCACAATTTACAGTGCTTATTGAAAAAGATAAATACTAGGCTTGGTAAGCCAAGAGTGAAGTTACTGAATATTTAAAAAAAAAAAAAAAAAAAAAAAAACCCTTTGAGGTATGAGTGCTCTTTTTCCTTGATCATTTAAATAGCCCTGGATGCCGTGTAGAGAACCCTAAATGCATTCTTCATTACTAATGACATTTTCATGAAAGCGGATATTTCTTATTTAACAGTCCATCTATCTCTCCTGCATGCTCTTTACCTTCCGCCACAAAAGGCTGCGGACAAGTTTAAGTTTTCACAAGGTGACTAATAGAATAATAGGCCTGATGAATATTCCAGGACGTTAGATTTTTCTCTTAAGATCGTCAATCCAAAAGTCCTAAGAACACTGGCCAGAGGAAATGTCTGCCTGTAAGAAAATAGATGGGGAATCGTTAACAACCCCAGAAGGAGCCACAGCTATTGATCTTTGAGCTCCTGAACATGTCAGTCAGAGTAAATGACTTGGTGTCATTTAAGATGTTTGAAAGCCACCATCAAGGCAGCAGGTGTGATCCTGTGATGCCAGGCAACTGCTGGTCTTGAGAGTGTTGTGATAACACATACACACACACACACACACACACACACAAAGTGGGGTTTCCCATTGGGAGGGGCGAAGGGGAGGTTCAGATGAACAAAGAGCAGGGTTTGGGCTAACATTGTGCTCTTGGATGATTCCTAGGTCTAGGCAGAAGACGTGTAGCCTATTTTCTAAATAAAATTATTTTTTCCAGACATGCCTTTAATGTGCCAGCTATTCACGTGTACACATATGAGTGGTTTCTCAGGTGCAGTGGCCACTGAATCAAAGTTTCCTGGCAAAACGCTTCAGTGGCCATTGGATGTTGGCAACCGGGATGCCTGCCAGCCCCGAACTAGCGGTCGCCCCAATTTCTCACACGGCACACTGCCCTTTGGAGGAATGGCATGTTACCAACTCCTTGGCATCTGAAAGGGATCAGACATAAATCTCACCAGCACACAGAGATGAAAGTGAAAATAAAGTGTGAGGCATCAAAAGGAAGTTGCAGAATGCATGGCAGATGTTGTTAGATTTGTCTAGCAAAGCCCATGTGCCAGGCATGATTGATGACATTCTTGAGAGAGGTTAATAGCTCTGGACGGTGTGGCTTGGACGTTTTGAAAGTAAGCACAGAACAAATGTGAGGGTCGCAGCAGGAATGGCCAAATGAAGCAAGTGGGATTTTCAAAACAAATAGCATGGCATCTGCTTACGTAACATCGATGGTTGAGGCAAATGAAAGGCAAAAGGTAGCCAGTGGTCCCTGTGATAGTTAGAGAGAGAAGAGTCCTTTGCATACCGACTCCCTTGAAGGTGACAGGTTTTGAGTGACAAGCAGGTTACTGTGAATTCTGCGGGAGGCAATGACATGCCTAGTTTACATTGTGAATATTTTGGCCTTAATTTATGCTGTGAGCAATGGCTGAGCCCAGGTCCATTACGTGCCTACTGAAGATGATTTATGTGGGTTTCATGTAGTTGGACTTTAATTATTCACATGATTATCAATAAAAAATAAGGACCGAACAGTGTTGAATGTGAACAGGTTGGCAGGGCAAACAGCTGATTGTAACGACTGCCTTATTCTCCACAGCAGGTATGAGAACAAATTCATAAGCGGGATTTACACTTTTCCTCCCTTTTTCACAAACATACAAACTGCCAACCTGTTAATCAACTCCCTGATGGCAGACAAATGTCTCTGGGAAACATGTGCCAAATATCAATTGTTATTGGCTGAAACTCAATAGGACGAAATGGATTGACGCTGCCATTCTATTCTGTGCAATGCAATTGCTGATCAATAGTGAGTAATTGGACATCATTCTGTGAAGGGGCGAATGCTGAAACAGGAATATTGCCATGAATTATGGTGCATATTAATCACTGTCTAATTGTTTCATCAATGCAACTTCCTTCCGACAACCCACTATGGTAGGCAACTATATTGGGGGGACCCTCCCATTTTTCCCTACAGGTATTTGTTTGAAGGCTAAAACTGCATGACTCAAGAAATCATGGTTCAGTGGCCCCCTGCATATTTGATGTGGTGTGAGCTTCGCTATGGCAAGAAATACCCCATAGCATGTAGAGTGGGCTAAAAAACATTCCATAAAAACCATCCTCTCCCCTTAGGAAAGAGGACAAAATGGGAATGAACTAAATAGCAGGAATTCACCTGGAATGTGACTTTCCCCCCGAAGCAGCATTTGTTATCACTCTTGTTTTCCTTCTCTTACCTGAGAAATTTCCAGGGGACCAGTAGGAAGAGAAAACAAACAAACAAAATATATATATATATATATATGCCTTCAAGAGTCAGGCCCTAGAAAAAGTTGAACTATTCTGAGAATAAAAATGAAAATGCTCAGTGGTATTCCCTTTTGATAGTTGGTTGTTTGCTGCACACGCAGGTTCCAACCGTGAGGCAGTTGGGTGAATTTGGGGGTCCTCTGCCTCTCTCGGAGTGCTTTTTCCGCCAGGATTGCTGGTGTGTTGAACTCCAGGGGTTTATGTAGAGATCACTGCAGAATAAAGGCCTCCCTGTTATTCTTTCCTCTGCCTTTTCGGGAGCAGGTTTTCCCTGAGCTTGAAGCTTTCATGGTAATTCCTGTCTTGGTTCTCTAGCTATTCACTCACTCCTTCCGTCAAGAAATTCTTTTCTCCTTCTTTTCTTTGCCTAGTATTTTTGGGATAAATCCACTTTTACAATAGCAAGAGGGAAAGCCTGACTGTAGCCACGACTGGATTTTTTCTGGAGTAGAATCCCAATGCAGTTTCTCTGGTAAAAGAACACCAGTACCTTGGAAATGGCCAACTCCAGGACTCCAGGAAGTTGTCTCACCGTGGGAGGCAGTTTTAAAAAAAGAAAATGACAGGGAAACTTGGAGGGTGGCGGGAACACACACAGTGGCAGGACAATGGCTTCCCCTCCGTGTGAAACCCAGGCCCCTTGGGAACCGACTCTAGAGTAGTGATGTGGTTTCTTAATCAACACTTTTCCAAACAGTCAGACACTCACCAAATTAAAGAGACCTTGCAAGAGGAGAGAGCAGGAGGCTGAGTTTCCTATGGCATGTTGTAAGGTGCCATTCCTCAGAACCTGTGTCGGGGTCTCTTTGCAACTTTTCCCTGACTGCTTTTTTAAGCCATATGAATCCCCTCCAACTCCTTTCCTTATGAAAATTATCTGAGAAGCGTTGGAACAGGATCATAGCTTGTTCACCTGGATCCCACTGCGCCAAATGCTCGACTGGGAGCTCTGATGTGTGCCCAAGTTTGAAATTCTAGTTGGAAGTCCTTGGGTTTGTCAGACGATCAGGAAATATTCCAAGGCCAGATTTCAAAGTAAAATCCTCTCCACTTCCTTCTTGACAGTGTGTTAGAGATATGGAGAGCGTAACTGTACTTTGTCAGGCCTGACTCTTAGCTCCTACAGAATTGAAATAAACAGAGAAATATTGAGGGGTTTATGTAAAACATACCTCCCCATAATGATGTTTTGCACTTATATAATTGTTTGCACTGTTAAAAGCATTTTCATGTTTTCTTTGATATTCGTAGTAACTGAGGTCAGTAATACAGGTAGTTTGGGCTCCAATTTATGGGTGAGGAAACTGAGGTTGAGGTCTTTATCTTCTCAAGAACAAATAGCTTAAAAAGATGGAACTATAAATGAGATTTGTTTTGCCTTAAATCCTGGTGTTTCCTTTTTTAATGCTTCTTCATACAGTTATATTAAATTGATAAAGGAAAGTCAAAGGAGAATGTAAGTTTAATTTAAATGTCTTAAAATATTTTTTGAAAATACTTTCTTAGTTCTTAAAACCAAAAGATACTCAGAATGAGATTATCTGGTTGTAACTCCTCCACCCCCTCCCCCAAGTGTTAGGTAAGATCTTTAAATCATTTGAGACAGCTAAGAACATCTATTTTTAAATACCCCAAGAGAAGGAGATTCTTCAACCCCGTGGGTAACTTTTCCTGATGTTTAACATTTCTCAAAGCCAGGAAATTCTTTCTTGTGTTCTAAATCCCTAATGCTGCAGCTTGAACCGGCTTCCTCCCGGTTGGTCTTCGCGGAGATGCTGAACAGCTGGCTGCGTTCCTCGACGTGAGAGCTTTTCAAAGAGAAGGGAAAGACTGTTAAGTCATTCCTCCGCTTCTCTTCCACAGGTTCAGTAATCCCCATTCCTTTCACTATTTCTCATAGGTCTCATTTTCCAGGCCTTTAATCGTCTCTCTCCCTTCTCCCACATAACTCAAAGTTTCTGTTGAGATATTGGGCTGGGGAGAAGAAGGCCTTTGTTCTTGGGGTGGGGGATTCTGGAAAAGGGAGGAAAGCACTAAACCTCATTAGGCCAGCACTCACTCCCCCTCCGAGTGCTGATGATGTCCCTGCGCTGGCACTCAGAAATCTGACATTCTCAAGGAATTGAATGGATAATTAATTAGTAAATTAAATGCCAAAATGCCTCCTGAATAACAACAGGGTATTTGGCAAAAGCCTTCTCGAATATCTTTATTTGTATCCAGTGTACCCAATTCTTTAGACTGCGAAAGTCTCTAAAACTATTTCAAGAGCTCTTTGAAAATGATTCGCCGGAGAATTTTTTGGGGTGGAAGATTCCAGAACACCATTAGTTATTTAACATTTCCCACGTTTCTGACATCTTTACTATAATACAAAATGAGTCCACTAATGCACGGGCTTTATATAGCTACATGATTTTTCTCCTGCGTTTTATATTTGGCCATTGACTTAGTATGTAATTATTATAAAAAATCACACAGTGAATAGGACCAAGACATCAAGAAGCTTTAAATAAAAGAACAAAAAGTATGGGATACCTTTGTACTTGAGACCATTTCATGTTCTTGCTGAATGCCTTGAGAAATAGCTACAGGTGTTCCTTGAACAAGGTCAGAGTGTCACATGGAGGATGTGGTGATAGAAATGAATCCATTCAAGGTAGCTCCTAAGCCTGCTGGGCATCTGTTACACATCTAGTGTTGGCTGGGTGAGCAGCAGGTCTTAGGGGTCTTTAATTCAGTGACTGTCAACAGCCACATAACAACCACGATAGGGCTCAAGTTGGCACCTTTATGACAACTGTAGTCAATAAGATAAAGCCTGAAGACCGTTGTCACAGTGTTTGGTGGAGGATTGAAGAAAAGTAAATGCACTGTAGAAGGTCTAAAGATTCCTGGTCAGAATGATCCCAGCTGGCCTCATTAGTTGGTGGTAATTTACATCAACTTCCCATCCCAAAGACTTTTTGTTTATTTGTTTATCCAAATAGGGTTACTGAGAGCCATTTGAAATGAGGAAATAACATGTGGTACATAAAATTGTATTGTTTATTGTGAAAAGTGATTGATAAGGAAGATAAGATGGAGGTTTTAAAAATATCAGTTCACAAGACCTGTTCACAAGGTCACCCCAGTGACCTTTCTCTAAGCAGGAAACAACTACCTACTTTGTTTATCTTCTTCATTAGGAACAAATGACCCTCTTCAAACAGTGTCAGCCCTTTTCTACCGGATCTTTGGTTCTTTCCAGGGGAGTTCAATAAGAAGTAAAACCCTGAGGTTGCTATTAACTTGAAATTTTATTCCCCACTCCTGCCAAATACTAACTATGGGGAACCAGATTGTGAGAACTGGGCCTCATGAATTCTTTCAGACTTCAATCCTTTTATATGGGTACAGGGCCCTGGTACTTAACAGACAGCAAGGCAGTTTCCAACTCAGCATTGAGGATGATCCGAACATGGACAAGGCTCACCTGCCACACAGCATCCAAGTGAGGCCAAAAGCCTGGCAGAGTTGCAGAAGTACAATCACAAGAGAGGATTGTCTGCTCTGTGTGGTCCATGAAAAAGGTGTTTGATGTTGGCTGGACATTAGATCACCTGGGAATTTAGAAAAATAATGCATGCCTGGACCATGTCCCCTGAAAATGATCAAGATTTCCTAGAAGCTATGGCTGAGACTGACTAATGGGACAATCAGTGTCAAGGGGATTCTTTAAGGTGGCTCCAAAATTTAGGATTTGGAGGCAGAGAGAGCCCTTAAGTACTGAGAGATCTCAAGAAATAACTAGGCTCTTTCCCTACTTATCCTTTGTTCTTCTCATTATACGCCATCTCCCTCCCTCCATCCTTTTGTCCTCCTTTTGCCCTTTCTCCCTCTCTCCTTTCCCCCTCTTCTTCCTTCCTTCCTTCTTGCCTTCCTTCCCTCCTAACTTACTTCCTTCCCTCCCTCCCTCCCTCCCTCCCTCCCTCCTTCCTTCCTTCCTTCCTTCCTTCCTTCCTCTTTTTCTTCTTCCTTTTCCCCTAGGACATGAAGGAAGTTTGGGCAGTTTTTGGTGAGGTAATTCTATGTGGCAAGCAGTACCATCTCCAGGCCACAAGGTTTGAATGAATCTGCTTCAGGGTCTAGGTGGCTGGATAAACAGGTACTCAGGTGATGAACCAGGCTTCAATACCCAGCCCAATGTCACTGTTCCTAGGATGTTTTCCCCAACTCCCCCAGTTAGAATTAATCTCCCTTTCCTCCAGCCTCCTATCTATAACACATGAGATTTGCTTTTATTCTAGAAGTTATATTCACTTCTGATTCTCTGTACGTGTCCATGTGGTGAGGTGAATTGAGGCTTCTAACCTCCATTCCTTCCCCTCTCCTCCCTATCTGATTTGGGACAAGACACTAAGTCAGGCAGGGAAGAAATCTGGTAATTAGTGAAAAATGACTAGAAAGAATTCAAATGTATCAGGTAGATTATATTTGTAGTCCTCAAAAGAAAGATAATTATCATGGCAAAAATATTTAATATTACAAATCTGTAAGTTAAAATATAATCAGCTCCAAGACAGAAGGAAATGTCTCAATCACGCTGGTATTCCCAGGGCTCAAGGCATTGACCAGCACAAAGTAGAAATCGTGACTTTAGTGAGGGTTAAGAGGTCAAGTCGAGGATCTGGCTGCTCACATTTGAATCGTGGTTTAACCACCCTAACTACCATAGTGACATGCCCAAGTTACTTAACTTTTCCAAGCCTCATCTTCCTCTCTACTAAAGGATCTAGAAAGAATTCCATAGAGTCGTGAAAACAAAATGATGCACTCCGTGTAAAGTTCTTAGCACACTGCCTAGCACAAGTAAAGCCTCACTAAGTGTTTGCTATTATTAAAATATCTGTACAAATGAGCATGTATCAGCCTCAGCCATGCCTTATTTCCTTTGCACACCTCAACCAGCTCTCCCAGCCAGTATGAACAGAAATGGCATTATCTTCTGATCATCAACTGCCTTGCATCAATTACCTTCCTGTTCCTGTCCCTTGTCTTTGGAAGGTGCTTTTACCTCAAACAGCTTCTTTGGCCCTGAACCACTTCTGCTTACAGCCATTGCTTATGATTTCACCATTTGAGGGTATATTCATTTTTTATCTGGATTCACCTGAATAAAAATCCTGCAGCATGGAGAAGGGAGTGTAGGGAGTGGCCTTCTCTGGACGGCACATGACCTTGGCATAACCCTGACTGTCAGATTGGCTTAGAAGTCCTGACATACAATGCCACATCTTCCATTATCTCTCCCTTCCTATAGCATTGAGTTTATTCACACTGCACTGTAGTAACTAGATAAATATCTGCTGGATACTCCCAGACTGCTGTGGGCAGTTTTGACGATGTAGAAGGGATGGTACTAAGCCATCTGATTGGGGACAATGCAGTTCTAAGTCACTGATTGGGGGAGAGTTGGTCCTAAGCCATACATCCCTCCAGAAATTACCTTTAAATTATGCATGTCTTTTCTCACTTCGTGGGAGAAATCCAATGCGGTCTTTCCCTTCTAAAGGCAAGAAACAGATAAGAACATACTGGGGGTTTGTTTCTTCTTTTCTGTATCTGTGATCAAAGCAAGAACAATATCCCTGAAGTTCAGGGCTCAAGGGTTCTGGACTTTAGAATCAAATCTCTCTTTATAATTTTCTTCTTCAGGTATTTCCAGGGGAAAATCATTTATTCTTGGTACAAGCGAAAAACGTGTTTGGGTTTGACCTGCTTAATTCTCCCTGAGTTAAACTACATGTGAATAAAGAGGTTTTTAAAGCAGATCCATGATACATTAAGAAACCAGAGCTCATTAAAGAAAAAGAAGTCTATGACAAGATTCCCTCCTGCCACCCTTTTGTAAAAACCCCATTTCAAAGATAATTAAAAAAGTGATTTTTCAGTGTAATTTCACCCCTAGTTGTAAAGGGCACAGAACCTTTTGAATAGCAAAAATTTTAAAATCCAGTGTCTTGAACACAAATGCAATCTCTTTCTTTTCCTTTCTGGTGTAACAGTGCTTCTGAACTCTATTTTACTGGGGTGAAGAAAGGGGTAGAGAAGAAAATAAAAATCCTGTTTGTTGTCACTAGAACACCATAGGAGTTCATTTGCTTCCTTCGAATTTACATACAATTTCCACTTAGTGATACCCCTCTTTCTTTCTTCATGGTGGCTTTTATTTAATTCTATTGCCTTGCTGTTAGTATATACAAGGCTATACCTAGAAATTCCCCAATTTTTTTTTTAACTTCAGACTTTAGGTTTATTTAGGACTGTTTGCATGTGTTTCTAGAATATTTACTCTAAAAAATGACAAGACAGCTCCCCCTCAGTGAGACCCTGGCCTAAATATATATGCTTTATTTATATAGTGAAAGAATAACATTAAACATGGACGCTTTCAATGTATGGCACTGAATGATGATCTACACAGGGCATCCTTCAAAGGTTGCAATTAAGGACCCACCTAGCTTTTCAGCAATACAAGCCCGATTGAGATCTTCTGGCCCATTCATGTTTATGCCTTAAAATTCCTTTTAGATTGCATCTTTGGAGCTTGCGTAGTTCAGTTTACTTTTCATAGGTTCTAGTTAGGTGCCCACAAAAAATAAAAATTAAAAAAAAAAAGCACAAAAATCCATCAACTCTTCTTTTCTGGATTCCTTAGTTTCAAAGTGTGCATCATACAAAGCATAGCGGCAATCGTTTTCAGGGAGCATTCCCACAAAATGCTTGAAAGGACCAGTTGTGGTTACGCCAACATCTCCACCAAGATCTCTGTGCCTTCTTCTACCATGAAGCACTTTTTGTCTGCACTGAAACAAAAAATAAAAATAAAAATAAAATTGACAGCCTTCTTCCTTTTTTTGATTTCTTCTGGTGTGGAGCATTTCCAAACTTGCATGTCATAAAAAATGCAACATCATCACTAACTTGCACTCCTGAGGCCATCTTCTCTGAAGTAGTCGCAGGGTCACAGGAAGAGAGAGCCAGTGGGTACTGAGTATCCTCCTCAGGGCTGTGGACCAAATCTTACCACGAAAGAATTTTCTGAGGCCTCCATAGTCACTGACCTCCCATCCATGCCTGCCTGTTAAGTAGCTTCCCTATCCCAGGAATTTAGCCCCACCTAAAACCAACAGTATGTTTTAGAGTTAAGAATAAACGCAGCCAGGTGCAGTGGCTCATGCCTGTAATCCCAGCAGTTTGGGAGGCCGAGGCAGGTGGATCACCTGAGGTCAGGAGTTTGAGACCAGCCTAGCCAACATGGTGAAACCCCATCTCTATTAAAAACGGGAAAATTAGCTGGGTGTGGTGGCAGGTGCTCTAATCCCAGCTACTGCAGAGGCTGAGGCAGAAGAATTGCTTGAATGTGGGAGAAGGAGGCTGCGGTGAGCCGAAATCTTGCCACTGCACTCCAGCCTGGGTGACAGAGCAAGACTCTGTCTCAAAAAAACAAAAATGAAAATAAATGCACACATATATTCTTTAACATCTCTGATCTTCAGACTATACTCTAACCAGAACTTATGAAAAGAGCACGGAATCTGGATTTAGAGAGATGGAGGTTTGAATTTGTGACTTTATACAAACAGTTTCAGCTTTCTAAGCCTCCGTGTCCCCATCTGTAAAATGGAGATGATGATACGGATGTACTGGTCAGGAGTCTGGATTCCTTCTCTCATCCTCCTCTTCCGTCCTGTCATGCACATGACTGTGAGGTGACTGCCGTCCTTCCAGGCATCTTGATCTTTCACACAGGCAAAAAGGAAGAGGGTAAGTAGCAGGCAAAGGGCACAAGCCAACTGAATCTTTCATTTCTTGTCCGAAAGCAATAGCTTTCCAGAGCGCCTTCCGCAGGGGATTCACACGTACTACTCATTGGCCTGAGGTGAAGCGCAGGGTCCCCCATAGCTCTGAGGAAGCCCAGGAAATCAAGTTTGTTTAGTTGGAATATTGTCCATCTGAACAAAAGCAGGCTGCTGTGCATTTGTGGGGATAAAGGGGAAAATGGATCCTGGAAGCCATGGCAGTGTTTACATTGGTCTACTTCACAGCATCGTTGTGAGCATTATATGAGACATTTATGAAGAATGCCTAATGCATCCAAGAAGCTTGGTAACAGGTCACTTCACAACATGACTTTGATGGGACCACATCCTTCACGTGGCCATGAGTGTGGATGTTCAGGAAGAAAACCAAATCCACGCTGATGGATTCCACAGGGGACTATGACACCTTCTGTCAACACTTTTGACCTGTATTCCCAGGCCCGAGGAGACTCATGTTCAGGGTGGTTAAGCCTCTACCCCTGAGGCCACTCCCACAGGTGAGAAACAGTGGGTCTGCCAAGACCTCGGCTGGTTTCAGAGCCCTGCACCATCCTCTGGGCTCGCCTATATCTGAATATAATAATATGTTGATAAAATACCTTGTTAAGCTCCACAGCGTTCCCTGCCACATGGTCTTATTACACTTCTGCTTCATAATTAAAATTGAAAGAACACAAGCCCACTGGACCTGTTGTTAGCATGTGGAGTGGCTGTCACAGAAGGGACGTCACATTTGATTTCTAGGCCTGGCCCCACATGCTGGCAGGGGCCCGGGGCCTTTGTTCACCATGGCGATTCAACCTCCTCCAATATCTTATCAAGTATGTGAGTGAGGTGCTGTTTTTTTGCTCTTGCTGGCGAGTTGTAGGATAGAAGCCCTGTGACGGAAGAGCAGGGAGGGGGAAGAGACTTGCAAGAAGAGAATAACCTGGGAAAGACATGAAACTAGAATCTCACTCACTGGTAAGAAAAATAGAGCTCTTCAGGCATTCCCATGCTATTCACACAGAGTAGGACATATTCGCAGTATCTTATGGCTTACATTTCTGAACTACCCCAAGAGCTGGGAAACAGCAGAAAAATACACATGTACACATATGTGGGGGCGGGGGGGCTCTCTATTTCTGGCATGAATCTTGTATCATTGGGACATAAATCAACCTTCTAGGATTCGAACCTGTAACTCAAGCATGAAGCTACCAACCCCGTGCTCCAAATTTGGCTAGATACTGCCCGCCCCCAGGAAGAAAGAGAAAGCTGAAGTCTCCTGCATTCAACCACAGCTTCCTGTCCTTCCAAGACCCCCAAGAGAGTCAAAATCTAGTTAGTCTTTTCAAATGACAGCGAAACCCTGCCACCGCTGATGGAAACCAAGCCATGTCCTCTGTGGGCCCCGTTCTGTTGCATCCCGTGCAGGACGAAGGGTGGGCCGATGGGACAATTCATAGCTTTGAGAAAACTTCAAGTGGAAAATCTTTTATACCCTCCAATACAGTATCTGGCTGAAAGCCAGTTATTCAGGTGCCAGAAACGGTTCTGTGCATAGCAGCGAAGAATGCAATCTAGAGGCAGGGAAGGCATCAGAGATGGTTTACACGACACATTATTAGTATAGGCTATTCTTGTATCAAGTGACAGAAGCGATATTCAAACTGATCTTAAGGAAGTTAAATAAATAAGTAAATAAATAAATAATTTTAAAAGGGATTTGTTACCCCTGTAACTGGAAACTACAAAGGATGATTCAAACGCTTTAGGCAGCTGGGTCCATGGGCTCAGATGGATTTGTTTTTCTCTCCATCTCTTGGCTCTGCTAACCCCTACCTAGCCTATTGTCAGCTGAGCTGTCTCCACAAGACAGACACTAGGAACTTGAATTTATGTTTTCTCTGGCTTAGCAGCTGCACGGAGAGAAAACGTATGTTACCCATTGTTTTTCAAAAATGCTATGTATAAACCACAAACTCTCCATAGTATAGGAAGAATTTATTTCATTAATTCGAAGGTTGACTGCAGGGAGGCTTTGCTTCATTCTGAGGCAGCCAGAGTAGCTTTGTTCCATTTGTGTTCATTCTTGGGCCAACAATGAAGGAACAAAGCTCCCCTGAGGAAGTTTTTCTCAAGTCAAAAGCAGAGGTACAAGTCCCAAAGCACAAGCAAATTTCAAGCCCTTGCTCACATTATGTTTACTAATATCCCATTGACCAAAATAAGCTATGTAGCCCAGTCCAAAGTCAAGGGGCAAGGAGATATGTCTTACATTTTAATTGGAAGAACTACAAAGTTGCAGGGCAAAGGGTGTGGATAGAAGGAAGAGTAAAGAGCTGGGACTAATGAGTCAGCCACGGAAGACATCTCTTTTCCGGAGTCCAGCTGTCAATCTCAGCTTACAGGCAAATTGACCTTGGTTGAGTAACATGCCCATCCTTGAACCAATCTCTAGGATGCAAGTGGGGAACTGAATTGCCCGCCTGAGTGAGCCAGTGCATTCTATGGAAGTGCTGTTAATGATGAGCAACAGGGCATTAGAATTGGTAGCTCCTGGGGATGACATGGAGTACAGGAAGAGCTCTCCAGAGGAACAAGAAAAAGGGACATGAAAAAGCAGATGTAGTGGACAGGAGCCACAGCTGCCACTGTTCACTATAAGAAAAACTGTCTGAACAATCACATGCAAATGGGTCTTTACTCCTTGACTTCTGGAAATATCTCTGAAATGCAGGCAGGTAGGGAGGGAATAGAGCAGGCAGGCGAGGTATATGCTTATGATTCCTTGCCATGAGTTCTACTAGATCCATGTTCAGGGTGTCCACATTTGTGTATTCACATTTATGCATACAAGCATACATGTATATTAGCATGATTCACCTATTGTGCTAAAATCATGATTCTAAGTATAGAGTTAATATTTTCTGTGATTGTCACTATTACCATGGGTGCATAACAAATTATCCCAAAATGTGGTGGCTTAAAACAATGGCAATGTTTTTTGTTTTGTTTTATTTTTGTGTTTTTGCTAGCAAATCTGCAATTTGGGCCTGGTAGTTATAGCCCATCTCTGTTCCAAGAAGTGTCACCTCAAAGGCATCTGAAGGCTCACTCGGAGGAAGGTGACAGAAAGCAGACTGCCTTTTATGACCCAGCCCTGAAAACTTTGTAACGTCACCTCTGTTGCAGTCTATTCATCAAGATGGTCACAAAGGCCGCATATGTTCAAGGGAAGAGACAAAACTGCAAGAGTATGCAGGATTGGAAATATTGCTGTGGCCATTTTTAGAAAATACAATCTGCCGTATTCACTTTCTCCTTCCTGCTCTGATCTGAGTACGAATAGAACATGGGATCTGAAGCCATTCAGGTGAGAGTTAAAATTATTAACATAGTTAATAATAGAACAACAAATTCAGCTAAATTTTTCAGCCTTTCAGAGTCTTAGTTTCTTATCCACAAAATGGGAATGCAAATACACATTATGATGTGTATTTTTCACAGTTGTGAAAACTAAAAGAGATGATTTTGAAAAAGAGCCTAACCCAGCAGAGTGTAGTAATCTTTTCTATCCTGCCCCATATACCTTCAAGGGAGTTCTTGAGTTATTTATGGTGTTTGGAGTTATGGCCACAATTTCTCCCTGAACATTAGGGCATGGAGTGTAAACCCTGCTATGAGTGAGTCCAGAACTGGAATCTGACCATTAGCAGACAGGACCCAGTGCCCTTTAGATCTATAGAGCTTTTAACTGAAGTCAGTAGATTGTTACCTAATTAATAAGTGAAGGGACACATGAAATGCTGGAAACTAAGTTTAGGTTAGTACTAACTTTAATACAAAAGTTAGCTTAGAATTGACAATGGTTCTGTCCTTCCCAAAATAATGTGTAAAATAATGTGAAAACATAGACGTAAAAAAGAAGCAATTTATCCAAATAGTGTCATGATCTAAAAAGTTTTCTTACTTTTCAATCCTTCTGTTTGCTATGTGTAAGTTAGTATGAAAATGCTGTCTATTAGAAGCTGTGCTATATCTCTCTGACAAGGAGCCTTTCTTTTGACACTTCTCAAATCATTTTTGAGAAAATCTTCTCAAAAATATCATTTTTTCTCAGAAGATACAGTTTTCTTTCATGAGAGATAAAATCTTACTGCCATTTCCTCCCAATACACTTTCCACTTTTAATGAAGAATTATATTTTTACAGGAATGGGTAACCAAATACAAATGTACATACTTCATTGATGCAGTTGACTAGGACTCTGGAAAGCCCACAATCCAGGAATCATCAACTCTTTTCCTGGGCCTCCATTCTTGCAAAGTAAAGCTCCACAGTGATGGTTTCTACCTGATTCATTTGGGCCTAAAGAACTTCAGTGGAAGATGGAGTTTGCCTGAGGTTATCTTAAGAATTTGGTTAAGAACCTGCAAATAGATTTTCCAGGCCACTCTGGGAAACTATGCACACCAACAAACCTGGTCTCTTCAAGGTCCTTTAGTTTGGGATCTGCCTAGCATAAGCTCAAACTCCAAGGGCTAATCAACACTCAAATTGAGGGTAAGAAATGTTGAGAGTAAATGAAAAGGAATTTGCTTTATTAAATGTTTCTCTAGACAGTGCCCCTATTCGTTTCCTAGCAGGACAGCAAAGCCCCATTGGGAAGACTGGCTAGCTGTGAAATGACATACATGCAGAAGAATTGTCTTCCAGATATCCCTCAACAACTAATTTGTCTCCTGAAGCATGAAATTTAACTACCCATATTGGACATACTTGCATAATCACATATTTTTATTGCACAAAATTGTTCAGTCTTTTAAAATGTAGGGACAGAATCCTGGTTATAGAAATGTCTTTGACATCAGAGATTTGCACAAGTAAACATTTTGTGTGAATAACTATTTTCCAGTATGTATTCTCATTTGCAGCCTTTTGGTATTGTTGAGCATTCACTTGCACTCATATTTTGCTGTTATGTTGACAAAGGGGGACTGATAAATTTTTATTAAGCCCTTGTAATATTAAGTCCTGCTATCAAATTCATCCTAAGCTTCTGCTAATCCTCTTCTTTGTTGCTTCTCATAGCACATAAATCTTCCTCCACCTCTGAGCAAGATCATACCCTTCTCCAGCACTTTTCAATCTCACTCCCACTTCTCTTGAAACAAGGTGACCAGAAGTGAACATGAGACTTCCTACAACGACAGAGGCATACCACCTCTTCATGGGAAGCCGATTAACTGTGAAATAACCAGCAATATTTTTAGCACTCTTCTCACTTTTATAAAAGAGATTGAGATGTCACATTTACTTGGCTAATGGCTATTGTTCCTAGGAAAAGCAGAAGTTAACCTAAAAATGGCTGATCATGACTATCAGGGCAGAGATAGGAGAATTACTCCATTAGGAAGCCATGGTGTCCATTTGAAGTTTGGTTTCTAAGGCTGTTTGTGGAATCCTAGCTGGACATAAGAAGAGAGACATATACAGGAGTTCAAGCATGGTGCTGGGGGGTGGTATGTAGAGAAAAAAGCAAATGGTCCAGGGAATGGGATAATAGGGGGGATATAAATTTCTAATATTTATGTAGAACCTAATATATGCCAGGGAATATTTGTAAATGCTAGTCATGAACTAGCTCATAATCCTCCCAACAGCCTTAAAAAGTGGGAAACATTATCATAATCATTTTATAGAGGAGATAGAACCTTGGAGAGATTTTCTGAAGCTCTCTAAGCCAGTAGTCTTAATTGTAATACTTTTCACATCATTAGGCCTTTTGTTTTCAATTCATTTTCTTACCTAATCCCCAAAACAATGCTATGAAGAAAGTACTCCTTTTAGAGATAGAAACCAAGTCCCAGAGAGGTTAAGTAACTTCCTCAAGCTCACACAGCTCGCCAGTGGCAGAGATGAGGTCCAAATCCAGTTCTATGTGATGCACCGAATAGCCTTTCTCGGCATGGAACTCCAAGGGTGCCATGAAGTGGCCGCTGTCCCAGCTCTCCCCTACCTCCATCAGAGCCAGCATGAATTTTGGGTCACTGACTTGCCCAGGGAAGTATGTGAAGTCCTGAGGTGTCACTAGATTTTCCAAGTTTCTCAGTTTTTGTGTGTGTGTGTTTTTGGTTTTTTTGCTTTCTGTCTTTGGACTTCTTTAGAGCTTAACTGGCTCATGCCTTTGGCATTTTAATCACTACCCTGCATTCTTGAGAAGCTCAAATTAGCTCGTTAGTTCTTAGGGGAAGCTGAGTTTGTAAGCAATCACTAAGTCCAGCAATAGTACGCTGCCAAGAATCAATATAAAACAGAAAAGCCAGACGGCAACTAGAATGTAATCATCTGTGGGAGGTGTAGGGACACTCCCATGCCACTCTCACCCATTTCTTGAGATTTCTAACTGGTTACCCTTCACATGGAAGTCACTGCATCCCATAAGTGTAGTGAACATTGACCCTCAGGTGTTAGGAAGTAGAGTGGGAAGTCTTTGATAAGTGCTTACCACATAAGGACACTGATACATACAGCTGTATGTAAGTTACT
Source organism: Papio anubis (assembly GCF_008728515.1). Lineage (NCBI taxonomy): Eukaryota > Metazoa > Chordata > Mammalia > Primates > Cercopithecidae > Papio > Papio anubis. The sequence continues at coordinate 88,189,240 of NC_044985.1, read as the reverse complement.
CACCATGACTTCCAAAGCCAATAATGAATAATCAATATTATGCCACGTTGTCCACATCGAGTGTATCATTGAGCCAGCACTGGAACCCAGGCCTATATAAGTCCTAAGTCTGTTTCTTTCTAGAAACGTGCTCCTGAATAAAGCCAATGGCACAATCCATTGGCTACTTTTTCTACTTGGTCTTTTGGGGGCAGTTATCTGTGTAAATAGCAACTAGAAATTTGTTATTTCCATGCTGCCTTGAGGATTTGCCATAATGGGAAATGAGACAAGAACAAAATCCCCATCAGTTACTAACCATTTCTTTAGATTTCTGTTGTCATGGAGAACACAGTTGTCAGGCTTTGTTTGCTGTGGCTGCAACTAAATTTCCCAAACCTGCTAAGTGAAGTCCGTGTATGACTGGTGCAGTGACCAGCAGAACAAAAAGCTACAAATTATCTCTATAGAACATTAATCGAAGGTCTCTGTGCTAGAGAATCCTTTTCTCAATTAGAGAGCTGTCTAGGGAGTAATGTTCTCTCTAAAAATCATGATATACACAGCTCTATAAATCGATGAAAGACTTGTGACCATTAAACTTAATTGATACTGAATTTAGAGGAATGCATTTCAATCATGTTGCCATTTTATTTGAAAATTAGTTTCTGGCATTACCTCTTTCCTTCCCTCGACATGCAGGGACATGCAGCACTCCGAAGTGAGCTCTCCAGGAACCAGGGAGAGGCAGCTCTGACTGCGAAGGCCTCAGCACAGGGATGATGTTTCAAGGTGCTGTAAACAAGTAGACATAAAACAGGAAATAAAAACTGATTTCAAGTAACATCAGCAACAACTTGGTTTTATATAGTACCCCATATGTTCCACAGGAATAATACCCCATGGCACTTTATAGGGAAAAAGGTAAAGGAAAAAAAAAAAAAAGGCTGCTCCAAGGACCACACTAGGAAAATAATTAACTTCTTGAATATGTTCTCAGGCTTGAGTAGGTGCAATTCTTTCCTTGAGATTACTGTTGGCAATAGTGCTGGGGAGCTGTTGTTTTCTGTAATTGGCTCTGGATGGAAGCCATGCTGAAAGCAAAGAGCAAAGACAGCTTTGGGTTAGAATGTTTGGAGTGTGTGTGTGAGCGTGTATGTGTGAGCATGTGTATGTGTGAGCACGTGTGTGTGTGTGTGTTCATATGTGAATTGCAGGAAACCCTCCTCAAATGTGATCAATTTATCTAATCTAGAACCATCATTGAAGTACTGTGACAAGGTAATAAAAGAAATCCAGAATCGATTCTATCTAAAGAGCCCAAATGCACTTACCCTGTCACTGTTTTCTAAATGCAGTCATGGAGGAAAAAACATGAAGAAAGAAGCTTTTTTTTGAGACGGAGTTTCACTCTTGTTGCCCAGGCTGGAGTGCAATGGCACGATCTTGGCTCACCGCAACCTCCACCTCCCAGGTTCAAGCGATTCTCCTGCCTCAGCTTCCCAAGTAGCTGGAATTACAGGCATGCTCCACCATACCCAGCTAATTTTGTATTTTTAACAGAGATGGTGTTTCTCCATGTTGGTCAGGTTGGTCTCGAACTCCCAACCTCAGGTGATTCGCCCGCATAGGCCTCCCAAAGTGCTGGGATTACAGGCATGAGCCACCGTGCCCGGCCCGAAAGAAGCTTCTTTTTTAAAAAGAAAACAAGAAACTGACAAGAAATATGTTTTGCACAAAACCTTCCAGAAATACATTATATGTGTAGTAATTGTTTCCCGAATAGGCACTACATATCTATTTCCATGAAGATCTTCCTAGACAGATGGATTCTTTTCCTATCTGTTCTTTGCTATCAAGCAACTCTATCTCATCCATATCAGCTGTTAATGGTGTAAAACTAGGCTTTCTTCAAATCTATTTCCTTGAGAAATAAAACACAGAAGTACAAATAACTGACTTTTCCCCCTAAGTTTTGTCTAAATTCCTTTATTCCTTTCTGTGAAACTCTGTGCCCATCAAAGAATGTATTTCACTTTCTGTCTGGGAACAAACTTCTAATGAGGAACATTTGGCCTGAAAACAATGCTTGTCTATTTACGTAGACTGCACCCAAAACCATATCCAGATACATTAACTGTTTGCTAAATATCTGAAATATCCAGTTAAATATGCCATAATAAAGTAGTTAATTTACTAACTCACTTCCTAAAAAACCTAATTATTAAATTTTTGACTGTGTAATATATTATTTTCTTTTTAAAGTAGAGATCATAGAACATAATTTGTGATCACATAATATTTTCTGTTTTTTTAAGTTAAGCAGTGAGTAGGTAGAATTTTAGAGGCATAGGAAGTTGTATATTAGAAGCCTTGTAATAATCTTCATTTCAGCAAGAAAGATGTACACATATCCATTTTGTTTTTCAACCAACATGCAATATCACTGCTAGAAAATGTACGGATATAAAACAAATAAGTTATAACCTTTACTCTATTACTAAGAACCCACAGTCTAGAATAGATTGAATACAAAAACAAATGACCATTTTTTTTCCAACATGGAATGTGGTATTTGACATAAGAAAGACGCAAAATGTTATGAGAGGTCAAAGAAGATCAAGGTCACATCTGTTTTCTGGGATTTGGGCAATCAGGAAAACAGGAAAGTCTGGTTGGTGGGGAGTGGAGTTGGCATCTGGAGGACTTTGAAACCTCTGGTACTTGTTGCTATGGCAGATACTAAACATGGCCCCATTCCCAGCCAGATTAATGTAGATTTGAATGACAGGCAGGCTTCTTATAAACAAGAAAATTGATTCAAATTGAGGCACCTGATTCGGAAAAAGTGTGATCAGAGAATGTTGACTAGGTCAATCTGGCTGGAGAGTAGAAAATGTAAATGGAAGATAATTGAGAAAGACTTTCAAGACACCCAAATTGCTCTGATAAGGAGGTATTTCTTTTAGCACATGAGGTGGCGTGTGATTTTGTGCAGGTGAGTTTGGATTTTTTAATTTGTTTGTTTGCAAACAAAAACTTGATTCACTTAAGTTGTAAAGGCCCTTATTGGACATTGACTTGGTCACTCAGAGAATCCACAAGAAGACTGAGAAACAGGCTTGGGCAGTGAGCAATCAAAGATGTTGAGAACACAGCTGATTGTGCTGCAGGAATTGTCTGATCAGAAACCCCTGTGACGACCTCCCCAGTGGGCACTGCTGGTTTCCTGACTCCACGGACGCCACTGTTCCAGACACTAGTTATAGACCCTCTTCCCCGAATACAGTGGATGTTAAATGGTTTCCTGCTTTCCGTGCTCCAGGAACAGAGTTCTGGATGGATCATCTGACCTGCTAAGCCTAGGTCATGTGCCCTCCCCTGGCTGCCAGGGCTCTTGGGGAACAATTATCTGGCCTTCTCTACTCCTGCAGTGGGTGCCCCCAAATTAGAAAGGGAATTTAGATATTAGCTGATCAAAAAAATCCAACAAATGCCTGTCATAGAGTCATAGAGGAAGCCATGTTTGTGCAGGAACACGAAGAGTAGATAGAATTTCCAGCCTGGCGCAGTGGCTCACGCCTGTAATCCCAGCACTTTGGGAGGCTGAGGCGGCAGAGCATGAGGTCAAGAGATTGAGACCATCCTGGCCAACACAGTGAAACCCCGTCTTTACTAAAAATACAAAATAAAATTAGCTGGGCGGGTGTGGTGGTACGTGCCTGTAGTCCCAGCTACTCAGGGAGGCTGAGGCAGGAGAATTGCTTGAACCCAGGAGGCGGAGGTTGCAGTGAGCCAAGATCTTGCCATTACACTCCAGCCTGGTGACAGAGCGAGACTCTGTCTCAAAAAAAATAATTTCCAAGAGAAGAGTGCCAAATGTTTATTTGACATAAAGGAAATGGGAAAATACCAAAGAAGAGAAATAGAAAAGGTCATTGGGCATTGTAGTTGGGAGGTCATCCATGCCCTGAAATGTTTTCTAAATTTCATTTACATAAATACCCAAAATGTAATACACATTTATTGAAATACACAATGCACAGCTATAATTATTTGCTATACAAATTCACATTTTGAAAATTTAATGTTCCATTCGAGGAAGACTATTCACTCTTTCAGGTCAACATGAAGCCAAAAGTATCTAATGATTTTATGTGTGACTAGGTCTGAGTTTTAAATGAGAATTATGTGTTAGATAATATATCCAGATAGGACCATAAGAGTTTATGCAAAACTCTACTTTGTGTTCAGGCTATTCTATACATAAAGTGCCCAGGAAGGAAAACTCCTGTTTTAAAATATCCCCAAAGCTGACTCCACAATCTCCCTTAGCATTCATTTAACCATTCTAGTAGAGTTAAGCACACTTTATGGCTATAAATTTGAATCTTAAGAGAGACAAGCAAAACTTTGTTAATACTTCCTAATTTGAATAGAAAGTAAAGCTGATGGCAAGAGAAAAGTCACAATTATGTTCAGAAAATTTACAACATGAAACATCTCGGCAATTGCCAATATTTAAAGGTTATGTCCATCATACTGGAAAGTGGCATAAAGTTTTCACCCTTTCCAAGTAATTGGGCATCATACTGATGGGGAAAATTGTGTATGTCAGTGATCCCTGCACTGATGTGGGGAAATTGACAGACACTGTTTAAAAGAAACCAAAGTTTTTGTGCATCAACATGTCATGCTGGGAATAATTACACAACTGTTTTGTTACCTCAGCACTGTGCCGTATATTATAATATCCACTGATTCTTCCAGAGTTCTTTTGTTTGTTTTACAAAGTGCAGCCATTCTGGGAAATACATACTTGTAAAATGATTGATGCTAATACACTTTATAAATGAAGCCTAAAGCTCAGTAATACTGATAAATATTGTCCTTACTGCTGAGGGTACATTTAGAAATGGCCCCCACTCTATATTCATTAGGTTTAGTATCATCAACATGAAAAGACAGGTTAATAGGTCAAGAAAGGACCTTAGGAGGTCAACCAGTGTTTGCTGCAACCATCAGGTAAGCCTGCATTCAAGCCATTTATCCACATGAGAATCATCATCAATAAATCCTTTAGCATCCACAGTGTTTGTGTGTGTGCATGTGTGTCTGAGTGTGTGTATGTGTATGTGTAGGGGCAGCTGGTTCAAGATCTCTTCAATAATATCTGCTCAAGTAGCTTGTTATTATTTACATAGCATTTTGTATTTGCAGAGGGATTTTCCGACACTTAATAATTCTCACAGCATTAGTGTAAGGTAGGGCAGTCCTAGTTCTTTCACACACAAAGGCACAACAATTAAGAGGTTTGAAAAGGCCTGCAAACTAGTGATTGAATAAGGATTGGTATCTACAGTTCTTGGCCCTGAACTCTTTACAAATCTACTACTTAAAAAAAAAAAGTTGACCTTTCACTTTGGGTATTATCTTAAACTGTTAGGTCCTTACAAATCTAGCGGGACCAGGGGACTGGGCAGGAGAGAATTAAAATTAGACTTCTCAAGTCTAAGGCACATATTTACCAAGAGACTTGACTCCCAGGAGATTCATATGTCGGAGGGGTTGCACCATTTTGCACCATTGCTGGGCTAGTTCCCTCATGGTCCTGGGGAAGGAAGCCTAGTAATGGAGTCAGAGGGCATTGAGCTCCTTCCCTTGAGGTGAGAGGGGAAAATATGCAAGTATATTTTGACAGGCTGGAGTGGGAAAAATACAATATGTTCACAGTTAAAAAGAGAATATACTGTAATAAATAAAGACCTTTCGGAGTTTTGTCATCAACGTTAACTAATACTGCAGGTCAGTTGTATTTATTGAGCCTACACAGGTGCATTGCAGGGCTGGCGATGTTAGCCCACATTGCAATAATTATGGCCAGGCAAACCAGTCAGAATGAGAACCGGATGTCTCTTATTCTTAAAACTTGCTTTACATGTCCCTTTGGAACTGACAAATTGCTCAGGTGAAAGTCATCCCCTGCCAGGTTTCTGCAATTTTCCCAGCTTTGTGCAACTTTTCATTTTCTTATTTCTTGTCATGAACATAGAAAAAGAGCCACCTAATACCTTTGGGATGGCATTTGCAGTTTGGCTGCAAAGTGGAAGTGCCGGACAAGTCTGGAGAGGATTGTCTTTTACAACAGGATTTCAGAATTTTTTAGCTCCTTTGCAACTAGCTGACAAATGACGACATGGGGTGATTTCTACCGCAAACGGGAAGCACTTTTGTTCCATTGGTGATAGCTAGGAAGCACTGTTTTAAAACTTCATGCCCACTGTGTATACCAGGAGGTAGCTAGCACATGGGCAAAATCCTAAAGGTGTCATATCACAGGAGCAAGAAGTAAAAAGATAGTCACAAATTTGAAACGTTGGACTGAGAAGATAAATCAAGTAATCTCAATATGGGTAAGCAAAAGATCTCAGGGATGTGACAGGTAATTCATTGCTGTGTTTTGAAGCAGCCATTTTCCTCCTTTGTAAATGAACTCAGTATATTTGTAAGTAGGGGTGTCTGTGAGAAGAAAATAGTAATGTGGGTGGGTAGAGGCCCACACGTTATCACATGGTGTGACAGCTTGGTGGGAGGGATCCAGGCACTGGAGTCCCATAGCAAGACATGCTCAGCCAATCATTCATTTTCTTGGTAATCAGACCAAGGGGGAAACTGGCCCATCTAGCTCAAATGCCTATGACTTTTATTTCTACAATAAAGCAAATGCTAAAGCAAATGTTAAATTTTACTAACAAGAATATCAAAGATTCTTGTTGGGTATCAGTGAACCCTTTTTGAAAGGGATCTGAATTAGTTAGAAATATGTTTGGTAAAAGGAACAGAAAACCTAATGAAGAGTGGCTTAACCAAATAAGGGTCTGTTTTTCTCATGTAACCACAAGTCTGGTGGTGGTAGATGACCAAGGCAATTACTCCCCAACATCATCTGAACAGACTCTGTTCACCTTCAGCATATGGCCATTTTGTCCTCATGTTTAGTGCTTGATAATCACAAGATGGCTGCAGTGCCTTTAACCAACATGTCTACATGCAAAGGAAGGAAGATGGGCAGAGGGAGCACCTGCCACATCCCTCTATACCCAGAAGCAAATGCCTTCAAAGTCTCAGAGTCTCCCAGCAGACTTGTGCTTACCTCTCACTGCACCTACTGGACCATGTGCGCCACTACAAGCAAGTGGGACTGATTTTACTATTGACAGAAACCAACATTGAGGATTGTTAAATTAAAGACACTGAAAACTCCGGTGAGCACTCTGCCTCAGGAGTATTTGCCTAATGGCAGGACATAAATCCTTCTTTACTAGAGACAGCACTTGCTTATCAGCCCAGGGAAGGCACTAGCCAGCACCAGAGTAATCTGGGAACAGATTTTACCATCTTTCTCATTTTCTTGCCTTTTAAAAGACTAGAAGCTGTCCCATTTGTCTTGTCCCTATGTAAGATTTATGGTTCTTTATTAAAATACAAGCAAGACCTCTAAGCCACTACCTTGAGAAACGCTTTTGAACTTAGGCCTCTCCCTTGCAATGGGTACATCATGTGTTACTACATTTCTGCTTGGGACAGGTTCAGTGGCTCACACGTGTTATCCCAGCACTTTGGGAGGCCAAGAAGGAAGGATTGCTTAACCCCAGGAGTTCAAGACTAGCCTAGGCAACAAAAGGAGAGCCTGTCTCCACAAAAAATTTAAAAATTAGCCAGGTATGGTGGCACATGCCTGTGGTCCCAGCTACTTGGGAGGCTGAGGTGGGAGGTTCGCTTGAGCCCAGGAGGTCAAGACCACAATGAGCCATGATCACACCACTGCACTCCAGCCTAGATGACGGAGTGAGACTGTCTCAAACACACATACACACACCACCCCCCACAAACTTCCACTTGTTTTTCTTTTGTTAGTCTAGCTTGTTTTCAGGAAAGTGTATCAATTAAGAACTAAAAAGGAAAAAAGAAAGAAATTTTGTTTTCTCCTCTATACTATCCACTATAGTAGAGGCAGGCAAGGGAGGAGGTTGAGAATGGATTTGAGGTTGGTTAACTAGCTAACAGACATCTTACCTAAGAAGGCTAAAAAAAAAGTTCAGAGATTTCATTCAACCAATATTTCTGCACTCACCATTTGTATCAGTCATAAATAGCTTCTGATCACTACATATTTTATTTTTAAATGTCTGATTGCTTCACTCCATTTCCTGTGGATGTTCATCATGCTCTACCTGGCCAGTAAGAGCTGGACTTAGAGGCTACTTCCTAAATTCTCTTCTCACTACGTATTGTCTTCCTAGATTACCCTATTCAGGCACAAGCCTTCAATTACCAGCTTTTAGCAGATAATTTACAAATGTACATTTCCAGGTTATACCCTATCTTTGGGCTTCAGACTTAAGAAACAAGCTGCTGATGTTTATCACTAGGATGTTTCAAAGGCAACTCAAATCTAACAGCTTTATAAATGAACTCATGTTCTTCCCTTCTCACCTCCCTCAAACCTTGCTGTTTGTTTGTTTGTTTGTTTGTTTTTTCAGATGGATTGTGCAGTGGCACAATCTCAGCTCACTGCAACCTCCACCTCCCGGATTTAAGCGATTCTTCTGCCTCAGCCTCCTGTGTAGCAGGGATTACAGGCACCCACCACTATGTCTGGCTAATTTTTGTATTTTTAGTAGAGACGAAGTTTCACCAAGTTGGCCAGGCTGGTCTTGAACTCCTGACCTCAGGTGATCTGCCCACCTCAGCCTCCCAAAGTTCTGGGATTACAGGCGTGAGCCACTGCACCCAACGACCTTGTCCCCTTTCAAAGTTGACTGTTTAGGTTGCATAAGGCCATCATACATCCAGTTAAGTCATAATCCTATTTCCCCAGTATCCAGTATATTACCTCCTATGCACAAAGACATTTACTTTTCTCCATCTTCACAGCTACTCTCTGGTCTAAGAAACCTGGCTCAGAATACTGTAACCTCCCCACACCCACTCTAGTTCCCAGCAATACATTCTCTACCTATTTGCTAGATGAGCCCAAAACTAATCACGTCTCTTATTCTCCCCAGTCACAATTTTCCAGGTTGGAAAACATAAGACCCTAATCCTTACCATGGCTTAGAAGACCCCATGTGGCCTGGCCACAGCCTGTTCTCCGGGCACTTCTTCATCACCATTTCCTTCCCTCTCTAAACTCCAGCCACACAGGCCTCCTTTCCACACCTTGTTCTTTCCCTGCTCCTTTCAGCCACAGGATAGCACACATGCAGTTCTTTCTTCTGGACTGTGATTATTCTCTTGTGTCTAGCTAATTCTTTCCCATCTTTCAACTCTCAGCTCAAACATGACTGCTTCAGGCATGTCTTTCCAGACCCCACCAAGACTACACCAGACACAACTATTATACCATCTCACACCACCTTCCCTTTACAGGTATGCCCAAACTGTCACCTTAAGTTTATTTTTGTGATTATTTGGTTATCTGGGCTAGTAGATTGTGAGTTTCTTGAGCACGGGGAATATGCTCTTCTTCCAGTGTCTCCTGGATGCTTAACACAGTGTCTGGCACTTATTAGATGGCACCTAAAATGCTGTTGAAATAAGTGATAAGATGAGGAGGAGCAGTAGCTGGACAAAACATTCTTGTTTGGGAGAGTTTCCACTTGCCAATTCATTCCTTAAGTAAGCATTTTTTAAGTACCTATTATATATAAGGTCTATGTCTCGGCAACGAAAATAGAAAGATAAATGAGATAATGTCCCTGCCCTTGAGGGCTTTGTATTTTGGTTGGGGAGACAGACATATAAGCCCATGAATATGAATTAAAATAACGTATTTCTATCAATTGTGTCTCACCAGACACCAACCTGAGACCTAAGTCTTCTCCTGCCAATTGAAACAAGGATGTGCTGTCTTTGCTCCATGTCAACTCCTCATGAACTCCATCTTCCCCCTGACTTTCATCAATATTATTTCAATTTTTAGATTACAATGATTTTATGTTAAGTTGGCAGCTTCCCGATGACATGTGTGGAAAGCTGTGTTCTCATAAACAAGTTAGACTTGAACCCCATGGTAGGAAAAGTTGCTTCTGGGCAGTTCTCTTGTAGGCAGCTATCTGCAGAGGTATGCATTCTTAAGGGGTTTCTCATTGAGAATGGAACTTTCCGACAATGTCCCTGGATCATTTAACTTTGAATCTGAAATACTTCCTCTCATGCCCTCAAGTCACCACACTTTGAGGAAGGTAATTTCTGGGACAGTGGACAGAGCAAGAGTTGTCAGCAACTCAGACATGATGCAACGTTTATGTCTGAACGTTTAAAGAGCATTCTGTAAATATTTGAAAAGACCATTATCAAAAGCAAAAGCCAATGGTTTTGTTTTTGTTTGTCTGTTATGTTTCACAAGTGGAATTGGGAGAATTCCTTTGTAAAGATGGATAATTTCTTGTAGCAAATTCATCTCAGTTAGGGGTGCAAAGCTCTTTTGTGGTGTCTCTGTTAGGTGTGAAATCTCTATATCACACACAGACCTGAGTCCTCTAGGAAGGATGCTTATTTCGCCAATCTGCTGCTCTGCTTTGAAATCCCATACTGAGTGTGTTTGGTTTTCATGATTGTCATAACAAATATCACAAATTTGGTCACTTAAAAAACACCAATATATGATCTCATAGTTTCCACAGGACAGTTTCTCTGGTTTCTCTGTCGTTGGTCTCACAGGACCAAAATCAATGTCTTGGTTAACTTGGTCCTTATCTTGGTCCTTGGTTAACTTATCTGGAGGCTTTGGGGGAAAATTCACTTTCAAGTCCATTCAAGTTGTTGGCAGAATTAAGATACATACAACTGTAGGACTTTGGTCCCTCTGTCCTTGCTGGCTGTTGGCCAGGAGGTTGTTCTAGAAGCTGCCTGCATTCCCTGTCTCATGGCCCCCTTCTTCATCTCCAAAGGCAGCAATGGAGTTGAGTCTTTAACTCAGAATTTCTCTTGTGTTCCTTTCTGCCACTTCCCTCAGTTTTCTTCTTAGGTCCTATGATAACTATTTTTTGTTGTAAAGCTTATGTGTTTATTTTGATGTGTGATGTTACAAATGGTATAGTTTAAGAATATGCTAAGGATGGATTTCCCTGAAAGTCACAGCTAAGGGAGTTCACTTGGAAAGGTATCCCAGGAAGGAGAAGTGATGGTCTTGGACATTAAAATAGGACTGTTTCCCTCAGCCTTCTTCTTCTGCTTGAGGGTGAGCGTGATTACACCAGGCCCACGCTGGTAGCTCTGGGATCATTGCCCTATCTTGAGGTCAGCTGATTAGTAACCTACTTCCATCTGCAAAGTCCCCTTACAGTTCCTAAATTAGTGTTTGATTATGCAACCCAGTCATGGGAAACCTGGGGGGACATCTTTAGATTTTCATCTACCACACTGAGCTCATGGGCCACAGTTTCAGCTACCTGAGAGAATCCTTCCAAAAAACAACAGCTGTAACCAGATTATTGTAAAAGGCTAAACCACAATGTGTCCAGATTATACAAAGCCAAATAGAACAAAATGCTTACAGAGAAGCCCCTTGTCACTGCACGTGTACAAAACACACAAAAGCAAAATAAACCCAGGAGCCCTGGGTTCCATTAGTTATTTCTGGTCTCACTGAACACTTTAACTCAATGGTGTAACTGATTTTATTTTAAATATGGCCACTGAAAAAGACAGTAGTGTCAGAACAAAATTACTTCAACAGCTTTTGTTACAGTATTGCCTAAAATGAGGTATAAACGCCAGATGATATGTAAGTTGATTTTAGGTCTTATGATAAGTAAATTTTTTTTTTTTTTTGGAGACAGAGTCTCACTCTGTCACCAGGCTGGAGTGCAGTGGCGCGATCTTGGCTCACTGTCACTGCCTCCCGGGTTCAAGTGATTCTCCTGCCTCAGCCTCCCGAGTAGCTGGGACTACAGGTGCATGCCCCCAGGCTCACCTAATTTTTGTATTTTTAGCAGAGACAGGGTTTCACCATGTTGACCAGATGGTCTTGATCCTCCTGCCTCGGCCTCCCAAATTGCTGGGATTACAGGAGTGAGCCACTGTGCCCTGCCACTATTTTTTGTTTTAATGCTGGTGTATTTATTTTTAAGTGTGACTTTACAAATATTGTTTAAGAAGATGCTGAGTATGGGTTTCCCCGAAAGTCACAGCAAAGAGGGTTCATTTGGAAAGGTATCCCAGGCAGCAGAAATGAGGGTCTGGGAGATTAAAACAGGGATCAAGGGAAAGAAATACATGGATGCATGATTGAGTTGACCATTGCTACAGTCAAGCAGCATTTGATCCACAGGACCTTCTAAGGCACCTTGTGACATGGGTCTCAGGGCTGTCTCAGGAGATGGAAGGGGAAAGGATTTATCCAGCAACTCCCAGCCTCCACTGATCAAAGATGGCCCCACTCTTCTGGGTTCCATGAGCATGAGTGGCCAGCAGTCCTGGCAAGTGGTCTGAGGTGCTAAACAAGTAACTGTGCAAAGCTGGCTGGCTGAGACCTACATGCAACTGGTTACTGCAGCAGTGACTGGAGTAAGAGGTGAGCCCTAGATTAGCTAAATAATGAACTGGAGGTGTCCAATATGCCACTGTAAGTTTACTTTAAGTGTATGTGTTATATACATAATTGTATGTAATTATATATAAATATATAGTCGTGTATAATTATATACATAATGCAGATACTACTACATATGTTAATCTAGGTTATCCAAGTAGCAGAGGAAAAGATGGGATTAAATGTACAAGAAACGTGTTAAGAGTCACATCTATAAGACAGGAGTGTCGAATCTTGTGGCTTCTCTGGGCCACATTGGAAGAAGAATTGTCTTGGGCCATACGTAAAATACACTAACACTGATGAGAGCTGATAAGAAAACAAACAAACAACAAAAAAAAAACCCTCATGTTTTAAGAAAGTTTACAAATTTGTGTTGGGCCACATTCAAAGCCCTGCTGGGCTGCATGTGGCCCACGGGCCATGGGTTGGACAAGCTTGCTATCAGAGATAATAGAGAGGGAGCCAGGAGAGACTGAGAGAGCCATCAGGCTATGCAGCAGGTCTGACCCTGAGTGAAGGAGAGAGGGAAGGAAGGAAGATTATTCCTCATGCCCAAGTCTCAGAGTCTAGCGCAGGGCTCGGGAGAGTCTGGCAAGGCTGCCTTTGAGAGCCCTCAAGCCCAGTCGCAGCAGTTGTCAACTCAATCATGCATCCACCTATTGGTTTCCCTCCCTTCCTGTTTCACTTTCCCAGGCCCCCACTTCTGCTTCCTGCAACACCTTTCCAAGTGAACTTCCTGCCAAAGCCTTTGCCTGAGCTTTCTGCAAAACCCATATTTAGCCTCTTCCTAAACAACATCATCTTTGAAATCACACATATTAAAAAATGCACAAGTAGCAAGACAGAACTTATTCAGCACGGTGCCCGAAATCAACTCCCATAACAATGGTATTGGTGCCCACTGGAGGCACAGCGCCTGGGGATGGGTCCCCCTGCAGTGCCCCTGCTGCATGCAGTCATTGGCTGGGAGCAGCCAGGGGGAAGGAAGGTTCATTGCAAATGGGACTATGGATTTCCCTAGGCAGAGCTAGACCCCTGCGTCAGCAAACTCCCTGAAATCGGAGGTCTGACAGGCACATTCTCAAGGCCACCACTTCACATATATAGTGGAAATTATGAAGATTAGATAAACATGTGACTGCATTTTTAAAAACCTGACCCATGGCCAGGTGCAGTGGCTCACACCTTTAATCCCAGCACTTTGGGAGGCTGAGGTGGGTGGATCACCTGAGGTGGGGAGTTCAAGAGCAGCCTGACCAACATGATGAAATCTCATCTCTACTAAAAATACAAAAATGATCTGGACATGGTGGTACACATCTGTAATCCCAGCTATTTGGGAGGCTGAAGCAGGAGAATTGTTTGAACCCAGGAGACAGAGGTTATAGTGAGCTGAGACCGCGCCATTGCACTCCAGCCTGGGTGACAGAGCAAGACTCTGCCAAAAAACAAACAAAAAAAGAAACCTGGCCCTTTCATAATTGCTGAGAATCAGATTCACTGTTTACCTGGCTCAAAGACTAGTACAAGTCCTTAAAATTCTAACTACAAACAAGGGAGCTCCTCTTGTTCCTAAGGTAGAGGAACGAATGAGTTTGGGGCAGATTTCTGTACAAGGCTGTCCTAGATTTAGTGAGTGGATGTTTCTTTTCCTTTTACTGCCTAACTTCTAACCTTCTAACATTTCCCCGACCTCAAATCCTTAAGTGTTTCTGTCTTTGGCTTTTTTGTTTTGTTCTTCCATAGTCGGCAGAGGAGCTCTTTTGAAGCAAACATGCGTGAATTAAAAAATAAAGCCTGTGATCTGAATTGCAAGAGCCTCCTTCAGGAGATAAGTGTTCTGAAGTCCCTGTTTGCCTGGGGTGGGGCTGGGGTAGTTGTAGCAGGCTTACTGAATAGCTGTTTAGTTAGTTATTTCTCTGTTGGGACAGGTAAGTCGGTATTCATTCAGCATGGATAAATCTACTTTCCTCATTCTCTTTCCTTTTACAGTTAGTAAAGTAGCTTCTCAGATCTGCCCTTAGAATCCTTAATCCCAGTTAAAATAAAAACTATTAATGCGAAATAAGTCACAGGAATTGTTCTAAAGCAAAGGCATCTGGGTGCTTTCACGTTTTCCTTCCAGCAGATGTTGAATTAGGAAAAATTTAAAGTGATCTAGGAATTCCCTGAATGCTTTTGGTGATATGAACATATTGTGAAAAACAAGCTTCTATTAACACAGCAGCTGGACAAATATTGAGGACAGAAAATGGGTTTCAGCAGCCCGAAACTTTGAATAAGAGTAAAGGAGAGTTCAATTTAACTTGTTTTTGGATACTGTCCCAGAGCTCACGCTCTTCCTCCTTCTCGTTTGTTGTGTGGACATGCAGAAGACAAGGATATGATTTTTGTAACATGGAGCATTTTTAATCCCTTTCCTGTCACACTAAGTAAATAACTCACCGTAAAATACTCAGGAGATGACTCTAAACTGCAGTAGGATATGGAGCAATGTACAAAATGTTAGATGTGGACATTAATAAACCTAGCCAGCGAGTATGGTTTAGTAGGTTGTCATGGTACCAGAAACATGGGCGCCATTTAATGGAAGTTTTATCCTCATGCTTGGTTGTCTCTTAAATTGTGAACCCGTGAATCCTCTGGAAGCAGCTGCCTGGGAGCTACACTACAATAAAACTCAACTTTCCTCAGCCTCAAAGGACTGCTGCCTTTCAGCAAAGCCCAGGCTAGGGAGGTGGGTCTCTTCCAGCCCATATCTCTTTGTGATAACAGGACTCTGTTTTGTATTTTAGAGCAGCGGAACGTGAGTCTTAGGAAGGTAAAGATGTCTGTCCAAGGTTCCCCTGCAGGGCTAGTCAAGAATTACAGACCAGGAGTAGGACTAAAGCCTCCTGCCTTTTATTTCAATATTTCAGTGTTTCGACCTCCTCCTTGGACATTACTTATGTATGGAACTCACATACACAGAGAGATTTCTCAAAGACCTATATTTAAGGGTGCTTAGCTCAGCCCGGCTGTTCACAGGTCCCCGCTAGAGCTATGGCAGCAAGGAATGAAAACAAAGGGAGAATTTAATGCCTATTGAAAGCTGACTCAGAGCATGTAAAGGTGAAAGTGTGTGGTCGGAAGGCTTAGCTGCCTGTTGAGTTCTGTTATTCAATAACTCAAGAAGCCTGTTGTGAGCTGCTTTGGCTCTATTAACACATCTGGAGCTAGTGGCCATACGTTGGGGACTTTTTAGAATGTAAAAGTAGCTTTGTAGGCAAACTTGTGTTAGAATGAAATACTTCTGAAGAACAAAGGCTAACTTTATAGAGTGCACCTCTCTCTCCCTGACTCAGTTCTGGGGGGCTTTTGATGAAGTGTGTGCTAAACCTATATACTTCTTTGGAGGAGTAAAAATTGTCCTCCTGTCCTGGGTCGTGTTTACTTTCAACGTAACCCTTTGGATCTGTGAACAGATCCAAAAATCAAACAAACTAACAAAACAGTAAACAGAGTGGAGACTCTCCTGATATTCTCCATCTGCACCTAGTCCTATTCCCCCACCTGCTCCAGGCCCCATGAGGCTGACCTGTGGAGACTGCATTTGTGGGATCCCTTTACCGCTGGGTGTTTGGTTGGGTTTGGCCAGTGGAGGTCACAGTCAGGAGATGAGAGAGTAAGAAGAGAGGGAGAATAGTTATTTATTCTCTATGTCATGACCAGTTTCATCATTATCATCTCCTTTCATCCTTTCCCTCTCCAGATTTCTGGAAATAAATTCCAGAATGAGTTCATCCTGCCAATCCGGAGCCACAGTTTGGAGATGCTGCATTCCTAGATTGAAGGCCTGGCTCCTGGTGGACAGCCCTCTCTCTAAAGCTACTCTCTCCAGGTTCTGGCAACCGCAGCCAAAGGGCCAAAGGTAAATCATGAGGGAAGCCTGAGGCGAAAGTAAGGCAGCATAGAAATGAACCAGGAGTAATTAAGTGAATTAATAAAGTGACAAGTGTCTTCACTTGCCTTATCGTTTGTCCAAACATGGTACCTTCGTGGACCATTCTGAGATAAAGTTGGGATACACTGTCTTGGAATCACAATCCACCATTTCTTCCCTTCCATCTGGCCTCTTCTTCCTCATTCCCCTCCAGGAATGCATGGGCATCAAGGGTAAGGCTATTTACTAACCAAAATGCCAGTGCATGCCATTTTCCCCAACAGGAACAAAAGGGATTACAAGTCAGTCCAGAAAGGATAGACTCTTACCCTGGAACTTATTTCCAGAAACCTGCAGAGGTAACAGATGAAAGGAGATGATGAAGCCAGCCTTGTAGAAGGTCTCAGGACATGGAGGTGCAGTGAACTTACCATGAGAGGGTAAGTTCTGGGGAAACTGGCCAATGCTTCCCATAACTGGGGCAGATGCTCACTTTTGCTCTTTCTTCTCAGTGATGGTCTTGTTTTCCCCCAGATTACCTTTGCACTGACATCCCAGTGTTTGGACATGGAGGCCAAGACATACACATCGTTTGCTGCTAGATCTGCCTCTAGCCAAGCAGAAGGGGATCAACAGTCACTCAGGTTCCCTGCTGAGGTTAGGGCCAAAGCCACAGCTGTCTGTAGTAAAGGATTCTTTTTCTGAAGAGGAGGTAGCTCTGGTAGGTGGACACGGCAGTAATAATATCATCATAATAGCATAACCAGTTAATGAGATCTGTAATTGCCACAGTCAGTCTCAGCATGTTTCTGTCGCCATCCAAGTGATCAAAACCTGCCATAGAGCGCTAAGCCCTCCTGTTTTCAACCATTTCCTCAGCCAGGAGTGGGGATTTGTTTGCCAAAGGCAATATCCTAAATACTGAATCTTGATGATCATTTCTACCCTCCCAACATCTGAGAAGGCTGGAATTTCTCTCAGTTGACTACAGGTTGTGTCTGACTTTGTGAAGGAAGCTTTGTCTCCAGGGATTTCTTAATTGGGGTAAGAGAAACTGAAACACCTTCATTTATGTCATACCAACCTTTCCGAGAGCCCAAAGCATGTTAGGATTGTCGCCTTATTAATGTGCCTTACCGCAAAGCCCACAGAGCAGCACACACTTGCCTGGAAGGTGTAAGGCTTCAACTGAATGGTACATGCCACCGATACAGAGTCATTCACCGACACCCCCAGCCTGACCCCGCTTAGTTGCTGAGATCTGATGGGATCAGAGCAGAAGGTGACAAGGCTGTGAGCTTAATTAAGGGAATGGTTTTGTTCAATTCATGCTCATCCTTTCCCCCTTCACCCAGTAATTCTCACACATGCCGAGAAAATCACAATGAGGAGGAGATTATGACCTAGTGATCTCATTCAGGATGTGACATTATCTCATTTCAACAGCCTGGGAAGAGCAATGCCATTTTCAACTCTGGGAGAAATTTGACCAGTGACAGAACAAAATTTAGCCCAGACTTTTCACTTTCCTGTTTATCTCCAAGGTAAGGGGTCCCCAGCCAGCTGTGTCAGGGAATACAAACACCCTCCCAATCTCTAATAAACAGCTTGCTGACAATGAAGCCTCCCCAACCCCTTCTCTCCACAGGTAAGCGGAATCCACGTGTCCTAGAAGTGCGGCACATACACTCAAGGAAGGAGTAAAATATATAAAGTCTTCTCACTCCAGCATCTTTGCTTTTAAATTTCTTTCCAAAGAAGGAAAGGATTTCTGCCATCTTCACAAAACGGTAGAGATTTCAACCTCTTAAACATATTACTCAATATTAAAAGGACTTGGTGACTGAATAGCCTCAAGAGTACGTTGCTCTCAGCTTTCTGTCCTGACCTGTTTTTGGTCACTTTCATTCATTTGCTCATAGCTGGCTGCCTGGATTAATTTTCTGGACTGAATACATTTCCTTGCACTACCCACATATGTGACAAATAACTAATCTGACTCATCAAAATGCATTAGAATGCAATGTTCCAGTTACCGAAGGACATTTGAAATTCAGCAACTTGTCTTCTTACTCTTACCACCAGAGATAGTAAAAAATTACAAAGAGGTAGAGACAGCGATAGAGCCCATTTCGTGCCTAGAATTTGTACCAGCATCCTTGTTATTGCTGCGCCAGCAATCTAAGAAAAGTTGGACCCGCCTCTGTTTGTTTTGTACTTCTTAAAATATTTTTCAAATTAAACTTTGAAATATAACTGAAATAATTTCTGAGAAACATAGCATAGCCCAGACTATAAATCATCCAAAACAGCATTAAGTGGATATACTAAATATACCTAACACTGTTGAAAGTACCCTAAATATATCATTCCTCTTCTAGGATTTCCATATTCTACATTTCAACACAGGCCTTCTAAATCAGACGATAGTCGGGTTGTACGAGTAATAAGTCTAAATGAGATGCAAAAGAATATGTTGCAAAGAATGTGGTATAAGTACCAGTGTCTAACTTGGTGTAATGGACAATATATTTCAAAAATCTCCCAATATATGCAAGAAGTCACTAGAAAACAGATTTACAACGTGTCTCTTTGAAAGAAAAAAAAAGGTGATTTTTACAACTTTATTTATTTATTAAGAGACAGGGTTTTGTTATGTTGCTGGCTTCAAACTCCTGGACTCAGGCAATCCTCTTGCCTCAGCCTCCCAACCATTAACGGCTGGGATTATAGGCACATATCACTGTGCCCAGCTCCACAACTCTATTTTGAATTATCTATTAGAAACTAAATTAACACAAGGAGTGATCATGGAATCAGCATCCCAAGAATAGTAAACATAATTGCTATACATAGATAAATGCATTAAAACATTTTTACTGATATACTAGTGAATGACTCATAATTTCCTCAACATAGCTTTATCTTGTTATATTTTTTTCTCATGGCATTATCTTGCTCCTTTAGGGAGGGTCTCATGCACCTATGTTTTCACCATTACATGCCTGGAGGTCTTTTTTGAGGGTGGAGGGGAAGTCTGAATTAAGAGACTGCTGAGAACCCAAGAGCTGAGGAGTCAAACCTTGGTTTCCCATTGACTTCCTTCCTGAACTTTGGTGACCTACTCTTTTTTCTATGCCCTTTCTTTATCTATAAAAGGAATATTATGAGTGATTTGCCTTCTTGAATGATTGTGAAGGACAAAAGTAAATCTCATAAAGATACTGTAGAGCCTTTTCCCAATAGAACGTGTGGAGCTGATTTAGGCAGACATTCGGTGGCTTGCACAGAGAGGTTGCAGATGTTGATTATAACATCATAGAAGCTCATTGCTGATGTCTCTCAAATGTTCCTGGGGAGAAGTGTTCAGACACAAGCATCATACACCTGTGGCATTTGACTAGCTTAGTTGAGAGAGCAGCAAAGGAGTGTAGGCAGCATGGTGTTTCAACATGTGGGTACTGGGTTCTGGGCTCTGACTTCCTAGGTTCAAAACCTCCATCTGCCACTTCTTAGCTTTGTGCTTTGATGCAACTTATATAACCTTTCTAAGCCTCAGTTTCCATATCTTCAAAGGTGTTTGGTAGGAATAAAAGCAGTAATGCCTGTAAACCGCTCAGCACAGTGCCTAGCAAATATTAAATACTCATGCATGTTATTATTACTAAGAAATATATGCTAAGAGTTTGTGAATGTTCAGGAAGATGGGAGCAAACAAAGGAATATAAAGATGTAATTCTCCTTTTCAAATACCTGCAATCTAATTGGAGAAAAACCATATACATTCAATATGTAGTGATATAGTTTGGCTGTGTCCCCATCCCAATCTCATCTTGAATTGTAGCTCTCATAATTCCCATATGTTTTGGGAGGGACCCAGTAGGAGAGAACTGAATCATGGGTGCAGTTTCCCCCATACTGTTCTCGTGGTAGTGAATAAGTCTCACGAGATCTGATGGTTTTATAAGGGGTTTCCCCTATTTCTTGTGTCTCATTCTCTCTTGCCTGCCGCCATGTAAGACATGCCTTTTGCCTTCTGCCATGACTGTGAGGCCTCCTCAGTCACGTGGGACTGTGAGTCCATTAAACTTCTTTTTCTTTATAAATTGCCCAGTCTCAGGTATGCCTTTATCAGCAACATGAAAACAGACTAATACATGTAGAAATCACTACAGACTTTGTGGGGACTGAGACCAATTTTTGCTTATTAAACTTCTAGAGTTTGTCTTATTCAAGAAGTTAAGAGGATGGAAGATTTGGCTGCAACTTGGATAGACCAAAATTGGTTTCGGATTATCTAGGACTAATGATTGGTTATGTCAAAATTCCTATTGTACGGGGTCAGGTTTCAGAGTTTCTTAAAAGAAGAAAGTTCCTTTAGAGAAAATTCATAAGACTGCCAATTTTTGTGCTTTTCATAAGCAAACTATCTTTAATACATACTGTGTTAGAATCTTGAAAAAAAATTCTTCACAATTCAACATATGGCTTTTAGAAGAGGAAGGAAAATCTCCCACTGGGAATAGCTTTCAATTCACTTGCAAATCCCTTGAGGGCTGAGTCATGTCTTACTTTCCCTGAATGTCTAATTGGGCCTAGGACAGTTTGAGTTGGAACTCAACAAATTTTAATACAATTTAATCCAATTGAATTTTATAATGTGAAGATTTTTGTTGTTGTTTTGAACGTGCCTTGACAAAGGCAAAATGGGCTTGGAAGATGGCCGTGAGCTCTTTAGTCTCTCTTTGTCATCTTTGTACTGGAGATAGGGTCTCTTGAGCAAACAAAGTGACTGATTGGATACTAAAACACGCTCTGGTAACCCAGAGCTGCCCAAGCAAACCTTAGCTTTCCACAGACTTAATCCTTGGTATTTCATTCACCTATAAAGGGTTTTCCACATAAGAAGGGGTATATGGGAATTGAGGTGTATTTAAATCTTTGAGGGCCATGGAGAGTTTGCAAAAGCTTTCCCAGGTGATTCTTCACCAGCTTTCCACCCACAGCTCCCAGTGCACATGCCAGTTGGAAACAACCACTGCAAAATAACATCTTTATCGTGGAAGTCCAAGAGTTGACTTGTCATAAACCCTGCCCTGTGTGACTAGGAATGGTAAGATCATCTTTACTTTTATCAAGGAAACACATCACTATCCAAAATCTTTATTATGCCCAAAACACAGGTGGAAAAAAAATGTAAACTATGTTCTGACCCATGGGGGTGAAATACAAAATATGTAGATTACAGCTAATATGTCCCTTTGCCTGTTAAACTGAGGCATGTTCCAGAAATGGTTTGGGATTATGAAATACAAAAATACACAGGTATATACCATAGAGAACTCCACATGCAGGATTTTATCAGTGAGATCCTGAGAATGCTCTTAGCAACCAATCACTTCTCTCACAATTCTCCTCTTTGCATTCTAGATACAGGGACACTCTATGTTTTAACAAGAACATAGTTGAAACACAACAATCCTCTCTGGCCCAGTGTCCTGGAGAAAGGGACTCTTGAGAAACAAATAAAAGGTCTCAACTACCTTTCCCTCCTCCCCTGGCAGAGTTTTTACCCCTATGATGTAAGTTGACTTAGGTAAGATTTAGGCTGGGCATGCTTTCTTCTAAGAAGGCTCTCAGCTTGAAAGGGTAAAGCAGGTACTTTGAAAGAAAACATGGTGGCTGCTCATGGTTTAGGAACAAGGTCAACAGAGGCCAAAAAGCCTTGCTTTCCAAGTAAAAGAACAGACAGGAAGTTAGGCAGAAGCCAGTGCAGGAGCAACCAGGGAACCTCAGGTTGGTATCCATGTGCCCTGCAGAGCCACTGAGCATGGCTGAGCCATGTCCAACCTATATAACCATACATAGCAAGTGGCCCTGCTCACATCCCTAAGAAGCTTAAGCCAAAGCAGTAGGTGGTGGCTTCAGCAGAAGTGAGGGAGCCCTAAAGCCTGTTTGATAAAGGCAGGCACCCTCCATTGGAGTCAGAGAATCCAGATTGACAGAGTAGTTTTTATCTGAAGAGAAAGGATAAAACTGAAGCCTACAGCAAGAAGAATGTTCAACAATGGGGGAGGAGAGAGAAAAGAAAAAGTTAAATTTGGGACAAGGGATGTGTGATATTGTGATACAATAAAGGTATATTTGGTATCTGTCCCTGGGTGCTGGCACACAGCTCCTAAAACCCATGAAATCTCTTATGTAATGTGTCTTTTTGTATTTCTGATCAGCTTCTGAGTTGGGGGTAAGTAGTCTTGCGGGACTGAGCCCTTAACCTGTGGGATCTGATACTATCACCAGGTAGATAGTACCAGAAATGAATTAAACTATAGGACACCCAGTTGGTGTTTGCTGCAGAATTGCTGGGTGTGTGTGAAAAAATTCACGCACACACAATTTGGTGACCAGAGGTGAAATATTCAGTATTATATTGAGTGTATTGAGGATGAGGGTAGGAAAAACACTTTGATTTTTCCTGTTTCAAAAGGATGAAATTAGGGAAACAGAGAATAAAGGACAAAGACTCAGGATGCAAGAGGAGGCTGATAATAGTAGTATTAGCAGTTAATATCGAGCACTTACCATGTGCCATCTCTGCTCAGTCCTCACAAAAAGGGGCAGCAAAGTTTTCCGGTAAAGGGTCAGCCTTGCAGACCATATAGTCTCTAGCACAGCTGCATGGCTCTGACTCTGTAGTACAAAGCAGCCATGGACGATATGTAAATAAGCTGGCATGGCTGGATTTGTCCCATGGTAGACAAGATTTGGCCCAAGGGCTGTAGTTTGCCAACCTCTCCTCTTTAAGAGATGGGTAGTATGATTATCTCCATTGTAGACATGAAGAATGAGGCTTAGTATGTGGAGAGGGAGTGCTTTGGTTTTCTCTTGGCAGAAACACCAATAAAAGGCAAGCATGAGTATCACCCAGAAGAGACTTGCCCAGCAAACTGGGCAATGTAACATCGTATACAAGTAACCCGCATGTACCTGGAACCCTTCAGATAACCCTCACATTATGGCTGAAAAGATCCTCAAAGCAAAAAAATCAAAACTGTCATTAAACAGACCTTATAAGTGCTGGCTTTTAGGAGCATGCCGGGGCTGAGGATGTTAGGAAAAAAAAAAAAGGAATGAAGGCTGTTAAATTCCCTATGTTGCATTCTCGAGAGGAACATTCTATTGATTTTTTGCCCCTCCCAATGCTGGCAGTACAAAGTCATGCAGGAGGAGACATGACAGGCAGGAAGCAGGCTGTCTTCAGAGCCAGACAGCCTTGCCTTCAGGCTCCTGCTGGACCTACTGACCAGGGTACCATCTTTTGCAGTGAACAGATGGATCCTTGTCTTTTAAGAGCCTGAAATCTAGAACAGAAGGCACATAACAGATTTCACATTATCATGGATCTTCTTGAAGTGGCTTTGCTCTGGCATCTTTGAGACTAACATATTGGATCATATAGTTACTGTTGAAGTCTTGTGTCCGACAGTCCTTGCAGGCTAAGGTCTTCTGCTGCATCACTTAGGGTATTTACAACCCTGACACTGAAGAAATAAATATCACAGTGACAGTAATAGAGTCTGTATTTTAATTGCGAAAAGACTGGAAACCTTTACTAACAGAAAAAGAAACTGTGGAAAAAAGCAGAGTCATGGACATTACACTTACATATTTCTGTTTCAGCAAAAATTCTAAGATCACAACTTACTATTATTAGCTATTTTTTTTCAGCTATGGGAATTCATAGACATAGTCTATGATCCAGACAGGCTCCATCTTACCTTCCTTGGGTAAGGAATAAAACAGGAAATAACTTGCAAATCAAGATAGTGCTTAAAAGCCCGCTGATTTTTCTAAGAATTCTGCCCTGTATCAGAGAAAGGCAAGCACTTATGACTGGCATAAGGTACACAGGGAGACCAATACTTTGGCCTGCACCAGAATAAAGGGTTTTGCTTGAGGATGAGAAGAGGCCTCAGCTAAAGCTTATTCAAGTGTCTTTTAATTGTACTTATTTGACCTAATCCTCCCATAATGCTTCCCTTATCCCTAGAAGGGTCTGGTTGATGTGTATTCATCTTTTAGCTGTGACTTCTGCTCATGTAATTTGTTGTATAGATCCTGCATGGTACAATATGACAGCCATTCGCCCCATGTGTCTACTTAAGTTAAAATTAATTTAAATAAAATTAAAAATTTATTTCTTGAGTGGCGCTAGCCACTTTTTAAGTGCTTAATAGCCACACATGGCTTGTGGCTATCATATTGGAAGCAAAAGCATCGAACATTTCCATCATTGCAGAAAGTTCTCTTGGCTGGTACTGTCACTGTAGAATGACAGCTGTGGAGAGTCTAAGCACGCATTGCAAAGATGCCCTCCTGGGCACCTTCCTGCAAGGACAGTGAGTGATATGTCAGTACACTGGTTACTTATTGTGATGAAACTGATGAAAATGTACTCATGTCTTCATCGGCCCTTCTAGGGTGCAATACCGGGCTTGATTTAAAATTTACATTTGAACAAGGTAAAAAGTTCATAAAAGAGAGACTGAGAGAAAATACACCAAAACATCAAGTCTGATTGTTTTGAGTAATAGGAATATTGGCCATCATTTTGTTTCTGGCTATTCGTAGTGAGGTGTAGACATTTTTTGTCTGCTCCTCCCACAGTGTATGACTCAGGAGTGTTACTTGAATTCCTGGAACCAGCTATGCCTGAAGTCAATCCATTCCAGTTGGACTTTCTTCATTCTGTGAGCCACTTAAGCTGATTTGAGTTGGGTTTTTATTACTACCAAGTGAATACTAATTTTGCTATTTTTTGAATTTCTGTATCTTCTATAATGTTCATTTATTTCTCCTAAAAGTAGAAAAAAAAACTTTGGAAATTGCATGTGATAAACAGTGTGTTCTATTATATTTTGTACATCATCCATGTGCTGATATTCACGAGCTCTAACAAAGCAATTTTTCTAAATAAGCTAGAAGTGATTTCCAAAAATCCACAAGGAACACAGTGTAACATGCCAAAATAACTTTGTTTATTAAAAGGAAATTTGAGGCAACTGTTATTGCTGAATTGTTTGGAGTCCTGGCAGAAATTCTCCCCAAAAATATGATTTGAACTTCTTCAGTAACTCTTGTTGTCAGACTTGGGTTGTAAAATACAGAGTAACATCTCACTTGATCAACAAAACCCATATTAGCATAATTTATCATTAGAAAGCATTCTCATTTGCTAATCTGGCGAGGTCCAGGGATACTAAATCACAATTTTCCATTTTAACAAATGAGCCTATTTGCAATTCTTCTAACACCCATAGTTTTGGCTGATCAAATGCATCTACCAGACTTGGCTTCAAGCACAGGCTAGAGGGAGTTTGCCCTGGGATATTTTGGTTGGCGATGCTACTGAAAAGATTTCAAATTACCCCATTTTACAAATCCTTCTTCCCTTTTAATTGACTAGCCAGCAATAGAGTCACATAGGTATTTATATTTCTCACCTTGTTTACAACTCTGTTAAGCATCAAATATCAGTGTTCCCTTGTCTATAATTGTTGAGACACCTAGTGAAAAGCAGAAAGAAAATAGCACATTGCCAAGGCCGCCCATAGTGGATCCTCCTTGAGTTATTCCTCAGGGATT
Organism: Papio anubis; assembly: GCF_008728515.1. Classification (NCBI taxonomy): domain Eukaryota; kingdom Metazoa; phylum Chordata; class Mammalia; order Primates; family Cercopithecidae; genus Papio; species Papio anubis. Next base: position 88,163,093 of record NC_044985.1, on the reverse strand, counting down.
TCCAGGCTCTTTCACAGATCTTTTGGCAGTGGGCTTGACTGGGCCTTTAAACACATTAATCCTTCCCTTGAAGTCACACATTCCACAGCTTGTTTAGAGGTGGCTCCAATGGCAGGATAATGTTGGTTGGAATGTGCTGCCTGCTGGCCCCTCAGACTCCCCCCTAGAGATTTCTCACTTGTTTGCTACAGCAACTACCACTGTGATATTGTGCTCCCTCTTCAAGGGGGAGACTGACTTGCCCTACAGGGTCATCTAAGGGCAGGACCATTTGCAGCTGTGCAGAAGGAAGTGCATGACATGAACTCATGAGATGCTCTTAGTACCTGTAGCCTGTCTTCCTGCTATTGTTACTCCATGGATTTTCCCTTTGGGTCTCCAAAAAACATGACTTCTCATCTTTCCTCCCCCAAACTGGTTCCTTTTTTCTCAGCAGCCTCTCACTTGGTGTCCAAGACCCTACCGAGAGTGTGGGTTGTATAAACCTGGTATTTCTCTGGACCATCATCTCATGTGAACAATACTGTTGTCATAAGGGTGTATATTTGTCAAAGGGTCTTTATATTTGCTATCTCATTTGAGCTTCACACCCTCTCTGAGAACTAGAGAAGGTGGAATTACAGTCCCTATTTTAGAGATGAAGAGGCTATTACATTTTTTTCTACTTAAAACCTAATAGGACTTCCTTATTCTTTTTCACTTGACTTTTTGACTCTGAGACTCACCATGAACAAACACTCCAAAGGAAAGAAATGGTTGTGAGGCTTCATAACCCTAAGAAGAGTCGCAGATAATAGAGATAGTTTATCAATATTTCCCACCATCAAAAAAACAAAAAAGGTTTTATTAACTATCTGTAGCTGGGTACTCTTGTATAACTGCTTTAAGGAAAATAAAAATGTGTTCTTCTCATTCTGTTTCCCACTGGGAAAAATAGTTGTACAATCTGAATATTTTTACAATTAATAATAATTGTCACTCATATTTATTGTGATATTTTCCTGCATGCTAGGCACTGTGCTAAATTTCTCACATAGATTATATCATGTAATCCTCATGACAATCTTTTGAAGCATTTATTAAGGAAAATAAAGACTAAAATGACATTATTAAAGACTGTATGAGAGGAAATTTCACATCTGATTAAAAACTTGGAATTTGGAACTAGACTAGCTAGGTTGAATCCCTGCCCTCTCATTTGTTAACTTGCTGTGCTACAGTTTTCTCATGTTAAAGTGGGATAGTAATAGTACCTACCTTGAGGATTATTTTGAGAATGAATGGGTTAACATGTTTACACACATTAAGTATTACACTGTAAAGCTCTTAGAACAGTGGCTGGCCCAAAGAAAATGGTACATAAATTTTGCTGTGGTTATTACACAACTGTGTGACACTTAGCAAGTTAGATAATCTCTCTGTGCCTTCCTTTCTCAGTTTTCTTTCATTTGCAAAATAGAGATAATAACATTGCCTGTCTAATAGGGCAGTTACGAGTTTGAGGGAGGTAATTCTAAACTACTACTGTCTGGCACATTGTAAATGCTCAATTAATGTTAGCTATTACTGTCAGGCCTCTGAGCCCAAGCTATGCCATCATATCCCCTGTGACGTGCACGCATACATCCAGACGGCCTGAAGCAACTGAAGAACCACAAAAGAAGTGAAAATAGTCAATTCCTGCCTTAACTGATGACATTCTGCCATTGTGATTTGTTCCTGCCCCACCCTAACTGATCAGTTGAACTTGTGACATTCCTTCTCCTGGACAAGGAATCTCAGGAGCTCTACACCAAGTACCTTGCGATCCCTGCCCCTGCCCACAAGATAACAACCCCCTTTAACTGTAATTTTCCACTACCTACCCAAATCCTATAAAACTGCCCCACCCCTATCTCCCTTTGCTGACGCCTATTTTGGACTCAGCCCAACTGCACCCAGGTGATTAAAAAGCTTTATTGCTCACACAAAGCCTGTTTAGTGGTCTCTTCGCACGGAGTCACTTAACGATTACTGCCTTAGGTCCTAACTTGATATATTTAGGAACTTAAGTCGTCACAAAGAATCCATACCCTACAAGTAAAGCTCTGAACGCCAGACCACTGTTAACCATATTTAAGTTGCTGGATTCATCAGATTTTTGAGATAGTTGCACACAAACTCAATTTTAGAAAAGGTAAACAAAACTACTTACAAAATTACTTACGAATGAAAATAACACAGAATGTGACCACTGTCAGTGAAGTCAGTCCTATTGCTTCTCCTTCACCAGGCAGCTTGACCAGTTTAGCTTATCTTCTTGGTTAAAAACTACTTCTTGTAAGGAAGGTGGTCCTCAAAGTTGTTGCCACCTAATTGAAGCATTTGGTTTTTTAAAAGGTCACGGCCTTTGGCAGAAGGGATTGAGCAGCATAGTGAGCCTCTCAGGGATTTTGAAAACTTAGGTACCAAACAAAAGCACAGACAGACTTGCCCAATTCAACCTCCTATCGGAAGAACATATGGAATATGGGCGTTGAGAGCGAAGGGGAATCAGAACACATGCAGAGCTCGAAACTGCTCCTGGGTTTGGAGGATCAACGTGTATCAAGAAAGGGCTGTGTATGGGCTACCAACCAGCAGAAGCACGTCTCAGAGCCCAGGGAGCAGGTGTCTGGCACCTCTCGGATCTGGAGCCAGTTTCCACCTCAGCTGACATTTAGAAGGCATAATGGCAGTGAGTGTCTCTGCCAAGGATTGCCAGCATGGGATTTATACCGCCTGTGCCCACCTACTTGCTCCATGTGGAAATTTGCTTTCCCGCCCACCCAATTAAGAAAATGGGATGTAGAAGACCAGAGGGAGGGATGGTTATTCTATCATGGTTAGTTTCAGTCACAAAGTTTGTTTTCTAGCAGAATTCTGGGTTGCCACCTTCCTGGGAAACAGAACGAAAACACAAATGACCTCAATGTGAATTGTCACCCCTTTTCCTCTCCAAAACTTCACAAAATTAAGAATCTTCACGAATCACCACCTGCAAGTCCCCAGAGTGACCTCTGGCTGGTCAGAAATCCAATACGGTGACAGCATCAACAAAGGAGATTAGTCTGTACTGGTTTTGTGAGATCTGGTGTTGAATGAATAAAAGTCAGGGGCAGAAGCTTGCTCTTCTTTGTTTAAAGCCATGTCAGAGCATGCTTTGAAAGTGCTTGACTTCATGCTTGATGGGGTTTGCTCTGAGCCAGGCGCTAGAATGGATTGGTACTCACAGGCCTTTCGAGTCTCCTGCATGGAATTTCATTACTGAAATTCTTCAGGTCATTTCCCATGAAAGTCATTACCCTCATGACGCGCACTCTGGAGGGCTGACTCAGAGAGCTGCCATTGTCCCCTCCCGGGGTTGTGAGCAGCACCTTCCAAACTCCAGGGGTGACAGATCTGTTGCAAGAGAAGAGGTGCTATTTTTCTTGGAACAGAATTTGTCCCCCTGGAGATATGAGTGCCAGCAGCCTGGGAGGGGCTGATGACTGGAACAAAATTCCTATTAACAAAGACTCTGTGGGTCATGATGGAGAGACCCAAGTGTGCCCCCTAAGCCAAGGTGTAGATGAGTCCTCAGTGCTTTTGCTTAACAAGTTCTATGGGCCTTTTACTGCTGTGAGGAAAATACGTAGAAAACACACTAGCAGAACCACTTCTGTAACAGATCATTGAATCACAGTGTGACAACATATCTAAATATGTGGCAAAATTCTTCCAAAGTTTAGACTTAACACAGACGCAGAAGTCACCTTTGTCCAAAAGCTTTTCAACTTCAAGCACCATGGCGCCACACTGCTTCCTAGTGGTCATGACCCAGGCTGTGGTTTTTGGTACTCGCCTGCCAGAGATATAATTTGTTTAACATCAGTTTTTATTGATACAGTGAAATCTATAGCTTTTGCGTTAGCAGAACCATTAGTAAGTTGGGCTCTGTAGGTCTGAGCAAATGAAGCCAAGGCTTCTGTCCAAGACGTGCTGAGTGAGCTGGGCTTCTGACCCTCCCACCTGGCAGGGCCTCTCCCATTTGTTTTCTCACCCACTTGGAAAGAGGGACTTGGGATCTGGTGCTGGTGGTTGAATTTTTCAAACCCATTTAACATTCAGGAGTAACTGTGGCTTTTTAGAGGCAGAAATGCATCCTGCCAGAGCTGGCATTTGGACTTGAGCTGTAACTTCAAAGTTTCTTTGATCCAAGCCCTCACCAGTACCTGCCATCCCCGATTGGAGTGCTGAGTGATCAGTGTGGCCCTGCTTGTCCACCGAAGACACTGAGTCACTGAAAAGGCGCCGGGATGGGTTCCCACTGTGATTTTAAAAAATGCTCCATGCTCTACGAGTTTGTATTAGTTAATGTGGCTGCAATTAAGAAATCACTTTGTGATTTTGTGATTTTTGCCAGTCTTAATGGAGAAAAATTAAAAGAATCAAAGGAAGCTTCAAATGCATCTAAAACTGAAGTATGTTTTAAAGCCCCCAGTAAGTAATTTTTGTGACACTTATTATAAAATTATTCAGGAGACTGCGAGTTCCTTGAGAATAAGAGTGATAGCACCATTCTCTCTGGTCTTGATGGCATGATCATGCCAGCTGCCTCATCTGTGTTCATGACATGTTGGCTGTATGAGGAATTCATGCTTTAAAAATATAATACTTTGAAATCCTAAGCACTGGGATCTTTAACACACAATATTTAGGACCTCTGGATGTCTTGTCTTGTTGACAACCTGCTCAACTTACTGAATAAAGCTGAACATACTAAAACAGCATTTTGTTAATGTAGACCCCTGACCTCTTTTCTGAGCCCCTTGAGGCCATGTGGGTTGAAATTCAGGATTTCTTAGATTTTAGAAAAAGGAATGATTCTGGCAAATATGTCATTTATTTCCTAACACACCAAGGGATATCTGGAGCTCTCTACAATCAAACATTCATACATTTGCAGAGGTGCATATGAATAGCTGCCCTTGGTGAAGCTGAGCCTCCATGTGAAGGTGACAAATATATATAAATATAAACAAAGGCTCTAAATAGTCTTGTGTCAGTTCCAGTCCGGTTTCCTGCCAAATGAGTTAGGAAAAAACTTTTGTTTATCAGAGCTTTTTAGATTCTGGAATTATGAAGAAGGAATTGTGGGCCCATCTTCCATGTGGAATCTGTCCCCCACAAGATTGTCAAAATTAGGAACACTTTACTGTGCCATTTTTGCTAATTTCTCCCTGTTGATATATCTTAAAGTACAACTTGAATCAAAGTCTCCTATATAATGAGTTCCTCTAAGGATTAGCAGGCACCTTAGGAAGTTATGTTTTAAGATTCTTTCTTTCATCTGCAAATAGGTTAAACCAAACTACTATTTTCCAATGTAGAATATTCTTTCAATTCATTCATTCATTCATTCATTCATATCAAACATTTATTTAACACTTGATAAGTGCAAGAAATCATGCTAGGTTCTGACATAATCCATAAATGCTGTGCAAGTAGTAGGAGTAAAAACACCAGAATGCAGGAATTTAAACCATTCAGCATAACATTCATGAAAAAGTCAAACTTAGGAGATAGCCACTTTGAATCAAGGCAGTCAATATTATTGAAACAAGAAACCTGGCCTCTTGAGTTTCCCCAGACATCACACGACAGAAGATGCTTTTACCCCCAGCCACGGTCAGGAGGCAGTCATATTACTGAGGGGTAACCTTTGCATTCTAAAGAAGCAAGCAGGAAAGAAGGAGACACTTAGACAGGTGTCACCTTCACATGCAGGCTCAGAGCTGAAGAAGGTCACGCCAGAACGCTCCAGAAGCTGTTATTTGGGAACAGAAAGGGATAAAACACAGCAGACAATATTGCTAATCTCTAATGCCTGGGAAGCTTTATGAGGGACAATCAGATTAGTCGGGGACCTTGGGTTACTGTTTTCAGGAGGATAAAATCCTCACAGTCCCCCATTCTTACCTAATCTTTGCCTATGGTATGTTGTAATTAATATCCATGAGTTCTTCAGAATTCATTGAGAGAGAGAGAAGGGAAAATTACTTCTCCGAGGTTTAAAAAATCAAGGAATGAAATAAAGATTTCAGAGATATTATGTGGGGCAAAAAGGGCACTAGAATGTATGGGGGCGTGGCGGGGGCGGGGGCGGAAACAAGAAAAGGTTACTGGGTAAGAAGAAATAAGACATTGACCCGAAGTGGACACATGAACCAAACTATAAATTAAACACATCCTTCTCTGTGTTGCAGAAATCTTCCTCGTTCTTTTGGGGATGCCTGGGTTGTGAACAGTGCTACAGGATGGGTAATGACAAAGTGACTTATTCCCAGGCCCTGGATGTCGCATGGGAGTGAGCAGATGAGGCCAGCGGCAGCCTCCCTCGGCTGCCATGTGGTGGGCTGGGCTCATGAAGAAACCCTTTGTTCTTCCTCTCAGTTGCCACTACAGTTGCTCTGTGTTTTATTTTCAATTAAATTTCTACTAATCCCAAACTACAGAAAAACATAGCTGTTGGCATTCCTCTTTCCCTTCTGAAAACAATACAGTCTGCAGAGAAACTTTTCATTGTACAAGCCCCGCCTTGTACACACCATAAAAGACGCATATGCCACCAGTTTGCCGACAAGTGCTTTCAAAAAGGTGCTTAATGGGCCCCTGGACCCTGGGCTTCCAAGGCAGCCTGTGAATAGTGCCTCTTGTTAGGGCAGTTGCTATAGCAAGCCCTTGTTTTTAATTCAATTGCACAGTAAATAATACTTTATACATGGTGGGAAACAAATGGTCACTTTAAATTGCCCGCTCTTCATGTGGTCAAAAAGGGGCATTTATGCTTTGAGTAATGGAGCAGAGCACCTGCTTTTTCAACACATTTGGGTTTCAACTTTTTCCCACCTTACAAGGTATTGAGGCATAATGTGTTCTAAACACTTGTATCAATGTGAAATGGAATTTTATTAACATTTTTAAAAATCAAGTTTTACAGGAACACTTCCTAGTTTGTTTGGACTGAGGTCTAGAGGGGAAGTCGTATTTCTTTCTCCTCCACAGACGCTCTAAGCGCTACATTCCTTGACATTGAAGAGATGTTTGTTCCCATTTAAGGGACTTCAGGGAGAAAACTGTAGCACCAAGAAACAGAAAATGTGGTTTGGTAAGCATCTGTATCACATGATAAATAGTCGACAGCTTTGGGAATATCTGATTGTTCTGGAAACCTAGAAAAATGGGAAAGGGCTGAAAGAAATCAGAAGGAGACAGAAAGGGGGCACCCCTCCTGGTAACTCACAGCTGGGATGAGGGTCAGGAATTGTACACTTCTGGGGAATAAAAATAAAAGGAACATAGAGGTTAATAAAATGGGGACATACTCCTCTCTCTAGACACAGTGAGGTGAAAATTACTTATCACCTGCTAGAGTGGATGTGAGAACAGGCCCGTGACCAAGCGTGTGGCAGGGACTATTTCGTAACGGGTAAGCAATCTGAAAGAAGGCCTGCAACAGGCTTCCCCGGGCTTCCTCGCAGAGCAGCATCTTGTGGCTGCTGACTCCTCATTAGAGGACAACAGCTGTTTCTCACTATAATTAGCTCACAGTTCAATAGTTAGCTCCAGTCTCTTACACCTGTACCACACGCAACATGGAAATCACGGAAGCACATGTTGTTTTTTTCTTAAATCACCTCCACTTACACACATTGTTAAGCATCTAATAGAAAACAACCATCCCTTCCCTAGTTCTTTTCCTCTTTGGATTGCTTTTTAAGAGCAAGTTGGGAAAGTCTTTGTTTTTATGGGCCCCAGTTCCCATTTCCAATCTCACCTCCATGCTCCACAGACCCCCTGAATTAAAGAAGGTCTCCAGCGTTGTCAACCAACCCACCATGCACCAGACCATAAAATCTGATTTTCAGCCACCTGCAGGATGATGGAGGGAAGAGGAAACTGAACTGAGGAAGGGGCGGGAGCAGATCCGCAGCCGTCCGCTGAAGATGGTTTCAACAGAATTCTTTGGCGGGTGGAAGGGTGCAGAGTCTCGGGTCATTTCCTATGAGGTCTGCGCTGTATAGGGGGAATCTGTAATCACACTGCCTCACAGTTCCATTAGTGTCAGAACTCATTAGGAGCCCAATCCACTCGACAGCGGTGGGCACACAAAAGAAAGAACCAGCCAAAGTCTGCAGACTGCGGAGTAGTTGTTAGAATTGGGGGGCAGGCGGGAAGGAGGGATTGTAAAATTCCCCACTGGGTAATTAGAGTCAGCAGGGGAGCAGATAGGCGATAGCAGGCCTTTCATTTCTCTCCTGGCTGTTTTAAAGGATTGGCAGGGGTTGCTTTCTTCCAGGGGTGAGGCGATGTGTCATAATTCACAAAGAAAAATGATTGTCAATTTGTGCCCTGTTCCTGGGTTAATGCGAGGAGGCGGACTGTGGTAACTATTGTTATTAGTATCCAGTTAGGGCAAGGAGTAGAAGGTGACATGAGGCAGCTGCCTTGGGTGTGGTTAACCAAAGAAACTTACAGAGTTGATTAGCTGACATCTAATCAGTTAATATCACAGGTTCACGTTCCTCACGCATTGGGTAAGAAAACGTGTGAAGGCTGTGGAGGCGTGACAAAATATGGCAGCACTATTATCTATACCAACTTGCTTTGGCATTACAGTATGATTTTCTTCAAATTCAACTGCAGCAGCAAAGTTAATAGGTGATATAGCTGAAACAGACACTAAATGGTTCACTCTGGCTCTTGTGTTTGCATTTGATGACAGTTTCATAAAATATAAAAACTCATCCACCCAAAAAGGATTTTAAAAGTTTTTTGTAACTGAGGCATAATCTAGGTGCAATAAAATTCATCTATGGTGGTGGGTGCCTGTAATCCCAGCTACACAGGAGGATGAGGTAGGGAGATTGCTTGAGCCCAGGAGTTCAAGTCTAGCCTGGGTCACATAGTGAGACCTGTGTCTAAAAAAAAAAAAAAAAAAAAAAAAAAAAAAAAAAAATCCATCTGTTTGAAGTGTGCAATTTCATGAGTTTTGACAAACATGCGCCTTTGTGTAATTATCACTACAGCCACATTCAGAACATTTCCGCCTACCCCAAAAGAGTTTTCTCCTGCCCTTTGCAGCTAATTCTCTTCCCCAACCCCAAGTCCCAGCCCCAGATAACCACTGATTTGATTTCAGTCATTATGATTTTGCCTTCTCTAGAATTCTATATAAATGGAATTACACAGGATGCAGCCTTTTGACTCTGGCTCCTTTCAGTTGGTGCTTTCAATATTCTTCTGTGTTGTTGCATTTTCAGTGATCGGTTCCTATTGCCTGCTGCGTTGTGTTCCCTTGTATGAATGTACCACAGATTGTTTACCTGCTTGCCAGCTGAGGACATTTGGGCTGCTTCCAGTTTGGGGTTATCATGAATAAAGCTGGTATGAACATTTAGGTACAAGTCTTTATAGGGACATGTTTTCATTTCCCTTGTCAATCTTCCCTTCTGTTATCAAATAGGAAAATAAATAAAATCAGTCTCCTTGACTGATCATCCCGCTGGTGACAGAGTGTCTGTTGACCTAGCTGAGTTTTGGGAACCAGTATAATGCTATACGTTTCCGAATGTGGCAATGGGGAAAGACAAGTGGTGAAGGAATGAGAGTTGTAGGTGCCATCTCTCAAGGAGGCATTCAACAGAGACCCTGGAGTTCCAGGTAGACTTCCTGTGTTTGTACTGTGTATGATGTGGTCAAATTTGAAATCAGTGTGTAAAGCTTGTGTAATTTCCCAAACAATAGAACTCCATTAAGCACAAAACTCAAAACTTTATTTGAATAGCTTATAATCTAAAAAGTCTAGTGACTATAAAGGTGTGCACATATCAAACGGAAGTACAAAAAGTGAGAAGATGGCCGGGCGCAGTGGCTCAAGCCCGTAATCCCAGCACTTTGGGAGGCAGAGACTGGCGGACACCTGAGGTCAGGAGTTCGAGATCAGCCAGGCCAACATGGTGAAATCTCGTCTCTACTAAAAATACAAAAATTAGTCGAGCATGGTAGTGGGTGCCAGTATTCCCAGTTACTCAGGAGGCTGAGGTAGGAGAATCACTTGATCCCGGGAAGCAGAGGCTGCAGTGAGCTGAGATCACACCACTGCACTCCAGCCTGAGCGACAGAGTGAGACTCCGTCTCAAAAAAAAAAAAAACAAAAAAAAATAAGTGAGAAGAAATAAAGCTGAAGCACTTTGTTGGAGCTTCATTAAAATAACATTTCTGAAGACCTTGGGGAATGGACTACTAGACACTGACTGGAAAGTAATGAGATGCTTTCCAAAAAAAAAAAAGCCTATAGAAGTTAAAGGACAGAATGGTCCATTTTTGTATTCTGAAGCTACCATTCAAATAACAAATTGGCTCCGTTTGTGTGTCAAAACACATGGCAAACTGCCTTGCTTTGCTGAATTGACTCTTAAAAAGCCAAGCCATGTTCTTTCGGCTTCATACAGCAGCAACGTGAAAAGCTGTGAAGCTGCGGCAGCGCCTGGGTGGATGCCCTGTGGAGGAGACCGGGAGGCAGCTGATTCTCCTATTGCTCTTTGTGGCCCACTAGCTGGCCTTCATAAAAATGACCTTTTTGCCAACAGCAATCACGTCTTTCAGTCCTCCCAAAACTAGAAAGGCACAGAAACAAGAAACCTTTCTAAGCATCCATTTTTAAGCCAAAGCTTCATTTTCAGGAACACCTGAAACCCAAATGATTCTGCTTGCATTCTGTCTCCTTAGCTCGTTTGTCAGGGTCCTGACCTTAACTTTGCTATTATACATTTTGGAATTTCTGGAGCCCAGGTTTACCCTGAGGGAAAATAAGAAAACAAATAAGCTTTAAAAAAATTGTTTTGACCTTACCCTACATCCTAAGGTCACCACTGAAATACATCAGATTCAAAATCTGCAAGGTCTTAAGGTCAAGCTCACAGGAAAGTCAAGAAAACTAGAAGCTGTGAAGGACATAGATCTGCTGAATATATTAAGCTCGCATATGTGTGTGTGTGTCTGTGTTTTCCAATCCTCTAAGGTAAATTTATACCAAACCATACAGATGTACTCTTTTCTGTTTATTATTCCCAGGTGTGTAATGGAGGTTAATGTCGTACAAAGGGAAAAAAAAAAAATCTGGAGTTTGACAGCACTTGCCTTATTTTGTTTTAAGGCAAAACAAAGAAAATGAAAGCTTGTTCTTTGGGCCAGGCTTTCTCACTCCCTAATTCTACCCAGACTGGATCGTCTTAAATCTGATTTGGGATTTGAGCATTATTTGGATTAGCTCATTAGTGGGGCACCGTTCTGACAAGTCACTAATCTGGGGCACTGGTGCACAGCACCATGACAGTTTTATGCTGAAAATGAGAAATCTAATGAGATTAGACAGATCCTAGTGCAAATGCTCTAAAGGTACTTTGCATGGAGATCCATGAGCTGGGGAATGCAGGAGACGGGCAGATGGAGGCATCAGACTCAGCTGAGCTAGAACACAGCAGCTGCAACACCCACAGTGATTTTCTTCTGAAAGGCAGCAATGTCACACCTTTTCTAAGCAGGTTCTGTGGAATATCAAGCAATCGTTGAGATTAAAAAATAATAATAATAATAATTAATTAGTTGGTGGACAGGGGGCACAGTGGGAGGAGCTATGAACAGAGAGGAAATTTTATTGTAAGACTCGGATGCAGTTTCGTGTCCCTGTGATGGGAGCAGAAACAAGTTACAAGGTAAGAACTAACTGGCAGCTGGGACCAGCAACCTGTTATGTTTTAAAGTTACTTGCCCAGTACTGGTTGTAGAGAAAAGCTCCACTGTTGCTTTTTCCTCTGGTACAGTTATTTTCTTTCCTCTCATTAACTTGTGATTTTAGTTGTTTTTAAGCTAAACCAAACATGCTGGTTCCCTTTTGCTTAGAATGGAGCTGTTGCTAAGATCAGAAAATGCTGAACTCCGACAATGCGTGATTTATAATGTCCAGATGTGGCTATGGGGCAGCAGACAACACACAGTGGAAGGGGACTTTGTGTCTCCCCCATCCCTTTCCCTCCTCGTTGACTCAAAGAGGAAACAAAAGTTTCCATGGTATTTTCTTGCTTGTAAGTGGAAAATCAAGCCATTAGCAGAGCCCAGGAGTTGGCCCCCTGGGATGTAATTCCTTCTTCATATTGTGCTTGTCTGCCACCTTGTGGTGACTTTTAGGGCTCCATGAAAGACCCACTTGTTAATATAGCTCCCCCCATTGAGTGCCCTTCCTTAAGCCTAGAAGAAAATTCAGTCTCAATCCATTGTGCAAATCATCTTTAAAATGAGCATGTGCAAGACAAAAGCACATGCATTTCAGTAAATGTTAATTACTTACAAAATCAAGCACATGGCTTCTTTTGTATTCTTCCTTGCCAGGCAATGAATGAGCATTTTGACTTAAAAGTCAAGAATTATCATCTAAGTATTTAGAACTGAATTCAAGACAGAATTCTACTTTCTTATTTTATCTTTTCACATGTGTTTAGGGATTTAGAGGAGAAATTCAGCCAGAAACCAATGGATGATACATTTTAATGGAGTGCCTCTGTTTGTTTTAAATATCTTAATCAAGTGTGGATGAAGACCTTAAGGGGTATTGGAATAATTCAAGAACACTTGTCCCAACATAAGAGGGTAAAGCAAAGTCATCACAGACATATTCCTAGTGTCACAGAATCATTAGAACTGTCTAAAGCTGAGAAAAGGATTCCAACGAAGAGAGAGTAAAAAAACATTCCCTGAGAAATGTATCTTCCTAAATACATGTTAACCCTCCCTGCCAGAAACAAAAGGCAAGTCCAAAATAGTTGTCAGAGTCCAGAGTCTGAAAAAATAGACTTCTAAGAATCGCTGGGAGATGATTTTGGATACTATGCTACATGTTACTCCTGTAAACCAAGCATGAATTATCTGTAAGGTTTCATGTATCCTAAGCCAAAAAGAAAGCTGAAAAAGGCGGACTACCCCACATTTTCGGTGATATAGAGGGGAATGTTCATGCTTCAAAAGATTATTCTCAACATAATTGCTTACAAGAACTTAGGCAGCAAGGGAAAGAGAGGCTTTTAAGCTTTCCATTTGGACAAAATCCATTGTAGATTTTTGCTTTCTGCTTTTTCTTCTTGAGATTCATGAAAACCCTTTGTCATTCAACTGTAGCTGAGCAGTAATCTATTGTTTCACTTAAAAACACACCAAAAGAGATGATGTTGATTAATCAAAGTAGAAGAAGTGGACATGCTTTGGAAACAAAAACTCTGTTAGTGCTTCCAAAGGAGTGTCCATTGGCCATCAGGAACTCTGTTGCTAGGGAGATGGTTCCTAGGCATAGGTGCTTTTTTGGCTGCTGCATTTAACTGAAGGCATAGTCCCCTGACAGCTTGTTCGATGACCTTTGGACTGAAGTCATGAATGAACGGTTTTCAAATATTTAAGTTTTCCTGTGTGTCTTGGCACTAGGGGATTGTGCTGCTGTGACTACTTTTCAAAGGCAAAATTAGGAAAGGAGAAAAGAAAAAGTGGGGATACTGGAGAACATGATCAGATAGCCATGTTGAAAATGGGAAATGGGTGGTGTCAGGGAGGCATGGACAATAATGTGAGCTCGGAGACAACCCACCCTGCTGGTCATTGAACCAAGCCTTGAGTTGGGAGCAAGGCTGTCCCACGGGAACAGAGAAGTCAACACGATGTGACTTGTATTAATCGTATTTTATTAAGGAATGATCACGTGCCAGCCACTCTGCCAACTTCTTATGCACTTCATCTCATTCATCTCCACTCTCTCCCAACCCAGTGTGAGGCCTTATTGTCAACATTTAAATGCAAGAACACCAAAGCTGAGCATCAGAATATTGAAGGGTCTTGCCAAATGCTAATGTATTGATTATTATTATTATTATTATCATCATTATTGTTTTGGTCTGATCTCAAACTCTTATCTAACTCCAATTATCTTCTTCCAGGGGCTTTCATAGGACTTGAAATTTCTGGGATTTAGTAGCAAGCATTTACCAACCAATACCCCTGTGCAATGAAATATTTCTGGATGAAATGTGTATGGGTGTGTATGCACACTCAATATAACTGCAGACATGTCTTACTGTTAGTGGAACTCAGAACCTGATGATGCAAAAATAGTAAAACTTTTTTTGTCTGAAAAGTTGAAGAGTAAAGAATATTGAGGGCAGGTGCTGAGGAGGAAACTTTCTAAAACTAGAACACTGGACATAGAATCTGGATGAATTTCAGATAGTTGAAGATAGAATCTTTTCTCGTCTGAAAGTTGGAAAGCAACTATAACCAGAGATGATCGAGTTCACTTTTAACAGATGCAAGGAATCAAGTAAGATCTCGTTACACGTGTTGTCCTAGGAAGGCAAACAGACCTCAGTGAGGCAATTAAAAAGGGATCATTTTAGGAAAATGGCAGTCAATTGGAGGAGAACTGGGTGTTTTCAAGAGGGAAGTGTGTTTGTGTATGCACGCAGTGAGGAGCATGGGCCTGGGGTAAGAATGGAAGGTGACGAAAACAGAGGGGGAAAGCAGCTGAGAGTCAGTGAAGCTTTCTTTACTACTTTGTGAGAATCCATTCACGCTAATATGTACTACACATATTCTGTCATGGACATCCTGTCCCTTAATGGAGAAAGAAAAACAAAGTTGTAGCATATTTGCATTTTGTGATTACTTTGTGAGAAAAAAGTGCCACGTAAGTATGTCGGGGCAGCACAAATGGGAAGAAATATATGTATTTTTCAAAGTCAGTAGAAGGCAAATGCCATTCAGAGGAGCTCAAGCCCTTTATTCCAGCCTAAATGCAGGAGAGGAGCGGACATTCCCACCAGGCCTGGGGCTCTGTGGGACTTTGTAGAGGCTGGGGGCTGCAGCTGCAGCAGGCAGGGCAGGCACGAATATACCAGGCCGTGAGGCTCATTAGGAAAAGGTGAGGCCTTGAATTATGGTTATAGCCTGGGAATGACACATCTCATTTGTTCAGTGAGTTACTTACCCTCTGGATTCAGTTCATGCGCCTATGAGTCATACAAACACGTGTTTCTTGATCTTGGAGGACAGGAGGAGGGTAGGAGGTTGTGCCACATGAAGAGAGAGAGGGGAAGGGTGGGGACAGGCTGCCTAATGTTTCCAGGCCTCGTTACACAGATCTGCTTCACAGGAGGGCTTTCTCCTCCTCCAGGGAGTCTTATCCCCACATGAGGAAATCAGGTCTGCTTTGTCTGGTATAAAAACCTGTCAATTGCCAAAATCTCTGGATGAGGCTGGCAGGGGTGAGGTACATACCAGAAGGGAAAACAACTTCCTCTTCAGCAATTTGACCATTCTTCCATTTGAGGAAGGGGTGTGTGTGTGTGTGTGTGTGTGTGTGTGTGTGTGAGAGAGAGAGAGAGACAGAGAGAGAGAGAGAGGAAAAAGGAAGTAGGGGTGTGGGGGTGGGCAGAGGCTATTTGCTGGCAACGAAATTACTTTTGTACTTTTATCCAAATCACACCAAAATTGGACAAGTAATGTACTGACCATCATGTGATGCCTGCTTCCCTAATAATGATCTGCTAGGGCATCTTGCTTTATAGGGGGAAAAGGTAACAGCTTATAGGCAGATGCTTCCCTGCTGTTTTGGTATCTTAGTAAAAAATCAAACCTCTCTGCCTTCAGCCCCATTTAAAGAAAAACATCACTTGCCTCCAACAAGTAGAATACATTTTCCCAGCTGATTGATGCTTTTCCATTTATTTTATAATGTATTTTTTTCCTCAGCACGGGATTCTTCTCCAGAATGTCAAAGAGGAAATATTTCCCAAATCACGTTCTGTAATTGGCTGATTTGGACCTAATCAGCTAGCACAGACAGTGAGGTGGGGAGATGGGGAGGTGGGAACAGAGGGAAGCAGTGATTTGTCACACTGGTACTCCAGTTCTGGGTAAGGAGGTGCTTTGCTATGCCAGCCTGCCAAATCTCTAGGCCACCATCAGTGCCCTCCCCTTGCCACTCCACAACCCTCCCACTATCCCTGTCTCTCTCTGTCTCACTCCCTCCTACCTACTTTCCTCCATCTCTCTCTCTCTCTCTCTCACACACACAAACACACACACACACCCCCCCAAATATGCCCTACCTCTTCAGATCTATCACTGACAGAACAGTTATTAAACAAAATCTCAGCCCAGGGAATTAATAATCTCAAAGATTCATTTCTTTATCAAATGTTGTGGCCTGAAGGAAGAGTACTTTGTGCTTGCAGAAAGACCAAAGTACATTAATCACCTGCAGCGAGGGGATGGGTTTGTGATTTTTTAATACTTGTCAAACGAGTAGCACAAGAGCCTGTGTATGGGAGAGAGAGATCTCAGGAAGTGTTTGCAAACACAGAGAGGTTACAAACTTGCTTTCTGAAGGCTTCATCGTCCTATGGGGGCTAAAGAGGTTTTCTGGGCAGGAGGGGCTGTGAGGTGGGGAGTGAGGGTGGGGGTGGCCCTGGCTGGTGGTGGCCAAACATAGATTGAAAAGGAAGGACCTTGGAAGTGTCATCAGGAGATCTTTAAATCTGAGAGTTTGATAGTTCTGCTGCCTTTGCAATCAGCCAGAGAAGTGGGCAGTGAGCTGTGGGGAGATTAAGAGAGTCAGGGAAGAAAAGAGCTCCAGATGTGAGCTATAGGATGTTTAACTACATTATAAGTTGTGTAATTCTTGAAGTTCAGCTCTGGGCTTGCAGTCATTTTGGCAGTAGCTGTCATCCAAGAGCATGCAATCACACATAAAGTATATGAAGTTTAGGCAGGAAATAGCCTCTCTTTGTTCCTCTTGACCTTATTCACTGGGACACTTGTGACTTGTCACTCTTGTGATACAGGAGGAAAGAGAAGTCAGGGGCTTGTGGGAGAACTCAAATCGGTGCATCTTGGTAAGAAACGCAGGGTGGCCTGCTCCCTAGTTATCAGGATCACAAACTTAAATTGTCAATTTGAGCAAAGCCATGATCATCATCACCAAGAGTGTCTTCCTTTAGTGTCTGCATTTCCTATTCCAGATTTCTGATTATTGTGTGAAATACGCTTGCCCTAGAAGTTTTCTTCCTGGTAGCTGGGTTGCAATTACAAATCAGAGCCACTTGTTCGCTGTGACTATTACTATCTCGCTGCATGTCTGTGGGTGGCACTCAGGTTGATGTCTGAGAAGTTGAGCAGTCTGCAAGTTCAGGATGACGACCCAGGGGTAGCCCTTTACCAAGGGGGGATGGGAGCTTGTGACACAAGCTCCAGCCTGTACATTTTGAAAGGTATTTCTGGGAAGAGTTCCTTATACTCCCCAGAAGTGCCAGCGAATGGAGCTCCCATTGCCTACAGCAGCAACCTTGATAATGTGGCTTCCTGTTGGCTTCTCCTTTCCTGTCTCAGGGTCCCCAACTCCTTTCTCCTCCTTTTGTGATCATCTCCCAAATAAACTAGCTCCACCCAAGTCCATGTTTTGGGCTTCATTTTTGGGGAAAACAAACTCAGGCAGCCACTGCTGAACAAGCAAAAGGGCACCCATACAGATGACTGAAGCCTTCACTAATGCTTCCTTGCTCAAACTGAAGACCCACGCCAAAACTGGTCATCTAGCCACCTCAATCCGCATCATCGGGACTAGGAAGAAGCCAGCACTGGAGGTGACACAGAAGCCTGCCAACATCCAGGACCATAGGAGGGTCTGCAAATGCTGCCTTACGTGTCATGGGAGGTAAGCTAAGTTAGGAATGTTTTCTTAACCTTCCCAGGTCCAGGAGAGTGTCATTAAAATAAGGTTAATAATTTCAATTATTAATTCATTGAGAATGTGTTGAAAATATTGTCTGGTTCATCTCTATCCTGTCCTTTAAATGTTTTTTTTAAATTTGTTCTATAATGTGCATATAATTAAAAAAATAAACATATACATATATGGGGATGCTCGCTCAATTTTTTTTTTATTCTTGGGATCCATGAGTAAAAAGCATAGAGATCAGTGTAACAGTGGTTAACAGCATGATTTCTGACACTGCTTTGCTTGTGTTCACATCTCAGCAACATCATACAAGCTGGGTAATTTTGGCAACTTAATCTTGCTGTATCTCTGTATGCTCACCTCTTAAGCAGTAAGGATAACAGTACTTACTTCAAAGGGTTACTGTGAGTTTTAGATTACATGAAACCTGTAAAGCATGTGGAATAGCACCCGCACATCATAGGCACTCAATACAGTTTAGTGATTACTACTGATATTGTTAGTATTTTGTTGAGCTTGTATCCAACCACCTTACTGACCATTCTTTTTGGTTCTAAGAATGTGCAAATTGATTCTGGACTTTCTTAGTAGACAATAATTTCCTGGAAAATCATGACAATTTCTATATTTAGTCCTTATGTCTTTATCTTCTTGTTTGGCCCCAGTGTCACCTTTCACACTGTGAAACAACAGTGACAGCAACTTTGTTTCTGCCTTTAATAGAGACGCTTCTACTGTTTCACTATTAAGTGTGATACTTGTTACAGATCTAGTCAATTTATTTTGTCAAGCTAAAGAAGATTCCTTCTATTCTTAGCTTGTGTAAAAGGTTTTATTGTGTATTGCAAAGGGAAGGTATTAGCACTCAATAACTGAAAGAAAAAGCTGAATTCATTACTCAAGTAAGAAAGAGAATACCACTAGCCATAATCTCTCTGAGCAAAGCAGCCTGCTCATGCTAGACAGGATTTGAGGTGAGGGGTTGCTTTGAGATTATGTTAGTTACAGAAGCGGTAGTTGGTTGACATCAAACATAAAAGCGTGGTTTTGGGGGGCGGGGAGCAGGAGGCAAGACTTATTGATTGGTTAGGTCTCAGAACTGTCACTGGTGTGACTCCACCACTGATTGGTTGACTCTCAAAACTATGGGACTGTCACTGAATCACTGAGTTGGCACTCAGATGTAGCTGAAACAAGTGGTCATCAATTAGTGTGTTTAAGTTGCCATTGATTAAGCAGCAGGTAGGACATGGCATCTTGAAAATATGAAAAATATTAAAACCAGGTGGTCATCCTGGCAAGCAGTTGTCTTTAGAGAAGCACAAATAAATGTTAACAAGATGGCATATATGGGGAGATTCCTGGTCCTAGGAAGTGGATTTGAAGGTGGAAGTCCAGTGAAACGGATAGAACATGTTCTCTGGAGAATACAACAAAAACAAAAGGTGGTTATTCCAATTGACCTAGCAAGTCAGTATTTCTGTGGACAAGCAAATCAATAGCAATATCAAAGCAGAAACAAGAGGCAGGTACTATCTAGATATCTGACTAGATGAACATTCTGAGAATCAAGGAGCTGAGGCTTGGCTGGAATTCAGGTACCAGGATTTGGGGCAGGGGGAGTTATCAAGAGGAAGTGGCCTTCAATCTCTAGAAGGTCTGGGATGTTAGGTTGCCCAGGCTGGGAACCAGGCCTAAGGTCATAAGACACACCCCTACTTAGCAGAATGGAGCCACCTGCATGATCTCAGAAGAATGCACAAACCATGTATTAGGAGTAAGGCACAAGAAGAGACCACACCGGGAGCAAGAGTGACCAGATGCAGAGTTATTTGAGTATTAAAACGAGAATCCCTGAAGCAGGGATGGGGACTTTTGACAGCACCAAGTGGTCCTACCTGCATCAGCAAGAAACAGGATTCATGTGGTTCAGATGAAGAGCCCTTAATGAAGGGACTTTTTGTTTAGGTGTATGCAGAATTAAAGGACATTCAGTGGATGATGGCGCCCCCAGAGACTGGAAGTGAGGCACACTTAGGACTAACGTGGCAAGGGGAGGAAATGGTGGCACAGGAACCCAGAGCTGGAGCCTAGGAGGAGGAACTTCCCGGTGTGTATTTTTAGTCTTGGAGGGAAACAGCTCCTCCAAGAGACTGGCTGGCAAGTTGACGGGGAGCGAGGGGAAAACTACCTGACCTGTCTGCCCCAACTCTGATCTGCTGCGGGGGCTTCCCTTAGCACTCTGGCAAGCAAGCTGGGGTGATGCAACCTGCAAGGGGGTCAGTCTACCAGACACCAAAGAGGACAAAGAACGGTGAAGAAGGAACGGGGTGGGTGGGAGGGGGGTCGGGGAAATAATGAAAGAAAACTAACCACCGCACTCCCCAAGTGGTGAGTAGTAGTCCAGCGATAGCAAACCAGTGATGCTTTTGAAACACTGCAGGGATTTACATGCATGGTGTAGATTCTCAGTGAGGAATATGTTGGCTCCTAGTTCACTGTGCACTTGTGCTGGGCTGTGAGCCGAGCCTTCCTGAAGCTTCTATCACAAGGAGAAGTGATGGGGGGAGTCAAAGTCACAATGGAGTCTTCGTGTTTTTGTCACTATGTCAAATTATGATATTCAGCGGAGGCAAGGAAGTGAGTGAACCAGGATGTTTTTTCAGTGTAGATACTGAGGCAGAGAACCACAGCTTGTGCGAATCAAATAGTGCCTCATTCAGAGACACAGCAAATGCGGGCGTGTGCCCCTTTCTGCATAGCCAGCTCGAGCCTCTGCCTCGGCAATGGCCAGGGTTTTGTGAGTTAATGGTGTGTGACGCAGAAAAGGAGCTGTGAAGGGAGCAAATCTCTCTTTAAAGTGAACATTTTATAGAAATCCCATTTTCTCTGGGGCTCAAAGCCAGACCGACTTAGTGGATTAAGCTCTAAGGTTTCATTCCTGGGCTGGATTTCAGGTCAACGCCAGTCTGCAAATCTGTGCAGGGGATGGGGAAAGACCCTAAATGAAAGGAAGTGGTGATTTCTGGAATATTATCTTGGGACACGGGGGTGGCCTCCCACAACTGTGTTGAATGAGGCTGGGAGTGGGAAAGAGCTGAAAAGCCACTGTGCTGCCCAGATGATGCTGGCGCTCACTTTCCTATCTGTGGCATCTTTTACCCGGGGCAATTGCCGGGTGCCAACTTGGAGGACAGCCTCATTTGCTTTGTGACAGTCAAATCCTTTTTTTTTTTTTTTTTTTTGGTCAGTTCCAGACAAAGTTACATAATTATTTCTGTCACCTCAAGGCAATTTTTCCCTTCAAGTCACTTCAAATGAGGCAAGAAGCAGGTGTTTCTTGCCCCGGTTGCACCAGTTTCAAGTACCCACAGCCTCCAACCCAACCAGCTGCCACAGCCCACAGACACACGCGTTTTCACTTTCTACGTGAGAGTATGTTATGGATACTGCCCTGGGTGTCTTGAAATCAGTGGGAATCATGTGAAGACTGCGCAATAGACCTGGCATGATTTTATAAAATGACATCCTGGCACGTGGGATTACACAGGCCCTTGTTCCACTCTCTCACCTCTCAGCCAAAGGCTGTTTCTGGGTCTGATGATGGGGAAATGGTATTGGAAACTATAATCATCTTATTACTAGTTCAAAGGTGTGATGAGTATTAGAAAGCTTTTGAGCTGTCTCCTTAATTAACAGTGCACCTATTTTCTATCTATTTTTACAGCATCCCTAACCTCATGGCAGATACAGATATTAGAGAAAGGTCTCCAGATGAGTCTTCTCTGATGTGGTCAGAAATGGGTTGCGGAGGTCTTTGAAAGTTATTACTATTTTTGTGGATGTTTGTGGTTAAGATCGTAGGCATTTTTCTTTTTCCTACACCTCCTCCTTTAGAGCCCAGCAGCTCTGTGGATACCACTGGAATAGTAGCTTGTAGAAAATTGAATACTCTCTGTTCTCCATGTGGCATTTCAACTGTGCTGTGCCTGAGTTGGATAAAATGCCCCCTATTTTATCACTTGAGTGTGAAAGCTGGTGAGCATTTGATGTTCTTTCAGTGCTTGGGAAAAGCTAAGTGATTTTCCTACAGGGTATGGATTCCCATCTCTTTTAGGTATTATTGTTCCTAATGTGATAGGCTTATTTATTCTATCAACAAGTATTTACTGAGTTCTGGACTAGAGTTGAAGCAGAAGGACCAATCAGGGGCTACTGCATCAGCCCAAGGGAGAGAGAATGGTGGCTTAGGCTAGGGTGGTGATAGTGGAGGCAAGGAAGAGAGCATGTTTTTAAGATGGATCTTGGAGGTGGAATTGACAAGATGAGCTGTATGCCAGGCACAGGGCTTGGCCCTGAGGCTACAGCAGTAAATCATGCAAATGAGAATTCTTCTTTTATGGAGGTTATATTGCAGTGAGGAAGAAAGACAATAAATATCTGCACACATTAAAATATATAGATTTTAATAATCTCTAGGAAAGAATAAAAAGAGTGATGCAGTAGAGAATAACTGGGGGGAAGTGGGTGGCTATTTAAGTTGAGTGGTCAGGGATGACTTCCCATGAGGATGAGATTTGAAGGTTGAGAAGGAACCTCATACATAAAAAGCTGGGGAAGAACAGCCAGGCAGATGGAAGAGTTTCCATGCTGGCTGGAGGTAGGACAAGCTGGGCACATCTTAGGACCCACCAAGAGGCTGGTGTGCCTAGGGCTGTCAATGATAGGGCGAGGGAGTGATCTTAGCGGAGTGGCCAAGATCATGCAGAGCCTGAGTACGGTGTTTAGTTTTTATCCTAAATGAAGTCAGAAGCCAGCGAAGAATTGGACACCAAGGAAAGACAAGATAGGATTTTTGTGTAAAAAGATTACCCTGGCCAGTCTGTTAGGAATGCACTGTAGGTGGGCCGAAGCAGGGAGACCAACCAAGAAGCTTTGGCTGTCATCAAAGCCATAGCTAGTGGTTGACTGCGATGGTGATGGTGAAGTCAGGAAAGAGAGAAGGGACTCAAGATATATTTTGGAGGTAACTTAACTGAGCTGGGTGGTTTATGGGATGTTGTGGGTGGGGTGTGGGAGGAGAAAAAGGGATATGTTTCTGGCTTACATAACTGGGTGAAGAGTGGTACCATTTAATATAACGAAGACTGGGGCAGATCAGAAGTTAAAATATTTCTTTCTTTCCACTTTGCTTGCTCCGTCTTCTAAAGTCCCATTACTTATTCAATGATGAGATTTGGGGAAGAGTACTGGACGGAGAGTTGGGAGATCATGTATTTTTGTCCAGCTGCTGGTATGACCTCAACGAATACATGATATCTCACTTGTCTCGCTGCAGCTGTGGCCTTCCGAAGGCCCACCATACTCAGACTGGACTGGTTTGTTCTGTATGGGCCTGGGATTTCTCCCCACTTTCAGCACCACCTCCAGGGCACCAAATCCAGAGGAAGAGACATTGATCCCTGTGGCTCAATAAAGAGTAGTATGTAGTATTTCTGTAGTAACACTGCACTTGGAGAGGCAAATTCTTTGGCCTGAAAACTAACAGTAGCTGCCGCTCTGCTGCAGAAATGCTGAGAGAATCATTAAATGTACAGAACTAGGGAAATTGATAGATTTTATTGTTTTGTTAAGCACCTAAAACTAGCAATTTATTATGGAGCATTATTTAAATGTAGTCATCATATACTTTTTTATTAATTCATTTGCATAAAGTAAGGCTTATAAATTATTTGCACTTGTAGAGTATGTTTATACGTATCCTTCTGTCTCTGAAAGTCCTTTAGAATAACATTTTGCAAAGGTACTTTGAAAAGTTTAAAGTGCTATGCAAATGCAAGATGTTATTAATATTGACCTGTCAAGTGATTAGATGCTGAAGTGAAGAGAACTTTTTCCTGGTAGATACTATGTAAGATTCCTGGAACCATTTAGAGTTTGGATCCTTACACTTTGACACAGAAGGCTATACTGGGGACATAGTGCACTAGATGTGTTTGTTTTGGTGCTGACCTCACCCCAGCTTGTGCTGAAGGGACAGTCCTATGCTGGTGAGGGGTGCCATCCCCTGGTTATAGACCATTGGCTCCCAAAAGGCACCCGATCCAAAGGCTCCAATCTGTAGGTGCCTTTGGGCAACTTGTGATGCCTGCACACAACCAAGATGAACTTCCAGTACTACTGAATTTTTTCTTTTAGGAATTTGAGTTCAAAAATTCTGAGGAAATAAGAAAGCAGCTAGCAGAGAGAGCTGAAAAGTTGCATAGAGAGATGTTGTGAGGTCAAGTCAGGACCATTGCAAACTCAATTATGAGGCAGCAGAGGTTTTGAGTAAACAAATCAATGAAGTAAGGAAAGCTTACTATCCTCTTCAAACAGCACTCATAACAGTTTCCAGTGGCTTGCTAATTGCCAGTTTCAACAAGGTCAGGGTCCTCATCTCCCTCATCCTCTTTGCAAGTTTGGATGCTTTTGTGTTTTCTTTTTGAAACTCTCTTCTCCACAGTGCTTTTGACTCTTCCCCCTTTCTATCTTTATCCTTATTTCTTGGAAAATCTTGTCCACTTTCTTGGGAGCCACTGGACGGAGATGATTCAAGCTACATTCTCTCTTAAGGTCAACTTAAGACCCTATTCTTCTCATTTCTTTTTCTTTTTTCCTTTTTTTCTCCTTTTTTTTTTTTTTTTTTTTTTACTTTGAATTTCTTCTTGCTCTGTAGCCCAGTCTGGAGTGCAACAGTGCAATCATAGCTCACTGCAGACTTGACCTCCCAGGCTCAAGTGATCCTCCCACCTTAGCCTCCCAAGTAGCTGGGACTATAGGCACCCTCCACCACAACCAGTTTTTGTTTGTTTATTTGTTTGTTTTTTGTTTGTTTTTTTAAGAGACAGAAGAGACAGAGTCTTGCTGTGTTGCCTAGGCTGGTCTCAGATTCCAAGGCTCAAGTGATCCTCCCACCACGGCCTCCCAAAATGTTGGGATTATAGGTGTGAGCTATTATCAGATTACTGATAATCAGTAATTTCTTGATTATCAGTATCTGCACCTACATTGATCTACCACCTTAAACTTTTCCCATTCAAAACAAAACTTTATCATTTCATTGCCACCCTTAACTCACCTTTCTGCTAATGACATTATCAGAAACTAACACAGGCTTTAAACATGATATTATCTTTGATTTATCTCTCTTTATCACCTTCTCTAGCCAGTTTAAGATAAAAATGTATTTTGCCTCATATATTTGAATATCTTGAATATCTGAATATCTTCTCTCTCCATCCTTACTGATAGTCACCCTACTTTTCATGCAGATGATGTTTCTCCCTCTTCTTAATCTATCTTAACTAACTTCTTTGTGTTGCATTATAGTTTATTGGCCAATATCTCCAATTATGTGGTCATTTCCTTGAGAAAAGAAATTGTCTTATTTATCTTCGTGTTCCCCTCCCCACCCCACTCCCGTAACTGAGCCTGGCACAGTGTTTTTCACATTGGAGGTTCTGCATAAATATTTGTTAATTTGTATGAAGGAATTTTACTGAACGCCTTTCTCAAATAATGACATTTGATTCTAACTGCATTGGCTGCTTAGCTGCTATTTCAAGTTAGTGAATTGTTTTTCCTCTGCCAAATACCTTTGTATCTGGCTCATTTTGGAGGTCTGCCCTATTAACACTTACTTGCAATCCTCAGTCCTCTATTAAAACTTTTAATGTGTGCAAGTTTATTCAAGCAGGGAACATCGCCAATTGTAGTGAAGTAAAAACAGGCCCCGGGAAAGTTGTGCTATCTTGGGTGTGTCAAATGGCCAAGAAATAAATAGACCTTAAGGAAAACACATACCCTCAGATTAGAGAAAAGATGTTTGGTAATTAACATATATACATGTATATCTTGAAGAGGTGGGATGGGGGTAGAGGCAAGGATTTTCTCCAGAAAGTAGCTTGATTGAAATGAGGCTATTAGTATAACTTGGCGCCTGGACTGACATGCTTTCTTCAGAGGCCTTAATTGAGACTATGAGCACTCTCAAAAAATGGTAGGATGTCAACACAAATGAAATAGAAACATTTGTCCTGGAAACTTTTATATCAGATATTTTTAATGTTGTTCATGCCAAGGATCACAGAGAGAACAAATAAAGAAGTTCCATGTTCTTGTTGGAAGGTGCAACTGAACTCGAGTTAGCTATTGCTGAACATTCTCAGAATTGGTCAAAAAGGAGAGAGTCGGCCTAGATGTTATCTAAAGTCTCTCACCATGTAAATATTTGGTGATTCTGCTATTTAGTAGTAAAGTTAACTGATGAAGGCTCAGTCTGAGTCAGGCTTCTCACAGACGAGATGCTGAACTTTCCAGGACCAGAAGAGCTGCTCCTGTCCTTGAAACCTACTCCAACTGCTTCAAAATCATTTCTAGAAGTATTCAGGGGCTGCTCTCTGAGGGCCTGTCAGAAAAGACACCAGGGGCTGGGAAGGCAGGCTGCAGGGGCCATTCTTGGTTCCCCTCCCCCAACAACCATGGCAGCTCCACTTTGATCTGTTTTGACATAAAATTTTGTCGGAGGAGAGAGCTCTGCTGCTTTTAAGAAAAATAAAAAGATAGAAAAGGATAAAGGGGGAAATGAACTTTAAAAATCCCAGGTCTAGTGGCTTGTGAAGTAACCCATGCTTTTTCACTTTGACAGCAAGCCTTCTCCAATGAGGTGGGACTACTGAGTGTTGCCCTGGAAATGTGACCTGGAGGCTTGCTTTGTGAGCTCTCCCTGGTCCTACCAATAGATGAAAATTTTCTAACACATTTTTTAGAAACTTGTGATACAGACGTACACTCTCTGCCATCAGGGTACTGGAGAGCTGGTATTTTTTTTCAGAGTATTTATCAATGACTCTTTTACTTGGGTCCTGTGGTCACCGCAGGCATCATCATGGAAAAAAAAAAAAGTTTGGATTTACTGGAATAGAGATTTTGTTTAAAATTTTATTCATTGAGGATTTAGGAGAGGATAGGAAGGAGTGTTGAGTTGGACAGTAAGAATATCTCTGGGATAGAAGAATATGGTGGCCAGGTGTGAGGGCTCACGCCTGTAATCCCAACACTTTGGGAGGCCGACGCAGGTGGATTACCTGAGGTCAGGAGTTCGGGACTAGCCTGGCCAACACAGTGAAACCCTGTTTCTACTAAAAAATACAAAAATTAGCCAGGTGTGGTGGTGGGTGCCTGTAATCCCAGCTACTCGGGAGGCTGAGACAGGAGAATTGCTTGAACCCAGGAGGCAGAAGTTGCAGTAAGCTGAGATCGCACCATTGCACTCCAGCCTGGGCGATAAGAGTGAGACTTCATCTCCAAAAAAAAAAAAGAATAAGGTACAGGGAGGAGTGAGGGATACAAGTAAAAATTATACCTCCTTATTCCATTAAATGCTTTACAGTTTACAAGGTGATTTAACACGTATTATTTCACTCCAATAAACAGACATCTTATGTTCTGCAGCTGGAAGTAGGAAAGGGCAAACCTTTCATCTCCCTAACCCTCTGTGAAGCCCACCTATAAACACCTTGTTCTGGGTTACCCCACTGTCTGCTCCTGCTTCCAGGCTGCCAAAAGCCACTGGGGAATCATGCAGTGTTGGCCTAAGAGAAAGTCACGTGTCCAACTCCGACTTGGCCTTTGTCTCTTTTCAGCCATCATATGTATTCATTCTTCTATGCGCGTGCCAAGACGACATTTCTGTATGTGTTCATCCACCTTTTTTCCTCTTGCAGTGGGTTGAATGGGTTTTGGGGTGGTCCCCAAAAAGAAATGTACATGCTCTAATCCATGGAGTCAGTGAACATCACCTTATTTAGGGAAAAGGTATAATTAAATTAAGAGTGGAGATTAGGCCAGGCGTGGTGGCTCAAGCCTGTAATCCCAGCACTTTGGGAGGCCGAGGCGAGATTGGATCCGCGAGGTCAGGAGATCGAGACCATCCCTGGCTAGCTGCGGTGAAACCCGTCCTCTACTAAAGAAATACAAAAACCTTGGTGAGGGTGGCTGAGGCCTGTAGTCCCAGCTCCTCGGGAGGCTGAGGCAGGAGAATGGCGTAAACCCGGGAGGCGGAGCTTGCAGTGAGCCGAGATCCGGCCACTGCACTCCAGCCTGGGCGACAGAGCGAGACTCCGTCTCAAAAAAAAAAAAAAAAAAAAAAAAAAGAGTGGAGATTAGATCACCCTGTATTATCCAGGTGGACCCTAAATCCAATGCCATGTAAGACAGAGGACATTTTGACACACATACAGAGGAGAGGCCATGTGAAAACATTGCAATTGGATTAATGTGGCCTCAAGCAAGAAATGCCAACAGCCACCAGAAGCTGGAAGAGGCAGGGATTCTCCCCTAGGGCCTTCAGAGGTAATGAGGCCCTGACAATACTTTGACTTCAGACTTCTGGGATCCAGAGCTGTGAGAAACTACATTTATGTTGTTTTAAGCCACCCAGTTCGTAGTAATTTGTTGTGGCCACCTAGGAAACTGATAAACTCCTTAAGCTCCTACATTGGCCATCCTTTCTAGCAGTAGATGGCTTTGACTTAGACTATTCTGAAAGACTGAAGCCATCCTCCCCCAAATCCCTCATTCATCTTTCCTTTAACTTTAACTTTTACCCATCTCCTTCACTCCTCAAATCTGTCTTTTTGCAGAAATTTACCCTTTTGTTTCTTCCTTCTGGTTTATCTAAGGGAAAGATGCCCACCCTCCCTTCTTTGCCATAGCTGAATTCTTCATCTGTGCCACTGATCCCATCCCTTCTTGGGTCTGTAAAGGCCTGGTTGTCCCTGCCCAGCCTTCTTACTCGTAAACTGGGGTGGAGAAAGAGTCCAAGGCTCTAGGCATTTCCCAGAAATGCAAAGCCAAGGGGAGCCATTATAAAAAGATACGTCTGAATGAAGGACCAGTCAAAGGGGAAGAAGATAAACTCTGGACTAGGGAGTGAAGCAGGAGAGTTAGTCAAGGATATGACCAAACTGGAAGAGTGGAAGAGTGCAGAAATCAGGAAAAGACTCAAACTACATAGAAAAATAATACTCCAAGCCACTTGCAAGTGTAAGGCTCCATTCTGGTTAATTTCGCACTAAGTGGGAATTCCTCCATATGTCTTTTCTTCCTTTTTATTTATTCTCCACAATTTCATCTTCTCCTTTCTGCCTTTAAACATGTTCTTTTCTCTTGTCTTAAAAAGCATTTCCATTTCCTAACTGCTTACACTCTTTATTTTTGGTTTTTGGAAATCAGTCATCTCCTTTCTTTTGGAGAATGTCTTGTTCAATTGTGCCTTCTTCCATGGTCCTATGTTGTTGGTGATAGCTATTGGCCAGTCAGTCCTGCCCTGGGATTTTATCATTGAAACTAAGAATCCTTGGCTGGGCGCGGTGGCTCATGCCTATAATCCCAGCACTTTGGGAGGCCAAGGCGGGCGGATTATAAGGTCAGGAGATCGAGACCATCCTGGCTAACACAGTGAAACCCTGTCTCTACTAAAAATCCAGAAAAAATTAGCCAGGCGTGGTGTTGGGTACCTGTGGTCCCAGCTACTCGAGAGGCTGAGGCAAGAGAATGGCGTGAACCTGGGAGGCGGAGCTTGCAGTGAGCCGAGATTGCACCACTGCACTCCAGCCTGGGGGACAGAGCGAGACTCCGTCTCAAAAAAAAAAAAAAAGAAGTATCCTTTGGTGACAAAGCTGACGTGAAAGATCTACCAGCCACATTTCCTCTGCCAAGTGAAAGAAGCTAGTCTACAGTAGGAGGAAATAAAGCCAGTACTGAGAGAGAAGCAGAGATAAGAGAACAAAATAGAGTCCTGGAAGTTATTCATTCCCTGGTGATAATCATCCCTAAAGTTCTCAAACCCATGCCTTACCTGGTTTGAACAGGTGAGTCAATAAGTTTACCCTATTGCCTATGCTTGCTCAAGTTCAGTTATTGTCAGCAGGAAAAAAAATATCTCTACCCAAGAGCCCTCTCCTTCAAGTTCCTACTATTCTCTTGTCCTCAGTGACCACCTCCTCCTATGGTTTCCCAAGACAATTGCCTCCATGTCAAAATTAGACTTCTAGTCAAATTCAGGAGACTTCTTTTTGTTGTTGACAATATTTCCCAATAGTATTTGACTGTCTGCTTTCACATATGTTCAGGTCTCGGGGCCCTCTCACGTTGCACTATCTTATTATCTTATTTCTTTGCTCATTCTTTGCTTCTTTTTCCAGGGGTTTGTCATCTTCATAACCCCTAAATGTTGGTAGCTCCTAAAGGTTAGCCCAGGATGTACTATTACTCACTGTTTCCGTTCCCGTCCTCAGTAATATGTGCTTTCTCTGACTTGAGTCTAAATTGTAGCTCAGACTCTTATTGAACATGTCCAAAACCCAGAAACACTGAGTGACCTGCCCAAGGTCAGCCATCTGGATAGTGCTACCCTGCCTTCCTGGGAGCCTCCCCTGATAATTCCAGAATGATATATTTTTATTCTTAGCACAGTGTACACTGGTCTATTTTATGGTTGTTTATGCTTCCCAAATTAGTGCTTTATTATTTATTTAGCTCCATAGCTGTATATTCAGCTAGATTATAGGAAATTGCTATCCTACCATTTTCCCATAAGAATATATGGATTCCATATTTGAAAGCACAATCATTTAAATTATAATTTTATTACCATTGCCAAGAAAGCATTTTTAAATCAAAATCCATTAAGCCAATTCCATTATTTGATCGAATTTTCTGTATAAACCATTTAAACAATTTCCTTTTTATTCATTTACATGTAACCAAAATTATTTTACTGAACATCAATTCTTATGAATTGTATGATGAATATTTGATTTACCCATCACTTTTTCCCCAAACATATCAAATGTTACCTATTATATCTTTTTCTATTACGAGTTTTCTTTTATGACCACCAAGTATAATTGTCCAGGGTCAAAATTTATGATATAGTTTTGTTTAGAAGATTTAGTTCTCCTGTCATTTTTCAGCCAAGGACAAATGTGCCATCTGCAATTTTAGCCATTGTCTGTCTTGTGTTGATTATTTCTGCCAACTCTATTTTTTCTCAGATCCATTTTTACTTTTGTTTCTGAGACAGGTCTTCCCTCTGTCACCGAGGCTGGAGTGCAGTGATGCAAACATGGCTCACGGCAGCCTCTACCTCTTGGGCTCAAGCAATCTTCGCACCTCAGGTCTCCAGCTAGCTGGAACTACAGGCATGTGCACCATGCTTGGCATATTTTTTGTGCCAATACTTTTATTGTTTTTGTAGAGATGGAGGCCCACTTTGTTGCCCAAGCTGGTCTCAAACTTGCCTGGGCTCAAGCAATCCTCCCGTCTCAGCCTCCCAAAGTGCTGAGATCACAGGCATCAGCCATCACAGTCATCAGCCACCAAAAATGGATCTGGCCTCAGATCCATTTTTAAATTCCAATATTACCAATGAGCTTGATTCTTTTGCCAGTTTTTCATTTATAATAGTTTTTACTGTTTGCAAGTTTTAGCCAGTCAATTTTATTTTGTTTTTCACTATGAGTAAGGTTCGTTATGAATTAGACCAAAAAGTGATACTTTGTATTTCATCAATTGAATCACAAGTAGCAAGGGAGGTCCTATCACATACTGGGGGCTAATCGAGGCACTTAGGATTTATCTGTGAAAGAAGATAATGTTTCTGCTCTTACGTAGTTTCCTTTCTTATGTTGGCTAGAAAAGAAGAGACAGACAAACAAATGAAGGGGCAGAAGAATTTCATATTGAAATAAGGACTGTGAAGAAAATTAGACAACATAATGCGACCGTGACAGTTTAGAAAGCTACATTAGATCAGGTTGTCAAGAAAGTTCTCCCTGAAGAGGTAATATTTGAGCTGAGACCTGAATGACAAGGTGACAAGCATAGAATAAGTTTCTTAATGGTTATACTGCTAAAATTATAAAAATGTTCAAATAATTTCAAATATACTGTGTCTCCCTTTGCCACACCATGTGGGAAGGAAAGAACAAACTGTGGGGTCGTAATGGTGGAATCAAAACATACTGTTTTTCCTTATACTGCTTTCTTGCTCATGGCCACATATGGCTAGACAGAAATATGCAAATGAACATGGTTGTGCTAGGGTAGTAGGAGAATAAATGTTTTTTGTGTGTCCCCAATTTTTTAATATTTATTATGGCTTTTCAATAAAAGTATATGATACGTGTACCTTGTATGCTAGTTTTTTGTTCTGCACTGGTAGGGGTGACACCCTATCTCCTCAATGAGACTGGAAGTTCAACTGTGGGCCAGGCACGGTGGCTCACGCCTGTAATCCCAACACTTTGGGAGGCCGAGATGGGTAGATCACGAGGTCAGGAGTTCGAGGCTAGTCTTGCCAACATGGTGAAATCCCATCTCTACTAAAAATAACAAAAATTAGCCGGGCATAGTGGTACGGCCCTGTAATCCCAGCTACTTGGGAGGCTGAGGCATGAGAATTAGTTGAACCCAGGAAGTGGAGGTTGCAGCGAGCTGAGATCGTGCCACCGCACTCCAGACTGGGTGACAGGGCAGGACTCCATCTCGAAAAAAAAGAAAGTTCAATTGTGGAAACACACTGCACTTTATTTTTTTGTTTCACCATTGATTACTAGCATTAAAAAAATACTTGTGGATAGATGCTTCCTAAAGATTTTCTATCTTCAAATACAAACAGAGTTTTAAATATGGTTTTTCTAATGAAAATCAGAATTCGAAGCTCTAAAGTAGTAAGTTCTTTGAACAATTATAGCAGGGTCTAACCATTTGAATTCAAATGTATCCCTGTAAAGGACATGTGTAGACTTTTCTTTTTCTGTGAAACTTGCTTTAAAATACTCAAACTCTTCTTACAAAGCGACATCAAGCCAACTCCTCTCCTTTTCAAATAGGTACTCCTTTTGGATGAAGGGACTTGCCAAACAACAGAACAAACTCTCCTAGAAGACTGAGAGGACAGCAAGCAGCTGTCCACACACAGATTGAGACAACTGTGACCATCTGCAGTTTAAATGGCAGTCACGTTTTCACATCCCTCCAAGGACTAGTGCTCAAAAATGTGCTCTTCTTCCTGTCCTGGCCTGCATGGAACACCCTAATGAGGAGTCAGTGTGATTTCAGCTGGACCTTCACTCTGGAAGGCCTTTGGGAGGGGAAGGGATAGGAATTGGTCTTTTCTGCCTTCCCCCACCCCCTGCCGCCCCACCCCACCTCCACCTCCACAAGCCTCTTTCCATTCTGCCATATGTAAATACATACATTCACACCCACTAGCATGGGTAACTTTGAGCGAAGTATAGGTTTTGTTTTGTTTAGAGAGCCCATTTTAAACAAACAGATGAAGTGCACATAATATTTTTGTTACTCAAAATCTGGACAACTTAGCATTAACATTGAATCACTGAAAAAGCTCCAAGTAAAACTGTATAATGTAATACACTCTGCCAATGCTTACATGTTTTTTTCTTATAAAATCACAAAAGTTATGCTTAAAATAAATAAATAAAAACCAGTCTCTACCCAAGTGTCTAGATTTAGGTAGCGTGGTTTCATATGAAGCAAAGGGGACAATGGTACTTAAACTTAAACAGTATTTAAACCATTGTTGGTATTGCAGTGTCTGTGAAAAAATGAGTCAGAATAAATACTACATCCCAGAGAAAGTACAGCATTTGGGCAACATTCCCATCATTGTGAAGCCTTGGGCAAGTCATTTATTCCCTACATTTTTCCATTATCTTTGTAAAACAAGTTGTATTTATTTATTCATTCATTCAACAAATATATTTTGACTATCTCCTATATGCCAAGGACCCTCTAATAACTGAAGATATTTTAAGTGTGCTCTTTGCACTCAAAAAATTCATTGGCTAGCAAGGGGGCAGTCATACAAAGAGTGCTAATATGGTAGTATTAAATATCATAGTCTCTATTGGTTTTCAATTGCTACTGTAACAAATCACTGCAAATCGACTGGCTTTAAGCAACACAGACTTACTCTTCTACATTCCTAGAGGTCAGAAGTCTAAAATTAGGGTGTTGACAGAGCTGGGTTCCTTCTGGAAGCTTCAGGGGAGAATTTGTTTCCTTGTCTTTCCCAGTTTCTAGAGGCCGCCTACATTCCTTGATTCATGGCCTCCTCCTCCATCTTCAAACCACATCACTTTGGTTCCATTATCACATCTTCTTTTTCAGATTTTGACCCTCTTTCCTCTCTCTTACAAAAACCTTTGTGACTGCATTGGGCCGACCAGAATAATCCAAGATAATCTTCCCATCTCCAGCTCCTTAACCGAATCACATCTACAGCGTCCCGTTTGCCCTGTAAGGTACCATATTCACAGGTTCTGGGGATTTGAACATTGAAATCTTTGGAGAGCCATTATTTTGTCTACCACAGTTTTTGTTATAACATAAAGAATAACCTCTGCACAAAGTAAGACATAAGCTTAGAAGAAGGCATCCTAAGAATCAAAGAGGCACCGTTGAGCTGGGATTTGAAGGCTGAATAGAACTTTACCTGATAGAGACATCAGAAAAAGCTTTGCAGAAAGTGGGGACAATGATATCCTATCAGCTCACAGAAAGGGAATCACTCTAGAGGACCAGAAGTTACAAAATCTCAGGATAGGAAGAGACCTTACAGAAACTCTTTTGCTGACACAGTGTGTGACAACTGAGGTAACAGGAAGCCCAAAGAGGGGCCATGACTTGCCCAAAGGACAATGGCTAGAGCGGCAGGCCACCAGGGACTAGGCTCCTGAAGACTAGGTCTCCTTCCCCGATTCAAGCCCTGGAGAAACTTTCCAATGCTAACATATCTGCTTAGGTCCAGATGGCTGGCGCCTCTGCCCACATTCCAATTGCAATAAAATTAATGAGAACCTAATGCAGAAATCAACCCATTGTTAACTAACCAAGTACAGTGTTTGATTTTAAATAAGAAACATAGTATTTTTTCCAAAATAAAAAACTTCAGAGGCCTTCTGGATTGATAGTTTGGAGCAGTAAGAAGGATATAAGTAAAGATAATGAGCCACATTCATTTTTAAAATGACAACTCTATAAGCTCAGTGATTTCTTCTTAAAATATGAATTGGCAGGTGTCAGCAGCAAAAGTTGTCTGACTGCGAAATGGATATTTGTTGAATAAAAGCCATTAATGCTTATAGAATTCACTGTCTCAGGGAGGAGTTCATGACAATGTGATGTTCTCAGAGATGTACTAAATGAGCTTTTTATTCATTATTTTAGTCACTAGTGGGGAAAAGGCCAGATCTGGCTCCTAATCTGCAGCCTGAACGCTTCATAAATACTGATTTAAGTGATAGCCCATAAAGAGTCCTAATTGTGCCACAGCACAATGACATTACTTAAGTGTGATGTGACTGCATGAACGCCCTGACTGCTTGCAGATACTTTCGTGGCAATTCAGAGACTTAATCCCAGTCTCTTCCCCACATTTCCATTTGGGGAAGTTACATTTTTATCTACAGGGCTTTGTTTTGGTTTTAACTATGGCAATGAAGCAGTGGATAGTTTTGCCTGGTTCCATATTATTGTAAACCCCCAGACTCCCCCTCAAACAATCAGGCATACTCTCATGCTTGGTGTCTAGTTTAGGGGATTCCACAATGACCAGCTTCCCCTTAATTTCATACTTGGCATTTTGGATAGCAATGCACATTATATTGGGCATAAATTGCATGGGATTTGGAGTGAGAGACTCTTACTAACTTAAAGTTAAGTTAGAAGTCCGGAGAAATGGCCGGGCGCGGTGGCTCAAGCCTGTAATCCCAGCACTTTGGGAGGCCGAGACGGGCGGATCACGAGGTCAGGAGATCGAGACCATCCTGGCTAACCCGGTGAAACCCTGTCTCTACTAAAAAAAAATACAAAAAACTAGCCGGGCGAGGTGGCGGGCGCCTGTAGTCCCAGCTACTCGGGAGGCTGAGGCAGGAGAATGGCGTAAACCCGGGAGGCGGAGCTTGCAGTGAGCTGAGATCCGGCCACTGCACTCCAGCCTGGGCGACAGAGCAAGACTCTGTCTCAAAAAAAAAAAAAAAAAAAAGAAGTCCGGAGAAATAATGTCCTTCACCAAATGACTGTAAATTTGAAATTTCAGTCCTATTTTTGGATTGAAATTTAATCCTATCTAGTTTTACTAGAAACTCAGAAGGTGATCACTTGGAAGCATTTGTTGAGAATGCTAATGTTGCAAAGAGATAAGAATGATGGGGCAGTCTTTCACAAATTCAGAAAAAATGATTGGGTCCAGATTGGAGAATTGTAGGTTAGTCTGCAGGGAGCACACTGGCTGACAAATTAGTTAGAAGTGGGGACCAACAGGAGTTCAAGACATTTGTCAAGGCAAGGAGAAATAGCCTAGATAATATGAGAAACAGGGAGAAAGGGATGATGGAATCTGAATTGGCTGTGTGCCCAACAGCAAAACTGATCAATCTAGGAAGGAAAATGTCCCAGATGAGGTATTGAAGAGAGAGACTGGTACATTCCAACAGTCACCAGGCAAGGCATGTAAGAATCCAGGGACAAGGGACTAGTGGTGTCAGGAGACTGGGCAGCAGGTACTTCACCCCTAAACCCCTAGTGTGTAACTGAACTCAAGAACTCAGACCAGGCTAGGCGTGGTGGCTCACGCCTGTAATCCCAGCACTTTGGGAGGCTAAGGCAGGCAGATCATGAGGTCAGGAGTTTGAGACCAGTCTGACCAACATGGTGAAACCCCGTTTCTACTAGAAATACAAAAATTAGCCGGGCATGGTGGTGCACATCTGTAATCCCAGGTACTCAGGAGGCTGAGACAGGAGAATTGCTCGGACCCAGGAGGCAGAGGTTGCCGTGAGCCAAGATCAAACCAGTGCACTCCAGCCTGGGCAACAGGGTGCGACTCCATCTCAAAAAAAAAAAAAAAAAAAAAGAACTCAGACCAGACATGGCTGGATCTTGCTTTCTCTATCTCTATCTCTGTCATAGAAAGCAGGTGGCAGAGACTGGCATTTTGAATGTATCTGAAAAGTATTATCTCTAAGCAATATTTATACTACTATTAATAGTAATAATGGAACTAATTTGGGCTAGATTGTGCAGCTGAAAAGATAGGGTTCCAAGCTGGCCCTTTCTAGTCAGGAATCTGTGACTTGACTTAATCTCTTTGGAATTTAGTTTAATTGACAATAATGTCATTTAATGGTCTGTTGGTAAGGATGGAATGAAATAATGTAGGTGAAGTATTTGACTCACAGTTGGACTCTGAACGTTGGTTTCCTTTGAGGCTGAGATCTTTACCACTGTCTTTAGGCACAGTACTAAAGAGGGCTTCTGTCCTCATTGTCTCCCTATTCTTTGTTCTTTTATGTCTTCTTTGATACCTCCTACCTCTACTTCTTATGGTAGGAAGAAGCAACACAAAAGACTCATGGATCTCAGCCACAGACTCAGGAGAGCAAATTGATGATAGAGATAGAGATAGATCTTAATTTTTCCATAGCTGAGCTTCATTTCTATCACAAGTCCCGATATGCCTGGGTAACAGACTAGTCCTGAAATCTTCACAGTTTAAAAGAGCAAAGGATGGCAGAAAGCTGTGTTCTATATAGTTTGAGTAGCCCAGACTGATGCTGGCTCTGCCATCATTTAACCATACTATCTGGTAAACATGAACTCTAAATGTCAGCAAAAGAGAAAGAGAGGGCTGAAGGAGGAGCACCATCTCTTAAATGCCTCAGCTTTTGATTACTTCTGCTCATAGTCTATTGGCAAGAACTAGTCACATGGCCCCCACCTAGGCTACAAGGAAGCCTGGTAAATATGGGAGAACATAGTTTGCCTCTACATGAACTTCGAGTGTTTTATGATGTTTTTTGATGACCAGTGATAGAAGAAATCCAATTCAGACTACATTAAGCAAAGAGGGAAATTTATTAGTTCACAAAACCAAGAAAGGTGTCTAGTACTGAAAGCAGGCATGACTGGATACAGAAACTCAAATTGGGTAATATGTTTGGTTTATTTCCATTTCTGAGCTTATCCTGTCTTGGCTTGGCTTCAGTCTTTAGAATGTTTCTCCCTATGTGGTTAGTAAAAATGGCTGCCAGCAGCCCTCAGCCCATATCCCCTGCTTAGTAACATTGTTGGAATGAGCCAGGTCTTCCCTTCAAGTGCTCATGGAGAACTCTGGGGGAGGACACTGATTGGTCCAGCTTGGGTCACAAGCATATCCTTCTACCAATGACTTTCACCAGGATGGGATTCTCTGATTGGCTCAGCTTGTGTCACATGTCATCTTGTAGTAAGGAGTGAAGAGTGACTAGCTTCATCTCCACTCGACTGACATGATGCAGGTTTTCTACTGCAATGCCGAGTTCTCTCAGGACAAGGGGGAAGAGCTGCAGGCCAGTCAACAACACCAGCTGCCCATCACAGCAGGATCACTCTAAGGCATCCCCTTTACCATGCATCACTTGGGGCTGGTAAGTGGCTTTTATAGTGCCTGCCCAAAGGAGTTATATTGGAAGTGATGGGTGCCGATGGGCAAATGGCCACTCAATCTTCCAATAGTTTGTGGAAATAATGGTTATATCTTTTGTAAATTTGACACAGAACACAGCTGGGAGGTATCTGCAATAGAAAAGAACTGTGATCAATGATCTGTGCCAAATCATAAAATCAGTCTTCTTTTAAAGTACAAAAATAAGGACGCATCACATGGGTAGGAGGAATTTCTCACAGTGGCTTTATGGCATGCTTTATGGCCAGTCTGGATTACTGTGTTGCTGTATCTCAATCTTTTCCAGGAAGTCATCACTTCATCTCCCATGCCCATCAGCCTGAATTCAATCCTGTGCCTGCCGGGCCTCCATCTGAGTGGCCATCTAGCAAAATAACCAATTACATTAGTGACTGTGGCCTCCTGATGACTTCCTCAGTTCTGTTTCTAAAGCCCATTTAAAATACATTTCTCGTTTTACTACACATTCAAATTTTATTCTTCTGGTTATAGAACCATAAATGTCTGCATTTCATATAGACTCAAAATGAAGGGTATATAAGCATGTATAAATCTCACAGCAAAAGTTGCATTTCCTTCACTGAATTGTGCACGATATTTGGGTGGATGAAAATTATATTATCTGGCGACTGCTCACATTCTTCCATATCTAAATATGCAAAAGAGGCCCACACACAATGTGATCTTTTTTTTTTCTTTTTCTTTTTTCTTTTTTTTTTTTTTTTTTTTACAATTGGGCTGCTATAGACCATATTTTAATGTGAATAAAATTTCTTTCTGAAATCTAACAATGCCCTGATGGGCATGCATATTTTTA
This sequence comes from Papio anubis, assembly GCF_008728515.1. Classification (NCBI taxonomy): domain Eukaryota; kingdom Metazoa; phylum Chordata; class Mammalia; order Primates; family Cercopithecidae; genus Papio; species Papio anubis. The sequence goes on along the minus strand of NC_044985.1, from coordinate 88,123,862 downwards.
TGCCCATACAATTGGAGTTAAGTTCCATCGTATAAAAATTTGGGAAGTTCAGTTGTTGGGAATTGAAACTTTATCTACTGTGCAAAATGTGCAAAATGGGAATAATAATATTGACCTTGCATCAGGAAGGTGACTTATGAAACAAGGACGCAGCCTCTGATGACATACTGGGGTGGGGTGGGGGGCGCTCTTCAAACTTGGGACTGGATAGCTGCATATAGGGAGAAGGCTTTTGGGGCTTTATGAAAATAGGAAGGGAAGGTAGGAGTGCCTTTCCCTACCGCCTGGGAGGACTGAGGCTTTTTTGTTCGCTTAAACAAATAATAAACAAATAATAACCAGGTGCCAGTTATATCAGTGAATAGAGTGATGACATGAAGAATGCAGGGCTTCATCCTCTACAGCTGTGAGTATTACAGAGCAGTGATGCCTTAATGATCTGTTTCTTCTGCAGCAAAGAAAACAAGTCTTCTTCTGAATATGTTTAAGAAGTAGGCTTTAGGATCCCTAAATTTAGCCTTATGCTCACCCAACCACTATGTCTATTTGAGAAATCCTTAAATCACTCCTATATACATGGTTTCCTGAAACTATCTGTCAATACACCAAGGTTTCTGCATAAACTAGCCAAACTAGCAAGATCATCATAGAGTTATGTGAGCATCCACAGTGGGTACTTTAAAGGAAAGGAAATCATTTTTTAAATGATGCTTCTTTCCCCCTAAAACTTTTCCATGCACTTCAACTTCCAGAAAAAAAATGGAATTTTCTACCCCACAGGTGTACAGTTTCTGGCAGAGACTAGAAGGCCAGACCTGGAATCTATAACTCCCCATTTCCTGAATAAATGACACTTTTAAGGATCCTATTTTTATGTTTTATTCAATACAATTACTGCATTTGAACACTCATGAAATATGAACACACATGTAGAAACAAATTAAGAGGTGATTGAAATATCTCTTCAGTGTTGTCTAGCAGTTGGCAAGTAATGTATGGGTGTAATTGTACTTGCTTTCTTTCCTTAAACCTTGGCATGCCAAATAGAAGACTCTCAGCAAATTACAGAGTTTTAATTGTTTAAAGAGGGGTTTTATGTTTCCAGGAAAAGAGATATGTAGTCATTGCTAACTTCACTGAATTTAATCACTTCCAAAATCTACACTGTAAGTCTCATAAGCAATGTGTAGACATAGAACCTGCACTTGGCAATTCAACACCACTGGTCTTGGGGATGGGTAAGATCACACTTTTTTGAAATGAATTTAACCGTACAGCCCTAAAATGATATTAGCTCTGTACATATAATAGTAGCAGTCCCCACCAGCTCTCTGGCCTTTCTTCCCCTATTTCTCCATTCTCTTTTTTTCCATGCCTCCATTTCTTTTCTGACTCTATAGTAAAACTAGCCTATTCATGCATTTGCTGCTCTAAGATGTGCATTTGCATTTTTACTTCCCCTACTCTGCTTCTTTTCTCTCCAACTACAGAAGTCCTAACCTTAAGATGTAGCTCCAGTCTCATGTCTAGGTAAACACCTTCCTGACTGCCCATTTCCATCACCTATTGCTTCTCAGAGGTACCATGAGTACGTATTATCAGAACCATTATTTTGGCACAAATTGCCTACTCAATCTATATTGTCATAATTTTTGGTACGTGTTCCCTCTTCACAACTAGATGGTGAACATGAGGATAAGAGATTTTAAATTTATACATTTTGGTATTCCTAGCACTCAGAATTGGCCCCTTTTATGCATGCCTAAGTGCCTGTTATCTCCTATCCAAAGGAGAAGGCCATCTGCAGATGCATTTCTCCCTTCTTCTCCCAGGACAGACTGTCCGTGGACACGATCTGAGATGGAGCATCAGTTATGCTTGGCACCAAGTAGAGGCCAACTCTATAATACATCTTTTTATTGGTTATCCTTGCTTTCTGTCTCACTACTCACAATTTTCTGCCTCCTTACACCCCAATAAAAGAGTATATATAAGATTTTGTCTTGATTTCTGCTTTCTAAAGAGCTCAAGTTAAGATGGGCTGCATAGTGACCATTTCAAAGAAGGTGTTGCTGCCCAGCTGCCGGGAGCAAGGTCAGCAGACAGCCTCCAGCTGTTAGCTCGCTCAGGGTCTGCCTGAGCTTCAGAGAGCTACCTCACTCAAGGACACATCCTTCCTGGGGCAGCCCCATCTGGAGACTGAGCAAGTCAGGCTATACAAGTAGGGCCACTCCGGCCCAACACAGGATACTTCAGACAGCCAATAGTCAGTCCAGAGCACCTACCAGGTTGGCTGAGGCTTTGCAAGGTCAGCAAGAGGAAGAAGCTTGCCCTCTGCTGTGCAGTCACGCTACCTCCCCCTTCCCTCCACGGATGCAGGTCCTTCATAAACATCTTGCACCCTAAACCCTGGCTCTGTCTGCTCTGGAGAACCCAGCCTGCCACTGTATTCATTCAAGCTTCTTGAGTGGCACAAACACTCAGCCCAAATTGACTTAGGCAAAAAATAAACTAATAAAAACTGTATTCCGCCCAAGGTCTCAGATGGTTTAATCAAGACACTATCTTTTCTTTATTCTTTTAGCTCTGCTTTTCTCAATTTTCATTCTCAGGCAGATTCAGCACATGGTGGCCCCCAGAACTTCCAGGCTTACCACTCCAACAGAAAGAACTCTACTTCCTCAAAAAGTCCAGAAGAGTCCTGGAATTGAGTGTCATTGATGTAGATTGTTGCTTCATTTGTCCAGCCCTAAACCAACCACCAGAACCAGATGATTTGTAGAGCCTGGTCTGAAATGAAAATGCAAGGCATCCTTTTTCAAAAATTGTTAAGAATTTCAATATGGTGCCAGCTGAGCATTAAGTCAAACATGGGACCCTTGTGAGTATGGGGTCCAATGCAATACACTGGTCACTGACCCCTGGCCCTGGCCCTGCCAATCACTGTGACTGGGGGATGATATGGTCTACCTCGTAATACTTGGTCATGTGCCCATTCCTAAAGTTGAGATTAACATTTCCCAGTGAGAAGTTGGAGGAATTGAGGCTGAGTATGGCAAAACCATTGATGCGGCATCATGCATTCACCATAGTCACATACTATCTGAAAAGGTACCATAGGGTAATGGGAGAAAAAAACAACAAAACTCCAGCTTCACAAAGTCTTGGGTTGAAATCCTGAGTTTAACAGTTCTGGAGGTGTGGCTTTAGGTGAGTTATTTAACCTCACTGAAACTAAGTTTTCTCTCATGTGCAGTGAGCATAAAAACACCTACCTACATTGCAGGGTTGTGATGCTGACGTGAAACAAAGCATTTAAGTGCTTAGCCCGCTGCTCGGCAGACAGTAGAGCCTCTACAAGCAGCGGTCATGGTGGCAGTGATGATAAAGATGGTAATGATAATGTTGGGAAGCCACACAGAACAGTGTGTAGAATGGAGTAAGACAGAACCACATGAATTAAGTCACAGTCTTGGGGCAAGGTACTTCATCTTTCTGAGTCTCAGGTGCCTCCACCATAAAATGAGGATTTCATTCTTACCCATCACCTAGGGTTGCCCTGTGGATAGTGGGCGTGGGTATAGAGAGCCTGGTATCAGCATTTGCTACCCTCTGTTACCCAGCAGAGGCCTCTGGAGGAAAGGTATGGAAGGCTCCTCTCCTTGCAGAACTGGAGGACAACTCATTCTCATTCCCAGGGCTGAAGAGGTGATTCCAGCTCCCTTGAATAAGTAAAAGCTAAGAACAAGTGACAGCACTGAACAGAAAGCAAGCCAAAAAGGGTCTTTAGCTGCTTTGCTCAGAACTGGGTAAACTTCTTATTAATTAATATGGAAATCCTTAACGTCCGTCTTCATGTAATATTCTCCACTTTTCTCCTTTCCTTCCCTAGTTCCCATATACAGATCAGAATTACCAGCATCTCATTCCCTTTTGGGCTTCACATTCAAAGACAAATTGTCATATTTAGTTAGCATCCCAAGTTGTCACATTTACATTAAAACATGGACCTTTTGCAGAAAATACCATAACCCAACGAGTAGATGAGCATTTAGGCCAGAGGTTATTTGCCATTGCTGGGCCATCAGATGGATTTTCTAGTATCAGAATTGATTTATGTTGATGTATGTGTGTGTGTTCATCATTATATATTAATAAAATGTTCAAAATTCAGTGATCATTTCAATAGAACAGATAGAAGGCAAAATAATGATAGCATTCTCTAAAGGTACTTATTTAGGACCATAGGTTTGGAATTAAATTAGAAAAGTATTGTTCTACTAGTCTAAGGATGGGATAAGCATGCCATATTTGCTATTTCTATTTTAAAATGATAAGTAAGAGTTAGTTGGAAATATTTCCAGATGATTGAGAAACATAATACTTGATATTATGTAGTACTTTTGTTGGAAATATTTCTGAGGCCAATAAAGAGGAAATTCTCAGTGCTTTTTCAAAAAATTGATATTTTTTTTCAAAGCATTGTACCCTTCTCATGTATTCCCTTGATAAATATCACACCTCTCCCTGGTGTAATAAGCATGAGACTAATGTCAGGTTCCCAGGGATTCTCACGAAAACCCTGAATTCACTTGTCAGTTGTGGTCATGTCACCAGCACTGATAGATTTCCACAATCATTTTGTTAGAAATTAAAACCAAACCAAAAAAAAAACCAGTATCTGTCAGTTCAACTTTGCAAAGGGAATACAACTGGAAACCAGGAATGATCCTCTGGCCAGTCATGACTCCTAAAATCCTAAATATAGGTTCTCCCTCTGTCTTGAGAAACTGAAGTGAAGCTTACACCGTGAGAACAAGTAGAAAGGTATACACTTGCAGGGAAATATCTAAACTCAACAAAAATCATTAAAAGTAAGCAAAACAGTGTGAGGCGCCAAAGAAGAAATCTCAAATTTGAATTCTGTTTGGATTAGGATGTATTGTCAAGATACCGAGTTAATGACAAAATCCTGGTTATTTCCCTTCATTGTAAAATAGGAGCACTGTGGTCTTGGTCTGCTGTCTCTCTTCAGCCCCATACCCTGTTTTGAAAGAGCCAGCTCCACTTCCACTGAGAATTCCCCAATCTAGGTATCCTCAGCAGTGCTCTAATCCCGTGTAATTGTATTAGTCTCAATGGCAGATCAGCTCTAAGTGCCCCCACAGAAAGGGAGCTGTCAGCCCTGCTATTGTTTCCCACTTAATGTGATTCCGGGCAGCCAAGAAGAAAGGCAGCCAGAGTCCTCCGTCTCACATTACAGACCCCAGTTTCTAAACCAATTAAGGAAAGGGGATTTACAGTCCTCAGGATTAGAGACTCTGTTTATATTATCCTATATTTCTTCTCTTAATACCCTCCATTTTATGTCTCCTACCGGCCCTCCCTCGTCTCTGGAAGGCTCCCGTTCGCTTACCCATACATCTCCCTATTTGCTTCTCTGGGTTTGCTGTTTGAGTGCAGTAACTGAGCTGGCTAATTCTCACTGACTGTTTTAATTATGTTTCAGAATCCTCTTGCATTTGTGTCTGGAGAACTGAGTAACGAAAATGCTGGGGCTCGGCCCAAGCCTGATATTCAAGCAGACCTTGATAAAGCGGTACATTTCTGTGCAAGCAATCATTCCAATTAATTGAATAAAAACATCCTGCAGGATGTTTATCAGGGAAAGAAAGCTTGGCTCTCACAAGGCAGATTGGTCAGTATCCTGATATTGCAGCAAAAGGTGCCAATTTTTTTTCTTTTTAGAATCACATTTGATGTGGAAGGTGACATAAGGTTTCACAGAAGCAAGAGAACAAATGGGGAAGATAATCTTTAAGAAAAAGCTCCAGACCATTTTAAATAAACTGTGGCCCAATATGAGTGTTGGCCCAAAGCTTTTCTCCTTCTTGTCTAAGGGAAGCTCGTACCACCAAGAAGTCCAGCTGATTTTCTCCTACCCAAATGTATGTATGATTTTTCCCTTGGCTGGTGCTGCGACAATGAAAACCTCACTCGATGAGTTTCTATTAGAACCAAATGGATTTGGAGAAGCATTTTTACTCTTAATGGAACCTTTCTATTGAATTCCATTTTTCAGAATTTTATTTTAGTTTCGGTTGAATATTTAAACAGGTTTAAATTTTAAATATCTGTGCTGAACAAGCCCCAATATATACTTTTTAAATTGCTGTAATACTTCACTGGGTTTCATTTTTAACCCGATACAATATGCATAATCCATTATGTTAGCATTACATAAGTTGGGTGTGCTCAGACACCAGGCTAAGACACCTTTTTACACAGTTAAGTTACACCATTGCAATGGACTGTCTTATCAAATTATTTTTATAACAGCTTTGTTACTAACAAAGCATAAAGAGGGTTCTGAAATTCAACTAAGGACTCATTATTGCAGGAATACCCATTCTGATTAATGAAACTTATATTTAAAGTTGTCTTTCAGCTAAATTATCATATTCCAGTCTTTTCATGTCATTGGGAAGAAAAAGCTGTGTCTCCTTTGGGGAGAATCATATTTCTATGCCTACTGGTTTTGTAGGTTTTGGTGGTTGTCCTGGCTTTTTCTAGGATTGCTTTGGCCCTTTGAAATTAATAAATATTTGTGTGTCCTAGGTACACTGGGGGAAGGGGGAACAAAGACATGTAAATAACATTCAGTTCTCAGGGAGCTCTGATTTAAAAGCCCAGATATAAACATGGAAGGTTAGAAAGTCACAAAGGACTTTGAAGAGAAACACAGTGCAGTGGATGCAAGTTCTAAGTGGATTTGGACTGCCTCATTTGGGATCTCAGCTCTAGCACTTAGTTGTTCTGTGATTTGGGGCAAGTCATTTCACCAGGGGTTTCATTTTTTTCTCACGATAAAATGCTGATAATAATTGTACTGATCTCACAGAAGTATACATATAAAATAAGACAGTCCTCATAAAGCACTTAACACAGTGCACACTGAGTGAAAAGAGCTCAATACCTATCGTGGGATTCTAAAGATCTCATGGAACCAGAAAATATTTCCAAATACAGGGCACCACTCATAGATAAATGTGTAGCCAATAATAGTTTAAGCTGAAAGCTAGATAGAGGACTTGAAGATGGAGATAGGGTTTCAATAAGCAGAGAGATGAGGGAACCCTTTGCCTGGTGTTTGGGGGACAAGCTCTGGTGACCTCCCCCATCAGTATGAAGCTGAATCCAGGTGAGATACTGCAGGGCAGCCCCTGTACAAGACTAAAACTGGTGCATGTAAGAAGTTCAGTGTGTGAAACAGCTGTGGCTTTTCACCCCTCACAATATTTAAACTGAGGAATCAGTGTACATTAACAGAGCTTTATGAAAACAACCTCTGCTCCATCCATCCAGCACAAAACCCACACTCACAATTCATTCGCTAGGCTTATAAGGTTCTCAGGCTATAGCAAATTGGAGAAATTGATATTTACCCTGAAAGCTTGTACCACATGCTATTTGTAGCTGCCGTTGCCTTGGTACATGTCTGCCAGCATGCCCGGACTTAAATCCCTGCATGATAACCTTTAACTCTTTGCTAGGAGGCAGAATCAATCCAAGGTAGAACTAAGTGGGAGGATAGAGGAGAGGGAAGGTACAGAGACTCAGGGACCCACACTACATCTATCAATAGACCAACATATTCTGGGCACAGGTGGGAGCAACCAGTCATGTTAAATAGCAACAATTTCTAAAGTCTTTCCTGTGCTGATATTTCCAAAGAGTTCTGGGTCAGTGTAAGAGAAAAAGCATTTCTGGGAAATAGGCTGATCATTTTGGGAAGGGAGAAAAGACTGAACTAAGTGTATTTCTGACAAATGCGAAGTGTACTGTTCCTATGTGAACACACTATGCATAACTTGGTTACAGGAGGCCACCATCACAATTCTTTCTCAATCTCCCTCTTTCTCTCCCTCTCTCTCCTTCTCTCCCTCAAAGAGGTTCCACTGATTAATGCCTGAGAGAGCCTGGCAGCTTTCTGCTTTCTAATATGCTTCCTTGTATTTGCTGCAGGTGTTTAACTGGCTGTAAGGACAGTGTGAGGCATTTTGATGTATGTAAATTATGCCCATACTTTGAGCCTAATCATTATTATAAAATTTATAGAGAATAAAACACAGGCAGCCATAAAAACTGAATTTTTACTTTGATCATGCAAAGTTATGGGTTCCCTCGGTGATTAATCTTTTATGGGTCTTAAATATCACTGCCAATGTGAAGATTTAACAGTTTTCCTTCTGGCCAAATCTTCTCAAACAATAGAAGGGTAAACAAAAGCCACCCAGGATAATAGCAATAGGAACAAACTTACTTGCTGAGTGGTTTCAAGCTCAACACTTAGGCAGGAATAAAACAAATGTACTTTTCGAAAAGCAGTGATAGAATTAAAAATAGGAGATGATTTGGATAGTCCAGAACATTCAAGTCTTGCTCTGCCACAAGCTTGCTGGGTGATCTTACGCATGTCATTGAGCATCCCTGAACTTCAGTTTCATCCACCATAAAATGTGGAGATTACCTTTTAAAAAGTTCCCAGGTTCTATTCCAGCTTCACCATTCTATAAAGAATTGTAATATATTTCTCGCTGTATTAGATGTATACATAAATAAAACTGACTATATTAGAAATTTGAGATTTGCACAGAATCATGCCGTAGGTATTCGTGGGGGTAAACAGCCCTCAAGTTGAGGAAAACCTAAAAAGAAAAAAAAAAATCCCAAATGAATAGTCATGTGACTGAGAAAGTCACCTGACTTCTTGAGATGATAATCTCATCTGTTCTGTGGGGCTAATAATGTCTAATGCATGCATCCCATCAAAGAGCAAATGAAATTCAAGCTATGAGTGTATTTTGAAAAAATACCAAAGCACTATAAGATTGTGCTATCACTGTTATTGTTTTTCTTTCTCTCAGCAATATTGTCAGAAAAACAGGCACCTTTGCAGTATTACCACATTATCTAGCACAATTCTTGAATCAAATGAGCATTAAACAGAAATTAGTTTTTATTGCGGAATTGAATCATAACTAAACCTTAAACATCAAGGATCAGAAACTACCAATCTTGACGGCAGAAGGGAGGTAGGCAACATGGGTAGAAGACTAAGAGCAAGGGGCAACGCTGATTCCCAGGAGGGCTCCAGGAACATAGGGTTCTGTGTTTAAGTGAGCTAGGCATGCTCCATGCTTTCTCTTCTTGGAAAGTCACAATTCTCATTAGCATAGCAAAAGCTCTGAGCAACCCTGCAATAAAATAACAACATTCACTTCTACTTAACCCTGTGGTCTCCATATTTATTTGTGCCTTTAAATTCTTTCACTAACCTTTCTTAACATACTGAGTTGCTAATATGTTATACAGAACATAGTTGGGGAAGAGATGAGTGAAGAGGCTGGGCAGACAGCTTCTCTGTGTCACTTACTTTAGGACTCTAGAGCAGCCCTTTGATCCTTCCACTGCTCAGCTGCCTCTTCAGTAAAACTATTGTCTTCACAGAACCATTGTGAGTTAAATAAGATCATTCAGTGTTCTTCTTCCGTCATTGCTGCAAATTGTCCCTGAAAACCTGAACACGTGTAACACCCTAAATATCTCTCCTCTCCTAACACGAATCAGTTATACACACATTCATTTCTCCACCACCTCCTTACAGCTCTGAGAAGTTGCCTTGCTTCAGGCTGAATCCCTGCCATGTGACGATGGACACAGCGCTGAAGAACCAGCTATGAACAAGACAAAAGATTGCCGCCCTAGGCCGGGCGCGGTGGCTCAAGCCTGTAATCCCAGCACTTTGGGAGGCCGAGACGGGCGGATCACGAGGTCAGGAGATCGAGACCATCCTGGCTAACACGGTGAAACCCCATCTCTACTAAAAAAATACAAAAAACTAGCCGGGCGTGGTGGCAGCGCCTGTAGTCCCAGCTACTTGGGAGGCTGAGGCAGGAGACTGGCGTGAATCCGGGAGGCAGAGCTTGCAGTGAGCTGAGATCCGGCCACTGTACTCCAGCCTGGGCAACAGAGCGAGACTCCGTCTCAAAAAAAAAAAAAAAAAAAGATTGCCGCCCTTGTGGAACTTTCTGTCCAGATGGTGAGACAGACAATTAAACAGGTAGTTATACTTTGATATTGAGAGATGACAATGTGCCAGCAGCTGCGGACAGTCCCCCCAGCACTACCGGCGCGCCCACGCCGCACTGGAATTCTCGCTGGGCCTCAGCTGCCTCCTAGCAGAGCAGGGCTCAGGACCTGCAGCCCGCCATACCCGAGCCTCCCCCGCTGCCCGTGGGCTCCCACACCGCCCGAGCCTCCCCGACGGGCGCCACTCCCTGCTCCGCGGCGCCCGGTCCCATCGAACACCCAAGGGCTGAGGAGTGCCGGCACCTGACACAGGACTGGCGGGCAGCTCTGCCTGCGACCCAGGCATCGGATCCACTAGGCAAAGCCAGCTGGGCTCCTGAGTCTGGTGGGGACTTGGAGAACTTCTATGTCTAGCTGGAGGATTGTATATGCACCAATCAGCACTCTGTGTCTAGCTCGGGGTTCGTGAATGCACCAATCAGCACTCTGTATCTAGCTAGTCTTGTGGGGACTTGGAAAACTTTTACGTCTAGCTGGAGGATTGTAACTGCACCAATCAGCACTCTGTGCCTAGCTCAGGGATTGTAAACGCACCCATCAGCACTCTGTCAAAACGGACCAATCAGCAGGATGTGGGTGGGGGTGAGGGGGGAAGTCAGATAAGGGAATAAAAGCAGGCTTCCGAGCCAGCAGCGGCACCAGCTCAGGTCTTTTTCCCTAGCTGTGGAAACCTTTTCCTTTTGCGCTTCGCAATAAATCTTGTTGCTGCTCGCTCTTTGGGTCTGCACCACCTTTATGAGCTGTAATACAGCGAAGGTCTGCAGCTCTACTGAAGCCAACGAGACCACGAACCCAGTGGGCGGGATAAACAACTACAAACAGGAGGAACAAACAACTCCAGATGCACCGCCTTTAAGGGCTGTAACACTGACCACGAAGGTCTGCAGCTTTACTCCTGAAGCCTGCGAGACCATGAACCCACCAGGAGGAAGAAACTCCAGACATATCTGAACATTAGAAGGAACAAACTCCGGAAAACACCATCTTTAAGAACTGTAACCCTCACCGTGAAGGTCTGCAGCTTCATTCTTGAAGTCAGTGAAACCAAGAACCCGTAAATTCCAGACACAATATGATAAATACTGTAATAATAATAATAGCTAACATATATTGAATGCTTGCTAGGTACTCTGCATATATTAATGATGGCGGTGGCTGCTGCAGATGGTCTGCGGCTGCCAAGATGCCAGCTGCAGCAAGGCGGCTTGGCCAGGGCCTCACACTCCACGGAGCAGACAGCCCTGCCCTCCCCAGGTGCCATTGGAGCTGCCCAGGCTGGGCTGTAGACTGGGGCGTCTCTGTGCTCTTGGGGGCCCAGGAAAATTACCTTACCCCCGACAGTCTTATAGGTGCCTCCTGCCGCTGCCTGGCCTCTTCCTGCTCTTGGAGCCTGCTTCGATCATGGAGCAAGGCTGGGGTCACACTTGGGTGCTGTTGCAGCCCAGTCTATGGGGCGCATGCTTGAGGCAGCTTGACACGCCAGCCCTCTGCCAACTCGGACCCCTCTGGACTTTGGGCGCCAATGAGCATAGGAGGGAAGCCAAGTGGGGGCTGAGGGAAGCTTAGCATTGGCCTGCAGGCACCTCTTGGCTTAAGCAGCCTGGGTGCCATGGACCACAGCAGGAGGCAGACAAGCTCCTGGGCAGAAGAGGGTGGGACCCTGGTTAGGCCCCATCTTTGGGCCAGGGATGGCCTGAAGCCTGGGGACTGGACTACCAGTCCTGCAGACCAGAGGAGGAACTCACGATGCTTTTTCCTGGGCCCACTCCTGGCTGCCCATGGACCAATCAGCGTGCACTTCCCCTCTCTGAAGACCGTAACAGCCCCTGGACTCGCTAGAACAGAGCAGAGGACTGGACGACCAGCTGCAGAGAGTAGCTACCCTCTCTGCTGATTGCTGGAGAACACTGGATGACCAACAGCAGAGCGGAGCCTCCCACTCCAGGGATGACGTGCCTGCAGAGAGGAACAACCCACTCTAGGGCCTCCTGTCTGCTAAACTGTGGAGACATCAGGGTGCCCAACAGCAGAGAGGAGCCACCCACCCCAGAGCCGCCTCCTCTCTGCATGGAGCTGAACACTGGTCAAGACACCCTGGCTTCAGAAAGGAGCTGCCAACACTGGGTCTCTGGGCTGTTCTACTACTCAATCAAGCTCCTCTTTGTCTTGCTCACCCTCCACTTGTTTGCATGCCTCATTCTTCCTGGTCACAGGACAAGAACTCAGGACCTGCGACCTGAATGGAAAGGCTAGAAGAGCTGGAACACAAACAGGGTTGAAACATGCCCCTTGCTTGCCATGTTGCCAGTGAAGAGGGAGAGAAGAGCTGCAGCCCTTTGGGGATCCCAGACCTGGGAGCTCCCCAAACTAGGGCTGTGACTGGCTCTTTCAGGCCCTGTGCTTCCTAGCATCTCTAAGCTTCTGAGTGCTACCATATTCCCTGGTGCCAGCTGGGAAAGCTTCTTGCAGTGCGCTTAGTCCAGGCACAGCCTTGCAGAGAGCCGGTGCCTGTGCTGGCACCTGGAGCTGCCCACCCCACTGCAGTCACTGGCATTCCTATGTGCAATGACCAGATCCGACACTCACACACTCCTTGCCACTCCAAGCCTGGCTCACCCTTCCTTGGCAGACATGGGATCCAGACCAGTAGTGTAAGCTGAACACAGCCTGCCAGGCCGAGTGGGCTCAATGAGCCAAGTGGGCCCAAGAAAAAGTCGGGCAAAGGTGCCACCAGCCACAGACGTTTCTAGCCAGAATAGTGACACCCCAAAGATCCTGTAACATTAATTCATGTAATCCTTATAACTTTCATACAAGGTGAATATTATGTATTCCATTTATAGATGAGAAAATGGCGGTAGAGGGAGGTTAAAAGAAGTATGTGGTACTAAAAGAAGTATGTGGTACTAAAAGAAGTATGTGGTTATAGCAGGTGCCTCAAAGATGTGTTTTCTGAGACCTTAAGGTGGGGTGGGAGTAGTCACCTGAGGTCAAGGAGTGCAGGAGGAGTGTACTATGTTAAAAGGGCAGTAGTGCTATGGGGAAGGAAAGAGAGAAGTGCATTGCAGCCCTGAGAGAAACCCAGTAGTCAGAGTATGTTGTTCAAGGTAGGGGATGTGGTTGGTGAGGGGGCTTGGAGTGGGTGGTGGTGACAGATCATGACGTAGAGAGATGAAGACAATAGCTAGATCAGGAAGGGCATGCCAGCCACTTTAAATACTTAACTTTATACTTAAAGCAAGCAGAAGTCTAAGAAAAATAGTGTTAGGATGAGTTGCTCTTGTGGCATTTAGAGAATTCAACTTGTTGCAGTATGGAGAAAGGATTAGAGCCAGGCAACATCAGAGAATCAGTTTGGAGACTGACGCAGTATTCAAGGTAAAAGAAGATGAAATAGAGTAGAGACAGTGGTAATGGAGAGATGTAGATGAGTCTCAAAAGCATTTGGAACATGAATGCTTGGCACTGGCAAGAGGAAAGAAGCAAGGCAATGCTTGGCTTCTGTCTTGGGCAACTGGGTAGAAGGCAGTGCCATTCATGCTACCAGTGGTAAGGAAGCAGGACTGGGGAAGGGATAATTTCCCTCATGATGATGTGATGGATTTGAGGAATCTAGGAGACATCCAACTGGACGTGTGCAGTAGATACTTGGAAATGTGAGTGTGGAGCATGGGAAGCAATCTAAGCAAAATATAGCCTCTCCCATGGGATAGAACCCCATGGACAGTCTTTAGGAAGTAGAAGACACAGGGGAAAACTGCCCACTTGGACACCAGGATTCAGATGTAATTGGCGTTCAGAGTGATAGAGACCAAGGGCCAAGTAGGAAAGAAAGAAACAGAACCTTCCACTCAAGGAACCACCAACTTTAATTTCTCAGGATAATAGATGCTCCTGATGCCTTAACCCCATCTCTTTGTCTCATCTATAACCCTGGCACACTGACAGAGTTCTGCCACTCAGCCTAAGGGCTTGATATGGCATTCAAATGCTTGATCATCTACATCCAGAAGAGTCAGTGTTCCAGGGAAATTCTCAACAAAGGAGAAAATGTAGTTGATAAATATTTCAGCTTCCTATATTCTCAGGAGCCCTCCAGGAGTTGAGCCTCTGTGGCCCACAGTGGTAATGAGGTCATTAACCTACTGTTTAGACTTTCCTCCCTTTTGCATCTCTATTTCTCTATCTCCTCCCTCATGCTGGCTTCCTGGAATCATTTCCCAAGAAACCCACCTGTACCCAAGTCATTGTCTCAGAATTTGCTTCTGGGAAAACTCCAACTAAGAATAACAAATTATAATTATTACCAGGAGTGACATGTAATCCCAGCTACTCTGGAGGTTGAGGCAGGAGGATTAGTTAAGCCAGGAGTTCAAGTCTGCAGTGAGCTATGATTGCACCACTGCACTCCAGCCTGGGCAACAGAGCAAGATCCTCTCTCTAAAAAGAATAAAATAAAATTAAATTAAATTAAAAATTATAATTACATATTTGCTTCCTTATTTCACATTTATTTAGAGATATATATGTATATGTATATATATACATATATAGAGGCATATGTGTGTGTGTATATATATATGTAAAAATGTGTTGGAGGAATATTTAATAGAAACCTAACTGATGTTCTGTTCCAAACTGATGTACTTATTTGCTTCCTTATTTCACATTTCTTGGGATATATATGTGTGTGTGTATATATATACACAAATATACATATATATGTAAAAAGGTGTTGGAGAAATACTTAATAGAAACCAAACTGATGTTAAACAGGGGAACTTAGAGCCTGTTTTGTGGGAAAGCAAGGAAACAGTCAAAACCCAATGATGTTATGTCAAAAGAACACAAAGATGGCTTGAAAGAACTCTCACTGGCAATATTTAAGACAACTTGAGAATAAAAAGAAGAAGAAACTAATACTGAAATTTAAAAATGTGTATGTCTCTGATGATCCTTAAAACACAGGGAAAAATAATGGCATTTATCGCCATTGAAGATGACTCTTATATCAACTTCTTAATGTGAAAATTGTTGATAAAAAATGAATACAGCATGTGTTCAGATATTTTCATTAATGAATTAGTGAAGGAAGTTCTTATTTATGCAGAATTGTCAGCTAATAAATACAGAAGGAACTCTAAAATTAAAAAAAATCCATTTTGACCCCCACAATGAAATAAGTTGATCCAATCAAAGATCACCACCACAAGCTAACCCCATTAAGTAAAAAGTTGACAAGGAACTGAGCTTTCACATGTTTCCAAGTATTATGCCCTAGATTACCTGCTAATTGCAAAAAGATTTTAGATATATAAGAAATAAAGGCAATGACAGTGAATGGAGTGTCAACCTTCAAATTATTGATTAAAAAAATACTTAAACATAGATAAAGCAAATATGTTACCTATTCTTATAAACAATAGTTTGTAGACAAACAAAATGTTAACTATTGTTTATTTTATGTTGTGGGTTTATAAAAGTTTTTATTGTACTACTATTTCTATTTCTCTGTATATTTGAACACAGTAAAGTAATTCATTTGTTTTAAATTACCTTTCTGTTAAAAAGTAACTTAATTTTTGTAAAACTGAGCTTTCAGTTTTCACTTTCTCTTTTAATCTTATTTGCTTAATTTTATGTTCCTTTTAAGACTTTTTTCCCTATAACATTTGTTTGCACGTTTATTTTAATTTTTGCTGTTTAAATCTCAAATTCCTCTTCTGCTTTGACTTGATATAATCCTGATGTTTTCTACGCTTTTTAGTTGCAAAGCTTGATACTAGTAAATGGAATGCTATTAATATAAATCTTCTTGCTGATGTTGGGTAGGCCAACACATATTTTTTTCTGATTTGCCTTCTGGTATATTGCTTTTCAAGAGGACAACTTTGTATGTGTATTGGGAGAGGGAGTAGGTCAAGGTCCAGAGATGGTAGGGCATAACCAGGCTTCAGTGATGTCTAAAAAGCCTGTATTTCCTGCAATAAATTGAAAAAAAAAAAAAAAAAGTCTTATATGGCTAGTGGACATGTAAATTGGTATAACCTTTCTGGATGGCAATTTGGCAATATGTCTCAAAAGCTTTAATATTTCACATATTCTTTGATATTTCAATTTACATGAATTTATACTGAGGAAATAATAATGGAGAGTGTTCACTGAGGCATGAATATTTTTGTGGCAAGAACAGAAACCAACCTAAATGTCTAAAAATAATTGAATGAGCATACATATCCTATTATGGGATGAATTGTGTTCCCCCAAAA
This sequence comes from Papio anubis, assembly GCF_008728515.1. Classification (NCBI taxonomy): domain Eukaryota; kingdom Metazoa; phylum Chordata; class Mammalia; order Primates; family Cercopithecidae; genus Papio; species Papio anubis. The sequence continues at coordinate 88,107,441 of NC_044985.1, read as the reverse complement.
TTTATATGTTGATGCCCTAACCCCAATGTGACTGTACTTGGAGTTAGGGCCTTTAAGGAGTTAATTAAGGTGAAATGATATCATAAGGATGAGGCCCTAATCCAACAGGACTGGAGTCCTTATAAGAAGACAGAGAGACACCAGAGATATGAAGGTGCCTACCAGAGATATGAAGGTGCAAGAAGGTGGCCACCTGCAAGCCAAGGAGAGAGGCCTCACCAGAAGCCAACCCTGCTGGCACCTTGATCTCAAACTTCCAGTCTCCAGAACTGTGAGACAATAAATTTATGTTGTTTAAAAACAACATAATACCTTACCCTAAGGTATTCTGTTGTCACAGCCCTAGCAGACTAATATACCCCTAAATGGAATAATAACAATAATAATAATATAAGGAGATGATTATGCATCAATCCAAGTTCTAAGTGCCATGCAAATATTAATTTATTTAATCTACACAGGCTACACAGGAATTGTATGAGGAAGGTACTTGTATTATTTTCATTTGATAAATGTGGAAATTGAATTACATAGAGGTTAAGTGATTTTACCTATGATCATGCAGCTAGTAAGTAGTGGACCTAGGATTTGAACTAGGCAATCTGGTTCCAGAGGCCATGCTCTAAACCAGTAGTCCCCAACCTTTTTGGCACCAGGGGATGGTTTCACGGAAGACAATTCTTCCATGGACTGGAGTAGGGGATGATTCAAGTGCATTACTTTATTGTGCACTTTATTTCTATTGTTATTACACTGTAATATATAATGAAATAATTATACAACTCACCATAATGTAGAATCAGTGACAGCCTTGAGCTTGTTTTCCTGCAACTAGATGGTCCCATCTGGGGATGATGGGAGATGATGACAGATCATCAGGCATTAGATTCTCATAAGGAGTGCACAACCTAGATCCCTGTCATGTGCAGTTCACAATAGGGTTATGTGCTTCTATGAGAATTTAATGCTGTTCCTGATCTGATAGGAGGTGGAGCTCAGGCAGTAATGCAAGTGATGGGGAGTGGCTGTAAATACAGATGAAGCGTCTCTCACTTGGCCCCCCCACTCACCTCCTTCTGTGCAGCCCGGTTCTTAACAAGTTACAGACCTGTGCCAGTCCATGACCTGGGGGCTGGGGACCCCTGCTCTAAACCACAGATAGTATCTAAGAAAATATTAGAATTATGGTGACATATTTAAATTGCATGCAAAGATAGTATTAGGTGTTATTTTGAAAGTAGATTAAAAACATATACAGTGATATGGATAGATTATGTATATATAGATATATACACACATACATAATTTCTAATTATCAGTGCTTACATATATTATTATTTCATATACATTTCATATACATATATTTTATATATATACTGATATGGTCTGAATGTTTGAGTCCCCCCAAAATTGATATATTGAAATCATAGCCCCCAAAGTGATGGTATTAGGAGGTAGGGCTTTAAGGAGGTGATTAGCTCATGAGTGTGGGGCCTTCATGCAACTGGTACCCTTATAAAGGAGACCCAAGAAAAACTCCATCATTTTTTGTCCATGTGAAGACACAGTAAGAAGACACCATCTATGAATCTATGAGGAAGCGGGCCCTCACCAGACACCAAATCTGCTGGCACTTGATCTCGGACTTCCCAGCCTCCAGAACTGTGAGAAATAAATTTCTATTGGTTGTAAGCTACCTAGTTTATGGTATGTTGTTATAGAAGCTCAGGAAGACTAAGACATACATATAGAAATAGAGAGACATTAAATATATATACACACACACATATATGAGACACATATTTATACATATTATATATACATTACAATATTTTATAGAAACATACAGAATACTCTAAAACATTATCTATGGCCATCTCTGAGTGGTAGGAATAATGTTCTTTTCTTTTTTCTGTGTTTGGCTGTTATACATTTTATACATTTCCTACAATAAATACGTATTTATTTTCGTTTGAAATTGATTATAATATGTTTGCTTAAAGTTAGAGTGGGGTATTTAAGTAACTGAATAAAGAAGTAGGGTGAGGAATAATGTGAAAGAAATCGATGTCTTTAGATGGAAGAGAGTAAAGATTAAAAATAATGTTTCGAGGAATGGGGTAGAATTTGAGTGACAGTGAAGGCTCCATTGGAAAGACCAAATTTTGGTATGTTGAGCATTCAAGGTGGGAATCGAAGTCAGGATTTTGTAGATCTTGGACTTAAACCTATCTGGCCAATCCATTAATTTGTCAATATTTATATTAATGAGTTTAGGATTTATGGTTTGGCTAACTCTTTAATAAAACACAAATAGTGTGTTTTGATGAAAAAGGAGACAAGTAAGAACACTGCAGCTGTTATAATTGCTATAATGTGCTCCTACTCGCAGATGTGGAAGTAGAGTGATATTTATATGTGAACTGGATAAGATATCAAGTTAGAAAAGTGTCCTCACATTTCAGGAGCTGGAAAACTAATAGAGGGCCCAAGGAACACTTACAGGGAGGATGTGTCAAGGGAAGGTTGACTTGCCTGGGGGCATTTAAGATATTAGAAAATGTAAGCAATTTCAATTGTCAAAGATTAGATAATCAGAGAAATTAGTCCTGCTGTGCAAGTTACACATCCCCTTGTTGCTCATTTATGGCTATCTATAAAAATATTATCTACTATCTACTATCTAAAAAAATCCCATCACAAAGAACTTTAAGGAGGGTAAAAGATCGTTCACTCGATTGGGATTTACTATAATCAACATTGTTAGAAAGCTCATTGCCAGTAGTTACAGGCCACTTTCCCAGGGTCAAGGACTAAGCATAGGACAAAGCAGGAGCCAATGTCCCTCCAAGATGAGGTGGTTCATTAAAGCTGCCCAAGCATGCAGACCAAGGCAGAAATGCAGGCTTGCAGAAGTCAATTCTCTTTGCCCTCTGACATGTTCCCTTTTGGTTTTATTCCCCAGAGAACCAAGGCAAATATAATTTCTTGTAATTTTTTAAGGATAATTATATTTTACCCTTTATTTGTACTACACTAGCTAGAACCACTGTGTCATATTTCTCTTCCAGTTTGCATTATGTTACACAGTCAGGTGTTAGATGTTTTCATTATAACAAGCCACTAGGACCAGTAATGGAACATTGATTGTACTGAGATTGTGTGTGTGTGTGTGTGTGTGTGTGTGTCTTGCATACACATAATATATATGAGGAAATTTTGCTATAACAAGACCAACAAGGTACTATTATCATGGACCATTGGTCAAAGCATAAAGATATTTTTATTAGACTAAATTTTGGGTTTCAGTGATATTCATAATAATAATGTTTGTCTTGTAATAACAATGTAGAAATCCCCTGTGGTGAAATAAAAAGCAACATTTCCCGATGTAGAAAGTGAATTGAAAATACAACTGTGAATTGAAAATACTAATCTCATACTTCTGTAATAGCAAAAGCTGCTTGTGTTCATTGAAGTCAACTGAGAAAGTTCTAGATGGTAAGTGCTTAACAGTATTCCAGAAACTTTCAAGTGAGTTTCATTTATTTATTCATTCAACAAATTATTTAGCACTAATGTGTGTGTGGTAACATTAAAGGGTATGGGGATACCATGATTAACACACATAAACAATGCTAACTTTGCGGAGGTTATATTCTAGGAAAACACTAGTAAACAAATCTAGAAAATAAGATAAATAAGAAACTAGGCTGGGCGTGCTTGGTGTGGTTGTTCACACCTGTAATCCTAGCACTTTGGGAGGCTAAGGCAGGAGGATCACTTGAGCTCAGGAGTTTGAGACCAGCCTGGGCAACATAGGGAGTCCTCATGTCTACAAAAAAAATTTTTTTTTCATTAGCCAGGCGTGGTGGCACTCACCTACAGTCCCAGCAACTCAGGAGGCTAAGGTGGGGGAAACTCTTGGGCCTGGGAGGGAGATTCTGCAGTGAGCCGTGATTGCACTACAGAACTCCAACCAGGGTGACAGAGCGGAACCCTGTCCCAAAAATAAAAAAAGAAAGAAATAAACTACAGTTGACCCTTGAACAATGTGAGTGGTAGTGGTGCTGACCCCCTGTGCAGTCAAAAATCCATATAGAACTTTTTACTCCCTAAAAATTTAACTACTAATAATGTACAGTTGACCAGAAGCCTTACAGATAACATAAACAGTTGATTAACACGTCTTCTGTAGGTTATATGTATTATATACTGTATTCTTAAAATAAGCTAGAGAAAAGAAAATGTTATCAAGAAAATCATAAGGAAGAGAAAATATATTTACTATTCATTAAATGGAAGTGGATCATCATAAAGGTCTTCATCCTCATCCTCGCTATGTTAAATGGGCTGAGTTGGAGGAGAAGGAAGAGGAAGGACTGGTCTTGCTGTCTCAGGGTGGCAGAGGCAGAGAAGGTGGAGGAGGTAGAAGGTGAGCCAAGAAAGATTTATTGAAAAAGTATGTGTGTAAATGGATCATGCAGTACAAATTTGTGTTGTTCAAGGGCCAACTGCATATACTATGTTAGAGAGATGTAATAAGGGAAGTAAAAGGGAAAGTTTTCTGTTGTGGAGGGTGGAGTTGTAATTTTATGTATGGTGGAAATGAAAGTCTGCTTTATGAATCTAACTTTTGAACAAACACCTGAAAAAGGAGGACTAGCTATGAAACTATCTAGGGGAAGAGAATTCTAGGCAGAGGGAACATCAAGGACAAAAGGTCTGAGGTATAAGCCTGTCTGGTCACCTGGTATTTTTAAAGAAAAATCAGGAGATCAGTATGGCTGGAGTGGAGTGGCCAAAGGAGAGAGTTACAGAATGTAATTTAGACAGAAAACAAGGTCTAAATCATGCATGGTGGTGTAGGTCATTATTAGAACTGAGAAGCCTCAGAAGGGTTTTGAGTATTCGAAACATGAGGAACTATAGTGATTTCCAAGTAGAGCTATGGTCAATGTCACACACTAATACTCTGACTCAAATCAAGTGCTATGGTCTAAATGTTTGTGTCCCTCAAAATGCATACATTGACATTCTAGCCTCCAAGTTGATGGTATTAGGAGGTGGTACCACTGGGAGGTAATTAGGTCATGAGGGCTGAATCCTCATGAAAGGCACTAGTGCCCTTACAAAAGAGTCCTGAGGAGGATCCCTCACTTCTTCCACTGTGTGAGGACACAGAGAGAAGGTGCCATCTATGAAACAGGAAGAGGACCCTCACGGGACACTAAACCCACTAACACATTGATCTTGGACTCCACAGTCTCCAGAACTGTAAGAAATAAGTGTTTGTTGTTTATAAGCTGCCTTTGCCATCTTACTATGACAGCGTGGAAGGACTAAAACATCAAGTTACTTACTTTTCTGATTAGAGTGTGATGATGTATAGAAAAGTTGTTTTAAAATCACAAATGTGAAAGTTTCTTAAGAAGACTGAGATTAATCTTCTCTCTTAATCTTGACAGATTATTGTGTCCTATTTATATTTGAATTTAAAAACAACCCTACTATAAGCTGCAAGTTTCTTTTCATTGTTGTTAAGTTTAGATTGGTCAAACTATCAGAATTCAAGCTAGTCAATCTCAGATATAAAATGAAAACTATGGGATGCAGTGTAAACATTCATAAGGTATTTATGGTACTGTTTCTTTACTTTCAAGAACATGCTTTATTTTCCAATTATAAACAAGTGAATTGAGTAATAACAGAGTAGCTCAATCAAACTCTCTCTTACAAAAAGAAAGCTGTAAGATCTGGAAAACTATTTTTATACACACATACACACATGCACACACACAATTAAGGGCTCAGAAGAGTGATTAAAAGTAAGCAGAAACTGCAGGGAGGGTTTACTTTGAAAGAGAAATCATAGGCTGGGTGTGGTGGCTCATGCCTGTAATCCCAGAACTTTGGGAGGCCAAGGCGGGGATCACCTGAGGTCATGAGTTCAAGACCAACCTGGCCAACTAGTGAAACCCAGTCTCTACTAAATATACAAAAATTAGCTGGGCGTGGTGGTGGGTGCCTGTAATCCCACTCAGGAGGCTACTTGGGAGGCTGAGGCAGGCGAATCGCTTGAACCTGGGAGGTGGAGGTTGCAGTGAGCCGAGATCGTGCCATTGCACTCCAACCTGGGTGACAAGAGCAAAACTCTGTCAGAAAGAAAGAATGAATGAATGAAAGAAAGAAAGAGGAACCATGAAAGATAAAATTTGCAAGTTTGTGGTATTCAGTCTGAAAGTATTGCCTATTCCACAAGAGGCTCAAGTGACAGAAAGCCACAGCTTTACAGGATAAATTAAAAATAAATAAATACATCATAGTCAAACTGCTGAAAAACAAACAAACAAACAAACAAAGATAAAGAGACAATCTTGAAAGCAGGCAATGAAAAATGAGATACTCCATACAAGAGAACAATGATAAGAATAACTTCTGACTTCTCTAGAGAAACAGTGGGGGGCAGAAGACAATGGTACATATCTTTAAAGTACTGAAAGACAAAAACTGTTAACCCAGAAGTTTCCATCCAGTGAAAATATCTGCCAAAATTGAAAGCTAAAATAAAACATTTTAACATGAACAAAAACTCAGTGCACTTGTTGCCAGCAGGCTTGCACTACAAAATATGCTGAAAAGAGTTCTTTTGGCTAAAGAAAATGGTATGCTTGAGTCTACATGAAAAAATAAGGATTTCTAGAAATAGAAAATATGTGGATACATCTCAAAGACTTACGTGCATACATACATACACACACATATGTAATATAGTCAATTCTTGTTATTTATAGTAGTTATGTTCTGTAAAGTAGCTGTGAACATGAAATTAGTGAACACTGAATTATTGCTCCTAGGGGAAATACAGGATTAGGCTCCTGAAATCCTCTGGTTATAACATATTCATCAACTGATCAATACTTAATCTTGTGTGTTTCTGTTTGAAGACAAGTTATTTTATATATATTGTTGATTCATTAATATTGAACTCATGGCCAACAGCAGTATAACTCCTGCTTGAAGGAAATTTATCTATCTCACTATTTTCTCACAGCCTTCTTGTGCAAAGACTATTAGTCAGCACTTCACCTCACACTTCGGGGACATTTTAAATGGCAAAATCACTGACAAAAAGCACACAAATGCAATGTGGCACTAAATAGACTGCAAAAAAGACACTTATTTATAATGTCTATATAAGGGAGGACTGAATTAAGAAGGCATGGCTGGGCATGGTGGCTCACACCTGTAATCCCAGCACTTTGGGAGGCCAAGATGGGTGGATCACAAGGTCAGGAGTTTGAGACCAGCCTGGCCAAGATGGTGAAACCCCATCTCCACTAAAAATATTAAAATTAGCTGGGCATGGTGGCAGGCACCTATGATCCCAGTTACTTGGGAGCTGAGGCAGGGAAATCACTTGAACCAGGGAGGCGGAGGTTGCAGTGAGCTGAGATCGCGCCACTGCACTCTAGCCTGGGTGACAGAGCAAGACTGCCTCTCAAAAAAAAAAAAAAAAACTAGCCGGGCGAGGTGGCGGGCGCCTATAGTCCCAGCTACTCGGGAGGCTGAGGCAGGAGAATGGCGTAAGCCCGGGAGGTGGAGCTTGCAGTGAGCTGAGATCCAGCCACTGCACTCCAGCCTGGGCGACAGAGCGAGACTCTGTCTCAAAAAAAAAAAAAAAAAAAAAAAAAACTCATTTTTTTCCTTTGGTAACATGTTTAATTTTATTTTTTAATATAATTTTACTTTTATTTTAGATTCGCTGCACATATATGCAAGTTTGTTACATGAATATATTGCATGATGCTGAGGTTTGGGGTACAATTGATCTCTTCACCTGGTAGTGAGCATAGTACCCAATAGATTTTCAACCCTTACCTCCGACCCCAGTAGCGCCCAGAGTCTATTGTTGCCATGTTTATGTCTATGGATACCCAATATGTAGCTCTCACTTACAAGAAAAACCCAATTTTAAAAAAAAGATATTCCAATGACCAATAAGCACTTGAAAAAGTGTTCATCATCATTAATCATGGAGGAAAAGCTAATTAAAACCACAATAAGATACCACTACATATGCATCACAATGGTTGAAATTTAAAATATGGGCAAATACCAAATGTGGACAAGGATGTGGGGCAATCAGAGCCTTCGTACATTGCTGGTGGAAAGGTAAAATTGTGTAGCTGCTTTGGAAAACTGATGTGTAGTTTCTTATAAAGTTATATATACAGTTTCTTATAAAGTTGTACACATATTGGCTCAGAAATTCATTTCTTGTTATTTATCCAACTGAAATGAAAACAAATGTCTACCAAAAGACTTGTGCAAGAGTGTTTACTGCTGCTTTTTTCATAATAGCTGACAATTGAAGACAGCCCGAGTGTCCATCAACAAAAGAATTATAACGAAATACTGCTCAGCAAAAAAGTGATAAACTACCTATACATAAAAAAATGGATAAATCTCACAGATATCATACAAAATGAAGAAAAAAGATACATAAATACATAACTGTATGATTGCATGTATCTGATGTTCTTGAAACAGGCAAAAATTGTCTAAAATAACTTAGAAGTACCATGAAGGAATTTTCTGAGAGATGAAAATATTTAAATGTATAATGAGATGAGGGTTGCATGAGTCTATCCATTCATTACAATTATACAGCTAAGATTTGTCCATTTCAGTGTACACAAATTTTGGCTACAATGGTAAATAATAATAACCAAGTGAGGGGGTGGGGAGAAGGTAAAAATACAGATGGCCTGAGACTAGCAGAATGTTGGAATGCTATGGCTTCAATGTGTTTTCCAAAGTTTATGTGTTGAAATCTTAATCCCCAATGCAAGAGTGTTGTGAGGGGGGTGCCTAATGAGAGGTCCTGAGGGCTCTGGCCTCATGAATGGCTTCATGTTGTTATCACAAGATTGACTTTGTTATAAACTCTAGTTCAGCACCCTCTTACTCGCACTCTATCTCTTGCCTTTCATCCTTCTGACATGGGATAATGCACAAAGGTCCTCACTAGACGCCAGTGCCATGCTGCCAGGCTTCCTAGCCTCTAGAAATGTGAACCAAATAAATTTCTGTTCATTATAAGTTGTTCAGCCTGTGGTATTCTGTTATAGCAACACAAAATGAACTAAGAAATTGTTAACACTGGGTGATGGGTATACAGAGAATCAATATTTGATTCTATTTATTTTCTATTTATATTTCTGTATTTGAATTTCTTTTCTAAAATTGTTTTAAAATGTTTAAAAGCCAGCAAAAATCCAATATTAGGGCAGACATTAAAATCAGGCCACTGACCTCAATTTGAGACACATTTTCTATGAGTGTTTAAATTTTTCATTTTCAAGTTCTTTTGAGGGAGACATGCTCCAAAATGATACTTCTTTTATGATTTTACCATTAGCATTCCATCAACAAATATTTGAGTGCCCTCTATGTCCAGATACTTTGCTGAATACCTCTTAGGAAAACCTTCAAAGATGTGGGTGTCACTGGGAATAGGGAGTTGAACAAGTTTTCTTGGGAAAGCCATTAAAGTGTTGGGATTAAGTCACTCACTTTTAAGGGGCTTCAAAGTATCTGTTTTCTAAGGAATTTCATCTGAAATAAAAGAACACATGGAGTGGGTTTTCCTGAGATGTGAGTTGCCCCAGCTGTTGCCTTCCTTGAATTTCCTCTGTGGCTGCTACTACCACAACCTGTTCACCCAGAGGGTGTGTGAATGTGTTTTTGTTCTTGGATGTGCACGGACTCCTGTGTTCTTTACCAAAATCTGATGAGGACAGAAAGGGAGTTTTCTCTTGTCAAAGCAACTTTTCAGCATTCTTAAGGCTTCCCCTAAGAGAATTTTTGGAAAGGGTAAGGACTGTGACTTCTGTTGACATGACAACAGTTAGAAGCTGGTTCTGGGCTCACATGACTTTCCTGTCCACATCCCCCAGACCCCAAACCTGGGCCTCCTGTAAATGGGATGGATGCAATCTGCAAGTCCCACCCTTCCAGCTTTCCATCTAATCTTTGCACAGTAATAATGTGAATGGAAGTAGTCATGTGGAGATAGATGGTGAAGAAGTTCAGGACGTGCTACCCCCAAATATGGCAGCTTGGCATTTGAGGAAACAGCAGAAGCAGGAAGGTCTCTTTGACCTTCTCTCATATAAAGAACTCATTTTTTTTCTGGTACCATGTTTCATTTTATTTTTTTAATATAATTTCACTCTTATTTTAGATTCAGTGCATACATGTGCAAGTTTGTTACATGAATGTACTGCATGATGCTAAGGTTTGGGGTACAATCGATCTCTTCACCCAGAAGTGAGCATAGTACCCAGTGGAATGGTATTCTCTCCAGAAGCAAGCCATAAAAGAATGGTCTGACTTTCCTCTAACAGAGGCTATAGGACCCTCATTCCACAGGGATCCTTCCTTTGCGCAGAGGAAAGGAATGAAGGTAGAGATGTCAGAGAAGGTTCTGTACAAACAGGCCTTGCTAGATTCCCCTTGGTTTATTACCATTAGACTATACACCCTTTTGTCCAATCATACTTCTGCATGACTGTCTACTCTTCAACAAACCTAATCACAAAAATACAGTTTTTCATGTTTCTTTGGGTCTTTATTTCTGAAGGCTCCCGTGTCACATAAAACTTATATCAAATAATTTTGTACATTTTTATCCTGTTCATTTATCTTTTGTTATAAAGGTCTCAACCAACACCTTGCAATGACTGGGGGAAAGATACTAATTTCTCTCCCCTATAATGGTTTATGTCACATTGGATGATATACAGTTTGGGGACAAATTCACTATTGCTAAAGCCACTTCTCTTAAGGTCCCTGGATGTCGTGAAAGGGAGAGGGAAGGAAAGAGGGGTGAGGGAGGAAAAAGAGAGAGAGAGAAGAGGAAGGAAAGAGAAGAACTTTATCCAGCTGCCTGACAGAGTGGGTCTTAATTACAGCCCTCCACATTACAAAAGGATTATATACACATTCAGATTTAGTAGAGTGGAGAAACTTGCCCTCTCTCCCCAGGAGAAGGAACATTCAGCTTTTCAGGGACTTTGCCTCTCTAGGAGATGATATGGGAAGAGCAATCCACAGTGGAGGAGAGCAGTCTGAAAAACCATTCTTTCACTGACACATTCCTAGCAATGCCCAGAAATTCCTAAGAGGAAGGAAGCATTATCAGTTAACAGAGCAGAAATTTGCCTTTTTCTTAAAACACTTAATCTATCCTTTTACTTCATATTAGCAATTCTGACTTGTGTAGTTTCCTTTGGTTTGAAACTATAATTCACTCTTTTTTTCTTTTTTTTTTTTTGAAACGGAATCTTGCTCTGTCACCCAGACTGGAGTGCAGTGGTGCCATCTCAGCTCACTGCAGCCTCTATCTCCCAGGTTGAAGCAATTCTCTGCCTCAGCCTCCCAAGTAGCTGGGATTACAGTTGCCTGCCACCACGCCTGGCTAACTTTTTTTTTTTTTTAGTAGAGACGGGGCTTTGTCATCTTGCCCAGGCTGGTCTTGAACTGCTGACCTCATGATCCACCTGCCTCAGCCTCCCAAAGTGCTGGGATTTCAGGCGTGAGGCACTGTGCCCAGCCTCATAATTTTTAAGGCAAGACACCTTTGAGTTTATCCATTTCTCATCTGCTCCTTCCCCTCACACATTAAACCCTCAACTACTTTCGTTAAAATTAAGTTTTCTTTTCTAAGAAGGTTAAGGAAATTGGAGAAGGACCTAAGAAGAGGGTCTAGACACCAGAGAGAGGAAAGAAAATTCTTTAAAACCATATCGAAAACTGTCTGTCTTGCTTCCTCTTTCTTTCTTTTCCCCTGCCAAGGAAACCTTTTCCTGATTACAGTAAACACCTTCTTAACAGATCAAAAGGAACGATTTTAAAGTGAGCTGCTTACTCACAAAATTCATTATGGTAATGCCCCATCACAGTGGGCTGAGCGGCTCCCTCAGCAGCCTCGCTTTGATCTGCTGCTGTGGCCTCGCATCTGTTCCTGCAGTTAATCTACATTTTGTTGGCGTCAGACTTTTTCAGGACTTATGCCTTGGGTTTATGAAGCAGCCCAGTAGAATACGAAGAGCCAGCCTAGAGGCAGAATTTTCCCTCCACATTTTAAAAACATACATTTTGAAACATCAGTCCCAACATATGTTAGATATTGAGCTCTTCCTTTCCACCCAGGTGAATTGAGCCCTTTTATTACTGTCTGTGAAATTCACCCTATGGTAGAGCTGTCTTAACACTGTAGCGCTCATGTCTGCAATGCAGGTTTCTTGCAGAGCATAATTTATTATTAATGATATAACAATGTAGAGTGTGCCAGCTTCCTAAACCCCAAAGTACCTTACAGACGCATAACAAAGAGTGCCAGGCCACTTACCTATGCGTTAAATAGTGCCACCCTAACCTGAAAGGAGCCACCTCTAAAAAGAAAGTCATTTTGCCTGTGTGGTGCCCGGCACTTCCCAAGGCTGGTATTGGTGCCGAAGGTGGAGACTGCAGCAAGCGACTGGGACTCTCTAATTTGCGATGATATAACTTTGACCTTTAGAAAGACAGAGCATTTTGATCTGATTTCTGCAAATGATTTACCTGGGGGTATCTCTCTGTTGTTCAGTGTCCTACTCAATAAAACTGATGGAAAATAGCCTGTTTTGTTTCACCATCTGCCTGCATCTCTTGAATCAGCGACTGCCCAACTCAGCCTTCTAAATACCATTTCTCAGTTCTCACTCTCTTTGATATCTCTGAAGTATTAGAAATGTTGTTCATCAGCCGGGTGCAGTGGCTCATGCCTGTAATCCCAACACTTTGGGAGGCCGAGGCAGGTGGATCACCTGAGGTCAGGAGTTTGAGACCAGCCTGGCCAATGTGGTAAAACCCCGTCTCTACTAAAAATACAAAAATTAGCTGGGTGTGGTGGCGGGTGCCTATAATCCCAGCTACTTGGGAGGCTGAGGCACAAGAATCAAGAATTGCTTGAACCTGGGAGGCAGAGGTTGCAGTGAGCTGAAATCCCACCACTGCACTCCAGCCTGGACAATAGAATAAGACTCTGTCTCAAAACAAACAAACAAACCAAAAAACAAAAAAAAAAAAAACTATCAGGCTGGGTGGGTGGTTTTCGCCTGTAATCCCAGCACTTTGGGAGGCCAAGGCAGGCGGATCACCTGAGGTCGGGAGTTCGAGACCAGCCTGACCAACATGGAAAAACCCTATCTCTACTAAAAATACAAAATTAGCTGGACATGGTGGCATGTGCCTGTAATCCCAGCTACTAGGGGGACTGAGGCAGGAGAATCGCTTGAACCTGGGAGGCGGAGGTTGCAGTGAGCTGAGGTCGCGCCATTGCACTCCAGCCTAGGCAACAAGAGCGAAACTCTGTCTCAAAAAAAAAAAAAAAAAGAACTATCAATCATCCTCTTTCAAAATCTCTGTCCTCTCCTGGCTTCTATAATGCTAGACTCTCCTTATTCTTCTCCCCTTTTTATTTATTCTGTTAACATTTCCCAGTTAGGACATCCATTTTTGGTCCCTAATTTCTGTTTCTCCATGACCATTAACAGAGCCCTCTCTCTTGCTAAAATAAGGATGATGGTGGTGAAGTAAATGCTTGTATACCTGCTGCGTTTTATAATTCCAGTGTTTCCACATGATCTCCTCTTACCTCACAGACACCCCACAAAATGGTTGGGACACCTCATCACATGTCATTGCTGTCACTTATTTCCTGTTCTGCTTGCTGGACTGTGTGCTCTGTGAGGGTGGGGCCGTGCCTGTCCTAGCTCAGTAACCACCTTGCACACAGTGAGTGCTGATGGAATTATGATCAGGCTTATTTTACATATAACACTGCATTTTACAGCTAACCCTGATGCTTAGAGAGATTTGCTCACAATCACAAAGCATAGGAATGTTAAATACTGACTAGATCTCTGACTTCAAGTCTATCTTTTTACTTACTAAACTACTTTGCAAAGGACAGCGAGACCTGTATTTCTCCCTGTCGCACTACATGACCAACCGCCAGTCTTCAGAAATTCGTGGAAGGGAACTGCAGAGTTTATCTACCCTTGATTCCCAGGTTTACCTGATCATGAGCATCTTTTGAAATACTTACATAATGGAGGTTTCTGCTCCCCACCCTAGTTCTGCAGCATACAAATATCCAGAGGATAGGCGGAGGAAATTGGATGTATACACAGCTTCTCCCTGTCATTCTGTCCACATGACTTCTATGGGGCTGCTAGACCTGGCTTCAACTCCAAAGTGGGGATAAAAGCCAAGGGACTCAAAGGGACACCACTTTGGAGCAGAGATAAAAGAAAAGAGACCCAGCTCTACATTTGTAAGTGATTCTTATCAATAGGGAGATTTAGGAAACACAATTTCAAACTGATGTAAATGTGTGATCAGCATCATCTGGGAACTTACTGGAAATGCAGACTCTCAGGCCCAGCTCTCACCCTGTTGAATCTGAAATTGAATCTAAAGATGAGGTCCAGCAGTCTGTGCCTTAACAAATCCTTCCAGGTGATTCTGATGCATGCTAAGATATGACACGCGTGGCTGGACACAGTGGCTCATGCCTGTAATTCCAGCACCCCGGGAGGCCGAGGCAAAGCAGATCTTTTGAGCCCAAAAGTTTGAGACCAGCCTGGGCAACATGGTGAAATCTCGTATCTACAAAAAATACAAAAATAAATCAGCTGGGCATGGTGGCACACATCTGTAGTCCCAGCTACTTAGGAGGCTGAGGTGGGGAGATTGCTTGAGCCCAGGAGGTCAAGGTAGCAGTGAGCCGTGATTGTGCCACTGCACTCCAGCCTAGGCTGTCTCAAAAAAAAAAAAAAAAAAAAAAAAAAAAGGAGGTTGTCTTCTAATACCATACTAAACAGATGAGGCCAGTTCTAATTTTCGGAAAGTGATGACACAACCTCTTCAATAAACTTTTCCAGCACTCAAAGTCGTTGTCACCAGGAAACTAAATCTCTCTTGCTCTTTGTGAAGCCCATTTTTTTCTTGTTCTGAACCCAGTCCTTCATAAATTAGACAGTTCATGTTCATATTTCTTAAAAGCTATTTTTATTACTTGATTATATTGATGCTTTTGTGAGGAAGCTCTCCACTACATTATATCATCCAATTAAGCAATTAAGCAAATATCTTGTCTGCTTGGCCACAATTCTATGCAAACAATGCCCAGCACTGGGCTTGGTATGGACAAAGAGCTCAGTAAATATTTGTTAAATTTTTAAAAAGGAATTCTTTGGCTGTGATCATGGTATCTTGGTCAGAGGTTGTCAGCGGAGGAGGACAGAATTCTCAGGGCCTACGCTCCTTGCTCTGCAGGTCAATATCACTGGCTTGGTCCTCCTTGGTATCCATTGTGCCCACTTCATGCCTTTTGCTCCAGCCTTTGTCATCTTACTTGCCTCCTTGCCTGGGGCCCAGACTTTGAGACACTTCCCTTGCTGCATTTCATTTCATTTGGGTCTAGTCACTTTAACTCACTTGGATTTCTGATCCTATTACTTCCCAAAGTGTTTGTGACCCCAGTTCACCATCACCTACAGGTGTAAATATTGGGTCTTCCATCTTTAATTCTGTTCCAAAGTAGAGCCCTTGTTAAGTCATTCTTCATTGCTACCACTGGGGCTGAAGTCACAGTCAGCAAACCTAGAGAACCCCTGTGGATGAAATGGTAGAGAAAGAGAAATAGGGTACATGCCAAATTGAATCACATGTGTGGGGATAGTCTGTTATTAACATGCATTTAGCATTTGGGAATTCTAAGTACTTAATACATGTCAATAACTGTAATAATAATATATATCTCGAGGAAACGGCATTGTGTTTACATGCTCCCTGCCTGGGTGGCTATTTAACACAGTCAGTTGGACATCTGGACTCAGGCCACTTGGTCACTAGCCTGGTTTTTGCTAAAGAGTGACTGCAGCTTCTATAGCCCACAAACCCCTTGTTACGTTGCCCAGCACCCTGCAGGGAGATGCAGTTGTCCAGTGAACCGATTTAAGCAAAGGACCATGCATGGAGTTTCCCAGGTGGCATTTGAAAAGCTAATCCTTCCATTTTTAACAACAACTACAAAAGAAAATGAAGAAAAATGCAGTGCACTATGAGAATCAATTGAGATGGGAAATATTCAATAATTTATAACATTCATACAGCATGTTTTCCTATAAAATTTTACACAAATTGAATCTTCATTTTTATATCAGAGAATCTTCCTACCTCATAACTGCATGGCTGTTAGTTATGTGCTTAGTTAGCTGGAAGACTGGAAAAGAAAATGGTTATTGATGGGTTAGAGCCTTCCCGTGGAGAGAGACATTATTGAGGCAGTATATGAAGCAGAAAGAGCACTACTCTTGGCATCAGGACATCTGGGTTTGATGATAGCCTCCCCAAATTACTAATTTCATGATGTGAGATGTTTCTCAAATCCTTTCTAAGCTTCAGTTGCTTCCACTGTAAAATGGGAACAAAGGTTCTTTTCCTACCCATTTGCAGAGATGTTTTGAGAAAGTAAGAAATTACACAGACATATACAAATCTATAATCAGATTTTGCTATAATAATGCATAACAATCTTAACATTTTAGTGATTTGCAACAACATATATTTTTCCTTCATGGGTTTTTTGATCAGCTGTGGCTCAGCTGAGCTGGGCTGGGCTTAGGTTCAAGTCTGCTTAGGTGTCTCTCATTCCATGACCCAGGCTTAACATGGAATGGCTATTTCGTTTATGTTCTTCTCATGGCTTTTGACTGCTGTGGAAAAGAGCAAGTGGAAACTTGATATGACTGTTAAAGTCTGAGCTTGAGGCTAACATTTGACTGGTCAGTGCAAGTCCCTTGGCCAAGACCAGTGTCAACAGGGAAGTGAAGCATCTTCAGCCCACAGAGAAGGGCATGGGCAGGAGGAAAGAAAGAATTTTGAACAAATACAATATTATAATTTATCACAGTGAATGGAATTGTTCTGAAAACTGTTAGGTAACATTCAGATGTGGGGGTGGTAATAATGATTACTTTAGCCTTGGATGATTAACAGTCTTAAGTTGTCTTACAAAAATGAGATTTGGGGTTTTGCAGGGGGAGAAAAGCACTCAAGTATAGGCTGTGTTGTATAAACATTACAGTTCATTGTCAAGGCCTTCAAGGATCCATTTCCAGCTAAGTAAGCATGCATCTATAGTTAAACCGATATGGGTTGGAAGATACTATGATGTTAGACAGGGTCTGATCAGTGAGCACAGCTGCTAGAGTCTTTTCAGTTCCTCACAGGAGATGCATCAAAGGTGGTGGATTCTGTGTGTTCAGGGAAAGGAACTGCCAGGTCACATCACAGGAAGCTCAAATTGAGGGCTTACATGATCCATACTACAAGACATATCACATGAAAAGCCAGTGTGATTTTCTCATGTATGGTCACATGCCACATAATGATGTTTCCCGAATATATGAGAGTGGTCCCATAAGATTATAATACTGTATTTTTTTTTTTTTTCTGAGGTGGGGTTTCACTCTGTTGCTCAGGCTGGACTACAGTGGGGCAATCTTGGCTCATTGCAACCTCCGTCTTCCAGGTTCAAGCAATTGTCCTGCCTCAGCCTCCCAAGTACCTGGGATTACAGGCATCCACCACCACACCCAGCAAATTTTTGTATTTTTAGTAGAGGTGGGGTTTCACCATGTTGGCCAGACTGGTCTCAAACTCCTGACCTCAAGTGATCCACCTGCCTTAGCCTCCCAAAGTGCTGGAATTACAGGTGTGAGCCACTGAGCCCAGCCTAAGATTATAATAATGCATTTTTACTGTACCTTTTCTGTATTTAGATACAACACTTACCACTGTATTGCAACTGCCTATGGTATTCAGTACAGTAACATGCTGTACAGGCTTGTAGCCTAGGAGTAATAGGCTATACCATATAGCCTAGGTGCGTACCATCTAGGTTATATTACCTAGGTTTGTGTAAGTATAGCCTATGATGTTGGCATAACCACATAACCACAAAATTGCATAGCAAACCATTTCTCAGAATGTATGCCCATCATTATGCAACACATACTGTAGTTGGGAAACCTGCCTTTCACAAGCCATGTCACTTGGCTCCAATGGGTCTTTAGTAGGTAATATAATGACTAGTCACTCCACCTGGCAAGTTGTGCTGCTGTTGCATGACATTGACCTGATTGAGGGCACATGTGATCAGCTGTCTCTTGTCATACCAGGCTATCATACCTCTCTAAATCTGGAAGTAGAGAAAAGGCACTGAAATGGTTTCATGTCTTTGTGAATTTAATCCTGTCATTTCTATTGATCACTTTGGCTGTGGAGACCAAGAAGGAGAAAAGGACAGGTAAGAGGCAAAGCGGGTCTGGGCAAAGGAGAAGTGATCTGGCAGGATTTGACCCTGCTCAAAAGTAGGAAGCAAAAATAGTATCATGAGGGGAAAAGAATGAGGTTTGAAATTCTGGACCTCTGTTTCTTTATCTAGAAAATGAGCATAAGAGTATCTGTTTTGCAAAATTGTTATGAGAATTCAATGAGATGTTGTATATGGAAGATGTTATCACTGTATCTGGCATATAGTAAAAGATCAACTCATATCAGACTCTTCACTTTCCACTGTAGGGGCCCAAGGAAAACTTCGCCTTCTCCCTCTGAAGGTTTGTTGAAAATCACTGACAAGAGGCAGATTAATAGGAGGAAAATCATACAAATTTATTTTTAATGTGCACATGGGAGTCTTCGGAATGAAGACCCAAAGACACAGGAGAGTTTGTCTATTTTTATGCTTAGGCTCAACAAAGTGTGAATAGTCATATGAAGATACAACTGGACAAAAAGGGTCTGATCTAATGCTAACAGACTAAGTGGGGAAACCCAGCAAGGGCTGTCTGTGTAGATTCTTCTTGGCCAGTCTGAGTATCTATTCCTTTCTTCTGGGTATGGGGCAGAATCCTCTGGAATGGGGGGCTTATGACCTACAGTCAAGCAAGGTAGATCAGATCATTTCTTTATGGCTAGCTTTTACTCAGAAAGGTGGAAGGGGGGATTAGAGTAATATTTTTGGGTAGTTTGGCTGGTATTGGGGAAAGAGGAGTTCTGCTTTCTATGACATCCCTTGGGGAAAAGGGGTTCCGGGGGTTCTACTTTTTCTGGCTGGCCCAGAGGGAGAACTGGACTGAGACAGGAGAGCAGGAAAAGGTCAGGGAAAAACTTTTGCTTCTGAAGCTGCTTCTGAGACTTTCACTTTGGGTTATTGTTTTCTGAGTCCCCACACCAACATAATAGGGGTGTTCTCCAATTCCCAAATGAAAAAAATAGAGAAAGAAAGCTGATCAAATATGATGTGTTTCATAAGGAACTATGCTCTCAGAAAATACTATTAGTTACCATGGACTATTTCTATCCAAACTTAAAAAGTCATAGAACAAAGATATCAGGAGGAGAAAGATGTATCTTTCTTTATAAACCATTCTGAGGATTACATGAGTTAATACATGAAAGTAGTTTGAATAGTGCCTGGCACAGGGTAAGAGCTCAATTAACGTTAGTAATAGTAGTAGTAGCTAGTATCATTAATTTTGGCTGAATTGGCTACACAAATTTCTTGCAAAGAGCTGACCAGTCTCATTACTGATGGAGCCCAAGTTTAATAATTCAAAGTCTCAGATGGAGAAAGTGAGTGCGGGAGGCAGAAAGAGAGAAATGAATGGTTTGGCTCTGAACACCATTGTTTCTGGTACTGGGGCACTGATCCTCTTTATGGCTACCGGGAAAATTAAACTAATTTGACAGTCATGTGGACTGTTTCCAGAGTGCCAATATTCTGGGGGACTACACTTGCCTCGGAAGGAGGTCCCCTGGCCAGTTTCCAAGAGGATTGGCAGAAAATTCCAGTCAGTTGTTCAGGTTTAGAATTAAATTTCTAAGGGAAATCGATTTGTGTTTATTTGTTTTCATTTCTTCAATATAGGGGCAGCTGTAAAAATAAAGAAGCTATAAAAATAATGCACAGAAGAACATTAGAAATTAAAAAGCATTATAATTATCAGGACTTTAAAACACCACTGTTGCTATTCTAGTTCCATCTCTATAGATGTTTCTCTATCAAACGGTCTCTGTGTGTAATGGTCTCTCCCCATTTCTGCACATGCGTAAACTGTAAGAGAATGTCACTGAAGACTCACTTTCTCACTACTAGAAATAAAAACGGGAGATTTCCCCATCTCTGTTTGGACCCTAGAACCGGTATTAGAACTATGCCTCCTGGTGATACATAGTTTTGGCAGCTTTTCTCTACCTTTTTGGTACTAAAGGCTCATGAACTCAGACAGGATTTCGAAGGAATTTCAGCTGGACGGGAAAAGGAAAGGAAGCATGCTGGCAGATTATGTTTTTGTGACCAGTTCTTCACAACTGCAACAAAAAATAAACAAGACTCAGATATGATGGCTCAGATTCCCTCCCAACCTGGGAAGACGGTAAGGAATGGAGATCATGGTCCACCCATGTACCTGCCCCATCTTTTTTTTTTTTTTTTGAGATGGAGTCTCACTCTGTCACCCAGGCTGGAGTGCAGTGGTGCAATCTCAGCTCACTGCAACCTCTGCCTCCTGGGTTCAAGTGATTCTTCTGCCTCAGCCTCCCAAGTAGCTGAGACTACAGGCATGCGCCACCATGCCCAGCTAACTTTTGTATTTTAGTAGAGACAGGGTTTCACTATGTTGGCCAGGATGGTCTTGATCTACCCACCTCGGCCTCTCAAAGTGCTGGGATTACAGGCGTGAGCCACCATGCCTGGCCATACCTGTCCCATCTTATTCATCACTACCTCTTTCCAGGACAGGTGTGTCTGGAGCTGTAGTGCTTTACCTGGCCTCCTGAGTTTTCCTTGCAGTAAGAACTTGAGACCAGAGCCTCTTCTCTCAGGTTCATGTTGAAGTAAGGGACTCAGACAGGGTTACAAATCCAAAGGCTACTTAAAAAAATATATCAGCCTGTATCACCCCACAGCAGCTAAATTAAGTTTGGGGAAAACAGATAGGACATCAAGAGGTTGACAGTTTGAGTCAATTGAAGGGAGTTCTCAAAGCTCTAAAGAAGTCTCTCTGTTTTGGAGACCATAGTTCTGAGTCTCAATAGAGTCCCTGGAAGGCAGTTGCCTCAGTCCTCAGTACTGACATGTTTTTGTCATAGCAAGCCATGTCTCTGTGAAGGCCATGTGGCCAGACAGGAACCGTGTCTCTTGGGAAGTGGGGTGGCTGGATGTGAGTGCACTTTCACTGAAACATGTTTTCCTCCCTGCTTCTTCAGCTATTTGTTCTCTGTCAGCGACTTCACAGGTGGCCTTGGCTCCTAAAATCCGGTCATCCAAAGATCATGATCAAAGAGAACCCTCTGCACAGATTGCAAGGACCACCTGCCTAGATGAGGCCTCAGTTGGCATCCTCCCCCTCCCATTTCCAATGTCCAGCATTTCACGTAATTTTCTCCTCTTTGCTCTGCTACAAGCTCCAGGCATCCGTTTGTGTTATTAGATTTACGTATGCAGGTCAACAGCACACATCGCCAACCCACCTCACAGCTGGGAGGGTTGTTGTGGAGTCTTTTCTCTACTTGATGTTTTCATTTTGGCTCATGTCTTCCTCCTTCTCAAGGCAGTGGCATAAAGGATCATTAAGGTAAGGCAGCTGAGAACATGAAGCAGGGTTTATCATGAAACCAAAGACTAAATCTCCGCAGTCACCAGCCCTGGCACGAACTTGCCTACCCCTGGGCTTCTGTGTGCCTGCAAAGGACGACTCTTGCTTTAAAGAAGTCATTCCCCTGTGGCAAGGGGCGGAGGCTGCTAAGATCAGATGTGCTGTGGCGCTAATGCTTTGAGTTTACAAGATGCTGTCTGTGAAATGCCCTGCAGCTTTATTTCTCTCTCCTGGATGCATGAAACGCTGGAAGGGCCAAGGATGGGGCTGGTATTAATAGAGTAAAACCTCAACTAATTGCAGAGCATGTGCTGCAATATCCTCTTTGATACCAGAAACTATGTTAGCAGAGGTAGAAGTAATATAGAGACACATGGAGGCATTTAGGATGTCAGAAAGAGGGAGTTATAAAAATAAATTAGTTAAGCTAGCAACAAATGAGCTGGAAATGTAAAACACACATCTGAATCTCTTGGGTCAAAGATAGGGAAGGGAAGGAGATTGGTTCAAATTGGGAGAGGGAGGAGCTCAACATGTAAAGAAAAGGAAAGGAGAAATGGCTGGAGGGTTTGCAGAGCAGAGGCCTGTGAAGCGCAAAGAGGAGAACAGAGAGAAAGGCCAGAGTCAGAGTGAGCCAGGAGGCATCCAACAGACACACATGGAAGCCCCCAACATCTCCTGGAAAGAGGCTTCCAACAGCCACAAGCTGCTGGAACACTGGCCCACCCTACCCAGGGAAGTGGAAAGAGCTGGGAAAATCCGTTCCGAGCCCCAGGCAAAGGACAGAATTAGCTTGACCCTCAGAAGCTCCATGTTCTTCTATGCTCACTCCTAACCTCAAAGGTTTGAGTCACAAAGACACAGACTCACACGTGTACGCATACAAGCACATACACGCACGCATACACGTTACAACCGCCACTACCCGCTCACCACCCCCAGCCAGAAAAAGCTCAACAACCTGGAGGAGAGAAAAGCCCAGTTTACTGGGATGCATAGTAGGTTTTTGTTGAGAGATGGCTCTCATGGATTATCTTAGTTTTTATTTTCTCTCTTGAAAGAAATTATGTGATTTCTTTTAAGTGTAGAAAAGCAAGGAGAATTGTAGTTATGGTTCATTATTTTGTGAGCTGAGTTTATTTACTTTACATAGTACCTTAGCAGCTATAGTTTCCACTATTTAGAAGTTTTCTGCCACACTAGGGAACTTGGTGGGAGGGTTCAGAGCTAACCCCAGCACCCTTCCTAAGCTCCTACTCCGTCCTCCTGCTTGCTGAGATCGGAGTTTACTTTCTGGAGCTTTTGTGTCCCAATTATAGACATAGACTTTAAACACATAGGCCTGGTTATGTGACACATTGACGAAAAGTCATTCGCCCTGATGAGTTTGTCAGTCAGCAAGGTTAAGTGGCTAAGTGAAAATTGTTTTCAGTTGGGGAAGGGTTGTTTGGAGTTCAGGGGTTTAGAATTGAATTTCTAAAGCAGGGATGGGAGATGACATCAAGTGAGGAAAAAAAAAAAAAAGAAAGTAAAGAAAGAGATGTAACTAGGGTACTAAAATATTCTAATTTTTGCTCCTTGTCCAGGGAGCAGACAGAAACTGTGGCTAGTAGCATTTAATTCACATACCCCAAATACTGCATTATTCATAAAGCTTTGTGTTTTGCTTTCATTTGTTTGGTGTTACAAGGTGAATTCACTCATTTAAAAAATGCTTGTTGAGTGTCCGTGTATGAGCCAGGGTGACAAGGTAGGTCTTGTATTATGCACTCTTTGACAAATCTCTTTCTTGGTGATTTTGTTCATAAGAGCAATTCTGTGATTGAATGTAGTTATTAAGATGAATACAGACAGAGGATCATTCTTTAGGATCATGTACATAGACCCACAGAACCCAGATTTGTCAAGGATATGAACAATCATTTGTCCAGTTTTTCCATCTGTGACATGATCTCACACTAACACCCCTATTAAATATGCTCTTGTGCTTTTCTCCCTGAATACTTTCAGCAGCAAAGAGCTTACCATCTCTCAAACCACCAGGCTCTTCTTTATGGTGGCTCAGATTGTTACAGAATTCTTTTTTTATACTGAACTAAAAGTTATCTCTCTATGACTCCTTTTTGTTGGGTCCCATTTTTTTCCCCACCATTTACCCAGAATGTCTCCTTTTTTTCCCATGTGACAGCTGTTTTCCTACTGGAGGATAACCTTTATGTATTTCCCATCATTGAGTCTCTTCTCCAGACTCTATAGGCTACATTCATTCAAGCATTCTTTGTAAACCATGATTTTTGACTCCCTTCGCCAACCTTGGTGACCTATGGTTTATTGATGGCCTTCTGAAAACATGGCACAAAATGTTCCAGGCATGGTTTCTGACCAGCTTAGGCTATAGTGGAGTTTCACTCCTCTTATCTGGCAGAATCTTCCTTGATTAATGCACAATGAGTTGGTATCGCCTGGTCTGGACACTTCCTTACATGCTTGGCTCATACTGGACTTATAGGATACCATGGTCATCTCCACATGTCTGGCCTTCAGGTACATCTCTGCCATCCATACACAGTCACTGGTTTTCTGGACCCAAACACAGGCTGCACTCTTTCCCCTATTAAATGTCATCCTTTGAGAACAAACATATTGTTATAGCTGGCTGAGATTGTTTGAGAATCTATTGTTGTCACTGAACACAATAAATCTCTCTCCTAGTTTCATTTATGGGTCCACCATGAAACGGCGTGTCATCTATATCCTTGACCAACTTATGATAACTGTTGAACAGGACAATATTTCTTTCTTTATGAGGAAGCCAAGCCATCACCAGAAACAACATAAAAATCTCTCTCCATTCTGGACATTGACAGCATATGAATCAACATTGACTTGATGACAATATAATTTAATAATTAAATACCAATTCAATGGTTTTATTTTGGCAACCCAGTTAGTGGTAAACTGCACTTTAACCTAATCATCATAGTTTGTATCAGAATTTTGTTTTTGATGGATTAATGCTCCTTGAAAAATTTTGGTGAATTTGTACAAGATTTCCAATAAAATGGTTGAATCCAATGATTCCAAAGTTAATTCCAGATCTGACCTCTTCCAAGTTTTATGACTGCTGGATATCATAGAATTTTCTATTTTGTACTATATTTATTTATGAATATATTACCTCTCCTGTGACAGCATAAGTTCCTTGAAGGCATGTATCAAATTGTGATTCCTATTTACATTGCATGTAGAATCTAATATAGCACTTTAAACAGTAGGTGCTCAATAAATGATTGTTGGATGATTGAATCATTGTAATATAGACATAGAGTAATACTATGGGCTTCACAGAAGTACTTTAGGACTATGTAGTACTTTGAGGTTCTCAGACAAAATATAACCACATGAGTATATATTTTTCTTCCAGATTCAAAGTAAGCACAGGTCCCTCAGCTTCATGATCTGTGAATAAGAAATATTTGCCTTTAAGATAGCCTGAGGCTTCTCATTCAGTACAGCAAACTTTTTTTCTTGGTATAGTCTCAGAATCAGTAAGTTTTCCATGTTACCTGCCAGAGAAAGTCCAAGTCTCTCAATCTGCAGTAATTATCTCAACAAGGTCAATTAGTAGTTTTAAAAATGATCCAGTCACTTGGCTGCTGGTTTTCCTTTTACTCCTATTTCGCAGCAGAATGCTCCCAGCATCAATTGCCATGGAAGCTGCATTGCACCAGAGGAAAAAACTGTCTACCTAAATGCCAAAAGGAGGTGTCCTTCAGGCAGAAAGAGAGAACAGTTTATAGGTGCTCTGGGAGGCACAGTCGCTCCAGGCAGATTATTCTGTGACTACACAATGTTCTGAGATGCCTGAGACTCTCCACTTTGCAGCTTAAAAATGCCTGAGGAAGTTGCTTAGGTGCCAAGCTGGAAGTTTAAAGTCAAGAAAAATTAGTGCAAATGGGAAAAAACATCCCCTGAGTGGAAGACTTTTAAAAAAACACCACCAAAAAAAAAAAAAAAAAAAAAATAGCTCTCCTGCTGAACTGTGTGAAGGATGGAAATTAGATCAAGCTTCAGTCAAACACTAAATCCTTGTCTAGTTTGCTTTTGTTTTTCCCATAACACAAAATTCCTAAGGGTTTGCTAAGCCTGTCTATTAAATACTTTATATCTCCTACTACCTTTTATCAAGGGGAAATGATATTTAGGCTTTTAAAAGTAGTATTTTATCTTTCAAAATAGCATTTGTCATAAATTGTGTAAATTTTTAGCTGCATGTCTAGGTGATGGTTGGTGGTACATTTTTATTTCCATGGGATGTTCAAGGTCACCCTTCGCATCTACATTTAAGGATATGAATCAAAGGTAAGAAGGATTCCTCAGGGCTATAAAAGTGCCCAGTGTAAGATGAAGGTGGGAGCTTATGGGGAGAATGACAGAGATTGCAAATAAAATCAGATTAGACAAACATTCTATTCTCTTTTCTCTCCTGGAACACTTCTCTTCCATGCAATATATTCTCACCATGTGGATCTTGTCTCCTTTAAGCCCCTGGAAAAGCAGAGCAGGTCCCAAAGGGAGCTTGGGAAAAGAGGAATGATGAGAGAACGGTCTGTGACATGGGAGTCCCTTGTGGGGGGCCTCAGCCAGCTCCACCCTAAGCACTGCAGGGGCAGCTGCTTCCTCCTTCCTGAGTGTAAAGATCGAGATGGTTAAGAGTCAGGGCACAGAAGCAGTCAGCATCACCTGTCAGTTGCACAGGCTTTAAGCTAAAGGTGCCATAGGTAACTTCCGAAGCCCTAGTGATTTGCCTGGGTGTTTGGTAGGCATTTATTCCACAAACTCATTTGTGGTGGGGGTGGCCTCACAAAGCAGCTCTCACAGGATTTGGGCCTGGGACACCAGCCACATAACACAAATAACACGTATCGTAGACCCGTCAGGAGAAAGATTACACTTAAACTCCCCTCAACCCAGGGAAAAAGCACCAGGAAAAAAATGAGGTCCTCAAGGTAGCTTTCAATATTGATCGAAGGCTGACCTGACAAAGAACTGCCTAAAATCATGTTTGCTGTTGCTTCTCTCCAGGGTCCTGGGATAATTTGTAATTCAAACTTGGAAGGAATCCTAAGCTATTTCCTTTGGATTTATTCTTTCCACATGTGAAACGAAATAATTAAAACACCTCATCTGCTTTTAGAGCTTGAGTTTTTTTAAAAAACAAAACAAAACAAAACAAAAAGAAATTGCTGATTGAATCCATATTCCTCCCAATCTTCCACTAATTTAATGTCAAAAAATGATTTCCTATGATGAACAATGATTTCGCATACAAATAGATTTTTGAAAGTGGATTTTAACAATTTATATTTGTTAATAAGTTACAATAAATCTATCATCCTTATCTTTATTACTCTAGATGAGTTCCAAAATACTTGAAGGGAAGAAGTCTCAGGCATATTTAAATTCACTTGAGTAATGATATTTCTGATAGGCTACAGGTTGCTTAAAATAGTTGATATGGTATCCAACTGCTTTCATGTGGACTCTTGTAATGGTTATTAAGCTAAATTAACTGAGGCCTTATAATTATGGCTGTTTGGGACAATTCAAATAAACTCAAGTTTCTTATATGGCATGTGCCATATTTATCAAGCTAAACTAATTGGAACATAAGAAATTCCACACTACAAGAAAGACAAATACCACATAATCTCACTTATATGTGGAGTACAAAAACATTGAACTCAGAAGTAGAGAGTGGAATGGAACGGTTGCTACCAGGAGCTGGTGTGGGGCTTGCGGTGACAGGGAAGACGTTGGTCAAAGGGAACAAAATTTCACTTAGATAGGATAAATTAGTTCATTTCAGTTGGATAAGTTCAAGAGATCTATTGTACAACATGGGGACTATAGTTAGTAACAATGTATTACATGCTTGAGAATTGCTAAGATGGTAGATTTTAAGTGTTCTCACCACAGAAAATAAGTATGTGAGGTAATGCATATGTTAATTAGCTTGATTGAGCCATTCTACAATGTATACATATTTCAAAACTATATGTTGTACATGATAAATATATATAATTTATATTTATCAATGTAAAATTCATTTATTAAAAAGACATTCTGTGCTAGGATGTACTAACAGTTCTGTTGACCAAGAATCTTGTCTTTGATACAGACAATAAGCCATGTCTTTTGGGAGACAATGCATTGACCTCCATGATGGCAATTATAAAGAGTGTTTTTATAAATGTCCCAAATGTTCCTAAATGCCCTTTAACAACTCCAGATTATCCTCACGTTACACTTAGCCAAATCCATCTTGAATGTACATATATTTTCAACTTGTTTCACTTCTTGAAGTTGTTCTACCAAAGGTGTCTTTGGAAAATCCACCATCTATACCCTCACCCCTAGACAGTAAGCAGCAGGACAGCAGAGTCTGTGTCTGTCTTACTCACTTCTGTTTTCCCAGTGCCTCACTCAGTGTCTGTAGGTTTTCAAAACAATTGCTTGTTGGTTAATAGATTGTAGTTACCAGCCTGTACTTCTAAGGAAACAAACAAACAAACAAAAATGTCTGCATTCTTTCCTTCTATCTTCTTGAATAAAATCTCACTAGAAGGATTACAAGAACCTATTCACTGGCCTCACTCTATGTATCTCCAGGCCCCTCACTGTAAGAGGATCTTTCTTTCCAACCATCAACTCCTCCCCAAAACGCATCACACACACACATACACACACACACACACACACACACACACACACACACACCCCAACTGGGATCTGTTTGAAATTGTTGATGGATTCTAGTCATCTGTAGAATAAGGTCTCATCTCCTCAGTATGAAATAAAAAGTCCTTCTTGCCTGTCCCTTCCCCAACCCTTTCTCCTGCCACCTGCCCAATTCATCTCTGGTCAACCTCATTTCCCATTGAGCTTTGACTCCCCCAGTGCTCCAGCCACTCCATGGAAATCACTCCCCAGTGGTGTGTTGGTGCCTTTGTTAATGTTCTTCCATTCTCCGAAAAGGAAGGCCCTTCCTCAGCTCTGTTCTGAAATGCCTGGCACCCTCCCACCAATCCTTTCAAATCAAGCTCAAATATTACCTCCTCCAAAGCTTTGCAGAACAAGTCCCCCGGGCATCTCACACATGCCTCAGTTCCATGATTGTGAATCCTGGCTGCACTTTAGAATCACTTGGGGAGCTTGTAAAACTGACTGGGCTTCACCCAAGACCAATTAAATCAAAATCTTAGAAAGTGGAATCCAATCATGGTCTGTTTTTAAAGTTCTCTAGATGATTCCAGTGGGCAGCCAGCCCTCAGAGCCCCTGTTTGTGATAATCTTTGTGTTTCTTTTTGTGGCCTTCTCCTCACTTCTCCCAGGCAGGGACAATGCGTTATCCATCTTTGTCTTCCCAGTGACTGGCATAGTTCCTCACACAGAGTAGCTCTTCAAGCATTCTTTATAAATTCAAAATGAAATACGCATAAAGGCAAAGCTACCTTGACAAAGCCTAGAAAGTCCATAAATCCAATTTACAGTGAGACCTGCCACTGAAAACTTTTCATAGCCATATTCTTCAAAGTTCCAATCCAGAGCTCAAGAATAGAGGTGCTTGATTTTATTTCTAACCTGGGCCATAATTATAAATGAAAGCTGGGGTACTGGTGAAGTGAGCAATCATTTCTACTGAGCATGTTCTCTAAAGGTGGTTGTCACTTTATTTAAAAAATCGTCAAAGCCAGTATGTTGACAGGGCAATGGTAAGACAATTATTGAAGGGGAAAAAATAAAAAAACTTTAGAGAAAGCACTGGGAAGCAATATCCAAAGACATAAAGAGAAGAAATGTAAGGGGAGAGACTTTTTAATGTGGCCCCTCCTCACCCAAGAAACAGTACAGGCCCCACCCCACTCTCCTATGTTCCTGACCTCACCCCTGATGTTGGAAGCTGGCGGATGCTCCCTTCACCTTGACCCTTTTATTTGGCACTTGGTGCAGGTTATAGATGAAAGATAGGTAGCATGCCGCTCAATCACTGCCTCTGATGTGTGACTTCTACCCATTAGGTGACCTCACTAAACCTCAGCCTGCTCTTTTGTTAAACATTAACAGCTTCCTGTGTGGGTTGTTAAAAGGATTAAGTTGTTTTATACATACAAGTACTTATCCAGTGCCTGACATGTAATAAATGCTCAATCAATGGTAATGTCAGAGGCGTTTGAACCAGAGCAACTCTATCTTGAATAGAGGCTGAGTAAAATAAGGCTGAGACCTACTGGGCTGCATTGCCAGAAGGTGAAGGCATTCTAAGTCACAGGACGAGATAGGACATAGGCACAAGATACAGGTCATAAAGACCTTGCTGATAAAACGGGTTGCAGTAAAGAAGCCGGCCAAAACCCAGCAAAACCAAGATGGCGACGAGAGTGACCTCCAGCTGTCCTTACTGCTTGTTATATGCTAATTATAATTCATTAGTATGCTAAGTGACACTCCCACCAGCACCATGAGAGATATGGTCTAAAAGGGAGGAACCCTTAATTCTGGGAATTGCCCACCCCTTTCCTGGAAAGCTCCTGAATAATCCACCCCTTGTTTAGCATATACTCAAGAAATAACCATTAAAACGGGTAACTCTGCCTATGGAGTAGCCATTCTTTTATTCCTTTACTTTCTTATTATAATGAACTTGCTTTCACTGTACTCTATGGACTCTCCTCAAATTCTTTCTTACACAAGATCCAAGAACCTTCTTTCAGAGTCTGGATCAGGACCCCTTTCCAGTAACAGTAACTACTGTTATTGTTTGGTTGTTCTAAGCAGACACTGTTTCATCACATAGCACAACAGGCCAGTGCCACAAACTGAAACAGAAAGAAACTACTGGCATGTTTTTTGACAAGAGAAAACATTTCCTTATATAAAAACATAATTTTGTTTAAGTCCAGACATTATGACCTTTTGAAATGCATTATTGACAATCTACTTAACACACAAATTTAATTTCTGATCTCCAGACATGATAGAAAGGAAGGCATGCTCATTTCAATTGTAAAGATTTTAGGCATAGTATTCAAATAATTCAATCAGTTAGAAAAATAGAAATGCTTCCTGAATAAGAAAGATCTTAAGAAAAATTGTTTTTTAAAGCAATGAATATACTAATATATAAACAATATTTCCGTTTGTTAAATATCTGTGAAGGCCAAACTAGGCAATGACTGAGTTGGCCATTCTCCTCTGATGAAGACGGGCCTCTTCATGCAGTCCTTGGCCAGCTTTTCCACTACTGTCCCTCTGTTCTTCTAAAGGAATCGTAGGTCTTCTCTCTCTGGTCCTGAAGCTGAAGTTGGTGGCTACTGTCCCTTTTCAATTCTCCCACTCTTTGCTCAGAGAGGTGAAAACTCACTGTGGGATGGCACTGGGGGTGATGCTAGGCTATCCAAACGCCTCCTTTCTGCTTTTACTGTGCATGTTCTCACTTCCTTGCAGTGCCCGCCTTCTTGGGCTGGCCTTCCTCTTGACTATGGTACAGAGAGATGCCTTTGCCCTCTTCTGTAGCTCACATGGGTCTAGGTATGAAGTTTCTATGGGCTGGTTTTGTGATTCTTCACGCTCAAGTCTTGCTTGAGAACTCTCCCCCAAATGACCACCTCCACACCCACTACCACTGTTCATATCATTATGATAAATCTTGAGCCTCGGGAGTCAGAACAGAGAGAACAACTCTGTGAGGTTTGCTGCACAGTGGAGTTCTCTTAAATCAGCAGATCTGAAAAGTATTTACATGACTATTAACCCTGAATGAAATTCCTTGGGTAAGTTTTCACTTGTCCACTAGACAGCTTCTTCATTACCTTAACAATATCACCAGCATTAATACACATCAAAAGCCTGTAATCAATGTACCACTGACCCACCACTTCTATGTTTAGGGATTTATTTTTGTAACAGCAAAACACTAACATAACTAACTCCATTTTGTTTAAAGGGCCTTTACCCATTCCTGCACATAGACTAGGAGAATTTGAGAGTACTGAAATAAAATGCAGAAACAGCAATTGTGTAATTTTTGAAACTCTGAGATTAAAGATTAAAGAGGAAGTATGTAATAACCATGTTTTGTTAAAGAGTTACAGGAGCACGATGACCTGACCAAGGACAAAGAAGTTCCCAACCTCCTTGGACCTTTGCTGACACCCAGATATGTCTGTGGTCATCAGCCACCTCTTGATACCAAACCCCTCCTCTTCCCTATATGCCCCCTCCCATAAAAAGCCTCCAGTCAGCCCGCAAAACTTAAGATGGTGCTTCAGAAGACTAGTTCACCATCGTCTCAGTTTTGCTGGTTTTCTGAACAAAACCTCCTTTTCCTCCCACCAATTATCTCTCATGTTTGGCTTTCAAGTGGTGAGCAGCCGAACCTGGGCTTAGTTACATTCTAAGAAAATAGTTGAGAATGTTGTCCAAGATTTCATTTAGATGGAAGTTAAAGACAATCATGAAGAGTTTTGTAACACCAGTGGAAATAAAAGTCTGCCTTTTTAATTAGTAAAAGTATGTTAATTTAACATAATTAATATTTAATAAATTTAACATAACATAATTAGTTAAATTATAGTCCAAACAAATTAATGGATCACTTTGAAGTTTTTCAATATTGTAGGATAAAATTGCATGGCATGAAAGATGTCTGTTAAGTTTAAAACAAGGCTATAAAATAGTATGAGCTTAAAAAGCAAGTCACAGAATCAAAAAATATGTATATTGGCCAGGCACAGTGGCTCACGTCTGTAATCCCAGCACTTTGGGAGGCTGAGGCAGGCAGATCACGAAGTCAAGAGATGGAGACCATCCTGGCTAACACAGTGAAACCCCATATCTACTAAAAACACAAAAAATTAGCCAGGCATGGTGACATATACCTGTAGTCCCACTTACTCAGGAGGCTGAGGCAGGAGAATTGCTTGAACCCGGGAGACAGAGGTTGCAGTGAGCCGAGATCGCACCACTGCACTCCAGCATGGGCGACAGAGCGAGACTCCATCTCAAAAAAAAAAAAGTATATCAAAATATTATTGATATTTATTTTGATATATATCAAAAATTTGATATTTATTTTATTATTGCTTTGAGTTATATATTTTTTATTTCTTTTGAGATATATATATATATCCTTTTTCTTTTGCGACAAAGATATATATACAAGATATACATATATATATATCTTTCTTTATTATCTCAAAAGCAATAATAAACATGAAGTTGCCATACATAAAATAGCAGTTCTCTCCTTTGGGAGAAAGTCTAGGATTGGATAGTAGAGGGGACAGAGGTGAGTGCAATGATATTGGTAATGCTTCTCTTCTGAAATTGGTAGATAGGTCAATTTTTAAAAATTTTGCCTTATAACTTGCATTTAAACCACATGCATTATTTTATATGTATCAGATACTACATTATAAAATGCTAAAAATGCAGGGGCAATATATCCTTGTTTCAGGGCCATCGCACGCAGTTGTCCCAGTTATCCCCTTGACGGGGGCATCCAGATGGATGCCTTGGCAAGAGAATATTTCAGGTCAGAGAAAAGGGAGTTCTTTCTCTAATTTGCATAAAAAGTACTCTCTACTTGCCAAATCTGCCCAGAGGGGTCATCTTTTTCTAATCTGATCCCCAAAGGGAGTCGCCTTTTTGTATTTTGCACACAGGTGCTGTATGTTCTGGCAGGGACATGCCTAGATGTATATGTGGGTATACACATGTGCAATTGTGTGTGTATGTAGTATGTCATTACCACTGAGTGGTGGGATTCTGACTTCAAAAATGGTGCTTACTCGTATTTTCTTCATTTTCATTTACCATATACTACTTTTATATGAAAAAAAATTAAATAGATGTTTTCAGGTAATGTGTTTCCTTTCTCAAAAGGCAACTAATCCTAAAAATATGTGTTAAAGTGTGACACAAATCCACCAGACAATTTCACCTCTTGGTTTCAACTTCGCTGTCTTCCTCCCTGTCCCAATCCTACTGCTGACAGAACTCCCTCATCATTCCGCTTACCCTGTCCCCCTCAGAAAAGGCACATCTTCCCACAGTAGGAACCCATCTTTTGAAACACGCCATGCATCTTCCCTTTGCACTGTGGACATTTAAGAAACACTGTTATTCGTAAGTGTTTGTCAGCATATCATGGTTTTGGCACTAAAAAATCACACTGAAGCCAACACAAATTTTGCACATGGAAAAATATGGAGAGAGAGAGGATGGAGCTTCCAAGGCTAAAAGAGGAGAATTTTTTTTAAAAATTAGCTGCATGGTTAACTTAATCTACAATGCCTGACTTATTCATATGTATACACAAGGATCAAGGGGATGCAGAATCTAATAAGTCTTCTTGTTCTTTCACCAAAAGAAATGGCTTTATTGTTTTATTTGATTTTAAAAAGTAATATATGTATGGTTAAAATTTTAATAAAATATACAAAATAAATTAAAAGGAAAGTAAAAACCATTTATAATAATGAACCTCCATAATAAATCACTACTATTAATATTTTGGGGTTTATCCTTCTGGAACTCTTTTAGAAATTTATCATAGCTATTATTCATAAGAACATTTAGCAAGTCAGGTACTATGCTAAGTACTTTATGTATGTTATCTGAAAACCACTACAATGACCCTGTGAGGTATAGTCACCCACCTAAAATATTAATAAGAATTAACTCCCACAAGAAATCTGAGACTCCAAGAGTTAAGAGATAGGGCTAAGAGAGGGTGGCAGCTACCTTGTCATATTGTCAGTTGGGGATGAAAGAGGATCAAAAGCCTATATGTCTGTCTCCAAAGTCCAATATAACTATGATAAATTCTCTTTCATATAGATGTACATATTTATTTACAAATACATATTTTTAATAAAACAAAATTAGAACCACGTGTAATGGGTTGAATCAAGTCTCCCAAGTTGTGTCTACCCAGAACCTCAGAATGTGACCTTATTTGGGTTTTGTTTGATTTTTTAATTTTTATTTTAGTAGTTTTTGAAGTACAAGCAATTTTGGTTACATGGATAAGTTATTTAGTGGTGATTTCTGAGATTTGGGTGCACCTGTCACCCCAGCAGTATACACTGTACCCAATGTGTAGTCTCTTATCTCTCACCCCCCTCCCAACCTTGTCTACTGAGTCCCCAAACTCCGTTATATCATTCTTATGCCTTTGCATCCTCATACCTTAGCTCCCACTTATAAGTGAAAACATACAATATTTGGTTTTCCATTCCTGAGTTACTTCACTTAGAATAATGGCCTCCAGCTCCATCCAAATTGCTGCAAAAGACATTATTTCATTCCTTTTTATGGCTGAGTAGTATTCCATGGTGTATATATACCACATTTTCTTCAACTACTCATTGGTTGATGGGCACTTAGGTTGATTCCATGTCTTTGTAATTGCGAACTGTGCAGCTATAAACATGCATGTGCATGTACCTTTTCATATAATGACTTATTTCCCTTTGGTTGGATGCCCATTAGTGGGATTGCTGGATTGAATGGTAGTTCTACTTTAAGTACTTTAAGGAACCTCCATATTGTTTTCCATAGTGGTTGTACTAGTTTATGCTCCCACCAGCAGTGTAAAAGTGTTCCATTTTCACCGTATGTGTGCCAACATCTATTGTTTTTTGACTTTTTAATTATGGCCATAGAATGTGACCTTATCTGGGCAAGAGTCTTTGCAGATACAATTAAAGTAAGGCTCTTAAGATGAGATCTTCCTGAATTAAGATGAGCCCTAAACCCAAAGACGAAGGCCTTTATAAGAGAAAAAGAGAAGACACAGAGATGCAGGGGTGAAGTCCGCATGGCGATGGAGGTAGAGATTGAAGTGATAAATCTACAAGCCAAGGAGTGCCAAGGTTTGCTGGCAACCACCAGGAGCTAGGAGACAGGCAGGGACAAGATTCTCACCCAGAGCCACCAAGGCTGCCAATACCTTGATATCAGACTTTGGGTCTCCAGACCCATGAGAGAATAAAGTTGTTTTAAGTCATCTAGTGTGTGAATATTTGTTACGGAAGCCCCAGAAAACTAATACACCATATTACCCAGATTATTTGATAACTGCTTTTTTCATAGGTCAATATATTACAAGCATCTTGAATTTACTGGTATATCACAACATATATGTAGATTCAGATTATCCTTTGAAAGATCTAGATGCAATTCTATAGTAAGAATGTAACAAAATGTATTGTATCAATCAATTGATGACCTCTTAAGGGCATTTTCAACTTTTCATTTTTACAAACAATAGAGTGACTAAAATTCTTGGTTGATTTCAACATTGCATTATTTCTCTCAAATTATTTCCTTAGTGAAAGTGAATGTGTGGGTTAAATTTGCACCCCTAGTTAAACCTTTTGATACATCATCATTAAAGCACCTTCCACAAAAGCCATACAAATTTACAATCCTACCAGCAGTATAAGTAAAGCAGTGATGATCAAATATTTGTTATTTGGAAACCCAGGTTTTCATAAGATATTTCGTGAAAACGTGGTTGGGGTGAGCATGTTTAATGCTAGCCATTCCTCTCTGGGCCTGTCATTATCCAACACCAAAGATGGGATTCTGAGACATTAGAAACAATGGTGCCATAACTTATACATTAAAAAACTCTGTGTCTAACAAATGAGTCTTGAGTTGAAAGTCAGGAGGCTCTGCCAGCTAACTAGAAGTTGTATGACACAGCTTTGTATTTGTTGCCCTGTCTGCAATATGGATAATCCTGATAGGGCTAGGATAGGGTGGTAGCTAGAGATGAGCTCTGGAACTGAATTGCCTGTTTGAATGCTGTTTTCACTACTTATTAGCTATGTGCCCTTGGGAAAGTCTTAGACTCTCTAAGCTTCTATTTCCCTGAGTGTAAAATAGAAAGATGACAGGCATTCTTCACAGGGAGTTGAGAGACTCATAGGAGATAATCCCCATAAAAACATTCAGCAAGAGATTGACATGTAGGAAGTGCTCTATCAATACAAACTCTCACTATTATGACTATTGTTATACATAACAGTCTTGTCATAAATGTGACAACTGATTTAGAGTTCATGCCCAGGAGGCTCAGGTCATGGGTGCAACCCCAGTGAACTTGGCTCTGCTCCACAGCCACAGATTGCATCCTAGTCCTAGCCAGCTGTCTCCTAGGCAGCCTGGTGTAAGCGTGATTAAATCATGAAGATCCATTGTCACAGCCATCCAGGAGGAGGGCATTGTCTGTAAAGAGGGAAGGAGACCTGGATTCTCTGAGTCAACCAGGACTAGAGAAGTGCTGAGCCAACAGCTTTATGGAAATAATGTAGACAGTGTCTTAGTTCTGACAGGGAAAAACTACAAGAGCAACAAAATGTTGAGCCTTTGGGGTTTTTCTGTTCTCATCTCTGGTAGCTCTTTGAAGGAGTGTATGCTCCAATGATCCCTTTCTGGACAGGCTCAGGAGCACTGAAATGACTTTTTCCAGATGGAAGTTAAGGAGCAACATGTAATGTGTGCATCGCTGCAGTTGTCACCAATTGGTAGTTTTGTCTGCATCCCTTTTGAGAGAATTTGCATTGGAAGTTCATCTTAATAAAATGTATCTTTATCCTCTGAAGTGAAGTGGTAAATGGAGGTACATAGATTTCTTTGGTAGTGAGTTTTGCCTTATGTACATATTCCAGGGGGGAGCCAGTCGAGATGAGCTTTGAAAAACTGGGGAGAAGTTTCTATAGAGTTTCCCAAGGGGGAAACTTCAGTGGCCTCCCATACACCTACAACTGGAGGCAGGAATTTCTCTTTTCCCAAAACAATCGCTTAAATATTCATCTTTCAAAAACCACACATCAACACACCTATGGCTAAAAAACAGCACAAATGAGGAAAATTATAAAAAGCATGGTTGGTTTTTGCTCTTCATACTCATTGGGAGTATCTATACGAAATAGCAATGCATCTCCATCTCTGCCCCTTGGCAGGAATGTTTTTGAGGAATTTATAGACAGCATCATTCAATATCCTCAATATCAAATATTTACAGGAGAAAATTCTCTCATTTCTGAGTGCCAAGAAAGGATTTGCTTCTCTTGAGATATAGCAAGTCTTTTCCTTATGGATAATATGAATCACATTTTTCCTCTTTTGCTTTAGCTGCCTGGAAGCTCAGAGCTCAATTTGCACACTAATTTTAATTACTACGTAGGAACCTGTGGCTAGTATGTTCACTTCTCTCCTGTCTTGTTTTTTTAGTCTATCTATATACTCCCTTGCCTGCATTTTTTTTTTTTTATTTTTAAAGAAGGCTTGAAGTGCAGGATGAAATGAATTAGAATATGAATAAATTATTTTAGAGATAGCACTCTATAGTGGCAAAAGCACTGACTTTGGAGTCAACCTGTTTTCAAGTTTTTGCTTGTCCTTTTACTGGTTTGTAACTGTGGACATGTCATTTAACCCATTCTTCTGTACCTTTATCTGTCAAATGGGAATGGATAATACGAATTACTATTGACCTTAAAATAATTTGGTAAGGATTCAATGAGCTAACATATATTAAAGTACTTTGCAATCAATAAAAATGTATGCACATTAAAGTGTGCTTGGTGGAACAAAATATACTGTTGGGCAAGGCTCTTTTGAAATTGAGAGAATCAACTAAACCATTCAAAATTAGTGAGAGTACAAAATGGCTTTTAGCAATAGATTCAATGTTACCTAGGTTTAGGCTAAACAGCCTATAGAACCTGTCCATCAGAAGTTGAGATATTCAGGGACAGGCAATCTTGCCTCAGGACCAAGACTGTCTCCTATTTCTGAGCCTTCTAATACTCATGTCATCATGCTAATTGTACCATGTCTCATGGTAAGTGGGGCCAGTCAGCCCAAGTAGCAAAGTATTCAGTGCAAAGAGGCTGAAGCAGAAACCATTGTTTTTAAAACACAGATTTGGCATATCCATCCCCAGTTTAGAGTCCCTCAGTGGCTTCCCAACAATCTCAGGATAAAGTCCAAATTCCTTTCAGGACCTTGTCTCTCTCCTATCTTTCCAGCTTATCTCCCACTTCTCCTGCTGCACACAGCCTGAGCTTCAGTCATTCTAGCTCTCTGAATGCATGCAGCTTTGGATACCTCTGGGCCTTTGCACATGCTGTTCCCCCTCTCTGGAATGATCTTCCTCCTCATTTCCTCACCTAGTTGACTTATATTTACCCTTCACTGGGACCTCCCATGACTTGCTCAACCATAAGGATATGTCCCTTCTCTATACTCTCTGTGTAAGTCAAATTCTATCACAGCAGATTCCTCACTCGACTGAACTGTTGAGGACAGAGTCTAAATTGTGTTCAGCCCTTTATTTCCAAAACCTAGTTGTTGCTCAGCTAAAATCTGTGGAATGAAGATATTGAAATTATGCTCAGGGACCAGTTGAGTCATTAGCCAATAACGAAGTAGAGACAGGATTGAAGAGCTGGGGGATGGGGGTGGAGGTAGGGGGAACCCAGATAGCTATAAGACAGAAAAAAAAAATGGATACCCTGGATACAGCATGAGAGTATCAGAGGGCAGACTGCTCAGGTACCCGAGACAGCTTACTGTGGGCACTCCAGCCCTGAAAGTTTCCAGGATGCAGGCATTTCTGAATTTCTATGCTAAGAGTTTGGCGTTTCTGTTGGCTTCTAAGCCTGATGGCTCACAGAACCCTAACCAGGGCTACTTTGTATGGTTGTGCCCTGCATAATTTGGTGAAGGGGATGAATAGAATTTAAAACCCAGCCTGCCCTCTGATTGCCAAACCATTCACCCTGGAGTTTCTGTTCCTGCCCCGGGGGGGGCGCCTTTATCCAGTTCACACAGAGGCATAGCTTGGGCTTAACAACCTGCCTCATTTGAGTAAAAGAACTCCTCTTTATTTCTGACAGACTCCAAACAGCTCACTTTAGCAGTGGTTTAGGATACAAGGAGGGCTTAAAAAGGAGAAAAGATTGATCCAAGGCTTAGGGCTTGGTGCTGTGACTGTAATTTTTGTCTCCCAAAGCTGTTTCAGGCAGGAGCTATAGGGATCCTGTGTAAATGACTGGTTCCTCTATGACACCCTGCAGCCTCACCCTCACCTCCAGGATCAGGGGCCCTGGCATTGGTCTTGCCCCAGCAGGCAGTCCAAGGGAGGAGTTTCCTCACCTTTAAGGTCTTGGTGGGGACATCATATACACTATGTTCATCCGACCAGTTTGATTTGACCTCTGAAAACTATGTACTGTATGCACCCAATAGCTGAGCAGGCAGTGTGTGTACTGATTAGTTGAAAGATAGGCTGTGTGCTCAATTTCATCTCTGCCACTTACCAGATATTAAATTTGGACATATGTGCTAACCTTTTTAGGAGGAGGGAGGGAGGGAAGGAGGGAGGCGGAAGGAAGGAAGGAAGGAAGGAAGGAAGTCAGTCCTCTCTGTGACAGACATGAAAAATACGCCACTCAGATCCCGTATGCAGACAGTAATTGACCTATGGCCACAGCTGCTGCTCTCTGAATTTGTTCACCACCTTCACACTGAAGTCCCACTTCACATGGACTTCTCTCAACCAATAACTGAGACTTACAGCATGTAGGTGACTAAGGCCTAAATAAGACACAGAAGATGTGAGTCTCTGATTGGGGAACCTGATATGAAAACTAACTCCCTGACGGCCTTTCCAAGTTCTCCTTAGAACTTTGTTGCTTCCTTCTTTGCTACCTTCTCTCCTTCACTCAGTGTCAGATCTACTCCCCCACACTCCCCTGACTCCGGTCTCATTTTCTCTCACAGACACTTCCCCTAATGAGTTTCTCTCATGTTTAATCCCGTCTTGGTATCTTCTTCTTGGAGGATCTGTACCAATACACTATTTATTGAGTCGCTGTGAAAATAAAGTGGTTTAATGTACACAAGGCATCTTTCAGTTTCTAGGATGTGGTATACTCTCTGGTCCCACTTGCATGGCATTGACTAGTTGCCATCTTTCCTCAGCTGTGAGATTTCTCAGACCTCCTTACTCCTTAAATTGGTAGTTGCCCAATTCTTATCTCTGGTTTTTATATGTTCTGGGACAAAGCTGTGGCAGAGACTACAACTTCAGCATCCATTCTCTCATTCCTCTTTTGAGAAGTGTAACATCCCCCCCTACTGAGTTGAGCAGAACACATGGCCATCCAATTAGTGACTATGTTTTCCAGTCTCCCCTGCAGCTAGTGATGATCAAATAAGTTCTTAGCCAGTGGAATTGTAAACAGAAGTGATGTGTACAATATTACCATCAATTCCTCAAAATACATTAGCTTGCCCTCCTATTTTTCTCTTTTCCCCTTAAAGATGAATGGAACACAGATGTGTTGGTGAGATAACTTCAACCATGAGGGTGAGGAAAATACTATAATAGATGCCAGAGCAATGAGATAGAAGGAATATGGGTCTCCAGTTGATCTTAAGGGACAGAACTGCCTGTCCCCTACCTCTGTTTTGCTTTGTTTCGTCTTAGAGGGAAATAAACTATCTTTTTTTGAGTCATAATATTTTGGGTATTTTTTGTTACAGCAGCATAGCCAGTACTTTACCTAATACACCTCTCTTTCTGAGCTATTCCTGTATTCCCTCTGCTTTGGTTGACCCAGAACTGGTTGACAGTCCCGTCCCCTTAATCCATTAATGCCTACTCCTCAATATGGCATTTAATTACATTTGATGACTTTGAAGGACAGCAAAACTAGTTCCCTTTGGGCACAGGATTATCTCCTGTCAGGGTTAATAGCCTTAATGGTTTAAAATGGCACTAAATGGTTCTCTACATTTGGGCAAGGCCATCTGGTCATTTGTAGATAAGCATAATAATAAGCACTCGGGCAGATAGCCACATATGGGCTGAAACACAGACATGTTCCAAATTATATACACTATAAAATTTACCATCCCTTACTAAAACCCAAATCACAAACTATCCCTTACTTTAATTGCAATAATGAGTGGTCATTCAGACAGTGTGACTGAAATGAATCTGACAGTACACAAAGCCCCTCTAAACCACAGTGCTCGGACTCTAGTCAAGGTCAAAATGCAATCATAGTTCTGGGAAGAGCTTCTGAGTATGCACATTTGTAACGGCCCTTGGCTCTGCCCAGGCATGTACATGGCCAATAGGTTTGTTTAAAATTGAGCCATTACAGTTGGGTAAAATCATGTGATTTTGCTCTAGAAGCATTTACATCCTCCGAGTGTGCTTGATAAATCATAAAAGTACATTGAGGAAAGAATGAAATAATTTTCTTTACAATGATAGCGTTTACTTCTATCATCTGCCTTCCTTTTTTCAAGGTTTCTGCATACAGGTAGACTGTATATAGGCCTTAAAAAATCTTTAGCATTGAAATTATGATGATTATTTCCCATCCATATTTCCTTTTATAACTCAAAATAATATTAATAATGAAACTTAAACTAAGAGTGTCTATCAAAGTTCTGATGTTTACCATGAAGATTATTTATATACCAATTAAGTTTTAAACATTGGTGCCTTAAGCTGCATACTAAGCTGCCCATTGAGTCATCCAAAAATGCCCCTTAGACCTGTGGTGGCATTGATGACAACCCTCTAATTCCCTTTAAAGCCTCTCAGAAACTGAAATCAATTAGAAGAAAGATGTCCTTGTAATGAACAAAGCACCAGAGAGACCAGTGACTGGCATTCTTGAATGCCCTTGGCAACAATGCCCCAGCTGCTTAATATGTAAAACAGAGATAGACCATACGACTTGCTGGCCACTTACCTGGAAGACTGTTCGAATGAGACAATAATGGGAGAATAATGAAAGATCAGCAGTGACACCTCTTAAGCGTCTATAAATGAAGCTTCTATATGCAAGTCACTGTGGCTTTATTTCTTCAGCTAAAGCCATTGACCATGAACTTGATATAATGGTAGGAGTCTTACAGTTCTGGTAGATGATTTTTGTTTTATCTGAATAACTAAAACCAAGGCAATGAGTGGATTAAATTTCCCTTTTGAATGGCCTGCAAACAGGGAAGGCTGAGGCAGGCCAGATTTTTTCCTTTGATAGGATGAGTTTTCTTTATCAGATGAGGCAGGCCAGAATTGAATGGGTTTTGGGTTGCCCTAACATATTTTAAACTCCTACCTAATTTGCCATCCGGTATTGCACCTGGGTCTCCTCTGGCACCAGTGTGGTCCAAATTTCTTTGGCCCAATGAATATCTGCTTTTTGAATTATTTTTCCCCAGATGTAGTTTCCATCTAGCCAAATTTAACCTTGTTTTATTATTTCCTGCTCCCCATTTCTAACCTCTTTGGGGACATTGTGTTCTGTCAGGTGTTGACAATGCTGCCTAATTTAGAAGCATCTGCAATTTGCATCAATAAGTAAATTCCTCTTCTCAATTTATGAATAAAGACACTAAGAAATAGTATTTCTATCAGAGACCATGCCCCATATTTGAAAACACTGGCATTTTGTCATGGACAATTTCATTTATTCATTCTTAGCCTATTTCCAAACCACATTCTTCTCCAATCCAATTGGATTTTGATGCCAAGCAAAATATTGAAACACTGGTTTTGAGGGAAATGGTTTGCTCATCTCCAAGCACATGCAACTTTGCCTTCATTGCCTGGTGGTTGGGAGAACACCGCTACTGAAATAACTTTATTTGAGTCAATCTGGCATGACCAGTTCTTTGCAAGTGGCTCATAGCTCCATTTTCCTTTTGGATTTTACAGAGCTTTTCCTTCTATACTCTGGGACTATTTTCCAAGTGGAATATAAACCTAGCATATCTGTTGTTTTCTTATCTCCTGGAATTGTGGAACTCCCACAATAAGGATAAGAAAGAGTAAGTGTTTACTTAACTTTTTTTGGTTAACAATTTATTGGGCCTCTATGAAGTATTGGGCTGTTCCTGGAACCCATTTATAATAAAGTATATATTCTCTATATAAATTTTCAATGGA
The DNA here is from genome assembly GCF_008728515.1 of Papio anubis. NCBI lineage: Eukaryota > Metazoa > Chordata > Mammalia > Primates > Cercopithecidae > Papio > Papio anubis. The sequence continues at coordinate 88,063,608 of NC_044985.1, read as the reverse complement.
CATGGTTTCTCCCTGGAAATCATCTTGGCTTCCTTTCTCACTTTCACCCCATCCCCACTGTTACCCTAAGACAGGCCACCTGGTTTAGGGTGATCCTCTCCTAATGGGTCTCCTTGCTTTCAAGATGACACCTTCCTAATCCATTCTCTACACCCTTAACACTGATCATATCACTGCCCTATTTAAATTCTTCTGTGGCTCTGCGATTGCCCTCAGAATTAAGTCTAAACACTTTAATACTTCCTACGATGCCCTGATTTGACTCTTCAGCCTCAGGGCTTGTAGCTGTCACACACACACACACACACACACACACACACACACACACAAAGCTCTGGTCATGTTTGATAGTTTATAGTTACCTGAATATGCCCTGTTTTCTCTCACCTCTAGATCTGTGTGATGACAGTCTCTCCTTGTAGAATCATCTCAGGTCTTCCCCACCTACTCTCTTATTTCTCTTCCAATTGCCTCCTTTGTAACATGGCAAACTTCTATCCATCCTTCAGATTTCAGTTCATCCGTCATTCCTCTAGGAACCTTGACAAAGAGTCACCAGGTCTGGATTATGTGACTGGGATCAGCCCCTACCTCATTCCAAGCTAAAGATCTTACCGTACAGTTTTGGCCCTACCAAATTACTGTATTCTTATCATCTGTTTCCTTGCAAACTACAAATTCTGTCTCTCCCAAATGTCTGTAGATGTTCCTTGGGCTTTGTGCGCATCTGGAACAGACAAGTAGGAAAAATCAACATGAGTCAGATGTGGGAGCTACTATGCAGAGGGTCTCGCTGTCTGAATTTACACTGCCACTCTCCCTAATGCAGAAGGGCACTAGGTTTTAGACAGCTGATTAACTTTTCAACTTGCTTGTGTTCTGACTGGGTGCATCGAAAATCAATTCCACAAGAAATGGAAGGTGCTCCATGATCCCAGGTGACTTCCCGTATATGGCAGAAATTCCTGAAATGAAGAGAGTGGCCTGACTTTGTGGATGAGAGGTTCTTTTAAACATATGCGGCAGAACGAAAGAAAATGTGGCATCTACAGCCGAGGGTAGGCATGCTTGACCTTCTCTTGGGCAGAAGAGGAGAGGGAAAAAAAGTGTTCCCAATTCTTGCTTGGCCTAATTTTTGTTCCTCAGTTTACTGGCCAAAACTAGCCTTGGGAATAAGCGTAGTGCCCATATTTCTCAATGTACATCCCTCATTTGCAGGTAGGTTTTCCCTCTAGTCTTTGTCTATTCCCTTGGCTTATCTTCACCACGGTGCCTCTGAATATTAAGGTAAATGCTTTCTTATTCTTCTAATCCCCTCTGCTGGTATGCTTTTGGGCATCCATTCTATCTGCCTGGAATGCTTTAATCAAAGCAGCACATTCTTGTTTGGCTTTATTTCCAGGAGGTTTCTGTCTTCTTACTTGTTTTTTCATCTTCTTTCCCTTTGCCCATAAACTTTTATTGGACCTTTGTGAAGCCAATTGAGAGAGCAGGGAATATACATTATAATTCATTTGAAAAGGAATCAGCTGCATTTTGATGAGAGGGATCATTTAGCAAGGCGTGTGGGAAGTGTGGCTGTTATTGCCCCCTCCCTGTCTGCAGGGTTGAAAAGCACCGGCTAGCACTTGTCTGTTCTCACCTCGGCTTAGCAGTCCAGTCACATAGGCAGCCTGGCACCAATTGCTAGCCATATCTCACCCTCACTATGGCAGGAGGCGATCAATAGATGGATTAATCACACTTTGGGGAGCTCACACCCCAGGAAGGAGAGAAAATGAGGATTGGAAGAGGAGGCTGTTGCCAACATGTCCTGCCTGGAGTTTGCAGACTGGTGGTGCTCACAGTGCAGGACTACAAAGAAATCCACTTTGCCCAGACGGATGACCAAGACTAGTTGCATAATGAGAGTTTCTAGAAATTTACCATCAGCTTGATTTCAGCTCATCAGCAATGCTTTAAAAAAATTAATACGTGCCAAAGATGGTTCAAAGCCTTTATAAAAAAGCATAATGAGACTTAAGTGATCCAGTGAATAAGATATGCTTTTTCATGCAGACTAATCCCCACATATGCATACTTTTCCATATGAAAGGAACTGTGTGCATCTATGTGTGTCTTTTAATGTATTTATAAAGTCTCTGAAATTTCAGAGGGTATTGGGTTTTTTGTGGGTTTGTTTTATTTATTTGTAACTGGGAGATTTGCAATGAAGAACACTAGAGAGTAAAAGTCACGGTGGAGTGGAGCTGGAGGAAGCAGGATGACGAAGCCCTGATTATTGACTAAGAGGCCCTGGTAGTTCAGGAGCCCAAGATCACTCTCATAGAAAACATTGTATGTGCAAAGAGCACTGCATTTTGGACCAAAAAATTTTGGTGTGAGTCTTCCCTCTGCTACTCACCAGCCAAAGGAAAGAAACTGAATGTCTCTGAGTCTCAGTTTGCTCATCTCAATAATGGGTTAAACTTGTCTTGTGAAGTTGCTGCAAGGAGCAGATACAATGATGCAAACTGAAGTGTTTTACAAACTAAAGTGCAAATTCAAGTATTGTCATAAAGGCGTGCACTCAGAAAGGGTAAGGGGGGAGAAATGTCTGCAGGTTTGGACTATCATCCTGTACCTGGCCCTCTAACATGGTTATTCAAGGTAAAAGGAAAGTCATAGAAAATGATGTTATTTGGTACTTAAAAGCATTAAAAAAAAAAAAAAAAAAAAAACCAAAAAAACCCTGCTACTCCTGATTTCCTTCCTCCTAAGTAAAGGAAGGTAAAGGTATTTGCTTTTACCAACACTTATTCTCAAAACCTACTCGACTTCAAGAGGACTCAGGGCTACTGCCCTTGGCCTTCAGACTGTTCTTCCTGCCACCCTGGATGGAATGATCATCATTTACAAAATGGTTTGATTAATGTTTAATTAAGGAGTTCTGACCTTTTTGGAATTAGTCTCATCATTACAGGGGCTGTGGATCGTCTGTAGCTTCTTAGCAGCTCCCCTGGTTCAGACCTCTTTTCAACGACAGTGAGTGACAGGCATTGAGGAGCAAAGCCCCGCTAATTCTATAATCACCAGGTACCATCTAAGTGCAGCTCACACTTTGCTCCAGAGTAGAGAGCAAATGAAGCTGCTGTTGGGGGCTCAGTTTCCTTTTCCATGTGTTCCTTTTGGCTTTTAACAGCTTTGTTAATTCAATCACCACCTCCATCCACACAATAGCCAGAGGGGGCTGGGGAAAGGTAGAAGACAGTTTGGAGGCTGAGTCAAAGCCTTCATCACACTACCCTGAAACGGCTGGGCTGGGAGAAGGGACCAGCTGGGCCAGTTGGCTGAACAGCCCAGGACACAGAATAGACAGCAGGTGTTCCCTGTAACACGACACGCTCGAACCAGGCGTCGCATGAAATGTGGAAAAGGGGCCTTCCACTGCTTTGTACGTATGGCTCCCTTTGGCCTCCAGAGTTTTCAAAAGCATAAGGGAAATGAGACAGAATGTGAGAATCAGCCTGTTCGGTGGGAATTGTCATGTTTCACTACTCTGTTTTATCCCATTGGTGAGATATGATGAAGGAGAAAACACAGCACCACCAGAGTCCCGCCAGCTTCCTCCACCACTTGTAGGACCCTTCCAACTAATGGTCCATGGCTTCTGCTCTCAGAAGAAACTTGAGGAGAATTCCTGCCCAATCAGCACTAAGTCTGGTCCAACATTTTCCCCTGAGTGTGTGGACTGCAAATAGGGGTCATCTGAGAAAAATGTCCTGGGCATAAGTAAGTTTGAAAAATTACAGATCAAATAAATTTGAACAGGTTGCTTTACTGCAGGACTTCTCAGAGCCTTAAATTAATTAATTTACCTAGTGAATCTCTAAAAGGAAGGTTAAGAATGCAGAATGCCTTAAAATTGGTTGACTTATGAAACTTGGCTGACTTATGAAACTCTTACATAAAATACCACTTGGAAAATGGTGGTCAGGTCCAGTCTAACCTTTTTTTTTTTCTTAAGAATGCAGGTTTTCTTCATCTTTTGTCTGTGGGTGTTTTCATTGCTTTCCTGTGGGTGTGCTTTAAAAGCATAAGTGCGTTTAAAAGCATTGCACATAAATGTTACCAGCAAAGCATTCCAGTGACCAGGATTTGTTTAATTTACTTAATGTAGAAGCACCCTGATGGTATAATCAGTACTGAGATTCCTCCAGTATTAGCAGCTTAAGTCCAGAGACCATTGGTCTCTTAAGCCCCCACAGACCTTCTTTTGGAATGTAAGCCCCTGCAGGGAACAGATTCCCTGGAACACCAGATGCTGTGGAACTTTTCTTCCTCTGACCACAAGTTTTCTTGAGGGAAGAATAATATAGTGCAACCATGCTGGGTTCAAATCCTGGCCCTACCACTTATAAACTACATGGCCTTGGATAAGTCATTTCATCTCTCTGTGCCTCTATTTCATCTATAAAGTGGGGTTAACAATACTACATGCATGATAGCTTGGTGTGAGGAGAAATAACACCATCTCTGCACAGCCCTGAGAAGGTCTGGCTCCTCACTGGGTACCAGCTACTTTTATGACCGATAACATCCCAATGCCTAGCACGATGCTGGGTAGAATAGGCAATCAGTATTTGCTTAAGTGGATACTCAAAATCTGAACCTCAAGCTACATTTCTTTTGAACCCTTTCTTTCCATGCCTGCAGATATCTGCAGATGATAGGTGTCCAATACTACTAAACTCAAGGAAAAGAGAAAGAAAATTAAACTTTCCCCAGGGTCACTGAAGATGTTACTCTTCATAATTTTATACTTTTTTTGAAGCTTCAAGTGTGATTTTGTCATTGGGAATATAAATAAAGAAATAATCCAATTAAAAATATTTTACAAAGGAAGATGTTCATCCACAGCATTATTTATACTAGTAATAAAACAAAAACAAACAATTTTTAAACACAAATTCTCAAGAAATTACCAAGAAATAATAAAAACATGACCAAGTAAATTATGTTAGGGTTATATGATGGGATATTGTGTTTCTGAAGATTTTTATAAGAAGAAAACTGTTATAATAGAATATTAGTGAAAAATGAGTAAAATAATATCAATAATCTGATCACAATTATGTAAAAATAAGGATTAAAAAATGATCAGATGAAAATAACCAAAATGTAACAGTGATTTATTCGGTAAAGGATTTTTTTAACTCTAAATTTTCAAACTGTCTATAGTAACTATTAATTATGTGTGTATTTTTAAATGATGATTTTGTTAACAAGAGTAAGAAGTACTTATTCTTTCTGGAGGGTCTTTAATCCTAATCCATTACTAAGAAATGGTTATTTCCTTAGTTTGGCACTCAGAGCTCTCAACAAGCTAGTTCCAAAGCAGGATCACCTCCCACTACTTCACAAGGCTTTTGCAACAATTAAACCGGCTTATTTAGCAGGCCCCAGAATCTCTATGAAAGATCCTGCATTTATGAGCATGGCAGCATTATAGTTAAAACATCTCTTACATATCTACTTGACCAATGGTGGGCACTTGCGGAGGAGAAGATTAAGATAGAGATGATGATAGTTCAGCTGTGAAATATCCAAATAAAGGGAACAAATGGGGGCAAAATGGCAGAGTAGCTTACCTACATTTTGTCTCTGTCTAGAACAGCAGTCCCCAACATTTTTGACACCAGGGACCAGTTTCATGGAAGACAATTTTCCACAGAACAGGGAGTAAGGATGGTTTGGAGATGATTCAAGCACATTACATTTATTGTGCACTTCATTTCTTTTATTATTACATTATAATATCTAATTAAATAATTATACAACTCACCATAATGTAGAATCAGTGGGAGCTCTAAGCTTGTTTTCCTGCAACTAGAGGTTCTCATCTGGGGGTGATGGGAGACAGTGACAGTTCATCAAGCATTAGATTCTACAAGGAGCACACAACCTAGATCCCTCACATGCACAACTCACAATAGGGTTCACACTCCTATGAGAATCTAATGTCACTGCTGATCTGACAGGAGGCGGAGCCAGGCAGCAATGTGAGTGATGGGGAGTAGCTGTAAATACAGATGAAGCTTCATTCACTCGCCCCCTCACCTCCTGCTGTATGGCCTGGTTCCTAATAGGCCACAGACCAGTACCAGTCCATGGCCTGGGAGTTGCAGACTCCTGATCTAGAATATTTCCTTTTACTTCTTCAAATATCTAAACCATATTATAAAGCGAAACTCCTAGGTATTTATCCAAAAGAAATGAAAATGTATGTTCACACAATAACCCGTATATAAATGTTTGTTGGTAATTGCCCCAAGCTGGAAACAATGCTAATATTCTTAACTGATGAACAAATGAGCAAACTGTGGTATGTCCATATAATGAAATGCCACCCAGCCAAAGAAAAGGAGCCACCCACAAAATCAACAATGTGAATGAATTTCAAAAGCATTTTGCTAAGTGAGAGAAACCAGACTCAACAGGCTACATACTATATGAATATATATATATTGTATTAATTAATATCATTACCTATCTCTCATCAGAAAACTCTAAGTATTGGTATTGGAAAGCTGTGAAGCTTATGGTACTGGATATGTATTCCCCCCTTTTTTTTTTTTTTTTTTTGGTGACAGATACTATCAGGTGTTGTCCTTTAAGTGAAAGGCTTACTTTCTTCATTTTCCAGAAAATGTCTGCCAAATACCCAAGCCTGAGTAGCCATAGTTTGTCTGTTTGTCATTCTTTCAAGGAAAAAGTATGGTGTTATACGAGAAAAAAAAAAAAAGCAGCTATTTCAGCTTACAACTCAAGACGACAATCCTTCATTACATAGCAAAAGTGCTTTTTGTATACTTCCCACTTTATCATACAGTATACAGTATGAAAAGATCTGTTCTCGAGAGTTGAGAGTTAATAAAATTCTTTTACTTTTCCACCAAGGATTTTCTTAAGTGAAATTACAATTCTTTAAAACTATGACCGTGAAACAGTGAAGAAAACTTACACACTACCTACACAGCGTGGTTCCATTGCAGTTTTATCCACATTATTTTGTGCTATCAATACAAAGGTGAACACAGGGAGAAAGGTAATCTTAAATTGTTATAAAAATAGTTTTGATCTCCCAGACTTCTTGAAATGGTTTCCAGGAACCCCCAGGAGTCTTCCGACCATAGTTTGAGAAATATTGATTTAAACCTTTCTCATTTTTATGTCGTTTCTTAAATCTCACTATCTCCTTAAAATTTTCTCCTACTAACCACTCTGTAACTCTCGTCTTTGCCTCTATCTTCCCATGACCCTTGTCCATTCCACCAGTGTACCTTGTATTGTTCACTTTTTTTGTTTGTTTGTTTTTTGAGACAGAGTCTTGCCCTGTAGCTCAGGCTGAAGTACAGTGACATGATGTTGACTCATTACATGTTGACCCTCTGCCTCCTGGGTTCCAGCGATTCTCCTGCCTCAGCCTCCTAGGTAGCTGGGATTACAGGCGCCCACCACCACACCTGGATAATACTGTCCACTTTTTACCTGTTCTGTCTTTCCAGCTACTTTTCAAACCTCTTGAGAGTGAGAAAGTTTTCTCTAAATCCTTCCCCAGCTCTGCTACTACCCCCAGCTCAGTAACTCATAGAGTATCTTATACCTAACAGGCACTATGAAAAGTTTTTGATGATATGCAAATGTTAAAAATTATGCACAAGTAGATAGCTCTTGGCACATAGAGTAGACACATTCCAATGCTACTCCAATTTAGGAAATAAGCATTATTTAATGGCATCATCACTTCCGAATATTTTCAAGCTCCCATTACCTGAGGCCAGCCCATTTGGACTCAGATCTTTCTCTCCTAGCTATTATACATTTACATTTTCTCCTTCATCTGCCTTCACTCTCAGTTTAGGTTAAAAAAGAGACTGTCATTTTATGGGCATAGCCAGTACTTTGGAGCAAAAAAATTGTGGGTTCATATTTTACTTCTACCACTTATACGACCTTGGCAAGACACTTAAGGTCTCTGAGCCTTAAGCTATCCCATCTGAAATAAAGACAGGAATAACTGCCTCAGCCACCTCATAATGTTGTAAGGATTGAAGAAGACAACATCTGAAAAGCACTTAGCCCATAGAATTGCTCAAAAATACCTGTTCCATTGGCCTTAGTTCCATTTGACCTTACATATTGAGAAGGAAAAGCAGCCTTCTCCTAGTTGAGGTTGAGTGCCCAGGCCCACTCTCCTGATGCTAAGAATGACATTCCCTTCTTGCTCAATAGCTTTGACAGAACTTTTCTAATCCTTGTTTGCTCATTACTGTTCTCCTTGTTCTCTAGTCATTTTATCCTTGGGTTAACTGACGTCTCTCCCTCAGTCCAATAATTCCAGTGATAGCACTTGAGCTTAAGCCATCATCTGGTGTGTTGCCTGTCATGAAACAAGAGGACAGATGGACCCCATAAAGGGGTGTGCAAGATGCCTTCTACCAAAAAAATTTTTTTTTTCTTTATCTAAGAAAAGGAAGATTTGTTCATTAAATATTTTTTCAAGTTTTCCAAGGTTTGCAATTATTGCATATGTTATTGGTAGAATTTTCATTAATACATTACACATTTTCAAGTCTCATTGAGGCAAGGTGGATAATTTATTCTGTTTTGTTTTTACTCATTCATTCAACTAGTATTCTTTCAACATTTAAAAAATACCAAATGTGTGTCTGACACTGTTAGAACCATGGGAATAAAAAAAGAAATTCTCAGTTGGTATGACACAAGTCTGAGCTGGATACTAGGAATAAATAGCTTCAACTTCTCATCCACAGCAGTATTGGGTATGATTTCATTACATTTAAATGCTAATCCATATCCCGTAGCATTCTGATTCACCAGAGGACTAATGTTGCTGATAGCCACACAGATAGCCTCATCGGATATTACATTCTGAGCAACAGCAGAGCAAAACCCTCTCAACCTTCAATTCCTCCCAAATGCCCAGAAACACAGTTTTCTGACTGAGCTAAGAAATATCCTCAAAAGAGAAATTCTGTAAGTATACATACATACATACATATATATATATATGCACACACACACGGATGATGAGTTTTCAATAACAAATGTGCATTTTATGATCATTGCTAATCTCATTATTTTAAAATTTGGTTAAAAGTTTGCCATTATGGGTATTTTCTTAACCTGGGTGATATGGTTGGGGCCAGTGGTCCCATGCAAATCTCATGTCGAATTGTAATCCCCAGTGTTGGAGTTGGGGCCTGGTGGGAGGTGATTTGACCATGGTGGCAGATTTCACCCTGTGGTGCTCTTCTCATGATAGTGAGTTCTTGTGAGACCCGGCTGTTTAAAAGTGTGTTGCACCTCCCCCTTCTCTCCTCTGGTTCCAGACATGTAAGATGTGCCTGCTTCTCCTTCATCTTCTCCCATGATTGTAAGTTTTCTGTGGCCTCCCAACCATGCTTTCTGTACAGCCTGTGGAACTCTGAGCCAATTAAACCTCTTTTCTTTATAAATTACCCAGTCTCAGGTATTCCTTGATAGCAATGTGAGAACAGACTGTACACTGGGGTACTGTTAAATTTATTCCACTCTCCAGTTCACAGAATATTGTCAGTTAGTAAAAGGCTTTTTGCCAACTTTATTATTTCACTTCCCCTGACCCTCCACATTTCCGCACTTCTATTTTCCTCCCTCCACGCCACATGCACCCAATCAAATGTATCTGATATATGTCCTTATACACATATTTATTCTTATAAAATTTTGATGTTGTTTTCTACGTATACACATTTTCAACTTATAGAAATGGTATTATGGTATACATTTTATTCTGTTCCCAGCATTTCTTACTCACCACCATGTTTTAGTATCAACACATGTTATACTATATATATATCTCCTTCTGCATTTGGCAGAGTTCCAGAGCAGCATCCACATTTGATCCATGCACTCTCCTTCCCTTAAGTTATCTTCAACTTTTCACTAGAGCAAACAATACATCTATGAACATCCCTGTGCATGTTCCTTTATGGATCTTTGCGAGCAATCTTTAAGATAAAAGACTAGATTAGGATCACTAGATTATAGAATATACACATATTTTAATTCAGCAGATACCACCAGCTGTGCAGAGTGACTGTACCAATTTATAGCCATCCCACCCCTCAGTAATGAATTATCTCCCTATGTCCTCACCAACACTTGCTATTACTCATAGTTTAAAATTTTTGCCATCCTAGTGTTATTTTTTTCCTATTTTAAATTAAAGCTAGCTGATTACCAATGTAATCTGAGCATCTCCTTCCTTACTAATTAGTCACTGGGGCCTCTCCTTCTGTGAGTTGACTACTCATCTTCTTTGTTGATTTGTCTATGTGGTTTTCTTCCTTGCTTGCTTGCATTTATGTAAGCAAATGGACATGGCTGTGTTCTGATAAATCCTCACTTTAGCAGGCCACGTTTGTCCTGCATGTCATAGTTTATCAACTTCTAATGTTACTGTGAGTAATATTTTATTTTTTATGATTTTTCTAATTTATTCTTGTTGGTAGAAACATTCTTGATTTTGTTAGATAATTTCATGCCTATCAACTTTGCTGAACTCTTAACACTTGTAACAGTTTATTAGTTCAATTTGATTGAATTTTCAATGGAGAAAAACATATTTTCAGTAAAATATTATTTTACCTCTTCTTTTCAAAAACTTTCTTTTTTCTTAGCTGAGATAATTGGCCAGAACATCTAGCACTATGTCAGCCAGTAGTGATAATAACAGATATGTTTATTTTGTACCTATTGTTAATTGGGATAAACCCAGAGATTTTTCTTTTTTTTTCTTTTTTATTTTTATTTTTATTTTTGAGACAAGAGTCTCACTCTGTGACCCAGGCTGGTGTGTAGTGGTGCCATCTCAGCTCACTGCAACCTTCACCCCCCAGATTCAAGCGACTCCCATGCCTCAGCCTCCCAAGTAGCTGGGATTACAGGCTTGTGCCACCACACTTCTGTATTTTTAGTAGAGATGGGGTTTCACCATGTTGGCCAGGCTAGTCTCGAGCTCTGGACCTCAGGCAATTCACCAGCCTCAGCCTCCCAAAGTGCTGGGATTACAAGTATAAGCCACAGCACCTGGCCAGATTTTTCTGTTAATATAATGTTTGTTGTAGGTTTTAGATATGTAGGCTTCATCAAATTAAGAATATTTCATTTTAGTCCTGGTTTACTGCATGATTATATCATAAATAAGTCTGATCAATATATTTCATATAAACATATTTATATTTGTACACACACTATAAACACACACACACCAATCCAACCTGATTCCTCTGCCCAGGACTAATCACTGTCATCAGGCTTTATCACCATATTGAACTATATAAAATGCTTTCTCTATAGCTATTGAGATAATCAATGGTTTTTCTTCCTGTGTCTATTAATGTGGTGAATTTCTGATGTTGAACTGTCTTTTTATTCCCGGAATAAATGCCTCTTGATCACAATATATTTTGGGGATTCGATTCTATTTGGTTAATTAACATTTTATTTAAGATCTTTGCATCTGTTTATAAGTGAAATGATTCTACTTTTCTTGTACCTTTCTTATCCAGTTTTCAAGTCATAGTGATATTAAATCCATAAAATTTAGATAGCTTTTTTTCTTTCTGAAACAACATATATAAGCCAAAGATTATCTCTTATTTGAAAATATGATAACTCTCACCTGTAAAAACATCTGGATCAGGGACTTGTGGAATACACACAGATCATGGATTATCAATTCAATATCTTCACTGGGTATGGTCTATGCCATAATGTAAACACAGACACACAGACACATACATACACACACTCACACTCACACATATTTCAGACATGTGTCCTCTTTCAGTCTGCAGCTGTGTGAGTAAAAAATAATTCACATTTTTATATTCTCCCCCATAGGATTCCACTGATTAAATACATGAGTATTATGCATTAACATTAAAAATGCAGAATCCCTACTTCTTCAACCCCATATAAATAACAAACTGGTGACTATTTAAATTATTTTTGCTATATGATCGATCTACCTGAAGCTCAAAAACAAAAGAAAACATTGTGGATGAAGTCTATTTTGTTTAGAACAGTGATTCTCAAACTTCAACATATAAAATCACCCAGATTCTTAAGATGCAGATTCTTCAGCTCTAACTCCAGCAATCGTTACATAATATTTTGGAGAAGGGGTTCAGGAACATTGTGATGCAGTTGATTTATGAACCATACTTTAGGGACAGGGTTCTAGAATATTTTATATACAATGATATTTTGCCCACCAAGATATTAGAAAGAAATAGAACAAATCCTTGACCAGACCTGGCAAGATCAGGATGTCTGCAAATCAGGGTTGAAGCTTAAACAATGCATTTTCTATGGCACAGAAGCCAAGGTCTTAGAGACCTGACCCCTGCCACTTATCAGCCGTGTGACCTTGAGCAAGCCGCTTATTTACTTTGACTCTTCAGTTCTCCCACATATAAGAAGAAGAATTAATTTGACGACTTTAAGTGTTTTTTTTTTTAATTTTTACATTTTATTCTGTGATTCTTCCAAAGCATATGCTGTAACAGCATGAATTTATCAAGGAATTAGACAAAGGCAAGAGTTGAAACTGAACTTGTAAAATATTTGTAATGCAGATTCTTTCTAGGTCATTCCTCTCTCTACAGTCTTTGTCCTTTTTAGGGTGGATATCCAGCAAATAGTTCCTTGCTACTTTAGTCTTTGAATAACAAGAGCTTTTACATTTCACATTCAAGGCCCAACGAGATATTACCCCTGAGGTCATTAGCACTATAGTCTTCTCACTTTTGATGAGATATTCCACCCCAGTCTGAGACTATTTTCTATACCCCTGGTCACATCATGACCATCCCTAATACCAAATCTTTACTCCTCCAAGTCCTGCCCTCTTTTCTACACATCCCTCCCCTGGATGCCATTCATTCTTTACATCGGTGTCCTGGTAACCTTGTCCTGAATGCTCTTCCTGAGCCTGATTTCTCTGACCTGGACTGATCACTGTATTCTGACGTCCTATAACACATAGTTCATATAACTTTTTTTTCCTACCTTTTCTTTTAAGAGACAGAGTCTCACTCTGTCACTCAGGCTGGAGTGCAGTTGCACAATCAGAGCTTACTGTAATGTCCAATTCCTGGGGTCAAGGAGTCCTCCCACCTCAGCTTCCCAAATAGCTAGGTTTGTATTAGTAGTACAGATGGGGGTCTTGCTATGTTGCCTAGGTTGGTCTCAAATTCCTGGCCTCAAACAGCCCTCCTACCTCAGCCTCCCAAAGTGTTGAGATTACAGGCGTGAGCCACTGCATCTGACCGATTTACATTTTAACATTCAATCACAGACACTGCTTTATTGTATAGCTATAATGTTTCATATAGGAATGGGTTTAAGATCCTTTAGCTCAGGGTTCAAATCACTGAAAGATCTTAGGAAAGTGCTAAGCAAAAAACATGCAGCAAATTCAAATTCCAATTACTCATTCTCTTCAGCCCTTCTCTCTCAAATAGTTCCAGCAGAAAACCTGAAATGTATTGAAAGCAGAACAAGTCTAGCTTTTAAGGCACACAAACTTTTCCATGATTCTGAAACTCATTTTACCTCCAACTCATATCATAGCACTATACTGGCTTCTATTTCCTCCTGATTCTATTTTCAGGTTTATTTGATCCCATTCTAATAGCTAGATGGAAGCAGAATGCAAACGGATAATATTTTCCGCATACTTCTCCTTAACCTAATGTTGAAGTTTCCGTTAACATTTTGGACTTTTCAAAAATGTCTCAGTCCAAATCCCGTTGGTTTCCAAGGAATAATTTCACTCCACTGCCTAACCACCATCTGTTTTGCATTTTTTAAACCATGACTTTTATCTGTAAGTACAGTTCATCCACAAAATAATGACTATGACCACTCTCGTAAGTGCATACGTTAGTTTCTGAACCTTTCCTTCCATGAACTAGTTCTTACATTTCCAGAGTTCTCAGGCTCCAAGGGACCAGTTAAGATTTATATTGCAAATGTTACTTCATCAGAGAAGAATGGCATCTTGACCAAGGAAGGGGGCTTAACTTAGCATTCTTGTGTTCACATCCCCTCTCAGTTACCAGCCAACTATATTAGAATCATGGAATGTTAAAGCTGAAAGAAAAGTTCTGAAATAATTTAGTCCAACCCCTTTAATTTACAGCAACTCAAAAATATACTAGTGTAGTTTATTTCTATATTGCTAATTTGGAAGTACCAAGCTCCATTTGTGAGAAGGTTCAAATAAAGTTAAATTAATTAACTTTTGTAAAGAACTCTATTTGGTTTGTCCTTGATATCAGATAAAAGAAGGTTAAAAAAATAAATCCAAAGTGTTAATATCAATTACATTCATAGAACTTGAACAATAATGAGGGAGACGGAATGAGTAGAGAAATAGCTCTCTAGTGCAGCTTAAATTTCTTGATCACATACTTGCAGACCAAATGGAATAAAAGAGGCATCACTATAGTTTCTTAAAACCTTGAAAACCTCAGAATATTCTGCTTTACATAGTGTCAATTATACCCTAAAGAGTTATCAAAATTGGCATTTTGTGGAGATTGTCTTAGCGTAAATCATAGAACGTGGCAAAAATCTCACTATTTGAACAGACATTTCTCCAGAGAGGATATACAAATGGACAGTAAGCACATAAAAAGATAATCAGCCTGTAATCCCAGCACTTTGGGAGGCCAAGGCAGGTAAATTGCCTGAGGTCAGGAGTTTGAGACCAGCCTAGCCAACATGGTGAAACCCCATCTCTACTAAAAATACAAGAATTAGCCGGGCATGGTAGCAGGCCCCTGTAATCCCAGCTACTCAGAAGGCTGAGGCAGGAGGATCACTTGAAGCCAGGAAACGGAGGTTGCAGTGAGCCGAGATCATGCCACTGCACTCCAGCCTGGACAACAGAGCAAGACTCCATCTCTAAATAAATAAATAAATAAATAATCAACATCATTAGTCCTAAAGGAAATGTAACTTAAAATGACAATTTAATTTACATCCACTAAAATGCCCATAAAGACAAAAGAACAAGCAAAAAATAACAAAGGTTGGTAAGAATATGGTCTAATTAGAACCTTCCTACATTACTGGTGGGAATATAAAATGGTGTGGCTGCTATGGAAGACAGCTTGGCAGTTCTTCAATGGTTAAACAAGGCTCAGCAATTTCACTCCTGGGTACATAACCAAGAGAATTGGAAACATAGGTTTATACAAAAACTTGTAGACAAATGTTCATAGCAGCATTATTTATAATAGTCAAAAAGTTAGAACAATGCAAACGTCCATCAACTGATGAATAGATAAATAAAATGTGGTACATCCATACAATGAGATATTATTCAGCCACAAAAAAGAAACAAAGTACTGATAGATACTAGAACATGAATAAACCATGAAATCATTATGGTAAATGAGGGAAATCAAACGCAAAAGGCTACATATTATAAGATTTCCATTTATATGAAATCTCTAGAATAGGCAAATCCATAGAGACAGAATGTAGATTAGTGGCTGCAAAGGACTCTAGAGGCACGGGAAAGGGAGTGACTGTTAACAGATACGGGGTTCCTTTTTGGCATGATGAAAATGTTCTGGAATTAGATAGTGGTGATGGTTCCACAAACTCATGAATATACTAAAACCCACTGCACTGTACACTGTAAAATAGTGAAATGTATGATATGCAAATTCTGTATCAATAAAAAAGAAGCAATTATTTATTCTCGCTATTAATTCAGCCACTTTCCAAATGAAGCAGTGACCCCACATTCCTCTCATCCTTGCTTCTAAACAGTCACTGGGTGTCCTGTATTCCTCAGATGGGTTTTTTCATAGAGTTATACTTCCACAGCCATTACCCAAGTCCAGATTTTCATCACCCTGTATGAGATTTACAGCCATTGCTTTCTAACTGGACTCCATTTCCATCCTAAGCCATCCCACACAACCCCCAAAATATTTGTAAAATACGTATAACCTCTCCTTCTGCACATATATGTATTCTCCGTCAGCCTAAAAGCCCGTAAGGGCTCCCTATTAACACATCATCAGATTTAAACCTTGTCTTCTATACAGAGGCCTCCATCTAGCATTGGATCCTCTCTTGCTTCACAGCCTTTTTGTTCTTTCCCATGTAGATACACGCCCTCTAAACAACGATGCCAGGCTCCTTCATATCTCTCACATACAGCATGTCCAGTCCTGCCCTTCTACTTTGACTTTTACACACACATTTTTTCTGGAATGCTCCTCTATTGCCTTTCATTAGTCTGTGACTCCACTGTTTTTTAAGACTTTACCCAAAGCTCCCTTCCTTCAGGATGCCTTCAGGATACGCACTTAACAACCCCTTACCACAAGAAAAGTCACAAATACTAGTTATTAAAGATCTGTACCATACTAGGTGCTGTGCTAGGAGATTTAAGCATGCTGTTATTGCACAGAGACCTGG
Organism: Papio anubis; assembly: GCF_008728515.1. Taxonomy (NCBI): domain Eukaryota; kingdom Metazoa; phylum Chordata; class Mammalia; order Primates; family Cercopithecidae; genus Papio; species Papio anubis. The sequence goes on along the minus strand of NC_044985.1, from coordinate 88,047,051 downwards.
TGAGGTAGGTAGTGTTGTTTCTATTCACATGCAAGGAAACAAAAGCTTGGAGAAGTTAAGTCATATACACAAGGTCGTGCAGCAAGAACTGCCAAAGTTGAAATTTGAGATCATAGCTATTAGACCCTCAGTCTCGTACTCTCACTTCCTGAACTATTGCATGATACATGTAAAAGAGTTTTCTTTGAGAATGTTAGTTCTTCAATCTACAGAATATTTTTTAAGGGCAAAATATTGTGCCCACTGACACCAGTAAACTGTCTTGGTGACAAATAACAAAAACTATCTCTGGCTAGCAAGGAGAAAGCAGTTAACTGGATCAATACTAGAATTATTCTGAGCTGCAGGACCAGGCTCAGAAAACCAGATGGGCCTAGGGAGTACTAGGCAGAGGAGAACACAGCCAAGGCCCTGCTCCAGGGATAATCTGCTGAGAAAGCTACTTATGACAGGACATGACTACCCTGCTCATTTGATTTTTTTTTTTTTTTTTTCCTAGACAGAGTCTCACTCTGTCACCCAGGCTGAAGTACAGTGGTGCAATCTCGGTTCACTGCAACCTCCACCTCCCAGGCTCAAGCAATTCTCCTGCCTCAGCTTCCCAAGTAGCTGGGATTACAGGTACGCTCCACCATGTCCAGATGATTTTTGTAATTTTAGTAGAGACGGGGTTTCATCATGTTGGCAAAGCTGGCCTCAAACTCCTGACCTCAAGTGATCCACCCGCCTCAGCCTCCCAAAATGCTAGGATTACAGGAATGAGCAACTGCACCTGGCTCTGCTCATTTGATTCTACTCTTGCCAAGTGAGTGATCTCTCTTACCTCTTTGAGTCACTACTCCTGAATTGTTCAGTTGGCCAAGCCAGGGCAGGGTCCAGAGAGAAGAGCTGTCTTGCCTCTTTAACCTCTGAAGTGGGAGATGGAGTGCCCTGCACACCCCAGGACTCACTCTAGGGGAGTTGGGATCGTTTGGATTTATTTTTTGAAAACATTCACTTTTCTTTTCATCCCAATGTGGGCTTGGCCATGCAATCTGCTTTGGCCAATGGCCTGTTAACAGGAGTGACACAAGCAAAGGCTTAAAGTCAGCCTGCACGGTGGGCCTGGCTCTGTCTCTCTCCCTATCATTGCCATGAGAAGGATGGGTCATGAGAAGCGGCAGCTCCTTCAGTCTGGACCCCAGAATGAACCCCTGTGGATCAGAGCCACCCCAGCTGACTCAGTCCCACAGTCGAGACAGAGCTGCCCCAGCAGAACCACAGAATGGTGAGGGTGATGATAAATGTAAATGGCTGTATGTCACTGCATAGTTTGATACAATGGCCTTCCCCCATAAAGGACAGTGATAAGAAGATCTTCCGAAATGCCAGCTCTCCTACTTTATCACATTTTCTATTTCCCAATCCCTTGCATGGAGCCTAATACAATACACAACATAGCGTATTCACTAAATACATATTTGTTAGCTATCCAATAATAATACCAAGTTTCCTTTTGTGATTTATAGAGAGAAGGATTTCAAAAAACACAAAGTCAGTTTTGACATTCTCTTGAGTCAACAGGGCCAGGAGCTTCCCACGTTTACGAGTGTGAAATAAAAAATAATTAGTAAGCTCAAATAAGCAACTTCTTAAAGTGGTAGGCAGAATTCCATAGGCTTGGCAATGAGACCCCCAACTAGGGAGGTTTGACATGGGGGATGTAGTCACGTGACTTTCGCTAGCGTGAATGAGACATTACCTGTTGTCTCACAACCAGCCAGCTGCCCTGTTCATCCCAGCCAGGGAATTTCACTGAGATTACCCTGAGACTCAGCTTGAGACTCAAGCTGACACCTAGGCAAGGGGGTGTACAGGAATTCAAAATTCTTAAACATTACTTTTGGCCGGGTGTGGTGGCTCAAGCCTATAATCCCAGCACTTTGGGAGGCCGAGGCGGGTGGATCACGAGGTCAGGAGATCGAGACCATCCTGGCTAACATGGTGAAACCCCGTCTCTACTAAAAATACAAAAAACTAGCCGGGCGTGGTGGTGGGCGCCTGTAGTCCCTGCTACTCAGAGGCTGAGGCAGGAGAATGGCGTGAACCCGGGAGGTGAAGCTTGCAGTGAGCCAAGATCGCACCACTGCACTCCAGCCTGGGCGACACAGCGAGACTCCGTCTCAAAAAAAAAAAAAAATTACTTTTTAAAAATCCTCTTGCCCTTGTTCCACTTCCACACCAGTCAATCGACAAGTATTTATTGATCATCATTTAGGTGCTCAACACTAGGCTTACCCCTAACTGTACTGGGTCTGCATCAAGAGTAGAAACAAAAGTCCATCTATCCTATGTCTGAATATTGCAAAGTTATAAATCAAGCCAGCAAAGTACAAGATAACATATGTTCTATCCTCCTACCTCCTACCTTGGCAAACATACTTTATTGAAAACAAATAGAACAATGACAATAAAATGGAAAGATACAACAAAGCTGTGGTTCTTTTATGATGAAAGTTTAAATGACATAATTTAAATAATTTGCTCATACCTGTGTGTTCTTCTGAAGGGCTTCTGATGAAGCAGTTGCTTCATCCTGGAACCAGGAGGATTTTTTTCATCTGGGGTGGTGGGCTCAGTATTGCTAAATCTTCTGATTTTTCAACAGATGCTAGAAATAAAAAAGATGTATTAAACTATTTAGTTTTTTTAAATGTTGATGAGATTTTTGGAACACGTTGTGTAGGTCAACATTTTGCAGGTGAAATATCTCTATGGGTTTTATTGAGCTAAAAAGCTACCTGTTTTCAACCTCTGCTATCAGGCTAGACTAGCCTCCATTACCTCCATTTCTTTTAAGGGTGTAGATAAGATGAAGGAGAATAAAACTGGAAATACTTCTTGTCTGGAAAGTTTTTATGAGCTGTTCTATAACCAGAAACACCTGTATCTAGAGTAGCTCTAAAATATAATGCGAGTCTTATATATAACTGTAGATCTTCTAGCAGCTACATTAAAATGTAAACAGAAACCAATAAAACTAACTTTAGTAATATATTTTATGTAGCACACTATAGCCAGATTATTATTTCAACATATAATTAATATAAACATTTTAAATGAGATATTTTGCACTGTTTCTAATATATATACTGTTTTTGCAATCCAGTGTGTTTTATACTTACAGTACGTCTCAGTGTGGACATTCCTGGTGCTCAGTGGCCATATGTGACTGGTGGCTTCCATAATAATAGCCAGTGTAGATCTGGAGTCTGTCCCTGGTGCTGCTTGGGGAAGGCACTAGACTAACTACTCAACTGTTAGACATGATCTAGTGCAGTATCTCTCTTTTTCTCTCTCATTTTTTGAGACATGGTCTCACTCTGTCACCCAGGCTGGAGTGCAGTGATATGATCGTGGCTCACTGAAGCCTAGATCTCCTGGGCTCAAGCGATCCTCCTGCCTCAGTCTCCCAAGTAGCTGGGACCACAGGTGTGTGCCACCACTCCTGGTTAGTTTTTAAAATTTTTTTGTAGAGATGGGGTCTCCTTTTGCTGTCCAGGCTGGTCTGGAACTATTGGGCTCAAGCGATGCTCCCACCTCAGCCTCTCAAAGTTTTAGGATTACGGGTGTGAGCCACCACACCTGGTTTGCAGTATCAAAGGATGGTTTGTGAACTTCCCACTTGTGAATCATTTAGGGAGCCTGTTACCAATACAGATTTCTGGGACTTCCCTCTCAAACATTATGATCTAGAATCTCAGGGGTTAAATCTATGGCATCTGCTTTTTACTTGGCAGCCCCTGCTGACTTCAAAGCACGGTAAAATTTGAGAAGCGCTGCCTTAAATCCATGGAATAGACATTTTTTGTTTTATTTTTAATAATGTCTTTGTGGCCTGGATAATTTTATCAACTCAGAATAAACTAGGAGTTGATTGTTGCTATGGTGTTAAAAACACAGCTGCCATCAGCCAGTAATTATTAAAAACTGCTCCACCTGTGTAATATGAGGCAAATCACAGCAACTCTCCCTCCTGGCATAATTTCTCCATCTGAAACTAAAGCGTAGCACTAACCTATGCCACTCTGCTCCTCCTGAGGACAAACCCTTTTTAAACAGAAGTTTAGAGTCTTTCTCTCTTGGCTCTTTGACTCATCACTGTGGTTTCTCAGTTCCAAATCCTGACCATTGTTTCATTTGGATTGAAAATGGACAGGGTGGCATTTTAGTTGTCGTGCCTAGCTTCCTGGTATATTCCTCCAAGTGAGTGGATGCTTTCAGCTTTGCTCAATGTGCCGGAAGGAAGTCAGAGTGACTGTGAGCTCATGTGTGCCACAAACCGCTGAGCCTGAGTTCCCAGATTCACTTCGTTCCTAATTCCCTGTTCACCTTTGTACCAGGGGCTTAAGGCTGAATTTCCAAACCTGCTGATGCAGTTTTTCCTCCAAGGAGCCCTGGGAGCTCCTTTATCCTGTGGTATTCAGAAGCTTTGCGGGCTATGCTTGAGCTGGGGTACTCACACTTTTAAACCGTTATAGAAAGGTATCTTAAGCAAATTTTTAAGATGTCTTATTTGTCACTAATTCACCCAGAGAGATGTTGCAGGTGATTTTAAACATTTTTGACATATTAAGGGAAAAGAATCCCACCTGAGCCGGGGTTGATGCTGGAACAGAGGGCGGAAACAGTGGAGACCGTGAAATGAGTGTTCCGGGATAGGCAGGTGGTGGGGGCAGCTGGGGATATTGGCCTGTTCCCTTTTACTTTCCTTCTCTTTCTCCTCCTCCTTTTCCTTTTGCCACTCCTACTTCCTGTTATTATGTATCTTCATGTCAGTTTCCTTGTAGTTTCCCACCCCCTGCCCCAATAAGGTCACGGGAATTCTAAGCTCCTGAAAGACAATTCCATGATACTAATTACATGTCTGGAAAATGAAGCCCTGAATTGCAGGTGGTACCCGCCAGCAGCTATCACTATTACTATTATTATTGTTATCGTTATATTATCACTTGGTATGGAGCCTTTAGCTTTCCAGGACTGAATAATCTTCCTTTGGTTTTGTTGCCACATGCTGGCTCTGTGAGCCTTCATTTGCTTTTCTATATGGCATTTTTCTTACTCTTTTATGCGTACTTTTTCCTTTATCCAGAGTTAAATGTAGCAAGAAAGAATTCTTAGATATATTAAGAAAGATGCTAAGAAAATAAAATCCCACTTTCAACCCAACCAATGTCAAATGGCAGAAATATTAATGAGAGGTGGGACATTTTCATAGCATTCATACAAATATTTGAGGGCTTTCACATGCCAGGCATCCCTCCAGGCTCCGAGATACGTGAATAAACAGGACTGAAAAAAAATCTCTATCCTTCTACTGCAGGAGGCAAACAATAAACAAATTATTATTAAAACGTGCATCGGTAGTCATGAATATGTTGGGTAATAAAAGCACACACGGGAGGGACGTGGGGCTGGTGGGCGGCTGCAATTTTAATTAAGGTGGTCTGGTAGATCTCACTAAGAAAGTGACCTTTGAACAAAGACTCAAAAGAATAAGACACACAAACTCCCTGGAACGTTCTTCCCACCGACAGGGTGAAAACAGGTGCACCAGCCCTGAGACAAGAGTGAGCCTCGTATGCCTTCCAGAACCTCATCAATTTGGATTCACATTGGCTTACAACAGAGCTGAGAGAAGCAACATTGGGAAGAAAGCATTTTGTTTGAAGTGGCACCTTGGGAGATCTTTTTAAACACAACTTGACTCTATTTTTGCTTAATAAAGCTTAGGAAAAACATGGCCGTAGATGGACTGAGTCTTAATATTGCATTGATAAATTAGGATAAGGTCCCCAAATACAAGCCTTCTAGAGAAAGGAAAGGAAGGAAAGGGAACTTAGTATTCACTCAGCAATAGGTGTCTAAAAGGTTGCAGGAAGTATCCCAAGCCTCAGCCACTTGTGAATATACATCAGATCCCATTAACCTGAGTGCTCTGGGCTCTCTGGTTCCTCGCCCCATCAGCATAGGTAGGATTTCCAGCTTACTTTCAAGGTCTCTTCCTCCTGCCAGGTATTGCAGGGAGGCCCCGGACGGTCTCACCTGTGCACAAAGGCGTCAGCCCTGCCGCAGCTTCCCTCTGCTGCCTCAGGCTGCCAATTGCTGCTGCCTGAATGCCCTTCTGGCTGCTGCTCCCTGAAGCACCCTGGCCTCCGCAGTGCCAGCCATCAGTCACCTCTACTGCTCCTGCCCACTGCTGCTAGGGACCTGCGGGTGGACAGTGAGTGGCTGCAGCATTATCACTCTCTATCCTCAGGAGTCCCTGCCGGCTGCAGTCTAGCATGTAAGCAGACGGAAGACATCACCCTCTTGCCTGCATTAGCCTGATTGGGGGTCCTCGGCAAATGGCTGAGCCCAAATCCCCTGAGTGGGTGAGCCTGCTCCTCTTTCTCACCTGTATCCTTTCCTCCTAAGGATGCGCACCTTGCTCTAGAGTGATTGGATCAGAGTGAATTCAAGAAACAGCCACAATGTTGCTGTTCCTAAAATTAGCAGATCCCTCTGACCCTCAGGTCCATTACAGATTCTGACTTTTTCTTCCCTTAAAATAAATTTTATAGCAGGAACTCCCAGAGCCCCCCACCCCATGCCCAGTCCCTGGCTTACAATTCGATTTCTGTTAACCTCTCATCCTATCCTTCCCTCCCAGTTGATCAGACATGCTCATTACAACCTTTGTTGTGGAAATCACTCCATAGCTCCTTTGCCTTAGAGGCTTTTTTAAAAAATTTAAATTTAAATTTTTTTTTTTTTTTAAGATGGAGTCTCGCTCTGTCGCCCAGGCTGGAGTGCAGTGGTGCCATCTCCACTCACTGCAAGCTCTGCCTCCCGGGTTTACGCCATTCTCCTGCCTCAGCCTCCCGAGTAGCTGGGACTACAGGCACCCACCACCACGCCCAGCTAATTTTTTGTATTTTTAGTAGAGATGGGGTTTCACCGTGTTAACCAGGATGGTCTTGATCTCCTGACCTCGTGATCCGCCCGCCTCGACCTCCCAAAGTGCTGGGATTACAGGCGTGAGCCATTGCGCCTGGCCGCCTTAGAAGCTTTTTAGCAAGTACCATAGTTCGTTCACTTTAAGTGAATCTTTTCTTAAGATAATTTTTCCCCATTTTAGCATCTTTAATATTGGGATGTATTTTATAATCAATGAAATGCAGAGTTTAAATGGTAGGGTTGTTTTGTTTTGTTTCGGTTTTCATTCTTGGTAATACATAAAGCCATGTCATATCTTGTAGCCAATGGTGTCTTAGAACTGATAAGCTATGGCCTCTACCTCAGTGGGTAGGTAAAGTTGAGGGGTTTTCTTCATGATAGTCTTGCTAAATCCCAGCCCCAGGTTTTTCCAAAATCCATGTTGCCCATTCTTTATTTGATTTCATCCTCATGCTGACTTTAAGTAGTAGGTACTATTCATTATTCCCATTCTAAATGTGAGAAAATTGACCCAGAGAAGTGTAGTCATAGACTCAAGGTCACAGAACAGATAAGGAGAAGCGGAGGCAGAAATGAAGCTTGTCCGATTTTCTGTCCTCAAAGTTCAGCACTTTTCCTTCTCCTCCATCCTGAACTTTCCACTCAAAAATGGCACAAAGAACCAAGGACTCATGTCAAAGCTGGGCAGAGTGCTATGATCATGCAGCCTGTGGGATACCCTTAAAGTTAGGCATTAGTTAGCTTCTTGGCAGTCTTAACAGTCAAAACCCCCAAGATGTGTTTGATGCTATCCCACTTGTCTATTTTTACTTTTGTTGCCTGTGCTTTTGGGGTCATAACCAAAACATCATTGCCCAGACTAATATCAAGAAGCATTTGCCCTACCTTTTCTTCTGGTTGTTTATTGTTTCAGGTCTTACATCTAAGTCTTCAATCAATTTGATTTTTCTATATGGTGTGAGATAAAGTTCCAATTTTATTCTTCTTCATGGATATCTGATTTTCCCAACAACATTTATTGAAGAAACTATCATCTCCCTATTGTGTCTTATTGGTGTTCTTTTTGAAGAAAAATTGGCCATAAATGCCGAGATTTATTTCTCAGTTCTCTATTTTCTTCTATTTGTCTATGAGTCTATTTTTATGCTGGTACCATGCCATTTTGCTTACTATAACTTTGTGGTATATTTTGAAATCAGGTATTGTGATGCTTCCCAGCTTTGTTCTTTTCGTTCAAGATTGCTTTGGCTCTTTGGAGGTCTCTTTTAGTTCCATATGAATTTTAGACTTTTTTTCTGTTTCTGTGAAAAATGCCATTGGAATTTTGATAGGGACAGCATTGAATCTGTAGATTGTTACAGATTGGGTAATGTGAACATTTTAACAATATTAGTTCTTTCAATTGATGAACACAGGATATCGTTCCACTTATTTGTGTCTTCATTTCCTTCATTAATGTCTTATACTGGTCAGTGTACAGATGTTTCACCTCCTTGGTTAAGTTTATTTCTGAATATTTTTTATACTATTGCAAATGAGATTTTTTAGATTTCTCTTTCAGATCATTCATTGGTAATATATGAAATGCTACTAACTTTTATATATTAATTTTGTATCCTGCACTTAAAAAGCTTCTGCCCAGCAGGAGAAACAATCAACAGAGTAAAGAGGTAGGCTATGGAATGGGAAAGAGTATTTGAAAACCACGTATCTGATAAGGAGTTAATATCCACAATAGATAAGGAACTTAAATAACTGAAACAACCCTATTTTAAAATGTGTAAAGGACCTGAATAGACATTTTTCAAAAGAAGACATACAAATGGTTAACACATATATGAAAAAATGCTCAATATCACTCATCATCAGAGAAATGCAAATTGATATGCAGCGAGATATCATCTCAGTACCAGGTAGAACGGCTATTATCAAAAAGACAAAAGATGAGTGTTGGCACAGGAGTGGAGAAATGGGAAGCTGTGTACATTGTTGGCAGGATTGTAAATTCTTACGGCCATTGTGAAAAACAATATGGAAGGGCTCCTCAAAATTTTGAAAACAGAACTACCATATGATCTAGCAATCCCATTTCTGGGTATCAGTCTAAAGGAAATGAAATCAGTGTATCAAAGAGATGTCTGTAATCCCATGTTTACCTCAGTACTACTCACAATAGCCAAGGTATGGACTCAACCTAAGTGTCTATAAACAGATGAATGGCTACAGAAAATACGATACACACATGTGCACACACACACAGTGGAACACTATTCAGTCTTATAAAAGAAGGAGATTCTGACATTTACAACAACATAGATAAACCTGCAGGGTACTGTGCTAGGTGAAATAAGCCAGGCACAGAAAGGAAAATATTGCAGGATCTCACTTATATGTGGCATCTAAAAAAGTCAAACTCATAGAAGCAGGGAGGTGGTTGCCAGGGGTTGGGAGGTAGGGAGGAAATGAGGAGTCATTGGTCAAAGGGTACAAAGTTTCAGTTAGGATAAAGAAGTTCTGGAGATCTGTCATACAGCACGATGTCTATAGTTAATAATAATGTATACATGGCTGGGCACAGTGGCTCAAGCCTGTAATCCTAGCACTTTGGGAGGTCAGGACAGGTGGATAACGTGAGGTCAGGAGTTTGAGATCAGCCTGGCCAAAATGGTGAAACCTCGTTCTTTAGTAAAAATACAAAAATTAGCCAGGTGTGACGGTGGGTGCCTATAATCTCAGCTACTAGGGAGGTTGAGGCAGGAGAATCGCTTGAACCTGGGAGGCGGAGGTAGCAGTGAGCTGAGATTTTACCGCTGCACTCCAGCCTGGGTGACAGAGCAAGACTGTGTCTCAAAAATAAATAAATAAATTAGTTAATTAATTTAATTAAATTTCAGTTTTAAAATAATGTATACTTGAAAATTTCTAATAGATCTTAAATGTTCTCGCCACACACAAAAAATGGTAAGAATGCCAGGTGATGAATATGTTAATTAGCTTGATTGTGGTGATTATTAAACAATGTACACATATACCAAAACATACCCTTTATACTGTAAATATATATGTTTTTATTGTCAAGTATACCACAATAAAGCTGGAAAAACATTTAATTCAAAAATAAGATAAACATAAACCCCAAGGTGCTTCCTTTTTTGTGTTTTTAGTCCCGAAATGCAATGAAATTCTGAGTTCTTAAAACCACTCTTTAGGGACTATGATAATTTCCTTATCGGTTCCATATGTTTTACTAGTGTGGTCTCAGAGGTTAGGAATCAACATTCTTCTGCCCCCAATTTCCCTTGCTTCCTAAAGTGCAGAGTCAACCAGAGATGAGTACAAGCATCCTGGCATATAGGTTCCACCGGGTCTTTAGAGACCACCTCCTCACTGACTTTATTCGGGGGCTTTATCTTCCTGCTTGAATGCTTTTGTAGAGGCCCAGTGCCCTGAGAGTTCTGGGAGGCATCAGACATTTATAAAAAATATTGTTTTTTATGGGTGCCACTTGATTACTCACTTGCCAACCCTAATCAACAGATGGAAAGAATTTTGAGAACCTCAGTGAATGATTTTTTCTTTCCTTTTATATCAACCTATCATTCTGCTTGATGTTGAAAGTGTGGAAGGGTGAGACACTCACCTTGTTTACAATCAAAGTGGGTATCAGAATGATATAACAGAAAGAGGTACCAGAGTTTCAATACTGCCTCTTATTTGTAATGTAACCTTGTGTAAGTGATTTAGCCTCTCTGACTCAGTGTCCTCATCTGTAAAATGAAATCAATTGCATCTAAGGCATAGGGTTGTTTAAAAGATTAAAGGAAATCACAGGCAATACCCTTAGCCAAGAGCCTTAGACAAAGTAGACACTCAAAAAAATGTTATTTCCTTTTCCTTAGGGAGAAAAAAAATACACATATGAAGCAATTAGTGAACGAGACAGTAGATACGCAATGCTAAATTGCTGGTAGAGTCAGTAAGTGCTCAAGGAGCCAGAGGAAGGAGACTTCAAAGTAGGCTGGAATCTACAGGGAAGGGCTGAGGAGAAGGAAAAAAAGGGTCAGCGCTGCGGGGGAGGGGCGGGGGGCGCCAAGCTCACTCCTTTTACCTCTGAGTTTGAAACTGGCACCATAAGCCCTTTGGGGACAAAAGTGTTTTGCCCCATTTATTGCAAATGTAACAGCAGTAGGCTCCATTTGGACTTCCCGAGGTTTAAAAGTAGTAAGGGATACTAACCAACCATAATAGACATAAAGTTTTGTTTCTTTTTTTGTTTGTTTTTTTAACTAGCAAGGCCATAATGAAATTGACGCAGAAAGTGAAAATTTGCGTCCAGCTCTGCTTGCGGGAACCCTGTTTTAAAATTTCCTCTTCTCAGATCTGTGTCCCTAGGAGGGTGCAGCGCCTGATGAAATACAAAATTCTCCGTTGCTGATTTCAGCAGAAGTGATTAGAAGGGGGTGGGTGAGGCAGAAATCATCTTTTAGTTTAAATTGTTGTAAATCAGACCCGAAAACTAGGCTATACATTATGCTTTTGTTACCCTGAGAGTTAAATTATAAGGAAATGAACTGTGCATAATAATTCCCCACGTCACAAACTTCCCTGCTTCTCAGCTTAATGTGCTCTCCTGTGAAGCAGGTTTAGCGCTTGGAGCCATAGCTGGGCGAAAGGCGCCCTCTAGTGGCTACCTTCTGCAAGGCCGCCGGAGGGGCGGGAGAGACGGTGTCCCCACCTGGACAAAGAGAAGTCTCATTCTCACCTGGTTTTGGAGACACTGGGCCAAGAAGGTCAAAGAAAGCGGCTTCCAAGAGAACTGTGTGTCTCCAGTTGACTTTTCCAAGTTGTCCATAAAGAACTGTGAATTCTTGTTTCAATATCAGTTATCTGATATCTGTGTCAGTACCTCCTCCGGCCAAGCAGGGAAATAGCAACCAGGAATTCCCATTTAAATTTAGTGCATTTCACCCAAAATTTGGTAAAAGCTGAATAGCACACACCTGCCAACCCACTCCCACCCTGACCTGCCCTCAGTTCTTGCTGAGCTCCATTTTCTGAGAGAGAATGCGCTGGTATTCGAGAAGGCCGCCTAACCGAATTCCTTGGAGAACAGAAAGGTTCAGATGGTTCTGCGGCCCTGCGGAACCTCTCACTAGAATGTATTATTTTTTTCCTTAGACCAAAGCAATTTTAAAAAAAACAAAATCAGAGTTTCAACTACAGAACTCTTAAAGAGGCTTCCCACTGACTGGGCTTAAACAACAACTGAGAAAAACGGTCTGGTTGAAGCAGGGTTTCGCCTCACTTTTCTTCTCAGGTGACTTAAGTCTGACCAGAAAGAGTTCACCCTCTGTCGCCTGCCCGTGCTCATGACTGATGACACCAAGAGTCATCCGTACCCTGAACAGTCCTTGGCACATGCTTCCACACTCTTTTCTAAGTGGATGGTGTGGAAAGCTCACAATACCACACAGCCTGAAATTGCTCTAACTGTAAACCCAGAAAATCTGAGACTGGTCTCAGTTCATTTACAAAGTTTATTTTGCTAAGGTTGAGGATGCGTCCCCTGCACGCCCATGACACAGCCTCAGGAAGTCCTGGCGACATGTGCCCTAGGTGGTCGGGGAACTGCTTGGTTTTATACATTTTAGGGAGACATGAGACATCAGTCAACATACATAAGATATACATCAGTTCTGTCCAGAAAGGCAGGGACAACTGGAAGAAGAGAGGGGGCTTCCAGGTCACAGGTAGGTGACAGACAGATGGTTGCATTCTTTTGAGTTTCTGATAAGCTTTTCCCAAGGAGGCCATCAGAATATGCAGCTATCTCAGTGACCAGAGGGATGACTTTGAATAGAATGGGAGGCAGGTTTGCCCGGAGCAGTTTCCATCTTGAATTTTCCTTTCAGCTTAGTGATTTGGGTGGGGGGGTCCAAGATATTTTCCTTTCATATAACCAAAGCCTTCTTGGTCCCCTCCTGCTTTCCCCTAGGTTGGGACCCAGAACCAGAGGCCACCTCATGATTCTGTCACATTCTAAAACCTCATGTCTTGCTGGAAACACGGGAATGGGAATTCTCAATTTCTGGGTTACACACAGAATTTTAGGCCCTGGGTTCTTGATTGGATTGGCGTGAGTATGTGCTGCACCCAGCATTTGGGGAGGCAGAGGAGGGTTGGGGTGCAAACTCCAGCATGCAGATGCGGGCGCTGTACTTAAGCATTACATATGGACTTAGCCCCTGACAAGCTCACAGCAGAATTTATGGAGCGTCTCATTCAGTGTAGCAGCAATAGGCTCCATTTTAATGAATCCCCTTGGTAGTATAATCATCACTCAGACAGGAACAACTGCCATACGGGGCTGTGCACCCTCTCACTGACCTTTGTACCTTCCCACTGAAACTGAATCCTTTCCATACTTTTTTCCTATTGCACAAAATTTCATTTTTAAAATGAATCAATATGTGCATAGAGAGTACCATGGGGTCGGGGGTAGGGGGAAGAGGGAACGGCAGTTTGAGCCCTGGGTCTAGTGAGGAAGGTGAGTCGGTTTACTGGGAGGCATGGTTCCCCTTCATAAACACCGTGAAACAGAATTTCATGTTACAAATTAATGCGTGTGTGTGTGTGTGCATTTTTTTTAAAAAGCAAGTGCTTTGTTTCTGAGAGTGCATAGACACCACATGCTGCGGTTGCTATGGTAATTACTAGCCTCTGTTGAATAGGGACGCAAGGGGTTACATAGAAGAAAACCAACTGGCAAAAGTGCATGTTACAATGAATAAACCCACTTATTTCTAAAAGGTTGCAAGAGGCACTCAAACCAGAAAATAAAGGAGGTAGAGGTAGGGGCACATCTTTTCAAAGACCTAACAAAACCATTGCCTATAGCAGTTTTCATCATATATCTGGAGTTAAAAGTGTCCAAAGCCCTTGAGACATTTTCTCATGTGTTTCAATAGGCAGAAGACATAATCATATCTAAAAGCAGTACAATATTATGCAATAGTATTAGTAACAATAGTAGCAATAGTAATAGTAATAATAATGGTTATCATTTATTGAGTGAATGCAATATTTCCAGTAATTTTTCTATTTTATCTCATTTAATCCACACAAAACCCCTGAAATATATTCGTCAACTCATGTTTTCATTTAGTTTATACTTTTAAAGCAATTTATATGAGGCAGCTGAGCCGAGCCCTGAAGATGTCAAAAATGTGGAAAACTTTGTTTATCCCTCATGGAGCCCACGGCTAGTGGGACAGACAAGAGGTACATAAGCTCATGACAGTGCAAAGTGCTAAGGAAACTCACAGGAGAAAACCCCGCTCATGGACCTTGGGGGCAGCGGTGGGGAAGGTGGTAGGGAACCACAAGGTAGGTCTTCTGAAGAAAGTGACATATCTGAGCAGGGCGTAAGAATGGTGGACTTCAGCAGAGGACCAGGGAGAAGGGGTGTTCTAGGCAGACAGAAATCTAGGCAAAGCCTCCATTTGGAAACAGAGTCTGACAGGTTCCCTGAAAAGGAGAATTCACTGTGGCTGAAGCTGCAGTGAGTAGGGGTTGGTGAGAGAGCCAGGTAGAAGAGGCAGGGCCAGATGGAGAAGGGCTCTATGGTACGTATGAAGGGGCTTGGACCTGGTCCCAGGGTGATGACAATGGGTCTTTACCAAGTCAGTGAAGAATATGTAGGGGAGGAGAAGTAACATGATTTGGTTGTGTTTTAGGAAGCTCACTTTGACCACAATATGGAGGATAGATGGGGGAGGGCGAAAACGGAAGCGGAGATCGGAGGGAAGGCTGTGTGGTAATTCCAGGGAGAGAAAATGGCGGACTGAATTCAGTAGAGCCAGGAAGGAATGGTAGCGGGAGGGAAGATGTGTGTCTACTGAGAGGGCCTGATCAACAGGACTTGGTGTGGTGGCTGAGGTGGAGGAGGCCAGGAGGTGCTATTACCCCTATTTGACCCCTATTTGACTTTAGGCAGAACTGAGGCGAAGGAAAGCTTAGCAACCTGCCCAAGGTTCCTGTTATAAGTGGCAGGAACAGGATTTGAACCTGTGCCCATCTGGTTTCAGAGCCTCTTCTTTCCATTACATTGTGTCGACTCCCATGGCTGAAGAAGAGGCTCCCTACCAAAATCTGCCATAGGAGTGTTGCTTACAAGTGAAGAAAGGAGCACTGTCTGATTTGGCTAACTAAGAAACACAATGTCCAAAGGCAGATGGGAAATTTTATAGATGAACAAGAAGCTTTGGGGACAGCAAACAGAAACGATTTATAAATTTTGTAGTTACCTTTTTATCTTAGCTTACCAAGATCAGGTAATACGCCATTTGTTTTTTAAAAGATTTGCTTTAAGAAGCATTTAATTTAAGAAACAATATTATATCTTCTACAAAACCAGAGCTAAAGATATTTTCTTCTTTGATGTTCCACAATGACTCTTCTGTAAGAAGCAACATGATTGACCAACTAATTACTCAAGTGCTTTACTTTATTCTAAGAAGAATTTAAGATAAAATACATGATGACATTTCTTTTTGAATTTAATAACAGCTATTAGTTTAACTTTCCACGTACAATGTGTCTTTCAAAGAAACATATAGAGATAGAGAGGAAGAAAAACTGAAAGCAACAACAAAAAAATTACATACAGAGAATTATATAACCCATCGGGTTTTCATTTATCTAAAGCTGTGGAATTTCATACTCATTCTATTTCCGTTCAGAATCACCATTTGATATATCTTTATTTTAAATTATTTATAAGCTCTCTTTCTTTTCAAAACTTCTACTCTCTGTATCTTTAAAAGAAAGCCACTTTCATTTGTTTTTGAAAATAGATAACTATAACAGCAATGGGTCTGTGTTTGCACTGGTTTGTGTCTTTAAGTAGAATGTCTAAAAAACAAGGACTGGCATGTCCAAGATAGAACAACTTGCCTGGGCACTCTCTGCTCTGTTTGGACATAGCTTTACCAGCGTCCACACCACCATCAGAAGGGGTGGCTTTGGAAATAAAGACATATTAGCTTGAAACCCTAAACATGTGGAACCCTGCTATCAAGAGACTGCAATGTACCAGTCTTAGGCACTGTATAAGCATTTAATGATCTAGTTGAAGTGTCACAATAGTGGGTTTAAACAGGATTTCAAATTTGCCAAAAGAAAACAAAGTAGATCTTCTTAGCTCTCCCCTTTCCCTTATTCCTCAACTCCTTCATCACACTCTCACTTTTACCCTTGACCTGTTACTCAAACTCTTGGTGCTCCTAGCTTTGGGGGGAGGTGGGATATGGAGCAGGAATGAGAGCCCAAATGCAGCAGAGAAAAGCTGGGAAAAGGAGGGTGAGAGCCCAGAGGAATCAAATCAGAATTGTCAACAAAGGGCTCCATACTTGGGTCTCATGGATTCCAAGTCACTTTGAGAGGCACGCCAATGCTGATTTTCTGCTCAGCAACTTGACGTTTGTCATCCAAAGAAAAGTCAGCACTTCATACTTTAAGCTGAGAAATTCATAGGTCTTATGGGGCTTCTTTTAATCATCACACAACCCAACTGTGAGGCCAGGAGGTGGTAAATGACACTATTTTCCTTTGATAGAAAAGCAAACTGGGGCTTAGATCAACAGAGAACTGCCCAAGGATGCATAGCAGGCAGTGAGTCATTTGACAAAGCAGCCCAGAGCAATGTCCCTCCAAGTTAGCATTCATCCACCAGGCTACATGGCTTCAGTTTAGTTTAGGAGGCAATGTTTTCCATAGCTTTGATTGTTCCTTTGTATCCTGTTGGGACTGGATAAAAGTTAGCACCCTAATTACATTCAGATAGTGTTGGCTGTATTTTCTGGGAAAGAGGAGTCCCCTCTTCCTAGCTTCTACCTCTCAAGATGAACAATGACTAACCTAAGTCTACCATAGAAGTCTTTCTCCCTTTTCAGTGATTGGTGTACGGGTGAACATGTGACCCAATTCCAGCCAATGAGACACAGGGGAAAGAGCTGTGAGAAATAGATTCTTGCTGTCTTCTTACCCTCTTTCTTCTTGCCTTAGAACAGGATCACCTGAGGACTTGGTGCTTAAGACCGAGGTTCTAAGAGAATTAAAAAGAAGCCAAATGCATCCTACTTGATATAGTTAGAATGATCAATGTGTTGCTATAAAGAAATACCTGAGGCTGGGTAATTTACAAAGAAAAGAGGTTTATTTGGCTCACACTTCTGCAGGCTGTTCAGGAAGCATGGTGCCAGCATCTGCTTCTGGTGAGGGCCTTAGGAAGCTTTTACGGCAGGAGGCAGAGGGGGAGCAGGCATGTCACATAGCAAGACAGGGAGCAAGAGAGAGACAAAGGAGGTCCCAGACTCTTTTTAACAATCAGATATCACATAACACGTTGCCATGGGGAGGTCACCAAGCCTTCTGTGAGGGATCTGCCCCCATGTCTCAAACACCTTCCACCAGGCCCCACCTTCCACGCTGGGGATCACATTTCAACAACAAATTTGGAGGGGACACGCATGCATATCAGTCATGCATATTAAATTTTAACAAATTGTGTGGTGAGAGTTGATATCTTTCAGTGGCTATTTTTGGAGACTTAACATTGGTGGCACATCTCTACTTGCCTTTGTAAGGGAAATAGCACTTCTTCAGGTCACTAGGAATCAAAACCTTCGTTGGGTTTCCACATTGATATTTGAAGTCCAGATGGAAATAAGGATCATGGCATAGCCAGGAGCTGACATCGGGGCATCTTCTTGGCACACGGGCCCCCTGGCATCAGCCCCGTGCATCTTCACAAGCCCTGGCTGATTATGTCAGCTTGTCTCTCACCCAGGCCAAGAGAGCTTCTGGTTCTATAGCCACATCTGCGCCTTCCAATTAGTAGGGCAATGAGTTACTAGCGCACCATCATCAGCCCAACCTGCTTTGCTGTAACGGCTTTCAAATTCTGTTTTGACCTCATTGAATCACCCTTTGTTGAACAATTACAGCCTATATGGGCTATAATTACAATGGCAGTTTGTATCATTGAGCAGTGATACACTGGAAACAAATACAGCTTAGTATGAAACAGACAGTATGCCCAAAGAGACTCATTTTGGATCTCTAAAAAAAATGTTTGATAAATCATTACAGGGAAAGAAGTGCCTATATTATGACTTAATAGAAAGGGTCTCCATTGTGCAAGGCAGAGGAGAACTCCTTTTGAATTGCTGAGAAACAATGTTTTAAAGAGGCAAATCCGAATCTGAGCTCTCAACTCTTATTGGTGGTTGACACAGGCTTGTTAACTACCTAGTGGGAGACTTGTATGTAAATGGAAATACTGTGGCACAAATGTACCTTCTTTTCACAAATTCTTGAATGAAATCTCTGTAAATCAAATCACATTTTAAGTGTCTATTGAGTGATTCCATACTTAAAAGAATTGTTTTAAGAACTGGGTAGTTCATGTGTATGAAAATATGAATTTTTTGTTAGTTGAGGTTGTGGATTTTAGGCATGACATTTCTCATCCCAGGGGAAAGTAGAAGACATCTATGTTGCTGAGATATTGCTCGTTGGTGGCCCGCACTTCATTTGAGGGCACTGGACATTATATTATTTCTCTTCAATAGTAGTATTGGAAGACATTCCCAGAGCACACCATCTTGGCTTATACACAATAAACAATCATTCACAGTAAAAAGTGAGTAGAAGGGGAATGAGAATTTACATGGGAAGGGACATTTCTGAGTGCATAAAACAAGCTGCTGGAAAAAATTATCCAGGGAGGAAGGGCCTTGGGGCCTGGGAACTTGGTGGGATGAGCATGGGGCCACTTCTTGAGCACAGATTCCTCCTGCCATCATCACTGCTGTTCGTGCCCTACTCCAACCCAGAGCGAGAACCTCAGAAGCCTGGTCCCTTGTCCCCTTGAACACCAATGCTTCCAAGGGCAGCTTCTAGAAGCTTCGCTGCAGCTCCCAGCACACTATGAGGACTTTATCAATGTCAAAGAAGAGCAACAAACAAATTTTCCCAAAGCAAACTGTTCTCTCCATTTTCTAAGTAAGTGCAAATGTGATTGTGTGGGAAAGTTGAACAAGTTTTAAAGAACTTTGTAGCTGGACAAAAGGAGCATAAAATTGGTTTCAAGACACAAAGAATTGTTTGGAAAGTGGTTAACCTTTAAAGCAACTCCTAAGAAAGACAAAGATTTTGTATATTCAATGGGACCCTTGGAATAACAATTGCTTATGTTTCCACTGCCCAGGAGTGTAAAGAAGCAAACAAACCAATTTACATTTCCCTTAGCAGTAGCTTGTTTGTTGTTATTTTCTTTAAGAGTATCAGGGTCGGTGGCTGCAAATGGAATTTAAATATGTAGGGTAAAGAGGCAGTCAGACTAAAAGTAAATGAGATTTTGAATAACCTCTGTAATATTTATAATCTTGTACACTCTGAATTCCCATCATTTCTTACTTATCCAAACAAACTCAAATGGATTTTTGGCCCATGACCTTTTTTTTTTCCCTGCTAAATACAACCAGCACACACACACACACACACACACAGAGAGAGAGAGAGAGAGAGAGAGAGAGAGATGGAACCACAATATGAAAATGATCTGACCTGAGACATTTTGCTGGTACAAGAGGATATATTTGGAAACCTGGAAAATCCCTCATGGTCGAAGCCTTGAGTGGCTTTCCAAGCAAATGTTCCAAGTTCAAGCCTCCATCCACAAGTCATTCTGGAGTTCAACATATGGGTCTGGTCAAAAGTGAAAGAGGAAAGGGATTAGTGAGTAATCACACTGAGGGAAAACCAGAGAGGAAGAGCTCTGGGGAGCAAGAGGGAATCTGCATAGGCAGGAACACAATTTTCCTAGTAATCTGCCACCTCCAAAGTAGAGCTGGAAAATGTCAGGGGCCTCTAGAGGACACATAATCAACTCCTGGAATGGAATCAGCACACCTGCCTCCTTGAAGTGCACATGCTCGTCTGGGGACAGAGCATCTCTTGGCCCAGGCCTCTCCTGGCCTCTGCAAGTAGAGTTGCAGGTTGTGTGATGCTGGAGCCTCACCTTTGTCTAGTGCTTTTCAGTTGGCAAAGTGCTGTCACCTGCATTATCTCTTATCACTCTCCAAATAGTCCTGGGAAGGATGTAGGCTACATATCACAATCTCCATAAATAGGTTAAAGTCAAAAAGGTAGAAAAGGGTTAGATGTAAGCTATCTGATGAATAGCCAGGGCAGTTTTAGAAATGGATTACAGCATAGGAATGATAAAGAATGATGTTTCAGTTAACTTGGATTTTCCCTCCAATCTCGTCAAGGAAGCCACCTTTTTAAAGTTCTCAACCACTAGGTTCTGCCTCCTGAACAATGTCCCAAGTTTGTTACCACAATTTCTCTTCTGAATTTTGCCCTAAGTTTATCCTTGTGGTATTGTTGTGACTGCCCTACAATTTTGTGGCTTGTCAGGGATGGCTCTGGTTCTAGGGCTTGGGCTCCGTGTGTACCCCCAATCCCTTTTCAGTATTCCCATAAGCTACAGATCTTCTGACCACCTATTAGTTGACTATTAAAGTAAACTCACCTTCTAAGGACAAGCCTTGATTTTTTTTTTTTCCTGCAGAGTACAGTGTAATCCATATGGAAGGGGAAAAAAGGAACATTTACCCAACTAATTAGCAAAGCACCTGTCTTGACCTTCCAGTCAAGGTTCCCAATTATCATGATGAGCAGCCTTCATTTGTTTTGTCCTGTTCTGCATGATGTTCCCAGCCCCATCTCCAGAAAACCCTGCACCAGTTTTTGATGGTTACTCTCTGTATTTCAAGAAGAGCTCCTGGCTTTCTTTAAATCTAGCAATTACCACACCCCTGCCAACCCCCATGAGGAGGGGATAGTCAGTTTCTAGGTGGGACAGATGAAATGTTAGCCTGAGATGCTACAACTGGCTATATAATTTGCAAGCCCTGTGAAAAATGAAAATGTGAGGACCCATTTACAAAAATGAATAAGGATTTCAAGATGGTAACAGAAAAACATTAAATCCAGAGTCCTTCCCGGGCAAATGCACAGGCTAAATGGCGATGAAGCCAGCCCTGCTTGGCTGCTTGCAACCCAGTGCATGCAAAGAACATAACCCTAACCACAAACACTGAATAACTGGCCTGAATTGATGACTCTTGAAGCCCAGCAGAGCCAGTGAAACAGAGCAGTGCTAAATCAGTCACTGGGCCACAATGTGTGGGCTTAAAAGACATCAGGAGGTCCCAGGAGTCTTCGGACTAGCAGCCTCTGGGAACCTTCCCTAATGTCTAGGACCTCAGCTTTCTCCATGCTTCTCTTGCCACTCCCCAACTTTGCCCACTGGATTCTCTGTGATGTTTGATGCTCAGACCACCTGCAATGCCTGTATGTGCTCAGCGAACCCCCTGCTTGCACTGAGACCTGCCCGACGCAGTCCCTATGCCGCATCATGGGAAGGTAGCCCGGTGACCTGGGCAGGTGGCTCTGGATCTTCCAATCAGCTCCCAGCTAGTTCAGGTGGAATGCTTGCTCTGTGCCTCACCTTCTAATCTTTTGGCCTTGAGTTCTGCAGACAAAAGGTGCTCCATAATGCCCATGGAAAGGAATCAAATGGCCTTTCCCTGCTAGGTTCGGCTGTCTGTTGATGAAGACAGGCAGTGGGATGCTTGGTTGGGCCATGCTTGAATGCTGTGGAGTGTAAAAGTGGTCTGTGGTCTCAAAGGAGCGTCACATTTTAATTACCTGAATTAAACATAGGCAAGGGGCAGTTGAGTGGTGATTTACTTTTGCTTTTAAACTGTAAGTGGAATGTTCAGGTTATTGTTATCTATAGCTGTTTATGTACCATGAGCTTTACAGACCAAAATCAGCGGGTTTCTTTTTACCTCTGGAAATGAAAAGTACATTTTAAACTTGGAGGGAGAATTAAGGAGATTTCTTTTTAATGACAGCTCTTTTTTCTAGAGTCAAATAGTGCTATCAGAAAGCTATTTTCAAAGCCTAATTTCAGCTCCACTTCTCTTTCCATTATAAATAAGACTCCTTCTGTCTTATAAGCTTGAATTTTCAGTCTGTGGGAAGGGGTAATTCTGCTACAAAGTTTTTCCTTGACCTCAAATTCTATTTTTCTACTTGGCAACATCCTCTCAGATAAGTTGCTGGTTCCTTATTAGTCTAAGGCGTCTCCTTGAGGAAGCTCTAGAAGTCCCACCTCTGGGGACTGCAGTGGAAATTGATTTAATTGTCACAAGGCTCTCACACTAAGTACCTGAAAACTTTGGAGAATAAAAGGGGGAGACCCTTTTAAGTAATCATTTGCAGCTCTATGCTACTGAGAAGTGAAAAAATTTTTGTTTTCGCGTGAAAGCCTGTATAAATTACAGTGAACTTTGGGGATGGGACACATCCTGTGGGATTCTTTTCACCGGAGCTTTCTTATCTAGCTTGAAACTTGTTCTAGATTAATGGCCAGAAGGCCAGTATAATACATTACCAAAACAAACTATCAGAGGGTGGGCCATAGAGGCTCCGTCCAGGTGTACGCCCAGCTGGCTTCTTGTTGGGGAAATGTGGAGTGAGGGGCTTCTGTTACTAACTCTTTTCTTCTGTGTTTTACTCCACAAAGAGATCTGGAAAAATAATAGCTAGGTTGTCTCTCTCTCTCTCTCTCTCCCTGTCTTTTCTTTCTTTTTTTTTTTTTTTTTTTTTGAGGCGAGGTTTCACTCTTGTTGCCCAGGCTGGAGTGCAGTGAGCCCGATCTCGGCTTAGCACAGCCTCCCTCCCAGGTTCAAAGTGATTCCCACCTCAGCCTCCCAAGTAGCTGGGATTACACACAGGCATACACCATGCCTGGCCTTTGGTACAGCTTATTTTTGTAGAGACGGGGTTTCACCATGTTGGCCAGGCTGATCTCGAACTCCTGACCTCAAGTGATCTGCCCGTCTCGGCCTCCCAAATTGCCGGGATTACAGGCTTGAGTCACCGTACCCGGCCGTGGTTGGCCATCCTGTCAAGTCTCCCGTTAGACTTAAAATATCCACCAACCTTGCTGAGAGAACATTTTTCAGTCCACTTCAACTTCTCTTCCTCAAATCATTCAGGAAAAAGGGCAAGATTAGGAAAATGGGCAAGATCTGTAGGACGGACCTAATTTAATGCTGGATGATTATAAAGGGCCCAAACCTGTAGTCACAGGCACTCTGCCGACCCCACTCCAGAACAAAGGGACCATTCCGTGGAAATGTGGAGCATGAACAATTTCAGGATTAGGCATGAAAACATTTGCACTGATGCTTCTCAATTGCCAATTACAGCTGCTTGTACAACTGAGTTACCAAAAGCATTGTGGTCTGCCTTGATGAATAAACACTTATGACTAATTGGAAAATGTATTTCCAGAGTACCATGTTGCAGCCCTACATGGCTCCTTTATTACAGTGTTCTGGCATCCTGCCCATCAAGCGGAGACCGCTTTGCTTTGAATAAGGCTCAGATGTGATAGGCACACGCTTTCTTTCCTCCACCCGCTTCAACAACACAGCTGATTATTCAACCATTTTCTCTACCCTTTGCTGCCTTCTGTTCTTTTTTCGTTTCTTACCATTCAAAAATTCTGGCCGTGAGAAGCTCCAAAATTACTAGTTCTCTGAAAATATGCCTTCAATGCTCACTTTGCATCCAGTATATAAAAATGTTTCTCTTTCACACAATTAGGAGTAGTAGGGGAAACATGGAAATGTAATTTCAAGCAGTTTTCTCGTTTGTTTGTATGAAGGTGAAGATTTGGTGAAATTAAAGGCTAAGTATATGCAAGTGTGTACATACATGCACACACAACACATGAGGAGCTATGTTAAAGTTAGTGACTGATTCTAGATACTGTGATTTAAGTGGTTTTCTTCTGTATTTCATAATTTTGTATCTTGACCATGTATCACTTGCATAATCAGAAAAAAAATACATGTAAAATGACATGAAATACTGTTTTCTTTACATAGGGTTATTTTTCTTTGTTTGTTTGTTTGTTTTGAGACAGTCTCACTCTGTCACCCAGGCTGGAGTGCAGTGGCAATGGAGCAATCACGGCTCACTACAACCTCCGCCTCCTGGGTTCAAGTGATTCTCCTGCCTCAGCCTCCCAAGTAGCTGGGATTACAGGTGTGCACCGCCACGCCCAGCTGATTTCTTGTATTTTTAGTAGAGAGGGGATTTCCCCATGTTGGCCAGGCTAGTCTCAGACTCCTTGACCTCAAGGTATCTACCCACCTTGGCCTCCCAAAGCGCTGGGAGTACAGGAATGAGTCACTGCGCCCAGCCATAAGATCGTTTTTCTAGACAGAGAGATCATCATGGAAATTAGAAGTCTTAACATTACTTTTTATTTCTGGTGGGATGAGTGAAGAATAGTAGGGAAGAGAGGCCCATGAGAAAGTAAATCCTCATTTACATTTCTAGAAGCATCTCCCACCTTGCTTTAGAGACTTTGCAAGGGTTGACTATTTCAACCTCATTTTCAGGGGCACAGCCCAAGGTGGAGTGTGGAGGGGTTCCCTCTCATTTCCCTGTCCATGCCTGCTGTCTCCTTCTGTCTGCTGGCAAACTTGCACTCTCTAACAAAAGAGGCAAAAATGACTCCAGGGAAATGGAATTTTCCCTATGGTGGTTACATCTGCATTTCCAGATGTGATAGTGCTGCATGCTTTGCAGAGTCACATTTACTTGCTTAAACACAAACACACTAAAAATGATATGAGAAATAACTGCTTGAAAATACAGGAAGTGAAAAGATTCTGAATACTTAAAACTTGCCTTCTACTGAGGAGGTTAGAGAGAAGGAAAAACCAGTACAGAATAGTAACATATTTAAGTTGTAATGAAGTTTGCCAAAGCACACTTTTCCGTATACAAAGAGAAAAACTAGCATATTATAGATTTGGGCAACAAAGGACTAATCTCACAAAACTCTGAAAGTCTCTACTATTCTCAAACAAGATTCATGAATCAGAATCGTTTGTTTACCTGGGAACTGTGAGGTTTTAACAGGAGGGTAGAGCTGTATGGGTAAAAGTAATGTCAAAGTTTAACTTTATCGAAAAGGAACAAGTAACTATGCTGGACAGAAACTTCTTCTAAAGGGAATTAAAATTTTCTTCTTGTCTGAATCGTTTATATTTTATAAGCTATCACAGAAATCTTTGCCAAATTTCACTATAGCATTACATACCTAGAAACAATACGTGCATTTATTGCTGGAAAATAACTAAAGTCAAATATTTTCCCCCCAGAGAATAATGCTAAATCTCAATCAATGGGCAGTGTTGTCATTTCAAACAGTGTTCTGATTATCTATACCCAATCATTTCCTGAGGTGTAGAAAGTGGCCCCAAGTCCTGCCAGATGTGACATGTATGTCTAAGAAGTGGGTTGAGATCTAGTTCATATCAAAATCCAGTGATGCAGTTCGGTGAACATTTATTGAGCACTAAATATATTGAAAGCATTTTGATGAATACTATAGGGGATAGCAAAATAGGCAGAATACTGTTCCACCCCTCAAAATGCTAGTTATGAAATAATATTCACTGTATCAGAAAATCACCCTAAGCAAGTGCAACTATAGCAAATCTTTATCACAGAAAGAAGACTCAGCAAAATAAAAGATGGACATTTTTGAAATGTCACTGGAATAAGGAATAGAGAGGCTGAACTGTACAACTCTGCACATGCTCTATCCCAGGGGGCAAGGTTGGTGGTGGGGACTCACACCCTACTTTCACCAATGCCTGGCAATAACCCTGAGATACGGGGCTTATTGCCATGATGCCCATTCTACAGATGAGGAAACTGGGGCTCAGGACTGTAATGAGGACTTTGGAAAAAGAAACTAAGTTACTTTTTTTTTTTTTTTTTTGAGGTGGAGTCTCTCTCTATTGCCCAGGCTGGAGTGCAGTGGCGCCATCTTGGTTCCCTGCAACCTCCGCCTCCCGAGTTCAATCGCTAAGTTACACATTTTTGTGATTCTCCCAGTCCTTTCTGCCCAACCTGAGGAGAAAGGGATTCTTCCTTCCTCAGGCATCCAGGGTCTTCTGTGTCACAAAATGTAAGGAATGGAAATTGAGAAGCCACGTTACTCTACAAAATAAAGAGCTGAGTCCAAGAGAATAAAAGAGAGGAGAAGAGAGAATCTGTGTGGGCTGAGATGAAGGAAGAGTTCTGAGGAATGTGCGGTGGGAAAAGATACCTGGTGATGGAAATATTGAGAGAGAGAGAGAGAAAAGATGGGTGGTTCATAAGGTGTGACTTATTAAGAGAGCATTCTCCCATCTACCCATTTAAGAGTGCATAGTAAAGATTTAAATGTGTTTCTGTGACTTAAATGCCAGAATGACATTTCTGGGATTGTCGCACTGTGCTGAGCTGGGGACACGAGGCAGTGGGGATTTACAAAAATTCCTGTCATTTGATGGTAAGTGACAGAATGAGGCTTTGAACCCTTTACAATAAGAGAGGGCTTCATGGAGGCCACCCAGGGGAAGATGCTTGATTTTCAGATGGGAGAGGCAGTGTCCATCTGAATCCCTCTCTTTGGGATGGCACAGCCCCTGTTCTCCAGAGTGGGGCCAATGGAAGGAATATGGCATCTACTTTTCCAATGCAAAAGATGGGTTTAAAACTGTGGCAAGGCAAATCCAGGAGACAGGCAGAATATTTCAATCATGCAAAATGACAGAGATGTCCCTATTGCATCAGGATGTGCAAAGCGACGCCACTCTTCCACCATAATGGGCCTCACATTTTCAAGGATTCATTTGGCAATATTGGGTTGGAAATCCATTTAGTTTTGAGTCAGTACAACCACACAGATACAATTACAAATATCAGTTTTCATTATTGTATTTGCAGATTTCAGTGGCATATTTACATCCTGTCTGCACGGAAACCTGATAAACAGTTTCCGCAAATTGGATTGGAACGCTGAGGAACAGAAGAGCCTTCCGTGGCTTTCCACAGTCGGCGTTGGCATCTGGGCCCAGCAGCTCTCATTGGCCCTGTGTTCCTGCTGCCTTCCTTCAGCTGTTCTTGTTGACAGCAAAGAAGGCTGACAGCCTAGCTGAATTCTCTAAACTCTGATTTTCTATCAGACCAAAAGATGACAAATGAGGTTTTCACTCCTGTTGATGAGCACATCACGAAAATGACATAATGGTGTAATTTTTCGCCCCGAGACAAGGAAAAAAAAATGTATTAGAAATCACTGTGTTTCATGTTTTTGTTCCCTTTCCACCTTCATCTGACCACAGTTGTCACTCAGCACTCTAAAGAGGAGCAGAAATGGATGCCGTTGTCGAGGGCTGCTTTGGTGTATGTCTATGACAAGGTCATACTCGTCACAGTGCCTAGGACATGCTTTTCTTATCGAGAGGGGTTATCCCTAGAACATTTTAAAGGCTGTCAACTGACATCTCTGGAATTGGATGTGACACCCCAAATGCCATTTCTTGGGGAGAAGGCTTGACAGATGCCCATCTAGAGAAATAACTGCTTCTATTTATGCACTATCTAAAACAATGCCGGAGCAGCATACATACCTTCTCTTCAATCTTTGCAATATTGCTCTTGACCCATTTTTTGACAGTGAGCCCAAGTTGACCTGTTAAGTTATTTAGGTTGAAGTTATTGGCAAGGTGGGCATCAGACCGTTTGCGTTTGGCTTTGGGTTTTTTATTAGATCATCCAGTATAACCCGCTGAAACACTGCGCAGGCTGGGCCACATTTCAGCTTCAGCTTAAAGAAATCACTGAGCATGAAGGTCCTGGTGTTCACCTCCCAGGGTGGGGCAGGATTCACAGAAAGCCATGGGAAAGAACTGTGCCCAGTGCTGATCTGATGGAAGGCTGGTGACATGTCTGCAGTGTCTCCCAACTTCAATCCAAAAGTTTGTTATCGGGGTGCTTGGTAGAATTTTCTCTTCAACAAGATTCTAAAATCAGCAGGTGAGGCCAAAAGTGTTCATAATCAAACTTCTCATTCAAACATGAACAGACTTCCCCCTGCATTGGTATAAGTCACCATTTATTTGCTTCAGTGAAAGCTGATTCAGTGGGCTTGTATTTTGCAGACTGCAGTTTTACACTCTGAGAGGCTAGGAGTATACTATCTCACACACACTCTGAGGTTTGCAGATCTCGTGGCATCATTGAAATCGTTCTCACTCTTCCTATGCTTTCCATGGGCATTTGCATTCTCAAATATTAAATGCATGAATGAAATGACCTGATTGGTACCTAAATGGAAAACCTTGGAAAGCTTCGAAGAGTGATTTAGAGAAAAATCTAAGGTTTGGGGTTCATTGAAAGAGTAATTTCCTTCATACTCAATACTCTCCTGCTTAAAGTCTGACTGGCAATATTATTTATTCTGTTCTGATCAACCAGGCTACCATCTCTTTTTGTTTATCAGTGACCAACCTCGATTCTGTAGTCCAACCCATTTGGCCACTTTTACGAGAACCTAAGACTTACGATTTCCCCATGGTAAACTGAATGTATTAATCACCCTGTTTTTCATGGCTCCTATATCTGCACCCCTTGGAAGTGCCCTCCCACACTGACTTTGGGCTAGGCCATACAACTTGTTTTGGCCATTAGAACAATAGCAAACTTGATGCAGCACAGACTTGTAAAAGGTCTTGTTATCAGGGGTGCTTGGTAGAATTTTCTCTTCAACAAGGTTTGCCCCCTCTTCTTACACTGTGCCATCACTGTGAGAATATGACCAGGCTAGCCTACTGGAGGAATATGAGAGATGCATGAAGGAGGGCCGAGTTGCCTAGCCAATAACCAGCACATCTGGAGCTAAGTTCAAATGGGTGAGACCCCAGTTGGCTGCCATCCAAGTCCTGAGCACCACCCTGCCTTCCCAGCCCCCAGGTCTAAATCACCCACATGCAGACACACAAGCAACGAATAACTATTGTTGTATGCCACCAAGTTTTGTGGTTGTTACTGGCATTTTTGAGGCAATGGATCCCTGATGCTTCCCCTCATATCGGTGCTTGTTTTGGCACACATAGCATCAAGAAATGTTTTGTGGGCTGGGCCCGGTGGCTCATGCCTGTAATCCCAGCACTTTGGGAGGCCAAGGCAGGCAGATTACCTGAGGTCAGGAATTCGAGACCAGCCTGGTCAACATGGTGAAACCCCATCTCTAGTAAAAATACAAAAATTAGCCAGGCATGGTGGCACATGCCAGTAATCCCAGCTACTCAGGAGGCTAAGGCAGGAGGATCACTTAAACCTAGGAGGTGGAGGTTGCAGTGAGCCAAGATCACGCCACTGTCCTCCAGCTTGGGAGACAGAGGGAGACCTCATCTCAAAAAAAAAAAAAAAAAAAAAAAAAGGTTTTGTGGAAAAGAATGACATAGAGTAGTATAAATGCATAGCTTAAAAGGAGCTTTTAGAGGCTCTCTGCTTAATAGTAGTTTTCAAATCTTTTTAAAGCAGACGGAATTTACAAAAGGAAATTGCATCTGGACCTACAAAATACAAAATGAATTACACGTGGTTAGAGAAGTGTCAACAATGGAGCCTGTTTCGACTTACCACCTATTAGCCACAAAAAGGCACCTTCTCAGGGCTCTGGGCCTCTGTGAGCATAGTTTGAAACCACTTCATATTTTACAGACAAGGAAACCAAGACCATAAAGGACTTAAGCACCTTGGACAAGGCCATGTGGCAAATCAGTGGCAGGGCCAGAGAAACTGGGCTTCCTTACAGGATATTACAGTTATCAGAGGCTCAAGATAACTCCCAGTGTGAACATTTCTTCATCATCTACCTGCAGCAAATATCTAATATTACCTCCCAAAGACTACACACCTAGGACCTGTCCTTTATACCTTTCAGACTTCACTGGTTGGCCACTATTTTAGTTCGTTCTCACACAGCTAATGAAGATGTACCTGAGACTGGGTAATTTTAAAGAAAAAGAAGTTTACTTGACTCACAGTTCCACATGGGCGGGGAGG
This sequence comes from Papio anubis, assembly GCF_008728515.1. Classification (NCBI taxonomy): domain Eukaryota; kingdom Metazoa; phylum Chordata; class Mammalia; order Primates; family Cercopithecidae; genus Papio; species Papio anubis. The sequence goes on along the minus strand of NC_044985.1, from coordinate 88,017,006 downwards.
CCTCATAATCATGGCAGAAGGCAAGGAGGAGCAAAGGCACATTTTACATGGCAGCAGGCAGGGGAGTATGTGCAGGGGAACTGCCCTTTATAGCCATCAGATCTCGTGAGACTTACTCACTATCATGAGAACAGCACGGGAAAGACCCACTCCTATGATTCAATTACCTCCCACCAGGTCTTCCCATGACATGTAGGGATTACGGGAGCTACAATTCAAGGTGAGATTTGGGTGGGGACACAGCCAAACCGTATCAGCCACATGACACCTACTCTGGACACTATTTGGTAACAGAAAATAAACAAACAAAAAAACCACCTTACTATTGTGGGAAATGATCTTAAGGTATGCAAGCCATACACAGCTGCACTATGGCCGATATTACAGTTCTATTGTTCCCTGTAATCTTCTTTTCCTTCAGTTAGCTTTTCTTTGCCTGTGGCCATAGCTCTCCAGTCAGCTCATTTTTTTGCTGGTCTGTATACTTTCTCCTTGAATCCTTGAACAAGTTCTCTTGCATTTTTGTCTAATTTCTTCAAAACTATCTTACTTCTCATTAAGCTACCTTTTTGGTCTTCTTGCTTCCAGTATTATTTCAATTCAATTTCACCCATCCTCTTCCTAGTACAAATATTAGCATGTCTAAGATCTATATTTAAAACTTTAGTACTTTTTCCTTAGAAAAAAATGTTATAATCCCTAGTCTACAGGGAATGTACCCTTCAACCATTCCTTCCTTTCTTTAGAGATCTATTTAGAATTGAAGTCAGTTATTAACTTACAAAGCTTCTCTTTTAGTGTAGTCATTATATCAGATATCACCTCTCAGTGTATTTTACAGTTCTAAAATTGGAAGTAGCCACATGGCCCACAGAAATTTTTTCTCATTTTCTTGAATATCAGTTAAAGAGACAAAATAGTGCCATTTTGATCCAAAATCCTGCCGCCTTGATGATAATTTTCATACCTGCTGGAATTTTCTAGAATCATCTTCAGGGTGTTCTCTTGTTTATTAAGCATAAGATCACAGTTTCCAATTGAATACAAATTCTTTGGAGGCAAAAATTAGACATCCTATAGATGAAACCCTCAGAGAAAGAAGTTTTGAACCAATGACTATGAAGGCCAGGATATTTTTCTCAGCCACCTTCAAACTATTTCAATACATCAGAAAAGAGAGAACTTTTGAAGAAGTCAGTACAGAAAATATCTCCCAGAGGTTCTAAAGAGACCTGAATTAGCAAGTGGTTTGGAATTGAATGAAAATTAAGATTTTGTGGAACCCTGATGTATAACTGATATTTGAGCATTGTCATTTCTTTCTTGCCTTCAGGATAAAGATTTTGTCATTCATTCTGTTCATAGATGTGTGCTTTTTCGTTTCTATTTCATTTCTATTCATCAGGAAATAGTCATTTATGACCAGTTGTTCTGTTTTCTACAATTTCAACACAGGTCATTTTTCACACTCAATAAATGCCTGTTATGAACAATTATATAAATATGTCCCATCAAAATGATCAGGAAATTTTTTTGGTACAAAATCAATTTTGTCCCATTTCTGACATCCTAATTTTTAAGTCACCTTCTCAATTCCTAAGTGTGAGCCTGTGTTTGGAAGTGGGTGTGTGGTGTAGGAGGGCATTTAGGTCTGAAGGCAGATTTGCTATAAAAATCCACCTCTTCATCTGCATACAAAAAGGCTAAGAAACTGCTTTCACAATCTGAAGACAGGTATTGCTATTTTGCATTATTATTATTCATCATCACAATGCATCATCATTTTGCTTATTTCTGCTTTTATGGCCTAGAGAGAGACATGAATAAGGCAGGAACACCTCCACTTCTCCCTGAATGTAGAAAAATGAACCAGATTTAAGCATCTACCATCACCCCCATATGTCAGTTTTCAGAACCTTTAAATGCTGGATGTTCTCAGCAATGTACCAGCTAGAAGTTTACTTTTATAAAAGAAAAAAATTAAGGTAATTACATACTGAATCTTCCAGATAATTGTTCCAAATTTGGTTAGGAAATATTTAAAAGAGTATGAATATACTGTACTGATATTAAGGTATTATATGGTTGCCTTTAATGATGGCAGGGATTTTACTGGATTTGAAGAACCAGCTACTGCCTTATCGTTTTTACTAATGAAAGCCAAATTTACCAAAATCCATATACTTTCTTCATTTTCCCTTCCGCCCTATTGGATTTACTTTCTTCAACAGTAAAGAGTGGTGGGGGAAGTCCTCAGAGAATATAATTATAAAGTATCTCACAGGCTGCTCTATACCCAGTTGCTCTGAGAAGTAGGCTTCCAGCAACCTTAACCTGGCCCGACCTCCACTTTCTCTGTAAAACAAAAGGAATCATCTGAATATAAAAGATAACACTTTGCCCCTCTCTGTTTGCCCTCCCAAATCTGGATGATCACTCAGTAGTAGACAGTAATTTCAGATGCACTCTCATCTCCTAAAATATATCCACATATACCTAATGATTCTTGGCTCTCCTGTATCCAGGAACAAAGATTTTAATACCAACCATAAGTCAAGTCTCTAGTTAAAGTAACACATTGACTGAAACTTACTTTCAACAAATATTTTTGAATCAATGAATTTCCAGTAAAGTGTAATCAGGTAATGAATAGGTGCGTGTCAATTCTTCACGGTCCTAAAGTGTAGAGAAGTTATGGGGTATCCTAAGTTGGAGAGAAGGAGATTGCCACTGAGTCAGGGGTGTAGAAAGGTACCCAACAGCGAGCGAGGAAGCAAGGTGACTTGCAGTTTGGAGTGGAATCAGTACTTTTTTGCTTTGAGCTGGACAAAGGCAAATATAAGCTCTTTCAGAAGGCATTTTTGTGCATTTGGTACACTTGGCCCACTCCATTGTGTATGATTTATAAGGAGTTAATCTCATTTTTAATACGGGCACTTTATTATGAAAGAGCTTGGCTCCCAGGGGATCTGTTAATTGAGATGTCAGTGTACTCCCGATGGTTGTGAATCTTCATCCTTAGAGGATAGATGTGACCTTTTGGAGATAGCCAAAAGTCATTTAGAACCACGCGGGGCGAGTGAAGTGGGAGATCCAGCTGGGTCATACAGTCTAAGGACAAAACAAAGAGAGACCATAAAGCAAGAAGAGTGATTCTTGTGTGTGGCCCATAAAGGGGTCTGGAAGTGGCTTGAGAGGACTCCAATGTGTTTGGCGCAATGTCTTTAGCATAAATACATCACCTTCCAAGGTGAAGTCTCTCAAAAGGAGATGTCATTGGCATGACGGGATTTGGATATATTTATATTAAGACAAAACTCACAGTCTCATAAAATTTAACATGTAACTTATTCTATCCATATGTGTTTGGAGTTTTTTTTTTTTTTTTTTAGATAACACAGGAATCTTTTAATTACACTCAAAAAGATCTATTTTGTACCATCTGTTGTATTCTAAGTACTAGGGTAGGCAGATCCTAAACTTCTAGACAGAAAATATGTAACCATATTTCATTTATACATGTAAATTAATGTTGGCCAAGCATTTTTTAATGGGGGAAGCTGGACAAAGTGGTTCAGGTCCACAATAACAGCACAAAATAGTATTCTCTGTCTCACTTAGTGGAAATTCCAGGCCACTTCTGTTTCCTACCAAATACTTCTGAAAGTATCTTTTCAAAAGTGTCTGACTTGTTTCTCTTTACGTGAAAAAAAATATTTTGGTGAATAATAATCTCAAAAATGATACGGCTGCCAGATTTAGAAAATAAAAATATAAGACATGTTGCTTTGACATACTTATACTAAAACATTATTCATCATTTATCTGAAATTCAAGTTGAAATGGATGCCCTGTATTTTATCTGGGAATGCTACAAAGGAATATAAAGAGCAGGGAGAGCCGGTAAGAGACCTGAGTGGGAAATGGGGTCTTTGTGCTCCCTTCAGAGGGAATTGCAGGGCCTCCAGCGTTCTTAGAACAGCACAGACAGGTGTGTTTTGGTGGCCCCAGGGAAAGAAGAAAGAGTCTGTGCAGGTGTTGTTTCTGGGAGTTAGGGAGGCTGGAGGGTTGAGGGGTTTAGGGAAAGAGAAGCTCTGGAAACCCCATGTATGGGGTGTTGTATGTGTAAAACAATTGAAAGGGAGAAGAAAGGGGATTTTCCCACATATTGCTGTAGATTATGAATTGGATCCCTTTTAATGTTCCTTGAGAGAACAAGTAAAGATTAAAATTGCTTTTTAAATTACTTTCAGTTAACTGGATTGTGTTTCTTTCAGTGATACTGCACTAAGATTAAGTCATAAATCCTTGGGGATTTATTTGAGTTGCAAACTGTAATTTTTCCTCTTCCCCTCCCCTTCAGTTCCCTGTGGTGGCAAATGCTGCCGGGCTGCCACCCGGGAGGCCACAGCCAGGAAGCTACCAGGCAGCTGCCCAGACCAGATACACAACCTCCTCCACCTCCCCCGGGTCTGACTTAGGCTGGTCTCTCCAGCTCGGATCTGTCATAGTTCAAGACGGCATCAGGCGAACTCGAGCTTTCAATGTCTAACAGATTCCTAATGAAATATCTTCCCTCTGCCTGTGCGTGTCTCTGTGTGAAATGTACATCCCTGGGTAGCTCAGGTTTCCTGCTTCTAACAAGTATTCAAATTAGCAATATTCTATAAGACTGAACCTATTGGAGTAAGAGGAAAGAGACAAATAAAAGGGGAGGGAGGCTCATCTGAAAGTTTAGAGTCCTTTAAATGACAAAAAAATACAGCGAACTTCCTCCCATCCGGCTCAGTTGGTCTCCTGGTAAACTCCAACCAATGACGCTCTTTGGAGTTGATTCACCTGCTGCCTTGACTGTCACTGTTGACTTACTTTTGTGTCGCATTATGTCTTGGCTTGTGTTTCTCTCCATGTATCTCACCATGGTACCTAAATTATCCAGGTGATTGAATCTAAGTCTTTCATTTCTCATTTGTTTTCAGAGATGTGAATTTTTTCCTGTCTCTACTACTCATGGCAGTTTGCACCAATTCCTTAGAAGAAATATCTGTCTCAGAATGATTAAAGTTCGTTTTTAAATGCTAACAATGAATTTAAGAAAAGTTCTAACATACTCCTGAGAGTACATAGGTACCATTTTTTTCCAATGGTTTTGCTCTCTTTTTCTTTTCCCATTGACTTTTTTCCTTTTTTCTTGTAAGAAATGTGTATTTGACATTTGCTGAAATTCCAGATATGAAACCAGAAATGCCAGATGCTCTTCTTGCCATTCAACAAACCTCTCACTCTTGCCTGAAAAGTTAACAGGGAACAATTATTGTGACAGAGTAATTTGCAACCATGATAGGACTTTGTGAATTGGCAAAGAATTTTCATCGACACCAGTAGGTGCTTAGGAAGGAGGCTATTTTAGTTTCTAAATTCACACCTTTTTTGTAAACTCAATTTTCAGTGGGAGAAAGTGATTCTTTCACTAGTTTATCTAATTTCTTAGAGCATTCTTAAACTGCATCTCTTTTTTCCTGATAAGAGTCAGCATTTCATGGAGAAGATACAGGTAGCTACCAACTCTGTGTGATTTGAGGGGTGGCCAAACGGCAGGTTTCTTTGGCAATATCTCTACCACAGACCTATCTTCCTTTAAAGAAAAGAAATCCTTGCCAATAAAAAGTCTTTAACATCTCCTTTATCTTTGTGTCCCAACAAGAGACACATAGCACTGTGGTTTGCCCAAACTAGGCACTCATTGAATGTATGTTTGTAGAATGTCATTGAGTTACCTGTAGGCAAAGGCCAATTGAATTAGTAAACAAACAAATATGCTTAAAAGCTGAGAATGAGGGCTTTGAAGATTTATACAGGTTCTCTGGTTCTCTCATCCACCATGGCTTGTATAAACTAACATAAATGAATGAAGGAAAAATGAAAAGGCTTATCAAATTTGTGGATGACTGTGAGGAATATGGAAAATGACTATATCTGGAGTCTAAATGTTTTTGACAGGTGAGAGCAATAATGAGCTGACTAAACTGATCAGATTTAACAGGGACAAATAAAAGGTCTTGCAATTGTGCTAGCAAATCTAAATGTACATAGGCAAGGCAAGAGTGGCCTAGCTCAGCAGTCTGTTTAGTCAATAGGAAGTTCAATATTTTCTAGATCTACTTTATGGAATGTGATATCCAAGGATGAACTGAAAATAAAAACCAACAGGAGAACCAAAAGCAAAAGTCAGTGGCTAAAGAGGCAGCCAGGACACAGGTTAAAGAACAGGTCAAGGAAAGCTACTTGATGAAAAATCTGTGAATGACAACTTGGTGCTTGACTTTCTTTCAACTGGGTTCTCTAGAAGGTAAAGCTAGAGGCAAGAATTAAAGTACAAAAATCCAGGGTGTTTGGGAGTGAAGAAAAATGGGATATAAGGAAAAGGAATACACAATGTTATACATTTCTACAGCAGCCCTGCTTCAGAAGTCAAACAGGACTTCTCCAGAAGAGAAGCAAAAAGGGAGAAGGGATGGGGAATTTATCTGGCTCTTTGCTTTCTCTTGTTTCCTACTGGGTAAGATTGAAGTGAGGTTGCTCTCACTTTCAGGTTGCATTGTCCAGCCCCTTGGTGGCAACTCATGAAACCAGATACATCAGGGTGACTTTTCAACCAAGATTAGAAGTAAAGGAACAAGTCAGCATGGGTTGGGGGGCTGACCAAGAAAGACAAAGATAGAAGTAATCAAGGTGTCAGAGGCGTTTGAACAAGAGCGACTCCATCTTGAATAGGGGCTGCGTAAAATAAGGCTGAGATGTGCTTGGCTGCATTCCCAGGAGGTTAAGGCATTCTTAGTCACAGGATGAAATAGGAGGTCGACACAAGGTACGGGTCATAAAGACGTTACTGGCCAGGCACAGTGGCTCATGCCTATAATCCCAGCACTTTGGGAGGCCGAGGCTGGTGGATCACCTTAGGTCAGGAGTTCGAGACCAGCCTGTCCAATGTGGCAAAACCCCATATCTACTAAAAATACAAAAATTAGCCGGGCATGGTGGCGGGTGCCTATAATCCCAGCTATCCAGGAGGCTGAGGCAGAAGAATCGCTGGAACCCGGGAGGCAGAGTCTGCAGTGAGCCGAGATCATGCCACTGCACTCCAGCCTGGGCAACAGAGCAAGACTCCGTCTCAAAAAAAAAAAAAAAACTTGCTGATAAAACAGGTTGCCGCCATATTATTTAGCTGATAAAGAAGCCAGCTAAACCAAATCCAAGACGGTGATGAGACTGACCTCTGGTCATCCTCACTGCTACATTCCCAACAGTGCCATGACAGTTTACAAATGCCATGGCAACATCAGGAAGTTACCTTATATGGTCTAAAAAGGGAAGGCATGAATAATCCACCCCTTGTTTAGCATATAATCAAGAAATAACCATAAAAATGGGCAACCAGCAGCCCTCAGGGCTGCTCTACCTATGGAATAGCCATTCTTTTATTCCTTTTCTTTCTTAATAAACTTGCTTTCTCTTTACTCTATGGACTTGCCCCGAATTCTTTCTTGCACAAGATCCAAGAACCCTCTTTTGGGGTCTGAATGGGGACCCCTTTCCAGTAACAAAGGGAAGCTGAAAGACACACGAAACTCTTATCTAATAGAGGACCCTTTTATCCAGTTTCCAGAATGAGGAAGATAGGCCAACAGGGCCACAGAAGGAAAAGGAAAGTCAATAATATGGCTTCCAAAAGAAGCAGTGGTCACCATCTTAAGCCACACCATGGATGTAGTGACTTTTCTGTCTCAGCCAAATAATGTGAAAGACTCAGTGTTATTTAGTCTCTAACCACACAGCACTTATAGCCTATGTTCCTTTCAAAGGCTTATAAAAATGTTTTAAGACCTCAAAAGATTTATCATTTCTAAAATATAAAACTGATAGATTGAAATTAATAAATGTTTAATTAAACATCTACAAAATGTAACATGATGTCAACTTCATTATTTGTTATATTCAGTGTTCATAAAACTTTCATTACATTTGAAAACAATTCGTAGGTTAGATTTTCTCATTTTATAAGAATTTCTGAGTATGCACAATGCCTGCCAAGAAATCATTGCCAATCATAAATTAACTGAGTTACTCTTGATAAAATTTTTTTCAAAAGATTGTTTTAAAATCCTTTCAAAAACTTTATGATAGGAAATACATTTCATGTGGGTTATCAATGTACTTTACTATATTTTATATGATGTAGTGAAGTACCCAAAAGAAAGGGTTACCACTAAGAGCTATTTGCTTTCATATATAAGGGAGATGGTCTTCTCTACTATGAACAAAGTAGAGACAAAGCATTATCTTCAATTCCAGTTGCTACCCCTTAAACACACACACACATACACAAACACACACACACACTCTCTCAGACTGGAGGTTTGGGGGGTCAACCTTTGTTCAGATGTCCCACCTAGCACATATTAGCTGTGTGAACCAAGATCACTTAGTTTATGAGCTACGCAGTTCCTTGTGGCTAATACAGGCTTTGCAGGATAGTTAGGACTAATACTCACCTAATACTTACCTTGCAGAATAGTTAGGACTATTATAGAACCCAACCCAGGACCAAATATGCAGTGGATCCTCAATAACTATCATTAGTAATAGTATTTTCCTTGTGAAGTCTAGAGGAGGAGAACCAGATTACAGAAGTTTCTGTGTTTTATAAAAAGTTGAGAGAGTGGAGAGATTTAGATTGAAGAAGAGACATGAACACAAACAGACTGAAGACCCCTTATGGGAAGATATGGGTCTATTTAACTTTGAATAAGACACTATGGACACTATAAGCTGCAAACTGAATAAATTCTTAAGAATAGCTGGATTTTAATACATAATAGGCTATAAGATAGAACAGGGATTGAACTTGTGTTTTTTGGTTCTAGGGGGCAGACCAGGACCACTGGTTCAAACTTATATAAGAAGCCAGTATCTCCTTATGATAGGAACAGAAGGTAGAGAAATTCTAGGCAGAAAAGGAAGAGGTCGCTGGCCCAGCGCCACCCTCAAGCCTAGAACTGTGGCCCAAAGTGAGAACATCCCCATTTTCCCACTCAAATGGGACCTGGCCCACCCCGTCCCCCATCCCATACCCATAAAAACCCCAGGTTCCACTGGCAGTGAAGCAGCAGAGAAGGAGAGAAGAGAAAAAGCAGCCAGACATCAGAGAGAAGCAGCTTGACCTCAGATGGATGGCTTGACAGTGTGACTTTGGAGAAGAGCCTGGTTGGGGATGGCCAGACTCCAGGGGAAGACCACCTGCCTGCTCCATCCCCTTTCCAGCTCCCCTTCCTGCTGAAAGCCACTTTCATCAGCAATAAAATCCTCTGTATTGGCCACTCTCCAATTCGTTCATGTGACCTGATTCTTCTTAGACGCCAAACAAGAGCTTGGGAGCCATGGATGTGGACACTTGAGCTGTTTAACACTTAAGCTATCTGTGGATGGCAAAGCTAAAAGAACACTGTAACATATGCCCTCTGGGGCTCCAGAAGCTGCTGTGAGGCTGCACAGAGTTCTGCTCCTGCCAGTGCCCAGAAACACTTGTCCTGGCTCCTGTACCCACTCACCTGAGTGCCCCCCTTCCCGTGAGGGGTTAATAGCTAGCTGCAGGCTGAGTAAGTGAGGCACCCCAAGGGGTAAGGGAAAATTTCCTGTTTCACTTATATTAAAGAACAACTTTATCACAATTAGAAGTGGCCAAAACTAGAATGGGCTTCCTCACGGAAAAGTGCATTTCCTATAAATAGAGATATGGAAGAGAGACTGGAAAGAATTGAGTGCTAGACCAAAGGATACCTGCACCTCTTCCAACAACTTTGACCCTTCTGTTACCACCTCAGTGTAGATCAAACAATAACCTGATTGTCAGTAGGTTCTCCATGGTAATTCCCAACCTTACCATGCTAGCACTGAACAATCAGATGAGATCAGGCCTCCAGTACAGGCCCAAAGAGAAAAACTTGCTAGCCTGTTGTGGAACTCTCACCCAAATGGATATGAGACGCCAGGAAAAAGAATGCCCATTGAGAAGTTGTTCTTGCTTGTCTTGGCTGCTTTCTGTTCAGTTATGAATGCAAGTTTCACAGAAACCATAAGCATTTTAATAAAATACCTTAGGTAAGAGTAAAAGAGAAGCTGCCCAAACGCTCTGCATTATGGCCAGGAATTCTTGGATTAAATAGAATTCAATCTAAGTGCTGGCTGAATTGTGTAGTGAGGTATAAAAATCTTTTTGAACAATAGTTGGTGTTCATGTTGTCAAAAGACAATATAGTTAAAATGAGGTGCAATCTCAGTTATGGTGCTTAAAATCTGCTTTATCTGGGAGAACGTTGGAAAGTGTCTAAGGTTACAACTTAGTTACTTGGCTCCAGTTAACATCTGTAGACACTGGGTTCCTCTTTTGGACTGCTTTACATTTGATACTGACAAATTTTTAGTTATTTCTATAAAGGGTAAAGCCAATCTGGATAAACTAGGTCACCATTGTACAAACAGGCATGGCCTGACATAAGCAATCATTAACCGAAAAGGTCCAGACAGACATGGAAGTAGTATGTGCTGTGCCTTCACTTGTGTATTTTAAAGTTTCCTTTCTCCGCTGTGCTCACCCTTTCCTCCCCCATCCTCATCAATGTGTCTCCGATTTTGGACTCATGAAACAGGGCCAGGGCCGTTTCAGGCAACACTACAGGAGACTTCTCATTTGGGCCTATTTATAGTTTGCCAAGGAAAACTGCAGTTGAATTGTGACCAGGTGTTTCTTTTTTTTTTTTTTTTTTGGCCCAATCGTGGAGAAGAAGCATGCTTTCTAGCTGGGCAAACACCCAGCGCATTGATGCAGCTCAGAATGCCTTCATTTCTCCTCTTCGTGTGGGGAAAGCAGTAGCTCTGTGCCTGTGCCTGCGGTGAGCTGTGTCATCTAGTTCAGTGAAAAGTCCAGATGACTTGGGTTCTGCTCTTGAATCAATGCTCTCTCTCACTGCCTGGTCCTGGGTGAAAAATATAACTTTACCTCCCTGGGTCTTTGATGCTAATCTGCAAAACTGTAGTAAAAATCCCTGTCACTATCATTTCATAAAGAAGGGAGGAGAATGGGTGTGAAAATGTGCTCCGAGGAAGCACCATCTTTCAGCCTTAATACAACTTTTTCTAAAACATCTGTCCTGAATGTAGGAAGGTGATTCCACTGAGAAATGCCTTGAGTTGTTTTTCCATCAGGGGAAGGGAATTTGTGCTGTGTCATTCTCACTCTCTCACCTGGTTTCCCCAGGGACAGGGCGGGCTGAGTTTGGGGTACAGTCCAAGTCTAGGAAACAGTCTTTTTTTTCCCCATTGTATGAAGCTAATTGGCCCTTGTGGAAATTGGACCCATGCCCTTGGACTAATTAACACTATTGCCTATTAGCTCCAGCTGAACGAACTTCCTCAAACTTACACTCATTTTATTTAGTACATAGCAATTTGCATTTTTAAAAGATAACCTGCCCACAGCCTCTGGCCACTAAATATGCCACAAATTCCATATGCACCCAAAGCAGTACAGATTGAACTTCACACTCTGGCTCTGGAGGTGTTAGAAGCGATTTAAAACTTGTTAATTTGTCAGTGTGGCATAGGTGGGGGTAGGGTATGGGTGGAGTCCTGACTCTGCCACTAACTAAATGACCTTCCTGGGGTAAGTGATTAGCCTCCCAGGACCTGTTTCCTCTTCTTTAAAGCGAGGGAGTTGACTAAATGATCTCTAATGCCCTTCTAGGTTTAAAATTCTATGATCTTTACAATTACATGTTTTGAGAGCATGCAACTTCATTAATAAATGGTAGTATTCACTGCCAGTGGGAGAGCAAGACTCAGTTAATAAGCGTGCCTCCTCCTCATGCTCCATGCACATAATTCTTAGTGAAAGTTAATGGGAATTAGAAGCATCACCAGCAAAACAATCAATGCCAACCCTTTAACCAGTGACCTCCTGGTCTGTCATTTTGTTGCCTGTATCTGATCGTCCTTTCATAACTCGGGAGACCTGAACCCTGAGCAAAATGTGCTGAAGGAGATTGACATCAGGACACACTGACCTCTGTGAAGAAGGTGTGTTCTTGTCAAAAGCCAAATCCTTAAGGCAGAGCAGAAGCAGCCAACATAGATGGAGGAAAGGTGCATGCATTGCACCCCATTCTTAATGGGGCCAGAAGTTCAGTTTCAAGTGAGATGATGCACTGAAGGGAATCTGCTGGATGATCGCAAAGCGAGGTTTCATAATGTGCTCTTCTCATAACATGCTTTCCCTACCCCATTGCCACTATGCACAGTGTGATTTGCCATTTAGGTTATTAGATCAATAGGATCTGATAATGAATTTTACATAAATCTATGTTATCTAACCAATACCACATCTTTTCAGTTAAATTTCCTGGCTTATTTATATACAGGAAATTGACAAAACCACAGTCTCGGATAATGTCTCCCCTAAAGCTCTCGATTGTTCTCTAACAGTTTGGATGGCTGAGTGTGCACCATGGTCACGCAAAATCTGCTGTGATTTTCTTTCCTGCAGGAACCAAAGACAGCAAACAGGAGAAGCACATGTGACAGAGCCTTTCCTGCCTAGCCCCGGCTGGACACTATCTGGGATTTCTCACTGTTCCCTGCATTCTTACCCTTGACCCCTTGGTGCTATCCAGTTCCCCCTGTGTCAGGTCCCTGTGAAAGCTGCGATTTCCTCTCCTGACAGGCAGCAGGAAGGGGAGAAAGCTGCAGGCCAACCTTTGCTCTGAAAGAACTGGAAGGTTATTAACAAAGGGAGCACTGACAGGGTGTGCTCAGGAAATATTGATAAAGTGACAGAGAGAATGAGGAGAGAGAGAGAGATGCCTTCCCAGCCTTCACCACCCCCACCATCTTTCTCTCTCTCTTTCCTCTCCTCTCTCTCTCTCTCTGCAGGCTGAGATATTATGTGCACTATTTTAAAGGCTGGCCCAAATAGACTCCTGCAATGCCTCTTAACCTTATTGCAGAATGGTTCCCAGCTAAAAACTCTGGCAGATAAAGTTATAGGTTCCTTGTCAATAAAATGGGAATAATATTAAAACCTACCTCATAGGAAGTAAATGAATCAATGTACAGTACAGGGCTTAGAATACAGCCTGACATAAAAATAAGTACTTTGAATGTGAGTTACTGTTAGTGTATTATTAATTATGAATTATCATGTGATCTTAGGAAAAGTAGCCACACCACAATAACACACAATTTCCTGCCTTAATTTTGCTCACACGATGGACAAGAAGACCCACAACTTCGAGGAGCTGCAACATAAATGTGTTCCCATAGCCCTTGCTCATTGCCTTTATTCTGTTCTTGCTAACTCTAACTCTTTTCTGCACATTTTTGCCTGGATAGACACTGATCTGTTCGACTTTTGCGGCTTGCACTTGTTTTTATTTTTAAAGTATATTGAGGCCAGGCACGATGGCTCACAGCTATCATCCTAGCTCTCTGGGAGTCTGAGGCAGGAGGATCACTTGAGGCCAGGAGTTCAAGACCAGCCTGTGCAACATAACAGGCCCCTGCCTCCATAAAAAATTAAAATTAAAAAAAAAAAAAAAACCTGGCTGGATGTGATGGTTCATGCCTATAGTCCTGGCTACTTGGTAGACTGAACAGTGAGGATTGCTTGAGTCCAGGAGTTCAAGATTGTAGTGCAGTATGATCACACCTCTGTATTCCAGCCTAGGCAACAGAGCAAGACCCTGTCTCTAAAAAATAAAGATAAAACTAAAATATACTGTGTATTATACGTATATATATATGTGTGTGTATGTATGTGTATATATATACATGTGTATATATGTATATATATGTGTATATGTATGTGTGTGTGTGTATATATATATGCACATATATGGAAAGAGAGAGAGAGAGAGCAAAAGCACAGGTACAAAGGCAGAAAAACTGAATCTCATCTCAACCCAGATATTTACCAGGTAATTAACCCTGGACAAGTCCTTTTGTACTTCTGACTGAGCTCCTCATTTGTAGAAGAGCATAATAATGTTTACCCTGACTGCCTCATAGCATTGTCATGATTCAATGAGACACTATAATATGTAAAGACACTGGGAAGTATAAATCACTATATGGAAAAATAAGCAGAGTCTAGACTCCTGAGTTGGTTTTTATGCAATGGTTATAGCCCAACACTTGTCACATGGTCTTTATTGATAATGAAGATTTGTCACCAGGTCTAAAAATCATTAAATTACATCTCATCATACCTGCGTCATATCCGTCACACTCAAAAACCTCCAGCTAGTCATGCAAAGAAAGTTTAGTTGTTCAATACTCTGCAACACCACCATTTACTAACTCCGATGTCAGCCTTTTCTTTCCCACTAAATTTTAGCACTATAATCATGCTGCAAGCTCTGTCTGTTCAATGGAGGTTTTTACCCTTTGCCTTTAATGTAAAATGACAGCCAAATCTTCAGAAGGTTTGGTGTTAAGATTATGTCTTTTACATTCCTACAGTCTCTGTTGTTTAGTTCAGCTTGTCAGGCTGTCAGATGAAGGCCCATGGAGCGTTCTACAGGAATTATTAATGAAGATTCGACTGGTTTTTCTTCTGGAAACAGATCACTTCACTTTTCATCTCACTGCTTTTTACATTAAAAAACTAAAAATAGCCATGAGTATTCCAGGGAAGAAGTTACCAATATTTGGCAGTATATTTCTTGCTTTCCAGTTGTTAGATTTGGTTCTTTGCCTAGTTAGGACACAGATAAATGTATAAATCTTAATAGCATAATCCCCAAATTAGTATCCCTGTATCTTTACTCAGAACATGAAGAGCTAAATCTGGTTTCAAAACACCTTGTTTTAAGCATAGGCCTTACTTGGCTTGCCCTGGAAAACAGACATTTAAACACAGTTTGATGATGATAGCTTTAGGAAAGTGACCTACACTGAATTCACACTGTACCAGCCCAATTGCTGTCCTTCTGCAAACATCCATTCAGAATGACACTGACAACTGAATCTCTGCCAACTGCCATCTCGTAATCCACACGGCTCTTGTTTATGTATGTAAAATTCACTGTGGTGTGTTGCAGTTCTCCGCTCTGTAGAATCCATTGTAGCCCATCTTCATCTGCGCTCCTCTTTAACAGAGAGAGCCACGTGTGTCAGAATATCATATGGATGAAGTTTGACATCTTTATTCATCTTCTATTTATGGGATGAACGTACAGTTAAAAGGTGGCTTGAGACCATCAAACCCACATCTAGCTGTGATCTAAGTGGAATTTAACGTAGGTCTCCTGAGGTGAAAGGAGAAATGAAGGAAAGAAATGAAGTGCCTGTTTCAATTTAATACTTTAGGCCAATTTTTTTTTTTTAAAGAAAAAAAAATCAAAAGGCTGGGACCTTCCTTGGCCCCCCGAAGTTTTAGGGTTTCAGATGCTCAGAGATACAATCTGCACAATTTCTTGGCATCTGTTTTTTCCAGACAGTATGTTACCACTATAAAGTAGCCTGAACAGTGGGGTCCTCCCTACTGGGGGCCCACTTCAAAGGCAACGTTTGATGTCCCCTGATGCTGCCTGTGGGGGAAAGCGCGGATTGTTGTGTTTCATTTATTAATTACTTAAAATGGAAAAATAAAAGCCAATTTTCTTCTAAATTTCTCTCTGTCGTCTTTGAGTTAACATCCTCCAATTTAGTTTTTGTCATACACGAGTAATTTTAGTTCCAAATACTGGTATGATGTCATTATTTAACACCTTTTTGTCTAAGGATATTGGCGTGTCTTGCAAAAGAGTATGTTGCTGTTTTGTCTTCTGTTTAGAAAACAAACATTGAGAAACTAAGAGAGAACATTCCAGTATTCCAAAATCACACCATACACTTAGTTGGAGACAGGAAGAAAACCTGGATTTCTTATTCAATTTCATCAGAAAAGGAGATGCCTTCCCAGAACACTGGCAACTCTGGAATCCTCCTGAAACCCAAAGTAGAAAAATGTCCCCCTGCTTCCTCATGAACCAAATGTTCCACCAAGCTTTACTTAGAATTAGTTGTTTCACTCCAACCACAGTCTGCTTTTTGCTAAATATTTTCTCAAAACTAAAGCCAGTCAACAGAGTTCTCTGTGGTGTGAAGCAAAACAAAAACACTCCAAAGTTTTTATGTTGTCACCAGACAAAAATTTGCTAAGAACAAGCAGAAATGAGGAGTTAATGGATCCCATATGTGGCCACTAACATAGGTTTATGAGATTTTCCAAGAGATTTCTGAAGATTCCTATGGCACAAAAGAAGATCAAACAGCCGCTTTCCTGTCAAACAGGACAACAAATGCTCCATCCATAGCTCCCCCCTGCATTTATTTTGGTAAACCTGGAAAGAAAATATGGCTGCAATATCTGCCTTGCAGGGAGCTGACCACAACATGTGGTATCCTGGAGCAGGAAAGAAGGTCCTTAAAGATGTCACCTGTGTCCTCACAGCACAAGCAGACCTGCCCTTAGAGCCCACTGCTTGGTATGAGATGTAGCCTCTGGAGGAGGGCTGAGCAACGGAGGGGGAGAGCTGGACAATTTTCTTCATCCGGGAAAATTGCATACACACAAAAATAGCTGTTTTCTTCAAATGTCAATCAGCTCCTTCAAGTTTCAAACTTCACTGAGGGGTCAGAAGAGGCATTTCCTCTACACATATTTCAGTATCACGTCGGGACGTTCAGCCACACACAGCTTCCGGCACGGGGGCTGTGGTTGTGTTGGAGTAACCCACACAGGGCACAGGGTGGGGGATTTGTCGTTGTTGTTCTTGTTTTTGTTGTTGTGATGGAGGCGGGGCAGCTGGTGGGGTTACAATGGTTTCCATTGTTATTATTTTCTTTCACCCTTTGTGTGCTATGAACTCTGAACTATCCCCACTGTTGTTAGTGGAATGTCTTCTGTGAGGAAATTCCAGCCGCTAGAATGTCCGTGTGAACTGCAAAGGCAACCACAACGGTTTTGGAAAGTGGGGGTGATTGTGGGGCTCCTGGACCGCTGCCCTCCGCCCTCCAGCAGGGAAACAGAACACCCCAGACAGGTGGGGAAGGAGTGGATGGGGGTGAGTCTGCAGGAGAGGGAGTCTGGCCCGAATGTGCTTTTAGATAAAATGTCACAATTAACCAGGAGCACACAAAACGTGAAGACTGGCAGCACAGGCCTTAAGCACCCTGCAAAGCAAGCTGAGTCTTTGGGCTGCTCCATGACAGGGAGATGTGTCTACCCCAGACAGGTTCACCAGTCCGACAGCCGCCTGAGGCCAGTTGGAGAGGAGGTTGAAATGTTCCACAGTGTGAAGAGTCAGCGTGATCTGTAGAGATAATAGAGTATTCGGTTTGACATCCAAAACTGGTGTATCCAGGAGGAGCGGGATTCTTGCTGGGAGGGGAGACAGTAATTGTTTTTAGCAAGACAGATAAGACATTCTGGTTTCTGTAGATTCCTCCCCAACCAGGAAACAACTGCCTCCAATGTCAGCGCTAACTATTGAAATTAAGGCGTGCAAATGCCTCGGCTTCTCTCCACCGCCTCCTGCATGATTACTTTCAAATAAGAATGTCCTTCCTTCTTAATTTTACACTCAGATAGGTAAAAACATCATCAGTTTTAGCAGACTGTTTAGTTTTAATCTGATCAAAACAATCATTCACTAAGAATCTTCTAAGAGATTATAGGAAACATTAATTGTGTAGCTGGACTGGGATATGACTGGAGAGAGGCTTGTAAATAAATCCTAGGACTTGAGTCCAAGAAATATAAAAAGAGAGGGAACACAGAAGCTAGTGCAGGTACATACCTGATGTCTCGTTTTAGGTGAAAGCATAGAAACATGTAGAGCTTGTTTCCTCTGAGGTTACATACCTCTCAGTCCTTCCTTGGGTATTTCCATTTACGGCTGTGGTCAAGTGAATCAGCCAGAGACGTTACTATTACTTAAAAACAAAACCATTTTCTCTACATTGGTGCTAGTTCCAAATTGTGTCTGTGTGATCATCCCTCTCTCAGTCACCTCATTTCCAGGACTGACAAATGTTTAACCTACATAAACACACATTTGGGGAGATCCTATGCTATTTCCCCCTCCTCGTGACCCAACTCGTATTCTTCAAAACATCAAACAAAACAATTCGCAGAATAAAGTTGCCTTCTGAAAGAGGGATTTCCCCCTCCACTTTCCCTCCCACTTCCACTAGGTCAGTCTGTCTTTCTTGCCTCCTACCCTCCTACACCCCTTCACCCTCCCCAGCAAACTCTGGAAAAACAGTAGTAACTAACATTTGTGCCTTTGGCAATAAAACCACAGGCCTCACAAACCCCAAATGGCAAAAAGACATTTCCATTCCAATCCCAGTTTTAAATTAAACTGTAATGAAAAATCAGCAGTGGCAGCTGGGACCAGAGACACTGATTGTCTCTAGGAACAAAAAGGAGGGGAGCAGAGGGGGAGAGGAAAAAGAAAAGAGACTGCAAGGAAGCCTCGCTCTGGTAATAAAGCAGCTGGTAAACCTTCAAGTAAAAAGAAATTAGAAAAACAAATCTAGTGCAGAGACAAGCAAAGATGGCTGTTTTCCTCTACGATCACAGCGAGGCAGACCACAAATCACCCTCCACTTTATGAATGGACAGGAGGGGGTGGGGTGGGAGGGAAGATGAGTGGGCCTGTGCTGACACCTGGAGGAAGATTAGGGAAATTCCGGGGGGGGGGGTTGTCCCACCCCCACACTCGGTGAATGAGTGGGGATTTTGGCTTTCTCAGTGATCATAGTCAATAGTGAGGCTTCAAGGAAAAATAGGAAGACATCATTGCCTTCTTATAAGATATTTTTAAGATAAATAATAATTGTACATATTTTTGGTGTACATGTGATATTTTCATACACGCATACAATGTGTAATGATCAAATCAGGGCATTTAGGATATCCGAACCTTAAATATTTATCATTTCTTTGTGTTGAGAACATTCCAAATCTTCTTTTCTAGCTATTACAAAATGTACAAGATTTTATTTTTTATCAGAAAAAAAATGCATTGAAGAAAGCATTTGACTTCAACATGAGGGTTAGACCAATTCATGTAGCTAAATTGAACCCAACTGCGCAGGCTTAACTTTGATTTTAAAAAATACATGGCACAGGTATCTTCATCAGACATGAGAAAAGAATACAGCATTTGAGTATTTCATTTTATAGTTTTCTAACGCTTGCAAGATTCTGCAGTCTTTATAAATATTTTCTGATTGGTGGTGATCAGAAATCTAGAAAAAAATCTGTACTAACCTATAAGGACCAAAGATGCGTCCAAGAAGGGAAGCAGCTAAGGATCAAGATAGTGAGTGAACTTAGAGGTAACAGGTAAGAATTAGAGACTGGAAAACCAATAATCCTTAACCTTATTTTGTTCCCAGACCTTTTTAAAAACCTGATAAAATTAGTAATCCCTCTTCTGGGGGAAAAAAAAAAGAAAAAAGATGTACCTAGGAAAACTGCAATCCATCCTTGATGAAGGCTATTGTGATCCCAACCAAAGAAGAAATTCAGATAAAATGTAAAATGTATGATGGCCTATTTAGAGGTCAAATGAGATTTCTTTATGAAAGGAAAATTGTTGTGATTAAAAATACACAAGATCTGTACTGAATAAACAGCCTCTTCAGAATATGCCCTTGTGATTGTGACTTCATCTGGAAAATTGGCAGATACTGGGGAGACTCTGAAGAGGGTCATCAGCACCAAATGGCAATGCCAAATGAATTTACTATTTAAGTAATGGCCAGGTATGGTGGCTCGTCCCTGTAATGCCAGGACTTTGGGAGGCTGAGATGAGAGGATCACTTGAGGCCAGGAGTTCGAAAACAGCCTGGGCAACATAGCGAGACCCAGTCTCTAATTAAATCTATAAGAAATTAAAATTATTTATTTTAATTAACCAGGTGTTGTCTGGCAAGCACCTGGCATATAGAGCTGAGTGTGAGCACAGTAAGGCTCTGGATGACCCTTTGGATGGACAGTAAGTTCATTAACTCTGTCCTTGTCACTGTGAGCCTGGCTAACATTTATCGACTTTCCTAATAAGAGCTATTGATTTGTTACTAGTATCTTTAAAAATAATTTTAGATTTGGCTATTATATTCTGGTCCTCTTTGCTAAATTCTTTGTTTAGCAAAACAAACAAAACAAAACAAATGGCTTTGGAGGCCGGGCGGTGGCTCATGCCTATAATGCCAGCACTTTGGGAGACTGAGATGAGAGGATCATTTGAGCTCAGGACTTCGACACCAGCCTGACCAACATGATGAAATCCCGTCTCTACTAAAAATACAAAAATTAGTGGGGCGTGGTGTTGCATGTCTGTAATCCCAGCTACTCGGGAGGCCAAGGCATGAGAATCGCTTAAATCTGGGAGGTGGAGGTTATGGTGAGCCGAGATGGTACCATTGAACTCCAGCCTGGGCAACCAAGCAAGATTCCATTTCAAAAAACAAACAAACAAAAGGCTTTGGAAGACTGGATGAATGGAAGTGTCTTCAGTCCCACCCTTTTGATGTAGTTCATTAGTTCATTCTTGCGTATTCTACTCACCTCCTACTTTCTCTTCTTACCTCCTTTTTACCACTTTAGTTTTGACCTCTATGTTATAATTAGAAGACGATGAGGGAAAAACAGAGAGAAGATATCCTCAATGTCCTTAGAAGGGCTAGTTGCAGAAGAAGGTTGTAAATCTTCACAGAAACAACCATAAAGCTTAAATCAAGAAAATTGAAAAAAATAAAAAGAATAATTTATTTCATTGTGATGGCAATGCTGTGGGGTTTTTCCCCACCAGAGTTAGCCATGTGCCATAATATATGTCTAAAGCTTATTTCTACCTGTTTCACTGAATAAGATTCAAGTATGCTTGCTTATAATATAGCATCTTCCTAGTAAATGAGTACTCTGTAGGATCAAGCACTTTTATTTGTAAATTTTTCTTTATGGCTTTCTGAGCTGTAACTAAAAATACCTGATGAATGTTTTAAGACCTTTGCTCCTCCCCAGTCTCTGATTGTTGTTGTTGTTGTTGTTTTAAATTTAGGATTTGAGCAAATAAACCAAAACATCACATGAATCAAAGATTTCTCTTTACCTTTATATTTCCCCAACATTAAATAAATCCTAATTTTCCCAGCTCCCAGTCTGTTAGAAATTGTTTACACACATTGTATAAAGAATGCAATCAGGCCCTTTGGTGGTGGTAGAGATGGGGAAGGCATTTAAACCTACAGAAGATAAATCCTCTAATGCTGAAGCCACATGGTGGTAGATGAAATATGAATTAGGGAGTAAGGCAGAATTGTATTCTAAGCTCTGATTTGCTGTATACAGGGGTTGAATTTTTGCCAAGTTCCTTAACTTTTTTGAGCTCCCGTTTTCTTATCAATTGGGAAGAATATTAACTTACCAAAATATGCTCAGTATTTTATTAATGTCTATTTTCCTCCCTAGAATGTAAGTTCCCCAGGGCAGGGACATGTCTGACTAATTCACTGTTGGGCTTCAGGATCTGGCCAGGGTAGGTGTTCCTCATGTATGTGTTGAATTGTGCACATTGTGTGGCATTTAATGGCATAGAGCAGATTTTAATTTAAGTTATAATTTAACCTTATTATAGCTAACATTCATGGCGCCATTTTCAATATCTTGGACACTCTGCTAAGGACTTGACATATATTTAGTTTTTCACAGAAATCCAATGAGTTACCACTTCTGTGTTACAGAAGAGGAACTGAAGATGTAAACCCACATGTCTGGCTCCAAAGTCTTCACCCATAACACTCCATTACTGTCATGAGAGCAGGCAGGGTGGGGGACAGTGGGGGAGAAGGATTCATCAAAGTAAAGGGTAAAGGTTGGAGACGAAAAAGAATCAGAGCCCCTCACGGGTCTGTTCGCAGCGATAATGGAAGGCAGCCCTATGAACAGTCAGTCCTACTTGTTTCCCACCCAAAGCCCAGAAAAGGCTGAATGAAGACAAAGGCAAAATTGTGACATAGAGAGTTTTCCTTTCGAGACCCTTCTCACTCCAGCAACCTCCACCTCCAGCCTTGCCAAGGGTCTTCCTGTCCACTTTTTTCTCCAACTCCGAGAACCCTCTGGAACCACTGATCTCTGCTTCTGAGAGAGGATGACCCTATGCTGCTTTCAAAAGATGAATAATTTCCCCAAATGAGTATCAACTTAGAAACGAAATCCTTCTGAGCAATTAACCTCTGAAGGTTATAACTTAGCTGTGCTTTCTTTCATTTTCTCTTTTTTTCCCAAAAAATTTCCACTAGAGAAGCAGCACTGTTCTTAATTAAAGTTAATGTCAGAGACCACAAATGGCTTTTTATAATGGCCTCTAAACCTGAAACACCGTGGGATATGCCTTTATATTATTTCTGAATCATAGCAAAGAGGCTGAATTCTTTTCTCATAGTGTGAAAGGTTTAAATAATATTATGTTTACTAATGCACTGTGTCCAAAACCAATAGAGACCACAGTGGTTATGTAGAATTCAAACACATAAAATCCATACATCTGTGGGAAGTAGTAGGACATGCTGTACTTTAAAAAATAACCCTATATGCATATGATAGTTCAGTCTTACATCAGTTCCCAGTGACCCTTCCCATAAAAGGATTTATTAGCAGAGTTTCTCAAGGTGTGTTCTGGGTCTGACCCACATTAGAATCATCTGCACTGGAGTCACCTAAGTGCTGGTTAAACACACAGATTCCTGAGCCCCACTGAAATACAACTAAATTAGAAACTCTAGGGTAGGAACTTGGAATCCTCATATTTGAAAAATATCCCTCATTGACTTTTAATTCATGCCAAAAAGTCTGAGAACCACTGATATACAGCATAGTGTACTTAAGAGCACAGACTTTGGAATCAGCCAGCTTTGGGTTTAAACCTCCGTTGCCTCATCTATCGAATGATGGATATCATACCTACCTTCTCAGTCTGTTGTTGGGATTAAGCGAGAGAATACACGAGGGGCAGAGCCAAGTGTGTGATGGTGTAAGTATGGGAGCCTCTCCTCTCTGCCTTCCTGAGAGGCTGCTGTATACTGCTGCTTGGCTCCAGGTTCAACTGAGTGGATTAAGGGCAAGGAGCTACATAGGGAGGAAAACAAAATCCGAAAAGTGGGAGATGTGAAAGACTAAGTAGTGGTCCCATAGGTATTGAAAGTTGGGGGCGGGGAGTGGCATGGGTGCAATGGTGGAGACAGAGCGACTGAGGTAAAGTATGGAGCTTTAGGAAGAGAAATGAGTAAAGAAGAATTTTTTCGGAATCTGTTTGATGTGTTATAACATAAAATTTCCCCTTCGCAACTTTTTCAAAAATGTTTACAAAATAAAAGACATTTTTCCAAAGCACTAGGAGTCAGTTTTGAATTTTAGTTGCAATATCATCCAAAGACAAGCTCTAACCCTGGAAGGTCCAGATTAGAAGATGATAGATAGATAGATAGATAGATAGATAGATAGATAGATAGATACATAAACTTGATCTCTAGACTAGATGCAATTATTCTATGATGTCCTACTAATTTTATGCCCAACTTCTACTTTTCAAAAACTTGTTTCTATTCCAAGTTGTCCTAAATTTCCATTGTTAATGCTTCTCTTTATTTCCCTTAATCTATCCTCGTGCTAATATATCTTTTGCTTATCTTTTTCTGTCTCTTTTCCATGACTCATTCTTTTCTTGCCCTTTCTTGAGTCTTTTTCTTTTATATCATCATTTTCTGGGGCAGCCTCTCTCTGTAAACTTCTAGAATCCAGTTTAAAGCAGGATATCAAGGATGGTTTACAGCCTGGCTTTTCTTACTCCAGGGAACCCCAGCCCCGGAGTTGTGATAATGTAGGTCTCTGGTG
The DNA here is from genome assembly GCF_008728515.1 of Papio anubis. Taxonomy (NCBI): domain Eukaryota; kingdom Metazoa; phylum Chordata; class Mammalia; order Primates; family Cercopithecidae; genus Papio; species Papio anubis. The sequence continues at coordinate 87,993,005 of NC_044985.1, read as the reverse complement.
GTTTTGCTTTCTTCCTTTCCTTCACCATGTTCCTTGTCTTTTCAGACTTGTGATTATGAGCTGGGACCTCTGCATGCTGGAGGGGCTTGCTGCAGTGGTGAACCCCAAAGCCTGTTCTTTGATATTGGCCTCTGTGGGCCCTCTATAGATTCTTTTCATTCTTCCAGAAACCACTGATTGTTGTTTCTCTCATTTCTCCCTTGGAGAACTGCTCTACCTCCATCCCGTGTGACGCTACTGGGGCCATTCATCACGTGCTTGATGGGACAAGTTTCAGGCCTAACCAGTCATGACAGGTGATCCCTCTGTCCATGCTGATTGGTTCAAGGACATCCATATGACCCAACTAATGCCAAAGTATCTAATAAGTTTTAATACCTGGATATTGTCTTCTGGGATGAAGTCCTGTAAGAATCATGAAAATTAGATCTACTTGCAGTTATCTTTTCTAACACTATGAAAGAGGTAACTGCAATGAGAGAGTTAATAGCCCTGGAACACCTTGAAGCAATAAAAAATGGAAGTAGGTGGATAACCACCCTAGCTTTCTCACCTCTAAGGGTACAATTCTAAGACATGTTCCACACATTCGCTTAATGGTTCCCAGAAGATTTCAACTCCAATTGCCCACAACGGTAGCTTGTTCATAACACATTTTTTCTTTGCTTTTCTTCCTTCCCTGTCTCACTTCTTAATTCCCTCATAGTACTTCCTGGGATCACTTCTTAAATAAAATACACCTAAATCCTGGTGTAGTATGCAGAGTAATGCCCACCCTTTCTCCCCTAAAAATAGTCTACATGCTAATCTTCAGAACCTGTGGACATGGTAGGTTATGTGGCAAAGGTGAATTAAGGTTGCAGATGTACAGATGTAATTAAGGTTGTTAATCCACTGACCTCTAAATAGAGAGATTTTCCTGGATTATTACGTGGGTCCAATGTAATCAAAAGGGTCCCTGTAAAAGTAGAAGAGTGAATTGGAAGAGACGACCAGAGAGATGGCACTGTGAGAAGGTCTTGGCCTGATCTTGCCAGCTTTGAAGATAGAATAAGGGGCCATGAGCCAAGGAAGTGGGCAACCTCTAGAGGCAGGAAAAGAGGCAGGACTTCTCCTGGAATCTGCAGAAAGGAATGCACCCTGATGACACCTCAAACCTAGCCCAGCGAGATCTATGGAGAACTTCTGATCTGTAGAACTGTGGAATAATAAATGCATGTAGTTTTAAGCTGAAGTTTGTGGTAATTCATCACAGCAGCAGTAAAAACAAATATACTGATTCAGGATACATTTAGGGGGAAACCCAAATTTAAGATAAATTGCTTTTTCTTATTGTTCTTGGGGTGTTCATTCCCATTTTCCCTAATATACAATGGGGCAAATGCATGATGGATATGACTGCCAAAACAATGTAGAAAATTGGACTAATTTGGAATGGATAATTACATTAAACCGCTGTCTCTTTGGCAGAGAAGACCTTACCTTGGAGTGCCAGAGAAGTCTCACTAGGGTAACAGTTTTAATTAGTCCAGCTCTGTCTCATATCCAATGCTCGGTTCTGCATCTGTTGATATTTCTCATTTAAAATATGAAATAATTGAAATATTCCAGTATTAAGAAATAATTATTACTAGAGACACTGGTGGGCTCAGCTACTACCTGGATGCAAATAGTTGCATATTTTACTGTAAAGAAAAGAATCTGTATCTTAAGAAATAATGTAATATTTTTTAGGATCTCTTAGAGCAGTCATGCTTTAAAGTAAAAGTTCCAGAAATGAATGACCATAACCTTCTTATTTATTTATATTTTAAATCCTCAAAGTATTGGCCCATCTCATTTTCCTAGTCAAACCTTGCTTCCTGGTTTTGCCCTGCTAATGACCTCAGCTCTTCTTGATGCTTTAGGACCAAATGCTCTTTGATTAATCATTCTCTGTGTTAATATCAAATGGCCCTTGCATTCTTCAAACAGATTGCTGCTTCTGTTAAATAATGTCCTAAATATACAAACCAGATAAATGATGACTATTGAGCCAATGGGAACAGAACTGAGCTCCAAGACTGCATTGCAATTATAATGAAAAGACACATAACTGATGAGCTCCACATCTGAACTTAAAATGATTTGTGAAGCAAAAGATCAAGAGAAGTACAGGCTGAGGTCTCAAGTTAGAGTTGCTGTGATGAAGTATAAACTGGCGCTAGAAAGCATTTTGAAATTGCTTGATATATGTGTATGTGTGCGCGTCTCTCTGTGTGTGTGCATATATATATTTTTTTCTTTGAAATGGTTAAATGCTTCAAGGAATAGAGCCTCTTTGGGGGGCAAAGGCCCAGAATGATATGCATCAGGGTTTTATTTCATTTCAGTCTCTTGCTTATTTTAATTTATGAGGTGTGGAGAATATTAGTTTTTTGGATGATTTAATATTTTATGTTGTAAGTGATCTGCAGTCAGTTTGTTAATTAGATACAGCAGACAGGCTGTTTAATATTATGTGTTGACTCTGCAGGAAAAAAGAAATATAGAATATTTCTGATAGGAAAAAAAAATGAAGGCACATGATCAAAGTTTTGTTAGAGGCCGTGTGTTGGAGGTGCTTTGCTGTAGAACAAATTGTATTTTGCCCTTATAAAAGCTCCCAGAGTGTGCTAGAGATAATTGGAGCCCTCTATTGCTTTGCTCCCTTAGAAGTTTTCTGGAGTTAGGCAGGAAAAGAAGACAGGAATCTGAGCCTTTAATTTAAATAAGAAAGCCGTGCCTGGGAAAATTAGAATACTTTTGGAAGTCGGGAATCCATGGAAATGGATTGTCCTATTTTGATTTCCTCAGAGGACCCAGTTTGAAGTGGTGATTTTGTGTGATTTCCTTCTGGTCCTGTCCTCAATACCAACATCTCCTGAATAAAGAAGTGACATGGTTTCCCAGTATATTAGTTAGGCATTTAGCTTTTTAGTTGGAGACTTAGGAATGGGGGGAAACTGACATTGAAAATATAGATGTAAGGCCGCGCTTGCTGGCTTACGCTGGTAATCCCAGCACTTTGGGAGGCCGAGGCAGGTGACCCACCTGAGGTCATGAGTTCGAGACCAGCCTGGCCAACATGGAAAAACCCCATCTATACTAAAAATACAAAAATTAGCTGGGCATGGTGGCACATACCTGTAATTCCAGCTACTCGGGAGGCTGAGGCAGGAGAATCTCTTGAACCCGGGAGGCGGAGATTGCAGTGAGCTGAGATCATGCCATTGCACTCCAGCCTGGCAACAAGAGTGAAACTCCATCTCAAAACAACAACAAAACCGAAAATATAGATGCATTCTCTTCTACCTCTGCTATGAAGGGAGACTACAGGATAGTTTCTTTTGTTGGTGTCTACTACCAAACTTTGCAAGAGCAAAGAACCCACCAACAAGGGGCTTTCTCACAAAACTCCATTAGATGTGTCTTATTTTTGCTTTGTATAAAGCAAGTGTGACCAACTCCAGTGAGATTTTTTAGTGAATATTCAACATCTACCATAAGGTCAAAAGAGAAATAAATTGGGTGGTTCAATTTAACTTCAAGTATGTGAAATTGAAGAGTAACAATTTTCTAAAATAAAAACTTTGCAAGGTATTCAACATTCATAAGCAATGCAGCAATGACACATTATTCTGGGGCATGTTATAAGGCTTTGAAGAAGTTTTGAGTTGTGCTTTATAAGAACAAAATGGTGGTACATAGTATAAATAAGAGAGTTAAAAATAATTCTCCAGTATAATAAAAATGACACAAAAATTCATAGTCACCAACATAACTAATATGTTTTCATTCATTTCTTACCTTTTATCTGTTTTATTCCATCTATAATATCAGAATATTCAACATATTACCTTGCTTTTCCGGAGCTAAAGTGACCAATGTTAGCATATGGTAAATAAGAAACTGTTTTTTCCCATCAAAATAGTATTTTCCAAAGGCAAAATAATCAACAATTGTTATTATTTCTATTTAAGTTTTATGTGCCTTGTGTACCCATCATGAAGAAACGGTTGGAGCAAAATGGCAGAAGAGAAGATGCTCAGCTTTAGTCCCCTTCACAGAAATATGACTAACAACTATCCACATACAAGAATGCCTTTGTGAAAATATCAGAACCCAAAGACAAGGCCCAAACCACCCTTTTGGAGTACAAAACAGAAAAACCCACATTAAAAGGATAAGAGAAACAGTCTCACCTTTACTATGTCATCCCTGTCTCAGGCTAGCACAGTACTACATCAATAGGGTTCTCTTGGGCCTATGGTTTCCCCAGTGGGAAAAAGAGAGTCCAAGATAGACATTCAGCTTCTCCAACATTCAGAGACACTTACCAGGAGGCCCACTTCTATCTCACCTTATGGAGAGCACTGGGGAAATTGGCAGGGATTAGCTAGGGACAGAGAAGGAGGGCATGACTCATAGTAACCAGTACCTTGATCTTGGTGGTGGCTTTTCATCCTGGCTGGTGACCTTGACTGACAAGAGAGCCCACCCACCTGCAAAACCCAGCCAGTGGCCCCATCTAGCCAGGGAGCATGGTCAGCAGTTCTGCCCAGCTGGGGTCCTGAGCCAGTGGTTCAGTTTGGCCACAGAGCGCAGCCAGAAGTCCCACACAGTCAGGGAATCAAGCCAGCAGCCTCACCTGGCTGCAGAGCCCAGCCTGTGTTTTTGCCTGCTCAGGGGGCCAAGGCAGATGCTCCACCCAATGTGGAGCACAGTAAGTGATCCCAACCAACTGCTACGCACAGCGTGCAGCCCCACCCAATCACAGATCACAGCCTGAGACCCCACCTCAATCTGGAGCCAAGCCAGTGGCACCATCTGGCTGGGAAACATTCCCACATCTGGCTGGGAAACAGACTGGAGCACCACCTGACCAGGGAAAATTGAAGATGCAATCCAGTGTCTCTCCCTGAGTCCATCTCTAACATGAAGTCCATCTAGTGGACCCACCTGACTGTGGGGCTCAGCCAGTAGTACCACCAGACCTCAAAACATGGGACAGTTACTTTGCTCAACCAGAGACCTTAACAACAAGCCTTCCCTACCTTCAGACACTATCAGTTGGCTCATTCAGAACTCCAGGTTGGGCTGACTAGTGAAGGTCTTTCCCCGCTGAAGCAAACCTGTCAAGGCTGGAAGAGGTGACTGCTTCCTCAGATGCACAGACACCCATGTAAGGATACACCAATTATGATGAATCAGGCAAACATGACACCACCAAAGGAAACTAATAAAGCTCCAATAACTGACGCTAAGTAAATGAAAATGCATGAACTGACTGACAAAGAATTCAGAATAATGCTCAGAAAGGAGTTCATTGAGCTATAAGAAAACACAGATAAGCAACTAGAGACCATCAAAAAATCAAAAACAAATCCTTGAGCAATTATTAAAATTCAACAGAGAGCTTCAATAGACTAGATCAAGCAGAAGAGTCAGTGAAATTTAAGAAGTCATTGGAAATTATCCAGTCAGGAGAGCAAAAACAAAATAATGAAAAGAAGTGAAGAAAACCTGCATAATTTATAGGACATCATCAAGCTAATATTATACGCTTTTTTTGTTTGTTTTTGTTTGTTTGTTTTTTGGAGATTGAGTCTTGCTCTGTTGCCCAGGCTGGAGTGCAGTGGCATGATCTCGGCTCACTGCAACCTCTGCCTCCCAGGTTCAAGCGATTCTCCTGCCTCAGACTCCCGAGTAGCTAGGATTACAGGTACCCCCACCACACCTGGCTAATCTTTGTATTTTAATAGAGACGAGGTTTCACCATGTTGACCAGGCTGGTCTAGAACTCCTGGCCTCAAGTGATCCTCCTGCTTCAGCCTCCCAAAGTGCTGGGATTACAGGCATGAGCCACTGCATCTGGCTATACACATTTTTGAGGTCCCAGAAGGGGAAGCTATAGAGAAAGGGACAGAAATTCTATTTAAAGAAATAATGCCCGAAAACTTCCAAATTTGGAGAAAGAAATGGACATCCAGATCCATTAGGGCCAAAAGTTCCCAAATGGGTTAAACCTGAATAGGTCTACTAAAACTGTCAGAAGTCAAAGATAAAGGATTTGGAAAGCAGCCAGAGAAAAGCAACTCATCACATAATGGGGGAACCTCCAAAAAATTGTCAGTGGATTTCTCAACCCTGCAGGCCAGGAGAGAGTTAAACAATAAATTCAAAATATTGAAAGAAAAAAAATTTCATCTAAGAATACTATACCTAGAAAAATATTGTCCTTCAGAAATCAAGGAGAAACTTCAGCAAACAAAAGTCGAGGGAGTTCATCACTACGATATCTGCCATACAAGAAATATTAAAGAGAGTTCTTCAAGCTGAAATGAAAGCACATCAATTAACAACATAAAAAGATGTAAGTGTATAAAACTCATTGGTGAAAGTAAATATATAGTCAAATTTGGAATTGTATTGGTGGCATAGAAACTATTTTCTATTTTATTTTTTTTAGACAGTTTCACTCTGTCATCCAGGCTGGAGTGCAGTGGCGCGACCTTGGCTTACTGCAACCTCTGCCTCCCAAGTTCAAGTGATCCTCCCACCTCAGCCTCCCATGCAGCTGGGACTATACCCAGCTAATTTTTGTGTGTTTTTTATAGACAGGGTTTTACCATGTTGCCCAGGCTGGTCTCCAACTCCTGAGCCCAAGTGATCTGTCTACCTCGTCCTCCAAAAGTGCTGGGATTATAGGCATGAACCACTATACCTGGCAATCATTTTCAACTCTACTATAATAGTTAAAAAATAAATAACTTAACAATAATTATAATTATAATAATTAGTGAATACAGACATAAAAATGTAAATTATAACATCAATAATCTATACTGTGAGGGGGGAAGTAAAAGTATAGTTTTTACATATGCTCAAGTTATATCTGCTTAAAATATAATGTTATAACTATAAGATGTTTTATGTAAATCTCATGGTAATAGCAACACCTATAGTAGATACACAAAAGACTAAGAGAAAATAATCAAAGCATACCACCACAGAAAGTCATCAAATCATAAAGGAAGCCAGAAAGAGAGGAAAAAAGAAACAAAAGAACTAAAAATCAGTCACAAAACAATTCACAAGATGGCAATAAGTTTTTACCTATTAATAATTACTTTAAATGTAAATTCCTCAGTCAAAAGACTAAAATGGCAGAGTGGAGTAAAAGAAGATTCAATTATATACTGCCTACAGGGGACTCACTTCAGGTGTAAGAACACAGATAGGTTGAAAGTAAGGCATGGACAAAGTCTATACTTATATTACACAAAACAGATTTCAAGAAAAAAAAGTCAGACAAAGACACCACAAGAAAAGAATATTACAGGTGAATATCACTGAATAACATAGATGAAACAATTTTCAACAAAATATTAGCAAGCCAAATGCAGCAGCACATGAAAGGAATAATTCACCATGATTAAGTGGACTTTATCCCTGGGATGCAAGTATGGCTTCAAAAATCAATAAATGTGATATAACACATTAACAAAGTGAAGGATAAAAATCATATTATCATCTCAATAGATGTAGAAAAAGCATTTAGCAACATTCAACCTTCTTTTATGATAAAAATTTCCAGCAAATTAGGAATAGATAGAATACACCTCATCATAATAAAGGCCATATATGACAAACCCACAGGTTTCACTGTATTACAGTAAAAAGTAAAAGCTTTTCCTTTGAGATTAGACAGGAAGGAAGGAAGACAAGGATGCCACTCTTGCCACTTCTATTCAACAACGTACCTTGAAGTCCTAGCCAGAGCAATTAGGCAAGAAAAAGAAATAAAAGTCATCCAGATTAGAAGGGAAGAAAGAAAATTGTCCTTGTTTGCAGAAGACATAATCTTATATATATTTTTTAAAACCCTAAAGATTACATCAAAACTATTCAAACTAATAAATTTAGTAAAGTTGCAGGATACAAAACCAACATACAAAGAATCAGTCTCATTTCTCTACACTAACAACAAATGATCTGAATAAAGAAATAAAACAATTCTACTTATAATCATATCAAAAAATACTTAGAAATAAATTTAACCAAGGAGATGAAAGATCTATATACTAAAAACTATAAAACACTAATGAAAGAAATTGAAGATGACACAAATAAATGAAAAGGTGACCTGTGTTCATGGATTGGAAGAATCTATATTGTTAAAATGTTTACACATGACAAAGCAATCCATAGATTTAATGTGATACCTATCAAAATCTCAATGGTATTTTCTCACAGAAATAGAAAAAACAGCACTAAAATTTATATGAAACAATAAAATACATGAAAAAGTCAAAGTAATCTTTGGAAAGAAGAACAGAGCTGGAAGCAGCATGCTTCCTGATTTCAAACTATATTACAAAGCTTTAGTAATCAAAGCTTTGACACTGGTGTAAAAGCAGACACACAGACCAAAGGAACAGAATTCAGAGCTGAAAACTATATCCATATACATATGGTCAACAAATATTTGACAAGGACACCAAGAATACATAATGGAGAAAGAATAGTCTCTTCTATAATTAGTGTTGGGAAAAACAGGATATCCACATAAAAAAGAATGTAATTGGACCCCTATTTTACACCACTTACAAATATTAACTTGAACTGGATTAAAGACTTAAATGTAATACCTGAATCTATAAAACTCCTGGAAGAAAACATAGGATACAAGCTTCTTGACTTTAGTCTTGGCAATTATTTTTTTGGGTGAGTATGATACCAAAAGCAAAAGCACAGGCAACAAAAGCAAAAGTAAACAAATGTGACTACATCAAACTAAAAAGCTACTGCACAGCAAAGGAAACAATAAAATAAAAATGTAACCTATGGATGGGATAAAATATTAGCAAACCTTGTGTATCTGATAAGAGGTTAATATCCAAAATATATAAGAAACTCATACAACTCAACAGCAAAAAATAAATAAAAAACTAACAATTCAATTTAAAAAATGGGCAATGGAGGGCCCAGCACAGTGGCTCATGCCTGTAATTCCAGCACTTTGGGAGGCCGAAGTGGGTGGATCACTTGAGGTCAGGAGTTCGAGACCAGCCTGACCAACATGGTGAAACCCTGTCTCTACTAAAAATACAAAAATTTGCTGGGCATGGCAGCAGGCACCTGTAATCCCAGCTACTCAGGAGGCTGAGGCAGGAGAATCACTTGAACCTGGAAGCTGGGGTTGGTTGCAGTGAGCTGAGATTGCACCACTGCACTCCAGCCTGGGTGACAGAGGGAGACTTTGTCTTAAAAAAAAAAAAAAAAAAAAAACAGGTCAATGGGCTGGAACAAACATTTTCCCAAAGAAGACATACAATGGGCCGGGCACAGTGGCTCACACCTGTAATCCCAGGACTTCAGGAGGCCAAGGTGGGCGGATCATGAGGTCAGGAGATCGAGACCTTCCTGGCTAACACGGTGAAACCCCATCTCTACTAAAAATACGAAAGATTAGCCGGGCATGGTGGCGGGTGCCTGTAATCCCAGCTACTCGGGAAGCTTAGGCAGGAGGATGGCATGAACGCAGGAGGCAGAGGTTGCAATGAGCTGAGATTGTACCACTGCACTCCAGCCTGGGCAACAGAGCGAGACTCCACCTCAAAAAAAAAAAAAAAAAAGAAGACCTACAATGGCTAACAGACACATGAAAAGCTGCTCAACATCACTAATCCTCAGGTAAATGCAAATCAAACCACAATAAGATATCACCTTATACATGTCAGAATTGCTATTATCAAAAAGACAAGGAATAACAAGTGTTGATGAGGATGTGAAGTAAAGGGAACCCTTGTGCTCTGTTGGTAGAAATGTAAATTGGCAGAGCCTTTATGGAAAACAATATGGAGGCTACTCAAAAGTTAAAATAGAACTACTATATCATCCAGCAATGCCACTTCTCTTGAGATATGTATCTGAAGGATACAAAATCAGCATCTCAAAGAAATATCTGCATTCCCCTGTTTATTGCAGCATTGTTCAAAATAGTTAAGACATGAGAACAACCAAAGTTTTTCAATTGATAAATGGATAAAGAAAATGCAATGTGTGTGTATATACATGCATATATGTATACATATACATATGCACATTTATAATGTATATACACACACAATGGAATGTAAATATATATGCACACACACAATAGAATATTACTCAGTCATAAAAAAGAAGAAAATTCTGCCATTTGTGATAACACGGATAAACCTGAAGTGCATTATGCTAAGTAAAATAAACCAGGCAGAGAAAGACACATATACCGCATCATCTCATTTATATACAAGCTCTAAAAATGTTACTCTCATAAAAACACAGAATATAATGGTGATTTCCAGGGGCTGGAGAGTGGAGGAAATGGGGAGATATTGCTCAAGGGGTACAAGCTTTCAGTTAAAAGATAAATAAATTCTGAGCTGGGCATCGGGGCTTACACATATAATCCCACCTACTTGGGAGGCTGAGGTGGGAGGATCGCTTGAGTCCAGGAGTCGGAGGCTGCAGTGAGCTATGATCTGCCACTGCCCTCCAGCCTGGGTGACAGAGTGAGACCCCACACCTAAAAAAAATAAATAAAGGTAAATTCTGGGGATTTAATACAAAGCATTGTGACTATAGTTAATAATAATATATTTTATACTTGAAATTTGTTAGAAGAGTAGACCTTAAGTGTTCTCACTACGCAGAAAAAAACGGTAACTATGTGAGGTGATGGACATGTTAACTAAATTGATCATGATCATCATTTTACAATATATATGCATACCAAATCACCATGTTGTAAATCTTAAATATATACAATTATAGTTCAAAAAAGCAGGAATAAAAAGAGTAAAAGGAGTAAGAACTGTGAGATGGATACATTGATTATGTTTTTATATATATATACACACACACATATATATATCTCAGTTTTTGAGATTCTCTCTCTAACAAAACAAAACAAAAACACTCCATTTCCCTTACTGGAAGTAATGGGTAAAATACAGACATTTAACTTCCATAGTTGAATGCAGAATGCTATTTGGTACACAATGGTTATTCAGTAAATGCTGTTAACTGATGCTGCTATTGGAACCTTCATAGTGCACTCTTAAGCATCAATTGGTGCTTCACCTACAGAACATCTTTTACACATTTAACAGAGAGTCCTACTATATGAATAAATGGTTGTCTTGATCCTTCAGAAGAAAGCTTTTTGTTATCTTAATGTGGGGCTTTTTTGTAAACCTCAAGGTTCTGTCCCAATTAGTTACAATTTACTGAACTAATATCACTCTATGGAAATGTATCATGTACTTGAAATATATATTTAATAAGATAATGCCATCAACCAGCACAGCTCTAAAGAAGGCATCTTTTTTCTTTTTCTATCTGCTGTTTAATTTCATTATGATTTCTAAAAATTCTCTGGTAGTGTACAGCTGCTCCACTGTTAATAGCCTTGAAATAGAAATGTGTTACTTTGCTTAGCAAGAGACATCTGCATAGTGTAGAAAAACAAAATCATTTAATGTGATTAATAGAGGAAGATGGTTATTCGTATTTTAATGCATATTGTTTAAACTCAAATATGTTTGCCTTCCAGCCATTTTTAGATAGGTTATTCTGATCTATGATTTAAATCTGTGATGCTTTTAGCATCTACATAAAAAAAAGAATGTTTGCCAGCCCATCCAACACCTCCTGCTGCTAGTTGGCTAGGTTTTTCTGAATGTCATAAACAGAGCTTTTGATATGGTACCCAAGGGGCTCTTTATCCAGGATGATGTAAATAACTACTCCCAACATTTGGTCCTTTTACCATCTTTGATCATGTCATCTTGAAATTTGCCCTTGCAATGAGCAAGAGTCTTTGCTTTCACATTAGAAGAGTTCATACTATATTTGAAAATGTCAAAGTATATAAGCCCTAGGAGGGCAATAGGACAGGTTCAAAAGTTTGCAGATAGATGCATTATTACAGGCTTAGAAATTACAATGAGAGAGTGCATACATGCCTTCTCTCATTCCCTCATAGTCTTGCAAATCTCTTGCTACATCATAAATCTTTCTATATCTGTGCTCCCATTCTCTAGCCATTTCACAAGTGGTCAGTCTGCTTCTCAGATTTACACACAGAGCCCTGGTGCTGACCTCATTGGAAGGCGCGATTTATGTAGTGGAACCAGTGACTGAGTGTGGAATACAATCCAGCCCTCTTGACGTGAGGTTGAAATCTTCAGATCAGCGTGTTCTGCTTACCATTCATGGAATGTCAGCACTTACAGGGATCTTAGAGTGCACCTACTCCAGCTTCCTCCTTTTTCAGATAAAGAAAACACTTGGGCAAAGCAGTTTACCATCAAAGACAATTTTCTATTCTATTTGTCTTAGTCCATTTTATTGTGCTGCCATCATGGAACACCTGAGACTAGGTAATTTATAGTTAATAGAAAATTATTTGGTTCTTGCTTCTGGAGGCTGGGAAGTCCAAGGTCAAGGAGCTGCATCTGGTAAGGGTCTTCTTGCTGCATCATAACATAGCAGAAGGCATCATTTTCAAATATAGTATGAGCTCTTCTAATGTGAAAGTTAAGTCTTGCTCACTGCAAGGGCAAATTTCATAATGACATGATCAAAGATGGTGGAAGGACCAAATGTCGGGAGTAGTTATTTACGTCATCCTGGGTGAGAGAGAGAGAGAGAGAAAAAGAGGCTGAACTTGCCCATTCATTGTAGATTACATTTCTCATTGGAGATTACATGAACTTTGGGGAACACATTTAAATCATAGCACATGAATCTAGAATGCCTGCTCCTGTAATCTCTTTAAGAATGTACAGGCTGTACTCCTACCATAATCTGGAGGGCAAGAATCATTGACTACAGAGACCTTAAACCCTCATAAGTTCATATGAAAGGAACCCTGCCTTTCTTGTCCATGGTTTTTGGAGCCAGAAGAGGGTCTACTGGAGATATGCAGCAAAGCTAGAAGACCCAGAATTTTTTCCTTGTGCTATCAAAGCAGCCCCAACAGTTTTCATGACAGGCAAGTAAGATGTTCAAATAAGATGTTTGTCAATATCTGCTCAATTCAACAATCACCATTCCTAAATTTGGTGTACATTACGGCACCTCAAACCAGAGGGGAAACGATGGCCTATCTGATAAATGGTGTTGGGACAGAAGGGTAGGCATCTGGAAAAAATAAAGTTGGATCTTTACCTCGCATCCTACATGGTGATAAATTCTAAATGAATCAAAAATTTAGACAGTGTAAATAAAACCATAAAATTACTAAACAAACATGGTAAAATTTTAATTCTTGGAATGGAAATATTTTTAAAAATTGATTCAAAATTTAGAAGCCATGAATGGACATGTTGATAAACCCAAATACATAAAAATTAAAACTTCTACATGGCAAACACACACACACACACACACTCATAAGTAAAATCAAAAGATAGAAAACCCAACAAACTAAAATAAAAAAAATTGCAAATCATATATAAACGAATGGTTAATCTCTCTAAATAAATAAAAACTTTCAGCCAGGCATAGTGGCTCACACTTGTAATCCCAGCACTTTGGAAGGCTGAGGCAGGAGGACTGCTTGAGGTCAGGGGTTCAAGACCAGGCTGGGAAACATGGCAAGACTCTGTCTCTCCAAAAATAATAAAAATTTTAAAAAATGTTTCTACAAATACAAAATTAAGAGCCTAACAAGCTAATAGGAAAAACTGGGCAAAATATATAAACACATAGTTCACACAAAATGAAATACAAATGGCTTTTAAACATTTGGAAAGATGCTCGACTTCACTCATAATAAAATGTATGCAAATTAGAACTATATTGAGATACCATTTTTCTCCTATCAGGTTGGCAAAAATCCAAAAGTCTGATAATACACTCCATTGACGAGGCTGTAAGAAACAGGCTCTCTCGTACGTTGCTTGTGAGAGTATATGTTAGCATAACCCCATATGGAGAGCAATTTAGCAAAAATCCATCAAAATTACAAATGCATATATCTTTTGCCCTAGCAATTTTACTTTTGGAAATTTATGTTACAAATGTACTTGCAAATGAATGAAAGGACATATGTTTAAAGTATTCGCAACAGTATTGTTTGCAAGACCAAAAATTTGAAATAACCTACATTGTTCAATCCAGTACATTGCTAAAATAAACAGTTTACGTAAATTATGATACATTGATACAACAGAATACTAGAAAACTTAAAAAAATAAAAGAGTGAGCTGCCTCCATAGCAATGAGGAAAGATACTCAAGAGATGTTGAATGAAAAAAGGCAAAATGCCAGCCGGTGCAGTGGCTCGCGCCTGTAATCCCAGCACTGTGGAGGCCGAGGCGGGTGGATCACGAGGTCAGGATTTCAAGACCAGCCTGGCCAACTAGTGAAATCCTGTCTCTACCAAAAATACCAAAAAAAAAAAAAAAATTGGCGGGGTATAATGGCGGGTGCCTGTAATCCCAGCTACTTGTGAGGCTGAGGCAAGAGAATCACTTGAACCCAGGAGGTGGAGGTTGCAGTGAGCCAAGATCACATCACTGCACTCCAGCTTGGGCGACAGAGCAAGACTCTGTCCAAAAAAAAGAAAGAAAGAAAGAGAGGAAAGAAAGAAAGAGAGAGAGGAAAGAAGGAAGGAAGGAAGGAAGGAAGGAAGGAAGGAAGGAAGGAAGGAAGGAAGGAAGGAAGGAAGGAAGGAAGGAAGGAAGGAAGGAAGGAAGGAGAAAGAAAGGGCAAAATGCAGAACAATATGTCAAGTAAGCTACATTTTACATAAAAAGAGGGAAAATAAGAACATTAATTTATATTTATTCTTATACCCATTTTAAAAACTGGCAGAATTTATAAGAAACTAAATACAGTGGTTACTAGTAAGAGATGGGCATCGGAACTGGGGGTATAGCATACAGGAATCTAAGATATCTCACTTTATGTCTATATGCATATTTAGAACCATGTGAATATACAATCTTTTCAAAAATTGTATATATTTTTAATCAAAGAGTAAGTAATTGAGTCCCACGCTTGACTCTAAGGAGGCTAACAAGTTTATCTTAGGATAAAGGTGAAGGCTCCAGATTAACATGGGGCTGCCTAGAGTTTTACTTTACTCATTTGTCCTTTTCTTCATTCATTTAACAAACATTTGTTTACAATGTTCTGTATAGTAGGTGCTGTACTAAACTCTAGGGATACGTGGAGAACAGGACCAACTAGATCTTTGCTTCACAGAGTCTACATGCTAGTCCAGGGTCTCTTCTGTTTGGAGTGTGGGGTCTCCAAACAGCATCCAGGTACTCTAGAACCCATATTAACAAGTTTCACTCTCTTATGACAGCATCTTAAGCATGAGCATGTTAAATTTCCATTGGTATAGAGTTCAAAAATTCAATATCCTTGATTTTTATGAGCAAACAAAATGTGCACAGGCTGGAGGCATTTTTGGTTTCTCTCAATGGCACCTCTTTGCAGAGTTTCACAATATCTTTTATTGTGTATAATACCATATAATTTGAAACTCGATTTCAAATATGGCCCTTGCTTATACTTATCCAGGGGTTGTAATAATTTCTTGTGATTCATATTGATGTCTTTTTATTAATGCTCTAGAATTATATAGTGTATCACTACTTTCCTTTCCTGTCTGCTTTCTTCCCTTAGTTGTATTAGTTTACATTCCATTCTGACGAATTTTTCCAGTCAAATATCTGTTCCTTGGTGTGCATGTCAGTCCCTCAAATAGGTTTCTTTCTTCCTCTACTCTCCCACCCCATTTCAGGCAGATGAGAGCTGACGGTAAAGCTATATCAGCTCAATGTGGGTTTGTGCATGAATGCATGTGCATCTATAGCCAAGTCATCATGTTTCAAGAGTGAGTCCATTCAGTTAATAAACAAAGCAGAGTATTTAGGATTATCTGATAGAACTTTCTGCAGTAACAGAAATGTCCTGTAGTTGTGTTGTCCAATAAGGCAGCTGCTAACCACTTGTGGCTATTGCGCACTTCAAATGTGGCTATTGCAACACAAGAATCATATTTTTAATTTAATTTTATTTAAATTAATATCAATTTATAAATCTAGCAGGATGAGGACAATATGTGAAACTAAGGAATGTGGCTCCAAAGAGAGTATACAGCCACCCAAACTGCAGTATCCAAGAGTGAGAATGTCACCATAGTGGAAATCTCTGAGCCTTGAGTATTCCAATCAGATGGTGAAGGTCCTCCTTTGTGAGGGGTAATCCACACAGGTTGGAAAGGTTTTCCAGCTAGTTTCTGAGATAAGACAGAGCACAATGCATTCCTCTCACAGTG
This sequence comes from Papio anubis, assembly GCF_008728515.1. Lineage (NCBI taxonomy): Eukaryota > Metazoa > Chordata > Mammalia > Primates > Cercopithecidae > Papio > Papio anubis. The sequence continues at coordinate 87,976,636 of NC_044985.1, read as the reverse complement.
TATCATAAAGTCAGCAAGCATGAAGAAGGTTTGGTTAGAGCTCTAGGCAGGCTTAGTTGGGTTCAAGCCTGAATTCTAGTTCTTGAGTGTATATCAGTAACATGGGAGAAAATGTCATCTTGTGGACTGAGCACAAGCCCTAGGCATCATGAATTCCAGAGTTACGAAAGTAAACCTTCTTCTAGATCTCACTCATTGGTGGGAAAGAACTCCTAATATACAGCCTACCTGGGCTTCTATTAGTCAGAGACTTGACAGCAGTTAGTTATGCTGGAGAACTGAAAGTCATCAGTGTCTTTAGGTAGATGGACTCAGGCAAATAGCAATTGACAAGCTACAAGTCTATCCAGTTCAACCTTCTTCATTTTCCCCTCGTTATTTACAGTCAGGTACATAGACCCCACCAGAGCATTCAAGGCCCTCCACAATATGGAGCCCACTGTTTTGCCCAGCCTTTATCTCCACAAATCTCCCACACTTATCTTACACTTCAGGCAAACTCGCCTGTGCATACTTCCCAAGCCCCAGCCTCTCCCACATTCATGTCCTTGCTCATGCAGTTGCCAGAAATGCCCTCTTCCAGCATCTCCATCTGCCAAAACCCCATTTACCCTCATGGCTCATTTCAGGCGTGCCCTCTCTGAAGTTGTCTTCCCCGAAACCCACAGCTGTCTGTGCTCACCCTCTCCTTGGAGCCCCAGGGCACTTGGTCTGTGCTGCTGTCTTGGCACTTATTCCATTCCTCCTTATGTTGAGGGCATTAGTGAATTTGTCTAATCTTGCCTCCTAGTCTGTGAGCTGTTTGAGGATAGGGCCTGTGTCATTCACATTCTATATTCCCGACAGTGCCTGGCATGTGGTTAGTCTCCAGGAATTACTGTTATTGAACTGGCTTAAGGACAATTCTACACATGGGGAGGATTTTAGCTACAATCAATGAAAAAGGGATCTTTTGCTCCAGAAGGTAAGAGAGCCCATGCAGTCCTGAGTCTCTATCTGAAAAGTATGTTATTGTGCCTTGAGACATTTTTCAAATCAAAGGTAGCAAACTAATGATCCAGAGATCACACGTGGCCTGCATACATCTTCTGTTTGACAAACAATCTTATTTTAAAAATTGTCAACAACATTTAACATTTGAGGGAGTTCACATAAAAATCCATATTTCTATATTTTCTTGAAAAACAGAAAATCAGATCTCACATACTGGTCACTTATTCCTCTCTGATAATTTTCCACTTAACCACTCCCTGCCTAACCCACTGTAGTCAGACACTACAAGGACTAGACTCACTTTATTTTTCCTCCCTCAAATCAGATGTGCATAGAGTCTGTGCACCTTCAACAATTACAGTGATCCCACCTCTGCCATTTATGAAGCGCATATTGCCTATTTTTAGGTCATACAGATTTCAATAACTCTAACAGTGATTGTTTTGCCCTGCTACTTTCTGTATCATCTATCGCACTCCCAAGAGCGCATCTATGTTCAGGAAAAAAAAAAATTATTTAAACCATTTTTCAGGGGGTGTGATGGCAGCTCCAGGTCTATTGTCACTTTACCTGCAAGTACAGTTTTTAGACATTAGAGAATTAGTTAAGGGACCCAGGGTGTCAGGGCAAGAGGTATATTGTGAAAAGTAGAGGAGGAGATCCTTGAAAAGGCATAAAGAGAGTAAGAACTATCTGATATTGAATGCTAACATTTCATTTCACATCCATAGCGCCTTTTGTGTGAAGATTTCCAAGTAGATTTCAGGCAGTAATTGAGACTCACAGTACTTGATGAGAAGGGGAAGTGTTAAATTCATTTTCTGATACAGGAAACTGAGGCACTGTTTGTTCACAGTTGTAAGAGAATTGGTAGTTTAACTTAATTATCCTCATTTCTGGCCTTTCCCTTAATCACTCATTCTTATGCTTTGGTTTCAAGGGTAATTTATGCTAGATCAATTTAGACTCATAGAATTTAATCAATACCATCTGCAACTCATAGGCTCTCCTGGTCTAAAACTAAATTTTCAGAAAATGTAAGGACTAACAGAGCATAAACAAAATATGGAATCAGATGGGCTACTCTTTGACTTGCAGGCAAATACCAGTACTTCAAAATCTCCATATTCCATTTTTAATAGTCCCTCAGCTCACCTCCTCACCCCTCCTCACACCAGTTAAAGACTGGTATGAAAAGAGTTGCTTGGGTTCAGCATTTATTTTAAAGCCTCATACTTGAAACATCTGAAGGGAGACTTCTAGTTTCTTTGACCAATGAGAAGTTGAAGTTTAAAAAAAAAATTTTGTTAACTCAATCAACACTTCAAGTGTCTAGCAAGTGCTTTCAGTTTATAAAACAACACCACGCTGCCTTTGATTGTTAAACCCATTACTCTAATCCACTTTAAATGAAGCATTTTGAGGCACTGATTTAGTATCATGTCTTAGTGAACACAACATTTCCTGACTGTAGGTGTTTATGGTATTTTGAGTAGGATCTGGTCATTATATATTCTTTATAATAATCATTAGTGATCAAAATCACCTCTCCTGAAACATTATCTCCCCAAGGCCATCCCCACTAACCACGTAACTAAAAACAAGTGGAGAATGCAGGATTGAAATGCTAAATCACTGGTTGCTTTACCAAGTTTGTGAGCTCAACCTTTGACCCCTGAAAGATGGGATTAAATACCACTTGGATAAAGGTAATTGGAGAACCCTCTCCTATGCATTTTTGGAACTAAAGTAAAGAAAGTGAGTGCATAGGCTTATCTAGAAATCATTGTTGTGGGGAGGAAAACATACAAACAATATTTATTTGTCTATCAGGTCCCCTCCATAGGACCTTGATATCAGCAAATGACAGTTTTCCCCAACTTTAGTTAGAAATTCGGATGCTCCAAGTCTGCTCGAGGTGAGCAAATCAAAGTTGTACCAAGTTAAACGTGGGAAAATTGTCAGCCAAATCATATCCCGTGGGGTGTGGATAAATGTTCTCCCACAGCCTCAGCACTTTCTGATTTGTCCCATTAGAGCTCTTGGCCTCTGCTTCTTACCCAGAACGTTGGCTTTTACCACCATTGGTTCACACCACAGGATCATCAGCTTGTTCTGTCTGTCAGCTCTTCTTGTAGCCAGGTGACTTGCCCTGGATCATTTCGCGTTCGTATTTTTCTAAATTACATTGTTCTCTGGAGTCTGTTGCCCAACTGAAAAAGTCACATTTTCTTTCTCTGTTAGTTACTCAAAGTATCAATCATTCTGTAACTACCTGTACTACCATTAACCTTCTTCCTGTCTTCCAAATCAAAACCCATTTCTCACTTCCATATGTCAACACCAGCCACATGCATTGATTAAATGTCTTTCATTTGAAAGCACACGCAGTCCTGGCTATCCTGCCTATGTCTGAATGCCTCCCATATGCTCCAGATGCAAGCCTAATTCTTCTGTTCCCTTCCTCTGGAAAGTCATTCTTCATTGTAATAAGTTGCCCAAAGTAAATGTATTCATCATCTTTTTCTCTGACAACCATGTTTCTCCACTACGGGAAATTAAACACTACAACATATGGCCTGAGCAGCAAACTTTAGTGCTTGCTCGCTCAATTGTTTTAACACATTGCCGCCTTTACATAATATTCTGTTTGCCACTAGCATGTCAGGCTTCCACTTGACATATGCATTAGACATGTTAATGGCAAGACAGAAACCAACTGAAACTGACAATATGACGAAAGAAGGGTAAGTGCCTATTAATTACTAAAATTCACTTTTTTCCCCCTATTTAGCAAGAGAAAAAAAGCAAATTAATGCCTTCAGAACATGCCACCACATTAGCCTGCTGTGGTGCCATCTGACAGATTTTTAAAATCCTAAGTACTATGAAGAGCTTTGTGTAGATTTAGCAAGGCCAATGTAAATGACACTGATGCTGTCTCCATTGTCATGGACCCCACTGGTCTGCTCTTTGTGATTCCCCCAATGACAACGCATTCAGTGGGCATGCTCTAGATGCCGAATTGCTTATGTAGTCATCCAATCCTGGTACATGTCCCAGGATTCTTCTGTTAGTTAAGCACAGAAACTGCTCTGAAAATACATTCTCAATGCTACACATTGCTGGGTCTCGGCTGTAATCTTAGCACTTTGTGGGAGGATCGCTTGAGCCCAGGAGCACGAGGTTGCAGGGAACCTTCATCACACCACTGCAGTCTGGGCAATGCAGTGAGATCCTGTCTCTAAGAAATAAAATAAAATAAAAAATAAAATGAATGTTACCCATTTAGAACACAACTTTCTTCTGGGTCAGAGATTAGATTATTTCATCAACTATAAATGTTTAGGCTTCTATTGTGAATCTACTGACTCTCAATTCATATTTTAGCTAAGTAATCTTGATCTCAGAATCAGTAAAAATAAGTTACCAAATTCTGGTTTTTTAGACCTTCATTTTTCTAATTAATCGCCTATAATTTTCAGTGCATCTACTTATGATTTGCGTATGTTCCTAAACAACAACAACAAAAAGAAGTTTAAAAGTTATTCAGTAGATACTATATTGAGTGTTCTTTTCTACACTGAATTTTTTTTACATAAATAGAGCTATATTTGAGTCATGTGTTATATTTGATCCTGGAGGACATCCAACAGCCATTAAGTTTCCTAGAATCCCTGAGTCTGATTCATCTTTATCTTTACAACATTTCCCGAGATCTCTGGAGTCCATGCTCCCAAGGTCATCCCCCATATCAATAACAATATCATCTTGAACTCAGTGTCAGCCAATAGTTACCCAAAGCTTAATTGGAAGAAACAATTTATGGAAGTATCCTGCTGTCCACTCATGCCTCTGACTCTCCAAAAATCTGTCTTGAGATTAAGCTAGATGTCAGAAAGCTGTTTCCCTAAGACCTCATCAAATTGGTCCTCTGTTGGATTGCTTTTACATTGAGTTCAATGTCACCAGCCTAAATAGAGGGGCATTATCAGAAGCAGCCTTGTGAAGCTCATTGTATCATCTATGAGGATGTTGTTGAAGGTATTATCAACTGTATTGTGCAATGTCTCCTCTATGAGGACCTATGTGACAAGTTTCTTTCAGGTTTCAGTGCTAGGAATAGCTGGGCCACTCCTGAGCACCTAGTTTTATCTTATAAAGTGTAGGAGGATTCAACTCCACTTTATACATTGCCTATTAAAGAGCTTGGCGCAAGTTAGTAGTACCTCATGACATATGTTTGTGCCCCAGACTCTTTGATAGTGTTATCTTTTTTCCCCCAACTGCTCTTATTTTCTTATTGCTCTCATTTTCTCAACTATTTATGTTTAATTGAATTGCATATTATGATACACACACATAAATTACAAGGAAACAAATATAGGCACGAAAACCAGACTTTAGAAAGTATACATTTATGCATATTTATAGACGTATTTCTTTTTAAACACATTTCAAAATATACCATTCAGTAGGGAAAAAATACACGGGGCACCTATGTTTGCTGTGTTTGGCACTACACAACACCAGTATGAGAATTTCCTCTATCTTATAGAGAAAATACAGTTTATCTCTTGAGTAGGAAGCTGTAAAACAAATACAGGAATGTATGCATACTCTGCATTTATAGATCCACACAAACAATTGCATGTAAAAGCACTTCAGAGTTAGGAGACCACTGAGAAAAAAGCCAGGAAACTAACTTTAGATCACCTTGTTCTACCAGTCTGCAAAAGACTATAATAACACTGTTAATATTTCCAGAATAAAGAGTTATACATATCATGGAGTTTTGATATCATCAAAATATATATTCATTCATTCATTCATTTCATAAACATATATGAAACAATGCATTAGGCACAAGGGATACTTGGATGAATGAGACACAGCTTACTGCAATAGGAAATAGGAAATGTGTAGGATATACATGAGAAGCATCCTGCAGTGTTCATTATGTCTTTGAAACATCCAGGTAGATATTGAAGTAGAACAGAATATTCTCAACATCATAGTTCAACCTAACCTTTTATAGTTACAAAAAGATGTTGGTTGTCTCAGTGCAACTCATCTTGCTGGGTAAGGAACGTGTTCCTGGGGTGAAGAATGGACACTGGAAACTGTGCTGCTTTTCAGGGCAGCACTGAACAGATGAATTAATTCACTAAATGACATTCTCGTGGCTGCCAACACTAATGCTACCCAAACAGTAGTTTATCATCTTGAAACATTGCTGTCATCATTTTCTTCTCTTTTCATTTGCATATATCTTTCAAGTAACTTTAAAGTAAGTCACCAAGTGAAAATTTTCTGATATTGTAATAATTAGGTGGATCTAAGAGACAGAAAAATTTTGCCCTGAGAATGGTCAGAAAATGTAGACTTCTGTTTGAGAATCATGATTCCAAACCCATTTATTTTGATTAAAGTACATCCTAAAGTTTCCAGGTTAACATTGGCAGCCAAGGGTTCTTTGTTGATTTCAATATTTAAGTAGGACCAAGGAAGAAACTAGTCTATAAAATTGAGTGAGTTGACAGATCAAAGTTATTGAGTTGAATTGCACCTAGAGCAAGATGACAGTAAGTTTAGTCTTCAAACACAGATATAACAACCTTTATATGGCATGCCAGTTAGGTTACTGTTCAACTGCATCCTGAGTTACCAACTGCTGGATCAAGGGAGACCCTGATCACAAACATTGTAATAATTCAATTTTGAGGCCACTAAGATCTGGGACTTTTCTGAGAAGTCTGATAAGAGTCCATTTGGTTTGTTTTTCTGCTATACATAGTATACCTTTTGGGGAAAGCTTGATATGGTTACTCAATGAGTAGAAAAATGGATTTGTAAGTCAGGAGGCCTCAAATATCTTCCCTTCACAAAGCTAACTTACTGGCTCTCTAAAGGATTGAACATTTAAGATATTAATGCCTGAATACTAAGGAATGTGAAAAAAAATGGAGAGGTATGTGGAATGACTGCTGTCAAACCTGATTTCTACTAGAGCTTCTTGTTTCTGTTACTTTTATCTGGTTTCGGAAATGCAGTGTCACCGCCACATTCCTAGCATTGACCAGAAGTGGAGACTGAAGCACTTCACCAGGCTCATACATTACAAATGCTTCCTACTTGTTTCTTTTCTTTGCCCCACCCTGACCTGTACCTGCTGTGCTGGACATGCCTACTCACTCACCAAGATTTATAATTTTCCTCTCCTCTGGGAGTATCTCATGACTTGTTTTGGTCAGTCAATGTAAATGTAAGTACTTAAGAATTGGTGTGCAATTGTCTATCTTCTCTCTTGTGGCCATGTTGATAGGCAGCTGTCTCAAAAGCAAAGTAGTCTGGAACGGTGAGCTGTCAATATGAAGGAGGAGAGCTTCCTGTAGAGTTGCCCAGACCACAGCATACTTCGTGTGAGTCAGAAATGAACCTTTTCATTGTGTTAAGCCACTAGAAATGTCGGTGGTATTTGTTACCTCAGCAAAATCTAGACTATTCTGTCTAACACAGCCTATAATTTTCTATTCGTCTATTCCCTGCCCAATTCCCACACATGAATCCCATAAAAGATTTAAGTACATTCCTCACCAAAAAGAAAATACAGAAATCAAATGTGGAGTCTTAACTTGCCCTTCTACTGGTGGACACAAGCACAAAGTCCTAGCACTATTGTCTGAATCACAAACCTTGAATGATATAAGTTCCAGGACAGAGCCATCTTTCTGAATAATATATTCAGTCCTTCAGACAGCTGGTCAACACATATTAATAAGAAACCACTACAAGGCAGGAACTGTACTAAATACTGACAATACAGGAATAAACAGAAAAGAAAAAACAAAGGCTATGCTTTCATCAAGCTTCTGATTTAGTAGTGGGATGTAGATCTAGTACACACACACACACACACCACACACACCCCCCGCCGAGAGAGAGAGAGAGAGAGAGAGAGAGAGAGAGAGAGAGAGAGAGAGAACAAATAGGTTAACCCAGCGCTATAAAGAAAATAAAGAGGAAAATATGAGAGCGAATGCTGGGAATGGAGGATACTATTTTATATAAGTCTTCTCTGAGGAAACGACATTCCGGCTGATACCTAAATGACAAGGAAGTTAGCAATGCGAAAACTTGGGAGAAGAGGCTTCAGACAGAAGGAAGAAAAATGCCAAAGCTCTGAAATGGGAATAAGCTTGGCATGTTAGAGAACCCAAAAAGAAGGCAAAGAAGGCCAGTGTGGCTATAGTAGAGCGAGAATGAAAGCAGGTGGAAAAGCTGCAGTCAGAGGGGAACAAAGGAACCAGATCCTATAGCACCTTGAAGGCTTAATAAAGGGTTTAGAATTTACTGCAACGAAAATCCCTAGGATGTTTTAAACAGAGAGGTGACTTGCTATGACCTATATTTTTTAAAAATTCACCCTAGCAACCATGTAGAAAATGGATGGTGGGTGGAAACAGTGAAAAAACTGAGCAATCAGTTAGAAGGTACTGCAATCATTCAAGCAGTAGAGATGAAGAGGTACAGGGTATAATGATTTGAGATATACGTCAACAGTTACCAAACTTGTCTGCACATTACAATCAACTATGGTGGAGATTTTGTAAATTTTCCAAAACCCAAGCCACACCACAGACCAATAAAACCACAGTCACTGAGACTGGGACACAGGTATCAATTTTTAAGGCTCCCCAGCTGATTTCAACGTGCAGACAATTTTGGCAACCACTGATATACAGTATTTTGAGGACATATCTCATAGGACTTACTAATAGACTGAATGGGAGGTGAGGAGGTACATAAAAAGAATTGATGAAGCTGCCTAAGTTTATGAAATGAGCAATTGGACGGATGTTGCGCTAGTTACTGAAAGTCAGAAGACCTAGTGAGGAATAGGTTTGGGGTAGGGGACATTAGAATCAGGAGTCCAGTTGAAGATGTGGAAATTTTTGAGATGCTGGTTAGGTGTTTCATATTATATATTTTATGTAAGTTGACATTATGCAGGCAAGGGAAAGATTATGGCTAGAGATATAAATCTTGTAGCTATCAATATAGAGATAGCATTAAATCATGGAACAAGAGGAAACCACCTACGGAGTGAGCACAGCCTGAAAAAAGGAGAGCACTCAAAGGATCTAGAACTTGGGAATGACCTGACGTCTGAATCTGCTGATCACCTTCCTAGTCATGCTTTGATCCCTTGCTCTTGAAGGTGAAGAGTGACTTCCTTTCTGGGTCCCACATGTGGGCTTCACATTGCCTCTTTCTTTACTCATGCTACTCCGTCGCTGTTCCCTAAGGCCTTCTAGTCAGTCTTGAGATCTCTTGGAGTCTGGCTCTGCCACTTTCCAGTTATAAAGACCATAACACCCACTTCCCAGAGTGGTGTATAAAAGTGTCTAAATGAGAACATGCTGACTCCAGGCACTATGCTGGTAAGCTGCACAGTGCACAAGCCCAACTTTCTTAGTATATCACGGCCGCCTCTCTTTTGACACCTTGATGTGCAAAATAGATGATTCCAAGGCACACAAAATTATGTTGTCCCTGCCTTATTGTGCTATGTTCCTATATAGGATTTATTTCTAGAGCTTCTATAAAGTCAAGTGAGTGCTGCCATTTTATCCCTTTGAATCAATGAGGTCCTACTGCAGAGTAGTAAAATGAAAGGTCCTGAAATCAACCTACCTGAATTTAAATCAGTTATGCCATGCCTATTATTAGCTATGTGACCTTGGGCAAGTTCTTCACATCTTCTCCAAACCTCAGTTTTCTCACTTGGAACAAAGCGATGACGACCAGTAATACCTACCTCTGAGAGTTATTTTAAGAATTAAACGGGCTGATGTAAAATGCCTGAACAAGGTACTGTGCATAGTATAAGCACTCCATAAATGTTTGCTGTGCTATGAGTGCATACTCAGCTCATCCATGGCCTCTACCCTCTTTGGGCCCAGGAGAGCCTTGATTCCTGGGCTGGCTCTTAAACTGTTATTCGCTTCAGTCCCTCACATAGGTCCTTCTCTAGGCTTTTGACTCTGCTATTAATATTTTCTTAGTTTTCCTACTGAAGCTGCTGCACACCACCACTCTCCTCACCCCTGTGCTTGGCTACAAATGCAGAATTTGTCACAAAGCCTTGCATCCGCTGAAGTGACCACTGTTACCATTTTTCACTCATTGGATTCAGCTTACCAGCTGCATCCATTTCCTACATTTAAACTAATGAATCCTTCAGCTATAGTTTTCCCCAAGGTGACTTTTCAAGGTTACCTTATTACAATACAATATCTTTAATCATATTTAATCATACATTGAGATAGAAATACAAATAACTCCCACCTGACTAGAAAGGGATCTTTTTCCATATTATGCATAGCTGTTTAAGTGTCTTCCTCGAAAAGCAATAAACAGAGTGTCCTTAGTAGCTTGAATAATGGTAGTATTATGGGATGTGAGTGTTTAGGGACCTTAGAGGTAAATCAAGAAGTTATTGATTTTCTTTAATTGGTTGAATGATTTAATAATCTATACTCTTGAGACCATATTAGTGATCAAATTTTCTCCTACAAAAAGTTCAGCTTGTTTAAGTGTTACTTCAACTTTTCAGGGGAGAGAGACGGAGTGAAAAAATATTTTTAAAATTCATTCAGAGGGAAAAGTTAGTGAACATATTTTATAGTTTCCTTTTGGAAACTGTTCCTGTCAGGACTGTGGAAGTACAAGAGACTTTTTGAGGACGTATCGAGATTTTGCAGTTTTCCAGCAAAAAGTCCCTTATGATCCTCATCAATTACAGAGAAAATTCCAGTGTGGGCCAAACAATCTAAAACTGATCTTTACAATTCTACATTCACTGTGGATGTGGAAGGCTCAGAAGTCTTGCCCACACACCAGCTTTCCCAAGCCCAGTCTATGAATCAGAGGACAGGTGATTAGCTACACATGTTCCCCATCAGCATAATCATGCTGGTGAGATGCCTGGACATCATCATATGAGATCTGGTTAATAAAAACTGGTAGGATAAAAATAAATAGTAAAGTGATATTTTGGTTTTTAGTCCAGCCTTTCAATCTGTATGTGGGAGAGAGCAGCCACCGGGCTCTTTCTCCCCATAACACGCATGCATAACTTCCATTAGCATCAGTGAGAGGAACATGTGCACACGGAGGAAGATTCGAGACCCCACCGTGAGCCATAAGTGAACATAATTTCTGGCAACTTGTGAGATGAGAGCATGGGGCTATTCTGATTACCCAATTTGGAGAAAATGATAGAATGAGGATCGCTTTGCAGGACTCATTCATATGTATGTATGTACTTATATGATAAGTGCCCGGGAAGACCAGCATGTACTGCATGTAAAATGGAAGGGACAAAATGAATGTACAATGAGGAAAGGAGGGGTGTGTGTGTGTGTGTGTGTTATGCACAAATACAGTGCAAGATTATGAGTTTATGTACAAAAAGCAAAGACAGAAATTGACATGTTCTAACCACAAAATTCTTGGATTTGACCAAGCAAAGCTGTTACTTGCAAGGCCCTTTTATCTATTCCAGAAAGAGTATGTTGGGATCAGGATGCACTTTGGACTCAATAAAAACTGAGCCTGTGGATCCTCTGGTCAAGATTGGATCCAGTGGGTAAACAGCCACTGAAATGGCTATAGTCTGTAGGAGCCCTTTTCTTCTCACATTTAATCATGGCAGGCACTTACAATGTAACATTTTCATTTGTGTTTTCTCTACACGATGCTAACCAATAAGGCTACTAACAGTTACGAGGTCATGCTGTTATTTTCAAATTAGAAAACACTTCATGAGCAGCCTTGACAGCCATGCTCTATCCAGGAAAAGAAAAATCAGTTCCTGGTTTGAGGAAGACGCATGCAGACCTCCATTGTAGGAGGCCCTGGCATGTGGCAACATGCAGCTTCTTAGCTAATGACAAGAATCTTTATATGTCTGCAGCCCATGTTGTAAAATTGATCTGCCTGCACATAGAAGCATTCCACAGCATTGTGGAATATGGGTGACCTTTTGGAAGGGTTTTCGATCTTGGGCTCAATGATAATTTTGACACAAGTCAAGAAAAAAAAGTTAAACCTATATGCTCAACAGTGACTTACTGTTTCAAGGCAGGGTAACGTATTTCTGGTAGGGACACTCAGAAGCTGCCTCTTAAATAATGGTGTTCTCTAATTTGACAGTGTTGGAGATTATTTAAAGGAAGCATCTTATCTGTTTTCCTTTGTGGTAGTTTGGGGAGAAGGCAATAGAAGTAAAGGACAGTTTTCTGTGTATTTGCTATGTGCTGGGCTCTGCTAAGCACCTTATATACATTCTGCAACTCATCCTTAAAACAATCCTATGTGGTAAGTGCTGTATCACTAATTAACAGACGAGGAGACTGAGGTCTCAGGATGTGAAGCAACTTGCCCAAGATTACACAGCTAGGAAGTGCCAGATTATGACCCAATGTCTCTGGCACAAAATTCATGGTCTTCCAACCCTACTCTGCTGTTTCTGTAATAGAGGCAGGATTCTCTCTCCTTGCTTGAGAGGAGAGAAAGTAAATGTAGCCCTGGGTGGTAAGAACAGAATGTGAAATGCCCACATCAGGAGGAAATCCTTTTGCTGTCCCAACATTAGTCAGCATGGAAGGTGCTGTCCCCGATTGGCCCCTAACCCCTTGGGTGTCTTTCCATTTTTAAGCACACCAGCTCCCAATACCCGGCAACTGCATCTCTGTCTGGGGGCTGCCCTTAGGCTGAATGAGCCTGTTTTGTGCACATGGAGAGCTCAAAGTGCTTGGAAATTTATGTCCCCGTTGGGGCAATCCTTAACCAATGACTGACAGGTCTGGCGATACAAATACCTGCTTGCTTCTCCCTGATCAGGACACCCTAGGGGTTACCCACACTGACGCGAGGGTGCCCACTGCTGGATTGAGTCAAAATTATTCTCGCGAGGCTTTCTTTGGCCTCCTTGCCTTCTAGGTTCCACCTATTTTCCTACATTCTCCCTTATATTCTGAAGTATTGAGAATAATTTCACGGGTGGAAAAGGCAAGTCATAGGCGGCTTAAACTTCATATAATTCAAAACGGTTGCTATGATCAAGAACACACTAAGTTTTCACGATTCCAATTTCTATGGACTACCTATCAAAACAAATGAACTACATAGGGATGAAAATCACAACCAAATACAAGGAAGATTTATTGATTGTAAAGGTGTCTAAACACTGAAGCTGCCTCTCCCATCCTTAAAGATATTTCAAAAGGAGGCGGGTGTGGTGGCTCATGCCTGTAATCCTAGCACTTTGGGAGGCCAAGGCAGGTGGATCATCTGAGGTCAGGAGTTAGAGACCAGCCTGGCCAACATGGTGAAACTCCATCTCTGCCAAAAATGCAAAATTAGCAGGGTGTGGTGTCACGCACCTGTAATCGCAGTTACTCGGGAGGCTGAGGCAGGAGAATGGCTTGAATCTGGGAGATTGCAGTGAGCCAAGATCGTGCCATTGCACTCCAGCCTGGGTGACAGAGCAAGACTTCATCTAAAAAAAAAAGACATTCCAAAAGGAAATAGATAGCTACCTAGATTGCTACACAGCAGTATTATACCATGATTGAGATAATGGGTTTTGCTTTCAGGTGAACCTGGGATTGAATGCTACATTTTTCCATGAGCTGCCTGATAACCTCTCTATGCCTCAGTTTCTTCAGCTGTAAAATGGGATACAGTGAGACTTATCTGTTGTTGAGAAGCTTCCATGAGATTTAATGCAGTTAGGTTTCCTATCATATAACAAGGTAGCCATTATTATTGTCTTTTATATTTCTAGAAGCAGAATGGTCTCTTGAGATTCTTTTCATGTCTGTCATTATATGCCTCTTCCTATCTTTATTAAAAGCCTGACACTAAAAGTGGGATCCTGGATGCATGGTTGCTGGGGAGAAAAAGAACTCAGGAGAGGTAAAGGAGGCATGCCACCATCACTTTCCAGGAAGAGTGAAGGGTTTTATGGATATGTGCATTACCATTGGCGGCTGCTGATTCTAAAGATTACCCTTTCAACTGAGTTTCACAAAATGAGATGCAGGCTAGGTGCAGTGGCTCACACCTGTAATTCCAGCACTTTGAGGGGGTGCACAGCGGGAGGATCACTTAAGCTGAGGAGTCTGAGGTTGCAGTGAGCTATGATTACACCACTGCACTCCAGCCTGAGCAACAGAGTGAGACTGTCTCAAGAAAAAAAAAGTGATTTATTGAATTTTTACTGTGTGCTAACCACTGTGCTAAGTACTTTATATATACAATTTTATTTAAACCTCACAACCATCATTTTAAGTAGCCATTATCCTCATTTATAGAGGAGGACACTGACGCTCAAAGAAGTTAAATAACTTTCCCAAGATCAAGTGGTGGGCCAGATCTAGACCCAGGTCTCCATTACTCCAAACCTTCATTCGATGTAGAATTTCAGAGAACTTACCTCTGGTAAATTTTAATTCCTCTACCCCTATAAGAACTTGTGCTTGGATGATGGACCATGCGTATCGATATATGAATGCAAACTTCATCTTGCATAGTAACAGTTATTCAAAAGAGAAGTCTAGACTTTAACAAGGTCATTGTAATCAAGAGGTAATTTCTACCTAAGGATAATCTTCTACAAGGAAGGCACTACCCTAGCTTACTGACACAACCCCCTAACCTTGGAAGAGTACACTTAGCCAATAAAAGAAAAGTCAACCAGCATTTCCAAATTATCATTTTGGACTCTATTAAGTCATTTCAGATGTCCACTAGGAACAAACCCTCTGGCCATCTGGCTGCATGCAATTCTTTAATTTTTGCAGACTACTAGGGGATGCCTGATAGTCAGACACGGAAATGTTTCCTAGGGCTTTGCAATTTTCCCAGCAGTCTTCGAACCTAATTGGCCTTGAGAGAAGTCATAAAAGGTCCACAGGGGCACTCTGAGATGGACCACTCCCACCCCCCAAAAAAACATATCTATACCAGGGCTAGCAAGCAGGGTGAGAGGACAGCCAGATGATGCTGTCACAGACTGTTACCACCACTGATTCGGTTTTAACCTCCCACTAAAGCACTACAACCTTGTGCAACGGTGGGCACTTGCCCTTGTTTAGCACAGAGGCCAGGCATTTCTCTACTGATGTTTTTTTTTTTTTTTTTAGACCAGCAATTTCCATAGGACACCCTGTGAGCCTAATGCAATTTGCACTAAAAAGAAAATAATTCTTGTGAAAGAAGATATATTCCATTCAAATGTCATCTGAGTAATAATGGGGGAGGGGGGTTGGGGAGAAGTAAAGCCTGAATTTGTACTGAAAGTAAGTTAGGGGCAGGGTTTTTTTAAGTCTTTCCTTAAGACAAAGAACTAGTATTAAGACAAGTACAGGCAAATTCCCTGCCTTGTCAGGAATCCATTCTTTTTTATTATGCCATATGCGTAGCTTGAGGTTATATTGGAATGCATAAATCTCTTGTGAGCCACAAAACGTTAAGCTGCCATTGTCCTCATAATTTCATTATCTCAGTTTCTGCCCTAAAACGTTTAACACTAATTGAACACCCGAGGTTTTCCTGTGAAGTTTATTTTCTGAACATTATTGAAGTGCTGTTGATAAAAGTCACAATTTATGGAGTCAGCACTCCTTAAAATGCCATGATAGATTTGCGCAGGAATATTTTTTTAAAAGCAGGAATATTTTTATGACTTTGCCTGGAATTTCAAAGTCTTTCAATCATTCTGCATTATAAAGCTGTCTATTTCAAAGTGCATTTTCCAAGAACCAAATTACTTTACTGTACTCAACCTGTTCATCTACGGTTCAGATTGGACATACTTGGCTATCAGATTTATTTCACATTTCAAGTTGTCTCTTGATGTTTATTTTGGTCCTGATTAAAAATACCTGACTTCTTCCCATTCACCTTTATCCTCCGTGCTCCAGTTCAGGCTGCCCAGAATAATGTAAATATTGGCAGTCATTTCACTAATGAGAGTTCATTCTTTTTCTCTGAAAGAAATGCATTTGCATGACTCAAAGTTATCAAGCATCCTTTAGTCCTTTAAGAGAAGGAACTGTTTCCCGTAAGTTAAAAAAAAAAAACGTAATAAAAAGAAGCCATGTGTTAAATCTATCTCTTGGATGTTGTTTGCATTTTGATTAATTTCACATGTCTGTCAGAAAGTAATTTAGTTCAAAAATGAGCTATGATCAGTGTCTCATATGGGCTTTGTATTAATATTTATGCATATGTGTGCATGCACAAATTACACACACTCACACACAAACACACACAACTTATGGTATACCATTCAGGTGTGGAATCATTACAGAGCATATGACTGCATCTTGGCTTCCGAAAATGAAGCAAAAACTTAGAGGTAAGTGTCCATTTCCCATTTAAAAGAAGTTAAGTTGTTCCTGGTTACTATAGTAACTGCCAACATACTAGCATTTTTCTGTCATCATTATACTTGGAAAAGCAAATAATCTGTTTTAAATTATAAAGCATGGAGGGGACTGTGCATCTAAAATATTTCCCTAACTGGCTGAGGAGGAGGAACAACAGATATTTGCCACACTTGGGATTGGGACTCTACTTTCCTACACTGAAATATAGTTTCTGAAGGGCTAAGCAAGGGTAAGTTGTTTATGCTGCTGCAGGAACCACAATGATGGGAAAGAAAAATGATATGGTATTTCCATCCTGGGCCTTAAAATAAGTTTAAAAAAATTCAAAACTGCTTTCACAAGGTGACACGTAACTAAACGTGATTTTTTTAGTATTCTAGGAGCACAGTCCACGTGTCTCACTGTACGTATTCAGTCTCTGCCCTCTATTACCATTTACTACTATCAACTGCAAGGGATAATTTATTTTATTCACAAAAGAAAAGACTTTCTCTTCCTTTCAATGAATTCTCCCTATATTCACTTTTTCCCCCATATTTAAAACCTTTCCTTTTGCACAGAAAGAAAGCTGAAAATAAATAACCCAAAATATTAACAATGGGGGATGCCAAATGAATTTAACTTTATATTTCAATGTTAAAAATAAATGCTCTACAATAAATTAATATTCTTTTATAATCTGAGAAAAAAACATAAAAAGTGGGATAAGGAAAAAAATACACAAATCACCTGTAAGTTCAAAGTATTTTCTAATAGAAATAAAATAATCTCTATATAACACAAACATAATCAAAACACTGAATATCAAAATTTACATGCTACTGCTGAAAGGTTCTTAAAGGGATATTTATCATCTTGTTCTTTATATTGGATCATAAAAAGTGGAAATTAATGAGCTGGGAATCAATTTTTTAAGGATGAGTATTGATAAAGGAAATCCACATTTTAAAAGGATTTTCTTTTTTTATGAGTACAGGATACCTTGTTTTATTGTACTTTAATTTATTGTGCTTCACAGATAATTGTGTTTTTTACGGATTGAAGGTTTGTGGCAACCTTGTGTCAAGTAAGTCTCTTAGTGCCATTTTTCCAACAGTATATGCTCATTTCATTAGCATTTTTAACAATAAAGCGTCTTTAAAAATTAATGCATAATATATGTACATATTTGGGGGGTATATGTGATTTTTTTTGGAGTACCTGAATATTTTTTTAATTTTCTTTTTCCTTAAGTTATTGGGTACAGGTGGCATTTGGTTACATCATGAGTAAGTTCTTGTTTTTTTTTTTTGTTTTTTTTTTTGTTTAGACAGAGTCTCACTCGGTTGCCAGGCTGCAGTGGTGCAGTGGCACAATCTTGGCTCACTGCAACCTCCACCTCCCATGTTCAAGGTATTCTCCTGCCTCAGCCTCCCGAATAGTTGGGACTACAGGTGCGCACCACCACACCCAGCTAATTTTTGTATTTTTAGTAGAGACAAGGTTTCACCATGTTGGCCAGGATGGTCTCGCTCTCTTGACCTCATGATCTGCCCATCTCAGCCTCCCAAAGTGTTAATGAGTAAGTTTTGTAGTGGTAATTTGTGGTAATTTAGTGGTAATCTGGTTCTGGTATACCCATCACCTGAGCAGTATACACTGCACCATATTTGTAGTCTAAAAAGATTTTCTTTTATAAGATTTTTGGCATTTCTTGCGCACAGTAAGTGAAACGCTGTGCATGAAGGCTTTCTCGCTAGCAGAGTTCTCTACAGGTCCTAGGAATAATGGACAACTAAAGACTTTTGTACACTTTTCATATTTATGGGAAATCTCCATAGCCTGAGATCTCACATGTTACCTAAGATTTGAAAATGACTTATGGAAAAATTCCAACTCTACAGTCCCATGATTTATCTACAGTGTGACCTCTCACATGTACAATAACAGGTAAGAAATTAGTGAAGGCTCTCCCTCGTGTGTTTTCTCTAGTGTGAATTCTCACATGTCTTAAGGTATATAGAACAAGCAAAATCTTGGTCATATTCCTTAAATCTTGACAGTTTGTCTCCAGTGTATGTTCTCACATGTAAATTTTAAAAACTCATTAAGGATCTTTCTACAATTTTTACATTCACAAGCCTTCCCTCTACTGTGAAACCTTAATTGTTGTGAAGGACTATGTATTAGTTACCTATTGTCACATAACAAATGACCACAAACTTATCAGTTTAAAACAACACATGTTTATTATCTCACAGTTTCTGTGGCTCAAGAGTCTGAGCGTGACTTACTAGGTCCTCTGCTTCATGGTCTCGCAAAGCCTGCCTCAAGATATCACAGGGCTGGGGTCTCATCTGCAAGCTCAACTGAGGAAGAATCTGCTTATAAACTCACATGGTTGTTGGCAGGATCTAGTTCCTTGCAGATAGTGGGACTGAGAACCTTAGTTCCTTGGTAGCTGTTGGCTGGAGGCCACCTTCAGTTGCTTACCAAATGGGTCTCTCCAACATGGAAGCTTGCTTCATCAAAGCCATCGTTGGAGAAAGTCTGCTAGCAAGATGGAAGTCACAATCTTATGCAGCCACATAATGAAAGTGAAATCCTATCACCTTTGCCATATTCTACTGGTTATAGGCAAATTATTAGGCCAGCCAAGACTCAAGGGAGGGCAATTACGCAACGATGTAAATACCAGGAAACCGAGATCCTTGGGGGATATCTTAGAGTCTGCCTGCCACATATGAAGAATGACTAAAGCCTTCCCCACATTCTTTATTTACATATATGCTGCACTTTTCCAGTGTGACCTCTCACACGTGCCCTAAAAGATGAGGGGCAACAGTAGGCTTCCCAGCATTCCTTGCATTTATAGCACTTATCTCCATCATGACTACTTACAGAAATCCTTAAATGTGAGTGAAAACAGCGGGCTTGTCCACATTCCTTACAATGATAGAATTTGTGTGCAGGTGAGATCTGACATGATTCTTAAGGGAGGAATGATCCATAAAGGCTTTTCCACATACATTTTTATAGGCTTTGACCCCAACAGGGGTTCTCTTCAGCACACTAAGATTTGGAAAATGCCTGAAGGTTTTTCCACACTGATCACATTCATTACTTTTATAGATGCTATCTACATATTACTTCTCAAATGTCTCTCCTTTTTCTGTGCTGAATTTTAATGACATGATATTCCCAGTTTTCTCCTAAAATGGAGAACCAGGAGTTATTCCTTGTTATTCTTACTACTTTCTGTTCATTGGAATTTTTTTCTTCGTGAATATCCTGCTGAACAACTGACTCATGGGTTTTAAGTTGAATCTCACAATCTACTGAGGCCAGATTCCTATAGCGTTTTTCCAGCATCACATCTCTGTAGGGGCTCCTTTGAGCAGGAGCCAGAAAAGCCTACTCCTTCTAAGTAAATTTCATAGCCACATCCTCAAAGACCATTATGTCCATTTCCTGGCTTAAGCTTTTGGACATTTCTATGGGTATAAGCCATGCAGTCCAAAAGGGAGAGGGAAAAAGGTGAATTTGAAGTCAAATGAGAAAAGCCTGTCCCACTCAGGCTGGCAGAGAAGCTGACAGGTTTTAAAACCTTCCATTACAACTTAGATTTTAAAATGTATCTCTCTCTTTTTTTATTCTATTCTCCTCCTTTTTCAATACTCTTATTAACTCTTACTATTCTTGGGAACTATAGAAAGCTGTTATAGTTAAAGAATTTAGCTAAAACATTTCATCCTTGTTTAGTAGGAATCCTTAGCCAAATATGGGATCTGGTTGTTTGTTTGTTTGTTTGTTTGTTTGTTTTATTTTTGTTTTTTTGAGACGGACTCTTGATCTGTCACCCAGGCTGTAGTGCAATGGCACGATCTTGGCTCACTGCAACCTCTGTCTCCCGGGTTCAAGTGATTCTCCTGCCTCAGCCTCCCAAGTAGCTGAGATTAAAGGTGCCTGCCAGCATGCCTGGCTAATTTTTGTATTTTTAATAGAGATGGTGTTTCACCATGTTGGTCAGGCTGGTCTCAAACTTCTGACCTCAGGTGATCCACCTGCCTCTGCCTCCCAAAGTGCTGGGATTACAGGCAGGAGCCACTGCACCAGTCCTGGGATCTGTTTTTGAGAGACTGAATACATAAATGGAGAGTAGCCAAACCATGTATGCCAACAGAAGTCTGATCCGTAACCTCTGCAGACATCATTTCAGAAAGTGAAATCCTAATCTCTGCAACAATTGGCCCAGAAAAATCAAGACTGGCACAATGACTGCCAGCTGCCGTATTTTTGGTTCCCTCTGCTTCCAACTCAGGATGAACCAAAGAAAGCCAAATATGATCTCCATACCAAATCACATAAAATTTTTTGCTTCTAGCTAGCCAGCTTCCTGCATCCCTATGCTAATGACCTCCAATCAGAACGTATCCTAGGGCAGCAGTTCGCAATGTTTTTGGCACCAGGGACCAGTTTCATGGAAGACAATTTTTCCACAGACCAGGGGTGGGAAGATGGTTTCTGGATGACTTCAGTATATTACATTCAGTGTGCACTTTGTTTCTATTATTATTACTTTGTAATACAGAATGAAATATTTATACAGCTCACCAGAATATAGAATCAGTGGAAGCTCTGAGCTTCTTTTCCTGCAACTAGACAGCCCCATCTGGGGATGATGGGAGACAGTGACAGATCATCAGGCATTAGATTTTCATAAGGAGTGCACAACCTAGATCCCTCGCATGCACAGTTCACAAAAAGTTTGCTCCCCTATGAGAATCTAATGCTGCCACTGATCTGGCAGTAGGCAGAGCTCAGGTGGTAATGCAAGCCATGGGGAGCAGCTTTAAATACAGCGAAGCTTTGCTCACTCTCGCTCGCCCTCTGCTCCCTTCCTGCTGTGCGGCCCAGTTCCTAACAGGCCACAGACTACTACCTGTCTATGGCCCAGGGACTGAGGACCCCTGGCCCAGGGGAAAAGAAATATCTTTTCCTCCCTCTTTTAGAAAAGAACAATTTTCTTTCATACCCTTACTTCTAGAATTAACCCCACCAGGCTTCCTGAGTCAACTGAGCTCTTGGAATTTGTGAAGTTTTCATAAATGATGTCAATTTCTCCCATCAGTTACTACTGGAGTAAATTCTATCTTCACATTTCAAAACAGATTTCTTAGGTTCATCATTCATCTGGATATTTCCACATGGTTCCTGTTTTAATGTTATTTTACAGCTGGTGCGCCTCCTTGTTCCCCATTACCTTCTTAGAAAAAGGTGTATGTATAGGAACAGAAAAACAAACACTTCATGTTCTCACTCATAAGTGGGAGTTGAACAATGAGAACATATGGATATAGGGAGGGGAACAACACACACCGGGGCCTGTTGGGGGATAGGGGGCAAGAGGAGGGAGAGCATTAGGATAAATACCTAATAATGTGAGGCTTAAAACCTAGATGACAGGTTGATAGGTGCAGCAAACCACCATGGCACATGTATACCTATGTAACAAACCTGCACATTCTGTACATATATCCCAGAACTTAAAGTAAAATTATAAAAAAAGAAAGAAAAGAAAAAGGTGTATGTAGTGGGGAGGTCTGGTAGGGAGTGTGTGAGAGGCAGGCTGAGGCTATTGTCATAATCCACTGTCATTGAAATGATCAAGTCCTCTAGCCAGAGCATTGCTTCAATAGCAAAAGTTTGGATGGATAAAAGTTAAATTTGGCCAGCAAATTGAGATTCTACTTTGTGCTGAGCCTGGAGAAAGGAGGGCCTTGGAAGCAGCGGATTACCAGCCAGCATTTGACAGAGCCCTGCTGAGCGCTGATTGGCATCTGCACCTTGTTTGTTAAGATGCAGACAGATGCCCTGCTTACTAATTTCACAGGAGGGGTTGAAAAGTAGGCTGGCTGCTTCTCAGTGACTAAATATCGCTTATGCTTAGAAGCCTTTCTTTGATGACTTAGAATAGTTTCGCTGCCAAACTAGTTGCTGAAATTGGTCCCATTGCACGGTGAAATTTGTTCACAAACCAGATAATATTCTCATAGGTCCCCTGCATACTCTGGACAAATTCATAAAGGAACAGCCGTGTTCTAGAGACATGGGAATCAGGGAGTGACTCATAACCTCTCCTCCCTCCTATCCCTCAGTCAGTATGCAAGAGAGGAAACCATGTCACCCTCCTCACGTGAGCCAGATGCTAATCTTGCTGACAGTGAGCTTTGGTGCCAATCAGGGCCGTGCAGGCAGTTAATTATACCCAGAGTTAATTGAGTGGTCAGATTAACAGACTGGTCTCAAGAGCTCTAAAGGAGGATTCCAGAAATGTAGGTGTATAAGACCCTCAAAACGATGTCAAATGGGACATTGTGTTCTATTTGACCTTCTCTTTCAAATTGGAATGATGATTTTATTAATCAGGATTCCTTCCCTGCTGTCATTTGCTTCTAATTGACAGATGCTAATTAAAATAGCAAACGGGATCCTCACAGGCAGTTTCTTCTGAGTTTCTTCGGTGACCATTCTGTTCTTGACTGATTTAGCATGGCTTTTTCCCCTCAATTAACAGACAAGTTAAACTTTATATTCCCTTAAAATTTTATTACTCATAATTAAGAAGTGAAAAAAAATCATTTTGCATTTTACAACTTTAAAATGTAAAAGTAAATTGGGTCCTCAAATAATGTGCGACTAATTGCCTAATCGGAGGTGAGCCAGAATCGAGTGGCACGCCAGCACTGTCTCCGCGCCCTGAATCTGCTGTGCTCTTCAACCGGTATCTTAGTCCCAGCCAATTTTCACAGTAGGGAAACATTTTAAGGGACTTAATTTTTAAATGTGCCTAACAGTAAATATAAGATTCTAAATATAAAATCAGTTCACAACAACAACAAAATTGGCTTTCATTCTAAAGCCTAGGTGGTGCATCATTGCTATTCCTGCATTTGGTAAACATGGAAGAACACACATTTTTCCAAGCTCTATAATCTTGAGCAGCCCAAGCTCAACACATTGTACCCAGTAAGTGCTCAATGACTGTTATTCAAATGAATCACCTGTATCACCCCTCTGCATCCTGTACCCTTAACTTTATGTTTAGTGCTCTTACATCTGTCTTTAACATTCAGCAACTCTAAAACTGAGTAACTCGAACACTGAGGATGAAGTTGTAGAAACAGTAATGGTCTTCTTTAAAAGTGTTGCCTTAGTCTCGTCCCATAAGAAAGAGTGAGTATTAAATGCTGATTACACCTTACCCCCAAAACAAGAAAGAGGAAATTAGCCAAGAATGAAAAAATTTATAAAAATGATACATGTTCAGTAATTATCTTTAATAGTATTGATCTTTTTAAACCCATTTTTTTTTTTTTGAGATGGAGTCTCGCTCTGTTGCCCAGGCTGGAGTGCAGTAGTGAAATTTCAGCTCACTGCAACCTCCGCCTCCTGGAGTCAAGCTATTCTCCTGCCTCAGCCTCACACATAGCTGGGATTACAGGTGCGTACCACCATGCCCAGCTAATTTTTGTATTTTAGTAGAGATGGGGATTTCACCATGTTGGCCAGGCTGGTCTCGAACTCCTGACCTCAAGTGATCCACCTGTCTCGCCCTCCCAAAGTGCTGGGGTTATAGGCATGAGCCACCGTGCCTGGCTAAACCCAAAGTTTTGTTAAAATGCAATTATAAATTCTGGGTTTATCCATAGTTTTTTTCTCTGAGCAGAAAATAGCAGAATTCAATGGGTTACATTTTGACTCTTAAATATAATAATGCCCTTTTGCCTCAGAAGAGAGATTTTTAAAATTACCTTTGTGGAATTACATATTTTGGAAGGAAAGGAAAGCAAGATGCTGAGGAGGAAAGTGGGATTTCTGATCTTTATTCTTCCCCAGGAAAGACCTTGTCACTAAATATCAACAATAATTTCCTCATTACATTAGGAAGAGTTGGAATAGCAGCACAGTCTCCTGCAGTCACAATGCAAGGTTTTTCACAACTGACTGAGAGAACTCGTGTTCACCGAGAACTAACGGCTGTTTACACTCTTGGGTAACACAAATGCATTCACGAGAACCAGACGGCTACCTAAATGTCTCAGGAGGCAGGAAAATGGGCTATTTTGAAAATTAGCCCTGACTCAAAACTAGCTGTAGAAAATCATTCTCTCCTCACCTAATTCATAGATGCGCCAGCAGGGCCCGACCCCTGTAGCCCCTCTGGGATGAGAGCAAGTTTCAATGAGCATTTGTATAACAACTAGAAAAGGAAGCTGCAAGTAGTTATGAATAAACCGCAGCGAGTATTCTCTCCTGTAATGGAGTCTCACCATAAAATCAGGGAGCTGGACATTACGTGGAGACAACAACCCCTCCCAGTTTGTCCTGAACGGAAGCATTGCCCGGAAGCAGGATTTTCCATCGTAAAACTGACAGAATGGGGCAAATCAGAACACTTGGTTACCCTAACCTTGACAGTAAAACCTGTCCATTTCTGATTACATGTATTTTGAGCCCAATGAGTTAGCATTACTTAGTTACAAAGCTGCTCTTCTGCTATAGAAAATGGGGATATCCTGGGATCCTATATTTTGGCTTTGGGGCTAAGAGTGGGGAAAACTACAAGGAGTGGGGGGCAGGGGAAAGTATTGGTCAGTATTTCAGGAGAAGAAAGAGGCCATGCTATGTTTAAAAAATTAAAATAAAAATACTTATTTAAATATATTTAGTCCATAAACTGCCCTAGTGCCCCAGCCATCCCCTCCCTCTCCCTCTTTTTCAACTCTTGGTGTCAGGCTATGCTTTTTCCTGGAAGCCTGACTTTAATGCCCAATTCCACTAAGTGTCACACACAAATGTTGGTGGAGGCACCTGACAGAGATGATGTTAAGGTTTCCCCATCCCCGAACTTCCCAGCATACAGTCATCTGACATTGACTAGGGAACAGTTTAGCAGGAAGATGGAGTCAAAGCCCTTGGGTTAAGATTTCTACCCCTTACTTGTTCTTCATCAGGCAATGACCTAGCCCACTGTCATCTTGCACTTGCCTATCCATCAAATGGGACAATAAAGATATCCTTGGGGTCCGGGTGCTAGTGAAAGCCAGGGTCCACCCTTATACTTTTTGATGCTCTGAGTAGGCACTGCATGCCACAGAAACATTAAAACTCAGAAACTAATATCCTGTGCAGCCTTGGAGATTGAATTTGCTCCTGTGAAGGTTCCCATTTCTTACCATGTGAGTTATGGTTGGGGAGGGACCTAAAACGGGGAGTGGATTGTGAAAGGCTGCACTGGAGAACAGGACTTACAATGTCAATGAGTCTTGTTCTCTCTGTTCCTGTTTAGAGATAGGCTGGAGGCATGCATAGCTTGGCTTCCATAATGCAGATAAAAAAATATTTTTCCCTAAGTATTTTCTTTGCCTCAGTGTCTTCTTGATGTTTCTGCCTGGACTTGGAGAGATTATAACTACCGAATTGAGAGTACCAGAAGCAACGCAAGCTATAACTTAGAGACACAGAGCTTACGTGGCTGCAAATATTTTGTAGTGTAGGGGCTGACGTACCTCAGCTTTGGAGCCAAAGAGACACCTTTGGTCATTTCTAGAGGTGTGATCTTAGGCAATTTGCTCAACCTCGCTATGCTTCGGTTTCCTCATCTGAAAGATGAAGATCATAAGAGTAACTATCCCACAGGGTTATCGTGAGAATCAATAAGAGAACGTACATGGAGTGCATTGCATAGGAACAGCTCCACAATGCTCTATATTTCATTATGTTCCCTTGCACTTACAAAGGATGAGGGACTGTTCGTGACGGCACAGATACAGACTATCACATTCAGGACTTAGATCCATGGCTGTCAACCCTAGAGAGCATTTACAAAACTACTAAGGCCTCAGCCTTACCTTAGACTGGTTAAATTACAATTACTAGAGAGCAGGGCCTAGGCCTCAATATAGTTCTTAAGCTTCACAGGTGATTCTCAAGAGTAACCAAGATTTAGAACTGCTGATGCATTAGACTCTGTTGGTTGTGTCTTTAGGACCTAATAGCAACCGTCAGTTGTGTGCTTGGTCCGCAGGGGATTCTGCTAAGACTGTCAGGCCATACAGGGTGTGGGCCTAGTTCTGGGAGAATGATTTTCAATTTGATTCACACCTGGGGCTGGTAAATCTTCAGTGGGAAAATCACAGAGTAGGGCAACAAGCCTCCCTGAGAGTTGAGAGAAGGGAGTGGAAGCAAATAGGAGGTAACCCCCCTATTCCTTAATTTTAAAAATGAAAAATCAGAGAGCTAAGAGTTTGAAGTTCTGAGGTAAAGTCCAAACTGGGGCACATACTCCCACTTGGGTAAAAAGAAGGAACCAACCTGCAAATAAGACCAAAACCACAGATGAGCAGCTGGGAAACTAGACACAAACTCATCATATCCAACACTGAAAGATAATAGCTCAGATTTCTCTTTCATGGCCTCCAAAGCAAGAGATGGTTCTCAAGTCTCCTATGAACTACAGCACGATCTCTTAAGAATGATCATACAGGTCAGCTGTGGTGGCTCCCACCTGTAATCCCAGCACTTTGGGAAGTTGAAGCGGGAGGATCTTCTGAGCTCAGGAATTGGAGGCTGCGGTGAGCTATGATCATGCCATTGCGTTCCAGTCTGGGTGACAGAGGAAGACCCTGTCTCTAAAAAAAAAGGAGAGAGAGAGAAAGAAAAAGATTATCATGCAGCTTTGGGGAGCTGGTTTAGCTTCTTTAGATTAATGACAGATATTTAGACTTGCACTAAGCTGTCACCTGTGTATTAAAGCAGTGGGATTTATTTGTCCTTCTCTGAGCTTCTGTTTCCCCAACTTTAAAATAGGAATAGTAATGCCTACCCCTTACTTTCCTCAAAGGGAATTTGTGATGATAAACAGAAATAATGTTCCACATAAAACTCAGTTTGAGCTCCTACAAAGAAAAAGGCATGACTTAAATCAAGATAATATTATTGTCCTGGAGGAAGGTGCTGGAACAAGTTATTATTTTTATTCTTATCAAAGAACTGTCTTTCTTGGCAAAGCACAAAATTTCCCCAGGAGAGATTTCTCTCAAGTATTATCCAATAAATCCCAACATTCCATTTCTTCTAATGAGCCACACATTAAAACTCGCTGCCAAGGTCTATAAAGCACCCCACGGTAGTAAGATGGTCAAAAAAAAAGTTTATGTTAACCCCAAAATGAGTTCCCATCTACCCCCTAACATGTTTAATAATGGTTCCAATGCCGTGACCCACTTTGGATGCCTTGCTGTGGTGAGCTGTGTATGCATTTCACACATCTGTGCTTGCTATTGTTCTCCAGGCCACTGACACTTTTCTACAAGGCTAGTTTAACAACCCTATGGGGTTTTTTATTATAGGAAATAACAATGAGTCTATAGCCTCCCCAACTGAATCTTAAATACTTCTTTCTTTTCCATAATGGACTGTCCCAGTATTATTAAACTGTAACCCTTTTTTTGGGAATACCTTTCACATCTCTTCAAAATTTGCTTCTTTTTTCTACTTAAGTTCACTATCTCTTTTAAACTAACTGTTCTTTCCATAGACTCTTATTAGCATTTCAAATCTGATAATATATTACAGCTTTGAGGCAAATCAGGTCTTTTGTATAGCCTGTCTCCCAAAATGTTCCCAAGAATTAAAACAAGGGAACAAACAATGCACTCTAATTTGTTGAAAATTCAACTCTGCAAAATTTAGGTATGCAATATGACTAAAACCTAAATGGGAAGGAGAGGCAGAAGTTCAGAGGAAAGTATAAAATGTGAATATTTTTTAAAAAATGAGAAGTCAGAGAGGTGAAAGATGGCAGGAAAAGAAATATTCGTACACATAGGGACAAAGCAATGATTACTCGACGGACACAATGCTAATTTTGGTGGGATGATTAAAACAAATATAAGATCATCACAATCTTGTGTGTGTGTCCACTTTGGGGAGTCTCCAGTCAGCAGATGACAACCTGCTGATGGATCTTTCTAAGTTGTTAATGACCATAACTCTTTTTTTCTTTTTTTTTTTTTGAGACAGAGTTTCACTCTTATTGCCTAGGCTGGAATGCAGTGGTGCGATCTCGGCTCACCGCAACATTCACCTCCCAGGTTCAAGAGATTCTCCTACCTCAGGCTCCCAAGTAGCTGGGATTACAGGCAGCCACCACCACGCCCAGCTAATTTTGTATTTTTAGTAGAGATGGGATTTCTCCATGTTGGTCAGGCTGGTCTCGAACTCCTGACCTCAGGTGATCTGCCTGCATCGGCCTCCCAAGGTGCTGGGATTACAGATGTGAGCCACCATGCCCGGCCACCATAACCCTTTTTGCTCTTCTGTATGCTTCACAGTTTCCCAGGAGGAGGGCAGTGGAAATGACAACTAACTGATCTCCACTAGAACATATGCTCCTCAAGGAGAGTAGAACAGAAATTGATTGTTCAACATCCTTTCATCCCGTGGTAATGGTATCCTAATTTTCTTCTAAAGAACAACGTCCTCCTGTAGGGCCCATGGAGTTTGGATGGAACTAGAAAAAAAATCAGTCAAAGCATTGCATCCCCTGGTGTGGGAATGTGACCCAGCCAATAAGATACTATGAAATTCTGCACCTTCCCTGTGGGATGTCCTGGATCAATGAAAACATCTTGCAACACACAATCCTTCCTTTAAAATAGAGTGGACGAGTTAGAAGGCAGAGCTAAGAGGTGGAAAAGACAAACTGAGACCTGGTGACATTGTTTGAACTCTGGTCAAGCAATGGCCTGAATTTTTACGTTATGTGAACCACTTAACGGAGTTTTTGCTCAAGCCGGTTTATGTTGGTTTTTGACCACTTGTGACCAAATAGCCTATCTAACGTAGGTGACATCTGTGTCTTACTCATTCTATTTCCCCAGAGCCTAGCTTGGTAACTGGCATATAGTAGGCACTTAATAAATACATATGAAACTGCGTTGATTTTTAAAATATCCCTGTCAGCAAAAACACTGCTTTTTTTTTTCCTTTCTCATCTCCACTCAACATTTCATTTAGTAGAATATCTAGCCTCCCCAACCTGGAGAGAAGCCTCAGCAATGTTAAGATGTTGAGGGCAATAAAAAATATATTTCCTCACATAAAATGGAGGGCTTTCAATGACTGCATACCAAAGACACTACCGTGAACAACAGAAAAATAGTGATCTGATGTCTTCACTCTCTTCTTGAATTTTCCTGCTCAATCATTAAGTGAGTGCACTGACTTTCAACATCAGTAGAAACATTCCCCTTTTAATCATGCTTTGGTAGTCTACCACCATATCCCAAAATGAATTTCCATTCATATCACAAGTTGTGCCTCTGCCGTTGAACACTCAGGTTATTGACATTTGGATTTTTGACTTGGATTCCTTTACTAGCAAATTGCCAAGCAAACAAAAAGCACTTTTTTTATAATAGGACATTTGTGACCGGGAGTTGGAAATTATTGAGAATCAGAAGCCTTTGTTCTTGGCTTTGCCAGTGACTTTCAGCAGAACTTGGAAAAGCCATCATTTCACTTGGTTTTACTTTCCCCAGCCTTTGAAAAGTGGAGCTAGAAATAGCTCAGAATAGGACAGTCACACCAACTGGGCAATGAGAGGCCACTGCATAAAGACTTAAATAGTAGGATCTTCAATCTGTAAATGTGGGAGTGGATATGCTGAAAACTGACTTGTGCCTTAAATTCGAGGGTACTCGGAGACACAGACTGAATTTGCAAGGGGCATATTTAGGTACAGCAAAAGACAGTTATACTTTATATAGCAAAAGTAAAGTTAATTTCAAAACATCTATGTTATAAGAGATTCATAAATGATTAAGAGGAGCTGTGGTGATTTGTGGCGTATTCCAGAGAGAGAGAGAGAATGCTGGACTTGATTAATCCGGGCCTAACCTATAAAAAACCTCATATTTATGTGCTTTATCTGACTATAAAATAAGTTCCAAAGCTCTCATAAGGGTTTTGTTGTTGAGGACCTGTGAATGCTCAGCATAAGGAAGACAGAAATAGAAATGTTTTCATTTCTGTGCACCGGTGTCTATAAATACAGGCTCCTGGAAGTTTGCCCTCATCCCTGACCAGTTTTCCTGTCCAGTTTGGTTCACAGTAGCATCAAAGCACAGGCCAGGGAGTCAGGCACCCTGAAACTTAATCCCTAGTCTTCTAATGACTGGGTGTATAATCTTAACCACATCATTTTTACCTCCTGAGTCACAGAATCTTCATGTGTGAAATGAAGTTTAGATTTTACTTTAGGAACTCTCTTCCATCTCTGAAACTACATCTAGCAAGAAAACCTTATAAGACAGGCAGCAGATTTCCTTTTTGTTAAAGAGTTGGAGTAGTATAAGATAATCCTTTTTTTTTTTTTTTTTTCGAAACAGAGTCTCACTCTTGTTGCCCAGGCTGGAGTGTAGTGGCGTGATCTCGGCTCACTGCAACCTCTGTCTCCTGGGTTCAAGCAATTTTCCTGCCTCAACCTCCTGAGTAGCTGGAATTAAAGGCCCACGCCACCATGCCTGACTAATTTTTGTATTTTTACTAGAGACGAGGTTTCACCATGTTGGCCAGGCTGGTCTTGAACTCCTGACCTTGTGATCCACCTGCCTCAGCCTCCCAAAGTGTTGGGATTACAGACACGAGCCACTGCACCCGGCCTGAGAATTCTTACACATCTTTAAATACAAGGTGATTTGTGCCTGGTCAAGAAAAATACACAAATGGTTATTGTGCATGGACTAAATGGAAAACTAAAAAAGCACAAATGCCCTGCCATGCAGGCTTCTCCCTAGTTATTCTTTTACTCTCAGAGAAGCTGAGTGCTGCAGATATCAGGAAAATCAGGGTTAACTTTGCTCCTTTGTGACTGACAGTGCTGCAGGCTATGACAAGCAATCTTTCATTGCATGACTAGATAACAATGGAAATAAGACATCGTCTATTTTTTATCAAATACAATATTTGCCATCTCTTGTTAAGGAACATGATGCAATTAAACCACCAATCTTACCCTCTGTGTTCCTCTCTCACTCACAACTTACTCAAACAAAATGTTGGCTGATACTTTAGAATCTCTTAGGCAACATTCAATGTTAGAAATGTTTGCCTTATTCTGTCCTGTGTCCAACTTTCAATTAAAAAAAAAAAAATGAAGGAGAAAAGGGTTTTCCTTGATTGCAAATTCTTAGGGGAGGTTTTAAATTTTTTGCAGACAAATTGCTTTACGTACATCGACTTCATAATTTGTGTGTGGCTAATTGGATTGCCTGATTAAGGACATGGCCATTGTTCCAAGATAGCAATTGCTGGACAGGGTTGCTCTGGTGGCTGAAAAGCCCTCTGGTGTATAATTCTACACCTCTGATTTGATGTGATTTGTAGTGTCTAAAGCCAAAAGAAAACTATGAGACTTCTCAAAGCACCTGCCCCAATGAGTAACCTACAGTCTTCCCACAGTCTCAGGGATTCTCCGACTTCTGCAGAGCCTAGATCCTGGAGCTTACACATGACTTAGGACTAGAAGAGCGACTCCAGCTGCGTGGATGGCATATTGTGTCAACATCGCTACCCCATTAGCATTGGGCTGTATATAAGCTATCCGTCTAACCTCTAGGGATCCCAATCTGTACCCTTGCCTACCTTTATTAGAACATCCTTCTATTAAAGGTAGAAATGCAGAATATATTAAACGAACAGGTCTAAAAGATCTATTTCACATAAACCTTTACCACTAATGCTTTGATGGTATGAAAAGCCACATGATCCTAGATCTGGTTTAAGTCTGCAATATAACACGGAGATGAGAGGGTAGCATATACTTACATATGAGTTCAGTGCATCTGATTTTGAACTATCCCATTTTTTACCCTAATTTCTGGGGTTTCCAAATAAAAGTCAAGGGAATACAAAATATTACCTAAAGCAAGCTAAAATTGCATGTTTTAAATTTTTATGTCAGGAAATGCAAAATTAATACTCTCCTGTGATATTGCTCATTAATACTGTACTTAGACTAAGCTATAGTTTTAATGGTCTAATTCAAAAGAATGGAAAATTTTATTTTACTTAATTTAAATCATTTAGATGTATGAGCTCTTTTATTTCCACTGGCACTTTTTCACAGTGAGCATAATAGGGATGAAGTCGATCTCAAACTCTCTCATAGAACAGAAACTCTTGATGGACTGAAACGAAGCTGAGCCTCTGAATCCTTAGGACATTATGAGCTGGAAGGATTGGGAGAGCAGGTCATTGAAACTCCACAGATTGGGACACCCAGGGGGAATGTCCACATGATCGGGTCAGAGAGAAAGCACAAGGCAGCTCAGAGGTATTACTTCTCAGTATGGTGTCCCCATTTGGAACAGCTGCAAAACAAGCCACAGCTTGGGAGTGTGGCAACGTTTCAGCAGCGTGGAGGTGGTGAGAACATCCAGAAGTGCCATGAAGCCTGGTGAAGGAACAGACAGAGGAATTCATGAAGCAAAGCCTGGCCAGCAGCAGGCCCAGTTCCTAACCAAAAGACAGTCCATATGCCCCTCAGCACAGCGGGGCTATGGCTTAGGGAGTCTGGGCTCTTCTCCCAGCCTGGCCACCAACTGTCCTCAGTTTTCTCATCTACAATACGTATGAGGGTCCTGGGCTGGAATAACTCTAAAGTCTCTGCCAGCTCTAGTGTTCTATTCTTTGATAAAACAGCTCCAGGAAAATTGAGTTTCAATCCCTGTTATAGGAAAGCATAAAAAAGAGTCACTCATTTATTGAATATCTTCTGTATGAATAGTTACATGCTAGTAACAGCATTATTCACAGTATTTTCATCACACTGGATATATGGCATAAAAGTAAGCACTAAGGGTATCTCCCCAAACAGCATGATCACTGTTCTTAATATGTCTTATGAATACTATTGTCTTCTTTACTACTTATTTCAGCCCAAATAAAACAGGATTGAAAAAATACAATTACACAGATTTGAAGGCAATGCAGAAGCAAGGTGTCAATGTCGGTCAGTGACTTCCTAAGAGATTCCTTTGTTTCTTCATTCTACTTATTGCAGATCTGCTAAATTGAGCCAGGGTCCAAGAATAGAAGAAAAGATATCTTCATTTTTCTGTAACAATTTTTTCCTTCCAGCATATAGCCATTAGTAGAGCATCCTACTCATTTTTAGAAGGTAAACTGACCTCAACAGTAAACCCACAATGGGAAGCAAGAAAACTGAGACCACGTGGGCTGCAGGAAGGGGGTAAAATACAGAGCTGACACATAAGAAGTGTCCCCAACAACATGAAAACATTTCATAAAGGAAGGTGGAGGGTTCTGATGCAGGATGTGGTTAATAGTTAAGAGCAAGACCATAAGGGCTAGATGGCCTAGGTTCATGTCTCACCCTCCTCCTACTAGCTGTGTGACCTTAGGTAAGTTATGTAAACTCTCTGTGTCTTGGTTTCAGACTCATATATCCAGCTGCCTACTCAGCAACTCCACCTACATGTCAAAGTTAACATGCCTCAAATTAAATTCTTTATTTCCAATTCCTCCGAACCCCTACCTAAATTTGGTCTTCACTCAGTCTCCCACAACTCAGTAAAAGGAAATTTCCTCCCACCAAAAGCATCTTGGAGTCATCTTTGATGCATCTTTTTTTTTTTTAATTTTTTTGAGATGGAGTCTTGCTCTGTTGCCCAGGCTGGAGTATAGTGGCACAGTCTTGGCTCACTGCAACCTCTGCCTCCCGGGTTCAAGTGATTCTCCTGTCTCAGCCTCCTGAGTAGCTGGGATTACAGGTGCACACCGCCATACCCAACTGACTTTTTGTATTTAAGTAGAGACGGGGTTTCACCATGTTGCCCAGGCTGGTCTTGAACTCCTGACGTCAGACAATCCGCCTGCCTCAGTCTCCCAAAATGCTAGGATTATAGGCACGAGCCACATCCCACATCCAGAATATCAGCTAAATTCTGTTGGGTTAGCCTTACAAATACATCTCCCTTCTGACCACTTCCAAACATTCCTATGTCCACCACCCTGATCCCCACCCTCTCATACCTGGACTATTACAGTAACCTCCCATATGGTCCCTCCTTTCCTACCCTTGTTGCCTAACAGTCCCTTCTCCTCAGAACATGTCGCATGTTCTTTCTAAGCCCAAGGCTCCTACTATAACAGCCCCGGTGACTTTCTCTTTTTCTTCCCAATGACTTACTATCTCAGACAGAGTCAAAGCCCAAATCCTCACCGTGACCTACAAGACCCTACCAGATGATCCCTCCTACTTCTGTAACCTCAACTCCTCCCTTTATCCCTTGGACTCGTTCTACTCCAGCCACACTGGCCATCTTGCTATTTCTAGAACAAACCAACAAACCAAGGAAGCTCTTCCCTCTGCCTTGAACCTTCTTTAAATATTTATAACCCTAACTCACTTCCTTCAAGGTTCTGCTCAGATGTCACCTTATTAGAGAGGGAGGGTTCCCCAGCTCTCCTAAATAAGACATCACCTGTTCCCCCAGCAGGCTCCATCTCCTCTCTTTGTACTTCCTGGCACTCCATATGATATACACATGTTTATTTGTTAACTGTCTATATCCCATTATGAAATGGTAATCCCCATGAGAGTAGGAACTTTATATGGTTTGTTCACTGCTGTCTCCCCAATGCCTCAAACAATAGGTGTTCAACAAATATTTGTCAAATGATTAAATAAATTAATATAAAATATTAGGGTAATTATAATTAATTAAATATTAAATAATTGGGATAGTAATAAAGCCTACCACATAGGGTTGTATGGACTCTAAATAAGATAATAGATGTAAAATGCTTAGAACAGAAGCTCATTAAACATTACTAATGTTAATATCAAATCTGCTTTGCTATCCAAGATGTTCATCTAGTGGTAGGGGCAAATCTTAGGATAGTGGAAAAATCAAAGGCAGTTGGATTACAGCACATTAGCTCAAGAAGGATCCATCAAAGATGAAGCAGGACCCGGTGGGTTGCATGGAGGGTACTGGAATTAAATTCAGACTGTGAGAGAAAGAAACCTCTTAAGACTGTGTTGATGGGTGGAACCCCAGCAAAGCTGACTAGGGTTCAAGACTAAACTTCAGTACTGCTAAAATTAAAGAGTGAGATGAAGCCAGATGTGGTGGCTCACGCTGATAATCCCAGCACTTTAAGAGAGCAAGGCAGGCGGATTGCCTGAGCCCAGGAGTTCGAGACCAACGCAACATGATGAAACCGCGTCTCCACCAAAAATACAAACATTAGCTAGGTGTGGTGGCACGTTCCTGTAATCCCAGCTACTTGGAGGCTGAGGCAGGAGAATCGCTTAAGCCTGGGGAGTCGAGGCTGCAGTGAATAATCATGCCACTGCACTCCAGCCTTGGTGACAGAACGAGACCCTGTCTCAAAAAAAAAATTAAGACGAGACCATAAAATGATTCCTATTTGCTCCAGAGAGCACTCCGGTATTTCCTCCTTAGCTTCAGGCTCCCTCCCAAACTCTGGGGCAGAAAGGCAAGAATTTCACGGACAGATCCTCTGCAGGGTGCTGAGCAAGGTAGCAGACATGCCAGGTCTTGAGTGCATTGTGTCTAGAGGTAGAGCACAGAGGAAGAAAAGGTGAGCAGAAGGCAAGATGGTGTACCGGGAGTGTGCCAACCAGAGAGAGCTCTGGGGAGAAGAATAAGAGGCTCTTCTTATTAGCTCAGGGACTTGAGGGGGCTGGTAATCTACAGCAGGGGTCCCCAACCCCTGGCCCATGGACCAGTACTGGTCAGTGGCCTGTTGGAACTGGGTGGCACAGCAGGAGGTGATCAGCATTACCTCCTAAGCTCTACCTCCTTTCAGATCGGCCAGCGCCATTAGATTCTCATAGAAGTGCGAACCTTATTGTGAACTGAGCATGTGAGGGATCTAGGCTGAGCGTTCCTTATGAGAATCTAATGCCTGATGATCTGAGGTGGAACACTTTCATCCTAAGCCAGCCCCTCCAACCTCCCCCACCCCAGTGGCTGTGGAAAAACTGTTTTCCAGGAAACCGATCCCTGACACCAAAAAGGTTGGGAACTTCTGATCTACAGCATATGTATAAAGATGATGTTAAGCAGGCAAGAGCTGGGCATCATAAGTTCTCTGTATATGAATCTACGTGTGTCTAAATCTACTACACCTCCTACATCTGTAGATATTCTCTCTCTCTCTGTCTCTCTCTGTCTCTCTCTCTCTCACACACACACACACCACACACACACAGACACACACACACACACCACACACACACCCCAACACACACACACAGGAGAGACCACATTTATGGAAGATCACATGGGATCCAATGAGGCAGTGACTGAAGGGATATCCTGATATTAAACTTTTCATAAAAGAAAATGTTTTAAGGTATATAGAAAAATGTTTGAGTGGAGTGGAGAAAAGGAAAATAGACGAGTCTAGTTGTTAGTAGTTGCTGCTTCTAACGGGGATTAGAGACACACCAAATGGGATAACCCAGGAGTGAGGACACTCTGTCCCATGAAGTTTCCAAGTCCCGACATAAGAGCTGTGGGGCCTGGTTTGAATCCTGATTCTACCACTTACGTATACTTTGACCTTGGTAAAGTAATGTGTGTGAACTCTGAAAAATGAGCCTGGTGGCACCTATCTCATTAGGTTGTTGAGCTAACTCAAAAGAAGGAAATATGTAAGATGCCTTTTCCTGTTCCTAACACATAGAGAGTATTCAATCAGATTGCACTAGATTTTATGGAAAACTTATCCCAGGGGAATATCTAATGTAGGGCTTTTCCCAGAGAAAGTAATTCTCAGGCTATCTGTGAAAAGACAAGTTACTCAAAGCAAGTAGATTAATGTTAAGGGAACAGGCCACCTGGAGAGACAGACATTCAGATGCCAGTTGTTTCCAAAATAGCTTTTCTCCTGCAAACTCATTTCCACAAGACTCTCTCTTCTTGAGAGTCTACCTTTTAAACCAGAGATTATGTTCATGCTCTTGCTAACTGAAACATGCATTCTCCTTTCTTTTAAAAAAATTCTTTGTACTGGCTAGGCGTGATGGCTCACACTTATAATCCCAGCACTTTGGGAAGCAGAGGCAGGAGGATCACTTGAAGCCAGTTCAAGACCAGTCTGAACAACGTAGTGAGACTTTGTCAATACAAAATAACAACAAAAAGTCCTTTGTACCTTTTCTGTTCTTGAGAATGGGAAGTAGTGCTATTTTATATGAAAAAAAAGTATAGCCCTTAATTATGAGTTATAAACACATAGAAATGCATCATATTTTATAATAATAATGAGATAGCTTATGTTCTATTTTTCCCTTGTGAGTATATGCAAACCTTCTTCTTACTTTTGAATTTTTAATTTTCTTTCTTTCCATGTTAAGCAGGGATTCCCCTGAGTTTCTGTTCTGATGTGTGTGTAAAATTTAGGAAGTGATTAGAAAATCTTTTTTACTTTGAAAAGCAATCAGAGCTAATACGCATAAGGACTAATTACTGTGAAGGTGGATGATGTGTTTTGGTATCTAATCATATTTCATTTGTTAAGGATGATGCATTCTAAGTGGCTCCATCTTCCCTTCATTTAAATAGAAAATGAAAGAAATAATCACTAGACGGGAATACCCAGTGAAGCTTCATCTCGGAAGTCTTGTGACCATTCAAACCCAGATTTCCAGGTGGTTTTGCTCTCAAGGTTCTTGGTTAAGCATTCAGGACTGCACAAGCCCCTTTGAGCCTGTGTTCCAGAAGTATGGGAGAAGATTCATGTAAATGGTAAGCAAGCTCATTTATCTTCTTTTCCCTTTTTACACATCAGTGTGATGTTCATATGCAGAAACGGCTCATGAGTCTTAGAAAATCAATAATCTAAATTACATTATATACATAAAGTACAGCTCTTTCCAAAGCAGTTTCAAATATACTCCTTCGTTTTCTCACCTCCTTGCTCCCACCCCTGCTACTCCACTAAAGCTTCCCTCACTGAGGTCAGCAATGACTCTCACTCAATTCAATGAGCACTTTTCAGTTTTTATCCTGGTTAACATCTCAATAGCATTTCATTCCTATAACCATCTGCTTCTCCAAATACACTCTCTTCTTGGTTTTTAGGGGACTGCAGCCCACTGCTTCTCTCCAATTTCAATGGCTTTCACTTTGAAGTCATTTGTCAGGTTTCACTTTGTTTTCTTTTATTTCATTTTGATTTTTATCAAAGTTATGTCATGCAGAGCTTTAACAAACAGTTCTACAAAGCTTATAATGAAAAAAATCACAGCCTCTGATTCCACCCTTGATTTCCTCTTCCTACTCTTTAAGGTGTTTGCTCTGGTATTTATCTGCATATTTCTAAATAGCATGCTATTTCCGGGTTTTTTCATTTTCGATGTATTTTTTGATTTCCAACTTAGGAAGATGAGTATTTAAATCTGTTATATTTTCTCTTCCTGCAAAACAGACTTTCTCTTCATCTCTCTGTCTTCTCTCTCTTTCCTTTTTCCCTCATCTTCCCAATAAATTATAGCAGAAATTTTGGCTAAATCAATCATTCATACTTGCTTTATTCACAGCTATTTGGTATAGTATACTAACACTACAACTTTTTCTTGTAAAGTGTTTTGTTTTCCCCAATGTTAATAATTTTTGTACTTTCCCCCTCTATGTTTAGAAAGTTTACTAGTTGTTGTCACGAAGACACCTCCAAATCTCATTAGCTTAACACAGTAAATTGTTTACTTCTTACACATAGGAGATCCAATACAGATGTTTCCACTTGGTGGGAGACCCTTTATGCAGTGATTTGGGGCCCCAAGCACCTTCTATCTTGATGCTTCTCTACCCCCAGGGCCTTGGAGTCCCCTGTTGGATCCTCAATATCTGCAGAGAGGCCAGGGTGATGTTTTAATGAGATAGGTTGGAAGTGGTATGTGTACCTTCCATTCATAGCACCCTGGTCAGAAGTCAAGGCATGCAGCCCAACCTAGCTGCAAGGGAGATTAGAAATGGAGTCTATGTTAGTGGCTAGAAAACAAATAAGATTTGGATAAACATAGTACTGTGTCTGTCATTACAGTCAGCATATACGTATTTTACTCTTCCTCCCACAGGCCTAACACGATCAGTTCTTCCACTAGTGTATTACCTGTGTATTACCTGTGGATCTCAACTCTGATGGAGAAGCAGTGACTCCCCAACCCCAGAGTTGAGATCCACAAGTAATACACAGTCCTCTGTCTCAGGTTTACATACGACTCTTCAAGCCCAAGAACCTACAAACTAAACAGACAAGTAATTTGCTGTCCCTGCTCCCCCAGAGCATACACACACACACTCAATAGGCAACAGGAGAGCAGGAAAACTGAAGAATAAAAGCAGTCATGGTCACATAACAATGATGGAATCCTGTGAGCAGGATTTCAGCTCCTGGGTATTGGCAAATTCCTTGCTTAGACTCAGATTCAGTTCTGGGGAAGAAGTTTCCTATCCACTGTCTTCCATGGCTCCTGAATCTTCCCTCTGGGAAATTTTTCCTTGTCTGTTATTTTCCATTGACACATCTGAAGTGAGTGTTGAGGTGTCTGCCTTCCCGGATAATTGGGTAGGTTCTAGCAGCACACTTTCTGCTAGGGGTTTGCTTCAAGACTTACTGAGCAGTCAAAAGGCTTTTGAGATTAAGTTTACAGTGTCTTCGACAATATAATTCCCTCAAAACTTCATTAGACTTCCCAGGCTGGGTGTGGTGGCAAATGCCTGTAATCCCAGCCCTTTGGGAGGCTGAGGCAGGTAGATCACCTGAGGTCAGGAGTTTGAGACCAGCCTGGCCAACATGGCAAAACCCTGTCTCTGCTAAAAATACAAAAATTAACCAGGCATGGTGGTGGGCACCTATAATCCCAGCTGCTCAGGAGGCTGAGGCAGGAGAATTGATTGAACCTGGCGGGTGGAGGTTGCAGTGAGCCAGGATTGCGCCACTGCACTCCAGCCTGGGCAAAACATTCATTAGACTACTTGTTTATTTGCTGCCAGTCATTTCCTTAGTCTACTAGACTTTTTTCCTAGATACAGTTCTCAACCTTGACTTCTTTATTTCCTCACCTCTATTCTTCTCTCTCAACTCAGTAGCTATGTGGAAGTCATCTGACACCAAAGCTTAGGTGAGAAGGTAACATCTTTAATGGGGCCTGTGGTAGAGGCCTGAATCATTTTTTTATTAACTGAGAATTTGTAAAATCTGTAATACTTAATCCTTCATGTCTCCACCAGATGTGTAAGTCTCCTTTCTTTATCTGTAAGCACATCAAGGAACTTCTCCTTTTCATTTTTCCTTAATGAGATCACTCCTGGAGCCAAGTTCTCCTGCTTCACTTGGAACCGGTTGCTCTCTAGGACTCAGATGAAGCACTGAAGTCTGTCCTCACAGTCACTCTGAAAACCTCCTTTCCTTGCCCATGTTTTAAAGCCCCATTTACTGGATCCCACTGTCAGAATCTGGGATTTGATTTTACTCTGCTTACAAGATAAGGTTGCCTGTTTTTGTTTCATGGATGTTAGAAGACTAGAGTTTCCTGGGTCAGAAACAAAGGACGTTATTAATCACAGCACAGCAAGCAGCATGACTGTCAGTTTCCTTTGCCCCGCCCCCCAAGTCTCCTGGGGACAAGAAGAAGAGGTTCAGGTGAATGCTGTGCACATATAGGTTGTTGTACAGGAGAGAAATACTGGCTTGGGAACCTGCTGTTTTATAACAAGCAGTAAGGAAGCCTGCTCTTTGTTCCAGAGGTACACATTGCCTCATCCTTGAAGGTTGCTTGCTGCAAACATAACCTTGAAAAATGGTCCTGATAAAGATTGGTCAGGCTCTTGCATTCTTGGCATACTCAAAAAGAATGTACATGGACACTCTGGGCCCAGGAAGATTGCCTTTCTCAAAACCTGTATGTGCTGCTCCAGGTTTATACACTCGCAGATTTACCCAGTCATAGTTTTCTGCTCAACAACACTAATGGCCCCAACAGGAAGATTATTAGGAAGGCAAGGACCAAATCTGTTTCCTCACCATCAAATCCCCAGTGCCTATCACGGTGCATGGTATGTGGTAGGTAATCAACTCATAATTGCAATAAATTAAGAGATGTAAGTAATTTACTCTATGGATTATATTACATTCAAGAAGCTCGGATAAGCCACAGATACATCACACACACATGCACACACACGTGCACACACACACGTGCACACACACGTGCACACACACAAGTGTCCTTTGGAAAACACAAAAATGGAATTTTTCTTAATAAGAGTATCCATTTCTCTATACTGAACATTTGTTGTATTCCCTTTTCTCTCCTCCTCCATTTTCTCACATTCCATCTACAATCTCTAGAGCCTGTCATTTGACAAACTCTGTGACTTAGAGACAATGATCTTGGAATCCACACTCGCCTGACCCTGCCTTTTCAACAACACCATTTTGTCTGTCATTACATTTTTCTTAAGATACTATTTAATAAAGGTCTAATTATTTAGTATCTACACTAGTCTTTATGATTACTCTAGTACAGTGGTTTTTTTGTTTTTGTTTTTGAGGTGGAGTCTTGCACTGTCACCCCGACTGGAGTGCAGTGGCACAATCTTGGCTCACAGCAACTTCAGCCTCCAGGGTTGAAGTGATTTTCCTGCCTCAGCCTCCCGAGTAGCTGGGATAACAGATGCCCGTCATCATGCCTGGCTAATTTTTTGTGTTTTTAGTATAGATGGGGTTTCACTATGTTGGCCAGGCTGGTCTCAAACGCCTGACCTTGTGATCCACCCGCCTCAGCCTCCCAAAGTGCTGGGATTACAGGTGTGAGCCACTATGCCCGGCTAGTACAGTGATTCTTAACCAAGGATCCTTTTGCCCCTGAGGGGATGCTGAGCAATGCCTGAAGACATTTTTGATTGCCATTTTTTTAGGTAGGAGGTGCTACTGGTCACTAGTAGATAGAAGCCAGGGATTCTGCAAACATCAGAATAGCACTCCACAACAAAGAAGTATCCAGTCAAAGGTGACAATAGTGCTGGGGCTAGAAACCTTGCTGTAGTGTGGATGGATGGAACTGCCGCGTATGTGTAACACTACAGCTCAGTTGTTGGGTCAGCTGCACAGGAATTCATTATTCTCCCAATGTTTATGCCTCCTTCAATGTTTCAGAAACCTAAATTCCTCTTTCCCCTAAAGGTAAAGTCATTGTTTATTCTACCACAACTATCTTTTTCTTCTTCTTTTTTTTTTTTATAGCACCTATGTCTTCATGAAGCAAATAATCTCTAGAAAAGAGTGTAAGTTAAATAACACGGATTAAAGATTCACTTCTGTCCCAAATTTATCTGTGCCCTTCTTAACCTACACATACCTCCCTGTGTGGTCTAATTTATTTCTTGCTGCTGTTTGGGTAACAAGGACACAATAAGCATTCTATATGATCATATCTTACCTTAAGCTGTAAAATTTAGTTTAAGATTATTTCAAAAGAGGGCTGTACCACCAATTTGACCCTTTATTCAAATGTTGGCCCATTTAAACCTAAAGTCCCTGAAAGTTTAGAAGAATTAACCACAGTAACTTGACTGAATGCCTCTGTACTTGCATTTAGGCTGCGTTGGGAAACAGAGCAAACCGTAATCATTCACCACCAGGTAAGTTCTGTTTGCACGGCAATCTAACCTCACCTAAATCAGGATAGACAGGTAAATCAACACAGGAAAATTTGGCATGTAGACTTCATTTCCAGACCTAAGAGATTAGAGATGCATTTGGAAAGACATGTAAGCACAGACCTACAAAGGGATACAGATTGCTTAACTCATCTCACATATAGAATTCCTTTGCCTCATCTGCTTATTTGTCCTCCTGACATCCCAAAGACCATGGCTTGCATTATCTCTTCAAAAACATTACAACCCAGAGATTTTCCACTTATTGATTAATATTGGAAATTAAATTGCTGCATGGCGGGCTCTAACCCAGTACCGTTTGAATCTCTCCTGGCTTCTCAGTTCTTTCTAGGTAACTTAAGTGTCCTTCCCTTTTTTCTACTGCATTTCTGTTTTCCTTAAACATTGTCCTGGCACTCATTCCCAACAAACCCTTTCCCCCCGCTCCAGTTGCCAACTCCTTTCTCCTGCTACCACTCTGATTTCTGGCTCCAAAGTGATCCACTCCGCAATGATCCAGACTCATAATTCAAGGGTGTGACTTCACATCCAGGGGCAATGAGCTGTTTTTCCATGAAAGGATAGTGAGTGTTGGAGCCTGTGTCTTCTATTACAGGAAATTACATCAAGCATTAATTTAACTTACAAAATCTCCAACTTTTTCAAGGCAGGAGGGAAAAGGGAGGTGTAAGAGAAAAAGAATCCATAAATATATTTTTTGTTGAAACATACCAGAAATGGAGCTTGAAGTGCCAGCAGAATGTTCCAAATAGCATTTTTTAAATGATTTTCCATGAATGTAAAGAGTGAATCCAGCACAAAGTTTATGACTGGAATTGGAGTTTGTCTGATACGATAGTTAAAAGGCTACAATAGCTTCCCATAATGCAAGTGACTGAAGCCTAGATGAATGGAATGGGAAACTGATGGCAAGTTGAGGGAATGGGCTTTTCTAGGCAGCAAGACATTTCTCAAAGTTCTGAGACAGATAGGAAGTGAAGATGGATGGAAGATTAGATTGGAAAATAAAACAGGCACCTCCTTTAAGGAAAGAGGAGCTATTTTTAACACATTCATCTTCTAAGGAAAGAGGTGAAGGATAGCAAAAATTGAACATTTTAGTTCAAAGCTCAGTAACAGCTTGTTCTCATTTGGTTTAATTTAGTTCAACAGATAAAGTACTATGTCCAAATCTCATCCAAAACTGTCATGAGATTTTACTATATTGAATCCCTACTCTTCTTTTCTTTTTTTCAGAGTGTGTGTGTTGGTCTTTCTTCCTCCTTCTCCTCCTCCCCATTTTCCTCCTCCTCCTCCTTTTCTGTCTCCTTTCTTGAATAGCCTGTCCCAAGCAATAGAAAGTAGATTGCTATTAACTTTTAAAGGAAAATACCAAGTAACTAAAGCCATTTCCATGAAGGAGTATGAAAATGAATATGCATGAAATAGTCCCTGGGGTCCTACTGGTAAAATAAATGGCTCTTCATCACCTCTCCCCCAATCTTGTTCACCCTTCAGGCCTGCCCTGGAAAGACATTAGAAATAAAGTAAACAGTAAAGACTGTCTAATGACAACATTTGAAAAATGAAGA
Organism: Papio anubis; assembly: GCF_008728515.1. Taxonomy (NCBI): domain Eukaryota; kingdom Metazoa; phylum Chordata; class Mammalia; order Primates; family Cercopithecidae; genus Papio; species Papio anubis. The sequence continues at coordinate 87,931,816 of NC_044985.1, read as the reverse complement.
ATCTTGGAATTGAGGAGAGGGGATATATGGATCAGGATTAGACACAGCTGAGGGGCAGTGGGACACATCTCTTTTGGCCTATGGGGACTTCCACACTTGGTTGCATGTTAGCTGTTGGAGGAAGGGATAACATGGGTAATGGGGCAGCCATAACTCTTTTCCTTGGAAACTTTCCCATGCACCGTGGCATTATGGGGTGGGCCTAGCCATCCTTGTGTGCAAACTGATGAGAAAAAATGTAAGAAAAAGAGAGAAGAAAAACACCTTTCAGGTTTGTTGGAAGGCACAGCATCATGAATCCACTTTAAAGAAGTTCAAACTCATGTACAAATAATTCATATTATATATACCTTTTTGTAAGCTCCTTAGATATTTTTGAGAGAAAGTTGAGTATTTTTAAAAAATTATGGAGGTTAAACTCCATTTTCGTTAATGAAAGAAGCATTAGTCAAAGAATTAGCCCATCTGGAATCTATAGACTTACCGTCCTATCAATACCAAATAACCCAACCTTAGTCATCCATTTGTCTCTGCTTCCCTAACACTCTTTACTTAAATCGCGTGTAGTACTTTTCACACTTGAAGGTAATTACATATTACCTTCAAGTAATATGTCTGTCTCTATCCATAATCATAAGCTTTTTAAAGAAAAATACTGTCCTTTTCAGCTCTGTGGGGATCTTTAAATGTTGAGTAAGTGAATGAATGAACTTTCTGCATTTCAGTTTTCTTTCTTATTCCCTATTGAAGAGCCATTGTGAGCATTAAATGAATGAAGGTAGGTTAAAATATCATTAAAATGCAGTGTCTCTGCACTAATCACATAGAGAAGAATGACATTAAGATAAATATGGAATGTGAGCAGATGAAAGTAAGAACTCTGGTAAAGGAATATCCAACTGACAGCTCATTACCTGTCACCACAGTCATCTTACAGAGGCCTCATACTATCTGGGGAAGACCTAGTCTGAAGCTACCAAAGAAAAAGTCCATACGTGATTATTATTCATTGCACTAGTTCTCCCTGTTGCCCAATTTTTGAGACCAAGCTTGTGTTGTTTTTGGAAAAGTCTTCCTATCCTGACGATCCCCGTGGAAACACAGGAGCATATACCTCTCTCTTTGTCTTCCATTTGAGGTTGATCTAATCCAGATGGAAAATTTTTCATAGGCATTATAAAGTACTCCATCTGTGAAGCAAACAAAAGAAAGTAAAAGACAATGAACTCTATGAAAGTTGAATTACCCATTAAGGGGTTATGCGGAGGTCTGTTAATGAATTAACTCAGTGTTGTGTGAATACTGCAGGTAATGCTGAAGAAAAACACTTTCCTCCTCCACTTTCCCTTTTGAGGGTCACTGAAATTATGAACGTCATTACCAGTTGGCAGAAACATCTTATTTATTACTTAAGTTAAATACGTTTGGTTACGCTCTTAAATCCCTTCTCTCTGTGGATCAGGCAAACCTCTGGTAGCAGTGTGCAGTGTGACCATGGGCTTTTTTTTTTTTTTTTTTCACATTCAAGTTTCAGTTTCTTCATTTGTAATTTGGGATAGTATACTTACTATCTGCTATTCCATAAGATTGTTGAAAAGACAATGACAAAAACTTATATAAAGGGCTTAGCAGCATACACCTCTATAGGATAGTAGCCAATAGTGTTATTAGGCTTCTGTTGCACAATTTGTTAATATTACCATGCTTTGCTATTTATGTATTTTTATTTTATACCCTGTGTCCATCACCTCAGTACCAAAAAGCAAGAAAGAGATGAAGCTGCCCAAAGCTAATGAGCCATTGTTTCTCCAAGGTGACAGAGAACTAGAAATTCTAAGCATCAATAGCATTGAGGTTAGGTTTAAACAGACATATATAAATATATAATGGTGGCCATATACAACAGAACAGCCAGAGTTAAAAAGAATGACAACACCAAATGTTGCTGAGGGTGTGGAGCACCTGAAACTTTCATCTGTTTGCGGTTGGCAGGAATGTGAAATGGTGCAACCTGTTTGGAAAACAGGCTGGCAGTTTCTTTCTTTCTTTTCCTTCTTTCTTTCTTTTTTTTTTTTTTTTTTTTTTTTTTGATACTTTAAGTTCTAGGGTACATGTGCACAACATGCAGGTTTGATACATAGGTATACATGTGCCATGTTGGTTTGCTGCACCCATTAACTCGTCATTTACATTAGATATTTCTCCTAATGCTATCTCCCTCCAGTCCCCCAACCCCAGACAGGCCCTGGTGTGTGATGTTCCCTACCCTGTGTCCAAGTGTTCTCATTTTTCAGTTCCCACCTATGAGTGAGAACATGCGGTGTTTGGTTTTCTGTCCTTGTGATAGTTTACTGAGAATGATGGTTTCCAGCTTCATCCATGTCCATGCAAAGGACATGAACTCATCCTTTTTTATGGCTGCATAGTATTCCATGGTGTATATGTGCCACATTTTCTTAATCCAGTCTGTCATTGATGGACATTTGGATTGGTTCCAAGTCTTTGCTATTGTGAATAGTGCCACAATAAACATGGGTACATATATACCCAGTAATAGGATCGCTGGGTAAATGGTATTTCTAGTTCTAGATCCTTGAAGAATCGCCACACTGTCTTCCACAATGGTTGAACTAATTTACACTCCCACTAACAGCGTAAAAGTGTTCCTATTTCTCCACATCCCCTCCAGCATCTGTTGTTTCCTGACTTTTTAATGATCACCATTCTAACTGGTGTGAGATGGTATCTCATTGTGGTTTTGATTTGCGTTTCTCTGATGACCAGTGATGATGAGCTTTTTTTCATGTGTCTGTTGGCTGCAGGCAGTTTCTTATAAAACTAAACATTCACCTTTCCTGTCACTGAACAAGGCCACTCCTAGGAATTCACTCAAAGAAAATGAAAACTTATGTTTACAAAATACGTTATGGTAATATTCATAGCAGCTTTATCATAATAGCCAAACTGGAAACAGCTCAGATATCCATCGATGGGAAAATGAATAATAAACTATGGCATACGATTTGCTACTATAAAATAAAAAGGAACAAAATGCTGAATATTAGATGAATCTCAAAAACATTATGCTGAGTGAAAAAAGCCCTACACACCAGAGAACATACTATATGAGTTCTTTTATATTACATTCTATAACGGGCAAAACAAATCCATGATAGGAAAGACTCAAAATAGTTGCTGCTTCAAGGACAGGCAGGATGTCTGGGAAGGGGTAGAAGAAACTTTCTGGGATGATGATAATTTTCTAAATCTTGTTAGTTCTTACAGTTTACACAGGCATATACATTTGAAATATACCACAAATGTACATTTAAGATCTGCATGTTTCACTGTATGTACATTTTATATCAAATGAAAAAAAACTGTAAACAAAAATGAAACTCTATTTAATAAGACACAGGGTGAAGTATTCAGGGGGAAATGTACTGAGATCTGCAATTTATTTTGAAATACATAAAAATAAATGGATTAATGATGAATAAGGCTTAGATAGATAGATATGTGATCAAGTAGAATAAGTATTAATCATAAAAGTACATGGTAGGTACACAGGTGTCTGCTGTAAAATTCTTTCAGCATTATTATATGTTTGATAATTTTCATAATAAAATTTTGGAGAAAATATGGTGGTGGCAAAAGTTCTTTCCTGCCTACAGGAGTAATTCTTTAACTTTCCTTTGTCTTAAGGAGTCCTGCTTTATTAAAGGAAATTATTCCATAGAGTATGAGAAAAGGAATACATCAAATGTAGAGGCAGATGACCAAAGATACCTCCCCCAAAGACAGAGCTAGTTAAAATCAGGTGCCCTTTCACTACCTTCTCTCATTCATGTTTCCTTCTGATTTTTCTACTAGTCCGGTGGTGCTCATTGGCTAAGTCCTATCTAAATAACGGATTCTGCCCATTTGTGGTCTGAGTTGGAGGCTTTTAAGCAAGACCTCCATTTCAATATCAACTAGTTTAGGAAACGGCCAGGGTCAGGGGGGAATGTAAGAGAGAAGATAGAAGATGGTATCAATTTGCGTCTGCAGAGACCAAGCTTTTATGTGAAATGAGTATGGTGATAGATTTGTCGCCTTTACTATGAAGATTGAAACACCTATATTGCCAACCCATTAGTGTAATACACAAGGAGAAAAGGAAAGTGCTTATTTTTCACTGGGCGAGGCATAAGAGCAGTACCATGTATGAAAAATGGAATTTTCCTTTTGTTAACAGGATCTGGTTTTCCATTTTTTCCACATTGGGACTAGCTGGCATAGTTATTTATAGGACGTGGGCCCATACACACTAGCCATGTGCTGATTTTGATACGTTTCCTTGTTTAAAATTTATAGCAAAGTAGCAAAAAGATACATTATCTACAAAGTAAAATGAAATCTCAAGAAAGGCTCTGTTAAGGCAATGTGTCTGTTTTTTTAAAAACATCACAAGATTTTGCATTTTATAGGTAAGCATGTGATCTGCTTATTTTGGCACAAGGAAAGGAAATTTAGGCAAAATCGAAGGAAATGACCCTATCAAGGTTATGACTCCGTAATAATAAATGGGCTCATAGCACTTGATTTTAATGAACACACGAGTGAAAGTAATTAAGCGTAATTGTTAATTTTGCCTTAAATAATTTCAGAATCACCACTTTCAGGAGATGGAACTTCTACTAATGACTTCAACGAAGCAGCCAACGAGTATTTTCAAGCTTCAATCACTTTTCCACACCCCTTTCTGGGAAGGTAACAGGAAACAGCATTCAAAAGAGAAGCCCAAGGCGGCCATCAGACATGACTCTTGAATCCACGTTACCCAAAACCCGTACCCACTGGGCAGAAAATTTATCTTTCTAAACTTCTTCAGTTTAGCTCTAGCACCTTATTAAATTTCTTAAATTAGGACTTAATTAGTAAATTCAAAAATAATTGCTACAAGGGAAAATGAGGAAAGCTTCCTTTTTTAGTGTCCTTCTGAAGAAGAGAAAAACATTCACTAAAGTGCTTTCTTTGACTTTTTGGAGATGGAAACTTAAAAACATTATTTTAATCTTCTGCTGTTATTTGCATTTCCTCATTTTGAAAAGAAAGTGTTTAGAAATAGAAGCCCAAACCTCACTATTATGAAATATATTTCTGTAACAAACCTGCACATGGACCCCCTGAATCTAAAATAAAACGATAATAACAGAATGATCACAAAAAATACATATGGCCAATAAAAATGAAAAACGTCCATTCATTAGTAATTTAAGAACTATAAATAAAGCAGTGAAATATCATTTTTCCCATTTATCAAACTGGCAAAGATTGAAAATTGGCAGGAGAACGGAGGGGAAATTCTTATAAACATGCTTGTATGTGGGGATGTAAATCTGCTATAATTTTTGCTACAACCATGTTGACGGGAGGTTTTGGCAATGTTGATTGAGAGTTTGAAAATATTCTATTTAAAGTTGTGTACCAATGTAATAATCAGAGGTACACACAAAAATTTATATTTCAAGAAAGGTTTATTGCTGAATTTTTATAACAGCCCAAAATTGGAAATAACCCAAATGCCCACCCATAGGGGACTGGTGAAATAAATGATGGTACATTTGTATATGGGAACAACATGCAAAAAAATTTTTTAAAACCCATGATTTTAAAAACTATTTACTAATATGTTTATAATATACCATTAAATAAAAAGAGGAAAATCTGATAAAATCATATTTAGAGCATTATTCCAGTTTTGTGACATGTGTCTACATGCATGAAAATCCTGCAAGGGTATATATCAATATTTGTGCATGATAGGACTTTGGGTGATTTTTGTTTTCTGATATTTTCTGTATTATCTGTATTCTCTACAATGAGCATATTCTACCGGACAACAATGAATCAATACTTTGAATTATACGAAACAGATTTTCTGCTTTGTTTGCATCTCGCAGGCCATTGTCAGTCAATTCAGTTGAATGATGGGACAATTCAGTGGAGATAAAAAAAAAAATAGGCAACCTGGTTGGTTGGCAGTTTGTAGACAAAAGACTTGGCTAATTTCCCATACTTGTAATTTTTCAACTAGTTGGTTTGGCATCACATAAATACAGCCAGAGTTGGAACATTTGAAACAGAGAAAGCTTTAATGCCAAAAATCTCTTGGACTCAAATTGAAAAAAGATGCACACTGATTTTTTTTTTCTATTGCAGTTTCTCTCATACATAAAAATGAACTAATAAGGCAAATCCTCAATTACCACCAGCTATATTTCAAGCATTTTAAACTGTAAAAGTGGCTCTTAACCCCCTCTGGCTATAGAAGAGCTATGTTTTAGGCTGCCGGGAGTATGGTGGGGGTGGCCCATGAGAGAAGGAAAATCCGTCTCTGCTTCAGCACGCCTGGGCTTCTGGGCTTTCTTCATTTTTCCCACATCCTACTGTGTTGCTACTTCTCTGCTGGTCACCTTGGATCTGGTCAGAGTCACCATTAGAGCTGTTATCTCGTAGAGATTAGCTGAAAGATGGCCAGGAATTGTCTGTTTTCTCCATTGCAATGTTTGCAGCAGCTGAAAAGGTCCCTGACACATAGTAGGCACTCAGATAATGGCTCATGGAAAGAATCTACAATCGAATGAATGCCCATAATTCTATAGCTGCTCAGACACTTCTTAAACTTAAAGTCTTGGGAGAAACATTCCCATTTATAGATTAAGAGTTTTGGTTGCTACCAGTAATTTATACTTCAGTGTGTGAAGAGTTTCGGGTCTTTGAGAATGAGTTATGCCTGGGAAATGGAGATTGCAAAAGAAATTTCAGGGTGCCTATAAGAAGAGAAGAGAAATGATGCTTTTTGACTGCAGATTATCATATATTTAAGTAAACTGTCATACATTTAAATAAATAAGAAGTTTCTAGTAAATATACAAGAAGAAGGACTGTTTTGAGAGAAAAATAACCTAAAGTCTTGAAAGGTGCTTTCACATGTCCGATACCGCTTAATCCCTGCAATAATCTTTTCAAGAAAAATATATCTTATTCCCATCTTGCAGGTAAGAAACTGAGGCTCAGACAGATTGAGTAACTTGTCAAAGGTCTGACAGCTAGAAAGTGGAAGTGTCTAGATTTGTTTTACTCTAAAGCTCCAAACCGTGAGGAAAAATAAATAAAATTTTAAAATTGGAAACCAGGAGCATGCTAAAGGAATTTGATTGTCTCACTAGTTTTCTTCAGGCCTGCCAGTCTGGTGGCACTGGTGTTAATCGCTCAACAGAGCTAAGCTCCTTGGGTGGGTTCGTGATGGAAGAAATTAGACAATCACTTCAACCAAGCAGGCAAGACTGCTATAAACCTACTGCCACATTATCAACGTAGCTGTACCAACCTCGTGGGCAGTAAAAACATCCTCCCCAAGCACTTCTAATATCCTTAAATAAACACTAGGAGGTTCCAAGTAAATATTCAGAAAGAAAGGTTGAACTGAGAGCTAAACAACATTAAATTATTTAAATTCCTCAAGATCAAATAAAAGAACCAGACACGAGGTAAATTAGTGGAATGTTTACACACCAACTGTATAATTTCTAATCTAATTTGCAATGGCATTTGGAACACGACTGACCATTTGAAATAAATAATATGTTGTCTTAGATTCAGATGATTAGAATACTTTGCAAAAATCTGTTTAATGGTATGATGCTCTCTAGCAAAGAAATATCACTTTAGGAATAACTATTGCCAAACTAGGGATTGTTTTCAAAATATACATGGCTGATGATGATTGTGTGCAGTGTGAATCTTACCACTATACAGGAAATTAAAACAGCTTTCATGGATAGTAGCTGAGACTGAAATAAATATGACTTGACGTGCTTTTATTCCGAGGAATAATTGTGTACCCTGTCCATCAGTTGAGAGCTTATAAATAACGTTTGGGAAGTCAGGAACAAACGTTTTAACTTTAGTGAGTTAAAAAAGTTTGTGAAAGAACATCTGAGTAGAACAAGACTGCTCTTAAAAGCAAGAGTAAAAACTGACTACATCCTCAGAAGGGCAGCTGTCCAGACAAGGGCTTTGAGAATTGGAAAGCTGGACTCACTTCAGCCAAGATTCCTAATTTCTGGAGATCTGGTTTCCTCTTCTGCCAACAGAAAAGCAAGGCATACATGAAAATAGAAAATGTGTACTTTCAGCAAGGCTTGCTGGCTTTGCAGCATTCACGTCTCAAAGCAAAGACCATAATGGGTAATGACAATGCTATGCCATCAACAGAGAGAATTTTTGTCTGCACATGTTCCAGACTAATATTTAAATTTAAATACTAATGAGTGGGGTAAGATGAAAGTTTATGGCAATAAATAGATGACTAGGTATCATAATTTGAGAATATTGTTTTTAAAAATTGATAATATTATGAACCAAGAGTATATAAATATACATATTTGATGTCAGATTCAAGGGTGTGGGTCTCTAGGTCAACTATGTTCTGGTCGATAAGTATTGATTAAGAACTACTGTATGATTGTACCTAATATATGCTATAGAAAAGACAAAATTATCAGATATAACTTGAATCTTCTGAAAAAGGAAAAGAGAAGGAGATGGAAGCGCATCAAAGGGCAACCCTATGCCAGATACAGTTCTAAGCACTTTACATTTAACGTGCCCATACTTCAAAGGAAGTATTAGGATTTCTATTTTATGAATGAAACATGCATGAAAGCAACTGCAAAATAATACAAGATAGTATATCATTAAGTTTTACGTTGAATATCATCAGGTTCTATAGTTTATGATTCTCAGAGAGTCCTACAGATAGTCCAGAAGGGATGAAATCATTATTGACTAGAGTGACTACAAACGGCACCATGAGGAGCTGTTCCTTGGAATGGATTTGAAAGTACAGATAGGTTAAAACAGATGACACAAGTATCTAGATGGGAAGAGATTGAGCATGGAGGCAAAAGCCATATAATCAAAAGCAAAAATATATTAATAAAGATAGTGCATGGAGCAGTGGCCAATCTGAGAAAAAGAGAGGGTGCATTAAGGAGAATTTAGGAGTATAAAATTAGAGTAGAAGAAAAGTATTGAATGTTTAAATTCTGGTTGATTCAAAAAGCAAGGGGAGGCAATTATAGATTTTTGAGAATAAATTAGTTGATGATTCATATTTCAAGCCAGGTTAACAAGCAAATCCCTAGCCATAGAGGTCATCCAGTTTTGGGTGACATTCAGGATAAATGCTATCATGACACTGATGTCTTAGGAAGACATAACTTATGTCTGGCATGGCAGAAATTAGTGAAGGAAAAACCTAAAGCAGGGAGATTGCTACATTCTCTCTCATGTGATAACAATGGCCTGAACTATAGTTATAGCAATAGACATAAAGAATAAGAGCTTTCAGCTGATTTAAAGGAAGAATCTATGGGGTTTTATGATAGATATGGGATGACAGAAGGGAAAGCATGAAGGTGACTCCCAGGTATCTTGCTAGCAACATAGGCATAACTTACAAAGAAAGCACATAAAATTCAGCTCTAATATGTTAGGAAAACTTCAATGTTTTAACTAAGTATCTTGCTCCCCCACCCAACACACACATATGTTTAGAGGTAGAGCCAGGTAGAAGGAATAGAAAATGGAGGGAACAATTTGTAATATTTATGTTTTAGTCCAAATATGTATTGTACCTTTCCCTAAGAGAGTGTGAAGCTGAGGTGGAAGGTGATGCGTGGAATGGCTCCTACATGCCCACTAAGAGATCAAAGGTTGGTGAGATTATTTTGGTCCCTTTGGCCTTCAGGAGCTCTTACATTAACCTTGGGCCTCATAACCTAGTATTAGGACCTAACCAATACCCAACACCCCTGCCCTCTTCTTCCCCACTACTATGAAATATGAAAGCATTTTATTGGAGGGCAACAGAACCTATAGAAAATATTTTGTTGAGTTACAAAATAATGTTGAAAGCAAAAATGCTGGCCTGGTATGGTGGCTCATGCCTGTAATCTCAGCACTTTGGGAGGCCAAGACAGGCAGATCACTTGAGGCCAAGAGTTTGAGACCAGCCTGACCAACAAGGCAAAACTGTATCTCTACTAAAAATGCAAAAATTAACTAGACTTGGTGGTGCACACGTGTAATCCCAGCTACTCAGGAGGCTGAGGCATGAGAATCACTTGAACCCAGGAAGCAGAAGTTACAGTGAGCTGAGGCTGTGCCACTGCACTCCACCTAGGCAACAGAGCAAGATTCAGTCTCAAAAAAAAAAAAGAGCAAAAATGTTGACCAAAATTCAAGATTGCAATCTTCAAGTGTGCATTATGTGTCTTTGGATCAGAAGTTCAAATAATAACTCAGCACCGGGTGTAGTATCTGGTATAAAATTGGCTCACAATAAGTACATGATGAATTAATAGACAAATTTTCTTATTTGCATTTTCTTTTTTTTATTATTATTATACTTTAAGTTCTAGGGTACATTTGCACAACGTGCAGGTTTGTTACATATGTATACATGTGCCATGTTGGTGTGCTGCACCCATTAACTCGTCATTTACATTAGGTATATCTCATAATGCTGTCCCTCCCCACTCCCTCCACCCCATGACAGGCCCCGGTGTGTGATGTTCCCCTTCCTGTGTCCAGGTGTTCTCATTGTTCAGTTCCCACCTATGAGTGAGAACATGTGGTGTTTGGTTTTCTGTTCTTGCGATAGTTTGCTGAGAATGATGGTTTCCAGCTTCATCCATGTCCCTACAAAGGACATGAACTCATCCTTTTTTATGGCTGCATAGTATTCCATGGTGTATATGTGCCACATTTTCTTAATCCAGTCTGTCATTGATGGACATTTAGGTTGGTTCCAAGTCTTTACTATTGTGAATAGTGCTGCAATAAACATATGTGTGCATGTGTCTTTATAGCAGCATGCTATATAATCCTTTGGGTATATACCCAGTAATGGGATGACTGGGTCAAATGGTATTTCTAGTTCTGGATCCTTGAGGAATTGCCACACTGTCTTCCACAATGGTCAAACTAGTTTACAGTCACACCAACAGTGTAAAAGTGTTCCTATTTCTCCCCATCCTCTCCAGCACCTGTTGCTTCCTGACTTTTTAATGATTGCCATTTTAACTGGTGTGAGATGGTATCTCATTGTGGTTTTATTTGCATTTCTCTGATGGCCAGCGATGACAAGCATTTTTTCATGTATCTGTTGGCTGCATAAATGTCTTCTTTTGAGAAGTGTCTGTTCATATCCTTCATCCACTTTTTGATGGGGTTGTTTTTTTCTTGTAAATTTATTTGAGTTATTTGAAGGTTCTGGATATTAGCCCTTTGTCAGATGAGTAGATTGTAAAAATTTTCTCCCATTTTGTAGGTTGCCTGTTCACTCTGATGGTAGTTTCTTTTGCTATGCAGAAGCTCTTTAGTTTAATTAGATCCCATTTGTCAGTTTTGGCTTTTGTTGCCATTGCTTTTGGTGTTTCAGACATGAAGTCCTTGCCCATGCCTATGCCCTGAATGGTATTCCCTAGGTTTTCTTCCAGGGTTTTTATGGTATTAGGTCTAACATTTAAGTCTCTAATCCATCTTGAATTAATTTTTGTATGAGGTGTAAGGAAGGGATCCAGTTTCAGCTTTCTACATATGGCTAGCCAGTTTTCCCAGCACCATTTATTAACTAGGGAATCCTTTCCCCATTTCTTGTTTTTGTCAAGTTTGTCAAAGATCAGATGGTTGTAGATGTGTGGTATTATTTCTGAGGGCTCTGTTCTGTTCCATTGGTCTATATCTCTGTTTTGGTACCAGTGCCATGCTGTTTTGGTTACTATAGTCTTGTAGTATACTTTGAAGTCAGGTAGCATCATGGCTCCAGCTTTGTTCTTTTTGCTTAGGATTGTCTTGGCAATGAGGGGCCTTTTTTGGTTCCATCTGAACTTCAATATAGTTTTTTCCAATTCTGTGAAGAAAGTCATTGGTAGCTTAATGGGGATGGCATTGAATCTATAAATCACCTTGGGCAATATGGCCATTTTCACGATATTGATTCTTCCTATCCATGAGCATGCAATGTTCTTCCATTTGTTTGTGTCCTCTTTTATTTCATTGGGCAGTGGTTTGTAGTTCTGCTTGAAGAGGTCCTTCACATCCCTTATAAGTTGGATTCCTAGGTATTTTATTCTCTTTGAAGCAATTGTGAATGGGAGTTCATTCATGATTTGGCTCTCTGTTTGTCTGTTATTGGTGTACAAGAATGCTTGTGATTTTTGCACATTGATTTTGTATCCTGAGACTTTGCTGAAGTTGCTTATCAGCTTAAGGAGATTTTGGGCTGAGACGATGGGGTTTTCTAAATATACAATCATGTCATCTGCAAACAGGGACAATTTGACTTCCTCTTTTCCTAATTGAATACCCTTTATTTCTTTCTCTTGCCTGATTGCCCTGGCCAGAACTTCCAACACTATGTTGAATAGGAGTGGTGAGAGAGGGCATTCCTGTCTTGTACCAGTTTCAAAGGGAATGCTTCCAGTTTTTGCCCATTCAGTATGATATTGGCTGTGGGTTTGTCATAAATAGCTCTTATTATTTTGAGATACATTCCATCAGTACTGAATTTATTGAGAGTTTTTAGCATGAGGGGCTGCTGAATTTTGTCAAAGGCCTTTTCTGCATCTATTGAGATAATCATGTTGTTTTTGTCTTTGGTTTTTGTCTTTTATATGCTGGGTTACTTTTATTGATTTACATATGTTGAACCAGCCTTGCATCCCAGGGATGAAGCCAACTTGATCATGGTGGATAAGTTTTTGATGTGCTGCTGGATTTGGTTTGCCAGTATTTTATTGAGGATTTTTGCATTGATGTTCATCAGGGATATTGGTCTAAAATTCTCTTTTTTTGTTGTGTATCTGCCAGGCTCTAGTATCAGGATGATGTTGGCCTCATAAAATGAGTTAGGGAGGATTCCCTCTTTTTCTATTGATTGGAATAGTTTCAGAAGGAATGGTACCAGCTCCTCCTTTTACCTCTGGTAGAATTTGGCTGTGAATCCATCTGGTGCTGGACTTTTTTGGTTGGTAGGCTATTAATTATTGCCTCAATTTCACAGCCTGTTGTTGGTCTATTCAGGTATTCAACTTCTTCCTGGTTTAGTCTTGAGAGGGTGTATGTGTCCAGGAATTTATCCATTTCTTCTAGGTTTTCTAGTTTATTTGCATAGAGATGTTTATAGTATTCTCTGATGGTAGTTTGTATTTCTGTGGGATCGGTGGTGATATCCCCTTATTGCGTCTATTTGATTCTTCTCTCTTTTCTTCTTTATTAGTCTTGCTAGCGGTCTATCAATTTTGTTGATCTTTTAAAAAAATCAGCTCCTGGGTTCATTGATTTTTTGAAGGGTTTTTTGTGTCTCTATCTCCTTCAGATATGCTCTGACCTTAGCTATTTCTTGCCTTCTGCTAGCTTTTGAATGTGTTTGCTCTTGCTTCTCTAGTTCTCTTAATTGTGATGTTAGGGTGTCAATTTTAGATCTTTCCTGCTCTCGTGGGCATTTAGTGCTATAAATTTCCCTCTACACACTGCTTTAAATATGTCCCAGAGATTCTGGTATGTTGTATCTTTGCTCTCATTGGTTTCAAAGAACATCTTTATTTCTGCCTTCATTTCGTTATGTACCCAGTAGTCACTCAGGAGCAGGTTGTTCAGTTTCCATGTAGTTGGGCAGTTTTGATTGATTTTCTTAGTCCTGAATTCTAGTTTGATTGCACTGTGGTCTGAGAGACAGTTTGTTATAATTTCTGTTCTTTTACATTGGCTGAGGAGTGCTTTATTTCCAACTATGTGGTCAGTTTTGGAATAAGTGTGATGTGGTGCTGAGAAGAATGTATATTCTGTTGATTTGGGGTGGAGAGTTCTGTAGATGTTTATTAGGTCCACTTGGTGCAGAGCTGAGTTCAATTCCTGGATATCCTTGTTAACTTTCTGTCTCATTGATCTGTCTAATGTTGACAGAGGGGTGTTAAAGTCTCCCATTATTATTGTATGGGAGTCTAAGTCTCTTTGTAGTTCTCTAAGGACTTGCTTTGTGAATCTGGGTGCTCCTGTATTGGGTGCATATATATTTATGATAGTTAGCTCTTCTTGTTGTATTGATCCCTTTATCATTATGTAATGGCCTTCTTTGTCTCTTTTGATCTTTGTTGGTTTAAAGTCTGTTTTATCAGAGACTAAGATTGCAACCCCTGCCTTTTTTTTTGTTTTCCATTTGCTTGGTAGATCTTCCTCCATCCCTTTATTTTGAGCCTATGTGTGTCTCTGCATGTGAGATGGGTCTCCTGAATAAAGCACACTGATGGATCTTGACTCTTCATGCAATATGCCAGTCTGTGTCTTTTAATTGGATCATTTATCCCATTTACATTTAAGGTTAATATTGTTATGTGTGAATTTTATCCTCTCATTATGATGTTAGCTGGTTATTTTGCTCATTAGTTGATGCAGTTTCTTCCTAGCATCGATGGTCTTTACATTTTGGCATGTTTTTGCAGTGGCTGGTACTGGTTGTTCCTTTCCATGTTTAGTGCTTCCTTCAGGAGCTCTTGTAGGGCAGGCTTGGTGGTGACAAAATCTCTCAGCATTTGCTTGTCTGTAAAGGATTTTATTTATCCTTCACTTATGAAACTTAGTTTGGCTGGATATGAAATTCTGGGTTGAAAATTCTTTTATTTAAGAATGTTGAATATTGGCCCCCACTGTCTTCTGGCTTATAGAGTTTCTGCTGAGAGATCCGCTGTTAGTCTGATGGGCTTCCCTTTGTGGGTAACCCGACCTTTCTCTCTGGCTGCCCTTAACATTTTTTCCTTCATTTCAACTTTGGTGAATCTGACAATTATGTGTCTTGGAGTTGCTCTTCTCGAGGAGTATCTTTGTAGTGTTCTCTGTATTTCCTGAATTTGAATGTTGGCCTGCCTTGCTAGGTTGGGGAAGTTCTCCTGGATAATATCCTGCAGAGTGTTTTCCAACTTGGTTCCATTCTCCCCGTCACTTTCAGGTACACCAATCAGACGTAGATTTCGTCTTTTCACATAGTCGCATATTTCTTGGAGCTTTGTTCATTTCTTGTTACTCTTTTTTCTCTAAACTTCTCTTCTAGCTTCATTTCATTCATTTGATCTTCAATCACTGATACCCTTTCTTCCAGTTGATCGAATCGGTTACTGAAGCTTGTGCATTTGTCACTTAGTTCTCGTGCCATGGTTTTCAGCTCTATCAGGTCATTTACAGACTTCTCTACATTGGTTACTCTAGTCAGCCTTTTGTCTAATCTTTTTTCAAGGTTTTTAGCTTCTTTGCAATGGGTTCGAATTTCCTCCTTTAGCTCAGAGAAGTTTGATCATCTGAAGCCTTCTTCTCTCAACTCGTCAAAGTTATTCTCCATCCAGCTTTGTTCTGTTGCTGGCGAGGAGCTGTGTTCCTTTGGAGGGGGAGAGGCACTCTGGTTTTTAGAATTTTCAGCTTTTCTGCTCTGTTTTTTCCCCATCTTTGTGGTTTTATCTACCTTTGGTCTTTGATGATGGTGACATACAGATGGGGTTTTGGTGTGGATGTCCTTTCTGTTTGTTAGTTTTCCTTCTAACAGTCAGGACCCTCAGCTGCATGTCTGTTGGAGTTTGCTTGAGGTCCACTCCAGACCCTGTTTGCCTGGGTATCAGCAGTGGAGGCTGCAGAAGAGTGAATATTTCTGAACAGCAAATGTTGCTGCCTGATTATTCCTCTGGAAGCTTCATCCCAGAGGAGTACCTGGCTGTGTGAGGTGTCAGTCTGCCCTATTGGGAGGTGCCTCCTGGGTAGGCTATTCGGGGATCAGGGACCCACTTGAGCAGGCAGTCTGTCCATTCTCAGATCTCAAACTCCGTGGTGGGAGAACCACTACTCTCTTCAAAGCTGTCAGACAGGGACACTTACATCTGCAGAGGTTTCTGCTGCCTTTTCTTTGGCTATGCCCTGTCCCCAGAGGTGGAGTCTACAAAGGCAGGCAGGCCTCCTTCAGCTGCGGTGGACTTCACCCAGTTCGAGCTTCCCAGCTGCTTGGTTTACCTACTTAAGCATCAGCAATGGTGGGCACCCATCCCCCAGCCTCGCTGCCACCTTGCAGTTAGATCTCAGACTGCTCTGCTAGCAATGAGGGAGGGCCCATGGGCGTGGGACCTTCCGAGCCAGGTGCAGGATATAATCTCCTGGTGTGCTGTTTGCTAAGGCCCTTGGAAAAGCGCAGTATTAGGGTGGGAGTGACCTGATTTTCCAGGTGCTGTGCATCACAGTTTCCCTTGGCTAGGAAAGGGAATTCCCTTACCTCTTGCACTTCCCGGGTGAGGCGATGCCTCACCCTGCTTCAGCTCTTGCTTTGTGGGCTGCACCCACTGTTCTGCACCCACTGTCCAACACGCCCCAGTGAGATGAACCCAGTACCTCAGTTGGAAATGCAGAAATCGCCCATCTTCTGTGTCACTCACACTGAGAGTTGTAGCTTGGAGCTATTCCTATTCGGCCATCTTGGAACTACCCTTCATTTTCTTTTCATGTGTTGCCTTTGCTTGAAAAAAATTCAAAGGTCATCATCACTATGGTACTCTAAAGAATGTTAGAAGATAGCTAAATTTAAATTGGCTGTGACAATTTTGCAGCACAGTGGAGTAGAAGAAGCATTAGGCTCAGTAGACATGGGTCTGAGTCCTGGCTTTGCTTGTAATAATCTGTGCAACTTTTGGACAAATCCCTTTCTTTCCCTAGGCCTCCATTTTCCCAAAGGTAAAAGGTGCTGGATCAGGAGGGATCACTGAATCTATGCAAGCTAGCTGAAGGTAGCTTTAAGAATATCTCAAACTTGCCTAGGCTGGGCATGGTGGCTCATGCCGATAACCCCAGTAGTTTGGGAGGCCAAGGCAGGTGGACCACATGAGGCCACGAGTTTGAGACCAGCCTGGCTGACATGGTGAAACCCTGTCTCTACTAAAAATACAAAAGTTAGTCAGGTGTGGTGGTGCATGCCTGCAGTCCCACCTACTCGAAGACTGAGGCAGGAGAATCACTGGAACCCAGGAGGTGGAGGCTGCAGTGTGCTGAGATCATGCCACTGCACTCCAGCTTGGATGACAGAGTGAGACTCCATCTCAAAAAGAAACAAATAAACAAACAAACAAAAAATGTTGCCCAGAAGATCCAGTTGTCTAAAATTTCTTTTCTGGACTTAAAATATGACTTTCTAAGATTTTCTTTTCATCACCTGATGGATGTCATTTGAAAAATCTTCTGTAATAACCACAATGAATATGACCTCCAAGCCCTTTCAAGACCTTTAAATAAACATGATATGACAATTATTCTGTGACATCCATGAGTCACCCATGAATTTTACCACACAGTGCATATGATTTGATCATCGTAATCTGTAAGGCCCCTTTCACAGGAAACACCTGCTGAGACGTAGGTCAGCCCAGCTGCTCTAAATATGAAACACGTCTATACATGTCCCCATGGGAACAGAGATAAGCAGGCTAGACTCGGCAAAACCTAAAATGTGCAGCTTCCTCTTAATTCTGCTTTTCTTCCATCAGTTGTCTACCATCTCTCCTGGAGGCCCCACTGTATATCTTTTTCCCAGGAAAAAGAGCAGAGGAGCAACCATTGGCATGTGCCCTTCTACCAAATTTTAACCAGATTTAATTGTCATCATCATATTTGGTTTAAATTTTTTTCTTTTCTATTAAAAGCAGCAGCAAGTTAGTGGAGATTTATCTTGGTGGGAAAGTATCAAGAAATAGGAAATAGATCCAAGCATAATGGATACTTTTAGAGCTCTATCTTTCTCTATCTCTCACTGCACCATCTCCTCTGTGTATAGCTCTAGGACTAGGGAATCATGTGCCAGCAACCCGGACTCGCCCATCCTTGCCCTGACTTCTTGAAATCAATTGCTTCCCTTTCAACACCCTGGTCTAGTCTCACAACGGTTCAGCTTTCCCTGTATGCCTTCCTCATTCTCCTGTGGCTTCACCATGGCCTAGGTTCTCATCTTTCTCTACAACTCCCCTTTTCAGGGAATCCACAGTCTCAGATCTTGGAGTTATTGCAGTTTCAAGCCTCCTAGAGAGTATGATTCTTCTATATTACATTCTTCTAGAAAGTATGATTCTTAATAATGTTAAAAGAACATTATTCTTTTAACAATAGGTATTCAGTCACACCCGGCTCTGTGCTAGGTGTGAAAACATGGCAGCAAGAAAAACAGGCAAGAGGAAGAGCGACAGCAGGAAGCAGATCGCCCCCTTCAGGAAAGGGGTGGCATAGGGCTGGGAGTATGTAGTAGGTGGAATAATGTCCCGCAAAAGTTCAGGTCATCCCAGAACCTATAAATACTTTATTTGGAAATAGGATCTTTGCCGATGTAATCAAGTTAAGATGATGTTATATTGGATTAGGGTCCCAAATCCAAGAGGACTGGCATCTTTATAAGAGGGAGATTTGGACACAGACACACAGGGGGAATCCCATGTGACAACAGAAAGGAGATTGGAAGGAGGCAAGCCAAAGGGCACCAAGGATTGCTGGCAACCACCAGAAGCTAGGAAAAGGGAAGGAGAGATCCTCCCTTAGAACCTTCAGACAAAGATGGCCCTGAGGACACCTTGATTTCAGACTTCTGGCCACCAGAACTGTGAGAGAGTCAATTTCTGTTGTTTTAAGCCACCAAATATGTGCTAATTTCTTACAGCAGCCCCAGGAAATTAATTCAGGCTATCAAGGGGATTAAGTACAGGTAGAGGAAGCAAAGCCCTGAGAACTTTGACCCCGGGCACAGGAGGATGGAGGGTCTTAGACCAAAGATCTCCCAACTTTGGAAGCCAGATCCAAAGCTCTCTGCCCCAATTCACGTGGATATCAGAGTATGTCAGTGTTCGGGGAAGACGATGATGGTAACAGTGATGACCACAGTTGTTACTGAGATAAAGAAAAAGAAGAAACAGAAGAGAAAAATAGTGAAAAAAATAAGTAGATGGGGAAAAGCTTAATTTTAGAGTAAAATGACAATATTATTATAATTTTATATCTATGATCACAGTCAAAGCTGAATGAGGAGTAAAACTCCAAACTCTGGTTCTGCTGGGTAAAACAATATTAATTATGTAAACTGCTTTCCATTTATGCTTAATAATCTAATAGCACAGTAACAATTATGTGTACATTAAATGTTAGATTTAAGTTATTGTAAATTTTATTTGGTCAAAGCAGTAAACACTATAGAAATGACTTTTGTAAACAGTTGCTCCTAACATGTGGTCATTAGTTCACAACCCAAAACAAAACCTATAGGCAACATTGCTTCATTCCATTCAAACAGGTATAGAAAATATGGCATGGTACTCATGCTATTTATGAATTTCACCACCCAGACAAAGACAATTATTGGGAAAAATGAAGCATTTTATTCCATATGAAAGCAAACGTTAAAAGAACGCAGCCAGTCCACAGCGTTGCTATATCCTTTGTCTATAGTATTCTTCGACCAAAATAAAAATGCTATGTGTTCAACAGAGGAATATTAAGCTTTCTTTGGCATACCTCAAATATATCCGCTGCCTGGGTTTTAACAAAGACTGTTTGTCACTAATGTGTGCTTGCTGGTTTGTATACCAGTCCCACACACACAATAAGGTCTCCTTTCATGCTCCCACCAAGACTTAAGAAAAATATCCCGCAAATATGAATGCACAATCATGTCTAATTGTTGCAGTTCAGCTGAACTTTGCCTCTCCTGTTTTGAGACCATGAACATAATCTCACAGTTTTCCTCTCCCAAATACAACAGATTTTTTTTGTTTGTTTAATGATCAGTCTGGGTTTAAACAAAATGCAATTTGTTTCTAAAGATATGTGAAACTAAATAGGAAGTCTCATTATTGGTTTATTGGTCTATAACCAGGTTCTTTCCTGTAGAGATGTTTTCAACATTCAGTGTGAAATCCACACATAGCAGCACCCTTTCTAGGGATGGGGTGTTGGTGCCCTCTTGAGGAAGAAAGAACGAGGCAAAGGAAAAACTTGAAGAAAGCAATTGGAAACCAGGAGAATATTTAGGTAGCCCTGTGCTTAAAAAAACTCTGGTCTCTCTCAAAGGGCAATTCAATCTGCCTGGGATATGGCCAACAAGCTTTTTGCATTTTTTTCCAGCACAAAACTCACACGTTATGATATTTATAAGTATAGCCTGTTTTACTACCACTTTTCATTTACAGTGTGTTTTCCAAGGAAATGCCATTTTGATGAAGCAGTGCCATCCTTGCTTTCACGTAGCTCACAGGCAAGAATGACTTTTGACTATTAAATCCACAGTCACCTGACAGAATATTTGCCATCCAATCCCTGGTAGCTGTACTTGAGGATCACAAATCTCAAAGAGCTCCATCTATTTTACCCTCCTCCCCCACTTCATACTCTGGCCTAACTATACGCAGTCGGTAATTTTACTCTTTCCTTAATATTCACTTCTGCCAAGCTCCTAATCATTTGTCTTACAATTCTTTGAACTCAGTCCAATTTTCTGCCTCATTCTGATTCCAGGAATGTGGGCTTAGACTATCTTTTATATATATATGTATATAGGACAAGTGATATGTTTAGTTAGTCTCTCCACCCTCAACCCCCAAATTTAAAAACCTTTTTAAAAGTTTCCTTGAAAGAAAATTAATTGACAAATGCACAATCCCAGAGAACTAAAGAGACTTTGGGAGTGTTTTACCTGATTCATTCTAATGGAGTATCAGCAGCAAATCTTCTGTGGTTCTAACTTAACACAGAATGGACCCTTAGCCCAGTTTTGGCCTTAGAACCACCCGTCTGATTCTCTCTTAAGTTAGTATTGTCTTGATACTGGTCAGTGTAAAGATGCAAACATGCTGGCTTCCAAGAGACAGTATAGTATAGTGGTAGATCAGAAAACCATTTTAAAACTATGTCACCTGAGTCCTAATTCCCTCATCTGCCACTTTCTGATTATGTAAATCCCATCAAGCTCTCTGGGCCTCATCCCTGTATCTGTAAAATCATAATGTTCAAAGTGCCTCTGTGGGCTAAGAGACCCTGGGGCAATCCTAGGGACACACGCCAGGACTTGTTTTTGGCCATTTGTGACAATCATTCCTGCTTCTTTGAACATATTGAATTTACAAAGCTGTTGAGGAAAACAGAGCTTAAAATACTCTATTTCAACAAAACAATATATTAAGTTAAAATAAGGGAACTAGAGTAGAGCCTAGGGTGGTCTTTAGCTTTGTTTTGAGTTTTCCTGAGACAATTGTCATGTTTTGCATCCTTGCTACTTTGCCACAGCCTCTCTCTCTGTGCCCCAGGTGAGAAGCTGCAGCTTGACTCCATTCATGCCGGTCTTTGTAGGTGTCACAGGGAAGCTGCTCCTTCAAGGTGGGGAAGCTGTGACGACTGTGTTGTGTCCACTGTGCTTCTTTGTGAACAAACATATTTTTGCCTGATCTGCCTAAAAAAGAGTGGGTGTTGGTTGGTGAAGAAGGCAGAAACAGATTTTTATCACCATCCAGAGCTTTGAAACCTTTCATCACTTTAAGGGAGAGATTTCAGCATCAGAAAACTGAAAAACCAGATCAGGTAATATTTGATTGTTATGTAATATGACCTGAAGTCAAAAGTAAAGGGAGTTTGCTGGGGGAAAAACAAAATAAAACCTTCTGACTCTGTTACTTGTCTCAAAATTCTGAACCTCCTGCTCACTGTCATACAGAAAGAACGTACTTATCAGCTTGGGACCTGAAAGGAGTCTCTTATTTTTTGACCAAAAATTCCCCCAAAACATCCCCCTAGAGCGATTGCAAGGATTCAGTGAGACAGCGGTTGTAGCGTGCTCAGCCCAGGGCCTGTGATGTGATTGTACTCAGTAGATACTCATCACTAACAACTAAGCTTGCCCCTGATACAATGTACTCAACACAGGGAAGTTTAATGTCTTGGGAGTGGAGGGTTGGCGAGGGAATGGTGGTCGGGGAAACCCAGCAGATGCCTGCAGAGACAAGATGTGTGTCCCTTTAAGTCTGGGCAAGGTCAGACAAGAAGACTAGGATGCTTCCCACAGTTAGCACCAATCAAGTCCACCTTCATTCTGGTAGGGCCTGTCTCAACATGGGCTCAGGGGTTCTTCTACTGATAATTCTTGGAGAACTCTTTGGCATTTTCTACCACGTGTTCTATATGCTTGTCTTTATAGCATCTAACATTTGGCTCTCTTCTTCACAGAGCCAGAAAGAGCGCCGCTTTAAATGTGAAGAATTGAACATGTTAGCTGCTATGTGCCATTGATTATTTTATTGATGCAATTTGTGGTTCTTAAGGAAGAGACTTTACGTGAGTGAGATGTTTTTCCCTCACTTAAGTAACATGACTTTTTTCCCCAGAAACCCACCCAAATCTGCCTTAAATCTCATGGAGGTTAAGAATGGTTGGACTTATATACAGCACAAAGCTTATTTCCCTCATATTGCTATTTGTTAGGGCTTACTGCTTAAAAGGTTAAGAAAAAGACCTGATTTTATTGATAACAAGAAGCATTCAATTTTTCTATGCCTGACCCCTCACATCTCAGGATGTATGACTCCATTGCACATCAGACTCTTCCTTAGGGTGAGAATAACAATGTTTTAGATCAGTAGAGACCATGAAAAGGTTCCTGGAGGACACTTTTGCTATGTGTCAGTGATACTTGAGGCAAGTAGTCAAGAAGAGCAGGACAACCACCTTCCAGAATATCCCAAGGCTAAGCGCCCCAGCTGTTTCTCATAAAACCCACAAAAGCAACAGGGTTTTTCTCTCGCCTCAAGTGGCTCACTGGCTTACATAGGCATCCTTGAGATTTAAGGTATAAACAAAAGCAACTGAAATTTTAACTTATGCAATATATGTATAAATAAGGATGTGGCAATGGGTTAGGGGTATTAAAAAGAGAGAGAAAGAATCTAATGTTATTCTTTAATTGTCTCTCTGCTTCTAATATGTTAATATCAACATCCAATATCTCAATTCCAGCCTGTAGAGTTTTCCTCATTACTTTGGAGTTCCTGTAATGTGATCTCTTAATCACTAAAAATCAGTGATTACATGTATTCCATTCTGTGGAAATGTTTTCTGAGATAAGCCTTGTTTTCCTTAATGCTGGATAGCCAGAAAATAAAATTGGCTAACCAGAATAATTTAGATACCATCCATCACTGAGAATAACCAAGGCTATCAAATTCTGCTGTAATATTTTGAAGCTGAGTTCCAAATAGACTGTTCAGTCTGCAGCCACAGACTCCAAAATATGAACTGAATATGAAAACATTTTAACTTTCATGTTTTAATGATAAGAATGTTGTTGGCATTAATATTTGAACATTTCAGCCTACCTAGTTCTGAAAGCTATGTCATGGCAGGCTCAGAATCCACTGGCAGACTATAAATAAAATCTTTCTATAAATATATTTTATGCCAAACTACCAGCAGAATACATTTTTCATCTTCTAAACAGATGGTATAAGAGAAAAATCATGCATGTATATGATTAATCAAACGTGTTTTTGCTGATAGAATTTTCATTACCATTACCAGCATGAGTTTTGTGAAATTTCTGCATTTTATATTTTCTTTTGAGAATTAGTGTATTTAATGAAATGATTAATATAAATTAAGACAGAGAGATGATAAGACTTTATATGTTTGGTTTCCTTTAGGTCCAATGGGCCTGAGTTTTTTTGTTTTTTTTGTTTTTTGTTTTTTTTTTTTACAAAAAGCTAGCCAGGCAGTTTCTTTCAGGCCTATGGTTGAACCACATGCTAAGGCCCTCACCTTCTTTCCACCGCAGTCTCTACCCCTCACTTTCACAGGTCACTTGTCAGAACTCTGATTCTGTAAGAAGTTAGCATTTATCAAAGTCCTTACTCACTTGATGCTTATGACCAGTATGAGAGATACTGAAAGCCAAGAAGAGAACTTACTGGGAAAATGTCATGATAGACCATATTATTTTAAAAAATAGCACCATATTATAAAGTAGCAACCAAGTGTGGATATGGTATAGTCACAAAAGGGTAGGGGCTCCTCTGGATTCAGATGACTCGAATTCAAACCCAGCCCATCACAGTAGCCAAGAATCCTGGCTTTTTTACCCCTATATCCATTCTCTCACTTTTCCTTTAGAGAACACCTCAAACTTTTATCTGGGCATATTGCCTTGTAGAATAAAAGACTATTTCCTATCCCCACCCTAGTGGCTAGGTGAGGCCATTCGAGTAGGTTGTGGCATAGGACTAAATTTTATCCGGTGAACTATAAATAAGATAGATGGCTTATTTTTTGTCCTTCTCCCTTTTGTTCTGCTTCTAGATTGCAATGTGGATATGATGGCTGGAGTTCCAGCAGCTATTTTGAGCCATGAGGTGACCAGGAGACCAGAAATGGTGTTCTAGGATGGTGTGCAGAAATTTAGAACAGAGTCTCTGAAGTCACTGAAGGGCTACAACATCCATGCCATCCTGCCTCCTGGTAGGCTTCATTTACGTGAGAAAGAAATAAAGAGCTATATTATTTAACACACTGCCTATCAACCTTTGGCAAGTTACTTAATTTCTCAATACCTTAGTTACTACACCTATAAAATGAGGAAAATGATACTGCCTAACTTGGAGGGTTGTCATGGGTCTTAAATGAGATGATACATGCAAAGTACTTACAGGAGAAACCCGTATACAGTAAGTGTGCAAACTATTGCTCCTATTATACATGCCTGACACTTGAGTCTATAACAGTTTCAACAGTTGAAAAGTAACCTGGGAAGTTCCTTAGCGAGTTTTTACTGTGAAACATTCTGAAGTGGGAATCTGAATCACGCCCTCTGAGAGAGAATGAGTCATTTTGCTAGTCCTGAAGGCTAGCATCTGCCTATCTGCACTGCTTTGTTGTCCGCTGCTTGTGTGGCAACTCACTCATGGTATGACTATAACGTTGTTTCTTCATGTAAACAGCCCTGAAGAAAAGCCAAATGCCAGTGCTAGTGACAGTAATAAAGAAAATACTTTAGAAGCCTAACAAGGGAATAAAGTAATGGTCCCTAGCTAGAATATTGACATTGTGGCAATGGATCTGAACCAGGACATGAATATAACCACCACAGGCTTCATGCCAAGGAAGCTAGAGATTACAGAGGTATCCAAATATGAGCATTTTTCTTCTTCTTCTTCTTTTTTTTTTTTTTTTTTTTTTTTGAGATGGAGTCTCGCTTCGGTCGTGCCTAGGGCTGGAGTGCAGTGGTGCCATCTCGGCTCACTGCAAGCTTTCCCACTCCCAGGTGTCATCATTCTCTTTGCTCCCTCAGCCTCCCAAGTAGCTGGGACTACAGGCACCCGCCACTACGCCCGGCTAATTTTATGTACCAAATATGAGCATTTTAAAATGTCTCTCAACATTAACGAATGTTACCGACCGGCTGTGACATATGATCCACGAGGAAAAGCCACACGTAATAAAGAGATAAAGTGAAAGAATTAAAGAAAAGAGAACCTACAGAATTATGACACTGGGCATATTGTGTTTGCTTCAGAAGAGCTCCGATAGGAAAAAGAAAACTATTTTTATTTTATCCACACCCACCTACCACCCCCACCCCAAAAGACTTGATACTTTTTCTAATAAAAGGCACAGAATTACCAAAGCATAGAACCATGGAGACACAGGGGATCGAATGATGAAATGGTGTAGCCAAGAAGGAAGAGTAATTATCATCAGACAGCCTGGTTTCTGGTCTAGGAATGTCAGGGATGTCACTTCCTACGATTTCACTTAGGTCAGAGGTAACGCTTAGAGAATGTACACTTAGAGCACAAAGAGGAATGCCTACTGTACTGAATCTTTCCATTTGCCCCTCCAGATGCTGCTGCATCCTTCCCACCCTGCTCCTTGTCACAGAGGCGGACTTGCTGGCCTACATCCACAGGCTCCTCTGCCCGCTGGCTTCTGGTTGGGTTCAGTCAGTGATGAGCCCTGGCAGGAGACCAGAGGCGGAGAAGAAATGGAGATCTCAGTATTTATTCTCTGGTTCCTTCCCCGTGTGGTTGCCTTGAATTGGAATTGCCTAATATCCCTAGACAGAAGCTTACTCTGTGTCTCAGAGCAGTCTACTCTATATGACTGTCTCCTTACAAGTTCTCTTGTCTTCTCACTTCCCTTTGAGTCTAAAATAAAGATGTCAGATTTAGCAAATACAAATATAAGATGGCCAGGGAAATTTGAATTCTAGATAAACCATGAACTTTTAAAAATAAGGATGTCCCGTGCAATATTTAGGTCACATTTATGCTAAGAGATTATTCATTGTTTATCTGAAATTCAGATTTAATGTGGCATCCTGTATTGATCTGGCAACTCTAGCCTAAGGGGACCATCAGCTGCTAACCTGTGCTCCTGCTGTACTCTTATGGTTCCCCTGCACCCTGCCTACGTCTTTGGAATAGGTCCTTTTGTCTATAAGCCATCCTCGAATTATCCTGATTTGAGTATGCCATCTGTTTCCCCTCAGGATCCGAATACAGTCATCACACCCCTTAGTTTATTCCCATCAAGGTTATTTCCTCTCAACCACCTTTCATATGTTATTTCTTTCTGAAGATTTTCCACAAGGGTCCTATGGTAGACAGCTCAATGATACTGAAAGGAGATCCTTACTTTCCGGAAAACAGATGATACAGAGATGGAAAAGTTGGCATCTTATATGAGACTCAAAGAGTCCAATTTGGATCCTTGTATCAATGTACCTTATCATAGGTTTCCCTGAAAGTAGAGCCTGAGACAAAGGTTTGCTTGAGTGTAGTTAATTTGTGAATGTGACCTTAGGGAACAGGACTGCAAGGCAAGGATAGTGGAAATGGGAAGAAGGGAAAGCCAGCATGAGGAGTTGATGTGAAGACTATTGATTGCCTGTAGGCAACTGGTGTTTGAGCCCATCAAGACCTTCTGAAGATCCTTGCAAATATGACTCGGACCATCTATCCAGAGGATCAAAGAGGGGGGCATTTACCAATGGCTTCTGTTCCCAATAGTCAAGAATGGTCCCAAGCACTCCCTGAATTTCCAAGTTAAACATACAGGAGTTCCGGGCCAAAGATCACCAACCACAGCTATATTTCCATGATAAGCCAGGGCAGAATAGGGAATTGTGACCAACCACCTGTGACTTTCCCTTGTTTAGGTAAAAACACTTATGAAAAAGAAGTTCTTGAACTCAATCCAAGTCATCATTCTTACTCATCCTTGAACCCAAATTACACTGCATATTACTAACTAGGGTGGTAAACAACCAACAAGGTAGACAGAAGACTCCATGGTTAAGTATGGGTAAAATTATAGAGCAATATCAACAATATATAATTTTATTTATAAATCACACTTTTAACTCACAAGCCTGTCCAGTGGCTTGCAGTAGGGAACAAATGAGTTCTTGTCTGATTCATGTTTCAGTTTGGGATTGAAGGAGTGACAGAAGATAACTCTCATATCCTAACTTAGGATAAAACTGCTCCTCACATATGAGTCAAACCCAGGCTTCTAATCATATACTCTGTAAGCTGCATGCTCATTCAGATTAGTATCATCATGGGATAGTTCAGCTTTTTACCTTGTGGTGAATAAAGAGACTTAAGCAATATTTTCAGTACTTTTTATTCTTCATGCAAAATGTACTAATATAAGATATAGCCGCAATGATCTGAAACTGTTCCTGACAGTTTAGCAACTAAGTTTTGAAAATGCTTACAATTAACCGTTGAAATTAAAGAAGGAGATATGGAGATTTAAGGGTTAAAAATATAAAATAATGGTTTTCCTCCACTTCTTTCTGCAATCTTCTAATATTCAGAAAAATTGGAAAATGTGTTAGCCATCAACCCATGTGACGGTGGAATGATTCTCAAATCACACCCATTGAGTTTCATTTCAACCACGATAGCTGACAGACAAGACTACAATGATTGAAACTGAACTTCATCTACAGAAAATTGCAATTTGATCTTGCCTTCCCGTTACGCCAATACGTCACCAATAGATTGTCTCTTCCCCTAAAACTCCACATCCTGTAACGTGTTTGAAAACGTCATGATGGGGGCACTGCAGAGTCTAAGGGCTGAATACACCCTTGAGTGTAATGGGAAGTTCATATCATTTCGAGACATCTTGGGCATCATACTTCCTCCAAATGCTCTCAGGTCATATAGACCTTGCCGAGCAATCACAAAGTTAAAATATTCAAATTATTTGATCTCTCTGTAATCTGTGCTGCTATACCTCTTTCCAAGCCTAGAGCTTTACAATAACAAAAATGCCAGAGAAATTTACCAGTTGAAGACTGTGGCAAACCAGGAGTGAGAGGAATGATTTGTGGGTAAAATTACTATCACACAGAGTTGGAGCTGCGGTGAAAGATGTTTTGACTCATTAACAAGTGATGTAACTTGACAAGTGTTGAAGGAAATTTAAGAGATTGATAGTACCCTGGTTTCTAGCCAGTGCAGGCAGAGTGTTGAACTGAGAAACAACATTTGACTTCCTTGACCTAAGTGTCTGGCTCCCAGGGACCCCCCAAGTCATTAGCGTAAGGTGTGAAGGTTGTGGCCATGTGCCTTTTCTTCCTGCTGTGTGGCAACCATGGAAGGGGATGAGGGTTGGAGGACCAAGAAGGAATTGACAAACAGAAATTCACTTTGTGACATGATGTCAGCCTCAGCTTCAACATGAAAATCTCCTCACTGTTGTTTATATGAAAAGAAAAAACTGAGCAAACTGAAAATTGATTACTTTTCTTGGACCTACCTGGGAACTGAAGTTGCAGAACAAACTGTCACCAAGAAATCTGTACAGTCAGGGCATCCAGAGAGACATAACCAAGATCTGCTTCTCTTGAACAGAAGCTGCTGAAGCCCTGAATTGATAGGAACATTTAAATGGTCATTTTGATGGATTCTGGAGGCTGAGTGTTGAGTAATGGGGAGTAAGAAACTCCTGGGAGGTCACAGTCTTAGAGGTGGCCCCCACACATTCATGGGCTTTCTTTCTAGGAATCCCACAGGTTCTCATAATGAAGATCTGAGAAAGATGTCCTCTAGGCTCCGGGGTGGAGAAGATTCATATGGTGAAACACCCTAGAGCCTTCTCCATAACAAAAGCCTACTCTCTAAGAAAAAAACACTTTGCCAGAGCCTTATCCCAGCTAGGGGAAGGTCATTACTCCCATCCCAGCCTTCCCTAGCCTTCCTGTCTCACCTAAGAAAAAGACACAATCAACAGTCAGAGCTTCAAGAAAATACATTGGAAAGGACTGGTCTGGAGGGAGTGAAAGCTACATCTATGGAGAAACACTGGGGACGGTCACAGTTCCAAGACACAGATGGGCTAAAAGGCTGAGATTCAATTGGAAGATTATAGAACACTCCCTCTTCCCTAAAACTTGCCACCACACTGGCACTACAACAGTGGATTATAGCTGAAAGCCTACATCCTGTTACAGCAGCAGATACTGGTCAAACATCTCTGTCGAGTCTTAGAGTAGGTTAACAATTGTTCTTGTTGGTTAATAACATATCATAATTCCATGGGACCTACCCATCATGTGTCTCTGGAAGAAGACCTGACACCCAGAATATATAATGGCAATAAGCTATGATAATCCAAGAGAGAAAATAGAGCCATGCCTGGCAAGCTTGCCCATTTCTAATGTCCTGTAAGTGGGCTTGGGGTTCCCTGGTACAAAGAGTTTCAGGCAGAAAGTTGTTGGCTGAACAACTATGGCACTAACAGCCTCTTGTAGTATTAGTGGATTTGCTTAGATGAGTCTCTGAAGAATCTTCTTCTCCTACTTACCTAAGTTCATCCTGAGTCTCAGGAGATGCCTGTAAGATGAACCAATCTTCTGGCCATATACATGATTCAACTGATGGTCTAGATTGCTGACCTCACTAGTTCAAAAAGGTTCATCATGGAAGGTTCTAAAGAGTCCTTTGTAGAGTTGCATTAGCAAGATGCTATCGATTCAGCACAAGTTATTTGCATATATACATTACTCAGGTAGAGCAGCTGTCTGACCCAATAATCTAAGTGTGGCAGTAAGTGGTAACCTTGACACTACTCAGCATAACAAAAGTACTGTTAAGATCCCTCACATAATCTTCAGAGGGGCTTCCTGGATTTCCATACACAATGGCCAATTCTGTTAGTCAGGATCCTCTCAGTTTCAAGCAGCAGAAACTCAACTTAAACTAGCTTAAAGGAATAGAAAATGTATTGCCTTATGTAACTAAGAAGCTGGGGATATAGCTTTCTTCAGAAATGACTGGGACTTAAATGCAGTCATTAAGTCTAGGTCTGTCTCTCTCTCTCTTGGGATTTCTCTTTTTCTCTTTTTCTCCTTCCATGTCTCATCTCTGCTTTTCTTTTTCTTTCTTTCTTTCTTTCTTTCTTTCTTTCTTTCTTTCTTTCTTTCTTTCTTTCTTTCTTTCTTTCTATAAATATTTCCCTCAATTTGGTGGGAGAAAGTGGCCACTGAAACCCCAGTCCTAGAACATTCTGATATTAAAATTCCAGAAGAAAGAATAACTTTATTTCTCCAAGAACCCATATAATAATCTGAGAGGAGGACTCTTGATTGACTGTTTGATCATGTACCCACTCTTTGGACCAATCATTATTTCTAGAAGGAAGGCTACAATGCCTGCCCATCCCTGTGGCCAGAGAGTACTGTGGCCAAGAGCTCCATTAACACTACTTGGAATGAGAAGGAACAATTTCCCCTGAGAAAATTAGAGGAGTTATTGCTATAAAAAGGGTGAAGACATCCCAGGATGACAAAAACAGATGCCCACTATATTTCACCCCTTGATCTCCCAGCATGCACATTTAATCTTTATCTAATACAGGTCATTTCAAAGGTGCCCTCACCTGAGGATTTGATCACCTTCTCCCTAAAGAAACACAACCCAAAATCACATCCCAGTTTGGCATATCTGGATCGTGTACATTGCCCTGACTACATCCAGATAGTTTCTCACAACAGTAGAACCTAGGGCTCAATGACAAAGTTAACCACCCTCAACATACCCAGTATAAAATAGCAGAGGAAGACAGAATAACAACAATGGAGACTGCAATTTGGTGAGTAGAAAAGAGGAAAGAATACAAATACCACATGCCATATCCTGCTGGATGTGTGTCGTAAGGATGCATGCCTGAAGTCAATTCCATCCCTAGTCTTGCTTACAAGGAGGCTCTCCTTTGGCCATTTAAACTCTAAGGCTGCCCTTGAGATGTGTATAGAGGGGTATGCTAGGGTCTCTTTAGTAGCCTGATACCCAAGGCATGGTTATGGAGGTCTGGGAATTGCCCTAAGGGTTGAGCAATGCCAGGTCGCTTTCTAGACACGAGATTTCTCAGATAGCATAACCCTTTAAAACCCCAGTAAGTTGTTAATGGAATCAATTCTAGGAAAACTCCATTAGCTTGGAATCAATGCTAGCAATCTTGGCCAGTCACAATTTGCAAATCTGAATCCTGACTTTCAAGTTTCTGTCTCTTAGCAATGAATCTTGGTTCTCTGCCCATGCTCCTGGTTCTTTGTTTTATGCATCAGTCTTGGTCACTGCTTTAGGATTATATGAAACAATAAATTGGAGTGGTGAGGCAAAGCTAATCTGTCCTTGGCTGCCAGGCTGTATCCCATTGGATGAGGTCTTTGTATAGGGGTAATTATGACCTTTATTTAGCAGGAGTGACACAGTGCAGGAAGTATTTGGGAGGAGTTTCTGTATTCTCTGACCTTTCTCTGGTTTCAATATAATCTCCTGTCTTTCTCTGCATTGAATTAAAAATTAGACAGATATTTTGACATTTGCAGTTCCACAAATACATGATTCTCTTGCCCTTAGTGCTCTTGACTTTCTGGCAATCAACAGATGTCTGTTATTCTTTCTCTACTTTTAACCCACCAACCTGTCCGTTTTTTCAGAGCAATAGTGAATACTGCAAAAAGAGGCAACACCCTCTATAATTCTGATAATTTTCTAGCAAATCCTCTGAAACTCCAGACTTGGTAGGCTCATAGCCCGAGTCCTAAAATCCCAGAGGTGATAATGAGTTAGCTACTGAGCTAGGGCATGGTAAATATTTGATCTTCCCAGCCTGGGATGGTGGATGACTCTCAGTTTTCTACTTCACCTCAACACGGGTAATTCCACAGTGTAAGGTCTGTCACTGGCAATGCCAGTTTCTGTGTTGGTCAAACTACTTTTGTTTGCAAGTGACAGAAATCTAACATAAACTAGTTTAAACAAAAAAGAGAATTTACTAGTTCACATAATGTGCGTAGATGAAATCTGCAGTAAAATGAGGTTCTCAGGTCTCCACCTCTCAGCTCTACTTCTTTCTGAGTGTTGGTCTCTTCTGGCAGATGGCCTCCTGTGTGATGGAGAGAAGCCCCTTGGCAATCCCAAGCCCACAGCGTCCGGATGCAGACATCTGGCAGAATGAGAAGTGTCTTGGTCATAGCATTCAGTTACCAGTCCCAGGAAAGGTCCCTGACTGGCCCTGATTGGTCATATACCCAGCTTACAAACTCACCCCCATTTCCAGGGCAGTGGATTACAATAAAGTGGAAGGGCTGAGTCATATAGCCTTCCCATGGCTGGGTATTGTGTGAAAGGACAGGGATTATGACTGACAGCCCCCGCAGCCACATGGGGTGGGGGGAAGTTCTCAAAAGGAGAGTGCAGAATAAGAAGCAAGGAGATACAAGGAAGATGAAAATGACACTGATTCCACTTCCATCAGGCTGAGATTCACTGTATTACTGAGAATCTGAGGTTTAGGCTCCACAAAATATATCCGCTCATTTAAAAAATCCACCAAAAGGAAAAATGACTGTGTTACTTGCAAAGATAACTGATGCAAATATTTACATGTGAAGTCTGCAGGAAGAAACACCTTAAGCCACGGGACCAGGCCACGAGAGCATCTAGACAGTACTGTCACCACATCTCTTACACGTCTCAGGGGTGGCTTTCTCCATGAGTGCCATGTTAGCTAAACACAGGAACTGCATGTCAATCCTTGTATTTCCTGGGTCACTTCTGGAGTGATCCTGGAACTGTGATGTCTAAGGCCTGATGTTCTGTGGTGTCTGAGATGCCACAGTTAATGAGGCAAAACATCTCCTTTCAACAGTCTTTACCAGGTTAGTGCTTCTTTGAGCAGGAACATACTGAGCAGAATATCACACAGGAGAAAGTGTAACCAGAAGGATACATTTTCACACAGCATATTACTCTGTTTTCACACTGCTACAAAGAACTACCAGAGACCAGGTAGTTGATGAAGAAAAGAGGTTTAATTGACTCACAGTTCCACAGGCTTGACAGGAAGCATGACTGAGAGGCCTTAGGAAACTCACAATCACGACTTCCGGCAAACGGGAAGAAAGCACCTTCTTCACATTGTGGCAGGAGATAGACAGAGAGAGAGCAAAGGGAGAAGTTCCACACACTTTTAAACCATCAGATCTCATGAGTACTCACTCACTATCACGAGAACAGCATAGGTGAAATCTGCCTCCATGATCCAATCACCTCCCACCAGGTCCCACCCCCAACATTGGGAATTACAATTCAACATGAGATTTGGGTGGGAGTCAACCATATTATAGAATCAAACCATATTATATAGCAACGTGCACCCAATGGTCATGGTGGGGCATGTGGTACTGCCACATCCTGTGAGGAGTTGGGAGGTGATAAGAGATGTGTCAGGATGAGTGATTCAGAACTAAGAACACAAATGACCCGAGTCATGAGATCTGCTTTTGTGTGGTTCCTGGAAACTCCTGGGGAAGGTAGGCTTGAAGCTGAAAGGAATCGAAGGCAAAAGCACGACAATGGATTATATATTGAATTATTTTCTAAGTGCTCAGTTGTTTTACTTTAAGTTTTTTACACATATTTTATTGATTATGATTCTGAAATGAAGAAAATCTGTCTTGCATAATGATTCAGGGTATTTTTATCTCAAGGCTATCATATTGCTTACTTTTATATAATTGATGTTCTAAACATCATAGAATTGTTTTTAAAGCACACAGGATTCTACAGAGCATTTAATCCAGTGGTTCGCACACCTTTTTTTTTTAATCAATAAAACTTTTTCCCTTCAAATAAAGTCTTACAAGAAATTCCAATATATAAGATGGTGTCATTCATTCAACAAATATCTAGCTCCAGACACTAGGCTAAGCATTGAAAAGAGGGCAGGAATCAAACAAACTCCACCAGAACTTCTCTCTCCTTGAAGCTCAGATGGAGCCTGGAGGGTCCCAGGAGTCACCTGTCACCTCTTGCAAGAGCCTCTGGGGTCCTCTGAGACCCTGGCATGCATTCAAAGACTGGTCTAGGCTCACTCCCTTATTCAGCAGGAGGGCATTCTGAGATTAGAGAGTAAACAATTCATGCAATGTTTCACAACCTAACTATCAAAAATCTTCATTGCATCTGTTACTTTCTTCTGTTGCTTCAAACACAAAGAACAGCAGAAGTTGCCCTCTTTCTGCTTTAAAATAGAACAAAAAATCTATTCCTCCTACATTTTCCTTTACAGTGCTTTTGCTTCAAGTAGAAGAACACAGTGCTTTTTCTCATTCTTGGTACTCTTTTGATAGTATCCTTTGATTTCTTGAAGGAAATCTGTGTAGGAGGATGAGGGTAAAGTTAAGTTGACAAAATTAAGAAAGTAAATAATGGCTCTATGATGTAGCAAAAGCCTTAGGATGGAGGAGTAGGAGAAGAAGATCCAGAAATGTGATTTTAATAAAATTATTAGGAAAGAAAGCCTGAAAGTTGAAGGTCAAGAGAAGAAGGAAAAGCCACTCATTGAGGATGCTCCTTGGATGACCAGAGTGTCAAGGATGGAAGAAGAGCACTATCAGTGAGAGATAAGTTGTAGAGGCCATGGAATGATGGAAAGAAATATGTAGAAGAAAGAATATTCCATGGGGACACATTTTCTTCATGATATTTTCTTGTCTTGCCACCTTTGTGATCAAAGAAGCACTTAAGATACAACTGTTGATCAAACTATAGGCCAATCTGTGACACTGAAATGGAATATAATGTCATTTTAAATACACTGAGAACCTACCCTGGGGCAGGTACTATGGTACACACTGAGGGGTTAAAGGACTAAGTTACAGCCCTGCCTCCCAGGAGCTCTCTAGCTGGAGAAAGAGAAAGACCCAAAAGCAAACAAATGCTGCACTGATTTATTGATTTATTCATCACAGTGTGTGCTCAGTACCCACTCAGAGCCAAGCACTGGGCTGGGGAACCAGAAATACAGGCCAGCAACAACAGGAACGTTTCCTCAACTCTTAGCATATACAACACGTGGGGAGGGCAACCAATCAAATAATTGCACAAACAATAGTAGAACTGCCTCTGCTACAGGACTGTGAAAATGAGGCCCAGGGAGCTATGAGAGCCTAAAATGGGAGATTTGGTCTAGTCACAGAATTCAGGGAAGGCTCTCCCTGGCCAAGACCTGAAAGAAAACTAGAGATTAACAAAGCAAGGAGAAGAGAACGAGCCTTTTAGGGAGAAGAAAGTTCCATCAAGGTCAGAAGAAGGCTAGGGCAAGACTGGTGAGGTGGGATGGTACCTACATAGGAACCAGAAGACCACATCAAGGTTTTGTCTTTATATGAAGAGTATCGAGGAGGCATAAATCCTTTATAAAAGTTCTATGTAAGAAACACTATGAGCATAGAAAATATAGAGTCGATTCTTCCCGAAGGTTGGGGAAGTCTGAAAATGTTACTGAGAGGATGTGACATTTGGGCTGGCCCTGTCAGATAACTTCATATTTTTTCAGGTGGCAAAATTGGGTAAAGCCATTCCAGGCAATTACAATCATGTGAGAAAAGGAACTGGGAAAAGGGAACTTGGCCATGACCAGGAAACATGAGTAGGACGTATGATATTCTGGTTTTGTTGGCAAGTGCTGGTGGGGTCTTGGGGGTTGCTGAAGGAGAAGGAGTTAAAAATGTAAAAAATGTAAAAATGTACCCAAGTAAAACAAACTTGAGTAGTTGAGGCACATGTCAGAAATACAGCGAAGAGAAAGAGGAACAGGTATGAAGGGAAAGACAAAGCCAGAGAGACATTAAACTTAGAGATTTAGTTTTGTTTTTAGTACCTGTCAAGAATTGCCTTCCCTTCCTCCCCTAGGTAGCCAGGTAGACAAAATTCCCTCTATCATCAGAATTGGAGTCTTGTACTCTGAGAGTGTGGTTCTGGCCCTGGGCAAGGGGTCCTCAGAATACCAAATTCCCAGCAAGCTGCATTCTCACTTCTGCTCCTGTAGCTATCCTCTCAGACCCTTTACCTCCAACTTAATATTTGATTGCCCAGATTCTTCGTTTAGGGTTCTCGAATCTATGTCATATGGACTCTGCCTTCTTACTTTTGTTTCCAAGTTTCCCATTCTGGGTTTTCAAGCCTCCAGCTTGACTTCCCAAGTCCCTTAACTGTCATTTCCTCACTGCCAAATCCGACTTCTTCAGGTTCTTTAGACTCTTGGGACCTATGAGTGCCATATGGACACTTTTGTTGCTCTCTCCACTATTTCCCCAGCCAATTTCCCAATTTGGTTCTTCTTAGCCAACTTTTCCCTTTTGCCACCAAGAGCCCTGCCATATGGTGGCATGCTCAAACCCACCATAATAAAATAAGAGCCATAGTAGGTTTTCATGACTTTCCAGGTGATATGGTTTTGCTGTGTCCCCACCCAAATCTAATCTTGAGTTGCAGCTCCCACAACTCAAGATTGTGAGAGGGACCCAGTGGCACATAATTGAATCATGGGGGCAGTTTTCCCCATACTGTTCTTATGGTGGTGAATAAGTCCCACAAAATCTGATGGTTTTGTAAAGGGTTTCCCTTTTTGCTTGGCTCTCATTCTCTCTTGACTGCCACCATGTAAGATGTGCCTTTTGCCTTCTGCCGTGATTGTGAGGCCTCCCCGGCCACGTGGAACTGTGAGTCCATTAAACTTTTTTTTCTTTAGAAATTGCTCAGTCTTGGGTATGTCTTTATTACCAGCAAGAAAATGGACTAATACACCAAGGATCCCATTACTACCCTACTCTGTACTATATCAGCCCATTCACCTCTGCCTTTTGGACAGTCTGAGGGAATGTAGGCCCTGAAACATTTCAAGCATAAATCACCACCATGCACCAGTCTCCCCAGCATCCAGTTAATAATGAAATCAAACAAACAGAAAGTCGATGCTAGTCTACGTTTCTCCAAATCAGCTTCATGATTCTGGGAAATAACGTTAACCTGAATACTTTCTTTTTCAAGTAAAATGGGGCCTTGTCAGGGTTTCATGAAATAACGTAGGTAACACGCCTAACTCAATGGCTAAGTGACACAGCAAGTGCTCATTTAGAGTTTGCTATTATTAAATACTTTGCCAATGAAAAAATATATATATATATATATATTTATGTTACTTTTATTTCATATTTTCCTGGGATTAAGCTGCATGACAACTGGTGAATAAACCATATAAGAAATAAATGATTTAGACCAGGAGTTGGCAAACTTTTTCTGTAAAGAGCTAGAGAGTAAGTTTTTAGGCTTTGCAGGCAATATCATCTGTGTCACAGCTACTCGATGCTGCCTTTGTACAGCAAAATTAGCCACAGGAAACAGTAAACAAATGGGTTATTGAGACTGTGTCTCAATAGACTTTATTTACAAAAGCAAGCCACAGGCCAGTGGGCCACAGTTTGCTGAACTTCGATGTAGATAGTTACCTGTGACTCTATTTTGACTAATTGATTAATTAATTTACTAAGTTAACAAATATTCACTGAGAACCTACTATGTTAAGTGCTGAGGATACAATGGCAAAACTAATGAATGTAGTTCCTGCTTCATAGAGATGACACCTAAATGGAAGGGTTGGACATTAATCAAACAAACACCTATATTAAGTTACGAATGCAATTAAGGCTATGAAGCAGACATATGGTCCTACGACACGATTTAACGATGAAGTGTTTGTTTATTTGTTGGTTAGAGAGGTTTCTCTACAGAAATGTTACTTGAGCCAGGATATAAAGAGTGAGAGTAAGTTCACCAAGTTGAAGAAGTTGTGGAAAGGTTCCCAAGCAAAGCACATAACATATGCAAAGCATTATGAAGGGATGAAATAGGGAGTAGACAAAGAATTGAGACAAGACTGGTGTGGCCAAAGCATATGTAACAGGGATACACGGGTTAAGATTTGATGGGGGAAGCTGGCAGGGGCCTTGGTAAGGATTATGATCTTTAGCCTAAGAGCACAGGGAAGACAATAGCAAGTTTTAAAGTATGATCAGATTTGCATGTTGAAAAAATTATTCCTTCAGCTAAGGTGTTAAAAATCAAATGGAGAGGGATGTCGGCAACATTGCAATGAAAGAAATCTCCAGTTATGGCTAGATCACTCTTTAGAAAGAAGAAGAATGGGTGATTTGATAATTTGCAAGTAGGGGTTGCTTTTCTACATCATGGGAAATCACTTAAACTCTTTCTGGCCTATAGAAAATGAAGAAAAAAATGCATAATTTTGTTTCATCAGTGCCAACCTTTTCATCTTCTCAATGTTTCTCTTTCAGCAGCAAAATGCAGGTGAATTTGCATAAAAGTCTATTCACATAGAGTTCTGGTGACCCACTGACTCAACTTGTTTTTCAACTTGACTTATTTTCCACACGTGAAACATTTTGGCTCAGATAGAAGACAGGTTGTAATAAAACATCCCTCTTATTGTTTGAATCAAAACTATCTGCAAGTGAATTAAGTATTTTCAAAGTTTAAAAACCAATAATCCAAATGGTAAGTTGGTTACCTGTAAAAGGAGGTTAAAAAAAGAAAAAAATAATCTTTTTTAGGCTTTGTAATTTGTCTATGTTTCTTCTGATGGCACCAAAAATATACAAGGTCTAGAACAAAGGTTCTTGACAATGAGTGTTTTTTGCCTCCCCAGGGGACATTTTTGGCTGGCACGTCTCTTGGGGGAGGTGAAAGGAGCAGGGCTTCTACTGGCATCTAGTGTGGCGAGATCAGGGATGCTATTAACACCTTCCAACACATACAACCCACCTTCCCACACATACAACCCACCTTCCCACTCCCACCAACAGAATTATCCAAACCAATATGCTAATAGGATTGAGAAACCCTGGTCTAGAATAATGTTAATCTACAAACTCTTTGTTCTTGGAATCTTTCTCCTTCCTTTCTTCCTTCCTTCCTTCCTTCCTTCCTTCCTTCCTTCCTTTCTCTCTCTCTCTTTCTTTCTCTCTCTCTTTCTTCCTCTTTCTTCATCTTCTTTCTCTTTCTCAGTTTCTGTAATATATAATCTAACCCCTGTGAATACCTCTCTTTATACACCTCAGGTACTCCATAGCATTTAATCCTCTTCTTCCCATTATTAAAGCTTACCTTTAGGAAAGCATATTAAACTTAAATCTACTAAAATGTTGATTGATTGATTGATTGATTGATTGATCTGAATAGCTCTTGGAGCTGCTGCTTTTTGCAGAGGTCTACCCAGTCAATGACAAATCCTAGAACTATCTCTGAAAAGGATCTTAGAACCCAAATGCAGAAATCCCTTCTACCATATCTAGCCAGCCAGCCTCTGCTGGAATATTCTCAATGTGTTTAGTTTCTGAGCCTATTTCACTTGAAGGAAGTTCCAACTGTTAAAAAGTTCCTCTATATTTTGAGCCAAGATCTGCAGCCCCTATTTTCTATTCAAGCTGCAACTTTACTGGTGACTAGTTTGTCTTTTCTGACCTACCTATTGTCCATAATCTGAAGTGAGACTTCTCAGCTTTTTCAGAAGTTATAAACTACCTCCTAGACACAGGTCACTTCCATTCTGGTAAGCATTAGAATTCATAAATGATTGGGTTCTAATCACAGTGACTTGTGTCCTCAGTATATCAATCATTATGTCTCCCTGTGACTCACTCATGTTTCTCCCGGCATTCATTCCTGTATCCCCTCAGCTCCACCAATCAACCTTTCAAACAAATACATTTAATCTTGTGAGTCTCCAATTTATTTTTTTAAAAACCTTCAATGACTTCCCAAGATGTAGTTTAAAATCTGTTTTGGCCCATGAGACTCTGCATAATGTCTCCCTGTGCCACCACGTCCCACTTTTTCCATTTCTTCTTGTGACTTTCCTCCTTGCTCCCGCTATGCTGGATTCTCTCTGTCCCTTGAGCATGCGGTGCTCTGTTCTGACTCAGACACTCCTCTCAGGCTCTTCCCTTTGCCTGGAATGCTGCTCCCTTTATCCACTTACCAAACTCCTACTTATTCTTCAAGTTTCGGCTTAGTTATAATTTCTCAAGAAAAGATTCCCTGACTCCCAGGCTAAGTACATGAAAATCAGAACACTTGAAAATATTTATTTCTGTATTATCTTTTATTTAATGTTAATATTGGCTTTCCCCACCAGACTGTAAAGCAAACCATGAGTAGATGGTCAAAAGAAGCTTCATTTCAGGCTGTCGCAAGCCCTTCTGAGCTTTATTTTGTAACCACATATCATGGACCCAATGTTCTCTCTAAGAAAAGAGTGAACTTGGGCAGAATTTTCAAATAATTCTCGCATCTTCTATACCACTGCACAATGAGCCACATTTATCAATTCCAATCCAAGATCATTCTGCCTCTACCATTAGCCTTGCTGACTGTACTAGACATCTTTTGTGCCCCATCTTGTGTTCTTCTGTATCACTCTTTCTAGGCACTGTGACAGAAACCAGTTGGTTTGGGGTTAAACCAGGTTTCCTGACCTTATCTGGTCATGTATCTCTAGCTTTCAGCCCTGGGACTTTTATGGTGTATCATGGAACACCTGAAAGAAACTTCCTGGACTGACGAAGGGGCAGGTTTGAAGTGCAAGTGATTTAGCACCCGTAGGGCAACTCTTGGTCAATGACTGATAAAAAACTAGTGTTCTCCCACCAGCCCTGCTGTCTTGGACAGACTACTCTGTAGTACCTCTGTGTTTTCTTCAAAAGGTCCTGGCTGAGTTCTAGCTGCCTACGCTGATGATCTAGCCAATAATTTGTCCTTGAATTGGCTTTCCCTCCTTTCTTCTTTTCTAAATCCATCATTCAGGTCCTCAGAGACTACTTCCAAAATAAACTACCTGCATATAAACCCTTGCTCTGGGCTCTCATTGTATAGGGAACCCAGACTAAGACTATGATATTGGATATTTTAGGAATCTTCAGAAGCAGCTATTTAATCACACAGCAAGTGAATTCCACTTAGATCGAGAAGTCCTGAATCCACCTGTGGTAGGTTAAATGATGCCTTCCCTCACCCCAAACCTATCCACATCCTAATCTCTGAAAACTGTTATGTTATCTTAACACTGTAAAAGGAACTTTGCAGATGTGACTAAGATAAGGATCTTGAGGTAGGAGGATGATCTTGGATTATCCAAGTAGTCCCTAAATGTAATCACAAGTCCTCATAAAAAGATGAGCCATAGGGTCAGGGTCAGAGAGAAGGCCATGTGAGGATGGAAGCAGAGGCTGGAGTGATGCACTTTGAAGATGGAAAAAGGGGCCACAAGCCAAGGAATTCTGGCCACCACCAGAAACTGGAAAAGGCAAGAAAATTGATTCTCCCCTGAAGCCTATAAAAGAAACATTAGCCTGATGAAACTGACTTTGTGTACTTCTGACCTCCAGAACGCTAAGATAATAAATTTGTGTTCTTTTTAAAGCACTAAATTTGTGTTATTTGTAACAGTAGTAATAGGAAACTAATATACTACCTCTTTCTTGGATGAGTCTTAGCTTTATGTTCACATTATGAGGGCCAGCCCTCCACACTCAATCTAGCTCACACTCCAGAGACACCAGCTGTAGTACAACTGGCTCCTTCTTGCCTGCAAGGGAAAATCAAACATGTTGTAAGAGACGAAACTGAATGCCTCTGTTAATAAAAATAATATTAAATGCAAATATTTATTTATTTAAAGATGGGGTCTCATTATGTTGCCTAAACTGGAGTGCAGTGGCTATTCACAGGTGCCATCATAGCACACTACAGCCTCAAACTCCTGGGCCCGAGTGACCCTCCCACTCCAGCCTCACAAGTAGTTGGGACTACAGGCATGTGTCACTACCCTCAGCTGTTAAGCCAAGTTCTTATTATGGGTCAAGTTCTGTGCTAATCATGTCTTCTCCATTCTTCCCTAATCTTCACAACTACCCTAAAGTTGATACTTCTACTATCCACCATGGTGGATATTTTCCTTATGGCCCTCTAGATTCACTCTCCTCCCTGCCTCACCCTGCTGTCTGCCATGGGAAGTGGGTCTCTATAGAGTGCCTCAACTGGCTCCCTTGGTCTTTGGCTTCCAGCTGGGTTTGGCCAATGGAGCAATAACAGGAGATGTGGAGGGTGGGAGCAGGGTGAGATCTCCAGCTGTCTCCCTTTCAGGTTGTCACAGATTGACCACATCCCTGTTCTGAGGTTGCAGAGCATGTCGGGTAACTCCTACGTAGAGCTACTGGCAGGATCCTTGCTCCTGCAACTCCGAAGAATTTTCTGGAATCCTACCCACATTTCTGGAAATAGTCTCTAGTTAACTTCTTCTTTAAGAAGAGTAAACCTAGTTTGCATGTGCCATCTGATTTCTCCAAGACTCTGCTTGATGTTCTGCACTTCACAGCTAAGGAAGCTGAGGCTCAGAATGGCTAACTCCCACATTTCATCTAAGTGTAAAATAACCGAAGAATGATAAGAATAACAGATTTCATCTGCTTTTGCTGTGGTAAGGAGCATTGCTGATGTTCTCCCCAATCTGAAAAAGAAAATCAAAGTTATTGTCACTAATCATGGGTTATCATTCACATGTGCATTTAATTTGCCTGCGTTTTTATCAGGGCTGTCTCCCTTAAAGGTTATGTTCTTATTTTGTATGTGCACTGTCTGGTACTTTTAAATAATATATGCAAATTTTGTGAAAATATATCATTTCCTATCTTGTTTTGATCATCTTGACACCACATTTTCCTGTTATACAAACATTTTAGAGTGTGGTTTGTCCTCAAAGACCATGCCAATTGAGAGGAAATGTTTCTGTGAACTGTCTGAGTTATATGTTGCCATTTTTATGAAGTCTGCAATTCTAACAGCTGTGTCCCAAATTAAGAAGAAGATAGGCATTTCTCCAGAGAAAAACCAATCCATCAAGACTTGATCTTGCACATATTATAAAAATTTAATAATTCAACCCTACTGGGGGCCTGGCCAGGCTGAAACATGTTGTATAAAGAAATGAAGTTTGATGGCTTTGAAATACAAACAATAACTTGTTCTAGGTAAATAGAATGTGGCCAAACATAGTTCTTAGGAAATCTGTTTGAGTGAACAGCTAAGAAAGATTTATAATTGGTGTATCAATTATGTCTATGGGAGTGGATGTTTTTATGATGCTTGAGGGCACTTAAAAAGTTTGTTCTCATAAGTAATTTAAACATTCCTCTTGAAATACTGTTTGCACTATTAATTTATTTACCAAATTAATCATGGAATCATAACATTTTACAGCAGAAAGAGACCTCAGAGAAAATCCAGTGCCAGTCTCTTTTTGCAAACAATTTCTTGGATCACTCTTAGCTCCATGCTTACAGCACAAGGACCAGCACTCCACATACCCTCTCAATCCAGCTCAAACTCCTGAGACATTAACATAATAGGCTGTTTATTCTCAGGTTTGAGTCTCTGGCCCAAATTCTCCTGAGCACCTAACTGCCTTCTGAAGTTCCACTGACACTTCAAACTCAATAGACACAAAACAGACCTATTAGTCCCCTGAAATGTGCTTCTTACCTATGTTTTTCTTTCTATGACTAGCAGCATCATTCACATAGGTGCCCACGCCAGAAATATAGTTTGTTAGGTCAGTCTATCAGTGATTTCCCATTGCTCCTGGAATAAAATTCAAACTTCTTAACATAACATATAAGGGAGGCCCATTGAGATCTGATCTCTACCTATTGTGACAGCTTCCTCTCTTTAGCTGCTCTCTGTCAGTCTTCACACCCATTCCAAGTAGACTGTCCTTCCCATAATCTTCAGAAGAACCCTGGCTCATATCCCAACAGGCAGCTCAAATGTTACTTTCCTTTTCAAACTTTTTCTCCCTGATGTCTCCCTCTCTGGAAGATTCACTCATTCCCTGTGCATCTCCATCTATGACATTTAGGTACACATATTTGTTCTCCAGGTCAGGCACCATGTCTAATGTGTCTTGATGTCCACTGGATTTAGTTGTTCAAAAGAGCTTTTGATAAAACTGACACTGAATGAATGAGTAAATGATTGCCTGAATGAATTGGGTATAATTGAAGATTTTTAACGCCCTGAGGTTTCCCCTATAGGTCTCACTGAGTAAAGATTTTTGTTCCTAGAAATACTAACTGTCAGTAGCTTGATAGTGCAAGAATTCACTAGGGGTTGTGGCTGGGCAAGCGCGGGGTAGGGAGAGGAGAGGGAAGGTATAATGACTAAATCAATTTGCTGCAGAGAAAGCTTTTTGAAGATTAAAAAAAGTAATGAAAAAAATGTCTAGAAAGATACTTGGTACCAGATTATGATGAAACTTGAATGCCAGG
Source organism: Papio anubis (assembly GCF_008728515.1). Classification (NCBI taxonomy): domain Eukaryota; kingdom Metazoa; phylum Chordata; class Mammalia; order Primates; family Cercopithecidae; genus Papio; species Papio anubis. The sequence goes on along the minus strand of NC_044985.1, from coordinate 87,886,965 downwards.
GCTAAGTGTTTGGACATTGAAGATTCATTCTAGACTTACAAGCAGAAAAATAACAGGACTCTATTATTAGTTCATAAATATCAAGAACAATAGCATAATGAAAATTATATTCCAGGAATTTTAACTTAACCTTGTTGTACACGAATTAAAGACCAGAGTCAAGAGTAGATAGGGGTTAATGGACCAATTTAAGCCCTAAGGTAAGATTCTGAATGAGATTACTGTCACTGGGAATAGGAAGAAAAAGAAAGATCCAAGTCAAAGAATCAATAGTGTCAGGGAAATTCAAGTTGTCTCAATTAAGATCAACTATGCTGAGTAACCAGCTTTAAAAATGGGAGATGTTCAAAACTATTCCCTCCCTGATGCCTCTTTATGCAAGACACTTTCCTGAAAGTGAAATGGCTCTTGGCCTCTGTTTATACAACCTCTCTGTGGTTTCTTTTCTTTGGCTACTGAGTTCTAGAGACTGACATCTTTGTGTGTTACTAATCACAGCCCTGTGAGTAAGGAGTAGGGGAAAGATGAAGATAGGGAAAAATAAAGATGCATGTTCCCTTATCTGATGTCTTTAATCTATTAAGGCTAGACATGTGGGAAGAAACACACCAAATAACAAAAGATGCCAAGAAATCACAAGTGCAAAAGAGGGGATTTCACAGAACTAACAACCCAGTGAAGGATGGGGCTGGTGTGATAAAGTAGGAGAAAGTATTTGTCTCTGTTCATTTTGTCTGCTTAGAGCTGGGATGGAGTTGTCCCTGATCCTTGTGCCCATAGTGTCTAATGAAACATCCAGAGATCAATAAAATCTCCAAAGGTTCTGCAAGTCAGTCATAGGAGTCTTTGCTTTCTTTCTTTCAAATTACCTTTGACACCTCAAATGACCACATCTACTGATATCAGAGTTCTGGCAGCAATAACAAATAAACATTGATATGGCAGTCAGCCCTGACACCGTACATTCTAGGTATACATGTTTGTTTCATATTCTGTCCTCTGAGTATTTAAATATGTTATATGGTTTTCCCTGACTTTTCTGAACTCCCATGTAAAAATTTATGAAAGCAGGTCTCTCTCTCCTAAAGAGAGTTAATATGTGGTTTCTGGATTAGAAATACAAATGTAAGAAAATTCTAAATATGAACTGGAAAAGCAAACGTCTTAACTGTCATGTTTCCCAGATGAAGTCTTTTGTAGATTTATTCCATGAAGTGGTAGGATAAGTGATCCACAATAAACTCAGCCAAAGCTTTTGGATTTTACTAAGGAGAAAGGAGGAGGCTCTCCAAATGATTAACTTTGTCTGGTTGAATTGAGAGTTTCTGAATGATTAAGAAACTGGAACTTGACTAAATCAGAAACCATGTGGTCTATAACAGAAAACCTTCTAAAAGAAAACAACATAAATTTGCAGATGAAGCAAACAGATGATTTCTGTAACTTCGTAACTAGGATGAGAATGCCTGTTTGTCCTCAGATCTGGATAAAGTCCCTGAACCAAGGCCACTTCAGGACAAGGGGGTCAAATGTGTTTTCAGGGATTTCTTGGAAAGGGAAAAATTATCTATTGAAATTTAGTTCTCTGAATTATTTTAATAATGTCTCCATTTCAGTCAGATGAATGAATGTGAGGGTAGTGAGTTTTGAATTGCTGCTTTGCTAGTAGAAATGGTTTTTCACTTGTCATATTTTTCTAATGAAAAGGAAAAGAACACAATTCTCACTAGAGAAAGTGGCACTAACATTTTACTGAGTCTACCATGGGCAAGACACTGTAGGAAAGGCTTTCATATACATTCTCACTATTAGAAGTAGTAACAATAATGATGAAATCTACTGGCATAGCTACCGTGGACTGAGAACTTCCTACGTGCCAGTTAAGGGTTAAGTGTTTCAAACAGATCACTCCATTTTCAAAGTTCTTGAGGTTCCTTCATGTTGTAACATGTGTCAGCACCTCAATCCCTTTTTTACTACCTTAACTTTAGATAAAACTAATTCAAACTTGTAAAAGAAAGCCGCTGTGGCCATTGACTATCCTCTCCCATTGTAGCCTTGATACCTCTTGTAACTACAGTCATGCACTACTTAATGATGTTTCGGGCAAAGACCGCATATATGACGGTGGTCACATAAGATTATAGTGGAGCTGAAAGCTTTCTATCACCTAGTGACATCGTAATCATTGTCACATCATAGTGCAATGCATTACTTACGTATTTGTGGCGATGCTGGTGTAAACAAAACTACACAGCCAGTCATGTAAATGCCTAGCACATCCAGTTATGTATAATACATAAATACTTGATCATGGTAATAAATATTACTGGTTTATATATTTGCTATACTTTTTATCATTATTTTAGAGTGTGCTTCTACTTATTTGTTTCTAAGTGAACAATAAGAGAGCCTCATGCAGATCCTCCAGGAGATGTTACAGAATAAGGGATTGTTATCAGAGGAGATGGCAGCTACATGAGTGTTATTGCCCCTGAAGACTTTCCAGTGGGACAAGATGTGGAGGTGGAAGACATTGATATTGATTTGATGATCCTGACCCTGTGTTGGCTAGTCTAATGTGTGTTTCTGTCTTAGCTTTTCACCAAAAGAGTTTAAAAAGTAAAAATTAATAAATAAATAAAAATTTTAATCATAGAAAAAAGTATGGAATAAGAATATAAAGAAAGGAAATATTCTTATACAGCTGTACCATGTGTTTCTGTTTTAGTAAAAAATTACGGTAAGCTAAGGTTAATTTATTATAGAAGAAAGAAAAAATTCGTAATGTACTGTAGCCTAAGTGTACAGTGTTTATAAAGTCTACAGTACTCTACAGTAATGTAGGCCCTCACCTTCACTCACCACTCACTCACTCACTCACCCAAATCAACTTTCAATCCTGCAAGCTCCATTGGTGGTAAGCACCCTTGAATAGGTGTACCATTTTTTAATCTTTTATGCTATATTTTTACTGACCTTTTCTATGTTTAGATATGCAAATACATTGCATTACAGTTACCTATAGTACTCAGTACACTAATAGGCTGTATAGGTTTATAACTTGGAGCAATAGGCTATACCACATAGCTCAGATGTGTAGTGGGCTATACCATCTAGATTTGTGTAAATACACTCTTATGATTTTCACACAACGAGATTGCCTAACAACACATTTCTCAGAATGTATCCCCATCATTAAGTGGCGCAGGACTGTAATGATTTCTGTACAATCTCTGCATCCTCCATAGGAAGACAACCAATATTGTATATTTTTTAAGAGGCACACAGCATTGTGCATCTTCCATTACCTTCCTTTTTAAGTTCTTGGTCAGTTGGCTTGGGAATAGATGACCCATTTTTAAATCAAAAGCAAAAGGACCCAAAGATCCCAGGCAGGTCCCAGCTCACATGGGAGGACAGGCCAGAGGAGAAGAAGTGAGTTTGTTGAAAGTCTGCTGGTCTTTGTGTGTTTATCACCACATTGCTTATCTGTTTTACTGCTCCAGGAATGCAGTAATTCCAGTTCGTGGGAATTTGGGCTTCCCACGAATTCCCTCTTTTGATCCTTTCATTTCCATTATCTGATTTTAATGGTACAAAAATTTAGGTTGAACGAGCAGATTGAGATAGGGCACACCATTTCTACCTAACATTTGGATTTTTTCCCATTCCTCCATTTGATAATATGATCAGAGAGAGACTCAGAGTGTTGGAAGCAACCTCGGTCAAGATCTTTTTAAGAGGCCTGCCAAGGTCACATAGCCAGTTAATAACAAAGCTGCAGTTAGAGCTCAACGGGGCAGAGTGTTTTTCTTGGTGAACAGAAAGTAACATGTATGCACTTGAAAGTCAAAGTATCTAGCTGTGAATCTCCACTTTGCCACTTCCTAGCTGTGGGATCTTGCATAAGCTATTTAACCTTCCCAAGCCATTTTCCCATGGGGCTGTGAACTTAAATGAGGTAAGGTGTCTAAAGTGCCAAACACTGCTCTTGCACATAGTCTAAATGCTCATTCAGTGTTCATTGCCATCCTTCCCATGTCAGGGCTTTTGGCCTTGTACTTCCAGAGGTCCTTCTCCGGTGGTGGCCAGAACTCAGAGCTCCTCATTGCCTCCTCCACTTCCAGAGCAGGAAACTGATGGGCACTTGGCTTCTTAGGATTGTGCCCTTTGGTGAATTGTAACCTGGGTGTCCATTGTCAAATGCCAGAGCAGCCCAGGGCACTGTGTCTTTCAAGGACACAAGGCTACCTCCAGTCCAGGAGATGCTTCATGTGAGCCCTGAGGCCAGTAGTCATCTCAACCACTGTTATCCTTTTCCCACCCTGAGAAGTTCTGGGAATACATCCCACCCTGGGAATATTTTGAATAGAAAGTAAGTTTATCATTCCCACTTTATGGTTCCCAAAGGCAAGAATGAACCCAGAATGTAGCCTGAACTGCCTCTTAGACCCTAAACGCATTACACTATCATATGCAACCCACTCCTTTTAATTGAAGCATATTATTTATTGTTACAGTTTTCCCATTACAAAATATTGTCTTAATATTAACTAGCATGCTTACTCCTTAAAATCTAGCTGGAAACCTTCCATGCTACCCAAATAACCTAGCTAAACAAACATATAAGTTCTATCTTGGATAACTCTTGTTCTAAACCTCCTCCATTTTCATAGGTTATCGACCCAGGGTATTTTACATTTTGCTACATTCCCAGATATGGGTCTAACTGATTCCAAAACAGATTTTCCTCATCTCACAATCTTTTACCTGTCACTGACAGGCCTTCTGCTCTGCTACTGACTCCCTCCAAATCTCCTCAAGACTATTCCATAGCTGACCTCAAAACTATCCACCTTCTCAATGTCTTTGCTTTAGTCACTTGGAGAGGGAAAACACCAAGACACATCTCTTGACAATTAATTATTCCATTTTGGGGGTGCCTACTAAGTGTAAAAACTAAACTAGACTTAATCTATAGGTGACCTAATGCAAATTATTTAACACTTCTAAGCTTTCGTTTCCCTATCTGAAGAATGGAGATAGTCATCGTACCCATGACATAGGGTGGTTTTAGATATTAAGAGAGATAAGGATTATCAAGGGCTTGGCAATGTCTAATACACATGAGTGATCAACCAGTGTGAGCTGTTGTTCTTGTCATGGTAGTCGTTAGACAATGAGAAATACAAAGATACCTCAGACATATTCCTACCACCCCAAGGAGCTTGCGAGACACTTGGGGTGATGAGACATAGCCTGTGATAAGATGAGATAACATGAGAAGTAGCCTAACAAATATGTGATGATATTATTTGTCAGCTGAGTGAAAGACAGATTACTGTGGGCAAAAATACAACCTGGGAAGACTTCAGGGGGAGGTTGGTGGAGAAATAACAAGCTGGACCTTGACCGATGAATTGCACTTAGGTAGTGGGGACAGCTTTCCAGACAGGGGAGATGGCAATAAGCAACACACAGAGATGGCAATGTGCAAGTGTCTAGATCACTAGTGACAGGTTAAGTGGACAATTCATGTCAAGGCAGGTTGGAGCCAGATTGTGACTGGCATTGAGTGTAAATGTACACTGTAGACATTTGAGAGTTTAAGCCACAAAGCGGTGGAAGCTCAATATGGTAGTTGTATATGAAGTGGGCTTAAGAGAGGGAGATTACAACAGAAAGCAAACATAGTGTTGCAATAGTCTCAATTTAAGGTGAAGTGCAGAGATCTGGGTGACTCTCTAGAGGTGGAAAAGGAAGCCGTATCTAAAAGACGCTTGCAGGGAAAAAGTGTGTCCTGATTAAGGAAGCAAGACCAAGGGGGAGTGAGGGTGTTATGCAAGAAGAAGGGGGATACAGAATACTCCAAGGTTTTAATAACAGGAAGCAGAGAGAATGGGCTATATAGTATCATTAATAAAATAGGAAAATCGTTCATTCAGTCATTTGCTCAATAACATTAACCCTCCACTTTTACCCCCAGATCCTATGCAGGGTATTGGGATCCAGAGATGAACACAGCAGTCCCTGCCTTCCAGGAAATAGCAATCTAGTCAGAAAGAGAAACCATCTTGGGGAAGAAAGATGAGTATTTACTCATAAGTTAATAGATCTGAAAAAAACTTAAATGTCACCTAGAGTACTACTCACCCTACCCCACCTGAAACAAACTTTAAAGATGAGAAAATGAAGTCCAAAGACAGTAAGTGGTTACCAAAATTCACACCTCCAGTTATTGTCAGCCCCGAAGGTGAGCCCAGAATTCTTGATGTTATAGCATGCCCCCATCTATGTTTGACATTTGATCATGTATTGCCTGTGACATCATTCATAGAGTATCAAATAAAGGAATGGAAGTCTATGGCAAACTGCAAACCGTAAGAGAAGGTTAACTGTGGCTAACTCACTTCTCACTCACTGGTGTCTTTTTACCACCCCCCACCCCAGATTCTAAGTTACATCCAAGGCCCATGCAACCAAAGTCTGTGGGAATGAGGTTGTCATTCACTATCCAGATGAAAGCCTGCCTCTCCTCTCTCCCCTATTGCCTGTACCCAAAGATTCTTCAAGTCTTGTCACTCTGTCTCTTTGATATTTTTCAAATTGATCACTTCATTTGTACCACTGCCACTATTATCTTAGTCCAGGCCCTCATTCCTGTTGTTGCCTAATTTTTGGCCTCCTCCACTTCAATCTATCATTTTCACTCTGCCATCAAAGAGCCAAATGTCATTCCTCTACTTCATTGACTACAATGTTTGTTCATTAACTACAGGATAGGATCCAATCTCCTTAGCATGATCAGAAGTTCTTTTTCTTCCAGAAAAACTTTCTTGCCATTCTTTTCCAAGTACCCTATGGCCTCCACAAACAACTACCCACCATTATTGGAACACCTCAAATTCTTTAATCTCGTAAGCCTTTGCATATACTGTGTATTTTGCCTTTATTTCTCTTCTTACTACTTGAACTTCTACTCATCCTTCAATGCCCATCTCAAAATCATCTTCCTTAAATATAGATTTCTATTTATTGTATTTATTCATAACACACACCATGACAAAAAATAAGCACAGATAATGTCACATACAGAGATATGCACTATTTAGCAAAGTTAAATATATTCAAGTTGGCAAATTATGGGAAAATAAGATGAAGACAGGAGTGATGTTAGGCTGCAAAGTGTTTATCATACAATCTTATACATTTTCTGGCTTTTCACAGTTCTTCACTTAAGCCTCTGCGACCTTTATATGTTTATGTGTCTTACTCCTCCCCTAGACTGTGAGTCCATGAGGAAAAGAAACTCATCTTCATGATCTCTGTTTCACCACTTTCTCCAATAATATGTGGCACTTATTAAGCACTCAATACACAGTCACTGGATAAATGAATAAATGAATGGATAAATGTGTATCATACTCATCTTTATACTCCACATACTAAACAATTTATATATAATGTGTGAAGTGATGAAAGGAAATTCTGAGAAGTATTCAAGTACCTAGAGATATGGTCATCCCCTTTGGGAATAATAGATTAATCTTTGGGAATACATTAAATATCAAGAAAGAAAATTTAGAATGAAAAGAGATGGGAAAAAGAAGCCAATAAAAAAGAAAAAAGAGAGTGGTCAAATAAGAAGAAGCAGTAGGGAGACAAAAAAGACAAGAAGCATGATGAGTCCATAGCTGCGAATGCGCAGGAGAGGCAAGCCCATCTTGAGTCTAATGTGTATTCTCCATGCCAGGCATAGAGTAGGTGCTAAATAAGCATCGTCATGTCAGAAGTTGGAGAGAGAAACTTGAAGGTCCAAAGTCAGGAGCACAGAAGGTTGAGCAACTTCCTTGTCCTCAGATTTAATCTAGGTCTCCATATGAACACACTGTCACACAATTTGCTATATTTACATTTCCATCAACTTTAACTCATTTTTGGTTACCTATTCCTCTAGACTCTAGAGCTCTCAGAAACAACTCGTTTATCTACATTTACTCTCCCTGGTTGTTCACTTTTGGGGGAATAGGCATTTTTTTCAGATCCCATTTGATTTCTGCATCTGTCTAGGCATTCCTGACTTACTCTTGCCTTAGGTGTAACCCATGGATCACCCATCCTGGGGCAGTCCTACCTTACTCTTCAAATGTATAAACACCACCCCTGGCAGTTACACAGCTCGGAAACTCTCATCTCCTTCCCTGTTCCAAACCTTGATGCGTCTTGGCCCTAACAGACTTTGAGATTGAAATGCATGTTGTTTGTCTCTTGGACTAAGTATATTGTATTTACTCAAAAAGAAGACTAGGTTGCATCGGGGTTTTCTCTCCCTCTCTCTCTTTTTTTTTTTTTTTTTTTTTTTTTTGAGACGAGGTCTCGCTCTGTCACCAGGCTGGAGTGCAGTGGCGCGATCTTGGCTCACTGTAGCCTCTGCCTCCCGGGTTCAAGCTAGTCTCTCGTCCCAACCTGCTAAGTAGCTGGGATTACAGGCACAAGCCACTATGCCTGGCTACTTTTTTGCATTTTTAGTGGAGATGGGGTTTCACCATATTGGCCAGGCTAGCCTGAAACTCCTGACTTCAGGTGATCCACCCGCCTCCGCCTCCCAAAGTGCTTGGGATTACAGGCATGAGCCACTGCACCCAGCCACTCTCTGCCATGTTGTGTGAGAAATTTCATCCAAACGTTTCTGATTTTGAAATTGTCACTTAAGCCCAGGAAGCATTTTTGACTGCCATCTATGACTTTTTTTTTAACTTTTTTCCTTTGAAATAACATAAGAGAAGCTTATGTTACATATATTCTTGTTCTAGAAACCTAAGAATTGGGAGGCTACTAATTCAACATGTTCCCCGTGTAGCACTGCCACAAATGAAAACGCTTCTTTACGTTTATAAAGTCGTTCTTTCCTATCCATTCTCATAGGGGCAATACCCTTTACCCCATCTAACTTTCAAAGGAAAAAAAAACCATGAAAGTCACAATACAAAAATACAAAAAAAAGGAAAAAAAACAGGAACTCCCAAACTGAAGTAAAAATCTAAGCAGACTATTTCCTCCTAAGCAAGTTGTCAAAGGGTAGAAGATAAACATAGAAAATATCTTGTGATATGGGTGATTTCCACAGTGACTTTTGAAAAATTTAGGAGTTTCCCAGAAATCAGAGAAGGAAGTTGTGAAATGGTTAACTGCAGGGCTCTCAGAAGTAAAACATCATGCCCAATTTTTTTTTTAAAGATACAAATTCATCTTGCAAACATAATCTATGGTACTTTCATAAACGGAGGATTTGTCCTCACACCCACCTGGGCAGAATAAAGAGCTGAAGGGCATGGCTTTATCAGTGAACTAAAACCACACACTCGTATAACCCTCAAAGTTATCACCCAGTAAATATTTTAAGGAAATGCTGAAATCTAAATCCTGAGGATTGAGCTAAAGATTTTTAAATGACAGAATGGTAAATCTTCAGAGATAGAAGAGACTTCAGCAGCTAATTTTTAATGAAGTGATGGTGTTCAGGCCACACTATCCAAAATTTGGCACTTTGGCATTTGAGAAAACAGCAGAAGTGGAAAGGCCACTCTCTGAATTTCTCCCACTTTTCTCCCCTTGAAGTAGGTCATAAGATTCTCATTCAACAGGTACCTTCCTACACCTGCAGAGGAAAAAAACATCCATATCTCTGAAGACACAGGATGCAGAGAAGAATCTGAACAAACAGTCCTTGCTAAGTTTCCCAGTTTATTACCACTAGGTCAGGCCAATCACACTTCCCCAACGACTGTCCACTGTTCATCAAACCTAAGCATAAAAATGCACAACTTTCTTCCTTTCTTCAGGTCTTCATTTCTGGAGACTCTCATGTCATGTAAAATTTATAATAAATAAATCTGCACTCTTTTTTCTTACTAATCTTTCTTTTGTTACGGAGGCCTCAGCAATGAGCCCACGGATGGGTGAATGAAGAAATCCTCTTCTGCAGAGGAAACGGAGACCTCAGTTATATTTGACTGGCAGTGAAATGACTGAGTGTGAAGATACATACACAGACAAAAAGTGACATGCTGTTAGAAGTAAGAAAAAGTATGTGCAAGGGTTCAGACGAATGGGGTTGGTCATAAGTGGGGTGGGTTGTAGTGACCTGACCTGCAACACCCTCCGGCTTCAGTCCTGGATCACTTACAGTGCACGCCTCCCTCTCCCTCCCCAAATACAGAGAGGTTGTGGGATTTGAAGGGGGTAATATATAGAAACTGGAAAGCTCACACCTAGTAATAACTGTGGGAAAACGAAGAGATGCGAAGTGCAAAAGCCGAAAAGCTCATAATTATGAGAATAGAAATTGTACTAATTTTAGGCAAATTTTTAGTGAAAATTGTATAACCACATTGTAGACTTTCTTGCAAGCATGTAATTTAAAAACGTGTCCTAACCTTTTTTTCTAAAGAAGGTGTCACTTTAAAATTCAGGTTTGTCTTTTTTTAAAGATGTTTTTAAAAGGTGTATATGCTAATCTGATCCACCGAAACACTAAATGGCACTTCTTTACAAGAACAAGTTATACTATGGAAAAAAAGTGCTTAGCAAGAGCTTCTGTTTTGTTCTTTGTGGGGGTGGCAGAGTTTCTAGATTATAGCATCCGAACTCAGTCTTTTTATCTCTTCTCAGCACTGTGCACTGCCTTCACTATGCCTCTAAGTAAAAATGGTTTCTAAATGGCCCCTATAGCCAGCTGTGCCTCAAATCACTTTTTTTCTTTCTATTTTTAATTTTATTTTTCCATAAGTTATTGGGGTACAGGTGGTATTTGGTTACATAAGTAAGTTCTTTAGTGGAGATTTGTGAGACCCTGGTGCACCCATCACCCGAGAAGTATACACTGCACCATATTTGTTGTTTTTTATCTCTCGCCCACCTCCCACTTTTCCCCCATGTCCCCAAAGTCTATTGTATCATTCTTATGCTTTTGCATCCTCACAGCTTAGCTCCCACAGTTCTCAAAAGAAGACACACAAATGGCCAACAAACATGAAAAAATGCTCAACATCACTAATGATCAGGGAAATGCAAATCAACCACAATGCGATACCACCTTACTTCTGCAAGAATAGCCATAATCAAAGAATCAAAAAACAGTAGATGTTGGTGTGGATGCAGTGATCGGGGAACACTTCTACACTGGTGATGGGAATGCAAACTAGCACAGCTGCTATGGAAAACAGTGTGGAGATTCCTTAAAGAACTAAAAATAGAACTACCATTTGATCTAGCAATCCCACTACTGGGTATCTACCCAGAGGAAAAGAAGTCATTATTCAAAGCACTTTTTAAGGGCACAGCAAGGAGAGCTTGAGTTGAGTAGGGTGCTTGAAATGGTAATATTTAGTGCCTCGAGGCACCAGTGTATGCTCTTGATGATGAAGATAATTGAAAAAGGGGAAAACCCAAGTGACTTCAAATAAGCCTATATTCAAAAGCTTAAAAAGTCAGGCTGGTAGTCTGAGTTAAGGATCTTTTGTGGGTTGAGCTTGACTTAATACCCCACCTCTTCCTTTACCAACAGTGCATTGAAAAGAGAGAAATTAAAACTGTATTTTGGTAATCACATAAAGGAAATAAATCGGGTCCATTTGGTCTACATAAGAGAAGATGGAGAAAAGGTTTGCTAACCACCTTCCAGGATGAAACATGACATCATGCCAGGGTTGGTGAATCTGTCCTAGTAGGGCTTCAGTAATAGTTGCATGAATTATTTTCATTAACAGCAAAAAGAAATGGGTTTAAATTTCAACAAATAAGAGATATATTCTAGTGAGAACTATTAAAAATCTACAGGAAACACCCATCTCTAAGAATGAAGTAGAAAGCAGGAGAATGGATGACATTTCTTCTTGAAGTCATAATGTATTTGAGCACATCAAAGTTCATCTCACTGTGGTATCTCTAGGATTATTTGGAAGGAAAATTATTGTATTGGTCTATGTGTTCCCAAGCTCCTATCAATATGTTTCACACAAGGAAGAGATAAAAGCTTTCTGTAGGTCAAGAGATTGAGAACAATCTGGCCAACATGGTGAAACGCTGTCTCTACTAAAAATACAAAAACTTAGCTGGGCATGATGGCGTGCACCTGTAGTCCCAGTTACTCAGGAGGCTGAGGCAGGAGAATCGCTTGAACCCATGAGGCAGAGGTTGCAGTGAGCCAAGATTGCGCCACTGCACTCCAGTGTGGCAACAGAGCGAGACTCTGCCTCAAATAAATAAATAAATAAATAGCTTTCTGTGGCTACAAGCCTCCATTGCTGACCCTATAGGTACCAGAGGATCATGGAAGTGGGACAAGAAGCCTCAGAGAGGGGAGGAAAGGAGAGATGAGAGTGCTCAGAATCACAAAGGGCCTTGGCACCAAGGAAACAAATGACACCTGAATCAAAGCAGAAATCAGGGACTCCACTTTCACCAGAGCCCAAGCTGCCTCATGAGAGTAAGGACTGGAGAGAACACTAGTTACAAAGTGCAAAGTGAAGACAGAAGACAGATTGTTCTATACCAGCCAACCAAGTCCAAATTTTTAGAACTCCTGCCTGCTCTCCATCCCAAGGAGATCACCCCTCCTTGTGAAATCCCAAGTCAAGACAGAAAATGTAATTTTTAGGGTTAATTTTCTTATTACATTGGCAAACAATATATATTTTCCAGACTTTTCCTCTTTCTCTGAAGCTACCAGACTGTCTGAAACTTAGAAAGAACAATGACATCTGATGAAAATGTTCCACTATCAATTCTCTAGGAGACCACCAGAAAAACCTGTTACTCGAGAAAAGCTAAGTTTATTAAACTTGTTGAAGTAAGGGAGAACAGTCTCAAAATAAACAATTGAGGCAGGTTATCTCCAGAGTTTTATGGTCTGGGCTGGGTGACTTTAAAGTAGGTATCACAAGGCAGAAAGCTAGTTGGGATTGGGGAGAGTGTATGACAAAATAAATTGACACAGTGGACACAGGAAGGCAGGAGCATTCATGCTGGTCTTTCTGGGCAAGCTGTCAGAAGTAAGCCGCTGAGGTGGCATTATAGGTTGGGTTCTCCATGAAGCCTGCTTGGGGCAGCTTAGTATTCAGGATGGTTATTAGGAAGCGCCTTTGAGATCGCACCTGTGGAACAGACAGGGAGGAAGCTGCATTGCCCAGAGGGAGAATCCAAGCTGTGATGCAGCCTCCACAACGCAGCCTTGCTCCACAATAGCCAGAGGGAGAAGTCAAGCTATGATGCAGTCTTAATCAATGCCCACCCCCAACCCAGGGAGCTCTGGATTTAAAATGACCCATCAGAAATGCCCCACATTGGGCCATGCTATAGGACATAGGCTGAGCCTGAATGAAAATACCTAGAGCAAAGCAGCTTTCTGCAACTAAGCAACCCCTGAGCAGAATGACGGATAAAGGCTTTCTCCCAGTAGCATTCCGAGCAGAAGGGCAGAAGTCTTTCCCTGAAGAGGGATCTGGGCAGGGTGGTCTCATCAACCGTGAGCATGCATTTCCTGAAAAAGCAGCTACTAGTGTTGTTTGGGCACAGCATTGTTTAGCAGAGGAATGGGAAACTCTCTCTGGTCCTATTGTTGTTTAACACAGGGACAGAGAATGAGGAGAGTTTCAGTTTGCAAAACAAGTCTAGCTTTCACATCTAAATTTATCTGGAGCTCAGAGAAAGAGGTACCCTTCCTTTCTATCAGTTGCATTTTGCATCCCATTCATCCTCACCCACATTTCTCCATTCACACGATCCTTTATCCTATGCATACTGCATTATCCCTCACCACTGATAGCTTCTTCTCTACCTAGAAATTTCCTCAAGTGCAGTGAAATTTTTTTAATATGATTTATTTTGATTCATAAATCTCTACATAGTCATTTACCTTCTTTTTACCATCAAATGTCTTTACTTCAAAAAAAAAAAAAAAGTCCTACTTGTTCCTCTTCTCCTACCAACTAACTCCTCTGGTTCTAACTTTGCACTTCTATTGATACTATCCTCTGGTAAGTCACCAATAATCTGCCTTGAAGCATATAGGATTTGCTTATCTTGACCATCTTCTCCTTAAAACTCACTCTTTGCTTCTTGTATTCTGCAGGCTTTCTTCTGCCTTTAAGACAATCATTTTTTAAGTCACTTTCATTGTCTCTTCTTCATTATCTCTCAGAAATGAAGATGATTCCCATTTCTGTCTTCTCCATTCTAGCTATACTTACCTAGTTACTGTTTTCTACTCATGCAAACAACACTGCCATGTGAATAACGTATCCCTGACATTCAATATCCAACGGTCAGGAAGAAATCTGTAAGTGGTCGATTCTTCAGGATCTCAAACCTGTCATTTCTAAAAATAGACACAACATATCAAGACTTCAAGACTACACTTCTTGTACTTTTTATCTATATCCATAAGTACAGCCCTATTTTATACAGAATATAGTTCTATATTGATCATGGTCCAGTCAAGAGAATGAAAACCACACCACTTATTTCAATAGGAAGAATTTAATATGGGGAATAAGTTAAACAGGCATTAGAGGATTGAAAGGGCAAAACAAAGGGAACAGTGAGGTAAACAGTGACTGCAGAAAGCAGCTACCACTCTTAGGGTTAGTAGTGCAGAGGGTAGAGGTCAGGGTTATCAGGACCTAGAAGCTTGGATCTGGGGAGAGGGCACTGCCCAGTTGGTGCTGCTGCCTCAGAAGCTCAGATGTGGAGCCTTGTGATGCCAAGACACAAACCTCTGAGGAGAGAGTACCAACCAGCTGGTGTTTCTGAGGCATCTGGATCACAGCTGCATTTCAGGAATGTGAGAACCAACTGGAAATCAGAATGCATTGTGGTGGCCTAGTGCAAAAACTATTGTTGTGGTGATTCTAACAAGAACAGCAAGCAAAACCAGAAGAACTATGCCCATTCTCCCTGCTCCAGACCTCACATGAAGCAGCTGGCAAAACGGAAACATGGTCTGCAGAATCTCAGCCACAGCATCCCAGGGCAGGGACAAGAGGGTGAATTTAGAACTCACAGGCAATACTTTAATAACCATAAACCCTGTACCATAACCCTCTAAACCAGGGGTCAGCAAATCACAGCCTATAAGCTAGATGTTCTAGTAAATAAAGTTTTATTGACACGTAGCCTTCTCATTTGTTTCTGTATTGTCTAATGGTGCTTCCAAGCTACAATGGTAGCATTGAATAATTGCCATAGAGATTGCATGGCTCACAAAACCTAAAATACATATATCTGCCCTTTACAGAAAAAGTTTTCTTATCCTCGTTTAAACTGCCAAGGCTGAGTGACTTTATTATTTTGACAACTCTACTTCCTTCATCTTCAACAGAGAATCATCTGCCAACTTCTATTGGTTACACCTCTACAATATTATCATCCTTTCTTGCCTTTATTTCCTCAGTTGTCTTCTCTCCTATTGACCATCTCCTTTCACCTGTCCTTAGTCAATTTACATCTTGCTGTCAGATTATTCTTTGGAAAACTCATGTCTGGAAATGTTCCTGCCCTGTTGAAACGCCTCCAGTGCTCCCTCCATTTGATTAAAAAAAATTAAATCTAAAGCCGTGACTATTGTCTGGCTGCAAACTGTATGTCCTGGCTCATGGCCCACTACTGTCATGCATTCAAGTCCCTGGTCTCTAACAAACCCTGCTCCCTATTTTTGTGATTTTGCACTCATTCCTTTGGTTTGAAAGAATCCAAAAAATAACTCTCCTACTCCCTACATAAGCTAAAAACCAGTTGAGAAATAGACTGTCAATGGGAAACATATAAATGGAGATAAAAATTTTAGATATAATACTATAAAGGCTAAGATGGAGTATGTGGCTGGTGTGTGACTCTATGTCCCCACACAAATCTCATTTTGAATTGTACTCCCATAATTCCCAAGTGTTATGGGAGGGACCTGGTGGGAGATAATTGAATCACTGGGGTAGGTCTTTCCCTTGCTGTTCTTATGATAGTGAATAAGTCTCACCAGATCGGATGGCTTTATAAGGCGAAGTTTTCCTACACAAGCTGTCTTTGCCTGTTGCCATCCACATAAGATGTGACTTGCTCCTCCTTGCCTTCCACCATGATTGTGAGGCTGCCCCAGCCATGTGGAACTGTAAGTCCAATTAAACCTCTTTCTTTTCTAAATTGCCCACTCTCAAGTATGTCTTTATCAGCAGCATGAAAATGGACTAATATGGTAGCTAATTTGTGCGATAAAAAGGGTATACTGATACTCTCTACTATACTACCTCCCATTCATATTCTAGTGAGATCTTAGGAAAGCCCAATGAAGGGAAAAACTTGGATCTGAAAACTCAAACACTATCCAGGATCTCAGCCTCACATTGATAGAGAAAATAATGGAGATTTACATCCCAATACTTGGAATTTTGTAATAGACCAGCTCCATCAAACAGATAAACATGGACCGATGGGTGTCTCCTACTGGTCAGAGTGGGTGCAATAAGAAAGAAAATGGGCAAAAGACAAGGGTGTTAGCTAAGGACCCTCCTGTTAAAACACACACACACACACACACACACACACACAGATTGATTGGGAGTGGGATGTTCCCCAATCATTTCCTCTGTTTTTCCTCTTATCCTTTGGAATTAACCTTGAAGTGTATCAGCCAAGACTGTGACCCTTCTCTGGAAGGGAGGAGACCAGCTATTCATCAAAACAGTCCTATTCTCACCTTCATGGGCTGCTTCTTCAATATCACCTACTGCTTATTTGGTGTCCTCCTGTGACTACTGATGGGAAACATAAAATTGCTCCCAGACAGTACATTAATTAGATTAACTCCACATCTGCACTGTATCCAAGGCTGACAATTTTCTCCCTCTTCTATTTCCCATCCCAAATTATGCCCAACTCTGCTGCCCAATATAACTCACCAGAGGTTATGCAAGATGATTAAATGGCAATACTAATATATTTCACTAATAAATTTCTAACAACATAAAGATTCCCAAAATTTTCATATAAACTCCCTCACACTATGAAATTCCCAGAAGAAATGGAGATCCAAAGATTAAATTATCTTGCAAGTTAACGTTCAAATAATCTCATGTGCAAAAGCCTTAATGTCTTTAATTCTTTCTCCCCAAGTTATTATTCCACTTAGACTCAGCTAAAGGGCTCAGGCTTAGATAGCTGGTGGAGTCTAAATTCCTTCAAACACTGCTGCCTTGGATTTTAACACTACACCCATAAAATTTAGAAATCAAACAAATCCCAGCCCTTAAAGAGATCATCTCAGGCAAAACTGCTTCCTAAACACAATACTTACTCTAGACCCACACTAATGTAGCCAAGGACCATGGCAGTGAATCAGTGGTACTATGAGAAGAAGGGTAGTCAGAGGGAAGGAAACATCTTTTTCATGTTTGTTGGCTGTACATATATATATCTTTTGTGAATTGTATACATACCAGTTGGCATCTTCAGATCTTGTGCCCATTTTAATTGGGATGTTTTTCTTCTAATTATTGAGTTATATCTTCTGGATACATGTCCCTTGTAAGATATAGGTATTAACAATATTTTCTACTAGTCTATGACTTGTCTTTTTATTTTTTTAATAGTATGTTTTGAAAAGAAAAAGTACAATTTATAAAATCTAAGTTATAATTTTTTCCATAATTTATATTTTGGTTTCCTTCCTAAGAAATTTTTATTTAAGTCATAAAATTTTGTCTTGTGCTTCCTTCTAGGAGATTTATAGTTATGATTATTTTATTTAAGTTTATGATCCATTTTGAGTTATTATTATTATTTTATTATTTTTTAAATTATTATTATTATTATTATTATTACTATTTTGGAGACTCTGTCATCCAGGATGGAGTGTAGTGGCATGATACCGGCTCACTGCAACCTCCTCCGCTTGGGTTCAAGCAATTCTCCTGCCTCAGCCTCCCAAGTAACTGGGATTATAGGCATGTACCACCATGCCCAGCTAACTTTTGTATTTTTAGTAGTGATGGGGTTTCACCACTTTGACCAGGATGGTGTTGAACTCCTGACCTCAGGCGATCCACCCACCTTGGCCTCCCAAAGTGCTGGGATTACAAGGGTGAGCCACCACACCTGGCCTTGAGTTAATTTTTGAGTATGGCATGAGGTAAGGGGTAAAGTTTAATTTTTCCCAACAGATGTCCAATTTTTACAGAGCTATTTACGTATAAACTCCCTCACATTGTGCAATTCCCAGAAGAAATTAAACTCTGCCCCTCAGCCCCCTGGTGAATTTTGCTGGTCCCTATCTTAAAAATCAATTGACTGTATATGTGTGATATGTCAATCTCTATGTCTATCCTTATGCCAATGTCACACTTTCTTGAATTATTGTAGCTTTCTAGGAAGTCTTAAATCAGACAGTATAAATCTACCAACTTTCCTTTTTATTTTTTCAGATTCATTTATTCTATTTCCTTTGCATTTTCATATAAATTTTAGAAGCATCTTGTGAATTTATACTAAAAATCCTGCTAGGATTTTGATTGGCATTTTATTGACTTGATTGGCATCTTCCAATTAATTAACATGGCTTATATCTCTCAATTTATTCAAGTTTTCTCTAATTTCTCTTTTTGTAGTTTTCAATGTATTTTTAGTTTTCAGCACACAGGTCTTTCACATCTTTTGCTAATTTTATTCTATGTTTATAATATATTTCACTAATTTCATTTCACTTTAAATTGAATTGCTTTTTATTTTATTTCCAAATTGTTTGCTTTGTGGTGGTATATAAACATGGTATTGACATTTGTATATTAACATTCTATTCTGTGACCTTGCTAAACTACTAGTTCTTAAAGCTTTTTATAGATTCCTTACAAATTCCTACATACACAATAATGTAATCTTGGTATAAAAACAGATTTTTTTTCTTCATTTCTAATCTGCATGTATTTTACTTATTTTTCTTGTGATTTTGTACTAATGAGAATTTTCAGGACAATGTTGAAAAAAGTGGTGACAGCAGACATCCCTACCTTCTTCCTATGGTAGAAAGTAAGATGCTATCTGTAGGATCTTCTTGAATGGCTCTTATCCAATTGAGGAAGTACCTTTTTATTTGTAGTTTGCTGAGAGTTTGTCAAACACTTTTTCTGTATATATGATGATCACATAGTTTTCACCTTTATTTTATTAATATGCTGAAGCATGTTAATTGATTTTTGGATGTTAAACCAACTTTGCATTCCTGAGACAAAATCAACTTGGTCACAATGCATTCTTCTTTTTGTGTATTGCTGGATTAATTTGCTAGGTTTTGTTAAGAATTTTTGCCACTATGTTCAAGAGAGATATTGGTCTAAAGTTTTTTCTTGTCATGTCTCTGTCCTCACAAAATGAGAAGTGTTCTAACCTCCTCTAATTTTCTGAAACAGTTTGTGTGGGATTGATGTTGCATATTCCTTAAATGGTAGATTGCACCAGTCAAGACACATCTGGGTACAGAGTTTTCATTCTGAAAAGTTTTTAATTACAAATTCAATGCTTTAAATATGAGGATATTTAGGTCTTCCTGAGTCACTTTTAGTAATTTGTGTCTTTCAAGGGATTTATCTATTTCATCTGTGTTACCAAATTTATTGCCATAATGTTTTTCCTAATATATCTGTGTTGGTTAATACCAAGTGTCAACTTGATTGGATTGAAGGATGCAAAGTATTGATCTTGGGTGTGTCTGTGAGGGTATTGCCAAAGGAAATTAACATTTGAGTCAGTGGGCTGGGAAAGCAGAGGCACCCTTAATCTGGGTGGGCACTATTTAATCAGCTGTCAGTGAAGCTAGAATATAAAACAGGCAGAAAAACCTGAAAAGGCTAGACTAGCTTAGCCTCCCAGCCTACATCTTTCTCCTGTGCTGAATGCATCCTGCACTTGAACCTCAGACTCCAACTTTGAGACTCAGACTAGCTTCCTTGCTCCTCAGCTTGCAGATGGCCCATTGTGGGACCTTGTGATCTTGTGAGTTAATGCTACTTAATAAACACCCCTTTATATATCTATTTCTGTCCTATTCATTCAGTCCCTCTAAGAACCCTGAATAATACAATACCTTTATTTTATTTTTATTTTACTTTATTTTATTTTACTCTATTTTATTTATTTATTTATTTTTTATTTTTTTTTATTTTTTTATTTTTTTTTTTTTTTTGGTGTCTGAAGAATCTATGTAATGTCTCTCTTTTCATTCCCTATTTTGGTTAAGTTTTTTTGCCTTTTTTTTTTTTTGTCTTCTTACCTTTTTCTTGACAAATGTACATAAAGAAATAGCTTTTGATTTTCTTTCTATTTTTGACTCTTTTCTGTTTCATTCATTTTATTTTTATTTCCTTTTTGGAGTACTTTGGATTTAATTTGTTCCTCTTTCTAGCTTCTTAAGGTGGAAGCTTATAATTGATTTTTAGACTTTTATTCTTTTCTAACTGAAGAATTTAGAACTATAAAATTCCCATTATGCACCACATTGTATGTATGCCACAGATTTTGATATATTGTATCTACATTTTCACTTAGTTCAAAATAGTTTATAATTTCCCTGTAATTTCTTCTTTGACCCATGAGTTATTTATAAACAAATCGTTTAATTTCCAAACATTTGCAGTTTTCCACAGCCTATGCTGGGAAGGATGGGGGACTGGGGAGTGCCCCAGACAAGGAAACCACCAGCTCACAGTTATTATCAGATGCAGATTCTTCTCAAGTTTGTGTCTACCTTTGCTTATTTTCTACAAAAGGAATTGCCCAACCTCTTCATGTATCAAAACTGGAAGCTACTATTTGCTTCCATTCCTTTTTATTTGTTTATTTTATTTATGTATGTATTTATTTATGAGATGGAGTCTCATTCTGTCACCCAGGCTGGAGTGCAGTGGCACGATCTCGAATCACTGTAACCTCTGCCTCCTGAGTTCAAACTATTCTCCTGCTTCAGCCTCCTGTGTAGCCTAGACTACAGGCGTGCACCACCACGCCCAGCTAATTTTTTGTGTTTTTAGTAGTGATGAGGTTTCACCATATTGGCCAGGCTGGTCTCAGACTCCTGACCTCAGGTGATCTGCCCACCTCAGCCTCCCAAAGTGCTGGGATTATAGGCATGAGCCACCGCACCTGGCCATCCTTTTCATTTGTTTATTAATACAATGCATCAGCCTTTGATGGTCAAAATTTAGCTTGGGTCCCTGAAACCTAATGTCATAGTCACTGCTTATGAAGTTATTATTCTATTTGGTAAGAATTGAGGGCAAGTGATCTGGCACTGCCTCCTCAGACCTAGCACTAAAGTTTTGAAGCTAGACTCTCACACAGTAATGTTTTCTGGCACTAGAGAGCTGGATTATTCAAGGTTCTCTAGAGGGACAGGATTAATAGGATAGATATATATATAGAAAGGGGGGTTTATAAAGGAGTAATGACTCAGACGATCACAAGGTGAAGTCCCACAATAGGCTGTCTGCAAGCTGAGGAGCAATGAAGTCAGTCCAAGTCCCAAAACCTTGAAAGTAGGGAAGCGGACAGTGCAGCCTTCAGCCTGTGGCCAAAGGTCCAAGAGTTCCTGGCAAACCACTGGTATAGGCCCAAAAGTCAAAAAGCTGAAGAACTTGGAGTCCAATATTAGAGGGCAGGAAGCATTCAGCACGGGAGAAACATGGAGGCCAGAAACTTAGCCAGTCTAGTCCTCCCACGTTCCTCTGCCTGCTTTTATCCTAGTCGTGCTGGCAGCTATGGTTCCCAGATTGAGGATGGGTCTGCATCTCCCAGTTCAGCAACTCAAATGTTCATCTCCTTTGGCATCACCCTCACAGACACACCCAGAAACAATACTTTGCAACCTTCAATCCAATCAAGTTGACACTCCATATTAACTATCATGGGACCGTCGTTGCTGTACTAGTTTCCTGTTGCTGCTGTAACAAATTACCATAAATTTGACTAAAAACAACACAGATTTATTAACTTCTAGTTCTAGAAGGCAGAAGTCAGCAATAGGCCTCGTTGGGCTAAAATCAAGGTGTCAGCAGAGCTGCATTTCTTCTGGAGGCTCCGGGGGTCAATCCATTTCCTTGCTTTTTCTGACATTGTCTGCATTCCTTGCCTCATAGCCCCCTTCCAACAATCACATCCCTCCAACCCCTGCTTTCATCGTGACATCTCCTTCGTGACTCTCCTGCCTCCCTCTTTTCCTTGTAAGGAGCCTTGTGATTACACTGGGCACACTCAGATAATCCAGGTTAACTTCAAGATCCTTAACTTAATCACATCTGCAAAGTCCTTTTGCTATGTAAAGTAACATACTCACAGGTTCCAGAATTAGAATGTGGACCTCTGTAGGGCGGCATTATTTTACCTAAAACAGCTCTCTTTGTTATTTAAAGTTCTGATCTTCAGCTGGAAGGCCTGCCTAAGAAACATGGTGAAAGCAACAAATACTGATTCACCTACTTGTTTCTAAAATGATGTAATTCTTACTTCAGTCTTACATGAAATATGCCAAGTTGCATCTGAGAAATTAAAGGTCAGGTGAAGCTCCCCGAATTTGCTAAGATCTCCCACCAAAGCTGTAAATATGCAAAGACCCCTGCCTCACAAACTCTAAGAGTATATATACTTGCCCCTGTTAACTGTTCTGACAGAGTTGAAGAGCTCCCTTGGCCCAAGGTATTAAAGCTTTCCAATCAAGGGTCTCAACCTTCATGTATTGTTTTGCTCTAGAAATGGCCCAATGGCTGTCACCTGCCATTTGGTTAAAGAAGAGTAAGTAATAATGGGTCAAAGGGTGGGAACCGTCCTTGAATAGAGTTCCCTACTCATAAAATATGAGGAAAATGAGATTATTATTATTATTATTTTTGAGACAGAGTTTCACTCTTTTTGCCCAGGCTGGAGTGCAATGGCATGATCTTGGCTCACTGTAACCTCCGCCTCCAGGGTTCAAGCGATTCTCCTGCCTCAGCCTCCCATGTAGCTGGGATGACAGGTACTTGCCACCACACCTAGCTGATTTTTTGTATTTTTAGTAGAGATGGAGTTTCACCACGTTGGCCAGGATGGTCTCGATCTCTTGACCTCGTGATTCACCCACCTCGGCCTCCCAAAGTGGAGTGCAGTGGTCAGTCTCAGCTCAATGTAACCCCCACCTGCTGGGTTCAAGCAATTCTCCTGCCTCAGCCTCCAGAGTAGCTGGGATTACAGGCACCTGCCGCCATGCCCGACTAATTTTTGTATTTTTAGTAGAGATGGGGTTTCACCATGTTGACCAGGCTGTTCTCAAACTCCTGACCTCAAGTGATCCACCCTCCTTAGCCTCTCACAGTGCTAGGATTACAGGCGTGAGCCACCGTGCCCAGCCAATTATCCTGTCTTACATTTGTACATCCTGGTACTACCCTATTTCCATCTATCAAAGTCTTATTCATCCTTTAAGGTTCAATTCACATATAGCTTATTAATTAAAGATTTCTACCTCTCTTGTATCTCCCAGTCTGTCAATACCATATAACAATTTTCACTTGGCCTAGGTTCTTACTCTGTTCAATATTGTCTTTTATCTCTACGAAATTATAGTTCCTTGAAGGCATTAATCAGGATTTGCACTGATTTTGCCGGACAAAGCAAAAAAAAAAAATCTTTATTTCACAGTGATGGGGACCCATTGACACCAAGGGCAAGGAAGGCTTCTGGCTAACGCGGCAACTGGGTCTTTTCTTAACATGGGTTTAAACTATACTGATGCTTTTATTCCCCATGGCATCTAGTAGAGTGCCTTGCACACAATAGACTTATTTTTTCCCTTGAATATATAAGAAAATGCTAGGTAAGAGTATGGGAGAAAAGTTTATCATATGGAGGAAAGTTTATTTTGTGTTTCTTTACAATGAGAATTAGAACCAAAGAGCAGTATCACAAGGAAACAGGCTTCAGCTCAACATAATGAAGAGCTTTCCAATATTTGGAGTTGTTCTAAAGCAGAATGAGTCACCACATGAGAGTGAGCTCTCTGACACTCACTGCACTCAAGCAAAAGCTGAAGGACACTTTTCCAGGATTTCTACAGAGACAATTCAGACATTGACTAGGAGGTTAGACTAGACTCAATGACATATACCTTTCCTTGCTCTCTGAGTATTTATTGGCAGTTGACCACCTAAACTCTTGATTGTCCTAGACTCATGTTGTCCATTTGTATTTTCTATATTTATTGCCTCAAGCCTGGTCTGCCCCGAACTGTGCATTCACTGGTCCCTAACTTGCTTCTTCCCCTATATTTTTCAGTTACTCAGACTGACCCAGAATATTTCATCAACAGGTGAACTATAAGCAATCAGACATGAAGCAACAGCCATCAAGAAATAGTAAAGCAGAAGTAATTATGCCATGAGAAAACCTGTTACGTATTTTCACCTGGACGAGGAGCTGATACTAACCATGGGCAGGCTCAGAGCTCAAGATGGGCCATACTACAATTGGTGGTTAGGTAAGCAGATTTTACCTGCTGGAGTTGAAGTGTCCAAGTAAAATATACAGTCTGATAAGACTGAAGTAGGGCTCTGAAGCTTTGTTGACTGACAAAAAACACTTCTCTTACTCAGAATGCTTATCAGAAGAAACCCTAGGTGAAGGTTAGTGCTGGCACATTCTTTCTTGATTGATGATGATAATTGCACAACTCTCAGGTCTTAGGCAAAAGAGTGAGTAGTAGAGCTGCAAATAAACTAAAAGGATTTAGCAGGTATGAAAGGATAGGATCTGGGTCCCAGAACTCAGGGATCTAGTCCTCATTCCCATGAATGCTTTTATTGAAGCAACAGTTGTTGACCAGAGCTTCTCATGTATGACAAGAACTTGGAGCATGAAGGGCATTACAGAAGTGTCTCTTGTGTCAGGAATGGAGTGAGGAGTTGGGAGAACATTGGTCTTGGAGATCAGACAAGCCTGGAGGTGAAGCAAGTCTTGGAGAAGAGGGAGAAGATTCTCCCACCATTGGCTCTCATCCACTTGCTGACCACCCAGAATCTTTCCCCTGCTTCCCCCTTAATCCTCTTCACAGCCTCCCACAGTGGGTAGAGAAAGATGGGAGATAAGAGAGGACAGTGAATATTTAGGGAGTGAACAAAAAGCACGTGAAGTCAGATTGAGTAGAATAAAGCATGTGGAGAAAGAGATAAGCAAGAGTTTCTGTTCTGCTTCTGACACTGACTAGGAGTGTACCCACAGGTAAATCATTGCCCTTCTAGAAACTATCTATGATGTTGGACTGGGGATCCTTGGAGAGTCTGTGGTTGAGGAGCCTCTGTTCTGCTGAGCTTTATAAATACTTTTCCTTGTGATCAGATTTAAGGTCTCAAACCTTGGCTTATTCACATACTGATTATTCCAGACAGTTGAAAATCTGGACAGTTGAATTTCTGTAACGTTTTGCTTGAAATCCAGGATTCCACATAATTGTTTCTTTAGAGGAATAGAGTGGAGTTGGAGAAGAGTGGGAAGATATTTTAATTATTTTAAATTACTCCTTTGATCCTCACATACTAATAGGATTAACTCTCAAAACCCTGTTTGGGAACTGTTAGGTGGACCCAAACTTCGACTGGAAGGCAGGCAATGGTTCCCATATTTCTCATGTTCATTCACTTGGGTTTCTTTATGTGAAAAGAGGAGTACTTCCCAGAAATAGCCATTTTTGTTGACTGTTGCTAGGAAATAAATTCAGACACCATAGCATTTAACATATACCATGGGATGGAGGAAATTAGAAGATAGCCACCCTGATTTCCATTAGAGGGGAAACTCTGACTCAAAATAATTTAATTTAGGCTAGCCCACTTCCCATATAAATAAAGTGAAAAAGCATTAAATGTTAATGCCAACTTATTTTAGGATTTTGAAAAGCTTGCCAGATAAAGCAAAACACACACACACACACACACACAACTTTATTTCACAGTGATGGGGACACAATGACACCAAGGGCAGGGCAGGCTCCTGGCACAGTGAGGCAATTCAGTCTTTTCTCAACATGGGTTTAGACTGTACTGACGCTCAAGTATAGTTTGTTCTTCAAGGCCAGAGTGCTTACTTTGATTGACTCACTAGCCAAGAAACCAATGGGGCTGCAGCTCCTTTTGGTGAAGGTAATGAAAAGGAAACTGGAATTGAAGTAATTGAGTTCACTATTACCCCCAGGACTAATGTCCACACTCCCTGTTTTCCTCCACCCCAGCACCTACATTACTAAGAGTAATGAGTTTCAGCTGCCCAGTGGGCTGGAGTCTAAAGCTCTGCTCATGACTGTCAGACTCAGACTTAGTACATGGTCCACTAGACAAATAAAGAACCTAAAAATATCTAGAAATGGGAACTTTCTCAAGAAGGGGTATGGAGTTTCAGAACAAGAGGCTTAGAGAAGAAGGTGGGGAGTCCTAAATATAGAAACCCAGGTTGGGAGTGGAAGGAAGGGTACATAGGGGTTTCTCCATCCCCACCCCACCCAAAGCCTCCGTTTCAAGGTGACTTTCTCATGAAACTCAAGGTGTAAGGTAATAGATAATGTTATTTGCTAGAAATCAAATTCAGGGTGAGAAGTGTAATACTTCCCAGGATGGTCTGATAAAATGATTGTACACATTGGAACCATGAACATGTGAGGAAAGTGGCAAGAAGACATTTAGAGGATGCCTTGCAGTTAGGAGACAGTGGTAGGCTGAATAAGGCCCCCCAAAATATATGTAGGTCCTACAAACAAACATATATGGCCAAAGGGACTTTGCAGATATGATTAGTTGAGGATCTTGAAATGGAATTATCTTGGATTAGTTGGTAAATGTAATCACAAATGTGCTTAGAAGAGGGTAGCAGAGGGAGATTCAACTACAGAAGAGGAGAAAGCAATGTCACTATGGCAGCAGGGATCAGAGCAATGTGGCCAAAACCAAGGAATGTTGGCAGTCACGCCAGTGTGGAAAAGACGAGAAAATGGATTCTTCCCTGGAGCCTCCAGAAGGACTGGCCCTGCCAACACTCTGACTTCAGCCCAGTGGAACTAATTTTACACTTCTGGCCTTCAGAACTGTAACAAAATAAATTTGTACTGTTTTAAGCCACTGACTTTTGGTAATTTGTTATAACAACCCTAGATAAACAATACACGGATGATGTAAATGAGGAAGGGAGAGAGCATACTATTTTATTAGCTGCTTCAATTAGGAAAATGTGGAGAAGAGATAAAAGAGATGTTCAGACTGATAAGATAAAGGCTTTAGGAGAAGTCAAACAAAGAGATGTTGTTTCAAGGGCTACCTCCAGGTCTGTAGAGGTATTGATAATGAGAAGAAAAGATTTTATTTAATGAAATTTTGCAGCTGGGCATAGGGACTTATGCCTATAATCCCAGCACTCTGGGAGGCTGAGATGGGAGGATTGCTTGAGGTCAGGAGTTCAAGACCAGCCTGTGCAACATAGCGAGACTCCATCTCTACAAAAAGATTTCAAAAATTAACCAAGTATGGTGGCATGTGTCTGTGGTCCTAGCTACTCTGGAGGCTGAGGTGGGAGGATCACTTGAGCTCAGGAGTTCAAGACTGCAAGTGAGCTATGATCACGCCACTGCACTCCATCCTGTGCAACAGAGCAAGATCCTTCTCTATTTTAAAAAATGAAAGAAAGAAAAAAAGTTTGTTTTTCTGTGCTTTTAAAATGAAACTCATACCCATTCTGGCATGTGCTCAAAAGACTAGGAAAAGATAGGCTTCTCAGTTACAATGTGTTTCTGATGGACCATCATTTCTTTGAAAGGAACTCCAAGTAAACTCAGAGGAACCTGGATTTTATACTAGGGATTTTGTGCTAATTTATATGCCATTTTGGAATTCAGCCTCAAGAGGACATTTTCATCATGACTCCAAATAATTGGAAAAATGACGGAAAAGAATGTCACATTCATTAAGCGTCAGCTATAATTGTTTTGGATTATCACCATAAAACCATAAAGACAAAACAGAAAGAGACCATATTAAGGAGAAATCACATTTTAGAATTCAATATTTTTGTCAAAAAAAAATTGTACTTATATGCTATTATAGTATTTATGAACACTGAAGATTAAAACTTCTCCCATATGAAGCTAGAACTTACTTGTTAATCTGTCTCAATGGAGACTCTTTCTTAAGGAGAAAAGAGGTCAATGGCAGACATCCATGGTTTAGTTGAAGGCTTTGGTCAACTCCACCCCCAGAGACTAGGTTCCCAGTGAACCTGCCTGACCACAACTTCTAGCTTCTTGAAAATGAAAAAATGTATAGCAAGCACCATGAAGGAGCCTAAGGGATCTTTTAGTCATGATTAGGGCATGTTCCTGAAATGAGACACAAGAATGGGTAGATTTAGAAAGACTAAAAAAGTGAGACGATTGGTATTAGGAGTTATTGACAGATTTGATGATAGCCTGTCTCACTGCCTTAGAAATATGGCAAGGCAGTAAAGAGTTAAGATTCATACATTGAATTCCTAAGCACTAATCAGCAAGGTAGAGAGGGAAATAAAACATGGCATAAAGTGAAAAACACCAAAGTATAGCTTGCCTTTTTGTGGGAAAGACTTGGAGAATTCACCATCTTCCTCATTTTACTGAGAACATAGACCCTGGAGGAAGGGATTAAATGTTGATACTAATACATTCATCCTCACAGAAAATTCCAGATTCCTCAGTTACTTATTTTCGTCAAACAAAGGTTGATTAGCAACTAGGCTGAGTACAGCCTGTCTTCTGTGGCGCCAAGAGAAATCGTATCCCCCAAGCAAAAAGGAAAACAATGGAGTGAGTTGGAAATGAGAAAGAAAAGAAAACATGGTCCCCTTTTGTGACGAATGTGGACTTCACAAAGAAAAAGACGCAACAAGGCAGAGAACATTAGTTGTCAGAAGTCAAGCGGAGACTCCTACAGAAGGAGGTGAGACCATGGGAAGACTATAGGTCCCAGGGTCCTGATGTAGAATGGGGATGGAGCAGAAGGAGCCGGCCATATTGTGGTGCAATTCAGTCAAATTCTCCACAGAAATACTTAGTAATTAAAAAAATTAAGTGAAGAGGGCTAATGAAAGGATTGTTTCAAAAGTGTAGAAGGAGTCAAGGGATAAACAAGGAAGGATGAAGCACCAGGGAACTGTGGAAAACCCTTTATTTCCCCAAGGCTTGGAGGGGCAAGGGAGGTGTCTTAGTTTGAGCTCTTCTAGAAACAAGTACTGAGACAAGAATTCCAGGGTGAAAAGTTTACATGGTAGGCGAAGAAAACGCCAGTAGGGACACAGGAAAATGAGACAGGGAAGGAACATCTACCATTAACGTGCATCTAGCCAGTGATCACAGTAGGCAATGGAACTCACCACCACAGCACACTGTGGGATGCAGTACAAAGCATAAGCCATAGGATCATCCACTCTAGCCCAAAGATCCACTGTGACCCTGAGCAGGCCCAGGCACGGTATGGAGAGCATCCTCAAGAAGGAATGACCCAGCCTGGAGTGTTGGAGCCCAAACAGGGTGAAAAGGGAATCCATGGTGTGGGAGAGCCCAGCAAGAGGAGATACAGTGCCACCTGGGCAAAGTGGGTAACAGGAATGGGCAGCCTGGAATGAGAAGTCAGAGCAGAGGCAGAGAGAGGAGAGAACCATGTGGGGAAGGAGTGAGGAAGAAGATGGGAGGTGAATTTCATACTAGGGGATTGATTAAATAATGAATGTAGTAAGGATCTAAGAGTGAGCTTTCTCACTGTCAGAAGAAGGATAAATAAAAGAAACGGATAAGTCTGGAATGAATCACCATGTAGTATTGCATCGGAATTAATGGCTTGGGTGTGAACTCATGGATTTCTGGGTAGGATACACAAATATATAGGCAGACTAATGTGTATGTGGATACATATAAACACACATTTACATCTACTTATACATATATATGAATACATATTTGTATTCACACATACACATATATGCACACACATTTACATCTGCATTTATATTTTACATATATTTATCTATCTATCTGGATAGATATCTATCCCTAGTTCTGTCCACCCATGGGACCTAGGAGCAGTGAGATTCCAATAGCAATGGGCAGGACTAATGCCTAGGTCTTGGCTTCTAAAACCATCTCTCAAAGAAACTGGGGCTCTTGGAGAAGCAGCTGATTCCAGCACTGGGACAGTGAAAGCTCAAGCTGAGGCTGGACTAGCTCGCTCTGCCAGAAAGCAAAAGAGTGCCGAAAGAACATTGGGGACACGGTGCAACAACACAAGACCCAGTTGAAATGGGCTCCTGCTGGCCAAGGATGGGGCAATTTCAGTATGAAAACAGAATAATGACAGTAACAAATTTTTATCTATTGAATAAAGCAGGATGCCATGATGCCATACCGATATAAATGAATAAATAGATTAAAATTTTCAGAAGGAACAGAAGATTTACAAAGTTTCAAAATACTTTCCCATAAAATATTTATTAAAATATAAAGGGGACAAGAGTTACTTTGCAGTGGAGAAGGTTGACACACACCACCTTAGTCAAGTGATTACAGTGAACATTATCAGTAATGTAACAAATCAGAACTGTGGGCTGCCTGATAGGAGGCCAATAAGCCAGTGCAATGTCACTTCTGTGTTATTTCTGCCAAAGATGAAGAACCTGATTTTAATCATGAAGAAACATCAGACTGACCCAAACAAGGGATGTTCTACAAAACAACTGCTTCTAATCTTCAAAAGTGTCAAGGCCATGAAGTCTAAACTGAGAAACTGTCCAGACTGGACACTACAGAGACATATCAACTAAATGCACAGGGCTAATGTTGAAGGCGCTCTAAGGATTGGATGGTAGCAATGTATCAATGTTAATTTTCTGAAGGCTATATTATAGTTAGGAAGGACAGTTCTTGTTTGTAAAAAATACCATTCAGAAGTGACAGGACATTCGATCAGAAACTTACTCAGGAAAAGAATAGTCCTTTTGCTGTGCTTCCAACTGTTTTATAAGTTTGTGGCTATTTCAAAATTTAAAAAAAAGAAAATGAAAAAAGCAACTGTTCCAAGCAATATAACTATCTTCAAGTACAATATCAACTTTGTACATGCTAGCTAAGGTAATCAATTCCCTACTCCCCCCAAGAAAACACAGTGAGGTATTTCCAGTTGCTGAATATCAAATGTTTATTCTTTCCCTTCTTACTACTGCTAAAATCTCTTTGATAAGTAACTCCTCTTAAAACCGGATTTGATTTCACAGAAATTTTGTCCTTTAATAATTCATCTTGAAACTTCTCATGCTGGGGATGAGGATGTGTCAAGGCATAGCTTGGACAACCAGGCCAGGTTGGTCACCGTGAAGGCTCTCCTCCCCATACCTCAGCCCACACACAGAAACCTGCAAACAACTGAGGGAACACCTGTGCAAAGCCAGCAGGTTGTCCAAGTCAGCTGAAAACAGAACACCATACTAGATTCAAATTACAAGTTCAGTACTGTACTGTACACATCCAGCATTACACATGCTTAAGATAATATAAGTATGCATAATGACACATTAGGTCTCACTTGTAAACTATAAGCACACAGTTACAAAATGTTAAACTACAACATAATCCCAATTTACCTAAAGTTACAAATGTTGTTGCGTACACATTGGCTGCTTCAGAAGCCTTGGGCATGCAGACAGGAAGTAGAGAAAATATTCCAGCTAAGAATAATTACATTCCATGTATTTAAGAATCTTTCTAGCCAAATCACCTTCTAAAGAAGGCTATCTTGAAGGGCCAGGGCCAATTTCCAGGCTGTGTGGTTTTAGGAGAGGGAATTGTGCCCTGAAACATATGTGCTCTTCACAGATCCTGGAATTATGAATGCAGGTAGACCCACTGTGATTCCCAGGGTGACTTCAGCCTCTGAGAGCAAGAATACCTAGTGGCCCCTGGCTCAGGGGAGTCTCTCAACCCTGGAATCCCACCCAGGTCTGGAGGGCTGCTCCAGGCCGATGGGGACCATTTTGACCTGTCAAGCCCAGAGGCACCATGGGTATAATCTGACAGCAAACTACAGTAACTGCAGCTTTCAGGCTAAATGAATATTCTGCTCTACCCCAGGAGAATGCTTGCCCATTAAAGATGATTTTGTTTGCAATTTTAATACGATCTACAAAAAGAGCTAAACTTATAATTAATAGCACCATGAAAACATAGATAATGGTAGAAAATAGGATAATAAAATAAATTTGTTTTCAATTCTGGGCAATGTTTCCCACCACTTACATGAAAAAGTAAACCATTTTAACTGAATTTGAGAAAAGAATATGTCTTTCTGGAGCAAAAATATTCTTGTAGGGAGAAGACAGGCAAATATATTCATTATGAATTTTATATACATATGTGTGTATATATGTATGCACAGATATATAAAACTATTGAGCAGCACAGGAAAGAATGTAAGACATAGCTCTCTATTGAGAGCGGCTGTTGGGCTGTCAAGCAGTCATGTAGAAGTATTTTTAAAAAGAAAACTGAGGGCACAAGAAAGCATCTAAAGTCTTGGTAAAATGGTCAACTGGGGTTCAGCAATTGAAGGAGAGTACTGCGTATGTACTAATGTACAGTTCACATCAACATCTCAGAAATAAAATAGCTCCAGCTTTGTAGCATCTCCCTTGACTGTGTGATTAAAAGAGGAATTCTCATCCCTACAGAAAGAAGAGGTAGTATGAGAGTGAAATGCGGACAGATGCTGGTCCTTGGCTGCTCGTTTGCTTTGCAGATTCAGTACCCCTGGCATCTTTAAAACATATTTTTGTAAATGTGTTTGTTTTACTGGCTGGTGCACTGCTAGGAGCAGATGTGGAGACAGGGATTCCACTCCCAGTGAGGTCTATTTGTTGAGCACACAGGAGCTGGGCTTTCTCTAAAGCTGATTTCAAGAGGGTGTTTGTTTTGAGAGGACTCGGCAGTACCAAGGCAGTCTGTTAAAATCCCCATTGACTGATACAGTCACTCGTCCAGATTGAACAAAACACCAGCAGAAGATGTGTGTAGTTAAATCAAGTCAGACTCTCTGTGGTCCAGGAAATAAGAGAATCTTGCACTTCAAGTTGTGGAAAACTGGCCAACGTTGTTCATGCCTGGGTGCCAGAGTTCCAGATTATACGGTCACATCTGTAACAAAAATTTAGCATAAATTCTCTAAATGCTCTCCATGTGTGAGTTCCCTACAAGAAGCTTTCCCCCTTTCCATTGCCTTTCATACACACACACATACACACACACACACACACACACACACACCATGCAACCTTGTCTTTATGCTCCAAGACCCAGCACCAGTTCCCCATTTCCAAAGAAGTTTAACTCCTGACTCCTATAACAGACATTATCTGAACTCACCACTTTGAAACTGTCCACCTCTGATTTCAGCTGCTGCTGGGGCAGAAAGCTCTGCAAGGGCTAACTGTTCTAGAACAACAGCCCCACTGCATTTCACTGCTTTTCTGCCCCGGACTTTCGCTGAAGACTCATCCCAAGTAGACTCATCCCAAATAGAGGCACAGCTCAGGGATGCGGGAAAGCTAATGCCCTCCGCAGGCAACCCCAAATCAGTGAGGATGGAGCCAGTGGTTGCCATCCTTCAGGAGAATAGTTCTGGGCAGCATCTGTACACTTCTCAGAGGTCCAATGAAGTCAGGCGTCTGTGGCCTGGAGTTGAGACCTTGATAATAACGTGCCCTTCATTTGCTTCTCTTTGTTAGCTGTCTCACTCTCCCTATCCCCTCACCCCTTCTTCCTGGGATCACCTCCCAAATAAACTACTTGCACCCAAGTCCTTATTCAGGTTCTGCTTGTGGGGATCCACACAGACAGAACACATTAAGCAAAGAGATCGAGAGATCATATTTTTTCAATAGCAAAGTAATGAAATACAAGCTCTTTGCAAGTGTCAAAGCTATGGTATTAACTATCTAGGGAACCAAAAGAATCACTGAACACTTTGGGCAACAATTTCTGTCATCTAAAAAATGAATGTGAACTCAAGGAGCCTTTTTAGCTCCCAAACCATGCTATAATTCCATGACAATGCAAGCTATGTGTGTCCCCTTTAGACAGTCTGTAGCCACTGAGGGGTGGAAAAATGCAGTGCCTTCTGTCTCATTACACATCGCACATCATTCCAACCTCAAGGGTATAAGACATGAATTTTCCACAATGGAAGCTTCAAACTTTCTGGGTGCTCCTCAAACCTGGCAACTTTTAGTTTTCTGACTCTTAACACAAAAAGTCAAATTCCCACGTTACTGAGACTTCTAAAGCCATCCAAGTTCTCTAAACTTGCACACTCTTGACATCAAAATAACCAAATATCTTCAGCAATTTCTCCTTCTTCCCTCTAGCAGCACCAGCGCAGATCTCTTTTCCTAATCTCAGTCCAAAATTAGCATACGTCTGTCCAAATTCCCCAGAGTGCCTCACTCAGTAACTCACACTTCATCGATGATCAATAAACGCTCATCGAATGACTGAATAAAACCTTCAACAAAAAACACTTAGAACCATCCCAACTTTTGAAACATCAATTGGAAGATTGCCTTGATACAATGGTGGCTTATGAACTGTTTGTGTGTTTAGTTTCAGTAGTGACTTACAAACCTATTGCTTGTTTGTTTTCAATATACTGCAGAAAATATAAATCTAGTTAAAGTGAAAAATCCAGATTTTCACAGAAAATACTAGAATTAGGCCTTGGAGATGTTTTCCTTTCTTAAAAAAAAAAAAAAAAATTAACATTGCAGGCTTACTGTGAAGAAAGCTCTTCCCTACCCAAACCCCCAAATGGAGTCGTACCTGTGAGTCTAGATTTTTTGGCTGTGTTCACCGCTCTCATGAACATGTATTCACCGTTAGGGTCGTGCACGCTGGATGAATACTTCTGAAAGAAAAAGCCAGAAACATGCTTTGTCATCTTTTCTTCTCCATCTCTTTGTTTTTTGATTGTTTTCTATTCTTCGTTGAAGTGGTATGTGACAAAAACATGGTAATGTGACTTAGGTTCCTGGCTTTAGGCTAAGTAGGAAAACAATATGAAACGGGCTTTACGTAAAAAGAGCTTTCTACTGAACTTTCTTCCTCATTTTTGCCATTATTGTTTCTTTCCCAATAGACTTAGATCATGGGCCCCATCTCATTCTCTTCCTTCTTTATGTCTCCCACAGATATACACTGGCCAATGACCACACCGTGGATATACTTGAGTACTAGCATACTCGCGTAATATGCAGAGTGGTGTCAGTTCTTTGATTGAGAACCTGTAATGTGAGAGATCAAAAAGAATATCCCCCAGCACAGGGAGATTTTTGTTGTAGTCATTGTTGTTTATCTTTCTAAATAGCTCCTCAGTGGTTTTCTTTAAAAGCAAGGAGTCTAATAACTTACCATGTAAAGAAGTTGTCAGTTTCCTTCTCAGCTACAATTGACACCTTAGAAGGATTTCTTGCTGACTGTTTTTAACTTACTAGCGAAGCAAAACTTATAACTAATTGTTTCATCTCTGCCCTGCCTCTCAGGAACCTTAGATTCAAATTTGCAGCCCACGCATAATAATTTTTTAAAAATCAGAGGCATCTATTTTTATGTTTTAACCTTCCTCCTGACCTTTAGTCTTCTCTTGGCCTCAATTTCCTCATCTAGTTTGAACAATAATAATAATAACATAAGTCTCTGTAAGCCATCAAGTCAAGTCTTCTTTGGAATGTGTGGGCTATAAAACAAATAAATAATTTCTGTTCCAAGTGATTAGTTTAATTAGTAGGTATGTCTTGCGGGGAAGGAATTGTCTCCCTGTTGGTCAAACTACTCTGACAAGAGCCATGCATACTTTTGATGAGGAAATAATCACTGATGTACATCAGTAAAGCAGATACAAGGAAAGATAGAAATTGCTTACCTTTTTTGTAAGCCAACAAATAAGTATGCATCCAAAAATGCAGACAACAACAAAGGTTGCACATCCTATGGGTAACCAGAACTTCAGTTGGCAACAAAGTTGTGATTCTGGATTGGAAAAAAAGGTATGTTAATGAAAAATTCTGAGAATCAAATCTCTTCTTTCAGTTCTGAACCAAGAGTTCTCTTACCAAATTTAAAAGAGCTATTTAATCAAATGAAGCTTTTTCTTTACTATACTCGTGAAATCCAGTGAGTGGGCAAGTTATTAGACTAACATCATCTCAGTATTATGGCAAGGATCCAGGAACTAAAACTTAAAAGATTATGCATATAATGTATTTACAAATGTGGTTAATAGAAAGGGCTTTTCTGCCTATATTTTTATAAAAGAGGTAGTAGTAAAAGTAATGTTATAAAACTATGATTTTCAATCATCACACTTCATTCCACAAACACAGTACAAAACCAAACCTTAAATCTTAGGTGAATAGAGATAATACCCATTATTAAGCCATGAGTTTAAGTATTTGTCTTAATGTTTTTCCCGATTTTTAATAGCATATGTGTTTAAAAGGCAATATGATCTATTTCTGACTTAGCAGTCTATGGGATTACATTGCATATTGCTGAATAATACTAATTATGATTAATAGTAAATCATCACCCGTATGTCTTCATTATAAATGATTGCCATCAACTGCATCTAAGTGAACTTCAACACAAAAGATATTTATTTGTCTAAGTGTTTTCATTAGTGAGAAAAGTTGTCAAAACATATATATACTCTTAAGTTTGGAAGATGAAAGCAATGTCTTACCATAAATATGCAAATATCCTCCCGTAAGAGTTACTTTAAAAGGAGGAGGATCAAAAATTGATAGGTTGCAGAAGTAATAGTTGGCATGAGAACGGTCCAAGTTATGTAGAAAAAAAGAGACACTGTTGTTGGATAACTGAGAATGGCAGACTTTCAGACTCTTAATGGACACTGTGTTTCCACTTCCTTTTGTCTTAGTGAGATCGCAGAGTATTTGCCCCCCTTTCAGCAACTGCATTTTAAATTGCTGGACAATGTCAGGATATTTGCATAAAATTTGTACACCTCCGTTGTGAAATATAAACATCTCATAATTGGCAGAACCATTGATTTCTCCTGCATAAAAAGAAAGAAAAAAAAGCAAAAGTGACATTTTATAAATATGTTGCCCTAATAATTATATTTTAACATAAAAGTAATTTATTTTATGCATAAAGTCATCTCTGTTGCACCAAAATGAAACAGCTTCACATTCTCCCTCCACCCCTCAAAAAAGAACATAAGATAAAACTGTCCTAGAGAAAAAAAGAATCCTAACCAGAAACTCACTTGTCATATGTGAATATAGAATATACTAAATATTAAATAATATATTTACATAGTATGAATGAATCAAACAGGTATGGTCTCTGTCCTTTAGTAGCTTTCATATTGGAGGCAGATGGTAAAGGAATAAATATGTAGTAATGCACCATAATTTGTGATAGGAATGGAGTACTATTTAAATAAAGGTGGTAGGGTCAGGTGGGTTATAATTTGGATTATAGAATCAGAAAATGCCACCTTGAGGAAGTGAGTTTTAAAATTAGAATTACAGAATTGGTAGCACTTAGCCAAACAGAGAGATATGGGAAAAGTTGAAGTTTAGGAAAAACTTCATTTATTAGTAGGTATGTCTTGGGGAGAAGGAATTGTCTAGCTGTTGATCAAATTACTCTGACAAGAACCATGTGCACTTTTGATGAGTAAATAATCTCTGATGTACATCAGTAAAGCAGATACAAGGAAAAATAGAAATTGCTCACTTTGTAAAAGTACAAAGTAGTTTAAAAATGAATAATTGTATATATAATATATGTTATATGTATGTATATTATATATTATGTATTAAAATATATGTATTATAGGTATATGTATACTACAATATATACAGACTATGTGTGTATTTGTATACAAACAATTGTGTACATATACATACATCTATACACACATACATTATTCGTCCTGCTGGAGACTGAAAGAACAGACTAATCATTTTCAAATGATAGAAATGTATTTTCTCCAAACCTCATCCACTGAGAACCGAATCAAGACCTGATAATAAATATAAAGTCCCAGATTTTTGTTTATTTTTTCACCCTCTTTTCTTTTTTCTTTTCCTTTCTTTTCTTTTCAGAGAAAAGGTTTTACTCTGTTTCCCAGGCTACAGCACAGTGGCATGATCCTAGCTCATTGTAGCCTCCATTTCCTAGGCTCAAGGGACCCTCCTGCCTCAGCCTTCCAAGAAGCTGGGAATACAGGCACACGCCACCATATCTGGCTATTTTTGAAAAAGAAATTTTGTAGAGATAGGTCTCACTATGTTGCCCAGGCTGGTCTTGAACTCCTGGCCTCAAGCAATCCTCCTGTCTCAGCCTCTTAAAGTGCTGGGATTACAGACGTGAACTACCATGCCCAGTCCCACTTTTTCATTTTCTGAAATAAATTTATGCTTATCGGAAGCCAAGGTTGTTTTTGCAAGCTACACAGGAATCACAGAACGAAAAAACTGAGATCGCCTTGGCCTGGTGGTTGTAGATTCTGAGTTATTAGACTATAAATTCAAACTGCTCATTGCCTTCCCTTTCTTTTTGTTTTATTTTCCTTTTTAATATGACAATTTTTCATGCTGAAATTGTTTAGGAAAATGATTAGCATGCTGGTTTTTTCATAAGTTTTGAAATCTTGGTCTTTGTTTTTGAGAAAACTATAGAAGTGCAAAAAAAATTTAAGGAGAAAAATTACCTAGTTCTACAGTGAAATAGAAGTACTCTTTGTATATTTTTGCTCCTTATCTTTCAGAAACATACTTATTATTTATAGCAAACATGTTATTTTGTGTTCTGCTATTGTTATTTTATGTCATAAGCATTTCATTTTTTACATAGTCACCATAATTATCCTTGTTGAGGACTATATTATTGGCCCAAATGTTAATCTATCATAATTTGTTAAACTAAAATACTAATGTTGGATATTGGGATTATTTTCAGCATTTTGCTTTTATGTAAATATTATGACATTTGGTCAAAATGTTTAAAAGTTATAATAATATGTATTGCTATTTTGCTTTCTGAAATTTGTAACAGGATTAGCATTATGCAGGAGGGGCTATTTGTCACACCTCTATGTACACTAGTTGTCTTAATTTTATTTAAGATTCACAATTACTTATTTTCTTAATATCCCTAGGCTTCAATTTATATTTCCCCTATATATCTTCAATTTGGGTGATTTGATTGTGAAAATAAACACAAGTGTTCTAGTCTTCAGTTATAGTAGTCCCTATTATTCAAACTAATTCTCACACCAAAACAGCCAAAAATACTGAACAAATGTCCAAAAATATTATTAAAAGCATTAAAGAGTGACACAAAGGAGGAGAAATTACCTGGCTAAATTTGAAAAGAGAACCAGAACCCCGAGAGACAAGCAAAGCTTGGAAGCTGCTTTTACTCTGAAAGCATTGCTGTTCTTTCAAATTCAAACTTTTGTTTTTATGTCTTAGCTCCCAGAATCTGCAGAGTGAAAGATCTAGCAGAAAACTCTCTCCCCAGTAAATTGGAATCCCAAAGAGTTACATGCTTGGAGCACAGGTAAACCAGAAATAAACCAGACCTCATTCAGATTAGATGGTCTAGAAAAATCTTCTGGATTTCAGTGGTCTAGAAAATCTCAATCTTTGAATTTTCTTTAAGGAGATTTGCATTATTATTACCCTTCAGCTTTTGAAACTAAAAATGCAAACTATTACAAGAAGAAAAGGTTGACATCCTAGGCCTCAAAAAATTTCCTACAAATAATATTCACATTCAATGGCAAATGCATCATAAAAATAATGAGACATACAAGAAAACAAGGTAACAACAGAAACAACAAACTACAAAAACAAACTCACGATTTATATATTTGAATTATCAGGTCCCCAAGATAAAGTAATTGAGCTTATTATGCTTAAGCAAATAAAAGAAAAACTTGTAATAATATCTGTAGTACATAGGAAAATTTAAGTCAACTAATTTGAAAAAGAACCTGCAAGAATCGGCCAAAAAAAAATGCACTAACTGAGATTTAAAACTCAATAGACAGGTTTAATATATATCAGACAGAGTTAAAGAGAAAATTGGTGAGCCAGCAGATAGGTTGGAAAAATTAGTTAGAACCCAATCACACTCCACAGATTCAAGAATCCCAACAATTCACACGCATATTTTTTAAAAGTATGCACACCTACATGTATCTTAGTGAAAATCCTAAAAGCAGCCAGAGAAAAGAGACTGATTACCTTCCAAGGAGCAACTATTAGACTGTTTCAGCATCAACAATAAGAGCCCTGATATGGAGGAATTATAACATATACCTCCAATGTGCTAAAAGATACATCTGTCAATATAGAGCACATTGTCTAGAAAGATAGTGAAGGTATATGTAATTTGAAACTTTTCTAAGTGAAGTATACATGTTGTGGTTTCTTCCATAATTACTAAAAAATAGAAATAGTTAATATAATCTGAACTAGTATCACAAAATTCAGCCTAAAGGTTTTGTCTAAAGACGGAGAAAGAGTTGGAATCAGAAGGAAACAGGGGTGCTGACAATCTTGTATTTCTTGACATGTGGTGATTATGAGGGTGAGGTAGTATGCTTTAGCACTATTCATTAAATTTTACATTTTTTTTTCACTTTTCTATATGGATGTTTTGTTTTATAATAACAAGTATTTTTAAAAGCATACAGAAGGAAAATAATACTTGCTTCGTTTTAAAAACTGGAGGGAACAATGTAAACAACAAGCAAAGAAAAAAACTGTTGGCATGAGAACAGGTGCAGTCTACATTAGATAAAAACGTAGGGTATTTTGCTTGGGGCCTTATTTGCCTGACAGTAAAATATGAAATATGTTGCCCCACTGTTGCTTTGATGTATATGTCTCTACCGTCTGCTGCAGAAGATAAAATCAGTGGACTGGTTCTCGGTTCCTTTAGAAATGTTCACAAAAAAATTTCCCAGAGTCTTTAGAATGGCAGTAAGTAAACCACAAAGATCTTGGAGCCAAAGTGTCTGTGGTCACTATGTATACCAGACATAGATGCATTGTCTTCTACTTCTGAAGATGATTTTGTCAGCAGATTTTTCCCCCATTGTGCCCACACTGTGGCAAACACAAGAGGACATGAATGGTTGGCGGTGCAGTGTGGTGGAAGTGCATTGCAGTGGCTCCCAAGGAAACCAGAGCAAATTCTGGCACTAGTAAGGCTCTGTGGCTAGGGTGCCTCTGTGGAATTCAGCCTTCTCCTCCGTGAAATAAGGAAGTGAAACAAAAACATCGTAATGTTCTTTCTAACACTTGCTTTCTCTGGATTCAGGATCAGAATACATCCAGATAAGACCACAAACAACTGAGAGAGCTAATTCTTTGCTGTTGGGTGAGTCCTCCACAGGAAAAACAATGTTCCTGTTAACCATTTTCAGTCTCAATATCATAATGGGCTATTCCAGAAAGTCAGAATAAATTAAAATAAAGAAGACTATCTTTCTTGCCCACAAAAGTGTTTAGATAGGACTAGGAATGCTGTGCCTCAATTTTTCTTGAATGGCATGTTGAGAGTGTTTGCCACTGACATCAGCTGAAGATTTCAAAGTATCTTTCTGTTGGACACTCTGCTTTTTTTTGTTTTTGTTTTTGTTTTGTTTTTGTTTTGAGACAGTCTTGTTCTGTCACCAGCAGGCTACAGTGCAGTGGTGCAATCTCAGCTCACTACAACCTCTGCCTCCTAGGTTCAAGCGATTCTCCTGCCTCAGCTTCCCAGGTAGCTGGGACTACAGGCACATGCCACCATGCCCAGCTAATTTTTGTATCTTTAGTAGAGACGGGATTTCACCATGTTGGCCAGGATGGTCTCAATCTCTTGACCTCATGATCCGCCCACTTTGGCCTCCCAAAGTGCTGGGATTACAGGCGTGAGCCACCGCACCTAGCCTGGACACTCTTAATTATTCATTTTATTATTTTTAATTTAAAAACTACCTGGATCACCTATTTATTATGAAATGTAGTTATCAGAAGGCTGACTTCAGTTTCCACATATCCAGTGTTTAAACTTTCCATCTGGAAAACCACTTGGCAGCTCTAAGTCTGCAGTTTGAATGTTTTTAACTATAGGATTTAATTAATTACTTCATAACTATTTTGGCAGATATAGAACAGATATGCTTGCTATAACTTGAACGTTTGTCCCCCTCAGACGGACACTCATATTGAAAATTAATCCCCAGTGTAATAGAATTGGGAGATAGGGCCTTTAAGAAATGATTGGCAGAACCCTCATGAAGAGCTTAATCCAATTCATGGTTTAATGGGTTAACAGATTAATAGGTTATCACAGAAGTGGGTTAATTATCATGAGAGTTAGTATGTTATAAACAGCCAGATTGGTAGTCTCTCAAGAACCTCCTCATCATGTAATCCTCTGTAATGCCTTGGGCCTCTGATGAGTGTCCCCACCAGCAAGAGAAGGCCCTCACCAAATTTCACCCCTAGGCCTCAGCCTAGATAGACCTAGGCCCCTAGACCCCTGGACTTAGGCCTCAGCCTCCAGAACGGTAAGAAATACATTTCTTTTCTTTATAAATTACCCAGTCTCCAGTATTCAGTGATAGCAACAGAAAATGGACTAAAACAATGCTCAAAAGACAAATTACAAATTCTTCTTAGCCTTTGGTAACATTTGAAAATAGTATTAAAGGAGACTGCCCCTCATAACCATGACTAAAGCATTTAATGGATAGACAATTTAAGGAAGATCTGAATACGTCAGATTCTTATAACTGCAAAAACAGCTAGGATCTTTTCTCCATCCTTCTTGGATGTTCTTATCTCCAAGTCTAATACTCAGCCTGGAATGCTGGTATGATAGCACCACTTTCATAGATAGTGTCTGTTCTGATTGGTATGGTGTCAAA
This sequence comes from Papio anubis, assembly GCF_008728515.1. Classification (NCBI taxonomy): domain Eukaryota; kingdom Metazoa; phylum Chordata; class Mammalia; order Primates; family Cercopithecidae; genus Papio; species Papio anubis. Next base: position 87,843,889 of record NC_044985.1, on the reverse strand, counting down.
TCTATTTGGTCAATTCTGTTGCCATGCCAGTAGTTAAAAACTGTGAGTGTTCCCCTTACCAATCTCTCTCTTCTTGTTCTTTCTTCCTTTTTCTCATGTTTTCTTTTCTTCTCATACCACCTTTAATATAAAATCTTCTCCAAAATATCCTCTCTCACAGTGTCTTTGATATGCTCTTTACACTTCCTAACATACCATTTCCATTGTCAATAAATTTCATCAACACTGTTCATGTTTCAGGCATCCTATAAATATCCTCAGCTTTACACCTTTTGTTTCCTGTAACATGATTCAACCTCTTCTCAGCATCATACATAGTCAGACCTGGTGACCTCTTTTGTGTACATACAGACAACCGAAGGCCCAGACAGATTAAATTATTTGCCCGAGGTCACACAGCTTCCTGGGTGCGTGAAAGATTTTTGGCTCAATCCACAGTCAAAGTGTCACCAGCAACAACAGAAGTATAATAAAAGCAGGCAACCACAGGAAGCTAGACAGTGGTCACTAACAACTGAGTTACAGGACCACTGCTAAAATCTGTGTGCAGGAAGAACACCTAATTTCCGGCACCTCTGTTTTATGTCCAACAGAATCTATCCACTTCTCCTCCATCTCAGGTTCAACTGGTCCAAACCATTGTCACCTCTCCCTGGGACTACAAGAGCTTCCTAACTACAAAAGCTTCTGCTTTTACTCTTGCCCATTTACAATCCATTCTCCACAGAGAAACCAGAATGACCTTCTTACATACATAATCCAATAGAGTCATTGTTCTGCTTATAAAATTTCCAGGGGCTTCTCATTTCACTTACAGTAAAATCTAACTCCTTACCCTGGTTTCCCATGACTTACGTGACCTGTCCTACCTCTCCCCATTTTATACCAGTCACACACTACACCACAATCACACTGCCCTTCTTTCTGTTCCTCAAACACACAAAGCTGGTTCCCAGGGCTTTTAATTTGTCATTTCTCCACCTAGAGCATTCTCTCTGATTTTTACATGGCTGCTTCTTTGTCATTGTTCAAGAGTAATGACACTTCTTCAGTGACCACTGGCCACCCAATCTAAAGAATATATCCTGGTCATTGTCTAGTATGTTAACTGAGATAAAGCATTTATCACTGTCTGAAATTATCTGGTTTATCTGATTGTTTTCTTCTTCATTGTCTGGCTACTACACTCCAATGTAAGCTTTAAAATCAGGGGCCTTGTTGGTCTTATTCACAAATCCATCCCAAGTATCTACAATAATACCTGGTATGTTGTAAGCTGCAATCAGTTATTTATTGGATGGATGAAAGCATGGTTGGATGGGTGAACAAATGAATATGTAGACGGTGACATTTTAAATCTGAGGAGATGAAGCATAAGATTTATAATATAAGAGCCAAAAGGGTTTCTAGAAATGACAAGTTAAACCTTTCATTTTGCATTTTCCATTTGCATTTATCAAATTAAACGAGAGCCAGAAAAGGTGAATATCTTGCCCAGGATTACATAGCTCATAGCTGGGATATGATTCCAGAGTCAGCTACGATATGCCATGTTGCTTTTCTTCTGGAAACAAGTACATGAAGATACACAATCATGCATACAAGACACTACCCAAACTGAGATGTCATGTTCCAATGGAAATTATCTGTCTGAGCTTTAAAGAAAAACTTTCTTTACCTACAAATATCCACTGGGCTCATAAATACTTATTTAGATAACTGATGATTATCTTGGCTCTTATATGTCTATGGAGGGCAGGACAACTTCGTTCCATCCAAGTGAGAAACAAACCTGGTTGCTAACTTGGATGTCCCAAAGTGCAGCCATTACATTTGCCCAATATATGGCCAGGACAAGAACCCCTGGACCAATGGTTGTTCTAATATACCAAGGTGTTTTATAAACACAGCATGTTAGTGGTCTGTGATATAAACATCATCCTATATCTTTTAGCACTTAATATGTTACTAAAAACACAAAAAGGAATGTGTGGTCTTGGATCCTGGTGATGAGTCTTAAAATCTGAATATTAAACATGATGGTCTGTTTTACTACCATATCTGTTTACTTTTTATTGGAAACCCTAGATTATAATCAGTCTAGAGAACAGGTACTATATTTTCTTCATCACATAGAATACTGTGTCTAACAGGGCATATTCTTCTCAATCGAGGGTCAAGTCTGTTAAATGCTGCTAACAATAATTTTTATAGGCTGGGTGTGGTGACTCATGCCTGTAATCCCAGTACTTTGGGAGGCTGAGGCAGGAGGATCACGAGGTCAAGAGATTGAGACCATCCTGGCTAACACAGTGAAACCCCACCTCTACTAAAAATACAAAAAATTAGCTGGGCATGGTGGCATGCGCTACTCAGGAGGCTGAGGCAGGAGAATCGCTTGAACCTGGGAGTTGGAGGTTGCAGTGAGCCGAGATCACACTACTGCACTCCAGCCTGGCAACAGAGCAAGACTCCATCTCAAAATATAATAATAATAATTTTATAATATTACTGTTGATATCAATAGACTAATGTTTTCAAGAGTAAAATAAAAATCTTTATATTAAGTGATCTCTTTAGGTTTTCAAATTTTTTCCCTCTTTATAAAGCACAAGAACATTTTCATCTTCTTTTGGGGGACTATTAAGAAAATTTCTGAAGAAAAGGTCATTCACCTGAGAACTGCACTATAGTGCAGATGAGTTCATTTGCCAGTTGATGCTTTTAATATCTGAACTACTTCATTTCTCCAGGATAAGACGCTCTTGCCCAGACCCATCCTGCTGGGACTCTTTGCAAGCAGTTGTATTGTTCCTGGTTGAAAATCCTCTGGAGGAAACGTTTAGAGAATCCACTCAGTGCAGAGCATGCAAGATGTCAGAAGTATAATTTTATTTTCTTTAACTTAGACTTCTAACCACAAACCTCCACAAAGGTCTCAGAGTGATGGAAAGATAAGATCCCCTGAGTTTGTAATCATTGATAGTGCTTATTAAACATACTTTCTGTAATGAAACAATGATAAGTATTAGCTTAGCACAGCACATGAATGTGACACAAGAGGCAAAAGTCTAAAAACTGAAATGTTTATATTAGGTTTGAGTTACTTTTGATCTTTTACTAAGAAATTCTGGCATTTTTTTAAAAAGTGCTTCCTACTACTTTTCTCACCTTTCATAAAAGCAATGTCATGTCTTACAAGTCTACTAGCTAAAACTTTTAGAATCCTGGTTAGTAGATTTTTATATATGCATCATTTCTAAACTTACATTGCTATTCAAAGGCACCCATAATCTAAAGAAGTGACTGAGGCAAAGAAGAGAGAGAGGATAGACAAGATAAACCCGATCTAATCTAAATGCCTAACATTTGGAGGAAAAAAAAATGGGAAGTAGAAAAGTGAGGAGAAAAAGCCAAAACAGTACTCATGTATACACACACAATATGTGCATTGTTTTACTCTCCAAGGAACTCCACAGGGGGTACAAAACAACCTTTTGGTTCTCTAAATGTATATAATAAGAAAAATGAAAGATTGATTTTCTCCTAGTTAAAACTGATTTCTTCATGAAAAATGAAAAAATCCCAGCGGTATTATAAAACTTCATAGCAATATTCACAAAGTAATTAATTTGCAAACAAATTATTTTGTTAGTTACTTCTTTGCCTTTGATTTGAAACTATTGTACTATGGAAATCATATGAGATTAAATGAACCCAACTCTCTTCCACAGAGTGGGAGGGAGAAAGGATTTTTCTCCACACCTCTGAATACCTACATTGCTTCCCACTGCTCAGCTACTGTGCAAAACTCCTTGGGCACATGGACAGGGTGTTCGCTGCCTGAACTCATTTGCACCTATGGTTCCAGCTCTTATGTCTACCCCCAGGAGCCACATTTTCTCTCCAGCCCAAACTTCTAGTTCCTTGTTTCCAAATTCCTTTCAACATCACTATCTGGATATACCCTAACACATCAAGTGTAACCTTTCCAAACCGAGCTCAGTACAGTCATGCACTGCATAAATGACGTGTCAGTCAATGATGGACTGTATATGTGGCGGTCCCATAAGATTATATACTGTAATTTTTAATGTCCCTTTTATGTGTTTAGTTACACAAATATTTTCCATTGTTCTACCACGACCTGCAATATTCAGTACAGTAACATGCTGTACCCAGGTTTTAGTAGCCTGGCTTGTGGGCTGCTCACGCCGCCTAGGTAAGCGGGTAGATGATGCTACTACTCAGTGGTCTGGAGCATCATCTACCATCTAGGCAGTCCAGGCTAGACGTATCTACCATCTAGTAGTCTAGACTAGACATCATCTACCATCTAGTAGTCTAGACTAGACATCATCTACCATCTAGTAGTCTAGACTAGACATCATCTACCATCTAGTAGACATCAGCATGTCAGTACACTCGATGATGTTCACACAACAAAATCACTAAGGACACATTTCTCAGAATGTATTCCCATCGTCAAGTGGCACATGACTATATTCATTCACCAAACCCAAACCCTGTCTTTTCAGGGAGTCACTAGTCTGACCTTAGGAACCTCAGAGTCTTCCTCATTTCTTCCTCTCTCTGATTTTCATAATCCAATTGGTCACCAAGTCCAGTTGACTCCAGCTCATTAATATCTCTTAAATTCAGTTCTTTATCTCCATTCCCATTGCCAATCCGCACCTTTTTCATGTCTTCCCTTTATCTGTGGAAGCATCCTCTTGACTGGCCTTCTCAACACTGATCTCTCTCCTCCCCATCCTTCCTCCATGCTGCTCCCAAAATTATGTTTCAGAAAAGCATTTCACTCCCCAGTTTAAAAGTCTCTATTAGTGTTCTATTGCTTATAAGGTATTTTAAAATGTATATATCTGGCTTGACACAAATCTGCTTTCACAATCTCATAGGCCATCTATTGAAGCCACACTGAACGTTTTGGCCATTTCTTTCACACTTCTGTTCTTTATTGCTCGAATATGCTTCACACTTCAATATTTCTGTTACCATAAACTAAAATATCTGATTACCCGTTAATCTGAGAAGAAATTATCATTCATTCTTCAAGAACCATTTTAAATGTCAACTTCTCTCTTGAGATATTTCCAAGACCACCAAAGACTCTTATTTCTATGCTCCCCATAATATTTTGTTTAGGCCAGTATATTTTAGTGCATAGCATCTTGGATCATAACTATTTTTGTATGTCTTCCTCATTTAACCATGAGCTCCACAAAGATAAGGACTGCATTACAGTTGCCTAAACAATCCCAGGACCTTGAACATAGTGGAAGCTCAATCATATTAAATAAAAGAATTAATATTAATAGAATAATATAAAGGCTAAGCATGTTTGGCAAATATCTTTGTAATGGGCCAAGAAGAGGAGCAAGAAAAGTAGAGCAAGAGATCCCACAAGGCTCTTCAACATCCCCCAAAAAATCACACTAGTTCACCAGCAATAGATACAAATCAAGAAGAAATTCCTCATTTACCTGAAAAAGAATTCAGGATGTTAGTTATTAACCTCCTGAAGATTGGCAGATACTTATTTCCCAGTCAAAAAGAAAGACTCATGGGAAAGGGAGACCCTCCTCTCCCAAACACACACTCTGACTGGAGAAGTTGAAGGTCTATTTGTGGAGAAGTTTCCGACTTTGTCTGGAGGTGAGTCAAGTTAGAGAGCCAAATGGAGCAAAATACAGGGGTAGAGGAAGCTGCAGAAAGGCTCTGGGAGCTCAGTGGGTCCCCAAGCAGCCCATTCCTGCCCGACACCACAGGGATCCATCTGGAGGGTGGCCAGAGGAGCAGGGGTAAAACTCCACAGGGAGAAGGAATTCTCTGGCTGAACTCCGTAACTATTTGAACAGGGCAAGAAGTCTCCTGGCCTGAACTGGGAGGAGGCCGTGAATCCAGCATGCAGATTTCACATGCAGGGGAAGAACTCAAGTCCTTTTCTTTCACAGCTGGGAGGCAGAACGCCTTGGGCAAGTTTTCAAGCCAGTCTCACCCTCCGCCTGGAAACAGACTCGGAGCTGTTGAGGGAGGCATGGTTAGAGTGAGACCAGTCCTTCAGTTTGCCTGGGATCTGGGTGAGGCCTGTGACTGCCGGTTTTCCCCCATTTCCCTGAAAACCTGCATGACTCAGCAGAGATCGCCATAATCCTCCTAGGTACACAACTCCAGTGACCTGGGAATCTCACCCACATCCCCCACAGCAGCCACAGCAAGACCTGCTCAAGGAGAGTCTGAGCTCAGACATGCCTAGCCCTGCCCCCACCTGATGGTTCTTCCCTACCCACCCTGGTTAGCAGAAGACAAAGGGCATGTAATCTTGGGAGTTCTAGGGCCCTGCCCACCACCAGACCCTCTCTATACTATTACAGCTGATGCTTTCTAGAAAGCGCCACCTCCTGGCAGAAGGCCAACCAGCACAAAAATAGAGCATTAAACCACCAAAGTCAAAGGCCCTCATGGAGTCCATTGCACCCTTTGCCACCTCCACCAGAACAGACACTGGTATCCGCAGCTGAGAGACCCACAGACAGTTCACATCACAGGAATCTGTGCAGACAACCCCCAGTACCAGCCCAGAGCCGGGTAGACTCACTGGGTAGCTAGATCCAGAAGAGAGACAACAATCACTGCAGTTTGGCTCACTGGAAGCCATATACATAGGAAAAGGGGGAGAATACGACATCAAGGGAACACCCCATGGGACAAAAAAATCTGAACAGCCTTCAGCCCTAGACCTTCCCTCTAACAGAGCCTACCCAAATGAGAGGGAACCAGAAAACCAACTCTACTAATATGACAAAACAAGGCTCTTCAACATCCCCAAAAAATCACACTAGTTCACCAGCAATGGATCCAAACCAAGAAGAAATTCCTCATTTACCTGAAAAAGAATTCAAGAGGTTAGTTATTAAGCTAATCAGGGAGAGACCAGAGAAATGTGAAGCCCAATGCGAGGAAATCAAAAAAATGATACAAGAAGTGAAGGGAGAAATATTCAAGGAAATAGATAGCTTAAAGAAAAATCAATAACAATTTCAGGAAACTTTATACACACTTTTAGCAATGCAAAATGCTCTGGAAAGTCTCAGCAATAGAATTGAGCCACTAGAAGAAAGAAATTCAGAGCTCGAAGACAAGATCTTTGAATTAACCCAGTCCAACAAAAACAAAGACTAAAGAATGAGATAATGTGACACCAGGGTCCACACACTTACTTAATCTCTTCCCCAATAATCTAGTCCAACCCCCTCACTGTACTGAAACTCAAGCATCAGAGCTAAAGAGATTTGCTAAGAAATAAAAAAACAAAAAGAAGCTTTTAACATTAAGCTGGATACGAAAATGAATTTTAGGTATTTATTTTCCTTCTAGGTATATTGGATATATTATCATCCCTAATACTTAAAGTAGCATCCACATTGGTGCCACATATGTGTTCTGTGATTGAAAGGGTTATTATACATCAAAAAATTATTTTAAAGTGACTTAGATATGAAATTACATTGTACATAACACACTCATTTCCCTAGACATTTTCATTCATCAGCCATCATGTATTAAGCTGGGCTGTCATTGTACCTGGGTTCTTCTCTGATGAAGTCTAAATTCTTAATGATTTTCCCATCACTTATCTGCCTGTAGAAATGTACAGAAATGGATTCACATATAGAAGAAACTTTCATCATAATTAAATAAGTGCAAATAGGCACATCTATGAGATTTTTGCATTAGTCCTAGATAGTGCAAAGTAAACAGAACTTTAACTGTGAGTGCAGTAGAGAGTTTGTTGTTGCTATTGTTGTTTTTGCATGAACAGATTCTTCGATGCAAAGTCCTAGGAGAACACAAACATAGGCTGTAAAAAAATCTATTTATCAAATTCAAAAAAGTTACCTTTAAATGATCATTAATTGCTTATTGAAAGTGCTGTGTCTGTGTCAGCATGGCTCAAATAAACAGATCCTAACAGTACTTGTGGTCAACTGGATGGAAACTCCTGAGTCTATCACCCTGTTGGGGGACAACCTGTTTCTTTTTTTTCCTCAAGCAAAGTAGATACAAGCATCATTATGTTATATGTGACCCAGAAGGAAGTTCATATCCCCAATTCCTGACTCTCTAAACTTGCAAACTTTTACCTGTTTTGGTCAACCTTTCAGGCCAAACTAGTGAAAAAAAAAAATCGTTTTTTGACTAACGCTTTCAATTTGTGTGCCATATCCCCTACATAAAGTTCCACTTTCCAAAATATAATTGTGAATTTTTATAAGAAGATTTCAAATGCCAAGTTTCTTATTTCACTTTGAATGGCCAAAAAGTGCCATTTGACAGACCTAGTTTGTTAGAACAGCAGTAGTACTGAGGTGCTATTTACAGAGAAACTGTGACCTTTTCTTCAGTTATTGCAAGCTACAAACGATTATAAAATATGTTTTAAAAACTTTGCAAAGCCCAATAAATCATTTTGCATATAAAACTCAATATTCTTAGAGTAGGGAAGCAGTATATGTTGTAGATTTTGCTGTTTACAACTGTGAATACTGGGATGAATTTTTTTAAGCCAAATAATGCTATGAATCTTAGAGTGAGTAAAAATAAGAATTTCAGTCCCCCCTACACGCCTACATTTTGTTTCTACCAAGAAATGGGAATATGCTACTAGTAACTTAAAACTGAAATATCCATTTCATCTGAAGGAGTTGTGGTTAGCAAACAACAGCAAGTTGTGAAAGCCATTTTGTTCACAAATGATGAAAAAATAAAGGACTCAAGATCTTACATGAGAATAAGAGACATTTCTAGAAAGAGTGGGGAAAAAGAGGATAAGGTATGATTAAACAAATACTAGGAAAAAATGACCGAAATGAAGAATAAAGCTCGAGTCTAGAGATTGAAAAGCTTCACCCAGTCTTAAAAAAAAAAAAAAAAAATCAATAGAAGGGCTGGGCGCAGTGGTTCACGCCTGTAATCCCAGCACTTTGGAAGGCGGAGGCGGAGGTGGGCGGATCACGAGGTCGGGAGATTGAGACCATCCTGGCTAACACGGTGAAACCCCGTCTCTACTAAAAATACAAAAAAATTAGCCGGGTGTGGTGGCGGGCGCCTGTAGTCCCAGCTACTTGGGAGGCTGAAGCAGGAGAATGGCGTGAACCCGGGAAGTGGAGGCTGCAGTGAGTCGAGATTGTGCCACTGCACTCCAGCCTGGGCGACAGAGTGAGACTCCACCTCAAAAAAAAAAAAAAATATATATATATATATATATATATTTATGTGTGTATACATATATATAGAAACACACAGAGAGGGAAACAGAGGGAGAGAGTTACACATATCCTGGAGGAATTCCTGAATTCCAATATGGAAGTAAATAGCTTTTGAGATTATGAAATTCTAGAGATTTTTTTTTAATTACTTACAAAGGAATGAGAATTAGACTACCATGAAACTCTTCACCCACAACCCTAGAAGCCAGCAGACAGTGGAGGAATATCTGCAACCACTAAGATGAAAGGCTGCCACCCAGGACTCCTATTCCCAGGAAAGATATCAGTCACCCATCAAGGTAAAAGGAAGACACCCTTACTTGTGCTGGAATTCAGAGAGTTGGGGATATTTAAGGAAAATAAGAGAAATCTTCTGATCATTAGATCAGAACAGATCACAAGACAGGAGCAGATGTCCAGAATGATGTTGTCACTGAACGTATGTGATGTAAGTGTTAAGAAAGGATTTTTGAAACAGAAGAGAAATACTGTAAGAGGAAACGTAGCAATGATCTGCCTCTGTAGGTTTAAACTGTTTCCACAAAACCCATGTATGGAGCAGGGTGCACTCTGGGGGCAGTGTGAGAGTGGGAAAGGAAGAACATTCTTAAGTTCTCATATCAGTGCAGGGGATGGGGACTAGGCACATCAGACAAAGGCATTTTCATTATTTTCATACAACGATAAACAAGTAGACATTCAATTAAGATTCTTTGAACGTGATAATTACTTAGTAAATTAAGAACTGTAGTCGACCTTCCAAATTAATTGGAGGCAAAGAGGAGAGTCAAAAGAAATTTCATCACACCAACAAAAATAAAAGAGAAAAACAGGATACAACAAAGAAAAATAAGTAGTAAATAAACCTAGAAATAAAAACAGGTAGAGGCTTATGCTGACTGGCAATGGCCTGAATTCATCTATCAAAAGAAAAAATCGACAACTGGGATTTTTTAAAAATCTAGCAAGAACGCTGGAAGGGGGCGCTTCCAGGAGATGACATTTCCTCAGTCCTGGAGGGGCTGAGAGGGGCTCCAAGGTCAGCCATCTTCACAGACTTCCCTCAGACGCTGGAGACACTGAGGGGCTCTTTTCCCGAGTGGAATTTAGGAATCACTAATGGAATGCCTCAGTGACAAAGGAAGGCTCAAAGTGGCCTTGAGGGCTATCTTCCCAGCTTCCTCACAGAACACATCATAAGACATGAACGTTTGTTAGACACCCTCTGCCATCAGCCCTTCCTACTCTGGTGTATTATCCACACTGTTTTTAAAGTAGTCTTTCTAAAACCAGAATTCATCCCATCACTCACCTGGTCCCTGTTGCCCATAAAGTCTACAAAGAGGGTCTCCAAAATGTAGTTAGATATTCACATTTTTCCTAGATATTTTTACAATTAAAAGCTTCCTATTGTTCCAAATTCATTAAAAAAAAAAAAAAGGCTTTGTTAAATTCTACACTGAGATCCATCAAAGACTGGAAATCACCAAGATTTCCATCCTTCTGTAATTCACAACCAAATAACAAAGGTGATCAGAATCACTGAGATTTACGTTCCTTTAGATTTATGTTACGCCTCCACTACTTCAACACAGTTTACAAAGAATGTAGATGTTGGAGTCACAGTGGAGTTCTAATTTTGGTTCTGCCACCAATTACTATGTAACAAATCACTTAGCCTTTCCTGGTTGGAAATTCTTCAAACACTGACTAAAGGTAAGAAAGCCTACATCTTCAGGGCATGAGAAAGCCTACGTAAATTGAGAGGATTGCAAATACGACAGAGGACAAGCAAGTGCTTAGTTTACTTGAGTTTGGCTCTTTTTGTTTAGAGCTATTAAATGGCAGTTTCTGGATACATGTATTGTGGAGATATTTTGAATAGGATCGTTGTTAGCAGATTTATCGTTACCATTTAGCCACTCATGCCTCAGTTTTGCCACATGTCAAACAGGATGCCACGTCGCATGGTTGTCTTTATAATGAGAGTGAACATTGGCTGTATTCATTTAGAATATACTATGAATGTTATTCCAGAATACAAATTATTCACCAGCTTAATCTGGCAACTTGAAATAATCCTACCTAAGGCTGGATGTCACCTTCTACAGAACTGACACCAATGCTACTTTAATTCTCCTGAGCATAATACCACAACCAGAACTGCCCAAATTGGTTTGGCCTAGTGGAATGATTTTCATCAATACAAACAAACCCTTCCATGAATGGTACAAATGTTCATGGAAGAATATCCAAAATCTTGAATATAGACCATATGGTCTGAATGGTCTGGCCTCTGCTTTCCTTTCCAGCCTCATCTTGGACCAACTTGGACCAGTTGGTCATCTTGGACCAAGTTCAGCCTCTCTGCTGAGGCACATCTGTCTGCCTTCTTCTAGTTCCCTAACCTTACCTCATTCCCTCCTGCCACAGGCTCTTTTGTACTTGTTCTTTCCACGGGATGGAATGTTCTTCCCTACCTTCATACCGTTCTCCCCATTGATTCCTACTTGTCCTTGAAATCTCTACTCAAGTGCCACTTGCACAGGAAACACTTCAATGAACCCTGCTCCTCAGCTCCACCTCCACACCCACCTAATCTAGTCAAGCTCCTTGTTACATTCCCTCATAGAATTAAGTTTTGCCTGTAATTATCATTAATCCATGGGATTATTTGATTAATATCTCTCTCCCTACCATGCAGTTACCTTCTGAAGAACAGGGGTTGACCTGGTTTTGCTCATCCTTGTACATACACCATCTGGCACAGTGCCCCATGCGACATGAGTAAATGGATGAATGAAGAATGAATACGAATTCCAGAGCTGCTCATGTCATTCATGCTGCTAAAGGACTTCATGAGATTCTAGAAAAGGCATAAACCAGCAAGTAGCCCAAAACTGTCCTTGGGCTCATTCTACATTCCTCAGTCCTCTTTACTTAACAGCACTTAACTCACTTTGAGCCAGCATGAGATGAAACATTTGATTTTTTTAAAATTTTTTGTAAAAACAGTAAAGTCTATTTTTTATCACTGAAAAATTTATCCCTAGATAGGATCATACCTACTAAAAGTTCTGCCTTCACTTTTAGTTTATTTGATTATTTAAGTTATTTAATATAACTTCACTTTCCTTTTTTCAACCTCAAGCAGAGGGCTCAGTGTGAAAGAGAAAATAAAAGTAGTGCAAATTATACACAGTAAAAAGCAGCAGAAACACATATATTAACTTACATTGTATGTAGTATTATTTAAATTGTCCATATAGAGTCTGCTATATACCATTCAAGAGAAAGAATCAGGGACTCCAGAATGATCTTTTTTTTTTTTAAGGTCTACAGGGGCTAGGAAGTATTTTTACATTATCCTTTCCTCCTTGGCTTTTTAGGGTGAACTCTGATACTTAGTGTCAATAAAAACTCTATGGTACCCTGGACGTTTCAGATAACAGATCATCCAGGTAAGATTAAAATCAAAATCCTTCTTTTCAAAGCCTTCCCATTTTATCTTCTGGCACAGAAAGAATTCCCAGTCCAAATGCCAGAGCTATTTAATTTTCATTCTGTTGACACAAGTCATTTTGCCTTTCATCTTTCTGTAAGAACAGTAAGCCACTCTGCTACTTTATCCACTGACAGGTAACTCCAAGCAGGTGATTTAAAAATTTAATGGTCTGATGAAACACTTTTTTCATCTCAAGACACAGTATCAAAGGCAGCAATGCAAACTCAATGCCATCCACAGTGACATGAGTGACATGGTGCCCTTGGCCATATCCTCGGGCTGTTCTGAAACTATTCCTACTTTCAAAAACCAAAACCACTTTCTTTTGGGTGTATAATTTTTTATCTTTGCTTTTTCTTAATGTTTCCTTGAATTATAACTTAATAAGAAATGTTCAATAGGCCACTTACCTGTTAAAACTTTCATGTGCAAGCAGAAGAGAAAGAAATACCAGAGGCCTGCCTTCATGTTTGCCAGAAACAGTTAACAGTCCTCGTGTTCAGTGTTAAAGCTGACGGTGAATTCAGGCTCTCAGTTGTTTTCTATTTGCTGGAAAGGAAGTGGGTTTTCTGGGAGTTTATGTAGTGTCACGCTTACCATCAAACCAAGGGGGTGTCTCTTCTTTGATGCCAATGGCTATATGAAAGGCATTATTGCTTATGACAGTTAAACAATGCATGGATTATTGATGATTTTGAAGACAGAGGAAAACATTACCCTTATTCTGGTTCCTACAAAACAGGTTAAAGAGATAATGCCTGTATTTTTCAGAATCACCATACTTCTCTGAATCAATAGTTATTGGGGATAACAGGACCCACGGATACCCACATGATGAATAAAACATACATTTTGATACATTTCTATCTTATGCTAGGTGCTCCAGAGATAAGAAAGCCTTTGAAATAGGACAAGAAACAAACAAAATTATTACAGAAATTGAAATGAAAAGATCTGAATCATAGGAATCTGAGAGATGATATTTATGTGGCATTCATTGTAGATTGCAATGTTTCAAGTGATGGGGTCAGTTTTAAACTAACTTAAACCCTGCTCCTCATATTACAGCAGTCTGTAGGAACCAGGGATTCCTCACCTAGGGCTCAGTGAGACCAAGAACGTTTAAAAGCCTGCTATGGTCTCTCTATCCCTGCAGGGAGGTAAAGTAGACAATAACAACAATAAAAGTAATAATTACATAAATAATGATATGTATACATACTTAAATGTTTTATATGAAATAATATATCTTAATGCAAAATGTAAAAAATTAAATGTAAAATAATATATTTATATATAAAATATTCATATATACATATTTTTATATATGAATACAGCTAATATTACATTTATATTATGTTTTACATGCATGCAAATGGTTACTGTTTATATACATATTTACATTATGACTATAGTTTATACATATATTAACTTATTTAATCTTCTTAATCATCCCAATGGTGACCACTAACCTCCCATTTTACAGATGAGGAAAACTGAGGCAGAGAGGAAAAGAACCTGGCCCAAGTCATATAGTAAGTGTCAGTGCTAGGATTTGGAGAGTCTGGCCCTTAGCCAAAGCAGGTAGAACCACCCATACCACGGCCTGCTGATCCCTCCATCCAGAGGTCTGAGTGGGCTTCCAGGATGCTAGATCCAGGCTGGACTTCCGTTAGCCTGGAAAGATGACATTTAGATGAGAAGCTCAAATCAGCTGGCCAGGGAAACCAAGGTGTGAGTCCAAAAGGTCCAGGCTGTGAAACAGATTCCAGGTTTGGGGCTTTAGGCCAGCCACTAGGAATGCCAGACCACAGCCAAGGAGTCTGCAAGGTAAGGAGGAGGCTGATGCTGCAGGGGTCCCCCTTGCTGCTGACGCTTCCCCTAGCTACCTTCTGTAGGGCTCCTGGGTCTCAGCAGTTGGTGTGAAGGAAGCTGTTTGAGGGACTGAGCTAGCCTGAGCAGTAGAGCCTGGGCGGCCAGGACCCCTGGGACCCTGCTACCCCAATCTCCTCCCTTTTCACTGAACTCCCTGTAGCATCATGAGGAGAGGCTTCCAGCCCCACGGGCACTGTACCGGAGCCCGTTTCCAGCACACAGGCAGGCAGTGGAGAGCAACTGACTTCTTCCAACCTACTTGAGGCCTAGCTCTGGAACTGAGTATGGGGAGCTTTAACTTCACTTGAGCAAAGCTGTCATAAGTTCTAGAGCTCAGGGTTGTTGCACAGAGAAAAATACAAGGCAGGAACCTAATAATAAACGTGCAGTGAGGACATAGTGTGTGCCAGACACCGGGCTCCACGTGCATTGTCTGATTCCGTTCTCAAACAACTCAATGAGGGAGAGTCTGCTATTACTTTCATTTCATAGATGAGGAAACTGAGAGAAAGATTCAGTCATTTGCCCGGGGTCACAGAGCTGATGAGCAACGGAGCCTGTTCAAATCCAGACGGTGAAACTCTGGATTCCAAACTCTTAACTATCCCACCACACTCACACGCTTATCCTCATTTATTTGGCTAGAAATTACTGGAAGCATTACTTTTTTTGCTTTCGTATTTTCATGGTGGAAGGATGCTTAGGTCCTAAAGGAAATTCCAAGATAATTTAAATGCAAAAAAAAGATGTCCTGGTCAATTGGAGGTGTAACGTTTCTACCTCAAGGGGAGAAAAGTCTCACAAGTTAGGTTAAATTCAGCTTTAGTTCAACTGGATATGTGCGGTTTTGTTTGAGATGAATCTGTTTGCTTTTTCCCAACCCTCTCGCTTCTCAGTTTGTCGGACACTGGGTGGTAAACTGATCCCATGGTGGAGCAGAGCTCGCTTCTATGTAAACGATGTTTTATGTCAAAGTCCTGTTTCAATGATCCTTCCCATGCCTCGCCTTCTCAAAAATCTTGGTCAAGAATACAAGTACTTGTGGTTTTAAATATTCAGAACTGCTTTCACGTGCCTGGAAAATTAACTGGGCAAAAATTTCCATTCACCTCACAGGAAGTGCTTTTTGTTTGCTTTTACATTTTTTTTTCATTCCATGACTTAAGAGGGTTTTGATTTGTGTATGCAGATGCCTGGGGTGAGGGTGGGGCATGGAAAGTTGGTTACATTAAAAGTGTTTTTTATTTCTTGCCTCCTGGGCACCAGAGTTCATCATGCAGCATGCTTGCTTTTCTGAACGGCTGTAGCTGAATGTCTTTCTTTTGCTTTGCTTGAAACTTACCGAAAGCAACATTTGTCTGAGTAAAGAAGCTCAGACACCAGCATGATTGAGTCCAAGCAATAGGGTTAGAAAGCACCCCCCACATGTCTGTGCTTCTTCTGAGCTTGGTTTGCCATTCTGAAAGGGACAAGCATCAAAAGTGAGAGGTCCTTCCTAATCACAATTGCTTCTCCTCCTACCTTGCTATACTGTTGGGTGGTACCACCAACCAGCCTTCTCCTTTTTCCTGCTGATTCACCAATAAACCCCAATTACTCTACTTCTTAACTGTCTCTCAAGTATTTTTTCCTCCTCGCTTGCCAAGGTCACTGACTTCGAGTCTGTCATTTCTGTTCCCACTCTTGTCCCATTTCAGTCCATCTTCATGCTACAACCAGAGTAATCTTTGTAAAATTTAAATAGAATTCTTCTGTGTCCCCACCCCTCCCAGGATCCTCCACTGGCTTCCTCTCTTAGATAAGGCCCACACCCCTTCAAGGCTCCTTATGAAGGGCAGCTCCTTCTCCAGTTCAGCCTCATCTCTTGCCACATTTATTCTTTCTTCCTTCTGTACCAAATGTTTCCGTCACATTGAATGACATGAAGTTCTCTAAATTCCCCAAACTAACTCTTCCTTCTACTGCCAGGAGCCATCATTTTGTCTGTACTTCCCCTCCTCACCACCCTAGCCTACCTTCTTTGGCAGATATCCCACCATCCTTCAGGCCTTTGCTTCCATACCCATCAATTCATCAAAGAAATCTTCCCTGACCAATGTCATTCACTCCCAACCACCCCCATAACTAGTGTCCATTTAGTGGCTTTTCTGCATCCTCCCAACGCTCCTCTGTGTCCCCCATCCTAGAAATCATTAGGTTACCGGTGGAAGGTATCTGAGTTACCAGCAGAAAATCCGTACAGGAACCTCATTTCTTGCCTCTTCAGAAAAAAGAATTCGACTGAGAAACATAAGGCGGAAAAAGAGACCGAGGCAAGTTTCAGAGCAGAAATAGAAGTTTATTTGAAAAAGCTTTAGAACAGAGAAAAAAAGGAGAGTATGCTTGGAAGAGGCCCAAGGTCAAGTGCGGGGTTTAACCTTGATTTTAGGACTTTATAGGCTGGCCTCTTTCACAGGATTCTTCCCTTAGGGTGGGCTGTGCGCATGTGCAGTGCCCTCCCACGCTTAGGAGGTGAGCACGTGCAGTGTGTTTAGGAAACTGTAGGCCTGCTCATCTGAGGCTTTCTTCCCTTTTCTGGTGGTGTGCCTCCACAAAGGTCATACATACTCTGCCATTTTGTCTCTTAATGCACAGGCCCAGGAAGTTGCTTCTACCTGGTACCTGCATTCAAGTGACACTTTAGTGCAACAGGTGTGGACCATCAGGAAATGACCTCTCCCTGGCACCAGCTGCCAATTTATCACTTTTAGAGAGGCAATGTGATAATTGCCAAACCACCACCCAGCATTCCTATGAGTGGGGGAATTGCCCTCTCCCGCCCAGCTCATGCTTGTCTAACTACCTGTAACAATTGTTAACAATTATACCACTGTAATGGCCTGTTTGCTTTCTGACAGCTTCTACTAAACTGAGAAACATCAGAACAAGAACTGAAGATGCCTTCGGTTTTGTTGTTGTTGTTTTTGTTTGTTTGTTTGTTTCAGACGGAGTCTCACTCTGTCATCAGGCTGGAGTACAGTGGCACCGTCTCGGCTCACTGCAACCTCCACCCCCCGGGTTCAAGCGATTCTCCTGCCTCAGCCTCCTGTGTAACTGGGGCTACAGGTGTACACCATCATGCCTGGCTAACTTTTGTATTTTTAGTAGAGACGGGGCTTCACCATGTGGGCCAGGATAGTCTCGATCTTTTGACCTCGTGATCTGCCTGCCTCAGCCTAAAGATGCCTTCTTTGCAAGTTTGTTTGCAATGCTCCACAACTATTTATTGAATGAATAAGTGTTTGAAGAATCCTTGACTTTTGGAGGAACGATATGACCTTGGGAATTCTCATCAATGACAATTTTTCACTCTGAATCATAATGTGAGAGCAGAAAATTATCAAAATGTGTTTCTATTTCACATTGAAATTAATTGAATAAATATATAATTCATCATCCTGATTCATCTCTCATCTGATCACTTGCCCATCTCTAATCATAAAACAAAAGTATATTCCATTTTGACAGCCAAATATTTTCTCATTTAAAGTTATTAATTAATCCATAAAGCCCAGAAAACTAATTATATATTTCCATGAGGGGTGAAAAAAAAATCAGCATGAGATGTGACTGCTAAATGATATGATTGATATTTTTAACAAATATACTGCAACTTATTCATGTTGGCCTTCATTCCAATGATAGTATCATTCCTCAAAACATCAGTAAGGCACCTCTCTGGATCCCGTTCCTTCCGGCCTCTGCAGAGTTCAGGCTCCCTTAGTTCTGTCTTTGGCTCCTGAATCACCATTCTACAGCTCTGTATTCATCTGCTCTCACATTGCTATGAAGAAATACCTGAGACTAGGTAATTTACAAAGATAAGACATTTACTTGACTCACAGTTCCGCATGGCTGGAGAGGTCTAAGGAAACTTACCTCATGGCAGAAGGCACCTCTTCATAGGGCAGCAGGAGAGAGAATGAGTGCCAGCAAGGGAAATGCCAGATGCTTTTAAAACCATCAGATCTCATGAGAACTCACTCACTATCATAAGAACAACACGGGGGAAACCGCCCTCATGATTCAATTACCTCCCATCAGGTCCTTCCCATGACACACAGAGATTCTGGGGATTACAATTCAAAATGAGATTTGGGTGGGGATACAGCCAAACCATATAGCCAAAGCTGCCCCTGGCCCTTCCCAAATCTCATGTCCTCACATTTCAAAATATCGTTATGTCTTCCCAACAGTGCCCCAAAGACTTAGCTCATTCCGGCATTAACCCAAAGTCCAAGTCCAAAGTCTCATCTGAAACAAGGCAAGTCCCTTCCACCTATGAGCTGTAAAGTCAAAAGCAAGTTACTTACTTCCTGTATACAATGGGAGTGGTATGGTTTGGCTGTGTCCCCACCCAAATCTCATCTTGAATTGTAATAATTCCCATGTGTCAAGGGCAGGGCCAGTGGAGATAACCGAATCGTGGAGGTGGTTTCCCCCATACTGTTCTCATGGTAGTGAATAAGTCTCATGAGATCTGAGGGTTTCACAAATAGGAGTTCCCCTGCACAAGCCCTCCTGCCACCAGGTAAGACATGCCTTCACTTCTCCTTTGCCTTCTGCCATGATTGTGAGGCCTTCCCAGCCATGTGGAACTGTGAGTCCATCAAAACTGTTTCCTTTATAAATTACCCAGTCTCAGGTATGTCTTTAGCAGCAGTGTGAGAACAGACAAATACAGGGGGTACAGGCGTTGGGTAAATACACCCATTCCAAATGGGAGAAATTGGCCAAAATGAAGGGGATACAGGCCCCATGCAAGTCTGAAATCCAATAAGGCAGTCATTAAACCTTAAAGTTCTGAAATGATCTTCTTTGACTCCATGTCTCATATCCAGGGTCTGCTGATGCAAGAGGTGGGCTTATAAAACCATTAGATCTCATGAGAATTCACTCAATGTCATGAGAACAGCATGAGGGAAAGTGCTCCCCACGATTCAATTATCTCCCACTGGGTCCTTCCCATGACACATGGGATTATGGAGATTACAATTCAAGATGAGATTTGTGTGGGGCACAGCCACACCATGTCAAGTTCCTTCCTTACAGTTTATAACCAGCTAGAATCTCTCCAATCATTCACACACACACTCTCTCTCTCTTTCTCTCTCTCTTCCTCAGACTCTGCAAACCTCACCATCTACTTCTCTCTCTTCTTTCTTAGTAAAGAGAAGTCCATAGTCGGCCTCTATTCTTTGTTTTTTCTAGTTCTTCCTCAACCCACTGTAGATTGGTTTCTGTCTCTGCAGCTGTTTTTCCTAAGCTCACCATTAGCTCCACACTGCAAAATTCCAATGAACACACTCCATCCTTACCATCCTTGACCTGTCTGAATTGTTTGATGCTACACTTCATGTTTGATGTTACACTTATACTTGACCTTGAAATGGTACCACCCATTCCTGGTTGGTTATCAGAACTAAGAGTTATCCTGTTAATCGTAGGTTAACCTTCATGCTTCTACTCTAATTTATTCTGTATTAAATTTAAAGTCTAACCCTCTGATGGAAACCTTATCCACCTAATTTCAAACAACACCTCACTGAAGCCCCTGTATGATCCCCAGAAAAGGTCAGAATCATTGTTTTCCTTTTCTTTTTTTCCATCTCTCAGACCCCTCTCTCCTCTTGGGCTCCTTTGTCAGTTCTCTAATTCCTTTCTCCTCTGACATGTTGATGTTACTGTTCCCCAGATCTCGAGCTTCAGTTCTCTGCTCTGCTCATTCTATGTACTTCTCCCAAGTACTCAAGTAGATGATGCCACTTGTTAACTAAACAATTAAATAGGCTAAAATATTGACACGACTTTTCTGGTGTGACAACGCTATTCAAAAGTGTTTTGAGCCATAATAGCACAATTGAAATGAGTATATAATCATTCCCCCAAAAAACTGCAACCCCAAAGACTCACAAACTTACACGCACACAGGGCCACGTACATAGAACAAATGGATGACATGGACCAAGTGTAAGACAGTAAGGAGCAGTGGACAGTGGGGCCAAATGGATAGCATACAGGAGACGCCACCAAGCAGCTCCAGCTATCCACCGCCGCTAGGGAATATGAATCCAGTGTAACCATCTCTTCTGATTTTTTCCAAAGACACATGAAATTCTAGTCTTTGTGGGAAATATCCCCATTTTTAAATTTTGGAGCTTATTCAAAAAATTTAAAATACATTGTGAGCCAACATTATGGGAAACAAACAAAACATACCTAAAGACCCACTTTGGCCCATGGACTATTCATTTTTAACTTCTGCTTTAAAGGATGACGCTCAATTGGCAGTACATACATATATATATATATGCACATAAAATTCAAATACCTTTGTTTTAGACCTGACTCTGTCACTTACCAACTGTGAGGTCTTCAGAAAGATGCCTAACCTCTGTGAGCGAAAGTTCACTCATTTGTAATCACAGAGAATCCTTGTGAGGACCGAAAGATAATGTTTATGAAAGTTCTTAAAAACTATTACATAATGTCAAAAATATGGTTATTATGATTTTAAATTTTCATGACTTTTTAATCATCATTTGATATTTTTAAAATATTTTATTATGTTTGGACTCATCCCAACTTTTTGTACACAGGATTAAGACTGGTGACCCTCTTTGAGAAAATCATGAAAACAGTAACATTGGTCTTCTTTGAGTGGCTATTCAGAGTAAGATTTTAAGATTTTTAAAACCTCTTTCCAGTAATTGATGTATTTTTACAAGATAAAATGATAAATTCAAACTATGCAATGCATTCCATTTCAAAACTGCTCTCTTTTTTTCTTTCTTTGCAAGTACCTTAAATGGTAAAAATAACCTCTTCTTCAAATTCAATTGAAAGTCTAAATGGCCTTCACCCAAGGAGCTTAGATAGGCTGGAACACTATGCTAGAATTTGGTAGAAATTATAGAGATTAAGTCAAATTATATTAGGTTTCTTGGGTTATGCTTTGTGTGAATGGATGACACCTACTGGTATAACCTGAAAATTGGCTTTCTCTTTTCAAAAAGAAAAATAACTGCTCATCTCTCAGATCAAGAAGGGAAAAAAAATCACCTCCAGCAGAGTCCAACACTGTTAAAAGTGTAATCACCAGATGTACAAGCCAAGGATTTTGTGAAATCATGAGAAAACGTTCATGGTACAGTATATTAAAAAAGCAAGCTACATGTACAACATATATATAAGTTTAATGTTTAAAATTTTATATAAAAATCTATAAAGAAAAATATATAAAAACAATACATAGAAAAAGGGAAAGGATAGGCACCAGAATGTTAATTTGCTAATTAATATGCTAAGTATAACTAATGATTATTTTTCCTTTATGTTTTCTGCATTTCAAAACCTTCCCCTGTGCCCATGTAGCAATTCAGCAAACAAAAGTCACGTGTAATTTTGTTTCCATCAATCAGATGTGCCAATACCTCACTTGCTTTTGGAACTGCATTAATGGCAGAGAAGTGGTAGACATCTATTTTGCTAGCACAAATGGTCACAGCAGGACAGTCTTATAGCCAGTTGATTCGAGACATGGCAGCCTCTGACAGTGGTCATGACAGCTTTTATGATTATGACAAAAACCATGTAAGTCTGGGGGCTGGGAATTATTTCTAAAAGCTAAGACCAAGAATCTGCTTCTTCAGCCCTGCCAAATATTTTGTAATATCTGGTAACAAATCCTTTTCTGGTTAAACTAGAGAGAATGGTTTTAGGTTTCTTGGGTTTTTTATTAATTTATTATAACAGCAATAAACATATATTCTATGTGTGAGTGTGTGTGTGATTGTTTTCTCTTCCATAAAGTTTTACAAAATTACCTTATGTATGAGGAAGCGGAATATCTAAAGCACAGAGAATGAAAGTGATAAAATAACTCAATAAATTATAGCCAGGCAATGCCCTTGTTTGTGGTATTTTTTAAAAATATCTATTGTCACCTAATTTTTTTTCCAAATGAACATGAAAATCATGTTTAAATTTTCACAAGTTCTCCCTGCCCAATCTTTCTGCTCTCCACATTCCACTGGAATTTTGATTCCATACAGTGCTGAGTGCCTAGACTTCTACATTACTACTTGGAGATCCCAACAGCATCCCACAGCCTAGTAATTCATGGCATTTACAAGCCATTTTATTTTAAAAGTTAGATGAAGGTTTAACAGATGCCATTATGAGTGCTATGAGAATGTGCATATGTGAAACTAACCTCATACTTTTTATCAATTTCCACCTTTATTTCTTAACCACTAGTTCATATCTTGAATAGACTTTGGTGTCTTTAAGAAATTAACATATAACAAGAATTGTCCCAGCCGGGCGCGGTGGCTCGTGCCTGTAATTACAGCACTTTGGGAGGCCAAGGCAGGAAGATCACTTGAGGTCAGGAGTTTGAGATCAGCCTGGACAACATGGTGAAACCCTGTCTCTACTGAAAATACAGAAATTATCCAGGTATGGTGGCAAGCGCCTGTAAGCCTAGTTACTCGGGAGGCTGAGGCAGGAGAATCGCTTGAATCTGGGAGGCAGAGGTTGCAGTGAGCCAAGATTGCATCACTGCACTCCAGCCTGAGCAACAGAGCGAGAGATTCCATCCCCGCCCCCACAAAAAAAGAATTGTTCCCATTCTTAAGATTGAACCACTTGAGAAGAGGGGCAAGGATCTCACAGACACTAGCAGGGTTTGATAGGGAATTATAAGAAATGATGACTGAGGTAAGTAGCTGTCCAAAAAAAATAGAAATGGTTGAAAAGTTTAATGGAGAAGATGGAGTGACAGATCACAGTGGCTTGGTGATTAAGGCAGGTAAAAGAGATAATAAAGACAGAAAATATATTAATTCACATTTGTATGGGATGGTACAGTGTGCATAACACCTATACACATTATATGTTAAAAACCAATGACTTGCACAGAATGGATATTATCACCTACATCTTTTTAGAATGGAAACCTAAGTCTCAAAGAAGTTAAATCGTTTGCCCAAATTAGCTAAGCCAGGACCAGAACTCATATACACTCACTTCTAGATTAGTGCTGTTACAAGTGTCCAGAAAGAAAAAGAGAAACAAAGGTGTTAGATTTGCTGAAGTTTATCCTGGAGGCTTGGTTCTATCTCAGACTCTCTGAGTTTACATTTTCCTGTGCCTAATGAATACAACTGTAAAAACTACTAGACACAGCCTCCCGTCTGTTGGTTATTGATCATTTCCCAAATTAGAGAAGCACTGAAGTGTCCAGACCTCTCTTATTTTACCCTTTAATAAGTCATTTGATATAAAAAATAAAAACAGTTTTGATAGATGTGGTTATAAAGCCATGAAAATTAACATCACACTCTATTATCCAAACCCCCACCTTAAATCTCTAGAATTATTTTATGACAGGTACACTAGATTTACTATCAAGACACTGTACACCCAATCTGGACCTCCAGCCCAGAGGATGAGCAGTTTCCTCATACAGCATACTGAATCAAAATCTCCAAGGGACACAGGTCGAGTGAGAATTGTCAGAGTGAAATTAAAGTTCATCCAAAAGAGAACATTTTTTTAGGAAAAAAGAGTAAAGACAATTACTAGGTCTGCTACACATTAAACCATATTATAAAGTTATAATAATTCAGTCATTTTAGGCTGGAATAAAGACAGACAATTCAACAGAATAGACTACATATCCAGAACTAGGTATTTGTGTATATAAGAATTTAATGTTTGATACGATCATTGCACTGGATGGGGTTCAGTTGCAGATAACAGAAACCATTCTCTCCAGTTTAACCAGAAAAGGATTTGTTACCAGATATTACAAAATATTTGGAAGGCCTAGAGAAGCAGATTCTTGGGCTGAGCTTCTAGAAATAACTCCCAGCCCCCAGACTTACATGGTTTTTGTCATAATCATAAAAGCTGTAATGACCACTGTTAGAGGCTGCCATGTCTCGAATCAACTGGCTATAAGACTGTCCTGCTGTGACCATTTGTGCTAGCAAAATAGATGTCTACCACTTCTCTGCCATTAATGCAGTTCCAAAAGCAAGTGAGGTATTGGCACATCTGATTGGTGGAAAAAAAATTACATCTGAAACATAGCTGCAAGGAACCCCAGGAAAGGTCATTTTCAAATTTTCAGCCTCTATAATATAGAAAGGCTCACTTGGACATTAGAGTGGAATTTGAGCAAGTGAATTCCAGTATCTATCAAAAATAGCATTTCACATCAGCTAGAAAAGAAGAGTTATTTAATAAATGATGACAAAGCATTTGGGTAGCTAGTTGAAAAAAGATGTATTTAGATCTATACCTTACACTCTACATCAAAATTAATTGCATATAAATTAAAAAGTTAAATTATAAAAATTCACATTAATAAATGAAAGAACATAAAGAAATATGTTCTATGTACAAAAGAAACCTTGCAGAGAAATGTTAATAGACTGGATCCAAAAGGAATTTTGTACACAACATACAATGATTATAATCAAGACATTCAAGACAATACTTACAGGAAAGAGGCAAAGAATTAATATTTGTCATATTTTAAATCCTCATGCAAATTGACTTTCAACATTAAGACCCCATAGATAAATATGCAAAGCACTTGAATGTTAAATTGACAAAAAAGGGAAAAATGTAAAAAGATGTGCATGAATATGATAAATAGTTAAAAATAGAAAGAAAAATGGGTCAAAAGATAATATCAAGGAAAAATTCAAGAAAAAATGATTTTATATTAATAAAAAGCATAATTCACAATGAAGCTTTACTAGCTGCATTTATATTTGTATAATACATCATTGAAATCTCTGAAGTAAAACTACCAGAAATATTTGTAAAACTGATGGAAACACAACCATTATGAGAGATTGCATTAAGTCTGATAATTCGCATAAGCAAAATGTACAGAGAATTTGAATAAAAATGTAAAAATTTGATTTATTAGATACATATTAAAATTCTAGTTTATTAGAAAATATATCTACTTTTCCAATACATGGAACATTTATGAAAAACAATTATGTATTAGAACGCAAAGAAACCCTCAATATAAATTCAAAAGCAGGAAATTTATATCTTTATTGATCACTATGCAATAAACCTAAATGTTAGTAAGAAACATTTAAGTGTTAAAACATAGCTACTTGAAAATTTCAAATATCCCTCTCTAACTCTGTGATCAAGAGTAAATCGGCTGGGAGTGGTGGCGCACACCTGTAATCCCAGCACTTTGGGAGGCCGAGGCGGGCATATCACTTGAGGTCAGGAGTTGGAGACCAGCCTGGCCAACATGGTGAAACCCCGTCTCTACTAAAAATACAAAAATTAGCTGGGCTTGGTGGGGCATGCTTGTAATTCAAGCTACTCAGGAGGCTGAGGCAGGAGAATCACCTGAACCTGGGAGGTGGTGCTTGCAGTGAGCCAAGATAGGGCCACCACACTCCAGCCTGGAAAACAGAGTGACACTCCACCTCAAAAAAAAAAAAAAAAAAATAGTAAATTGCAATTACAGACTACTTGGAGAAAGTAGGATAGTGAAATATAACTTACCAAAACAAATTAGATGTGGCCAGTCCAAGTTATAATTGGGAAAAAATGTATTCATACACCTTTGGTTCTTTATATTATTTAACAAGAATGAAATGACACTAATGAGCCAATCATTTAAATCAAGAGATACAAAAAGAAAATCTAAGTAAGCCTTTAAAAAGTAGAAACGTAGAATTAATATATATTTAGAAATGGAAAAAATACTGAGTTAGGAAATAGAAAAAATGTAACTAATAAACCAAAATTCCTGTTTTCACTTTTAAAAATATTAATTTGAACAGGACTCTCTTAGCATAAGAAAAAGGAAAATATATATGTGCAATATTAAAAGAGAAGGAAATAATACTGATACTGATGAGATTTTTTAAATTTTAAAGAAAATACAACACAAAATACCATGTAACTTTCAAAAACATGGTTGAAATGGCCAATGTTTTGGGACACAGGAAACTGATATAGAAATAAAAAACTGAACAGAGTCATAACCTTGAAAGAAAATAGGAATAGAACTAAGAAACTAACTCATACAAAAGGGCTGAACCCTGACTATTCTACAAGTGAGTTATTTAATGTCAAAAAGTAGAAAATTCCTGTGCTATTTAGACTAGTCTGGAGCACTAGAGGTAAAAATAGAAATTCTTCAGGTTATTGTGTGAAGTTGATATAATGTTAATGACAAAATCTAACAAGCTTACCTCAAAAAAGATTAACAAACCAATCTCACTTATTAATATAGATACATTCTAAATTAAATACTAAAAAATCTAGTCCAGTGGTTTCTTAAGGAAATAATTCACTGATAGGATTTACTCCCAACATGCAAGGATTGCTTAAAAATAAAATGTCTATATCTCAGTAACTTTGCATGATTTTTAAGAAGAAAAATCTGTGAATACATCAG
This sequence comes from Papio anubis, assembly GCF_008728515.1. NCBI lineage: Eukaryota > Metazoa > Chordata > Mammalia > Primates > Cercopithecidae > Papio > Papio anubis. The sequence continues at coordinate 87,816,726 of NC_044985.1, read as the reverse complement.
AACTAGAAGGATATTTCCTAGCCTGATGAAAAGTCATACCACACATCACCAGACATTGTCATGTTTACTTATGAAACACTGAAGGGATCCCCTGAGGTTAGAAGGAAGGCACTACCCCTGTTGTTTTTCAATATCCAGAAAGATATTTAAAAGAAATAATTGTTATACCTTTTTAAAAAGAGAAGAGACAATTATCAGATGTTTGCTCTGATGTCACTGATTACCAAGAAAATCCAAGAGAATGAACTGGAAGGGGGTTAATAAGAAAGTTTAGTAAGGCAGCCAAGGACAAAGTAAATATAAGAAAAGCCACAGCTTTTTATATGTCAGGGGGAAAATGAATGGTTAGAAAATTACAAGGGTGAAAATAACAATAAACAAGCACAGTTTATGAAGAAAGCTATGAAACTTTCAGAGGGACATTAACAGAAGATTTCAATAAATGTAAAGGCATACAATGCTTCTCAGTGAGAAGATGCAATGTTATAAAAATATTAATTCTCTCCAAATTATTTTATAAATATAATATTTTTACAACCAAAATTCCAGTTGTATTTATCACATTTGGGAGTCTGACAAAATGATCCAGGAATTCTTCGGAAGAATGAAGTTGAGAATCACCAAGACAATTAATGGGCTAGAAGAAGAAGTGATGAGTGGTTGAGCCTACGAATAGGCATAAGAATTAAACTGAACACAAAATCCAAAACCAAATCCTAATAATATTCAGTATTCAGTAAAATGACAGATGCATAGAATTTCAAGTCTGTGGGAAAAATATGTATTTCTCATTAAACAAAGTGTTAGGAATAATTAGCTAACCTTTTAGGGAAAAATGGAATTAGATCTCTACCTCATATAATACGGCAAAATAAATTCATGAATCAAGATGTAAAAAACTGAAATCATAAATAAATTTGAAGAAAATTTAGATTAGAAAGTATTCCCTAGTTGCTTGGAAGGATGAACTCCTTCCTCGCTATTTCTCAGACATTCTCCTTATCTGTATTGATAGCATCTTTTTTTTAAGCCATAATCATGTGCCAAAAAAGGCATATTTAAGAAAATATATTGATAAATACTTCATCTATATATTTCAAAAGGTATTTTGAAACCTAAAAACAAAGGAAATTTGAAAGAAAAACCTTGATATACTTACTTCCTAAAAACTCTCACATTTTCCTGCATCAAAAAAATTAAAACTAAAAGTAAAATGGTGAAGGGAGAAAAAATATTTGCAACTTATATGATGGCCAAAGACCAATGTGACCAATACATAAAAATTCTTACAAATTATTAATAAGATGAAAAAAGTTTTTTAAATTAAAGTCTAAATAGGCAATTCACCCACACGCATAAAAAGCCTAAGTCAGCCATTCACAAAAGAAGAAAGGCAGAAGTCCAAAATATACATTAAGACAAAGAAATTTCAAGCTCACTAGTCAGCAAAAATGAATGAGATACATGAAACCACAAGGTTCATTTTTTCCTACCAATTTTGGAAAAAATTAGACATTTAAATGATATTTAAAAGATATTCAATGATATTCCAAGGATATTAAATAAAATCTAATGTTCAGTTTTAGTAAGGAAATAAGTAATGGACATTTTTGTCCACAGCTAGCAGGAGTGAACATTGATACAACCTTCTAAACAGCCATTTGGTAACAAATATCAGAAGTCTTAAACCACATCACCTGATCTCCTGACCAAGCAGCACCCTCCCAGGAGGCCTGGCCCATCACTTCATCAAACATTTCCAAGCAGGCCAGGGTCCCCATTAAAGTTCTAGTTAGGACTCCAACCCCATATACATACATGCATCTATATCTATAGTATAAATTATCTTTACAGACGTTCCCGATTTACAAGGCGGTTACACCCAAATAAACCCATTGTAAGTTGAAAATATCCCAAGCTGAAAATACATTTAATACACCTAACCTACCAGGCATTGTAGCTTAGCCTAGCCTACCTTAAACATGCTCAGAACACTTATATTAAGCCTACAGTTGAGCAAAGGCGTCCAACACAAAGCCTGTTTTATAATAAAATGTTGACTATCTCATTAAATTTGTTGAATACTGCACTGAAAGTGAAAAACAGAATGTTTGTATATGGGTACGCACCATTAACATACACAGCTGCAAGCACACTGGGACCTGAAGGAGGTTTGAGGCACTGAACTAGTTAATTGCTGGATGGTAAGGATGCTACAGGAACAGGTCATCAATTCCTCTCTCTCCTGCTGAGCCTCTGTAGAAGGCAGTGGGGCATTGACACTTGCTGATGGTTTAGCAGGCACAGTGTTTTTCAGAAAGGCATCAAGAATCGGCTGCTTATCCTTGAGACAGCGTGGCTGACTGGGAGTTGAGAACTGCAGCCTCTGCAAAGCATCACGAAAGAGTACCACATGTGGCTGGCTCCAGAAAAGATCAAAATTCAAAATTTGAAGTTAAGTTTCTACTAAATGAGTATGGGTTTTGCACCATCATAAAGTCAAAAAATCCTAAGTCAAACCATCCTGAGTCAGGGACCATCTGTATAAACATCAGATATCCATATGTTGTCTTACCTGCCTCACAGCCATGTGGTGGAAGTTACCTTCCAAATGACTGAATAACTTTTTTTTTTTTTTTTTGGAGACAGTCTTGCTCTATCCCCCAGGCTGGAGTGCAGTGGCATGATCTCGGCTCACTGCAACTTCCACCTCCCAGGTTCAAGTGATTCTCATGCCTCAGCCTCCCAAGTAGTTGGGATTACAGGTGCGTACTACCACGCCTGGCTAATTTTTGTATTTTTAGTAGAGACAGGGTTTCGCCATGTTGACCAGGCTGGTCTCGAACTCCTGACCTCAAGCGATCCACCAGCCTCAGCTTCCCAAAGTGCTGAGATTACAGGCATGAGCCTCTGCACCCGGCTAAATTTTATTTTTTTTAAGTGTTTAGTGTCTGATGGACAAAGCCTGAGTATGTGCCAGAGTACATACCTATTCCAGCTTTGAACATTTGTCCTGGAAGTACCCTTAGAAACATATTGATAACCTGAAAGAGAATAACAGCAAAACAAATAGAAAATGTAATTGGAACTGTTCTACCTATCCTTCCTAGACTGAGGTAAAGAGATCCTGAAATATATTTAAAATAAAGATGTATAAGAAACAATAGGAACTTCTAAATGTGCTATATTTGTCATTGCTCTAGTAGTTTTGTTGCTATTATATAAAAACTAAAAAATTAATGCTGTGTGTTCCTATGGATGGGGATGGCCTGTGTCTGCATTTTGCATTATTTTATCAAACGAGTGATTTTTTTCTAATTTTTTTTTGAGACAAGATTTCACTCTGTTGACCAGGCTGGAGTAAAGTGGCACAATCTTGGCTCACTGCAACCTCTGCCCCTGGGGCTCAGGCAATCCTCCCACCTCAGTCTCCCAAGTAGCTGGGACTACACGCATATACCACCACACTTGGTGATTTTTTTTTTTTTTTTTTTTTTGGTAGAGACAGGGTTTGGCCATGTTGTCCAGGCTGGTCTTGAACTCCTGGGCTCAAGCGATTTGCGCACCTCGGCCTCCCACAGTACTGGGATTTCAGGCATGAGCCACTGCACCTGGCCAACAAGTCATGTTCTTTACAATTGATAGATGGCTTCAATTCGCCCCTAAAAGATGCCAGTTGACAGCCTAGAAAGCATTTTATTTTTCTGCTAATGAATGTATTTTCAACAATGCTAATTCCCATCAGGCAACACAAAAGCACCTACTGAACCAAGGCTACATAATGATAAACAAGATGTGTAGAACCCAACATAAAGCAATACTGACTTTAAGATCACAGAGAATATATTAGTTACAGATTTCCATTGTAAGTGATCAAAACCCAAATGACTTAAGAAAATGAATTATTGACTCATGAAACTTAAACTCAGGAAAATCTATCTTTAGGTACAGCTAGATCCAGAAATCTATCTTTCCTTACATCTCTTTTTTGCTGTTTTTTGTGTTGACTTCATTCTGAAGCAGGTTCTTCCAAAAATCTCTATGCTTCTCTCCTCCCAGCTTTGCAAGCTCAACAGCTAATAAAGAGTATAGCATGCCGGGCGCAGTGGCTCATGCCTGTAATCCCAGCACATTGGTAGACCAAGGTGGGCGGATCAAATGAGGTTAGGAGTTCAAGAACAGCCTGGCCAACATGGCAAAACCCTGTCTCTACTAAAATTGCAAAAATTAGCCAGGCATGGTAACAGGTACCTGTAATCCCAGCTACTCAGGAGGCTGAGGCAGGGGAATCACTCGAACTCGGGAGGTGCAGGTTGCTGTGAGCCAAGATTATGTCGCTGTACTCCAGTCTGGGTGACAGAGTGAGACTCAGTCTCAAAAAAAAAAAAAACCAGTATAGCATTGGCTAAAGGCCTAGGTGTGATGCATTGGACAGATACAGTTCACATGCCTGTTTTTGAAATAATCCCAGTAGCAAAAGAGATGCAGAGCTCTGTTCAGCTAGGCCTGCCCATGTGCCCATCCCTGGAGCCCAGGAGTGAGGTCTGCTCTAAGCCAACCACGTGAACTAAGAGACGGGAATAGTGGCCCCTAAAGGAAAATCTAGGTGCTATTACCAGAAAAGAAGGAAAGAAACGTTGAGCAGACAAAAACAGCAGAGGTCTGCACAGATGGGAAGATGCTTTCTTTATGTTGACACTGAGGATAAAATAAATGCTCAAAGAAGGCACAGTACAAAAACTTACTGAGGTAGGATATATAGTGAAGCTTTTAGACTAAGTCACTGCCAGTGACTAACATAAGCTTTTTCTTAGTCATTTCATCTTTCAAAATAGAGGGGAAACTGGGAGTCTGGAATTAGCACTCGTTGTTTGACTGTTCAAAGGCCTGGTATAGTGTGATGCTCAGGTACCTCATATTCAACAAGAAATGAAAACCTTGGGGTGAGAAGGACCCTCTTTCACCCTCCTCTGTGCTGTGGGATGCCGAGGCTTACAGAGCACCTCAACTCCCCCAGCCTCTGGCTTCCGCTTGCTCTCAGCTGCTGGAGTTCTGGCTGGAGACAGGAGGGCAGGAGGAAAGTGAGGCTGGAGTGTTTGTTCCCGAGGCGACCTCCCTGCAAAACCACAGCTCCTCTCAGGAGGCTTCTCGCACAGCTCCGGCGACCCTTGCAGCTCTGCCTGGGTTCTGGTAAGCATTCTCTCCCCGACCTTCAGATCTGGAGGTGGGAATGGCTTCCTGTTGCTTTCCCTGGAATGCTTCTGCACCTTCTGTTGATTTTCTTTAGCCCTACTCACACCTTGGTTAATCATCATTGATTACACTCTCCTCAGTCACCCGAACTTGAGTTTACTGCCTGCTTCCTTGGAGGGGGAGAGTGGCCCAACTGAGTCATAGACCAATTTTGTAAAGATAAATATAGTAAGTGCCTGACTATCTATTGTTATTTCAGGGATGAGGCAAGACAAAGGTCTTTAGCTCACTGGCCTTCTCACCTATTGATGTACTCACTAATATGTGAATTTCCTTTAAGTGGAAACAAAGTCTTTCACTACACCATATTTACATAGAGTGTAAACTTCCCTGACTTCAAATTACTGCACTATAGAAATGACTGATAGCGGATTCTTTCTTGAGGAATAGCATTCACCATAAAGGGAGATAGAACAGTGAGGCTCAGAGTCTGATAATGACAAACAAGATGGTGATGACCAGGCACGGTGGCTTACGTCTGTAATCCCAGCACTTTGGGAGGCCGAGGCAGGAGGGTTCCTTGAGCCCAGGAGTTTGAGACAAGTCTGGGCAACATAGGGAGACTCTGTCCTTACCAAAAATCTAAAAATTAGCTGGGTATGGTGAGGTGCTCCTGTGGTTCCGGCTACTTGGGAGGCTGAAGTGGGAGGATTGCTTGAACCTGAGAGCCATGCTTGCACCACTGCACCCAGCCTAGGAGACAAAGCAAGAGCCTGTCTAAAAAAAAAAAAAAAAAAAAAAGGTAGTGACAACACAGTGAAGAAAGGACCCAGAAAAAACCTACAAGACTATGCATACCAAAGAAAGACTATGTGTACCAAAGACGGACTTTTTCAACTCCTAAGTTTGAAGACTGGCTCTAAAGCTAAGCATCTCTTCTTTACCAACCTAGGACAAATTAGATTACCCACGATATGGGCTGAATCCTGTCCCCCTCAAAATTCCTATGTTGAAATTACAAGTCCCAGTACCTCAGAATGTGACTGTATTTGGAGATAAGGCCTTTAAAGAGATAAAGAAGGTAAAATGTGATCATATGGATGGGATCTAATCCAATATGACTGGTGTCCTTATAAGAAAAAATTAGTATGCACACACACACACACACACACACACAGAGACCATGTGAAGAACACAGAGAGAAGATGACCATGTACAGCCAAGAAGAGAGGCCTAGAACAAATCTTTCCCTCCTGACCCTCAGAAAATCCAACCTGACAACACGTTGATCTTCAACTTCTAGGCTCCAGCATTGTGAGAACTTTCTGTTGTTTAAGCCACCCAGTCTGTAATACTTTGTTGTGGCAGCCTAACAAATTAATACACCCACTCCCAAAGTTCCCAAGATAAAGACTTACTCAAAGAGAAAGAAAAAGCTGAATTTCTCCGCCAGACCAAGAAAACCAAAGCAATTCACTGTGTCAGCATCCTGAAGCTGCAACTTGTGTATATCAACCTAAGGCGAAGTCATGGCCACTTTCTTTACCCATCCATCAATAGATGCCATCAGATGCATCTTTTGGGACAGCAAAATAATTAGCACATTTATTTGTCAGCCATATGGGGGAACTGACGTATGGTTGGACCACTGACTCTTCTACCAACTATTAGGACAAAGCTTCGTTTATAAGCAAGAACTTGGCATTTTAGAACTCAATATGTCATCTCATCTTGCACAATGATACTGTATTAAGGTCTACTTACTGGGTAAAGAGGTACGGAAAGTCACTAATAAACTCAACTGATTGTAAAAGAATAAGAACTCAAATTACAACATGAGGTAAGACAAGATCCCTGAATCACAGAGGTCAGTTCCTTACCTGACCACTAGGTATTACTATGCCAACAAAAGTTATTGATAGATCCTTACTGGAGACAGCTGGGTCTCTTTGAAGCCGTAGCCTGACCTAACCCAACCACTTTAATTTGCAGGATCTGCCCACTAAGGTTTAGCCTATTCAGTTTGTTGTTGGTCACTGCCCTATAGGAACAGGGGAAGTTTAAAAAGTAGTGGAGAGCAAAGCAAAGAAAGAGCCCCAAACAATCATATTTATTATTTTTCTCTCCATAGGAATAAATACTATCCAGATATCCCCTGTTTCCGTTGCAATTACTAAAAGGTAGTGGAATCTTTTGTGAAATTTGTGCTTGGGAACCCACTGCCTTAGAATAAAAGCATCGAGTAGGCTTGGGAGTAAATCTAAAAAATAAACTTAAGAAGGAAAATCAGGCTGGGTGCAGTGGCTCATGCCCATAATTCCAAAACTTTGGGAGGCTGAGGCGGCCGGATCACCTGAGGTCAGGAGTTGGAGACCAACCTGGTCAACATGGTGAAACCCCGTCTCTACTAAAAATGCAAAACTTAGCCAGGCGTGGTGACGGGCACCTGTGTCCCAGCTACTCGGGAGGCTGAGGCAGGAGAACTGCTTGAACCCAAGAGGCGGAAGTTTCAGTGGCCAGGATCGTGCCACTGCACTCCAGCCTGGGTGACAGAGCAAGACTCAGTCTCAAAAAAAAAAAAAAAAAAATCAAAACCAAAATTGCTGAAGTTCTAGAGATCTCAGACTCAACAATAAAAAGTCCTGGGTAATAAAAGCCCTGTTAATGGAGTCATTTGTTTTATATTGTCTCATTTTAGTTTCAAGTTCCAAAGATGTTCATTTTTACTTAACTCACTGAGGAACTGTGTTCCTAACCATTATGGATACAAAGGAGTTTTTCCTTCAAATATATAAACTGAGAAGTTTTCCTGCATCCTTACATGTGATTTTTATTAGACCCAGTGCCCAGGAATTCTTCCAGTGAAATCCAACTTGATTTCAAAATAGAAAAACTGGATTCCCTTCACAGACTCTTGCTTGGCTACAAACTGTTGAAGCAACTGTGCTTCCTTCAGAAAGGCCGGGTGTCCAGTGCAGAGATGAAGAGCTGGCTGCAGAGACAGGCCTTTCAGGTTTGAATCAGGCTTTGCAGTCTCTCGAGCTGCAGGTTCGTGGGCAAGTGAGGGAACCGCTCGGGGTTCAACGTTCTCATCTGTAAAATGAAGATCATGACAGTACCTATCTCCTGTTAGTCTGTTGTGAGAACTGTGTTAAATAAGTTAACATAGTAAAGCATTTCAACTAATGTGCTAACATAAACCTAGTATGACATAAAACCTAATGTTTTATTTTCTCAATAAGTACTAGCTGCTGCTGCTGCTGCTGCTGCTGTTGTTGTAATAGAAAAATAACACCTAACTTCTCGCCTCTTATCCAGCAAAGATGCCTCAGCTCTGTTGTCTACGCCATTCAGACAAACAATGGACTTGTAATCAAAGTGTGAATCAAAGGGTGGCCTGTGTGGTTAGCTGGTAAACAGCTTGAGCTGTCTGTCAGGGTCCCCGAGCTGGGGCTGTGGTGGTAGTGAGGTTTTGTGGCACAAGTTTTCTCAGTGGGTTTTGCTCTGAAGATGCAGAGGTTGTTTACCTTTAAAAAAAAAAAAAAATCTTTTTCTTGCTCTCCTTGTAAGATTTAGTAAAAACTTGAAACTATTTGTGACTTTGTGTGCTCCAAAAGCTAAATATAGAAAGAAGACAACTAATATGAAATGTGAGGACGGAGAAGAGGTGTGATGAAGCTTAATGCAGAACGTGCCATTATTTTCAGGTTTGAGGTCAAAAAAGTTTGCTTACATTACCTCCTAGTGAGATAAACTCCCCTAAACCTTTCCTTCCTATCAAACTCCATCCATAACGATGGTGGGAGAGAAGGAAACCGAGTAATTACTTTCCCTCAAATCGTTTCCAAATTGCTGTGTTGGACATATTTATTTAGAGTTTCAGTGGCAGTGTTTTTCCTAAATGCCCTCAGAATTTAATGCAATAATATCAGCCTTTCAAAGGCATAAATTACTCAAGCCAGATTTTGGAAGTTTCATTTACTGCCTCATCAGTGCATAAAATAGCGAGAACCGTATGCACCTGGAAACTCCCCCATCTGGTCCAAGGGAGTCAAGGGTAGAATGACATGGGAAAGTTTCCTTCAATAGAGAATAGTACCCTCCAATTGCCCAGAATTTTACCCAAAAATTGTTAAAGAAACCGTGAAGGGATTCCAAAATATCCAGGCAAATGTCCTGTGTGTACACGGGTCCTGTGAAAACAGCCGCAAGCACAGGTGTCAGATGCTGCACTCTGATTGGTCAGACGCAGAACGCCCAAAGTTAGAGGCCAGCAGTGATTGGTGAGTGAGGAGAGCCGAATGTTGGCCAGAGGTAGTGAGGTGAAAGAGGAAATAGTGAAAGGGAGCAGAGAAAGGACAAGAGGGACAAAAATAAAGGAGAAGAGAGAGAAAGGAAGGAGAAGGAGTAGGAGAAGAAGGAAGGACTGTGAGAAGAAATGCAGTCTTACTAGGGAGAGATTTAACGAGGGGGAATAGGTTTATTGAGAACACCCAGGCTTGTTTTCTTAGCGGCTTCTATAAGGCGACATTTCTGAAACTGAGAAGTGATCTCCCCAAGTTGCAAACACTGTCATAGTCCCTGAATGATTTTAGTTTCTTTGCTTTTTGGTGTTAATTATTTGTTTTTGCTATTTTCCAGTGCCACTTGGACTATGATTATCTTAATAATTGTATTTTTAATAAATGTGTCCTTATATTTATATTTTATTTTAAATAAATTTTAAAACTTTCATATCAGTAATTGAATGGAAAGCCAATATTATTTGCCATGAATAAAAGGTGATGACAACAATAAATTAGAAACAAACAATACCTTAAATTCCAGATCCTAATAACAGACAGAGAAGAGACAGATATATATCTATATATAGATATATAACCTAGTGTGTTAGGGAGGCATTAAATGAGTATTGGTCTTTAATATAATCAAAAGAAAAAAAGAGAATCTACATGAGAAAAAAATATTTTCACTTGGTAAGTGAATGTTATTTAATGCCCTATCCAAGTAACACCTGAAGTCATTTTTCCTTAGGCCTCCAAAAACAGGTGTTATCCATTTCACATTTTAGAAACTGTTGGGTTTGTGAGCATTTTATTTCATAGAAAACACCATGCTCTTAATAAATTAAGCCATTTTTTTCATAGACTAGTCACCAGTGTTACTGGAATTTAGTTAATCTGAGCACCCCCTCCAAGAGGATAATCCCCTCTGGGCATACTAAGGCTTTATTCGGGGAGGACCAGAACCAGAGCCAGGAAAGGAGTCAACCCAGAAAAATGCTGTCAAAGAGTCACTGGGTCCCTGGATGAGGTCCTCACCACTGCATCTGCCCCTGGGACACACGTGGCTTCTGGGCACTTGCGAGTGGCCAGTTCAAACTGAGATGCACAATGTAAAATATGCATCAGATTTTTGAAAACAGTACAAAACTTTTAAATCTCTTATTAATAATTTATGCTATTTTATATTAAAACAATTTTTAGATATATTGCATTAAATAAAATATTAAAATTAAATTCACATTTTTTTTTACCTTTTAAATTATTTTATTTTGAACCAATTTTCAACTTAAAGAAAAAATGCAAAATTGTATAAGTTCCCATATAGTCTTCACCTAGCTTCCCCTTAAGTTAATATCTTACATAACCACAGTACAATGACCAAAACCAGTAAATTAACATTGATACATTAGTATAAACTACAAAGTGTACTCAAATTTCAACAATTTTTCCACTGATGTCCTTTTTTCCCCAGGATCCAACCCAAGATACCACGTTGTATGTAGTTGTCATGTCCCCTTAGTTTTTTCCGATCTATGATGGTTCCTCGGTCTTTCCTTGCATTCATGACCTTGACACTTTTGAAGAGCACTGATCTGTTATCTTGTAACATGTCCCTCAGTTTAGGTTTGTGTAGTGTTTTCTCATGATTCTCATTTCTCATGAATGAGTGTGTGTGTTTTTGGCAATAGAAATCACAGACAGAAGTGCCCTTCTCAGTGCATTCTAGCAAAGGGCTCATGATGTCAATGTGTCTTGTTACTAGTGATTTTTACTTTTATTTAATGTGGCTACTACAAAACTTTTAATTACATGTGTGCCTCACATTGTAATTCAATTGGACAGTGTTGGTTGACACCATACACAGGTAAAATAATAAGTATGTGACTTAAAAGAACATATTCATAACAAAATATATGGGTTTAATCATCAATATTTTCCAGACCCTTTTCATGTATTTCAAAACCTTTTAATACTAATGACACCAAATGTTTACTGAGAACTTACTCTATGTCAGACTCTTGTCTAAACACTTTGCATGTGCTGAGTCATTTAATCCTCACACAACCTGATAAAGTAGATGGTCCTATCATCCCTGCTTTGCAGCGGGGGAACCTGAGATGGTAAAGAGGGTTTAAGTGGTGTAAGGCCCTCACACAGCTTGCTAAATGGCAGATCTAGAATTTAAACACAGGAGGACAATTCCAGAGCCCAGGCTTACAACCACTACATTTTTAAAAGGTACAGCATCAGTTAATTCAGGGGACCCCAACTCCAGGTACCAGTCTGAGACCTATTAGGAACCGGGCACACAGCAGGAGGTGAGCAGCCTTGCGCTCTGCCTGCTGTCAGATCAGCGACAGCATTAGATTCTCATAAGAGAAGCAACCCTATTGGGAACTGCACATGCAAGGAATCTAGGTTGTGCGCTCCTTGTGAGAATCCAGTGCTTGATGATCTGAGGCAGAACAGTTTCTTCCTAAAACTGTCCCTCCCCCAACCCCTTACATTCGTGGAAAATTTGTCTTCCATGAAAACTGGTCCCTGGTGCCAAAAAGGTTGGGGACTGCTGAGTTAATTCAAATTCCACAGCTCAAGCTTCGTAACTCAAATTCCGCAACTCAAGCTTTGTAATTCGAATTCCACCACTCAAGCTTTGTCAACTGTAAACTCTCTGTTTCAACTTTTCTCTCTTTTCCTGCATTACACTGTGTGGGAGAACTGATGTTTATTAAGTAAGCTTCTATACACTGTACTAAGAATTTAACATACATCATCTCATTTAATCCTCATAGCAGTTCCATTTTACAGATAAGAAATCTAAGGCTTAACAAGTAGCAAGTGGCAGAGGCTGAAATCCATTTATTTGACTCCCTAGTTTTCCATTATATGCACGTGTTCTCCAATTGTCCCAACTTCATAAGTGTTTTTAATGTTTACTAATTTTGAAAAATCAGTGCTCTGCTCTGGGGATTCCATTAATCAGCAACACTTCAGCCCATTATAGAAAAACATTATCAATTTTCCTAAAAAAAATTGATAATGACCCTGATGTGCCTTTTCAGACACCAAAGGAAGAAAACTATATCACCTTAGTACAAATTACAAAATTGGTTAGGTTCCAGGTATGGGAAGCCCGGTCATTTATGTAAGGGATATAAGATAACACTTAATTACTCAGAATATCTGATAGAGAAAACAGAGCATTTGACCTCCTTGAAGTTAGCCAACTTAATTCCTTTCACACGTACTACAAATGCTTAGTATCCATAGCCTGGAAAAACTGCCTGTGGTTGAACGCAGAACCAGTTCTGTTAATCGATACTCACTCCAGTCGATGAACGACAGAATCTTCTTCAATAAAAGAGTAGAACTGGGCACCACTTCCTGGAATTGTGCCACCTAAATGGAGACAGGCAGAAGTGTGCCCCGGATGGAATATTCCAATGACTCCGGAGACCATGCACAGAAATGCAGATGTTTATTTGTTCACTTGGGTTGCCAAAATTGTTTTTAAAAAGTAATGGGATGATTACAATTTATTGAAATATGGAGAAATGTTCCATGAAACTAAACATCTTTGAATAAGGTAGGAGTGAGATATCTCATATTATTATGGATTACAAAGAAAAGAAACCAATTATTTCTCAGGGTTTCCTGCTCTGAAATCCCCATTCCTTCGCCTCAGAACTTTCTACAGTTCCCAAATACGCCAGCAGAGGGTGCTGCTGAATCATACTTCATTCCCCAAACCCACAGCTGTACAAATGCTTTTGCCGCTTCTCTGAAAAAATAAAAATAAATCATGAACTGGCCCCATAGGCATGCGTGCAATGCACTGTAAGGGACAAGGTTTTTTTAAATTCTTTTTTTTAACAGTTTTTTGCACAGGCTCAGAGCAAACGTAGTAAATTACTGTATTGCCAACAGTAGCAAGTAAGTCTCAGCAAGAAGAGATGGACAAATTGTCTGATGTGATGATGTCTGCCCCATGAATTGTTCTCTTGAGACAATTTTGTGTTTGCATTGAAGGAGGTGCCTGTCTGGAAAGCTGCATTTTTATTTTTTAGCGTGCATGTGTGTGTGTAGCTTTGCTTTAGAAGGAAGGAAGTGAGAGAGTTTCCATGCAGAGATTTGAAAAGGAAACCGATGTCCTTGGAGGATTGCGATATCCTGGAGAGGGCAAGAAAGTCAGCTGGAATTGATATACATCATCTCATCTTGGTCCCATTCCCACTTCCTCTAACTGTAAACACACATCACAGTCATCCTACAAAGCCTACTGAACTAGCAATAGATCCATGCCCCGGGAGCAAGATGAGTAACTTTTAAATAAAATATCCATTCCCCTTTACAGGAAAGAAACAAAATGAGGTGGCAATGGCTGTTGACAGCAAAGCATGACCCCAGCACCTGAAGAGAATGGACAGACAAGATGCAGGTATGTTCCAATTCACAGTGAACTTGGGTTCTGAACGTTTGTTGGCAGGCCCATGTTTGGAATCGAGAGAATTATGAAGGCTGGGTACAGTCCTAGGACAGCCAAGCACATTCAGTCCATTGGCTGGACTATAACCCTGGCAGGGAAGCAGCCTGCTCTGAGCACCACCCTCATTCACTCTCAAAGGAGTGCTTGAAAGTGGAGATTAGCCCCATTTCACCCATGAAGACTGGGATCTAGTCAGCTTGTGGGATGTTGGTGCAAAAGTAGTTGCAGTTTTTGCAATTACTTTTGATGGCAATAATAACTTGCTCAAAGTCCAACAGCCAGCAAATGGTGGCACTCAGTCAATTGATTTCAAAACTTGTGCCCTGTCACTTCACTCACTTAAACTCACTGAGGGCTTTCAGTGTATCAGGCACTGCTCCAAGTGTGTCACATGCATCATTTCATTACACCCACAATAGGAGTAACAGACAGGTACTCTTACCCCCATTTTACAGATGAGGAAGCAGAAGCACAGAGAGGTTTAGAAAGTTGTCCGTGCTAGGAAGGGATGACGCATGGTTTAAAAACCAGGTCATGTGGCTCCAAAACTGTTGCTCTGAACCAAACCAACACCCAGGGGATCCTCCCAGACCCTCCACAGGTGCTCACGCATTTACAGAGTTACAAATCTTCAGCCCAGAGGCCATAACTGCCAAAGGGGAAAGAACAAAGGGGTGCCCTCCCTGTACTGGACATGAGATTGGGTAACACTTTCTTAGAGCCTACGATTTGCCAGGTTCCATGTTTAGTGCTTTATATATATGACATCATTTGGTTCTCACAGTAGTCCTGGGAGAAAGGAATAGTTGGCCTCATGTTTAAGTAGAGAAACTTGTGCCAGAAGTTACTTAACCTACCCAAGGACATGCAGTTAATAAATAGCAGGGTGGGACTAAAATGTAACATCTGTTTAACTTGGAGGTATTTCCATGAAATATTATTAAAGGAGAAAAGCAAAATGCAAAAATGTGCATACAATATACATATATAAAGAAATACATTATTATCAGAAAGGTACAGAAGGATACATTTAAGGCTGTTAATCAGGGATATGGGAGAAGGTGGGGTAAGGATGTAAAAAGTACATACATCACACATTTAACATCTGTGAAAATATGCATGTGTGTAAGTATATGTACATATAAAAAGTTACGAAATTTATGCAAAAGTTATAATAAATAGAAATAAATTAATTTTGACTAATTAATAGACATTTGATGAAATTCAATAGCCATTTCTAATAAAAGTGCTTAGTATACTTTATTGTTATGGGTGTGTTGTTCTAATCCTGGATGATTAACAGAAATCAAAACTAAGCATTGTATTTAACATTAAAACTCTGGGCATGTTCACCTTAAAATCAGGAACAAGGCTAGGAATCCAACTATCATTCTCTGTAATTCAACATTACTGTAGAAGTTCTGGTTCATACAATACAAGAAAAGGAAGTATGAGGTGAAAACTTTAGAAAGGAAGACACAAAATTACCCATGCAAATAATAATGTTATTAAAAACACATCTATACACACACTTACATATATCAACACAGCGCTACTTTCATACAACATAGGACCAACCATGGGTGTGTCAGTTAGGGTTCCCTGGAGAAACAAAACCAATAGGATATATGTAGATATACAAAAGGAGATTTATAATAGGAATGGGCTCACACAATTATGAAGGCTGCAAAATCTCAGTATGCCATCTGCAAGCTGGAAAACCAGGAGAGCTGGTGATATATTTCCAGTTCAAACCTGGAGGCCTGAGGGCCAGGGGAACCAGTGGTATAAGTCCCAGTCTAAGTACACAAAGGCCGAAGAACCAGGAGCACTGATGTCTAAGGGCAGAAGAACATAGATGCCCCAGCTCAGAGAGAGCAAATTTGCCTTTCCTTGTTCTCCTCCTGCCCTCAATGAATTGAATGACACCTATCTGCACTGGTGAGGGTGACCTTTCCTATTCAGTCTACCAATCCAAATGCTAATCTCTTCTAGAAACATCCTACAGAGACACCTAGAAATAATGGTTTACCAACTATGTGGCCATCCCTTAACCCAGTCAAGTAGACACGTAAAATTAACCAGTACACTTGGATATCATTTTTAAACTGGCAAAAATTATTGGTACCGTTTTACCTTCCTTACTATCTACAACCTACTAGTTTCTACCTCCCCAAGTTTAGTGCTATTACATTCCCCCAAACACTGAAATTACCATATTCCTCTTTTTTCTATCCATAATCAAAGCTATTTTCCCTCTAGGTAAAGAAAAAATGGCCCGCCCAAACTTTTGCACAAGAAAGTGTGAATAGCCATTAAGATCTTCTTACTTTCCTAAATGTTACTGTATATTTGGTTTTTTATTAATAATAAATTTTATTTTTAGAGCAGTTTTAGGTTCACAGTAATATTGAGTGAAAAGTACAGACAGTGGCCAAATACCCCTGTCCCCACACATATACAACCTACCCTACTATCAAGATTCCCCACCAAAGTGGTACATTTGTTACAATCAATGCACCTTTATTTGACACATCATTATCACTCAGAGTTCATGGTTCCCATTAGGGTTCACTTGGTGTACATTCTAAGGGTTGGGACAAGTGTATAATGACATATCTCTACCACTGCAGTTTTATACAGAATAGTTTAACCGCCCTAAAAATTATCTATGCTCTCCCTATTCATCTCTCCCTCCTCCAACCCCTGGAGACTACTCATCTTTTCACTGTCTCTATAAGTTTACCTTTTCCAGGATGTCATGTAGTTGGAAGCACACAGTAGGTAGACTTTTCATATTGTCTTCTTCCATTTAGTCATATGCATTAACTTTTCCACCCTGTCTTTTCATAGCTTGATAGTTCATTTGTTGTTAGCACTGAATAATATTCTACTGTCTGTTTCCCAACAAGAGCAAAAAAATAAAAACATTTCATTGTCTGGATGTACTATAGTTTATTTATCCATTCACGTAAAGAAAATCTGGTTGCTTCCGAGTTTTGGCAATTATGAAGTAAGCTGCTATAAACATTCATGTGCATGTTTTTGTGTGAACGTAAGTTTTCAATTCATTTGGTAAATACTAAGGAGCATGATTGCTGGATCATATGGTGAAAATGTGTGTAGTTTTGTAAGAAACCTCCAAAATGTCTTCCAAAGTGGCTGTACGCATTTTGCATTCCTACCATCAATGAATGAGAATTCCTGGTGTTCTACATTCTCACAGCATTTGATGTTAGCAATGTTTTGGATTTTGGCCATTCTAATAGGGATGTCATGGTACCTCACTGTTGTTTTAATTTGCTGCTTCCTAACAACAGATAATGTTAAATATCTTTTCACATGCTTACTTACCATCCATGTACGGTCTTTTGTGAGATACTGTTCAAGTATTTCATACAATTTTAATTGGGTTGTTTATTTTCTCATTGTCAAATTTTAAGAGCTCTTTTGGATAACAGTCCTTTATCAGATGTGTCTTTTGTCAATATTTCTCCCAGTCTATGGCTTGTCTTCTCATGCTCGTAACATTTTTTTTTCCACAGATAAGTTTTGAATTTTAATGAAGTTCAGCTTTTCAATTATTTCTTTCATAGATTGTGCCTTTGGTGTTGTATCTAAAAAGCCATAGTCACACCCAAGGTTGTCTAAATTTTCTCCAGTGTTATCTTCTAAAGGTTTTATAGTTTGTGTTTTGCATTTAGGTCTATTATCCATTTGAAGTTAATTTTTGTGATGGGGGAGACCTGTGTCTGGCTTCAGTTTTTGGTTTTTGGTTCTTGTTTTTTGCATGTGGATGTCCAGTCTTTCCAGCACTATTTATTGAGAAGACCATCTTTGATTTGTTAGATTATCTTTGCTCCTGTTAAAAGAAGAACTTTGACAAATTAAAGTTAACAGAGTTAATCGGGCAAAGGATGATTTGTGAACAAGAGAAAAAAAGAACACTTCAGACTCTATAAAACTTTTACCGGCTTGCCTGATGAATGTTTACCAGCTTTGATCATTATGAACAAGATAATCATGCAGTAAGTGAAGTCAACAGAGCATTGAAAATAAACACTTGTCCAAACTCATAGAATATATAACACCAAAAGTGAATTACCTTAATATAAACTATGAACTTTGGGAGTTAATGATATATCAATGTAGGTTCATCAATGGTAACAAATGTACCCCTCTGGTGGGGGATATGGATTGTGGGTGGGAGAGCGTATGCATAGGAACAAGGGGAATATGGAAACTCTCTGTACTTCCCACTCCATTTTTCTGTGAACATAAACTGCTCTAAAAAATACAGTTTATTAGGAATAATTTTTTTTTTTTAGACAGAGTCTCACACTGTCTCCCAGGCTGGAGTGCAGTGGCACAATCTCGGCTCACTGCAACCTCTGCCTCCCAGGTTCAAGCAATTCTCCTGCCTCAGCCTCCAGAGTAGCTGGGACTACTGGTGCCTGCCACCACACCCAGCTAATTTTTTGTATTTTTAGTAGAGATGGGGTTTCACCATGTTAGCCAGGATGGTCTCAATCTCCTGACCTCATGATCTCCCCACCTCAGCCTCCCAAAGTGCTGGGACTACAGGCGTGAGCCCCCACTCCCGGCCAGGAATAATATTTTAAAGTGGCACATAGAAGGAACAGTAAAAAAAATAATAATAATTTTTTAAATGAAGTTGTTTAAACTATGAGCATTGTTCTTTCTTGTCATGTTTTTGCTGGTTGAAGCACATTTTTCAGGCCTATGGGTCAGTACTGATTTATAGACTTTACTTGATAACTTGGAACATTTAAGAGCACACACACAGTGATGTAAAAATCACATGAGACTTGTGGGTAGGTCATCAAAATGTTTTGTAATCAGATAGCTGGAATGACTACACAAAGGTTACCAGGTCCAGCCTCAAAACTTGGGCAGATGTGCGTTGACATGGCCAGCATTCTATGGGGATGGAAACTCCAAGCTGGATCTGGGTAGACTGTTCCAAGGTTAATAACTGCTCCATTTTATGAATTCTTTATTGTTGCTCAACCAAATGCTCAGCAGCTATAACCCAATTCTTTCTATTTTGATCACTAAAAGTATTTATGGTTCATGCTCTTCACATTACGACCTCTCGATTTTTGAGGAATGATATTAGGGCTCCAAGTAAAGCAATCCAAATCATGCAAACTATTTTCTAGTTCTTCCTCTCCACAACATTTTTCTAGTTCGTAACAAATAAAAGAGTTAAGGACACAAGCTGAAAAGAAAAAGAGAAAAAGGAAGATAAGACTAGGAAGTAGTAAAGATATAGGTAAGGTGACTCTGCAGAGCCCTAAAGGTATAGTAAACACAGCTAACATAGCTTCTACTTGTACTTCCTAGACTCTTGAATTTCACAAAGTAAACTTTCAAAAATAAATAAATCCATCAGTAGACATCTTTGTTAGCTTTTCACTTTACCAAGTAATGGCATTAAAATAAGTAAATTTTTAAAAATAACAGAGATCTTAATATAAACTACCATGATAAATTTATAGAAAGAAGGAACATGTTTAATATCAAAAAGTAGGATGAATCTATTCTCAAAAGAATGATAGTTCTTTACATTGAATTAAAAGGGCACTACATCCACTTTCATCACTACATGAAAATGTTTTTCTCATTTTACTACAGATGAATGAAACACTGTCAAAGAAAAGCACTTCTCCTCCAGGGTCTGGCATTTAAATGCCCCTAGGCTACTCCATTACAAGCATGAAATGAAACAGAAAAGCCCAAGGTGTTACAAGCAGAAGATGGTTTCATAATGCTATGCAGGAAACATTCTGGCATGTGTAGCTCTACACAGTGAGCAGACTCTTCTTCATTTAAACTCCCATCAGAAAGTCAAACTACCAACCTTCGCCAAGCTTGAGTAGATACAACTGATTTTTGTATATTGATCTTGTATCCTGCAACCTTGCAAAACTCATCTGTTAGTGCTAACAGTTTTGTGTGTGGATTCTTTTTTTTTTTTTTAAAGACAGAGTCTTGCTCTTGTCTCCCAGGCTGGAGAGCAATGGAATGATCTTTGCTTCCTGCAACCTCAGCCTCCCGAGTAGCTGGGATTACAGGCATCTGCCACCACATCCAGCCAATTTTTGTATTTTTTTAGTAGAGACGGGTTTTCACCATGTCAGCCAGGCTGGCCTTGAACTCCTGACCTCATGATCCACCCCGTCTCAGCCCCCTAAGTGTGTGTGGATTCTTTTGGGTTCTCTGTATATACTATCATGTCCTCTGCAAATAGAAAGTTTTATTTCTTCCTTTCTAATCTGGATGCCTTTATTTCTTTTTCTTGCCCTGGCTAAAACCTTCAGTACAATGTTGATTAGAAATGGCAAAAAGACCTATCCTTGTATTGTTCCTATTCTTAGAGGAAAAGCTTTTATACTTTCACAATTATTAGCTATAAGTTTTTTATATATGACCTTCATCATATTGAGAAAGTTCCATTCTATTCCTAGTTTGTTGAGTGTTTTTTATAATGAAAAATGTTAAATTTTATCAAATTTTTTTTCTGCACCTATTGAGATGATCTTTTATTTTATTAATATGGTGCATTACATTGATTGACTTTTGTACATTGAACCAACCTTGCATTCCTGGGATAAATCTCATTTGGTCCTGTATAATCCTTCTTAATGTGTATAATCCTTCTTATATGTTGCTGGATTTAGTTTAGTATTTTATTGAAGATTTTTGCACCTATATTCACAGGGGATATTGACTTGTAGTTTTCTTTTCTTGTGATATTTTTGTCTGCTTTTGGTGTAAGGTAATACTGGCCTAATAGAATGAGTTAGAAAGTATTCTTTGGGGAGAAACCACAGCACAAAACAGTGAATAAACAACAGAAAGCTCTCAAAATGAGTCAGAAAAATCAAGAGAAGTTGTGTCTTGTTTAAAAAGTAACTGCATCAGGCATTTTGTAGGCTATATTGTAAACAAATGCATTTGCAGGCAATAAGAATTTTACTCAATTGTCAGATACAAGATATAAGCTAGACACGAGGAAATGACCATAGTAACACAGAAAATGACCAGTATGGCCCTAAAGCTAATTCCTAATGGGGAAGACTGAAGTTCAATTTAAAAACCTCACTGTAGATTATTCATTATTTGTTTAATATAATTATCCTTGGAGTAAAGCATAATTATAAAAATGTATAACATTTTTATTTCATAGTCACAGTTTAGTTGTTCTCAAAGAAACTTTGTGACAGAAATTGTGAACTGCTTCTCCATTATCTCCTCTCTTTTTCTTCTTTAGTAATAGGAAGACTTAGCTGAGCACGTAACTATTCAGTCAAAGACTACATTTCTCAGTCACCCTTGCAGATAGGTGTGAGTAGGTTCTGGCCAGTAGGAAGTGGGAAAACATGATGTGCAACTTTCAGGTCATGTCCTTAAAAGACAGGAATTTGCTCTTCCCTCTTCCCAGCCCCTGCTTGTGAGAATGTGGAAGTCATAGTGGAAGTTAGAGCAGCCATCTTAGATCACAAGATGGAAGCCACATGTTGAGCATGGCAGAGCAAAAAGGATCCAAACCCCCAACTTCACTGGTCTCCTTCAATCCTTTCACTCAAGTAGTCACTAAGTAAGAGAGAAATAAATTTCCATCTTGTTGACTGCCAATTTGGCCTTTGTTACAGCAGCAAAATTATTAATAGCATCATAACTAACACAACCTCTGTCTAAAATTGCAGGTTAAAAAAATAAAACCTGGAGATACTGTTGAAGTCTAATATTTTTTATATAACAGGCTGTAGCTTTCAACTATAGTCACAATTTTGTACTGTAAAACAAATGAGCAAAAACATTAGATAATTAATATCCTTTTTCTGTAATTTATTTTTCTCTTCTCAATCTTTCTTGAACATACTTTAGTCAAGTCTATTCTTCACAGCCATCCACCAAAATTACTCTTGTCAGGATCAACAGTGACCTCCAAATTATGAAATTCAATGATTAACTCTCAACCCAGTTTATATTTGACCTGTCAGCATGGACACATGTGTATTCTCTCCTCTTTGAAACACTTAATTTTGTTTGCAGAGCACCTTGCTTTCCTGGACTCCCTCCATCCTCACTAACTGTTCCTTTTCAGCCTCTTCCTCATCCCTGCTTCTGCACAGAGTGCTTCTCAGCTCCTAGAACTCTCTTTCCTATCTGCATTCACTTCCTTGGTGATCATATATAGTCTCATATCTTTAAATATCATACAGACTGTGCAACTCCGAAACTTTATGTTCCACCTACTACAGTGTAAACCCTCTGAGGACAGGGATCCTTGTCTGCTTCTTCCCAGAGATAGTTTGTATCTTCAGTGCCTAGAACTGGGCCTGCCACAGACAGGTGCAGCAAGTAAGCTAACTGTGGAATGAATGAATAAGTAACTAGAATCTGTTTTGCTTCCTAACTAATCTCTTTAAAGTGCTTAATATTTACTTTCCCCCCTTGAAAGTTTTACTAGAGGGCAAGGAAAACCCATATCCTTGCTTGGCATATTGAACATATGCAGCATAAATTTCAACTCTGAATTCCTGGGGGCACAGACAAGCTGTGTATCACTCTCACTGCTCTTGCCAGCTATGTAGAGAGGGTGATGATGATGTTCTGTGTTGGTTTGAAGAATTTATAGCACTGCAGAATATGGAAAGATATGCCAAAGTCAATAACAGGCTTAAAGAAAATGAGTGCTTATTAGTATTCAGTTCTTCACGTCTGTGAATTCTAATCCTCAATACAGATTCTTTTAGGATCATAAACAATCCTCAAAGACGAGCACTTTCAAAGGGCGTTTACAGGGTCTGCTTTGTTTCTGGGTGTAGTTTACCACCAATTATACTCAGTGAGATACTAGGGCACTCAGAAAAGAGCACATGTGTCTAATTAGAAGTATTATCAGTTAAATGCAGGCTCAGTTAGTCCCAGTACAACCTGTGCTTACCCAAAACTGAGCCCAGGGACTGCAACAAGCTCTTCCCTTTAAAAGCCATGCTAATAGCATGCACAAGTTTAATCTCTTGGATTCTGAGGGGTCTCTGAGTGAGCAACTTGGTGTAGGTGTCTCTCCGTCTATGTGTCAGTGTGCTTATTTGTGTATTTAAGTCTGTGCCCAAGAAAGTATGTCTGTGTCTATGTTCTGAAAATATTCTGCTCAGATCTCCTGGGTAAAAAGAAGAGCTATTAGCTGAAAATCTGTCTGTGAATAGATAAAGCAGAATGCTCAGGACAAAAAAAATATCTCCCTCTAAGAACCTAGATTCTCAGAAAAGGTATCCTCAAGCTTATACTTGACAGATCATTGCCAATGTTTCATTTTGGCAAAGCAGACCTACCTCCCATATCTTAGAGAAATGGAGAAGGTAAGAAGAGGTAGTGTTGTGTGCCATGGTGGTTTGCTGCACCTGTCAACCCATCACCTAGGTATTAAGCTCCACATGCATTAGCTATTTCTCCTGATACTCTCCCTCCCCTGCCCCACCAACAGACCCCAGTGTGTGTTGTTCCTCTCCATGTGTCCATGTGTTCTCATTGTTCAGCTCTCACTTGTAAGTGAGAACATGCAGTGTTTGGTTTTCTGTTCCTGTGTTAGTTTGCTGAGGATAATGGCTTCCAGCTCCATCCATGTCCCTGCAAAGGACATGATCTCATTCCTACTTAAAAAATTTAAATCCCTAGGATTTTAGAAGTGCAAAAAACCACTGGGGATAATCCACTGTGATCCTTTCATAGGGATGAGAAAATGGAGCACAGAGAGGGGAAGTAATTTGTCCCTAATCACACAGCCACCTGGTAACAGAAATGGAATTAGAAACTGGGTCTCAGGTTCGAGTCTATACACTAGACCACGTGATCCAAAAAGATCTATAGATGAAGATTCATGGTCTCCCAAAGTGCTTATTATGAAAACATGGAAATCAAGATCTCCCTTTCAACATCAAGAGATTTTGTGATGTTCAAGTGTAAACTTATTATATCCATGTATTAGGATTCTTTGGGGAAACAGAACCGAGAGAGAGGGAGTAAGAGAGACAGAGATTTATTATACAGAATTGGCTCATGCACTTATAGAGGCTGAAAAGTTCCCAGATCTGCAGTTGACAAACTGCAGACCCAGGAAAGTCAATGGTATAATTCTAATCTTAGAGTCCGAAGGCCTGAGAATCAGGAGAGCCAACGGTGTAATTTCTGTCTGAAGACCGGCAGGCTGAAGACACAGGAAGAGGTGATGTTTCCGTTTGAATCCAGAAGCAGGAAAACAGAAACAAAAACAAAAACCTATCCCCAATTCGAAGACAGTGAGCCTTTGAATTGAAAGAGTCCCCTTTGACTCATTGAAAGGGCAGTGTTTTTGTTCTATTCAGGCCTTTAACTGATGGGTTGAGGTCCACCCAAGTTTAGAGAGGGCCATCCGCTTTCTTCAGTCTACTGATTTAAATGTTAATCTCATCCAGAACCTCACAGACACACTTAGAATAATGTTTGACCAAATATCTGTGCACCTTATGGCCCAAAATGACACATAAAACTAACCATCACAAATTGTTATCATGAGATTCCTGGGTCTCGGTAACATCAGAGAAGCAGAGTTGCACACACAGCCTCCAACATAATCTTTGATAATCACTCTGCCCAGCCACTAGGGAAGATTGTGACCCTGGGGAAAAAGAGGTATCAAGATCTCCTTGCCGAGCCTGTTCTTTTGGAGTTGGGCAAGAAGGCAGATAAATTAGAGCTACATATGATAACCTCATTGATAGTAGTATTTGAAATGTAAATCCTGATATTTTAGAATGAAATGGAAAAAATAATAAAAAGGTAACAGATAGCTTAGCCATTTTTACTCTTAAACTATAATGAAGATTTTGAAAAGACAGAAAGGTTTATGAGAATGGCACTATCTCTTGAGGTTTCTCTAGAAAGCAGGGGTCCTCAAGTTTTGGTGACAAGCAGCCACTTTTCATTCCCCCAAAGCTTTATGCTCACAAATGTAGTAGAGCAAGGAGGGAAAAGACCACAATAAAAACAGTGTGGAGGGGGTTACTCTTCCTTATAATTGGAATTTTGGCAAATCACAGAGCTCTTCGTTGGTAGTTACAAAGATCTTGGAGCCCCACCGTGAAAAGATTAAAGACTATAGTTGGGGTTCATCGTCATTGACAGCTAACACCCTGTAAATGTTCAAAAGTAAAAATAACAGGAAGAAAAAATAAGAAGGAGCTCTATAAAAGTCACATAGAGTAATAAGATTACAGAAAATCAGAATGTCAGCACTTTCTAATGGGAAGTGAAAGACAGATAAGGAACTCACTATTTCAAGAAATTTTTAAAAAAAGAAAAAGAAAGAAATTAAGAGAGTCCGCATGAAAATGACGGCTCTATTCATTGACTTAAATAACATTTTCTCTGGACCTTTGAGGGGACAAAACATAATTAGTTTTACATAAAGCACGTTTTGCAATTTCATTGCCCTGGCTGCATATTTAGTACATTTTCAGGCCATCACCTGGATTACAGAGCCTAGAAAGTCCAATCAGAGGCAGGAAGGAGGTTTAGCTACTATTTGAGAATGTGATTCTATGGCTCATGCCAGCACCAATATCAGGGAGAATACCCCAAAATACCACAGGTGTAACATATCTGAGCAACAATACCCTGTTTTTTAAAAAAATTGAAGTCAGTTAATCACCATCATTCTTGGTAGATCAAATCTGGTTACATCCATCTAGGCTGGCAATCCTGTTCCTACTACCTGGAAACCTTCCTACAGCGTGCATATGACCCCCATCCTACCTGAGAATTTATCCCGTCACCTTCTGCCAGGTTAAAGAAAGGGGAACCAGGATCTGATTCTCAAGGTCACAAAAATGGCATCTTTTTTTTGACCCCCTTCAGAACTGGGACAAGGAGTAGAAAGATTGAAAGCAAAATATTTGGAATTGGGCTATAAATCAAATGAAAGAGACAAAAATTCTAAAATGTTCAATATCTGCTTACTGTCCAGGCCATCATCAAGAAACTGAATTATGATCAGCTCAGCAGGCTTCCTCTCTCAAGCTCCTTCCTCTGGAGTACCTTCTCTCCACCTCCATAACTGCACACGCCTCTAGGGACCACCAGGAACAAGCCATAGGCCCTAAGGAAAGGAGATAAAGGAAAGGGAGATCAGGAAGCTTGGCTGATGGTTTTCCAAGCCAGGTTATTACATGAAACTAGATATACTATAGATTTTAACCTCAGAGAATAAGATTTTTGTTTTGGGAGTTTGGGTGGTTATTTTTTTTCCAAGAAGAATTAAATGTTACAGAATTTGGAGGTATGATTATACAGATACTATATGACGAAAAAAATCTTTTGTGCCACAACTGCTTAAAATTCTTTAAATTGCTAAGCCCAAAGATACTGAAACCTCACAGCAACATTGAGTGACAGATACACTAATCTTCTTTCTATCCTTTTTATAAGAAAAGAAGGTGGGACTCACAGAAATAAAACAGAGTGGGTGACAGCAATTTAGAAGGCTGGCTGGGAGGTATGCCTGTCCTTCTGACTTCAGAATGTTTGTCTTTTTTTTTTTTTTTTTTTTTAACTTTAAGTTCTGGGATACACGTGCAGAAAGTTCTGGGACACATGTGCAGAATGTGCAGGTTTGTTACATAGATATACATGTGCCATGGTGGTTTGCTGCACCTATCAACCCATCATCTAGGTTTTAAGCCCCGCATGCATTAGGTGTTTGTCCTGTTGCTCTCCCTCCCCTTGTCCCCCTGACAGGTCCTGGTGTGTGATGTTCCCCTCCCTGTGTCCATGTGTTCTCATTGTTCAACTTCCACTTATGAGTGAGAACATGCAATGTTTGGTTTTCTGTTCCTGTGTTAGTTTGCTGACAATGATGGACTCCAGCTTCATCCATGTCCCTGCAAAGGACATGAACTCATTCTTTTTTTATGGCTGCATAGTATTCCGTGGTGTATATGTGCCACATTTCCTTTATCTAGCCTATCATTGAAGGGCATTTGGGTTGGTTCCAAGTCTTCACTATTGTAAATAGTGCTGCAATAAACATACGTGTGCGTATGTCAAAATGTTTGTTTTTTCCAGTGACCATAATACTTTCCTTCAGCATTCAGAAAGGGGAGAAGAGAGAGAGAAGAAAAGATAGAAAAACATAAAAAGCCTTTTTATTCTTTTTTCTGTTTTTTCTCTCTCTCTCTTTTTTTTTTTTTTTTTTTTTTTTCTGAATCACCTTGAAGCACCTGAGTACCTGAGTACCTGAGTTTTCTTTCCTGGCTCACTGTCATCAGACTTCCCCTAACCAACAAATTTTTTTCTTGGGTTTCCCCTGAATCCAAGTGTTCATTCCTTATTCTCTGCATCCCTCTTTTGATAGGTCCCATTTGTAAAGCCTAGGAAACTGGAACTGTAATGCCCCACTCCACCAGATCACATCATAATAGAATACCTAAAGAAGTCCTTGTGCCCAGAGTTCCTAGTACTCGGAAGGTCATAATGAGATTATTATCTTCTTTTATTATTATCAGTTTTTTAGAGACAGAGTCTCATTCTGTCACCCAGGCTGTAGTGCAGTGGCACAATTATAGCTCACTGTAGCCTCGAACTCCTGGGCTCAAGCAATCCACCTGCCTCAGCCTCCCAAGTAGCTGGGACTACAGGCACATGTCACTACAACCAGCTCATTTTTTGTTTTAAAATTCACCAAGTTCATCGGCCAGAACCAACAGGTCAAAGAAAAACCACTTGCCAAGTTGAAATTCTAAATTCTAATGAATTACCTTAAGAGGGATTCTTGAAACATGAAGGGGGGAAACAGAAGTGTTTCCCTTTCCTAGTTTTATCCCAGTTGGCAATGACGAGAAGGGTTCAATTGTACATAAAACTTGTTCTGATGTAGCACTTTATCTGCAATTGGTAACTCTGGCTGCACATTAGAATCACCTGGGAGTTTTTTAAAAATAAAGTCTATGTCCCAGCACTGGTGGTTCTAATTCAATTGGTCCTTGTTGGGACCCAAGCAGCAGTTTTTTGTGTTGTTGTTGCAGGTGTGTGTGTGTGTGTGTGTGTGTGTGTGTGGAGACAGGGTCTCACTCTGTCACCCAGACAAGAGTGCAGTGATGCAATTATAGCTCATTGCACCCTCGAACTCCCAGGCTCAAGCAATCCTCCTGACTCAGACTCCTGAGTAGCTGGGACTACAGGTGCACACCACTACACCCAGCTAATTTTTAACTTTTTTGTACAGACAGGTCTCACTTTCTTGCCCAGGCTAGTCTTGAACTCCTGGGCTCAAGCAGTCCTCTGCTTCAGACTCTCAAAGTGCTGGAATTACAGGTGTGAGCCCCCGTACCCACCCCTAAGCAAGGGTATTTTTAAGAAGATTCCCCAGGTAGTTGTAATGAACACTTCAGGTGGGGAACCACTGCTAACTTCATAAATAGGGCCTCCCTGTATCCATTTGTAACATTAGAATCCTGCGCTCATCTCCGAGGAAAGTGGCTCAGAGGTGTTTCCTGCTCTTGCATGTCATGTACATATTCTTCGTAGTTAACTTAGAATGGTCCAATGACTCATTTCACAAGTCAAAAAGCCCAAATTCCATTTTAGGTAGATCTGAACAATGACAATTGTCAGCCCCTTGCATTTGAAAAGTGCATTATATCTCACAGACCATTTTGCTGATGAAGTATCTCATTTGATCCTTACCACAGCCCTGCAACAAGCAAGTCAGATATTTTTCCCATTTTAAAGATGAAGAAATCAGTGCTTCAAGACGGGGAGTGATTTCCCAGGGTCACACAAACGGAAGTGGTAGAATTGGGTCTAGAACCCAGGTCTCCTATCTCAGTCTGGTCTTCTTGGCATCACCCAATGCTGGCCACCACTGAGTTTTCCTTCCAATCCTATTGGCCCAGTCCAATGCCCTGTCATGGTGTGCTTTCCACTCTGCTTCTCCACTGTAAGGTGCATGTGAATCGCCCAGGGATCTTGTTAAAATGCAGAAGCTGAGTCACTGGGGTTGAAGTGGGTCCCAAGATTCTACATTTCTAACCTGCTGTGAGTGACGCCGATGCCGCTGGTACACAAATCACGCTTGGAGTAGCAAAGGCATAAAAAAATCATGAAATATATTCTTCAAATGATACTGAAGAAAAAAATTAAACTGAGCTTCATCCATCTTCTGGATGCTCACGAGACAATCCACATGTATGGAAGCAAACCATCATCAGATCCTTGGCAGTTCTCCCTGGCTAGAATATGTGTTATTCTTTTGGCAGCCAGATCATCATTGTGCTTATGTCTGGAATAGGATCAACAGCTGGAGTTGCAGCAGCCACTGGCTATAATTTCTCTCTCTCTCTCTCTCACTGCTTTGCTTCTCTTTCTCTCAAGCCAGAAGGATAGGGTCTGTGGGGCCACTGGGCCATCTGGCCATGCAGCTGCCCTGAGCTTCTGAGTCTGAGAACACAATGGTGATTCACTTTGTGCAATCCAAGTCCTTAGATGACATCTCCAGTTCCTGGAAATAAACTGCCAGGGAATAGTTACATAGACAAAGGGTATTTGTCTTTGAAACCTGTTAAAATTTATCAGTGAGCCAGGCACGGTGGCTTATGCCTGTAATCCCAGTACTTTGGGAGGCGGAGGCGGGCAGATCACTTGAGGCCAGGAGTTCAAGACCAGCCTGGCCAATATGGCAAAACCCCGTCTCTACTAAAAATACAAAAATTAGCTACATGTGGTGGTGCACTCCTGTAATTCCAGCTACTGAGGAGGCTGAGGCATGAGAATCATTTGAACCCAGAAGGCAGAGGTTACAGTGAGCCTAGATCGTGCCACTGTACTCCAGACTGGGCAACAGAGCATAGACTTTGTCGCAGAAACAACAAAAAAAAATGTTAATGTATTACCATCAATAAAGATGATCTTTTTCAGTTTGTTTTTATTCTTAAAATAATCAAATTGCTGAATATGTTTGCAGTATACAGAACATCCTAGAGAGCACAAGGGACAGGGACCCCCAAAATGGGTTTAGCTCCACTCTCACCATGGACTAGACAATCTGAGGCAAAGCATTTCATCTTTCTGTCCTTTAGAAAATGAGATGGGCCAGGCGCGGTAGTTCATGCCTGTAATCCCAGCAGTTTGGGAGACCGAGGCAGGTGGATCACCTGAGGTCAAGAGTTTGAGACCAGCCTGGCCAGAATGGTGAAACCCCATCTCTACTAAAAATACAAAAATTAGCCGGGTGTGGTGGTGCATGCCTGTAATCCCAGCTACTCAGGAGGCTGAGGCAGGAGAATCACTTGAGCCCGGGAGGTGGAGGTTGCAGTGAGCTGAGATTGTGCCATTGTACTCCAGGCTGGGAGTCAAGAGAGAAACTCATCTCATATGAAAAAAAAAAAAAAGGTTGTGGGACTCTATGCTCTGACAATCTTTCCTAAAACCAATATCCAGAGTCAGTGGTTCTATCTTTACAAAGTAGAAGAAATTCTTGCGGAGAAACTTTATCTCTTTCTTCTAATACCCCTTCCCCCCAATCACGAATAGTCCACATTCCAACTGCTCCACAGGACATATGATCATTGCCCACTCTACCCTGGGGCCATTCAATCCCAGCCAGTCATTTATGAGAGCTGCCCACTTGTATGCCATCCAATCTTCAGGAGGCACCATTGAGAATGCACAGCTATGTCCTGACACACCAGAGACCCTCTCAGTCCCATATGAGTCAGATTCACCCTTCCTTCTATTCCCTTGACCCTCTCCCCCTTGCTGCCATTTTGATGAGCACATACGTTTATATCCATTACAGTTGCTGAGGGTTAATATTTTGAAATAGTTATTTGAAATAGTTTATTTCCTAGTATTACCTCTTTTCACTTCTCTGTCACCATCCCTCCCATGTTCTCATAACTTGCCTCTATTCTTCATTGGCTCAGGGGAAGAATGTGTCAAAGAAAATGGTTCAACTACCCCCACTAGTTTTTCAGCCATTTGTTTAATGAAAGTCTTCAGGATAAGGAAGGATTTCAAAGAAACCTGAACAGAGAATAATTTCCCTCGGGCCCTAAAGAGACTCCCCCTGAGGTCAGAGGGAGAGAGAGGTAAGTCAAGGAGCAGAGAGGACCTATATCTCGATCCCTAGGGTCACCACCTGGAAGACAGCAATTCAGAGAAAGAAGTGAATTGGCTATAGGGTGCACACAGATCAACAGGACCAGAGACACCTCACCCAAGATCTCCTGGCCCCAAGTAGAACACAGGAATAGCTGAGAGTCACCATTCCTGAAGAGTGACAAAGAGAGAATGTAAGTAGACAGGCATGAGAGGACCTGACCAGCACCCTACCCCAGTGTCTTGACATTGCACAAGATCCAGAGTGTGACACAATCCCGGGGAGACATGGGGAAACCCCAGAAAGAACTGAGGTTAAGATTTCTTTCCACTAACCTAGCAGAATGAAGCCTGCAGTCAGAAATTCAAACCTCAAGTTGAGTTACCAAAATGAAGAAAATTGTTAAATGCATAATTCCTCCCTAAGACTCATGTCTGCTCTACATCCATAGGTGTTGTATTGGCATCACTCTGCATGAGCAATTCCAGTTGGACTTTACTTCAAAATATGAGGGAATCCAGTGGTTGTTCATTAAGTATTCCTTGCAAGCTGAGTATCCATGAAGCACCTAGAGCAATGCATGGCATATAGCAGCCTCTTGAACACTGCTGGCTGGTTGGCTGGCTGGTTGGTTGCTGAATGACCAATATACTTGATGAAGCACTAAAACAACTCCCTTCCTTTATTTTACTGTGCTAGTTTGAATACAGAAAGATAGAAACTACTCAAATCAGTAAAATGTGAACTAAGAGTGAGCCCTTAATAATAACTTCTTCCAGATCTATCTCCTTGGATCACTCCAAATATATAGCCTGAAAACGTTCAATCCTCTTCACCAGAGAGTTTACGCTGGAAGGCAGACAGCTGCTATATGTGATTTTACAAGGACTGTGAAGGTGTGAACAGCCTTGAAGCCCTAGGACCACTGTGAAATCTAGGATGCTATGTTTTGAAGCAAGAAGTTTGTCTTGGCAACTGTGCTGTGATCGGGCATGCCTGGGTGTTAACTGAAATTGAAAAGAGCCTTTCAACAGCCCTAGGTCCTCAATTACTTTTTCATATTATAGTTCAGGTTGCTAAAAATATTCCTAAACCTCTGCCTTTTGATAATTCAGAAGGGAAGGTCTTACATGGAGAAATAGCTGAATAATAACCACCTCCTACTAGAAGTTCAGGATAAATCTAGAGAAGGCATTGGCCTCCATCAGAGAAGCAGCCATATTGGATCCTGTCTGTTGCTGCAAGGTCTCTCCCCTCCCTGCTAAGACACACTTCAAATAAAAGCTTCTACATCTCTTCTTGTGTGAAAGTGAGATAATTTCACATTTCAGATTGTTAGCAGTCACTGCTTAAAAGTACTAAGTCACTACCCACCAACAAATCCTGTTTTATCGCTTTCTCTTAAAAAATATTTTTAATGGGGCTTAAGATTTGGGATATAAAGCAAGAACACAGGAAAGAGATATGATTTCAGTACTCAATTACAAATGGCAGAATTTTGATACTGGAGCTTACTTCAGTGTCAATCCTCATGTCTTATGGGAATTCCTTCCTTTCTGATGTTTCAAATTCTATCTATATTTAGTGAACTGAATAGATAACTTTACTGGTTACTATATACATTAAACACAAAGCAAAAAGAATAAAGGAGCGGGAGATCAATTTTTACTATGCACTCCTAGTAGAATGCCAAGGGCTCTGCAGACATTAAGTGACTAATAAGAATCTCATGTTTCTATTTTTCAAAGACAGCAACTAGAAAAGGAGGAACTGTGAACCCAAGGTTTTCTAACAAGTTAGAAACATGCAGACATATTATGGGGCAAGGATAGAAATGCTGTCAGCCTACCCAACCTAGATACTCTTCCACAAGCTTAGTTAAGTCACTTGAAATTAAATTGTCTTGTCTCTGAAATACTCCCTTTTCCCAGAATGGTTAGAGAGTCACACAAGTCTTAGCTGCCTGTGTGAGACCTATCCCCAATTCTGAACTTGATGTGAAAAAAAAAAAAAAATCCTTCCATACCTTTTTGTCTTGCCCAATATGTTTATCCGACTATCCCTAGAATCACTTCTACCATAGAACCAGCCTACCTAGTTGTTCTTCTTCTTAGCCAGTTGGCAGTTCCTATGGTTTGAATGTGATCATGTGTTGGAAACTTAATATGCAGCAGTATTAGAGGTAGGACCTTTAAGACATGATTAGGTCATGAGGGCTGTGTCATTAGAACAGGAGTGGGTGTGTTATCACAAGAGTGGGTTTGGTATAAAAGTGGGTTTGGGCTTTTCTTGCTCTCTCTTGCCCTATCTTTGTCCTTCCACCATGAGAGGACATAGTAAGAAGATGCTCACCAGATACCAGTTCTTCCATCTTGGACTTCTTAGTCTTCCAAATTGTGAGCCAATAGATTTCTGTTCATTATAAATTACTCAGTCTCAAATATTCTGCTACACCAGCATAAAACAGACTAAGACAATAATGGGCGAATTATTTAATCATTCTGTTCCTTAATTTTTTCATCTTACGACTGAAGGTAATCGTTTCTACCTCAATATTCTTATGAAGACAGATTAAAATTCTATTTTAAGGGTTTAAGACAGTTTGAGGGCATATCAAGCACTAAATGTTTGTAATTATTATTCCTGGAGACTCTGAAGCTCTTTTCTTATGCACACACACACACACACACACACACACACACACACACACATATCCCTTGCCAAATTGTAGAAATACCCCCTTTTTTTTGAGATAGGGTCTTTCTGTGTCACCAGGCTAATGTGCAGTGGCTCAAACATGGCTCAGAGAAGTCTTGACTTCCTGGGGTTATGCCATCCTCCCACCTCAGCTTCCCAAGTAGCTGGGACTACAGGCATGTGCCACCATTACCATTCCCAGCTACTTTTTCTCTTTTTTTTTTTCATAGCAATGGTGTTTCACTATGTTGCACAGGCTGTGCTCAAACTTCTGGCCTCCAGCTGTCCTCCCATCTTGAGCTCCCAAAGTGCTGAGAGTATAGGCATGAGCCACTGTGCTCAGCCAGAAATGTAATTTTTTAATGGATATATCGTGACTATTCTAGAGCCAGTAGGCTAATTACATGTATTTTGTCCATGACTTCTCTTAGTCTGGTGAGCCCACCATCATTTTCCCCTGAATTCCTTGGACAGGGCAAATTCTGTGAGCCATCCACCTCACTTACAGTTTCAGAAAAGTTCACCTTCTAGCTCTGGCCTGGCACTAAATATAGTCCTTCAGGGCTGTAATCATTTGCTTTATTCTGACCTCTTGTTGAACAGCCACAAATTACCAAGTGATCTCCCCTTGCTTATTCCTTTCAACATTCCTCACCTAACTAGCCCCTGTCTTGGTTCTTCTCTTCCTCATCACAACATCTCATGCCTTTGCTTTTTCTCTGTGCTTCCCAGTCCCAAACTTGCCATTACTTGATGGCTATATGGAGGTAGATGATCAGATTCTGTGCAAGCTTCTTCAGGGGAAGATGTTACCAAGAATATGGTTGTGCAACACGTTATTATTAAGCATATTGAAGTGCTTGCTCTGTTGGTACTGTGCTACATTCTGTAGGAAATACAGCAGAATATAAGGTAGAGACTTGACCTCAGGGAGTTTATAATTATTAATAATTATCTCTAATGTACAAGCAGCACCCACTCCACCATGTTCTAAAAAAGTAGTTAGGAAATCCCAGGCAAGGAGAATAATATTATGTGTACTATGGTGGTAAGAAGTGGATGATAACTAAATTTTCAATTTTCTCAACCCCAGTCTAGCAAAAGCCTTAAGTATCTCCAATAATAAGTGGGTCTTCGCATGAGAAAAGCCATGAAATCATATGACAGGATCATCAAATGCATGTATATACATAAATCAGTTAGTGACTATTCTCTAAATCATGAATCTAAGTCCTTTTGCAAATTCATGATAAATGGACCACATTCAGGCTATGTGTTTTTAAACAACTTACATCTGTTTCTTATAATTCATTAAGTGGCAAAATGCCATTCTACCAGTTCTATGCACCTATTGTTTAACTTGGCTCTGTTTTCAGCAGTCTGAATAGTGTTCTTTCAGCTGGACAATGTGTTTATTCATGTAGCTGTAGCTATTCTGTTACTAGGAGTGTGTGTTTGAAACAGACATAATGTCTGGAAGGAAAGAAAACACACAAAAGAAAAAAAATAAATACATATCATTTTTTTCTCAATGACCTTTGCCCCCTCACATATATTAAACACATCGTACTCCTCAAAACATCTTTATAGAAGAAGACATCTATAGAGATTTTACAGAAGAAGACTTCAAAGAGTAGAAGACTATCTCAAGGTTAAATGTAAGTGGATGAGCTTCAACTCTACATTGCTCAAACACTGATAGACCTCCATGAGATGCCTCTTCCCTTATGGAAGACAGAGTAATACCTCTGTCCATCTTACAATGCTAAAAATGACTAAATAAACCCTGTCACTTAAATGGAGCTTCTTGGCTATAATTTTTAGTACAACATCTTCTGATTCAAGGCATCATTTTGTAGTGTGGGGAGCCTATGATTTTGAATGGCAGCATAGAATAAAATTGAGAAGAATCTTTTGTAAAATATTTCAACAGAGATGAAGAGAAGGGTTCTTGGGCCTACCTGATGAGGGTTCAACATGGGGAAACTGAATGGCTGCTCTTGGGAAAGGGGACTCTTTGAGTCCCAACAAGCTCTAGTGTTGAATGATTTCATACTAATAATGTGACTGTGTTTTTTAAAAAGTATTGTGGTGACCAGATTTGCCAAGGAGATAGGAAATCTGAGTAATGAGTGAAGCTGCCTGTCAATCATAAGGTAATTCAATAGGTGAAACAGAAAGAGATCTCTTGAGAAATGGTTGGCCACAGGGCGCGACACCTCATGAAATTTCTTGCTGGTGAAACTCTCTTCCTTTGCTGAGAAGGTCTCATTTGCTGAGCTTTCACAGATGTAGAAATATGGACTCAGCAGGTTGCAAAGCCAATTGACAGTTTCAATCGTGTCACTTACAAGAAGAATTTGATAACCAATTCAGAAATGAATTGTGCTCCTTTCCTCTTTTGATTAGCATACCTCACCAAACCCATTCTGACTGTTCCAAGTGTGCATCTCAAGTCTTACTTGTTGTGGAGCTTATATATTGAGTTCTTTCCAGAGAGCAAGGCTCTGCGGTTTGTGTGGAGTGGGGAAGGAAGGGCATCTATTACGAAATCAAATGACTTGCCTTTCATTCACTAATAAAAATTAACATTCTAGCAAGAAAGACCTAGGAACACAGGCTGTGTTGAATAATTTTACTTGCTCATTTCAAAACTTACAAGTCAATAATTCTATTAACATTTATGTTCCTTACTAAATATATCACAGAGATACTATCACAATAAAATGAAGCTGAAAATAGACTGAGGGAGTAAAAAATCCTAATACAACTCTATTTCTTAACGAAGTTAATTAACATCCCTAAGCCCTGACCCTCTTATCTATAAATCCTGATCAGCCTGGCACTCCATAGTTCCAGAACAGTTATGATGGCCAAAGGAACCATCATTTCCTTTTACTACTACATTTCAGCACTACATATGAACATGCTTTTAAAAGAGAAATGTGTTCCTCAAATGGAAGATAGTGAGAAAATTCAAACCCAGGGAATTAAGTGACTTGCATGAAACTGGCAATTAATTGGTGATGGGACTGGGACACAGAGCTAGCCATTTTTATTTGCTAGCTAGATGTATTTCTTCTCCAGACCTTGTTACTTTTACCATTTCTTCTTGTGAAACCAACATAGCCACTTTAAAAGGCATGCTTTAGAAATAAGCACCGTACCTAAGCTTTTATGACCTAAAAGCAATCGAAAGAGTTTAACATCAAAAAGGGGAACAGCTATTCAAATGGCCATCTTTTAACTAATCAGGTACTCTTTCCACTAGAGATATTCAGTGAAAACCAGTTCTATGTCAGTCACTCCTCAATGTCTAAGCCATCACAGTGGAAAAAATGGGCAAAGTGAAAAGAAAATATTTTCAAGACCTTTCAATACTACCAGTGACAAACCCATTAACAACACACAAATTACTGATCATTGTAACTTATGTCCACAATTACACATATGATTAACTAAGATGCAACCTGCTCAACATAGTTCATTTCCAAGACACAGGGACTTGAGATGTTCCTTCATATGAATGAGGACTGCTTAATTCTGTTTCAGGCTCTTAACGAAAGGAGAGGAGAAAAGAAAGAAGAAATTGATCTTTCCAATTCCAATCTAACTTTATGTTTCTTTTCTCACCTTTTAAGTTACTGAACTGAATCAAATCGCAGCATCCAGGCCTGGTGTGCACAGTCATAAGCATTTCCAGGGGATTGCCTTGCACTTTCTACAGATCACATCTTGCTTAGTATACCCAGATGTACCCACTCCAAGCAACATCACGCACTGCTTATTCATCCCTGGGTCTTTTGCTGATGTACTTGCACACAGCCAGGCATTTATCACCTGGTATTTCTGTAATTTGCTTTTCTTCACAAATAGCACTTCTCTATACTTGTTCTTGATTGGAATTCACCTTGTTCATAACTGAAAACCTCTGCAGTTTATCATAAAGTCACTCTAAATTCTAATGATAGCCCAGTAGCCTCTCAGGCCTAGAAAAAACCTTGCAGACAGTGATTCTGACCAACCCCCTTCTGCTCTAGAGGAAGAAATGGAGACCCAGAGGCATAAAAGGACATTTCCAGGAATATGGAACGTCTCGGTTAAGATTTTGGCACAAAATGGAATTCGTCTCAGATGATTTGACTGAAGAAATGTGAATTTAAAAAAAAAAAAAAAACTACTTATAGAGGAGTGGACAGGATTAAGGCAAAACAGTGGATACTGAGACCCACCCCCAACCCCCAACAACCTGCACCAGCAGAAACTCCTACTTCTACAAAGTCTAAGATGAAATGGGGAAATAGCCACCAAATCCCAGTGAGGGCAGGAAGATAGGAGGGGCCGCCAGACCACTCGAGGTGTAATCAAGGAAGGACACAACTATTGTCCTGGATGCTGTGTCAAAGCAGGGATGAATGGAAGAAATATCCCAAGCACTCTTCTGCCCACTCTCCCATCTCCTGCTGTGTCTTCTGGGGCTGGATTTCCATAGGGCAGGGCTGGCAGGGGACGTGGCCCATTCAGGTCAGCTCCCCCAGGCATAGAACTGAGCAGGGATAGAATAGAGAATCAATTTGGAGGAGCAAAGGGAGAACAACCAACAGATATAGTGAATTCAACCACCCAACCTCCATTTTCACCAGGATCCATCTCATTACAAAGGCTCTTATTTGCCTAACAAATATTTACTGAAGGGAAAATAAAGAAAAGGTAAAAGAAACGCAGACAAGTAGGAAAAACGTAGAACAACCCTATGCCAGGCACTGAACCAAATACTACGAGGGGTCAAAAAGAAATAATGAAAGTATACTATAGTAATATACTTACCACATGTATCAACTTAATATAGCATTTACCCTGTGTCAGGCCCATTCTGAGCACTTCATATATAGTAACTCATTTAACCTGCAACCTCATTTAACAGATGAGGAAACTGAGGCATAGTGCGTTGAGAAGGATAGGCCCTAATCCTTTTGCTGAAAGGTCATTCTTTCACCACTACTCTACACTGCCTCTCTAAAGTAAAAAAGTCCCTTGGGGAATTCATTAGATATTTAGGGAGATAGCACCGTTAATGTACAAAAACTTAATTGTCAGAATTAAACAATCACAATTTGCATCATTATAAGACAGCATGCGAATAAGTCCAGAGTGGGGAGTTCAGCTTGGACTGGAGCAATCCGGGAAGAGACCAAGGTGATTATTAAAGAGCACCTAACCCAGAAACAGCTCCAGGCAATGGCAGACCTGCTGGGGCAGAGCCAAGAACAGAACCCAGGACTCCTAGTTCTCCAGGGAAGGATTACTAGTTCCCTTGCCCTTGACAATTGTCTTTGCAGGGCTTCACAGAAGTGTTCTCAGGGACAGAGTTCTAATTCACAGATCTGGCACCTCATCCAACAGGATCCCAGAGGGTCACCTTGCCCAGCCTCCTTCCCTCAGCCCAGGAAATATTATATGCTCTTTTGTCAAATGAAGCTCTTGTCAAACTCTTCTGCTTTCATTTTCTAGGCTCTGCGGGAAGGCCAGTGACCAGCGATTTTTAAATAACTAAACATAAGCTGGGCATGGTGGCTCACACCTGTAATCCCAGCACTTTGGGAGTTTGAGGCAGGCAGATCACTTGAGGTCAGTGATCAGTTTGAGACCAACCTTGCCAACATGGTGAAAACCTGTCTCTACCAAAAATACAAAAATTATCCTGGTGTGGTGGCACACTCTTGTAATCCCAGCTACTTGGGAGGTGAGGCAAGAGAATCACTTGAACCCAGGAAGTGGAGGTTGCACTCCAGCCTGGGTGACAGAGCAAGACTCTGTCTCAAAAACAAACAAACAAACAAAAAAACATAGACTTGTAAATCTATGCACAGGAAAACATTCAAACAGCAGAATACAAGCAAAGTAAGACTAACCTTGTATGCTGAACATTTGTCCTTATTACAATCACTCTTGAATATAATTTAGACTCTGAGACAGATGCTTACATTTACTTTCTTAACTATCTCCCTCTTAGAAATTTGCAGTATTTAATAAAAATATTAATGGAGGTATTTTTGTTTAAGGACCAAAGTAATTGTCTTCATGTGTGTATGCATTTTGATGCTGAAAGGAATAGACATCGCATTTGGTTTTATGATGTTGCTATGTGGTTTTCAATTAGGTTTCTGTTACGTTCTACAAACACAAAAACCAGCCTGTATCTAATTTAATACCTATAAATTTCCACAGATGACTGCAGAATACTGTAGGCTAGTGGATAAAGATTTTGCCGCATGTTTTCCAATTAGTAACTTAAAATTCTGTTTCTACCACATTCTTTTTTATTAAAATTTTCCATTTACTATTTTTTTTCCAGAGTGTGATTATAAAATAATTCTCTCAGTTTCACTAGACAAAAAAGACATCTGATTTGAAACAGTTTGTAGGTTAGGCAGCCAAGTTAGACAGAAATAGTTCAGCTGCAACTGAATAAAGCCAATAGTGTTAGGATGGCTGTCAAAAGTCAGATTCATCAAGACCAGTTTGATCCCAGTGTACATAATGCACCACAGAAGATAGAATTTTTTTATTTTTTTGAGACAGGGTCTCACTCTGTCACCCAGAGTGGAGTGCAGTAGCACAATCATGGCTCACTGCAGCCCCAACCTCCTGGGCTCCCAAGTTGCTGGCACACACCCCCACACCTGGCTAGTTTTTGTATTTTTCATGGAGACAGGGTTTTGCCATGTTGTCCAGGTTGGTCTCGATGTCCTGAGCTCAAGTGATCTTCCTGCCTCGGTCTCCCAAAGTGCTGGGATTACAGGCATGAGCCACTATACGCAGCCTAGAAGATGGAAATTTCTGAGGGTATAGCAGGAGAATTTTACTTCTAGAGCAGCCATGAAATTCCTTACATGTCTGTCTATGCTCAAAAATGCAGCTTTGTTCTCCTGCCACCTGAGCTCATGCCAATGTGCTGAAGGGTACAAGGTTGAGTGCAAGATTTAAGGAAAAGAGCACAGAGTTTCAAATCAGACTGACTTGAATTCAAATCCGTCTCTACCACTTACTATGATGAGATCTGGGGAAAATTATTTGACAAAAATAGAAATAATATCTTCCTCTTTAAAAGTTTAGGTAGACAAATATGGTAAGCACTCTCTCATTGCCCACCATGAGCTCAATCTTGAGAAGAGACAAGGTCATAAACAAAGGTTGATACTGCAGAGTGGTAAGAGCCAAAAAATTAAAGGACCAAATGAAGTGAGAGCAACCATGTGTGAGGGTTTAGGAAGGCATTACAGAAGAGGGACATGTGAGCTGGGTCTTAGAAAAGGCAGGAAGTAGCTTAAAATCTCTGGAGTTCTCAATGACATCTTGACTGCCAACTGTGATGATGATCCATGGTTCCCTAGAGAACTGCGCTGAAAAGAATTTTTAGGACGCAACCAGGATCAGTGACCCAGCCTATGGCAGTATCTCCAGGCAAAGTCTCTGTATTAGTATTCTCTGGAGGGACAGAACGAATGGAATAGATAGATAGATAGATGACAGATGATTGATAGATAGATAGATAGATAGATAGATAGATAGATAGATAGATAGATAGATAGATATAAAGGGGAGTTTATTAAGTATTAGCCCACACGATCAAAACATCCCACGATAGGCCATCTGCAGGCTGAGGAGCAAAGAGAGCCAGCCTGAGTTCCAAAACTGAAGAACTTCAGGTCCAGTCGAGGGTAGGAAGCATCCACATGGGAAAAAGATGTAGGCTGGGAGGCTAGGCCAGTCTCTCTTTTCACATTTTTCTGCCACACTGGCAGCTGATCAGATGGTGCCCACCCAGATCGAGGGTGGGTCAGCCTTTCCCAGTCCACTGACTCAAATGTGAATCTCCTTTGGCAACACCCTCACAGACAAGCCCAGGATCAATACTTTGTATCCTTCAATCCAATCAAGTTGACACTCAGTATTAACCATCTCAGTCTCCAAAAGGTAGTACTCCCCAGTTTATGGGGTTTAACTAGTTGTTGGTCTCAGTTTACTGGCCCAGCATTCCAATTCTCCATGATACCCTGCCTAGCCTCACCTTAAGTGTGGGATCCTATTCTCAGTACTTCCAAATGTTGGCAGGTATCCTAATGTGAACTGATTGACCCACCGGAAGGTCAACAGCTATCTGACTTTGGGCATTTCCTACCACGTCCTTTCCTGCCGTGGCACCTTCCTGCTAAGGTAGATCTCTGTGGACAGTGACGCCTGCCTGAATGGAGCCTGAACCCATAACAAGTCTCAGATGCAAGTAGTAGGAGGAGCTAGGCCAGCAGGAGCTAGTCATTCAAGCAGGTCCACTTCCCCAGCCCCCTGCCCAACTAGGTCCTCTGATGCCTCTCTTTACCCACCAGCTGCTGTTAGTGAGGATCCAACAGGCCTGCCCCGGCCAGTCTGCAGTACGACAGCGTCCAGTGCACTCTCTCTGACTCTGAATCCAAGTCTAATACAGGAAGAAAAATAATGCCAACCCCCTCTTTGGTCATGTGCTTCTGTGGAACACCAGCACTGAGTGCTCCAGGAAGCCCACAAAGAAAATCTAATCTCTCATTCATGTGACAGCCTTTCTTTCACACCTTACACACAGCTTTCATGCCATCCTTGAGTCATGTCTTCTCAGGCACAAATTACAAACACTATCAACACTCCAACTAGCACAAGTGCAGTCTGTGCTACTCAGCTCCACCTAGGTTTAAAGTACTCAGGGGTTCCTTCGTGATGTTTCCTGACGCCGCTCCTCCATAATCAGCTTTCACCCCTGATTAGTGCCACCTGCCTCCACCCCCAGTGATCCAGAGTGGAATAATTACTTTTAACTCCCATTCCTGGCAGGGAAAGTATTTTT
Organism: Papio anubis; assembly: GCF_008728515.1. Classification (NCBI taxonomy): domain Eukaryota; kingdom Metazoa; phylum Chordata; class Mammalia; order Primates; family Cercopithecidae; genus Papio; species Papio anubis. The sequence continues at coordinate 87,774,019 of NC_044985.1, read as the reverse complement.
CTGCTTTGACCCCAGATATTCCTACACTTCGACTTCTGGTAGAAATTACTTCTGCATAGCTACCTCCATCACAGTCTTGGCTGACTAGCTCCCTGCTTCTGCCTAGAGTGTCGCAATCTTCTATGTGGCCTTTGGCATTGGACCCAGCTCTATAACTTTATTCATCATATACCAGTTCACTTAATTTGCCATTTGGGGGCATCTTCAGGCCCTGGAGTCTGCTTTTGCCCTCTATTTTTTTTTTCCTCAAAGGGATGCAGTGTCTTTTCCCAGCATCCCTCAACCTCAACTCAGAGACCCTCCCTCCTCTTCACCCTCAACACCCCACCCTCAGCTTCTGCTCCAGGCTGGTTATTACCCTTTTAGAAACTAGCCCCATTCCAAGGTTCACAGATATGAATGCAAGGTAACTCCCACTGACTTCCATGTTCATTACGTCCTGTGTCTCTAGCCTGTTTCAAATGGAGAATCACCCTCCTTGCCAGGAGCGTGCTACAGGTGTCATGAAGATCAGAGCTTCTCACTGGCTGTGTTAATGATTTCCATTTTCCCCCATCTCTGAGCCAAGCATCAGTGTGAGAGAACCTATGACACCTTAGGGCCAGAAAGGCATGCAAGCCAGCGATATTGCAGCACTGACTTCAGCGCCAGGAAATGGGAAAGCAGCTAGTTACTGCTAAAACTGTGAATTGGAGCCAGTGGTCCGTCTTAACTTCCTGTTTTCCTCTCTGGTTACAGGAGAGAGCTGCTGCTGGTGACAATCTCAAAATAAGCACCTTCAGAAAGCTTTTTAAAACGTTCGTCCAAAAGAATATTGGCTGATATCAACACCCATTTGTAACCCCTGTAATACATGCATTACTTCTCCAATACTTCAATCCCCTTTCACCTTCCAGTTTGCTCTTTTCCTTTTGCCAGTAACCCCCAGAAGTCAGATTTGGTCGTTCGAAAAGAACGTGGGCTTTGGAATTAAACATGTATCCTAATCCTGATTCTGCCACTTACTAGCTGTATGGCTTTGGGCAAGTAATTAAACCTTTCTGAACTTTCCTCATTTGTAAAATGGAGATGATGGCAGAACCTCTTCCACAGGGTTACTGTGGGAATTGCTTTAGCTAATGTACATCCATTTGTGCAGTATTTGAGGCTTCGTAAGTTGGTTTCCTTTCCCTGTTCATTCAGGACAAGGAATTCACGAACTATATCTTAGTGAATCAGCTTCCTCAATAGGAAAGGAATACAGGGCTAGTCTTCATTTACAAATCCATGTTTCCTGTCCTTAACATACTGCTATGGTTTACCATAATGAAAAGGTGCTCACAGGAGATTAGAGACTATGTTTGAGTTTCAAGCTAACTACAAAGAAGAAAAGAAAAACTCTTTCTTTTTTTTTTTTTTTGAGATAGAGTCTCACTCTGTCACCCAGGCTGGAGTGCAGTGGCATGATCTTGGCTCACCGTAACCCCTGCCTCCCAGGTTCAAGAGATTCTCCTGCCTCAGCCTCCCACGTAGCTGGGATTACAGGAGCACACCACCATGCTCAGGTCTTTTTTTTTTTTTTTTTAGTAGAGACAGGATTTCGCCATGTTGGCCAGGCTGGTCTCGAACTCCTGACCTCAAGAGATATGCCTGCCTCGGCCTCCCAAAGTGCTGGGATTACAGGCATGAGCCACCGTACCTGGCCAGAAAAACTCATTTTCAACAAGGTGAAGAAAAAAGCTACCAGTGGGATGCATGCTGCATGGCTAACATGAAAAGGTGGAAGCAGGAAGAAAATGACAAGCAAGAAGAAAAAGGTGATGATGTCCTTCAGGAAAGTGCTGCTCATGAGAAGTCATCTGTGTTATCTTCTAAAATTTGCAATCGTACCCTGAAATATATACATATAGATAGATATAGATATAGATATAGATATAGATATAGATTTTTTTTTAGGCGGAGTTTCACTCTTGTTGCCCAGGCTGGAGTGCAATGGCACGATCTTGGCTCACCGCAACCTCCACCTCCCAGGTTCAAGAAATTCTCCTGCCTCAGCCTCCGTAGTAGCTGGGATTATAGGCATGTGCCACCAGGCCCAGCTAATTTTGTGTTTTTAGTAGAGACGGGGTTTCTCCATGTTGGTCAGGCTGGTCTCGAACTCCCGACCTCAGGTGATCCACCCGTCTCGGCCTCCCAAAGTGCTGGGATTACAGGCGTGAGCCACTGCGCCCGGCGAAATCTATTTTTTACAATTCCTCTCAGAGAAACCTTCTTCTTTTTGTTCAAATAGATAGTATTACTTTGTGTGACTAATAATCATGTTTCTGAAACAGTGTTGGTTGCTATGGTAACTTTACTGTGTGTGATTAAAAGAGCATGTATCATCTCAACGGGTTGTTCCACGACTTCCAGCGGCAATAGGAGCTTTCTCGGTGTACTGCAGGCTTTGCTGACAGACTGTTTATTGGCAGTGTTTTGCTTTGTGTTGTCCCCCTGCAGCATTCTTCTGTAGGATTGCTAAGAACAGGCTGGGTCACCTGAGATGCTTTTCCTAAGTCCCCTGGAAGGTTACAGAAGAAAGAGAAAAGATGGAGCCAACATTGGAGCAGCAACAGTGGTGATAATCACACCAAGGTGTAACAGGAGCACTTGGGATGGAGGTGGATGGAAAAGCGGGTTTTCTGTGGGTAGCCTGGAGTGGTAGCAGGGAGGTCTCAGAAGCAGCCTGGAAAGGACAGCTCCTGGCCAGAAAGGTACACAGTGCCACCCACTGCAGAGTCCTGATGTGAAAACCTGGAGATCTGACTTCTTAGCCTAGTTCAAATCTTGCCTCGCCCTAGAACCTTGGACAAGGTCCCTAATGTCTTCGAGCCTTATGTTCTTCTAAAATCTGAGGATCATTTCCAATATCCTTTCCTAATCATCTGTGATGGTAGAATCCTGAGTTAAACCAGGGCTTCTGAAAGTATGGCCTAAAGGCTGTCTGAAGAATTAAAATCCCCAAACCCTGCCTCAGACCTTATAAGTGAGAAGTTCTGGGTTGGAGGCACCTCAATCTGCACTTTTTCCAAATGCTTCAGGTGATTATTGTATGAAATAAATGTAAGCACATAGAGTGCGCCCATGAAGGCAGATTTCCAAGAAGGGTCTGAATGTCAGGTTCCTTGCAATATGCACCAAGATGGATTAACTTCCTCCAAGAAAATTGCTTAGAAGAGAAATAGCTACCTCTTCTGCAGGTCTCATTAGCTTCCAGTGACACAGCATCAATCCCAGATGCGCCTGGGAGTGAGAACAGGAGATTGTGTTACAATTGGAACAGTGGTCGCAGTCTCAGGTTGTTCTTGCACAGAAACTTCTGAAGAGGGGTCTCTAGTACACTTTTCTTTTAGGGGGCGGCGGGGACGGAGCCTCACTCTGTCGCCCAGGCTGGAGTGCAGTGGTGTGATCTTTCTCACTGCAACCTCTGCCTCCCGGTTCAAGCGATTCTCCTGCCTCAGCCTCCCAAGTAGCTGGGACTACAGGCACCTGCCACTGTATCTGGTTAATTTTTGTATTTTTAGTAGAGACAGGGTTTCACCATGTTGGCCAGGCTGGTCTTGAACTCCTGACCTCAAGTGATTTGCCCACCTCAGCTCCTAAAGTGCTGGGATTACAGGTGTGAGCCACTGTACCCAGTCTCCAGTACACTTTTTATTCACACTGCATTAGAAGCATAAGCTTTCCTGCTGATAGCGTTGTCAGATAAAATACAGGGCAGACTGTTTACTTGTTTTTGTGGGGTTTTTTGGTTGAATCTGGCAAACTTACTTCGAGCCCCTATCCCAGCATGTAGCCAAGGAAACATGAAAGAGGAAAGAATAAACTTTTCCTCCCTTTTTACCAATAGGGCGTGTCATGTTTCTGGACTGAACAGAAAAAATTGACCTGAGATGAGAAAATATATATATATATATGAAATAAAACAAAGTCTCTACAGAGCCTGAGTCATGGCTCTAACCAGGTGCAAACAACAAGTGAGGCAATGGGAATAACTTTCCAGAGAAAGCCATGTTCTCCTTTGCTTTGAGACCTCCCAAAACAATAACTTAATTTATAAAGTCTTGAACTTCTCAACTGGCTTTGCTCCAGTTAACAACACAGGAACATCAACATTTCACAAGCTCAGTCCCAACTACGTTGAACAAACTCTCTATTAACTGTGGATATGGAAGAAGGCTCAGACTGGGTATAAAAATATAGTCAATTTTGGCAACAACCAACAATTCAAAAGAGAAAAAGAATAAAAATAAGAATTCACCAAAGAAAGAAAAAGATTGGAAGTAAGACTGGATTAAGACAAAAGTAGAATGAATGAGACACAGTAGGCAGCTGTAGCTCACAGTCCAGAGTCTTTAAGGTTTAAGACAAAAGATGAGTAGACCTGCACAAAGTTCTGCTGATCAAATGGGATAGAGATTAAGCTGGGACTGCCTAAGAAAACACTGATGGGTTCTGTATGGAAAACGGTCCTGGAGGTCTTAGTTCTCCAACTCATCAATCCATTTATTTGAGCATCTACTGTGTGCCTAAAGCTGTGATTATCCCTGTCTTGGAGAAGTTCCTGATCTAACTAGGCAGAAAAGACATACATGCTTGAAATTATTAGAGATGAAATCAAGTATAGTTATGAAACAAAAGGGGAGAAATCCACATGAGCTTAAAATGTCAGCAAATCTGATGGTGGAGGCAAAATTTGGGATTAGTCTTGATGGGTGTGAGAATGAAGGATTATAATATTTGGAGGTGAGAAATGAGGAAATGGGAAGCAGCAGGAACATGCTGAAGAAAGAGACATGAGCAGAGGCATCTGCTAGGAGCCATGTGGGAGGAGGAACTGACCCTGTAGCCCGTGGGCACTCTATCCGGCTCCCTTGTCATCCACATTCCTGCCAGGGACAAGTGGTTCCAAGGAGGAGGGTTGCAGTGCCCAGGCTTCCCCTGCATGGTAGGCCAAGCCCCTTTTAAGTTCATGGATTATTTGGGCTTGGAGCTGCCCCAGGAGGACCCTGATCCCAGAAATGGAGATGGTGATGAAGGTTGGAATCCCACGTGATGGTTGGTCCTCTGATTTGGGGACAGTTCACCTCTCGAGTACTGCAGACATAGGATCTTCTCTCATAAATGACATGGGGATTAGAAGAGGCTTTCATTTGGTGCCCAGATGCACTCCCTTACCCTCGTATTTGTTTTCTCCCCTTTCAGCGGGAGAAAGTCTTTCAGCAGGTCATAGTCTTTCTTGTACAATTCTTCTGCCATAGGGGAAGCTTTTTTGAGCTACAGGGTATTTGATTTTTATAAGATTGAGACTGAACGAAGGGGGCAAGGCTTACCTCAGTTAACAACAAATGGTAGAATTTTAGGCAATAGCAGAGGAAATATTAAGCTTAAATAAAGTAGTCCATTATCTAAGGGTGTCTGAAAGGTACCTGGAGGGCATGACTTGCGTAAGGCACTCTCTGTCACTTAGATCTGCCTATCAACTATGAAAAAGGGTAATCTCTCTAAAGATGTTTAGAGGAGTAGAAATGATATACTATCCACTGAGGCTCCTGATTGGTGTTTTTCTTCATGGCTACCATCCAAAGGCCTAGAGAGCAAGAAGCACAGTGTTCCACAGAAAAGGAGCTCATTCTAGGTAATAATCATTACCTTACTTTGAAAGACCTATTCATTTTTATTTAACAACCCCTTATGAAATGCTTACCGTGTGCTGTCTTGTGTGTTCGTTAGTACTTGCTGGGGAAAGAAAGAGAGAGAGAGAAAGAGAGCAAGAGCAAGCAAGAGAATGAGCAAGGGAGAGAGACAGAGGAAGAGACACAGACAGAGTTGCCTAAGCAGTGATTCTCAAAACTTGATGGGTATAAGAAGCACTGGGAAGATTTTTGGAAATACAAACTCCTGGCCCCACCACTCAAAGATTCTGATTCAACGCATCTGGGAATAAGTGTGAATTGGTATTTTTAGTAAGTGATCCAGTGGATTCGGTTACAGGTGGTCCCTGACCACATTGAGAATCATTGCAAAAGACAATAACAGGATATGGAGGTCAAAAATAGGAAACCTTAAGTGGAAACCAAACGTGCTGAGACTATACATTGGTTAAGCAAGAATCACAGAGGGCTTAGTGTGCCAGGCCCAGGTGTGCCAGCTGACAGCAACATAGGACCACAGGTGTGTGTTTTCCCCACATTTGCAAAATAGTTCATTTGGAAGCCACAGGGAAAAGTTCTATTTGTCAGGAAGGCAGATCAAAATGGCTGCCGGGGACTTGGTTGCCAACATTGGAGTTGCCATGACAACTGTAATGCCTGTGAGAGTTGAGCTGAGAAAGCAAGGGGTAAGAAAGAGGAGGTGAAGAATCTGTGTTAAACAGCATGCTGATTGATTTATAAAGGACTGCTACGTCTGTGTTAACCCACATTATATCCCAAATAGTGGTGAAGAAATCAAAAGGAAAGAGGATGGATACCTTTCAAGAATTACTTGCAGGTAGTGGGCTGGTGCAAAGCTGACTCATGAAGCATTATTTGTCCTTCTGTGATTTTTCAATTTGTTTTCAGTATTTCACATATTGGAGACTCCACCAACTACTGAATGAATGAATCAAAAATTTAAACACAATACTCAAATGCAAGTATGATAAAGACAACTCCGGAAAATGACCACCACAGATTTTTATTTAATTAAAAATATTATACATGTTGTTGCATTTTCATGGAAAATATTGAGTTAAAAACACCAGCAGTGTTAATTTTTAGAAACCTTCATGTACCCCATTTTGCCACCTGCTGCCTTCTTTTGTCCATGGCATTAACCACATATTTGTAAGAATTGGACCCATCGAACTGGAACTTCTTAGAAGGTCATACCTATGGGTTTCCTGGAGTAAGCCATTGTCTTCAAGACAGTGTTCTGTCAAGTCAACTCAGATACCACCAGCTGTGGCTTCCTTGCAAACTATTAAAAAGAACTGGTGTAAAAGCCCCAAAGCACATGTCAAACCCAACTCAGCACAATTCCACACAATCAAGCACTGCTATGACCTTATCCAGTTTCCAAGCCAGTTAGCAAATGACCTTGTGTTCTACCTGGTGTATTAGTGTCCTGAGCTCATCCACAAAACTTCCCTGGGACCCATGGTGGAAAGACACTGCCATATAGTGTTTATATTCAAACCATAAACAAATACACAAAAACATATGTGGCTCCTTGCACAATACTATCAAATTAAAATATATATATGCAATACAACCTTTAGCATCACTGGCTAAAACATAGCCATGTGAGTATTTTTGAAGCCTTGATGTAATTATACATTTGTTTCAGAAATAAAAGGCATAAAATTTAACTTGAAAAGATCATTTCGGCTATAAACGTCTCATACATAAATATAAGATGTGTACAATATAGTCCTTTCTCTCTCTCCCTGCCTTTTCTTTCTTTGGACTGTGCCAGTCCTTAATTCCTTGACCCACATCATAATGCTGCATCCCCATATTATTCCCAAGTGATGCTTTCACTAAAAATGGAGCTGATGTGACAGGAACATCCCAGCTCTGTCTTTCTGCTCCTTTGCTTTAAATTGTAGTACACGTAATTTGGGTTCTGCATCCAACTTTATATTAAAGAGAGATGAATTCCCCCCAAATGCACAAACAAATAAAAATAGCTGGATAGCAAAAAAGTTAGAATTGCCTCAGCTCTTGGAAATTGAAATATGGACTTTCTTCTTCATAATGGTTTCTCAATTGATGGGAATAAAATAAGGCTGAAATTGCTTTTCACATTCTGGCTCTGTTGGGGGCATTTTCACGTAGACCCCTGTTGTGAGAGGGCTTCTTTTCTTTAGCTGTCAAACACAAAAAGAAACAGTAATTACTACTGAGGAATACAGAAGCCACGTCTAACCATAATAGAACTCAACACATATTGGGTCTCTACCCAGTTAAAAATGAATGTTCACAGCATACAGAATTATAAACCTCAGGAGATTTTCTTGATTCAACTATTAAAATTTATTTTAGATAAATAACTGTGATTTTGATGTTAAATGGCAATCATTTGCCTTGAATGGAAGATAGGAGAAAGAGACTTTGAGAAAGCTTCACAAAGAACACCCAGAAAGCCCATGATAATTGATCGATCTTGTCTGCAAGGGAACAAGCTTGATAAGGTAATAAGCTTTAGTTATCCTGTTTGAGAGCTGTATTTCTCATCTCCACTGCTGAACCTACAGCAAAGGACATCTCTGTCAGGTTGGGTGGAGGATGTTGGAATAGAGTGTATCTTTGTGTATGTGTATATGAGAAAGAGAGAGAGAGAGAGAGAAAAAGGGAGAGAAGACGGCAGAGGAAGAGAAGAAGGGAGGGAGGGAGAAGGGTGAGTTTGTAATGGCAAAGCCAGCCTTAGGCAGAGGTGTCTGAGAGGGACTGTCAAAAAGAAATCCTGACAGGAGGCCTGATTCCATACTTCTACCTCTTCTACCACTAACACCTGTAATAAATAAAAACTGGGACTTTCATTTCCCAGTAAAGCAAACCGGATAATAGGGATAGGTATTATGTGAGCAGCTACAGCTTGGACAAGGAAGGTACCAGAGTGGCACAAAGAGGTGAATTCCAGGTGATGAAGAGGGCCATGGAGGAGAATAAAGACCATCCAGATGGTCCTTTCTAGCAGCATTCTGCCTAGCCTAATCTCATGTTTTCAGGGCTGTTAGCTTAAGTACAACTGTCATGAAGACAAAGAGCAAAACAGCTGCCCCATGTTATTGCAACGGTTACTCAAATTGAAACCCTGCTCAGAAGCACACGAACATTCAATATCAAACAAATTCATCTAAAATATTAGTCATTCTGAAACCTCAAATGCCAATGCATACGGTTCTAGTGTGTTCTTTACCACTGTCCTTCTTTCTCTTCATTTATTGCCTCATCTCAAGAACACTAAACTCAACACCATCTTTTGGTCAGTAGATACCACTAAAGGTATCCCCATCAGACATGGTGCACCATCAGCACCACACTCACCATTTTGCTCAAAGAAACAGCTGTGAGGAGAAAGCTATAAAAAAACAACCCCGAACTAACTGCTGCAAGGATCCAGAGGAGGAAGTCAGAATCTGGGCACGGTTCTGGATCTGCAACAGAAAACAAAGCAGAGCCTCCCTGAGACAGTTTTAAACTCTAGGGCTCTACTCTCCAACATTGGTGGAAAAAGGACATTAGAGCTTCCAGGCCTTGAGGTCCACCCCTAAATTGCATGGATATCCCACCAATAGGTTTGGCTATTTGGGACTACTTCCCCAGGAACATCATATCGTATCAAAAGCATGGGTCAAGCGTCATGATGATTAGCACTCCAGAGCAAGTGCCCCAACTTCCCCCAATAATTTTATTTTATAGTCGGAATGCTATTAAGGTTGCTACCTATCATAAGCAAGGCTACCATGTGGTAGAGAACTCTTAAAGAGAATTTCCACAGTCCTAAAAATAAACAACCTGAAATTAAGGAACAAAACTGTTTTTACGCATAGAAGACCACAATGCAACAGGTGTCAACTCAGTGAAATGGCTTTGCTCACCAATTACATAAATCTGGGTTCCATTGCCTATGCCCATGTAGTATGGTGGTGGGTACATGAGCTCCACCTTGCAGATGTAGAGTCCTGTGTCCATAGCCCTCAGTCCTTGGATAGTGAGGTTCACTTGATTTCCACTGGAGGTGCCCGTGCAGATGGAATCATCTAGGAAGGTCAACTCATTCCCCATCATGTACGTTGCCGCACAGACTTCAGTCACCTGGCTGTCGGCCTGCCGAAGCACTGTCACCCGGACCTCAGTGGCTTTGCCTGGAGATGCATACTCACACACAAAGCTGGCGATCCCTCGGCTGTTGGCCAGCACCACAGCAGGCTGGGCCACGTGCATTGCTATCATGGAAAAGTCAAAGGGAACTCAGTGAACTCATGCTCCTTCATGACCAAGCCCAGGCAAGCCCTTCTGCCTTCTAGCTTCATCCCCATGGCCTTCTCTCCCCCATCAACAAATCCATCACTTACCCCTTCCCCTCTCCACACCCCCAGCCTCCCCTCCATCTCTCAACTGTTTTCCAGCTACTCTCCATATAGATGTTTTCTTACTGAGAAATAGATTCTTCAAGATGGTTGTGGCAGGAAGAACACTGATATGACAAACAGAAGACCTGGCTCTCCCATGAAATATGTGATTTGGAGCAAGTCACACTTCCCCCATGTCCTTCATTTTTCTCATGTATAGTAAGAGAGAATTAGATGAGATGATATCTTCTCTGGTATTCTAAGGTTATGGTAGAACAATAGGAGCTATATAGTTCCGGAACTATAATGAGTGGTAGGGGAAATTCTGAAGGTTGAGGTACAGAATCTTGCTTTATCTCTCAAAGCCTATGTCAAAAACCTCTGCCTACTTATTGAGCTGGCCCTGAACCTCTATCACCCAGCAGTAGCTGTGTCTTGATGCACTGTACCAGCCTCCGCCTTCGCTGGCATTTTTGTAGAGTGGAAGATGTTGTTAGATGAAGGAAGCCACAGAGCCGAGGGCACCGGGTCGTTTCCTCTCTAGGTTGAGGCAACCCTCCTGTTAACTCCTGTGGGCTTCCCCTGACACCACGCCGCCTCTCTGCCCTTTCTTTCTCCTTGTCTTGAACACTCCCGTGCTCCTTTGTTTTCTCTTTCCCCACAGGATAAAGGAGATAAAGCTCTCCATACAGAGAGGCTTGTGTCAACTCAAAAATAGTGGCTGCATGCCAAATTACCTTCCTGTAACTAACCTGGCCCCTCTCCAGTCAGTCTGACAAGTGAAACCCAAAACTTGTGTTGCATGATGTCACTCATCTGCTCAATCCCTTTGACGCTTTACTAACACCGATTGCAAAAACAAATAAAATAAATAACATTCAATGAGTCCCCCATGATCCAATTCCAATCTATCACTCCAGTCTGAATTTCTAGGACACACTTTCCTGCTTATAAATCACCCTATATTAGAGACACTAGTCCCTTCCGCCAAGCCACCTGTACTGGACATCTGTCCTCAGAAGAGAAAACAGTTTGGCAGCAGCCACGGTCATGTCTATTCCAGCAGCCCTAGCTAGCTAGACTATAGTTTCCTTCCCTAACCCTCGCCTCTGCCTATCAGAGATGCCCTCTGAGCATCCTTAGCACTGTGATAACTCCATTGCAGCACTTCATTACATTCTGCCCTGTATTAAAGTTATTCGTGAGTTAATCACATCTCTCCACTTTTTTACTTGTGGTTCATGAACTCCTGTGAGCAGTGATTATATGCCGCCCAAGTGAGCACTCAATAATCTTTATTGTATTGACTCTAAGCTTAAGAAATCCTAAATGTCCTGCCCTCTCCCCAGGCAAGCTCCCACTTATCACCACTAAATGTGGTCACACTCAACTTTCCAGTATCTGTCATGGGACAGTCCTGCCTGGTTACTGGTTGAGATAAATTTACTTTAGGAAATTTAAATACTTCTAAGAGCATTTATTTAATCTTTACATATTTAAAACATGTAAAAATAAGAAAATATATGTGAATATTTCTTCTCCAGTAAAAATTAAACCATCAAATAACTTTTGAGCACCTACTTCATACAAACTACATGGTTTCTTAACCAAGAAGGTCTAGAGAGAGATAAGGTTGAGATTCAATGGAAATACTCATCATTTTAAGCCGTGTAACAAACCTAGTGTCAGCCTCTGAAGAGATGAAAACTGAGGATCTGCATCTGAAACCCACATGTAGATCAGGCAACAATTAAGTATTGTATGCCAAACAGACTGGTGGCTTGCTTTCTTTCCTTTTTCGTGTGTGTGTGTGTGTGTGTGTGTGTGTGTGTGTGTGTTGCAATTTCAAGCTTTTATTTTTATATAATTGGCTAATTAGTTTGTAGAATTGATTAAGAGAACCTTAAAACCTTGAATTAAGTAAAGAAGGCATTCTTCCCATGATTTCCCTACATTTTAAACAGGCTGGCTAATTCGTTTATAAAGCATATGAATCCGAGGACCTTAAAACCTTGAACTGTATGGCAAAGAAACTCTTCCCAGGATTTGCTTAAATCAATTAAAAAAAAAAAAAAAAAAAAAAAAGGAACTTGTGAGCTCATCCTGAAACCCAGCACAAATGTATTCAGGACTATGGATATCCTTTCCCTCTTAAATTACTTCCGGTCTCATAGAAGGGTCTGAAATTGCCTGTGTCTCTCTCCTAAACCAACTCACATGCATTCATGCCTACTAAATACCTGGCACTCTGTTCTGAGGTATCTCTTTGCTTATTTGCTGCCGCCCAACTGTTCCCTGCTGACCCTGGAATACAGAGCCAGCCAAGCCAGACTGGAGTTTTACCTTTAACTTCTGGCTTTGCTATAAATCACTGCCCTTGACTGCTGAAAGAAATGAAACCCAGGTGGGAGAAACACCTCCTCCATCTTCATGCTCCAAAAGTCTCACTTACCTTTGGAGAAGACAGGGATGAAGAGAAGAGAAAACAGGAGAGTGTAGGGCCGGGTCCTGGTAGCCAGGTTGAGCTGAGCCTTGTGCCGCTGAAATCCAAGGCAAGCCATGGCTTTATGGGAGCAGTGTTCAGGTCTTCAGGAAGTAGAGCGAAACCTTTCAGGATCCTGAAGCTTTGAAATGTGTTTGAACCCACACAGAATCAAGGACTTTATATAGATAGCTTTGATCCCAGGTATGTATTACACATGTGCACACACAGAAGGCACTTGAATAGAAAGCCTTTTTGTTTTGGTTTTACGAGAAAGGAAGCCGTGGGTTTAGCTGTTACGTCGAAAAGACAACCTCAAGCACTCAACTGAACAAAACAAGCCAATCCATGGATGGAAAATGTATTCAATTTGAAACTGAAGCTTCATGTTCACTTTGAGGATCTGGATAACTAAGTGGAGATTTGGAGAATTTCCTGGAGTACAAGGGTCCTCCTAATTTTATTCAATCTCTTGGGCATCCTTAACCATCCAATCCAATTCATTTCATTGACATCTCCAAACCTGCTAGGCTGCTAACTTTCTGATCCCTTGGGCTAATGGCAGGATTCGTCTGTAGGCATCATTCATAAAAAACTGTACTCTATCTGTGAAGCACCATCCTTCTAATCGTCCCTTGACATGCTTTACAAATAAGTTTATTTCTCCTAATTCCATTTAGCATTTGGTTAAGAGAAAATACCAAAATCACAAGAAATAAACTGAAAACAGGCAGAAAAAAAGCTGCCTCTGGTTTTGCAGAAGGAAAGAATTCAGATGTTCTTAAAAGCCTTAACTCAACAGAGACAAAACAGTTAAAGAAGGTCCAAAGAAAAGCCAATCCACATGATTCGAGAGATTAGAGCCTTCCATAAAAGGATAGACTTTTTTTTTCTAATACAAGTTTTTCAAGCAGAAAATTCAAAAGTGAAGGTTAAATATAACCAGAGTCCTTAAATTTGTGACAGCTGTAGAGAGGACCAATGATTTAACAAAAAGAATTTGAAACACTGAGGACCTTCCTTAAATCTGGAGAATTTTCACATTTTAATAAAGAAAGAAACATTTATATAGGGAGCCTGTAATATGCCAGGAGTTGTGTGCACTTAGGATTGAATGATGACAAAACAAAAACATAGTTGATACCTTAAGGGGCTTCTAGAAGGCTGACATGCAAACAGACAGTTGCAACAGGGAATATGGCATTTGCCTACTCCAGTCTGTCCATGGTTTCCCATTGTCCACACCTCAGTACAGCAGAGGAGGCTCTGCAGAATACTTACCACATGCTTCCCTCTTTGACCTGTCCCCCAGCATTCCCTCCCATTCCCCTTTCCTGCATTTGTCTTTCCTTCCACATGCCTCTTTCAGGCCTCATCACTTTTACCCATGCTGTTCCTACTGCCTTTTTTCTCCTATTATCTTATTTTATACTCCTTCTCATCTTCCAGGACTTAGCTCAGCTGTCACCTCCTCCAGGAAGCCCCTTCTGACCTGCCTGTTTTCTATACTCCACTACACCTTATAGAAATCTTCAAGCCACAGCTCAAATATCAACTAGCAATAGCAACCTAATGGGCTCTTACTAATGCCAGACTGGGCACCGGAGGTTTTCTAAAAAGTGAAAAACAAATGTTCCTGCCCTCAAGAGGAACACACAGCAGTGGCAAGGACAGATAGCTAAACCCATGATCATGATAGAGTGAGATCAATGCTGGAATTGAAGTATTATGTAGAGGAGCAGAAGCCAGTGGTTCAGCCTGTGGAAGTCAGAAAGGGCTTCTCAGAGGAAGAAAAGCCTGAACTTATTATTGAGAACAGGGAAAAGGGTGGATATTCAGACAAGAAGAACAGCATGGGCTAAAGTTGGAAATGGTATGAAGAGCTCATTATGGTCAGAGGACAAAGCTTGTCTGGGGATGAGCAGAAGGTGTAAGCTGATCCTCTTAGCAGCAAGGACCAATGAAACATATGGAGCAAATTGGTATGACTGAGTTCACATTTGGGGGAAATTTTAGGGTTGGGGAGGATGGGTTCAGGGAGAAATGTAACCAGGAAAACTGGGAGGAAGACTATTGGAATACGCCAGGCAGCAGGATTTGGAAAGCTTTCTGTAGGAGACAAAATAGTAAATATATTATGATTTGCCGACCATATGGTCTCTGTTGCCACTACTCAACTATGTCATTTTAGAATGAAAGAAGCCATATATTACATGTAAACAAATGAGTGTGTGTACATTCCAATAAAACTTTATTTACAAAAATAGGTAAAGTCTGGATTTGGCCTGTGGGCCACGGTTTGCCAACCCCTGGTCTAAACTAAGGTAATGACAGCTGTGAAGACAAGGTCCCTACGGGATTAGTCCACAATCGGTGAGTGCAGGGAGAAGTTTAGAATGAATGACACCAAAATTATAGTTTGAGAAGTACTGTGGTGCTGCAGAAATTGTTCAAATGTCAAGTTTTCTTTCTTTCTTTTTTTGGGGGGACAGAGTTTCGCTCTTGTTGCCCAGGCTGGAGTGCAATGGCGCAATCTTGGCTCACTGCAAGGTCTGCCTCCTGGGTTCAAGCGATTCTCCTGCCTCAGCCTCCCAAGTAGCTGGGATTACAGGCACCCGCCACCACGCCCAGCTAATTTTTTGTATTATTTTAGTAGAGACAGGGTTTTACCATGTTGACCAGGCTAGTCTCGAATTCCTGACCTCAGGTTATCTACCCGCCTCGGCCTCCCAAAGTGCTGGGATTACAGGCGTGAGCCACCGCGCCCAGCAAGTTTTGTTTCTTTCAAGTCTCATAACAACCCTACAAGACAAGAGTTATCATTTTTCCCATTTCATAAAGAAGGAAACCAAGGCATTGAAAGTTAAGGTGACTTATCCAATCACCCGTAGGAAGTGGCAGAGACAGGATTTGAAGCCAGTGATACTCTTTATCACTATGCTAAAGCAAAGATTTTGAAGTCCAAGATAACTGGATTTGCCTCCTAGCATGAGGACTTGCTTACTGTTTACCTGGGGCTCAAAGCCCAATGTCCTCCAGATAATGGCATCTTCTTCTCAAGATTATTGAAAGGATTAAATGAGATAATGCATGTAGCATGTATAAAAGGCCTATTGTAACAGAATGCCACTCAATAAATAGTCCTTTCTAATTATATAGGGTCACTGAGAAGACAGAGGTGCAATTTACTGGAATAAATAACAGGAAGAGCAGGTAAGAAAGTGAAATGACAGCTTTCATTTGGGTATGTTGAGTTTATGGCATCCATGGAAAGCAGTTGCCAATAGGATTCTGGAGCACAGGAAGAGACATTAGTTTAGGCAACCATGAAGCCACTGATGAAAATGTCACAGGCCAAGTCACAAAAGGAGCATTCTCTAAACATTTGTTAAATGAGTGGTAAATGAATGAAAGCAGTTTAACATAAGAAGAGATGAGGGTTGTAATTAGAACCTTCAAAGACGTCTTACTAGATACCTTAATTATGCTTTTATGAAACTAATTCTGTCATAGCAAGAAAATTCAAATGGTTGTTAAAAAAAAAAAAAAGCCGGGTAAAAGAATCTTGGTGAGAAGATATATTCACATATACCACCCCACAGATTACTTGATAATTATAATAGGGAAAAGATAATTGATAAATCTAGCAGATACTGCCTTAACCAAGTGATCCCAACTGAAGATTACCGTGATGGAGTGTTCTGACATAGGGTACCTCCAGATACAATACACTGAGAAGGACACAACAACTTTGTGTAGTTATTGCCAAAATTGTTTTAACTGAATCTAAGCATGAAGAAATAATCAGACAAATCCATATTCTGCAAAATAACTGGCCTAGATTCTTCAAAAATGTTAATATCACAAAAGATTAAAAAGAGAAAAGCCTGGAAAACCACTCTAGATTGAAGGAGAAAATAGAGACATGACAACAGAATTTAATGTGTGATTCTTGCTTGAAAAAAATAATACAAAGCAGATTACTGAGACACTGGGGGAAATTTGAATATAGCCTATATTTCATAATAGCATTGCCTTAATGTTAAATTTCCTGAATGTGATCATTGTACTGGGGTTATGTAGGGAACCATCCTTGTTTATAGATAATACTCAGGTATTCGAGGTTTAAGTGTCAGAATGTCAGCAAGTACTCTCAGATGGTTCAGCAAAAATATGCATCTATGTTAGCAGAGAAAGGTAAAAAGAATTAAACAACAGTGATGAAATGTTAACAATTGGTGAATCTAGGTGAAGAATATGTGTGTGTTCATGGTACTATTCTTACAAATTCTTTGTAAATTTGAAGTTTTTCAAAAAAATGGAAGTAAAAATTATAAGGCCAACTATTTATATTATTAATAATATGGTAGGCAATAAACAATAGATGAGCAAACTGAAATGTAGAGAGGAAAAGTGACTTGCTGAAGGTGATTCTCCTCCTGCTTTCCTCAGATCCAAGCTCCACCTGGGACAGACCCCTGTAGACAACGTCTCTCCTTAGTTCCCTGTCAGGGTGTCTTCTGAGGGCTTAACATTGGAAGTTCCCAGCAGATCAGAAAGTACAAGGTGGAAGTCCAGGTCTTTCTTCTCTGCCCTCTTCCAGATTCAGGGCCATGTATCTGGTAGTAACAGTACCTCTCCACAAGTACAGCTCTTGTTTGGTGGCCCCTGTTCTATGATGCCAGTTCTCACTCTTACCTCCCCTGGTCCTTTCCATCCTAGGGGTGCTATCAGCTTCCACTGTTGTTAGTGTTTGGGTGCATTACCAACCTCCACTCCTAATGCTTTTTAATATTTCTCAAAGTAGTTCTTTCATTGAATCTCTTATTTGAACCCCCTATTTCCTGTTGAGACCCTCCTCAATCCAGTGTTACATTTGGTATGTGGCAAAAACTGGATTGAAATCTTCGTCTTCTCATTCCCATTCAGTACTTATTTTTCCCCAGTTATCTTATGTACAGTAATAACATGTTGTATCATATAGGTTTGTATTTATTATAGTCAATCATGTGCAATTCTGTCTTCCTCCAAATTCTATTTCCACAGCACTTACATCCTCAACACACACAAAGCACCTAATCAAGGCCTCCTTTGTACCTAATAGATAATAGAGAATTTCTGCATTTCAGTTTAGATCTCAAGTGTTTTTATTTCTCCAGCATCTCGTTTCCAGCTCTGGGGAAAGTGCTAATCAATAAGCACACAATCATAGGCCTGATAGGCACTAATGAGCCCAGCAGAGTGATTAAAAGCATGGCTGGAGTCAGACAGACATGAGTTCAAGTCCTGGCTCTGCTGCTTCTGGATATGTGATCTTGGATGACATTTTTTAACTTCTCTGATCCTCAGCTTCCTCATCTGTAAAACATGGGTAATTTACAGGAACTATCTTATATCATTATTGTGATGATTCATTGAGCCTATACCAAGAAGTTATTGAACACTGTGCCTATAATATACTATGTTCTCAGGAAAAATTAGCTTACATATTAAACACAGAGAAAGCTATGGAATTTAAATTTCAGCTGTTATACAAATCCTCTTTCATTATCATTTCTGCTGAATAGATGGTATTTTAGATTACAATCAGATACTAATTATTCTAATACTCACATATTTAATTTCTGCCCTGTCAGTATTTCCATGAGTATCTGGAACCAAACAGCTTATTATTTTTTACCTGATTGAGTCTAAAACTCACAAGTCTACACATAATCTAAGAATTATGTATTATAAGCTCTCAATTATTCAGTGGCCGAATATTCAAATGTCTAAGGGTAGACATCCTTGGATATTTTCATTTCAGGTTAGGAAGGGGAAAGTCAATTTGCTAATTATTTTTACCACTCCAATTATAAAAGAAAAAAAGGTGGGGGGGTTGGTGGTAAAGGAAATGAAAATAATCGGCTAAAATTAGGACTTGGGGATTCACTGTGATTTCATTTATACTCACTATCTTCTTATATCCTAATAGCTTGAGTAAACCCCAGACTGGTTTTGTAGTACTCTTAGTGGTTACTGGGTTTGAAAGATCTCTCAAGATTTGCATAATTCACAGTGGTGCCTATGGTGAAGTATCTTCAGAATTCCAAATGAGGTAGAGTTTGAAGAGTAACTGGGTTGTTTACTTAATTGTAAAATTCCTCAGTTTGTACAGCTCATTCTGAACTTAATTCAACTTTTCAGATTTTTGAACCTTTTTTTCCCTAAACCTCCTCCAATTATCCTTTACCCAACTAGTACACCAAAAAAAAAAAAAAAAATCAACTTTTTATTGAAAGATTTGCACCTGGCATCGACTGTGGTACCTACTGCAAAACATCCTTTGCTTGACGGTTTCGGATGTAATGGGAAGAATGAAAAGTCTAATATTTGCATAGTGTGCAGTTTCAGGACATCCCATTACGTTGAACCTATAATCATGCCTAATTAAGGTTATATACTCTGTGTGTTTGTGCTAATTAGCTCATCACACAGAGCTCCTTTCAAAATCGACTTCAAAGGAAAAAGAAAATCATCTACCAAAGTAAGTGACTGCTGAAGAAGAATCTATCAATCATCTCACTTGAAAGAGAATTAAAGAGAAAGGAAATGATATGCAAAGTGACTGGAAAGAAATTTTAGCTTCATTACCATTAAAGGGTGAAAATATGGGCTGGGCAAGAACCCACTTAAATAAATGTGGTAGATTAATTTTCAGTCCCTAGGAAACTATAATCCATTTCATAAAATTAGGTAAAAAATGGATGCTTCTGAGCTGTGGACTTTGTCAGTCCTTTTGTGGGGAAACAGAGTAGGTTCCTGCTGGTTTTTCAGTTTACATTGTGAACAGGGTTGTCAGGGAAGCAACGTTTTATTTGCTGATTTGGATGACAATGAAATGCAGAGCCTGCTTCAGTTGAAGGGCAATCTTCGCCTGTCACAGATTTAATTATATAGAAATGAAAACAAATATTTTTGAATGAATAAATTTTTTTTATTATTATTTTTTTGAGACAGAGTCTCGCTCTGTCGCCCAAGCTGGAGTGCAGTGGCGCAATCTCGGCTCACTGCAAGCTCTGCCTCCCGGGTTCACACCATTCTCCTGACTCAACCTCCTGAGTAGCTGGGACTACAGGTACCTGCCACCATGCATGGCTAATTTTCTTTTTTTTTTTTTTTTTTTTTGTATTTTTAGTAGAGACAGGATTTCACCGTGTTAGCCAGGATGGTCTCAATCTCCTGACCTCATGATCCACTTGCCTCGGCCTCCCAAAGTGCTGGGATTACAGGCGTAAGCCACCGCGCCCTGCCTGAATGAATAAATAATAAGTCCGCTGGGCATGGTGGCTCATGCCTGTAATCCCAACACTTTGGGAGGCTGAGGCGGGTGGATCACTTGAGGTCCGGAGTTTGAGACCAGCCTGCCCAACACGGTGAAACCTCATCACTACTAAAACTACAAAAATTAGCTGGGCATGGTGGTGCGTGGCTGTAGTCCTAGCTACTCAGGAGGCTGAGGCATGAGAATTGCTGAACCCAGGAGGCAGAGGTTGCAGTGAGCTGAGATCATACCACTGCACTCCAGCCTGGGCAACAGAGCGAGACTGTCTCAAAAAATAATATTAATAATATGTTAACTGTGGTCACAAAGCAATTTGTACAGGGAATCTGTGTTCTAATTGCCTAAGCTCCTTACTTTATATGATTACATCTTTTGAATATCTTATCTCCACTCATTATTATATTTTGAATTTTAGACATTATCATCTCTGATTGTCTGTCAATGCCCTTAGCGTCTCACTCCTTAAAGTAAAATTAAAGTTGGATGTTGTCTTTTTTCTTAATCTCTCAGCCTTGTTGCAACACAGCCAGCCATAAATAAATTTAGGTAAGTGACTTTATCAAAAGCCAAAAATAGATGTTTTCAAAAATAGGTAACCTTCTTATTTTACAGATCAGGAAACTGATATTGAGAAGGTAATTGACTTGCCCAGGGTCACATATTCAGATCTTATTCTTTCATTGTCAAGTAGAAATAAACAGAAAGGGAAGGGTAAATAGTCCCATATTTGACCCACGACACCCTCCCCGCAACGTACCTCACCTGAATGGTACATTCAGGAGTGTACCTGATTTCTGTTTAGAACAAGCTGAGATTACCCAGTACCATTTCCATTTTACAAAAGAAGAAACTTCACAAATCACTAATGTTTTTTTGCCTTAGTGCAAGGAGAGGGAAATCTTGGACTTGGACTACAAATCGTCTTTAATGCTGAATGAACCACCCACCTACACCCCAAAAGTTGCTAGTTATCTATAAATAGTAACATTGGAAGTACCAAACATTTGATGGAACCCATTTCTTGCATGATATTTGTGGGTGATAAAATCTCAACCTCGAGCACTTATTTCAGTTTCTTGGTTACAGAGACATTGCTTTCATATTTTGAGTTGTGTTATTTTGGGCCCTGCTGCGACTGCCACATTTCAATGACGCCAGGCCTTGACCCTCTTCATACTTCCAGTTCATAGGAAATGGTTATGCCCAAACCTCAAGTACAGAAAATATAGAAAAAGAGTACCTATACTGTTTACAGCGTGAGTGACAGCAGCTGTGATGGTGGAAAAGGGTGTGTTAGGTGACAAAAAATACAGGGTGTTTGCACAGCCTGTGGCAGGCATTGACTCCTAGAGCTAGAAGAAATGTTAGTGAGTTCTGCTGTCTCATTTTAAAGAGAGAACATGAAGGCCCAGGAAGGTGAAATGATTTACCCAAATCACTCACACAGCCTGCTGGTGGCGGAACCAAGATGAGAATCCAAGGGCTCTTGACGCTAGTGTGATTTTCTTCTCACCGCCTTTACCATCATTCATCATCTTCCCCAGAACCTCTTGAACTGACATGGCTTCTGGCTCTAGTTTTCTGCCCAGTTTGCAAATTCAAACCCAGCCCCACCAAACTTCCTGCTAGGTCTTGGGTACCCACAAACACAAATCAGCAAATCATTTAAGTAAAAAAACATACACATATGGTCTCATAGCAGCATTAATCACAACAGCCAAAGTGGAAACATCCCAAGTGTCCATCAACTGATGAATGGATAAACAAAATGTGCTCTATCTACACCACGGAATATTATTCAGCCGTAAAAAGGAATGAAGGTGCATGCTACAACGTAGGTAAACTTTGAAAACCTTATGCTGAGTGAAAGAAGCCAGACACAAAAGGACACGTATTGTACGATTCCACTTATATGAAATATCCAGAATAAGCAAGTCTGTAGAGCCAGAAAACAGATTACTGATTGCTAGGGGATGTGAGAAGGGAGAATGGGGAATGACTGCTTGATGGTGTGAGATTTTCTTTTTGGGTAATGAAAACACTCTGGAGCAGCACGGTGGTAACTGTTACATGATGTCGTGAATATAGTAAATGCCACTGAATTGTACACTTTGAAATGGTTAAAACAGTAAATTTTATGTTATGTGCACTTTACCACACACACACAAAAATACAGTCATATCGACAGATTCTATAGGCATTCACCATCTCAGAAAGCACACCATTGGTCTTACAGTATTATTGGCCATATGTTTTGTTCTTCTCTGAATGCAATCTGGCCAAATCTGAAGCCACCTTCCACTTCTTTCCAAGTGTCAAAAGAATGAACTGATGGACACATCCTTCATGAGGCAAGGAGAAAAGATTCTGTTTATTTCTCATTATCTGCAATTCTGATCCCACATCACACTGAACCATTATCAACCAGAATCTGAGACGTGGATCACTGGCTCTGCCCTCTCCTGGGCACAATTTTCTAACAGGTTACTCAGCTGTGGACTATCTAAATGAGATGGAGGGAAGCCATGTTAGAAAACGTTGGCCCAATGAACTGTATTATTCTGGTGTGCTTTAGGAGAATATGATTTGGAAGGAGCTGGTTACATTAAGCAGCTTTCCTTAGCAGGCCCCATTTCATAGATTATGTTCTAAGAGGAAAATCTCTGGCCCAACACTTCAGCCATGAGGAAGAAACTAAATAATTACATTTACATGGTCACATCAGGACCTGTTGAGGGCAATAAGAATAATGCACTGTAATTAAAACCAAAGCTCTTTGGTTTTTGTCTGGCACATGCATAGAGCTCAGTTTCTGTATGCACCTGATAGGACCATGTCATGGCAATGACATTGTCTGCTTAGAAATCCATTGCTTATATTTTTGTTATTTCTCAACATTATTTAGATTCAGTCTGATCACATAAAGTTCTTGCCACATGCAAAGTTTGAACCTTGTAGTTCTGGACATTTCTGTCCATTCTGCTGACAAGTAGAAAACGCTAGAAACATGTGTTTCCTGTGCTCTTAAAATATAAGCAGATCAAGAAGCTTCCATCAAATGCATCTCCTGCATTTCATCCTTTGGATAAGATAGACAGTTGTGAGCATAAGAACAAGTAAGTTTATCTGGAATTTTAAGCTAACAAAAAAAAAAGAGCTAAAGGAAGTTATGATATTTAAAAATTAAATGTTTGTCACTGGAATTTATTATCCAGATTCATAGGATAAATTCGGTAAGCAAGTTCATGATCATGTTTCCAAATAAATGCAGTTCTTTTTCTCATCATTTGTAATCACTATTTCCATTTGAGAAAATAGATCACTTCCAAATTATCTGAATCTCTCTCCAAATAACCAGGCTTTTTTTTTTTTTTTTTACTTTAACAACATAAAATGTCTATGTCAGTGAATGCCATTTGTACAATCTGAATATACTCACTGACTTCAGTATCTCCTGTAGCAAAGAAAAACTGAAAAAAAATAAATGATATCCTTAAGATTTTTATTCTGGGCACCCACAAACACAATGGGAATAAAGAATGGGAATAAAGAGGAAAATGAGAAGAATAAGAGAAATGAGAAACAAACGAAACAAAGGAAGAAAG
This sequence comes from Papio anubis, assembly GCF_008728515.1. Lineage (NCBI taxonomy): Eukaryota > Metazoa > Chordata > Mammalia > Primates > Cercopithecidae > Papio > Papio anubis. The sequence continues at coordinate 87,750,530 of NC_044985.1, read as the reverse complement.
ACAAAACAGAAACTTTAAATGAAGGATAATTTGCATGTATTCAAAGAAGCATCGATTCTGACCCATCTGATAGAATTAATCAGCAATAAGAGAACGCTGGTTTTTATTGTGGGTGGAACTTTCCTAAAATTCCAAAAACCTCTTGATATCACAAAACCCAAAAAATTGCTCTGCTAGATGTTTTTATACAAAGAATGTACAGATAATGTCATTCTAGTACTAAATTTAGCAAACAAAATTGATTGTGATTGATAAGACTCATTGACTCTTTTTTAGAGCCTTTAACTCAAATTTCTTCAGCATAAATGGTTTTTTGAAGTCACAAACCTAAAAGGAAATTCTTACTTAGATTTAATCATGTTTCTGTTGACACTGAGTTAGATAACAACATTTTAGAGATTTACGGCAGTTTGAGATGTTACTGAGATTCAATGCCTCAAATCCTGTTGTTCCTGCAGAGAGATCTCAATTTGAAACTTTAAAGTTTGAAAACCCGTCACAAAATGTACAAATTATTTCTATAAAATATTTTCAGTAAATTCTGTGTTAATTGATCCTACCGACTGTTTTCCAGCAAACGTTTAGCCAAGCTAAAGGACATAAGAGGAAGATAAGAATCCCGTGCTCTCTAATACCAATTAATCACTCTAGATTTAGTTATAGCATATGAAAAGTAAGAAAGGACACTTGTAAAATGCATAAAGTAGTTACCCAAGATTTAAGAGGTTTTAGTTATAGGCCTGGCTCTGATGCTGCCTAAATGTGAATTATTTTAGTTATACAATTGCATCAGAGTTTTTCTCACCTGAGAGATAAGGAGGCACTATTAGGAAGGGTCTCTTACTTTCAACTCTCAACAATTTTTAATTAAAAGTGTATTTTCCCTTCATGATATATAAATTTTAAATTCAGATTATAAAATCATATTTAGAGTATGATCTGCTTTGTAAAATTAAAGCAAAAATACATGCAGAATTATATATAGTAACATGTTAGTGATGCTTACATAATTTTTACATAAAATTTTTATTTTTGTATTTTGCCTATCTGTATTTTCCATTTTTATGAATGTATATGTGTTATTCTGTGGTTAGAAAAAAAGGATATTGCAAATAACAAAAATTAAGTCCTTTTAATGTTTATATAACACTAAGTATACGTCAGGTCATCAGAACTTTGGCATTCCGGTTTTTGGAGAAGTTGAAAGGAGGTAAGATATGGATTTAGCTTCTTCTCTTTCATGCAGAGCTTTAAAATCCAAGATTAGTCTATATGAGAACTCCAGTTTCTAGAATATACACCAAAGAAGGAATTTCTCTAGCACAATGTATTACACCATCGGCTTCTCCAGTTTGTTACTCCATCATCATCACAATAAGCTTAAAGCACTTCTTGTGTTAACTTTCCTGAAATGCTATAAAAGATACTGTACACATTAAGAAACGCATTCTTTTCCCCAAAGATAAATTACATTATTAGATATGGTCCATTGGACATGCAAATAAGTGGATTATGTGACCTATATAAGAGTGAGACTTTAGTGGAGCAAAATTTTTTTAGCTTTTGAAACCACAACCAAGGTATTAAAGATATCCATCATAGTGGGGCAAATTTTAGAAGGAGGTAAATTTGTTTAATATAGTCTGAGCTACCTAGGCCCAAACTCATTGAGACCTTGAATATGGGAATCAGAACTTTAAGGTTTATCTCTTTTTGGTTGTGACAAGGAAAAGCTGACCCTCAAAGGCAGAAGGCTAAGCCTGGCTCCACATCAACTGCTGACTTTGCATTGTCTGAGTGCATGTCCTCATTTTCTAACCTTACAGAAATCATACAAGATACACCAAGCAGGTCAGGCAGATTACCTTCAGTTTAAGGTGGATTCAGATGTCAAGGGTTAGTCAGAATCAGGTATCAGATAATTCCCAGATATTCCACATTCAGTATAATAAAATAGACATGACCTTCAGCATACCATGGACAGAAAATTGAGGGACCAATCTTATGCAATTTTAGAATAATTCTCTGGCTGATTCCTCTCTGTCAGAATAATATTCCTACTTAAAGATACTTTTCTGTCTGAGCTATAGGAGTATAGTCCAAGACTCCCGACCATGTCAGCCTCTTCTCTGGCAGAAGGAGGCAAAAGAAGGAAAAGAGGGTCATCTTTCTTTAGCATGTGGAGCCCTTTGATTTACCTAAGTTTAAGACAATAGTATAATATTTAAGGAGACATCCCCACCAGTAACAAGGAGAATCCCAGGGAAATGTAAGGATGGCTGGCTCCCCACAGCTCATCATAGCTTTAAGAAACTCTCAGTAATGAAAGGTCAATTGTTTTATCTTTACAGGAAGGTTAATATAAAACTGCAAATCCAAGTGACTGTAATCCTTCAAATATGTCAGTTCAGAAGGCTATAATTTTCCAGCAATGCTGTCCTTGTTCAGAACATCTCTGGGATAACTCTTGGAATTATTCTCACGTTTATGGGGGAGAAAAAAATGCAGTGTGTTATTACTTTGTGATCATGTCTTGGTTTTGCTACAAAGTGGAAAACACCTGGTTTGATCACCAACTATCCTTAGTTAATGAGAAAATTGTTGGGGGAAAAATCAAATTCACATTCAAACAATAAATGAGTGCTGCCTTTGAAGATATTGCAAAGATTGTGCTACAGGTCTTTGAATACCAGAAACATTTTCAGTTATGGCAGTGTACCACTAGAAAAAGAAATAAACTATTACATTATGATAATTGAGGAGAGGCATGTTCCTGCCTCACAACCATTCAAGGCAAGTAGAGATGGAGAGGAAGGAGATTTCCTCCTTACCTACCACTTGTGCAGGACTGCAGTGGAGTACCAGGCCCCTCTGGGGGATCAGAGCAGGTGTGATGACAAACTTTCACCAGGCATAATTTGAGTAACTGCACTAGAACCTAAAGAAAAGATATCGCATGCAGGCAGGTATGTAGAGCACAAGGAGGAAACCAGGCAGGCAGTAGCCGAATATGTCTTCATTGGGAAGGTGGGCCCACAGATGGGTGAGCCCCAGCTCCTAGGATAGAAAGATAGAGTTCAGGACAGGGCTTCTGGCCCCAGGGAAAAGAACTGTTTAGAGCAAGGCAGCCAAGAGAGCCCAAGCAGAAACTCAGTCCTCTCAGATCCAAGCAAAAGGGACCGGGGAAAAGCTGGGCCTTACCTGACTATGGAGGCAGTCCAGTGGCCATTTCCAAGACCAGGAGCCACGTGAGAGCTCAGCGATGTGAAATTCACTGAACCCAAGTCTTAGATAATTACTAGGGCTAAGGCTCTTTCAATGAAGTACTGAGACGTAAAACCTTTATAACTTCAATTAGGACTGAGGTGAAACAGAGCCCAGAGTGAGGTGAGACGGATGGGGGAGCTGAGATATTAGGAACACAGATGAAAGAAATTGATCAAGAAAGAGATAAAAGACATAAATAAAGTCAGCTTAGATGCCCAAGCATCTAAGGAGCATCGGAGGGAGGCCCAAGGTTTCTCTCCAAAGAGACAAAAACTAATTTAAATTCTGATAAGATTGTTTTACTCTACTGGAAAACCTTACATGAAAAATTCTGTGTTTCCTTTCCCTTCTGAGTTTATTGTCCTTCAAAAGATGCTATTGTATTCCATGGATTGCTGGGATTTGCCGCTTACTTTTTTTCTTTTTTTTAATTCAACTATCCAAGGTTAGTAGGGTTGAAACTAGACCGTGGTTTTCAAACATAAGACGACTATTGAGTCTTATTCTGAATGCTTCTCAGAAATATCATTTTTCTTGGTGTAACATCTGACATTTGGATCAATCCCAGAGACCTCTATCTCCAGCGAATCACAAAATATGGAATCAATACTGATATCCAATTTCCACTGTCATCATTTCTCTAAGCCAAAATTTCCTAACCTCAGAACTGTTTACTTTTTGGACCAAAGTTGGATTAAACAAGCACGAATTTTGTTAGAGGAATGTCTCTAAAAAAATATGGGGAGGGAGATGAGAAAATCTGGAAGAACCATCAGATCATGATGCAAATTTGACCCCTAAGTGAAGGATAGAAGGAAGAGAAGTTGGGTGGAATGGGTCTAGAACCTAGTGAAATCTAAATGGCTCCTGACAAGACTGTCAGGGCATCTTGATCTGAGGTGAGCATCTGGAACAGGCTTGCTTTAGCATTCCCGCCCTGCTCAGTCACTGACTGGAAGCAGTTCATAGGAAGCAAGATCTCAGCAAAAACAGAGCACCATAGACTGAATGTTTCTGTCCCACAAATTTCAGATTTTAAATCCTAATCAATTGGATAGTATTTGGAGGTGGGGTCTTTGGGTGGTGATTAGATCATGAGAGCAAAGCTCTCATGAATGGGATTAGTGCCTTCATAACAGAGACCCCAGAGAATTCCCTCTCTCTTTCTCCCACCATGTGAACACAAAGAGAGAAGATAGCTGTTATGAACCAGGAAGTTATCTTCTCTCGTCAGACACCAAATTGACCATTGCCTTGCTCTTGAACTTCCCAGGCTCTAGAAATACAAGAAATGAATTGTAGTTTATAAACCACTCTGTTTATGGTATTGTTATAACAGCCTGAATGGACTAAGACAAAGGGCAATGGATGCCAGAGTGCAGTGGCTTGGGCTATTGGTCCGTTACACTACTTACAGGAGAGAGTCTGTAAGTCTATAAGACTTAGGGCATAGTCCATCCCTTATGCCATGTTGATCCGCTTGTCCACAAAGGTTCAAGCAGCTCTTCTTTAGTGATTTCTGTGAGCCTTTCTTCTTCAAAAAAACTCAGAAGAGGGAGATTAATGGGATGAACAACTCTCATCACTGCAATTGATCAAGGCCACAACTGGTCCTCCTCTCTCCCTCCTCCCCAAACCATTCTAGATGCCTTTCCCTCATTCTCAACTATCATCTCAGCAGGTCTTGGTGGTTTACCTGGTCTTGTGATCCAAGCCTTAATACCTGAGGAGTTTGAGCCTTAGAATCATACCCTTCACTGTTCGGAGTTGTCACACGTTTGTTCACAGTTATAGTGGGACAAGAATACCAGGAAACACCTAAGTGGATCACCTGTGTTTCACCTGTATTCTTCTCTGTCACCATTGTGTAGAACCAGCCTTGGTCTCCTTGATCAGGACCAATTATCCCTGCCTGTATGATGACTCTGATTCCTGCCTGTTTACCTTGGAAACGGGACTCCAAAGTGTCCTAGTGGTCTCTGTAACATGTAATTCAGTGGGACACTTGTGTCTTCAAGCAAGAATGTGCACCTTTGGGGGACCAAAGTAGCAAAGGCAGGAAGCACAAAATCCCCAAATGGGTTATTGGAAGCTATGGCAAATGGACCCACTCTGCTTTCACCTCTTCATTCCTGAACTCGAGTTCTCTTCTTACTGAGGATATGGTATTATATAGGAGTCTCTGATTTAATCAATGCATTGCATCCTTAAGGATAATAACCCATTCTTTCAAAGTGCTTCCTCCATACTAACATTTTAGCTACAACTTTTGAAGGCCATTGCAGAACCCTATGAGGCCAGCTGCCTCTTGGGTACAAAATGTGATATGACCAGTGGATCCCATGGACATGAGTCCATTTCAAACCTCCTTTGATGTAAAGTGGGTCCGCTGGTCAGATGCTATTGAGAGTGGAATTCTATGTACATGGACCAGGCATTCAATAAGTCCCAGAATAATAGTGTTGATATGATGCTCTGAAGGCAGAAAAAGCAAATCCATCCTCAAAATAGGTATTGTTCCCTGTGAAGATGAACAACTGGCCCTTTCAGAATGGAAAGGTCTCAATGTAATCAACTTGTCACCCAATTGTGCCATATGAGAAGCTTGGTGTTGCTAACAATTTGGACGCTCATTAAAAGAAGTCACTAAATCTACTTTAGTAAGTGAAAATTCATACTACTGAGACAAAATGTCATTTCCATCTCTTCTACTCTATTCACATGTCCAGCATATCAGTTCTGGGGTGACTAGTGATGAAGACTGGCTAATGCCAAATCATTTTGTTCATTTGGTTGTTCAGTGCCTTTTCCATGGTGGATGCTTTCTGGTGGGCATTAATGTAAGACACAAAATCTTTGCACTTTGTGCCTGCTTCCACATGTCTAGCCATAAGACTCCAAAGACCTCCTTTTCTCTGACCTTCCTTCCAGGTTCTTGACCAGATGGCCAGGCCATTGGTCACCTTCCAGGATCTATATTCTCATTTCAGGCCACTTCTCCTTCCACGCAAGTGGATGATCGGATACATGGCTCATGTCTATATTCATTGGGAAGACTTTTCCACCTGACTGCCTTCAGGGTCGCCCCTGAATGAGGCCATGATGCAGCTACTGTCAATATTCAGCTTGTACCCAAGTACCAAGTCAAGCCACTTGTAAACAAAACTCTGACTTTTTCCTCCTCTTTCAGTTGGTCAGCTGAAATCAATTATAATCCCAAATTTAGCCATAGGCGCAAGCTGAGGGAGGGGCCCTGGTGCAACTGTGGTGGGTGATGTGGGAGTCTGGGCCACCTGTTTGTTTAGCTTTCTCATATCCTCTCATTCTTCTTGGGATCCATCTCAGATTTAGTATTTCCATCTTATGATAGCCTGCTTCTGGGTCCATATGACATTATGGCTTGGTGAAGCCAACAAAATCCAGTTTATAATGAGAAGTCCCAGACACACAGTCACTTGGAGTCATACGGCCAAGGGTTCTACCTCTATCATGGTCCAGTAACAAATCAAGAGCTTTTTCTCCAAGGACATATTATTCCCTGTTGAAAAGGGCCTGGCTTCAGAATCCTAAAGGTCTGCATTAAGATTCTCCCGCTGGAGTTTACCATATACTCCACACTGCATCTTTTCTACCACTGATGCCTTTGACACAATAGGATCTGCTAGACCACATGACCCAGATAGTAGGGGATGCTGCACCACAGCCTGGACCTGCTGTGGCACTTTTTCCTGCTCTGAACAGTACTCAAAGCTGGCAGCTGGCAGCCTTCCATACCATCTGGTGCATGGGTGGAAGCAATATCCCTAGATGTGGGATGTGTTGCCTCCAGAACTCAAAGAGGTGTACCAGATGCTGTTTCATTTGTGATAGGGGATATAAGATGCAGCAATTTGTCTTTTGCTTTGGAGAGGATATCCCAGCATGCCCATGACTACCAAACCTCTAAAAGTCTTCACTGAAACTTCCCAACCATTAGAGCACATATTTTCCCAAGACACCTCACACTAGTCACTTCTTGTTCAACTTGTCCAATCATCATGATGTTGTCAATGTAATAGATCAGAGTGATGTTCTATGGGGTGTACAGGCAGTCCAGATCCTTCAGACTACACCATCACAGAGGGTGGCAGAAACACAGATCTGAGACAAAATTGTGAATGAATATTGTTGTCCCTCCCACATGAATACAAACTGTTTCTGATCCTCTTTTCTAATGGGAATGAAAAAGAACATATTAACCAAATCCGTGTCTTCATACCATGAACCTGAGGACTTAATAAAACGCTCTAGGAACAATACCACATCTGGGATAGCAAGTGCTGTTTGGGCTGATACTTGATTAAGTCTATGGCAGTGTAGAGGACTGCCAGAATCTGTTCAGTTTCTAAGGAACCAGATTGGTGAATTAAACAGAGATAAAGTAGGAACCACCACCCCTGCATCCTTTAAACCTTTAATGATGGCATTCATCTTCATCATCCTCTCACTCCAAAATATATGATATTTGGATTTATTATCTTGAATGAAGTGAGAAAGATGTTGGACAATTTGAAAAGTTTCAATTTGGCCTACTTTAATAGCTCATATTCTACAGACCAGGAAACCTATATGGGGAGTTACTGCAATTTCCAAATACATCAACTCCAATTGTACATTTAGGGACTGGGAAAACAACCACCTCTGGATGGGTTCTTAGGATTCTATCTATTACATGACACCCACAGGCTCTCATTCTAACAAGGGATACTATGGTGACACTTCAGGTCTCTAAGTACCGATGTCAGCTCAGACCGTGTGTCTATTAATTCCAAATAATGAGTGGTGGTTCCCCTCTTTCACATCCATGTAAGCAATCATAAGTCCCTTGGGGAAGGACTCAGGGAATTATCTCAGTACATTCTTGCCATAGTGCTGAAAGGTCTTTCCTCCTAGTACCAGGCCACCTCTTCAGTCAATGGGTTACAAATCTGAAAACTGGCTCAAGTTCAGGAACTGCACAAAGGATTGTGACTTTTTAATGGAGTAGTTGTTCTCTGCTCTTACCCGTATTTATTTATTTATTTATTTATTATTACTATTTTTTTTTTTTTTTTTTTTTTTTGCAGTCAGCCTCCTGGCTTCCCAGAGCTCCATCATCTTCATGGATGTCAACAAACTCAACTCTGTGACTACCTCTGTTGCCATAATCTCTTACATGCAAAGGAGGAAACAACTGTGGTGCTGGTGCCCCTCTCACCAGCATATTCCTTATAACCCTAGTGAATGATTTGTCCTCTGGTCCCTGTCATGGACCATCAACCTCCTCTGGTGGATCTTCTGGTCTCACATAATATATCCATTCCAGCGTGTCTACCTCTTCTGTCCCTTTATTCATCTACCATCTGCTACGGTAACTCAGGCGCTTCTACTTCATGACAGTAGGCTATTTTTTATCCAGCCTTCTAAGAGCCACCCAGCAATGAGTTTGCCCTATCACCTAACAACTTTTCTAGAGTGTTAAATATCAGGTCTCAAGAAAGTGCCCTTAGGTCCATGAATTCTTGCTTATCTAGTCTTACATTTTAGCTCCCTTGATCAAGCACCCTCAAAATCAAATCCTAGGAGTATTCCCCTGGCTTCTGCCAATTAATGCTGGCTAACTATTGCAATTCCTTAGGCATAGAGTCTCTTTCTTAACTTACCAGGCCCAGCATGACCTCAATCGTAGTTATTGGCTTGGCAGGCAAGAGAGGAGAGGGCAGATCCTGGATCCTGAAGGTGGCACCTGTTGCAGGGGTGAGATTTCTACAGCATTTTCCAGCACTGTAGAACTGCTAGCCTTTACTGTGGAAGGTGAGCCACCTCTGTAAGCCCAGAGGACCTGAGGGAGTTGAAGAATGAACATCCTCAGGGTACCATCCAGATGTCCCCATCCCATGTTGCAGGTCCCTGACCTTTGTATAATTTACCTGCTTTGGTTGAGAATTTAAACATCTCTGGAGCTCTGTGACTCTAACAATTGAGTCTTCAGTCTGCCCCTCAGCTACATCTGTCCTACTGCAGGGGATCTGGGCCACTTTGAGGGTGATCACAGAGGTTCTCTGGCTCACAAACTTAGCAATAAACTGCCTCCACTCCTTAGTCTGCCAACATCCTTTTTGTGGGGCATTAATGCAACTGTCTCTGTATGCATTATTCCCTCCATATTTTTTAATATCTTGGATCACTGCACCTTACTCACTACTACCCTCCACCTGAACATTTTCACAGGCCACCACTGGTGAAATCTTTAGCAGCTTGTGCCAGGGACAATCTGTAGTTGCCCTGACTGTGTCCTTTTCACCTGCTGTTTGGTGGAAAAGCCAGTCCCAAATTCCCAGTTTACAGCCTGGGAATTTGTGCCAAACTGGGAGGCTGAGGCAGGAGAATGGCATGAACCGGGAGGTGGAGCTTGCAGTGAGCCGAGATCGTGCCACTGCACTCCAGCCTGGGCGACAGAGCGAGACTCTGTCTCAAAAAAAAAAAAAAAAAAAAGTAGTCTTTATCTGGTAAAACACATAGTGCTCCAATAGAAGCACTATGGGAAAAACAAACAGGTGCCAAAATGGGATTAAACATGCAAGGATTGTAGTAGGGGAAATGTCTGTGAGATAAAATGAGGAGGGAGCTGAAAAAGGCTGGGAGAGAGCCGTCAGACCCTTGTGCGCTTCTACGCCTGATTGAGAGAGAGAAGGAAGGCTGGGTGGAACCACCCCCAACTGCTATATAGTCGAGGAAGGTTCAGAAAAGCCTCCAGAGAATTCTCATGCTAAAAACGGCTATCCACGGAGTCCTGCCTCTCCCAGGAAGCGGCTGCTTCAGTGTCCCTGCTGCATTCAGTCATTGACTGGGAACAGCCCATGGCAAGCTTGAAAGTTTTTAATTGCACCACAAATACAGGGATGGACGTCAGAACACAGCATCTGGGGGCTTTGGTCAGTTATGCTCCTTGTAGTTGGAGGTCCAGAAGCCTGGAAGCTTGTGACTTTTTTACTGTGAGCTCATCTTCACTGCAATTGTTTACTGTTGACATTCCAGGACATTCGGGTATGGAGATGTTCTTATCAGGCAGTTTCCAATTTGCTTCTGTCTATGTGTTTTACCAGATAAAGGCTACTTTTTTTTTTTTTTTTTTTTTGAGACGGAGTCCCACTCTGTCCCCCAGGCTGGAGTGCAGTGGCGGGATCTCGGCTCACTGCAACCTCCAACTCCCGGTTCACGCCATTCTCCTGCCTCAGCCTCCCGAATAGCTGGGACTACAGGCGCCCGCCACCAGGCCCAGCTAATTTTCTGTATTTTTAGTAGAGACAGGGTTTCACCATGTTAGCCAGGATGGTCTCGATCTCCTGACCTCGTGATCCACCCGCCTCAGCCTCCCAAAGTGCTGGGATTACAGGTGTGAGCCACTGCGCCCGGCCCATAGAGACTACTTTTAATGTGATTTTCTTGGTTTGGCTTACTTACTCCATGCAGGGAGTTCTAATTCAAATCCCATGAACTTTTGTAGTAGGCTTCCTTGCAGCTTCCCAAAACAAGAAGACAGAGTTTTTCTAATCTCTGCTTCATGGGTAGGTACCACAGTCATTCATGGTTCCTATGTGTGTGCAATAAATGAAATTTCATATTTCCAAATAACCAGAAGAGTGAAACTGGAATGTTCCTAACAAAAGAAATGATAAATTATTGAGGTAATGAGTATCCCAGTTACTCTGATTTGATCATTACATGTCATATGCTTCTATCAAAATATCACATGTACCCCTAACTATGTAAAACTAGTATGTATCCATCACAATTAAAAATTTTTTAATTGTTAAAAAGAATCTGGTCCCAGGTTTTATCTTAAAATTAATTTTCAGGCCAGCCTTGGTGGCTCATGTCTGTAATCTCAGTACTTTGGGAGGCCGAGGTGGGAGGATTCCTTGAGGCCTAGAGTTCGAGACCAGGCTGGGCAACAAAGCAAGACCCTGGCCGGGAGCAGTAGCTCACACCTGTAATCCCAGCTCTTTGGGAGGCTGAGGCGTGTGGATCACCTGAAATCGGGAGTTCAAGACCAGCCTGACCAACATGGAGAAACCCTGTCTCTACTAAAAATACAAAATTAGCCGGGCATGGTGGCACATGCCTATAATCCCAGCTACTCGGGAGGCTGACCAGGTGAATCGCTTGAACCCGGGAGGCAGAGATTGCTGTGAGCTGAGATCGCACCATTGCACTCAGCCCGGGCAACAAGAGTGAAACTCTGTCTCGAAAACAAAACAAAACAAAGCAAGATCCCATCTCTACTAAATAAATATTTAAAAGATTAATTTCCAGCAGTGGGACCATGAGTCAAAGAATTTTATGGCTTTTAATATATATGTAGAAAGTATTAGGCAAAATGCATCAGGTTGCATGCCCATTAGCAGCCTACAGATTTTGCAACTTTTCTAACATACCTATCTTTTTTTAAAAATCTGTTAATTCAATAAATGTGAAAGTTTTCTCATTATTGTATTCTGTTTTTATTCATTTATTTGGGGTCATAAAACTGAGCATTAACTGACCAAAGAGCAACAGCGACCTGAGGTGCTGACCTGAGAACTGTTTAATAATAGTCCACAGAATGGTCAGGATGAAGACCCAGTTTCTCTGGAGGTTGCTATCCGCCTCCTGAATCTTCCATCCACTTGCACCCTGCTCTTTGGCCAGACCAATCCTGTGAACCTACCAGGCTCTCTGAAACTTTGATTTTCTCCTTCTGCCTGAGCTACCCTATTTTTCATTAACCTGATGAAGTTCTACTTTTTCCATGCAGTCTTTCCCCTCTTCCTTTTCCCTCCTCTCCACCCTGGTAGATTACCAACCACTCTTCTGCCATGACTGTATCTTATAGTTACTTCTTTCAACATCAACAACACTCCATTGCCCTTGTTAATTTGCAAATCTTCTCCCCATATTCTATTCCTTAAAGTCAGGAACCACATTGGTTTTATTGTTATGCCATCAGGATTGTGAACAGTAAGTTTGCACACAGTAGATACAATACATAAAGTGTTTCAGAATTATCTACTAGAGGGGAAAAAAGTGGCATAGCATTACATTCATGTTTTTTTTCCTCTGTGTCTGCCCTCTTTGCATTTCTTTTCCTCGGCCAATCAGCACACTCAAGTGTCTACCCATCTTATGGTGGATTCTCTAAGGCAACAACAAAACCTTCCTAAAATGTTAAAAAGCCTAAAAGGTTTCCTAAAAGCCTAAATAGTCTGAGTTCACATGTTTTCGAGGTTCCAGGCAGGTATCAAAAAATCACAATGAAAACCCAAATAATCAGGCACCAAAATGTAGTTTTTTTAAATGCAGATATACAGTGTTAGATTGAAAAACATATAGATGTCAAATCAGAACTTTCCATTTTAGTCTAGACACACAGCCCTACTTTTACTAGGATGCTAGCAGGAATGCTGCTAAGACTCAAAGCTGCTCTTATGAATCTGTAACTTCTAAATTGCATTAGAGTTGACAGCACTTGCTGAGCCTCCGGTATGCATAAAGAGCAGGCTTTAAATGGTTTCCTGATGTCCATGGAACAGAGACTTTCAATGGGATTGAAATTGATTAAACAACAATAGAATGCCATTTTTAAGATTCATACATCACAGCCTTTTTAGCTTTAGGTGAAGTGAAGTTATAACTTCCATGAACATGTGCACAACCCCGGCCATCCCCAGCAGACAGTGCAGCAATGCTCTTTTTCTCTCATTCCCAGAGTAGTAGCAGCTTAACAGAGAGCATGGAGTATAAAAGGGAAGTCCTAATGAGAAGGCCTTCATCCCTTTTACCACCTCTATTCTCCACAGTTCTAAGCCCTCACATTGGTCCAGAAGAAAACTAAGGCTTGTCATGTACTTGAATGTGGACCATTACTTTAACCCTAAAATTGCATGAGGAATTGGATCTGCTTGGAGGAAATCACATAAAAATATTTGTAAGCTGAAAATAAGTTTAAAACATTTTAAAACATAATAACCTAGAGTTTCTGTGGCTTTGCTAAGCCAAAAAAGGGGGAAAAAAGGAAAGAAAACATACTTCTCATTTCTAGATTTGCATCATCTAGAGTAACTGAATATATGTCCAAGAGACTTCCTTGGGTCTCAGGCTCCAGTAAAGTTGAATTTAAAATAATTTGCATCTGCTCATTTTTCCTACAGCTTATAAAGTTATGAGGGTGAGTGGAATTACATCTATAAAACAGAGGAGAGTCTTGAAGCCAAGTCTGGTCAGGAGAGAAAAGGAAGCCAGAAAGTCTGCCTAACAAAATCCCTGCTTCTCTCCTTTCACCCTACAGCCCCTCGATCAACAGGTACGGTTGAGTTCAAGGCACCTCCTTATGTAAGTTACTTGAGTGACTCGAGTTCCTGTTCAGCTTTGTTTGGTCCTGGAAGATGGACTAATCAGAATCGAACATAAAATCACAGGGAGGACTCACAGACTCTAGACCTACCTAAAACACACTGAGAAGTGTTGTCACTGACTCCTACTTTCTTTACCAGGAATTATTACTCACTTGTGCACCATGTAGTCTGAACTAGAGAAAAGTACCATAATGGAAGACATTACCCATAAAGTTTACAAGAGGAGACAATAGGAAAGATGATTATGAACAAAACTTATGAAAGCAGATATTTATATGCCCATACTTAGTATATGCGTAATGAATTAAATGAATTTGATTTTCATTCACACAAAGATAGTGGAATAAGACTGATGATTTGGATGTAGAAAAGAAAGATTAGATCATGATCAAAAGAAACCAGTATAAAAGAAGATGAGGGCAGAAAAACACTCTGTTACAAAGTTATGTACCCGCAAGGAATGTGACTCATAAAACCAAAAGGATACATGAGGAGAGTATTTATATTCATTTTTTACTATTTTTATTACAAAATCCATGCATGTTAAGTACAGAAAAATTTTTAAAAACTCATATAAGCAAGAGAATTCCTATACCCATAAATAATGTGTTAGCCATGATATATGTATGCATACTAGACCATGAGCAAAGGACCCTATCAGTCTTGTTCACAGCTGATAACTCAGTGGATATCCTTTGGATTAATGAATTTAGGATGTTTTCCTATGCATATATACATATAAAATGGAGTTATCCCATACACACTCTTTTGCACTTGGTGGCATATGACAGACATAGTTCCATGTCAATATATCTCCGTGTCAGTATATTTCCATCTACAGTATTTGATTGCTGTATTTTATGACATAGATGTACCATAATTTACATGACTGGTTCCTTTTCTGTCTGAGCCCATTGGTTGGAGGCATTTCCTCCTTTTTATTGTTCATTTCTGTCCCTCCTTTTCCGTGAGCTCTAATAGTAGTCTCACGCTTTCAGGAGCGTTTTGGTTTCCTGAAGAACTTGTTAAAAATTCAGACTCCTGAGCCCCATCCCTGGAAATCTGAATTCATTTGACTAAAGGGGGTCATGGGAAACTGTATTTTTTTAGAAGATCCTAAGTGATTGGTCCACAAGGGGGTGGGAAGACCACACTGTGAGAATCACCATTTGGTCAAGCTACAGAATACTATAGGCATATTTCCACTCCTTTTCATTATTTGCAACCCTCCACCCTCTGGAAAGCCTGATCCTATTTTGAGAGAAATATATAAAAATCTGCTTCCAGATCCCAGAGATGCAATTTAAAGGATTCGATGCTTATGGATTCTTAACCATAGAACAGGCCAACATATATAGTCAGTCAGAAACATGCAGGTCTCAACACATCTGCTGCTTCTGAAAACAAGCAAGCATTTGAGACAAATCAGTGACAGAGGGACACCTCCCAGGTCATGATAAAATTTTATCTGCTGATAAAATTCTAACCTCATTACAATTTTACAGAGACTTTTGGATATGTGTGTGTTCGGTTAATTAAACCTTTCCTTCAGTTAGCCCACAAAAAAGTCCAGAAAGATCAGAAAGCATACTGGGAACCTCCTTTATCGTTTGTCTCCCAGACTTGTCCTCCTACCTTCCTGCCCCTCCACCACTGCCTCTCACCCTGGTCTATGGCTTTGTGCTCGGAAGGGCTGCCACAGGAAGGGGGATGGAGAAGTGTCACTTACAAAGTGTTTCAGTTGAGTAAGCTCCTTTTCCACAGTCAGACTTGGAACCCCAAGGCTTATTGGAAGCCATATAATAAATCCTGTGACCAATCAATCACCGTGTTAATTGACAAGCATGGGTAGGAACCGTAATAGCAGTGGGAAATAAGGTCTGATCCCTGTAATGAGGAACGCAATGGAGCTGGAATCATGTTCTAGCAGAAGCAGAAATCAGCCAGCTCTGGCTGCCACCATCTCTCCCCAGAGTGGCCGCAGCAGCCCTCTGATTGATGTCTTTGCCTCCTATGAGTCCCCTCACCTCTTCTCCAGAGGCTGGTGCAAATCTGAGCATGTAAGGTATCTTCTTAAAACCCTTCCATGACTCTCCATGACATCTGGCATAGAATCCAAACACTTCAGCAAGGCTATCAAAGTCCCTCAAGATCTAGCCAGTGTTTTTCTCTCTCCAGACTCACCTCCTGTCTGTCCTCCCACAGCCCTCCCCTCACGCATCCCCACACAGGCCTACTACATGCTCCAGCCATAACCCCACTCTGTGCAGATTCTCTGATTCACCACACTCCCTCAACTCAGGGCCTTTGCCACACACTGATTTCTCTGCTTGGAATATTCTCTATCACTCTTGCTGCTTCTCCTCTTGACAAAATTCTGCCTAATTTTTTAGGTCCTGTTTTATACATTGTTCCCCCAGGAAACCTTCTTTCATCCTTATCCCTTGTAGTAGTAGTAGGTTGAATAATGGCTACACAGAGACATTATGTCCAAATCCCTGGAACTTGAAAATGTTACCTTACTTGGAGAAAGTGTCTTTGCAGATGTAACTGGGTTAAGGATCTTGAGATGAAAGGATTACCCTGTATTATTTGGGTGGATCCTGGATACCATCATAAATGTCCTTACAAAAAAGAGGAAATTGAAGATCTTATAGAAACATACAGGGCAGATGGTGACGCAAAGTCAGAAGCAGAGACAGGAATGATGTAGCCACATACCCAGAAATGCCGGGGAGCCACCAGAAGCTAGAAGAAGCAAGGCACTGATTCTCCCTAGAGTCCCCAAAGGGAGTGTGGTCCTGCCAGATTTCTAGCCTCCAGGACCTTGAGAGAATAAACTTTTGTTGCTTTAAGCCACCAAGTTTGTAGTAATTGGTTACAACAGCCTCAAGAAACTAATATGCCCTCCAACCTGGAAGAGTTCTCTCTTTCCCTCTTTTCCCAGGGTACTTACAGCACTGAACTGTTATCACCTATTTACTTGACCTCAGACTCCATGAGATTAGAATTAGGAACACTGTCTGCTCCGTTCCCCACGGTATCCTCAGTGCCCAGCACAGGGCCTTTCACACAGGAGAGGATCAATAAGTAACTGTAGAATCAATAGATGAATGAATGAATAGTGGAATGAATGCATGCATGCACAGGGAAAGCTTTGTTTAGAGCAATAAAACAGGGATACCTGATAACTATTATTTGAAAGGCTGTTATTTAGACAGGGAGAGGAAATACAAATGTATTGAATGTCTGCTGTAGCAGCCACTATGGCAGATGACTAATGTCCGTTATCTCATTAATACAACAATTTTTTTTTTCTTTTTTGAGACAGACTTTCACTCTCGTCACCCAGGCTGGAGTGCAATGGCGCAATCTCTTGGCTTACTGCAATCTCTGCCACCGGGGTTCAAGTGATTCTCCCACCTCAGCCTTCTGAGTAGCTGGGACTACAGGCGCCTGCAACCACACTTGGCTAATTTTGTATTTTTAGTGGAGATGTGGTTTCACCATATTGGCAAAGCTGGTCTCGAACTCCTGACCTCAAGTGATCTGCCTGCCTCAGCCTCCCAAAGTGCTGGGATTACAGGTGTGAGGCACCGTGCCTGGCCAATACTCACAATATTCTTAAGGAGTAGGTATTACTGCCCTGGTTTTACAGAAGAAGAATTAGGCTCAAGAAATTAGGTTATTCACTCATGGTCACATAGGAAGAAACAGACATCTGTGAGGACCCTGGGGTTGTAATGAGACCCACAGGGTGGAAGGCACAGTAGAGGCAGAGTGAATTTAGAAAGATTTTCTTTGTATTAATAACTAGAGCTATCCAACAATGAAACGAGTTGTAGAAATCTAGCAGAGGATTAGTAACCTACAGCCCATGTACCAAAACACAAGTGGAAGCTGGCAAAGAGCACGGGCTTTTCTGAGACCCTCTCTCCTGTTGATGGGCCGGCAATACACGGGCCCTCTCCCTCTCCTGAAGCCTCACTCTCGCAAGGACCAATACTCAGCATTAGCCTAAACTTCCTCCCCGTCTCCTGACACTAGACCAGGATTCAAACCTTCAGAAAACCACTTCTGAGAGTTCTCTGAGCCCTGCACAACATTTCCCAAAGTGTGCTTAAGCCTATCAGGTATTCCATGAAAAATGATCTTCCCTGGAAAAGGGATTTACTCCACAAGGACTCCAAGACAATGTATGAATGATCCTGTTTTACTTTTTAATAAAATTTCTGAAATAACTTGTTTTCTCCTCATTTATCTCTTCCTCTCAAAAGCCGACTGCCAAAGATCAAATCAGGAAGTCAAGAGTGCAGCTGGACTTGTGACCCTCTATCCAATAGGACCTCTCTCCTTCCTCTCCACATGCAGAGATACGTGAGCGTCTCTTAGCATTTTTATGTAATCACTTTTCTTGACTGTTTGGTATTATTGTTGCTTTTCTCCTTCTCTTATCCTCCCTATGAGATTGTAGCTCCTTAGGAGCCAAAAACAATATTTTGTTTCTCATTCTTTGCAGCACTGTCTTCATTTCATAGCATGTGGCAGTCAATTGCTCAGAGAAGTCTGACTATATTATATATATATATATTTTTAATTTATGTGAATCTCATTATATTCTACTAATGGGTTAGAATTTCTTGGTGACAGAGTAATTAGTACTTTCTGAATTCATATTCAATGTGACAACCTCTCAGTTTGGAAAGATTCAACTTACTACATGCAGAAATCACAACCAAAAATTTAAGACTTTTCTTTATTGTTTATCAATTTAAACAGTTCCTTTTTATATTCAGACACACCAATATATTTCTTGATTGTTGTTGGGTTTCAGCTTTAATTTTTAAATTAACACACAGCAAAATCGACTTTTAAAAATGAGTATACAGTTCCATGAATTTTAACACATGTATAGATTCATATAACTATCACTATCAGAATACTGAACAATTCCATCATTCCCAAAACCTCTCTCATACTATCCTTTTTCAGTCACACTTGCTCCCAGCCCTAGCCACTGTCCCCATGTCTTTCCCCGTCATTATAGTTTTGTCTTCTGGAGAATGCCAAATAAATGGTATCATATACTATGTGGCCTTTTAATACGAGCTTCTTTCACTTAACATAATGCTTCTGAGATTCATCCAAGTTATGTGCATCAGTAGCTTCTTCCTTTTGGCTGATGAGTAGTAAGTATTCCATTGGATGGATGTCTCATAGTTTATCCATTCAGCAGTTGAAGGGCATTTAAGTTGCTTCTGGTTTTGGTGATTATGAATAGAGCTTCTACAAACATTTATGTACAAGTTTTGCGTGAACGTAAGTTTTCATTTCTCTAAGGTAAATGTGCAGAAGTGGGATTGCTGGGTCCTATGGTATGTCTAGCTTCATAAGAAACCGTCAAAGTGGCTACACCATTTTTGCTTTCCCACCAGCAATGTCTAAGAGTTCTGGTTGTTTTGACTCTTCATTAGCACTTGATATTATCAGTATATTTTATTTTAGCCATCATAATAGGTATGTAGTGATATCTCATTGCTATTTAGGTTTCTACAACATTTATAAGTGGAAAAACTCAGTCAAAGTTAGGGAGGGTGTTATCTAGCAAAACATATGACCCCACACTTCATTTGATTTTCCAACATCCTTAAGAATATAATGCAGCAGTTGCTTTATAAAATATCCAAGGATAAGCTCATCTTTGTATTATTTTCTCCATCTATATGTGAAGTTTACCTGTTGGTGTATCATGGTAGAGCAACTGAACGCTCCAACAGAACCTAAGCAGAAATTGCGCACGGACGTAACAAAATGCAATTTGCCCCTACATACAGAAAAGGCAACATGGTACAGAGCATGAAAGAGGTAGGTCACTCTTCTATGCATTGTCTCAGAGCTGGGTTCCTCTTCCCAGCTCCCTTGCTCCCTATACCCCAGCCACACTTGTCCAAATTCATCCCCACTCCAAAGCTTTGGCACAATTTGTCCCCTCTGTCTGAAATGTTCTTTCCCCATATCTTAGTAAGACGGGTCCCTGCTGGCCATTCAGATTTCTGCTTAAATGTCGTCTTATCAGTCACATCAATGATCTCCCATCCAAACGGTAGCCCCACAAGTCACTCCCTATTGTCATCATGCCGCTTACCATTGCCTGAAATTATCTTGTTAACTATGATCTGTCTTTCTCTGCCAACTCAACAGCTCCAGTGCCGGGAACAACACTTTATACATAGTAAACACTCAGTAAATGTGAGCTAAAGGGGTGGATGACAGAATGGATAAACACACGTGTAAGAAACTCTCTTCTCGCAGACACTGCTGGGGGGAGGTTACTCATGGTACTTGAAGCATAAGCCCTGACCGGAACTTGGTCTTCACGTCTTTGAAGCATTGATGGGAAGGGTAAAAACTAGAACCATCGTTTCAAGGCTGTAAGCACTTTTCTGGCTTGTGAGGCAGAGACTCAAACAAACGTTTGGTACAGACCAATCTGTCGTTCTGGGAAAATCGCTGGAGCAGGCCTTTTATTCGTAGAGCAGAGACCCTAATCATAAATACAGATGCCTGAGATGACGTCACAGCAGGAAGCGAACTGCTCTTCTGAGAATGTAAAAAGTTGTCTGTAGGGTGGGCAGACTATGCTTCCTCTGAAGAAACACTTCTTTTCTAAGAATGAACTTGGATGGTGCTGTGTCTGCCCACTTGCTCTGGTTCTCATGGAGCACCGTTTTCTGCACTCATGGGCAGATCTGTTGCTGAGGCATTGAAAATGTAGGATGTACAGATTTTATTTCACTTCATGTAAAAGCGGACTGACATGGGCTGAGTGGCGCACAATCAGGACTCTGCTATGATACCCCAATCTGCGTTACTATTGAAGCCGGAGCAACAAAACTTTGCGAAAGGTTTAAATAAACAAATACATACAGCTGCTCTCACTGTCTTGGATCTGGACCCTGAAAAATTGACATGTTTTCAGAGTGCTCCTTACCAACTGCTTTTCTTCATGATAAAATGACAGTACTTACAACCAACAACAGCATCCTAAATTATGGCAATAAATCCTTCCTCTTACAAAATAATTTGGCTTGGCTCTTTAGTGACATGATAAATATTTGTTGAGTGCCTATTATATGCCACACACCTTGTAGGCACTGAGAAAACAATGGTGAGCAAAACAGACATTATTCCTACACTCATGTATCTCATAATAGTGGGGAAACAAGTATCAAATACAACAATCCAATTACAAACCATGAAGAGTGCACAAAAGCCATGGAAACATTTAACAGAGAGGCATCGCCTCATCTAAGGCATGAAGGAGGCCGTCCTGAAGAAGTAATTGTTCTTGAGCTGAAATCTCAACAACAAATGGAACTAAACTAGGCAAAGAGGAGGGGAAGAACATTCCAGGCACAGGAAGTAGTATGTATGGAAGTCCTGAAGGAGAAGAGAACATGATATCCTCAAGGACTGGAGGCCAGCCAGGCTATGGAGGGAGACTGAGGATCCAAGATGAGGATGGAAATGTGCAGGGGTCAAATCACATAGGCTCGTGGGTCATGTTAAGCATCTTTGCCCTTATTCTGAGAGCCATGAGAAATTTTGAAGGGATTTGGGAAGATCACTCTGGTTCAGGGCAGAGTTCCTATTCGAGAAGGCAAGAGATAATCCAGAAGAAATATTTAGGAAGTGTACCAATTAGCAAGTTATGGTCCCTCAGCTCACATCGACACTACTATGATTTGTGATGCTGAGGCTGGGAGTCTGCAAACTACATTTCTGCTTTTTTTTCCCTTCAACTTTTATTTTAAGTTCTGAGGTACATGTGCAGGAGATACAGGTTTGTTACATTGGTAAATGTGTGCCATGGTGGTTTGCTGCACAGATTAACCCATCACCTAGGTATTAAGCCCAGCATTCATTAACTATTCTTCTTGATGCTCTCCCTCCTGCCTCCACCATGCGACAGGCCCCAGTGTGTATTGTTCCCATGCCCCTTGTGTCCATGTGTTCTAATTATTCAGCTCCCACTTATAAGTGAGAACATATGGTGTTTAGTTTTCTGTTTCTGTGTTAGTTTGCTGAGGATAACAGGTTTCAGCTCCATCCATGTCCCTGCAAAGGACATGATCTCATTCCTTTTTATGGCAGCATAGTATTCTGGATCTGTGTTAGACTCTGTCAGTAGAAGGTGTTAGAGGGAGAACGGCAAGGCTGAAGCAGGAAGCAGGGACTTACTCCATGTTTGTGTGGATGTCACCCCAGGCTCACTTCTTCACCCCAGCAACAGCAGAAGGTGTGTCCATTAGCAGCAGCTGAATCCGCTTTGCAGTTTTCTTAAGACTTGCCGAACCAGCTTCACTGCCCCTTATTCTACTCCCCAGAGACATCAACACTAGCCAACTGGAGACCTCCCCCAGAGGTCTGGGTCCCAGGTTACAAGACTCCTTCTGTAAATTTCTAAGTTTTAGTAATTCTAACCTTTTCCTTTTGTTCCTCCAACCCTAGGAGTAGTAGCTGCAGCTGCTTCCTCCGAGATACATTAGCATTCTCCTTCTGCTTCTCAATTACCCAGTTAACCGCATTATGCCTGGTTAACAACTCTTTTTTTTTTTTTTTTTTTTTTTGAGACGGAGTCTCACTCTGTCACCAGGCTGGAGTGCAATGGCACAATCTCGGCTCACTGCAACCTCTGCCTCCTGGGTTCAAGCGATTCTCATGTCTCAGCCTCTCAAGTAACTGAGATGACAGGCATGCGCCACCACACCCAGCTAATTTTTGTATTTTTAGTAGAGACGGGATTTCACCAGGTTGGCCAGGATGGTCTTGATCTCCTAACCTTGTGAGCCGCCCGCCTTGGCCTCCTAAAGTGCTGGGATTACAGGCGTGAGCCACCACGCCCAGCCAACAACTCTTTATGTAAGATTCTCTCTGTTCAAATAGTTGATGTGGTTTCTGTCTTCTGCCTGGACCCTAGCGGATACAGGTCACTACTAGCACTGAAACGAACAGGGATAAAGTTGGCAGGTAAAATGGGGAAATATCATTTTTATCTGAAGTTTCCATCCCAACTTGATTACTCCATAATTGATTTGTTCTTTAAGATTATGAGGAGAGGGACTTTCTTTCAAGCTATTGGTAAAAAACTGGGTCCATAATAGATACCTAATAAATATTTACTGAATAAATTAGAATGGACTTTATAAAAGTTTAAAGGGTCTCAAGAGACATCTTTACAATTTCTGATTTATTCTACCATCTTAAAATATATACCCATATATGTTTAGAAATAGGTATATCTAGACATCAAAGTCATAAGATATAATGGCCCATGCTAAATGTATTTTAGCACAGTAAAACACTCCCATGCTATTTTAGCACAATAAAATACTATATACAGTATATGTACCCTGTACATATAAAATACAGTAAAATACTCCCATGCTATTTTATTGTGCTAAAATAGCATGGGGGTAACATCAAATAATTTTAATGCAGAATTTTATAAAACACCCTTCAACCCTTCTGGTTGATATGAGGCAAAAGTTATTCTGCCCAGCTTGATAAAAGATTCATTTTAATATACTATTTTCTAAGCAAAAATGAAACACACAGCTATTGTCTGATTTTAGGACACAACTTTAAATGTTTTAGGAGAATAAAAGTTATGAGCTTTCATTTGTCTGGGTTATGAAAAGGCAGACTTATATCCTCAATGCTATTAATAACATATTTAAAAATGCTCAATACATCTACAAAAATGTTAACTATTTTTCAAGAATGTAACTTTTATTAAATTTTTAGTTTAATTTAAACTTGCAATAATGTCTTTCAATGTTCGTTTCACTGTACTAATCAAGGTTCTCAATTCACAGAACCACTACTCTATGTTCAGTTCACCCATTTTTTTCCCTTGAAATATATAAATTTTCTGTTAGAAAATTAGCCTATTAGATCCTGGCTCCTCTTTCCACATTATGGTATCTAAAGCCACATCATTTTCCCTTATCAGTTGCCAAGTCCTATCAATTTTACCTTCTCAATTCTTTCACATCCATACTCTCCTATCAATTTCCTCTTCCACCACCCCAGTTAGTCCTTTGTTACCTCTTACTTGGACTACTAAAGTAACCTCCTAAATAGAGTTGCCAGTTTTAGCAAATAAAAATACAAGATACTCAATTAAATATGAATTTATTGCAGATAAACTACAAATACTTTTCTAGTATAAGCATATTCCAAATATTTTCCAAATATTGCATGGAACACATTTATACTAAAAAAAATTCTTATTTATCTGAAATTCAATTTAACGCAGCTTCCTATATTTTATCTTGCAATCCTAACTCCTAACTCATGTCTTTATCCTCTCCTTGTTTCAATCCACCTTTCATATGTTTCTACATATATCTAAAATACAAACTTATGATCATACCACACCATCACTACCACCCTGTCCATGCTTTTAATTTTTCAGGCAAAGGGAAATCATTGAAGACTTTAAAATTTAAGCAGCTTACCTTAGTATTTAAGGCTATCATAATGTCCTCTTAAAATGCCATCTTGGCATTTTAACTTAATTGTATCTTGTCAACATGTGCCAACTTCTAGAATATATTTTCATCCTTAAGGGTCCACATCAGAAACAGAGAGTAATACTGCCTATATAGAAAGCTCGCAATAAATGTTTGCTTTTATTGTAACTTTATTATTATAATTATCAACAGCGTCAAGACTTCATGCAAAGAAAGAAAGTGAACAAGAGAAAAATTGGAGAAAATAATTGATCTGATTCTTATTGCACATTTTCTACATGGAACCCAACAGCTCCAAGCTGGAAAATGATATATTAGTCTATAATAAATGTACAAGTTATTGCAGAAACCAGCTAACAATGCTAAATCTTGGACACATGAGAAATTAACTAGAGTTGTCCAGAATGGAAAAACTTAGAAACAAGCCACCAGTCACCTATGCACTAGTGAAATGAAATCCCTCTTCACCCATACCCATGCTGGCTCCAAAAATAAACTGCAGTTGTCTTTCTATTATCCTTGGGCGTTAATTTGTTCTATTTTTATTGTAGGGCCATTTTGGAATTCTCAGAGTCTGTCCTTTATTCCAAAGCTTGGGTATATAGCTTGACT
Organism: Papio anubis; assembly: GCF_008728515.1. Lineage (NCBI taxonomy): Eukaryota > Metazoa > Chordata > Mammalia > Primates > Cercopithecidae > Papio > Papio anubis. Next base: position 87,725,701 of record NC_044985.1, on the reverse strand, counting down.
TTAATGTTAAATACACATTTTAGTTTTCCAAATGTGGTTTTAAAAAATGAATAAATAAAATAATCTCAACCTTCCCAAATAAATTTTATAAGTTTATTTACCAAAAAAAATTTCCACTGAGGTCCCAGTTTTTATATTACATTCCAATTGGATACAATATTAAGCAGGGTAGATATTAATTTTATTTTTAATGACCCTTTTTAAAAACCAGTAACCACAGTGCTTGCATCATGCCTTTTTTCACCCTTAATATCACCTTACATGGAAACTTACCCTGAGAAAAGAGATTGCCTTCTGAGAAATGATATAAAGCAACTTACAGTATGGGTGTTCAGTGACTCAAGAGAGTGAGAGAGAGAGACAACCTACATCTCCGTGCACTTTAGATTTACCAGTTCACACATTTCCAAGTACTCTGCACAGATGTTTTCAACCCGCTTCATTCTAAAACCTTCCAAAACCGGTTTTCCTACTTCGAGAACAGTGAGATTGCTTTCCTATTAAGAATACCAGATGTCAGTCATAATGGAATCCCCACCATCGAAGTGCTCGGGGACAGTGAAGCGTGGGCATGGTCAGGGCATGTGACCTCATACAACTGGGAAATGACTATTGTTCTCACCGGGTCATTCAGTCCCCATGATCGTGAATGGATGAGCCAGCACCCTCCCCTCCGAGTGTTGTCGAGTGGGCCTCCAGGAAATGAAATATCTCCACCAACACCAAACCCCAAACCAATGAGAGCAGCATTTCTGGCCTTATTCATACCCAACTCAGCTCTATGGAAACAACACTGCTGGCTTGCCAAGAAGCCAGAAATAACATTTCCTCTACTGGTTGAGGCAAATGCTGAGAGACACCTTAAGAGGTTACGGAGTTCATGCTTTTCTACCTAGAACTACATCTTATTTGCAAAATATTCTGGAGGCTCATACTTTGGGTTGGGGGAAAAAATAGCACAGAGAAGAGAACCACTTATAAGCTTCATGCAAATTTGTCACTGTATCTCCATCACTAAACACCGTGCCTGTCAGGAGAGCCGACTGTCAGCTCTTCCCAACCCCACATCCACTGACAACAGATCGGTTGTTTGAAATGAGCCATTGGGAGTGTGTACACCATGGAAATCAGCAAACACAAGTCGTCCTCCTCTCCTCTCCGCTCCTGGAGAACCTGTGATTTCACATTTATCAGCCTGACATTGGGCTCAATCACTGTTTACGGTTGAAGTGTATGGTGTGCCTTTTGTATTCCAGGTGATTTATGCCATCTTTAAGTGAAATATGCCATCTCACTTGATTATCACAACATTGAAAGGTGGAAATAATAACTGGCAGATGTGAATATAAAATGTCTATGATATATCTCCTCCCTTTCAGGGTCAGGGTTCATTGTTATTGTCTTCATTTTGCCATATAGTTGAAGAGACTGAGGCTCCACAAGATTAAGTAACTTGTCCAAGATCATCCAGCTAATATGGGGAATATCCAGGACTTGTATAAAGCTTATGGAGAATATCCAGGACTTGTATCAAGGCTGGCTGGAGTGAAACCTCACACCCTACCCCACAATGCCAGCTGGACCCTACAGAGACATTGCATGAAAATTAAAATATCTCCTACCAGCTTAGTTGCTGGAAGCAGTACCACCTTGCCCTTAGACCCAGGCAAGCAGGGCTGCAATTCGGACCCCACAGGGGACCTCTGCTAGTGGAATGTCTTCTTTGAGTCCCTCTCCCATGCCTGGAAACACCCAGAATCAGCAATTCTATCCAAGCAGGAGCCTAGACAGGGACCTACGTTGGCCTCAGTTCCTGTTTCTTCTTTTAGGATGTTCTTAAACCCTATACTACTTGTAGAGTGGACCACATTGCCTAAGGGATTTTGGGATTCATGCCCATATGGGAGTCCCAGGCATCCTGGTCAGATCTCATTCCAAGAGGGTGGTCTGGCAAGTAGATTGCTCTCGCTGACCAGTGGGATTTTTCTTTCATGGATTCATGCAGTATTGGGCTGCCAGAATAGTGCCAACATGCTGTTTGAGGGTGAACTTCACTCATATCAGACCCAAGATGAGTTCAGGGCTTAGAACAACCAGCAATCCTTGTGGTAGGCAGAATAATGACCCTTCAAAGATATTCATGCTCTAATCCCTGCAACTTCTGAATATGTTACATTTCACAGCAAAGGGACTTTGCAGATGTAATTAAGGTATAGACTTTTTTTTTTTTTTTTTTTTTTTGAGACTGAGTCTTGCTCTGTCGGGCTGGAGTGCAGTAGTGCCATCTTGGCTCACTGCAACATCCACCGCCTGAGTTCAAGCAATTCTGCCTCAACCTCCTGAGTAGCTGGGATTACAGGCGCGCACCACCATGCCCTGCTAATTTTTGTATTTTTAGTAGAGACGAGGTTTCGCCATGTTGGCCAGGCTGTTCTCAAACTCCTGACTTCAAGCGATCCGCCCGCCTCAGCCTCCCAAAGTGCTGGGATTACAGGCGTGAGCCACCTCGCCAGACCAGTATGACTTTAAATCAGGAGATAAGCCTGGATTATCCAGGTGGGCCCAATCTAATCACATGAGCTGTTAAAAGCAGAGAACACTCTTCAACTGGAAACAGAAGAGAAATGAGGCAGAAGGGAAAGTCAGAGAGATTCAAAGTATGAGATCCATTGCTGCTGGCTTTGAAAATGGAGAAAGGGGGATCCAAGGCAGACAGCCAGCAAGGACATGGGAACTTTATTTCTCCAACTGCATGGAGCTGAATTCTGCCAACAACTGGAATGATCTTCAAAGCAGATTCATCCCCTCAAGAAAGGAACACAGCCCCGCCCACACCTAGATTTTGCCTTATGAAACCTGGGGCAGAGAACCAACTGAGTCGTGTGTGCCTGGACTTGCAACCTACAAGACTGTGAGATAATAAAATGGATGGCCAGCCTGGGTAACATGGCAAGACTCTGTCTCTACAAAAAATAAAAAATAAAAATAAAAATAATTTAATTAGCTAGGCATGGTGGCAAGCATCTATAGTCCTAGTTACTTGGGAGACTGAAGCAGGAGGATCACTTGAGCCCAGTAGGTTGACGCTGCAGTGAGCTGAGATTGCACCACTGCACTCCAGCCTGGGTGACAGAACAAGACCCAGTCTCGAAAAATAATAATAAAATAAAAAATAAAATGGATGGGAGCAAAGAAACAGCCAAGCCATGTGTGTCCAGACTTCTGACCTACATGACTGTGAAAAAATAAAATAGATTGTTTTAGTGCAATTTCATGCTGCTAATAAAGACATACCTGAGACTGGACAATTTACAAAAGAAAGCAGTTGAATGGACTCACAGCTCCACATGGCAGGGGAGGCCTCACAATCATGATGGAAGGTGAAAGGCACTTCTCACATGGTGGCAGACAAGAGAAAAGAACTTGTGCAGGGAAACTGTCCTTTATAAAACCATCAGATCTCGTGAGACTTATTCACTATCACAAGAATAGCACGGAAAAGACCTGCCCCCATGATTCAATTACCTCCCACCGGGTCCCTCCCACAACATGTGGGAATTGTGGGAGCTACAATTCAAGATGAGATTTGAGTAGGGACACAGCCAAACCATACCATGGATGTTGTTTTAAGCTGCTAACTGTGTGGTAATTTGTTATGGCAGCAATAGAACACTAAGAGTCCGTCGTGACCTTAGGGCTTGAGCCACATGAGCAAGCCCATGCATGGGCTCTAACCTGACTGTTCTGCCCTCAGTGCCACCTCTGGTTACAACACTCAGGGAGGCAGGAATGAAAGCAGGTACCCAACCTTGTCGAACCCCTCTGCCATTGTAGTGCCCCTCCCACCAACAGGCTCTTCCAAATGATGTTCTTGCTTGCTTTCAATTGATGTGGTGATGATACTCTCCAGGGACAGTGTTAAGTTGTACCTGACATGGGCCACACTTTCCTTATGTGAATGAGACTTCTCTTTTATTCTGCCCATTGATCCTCACCTCTCCTTGCCACTCATGGCAGTGTATGGAAGGCAGGCATGCAATCATTATTGAAGGAGGTCACATGCTGGGAATACAGTAATTACTACCTAAAAAGTTCAAAAGTAATGTGGAAGATGAGTTATTCCACATTATGTTATAAAATTCTGAACATGACCAGAAAACAGATTATCATTCACACATTTCTACATATTAAGTAAGATTTGCATTTGTGGTCATCCTCAGTGAAGCACAATAACAATTTTGGAGATGGTCCAATACTCACAGGCAGCCTGACGGATGATGCTGTATCAAGAAGAACGCTGCATCAGCATTAAATAAATAAAATCAGGGAACCACAGAGGCTGGAAGATCTATATTGCTTCAATACAAACAGGTTCTGAAGAGCTTTAGGGTTGTGAGTAAGAACAGCATTGCTACCTTTTCCTCATGGTGGTAGATGCTAACTTAGCCAGGAACAGCATATTTGATGATAAAGATTACAAAGAAATGGTTCCCAGACCCAAACAGAAATCTTCATGTGCACTGATTAGACAAAAAGTAAATTCAAAAGTACCATTTTTCTACACATTGTTCTAAACTTTCATTGACACATCATATGGGCCTTACATGGGTCAATAAATTTTTGTGATACAATTTGTGATAATTTTTAATCAAATTATTTATAGAGAGAGAGGGCCCACAAAATAATCTTGCCCAGGACCCTGCATACCCAGAAGCAGCCTTTGTTAAACCCTTCAACAGCGGTGGTGGTGGCCAACTGAAGTTCATTGATTCTCCTCAATAAACTTACTTGGCCAACCTTCAACCAGAACCCTCCTCACATCGTAGCCAAGCCAATGAGCAGAAGCCATACAGGAGGCAGAAGTAGGGGCTTCTCCCAAGTCCACCTCCACCTTACCTAGGTGGGGGTGGTTGGAGATACAGATGTGGAACTCAAGCTTCCCAGTGTCCCTTCGTACATCCTCAGGGATTCCATTCTCAGCCGACTGCTGGCTGGGGTCCCCCAAGTTCCCTGCCTGCATAAATCAAGAGTGGCAACTTCTGGTTGACTTTTCTGTATGAATTAGCGCCACATCACATAAACGGAGTGTAACTGAGTCCAGACCATCAGATCATAGAATGGTAGAGCCAGAAAGCACCTGAAAAACTCATCTACTCCAAATACCACATTTTGCAAGTTGGTATACTGAGGCCCAGAACCTCAAGTCAGTTCCCCAGAAGTCTCACATGGCAGATCCAGGCATCTGCACCTGGATGGGGATAAAGGGGGTACAGAAGCCATACAGCATTTCAGTTAGGAGACTGAGTTTTGGAGTCAGATTGTCTATATTTGAACCTCTATCTCAGTTTTTCCATAAGAAAAAACAGCATAACAATAATAGTACCTAATTCATAATGAAAATTACATGATAAGATATATGTAAAGAGTTTAGCCCAATGCTGGGCACTTAAAATGCACTAAATGAAAGCTGTTCATATCACTACATAAGGCTAATTCACTAGTCAAGTAATGTTGATCTAACTCTACACCTAAGCCTGCAGAGCGAGGCCATTCTGCAGGCATTACTGAGAGCCTGCTATATGCCGGTTCTGGACCCTGGGGGAGTCGGCACAAAGGGGTTTACTGGGATGACAGACATAGATGTAGGAGACGCCAAACTCCAACCTAGAGGCCATGTTTGCATGTGAAACCTGCAATCCCTCCTACTCATCCAACCCTGAAACTCAGTGAAGTTTGGCTTCTAGCCTTCGCACTTCCTTGCTCTTGCTAGGGTTACAGGATTGTCAAATTCAGAGGACAAATGCCTACTCGTTTTTGTTGACTATTTGCCTTTGTTTAAACAGTCCTTGAAACCCTCTCATCTTGGTGTATTTGTCTGCTCAGCCTGCCATAACAAGACATCACAGACTAGGTGGCTTAAAAACAGACATTTATTTTCTCACAGATCTGGAGGCTGGAAGTTCAAGATCAAGATGTTGGCAACGATGATATCTGGTGAGGCCTCTATTCCTGGCTTGCAGATGGTGCCTCTTTGCTATGTCCTTACTTGGCTTGGCCTTTTCTCTCAGAGAGAGAGAGAGAGATCCGGTATCTCTTCCTTTTCTTATAAGGACACCAGTCCTATCAGATTAGGACCTACCCTTATAACTCCATTTAACCTTAATTACCTTCTTAAAGTTCCTTAACTCCATATACAGTCAGATTGGAAATAAAGGCTTCAACACATGAATTTGGGGGGTGGGGGAGGCAGGCCATAACACTTCGCTTTCATGACATGGCTCTCTCATGGTTCTCCCCTAGCCCTGTAACCACTCCTTCACAGTTTCTCTGCCTCTAAAGGCTGGAGTTCCCCAGTTCCATTGTCTTCATTCACCCTACTACACATTTCCTGAGCAATCACGCCCCACACCCACATGCACGGTTTTTACTTCCGCATCCATGTGGATGGCACCTGAATCTATATCACCGACTTAGATTTCTCTCCTAGCTCCACATCTGTATATCCCATTACCTGTTGGCCATCTTGTATGATGTCCCACAGAAATGCCTGAGCCTCTTCCCACATCAACCTAGTGCTTTTCTAAGTTTTTGTGTCTCTATCATCTAAACTAGAAATCTGGAGTTATCTTTGATTCTTTCCTCTTTGCACACTGTACAGCCCATGAGCAGGGATGCCAGCTCTTTTCTCCCCTTTATTTCCAGCCCTTACTATAGTGCCTGGTTTAAAGTAGGCATTCATTAACTATCATGAATAAAATAAAGAATAAATGCATCCCTCATTCCCTACATCTAATTACCAAGTTATGGCGAATCTACTCCCCAAGTAGCTCTCAAATCTGCACCGTTTTCTTCATCCACTGTGCCCCTGGGTATCTTTCCAGGCTTGTTTTAGTCTCCCTGCCCCTCTCACTCTCTCTCCTCTACACACACTCATCCTACACACCAGCCATGCCACCATATTCTCACACCTCCACAACTGTACACATGCTCTTCCTGTGGAAACATCTTGGTCACTCTCTTCACTTAACTCAAGTTTTCCCTCCTACGAGAAGCTTCCTGAACCACCCTCTCATCCAGACCTCAGGCCAGACTCCTGTATATACTACTACTATAGGATGGATCACACTATATGCTAACATCTCTCTTCTTCTCTGATGTCCAGCCATCACTGAGGTTAGAAACTGTCCACCAGCCACCTCAATAGACAAGGCACTAAAAATCACAAGAAACAGTGGCCAGAATCACAGACTTTGCAGTCAAAGCAATGTGGATTCAGTCCTAATTCCGCCTCTTAAGCTCTCTGAGCTTTCATCTTTTTATCTCTCAAACGTTGGGGGCAGGAGGGAATTAGATCTGCTTCACAGGATAAGATTGTTAGAGGGATTATTAAATGCGGTAACACATGCAAAGCACTTAGTGCATGGCTTAGTAAATAATAGGATCTTGGTAAATGGTTACCAAATGAACTAATTCATTAATGCTGTGAGTTAAGTATATAAGATGAGTAATTTTTTTTCTATCTCACATATCTACTCCCTACGCTCCCTTGACCAAGATGAGCTATTGTCAATGGGAAGGTGTGACTCTTATTAGAATGATCCCCAATTCATTTGATGCAACGATGCTGGACTATGTTAAACTACCACTTGGAATAACTGGACCCACATCACCAGGTAAACCCTGGCTGAGGGATGCTCTCTGGAGGGTAAAATGGCTTGTACAATACCGTTTGGGAAGCTTCATTCCCTGGCTTCTCACTCTCCCTGCTACATCCTCTCTCTTTCTCACCAATATGCCACATGCCCTGTACTCTGGGACTGCACCTCTACATAAGAGTGAATTGGAAACCTTGGGTGACAAAGTGACACAGTACAAATCTAGTGAAAGATGACACCTTTTTCATCTAAGCAGAAGTGGCTCATTTGGCTCTACTTCAGGTTTTTAAATAAAATCCAAGGAGACGTTGGCTAAATTGGGTTGAGGAAAGCCTAATTATCTCCACAGAAGTTTTAAGAACTAAAGCTCTCCAGTTTGGATGTTTCCAGACATAGTCGCTAGAGTATTCGATTGAAATGGGTTATTTTCCATGAATATTTTCCATTTTCCATTGTTTCTCATGGAAAATAATATTTTATTTAATAAATTTAATAAATTAATGAGAAGCAATGGAAAATATTCATGGAAAGTAATCCATTCCAATCCAGTACCATAGCATACCAGTAACATAGGCTTGGGGTGGGGACAGCAAGGGTGAGTGCAGAGCTAATATCCCTTAGAGGGATTTGGATGAAGCTGAAACTCCTAGTCTAGCAAAACTTGAACAATTACATATGAAGCAATTCTCACAGTATTGAGAATTTTCAAAAATAGGCAATAAAGGAATAAAGTGTCTCTTTGCTATCATGGTTACCATTGTCAGTTTTTCTTTTGGTTTGGCTGGGATTTTAATGATCTGTGTACAGCGAGGCTTTTGTCCTCTTTCTGGTAGCAGGGGAGTTGCTATAGTTTAGTCCACATCATGGACAGTTGCCCTTCCTTTCAGCTGCCTACCATTTGAGTCTCCTGCCTCTATTTGGAGCTCTGCCTTTCTTATGAGTCTTCATGGGAGGCACAGCCTCCTTTCCAGTATAAAAACTGAGATGTGGTACTACCTTTCTCAGCATCCTTTGCAGGTGGTTATGGGCACAGGATCCAGGATCCACCAATCAGAAGCACCCACTCTGGAGTCTGAATCATATGCTAGTAACACAAAGAAACAGCGATTCAGACCCTTTCTAGAGGTGGCGGCAGTGGCAGCAAGATTGGGTTTCCACGGCAGCAGTGGCTGCAGTGCTGTCCCCAGCCTGCACCTGGAGCAGACATTCTACTGTGACAGCAGCAGAATACGGCATCTGGACAGGCTAGTGAGAATGACACCTTCACCAGAACACCCTGTGGCATGATTTGGGGTAGGCTGTCCTGCTACTGTAGCTCCAAGCCTTGTTTTCCAACTCTCCTAGAACCCAGTAAATGAGTTTAAATCAGTTGGAGTCTGTGTTGCCTACAACTAAAAATTCTGACAACACCTATAATCCCAGCACTCTGGGAGGCCAAGGTCGGAGAATTGCTTGAGGCCAGGAGTTCAAGACTGGCCTAGGCAATACAGTGAGATCCAGTCTCCACAAAAAATTTAAAAGTTAGCTGGTCATGGTGGTATATGCCTATAGTCCCAGCTACTCAGGAGGCTGAGGCAGGAGGATTGCTTGAACCTAGGAGTTTGAGGCTGCAGTGAGCTATGATTGCGCCACTACACTTCAGACTAATGACAGAGCAAGACCCTGTCTCAAAAAAAAAAAAAGAAAGAAAGAGAATTCTGACAGATTCCGAGAGCCTAAGGGTGTGGTTGGGGGTGGAGTACATTCATGAAGCTGGAGCTGGGAGTTTCCATCTCTGGGAAGTATAGAGTTAGTGGTGATACATTCTTCTGATCAGACCCACCACCGGAGAGATGGCCACATATGAGGGGCTTTTAACATCCCAGCCCCTAGACAAGCCAGCTGGAGCACAGTGGGCAATTAGCCAATGCCAATGGGTGCACACAGCTACATGCTGAGTGTAGCATAAAAGAAAAGAGATCAGGCTGGGCGCGGTGGCTCACGCTTGTAATCTCAGCACTTTGGGAGGCCAAGGCGGGTGGATCACGAGGCCAGGAGATCGAGACCATCCTGGCTAATACGGCGAAACCCCACCTCTACTAAAAATACAAAAAATTAGCCGGGCGAGGTGGCGGGCACCTGTAGGCCTAGCTACTCAGGAGGCTGAGGCAGGAGAATGGTGTGAACCTGGGAGGCGGAGGTTCCAGTGAGCCGAGATCGCGCCACTGCACTCCAGCCTGGGCGACAGAGCAAGACTCCGTCTCAACAAAAAAATAAATAAATAAAAATAAAAAAATAAAAAAATAAAGAAAGAAAGAAAGAAAAGAGATTGAAGCAACTAACTGCACTATACTGAACATGGAAGTGTCGGGAGAGCAGGCAACAGGTGCCCATGAACGGTGAATATCTCAAACCACAAATTTAAAATCTGTAATCCCTTGGGTCTGTTTCTCAGTCTGTTTTGAATACAGTTCTTATTTCTGCTAGCACAACTCTAGAGGTATTCAAATAAGTGGCTCCGACTATTTACTTTTGAGAAATTAATTCAACAGAATTTTAGCAAGAATGTATCACCTATAGAGTAGCAAGCGGGATTTCTTTTAAGGATTCAGATATGAATTAGATGCAGGCCTCAATATCTATACATTTACAAAAATGTCCTATTACATGCTCAAACAGTACTTCAAATAATTCCAAGTGTTACATTCTTTTGATACTTCTCACAATAAATATTTTTATTAGCAAGGTAATTTTGTTCTTAAAAAAAATGCTTCCAAGGTATATGAAAGGGTTTATTTTCTTTTTTGAATTTTTTTTTTTTTTTTTGAGACAGAGTCTCACTCTGTCACCCAGGCTGGAGTGCAGTACCGCCATCTTGGCTCTCTGAAACCTCCATCTCCCAGGTTCAAGCGATTCTCCTGCCTCAGCCTCTCGAGTAGCTGGGATTACAGGTGTGCATCATCATGCCCGGCCAATTTTTGTATTTTAGTGGAGACAGGGTTTCATTGTGTTGGCCAGGCAGGTCTTGAACTCCTAACCTCAGGTGATCTGCACCCCTCTGCCTCTTAAAGTGCTGAGATTACAGGTGTGAGCCATTGTGCCCAGCCTAGAGTTTATTTACATGGATAAAATATATCCATGCATTCTTGTAAATTCCCAATCTAAAACAATCAAGTATTCTAGATACAGAAAATCTGTACCTGGCCCATAGATTACAAACTTTCAAAAACAGAAGATAAGATGTGCCTATTCTTTAAAAATCTGTTTCTTGGAAAATTCAGAAAAACTCTGCACCTTCAAGATTTCTCAGCAAGTGCCTTTGGAGTGACATTATGAACTCTGATGTAGATGTCCCAGTGCCAGGTAAAAAAGAAGAAAATCCTTCGTGCCGATTTGCTTAACACACACCTTTGAGGGGACAATAGAAGTCAGAGTTCAATGTGGTCTCTTTCCAAATTAGACATACTTCTAATGATGAGAATGAGAATAAATTCGATTTCACCACAGACCCTGGGAGTGTGGATGGTGGGGCCTGGAGCCAGCCTGGCACACACACGTGACCCTCTCAGCAGGGCCAGGCAGTGTGTTTGCAGGCACTGACAGCTGTCTTTGACCCCACCTTCTCCACCCCATTGTGTAATGTTAATATCTTGTTCCACCAAGAAATCCTGGACAAGCTCTGCCATGGCCTCACAGGAAGCTCAGAGTCCAGTTCAAGTCCTTTGATCCTCATGTTTGCTGTTACTCTGGGCCTGCAGGTCCCTCAGACTCCCCCCAGGAACCCCCTATGTTTGGTGTCCAGCTCTTCTGCAGCTTGCTTGCTCCTCCTCCACGGGTCCTTGAACCAGTTATTAGCATGAGACCACTTCCTGTCCAAGCACTGCTAAGTCCCAGACAGGCAACTCTCAAGGAAGAGACACAGAAGCTCAACGCTCTACAAAGTCCTGTGATCTGGGACTTTAGGGTGACAGTGTAGACCTTCCCTTCTGGAAAGCAGTGGCCGCCATCTACTTGCGCCACAGCTGCCCACGTCTACACAGGGCTCCGCAACCAAGATATTCTGGCAGAAGTCTCTGAAAACTTCTTTAGTCAATACCGATGTATTTTTAAGGTTTCCAAGCCCAGTTTTTGCTCAGAAAGTAACCCCACAGGCTCCTCCACACTGGTGCAAGAGGACCACCTCAAGATTGGGCATGATCCGGAGAAGGGGTGGTGGCACTAGGGATTGGGTTATAGAAACTATTGAACCACAAGGTTTGGAGAGTTTTCTGGGCGGGTGAACACATCAAGGTGCCGTGAGGATGGAGCACCATGGGAGGGCATGGACGCTCCACTCCACACATACCCTACCCCTTGCCCTATGCATCTCTTCCATTTGGCTGTTCCTGAATTGTATCTTTTATAACAATCAACTAAACACAAATAAAATGTTTTCCTGAGTCCTGTAAGCCATTCCAGCAAATCACCAAACTTGAGGAGGAAGTCAAGGGAACCTCCAGTTTATAGCCAGTCAGTCAGAAGTACGCGTGAGCTGGGATTTGCAACTGGTGTCTGAGATGGGGGCAGTCTTGTGGGACCAAGCCCTTTAACTTTGGGAGCTGATAGTAACATCAGGTAGACAGGCTCAGAATTGAATTGAACTGTTGGACACCAAACTCATGTTAGAAAATTGGTTAGAGTTAGACAAAACACCTCAGAAACACCCATGACTTCAATCCATAAATTCCAAAGCAGTAGAGTGCCTGTTTTTCCAGGAGCTAATTTACTTTGCCATTCCTTTGCCAATGGAAGAAGTTAAATGCAAACACCCACAAAGGCCACAGACCAATAAGTCATAGTCCAGTGCTTGAGGGATGAGGAGGTATATTAGTTTCCTCAAGCTGCCTAACAGAATGTCACCGGCTGACTGGCTTAAACAACAGAAATGTATCTTCTCACAGTTATGGAGACTAGAAATCCAAGGTCAATTTGCCACTGGGTTGCTGTCTGGTGAGGGGTTTCTCCTTGGGTTGCAGATGGCCACCTCCTCACTGTGTCTTCCCATATCCTTTCCTCTGTGTGCCTCTGGAAAGAAAGAGAGAGAGGTCTCTTCCTTTTCTTTCTTTCTTTTTTTTTTTTTTTTTTTTTTTGAGACGAAGTTTCACTCTTACCACCCAGGCTGGAGTGCAGTGGCATGATCTTAGCTCACAGCAATTTCCTCCTCCCTGGTTCAAGCAATTCTCTTGCCTTAGCCTCCCAAGTAGCTGGGATTACAGTCGTCTGCCACCATGCCCGGCTAATTTTTGTATTTTTAGTAGAGACGGGGTTTCACCGTGTTGAAGACTGGTCTCGAACTCCTGACCTCAGGTGATCCGCCCATCTCAGCCTTCCAAAGTCTTTCTCTTCTTACAAGGACAGCAGTCCTACTGGATTAGGGTTCCACATTTAGAACCTCGTTTAACCTTAATTACTTCTCTGAAGGCCCTGTCTCCAAATAGAGACATGCTGGGGCTTAGGGTTTCAATATACGGATTTGAGGGATGGGGAGGACACAACTCACTTCATAACAGGAGGAATGCCTCTATTTGTTCTCCAGCACCAAGCTGCGCCACTACTTCCAGTTACTGAATCGGAGAATTATAGAACATTAGAGGTGGGAGGAACGTTAGCTGCTTCATCTAATAGTGAGGAACTTGGGTTCCAGATGGGTGAAGTGGCTTGCTCATGGATATAGCTACTGAGTGGTAAGTTTGAGAATGGAACCCAGACTCCCTCCTGCCGGGTCAGCACTACTCTCCACTGACTTGCACAGGCTCCCAAAGGGGGCTCCTAAGAGAAGACATCAAGGGTTCAAATCTTGAGTTACTAGTAAGGGAGGGCTTTAGACTATTACCTGCTACCTTATCATGAAAGGTTTTCCTCAAGGGAGTCATGAAATATATGATCAGTAAAAACTCAATATGTATTCCTAAATACAAACGCTTGGGATTTTCTCCCATTAAACTGATGATCACGGTGTTAGCCAAACTGGATTCAAAGATTTTAGCCAACTCTGTATGTATAGCATGAGCAACTCCCCTTGAGCCTATGAGGGTTTTCTCAAACTTACAGGTGTCAGTGACCCCTCTTACTCCTTGACCTCATTCCCCAGGAAACCTGCTATTACCATGTTACAGCCAGAAAGACCTAGTGTCCTCCCCTCCCCTGGGTCATTCTCAAATCTCTTTGGTGAATCAGGAGTCAAATGACCAGGCTTGCCTATACGCCAGTTCCTATTTTTGTCCCAGCTTTGCAAAACCAGGTGCTTCTTGCTGGCAATCAAAAGCAATTCTCTCGTGAACTTCAAATCGTGTTGACAAGACACTCACATGGCCCAGGCCTATGTGAGGCAACAGATCTCTGCAAAACTCTTGAGTGGTTTTCCAGGACCATCTTGACACCAATAGCTGAGCCAGGTGTCCCCTAATAACTGTGCTACCCCACCTTATCACACCGCAGACGCTGAAACCCAGGACTCCTTCCAAACTCCGCTTTGTGCATTCTGTATCAGCCCTGACCCTTACCCATCTCTCCAGGACTCATCTTCTCTAATTCTCCCCAAATACTGCAGCCCAGTTAGCCTCTTGGATTACGTTTTATATTTCTCATCTTCAAAATTAAAAAAAAAAAAAGAAGTTCAAGGGTTGTACTGTGGCCATAATTAATCTTTCCAATTCATACTGGCACTCTGGGAAATAGCTTATCTCAAGTAATGGAAGGAGAAAATTCTCCTTCTCTTTTTCCTGAGTTTAATGGTCTTGTCATGCTCCAGCCAGAGGCCTCTCTGCACAATCACCATCCTACTCCACCCTTAGGGGTAGGAGGAAAGACAGAGCTTGCATCCCAGAGTGCTGCCCCTCCTGTCCCCACAGGACCAGGGAGGAATCAGAAAACAGGGGCCGACTCCATTACTGTACTGGGAAAATGACACCCACAGTATTCTCTCCCTCAACTCTGCCATGAGTTGGTGAGTTGGCACATTTGGTCACCTTTAGCCTAGCTTCTAAAATAAACCTCCAAAGAAAACTTAATAATGGAATAGGTGCAGTTTTGTTACTGGTTTCCCCTCTTGACTCCTCCATATGCCTCTTCCTGGATAAGGAGGATGCAGGCACAGCGCCATACTTGCAATAGAAAAAAGGTTGATGTTGGACACAGAATCTGAGCTTCTGAAAAGTATGAATATGATGCATGGCACGTAGAGCCAATCCGAGGGATTGGGCAAGGCATCCTTGAGGAAGTGAGTTTTAAGCTGAGACGTAAGGAATGGAGAGGAGTTCCCAGGGCACAGGGAGTTTCTAGCAGAGCAGGCAATAGATGCAAATACCCCTAGTAATGGAGACCATAGTGCTTTCCAGAAACTGAAAGAGACTCATGTGGTTGAACCAGAGAAAAGGAGAGGGAGCTCAGCATGGCAACAGGCAGGTGAAATAGACATGGAGATCCAAAGAAAAGAAGCTAGATATGAGGCAGCCATGTGGGAAACTTGTGTCCTCTTTCTGCATGAAGCTCTCTTGAACTGCAGACACAGAACGTAAGGTGCAGGTGGTCCTTTCCACCAGCCTATCCCCTCTTCCTGCGATTTTCATTTCTTTTCAAACCCAGAGCCCACCTCATCCCCTCTAAAAAGTCCTCCCTGATTTCCCATGTCTACTGCTCACCTACCTGTCCTGACCTTCATGGCACTGCCCCGTTTCCTTTGTCACAATCAGTGGCTTTCCCTACCCCAGTTGATGCTAAAAATAAAGCAGTAGAACAATAGAAAGCAGAAATCGCTCCAACTCCTGGTCCCCTTTTCCTGTAACCTGCGGGAAAATGCAAGCCTCACAGGATTTTTCAAAATGATGGCTTTTAATGCAGAGGGAAGAATTTCCTGGCTATTAAAAACACATTAACAAATGGTATCCAAGCATCCAGGTCCTTCCTCATGCATGTCTCAATACAAATTTCCTCCCTTGTTCCAAAGAAATAATTATTTATCATCACAAAAAAATGTTTTATCTGCCAAAAACGAAAGCAAACATACTGAAAAAATGAAAAATGGCTTTTGTGTACAAAAAGGAGGTGTGACTAGTTTAACGAAAACATCAGCTTTGTGTCTGATGGTATCACAGCCTACTCCCCTGTAACTGCAATGAAACATATGAACCCATAGATGGCAGAAGGTGACTGCTAAATAAATATCTAGTTCCAGACCTCTCAGAATCAGTCAGGTCTAAACAGCTCTAGGCGGGAGCTTCGGGTCCGTCCATCTTTGCAACAACCACTGTACTGGTAGTGTAGCTTCCACTTCCCTGTTACAGTTAGATAATGAATCATAGAGGAAGACTCAGATTTCGCCATTTTCAAAAACACTTTCTGGCATTTTAAATTCCATGCTATATGAAAATTAGCCCAATTCTTCAAATCCTGATGCAATCATCCCAGCCCCATCTTCAGTGAGAAACATCTGGTACACATGCACTACATTAGAATCCCAACTGGCGAGGCACTGTGGCTCATACCTGTCATCCCAGTACTTTGGGAGTCCAAGGCAAGCGATTCACTTGAGAGCAGGAGTTCAAGTCCAGCCTGGTCAACGTAGCAAGACCCCATCTCTACAAAAAAATAAAAACAAATAAAAATTTAAAAATTAGCCGGGCATGGTGGCACACACCTGTGGTCCCAGCTACTCGGGAGGCTAAGGCAGGAGGCTTGTTTGAGCCCAAGAGGTCGAAGCTGCAGTGAGCTATGATCACACTATTGCACTCCAGCGTGGGCCACAGAGCGAGACCCTATCTCTAAATAAATAAATAAAAATTCCAACTCTTCCTCATGTCTGCCCTTGGCCTCTGAACTCCCTCCATGTTTTCCACAATCTTCCTCAGTTTTAGTGCCAAGACCTGGCCACAAACACCAAATCAGTTTGGGGCAGTGACTCTCAGAGCTTCAGGGCTTACTTCAGATTATAACTCTAAGTCTTGATACATTTGTTTAGTGATAAGAGTTTATCAAGCCTGATCTTTGCTTTAATAAATCCTCACAATGGTGCCATGCACTCAATTCAGAAGGGACAAACAAATTTAGATACCAAGTGGCTAGCATTTTCTAGCCTGTGACATTGGGCCAAAATGGTCCAGTGAATTTTCAACCCATTCAGCTGTGCTTCTCCTGTATTCATGTGTGTCCTGTATTCATGTGTGTCCTCCTAAACTGGTTCTTTTTTTTTTTTTTTTTTTTTGGTAATTTCCAAAGTTTCAGTGGTGATCCATGGTCAGTTTGCTATTAACTATTATTGTTAAGATAATTTTAGTCAGGTATGGTGGCACGTGCCTGTAGTCCCAGCTACTGGGGAGGCTGAGGCAGGAGAATCGATTGAACCCAAAAGGCAGAGGTTGCAGTGAGGTGAGATTGTGCCACTGCACTCCAGTCTGGGTGACAGAGCGAGACTCTGTCTCAAAGAAAAAAAGAGAAAGAGAGAGAGAAAAAGAGAGAATTTCCATTTCTTAGGTATAAGCATAATGTCAACACCACTACCTTGACCTCCCGTTACAGAGCACTTCCAGGGTGCAGGTACCTTCCTAAAGTACTTGCTTCTATACATTAATTGAGGTGAACCTCACAACAACCATATGAAGTAAGCAAAAGCATTGTTATTAAGCTTCAATTTACAGATGAGGAAGCTGAGCACAGAGAAGTTTAATAATTTCAATGAAGGTCACACAGAAAACAGTAGAGTTGGGATTTGAGCTCAAGCCACCTGGCTCTGTCTGCCATGTTCTTCACCACTATGATAAGGCTCACTTTGAACTATCACAGGGCACAAAACGAACACAGTTCATCTTCTCTCTCCCTATTGAATTTGTGACAGATTGGTTTGAGGGTGAGCAAGGGAGTGGAAATAGCTCCTGCCTGGAACCTTATGGTGTGGTCTTTACGAGTCCAGACTGATCAAAGAAATCCACTATAGACCCAATAAGGCTGCCCACAAGCACTCGGTGAGGCTTCCTAAGGGCAGAGCCAGAAGTTTGATTAGAGGAGTTCTGGTTATCAGCGGAAGAGTGGGTTATATCGCTGGCTTAGCCTCCTATTTTTGTTTCTCATTTCTAAAATGGGGATAATTCCATCTAGCTCACTTCAGCATACATTGAACAGAAATCCCCGAATAGATACAGTGGGCAGCAGCAACCAGCTGGAGAGTCACCTGGATCCAGAGGAGGCAGCCCCTCTAGATCAGGTCCAACGTTGGTTTCAACAACCATAAGTCTGTAAAAACAACATAAAATACAAAATGTGAAGGGCATCTGGCAGCCCCTCAAAAGGTTAAACACAGAATTACCACATGATCTAGTAATTCCACTTCTAGGTATATACACAAAACATTTGAAAGCATGGACTCAAACAGATACTGGTACACCAGCGTTCCTGGCAGCGTATCCACAAGAGCCAAAAGCTGGAAATAACCCAAATGTCTACCGACAGGTGAATAGTTAGATAAAATGTGATATATCTATAAAATAGTATGTAATTCACCCATTAAAAGCAATGAAGTTCTGATACATGCTTCAACCTGGATGAACCTTGGAAATACTATGCTAAGCAAGATAAGCCAGATGCAAAAGGACACATACTGTATGATTTCATGTACATAAGGTACTAACTTCACAGAGACAGAAAGTAAAGGAGAAATTCCCAGTGTCTGAGAGCCAGGGCGGTGGGGAAGGAATTACTGTTTACCAGGTACAGTGTTACTGTTTGAGATTGAGAGATGAAGCCAGCTGGACTTCTGGGTCATATGGGGACTTGGAGAACTTTTCTGTCTTACAAGAGGATTTGGTAAAATGCACCAATCAGCACTCTGTAGTTAGGACTGTAAAACGCACCAGTCAGCACTCTGTGGTTAGCTAGAGGTTTGTAAAATGTGCCAATCAGTGCTCTGTAAAAATCCACCAATCAGCGCTCTGTGGCTAGCTAGAGGTTTGTAAAATGGACCAATTAGCACACTCTAAAATGGGCCAATCAGTGTTCTGTGTAATGGACCAATCAGCACTTTGTAAAATTGACCAATCAGCAGGACAGGGGTGGGGACAAATAAGGGAATAAAAGCAGGCCACCCAAGCCAGCAGGGGCAACCCACTTGGGTCGCCTTGAAATGTGTAGAAGGTTTGTTCTTTTGCTTATAACAATAAATCTTGCTACTGCTCACTGTTTGGGTCAGTGCCACTTGAATGGCGTGAACCCGGGAGGCGGAGCTTGCAGTGAGCTGAGATCCGGCCACTGCACTCCAGCCTGGGCCACACAGCGAGACTCCGTCTCAAAAAAAAAAAAAAAAAAAGAGTTAAACACTCACTGCAAGGTCTGCAGCTTCATTCTTGAAGTCAGCCAGACCAAGAACCCACTGCAAGGAATCAACTCCAGACAGAAGATGAGGGAAATGTTCTGGAAATGGATAATGGTGATGGTTGCACGACATTGTGAATATATGTAATGCCAATGAACTACACACTTTAAAATGGTTACAATGGTTTTATGTTAGGTATGTTTTACCGCAGTAAAAAATAAAATACAACTTTTAAAAAATGTGAAGTGCCTGGGACATCTGGGAGACACTGCCAGTTACCTAGCCAATATCCGTTCTCCTGTATTTTATTAACAGAACCTGGATTTGGTG
The DNA here is from genome assembly GCF_008728515.1 of Papio anubis. Classification (NCBI taxonomy): domain Eukaryota; kingdom Metazoa; phylum Chordata; class Mammalia; order Primates; family Cercopithecidae; genus Papio; species Papio anubis. Next base: position 87,706,399 of record NC_044985.1, on the reverse strand, counting down.
GCGACAGCAATGAGCACAGCTAAAAATCTGTTTCCCAGGCTCCCTGCAGATAGGGGTGGCCACATGACTATAAGCTGTCCAGTGAGATGTCAGCTTCCAGTGTTTGAGTGGGGCTTCTGGGACAGTTCATTAAAAGGTAGGAGCGGGAGATGTCAATTCATCTGTCATGCTCCCTTTCATCTTTGACCCCTACGTCGTTCTTCCAGCATGAAACAGGCGCAATGGCTAGGGCTCCAGCCACCATCAGGGAGGATGGAAGTCAACAGTCGAGAGGCAGAGCAGAAACAGAGGCTCCTGACCCAAAAGGCAGTGCGGAGCTGCTATACCTTTACATGGGATGCTTATCCCTGAACTTCATGGTACCTGAGGGAAATGAGAACTCATGTCTGGTTTAAACCAGTGTTTTTCAGGTCTCTGCTACCTACGGCTGAACACAACCCCTAACTGATTCAGCATGTTAACCGCTACTGTTGTCATTGTTGCTATTGGTTTTATTATCAAGAAAGAGGTGCCCCGGGCCAGGGGTGTTTTAACAATGTCAGAAACACTTAGAGGACCCGAGATGTGAAATGAGTTGTCCATAAGCATAATTCATTTGAAGCTGGAGGATCTGCAGAAACAGCCATGCCTGTCCCGGTCCACAGATGCCATCATAGAAAATGGAGACATCATGGCGGGTCCCCTGAGGCAGTCATTTTGATTGATGCGCCTTTCTCCTCAGAGAGTGCAAGTGTGAAGTGTTTTTTCTCTGCTCCTCAGGGTAGACAATGGACTGGGAGGCATCTGGCGCTTCCCTGCTAGATTTAAAGGGAAGCTGAAGGTTTCTCTAACAGCATTTCTCCAGTTCTGATGAAGAGCTCATCAGCATAGACTGGCTGACATCACCGGTGTGAGTCACCCACCACTTCCTAGCTCTTTAACTTCCTCTGCTTCACTGACCTTTGCCTGCACTGTGCCCCATGCCACCCACTTCCGGGTGCGGGCACACCCTGGACCTTGTCCTCAGCAGGAACTGTGCCACCAGAATCTTGATGTCTGATATTCCAGGCCTCACTGCCCCACACTCCTCTTCTACTCCCTACCCCTCCACTTCCGTTCTTTGGCCTCCTAATGGTCAGTCCCATGGGAGTGTACGTTGGGTCCAGGAAATTCTGCACTATCTATCAATATTTTAGATGCATGTGTCATTCGACCCAGGAATTCTATTCCCACACACTTACCCTACAGATTCCTGGAATGTTCTCAGTAACACATGTACAAAAATACTTAGTTCAGAAGAAAACAATTTTTAAACAACTTAAAAGACGTGTTAAATAAATTGTGGTGCATCCATAAAATTGAGTGCTATGCAGCCATTTTAAAAACTGAGGCAAAGCTACATGCAGTAATATGAAAAGTTCCCCAAGATATATTTGTAAAAGGTGCACAATATATTATATGCTACTGCTTGTGTAGGGCAATTTATGTAAAAACGTAAATAACATATATGTGTACACACATATATACACATATATATTAACTGTACCTGTAATATGCATACATATATAATTGCCTACCTGTATAATATGTACACACACATGCACACACAACACCGTTGTACTATCTCTGAAAGGATATATGAGAAAGTGCAGCAGAAGACAGAGGTGGGTAGTGAGAAAAGGAGACTTACACTTGTCACTGTGTACTTTTATACTTGAATTTTATACAATGTGGAGTATTATCTATTCAAAATAATTTTCAAAAGGATGTTCATCAAGTAATTTTCCTTGGCCGGGCGCGGTAGCTCATGCCTGTAATCCCAGCACTTTGGGAGGCCGAGGCAGGAAGATCACTAGGTCAGGAGTTCCAGACCAGCCTGACCAATACGGTGAAATCCCATCTCTACTAAAAACACACACAAAAAATTAGCCCGGCATGGTGGTGCATCCCTGTAATCCCAGCTACTCAGGAGACTGAGGCAGGAGAATTGCTTGAATCCAGGAGGCGGAGGTTGCAGTGAGCCGATATTGCGCCATTGCACTCCAGCCTGAGCAACAGTGGGAGACCCCATCTCACAAAAAAAAAAAAAAAAAAAGAACTTTTCCTCTACTTCCTAGGAGAGAAAGTCGGGAAAAATTTTCCTCATAGCTTCACTGCCTCTCTGCCCTAGCCACACACCCATGGTCAATCAGCAGCAGACACGGTCGCCGCCCTGTCTTTACTCCTTCAGGCCTTATCTTTCAGTGGACACTGGTGGACGGATTTCCAGCAGCCACCATCTCTTAGTCTGTGGTCTTTCTCTGGCCACCAGAGTCATGAGCAGCTCTCCACGAATGAGCACCCCGGAGCAGACCAACCATGGCTGATGGGAATTGGGTACACTGGTGAACACGGGTGCCTGTCGGGGGAGATGACTCGGGTGTATTCCACACTGGCTCCCAGAGGGCATCAGCAGGATTAAGCTCCAGTTGTCCACAGTGCACACCCTTTGTTGGCTTCTTTCCCTCCTCTGCCTCACCCCTCCCCTCCTCTACCAGGATCACCTCCCAGTAAACTTATTTGGACCCAGACACACTCATAAAGAAAAGACGGTGTAACAAGCTATAGGGAGAGACGCTGGGACAGAGTCTCCCTCATAGCCATAGGAAGGAACCAAACCTGCTGACACCTTGATCTCAGACTTCCAGCCTCCAGAACTGTGAAACAATCAATTTCTATTGTTTAAGTCACTCAGTCTGTGGTACTTTGTTAGGCAACCCTAGCAAACTAATACAGATTAGGTGTCCTGTATCCAAAATGCCTGAGACCAGAATTACTTCAGAATTCAATAATTGTTCAGATATGGGGATATTTGCATTATACTTACCCATGCCGAGCATCCCTAATCCAAAAATCAAACATCCAGAATGTTCCAGAGAGCATTTCCTTTGAGCATCATATCAGCACTCAAAAAGTTCCAGATTTTGGAACTTTTTGGATTTGAGGCTTTCAAATTATGGATGTGTAAGCTGTATAGTGGGTATCTGCTAATTAGATGGAAGGTCAGGGAAGGCCTCTCTGAGGAAGTAGTATGTAAGCTGAGGCCTGACTAAAGGAAAGAGCCAGCCATGCATAAGTCTAGGGCAGACCATTTTAAACAGAAGGCACAGCAAAGGCAAAGGCCCTAAGCTGGGAATGGACTTGGAAAGTTCAGAGAACAGAAGGAAGGCCAGTGTGGCTAGATTTAGTGAGTAAAGGGGAGAACAGTACAGGAGGAGGTTGGAGAGCTCAGCTAATGACTCAACCATCCTTCTGCCTTGTTTTCACCTCCTTATTCTCACCTCCTCCTGCTTCCACTCTGCATTTTTCTCCAAGTCCCACAATCATTAGATATAGTTATGACAACTGTCACTGTGGAGAATTAAAAAAGGAGAGCACTAGGAATTAGGATTTTAAGTGGCATTAATGATGTAGTTAAACTAGAAGACACTACTCTTATGTTATGCGAAATACTTGCTGGATGGCGTATTTGCTTGATGAAACACTAATTTCCTAGTGGAGAACAGACCAAAAATCCCTGGGCCGGAAATCAAACACTTGTTTGCCATTCGTTCTTGGATAATAAGTCATTTACTATCTCTGTGTTTCAGTTTTCTAATCTATCAAATGATTATGAAATTAACACTGTCCCTACCCAACTCGCTATATACAAAAGAAGATTATCCTCAAAAGTATCAGAAGGGAAAAAAATGAAATCAAATAGAATACTGAAAGAATACCCTATCATGATCAAATAGTACTGATCCCAGAAGTAAAAGATATCTGAACATTTAGGTATCTATTAACATTCACTATATTAACAGATCAAAGGAAAGAAGTCGAACAATAATCAAGAAAGATGCCCAAAAGTCATTTGAAAAAATTCAACATTATTTATGATTTTTAAAAAACTGTTATCAAGTTAAAGAATTTTTCTTTTAATTTCCGGCTTGCTCAGTTAGTAACATATCCTATGTGTTTCTTATAAGCATAGTTGTAGGGTGAAGCATTTCAAAAGCCCTTGCTTTTAATGCTTTGTAATTTTTGTAAAAGCTACAAAAAATGGTTTTCAGTGATAACAAGCATGAAGGAGTAAAATTTCATTATTTAATATTATTTTAAAGGCTTATACTTATGTCGCTATTTTTGTGCATGTCATGGCCTTAATTTACTAATGCACAGTCTTAAGTCAGAAATGCCATCTCCAATAACTGTGTGAAAGAGCACCTGCTCTGGAAGTAGGAATGAGGTTAGCAATAGAGAGCCAGGGGCACAAAATGAATTTGGATATATCTTTTTTTTTTTTTTTTTTTTTAAGGAATTGGCTGCAGACATTCCTATCTCTTTCTAACAACTCAAGCTGACTGTATCTAATTGGAACACAAAGGCCAGTCATTCAGCCCTCCCACCCCTGGCTTTTCCCGCTGCTTGCACACCATGGAATGAATGCTGGCAGCCCTGAATCATTTCCAAGTCACTGGGAATGCACTGAGGTCAGCAGAGCTTGTATTTATGTCAACTCTTCAGTGCAAAAGTGATTTGCCTGTGCTTCAAGCTATAGAATCACAGCGCATTCTTATTGAAAGGGGTCTGAGCAACTCAGTCTAGAACAGTGGTTTTCAACCCTAGCCGCACATTAGAATAACTAGGGGCCTTTTAAAAAACTTAGTGATGCCCAGACTTCCCCCTCAAAGTGTCTGATTTAGTTGGTCTGGTAAGAGACCCTTTCTTTTGTATTTTTGAAAAGCTCCCCCGGGTGATTCTAACATATAATCACAATTTAAAACCACTAGTCTAGTTTTGTCTTTTCATTAAATGAGCAAATGTAGACCCAGGGTGGCCAACTATATAATGGCAGATAACATCTACTTACAGGTAATTCTTGTGATTATATATATATAAAAAAAAAAGGGTGTCCAAAACCTTTTTTCCCAAAACTTGGAAATAAGGCAAAAAGATGACTTGTGTCCATTCAATCCCTTATTAAAACATTGCTTTTAGCCCATCCAAGGATCATCTGACCCTCTAGTGGAAAGTAACTTTTACCATTACTACTATTAAAGATCTAGACATTTTTAAGTCTGTAAAGGATTTGATGTTAATTTGAGGAAAACAATTATGATGCAAATGAGTTTTTTATCATAGAGATAAAAATTATTTCTGTTCAGCTGAGATGATAACTCCAAAGGTTATGATTTTATTGCCCTGTGGGACATTAACCAGTTTTGTATGTAGTTTAGCAATTTTATTCCAGCATATTTTTCCATTCTCTCTTTCCCCATCTCTCTCCCTTTCTCTCTCTCTCTGCCTTCCCCCCTCCCTCTAATACATCATTGGCCTGTCCCTCCCTGCCTTTTTTTTTGAGACAGAGTCTTGCTTTGTCACCCAGGCTGGAGTGCAATGGTGCCATCTCGGCTCACTGCAACCTCCGCTTCCCAGATTCAAGCGATTCTCATGCCTCAGCCTCCCAAGTAGCTGAGATTACAGGTGTGTGCCACCACGCCTGACTAATTTTTGTATTTGTAGTAGAGATGGGGTTTCACCATATTGCCCAGGGTGGTCTCAAACTCTTGGTCTCAAGTGATCCACACGCTTCGGCCTCCCAAAGTGACGGGATTACAGGCATGAGCCACTGCACCTGGCCATTTGCCTTCTCTTTGTGTCACTTTCCTAACTGGCTTTATAATTCTTCTGGTTACCTCATTAATGAGAAATGAAACTTTGACACTTACCCACTAAGGGGTTATATGAAAACTATGAGTATAAATTTATAATTGTTTTGACACTTACAGTTGATGTAAATTTTAGTAAACCATCTTAAACCGTTCAGAAAGCTTTAATTGATCATTCAAGGTATACTTTATTTTGTCTGTAAAAATATTACTTATCAACCACATTCAGAAGCCATAATGTTCAAGACTTCCACTTCAGGCAAAGTGAAGTACAAAAGACCTAGTTCATCCTGTCTTGAAAAATGCTAAAAAGTAAATGGGCAAAATATCAGAAAGTATAGTTTTTAGACACTGAACATAAGACAACACAGGACAGTGATCCCTAAGAGTAGGAAAGCAAATAAGATGAGCTCTATGATTGTTCCAGCTCACAGCCTCAAAAATTTCCAAGACAGTGCAGAGAGGAGGTCTCAGTTGAGAAGATGGAGCTGGGAGTCTGGAATCAGTAGTGAGAAAAATCAGCCTTAGACCAAAGGCAGCTCTCATCCCACCTCACGAAGCTTAAAAGCAAACTTCAAATTGTTTTCAAGTAATTTACATGTATCTCAGAACAAACATTAAAAATATTTATGAGAATATAAAAAAAAAACAATACCCAACAAGGTAAAATTTACAATATCTGGCATCCAATCCAAATTACTGGGTATGCAAAGAAGCAGGAAAATATAACTCATAATTAAAAGCAAAATTGTTCAGTAGAAACAGACCCAGAAATGATAAAGATGTTAGAATTAGTAGAGAAAGACATTAAGACATGTAGTTATGGTTAGGCTCAGTGGCTCACACCTATAATCCTAACACTTTGGGAGACCAAGGTGGGAAGATCGCTTAAGCTCAGGCATTCCATACCAGCCTGGGCAACATGATGAAACCCCAGCTCTACAAGAAATGCAAAAATTAGCTAGGTATGGTGGCACGTTCCTGTAGTCCCAGCTACTCAGGATGCTGAGGTGGGAGGATCTCTTGAGCCCAGGAGGTCCAGGCTGCAGTGAGCTGAGATCATGTCATTGTAGTTATTGTAATTATATTCCATATGTTCAAGAAGGTGGAAGAAAGATTAAGCACATTAAAAAGAGGCATGAGATCTATTAAAATGACCCAAATAGAACTTCTAGAAATGAAAACTACAACACCTGAAATTAAAAATACATTGGGTAGGATAAACAGTGGATTCAACACTAAATAAAATGATATTAGTGAACTTGAAGGCATAGCCATAGGAACCATGCATAATAAAACTCCTGGAGAAAAAACACTGAGAAATGAAGAGAACGTCAGACACCTTTAAGCAGTCCAATACACATATAATTGGAGTACCGCAGTCCAATTAGATATTATTTTCCTGTTGGAAGACAGATGTGAAGACAGAAAAAATTTTTAAATACGTTTTTTTAGATGTCAATTTGTCTAAAGCTATAAACTCACAGATTTGAGGCCCAACCAACACCAAGCTTAGGAAACAAGAAGAAAATTTCATGAAGGCATAATGTTATCAAATTGCTTAAAATAGAGAGAAAATCTTCAAAGCAATCAGAGGAAAAAACCATGAAGTTGTGTTGCCTCCCCCAGATTGTGAAATGTTCAATTCCACACACCCTGGCCTTGGGAAACCACAGGAGGTAGAGCTCGGGACTTGTGGACCTAGAGAACATGGCTTTGCTTCCCAAGTAGAGTTCAGAATGCAAACAATATCTAATATGAACTATAAATATTTTTTCTCATTTATTAACATTTCCCCTTAGCAGGGCAGGAGCTAAGATGAGTTGACTTGTCAGGTACAAATTTTAAGGAGCACTAAAAAAAAAAAAATTAAGTAACATTTTCATGTAATATTTTAAAGAATAAAAATGAATGTGGCTGGGCACAGTGGTTCACACCTGTAATCCCAGCACTTTGGGAGGCCGAGGTGGGCGGATCACGAGGTCAGGAGATCAAGACCATTCTGGCTAACACGGTGAAACCCCGTCTCTACTAAAAATGCAAAAAAATTAGCCAGGCATGGTGGCGGGCACCTGTAATCCCAGCTACTCAGGAAGCTAAGACAGGAGAATGGCGTGAACCCGGGAGTTGGAGCTTGCAGTGAGCTGAGATTGTGCCACTGCACTCCAGCCTGGGCAAAAGAGCAAGACTCCGTCTCAAAAAATAAATAAATAAAATAAAATAAATAAAATAAAATGAATGCAAGAAAAATAAATTATTATCAAAATATCACATTTTTAATGAAGACAGGATCTGACCCTGTGCTTGCATGACTCACTTCCTTCTCCTTGGTCCCAGCCCTACTCTTTAGAAAGAGACCTGGCATATCTTTAGGGCAATTCCTTCATATCTCCCCCACGCACTGCCCGTAGTAACTCCAGCCCTCTACCCACTCTTCACTGATTTCATTTTGGTGCCAAGACAAGAAACCTTAAGGCCATCTCCTTTCTTTCTTTCTTTCTTTCTTTCTTTTTTTCTTTTTTGAGATGGGGTATCACTATGTTGCCCAGTCTAGTTTCAAACTCCTGGGTTCAAGTGATCCTCCTGCCTCAGCTTCCCAATGTGCTGAGATTACGGGGATGAGTTGCCACACCTGGTCTTTCTTATTAGTTCATGTTTTCTTCATGTTTCTCCCCTCTAGAGTCACAAGAGAATTATCTTCTTCAAGTACAAATTATATTCCTAAAATGTTTGTCTCTGTACTAGAAAGGGTTATCAAGGAATTGAAATCTTTTCACAGGGGATTTCTAAGCAAATGGATAAAGGGCAAACAAAAATAAATGCCAAACTTTACTTACTAGCAAAAAGTGGAGTTTTTTAGTTCATTGACATAGATTTTGTGTGTGTGTTTTAACAGGGCTATTGTGTTGCTATGGTTGCAAGTTTGCATTGGTATTTTCACTAGGAGACAGTGTGGTCTGAACATTCCTCCCACTTTTCACATCTGCCCACGTGTTCCACACAGGGATTTGGTAACCTGGCTTCTAGCCCTAGCCTCCTCTGCCATCCCAGGGAGTGTGCATTTTTCAGCCCTTTCTCAGAAAATCTGAATTCCTCTGAGATGTGGTGAAGTTAAGTCCTGAATCCTGCTCAGAATGCAGATTGTCAAACCACAGAATGTTGATCAGCTTCCTGTGTGAGGCTCGATGAATTTTTACCTCTTTGGCATGATATTTATACATGAGATCGCTATGAGATAATTAATTTAATAATGACCTCTTCAAAATAAATTTAGAAATTAATTTTATCACTAGAGAAGATATCGAGCTTAAAAATTCTGGGTGTTTTTCTTAAAGCAATCATTATGAAATATTTTGCAAACTAAGAATGACCTCTTAATGATTCTTCTAAGTTTTAGATATTCATATATCTTTTTTGTTTCCTCTCTTCCTCTCCCTGCTCCTTTTCCTCATCTTTTCTTCTCGTTTCCTTACCAGTTTTTCTTATAACACTTATACCCATCGTCCAAGCTTGCCTCTCTGAAATTTGATTCTCAAATCTGATCACAGATGTCTCCTAAGAAGTAAAGAGGCAGTGGGGACAATGGTCCCAAGTATTGTGTCTTCTGAAGACCTGCCCAGTGGCAGCAACTGAAACTGGTCATCCTCAAGCTTGGGAAGAACTTCTAGCCAAGACCTTGGTTCAGGCCCTTATCATTTTTTAGTGGCCTCTATTCCTGCATCCCTTTTCCAGCTTTTCTCCATACTCCAACCTGAGTGATCCTTCTAAACTGCAATTCCTCCTGCATGGCTTGAAATCCTCTAGTAGTTCCCCAGTGTCAACTAGATGAGGTCCAAGCTCCATAAAATGGCATTTGAGGCCTTTAGTGATCTGGATCTTCCTCCCACACTGATCTTGTCTCTCAGGTTCATGCTCCTCCCTATCCCTAATCTTCCCTTCCCCTGCCTCCCATACACACACACACAGACACACAGACACACACACACAGCCACACCAAACACACTCCTTACCCAGCCACACCAAACTCCGTATCTCCCAGTCCCTGTAATGCACCATGTTTTCTTATGCCACCATATAAAGCTTTCTCAGCCTAGACTCCCCATACTACAAAATTATGATATACTTTCAAGACTAATCTTTTATCCTTGAAGAGTGTACATAGCACTCTTCCTTTCATTGTCTCATTACTTTCATTGTCTCTGTTTTTTGTAGCCAAATATATTTATAACTGTTCTGACTATAAATTAGAATTCTCTGCAATGTAATTTCGTGATATTACGTGCCAGCAGGAAACTGAACACTTAAGTCAGTGATCCACATGTCTGACAATATTTGAATGCTTAACACTATGTAGCTCTGGTCTAAAAAGAAATGAGTCATTGTGGGTCCTTGGGTTGCCGTTCTCTGAAATCTCCAAGTACTTTCAAGAACATGCACATTCTCACATTCACTGGCCTTCCTCGGCTCCCACATGGCATCACTCACATTCTGATGTTCTGCAAACGATGCTTTTTATATGCAAAAGCAGCAGAAATTCGGGTTGCCTGAGCCATTGGCGAGTGCATAGTGGTTTGAACGCTCCCTGACACAAGTCAACCACTCTCCCGAGCACTCCTGAGCAGTGACCACAGGGCTGTTCTAACCCAACTACCTGGGAAGGGCTGTGATGTAATGGACAGAGTATGAGAGTGCAGGTGACGAGACCTAAATGCAAATGCCCACTCTATACCTCTGCTTCTATCATGTGGCCTCAAGCAAGTCATTTCCCCTCTGTGTGTCTCAATTATCTCATCCAAGACCAGTGAGTTGGGCAGTATCAGTATTTTTCAACTAGAACCACAGACTGCCTGCATCGGAACCACCAGGGCTGCTTTTTGGCGGTGTAGACGCCTCGGCCCCTCTCCTGACCTACTGAATCACATTCTTTAGCCGAGGAATGAGAAGGGAGTTTAGAGAATAGGAGAGATCCAGAGTCAACATTTCTAATAGCTTCTAAAGTAACTCTTGTGCTTACCAAAATCTGGGAGCCGCTGAAATAGATGATCTCTTAAGCCGGGCTGTCTACCAGGCTCTTGCCATACAGTGCTAACTTTCTATCTGTTGTAAGATGTATTACAAACAAAAAAAAATGAATGATTTTTCTAAAGTATTATAATTTAGAATTGTATTTAGAATAGAAAATTGAGAATTGCATTTAAATTTAATTACAGGGGATTCAATGTAATCACTATAAATTGCACCACTTCTATTCATTTTCCTTTTCATTTGCTTGAGCAGGAAAGCAAGGCACAAATTTACCCCTAAAACTCCAGAAATAGTACATAACCTGCAACTTATTTTACCTATTCACAGGCTATTGGAGCAGATCTCTTTGGTGCCAGACATCACCTGCCCTGAATTCACCTCTGATTTCAGCCATGGCAGTGGTGGGGCAGTTCATGAGAGCTCAAATTTATCTTCAGCTGGCAGTGTCCCACCTCCAGCACTCACCAAATAGTTTGTTTGATTTTTTTAAATAACAGCCTATCAAGATAAAATTCACAGTCCATAAAGTTCACTCGTAAAGTGTTCAATTCAGTGGTTTTAGTGTATTCTCAATATTGTGCATTAATCAGTGCTATCTAATACCAGAGCATTTTCATCATCCCAGAAAATACCCATTAATGGTCAACTTCCATTTCTTTCTCCTCCACCCCTGGCAACCACTAATCTACTTTCTGTCTCTATGGATTTGTCTTTTCTGGATATTTCATGTGACTGGAACCATACAGTACATGGTGTTTTGTGATTGAATTCTTTCACTTAGCATAGTTTCCAAGGTTCATCCATGTTGTAACATGTATCAGAACTTCATTCCTTTTTGTGACCAAATAATATTATCTTATATGAATGTACCACATTTTGTTTATCCATTCATCCCCTAATGGACATTTGTTACCATTTTTTGACCATTATGAATGACTTCGTTATGAGCATCCATTGTATGTGATGAGTTTTTTCTTGCTTTTTTCAGTGGTCTCTTTGTCTTTCAAAAGTTTGACTATAATGTATGTATCTAAGTGTCAATCTTTTTGAGTTCTCCTGCTTGGAGTTTGTTGACCATTTTGGATGTGCAGATTAATGTTTTTCATCAAAGATTGGAAGCTTTTAAGCCATGATTTCTTCAAATATTTTATCCCCTTCTACCCCTTTCTCTTCCTCCTCTCCTTGGACTCTGATTATTTGTATGTGGTATGCTTGATGGTGTCACACAGGTCTTTGAGGTTCCATTCATTTTTCTTTCTTCTTTTTCATTCTGTTCCACAAGCTAGGCACTCTCAGTTGACCTGCTTTCAAGTTCACAGATTCTTTCTTCTTCTAGTACAAAGCTGCTGTTGATACCCTCCAGTTAATTTTTAATTTTGGCTATTGTACCTTTTACTTATTCTCTTTGGATTGCTGTAACAAAATATTATAAACTGTGTGGCTTATAAAGAGCAGAAATGTATTTCTCACAGTTCTGGAAGCTGGAAGTCCAAGATGAGATTGCTAGCATGGTCAAGTTCTGGTATGGCTCTGCCCTCATGACCTAATCACCTTCCCAAGGCCCCACCTCCAAATACCTTCTCACTGGAGATTCAGTTTCAACATATGAATTTGGGGGACATAAACATTCAGGCTATAGCAACATTCCAAGCCCTGAACTTCTATTTAGTTCTCTTTTTTCTTGTAATTTATAACTCTTTGTTGATATTCTGTATTTAATGGACCAACATTCTTATACTTTCTTTTAATTCTTTAGACATGGTTTCTTTGAGATCCTTAAACATACTTATGATAACTAATTTGGAGTCTTTATATAGTAAGTATAACGTCTGGGTTTCCTCAGGGGCAGTTTCTATTGACTGCTTTTTTCCCCCACTGTGTGGGCCATACTTATGTGAGGCCTTGGAAATAAACAGCCTTGAAACCGAGAATTGTGAAAACGCAGCTGAAAATAGCAGCTATTGCAGGGTGCAGAACAGGCTCGGAGTTCCCCAAAAGCCCATCTCTAGAGAGTTGTCACTATTTGACCTGTCAGCTTATCGGTTTTTTTCTTGAAAACTAGATATTTTAAATGATGTCACCTCTGGAAATCAGATTCCCCTCCCTTTCCAGGGTTTGCTGTTGTTGCTCTTTGTTGTTTTTTTCATTGTTGTTGTTTATTTAGTGACTTTCTTTGACTAATTCTATTTAGTCCATATTCTTTGTCCTCTGCAGCCACTGGAGTCTCGGCTTGGTTAGCTTAGCGGTCAGCTAATAATTGGACAGAGATTTCTTTAAATTCTTTGAACCAGTGATTCTCCCAGCCTTTGCCTACAGTATCTGTGTGTATTTTGGGGCAGTCCTTCAACATTTTATTTATTTTATTTATTTTTTTTTTTGAGATAGAGTTTTGCTCTTGTTACCAAGGCTGGAGTACAGTGCCATGATCTTGGCCCACCGCAACCTCCGCCTCCCAGGTTCAAGTGATTCTCCTGCCTCAGCCTCCTGAGTACCTGGGATTACAGGCACCCGCCACCACGCCCAGCTAATTTTGTATTTTTAGTAGAGACGGGGGTTTCTCCATGTTGGGCAGGCTGGTCTCGAACTCTCAGCCTCAGGTGATCCTCCCGCCTTGGCCTCCCAAAGTGCTGGGACTACAGGCGTGAACCACTGCGCCTCAGCCAACATTTTAGCAGCCATTTCCAATTCTGCCTTTACCTTCACTTCCTGCATGTGCAGAGCTTTAAAGTCAGCCACAGGTGAGAGCCTAGGGTCTTCTAGGCCTTTCCCGAGCATGTACACAGCCCTATGCATGCATGTGGCCTTCTAGATTTGTAGAAACACGGCAGAGCTTTTCAAAATCCCCTACAGATATCTAATTCACCAGTGTTCCTCTTATATTTTGTGCTTAGCCTTCTGTTAGCCTGAATTTGTAATGGTACCTCAGGTAATGCAATGTTAAACAACTGCCTTTTGTTTATTGTTGATAAATGCCCTATGGGTGGGGCTGGTTGCATGGAGCAACCTCTGAGTCAAATGAAACAAAGACAAGCCCTGAGCTGTCAGGTCAAAAAGTGACAGCTTCTCTAGGGATGGGCTTTTGGGGAACTCCGAGCCTGTTCTGCACCCTGCAGTAGCTGCTAGGCTGTGTTTTCACAACTGCTAGTTTTAAGGTTGTTGATTTCCACGGCCTGACCGAGCTGTGAGAGTGGGATGGAATTAGGGCAACTTGGAATGCCACAGGTCTTGCTTTTCTTGCTGAGATTCAGCTGTTTTTCATGAGTAAGCACCCAGATTGCTGTAAGCCTTTAAGTAATTTCCAGAGTTCTGAAAAAGTTGATTTTGACAGTTCTCACTGCTTGTATGAAAGAGCAGATTTTTGAAGGTCTTTATTCCACCTTTCTAGAAGATCCCTCCACCCTGATTTGTTTTGGTTTTGTTTTACCTCATGGCTCTCTCTGGATTCCACCTCACCATGTGCAAGCATAAACCCAGAATTTCAGAGCAGTAAAGCTCAGGGCAATCCTCAACAGCATATGACTGGAGAACCCTTCAGGTGGATGCTTGTGAGGCGCATTAGGCATGCTTCTCCGCGGTCCAGGGAGAATCAAGGCCCCTTTGCTTAATGTGACAGACTCCATCATGTGCTCTTATCTTAGCTTTTCCTCCTTTCCCACCTTATCTCATCACTCCTTACTCCTGCTTCATAGAATCACCTCTCAAATAAACTGCCTGGGCCGGGAACAGTGGTTCACTCCTGTAATCCCAGCACTTTGGAGGTTGAGGCAGGTAGATCATTTGAGGTCAGGAGTTCAAGACTAGCCTCAAAAATAATAATAAAATAATAATGATAATAATAATAAACTGCCTGCATCCAAGTCCTTGTTTCAGACTCTGCTTCAGAGAAGGCCCAAACTGAGACAGCTACCAGCTCTGGTGAACTGCACATAGTTCTGTCACTCATGAATAAGTGTGGTGCTTTGCTTTACCACAATTTGCTGTTTTTGATCAAATCTGGATACATTCAGTGGAAGTATGTAGCATTCATGTGTATCCCCGCAAAAAAGGGGGGAATGGGCATTAAGAAGAGGTATTCTAAAACACTATGATTTCTAGGACAGAAAAAGAACAGCCCACACATCAAGTTAGGAGGAAAAAACAGGGTATCTCCATATGCCACAACTCCTGTGTTCCCTGAACCTGATTTTATAACCAGAAAAGCAGTTTCCCTTGCACTAAGTTCATCCTGCAACCAGCTAGAATGAGGCAAGCTTCTTCTTGGTTGAGCCGTCAGATAATTACCACAGAGCCATGAGAATGGTGATTTGGATGCTGACAACAGAAATAATCGTCACTATTACTGACTGCTGACCATACTAGGCACTGTGCATGCATTTTCTCACAGAGCCCTCATCATAACCGCTGAAAGCTTAGACTACTCCAGCTAATGAGTTACCACCTGATGGGAACATGCATCTGGGTTACTTTGCCTTATCGGGTGCCAGAAGGCCATGGTGTTAGTCTAAATTGAATTTGGATTTATGTAAAGTGCATGTGTATCCCCAGACTTCCAAATGTCCTTTTAACTATATAAAGTCTCACTGGCAGCATCCTTCCATCTGGAGATTCTTGTTGCTATTCCAAGTGGCTACAAGATGCATTAGCCACTGAGACACATGGTTACTGTTACCAGGTACTCACAGAAAAACATGCACCTAGCAGTTTCCACCAAGAAGCCTAGCAACGGACTCTGGAAAGATTTAAAGGGTCCATGTCATCACCTCACATACAGGTAAGGGGTGACTTACCTACCAGCAAGCAGCTTTTCAGCTACCACTAGGCAAGGGGTATGGCCTGTCTCAGTGGCACAGCTAGTGAAAATATAGGTCAGGCCACCCTGATTCAGGGACCAAAAGACATCTTTCAACTAAGGATTTAGCACAGACAATAAAAATTAGTTTAAAAATTGTAGAGACATAAGAGACACACTGAATCTTCTTTTAGGGATAAAACACACACTGTTTTCTATGCTGTTAATTGTAAGCAGCATCTAACACACTGTGGCACCAGTTCCTCCTCACCAGAATTATTGTGAAACCGTTCCCCAACAGTGGTTAGTACTAAACTGGGCACCTAATAGGAAGAATAAGAACAACAACAATGTTCTAATTTTTTTTTAGTATCTGTTAGGTGCCAGGAACTTCACATTCATTATCCCTTACTTTCAGAAGTACCCTGTAAGCAAATTAAGTAGTACCCCTGGATTGTCCCCATTTAACCTGTAAGAAAATTGCCAATCAGAGAGGTTAATTTGCCTTAGTATATGATATTTAAATGAATACTTTTATGAGCAAATAAGTGAGGATGAATGAATGAAATTAAGTAATTAAGTGAAAGCAGAAACTGGGCTGTTCTAGACTTGGTCTAGTAATGCTTCTGCTTTTGTCATATTAGTAATGAAATAGTCTAGCTTTTTTTTTCCACCCTGTCTTCAATATTTCATGTCAGGCTGGCATTTCCTGACAGGGGATCCAAAATACTAATTTCAGAGCATATTCGTATTTTCCTATCTGCAATGCCTTAGAGTTCTGTTTTTTGAATACAGAGATTTTTGACCCAAATAAAGATATTTTATTTCTGCCCTTAATAGTCCATATATGGATGAAATGCCATAAATAGTGAAAAAACTCTAAAATACCTTGACAACATGCTTATAAATGTTTTTTGTCAAAGGAAACTTTTGTACTTAAATTTTTTAAGTTTCTCAGGTTTTTTTAGGTTTATTGGTTTCTCTTTTATTATAAAATATTATAAACTCATTACAGAAAGGTTGACAGCACAGAAAATAATAGAAAGAACTATTTATAAATACACATAATATCACTTTTGAAAAACAACCATTGTTAGTATTCTGGTGCACTCTATTTCCTTTTGGTCTTCTTTCTATGCATAAGATTTTTTTTCTGCGAGGGCAGGAGATATTTTTATACGTATCATTCCTTGTTTCTCTTAACCTTTAGTCTTGAAAAGGGGTTGGTCATCCTATAGTCTTTTTAAACATCATTTCTAATGACAGCCAAGAAAGATACTTATTGCATTATTATCTGGGTGACAATATCTATGTCCAACAATTGCAGAATAGTTAAGCATATCTACTTGAATGCATCTAGTACAAAGTATTTTCTAAATTTACATTTATTTCCTTAGAAGTTGGAGATACATATAATTCTTCACCCCAAAATTTATGAGCTCTGCCCCATCTTGCTTTGTGGTGTCTCTGACTATTAAATATTAACTTTAACAGGTTTGGTAAAAGCCATCCTTTAGTTTCCTCACTAATAGTTTGCTATTTATCTATTTGATGTCCACAGTTGCTTAAATGTGCTGCCTTGAATATGCGAGAAAAGATGGCAGATATTCCTAAAGGCTCTTCCAAGTCTTAGGCCTGCCAAAGGACCAAATTGCCAGTTTGTCCCTGCTTATTGCAGCAAGTGAAACAATACAGTTGAAAAACATAGAAAGGCAAGGCTAATTGTACCCCTCCTACCCCCACTGCACTTCCACCCTCGGAGGAGACCCATACTACCAATCCAGTGGACATTCTTCCTCCTTTTTCCTTCTTCCTGGTTCATAACACCACTGCAAGCATGCATAAAGATACATGTTAGAAGTTCTTACTAAGATCGTTCCAGATGAAACTACACAGTATTTGTGATTTGCTTAAAATTGTTTATTTGCTTAATTTGCTTGAAAATTTATTTATATGCAAATATACACACACATACATCCTTTTACCTAAATAGGATTATATTTTACATGGTGGGCCTTTTTAAAACAGCCTCTGTTTTTCTAATGTGCTTCGATCTCTTACATCCATGTCCATCCAGTCATCCTGCCCTACTCTCCACCCTCATACCTCATGTTAACAACCAGTGTGTGCCCTTCTGTACTTTTTATATACACATAGCCACATACAAGCATATTTACACATATACATATACACATAGATATTCAAAAATCATCAGATAAATGGCAGGATTTTGACACCGGTTATTTTATAAGCATGGGGTCCTAGTATGCTTATCTCTTTCTGTATCTGATTTTTCTTCTTCAACAATACTTTGTGGCAATCACTGTAAGTCAATTGTTTTCATTCTTTTTAATGATTTTGTGTTATTCCACGATGTAAATGTACTCTTATTTATCTATTTCCTTATCTTTAGGCATTTGCACTATTTCCAGTCTTTTATCACTAGAGCAATGCCAAATAAACATCTCATATTCGTGTTCTTACCTACTGCTGCTTATATTTCTTTCCTTTTTTTTTTTTTTTTTTTTTTTGAGATGGAGTCTCACTGTGTTGCCCAGGCTGGAGTGCAGTGGCATGATCTTTGCTCACTGCAACCTCTGCCTCCTGAGTTCAAATGATTCTCCTGCCGCAGCCTCCCAAGTAACTGGAACTACAGGTGCATGCCACCACGCCCAGCTAATTCTTTTTATTTTTAGTAGAGATGGAGTTTCACCATGTTAACCAGGATGGTCTCAATCTCCTGACCTCGTGATCCGCCCGCCTCAGCTTCCAAAAGTGCTGGGATTACGGGTGTGAGCCACCACGCCCAGCCTGCTGCTTATATTTCTATGACATAGGTTCTCCACAATTGGGATTGCTGCATTAAAGGATATATGAATTTTTAGTTTTAAAAGATGTAACCAAATTGCTTTCTTCACAGTCTATAAGAACTTAACAACATAAATATATAAGAATTTGCATTTCCCTATCTCCATCAAGAGTGGGTGTCTCGTACCCCTCCCAAGTAGCTGGGATTACAGGGATTACAGGCGTGCAAAACCACTGTCCGCTAATTTCTGTATTTTTAGTAGAGATTTCACCATGTTGATCAGGTTGGTCTCGAACTCCTGACCTCAGGTGACCCATCCCCCTTAGCCTCCCAAAGTGCTGGAATTACAGGTGTGAGTCACAGTGCCCAGCCAATTTTAGCCACTTTCTACATTAGTTTTCTCTTAAGTTATACACACTCAAATAGTATAATGCATTATCCACTTTGATTTAACTATACATGGTTAAATGGATATAGTTATCCATTTCCATTTAACTATACATATTGGAAGATTCATTTCATACCACTAATTTCTCCCCAAAGTATCTTCTTCTATCTTGAGGTCTTTGGATTTATTTGTTGTTTGCTTAAAATCTTTCCGCAAGTAAATTACTCCGATTTTGTTAAGGTCCTCTTTGATTATTTTATTTACTCTTTTTCTCTGTATGGCTGCTGGCCCCAGTGGTGAAGTGTTATTTTCTTTGGTCTGTTCTTGAAGATACTTTAGCAGTAGCAGTCTTGAGAGCAGTAGAAGTGCAGCAAGCTCTGATCCTCTGACCCATTGCATCAGTGAAAAGGTTTCTAAGCCTCTGCTGAGGAATTGGGAGGATGTTTCTCTTCTCTATGGGCCTCTCATGCTCACTCAACCTCAGAAGTGGAGAGAACCCAGCCTTCCCCCTCAGCCTCCTGGGGACCAAAAAGACAGGCACACTCATGCTAACCAATGTCAACCTTCTCCCTGAGTGCTCAGGGATGTCCATGGTCCAAGCCTTCCCCATGAACTGCTGCTTTCAAATCTTCTCCAAGGCTTTGCCTGGATTTTATTTGGCTTTAGGGTAGTAGCAGGGTTGGAAGTTCAGCTACAGGGCTCATGCCCTCCAGGTTGCACCTACCTCCCAGTCCCAACTCCTAGTTAGCTGGGAAGAGGTTGGAGGTTGGAGTCTTCAGTAATTAAAGAGAAGGGAAGGTGAGACTTGCTGAGCCATCATCTTTCCAGCATGCCCTGTTCCATGTTTAATATATACCTTGGTTATGTAAATATCCACAACGATTTAGTGTTGTCCTTCACTGATGTAAGATGTACTCCTCCTTCAAGCAGCCCCCTCACCTTACCCAACACCACCTGACCCAACTCCATCTCCTTGAAGAGCTTCCTGCTTACTTGATGCACCAGTAAATCCAACTCTAAGGGACCTGGTTCAGAAAGCACTGGGGGCATTTATCTTCTTTTATTTGAACACCTTTTCTCTAGGGGTTAATTCCCCACTGTCTGTATCTTGAAGTAGAAGCCAGAAAGACCCAATAATTTGCCTCATCCTTAACACATAAAGGAGATTGGTTTCGCCAATCAGATGCTTTCATCAGACACTTTGACTCTTGTGGTGGTGACACAAAGATCGAGGGATGGCTGAGAAACTGTATGTGTCTCCAGATGATCTGGAGAGTCTTCTACTTGATTAGGTTCATTTGAATTTAATCAATGAAGTCATCGTCAGCAGATCAGTTAGCACAAAGTTGGTTTATTTGTTAGGATTTGGTTTAGCAAATAGTCCCAAAATAATAGTGACTTTAAAAAACAGCTCTTTATTTCTTACTCATATGAATAAAGTCCGGAGGTAAGAGGTTGTAGGCAGGTATGAGTCCCTCTATGGAGTCAGAAACCCAGATGCTTCTATCTTTGCTCTGCAGCACTGCAGTTCTGTCCTTGTCTGTATTTTCCAAGGTGACTTGCCATTCCATCCACACTCCAGACCCCAGGAAAGAGGACCCCAGTGGGGCACTCTTTTCCCTTTGAGAACATTTTCACAAAGTTACAAATTAACCTATGCTCACATACGATTGGCCATTATTTAGTCACATGGCCATAGCTCACTGCTTATATCCTAGGTACCTTTGTACACAGCTACAAATCTTGTCGCTATGGAAGGAGTGAATAAATACTGGTACAACGGAAGGCTCTTCACAGTTGATGAATAAAATTAGCTTTCTATGGAAAACAATTTTCTACTTTAACAGCTTTCCTCATTGATCATTCTACAAATGTAATCTTTTGTAACAAACATTCAAAGTCCCAAGATTATCAGTCAGCGGATTTTGAAACTATTAAAATTCCATTATTTCAGAAAAAAATCTTTGCTCTTTTTATCAAAGAGCAGTAGACAGAAACTCAATATAATAATAAGAAAGGGAATAGAAACTAAATTAACCCAAATCGTATGGTCCCTGGTAGGCAAACATTTTCTAACTTGCTTTCTTATCTCTCACAACAAGATGTCAAGAAGCCAGCTCAGAGTTTTGTATTCCCAAAGCACATGTATCAACAGCTTTTTATTATCTCAAGATTCCTATTACTACAGATTTTAATTTATGACTTCAGCTCAATTTTAATCATGGCTGAATTAATGAATTTGGGGCTTATTTTTTTTAGGTCTACAGTCATCCATTCTTCTGTGCCAGGGTCAACTCCAGTTGTTTTATAAGAACATCTAGAAGTGCTGTCTGCTTACTGGGATTCTCCCACAGCACATGATTAGAGAAGGGGGGGTGACTGTATTTAGATGTAAATTTTCAGTGGATCTCTCGGGTTCCTCACAGCCTTAAAAGCTTGTCCAGGAGTATAACCTGGAGCTCACTAGAAGTAACAGTTGTAAAGGACATCTTGATTGCATTGGGCACACTAAAAGTTTATCCTCAAACCAAACCATCAGAAATTTGCACACTTGTATTGTGTGCCTTGTAGAGTTAATTTCACGGATGTGAGTTTTGACATTGTGTCATAGATATTAAAGTGTATTGTAAAGAATGGCCCTTTGAAACTTGTTATTGTACTTGCAGTAAAGATGATGTCAAGGACATTATTCACTGACTTGCCCTGTGATTCATAAAAAAAAAAATTACTATTGTCTCATCATAAAGAGTAGTAGGTGGAATCCAGGGTGGGTTGGCTTCTGCTGCCCTGGCACATAGGCCAAAGGGCAATTGTCAGGATAATGAATTTTAACACTGCTTAGAGAACAGATGTTTGGAAATCACAGCCTTTGCTTGTAAGATAAAACCCAGAACACAACTGCTAAACTTTGAATTTACCTCTGTGGAAGGAGCTCCAAGTGTGTTTACCTGAAATAAACACAGACACACACAGACACACAGACACACACAGACATACACACATACACACACACACATACACACACACCAGTGAAAGAGGAGAAACAGGAAAGCAGATCAGCCCAGGAGAAAAATATATCAATGAAGTCCATTTCCACCAGAAGCCCTCCCTCCTTGCTTTGGCAATCATGGGAGACCCAGCCTGCCTTCCTGCTACTGCCAGACAGCCTATAGGAAACACTGCTTTTAACAATAATTGTCACCCTGGAAAAGTTTTCCCCAACCCTTGTTGTTGGCAGCTTGGGGCAGAAATAGGAGCTGGATTGATTTTTGCTTTTTAGCAACTGCTAAACCTGCAGTCTGAAGGTCAATGAATGAAAACAGGAGAATCTGCATTCAGACTGACATATAAAAGGAGAAAGGGGATAACAATAATAAATAATAACAGAACATACTTCCTAGAGTTGTGAGGGCTAAATGAGGTAATACAAGCAAAGCCTCTGCCTAGCACATGGTAAACACTGTGTAAGTAATTATTATTATCAATTACAAAGTTCAAGTCTACCTTTAGTATCAGTCAAAATAAACTGGCCTTAATATATTATGTAAATAGTCAAGTCCTCCAGCCAGCCACGGGAAGGGAAAATGAGGAAGGAGACAAGGAAATAAAGTCTAGACCCTAAATTTAAGATTAAAAAATTATCTTTTAAGGTCTGGCATTCTGTCTTGTTACAAGTTAGTCTAAAATTGTACTACATTAAGTCCACTAAGTTCATTTAAAAAAATGATATTTTAAATAAATACTTCCTAATCAGAGGGTAGAAAACTCCTAAAGAGTTTAGAGGATTATGTCAGGGAGTGAACAAATCCATAGATACAGATATATTTGTATGTCAGGATCAACAAAAAACAAATTTGTAAAAATTAACCAAATTCTTAGAGGCTTCTTATCATTATCTCCTCAGGCAAAACACTATTATGTGGAAAAGTGATAAGGAAATTAGGGCACATGGTGTTCTTATTTTTTTATTTTTATTTTTCCCAACCCTTTGGTCAATGTACAACATGATGTTCTTCAAAGAGATTAATGCTTTTCTATTTCCAATAATGGCAGGCCAGTTTTTCAGACCAATTCTTTCCCCGAAAATAAATGAAGGTATGTATCTATCATTTTATGGACTTTCTTCCTGGGCTATTCTTGGCACAAGGCACACAAGCATGAATAAATTGTGATCCTCACGTTCAAGGAGTTCATAGGAACTCTTCAAAGTAGGAGTTTTCATACATAATTTCAGAGGTGACACAGAAAAATCAAAGTGGGGTGAGTGAAAGAAGTAAATTTTTTATTTTTTATTTTTTGGGTTTTTTTTGTTTGTTTGTTTTTTGAGACGGAGTCTTGCTCTGTCACCCAGGCTGGAGTGCAGTGGCACGATCTCAGCTCACTGTAACCTCTGCCTCCCAGCTTCATGCCATTCTCTTGCCTCAGCCTCCCAAGTAGCTGGGACTATAGACGTCTGCCACCACGCCTGGCTAATTTTTTTGTGTTTTTAGTAGAGACGGGGTTTCACCGTGTTAGCCAGGATGATCTCGATCTCCTGACCTCGTGATCTCCTGACCTCGTGATCCGCCCGCCTCAGCCTCCCAAAGTGTTGGGATTACAGGCGTGAGCCACCGCGTCCGGCTGAAAGAAGTTAATTTTGAGCTATACTTGAAGGCTAGGAACTCCCGGAGTGGTGTGGGGAAGGTACTCCAGGTAGAAAGCGTAAGCAGTTTCCAGAGGGAGGGATTTAAGTCCTGGGCATGCACAGCAAGTGAACTGGCTGGGCTAAAGCAAAAGGAGCCTATTAAGGAATATAAAAATCCAGGTACTTCCATATGACCCCTACAGTACCTAGCACAGGAATTCGAGGAGTAGGTCATAAATATATTCTGGTTCATTACTTAAGTCCACCTGACTCCAAGTTTCGTGTATACTATAGTAGGCAATGAAGCTAAAGAGACATGAAGGGGTAGAGAGGTGAATCATCATGTGGAGGGAATATTATTGGCCTTCAATTCTGAAAAACTGGGGAACTGAAACTAAACTAAAAAATCTGAACAAACTCTTCTGGTATCTTAGTTTATTTCGGTCTGTCAAGTAAAGGACAAGAGATGTGCAGAGAAATTCCTCCAAGATTCTGAGTTAGAAAGGTACTAGTGACTTCTGTTGAGACAACCTTCTCCTTTTCCACTTTTTCAATTCCTTGGCCTGCTTAAACAATTTCTGTGGCTCTCCTTTCCATAAGCAACCTTGCTATCTGACAGAGGTGGGTTATGGGGCCTATCCATGATTTTAACTGGCTCATGAAGAACTTCTTCTTTTCTTTTATTAAATCTGAAGGTTATAGCTTGAGCAATTAATTCATGGTGATAAAATATCCAGCAATATATTTACCACCAATCTTTAGAATAAACGTGAAAATATTTAGATTTTGTCATCTGCTTTTGTTGCTCTGAATGAAATAGAATTTTCAAAGGAAGCGTCATCCTGGTAGTCACAAGTAAATGACTAAATTAGCTTTGATTTTTAGAAGCCTATATTGATGCTTGCTTTTCTGAAAAATTCACAAATTCTAAAAATACGCAACTTAAACACTTGAATTATAGTGGTCAATATGGATTTACAATCACAAAGCTTAACTAGTTTCATGGCCTACAGAAAGCCTTTTTCTAGTTCTTCCCTTTGGACATAAATGCAGAACCTCTGTGTTGTAATATTAAATGGAAACATCCCAGAAAAATAATCCTCCAAGTTTGTCCAAATTGCTGGTTTGGCTTTAAGATCCAACAATTTTCTTTCAGATGTACCCCAGGGCACAATGAATTGTCATGGGGTTTTCCATACCGAGAAAAGTTTCAAAGTTGCAGATTGAAAACGTCCATTGAAACAAATGCATTATGTCACTTGAAATAAGAGCATCTGTACATATTTCACAAAATAATTTTCTTTGTTCAGCAGAGGAAGGCCAGATGATGCAATATCTAGCTTCCAGCTGTGCCTTCCTCACTGGCAATTCAGCCTCTTTTAGTGCTATTTGAAAGACTCCTGACCACTTACTGTGCAATTTTGATGTGCTTACACACAATTCTTCATCTCATCACTGACAAAGAAGAGGGAACAGAAATTGTATGAGAACGCATGTGTCCACAAAGCAACAGAACGATGGTTATCTTTCCCTTAGGCATTACTTTTTAAACACAAACAGCACCAAAGGAAGAGGGAAATCAGTCAGAGGCCTTGGGGATTCAAACGAAGGAAATCCTCCCACAGGATGAAGCTACACATCCTATAGAAAGTACACAAACAGCATTATAAGCTGGCCGTTGTTATGACTTCTCTGAAGTTTTACCTTTTCCAAACTCTTTAAACCATGAATTGTTTTATTCCGCCAAAATAGATGAGCTAATAATTTGGTTTCCTGCTACTAAAGGAGGTTAAAAGACAAGCAGAGAAAAGTCCCATAAATAAAACATAACCAAAATATTTCAGTAGATTTAAATATAGTCTTGGGCACTTTAGAATCGATAATATTATCAGGGCCAAATGTTGAATAACAAATAATCAAAATAAGAGTGTTGAGCTGAAACAGCTGTCAAATCGGCCATTTAATGAAGGAGAAAAAAATGTTCCAGTTGTTTCATGATGTGAAGACATCTGAGCATCTGATAACATTTTTAACTTTTCAAATTGGTATGGAGGGGAGCATTATTATTGATTGCCATTGTCTAGCCTTTGATTGTTCTGAATCTAGAAAACTGGACTTTTACTTATTTTCTGAAATTTTGCCCCAAGATAGATCTCTATGCTCCAGTTTAACAAAAAAAATTTTTTAATAAACAAACAAGATTCATGGCTTCGAAATGTCTTACGTGGACCTTCAAAGGCTTCATGGTACACCACCATTGGTGGGATGTGTCCTTGGTTTAGACTCTTAGAAGCAATCATGGGTTTTTCCCTCTTACCCCTGCCCTCTGACCTGCATCCTATCATGACTAGAGATGTGCACCAACACCAAACCCAAAAAGCTAACCGTTTTTTTGGTTTGTTTTTTGTTTTTGTTTTTTTAGACGGAGTCTCGCTCTGTCACCCAGGCCGGAGTGCAATGGCGCTATCTCAGCTCACTGCAAGCTCCGCCTCCTGGATTCATGCCACTCTCCTGCCTCAGGCCTCCCGAATAACTGGGACTACAGGCGCCCACCACCACGCCCAGCTAATTTTTTGTATTTTTAGTAGAGACGGGATTTCACCATTCACAGGATGGTCTCGATCTCCTGACCTCATGATCCGCCCGCCTCGGCCTCCCAAAGTGCTAGGATTACAGGCACGAGTCACCGCGCCCGGCCCCAAAGTTAACCATTCTTTAACCCAAAAAGCTAGGTGGGTTTTTGCTTGTTTGTTTTGTTTCTGTTTTCAAATCAGGCATGACCTGTGGCGACCAGCAATGAGAAAAATGGAAGGAGCTCTCTAATCTTGTCCGCAGCTTCCCTGCCCATCACTCACTCACACCCACATCCCCCTCAGGCCCACAGGGTTACTTTGTGATGACCACTGGAGTGTTTAGATTTCTCAGATGTAGGAAGAACTTCAAAGCACAGATTCCTTTCGTGGGGACACAAGTTTTAAACTATGTTTCATAACTGTGAGCAATAGAAAAAATGGGACCATCTAGGGATACACTTAACATTCCTGGGACTCTGACCATACCAAAATGCTCACATAATTCTGTAACTGGAATGTTATAGTAAGCTTTTTGCCCTAAGCAATTCATGGCAGATAATTTAAATAGGCATCCAATCGAATGTGTTGTGAAGAGAAATGCTGCCTGTGGCTCCCTGGTTCTTTAAATGAGTCAGTATATGCAAGCATCTAGTGTAGTTCCTGGCTCACATTAGACCTTGAGTCCTTCTTCCAAATGAGGCTCAGCTCCACAGAGGCTGTGAAATGCCTCCAGCTAGTTTCCCACCCATTGCAAACAGATCTTGGCCTAACACCTGCTCAAAGTCCACTTATGTCATCCCATCTGTATTTCTCAAACTCAGATCTACAGACCACCTCCATCTCAAACACTTGGTGGGATGAGACTTAAAAATGCAGATTTCTGGGCCCTTCTCCAGGCATACAGAATCCAAAGCTCTGGGAAAGGGGCCTAAGGATGCACCCTTTTATCAAGCTCCCAAAGTCATTCACTAAAGCTTGAGAATCCCTGATGTAGAGCTTCACAGTTCTATCCCTCTATTAACTTAAACCTTGGAAAAAGAATTTCTGCACAATGTCAACAGAGCCTGTTACAAAAATAACTTCATTGTTACTTAAAGTTATGCTCTTTGTCTTTATGGATGTCTGATTCAAGAGCCATCTGAGGGCTCATTTCAGTATCTTTTATACTGAAGTTAAGATTCTGTACACTCCATAAATCTCTGTATTTTATACAAGAACCCACACCATTCATTGGTGATTTCATTTACTTGCAGGGAGAAAAAAAAAATCTATCTGCTGATGGATTTATTTGGTTCCTGTTGTCAGAAAATGAAAAATATATAACTGTGTTTCTCTTACAGCTTTGTCTACTGGAAATCTTGTAGCAATTTTCTTGCCCAAGTGTGGCAATCTGTTCAATTCTGTGCTCCAAATATATTTACTCTTTCTTCCCCTTCGGGGTGAACTCTGTTTTGTTTCACATTTTAATGGCATAGGCAGTGACTTCTGAACGACTTTAAACAGGGTATAAATTTTTACAAACTAGAGAGCATTTTCTTGCAGCGTTGTATTCTTGGCATGCAGCAATTCCTAAATAGCCACGTGAGTCCAGATAAGAACTTGCTTGTTGTAGGATGCAGGACTAGTAATACTGTGTTCTGTCCATTGAGTCTCTTCATCGGTTTGGATACTTGGGTCCAGTTATATTTGTTTTGCTTATCTGCTTTTACAAATGCAAGCCAGAGACAAGGAATTATGATGCACTTCCAATGCTTTCAGAATCCACTCGCCCTTTGTAGACTATGAATTTCTGAAGCAACATAGCGTCTCCATGGCTACCTGACAAAATTACTAAGGCTGCCAGTGCCTGCTTCTATGCGTGTGAACTAAACAAATTACTACAGCCAACAGAAGAAGACGATTTGCATCTCCAACTCCCATAGGGGGAGATGTTGAGCATCCAACTGAAGCCCAGCAATATTCCTGGCAGTGGCTGTATCAAGATTTGCTTTGGTGGTGGCCAAACCCTCATGCATAGGACGTAGCCCCATGAGTCATTTTCACCCCCAAACCTCCTACTGTTTATTAATCACTTATGGTAACCACATACTCATGGCAAAGTTTTAGTTGGAATAGCAATGAATTTTGCTTAACTTTGCTTCCCTGTGTGAGTCCTGTGCTTCCCTCAGCACCCAACACCAAAGCACTAGTTACTTAACAGAGCCTTTCAAGGTCCCCAGAAGTTTCTTTTTAAATTATTTTATTTATTTCATTTTTATTTCTACAAAATTCAGGGGGTAAAAATATGGAACACTTTAGGAATTTGCATGTCATCCTTGCACAGGGACCATGCTAATCTTCTCTGTATCATTCCAATGTTAATGTATGTGCTGCTGAAGTGAGCACCCAGAAGTTTCTTTATACATACCTATCATGAGACAGCTTCCATTTCAGTCCAACTCAAACACAATGAAGAAATCCTCTTTGAAATATCCCTGCTGAACTGTTATTATCCACACCACCTAATCACAAAATTCCTTAAGGGCAGTATAGCCTAGGGTTTAAGTGCACACACTTTGGGTTCAAAAAGACCAGGATTCAAATCCTGGTCCTGCCTCTTACTATATGTGTGTCATTGGACAAGTTACACAATCTCTCTAAGACCAGTTTCTTCATCTTCAAAGTATGGATATTAGTAGTAGTATTTCAAGAGTAGTTATTACAACTAAATGATTTAAGATTTTAGCACATAGTAAGCACTTAATAAAACAGTGTTTATTAGTACTCAGAGTAATCTGCTCTGAGATGAACAGCTCTATTGATAGCAAGTTCTTTCTTATACTAAACAGATAAAAATTTGTCCCATTTGTCTAACTCTTTCTTCCTACTTCTGCCTTCAGAAGCTATCCAGAGTAAGTATATTCCTTCTTCCACACAACAGCACTTTAAATATTTGAGGGAGCTATTGTGTGCCTCCTTTCATATATTTGAGAACAGGTATCATTTTTTTCCAGTTTGACTTTATCTAGTTCCTTCAACTGTGTCCCACATGACTTTGGATCTGTCACCATCTGTGGCAGAGCTAGCTAGATGCTCCCCAATCCCATTTCCTCTTCTTGGGCATACAAGAATACTGTAGCCATTAGGTTGGGGCATGTGACTGGGTTTTGGCCAATAAAACAAGATTCAACTTACGTGTGCTACTTCTATGCTAGGCCATTTGTCTTATGAGATCTTCCTTGATCTCTTTCACTTATTGGCTTGCTTAGTGCAGAGGATCCGGTGGAAAATTCTCAGGACACATAAGAGGCATGGAATCTGTGAGATGGAAGAAGCTTGAATCCCTGCATCAGCACATAGAAGGCTACCTCTCATGCACCTGTCAGACTGTGGCATGAGTGTGGTATTAAACCATTAAGACTTGAGGGATGGGCCAGGTGCAGTGGCCCACACCTGTAATCCCAGCACTTTGAAAGACTAAAGTGGGAGGACTCCTTGAGTCCAGGCGTTTGAGACCAGCCTGGACAACATAGCAAGACCCCCATCTCTACAGAAAATTTAAAAATTAGTTGGGCGTGGTGGCTCTCTTGTAGTCCCAGTTACTTGGGAGACTGAGGTGGGAGGATAGGTTGAGCCCAGGAGGTCGAGGCTGCAGTGAGCCATGATCACGCCACTGCACTCCAGCCTGGGTGAAAGAGCAAGACCTTGTCTCAAAAACAACAGCAACAACAACAACAAAAAGGCTTGAGAGTTTATTTATCACTGCAATATATCCTAGCCTGCCATGGCTAATATATCTTTGTAGTTACCATTCTCTGGACATACACTAGCCTGTCAATGTCACTTTTAAAAGATGATATCCAGAAATGAACACAATTTTTCAAATGTGACCTAACCCTGATGGAATGAAACTGGAAAACTACTTCCTTCTTTTGTTGTTGTTGTTTTTTTTCCTGAGCACCATATTTATTTTTTTTCAGTGCTTTCCAAAGTTGCCTTATGCTTAGCAACCACATTACACATACACAGGTGGCACAAGCTACATTTGTAGTTAACTAAAAACACTGCAGTATTTTTCAAGCCAACTGCCATCAAGATAAGTGTGGCACAGTCAGTGTTCACCAAATATCCCATTTGCTTTCCTGCACTTCCTAGCCTCCTCACAGTTTGGTAGGGGCCATGTTTATAGTTTCAGGAGGAGAAATAACGTGTCACTCCTGGGCCAAGGCAGTTCAAAGTCATTATGTCTCTTCCATTCCTCTCTTCCCCTGCTGCAGAGACCTTGGAGGACACATTCCACATGAAGGTAGGCTTCCCATCAGACTTTGCATCAACAAGAAAGAAATGTTTGCTCTTTAAAATACTGAAATTTCAGAGTCTGTTCGTTGTGGCATCTAACATTAGTTAACCTGACTCCTCAGTGAGAGGTGAAGCCAGCTGGACTTCCTGGGTCGAGTGGGGACTTGGAGAACTTTTCTTACAAGAGGTTTGTAAAATGCATCAATGAGTGCTCTGTAAAAACCCACCAATCGGTGCCCTGCAGCTAGCTACAGGTTTGTAAAATGCACCAATCAGCACTCTGTACAATGAACCAATCAGCACTCTGTAAAATGGACCAATCAGCACTCTGTAAAATGGACCATTCAGCAGGACATGGGTGGGGACAAATAAGGCAATAAAAGCTGGCCACTCCAGCCAGCAGCGGCAACCCACTCGGGTCAACTTCCACACTGTGGATCCTTCATTCTTTCGCTTTTCACAATAAATCTTGCTGCTGTGCACTCTTTGTGTCCCTGCCACCTTTAAGAACTGTAACACTCACTGCAAAGGTCCGGGGCTTCATTCTTGAAGTCAGCGAGACCACGAACCCACCAGAAGGAACCAACTCCGGACACACCAGGCTGCTGCTTGTGAACTTTAATTTTTGCACTTTTGCACTTTAATTCAAAACTTTGTATTTATTTTTAACTTGAAAATTTTTTACTCATGAATTACATACCTACAGAAAAGTGCCATATCATAAGTGAATTAATTCAATAAATTTTCACACACCCACTGAATGCATATGTGTAACTAACAAAAAAAAATTACCAACACCTCAGAAGCCCCTTCATGCCTTCTGGCATCTACTGTCTGCCCAACAGTAACCACTCCCCTGCCTTCTAGCAGCACAGATTAATTTTTGTGTTTTTGCGTTTGGAAATCATACTGTGTGTACTCTCTTGCCCAGTATTACATTTGTAAGTTTCATCCACAATGTCTTATATGGCTATTGCTGGTTCATTTTTGTTGTTAGAAAATACTCCATTATGTAATTATACTGCCTCTTCATTCTCTTAATGGTGTATTTGATAAAACAAAATTTCCTAATTTTAATATAGCCTAATTAACGAATTTTTTTCTTTATAATTAGCACATTTTATGTCCCATTTAAGCTATCCTTGCCTACTCCAGAATCACGGAATCCTTCTACTACATTTCCTTTTAAAAACTTTATTGTTTTACTTTTAAAATTTAGATTGACAACGCACCTGGAATAAAATTTGGGGGCATGGTATGAGGCAGAAATCAAAATACACTTCTTTCGTTTGGATATCCAGCTGACCCAACACCTTTTATTGACAAGACCATCCTTTCTGTTAAAGGATCCATTGAAGGACTTTTTAAAAATCATGAGTCAGGCAACATGCATATGTGGATTCTGTTTCTAGACTTTCTATTCTGTTTCTTTTGGTCATTTTGCCTCTCCTTTGCCAATACTACATGTTTTAATCAGCCTTGATAATCTGAGGACGTATATCCTTTAATTTTGTTCTGCTTCTAAAATGCTTTTACCATTCTAGGGTCTTTGTATTTCCACACGTATTTTTGAACTACCTGGACAATCTCTGCAAAATAATCTGTGGTATTTTGACTAGAATTCTGTTGAATCTATACATTTATTTCTGTAGAACTCACTTCTTCCCACCTCCGCCCCCCGAGACTGTGTTGCCCAGGCTGGAGCGCAGTGGCATGATCTCAGCTTGCTGCAACTTCTGCCTCCTGGGTTCAAGCAATTCTCCCTGCCTCAGCCTCCCGAGTAGCTGGGATTACAGGCACCTGCCATCACGCCTGGCTAATTTGCGTATTTTCTAGCAGAAATGGGGTTTCGCCATATTGGCCAGGCTGGTCTTGAACTCCTGACCTCAGGTGATCCACCCGCCTCGGCCTTCCAAAGTGCTGAGATTATAGGCTTGAACCACCGCACCTGGCTAGAACTCACTTTTTTATAATACTGAGTCTTCCAACCCATTAGTCCAGTGTCTTCCTCTGCTTGTTTAGACATTCTTTAATTTCTCCCAATAATGTTTTGTAACATTTAGGGTAAGAGTCTTGTATGTGTCTTTTGTTACATATATATCTAGATAGTTAATAGTTTTTGTGTGGCTGGGCGCAGTGGCTCACGCCTGTAATCCCAGCACTTTGGGAGGCCGAGGCGGGTAGATCACAAGGTCAGGAGGTCAAGACCATCCTGGCTAACACGGTGAAAACCTGTCTCCACTGAAAATACAAAAAATTAGTCAGGCATGGTGGCGGGCGCCTGTAGTCCCAGCTAGCTACTTGGGAGGCTGAGGCAGGAGAATGGCGTAAGCCCGGAAGGCGGAGCTAGCAGTGAGCCAAGATCGCGCCACTGCACTCCAGGCTGGGTGACAGAAAGAGACTCCGACTCTACACAAAAAGAAAAAAAATACATAGTTTTTGTGCTGTTGCAAATGACATTTTATTTTCTATTTGTTTGTTGCTGGTATATAAAAATACAATGATTTTTGTATGTATGTCTTGTATCCAGAGACCTTGCAAATTCATATATCAATATAATTTGTCTATAGATTCTTTAGACTTTCTACATATGCAATCATGTTATCTGTGAATGATGACACTTTGTTTCCTCCCTTCCAATCCTTATGCCTCTCTCTAGTGCATTTTATCTTTCATTTTAAGTCTAAAATTCCAACTGGTTGAGGTAATTTCAAATCATGATTTTACAACCCGGAATATTGTCTGCTTCCCCACAATTTGTCAAATTTGTGGGTAACAAAGGTGCATTCTGTGTGCTCATTCAAATCAGTGTCCAGTAAAAATGCTTAAATAAGGCTGAAAACAAAGCCATGAAGAAGACCCCAGGAGATTTATTTCCAGGTTGAAACTAATCAGTTAGTTCTCTTTGGATGCAAGTGTTCAAACTATCACTTGATCCATCCAAATGTGTCTCAGTCAGTATCCATTTCTTCTCTAAAATATCATGAGGTATTTCATCACATTTTACTTGAAATCAATGTATATTATGGACTGACAATTCTCTATCTCTTTAGACTGAAGATCTTATGAAAGATGTAAAATGTTTATTTACTCCTCTCTTAATAACTATGCTTGGTGACGACTACTTCTTTTTCTAAGTAACCATAAAATATCTGCTTGAGAATTTGTTCTGGCATTTTACTAGGAACCTATGTTTTCATGGATATGAATTTGCTGGAAGCCACTTTTCTCTCCTTTGGAGGGACTTCATGTACCACAGCTGCTTATCTCTAGTTTCCTATCATGTTTCCTAGCCTCCACAGCTTTTAAGAAATTATTAATAATGATTTGAGAGTGCTAATAATGCAAGTGACTTCAGTTCTATGAGTTATAATCTGTCTGTGGTTGAGAATGTAAATTCCCTTAAGGCAGCAAGTAAATATCTAATCATGTCCTCATTTAGTGTATCGGTCATGGTCCGGGTAGGACATAGAATCCCCTCCTCACCCCAGAGGGATAACATGAAGAGACTTTAATAGAAGGACAACTTACAGGGATGAGGGCAGAGTTAAGGAAATAGACAGGGATAGTGCAGCAACCAGAGATAATGGAAAGCTGGTTAAGACCCTGAATGAGTCAGGGTGGCAGAAAGAACTAGATGACCCACTTAAACTAGGTAATTGAGGGAAGGGAACACTTACAAAGCTATGGGCAGTGTTTACAATATACAAGAAGTGATGGTTCAATATCTTGGGGCTAGTAAGGACAGGGGAAGTGCATATCCCTGGGTCTGAATGAATAAGTGGAAGAAACTATTGTTAGACTCCACAGAGATTGTAGTATAGGACAGCTCTGACAGCAGCACTGTGTGGCCTTTGGTAGAGGCCCACAGCCCACAGCCAACCCAGCACTGTTGGGGAGGGGTATGGGAGGTATATGAGGACAGGGGAATGAATGCCCCAATCTCACCCTCCTCATTCTGAAATCCTGCTGATGCCTCTTATTGGCCGAGCCCACTTGGATGCCAGAGGAAAGGGAAGTTTTTAGTGAAGTCTATACAGGGGAGCCACCTGAGCACAGAGCAAGGTGGAGGATCGGGGTGAGTGGATTCAGAAGAGCAAAGAATAGCCAGCACAGCCCCTTAAGCCCAAAGGGTAAGAGAAGGAAGTGTTGTTGCTAGAACTGTCTGCAAACTGAAACTGGAACAGGAGGAGGGTCCATTGGTGTGAAGGAATGAGACACCAAAGTCAGGGAGGGTGCTGGGAAGAAACACCTCAGCCTCTCTCTCACCCAGCTCTGGACTGCCCACCAGTACTTCCCACTTGCCAAACCCAACAAGAAGCCAATAAGCAACAGAGCACAAGTGACACAGAGAAGGGTAGAGATGAAGATGAACCAGCACCCTTAGCCTGAGGAATCCCCTTAGCCATTTTTACTTCACATGCCTCAGTTGAGAGGTTAGTTTATTTCACATGCCCCAGTTCTAAAAAAACAAGGAAATAAAATCAGAATTGAGTGACTTTCTCTTTTTAGTGTCATCTGATATACCAACCTGGCCAAATAGTAGGCTCTCCTTCCTTTTTCTCCTATTAGGAAGCTCTTCAAAAGTTCTTTGTTATCCTTAGAATTCTTCACGAGTCACTGCATTCAAAGCTTCAGATGCTCACACATTTAAAAAATATTTATAAGCTTTTGCCAAGTAGTAAACTCTGCACTAGAAAATCATGGGATATGATTTTGAACAAGCATAGCCAGAGTTCAGTGCACAGGTGACCTTGACTCAAGGGCCCTACAGACCACTCTTCCTCCGACCGTCCTACAGACAATCTCTTTCTAACCTGGGAAAGTCCCATGCTGCCTAGACACTCTGCCCCTATCCAAGAAAGCTGTCTTCCTTTTTGCTTAAAGACTCCTAAAGGCTCAAATTCTTGGAAACAAAAGCTAGAAAGTCTTGGATATTTTACCACACTACAAATCTCTTCTGAGACAAGGAAGCTTAGGGTCGCTTTCTTTCTCAAACAGAGATAGTGGAAAAAGAGAAAACACCATGAGAAAAAATGTAAGAACTGATGACTCAGTGACATTTGGCTGCTTTCTCATCTTCCATTGCTCGGATGTGTCCTTTTAAACTCTGAGTTCGCCAGTAAGCTCCTCGACCACTTCGCTGTCTCTGTTAGTTGTTTCCACTTCTTCCTCACTGTAATCATTTTCAACACATTCTCAAGATTTCATTTTAAGAAATGCCCATCCACTTTGTATCATCTATCCTTTTGGAGTCTCCGGCCATGAGAAAACCCCAAAAAGCATTTTGAAATCAGTTTTCATATGTAGGACAAACCCAATGTTGGCCTCAGTGACTATTCTATGGCCTGTAAAATGGGTATAATCACTTTTTCCCCCAATGTTGGCTTAACTTTCACAGCAACTATATATTCATTACTGATCAATTGTTTCAGAGACATGGTTCTTCTCTTTCTATCACGGTATCCTGGAGGATTGGATCATCAATACATCTGTTTTTTAAAAGAGAAAACACATATAAATTGTTTATTTTAGGAGATTGAGACTTCCAACAAAAGTCCAGTGGTACTATTCGGTGCATAAGAACAAACAACTATATACCTGACAATAAATAATAGCACATTAAACATGCCAATGTGGAGTTCACAAGCCAAAGTTGCCCACGAGGGACTCCTGTGTCTTGTGGAAATAGTCCTGCATTAGTACTTTCACCCTGGTTAGCCAATGGCTGGGAGCAGCTCACAGGAAGTTTGGCTTCGGTGTGAACAAAGTGCTTTCCAGTAGGGTAGCAGCTGGGGTCATCAGGCAATTGTGTTCCCTGCATCAGGATGTCTGATTAACGTGTTTGCATGGCCATCACAACCATGTTAATAGATCAAAATTAGAAAAGCCATAAGATTAGCTTTTAAAATGAAAAGATGAAAAAATACTTGTTTTAGCTCAGTGTTCATTTGTTATTTTTAAAAACTACTTAGCAAACTGATGTGATTCCGTCCTGAGCGGCTGTTCTCTTGAGCAGTGGTCGTTTATCTCCGTCTGCCTTTTCTCCCACCGAAGTGCATGCTGCCACCTGATGGAAGATTCAATGGACATGGACATGAGCTTCCTGAGGCCCCGGAACTATCTTTTCAGTTGTGAACTAAAGACCAACAAAGATGATCACTTTAAGGTGGATAATGATGAAAATGAGCACCAGTTATCTTTAGGGGCTGGTGCAAAGGATGAATTGCACATTGTTGAAGCAGAGGCAATGAATTACGAAGGCAGTCTAATTAAAGTAACACTAGCAGCTTTGAAAATGTCTGTACAGCCAACAGTTTCCCTTGGGGGCTTTGAAATCCCACCACCAGTGGTCTTAAGGTTGAAGTGTGGTTCAGGGCCAGTGCATATTAGTGGACAGCACTTAGTAGCTGTGGAGGAAGATGCAGAGTCAGAAGACAAAGAGGAGGAGGATGTGAAACTCTTAAGTATATCAGGAAAGTGGTCTGCCCCTGGAGGTGGTAGCAAGGCTCCACACAAAAAAGCAAAACTTGCTGCTGATGAAGATGATGATGATGAAGATGATGATAATGATGATTTTTAAGAGGAAGCTGAAGAAAACAACCAGTAAAGAAATTTATTTGAGATACTCCAGCCAAAGATGGACAAAAGTCAAATTGGAATGGAATAGACTCAAAACCATCATCAACACCAAGATCAAAAGGACAAGAATCCTTCAAAAAACAGGAAAAAAATCCTAATACACCGAAAGGACCTAGTTCTGTAGAAGACATTAAAGCAAAAATGCAAGCAAGTATAGAAAAAGGTGGTTCTCTTCCCAGAGTGGAAGCCAAGTTCATCAATTATGTGAAGAATTGCTTCCGTATGACTGAGCAGGAGGCTATTCAAGATCTCTGGCAGTGGAGGAAATCTCTTTAAGAAAATAGTTTAAACAATTTGTTAAAATTTTCAGTCTTATTTCATTCCTGTAACAATGATATTTGGCTGTCCTTTTTATAATGCAGAGTAAGAACTTTCCCTACCATGTTTGATAAATGTTGTCCAGGTTCCATTGCCAAGAATGTGTTGTCCAAAATGCCTATTTAGTTTTTAAAGATGGAACTCCACCCTTTGCTTGGTTTTAAGTATGTATGGAATGTTATGATAGGACATAGTAGTAGCAGTGGTCAGACATGGAAATGGTGGGGAGACAAAAATATACATGTGAAATAAAACTCAGTATTTAAAAAAAAATACTTAGCAAGTAGGACCCGAAGTGAACATACTTCACTGGAAAAGCACATCTACCAAAAAAAAAAAAAAAAATCCAAAAGAGTATGCAGAAAAACTATCATAATTAAAAAGAGGGTTTGGCAAGAATGTTGGATATAAAATCAATACATAAAAGCCAACTGTGTTACTATACAACAGAAACAAAATATTAAGAAATGTATCTTCAGTAAAGTTTTTTAACTTTCTTCTTGAAGTTATTGCATATATTTTCCGAATTTACTTCTATATACCTTATTTTAATTCTTTTTAAAGTGGTATAGTTTTAGAACACTAAATATATGCAGAGGTATGCTATGTATTTAGATGTGAAAACTCAGCATATAAATATACATAAGTATATAAATACTTTCTCTCCAAATTGACCTTTAAAGTTAATGAAATTCCAATCCTAATACCAACAAGATTTTTCATAGAACTTGGTAAGTTAACTCTAAAATTTACATAAAACAAATAGCCAAGGTACTCCTAAAGAGGAGCATCAGAAAGCAAGATGTATTATAAAGCCATAGTTATTAGGGGAAGTCAATTTTAGGTCAACAAAATAGAGTTAGCTGAAACAAAATAGAGAGTCCATAAATAGATCCACATCCATATGTGGGTGACATTACACATCGGTAAAATGGTGGAATGAAGATCACGGAAAAAATAAAAGTGTATCCCAACTTCATACTGTCTTCAAAATAATCAGTGTCAAATAGATTGTGGACTTAACATGTGAAAGACAAACTTAAAAACCTTTAAAAGAAAACGTTTATGATCTCAGGTAAGAGATTTTTTAAATGGAACCCAAACACACAAACTTAAAAGGAAAAGACTTTGAGCAGAAATTATCAATTTTATCTCAGCCAAGAAGACATCATAAACGTCATGTAAAGATAAGTCACAAAATGGAAATATGTGCTTGTAACACATAAATAACAAAGAACCAGAATTCAGAAAATATGAAGAACTCCTTAAAGTAAAAGAGAAATAGGGAGAAAAAAACACACACACACACACACACACACACAGAAAAAAATGGATAGAAGGCTTATACTGGAATTTTACATAAGAGAAAACATAAATAGCCAAAAACATAAAATGTACTTAAGTTCATTTGTAACCTGAAAAATAGGAAGTAAAAAACATCGGGTTTTTTTGTTTGTTTGTTTGTTTGTTTTTTGAGACAGAGTCTCACTCTTGTGGCCCAGGCTGGAGTGCAGTGGCCCAGTCTTGGCTCACTGCAACCTTCACCTCTCGGGTTCAAACAATTCTGCCTCAGCCTCCTGAGTAGCTGTGATTACAGGTGCCCACCACCACGCCCAGCTAATTTTTGCACTTTTAGTAGAGATGGGATTTTGCCATGTTGGCCAGGCTGGTCTCAAACTCCTGACCTCAGGTGATCTGCCTGCCTCGGCCTTCCAAAGCACTGGGAGAGACTCTTTTATACCCATCAGACTAATAAAAATTAAATGAGTCATGCTGGCAATGATGTGGGCAAATCTTTAACAACTATATTGAGGTATAATTGATATACAAAGAACTAGACACATTTAATGCAGGCAAGTTGATGAGCTTGAAATGCAAACACCTGTGATATCACCACATTAAGATAATAGACATATCCAACACTGCCCAAAGTTTTCTTGTGTCCCTTTGTTTTTGTTTTGTTTTTATTCATTTTGTTTTGTTTTGGTTTTGGCAGAACACTCACACGAGATCTATCCGCTTAACCAATTTTTTTCTTTTTATTTTTGAGACGGAGTCTCTCTGTCGCCCAGGCTGGAGTGCAGTGGTGCAATCTT
Source organism: Papio anubis (assembly GCF_008728515.1). Lineage (NCBI taxonomy): Eukaryota > Metazoa > Chordata > Mammalia > Primates > Cercopithecidae > Papio > Papio anubis. The sequence continues at coordinate 87,667,188 of NC_044985.1, read as the reverse complement.
GGCTCACTGTGCAAGCTCTGCCTCCCAGGTTCACAGCATTCTCCTGCCTCAGCCTCCCAAGTAGCTGGTGTGTCCGGAATTCGTGGGTTTTTGCTCTCACTGACTTCAAGAATGAAGCCGTGGACCCTTGCAGTGAGTGTTACAGTTCTTAAACATGGTGTGTCCGCCGTTTCTTCCTTCTGGTGGGTTCGCAGTCTCGCTGGCTTCAGGAGTGAAGTTGCAGACCTTTGCAGTGAGTGTTATAGCTCTTAAAGGCAGCGTTAACCCAAAGAGTGAGCAGCAGCAAGATTTTTTGTAAAGAGCGAAGCAGCAAGATTTAATGTAAAGAGTGAAAAAATAAAGCTTCCACAGCGTGGAAGGGACCCCAGCGGGTTGCCACTGGCTGGCTCAGCAGCCTGCTTTTATTCCCTTATCTGATCCCACCCACATCCTGCTGATTCGGCTCTTTTACAGAGAGCTGATTGGTCCATTTTGACAAAGAGCTCATTGGTGCGTTTACAATCCCTGAGTTAGACACAGAGTGCTGATTGGTGCATTTACAATCCTTTAGCTAGACACAGAGTGCTAGACAGAAAAGTTCTCCAAGTCCCCACTAGGTTAGCTAGATACAGTGTACCCACTGGTGTATTTACAAACCTTGAGTTAGACACAGAGTACTGATTGGTGTATTCAAAAACCCTGAGCTAGACACAGAGTGCTGATTGGTGCATTTACAAACCCTGAGCTAGATACAGAGTGTTCATTGGTGTATTTACAATCCCTTAGCTAGACATAAAGGTTCTCCAAGTCCCCACTAGACTCAGGAGCCCAGCTGGCTTCACCTAGTGGATCCTGCACCAGGGCTGCAGGCAGAGTTGCCCGCCAGTCCTGAGCCACGCCTGCACTCCTCAGCCCTTGGGTGGTTGATGGGACCAGGTGCCATGGAGCAGGGGATGGCACCAGGCTCAGGCTGTGCCAGAACCCACCGTGGGGGTGGAGGCTCAGGCATGGTGGGCTGCAGGTCCCAAGCCCTGCCCCATGGGGAGGCAGCTGAGGCCCGGCAAGAATTCGAGCCCAGCGCCGGAAGGCCGGCACTGCTGGGGGACCTGGCGCACCCACCACAGCTGCTGGCCTGGGTGCCACGCCCCTCAATGCCCTGGGCCAGCGGTGCCGGCTGGCCACTCTGAGTGTGGGACCCACCAAGCCCACACCCGCCAGAACTCACACTGGCCTGTGAGCGCTGCACGCAGCCCCAGTTCCTGCCAGCACCTCTCCCTCCACACCTCCCCACAAGCAGAGGGAGGCGGCTCTGGCCTCGGCCAGGCCAGAGAGGGGCTCCCACAGTTGCCATGGTGGGCTGAAGGGCTCCTCAAGCACCAACAGAGTGGACACCCAGGCCAAGGAGGCACCGAGAGTGAGGGCTGCTAGCACGTTGTCACCTCTCACTGGGACTACAGGTGCCCACCACCATGCCCAGCTAATTTTTGTATTTTTAGTAGAGATGGGGTTTCACTGTGTTAGCCAGGATGGTCTCCATCTCCTGACCTCATGATCCGCCTGCCTCAGCCTCCCAAAGTGCTGGGATTATAGGCGTGAGTCACCACACCTGGCCACTCTTAACCAATTTTTAAGTGCACAAGACTGTACTGTTTACTCAGAATATTGTGCAGATCTCTAGATTTTACTTCTCTAGCATAACTAAAACTTTATACTCTTTGACAACACCTCCCCACTTCTCCCATGCCCTACTCCCTAAACCACTATTGTATTCTCTGCTTCTATGAGTTTGACTATTACAAATACCTTATACAGCTAGAATCATGCAGGATTTGTCCTTCTGTGACTGGTTTATTTCACTTAGCATACTGTTCTCCAGGTTCAACCATGTCACAAATGACAGGATTTCCTTCTTTTTTTAAGGCTGAATTGTATTCTATTGCATGTATATACCATATTTCCTTTATCCGTTCATCTGTTCATGGATATTTGTGTTGTTTCTGTATCTTGGTTATGGTGGAAAAAAAAACTGCAATGAAAGTGGGAGTGCTACGATCACCTCAAGATCTTGATTTCAATTATTTTGTTTGTAAACCCAGAAGTAGGATTGCTGGATCATCTGGTTCTATTTTTAATGTTTGAAGTGTTCTCCATACTGTTTTCTATAGTGTCTGCACCATTTCATATTCCCATCAACACTTTTTTTTAAATAATAACCATTCTTACAGGTGTGAAGTGATATCTCATTGTAGTTTTGATTTGTATTTCCCTCATAATTAATGATGTTGAGCATCTTTTCATATACTTGTTGGCAATTTGCATGTCTTCTTTAAAGAAATGTCTGCTCAAATCTTTTGCCTATTTTTTGTTGTTGTTATTGAATTGTAAGAGTTTCTGGCTGGGTGTGGTGGCTTACGCCTGTAATCCCAGCACTTTGGGAGGCTGAGGCGGGTGGTCACGAGGTCAGGAGATGGAGACCATCCTGGCTAACATGTCAAAACCCTGTCTCTACTAAAAATACAAAAAATTAGCTGGGTGCGGTGGCGGGCGCCTGTAGTCCCAGCTACTAGGGAGGCTGAGGCAGGAGAATGGCATGAACCCAGGAGGTGGAGGTTGCAGTGAGCCAAGATCACGCCACTGCACTCCAGCCGGGGCAAAAGAGCGACACTCTGCCTCAAAAAAAAAAAAAAAAAAGAGTTTCTTATATATCTTGGAAATTAACTTCTTGGCAGATATATATGGTTTAAAAATATTTTCTCTCATTCTTTTTGTTACCTTTTCATTCTGTTGTTTCCTTTGCTGTGAAGATTTTTAACTTGATGTGGTCCCACTTGTCTATTTTTTGCATTTGTTGCCTAGGCTTTTGCAGTCATGTCCAAGAAATCAAAACCAAGACCAATGTCAACAAGCTGTTTTTTTATGTGTTCTTCTAGGAGTTTTACAGTTTCAGGTAATCCTAAACATTGCTAATGGTAAAGAGGATTGACACAATAACTGGAAAACAATTTGCCATTATCTAGAAAAGTTGAAATTTAACACAACCTAAAATACAGCAATTCCACTCCTAGATATATATTTTTTAAAGAAAATCTTCCACTCATGCACAAGGAGACATGTAATAGCCTGATTCCTTAAAATAGAAAAAAAAAGAAAATAACTAAAATTGGAGACCGGAAGGATATATTGAAACAATGGAAAAACTGTAACAATGGAAATGAATAGCATAAGTATAGATAACTATCTCAAATCTAATATTGAGCAAAAAAGCAAGTTGCAGAAGAAAACATAGAATATGATTCTACATAAAGGTCAAAACATGCAAAACTGAAAAACATACTTCTTAAAAATGCATACATATATGTTAAAATTAAAGAAAAGCAAGAAAATGATTAAAACACAAATCAATGTTTATCTCTGATAAGGAGAAAGGAAGATAGAATAGAGAAGGGATGCAAGGAACTTCGCATGTAGACAATCTTCCATGCAATAGAAAATAGTTATTTTCTATTTCTTATCCTAGGACAGGCATATACAGGTTTTCATTATATTATCATACGTTGAACCACATATATATGTGTGCACACATATTATACATTTATTATTCGAACTCTTTTTATGTGGATGGTGTATTTTGCCAAAACATAACACTTTTGAGAAGAAAACAAGACAAGCTCATGAAGGCTTTTGACCCTTTATGTTTCTTCCTGAATGATACATAGATATGATTCCTGAAATGAAGCAGATACCTTGCAAATTTGAGGACAATAGCCAAATCCTAAAATGGTGGCATCTGAAGACAGAAGAAGCCTGGGCTTTGATCATGTGATTCAGCTCCTGTACCAGCCATGGACAACCTACCAAACTTCTTGTGATGCTGTTACCAAAACCCCAAGGATTTGGTTTATGTCCTTCTGCTTGCTGCACAGAAAGCCACTTGCTGAGATGCCAATTACTGCTGGGGAAGAAGGCTTTAATCAGGTGCTGCAGCTGAGAAGGTGGAAGAGCAGTCTCAAATCCATTGCCTTGACCAACTGAAATTAGGGGTTTACATAGCAGGGAAGAAATGTAACTTTGTGTGGGAAAACAGGAACTACTGAGAGGTAAGGGAGCAATTATGACAAGTGAGGGGCCTGGCTTCTCACTGTCTGGATGGATGATCTGGTGAGTTTCAGTGATTTGATACTTTTTGAGAGGCCTGAGGGTTGTTTTCTAAGTTAGGAACTCATATAAAACAAAGTAAGTTTCAAGCTTTAAGACCAGAAGGGTTAATTGCTATGTTTACCAAAAAAAAAAAAAACCTGTCTATGGGACTATTGGGTCAATCTCTATGTGAGCAATTTGTTACTAAAGTATAGCTGTCTTTTATACTCATCTGAATGAAATCTTTAAGAACAAAGTATTAATGAAATTATTAGGATTCTAGTCCCAACTATAGTCTTCTCTCATGATCTTCTGATCACATTCTCGTCAATGACACGTTTTTGTTTCTTGGGGTGTTTTTTTGTTTGTTTGTTTTGTTTTTGAGACAGAGTCTCACACTGTTGCCCAGGCTAGAGTGCAAGGGTGCAATCTCAGCGCACTAGCTCACTCCAATCTCCACCTCTCGGGCTCACATGATACTCCTGCCTCAGCCTCCCAAGTAGCTGGAACTACAGGCATGCACCACACAATTTTTGTATTTTTTGTGGAGACAGGGTTTCACCATGTTGCCCATGCTGGTCTCAAACTCCTGGACTCAAGGGATCCACCAGCCTTGGCCTCCCAAAGTGCTGGGATTACAGCCTCAAGTCACCACACCTGGTGATATGTTGATTCTTGAATCAGGCCTAACAGCAACAGACCAACAACAAAGCATTCAAATTTCTCTGGTGCTAGTAGTTCCATTTTAAATTACACTTTCTATTTCAACCACATGCTTCATTAACTATATACATCTATTGGTGTAGCTCATTGTGCTCCTAAATCATTACTACATAGATCCATGCAAATTCTGAAATATCAGGAAATGCAAAGCTCCTACGGAGAAATATGTTCTGGAACATTATCTGCAAATGTCTCCTATAAAAGACCATTACAAGAAATGTTTTGTGGCTGGGCACAGTGGCTCGCACCTCTAATCCCAGCACTTCGGGAGAGCGAGGCAGGTGGATCACAGGAGGCCAGAAGTTTAACACCAGCCTGGCAAACATGGTGAAATCCTGTCTTCACTAAAAATACAAAAATTAGCTGGGCATGATGGTGCATGCCTGTGATCCCAGCTACTGGAGAGGCTGAGGCACAACAATTGCTTGAACCTGGGAGGTGGAGGTTGCAGTGAGTCGGGATTGCACCACTGCACTCCAGCCTGGGCAACAGAGAGAGACTCTGTCTCAAAAGAAAGAAAAAAAAAAAAGGAAAGAAAGAAATGTTTTCTGTATCTATGAAGAATATATGTTTAGAGAGCTCCTTACTTGAGGTAGAAAAAAAGTATGGCTTCTGGGCATAGTGTGACCTGAATTTCTCGTCTTCATTATTCATAAGCCTTTTCCTTTTTATGATTGTTTTTCTTTAAGACTCACACTATGAAAATATCTCCTTGAATTCAATAGCTTGACCAAAAAATTACATTTCTTGACTCATCAAAGTCTTGTAGTCTAACGATATGCTTCATGTGGCTATACAAACACACACACAGACACACAAGAGATTAAACCTTTTGTTCTTGAGAACATTATTGTGGAATTTTTAATTTCACATGCCAGAACCTTTAAGAATTCTTGTTTAAAACTTTTCCCTATGACTATTTAGAAATCCTTCTGGGATTTAACAAACTGTATTGCCCTTGTTTTGTCTATGGTTTTATCTTGTTTTATCTATACAGAGATAAGATACTTCACATTTCAGTAGTTGCGCTTTTTGTGTTCTTTCTTCCCAATGATTAAAGTGTTATTTCTGACTGGGCGCGGTGGCTAATGCCTGTAATCCCAGCATTTTGGGAGGCCGCGGCAACCAGATCACCTGACGTCATGAGTTCGAGACTAGCCTGGCCAACATGGTGAAACCTCGTCTCTACTAAAAAATACAAAAATTAGCCGGGCATGGTAGTAGGCACCTGTAATCCCAGCTACTTGGGAGGCTGAGGCAAGAGAATTGCCTGAACCCGGGGGGCGGAGGTTGCAGTGAGCCAAGATCGTGCCATTGCACTCCAGACTGGAGGACAAGAGCTAAACTCCATCTTAAATAAATAAATAAATAGTATTTCTACTTAAAAAAAAAAAAACTTTAACTGAATAATTTAAATGATCATAAACATAGAGTCATTATGAAATCCAATAAACTGTTTCTCCAATTTCCATTGGCAATATAGAAGATGATTAGGTTCTGTAACCTGCAGTCTGATCATCACATCGCAATATCTGTCTCTCTCTTTCTCAATCTCTCTCCCTCTCTCTTCCCCCTCCCAGCCAGTTATATACATTTCATCAAGTACATATATTTACATAAAAACACTTTCAACAGCATAATCAATATAAGCCTGCCATTTAAATGCAGAAGACTAAGGTTCAACTCCCTTCTCTTCTCTACATGTTGCCATAACAACCACCTAAACGCTCTGTGTCTCAGTTCCCTCATCTGTGAAATGAGAACAATATTGTCTACCTCAGACTGCTGTCATAAAGACCAACAGAGAGAGTAGATGTGATAGCATTTCATTAACTGAACAGTGCTATATAATTAAGGTATTTTTATTATTATTTTAATTATCAGCTTCAAACTGGGTAAGACAAGTACCTTCATTAGAGGACAAGGGTTGAACCAATATGACTTCTGGACCAACTTCCCAAAATGTGGTACAGAACAATAGTTCCATAAATTATTAATAGATATTATGTAAAAAATTAAAATGTTTAAAAAGTAAGATGATCAAAATGAGTTGGAAAACATTTGTTTATCCAAGTTACATTAGCTTTTTTATTATGGGACTTTTCAGAACCTTTAACATGTTAATGTACACAGTGACAACTGAGGACAACATCATCTATAGTGTTTCTCCAAATTTTTGACCCCCTCCATTCTCTTTCCTTTTGCAAAATACTGTTTCTAGCAAATAAAACTTTATATTTTGCCCCTTCCTCTTTTGTTTCTGCATTCCTACTTCCTGTTACCTAATTCTCAGAATATCTTCCCTAATTTTTGTTATGTTGGATTTCTGTTCCCAGGTAAGGAATAACAAATGTCCCAAAACAATGTTTTATTAAGCAAAAACTATATAACTATTCCCACCCTATATAATATGATATAGTATATACGAACTCAAGGAAACAAAACAGTAACATAAACCCAAAGCAACAAAAAGATGGTTTGTACTGAAGCAACACTTCCCCCTTCTCAGTCTATAGAGCAGATTTTCCTAAAGGTAATTAATCACAATTTGTTTATGATGTAATACTATAATATGAAGTGTTAATCACAAGTGTCTTTTCTATATGTTTTTAAAACCTAATGTCTCAGTTACATATTTTCAGATTACATATAGTTTTTGGTGCCTGTAGTCTATATAACTATAGTCATTGGTTTACATGCTAATATAAAAACAGAGCAGGCCGGGAGCAGTGGTTCATGCCTGTAATCCCAGCACTTTCGGAGGCCGAGGCAGGTGAATCACCGGAGGTCAGGAGTTCGAGACCAGCCTGACCAACATGGAGAAACCCAGTCTCTACTAAAAATATAAAATTAGCCGGGCGTGGTGGCACATGTCTGTAGTCCTAGCTACTTGGGAGGCTGAGGCAAGAGAATCACTTGAACGCGGGAGGCACAGGCTGCGGTGAGCTGAGATCACGCCATTGCTGTCCAGCCTGGGCGACAAGAGCGAAACTCCATCTCAAAAACAACAACAACAACAACAAAGCCTTCAACCAAGCCTGATCTGTCCTCTCACTCTGCCCCCGGCTGGGACAGTTTGAACCTCACCACTTGCTTCCCCACCAACTACGGGTCCCTTGGTTCTGTCCAGGTGCCTAGCTACCGCACCCACAGTCAGAAGTGTGGCCAGCGTCTATGCAGGCACTGGAGACTCTGGTTCCCGGATCTCTATGTCCCACTCCACCAGCTTCCGGGGTGGCTTGGGGTCCAGGTGAGAGGTGACAACATGCTAGCAGCCCTCGCTCTTGGCGCCTCCTCTGCCTTGGCATCCACCCTGGTGGTGCTTGAGGAGCCCTTAAGCCTGCCACTGCACTGTGGGAGCCCCCCCTGGGCTGGCCGAGACTGGAGAGCGCCGAGGCTGCGGAGGCCAAGGCTGGCCCAGGCTCCCTCTGCTTGTGGAGAGGTGTGGAGGGAGAGGCGCAGGCGGGAACCGGGGCTGCGTGCAGTGCTCACAGGCCAGCGTGAGTTCCAGCAGGTGCAGGCGTGGTCTCCACGGGCCCAGCACTCAGAGCAGCCAGCCAGAACTGCTGACCCAGGGCAGTAAGGGGCTTAGCACCCAGGCCAGCAGCTGCAGTGGGTGCATCGGGTCCCCCAGGACAGCTCTGTGTTAAGAGTTCTCGCTGGGCCTCAGCTGCCTCCCCAGGGGGCAGGGCTTAGGACCTGCAGCCTGCCATGCCTGAACCCCCCACCCCACGGTGGGCTCTCAGGCGGCCGAGCCTCCCTGAGGAGCGCTGCCCCCTGCTCCGCTGCGCTGGGTCCCATCAACAGCCCAGGGGCTGAGGTGTACCGGTGCATGGTGCAGGACTGGCAGGCAGCTCCGCCCACTGCCCCGCTGCCAGATCCACTAGGTGAAGCCAGCTGGGCTCCTGAGTCTAGTGGGGACTTGGAGAACTTTTATGTCTAGCTAAGGGATTGTAAATACACCAATCAGCACTCTGTGTCTAGCTCAGGGTTTGCAAATACATCAATCAGCACTCTGTGTCTAGCTCAAGGTTTGTAAATACACCAATGAGTACTCTGTATCTAGCTAACCTAGTGTGGACTTGGAGAACTTTTATGTCTAGCTAGAGGATTGTAAATGCACCAATCAGCACTCTGTCAAAACGGACCAATCAGCTCACTGTAAAATGGACCAATCAGCTCTCTATAAAATGGACCAATCAGCAGGATGTGGGTAGGGCCCGATAAGGGAATAAAAGCAGGCTGCCCGAACCAACCAGTGACAACCCCCTTGCCTTCCGTTCCAAGCTGTGGAAGTTTTGTTCTTTCTCTCTTTGCAATAAGTGTTCGTATTGCTCACTCTTTGGGTCCACCTTGCTTTGTGAGCTGTAACACCTACTGCGAAGGTTTGCAGCATAACTCGTCAGGGAGACCATAAACCCACCAGAAGGAAGAAGTTCCAGGCACATCTGAACGTCTGAAGGAACAAACTCCAGACGTACCATCTTTAAGAACTGTAACAGTCGCTATGAGGGTCTGTGGCTGGCTTCATTCTTGAAGTCAGCGAGACCAAGAACCCACCAATTCCAGACACACAGGGATGTGGCTGCAGGAAAGGTCAGGGGGTCTGACAGGAATGGGAGGCATCCAGAATGAGAAGGAGACCATGCAAAGCCTAAATGACCACGTGGCATTTTTTCTACCTGGACAGAGTGAGGAACCTGGAGACGGAAAACGGGAAGCTGGAAAGCAAAATCTGGGAGCATCTGGAGAAGAAGCTGCCGTAGATCAGAGACTGGGACCACTACTTCAAGACCATCGAGGACCTGAGGACTCAGATCTTCACAAATACTGTTGACAATGCCCACATCAATCTGCAGATCGACAATGCGTGTCTTGCTGCTGATGACTTTAGAGTCAAGTATGAGACAGAGCTGGCCATGTGCCAGTCTGTGAAGAATGACATCCATGGGCTCCACAAGGTCATTGATGACATCAGTGTCACTCAGCTGCAGCTGGAGACAGAGATCAAGGCTCTCAAGGAGGAGCTGCTCTTCCTGAAGAAGAACCATGAAGAGGAAGGAAAAGGCCTACAAGCCCAGATTGCCAGCTCTGTTGACCGTGACAGTAGATACCCCCAAATCTCAGGCCCTCGCCAAGGTCATGGTGGACATCTGGGCCCAATACAATGAGCTGACTCAGAAGAACTGAGAGGAGCTAGACAAGTACTGGTCTCAGAAGATTGAGGAGAGCACCACAGTGGTCACCACGCAGTCTGCTGAGGTTGGAGCTGCTGCGATGATGCTCACGGAGCTGACACATACAGTCCAGTCCTTGGGTATCAATCTGGACTGTATGAAAAATTTGAAGGCCAGCTTGGAGAACAGCCTGAAGCAGGTGGAGGCCTGCTACACTCTGCAGATGGAACAGTTCAATGGGATCCTGCTGCACCTGGAGTCAGAGCTGGCACAGACCTGGGCAGAGGGACAGGGCCAGGCCCAGAAGTACCAGGCCCTGCTGAATATTAAGGTCAAGCTGGAGGCTGAGGTCGCCACCTACTGCTGCCTGCTGGAAGATGGCGAGGACTTCAATTTTGGTGATGCCCTGGACAGCAGCAGCTCCATGCAAACCATCCAAAAGACCCCCACTTGCCCGATAGTGGATGGCAAAGTGATGGCTGAGACCAATGACACCGAGGTTCTGAGACACTAAGCCCCAGAAGCAGGGTGCCCTTTGGGGAACAGGAGGGCAATAAAAAGTTCAGAGGTCAAGAAAAAAAAAGCACATAGTCGGTGTTTGCACTTAGCACATTTTAGTCCTTAGAAGAGCCCAAGTAACACTCACGTCGTTATTTAGGGCATGAAAATGTTCGAGTACACTCTCAAAGTGACAGATGTACTGTCCTACGTGCGTGCACTCATATCCTCCCAAAGCACAGACCTTCCTCCCCTTCTCTCGAATGTTTTCAGGTGTCTATGAGTCAGATCATAAGCTTTTAGGCCAAACCCAACTCCGTTGCTCCTCTTTTTTCCTTTTGTATTATATTTAGTACTTATAATCCTTCCCAAACACCCAGAGGCCACCCAGGTGTAGGATATCTCTGACTGTGGTAGTTGTCCTTGTAAACATCACCTATACCTCCCCCAGCATGACCCCCACACTCCCACAGACCTTCATGGCTCATTTTCTCCACTCCAGCCAGAACAGTCAAGCAGAAGCCTCACCTAATTTATAAATGACTACATTCTGCAAAAACCTGTCTGGAATCAGAAAACAACCTTGGGTGTGATTTGAGTGTGAAAACCACTATACTCACTTGTTTGTTAAAAAAGTTATGATGTGTCAATCTTTTCAATTTTAAAGGAAGGAAAACAGGTGGGAAGGAAACCTCATACAGTATTATATCATCTCCTTTTGCTACTGTGCTTTGATGCAGAAGTTAGTAGCCTTGTAGAGTCTGAAATAGAAGAGATCTTAAGATCAAGTTGATTTAAGCCCCTAGCCCATAATTAAAATGTCATAAACTGCGAGAAGAGAATAGGCTTGGAAGCAGGACAAACTGGGTTGGCCTTGTCATTTGCTGGTCACAGACCTTAAACAAGTTACTTAACCTCCCAGAGTCTCAATTCCCTCAGATAAAAAAATGAAGAAAGTAGTGTGAAGGGTTATTGTGAAGACTTGAGCTAGTATATTTAAGATATTAACAATGTGCCTAGCACTAAATAAATGATAGCTATGATTTTTATTTACTTGCTTAATTCCTACATAGTTCACAAATGATCACCCAGCTTCCTTAACACCTCTTCAGTGATGAGGAACTCCCTAGTTAGTCCATTCCATCTTTGGAAAATTCTCCAAGAGTTACAGAGTACATTCTTATTGCTGGGATTGCTAGCTGTCTAAGAAGAAAGAGGCTTGGGGTAGGCGATAGCAAGGGCTGTGTTGATAACTGACAGAGGAGGCTTTGGATTCAGATAGGCCGGAAGATAAAATAAAATTTAGTCTCAAATCAGGTCAACATCTTCTCATTAGCCCTACGACACATGCCCTGAAGCCCCCTAGGCTTGTTCAAAGAAGACCTAAAGAATGTGACTGTCTAATTGCTGGCAAAAGTGTGGGAGGTTGGGGTGGTGAACACTTTGGAGCCTCCAATATCTGAACAATGTATATAAACCTGTAATTAATGAAAATTAGAAGTAAACATAGAGTGTCTTAGCTTGGGTTCCTCAAAAAGCAAAGTGGGAAACAAAGATGTCTATATGAATACTTTACTGGGGAGTGAATCCAGGAGGCAGTAGTCGTAGCAAGGTGACACAAAACCTGGAAGAATGGAAAGCCAAGTCAAGGGTAAATACCTGAGACTGGGTAATTTATAAAGAAAAGAGGTTTCATTGACTCATGATTCTGCAAGATATACAGGTAACATGGCTGGGGAGGCCTCAGGAAACTTTCAGTAATGGCAAAAGGTGAAGATGAAGCAGGTACATCTTAGATGGCCAGAGTAGAAGGACGAGAATGAAGGGGAGGGGCTACACATTTTTACACAGGCAGATCTTGTGAGAACTCACTATCACAGGAACAGCAAGGGGGAAATCGGCCCCACGATCCAATCACCTTCCACCAGGCCCCTCCTCCAACACCGGGGATTACAATTTGACATGAGATTTGGTCAGGAACACAGATCCAAACTGTATCACCAACTATTACTGCAACAGTACTACATAACAAACAACCCCAAATTTTAAAAGCTTACAAAACAAATGTCAGTTTTTCACTCCTGGGTCTGTAGGTCAGCTGACCATGCTCCACTCCAGTCTGTGAGTGGGTTGGGTTCAATTCTACTCCATATGTATCTTCTCCTTGGACCAGAAACTTCCTGGTCCATGCTTTCTCATGGTGAGTGGCAGAAACATGAGACCAAGTCAAACAACACAGACATTTACATCTTCTGCTTGCATCCCATGCACTCACATTCCATAAGCCAAAGTAAGTCATATAGCCAAACCCAAAGTTGAGGAGGCAGAGATAAAATCTCTATTTCTTCTACTGGGAGGTACTAAAAATAAAAACACTTGACAATAAGTTTCAATGTATAATTCTATTACAGGGAGGGAGTGAAGATTGAAAGTCATAATCTAATCTGGCAAGCATATATGGGCACCAACTGTGTTTCTGAGGAATATACACAAAGGTATCAGCTCAGAAGCCCCAGAGCAGGTGAGCAGCATTCAGAGGGCATCTGAGATGAGGTACTGTCAGGTTGAAACTGCAAACTGCTTGCCTCAACAGAAGGAGAAAAAAGACAGGCAAGGTTGAGATTTGCAGTGATACATAAGAGATGTCCAAGGCATATAGTCAACTCTGATGTCAATTAGAGTCTTATAACATGACAAAGATAATTACTTCATCCTACTATGTAACAAGAAAGTGCCACTTCTACTGGAAGTTGACTCTCCTGCCTTTCCTGTGTAGGTGGAAGGGAAATAGGCAGTATAAATTAAAGCAAGGAATCATCATTTCCCCACACTGCTCTCTTAGGAAGTTTGGAAGTGGAGTTAAGAAGAAGCTTCTGTCCCTTTTATAAGTAATGAGTTGTTAACCAATGCCCTGATGTTAGATAGGGGAATACCATGTACCCATTAGTAGACCAGGCCTCTCTCCCTAACACTTTGACCTGGGGTGAGGAATTTGAGGACAATACACCCCATTGCCATATTTTAAACAGATGATGCCTCTTGAGCCCAACCAAAGCCCTTTATTCTTGCTTTCAACACACATCTCTTGCCATTTTGGAATGAAAGAGAGAGGGGCTTCAACTGTCTTAAATTGGTTCTTCTGAGAATTCAAGTAATTGGTCCTTATTCTATACCTCTGGGCCTCATAAAATGAAACTCATTTATCTCTCTTCTACCCAGAAAGCTTTCAAGACTGAAAACAAATTAACAAACATTATATCCAAGTGTCTCATTGATAGTATGTCAAACACATGGTGTTTGACATCACATGTTTGACATACTAATTTGTGATGTTTGACATCACAAATGCACAACAACTAACTGAATTTTTTTGTTTGTTTGAACAGAAATGATGTTAGATTTGTATATCTTTCTGTGGGTTGATTCAACATGAGAATGGATTCAAAAATACACATTCCTTCACAGTGCCTGGTTTTAACATCATATCAAGGAAAGGGACACTGAAGAAGGTAATAAAGACAGTCTTGAATCACTGACACCACCCCTTCCCCATAGCCTGGCAGCAGCAGAGAGAAAATGTGTGTGCTTGGAGGAGAAAGAGTGCAGTGATTGTGGGACTTCACGTTGGAACTCAGTGCTGTCCTGCCACAGCAGAAAGCAACACAGGGCAGAATTCAACCAGAACCCACAGAGGGAGCATTTAGACCAACCCTAGCCAGAGGAGAATTGCCCATCCCAGTGGTCAGAACCTGAGTTCCAGCAAGCCCCACCACTTCAGGCTAAAGTACTCTGGGGTCCTAAATAAACTTGAAAGGTAGTCTAGGCCACAAGGACTGCAATTCCTAAGCAAGTACTGATGCCATGTGGCTTGAAGCCAGTGGACTTCTGGGGCATGCAATCTAGTAAGACACCTAGTGAGACAAAGCAGCCAAGAGAGTGTTTGCATCACCCCTTCCCAGCCCAAGGCAGCACAGCTCGCAGCTCCAGGAGAGGCTCCTTCCTTCTGTTTGAGGAGAGGCATGGGGAGAGTAAAGAGGACCTTTTCTTGCAACTTGGATACCAACTCACCCACAGCAGGCTAGGGCACGAGGCAGAGTCCTGAGGCCCCCATTCCAGGCTCTAGCTCCTGAAAAACATTTCTAGATACATTTAGGTCCAGAACGGAGACTGCTGCCTTGAAGGAAAGGACCCAGTCCTGGCAGGATTAATCACCTGCTGACTAAAGAACCCTTTGGCCTTGAGTAAACATCAGTGGTAGCCAGGCAGTACTTACCACAGGCCTTGGGTGAGACTCAGAGCCATGCTGGCTTCTGCTGTGACTCAGTGCATTCCAAGCTGTGGTGGCCTCAGGGAGAGACTCCTTCTGCTTGAGGAAAGCAGAGGGAAAATTAAAGGGAACTTTGTCTTGCAGCTTGGGGACCAGCTCAGCTACAGCAGGGTAGAGCACTGAGCAGGCTCTTGGGGTCCCAGATTCCAGGCCTTCGTTCCTGGAAGGCATTTCTAGACCTGCTCTAGGCTAGAGGGGAGCCCAATGCCCTGAAAGGAGAGACCCAAGCATGGCAGCACTCACCACAAGCTGACTGAAAGTGAACGTCAGCCATAGCCTGACAGTATTTGTCATGGGCCTGGGGCAGTAGTGGACAGGGAAAGAAACTCCTTTTGCATAAGGAAAGGAAAAGGAAGAGTGGAAAAGACTTTATATTGTGTCAGCTCAGCTGCAGTAGCGTAGAGCACCAAGTAGATTCGTCAGGTTCCTGACTCCAGGCCCTGACTGCCAATGGCATTTCTGGACCTTCCCTGGGCCAGGGGGAGCTCACCACTCTGAAGAAAAAGACACAAGCCTGGATGGATTCACCACCTGCTGACTGAAGAGCCCTTGGCCTTGAGTGGACATTTGCAGTAGCCAGGCAGTAGTCACTGTAGGCCTTGTGTAAGACTCAGTGTGCTGTGCGAGCTTTAAGTCTGATTCAGTGTAGTCCCAGTGCTGATGGCCACAACGGTGCTTGTGCCACCCCTCCCCCAATTCCAGGCAGCTCAGCATGGAGAATGGGACTTCATGACTTCATTTGTTTAGGGGAAAGTAAGGGAAGAGAACAAGGGTCTCTGCCTGGTAATCTAGGGATTCTCCTGGATCTTATCCAAGACCACCAAGATGGTACCTCTATGAGTCTGCAAGAGACACGGCATTGCTGGGCTTAAGGTGCCTGCTAATGCAGGTCTGGTTATAGCGATCAAGGATTTAAATCACAACACTCAATTTTCTTTGAATACTTGGAAAGCCTTCCCAAAAAGGACAGGTACAAACAAGCCCAGACAGTGAAAACTGCAATAAATACCAAACTCTTCAATGCCCAAACAACGATAAATTTCCACAAGCATCAAGATCATCCAAGAAAACATGACCACTCCAAATCAACTAAATCAGGCACCAGTGACCAATCTCGGAGTGACAGAAATATGTGATCTTTCAGAAAGATAATTCAAAATATGTGTTTTGGGAAAGCTCAGTGAAATTCATGATAACATAAAGAAGGAATTCAAAATCCCATCAGATAAATTTAACAAGGAGATTGAAATAATTTTTAAAAACCCAGCAGAAATTCTGGAGCTGAAAAATACAGTTGACATATTAAGGAATGCATCAGTCTCTCAACAGCAGAATTGATCAAGCAGAAGAAAGAATTCATAATCTTGAAGATAGGCTATTTGAAAATACACAGTGAGAGGAGAAAAAAGAATGAAGCATGCCTACAAGATCCAGAAAATAGCTTTGGAAGGGCAAATCTAAGAGTTATTGGCGAAGAGATAGAGAGATTGGAGTGAAAAGTTTATTCAAAGGGATAAAAAAAGGGAATTTTCCAAACCTAGAGAAATATATTCAAGTACAAGAGGAGTATAGAACACCAAGCAGATTTAACCCAAATAAGACTATTTTAAAGCATTTAATAATCAAATTCTCAAAGGTCAAGGATAAAGAAAGGATCCTAAAAGCAGCAAAAGAAATAAATAGCATATAATGGAGCTTCAATATGTCTGGGAGCAGACTCTTCAGTGTAAAACATACAGGCTGGGATAGAGTGGCATGACATATTTAAAATGATGAAGGAAAAAACTTTTATCCTAGAATGGTATATCTGGTGGAAATATCCTTCAAACATGGTGGAGAAATAAAGACTTTCCCAGAGAAACAAAAACTGAGGGACTTCATCAACACCAGAATTGTTCTACAAGAAATGCTAAAGGGAGTTTTTAATCTGAAAGAAAAGAATATTAATGTGCAATAAAAAATCATCTGAAGGTACAAAACTCACTGGTAATAGTAAGTACACAGATTATTACAACATTGTAATTGTGATGTATAAACTACTCATATTTTGAGTAGAAAGACTAAGAGATAAACCTACTAAATATAATAACTATAGGCTAGGTGTGGTAGCTCATGCCTGTAATCCCAGCACTTCAGGAGGCCAAGGCAGGCAGACCACTTGAGCTCCAAGAGTTCAAGACCAGCCTAGGCAACATGGTGAAACCCCCTCTCTACAAACAATTACAAAATAAAAAAGTTTGATGGATATGGTGGTACATGTCTATAGTCCCAGCTACTCAGGAGGCTGAGATGGGAGGATCACTTGAGCCAGGAGGTTGAGGCTTCAGTGAGCCTTGGTCAAGCCTCTGCAGTCTGGCCTGGGTAACACAGCAAGACCCTGTTTCAAAAAAAAAAAAAAAATACACACGTGTGTGTGTTTATATATATTATTTATCATATATTATATAATGTATTATATTATTTTTTATATACACATATTAACCACAAAAACTTCTGAAGACATAGACAATATGATAAGAAATAAATAGAAACAACAAAAAGTTGAAAAGCAGGGGGAATGAAGTTAAAGTGTAGAGCTTTTATTAGATTTTGCTTTGCTTGTTCGTTAGTTTGTTTCTGCAATCAGTTTTAACTTGTCAGTTTAAAATAAGGGGTTTTATTATTTGCAAGCCTCATGGTAACCTCAAATCAAAACATATACAACAGATACATAAAAATAGAAAGCAAGAAATTAAAACATACCACCAGGGAAAATCACCTTCAGTAACAGGAAGACAAGGAGGAAAGAAAGAAGGAAGAGAAGACCACAAAACAACCAGAAAACAAATAATGAAATGGCAGGAGTAAGTTCTTAGTTATCAATAATAATAATAACATTCAATAACATCAATAGTAATATAATCAATAATAACATTAAACATAAATGGACTAACTTCTCCAATAAAAAGGCAGAGTGGCTGAATGGATTGAAAAATAAGACCCAGTGATCTGCTAGGTAAAGGAAACACACTTCTCCTATAAAGACACACAGAGGCTGAAAATAAAGGGATGGAAAAAGATATTCCATGCCAATGGAAACCAAAAAAGAACAAGAGTAGCTATATTTATATTGGACAAAATAAATTTCAAGACAAAAACTATAAAAAGAAACAAAGAAGGTCATTATAAAATGATAAAAGAGTCAATTCAGCAAGAAGATATAACAATTGTAAGTATACATGCACCCAATACTGGAGCATTCAGATATATAAAGTAAATATTATTAAAACTAAAGAGAGAGATAGACCCCAATACAATAAGAGATGGAGACTTCAACACTCCACTTTCAGCATTGGACAGATCCTCCAAACAGAAAATCAACAAAGAAACATCAGGCTTAATCTGCTCTGTAGACCAAATGGTCCTAATAGATAGTTACAGAACATTTCATACAATGGCTGCAGAATACACATTTTTCTCCTCAGTACATGGCTCATTCTCAAGGATAGACCATATGTTAGGCCACAAAACAAATCTTTAAAAATCTGAAACATTGAAATCATATCAAATATCTTCTCTGACCACAGCTGAATCAAACTAAAAATCAATAACAAGAGGAACTTTGAGAACTATATAAACACATGGAAATTAAACAACATGCTCCTGAATGACCAGTGAATCAATGAAGAAATTAAGAAGAAAATTTAAAAATTTATTGAAACAAATAAAAATGGAAACACAACATACCAAAATCTATGGGACACAGCCAAAGCAGTACTAAGAAGAAAGTTTATAACAATAAGCATCTATATCAAAAAAGTAGACAAACTTCAAATAAAGAACCTAATAATACATGTTAAAGAACTAGAAAAGTAAGAGCACACCAAACCCAAAATTAGTTCAAAAAAAGAAATAATAAAGATCAGAGCAGACACAAATGTAGTTAAAACAAAAATAAAATATAAAAGATAACTGAAATGAATAGTTGGTTTTTTGAAAAGATAAAATTGACAAATCTTTAGTGATACTAACTAAGAAGAAAAGAGAGAAGACCCAAATAAATATAATAAGAGATGAAAATGATACATTACAACTGATACTGCAGAAATTCAGAGGATCATTACAGACTACTATGAGCAACTATATGCCAATAAATTGGGAAAGCTAGAATAAATGAATACATTCCTAGACCTGTACAACCTACCAAGATTGAACCATGAAGAAATCCAAAACCTGAATAGACCATAAGAAGTAATGAGATTGAAATCATAATAAAAAGTCTCTCAGCAAAGAAAAGCCCAGGACCTAATGGCTTCATTGCTAAATTTTATCAAACATTTAAACAAGAACTAATACCAATCCTACTTAAACTATTCCAAAAAATAGAAGACAAGGAAACACTTCCAAACTCATTCTACCAGGCCAGTATTACTGTGATACCAAAACCAGACAAAGACACATCAAAAAAAGAAAACTACAGACCAATATCCCTGATAAACGTTAATGTAAAAATCCTCAACAAAATACTAGCAAACCAAATTCAACAACACATTAAAGAAATCATTCATCATGACCAAGTGGGATTTCTTCCAGGAATGCAAGGATGGTTCAGCATATGCAAATCAATCAATGTGATACATTGTATCAACAGAATGAAGAATGAAAACCAGATGATAATTTCACCTGATGCTGAAAAAAATTTTGATTAAATTCAATATCCCTTTATGATAAAAACTCAAAAAACTGAGGATAGTAGGAATATATCTTCACACAATAAAAGCCATGTGTGGCATACAACTAGTATCATACTGAATGGGGAAAAACTGAAAGCCTTTCCTCTAAGACCTGGAACACAACAAGGATGCCCACTTTCACCACTGTTATTCACCACAATACTGGAACTTCTAGCTAGAGCAAACAGACGAACAAAAGAAAGAAAGGGGATCCAAATTAAAGAGGAAAAAGTCCAATTATTCTTGTTTGCAGATGATATGACTTTATATTTGGAAAAACCTAAAGACTGTACCAAAAAAACTATTTGAATTGATAAACAAAATTCAGTAAAGTTGCAGGATACAAAATCAGCACACAAAACTCAGCATTTCTATATACCAAGAGAAAGCAATCTGTAAAAGAAATTTTTAAAAATTCCATTTATAATAGCTACAAATATTAATAAAATAAGATACCTATGAGTAAACTTACAGTGAAAAATCTCTACAATAAAAATAATAAAACATTGATGCAAGAAATTGAAGAGAACAGGAAAAAATGAACAGATATTCCATGTTCATGAGTTGGAAGAACCAATCTTGTTAAAATGTCCATACTACCCAAGCAATCTACAGACCAAATGCAATCCCTATTGAAATATCAATTGCATTCTTCACAGAAATAGAAAAATAAATTATAAAATCTATTTGGGACCACAGAAGACCCAGAATAGCCAAAGCCATCCTGAGCAAAAAGAACAAACCTGGAGGAATAACATTACTTGACTTCAAATTATACTACAGAGTCATAGCACCCAAGTAGCATGGTACTAGCATAAAAACAGACACGTAGACCAATGGAACAGAATAGGGAACCCAGAAATAGATCCATACATCTATAGTGAACTCATTTTCAACAAAGATGCCAAGAATATACATGGGGGAAAAGATAGCCATCTCAATAAATGGTGCTGGGAAAACTGGATACCATATGCAGAAGAATGAAATTAGACTCCTGTCTCTCACCATATACAAAAATCAAATTAAAATGGATTAAAGACTTAAATCTAAAACTCAAACTATGATACTACTAAAAGAAAACATTGGGGAAAATCTCCAGGACATTGGTCTGGGCAAAGATTTATTCAGTGATACCCCAAAAGTACAGGCAACCAAGGCAAAAATGAACAAATAGGATCACATCAAGTTAAAAAGCTCTGCACAGCAAAGGGAACAATCAACAAAGCAAAGAGACACCCCACAGAATGAGAGAAAATATGTGCAAACTATCTATCGGACAAGAGTTTAATAACAAGACTATATAAGGAGCTCAAAAAACTCAATAGGAAAAAATACAATAATCCAATTTTAAAAAGGGCAAAGATCTGAATAGACATTTCTCAAAAGAAGACCTACACTTTGGGAGGCCAAGATGGGTGGATCACGAGGTCAGGAGTTCAAGACTAGCCTGACCAACATAGCGAAACCCTGTCTCTAACAAAAATACAAAAATTAACCTGGTGTGGTGGTGCTCACCTGTAATCCCAGCTACTCAGGAGGCTGAGGCAGGAGAGTCACTTGAACTTGGGAGGCAGAGGTTGCAGTGAGCCAAGATTGTACCACTGCACTCAAGCCTGGGTGACAGAGTGAGACTCCATCTCAAAAAAAAAAAAAAAGAAGACCTACAAATGGCAAACAGGTATAGGAAAAGGTGGTCAACATAACATCATCAGAGAAAAGCAAATCAAAATACAATAAGATATCATCTCACCCTAGTTAAAATGCTTTTATCCAAAAGACAGGCAATAACAAATGCTGGTGAAAATATGGAGAAAAGGGAACTCTCATATGCTGTTGGTGGGAATATAAATTGGTACAACCACTATGTAGAACAATCTGGAGGTTCCTCAAAAAAACTAAAAATTGAATTACCATATGATTCAGCAATTCCACTGTTAGATATATACCTAAAAGAAAGGAAATCAATATATCAAAGAGATATCTGCACTCCCATGTTTGTTGTAGCACTATTCCCAATAGCCAAGATTTGGAAGCAACCTAAGTGTCCATCAGCAGATAAATACATAAAGAAAATGTGGTACATATACACAATGGAGTACTATTCAACCATACAAAAGAGTAAGATCCAGTCATTTGCAACAACATGGATGGAACTGGATGACATCATGTTAAGTGAAATAAGCCATGCACAGAAAGACAAACCTCACACCTTCTCACTCATTTGTAGGAGGTAAAAATTAAAACAGTTGAACTCATGGAGGTAGAGAATAGAACGATGCTGGGAAGGGTATGGGGTAGAGGGATGAATTGGAGATGGTTAATGGAAATAAAAATATAATTAGATAGAATGAATAAGAGCAAGTGTTCAATAGCACAAGATGACTACAGTCGACAATAACTTATTGTACATTTTATAATAACTGAAAGAGTATAATTGAAATGTTTATAATGCAGAGAAAGGATAAATGCTTAAGGTGATAGATACCCAATTTACCCTGATGTGATTATTACACATTGCATGTCTATATTAAAATACCTCATGTATCCCATAAATGTATACACCTATGTACCCATAAAAATAAATAAATAAAATTATTTTTAAAAATACACATTCCTAGAGCAACCAAAGGTAAATCTCTTGATATCTGTTAAGATGTCCAAATTCACAACATCATAATGACACACAATTTTCCTTCTTAAAATATGACCATCCCTGGGCATGGTGGCTCATGCCTGTAATCCCAGCCACTCAGGAGGCTGAGGCAGGAGAATAGCTTGAACCCAGAGTTGGAGGTTGCAGTGAGCTGAGATCGCACCACTGCACTCCAGCCTGGGTGACAGAGTGAGTGAGACGCCATCTCAGAAAAAAAATAAATAAATAAAGGTGACCTATGCATGAGCTTGTTCAGGAATACTCCATGAGTTTAAGAATTTTTATAAATACCATGAAACAGGCCAGGTGCAGTGGCTCATGCCTGTAATCCCAGCACTTTGGGAAGCCAAGGCAGGTGGATCACCTGAGGTCAGGAGTTCAAGACCAGCCTGGCTAACATGGCGAAACCCTGTCTCTACTGAAAATACGAAAATTAGCCAGGCATAGTGGCCGGTAATCCCAGCTACTCAGGAGGCTGAGGCAGGAGAGTTGCTTGAACCAGGGAGGCAGAGGTTTCAATGAGCCGAGGTCGCACCATTGCACTTCAGCCTGGGCAACAAGACCAAAACTCATCTCAAAAAAATAATAATAATAAATAAATACCATGAAACAATAGAAAAAAATTATGTTTATATGTTTTTTTCCCTGGAAGAAGTTCCATAACTTTTAAAATATTCCCGAAAGGGTCCATTTTCCATCAAAAGGTTATGAACAATTGAATTTAGTGGTGACTCAGATATATAATAGGAACAAGCCCAGAATATACGCACAAGGAAAAAAAACGTGGAGCCAGATTCATGAAAATTTGCCAGTGAATGAAACAGTGTGACACTCCAAAACCTCCATTTTCTTATTTTCTTATGAAGAACTAGACATTTCTTAGACCTGTCTTAGATAAAAATGGGGCAGCAGCTCAGCAGACAATTATTTTTCCAGAAATCATGTCTGTAGGCTTCTCCCCTTCTTCCATAAAAGACTCCTCCCCATTGGCATTTGATGTAAGGTGAACAAGTCAAAATAGTTCCCCGAGACTTTTCAGGCTGAAGCTGAGAGAAATGATACTCTTTTTTCTATTCGATCACTCTCCCAAGTAGCTAGGAATACAGGCGCGTGCCACCACGCCCAGCTAATTTTTGTATTTTTAGTAGAGATGGAGTTTCACCATGTTGGCCAGGCTGGTCTTGAACTCCTGACCTCAGGTGATCCACCCGCGTTGGTCTCCCAAAGTGCTGGGATTACAGGCATGAGCCACCATGCCTGGCCTTTTAATGTTGTTTTGTTTTGTTTTTTAATTATCAAAGGAAAGCCTATGAGAATGGCAATACCATGGTTGGAAAGAATGTACATAACAATGTATATATGTCAGAATTTTGGCCGAAAAATACAGAAGGCACATATGACTCATCATTTGTATTTGGCACTAGGAGACATGACTTCAAATATGCTGATAATGACAATGTTCTTTAGAAAAATTCAAAGATTACACACAATATTTTATGAATCTGCCAACAGATAGAAATCTTGATGAAAGATTCAAATTTAACCTTACAATTGCTTTTGAAAACATGACTGTCACAGACCACATGTTTGTGTCCCACAGAATTCATATGTTGAAACCCTAACCCCCAATGGAGTGCTATTAGGAGGTGAGGACTTTAGGAGGTAGGTAGGTCATTTGGGTGAGGCTCTCATGATGAAATTAGTGCTCTTCTAAGAAGAGACTCAAAAGAGCTTGCTTCCTCTCTCTATTTCATACCTTATAAAGGTACCACAAGATGACCATCTGCAAACCAGGAAGCAGGCCCTCACTAGACACTGGATCTTGGACTTCCCAGCCTCCAGAACTGTGAGAAATAAATCTCTGTTGTTTAAGCAACTAGCTTATGGTAATTTGTTACGGCAGTCCAGACTGACTAAGATAGATGGGAATGCCAACAAACACTATTAAAGCAATTAGATTTAACTTAAATAAGCTATAGAATGCATTAGCAAAGATAAGTAAAACAACAGAAGATCCTCAAAGAACAAATTGCAGTCTTTGTCAGAAAATGAAATGACTTCTGTATTAGTTCTAGCTCTAGTTATTTGATATGAATTGTTACCATTTACTATTACAAAAAGAAACAAATCTAAATGTGAATATTTTATTTTAAAAAGAAATTTAATTTTTATTTTAGAGCGAATGAGTTTTCTGCATAAAAAATACATGTTAAAAACTGAAGCTAAAGTAGCATTTCAACAAAACATAAAGAAATTAGAACAAAACACAAAACCATTTGCAAGGATATGAAGGAAAAGATTCACCTATAAATAATCCTGAAACTAATTTCTCTAGAGACTATTTTCTGGTTGTTTGAGATAAAGGCACAATCTCAATTGAGACTAACAACTACAACGAACAAAGAAAACTTGTTTAATTTATAATAGTATTAAGTCAATAATGCACAAATTATATGGAAAAATCCTGATTAGACTGTGTTATTTATACTGAAATAAAGGCAAGAAAAATTTTATGGGCCAGGCACAGTGGCTCATGCCTGTAATCTCAGCACTTTGGGAGGCCGAGGCGGGCAGGTGGATCACCTGAGGTCAGGAGTTCAAGACCAGCCTGGTCAACACAGCAAAACCCTGTCTTTACTAAAAAAATACAAAACTAGATGGGCATGGTGGCAAGTGCCTGTAATCCTAGCTATTCCGGAGGCTGAGGCAGGATAATTGCTAGAACCTGAGAGGCAGAGACTGCAGGGACCCAAGATCATGCCACTGCACTCCAGCCTGGTCAACAAGAGTGAAATTCTGTCTCAAGGCTGGGTGTGGTGGCTCACGCTTGTAATCCCAGCACTTTGGGAGGCCGAGGCGGGTGGATCACGAGGTCAGGAGATCGAGATCATCCTGGCTAACACGGTGAAGCCTTATTTCTACTGAAAATACAAAAAACTTAGCCATGCATGGTGGCGGGCGCCTGCAGTCCCAGCTACTCGGGAGGCTGAGGCAGGAGAATGGCATGAACCCGGGAGGCGGAGCTTGCAGTGAACCGAGATCACGCCACTGCACTCCAGGCTGGGTGACAGAGCGAGACTCCATCTCAAAAAAAAAAAAAAAAGAAAGAAAGAAAGAAATTCTGTCTCAAAAAAATAGATAAATAAATAAGTAAATGTTATGACATAAATATTTGATAAATCCTTTAAATCTTCTGCTATGGAATAGTAAATACAGAAAAGTACACAAGTCATACATATACAGCTCAGAAAATTTGCAGAGTGAATAGTAATCAGAACCCAGTTCAAGAAACTGAATATTGTATCTGTCTTAATTTTATTGCTCATACAATCATCTCAACCCATTAACAGAAGACCCGGACGTGTGTGATAATAACTAAATTCAATTGTCATTGATATTTTGCCAACTTTCAGTTTTACTTTACGTGTAGTTTTCTATTTGTCATCAAAAAGACATATTTGTCGGCCGGGCGCGGTGGCTCAAGCCTGTAATCCCAGCACTTTGGGAGGCCAAGACGGGCGGATCACGACGTCAGGAGATCGAGACCATCCTGGATAACACGGTGAAACCCCATCTCTACTAAAAAATACAAAAAACTAGCCGGGCGAGGTGGCCGGCGCCTGTAGTCCCAGCTACTTGGGAGGCTGAGGCAGGAGAATGGCGTAAATCCGGGAGGCGGAGCTTGCAGTGAGCTGAGATCCGGCCACTGCACCCCAGCCTGGGTGACAGAGCAAGACTCTGTCTCAAAAAAAAAAAAAAAAAAAGACATTATTTGTCAAAATAGGGGGATAGAACATATGTAATCACACTTAGCTCTCTTGATTGATGATGTCTAGATATTTCGTGGGTCTCCGTTGATTGGACTTTATCCTAAGCTCCACAAAGATTATGGCTGGTCCTGACCATGACCTCCACTTCAAAATGTCCTCTGCACATGGCTTCTTTAACTCTTCTGCACCTGGCAGATCTAGGTATAAAGAAGCTTTGCCTGCCCATCTATTTCCCTCCCAGGCCCCAGTCTAAATTTGGTGCATGCTGTTATTCTATCACATAAGCCTATATTCTTTTTTGTAGCACCTACCACAGTCCATAATTGCATATGTATTTGTGAGTTTCTGTGTTAATGTCTGTCTCCTCTGCCAGCTTAAAAGCTCCATGAGGTGAGGAAATTTATTTCTTCTCTCATCATTTTATACCCAGCATATAGCTCATAGATGGTATTCAATAAATATTTATTAAATGAATGAGAAAATGAATAAACTATACATTGAGGACTGGCTCATAGATCTATCTCTCTAGCCTCTGCTCACTCCTGAGTGCCACAACTCTATTAGTTGTACAGCTGCATCATAAGGCATCTCCACCTGGATTCTCACAAACATGTCAAATTCAACGTGTCCAAAGTGAAATTCACCATCATGCCCCCTACTAAAATTAATTTCTCCTCCTGCATCTCTAGCTTAGAGAGTGTAAGTACCACCTGCACCAGCCTAAAACCAGGGAGTGGCTGGCTACAGTGGCTCACGCATGTTATCCCAGCACTTTGGGAGGCTGAGGCGGGTGGATCACCTGAGGTCAGGAGTTCAAGACCAGCCCGGCCAACATGGTGAAACCCATCTTTACTAAAAATACAAAAATTAGCTGGACATGGTGGCATCCACCTGTAATCCCAGTTACTTAGGAGGCTGAGGCAGGAGAATTGCTTTAACCCAGGAGGTGGAGGTTGCAGTGAGCTGAGATTGTGCCACTGCACTCCAGCCTGGGTGACAGAGCAAGACTCCATCTCCAAAAAATAAATAAATAAATAAAACCAAGGAGTGACCTTCTCCTTCCCCCTATCTTCTAGTCTGCCAGTGGTCCTCACCTTTCTGTCCTCTAAGTACCTTCCACTAATGCATCCCTCCAACTCATGTTCTTCTTTGATTTACTGCAACAGCTGTTGAACCACTCCTCACATTGCTAGCAAAATAATCTTTCCAAAATGCAAATTTAATCAGGTCCCTCTTGTGCTTAAAACCTTCCAAAAAACTGGAAGGGTAGAAGTTAGTAAAAGTGAGCTTAATTCTTCATCTTCATAGTGGAGAGTCTGTAAATACTGTTCGGTTTGACAAATCAGGAAACAGGGATATAAACATATTGAGAGTTATGGAGGTAAATGGAAACTGTTAAAAATGGTAACCTCTGAAAAATAGAAATGTGGGACAGGGGACAAGGAGGAGGAAGACATTTAGTTTTCATTTTGTAGCTTTCTGCAATGTAAGATTATTGGTTATATATTACAAATAATAATTTTAAAGCAAATTTTTAAAATTATATATTGTATTAGCTTCCCCTTGCCCTTGGGATAAGCCCCAACTTCCTTGGAATAAAGAGTTTGTCTTAATACAGGTGGCCTCATCTCTTATATTCTCTTGTACTTAACCTACTCTCCAGCCATCCGGAATTCACACATTGAACTCCTCAAAGGCATCATGCTTGTGCTTTTGCACAAGTTAGTCGCTCTACCTGAAATGTAATTCCCTTCTTCATCACTTGCCTAAGCCTCCCTTGTTCTTTAAGATTCAGCTGCTCTCATCTACAAATACTTTCCTGAGCCTCTCCAACTCCTTGCACAGTTAGATGATGCCCCACCTTTGAGGCACAATAATTCACTATGCAGAGCTCTATCATAGACCTGAAAACCATGTGAAAAGCTTTGTCTCCCATAGCCTGGGAGCTTAGCTTCTTGAGGACAGGATCTATATCTAACTCCTGTGACAAGTGCAGTGCCTGGCATGGAATGGATACTTAATAAATGCTGATGAATAAACAAAGAAACAATAAGCTTACATCTTACATCTATTCATCTCTAAAATGAAGGAGTTACAAGCAAAGGAATAGTTTCTTTGAAGTGATTCTACATTAAAAAGCTGACAATACAACTGGAAAAAAATAGACAGAGGATATGAGTAGACAGTTCACAGAAAAAAATAAAAATGACTCTTATGAGAAATGAAAATATGATGAATTTGTTTCATAAAAATGAAATGCAAATCAACTCAATGATAAAATATCATTTCAAACTATCAAATTGGCAAAGATCAAACACGTTGATTACACTGTGTTAATGAGAATAAATAGGGTAAAAGGCTGTCTCATACGTGACTGGTGGGAGTGTGTATCATTGTAACCTCTGTGCAAAGCAAATTGGCAGTATTTCTAAAAATTAAAAATGCAAGTACTTGTTCTCAAAGCTATTCTATTTCCCACAAGTTTGAAAAGCTGTGTATTGCTTTTCAGGGCCAGATTGGAATTCCAGTCCACAATAGTCTTTCACCTCTGAACTGGAATTGTGTATCACTTGATTAGATCTTCGTATATACTACCTTTACGATCAGTTATTTCCCCAACCACGTAGTAAATTGCTAAGGTCAAAACTATGTCAAATCTCCTTCTGTCCTTCTCAGTGCCCATCACTAGACTGAACACATGTGTGGCCAGTTTGTGTCCTTTTTATAGGACACAAGCAGGAAATCCCCAAGCCATTCTAGAAGCTAATGTGTTATCCCAGGACCCCCAGAGAAGATCAATTGTTGCCTGAGGTGCCACTGCCAAAATCAAGGAGAGACTGAAAGGATGAAGATCCAGGTCCAGTACATCTACTTTGGTCTTATGATAACATTTCATTAGAAGAAAATTTTAAATATAAATATACTTTGAATTTTTTTTTTCTTTTTTTTTTTTTTTGAGACGGAGTCTCCCTCTGTCGCCCAGGCTGGAGTGCAGTGGCGCGATCTCGGCTCACTGCAAGCTCCGCCTCCCGGGTTCACGCCATTCTCCTGCCTCAGCCTCCCAAGTAGCTGGGACTACAAGCGCCCACCACCACGCCCGGCTAATTTTTTTGTATTTTTAGTAGAGACGGGGTTTCACCGTGTTATCCAGGATGGTCTCGATCTCCTGACGTCGTGATCTGCCCGCCTTGGCCTCCCAAAGTGCTGGGATTACAAGCGTGAGCCACCACACCCGGCCTAAACATGACATATTTAAAAAAAAAAAAAAAAATTTTTTTGAAACAGGGCCTCGCTTTGTCTCCAGATTGGAGTGCAGTGGTGCAATCTCGGCTCACTGCAATCTCCGCCTCTGCCTGCCTGCCTCAGCCTCCCAAGTAGCTGGGTTTACAGGCATGTACCACCACACCTAGCTAATTTTTGTATTTTTAGTAGAGAAGGGGTTTCACCGTGTTGGCCTCCATCTCCTGACCTCGTGATCCGCCCACCTCGGCCTCCCAAAGTGCTGGGATTACAGGCATGAGCCACACACCAGGCCTAAAATATTATTTTACATCTACAAAAACCAGTCTCCTCTACAGGCCCCTGGAGTTTAGGCCAGCATTAGGTAAGGCAGGGGTAGAAAGAGATCACTGAACTAGGAGAATCATGGAAGATTTTACTAATATGTTGTATTTTATATTATCAGGAAATAAGCCAGTGTTTTCATTTTTCACATACATACTTTAATTCAAAATACAAATATTGACCAGGCTTGGTGCCTCATGCCTGTAAACTCAACACTTTGGAAGGCTGAGGTGGGCAGATCACTTGAGGTCAGGAGTTCAAGACCAGCCTGGCCACATGGTGAAACCCCGTCTCTACTGAAAACATAAAAAAATTAGCGGGGCATGGTGGCGGGCACCTGCAATCCCAGCTACTCAGGAGGCTAACGCAGGAGAATTGCTTGAACCTGGGAGGCAGAGGTTGCAGTGAGCTGCTGTACCACTGCACTCCAGCCTGGGTGACAGAGTGAGACCGGGTCTCAAAACTAAAAACAAACAAACAAAAAATACAAATAATTTAGTTCCTTCCTGGAGGTGCTCCTTCTCAGCAATGCAGATGACAAAAAGAAGGGAAGGAGAAAATCTTAATGATCTCTTGTGAGGGTCTTTGTGTCCTCTGCTGTTCTGTGACTTATAATGCTTCCCGAGGAAGCAATTTGCCCAAATTTCATATGTCAGTGGACGTGGATATTGTCCTAAATGTGGTAATAACATTTAGTTATTCAGGGTTATCAGTGATTAAAAATTGAACGTGTCAATAGAACAAGATACTATTGAGTCAAGTTCCTTGTATTCCCAAATAATAGAATCTATTAGTATTTATACACATCAATAAACATGAAGTTATCAGAATGCTTTAAACTTCACGCAATAGAAAATCCAACCCAAAAGGGCTTAAACAATAAAGTTATTTATTGTCTCGCATGACAAGAACTGGAAGGAAGGATAGTTTCAAGTCGGATCAATCTGCAACTCAGTAATGTCACCAAGATCCAGGTTCCTCCCCTCTTTCTGCTCTACCTGCCTCAGCATATTCTCAGGTCAGTTCCTCTCCTGGTCCCAAAGAGGCTATATCAGATGCTGCTTGCAGACACAACATTCTATAGCAGAAAGGAAACTGTTTATTTCCAAACATCTCTTTTTAAAGAGCAAGGAGAGGGTGAGCACGGTGGCTCACACCTGTAATCCCAGCACTTTGGGAGGCCGAGGCAGGTGGATCACTTGAGATCAGGAGTTAGAGACCAGCCTGACCAACATGGTGAAACCCTGTCTCTACTAAAAATACAAAAATTAGCCAGGCATGGTGGTGCATGCCTGTAGTCCCAGCTACTCAAGAGGCTGAGGCAGAAGGATTGCTTGAAACCAGGAAGCTGGAGGTTGCAGTGAACCAAGATGGCACCACTGCACTCCAGCCTGGGTAACAGAGTGAGACTGTCTCAAAAAAAAAAGCAAAAAGAAACTTTGTCAAAGGCCCATTAGGCTACTGGTCAGAATTTAATCATGTGTCCATGCCTAAACCAATCACTGATGAGAAGGCTAGGACTACCATTCTGGCTTAAACTAATCCTTATCCTCTCCCTGGAACTCCCCAGAAGCACATGGAGGATAGATAACTGAATACAATTAGAGTTCTGTTTGTTGCCAAGGAAGGATAAATAGTTTTTGCTTCTGAATGTCTAAACAGTGCCTTAAAATGCATATTAATGAATACATTCCAACAATTTTAAAAAATACGAATTTCCCAAGTCTTTTCATAGTATCTAAACTAATTTGTCCTCAATTTTCCCAAGTCTTTTCATAATACCTGTTTCATCTAATTTGCAAAAACCAAAATAGCTTGCAGATATTTATCAAAGAAAGATAGTCATTCATTTATCCATCCATCCATTGATTCACTCATTAAGATATTCTGAGCACCCATCACATCCAAGATGTAGTTTACTATGAAGACTTCAATAATGTATAAAAAATTTATTTGAAAAATGTCAAGCTTTAAAAAATGATGTAATAATTTACATTACATAAACTTCATTAAACTTTAAAATTCATTATTTTAACTTTAAACTAAACTTTAGAATTCATTATTTCCTCAAGAAAAAGTGATGGAAACAATTTTGGTAAATTAGTAAACTTAACGGTTGTAGAGAATTATAGATTTATTCAAATAATTCTGATTGACAAATCTCAAACATAAAATGTTTATATGTGTAAGACTTAGAAATGTGATAGTGGAGAAACCCAAAACAATGATATTCATGATGGGAAGATAATTCTAGGAGAGTTATAATATGGAGTATAAAAACAATTATAGGAACGAGCTCTGAGGTTCTTTAGTCTGGCCCCCTCATGTAGTGATAACTAGGAAATAAGAGTAGACTACATTAACTGAAGGGTTCTAGGTACATCCCCAAAACTAATCCCAAGCCCAGTGTCTTAGTCCATTTGCATTGCTATAAAGGAATACCTGAGACTGGGTAATTTATAACAAAAAGAGGTTTATTTGGAACATAGTTCTGCAGGCTGTACAAGAAGTATAGCACTCTATTCTGCTTCTGTCACGGACTTCAGGAAGCTTCCAGTCATGGCAGAAGGGGGAGGGGGAGCTGGTGTGTAAAGATCACATGGCAGGAAGTGAGACAGAGAAAGAGAGAGTGAGAAAGGGAGAGAAATAGTCAGGGGAGAAGGGAGGCACTGAATAAGATGCCAGACTCTTTTTGACAACCAGATCTCCCGGAAACTAACAGCAAGAACTCACTGAATCCCATAAGAATGGCACCAAGTCATTCATGAGGGATCCGCCCCCATGACCCAAACACCTCCCGCTAGACCCCATCTCCAACACTGGGGATCAAATTTCAAAATGAGATTTGGAGAGGACAAATATCCAAGCTATATCACCTAGTATTCTTCAGGTCACAAAAACATTTTTTGTTTTTCTTCTAAGAGCCTAACTAGGACATGAACTAGGAAGTTTCTTCTCCTCATTACTCCCCAAAGACAAACCCACCCAATGTAAGTCAAGAAAAACCAACCAACTAAATTAAAGCATGCAGAGCTAAGATGAAGGAAAGACTAAAGAAGGGACCGAGGAGATAAATTTTTGTGATATTTAGAACCATTCCATTTTGTGGGGAAAGGGGTAGTTTTATTTTGTTTTAACTATTACTCATCCTAGAAAATTCCTGCTTTGAGAATGGGGATATAGCTTCTACAAAGCTCAGTAACCAAATGGCAGAAAGGCTAGCATTCTATCAGGGCCTCAATAGCCTATACATGAGGGCATTAGAGAAGGCGCCCTCTCTTCATTAAGCAGGTGCAGAGCTTGATAAGGGGAGCTTGACTAGATTTCAGCCCCCTCCATTCCCTTCACTAGGGGCCTTTGTGCAAGGCACACAATGCATAAATGTACGTAGTAGTACTATTTTCTGGAGTAGAAAAATCTTGGGATTTCCCGAAGCTGTTCACCCCAACTCGGAACTGGAACACCACGTGTAAAGTCAGGAGAATTCATTCTGCCAGAAGTTGTTTTCATTACTGACATCCTAGACTGTTGGCACAATAATCTTAATCATCCGACCTTTTAGAGGCAATTTCCTGATCTCGGCTGGACAGACCAGGCTAAATGCTCCCTTTGGCCCTATTTTTAAATTGCCCAGATGGTGTGAATAGGTGTATGACTTAGAGTGCCCCCATATGCTGGGCTGCTTCCAGGAACGATTTGTACCTTGGGTATAACAAGACCAGAGTGAGGAATGGGGGCAAGGGATGGTAAGGGTTAGGTCGGTGCCTTTCTGATCTGAGTAATACTGATTTCATCAGCTGCTTGTGAAATGCTGAGCCTTAATCATGAGGGGTTACTTTTGGCCACCCACAAATGGTGGCCAAGTACAGATTGAGAAAATGAGATAGGTAGAAAGTAGGAGGCCAATTTAGAGAGAGCTGCTTCTGATCTCTTCTCTACCCACCCCGAGTTGGATTTGGGTATACTATGTAGGGAAGAATTAGCAGGGAAGTCAAGCCGGTTCATCACATCCGACACAGACCATTTCCTGCCCCTTCCCTTCTGTGCATAGAAATTTGTTTCCTGGCCGGGCACAGTGGCTCACGCCTGTAATCCCAGCACTTTGGGAGGCCGAGGCAGGCGGATCACGAGGTCAGGAGATCGAGACCATCCTGGCTAACACGGTGAAACCCTGTCTCTATTAAAAATACAGAAAATTCGCCAGGCGTGGTGGTGGACGCCTGTAGTCCCAGCTACTTGGGAGGCTGAGGCAGGAGAATGGCGTGAACCTGAGAGGCAGAGCTTGCAGTGAGCCGAGATCGCACCACTGCACTTCAGCCTGGGCAACAGAGCAAGACTCTTGTCTAAAAAAAAAAAAAGAAGAAAAGAAAAAGAAAAAGAAAAAAAAATTGTTTCCTTGGAGATTATAAGGATGTGATGCCTAGAAAAGAAGGAAAAGAGTAGAAAGGACTTGAGAAAAGAGTAACAACATTTCCCAAGGCGTTTAGGCTTTCATCAATAATATAGGCTGGGCACAGTGGCTCACGCCTGTAATCCCAGCACTTTGGGGGGCCGAGGTGGGCGGATCACTTGAGGCCAGGAGTTTGGGACCAACCTGGCCAACATGGTGAAACCTCATCTCTACTAAAAAATAAAAATAAAAATAAAAAATAAAAGAATTAGCCGGGAGTGGTGGCATGTGCCTGTTGTCCCAGCTACTCGGGAGACTGAGGCATGAGAATCGCTTGAACCCGAGAGGCAGAGGATGCAGTGAGCCAAGATGCTGTCAAAATTAATAATAATAATAATAATAATAATAAAGAGAAGACTCTGTCATCCTGAAACAGCTTCTCATTCCCTTTGCTTATAACTTCCCATTTCTGCTACCTCAAATAGCTTTCCTTAGATGAAAGCTCTTCCTTCTTCTTTATTGATCCATGTCCTTCTTTCAAAAGAGATACTTGACTCTCATCACTCCCAAGAAGCCTTTACACACATTCAAACTGATTCCTTCTGGCCCTAAAAATGTAGAACTCAAAAATAAGCTTATAGCTAAGGTTGCGGCTTAAATCTAAGTCAAGGATCAGCAAACCGTAGCCCATAAGCTATGTCCAGCCCACCACCTGCCTTTGTACAGCCCATGAGCTAAAAATTGATTTTCCAAGTATAAATGGTTAGGGGAAAAAACCAAAAGAAAAGTAATATTGCATGACATGAAAATCACACGAACTTCACATATCAATATCCATAAATAAAGGTTTATTGGAATGCAGCCATGCTTATTTGTTTATATATTGTTTATGGCTGCTTTCACACTACAATGGCAAAACTGATTGTTTATAGGAGACAGTATAGTCACAAAGCCTAAAATATTTACTATCTGGCCCTTAACAGAAAAAAATTTGCCAATTCCTGGTCTATGACATTGAAAGAGTTAGAGATGTTAAATAGGAACATGTCAAAGAAATCAATTTCAGGCAAACCAACAAAGGCTATCAAGTAGCCACATTAAGACCTAAGTCCCAAAATCAAGACTAAGTGGTTACCCCTAGAGGCAGGATATATGGGACAGGAAAAGAAGAAAAAAAAAGCTGAAGTAATATACAAAGCAGACATTCTACACTTCGGAAGTGTGGAGGTAGTATCTGTGCTGCTCAATGCCACATCCCTGTACCTAGCCCACATCTTAGTGCTGGGCAGGTGCCCATTAACTAGTTCTAGAATGAATGAAGTAGAAGAGAGGAAGGAGAAACATAAAGCAAATGAAAGAAGCATTGCATAGGGTTGGGGATAAAAGAGGGTCCCCAAAAAAAACCTAAAGTTTGTCTGCCCTATGTAATATGTCACAGGTTCTCAAAAGTTAGCAGGAACCCCCACTTGGGAAGCTAAGTATGTGCCCAAGAGACTGAAGAAATGACTAAATAATTATGGTAACTACCCTGATGCCCATTCAAGGTCACCTTTTCCACCCCTTCCTCAGTCACCAGATGCAAATATATTTAGTACAGAGACTAAATTCAGACATGGAGATTAGCAAGGAAGGAAATCAAATATAAAGCTCATGAAATAAACAGCACCACTTGTCACTGTTGATCTTTGATTAACTGGCTCTTCTTTCCGAAACAGGGCCTCCTTTTCTTCTTTTTCTCTCTCTCTCTCTCTCTTTGTTTTCAGGTGACACCCACACATATCCTTCAGTGTTGGCAGAGATGCTCACTCAGATAACAACTGGAGTTCATGCTGCACATTTTCATCTTCGTGTGTCATCATCACCATGTAAAACCACAACTATAGGAAAACAAAGCTGTTTGCTGCTCTTCTTCTCAACTGACATTTCCACCCAGCTCATGATTTGTTCTTTGGAGCCAGAGGAGAGTTTCAATCTATCATTGAGATAGCTCTGCCTGATGAAGTGAGAGTAAAATCCAGTCCACTCCCACCCTGAAATCCATTCACCTTTCTTCAACTTTTTGTCCCTTCAAATTCCTAGCATTCAAGGGTCTTTCATAGAGTTTCAACAGGCAAACCAGATAGGAAAATGAGCTTCAGGAAGCACACATTCTGGCCCTGAGAGTTGCACCAAGAATGAGGTCAGCTTGGAAGAGCTGATATATTCTTTGATCACCTCAAGCAATTGATCATCTCAAGCAATTTTCAAGTGTTGGGCCCAGTGTTAACACCCTGAAATGAACGAAAGTCACTCTGAGAAAGTGTGTGACTTTCTGCTCTGGACAGTGGCCTTGGTTTCTAAGTGCTAGGATCCTGTGAATCTTCAAAGAGAAAGCACATATTTCTTCTGGGATGCCAAATCAGGGAAAGCCGAGAGGCCCCACCATTCACATGTGTTCTTGAAGGGGTGTGATCCCAGTTCACTGCAGCCTCAGCCTCCTAAGTAGCTGGGACTACAGGCCTGCACCATCATGTCTGGCTAATTTTTTTTCCTTTTTTTTTTAATAGAGACAGGATCTCCCTGTGTTGCTCAAGCTGGTCCTGAACTCCTAGACTCAAGTGATCCTCCTGCATTAGCCTCCCAAATTGCTGACATTACAGGCATGAGTGACCATGCCCAGCCCCAAACTTTCTTATGAGCATTACTGTCAAAAAGGCAAGAGTTAAGCTTCAGTTTAGGAAACACAAACAGACATTAGAAGCAAAGTTACCAGACAAGGTTCTGGTCTGCTTTCCAGACCATCCCATTTGCTGCTGCACAGTGTGATGGTTAGTTCCCTTTACAATGGATCCAGAAGTTTCTTTAATTTTTTCTCACCTATCCATTATCTCTGATCCCGACAAGATGGGAGAGAAGAAAGGGTATTGCTTTAAAAAAGGAATCAATCTGTTTCATCATACTGGAGGGAAAAAGTGAATTCAGGGTTGTGGACAATTACAATATTCACCCAGTTGAGTAGCTAGAATGTGGTGGGAGGTGTTAGATGAAGCAAAGTTTGCATTTGATTTTGTTTTGAACTTGAGTTTCAAGGTACTAGAACCTTTTTACAGAAGTGGGTTACACTGTTTTTACTAGCACAGTAAAGGAGTGCTTATTGAGCAGATTCATTTAATAGCTGACTTTTTTTTTTTTACCCACCTTGATCCTTTCCAATTGATTTGATTTGTCTTATTGAACTATCCATGAGTAACCAGCTGAGTTCAGTCTTTCTTGGAGTAGTAAGAGACATATAAGCTCATCTTTTTCAAGTTTAATTACCTTTATTAAGTTTAATAAGCTTCATTTCACCAAAGAAAAGAATCAGTTTAGAGATGAACTCATTGCACACCGATTTAATTGACTCTGAGTCACTTTCAGAGCAAAATTTCAACGAAGGAAACAGAAGGTGCTGCATGAATTATTAGACCAGCTCTTGTGTCTGTTGTTCAACCACCTTTCCCTTCCCCTACCCACAAGATGATAGGGGGTGTGTGTGTGTGTGTGTGCACGCTATTAGAGTGTTCAGCTATGATATGAGTATGACAGGTGAAGAAGTTGAAATTTTCTGTCCCCAGCATTTCCATTTGTGAGCACTTTTTGAATCAGAGTCAGAGAAGGCATTTACAGAATTTGTTGGGGGTAAAATCACCCCAGAAAAAAGAGCAGCAGGTCACTAGTGGGATGGGATTTTAACTACAAAGACAACATTTTCAGAAGTCTTAAGCTAAAGATATGTTTAAGACATAACCAATACTCCATTAAGAGGGAATTTGGGGGCTTCAATGGAAAATCAATTTACTCCTGACAGTGGCTTAGTTGGCATGAATTTTCTAACAGTATTGGTTTTCCTCACTGCACAAAAATTTCTAAAACATAAATGAACTTATACGCATCAGATTTTCTTTCACCAGATTTGGCTGTGTATATATTTTACCTCCTGTTTTTTTTAATAAAATGAATTTTTGGACTTCTTAACAGGAAACTAGAAAATAGAACTGGCTTTCTCCCTCTCAAAGTATGATTATAACATTTAGACTGACCGTTACATAAGGCCGTGTAAAACTTATTCACTCAGTCAATAAATATTTATTATATACCAGGCACTGCTCTGGGCACTGGAGATACAGCAAGAAACAAAGCAAAGTTATTTGCCTCATGAAGCTTATAAACCATAAATAAATAAGAAAAATGTCTAATGTAAGATATGGTAAAATGCTATGGAGAAAAATAAGCAAGGAAAGCAGACAGCGTATGGGGGAGTTTAACTAGGGGAGAAGATGACACTTGAGCAACGACCTGAAGAGTGACGAGGCAAGCCAGGTCATCTACAGAAGGACATTCCAGACAGAGTAAATAGGACATGTAAAGGCCCTGAGGTAGGAACATGCCTGTGCTGGTTGAGTATTCCTGACACATTCGTATATGTCAGAAAGTATGCATCTATCTATAGGAAAGAGAGACTTCCTGAGCCTCAAATGGCCTTGCAGATAACACAGACTCCCTCACCCCGGGTCTGAGAGAATCTATGTCACTGTCTTTGACCTGGATTAGTAATAAGTCTATG
This sequence comes from Papio anubis, assembly GCF_008728515.1. Taxonomy (NCBI): domain Eukaryota; kingdom Metazoa; phylum Chordata; class Mammalia; order Primates; family Cercopithecidae; genus Papio; species Papio anubis. The sequence continues at coordinate 87,628,676 of NC_044985.1, read as the reverse complement.
CAATCAAGATCCTGGTTCTGGGTCCATTATTGGCACCATCTCTAATCTCCAGGATGTAGTTTACTTTAGCACTTTGGGATCAGTATCCAGGTCGGGTATAGTTCCCATCTGGCAGTGCAAATGGCTGGGATAAGGGATGAGACATCCATTTAACCACCAATATCCTCATTAAAATAGCCCTGAGGACTGGTGGCTCAGTTTGTTAACCTGAGGGACTGATGGGGTCAAGGCTGAAGTTGGATCTTTCTCAAATTTCTGAGCACTCATATGACACAGAACACATAGGTAAGCCTAACCTGACAGCTCAAAGAGGTCAGCCATTGGTCTAATAAGAAATTGTGACTGAAGTCAAGCAAACAAACCAGAAATGTAACCCGCTTGAAGTGAAATTAGTATTTGAAACTCTAGCTTTTTCAAAAAAGGCTAAACTGGAGATTGACACAAGGATTTACCCCACACCTCTTTTAAATAGCAAGTTCTCTCCAGATTCATTGCCAAAGCGAAGCATATCTATTCTGAAAGCATATTTTTCTTAATACTAAAAGACAATATTAAAGTACAAATTTAAAGCAGACATATAGTAGTTTAGTAATTTTATCACTGAATATATAGAACATAATGTACACTTGGTCTCTTTAAATTGGCATGCTTAACCCAAATAGGTGAGCTCACAATCAAAAATTACAGGAGTACCATTAATTATAAGACTCTTACAATAATAGCAGCAAATGACATTGTTTTCTTCATAACTACCATATCTGAAACTATAAAAGCATTGCTCCAACCACTGTTTTTGAACCATTTCTTGGTTCATACTAATAGTGAAAACGGACTTCCCTATATAACATTTCTTCTTTGTTTCTGTGCAGAGTGAGTAAGAAACATCTCAAGTGTGATTCATCTTTAGTAGGCCTACTTTTCCAGTCAGAAAACAAAATCATTTATTACCATAGATCAAGTCTTTCCATTTAAAAAAAAGTATTTATTTATTTGCCACTGCCATTTCAAAAAACTCTCCAGCTCTGTCATTTTCAAATACAATCTGATAAGTGGGATAACTGTGTGCCCAAGAAGCTGGCAAGTGGCATAGGTGCAGGGCAAATCCAACAGTTCTTCAGCACCCAAGTACTGCTGAGTTTGATCTTCTTGGGACTGATTAAATTCATGGAATGGAAGCCCATTTTAAAAGCAACCAAAGTACAGTATTTTCTATCTGGAATCTCAAGATTCCTACTCCTCCCCTCCTCACATTAAAAAAAAAATTAAAATACCTCTTTCTATACATAAAAGTGGGAGGTGCCCTATATTCCATTACAAGATAAACTATTTCAAAAAACAGTAAAATGATGGAAGTTAAAAGGTCCTCATATTATAGCACCTCATCCCTGCGTAGTGGGTTTAAATTTGTGTTACAATATTCCCCCCTTCTTAGGCTATTGCCCAGTTTAATTTTTATACATAATTTATCTAAATGGCAATAATACCAATAGCTAAATATGTCAGGCATACTACTAAATGTCAGGGATAGGCAGAGACAAAGACAGACTTGGGACATGCCCTCATGGAGATTATACTATAGGAATATAGTGACCATTATCTCCATTTTATAGTTGAAGAACCATCATCTTAGGTGGACAGTGACTTGCCTGAGGCTATTCAACTACTAACAAGACTTGAACCAAGTCTATGTGCCTCTAAAACCTAAGCTCCTTCAACACCTGAATTAACTGAAGCATGAACAAATGGTGAGGGCTGCTGAAGGGCCATTCTTCAAGGTCCCCAGGCGTATTTTAGTTGACTCAAACTGTAGGCAGAAAAATATCCATAGTCATTTCAGAGTCAGGCCTTACCCAGTCCCTTAAGAACTTTGATGTTCTCTTAAAAGATACATTCCAAAATACTTTCCCATGTTACAGGAGCAGCTGAGCCCAGAGTTTTGGAATTCTGAGCCCTAAACCACATAAAGTCCCTGTAAAGGAGCTCTCACCACGGCTCCTTCTGCCTGACACCCTCTGGAAGATTGTCACCTAATGCTGGCCACCTCCTCAGCACATGGCAAGAATTTCATCATTCCTCTTCCTTCCGAAGAAGCTTCTTGGGACTCATCCTCATACTTTAATGAATGCTAACATCCCTTTTTCACAGTATTCTCACTTCTCCTATGGACACTCTTTCCACATCCTACTTTGGATCTCCACAACGACAATAAAGAGACCAACTGTGCACCCCTGAAACATATGAAACAGGAAAGCTCCTACCTGGTCTGATTGGAATGAACCGTTAAACAAATAATCCTTCATAATACTCAAAAAAAAATTGTGGTTTTGTTGTTGTTGTTGTTTGAGACAGAGTCTCACTCTGTCACCCAGGCTGGAGAGCTGTGGCACAATCTTGGCTCACTGCAACCTTCACCTCCCAAGTTCAAGTGATTCTCATGCCTCAGCCTCCTGGGTAGCTGGGATTATAGGTGCCTGCCACCAGACCCAGCTGAATTTTGTACTTTTAGTACAGATGGGGTTTCACCATCTTGACCACGCTGGTCCTGACCTCAAGTGATCTGCCCACCTCGGCCTCCCAAAATGCTGGGATTACAAACATGAGCCACTGCGCCAGGTCCCATAGTACTCAAATAATTTCGACATAAAGTGACCTTATTTCCTGACATATTCTTTCTTGGTGTAGGAGAACTATTTTATTCTTTTGAAAGTATATTGTGAACATTAACACTGAAGTCTCATGACAGGGAATGAGGAAAGCAAGTTGGTTTACCTGATACTGCTTTGAGGGAATCTCTCATTTGACCAAATCCCTCATTTGGTCAAAATGACTAAATATGATCAGAATTCATAACAGACAATGTCTATATATTTCTAAACTAAAAGGAAAACAGCATTAAATAGGAACTAAGTGGCTCATTTCATGAGTGGGAGACAGTGTTTTAATGGTTTTTAAATATGTCTTCCTATCCCTCCCCCTACTCTAACTTACCCCATTTAATTCACTAACCAAAAGATTAAACACCCATTTAACCAAAAGGAATGATTTCCTAGCTTTTCTTCTGCAACTAAAATGTCTGTGGATACCACACTTTGCTTGACTGAGATGTTCTGATGAGTGAGAAAGGAAAGAGGCTCCCAGAATCCACTCCCTTTTTGTTTTCTACCCTAACTTCTCAGTCAAGTCAATAAATACGTGGTAAGTTGGAATGTGGGTCATGGCACTGTAAGACTTGGCCTGCCACAAGAAATGTCTTTTACTTCATTTCAGAGTCTCAAAATGATCTTGATATTTGGTCTAGTCGCTCGAGAAAAATTGGCATTGGTGGCCCAGCGGGGGCCTGAGGTGGCCGGCTGGAGATGAGGCGGTCATTTCCTATCCAGAGCAGTGATATTGAGCAGATGGGGGCTGCCAGCCGGCTGGCTTCTGGATAGGCGTCCGTGTCAGGAGCGATAGGCTGCGAAGTCGCGTGGTGGGGCATAGGGCTGGTAATGCTTGCGGGTGGGCCCGGGGCGGCGAGGAGTCATGTTCATGTAGTCGCTGTGCAGGAGCCTGCTCCTTTTACTCCTCATCTGCAGAAAAGAGAAGTGTCAGTATGGAGGGACAATGTCATGGAAGGAGTTCTAAGACTTTGGACACAACTGTTGATACTATTAACTGTCAAATGACAGAGACACTAAAACACTAACCTTTTTTGAGCACCCTGGACTTCAGTAATGACTAATCACACCCAACTACTGACTCTTCACATTGAACTTTTCTTTGAAAAAATCTCAAAGAAAGTATTTTAGAGAAATGCGTCCCTGTTACTCTCAATGTTGTCATTTGACCTGAATTCAAAATGCATACTAATCAACATATCCACTATTGATATGTAAATACACTTGAAGGCCCTTTCTCCTTTGACTAGGTTAAGCCTGCCCACATTGGATCTTCTTACATTAGCATTTGCTTAACAAGCTGTTTTTCCATAATTAACCAAAGAGGACCTTCAGCTCCTGCAGAGTCTGGAATAATCACAAATTTGTAAAGATGGAGTCCAAACTAATGGCAATTTACAGTTCTAGACAACTAGCACATTCCTATTTCTTTATGGGTATGTATTTCTATAAAGACAATACTGTCACTCATCTCTCTTTCATAGGCTTGGCTCCCTCAGGATGAATTTCCACCAGAAGTGAGGGAAATAAGGGCAATCATTTTGCCCACCATGAATCTTAGCAAAATTTTTGACTAAGGGTTAGGAGCATCATTTCTGGATCAATGTGATAGTAAAATTTTACATTTCTTACAAATGACCCAGAAAACATCTAAAAACAGAAAGCCATCAGATTTCTGGATTCAGAATTCTCTATTATGACAAAGGTGCCTAGTTCCTGGCATACAGGCCGATACCTAAGTAGATATGCTGTACATAAATGACATGATACCTAAATGAATAAATAAGTGAATGATTTCAGCCCTGGTTTTGTTTCCATACACTCCTGCCTGAGCACTTCACACCTTCCTCGTCAAAGGGGCATGAGTAAGTGCTAAAGAAAGGTTTGAAAAAACACTGACCTCCAGGTTACTAAACATAGCTAACATGTTTTAAGTCCTCACCTTCTTCAACTCTCAGCAGCATTCTATACTATTGATAACTCTCTTCTTTTTGTGATACTATTTCTCTTTGCATCTATGACATCCCAGTTTTTATCCTACCTGTCTTGTCACTCCTTCCCTGCCTCCTTTGCAAGCTCATCCTTCTCTAACCAGCTGTTAGAATTTTTCACTGCTTGGTCCTAGGCCTTCTTCTCTACTGTATCCTCTTTCCCTAGGCAATCTCATCCACATTCACAGCTTCAATTACCACCTACTCACCCAAATTTATATCTCTGGACTAAACCTCAAAGCCACTGTAAACTCAACATGTCTAAAATAAATTCAAGATTTCCCCAAAATGCTGGGTTTTTTTACTAGTGTTTCTCATCTGAGTGAATGACACTACCATATATACAGTTGCCCAAGACTGCCCTCCTAACCTCATCCTTGACACCTCAAGCTCCCTTAATCCCTGTCCCAGGGGACATTTAGTGAAGTCTAAAAAGATTTTGGATCATCACAACGGGGAGGGATGCTACTAGCATCTACTAGGTAGAGGTCAGAGATGCTGCTAAACATCCTACAATGCACAGGGTAGCCCTCTGCAACGAAGAATTGTTTTGGTTCTACATCTTTTCTGTAAATGAAAGACTAGAGCTGTCTTGAGCACAGGATCACAGCAAGGCAGGGGTAAGACCAAGGAAATGTCTGTCCCCAGATGAGTGTAGAAAACAGCTGATAACCTGGGAAGCATTTTTATTACTTACTCCAACCCTGCGGACTCCCTTTGCCAAACCTCCAAGTGTCAGCCTCTGCCTCTGGACATCCAAACCAAATCACAGCTGGTAGAGAGGCCATAGTAATAAAGATGTCTTGATTCTCAGGTTCTTCACATTGCACATAAAGATAATAAAAGGTCTGTTGCAGTCAACTCCCATGCTTATCCTCAAGCGATTGTCGATGGTGGACTTACTTACTATCACCCTAACTCTAAACACAGCAATGAAAATGACAAATGCATGGCTGGGAACAAATACCATGAAGAACGTACGGTACCCATGTGTATCAAGTATGTGTGATATGTGTGCAGGAAGTACCTACCCTATGTGTCTATGTCATCTCTACCCCTTCAACAGTGAATGTCAGCTAATGGTATGTGATTTCTGGACCATTCCTCCTTTGCCCTTCTCCCCATGCCAGCCTTACCCCCTTGTTTCCTGGGAACAGCAGCAACACACAGGGCATACGCAAGGTAATCTACTTAAGTACATGGTCTTTAAGAATCTACTGGATTATTATACAAAGCAGACACTACCTGTATACACACTATCTACATTCCTCACATTGTGATCTGCAGTGGGGAACATAATGTTTTCTTAAAAGATTTCTTTAGACTAGGAAAACGGGCAGCTTTACCAGCACAGCTGTGTGAATGGAGAATTGAAAGACAGTGACAGGTGCTGGCCTGTGACAGCTTGACCGAAGGGAGCTCTTTATTTACTCAAATGTCAACATCAGGTCAAGAACTGAGATAGAATCTGCAGCTGCTCCCAGAAACCCGCTCAGCCTAGAAACCCACTCAACCCAGAACTGCCTACAGTAGCATATCATAGGCCCTCAGGAAGTTCCGGAAAACAGCAACTTACATCAAGGCACACTGCAGACTGGCCAAAAATAGGATCTCAGAAAATTACCCAGGAAATAGCTAAACTCCAGGGATCCATAATGGCCTAGATGCCCAGCTCAGCAAGGTACTTGTTGCTTAAACAGCAACAGCAGGAAAAGATAAGCCCAGAGTAAAAATACTATGTTATTCTACGAAATATAGACAAACTTGTATTTATACTCTTTTGGTAAGAGAGTACAAAGACACAGGTTTGAGATGCAGATAAGTGGTAGTTTTTATTGGGTAACCGAATTGACTATAAGAGGCCACAAATGACAGGCCTGCCCAATTCACAGGGAGTCTGTAAGACAAAGTAAAACAAAAATAAATTTTTTTAAAACAAAGCAAGATGAATCTCACTAGGAATTAGTAGTGCTGCCAAGGAAAAACCCAGCGTGTCTGTGATGTGTCTGAGTCGAAAGCGAACAGTTTAAATTCATTGAAAGTGAGAAGCTGTTTTTGTCCCTTTGGGTGACTCAAGTCACTCAGCAAATTGATGTCTCATTATAGTAACTGACATTCTAATGCATATTTATAATAAGTTTTCAATAATGAGCAGTGTCCTCTGCCACTGAAGGTTAAAGTAGTTCCCAAAACTACTTTCCACAGAGCTAGTAAATTACTTTGACCTAGGTCAGCATATCACAGGGGAATGCCTTTCCTGGAGGGGTACCCAAAGGGCCACTGCACCTGGCCTTTAAGTTAGAAAGTTGAGATTCCCAATGAGAGGATTGAAAAGCCATATGGTAGGCATAAAAGCCAATGTCCAGAGATTAAGAAGAAACAAGAACTAAGAATTCTAAAAACTCGGCCGGGCACGGTGGCTCAAGCCTGTAATCCTAGCACTTTGGGAGGCCGAGACGGGCGGATCACAAGGTCAGGAGATCGAGACCATCCTGGCTAACACGGTGAAACCCCGTCTCTACTAAAAAGTACAAAAAACTAGCCGGGCGAGGTGGCGAGCGCCTGTAGTCCCAGCTACTCGGGAGGCTGAGCCAGGAGAATGGCGTAAACCCGGGAGGCGGAGCTTGCAGTGAGCAGAGATCCGGCCACTGCACTCCAGCCTGGGTGACAGAGCGAGACTCCGTCTCAAAAAAAAAAAAATAAAAATAAATAAATAAATAAATAAAAACTCTAAAATTATCAGCAAACACCACGGAGGATCAAAGCTAGAAGTTAAGTTGGATGAAGACACCAAGATCTGGAAAGATGAAAGTAGTCAACTAACATCAGAGGCAGAATTCAGGCAATATTTTACAATACCAAAGCCCCACCTTCAGGGTTGGGCAACTTGCAGAAGGCAAGCCAGGCAAATTCTTAAGATGATACCTAGTATAAAGAATTTCCAGGAACAAGCGACCACTTTCTTTCCTACCCTGCAGCAGTACAGAGTAAGCAACAGGCAGCCTGACAAATGTCCATCTGAGCCCTAGGGTCTTCTGAATTGCAAGGAGCATGTGGGGAACAATTGAAAGGTAAGCTTCGGCAATAGGCCAAGAAGAGTCTAAAAGAATCTAAGACTGGATAATAGGAAGGCATGACTGTGGATCCAGGTCTGTACCTGCAGTCATCAAGCTGATAGTAAACAGAATGACTTCACATGATAAGGCTTTCAGAAATCACTGACCCATCTACGAATTAGGTAAATATATGGATTATGCCTTAAAGATGAGTATCATACTTCAGGCAGACTCATTTAAATCCTTAATTTGACCTCTCTGGAGGTTATCAATTCATCAATTCAATAAGCGTTCATTAAGCACCAAATGTACTTAATATCAAATGGAGAATATCAAGATAAATAGTCTTTTGGAGACTATCAAGAGAAATAAGTCTTTTATCGGCCGGGCGCGGTGGCTCAAGCCTGTAATCCCAGCACTTTGGGAGGCCGAGACGGGCGGATCACGAGGTCAGGAGATAGAGACCATCCTGGCTAACACGGTGAAACCCCGTCTCTACTAAAAAATACAGAAAACTAGCCAGGCGTGGTGGCGGGCGCCTGTAGTCCCAGCTACTCGGGAGGCTGAGACAGGAGAATGGCGTAAACCCGGGAGGCGGAGCTTGCAGTGAGTTGAGATCCGGCCACTGCACTCCAGCCTGGGCGACAGAGCGAGACTCCGTCTCAAAAAAAAAAAAAAAAAAAAAAAAAAAGAAATAGTCTTTTATCTTTGAAGAGAATACATTTCTCATTGAAGAAATGACTCATCCATGCATGTAACTTCTAGAAAAAAATTCAAAGACAACATGGAGTCAATACATTCTGTACCATAACTGTGTACCTAAGAAGTTTCTGAGTAAGAATAAGTGTCACTCAGGGGTACGTTCTTAACTGTAAATGCGTTCATCAAAATGTGTTCAAACCCAGGCCAAAAATTCAATGTTGAGGAAGGTAAAGAAAAATACACCACATTTATTATGTAAACATTTGCAAAAGTTGGTACTTCAATTCAGTGGTGAGAGCTCAGAAAACTCTAACTTCCATTATAGTTTCATAATGACAGCACCATACTTGGACTCACACAATTCAACTGCTTCAGAGGAGAAAAAAATATGACTCAGATAAACAGATCTAGTTTCTTTGCTAGGTTTGAATACACAATTTCAGTAGCCAAGTTTCTCATGATTTTTGATCAAGCCAACATTGTCCATTGGCTTCAGTTGCCTAGCTTCCCAAGTTGCCTAGGTGTTTATACATATATACGCATTAAAACTGTTTTATGTGTCATAATTATATTGCAAAATGGAGAGAAAAAAGGCAACTGCTCCTAATCCCTCTACCCTAATTTGCCCATTTAGCTTCTTATTTTGCCTCACCACCTACTCAATGCCTTCTGGGAAATCTAACTCATATCAGATTTTTATCTCAGATAGAGTTGAACGGGCTAAAAGAGAACCTACTCAAGCATGGGGAAAAGAAAATCATCATCATATATTAAACAGAAAATAAACCACATAGACAAAATTCTTGAATGTGTTCAGATTGCATGTGCAGTGGAAAAGTTACATAAAAGCAGTGCTGCTTCTCTTACCCAGAAAATACTAAAGGCCACTGTTACTAGCAAGCTATAGCAAGCCAGGACTCCACCAACCACCACCAGTGCCCAAAAGGGCTTAGAAGGTCCAGGAAATAGGGGGCTTGGACAAAGGTGTTTCCCTGAAAAACAAAATAGAGTGGATTAAATGATACAGGAATAGCAATTGAGTACATTTCCTTCTTTGTGAACATCAGAGAAAAATGTGAAAGAAATAAAAATATTAAACATATTACCAGCTTAGAGTGAATAGATTTCCTGTTTGAGACTTACCCAACCCCACCACTGACCATGACCTGGTCAGTTTTCATGACTACAGTTGAAAGCCATTACGTTAGGATGGTACACTGGTAGACTTGTATTCACTTGACTTTGTGGATTCTACTGTGTGATTCAAAATGGTGACTTCCAATGGCCTTAACCTACTTTACCCCTCTCTCCCATCAGAAGGTAGTTAATCTAGACCCTAAACTGCATCCTTGGAATAAGTTAAATAATATACATGTTTTCAAGCCTTAAGAAAATCATCAGCCTAATATGGCAGTCAGAACACTGGACTGCTAATCAGAGAATAAATTTCTAGCTCCAACCCTGCCTAATCGATTATATGATGATGAACAAGTCGCTTTATATCTTTAGGAATCAAAAGGGGATGAGAAGGAACCTATAGAATTCTATTCAAAATTAGAGAAAATTAGAACTAGAAAGCATACCAAAAATCCTCTAGTCCATTGATTTTCAATCCTAGCTGCACATTATCTGAGGAAATTTGAAAATATAATGATGTTCAGCACCCCTTCCTCAACCCATATCAATTACATCAGAATCTCAGGGCTGGAACTAGGCATTGGTATTTCTTTTAAAACCTACTCAGATTTATAATATATAGACAGGACTGAAAATTACTAAGTACAGGAGCATTGGTGTCCTCAGTTCTACTATAAATGATATGTGTATATGTGTGTATACATATATATAAAATACTATCCTAAAGTAGTATATCATTCATATAGGAAAAAATATTTCACTCTTAACTACAAGCAAGATAGCATAATTTTTAAACCTTTGACTTGATACAAGTGAAATATTCTGTTTGGACATTATAGATACTAGAAATCTAAATGGGACTCAGCAAACAAAATATTCACACATTAATTGTCTCTATTTTGCCAGAACACAAAATCTAATCTGCCACATTAAGTTAACGGTCCTTTCCTTATTTAGTATCCTATTTTTCATCAGCATGGTTCTGTTCCAGCATAGAAGAAAAACTATTTATTGGCATCATGCTAGGATTCAATACAAAACCGAACATACACATTTCTTATTATCATTCCACAAAAAGGAAAACCTATGATATATCCACAAAGTATACCAAAAAATCAAATTTTACTTGTTGCTACTAATAAACTGTATTCTTCTGAGTTGAGGAATCATGATTTTTTTTCCCCTAACATTTAGGCAGAACATAACACCAACAAAAACTCAGCAGACTTATTTTCACTAATTCACAAATACCGCTTAATAGTTGTACTGAGTTTTTGACTATGAAAAAGTTAGGTGACTTATCCAAGATCGCAGAGTTGATTAATAGCAAATTTTATGTCCCCTAGTTTCTAGTTCAGCATTCTTTGTATATTTTAGAAAACGGAAAGGTACAGGCTGGGCGCGGTGGCTCACGCCTCTTATCCCAGCACTTTGGGAGGCCGAGGCAGGCGGCTCACGAGGTCAGGAGATGGAGACCATCCTTGCTAACACGGTGAAACCCCGTCTCTACTAAAAATACAAAAAATTAGCCGGGCATGGTGGCGGGCTCCCGTAGTCCCAGCTACCTGGGAGGCTGAGGCAGGAGAATGGCGTAAACCCGGGAGGCGGAGCTTACGGTGAACCAAGATCGAGCCACTGCACTCCAGCCTGGGTGACAGAGTGAGAGTCCATCTCAAAAAAACAAAAAAAAAAAAAAAGAAGAAAGAAAGAAAGAAAGAAAGAAAGAAAGAAAGAAAGAAAGAAAGAAAGAAAGAAAGAAAGAGAAAAAGAAAAGAAAGAAAGAAAAAGAAAATGGAAAGGTACTTTTACAAAGGAAGATTACGGAGCACAAAGAAAAGAATTAATTAGAAATAGAACTGAGTCTTCCTGAGTCTTAACCCATTAGACCCAGTTGTTACTTGAGGGCACCTGGGCTTACATTTTAATGGTAACCTCTTTTCTGTCATGATCCACTCGAATGGAGAAAAATGATCTATTCCCACATGCGGTAACTTCATCACTTACTCTCTCACTCAATGTCAGCAAAGGAAAATAAAGATATTCAAAATATAACCTTGAATCTCCTCTACAGTAAAAGGAAAAAGTTTTCTGAAAACGTTGTTTGTCTTTGTTAGTATCAAATCACTTAGGCCTTACTCAACCCCACCACTGACCATGACTTAGTTTTCAGGACTGCATTTGAAAACCATTATTTTAGGGTGGTACACTGGTAAAGTTGTATGTTACCTTTCACATGGATAATGGTTCCATTGCTCTTCTCATTGTCTAGGTAAGGAGGAGGATACATGACTTCAATTTTGCAGAAGTAAATATCTGTTTGGTTAACATACAAATTCTGGAGATAGAATGTCACTGATTCATTGCCCAATTTCCCATCACAGTTGAATCCCGTCTTTGAGTAAACCTGAAGCTGCTGGGAGTAATTCCCATACACAACACAGACTTCCACAGCACTATCCAGTCCTTTATGAAGGGATGCCCGGAACTCCCTTGAGAAGAGATTGTAGGAATACTTGCAGCTAAGGTTGACTGCATTGTCGTACGCTACAAGCATGGGCGACTGCTTCACCAAAATCTTGTTTCCTGGGGGGAAAAAAAAATCATTTGCTTAGAACAAGAATATAAGGATAATTTTTCTTCCTGAAAGAAAAATGTATTAATTAACTAAATGAACAGATCTCCAGCAAAGGTTTTCTCTTGGCAGAAGATGTAGGACCTCTTCGAGGGATAATTATACTGAGAGTTCAAAAGTTAACATTTTGATATTATTTGCATCCTCTTTTGAATGGAGCAATGGAGCATGTTTACACCTAGAAGGCAGTACATGGCTTTCTGTTGGCATTGAGCACCACAGCTATACACTCAAAATTTTTAAATCTATATTCCTAAGACATTAATATTAATCATACGTTGGGCCAATTTCCTGATTGAGTGATATATTTGGAGGTGGCTTTACTGCCTGACAGACACACAAATAGATTTGTTTCTTTCTTTGTTTGTTTTTGAGACAGAGTCTTGCTCTGTTGCCCAGGCTGAAGTGCAGTGGTGCAATCTCAGCTCACTGCAACCTTCACCCACTGAGTTCAAACAATTCTCCTGCCTCAGCCTCCTAAGTAGCTGGGATTACAGGCATGCACCACCACGCCCAGCTAATTTTTGGGGTTTTTTTTAGTATAGATGGGGTTTCACCATGTTGGCTAGGCTGGTCTCGAACTCCTGGCCTCAAGTGATCTGCCTGCCTTGGCCTCCCAAAGTGCGAGGATTACAAGCATAAGCCACCAAGCCCAACCTATAAATAGATTTGTTTTTAAGTTGTGATACAGGCTTTTGTAAAGGAATTAAAATATTTTGAAACATTTTTACTTTGTTTATTGGCCATTCCTGGAGTGGGATGAAGAAACAAGAAAAAATATACCCAAGAGTTTGCTTTAATTTGTTTTCCACACCAAATTCAGAGAATAGCCTCCTCAAGAAATTCATAGATTTATTCCCTTAAATCATAAAGGGTGAAAGGCTCCAGAGGGGAGTTACCTCTCTGGTCCGTCATCTACCTTTACTGCTATCCCAATAAAAGATCAAAGAATCTGGAGACCATTTAGTTCAATCTTTAAAAGCAAAGAAACTGAAATTAGGTTATCAACTCCATAAGAGAAGAGAACACATAGATCTCATTTCCCATGGTATCCTCATCGTTGGCACATGACAATATTACTTTTTTCTTCTTTTCTAATGACTGTATAAAGCCTAGAAACATTAGCTGGTTTGTCTGAAGTCACCAAACAAGTGGTAAACAAAGCCAGAACTAAAACCCAAGTTATCTACGACCACCTGAGAAATAGACCACTGAAGCACTGAGAAACTGAGAATCAACTTTGCAACCAAGAGACCTTACAAAATTTTTCTTTTTTTTTTTTTTTTTTTCTGGAGATGGAGTTTCGCTCTTGTTGCCCAGGCTGGAGTACAATGGCGCGATCTCAACTGACTGCAACCTCCACCTCCTGGGTTCAGGTGATTCTCCTGCCTCAGCCTCCCGAATAGCTGGAATTACAGTCATGCACCACCATGCCCAGCTAATTTTCTATTTTTAGTAGAGATGGGGTTTCTCCATGTTGGTCAGGTTGGTCTCGAACTCCCAACCTCAGGTGATCCACCCGCCTCAGCCTCCCCAAGTGCTGGGATTACAGGTGTGAGCCGCTGCGCCCAGCCCTCAAGAATTTTTCTAAAACAACAAACCACTTTGTGTCTTTGATTCAAATTTCAATGCAAACAAAAGCATTTTTTTTGTTCTTGTTTTGGGGTGTGTTAATAATTATTTACCTACTTGCATTTCTTTTAAGTTTATTTGAAGCAACATCCGTATACCCACACTGAAGAACCAAACAAAATCAGATTCATTTTTAAATGAAATTTACAATTTAACTGAATTTGAATTCATACACACAGGTGTTTTGTTTTGGTTTTGGTAAGAAGGGAATGGCATAGAACTAAATTAATAGTACCTTTTTGTCTCCTATATAATCAACAATGCTGGCCACGCATGGTGGCTCTCACCTTTGTGATCCTAGCAATTTGGGAGGCCAAAGCGGGAAGACTGCTTGAACCCAGGAGTTCAGACTAGCCTGGGCAACATAGAAAGAACCCATCTCTACAAAATTCTTTTTAAAAAATCGTTGCTGGCTTTATATCAAGAACTTTAAAATGAAAAAATATCTGTGCCCAGGTCCTCCCGCTTCCAGAAATTCTGATTTAATTGGTCTAGGATGGGGGAAAGGATTGATACTAAGTTTTTTTCTTTATTTTAGATAATAACTTTATTGAGATATAATTCAGGTACTATAACATTTGCTGTTTTAAAGTGTAAAATTCGGAGACTTTTTAGTATATTCACAAAGTTATGAATGAATCACCACTATCTGATTCCAGAATATTTTCATTACTCCATAAAGAAAGACCATACCCATTTACCATCACCCCGCTTCCTCCCTCCCTTAAATCCCTGGAAACCATGAATCTACTTTGGCCCTATGAATTTGCCTGTTCGGGACTGTTTTTATAAGTAGAATCATACAATATGTGGCTTTTTGTGTCTGACTTCTTTCACTTAGCATAATGTTTTCAAGGTTCATCCATGTTGTAATGTGCATCAGAACTTCATCACTCTTTATGACCAAATAATATTCCATTGTATTGATATACTACATTTTGTTTTTCTATTCATCACCCTTTGGTTATATGAATAATGCTGCTATGAGCATTTGCATCCAGATTTTTATGTGGACATATGTTTTCAACTCTCTTAGGTATTTGCCAGCAGTAAAATTGCTGAATCATATGGTAACTCTGTGTTTAACTTTTTGAGGAATTGTCAAACTGTTTCCAAAGCAACTGCACCATTGTACATTCTCACCAGCAGTGAATGAGGGCTCCAATTTATCCTCATCCTTGCTGACAGGTGGTATTGTCCATCTTTTCTATTGTAGCCATCCTAGTGAGCATGAAGTGATATCTCATTATGGTTTGATTTGCTATTTCTCTAATAAGTAATGATGTTAAGCATGTTTTCATGTGCTTATTAGTCATTGGTCTATTCTTTTTAGAGAACTCTCTATTCAGATCATTTGCCCATTTATTAACTGGTTAGGTTATTTCTCTTTTTATTATTGAATTATTAGAGTTCTTTATACATTTTTTACACTTTTTTTTTTTCTTCTTGACAGTCTCAATCTGTCACCCAGGCTGGAGTGCAGTGGCACAATCTTGGCTCACTGCAACCTCTGCCACCTGGGATCAAGCAATTCTCCTGCCTCAGCCTCCCGAGTAGCTGGCATTGGAGGTGACCACCACCACTCCCAGCTAATTTTTATATTTTCAGTAGAGATGGGGTTTTTCCATGTGGGCCAGGCTGGTCTAAAACTCCTGACCCCAGGTGATCTGCCTGCCTCAGCCTTGATACAAGTTTCCTATCAGATATGTGATTTGCAAATGTTTTCTCTTATTCTGTGGACTGTCTTTCATATTGGCTTAAAAGTTCCCCCACCTAATTCTAATATTCAATTGGGTTGAAAGCCACTATGGCCTAGTGGAATTCACCTGACAACATATTTAGAATCACCTGGAGAAATCTAAAAGCCTTTGGTTTTCCAAGGCCAATTAAATCAGAATCTCTAGGTATAGGACCCAGACATCCATTCATATTTTTTAAGTTTCTCTAGTAATTCTAGATGGCAGTCAAGTTTGAGAACCAGTGGCCTAACAGAGGAAACCTAATTTCTTATCCTCAGATAGGCCTCCACAGGCTTTTCCAACCTCATTTCCTTAAATCGAAACCCTCCTAATTAGACAGACCATTTAAGCCAACATCCCAGGAACACACTGTGAGCATTCCTACCTCCGTGCTTTGTCTACTAACTCCTTGGAACGGAGCACCACTCCCTTCTCAGGTATCAAAATGATTACTATCTGTATCACTCACTTGACATTTGGTCGAGTTCTACCTTTTGAACAACTCTTGTTTCACATGCTTCAATTTGCTTAGCTTTGGATTCACGTACAATTCCCCTAGGCCCCTGGTTTCCAAGTCTCTTGACAGAAAGGACCACGTATTATGCTTCTTTACATAACACAGTATGACTAATAGACTCTCATTAAATAATTGTTGAGTGAAAGATGGTGATCCTGCTGTACTGTTGTTATCAGCAGCTAGGTTTGACTACCATCTCATTAAATCCTTGTTCAAAACCTGTGTCAACAACTTTAACTTCACTTATTATTTGTTCCACAAATATTTTGCAAAAGCACTGAAAAGTAAACATGCAAAGAATTAAAAGGTTCAACCTGTCTTAATACAAACATCCAATTTTTTTTTTGTTTTTGATTTATTTTGTTTGTTTCCTTTTTTCACTTTGAAGGAGACATTAGGTCAGTTCTGATTGGAAGAGCAACCAACTCCAGCAAGCAATGCCTGCATCTCCCCTCCTTTTCAGAGAATGCAGCTTAGGCATTTGTATTCTGCTTGCTCACCCCCCTGGGAATTTTGTTTCTATTGCTAATTATTTGGATTTTGTTTTAATGCACATTCAAATTCTTGCTGATCTGCCTTTGTTAGCTGATTTAAAGAAAAAGATGAGAATGACAATAGGACTTCTTCGTGGGGATAAAAAAGGGAGTGCGGGTGGGCTGGAAAGAAACCTCAGATGGCTCCCCAGTTTGACTCTTTCCCAGCACCCACAGTGAGGTGGAGAGAGGGAAGGGAGAGGGAGGAAAGAACAAAAGCTATGGCATCTAGAGTCCAGTGGTTTGCTGAATATGTCCTGTCTAACTCAGGGTGTGACGTGTTCCTAAGATGCACATGGGAGAGAAGAATTGATTTCCCAAAAATGAATGGCTTTCAATTCCTGTCCTTGGGCAGCTCATGATCTGATGGGGAAGAAAGATGTAAATAGACCCTACTTTAAACATAGTGACACAGTGATCTGCACAAAACTTCTGAGGGGAACTGGGGAACCAGCTAAGGATCTACGGAGATGACTGCTGACCTGAGTCCTGAAGGATTATGCATACATGGATTTGACCAACTTTTACTAAGTAAAAGTTAACCTGGCTAAGATGTGTCTTTGTGTTGGGGACTGGGGTGAGGTGGGAGAGTGTGTTTGGCCTGGGGGTGAGTTAGGGGACTGTGGGGAGGATAAGGCAAAGAGAGAAAAAGAGCAGTCTGGGCAAGGGAGATGAGGAGGGTAAGAAAGAGTGTGGCAGACTTGGGGAATTACAGCTACCTTCTTTTTGCTGGGCCATGAGTTATGAAAGGGAAGATTGTCAAAGTGAGCATAGTTCACTCCATTAGAGAGCCTGGGCTCTCTTCTGAAGGTGATGAAGATCTATTGAAGGCTTTTATGCAGAAAAGTGCTAAGATTTTGCTGGAAAAGAGCTTGAAAACTATTTGTTTTGAATAAGGCCATTTGATGAAAAGCCATCCAATTTATTGTTCATGTTTACTTTCCTCCCTCTTCTTTGTCAACATAGATCATTTTTAAATTAGTTAGCTCTCAAGCACAGATACTATACTTGAAATAGTTTGCTTACTATGTGTTAATATGTGACGAACAACCTCCTAGTTTAGAGTTCAAGCTGAGTTCAAGGTTGGCTGATAAAATCTCTTGTTTCTCAATATTTATATCCTCATAACATTTGGTCCCACTTTGGTTCATGTCAATAATTCAGGGAAGCCTAAATGGGAAACTATCTCATAAGACCTCAGAATCTCTATCTGCTTTGCAAGACACTAAAATGAAAGAAATTTACTTTTGGTGCTAGAAAAAGATAACCAGTGACTCTAAGTGATATTGAATATGTGTGATCATTGTGACTTTGAGTAAACACAGTAATTCTGATTTCTCTTATTTTCTTTTAAAATGGGGCATGTGTAAAAATGCACACCCCTTGCTCTATGACAGTGAAGTAAAAACATGGAGAAATCAAAGTAGCTGATAATCAGAATATCAGGTGACATTTGGCTTTGACATGTATTTTGGTCCTCTGAGTTTCTGAAAATCCACAGTACTTCAAATAATGTAAGAACGTACTACAAATGTAAGGACATATCTAGACTCAGAAGTAACCCAAATATTTAGCTCCCTTGTCCTAACTTCTGTTTGATTTCTTTTTGCTTTCCAGTTCATGCTAGGAGTAGAAGACATACTTCTTAGGCTACTTGGGTATTAGCAGACCCAGCCCTTTCCCTATGAATATTTGATTTTCCTTCTTGTGGGTGTTCAGGTAAGGTCTACCTAGGTCAAACCTACTAGGTTAAAAGGAACATTGTCAACCCATCCATTTTCTTTGCTTACGTTATCAAAAGATTGGCCTGACTGACATTTCTCTAACTGAATTGACAAGTTGTTTTGATGATGAATTTAGTGCTTTGCTTTTCAAAGCCTGTCCTAGCAGCTAAACCAGCTAAAGGTGTGGAGACAGGAAGCACTAACCTCAAACCTCTTTCCCTCACAGCTCCTGCTTAACAACAGGCAACATGAAGAGTGAGATTGGAGGTGAGAAGGTACTTATCTGCTGCTTGTGAGCAAGGTACTGAGAGCTAAAAGATTTCCCACAGATAATCTGTGAATCTTGTGATATAGTCGACTTCAGGAAAATTGAAGTTGCTTGAACTTCCATGAGAATGGCAGTGGGTGGTGGGGAAGCTTGGTTACAAAAAAAAAAAAAAAAAAAAAAAAAACTTGCCGTTTACACCTATTATAAACAGGTCAATTACCATATTTAGTAACGAGGTCAACCCTCTGCACAGGTGGGGTGGTAACCACCTGTAAGGTGTGGCTCCCAGCATCAAAGAACTCTGACCTTAAAAGGACCCTCCCACCAGTTCAGTTAATGTTTAGATTTCCAAAGAAAATGAAGCCTAAAATGCAATATGGGAAACACATTGGCTTAATTTAGTATCTATGGCTTACATTCATAGGGCTATAAAATGCTCTTTCTTATTTTATCTCATCTGAACTCTACATTATCTCATCTGAACTCAGATATATATATCTGAACTGTGAAGTAAATAGGCAGGACAGTCATCTTTATGCCCATCTTACAGACGGGGAAACTGAGGTCAAAGAGGTAGATGAGTTGTCCAAGGTTACAGGAAACATAAGTGATCCTTGAAATTTAAGCTCATACCTCATGACTTCTAATCTACTGTTCATTTCCCTCTGCCATATTGCATCACAATTTCAACACAATTTCAGTGATTAGTTCTAGATCCTCTCAAAGTTGGACTTGATAGGGAGGATGGTACTAGATGTCTGGAGTGAGGGTTAGGGAGGAGATTACCATTAAGTAGGGAAGTGAATGGAATGGGAAGAGGATCAGAACAAAATAAATTTCATTTTCCCCATCATTTTATTAGAGTCTTATCCTGCAAAAAAAAAAACCACTCAACTGGAAGGAAACTTGGAGATGATCTACGTCAATCCCTTATTTTAAAAAAGAGGCCATTGGGGCAAAAAAAGAAGAAGTAAATGACTTTTCAAACAAGGTCACACAAATAAGGGGAGAGCTAAGATATAATTTATTTATTTAGACATCTAGAAGTAATGTTTTAAATCATGAATGGACAGAAAAACAACTTTGTTCATTCAGCAAGACTGAATTTATTTCATGCTCCTATCTAGAAAAAATTTGTTTCCAAATTTTTTGCCTCTAATGCACATATACAAAACATTTTGCTTACAATTTTGAAGCCTTCCTAAAGGTCATAGATGGATCCCAAATAAGGCCTACAGACAGTATGATTACATCAAATGATCTTATAAATTATTTCTGATGCACACGTAATAATTATACCATTGAGATCTTCCATTCTAGCTTACCCAAGTGTACAAAAGGGATTGAACATAGACATGAGTCAACACATAAAGTCACATTTCAGTCTGAACTTCACTAGGAAAATCCTTAACTTCGGGGCTTTTGTGAATTACATTTGTTTGTCATTTTTTTCCTTTTCTTTCTCATAGCACCATAGAGAAATAAAATGGCACATAGACACTGGTGAACCAGACAGTAAAGTCAGCAGCACTCAAGAGTGGAACATGTACTGGGAAGCTAAAGAAGCAGTTAGAGAGCTGGAATACATGATTAATTAGCAATGTGATTTTCCTCCAGAATCTAAGCACTTTATCAGGTTCTATTGATACACATCATAGTCTGACTTTCTTTTGCAGTTGAAAAATCAGGTTGTAAGATTCTAGTTATCTGGTTTCCTTTTAAAAATTCGGACTGAACAGAATTTCACGTGTTAGGTAGAAACCAAAAACAATGAAAGCTTCTACTTTCAGCCGTCTTGCCCTGTGATATTTGTGAGCATACTGTGAAGGTGACGCTGATTTCCTTGGCATAGAAGAGCACCTCCCTCCTGACCACAGAGCTGGTTAAGTTACTGTAACTTTCCTCTGAGTACATTTCCTGTTCAGGCCCAGGATGCCCTTCAACACGTGACCATCTGTCCACTGGCTCCTTTTCAGGCTCTGTAAGGGGTAGGTTCCCCCACAAGACAACCTGGTGGTTGCTCAGGAACCCGTGAGACAAACTGTGCTCCCTGAGAAGAAAGGGGGACTCAACAGTCTACGACTCTGATAACCTTAGCTGGTGGCCTGGCTTCCTTCTGATAAGAGAAAGAGAAGTACAAAACATTCACCAGACTGTAGCACCTTTCCCCATCCTCTCTGAACTTCAATGAAGATAAAAACAAAGCTATTCATGACCCACCATGCTTTGAATGGACCCACTTTTTCTCCCAGAAATTCATGTTAAAATGAAAAAATGGTAATAATAATGCAGGTTATGGTTTAAAATAATTCTGTGGTCATTTCATCTAGTTTTCTGTTGACTGTTATCTTGGAACTCTTCCCATTTTCACAAGAAATGAAGGTTTAAGGAAAATCTCTTCACAAAAAAAAAGGTGGGGGGGGGGGGACTTTGAATAAGCTTGATAACCATGCAGATATAGTTGTCCTCTGGATCCATGGGGGATTGGCTCCAGGACTCCTGCAGATACCAAAATCCATGGAAGCTCAAGTCGTGCAATTGTTGGTCTTCTGTATCCATAGCTTCTGCATCCCACAAATACTGTTTTTGATCCATGGTTGATTGAATCCACAGATGCATAACCCATGGATATGGAGGGCCAACTATATGTTGTCTCATTCCAGATCCCAAATGAAAACAGATGGCACACACAAAAGTGGGCAAGAGTAGAAGGATTATTTATGAAAGGACTGTTGGCAAAGGTGTGGCGACAGCAGAACCACAAGGGGTAGTGCCAGAGCCTGTGACTTGCAGCAGCAGAATTATGACCACCCTTAGGTCTAAAGAGACCAGGGGACAGCGAAGTTACCAGAACCAGAAGGAAAGAGAGTAGTGTAGAGGAGGCCACCATGACAGAAGCAATGACTTCCATCAAGAGAAGCAGACCAAGCAACCAGCCTTGGCCAAGATTGTGTATGTCACAACTATCAGTTACACCAAGCACATTAACTGTTCTTGACAGAAAGTACGGTTTTAAAACAAAATCTAAAGAGGTTTTAGTTCAAACAAGGACAAATGATTATAGGTAACAATAGAAATAGAAATAGAATCCTGATTAATAAATTTACTAATTTATCACACCTGTAATCCTAGCATTTTGGGAGGCTGATGCAGGTGGATCACTTGAACCCAGGAGATGGAAACCAGCCAAGGCAACATGGTGAGATCCCATTTCTACAAAAATTACAAAAATTAGCTGGGTGTGGTGGTACCTGGCTGTGGTGGCATGTGCCTGTAGTCCCAGCTCCTTGGGAGGCTGAAGTGGGAGGATCACTTGAGCCTAGGAGGTCAAGGCTGCAGTGAGTGGTGATCGCACCACTGCACTCCAGCCTGAGCAACAAAGTGAGACCCATCTCAAATAAATAAATAATTTACTAAAGAAGTTGCTTTTGGTCAGCACTAATCCAAGCCCCACCTTTAACCTTTATTTGTGTTCCTACACAGGCAGACACTATAATATAGAGGACACTTGTTCTTGTCCTCTTAAAAAAGTTATTGTGCTACATATAACTGTCAGAAAGTAACTCAAAGGTCAGATAGTTCAGTAGCAAAAAGTCCCATCTGAGCACCAAGACCTAAGACATTCATTTTTGAGAGGGAAAAGTTATCAAAAACAATCAATGAGTACTTTCTGAGAAGAAATTTTGATGTGTCAGAGAATTGTCCTTTGGTATTCTGACTTCTGCTGTGACAGCGTCATTCATTCATTTATTCATCGAGTACCTAATGTACTTGATTCTTAGGAGATGGAAAGATGTAAAAGACAGAGCTGTTTCATCCTAGGAGAAATCCTAAGGCAAGTACACAATCAGCTACTCTCTGAAGCCATCTGTGGTACATGGACCCTATAAAGCGTCATTGATAGTCACGTGAAAGAGGCCTTGTTTCCAGACAGGATGATTCTGGAGGCTTTTGCAGAGGCTTCGCATTTAGCTGAGCCATAAGGTCTGGGGCAAATTTAGACAGGCTAAGATCATGGAAATGACCTTAGTGTGAAGGTTTATTGGGAACTGGCAGAGCATTCCATTTATGTAGGATGGAAACAGATGAAGATGGCCGGTACCAGTCATGGGGAGCCTTAAATGCCAAGAAAAGGCACATGGATCTTACCAGAAAGACCACGGGAGATGCTGAAGATGTCTGAGTTGAGAATGTTGTGGTACATGCTGCTTTGGGAAGGTTAGCATAACCTTGAGGAGTGCAGTAAGCAATCTTGGCTGCCCTTGGCTTGGAGCAAGGGAAGAGCTGAGGCAGAGACCAATCAGGAGGCTGATGCAAGAGCACTGATGTGAGTTCATCAGGCCTGAGCTGCGGAGGTGGCAGCTGGTATGAAAGGGTCGAACAAGGCATTGGTGCTCAGTTTTACAAACTGATAGTGAACAGGAATAGAAACTGACCCAGAGTTCATGCACTCGGTAAGGGTGTGAGTGGAGGTACCATTGACAAAATCAGGTAAGTTAAGAGGAAATTTGTTCATCCTGGGGGAAAGATCCAGAAGTTGTTAGAAGCACAGGACTAGAGTTCGAGGAAGCCAGTTGGGGACAGAAATGTACATTAGGAAGTTCATATGTATTAGGATGACAGTTAATATTAAAACCGCTAAAAACCATCACCTGTGCTGTAATCCATCCCTATCACTCAGAGATGCCACCCAGCAATGCAGGATGTGAGTGCTCTGGGACCAAAACTTCCTAAACCCAAAGCAACATAAACTCAGGTGCAGTGTGACCCAGTCCCTACCATTCATAGGTCAAGTCTGCTATTTTCCTCTGATCTCTTAATGTTAGAAAGACAATCTAAGGGGACAACGTAGCAAGAGTACCTTAACTTACATGAAAGTGGAACCCGTACCAAAAGCCACCAAACAACTCCCCAAAATCAAATCTTACTATCGTAAAAGGTTGCCTGTAGTCCAAATAGAAGGTAACCAGGGAATTATAGCTTTCTGTACATATATATTATTATAGTAATTCAGTTAACAGATCAAAAGAAAACCCATAGGTATAAAGAGACTTCCTCTATTAATTTATTATTTTCTAAATATATGTTTTAATCTAGTAACCAAATTTGAGAGCCATATTTTCCTCCTGAGCCACAATTATCCTGATCCCTCATTCAAAACAACTCTGTAATGAAGACAACAGTACATTTTTCCTGTCTGTTCCATTCTGCCTAAATCACATACCTCTGAAGAATCTGCTCAGGATCACCTTGTCATATACAGAACCCCCAGGTAAATATCATGGCCCAGAAGTTTACATAATTACTGTGTTGGACCTCAACATTGCATAGGAAAATAGGAGACAGCAAAGGCAGCATTGCCCCCTCAAATCCAGCAGTCATTTCTAAGCACATTAGCAGCATCTAGGATCCCAGTTAGCAATCCCTGCAAGAGATTTCAGAGATGGCTGGTTTGTAATTTCTTCTATTTGCTCTATCAGGTCATAAGAGCATCCACAAGGGGTGGGGTAGTTGAGCTGCCTTGTTAGACCTGACAAAAGCTAGCTTTTTAAAAAATTCCACCTCAGAAGCACTTTTAAGCCAGAAAGTAGACCTGAGATATCCTCCAGCCCAAACTCTTCATGTATCAGATGAAGAAACCAAGGCCTAGAAAAGTTCTGTCACAGCATGACAGACTAATACTCCTAATCACATCCCCCACCTTGAGAAATCCTTGGGATTAGCTTTTGAGTTTGAAAAAAGAGAGGGCAAAAGAATAGCGGACTGGCCTCCCTAAGCCAAGGTCAAGCAACCATATCCTTGTTCCAAAACACACAGGGAAATGCTAAGATTAACATCCCTGACTGGAAACTGGAGCCCCGCCCATAATGTTGGGCAGGGTTGGTTTGAACCCTGTGACCCTGTGATCTCAGCCATGAGCTGAGGTCAAGCCTAGCCATAGTGTGCATTGTTGAGGGCTCAAGCAAGAATTTAAAGTATAAATGGGCTAAGTCTTCAGAGAGAAGGCGTGTATTACCCAGTAGCCCTTGTTGATGTAGGTTTAACACTATGACCTACTCTGAGAGATTTGTTTGTTTTTAATCTCAGGTTCACCGGTATAGAATCACTCATCTACCATAGCATCATCTAACTTATCTCTACCCCCGTAAGTCTCTTCTCTTGCTCCCCATCTTCTTAGAGGTTTGTCCTCCTCTCTCTAATACACCCATCTCCTATGCAACCCTTCCCATCTCCTTGAGAAAACTGCCCCCACCCTCTTTTTTTCCTCTCTCTCCTCCTCCTTTCTTTCCTAATAATAGCCTTCTCTACCTTCCAGCCCTGCAATGCTACACATACACACACTCTCTCTGCCCCCCTCCCCTCAGGTCCAGCACTTGGCTCCTTCCACATGTCAAATATACTTAAGTCACTCAGCCATTTGCAAACATTTATTGTTACATGCACAAAATACCATGGTAGATATTTTAGATGATATACGTTCCTAACTGTCTTTACCTTATCTATTTCCTCTCCTTTTCACTGTCTCTGTTTTGTCCCCCTCCACTTTTTCTTAATCCTGTGAAGTCTTATCCTCCTTCTCCATGTCTCTGCCTAAACTCAAAAGTCCCAGCTGGTGTTTCAGCCAAATCCCAAACCATTATTCACACCTTTCCCTCCTATGTTTAACCACTATCTTTTTGAAACTCTTTCCCTCGTTGGCTTTAGTGGCATTCCACTAGCCTCACTGTCCCTTTGCCTCTCTCACCACTT
Organism: Papio anubis; assembly: GCF_008728515.1. Lineage (NCBI taxonomy): Eukaryota > Metazoa > Chordata > Mammalia > Primates > Cercopithecidae > Papio > Papio anubis. The sequence continues at coordinate 87,603,338 of NC_044985.1, read as the reverse complement.
TCTCTGTCTCCTTCACTAGCTAACCATCCTTTTCAGCTGACTCCCATCAGAGCCAGTTTCCAAATTCAGCTCCACTTTCTGCTTTTCTACAGTTATGCCCTCTCCTTTCGACTAGCCATCCATTCCCATAACTTCAGCTTCATTCCAAAGATGAGGATTCTGAAATATTTTCTTCTTACCCAGGCCATTACTTCAAAATGACTTGAAAATAAAGTTTGAATTTCTGTTATCAGTATTCAATCCTTTGCCTAACTGGATTCTCCCCTGCTTCTCCATGACCTCACACATTCAGATTTGCCATCTGTTCTGAGAACATGAAACAGTACTCCTGGTTTAATTTCTTTATTAATCCACCTTCTCCTTCCTGAGACAACACAGCATGGGTAAGAACATGAACCCCAGAGCAAGCAATCCGGATTTACACACTTAGTAGCTTTGTGACCATAAGCAAGATGCTCTACCCACTCTGTGCTTCAGTTTCCCCATCTATGAAATAGTATAATCATAGCAATCATAGTAACTACCTCATAGGACTTGGGGGAAGGTTAAACGACTTAATATGGGGAAAGCCAGGCAGAATACTACCTGACACATTATAAGTAAAAATAAATGTTAGCTAGCAATTATTATTAATAACATTCATTCAGATCTTGTCTACTGTCCAGTCTAATTCCCAACTCTCCATAAAGGCTTACCTTTCTACATAAATCTTACCAGAGTATTTGTTTTCTGCTTCCTCATTTTGTTACTAATTCATTCATTTCCTTCCTCAACAAATATTTATGGAGTAACTACATGCTTACAGCATTGTGCCTAATACAGATGTCAGAAGGATGAATAAGACATGATTCTGCCTTCAAGGAGTTCATAGTCTAGTGGAAAAGAAAATAGATGTGTCAATACACAATAATAATTTGGAGAAACTTGAGAAGGAAAGAAGTCCCTCTCTTTGCCGTTTGGGGTCTCAGAGAAGGCTTCTTCAGGTGAGAGGTGTAGAGGACATGTCAGATTATAAAAATAATGTATGCAGACCAAAGTCCTTAAGTCATCAAATAGCATGGTGAGGTAGTGACTGCCAAGTGGTATTTATCTGTTTCCAGATGTTATATCCTCCTGTTATATATAATCTACTCAACTAAAACATAGAGGCTGTAAAAGCAGAGAGAACTCAGTTAACTACCTAATTACTTGTACTACACAATACTTGTGTACTGATTTTACATGTGTGTATATATATATATATATATATATATATATATATTTTTTTTTTGAGACAAGTCTTGCTCTGTCACCCAGGCTGGAGTGCATTGACACAATCTCTGCTCACTGCAACCTCTGCCTCCTAGGTTCAAGCAATTCTCCTACTTCAGCCTCCCCAGTAGCTGGGACTACAGGTGTGCACCACCACGCCTGGCTAATTTTTGTATTTTTAGTAGAGATGGGGTTTCACCATGTTGGCCAGGCTGGTCTCAAACTCCTGACCTCAGGTGATCTGCCTGCCTTGGCCTCCCAAAGTGCTGGGATTACAGGTGTGAGGCACCACACCCAGCCTATATTTCTTTTTATATTCTCTGAGACTCCAATGGAGATTAAAATATGAGAAGTTTAATAAGTATTTGTTAAGTTGAGCTACACTTCCATCAGAACTCCTCTTCCAAGACCACAACAAAGGCTGAAGTCCCCAGAAGCTTCTTCAAGGAGGTGGATCTGTCACCAGAAGTCTAACATGAAAGACAAATAGATTACATGGTGGACTGTGAGCCAATAAGGTGATTCAGATGTTGCAGAAAGGGGCTCACAATTAGATCAGAGGCCAAAATGAACTATGAATGAGTAGTTCTGAATGACAGCATCAGGAACCATTAACCTGGTTACACTGTCAGCCAGAGTACCCAAGATAATGAAGATGATGACAAAGAAAAAGATGACGACAATGGTGATGCAGAGATAAGGGAGCAGCTCAAAGTTAAGTAAATTCTCCACCACCTTGCAGGTTCTCTTCCAGCAATGAAAACAGAAGCACGTGTAACCTGCATGGTGACACCAGACTAAATAAACATGCCTTTGAAATTAACATTGAAACAGTGAGAAGTCTAAACTCTTTTTTCCAAGCCTTTACCAAATGACTGAGTAGTTCTTGATCCTATCCAGTACACTTCTCTTCTAGTGTTTGGAGTCATCAAAATGAGATTAACAAGGAAAAAATTAGATACTTGCATGCAGCCACCTCTCTGTGAGGCCTGAGTTACCTTCCCCCCAGCTTCAGGCACCAATTCTCATGCTATAGTTATCAGGCTCAAAGCTCTGAGTGAATTGTCTTGGTTTTTTGGTTTGGGGTTTTTGGTGCTAACACCCTGTCATTGGCCAAAACCGGCCAAAGAAATCACCGTAAAAGAGACACAGATATCTTAACACAGCTTAACCAGAGACCTGTTCAGTCAGTCACAAAACCACCCAGATGTAATTTGTCCAGATGCTCAGCTCAACTATCTACTGAGGAGAAAAGTTCCAGCCTCTGTGAAGTTCCATAAATAATAAATTTCTTGAAGAAAAAGGCAAACAAAAATTTAACCAACATGAAAAAGAGAAGAAGATTCTATCCCTTGCCATGACCTGCTGGGAAACAATTGTGCTTTGAAGGAGTGTCTGTCCTCTGATTTTTAGACAACAAAGTCTGAAATGAATTGTGTATCCTTATCAATGCTACACTAGTTAATAAAGGGCTTTTGTGTTAGAGATGATAAACCACAACAAAATTTTCTTCTGGGATGTTGGTGGCATAAAAATTTTCATCTTGTAAATGTCAGCACACTGCATGCAGGAAATACTTGGAGGAAGATATCCACACAAGATAAAAGCCAAATGGTAATCATATGGCATTTCTCCACCCTTGAAAAAAAGAATAAAGACGTTAAAAAGGAGGAGGGTCTATGTCTTAAAGAAGGGGAGGCAGCGAGATCCTCTCCCCTTCCATAGTAAAAGTTTGAATGTGAGAGCTTTGAAGTTACAATCACAGATTCATTTCTATTTCTAATCTATTTGTGGCAATGACTCATTCCATTTCCTGGTATTGATATATTGATATTAATTTTACAGTCCTTGCTGTAAACGTCCTTGCTGGATGGTCGCCTTAAAAAACACAATGTGGGCCGGTGGCGCAAGCCTGTAATCCCAGCACTTTGGGAGGCCGAGACAGGCGGATCACGAGGTCAGGAGATGGAGACCATCCTGGCTAACACGGTGAAACCCCGTCTCTACTAAAAAATACAAAAAAAAAAAACTAGCTGGGCAAGGTGGCGGGCGCCTGTAGTCCCAGCTACTCAGGAGGCTGAGGCAGGAGAATGGCGTAAACCCAGGAGGCGGAGCTTGCAGTGAGCTGAGATCCGGCCACTGCACTCCAGCCTGGGCGACGGAGCGAGACTCCGTCTCAAAAAAAAAAAAAAAAAAACACAATGTGTTAACTAGGACATGGTAGTAGAATAAAACAAATCCTTAAGCAATGCCTATACTTTTGAAATATCCATCAAATTTACTTGAAATGACAAAATATCCAGTCAATTTCTTTTAACAGAAAAACTGGCCACCACGTTTTGGAAGTCATGTAAATGTGGCAACCTGTTGATTTTTCGACATCCATCTTTTCACCTTACTTTCCAAAGCCCAGTCTCAGAGCAACCCTTAACTGTGAGAAACGAATTACTTCTTTCCATATACAACTAGCTCAGGGGGGTGGGAGAAAAAAGAAAGAAAGAAAAAAAACAAAACAACTAGCTCAGGAGAGTCGTTGGCTGAAGACTAGAGTAAAAATAAAATTTTTAATTACTTTGCTTTGCTGATGACTTTTTATTAAATGTCAGTTATTTTCCTGCCTTCCATGCCTCTCTCAGAAAAATAAGTGCTGAGAGGAAGGCACTGGAGAAATTAGCTCTGTCCAAACTGGCCATTTTGACAGTTTTTTGCCCAAGTTTTGGAGAAGTGAAAAGGAATGGCCTCATGGAAAAATAAGCGGTATTATGGTGATTTTTCTCTTCATACTGCGTGATTAGGCTTCCTAAGAAAAATAGCCAATATGGCCTGAAACATGTGACCAATGTCATGTATTTTGTGCATACCATCCTTCTATCATCAATCCCAGAGCATTTCCCTTTTAAGGCTCTGTAGTTCTGGGCTGGACTCCTATCCCAAAGTCCAGCAAAATCCTCTCTGTGGATCTCAGTTGCGCAATTATCCAAGTCTGGTAGAAAAGATGCAAAGGGTTTATCTAAGTTATGGTTTCCTCACTCTTCCTAAATCACACTTCTTTAACTTAGTCATAAATATCTCTCTACACTGTCATCCAACTCATAGGGAATCAGGTTGGACTTAACCTTTATAGAATAAATATTTTAAGCTATGCGATGAACAAATAAGTTACATTTACATTATTAAATTAATGGAAAAAAGAACTATTCTTCATATACATATATACACATACATTATTAACGGAAAGAACGACTATTCTTCATACACATACATACACACACATGCGTGCACACAGATACACATCTCAACACAGGCATAACAGTGGTTTCTCAGACCTAGCTAGGACAATTACACTTTGACCAGAGAATTTCCTTATCTGTAATTTCTTCATGGAAGGTGTATACGGAGAAAGGGAAAGCACACAAGAAGCTTTGCACTATTTCATTAGAATGCATCATAATTTTTGTGTGTGTGAGAGAGACTGTTGCCCAGGCTGGAGTGCAGGGGTGCGATCTCAGCTCACAGCAACCTCCGCGTCCCAGGTTTAAGCAATTCTCCTGCCTCAGCCTCACAAGTAGCTGGGATTACAGGCGCATGCCACCACACCCTGCTAATTTTTTTGTATTTTTAGTAGAGATGGGATTTCACCATGTTAGCCTGGCTGGTCTCCAACCCCTGACTTCAAGTGACCCACCCGCTTCAGCCTGCCAGAGTGCTGGGATTACAGGTGTGAGCCACCGCACCCGGCCGAATCATACATTTTTTATGTTGTCATTCTTTTCTTGCTCCTAAGTTTTCTTATAGGAAAAGACTGGAAAAGTGTCCCCTTCACTCCCATCCCTTTCCTTCTTCATTAGATAGTCACTCAGTATCAAATGCTAAAAGTTATTAGAAACGTGAATTGGCATTTGAAAAGTAAATATATCTCAAAGCAGAAAACAAAGGCCCTACGTGTGTGAACTCTCCAACCACTTATCCAGCTAGCCCCCTTTTAATAAACGTTCTAAAGAAAACATGCAAAGTTTTGAGTCTTACCAAAAACTCTTCAAAAGAGAGTGAATAAGTTGATGACAGATAGGTGTCCACAAAGCACATCAGAAAAGTATTTAGTGTACAATTAACAATTTTAAATAGTTTTCAGTCAGGGTAGGCTTCCTTTGACTAACAAATTAAGAAATTTTAAATATTCTTTTAAATAAGTTTTAGACCTTTTTAAAATAAAATTTAAGGATTCTTGTAGAATATATTTGGTAGCTGTAAATGCTTGGTACCAGATCTCATTGCCAACTCATGTCTTTCATTATATCAACACGTTTTATAAATATACACAATTTGTGCTCACTGGTACATCAGCCCATAATATAAATGGGTATATATGCAACTACTGTACCTCTGAAGATTGGAAAATTATACTCTTTGGGCTACATACACTTAATGTTTAAGAATAACAACAAATAATGCAGTCTCTGTACTGCCAAAATAAGAAAGAAAATTGAAGACACTGGCTTTTCAATGTATCTTTCAGGGAAAATAACTGTCCTTATTTAAGCATGACTGTTGACCCCTATCAGTCAAGTTTTTGAACCAAGCGGGGGCCTTTTTCTAACTCTGAGAACAAGTTGAATGAGCATCTTACTCCAGTCCACCCAAGCAACAAGTTCTTTCTGTTAGGAATTGTGCTTGTGATTTTCCGAAGTTAATGTAACCCTGGATTTACCTGGGTCCATGAAATTACAAATCACACCATGTTAGATGGAACAGCATAATAATCAACAACACTGGCTCTGAAGTCAGACTAAGGTGGTTCAGACCCTGCCTCCAATAGCTGCCACCTGTACATCCCTGGGCAAATCCCTTAATGTGCCTACCCCTCAGTCTCTTCATCTGAAATGAAGTTAACTCTAATACCTACCTTCTAGTTAGGAGAACTGTGCGCTGCTCAAAGTGCTAGATGTATTATCCTCCTCATCATCGTCACTGGGAACTTAAAGAATTTTAAATCTAAGAAAATACATTTTGGCCGATTGTAAAAGGAAACTAATTTATTAATATTGGTATTGCAGCAGCTTCTGTGGTGACTCCAGGATTCATGTTGGAACTCATTCAATTCAGGTAGATAGAGTAATTACAATTCACATTTATCTTGCAAGCCAAGCACGGACTGAGCTAAGCCCTTCACATGGATTATTTCATTTTACCTCACAATGACCTTGAGGTGAGGTTTCTTATTATTCCCACTTTACAGATAAGGAAACTGAGATTTAGAGAGTTTAAATTGTAGCCTAAGCTTAGCTAGTGAGAATTGGCCCTGTGATAGGAACACAGGCGGCCTAAATTCAGAGCTTCCAGAACCAATCTACTTACAGCAGCTTTCTTAAATTTAAAAAAAAAAAAGAAAGAAAGCAACTATATATAAGTTAAAAATTCTTGCCGGGCATGGTGGCTCATGCCTGTAATCCTAGCACTTTGGGAGGCAGAGGCAGGTGGATTGCTTGAGCTCAGGAGTTCAAGACCAGCCTGGGCAACATAGTGAAACCCCGTCTCAATTAAAAAATAATAATAATAATAGTAATAATAATAATAATAAATTCTTGAGACACTATCAACTAATAGCTAGAGAAACATCACTTGTTTCCAAGGGACTTTTGTTAAGATACTATATTGTAGTCTGAGAATCATTGATTTTCAAAATAACACATTGCCCTATTATAGCAAAACTACACTTCAAATGTTCAAATTTCACACATTGTTAGAAATTTAAAATAAACTAAGCCAGTCGAAAGACCTCAAAAAATATTTAGAGAAAGTAAGAAATTAAAATTGTTTACCTGTTACTTGAATTGAGGGGAGTAAGTTGAGAGCCAAGAGCAGCCTGAGCATCTTTGTCCTGACGATGGGCTAGGGTTCCAGCCCCTCCTCCCCGAGGAACCCAAAGTGTGAGGGGAACTGAAAGACGCACCTGCCAAGGCCTGAGAGTCTCCGTCATCCACGGCCACCACCACCGCCACCATCCCCTTAAGGCACATGATCAAGGCACTCAAACCACAAGGCATCCTGACTGCAGCATTTCACACAGGATATAACATTGTTTTGATGACTTTAGACTTTTACTTCTATTTTTAAAGACTTTTTTGTCACTGAAAAATAGTCGGTCACTACATGATGGGCTTATGGGAATTATTCTTCACTGATGGATATCAAGAGTTGTGGAAAAGGGGTGCTACAAATCCATTAGAAATGTAACATTTGTGTGGAACATAAGGTAGCCCTCTGGAGCATTTAGCACACAGTGCTTGATTTATGTCAAGCCTCCTCCAACTCACTTCTAAGAACTTTGCAAAACCCATTCTACTTGCAAGCAGCCAGCCAGCTGAATATCTGGGGGAGGTTCCCTAAGCAAAGGGAAAGTCAAAACAACATTCTTTGTTTTAGCGGGATGGTAAGACAACCAAAAGCCCCTGTGTCTCATGCTCTCTATGTCCCTCAAGGTTAAGTAATAGGGCGAACAAAGGAGGTGGAGGCTGCTGTGAGCCAGGATTTCGTGAGACTGCACTATAGCCACCCCTCTGCACCCCTCTTCCCAGGCCCTTTGCAGAGAGGGTTATTCCACCAGCACAGCCAAATGCTCTCTTCTTCCGGCACCTACGTCAGTATCTCGTACTCAATGACTTCTTCAAAACTTTTCCAGTAATTTTTTTCTTCTTTTTGATAATTTAAGCTTTGTCTAATTATTCTAGCTGGGGATTTTGTGTTTGTGGGTTGTTTTAAAAGATAACTTGTATCGCTTTTTATTCTAACTATAAAAGTAAGACATATTTCATAGAGAATGTTTAGAAAAATTATAAGCATTAAAACAAGATTCATCCATAATCTTACCACCCTAATATAAACACTGCTAATATTCTGGTCCACTGCCTTGCATCTGTTTGTCTATTAAGATTTTTACATCTTTAATATCATGTTTTACTTACAGTTTTCATCAGATATGTACTATTATTTGTTATATCTTGAACATATTCCCACGTCATTTAAGTATCTTTATAAACATTATTTGTAACTGATGCATAATATTCCATTCTATAATTATATCATAAATTGTTTAACAAACCCCTAGTGTTGTTACCTTTTTTTTCTTTGCTATTTTAAAATGCTAGAGTCAACCTCTTTGATGACCTAGCTGTAAGAGGAGGCAGGCTTCATGTCCCTCCCTCCTGATCTGATAAATGACAGATCAAAAGTGTTTCCTCTCCTGGTAGACCTTCTTTGTTCACACTTCAATTTTGCCACAAACACAGTCTTTGTGAACCCCCCTTACTAGCACATCTTTTGGTCCTTTGGAGAAATTTGTCCTTGGAAATGATTCATTCACACTTCTGAACTGTAGGTAAGTGACAAAGCCATGCCCTGAGTCCTGGAGAAGACTCACTTCTGGAATTTGACTCAGCCTTCCTGGCTCTGATCCTCTATCCAGTTAGGGGAACCCATGCCTTACCCAGGGCCTGAAGTCTATCTGGGGAAAATTTACAGATGGCAAGGTGACCTTTCCTAAAAGGTCATCCCTATTCTAGAGCCACCAAACTACCCAGATCTTAGAACAAGAGGCTCTGAGACTTGTTATACATACCAAGAATATATACAGTAGAAACATAGGTACCCAGTAGTTTTCCATAATCAGCAACAAAAGGCTAAGGAGTGAGTTAATAACTGTCTTCAAGCATGTTAAAGATGACTACATAGCATCTAGTTAATACTACGTAAATAGTAGTAATCAGGTCAAACTTCCCTGAAAAAGAAACAGTTCACTCATCTGGTCTAACTCCTTTATCTTGCAGAGAAGGAAGCTGCAGCCCACAGAGGTCAGCTGACTTATATGAATTCACAAAGCAATAATTAAATATTATTGGCCTTATTATTTGACCAGCCATATTTGATTTTCATTCCATAGAATAAAAAGAAACACAAACTTTGACATTTGCCTTCCTTTGTTTTAACATGTATGACACTAAAGAAGCAAACCATTTCATTAGAATCCTTTCACATTTGCTTTTGAAATCCAATGGCATTCACATATACCAAGAGGTAGAAATTACAGAAATAACATAAGGACCTTAAATCCAGCAATACACAGGACACTGAGACCCTACAACATTTTCGGTAAAAATAATAGCATTTCCATACCAAGAACTTTACATTCCAGATCTCATTTAATACACAACCTGTGAGGAAGATTATTATTATCCCCATTTTACAGATGAGCAAACTGATCTGAGGGGGGTTAAGAATTATCAGAACAAAAGAATGTCATTTTTCACAGAATTTGCAAAAGCAATCCTAAAACTCGTGTGGAATCCAAAAAGAGCTGAATAGCCAAAGCAATCCCAAGCAAAAAGAACAAAGCTTTGAGGTGTCACATTACCTAACTTCAAATTATATGATAAGATTATAGTAACCAAAACAGCGTGGTACTAGTATAAAAACAAATACATAGAACAATGGCACAGAATAGAGAACCCAGAGATAAAGCCACTTTACCTACAACCAACTGATCTTCAACAAAGTTAACAAAAACATATGCTAGGGAGGGGACTCCCTATTCAATAAATGGTGCTGGGAAAATTGGCTAACTATATACAGAAGAATGAAATGGGGCCCATACCTCTCACCATATACAAAAATTGACTCAATATGCATTAAAGCCCTCAATGTAAGACCTGAAACTATAAAAACTCCAGAAGAAAACCAAGAAAAAACTCTTCTTTACATCTGCCAAGGCAAAGAATTTATGAACAAGTCCTCAGAAGCAAAGGCAACAAAATAGACACATGAGACTTAAATAAACTAAAAAGCTTCTGCACAGCACAAGAAACAATCAACAGAGTAAGCAGACAACCTGTAGAATGGGAAAAATATTTGCAAACTATATTTTCTGACAAAAGGCTGATAACCAGAATCTACAAGGAACTGAAACAATTCAACAAGAAAAAACAACCCCATTAAAAAGTAGGAAGAGGACATGAACAGACATTTTCCTTTCTTTTTGTTTTTTTAAATTTACTTCAAGTTCTGGGATACATGTGCAGAACATGCAAGTTTGTTACATAGGTATACATGTGCCATGGTGGTTTGCTGCACCTATCAACCCATCATCTAGGTTTTAAGCCCCATACATATTAAGTATTTGTGCTAATGCTCTCCCTCCCCTTGCCCCCCACCCCCTGACAGGTCCCAGTGTGTGATGTTCCCCTCCCTGTGTCCATGTGTTCTCATTGTTCAACTCCCACTTATAAGTGAGAACATGCGGTGTTTGGTTTTCTGCTCCTGTGTTAGTTTGCTGAGAATGATGGCTTCCAGCTTCATCCATGTCCCTGCAAAGGACATGAACTCATTCTTTTTAATGGCTGCATAGTATTCCATAGTATATATTTGCCATATTTTCTTTATCTAGTCTATCATTGATGGACATTTGGGTTGGTTCCATGTCTTTGCTATTGTAAATAGTGCTGCAATAAATATACGTGTGCATGTCTTTATAGTAGAATGATTTATAATCCTTTGGGTATATACCCAGTAATGAGTTTGCTGGGTCAAATGGTATTTCTGGTTCTCGATCCTTGAGGAATCGACACACTGTCTTCCACAATGGTTGAACTAATTTACATTCCCACCAACAGTGTAGAAGAGTTCCTATTTCTCCACAGCCTCGCCAGCATCTGTTGTTTCCTGACATTTTAATAATCTCCATTCTAACCGGCATGAGATGGTATCTCATTGTGGTTTTGATTTGCATTTCTCTAATGATCAGTGATGATGAGCTTTTTTTCAGGTTTGTTGGCTGCATAAATGTCTTCTTTTGAGAAGTGTCTGTTCATATCCTTTGCCCACTTTTTATGGGGTTGTTTGTTCTTTTCTTGTAAATTTGTTTAATTTCCTTGTAGATTCTGGATATTAGACCTTTGTCAGATGGATAGACGGCAAAAATTTCTCCCATTCTGTAGTTTGTTTGTTCACTCATGGTAGTTTCTTTTGCTGTGCAGAAGCTCTTCAGTTTAATTAGATTCCATTTGTCAATTTTGGCTTTTGTTGCCATTGCTTTTGGTGTTTTAGTCATGAAGTCTTTGCCCATGCCTATGTCCTGAATGGTACTGCCTTGGTTTTCTTCTAGGATTTTTATGGTTTTAGATTTTACATTTAAATCTTTAATCCACCTTAAGCTAATATTTGTATAAGCTGTAAGGAAGGGGACCAGTTTCAGTTTTCTGCATATGGCTAGCCAGTTTTTCCAGCACCATTTATTAAATAGGGAATCTTTTCCCCATTGCTTGTTTTTGTCAGGTTTGTCAAAGATCAGATAGTTGTAGATGTGTGGTGTTATTTCTGAGGTCTCTGTTTTGTTCCATTGGTCTATATATATGTTTTGGTACCAGTACCATGCTATTTTGGTTACTATAGCCTTATGGAATAGTTTGAAGTCAGGTAGCAGGATGCCTCCAGCTTTGTTGTTTTTGCTTAGGATCCTCTTGGCTATATAGGCTCTTTTTTGGTTCCATATGAAATTTAAAGTAGTTTTTTCTAATTCTGCAAAGAAAGTCAATGGTAGCTTGATGGTGATAGCATTGAATCTATAAATTACTTTGGACCATATGGCCATTTTCATGGTACTGATTCTTCCTATTCATGAGCATGGAATGTTTTTCCATTTGTTTGTGTCCTCTCTTATTTCCTTGATCAGCAGTTTGTAGTTCTCCTTGAAGAGGTCCTTCACGTCCCTTGTATGCTGTATTCCTAAGTATCTTATTCTCTTTGTAGCAATTGTGAATGGGAGTTCACTCATGATTTGGCTCTCTACTTGTCTATTAGTGGTGTATAGAAATGCTTGTGATTTTTGCCTATTGATTTTGTATCCTGAGACTTGGTTGAAGTTGCTTATCAGAAGGAGTTTTTGGGCTGAAACAATGGACATGAACTCATTCTTTTTTATGGCTGCATAGTATTCTATAGTATATACGTGCGATCTCAGCTCACTGCAACTTCCGCCTCCCGGGTTCAAGCAATTCTCCTGCCTCAGCCTCCCAGGTAGCTGGGATTACAGGCAAGCACCACCACACCCAGCTAATTTTTGTATTTTTAGTAGAGATGGACTTTCTCCATGTTGGTCTGGCTTGTCTCGAACTCCCAACCTCAGGTGATCTGCCTGCCTCAACCTCCCAAAGTGCTGGGATTACAGGCATGAGCCACCACACCCAGCCCATACACGTGCCATAGTTTCTTTATCCAGTCTATCATTGATGAGCATTTGGGTTGGTTCCAAGTCTTTGCTGTTGTAAACAGTGCTGTAATAAACATACGTGTGCATGTCTTTATAGTAGAATGATTTATAATCCTTTGGGTATATACCCGGTAATGGGTTTGCTGGATCAAATGGTATTTCTGGTTCTAGATCCTTGAGGAATTGGCACACAGTCTTCTACAATGGTTGAACTAATTTACATTCCCACCAACAGTGTAAAAGACTTCCTATTTCTCCACAGCCTCGCCAGCATTTGTTGTTTCCTGACTTTTTAATAATCACCATTCTAACTGGCATGAGATGGTTTTCTAAATATACAGTCTAAATATACAGTTTTCTAAGTATACAGATAGGTTTTCTAAATATACGGTCATGTCATCTGCAAACAGAGACAATTTGACTTCCTCTCTTGCTATTTGAATACCCTTTGTTTCTTTCTCTTGCCTGATTGCCCTGGCCAGAAGTTCCAGTACTATGTTGAATAGGAGTGGTGAAAGAGGGCATCCTTGTCTTGTTCTGATTTTCAAAGGGAATGCTTCCAGCTTTTGCCCATTCAGTATGATATTGGCTATAGGTTTGTCATAAATAGCTCTTATTATTTTGAGATATGTTCCATCAAGACCTAGTTTATTGAGAGTTTTTAGCATGAAGGGGTGTTGAATTTTATCAAAGGCTTTTTCTGCATCTATTGAGATAATCATGTGGTTTCTGTCATTGGTTCTGTTTATGTGATGGATTACATTTACTGATTTACGTATGTTGAACCAGCCTTGCATCCCAAGGATGAAGTCGACTTGATCATGGTGGATAAGCTTTTTGATGTGCTGCTGGATTCGGTTTGCCAGTATTTTATTGAGGATTTTGGCATCAATGTTCATCAAGGATATTTGCTTGAAATTTTCTTTTTTTGTTGTGTCTCTGCCAGGTTTTGGTATCAGGATGATGCTGCCCTCATAAAATGAGTTAGGGAGGAATCCCTCCTTTTCTATTGTTTGGAATAGTTTCAGAAGAAATGGTACCGGCTCCTCTTTTTACCTCTGGTAGAATTCAGCTGTGACTCTGTCTGGTCCTGGGCTTTTTTTGGTTGGTAGGCTATTAATTACTGCCTCTATTTCAGAACTTGTTATTTGTCTATTCAGGGATTCGACTTCTTCCTGGTTTAGTCTTGGGAGGGTGTATGTGTCCAGGAATTTATCCATTTCTTCTAGACTTTCTAGTTTATTTGCATAGAGGTGTTTGTTGTTGTTGTTGTTGTTGTTGTTTTGTTTTTTTGTGTTTTTTTTTAAGACAGAGTCTCACTTTGTTGCCCAGGCTGGAGTGCAGTGGCACGATCTCGGCTCACTGCAAACTCTGCCTCCTGGGTTCACACCATTCTCCTGCCACCACGCCCGGCTAATTTTTTGTGTTTTTAGTAGAGACAGAGTTTCACCGTGTTACCCAGTACCCTATTTTTTCGACTGTTAAGTCCTCCAGAAATCTGGATACTTTCAGTTTCTCCCAGGAGCAGCCCTATATTAAAATTCTGAAAAATTAAAAATCTTAAGAAATACTTCTTGTTATTAAGCCACTGTTAGAGTTTTGGAGAGGGCCCAATAAATAGAACATACTGGGGAATGATCCAAATGACTGGCAGGTGAAAGCCAAAATACCATGTTTGTGATTGGTCAGGTTAGGTTGGAGGAATGGCTTAGTGTGAGGGAGGACCTGTAAATCTACTAGCTGAGCCCAGAATTCATCAGTCTTTCCTACCCAGTCTCAGATGGCATGAAACCATGTCAGGGAGAGTCTATTCCCGGAGGAAAGTAGAGAGTGTTTACTTTTTTTTTTTCTTGAGATGGAGTCTTGCTCTGTTGCCGAGGCTAGAGTGCAGTGGTGCAATCTTGGCTCACTGAAACCTGCAGCTCCCGAGTTCAAGCGATTCTCCTGCCTCAGCCTCCCAAGTAGCTGGGATTACAGGCATCTGCCACAGCGCCCAGCTAATTTTTGTATTTTTAGTAGAGATGGGGTTTTGCCATGTTGGCCAGGCTGGTCTCAAACTCCTGGCCTCAAGTGATCTGCCTGCCTCGGCCTCCCAAAGTGCTGGGATTACAGACGTGAACCACTGTGCCGGCCTAGAGTGTTTGCTTTTTGTGGGCAATTACTCTCCAGGGCAAAGCTAGAAGGGTAGAGTCTGGCAAGGGCCCCATGAAGGCAGCTTATGTTCAAGAGGAAGCCAGGTGGGGCTGGGCCACTCATACCTAGTTATTTCTTCAAAACTTAACAGGCTTTTCTGCTGCTTTGGAGCAGAGTGAATTAAGGGCGTTGGAGGGGAATGCCTTTTCTCCACATTTTCTCATTCTTTAATTCATTCAACTTACAGACTTTCAGGAGTTAGCCACACTATTAAACAGATAATTACTAACTTTTGCAGATGGAGCACTGAAGCTTGGAAAAGTTAAGGGACCTGCTTAAAGTTACAGAAATTAGTTAATGGCAGAGCTAGGATTCAAATCCAGGCAATGTGGCTCCAGGGCTAGTATTCTTAACTCTTTCCCATGTCACAGGCCAGTGCTGGAGACAGGCCTGTGAGCAAATAATTACAGTGTAAAGAATGAGGTAAGTGCTAATGGAGGGACATACACTGCACTAGGGAATGAAGGAAGGAGTGACTAAGGTTTTGTGTAGGACATTTGTGCAATTTCCCTTGCCCACTGCCAGAAATTAACAAAGCAGAGTCTTTTGGGGGTATGCTTTGTTTTACTATACGTGGATGCAGATATAGAGCTCGATTCATGTTGCCTTGCTGCCCCTCCCAAACATAACAACACTTAAAATAATTTGTTCCTGACATCCTGGACCCCCTCCAAGAGTTTGTCCCAGCTTTTGGACAAGGCAGAAACAGGAAAAGGATGTCCTAATGTTCCCTGACCAGAGACCTAAATTGGAATTTGGAATAGTTTTGTAATTTAAATCATTGTTAAGATTTTATTGTCCTGTACTCTGTTGTGTGTGTGTGTGTGTGTGTGTGTGTGTGTGTGTGAACATTATATATCAGCCACCACACATGTACTATATACAGTCACTAAAATCAACTGTGAGATTCCTTAAATTTTCTATAGTTTGTAGATCTATGTTTAAAAGATATTTTGTTTTTTCATAAAGGAGAATTAATATTTCTCAACTCAAATACTTTTTTTGCTATGACTTAATCATAATTTGGTAGTAATATGTCACAATTTCTGCTAATAACACAAAAACAAACTCACTTCTATGTTTCATTCTCTCTCACTAGAAATTGTTTCAATTTGGCCCCCTATACTGATTCATTTCTCAGCTTATCTTTGAGATATTGAACATCCATACCTTTGGTATTTTTATATTACTTGATATTAGAGCGTCATTGAGTTCATTTGAATAGACTAGACACCATAAACAGGTGCTGTCTGCCGTCGCCAAGTGATGGCCTATTCATGCCAGGATATTAAGCATATCCTGCAGTTTGGTAAACAGCAGGTGGGATTCTAATCCATTCAGCATGGAGCCCCTCGTTCTTTCCTCTGTAGTGAAGGAAAATCTCTGGGAAGTCCCTGCTCAGGAATTCTCTATAGCTTTAGCAGCCAGTGAGTCTCATTCCAAAACGACCCAAGAAGAGGACTGGATCAATTACCCCCAAGCTTCCTCTCCACATAACCTATTTCCTGAAGTGACCTCAGAAATCCCACAAAAGTTCCAAGTTGCCATGTAGCCCCTTTCTTTTACTTTACTCCTTTGGGGTTTCAGGGTTGGAGAAATCCTCTCTCCTTTCCAAAGCTGAAACTGCCTGGGAGCTTTGAGTCTCTGACTCACTACTAGATTGCTCTCCTATTAGGGCCATAGAGAAGACAGAGTGAGACAAGGCCATTCTCACTCATTCTCACCATGGAATAACCTCTGGGGCTTATGGTCATCAAAGCAGATTCTTTGGTCTACAGGAAAAAGGTAACACTCTTAGACCCAGCAGAGGCATCATCAAGGGAGTTTTGCAGGAGGAGGGACAGCCCTGCTTACTCAACTGGTCAGGGGTTACCACACAAGTAGCTCTACCCTCACAGCCTTTCCTTGCTTAGGCATACCAGTGTGTCATAATGGTGCAGCTAGTCTGATAAATGGAACAGTTTTGGAGGGAGGCACACTGCAATAGCTTTGCAACAAAAGAGGCTATGTCTTGTCCATCATCCAAAGGAGTTATCTGAAAATCAACGACTGTAGCAAACCACCAGCTGTCCTCCAGCATCAATTTTTTTTTTTTTTCCCCTATAGTAACAGAATTCGCAACATGTAGCTGGGAACAGCCATGGCCATATAGGTCTGAGGTCAGCAGAGTTACATGATAGAAGGCACCTGGGTTCCAGACCCTTGGCCTGCCATACTGGTCCTGGACTGCTTAGTTCCAGATTGTTAGATGAGACAGAAGAAACCATCTAGTGTGCTTAAACTGCTATTATTTTAGGTCTCTGTCAAGGAAGTCAAGGTTTATCCTAATTCAGTGACTTTGGATTTCAGCAGAATAGAGTCAATGTTAGTTGAGAACATGGCCTCATTACACCAAGTTACCTGTTTTCAACAGGTAGCCTTACTTCTCTCAGAGATAGGTTCCTGGGACACTCTGTAGTTTCCACTGAGGGTGCAGCCTTTTGGGGACTACTATAGAGATGATTTCTCCTGTCTCATCTAAAAATCTGGACCTAAGCAGCACAGGACTGGTATGGCAGCTCAAGGATCTGGAACTCAGGTGTTTTCTATCATGTAAATCTGCCAACCCATATGGCCTGCCTCTTCCCTTTAAGGGTACAACCCAGAAATGGCATCACTTATGCTTTTTTTTTTGAGGCGGGTCTTGCTGTGTGTGAGCTGGAGTGCAGTGGCGATCTCGGCTCACTGCAAGCTCCCACCTACCGGGTTCGCCATTCTCCCGCCTCAGCCTCCCGGTAGCTGGGACTACGAAGCCGCCACCAGCCCGGCTAGTTTTTGTATTTTTTAGTAGGGCGGGGGTTTCACCATTATTTAGCCAGGATGGTCTCGATCTCCTGACCTCGTGATCCACCATACCATTGCCTCCCAAATTCTGGGATTACAGGCTTGAGCCACGGCCCGGCCCTGCGGCTTACAAGAGAAAGGGCTATGATATTAGGCGTCAGAAAAGGGAGTAGAGATCTAGACTTTTCACTTCAACTCAAAAATCCTGCCCAAGACTGACACTTACTCCTTTAAACATTGCCATATTTCTCCGGCACACCCAATGATTGACGTCTGAAAGAGCAGCAGCACTTTCTCAGACATGACTACAGTGTTTAAATGTGTTGCTAGGGCATCTATGGAATTTTCATATTCTATCTTGGGAAAGAAGTCTGATATTTCTTTGATGCTACATTCTTCTTTAGCCAGAAATACAAGGAAACCACTGTTTGCTGTGGCATTTTGGCAGAACTCTGAAGTGTGGTCTGGATCTGGGAACCCACAATCCAAGAATAAGGCACCATTTACGTACAAAATTGTTGAATTTGGATGGAAACTAGGTTCAGCCATACTTGTGAAGCCACTGTCTTGCAGGGTCAAAAAGAGCTTATTTTTCAAGTAAGTGTGTTTCACTGTTTACTGGTGACTACCAAAATAATTATTTCCTGTGTGGGTCAGTAGGAGTGAGGTAATCTCAAGGAAAATGTTCCATTGTGCTTACTGGGCTGGGCAGTGCAGCAGCTCCAGACATTCTCTTAAAGCAACAGTAATTGCGTTGAATGGTAAAGTCTGGTTCATATGCCCCTGGGAGGGAGATTCATTTTTCTCTGATACTTTGAGGATCTTGTCAGAGACAACAGATGTGAATATATACATACATATACACATGAACATATCTGTGGATGTGCTTAGCAGGTTGGTTCATTTAAATAGTTTTATAGATGTTTTAGAAAGATAGTTCTGGCTGGGCGCGGTGGCTCACGCCTGTAATCCTAGCACTTTGGGAGGCCGAGGCAGGTGGATCACGAGGTCAAGAGATCGAGACCATCCTGGCCAACATGGTGAAACCCTGTCTCTACTAAAAATACAAAAATTAGCTGGGTGTGGTGGCACGTGCCTGTAATCCCAGCTACACGGGAGGCTGAGGCAGGAGACTCGCTTGAACCCAGGAGGCAGAGGTTGCAGTAAGCCGAGATCTCACCACTACACTCCAGCCTGGCAACAGAGCGAGAATCCGTCTCAAAAAAAAAAAAAAAAAGAAAAAAAAAGAAAGGTAGTTCTTTATGAGCTACGATAATGTGCTCTGCTTCTCTCAATGTGAAAGTAGAACCTCACCTTGTGCAAGTTGTCATTGGTTTCCTTGTCTGTTACAAACCACTTGAGGGCATGCTTTATTTGTCTTTGTCTTCCCAGCCCATACTAATGGGTCTATCACTGAGTAAAATTCTGATTAATCATTTGTTGGATGAATGAATGGCTTGCAGAGGAAGTGAATTGCAGGAAGGTGACTACCACCCAAAAGTTGACTTGTACCATGACACTGACATGAGAGAGTTTGCCAGAAGGAGTGCTTAGCCAGCCAGGATTGGAACATCCTTGAGGTGCCACACTCCATGGTTCCAGAGATTAAACAGCTCTGTGCTTCATATCACCATCTTTCCTGGAATCTGAATTATCCACCCCAGTTGTTAGATTCTGGCACAACAAGTAGGGTGAATTGTGGCAGCTGGATCAACATGTGACAGACAAACTAGGCCAAATGGGATATCACTTCTGGTCCATGAAATGGAGGGATGCTTTTGAATATTCGATACTTCACCGCACTCACTACCTTCCACGACCACTCTCATATAGGAGCCAAGAGCGTACATTGTATATTATAGAAAATATTCCCCTATTATATGAGGGAATACTCACTATTGATTAATCCACTTACCAAATTTTTGTTGTGTGCCTGCTATGTGCCAAGCGTTGTACTGCTGGTAGAGTACACAGGTGGACAAACAAGATGTGGTTCTTGCCCTTAAGAAGTTCACCATTTGGCCGGGTGCGATGGCTCATTCCTGTTATCCCAGCACTTTGGGAGGCCAAGGCAGGTGGACCACATAAGGCCGGGAGCTTGAGACCAGCCTGGTCAACATACTGAAACCACATCTCTACTAAAAAACCCAAAAATTAACCGGGCGTGGTGGCACACGCCTGTAATCCCAGATACTCAGGAGGCTGAGGCATGAGAATCACTTGAACCAAGGAGGCAGAGGTTGCAATGAGCTGAGATTGCACCACTGCACTCCAGCCTGGGCAACAGAGTAAGACTCTGTCTCAAAAAAAAGAAAAAAAAAAAAGTTCAGCCTTTAGTGGAAGAGTCAGACAAATAAAATACATAAAACAATTATGTTTTATGTGGCCAGTGATGAAAAATAAACTAGATATTGAGGTAGGGATGAAATGGAAGTACATAGAGGGGTGAGAAATAACTGTCAGGAGGAAGGGAAAGGCCTGAGATGAGTAAAGGGGAAGAACACTTTAGAGGAAAAAAACACATGTTAAAGACCCCAGGCCTAAAGTAAATTGGCGTTTCGGAGGATAAAAAACAATGCCCATGAGTCTATAGCAGAGTGAGTGAGGGGGTGTGTGTGTCCTCACTGGCAGAAGTCTTCTAAGGATTTTTGGATCTATTGTCAAGGACATGATACCAAATGGTGGATGCTGACTGTTTGCAGAGCGCTCAGGAAGCTTTACATCATTACCCACAGCAAGAGGTCTGAGCTTGAGTCTGGTCCTCCCACTGCACGTGTAATCTCAGATACTACATGTTCCACCCTGCTGAGTAATAGTGTGTAGAACGGAATGTTGGACTTTATCTAAAATGTGGGAGTAAAAAAGTACATGTGAAACTGTAGAATTTATCATTCTGGTCCAGGTATCATGAGGAAAGGAGAAAACCATGGTTGGGAGCGGCCATCCACACCCAACTAGTATTTGGAACTGAAGGCTATAGAGAATTCTGCTACTGAGGTCTACAGTATTATTTGCACTTTCTGCTCCTTGATCTTTCACTGCATATACCATCTGGGAAGTGTCCTTTATGGTTGTCATTAAAATGCTGCCAGATTCCAGTATTGAGACCATAGGGAATGCAGTGGTGTGCATTTGTGTGTTTGTGAGTGTATATGTGTGTGTGTCATCCACGTGTGGGTAGATGAGATGCTAACAGGAACAGGATATACTGACATATTCAGGGGTTCTTAACTAGGTGTCCAATGTAAACTCAGTTGAGAAAAAAATTACACATTCATTTTCATTATCATCTCTAACTGAAATTTAACATTTCAATGATATATTTAAGTAACAAACTACAGTATTTTTTGCAGTACTTGTCACTTTGTCATCAATAGAATCACAGATATTTTCAGGTCACATTATAGTTGTTGCAGGTATCTCAAAATATGACTTATGCTTACCACACTTCAAAACTATGGTAGTTATCGACTGGATGCAGAGGCTTATGCCTGTAATCCCAGCACTTTGGGAGGCCGAGGCGGGTGGATCACGAGGTCAGGAGATTGAGACCATCCTGGCTATGGTGAAACCCCATCTCTACTAAAAATAAAAAAAATTAGCCGGGCGTGGTGGCAGGCGCCTGTAGTCCCAGCTACTCGGGAGGCTGAGGCAGGAGAATGGCATGAACCTGGTAGGTGGAGCTTGCAGTGAGCCAAGATCGTGCTACTGCACTCCAGCCTGGGAGACAGAGCGAGACTCTAAAAAAAAAAAAAACAAAATTATGGTAGTTATCATACCATAGTTAGATTTAATATGTTAATGAAGCATATTTATTACTATATCATGAACATTTGTTTTTAAAAAAATTTTGAAAACTACATTTCAAAACTTTCCGTTTTCTTTGCAATCCTATGTATTTTATTTTATGCATTTCAAAACATAATTGTGAGAAGGGGTCTTCAGGTTTCCAGACCACCAAAGTGGTCCCTGACACAAAAAAATGGTTAAGAGCTGTCAGACTTATTGGACACAGTCTTGCCAGCTGGATATAAGAGGAATGTTGGGGACAAAATGCCCACACATCCTCTTTCATATGAGACCTTTTTTTGCATTCTGACTGAGTGGAAAAAGGGAAGAGGCAATAAGTACTTAATCTCATGCTTGCACAGAAACACATACATAACTTTGTCCAGCTTGCAGACTAATTCAGAGACTGAATTTCTGAGAAATAAAAAGAGAGTAATGGATATAGAGAGCTTAGAGAGAGATCTGAGAGAACAAACCCACAATCTTGGGTACATATTGTGCATTTCCATAAACCTTCCCTAAGTAGAGATCTGGGAAAAGAAGGGACATAATTTTCTTGAAACTCTGACCCCTAGGACCTGCAGAAAGTCCATTCAGCCAGCCAGAGCCCTCCCTATTCCCTCGGGTGGTAGCCTCAGAGTCCTCAGGGACAACATCTGCAAGCGGAATGCAAATCACTAGCCTGTCTGCCACCCGTCATTGCTCAGCACCTTATCGATGCTATTTATAGCAAGTCTGAATTTCTCAATAGAGACACAGCATCAACAGCAAGCCTGAGAAGTTAGCCTGGTTTCCCACATGTCTGAGGGTGGACCCAGAGTAAACACTTCACCTTCACTTCCCTCTGCTGAAATTAAAATGCTTCTATTTCTGCAGCTTGAAGGGAAGAACGAGAGAGGGAAGAAGAAATGTTTGTTCATTTCTTCAGAGATTTTAGAAATTGAACTTGCAAGGAGGATCTGTCTCCAGTTAATCAAATAAAAATTCTTCGTAGTAGCACAAGACAATTTAAAACTAGAAAAACTCAGGAACTGCATCTGACAAAGGTCTAATGCCCAAAATCTACAAGGAACTTAAATAATTCAACAAGCAAAAAACAAACAACCCCATTACAAATTGGGCAAAGGACAGACTTCTCCAAAGAAGACATACATGCAACAAACAAGCATATAAAAAATCCTCAACATCCTTAATCATTAGAGAAACACAAATCAAACCACTATGAGATGCCATCTCACATCAGTCAGAATGGCTATTATTAACAAGTCAAAAAATAACAGATAATGGCAAAGTGGCAGAGAAAAGGGAACACATACACTGCTGGAAAATGAGGCCATTCACTCACCCCCATCCTCCGCTTCCCACCCTCCACCACACAAACTGAACGATGGTTTCTGATAATGCCCCTTTCACTCATTCACACAGTCTAGTGGAAGCTCATTCTGAAGTGATGGTTTAATGGCAAAGAGCAAGAAGCCAGAGTCAAAGAATCCAGCAGCTTTCCCAAGATTACAATCTTAGACAGGAAGGATTGTGTTTGAATCCTTTTCTGCTACTTACTAGATCTTTCCATCTATAAAATGGAATAATACTGACTCCTATACAGTATTTCTATGAGATAACATGTGTGAATTGAAAAATGCCTGATCAACGCTAGTTCATCTGTAACTGCTATAACTTGTTTTCCTAGACAAATGTGACAGTCTCAAAGCAAGCTTGCTCCTGTTTAATGAATGCTAAAGTATTAGCTGGCATCCTAGGGCCATTTCTCATTGCCTCGTTTTTTTCTCCTGCAGATTATCCTCTACTGCTTATATCTTCAGTCTTTCTCCCTCTGCCTCCTGCTGCCACCTGCTCCCGCCTTGGGGACCTGCCTCCCTGCAGAAAGCAAGCGTCCTGCTCTGGACCATGTGGTAGCTTAGTGGTAAAGACTCTCTCCCTTGAGGTGGTACCTGTGGTTTCTGGGCAGGAACTGTGATGGGTGGGTAGGTCTGCCTAATAATTCTGGGATGCTTGTTGTGACTGCATAGCTCAGCCACATTCTCGGGTAGTCCTCTATCAGTGACATTTTCCTCTGTGTCTGCCTGACTCCTTTGTCTTTCTTGGTCTGTCTTATAGGATTTAGAACTGAATTAGCAAGTAGGAAGGAGCAATTTATTAGCCACCTCAAACTCCAACAAAGGAAAAATGCCAAGATTTAAGGGACAGGTGGGGAACAGCAGCCTGCAATCTGATCTGGGTTCATGGCTTTATTCTCACCCTGACCTGGGAGTCTCAGGAGTACTATTTCCTATGCACCTCCTCCCCTTCCTATGCTCCCCATTGAACTGATATGAAGTTTCAGAAATCCTGTACAACACAGTGAGTCAGACAGCTGATTTCAATCCGTTGGCACTGCTGTAAGAGATTCAACCTATTTGAAATCCTGGCTTTCATATGCTGCTACCTCCTAAATCTGTCCCGGCAACCCAGACCTGTGGGCTGACCCATATCATGTCTTGGGCTGTAGCCTCTTTACTTTTGCTCTTTACCTTACTATTGGGTATCTTGCAACATCTCAGATTCAGGTGTTTCTTTCTCCCCGAGTTCCTTTATTTTTCCTCCAATATTTCTAGGTGAAAGCACACAGTCTTCAGTTTTATCGCCTGTGCCTATGAGGGTTCCTCATTGCTCTCAGTACGAAGAGCAAACTGCTTAGCAAGGCATAAAAGGCCCTTTGTCACCGACCTCAACTACCTGTCACCTCCTGGGCCCTTCCTCAGTGTCCTTTCTGTTCCAGCCACACTGAGCTCCTTGTGGTTCCCTTAGTAAGCCATACACTTTAAAACTTTTCCAAGTAGTGTATACTTTGCTTGGAAGGGAAGGCCCTCTCTTCGCCATGCTGATCTGGCCAGTTTTGGTTATCCTCCAACTCATAGCACCTCTGGCCAGAGAAACCTTTTCAGGCAAGTTAGGGCCTTCTTCCTCAGTATTTCTTCTAGACTTGAGCTCCCTGGAGGCAAGAGGACTGCCTTAGTCTCTCCTGGCCCCACAGTGTAGGGCAATACCTTCTGTGTCGTAGTCACAGAACACAGGGTTTGGGGTAAGCAAGTGCAGTTTCAAGGTCATTATAAGCCTTCCTACCCTCCTTTTTTCTGCTTAGAGGCCAGTTACATAATTCCGATTTTCCAGAAGTCCTATAACAATTTGGCATAGCAAAGCTGGGTGCATTTCATACAATGAACAACCTAACATGAGAGGTCAACCTAGATCAGATTCCTGAAAGGGATGAGATTTCCTCGTGTTTCCACTATTGACTCTGGCTCCTCAATGAAGAGAATGATGAGCCAAGTGCCAGTCATTCCAAATCTGAGCCATCTGTAACATAATGGAAGCTAAATTCTGTAAGAACAAGTTTAGCCTGGAATTTTCCTCAAGACAATGTATACATGACATCATATGCACTGTGATGTTAATGGGTGTTTCTGGATGGATTCTCAGACAAATACTAGATTTGTTTGGACCTTGTCTTGGGCTGTAGCCTCTTTACTTTTGCTCTTTACCTTACTATTGGGTATCTTGCAACATCTCAGATTCAGGTATTTTTTTCTCCCTGAGTTCCTTTATTTTTCCTCCAGTATTTCTAGGAGAAAGCACACAGTCTTCAGTTTTATTACCTGTACCTATGAGAGGTTAATAAAGGCTTCGTGTGTGTGTATATATTAAGATGTGGAAGTATAGTCACTTAGGGAGAAAGAAAATTACTGCCTTTTCTAAAACTTAAAGGAAAAATTAAGGCTTAAAAACTTTTTGGGATGCTTTTAGCTTTGTGCTATATCTAGCATCTAGCAAATGCTTGATACATTTTGGCCATAATTGTTATTATAATTATTAATATTATTAATAGCAATGATAGGATTTGGTACATGAAAACAGGTTGTATTTTTATTCCAATGCCAAAAAGCAAGTGTGGGGAGTATACTCTGCTGGCCCTAAGTTCCCCATAGGAAGTAGAGATTGCATATATTAGCTGGAACTCGCCCAAGCTACTTTTGGGACAAACAGGATGATGTGTTCAGAACAGAGGTCAACAGCTGTTACTCCTCTGTGACATTCTGGAGATGTGGACAGATGTATTCAGATTGACCTTCCTTATTCAGTGAGTGTGGGAACTGGTGGGAAGGGGTAGGGGGAAGGGAGATGCAGTGAGGGGGAAGATGAGAAGGTTCCCATGGGGGCCTGGTAACATGAGAGACCACTGAGAGCAACGTTGAAGTTAACAGTTCTATTTCCTGGAGGGGCTGTACTAAACAACATGTTAGGGGAGGAAGGCCCTTAACATTGTTCCAAAAGGAGGAAAACCAAGCATGACAGTTTTCCCAAGGCTAGGACAAGACTGCAGTTCCTGAAGGGGCCAGAGGTTGCTTCCTTACCATTCCACTGATTGCACAGTAGGGAATCAGAGAGGGTCAAATTAGGTTCAATACAAGATGTGGAGTGAAATGCATTCCTTACCTTGCCCTCTCAACTCCAGTCAAATTTAATTAACATTCCTGTTTCCAGAAAATATACAAATGTCCTAGTGGTTTCAAAAAAATAAAAAAAAATCAGCCAAACACAGAGCTCTTGATACCTTTGTGGAATGTCAGCAACAAGGCAGGTGGCTGGGCCTCAGTGAGCCCAAAAAGAGCACAGCTCAGTGAGACCATTAGATCTTCAGAATAACAGGATTTTTGAGAAGTGTAGATTTCTCTAATAACAATCTCTTTGGGTCCTAAGACTTATAAGTTTATACTGTCATAGTAATTTAGATGGAATATGATTGGTGATAGTTTCCCCCGCCTTTAGTGATGGCAATTGACTTTTTTTTTTTTTTTTTTTTTTTTTTTGAGACAGAGTCTCACTCTGTCACCCAGGCTGGAGTGCAATGGCGTGATCTCTGCTCACTGCAAGCTCTGCCTCCCGGGCTCACACCATTCTCCTGCCTCAGCCTCCCAAGTAGCTGGGACTACAGGCACCCACCACCACGCCCAACTAATTGTTTGTATTTTTTAGCAGAGACGGGGTTTCACCATGTTAGCCACGATGGTCTCTATCTCCTGACCTCATGATCCGCCTGCCTCGGCCTCCCAAAATGCTGGGATTACAGGCGTGAGTCACTGCGCCAGCCTCAACTGACTTTTTTCTGTCACTCCCCCTCTGCTTTTTTTCAGATGATCAAGTGAATGGACCTTTTGTCATGGAGCTGTCCTGAAGCTCAGATCAGCACTGCCTGGGTTCATGATGTATCTCTCTTGCTGACAGTACACAAATTCATGATCTGGTCAGGATTAATTTCTCCAGGATGATGTCACAACTACACAAGTTTTGCATCTTCTATTGTCTGGATCTACGTGAATATAAAGTCAGCAGGGAAGTAATAAGAACCACATCATATTGTAGAGTAAAGGAAGACTTTGCAAGTCACACATAAACTTCTGCTGAATCTTTATAAAGTTGGTGGCTGAAGGTCAGATTTGTGTATACAGAAGGTACATTTCTCTGTAAAAACCTTGCTCTTAACCTCTGCATTATCAATCAATCATATGATTAAGCTGCTAGTTTGTCAGGACTGTGTCTATCTTTCACATGATGCTCAAATCTAGAGTTTCATTTTTTGAGTCAAAGTTGAGTTCAAATCTCTTCTTTTCTACTTGTTGTATCGTTGTGAACAAATTACTTAAGTTTTGTAGGATTAGATTTGCTTATCTATAAAATGGAGATAATGGTGGTACTAACTCCCTAAGTTGTTATCAGGATTAAATGAGATAATGCATGCATAATGCTTAGCACAGTACCCGGGGGCAGGATGCCTCTAATAAATGATAGCTGTTGCTTTCATAACTTGAAGTAATAGGCCTGTCTCTCTAAGTGATCAAAAGGTTTTTAGGTAATTGTTTTAAGTGATTTTTAACCACATTTTTCATGTAACACATTATTTTTCATGTAATCCTTGATAAAGCCTCATGAATTGTTCCTGCAAATATGTCTTTTTGTAATATTTGTTTATTCAGTGGGATTAGTCAATCAATATGGCCATTATTTCTGATTTTTCTTTCTCTTAGGTTTAGCATAGTGTGTGTTTGTTTGTTTGTTTTCAGGCTTTGGTCCTTCTGGTTTGTGATAATATGCATGATTTTCTTAACTTCATCTTTGTCTATTTTTTTTGACAAAGTTTTTCATAGCAACAGCTAGAATAATACCACACAGCTCAAACACAAAGTCCCAGGCTTCATTATTTCCCCCACAATCACCATGTGATAATTCGAATCTCTGTAAGGCAGAGCTTTGAGGAAGATTAGAAACTGAAATGAAAGCAAGTTTCTATCTGGAATTTAGATCAAAGAAGATACTATCCTGGTAGGCTTGCTGTGTATGAGAGAGCCATGGGGCTTCTCATTGACCAGCTTGACCACAATAATTCTTAAAGACTCTTCAATGATACTTTGCTGTTTATACTGGCATATATTATTAAAGGATTGTACATCAAGGAGGAATACTACGCTAATTTAAAAATAGGGTTCTGGTGGCATTCATGCTGTAGAGTAAAATCAATCCACATAAATATATCGAACATATATTCTAGGATACATTCTGGTTGCTCCAACAAAGATTTATTCAGCCCCTACAGTAATTGTGAAATGGAGATTCATCAAACCTTCTTTGTGTCTTAAAGGCAGGGGAGATTTACACTTTGTGTAAGATATGGACAATATATCAAGTGAGGTATTCTCATCCCTATTTGACACATGAGGAATTGCGGCTGTGACTTTCTGAGATTATTATATAACTAGAAAGTGGTCCAACTACATTTGATCCCTAAATCTGTGGGACTTCAAGTCTGTGTGTTAGCTGCTGGAATTCCCAAGTCAGTTACCTTTCCTGTTCTGCATTCTAAATGGTAAACTGAGTCTGGGTTTGCATTCTGTGCAGGAAGCTCCTCATCTCTCAAGGTCCAGAAGGGAATCACAGGAGGCCCAGGAGAAAGAGGAGGGAGATGCTGAGTGGCTAGGCATGACTCTGGCCTTGGCTGTAAGAGAAATGAGTTGTGAAGATGTTAGGTCTTTGAGTCTTCTGCATCACTGAGCACAGCTCAGACAGGAATATAGGGTAGAGAACAGACAGCAATATATATGTCCTAGCTAGTGGCAAGATGCTATTTTCAGCAAGAATATATCTATTATCATATCCCTGGGAAACCAGGGATGGGAAGATTACCATGGCCAGAGTACCAGAGAGAAAAAGGTTCACAATTGCAAGCATATTGATTGGGGGTCACAAAGCAATGGTGGAGTGTTTCATTCCTTCAGTAAATGCCTTATTGAGCCCTTACTATGAGCTAGACAGAGGGGATACAGCTGGAAATGAGAGAGACATGGATTCATCCTCATCATGTTTATAGTCTACTGGAGGACACAGACATTAAACACTTAATGGCACGAACACAACTGTAGTTACTTTTTCTTCTTGGCATTCCCACTATGCCGTATAGAGTGCAGTGGAGATTATAGCAGGGAGACCTGGTTTAGATGGGTCAGAAGTGGGGAGTGTGTGTGTGTAGTCTATGGTGGCTGGAGACAGTATCTTTGAAGAGGTTTTGTTTACTCTGAACCTGCAAGAATGAGGGCAATTTACTCAGATTAGAGAGAAAAATCCTGACCAGAGAGCAGTAAGTGGTGAAGGCCCTGAGATTCATTCCTCACTCAACTCCCTCACAGGATCTTATTTTCAACCTTAGTTCCTGTTATGTTTCAAACAACCTATAGAATTTGGTCACCTGTATTATATTTTTCTCTAACAAGCAATGTGGTTGGGACTTCAATCTGTTCACTGATGGACTAATGTTGTTTGTTTCATCATGATGCATATGTCCTTGAATATCAAGGGCTTGTGTGGATTTAACAAATCTGGAATTTCTCCAGAAAAATACAGGTACACTTTTATGAAGCACAGTTAATTATGACTTCCCAGAGCCATTTGGGCCACTCCACCATTTCCTAAGTGACTCCACTCAAGCTCTAAAGAGATATTAGAGCTTATTACCATATTAGATGTCTTGCAACTGAAAGGTAATGAATACCCTTATGTTTTTGTCCTGATAACTCTTAAAATTAAAAATATATATACTTAGGAGGAACAAATACAGGTTTCTTACATGCATATATTGCATAGTGGTGAAGTCTGGGCTTTCAGTGTACCCACCACCCAAATACTGAGAATTGTACCCCATAGGTAACTTTTCAACCCTCACCCACTTCCCACCCTCCCACCTTTTGGTGTCTCTAATGTCTGTTATTTCACTCTGTATGTCCATGTGTACATTGTTTAGCTTCCTCTTTTAAGTGAGAACATGTGTGTTTGACTTTCTGTTTATTAGTTATTTCACTGAGAATAATAACCTCTAGTTCCATCCGTGTTGCTGCAAATGATTTCATTCTTTTTTATGGCTCTGTATTATTCCATGGTATCTGTGGATGTGTATGTGTATATCTGTGTGTGTGTGTGTGTGTGTATATATATACGTACACACATACACTACCTTTTGTACATATGTGTGTGTGTGTGTGTGTGTATATCTCCCATGTGTAGCTATATCCTATATTCTTTATTCAATCCTCTGTTGATGGACTCTTGTGTTGATTCCATATCTTTGCCACTATGATTAGTGCTGCACTAAACATGGGAGGGCAGGTATCTTTTTGACATAATGATTTCTTTCCCTTTGGGTATATACCCAGTGGTGGGAGTGCTGAATCAAATGCTAGTTCTATTTTTAGTTCTTTGAGAAATCTCCATACTGTTTTCCATAAAGGCTGTACTAATTTACATTCCCACCAATGGTATATAGGCATTCTCTTTTCTCCTCACCATTATTGGCTGTTTTTAGACTGTTTATTAATAGCCATTCTGACTGGTGTAAGATGGTATCTCACTGTGGTTTTAACTTGCATTTCTCTGATGATCAGCGATGTTGAACATTTTTTCATATGTTTATTAGCCATTTGTATGTCTTGTTTTGAAAAATGTCTGTTTAACAAGCAAATGCAGAGGGATTTTGTCACCACCAGGCTTGCCTTACAAGAGCTCCTGAAGGAAGCACTAAATATGGAAAGGAAAAACTGGTACCAGCTACTGCAAAACAAAACCAAAATATAAAGTCACCATGAAGAAACTGCATTAACTAATATGCAAAATAATCAGCTAGCATCATGACAACAGGACCAAATTCACACATAAAAATATTAACCTGAAACATAAATGGGCTAATGCCCCAATTAAAAGACACAGACTGGAAAATTGGATAAAGAGTCAAGACCCATCAGTGTACTGTATTCAGGAGACCCATCTCACATGCAAAGACACACATAGGCTCAAAATAAAGGGATGGAAGAGTATTTACCAAGCAAATGGAAAGCAAAAAAAGCAGGAGTTGCAATCGTAGTCTCTGATAAATCAGACTTTAAACCAACAAAGATCAAAAAAGACAAAGAAGGGCACTACATAGTGGTAAACAGATCAATGCAACAAGAAGAGTTAACTATCCTAAATATATATGCTCTGAAAACAGGAGCACCCAGATTCATATAACAAGTTCTTACAGACCTACAAAGAGACTTACATTCCCATACAATAATAGTGGGAGACTTTAACACCCCATTCAATATTAGACAGATCAACGAGACAGAAAATTAACAAGGATATTCAGGACTTAAATTCAGCTCTGAACCAAGCAGACCTAATAGACATCTACAGAACTCTCCACCCGAAATCAACAGAATATACATTCTTTTTAGCACCGCATAGCACTTATTCTAAAATTGACCACATAATTGGAAGTAAAACACTCCTTAGCAAATGCAAATGAATGGAAATCATAGCAAACAGTCCCTCATACCACAGTGCAATCAAATTAGAACTCAGGATTAAGAAACACTCAAAACTGCGCAACTGCATGGAAACTGAACAACCTGCTCCTGAATGACAAAATTAAGGCAGAAATAAAGAAGTTCTTTGAAATCGATGAGAACAAAGTACCAGAATCTCTGGGACATAGTTAAGCAGTGTTAAGAGGGAAATTTATAGCACCAAATACCCATATCAGAAAGCGGGAAAGATCTGAAATGGACACCCTAACATCAAAAGTAAAGTAACTAGAGAAGCAAGAGCAAACAAATTCAAAAGCTAGCAGAAGACAATAAATAACTAAGATCAGAGCAGAACTGAAGGAGATAGAGACATGAAAAACCCTTCAGAAATTCAATGAATCCAGGAGCTGGTGTTTTGAAAAGATTAACAAAATAGATAGATGACTAGCCAGACTAATAAAGAAGAAAAGAGAGAAGAATCAAATAGACACAATAAAAAATGATGAAGGGGATATCACCACTGATCCCGCAGAAATACAAACTACCATCAGAGAATACTATAAACACCTCTATTTGGCCGGGCACGGTGGCTCACGCCTATAATCCCAGCACTTTGGGAGGCCGAAGTGGGTGGATCACGATGTCAGGAGATCGAGACCTGTAGTCCCAGCTACTTGGGAGGTTGAGGCAGGGTGCTGGTCATTCTCTTTTTGCCTGTCCAGATCTATTTTTAGCACTTATCTTCTTTGCTGCCTCTCAGGAGTGGACCACCTTGGACCGCATCATCTAGGCTTTCTTCCCTTCTGGCTTCCAGTTGGGCTCCGCCAATTGCAGGAGATTCAAGGGTGAAAAGAGAGAGACCAGAGTATTTGCTCTGCCTACTCTTTCCCTAAGTGGTTGCATTCCTCTACTTATGTCCACAGCTTCTCTTAGATGCCCCTCTCCCAGGGCTACTGTTCTTTCTGGGTCTCTAACACCACTCACTCTCCTTGTCCCTGCAGGCCTAGGAGCAGAAGTAACAGCTTCCCAACGTTGCTAGTCCCCTAGGTGCTTCATCATCTTTGTTAGTCCCCTTAATCCTACCTGTAGCCCTACAAGGAGTCCCTTTGTTGAAGTGTCTTTCTCTTAAAGGAAACCTTTGACTGTGCCATCTCTTTCCCACCTGGACCATGATTGAAATAACTGATGAAGGAGGACAGGAAGACCCATTTGGGGATGGACGCATAGGCCATGCAAAGCCCAATATCAATACACATTTGTCTCATTCAGAAAAATTACCCTTATTTTGATTACACCTCATTTAGCAGCCTTCTGATAGTTTGATCTTCCATGTTGTTTTGGCTAAAGACATAGAAGACTTTGGTCAAAACGTCCCTATATACAGAGTCTTGTGAGAGCTTAATATCTCTTCTCAAATCAATAGATACTACATGGGAAGTCAAAAGGAAGTGGTTGTGACTCAGTTTACTTTTAGTTCTCCAGGGGAAAAAAAAAAATCAGCTGGGCGCAGTGGCTCATGCCTATAATCCCAGCACTTTGGGAGGCCAAGGCTGACAGATGACCTGTGGGAGTTCAAGACCAGCCTGATCAACATGGAGAAACTCCGTCTCTACTAAAAACACAAAATTAGCCAGGCATAGTGGTGCATGCCTGTAATCCCAGCTACTCAGAAGGCTGATGCAGGAGAATCGCTTGAACCTGGGAAGCAGAGGTTGCAGTGAGCCGAGATCGTGCCACTGCACTCCAGTCTCAGCAACAAGAGCAAAATTCCATCTCAAAAAAAAAAAAAATCAGAAATTTGAAGGGGTGGCATTCTAAGATGAAGAGCTCTAAGATCTGGGTTCAAAGATAAAGAATCTGAAGTTTAACAGGCACAAGCTTCTGAGAATACAGCCACTAAGTGAGCTTGGATTCAGACTCAATTTTTGTAGTCTAACTTTCTGATCTATTTCCATCTGCCCCTTTATAGTTTAACACGCACGACTATTGACCTATGTTTACAAATGAAGGCAATTTCTCACAACCTAAAATTTTAATACAAGAATAAATTCTCACTCAAAAGATAATATCAGTAAAGATTAGTTCATTGAGGCTGGGTGTGATGGTTCATGCCTGTAATTCCAGCACTTCAGGAGGCTGAGGCAGGAAGATCACTTGAGGCCAGGAGTTCAAGAATAGCTTGGGCAACAAAGCAAGGCCCTGACTCGACAAAAGTAATTTTTCTTTAACTAGCCAAGCATGGTGGTGCACACCTGTAGTCCTAGCTACTTGGGAGGTTGAGGTGAGAAGATCACTTGAGCCCAGGTTACAGTAAGCTATGATGGAGCCACTGCACTCAGCCTGGGTGACAGTGCAAGACCCTGTCTCTCTAAGACACAAACACAAAAGATTACTCCATTGAGAGAATTCTAAAAGGCATCAGCCAAACAATAATTACTCTTCTATAGAAAAAGCGGGAAAAAAAAAAAACAACCAACCACATTGGTCTAGCATTCCAAACCTTTTACAATCCAAAGCCATCACACCTCCTAAACTCACTGACATCAAAAACATACCATGCTCCTTCCTGCCATTTGGCCTTTGCTCACTCTATGACTCATAACCTGAAACACCTTCCCCTGTCCTCTCCATCTATCCCGCCTGATTCTTCCCCTGTCCTCTCCATCTATCCCACCTGATTCTTCGGCCTTCAACCCTCAGATGCAATCCTCATTCCTCCACAATGCTTTTCCAACCATGGCAACACATAATGTTTTCTTTCCTCTAAGTATCTCTGGCACTTACCGACATCACTTACTGAATTACATGACACTGTATTCTTTGAACATTTCACTATCTCCCTCCAATTACATTCCTGGGGTAATTCTTAGTGATTTCAGTATCCTTCCAATAACCTGGCCTCTGCTGTCTTTTTATTTACCCCTATTTAGTTGTCCTTTACAGCACTTCACCACATAATCCCTTCTTGTCATTACCATTACTACCATTAACTGAACCCCCTTCATAATCTTAATTTCAAGCATTTCATCCTCTAATCACAACCTGCAACATTTCAGATGACTCTGACTATAACCCAATGCCCTCCAGTTGACAAAGCCTACCATCTTATCATCACCTCTCAAGACTTTCGTCTTCTTGTTTTTCTCCTTAACCAGCTTAAAGTCCAATATTTATCACGATATTCATTAACCTATTAGGTACACCTTTAATTCCCTATACCTTCTCTACCTCCTTCATGCTCTGCCTATTCTGTACCTGTATTTGAACATGGCTTGGAAGAAGCATAGAATCACTTTGACTGTTCTTAATTTAAATTGTGACTTTCCTTACTGACTCTTTCTTAAAGCATTCAATTTGGGTTTTGTAGAAACAATAATCCTCTTTCCTTTTGCATTCATAGACTTACCTCTTATTTCATTAAATAATAACTAAGTATAGTAACAAATGCAACCAGTATAAACGGGTTTGGGAATAAACCAAGTTTACTCTAAGTAAGCATAAAACTGAAGATAACAGAAGCGTAGGGTATAATAGTGAGTAGCCTACTAACATAGAGTGTGCAGAGTGCCATGGACCTCAGCGGGATGTATTACAGAGGATGTGGAGAACCTCTATTAATCTGGCAAGTTAATTAAGTGAGAGTCAGTTGTGAAAATGTCTACTGTACATGTATCCCTGAAATTATAGACTCTGTAAATTAAAATCTGCAGGCCAGGCACAGTGGCTAATGGCCTGTAATCCCAGCACTTTGGGAGGCCGAGGTGGGCAGATCATGAAGTCAGGAGGTCGAGACTAGCCTGGCCAACATGGTGAAACTCCGTCTCTACCAAAAATACAAAAAAAAAAAAAAATTAGCTGGGCGTGGTGGTGTGCGCCTGTAACGGGAGGCTGAAGCAGGAGAATTGCTTAAACCTGGGAGGCAGTGGTTGCAGTGAGCCAGGATTGTGCCACTGCACTCCATCCTGGGCAACAGAGCAAGACTCCGTCTCGGGGGGAAAAATAATCTGCAAATAAGCAAAAACTGATTTACCTCTTATCACTTCTTTATTTCCAGTACAAATAGTCGATTTGGGGCTATATTTGTTGGGTTTATAGTAAGGCTATTGAGAAGCCTATCCATTTGCCTCAAGCTTCTCCACCATTTGGTAGTCATGGTACCATTTTGGCTTCATTCAATAATGGTCATTTCCTAGTTGGTGTTGCAGTATAAATATCAAGCTCTTTAAGATAAAGTAGCTTCACCCAGAAGTAAATTACCTCCTCTACAAAGCATGAAGATACAATTAAGGCCAGTGTCTCTCAATCATTTGTTTTCATTATTGTTGTCCCCCTAAAAAACATTTTCAGACATTTTTTCTTAATTGCCCCCATGAAATTTTAATATTATATAAACTATGTATCTATGTGTGTGTGTGTATATATATATATATATATATATATATATATATATGGCTTTATACATTAAAAAGTAAGATTACATATACTCATGACCAATTTTCACTTCCTTGGGGGTGACATAGCCCCTGTTGAGGATGCATGACTAATGGCATATGAAGTGCACCCTGTATAAGGTTCTTATTTGGTTGTCCTCCATGGTTGACAAGGTAAACACAAATGGGAGGCTCATTGGGTAGGTGGAGGAAGTCTATTATAATAGTGAAGCAGTGAGTAGTGTCCCATATTTCTATTTTTTTCTTTTCTTTTTTTCTTTTCTTTTTTTTTTGAGATGGAGTCTCACTCTGTCACCCAGGCTGGAGGGCAGTGGTGCCATCTTGGTTCACTGCAACCTCTGCCTCCTTGGTTCAAGCAATTCTCCTGCCTCAGTCTCTCACATAGGTGGGATTAGAGGCATGCACCACCACGCCCAGCTAATTTTTATATTTTTAGTAAACCCAGGGTTTCTCCATGTTGGCCAGGCTGGTCTCGAACTCCTGACCTCAGGTGATCCACCCACCTCAGCCTCCCAGAGTGCTGGGATTACAAGTGTGAGCCACTGCGCCCAGTTCACTTATTTTATTCTATCTTTCTTTCTATCTCTCTTGCTGTCTTTATTCTTACCAACTCAGCTCTCATATTTTTATTAAAATGGTAAGTAATTCAATACCAGACTAGGAATAAAGAAGACAGTATTTTCATCAAACATTTTATAATATTAAGCAACAGTAACAAATATGCCTTTCCTTTTTAAATGATTAGCAGTTTCTTTTACCTGAGAAGTAAAATATCTGTGAATACTATTATCCAGTGTCATCACACCATTTCATGTGCCCTCTCACCTTCATACTTGCTTATTGTCAGTAGCATATATATCATGTGTGTTAGCAGCACAGTTCAGAGATCCACATGATAGCATTCAGAAAAAAAGAAAAGAAAAAAAATCAAAAATGAGAAAAATGTGGAAAGAAAGGGAAAGAACACTGGGTGGGGGAAGAGGAATCCTGATTTACATCCAAAAATTTCAAAGAGAACTATGAAATATCAACTTAATAGTAGTTTATTGTCCTACTATATTAAGGTCAGTTTGTTCCTTCACTGTTCATCTTCTAATACGGAAGAGTTATTTTCTTAGATCTGGAGCCAAAAAAACATGTGTATCCTGTTCTGTGTATAATTATCTCATAAGCTTCTAAGAGTAGTCTTTCTTAAAAAAAAAAAAAAAAAAAAAAAAGAGTAGTCTTTCTGACATTTGGAGAGCAGTGCAAATTATTATTACTCCTATTTTCTATCTCTATATCCATCTGTCATCTCATTTGCTTTTTTGGTTTGTTTGTTTTCTTCTTCCATTTCCCTTTCCTGGTATATCCTCTCATACTCTTAATGTGCAGGAATAACATCCCTGATTATAGACTATGGTAATTTTTTAGAGCTTTAAAACTTCCGTACAAAATTGGATTCTGACTTGCTTAATAGTTATCAGGATGATGAGAAAACAACTTTGGGGAAAATCAAAGTACCACTAATGATTAGCTGGTGTTTGCCCAAAAAATGGATTTTTGATTTTACAAACTCAATTACTGCAAGAGGCTAGAAGGGAAAAGAGGAAGCAAATATAAGACACATTTCTTACAGGCATCCAAAAACTTGGCAAAACTTTGAATTTTCCTGCCATTTTCAACTCAAATCTTTTATTTCAATATTTTTACCTACATTGTTTCTTTTGATAGAATTAGGAATTAAGTATTTGAGTGATTATTTATATAAAGTTTGTCTTTCTCCATCAGACTGTACACTCCACAAGAGCCAATGCCTTGTCTATTTTGCTCACCATTACATCCCCATGACAAACACGTGGCCTATACATGGTAGATGCTCAATGCATTAGTGTTATTGAATAGACTGGATGGGAGATTCGGTTAGTTGTGCAATTAAATAGATTGGATGGGAAGAATAGTTTGACATGACACTTTTCTCGATGCAGAATGATGCCGTGAGAACAACTGTTATTTTTATTCAATCATCTTAATTTCTTTATTTATTCATCCTAGGGCTATGTGGTGCCTGAACAAAGACTATTAAGACAGTCCCTGGCCTTTAGTGACTCCTAATCTATAGAGAGAGACAGACGTAAACCAATAAATCATAATACAGTGAGAGATGAGAAATAATAAATATCAAGTCAAAGGAGAGAGAAAAATAGCAATCCAATTGTCTCTTGTTGAAATCAGAGTTGTATCTCAGGCAGGCAATAATCTAAAGTAGAAAAAAACAACGGATTTAGAACTGAGTTTTTGTTTTGTTTTGCTTTGTAATGGGATCATTGAAAATGAAGCCAAACTAAACTGGGGGCTTTGTCCATCTAACCCTATTCAGGTCTTGGTTTAAATATCACTCCTTCAGAGAAATCTCCTCTGATCCCTCGCTGCACACATTCACTGGGTTAGGGCCCCTCCATGCCCTTTCACTTGACTTAGAAGTCCATAAGGCCAAAGAACACATTCGTCTAGTCCACTAACTATTATATCTCCAGAGACTAGAACTATCTCTGGCACTTAGTAGATGCTCAACAAATGTTTAATGAATAAAGTCTTCCTTGCAATGTATTTACTTTTCTCTTTTCAAACCAATTTATCTCACTTTTCCACTCTACAAACACAAAAAAGTCTACTCCTCTCCAAATAATCTTCTTTGCCTTTTCCTTCAAGATGACTGTTTTTCTAATGTTTCAAGACATTATCATTCAATAACTGGAAGTAAATTACATTTTGTATATCTATATCCAGTAGGGAATTGGCCCTGAAGAGATACCTGAGGCTTCTTCCTCCACCCCTGCTGAGCATCCTCAAAGACTAGGCCTGTTTGTAGACTCCCAGTTTTCCCATGGGATTTCTCCACACCTCATGTGCACAGTTTCCACAAGATTTGGGCTGAAGAAGGGAGACCTTCTCTTGGAGAGTAAAGTGTTTTCGAGGGAACAATGAAAAGTCAGCATTTACTATCTGTGCCCGAAATTAATTCTCACCCTCTGCTTTCAGTAAAGCGAGGAGAAGCAGCTCAAAATCTCAGTTTAAGGCTTGATGTGCTTCAGATATTTAGAAACAGAAATTTAAGAAGGACCTTGAAAGAGGCTCCATTCCTAAAGCACCAAGTTCTGAGGTCAGTGGATCCTGTGTTTGGTGCTTCCCCAGGCCATCTGGCAGTCAGACAGAGATATTTTAAGTCATGGCAAGGCATGTGGCAACCTCAAAAACCACACCCTTTGAATGTCAGCCTCCTCCACCAACATGGGTAAGTCTGACATGTGGCAAGAAATAAAGGCCAGGCCATGAGGATACCAGCCCCACTGAAGTGCTGTTGACTTTTTTAAAAAAAAAATATGATTAGTACAAATTTCTTATTCTTTTATTTACTAAATGTTCTGCTGAAAACTGGAAAAGTCAGTCAAATTTGGATGTTTCCAGATGTCCAGATGTGTCCTAGATACAGCCTAGATGTCAAGAAGAAACTTGAATTGATTTAAATATGGGGTATTTTTTTTCACCGTAGAAATATCTCTTCTGAATTATACACAGTCTTTCACATGACCTGGGAGGAAACAATAAAATATAATTACTGAGGAAGGATATGATTGATGCTCACAAATATTGGCTAAAAGTAGACACAGAATTAGAAAAGTTGAAAAGTTTCTTTTAATAGTGTCCTTTTCTCACACACACATTAAAATGATTACTAAAAGAATATATGGGGACTTTTCAGCTGGGATGTCCTGTTTAGAGAGGGGATTGAGACGTGAAGCCAGCAGGACTTCCTTGGTCAAGTGGGGACTTGGAGAACTCTTCTGTCTTACAAGAGGATTGTAAAACGCACCAATCAGCAATCTGTAGCTAGGATTGTAAAATGCACCAATCAGTACTCTGTAGCTAGTAAGAGGATTGTAAAATGCACCAATCAGCACTCTGCAAAACACACCAATCAGCGCTCTGTAAAATGCACCAACAGTGGTCTGTAAAATGCACCAATCAGCAGGATCCTAAAAGTAGCCAATCACGGGGAGGATTGAAAAAAGGGCACTCTGATAGGACAAAAACAGAATATGGGAGGGGCCAATAAGGGAATGAAAGCTGGTCACCCCGGCCAGCAGCTGCAACCCGCTTGGGTCCCCTTCCACGCTGTGGAAGCTTTGTTCTTTTGCTCTTTACAATAAACCTTGCTACCCTCCAAAAACAAAAAGAAAGAGAAAAGAAAATAAAATATGGGGACTTTGTAAAAGTATATTAAATATATACTTGCTGTTTTCATTGTAACAGATGTTATATCACTATATAGCAACTGTAACAACTGATATAACTGAAATCTCCTGGAATTTCCTGTTGGTTCTTATTTCATCTAGAAATAAGGATTTCTCTTTGTGTTTTTTTAGTTAAAATAATTCACCTTTAGGGAAGGAGTACCACCTTCTGAGGCCCTGAGTTGATGGCAGCAGACAGAACAACTCTGGATGACCTGGTTCTGGTACCAGTCCTACTACATATTATTCACCAGAAAAACAGACCAAAGTTCTCATCATAAAAAAAAATAATAATAAAAATAAATAAGTATGTGAGGTAATTTATATGTCAATTATCCTGCTTTTGCCATTCCACAATGTGTACATATATCAAAACATCATGTTATACACCATCAATGTATACAATTTTTGTCAGTTAATTGATTGATTAATTAATTGAACTAGATCAAAGAATATCTCTAAGATTCTTCTTCATGCCAGTGTCCCACAATTCTTCAGTGCCCCCACAATTATTCTGAAGACAAATTAGGGAAGGACTGGGTCAAGGGTCTGCCTAAATACAGCATGCAGCTAACTGTTCACTGGAGTTTTAGAGCTTGCTCTCAAAACTTATGAGCCAAATACTACTTAGCCCAGGGCCTGGTAGTTAGGTTGGTTCTCTCATTTCTAGTCGAGGGCCTCTGCCGCAAACTTGCTCTGCTAGATCCTCAGTTATTCCAAGAAGCAGCCAAGCTTGATGCCCCTCTTTGTATTTACTGGAGCTGGAGGTCCTGGAGCAGCAGTGTATCTCTTGTGTCTGGCATTGTTCAATCCAGATGTTAGTTGGGACAGAAAGAATAACCCAGGGCCCTGGAACAAACTGGGTCCCAAGAATCAATATAAGTTCTACTCAGTGCATGTGGATTACAGCAAACTGAAGAAAGAAGGTCCAGATTTCTAAGTGAAATGTTTCACTATAAAGCTGCTTTAGAATGAAGGTTTTCCAGAAGCCATCTGCACAATTTTTCACTTAACCAGGAAGTATTTCTCCTCTAAATACATAAAATCACGTTGATATAATGTGTTGAAGATTACACTTTAATTAATCAATAACTGAAACTTGAAAAAAAACTTATGAGCCTAGAAAAACTTGCTGCTTTGTATTTTTCGTTTCTACTTTTTGTTTTTGCAGAGATGAGGGCTAAACCAATGAGGAAGAGGAAACACAGAGAAGACAGTTAATGCTTCAAAAATGACAACAAACTTAGGAGTCATCAGCTCATAAAATATACCTGAAGCCATAAATTGGAATGAAATCACCCTGGGAAGAAATATAGAGTGAGAAAAGAAATAAGACTGAGATCTGGGCCGGGCGCGGTGGCTCACGCCTGTAATCCCAGCACTTTGGGGGGCCAAGGCGGGCAGATCACGAGGTCAGTAGTTCGAGATCAGCCTGACCAATATGGTGAAACCCCGTCTCTACTAAAAATACAAAAAATTAGCCAGGCATGGTGGTGAGCACCTGTAGTCCCAGCTACTCAGGAGGCTGAGGCAGGAGAATTGCTTGAACCCAGGAGGTAGAGGTTGCAGTGAGCCAAGATCACACCACTGCCCTCCTCCCTGGGCAACAGAGCAGGACTCTATCCCAAAAAAATAAAATAAAATAAAATAAAATAAAATAAAATAAAATAAAATTCAACAAAATGTAAATTCAATTATTCAGTCACACATTTCAAGTATTCAATAACCACATGTGGGTTACTGAGTACCAGTAGCTACCATGTTGGACAGCATACGTATAGAACACTTCCATCAGCACAGAAAGTTCTACTGGACAGTACTAATCTAGAAAATCTCTGGCCACCATCACAAAGAAGCAGAAGAAGATGTGCTATCTGCCTCAATCTTTGGATAAAGGTGGAAAACTCTCCCAGTGAGAAATTGATGCATTAAGCACGTGTCCCTTCCAGGTGTGAGGTACAAATTTGTACCACCCTTATGTGCTAGAATCCCAAGCCAAAAACTGTACACTTAGAGTCCCAGCAGAAGTAAGTGCAGAACTTAATACACATCCACAAAACACTCCAGAGTATATATTCACAACCCCAGACACACAGGATTCCACAGTAAAAAGTAATCTTATCTAAAAATGATCTAATGATAAACAAGTACAAACCACAGAAAGAATTTGAACAGGCACTTCACAAAACTCTCATACACTATTGGTGAAAATGTAAATTGTGTGTCTAATGACTCAGCAATTCCATTCCTAGATATACACAACAGAAATGGGTACATACGAACATGTACCTAAGAGCATGTGCCCAGAAACAGTACAAAAGACAAGATATTCATAATAGACTATTCCTAACAGACAAACTAAAACCAATTTAACTGTCCATCAATAGAAGAATGAATAAATAAATTATATATATTCATACAATGAAATAATTTAAGGCAATGGGAATAAACAAACTACTGCTACACCTAAAGACATAGATGAATCTCTCAAAAACAATGTTAATGGAAAGAAGCCAGACAAAAGAGTCCATATAAAGTTCAAAACAGGTAAAACTAATCCATGATCACAGACGTTTGGATCAAGATTACTTTTGAGAGGGGTGGTGACTGAGAACCGCTTTGTGGGGCTTCTGGGGTGCTAGTAATATTCTCTTTCTCCATCTGAGTGGTTGTTACCTGGGTTATATTTCCCTTTTGAAAATGTTTCAAGTGCATACTTATAATTTGTGTACTTTTCTATATGTATATATATAATTAAATTTTTGTTCAAAAAGTAGTAATTGGAGGGATTAAAAACAAGATGGAACTAAAATTCTGGAAAGCAACATGGAATACAGGATAGGGATGTCAGAGCTCAACTATTCCATAGTGTTTATATTGTTCTGAGGGAGAATAGAAATATTTATCAATGTTAGTTAAATAGGCATGTTAAGTAAGTATGTTAATCTTTTTTTTTTTTTTTTTTTTTTTTTTTGAGATGGAGTTTTGCTCTTGTTGTCCAGGCTGGAGTGCAATGGCGTTATCTCAGCTTGCTGCAACCTCCACTTCCTGAGTTCAAGCGATTCTCCTGTCTCAGCCTCCTGAGTAGCTAGGATTACAGGAGCATGCCATCACACCCAGCTAATTTTTGTATTTTTAATAGAGACAGGGTTTCATCATATTGATTAGGCTGGTCTCGATCTCCTGACCTCAGGTGATCCATCCTGCCCTCGGCCTCCCCAAAGGGTGCGCAGGATTACAGGTGTGAGCCACACCGCTTTGTATGTTAAAACTTTTTAAGGTAACAAACAAGAGATAAGAAAAAATGTAAGGTACAAAACAAAGAAAAGAAATATTTCTTTTTAAAGAAGTGATGCTAGCGAGACGCAGTGGCTCAGGCTGCCGTCCCAGCACTTTGGGAGCCGGGGCGGGTGAATCACGAGGTCAGAGATCAAGACCATCCTGGCTAGCAGTGAAACCCCGTCTCTACTAAAAAAATACAAAAAACTAGCCCGGGCCGAGGTGGCCGGCCTGTGAATCCCAGCTACTCCAGGAGGCTGGTGGGAGAATGGCGTGGAGGCCAGGCACTTGCAGTGAGCTGAGAGATCCGGCCACTACACACTCCAGCCTGAGTGACAGAAGAGAGACTCTGTCTCAAAAAGAATAAATAAAATAGGTAAAATAAAGTGATGCTAAAATAGTAAAGGAAAAGCACAAAGAAAAAACATAAAATTTCTTTCAAATGGTGATATAAATATACCCAAATAAATCAGTAATCACGATAAATATAAACAAGTTAAACTCACCAATTTAAGAAGCTGTTATTCTCAGATTGGAATAAAAACAAAGCAAAACGCAGCTATAAATGTCTTACAAGAAACACACCTAAACAAGGAAACACATGTATAAAGTAAAGGGATAAAGCTGTTGTATTAGTCAGGGTTCTCTAGAGGGACAGAACTAATGGAATGGATACGTATCTACAAAGCAGTTTATTAAGTATTAACTCACACAATCAAAAGGTCCCACAATAGGCCGTCTGCAGGCTGAGGAGCAAGGAGAGCCAATCTGAGTTCCAAAACTGAAGAACTTGGAGTCTGATGTTAGAGGGCAGGAAGCATCCAGCAGGGGAGAAAGGTGTAGTCCGAGAGGCTAGGCCAGTCTCTCTTTGCACATTTTTCTGCCTGTTTACATTCTAGCAGAGCTGGTAGCTGATTAGATTGTGCCCACCCAGATTACGGGTGAGTCTGCCTTTCCCAGCC
This sequence comes from Papio anubis, assembly GCF_008728515.1. NCBI lineage: Eukaryota > Metazoa > Chordata > Mammalia > Primates > Cercopithecidae > Papio > Papio anubis. The sequence continues at coordinate 87,559,175 of NC_044985.1, read as the reverse complement.
CACTGACTCATATGTTAATCTTTTTTGGCAGCACCCTCACAGACACACCCAGGATCAATACCTTGTATCCTTCAATCCAATCAAGTTGACACTCGGTATTAGCCATCACAGCTGTCTAGTCAGAAGTTGGGTTGATCTAGGGTTAAGGACTTGGTGGGTGAGTGCAATGGATGGAAAGTAAAATAAAATGGTGAGAGAGTGCTCCAAGGGATAGGTTACAAGTCTAAGCTGGCTTTTAAGGAAATGATGCCAGAAAACTGCTGACGGTGGGGAAACAGAACAGTTGAGGAAGTGGGACAGTCAAGAAAATGACAATCTAGTGGGTTCCAAAGCAGATGTGATAACACAGAGCAAAGGAGCAAGCTTGGGTTCCATCAAATTTAAATTTAGATTTAAAAGGCAATTCGGTCTTTTCTGTATCTTATCCAACTTTCTTATTGTAAATAATCTATAGGGCTCTGCAAGTTGTAAAGAAGATAATTCACAGCAATGTTCTCTAAAGTTGAAGTAATCAGTCTTTAAACTATAGACAGCCTTGAATTCCATTTTAGAATTGTGTAGGCAAGGCCAACAGAAAAACCAGGCATCTGGTCAACAACCAAAATCTCACTGGGTCTTGAGGCAATCAGGGCAGAGAAATTTAAAACAATATCTAAGCAAACATTGACCTTTCATGTAACAAAACGTAACACACATTTCCTTTGGTAAAGTTCATTTCTATTTTTCTGCATTACATACCACTTACTTCAGGGGAAATAACCCTTACAATGTACGTGAGGTTTACCAAGTGGAAACTTTAGATTTAGGTTCAATATAGTAAGTACATCGCTATAAACTCCTTAACAGGCCTCCATCTACTGAAATCCTTTTTTTTTTTTTAAGAGACGAGGTCTCACTCTATTGCCCAAGCTGCAGTACAGTGGTGTGATCATAGCTTACTGCAGCCTCGAATTTCAGGGCTCAAGCAATCCTTCCGCCTCAGCCTCCCAGGTAGCTGGGACTACAGGTGCACACCACTATGCTTGGCTAATTTTTTTTCAACTTTTTTAGAGTTGAAGTAGGGGAGGGAGTCTTGTGATGCTGCCCAGGCTGGTCTTGAATTCCTGGCATCAGGCAATCCTCTCACTTCAGCCTCCTGAGTAACAGATTACAGGTGTGCACCACCATGCCCAGCTATGAAATCTTTTTTTTTTTTTAGACGCAGTCTCACTCTATCACCCAGGCTGGAGTGCAGTGGCGTGATCTCGGCTCACTGCAAGCTCCGCCTCCCAGGTTCACACTGTTCTCCTGTCTTACCCTCCCGAGTAGCTGGGACTACAGGCGCCCGCCACCATGCCTGGCTAAATTTTTGTATTTTCAGTAGAGACACAGTTTCACCATGTTAGCCAGAATGGTCTTGATCTCCTGGCCTTGTGATCCGCCCACCTCGGCCTCCCAAAGTGCTGGGATTACAGGCGTGAGCCAGGGCGCCTGGCCTGAAATTTTCTTGAAGTCTCAGCCCACATACCACAGCCTCCTTAAGCCATCTCCAACTTCCTCAAGCAGAATGTATTATTGTTTCCTCTGATTCCTTCTTCATATTGGTAGTATGGTTGATATGTCAATTTTTCTGTTCTGCCTTTAGTATAATTATCTACATAAATCCTCATCTCTCTTAAAATGATAAATATCCTGAGGACAAGAAGCACTTTTGAACCTACTCCAGAATATAGTACACCATCCTATAGTGAAGAAGGGGCCATAAACTGGACATAGAGAGTTGATCCACTTCCCAGACAGGAAAGTATGATTTTGTTTCACGGTATTTTACTTTCTCCTTTAAACTGAAGAGGCTGCTCAGCCTAAGAGTACCAGGCTGACATAGAACAACTGATCTTCCAGAAAGTGGTGCCAACATCTCTCCACTCCAAAGAGCTAGAATACCAATACACCTAAGGAGATCCAGTGATCTGGATCCTGACCTCGTGATCTGCCCGCCTCGGCCCCCCAAAGTGCTGGGATTACAGGCGTAAGCCACTGCGCCTGGCCCAGTTCAGTATATTTTGATATTGCATCTTCCTAATGTTTGCTTTAATTAGGGACAACTTTGAACCACACACACACTTTTTTGTAATGATTTTCTTTAAGTAAACCCTTGAGGAGTCATATAAACCATGCCTATCTTTCAAGTGTGTGTGTACCAACCTTCCCGTTAAGTCCGTGAAGAGAATCCATTATATTAGTATATTATTTCTTATGGCAAAACCTACCAATACATGAGCCACGGGTTCACTATGTAAACAATGCCTGATGATTCTTACTAAAATATTTTCCTCTCTTTTCTACCTTCATCGTAAGGGAGAAGGGAGATGTCTAGTCAAGAAATAAAATCTCATTGGCTCAGTCAGGTGCAGTGGCTCACGCCTGTAATCCCAGCACTTTGGGAGGCCAAGGTGGGCGGATTACCTGAGGTCAGGAGTTCAAGACCAGCCTGGCCAACATGGTGAAACCTCGTCTCTACTAAAAATAGAAAAATTAGCCAGGCGTGGTGGCATGTGCCTGTAATCCCAGCTACTTGGGAGGATGAGGCAAGAGAATTGCTTAAATCCAGGAAATGGAGGTTCCAGTGAGCCAAGATTGTGCCACTGCACTCTAGCCTGGCTGACAGAGCAAGACTCTGTCTCAAAAAAATAAATAAAATCTCGTTGGCTCTCAGGGTAATCTTTATAGGGGTCCCAGGATAGGGTTAAATTGTTACTACAGTTGTGGCAGACCTCAACAATGCAAAGCCCATAGAAACACATTAGTGCCCATCATTGTTAAAAAATAGTATTAAATGTGCTTAGGCACCAGAACTATAATCTAAGAGGCAAAATTCAAGTCTTAAGTCCCAATTCCTATTTTCTGAAGCATAGCAAAGTAATTTACTCTCCGAGTAAAACAATCTTTCTAGATCAGTGGTTCTCAAAGGATGAGGTTTCTAGATCAGCAGCATTAGCATCACATGAGAGCTTGTTAGAAATGCAAATTCTCAACTGTGCAGCCATAAAAAGGAATGAGATCATGTCCTTTGCAGGGACATGGATGAAGCTGAAAGCCATCATCCTCAGTAAACTAACACAGGAACAGAAAACCATGAGGCTGGGTGTGGTGGCTCACGCCTGTAATCCCAGCACTTTGGGAGGCAGAGGCAGGCAGATCACTTGAGATCAGGAGTCAGCCTAGCCAACATGGCAGAAACCCCACTGCAAAATTTACAGCATACTCTCTTCCTCATATAATTCTCTCAATAACCTTGTAGATTAGGTATTGTCATGACCTCCATCTTACGTATGAGACACAAGGAGAGTGGATAATTTGCTGGATGCCACAAAGCCAGCAAACAGAAGAGCCAGGATTTCAACCTAGGTATTTCGACTGTGAAAGGTAGGCTCTTAGCCAGCACCTATAACAAGTTATTCTGATTGTAACTCCAGTAAGGTCTTTTTTTCTCTCTCTTTCACATCACACTGCCTCTCTAACAGCAATTACATTCATCGCAACCAATTAAGCCTTTCCCCTAAAACTAAAAATAATAGATATCTATTTTAGTTGAACAAATATTTATGGAGGTCTTTTTTTAGCAGAGAAGCCTGACCTGGTGGAGCTTATAGTGCTAGGTTAGTAAATGTAGGTGCTCAATAAATATTTGCTGAACCCATGAATCAGTGAATAATTTTATTATAATATGCTAAGTGATTCAGGAGGAGAGATGAGAGCCCTGTATACATTCTGGGGCCTCAGACATTTCCTGTAAATGATGAATGCTGAGCTGAACCTATAAAAAGAGGAAGTGTCAGCCAGGCGCGGTGGCTCACACCTGTAATCCCAGCACTTTGGGAGGCCGAGGCAGGCGGATCACAAGGTCAGGAGATCGAGACCATCCTGGCTAACATGGTGAAACCCCGTCTGTACTAAAAATACAAAAAAATTAGCTGGGGGTGGTGGCAGGCGCCTATAGTCCCAGTTACTCGGGAGGCTGAGGCAGGAGAATGGCATGAACCTGGAAGGCGGAGCTTGCAGTGAGCCGAGATTGTGCCACTGCACTCCAGCCTGGGCGACAGAGCGAGACTCCGTCTCAAAAAAAAAAAAAAAAGAGAGGAAGTGTCAGCCAGACAAAGAATAAGGGAAACAGGATTCTTGGCATGCTAAAGTGCTGGGGTTTTATCTGAGGATGACAAACAATCACTAAGTATTTAAGGGAACCATATGGTCAAATAGATACGTGGGAACACACATACATAAACAGTTAAACAAAAAAAAAAAAAAAAAATCAAAATACCAAGAATCTACTCCCCAAAGCCATTAGAACTTCCAGTGTGAAATAAACCACTAGGATTTAGATTACTAGCAACCATACTCTGTCAGAATATATGAATGTGTGGTTTGTAATTAAGATCTTACCTCCCTGTACACGGGAATGCAGAGAAAGGGCTTAGTGGTCTGAGTTGCCTGCAGGATTCAGAGGGCCAAAAAAAGATAAAGGAAACAGAGCCCAGGTCTGGGGATCTTCAGAAAATAATGGTAAGCCCCCTGCTCCTGACTTAGTTTCAGTATCAATTCTTATAGAAAATAGGAACAAGAGGGATAAATTTGAGTGACACACCATTTTTCTTTTTGAAACATAAATGACACCTCATTAAGATGTCTGCTCTTCAGAATTCCTCAGAAGTGAAATTCTCCTCCTCCTTAGCTTCCTGGGTTTTTTGTTTTGTTTTGTTTGTTTGTTGTTTGTTTGTTTTGAGACGAGTCTCACTCTATCACCCAGGCTGGAGTGTAGTGCCGCAATCTTGGCTCACTGCAACCTCCGCCTCCTGGATTCAAGCAATTTTCCTGCCTCAGCCTCCCCAGCAGCTGGTATTACAGGCATGCACCACCATGCCTGGCTAATTTTGTTGTCTTTTTAGTACAGACAGGGTTTCACAATGTTGGCCATGCTGGTCTCTAACTCCTGACCTCAGGCGATCCACCCACCTTGGCCTCCCAAAGTGTTGGGATTACAGGCATGAGCCACCACACCCAGCCATGTATGCTATTTTTTTACATAGATTTCCTAGAATTTTTATTAATAATTATAGACGCCCAAGCAATAATTTCCATATCTTACTGTCTGGAAAACCATAAAGCAAATATATGTATTTTTTTCCTTTCTCTCCTACTTTTGCTTACATTTTGCTTTATCTCCAAATAACTCAAATTATTAAATAGATTAAACAACAATATTTAGGGAGGGAGGGTTACTTGTATCCTCTGTTTTAGGCATCAAGGTAGTTCCTCATCAAAAAAATAAATTTTCTTAAGTTTATTAGAGCTCCAGGATTAAAAGTATTTTTCTTGAGCTGTTTTATAAAAAGGCAAATGGTTCAAAAAAAAAAATCTTTGATTCTTAGTTGCCTAAACCAAAGTTCAGACATGTAAGGCTTCCTCTTCAGTAGGGTGTGTTGGAATCTTGATGGATTGGGCCATGCAGCCAAGGCCCCCACAGTTGGGAGTGCAGGGACAGCGTTTCTTCCTTGTCCAAACACCAACATGAACTGGGGATCCTCAAAGAAAGACATGACCCAAGAGATCAGGGTCACTTGTCCGTCTAGCAGAGATCAAAGCAGCCTTCCTTCTGAGAAGCACCCTCAACTCCCCAGCCTGTCCTTAGAGAACATCATCAACAGTCTGCACAGGGGCAGAAGGAAAAGAGGCAAAGGGTGTGTGGGGAATAGCGGTTCACTTCCCACCAAGACATGAAAGCAACTCAAGAATACGCAACCACCTGCCACAGCCTTGTTTGCCCTTAGACTTTTTTCATCCACATATTGGTATTCTCAGTCAAAAATATAATAGGTCACCCAAATATTTTAATAAAACATTTTCTAGGGCAGACTCAAGAGTATTAAAACTACCTTAAACCAAGCAAGCGTAGCAATGAAAAACCTCATTTCAACAGCTCCTTATATAGAGACTTGGTTCAAAGATCAATTCTTGAGATTCTTTTTTTGTCATAAAAGCATGAACTGCATTTAGCAGAATTTTGATGAATAAATTTTTTAATTATTTATAAGTTTCTAACAATTTAATACAAATATTTTCATGGGCATGTATTTGCTGCAGGCTTAATTATATGAGCAAGTAGATATTTATATACACAGTTATGGGCCTATTTTTTAAACTGCTTGTGAAATGTTCTTCTATTTTACAAAGTACTTATTCCAAATAAAAAGTACATATAGAAGCCAGGCCTGGTGGCTCACACCTGTGATCCCAGCACTTTGGGAGGCCAAGGTGGGAGAATCACAGGAAGACAGGAGTTCAAGACCAGCCTGGGCAACATCTCTACAAAAAATTTAAAAATTAACTGGGCATAGTGGCATGCACCTGTAGTCCCAGCTACTCTGGAGGCTGAGGCAGGAGGATTGCTTGAGCCCAGGAAGTAAAGGCTGCAGTGAGCCATGATTACACCACTGAACTCCAGTCTGGGTGACAGAGTGAAACCCCCATCTAAAATAAAATAAAGGGCATATAGAGGTTGTGCCTACATTGCACTGAAATTACTATTCATTTTCACTACCCCCAATGTTTGGAGATATTTAAAAAACTGGTTATTAATAGATAAGCAAGCATTCGATAAATATCATCTGCCTGATTTCCCACTCTTTAGAAAACCATGAACAAACATTTGATCTTTACCACTTAGCAGTTTAACATGTCTTGGTCATACAGACAAGTAGGTTATTGAAGAGACTAACATACTCACATTTCCTCTTTTAAATATGACTTCTAAAATAGGCAGTTTGAAAATTATAATTGCCATACCATGTCAAGTGGCTCATCATCTAGTCTGATGTTTTGTCTCTGAATACAGCCCAAACATGGCCTGTGTGACGCTATAGTTGTTCCCCATAATGGCAAAAGATAAATATCCCTCCTCTATTTCCCATCCCAGAGAAAAGAAGTGTAGTTCCCCCTACTAAAGGCAAACCCCCTCCTTACATACTCTCAACCCTACCTTCTCCCATATCCTCTGAGAGCTTTGCAGTCTTGGTTTATCCCAACCCCATTCCCACCCCACCCCCACCCCCACCCATTTATCTACACAAATCCCAAATCATATAAATGTCTTATCTCAACTCTTGACTACTATTTTTTCTCTCTCTTTCTTCTCTTTAGGAAATCTCTTGGACTCTATACTCTCTGCCTCTACTTCCTCTTTATCCCAGCTCAATCCTTGAAAGTTGGCTTCAAAACCATAACTATAGACCGAAACATTTTCTCAATGGCCTCTCAATGATCGAATCCACTGGCCCCTTCCCCACTCCTCATTCCCATCAGCTTCTGTTCCTGGCTGAAACTGATTCCTCACCCCATTCTTAGGACCTTCTTTGCACTGTCTGCCACTTCCCCTTTTCTAACTCTGGTTTCTTCGTCTATCTCTGTCTCCCTTGCAGACTCTACTTTTTCTTCTTGTCCTGGGTGTAAAGCATTATATATGGATCTACTCTTGGGCTTCTCATCTCTCTGGGCCTCATTCTTTGAAGATCCTTTATAGGTAAAAGATCCCCAAATGTGCCAGTTCTGATCTGAACTCCAGGTTCATATTGCTCACTGCCTGCTAGAGATCTCCACCTACATATATCTCAAACTCAGTATGTCCAAACTGCACTTAACCTTCCCTTCAATGTCTGTTTGTTCCTCTTTTCCAGACACTAGGAAAAAAATCTCGGCATCATCTTCAATTATCTTCTCTTTCTCATTTCCCACATTTACTTACAATGCCCTATATGTTCTTCTGGGGTTTGTTTGTTTGTTTGTTTGTTTGTTTGTTTTAAGACAGAGTTTCGCTCCATCACCCAGGCTGGAGTGCAATGGCGCGATATTGGTTCACTGCAACCTCCACCTCCAGGGTTCAGGCAATTCTTCTGCATCAGCCTCCCAAGTAGCTGGGATTACAGGCACTCACCACCATGCCCAGCTAATTTTTGTATTTTTTTTAGTAGAGACGGTGTTTCACCATGTTGGCCAGACTGGTCTCAAACTCCTGACCTCAGATAATCTGCCGGCCTCAGCCTCCCAACGTTTTTTTGTTTTGTTTTGTTTTTATGAAGTCTCACTCTGTCGCCCACACTGGAGTCAATGGCACGACCTCGGTTCACTGCAACCTCCGCCTCCTGGGTTCAAGCAATTCTCCTCCCTCAGCCTCTTGAGTAGCTAGGACTACAGGCGTGCACCATCATTCCCAGCTAACTTTTGTATTTTTAGTAGAGACAGGGTTTCACCATACTGGCCAGGCTGGTCTTGAACTCCTGACCTCATAATCCGCCCACCTCAGCCTCCCAGAGTGCTGGGATTACAGGCGTGAGCCACCACACCCAGCTTCTATGTTCTTTTTACATGTTCTCACTTTCACTATTGCCTTCTGTGTGGATTGTTCCAAAAGTCAAGAGATGGTTCTACATATCCAGTCTTCTTCTTTCAAGACCCCCAATATACCCTATACACTGCTTCCAAAGTAACCCTTGAAAATGTGGTTCTTTATGGTGTCACTGCCCTGCAAAATGAAGCCCCAATACCTTAAGATGCTAGTCAAGCCCCTACAAAACGGCCTGCCTCTGATTGCACCTGCTCATGAATCCTTCACTGCAATAACACTAGATGCTTCAGCTATCAGAGTACCACGCTGCCACTCCCTATGGGTGTTACTTCTACCCAAAATGTTCTTCTCCACCTCTGAAACCCTCTCCATCCATTAAAACTAAGCAACATTTCAAATTCTGCCGCTTCTGTGAAAACTTCCCTGTTCTCTTGGAAACTTCTCCTTTATCTATGAGACATAGAACTCAGTGACATTAAACTAAAGAAATGTCTTTACAAACTTGCAAATGTGTGTGGCGATTCTGTTGTGCCAAATCTTGTATTCAGGATGTAGAGAATACACAGTCCCTGTTTTTCGGAAACTTCTGCTTCTTGGGGATACGGAATGCTTAGCATACTAAATTATAACCATGGCCGGGTACGGTGGCTCATGCCTGTAATCCCAGCACTTTGGAAGGCCGAGGTGGGTGGATCACCTGAGATCAGGAGTTCGAGAGCAGCCTGGCCAACATGGTGAAACCCTGTCTCCACCAAAAATACAAAAATTAGCCAGGCACGGTGGCAGCTACATGTAATCCCAGCTACTTGGGAAGCTCCAACAGAAGAATCGCTTGAACCTAGGAGGTGGAGGTTGTAGTAAACCGATACATGCCATATGCAAGCCAGCCTGGGTGACAAGAGCAAGACTCCGTCTCGAAAAAGAAAAGAAAAAATTGTAACCATGTGTGCATTCTGTGCTGCAGATGCTCACAGAGGCACAGGGAAGGGCCACTGAACCCAGCCTGGGGTGTCAGGATGACTTTCCAGAGGAGCAACACTGGAGTTTAAGAAAGTACAGTTGTCCAGACAGATAGGCGTGAAGAACATTTCAGAAGTAAAACCTCACATACGGAAAAGCATGAGAAATCATGTTCCAAGAATTCAAGTAACTCAGTGGCCTTAAGTATAAAGTACATGGGGGGCACGCAGTGCGGCTCACGCCTATAATCTCTACACTGGGAGGCCAAGACCAGCGGATCATCTGCGGCCTAGAGTTCCAGTCCATCTGAACATGGTAAAACCCCTCACTACTAAAAATACAAAAAATTGCCAGCCATGACAGGTGTCTATAATCCCAGCTACTCAGGAGGCTGAGGCAGGAGAATCGCTTGAACCCTGGAGGCAGAGGTTAGTGAGCCAAAATCGTGCCACTGCACTCCAGCCTGGGCAACAGAGCAAAACCCTGTCTCGCTAAAATAAAACAAACGGAGGGGGGAACAAGAAGCTGGGAAAACTGGCACTAGGTGTAAACAAGCTTGAGTGCCTGTATCAGTTATTTACTGCAATTACACTGCATAAAAATTATTCTAGAACTGTGACTTCGAACAATAGCCATGCCTGGTGCAATGGTGTGTCCAGAATTGGCAGGTTCTTGGTTTCCCTGACTTCAACAACAAAGCCGCAGGCCCTCACAGTGTTATAATTCTTAATGAAGATGTGTCTGGAGTTTGTTCCTTCATACGTCAGAATTGTCTGGAGTTTTTCCTTCATGTGGGTTCACGGCCTCCTGATTTCAGGAGTGAAGCTGCAAACCCTCACAGCGAGTATTACACCTCTTAAGGTGGCGCGTGTGGAATTGTTCATTTCTCCTGGTGGGTTCCAGGTCTTACCACCCTCAGGAATGAAGCTGCAAACCTTTGTGATAAGTGTTACAGCTCATACAGGTAGCATGAACCCAAAAATTGAATAACAGCAAGACTTACTGCAAAGCATAAAAGAACAATCCTCCCACAGTTTAAACAAAAAACAACCCTTGCCACTAACTCGGGCAGCCTGCTTTTATTCCCCTATCTGACCCCACTCACATCCTGCTGATTGGTCCATTTTACAGAGAACTGATTGGTCTATTTTACAGAGAGCTGATTGGTCCATTTTACAGATAGCTGATTGGTCTGTTTTGACAGAGTGCTGATTGGTGCGTTTGCAATCCCTGAGCTAGACACAGAGTGCTGACTGGTGCATGTACGATCCCTTATCTAGACATAAAAGTTCTCCAAGTCCGTACTAGACTCAAGAACCTAGCCAGCTTCACCTAGTGAATGCTGCACCAGGGCTGTAGGCGGAGCTGCCTGCCCGTCTTCGGCCGCACCTGCACTCCTCAGCCCTGGGCAACGGAGCAGGGGACGGCGCCTGTCAGGCAGGCTCGCGCTGTGCGCGGGAGCCCACCGCGGAGGAGAGCTCAGGTATGGCGGGCTACAGGTCCTGAGCCCTGCCGCAAGGGGAGGCAGCTGAGGCCCGGTGAGAATTCCAGCGCAACCCTGGCCGCCGGGCAGTGTTGGGGGACCCGGCGCACCCTCTGCAGCTGCTGGCCTGGGTGCTAAGCCCCTCACTGCCCGGGGCCGGCGGTGCCGGCTGTCCGCACGGAGTGTGGCGCCGCCCTGACCCGTGCCTGCCGGAACTCGCGCAGCCCCGGTTCCCGCCAGCGCGCCTCCCTCCACACCTCCCGGCAAGCAGAGGGAGCAGGCCCCGGCCTCAACCAGCCCGGAGAGGGGCTCCCACAGTACAGTTTCGGGCTGAAGGGCTCCTCAGCCGCCGCCAGAGTGGATGCAGAGGCTGAGGAGGCGCTGAGAGTGAGGGCTCCTAGCACATTGTCACCTCTCAGTGGCACGCACCTATAATCCCAGGTACTCCAGAGGCTGAGACGGAAGGATCACTTGAGACCAGGAGGTCAAGGCTATGGTGAGTCCTGATTGCACCGCTGCACTCCAGCCTGGGTGAGGGAGCAAGACGCTGTCTCAAAAGGCCATTTATTCTTGCTTATAAATCTGTGGGTCATCGGATTGGTTTCTCTGGTTTGAACTGGGGTCATGTAGGAATATGCGGTCAGAGTGTGCCCTGAGAAACACTCCTGCTGATCTTGGCAGAGCTGTCTCACATGTTTGGGAGTCAGCAGGCTATGAGGGGTTTCGGATGGCCTTGAATCTTCCCCGCATGTGCCTCACATTGGCAGTAACGTTAGCCTAGGCATGTCATGTCCTCATGACAAGGAAGAAGTGAAAAAGAGAACACACCCAATCATGCAAGAGGAAACGCATGTGCTTTTCAAGCCTCTGCTTGCATTATGTTTGCTAACATTCCAGGGCCAAAGCAAGTCACATCCATGAGCCCAGAGTCAGAATGGGAGGGAACACAAAGGTTCAGGGCAAAGGCTGTGGAAACTGGGAGGGGCCGTTAATGCAATCAGTCTACCACAGTGCCCTGTAGAGGAGTCTGAATTTTTGTACTTACACGCATGTTGTCATTCCTATTGATTAGAAACTCTCGAACACCAGGACTGTGTTTTATTCATTACATTGCCGTAGCAGTTAGCGTAATAATGTACCGAAAGTACCCATTCAATAAATTTTGGTAGCGTATAACTGAATCCCTAGTTTATACAATAATTTATTATATATACCAGCTGCAAGTTTTCTAAACACCAAGTACATTTATACATTCAGTCTATATCATCCTTGGAGTACAGAGTTCTATCTTTATTAACCTGCTGTGTAAAACAGTAATGCCTGTTCACTGCCAAAACACCACCTCCTTTAAGCTTAGCTGGGCTAATTCTAATGTTGAAAGGGAAGGTGAATAAATATGTGGGGTTTTTCCCCAGTCCTTCATAATTTTGCAAATTTCAAACTGGCCCTCTCTCTTCTATAAAGACTTCAAGCTTCTTGGCCCATCTTCGAATTGTTTAAACAAAGATTCTTCTTCTCTCTACTGGAGCAATTAAAATGGCCCCCAGGATGGCAGAGGAAATGCTTTGGTTTGGTTTGAGGTTTCCCAAACGTCATTACAGACTCAGGACAGCAAATATGTAGCTGACAGCAAAACAATTTATAATTATGCACCAAGAAACAACCCACCGAAATCCCCGTTCTGTGCATAGCCTGTCTCCCTGTGCCCTCATTCCTATCTCCACAATCCCACCCACGTTTCTCATCTAGAAAGACGCAGGGAAATGGCCTTTCTCTGGGCACCAAGTGGTATATACATTGGAGTCATCTTTGACTCCACTCTTTTTTTTTTTTTGAGTCAAAATCTTGCTCTGTCACCCAGGCTGGAGTGCAGTGGTGCGATCTTGGCTCACTACAATCTCCACCTCCCTGGTTCAAGCAATTCTCATGCCTCAGCTTCCAGAGAAGCTGGGACTGCAGGCATGCACCACCACACCTGGCTAATTTTTTTATTTTTAGTAGAGACAGAGTTTCACCATGTTACCCAGGCTGGTCTCGAGCTCCTGACCTCAAGTGATCCCCCTGCCTTGGTCTCCCAAAGTGCTGGGATTACAGGCATGAGCCACTGCCTCAGCCTGACTCCTCTCTCTCTTTCACACTCTACATTCAGTCCAGCAGCAAAGCATGTCAACTCTGTCTTCAAAATACATCCAGAGTCTGACCACCTCTCATCACTGTCACTGCTATTATCCTGGTCCAGACCACCATGAGCTCTCACTTGAATGATCAAAATAGCCTCCTACCCACTTTCCCACCCACCGTGTCTTCCACACGGTAGCCAAAAACATAAGCCTGATCATGTCATTTCTCTGCTCAAAATCTTCCAGTAGATTCCTTTACTCAGAATAAGAGCCAGATTCTCACCTCAGTCTGTAAGGACCCACATGATTCCCCTGCACCGTCATCTTACCACCTTCCAGTGCTTTCTTGGCTCACTTTGATCCAGCCAAGAAGACAATGGTCTTTCTGCTGCTCTTGAATGTGCCCACTGTGCTGCCTCGTCAGGGTCTTTGCCTGTGATGTTCTTCAGCTTAGAGTACAGTTGCCACAGACAGCCACATGGCTCACCAGTTCCCTGTTCAAATGTCGCCTTATCAGAAATTTTTCCCTACCTACCGGTTATGAATTAGCACTCGTGGCTCCCTCCCCACTTCATCACTCTAGATTCCCTCCTTATTTGTTTGACATGTTATATATACATTTGTATATTGTTTATCACTTGTCCTTCCCACTAAAATTTAAGATAAGCGACAGCAGAAACTGACCTGTCTTGTTCACTGTTTTATCCCCAGAAACTAGACTATAGATTAGGTAGATGATAGACCTTCAACAAATAATGTGAATAAGGTAACTATGCCTTACCCACACTGCACATAAGCATTAGGCAGAGGCTTATTCTGAATGAAATTTGTTGAGTTTTGTTCATTCCTTCTCTTTTTTATTCATTTCTCCAAACTACCCAGCGTTTACATTTGCCTATGACGCTAAGAAACTTGAGGAAAATGAATGCTGTAGTATTTAAAAAGGATCAACTTTAGATATTTGCTTTAAGAAAAACGGAAATAGTTTCCAGCCAAATTTTCCTAAATTAATGTGCATGATAATAAAATAAACTTGCCTAATCTTCCTGGAATCACTTGGGTAATTCCGAACACGGAGTGATAATACCACAAGCTTCTCTAAATGCAAGGCAGACCCTTGCAAACCTGAGCTTTTAAATACCAAACAAGTGCTAACTTTTTTGGTATTTAAAAAAAAAAAAAATTTTTTTTTTTTTGAGATGGAGTCTCGCTCTGTCGCCCGGGCTGGAGTATAGTGGCGCGATCTCGGCTCACTGCACACTCCACCTCCCGGGTTCACACCATTCTCCTGCCTCAGCCTCCTGAGCCGCTGGGACCACAGGCGCCTGCCACCATGCCCAGCTAATTGTTTGCATTTTTAGTAGAGACAGGGTTTCACCGTGCTAGCAAGGATGGTCTCGATCTCCTGACCTCGTGATCCGCCCACCTTGGCCTGCCAAAGTGCTGGAATTACAGGTGTGAGCCATGGTGCCCAGCCCTACAAGTGCTAACTTTCAAGTATATATGTGTAATGTTATTCTCCACATATCCACACCTCTACATCATCAAACTGTAAGAACCCACTGACATTCTAGGACGTTATCCAGGCTTCACCAAGAAACCTCATGTCCATATGTCTCCCAGAGCAATCAACTCTTAAGTGGCACTAACTGGAAAAGCAGCCTCGCATTGTCATCCCACAAGGAGAAGGGCAAAGGTCTGCTTTCAGATGCCAGTGTAGGGCCACTAGGCAAGGACCCTCAGATGCTGTTCCGATTTTTTCATTCAGTTCTTTCTTTCTTTTTTTTTTTTTTTAGGCAGTGTGTTGCCCAGGATGGAATGCAGTAGTGGTATGATTTCAGCTCACTGTAGCCTCTGCCTCCCAGGTTCAAGTGATTCTCCTGCCTCAGCCTTCTGAGTAGCTGGGACTACAGGCCTATGCCCAGCTAATTTTTGTATTTTTAGTAGAGACAGGGTTTCACCGTGTTAATCAGGCTAGTCTCGAACTCCTGACCTCAAGTGATCCGCCCACCTCAGTCTCCCAAAGCGCTGGGATTACAGGCATGAGGCTTCATGAGGCATGAGGCCGTACCCAGCCACATTCTGCTCTTCTTTTATTGTGATTTACTCTTCAGGTATATAAGGCAATGGTTTTCCAACAGTATGCTATGGCACCTCATTTGTTTGCCAAAATTTTGTAAAATCTGTTTTTGTTGCAACTGAGTATATATATGGTTACACTGAGATCTGTCAAAATTCATTCTGCAAAAAGTAAAGGTTGTGGCATAATGACAGATTGCAACCAAGAACAATTACATGTTTTCCAAAACATGGAAACACTGTTCCCCAAACATATAAGAAGACATCTTGGGAGGCCGAGGCAGGTGGATCACAAGGTCAGGAGATTGAGACCATCCTGGCTAACATGGTGAAGCCCCATCTCTACTAAAAATACAAAAAATTAGCCAGGCGTGGTGGCGAGCACCTGTAGTCCCAGCTACTTGGGCAGCTGAGGCAGGAGAATGGTGTGAACCCAAGAGGCAGAGCTTGCAGTGAGCCGAGATCGCGCCACTTCACTCTAGCCTGGGCGACAGAGCGAGACTCTGTCTCAAAAAAAAAGACATCAAGGTGTAAGGGCAGTAAACTGAGCAGTCTTCAAACCTAGATGTGGCATGGAAAGGGAAGCATAGGAGCTATGCCTTTGCTGTATGCACTTGTATGGATACCATAAGATACTGTTTTATTATAATATCATACTGAACATGGTGGTATAGTTTCGATTCCTTTAAGCCCTTATTTGTGTTGCCAGTACTTACAGCATTTGAGAGTGTGCTACAAACACAGGAGACTGAGAGCCTCTATATAGCAGAAAGCTTTATACTTGCATGGATGACCAGGGGAATAGATACAGATTTTTTCTGATTTAGGTTACATAAGGATACTTTCTCATATAGAATATGGAATTAGGAGAAGGCTTAATTTTTTTTTTTTTTGAAATGGAGTCTTGCTCTATCACCCTAGGCTGGAGTGCAGTGCGCGATCTTGGCTCACTGAAACCTCTGCCTCCCAGGTTCAAGCCACCATACCCAGCTAATTTTTTTGTATTTTTGGTGGAGACAGAATTTCACCATGTTGGCCAGGCTGGTTTCAAACTCCTGACCTTAAGTGATACACCTGCCTTGGCCTCCCAAAATGCTAGGATTACAGGCGTGAGCCACCATGCCCAGCCAGGGGAAAGCTTAATTTAAGGATGGACTCTGTGTCCCACAGGCAATTTTCAGAAATGAGTAGTCAAAGAAAATTAGACCAACTGAAATCTGATGTCTCTATCAGAGGATATTCAATAACCTTGGGAATTATCTTCAGTTTGTGCTTTAAGATGTAACTGTTCCTCAGGATTCCAAAAATAAAAGACAATCGCTATCACAGAGCTTGAAACTCCTAAAAGTGTTCCTCTTCCATCTGCCTCTCTGTCTTTCAACTATGTTTCACTGGCAGCATTTGTTTTCCTATGAAGGTTTGTTTCTGAACCAGAGGAAAATGCAGGGACCTCTTTTGGAGAAGTTTTGGCTTCAGTAAATTTTATAAGAGAAATAAATGTGAGACCTTCTCATCTCTGTCAATCATATTCATTCAAAATAATAGCCCTCGCCAGGACCGGGGGTTGTGGGGAGGGAAGCGGAAGGGGAGAAGGTAATGTCATGAATTGTTCCCCTGCAGCTGGTATTTTTCAGTGACAACTGTACGTACAAAACAAAACGTCTCTTCAGAAAGCCAGGGACAGACAGGCCAACAAGAAGAGATCATTATGATCATATTTTAGAGATCAAACAGCTTCGAATTATATTTGCTTGAGCCCAGTTAGGTTTCCTGGTTGTTTCAAATAGAACATAGCAATTTAGCGTACCCTAACATAAGAATATAATACAATGGCAAACATACATGATATTATCTCCAGGCATCTACCATGTAGCAGGTTTGTTTTCTTCTTCTTCTTACCCTCCACAGTGCTGGGGATAAAAAATAAAAGATATTCTAACACAGGGAGGCAGTATAGCACAGTGGTTAAGAGCATAAGCTTGGCATCGCATCAGGATAGAGTCCCAGCTTTGCCTCTTACTACTATGTTACCTTGGGCAAGTTTCTTAACCTCCCCAAAGGCTCAATTTCCTCAACTGCTAAACAGAAGTTGGGATTTATCTACTTGGTGGTTATGGTAAGAATTGAGAGAGAGAACACATGTAAAACATTGAGCACAGTACCTGGCCTGCAGAGAGGACTTAGTAAATGTTTGCATTTAGAGTCAATAAATGTCTGAATGAACAAATACTTTGTTTTTCCCTAGTCGTCTCATTTTCTATTCTCATTCTACCCCCAATGTAAGCAAAAAGGAGGGAAGTATGTGGAAGTCATTGCAGCATGTTCGTCATGTCATATTGCTAAAAAGGAATGTGATAACTAACTTGCTAGGCTTAGTTTTGCTGTTGGATCAGAAGCCTGCTTACACAGCTGTGCTCCTGCAAAGGACTCTTCCCCTCTCTCCTAGTGTGTCCCCTGTACAGCTGCAGGACTCCAGTACACAGCAGCCACCATGACTGTTCACAGGGGGAGGTGAGTATCACGTGTAAGCAATCAGTTGGCTCCCATCCAGGAAGTAAGGCTTACAAAACGTTTATCTAGACAGTAGTCTTCTGGGACAAAAGTCCACAGTGCTATCCCCAGGCAGGTATTGGGAGTCGGACCAGGAGGCTTCCAGGAAAACATTCTTATCTTTTTTTATTAAATAGACAAAAATATGAAATGTGCCTAGCTTTAGAGCTTGGCCAGTTCTCTAAGATGTTTCCTTAACTGTCTATAACTTATTCAAAACAACATCAATAATGACCACACACTGGGGCTGGGCGCTGTGGCTCACGCCTGTAATCCCAGCACTTTGGGAGGCCAGGGCGGGCAGATCACAAGGTCAGGAGATGGAGACCGTCCTGGCCAACATGGTGAAACTCCGTCTCTACTAAAAATAGAAAAATTAGCTGGGTTTGGTGGCACGCACCTGTAATCCCAACTAGTCGGGAGCCTGAGGCAGGAGAATAGCTTGAAGCCGGGAGGCAGAGATTGCAGTGAGCCAAGATCGTGCCACTGCACTCCACCCTGGCAACAGAGTGAGACTCGGTCTCAAAAAAAAAAAACAAAAAAACAAAAGAATGACCGCACACCACATAACCGGGAAAAAAAACAAAAAGGAAACTCTATTTCAGTCCACATGAACGATGAAATCAAGGAGGAATTTTACAATTACAGGTTTCCTTTGACAAAGGGGTTTTACGACTGTTTTGGCCTCAGAAGTGGGTGGTGCTTTCACTTCAATGCCTTAAAAACTAAATGTTCACACCAGGGATAAGAAATCTGGTCACATGCAAAATCCAACTGCTGCTTCTAATGAGATGCTGTTAAAACCACATTTTAAAAATGCTTCCTAAAAGCATACAGAATGCATAAACACGAAGGTATTTGCCTGTGTCCAAAATTACAGAAGTGCTAAACAACACTGAGTTTAACTGGCCCAGAGCCAAGTGCAGCACTTCACCCTGACAGAAATTATAGTGCCGTCATTGTGTTGTAATAAGCCTCTATAAAATGGAGCATTGTGTTTCTGCTGAGTCTTGAACAGAAAATGAATTAGGATCTGGCATCCTTAGAGGAATGGGGAGAAGTGTATTTTTGCTTACAGAGAAGAGGATATTCACTGGGTTCCACGAAGTAAATGTTTTGCTCATCTTTTTAAAAATTCTGCGTTTCAAAAGGAGCTATCTTTGACCCACACTTGAAAATGCTTATTATGTTCAGAAGATGTTGCCATCTTTTGCTCGATAAACTTTTAGAGAAGCACTTGCTGTTTGGTTTTGGAGTTGTGCTTTTTTGTTGTTGTTGTTGTTGTTGTGTGTTGTTGTTTTTGAGATGCAGCCTCACCCTCACCCAGGCTGGAGCGCAATGGCACAATTTCAGCTCACTGCAACCTCTGCCTCCCAGGTTCAAGCAATTCTCCTTCCTCAGCCTCCCGAGTAACTGGGACCATAGGCACACGCCACCACACCCAGCTAATTTTTCTGTATTTTTGGCAAAGATGAAGTTTCTCCATATTGCCCAGGCTGGTCTGGAATTCCTGGGCTCAAGCAATTCTCCCACCTTGGTGTCTCAAAGTGTTGGGATTACAGGTGTGAGCCACTGCTCCTGGCTCTTCCCACATTTTTAAGACTCAACTAGTTGTTACATGGAAAATAAGCTCAGGTACATATGCTCAAGGGCAGAAAGGTAAGCCTGGTAAAAACTAATAATAGCCCTAGTGCAAAAAGACTCAAGTAGACTGTCATCATGAAAAGTTGGTTGCTAGTTCTAAAAGAACAAAGGTCACTGTGGTTCAACTTTTACATTTTTATTTTTGTTTTTTTTATTCCCTGGAATTGTATAATGTGGTGCTTTAGGCTAGATAGGGCCTACAGTTACTATTTTTTTTACTCTAATAAAATACTCTTATGGTTACTACTAGCTAGCCCAGCCCTATTCTTCCCCTATTTCAATACTCCAAGCATGTGTTTCAAAAACTCCATAAAAATCTAATTTTTATTAACTGACATATGTTCTAAATTGATTTTATTGATAGCCTAAGCCCCTGATCTCTATTAAACTTTTAGGTTCTTTTTGCCTTCAACCCAGAAGTTGATGTGTCCACTAGAATGGAAAGCAAGAAATAGCCAATGACATATACATATATATATACATATTAGGATAGCTATACCTTTGAGGAAATAGCAATAGTTATAGCTATCCTTCATGAAGTATTATAGTAGGCACCTTGGTAAAGGCTTTAAAACATGATCTCCTTTAATCCATACAACACTTTTTGAAGTAGAATCTGTATCTTCATTTTACAGAAGAGAAAATTAGGACTTAAGCAACTTGCCCAGGATCATAGATCTAACAAATCAGAGAGCTAAGAGTGAAATCAGGCTAAATTAACATCCATTACACAATGCTGTCTCCCAGGCTCCAAGTCTGTTTACCCTGGGCAAATATTACACTTATATTTCAAAAGCAAAGGGAAAAGAGGGAAGTGGATGCTTCTAAATGGGAGAGAAGCAAATGGAAAATTTTGTGGCTATTTTTTCATCCACAAAGTTTATTAAGGGACAAACACACCATATGAGATGATTGCAGGATTGCAGTGCAGTTCCTGTCTTCAGAGAGCTAACATTAACTGGAAAGACACCTAAGAATATAAGTCAAAATTTTAAAAGTGCTCCAATAGAGGTATACCCAAAGTAGTATGTGTAGGGGCAAAAAGAAAAAAGAGATTTTTTTGTGACTATTTGACAAACAGTTGGATAGACTCGTTTTGCCTTCTGATCATCACTATCACGTTCATTTCATCTACCCGTTGAGAACATTTGACACCTGTTTGCCAAAATTAATGCATAGTAATTCTGAATATTTGAAGACTTTCAAGTCAGTGAACTGAAAAATCTGCTGCTATACTCTCATGTTGTTGGTAGCAATGAAAGCTGGTAAAATAAATGTATTACATATATAGTTTATATAAATATTTATATATAAAATAAGGTTTTAGAAAGCAAGCCAGTTTTGGAAAAGCAAATCAGTGACATGAATTGGACGTCTAGGAATTTATCTACTTTACCAATAAGTTCTTGGAGTTAAGTGCTAATTCAGCCCTTGCTTATTATAATAATAAGTTGGAAGCAACCTAATGTCCATCAGTTGGGGATTAATTAAATTCTGGCACATCCATACAATGGGTTGCTATGCAGTTGCCAAACAGAATTTAACACTCATTAAAAGAAAGAAAATCTCCATGGCAGATTGTTGAATAAAAGACAAAGTACAAAATAATATGGTATCATTTATATTAAAAATATATATGTATACATATGTACACACATACACATATGCACACATGGATAAAATAAATGCATAGAAAGCTATCAGGAAGGATGGTTTTGAACATGTCAACGTTGGGAATTAGGATAACTTTATTTCTTAATATGTTTCTGTTTCTTGAGTTTTCTGCATCAATGTATTATTTTGGTAATCAGAAAAGAAAAACAGGAAAACAATTATTTTGGGAAGAGGAGGAAATGTAGCTCCTTTTAGAGTTAAATATTGTAAAATTATATGTTCCAGAAATAATATTTCAAAATATATTTCTATTGAAGGTAGTAGTAACTCACTTTGAACAAAACCTTTTATTCATCAGATAATAGATTTGAACTTACTTTGTGGATTTGTCATCATCAGAAAATCATAACCATGTTGATAGCAGCAGGAGGCAGACAAATACCTAGGCAGATGGGGCGGGTCCCTGGTGAAACCTCACCTTCAAGCCAAAAACAGTCTGAAGCCTGAAAGACCAGGCTGCTGGTTCCAGATGAAACTCATGACCCAGAGTGAGAATTTCTATTCCTGTTTGCCCACATTTTCCCAATTCGTTATTTCCGAATAATGCCTTTTAATCAATTGAATGTATTTTCTAATACTACCTATGGCCTGCCCCTCCCCCATCCTGTGCCAATAAAAACCCCAGACTGAGCCACACTGAGAGACACAACTGACTTCGGGTGGCGGAACCACCCTTGCACCCTCCCTCCATGAGAGCGATTTCATCACTTAATAAAACTCCTGTCCACCCTTCTCACCCTTTGTCAGTCTGATCTCATTCTTCTTGGACACGGGACAAGAACTTGGGACCCCAGTGAACACCAGTACGAAGAAGGCAGTAACAGTGTAGCCCCCCACACCTCCACCAGCACCCCGCAGCCGCCTCACATGACAGGAAGCGGCAGGGCCAGCCAGGCCCAGAACCGTGGACCTGCTTCATCGGGCTGCGGACTGCAGGGCTACAAGAGCTGTTAACACTTCATACAACCCTCTCTGAGGCTTCGGGATTGCAGCACCACCATGTTCCCCTCATCTGGACACTGGACTCCGCCACAGGAGTTTGCTTACAGAACACCTGGTCCAGCCGCAAGCCCTGCACAGAGCCCACTCCTGTGCCAGCACTTGGAGCTTCTGGCCGGGCCTGCATTTGCTTGCTCACACACCCTCCTGCCACCAGGGGCTGAGCACACAGTTGCAGTGACCACAGGATCCATGCTGGAGTGCAAGCCAGGTGCAGCCTGGTTGGCCAAGTGGGCAGGGTACCTCCTGTTGCCAGGCCAGGCCTAGTAAGGCCCAGGCAGGGGCGTGGCTGGCTGGAGGTCTCCAGGTGGCAAAGTGGCTGAGAAAAATCTTGTGTCAATGTCAAATCTTATGAACATGAGGTTGGACTTGACTACCTTGCTCAATGTAGAGAAACAGTCAAAAAGAGCCAAAAGTTCCATTTAGCATACGAAGTATATTCTAGCAGAGAAAATCATAGGTCTATCCTTTTTGAGTCTACTCTAGAGGCAACAAGGAATATCACTAACTTTAGGAGCCTTTCTAAGATGATTCTGCTAATATGTAACCTGGTTTTATGCCAAAGAGCCCAAGTAGCTAGAAGGAAATATGCTATACTTTCGTTCTCATTTTCTTCTTTCTCTACCAGTGATTCTATGTTTACAAATAAGAGAATCCAGAAAGCATTCCTAACTTTGCATACATTATAATACACACCTCCAAAACCACTTCCACTAAGGAAGTAGGCATTATGGACTCATTTAATCAATAATATAAAGAAACATCGTTTAGGTTATGTGGGTCAGATTGCTGACTGATGAAAAAAAACAATTTGCACAAAGATCCCTGGGCTTTTTTTTCCTCGTGTGCAAAATTAGGCCTTTTACGTGGCTAACATTCTAAGATTCTATTATTTACAGTTTTGGAAAATGTGCTGTTGAGGACATAGTTCTCAATAGATGATATTTCAGAATAGAATTTACTCCAATTATGGGGATACACTGATTATATTAGGAATATGTGTTTTTGTTGCATCCTGTCATTACTAAAAAAGAATAATTATCAATTTTTAAAAAATAAGTGCATTCGATGTAAACAGTCTCATGCCAAGTGCTGAGATTTAATGAAAACATATGTAACTCAGTAGTGAAAAGTAGAAAAAAAAATTTGTGGAGGAGAAGAATGAAGGAAAAAATGTTTTTAAATTTGAAAAGTGTGGAAAGAGGAACTTAACTTTTTTTTTTTTTTTTTTTTTTTTTTTTTTGAGGCAAGTCTCGACTTTCGCCCAGGCTGGAGTGCAGTGGTGCAATCTCGGATCACTGCAGCCTCTGCCTCCCGGGCTCAAGCGGTTCTCCTGCCTCAGCCTCCCGAATAGCTGAGATTACAAGCACCTGCCACCACGCCTGGCTAATTTTTTGTATTTTTAGTAGAGACAGGGTTTCACTATGTTGGTCTCGAACTCCTGACCTCGTGATCTGCCATTCTCAGCCTCCCGAAGGGCTAGAAGGCACTACAGGTCTGAGCCACCACACCCGGCCGTTATTATTATTATTATTTATGAATTAAACGGAGAAGTAGCCAGAAAAGGGAAAGCCAGTCTTTATAACCAAAATGATATAGAGGTTTGTGCATTTCATACTTTGGTATTAATTTTCTAAATTGCCCACAGATACTCCTTGGTCAGTTTGAACAATTCTTACCACCTTTCAAATAAGTGATACATCATCCACAACTTCCAAAATAAGGAAAGTCCCTAACTCTCATACACACATGTGAGGCCAAAAACCAAATCATTTTCCATGAGAGCATATAATTTTTATGTTGCCCTAGGACCAAAATGGTAAGAATGATCTCAGGCTCTCAAATAGTTTAAGGTCGCCCTTTTATGAATGTTAAATGTTTGATTTTTTTTTTTTTTTTTTTTTTGAGACGGAGTCTCACTTTTGTTACCCAAGCTGGAGTGCAATGGCACGATCTTGGCTCACCGCATTTTCTGCCTTACAGGTTCAAGCGATTCTTCTGCCTCATCCTCCCAAGTAGCTGGGATTACAGGCATGTGCCACCATACCTGGTTAATTTTTTGTATTTTTAGTAGAGAGAGGGTTTCTTCATGTTGGTCATACTGGTCTCAAACTCCTGACCTCAGGTGATTCGCCCGTCTGGGCCTCCCAAAGTGCTGGGATTACAGGCGTGAGCCACCGCGCCTGGCCCAAATGTTTGATTGACAGTAGGAAATTTCTAGAAGTTTCTCTGTAAGTCCTCACTTTAAAGCATTTTCATCCAGGATCTAAAAAAGAATAACATCATTGAACATGCTGAAAATTAAATGGAGAGGAAGTCAGTTGTTGCACAGAAGTGCAGTGGGGAGCTGGGCATGGTGGCATGCCCCTGTAGTCCCAGCTATTCAGGAGGTTCACTTGGAAGGATCACTTGAGCCCAGGAGTTCAAGACCAGCCTGAGCAACATGGTGGGACTCCATCTTTTTCAAAAACTGTAGTGGGCTAGGAGACCAGTGGATTGGCATGATCTTGGGCAATTCACTCAGCCTCTGAGCTCTGCTTTCTTAAACTTTAACAGCCTCTTTTCAGAATTACATTCAGAACTTTAGAGTTGGAATGATCTTAGTTCAACGCCTGACCCTGTAATTTACCAAGCCTGTGTGAATTTGAGCAAACTTAACCTTTTTAAGTCTACTCGTCTACCAAAATGGAGTACGAATATCCACTCCTTCAATCTGTGAAACTACTACAAGAAAACATTAGAAAAATCTCCAAGACATTGGTCTGGGCAAAAATTCCCTCAGCAAAACCCCACAAAAGCGCAGGCCACCAAAGCAAAAAATGGACAAATGGGATCACATCAAGTTAAAAAGCTTCTGCACAGCAAAGGAAACAATCAACAAAGTGAAGAGATAACCCACAGAATGGGAGAAAATATTTGCAAACTACCCATCTGACAAGGGATTAATAACCTGTATATATAAGGAGCTCAGACTACTCTATAGGAAAAAATCTAATAATCCAATCAAAAATAGGCAAAATATTTGAACAGACACTTTTCAAAAGAAGACATAAATGGCAAACAGGAACAGGAAAAGGTGCAACAACACTGATCATCAGAGAAATGCAAATAAAAACTACAATGAGATATCATCTCACCCCAGTTAAAATGGCTTATATACAAAAGACAGGCGATAACAAATGCTGGTGAGGACATGGAGAAAACAGAGCCTTCATACACTGTGTACAACCACTATGGAGAACAGTTTGGAGGTTCCTCAAAAAACTAAAAATTAAGCTACCATATGATCCAGCAATCCCACTGCTGAATATATACCCAAAAGAAAAGAAATCAGTATATCAAAGAGGTGTCTGCACTCCTATGTTTGTTGCAGCACTGTTCACTATAGCCAAGATTTAGAAACAACCTAAGTGTCCATTAACAGATGAACGAATAAAGAAAATGTGGTACTCATACACAATGGAATACTATTCAGCCATAAAAAAAGAAAATGAGAGCCATTAATTTGCAACAACAAGGATGGAACCAGAGGTCATTATGTAAGCCAGGCACAGAAAGACAAACACTGCATGTTCTCACTTATTTGTAGGATCGAAATACCAAAACAGTTGAACTCATGAACATAGACAGTAGAAAGATGGTTACCAGAGGCTAGCGGTGGGGTTAGTGGGGAGCTGAGGGGAGGTGGAGATGATTAGCGGGTACCAAAAAATAGTTAGAAAGAATGAATGTGTCCTACTATTTGATAGCACAACATGGCAACTATAGTCAATAATAACTTAATTGTACATTCTAAAGTAACTTAAAGAGTATAATTGGATTGCTTGTAACTCAAAGGATCAATGCTTGAGGGGATGGATACCCAACTTACCCTGATGTGCTTATTTCACATTCTATGCCTATATCAAAACATCTCAGGTACTCCACAAATACACCTACTATGTACCCACAAAAATTAAAAATTAAAAGAAAATGATTGGGCACAGTGGCTCACACTTATAATTCCAGTGCTTTGGGAGGCCGAGGTGGGCAGATAACTTTAGCTCAGGTGTTCAAGACCAGCCTGGGCAACATGGTGAAGCCCTATCTCTACAAGAAATATAAAACCTGGGTGTGGTCAAGCACTCCTGTAGTTCCAGCTACTAGGGAGACTAGGGTGGGAGGATAGCTGGAGCCCAGGAGGTTGAGGCTGCAGTGAGCCATGATCCCACCACTGCACTCCCTCCAGTCTAGGCGAAAGAGATCCTGTCGCAAAAGAAAAAAGAATACCCACTCCACAGAGTTGTTGATAATTATATAAGAAATTCTGTAATACACAGATAGAAGGTGCTTAATAAATGTTAGCTCACTTCCTCCCCACCTCTCCTTTTCTGCATCCCTGTCCTATTACTTCAGAAATAAAATTTAACACTTTAGAATATCTTTAAAATATGATTATTTTAGTTCACTTTAAAGATTTTTGTATTGAGGTATACAATAAAGTATGTAAAGTATACAAATGACAATTTTGTATATGTGTATACACCCATGTAATCACTCAGAGCCAAATATAGAACATTTATTTATAGTATTCTCCCAGAGATTCCTGCATACCACATCCCACCAATACCTCTCCAAAGGTAACCATTATTCTGCCTTCATCATTATTACTGAAGTATTTTTAAATTGTCAAAAATAAATGACAGTATATCTATACCAAGGAATAAAAAAAGTAGTAGTTAAAGGAAGAGCTATACATGCAAACATGGAAATATCCCAAGATATATTGTTCTGTATTACTAAGGTAATTGAAAATTAATAACAGAAATGTTAATGGAAAGGATGGTAGATGGAAAGGAGAACAGAAATATGATGGGTAAAGCTCTTTTAGTCTTTTTGAAATCTTCATTGAGGCTGGGCGCGGTGGCTCACACCTGTAATCCCAGCACTTTGGGAGGCCAAGGATGGTGGATCAGTTGAGGTCAGAAGCTCAAGACCAGCCTGGCCAACAGGGTAAAATCTTGTCTCTACTGAAAAAAAAGAAAATACAAAAAAAAATTAGCTGGGTGTGGTGGTGCATGCCTGTAGTCCCAGCTACTTGGGAGGCTGGGGCGGAAGAATTGTTTGAACCCAGGAGGCAGAGGTTGAGTGAGCCAAGATCACACCACTGCACTCCAGCCTGGGGGACAGAGTAAGACTCTGTCTCAGCCAGGCGGGATGGCTCACACCTGTATTCTCAGCACTTTGGAAGGCTGAGGCGGGTGGATCACAAGGTCAGGAGTTCGAGACCAGCCTGACCAACATAGTGAAACCCCATCTCTACTAAAAATACAAAAATTAGCCAGATGTGGTGGCACATGCCTGTAGTCCCAGCTACTCGGGAGTCTGAGGCAGGAGAATCGCTTGAACCTGGGAGACGGAGGCTGCAGTGAGCCGAGACCAGGCCGTTGCACTCCAGCCTGGGTGACAGAGTGAGACTTCGTCTCAAAAAAAAAAAACTTTACTAAGTATGCCCTCATTTTGTGGCAGAAGTATCCAAACTGAATTCAGTCACCTAAATTGGAAGCATAGCAGGAAGCATTGAGAGACCACATATTTACAGAAACAAATGTACTCCTCTCCCTCTAACTTGGACACCACCACATCCTGAGCTGAAACTCTTCGTAAGCCTTGCAGGGCCCCACCTTTTCTATCGCCAGCCAAAGGGCCAAAATGAAAGACAGAGAGGCCTGCGGGTTCAGATCATTGCAGCCTTGCTGTGCGATAATATGGATGCCAGCGCTGGGGTTTATCCGACTCTTCCCAAAAGTCACAACCAAATATAGTTTCTCCTGAGATGTAGTGAATAAGCCTGGCCTAAAAGATTGTGGGGGTCAAAACCAACCTAATAGGGCAAGGCCTTACCTGGAAAGTTCTGAACCGATCTAATTTGCATCTAGACCTTCAAACTAACTTTTTGTTAATATCTCGATTTCAATAGTAAACAACTAAATGAGTTCAAATGACGAGGAAACAACAGGTTTATTTTCAAACTTATGCAAACATTGGTATCTGAAACCACCTTCACACACACCCTTTGCAAGTCAGTGTGAATGAATGGGTGGGCACACAGTAGTTGCACTTTAATCCATTTTCTTTTTCAATTGCCAGCACGAGGCTTGAGAGCCGCCTTGTTAACAATTCTCACAGCCCAAACCCTTCTCCAGTGCACTGTAAGCTTCTTTCGTCTCGTCCTGTTGTTTGTGGAGATGAGAAACAACCGACGTCTTTCTGTTTAATGACCCTTCAAATCAGTTGGACCTTTCTTCGCTAAGCTAAATAACCCTACAGCTTTCTGGCCTCTCCTCATAGCCTTTATTTTCCAAGCCTTAATTACATTTTTGCTCTTCTCTGGAGCTCTGCCAGTTCCCCACATCCTCCTTAAAGGGGAGACACAAAGTAGCCACAGTTGAGGTCAGACCAGTGCTGGGAAAAGCTGACAAGCCACTTCCTGCCCTTTGACTTTTATGCGTCCCACTATCTTACTGACTTTATAAATAAACAGCACTCATTGAACTAATTCTAGCAGGGCTGTCATTCAAGCTGAAGTCCTCCTTTCCCATCTTGCATCTCAGCATTTTTATTTTGTCCCATAAATTTTTTGTGCTTACCCCTTTTGAGCTTTTCTAATTCAAAAGGTCTCACCCAATGAATTGTCTGAGCCACTTTACATGTGATTCCTCCTTTCTCTACTTTCTCACAAAAACTTTTGTAGATTTAGGAAGTGCCTTTCCAGAAGCCAAGCCAGTGATCAAAATCTACGAAATCTCTGTCTCCCCGGCACCATCCCCAAGGCAAGTACTGCTGACACTGTTGTAATAAAAACTACCGTTTATTATGCCAGGAAGTGTGGCATACATTATTTCATTAATTCCTCACAACAGCCAATCTCATTATCCCTATTTTATTGAACAATTTGAGGTTAGCTAGATTAAGTAATTTGCTATAGCCACAGAGCAAGCAACTGCTGGATTCAAACATGAGCCTCTCTGCCCCTGAACTCACTGTGCTACAATGTCGCAAAATCAGTGCTCACTGGCATTTGGATGTAATCCCCTAGGCAAATGTGACTCCACTTGTAAATTCTGTGCTGTCTCTTTTGGAGCTGGGACATCTTTCTCCTGCCCTTGAGTGTCAAAACTCCAGGTTCTCTGGGCTTTTGAACTCTAGGACTTGCACCAGCCACCTCCTAGGCACTTGGGCCTTCAACCTCAGACTGAGAGTTATATAGTCCAAGGCCTTCAGACTTGGACTAAGTCATGCTGTTGGCTTCCCTGGTTCTCCAGCTTGCAAATGGTCTATCATTGGACTTGTAAGGGAGCCACGTTCCCCTAATAAATCCCTTATCCTACCTCTCTCTTTCTCTCTCTCTCTCTCTCTCTTTCTCTCTCTGTCTATATATACACAAATTATATATACAATATATAACTGATTATATATAATATATAAAAATCTACATATTTATAACAATCTATAAATTATATTTTAATATATAATTATAGAATTTAATTTTTATATTTATATACAATCGGTTATATGTAAAATATATAATACATAAATATAGGCCAGATGTGGTGGCTCACAACTGTAATCCCAGAACTTTATGAGGCCGAGGCAGGTGGATCACGAGGTCAGGAATTCGAGACCAGCCTGGCCAACATGGTGAAACCCTGTCTCTACTAAAAATACAAAAATTAGCCGAGCATGGTGGCATGCGTCTGTGGTCCCAGCTACTCGGAAGGCTGAGGCAGGAGAAGTGCTGAACCTAGGAGATGGAGGTTGCAGTGAGCCGAGATCAGGTCACTGCACTCCAGCCTGTGCAACAGAGCAAGACTCCATCTCAAATAAATAAATAAGTATATTTATAATATGCTTATAATACTTATAAACACTCATAAATATACTTATAGGTATATATTTATAATGTAGCATTTTGTGTCTGCTCCCTGTGGGACTCAGTGGTAACCATTTGGTTGGGAACATGAGTGATTTTTTTGCCTTGTTTCTCCTGCTGCTTTTCTCCTCCTTTTTACTTTGTTGGTAGAGCGCAGTTACGGGGCAAGACGAAACAGCTGAAGCCGTGGTGCTAAGGGAGGAGATCACCCCTCATATCGTCCTGTGCCCAATTTCTGCCTCCAACGAAAGAAGAAGTAAAAATTAAAAGGCAAAAATGAAATCCACAGGTAGACAGCCCGGTGCCACACCCTGGGCCTGGTAGTTAAAGATCGACCCCT
This sequence comes from Papio anubis, assembly GCF_008728515.1. Classification (NCBI taxonomy): domain Eukaryota; kingdom Metazoa; phylum Chordata; class Mammalia; order Primates; family Cercopithecidae; genus Papio; species Papio anubis. Next base: position 87,529,037 of record NC_044985.1, on the reverse strand, counting down.
GACCTAATAGGTTATGTTATCTGTAGATTACAGATATTGCATAGTAATGCACTGTGAAAATTCCTATCTTGTTTTGTTCCAATCTAATTACGGGTGCATGCAGCCCCCAGTCCCGTACCGCCTGCTTGCTCAATCAATCACGACCCTCTCACACACACCCCCTTAGAGTTGTGAGCCCTTAAAAGGGACAGGAATTGCTCACTTTGCGGGGGGTGGTATGCTGGGCTCTTGAGACAGAAGTCTTGCTGACGCCCCCGGCCGAATAAACCCCTTCCTTCTTTAACTCGGTGTCTGAGGAGTTTTGTCTGCGGCTCGTCCTGCTACAGTGCTAGTATTGTAATAGAGACTTTGATGATGAGAAGACCCTTATACAGCACCAAAAAGCAAAGCATTTTAAATGTCCGATGTGTCACAAGAAATTGTATCCAGGACCTGGCTTAGCTATTAATTGCATGCAGGTGCATAAAGAAATAATAGATGCTGTACCAAATGCAATACCTGGGATAACAGACATAGAATTGGAAATATATGGTATGGAAAGTATTCCAGAAAAAGACATGGATGAAAGACGATGACTTCTTGAAGAGAAAACATAAGAAAGCCAAAAAAAGAAGGAACAAGATGATTCTGATGAATATGATGATGACGACTCTGCAGCCTCAACTTCATTTCAACCACAACCTGTTCAACTTCAACAAGGTTATATTCCTGCAGTGGCACAGCCAGGACTGTCACCAGTAACGGGAGCACCAGGAATGCCTCCAGGCATAACTTCATTAATGCTAGGTGTTCCTCCTCTGATTCCAGAAATGCCACCAGTTATGCCAGGCATGCCACCTGGATTGCATCATCAAAGAAAATGCACCCAGTCATTTTTCGGTGAAAACATAATGATGTCAATGGGTGGAATATACCACCTGGACCAGGAATACCACCTCTGATGCCTGGAATGTCACCAGGTGTCCCCTCCATACCCCCAACCCCATTCCACGTCCTAGAATTCCTCCAGTGACCCAAGCACAGGCTGGGTCTTAACAGACCATCTGCACCAACAGCAACTGTACCTGCACCACAGCTTCCAGTTACTAAGCTTCTTTTCCCCAGTGCTGGACAAGCTCAGGCAGCTGTCCAAGGACTTGTTGGTACAGATTTCAAACCCTTAAATAGTACCCCTGAAACAACTACAGCACCCCCAAAGCCTACATTCCCTGCTTATACACAATCTACAGATTCAACCACTGGTACAACAAATAGTACTGCAGTTAAACCAGCAGCTTCAGTAGCAAGTAAGCCTGCTACACTTACAGCAACCAATGCAACCAATAAGTTGATCCATCCAGAAGAGGGTATATATCTGGAAGAGAGAAGGGCACAGTTACCTAGAGAGCAACGTAATCTTCCTCTGCAAGGAGAGGCCCCCATCAGTAATCCACCAGTTGGACCAATTGGAGATATGATGCGACCATAGCCAGGCATCCCACAGCAACAAGGAGTGAGACCCCCAATGCCACCTCATGGTCAGTACGGTGGTCATCATCCAGGCATGCCAGGATACCTTCCTGGTGCTATCCCCCCATATGGACAGGGACCGCCAATGGTGCCCCCTTTCCAGGGTGGGCCTCCTCGACCTCCAAAGGGAATGAGACCTCCTGTAATCCTGCAAGGTGGCTGTTACTGATCTTACCTCATCCTGTCTAATAGGTTTGGAGATTAAACCTTTTCCCAACTTGTGCTGTTTATATAGCCAATTTTCCATCAATAAGGCTTCATTGTGACTTTAACAAATATTATCTTCCCACATACCAGGAACTATTGGACATTGATTTTACATGGGAAAAAAATATTTGGAAAAATAACACAGGAGCTTTTCCTGAAGTTGCAATTTATACTGTATGGCTTCTTTTTCATGTTTCATCTAGGTTTGTAGAAGTGAAGTATAGTAAATTTGGTTCATTAAATTGAGAAGGTGCTGGAATTACATGAACATATCACTTCAATAAAGGCAAGTTCTGTAAGCTTACATTGCTGTTTTGCAAAGTTATGCCTTCACAGCAATTCAGATGCTGTTGGACTTCATGTCCCCAGTCTAGCTTGGTGAGGGGCATAACTGTTTCCAAGTACTTGTACATTGGAAGTCTAAATGTATAACAATATTTACTGTATTTAGAGTTCCTCATGTTGCAGGGTTTAAGAAATCTGATCCACCAATGTCATGTGACTTTTCTGTACCGGTAAACTTCATTGCAATAAAATGAGAGAAAAATTTATGCCTTTTTATGCATAACCCAGCTGTGGACCACGGCCTAAAAGGTTTGTACAGATGCATGCCACAGTAGATATCCACATAATGAAATTCATAGTTACCAATGCAAAATATATATATATATAATACAAATATGTTATATATAATAATCTATAGAGGCATTACATATAATTAAAGACATTTTATAATCATATATAGATATACACATATAATTGATTCTGTCTCTCTGGAGAACCCTCACTAAAACAGATTCTGGGTTTACCCCTAAAATCAACAACAATCATACGTTCCTAACAAACACAGGAAAAAGAAGTAAAGGAGAGAGAAGAGAGGGCAAGACAGACAGGAAAGGAATGGTTGAAAGTCATCAAAATCTGTTTCAGGTGACCCTCTCTGTAAGGCTTTCAAGAGCCCTGTTGTTCTTGATCATAGAAGTAATAATATGGGACAGAAATAAATTGTTTATGGTCTTGACGGAGTGTAGACAGAATGCATCTCTAGATTCTCCTGGACACAAAGAATTACCCGACAATGGACGAGAGTAATACGGCCAGATAAAAGATTCCCTAATGAGACATATTTGTTTAATCAGTTGCTGCAACAGTTTTTTGCTTCTGTTTTTGTTTTTTTGAGACTGAGTCTTGCTCGGTCGCCCAGGCTGGAGTGCAGTGGCACGATCTCAGCTCACTGCAACTTCCGCCTCCCCGGTTCAAACAATTCTGCTACCTCAGCCTCCTGAGTAGCTGGGATTACAAGCACCCGCCACCAAGCCCAGCTAATTGCTGTATTTTTTTTTTTAATAGAGATGAGGTTTCACCCTGTTGACCAGGCTAGTCTCGAACTCCTGACCTCAGGTGATCCACCCGCCTTAGCCTCCCAAAGTTCTGAGATTACAGGCATGAGCCACCACACCCGGCTGCTTCAACTGTTGATTTACCTCCAAACTATTGGTTTGGAGGAGACAACCATTATTTATCATATAAAGTCTGTTACAGGTTTATCAAAAAATGAATGTTATGAAAATGAAATAGAAATCTGGGGGAGGAGGGAATGGAAAGTAATTTGTCCACGTTAATGGAGCTGCGTGTGTGTAAACCCCTCTTGGTGAGAGCTGAGCACAGTACTGCAGCTAGAGGTATCATGGGGATGGGAAGGGTAGTGAGGGGCTCTTTCATACATTATCTTTGAGTCTTTTATTACAAGATGTTTGTATACAACATGGGTCTAAAATATTTAAGAAACAGATTGTTTTTAAGATTTTATCAGCCCAAAAGCCATTTTAATGAATTTTATTGTTTAAATAGAAAAAAAAAAAAAAACTTCAGTTCTGTGGGTAAAATATTAAGGAAAATACAGTAAAATAACAAAGTAAAATTTAATAAGAAATGTGGATTTGGGGAAGGTTGACTTGTAAAAATTGATTCTCTTAAATCAATTTTTAAAGCTCCTAAGAATAAATAGAATTCTTAGTTCTCAATCAATATCAGTTCTACAAACTCAATATTATTAGGAAGAATGACCTAAATGCTAAACTTTTCCTCAAGGATTTGAGGAACTTTATTGTTTAAAAAAAAAAAGTCCTACTTTTTCATACCGATTCTGACTAAAATGAGACCCATACTAAATCAAATAGGGATTACTTACAATTTTTTACACTAGTTTCATGAGTTTAATATCCTTGACATTGGCCAGGCACGGTGACTCACACCTGTAATCCCAGCACTTTGGGAGGCCGAGGCGGGTGGATCACAAGGTCAGGAGTTCAAGACCAGCCTGGCCAATATGGTGAAACCCCATCTCTACTAAAAATACAAAAATCAGCCAGGCATGGTGGCACATGCTTGTAATCCCAGCTACTCAGGAGGCTGAGGCAGGAGAATCACTTGAACCTGGGAGGTGGAGGTTGCAGTAAGCCGAGATCACACCATTGCACTCCAGCCTGGGCGTTGCAACAAGACTCTGTTTAAAAAAAAAAAAAAAAAATCATCCTTCACATTACAGATCTCAGTAACATACTTTCATAGAAAATTGACAAGTCTACCAATGCATATTTAAATGTTGACAACTAGAGAACTGCATGTGCACCCACTCTGATTTAGATGTTTATCTTATGAAATAAAGACATTTGTTTAACTTTCCAAACAAAATGATTTCAAGATTTCTCAATAGGCCTTCTAAGGCTGCTTGCCTCTGTAATCTGCTTACTTGCAAAAATAAATCCATTTCAATCACTGCTTGGTCAAAGTTTAAACTTAAAAGACTCAACAACTAATCAATAGGTTGATCTGCTGATGCAGTAGAATGTGGCTAGGTCTGACCTCTGACTAGTGCAGAGGTCATCCTGCTAAAACAGTAAACAAATTGTTGATGTAACTCAGCACAGCAAATGCAACCTAGCAATAAAAACTCACCACATGGATTTAGTTATGTGCACAACTTCAGTAAATGTTTTGCTGAAATTGGTGTCAAATCAAATATGTGTGTGTTAAGCTCCTCCATTGTAGGAGATGACGACAATGATTTTTAAATAGTTTAGGTCTACAATTAAAGTATTCTCTGTTTTTCTACAACAGAATTCCTCTAACACTGCAGCATGTATTATTAGGAAGTGTAAAAAGAGTAAACATAATTTAGAGTCCTAGCCAAAATTAATGTTTTCTAAGTTCATAGCTATCTTTATACGGGAAAATTTCATAATTATAAAAACAAATAAATTATTCTATGCAACCTGTATAGAATTACCTTAATTTAAACATAATCTAATTAGGTCACCTTCTGGTTGACCCTACTTCAGGCTTTTAATTTGTAAGAACAAATGTTTTTTAAAAAATTTCAATGTCAGCCCAGGTACGGTGGCTCACACTTGTAATCCCAAAACTTTGGGAGGTCGAGGCAGGCAGATCACTTGAGGTTAGGGGTTTGAGACCAGCCTGACCAACATGGTGAAACCTCTTACTCAAAATCACAAAAATTAGCCGGGTGTGGTGGCACATGCCTGTAAGTCACAGCTACTCGGGAGGCTGAGTCACGAGAATCGCTTGAAGCCGGGAGGCAGAGGTTACAGTGAGCCAACATCACACCACTGCGCTCCAGCCTGGGTGACAGAGCAAGACTCTATCTCAAAATAAATAAAATAAAATAAATCAATGGTAAACATCTATTCTTGGTTTTGTTCTTATAAGACCGTATTTGCCTGGATGATCTACAAGCTCACAATGTTTGGGATCTTTCACAGTAGCTTTGAAAAAAACATGTAGTCAGTTTGAGTTCACAATAAATCTTCTCCATCCGATGGTGACAAAAGGATGCCAGTAAAACACTGAACAATTTAAAATTACATGAGTTCCAACTCTCCCATTTGGGAAGTAAATGCATCCTACAACCACTGAACCAAGGTTAATGAGGCCAGGCGGGTAACATCATTAATGTCCAATGGCAAGCAACAGGGCAGAAAGACCAAATTTCCTTCCTCCTTCTACTAGAATGTGGTGAGCAGTCATGAGGGGTATTTGCACAGTATTTACGTCTCATCTTTTCCCCTTCTTTGCTCACAAGTTTCCTTTGAAATAGATGCAAGCCTTGGCAAGTGTTTTGAGTTTCTTGAAGTTAACACCTGGGCAAGAATGCTGTCTGAGGAAGACGTCTGTCGACAATCAAAATAGACAATGAGGCAGGATGATAGCAGTCCCAGGCTGGGTCCCAGCCTTACCACAATGACAGAGGAGGGCCAGGGTCTGGGACCCTTGGCTACAAGTAGCTAAAAGGCATTGTAGAGCTTGACTGAAGGCAAAAGCCCTAAAAGCATACTACCTGGGTTTGAATTCCAGCTGTGATACTTCTTAGCCAGTTAGCAGTGAGCAAGTGTCTTCACAGCTATAAGCCTCAGTTTCCTTATATGAAAAAGAGTGATTTTACTATCATCCATCTCTACATGTTGTTGAAAATATTAACTAGTGCATATAAAGCACTCACAACACATATGGAAAGCATGCAGTTAACGTTAGCTATTCCTCACTGTAACTCAGTATCCTATTGTCACTGTAAGTCTTTAGATGATTTTATGCTTGAATTTATTATTATTATTGATTTCTAAGCCTCAAGTCTATCCCCCTTCTGAATCATCTTGCAGATGTCTGCCTGGTTAAGCTTTCCAAAAGCCTCTTCCATCATTTCACTTCCCTGCTCAAAAATTTTCAGTGGCTCTCTACCTCCAGGAAAATGTCTGAACCCCTCAGTCTAGCTTGCAAAACTCCCTGTAGTCTCTCTCCAACCCACTTTTCTAACCCTTTACTCCAGCTAGTCTGATAGCCGCCGCCTTTGTATCATCCAGCTGATACATGCTTCTATTTCACTTTTTATATACACAGTACTAGATATACCATAAGTGGTTGGTAACTGTTTGCTGGTGTCATTTTTGTTGTGGCAGCCTGGAGCATGGATATTTATGTCTAACTGTAGCAGAAGATCCTGAAGGTTGTGGTCTAGCCAGAGGAAAGGTTTGCACAGATGTGCTTAGGAATATATACTATGTATTAAAGCTATGTTTTAGTAATATCCTTGTTGAGGAGTCTAGAGAAATTCTCAGAAATTCTCAGATAAAGGGTCTAAAAATAAGGCTCTAGAGCCTTAGAGGATTTTAAAAGCCATAGTTCTATCTTTGTCTAAATATTACTATCCCTACTGTAAATCATACCCATTCAAACTTTTCCCCATTGCAGCACCCACCTTAAGAGAAATTTATTTTTATTTATTTACACAAAGTAATACAGTAATCTCTCTCATCAACAAAAACTTCCGGCCTTATTACAAAACTGACTTAAAACTCACTGTAACGATGGCTTGCTTCCTTTACGGTGCCACTGGGATTTCAGAAGTACATAGCAGAGCCCAGTACGCCTGGGATTAAGAAGCAGTCCAGAGTGGTGTGCTGATAACCTCTGAGATTGGAGTGGGGGTGATGGAGGGGAACCCTGAGTATTTACTGTTAGCTATTCATTGAGAAAGTGAAGGGCAACCCTCACCTAGCAATTTCCAAAATGAACATCTTCCTTCCAAGGACACTTCATTTAATGTTACTAGAAAAGGGATAGGAAAAATGTTTTTACCTAATTTTAGAACATGCAGAAGGTTTGGACAATCGCTTCCTCTCCTATAAAGGGGTTTTGCAAGCCACTTTTAACAAATTAAGTGGAGCCCAAAAATTCAGACCTTCAATTTTGAGCTGTCACTAGATAGCAGGCACAAATTGGTAGCCCTTAAGCAAAATACAGCTCACAGATACGTTTTGTCTGGTCAGCACAGTGTTTTTACTTTTCAAAAACTTCTTTAATTAAAATGTCTTTACACTGGAGTGATCCTCCCACCTCAGCCTCCCAAGTAGGTGGGACTACAGGTGCACACCACCACACACAGCTCATCTGCCTCATTTTTGTATTTTTTGTAGAGGTGGGGTTTCACCATACTGGATATGTGTTCTGCAATTTGACATAGTCCCCACCATTCCCTATGGTCTTACACCCTCTCATAGTTATATTAGCTAATAGTCCCTGCCTGGAGGCGTTTGGGTTTACAATTCCTACTAGAGCTTGCCTCTTTGTCTGATCCACCTCTTATGCATGAACTTTGGTGATACATCTAGCATGTGCCCTCACTTCCCTTCTATCTCGGCATGTCATTCTCTTCAATGCTCCATCATGAGTTTATACCTGGTTCCTCTTCTGAGCAATCCACTGCACAGGTCCCTGGAGGTTCTGTTGTTGTTGTTGTTGTTGTTGTTGTTGTTGTTGTTTTCAAATCACATGATGAGAAGGGCCCACCCCCACTTCATACTCATCCACTATGTTTAGCTCAACCCTCATTTTACCCACAGGGCTCAGCCAGGATTCAAGGCAGATAGGGTCTCCAGAAGTCAGTTTCTGCTTTTTATACTGAAAAATCTAGCCTTGAATTTGCCATCAGTCACCCAAGCGGAGTGCAGTGACCTGATTAAACGGCTCACTGTAGCCTCAACCTCCTGGGCTCAAGTGATCCTCCCACCTCAGCCTCCCAAGTATCTGGTACTACAGGTGCACACCACCACACACGGCTCATCTGCCTCATTTTTGTATTTTTTGTAGAGATGGGGTTTCACCATATTGCCCAGGCTACTCTCCAACTCCTGGGCCCAAGGGATCTGCCCACCTCGGCCTCCCAAAGTACTAGAATTACAGGCGTGATCCACTGTGCCCAGCCTTCACAATATCTTAATTAAGGATAAGAAATTATCTTCACTAAAAGGAGGTGGGCTTTGCACTTTGAGAGGCTAGGGCAGGAGGATCATTTGAGGCCAGGATTTCGAGGCTACAGTGAGCTAGGAGCACAACCCAGCACTCCAGCCTGGGTGACGGGGCAAGATCCTGTCTCTAAATAAATAAATAAAAGGAGGTGGGGAGGGTGGTAAGCTGGAATCTTAGTTGTTCATAACTTTAAGCCTGTCCAGAGACTTCTCCACAACCTTCAAGTACCACCTGCCTTGTCCAGCTCACCAAGAAAGTAAAGTGGCTTTTGTTGCTTTGAGTTTCACCAGAACATTTCATATTAAGTAAAATGGATGGGATTCTATTTCTTGGCCATGATAGGGGATAAAGGACAGAGTCAGACTTTGACATAAACAGGACTCATCCAGGAAGCAGCCAGTAGGAATGTTGGCAACGTGTGATTAGCCAGCTGGTCTGTTTAAATCCACCCTCTTCTCTAAATGCCAAGTGTTGAAGAATTAAATATTTTAGCATGCCAGGCATAGTTCAAAACCAGATTTTTAAAATTCATTTTCATGTTGCCTCCTTTCTCAGCCAGTTTTATGTACAAACTAGGGGTCAAGTAAGTTAATACTTCCAACAAAAGGGCGCTGAAACTTTTGGTGGGAGCCAGTTGTGGAGTCAGTATAAACTTTTCCTGAACTCTTGCTCAAGAAGAAAACTTCTTGAGTCTTAATTATCTTTGAGGCCAGAATGCTCAGAGCCCATCTCACAATCTAGTCCTTCAGTAGGACACATACTTTTCCTTCTTTCCTGGGTGACAAAAGATACGCTGGTTATCAAAACAGACCCAAGGCATGCATGAAGCAACTGAAAACTATGGTTGCTTGATAAGGCCCAGTTCTCATCTTTTTTGCCTTTGCAAATTCCAATCTCCTGTTCTGGAGTCTGGGAGGTAAACAGTCTTCCCTGGAATTTTAATACATCCACATCCTGGGTCTCCTACTTTGATAGGTTCAGCCTTCTCACATGTCTCCTCCTTACCTTTCTCCTTGGCTTGTTAATGTGTTTACTTCAACTAAACTAAATTCAAACATCATGGTCCTAATCAAAGCAAGAGCATTTCAACTCATTAATTTTTCCTTTTGCCTTCTGATATTCAGTCTAAAATTTGCATAAGTTTAGATATTCTCAGACAAGTAACTTAGAGTAAGGGGTTGCAAGCATAAGGGCTTAAGTGTCTTACTACAGGAACGTTAAGGTTCTGTCCTGCCTCCCTCTCAGATTAAGCAGTGGGCAGTTCCTTTGAGATTTTAGGAAAAATTGCTCTCACAAAAGAATAGCTTATAGGAACTATTCCACCTTGGGGCATTTATTTACTGAGATATTTCCCATTTTGATATTATTAATTACTCTTTCCAATGAATAAAAACATGTTTTTAAATTCTGTTTTCAAAGAGAAACAACAGCATGTCTTTTGCTCTTCAAATCTCAGAGTAGTACGTTGAATATGAATATAAAATTTACCATATGGCCATATATTAGACTTTAATCTTCTTGTTGTTGTTGTTGTTTTGAGACAGTCTTGCCTATCTGGAGTGCAGTGGCACAGTCTCGGCTCACTGCAACCTCCACCTCCTGGGTTCAAGCAATTCTCGTGCCTCAGCCTGCTGAGTAGGTGGGACTACAGGCATGCACTACCACGGCTGGCTAATTTTTTGTATTTTTAGCAGAGACAGGGTTTTGCCTTTTGGCCAGGCTGGTCTCGAACTCCTGGCCTCAAGTGATCCGCCCACCTTGGCCCCTCAAAGTGCTGGGACTACAGGTATGAGCCACAGCGCCCAACCTAGAGTTTAATCTCTGCCTAATATGCTACCAATTCTTAGAGGCTCTATTTGTCAGAAAGTAAAATGCACAATTAGAACAACTGTAGAGTATAGAGTTCAGTATGTTTCCCTCAGATCCTGTTATAGTACATAGAGCCAACACATTTGTTTTTCTTTTATGGTTCCTAGGAGAAAAATCCTCTGCTTTTTCCTTACATGCTTCATTTGGTGCCAAATCCCTGATATATATATATATATATATCTGGGGTCAGATGCTAAGCAAATATCATGGGCCAAAGACCAACACACATGTGCAGTGGTTAAACAGCCTAGGAAAAGTCTTTGGGTAGACTTCAGCAAGCTGTTCTTTTCCTCCATTAAACCCAAATTCCGATCTCCCCATGTCTGGCAACATTGCCCAATTTCTGAAATTTCGTTTCTTCCTTCCTTGTTTTTAGCATCCACTTGCTTGGCTCTCCAAATTCCTGCTCAGCTGTGCCTGATGGATTTCATATTGAACCAGTCTTCTGCTCCTGGTTACCCAGTACTGTGTCTCAGGTGCCCAGTCTGCCCAGTATATGATAATGCTCTGTGAGAAACGCAGTTTACGAGGTTGTTTATACAGTACAAACAACCAAAAGTAAAACTATGCATGAAAAAAACCTAGTAGAAAATCCAACAAAATAATAAAATAGTAATAGCCTCTAGAGGGTGAGACTAAGAGTATCTTTTTAATCATCTTTCTACTTTTCCATTTTTCCAAATTATCTGTACATCGCTTTTTCTTTTTCTTTTCTTTTTTTTTTTTTTTTTTTTTTGTTGTTTTTGTTTTTGAGACAGAGTCTCACTCTGTCACCCAGGCTGGAGCACAATGGCACAATCTTGGCTCACTGCAACTTCCACCTCCCGAGTTCAAGTGATTCTCTTGCCTCAGCCTTCTGAGTAACTGGGACTACAGGCACGCGCCACTGCACCCAGCTAATTTTTGTATTTTTAGTAGAGACAGGGTTTCACCATGTTGGTCAGGCTGGTCTCGAACTCCTGACCTCAGTTGATCCACCCTCCTCGGCTTCCCAAAGTGCTAAGATTAAGGCATGAGCCACCATGTCCAGCCCACTTTTTCTTTTAGTTGTTTTCCTGTTTTATATCTATTACTTTTGTTGTGTGAAGGACTCAATAAACTCTTCTTTCTGAAAAAGCCCACACCCTACTTTCTCGAAATTAATCTGATTCAAAGCATTTTGTGTTTCAAAGGGCAATGATATCTACAAAGGAAAATGTGTATTGCATTAACATTTCCAAATATATGAACTCCAGATACAAAGGGCAAAAACATGAACAGATTCTCCCCCAAAAAAATCAGGCCTCTGGAGAAATGATCTTATACCCTCTGCAGAGTCCATATATTACACAGAGTCCATATATTACACATATATTACATATATTACAATCAGCTGGTTATTACCACTTCATTGAGTTTCTATACTCTATTGTATTCTATCTAGCTAGCTATAGCTATAGTTTCTGTTGTGAGTTTAATAAAAATACATTCAAGTCCTAACCCCAGTATCTGTAAATGTGACATTTTTGGAAATAGGGTCTTTGTGGATGTAACTGAGTTAAGATGAAGCCAAACTGGATTAGGGTGGGCCTTAAACCCAATATAACTGATGTCCTTATAAAAAGAGGAACAGACCAGGCGCAGTGACTCACACCTGTAATCCCAACACTTTGGAAGGCCAAGGCCGGCAGATCACGAGGTCAGGAGTTTGAGACCAGCCTGACCAATATGGTGAAACCCCATCTCTACTAAAAATACAAAAATTAGCCACTACACTCCAGCCTGGGCAACAGAGCAAGACTGTCTCAAAAAAAAAAAAAAAAGAGGAACAACTGGACACAGGGACCCAGAGACACACAAGAGACACCATGTGAAGATGCAAGAAGAGGTTGGATGATACCGCTGAAAGTCAAGGAGCACCCGGGATTGCAAGTTCCAGAAGCTGAGAGAAGCATGGAACAGCCCTGCCCCCGTCAGAGCCCTCCAGAAGGAATCAACCTTGCCAACACCTTGATTTAAAAACCCTAGCTTTCATAATTGTGAGAGAATACATTTTTCTTAGGTCACCCAGTTTGCAGTATTTTGTTATGGCAGCCTTAGGAAACGAATACAATTTCTCTCACACTTTGGGAGAATTACTCAGTTCATTTAACAAACATTTATTCAGCACCCACGATCTGCCAGTTCTGCTAGGTGCTGTGAAGAGCACCGTAAATAAAACACTGTTGCTGCTGCTCTGAGACTCATACAGCCTCATGGTGAGATTATGTCATATGATAAGACCAGGGAAGGAGGCCTGCACCGGGTACTGAGGAAACAAGGTCATTTATTTCAGTTCAGGGTAAAGGGAAAACATCATAGAAGAGAGAACACCTGAGAAGAATCTTTTTTTTTTTTTTGAGACAGAGTTTCGCTCTTGTTGCCCAGGCTGGAGTACAGTGGTGCGATCTTGGCTCACCATAACCTCCGCCTCCTGGGTTCAAGCAATTCTCCTGCCTCAGCCTCCTGAGTAGCTGGGATTACAGGCATGCGCCACCATGCCCAGCTAATTTTGTATTTTTAGTAGAGATGGGGTTTCTCCAGGTTGGTCAGGCTGGTCTCGAACTCCCGACCTCAAGTCATCTGCCCACCTTGGCTTCCCAAAGTGCTGGGATTACAGGCATAAGCTACTGCGCCCAGATCTTGAGAAGAATCTTGAAGAATTTACTCTGTAAAGGAAATCCGCAGGCTAGTGTGAGACAGCTTCTCTTCTGCCACACTCATCGCTAAAGCAGTCTCTTCCTGCAGTGAAAGGATTTAAATGACATCATTAAAGCCATATTGCCCCATATTATGACTGTCTAGTGCTTTTCCACAGCCTGAAGTTTCTTGCCAGTTGGATCTTATGGGAAAAAAAAAAAAAAAAAAAAAAGATCGTTTCTCCTGAGGCTTGATTTTTGTGGGGAGAATCTGTTTATTTTTTGCCTTTTGTATCTAAAGTTCATATAACGAAAAATGTTAATGCGATACCCTTTTTTTGTAGATATCATTGCCCTTTGAAACACAAATGCTTTGAATTCAGATTATTTGTAAAAAGTAAGGTGTGAGCTTTTTCAGGAAGGAGAGTTTCTTGGGTCCTTCCCAAGACAAAAGTAATGTATATAAAACAGGAAAACAACTAAAAGAAAAAGTGATACACAGATAATCTGAAAAATAGAAAAGTAGAAAGATGATTTAAAAATACTCTTAGTCTCACCCTCTAGAGGCTATCACTATATTAATATTTTCGTGGATTTTCTACTAGATTGTTTTTCATGCATAGTTTTTATTTTGTCTTGGGAGTCTATAAACAATCTTGTATCCTGCCTTTTTGACACAGCATTATAGCATAAACATTTTCCCAGGCCTTTAGAAATGCTCTATAAACATAATTGTAATGGCTATAAAACATTTGGTTGCATAGATGTCCATAGTTTATTTAACCAAGTCTTATGTTGGCCATTTAGGTTAGATCATAACTTTTAAAATAGCCTTCAGATAAACGTAATAAGTTTTTAATTGGAGATTTTAAGTAATTTCATCATAGACTGATAGTTGCCTCATGATACAAGGACCATTTTATCATCAGGAAGTTGACTTTAAAACAAACTGAAAAGACAAAGACTTTGACAATGTCAGCAGGTCTTCTCTTCCCCTACCCCCAGTGCCCACAAAGATTTTCCCTCCGTTGGCCTGTGGCTCTCTATTGCTACCCTACTTGCCCCAGTTTCCTGGTCAAGCTGAATGTGAAGCAACAGGCTCTGGAGCCTCAGCAACCCCTCCTCAGGCTGAGAATTGGCCGTGTCTCCTTCTTGTCCTGGTTCACGGCAAGCACTTCAGAGCTGGTCCAGGCTCCTGCTTTGCTCCCCAAGTCACTCCCCTGTGGGGTTCATTTGAGTTTTTCTTGCTGCTAGTGTAGTTCAAGATCTGGAAGAGCCCACATTCTACCTAAGTCATCATTCCCACCCCAAGATATTCTCTAATAAAGAACCTTTGTCATCCAAGTGTCCTGGCCTATACACACACACACCCTCCCCCCACCCCACACACATTCATCCAACTGGGCTTCTGTATCAGTTCCTATGTTTTCTGTTTCTATTATAGTAGCTGTCTTAGTCCATTTGTGCTGCTATAACAAAATACGGAAGTCCAAAATCAAGGTGGTGGCAGATTTGGTGTCTGCTAAGGGCTCAGTCTCTGCTTCCAAGATGGTACCTTACTGCTATGTCCTTATATGGTAGAAAGGGACAAAAAAAGGATGAATGCTGTATCCTCACATGGCAGAAGAGATTGAAGGACCAGGCAACTCTGAAGTCTTCTTTTATAAGGGTATTAATCCCATCCATGAGGGTGGAGCCCTTATGGCCTAACTACCTCCTAAAGGCCTTACCTCTTACTACTATTACCTTGGGTTTTAAGTTCCAACATAAGAATTTTGGAGAGACATATACATTCAAACGTAGCAGTAACGTGTCTGCCACCAAGATCCCTGATGTCCTAGCCCTTGCCCTGAACCTCACCTGATACCTGATACCCAGACACCCTTACCTGTGCTTATTTATCTAGACTCTTGAGAGTCACCTACCTGTGGGGATGCCCAGCTACTGCTTGAATCACTAAGGCTAGATATCGCCTTTCGGTAAAACACTCTGCTCTCCCAGCTCAAACTTCTGTATTAGATGGGCCCATCTGCCCTTATGTCTTCAACATGCCTCCACGCCCATCTCACCACCACAGTGAACAAGGCCAGCAGCAGTTCCAGGCCCATGCCTGCCATTCCGAAGGGCTATAAATGAACAAGATATCACAACAACCACTTTTAAAAGTACTTGGATATCAGTCCTAAATTTAGGTTTATGAAACCTGAAAACTCACCTTTTTTTTTGCCATTGCCCATTTGGCAGCAAAACCTGACTACATTTGTTTCTGGTGGCTGCCATAACAAATCACCACTAACTTCATAGCTTAAAATGATCGAAGTATGTTCTCTTATAGTTCTGGAGGCCAGAAGTCCAAATTAAATTTCACTAGTCAAAATCAAGGGGTTTTCAGGGCCACACCCACAGCTGAGGCTTGCGAGGGGGAATCTGGTCCTTAGCACTTCCAGCTTCTGGTAGCTGCCAGCATTCCTTGACTTGTGGCCATGTTGCTCCAATCTGTCTGCCTCCAAAGTAACATCATTTTTTCTCTTCCATGTGTGTCAAATCTCCCTCTGCCTTTCTCTTATAAGGTTATGCGTGAGGACCTTTAGGGCCTACTCAGACAATCTGGGATAATCTCACACGTCAAACTCCTTAGCTCAATCACATATGCAAAGACTATTTTTCCTAATTAGGTAACATTTACAGGTTCCAGGGATTAAGCCTTGAGATCTATAGGTGCCCACTAGTTAGCCTATATGAATAAGGCTATTTATGATCTTTATCAAACCCTCCTAATGTGAATAATCATGTCTTGCTAAAGAAATACTCATGTGTGAGATTACAGGATGCTGCTCCAGACTTTAACGTGGGTGTTGAGTAATATGCAACATGGGCACTCTTCCTCCTTTCTTTTTTTTTTCTGAGATAGAGTCTCACTCTGTCACCCAGGCTGGAGTACATTAGTGCAATATTGGCTCACTACAACATCCGCCTCCTGGGTTCAAGCGATTCTCCTGCCTCAGCCTCCCGAGTAACAGGGATTATGTGCACCTGCCACCACACCCAGCTAATTTTTGTATTTTTAGTAGAGATGGGGGTTTCACCATGTTGGCCAGGCCGGTATCAAACTCCTGATCTCAAGTGATCTGCCTGCCTCGGCCTCCCAAAGTGCTGGGATTCCAGGCGTGAGCCACTGCACCCGGCCTCTCTTCTTCCTTTCTAAAGTCAGAAAAAAATCTGGGTCAGTCTAAAACACACTTGTCCCCAAAGGTTTTTGATAAAGGTTTTGTGGTTCTGAATTCTCTGCCTCAGGAACACCAGTCCTTGCCATCTGCATAGCATTTTACAGCCCTTTCACCCGCACATCAATCCTACAACAATGCAGATGTAATGATCCCTGTTTTAGAGATAGGAAACGGGGAGTTGAGTGCCTTGCCAGCTTCCCATAATTAATCAAAAACCAGAACCAGAATCCGTGGCTCTGATCCTCAATCCAGTCCTTCCATTGTATCAGAGCTGTCTCCCTAGAGAGGCAATCTGAAGCGAATATGACTTGAATACTCTTTAAAGCATATGATTTGAATATTTTTATTGGCAAAGATTAGAAATAGCACTTTGAATCCTGTCAAATGATAAAACAGATAGGCCCTGAGCCAAGATTAAACAAAGGAGACATGAAAGATACCAAGAAAATATTGTCTAAAAACTAAAGGCGGTTATGAAGGCTATATGCTTATTGACTTGCCTTTTTTTATTACTCTTTTTTATTTTCCATTTATGAATTGTCTACTTTCGGCATTTGGGTAGAAAAAGCTGCATTCATATAGAAATTCGCATTATGTTACAGGCAAGTTGACACATCATTTATAAAATGAGGATAATGATGCTTCCTTTGTAGGATTATCGTGAGAATTAAATGAGCATGTGTGAAGTACCTAACACAGAACTTTAGTAAATGTGAATTACCTTGCTTCCTCCCTCTCACCCTCTTCCCCTAGCCCCACTGCTACCCTAAACCCTAATCCTAGTTAAATGAACTAACCTCTTAAAGCTTAGTATCCTTTTTTTTTTTTTTTTTTTTTTTTGAGACAGAGTCTTGCTCTGTCATCCAGGCTGGAGTGCAGTGGCACAGTCTTGGCTCACTGCAACCTCCACCTACTGAGTTCAAGCCATTCTCATGCCCTAGCTTCCCAAGTAGCTGGAATTACAGGTGTGCACCACCACACCCAGCTAATTTTTGTATTTTCAGTAGAGACGGGGTTCACCATGATGGCCAGGGTGGTCTCAAACTCCTGACCTCAGGTGATCCGCCCGCCTTGGCCTCTCAAAGTGCTGGGATTACAGGCGTGAGCCACCATGCCCAGCCAAAGCTGAATCTTCTGAGATTCAACATCCTCAAGCTGCTGAGCCTGTGTGGGACCCACCAGCCCAGCTTCCCCCATCTGACCAGGTGCTAAGCCGTATGACCAAGCACACTGTCCCATCTGGAATCTGCATGCATCCCTGCCAGCCTTGGGCAGGAGCCAATGTATAATCCTCTCAAATCGTCCTTCTCCCCCAGAACTTTCATCCCCTTATCTCCATGATACTCCACTTCCTCTGTAAGTGATAACAATGAAAAAGTAGCTGGATAGCATCCAGAGGGCTTGTGCCTTGACTAAGGAGAAGGTTTTAGATGGTGTTATCGGGCTTCCTCTTTTCTTCAGGCCTTGTATTATCTTTTAGTTACCATTTATAAAATCTAACTAGCCTACGCATCAAATTTCCATGTCCTCCTCAACTCTAAATCTACACTTCCACTCCTTGCTCTGATCACTCTTGACCTCTCCACCCTCTCCCATGTTTCCACCGTCCTCTGAAACTCCTCTTCAAGGGCAATAAGGTCTTTCCGGTTTCGCATGCAGCGCTCCCTTCCTTTTCAGGCCTTAACTGAGACCTAGTCCTCCTTGGAGATCTGACTCTCCCTGTGATACTCTCTCAAGGGAGGCTGTTCATACCCCTCCACTTAAAAGCTAGATCTGTATTTCCCTCATATCCCAGTGTTGATTCCAACCTATTACTTCTCTATCTTAGTATGAGAGTTTTTAAAGTCCTTAATGAACTGATCAGGAGCTTGTAAGTGATAAAAATGAAAATGCGGGGCCAGGAGCGAGGGCTCATGCCTGTAATCCCAGCATTTTGGGAGGCTGAGGCAGGTGGATCACCTGAGACCAGGAGTTTGAGACCAGCCTGACCAACATGATGAAACCCTGTCTCTACTAAAAAAATACAAAATTAGCTGGGCACGGCAGTGCACACCTATAATCCCAGCTACTTGGGAGGCTGAGGCAGGAGCATTGCTTGAACCCAGGAGGCAGAGGTTGCAGTGAGCCAAGATCGCACCATTGCACTCCAGCCTAGGCAACAAGAGCGAAATTTCATCTCAAAAACAAATAAAAAGTAAAAAGAAAATGTGGGGCCGGGCACGGTGGCTCACACCTGTAATCCCAGCACTGTAGGAGGCCAAGGCAGGTGGGTCACTTGAGGTCGGGAGTTTGAGACCAGCCTGACCAAATGGAGAAACCCCATCTCTACTAAAAATCCAAAATTAGCCGAGCATGGTGGCGCATACCTGTAATCACAGCTAGTTGGGAGGCTGAGGCAGGAGAATCACTTGAACCCAGGAGGCGGAGGTTGCAGTGAGCCAAGAAGGCACCACTGCACTCCAGCCTGGGCAACAAGAGTGAAACTCCGTTTCAAAAAAAAAAAAAAGAAAGAAAATGTGGAGAAATGTGGAGTGGATACCGTGTCCATAGGGCCCATGTCTTAAATAAGGAGAGGGTTTTATATAGTGTTATCAGATTTCCTGTTTTCATCAAGCCTTGTTATCCTTTAACAACAATGTGTAAAACCAAACCAACGTTGGCATCGAATTTCCATGAGTTCCTAAACGCTAATCTGTGACTTCCATTCTGCCTAAGTCACTCAGTTCAGTAGCCTCACCCAGGACTTTTTTATCTTACATCTCAGTCTAGCTAATTAACTGCTTCATCTCTGAAATCTTGAGCACCAACAGCCAGGATTCTCCTTTCCAACTGGTTTTCTCATATCCCCACTCCAGTTACACATGCCCTTCCTTTACTTCTCCAACTTAGCAGAGTAGATCAACCCCTTGCCGGCATTGCTTCTGCCCCCATCAGCCTCCAGGCCTACAGCCCATGGCGGATCACCTGCTCTACCATGTTACCTGGATACCTCACTCCCTTGCCCATCTGTACTTCTACTTTGCACAAGAGCACCAAACTCCCATCCTGGGTCATTTCTACAACCGATTTCCTCTGCCCACGGCCGGGGGAGTGCTAACTTCCAGAAATCAATCGCACAACCCTGCAGAATTTTGCCACTTAATGTTCATGTTCAACAAACTCAGCTTTGTCCTTATGCCAGTGGACAATTATTTTAGCTGCCTTGATCAGCAACCTCCCCCATTCTCCTAAGCAGTTATTCCAAAATTTTAATTCTCTGCTGAAGTTCACATTTTTCTTCCTTCATTCTCAGCATGTGGTTTTATCTCTTTATTTAAAAAGAAACTTATCTGGGCACAGTGGCTCACACCTACAATCCTAGCACTTTGGGAGGACGAGGTGGGCGGATTGCCTGAGCTCAGGAGTTTGAGAACAGCCTGGGCAAACAGTGAAACCCCGTCTCTACTGAAATACAAAAAAATTAGCCGGGCATGGTAGCTGCACCTGTAGACCCAGCTACTCTCGGGAGGCTGGGGCTATGGCGGTTCTGCTTGAACCCAGAGGTGGGAGGTTGCAGTGAGCTTGAGATGGTGCCACTGCACTCCAGCCTGCAACAGAGTGAGACTGTGTCTCAAAAAAAAAAAAAATTAAAGCAATCACAATCTGCCTCAACATCCCAGTTACAAACTTGCCTGTATTTGTCACCATCTCCAGCTTCTGTGGCAACACCTAACTCTGGTTCATACAAGCTCCTCCACCTGTGCTGCCATCCCTGGCCTTCCACTTGTACCATCAATTATCCCTTCTCAAACTTCTCATTTTTCCCTCTCCAGTAGCTGCTAGCTTCTTCCTCTTTTTTTTTTTTTTTTTTGAGATAGAGTCTCGCCTGTCTCCAGGCTGGAGTGTGGTGGCATGATCTTGGCTCACTGCAACTTCTGCCTCCCCAGTTCAAGTGATTCTCCTGCCTCAGCCTCCCAAGTAGCTGGGACTACAGGCACGCGCACTGCTACCTTTGTATTTTTAGTAGAGATGGGGTTTCACCATGTTGGCCAGGGTGGTCTCCATCTTCTGACCTCGTGATCTACCCACCTCGGCCTCCCAAAGTGCTGGGATTACAGGCATGAGCCACTGCGCCCAGCCCCTCTCCAGTAGCTTCTTCTCTCAGCCTATAAACATTCTCTGATAACTTCCATTTAAAAAAAAAAAAGATGCTTGACCCTAAATCCCACTCTAGCTACTGCCCTTTCTCTTGCTTTCCTTTCTCAGCTAAACTTTTTGAAAAGTCACTAAAAGGTCGGGTGCAGTGATTCATGCTTGTAATCCCAACACTTCGGGAGGCCGAGGCAGGTGGATCACTTGAGCCCAAGAGTTTGAGACCAGCCTAGGCAACACAGTGAGACCCCTGACTCTACAAAAAACATTTAAAAAAAAAATTAGTGGGACATGGTGGCATGCACCTGTAGTTCCAGCTCCTCACAGTGAGGGGCAGTGCTGAGGTGGGAGGATCGCTTGAGCCCCGGAAGTCGAGGCTGCAGTGAGCTGTAATCATAGCACTGTACTCCAGCATGGGTGACAAAGTATGACCTATCTCAAAAAAAAAAAAAAAAAAAAGAGACAGAAAAAGTCATTACACTCACTCCTCACTCTCTACCTCCACTTCCTCACTTCTCATCGCCCTTCAACCCTCTTCACTAGGACTCTGTTTCATCAAATGTCATTAATGGCTGGGCCTGGTGGCTCGCGCCTGTAATACCAGCACTTTGAGAGGCCAAGGTAGGCGGATTACCTGAGGTCAGGAGTTCAAGACCAGTCTGGCCAACATGGTGAAACCCCATCTCTACTAAAAATACAAAAATTAGCTAGGTGTGGTGGTGCGTGCCTGTAGTTCCAGCTACTCAGGAGGCTGAGCACGAGAAGCACTTGAACCCAGGAGGCAGAGGTTGCAGTGAGCCAAGATCGTGCCACTGCACTCCAGCCTGGACAACAGAGTGAAACTGTGTCTCAAAAAAAATAAATAAATAAAACAAAAAATGCCACTAATAACCTCCAGTTTCCAATCTCAGTGCACATTTCTCAGTCCTTAGCTTCCTGAACTTCTCTGCTGCATTTGACACTGTTGACACTTCTCTCCTTTGTGAAACTCATAGTCTATTCCCTTGAGTTTTGTGGAAATGGAAGTATGGTAATAACCAACATGTAGGTAGTCATAACTGACCAGTGGTGAAAAGAATGGATTCACTATTGATAGTATCTAGAGGAGGAAGAACAATCAAGGCCAGAGAAACCTTATGCTCTAGAGAAGCCACTCTGGCCCTTTCTCAGCTATGCCCCTTCTAGGCATCCGCAGGGCCTATATACCAACCATGACTCCAGTGTACTCTGCCCAAATGGCCCCGAGACTTTCAAGGCTTGTACATTCCTCTTGCCTAAATCCTGAGGGTGGACTGCACCATCAGGGTGCTCACATCTAGGCCTAAAGAGTGGCTGGAGGCAGCTGTTTATAGAAGTGTGAGCCGAGCTTTGATATGCAAGTGGGGGTAACTACGTGCTTGCAAAAAGGTCCCTTGTAGCAGGGGCTGCAGCCAGGTCCAAGAAGAAAAGGCGGTAAGCCATGGCCAAAGGCTGTTTCTCCCCTGCTGCTGTGTTCCAACGTGAACTCCAACATGGAATTCCAATATGGAACCCTAAAGAGTAGAATTCCAGATTCTTATGAAGCTATGTTTTTCAAAGTAGGAGAGTAAAACATGTATCATTTAGCATTTTGTTAGACTGATTTATAACTATTTTGGTAAAAAAAAAAAAAACAAAAAAAAATCTTTGTTTTGGCTTCTTTTCTTTAATGGTTGCTTAGCAAAGTATAGGATTTTAGGTTGCCAGGTCTTTGAGGATAACACTAATTTGTTTTGTTTTGCTGTTTTAAATTGTGGTAAAATATATGTAACATAAAATGTTCTATCAACCATTTTTAAGTCTGCAGTTCAATGGCATTTAAGTACATTCACATTGCTGTGGTACCATCACCATCATCTGCATCTGCCTACAGAACTCTTTTCATTTTGCAAAACTGAAACCCTGTGCCCATTAAACAATAACTTCCTGGAAGTCATGGTAGCTCACACCTATAGTCCCAGCTACTTGGGAGGCAGGAGGAGTTCGAGGCTGCAGTAAGCTATGATAGCGTTGCTACACTCCAGCCTGGGCAACAGAGTGAGACCCTATCTCAAAACACAGACACATAAACACACACACACACTAATTCTAATTCCTCATTCCCTTCTCCCCACCCCTAGCCCCTGGTAACTACTGTTTTACTTTTCGTCTCTAAGAATTTGACTATTCTAGGTACCTCATATTAGGAGCATACAGTATTTGTCCTTTTGTGACTGGCTTATTTCACTTAGCATAATGTCCTCAAGGTACATTGATGTTGTAGCTTATATTCAGAACTTCGTTCCTCTTTCCAGCTGAATACAATATTCCATTGTGTATATAAATCTTTGGCTTATCCACTCATTCATGGGTATACATTTGGGTTGCTTCCACCTTTTGGCTGTTGCAAATAATGCTGCAATGGACGTGGGTGTACAGATATCTCTTTGAGTCCCTTGATTTATAACTTTTAAATATTTTGACATACAGCGTGTGGCCTCCATTTGTACTGTTGCCCCAGGCGCCACAAATGTTAGCACAGGCCTGTGTGAGAGCTGAGCATTCCTATTTACCAAAGACAGCAACCAGCTTTCACATTAGATGCCATCTCCAGTGGATCCATGGAACCTGCTTGGAAATTTGCATGGAGAGTCAGCAGGGAAGAATCCCTGAAGTGATTCGTGATGTCTGCCCTGGGTATACCTAACACTTTCCCTGTCTAGTTGCAGCTCTTCATTCACGTAGGAGAAAACTGGGGTCAAGAGCAGTTAAAATACTTCCCCACTCTGGTGAGGAGCAGAATAGCACCAGGACTCAGGTTCTCTGATGCGAGGTCAAAGCACTGATTCTTGCAATGCTGGAGGTGGGCCAATTTCATCCTCAGGAGGCGTGAGGAAGAAACTCTTCCCAGGTTCCTCACAGAGGAGAGCTGCTGGGCTTGAGCTCAGAAAGGGGGTATAACAGAATGGAATAATTAATTCGAAAAGAAGTCATGTGAGAAAAATGCAATCACAGGGGTCTTCTAACAAAGCCAATAGTGTTCTAAATTATGTAGAAATTATTCTGATTTAATTTTAATGAAAAGGATGTGAACAATCAGTTTGGACACATAAGGAAATATTTTAATAGCAAGACTGAATTTGAGGAATTTAAATGAGGACAAACTAGCTAGGTCTTGTAAATGGACTATTTTAAAGGGAAATTCAAAACCCAATACTTTTTTTTTTTTTTCAGATGGAGTCTCACTCTGTCACCCAGATAAGAGTACAGTGGTACAATTTCAGCTCACTGCAACCTCTGCCTCCCAGGTTCAAGCAGTTCTCCTGCCTCAGCCTCCCAAGTAGCTGGGATTACAGGCACGTGCCACCACGCCCAGCTAAGTTTTTTTTTTTTTAGTAGAGACGGGGTTTCACCATGTTGGCCAGGCTGGTCTCGAACTCCTGACCCCAAGTGATCCGCCTGCCTCGGCCTCCCAAAGTGCTGGGATTACAGGTGCAAGCCACTATGCCCAGCCTCATAAGCCAATACTTAATTCTACCCCTGTAACAATCCCAGGATATGGGTGGCTGCATTAGGTGAACAGATAAGCATGACTGACAATGGTCTGGAACCTGTATCTGTGGTGGAGTAGCTGTCTGGCTTTGCACAAGATACAGTCCAAAATTATCTTGCACAAGATAATTATTTTGCACAAGATAGTCTTTGCACAAGATAATTACTCCAAACTTCAACTTCTTCGTTTGTAATACAAGGGCAATAATATCCACCTGTTTGTTTGTTTGTTTGTTTGTTTGTTTGTTTGTTTGTTTGGAGAGGGAGTCTCGCACTGTCGCCCAGGCTGGAGTATAGTGTCATGATCTTGACTCACTGCAGCCTCAACCTCCCAGGTTCAAGTGATTCTCCTGCCTCAGCCTTCCCAGGAGCTGGGATTACAGGCGCCTGCCACCACGCCCGGCTAATTTTTTGTATTTTTAGTAGATACGGGGTTTCACTATGTTGGCCAGGCTGGTCTCAAACTCCTGACCTCAAATGATCCACCCACCTTGGCCTCCCAAAGTGCTGGGATTACAGGCGTAAGCCACCACACTCGGCCGATAGTATCTACTTTTTTTTTTTTTTTTGAGACAGAGTCTCACTCTGTGACCCAAGCTGGAGTGCAGTGGCACAATCTCGGCTCACTGCAAACTCCACCCCCCGAGTTCAAGCGATTCTTCTGCCTCAACCTCCTGAGTAGTTGGGATTACAGGCACCTGCCACCACGCCGGGATAATTTTTGTATTTTTAGAAGGGACGGGGTTTCACTATCTTAGCCAGGCTAGTCTTGAACTCCTGACCTTGTGATCCACCCGCCTCGGCCTCCCAAAGTGCTGGGATTACAGGCATGAGCCACTGCGCCCGGCCATATCTACCTTTTAATGTCACTATAATAATTAAAGATAATAATGACATAGAAAACAAAAATACAGAAAGCAGGTATTTGAGTCCTTAGCTATGTGGACTCTACCATTCGCTCAGTCATGCAATGACATTTTACTAAGCATCTGTTAGGCACCATGCACAACTGGGCTGTGGATCCCACTTCCCCATCAAGGAAAGAAAAATGCCACTGAAGGGAGCTGGTACCCACTAAATTAAATTAAAATCCTCTTTTGCACATTCAGTCCTGGAAATCAGGTTAATTTCTGAAAATGCTTTCAATCTCCTTTGTGGGAAGGTAACAAAATCTCTGAGGACAATTCCAACAGACAGTATCTGGTTTAACACATCTTGTTTAACCAGTAATGGTTAGACACATATTATACAGCAGAAATTCAAAGATAACTGCTTGGGTTCAGCTTTCAGCTGTGCCACTTATTAGATGAGTCAATCCCTTAACTTCACCAAACCTCAGCCTCCTCATCTGTAAAATGGGAATAATAATAATGCCTCCACTGGGTGCAGTGGCTCACGCCTGTAATCCCAGCACTTCGGGAGGCCGAGGTAGGTGGATCATGAGGTCAGGAGTTCAAGACCAGCCTGGCCAAGATGGTGAAACCCCGTCTCTACTAAAAATACAAAAAAAAAAATTAGCCTGGCGTGGTGGCAGGCACCAGTAACCCCAGTTATTTGGGAGGCTGAGGCAGGAGAATCGCTTGAACCCAGGGGTGGGGGCAGAGGTTGTGTGAACCAAGATCGCGCCACTGCATTCCAGCCTGAGAGACAGAGTGAGATTGCGCCACTGCACTCCAGCCTGGTAGACAGAGCGAGACTCCGTCTCAAAAACAGTAAATAAATAAATAAAAATAATAATTCATCTTCATGGAGTTGATGTGAGTTCGTTTGTTTGTTTGTTTCATTTGTTTGTTTTTGAGACGGAGTCTCACTCTGTCGCCAGGCTAGAGTGCAGTGGTGTGATCTTGGCTTGCTGCAACCTCCACCTCCCTGGTTCAAGCCATTCTCCTGCTTCAGCCTCCCAAGTAGCTGGGACTACAGGCGCACACCACCGTGCCTAGCTAACTTTTGTATTTTTAGTAGAGACGGAGTTTCACCACATTGGCCAGGATAGTCTCCATCTCTTGACCTCCTGACCCGCCCACCTCGGCCTCCCAAAGTGCTGGGATTATAGGCGTGAGCTACCGCATCAGGCCTGATGTGAATTTCAAATGAATTAATACGTGCTAATGTGGCTATGACAGCCTGGTACATGCTCAGTGTTATGCAAATATTAACTATTGTTGTTAAAATATCCATTAATCAATGACATCTAAGATTCTCCTATTTCCATTACAAACACAGGCCTGGTCCCTTTGTAAGTATTCCTGCACTGGAAGTTAGTTAGTTGATTTTTTTTTTTTTTTTTTTTGAGATGGAGTCTCGCTCTGTTGCCCAGGCTGGAGTGCAATGGCTTGATCTCGGCTCACTGCAACCTCTGCCTCCCCGGTTCAAGTAATTCTCCTGCCTCAGCCTCCTGAGTAGCTAGGATTACAGGCACCTGCTACCACACCCAGCTAATTTTTGTATTTTTAGTAGAGATGGGGTTTCACCATGTTGGTCAGACTAGTCTTGAACTCCTGACCTCAGGTGATCCACCTGCCTCGACCTCCCAAAATGCCGGGTTTACAGGTAAGAGCCACTGCACCTGGCCACTTAGTAGTATAATGTCACAAAATGTGAAGAATCTCAAACTATTGGCACTAAACAAGTAAGCAAATTATAAGTATACGGAAAAATTCCGATACCTACCCTAACACCACTTAACACATGGTCTAGCTTCTGCATAACAACCTGTTTCATTCCCAATCGGCCCAGCCTTTCCCCTTAAGTCTCTAGGTGAGAAAAACAACCATGAGTTTAGAATGAAAACACTCTTTCCAAATCCTTTCACCCAATGATTTTCCTTCTGGCAAACCATCCTGGTTTTGTAAACTACCCTCCTGAGAGAAATTCAAAGATTTACATAAGAATATTTTTGTAACAGGAATTAAAACTGAAACTTCAACTGAGGCACAAAGATAGAATCGTTGCTGCATTCCAAAGGAGGTATAAGTCAAATGCAAAATTTTTACAGGACTCAGCTGAAAATTGGTTCTTCAACTCTTTTAAATTCCTGACTCACATTGAAGATATAAAAGGCACACACTGGTGCCTGTCAAGGTGCAGAGGGAGTATGGGGGGAGGGCGCGCATCAGGATAAATAGTTAATGCATGCGGGGCTTAACACTTAGGTGATGGATTGATAGGTGCAGCAAACCACCAGGGCACACATTTACGTATGTAACAAACCTGCATGTCCCACACATGTATCCCAGAAATTAAAATTAAATTAAATTAGATTTTTAAAAAGATATAAAAGGACTGAGAGAGAAGAGGAAAGGGGGTTTTCGAAGAGGATTTCTCGGGAAGAAATTGTGCTGTGTCCCACTTCCCCACCAAAACGGGGAGGAGTGCTTTCCCCTTCACTTCAAGACCCAAGAGGAGGATTCAAAGGGACCATTCAGAACGTTTGATATGTGCCCCTTGCCGTTGAAGGACACAGGCACTGGTACCACTCACATCTGAGAAAGCAGTGGTGACTGGCAGCAGGAAAGAGGGCTTTTTGTCTGAGCAGTGATATAGTGGATGGAATGTGTGTGCATCCCAGGAATCAGAGGCAGACTCCCTAGGAGAACGCTGTGCTTGGGGTCTTATTCAAAGGGACCTGGCCGGGCGTGGTAGCTCACACCTGTAATCTCAGCACTTTGGGAGGCCAAGGCGGGCAAATCACTTGAGGTGAGGAGTTCAAGAGCAGCCTGGCCAACATGGCGAAACCCTGTCTCTACTAAAAATACAAAAAATAGCTGGACATGGTGGCGTGCACTTGTAGTCCTAGCAACTTGAGAGGCTGAGGCAGAAGAATCTCGTGAATCCTGGAGGCGGAGCTTGCAGTGAGCCGAGATGGCACCACTGCACTCCAGCCTGGGTGACAGAGTGAGACTCCTTCTTGAAAAATAAAATAAAATAAATAAATTTTAAAAAGGGACCCTACCCAAGACCACGTGGGTGGCAGTGATAGAACCCAGCTGAGAAAGTCTGTACGGAGTGGACTGCTGGAAAGCAAGGGTCCCCCAGGACAGCAGCCAGCCCTAGGAGACTGTAGCACTGCTGGGGAGCGCACCCCTGAGAGGGAGGCAGCTGCAGACGGCCACAGCTTATGAGAGAACCACGAAGGAATTCTCCATCTCATCCCCCTACCTCTCATCCCTCTCCCTGCCCAGCCCCAGGTCAGCAACAGTAGCTATTGATTAGGGCAAAAGGGAAACAAGAAGAAGCTGACCACACACAACCTGCCACTGGCCTACCTGGGGATGGGAAGAGCCATACCTTTAAATGAAGATTAAAATGTGACTTCTTATTTTGGACTAGACATTTTAATTTCTGAATGGAGAGCATGAGGCTTAAAGTAACTTTGTAATTCAAAAATTCATGGGACTGCCCAAGTTTTCGGGGTCAAGGGAAATGCTTTCCTTCCCTGGATACATTGCTAAAGTCAAAATTTTGAAAGACAAAAATATGGCTGCCTTTTGTTTACTTCCCATGAGCCTGATTTCTTCAGTGTCCATTTACGTGTTCTTTATTTTTATACTAAAGTTGGGAATAACCTAATTATCAATTAATAGGAAAATAATGGTATGGAAGTACTATATTTAGTTTATGCTTTAAAGTACATACACATAAAGGATTAAACTTAAAATACAAAATGTCAACTTATACACAGTATGATTATCATATGAAAATGTATAGTTGGCCAGGCGTGGTGGCTCATGCCTGTAATCCCAGCACTTTGGGAGGCCAAGGCGGGCGGATGATGAGGTCAAGAGATGGAGACCATCCTGGCCAATGTGGTGAAACCCCGTCTCTACTAAAAATACAAAAATTAGCGGGCGTGGTGGCAGGTGCCTATAGTCCCAGCTACTAGGGAGGCTGAGGCAGGAGAATCACTTGAACCCAGGAGGTGGAGGTTGCAGTTAGCCATGCCATTGCACTCCAGCCTGGGTGACAGAGTGAGACTCCGTCTCAAAAAAAAAAAAAAGTATAACTTACACGATGAGCATAATCATACACATACACAGTAAGGTAACTAGAAGGAAACATATTGCAGGTTTAAAATGGTTATTTTGGGGTGGTATGAAGCAGGAATTTTTATTTTCTTCTATATATTCCTCTGTATTTTTCGGCTTTGTCTCCCTTTTTTTCCTGCCTTTTTCATCCCTATCCCTCAGTCACACATTGGGCTGTCCAATGGCACTGCTTAACCATTGACAGTCAAGAAGTCAACTGCTTTGGCAGCTGCGAGGGCTTATGCCTGTAATCCCAGCATTTTGGGAGGCTGAGGCGGGTGGATCACCTAAGGTCAGGAGTTCGAGATCAGCCTGACCAACATGGAGAAATCCTGTCTCTACTAAAAATACAAAAAATTAGCCGGGCATGGTAGTGGGCCCCTGTAATCCCAGCTACTCAGGAGACTGGGGCAGAAGAATCGCTTGAACCCAGGGGGCAGAGGTAGGAGGGAGCCAAGATCACGCCATTGCACTCCAGCCTAGGTGACAAGAGCGAAACTCCATCTCAAAACAAACAAAAAAGAAGTCAACTGATGTCCCAAGCATGGGCCATTTCCCCACAGGTTCTTTCCAATGTTCAATGTTTCGCAAACTGTTTTCTGCAATCCATTAATTCCAAGACATGCAATGCACATTAGAACATTAAATATTTTGAAATATCCTGAAAAAAAAAAAAAACCCTTGAAATTTGTGTAACCCAGGACTCTTCTTTCTTTCTTTCTCTTTTTTTTTTTTTTTTTTTTGACCATACACAATGGCTAAAACAAAACAGAACAGAATGAAAATATTAGCAGTTTAAGCAACTTGAGTTTCGGGGAATCCCGTTTGGGAAATACCACCCTGATTTGTAGCTCACCAAGACAACAATGATTTCAGTTGGGAGATTATTGCTAAGGTATTAGGTGTCTCTGGGAGGTCACTTTGTTCTTTTCAGCAAGTCTTCTGGACATAAATCTTGCTTCTTTGTCCAGTAAGAGAAAAAAGGAGAAACCGCCTACTGCTATCCAAAAAGCCTCATCCCACCCATTTTAGCCAAAGACAGATGAAATGAAGCAAAAATAGGCCTATGATTGATGGACACATCAAAGTCAAAGGACTTTTAAGAAGCAAAATTACTGTTTGAAGAGTTTCTCTGGACTTTATTACTTTTTATCTCAATGCTTTATCATGTTAGAGGTGATTTCTTCACTATGTCTCTTTCAGGTATCACTATTTATCTTATTGAAGTCCAAAGTTGGATTGCCTTAAATGAACCCTGTAAGTGCTGTAAACCTAGCACCACAGCCAGGAAGACCAGGTTGTGTAACAGGAAGGAAAATGATTATCTAACCCTATAAGTTCAGGCACGGGGATCTCCCTTTTCCTTACAGTTGCCTGGAAGTGATGAATCCCTAAGTCTTTCTCATTGTTAAGTCCCCAAGAAGACGTCTCCAAGGCCAAAGTACCTGCACCAGCATGAAAAACTTGTAGAGCCACCAATAAAGAAGGGAATCTGTATTAGGTCTAGAGTTTCTAGGGTACCTGCTGGGTCTTTTTCTTTTTACCAATTTCCCACAAAGATTTCACCCAGCAACGTGAGGTCCTCTGCAGGAATTTACAGATCACTGGGGACTTCATCACACACACCTATACTTTATCATTCTGAATACACAACTTCATTCCTCCTGATCACAGACGGACCAAGCTCTGTATTTCCTGACACACTGAAAAGTTTGTTGTTTTAGATTTGTTTGTTTTCTGGAGGAGAGACATAATTTCACTGTATAGTGCTTAAAACCTTCTTATAGAAGTGTGATATTTATTGTATCCAATTTTACGTTTCTCAATACAATCATGCATTGTTTAACGATGGGTACACATTCTGAGAAATTGTTATTAGGTGATATTGTCGTCGTGTGAACATCATAGAATGTACTTACACATACCTAGATGGTGTAGCCTACTACACACCTAAACTACAGGGTCTAGCTATTGCTTCTAGGCTAGAAACCTGTGTAAAACGTTACTGTACTATGTACTGTAGGCCATTGTAACACAATGGTAAGTATTTGCCTATGTAAACATATCTAAACACAGAAAAGGTACAATAAAACTACAGTTTGTAATCTTATGGGACCACTGTAATACATGCAGTCCATCCTTGACCAAGATGTTATTATGAGGCACATGACTGTACTAATCTCCTGAAACACTGGCTTTAATCTCCAAGTTCCCACTTTTGAAACAGAGCAGGGAAAGTCCCAAGTGATAAGCATT
The DNA here is from genome assembly GCF_008728515.1 of Papio anubis. Taxonomy (NCBI): domain Eukaryota; kingdom Metazoa; phylum Chordata; class Mammalia; order Primates; family Cercopithecidae; genus Papio; species Papio anubis. The sequence goes on along the minus strand of NC_044985.1, from coordinate 87,497,786 downwards.
AGCAGATAAATGCTTACATCCAGAGGGAATTGTAGACACTTTTAAGACCAACTGGAAATCATTTTATTAATGTGTGGGAAGTGTTTCCTTTTATAATCTATATTTCATTTAGAGCCATGTGACTGATAGTGGCAAGAAATTTGTGGTCAAAACACAATAAATGAGCAATAGAATATTTGACCAGAGGGAAAAAAGATGTTATACTGGAAAAAAACATGAAAGGCATAAATAATATATTGAGAAGGTCACTCAGTGTGAGCTATAAGCCACCCAGAGTTATTGACATCATGCGTTATGTATGGACCTATTTTACAAACCATTGTTCTTCTTCCTCCCAAATGTACTCTGAATGAATGACAGAGAGCTCATGCTATTCCTCTTGTGCTATTCTGGTTGAATCTGAGGTTTGGTAATTTTCCTAACAGAAAAAAAAAAATCAAATTCATAAAAAATGTTCTCTGACTACCTGGCAGAGGGCCTGAGACCATATTCAGGATGTGATACAACACAATTATTTGATTGCTTTCTTTTTCAACACACATTGGAGCTCTCCAAAATTAGTTTTGCCTCCATTCCAAACTCTGCTGGCACGGCTCTTTCCCAGGTCCTCTGATGAAGTGAAAGCATCTACTGCTGATGTGTTATCCAAAGAAACAGATGATACTAGTGAAAAGATTCAAATGGAAATTAATATGGATGTCTTGTGTGAACCTACCTTGGTGGAAAGGCTCAAAGCCTCAAAACTATGCTCGAATTGCATGATTTAGTAATATTGACACCACAAAAAGCAACGTGAAAGAGACAGGTAAGTGAACACACTTAGGATAGGATGCAACGGTTGGAAAGACCATGCTACCTGAGTCCTGGCAGGGGCAATGCGTGTGTCTCCTGTCTCTCTCTGCCACATCAGCCTCTCCCACTGATGTGTGGTTATGAGGACCAGAAATAAAGTGATGAGCTTGCAGCAAGGGGATCCCAGAGAGAAGGTGCCCTGGGCCAGTGACACACTTGCTCTATCAAAGAGGTCCAGGGGAAGTAGGCTTGGCCACAGCTATGGCTTCCCAATCAGCCTGCTGAGCACCTCTTGGTTTTAGGTGCATTTCTTGGACACTAACATGTGGGATCAGAATGGGTATCACCACTGGATGGGCAATTTAGGAATGACAAAGCTGTCAGACCAGAGGGCATGATTAGGACTTAATCTTTTCATCCCTTTCTATTTATAAATAACATTCTTTCTTTTCCCATCATATATTCCTTTATTCCATCTTTCTTTAATATGTTTTACAGATTACTAACTTACTGTCTATATTTAACACATCTTATGAATTCTGCCTGCCTCGCAAGCTATTTCCTTACTCATTATCTAAACTTAACATCCTGGGAGTTATACCAATATCTCATAAGCTGCTAGCTTGGTTTCTATGTGCACTCGGTATTTCTTGTATGCTTTATCCCTTCCATTTGCTTTCTTCTATAGCAGAATTGAATATGCATTATACATGGACCTTCTCTTGTACCTTTTAACAGAACCATCAGAGAACATCACATTAGGCAGAGACAAAGCACAGTCTTCAGGCTCTCTCCTGTATTTTATAAACATTGATTCCTTTCAACAGAGTAAGAATAATTATTTTGGAGGTATTTTGAGTATTTGGGGGCTTGACCTGAAACAGGAAGAACTCATAACCTATGAAATCTCTGGGACTGTGAAATGTTTTAACTCCATTTTCAGGTTGTCTAGTTGAGCATGCACAAAAAAACAAACTTTGGCCTGTTTTTCCTCAGAAGTTCACTTACGGCCAGGCGCGGTGGCTCACGCCTGTAATCCCAGCACTTTGGGAGGCCAAGGAGGGTGGATGAGCTGAGGTCAGGAGCTCAAGACCAGCCTGGCCAACATGGTGAAACCCTGTCTCTACTAAAAATACAAAATTAGCCGAGCGTGGTGGCACATGCCTGTAATCCCAGCTACTCGGGAGGCTGAGGCAGGAGAATTGCTTGAACCCAGGAGGTGGAGGTTGCAGTGAACCGAGATCACACCATTATACTCTACCTGGGCAAAAACAGCAAAACTCCGTCTCAAAAAAAAAAAAAAAAAAGTTAGTATAAAATCTTACATGTAGGTAGAAAAGGAGCCTGAGACCATCACACCACTGCAACAAGGTACAGAGTTAACAGAGCAGGATCTGACTAAGCTAAGGCTCTGGCAAGCACACGACTCAGCAGCGCCCGCATTGAGATGCCAGAAACAGAATCACTCTATTGCCGCTTCTGTGAGATGGAGACTCAGTCAAGGCAGCCACTGCCAGCTAATCGTGTATTTATGGCCATCTGTGCAAGAAGGGCAGGAAAACCTACAGAAAGAAAGGTAAGGAGGACCTTTGGCCTGTCTCACAAAGGTTCCCCCAAAGCTTAGTTTTCTCCAGTATGGCAGGGAGGATAAGTCCACACCCAGTCTCTGAAGACACACACAGCCCTAGCTTCAAATCCAGACTCTTTTTTTTTGAGACAGAATCTCGTTCTGTCACCCAGGCTGGAGTGCAGTGGCATGGTCTCGGGTCACTGCAACCTCCTCCGCCTCCCGGGTTCACACCATTCTCCTGCCTCAGCCTCCTGAGTAGCTGGGACTACAGGTGCCCACCACCACGCCCAGCTAATTTTTTGTATTTTTGGTAGAGACAGCATTTCACCATGTTAGCCGGGATGGTCTCAATCTCCTGACCTCAGGTGATCCCGGCCTCCCAAAGTGCTGGGATTACAGGTGTGAGCCACCGTGCCCGGCCCAAATCCCAACTCTTTAACACCTACTATCTGTATGCTCCTAAGCAATCATTTAACCTGTCTCAGCCTCAATTTCTTTATTTATAAATGGATAATATAATAATATCATCCTACAAGGGTTGCAGTGAGGATTGAATAAAATGATTTACATAAGCTGGACACAGTGGCTCACACCTGTAATCCCAATACTTTGGGAGGCAAAGGCAGGCGGATCACCTGAGGTCGGGAGTTCGAGACCAGCCTGACCAACATGGAGAAACCCAGTCTCCACAAAAATATAAAATTAGTCAGGCGTGGTGGCGCATGCCTGTAATCACAGCTACTCGGAGGCTGAGGCAGGAGAATCGCTTGAACCTGGGAGGCGGAGGTTGCAGTGAGCCAAGATCGCACCATTGTATTCTAGCATGGGCAAAAAGAGCAAAACTCCATCTCGAAAAAAAAAAAGAAAGATTTACATAAAGGACATAGCCCACTTATGCCTATCACATGTCACTTCAATGGTCATTGTAGTCACTGTTATTAAAAATCATTATTGTTGTGGTTGCTATTATTAGCAAGACCAGCCTTAGAGTGAGAATTATGTTATTTTAGGAGAAGAATTTCCAAAATCCACCCCCACCTACTTGCTAATGCCTTAAATCTCTTCAATGAAATAAAGCTTTTATTTTAGAATCAGCAAAGGGTCTTAAAATGAGACTATTTCCCTGGAATTGTAACACATTGATTTATTTATTTTTATTTTTATTTTTTTGAGATGGAGTCTCGCTCTGTCGCCCAGGCTGGAGTGCAGTGACACGATCTTGGCTCACTGCAACCCCCGCCTCCCACGTTGAAGCGATTATCCTGTCTCAGCCTCCCAAGTAGCTAGGATTACAGGCACGCACCATCATGCCTGGCTAATTTTTTGTATTTTTAGTAGAGATGGGGTTTCACTATGTTGGCCAGGCTGGTCTCAAACTCCTCACCTGAAGTGATCCACCCGCCTCACCTCCCAAAGTTCTGGGACTACAGGCGTGAGCCACCATGCCCAGATGTGACACATTGATTTAAAATTTACACAAAGACTTAATTTGTCTACTGTAAAATTCCTCTTCTGAGAGGAGATTTTTGAAAAGGATGTTGTATTCGTCAGGGTTCTGAAGAAAAACAGAACCAATAAGAGATAGATATATATATATATATATATCAGAAGAGATTTATTATGGGAATTGACTTAGGCAATTGTCGACCCCAGGAAGTCCCATGATGTGCCACCTGCAAGCTAGAGAAATAGGAAGTCAGGGGTGTGATTCAGTGAGAGTCCAAAGACTGAGAACCAAGAGCTCTGACCCAAGGGTAGGAGCCAATGGATGTCCCAGCTCAAGATGATAGCAAATTCACCCTTCTTGTGCCTTCTTGTTCCATTCAGGCCCTCAATGGATGGGATGACACCCACTTGCATTAATGAGAGCTGACCTTCACTCAGTCTACTGATTCCAATGCTAGTCTCTTCTGGAAACATCCTCACAGACGCACCCAGAAACGATTTTTTTACCAGCTACCTGGCCATCCTGAGCCCAGTCAAGTTGACGTGTAAAATTAACCATCACAGATGGGACTAAGGAATAGAACACACCTGAAAAAGGAGAGGATCAGAGAGAGAAAACTGCACACTTTCAGTCAAGTACACAGTCTTTGAAATCAGACAAAATGGGGTTTGATTCCAGACTCCACCAACTGTCATTGTGACCCTTTTTAACATCTCTGACTTTCAACATCCTCATTCATAAAATGGGAATTATTATGGTACCTACCTCTTAGGGCTTTTTTGCTTCAAAGCATATGAAGCACATTGGCTGACATATAGTAAGTTCTCATTAAGGGTCAATTTCCCTTCCTGTACTTTTATAGTGCTGCCTGAAACTGACCCTGTTTTCTCACACTGGATTCTCCCTCATGGCTAGTGTTGGATTTATCAGCAGAAAGACACAAGCTTTTAGGATTGGATTTATGTATGAGAGAAACAGAAAATAGAAACTGTATGTTGATGAAGCAATTTAGTTGAGAAAATCTACACACTCCCACCCTGATACCACCACTAGAAAATAGCATCCAGACCTGGATGACCTTCCTAAGTCTTAGATCTCCCTGAAGTATAGAAAAGTCAGGCTGATTAGCAAATGGGGCTGGGAGCTCTGCTCTGTTCTACAGTCTGGAGTCCTCCCCAGGCCTCTGGGGCTTCCTCAAGAACCTGGGTTAAGCTGAGGGACTGGCAGTTCTACAGGCCCCCAAGATCCTTAGGATGATCTTTGAGCCCCCAAGACTAAGCTGGGGAAGGCGCAAGGTGGAGGGAGACCCACAGGAGCTAACATCAGGGCTCTTGCATAGGTAAGGGTCCTGCTTCCACCACTTGTACACTACTGAATGTGCCCCCCCCAGGAGAGAGGAAATGGTACCCCACAGGTTTTGTGAATTGAGGCATTTCTAGTAGCTCAAATGTAAAAAGAGGATGAGCTATGCAGTCTGAGAATTCCAAGATTTGGGGTAGAGAATGCAGAGCAGGCAGAATAAGCATCTTATCAACAACAAAGTTCTATTTGCAGAATAATAAAAATAATTAACACTTAGTATGTGCTCACTGTGTGCCTAGCAGTGCTCCAAAGGCTTACTTCCTTTTATCCTCACAATAACCATACAAGTATTTGGTAGTCTTCTCCTCATTTAAAAGTTGAGAAAATGGATGAACAGAGAAGTTAAGTAACTGGCTGAAAGTTGCACAGCCAGTAAGTATTAATAGTAATGGCAGGAGCCCAAGACACACTGGAGTCTAGGTGTTTAGCCATGGGGCTAAACCGTAAAGATAGCAAACATTTATTGAGACCTAGGCTCCAGGCACTGCACTAAACATCTGTTTTGTTTGTTTGTTTGTTTGTTTGTTTGCTTTTGAGACAAAGTCTCACTCTGTTGCCCAGGCTGGAGTGCAGTAGTCGGATCTCAGCTCACTGCAAGCCCCGCCTCCCGGGTTCACGCCATTCTCCTGCCTCAGCCTCCCGAGTAGCTGGGACTAAAGGCGCCCACCACCACACCTGGCTAATTTTTTGTATTTTTAGTAGAGACGGGGTTTCACCATGTTAGCCAGGATAGTCTCGATCTCCTGACCTCATGATCCACCCGCCTTGGCCTCCCAAAGTGCTGGGATTATAGGCGTGAGCCACTGCGCCCAGCCCTAAACATCTGTTTTCTGTGGATCATCTCATTTAATGATCATGGCAACCCCATGTGGCACCATTAAACCCCATGTCGCAGACGAGTTAACTGAAGTTTGGGTATGTGGAGTGACTTGTCCCAGGTCCCAGAAGTCTACTTAGTCCAGGTTTACAAAGAAGAAAGCTACTAAGTTGAAAGAACCTTTTGACCATTCCGTACCACAAACCAGAAGTTCTGGTTTGAGTAGGCATGAGACAGTTTTTGCAGCATCTACCTCAAGGGAGCTTCATTATTGTTGTTTATGGATATCAGGGTGTATTTAAACAAAAAGGATCTATTTCAGGAGACAGAGTTTTCATGATGTGCTTTTTGTTTCACTGTTCAGTAAAAATCCCATCTGTTTTATGCTGCATCACACCGTGATTTTACTTGTGCTACTTCTACCCAGATGTGAAAGACACTAGCTAATGAGGTCTGTGCTCACGTCAAAGAGGGAGACTTAATCATTCCTTAGAACTGTTCTATTGGCAACATTTTCAACTTCCTCTGATCATCCAAAACCCATCCCACCTAGTAAGTTTTGCCTGTAGTAAACGAATCCAGTTTTGTTGCTGACAAAGCAAAAAGCAACTCTTAAATTGTCATGCTTTCTTTTTTTTCTCTTTTTTTTTTTTTTTTTTTTTTTGAGACAGGGTCTCACTCTGCTGCCCAGGCTGGAGTGGCAGTGGCATGGGCAACAGAGCAAGACACTGTCTCCAGAAAGTATGAAAATTTAAGAGATGCTTTTTTTACTGCAGCCACAACTTCCTGGGGTCAAGTGCATTCCACCTCAGCCTCCCAAGTAGCTACGACTACAATCGTGTGCCACCACACCTGGCTAATTTTGTTTATTTTTTATAGAGGCACGATATCCCTATGTTGGCCAGGCTAGTCTCGAACTCCTGGACTCAAACGATCCTCCCACCTCAGCCTCCCAAAGTGCTGGGATTACAGGCATGAGCCACCGTGCCTGGTCAGATTTCCATAGTTTTGATGCATTTCTTATTTTTTTCTGTCTGCAACTGGTCTTTGGCTGCTCACAGCCAGTCCTCAGACATGTTCTCAGGCTTGCTCAAGAGTGGTGAGGTTTTGGTATTTTTGGTTTGGGGTTTGAGGTAGGGGAAGTTTCAGGGAGGAAACAATGAAACGGTCCAGTGATTTCTTCTTAAGTCATGTGCATAATTGACATTGACTCTGAAAAAAGAGAAATTCAATGCAAAGGCAGTCAGCTATGCCCGGTTCTGATGTAGGACTCTGAGGTAAGCCCCACCAGAAAATATGATTTGCCAAAGACACGGCTGTGCTTGAGGGTAACTTCATTTTGAAAAGGGAAGAGAAATGTTGTTTGGGAGAGGAAGGGTTTCCTTGGGATTTTTCCCATGGGATCCAGTGAAATATGTCAGGTCATCTTCTGAAGATCACTATTGCTGATCTTCTGTAATTCCAAACCCATGCTGGGCCCTGTCCTAAACACTCAGACCCCCAGCCCAGCCCCGGCAACCAGCAGGACCCAGACGTGCTGACATCGCCCCCATATGCCCAGCACCTTACCATTGAGAACTTCTTTCCGGTTCTTCTAGCCCTTGGATAGAACGAAAGATTAGGAGCCAGAGATGCCAGAGAAAATCAATCTGCTGCCGGAGCTCAAGAAAAAAAGCAGTACCAATAAATGGTCTCTGCATTTTCTTTTTTTTTTTTTTTTCTTTTTTTTTCTTTTTTTGCAACAGAGTCTCGCTCTGTCGCCTGGGCTGGAGTGCAGTAGCACGATGTCGGCTCACTGCAACCTCTGCCTCCTGGGTTCAAGCAATTCTCTGCCTCAGCCTCCCAAGTAGCTGGGATTACAGACATCTGCCAGCAGGCCCGGCTAATTTTTGTATTTTTAGTAGAGACGGCGTTTCACCATTTTGGCCAGGCTGGTCCTGAACTCCTGACATTGTGATCCACCTGCCTCGGACTCCCAAAGTGCTGGGATTACAGGCGCGAGCAACTGCGTCCAGCCCAGTCTCTGCATTTTCAAACCCCTTTGCTTCCACTTTCTTTCCCCAGGCCTTTTTCCTTCTCTCTCCTTTGTAGACCACCTTCCCTGTGCTTCACTTCCAGAAAAAAAGACCTCTTTCTATTCCTTGTCTGTGTTAAGTCAAGCGAAGGAACATTTATCTAAGGCTAGGCCCTATGGGGAATGCAGAAGTTGATGTGACAGAGCGCCTGCTCTCAAGGGATATACAAACCCAATGGGGAGACATGGTGAACACAAGGGTAATACTTAGGGACAGCCAGGGCCAGCACTCATCTACTGATGTTTCCTGAGAATTCAGAAAGGCACTAGGGATGCTACTGGCATGGAGAAAGGAACATGCGCTGGATCTCTGCTCCCACTCAGCTCCTTGACCAGGTGCCCTTGGGCAGAACACAAAATGCACATCCATGGGGGACAACCCTGGAAACAATCATTACAATGTTCAGCCCATGTTATGAATGTAATTCACTGCAAATAGGCATGGTACAGAAACTGTCTGACACAGTCCAAAAAGGGAGACATAAATGTTGGTTAGTTTTATCAGGAAGACTTTGTGTAAGAGGTGGACTTTAGACTGGTGGGGTGAGCTAGAAGGTCACTACCCTGGATAAGGAGTGCATTCTGAAAAGAGAAAACTGTATAAGCAGAGACACAGGGATGAGAAGGAACAGGATGGCCAGGCACAGTGGCTCACGCCTGTAATTCCAGCACTTTGGGAGGCCGAGGTGGGCGGATCACGAGGTCAGGAGATCGAGACCATCCTGGCTAACATGGTGAAACCCCGTCTCTACTAAAAATACAAAAAATTAGCCGGGCATGGTGGTGGGCGCCTGTAGTCCCAGCTGCTTGGGAGGCTGAGGCAGGAGAATGGTGTGAACCCGGGAGGCAGAGCTTGCAGTGAGCCAAGATCGCACCACTGCACTCCAGCCTGGGCAATAGAGCGAGACTCTGTCTCACAAAAAAAAAAAAAAAAGGAACAGGAGTTCCCATGCTTCTTCAAGCCCTTTCTTTCTCCTTTTTGATCTCACATGACTTCATTTAATTGCATTAATTCATCAGTTGCATTAATTCATCTTTTTGTTTTCCCAGATCCCCTTAATAAGGATAGGCAGGCACTCCGTTTGCATGAGGAAGCCTGTTCTGATTCTGTCAGTGCTAAACCTCCTCAGTGGTAAATAAATCACACCAGTCTCCATAGTTACTAACCTCGATCGTGTCATGAGCTTCAGACACACAGTAAAAAATAAAGATACTTGAGGCTGCACAAACATCAGACTTCGTGAGCTTTTTAGGTGACCTCAACCCAGACAGCTCAGTTCCCAAAGTCTGATTTTTCGTAACTATTCTCTTGTTCTTTGTCTCTCTGTGTAACTGGTATTAAGAGACATGGCTGAAGTATAAGAGAAATCAACACCAATGTGCTATGACCAGTAGATAAACAGAATTAAGATTGACAAAAACATATCAATGAGTCATTCATCTGCCACTCAGCCTGAATAATATTTTTCAAATGGAATTTTGTTTTCAGATCTCAGCTCTAGTTAGCAAACATAAATGAAAACACAGCAGCAAATTTATATGTTTGTTTCCTTCCCAGTCTAATACAAATAAAATAACAGTTATGGAAACCAGTAAGATTGTCCAGTATCTTTTTCCATACTGGAATCTTTGCCACAATATCCCTGAAGGACCATTATCTAATTTCCACTGGAAAAGTTGGCAACTTTGGGGGGCTAGCCCTTCCAATATTAGAAAGTTCTTGCCAGTTTTTTTGAAAATTTTTTATATTGAATTTACTGCCTTCTGCTTCACTAATACTTATTGGCCCTAGGTTCACTTTCCACAGAAGCGCAGGATGTCTTATGTCATTGAAAGAACACTAAACACAATTCAAGAGACCTGCATTCTAGTCCCAACATCTCCACTTAACCACCATGCTATTTAGAGCAAAATGAAATTAATCTCTTTGAGCTTCAGTTTCCTCCTTTATAAAACGGTAAGCCGTTTTATAAAGGTCTACCTCACAAAGCCAATATAAGCATCAAATTAAATAATAAAAATAAAGGCGCTTGGGAAATTGTGAGGTGCTACCTAAGTGAAAATGTTACCGTTGTTCACACGTAAGTCCTCCAAGTACTTGAAGGCAGCTGGTATTCCCTTGGTCTTTCCTGGCATTATAGATTCTAAATTTATTTTCCATGCTAATTGTCCTAATCTACAAGCCTCTCACTTGTCTTTGTCTCTTTTAAGCGTGGTTCTCAGAATAACACCCCAGGGATGGTAAAACTATAAGAAGAGAGTGATTCTTTTCCCTGGCCCCCAGGCTGAACACAATATAACACTTCTATTACGTTGCATTGGTGCATCTAACAGCCTTTACAGACTGTTGCTATATATTGTTAAGGTCAATTAATATCTCTCTTTTTTTCCTTTTTTAATAGACTGTACATTTTAGAGCAGCTTCAGGTTCACAGCAAAATTGACTGAAAGGTACAGAGATTTCCCATATTCCCCCTGTCCCCACATATGCATTGCCTCTGTGTCTTTTTCACATGAGCTGCTAGCAAACCAGGCCTACCCCTTCCTGAACTCGTTTAAGGTTAGGGTTAACATCAATGAACACTTTTTTATTTATGTGCATTGACTTTACCTCTGTTGCATTTCATCTGATTGCTATCAGCTCATAATCAAGGAAGAGAGGACTATTCCATTATCCTTCAGCTACTTCAGCTGACCTTTGTGTATGGAAAGGGGGTTTCTGCAGCAGTGTGTCACAGGAAGACTTCTCAGAAATCTCAAAATGTTCAGTAAACAAAAACACTTGGAGAAAGATCTATGGATTGCAGAAGGAAATCTCCCTAACCAAAGTCTCATAACTAGCATTCCTGTGGTAAGAAAAGACTGTTTCAATAAGATTTTATTATTAAGATGATTGATCTAGTATTTTTAGCATTAATAGATATCTCTATTTCTAGAAAGCTGCAAACATAATTGCAGTTCCAAAGTTTGAAAATATTTTTCCATGTTCTGAACATTTAACATGGATTTTTAAAAATTAAAACACTTTTTCAATAAAACAACACCTACAGATGCGTATTATCCATCATGTGAAACAGGAGTGTGAACTTTTTCCAAAGGAGGCACAAATTATTGAGTATAAAAGCATGGGTGTGCCAGGCGTGGTGGCTCACGCCTTTAATCCTAGCACTTTAGGAGGCTGAGGCAGGAGGATTGCTTGAGGCCAGGAGTTTGAGAGCACCCCTGGCGACATAGCAAGACCCTGCCTCTACAGGGAAAAAATTTTTTTAATTATCCAGGCAGAGTCATACCTGCCTGTTGTCCCAGCTACTTGGGAGCCTGAGGCAGCAGGATGGCTTCAGCCCAGGAGTTAGAGACTGCAGCGAGCTGGAATCACATCACTGCACTCCTCCCTGGATGACAAAGCAAGACCCTGTCTCTAAACAATAAATAAGTAAATAAAAGCATGGCTGGCAGTGCTGAAGGGACATGGAAAAACGCTACTTTATTTTTGGCCTCTCCTAAGAAAGAGGTGGCCAGCAGATAGGACATGGTGCCCTTCATCTTCAATAAGCAAGGATTAACCAGGCATCCTTTGGGTACAAGTCACATAAACTCATTGCCAATGGCTTCTGCGAAATGAGAATGCATTGATTATGCAGTAATTAAAATGTCCTGAAGTTAGTGTTAGCAATTCCATTTCTGGATATGTCCCTAGACCTGCATGAAGATGTCCATAGCAGCATTGTTCATGGTAGTCGGAGCTTTACTGAACCTAGGAGCTCCAGCCACAGTTGGGCCAATGGGTTATATACAGTAATGTGGTGAGAACTTTAAAACACAGTACTGGGTTAAAAACGAAAGGATCTTAGTGAACTCTGTAATACAATGCCATTTGTATTATCTTTTTTATTTAAACTTATATTAAAAACATATACACAAAACAATGCCAATATATATTATTGAGTACGTATGTATCTTTGAAAAATACATAAACATGTTTAAGTGGTGCCTGCCTGTAGTAAGAGGAGAATGAGAGAGGGAATGCTGGATGAAGAACAGTAATTTTTTAAGTGAGTGGTGTCTTTTACACACCAAGTAGTGATACATCTCAAGAAATGAGGAGTATGATTTACTCAACTCTGTGTACCATTGGTCCAAGACTTTTAAAAATAAAAAATAAAGGCCAGGTGTGGTAGCTCATGCCTGTAATCCCAGCACTTTGGGAGGCCGAGGCAGGCATATCAATTGATGTCAGGAGTTCAAGACCAGCCTGGTCAACATAATGAACCCCATCTCTACTAAAAATACAAAAATGGCCAGGCGCGGTAGCTCACGCCTGTAATCCCAGCACTTTAGGAGGCCGAGGCGGGCGGATTACGAGGTCAGGAGATCGAGACCATCCTGGCTAACATGGTGAAACCCCGTCTCTACTAAAGAATACAAATAATTAGCCGAGCGCAGTGGCAAGTGCCTATAGTCCCAGCTACTCGGGAAGCTGAGGCAGGAGAATGGCGTGAACCCAGGAGGTGGAGGTTGCAGTGAGCTGAGATTGCGCCACTGCACTCCAGCCTGGGCGACAGAGCGAGACTCCGTCTCAAAAAGAAAAAAATTAGGCATGATGGCACACACCCGTAGTCTCAACTACTTGGGAGGCTGAGGAAGATTGTTTGAACCCAGGAGGTGGAGGTTGCAGTGAGCCAAGACGGCACCACTGCAGTCCAGCCTGGGTGACAGAGTAAGACTCCATCTCAAAACAAAAAACAAAAAAACAACAACAACAAAAACACAAAACGATACTATACTATAAACGATACTATACTATTTATTTTATTTTATTTTATTTTTTTGAGACGGAGTTTCACTCTTGTTGCCCAGCCTGGAATGCAATGGCACGATCTCGGCTCACCAAAACCTCCGCCTCTCGGGTTCAAATGATTCTTCTGCTTCAGCCTCCCGAGTAGCTAGGATTACAGGCATGCGCCACCATGCCCAGCTAATTTTTGTATTTTTAGTAGAGACGGGGTTTCTCCATGTTGGTCAGGCTGGTCTTGAACTCCTGACCACAGGTGATCCTCCCACCCCGGCCTCGCAAAGTGCTGGGATTACAGGCATGAGCCACCGTGCCCAGCCTCAGCCTTCTTTAATATCCAAACTTCACTCTTTCCTCTTCTTCAAGTCTTCCTCTCCTACATTCCAGGTCAGGTCTTACTGGGTCCCAGTAACCTGCGGTAGAGAAGTGGAGCATGTTCTTATTCCAGCCACACCCCAATCACTCTGTGGTTTGTTGTTCCTCCCCAGTGAGGGATAGAGGAGAAAGGAGAAGTGAAAAAGCAAAGGGTTCTTCATTATTCAGCTGGTGCTGTTTTCTTTGGATGTTGGTGTGTTCTGTGGGACAGATGTCAAATGCCAGCTGACTCACTCCTGAAGGGAGCTTATGTGTGTTTTTTAGAAAAACCCTCAACCCCCACTGGGGATCTCCAACACTTTCCTTTTTTTCTCAGGTGGAAAGTATACTCTGCCGCTGACCACTAATGATCCTCCCCTAGCTCTGGGTCAGGCAATAATCCGCCACACAGATAGTATTCTTGGGCAAGGTCTTTTCAAGATGGTTGCATCTTCCACGGTGTCCACTCTAGTCTTCGGAAAACACAACACTTACCCTGATTACTGTAGAATTGTGGCTTACTCCCACTACAATCTCCGCTCTCCTCTTGGCTCTAAGGCGCCGCTCCAGCCAACCTCATGTCTAGACAAAGAACAGACTTCATACTCTATGCTCACAAACTTCAGGGAACAAGGTCAAATTCTCCTAAGACCACACAAAAACATGTACGTGAATGTTCATAGCAGCATCTTCATAGGAGTCCCAAAGTGGAAAAAATGCAAATGTCCATCAACAGATGAATGAATGAGTAAAATGTGGTATATCTTTACAGTGAACCATTATTCTGCTGTAAAAAAGTGAAATACTGATACATGCTACAACATAGGTGAGCCCTGAAAACACTATACTTTTGTTTTGTTTTGGTGTTGTTTTAGTTATGTCTTTTGAGACACAGTTTCATTCTGTCGCTCAGGCTGGAGTGCAGTGGCATGATTTCGGCTCACTGCAACCTCTGCCTCCCGGGTTCAAGTGATTCTTGTGTCTCAGCCTCCTGAGTAGGTGGGATTAAAGGTGCATGCCACCATGCCAGGCTAATTTTTGTATTTTTAGTAGAGACAGGTTTTCGCCGTGTTGGCCAGGCTGGTCTCAAACTTCTGACCTCAAGTAATCTGCCCACCTTGGCCTTCCAAAGTGCTGGGATTATAGGCATGAGCCACCACACCTGGCCTTGAAAACACTGTTCTCAGTGAAAGAAGTCAGACACAAAAAGTCACATATTGTATGATTCCATTCAAATGAAACATCTAGAATAGACAAATCCATAGAAACAGCAGATTAGTGATTGGCAGGGGCTGGGAGGAGAAATGGGGAGTGACTGCTAATGAGTACAGGGTTTCTTTTGGGGATGACAAACATGTTCTAAAATTAGACAGCGGTGATGGTTGCACAACTCTGAATATATTTAAAATCACTGAATCACACACCTTAAAAAGGTGAATCTGGTGGCATGTGATTATATCTCAATAAAATTGTTATTTTTTTAAAAATCTGCAAAGAACTTTCTTGTCTGAGGTGGGTGGGGGCCACAGGTTGTGGAAACTGTTTTGGGCACCTGTTAGCAAGCCCTGATGTTAATCTAGATCCTCTCCATGAAATGGGGAGGTACTTGTCCCTTATTGTGCTCTGCTTTGGAGTCTCAAGCTGAGACCACAGGAAATTCCCATCTAGCAGTTTTACCTTGGTTCATTTTCTGGGCTCTCAGGATGATCAAGATGCTTATGGTGTTCTCACCAACCTCCATATGGGATACTCGCTTCTCAAAATATTCAGCAAAGGAACAAATTCTTGCCTATACAGAAACTATCACTATTCAAAAGCCAGGAACACTCCACTACTTTGTGATCTCAGAAATAAAGGCAGGATATTCACTAAAGAATGAGGTGTTTTGTTTTGTTTTGTCTTTCTTGAGACAGGGTCTCGCCCTCAGACCCAGGCTGGAGTACAGTGGCTTGAACATGGCTCACTGCAGCCTCAACCTTCTGAGTTCAAGAGATCCTCCTGCCTCAGCCTCCCAAGTAGCTGGGACCACAGGCATGCACCACCATGCCCAGCTAATTTTTTTTTTTTTTTTTTTTTTTTTCAGAGGAAGGGCTTCAACATGTTGCCCAGGCTGGTCTTAAACTCCTGGGCTCAAGCAATCCTCCCACCTCAGCTTCTCAAAGTGCTGGGATTACAGGAAGAGTCGCTGCACCCTACCTTAAATAATGTTTTTCGAGGTACTATCTGAAGCCCTGTTACCTTAACTTCACACAGAGAGCTAGTTTCTTATTTTGCTTACTTTGTAGCATCATGCAAATGTTTCCACAGTTGATAACAACAATAATTGCTATAGTTGTAGGAGAAATATGCTTTATTCACCCATGGTTTTATTGAGGATCTACTACTGCCAGGCACTCAGGTGACTAGGGTGAATAACATAGACAGCCTCCTTGCCCACACTGAGCTTGTCTCACTTCCGCCATCAGTTAAGTACTGGTTTCCAATGGTTCAGCCATGCTTCTGTCAGAGATTGATTACCAGTGATCAGGAGAAGATGATGGCTCTAGCAGATATCAAAAAGTGGTAGGTCGGGCACTGTGGCTCACTTCTGTAATCCCAGCACTTTGGGAGGCCGAGGCAAGCAGGGTGTAGCCACAAGAGTATCTGTTTTGCAGCACATAACCTTGAAGGATTTCAATTCTAGGGCTCACACCATGGTGTGTGTGGGTGTGTGTATGCCAATGTTATATTTTAAATAGTTTAGCTGCTTCTGTGATTATGCCAGTTTTTTGTCTGTTTGTTTTTTGTTTGTTTGTTTGTTTTTTGTTTTGAGTTGGAGTCTTGCTCTGTCACCCAGGCTGGAGTGCATTGGTCCCATCTCGGCTCACTGCAACCTCCACCTCCTGGGTTCAAGTGATTCTCCTGCCACAGCCTCCTGAGTAACTGGGACTACAGGCGCCCGCCCCCATGCCCAGCTAATTTTTTTTGTATTTTTAATAGAGATGGGGTTTCACCGTGTTAGCCAGGATGGTCTCGATCTCCTGACCTCGTGATCCACCCGCCTCGGCCTCCCAAAGTGCTGGGATTACAGGCATGAGCCACCATGCCCAGCCCACTACATCTTTTTGTTTGTTTGTTTGAGACGGAGTCTCGCTCTGTCCCCCAGGCTGGAGTGCAGTGGCGCCATCTCAGCTCACTGCAAGCTCTGCCTCGCGGGTTCACGCCGTTCTCCTGCCTCAGCCTCCCGAGTAGCTGGGACTACAGGCGCCCCCCACCACGCCCAGCTAATTTTGTTTTTGTATTTTTAGTAGAGATGGGTTTTCACCGTGTTAGCCAGGATGGTCTCGATCTCCTGACCTTGTGAGATGAAGAAACAAACCTTGAGAGTTTAAGTAACTTGCCTAGAGGCATGCAGTTCATAGTCAACGGTGCCAGAGCTGCAAGCAGTGCTTAATCATCAGGCTCCTCCTCTTATGCACTTTTTACTTTATTCTCCCACAATCTTTTTCTGTGCCATTATTTTCTCGTCTGTAGCACAGGCATAATAACAGTTCTGCCTACCTCACAAGATCATTGTGAGAATTAATGAGATAGCATTACGTGAATGTGCTTTAAAACCCTTGCAAATGTCAGATGCTATTTAAAATGAAAATTATTTCTATCAAGAAAATAAATGCATACCATAAAAATGGATAATAAAGTAATTCACAAATGAGAAATACTCCGCAGATGACTCCTAGCACTTATAATTAAGTTTCCAATTAACTCTAAGTACCAAATAGAACTGAAGGGAAAATAAGATCGTCTTCTGTGCATGGGGCTAAAAGAAATTAGCATGTGCCTAATGGAAATTAGGCAGCTACAGGGGACTGAATGAAAATTAGGTTATGTTGCTAAGAGCTGGGGATTATATTATGCCCTTTATTCCCCTTCCACTATTGACTCACTTTCATGACACCCTCGTCAGTAATGCAACTTCGAGGTTATTATTGTAATTGAGATGATTAGGTTTTCTTCTTCAAGACAAAAGTGGCCATGTTCAACACAAGTGATTCCAGGGAAAGGGAAATTATTTGAGCTGACATTGACTATAATCAAGTTTTGGAAAACTCCAAGAAGTAAAAATGGGAATGGTGGGGAGCAGAAGGGAAACCATGACGTCCTAGAATGTTTAACCTGCATGCAAACACTAAGAATGAAAAATACGTAGAAAGTATTGAGCTTGAAAGCCCAGAACCACAGTATTATGACCTCATTAGAGTAATTTAGTAGCAGTTGGCAGCACACACAACTGATTATTCAGGGAGGACTGGTTATTCAGGAAGATAAATTAGTAAAGGAATTTCCTTAACTGGGGCATCAAGAAGAGAAAGTCTTCACACAGGGAACTTTGCAGAGACCAAGCCCCTCCTAATTACACATATGACTATGCATAGTTATTTATGATAAGCTACCCCCAATAGATACACCCAAAAATTCCTTGGTAAACTAAACTAGGTCACTTGATGAGCAACATAGAGTGTCTCACTCAGCCGTTCTTCCTTGCCACCTTCTTTCTTGTCAGTAGGGAAGATTAAGTGGTGGCCGAACAAGGCATAAGTGAGATGGTAAGATCAAACACCTGTCCCTAAGGGCCAGGCAGCCATGTGGAAAATAGGCAATTAGAGACACTAGCCAGGTGGTCAGGGCATAGTGTCAGGAGAGTAGAATAATAGGCAGATGGGTGGCTAAATGCATGGAAGAAGCATAGCAATGGGGACTCCTAGAGCAAGTAATATTCAGAAACCCAGGCAGCAAGTAGCCCTGGCAGCTGGTAGCTTGAACCCTGCTTGGAGAGTGGAGCTTATGGGCGGGCAGATTAGCAAGATCCAGGCAGAACTTCTGTTCCAGAATAACTGAGGGCTTGACCAGAAATTAAGGCAGAGACTAAGGATGCAGGAAAATAGGACAAAGACTCATTTACTGCAACAAAGATGCCAGGTAGAAATTTGACCCAAGGAAGAAGACAAAGGCTCATTACCAGAAGTAAGGTGTGGGCTAAGGCCTGCACTAATGCCGCACTGATGCTGAGCAGCCAAACTCTGGCTTTTTGTTTTTTTTTTTTTTTTAATTCTCCTGAGTTGGAAAATGTCCCCACACGTTGGACAGACCTGAACGGAAGCAAAAGTTTGATATTGCTAATTGGAGAAGGTACTCCTATAATCCCCTGTATATAGCTCGATTGCTGCACTTATTTACTTAACAAATGTTTGCATAGCACTTACTATGTTTCAGACACTCCCCTACATAGTCATAAATATTAACTCCTACAACAACCCTAGAAGGTATGTACAATGACAGCTGCCACTTGACAAATAAGGAAACTAGGCATATAGAAGCGAAGTTGTTATGAAGTCCAAGGTCACACAGCTAGTAAGTGGCTGAGTAAGAATTTGTACCCAAACACGCAGGCTCAAAGTCCATGTTTCTAACCATGACCCCACACCATTTTGCTACCTTTGTCATATCCGCCTGTGTTTCTCTTCCCTTCTAGAGTCTAATATATGGTCATGAGGTGCTGTCAAGAATCCAGTCAGGCTAGGCACAGTGGGTAACATAGCAAAAAATAAAAATAAAGAGCTAGCCGCGGTGCTGTAATCCCACCACTTTGGGAGGCCGAGGTGGGTGGATCACTTGAGACCAGGAGTTTGAGACCAGCCTGGGCAACATGGTGAAATCCCATCTCTACTAAAAATATAAAAATTAGCTGATTATGGTGGGGCTCACCTGTAGTCCCAGCTATTCATGAGGCTGAGGCACAAGAATCACTTGAACCCAGGAGGCAGAGGTTCCAGTGAGCTGAGCTCGTGCCACTGCACTCCAGCCTGGATGACAGAGCAAGACACTGTCTCAAAAAAATAAAATAAAATAAAATATTAACTGGGAGTCTTAGTTACTTGGGAGCCTAAAGCAGAGTTGTGGGGAGTGGGGAGAGTTGGGGGGTCACTTGAGCTCAGGAGGTTGAGGCTGCAGTGAGCTATGATGGTACCACTACACTCCAGCATGAATGACAGAGTGAGACCCTGTCTCAAAAAAAAAAAAAAAAGAAGAATTTCGATCATGTTTACATTCCCAGTGCTTAGTGCAATGCATAGTATATGGTGGGCCTTAATACATGCCTAAGGGATGAATTAATAAATGAATATGTGCTCCACATATTAAATACACAAACTGCAGGTCCTTGACAGAGGGAGCAACAAGGGGATACCGGATTCACTTAGCATAATCTGCAACACTGTGTGACAGAAAGCAGCCAGCCTGCAAGACAAGAAGTGGCTACTGGAGCTGCGCGGAGGAGGTGATGGGGATATGGCTCATAGCAGAGGCTATGGGTCAGTACCTTAAAAAAGTAGCTGAGGTCAGAGGAGGCTGGGGCACAGGAAATGGTTGTACAATGATCTGCTACTTATAAATGCCCCACCTCCCACTCACTGTGGTATTTTAGAGGTTCTGCCCCACACCTGAGAGAATATATGGATTTAGTCAACCACAACTTGTGTACGGAAATGATTGTTGCCATAGATCATTGTCAGTAGTTTCACACGATTGGCACACGACCACCTACGATTAAGAGTCAGCTATAATAAGCACAATTGAATTCAACCATCAAAAGGACAGAATGATATTTAAATATAGAACTGATCTGCCTAACAGCATAAAAGCCAGGAAAGTCCCTTTTGAGAAAAGTCTTCATAAATGTTTGAGCCTTTTTTTTTTTTTTTGCTTTTATACACAGATATGGATACACCTAGAAGTAAAGGTGGACAGATGGCACATCTACCCATTTCTCATCCCTTATAAATCCCTCTCCAGCCAGAATGAGTCAGTAGTCAGTGAGCATCTCTTGTAACTTCAAGAGAAGGAGAAAATGAAAACAGCTAACATTATTGAGCACTTACTTGTTCCTGAGTATTAATCTAAGTGCCTCACATATATTAACATTGAAACCTCACAACAATGCCCATTTCACAGAGGCAAAGAAAGAGGTATAGTGAACTTACGCAATTTGTCCAGGGTCTACTGCCAAACAATTGGTAGAGGCAGGATTCAAACTGAAGGCAGTTTGGCTCTAGAGACTCTGCTTAGAACTATAACTTGTAAAAATAATCCACTTTGTACAGCTAGTATTTGAATGACTAGAATGAAAAACTGGTTTCTAATATCCACACTCGACTCACCTTCAGACACCCATTTGGATGAACTGTGTAGATAAGTGCTCATGATTGTGCTAAATTACCCAGGTTGCTTATCCTCTTGATTTAATAGATGCAAAGGAGTGTAAGCATTTCAAAGGGCTTCCATACATGCAAGTATAGTTTCAGGACAGAGCCTTTTCTGGTTAGAGGTGGGGCAAAAAAAGATCCAAGACATGTTCTGTCCAGGATGAGACAATGAACTTTGCTCCATGCTACTGGTCAGCACAATCTACTACTTAAATCAACCGTGTTTTGTGTTTTTTTTTTTCCAAGCCACTACTACCATGCCTGTAGCTCTCCAACATACTTTCTTTAGGTCAAATTTATTCTAATTAGAGGATGTCCAGACAGGACTAAGAAGCCTTTGGCATTGAATTTCTATCTTGGCAATAAACCAGAGTAAGAAAGTCCTCCTCAGCCAATGAGGACCAAGTCCATCCAAAGCAAACAGTTCCCATAACTGTTTACAGTAGAACAAACTTCTTCCTTTAAACAGGACGAATGTGGAAAATCACCCAGCTAGACATTGCTTGTTATTTTAACACTTTTGAAATTCAGGGAGGAGAAAGATCTAGCCCTCTAGTCAAAAGATCTAACCCTCTTCAAGAGGGAAGTGCGCAAATTTGGAAGCCCGTCGAATATCCTATCAGAGGCTAGAAAGATTTCACTCTTTCTCTAAAAGCCCCTTTTTATATAATCACTTAAACTGTGATTATGTTTAATATCTCTACCTAAATAGCACCTCCTGGCCCGGCTTTGCAATTCTCCCCGCTTTTCTGTGGTACCACCCAGAGGAATTTCATAATTTGCCTGTGTTCCTCTGGCCTGGCATCGGCAAAACCAGCAAAAGACCATGGTGAGTTGCCTCCTATTCATTGGCTTCCACTGCTGGATTATCCTAGTTTTGCTGGTTATAAATAAAGACTATTACATTATTGCTGAAATATTCTGAGACAAACAGTAATATATGCTAAATTGTTATTATTATTTTTATTTATTTATTTATTTATTTATTTATTTTTTCCCAGACGTAGTCTCACTCTGTCCAGGCTGGAGTGCGGTGGTGCGATCTCGGCTCACTGTAAGCTCTGCCTCCCAGTTTCACGCCATTCTCCTGCCTCAGCCTCCCGAGTAGCTGGGACTACAGGCACCCGCCACCACGCCCGGCTAATTTTTTTGTATTTTTAGTAGAGACGGGGTTTCATCGAGTTAGCCAGAATGGTCTCGATCTCCTGATCTCGTGATCCGCCCACCTCGGCCTCCCAAAGTGCTGGGATTACAGGCGAGAGCCACCGCGCCCGGCGGTGCCCGAGGTAAGGAGATTGAGACTATCCTGGCCAAGATGGTGAAACCCCGTCTCTACTGAAAATACAAAAATTATTTGGGTGTAGTGGCATGTGCCTGTAGTCCCGGCTACTCGGGAGGATGAGTCAGGAGAATCGCTTGAACCAGGGAGTTGGAGGTTGCAGTGAGCCCAGATCGCGCCACTGCACTCCAGCCTGGGTGACAGAGCAAGACTCCGTCTCAAAAAAAAGAAAAGAAAATATTTGCAAGTATTCACAGACTGAAGTCTGAAATGTGGTGAGCCAAAACAAGACATCTGGATGATACGCAAGTTAGTTAACAGTTTCATGCACCCACAGGGTAGGGAGTCAGGTTAAGGCCTATGACATAGGCCAGTAAATGAATGATTTGAATGAAGCTACATGGATTTGAACTGTTGTTGTTGTTTTCTAGTTTCCCAAGTATCAGGCATCCCTGATGCAACCTTGATTGAGCCTTTACTACTTTAAATTCAGAAATGACTAGCCCAATTAAAATAATTGACGGTATTAAATGTATTGGGAATAGCAAAACAATATTCGATTCTTATTTATAATGGGACCTGTTCCAGAAATGAAAAAGACAGTATACAAAGAGAAAAATTACCCACTTCAATCTCCATGTTGCTACATTATTAAAAGGGAGTGGGTTGTGGGGTGGGGTGGGGTGGGCAGCATGAAACAGCAATCTTTAACAGGGTTTTACTTATTCAGGTTTAAAATAAAGTCGGCATTCATTCAGATGCCTTACAGGGGTTAATTCATGATTACTTGAGATCCTGACAACTAACGATCCAGGAAAAAGGAATGATCATGGGAACCCCTGGCTTCACCCTTCTATGTGTTCAGCTAAGAATGAGAAGGCCCTTTGGCATCATGTGCCTTTCTTTGCCCCAAAGTGAAAGGCTGAGAGTAGACGTCAGTTCTGCTGTCAGATTGGCTAATGAATGTTCTGGCATGCGCCAGCGGCAGCTGCACGTGCTTCCAGAAAACTCTCCTCCCCACAAATCAGCCTTTGTATTCCTAATCCTGGGAATCAGAGTGCCATGCATGGAACTACAGCCGTGGCTATATCAGTCTGGGAAATAAACAGTACTAACTCCAGGCCACAGAGCTGTCAATCTGTTTATAATTCCAAAAACCCTAAAAATGGTAATATATACCTTTGTATATGTCTTTTACATGAGGATTGGTTGAAACATAAAAAGTGTGCTTTACTCAGATGTTGCTGTTCTATTCTTTTTAAAAGTAGAGAAGATAAATTGTAAAGAGTCTTGGCTATTTTTTTTAAATAGAATTTTTAGTTTCTTTTTGTTGTTGTGTTTTTGTTTGTTTGTTTGTTTTTTTGAGACAGTGTCTCCACTCTTTCGCCCAGGCCGGAGTGAAGTGGCACGATCTCGGCTCACTGCAACCTCCGCCCCAGGGGTTTAAGTGATTCTCCTGCCTCAGCATCCTGAGTAGCTGGGATTTATAGGCACCTGCCACCATGCCTGGCTAATTTTTGTATTTTTAGTAGAGACGGTGTTTTGCCATGTTGGCCAGGATGGTGTCGAACTCCTGACCTCAGGTGATCCACTCGCCTCAGCCTCCCAAAATGCTGGGATTACAGGCATTAGCCACCACACCTAGTCTCAGAATTTTTAGTTTCAAACAGAGGGGAAGCATTAAAAGTTGATAATAAATGCTAGATTATTTACCATTACAAACAGAATTTGCAGGCATATGCAATGAGTGGTTAATACTCTAATGTCTATTATTGGCATGTTTTTATTTTGTTTTATTAAAACAGTCCATATTTGTCTCTACTCGCTATTGAAGGAAATCAAAATATTTAACCCCAGAATATATTTATTTGACATAGTTTGTGATGGCTGTTCAGAAGGCCTGCAAACAGAAGTAGCCCTGCAAAGCTGTCTATTGTGGGGAAGATACGCATCTGGAAGATATGCATTGCTGCAGCCAGGCTTTCTCTGAGACTTTCCCTTGGCTGGATCTAGGAAAGAATAACTGAAGTCTGACACCTTCAAAGTTCTGAAGGAATCATTTACCTTCTATTCTCTCTGAGGGCTGCTACCCGGCAGGCAAGACTACCTTTGTTAGCCAGGCCTCCTCTTCTCCCCCTCATATAACTTGTTTTGTCACCATACCCTGTTTTACCACAATCCAAGCCCCCATTCTTTGTGTAAGCTCAAGATGGCTTATAAGCTTCTGAATCCCATTGAGAGATCAGGGTAATCACTCTGCAGTTCTCTTCCGTGTACATATTAATACATTTATATGCCTTTCTCCAATTACTCTGCTTTTGTGAGTTGATTTTTCAGCCAACCTTCAGAGGGCAAAGGGGAAGCTTTCTCTTGGCCCCTACACTGTCACTTCATACCCTTATTTACAGAGCACTGTCATAATTATTCTATTAATCATATGATTAGTACAAGTCCTTGATGCTGTACACGATATTTTTAGACAGTGTTGAACAGTGATTGCAGTATTTTAGTAATTTCATAAATGTAGAGACCTCAGCTTTCTCTCTTGGGCTACATTAAATACATTCACATCAAACCAGAGCCGCAAATTTCAGTTTGAGTCAGTTGTGTTTGTTTTCTGTTTATTTATAAACCCTGCCTCTTCCCAGAAAGGATTTGAGGCTACTCTTACAGTTGGTTAGTCTCACCAGTCCTTCTGAGACCAACTGTTGGTAGAAACCAGTATTTCTGGTTCCTTACTGCCTGTGGAACCTTATGAGTGCTGATTCATAGCAATCAGGGACCTGTGCAGACTGGCTCAGATAACCACCAGTAGAACTGGCCATGCTGGTTTGCTTCATCAGCCAAGCGTAGTGCCAGCCAAGGTCTTGAACTCTACAAAGGCTATGTCTTTCTTATCAGTATAGAATAGGCAATCACTTCCACCTCTATCCCTTACTCTACTAGGAAAACATATACCCAACTTAAGAAGAGTTTCTCAAAGACATCATGTCCTGGGCTCTGACTGTCAAATGTCAACATCGTCAACATAATCATACTGCTGCCCATTCATAGAATACACATCTGTGTTCTGTCATCAGTGTACTTTCTTTTCATACAGAAAGTTTTCCAAATCTAGCCTTCCCATTCACGTATTTCTACTGTTCATTAGGAGCCAGAGATTTTCAAGGGAATACCCTGCTAAATGGCTGGATGGGTGATCAGTGTTTTGATAGCCCAGAGATACAATGTTCCTTCTGGGCTATGAACTTGTCACCCCTCATTTAACTCTGGACAGTTCTTATATAAAGGCTTTCAGAGACCGGGAGAAAGATCTGACTGCACAGAAACTGGGGTTGATGATCCAAGTGGCGATTTCCTCCCTTGAGTAAGAATTAAATCAACACACTAGTTGAAACATGACCAGTCCTGGCGTATTTTGATTTTCTGAAAATGCACCATTGCTTGAAACCAACACCACAGTAGTTTCATGGTTTTCAAGGAAAACTTTTCCTCTCGAAGGGATATTATTTCTTTTCTTCCCTCAGAAAGTCTTTCATGAAAGAAAGAAAATCCATGTTCCCAGATCCAGTACAGTATCTGGTACATAACTCATAGTGGTATCAATAAATGTTAAAGGAATGGATGAATGAAAGAATTCATGAATAAATGAGTCTCCTCCTCTTTAATTGCCCCCCCCGCCCCTGCTTTTATCTCCAATCTCTTTAATATCCCTTTTTTAGCTCTAAATACCTCAAACTGTTAATCCACCAGGTAAGGGCTTTTATAGAAGAGTTGTCAAATTGAAAATGTGAAAACATCTTCAGGAATAAGATAAAGTCAGACTGTCTCACTGTAATCCCTTACAGTGTTGGAACATTCCACTTTCAGTGTTAATTTCAATAAATAAAAATAATTATCTAATTTTATCTCAGTGATGTTTCCATTGTTTATTTTTTTACATATAGTATCCATGTGGAGTGTTTACTCTTACATATGTCAGGAGGGATTGTTTATCTAATTATCTGATCTCTATCAGCACTTAAGCTTGTAAAAAAAAATAATAAGTGTAGCAATATTGTCTATCTACATATCTTCAATCCAAAGAAGAAAAATAGCCTTAAAAAAGAAGATGGCATTTACAATGATGCTAGAAAGTCAATAAACAGATTATATATTCTCTCTGTGTATTTATTCCTATCCAAAAGATCTCTGTCTATCCCCACAGGACTGATTTGAGGTCAAAAGGGAGCATGCATGCAAATGGCTTTGAGAGGTACAAAGCAATACAGAAATAAGAGATATCGTGGGCACGTCGCTAGTCCCAACTATTAGCAAGACTGAGATAGGAGGACCGCTTGAGCCCAAGAGTTGGAGGCTAGCCTGGGAAACATAGCAAAATCCTGTCACTAAAAAATAATAATTTTTTAAAAAAGAAATAAAACTTATTATTGTTGCAATCTTCTTTTGTTTCCATAATCATCGGCTAATTAATTCTACTAAAGAAGGCAAGAGGGAGGTTTGTCATACAGTTTTTTAGCGATAGTCCCATTGTTTCATCTGTAGTCACTCAGAAACACCATCAAAGACAAATGCTTGGAGTCCAAAGAGAAGTGTACACCAACCCAAGTGCCCATCAATGATAGACTGGATGAAGAAAATGTGGTATATGCCATGGAATACTATGCAGCCATAAAAAGGAATGAGATCATGTCCTTCGCAGGGACATGGATGAAGCTGGAAGCTATCATCCTCAGCAGACTAACACAGGAACAGAAAACCAAACACCACATGTTCTCATTCATAAGCGGGAGTTGAACAATGAGAACACATGGACACAAGGAGGGGAACAACACACATCAAGGTCTGCTGGGGGATGGGGGGTGAGGGGTGAGGTGAGGGAACTTAGAGGACAGGTCAATAGGTGCAGCAAATCACCATGGCACGTGTATACCTGTGTAACAAACCTGCACGTTCTGCACATGTATCCCTTTTGTTTTTAGAAGAAATAAAGAAAAAAAGAAAGATAAAAATTTTTAAAAAAGAGAAGTGTACAAGTCAGGAGGAGAAATTGGCACTCCAAGACAGAAAAATCAATAACTAAAGTAGCTTCATACTAAACCCTTTGAAGTGGAATCTTCTCTGCTATGTTTCCTGATCTACTCCAGACATCCACCACTTCTGGTGCCTAGTGATACCTGGTTGCTATTCCATTGTGTTAAAAAGTGTGAATAGCAAGTGTGAAGACCAGCCACTCCATTATCTCAAAGAAGGGTTTTCATTAGCATGTGTGAGAAAGACTTAGATAACCTCCCCAAATGGCAAGTGTGTGTGTATGTGTATGTGTGTGTGTGTGTGTGTGTGTGAGACAGAGTTTTACCCTGTCACCCAGGCTGGAGTGCAATGGCGCCATCTCGGTTCACTGCAACCTATGCCTCCCACGTTCATGTGATTCTCCTGCCTCAGCCTCCTGAGTAGCAGGGATTACAGACACCCACCACCACACCCGGCTAATGTTTTGTATTGTTAGTAGAGATGGGATTTCACTATGGTGGTCAGACTGGTGTCGAACTCCTGACCTCATGATCCGCCCACCTCCATCTCCCAAACTGCTGTGATTACAGGCGTGAGCCACCATGCCCAGCCAGCAATGTTTTAATGCTTAATCCATTATGGAATAATTTTCTCTTGCTGTTGGATTACTTCCCTGACATTAAAGCACAGAGCAGTTGTCCTAACAGGAAAAACTGTGATCTTTGTGTCATTTGTTTTGTATACTTCAGCAAATGTTTAATAATTAATCTAGATTTTACCCCTATCAATTGCTGTCTTATCAATCGCCTTCTAATCACTAAATCCAATTTTCTTCTGTCCTCATCCTTCTTCGAGCTTTCAATTGCAGTCCTCAGTGTTGCTCAACCTCTTCCTGAAATCCTCTCTTAAATGCTATCACACTGCACGCTCCAGTTTCTCCTACTACTCAAA
Organism: Papio anubis; assembly: GCF_008728515.1. NCBI lineage: Eukaryota > Metazoa > Chordata > Mammalia > Primates > Cercopithecidae > Papio > Papio anubis. Next base: position 87,470,094 of record NC_044985.1, on the reverse strand, counting down.
CCATTCATTCAGGATCTTATTATCACTTCCTCTTCTTTCTCCTGTCCTCTAAAACTGGGTTTTCCCTAAAGGTTTCCAGTGCTCTTTTTCTCTCTATGTAGTTTTTCTTGGTGATCTCACCCCTTCTACAACTTCTACTATGATCCCTGCATGTCTATCCACATTCCCAGTTTCAAATTCTCTCTAGACAGGGTTTCACCTACCCATCACACCCACCATATTTCACTGAAATCCCAAACTTGACACATTCATAGGCAAACATGCTCTTACTCCCAACTTCCCTATTTCCATGAATGGGGCCACCATCTTCCCAGCACCCAGATTTTTGAAGACACACACCTATTTCCTCCATTTAACATTTCCTGGACATTCTTCTGCTTCAAGTCCCCATGGTGTATGGCCTGCAGGCTCACTTACGGCATGGAACATATCTCCCTGGCATAGCACATAGCCTCCCCTGTAATCTAATCAACTGCCTTTATCTTATGTTCCCTACCAGATATAAGCTCCTTAAGAAAAAGACTATGCTTTACTCAATTTTGTGTACCCTGCAGAGCCTAGCTCGGAGTCTCATACATAGTAAGTATATTTAGTTAAAAAGGTAAAAGTGAGCATTGTTTGATATATTTATTCACATCTCCCACTATCCTTTGCCATCTACAATCAGTGACACTGAGCTAAAATTATATGTCACCTCAATACTCTGGGGAAAACAACCAAAGAAACATTCTAAGTAATACTATAACATGTGGAGTGCTCACTACACTGAATTTATTGTGTGTGTGGGGCCCACATTTTCAGTCATTGGTACCACATGAAAAAAAAATCTATATTTGGAAGGGACACAAATGTGTGGGGAAAAATTCATGCCTCGTGTAAAAGCTATTCCCTTGGTTTGCTTCCTCAGTAGTGGAATCCCTTCTCAAGTTCCCTATAATTTGCTTGTCCTGTTATTACTCCCACACTTGGTTATGGGAGCTCTGTGTTGGTAAAAAGCTACATTCAAAACACTGCAAGTTTAATTCAGTGAAAGCATGCACCTCTGAGGGTGAATCATCATTGCAATTGTGCACCCGCTCCTGCTTTCCTGTTCGCTTCACCAGCTCTGGGGTTGGTGTTGCCTGAACTTAACTAAGCACATGCAACAATTTTTGAGTTTAAGGGTTTTTTTTGTTTGTTTGTTTGTTTGATAACAGAACCAGCACCATCATGGAAGGCAACATGGTCAAGCTGTCTGATTTCCTGGTCTGCATTCTAGTGCCAAATGCATGGCTTTAAATCCATCACTAGGAAGACAGCAGATGTTGGGTTTACCATAGCCTGGGGAACTGAAAAGAAGCTTGCACTAACCTGCATTCTGCCACAGAGGTTTAAGAAAATTTCAACAAATCATTCCACTGGTCTCATATTGCTGAAAGGGCTATAAACATATAAATGAATAGAGCTCTACCTTTGTCCTAAGCATTTTTCCAGATTTATCATTTTTATTTTATTTATTTATTTTGAGATGGGGTCTCATTCTGTCGTCCAAGCTGGAGTGCCATGGCACAATCTCAGCTCACTGCAACCTCCACCTCCTGGGTCCAAGCGATTCGCCTGCCTCAGCCTCCCAAGTAGCTGGGATTACAGGCACATGCCACCACGCCTGGCCAATTTTTGTATTTTTAGTAGAGACAGGGTTTCACCATGTTGGCCATGCTTGTCTTGAACTCCTGACCTCAGGTGATCCACCTGCTTCGGCCACCCAAAGTGCTGGGATTACAGGTGTGAACCACCACGCCTGGCCCAGATTTATCATTTCATGGGGAAAAAATATTCTATCCTTGCTTAAGGCATTTTCAAGAGAACATCATCCAGCTCACAGTTTTTTGTTTTGTTTTTTTTAAAATGTCTGGCTAGTGGACGACATAAAACTAACACATATATACCAACACCATTCATCTGTGAAAAGTTTCATTTATTAATTCAATCAGGAACGCTACAACTGCAGAATTAAAAATGCATTTACAACTCAAATTTGCTTCACATTTAATGGTGGACAGCATCTCAAGCTAATTTAATGTTTGGACATTCGCCAATTGTTGAACATTGGCTGAAAATAGATTTCGCCCTGAAAGAGTGCTACCAGATTGTTTTTAATAAAGCAAAGTTCAGGTGGTATCACTCATCTGTTTACTGCTCCTCCCTTCCTACTGCCTGAAGTCTCATTACTTCTCCTACCTTATTTCCAACCCTTCCTCTTCACACTTCCACATCCAGACAACTGAACAATTCACTCTTCCCCCTCGTGGATTTTTGCTTCTACGGATTTGATATGTGTGATGTGCCTTTCTCTGATCTCACTCTCTAATCTCAGTTCAGACGTTACCTCCTCCAGAGACCATTCCTTGACTCTCCTTCTGACCAATTATTCTCTTTATCTGTACCTCTCAAATAATTTTTATCACTTTCTGCTTTATATTTTTCTTGTTATTTCTGCGTATCTTGATTTCCTCTGCTAACATGTAAACTCTCTCAAGGCAAAATCCAAAGAGAATTCATTTTTCTATTTTTAGAGCATATGCCACAATTTTTACATATAGAAGTCATTTTTTAAATTTTTTTAATTTTAATTTTATTTATTTATTTATTTATTGAGGACTCTTGCTCTATTGCCCAGGCTGGAGCGCAGTGAGATGATCTCAGCTCACTGCAAACTCCACTTCCCAGGTTCAAGCAATTCTCATGCCTCAGCCTTCCAAGTAGCTGGGATTACAGGCTCGTGCCACCACACCTGGCTAACTTTTGTATTTTTAGTAGAGACAAGGTCTCACCACGTTGGCCAGGCTGGCTCGAACTCCTGACCTAAGGTGATCTGCCCGCCTCAGCCTCTCAAAGTGTTGAGATTACAGACACAAACCACTGTGTCGGGGCAAGACATCAGTTAATATACCCTGGAATAAAAATACAGGCCAGGTGTCGTGGCTCACGCCTGTAATCCCAACACTATGGGGGGGCGAGGCAGGTGGATCACCTAAGGTCAGGAGTTTGAGACCAGCCTGGCTAACATGGTGAAACCCCATCTCTACTAAAAATACAAAAATTAGCCAGGCATGGTGGCAGGTGCCTGTAATCCCAGCTACTCCGGAGGCTGAGACAGGAGAATCGCTTGAACCCAGGAGGCTGAGGTTGCAGTGAGCCAAGATCGCACCACCGCACTCCAGCCTGTGTGACAGAGCAATACTCCATCTCAAAAAAACAAAAAACAAAAAAAAACCCAGATGCTTCCAAAGTTATAAATGAGAGTAGAAAGTCCTTGGTGGTTTGACTATACCTTGCAGGTCAACCATCTATGAGTCCTCCCCTTGGGTTAACCATCACTGATACTATTAACGTGGCCTCTTAAGACTTTCTTTCCTTGTAAGGAGCCACTTTATGTTTGTCCTGTGCCAGGCTTCTTCATTGTCAGTGGCCGTTCTTCGGCGTACAGTGGCGTTACTACATAATTTCCATAAGCTGCATCATAAACAAGCATGAGGCACATGTTTTCTAAGTTGCCATAAAAAAAGAGCAAAAAAGGCCGGGCACAGTGGCTCACCTGTAATCCCAGCACTTCGGGAGGCCGAGGCTGGTGGATCACCTGAGGTCAGGAGTTCGAGACCAGCCTGGCCAGCATGGTAAAACCCTGCTAACCCATTAGTAGGGTGAAACCCTACTAAAAAAATACAAAATTAGCTGGGCCTGGTGGTGTACTCCTTTAATCCCAGCTGCTTAGGAGGCTAAGACAGAAGAATTGCTTGAACCCAGGAGGCAGAGATTGCAGTGAGCCGAGATCACACCATTGCACTCCAGCCTGGGAGACAAGAGAGAAACTCCATCTCAAAAAAAAAAAAAAAAGCAAAATCTACCAGTAAGTAGCAATTTCACTCATTCTTTCTAAGGCAATGCCAGCAATCTTGAAGAAGCCAGCACAGTCACTAATGTCTTGCCAACTCTTCTTACATTGTCACCTCCACTGATATCAAAGCCAGGCATCATTGTCTGCTATTTATTCAGTTGCCACAAAATGCTTGGCATCATACTAAGCGCTTGAATAAAAATGTACCTGAATTATCAAGAATACAGTGCTTAAGTTCTTGGAATTTTCTTAGACCATGTTGGCATGAACTGTCATGAATAAGTTATAAGACTGAATTTTCATAAATGAATTAGAAGTTAAATTTCTAAAGCAGTTACCTTGGAAGGCAGTGTAATTCCAATGATGTTGGCATTGCCTAAACTTATTTCAGAATTCCACTTTTTATTTGTTTTTAAAGTCAATTTATGTGCCATATTCATCATAATCTTTTATTTTATTTTATTTTATTTTTTACTTACATATTTGAGACAGAGTGACTGATCCTGGCTCACTGCAACCTCCGCTTTCCAAGCTATTCTTGTGCCTCAGCCTCCCTAGTAGCTGGGACTACTGACGCATGCCACCACACTGGGCTGATTTTTTGTATTTTTAGTAGAGATGGGGTTTTGCCATGTTGGCCTGGCTGGTCTCGAACTCCTGGCCTCAAGTGACCCTCCCAAACTGTTGAGATTACAGGCGTGGACCACCATGCCTCGCTTTTATTCTATTTTATAGTTATTATATTTTGTTTTGTTTTAACCTCAAGTGGAAGTATCCAACTTGACTATCAAGACTTGACTTCCAATGACCACTGGTGATTTTTTTTTTTTTTTTTTTTTTTTTTTTTTTTTTGAGATGGAGTCTCGCTCTGTAGTCCAGGCTGGAGTGCAGTGGCACGATCTTGGCTCACTGCAAGCTCCGACACCCATGTTCACGCTATTCTCCTGCCTTGGCCTCCTGAGCAACTGGGACTACAAGTGCCTGTCACATGCCTGGCTAATTTTTTTGTATTTTTAGTAGAGACGGAGTTTCACTGTGTTAGCCAGGATGATCTCGACCTCCTGACCTCGTGATCTGCCCGCCTCAGCCTCCTAAAGTGCTGGGATTACTGGTGTGAGCCACCACACCCTGCCAACCATTGGTTATTTTTTAAAATCACATTCATCTTCAAAAGATGAAGATTTTTCATAACTGAGGATATTGCAAAGAACATTCCAGAGGCCCTAAAGGCTGCTCTAGAAATACTTTGAATAATAGCAGCATTAGTAGAATAAATGTATAATCTTACTGGGAAGGGAAAAAACTTATGGCCAGGCACAGTGGCTCATGCCTATAATCCCAGCACTTTGGGAGGCCGAGGCGGGCAGATCACGAAGTCAGTAGTTTGAGACCAGCCTGGCCAACATAGTGAAACCCGTTTCTACTAAAAATATAAAAAATAGCCAGGCGTGGTGGCTCCCACCTGTAGTCCCAGCTACTCAGGAGGCTGAGGCAGGAGAATAGCTTGAACCCAGGAGGTGGAGGTTGTGACGAGCTGAGATTATGCCACTGCACTCCAGCCTGGGCAACAGAGCGAGATTCTGTCTCAAAAAAAAAAAATTAACTTATGTGGGAGCCAAAACATTGAATCTGAGGTCAAACTGGACTCAGTAAAACCTTCAAACATATCTCACAGGAGTGGAGTTGTTGGAGAATGGTCCACAAATGTTAGTTGTTTCTTATGATGGGGTTTAATTTGGTTTTGATGCTATAAGATCTCTCTCTTTTTCTAAATCATGCACCAAGTTTAATGAATTAATGCCTTCAACATGGATGTTTTGCATCTTTGCAGACACTCTTCAAACCTGGCACATAAGCACTTGAACCTGAGCTCTACTTGAACCTGGGGACATTAAGGTGACTCAATCCCTGCACCCCACAGGGTATCTGAGATACCACAGCTGGGTCACACCATTTGGCCACATTATGCTGTGACATGAAGGAAGATCAAGGACCACAGGTAGAAAAACAGACCCAGTTTCTGGTGTAATGTAAATGTGTATTTTGCAGGCATGTGTTACAAATACCTTTAGCCTTCCCCCCCCACCTTGAGATGGACTCTTGTTCTGTCACCCAGGCTAGAGTGCTGGAGTACAGTGATGTGATCTCAGCTCACTGCAACCTCCACTTCCCGAGTTCAAGCAATTCTCCTGCCTCAGACTTCCGAGTAGCTGGGATTACAGGTGCATGCCACCACGCCTGGCTAATTTTTGTATTTTTAGTAGAGATGGGGTTTTGCCATGTTGGCCAGGCTGGTCTCAAACTTCTGACCTCAGGCGATCTGCCCACCTCAGCCTCCCAAAGTGCTGGGATTACAGGTGTGAGCCACCATGCCCAGTCACCTTTAAGCTTTTCTTTTTTTTCTTTTATTTTTTATTTTATTTTATTTTATTTTACTTTATTTTATTTTATTTTTTGAGACGGAGTCTCACTCTGTCACCAGGCTGGAGTGCAGTGGCACGATCTCAGCTCACTGCAACCTCCGCCCCCAGGGTTCACGCCATTCTCCCGCCTCAGCCTCCTGAGTAGCTGGGACTATAGGCGCCCACCACTACCCCCGGCTAATTTTTTGTATTTTTAGCAGAGACGGGGTTTCACTATGTTAGCCAGGATGGTCTCGATCTCCTGACTGTGTGATCCACCCGCTTTGGCCTCCCAAAGTGCTGGGATTACAGGCAAGAGCCACCGTGCCCAGCCTTTTTTTTTTTTTTTTTTTAACACGGAATGTTGCTCTTGTTGCCCAGGCTGGAGTGCAATGGCGAGATTTCGGCTCACTTCAACCTCGCCTCCTAGGTTCAAGCAACTCTCCTGCCTCAGCTTCCTGAGTAGCTGAGATTATAGGCGCCCACCACCACGCCCAATTTATTTTTGTATTTTTAGTAGAGATAGGGTTTCACAATGTTGGCCAGGCTGGTCTTGAACTCCTGACCTCAGGTGATCCTCCCGCCTCGGCTTCCCAAAGTGCTGAGATTACAGGCGGGAGCCACCGTGCCCAGCCTAGGTTTTTCAACTGCTTAGTTGAGCTAATCGAATATGAGGACCCTACCTAGGACCGTAAAAAACATCTAAGTTATGAATAGGCTAAAGAAAGTCCTGCAAATAATATACTGCAATTGGAAATGTGCAGAATTATTATTATAAATATTATATTTTTATAAATAATGCCTTAAGAAAACATCTTCAGTATTATAAAGGTAATTAATTATTTGATGAGGCATTCTAAATCTAAACTAATTATAATAGCTCCATTCACCATGTACCTATTCTGTACTTGTAGTGCATATTTGCAGGTAGCTATTAAGTGTCCTCATGTGACATGAGGAGTAAATGAAACTCAGAGGCACACAGCTGGCAAATGGCAAGGTCTATAATGTGTGTCTAGACCCAACATGAAGGTCTTCCCTGATTTCTGTAAATCCATCTCAGTCCTCAAGAATAATAGGGCTGGTAACAGGGGAAAGAAGGAAAGAACAGAAGGAAGGGAATAAAGGAAGGAAAAGAAGAATGGGGGAAAGGAGGAAAGGAAGGAAGGAATGAAGAAAAGAAAAGAAGGGAGGGAGAGAGGCTGCAACATCGTATCCGTTGTGGATACCCTATCCATGGTTTGAATTATTCCATCTGTGAACCCACAACCCATATACATGCTATTAGTTTTTGTTTTTGCTGAGCCCAAGGGAGTATAGAGCCATTTGCCAAAGTGAGAAGATGGCTGTGACTGGTATAAAACAATGCTAGCTCCATATATTATGGTCCTTGTCTTCCTGGAGTTTATATTCTGTGAGAGAGTATATCTGTTTTCTCACTAACATGTCCCCAGCATTTGGCACAGTGCCCACCACAAATTGTACCCAATAAATACTTGTCGCTGAAAGTATATTGAATGGAGTATTTTGAGGGAATATGAATAAATTTGAGGAAGTGGCTGCTTGAAACAATCGAAGAGCAACAGAAACTGCTCCTGTACAAAAGAACCTCTCAGAGACATTCTACCACTCAGAGGCCTAATTGTGTTAATATATTTCTCTTTGAAGAGGGAGGCATAGCAGTCATTCACACCTTGGTGCCAATGTGTTTATTAGATAAGCATCTTTGTGAGGGGGACATGGGAATAAGCGGGAAGGGGATTAGAAAGTGAAACTAAGAAAAAGTAGAGAGGGGCCAGGGTAGTGGCTCACGCTTGTAATTTCAGCACTTTGGGAGGCCGAGGTAGGCGGATCACCTAAGGTCAGGAGTTCCAGACCAGCCTGGCCAACATGGTGAAACCCCGTCTCTACTAAAAATACAAAAATTGACCAGGCGTGGTACCGCACACCTGTGATCCCAACTACTAGCGGGGGCTGAGGCAGGAGAATCGCTTGAACCTGGGAGGTGGAGGTTGCAGTGAGCCGAGACAGCGCCGTTGCACTCCAGCTTGCATTCATTATGATAACCCATTTCCTCTTGCTTCTCCAACTTCGTTCCCACTCCACTTTCAACTTTTAATGAGTCCTCTTCTTGGGCAAGACAGTCCTTTATTAAACAAGACTGAAAAGTGTCTGGTAGCATCATCAATGCTACAGTAACAAGGTATCTCTTTTCTTGGTCAATAGCTACCTTTATTTGGACCAGATGCACACAGATCTGATAATACTACCAACAGTCAGACCAATACAGTTTGTGAACAAAATGGACAAAAACAGAGAGAACTGACTGGGACTTGTTGTTTACTATCTTTTTTTTTTTTTTCAAGGTTGGCCTTGAGTACAGATTTAGAGAAAGATAATGGAACACCAAGCACTAATGAGCTTCTTAACCTAGGTTTTCTAACCTAATCTTAGCCTAGGTTTTGAATCACCATTCACTGTTTACTATTTTAACCATTTAATTGTATAACAACATCTATGTCTGAAGCCGTGATTCTTAACAAATTATTTTCCCGTGTACTCAGAATATAGATATACCGAGTTATTCTTAATGGAAAACATGGTGCAAGATAATTTGTGTTCTTTAAAATAGAAATTGGTTTGTCCCAAGGCTTGACTGGTATTATGTGGAAAGTTCATAAATCTTCAAGTCCTAGTCCTGTATTTATTATGTGTTTGATCTTGAACAAGTCATTTCTCCTTGTCTGTAAAATGTCATAATAATGCATACCTCACAGAGTTGTTGGAAAACAAAAAGTGATAACGTGGGTAACTGCTTTGAAAACTATAGAACTCTGCACAAATATAAGGTACTATTACTGTTTGAAGAAGCAGAATTATAGGAGTTAGATAAATTTGGGTTCCAATCCTGGTTCCACCACTTTAGAGCTGTGTGACATTAAGCGGTTATATTATCCAAATTTTCTTCATTTGTTAAAGTAGAGATAATAATATATCTCCCCGGTATGTTGTGAGGCTAAAACAAGAAAATGTTCCTGGAATACTGCCTGGAAAATAGTAGGTGCTCAGTAAATGTTAGCTCCCTTTCCTTTCCCTGCTGCAGTTTTAAATGCCTGTATTTTCCTTAAATCAGAATAACTTCCACCATTCTTTGTTGCCCAAGGATATCCAAAATGAGGCATGACAATAAAATGAAACAACAAAGCAACAAGTCAACAATATGTTAAATATGATATGAGCAATATGATAAATCACGGTATTTTCCCATCCAGTCATACTCGCTAATTTTGCTGGAACCATCAACAGCAAATTGCATCAAACGCCAAATAAACAGTCAAAGAGACAGTATGAGGCAACCATAGCAAGGTAAACCAACTTGGAAAATGACCATAAAAATATGAGGGATAACCCTGAAAACATCCTTATTTATACTCAAAAGATAATTGCAAATTACTTAAGCAAACAAGTTATGTTCAATTAGATTCTTGAAGTTTTGCCAGACAAATGGTTTTGGCTTCCTAAGACCTTGTGATGCCCTGAGCTCACACTTTGTGATGCATAAAGATATTGTGCAATTTATCTGGGATTGCTTTTTACTACAAACAGTCCAAAAAATGCATAATATCGCATACTCTGCCACTAAGCTCTACTGTGTGTTATTTCCTAATTAAGGATGCAGACAGGCTGTGCAGTAATGATGACTGATGTCTGCTGCATGTCTTAGTGAGGAGCAAGGTGAGAATGAGCATTAGCTCCAGCCCACAGGAGAAAGGAGTAATTGCTATTGCTCACTGCACTGCAAGTCACATCTTCCTGGAATTACAGAAGAGGCACTTAAGAATAGAGAATGATCTTGCATAAAATTACAGTTTTGTTCATCCTGAGGAACAATCCTATGAAGCACTGTTTTCCATTAATTTCGGTATGTAAATTAATGACAATGTAATTCTTATTTCATTTAAGTTGGGGCATCGGAATACCAACAATAATAATAATGGTTTATTTTTGACTTACTGACATGGACTTCTTTTCATCTCCTGTGTTTTATACTTACCTTTGTGTCTTGGGATTTATCAGTCTTTTAGTCTGTACTTACACCTGCCAGCATGAAACCAGCTATTTTAATGGTAATAACTGTCCTTGAAATAATGAGAAACAGTCAACAACTAAAAAGCAAGTTCAGGCCAGGCGCGGTGGCTCACAGCTGTAATCCCAGGACTTTGGGAGGCCAAGGCGGGCGGATCACAAGGTCAGGAGATCGAGACCATCCTGGCTAACATGGTGACAACCCGTCTCTACTAAAAACGCAAAAAATTAGCTGGGCGTGGTGGCGGACACCTGTAGTCCAGCTACTCGGGAGGCTGAGTCAGGAGAATGGTGTGAACCCGTGGAGATGGAGCTTGCAGTGAGTCGAGATTGCACCACTGCACTCCAGCCTGGGGGACAGAGTGAGACTCTGTCTCAAAAAAAAAAAAAAAAAAAACAACTTCAACAGTTAAGCACTGAATCTTGGCCTACTCCCACCGTCCTGTAGCTTGATATCTCAGTAACCCACTTCTTTCCTCAAAAATGAAACATTAATTACCACCAACTAACAAATGCCAAGCACAGGTAATACATGCAGCTGTACCAGATATCATGTTGATTTCACAGCATAGGGAAGGTTTGCCAACAGAGACTGTTCCTGTTACTTCCCCAAGAAGCACAAAAAGGGGTCTTTGCTTAAAAGGAGATCTGTATTCTATCCAAAGCTAATCTTATAAAGCAGACTTTCTAAAAATTGTGGGTTCTTATCTATGCTCTCTGACTTATCCAACTAAGAAATAAAAAAGTGGCTGGGCATGGTGGCTCACGCCTGTAATCCCAGCACTTTGGGAGGCCAAGGCAGGCAGATCACGAGGTCAGGAAATCGAGACCATCTTGGCTAACACGGTGAAACCCCGTCTCTACTAAAAACACACAAAAAAATTAGCCGGGCGTGGTGGCGGGCACCTGTAGTCAGTCCCAGCTGCTCAGGAGGCTGAGGCAGGAGAATGGCGTGAACCCAGGAGGCGGGAGCTTGCAGTGAGCCGAGATTGCGCCACCGTACTCCAGCCTGGGGGACAGAGCAAGACTCCATTTCAAAAGAGAAAAAGAAAGAAAGAAAAGAAAAGAAAGCAGAAGTGAAATGAATAGAAGAGCTCATTTATATGTAGAGAGAGATGAATAGGAGAAAAATGTGAGTACATGTGTTGGATGTTTCTATGGATTGAAACGTCTGGAAGGATATAAAAAGAGGGTCTTTGTACATCTTCATCTACTTATATTATTTGCCTTGTTCACTTATTTTTTTTTAACTGAAAAAAGCGGGGACAGCTTGAGTCTATAGTTCTCCAAACTCTGCAAATCAGTTTTACCCTATTGCTGCTTTGATCAAGAGCAAAAACTGTTCCAATACGAATTCTGTACTTGTTTGTTCTTTCCCATGGAGCACACTGGTGAACGGACAGAGGCAATAGGCCTGGCTTCTTTCTGATTACGACATGAAGTGTCAGAAAAGGTGTTTAACTTACATTTGCCTAATGATTTTCAGAAATCAGAAAGAACACAGTATCTGGACTTCTTAAGGAAGCTAGCTGGTTTTTTAAGGGCCAGGGGTGGTGGTTGGATAAACTGGTTCTACCATTGGAAGGGGTCCTGAGTGAATCATAATCAGCCTCCAGTAAACTCAATGCTCCCTTTAAAGGGCAATTTTGTCCCACCCTGAAAAGAAAGGAGGGAGGAAATCAGGGATGTAGAGCCCCATAGAGCAGGTGAAATTGAGGCATTCTGGGCTATTTCATGCTTATAGAACAGAGTGTCATTAAAGAGTAGCTTCACAGATATGCTTTTAATAATTTAAAAGCTGAGTACAAGCCAGGCTAGGTGGGGCTCAAAGTGGAGCAAATCTAACCACAGGGATTTTGCTCCTTGATCAGGAACGACCAATCACCTGAGGCAACTCAAGACCAGGCACAGAGCCGAGCAGGAGTTAGAGAGTTGCTTTGGGAGCAGGCCTTCAAGCATTCTCCCTTTGCGGAGACAAAAATGTCAGGACAGCAAGACTCATTGTTACACTTGCCCAGTTTACCTCACTCTGCCTGCTCTTCCTTAGTAGAGATGTGGAAATTTGGAATGGAACTATCCCCTCATTCCACCAATATGAAAAGACAGGCTGGGTAAGGGGAGTGATTTGCTCAAAGTCACACAACTAGCTATTAGTAGAGTGGTAATTAGAGCTTTGATACCCTTAGTCCCCTGGCCAGCTCATTCTACTGTATTAGTGGCCTCCTGTGCTTAAGTCTCCTAATGTTTCCCAGAATGAATGAATTGCTTATTCCTGAGGTGCTGTCAGCAGACAATGGTCCAATGTTGCATTTCATCCAGAGGCTCCTGCATTTTAATCTGCCACTCCTGAAATAAAATATTTTACTTCAAAGGAGTGAATATCAAATGATGAGAAGTCTAGAGTAGCACATCTGTCTGTTACCAGGGCTTCCCTTTATTTCTTTGCCTGCATCCACTGAGGTTACACAGCCAGCAGTGATGTTAACACATTTGTATTTAATTGAGTTGGAGGGCTGATGGCATGAGTTTCCATAAGCAGCTCCAGACCTCAAGGTTGCACAAATTATGTATGATTTTGTAACTAGTGGAGTTTCCAACTGGTGCCAGTATTCTTTTTCTGAGTTAGTTTTATTACTTGGAAAGTACATAAAAGAAGTATTTTTGTTTTCAGAGACACAATTTTAAACTCAGATGTTTAGAAAAATGTCTCAAAAAACAACTGCAAACAGATACAAAATTATAGCTAGATAGGAGGAATAAGTTCTAGTGTTCTATACCACTGTAGAATGACTATAGTTAACAATAATACATTAATAGTTTCAAATAGCCAGAAGGAGGATATTGAATGTCCCTACACAAAGAAATTATAAATGTTTGAGATGATGGATTCACTAATTACCCTGATCTAATCACTAAACATTATACATAAGGAAACATCACTATGTACGCCCATGAGTATGTACAATTATTGTCAATTAAAAAATTAAATTTAAAAAACTGCAGACAAAAAACAGACATTGCATATTAGCATTCTCAAGCAGAATGGGGAAAAGCTATTTTTTTCAATAAAGGATTTATTTACACATGGAGAAGAATGACTACATATTGACATTGTTCTTTACTATAATTAGAATCATATACACAAAACTTATTGACTCTAGATGTCAGACAAAAGCAAACTTAAAGCACTTCCCTTTCATCTGTACAATAAGAAATGATGACTTACAGTAACGTGTTATAAATATGCAATCCTCATCATTCTGAATTAGCAAAAATTATCCAAGATTCTTCATCTGTAGAAAGATGATCTCTGAGGCTCTCGAGCTCACAGGCTTCTCTTCCTTCCATGGGGAGGGGAAAAATAGTTTGCCAATTAGCTAATTGCAATGAATCAGTGGCAATATGACTTTTACCTTAGGCGATTCTTTTCTATTTTGCCATGTTAATAAAGTCCCTGGACTTAAATGAAAACCCAGATGGTTTAATTTGTACCTTAAGAAATAGGAACAAGATTTTTTTCCTTATAACAAGCCATTTATCTCAGAAGGCAGGATATCTGAGAAACTTCCAGATCTTTTTATGCTGTTTTTATAGCTTCCATTGTGTTAAAGTGTATTCACTAACGATTCAAATAGAGTAGTGTCACAGAATAGATCCCCTTGTAGATCATGTGGTGTTCAAGAAACATAGAAAATCATTTTTGGTAAGAATACTGCCTTCCCAAAGCAATACGTGAGTTCTGCTCCCATAGAAAAACAGAACCATTAATGCAGAAGGTTACATTCTTTTGACCATTTCTGTCTTTTCCTTCCTATCATGCTTGACTTGCTTTTTTTTTTTTTTTTAGATGGAATCTTGCTCTGTCACCCAGGGTGAAGTACAGTGGTGTGATCTCGGCTCACTACAGCCTCCGCCTCCTGGTTCCTATGATTCTCCTGCCTCAGCCTCTCAAGTAACTGGGATTACAGGCACGTGCCACCATGCCTGGCTAATTTTTGTATTTTTAGTAGAGACAGGGTTTCACCACTTTGGCCAGGCTGGTCTCAAAATCCTGACCTCAAGTCATCTGCCTGCCTCGGCCTCCCAAAGTGCTGAGATTACAGGTGTGAGCCACTGCGTCTGGCCGGCCTTCAAAATAAGTATTGAAGAGTGTTAGTTTGTTTAGTATACTTCCCACATAATTAAATGCATAGCTTAGGTGGAAGGAAACTTACTACCATCCCAAATTTTGGATTGCAAATATAATTACAATGCTAATGGAAGGGAGAATAAACTCAATAATGCCCTATAGCTTCTGCGATGGTTTGAATACAGTTTGTCCCCACCAAAACTCACGTTGAGGCAATCTGCTCTGTTTATCCTGAGGGCAATAGGGATTCATAGAATGGTTTTAAAATCCAAACTTCTTACTATGCCACACAAGAGTTTTCTTTGGCCACTCCCTATTTTTCATGTAATACTATACCTAAGTAATAAAAAACCCTTATCATTGTGTTATATGCCAGTCACTATTCTAGGCGATCTAAGCACTTGTATATATCAGGTGTATTACTCCTCACAGCAATCCTATAAGGCAGGTTCTATTATCATTCCTATTTTACAGATGGAGAAACTAAGGCAAAAAGAGATTCAGTATCTTGCCCTAGGTCACAGAGCAGCAGTCAGAATTCAAACTTAGGTGGTCTGGCTTTGAGATCATGATCTTAACTACTATGTTATGCTGCCAAATAGAGCTACTTAAGAGCTCCTGGAAGATGCTGTTCTTCACATATCCTCTGGCTTACACACACACACACACACACTCTCTCTCTCTCTGTCTCTCTCTCCTTCCCTATGTGCTTAGGTAACTCCTACTCATCCTTCATCTTTATAAAGAAACCAACTCTTCTGGGAAGCCTTTTCTGACCACTCATCCACCTCCAACCCAAGGTTGGAGCCCTTCCCAGGGCTCCGAGAGTCCCATGCATGCCCCTGTCACAGCCATGGTTGGTCGCTGGTTAACTGGCCCATCTAACTTCCTAAATCTAAAGGCCCTCAAGGTAAGGACTGTGTCTTGATATGATGTGTCTCCAATTCTTCACACAGTGCCTGGCATATGGTAGGGGGTGGGTGGTAGGGGATGGTAATTGCTGAATAAATACAAGAAGAGTGTTAAAATGGCATCAGCAGACAGGCTGGTTTGAGGCAGAGTTGTCTAGATACTGGCCTAAGACTCTTTAAATTCTCCCAGCCCTGACAGAGAGCTGTTCCCAAATATAAACATAGGGCTGAGCCTACAAGTGAGGGCTTCGGGATCCCAGCTGTTGGAGCTAAAAACGGGAGATCGCAGAGAGCCAGGAGGAGACTAAAGCATTAGCCCTGATGGGAGCCTGAACAGATCTTATAAAATGGATTAGGCTGTAAGAACAAATGAAAGCAGATAAGCAGGAAGGAGAGCAAAGGATTAGAGAGAACATTATTCCGGGAGGTTAGAATCAAGGGAGGAGTGTGGGAATTTGATATAGGAGCTTGATCTAAATTTAAACTAGACAGTTTAAGGTTCCCAACCCCACACAACTGATTTGGAGAATGCAACCAACCCAGATAGTAGTCATGGTGCATTTAGAGTAAGCATTTTTGTGTGATTTGGAATGTGCTCTCCTAACTTGTAACTATTCAGTTATTGTAGGTCTGGGCAGACCTGGTATTTTCTGTTTCTTTGCCACTCTAGAGAGAGTTGGAGTCAACATGGCAAAAGATAAAACCCCTGTTCTAGCTGAAGTTCCATTAGCAACCCTTGGGTATGCTTTCTGGGTGAAGATTGATCTTAGGTCATAATCACTCCATTCACTAACTCTCTTAATAGGATGCCTGAGGCCAGGTGCAGTAGTTCATGCCTGTAATTCCAGCACCTTGGCAGGCTGAGGCAAGAGGATTGCTTGAGCCCAGAAGTTCAAGAGCAGCCCAGGCAACATAATGAGACCCCATCTCTACAAAAAAATGTTTAAAAATTTTAAATTAGCTGGGCATGGTGGCATGTACCTGTAGTCCCAGCTACTCGGGAGGCTGAGGCTGGAGGATTGCTTGACCCCAAGAAGTTGAGGCTGCAGTGAGCCAGGGTTGTGCCACTGCACTGCAGCCTGGGCAACAAAGTGAAACTCTATCTCAAAAAAAAAAAGATTATTAAAAAAATAATAATACATAAGAAGCACTTCTGCCTCAGCCTCCCGAGTAGCTGGGATTACAGGTGCCCACCACCATGCCCAGCTAATTTTTGTATTTTTAGTAGAGATGGGGTTTCACCATGTTGGCCAGGCTGGTCTTGAACTCCTGACCTCGTGATCCACCCGCCTCTGCCTTCCAAACTGTTGGGATTACAGGCGTGAGCCACAGCACCTGGCTAGAATTACCTTTTTTTACAATTTTTTCCTTATACTTCTGTCATGTCCTTCATTTCCACATAGCGTACTTTTAAATGTGATTTAAAATGATTCAAGGATCACACAACTCTTTTCTAAACACTAATATATACGAAGCATTCAATAGTGACAAAAATGGCCTCCAATACTTTTTTCTAGCTATAAAAGTGTGTCATTTCATACTGTGCTCACAGCATATGTTGAATGCGCACAAGGAAAAATAATGTCAGCCAAATTTCTATTTAATTGATACAGAATATTCACTTATTTAAATGTCTGCCTTTGGCTTTCACCTCAAATTTATAATGCAGTAATTTTTGGATAAAAGATACACTTTAAAATATGAAAAAAATCATTTGCCCAAGGATTAAAATGGAAAATAAAAACTCCTGAGTTGGCATTGAAGTTGAGTTCCTAAGAAGTAAAAGTAAATGGAGTTGGGGCATCACAAATATGAGGAGAAAGGATAAGACTTCCACCTCCTCCTATCTGAGAAAGAGATTGAAGCAACAATTTGGGTGAATTATCTGAATTTGCTTATTTTGTAGGTTTCTGTCATTAAGTAATATGTGCATTTGTATTGTCATCATTATTTTAGTTAGCAGAAATAGCAATTAAGGCTGCGCACAGTGGCACATAACTGTAATCCTTACCCTTTGGGAGGCTGAGGCAGGAGGATCACTTGAGCCCAGGAGTTTGAAACGAGCCTGGGCAGCAGAGTGAGACCCCTTCTCTACACAAAATTGAAAAATTAGCTGGATGTGGTTGTGTGCGCTTGTCCCAGCTATTTGGGTGGCTGAGGTGGGAAGATTGCTTGAGCCTGGGAGGCCTAAGCTGCAGTGAGCCATGATTGTGCCACTGCACTCCAGCCTGGGCAACAGAGCAAGACCTTGTCTCAAAACAAACAAACGACAACAACAACAACAACAAAAAGAAATAGCAATTAACAATGATGAAATAGTAGCTTACTAGTAAACCTGCACCAGTTCTGTTTGGAATGAAACTGCTTACTTCTACATAATTAGTAATAATAATAATAGATAATAACAAATAAATAATAACTTTTCTACACACTTTTCTACATAATAAGAAGTGTGCATTGTGCAACTGAAAAGCAATATTCTTGAGTAGAATAAATGACATTTACCTTTAGAGTCCCCATCTCCCCATTCCCTTTTTTTTTTTTTTTCGACAGTCTCACTGTTGCCCAGGCTGGAATGCTGTGGTATGGTCTCAGCTCACTGCAACCTCTGCCTCCCAGATTCAAGCAATTCTCATGCCTCAGCCTCCTGAGAAGCTGGGACTACAGGTGCACGCCACCACACCTGGCTAATTTTTTTTGTATTTTTGGTAAAGGCGAGGTTTCGCTATGTTGGCCAGGCTGGTCTCAAACTCCTCACCTCAGGTGATCCACCCGCCTTGGCCTCCCAATCATCTCCCCTTTCAATAAGACTCATTCCAGTCTTTCTGCTCTATGTAGACCTCTCTTCACCTCATCATCCACTTCAAGGAGTCATAGCTCTCACCAAATCAGTCACTTAGGCTTGTTAATGAATTGGCCTATCACTCTGGTATGAATGAGCTTCAGTCAAGGTATCTCTTCAACAAGGAATTTGTCTTTTATCGCTAATTGTCAATGAAAAGAGCTGTCAAGGAAAGGAATTTCAGCATAATCAAGCAGGTAAAGAGATCTCTGTGGGGCCAGGAAGACTCTGGCATGGCCTATGCCTACTCTGAATGAATAATTAATTATTTTCCCGTATGATAAATGTGTCAGGGTCTCCACAACTAAATCCTTGTTCCTGACCTTGAAAGAACGACGACTTTAGACCGAGGATTCCTCTAACAGGTGGAGGACAAGCCTCCTCAACCAAATTACCCAATCTCCCTGAGAAAATGGTCACTTCTGTGCAGCTCCCATTTAGGCTTGAAGATAAGGCCTCCCTTTTAGTTATGTTTCTGATCAGATTTCTGGTTGGAGCGAACCATTTGGTCAATAGCTGAACAATGACTGAAGAGCTCTTTGGGAAACCCATGGAAAGAACCAAATCTGAAATAGAGTAAGGTCTTTTTAACAACAAAATGACTTTGCATGGGTGTAAAGTCAACCAACTAGGTCAGACTTTCTAGTAATGAAACTTCAGTAGGATTTAAACTTTGTTAGAGACAATTCACACCTCAGTAAGCTCTTTCTGGATGAAGCTCTAGTAAATGAGAGCTTTCTTTGAGTGGGCCTGGAAGTTTGATATCAAGAATAACCAGCCTGTAATCCCAGCACTTTGGGAGCTGGAGACAGGAAAATTGCTTGAGGCCAGGAGTTTGAGACCAACTTAGACAACATAGCGAGACTTTGTCTCTACAAAAAATAAAACATTAGCTGGGCACAGTGGCACATGCCTGTAGTCCCAGCTACTTGGGAGGCTGAGGCAGGAGGATCACTTTAGCCCTAGAGTTAAAAGTTGCAGTGAGCTATTATCATGCCACCTGCCACCTGCACTCCAGCCTGGGTGATGAGTAAGACCCAGTCTCAAAAAAAAAAAAAAAAAGAATAACCAAAGTCAGGGGTGTAGTCATCTATCCAAGATGGAGCCCAGGCAGTCATCAGGCTCCCTCTGTATCCTAGACCTTCTCTCTACCCACTCCGACACAGGCTATGTTCTCACTTCTCAATCCTAACTTTGCCCCTTCCTTTTTTTCTTTTCTTTTCTTTTTTTTTTTTTTTTGAGATGGAGTCTCGCCCTATCGCCCAGGTTGGAGTGCAGTGGCACAATCTTGGCTCACTGCAACCTCTGCCTCCTGGGTTTAAGTGATTCTCCTGCCTCAGCCTCCCAAGTAGTTGGGACTACAGGTGCCTGCCACCAGCCCGGCTAATTTTTGTATTTTTAGTAGAGACGGGGTTTCACCATGTTGGCCAGGATGGTCTCGATCTTTTGATCTTGTGATCTACCCGCCTCGGCCTCCCAAAACGCTGGGATTACAAGCATGAGCCACCACGCCCGACCTACTTCCTCTGCCTCCCAGGTTTAAGCAATTCTCTTGCCTCAGCCTCCCAAGTAGCTGGGATTACAGGTGCACGCTACCACACCTGGCTAGTTTTTGTATTTTCAGTAGAGACAGGGTTTCACCATGTTGGCCCAGCTGGTCTCAGACTCCTGACCTCAAGTGATCTGCCCACCTTGGCCTCCCAAAGTGCTGGGATTTTAGGCGTGAGCCACCACACCCAGCCTCTCCTGTATACTTTCTACTTTTTAATAAGAAAGGCTTTAATCATCTTTAAATGTGATTCATCTTCTTTGCTAATATAATACTATATTTATTATTATTGTCATATTTTTCTCAAATGAATCACAGGGCTCCATAGGTGTTAGTTCTGTAAAACCTCTTGACTCTCATTTTTGTAATTTAGATCAATCACTTTAACAGGTATTTTAGTCAATCTATCAATGAGGGAATATACGTTGTGATTTTTCAAAAAGAAAAATAGTATTTATTTTTTGGTTTGCATGATGAAAGACATGATCTCGGAGCTTTCAAACAATGGGATACAATTTTAAGAGAAATTTGACAACAGAAGACACAGATTTGGCTCCTTCTCTGCCCTCAAAACTCTCCATGCCTGCTGCCCGGCAGGGCACAGTGGCTCATGCCTGTAATCTCGGCACTTTGTGAGGCCAAGATGGGAGGGTCACTTGAGCCCAGGAGTTCAAGGCCTGCCTGGGCAACGTAGTGGGACCCCATTTCTATAAATTTTTTTTTAATTTTTATTTTTTTATTGTACTTTACATTCTGGGATACATGTACAGAATGTGCAGGTTCATTCGTAGGTATACACGTACCATGGTGGTTTGCTGCACCCATCAACCTGTCATCTACATTAGGTATTTCTCCAAATGCTCTCCCTCTGCTTGCCCCCTACTTGCCGACAGGCCCCGGTGTGTGACGTTCCCCTCCCTGTGTCCATGTGTTCTCGTTGTTCAACTCCCACTTATGAGTGAGAACATGCAGTGTTTGGTTTTCTGTTCTTGTGTTAGTTTGCTGAGAATGATGGTTTCCAGCTTCATCCATGTCCCTGCAAAGGACATGAACTCATCCTTTTTTATGGCTGCATAGTATCATATACACCATGGAATACTATGCAAAAACTTTTTTAAAACTTAGCCTGGGCCAGGCACAGTGGCTCAAGCCTGTAATCCCAGCACTTTGGGAGGCTGAGGGTGGGTGAATCGCCTGAGGTCAGGAGTTCAAGACCAGCCTGGCCAACATGGTGAAACACCACGTCTACTAAAAATACAAAAATTAGGCCAAGCGCGGTGGCTCACGCCTGTAATCTCAGCACTTTGGGAGGCCAAGGTTGGCAGATCACCCGAGGTCAGGAGTTTAAGACCAGCCTGACCAACATGGTGAAACCCCGTCTCTACTAAACATACAAAATTAGCTGGGCATGGTGGCACATGCCTGTAATCCCAGCTAGTCAGGAGGCTGAGGCAGGAAAATCACTTGAACCCAGGAGGAGGAGGTCACAGTGAGCTGAGATCGCACCATTGCACTCTAGCCTGGGCAACAAGAGCAGAACTCCATCTAAAACAAAACAGAAACAAAAAAAACAAAAACAAAAAAAATTAGCTAGGCATGGTGGTGGGCGCCAGTAATCCCAGCTACTCAGGAGGCTGAGGCAGGAGAACTGCTTGAACCAGAGAGCCAGAGGTTGCAGTGGGCTGAGATCGTGCCATTGCACTCCAGCCTGGGTGACAAGAGCAAAACTCTGTCTCAAAACAAAACCAAAACCAAACAAACAAAAAACACACTTAGCCAGGCGTGGTAGTGTACACCTGTAGTGCCAGCTACTCGGGAGGCTGAGGTGGGAAGATTCCTTGAGCCTGGGAGATCAAAGCTGCAATGAGTTGTGATTGCGCAACTGCACTCCAGCCTAGATGACAGAGACCCTGTCTCAAAACAAACAAACAGACAAACAAAACACCTCTCCATGCCCTAATCTAGATGCCTTACCCTTCTCCTGGGTTCTGAGTCGAATCTTGTTTGGTCATAGGGTATCTAAGAAACCTGAAAATCAGCCAGGTGTCGTGGCTCATACCTGTAATCCCAGCACTTTGGGAGGCCGAGGCAGACAGATCACGAGGTCAGGAGTTTGAGACCAGCCTGGCCAATATGGTGAAACTCTGTCTCTACAAAGAATACAAAAGTTAGCCGGGCATGATGGCATGTGCCTGTAGTCCCAGCTACTTGGGAGGCTGAGGCAGAAGAATCGCTTGAACCCAAGAGGCAGAGGTTGCAGTGAGCCGAGATTGTGCCACTGCACTCCAGCCTGGGTGACAGAGCGAGACTCTGTCTCAAAAAAAAAAAAAAGAAAGAAATTTGAAAATCAGCCTTCTATCAGTTGTGCTCTGCCTGATCCTTATCACTGAATTTCACCCTAGTTTCCTGCGTCTCTCGTCTCTTACTCCCACTTGAATAGCTGAACCCCCCCTTCATCCCATTATTTTCCATAGAGTTTTAACCTTGGTTTCTATTTCAATTAGGTATATGTTTGACAGTAAGCAATAGCAATCCCAATTGTGGCTTAATGAAACAAGTGTTCCTTTTTTTTTTTTTTTTTTTTTTTTTCACTTGACAAGATGTCTGGAACAGGCCATCCAGGGCTGGGACTATAGCTGTCCAATGTCAAAGACCCAGCCTGCTTATCTCTTCTTCTTCCACCATACTTGGCTTGTTGCCTTTGTTCACTATATAATGCTGCAGCATTTAGCACGCTCATATTCAAGGCTGGAAAACGAAAGTAAGAGAAAATGTTCTTGCCAGGTATGCTTAACCCTCTTTATCAGGAAAGCAAAAGATTTCTCAAAAGCCTACCCCTTACTCCCAACAGACATCTTTTAATAGTTCTTGCATTAGAATTGGATCACATGGCTACCCCTCATAGCAAAGGAAGGAGGCTGGGGAAGCTTTGGGGTGGTAAACAATACTATCCTTCATAGTTCCCACCCTAGGTACTCTAGGCTTGTGATCCATCTTGCTCTTGACCTCTTGGGAAAAGGAGTAGCACTACCACAAACCAGGGCAGTGCTACCCACTTCCAGGCCTCCCTACTACAGACCCACCTGCCTGGGATTCTACTCATTGCTCTGACATGACTGCATGGCTGTTACTCTCCGGAAACTGTCTGGTTGAACAGTTTCCCATTGCCTTAGCCCTCAAAGCACCCATCCTATGCCAACTGGTCAGTCTGAAATTCAGAGTCACCCTCCCTCACCACCACCACCCCAAACCAAGTTAGTAGAATTCAGCTCCCACAGTGACCATGGGACACAATTCAGCAGTTCGGCTGTAGACTGCATTTGCTTTTATATTTCTAAGAACATACCTGATTCATAGTAAGCTTTCAATAAAAGTTTTTTGATTAATCAATACATGATGGATGAAGATTAGAGTGACAGAAGGTCAGGCAAAGCCAAAAATTCAGAAGAAATTATCTGTGGTAATTCTTTGTTCTGTATAATACTCTAGGAGTACACATTTCTATGTGATAAAAATTTTGATATAGATGATTTGTTCTTCAATTGCTATGCCACTTAGAGAATGCTGGAGGAAAAAGGTTTT
Organism: Papio anubis; assembly: GCF_008728515.1. Classification (NCBI taxonomy): domain Eukaryota; kingdom Metazoa; phylum Chordata; class Mammalia; order Primates; family Cercopithecidae; genus Papio; species Papio anubis. Next base: position 87,446,716 of record NC_044985.1, on the reverse strand, counting down.
TCTCTCCTTTCTTGGAATCTTAAGGAAAAAGTCAGACACACATCCTCACGTTACACTGACAGCTAATTGCTGGCTTCCATGTGTGCAGTTTTAATGTCCCAGATTCTATGAACCATGATATATAGACATGGGTAATCAGTGGCAGTTATATTTATCTTTTCCTCTAGAATAAGTTTAGGGAAATATAATTAAGGAATAGTTTCAACAAACATTGATATTTATTTGTTTTATTGTGTGTGGGTTTTTTTTGTTTTGTTTTGTTTTGTTTGAGACACAGTTTCGCTCTGTCACCCAGGCTGGAGTGCAGTGGCGCCATCTCAGCTCATTGCAACTTCCACCTCTCAGGTTCAAGTGATTCTCATGCCTCAGCCTCCCAAGTAGTTGGGATTGCAGGCATGCGCCACCATGCACAGCTGAAACATTGATATTTAATTAAAAGCCATGTTCCCTTTAAGTAATACTTAAAGGAAATAATGTTTCCATTAAATAAATTTATAAAATATAAGTAAGCAAAATGGTAAAAATATTTAGGAAAGAAATCTTTCACTTAGTACACGGTAGGGATTTGACAAATATTCTATATAGATGGCCCTTTAAATAGAAAAGTGGATGAAAAGCCCTTGTGGTTTCCCATTATTTGTTGTGGTAACAGCAAAGAATCTCTGTTTTTTTTTTAAATGCATATATATATACACACACATATTACTCATCCTACATTACCATATATTCTAATTATAACTTTTACTTAGCATTGCTATCATATGCATAAATGTATCCAAAACTAAAGCAGAAGAATAAAGAAGTCTCCAGACAAAATGGAGACTCCTATGTTTCCCTTTGTCAACGCGTGAGCTTCTAAGAAAAGAAAAGCAATAATTATAGAGCAAAAGTTATTACAGAAGTTGCAAACATATCACTGAAGAAATTGCTTGTAGGGACTTGACTTGCTCTTTACCAGATTATTTTAGGAAAAATAATCAGTGGATGTAAGTTAAATGTAAATATACATGAGAGTAGTTGCTACAAATCATCAGGTGATTCTTCTTACAGTACAATTGTAACTATCTAAATTACATTCTCATTGACATTTTTAAAGGTAGAGTCATGCTCCGAAAGGACAAAATACCTACTGGAATTTTCTAACTTTATCAATTGACCCTGATTACAGGTGCTCATACTTTTAATATTTTACCTACTGGAATTAAACTTGTACGAAAAATAAATGTAAACTATGAAAACAATTTTACTCAGCCATTTTATTCCTCTGACCTTGACTTTTCTTTCCCAATCAGAATTTCTAGAAGAGGGTATTTCTAGAAGAGAATTTCTAGAAGAATTTGTAGAAGAGGGTAGGTATCAAGTATAATAGCTTACTGGCGATTGACCTGTTTGCAGGCAAAAGATTCTCCCTGTTAACTCAGCTGAGCAAGCTTGTGCAATTTGACTGTGTGGGAGGATGGAGATTTGAGATATGTATTTATGGCATTCTCTGTGTATTTTCCTCTTTCTTGTCCCATATTCAGGAATATAGTAGGCCCCGTGCTTCTTTGCTGCAGGCAAATATTAATATGTCACAAGGAGGAAAGCAGAAGTGGCTTGCAAGATACTTCCCTTCTTGGTCTTTTTTTCCAAACTCCTAAACACATAGAGAGGTCTATGCTGGATTCCCTGGAGGGAAAAGAGAACTGGGTTTGTTTGCCTCTGGGGAAAACGGTGGGTATGTCTTGACAATGAGAGATGGTTGTTTTTCTGTGTCGTTCTGAAGTCCTACTAAATAACAACAACAAAAAATTAAATACATGACAAATTATTATAAGAAATTTTAAATTTTTTTAAAAGAGAAAATGAAAGCTGTCATGCACACCTGTTCTCCTGCACTGTCGTCCCTGGTAGTGCCTTGAAGATGGGGCCAAGCATTTCTGGCTCGCCAAAGGCTCTTGTACCCAACGGTGGTATGAAAGCAGCAGAGTCCTTGGATCTAAGGGACTCTGAGGACTAAAACAGTGGGCACCTTCCGTGGAACCCAGTGTGGGCAGATGAAGGAAGGGACTTCCCTGTGCTTGAAGTTAGGTAAGGCCTCTGCACCTCCCTGGCAGGGGGTTGGGAACAACAGGGGAGAGGAGCACCAGCAATGACTCATCTTGAATTTCTCACTTGCAGAAGGGGAGACTTGGAGTCAAAGTTAATTTTATTCGTGAAAACTAAAAAATATGACATTTTTTCACCCAGGAGAGTTTGAGGATTGAGATTCATAGCCAGAACAACAAAACAGAGATGCTTGAAAGCATAGAAAAAGAAGATATACCTCCTTCCCCTGCTGAAAAAGGGTAGTGATCCCTTTCACCAGCAGCTGGTATTCTTTAGAAAAAAATCCAGTTTTGTTTACTGTGGTGAACCACATGTAAGAACTAGCTGTGTTCATCTGAGAATGTGATCTTTAAATATATATGAAGCATTTGGTGTACACCAAATGTATAATATGCATTTATATATTAATATATACATATTATATTTGTAATATAAATGTAGACATACTTGATATATTAAATATACAGTTCTGTGTCATTCCTCAAACCACCCCATTCATTCAAGCAATTATTTCATTCCCCCCATTCATTTGTTCCCTGAGCTCACAGACAACATTCATTCCCCAAGCGTATTCCTCATTACGTGCTCCCATAGAACCCTTTTACTTGCCTTTGGTAATACTGTCTAACTTCTGTACTTGGCTGTAATGTCCATAAGAGAGGGCTTTGAAAGGAAGTATTCTTTCTGGAGAACAGGTAAGCCCATTATTTGTTCCAGTTCTAAAATACAGTGTAATGACAAAAACAGGGAATGAAAACACTTTACCATTATCTGTCCATGATCCAGCTTTGATGCCAATATTTTTAGCCAAATAAAGGTTGAAATGGATACTGAATTGTTGCTGTACAAAAAGAGGTAGAAAAGGAAAGGGTAAAGTTTGCCGTAAGTCTATAAGTTACTTATGGAGGACAATATGGTGTTCTCCCCAATATTGGCACAGAGTGAGTAAGCAAAGTTACAAAAAATATTCATGGCTTCAAGTTTAATTTATTTCCAACGAGACTCTGGTCATTACCTCAATAAGATTCTTTTTTTTTCTTAGATGCTTAAAATATAGGAGAGACAGTTTACTACAGATAGATAGCTGTTATGCATAATATTCTTTTTTTTTTTTTTTTTTTTTTTTTTACGGAGTCTCGCTCTGTTGCCCATGCTGGAGTGCAGTGGCACGATCTCTGCTCACTGCAAGCTCCGCCACCGGGTTCACGCCATTCTCCTGCCTCAGCCTCCCGAGTAGTTGGGACTACAGGTGCCCGCCACCACACCCGGCTAATTTTTTTTTTTTTTTTTTTTTTAGTAGAGACGGGGTTTCACCGTGTTAGCCAGAATGGTCTCGATCTCCTGACCTCGTGATCCGCCCGCCTCGGCCTCCCAAAGTGCTGGGATTACAGGTGTGAGCCACCGCGCCCGGCCCCCATGCATAATATTCTTAACAAAATATAGCAATATAGTTATTTTATGCTTCCTTTCTTTTCCCCAACTAAGTACTAATTCAGGTGTTTAGAACTACTTTTTTTTAATAGGCTATTTTTGGAGCAGTTTTAGGTTTACAGAAAAGTTGAATGGAAAGTACAGAGTTCATGGATTCTTCCTTTACACTTCCTCCCCAGCTTCCCCTTTTATTAACATCTTACATTACTGTGGTACATTTGTTACAACTGATGAGGCAATATTGATATGTTATTCTTAACAAAAGTCCATAGTTTACATTGGGGTTCACTCTGCGTTATACATTCTATGGATTTCAACAAATGTGTAATGTCATGTATCCGTTATTACAGTATCAGGCAGAACAATTTTATTGCTCTAAAAGTGCCCTATGCATTACCTACTCATTTCTCCCCCGACCCCAGCCCCAGATATGGGCTGGGGCATATCATTGGTGTCCTACTGGTCCCGATGCACAGTACTACACAGAGTTGGGCTCTGTTTTGTGTTAATGTTAGAATTACTGGGGAAAGGATATCATTGTCCAGGCAGGGAATATTGTGCAGTGTTTGTAATACCTGATTTGGACTTAAAATGTATGCTACCACTTGATGCAAAAAAACACAGATATTAGTATAATTTCATAAGCAGAAATAGGGTTACAACTGAGCCTAGTTAAGTTTTCCCTTGGAAGCAAGCAGATAAATAGATTAGGCAAACGTTTTTAACTTATCTGTATATGTATTTGGAATAAGAGATCCTCCTTTTGTGGAGAAAATGATAAAAGCATCTGCATATGGGGATCTAACATTTAAAAACTTTTCTCCCTTCTGCATAAATGTCTTATAAAGTAGATCATTAGAGTTTGTAAGAATTTTTGGGGTCATTTTATTCAATTCCTTACTTTTTTTTTTTTTTTTGAGATGGAGTCTCGCTCTGTCGCCCAGGCTGGAGTGCAGTGGCCGATCTCAGCTCACTGCAACCTCCTCCTCCTGGATTCAAGCAATTCCCTGCCTCAGTCTCCCAAGTAGGTGGGATTACAGGTGCACTTCACCACACCTGGCTAATTTTTGTATTTTTAGTAGAGATGGTGTTTCACCATCTTGGCCAGGCTGGTCTTGAACTCCTGACCTCATGATCCACCTACCTCAATCTCCCAAAGTGCTGGGATTACAGGCGTGAGCCACTGCACCCAGCCTCAATTCCTTACTTTTAGGCAAAATTACCCTTATGCCATTTAAAAAGACTTTTTTAGAACTACCATAGAAATATATTATACAGGCCTGGGATGGTGGCTCACTCCTATAATCCCAGCACTTTGGGAGGCTAAGGCAGGAGGATCGCTTGAGGCCAGGAGTTGGAGACCAGCCTGACCAACATGGCAATACCCTGTCTCTATAACAAATACAAAAATTAGCTGAGTGTGGTGGCACACACCTGTAATCCCAGCTACACAAGGAGACTTGCTTGAGGCCAGGAGATGGAGGTCATAGTGAGCCAAGTTCTTACCACTGCACTCCAGCCTGGGCAACAGAGAGAAACTCTGTCTCAAAAAAATAGAAAAAGAGAAAGAAACACATTATACAAAGTTCAGAACTCATTTTATTGTTTAACACCCTTGTGGTGAAAAATCTATCTAGACATACTTAAATTTCATCATGTGATTATATGCTTATTTCCCTCCTCATTCTTAATTCCTAAGGAGGGAGAACCTCATCTTCTGGATAGCAATTTTTCACAAATGTTAAGATTGTTAGGTCCTCCTCCATTTTTTCTTCCCACAGCTAAATAATTCTGGCTTCTTATTTCCCTATCAGGTCTTACTTCCCATTCTTAAATTATCTTTGTGGAAATGATGAGAAGACATACAGCATAAGAATAACAACTTAGTGTCATGAAACTGTCCTCCAATGTACCAGGCCATTTCTCACTTACAAATGTTCACAATGCCCACTACACTTTCTTCCACAGAGGACTCTCCCTTAATATTTCTGAGCTTTTTCTGAACATGTGATTGAATTAATCATCATGCACAGGTAGCTCTATGAGTGCAATATAAGACATGGTATAGTTCTAGTCCTCATGGGGTTTATAATTTATTTGGAGTGACCTCAAACCATAAAAAGTGGACATAAGGGTTGGGCACAGTGGCTCACGCCTATAATCCCAGTACTTTCGGAGGTTGAGGTGGACAGATCACGAGGTCAGGAGTTCAAGACCAGCCTGACCAACATGGTGAAACCTGTCTCTACTAAAAATACAAAAATTAGCCGGGCGTGGCGGTGCATGCCTGTAATCCCAGCTACTTAGGAGGCTGAGGCAGGAGAATCACTTGAACCTGGGAGGCGAAGGTTACAGGGAGCCGAGATTGTGCCACTGTACTCTAGCCTGGGTGACAGAGGAAGACACTGTCTCAAAAAAACAAAGAGGACATAGGTGTGGAATGCATGATATAGACCTTACATATATAAACATTCTGAAAGGGAATTCCATGGCTGATGTGGGGATTGTTTCATGGATGTATACTGGGAGTGGCTGGGAAGGTTGGACAGGATTTGGATGGGCAGGGCGGGGGAAATGAAGATAGTCCAGACAAGGAGACTAGTAAGAGCAAAGAGCAAAGCCACAAAAGCGAACTCCATAAACTGAGTAAGAAAAGATGAGGTCAACTGAGTGGAGGCAGAGAAGGAGGGGGTTATAAACAGCTTTGAAGTCAGTCAGAGGAGCTAATTGGAAACTGTTACAAGAAACAAGGAATTGTTGCAGGTTTAAAAACATTCCTATTTTAATCCCGACTCTTGTTGCAAATGATACAAACAGCCAGCTTTGGCAGAAAAGGGAATCTATTCCTTTATATATCCAAACCTCGGGAAGGAGGGAAATAGAATTGGTCCTCAGACAACCTGAACCAAGGATGCAAATACCGCCAGGATTCTCTCTGTCTCTCTGTTTTCCTCATCTTTGCTTTGCTCTCATGTTTTCTATGATATTAGAGCCATAGTCACCAACATTTTCTGGTTTGCATTTTCCTGAGAGTCTCATCACAAAAGAATGAACTTTTTTTCCTAATTCCAGCTGAAAGAGAGAGAGAGAAAAAAAAAGAAGGAGGAGGAGGAGAAGGAGGAGGAGGAGAAGAAAAAGAAGAATAAGAAGAAGAAGAGGAAGAAGAAGAAGAGGAGGAGGAGGAGGAGGAAGAAGAGGAAGGAAGGAAAGAAGGAAGGAAGGAAGGAAGGAAGGAAGGAAGGAAGGAAGGAAGGAAGGAAGGAAGGAAGGAAGGAAGGAAGGAAAGGAAAGAAGCCTTGGGAATGCCTTTGGTTACCTTAGTATGGATCACATGTTCTCCCCTACAATCAGGATAAAGGAAGAGGTACTTTTGATTGGCAGCATCCCTAAGAACTACAGGGTTGAGTTAGGGGCTGGGTTGGGAGGAGCAGTTCCAAAAGAAATTTGCTGTCTCCAGAAGAAAAAAGAGCAGGGCAGAGGAAATAGCACATGTCCCCTATAGTAACATTTATTGAATTGTTTTTGTTGTTGACACTGTCTATAAATACAAAAGTAATGCAAGATCATTTTGAAAACTGGAAATACTGCTCAAATACAAAGTAGTAAAAATTGAAATCACCTAACGTTATTAACCTAGAAATAATCAACCCATTAATATTTTGGTATACTTTCTTTCAGTTTGTTTTTTCATGTATACTGTGCATTGGTGTGTATCTATGTATGGGAGTAACAGAGTAATGTCCCACCCCACAAAAGATATCCATATTCTAATTCCTGGAACCTGTGAATGTGGGTTTGTTTTACATGGCAAAAGAGATTTTGCAGTTGTAATTAAGTTAAGAATCTTGAGTTGGAAAGATTATCCTGAATTGATTGGAGGGCCCAGTGTAATTGCTACGGTCTTTATAAGAGGGAGACAGGGGTACGGGCATGGTAGCTCATGCCTGTAATCCCAGCACTTTGGGAGGCCGAGGTGGGCGGATCATGAGGTCAGGCGTTCGAGATCAGCCTGGCCAAAATGGTGAAACCTCCGTCTCTAGTAAAAATACAAAACTTAGCTGGGCGTGGTGGCAGGTGCCTATAATCCCAGCTACTCAGGAGGCTGAGGCAGGAGAATCACTTGAACCTAGGAGGTGGAGGTGGTTGCAGTGAGCCAAGACCACACCATTGTACTCAGGTCTGGGCAACAGAGCAAGACTCCATCTCAAAAAAAAAAAAAAAAAGAGGGAGACAGGGGAGTCAGAGTCAGACAGAACTGGAAGATATTATGCTGCTGGCTTTGAAGACTGAAGATGAAGCCCTAAGTCAAAGAATACAGACAAACTCTAGAAGCTAGAAAAGGCAAAGAAAGGAATTTCCCCCTAGAGCTTCTAGAAGAAAGGAAGTTCTGTTAACACCTGAATTTTAGACCACTGAGACTGATTTTGGACTTCTGACCCCCAAACTGTAAGATAATAACTGTATTGTTTCACGCAACTGAGTTTATGGCAGTTTGTTACAGAAGCAAGAGGAAACTAATACAATAAATATATATTCACCTTTATGGGTTTGGATTTTTTGTTTTCAACAATATCAGACTCATACTGTACATGATGTTTGCTGATCTGTATTTTTCAAAATAAAAACATTGTACATCTTTTTTGTTGTTGTTTTTTTAACAGAAAAATGGAGCGAAAGTGGTCCTAGTGGTTCCAGATTGGTTAGGAGTGTTTCAAAGGGAGGAGAGAGAGGTTTACAGGAAACCAGCCCACAGGCTTCTACAAACCCCTGTTATGAGATGATGAAGATTTCAAGAGGGTGGTGGCAGAGAAAACAGTAAGGAAGAGACAATCTAGGGATATTGACTGATGGGGCTCGGTGACAGCACTTAGGTGATGTCATGTTCTTTGGCATAGCCTTGCCTCAAAGAGCATAACTGAACAAAAGTTCTAGTGATCAGCTATGCATCTGTTTACTTTGTTTGTTTTTTCCATGACATATTTTTCAAATGACCTTTCTCAAGTAGTTCAAAGAATCATACAAACATGACCATGAGGTAGCAAAGGGAGAGAGCAATTTCTTAACTCACTCATCACTCCTCTAAACGAATTATAAAGGAAAAATGTGTTAAATGCTGAACGTGTAATATTAGGAGAACCTAAAAATGCTTTTCATTAAATAACAGGACTCTGAAACTTCCATAACAGCACATTTTGCTTATATGTTACATATATACAGGTTGAAGGTAAAATCTGGAAACCTAGATAATACTTCATTTTTTTTACAGATTGAACCTCCATGATTACTTCTTCTGGGGTATACTAAAGACGCACACTTGACCAGGGGTGGTAGCTCACACCTGTAATCCCAGAACTTTGGGAGGCTGAGGCAGGCAGATCACCTGAGGTCAGGAATTCGAGACCAGCCTGACCAACATGGAGAAACCCCAACTCTACTAAAAATACAAAATTAGCCGGGCAAGGTGGCACATGCCTGTAATCCCAGCTACTAGGGAGCCTGAGGCAGGGGAATCACTTGAATCTGGGAGCCGGAGGTTGCGGTGAGCCGAGATTGCACCATTGCACTCCAGCCTGGGCAACAAGAATGAAACTCCATCTAATATAAATTTAAAAAAGAGTCACATTTATTCAATGAAAATCTCAGATACAAATCATCTGAAGCAAAGAATCACTGATGAATATGCAGGGGTTGATGGAAAGACTGCATTAATGAGCCACATTCATTACAATTTTGCACAGTGCATTTACTTATTGTAAATAAGGAACAATACTTTAAACATATGGAATGTTGTTAAACACATAACATATTATATCAATAAACCATTTATTATATAGAATATATATGTATATGTGTACCTATACTTCCAGTCTTTATGGCCACCATCTATGTGTATTTACCTCTTCATTCTTGACTTCTCACCTTGGAAACACACCCTTCAATTCAACAATATTTATTGGGTAACTGTTACAGATTGAATTTTGTCCCCCCAAAATTTGTTTGCCAAAGCCCTTACCCCTAGTACCTCAGAATGTGACTGTATTTGGCGATACAGCCTTTAAAGGGGCAATTAAGTTAAAATGGGGTAGGTGGGGTAAGCTCGAATCCAGTACTATTGGCATTCTTTTTTTCTTGAGACGTAGTCTCACTCTGTCACCCAGGCTGGAGTGCAGTGGTGCAATCTTGGCTCACTGCAAGCTCCGCCTCCCGGGTTAATGCCATTCTCCTGCCTCAGCCTCCCTAGTAGCTGGGGCTACAGGCACCCGCCACTATGCCCGGCTATTTTTTTTTGTTGTTGTTGTTGAGGCGGAGTTTTGCTCTGTTGCCCAGGCTGGAGTGCAGTGGCCGGATCTCAGCTCACTGCAAGCTCTGCCTCCTGGGTTCACGCCATTCTCCTGCCCCAGCCTCCCGAGTAGCTGGGATTACAGGCGCCCGCCACCTCGCCCGGTTAATTTTTTTTTGTATTTTTAGTAGAGACGAGGTTTCACCGTGTTAGCCAGGATGGTCTCGATCTCCTGACCTCGTGATCCGCCCGTCTCAGCCTCCCAAAGTGCTGGGATTATAGGCGTGAGCCACCGTGCCCGGCCAGTATTGGCATTTTAAGAAGAGATTAGGATACAGAGACACCAGACACATGACTGCATAGAGGGATGACCGTGTGAAGACACAGGGAGAAGACGGCCACCTGCATGCCAAGAAGAGAGGCCTCAGAGAAGAAATCAAGCCTGCCAACAGCTTATCTCAGACTTCCAGCATCCAGAACTGGGAGAAAGTAAATTTCTGTTGTGTAAGCAACCGAGGCTGTGTCTTTTTATTATAGCAGCCCTAGAAAACTAACCCAGCGATGTCTTAGACACTGTGATAAAAGGCAGAGACTGGATATTCAGTGATTAAAAAGACACAATTCTTAGCCTTGAGGACAACCCAGTTCTTTATTTCCAGTAAGCTAAAGAACAGATCCATTTGGATGTTCCATCATTACTTCAAATGCAACTTGTCCAAAACTGAACTCATATGCCTCTCAGCTGTCCTTATAGTTAGCAGACACTTCCCTGTGGCTTCCCCATCACTCAGCGCTGTGCCTTGAGCTCGACAGGCACTCAGTAAATATCTGTTGATTCAGTGATGCTGTCAGTCCTCTGCTTTCAATATTCTTCCTGTCTAAAAACCCTGGAGTAATCTTGGACTCTTCTTCTTCTAATTTTTTTTTTTTTTTAACTGAGATGGAGTCTCACTCTGTTGCTCAGGCTGGAGTGCAGTGGCACGATCTTGGCTCACTGCAAGCTCCGCCTGCCGGGTTCACACCATTCTCCTGCCTCAGCCTCCGGAGTAGCTGGGACTACAGGCGCCTGCCACCATGCCTGGCTAATTTTTTTTTTTTTTTTTTTTGCATTTTTCAGTAGAGATGGGGTTTCACTGTATTAGCCAGGATGGTCTCGATCTTCTGACCTCGTGATCTGCCCGCCTCGGCCTCCCAAAGTGCTGGGATTATAGGCGTGAGCCACTGTGCCCAGTCGGACTCGTCTTCTTCTTCTTACCCTTGTTCGATCTGTCCAATCTTCTTACCCTTGTCCAATCTGTCACCTGTGTCTGTCAGTTTTTCCAAATGTAATTCAATTTCCCTCCTTTCTCATTTCTCATCATTTCATGCCTAGATTAATACAACCAGCCTTCTGATTGTTTTCCTTACTCCAAACTATCTTCAAAATGTTGCCAGACTTCTGCTGGGTGTGGTGGCTCACGCCTGTAATCCCAGCACTTTGGGAGGCCGAGGCGGGCGGATCACCTGAGGTCAGGAGTTTGAGACCAGTCTGACTAACATAGTGAAACCCGTTTCTACTAAAAATACAAAAAATTAGCGAGGAGTGGTGGCACGCACCCATAATCCCAGCTACTGAGGCTGAGGCAGGAGAATCACTTGAACTCGGGAGGCAGAGGTTGCGATGAGCTGAGATTGCATCATTGCACTCCAGCTTGGGCAACAAGAACGAAACCCTGTCTAAAAAAAAATATATATATATTGCCAGACTTTTCTTAACTCTATCTCTCATCATCCTTTTCTTGACAAATACTGCTGAACTTTTCTATGTACAAGACAACATGCAAGGTGCTAAAGAAAATATATGCATGAGTAAGTCACATGCTTTGCCCTTGGAAGAACCCATGGTTTTTCGGAGGAGTCAGACGCATGCAAAAAACATTCTAATACCAATGTGCAAAGTTTTTTGAGAACGCGTAGGATATAGCAAATAGCTTTATCTAGGGGAACTGAGAATGAAGGAGGAGACAGCTGAACTGTAGTGAGCAGGAGCAGACCAAACAGAGAAGGAAAAAAGGACATTCTAGACAGAGGGAATGAATAGCCATTGCAAGGGTGTGGAGTTGGGAAAACAGCTGGCAATTTTAAAAATGGACTCTACTGCATTGGTTATTAGACCTCTTCAGCTCTGAACAAACAATTTTCCCAGTGTTTACTAAGAAAACAAACAAACAAAAAAGATGGAAGTTCAGGTTCTGCCATTCTTTCCCACTGCAGGCATTTTTGAGATGGGTGTAATATTTTTGCTTTTATTAGGTACTAAACACAAGTCATTCACTCACTCTAATATGTGTAGCTAATACTATTAGTAGCAGTTTAGTTATCACCTTGGAAAGCTGGCTTAATAACTGCACTCTAACATGTGTGTAATCAGATAATTGCTGGGTTCTGGTTGGTTGAATTCATTTGTGGTCTGACTGGTATAGATGTCAGAACATTCACAAGGGTTCAGGTTATTGTGATAACTGCTCTTGCATAATAGTTTGTACTAGTTCTAAGTAAATACCTGGAAACGTCCAGTTTTATAGATTTTGCAGATAAAAAGCCTCCCCAAAAGGACTACTCTTTTTTTTTTTTTTTTTTTTTTTTTGAGACGGAGTGTTGCTCTGTCACCCAGGTTAGAGTACAGGGGCGCGATCTTGGCTCACTGCAACCTCTGCCACCTGGGTTCACGCGATTCTCTTGCCTTGGCCTCCTGAGTAGCTGGGACTACAGGTGGCCTCACCATACCCAGTTAATTTTTTATGTTTTTAGTAGTGATGAGGTTTCAGCAATGTTGGCCAAGCTGGTCTTGGGCTCCTGAACTCAGGTGATCCACCTGCCTTGGCCTCCCAAAGTGCTGGGATTACAGGCGTAAACCACCGCGCCTGGCCCAAAAGGGCTACTCTTTAGAAAAAAACAACTAAAATAATTGTTTTATGAGGTGTAGGTATGTCATACTCTGTTTACTACATATTTATATTACGTAGGGTATTTAAATCTCACATGCACAAAGCAGAAATATACTTAAAGGCAAGGATCAAGTGTTCTGCAGTTGTTAATGTTTGACTGGGAGGAATGAGATGTCTCTGATTTGGGCCATATGAGTACCCTGATTCACCCCTATTACTACCCCTAACTCTGTTTCTCCTCTTGGCATTCAGATTCTAAGTGTCAGTTAAGTATCATTTGTTCCATGAAGTTATCTTAACCTGTTCTAACGTCCATTGAATTCCCTCTTCCCTTAACTCCTACTGTACTTATAGTCTGTATCAGAGCTTAATATTTAGTTGTTCTCTGGTTATTTCATATGTTCTTGTCTTGTGAGTAAAATTTATTGAATGTAGAGATCCCCTTTTAAAGTAAAATTAACTATTTTAAAATAATATACATTTTATATTATTGTTTTCCTCAACATTTTAAAAGAGATTTGTCTTCATAAATATTGATTTAGTGCAATTCATTTAATTGCCAATTAAAGAATACAAATTTGTTGTTAAAAGATAAAATAGGGAAAGAAAGTACCACAATCATGCCACTCTGCAATAAGCACTTCATCTTCTTGCATTTCCTTCTAGGTTTTTCCTATATGTTTTCTCATGGGTTCATATTGTACATAATGTTTGTAACTTGTTAATCAACATATTGTGAACATCTTTTCATATCAAAAAAATTCTACAAATCATCATTTGCTTTCTCTCTCTCTCTTTTTTTTTTTTTTTTTTTTTTGAGACAGAGTCTTGCTCTATCACCTAGGCTGGAGTGCAGTGGTACGATCTCGGCTCACCGCAAGCTCCACCTCCCGGGTTCATGCCATTCTCCTGCCTCAGCCTCCCGAGTAGCTGGGACTACAGGTGCCCGCCACCACGCCCGGCTAATTTTTTGTATTTTTAGTACAGACAGGGTTTCACCATGTTAGCTAGGATGGTCTTGATCTCCTGACCTCCTGATTTGCCCACCTCAGCCTCCCAAAGTGCTAGGATTACAGGTGTGAGTCACTGCACCCGGCCATTTCCTTTTCTTTTTTTTGAGACAGAGTCTCTCTCTGTCATCCAGGCTGGAGTGCAGTGGTGCAATCTTGACTCACTGCAATCTCTGCCTCCCAGGTTCAAGCGATCCTCCCACCTCAGCCTCCCAAGTAGCTGGGATTACAGGTGTACGCCACCACACCGAGCTAATTTTTGTATTTTTAGTAGAGACGGGGTTTCACCATGTTGGCCAGTCTGATCTTAAACTCCTGACCTCAGGTGATCTGCCTACCTCAGCTTCCCAAAGTGCCGGGATTACGGGTGTGAGCCACCATGCTCAGCTTTCATTTTCTGCCACCATGCTCAGCTTTCATTTTCTATCTTTTTTTTTTTTTTTTTTTTTTTTGAGACAGAGTCTTGCTCTGTTACCAGGCTGGAGTGCAGTGGTATGATCTTAGCTCACTGCAACCTCTTCCTCCCGGGTTCAAACCATTCCCCTGCCTCAGCCTCCTAAATAGCTGGGACTACAGGCATGTGCCACCACGCCTGGCTAATTTTTTGTATTTCTGGTAGAGAAGGGTTTCACCATGTTGGTCAGGATGGCCTCGATCTCCTGACCTGGTGACCTGCTGGCCTCAGCCTCCCAAAGTGCTGGGATTACAGGTGTGAGCCACTGCACCCAGCCACAGCCTTCATTTTCTTAAACAGCCTCCCACGGCTAGACATTTAGGGGCTTTCCAAGTATTTGCCATCATCCCACAATATCCTAGCTAATGTTTTGTTCTCACTCCTTTGAGTATCTATTGCCAAACTGCCTTATAGAAAAAGGTTGCAATGATTTATATTCCCACTTGCAGGTATGAGAGTGCCTATTTCTTCCCATCCTTGTCAACAATGGGTGGAATCATTTTTTAAAATCAGAGACTATTTCATGTATTTCTCTAGTGATTCTAGACACAGCTGGAGATGCTGTGTGAACATTAAATAAATAAATGCAATTGATTTGATAAATGAATTAATAATAGTGTTTTTTGCGCTGGGTGCGGTGGCTCACGCCTGTAATCCCAACACTTTGGGAGGCTGAGGCGGGCAGATCACGAGGTCAAGAGATCAAGAACATCCTGGCCAACATAGTGAAACCTGGTCTCTACTAAAAGTACAAAAAATTGGCTGGGTGTGGTGGTGCGCACCTGTAGTCCCAGCTACTTGGGAGGCTGAGGCAGAATAATCACTTGAACCCAGGAGGTAGAGGTTGCAGTGAGCTGAGATCATGCCACTGCACTCCAGCCTGGTAACAGAGCAAGACTCTGTCTCAAAAATAATAATGGGCGCAGTGGCTCACGCCTGTAATCCCAGCACTTTGGGAGGCCTTGGCGGGCAGATCATGAGGTCAGAAGATCGAGACCGTCCTGCTAACATGGTGAAACCCCATCTCTACTAAAAATACAAAAAATTAGCTGGGCCTGGTGGCACATGCCTATAATCCCAGCTACTCGGGAGGCTGAGGCAGTAGAATGGCGTGAACCCGGGAGGCGGAGCTTGCAGTGAGCCTAGAATATCGCCACTGCACTCCAGCCTGGGCGACAGAGCAAGACTCCATCTCAAAAAAAATAAATAAAAAAAAATAAAAATGAATAAATCATAAAATAAAATAAAATAAATAATAATAGTGTTTTCTCCATGACGTATAGCTACTGAAGTTTTAAAGTAATTAATTCATGGCTGGGTGTGGTGACTTACGCCTGTAATCCCAGCACTTTGGGAGGCTGAGGCAGGTGGATCATCTGAGCTCAGGAGTTTAAGACCAGCGTGACCAACATGGTGAAACCCCATCTCTACTAAAAATACAAAAACTAGCTGGGCATGGTGGTGCACGCCTGCCGTCCCAGCTACTTGGGAGGCTGAGGCTGGAGAATCGCTTGAACCTGGGAGGCAGAGGTGGCAGCGAGCTGAGATTGTGCCACTGCACTCCAGCCTGGGCAACAGAGTAAGACTCTGTCTCCAACAAAATAAAAAATAAAAAATAAAAAATAAAGTGATTAATTACTCATTCACTCAACATATTTACACCGCATATGATGGTCTTGATCTGCCTACTAAAAATGAATATAGCATTCAGTAATGAAACAAATACTTTATAAAGTACGAAACATAAATTAAAACGCTGATAACTTATTTCAAAGGTAATGTGTATAGAAGCTACTCTTAAAATTTGTCCCAGAGTCCTAAGAGGTCTCTTGAAAAAAAAAAAAATTGTCTCATTTTTCTAAGAATAGGAAGTACTAAAATTCCTCCTTTGGGAATTAAGAATACAAATTTAGGATAAGAAAACGCTCTCATCCATTAGCTATTAGAGTTTTCAGAATCAGGGGAATTGTGCCAGAGAGGAAATCAAAATCTGGTGTGGATTTTCATAGTACCAGACATTTCCTTCTGTGTGCAGGTGGAATAAAATCAACACTAAAATTTGGCCAGGCACGGTGGCTCACGCCTGTAATCCGAGCACTCTGGGAGGCCAAAGTGGGCGGATCACAAGGTCAGGAGATCAAGACGATCCTGGCTAACACGGTGAAACCCCATCTCTACTGAAAACACACACAAAAAATACCTGGGCGTGGTGGCAGGCTCCTGTAGTCCCAGCTACTCGGGAGGCTGAGGCAGGAGAATGGCGTGAACCCAGGAGGCAGAGCTTGCAGTGAGCCAAGTTTGTGTCCCTGCACTCCAGCCTGGGCGACAGAGTGAGACTCTGTCTCAAAAAAACAAAACAAAAAAACACTAATATTTTGGGGGAGAGTTTTAATGTTTCTATCAATTCCTGAAAGTTTATTTTATTTAAAGCTACTTCAGGGATAGGACGACTAGATGAATGTTCTATTTAGTTAGGTAATTTAATTTTATAGGTCTCCTGTTCAATTATCAGAAAGATCATATGAAGGTGATAATCAGTCCCACTTCTCCAAAGTACAAATCTTTTTATCATATGTAAAATATTAACCATTAAAAATTAGCGTATCTTTAAAAATTACTGATTGGAAACATTTAAAATGATATATTCTATAATTTTTTATTCCTCTCCCCATGATTGGTGGAAGGTGCTGGAATTGAGTTTGTAACTCATAAAGCAATATGTACTGGAAACAGAATGTGACTAGGGTCAGAAGATACAGACCCTACTCCAGTATCTTCTAGTAATAGCTGTGTAACTTTAGACAAGTCACTTTATGTCTTAAGCTACAGCTTCCTTTACTATAAACCAAAAATCTGGTTTAGGTCAGCATTTCCCAAAGTGTGCTGTGGAACTCATGTCTTATAAGATGTTCCATTGGAAAAAGGCTTTCATGGTTGAATACATTTGGAAAGCACTTGTATATAATATCTACCTCAGAAATTCCCACTGTGCATTAAAATATTAAAACCACCAGAAACCTCTCTAGTTTAGAAACCCATTGAACTGTTTGGAATTCTCATTTGATTAAAGGAACTTAAAATTTTGAGGGGCAATCACACCTACTAAAATCCTGTGGGACTAGAGTTCCAAAGAACACACTTGGGGAAATGATGGACTAACATGCCTGGAATTATGGTACTATTCTTTCTCATACAGGTATTCAGCCAGTTCCCCGAAACCTGCTCTTTTCCTATGCTCTTTATTTCAGAGGTCACCACCATTCAGTCATTCTTCTAAACCAGAATCCCGAGGGTCATTCTAAATGTCTCCGTTGCATTCACTCCCTCATATCCAATTATATATCCTGTAGATTCTACCTCTTTAATATATCTCCCATCTAGTCCCTCCTCCCCATTTTATGACCTTTTGCTTTTATTGAGACCTGCAGCACATATCTCATTAGGATTCAGGTTGTTGCCATCACCTCCTAATTTTCTCCTGCTCCAGTCTGGTCTTCTTGGTCTCCCAAACACAAACTCAGTTATTCTGGAGCTAAAATACTTCAAATATTTTATTATTTACTACATTTTCCAGAGTATCAAATTCAAATTCCTTAGTTTAACCTGAGCCCCTTCATGAATGAAGCCCTTCCTACCCTTTACTCCAACCTCTTTGACTCTTCTCTATGCCTGTTCTGACAAAATGGAATCACTTACTAATATGGTTTGTCTCTGTGTCCCCACCCAAATCTCATCTTATAGCTCCCATAATTTCCACCTATTGTAGGAGGGACCCACTGGGAGATAGTTGAATCATGAGGGTGAGCCTTTCCCGTGTTGTTCTCGTGATAGTGAATAAGTCTCAAGAGATCTGATGGTTTTAAAAATGGGAGTTTCCTTGCATGAGCTCTTTTTGCCTGCTGCCATCCATGAAAGATGTGACTTGCTCCTCACCGCCTTCCACCATGATTGTGAGGCCTTCCCAGCCATGTGGAACTGCAAGTCCATTAAACTACTTTTTCTTCCTAGTCTCAGGTATGTGTTTATCAGCAGCATGAAAACGGACTAATACACTTACGGTGCCTCTAAAGCATGGTGATGCTTTATGCCTCCACACACCCGCACAGATATTGTTTTGTTTTGAATGCTTGCTCCCTCTTTCTTCTGGTTAGCTCCTCCCTGTCATTTAACATTCAGTTCAAGAATCTCCCCATTGGGAAGGTTTTCCTGATCTGGGAATGGACTTTCAGTCTAACAGTGAATTCCTTACCTGCTTTATCCACTAGACTGTATGCTTTTTTGTGGGCAGGAAGCATCATGTCATGTCTTTCTTGTCTTTGTATTCCTGGGCCTTAATTGGAGCTTAATAAACTCTGATTGAATGAATGAATTATTTAATGGTTTAAAGAAACTGATGAGAACACCCTTTTCTCAATGACTGAAAGTTACCTTTTTTCTCTTTTAATTAGCCTTAGCCTTGATCTTAGGCTAAGCACTTGGAGGAGAGAGTTGGTTAAGACCTATGTAAAATGCACTCAATGGTCTTTTTTTTTTTTTTTTTCTGAGATGGAGTCTCACTCTTGTCACCTAGGTTGGCGTGCAATGGCACGATCTCGGCTCACTGCAACCTCTACTCCCGGGTTCAAGCGATTCTCCTGCCTCAGCCTCCCGAGTGGCTGGGATTACACCTGCCACCATGCTCGGCTAATTTTTGTATTTTTAGTAGAGATGGGGTTTCACCATGTTGGTCAGGCTAGTCTCGAACTCCTGACCTCAGGTGATCCACCCACCTTAGCCTCCCAAAGTGCTGGGATTACAGGTGTGAGCCACCACTCCCGGCTTCAATGGTCTATTTTTTTAAGGAGGTTTCAATGAATCATCTTCCTTGTAAGGTATCACACAGCCTAGTACATTTAATGACAATAGGATTCATTAAGTTTGGCATCCCAGGTGTGTCTAATGTCAACAAACTTGGTCACAAGGGAAATGAGGTGAAAGACTAGACACATTTATATAAAATATCACTTATGAAAAATTTTAAAGCATTTATTAATTTATAAATACTTATTGTGCAAGATACTATGCTAGATATTGTGGAAGATATAAGGATGAATAAAGTGTTGTATTACATTCACTTTGGGAGGATAACTTCTTGAAATAATTACAATTAGGTGGCAAATGATGATTCCCACGAGAAAGGAAAGGAAGTCTAAAAGAAGTGGTCAGCAGGATCATCTTCATTTATAACAGATAGTATTTTTAAAATTATTTTTGTTGTTTTATTATTCTTTAAGTTCTAGGGTACATGTGCACAACGTGCAGCTTTGTTACATATGTATACATGTGCCATGTTGGTGTGCTGCATCCATTAACTCATCATTTACATTAGGTATATCTCCTAATGCCATCCCTCCCCCATTCCCCCACCTCCAACAGGCCCCAGTGTGTGATGTTCCCCTTTCTGTGTCCAAGTGTTCTCATTGTTCAATTCCCACCTATGAGTGAGAACATGTGGTGTTTGGTTTTCTGTGCTTGCGATAGTTTGCTCAGAATTACGGTTTCCAGCTTCATCCATGTCCCTACAAAGGACATGAACTTATCCTTTTTTATGGCTGCACAGTGTTCCATGGTATATATGTGCCACATTTTCTTTCTTTCCTTTTTTTTTTTTTTTTTTTTTGAGAAGGAGTCTCCCTCTGTCACCCAGGCTGTAGTGCAGTGGCAGGATCTCGGCTCACTGCAAGCTCCGCCTCCCGGGTTCACGCCATTCTCCTGCCTCAGCCTCCTTAGTAGCTGGGACTACAGGCGCCCACGACCACACCCGGCTAATTTTTTGTATTTTTAGTAGAGACTGGGTTTCACCGTGTTAGCCAGGATGGTCTCGATATCCTGACCTCGTGATCTGCCCACCTCGGCCTCCTAAAGTGCTGGGATTACAGGCGTGAGCCACCGCGCCCGGCCCACATTTTCTTAATTCAGTCAAGAGATAGTATTATTATATACAAGAATATTGACGCACCTACTGAACTTAAAATACAAAAGTGCAGTTATGTTTCAAAAGTACAGATATCTCAAGTGTATTATATGGTTCTAAATACCAGTTTGAAACAGATTGTGTACCAGTTTGGAACAGATTGTACAAAAAAGACTGAAACCACTTGAAAGTCCTCAAGAATATCAGGAAGAATGTAATTAACCAAACCAGGATTTGGCCCCAGGACAGAGAAATGAACACTCTCATTCTTAGAGAGGGAGCTAGGATTTCAGAAATGTACAGTCAATTCTTTGTGAAAATTTAAGATAACAAATTCTTAGCAAGCAGATGGAAAGGAAAAGCAACCTTCATTGCAACCAATTTCAGGTCACACTCCCAATTTCTCAATTGTTTTAATGCTGTCAACAAACTTGCTTTGCATGTAGCCAAGCAAACATAACTTGGTTCCATTTTTTCCTTTCTTTGATCAATTTTAGGTGAAGGTCAAAATAAGGACATAACTTAAAATCTAAAAGTCTGCCGAAGTCAAGCCTGCATCAAAATAAGCAGCAGCTGAGCTTAGCGATAAGGAAAAATGCCAACACCTTACTACTACACAATTCCGAGGGTGTGGGGGGACAGAAATTAAGGAGGCAGGATAAACAGATTTCGAAGTTTAAAAAGTAATTAAAGGTCATAGAAATGTCCCATTTCTAAAAGTTTCCCAACACATTGCAGGAAACTGCAGAGACTTTTTGGCCAAAATGGGACTTCCTAAAGAAGGGACTCACAGATCTCAACGACAATGGTCCTGTAAATGACCAAGCCAACCCCGGATGCGTTTCTGGAATCTCTGAATACACCGATAGCCTATAAAGGTGGATGCGTACAGCTCCCTGACAGACCTGCCCGAGGCTGCTGTGCCTCCTAGCGCGCAGGGACAGAGGCTGCTGGGCCCGCTTCCTAGGAAAGCCGAGCAGGGGGTGGGGCCGCACCGGGATTTTCCTCCCCACTCATTCATTCTCTGATTCACTCGTTCCTGGAGGCGGCTCACAGGGACGTGCGAAGGAAAGGCGAGGCACGACCGGAGCCGCGGCTGGGTGCGGCCCGGCGCCTGAAGGGAGGGCGGGCGGGGGGCGGAGGGCGGGCGGGGGGCGCGGGCTGGGGAAGGGCGGCGGGCGCGGCGGCCTGCGCCGGAAGTGAGTGGTTGGCGGCGGGCGGGGGCAGCGCGCGGCCCCGCGCGAGTCGTCCTACAGTCGGCAGTCCGGCCCTCAACCCCGCCTTCTGCGTCTCGGCTGGACGCGACCACATTCGGCTCTGCTGCCGCGGGGCGCTGCGGCCGCCCCGCCCCCGCTCCTGCTCCCGCCGCCGCCAGCTAGTCAGCCAGTCAGCCAGCCAGCCGGCCAGCCAGCCGGCCAGCCAGTCAGTCAGCCAGTCAGTCAGTCAGTCAGTCAGTCACGGAGCGCGCGGCGCGGGAGCTGCCGGCACTCGCTGCGTCTCTGGCGCGGGAGCGCTGCGCCCGGGGAGGAGGCGGAGGCAGCGGCTGGAGGAGCGCGAGCGGCTGTTTTCTTGCCCCCGGCCGCGACGGTAGCGGGGGCAGCGGAAGGGCCGACCGGCTGCGGCGGTGAGTGGTTAGCTTCGCCCTCGGGGCCAGGGGAGGGGGCCGGCTGGGCGCGGTGCAGTGAGGCGCTCCTGCCGCTCCCGCCTCCATTTTCCGGGCGCCCGGCCCCGCCATCCGGGTGCGGTGCGGGCGGCCGCAGCCTGGGGCGGGGTCGCTGCTAGGTTGGGGCTCGGGCTGGGGCTGGCTGGACCGCGCCCGGCCGGTGGATGGTGGTCGGTGGGGCCTGGACTGCACCCTGCGCCCCTAGGGACCGCGACGGAGGGAGACAATGAGATAAGGGGCCGCCTGGGGAGGGTGCGGTTAGACTTTCCCGACCCAGCACCGTGGTTGGTGGCCGGGGACCGCAGGGAGGAAAGGACTCTTCTCCCGACCAGCTGCAGAAACCAGCCACTGGATGTCGGGTTGCTTGGGTGTCGATGCCCCCATCTTTCATAGATGAGTTAAGTGCAGAGATTTTCAAAGGCGGGGCGCCTTCTCTGTCTTATTTCTAATTAAGCAGGCTAAGTAATTGCTTCATTGCTTCTTAACCCCATCTCCTCTTGCGGTGTGTATTATACATTCCCGCCGGAAATCCAAACTGCAATTCTTGGGGGGAGGGGTGGACAGAGGGAGGGGGCAGTGTGATAGTGTTAGTTAGGATGCCTTCGTGTTAAGACAGGTTGAAAGATGTGGTTTTCTTAAGGCAGTGACTTAGGGTGTCCCCACTGTGTGAGCTGGAAACCGCATAAACCTTATTGCTTATAAGCTCGAAGACATGGTTTAATATGAAATAAGAGCCTTGAGGGAGGGTGTAAATGTTACATGTGTCTTGCGTGTTTGCATTTCTTAAATTCTTTGGGAAGATCCGTTGGGGAAATCCGGGAGAATGGAAAAGTTCTTCACTCAGTCTTCCAATAAGGGTTGATGTTGTCTGCAGTATTTCTCAGGGAAATGCGGAGAGCTGCTTCGTTAAGGAACAGTAAAGGTAACGGGTTTGGGATGAGGCGTGATCGGATTATTAAAGGGTCAGTCCATGGGGATATTAAATTCAGCAAACATTTATGGAATACCTACTCTCTGTCAGTTAGGCTGGGGGACACCAGGTGAACAAGCATGGGCTGGTGGAAAGAGCTCTTTGGAGTAGGGGAAACCGTACGCCCTGGAATTGGCTGGCAGTGTGATGTTGGATAAGCTATTGAACTCTGCAGTACGTTCCCTATCAGTAAAATAAGAATAACACCTGTTTACCTCCCCAGATGTATTTCATGCAGATTAAATGAGATAATGTATGCAAAATGCGTAGCACTTTGCCTGGCACAGAGGTGTTTAACAGCACCTTAAATTCCTTTCATCCTCGGGATGGTTTTTTTTGGGGTGCGGTGCGGGGGGTTAGTGAATGCAGGCAATTGTAATACAGTGCATTATATAATAAAACGTTGAGGTGTAGAATAGGAGAGCGAAGAAGAGAGATTAATTCTAAATTGAGGAGGAATGCATGGAAGCGTCGGCATTTAAGTGAAACCTTTAAGGATGAGTAGGATTTCAGCAGATTCAGATGGGAAGGAGGAGGACATTTCATATGGTGGTGGTGCTATCCTTTGAGAGCCGAATTGAGTGGGAGGACCTTTGGGGGAGGGGCAAAATAGAGACGCTCAATAGCTTTTAACTCTTGTTGAGTCTGACCTTCAAAGATTGTCTCGGTTATTTTGCTTTTTGTGTGGTGAATTTCCCGGAAACCAGATCCAGCCCTACTCAAGTAAGTATAGAAAGCTCAATTCATGATTTTTTGGATTAGACATTTTGTATAATTCAGATTTCTGTCTCTTCTGTTTGAATTTAATAAAGAATTATTTGTAGATGTTGCCTTGTGGTAAACATTAGCTTTATTTGGTAGAAGCAGCAGCTTATTTTTCAGACTCAGAGGTCTCACTAAGATTATAGAGTATGTGACTGTGTATGAAAGGAGTGGAATGGTGGGTACTATTGGGTTTGTTTTCACAATTATTTAACACCTTATTTTCCGAAGAGGTGTATTTAACCATTGTCTTTGAGGATGATTATGTCTTTTGGTTTTGCTGCCTTTTGGTTCTCACCCCATAAATACTTATTAGATTGGCATCGTAGATAACTGTCAGACTATTCACAGATTCTTGGATACACGTTATAGAATCTCATGGCTTTAGTTGCTTTGGTTTGGAAGTAATTGAATGTCAACATTAGTACTGTTAATCCCAAACACTTAATTTTAGGAGAATTAATATTAGTGAAACAAGATGTGACCTCAGGCAGATAACTTATCTTGGACTCTTAATTCCTTTACCTATAAAATGAGAAGTTTGGATTAGATCACTGCTTCTTAAACTGGTTCTCTGAACTTGAGAATTTCAGAGATTCTGCAGATGTTTGACTTAAATCTCAATAAAAATGTATTTTAAACTTGTAATAATAAAAAGTGACCACTGTATGACATACACTGTTTTAAACACTTTATATGTGTTTATTTATTTAATTCTCACATAACCCTATGAAATAGAATTTATTATTTGAGAAAACAGGCACAGACAATAAGTTGCCCAAAGACTGCAGAGCTATAGTGGCAGAGCTGGATTTGAAACCGGGCAGCCTAATTCTGAAGCTTGTATTCTTAACCGTGTTTTTACACTGCCACTAAAGCAACACACATATATACTCTTTAAAAAAAAATGTGGTAAAGTATATATAACGTACAATTTACCATTTTAACTATTTTTAAGTGTACTGTTCAGTGGCTTGAGTACATTGTTGTGCCACCATCATCACCATCTCCAGAACTTTTTTATCCCAAACTGAAATTCTTCCCATTAAACAGTAGTTCTAGAAGCTGCAGTGAGCTATGATCATGCACACTGTGTGACAGAGTGAGACCCTGTTCAAAAACAAAACAGTAACTATCCACTTCCCTCCCCCTACCCCCCTAGTAATAACTTTTCTACTTTTGACTCATACAATATTGATTCTTGTGTCTGGCTTATGTTACTTAGCATACTGTCTTCAAGGTCATCCATGTAGGATGTATCAGAATTCCATTTTTCAGACTGATTAATATTCCATTGTATGTATATACCACATTTATGGATATTTGGGTTGTTTCCACCTTTGGTGTACTGTGAATAATGCTGCCTTGAGTATTGGTGTACAACTGTTTGAATCCCTGCTTTCCGTTCTTTTTTCAGTATTTCTATATACCCAGAAATGGGATTGCTAGACTGTTTGCTAATTCTATATTTAATTTTTGAGGAACTGCCATATTGCATTCCACAGCAGCTGCACCATTTTACGTTCCCGCTAGCAATGCACAAAGGTTCCAGTTTCTCCATATCTTGCCAACACATCTTTTCTAGTGTTTTTTCTTTTTATGTTTTTGATAATAGCTATTCTAATGGGTGTGGGGTGGTATTTCATTGTGGTTTTGATTTGAATTTTCCTAATGATTAGTGACGTTGAGCATCTTTTCATATGCTTGTTGTCCATTTGTATATCTGAGGAGAAATGTCTATCCAAGTCCTTGACTCATTTTTAAAGTAGGTTGTTTTTGGTGAGTTGTAGGAGTTCTTTATATACTCTGGATATTAACCCCTTATCAAATACATGATTTGCAAATATTTTCTCCCATTTTATGGGTTGTCTTTTCACTGTCTTGATAGTATCCTTTACTATCAAGTAAAAAAAAATTTTTTTTTTTTTTATACTTTAAGTTCTGATGTACATGTGCACAACTTGCAGGTTTGTTATATGCGTGTGCCATGTTGGTTTGCTGCACCCATAAACTCATCATTTACATTAGGTATTTCTCCTAATGCTATCCCTCCCCCAGCTCCCCACTCCCCAAACACAAAAGTTTTAAATTTTGAGGAAGTCCAAATTATTTTTTCTTCTGTCTGTGCTTTTGGTGTCATGTTCAAGAAATTGTAGCCAAATCCAATGTCATGAAGGTTTTCCCTGTTTTCTTTTACAAGTTTTATAGTTTCCGCTCTTATGTTTAGGTCTTTGATCCTTTTGGGGTTAATTTTTGCAAATGTGTTAGGTAAGGGTCCAACTTCATTCTTTTGCATATCCAGTTTTCCCAGCACCACTTGTTGAAAGGACTGTCCTTTCCCCATTGAATGGTTCCGGCACTCATACTCATTCATATATACACGTGTGTATATTTATATGTATGCATATGTGTATATAATTTTTTTTTTTTTTTTTTTTGAGATGGAGTCTTGCTCTATCACCCAGGCTGGAGTGCAATGGCACAGTCTCAGCTCACTGCAGCCTCTGCCTCCCAGGCTCAAGTGATTCTCCTGCCTCAGCCTCCCGAGTAGCTGGGATTACAGGCACACGCCACTGTGTCCAGCTCATTTTTGTATTTTTAGTAGAGACAGGGTTTCATCATGTTGCCCAGGCTGATCTTGAACTCCTGACCTCAGGTGATCTACCTACCTTGGCTTCCCAAACTGCTGGGATTACATGCGTGAGCCACTACGCCCGGCCTAAATTTTTTTTAACACATTGAAGACCATAGTGCTACATGGTTATACGTGGTTAATTTTGGGGGTGCGATGGGGCAGACATTCCTAAGAATAAAACTTTTCCTTTTATTGTTTAAAACATTTGAATCAGTGTGTTTGAAGAGTATCCTGAAGACTGCAGATGTGACCGTTAAGAGCTGCAACTGCTTACCTGAGTGAAATCAAAACAAAGCATACAAAAATAATTGGATTGTTTAACCTTAATTTATCTCTTTATTTGAGTTTATAATAAATTAACATAATGTATTTGAACATAAAATAGCAATGCTTTTGCCAGCTTTATATATTTGGGAGGCTGTGTAAAATTTCATCTGAAAGAGTTTTGTTGTGAAATAGTTTTTAAAACCCCAGATTATATGATCTCTAAAGCTTTTTCATATGCTCTTCTTGCTATTATTTTAAGGTACTTTTCATGTTTTAAGGCAGGTGTCTTAAAATGTATCACTTATGACTTATATAAATTGGCTTTTTAAAAAGTATATATGTATTTGCTCTTAATAAAATGCATACTGTTTTTCTGCTCTAAGCAGAGCTAGGCATAATAGAGAAATCTAAGATAGGTATTCTGTTCTCCACAATAGAGAGGATGCCAGTGCCAGTTTTAAGTATAAAATACAAGGAATCAGTAGAAGATGACACTGAAGAAGCAGGGACCACAAAGAAACAGAAGGGTCTATGAGTTGAAAATGGGTGAACAGATAAGGTTGAGAAAAGGAGGAACAAGTCATCCCTTTAGACGGGAAGAAAAGCAAGATCGGGAAGCCAAGGACTTATCGTTATGTTAGACTATTAAAATTTAAGCCCTGTGTGGTGAAGAATGGTGATAGCTAGCAAAAATTGGAGTGTAAACATATTCAGTAGGCCCAGTATTATTGTAGAATCATAAGTCAATTTTGCAGTGGTATTTAAAACTTTGGCCAGACGCAGTGGCTCATGCCTGTAATCGCAGCACTTTGGGAGGCCGATGTGGGCAGATTGCCTGAGGTCGGGAGTTCAAGACCAGCCTGACCAACATAGAGTAACCCCATCTCTACTAAAAATACAAAAAATTAAACGGACGTGGTAGCACATGCCTGTAATCCCAGCTACTCGGGAGGCTGAGGCAGGAGAATTGCTTGAACCTGGGAGGTGTAGGTTGCAGTGAGCTGAGATCGTGCCATTGTACTCCAACATAGGCAACAAGAGCAAAACTCTGTCTCAAAACAAAACAAAAAAACTTGGATGCTTTTTTGGAAATTACTTTTAGAAGGATCTTACTGAGTTTGATAAGTGAAGAAAAGTATTAGCTAAGTCAGTAGAGCAGGCCAGGTGCGGTGGCTTATGCCTATGATCCTAGTACTTTGGGAGGCTGAGGTAGGCTGATCGCTTGATCTCAGTTTGGGACCAGCCTGAACATGGCAAAACCCTGTCTCTACAAAATATACAGAAATTAGCCAGGCATGGTGGCGCGTGCCTGTAGTTCCAGTTAACTGGGGAGGCTGAGATTGGGAGGATCACCTGAGCCTGGCGGGTCAAGGCTACAGTGACAGAGTGAGACCCTGTCTCAAAAAAAAAAAAAAATCAATACAGCAAAACAACCAATAATATGACTTGAAAATATATTCTTTATATATCCCTTTCCCAAATACAATTTGTTCTAATTTTCCAATAATGTTTACTTTATAAAAAATAATTATTTCTTGACTCATTGGTTTATTTCATATTGTAACAAATGACATTGGAAACCAGTAAAGGAAGTCAGTGATCCTACTTATCTGTGAATAGTGTACTTAATAAACAATAATGGTTCAAAACATTTTTTACCCTAAGTTTTTACAATAAACATAATACAGTTTAAGGCAGCAGCAGTGAATATGATACATTATTTTGAAAAATCTTTGTTATAGTACTCGTTAACACAGAAATTTTCAAATCTGGCTCTTGAATCTGTTTATTATGTTACTGGTTTTTAATGCTTGTCTTAAGTGACAAGGCAGCTCGTGTAGGAACATATACCCACAAAGAAAAAGTGCCTCTTTGGCTGTACTTTCTATTAGGAGATACTGTTTAGTTTCTATCCATCAGTTATGCAGACTGGGCTAGTACAAAGTTTGCTCTCCCTATTTGTCAATCAGTTATTCTTGCAAATCAGTGTGAGGATTTGTATTTATAAATTTTTAATAAATGGATTCAAAATCCACCAAAACTGTGTTTGGAAGGCATTTAAAAAGTTAGAAATAGCTTCTCTGTTCTTAGAGTGTGCACATATGAGTATTTTAAGATGACACACATTGTTTTTTTTTAGAATACAGCTATTTTCTTACTAAGTTTTAAAATGTCTCATTTACCTTTAAGATACAGATGCATTAACCATGTTTTTGTTTTTAAAAACTTTGTCTAGGTAGCATACTGCCATAGCACAGCCACTTATTACAGAAATTCAGCAAATTTAGAACTCTACTCTTTTTTATAAAACGTAAATGCTTACCTCATCTTTAAATTGCACAACTTTTTAAATGATTTGCCATGAGACAAACCTATTTAGTATAAAATACCATGGTCACTCCTTAACAACATCAGTAACAACATCCTTTAACACTTAGCTCTTTTCTTGCTTCAGTTTCTCTTTTGTTCTGCTTTGCTTTTGGAGTTAAACTTTACCCTCTCCTCCAACTTTGTTTCATTGAGGTCAAAGCAGCTGCTTCATGAAGGATTATATAATACAGTTTTCTATAAATTTTTTTTTGAGACGGAGTTTCACTCTTTTGCCCAGGCTGGAGTGCAGTGGTGCAATCTCGGCTCACCACAACCTTCGCCTCATGGGTTCAAGCGATTCTCCTGCCTCAGCCTCCCGAGTAGCTGGGATTACAGGCATGCGCCAACACGCCTGGCTGATTTTTTTGTATTTTTAGTAGAGATGGGGTTACTCTATGTTGGTCAGGCTGGTCTCGAACTCCTGACCTCAGGTGATCCGCCCACCTCAGCCTCCCAAAGTGCTGGGATTATAGGCATGAGCCACCACGGCCAGCCCATAAAACGTTTTTATTGAGGAAATCATTTACTGTTAAGAATATGTCTTCTCTGGAATACCAGTCTCTTGTAGAAGCTTATAAAAGGGTAGATCCTTTATTATTGAAAAAGAATCAATATATTAAAGATAGTAGCTACTATCACTCTAGCCTCACAATACCTAGAATTATTTAGTACCAGAATACTTACGTTACTTTATATGACATTTGATTGACAGGTGGCCACAGTGAAGACGCCAGTATCTGTATGTTAGGGATAAATACGTATTACACATAAAATACATGTGTGTATTAAGATAAGGATTAAATAAAAATAGAACTTCTAATAAGATGTTCTTATACCCCAGTGAATCACTCTTACATCCTGGGGTATAATTACCTCCATTTTGGAAACTACTATACAGTCTTATGAAATGTTAGGCCAGGCATTGTGGCTCACGCCTGTAAACCCAGCACTTTGGGATCCCGAGGTGGGCGGATCACCTGAGGTCAGGAGTTCTAGACCAGCCTGACCAATGTGGCAAAACCCTGTCTCTACTAAAAACACAAAAATTAGCTGGGCATGGTGGCAGGCACCTGTAATCCCAGCTACTTGGGAGGCTGGGCAGGAGAGTCGCTTGAACCTGGCAGGGAGAGGCTGCAGGAGCTGAGATCACATCATTGCACTCCAGCCTGGGTGGCAGAGCGAGACTCTTGTCTCCAAAAAAAAGAAAAAAAGAAACACTGTTAATAATGAGCCTTTCATATTAAATTCCATTTCATAGTGTATAGTATTCTTTTTTTTTTTTTTTTTTTTTTTGAGACGGAGTTTTGCTCCTGTCTCACTGCAGTCGGCTCACTGCAACCTCTACCTTCCAGGTTCAAGCGATTCTCCTGCCTCAGCCTCCCAAGTAGCTGGGATTACCGGTGCCCACCACCACACCTGGCTAATTTTTGTATTTTTAGTAGAAATGGGATTTTACCACGTTGGCCAGGCTGGGCTTGAACTCCTGACCTCAGGTGATCTGCCTGCCTTGGCCTCCCTAAGTGCTGGGATTTCAGGCATGAGCCACCTTGCCTGGCTAGTGTATAGTATTCTTATATGAAGTCATCTTAAAGCACTTGGGACAAAACATACTGGTTCTAATACTAATTGGAAAGTAATGTTCGTGGAAGAAAGTAGATAAATTCAGCAAAGTGAAATCATTCCATATTATATCAGAAATCATAATATCTATCACTTTGTACCCCATAAATGTATACACCTATAATTTATCAACATATACAGTAAGAAAACATTTTTTTAAAAAAAGTTAGCAAATTGAGTCTTTAATAAAATTTATTCTTCAACACAGTTGAAATTATAGGCTTATTTCAGAAGCCTAAATTTGAATTTTGCATTATGCTTTTAGGAATTATTCAAGGTGAATTTAAAAGTACCCTTAATTAAAAATAAAAAATTAAGTATTTAACTTAGTAATTGAGTAGTGTTTTATAGACTTATAATTTTTTCATGTCCGTAGTATTTTTTTTCTGAACACCTCTAGAAAGGTATACAACATTTTCCATCACCGTGCTCTTTATTTTTTCCTTCTCTCTGTTTTCTTTGCCTATCCCCAAAGCAACTGCAGTCATAGTTGCTACAGCACAGGTAAGTTTTGCCTGTTTTGTAACTTTGTGTTAATTAAATCATAACTATGTATGCTTTTGTCTCCAGCTTCTTGCACTCAGCATGTATTTTGCTTTTTTTTTCTCGGTTGCCCTGGGTAGAGCACAGTGGCCCAATCTCGGCTCACTGCAACCTCTGCCTGTCAGGTTCCAGCAATTCTCCCACCTCAGCCTCCTAAGTAGCTGGGATTACAGGTGTGTGTCACCACGCCCGGCGTATTTTTATTTTTTAATTTTTTGTATTTGTAGTAGAGATGGGATTTTACCATGTTGGCCAGGCTGTCGGCATGTTTTTAGATTCTTCCATATTGTTGCTTATATCAGTAGTTCCTTTTTAGTGGTAATATTCAATTGTATGAATATGTTAATATGGCCAGGCGTGGTGGCTCACGCATGTAATCCCAGCACTTTAGGAGGCCAAGGGGATGGATTCCTTGAGGTCAGCAGTTCAAGACCAGCCTGACCAACATGGTGAAACCCTGTCTCTGCTAAAACTACAAAAATTACTCAGGTGCGGTGGTGGGCGCCTGTAATCCCAGCTACTCTGGAAACTGACACAGGAGAATTGCTTGAACCCAGGAGGCGGAGGTTGCAGTGAGCTGAGATTGTGCACTGCACTCCAGCCTGGGCGACAGAGTAAGACTCCATCTCAAAAAAAAAAAAAAGAATATGTTAATATACCAGATATCCATTTTCATGTTGTTGGGCCACTGGGCTGCTTCTAGTTTGGGACTATTCTGAAGAAAATGGCTATGAACATTTTTGCACAAGTCTTTTTATGGACAGATGTTTCATTTATCTTCGGTAAAGGACTGGGATTGCTAGGCCATTTAGATAGATGTTCCTCCTTTTAAAAACTTTGTATTGAAGAACAATATATAATCAGAAAATTGCATATATCAGAAGTGACTTCTAACTCTAATTCTGCTATAAAGTGTTTTAGGTTGCTTGTTTCTTTAAAAATTTTTTAAATTGCTTTACTGAGGTATAATTTCTATATAATAAACTGCACATATTAAAGTGTACAATTTTGTAAGTTTTCATACACTCATGAAACCATCACTATAATCAAAACTGAACATTTCCATCATCTCCCAAAGTTTCCTCATATCTCATTGTAATTTGTTCCCCTCTACCCCTGTCTTATGGCAATCTGTCACTATGGATTAGTTTGCATTTTCTAGAATTTTATGTGAAAGGAATCATACAGTGTCTTGTTCCCTTCCCCTCGTAACCCACCCAAGTCTGGCTTGTTTTCATGCAGAATAATAATTTTTAGATTCTTCCATCTTGTTGCTTTTTTTATTGCTGAAGTATTCCATTATGCACATATGCCACATTTTGTTTTTCCAGACGCCTTTGATAGACATTTAGGCTGTTTCCATTTGTGGACAGGTTTTCATTTCTTGAGGATAAATACCTATGAGGACATGTTGGGTTATAGGGTAGGTATATTTTTAACTTTAATTTTAAAAATGGTCAAATTTTTCCAAAGTTGTATCATTTTATATCCAACAGCATTATATGACACTTGTAATTGCTGTGTA
Organism: Papio anubis; assembly: GCF_008728515.1. NCBI lineage: Eukaryota > Metazoa > Chordata > Mammalia > Primates > Cercopithecidae > Papio > Papio anubis. The sequence continues at coordinate 87,414,218 of NC_044985.1, read as the reverse complement.
TCCTAAGACTTGGTATTGTCAGTCTTCCTCATTCTGGCCATTGTAATGGGAATGTAATGATACAATTGTAGCTTTAATTCGTCTTTCTCTGATTATTATTGATGTTGAGCAACTTAATGTTCTTAGTCATTTGGGAAGTGACAGCAGGTCTTTGCCCATTTAAAAAATAAGATTGTATATCTTTAAAATTTAGTTTAACAATTATTTATTCTAGATACAAGTTCTTTATTGGATATATTTGCAAATATTTTCTCTTAGTCTGTAGCTTAGCTTGTCTTTTTAAAAAATATTTGAGACGGAGTCTCGCTCTGTTGCCCATGCTGGAATGCAGTGGCGCGATCTCGTCTCACTGCAACTTCCGCCTCCTGGGTTCAAGTGATTCTCCTGCCCCAGCCTCCCGAGTAGCTGGGACTACAGGTGCGTGCCACCACACCCAGCTAACTTTTTGTACTTTTAGTAGAGATGGGGTTTCACCATGTTAGCCAGGATGGTCTCGGTCTCCTGACCTCGTGATCCACCTGCCTCCACCTCCCAAAGTGCTGGGATTACAGGCATGAGCCACTGCTCCTGGCCGTCTATTTTTTTAATAGTGTTTTTCAAAGAGCAGAAGTTTTTATATTGGGCTTCAAAATTACCGAATTTTCCTTTTATGCTCAGTGTTGTCTCTGCCCTAATGAATTTTTGCCTACACCAAAGTTCAGAAAGTATATTCCCGTATTTTCTCCTTGGAGTTTATAATTTTAGTTTTTACATTTCAGTCTATAATCCATTTTGAATTAATTTTTGTTTATGAGTGATATTGAGTCCTCTTCCCCATTTATATCTAGTTGTGCCAGTATCATTTGTTAAAAAACACTTTCCTCATTGCCTGCTTCACTTGTGACATCCCTACTGAAAATTGTTTGACATTTTGTGTGTGGGTCTATTCCTGGACTTTCCATTCTGTTACATTGATGTGATTCTCTATCCTTTTTGCTAGTACTACATTGTCTTGATTATTTAGCTGGATAGTGAGTCTTGAAATCAGGTAAAATAAGTTCCTTCCCTACTCTTAAGGCTCTTTTCTTTTCTTTTCTTTTTTGAGACAGAGTCTTGCTCTGTTGCCCAGGCTAGTGTGCCGTGGCACAATCTCGGCTCACTGCAACCTCCGCCTTCCAGGTTCAAGTGATTCTCCCGCCTCAGCCTCCCTAGTAGCTGGGATTACAGGTGCCCACCACCGTGCTTGGCTAATTTTTGTATTTTTAGTAGAGATGGGGTTTCATGATGTTGGCCAGACTGGTCTCGAACTCCTGACCTCAGGTGATCTGCCCACCTCGGCCTTCCAAAATGCTGGGATTACAGGTGTGAGCCACTGCACCCAACCCTTTTCAAGGTTCTTTTGACTATGCTAGGTCATTTGCTTTTTTCCATATAAATTTTAGAATAATCTTGTCAGTTTCTGTAAAAAATGCCCACTGGGACATTGGTTGTAATTACACTGAATACCGAGTTCATTTTGGGGGAGAACAGGCATTAATATTGCATCTTCTCATCTATTAAGATGGCATATCTGTCCATTTAGGTCTTACACAGCAATGTTTATATTTTTCAGTTGCCTTACAATATATTACATAAACACTGCATGCTGTCCTATTTCATTTCCTACAGCCAAATCATTATTTACACATGGCTTTATTTTTTTTTTTTTTTGAGACGGAGTCTCGCGCTGTTGCCCAGGCTGGAGTGCAGTGGCCAGATCTCAGCTCACTGCAAGCTCCGCCTCCCGGGTTCACGCCATTCTCCGGCCTCAGCCTCCCGAGTAGCTGGGACTACAGGCGCTGCCACCTCGCCCAGCTATTTTTTGTATTTCTTAGTAGAGACGGGGTTTCACCGTGTTAGCCAGGATGGTCTCGATCTCCTGACCTCGTGATCCGCCCATCTCGGCCTCCCAAAGTGCTGGGATTACAGGCTTGAGCCACCGCGCCCGGCCCATGGCTTTATTTTTATGATATAAATCGAGATTTGGTATGGAGATTTTTCTATATGATAACATTATTTAATACATAAAGGGGCCATCTACTCTGATGTGACAATGCTAGAAATACAGGAGACCAAAACAGATATCTTTTGTTATATAAAAGTAGAAGTTTAACGCTATATAGTTTATTGGCGCAATTCTTTTGGCTTGTATTGTTTTGGATATTAATATTTAAAAAGGCCAATCTTTAAAGATAGTCTGATACTTTTAGAATCGGAAGTAAAGTAGAATCTTGTCAGGTGAATTAGTGCATAAGTTTTTACCCAATGATGATTTTGAATTTGCATTTTATAGTTTCCTTTTTTCTTTCTTTCACTATTAATATTAATGGAAATATGCAACACAGAGAAATGTATAGAGAAGAAAATAAGACTTAATCCTACTATCCAGAAATGACTACAGTTAAAATTTTTGGTATATTCTCCTCATATGTGTGTATACATTTTATAGTTCATTGTTGCATGCACAATTTAGTTCTTTTATTTAAATGTGTATCATTAACTTAGAACATCTGCTTTATAATAATATAATGGGTGGGTGTTCTCTTTATGCTTCCATGTTGTTTAAAGTTACTGTACAATAAGCATATGTTACAGTTTATTTAGAATATTTTTTAAAAACAAAATTTGTTTTTAATTTTGAAACATTTTAAACCAAAGTATAAAACATGATAGACATCTACATATTCACCACCAGTAGTAGCCAGTTGTTACACTTTGCTCCAAATAATTTCCTTTAAAGAGGTGTAATATATACAAGGAAAATCTTCCTCCAGGTAATTTGTGGTGTTCCCACCATGTTTTAATCCAGTTAATACATACATACATATCCATAAAATTTTACTTAATATTCTGTGCTTTCAAATTTTATGTAAACTATATATTTATATTTTTCAAAAATCTGCATTTTTGGCTGGGTGCAGTGGCTCACGCCTGTAATCCCAGCACTTTGAGAGGCCAAGGTGGGCAGATCACCTGAGGTCAGGAGTTGAAGACCAGCCTGGCCAACATGGTGAAACCCTGTCTGTACTAAAAATACAAAAATTAGCTGGGCATGGACGCATACCTGTAATTGCAGCTACGCGGGAGGCTGAGGCAGGAGAATCACTTGAACCCTGGAGGCAGAGGTTACAGTGAGCCAAGATTGTGTCACTGTACTCCAGGCTGGGCACGGAGCAAGACTCCGTCTCAAAAACAAACAAACAAAAAACCCAAAAACCTGTATATTTTACTCATCATATGATTGACATGATTTATACTGGTTCATAGATCCAGTTCATTCTTTTTGTCAGAATGAGCCAATTTTTCCATTACCCTTTTGGGGGACAGTTAGATAGTTAGGATGCCCCAGTGAACGTTACTTTACATTTCTCCTGGTGCTCCACTTGGACACTTAGAAGTGGTATTGCTGGTTCATAAGATGTGATTTTCTAATGGCTCTCCAAAGTGATGAGGAATATATGTCCTTCCAGAATGTTCCTATTGTTCCACATCCTCACCAACCCCTGGTTGTATCACACTATTTTTGCCAACTTTATGAGTCTGATGGGGTTTTTTTTTTTTTTTTTTAACATTCTTTAGTATGTTTCTAGAAGTATACTTATTAGAAATAAGGAGTTCTATAGTTTTTTTGTTTTTCTTTTCTTTTTGAGACAGAGTTTCGCTCTTGTTGCCCAGGCTGGAGTGCAATGGCACGATCTCGGCTCACTGCAATCTCCACCTGTTGGAGTTCAGGTGATTCTCCTGCCTTAGCCTCCCGAGTAGCTGGCACTACAGGCAAGTACCACCATGCCCAGCTAATTTTGTATTTTTAGTACAGATGGGGCTTCACCATGTTGGCCAGGCTGGTTTCGATCTCCTGACCTCGGGTGATCTACCTGCCTCGGCCTCCCAAAGGGCTGGGATTACAGACGTGAGCCACCATGCCTGGCGTGTTTTTTTTTTTTTTTTTTTTTTTTTTTGAGACAGGGGCTCGCTGTGTCACCCATGCTGGAGTGCAGTAGTATGATCACAGTTCACTGCAGCTTCAATTTCCCAGGCTCCAATGATCCTCCCACCTCAGCCTCTCAAGTTGCTAGGACCACAGGTGGGTGCCATCACGCCTGGGTAATTTTTTTTTTTTTTCTTTTGGTATAGTGTTCCACCCTGTTTCTCAGGCTGGTCTCAAACTCCTGAACTCAAGCGATCCACCCACCTCAGCCTCCCAAAGTGCTAGGATTACAAGTGTGAGCCACTGTGCCTGGCCTCTGTGGTATATTTTTTAATCCGTGGAAACAGTATTATTTCAAGTGTCACTAAGAAATTCCAATCGCAAAGCTTTAAAAAGAATTTTGAATAAAAGTACTATTTATGTTTATTCACTCACTGTGAGGTAAAAGTGCTATCTCTAAAGAAAAATGTTAGCTGTTGTGGCTGTATGAGTGTTTGGTACTGGAGAATTGCCTGAAATGCATTAGCTCCCATGTTGTGACATCTGTGTAGATAACTTAGATGATTATTTGTCCGACAGGACCCATGGCTGCTTTTACTTCCTGTTGTTTTTTTGGTTGGGGAACATACTTAATTTTTTATAATCGTGGATACTCAAGTAAAAATATCGTTGTGGTTGGGTTTTTATTTTATTTATTTCCTTTTATTATCTTATTGCATTAGCTGTTATTTCCAGTATGATATTGAAAAAGAATGGTCAGAGTGGATATCCTTATCTTGTTCCTGATCTTAGTGGGAAAGCTTCAAGTTTCTAACCATTAAGTGTTATGTTAATTGTGGGGTGTTTTTGTAGATATTTTTTATCAAGTTGAGGAAGTTCCCCTTTATTTCTAGCCTACTGAGAATTTATGAATGAGTACTGGATTTTGTCAAATGCTTTTTCTACATCTATTGATACAATCATGTGATTAAAAAAATGTTTTTTAGCCTGTTGATTTAATGGATTGTATTAATTGATTTTCAGATGTTAAGCTAACCTTGCATACTTGAGATAAATCTCACTTGGTCATGGTGTATAATTATTTTTATACATTGTTGGGTTCAATTTGTTAATATTTTTTGAGGCTTTTTGCATCTATGTTCATGAGAGATAATGGTTTATAGTTTTCTTCTGCTATACTATCTTTTTCTGGTTTTGGTATTAGGATAATGCTGGCTTATGAGTTATGATGTATTCCCTCTGCTTCTGTCTTCGAGAAGAGATTGTAGAGAATTAGTATAATTTCTTCCCTAAATGTTTGGTAGAATTCACAATGAACGTCTGGGCCTTGTGCTTTCTGTTTTGGAATTATTAATTATTGATGGAGTTTCTTTTTTTCTTTTTTTTTTTTTTGCGACGGAGTCTTGCTCTGTCGCCCAGGCTGGAGTGCAGTGGCCAGATCTCAGCTCACTGCAAGCTCCGCCTCCCAGGTTTACGCCATTCTCCTGCCTCAGCCTCCCGAGTAGCTGGGACTATAGACGCCCGCCACCTCGCCCAGCTAGTTTTTTGTATTTTTTAGTAGAGACGGGGTTTCACCATGTTAGCCAGGATGGTCTCGATCTCCTGACCTCGTGATCCGCCTGTCTCAGCCTCCCAAAGTGCTGGGATTACAGGCTTGAGCCACTGCGCCCGGCCCTTGATGGAGTTTCTTTACAGGCCTATTCAGATTGTCTGTTCTTGTTTGAGTTTTGACAAATTGTGTCTTACAAGGAATTGGTTCATCTCATCTGAGTTATCAAATTTATAGGCATGGAGTTTATTCATAGTATCCTTTTTTTTCTTTCTTTAAAGAGACAGGATTTTGTTCGGTTCCCCATGCTAGAGTGCAGTGGTGGGATCATAGCTCACTGTAACCTTGAACTGGGCTCAAATGATCCTCCTACCTTAGCTTCCCAAGTAACTAAGACTACAGGCACATGCTATCATGCCCAGCTAATTTTTTTTTTTTTTTTTTTTTTTTTGAGATGGAGTCTCGCTCTATCGCCCAGGCTGGAGTGCAGTGGCCGGATCTCAGCTCACTGCAAGCTCCGCCTCCCGAGTTCCTGCCATTCTTCTGCCTCAGCCTCCCAAGTAGCTGGGACTACAGGCGCCTGCCACCTCACCCGGCTAGTTTTTTGTATTTTTTAGTAGAGACGGGGTTTCACTGTGTTAGCCAGGATGGTCTTGATCTCCTGACCTCGTGATCTGCCCGTCTCGGCCTCCCAAAGTGCTGGGATTACAGACTTGAGCCACCGTGCCCGGCCTCAGCTAATTTTTAAATTTTTTTGTGGAGAAGGGGTCCTGCTATGTTACTCAGGCTGGTCTTGAACTCCTGGCCTCAAGCAATCCTCCTGCTTGGCCTCTCAAAGCACTAGGATTGTAGTTGTGAGCCACCACACCTGGCCTATAGTAGTTTTTTTTTGTTGTTGTTGTTGTTGTTTTTGAGATGGTGTCTCACTCTGTTGCCCAGGATGGAGTGCAGTGGTGCAATCTTGGCTCACTGCAACCTCCACCTCCTAGATTCAAGCAATTCTCATGCCTCAGCCTCCCAAATAGCTGGGATTACAGGTGCGCACCACCACACCTGGCTAATTTTTGTATTTTTTTAGTAGAGATGGAGTTTCACCAGGTTGGCCAGGCTGGTCTCAAACTCCTGACCTCAAGTGGTCTGCCTACCTTGTCCTCTCAAAGTGTTGGGACTACAAGTGTGCACCAATAGTATTCTTTTATTTTCCTCTTAATGTCTGTAAGATCTGTAGTGATGTCCCCTCTTTCATTTCTGATATTGGTAATTTGTGTTCTTTTTCTTTTCTTAGTTAAGCTACCTAGAAGCTTATCAATTTTATTGATTTTTTTAAATTAAATTTTATTTTTTTAAGAACCAGCTTTGGTTTTTATTTTTCTCCTTGATTTTCCATCTTTGGTTTCATTGATTTCTGCTCAGATTCTTATTTCTTCTGCTTATTTAGGATTTAATTCACTCTTGTTGTTCTAGATTTCTAAGGTGGAAACTTAGATTGTTGATTTTAGGTCCTCTTTTCTAATGCAAACATTCTATGCTATAAATTTCCCTCTAAGCATTGCTTTTGTTGCATCCCACAAACTTGGTAAATTGTGTTTTCATTTTCATTTTGTTTAAAGTATTTTTAAAATTTCTTTTGAGATTTCTTCTTTGACCCAGGTGTTATTTAAGAGGGTGTTGTGTAATCTCATGTATTTTGATATTTTTTTCCAATTATGTTTGTTACTGATTTCTAGTTTAGTTACATTGTTCTCTGAGAGCAGACGTTATATATGGTTTCTGTTCTTTTACATTTGTTAATGGTGTGTTTTATGGTCCAGAATGTGATCTGTCTTGGAGTATGTTCAGTGTGAGCTTGAGAATGATACGTGTTCTGTTCTTGGATGAATTAGCTCGTAGATGTCAGTTATATCCAGGTGATTGATGGTGTTGTTGAGTTCAGCTATATCTTTACTGATTTTTTGGCTGCTGAATCTGCCCATTTCTGACAGAGGGTTATTCAAGTCTCCAGCTATGATAGTGGATTCATTTCTTTCTTTGCAGTCTTTTTTTTTTTTTTTTTTTTTTTTTTTTTTTTGCCTCGCAGTGTTTGGTGCTCTGTTATTAGGCACATATGCATTCAGGATGTAATGTCATCTTGGAGACTTGACCCTTTATCATTATGTGATATCCTTCTTTATCCCTAATAATTTTTCTTGCTTTAAAGTCCACTGTGTCTGAAATTAAGTTAGCTCCTCTTGCTTTCTTTTGATTAGTGTTAGGATGGCATATTTTTCTCTATTGGTTTACTTTTCATCTATATGTGTCTATATTAAAGTGGGTTTCTTGCAGACAACTGAGTTGGGTCTTCTCTTTTGATCTACTTTGACAAAAATTTTTTCTTTCTTTTTTTCTTTTTTTTTTTCCGGAGACAGAGTATCTCACTCTGTCGCCCAGGCTGGAGTGCAGTGGCACAATCTCGGCTCCCTGCAAGCTCCGCCTCCTGGGTTCACGCCATTCTCCTGCCTCAGCCTCCGGAGAAGCTGGGACTACAGGTGCCTGCCACCACGCCCGGCTAATTTTTTTTTGTATTTTTAGTAGAGACAGGTTTCACCATGTTAGCCAGGATGGTCTTGATCTCCTAACCTCGTGATCTGCCTGCCTTGGCCTCCCAAAGTGCTGGGATTACAGGCATGAGCCATCATGCCCGGCCAACAAAAATCTCTTTTAATCGATGCATTTAGACTGTTGATGTTCACAGTGATTATTAATATAATTGGATTAATATCTGCCATATTTATTACCATTTGCTATTTCTTGCCCTTGTTTTTTGATTCCGTTTTGTATTTACTCTTTTTCTGCCTTTTAACTGAGCATTTTATATGATTCAATTTTCTCTCCTTTCTTAGTGTATCAGTTGTATTTCTCTTACTTTTTTTGTAGCGGTCACCCAAGACTTTGCAATTTACATTTACAACTAATTGAAATCCACTTTCAGATAATACTGTACTGCTTCATGGGCGTAATGTGAGTACCTTATAACAAAATATGAATTCCTCCCTCCCCCGTCTTTTGAACCATTGCTGTAATTCACTTATATGTAAGCATACATAAGCATATATACATATTATCTATACATAAGCTTACCTAATCACATATATCGTTGCCATTGTTATTTTGAACAAACTATTATCTTCAGATCAATTAAGAAGAGTAGAAGTTATACCTTCCCTGATTTCTACTTTGATGCTCTTCCTTTATGCCAGTTTGAGTGTCTTAACTATATCATTTTCCTTCTTTCTAATGTACTTCTTTTAATATTTATTGCAAGCACTTCTACTGGCAACAAATTCCTTCAGTTATTGTTTGTCTGAGAAAGTATTTCTCCTTCACTTTTGAAGGGTGATTTTGCCAGGTACAGAATTCTAGATTGGTTGGTTTCTCTCAACACTTTGAATGTTTCACTCCACTGTCTTGCTTGCGTGGTTTCTGAGAAGTTGGATATAATTTATATGTTTGTTCCTCTGTAGGTTAAGTTAATGGAACTACTCACTGTTTGAGTTGAGATTCCAACTCAAGTGGTCTAATAACCAGACAGCCCCAGTTCTTAACAGAATGAAGTTCATTTTCTTTAACTAGCAATGCATACCAAACAGTGATAAAATAAAAGACACCAGCTTAGCCCTTCTGCCAATTTAGCCATCTGTGGAATGATACAGTCATTCCACCAGAATGTCATTTGAGCATTTTATGGATATGAAGCCATTCATGTGAACATTTTAGCTATGATCAAAAACAGGGCACTAAACTTGACACTGCCTGACCATTATTAGTTCTAGCCAATGTGGCAAGATTAGAATCGCTGATATTTTGAAAACCCCCTTCTCTTTTTACACAGCATGCCGTCAGACAGAACTTGCAGTGGTATGCACTGTTAATGGTTTCTTTATTGTAGATTAGTTAAATTACAGACTTTAAAAGTTTTGCTTAAATTTTATTGAGAGGTTAATACAAAAGATAATTATAAGTAGCCTATAAAATATTTTTAATATATTATCTAAGACTGTGAACGTTAGTTTCCTCATTATCATAGGATGGAGATGATACCATCTACTTTCCTACTTTGCAAAACTGGAGTATTGTATCCTTAGGTCCCCTCAAAGTGTATGTACACATGCACACAGGGTTGGGGATTGAGAGGGAGAGATTGGGAATGCAAAACCACATAATTAATATGGCAGCATTATTCTGAAGCTTTAGTTTTACTTAGTTTTAAACACTTTTTCTATTCTTATTGGTATTATATGAGGCAGAATTTGGAATTGATGTGGATTTTTAAGATTGTTAAATGAAAAACAAATTTGGCCAGGCGCAGTTTGTTTGCTGGGCCTGTAAGCCCAGCACTTTGGGAGGCCAAGCCGGGCGGATCACGAGATCAGGAGATTGAGACCATCCTGGCTAACACAGTGAAACCTCGTCTCTACTAAAAATTCAAAAAATTAGCCGGACATGGTGGCAGGCGCCTATATTTCCAGCTATTCGGGAGGCTGAGACAGGAGAATGACATGAACCCGGGAGGGGGAGCTTGCAGTGAGCCGAGATCCCGCCACTGCACTCCAGCCTGGGCGACAGAGCGAGACTCCATCTCAAAAAAAAAAAACAAAAAACCCACAAATTTTAGATTCGCAACATGCTGCCCACCCTAGGGGGATATTGCTCATTGTCTCACTGGTAGCCACCCTCTAAGCTTCCTGGAGTCCATATTTTGTTGTACACTAAGTTGAATTTTATTCTCTCTCATAACCATGGCCATGTTAACTATTCAAACAAATGAATACATCGAGAGAAAAAAAAAAAAAAACCCTTAAAGTGTTAAATTAGAAGCCAAAGCACCTCAGACAATTTCTAAACTCCTGAGACTTCATTTGAACTAGGGCAGAGCAGAGATAGCTGTGGCTGGCTTTGGACTGTGAAGGTGGGAAAGCTGGCTCCCTAAACTGCTCCCTCCCCTTAAGTAGTGTGAGTAAAGAGTAGCTGGCAGCAGATACCTTACTCTGGAATTAAGATTGGACAGAGGGCCAGGTGTGGTGGCTCATGCCTGCAATCCCAGCACTTTGGGAGGCCGAGGCAGGTGATCACTTGAGGCCAGGAGTTTGAGACCAGCGTGACCAACATGTTGAAACCCTGTCTGTATTAAAAATACAAAAATTAGCTGGATGTGGTGGCGCGCCTGTAATCCCAGCTACTCTGGAGGCTCAGGCAGGAGAATCACTTGAACCTGGGAGGTGGAGGCTGCAGTGAGCTGAGATCACCCCATTGCAGTCCAGCCTGGGTGACAGAGGGAGACTCTATGTTTGTTTGTTTGTTTTTTGAGACTGAGTCTCGCTCTTTCTCCTGGGCTGCAGTGCAGTGGTGTGATCTCAGCTCACTGCAACCTCTGCCTCCCAGGCTCAAGCGATTCTCCTGCCTCAGCCTCCCGAGTAGCTGGGATTATAGACACCCGCCACCACGCCCGGCTAATTTTTGTATTTTTAGTAGAGACAGGGTTTCACAATGTTGGCCAGCTGGTGATCTCCTGACCTCAAGTGATCTGCCCTAGTCTCCCAAAGTGCTGGGATTACAGGTGTCAGCCATCGCACCTGGCCTTTTTTCTTTTTATTTTTTTAAAAATAGAGTCTTGGGCGGGGCATGATGTGGTGGACTGTAGTCCCAGCTACTCAGGAGGCTGAGGCAGGAGAATGGCGTGAACCCGGGAGGTGGAGCTTGCAGTGAGCCGAGATCATGCCCCACTGCATTTCAGCCTGGGTGACAGAGCGACACTCTGTCTCAAAAAAAGCAGAAAAAAAGATTGGAGAGAAAAGACTGATAAACAGGAAGAAATTGAGAGTAAAGTCAGTAATTAAATAGTAGAAATTCAGACAAAAATAGAATGGGTTGGAGGAGTGGAGGAAATCTTTGGTATCAACTAGTTCATCTTTTCCCACCCCCCATTTTTCTGCAGATTAAGAAAATGAGGGCTAAGGATTTAAATGATTTAACACAAAGTTCTAGCTAGTTAGTGGCAGAATTAGGACAAGAATTTCAAGTCTCCTGACTCCTTGTTTAGTCCTAGATAATAACTAGGGAGATCTGGCAAACTGTTTATTAAACTAACCTTTTCAGTTGTATAAGATAATGAAAGTCTGTTTTTACTCATTCAAACTTAGGACATAAACATGAAAGTTTTACCTATTTGAGATTTCTTATAAACCAGAATTTGTGTTAAAATGTTAAGGGATGGCCGGGCGCAGTGGCTCACGCCTGTAATCCCAGCACTTTGGGAGACCGAGGTGGGCAGATCACAACGTCAGGAGATCGAGACCATCCTGGCTAACACAGTGAACCCAGTCTCTACAAAAAATTAGCTGGGCATGGTGTCATGCGCCTGTAATCCCAGCTACTCAGGAGGCTGAGGCAGGAGAATCGCTTGAAGCTGGGAGGCGGAGGTGGCAGTGAGCTGAGATCAGTACTCCAGCCTGGATGACAGAGCAAGACTCCGTCTCAAAAAAAAGAAAAAAGAAAAAGTTAAGGTATATTTAGCATGTGTTGTTTAAATACCCAACAAACTCATTCCAAAAATTTCAGTAACTTTTTTAGTACTGTTCTTGTCACCCAAGGCAATTTTTTACTGTTAAATTCTATCTCCATTTGTGTCTCATTAATGTCAGGAATAATGATCCATCTCTGGTTGGATTTCTTACTCCTGGTGGAACAAAATGTTAAGGCATACAAACATGGAGGGAGAATTTCTGTTTGTTTTTTGTTTTTTGGGTTTTCTTTTCTTTTTTTTTTTTTTTTTTTCTTTTGAGACAGTCTCACTCTGTCGCCCAGGCTGGAGTGCAGTAGCACACTCTTGACTCACTGCAATCTCTCCCTCCCAGGTTCAGGCAGTTCTCCTGCCTCAGCCTCCCGAGTAGGTGGGACCACAGGTGTGCACCACCCCACCGGGCTAATTTTTATATTTTTAGTAGAGATGGGGTTTCGTCATGTTGACCAGGCTGGGCTCGAACTTCCAACCTCAAGTGGTCCGCCTGCCTGGGCCTCCCAAAATGTTGGGATTATAGGTGTGAGCCACCACCCCGGCCCATATTCTGTTTAATTCTTTTTTGTTTTTTTTTTGAGATGGAGTCTTACTCTGTCACCAGGCTGGAGTGCATTGGCCTGATCTTGGCTCACTGCAACCTCTGCCTACCGGGTTCAAGCGAATATCCTGCCTCAGCCTCCCAAGTAACTGGGACTTATAGGTGCATGCCACCACACCCAGCTAATTTCTTTTGTATTTTCAGTAGACAGAGTTTTACCATACTGGCCAGGGTAGTCTCAATCTCTTGACCTTGTGATCCTCCCACCTCTGCCTCCCAAAGTGCTAGGATTACAGGCCTGAACCACTGTGCCCAGCCAATTCTTAAAGTCTCTTTTAGCCACTGTGTGGATTTTGGTTTTTCATATGTAGGAATTGGGAGTAGCTTTTTTAAGGGATAGCGAAAGAGAGCTCGTGGGTTACAGTGGGGAAACAGCAAAGACATGGAAAATGGAAATGTAAAGAAGGTAGAGAATTTTGGAATGAAACCCTGGAAGGGAAGAGAAAGGGAGATGGAAGTTGAGAGGACAGACATTTTGACAAATGTACTGATAATTATACTTTGAATAGATTCCTTGTTAGAACTAGTTTGAGTTGGGTTTCTGTCAGGTGCAAGAACCCCCTTACTAATAGTCATTTGTTAATTTTTACCACAGAGTCATTAACACAGCTATTGAATCAAATCATATGCCTTGAAATAGTCTTATAGAGATATTATTAAAATATTCTACTGAAGCTAAAGTGCATTGCAAAATTTTCTGTTTTTTCCTAACCATTCCTCTATAGGAAATTAATTTTGGAATGTGTTGGTTTCTTTTGATTACTATTTCTTTAAACTAGAACCAGATAAATTGGCCACTTTTTTTTTTTTTTAAAGAAATGTACCTTTAGCTTTGAGTTATCTTAAATTAGAAATATTTGGCAGAGCCGGGCGCGGTGGCTCAAGCCTGTAATCCCAGCACTTTGGGAGGCCGAGACGGGCGGATCACAAGGTCAGGAGATCGAGACCATCCTGGCTAACACGGTGAAACCCCGTCTCTACTAAAAAAATACAAAAAACTAGCCGGGCGCAGTGGCGGGCGCCTGTAGTCCCAGCTACTCGGGAGGCTGAGGCAGGAGAATGGCGTGAACCCGGGAGGCGGAGCTTGCAGTGAGCTGAGATCCGGCCACTGCACTCCAGCCTGGGCGGCAGAGCGAGACTCCGTCTCAAAAAAAAAAAAAAAAATAGAAATATTTGGCAGAAAAAAAGTTGAAATTTGCATCAAGAAAGAATATATTTCTGTAGTAGTTGCTCTGGGGTGAAAAATGAGAACAATATGGTCTCTCTCTTTCCACAGCTTGCAATCTAGTTGGGTGTGGAGGGAGATAAGGCAAGTACACAAATAACCACCACATAATACCAAGCTGATTAGCTCTAAATGCCATAGAGAGGTACAAAGTTCATGGGCTTCTCAGAGGAAGTGGTATCTAACTCTTCTCTTGTTTAACTAGCATAGCACTTTTAGTTTTTTTTAAATTGAGATACAATACATAATATTTACTCTTTTTTTAAATTTATTTTTTAATACAGACAGAGTCTCGCTATGTTGCCCAGGCTGGTTTTGAACTCCTGGGCTCAAGCAATCCTGCTGCCTCACCCTCCCAAACATTTACACTTTTAAAGTGTACACTCAGTGAGTTTTATTACATTCACAAGGTCTTTCAACCTTCACCACTATCTAATTCCAGAATAAACTTAAAAAAAAAAAATCTAGTGTTTTTAGCTGAGGTGTGCTGTCACAGTTCTCAGACCTCACCACTCCCTGTTGGTTTATTTTTTTTTTATTTTTTTTTTTTGAGACGGAGTCTCGCTCTGTAGCCCAGGCTAGAGTGCAGTGGCCGGATCTCAGCTCACTACAAGCTCCGCCTCCCGGGTTCACGCCATTCTCCGGCCTCAGCCTCCCGAGTAGCTGGGACTACAGGCGCCCGCCACCTCGCCCGGCTAGTTTTTTGTATTTCTTAGTAGAGACAGGGTTTCACCGTGTTAGCCAGGATGGTCTCGATCTCCTGACCTCGTGATCCGCCCGTCTCGGCCTCCCAAAGTGCTGGGATTACAGGCTTGAGCCACCGCGCCCGGCTCCCTGTTGGTTTATATCTAACATACCACCAGTATGTATATTGGCTGCCTGACCCCTGCAGGCATTTGAGTTTGCATCCCAGGCGCGAGAGTTTTTCTAGTTTCAGTGACCCTGGAAGAAAATGTCTTAATTGCCTGGGGATGCCACCCTGAAGAATACTCTGCTGTCCTGCAGAGCATCCTTTTTCCCATTTCTATTATCTTAATCCTCTGGCTTCTTTACGAATGGTCCCTACCTCTACTACAGCTTTTGGTAAGGGGTTACTTCCTATTACCCTCAAGAGGACTCCCCCCCACCCCTCACCCCCACAAGATGGAGTCTTGCTCTGTTGCCCAGGCTGGAATGCAGTGGCACGATCTCGACTCACTGCAACCTCCGCCTCCCGGGTTCAAGCAATTCTCCTGTCTCAGGCTCCCCAGTAGCTGGGACTACAGGCATGTGCCACCATGCCCGGCTAATTTTTGTATTTTTAGTAGAGATAGGGTTTCATGATGTTGGCCAGGCTGGTCTCGAACTCCTGACCTCAGGTGATCCATCCACCTCAGCCTCCCACAGTGCTAGGATTACAGGCATGAGCCACCGCGCCCGGCTAAGGACTTCTTTAGTATAAAATCGAAACTCTTTTTCTCAGTTTACAAATCCTTGCATGATCTGTCCCTTGCCAAATCTGTACCCTCTCTACCTGAAGTGCTCTTCTCTCTGATCTTTGCATGTCTGATTCTTTCTTGTCATTAGTACATTAATATCTCAGCTGAAATATCACAACTCAGGCTTTCTCTGTTGATAAAAGCTAAAGCAGCTACCTGGTCACGCTCCACACCCTAGTTTAATTATCCCCACACTTGTCACTGTCTTTTTTGTTGTTTTATGTTTCTCTCCTATTACTAGAATGTAAGTTCAATGTCAGCAGGTCCCTCACTGTAATATTTATAGTTGTATCCTGAACTCCTAGAACAGTGAGTGTTTGGCATGTGGTATGTACTTACACCATATCTGGTAAACAAACGTTAAGGGAAAACGCTTGCTCTGAGCAGTGCCTTCTGCTGTTTTGGTTCATCTGCTTGTGTGATTCTACCTGTTTTTGTCTTCCAGAAATTTGCCAGAATCTCTGGTCTGTTAATGCCTTTGCCATCTCCTGTTTCCATGTCCTTACAAGTTTATTCGTTTTTGAAATTGTTTATTGTCATTTTAATGGTATCTTGGGGAGGCGGAAATGCTTTCTGTGACTTTTTTTTGACAGGTTGAAATGTTGCAGTCAGGTTGAAAATTAAAAAGTCAAATTGAGAAAGCATGGCTTATATTTGGAGAATATGGTTGAAAATTTACATCAAGGCCGGGTCAGAGAGAATCTAAAGTCATTTGATGCAAAGTTTATACTTAATTCAGAATGTCATGAAGAACTGTTTTGGGTGTTTGAGCAAACTCACAACGTGAAAAGAGTCTTTAAGAAAGATTAGTCTGACAGTGATGTATTAAAGAAGAGAGGTCAGTTAGGAAGTTGCTAGAATAATCTGAGGATAATATAACATAGATCTGAACCAAGATAGTGGTCATAGATAGGAAAAGAAGGCACGGAATTGGAAAAATAGTTAAACCTCCTGGCACCAACACTGATGAATTGCTCTGTGATAATTAGTTTAGCAGCGTGACTTTTATTTTGATGGTTTGCTTGATTGTAGGTTTCCTCCAGCCCCTTTGCTATCTCTCATCTCCCACCCTCTTTCCCGGGGCAACCTCTGTTCTGATTTCTATCACTGTGGCTCAGTTTTGCCTGTCCTAAAACTTTATTTATTTATTTATTTTATTTATTTCCAGTCGGAGTCTCACTCTGTCACCCAGGCTGGAGTGCAGTGGCACGACCTCAGCTCACTGCAACCTCCGCCTCCCAGGTTCAAGCGATTCTCCTGCCTCAGCCTCCTGAGCAGCTGGGATTACAGGCAGGCGCTGACAGTATTAAATGTGTCTTCTATCAGTAATGAGTGGTAAAATGTGTTTCCTAGGAATTTTACATTTATGAGATAGAAACAGAAAGCAGACATCTTGAAGCTTTTTTGATTGTATTAGGCCATTCTCATATTACTATAAAGAAATACCTGAGACTGGATAAATTATAAAGAAAAGAGGTTTAATTGGCTCACGGTTCTGCAGGCTATACAGGAAGCATGATGCTGGCATCTGATTGGCTTCTAGGGAGGCCTCAGGAAGCTTATACAATCAGGGTAGAAGGTGAAGGGGGAACAAGGCAGGTGACATGGCCAGAGCAGGAGCAAGAGTAGGGGGGAGGTGCCACACACTTTTAAATGACCACATCTCACAAGAACTCACTATTGGGAGGACAGCACCAAGAGGATGTTATTAAACCATTCATGAGAAACCATCTGCATGATTCAATCACCTCCCACCAGGCCCCACCTCCAACATTAGGGATTACTATTTGATATGAGATTTGCAGGGACACACATCCAAACTGTATCAGTGGGGGATATTTGATCAACTCTAGTAGTACCTACTATCTGGATGTTGGGAAGAGGTCAGGAGATATGTTAATGAATAATGCAAAATGGAAGTGTTTTACTGTTCTACTCCTTTTGTTCTGACAGTAACAAAAGTAACAGTTTTAATAATGAGAACATCTTTAAAAAGACCCATCTTGAAGTCTGTATTTAGTGTAAGCATTTCAATTTAAGTAAATACTAGCTTTGGATTTGGAACCGAATTCTGATTTTTTTCTGACCTACTTGTAATGTTAAAGAACTTTTTAAAAAATTACTTATTTTTTTAGGGCCGGGTGTGGTGGCTCACACCTGTAATCCAGGCACTTTGGGAGGCCAAAGTGCTTGGATCCGTTGAGGCCAGGGGTTTGAGACCAACATGGCAAAACCCTGTCTCTACTAAAAATACAAAAATCAGTCAGGTGTGGTGGCACACACCTGTAATCCCAGCTACTCAGGAGGCTGAGGCACAAGAATCACTTGAACCTGGGAGGCAGAGGTTGCAGTGAGCCGAGATTGTGCCACTGCACTCCAGCCTGAGTGACAGAGTGAGACTCTTTTATCTTTAAAAAAAAAAAAAAAAATTGTGTTTTTGAATCTAAAGGTTAGAAGTGAATTTTTTTGCATCTGTGAAGGGATGTCTGATGAGTAAATATTTTTCTTAGATGCTAAATTTTTATAAATAAGCTAAAAAGGCTAACTGAGTAAGCAAGACAAATATACTTTAGGAAAGGGAACATATGCATTCATAATAAAAACCATATTTTGGAGAAATACACACTTATTTTTCAGTGTCCTTAGACTAAATGTATTAATTTTGTAAAAGTGTTTTATACCTTATCTTTTTCTCCTTTTCCTTAAATTTATTTCTGAAATTTAGATCATCTGTTTGTTACAGCACTTTTCCTAATTATAGTTTTCTGAGGGTAAAAACTGTTTTTTCTTTTTTTTTTTTGTTTTGAGATGGAGTCTCGCTCTGTTGCCCAGGCTGGAGTGCAGTGGCGCGATCTTGGCTCACTGCAAGCTCCGCTTCCCGGGTTCACGCCATTCTCCTGCCTCAGCCTCCCGAGTAGCTGGGACTACAGGCGCCTGCCACCACACCTGGCTAATTTTTGTATTTTTAGTAGAGACGGGGTGTCACCTTGTTAGCCAGGATGGTCTCGATCGCCTGACCTCATGATCCGTCCGCCTGGGCCTTCCCAAAGTGCTGGGATTACAGGCGTGAGCCATCGCGCCCGGCCAAAGACTGTTTTTTCTTTTTATCTCTCCTCCTTCATCTCTCTCTCTCTTAATTTATTTTGATACACTGTTGACACTTGAACAACACAGGTTTGAACTGTGTGGGTCTGCTTATATGCAGATTTTTTTTTCAACCAAACGTGGATCGTTGTGATGTGAAACGTATATGGAGGGTTTACTGGACTTGAGTGTGCACGATTTGGGTATAGGTGGAGGTCCTGGAACCAGTCCCCCTGGTGTCAAGGGACAACCGTAATTTCAAACGTACAGAAAAGTTGTAAGAAAAATATAAACAACCTCCAGGCCAGGCGTGGTGGCTCATGCCTATAATTCCAGCACTTTGGGAGGCTGAGGTGGGCGAATCACCTGAGGTTGGGAGTTCGAGACCAGTCTGACCAGCATGGAGAAACCCTGTCTCTACTAAAAATACAAAATTAGCCAGGTCCATGTGGTGGTGCATGCCTGTGAACCCCAGTGTATATTTCTTTTTTTTCTTTTTTTTTGAGACGGAGTCTCGCTCTGTCCCCCAGGCTGGAGTGCAGTGGCGCTGTCTCAACTCACTGCAAGCTCTGCCTCCGGGGTTAATGCCATTCTCCTGCCTCAGCCTCCAGAGTATCTGGGACTACAGGCGCCTGCCACCATGCCTGGCTAATTTTTATTTTATTTTATTTTTTTAGTAGAGACGGAGTTTCACCATGTTAGCCAGGATGGTCTAGATCTCTTGACCTCGTGATCCGCCTGCTTCAGCCTCCTAAAATGCTGGGATTACAGGCGTGAGCCACGACGCCCGGCCCCAGTGTATATTTCTTAAGATCAAAGATGTTCTCTTATGTCACTGCAGTACTGTTATCAAAATCTGGAAATGTAACATTGATTCAATACTGTGATGTAATCCACAGTCATATTTTGTGGACTGTTCCAACATTGTCCTTATGGCTATGTTTGGATATTTTCCCTGGGTCTAAGATCCAGTCCAGGTTCAAGCATTGTATTTAGTTGTCATGTCTCTCTAAGTTCCATTGAATATGGAACATTTCCTTAGCTTTTCTTTGTTTCTTGGCCATCACATTATTGAAAAGTGTTGGCCAATTATTTTGTCAAGTGTCTCTTATGATTTGATTCAGTTACTGCATTTTTTGCAGGAATACTACAGAATGATGTTGTACCCTTCCCAATGCATTATAACTGGAACCCTCTGATATTGGTTTGACTCTGTAGTGATGATATTTTGGTCACTTGGTTAAGGTTGTCTTGACAGTAATTTGTGGGGAGATATTTTGAGAATATATGTCATCAAATTTTCACTATTAGTTTTAGCCTCTATTGATGATTCTTGCCTTGATTTTTTTTAAACTTAATTATAACAGTGATTGCAAAATGGTAATTTTTTTTTTTTTGGTCATTTCATCTACATTAATTAGTTGGCATTCTATAGTAAAGAAGAGCTTTCTTCCTTACTGTGTATATTTTATTTAATTCAATATGGATTTTATGGCCAGGCGCGGTGGCACATGCCTATAATCCCAGCACTTTGGGAGGCTGAGGTGGACTTAGCACCCGAGGTCAGGGGTTCAAGACCAGCCTAGTCAACATGGTGAAACCCTGTCTCTACTAAAAATAAAAAAAATTAGCCGAGTGTGGTGGCAGGCGCCTATAATCCCAGTTGCTTGGGAGTCTGGGGCAGGAGAATTGCTTGAACCTGGGAGGTGGAGGTTGCAATGAGTTGAGATTGTGCCATTGTACTCCAGCCTGGGCAACCAAGAATGGATGTTCATCTCAAAGAATAAATACATGGATTTTGTTCAGTGGATTATAATTTGTTTCTATCATAATTTATTTCAATATTTATCTTTTCACAGATTAGGCCCCTGCTCTGGGCCTTCAGGCTGGTTCCTGTGTCCATTTGACATGTGCCTATCATTAATTGAGGACTTTTCCTCATGAGATGATGTTCTAGAGGCTCATCTTGTTTTTTTTTTTTTTTTCCCTGCCCAGCCCTGGAATTACTCCAGGTATCTGTTACTTTTTGTGTAGAGTATATACAGTATTTTGAAACCAAAAACTGGGGACTAAGTGTGCCAATTAATTACTACTGGGGTGTCATTGCCACCAGGCTTTTTCAATGGACATACCTACAAACACATATACACCCTAGGCTGGGCCCAGGGTCCCTGTGCTGTGTGCAGCCTAGGGACTTGGTGCCCTGTGTCCCAGCCACTCCAGCCGTGGCTGAAAGGGGCCAACATAGAGCTCAGGCTGTGGCTTCCGAGGATGGAAGCCCCAAGCCTTGGCAGCTTCCATGTAGTGTTGAGCCTATGGGTGCACAGAAGTCAAGAATTGAGGTTTGGAAACTTCCACCTACATTTCAGAAGATGTATAGAAATGCCTGGATGCCGGCCGGGCGCGGTGGCTCAAGCCTGTAATCCCAGCACTTTGGGAGGCCGAGATGGGCGGATCACAAGGTCAGGAGATCGAGACCATGCGGGCTAACACGGTGAAACCCCGTCTCTACTAAAAAATACAAAAAACTAGCCGGGCGAGGTGGCGGGCGCCTGTAGTCCCAGCTACTCGGGAGGCTGAGGCAGGAGAATAGCGTAAACCCAGGAGGTGGAGCTTGCAGTGAGCTGAGATCCGGTCGCTGCACTCCAGCCTGGGCGGCAGAGCGAGACTCCGTCTCAAAAAAAAAATTTAAAAAATAAAAAATAAAATAAATAAAATAAATAAGAAATGCCTGGATGCCTAGGCAAAAGTTTGCTGCAGGGGCAGAACTCTCATGGAGAACCTCTGCTGGGGCAGTACAGAGGGGAAATGTGGAGTTGGAGCCCCCACACAGAGTCCCTACTGGGGGCCCTGCCTAGTGGAGCTGTGAGAAGAGGGCTGTCATCCTCCAGACCCCAGAGTGGTAGATCTACAGACAGCTTACACTGAGCACCTGGAAAAGCCTCAGACACTCAATGCCAGCCCGTGAAAGCAGCCAGGAGGGAGGCTGTACCCTGCAAAGCCACAGGGATGGAGCTGCCCAAGACCATGGGAAACACACCCTTTGCATCAGCATGACCAGCATGTGAGATCTGGAGACAGAGAAGATCATTTTGGAGCTTTAAAATTTGACTGCCCCACTGGATTTTGGACTTTCATGGGCCCTGTAACCCCTTTGTTTTGGCCAAGTTCTCCCATGTGGAATGGCTGTATTTATCCAATACCTGTACCCCCATTGTATCTAGGAAGTAACTAGCTTGCTTTTGATTTTACAGCCTCATAGGCAGAAGGGACTTGCCTTGTCTCAGATGGGACTTCGGACTGTGGACTTTTGGGTTAATGCTGAAATTAGTTAAGACTTTGGGGGACTGTTGGGAAGGCACGATTGGTTTTGAAATGTGAGGGCATGAGATTTGGAGGGGCTAGGGCAGAATGATATGGTTTGGCTGTGTCCCCACCCAAATCTCGAATTGTATCCCCCAGAATTCCTGTGTGTTGTGGGAGGGGCCCGGGGGAGGTAATTGAATCATGGGGGCTGGTCTTTCTTGTGCTAATCTTCTGATAGTGAATAAGTTCATGAGATCTGATGGGTTTATCACAGGTTTCCACTTTTACTTCTTCCACATTGTCTCTTGCCATGGCCATGATTCTGAGGCCTCCCCAGCCATGTGGAACTGTAAGTCCAGTTAAACCTCTTTTTCTTCCCAGTAGTCTCTGGTATGTCTTTATCAGCAGCATGAAAACAGACTAATATAGATAGGGAGTTCCTATTTGGGGTTGAACAGATTAAGAATATCCCATATTATGAAAATCTAATGTAAATAAAGGAATGCTTATGCTTATTCTCATTAAAATATGGTTCATATTTAATGTTTTTTGTTTGTTTGTTTTTGAGACAGAGTCTCACTCAGTCGCCCAGGCTTGAGTGCAATGGCCGGATCTCGGCTCACTACAACCTCCGCCTCCTGGATTCAAACGATTCTCCCGCCTCAGCCTCCCGCGTAACTGGGATTACAGGCGCCCGCCAGCCACTATGTCCAGCTAATTTTTGTATTTTTAGTAAAGACAGGGTTTCACCATGTTAGGCTGGTCTCAAACTCCTGACCTAAGGTGATCCGCCTGCCTCGGCCTCCCAAAGTGCTGGGATTACAGGCGTGAGCCACTGTGCCCAGCCTGGTTCATCATTCTGTAAAAGGAATTCTTTTACAGAATTAATTTTTTAGCCTAGGAATTCTTTCATCTAGGCTGGAGTGCAGTGGTGTGATCTCGGCTCACTGCAAGCTCTGCTTCTGAGGTTCATGCCGTTCTCCTGCCTCAGCCTCCTGAGTAGCTGGGACTATAGGCGGCCGCCACCATGCCGGGCTAATTTTTTGCATTTTTAGTAGAGACGAGGTTTCATCATGTTAGCCAGGATGATCTCCATCTCCTGACCTTGTGATCCGCCCACCTCGGCCTCCCAAAGTGCTGGGATTACAGGCATGAGCTACCGTGCCTGGCCAGGAATTCTTTTTCTAATGGGTTCGTTTAAGTGCCTGATAAATACAACATAAACAAAATTGCCTTTGAATTTGATTAATAGCTCTTAGGCATTACAATCTCTACCAACTGTTAAAATAGTTCTAGTTTGTTTTTATGCTTCATTATATGATCTTAAATTACTTCACAGTTAATGTAGATGATAATGAAGTGGATGTGTTAGTTATATCCTGGGTTGTCAGAAATGAAGGCTTAACCCAAAGAGATGGCATAAGTGTGTAAATCATCTTCCTTAGTGCTTCTCTGTCATCTGGGTAAAGAAGAATTTACCATGACTGGCCCAAGAATAGCATACCTTTCTATTAGGAAGGTTTGCTTCCATGTGGCAATTTTACAAAAACGAGTTCCAGGTGTCAGCTCACTCTTGAGAACCAGGCCATCCATGCAAGTTCCCTGGTAGCTAGTTAACTCATGCTTGCTTCTATGAAGCCTCTGAAGAGCATAGCACATTACTTCCTTCTTAGTCCCTTTCAACAGGTAGGAGACCGTAACTTCATTTAAATTTGCTTCATGCACTGGTCTACAAAAGGAACTTTGTTGCTAGAGAATTTGTTAAGATATCTCGCGTCTGTCGTCCCAGCTACTCAGGGAGGCTGAGGCAGGAGGACTGCTTGAGCCCAGAAGGTCAAGGCTGCAGTAAGCCCTGTTTTCTCTCCTGCAGTTAGTATTAATGTTCTTTGAAGTTATGGAATTTGTTTTTTGGTTTTTTTTTTTTTTTCCCTGCATAATGCTTAGCTTGATGCTGTGTACGCAGAGTATTTTCGAAGGTTTGGATCCTAAGTAGAACCTTTCTGTAGGCCCTTTCTGTTGAGGGTCACTAATCTACAGAGGAAACTTCAGTGATGGATATATAAAAAGCAACTTTTGCCTTTTTTTTTTTTTTAAACTCATCTACCTTATAAATTGAGAGCAAAAGCTATAAAATTATCCTTACTTTTTAAAGAGATTAGGTCTCGCCATGTGGCCCAGGCTGGTCTCAAACTCCTGGGCTCAAGCAGTCTGCCCGCCTTGACCTTCCAGAGTGCTAGGATTACAGGCGTGAGCCACCATGCCTGGCCATGCAAATTCATTTTTAAAACTTCCCAGACTGTTTATTAAATTCCCAGTTTCCATTTGGCAATTTATAAATAATAGCACTTCATTCACAGCAGAACTAAAGGTCCTGTTTTAAAATAAGTGTAGTTGTAGGTCATGATAGAGAGAAACCAAACATACCAGGTACTGCCCCATCTGATAAGTGATTAATCCCCTACAGTTATCTTTCCATTTTACATTATGAGTTGTCCTACTTCTTTCCTTTTCCTTCTCTGCTCTTCCTCCTTTTGATGAGTCCTCTTCCTCTTTTTGTGCCTTACTAAATTTAACATTTTTTTTTCTTATTGTTTCTCT
This sequence comes from Papio anubis, assembly GCF_008728515.1. Taxonomy (NCBI): domain Eukaryota; kingdom Metazoa; phylum Chordata; class Mammalia; order Primates; family Cercopithecidae; genus Papio; species Papio anubis. Next base: position 87,389,881 of record NC_044985.1, on the reverse strand, counting down.
GGTTTGATTTAGATTTCCTTCCTCTTGATTTTATTTTGCAACAGTTGTAACTTGCACAGTTGGGGGTACTCCTTGAACATGGAAGTCTTCGTCTCCCTCCTGTCCCTTTCTCTAGTGCATGTTTTTCTTTAGAATTATTTTTTCAGGTTAGAACAGCATAGGAGGTGTTCCTAAAACCATTTTTGTGAGAAAGTTACTGAAACATAACAGGAAATAAAGAACTAAAATTTATTTGTAAGTGAATAACTGTGAGAGGAAGCATGAGACTATGGTAATGGAAGAGGAGTAATTGGGGTGTGTTAATGATGGATCGTCATGGTACCTAATTTCCTTATGGTTTTAAGGAGTATTCATTCTAGTACTCATTTAAGGAGTCCACATTTACCTTTAACAAAATTTTACACAAAATGGCATTACTTATTGTCTTGTAAGAGCTCCCAGTAATTATTAAACAACATAGTTGTTTATACTTTGTTAAACTTAAGTGGGTATAAGCAATACCCTGGGTAACTTGTTGAAAATACCCCATCCTCTTGACATTAGTGTTCAGTAGATCTTGAGTGGGCCATTTAAAAACTGACTTTAAAAGATGCACCCCAGGTAATTTTGATCAGGTCATCAACAAACCACAATTGGAATAACATTGCCCTACGGGATACAAAGTCCGAAGTTTTTGGTATGGCTTAGGATTTTGCCCCTTCTTCCTCTCTAGCCTCATATTCCATGAGTCTACACCACCCATCCTATGCTTCAGAAATGCTAAGTCACTTGAGTTCTAACATGTCGTTCTCACGTCTCTATACCTTTGTATGGTTTCGCCATGTTGGCCAGACTGGTCTTGAACTCCTGGCCTCAGGTGATCTGCCTGCCTCAGCCTCCCGAAGTGCTGGGATTACAGGCATGCAAAAACTCTTATACACAGTTATGTTCTCTGATAAAATGCCATTTCTGCCCCTGACCCTTTAACTTCTATGCTTAAGAATCCAGTTGTTGGCAGGGTACAGTGACTCACACCTGTAATCCCAGCACTTTGGGAGGCCGAGGCCAGAGGATTGCCTGAGCTTAGGAGTTCAAGATCAGGCCAAGGTAACCTGGCGAAATCCCATCTCTACAAAAAAGTACAAAGGATTAGCCAGGTGTGGTTGTGCATGCCTGTAGTCCCAGCTGCTTGGGGGGCTGAGGACAGGAGAATTGCCTGAGCCTGGGAGGTCCAGGCTTCAGTGAGATGTGTTAGTGCCACTATACTCCAGCCTGGGTGACCCCATCATTTAAAAAAAAAAAAAAAAATGAGAATCCAGTTGCTTCGGGCAAAAAAAATAGGCTTGGCTTTCAAGGTCCCACTGTAGTTCTCTTTGAGTCAATCTCATGACATTCTCACAAATACACACCTTGTCTTTTGCCCTTTATAATTGCCCTATATGTAATGTATTTAACCAAATTTTAAAGCCCTAATCTAAGCTCAACCTTCTTGATAATCACTGTTTTGTTTTACAATGAGGATATTGAATAGTAAACCAAAATATCTCCTGAGAGGAAGGTTAATAGGGAAAATAGGCTTGAATAAATAACTTCATGGAAAATTTAGCAGGAATAATATTGTTTCATACTAAAGAATACTGAAATAGATAGCTTCATTATGCGTAGTGGAGCTTACTATATACAGGTTTTAACCTGTAATAATTGGGCACAATTATTTACTGTTATTGGTAAAATGAAAACAACCAGTGTATAAGAAGGAGTAGATCATTCTTCCGTTATTCTGTTTTGCATGAATAAACTACATGTAAATGAGTTTAAAAATATTAGTTAAATCATTGTTAGCTGTATTCTGTGATTTTTCTGTAATAAATATGGTTTCAAAATAATAGATTAAACTAAGCCTTCTTATCAGCTGAGTCTTAACCTTTCCTCATAGTTTTCGTAGTTGGATGATTGCTAGACATCACTACTCTATCTTCAAAACAGAATCCACCTCTTCCCCCAACTTGCTTCTCACTGGTCTTAGTCAATGTTATCACCGCCACTTACTAAAACCAGAAATCTAGGCATTATCCTTGATTACTCTTTTCTTTGCCCCACTCCCCCCATTTAGTTTTTCATTAAGTTCTTTTGACTTTACTGCAGAAAAATATCCTTAGTTTGGCACATTACTTCATTTCATCTCAGGGAGAGACAATATTATACAATAGTTAAGAACCTGGGTAGTAGTGGTAACTGTCTTAAGTTTGAATTCTGGCTCTGCAGCCATGATAAACTATGTACCTTCTCAGTTTCATCAGTAAATGGCTTAATAGTACCTACTTTATAGGGTTATTATAAGGGTTAAATGAATTAATACATGTACTACACTTGGAATAATGCCTTATCCATATTTATTCAATAAGTATTAGCTATCATCATCATCATCGTCTGTATCTCCGTTGTTCATCTCTATCAACTTAGTTGAGGTCTTTATCATTTCTCAACAGGGCCATTGCAGTAGTCATCTTGGTCTCGTCTAGTTCTTTCCATCCTTACGGTCTTTTCACCAAAAGCAATTTGAGTGATCTTTTTAAAAAGCATTAATGCCATTATACCAAGACCCTGCTTATATGTAAAGAAGGGACTTAGAATAAAACCCTAACAGTTTACTAAGCTTACTAGGTCATAGATGCTCTATTCCCTGTCTGCCTCTCGACTTCAGATTCTACTACTCTTTTACTAGGTCTCTGGGCTCCAACCATAGTAAAGTCTTTCCTTGCATTGAATACACATGGCTTATTCCTACCTTAGTCTTTGGTTGTTTTCTCTGCTTATTCTTCCCTAGATTTCTATAGCTGACTCTCCTTCATTCTTCATGCCAATAGATGAAGGATTCACTAGGAAAGGGACTTTATCTTACTTGTTTCACTGCTTTATTCTTGGTTCCTAGAATAGGGCCTGGCCTGTGGTAACTACTCAGTAAATATTTGTTGAATGAATAAAAGTTGTGGGGTTTTTTTGTGTCGTTTTGTTTTGTTTTGTTTTAGCATACCCTTCTCAAGCTCATGTATGAACATGGTGGCTGCTAAAAGCACCTCTTTGGAAGGGAGTTTGTCCTTTATTATATTGATTTTTTTGTGTGTAGATTTTGGCCATGCTAGCTCTTTAGAGAACTTTCAAAAAATGTGCATCATATTTAACTATATGTGTGTGTTTGTATGTTAGGTATTCATTTGGCAGATATTTAATGACACCTGCTATAAGCCAGGCACCATTCCAAGTATTGTAGATACAGAAGGCAACCAAAGTCCTTGCTCTCCTCTGGAGCATTCCTTCTAGTGGAAGAAGAGAGATGGTGGGACAGATGGTGATCGGTGCTGTGAAGAAAAATAAAACCAAATGAGACTGGAAGTATCAAGGAAGGTGGACTTTTTTGGTAGAATGGTCATTTAAGCAGACTTAAATGAGTGAGCCATGCTGCTATCTGGAGGAGAGAGTTCCAGTCAAAGGATCTGGCATTGAAAATGCTGGATGTTTGGAGCAAGTCTTTGTTCCAAGGATCAGCAAGCAGTACAGTGTTGCTGGAAGTGGGAGGAGGGAAAGGGGAGGGTGGTAAGAGAGGTCCCTGAAGGTTAGGATTGGACAGGCCATTGTCAGTCTGTGAATGACTTTGGATTTTATTCTATCTTCAGTACATCTGTGCTTTGGGGAGTAAACTTTATTTGTAGTAGGGTACATTTACTCTTTCAGGACATAGTTTCCCTTATGTATAATGGAGCACGGAATTTAAGTGAAACCTCAGTATATTCCCCCCAAAGTACCTAATACTATAATCATAGAATAATTTAATAGGATTTGTTATAGTATGCATTATAGTTTCCTTGGGTCTATTTGGATACCATTAAGGAAGAGCATTATGTTAGAAGCTATCTATTTTTAAATCCACTTTTTTTTTTTTTTGGATAAGTTTTTTTCTTTCATTTTTCTTCCCTTTGATTGGAAGGACAGTTGACTGTTAGATTATTTTCTGATGTCATTGTTTCTAGTAGGGGCATTATGTTTGGAAAATTCAGGTTTAGACTTGTGATTCATTTGGCGATATATAGCAATTATAATACAAACGATTTTTAGAATGGGTAGGGTGTGGATCAAGGAATTGGCAAGCAGGAATGCATTTCCCTACTAGATTTGCTGACCTAAGATGATGCCGAGCCTATAAGCAAATGTCTGGGGGCACCTTATTTGATGTGTATGGTTAATGGAAATTATGCTGTATTGGGGAACTGGAGAATAAGATTCATCAACGTCAGCATTTAGAGAATGGAGAGTGTGTTTTAGATTATGAATTCTTTAAGAAATGTTATAGGACCTAAGTCCTTTTTGGAAAGTCTCCGAGTAAGTTACTTAAGTTTTTTTTTTTCTTTGAGATGGAGTTTCATTCATTGCTCAGGCTGGAGAGCAATGGCACGATCTTGGCTCACTGCAACCTCTGCCTCCTGGGTTTAAGCAATTCTCCTGCCTCGGCCTCCCAGGTTGCTGGTCTTACAGGCGCCCACCACCATGCCTGGCTAATTTTTCTAGAGACAGGGTTTTACCTTCTTGGCCATGCTAGTCTCGAACTCCTGACCTCAGGTGATCCATCCTCCCCGGCCTCCCAAAGTGCTGGGATTACAGGCGTGAGCCACTGCACCCAGCCAGTTTTTTTTTGTTTTGTTTTGTTTTTGTTTTTTGTTTTGTTTTGTTTTTTAACTAGTCCACATAGGGACAAATTGAAAATAGGACAGAATTGGCAAAAGTAACATAAGTGGTTAATGTTCAATAGATACTTCAACTTTCTGTTAATTTTATGTTTCTCTGTCATTGCTGTCGTTGTTCTCTAGTGATATTTTCCTTAAGTCTGCAGTAGTAGTCTAGATAAAAACAAAACTATAAATGAAAAATTTTAAAGGGATTTTTAAAACCCAAATAGCTTGTTTGAATAGTAGGAAAAAACTCAGTTTCAAACACACTAGCTTTGGATGCAGAGTCTGTACAGTCATGTGTCATTTAATGATGAAGATACTTTCTGAGAAATGCTTCATTAAGCAATTTCATTGTTGTGCCAGCATAATAAATCGTACTTACACAAACCTAGGTGGTATAGTCTACTCCACACCTATAGCCTATTACTCCTAGGTTACAACCTTTCAGCATGTTACTGTACTGAGCACTATAGACAATTGCAATACAATGGTGTCTAAACTTAGAAAAGGTACAGTAAAAATACTTATGGGACCACCATTGTATAAATAGTCTGTCATTGATCTAAACATCATTATGAGCACATGACTGTGGTTCTCTTTGGCTCCATTGTAATTTAAATTATTTCTTTATTTTGAACTATTTTATATTTATCTTATAATGTTGTTTTCCTGTTGTTTTATTTTTCCCAGTATGGCATTTTCTTATGGGCAGTTACAGTCTGTTCTCAGAAGTCCAGGATTTAAACCTTTTATAAAATCATTTTTAAAAATTTGAACTCTTGGTTTAAATGATATCTAATATGGAAGCCCTATCTGTAAGATGCCTGAAATTGGAGGTGTTGTTTGAAACACTGGACCTGGAGTGCTGTCCTCTAAGCCCTTCTCCAAGAACGGAGCTTGCCACCCTTTCTGATTAGCTTTCCTCATTTATAAAATGGGAATGATATAATACCTACCTATCACAATGGTTCATGGAGGGCTATGACTAATGTTCTCTCCCTGTTCTCTTTGATTGTAACTTCCTCTTAGTGTGTGTCATGTTCATACATCACAGATTCTCCTGATGATGAGTCATCTAAATATTCTATCATGTGACCAAATTTTTACTATGGAGAATATAGTCACCATAAACCCAGTGCCTTGCGTATTATTGCCTAAAATACTCATTAAAGTTACTAAAGCTGCTATCTCTGCCAATAGTGACATAATGGTATCTGTTGGACAACAGTGCTGCAGGCCCAGTTGTTTTAAATGTACTTAAGAAATATAAAATGTAACTAAGAATAAGTATCACTATCTCAAAACAGAATTCCTCCTAAGATATTTTCTGGGTTATTCCAGTGTGTTTAGTTTCAAAGATTAGGGAGTAAAAGCAAGTATGTTCCAGATTATGTTACTTATTAACCCTCTTTATGAAAACTGGCTATTACTGCTCCTTGGTGTTCTCAAACTAGCAACTATTTGAGTAATTAAGTCATCTGGTCAGATGAGGTTTTTCTTTTCTTTTTTTTTTTGGAGACAGAGTCTTGCTCAGTTGCCTAGGCTGGAGTGCAGTGGCGTGATCTCAGCTCACTGCAAGCTCCGCCTCCCGGGTTCACCCCATTCTCCTGCCTCAGCCTCCCAAGTAGCTGGGACTACAGGCACCTGCCACCACACCTGGCTAATTTTTTGTATTTTTAGTAGAGACAGGGTTTCACCGTGTTAGCCAAGATGGTCTCGATCCCCTGACCTCGTGATCCGGCCGCCTCAGCCTCCCAAAGTGCTGGGATTACAGGCATGGGCTGCTGCACCTGGCCGAGGTTTTTCTTTTCACTAACATTTTATGTTTTTCATCGGTAGATGGCTTAATGAACTCTGATACCAAGTTTCTATTGAGATTGACCTATCAATTATGTAGTAATGAATAAAATCTTACAAATAATAGTTACAAATTATAAAAACCAAATCTTTTTAAGAATCAGATTTATGAATTGGGAAATTGGTAGATCTATTTTTCACTTGCCAGGGTAGAATGACCTGGTTTATATATGATTTCAGTGATAAAAGATTAAGAAATGGAAATTATCAGTTTCTATTAGAGATATATTTATTAGAGATATTGGTTAGCTGTTGTTCTTCCCAGTATTAGGAAAATTAGAAAATTATTTCCCTTAAGTAATTAAAGGAGATATGATCTGATTTTCAGCATCTGAAAACTATGTTCAGTTTAATTTTGCAACATTATTTGACCCTTTCTGCAAAAGTTTGTATAGTGAAATAAGACTGAAAATTTAACTTCATGATACCTTGTCAGATAATTAGATTCTTTATGTTGTCTTCTAATCTTTAAGGATCCCAGATATAATTTTGTGGATTGCTTCTTTGACGATATCAGTCCGTGTGTGCTGCTGCAATAAAATTCCTGAGACTGGGTAATATATAAAGAACAGAAATTAATTTTCTTATTGTTCTGGAGGCTGGGAAGTGCAAGATTAAAGCACTGACATTTGGTGTCTGGTGAGGGCTTGTTGCTGGCTTACTCCACAGGGAGGCACGAGATGTGCTCTCGCATAGCGGAGAGTAGAAGAACAAGGTAACCCAGTGCTTCATGAAACCTCTTTTATAAAATCCTTAATACCTTTAATAAAGAAGGAGCCTTTATGGCCTAAAGGCCCCATCCCTTAATACTATCACATAATTGGCAACACTTGAATTTTGGAAGGGACGCATTAATACCCTGGCATATGTATATCAAGCTCGTAAAAATTAGGCGTATCTTTTTTAATGGAATGCCCATGCACTATATAATCTCGGAGGAATTGCTTAAACCAGCTGACAGGCTATATTCCAAATATTGCCTAGATCTACCATAACAAAATTCGTGTTTTAGAAATGTGAGTCAAGAGTATTTAATGTAACATATGGTGATGATATTCATTGTGTCCCTGGGACAGAAGTTGAAGGAAAAGGGATTGTGGTCAAATAACTTAAGAATATGCTGGGTTTTTTCCCAGAAATAACATTTTATCAGATTTTAGTAACTATGATGTTAAGAAACATAAAATACCTACCATAACTTTGTGAACCAGGGGTTATAATCTGCTAACTTGAAAAAAAAAAAAATTTAATTTGTTTCAAGTTCATACTAACATGCCTACCTGAGTTTAATTTTAATTTTGGAATATGCTGACTGGTTAAGCAAAGCTAATGTTTATTTGAAGATTTCCCGGGGCCTTTAATGTTGTAATATTTATATTTATCAGATTAATCAGTTATTGATCTTACATTGTTTTATGTAATTTTTCTTCCCATCTTCCCTTGCAAAATAATGTGCAAGTTCCACGTCAGATACCACACTATTTTATTTTATTTTTTATTTTATTTTATTTTATTTTTTGAGACGGAGTTTCACTCGTTGCCCAGATGGGAGTGCAGTGGCATGTTCTCGGCTCACTGCAACCTCTGCCTCCCAGTGTCAAGTGAGTCTCCTGGCTCAGCCTCCCAAGTAGCTGGGATTACAGGCATGCACCACCACGCCCGTCCAATTTTGTATTTTTAGTAGAGATGGTGTTTTGCCATGTTGGCCAGGCTGGTTTCGAACCCCTGACCACAGGTGATCCACCCCGCCTTGGCCTCCCAAAGTGCTGCGATTATAGGCGCGAGCCACTGTGCCCGGTCACACTATTTTATTAATGGGAAGAAGGAAAATAATTTCTTCTTTCAAGGGACTTATATTTGAAAAGTCACCACATACAGGATTTGGACCTGGATTTAGAAGTTTTCAATTCTGTTTCCTTCTTGAATTTTGTTGGAACTGATGAGGAAGTAAGGTAGAGAAAGAAGACAAATGGGATAGAAAGTGAGGGTAGGAAGGTAGAATAGAAACAAAACTAGATTAAGATTTTTGTTTTGTCAAATTTTCTCTTAAATACTTGTTGGACTCAGGTTTTGTGGGATACCTATTGATATCTAAACAGATTTTTACAGAATAAACAGGACAATAACTTCTTCCATTAAAGTCTTCTGAAATGGCTTCCTTTTGGTGTTTGGTTGTCCTAGGATCAAGTAGTGGAGAGAACTATACTACTCTTATGTCCTCTGCTGATTGAAAGGAGTGCTCTATTAATTTTTTTAGTAATGTTGTGATTCTGGTCATAATTTGATACTGTTGGCTTTTCTTTTACAGTTTCCTAAAAAAATTGAAACTTTATTCTTTGTTTCTACTCACTTGTCAACACTGTCTGCATTAATGACTTAAGATTTTCTTTTAGAATGTAATTTCTAGTTTTGAAGATTTGACTCCAGAGGCTTATAATATATCAGAGCATATATGGCATAATTTTTCAAGTTAAACCTGTAACTTACTATTCATTCTACACAAATGTCTGTATTTCAGATGGAGCAGCTATCAGATGAAGAAATTGATCATGGTGCTGAAGAAGACAGTGACAAGGAAGATCAGGACCTGGACAAAATGTTTGGAGCCTGGCTTGGAGAACTAGACAAACTCACTCAGGTTGGACGTAATGCTTGAAAAACTGGTTGAGGATTTGAAGACATCATTGTGTTAAAAGTTTAATATGCAGAAGAGGATATGGATATAAGTTAAATTTTAAAATATTGCCAGAAAGGAAGAAATGTTCGAAGTATTGACAAGTAAATGAAGTCATTCTAGAACAGAAGATGTTAAGAATCTATAGTTATTTTAAGGATGTTAAAAAAAAAATACTTGTGAGGGAGGCTCTGTTCATCTAGAGGGATTGCTTAATACATGTTTCATAAATATGGGATAATTAGCTAAAAACTTTTAAAGCCTGAAATTCAAAAGTCTAAATTTTAGCAAACCCTATTACCTTAGTAAATTTGAATACATTTTCAACATAAGTAATTTCCTTCCACGTAAATATTTTCTTTTTTTCTCGAGATGGAGTCTCACTTCGTCACCCAGGCTGGAGTGCAGTAGCGCAATCTTGGCTCACTGCAAGCTCCGCCTCCTGGGTTCACTTCATTCTCCTGCCTCAGCCTCCCAAGTGGCTGGGACTACAGGTGCCACCATGCCTGGCTAATTTTTTGTATTTTTTAGTAGAGATGGAGTTTCACCATGTTAGCCAGGATGGTCTCGATCTCCTGACCTTGTGATCCGCCTGCCTTGGCCTCCCAAAGTGCTGGGATTACAGGCATGAGCCACCGTGCCTGGCCCCATGTAAATATTTTCTGTGACGTGATTGCAGAATACTGACAAAACCTAATTCTAGGCTGCATTTTAAAGCAGTGGCAAAATCTTTTCATTTTGCTTTATTCGATCTTGGGTTTTTAAAAACGGTAACTTTGTCCTCTAAACCAGCACACTTTTTAGAATAAAAGGGTACTATTGTTATTGCCCCGGTAATACATTATATTCAGTATATGAAGATGGTTATGTTTATTAAATAAATTTGACTTCATGGCAATGAGAACATTAGAACAAAACATATTTACTCATAAATAATGTCTTTGGGAAGAACATTTGTGTAAAATTGCATAAGTATGAGATAACTGAAGGAAAAGTAAGGTGGTCAAGGTGGAAGCTTAAAGTACTAGCAGCTTATTTTTGTAGCAATCTAGAATTCAAAGTGATAAACTCTTCATGTAATTCTTGCTAGATCATTTTGAAAGGCAGACATCTTTGTGACCATAATCTGTTAATACTGTATTTGGGGGGAATTTTTTTTTTTTGAGATGGCGTCTCACTCCTGTCACCCAGGCTGGAGTGCAGTGGTGAGATACCGGCTCAATGCAACCACCACCTCCCGGGTTCAAGCGATTCTCCTGTCTCAGCCTCCCAGGTAGCTGGGATTACAGGCATGCGCCACCATGCCCAGCTGGTTTTGTATTTTTATTAGAGACAGTTTCACCATGTTAGCCAAGCTGATCTCGAACTCCTGACCTCAGGTGATCCACCCACCTCGGCCTCTCAAACTGCTGGGATTACAGGCATGCTGGCCAGGGTAGAATGTTTTCAACTCCTACTAGGATTTCATAGATACCATTCCCTTCATCTCTAATCAGAAGAAGTGACATTTTTTTGTCACAGATGTCTTATATCTGTAATTGCCAAATTCTTTCTGTTTAATTCTTAATTTATATAAAGTGTGATTTTGGCATAGAGATTATCACTAGGCTATGCAGTTCTGTGCTGGGAGAGAGAGGAAGCAAAGAAGAGCAAATAGAAAATGATATTGCATGGAGAAAGTATGCAAGGGCCAGCTGACATGTGCGGTGTTCTTGACCATGTGATTTTATTGTCCATGCTTGGGACGAGGGGCCCAAAAGAGAAAAGGCAGGTAGCTATTGGTCCACCTGCTCTCGGTGGAGTAGGAACTACATGATGCTCCCCTGAAAGCAGTGTTTCTACTGGTTTGGTACCTTGTACTTTTCCCTGTATTTTAAGTTGCCTGACATAAAAGTGTGAAGAGCCACTAGTGATGTGACTGTTCTTTTCATTATATAAATCTGTCTTTAGAGAGAAAAAAAGATTAAAACCATTGCATAGTGTGACTCACTACTGTGTTGCTTTATAACACTTGGGACGTTTTCAAGAAATGTTTGACTTACGAAGTTTATGGCTAAAACCTCAAGTTTCTTATTTGTGTCATTACTTTAGTTCATTACAGTGTTATCTGTACACCTATATCACGTATTCAGTGGTATGGTATTTTCAACTTAGAATTAAAACAAGTTTAAGTTTTAAAGTGTTTAGGTAGTTGGTCAGTGTTCTAAAAAGTTTGTAAAATTTTGAATGTATGTACATTTTTCTGGAAGAGGGCTCATAGCTTTTATAAAATTCTCAGCAACCCCTTTAAAAAGGTAAAAAGAGTTCATGCCTGGGCAACAGAGCATGACCTTGTCTCAAAAAAAATAAAAAGATAGCATTATAACCCAATAGAATATCCAGCATTCTTTTAAAATTTGAAGCTTATTCAGTACTTACTTTAGATAGAAATTAAAGTTTTAAAACACTAATCCTTATATTTTGTGAATCTGTTAAACAAACAATAGCTACTGACCTTTTCTCTGAATTTCTCTGTTGTAAATATCTTTTTTTCTTGCTGTAGAAAGGTTAGAGAGGAAAAGAGTATCATTTAAACTTACAAGTGTAACTTACAAGTCACCCTACCCAAAGTATACAGTATGATTCAAGATTTGTCACAGGCAATGTAGCTGGGTTACAGTTTGCCCTCATCTTGATAGAACTGGAGAAGGACAAGAACATTTCATCATTGTTTGGACTTGTAATCACTTTTCATTAAAACAATTAGTGAGTCTTGGGTCTCAATAATTTCAAATCCAGAACTGTCCGTTATCTGCAGAGTCCTTCATATAGCAAAGATTGAGGCTTTCCTGGACCTAAACCAAATCCCTTTGAGGAAAGAAAGAACAAAACGCCCTGTGTGGTTTCTTTCTATGTCTTCTTTTTTTTATTTTTAATTTTTATTTTTTTTTTATTACTATTATTATTATTATTTGGAGACTGAGTCTCACTCTGTCGCCCAGGCTGGAGTGCAGTGTCGTGATCTCAGCTCACTGCAACCTCCGCCTCCCAGGCTTAAGCCATTCTCCCGCCTCATCCCCCCAAGTAGCTGGAATTACAGGCACCCGCCACTGTGCCCAGCTAATTTTTGTACTTTTAGTAGAGAAGGGGTTTCGCCCTATTGGCCAAGCTGGTCTCGAACTTCTGACCTCAGGTGATCTGCCCACCTCTGCCTGCCAGAGTGCTGGGATTACAGGTGTGAGCCACCACACCTATTTCTTAGCTTACCGTGTCCGTATTCATATACCTCACTTATTTTATAGTGCATGTGTATCAAATGAAGTCAGTCACTGTACTTAATATATTTGAAAAGATATTTACTCTGAACTATGACAGTGTCAAGTGCCTTTAAAAGTAAACATAGGCCGGATATGGTGGCTCATGCCTGCAATCCCAACACTTAGGGAGACCAAGGTGGGTAGATCACTTGAGGCCAGGAGTTCGCAACCAGCCTGGCGAACGTGGTGACACCCTGTCTCTACTAAAAATACAAAAATTAGCTCGGCATGGTGGCACGTGCCTATGGTCCCAACTACTCGGGAGGATCTCTTGAACCCGGGAGGCACAGGTTGCAGTGAGCCAAGCTTGTGGCACGGCACTTAAGCCTGGGTGACAGGATGAAACTTCATCTCCAAAAAAAAAGCATGTATCTAAAGATTGAAATAAGTATAACCAAAATAATGATGTGAAAAACAATTATACTTTTCCTTAAGGCTATGACTTAGGAGAACTTTGGTTTTATTTATTATAGTGTGGCAGTTCACTTAATCATAAAACAAACTTCATCTTTTTTATATTATTGAAACCTGAATTTAATATGACTATTCAACTTTCTTTTTATAAAGAGTTTGGATTCTGACAAACCCATGGAACCAGTAAAAAGATCTCCTCTTCGCCAGGAAACAAACATGGCCAACTTTTCTTACCGCTTTTCCATATACAACTTGAATGGTAAGATGTAATTGGAAATAAAATGTAAAATAGTGTGCTAAGTCACATAATGTAGGAGCAGTACAGCTGCAATTCCAAATATAAAAACTCAATATAAAAGCTACGTGCGTAACTTGACCAAGTTCTTAAATTTCTTTTTTATTCTTTTTTTTTTTTTTTTTTTTTGGAGACGGTTTTGTTTTTGTCGCCCAGGCTGGAGTTCAGTGGCACAATCTCGGCTCACTGCAACCTCTGCCTCCCGGATTCAAGTGATTCTTCTGCCTCAGCCTCCCAAGTAGCTGGGATTACAGGCATGCACCACCACACTTGGCTAATTTTGTATTTTTTTAGTAGAGATGGGGTTTCACCATGTTGGCCAGGCTGGTCTTGAACTCCTGACCTCAGGTGATCTGCCTGCCTCGGCCTCCCAAAGTGCTGGGATTACAGGTGTGAGCCACTGCATCTGGCCCTTAAATTTCTTGATTTGTGTATTTTATTAATATTACTAATTGAAAATATCACAGAAAAAAGCAAACTAGAATGTAACTAAAAGATAGTTGGTTTTATTAATAATTGACAAACTACATACACAAGTGGAACCCCACAGCAAACTTAATTGCATTGTTTTCTCACTGGATTAAAGTCCAGTGAAATTACTTGTTAGTAATTTTTAAAACAGCCACTGTGGCCTTTATCTATTGTATTCCACCTAGTCAAGTTTATAATACTGACCTGGCAGTCTGTAATTTTTTAGACTTTTGACTTCTCTTTTTATGCCCTCAGCTCTTTCGGTATTAACATCTCTACCGAAGCATTGATCATATTAACAATGTATTGAAGCTTGTGGTAAAAAGTTGCACAGAGAAATGTGGTTAAAACCATGGAATAGTATAAGATTTTTGTGGTGTTTTTGTCTTTGAACTCATAATTTATTCTTCTTTGATTATTACAAGCCTTAAAAGAGGAGGACTGTGTACTTCTAAAAATTTCTCTTGGAATTTAAAACAAAAACCAGTAATACTTAATTTTATTTGCTTTAGGCCCAACAGAATATATTCTTTTGCTTCATCATCTTCATTTATTAACTTATTTATAATAGAATGTATAAATTCTGGAAACATTATGTGTTGTTCATTGCAGAAGCTCTGAATCAGGGAGAGACTGTGGATCTGGATGCCTTGATGGCTGATCTTTGCTCTATAGAGCAGGAGCTCAGCAGCATTGGTTCAGGAAACAGTAAGCGTCAAATCACAGAAACGAAAGCTACTCAGAAGTTGCCTGTTAGCCGACATACATCGAAACCTGGCACCTTGAAAGGATTATCTTCTTCATCTAATAGGATAGCTAAACCTTCCCATGCCAGCTACTCCCTGGACGACGTCACTGCACAGTTAGAACAGGCCTCTTTGAGTATGGATGAGGCTGCTCAGCAGTCTGTACTAGAAGATACTAAACCCTTGGTAACGAATCAGCACAGAAGAACCGCATCAGCAGGCACAGTGAGTGATGCTGAAGTACGCTCTATTAGTAATTCCTCCCGTTCCAGCATCACTTCTGCAGCCTCCAGCATGGACTCTTTGGATATTGATAAAGTAACACGCCCTCAAGAGCTGGATTTGACACATCAAGGGCAGCCAATTCCTGAGGTAAATAGATGGAACTTTTCCCCTGCTATTTTATTATTGAAATAAAGGAGAAATTATATTAAAATAATGTAATTTTAATTACATTTTAAAATTCTTCTACATTTATAATTTGTCAGAGATACTTCTGAGATAGGTTTCAAGAGTACAGAAGGAATATATTATCAGATATGGTAGTGGCACACAGATGATTGAGAAGAAATTTAGTTTCTTTTTTATTCTCATGACTGTAGTATTTGGAAGTTCTTGAATGGTATTTTTTATTGTAATTTGAGTCATTTCATGTGATTTGAAAATTAAAATGATTCGCAAAGCCATTTATTTATTCAGCTGATAGTGCTTTTAAATGTATGTTGATTTAAAGTAAAACTTAAGAAAACCACTTATATCATCATTGTGGTCCTCCAAGATTCTAGTTTACCGGGTTAACTCCAGTTCATTATCTTTTTTTTTTTTTTTGAGATGAAGTTTGTACTCTTGTCGCCCACGCTGGAGTGCAGTGGTGTGATCTTGGCTTGCTGCAACCTCCGCCTCCCAGGTTCAAGTGATTCTCCTGCCTCAGACTCCCAAGTAGCTGGGATTACAGGCACTCACCACCATGCCCAGCTAATTTTCGTATTTTTAGTAGAGATGGGGTTTCACCATGTTGGCCAGGCTGGTCTCGAACTCCATCTGAAACTCCGTCTGACCTCAGGTGATCCACCCACCTCGGTGTCCCAAAGTGCTGGGATTACAGACGTGAGCCACTGTGCCTGGCCGTCCATTTCATTATCGAAGAGTCAGTATGGTATATTGGAAAGGGCCACCAGGTGTGGAATCAGAAACTTGATTCTGAGTTTTCCTTGCCACTCACTACCCATGGGACCTTAAGTGAGTTATTCTCTTAAACATCAATTTCTCACAAGTAAAATGGAGTTCGTAGTACTATATCTGCCTTCCTGATAGGGTGGTTCAGAGAACCAAAAGTTATTCATAAACAGATTTTTTTTTTTTTTTTTTTTTAAATAGACGGAGTCTTGTTCTGTCGCCCAGGCTGGAGTGCAATGACATGATCTCGGCTCACTGCAACCTTGTCTCCCAGGTTCAAGTGATTCTCCTGCCTCAGCCTCCTGAGTAGCTGGGATTACAGGCGCATGCCACCACACCTGGCTATTTTTTGTATTTTTGGTAGAGACGAGATTTCACCCTGTTGGCCAGGCTGGTCTTGAACTCCTGACCTCATGATCCGCCCACCTCCCTAAGTGCTGGGATTACAGGTGTGAGCCACCGAGCCCAGCCGGAGTTCATAGTACTATATCTGCCTTCCTGATAGGGTGGTTCAGAGAACCCTAAGTTATTCATGAACAGATTTTTAAAAGATGGAATATTTTTCAGCATGTGACTGGATAAGGTGGGGAATAGATTTGTGATAACAAGTTTAACAAAAGCTGAGTTTGGTGAAAGAGAGTCCTTTATTGAGTTCTTTTCATCAAAGAGACGGTAATTCTGTCATAGAGTAGCAGCAAGAAAGAAGAAAAGTGGGGCAAAGTTAAGTCAACCTTTCCAATAAGCTTGTGTTTACAATACTCTAATATGGGATAAAAGAATCTATTTATGAATAATCAGTACTAAAGTAAAATCTTGAATTTTAACTATTACTTGACATCATTGATTTTTTTTTTTTCCTAATTTAATTCTTTGGATTAATTTCCATCAGTCAGTAACTCTTGGTACCCACCCATGTGCGTAACTTTGTTTTTGGTACTGTGGAGCACAAAAGGAGTATTAATCATGGTGGTTTGGAGATAAACTTGAATTATTTCTAAGAAAGTTAGCCAGTCTTATCAATCTGAAGAATAAACTTTCATTTGTTTAAAATGAAACTTATCTAAGTGGTATATATTCTATAGAGAACTTGAAAACTGATTTCTAGGCCTGATGCGGTGGCTCACGCCTGTAATCCCAGCACTTTGGGAGGCCGAGGTGGGTGGATCACCTGAGGTCAGGAGTTTGAGACCATCCTGGCCAACATGGTGAAACCCCATCTCTACTAAAAATAATTAGCTGGATGCGGTGGCGCATGCCTGTAATCCCAGCTACTCAGGAGGCTGAGGTAGGAGAATCGCTTGAACCAGGGAGTTGGAGGTTGCAGTGAGCCGAGATCGTGCCACTGCATTCCAGCCTGGCAACAGAGCAAGATTCCGTCTCCAAAAAGAAAAAAAGAAAAAAGAAAACTGATTTCTATTTTGTGATACCTGGGAATTATATTTAGGATATGAGCAGTATTTTATTAGGGGTGCGCTTTCTTGGCCATTCTTTGTTTTGTACGTTGATATTACTTCCAATCAGTTTACAGTATTTTGAGTTGGGTTAAGATGCATGAGGACGAGTTATAAACTAATCTGCGTGTCTGTCTTTCTGTCTGTAAAATGTGCTTGTTATAAAAGTTCATACAATATAGGGGCAAATTGAAGTAAAACATGAGAAGTTCCTCTCTCCCAGCAAGGACACTTCAAATGTTATCTAGTGGTATCCATGTATCTCACTGTGAATACTGCAAAGAATACCAGTACTCAATGGTGTAATGTTTAATACGAGAGTTTAATGTAATGTTTGGTGAGTAAACCAGGACTATAGCAGGGAAAGGAGTTAAAAAGTCTTACCTAGCTAGCCTGTTCTTTTGCCTCACCTAGGAGTATAGAAAGGTGGTTTAACAAACCTGGAACTTGCTTCAGTATGCTTTTTTCGTAGGTCTGGTCTGTTCTGATTCAAATAAACTGAGGCAAGCTTTAATATATCCTGAACTCATGTATCAAATTGTCTTTAAATGCAAATACGTTTTTAAAAATATTTTAGTTTTTCATGCATGGCGTTAAATAGTTCTATGAGATATGTTACAGACAACTATCCCCTACCCACAGACACATCATATTCTGCTCCCAGAGGTAAGTAATTTTTGCTCATTTAGTTGACTCTTAGGGAATTTACCTCTTTATCATTAAATCTACATACACGTTGCCATTTCTTGGTTTTTTTTTTTTTTTAGTTGTATGTATTACCTATTGACTTTTCACTCCAGAAGATGAGGGTATAGCTGTCTATACACAACTTCTCACTTCTCCCTTCCTGTTCTTCCATTCTCCAAGTATATTTTGATTGAACTAATATTCAGTGTTTATGTTAAAATGGCTATATACTTGCAATTTACTGCTAACCTCCATATACTCTTATGACTACATTCCCTTTCTGGAATATCATTTTACTTTTACTGGAATGAACAGATTTTTAAAAATATTTAATTTTATAGGTGATCACTATTTCAATTTCAGACTTTATCTCAGTTGATTAAATCTCTCCGGTTCAAGCCAAATTGTGTTCCATTAATTGCATCTTCTTAAAATTCTATTCTTTTTTTTTTTTTTTTTTTGTAGTCTTTGGGATTATCCTTAGGTCTTTTTTCTTAGGCTGGTGAGCTTATCTGGAGAAAGTTCTTCCAGTCTTCTATGCTGGCTGCCAAGTGTTTTAGTAGCCCATTTGGGAAAGAAGGGTTGGAACATGAGGATGGTCCCCATTGTTCCAGTCTGTAAGCTTTCATCAAATCCTTTTAGGTCAGGGTTTCTCAGCTATCAGCACTATTGTCATTTGGGCTAGTTTTCTGTTTTGAGTGGCTGTCCTATGCATTGTAGGATGTTTAGCAGCATCCCTGGCCTGTACACACTAGCTGTCAGTAGTACACATACCTTCTTCAGTTGTGACAACTAAAAACATCCACAGACATTGTTACATGTTCCTTGTAGGACAAAATCCACCCCCAATTGAGAATCACCACTGCTCTAGGCAGAGAGGGTTAACAGTAGGTCTGAGTCCTTTTCTTCATGGAAAAATGACCTTGGATTTTCCTTCTCCTGACATTCTTTTCCTGGACACATGCTGGATTAAGAATTAAATATAGAATATCTCCAGGTAATATTGTTTATTGTGAAATTGACCCCTGTTGGTGAATGTATATGGACCAGGAAAACTGTCCATGAATAACTGAATTAGCCTATGAAAAGACACAGACCTTGATTTTGTGGTGTGCAGTATAACTTTTTTTTTTTTTTAGAGACAGAGTCTCACTCTGTTGCCCAGGCCGTAGTGCAGTGGCGCAGTCTGAGCTCACTGCAACCTCTGCCTCCAGGTTCACATGATTCTCGTGCCTCAGCCTCCCGAGTAGCAGAGATTACAAGCACATGCCACCAGGCCTGGCTAATTTTTGTATTTCTCTTTTTGAGTAGAGACAGGGTTTCCCCATGTTGGCCAGGCTGGTCTTGAACCCCTGACCTCAAGTGATCTGCCTGCCTCAGCCTCCCAAAGTGCTGGGATTACACTTTGGGAGCCACTGCACCTGGCCAGCAGTGTAATAACTCTTGTAAATGAGCATGAACGTGTTCTTTAAGGGGCCCTGGCACTTACCCTCATTGGCTGTTACAAGGTACTGCTGATTCCTGTTAAGCATGAAGTTTCCCTAAGCCAGGGTGTTTTCTGCGCTTACCACGTGGTCTCTTTCCCTTACAATGAGCTATCACTTACGGGCCCAAAAAAAAGGGCCCGTGGTGAGCTGTATGGACTCCCTCTGAAGATGGCATGTCTGATGCTAGCATGCCAGCATGCCCTCTTTTTCTTTATACTAAGAGCTGAGTGAATCTGGCTTCAAGCTATAGTCTGTTGGGTCTTGTGAGTGGATATTAATCTGTACCTGAGACCGCTGCTCGTGGGCAAGTGAGTAAAGGAGGGAATCTGAGAATTAACTGCTTTCTTAAACGTGTTTTCAACCATTCTTCCTGCTTTTAGTCTCAACATCACTTGTCTGCTCTTGCTTCTGGGGACTTCTGAGGTTACACAATATAAATTGAGTGCTCCTCTGCTTTTCTCCAGTGCTGGCCCAGCATTCAGCTTTGCTAAATTGGTTACCACTCAGCCATATGCTTATTTCCCCCTCTTCCCACCCCCATTTTAATCCCTGTGAAACAATGCTTCACAACTTGGGCTACTTTATCCTGCTGGGGATAGGCAACATTTTTGGTTGTCCATCAAAGGAATGTGCTACTACTGGCATCTAGTGGGTAGAGGCCAGAGGTGCTGCTAAACATCCTACAGTGCACAGGACAACCCACACGAAGGATAATTATCTGGCCCAAAATAGTGTCAAGGTTGAGAAACCACATTTTAAATCGTGTGGCACCTGTTAGTCATGATCAGCAAGGTGGCAGTTACGGTATGTTGCATGAAGTTCTTCTGTTGAAAGTTTCTGATAAAGATCAAGAAAGTACCAGCATCAAATCTTCTTAGATTCAAGGAAATATAGGTATCTTTGGCCAGTCCCTTTCTCCTGAACTCCAGGTACATATATTCCATCTCTAATCATTATCTCTATTTGGATGTATAATTGCGCATTACATTTCTCCAGAGAGATAGAACCAATAGGATATGAGTGGGGATTTATTATGGAAATTGACCGACACCATTACAAAGGCTGAGAAGTCATATGACAGGCTGTCTGCAAGCTGGAGACCATAGGATGGTAGTAGTGTGTCTCAGTCCAAGTCAGAAAGCCTCAGAACCAGGAAAGCCCATGGTATAATTATCAGTCTTAGGCTGAAGGCCTGGGTACCCAAGGGAGGCTGCTGGTATAAGGCCTGCGGTACAAAGACTGGAGAGCCTGGAGTTCTGATATCCAAGAGCAGGAGAAGAGTGTCCCATCTCTAGGAAAGAGGGAAGAAAGCACCTTTTCTCTGCCTTTTTTGTTCTATCTGGGGCCCTCAGTCAATTGGATGGTGCCTACCCACAATGACGGTGGGTCTTCCCCACTCAGTCCTGGTTCATACATCATCTCCTCTGGAAACACTCTTCAGAGACTTACCCAGATGCTTTACCAAGTTCTCTAGGTATTCCTTCATCCAGTGAAGTTGATAACCTAAAATTAACCATCACAAGTAGATTGCTCAAATTTAACTGGTCTAAACCTCAAGTTCTGCTCTTTTTCTTCAAACTTATTTCTCCCACTGTCTTCTCTATCTCAATTGATAGATATTCCATCCATTTAGTTCATAAAGCAAACTCCTTGGAGTCTTTATCTACTTATTTTCTTTCTACCTCTCTTCCAATCCAGCAGCAAATTCTGTTGGTCTTATCTTCAGAATATATCTAGAATATGATCACTTTTCACCATCTTCACTGTCACCAAGCCAACTTCATCTTGATCTAGATTTTTGAATAGACTTCCACCTGGTCTTTCTGCATTCACCTTTCCCTTGATGGTCTATTATCCACACTGCAGCCAGAGTGATCCTTTTGAAAGGTAAGTCATATCATCTCTTTTCAAACCTAAAGGCTTTGCATCTCAAAGTATAGCCCAAACCCCTATAATGGCCTATAGAGCCTTGCTTGATCTGCTTTCCTGTTACCACTGACCCTATTTTTCTTCCTTCTGTCCCTTACCCCACTAGCCATACTGTCCCATACTTGTTCTCTTCCAGTAGCCAGAGCCTGCCTCTTAGCCTTTGCACTTACTCAACCCTGCCTAGACGCCCTTTCCCAGTCTTCTGTATAACATACTCCTAGCTACCTTCTGGAATTTGCTCAAGTGTCACTTTCTCATTGAGGCGTTCTTTGATCATGCTATTTAAAAATGGAACTCCCCTTACTCTGCCCTATTATTACCTTTTTGTGTGTTTTGTTTTTTGTTTTTTGTTTTTGAGACAGATTTTCGTTCTGTCACTCAGGCTGGAGTGCAGTGGTGCCATCTTGGCTCACTGTAACCTCTGCTTCCTGGATTCAGTGGATCCTCCTGCCTCAGTTTCCGGAGTAGCTGGGACCTCAGGCATATGACATCATGCCCATTTAATTTTTTAAATTTTTTGAAGAGATGGTGTCTCACTATATTGCCCAGGCACTGTATCGGACTCCTGGGCTCAAGCAATCCCCAAACCTTGGCCTCCAAAAGTGCTAGGATTACAGCTGTGAGCCACCGTGCTCAGCCTTTGATTACTTTTTATCTCTTGTTTTTTTTTTCTCTTTAGTACTTATCTCCATTTAACATACTATATACATTACTTTTTAATTGTCCTCTCCAACTTGAATATAAGCTTCAGGAGGAGAGAGATTTTTCATTTTTTTAATTCCTGATGTACTCATCACATCTAGAACAGTACTTAGCTCATACGCACTCAAATATTTGGCCCGGCGTGGTGACTCACGCCTGTAATCCCAGCGCTTTGGGAGGCCTGAGCAGGTAGATTGAGGTCAGGAGTTCAAGACCAGCCTGACCAATCTGGTGAAACCCCGTCTCTACTAAAAATATAAAAGTTAGCCGAGCTTGGTGCATGCCTGTAATCCCAGCTACTCCGAAGGCTGAAGTAGGAGAATCACTTGAACCCGGGAGCCAAGATTGCACCACTTCGCTCCAGCCTGGGTGACAGAGCGAGACTCTGTCTCAAAAAAAAAAAAAGAAAAAGCACTTAAATATTTGAATGAACAAATATATGCATGTGTTCATTCCACCATTTTAAATCTAGAAGCCTATACTCTAAAATTAGCAGCATTTTTTTTTTCAGGATGATGACTGTGAAGTGTAACATACATAAAAACTCTTTAATAGTGAACTCTTTTTTCATATCTAGGTTCTCTAGAGCCAGTAATTATACTTAACTGTTTAGAGAAACCCAGCATAGAATAGTGGCTTTTACTGACATTTAGTGATACAAATATTGGTTAAAAATACCAATTTGAAATTAATACTGTTTCATCTTGGGGACATGGGTAGTTAAGTTGCCCATCTAAAAGTAATATTGTGGCTCGTCTTTCTGCCTGTCACCATGGACAGGCACAGTCCAATGTAACTTCTCAAAGAGTTTATCTTTATTACCTGCCTTTCTTTTGCTCGGCTTTTGTTAAAATACTGTACTTCGAGCACTTCACATATATTATCTCATTTAAGCCTCACACTATTTCATCAAAGCCAATACTGACGAGATTAAGTGGGTCAAATAACTGAGAAATCTGTGTTTGAGTTCTAAAACCACAACGTTTGCTTCCCAATCTTCATAAAAATCTTAGTGTAGCCGATTGTTAAAAATAATTATTTCCCAAATGAATTATAGAATAACTTCAGTCAATATTATTATAAAGTCTGTCAGCAATAATGACCATATGCCATGTTTTTAAAACTAGAATTCACTGTAGTTGAAATAAATTGTAATAAAGGCTATTTCTCAACCATTACAAAATATGTTGCAACTGATTTACTCATCTTTTTGGTACTTTTATTCCTGTTAACTGATAAAACATCTCAATAGGACAACAGTTTGCAAATTTAAATGGTAATTTCATGTTATAATTTTCATATAAAGTAGGATATTACTAATTAAAGGTTAATGTTAGAATTTACCTTTATTTTTCTGGTGGGATTATTAAATTTTAATAATTTTTTTGAATTTGGAATTTTATACATGTCTGTTTTTAAAATGAAAATACTTTGTAAAGCTATTACTTTATAGCAGATTCAAAGGATTTTTTTCATCATAATATACATAATATAATCATCAAGTTTTCTTAAGATTCAGCAAAACCTTTTGCCAAATTTAAAGGAATAGGTAACGTCGGCGCAGTGACTCACGCCTGTAATCCCAGCACTTTGGGAGGCCAAGGCAGGCGGATCACCTGAGGTCCTGAGTACCAGACCATCCTGGCCAACATGGTGAAACCCCATCTCTACTAAAAATACAAAAATTAGCTGGGCGTGGTGGCCAGCACCTGTAATCCCAGCTACTTGGGAGGCCGAGGCAGGAGAATCACTTGAACCTGGGAGGCAGAGGTTGCAGTGAGCCGAGATGGTGCCACTGTACTCCAGCCTGGGCGACAGTGAGACTCCATTTCAAAAAGTAAAATAAAATAAAATAAAGAAATAGGTATCAGATGAAAAAAGAGGCCGAAGATTTAGTGAAATCCAGGGGAAAAGCCTAATTCACACAAACATGTTTCAAATACATCCCCCCAATAATCACTGGCACATATGCCCTGACTCTTACTGTTTGTGTTTCTTGGAAATCTGTGTGATTTTTTTTTTTTTCCCTGCAGAAGTTAAAAGCATCTTTATTTAGGTTTAGGCCTGTTTTTGTTTTGGGTTTGTGGAGGGCTGGTAAAAGACCGTTTTTTAGACAATCAATACTAGAAATATATTCATCTGGCCGGGTGCAGTGGCTCACGCCCGTAATCCTGATATTTTGGGAGGCCGAGGCAGGCGGATCACTTGAGGTCAGAAGTTTGAGACCAGGCTGGCCAACATGGTGAAACCCCGTCTCTACTAAAAATACAAAAAAAAAAAAAAAAAAAAAAAGCCTGGCATGGTGGCAGATGCCTGTAATCCCAGCTACTCGCGAGGCTGAGGCAGGAGAATCACTTGAATCCAGGAGGCAGAGGTTGCAGTGAGCCAAGGTTACGCCACTGCACTCCATCCTGGGTGACAGAGCGAGACTCCATCTCCAAAAAAAAAAGAAATATATTCATCTATTTAAAATGAATAGGGGCTATAAAACAAAAAGAAATGTTTTTAAAACATTCACAAATTTACTGGCTATATAATATCCAGTAGAAGGAGAGCAGAATAAAGAGGAAAGGGGGCAAAACAGAAAAATTGAGTGCTTGTTCTGTTAGCCATTGTGTTTTATGTCTTAACACACGTTGTGCAGAGCCCAACACCTTGTGGAGGGCACGATTATCCCTTTTTTACAATGGAAGGAACTGAGGTAGAAAGAGACGAAATAACTTGCCCAAGGGTTTGAACTCAAACATACTGGTTGTAGAGCTCATACTACCATATTATGCTACTTCATCACAGAATTGAAGGAAAATCAAGACGAGAGTAGACTAGCCAGTGCTCTCAGAGCCGGACCTAGAGACAGAACTACATAGGCAGGAGAGAAAAAGGCAAAGGAGACGTATGTAATAATATCCCCATCTTGTGGTGGTTTTGTATTTTTTTTAAATATTTTAAGTAAAATTAAGTTAACTTCTAGCTCTAAGCTAAATCTTAAATAAAATTAAGATGAGGGGTGGCGGTTCCCATTCTTAGTAGTAATATTAATCATTCATAATTTTTATGCCAACCTTTGAAGATAAATGCTATGATTATCCCCATTTTGCACATGAGGAAACAGGTTAAATGATAGGCCCAGAATCACCTTGCCAATAAATGGCCAAGCTGGGGCTTGAACCCAGGCACTCTAGCACTGGGGTCTCCATTCTTAACCATCATGCTATTCTTACTTTCGACATACGATTTGTGGAAAATGCATACACGTGTTAGTAAAGATGATGGAAATCTATTTTATTGAAACACTAATGAGTGGTCATAAGCCTCCACTTCTTTCCGGTTGTAATCTAAAGTGTTAGCTATCACAAGGAAGTGTTTTATTTGTAACCACTACTTTGGTACAAGGCCATTTCTTTATAATGGTTTGGCTCCTATGTTCAGATAAATGGTTTTTATTTATTTTATTTATTTTTTGAGACAGGGTCTCACTCTTTCACCTAGGCTGGAGTGCAGTGGCGCAATCTCAGTTCACTGCAGTCTCCACCTCCTGGGTTCAAACGATTCTCGTGTCTCAGCCTCCCTAGTAGCTGTGACTATAGGCGTGCACCACCACACCTGGCTTGTCTTTGTATGTTTTGTAGAGACGGAGTTTCACCCTGTTGACCAGGCTGGTCTCGAACTCCTAACCTCAAACGATTCACCCGCCTGGGCCTCCCAAAGTGCTGGGATTACAGGCGTGAGCCACTGCGGCTGGCCAGATCAATGCTTTTTAATATGTGCATTCCCACCTCACCCCAAGGACTCTGGCTTGTAAATGGCACTTTGTTTTAACATGTTATAGATTCAGTTCAAGAAAGTAGTGGTTCATAACTTTGCAGAGATTTGTGGTGAGTTTTTGTAAGATTGATAGAAAGTTTTTATCAAACAAAATGACACAACACTTTGTAATACAAATGAAAGTTTCAAAACTGAGAAAATTTATAGCAAAATTTATACAGAGAATTGACCTTTAAATTCATTTTTTTCCCCGTGGGAGACTCACTAGACATTTTTTGTTACATATTTTGATTTATGAAAGTAGTGATAAAGAGTAGGCAAAGATTAGACTTGGAGCAGATAATATTTTTTGGTAAGAAAATAGGTACTTTATGGAAATGGACCTAATTAACATTAAAAAGCTATATTATTCCATAATCCCTTTTTATTCATGTTAATGTAACATAAATTTTTAATCTTTGTTTATTTACTATTTTGTATTGTTTTTGTCATTTCATATATATCCTTTTCTGGTAAGGGTATACTGCGTAATAGCTATAGTATTCCATTGTACTGTTTTACATTTAACATCTCTTGTTGAATACTTCAGATTTAATTTTTCTTTTCTTTTTTTTTTTTTTTTTTTTTTTTTTTTTTTGAGACAATCTCGCTCTGTTGCCCAGGCTGGAGTGCAATGGCGCCATCTTGGCTCACTGCAACCTCTGGCCCCCGGGTTCAAGCAATTCTCCTGCCTCAGCTTCCGGAGTAGCTGGGTGGGACTACAGGCACAAGCCACCACTCCTGGCTATTTTTTGTAATTTTAGTAGAAACGGGATTTCACTATGTTGGCCAGGCTCGTCTCGAACTTCTGACCTCAAGTGATCTGCCTGCCTCAGCCTCCCAAAGGGCTGGGATTACAGACGTGAGCCACCACGCCCAGCCCAGATTTAGGTTTTTAAAAAGTTTAACCAGTAAGCATTTGGAAATATGATGGACACTTGTGCACGATTGAGTCTAGAAAGAAGTGATTTTTTTAAAAAAATTATTTTGAAATATTATACTTACAAAACCTTTAAAGAATAGTACAAAGAACTCATGAAATTCATTAGCCATGTAATTTTTAACATTTTACCACATTATTGTGCTATGTCTGTATTTATGTTTCCTGAATCCTTTGGGAGTTGGTTGCATTTATCATTCCCTTATATTCCTTAATACTTCAGTATCTGTTTCCTAAGAAAAGGGACACTGGCAGTATAGATTTGATGGGCCTCCTGTTGATGTAGTAATTGAAACAGTATGTTTAATGAGAAAATACAGAGGGAAAAACAAAAACCATCTTGATCTGGTTTCAAGCATGTGGCATGAAGGTCAAGTAGAAAGTTATTCATACATTCTGTAAATATTTGAGTGCCTAGGCACTGTGGTGGGATGTAAGGGATAAAACTGGAATATAATACACAATGTTGGCCAGGCGCAGTGGCTCATGCCTGTAATCCCAGAACTTTTGGAAGTGGAGGTGGGTGGATCTCTTGAGGTCAGGAGTTCAAGACCAGCCTCGCCAACCTGGTGACATCCCATCTCTACTAAAAGTACAAAACTAGCCAGGCATGATGGCGAGCGCCTGTAATCCCAGCTACTCGGGAGGCTGAGGCAGGAAAATTGCTTGAACCCGGAAGGCAGAGGTTGTAGTGAGCTGAGATCATGCCACTGCACTCCAGTCCAGGCGACAGAGTGAGACTCCATCTCAAAAACAACAACAACAAAAAACAATGTCCTTATGAAGTGATAATTTATTGTATAGAGGGGTGCAGGGGAGGATATAGACAACCAGACAAGTGATTTTGGTACAGTATGGTAGAAACTATGATGGAAAAAACAGAAAACCTTTTTCATTAAAAAGTTCTTGATGACTTTGAGAATGAATTACAGAATACATTATAACTCAAAGGATGAAGGCTTTAGGAAAGAAAGATTGCAAGAAATTAAGGGATAAATGAGTGGTTGGGAAGTGGAGGAGGCACCTTCTAGCATGAATTCAGGGAATTTGGCAGTGGAGAGGAGAAACAGTTTAACAAGAGGACAGTACCCAGAATTGAACCCTTTCCTCTTCTCCTCAGCCTCAATGGACTGATCTAGTTAAGTATCAGAGACTAAAGATACTCTCTCTTTAGGAGGGGGAATGAATGAGATCTAGAACATGCTTGGCTTTGGAAGGGGAAACAAAACACATTTATTCATCTAGAATTTGAGGGAAGAATAAAAATATGGGTATAATTACAAGGTACATTCTAATGAAGATCCTCATGATAAATGGGTTTAGCTTTCTCACATGGAGGGAAGTGCAGTCATATGAAGAGAGGGAAGAGGGAAGCTAGAAGCTTGAAGAACATAGAGACTTAGAACAGGCATA
This sequence comes from Papio anubis, assembly GCF_008728515.1. Taxonomy (NCBI): domain Eukaryota; kingdom Metazoa; phylum Chordata; class Mammalia; order Primates; family Cercopithecidae; genus Papio; species Papio anubis. The sequence goes on along the minus strand of NC_044985.1, from coordinate 87,361,836 downwards.
ACATAAGGGGAAAAATTAAGAGCACTGCCAAACAGTGGTTAAGGGCCAGTTGAGGTTTATTAGCATGAATTGGTATTGGATATAATGTTTCTGCACAGTTATTTCATAGAACTCTACTGTCCAGAAGTGGAGTGAGGTTATCCTTAAATTATCAAGGGTTAGGATCATCTGGGTCTTAACCTTTATAATTTTTGCATCTAAGAGAATGAAAGGTAATTGCATGCAACTTTTCATTACTATTTTGTTTCATTACTGTTTTGTTTCACTTCATTGATCTTTTTCTCTTCCTGCATGTTAATGAGAGCTGCCCGTTTCACCTCCTTTACCTATCATTTTCTTCCTTACTGCATTTTCACAGCATGCTATTTCTCTGAGATGTTCCAGCAAGCAGGCCAAGCGTCATATTGACTTCACAGACGAACAGGCTGAGCTGACACCTGTAAGTTCTATAAACATGCCATGGCGTGACTTAATGAAGAGGAAAGCATTCGTTAGAACTCCAAATGATGAAACCTTTTCATATAACTTCAGTTTTTCAAATAAAAATTAAACCAAACTTAATAAATTAGCAAAAACAAATAAGCAACTTTAGATAGGGTACCATTGAGTAATACTCCTGGTATGATTATGTAGGTGGTAGCATAATTGATGTAGATAATTTTTGTTTTAGAACCTGAAACAACATGCCTTCTTTATTCTGAAACTAAGAGCTTTTGTAAATTTCTTAAGATACTAACAAATTTAATTGTTCTTTACAGCAGAGATACCAAATGGAATGATTCTTCTGCACTGATGCTTAACTGAAAGCCTAGTTTCTTTCTTAATAAAATGTATTCTTTGGTCAGTGATTGGCAAATCTGGATGCTTCAGAGGTGTACTATTCTATATGGTAGCCACTAGCCACATGTTCCTATTAAGTATTTAAAATGTGGTTACTCCAAATTGTGGTGTGCTGTAAGGAAAAAATACATACTGGACTTCAAAGACTTACTATGAAACAAAAATGTAAAAAAATCTCATGTCCGAGTGTGTTGGCTCATACCTGTAATCCCAGCACTTTGGGAGGCCGAGGCAGGCAGATTACTTGAGGCCAGGAGTTCAAGACCAGCCTGGCCAACATGGTGAAACCCCGTTTCTACTAAAAATACAAAAATTAGCTAGGCGTGGTGGCACATGCCTGTAATCCCAGCTATTCAGGAGGCTGAGGCAGAAAAATTGCTTGAACTCAAGAGGCGGAGGCTGCAGTGAGGCAAGATCACAGCAGTGAGCTGAGATCACACCACTGTACTTCAGCCTGAGTGACGGAGCAAGACTCAAAAAACAAAAACCACAAAATTTATTTGTATTAATTACTTGTTAAAATCTCAGATATTTTTGGTTAACTAAAATACATGAACATTTCAGTGTTTTCTTTTTATACTTTCTAAAATTAGTGTGGCTAACAGAAAATGTTAAATTACCTTTGTGATGATTTCTAACACCATCTTTACTGTTCAAGTGAAATTTGTAAATAATATAACCTACTTACATACCTACTTTTTATATGAATGTAATGCCCCAACACCTATGAAGGAGAAATATTGAAAATGTAATTTATAATAAAGTAATATATCTGTTTCAGTATGTAAATACTTAGCTGCCACTATTAAAAGACATAATGAAGTAGTCAAACCTTACACCTACCTACAATCAAGAACTTTGGGTTTAAGAGAAGTGAGATCAGAAGGCTTTTTTTTTTTTTTAAAGAAGTATAGGAAAAAGAACAGAAATATAAGTGGACCCTAGAAGTGAAACATGTTATGATAAGTGATAGCAGATGTGTGACATACTTGTATATACTATGAGAAAAAGGGAAATAATCTTAATTGAAGTAGGAATAATGTGCTGAGACAGTTTATAGGCAAGTAGAGAAAATGGGAACATGTAAAATTCTTGCAAATGAGATAAGATTATTTGTAATTGTAGTGACAAAATAATTTCAGGGTTATAATGTGGGATGAGATGGTAGTAATAAAATCATTTGATACCTGATTTTTTACAGTGTAGATTTTTCATCATGCTATATATTTTATTTCTTTAAGGTGGAGTCTTGCTCTGTTGCTAAAGCTATAGTACAGTGGTGCCATCTTTTATAGTCAGTGGTGCTGACTGCAATCTCTGCCTCCCGGGTTCAAACGATTCTCCTGCCTCAGCCTCCCAAGTAGCTGGGACTACAGGAGTGCGCCACCACACCTGGCTAATTTTGTATTTTTAGTTTTGCCATGTTGGCCAGGCTGGTCTCAAACTCCTGACCTCAAGTGATCCACCTGCCTCAGCCTCCCAGAGTGCTGGGATTATAGGCGTGAGCCACCACTCCTGGCCTTCTGTGCTATATATTTTAAATATGACAACAGTAGTATGAAATATTTTAAAACAATTTTTACTAATAAAGTTAATTTCATGTTTTCACTAATTTAATATTATTTAGCTTTTAACTTACATTTGCTGGCATGTGACAGAGTGTACACTGCCAGTTGTGGTACTGGCAACTCTTATTTCAAGCTAGTTTTCCATTGGTGAAATTATTTTCCAACATTATGAACAGCTCTTTGTAAACTCAGAACAAAAGAAAGTGCAGACTTCTTTCAATTTATTTTAGAGGGTAATAGCACTCCTGGAAAATTCATTCAATATTAAAATCATGCAAAAACACTTTTTAGATGTAAAATGAAATTAGATTCTAAGCTCAGATTGTTGTAAACAAGATTTCCCATCTCTACGACTCTCCATATAAGGACATTTAACAATCACGTGGAATGTGGGACTTTTGTTGTTATTGACATTGTACCATGCTCGCAAGGCATCTAGCATTTTTGACTTCCCAATAAATACCAGTAACTCTCCCTCTCCTCTTCATTGTGGCAGCCCAGAATGTCCTCAACATTTTCTGAAATTCCTGCTTGATAGCAGAACTACCCTCTTTTGAGAACCATTGGTCTCAAATATCCCTTTGCCCTCTGTTTCTACTCTGCCACACTCCCTCACACCGCGACCCCAGCAGCCTCTTAATTATCCTCCAGGACTGTAGCTTTTTCAGAATTACTTTATTAAGCCCCTAATTTGGGGTTAGATACTTGTCTCCTTGCTCACCTACCACTTAACACACTGTTTTGTAGTTGCAAGTTGGTCTGCATCTGCCTATTAGACTACATTCTGTGAGGCAAGGAATGCCCATCTTGGTCACCTTTGCATCTCTAATGCTGGCATGGTTCCACGCTCAAAAGTTAGAGCCTAAAAAATGGTTGAATAAATGAAGAGGAAAAGAGAGAAATAAAATAAATCAATAAAATGGATTAAAAATAAACTCCTGACTTTGTGTCTATAGTTGGTAAATAAAAGAAAATATAAGAAGGCCCTGTTTATATAAAGCTGTATGCATTTTTGTTAACTCGCAACGTAAACCAAGACTGAAGGCTGATTGGATGCCATGCCCAAACCATAATTTTTTTTTTAACTAAACGTTTAAAATATATTTCTAAACAGACTGGCCTTACTCAGTCACAGTAACTGCTGATCTCCATAGCAGAGCAACCCACAAAGACACAGCCCTAATTTTTTCCCCTGTAATCAAGGGTGAAAAATACACAACTTGTTTCTGACCCAAAACCACAATTTCTGCAGTTTAAAATGTTTCACTGATAATATGGCCCTGGTAGAAATTATGTAGTTTTAAAACCACATAATTTACTCTCCTTAGTCCTTCAGCTGTGCAGCACTCTTCTCATCCTTCTTGCTTCCTTCCAGTTACCAGTTTCACCCCACCCTGTCCCTTTTTTCTGAAGAGCAAGGAATTCTAGGATCAATGTTATGACTGGTACCAGTTGGAGGAAGATACTTTATTTTTTGAGACAAGGTCTCGCTCTGTTGCCCAGGCTGGAATGCAGTGGCATAATCCTAGCTCACTGCAGCCTTAAGCTCCTGGGCTCAAAAGTGTTCCTCCTATCTAAGCCTCCTGAGTAGCTGGGATTATAGTTCAAGCCACCATGCCCAGTGGAGTCTGCTGCTTCTGGTTTCTATATGTTTGTTGTTTCTGCTACAAATAGCCTATAGTTTGAATAGAACCTGGAGATCTGGCCTTCCTCACTGCTAGTAACTAAATAGTGAATAGCTACATAACCATCCACGCGGGATATGATTTATGATCATGTTTAGCTATTGTTTGTGGTCTCATTTTTTGAATGTGGCATATTTTGGGACCACCAACCATAACAATTACCCTCTTTTTATTTGAAGCTATTTAAATATCTTAATATTTCAAAATAGACTTCTATTTCTATGTCATTAAACAGATACAGTTAAATATCATTGCCTCATACTTACCAAATTATCAGTTTTTTTGGTGACTTAAAGTCTTGAGGTCATGAGTTTGAGAGCCGATGAAATCTTGTGGTTTTTTTTTAAGAGCTTAAATTTGAATTTGATATTTGGAATTACATTTACCAAATCATACTTTGTTTTGATGGCCTGAGGCAGATTTTATTTTTTTAAATTTGAAATATAATTATCTGAATATAGATAATCTACTCACTTGGAGATCATTTTTCTAAAAAAGTAACTTTTATAAGATAAGTAGCAGTAAGTTTTCAAGAAAGTAATTTCTTAAAATACATGTTACATGTTTTACATAGTAATTGTGTAACTACATTTTTCTTCATTATATTTGAATAGCTAAAAATGAATGGGAATAAGAGCAATGAAAGTTATAGTTGCTCTTTTATTTTTAAGTGAAACCAAGTTTATTAAAGAAGTAAAGAAACGTGGCTGGGCACAGTGGCTCACACCTATAATCTCAGCACTTTGGGAGGCCAAGCCGGGCGGATCACCTGAGGTCAGGAGTTCAAGACCAGCCTGGCCAACATGGCGAAACTCTGTCTCTACTAAAAATACAAAATTAGCTGGGTGTGATGGCCCGTGCCTGTGATCCCACCTACTTAGAAGGCTGAGGCAGGAGAATTGCTTGAAGCTGGGAGGCGGAGGTTGCAGTGAACTGAGATTACATCACTGCATTCCAGTCTGGGTGAGAGAGGGAGACTCTGTCCTAAAAAAAAATAAAAATAAGAGAACTAAAGAAACCAAAGAATGGCTACTCTTGTAAATTGTGCTTTTTGTTCTTTGTTTTTCCCAGTTCCCTCCCTCCTTGGCTGAGCATTAACCTCAAACTAAATTGAATTTTCAGAAATTACTACTTACCTAGTGTCTTTATGGAGAAGCCAATCAGTCTTACCTTTAAGAGGACTACACAATCTAGTTAAATGAGGACCTAGGGATAGTCTTCTATGTTCTTGTTATTGTTTGACTTTGTTAGTGCTAATCTTGATGAATATGTCCAATTAAAAAAAATTGGACATTAGGTTTTTTTTTTTTTTTTTTAGTAAGGAATGGGTGAGAGGGGCAGGTATGCTTATAAAGTTTACCTTGCATTAAAACACAGCTTTAAAAATGCAGGCAATAAAATACCATATAGCAAGCTTAGCATAGTATAGATGTAAGCAAAGATTGTATTGTCTTCTGTAACATGTTTTTAATCTTGAAGTAGTGTATTTTATCTATGACCATGTATGTACTTTCTTTTTTTTTTCCTTGAGACAAGAGTTTCACTTGTTGCCCAGGCTGGAGTGCAGTGGCACAATTTCAGCTCACTGCAACCTCTGCCTCCCAAGTTCGAGCAATTCTCCTGCCATAGCCTCCTGAGTGGCTGGGATTACCGGGTCCTGCCAGCACACCCAGCTAATTTTTGTATTTTTAGTAGAGATGGGGTTTCACCATGTTGACCAGGCTGGTCATAAACTCCTGATCTCAGGAGATCTGCCTGCCTAGGCCTCCCAAAGTTCTAGGGACCATGTACTTTCTTATAGGGGGTGCTGCTCCAGTATTTGCATTAGTTTCTTTCCAAAGAATTTCCAAGAATAACTTGACCTATATTTACGTTTATAAAATATAACAGAATATTTTCTATACTTTTACTCAGCTGTATTGTACGTTTTTTTAAATGGTGATTAGTAACTATGTACTGTTAAATACTAATTTGGAATTTTTTCATGAGAGGCCAGTCCAAATTACCTGTATATATCAAAACAACTACAATTTAAGGATAAATAAAATACAATTGTATTATCTTACAACATGTTACCGTGAAAAGTTACTAAGGGGAGAATGATAAGTTCCATACCATTTACAAATTATTTTCACGAAAACAATTACTTGAATTAATTTAAGTGTGTGACGCTTCTGAATATTTTGTTCATGTCATTCATTTGCTCTGCAAATTCTTTACTGTGCAGTGTACTCCTATTTTTATTCTGATAATAATGAGTGGGTTAATAAAGTTTTACTGAAAACAGGTGTATCCATTAGGCAAAATATTGATGAATATTTTTCCTCTTGGTGCAGCTATCATTGAATTGACCAGAAATACTTGAAGAAGCTTTTAAAAATGATGTCATCTTATTCTAATCAAAATATGCTATTTAAAGCCATATAGGTCTTGATAGGCTTTAACAAGAGAAAGGAAGTTTAGTCATTGGTTTCTGACATGCATTTATTTGTGTGCTGTGCACAGCGTTCTTGAGCATTGGCCTAGAAGGCAGACTGGCTCTGCAGTCTTTGCATGTACTACCCATTTCCCAAAGAGGGAGGGATCAGCAGGAGTCAGCTGGGACATGCCTATGGGCACGGTGATGTCTTTACTTCCCTGCTCCTTTTCTTTTTCTTTTTTTACATTTTCTTTGTGGACATATTTCACTCAACTTAGGGAAAAGATATGAGATTAATTATAGAGAATCATTCTTGCTTTGTCTGCTTTATGTTTTAAACACATAAAACCTCCACTGACTTCTGTTATTGCCTTTTTTTTGTTTTTGTTTTTCTCTTTTCTGAACAAGCACTCCTATCTGGACAGGGAAACCTCCCTTCTTCTGAGAAACATTGCAGGAAAACCTTCTCACTTGCTGACCAAGGTGATACTTCTTTCCACATGCATGTAACTGTTTACTGCCTTGTAGGTAGAATATGATTTCTGTTTTTGCTCATGCTCTTATATTATTATTCTAGCATCTTTGTCATTAATAGAGATACTTTTTCTTTTACAGACGGTAATTATTTACTGATCTTAATGACTGTCAGGCAATATTGAGAGTATAAAATATATTCAGTAATTTTCACTAGTTTTTAAACTTTTGTAAATGCCTAATTTTCCCAAGTGTGTTGCACCTTTTCTAGTTTGACACTATCGCATTTTAAAGTCTAAAAAGCGTTGCTTTTACTACTAATGGTTGTCCATACTCTGGGTTTCTTTAGCAACCTTTGCTTCCTAGTTTTTATTTATATTATCACCTCCTCGTTTAATTAAAACATTTACTCATGTAAACAGAATCTTAGTTAATATTAACTTAGTCAAATTGGAAGAGGAAGCTGCAATTTTAATTGCCCGGTTCTCTGCCCTTTGAATGTTTTGAATCAGTTCAGCGAGATTTTCACTGGGCTGGTATTTTATATCCATTTAAAATATTTTAGCCATTGTCATTAACTAGGGAATAATACAGTAGGGAAGCTTGAATTGCTTTCTACCTCTTTTTAAGTCATGCTTTTATTTCATTAGCTTATTTAAATAATGTTATATTCAAGAATATCAGACTTATTTCTGAAAAATATACATAGTTATGGGTAATGTCCCTAAGTTGTTGTTACTGTATCTGAGGTTTGTTTGCTTTAATTTCTTTCTAACCTTGTATATTTATAAAAGAAGATGGTAAACCAAAATGAAAATCTCCCCAAGAAGCAGCTCAAAGAAAAGACCCTTTAACAAAGTCAGCAGTGGGACCCTCTCTCAACCCTGAGTTTCTGTTCTTAAAGCAGATCTATGCGTGCTGGTAGAAATTTAAAGATCAGGGAAGTGTAGAAGTCTAAGCTGGTCATAGCTCTTTTTCCCTTTTCCTCAGCTGTCCCCTCTTCGTTCTTTATTTACTCTCTTTCCCTAGACTCCACACATGTATCTTCAACTAGGATCTCTATTTTAGATGGATCTGTCTCCCAAGAGCACATTTCCAAACAGCTGTTAGGCATTTCCTGGAAGACCACCAACATCTTACAAGCACCTTAAATCCCACAGGTGTTTAGCTTACCTCCATTATCCCTGGGCTCCATAATTTATATCAGTCATCATCTCTTCTGTTTCTGTTTAGGATGCTGACATTCTCCTAATTACCAGGTTTGAACCCTCTGATCATCTTTGCTACCTTTCTTCTCATTTAATGTCTCCAATTTCTAATGAAGCTTGTCTTAATCTGCAGGATTTACTGAGCTCACCCATTTGTTGCATTCCCATTACCACCACTCTACTACAGGCTCACTCTTAGCTCTTTATTATTACCTGTCCCCCTTCCAATCCATTTTATACACGGCTCTCAGATTAAGTTTACCATTTTACCATTTTCATTGCCAATTCAACAATACTTACTGAGCTGTGACCTGCTGGGTGCTGGGATAGAACATTACATAAAGTATACCTATTCCTCACCCTCAGGAGCTCACAGTCTGTTTATGAAGATAGATGATAAATGGTGACAAGCAAGCATGTAAAGAAGTTCTAAATCATGTTAAGTGCTATGAAGGAAACGAGTAGAACATACTGGGGAAAAGATTAGGGGTACATTTTATTTAGATGATGAGATCAGAGGGTTCTAGGAGGGTAACATTTAAGCTAAAGCCTGGAGGATGCAAAGAAGCCAGCCTGGGGCTTAAGGGAGTGTTCCATGTACATAGGTCAAGGGAAAGAGCTTGGCATGTTTGAGCAGTTGAAAAAAGACCATTTTGCCAGAGTCACCCTAGTTGAGTGAAAGTGCAAGTGTCTTGATTTGGGTTTGGAGAGGTAGGCAGGAGAAGCCAGATTACTCAGGCCACACCGAGGCCTTATTTTTCTCTAACTGTAGCTGGAAACTATTGAAAAGAATAAATAACTTCATTTATCCATTCAACAAATATTTACTGAGTATCTATTATGTGCCAGACAATGTTTATGACCCTGGAGATACAGCAGTGAACAAAACAAAGTTCCTACCATAGGCAGTGTTATTTTTTGCAAGTTTTGGATAAACATGGTCAGTGGCTCATGCCTGTTATCCCAGCATTTTGGGAGGCTAAGGCAGGTGGAGTTCAAGCCCAGGAGTTCAAGACCAGCCTGCTGAACATAGCGAAACCCCATCTCTACAAAAAAATACAAAAATTAGCCTGGCATGGTGGTGCATGCCTGTAGTCCCAGCTACTCAGGAGGCTGAGGTGGGAGAATCACCTGAGCCTGGGAGGTCAAGGCTGCAGTGAGCCATGATCACACTGCTGCGCTCTAGCCTGGGCGACAGAGTGAGACCCTATCCCCCTGCCAAAAAAACAAAAAGTTTAAAAATAAACCACAGTCATTCCTTGGTATACAAAGGGAATTGCTTCCAGGACCTACATTGATACCAAAACCTGCACATACATACACAAGTCCTGAAGTTGGTCCTGAGACCTTGGACGTGAAAAGTCGTCCTCTAGCGAATTTTAAAAATTTTTATTATTATTTTGAGACAGAATCTTGCTCTGTTGCCCAGGCTGGAGTGCAGTGGTGCCATCTTGGCTCACTGCAACCTCCACCTCCCAGGTTCAAGCAATTCTCCTGCCTCAGCCTCCCGAGTAGCTGGGATTTATAGGCATGCGCCACCACGCCCAGCTAATTTTTGTATTTTTGTTTTTTGATAGAGACGGGGTTTCACTGTGATGGCTAGGCTGGTCCTGAACTCCTGACCTCAGGTGATCTGCCCGCCTCAGCCTCACAAAGTGCTGGGATTACAGGTATGAGCCACCATGCCTGGTCTGTATAGGGAATTTTGCATCCTGAGAATACTGAATTTTTTATCTGAGTTTAGTTGGGAATGCAGAACCCTCCAGTATGGAGGGTCACATATATTTACAGAAAAACATTTGCATATAAGGACAGTAGTAGCTCAGACTCACGTTGTTCGATCAGCTATAGTTGTTACTGTTAATTATTTTGATTCTAAGCAGTGTTATATAATAAACTATTTAATGACCCTTAAACTGTTTATATCACTCCAAGTTCTCTTTGAATTTACATAACTTTGTATTGCAATCTATGAAATAAACTAGATCCTGAAGGAATTATTAACCCCTGTTTAGCCCCTTAATTTCAAGTGGGTTTGTTGTGAACCTACAAAGCTTAAGCTTCTCAGTTGAAGGAACAAGTTAGCAACAGTAGCACTTTCTGTAAGTATTCTAATTTTTACAGCATAGAGAAAGTTGTAACACTGTTGGCTTTCATTTAATCATAGGATATTCACATAGTTTTTGTCCTTTATGTAAATTTGAGGAGGCTTGGTATTTGGTGATTATTGGTAGCCATAGAGGAGTTTTTCAGTAGAAAGTAGATTGTCTCTTGCTCTTTTAAGAGAAGGTATGGGAGAGAAATTTAAGTTTTTACATGTGCGAGGTGTTTTTTACCTATGTTTAGCATAGTTGTGAAGAAAGGGATAGTCAAAGGATATGGGGCAGAAGACTTAACACCTGACTTTGGCAGCAGAACATGAGATGAATAAAGCTTTGTCTTTTGTATTAAACTTGTGCTATAAACATTGAATGTAGATTTGCGTTGGCTTTATAAATAAACTATTGGAGGTCTTCTAAGTATGTCATCTAAACATATCAGCAAACATTTATTTATTTTTCCTGTATTATACAACACCCCATGAGCTTAAGACAATTTCTGTTTTCCCCAGTTAAAAGATATGGTGTTTGCTTAAATATAGTAGACACAAATAGAGCTCTCTGAGAAAGAGCTTATTACCCACAGGAAGCATAAAAATATTAGGAGTCTTGCAATTTGACATAAACATTTTCATTTCCAGTTTTGTTCCAGGGATGATATTCAGACTCTAAAAGAGGTATCATGATCAGTTCTGTTTCTTCAGAAGGCTGCTAGCAAGGATTATCCTTGAATAAAACTAGAGAAGTATAAACTAAAATATGCCTGTGTTGAAATTAAACCAGCTCTTAATTTCATACAGTTTTAACCTGGACCAATCTATGTAAGCATAAAGAGTAGCATTTTGAGCAAATGGAAGAGCGGCTAGATTTGGATTTGTTAAAATAGCCTCCATCTAGCTGCTTTATAAAAATTCTTATTGATGGTTAGGAAATCTAATTGGTTTAATGTATGTTAGTTGATTACACAGGTCTCTTCTTTGTTTAATCCCTATGTCTGTTGTGTCACTTTTTTTTTGGCGGGGGGGGCGGGGGATGGAGTCTTGCTGTGTTGCCCAGGCTGGAGTGCAGTGGTGTGATCTGTTTACCGTAACCTCCGTCTTCCAGTTTCAAGCAATTCTCCCTTTCTCAGCCTCCTGAGTAGCTATGTTTACAAGTGCCCACCACTGCACCCGGCTAATTTTGGTACTTTTAGTAGAGACAGGGTTTCACCACTTTGGCCAGGCTGGTCTTCAACTCCTTATCCACCCGCTCGGCCTCTCAAAGTGCTGGGATTACAGGCATGAGCCACCATGCCTGGCCGGTGTTGTACATTCTATGCATATTGGCAAATAGATATGATAACATGTATCCACCATTGTATTATCATACAGAATAATTTCACAGCCGTTAAATCCTCTGTGCTCTGCCTATTCATTCCTCCTTCCTCCTTAATCCCTGGCAACCACTGATCTTTTTATTGTCTTTATGGTTTTGGCTTTTCCGGTGTCATGTAGTTAGATTTGTACACTAAATAGCTTTCTGAGATTGGCTTCTTTCACTTAGTATTACACACTTAATGTTCCTTCATATCTTTCATGGCTTGAGAGCTCATTTCATTTTAGTGCTGAATAATATTCCATTGTCAGGATGCACCATAGTTTATCTGTTACTTACTGGGTGACGTCTTTGTTGCTTCCAAGTTTTGGCACTCATGAATAAGGTTGCTATAAACATCTATGTGCATGTCTTTGTAGGCATCAGTTTTCAACTCATTTGGGTAAATACCAAGGGGCACAATTGCTGAATTGAATTGTATGGTAAGAGTACATTTAGTTTTGTAAAAAACTGCCAAAAGTGTCTTCCAAAGTGGCTGTACCATTTTACATTCTCATCAGCAATGAATGAGAGTTCCTATTGTTCCACATCCTTGCCAGTATTTAGTGTTGTCAGTGTTTTGGATTTTGGCCATTCTGATAGGTGTGTAGGGGTATCTCATTTTACTTGTAATTCCCTAATGACAAATAATGTTGAGCATCTTTTTATATGCTTATTTACTAGCTGTCACTTTAGTGAGGTATCTTTTCAGGTCTTTTTGCCTATAAAGAATTTTTAAGAGCTCTCTCTTTTTTTTATATAACAGTTCTTTATCAGATAATGTCTTTTGCAAATATTTTTTCTCCCAGTTTATGCCTTGTCTTAATCTCTTGAATATTCCTTTTTTTCTCAGAAATATGTTCAGCTTTGAGGGCATCTTCTAAACTTTTAAAATGTTAAATTTATAGATTATATAATACCGTAAAGAATTTGACCTTTTAGAAGTTCATGCTTGGCTGGGCGCGATGGCTCACGCCTGTAATCCCAACACTTTTAGAGGTCGAGGCAGGTAGATCACCTATGGTCAGGAGTTTGAAACCAGTCTCACCAACATGGCAAAACCCTGTCTGTACTAAAAATACAAAATTAGCCGGGCATTGTGGCGGGCACCTGTAATCCTAGCTACTCGGGAGGCTGAGGCAGGAGACTCTCTCAAACCCAGGAGGTGGAGGTTGCAGTGAGCCAAGGTCGTCCCACTGCACTCCAGCCTGGGCAACACAGCGAGAACTCCATCATCTCAAAAAAAAAAAAAAAGAAAAAAAAAAGAAGAAGTTGTTCATGTTTGTATTCCAAATATACAAAATATTGATTCCACATATCAGTTTTTCCTCTTCAGACTTTAAATTTACTTTTCAGGGGTATGAAGTGAAACTTGCAAATATACCTCAGTAAACTTTCTTTGCAATTCATGCCAATATAAGGATGCGGCAAATGAGCCATGAAGAATATAATAAGATCATTATCCCATTGAGAAAATATTCATGAAACTTCTGCCGCCTTCTTTCTCTTCCCCTAAATGTGTCAAGTAACTAATTTCATAAAAACTGCTGGAAAATGAAAGTATTGCAGATTCCTTTATAAAGTAGTGCTCTGTTCATCAAAAATGCATATAAGTTTTGGTAATTTACCTAACAATTTGTTTCTCTAAGACTCATAATTCTAAAAACTGAGAGTTTTAATGACAGTAATTTAGTTTTCTCATTTCATAGCTTGTTTTAAAAAGAGAAAAATTTGTGTCTGAAAATGTAATCAACATGTTTTATAATTCTGCTATTTGTTTATTTGCATAAAGGATTTTTTAAAAATAGGATGATTTAATCTTTTAGTCAGAGGAATATATAATAATATAAGAATTGAGTCTTGTCTTAGCCCTCTCCATTTAAAAAATAAAGTTCTTTGTTTTCTGCCTAATTGAGTTTACAGATAGTATTTCCAGACCCTGGTTATTATGTTAATTCATTGGCTCCTTTCATTGGAAGGGATCAGATTTCTGGCAACCAAGCCCACTGCCTTCCCTAACCACTGTTTTCCTCTCTGTTCCACAAAATAGTAAATCCTAAGCTTGAAATGATGGGAGACAGCCTAGAGTATAAAATAGAAAGAAAAGCAATTCATAAATAAGAAAGCCAACAGGATTTAGGCAGACAGATAAATCCGTGAACTGAATTGAGTTTCTCTTTTTGTTTTTTGCGCTGGAAGCTTTAGCTTTTTAATGAATAACATATGGATTGTGGTTTTCACCACAATGCAAAGAGGATAAAGTTTGGCTGATATGATTAGGTTTTTTCTTCTTAGACTTAAATAAAGGAATATTTAAGGTGGAAGTTTCCATTTTTCTGTCTTTTTTTTTTTTTTTTTTTTGAGATGGAGTCTCGCTCCGTTACCCAGGCTGGAGTGCAGTGGCACAATCTCAGCTCACTGCAGCCTCTGTCTCCCGGGCTCGAGTATTCTCCTGCCTCAGCCTCCCAAGTAGCTGGGATTACAGGCACACGCCACCAAGCGCAGCTAGTTTTTGTATTTTAATTAGAGACAGGGTTTCACCAAGCTGGCCGGGCTGGTCTCCCAACTCCTGACCTCAAGTGATCCTCCTGCTGCAGCCTCCCAAAGTGCCGGGATTATAGACATGAGCCAATGCGCCCAACCAAGAAGTTTTTATTTTTCTTAGATATTTTCCAGAGTAATCAAAAGCCTAGAAATAGAAAATAATCCTTTATAAACAAAAGTTTACTTATGCAAGTTTTTTTAAATTGGAGATTAATGCCACAGCATATTATGGTCTATTGCTGGAAATTACAAGTTAAGTACCAGTATTAGAGTACTATGTGCTAATTCAGAAAAAAATATACAAATGGTTTAAGTATATTTTTAGTAGTTATAATTTTTATTACTCTTTTTAATCTTTCTGAGGTAGAAGTTACTAGAAATTTTAAGTTATTTGGAAAATCATATTTAGCATTTAAAAATATGGTCAGTGAATTAATAGAAACAAATTTTGAATTTACTGACATAAGACATTGATTACATTGTATGACTTTCCAAAGCAGAGTGAAACTTACGCAGTAAGACAGCTTCTTATATTGTATTGGTGTATTAATGAGATTGTACCTACATTTTTTATTTTTTAAAGGGTTTTTATATGGTTGTAAATAGGCAGATATTTTTTTTTGCTGAAGATTTTTTTGTGACAGTGACACTTTCACTGTAACAGAGCAGAACATTAGTATGCAAGAGCTTGCCGTTACTTTGGAGGAAGTGTAAATTCAGAGTTGAGGGATTGTGCAGGTAAAACAAATTGTCAGACCCAAAGATGGCCACTACGTGTTCATTTTTCTCCTATCCCAGAACCTGAAATTCATCTGCTTCACATTGACAAAATCAAATTTGGTAATTTACTACATCACAGAGTTCTTTTTTTCCTCTAGAATATTGGATGTAGAAATGCCTATTGTAAGACATCTTCAAGTCTGCATCTATAAAATGTTTCTTTACAATATGTCTGCTCTTTGTGAACAGTTATTTTTAAAATGTGCTCTGTGTGAAGTTATATTCTTAATGAAATTCATTGCTAAGAACATCCTTAAGGATAAAAAATCTTTCTCAAATATTTCATCATCTTAGCATTGTTTATCTGAAATGCTTTGTGTTCACAGGAGGAGCAGGCAGCAAAATTGAAAGCTGAGAAGATCAGAGTTGCCCTAGAGAAAATTAAAGAAGCACAAGTGAAAAAGGTGATATGTGGGCCTCTTCCTGGTTTGGGATTTCTTATGTGTTACGGATTTGTAAAGAATTGCCTTGTTTATGTAATGTACCTCTGAGATGGGGAGAGATACAGAGGCATTTCTTCCTAGTAATATATTTTTCACATGTAGTATTTTTTGTGGGTAAAATGCATTATAAAAGGAGTAATTTTCTGGTTCTGAATTCTCCTAAAGGAGTAATCATAACATTATAACCTTATCTGTTGTTAATATTTTTAAAATGCTTTAAATTTACTTAAACAGGGTATTTGATGTCTGATTTTTAGCCTATATTTTTGCATAATGAGTCATTATTTGTGTTTTAATTTATATACAAATACATTAATCCAAATTTTATTTGATATCAGATGAGTGCCTTTTCTAGAATGCCATTTTTTAGTGTTCATTTACTTTTCTTTTTACCTGTTATAGCTGGTGATTAGAGTCCACATGTCTGATGACAGTTCTAAAACAATGATGGTGGATGAGAGGCAAACAGTAAGACAAGTACTGGATAACCTAATGGACAAATCCCACTGCGGTTATAGTTTAGACTGGTCACTGGTAGAAACTGTTTCTGAATTACAAATGGGTTAGTAATATTGCTTTAATTGCTTTCTAATTTTTGTGTAACTTCATCAGTTTTCATGTTGATAAAACATTTCAAGTTACCTTTATAGATATATGTTTTTATTTTATTTTTATTTTTCTGGGGACAGAGTCTCACTCTGTCTCCCAGACTGAAGTGTAATGATGCGACCTCAGCTCACTGCAGCCGCTGCCCCCGGTATAAGCAATTATTCTGCCTCAGCCTCCCGAGTAGCTGGGACTACAGGCGTGCGCCACCACACCTGACTAATTTTTTGTATTTTTAGTAGAGATGGGGTTTCACCTGTTGGCCAGAATGGTCTTGATCTCCAGACCTTGTGATCCGCCCACCTTGGCCTCCCAAAGTGCTGGGATTGCAGGCTTGAACCACCACACGTGGCCGCATCTTTATATATTTTTTCGGTAAAATTACCTTTCATAATTTGGCTTCTTTACATTATTTTTTTCTAAAGTATTTTAAGAGTTCTTTGAATACAAGATCATTTCTAGTTCACTTCAGATTTTATAATGGCTAAAACAAAGTGTTTTAAAAAGGTAACAAAATAGTTTTTTTCTTCAGATAAGAACTGGATAGACTGATGCATTTACTAAAGATTATTATGTTAACTTGAATTTGTACTGAAGTCTTGAAACCAGCATTTGACTCAGCGGAAACATAAAACACATTAACAAATTTCAAAGAATCCGTATCTAGAACATGTTCTTTAACATATGTTCAGTATACAGGACACATTCTTTCATTTCTAATTTGGAAATTAGAAAATACACCTACATTTAAGATTAAACAACAGTCATGGATCAAAGAAGAAATCATCTTGGAAATGTTTTAAATGCCAAGAACTAAGTACAATTGGAAATACTTGATATTGAAACTTGTAAGATGTAACTAATGTTTTATTTTTAAGGGTGGGATAGGAAAATGTTTAAGACTGAAGAATGGTGTACTGCAAGTCAGAAAGCCTAGATTCTAGTCCTAGTTCTTCCATATATCAGCTGTGTGATCTTAGTTATGTCACTTAACATAATTAAGGCATATTTCTTTGTTGGAAAAATTAGGGAAGACCAGATAATTTTTAGTTGCTAAAATGTCAGTTAAGACTACTTGGTTCTGAGGTTAACTACCTCGCAAAGTTTCATGTCTTTCATGCAACTCTAATGAATACTAACAAAATATGGATATTTTATTTTGGGACAGAGAGAATCTTTGAAGACCATGAAAACTTGGTTGAAAATCTTCTTAACTGGACAAGAGATAGCCAAAACAAGCTTATATTTATGGAGCGTATAGAAAAATACGCACTTTTCAAAAACCCACAGGTAAGAGGAAACAACTTACAGAGGTCAGGATTTGTAAATATGTCTCCTATTTTATTTGATTACTGCTAAGTTAATAGAGTTAAAAGATTGGTAAACACCTGGTTGGAGCGATATACCTGCAAAATCCTATAGGAGCATCATCTGCTGCTGCTGCTGCTGCTGCGGAAAGTCAGCTGGTGCCTACGTGTTAGGCCCCAAAGAGGTTCCCAGTCCTCCAGAACCAGATGGGGTGAGCCCTTTCGGAAGCAGAAGTTAGCTCTAGTGAGTTACCAGGTCTTTTGGCTCTGTAATCCAGAGCTGTGTTGAACCCAGCTGTTTATTTGGTGAGTTTGTCATCTCATCAAAGAAAAGTACTTCTCTACTCCAGTCATTTATCCAGTTGACACTTCTTTTTAAACATCCTAGTAACCTTGATTACAAATGGCTCTACATTCTAATAAACATACTTAGATTTATTTGACATCTTTCCTTATTCCAAAATAATGTTTGAGTTAATACTTCCCAATACCTAGACATTTTACAAAATTCAGTAGGTGAGGGAAAACAACTCCACAGTAAAAAGTAGTAATAAGGAAAAATAGCAGCAGTGTTAAAGGTATTGCATAGTTATGCTTCAGGTGGCTTAATCATGACATGTCTTTTCCGGATGTTTTAGTGAAAAATACATATTTGGGGGTATCAACAGATCTTTTTGTAGGCAGTTATGAAAAATAATTACAGGCCGGGCGCAGTGACTTGCGCCTGTAATCCCAGCACTTTGGGAGGCCGAGGTGGGCAGATCACGAGGTCAGGAGATCGAGACCATCCTGGCTAACACGGTGAAACCCCGTCTCTACTAAAAATACAAAAAATGAGCCGGGCGTGGTGACGGGCGCCTGTAGTCCCAGCTACTCGGGAGGCTGAGGCAGGAAAATGGCCTGAAGCTGGGAGGCGGAGCTTGCAGTGAGCCGAGATAGTGCCACTGCACTCCAGCCTGGGTGACAGACTGAGACTCCGTCTCAAATAATAATAATAATAATAATAATAATAATAATAATAATAATTACAGTCAGCCCTGTATATCCATGGGTTCTGCATCTGTGGATTCACCCAACTGCAGATCTAAAATATTCAGAAAAATAATTCAGGTTCTAAAAAACAAAACTTGAATAAGCCACGTGTTGAATACTGCATTGAATTCATGCAAAATAAGTGATATGTAGGCATTGTATTAGTTATTATAAGTAATCTAGAGATTATTTCTAGTACAAGGGAGAATTTGCATAGGTTATATGCAGATGTGACCCCATTTTTATAAGAGACTTAAGCATCAGCAGATTTTGGTATACAGGGGAGGTCCTAGAATCAATCTCCTATGGACAACAAGGGATGACTGTGTACTAATGAGTAGAATTCAGTTTTTTTGTTTGTTTGTTTGCTTTTTGTTTTTGTTTGTTTTTTTGAGATGGAGTCTCGCATTATTACCCAGGCTGGAGTCAGTGGTATGATCTTGGCTTACTGCAATCTCCTCCTCCAAGCGATTCTCCTGCCTCAGCCTCCTGAGTAGCTGGGACTACAGGTGCATGCCGCCACATCTGCCTAATTTTGTGTTTTTAGTAGAGACGGGGTTTCACCATGTTGGTCAGGCTGGTCTCGAACTTCTGACCTCGTGATCTGCCCGCCTTGGCCTCCCAAAGTGCTGGGATTACAGGTGTGAACCATCGTGCCTAGCCAGAATTCAGATTTTTAGTTGAGTCAAGTAAATGAGATTATTAATAAATGAGTCCCAGAGAATTTGGGATTTCTTCTTAAAAAGCCAGAACATAAATTTTCTGCACCTAGATCAGTATATTTCTAAATCTTTCAGATCCTTTAACTGTAGCTTTCATTAGCTATCCCAAAACATATTTGCCAGCTGTTGAATGTAATATCACCTCACAGTCTGGGTGAGGACAGTTTATGACAAGTGGCCAGGCAAGGAGGAGACTGGTGTTAAGCATTTTAGTGATGATGCCCATATACAGGTAACTTTTCAAAGTTTATTCTACTCTATACCAACAGAAATTAGAGTTGCTATTTCTCTAGAAGAAAACATACACCTGTGCCAAGGGAATAACAGAATGGATTTATGCTTTAACCTTCTTTTTTTCTCCCCCACCTATCCCTTCCATGTATTTGTTTTTCCAGAATTATCTTTTGGGGAAAAAGGAAACAGCTGAGATGGCAGATAGAAACAAAGAAGTCCTGTTGGAGGTATGACACCCCCCATTTTCTTGTACATTGAAAAATTAAAATATTAGGCCAGGTGTGGTGGCTCACACCTGTAATCCCAACACTTCAGGAGGCCGAGGCGGGTGAATCACAAGGTCAGGAGTTCAAGACCAGCCTGGTCAAGATGGTGAAACCCTGTCTACTAAAAAATACAAAAAGTAGCCGGGCATGGTAGTGGGTGCCTGTAATCCCAGCTACTCAGGAGGCTGAGGCAGAGAATTGCTTGAACCCACGACGCAGAGGTTGCAGTGAGCCGAGATCGCGCCACTGCATTCCAGCCTGGCAACAGAGTGAGACTCTGTCTAAAATAAAAAATAAAATAAAATAAAATAAAATAAAATAAAATAAAATAAAAATCCTTTTTGAAGTCAAGTATGTCAGGGTTCTATATTTGTAGTTACAATTTTAACTAAAGAAGACTGTGTATTCTTAGATAGTATGAAGGAGAGAGTTCAACTGTGTTGAACGTGTTAGGCCACTGAAGACCCTTTTAAAAACTATTATTTTGCCAAGCCATATTCTAATGGTCTAAGAGTAATGAGCTTTTAGGGGCTGCCAAGTGGGAGAGATGGCTGGTCAGTGAAGGATGTGGTTTTGCTGTTTTTATCTGTTTACTCAGAGAGAAATTTGAATATAATTAGCTGTTCACAAAATATTTCCAGCTTTATCCTTAAATAATTCAAATAATTTAAAAAATCATGGTCATTTTTTCTTGGAAAAATGTAATTGAATTTTTGGCTGATTTTAAAGAACTAAAATCAAATAAGTTAGTATACTTGAAAACCTGAATAAACCTTTACTTACCAGCAAGGCAATCAGGAAGTGAAGATCGGCATTCAGTTTTCATAGTGATACAAGCTACAGTTAAGTAAAAATCTGCCTTATAATTCCTAATTTTTCTGTACTTTGAGGAGAAATTAATTTAGGCCCAAATGTCCTATATTAGTGTTCTCTGAGGATTTCTCTTTTCTTTCACAAATACATGATTGATTTCTTTAATATTAGATTTTTATCAAAGCATAGTGTTTAGAACTTAGCATTTTAAGTGTTTATAGTTCTTTCATCCTAGTATTAAGTATTTTTTAAACAAATGCCCTCTTTGTCTTAGTCACATAAATGGATAGTTTTTAAATTCTTAAAGTTTAATCATACACTTAGCATGTTGCATTCTTTTAAAATATATTCCTGTTTAGTTTGACAGCTAATCTAAATGTGGAGAAAAAATAAAGTCTAATGCTTGGTTTGCCCTGACAGTTTTATTAAATTTAGTGTAACTATGCTGTTTACAAAGGTATTTAGCTACTGTTATATGCAACTCAGTTAATGTGTCAACTTAGTTTTTCTCCGAAACACTAATGTGTTTTAGGTAAAAGTTTGTAGGTAAAAATTCAGTATCACATTTATGACTGGCATTTTTATTTAGTAAACATTTTAGGATTGCCATAGTAGTTCCAAACTCGTGTTGTCTTTAGAATAGAAAGTGGTTTTGTTTTTGTTTTTGTTTTTGTTTTGAGACAGTCTTGCTCTGTTGCCGAGGCTGGAGTGTAGTGATGTGATCTCAGCTCACTGCAACTTCTGCCTCCCAGGTTCAAGCAATTTTCGTGCCTCAGCTGCCCACGTAACTGGGACTACAGGCTCGCGCCACCATTCCCGGCTTATTTTTATTTATTTATTTATTTATTTATTTAAGTAGAGATGTGGTTTCCCTATGTTGGCCAGGCTGGTCTCGAACTCCTGACTTCAAGTGATCCACCTGCTTCGGCTTCCCAAAGTGCTGGGATTACAGGCATGAGCCACCGCACCTGGCCGGAAAGTTCTAATTGAGGTTAAATTAGCAGCTTGGTTTTAATATAAAACCATTTTGGTTTAATAACTAACTGTCATGCATTTCACAGGAGTAAACACAACTTTGTTCTGAGAATCCAACGATCATAAGTCTTTCCAAATAATCTTGTTCTTTTAGGAATGTTTTTGTGGAAGTTCTGTAACTGTACCAGAAATTGAAGGAGTCCTTTGGTTGAAGGATGATGGCAAGAAGTCCTGGAAAAAGCGTTATTTTCTGTTGCGAGCATCTGGTATCTATTATGTCCCCAAAGGAAAAGCAAAGGTGTGTCCCTTCTGTTGGAATTTGAACTTCCTCATTATGCTAATTGCTTTTAATTTGTATTGAGTATGCTGACAAGGTGAACCCAGGCTATGATTTGTTTAAATTCATGGAAGACATAGAATATTGCTTTATTAATCTATTATAAAGAAGAAGAAACCTGAAAGTTCTTACTTCTCTGGTCACTAGTTGAGCCTATCTCAGTTCTCTTTACCAAATTTGTAATCATAGTTTTATTAGTTGTTTTTTGGGGACTCAGTTCTGGAGTAGTTTTGTTTATTTTTGTTTGGGAAGAACAGCACCGCTCTCTGGGATTACAGACGTTTTTATCTTGTTTGGGTAATATGCTTCTGCTAAGGGCCACCCTGCTGTAGTTATCACTTTGGTGTTTATTGGCATCAGGACTGTTTTAAACTTTTTTACAGTATTATCTCATCTAGTCTTCACGACAGTCCTATGAACATATACTGTTGCCCCTATTTAACTGGTGAAAACCTCCCCCAACCAGTTGCGAATCACTGTACTTGACATATGCATTATAGGCACCGAACGACATGATATTTTCTTGTTCTTTCCAGAGAGCTCTATTATACAATATTGTTTTTAATGTACTAGACTATATTAATAGTATCTTTAAAATGCCAACACTCCTTAACAAGTTAGTGTTCATTGTGAATGACAAAACAGTAAGTAAAAGGGGCTGCTTTTTTTGTTACATTGATGATTAAAGAAGAAACATTAATGGAGCATCTCATTGTCTTGTGTAAAATAGCAATAATTTCTATTTAGTATTAGCAAAAGCAGTTTTGATTCTCACCTAGAAACTGTTAACCAGGTATATTTGCTTGTTTGTGCATTATTAATTTTATCTGTTTGGTATTTTTATCTTAGGTCTCTCGGGATCTGGTGTGCTTTCTCCAGCTGGATCATGTCAACGTTTATTATGGCCAGGACTATCGGAACAAATACAAAGCACCTACGGACTATTGTCTGGTGCTGAAGGTAAATACATATCTCTTTTTAGGAATTTTAATTGATGTTAGACATAGAACAGGTTATTGGACATTTTAGAATTGTTGAGATACCATCAATTACACTGTTTTTGCTTTATTCTCAAAGTTTAAAAAGGAATGGTGAAGTGTGGTAAGGAAAAGAAGCACGTGCTATATCGTAGCAGACCCTGAACCAGTTATCTCTAGGTAAGGAGTGAATATTAGGTTGTAAGTTTTGAGTTGTGAGCTATAAAATGTGTTTGATTATAAATTTGAGATTATCATTTAACACTAGGCTTATTTTAGGGAAACTTAGAACAGAGCCAAATAGAGGTCATAAATGTGCTTTAGTTCTTTTCCTGTACTTACTCAGCAAACCATCAGAGGGCATTGTGTCCAAGTTCAAATCAGACTGGCTGTCAACTGGTCCAGAAATAATTTTTGTCTCTTTTTTTCCCTCAACTATAGTCATGATAGCCCATGCATGTATTGCGACCTGAGCTGTTTTTAGGAAGTTTTTTTTTCTTCTTTATTCAAGCTTTTGTACTTCTTACAATGATTATATCTGTACTTTTGAGAAGAACTGACATTTTAAGCAAATTTACAGTGATCTATTAGAACACTGATAAAAACGACATACAAAAATTCAAGAAAATTATGGAGATAATTTTTTTTTTCCTTTGGCTCCATCTTTGTAATTCCTTGGTAACTACTTAGGTCTACATGTTGATATCGTCGTGTTTAGTTTCACTTTTCTCAGAATTGTCACTTTAGTTTGGTGATGGCCATTAGTTTAGGAGTTTTAGGATTTTAGGAGTTTTGATTGCTTTGATAAAGTTCAGTACATTGTAATGGCAACCTTTTTTTTTTTTTTTTTTTTTTTTTGAGGCAGAGTCTTGCTCTGTCACCCAGGCTGGAGTGGAGTGGCACAATCACAGCTCACTGTAGCCTTGACTTTTCAGGCTCCAGCGATCTTCCCAGCTCAGTCTCCCAAGTAGCTGGGACTGCAGGCGCATGCCACCACACCCAGCTAATTTTTGTGTTTTTTTGTAGAGACAGGATTTAGCCATGTTGCCTAGGCTAATCACAGACTCCTGGCCTCAAGTGATCCGCCTGCCTAGGCTTCCCAGAGTGGTAGGGTTACAGGCAGAGCCCCTGCTCCCGGCCAAAATGGCAACCTTTTATTAAATAATTGTGTTTTGGGGGAACACCACTGAATCATTTTAGGTACCTTTAGGTGCAAATACTTTTTTAAAAGTCAGTGCAAAGTAGCTTAATTCAGCAGTTTTCAAAATGATGTCTACAGTCTCCTAAGAGTCAGTCCCTAAGACCATGATGTTAAAATTATTTAATAATGCTAAGATGTTATTTGCCTCTTGAACTTTCATTCTCTCACATATGTATACTAGAGTTTTCTAAAAGGTTATATGACATGTGATGGTATCTTCACGCTAGTGTAATGTGTGTTTGTCTATTCTTTTTTATTTATTTATTTTTGAGACAGTCTCACTCTGTCTCCCTGGCTGACGTGATCTCAGTTCACTGCAACCTGTGCCTCCCGGGTTCAAGCAATTCTCATGCCTCAGCTCCCCGAGTAGCTGGGACTACAGCCACATGCCACTACACCCAGTTAATTTTTGTATTTTTAGGAGAGATGGGGTTTTGCCATGTTGGTCAAGCTGGTCTTGAACTCCGGACCTCAAGTGATCCGCCTACCTCAGTCTGCTGAAGTGCTGGGATTACAGGCGTGAGCCACTGTGCCTGGCCTGGCAGCTGTGTATTCTTGTAGTTTAATTTTTTCTTAGTTTTAATTTCTAATGTAAGTATTGCTGGGGTGGAAAAACTTCACTTCCATCCTCTTAGGGTCCTGGCTGGGCACACGAATTAAGTTGACATAAGAGATCAACAGAAGAAAAGCATAATTACTTGTATACTGGATTGGACAAAGAATAATTTGTGAAGAAGCAACTAAGTTATACGTGAAGCCTTAAAGATACGAGTTATTTTAACAAGGTCTGTACAGAATTCTGTTGGTTTCAACTTCTCATCCCTGAGGAGAAAGATATTGTCGCTTTCTAGTATTGGGAAGGCATCTTTCGCATGGTAATTTCATCTTCTAAGGCTTTTAAGAAATAGCATGAAGGTCAGAGTGATCTTCTGTACCTGCTGTTTTTCAAGTGTCTTTTAACTTAATATGCCAGGGTGGTACATTTTTAACTCCTTCAATATCAGTAGACATAATCCACATAAAATAAAGTTATTGGGGGATCTCATAACATGAAAACAGTAAGAGTTGGTTGGTTATTTCAGTGGCTCAGCGTTGTCAGTGAGAACTCAAATGCTTTCCATCTTTTCTTGTTCTACTTCCACATACCAGCTTATTCTCGGGCTGACTCACCTCACAGTCACAAGATGGCTGCTGCATTTCTATGCATCACATGTAGGCTCAGCAAAATCCAGCCAGCAGAAGAGGGATTATTGCTCCCTGTATTTGTCTTTTATAAGAGGAAGGAACTATTTCACAAAAGTTACTCAACCACCCCTTTTGAGAGTTACTGGCCCAGAGTACATTTTCTGCTGACAAGCCAATCACTGACAAGGGAATAAAACTACTATAGTTGGCTCACAGCAGTCAGAATTCACACCCTGTGGGATATAGGTGAGAGGTAAGGCTCTGCCAGGAAAGAAGTGGGGAGGAGGAGACAGCCATAGGGGCCTGCACCCAACCCGTCAGCGTCATTTAAAAAATGAAATGTTGACCTTTCTTTCTTAATAGGTATTCATCTGTTTTGGGAGCAATTTCATTATATGTTCTCTGGACTCTTTTAAGAATCTAAATGTTGAACTTCTGGTGTGTTTTTTTGTTTGTTTTGTTTTGTTTTGTTTTGTTTTGTTTGAGACAGAGTCTCGCTCTGTCGCCCAGGCTGGGGTGCAGTGGCCGGATCTCAGCTCACTGCAAGCTCTGCCTCCCGGGTTTACGCCATTCTCCTGCCTCAGCCTGCTGAGTAGCTGGGACTACAGGTGCCCACCACCTCGCCCGGCTAGTTTTTTGTGTTTTTTATTAGAGATGGGGTTTCACCATGTTAGCCAGGATGGTCTCGATCTCCTGACCTCGTGATCTGCCCGTCTCGGCCTCCCAAAGTGCTGGGATCACAGGCTTGAGCCACCGCGCCTGGCCTGAACTTCTGGTTTTTAGCAATGAATGTCTCCTCCAGACTTCCTCTTAACCCTGGTGTAATTTTTAAAATGACAGCATAATATTGTGGGGAAAAAAGGAGCAGAGGTAGCAGATTCAAAGGAGGCACATTTTAATAAGGCAGTAGTATGAAATAGTAGTTAAAAGCATGCACTCTGGGATGAGATTGCATGGGTTCAGATTCTAGTACTACTTTTCACTTAATCGGAAGCAATTTTGAGTGCTGTTTTAACCTTACTGTGTGCCTTGCTTTCTTCTTGCAACATGGAGATAATACGTAACTCAGAGGGGTTTTGTGAGTATTTAGTGAAAAATATGAAGTATGTGAAATATTTTACATAGTGTCTAGTACATAGCAAGGGTGCAATAAATGCCACTTTTAATGAAATAATGTATTAGCAGAACAGACAATCTGCAGAGGTACTTGTACAGAGCCTGGATGACCATAAGGAAAGTAATGAATGCCTTTATTATGTGAGAGGATGAAAATTTTTTTTGAGGTTCTAAAAGGAATTTTAAACTAGCAAGTAATCTGATACTTGACTTAAAAAGACTCATAGTTATACCATGGTACTCTTCAGGTTATTATCTGTATTCCCAGGTTAGAGAGATGAGGAGAACAGGGTGGAGGATAATTTCTCTTTGATTTTCCCAGATGTTGTTTTGATTTAAAAAATAATAATAATAAACCCTATTTTTGTGCAGAACGCATAGAAGCACACATGCACACTCAGGCTTCTGCTACAGTTGAACAACCATGCAGTCAAGTTTGCAAATCACCATTAAGGGAGGGGGTAGTGATACAGCTGCCAGCCACCTAAAGCAGCTTGCAGAGATCTCTGAACCTTGCCCTGCAGGCAGTGCCTCCATGAAGCAGAACAGTCTCTTAAGCCCTCACTGGCAACACTAACAAAGCTCTTTTCAGTTGGCCTATTTTATCTTCTGCACAAACTACAGCTTCTGTTTTGCTCATCACTAAACCTACTTGAAGCACCTGGCAAATAGTTCTCAATAAGTATCTGTTGAATGAATGAGGTAAAATCCTCCTTCCTCCTTTTATAGAGGAATACATACTTCTCTGTCTGCCCTCCTTTACTTTTTCAAGATCACTATTATGGTTTATTATAATGTAATTTACCATGGACAAGGAGCGTATTCCAAGAGAGGGCCTATATTATCAGGAGGGAAGACTGTTAGGTATGATTTTGCTGACTTCTTATTGTTGAGGGTGTATTGTTTAAAACTGACTATAACCTTCGACAAGAAAATTGGTTTTGGTATTAAATGTTACAGGAGCTGAGCTCTGAAAAACAAAGAATAGAATTAATAGGTTTACTTTTTTTTCCTCATTGTAGACCAAAGTGATTGATCTTTAACAATGCAGATACTTATAACTTCTATTGGTGGCCATCTATTCTTGATGCATTGAAAACGTCTTTAAATTGCTTGTTTTATTGAGCTTATTGATATTGAGATTATCACAACCAATGAATATAATCGGGGAATTTTGGAAAACTAAATTCTTTTAAAGCTTTTCTTCTTTCTTTCTTTTTTTTGGAGACGAAGTCTCGCTCTGCCACCCAGGCTGGAGTGCAGTGGCACAATCTCAGCTCACTGCAATCTCTGCCTCCTGGGTTCAAGCGATTCTCCTGCCTCAGCCTCCTGAGTAGCTGGGATTACAGGCATGTGCTACCACGTCTGACTAATTTTTGTATTTTTTAATAGAGACAGGGTTTCACCATGTTGGTCAGGCTGGTCTCGAATTCCTGACCCTGTGATTCACCCGCCTCGGCCTCCCAAAGTGCTGGGATTACAGGTGTGAGCCACCGCGCCTGGCCTTTTTCTTTGTTAAAAGTGAACATGAATTTAAATTTTTTTCCAGGCAAATTATAGCCATTAGTTTTTTTGGTTTTCGTAACAGTTGAAAAGAGATGTGGTAATCCTAAGTCATTACATTCAGAACAAGTGTGATTTAGGGCTTTTCTTTCCAAGGACCTGGTGATTGAGCCTCAGTGGTGTTAGAATTCCTTAAACATATTCATAACACCTGGATTTTGTAGCCAAGGTTAAGTCAGTCGCCTCTGATCCAAGCCTCAACTGAAAAGTACAGTGGGTTGTGAAAACTAAATGTGATTATGCTGTTGACATCTACATGTCCCCTGGAGGCACGTGCTGCAGCCCTGCAGTTTGGTAGAGAGTGGGACCTACAGGGCTGTACTCACCTGTGACAGGTGTGACTGTAGACTCTTGTCCCAGGTGCTGTGCCATAGGCTTGGTGTACCCAGCCCAGTAATTCACCTCACCTCTAGACACTGAAGCTTTGTCAAAGTCCCTGTCTGATTTGGAGTCTTCTGCACTCATAATTTCAGTGGGTTGAAAGTGAAATTAAACATTCTCTTCCTTTTCATAATCTTATAGATGGAGAATTCTATGGACTTGGTTAACCTTGATGAACTTTGTTTCTTTGAAATGTAGAAGGAATGTTTGAGAATTTCCCAAGATGTGAAGATCTGTTTTAACTTGGACATCTTGACCTAACATTTCGCAGAAGTTTCTTTCTCGTTTACTTTGTAAAATTTCTTATGGGCTATTTTATTTGGCCTTATGGCCATATGAGAAGCGTAACTGTATTGGCCATTACTCTAATGGCCTGTAACTTGTCAGGATATGTTTAAGCTTTGATAAAGTTTGTTTTTCTTTAGTTCTCCAAGAGACTTAGTTGGATTTTGTCTTTAATCTTGCAGCATCCACAAATCCAGAAGAAATCTCAATATATCAAATACCTTTGTTGTGATGATGTGAGGACACTGCATCAGTGGGTCAATGGGATCCGCATTGCAAAGGCATGTTTCCTTTTGATTTGATGATGGAATCATGAGGTGTTTGATGATACAGTTTCGTTGTCATGACAGTTATTCTGACTTTGATGTTCATGGATTTGCCAGCGCCTAGTTTTTTCAGGCCTAAGTTTCAAGTTTTAAATGTTGTCTTTTTTCCTTATTTATAGGGATAAACTTTTAACATTTGGTATACTTGGAATAATACTGCTGGTAAAAGCTTGTGTAGTATCAAAGTGATTTAATTTGGGTTTGGAGAATGCATTATATGATTCTTAAATAGTGGAGTTTAGCCTAAGCAAAGTAAGTTTTGGAAAAATTAAATTACTTTTAAGTAATGATCATTTACCAACCACATTTGGAGCAGTATCCTGAAGAGTGCTGAAAAGCTGCCCTTGGATCAAGAATTTGGGGTGAAAAAACATTAATGTTTATAATGAACAGAATCAAGTGTTGACTTCTTGTTGTCCCTCTAAAAATGAGGGAGAAATCAGAATAGATTATAATTTATGGTATTAGAAGAATTTTTGAAGTATCATAGGTATTAATTTTAATACAGACCATCAATCAGTAAACAGCAGTATGTCCCCCATTTTACCTTATCGTTCTGTATCATACTCAGTGAAGTTTAGATGTCACCATTTCCTGTCTTCGCTTTAGTATGGGAAGCAGCTCTATGTGAACTACCAAGAAGCCTTGAAGAGGACAGAGTCAACCTGTGATTGGACCTCCTTATCCAGCTCCAGCATTAAATCAGGATCCAGTTCTTCCAGCATCCCAGGTAGTTCAAAATGCTTCAAAGCGCTATTTTGTGATTAATATGGAGGTTTCTGTAGAGACTGATAGTAGACCTGGAAATTTCAACTTGATCTTAAAAGCCGGAGCCATACTTAATTCCTAAATTATAATCAACAGATGCCTTTTTAAAAATTGTTAGAGGGCACAGTATCATGGGCTAGTTCACAAATGTATCTGACATGAAAAATCAGTATATAGACTTTTAAAACCAGTTTTATTTATATTTATATAATTTATTCAAAACACACATACTGCTAGAAAACCACTGTTACTGCATAATTTGGGATAAAACATTACTTGGAAAAAGTCTTTGTACTCAGAATCCATGAAGAAGCTGTACTCCTTCAGATTCCTATATCCTTTAAGATGTGCTATGATCACATCTTAAGATAAATCTTTCAATTGAAAATGTTTCATGAATGAGATCCATGTCATCTAAAAGCAGAATTTTTAAATTTTTGCATTGGATGTGATGAAAGAAATAATAACTTTAAGTAGTAGTATATTTAAAAGCTGTATGACTCTATTTCATCTCTATTAAGTAAAAATAAATTTAGAATGTGTATATACACATACATTTCCTAGTTCTGTCCACTGAGAGGGACAGAAGCAGTGATAGCCCAGGAACATGAGAATACCCAGTCCCTAGATCATAGAGGTTTCTTTTTGTTTTTTTGTTTTATTAAATTTTGGCCAAGGATGCTGCTTAAATAGATCATGGTTTCTAATACCGTTCTTCCAAAAAAAAAAGAAACAGGGCTGTCAGAGAAATGGCTAATTATAGGGCTGCAGCACTGAATATATATAGGATGAGCCTGGAGCATATTGTAATGCCAGAAAGTAAGGGAATGCTTAAAAAACGACAGTGGGGCCAGGCACAGTGGCTCATGCCTGTAATGCCAAGACTTTGGGAGGCCTAAGTGAAGGGATCACTTGAGCCCAGGAGTTCAAAACCAGCCTGGGCAGCACAGCAAGACCCCATCTCTAGAACTTTTTTTTTTTTTAATTAGCCAGACTTGGTACTACACATAGTCCCAGCAACTCAGGAAGCTGAGGCAGGAGGATTGCTTGAGCCCAGAAGTTCAAGACTAGTGAGGTATAATCACACCATTGTGCTCCAGCTTGGGCAACAGAACAAGATGCTGTCTCACAAAAAACAAGATGAGAATATGTCAAAGGGATACCTAGAGGAGCCAGTCTGAAAGAGCTCCAAAGGTCAAAGCTGGAACAATTTGAGCAATATGATAATAAATGTAGTTATAGGATTGTAACCCATGGACATAAATATCCATGAGTTTATACTGATGTAAATAAATCACTGAATAAATAAATGGGGAAGAGGAGACAGCTGTCCTGTGTAGATTTCTAAATGATTTATGAAGACACTTTGTTCTGAAGGAAGTGGAGCTTACCTCTTCAGTCCTCAAGTGTGGGCCGTGCTTAGTGCCTTGCTTCCAATGATCATGGAGCGGGGATTAGGGGTAACTTCACAGTGGAGAAACCTGACAAACACTGCTGCAACCACATGATCAAGGTCAATATCAGTAATAAGTCATATTGGTTATAGCTACCTTTGACATAGTGTGTGAGAATGGCTTTTTTCCTCTATGATCTTCCTCCCCAAGTTCCATAAACTCAGACTAATCCAGAGAAAAAGCATCAGACAAACCAAAACTGAGAGACAGTCTACAAGATACCTGACCACTATTCCTCAAAACTATTGAAGTCATCAAAAACAGGAAACTCTGAGAAGCTGTTACAGGAGACTGGATGATTAACTGTAGTGTGGTGTCCTGGATCAGAAAAGGGACATAGGGAGAAATAGTGAAATCCGAATAAAGTTTGGAGCGTAG
Source organism: Papio anubis (assembly GCF_008728515.1). NCBI lineage: Eukaryota > Metazoa > Chordata > Mammalia > Primates > Cercopithecidae > Papio > Papio anubis. The sequence goes on along the minus strand of NC_044985.1, from coordinate 87,330,497 downwards.
TTAATAGTAGCAGGGCATTTCCTTAGTTGTGACAAATGTAGCATAGTAATGTAACATGTTAATAATGGGGTAAAGGGAATAAAATTAAAAGAGGACACTTTTTTCCCCAAGGAGAATTTCTTTAAAACCAAACATATTGCTAAATGGGTAAACTGGATGCCGGGTATGTAGGAATTCTGTGCTAAAATTATTCTAATATTCAAATATCTAATATGTAGATATCTGAAACTATTCTAAAAAAATGTTTATTAAAATGGAAAACAAAACCAAAAAACCCTTTCAGAACATGGGTTAGGAAGGACAAAGTAAAAAGTAGGTAGCAAGTAGGATTTTAGAAAAGGAAATTAAAGGATAGAAGATTGAGAAAAGATGAGTATTTTTTTAAAAAATTACCTAGCACTTAAGTGCTTTAACACATTATTTTATGAAGTAGTTTAGGTATAGTGCCTTTTCCTGCTCCGGCAGGATTCATACACTTTGTGTAAAGTATTAGGCAGATGTTAAAAAGGGATGATAAATGAGGCTAGTGAAGTTTTAACTTTTTAAAAATGACTCAGCTATTGGGTGATCAAGAATGAAGAAAATACAGTAGGTTTTATTTTATGTTGCATTGTATTTTTGCCCTGAGGACATTATCTTAAATGTCTCCAGAGGAGTTTGGGTTTAGGGTTTATTTGTGGCTCTTATCTTTGACTACCCTGGCTGAAGTGCTTAATATGACGTTCTAATGATACCCACCCATCACAGTGATTGGATGCGATCAGCTTTAACATTTGAGTTTCCTTTAGATACCAGGCATCAAGTTAGGTACGTTCACATGGTTACATTACCTGCTCTGGAATCCATTGAAACAATTTTGCTAGTCCCTCAGCCTTCCCTTCCCCTTCCCCTCCCATCACCCAGGCTGGAATGCAGTGGTACTATCATAGCTCACTTAAGCCTCCTGGGCTCAAATGATCCTCACACCTCAGCCTCATTTAGGCAGCAGAGAGACACATAGCCATTCCTACCAGGCCTCACTCCTTTCAAGACTTTTTTTGTGCCTTGCTGAGAGGCCAAGATACAGCACAGCTGCCACCCTATGGGGCCAATACCTAAATCCCTAGGAAACACACTTCCCACTGGAGGGTCAAATTCTAAGTATTGATCATTGCTAGAAAAAAGGAAATAATCATTGTGTATAGATCCGAAATCCTAAGTTACAATTCTGGGGTGACCTTAGGGCAGGGGTATTAAAAAAACTGATTCTCAGTGTAGCGCAGACATGATTGAGAGACTCCTGTACTGATGGTTCATTAATTCTTTTATTGTTTAGAGTTGATTTCATGAAAGACTGGGTGTCAGGATACCAATAATGTTATGTGAATCATTTATTATAATTATCAGTCTCTCATGGTGAAGTGTTTAAAACTAATCTGAGATTTCCTATTAATTCCAAGGTAAGGAAAGTTTTCTAGAAATGATGAAACGAGTAAAATAACTTGGTACTGTTCTAGACAGCACCTGACCCTGTGTAAAAGATCTAACTAGACATGTATATTAATACTGTCAGAATACTGACTCTTTTAATCTTATGTTTTAAAAACTATTTTAAACAGAGTCTCAGTCAAATCACTCCAATCAGTCTGATAGTGGAGTTTCTGACACCCAGCCAGCAGGACACGTCCGTTCGCAGAGCATCGTGAGCTCCATATTCTCTGAAGCCTGGAAACGAGGCACTCAGTTGGAAGAGTCCAGCAAGGTAACAACCTCGTTTTAATTTACATAGAAAATTCCGTGGTTTTCTGTTGGGTTTAAATTGTTAACTCTTTTATGTCTTTATTAGGGATCTTATTTGGCCTTATTTCGGTCTCCTTTATTAATTTTCAGTTTTCCTAATTGTAACGGGTAAAGACGGTTCAGAGAGACCTGTTGATTTGACTTCCCCTTGGAAACGAATATTTACAAATTGGCTCTAATGACTTAAAATCTTTTTTTTTTTTTTTTTTTTTGGGGAGGGGGAGTCTCGCTGTGTCGCCCAGGCTGGAGTGCAGTGGCCGGATCTCAGCTCATTGCAAGCTCCGCCTCCCGGGTTTTTACGCCATTCTCCTGCCTCAGCCTCCCGAGTAGCTGGGACTACAGGCGCCCACCACCTCGCCCGGCTAGTTTTTTGTATTTTTTAGTAGAGACGGGGTTTCACCGTGTTAGCCAGGATGGTCTCGAACTCCTGACCTCGTGATCCGCCCGTCTCGGCCTCCCAAAGTGCTGGGATTACAGGCTTGAGCCACCGCGCCCGGCCATGACTTAAAATCTTAAAAAAAAAAAAAAAAAATGGCAGTTTAATTATTTTATCAGTGGCTCAGATTTTTAAGAAATAACAATTTCTTCCTTTCCACCCTTAAGCAGTTTGGATGGCAAAACACCATCTATTGCGAATGCCCTAAATTCTAGAGAAACTGTTTACAGTTCTCTCTCTTCTTTTCTGTCTCTCTCTTTTTTTTTGGACAGAGTCTGGCTCTGTGGCCAGGCTGGAGGGCTGTGGCGCGATCGAAGCTCACTGCAGGCTTCGCCTCTGGGCCTGAAGCGATCCTCCTGCCTCAGCCTCCCGAGTAGCTGGGATTGTAGGCACACGCCACCACGCCCGGCTAATTTTTGTATTTTTAGTAGAGACGGTTTCACCGTGTTGGCCAGAATGGTCTCCATCTCTTGACTTTGTGATCCGCCTGCCTCAGCTTCCCAAAAGTGCTGGGATTACAGGCGTGAGCCACTGTGCCCAGCCCCTTTTTTTTCCTTTTCTTCTTTTTTCTCTTCGTTCCTTCCCTCCTTTCCTTCCTCCCCTCACTTCCCTCCCTTCCTCCCCTTCCTTCCTTCCATTCCTTCTCTCCCTTCTTTCCCTTCCTTTCCTTCCTTCTCCCCCTCCCTTCCTCTCCCTCGCCTTTCCCCAGGCTGGAATGTAGTGGTATTATCAGAGCTCATTTAAGCCTCCTGGGCTCAAATGATCCTCCCACCTCAGCCTCCTTGCTCACCTCAGCCTCCCGAGTAGTTGCCTGAGTAGTTGGGACTACAGGTGCACACCACCATGCCGGGCTAGTTTTTTATTTTTTTGATAGAGGCAAGGTCTGGCTATTTTGCCTGGGCTGGTCTCGAACTCCTGGCCTCAAGTGATCCTCTCGCCTTGGCTTTCCAAAGTGCTGGGATTACAGGCATGAGCCACCATATTCAGTCCAGTTATTTCTTTATTGGTTAATTTATTCAGACTCATTCCTTACCTTTTTTTGTTTTTGTTTTTTTAAATGCTTTTGCCACTTCTTTGGGCATTGATAAATTTTTTCAAATTATACTTAATGTGGAAGACTAAATTAAAATCAGTTCCCTTAAAATTTTGGATTCCTGAGCCTTGCATAATAGATTGTTCAGTGAGACTGAAGGATGAGTATAGTTATCGCAAGGCTATAAATTAGAAAAACAGAGAGGTTCTTTAGTTCATTTTAAAGACATCATGGCCTTCTATCAGACATCCTCTGTAGTTGTGTAGGCAGGGATGTGTCCTGGCTGTAGGCACCATTTCAATATGCGAGAGGCCACTCCATCATTGAGGAACCAGTGGCACCCTGGGCTTGACTATTTTATTTTTATTAATAATTGTTTTTATTTATTTAATTTTTTGGTGGGGGGTGCTTTTGGTCTGAGTCACTTATACAGGTACATTCATGAATGAGAATAAATGGACATTTTTCCTTTTATTCCTTCATTTGCATATGTGGTTCACTAACTGGGCTCCCTCAGAAGGCCTTAGTAGCACCATGTGGGGCTGAAGCCCTTTCCTTCAGAAATGAACATTTGAGAATTGGTTCTAACGATCTAAATTCTCAAGAAACACTGAATTTAACTCCCTTATTAGAGACCCAAACTTTTAAGCAATAATTCTCTCTCCCTTCCCCCATTTAATCAATTTGGATGGAGCTAGTACTCTAAAAAATGTACTAGAGAAGTTGGTTTACACAATTCAGATGGCCAAAGAAAAACCCCTTTGCCTTACCAAATTACTAACGGTGAGCTCCGTGTGCATTTTAAGTTATAGAACCTAGTTATGTGTAAGGCCAAGGAAAACAAAATCACAGACCCAAAATGTTCTGTGATTAAGCAGCAAAGTCCACCATTGCACAGAGTTTCAGAAGAGTAGGAACCCTGCTGTCAGCAGTCATGATTTAAGGCTTGATCACTCTGTGTTTCTTCTCCTGTTACCTCAGTCTCAGGTGCCAGATGAGAAGGCCAGCACAGCTAAGGCCTGCGCCCCTGAAGCAGCCAAGACAGGGTCAAGTTAAGGTCAGGGGTTGTTCTCTGGAAACACATTAACCTCGGTGACACCTGTAACCCAATCTCACAGACTAATACTTTCTTTTTGTGTAATTTTAAAAGAAACATGTGAGTGTCCTGCTGGCCATTAGAATTCAGCCCTATAATGAGCCTTCTAGTTCACTAACCCATGCATTCTTGATGTCATTCATAATTGAAAACAAATGGTTTATCTTGGATCCTCCAAGTTGGTTCAAAGAGCCTAAAAGATGTGTGTAAAGTTTTTAAAACAAGGGTCCTCCCTTTCCTCTTTTCAAAGTACTACCTGAACCACCATCGTGCATGATTAGCTCCATGAAATCAACTACCAGATGTGACCATTTCAGCTACCCAGATGGGTTGGTTGCTGGCAAATGCTAGCTTCCATTTCTTGATACATTTTCTTTATTCTAGCCTTTCAGAGCTTCCTCTTAATTTCTTCTGGCTTTTTCTGTATGATATTTTTACAGTCTTTTGCTGTAATGTTTACAAAGCATTTCTTTATGTATTTTCCAGTAAAACAAATGTAAAGAATGTCCCCCCTTTACCTGCATTGCTGGACTTCTGTGCATGTTGGATGCAAGTGTCTCACACGAACACGAGTGTGTGTGTCAAGCTTATTCATTCCCGTGTGACTGTGCACGCCTGCTCAACATTCTCATACTCTCCTGTGTCAGCTTACTAGCATCAAAAAGCCATCCTCATTCCACCAGGAAGCCCTCCTAAACCCAGTTATAGCATCTGCTTGATGTGGATGCAGTCATGGACTGAAAGGTGAACTGGAGCCATCACATCTCCCCTTGCAAGTCCAGTGCTCAGAGGACCGCCACATAGGGTTCCATTTAGGGCAGGCTGTGTCAAAGTCAAACAGCCAAGGTCAGAAGTCATGCATCCTGTCACCATTCAAACAGCTTTTGCAACCGGACATTTTTCCTAGATTGTTAGGTGGTCTAGCTATTTTACTGTGGGGTAAAACAAGTTTTCTGTTTCCTTCTTGCCCGCAGAATCAGATTTTAGCCTTCCTGACGTTGTCCATCTTTATGATCACCACCAACTTCTGCATCCTCTTCATGCATGTCCCAGACTCCCTGCTTTTTAGTTTTACACAATCAAAGCTTACCTCTGTAACTGTTTTGTTTGTTGTGTTTTTCTCTCCCACTCCCTTTTTATACTCCTTTTAGGCCAGAATGGAGTCTATGAATCGGCCCTACACTTCACTTGTGCCCCCTTTATCCCCGCAACCTAAGATAGTCACCCCCTACACTGCTTCACAGCCTTCACCACCTCTACCTCCTCCGCCACCCCCACCTCCTCCTCCCCCACCTCCTCCACCACCCCCTCCTCCCCCGCTGCCGAGCCAATCCGCACCTTCTGCAGGCTCAGCAGCCCCAATGTTCGTCAAGTACAGCACAATAACACGGCTACAGAATGCGTCTCAGCATTCAGGGGCCCTGTTTAAACCGCCAACACCCCCAGTGATGCAGCCACAGTCAGTGAAGCCTCAGATCCTGGTACCCCCCAATGGAGTTGTTCCACCACCCCCTCCCCCTCCTCCACCCCCAACCCCAGGCTCTGCCATGGCCCAGCTAAAGCCTGCACCGTGTACCCCATCCCTTCCACAGTTCAGTGCCCCGCCTCCTCCACTGAAGATCCATCAAGTTCAGCATATTACTCAGGTGGCTCCCCCAGCACCCACCCCACCTCCTCCTATCCCTGCACCCCTCCCTCCTCAAGCCCCCCCAAAACCTCTTGTGACCATACCCCCACCAACCAGCACCAAGACTGTGGCACCTGTTGTGACACAAGCTGCACCACCCACACCTACTCCTCCAGTACCCCCAGCAAAAAAGCAGCCAGCTTTCCCTGTTTCTTACATTCCACCCTCTCCCCCTACCCCTCCTGTTCCAGTACCCCCACCAACATTACCCAAGCAACAGAGCTTCTGTGCAAAACCCCCTCCCTCTCCACTGTCACCGGTGCCCTCAGTCGTGAAGCAGATAGCCAGCCAGTTTCCACCCCCTCCAACTCCCCCCGCCATGGAATCTCAGCCCTTAAAGCCTGTCCCAGCAAATGTAGCTCCACAGTCCCCTCCTGCAGTAAAAGCAAAGCCCAAGTGGCAGCCCAGCTCCATCCCAGTCCCTTCTCCGGACTTCCCCCCTCCCCCTCCTGAAAGCAGCCTGGTGTTTCCTCCTCCACCCCCATCACCTGTCCCAGCCCCACCACCACCACCTCCACCCACAGCTTCTCCTACCCCTGACAAAAGTGGATCTCCAGGCAAAAAGACCAGTAAGACATCCAGCCCTGGGGGAAAGAAACCACCCCCAACCCCACAGCGCAACTCCAGCATTAAATCCAGCAGCGGTGCAGAGCACCCCGAGCCCAAGAGACCCTCGGTGGACAGTCTAGTCAGCAAGTTTACACCGCCAGCAGAATCAGGGTCTCCCAGCAAGGAGACCCTGCCACCTCCTGCAGCACCCCCCAAGCCTGGAAAACTCAATCTTTCTGGAGTCAACCTTCCTGGAGTTCTCCAGCAAGGGTGTGTGTCAGCAAAAGCCCCTGTTCTGAGTGGGCGTGGAAAGGACTCCATGGTGGAATTTCCTTCTCCTCCATCTGATTCTGATTTTCCACCCCCTCCACCTGAAACAGAGCTTCCTCTGCCCCCCATTGAGATTCCAGCAGTATTCTCGGGAAACGCCTCTCCAAAAGTGGCAGTCGTTAATCCTCAACCACAACCATGGTCTAAAATGTCAGTGAAGAAGGCCCCTCCACCCACACGACCCAAACGGAATGACAGCACCCGCCTCACTCAAGCAGAGATTTCTGAGCAGCCAACAATGGCCACAGTTGTGCCACAAGTGCCCACCTCTCCCAAATCCAGCCTTAGTGTCCAGCCTGGATTCCTGGCTGACCTCAACAGGACACTGCAACGAAAGTCCATCACTCGGCATGGCTCGCTCTCCTCCTCCCGCATGTCCAGAGCAGAACCAACAGCCACCATGGATGATATGGCATTGCCTCCACCACCCCCTGAACTGCTGTCTGATCAACAGAAGGCTGGTTACGGAGGCAGTCATATATCAGGCTATGCAACATTGCGGAGAGGACCCCCTCCTGCTCCCCCAAAGAGAGACCAGAACACCAAGCTCTCCAGAGACTGGTAGCCACCATAGGACTTTATTTTCATGATATTTGTAATCACTTCTACAATCAGCTCACCTGATCATCTGTGAATTCAGGTGTTCAGAGCCTCCTGGTATGATGTTATTCAGGTAGTGTCCAGCTATATGTGTATGCGTGTGTGTACACACAGCTATACGGTGTATGTGTGTATATATGTATACATATATGTATGTGTATGTGTATATAGAGAGAGAGCTGAGAGTTATTCTATTTATTCCTTTTCTCTCCTAATCTGAAAATGGGTGTTCTGTATTTTGGGTGGAAGAGGCATAGAAGGGGATGTGTGTTGTCTCTTAAGATTTCTATATCATGTGGATTGGACCAAAAACTTCTAATCACTTATTTAGAAGGTATTTGTAAGTGTCTGTCCATGTGTAGCCTATTCGTGCATGTTGTGTATTATATAACTAAGAAATAGATGTAGAATGTGCTATTTCTGGTTGAGAAAAATCACCAGAATGTGTGGTATATCTATAAGGCTTTTGTGTTTGTTTTTCCCCCAGTTGGCTGAAGTTAGAATTGCTTGACTGACACTTCATTGCTATACATAAAGGGGCACTTTAAATCAGGAAAATCTCTCAGCTTCATAGAACGGGTAACTAGTGCAGGATGGGGAAATGTTCACAGACATCTCTGTATGTGGTTATGCATAAAGTAAATACATGGTGTAACTAACTCAGCCGTTCTAGCTGCAGTACTGCTGCAGTGATCCACATTTGGGATGTGCTGACAGGTAAGCTCTTTGCCTACAATACATGGATAATTAGTGCTGTAATTCTGGAGAGTTCCTTTTTAGTACTGTTTTATGAAGCTTTATCAACTTGGCTTCATGATCCTCACTTTGATTGATTTTAAGAGGATGGACAACACAGTTATCTCTGTAATGTTCTGTCCCAGTATGTCTTTGGGTCACCAGTTACCTTCTTAAAATATGTGCTTTAAGGTAGATGTTATCACGTATCTGTAGACAATTGGTATATGAAATATACATATCCTGTGCCCCAATATGGTGCATCAGTATGAAAAACAAAATCACTTTCTAAAATGCAGTTTTTGAGCATTGCTCTATAGGAAGGGAAGGGTGATGAGAGAACAAAACTGGCCCCTGTGCAAGTGTCATTAATCCGGTTGTATATGGGTTATAATAGGTAATACAAAAAACTCATTAAGTATGGCACTACCATGGAGAGGGAAGACAATATCATTTATAGCTACTGGGGCCACCAGGACCCTTGCTGACTGCATCCTGGTTGTGATTAGTTCAGGTTACCAGGTGTTCTGATGGAGTGGGACGTCCAAGTCCAGTAACTGACATTACGTATTATGCATGTGCAGTCTGGTATAACATGGAGTCACTGCTCTAATGACACACTATATACTTCTATATGCTTTTTTTTCTGTGAATTTTCCTTGGTTCATGAGAGAAATATGTACTGTCTCATCAACTTATGATAAATTGGACCATTAGGAATGAAACACAATCTTAGAGTGGCTCCCAAACGAGAATAAAAATGGGCCATCCCACCTCTTATAAAGGGAGCACATCTTGTAATCAAAGTCTGTGCCTATTGTTAATGATTACCAATGCAAACTGCAGAAATCAGTTGACATTGTCCCACAAGGAAAAAATGCCAGTAAAGTGGGGGAAGAGACGGTCAATAATTCTAGAATGAGCAAAAGTGCTTAATTAGTACAGTATACTCAAGGTCTCGCAAAACCCACACTCCACGAAAACCGCATCATAAACAGAATGAGCGGCACCTCTCCACTGCTGCATCTCCAGAATACTGTTGAGCACGTTCATGTGGTTATGGAGCAGTAAGAATATACACCGTTAATTTTTAGGCATTTCAAATTGTTCACCAAGTTTTATGTTTGATGTTTATGAAGTGAGCTTTAACACATCTGCATCGTTAATTTAAGCATGCACAGAAATTTGGGTAATGTTTGAGTAGATTGCCAAGCTCCACTGTGATTCATGAATGAGTTTCTCATAGTCTGCTACCTGAAGTTTTATACTTTGAGGGTCACCCATATTTGTGGGTTAGAGTTAAGAATATGAATCCAATTATCAGAGTATTCATCCCTGGGGTTTTGAGTTTTATTGTGGTGATTTTCTTATGAGAAAGTAGGCAACTTCAATTTTCCTTGAGGGGGAAAAAACATAACCCCCTAACCTTTTTTCACCCATGACTTGAGCCCTGAAACAACAGCCTTTGTGTTTTCAGTGCAGGATTTCTTGGAATTTCTTGCTTGTATCAATCCTGATGATAGCCATCCTGAACAGATGCTTCTGGTGTGTGTTCCTGGAAGAGCAGACATCCTTTTGAACACTAATGATGCCAGGAAGAGGGTAAGGCTAGAGGAGGAGACTGTCATTTTAACCCCAATCCAGTGGCTTGTCTCCCAACAGGCCATTTCCCTTGACATTCCTTCACAGACAGAAATGGCTGTTAAAAATGTTTTAACCTCATGTATGAACTGAATTTAAAAAACCAGTAAAGTGATACTTTATACTTCTGATGTTCTACTGCCTAGTGGGTTTTCTTTAATTTGGATTTTTGTCAGGATGTAGCTTTTCCTCAACTGTATTTCTGTAGCTCTTTTTCTCTGGAGTATTCATGGAAAGCATCTACTGCCGGATGACACTAGTACTGTGCCTTCTTTCATTGCCCTCGGCTCTGCAGCTCTCACCCAGCTTGGCTGCTTCAAGTCTGTGCAGTTGACTTGACTGTACTGAAAAGTGAACAGCATGAATTAACTCATCCTGCTGCCGAGGGCAGTGCAAACAGGTGCTTATTACAGGTAGTGACTTGCTTAATTAGTGACACTCTTAATTTCTACTATAGATAATTTCAAAATAGAATCACTCTATGCTTAAAGTTTTGGCACCAATGCTGTAGGACAGCATAATCTATTCTCAGTAAAATAACTTCAGGTTTATTAGATATTCTGTATTGGATTTTACCAGCTTGACTTTGACTGCTCAAATACCTTCTTTTTTTTTTTTTTTTTTTTTTCTTCCCCCACTCCACCCGCTTTAGATGCTATAAATTTCTTGGGAAGAGTCACTGTTCTTAAGGTTTTTACAGATACCCACCTTAGTTGTAAATTGGATTAATTTCTGGGACTTTTTAAATGAAAAAGAATGTGGAATCTTTAGTTACAGAAGACTATTTTTATCAGAAAATTTCAAACAAAGTAGACATGGTGTTTCATAGTCCTGTAAAATCGAGGTGCTCCCACCACCAAAGGCACACCCTGCAAAGGGCTGTGAACTATCTTGGTGAACTCTCTTGGGTCCCCTTCCCATGTATGTTTTCTTGTCACTGAAAACAATGCTGAGTTTCTCAAGAAAATTTAAATTGGGGGGATCATAATAATTCCAACCAAGTGACAACTCTGAGGTCAAGGTTATTAGGAGCTGTACATCTAATTCAAGCTTTATTTGCTGCTATTCTGGGAGAATACAACTACTAATAAACTTGTATCAAGGAAATCCATAAAGTTATAAATTAGCCTGAAAAATATTTCAGGTAATGGTGTGGATTGGCCTGCTATGACTATCAGCCACCGACAGAACTCTGTCACCTTTGTTCCTCAGCTAAAAGTAATTTTGTTATAAACACAAAAGCGATTTTAAACAGATAAAAAACCCATTCCTATTTTTGTACATTACTAAAAGTTTTTCATATACCTACAGAGCTAACTAATTATAACTGATTTAATCCCACTCAAGTTTAGACCAATTAAACCCATATGATCCTGTATGGTTATCGGTGTGATGACTTGATTTTCATAAAATAGGTATAATTGGGTCATACACTTGATGAGAGGGTGACTGTTTCTAGGGGGAAAAAGCCCTTTAGATTGCAAGTACCTTTTGGCACTTTGATTTTTTTTAATATACACTTTACATTTGTATAAATTATGCAGGGTACTCCTAACCCTATAGGAATATATGACCTCTCACAAAGTTGAGATTTGATCCAAAGAGAAATGCAAGTATAAAAGAATTAGAAACTATTATCTCTTAAGGTTTTTTTTTTGTTTTTTTTGTTTGTTTGTTTTGGTAGAGACGGGGGTCTCACTGTGTTGCCCAGGCTGGTGTCAAACTCCTGGCCACAAGTGATCTTCCTGCCTCAGCCTCCCAAAGTGCTGGGATTATAGGCATTCCTTTTAAAATTCAAAGAGAACATTTCTACACCTTTATCCCTCAAACAAAACAAGTGCTCAGTTCTTACCGTGCCCTTGCAAGGTCTATATGTAAAAGAAATCTGAAATTTAGCTGTAGAATAAAACTTGCTAAATAAAAAGGAAAAACATACTTGGTAAGTGCCGTAAAATTTCTCCAGTTGGTTTTCTCTTTGCTTGTTGAAATAATAAACCATTTTAAAGAGAAAATACTTGCTGTAAACCCCCAGTGCCTTCAACTCTTTTGGCAGAATATTTTTAAAGAAATCCAGCAAGCAAACTTTGAGGTGCTAATGAAAGTAAAGGAAGGTGGTATTTCTAGTTTTGGCAGAAATGGAAAGTGTCTCACAAGAGACATCACTACCCACATGGGGTCTGGCTGCTTTCTACCAAAGACATTTAGAAAAGTGAATTGAGTCAGGGTGATGGTGAACACTATATATTTTATAGATGGTTAAGTTGGGAAGTGATTGTGTTTATCATGGCGGCTACTAATACCAAGCTCATGATTGCTGAAGCCTCAGCATCTTAGGCAGTAAGACTTGTCTGCAGCACTAAACGGGGGGAAACCCTTATATTTTGCGAACTGTCCATTCATTAAATTTATTGTAACCTAATACCAAAAACAGCCATTTTTCATATTTCTCCACCTCCATTTTTTTTTTCGCTACTTGTAAATAATCCCTCCTAGAAAATAAGCATTAACTGGAATGTTTCAAATGATTTTGCTTCATTTTACTATCAGCCACTAGTGAACTCTTACAGAGATGTATGTACATTTGAGATAAAATTAGCTTGTGCTAAGTGTTGTAAAAACCTTGTTTACTGTTGAAGGAGAATTGCACATTATATTTAACTGGGATTGCTCCTCCCTCAGTTCTTTAAAAAACAGTCAAGGCTCACACCAACTTCTAGGCTGTGGGAGCTTTGCCATAAGTAGATACAATGTAGAAATATACTTTTTTAAAGCATGAAAAAGACAAGGAACTTCATTATAATGTACCAGGTAGAGGACATTATTATTCAAAGGATTATGCACAGCTCAGTGAAGATGAAGTTACAGTTTTTCTTGCAGCTTTGTTATTACTTTCTTCTGCATAAATGTATGCTCATTTCATTATGTGCCTTGCTCCGATTGTGCAAAGCTATATATATATAGATATATATATGAGAGAGATATATTCAGTACTACTGAGGAGGTTTTTGTTCTGCTGGATTAAGTTATTTTCCAAGTTACTCTTGCCAGTTATGTCAGTAAACTATTGTAATGGCTTAGCACACTAGTCGTACAGTCAGTGTAAATGTTTTTCAGTTACATGTTTTCACTATGTCAGCTTATCAAATCCTTAATAAAAAAAATCATAGATTTCATTTAAACATGGGGACTTTGAGTGTTTGTGGATCGGCACCATTAAGAACCTGGTTTTGCATTTTGTATCAGGGTACCCAGAACATAGGCCATACACAGAAGAAATTAAGTGTGGTAAATAAATTAGTTTGATATGTTCAGTTTGTTAACTTTTAAGAGTATTTTATACCAACTAGGGAAATTTGGCCATTAAATACACTGGTGATTAAGTGACAACAGCTTTTAAAGATTTTTCTTCTTTAAACAAAGAACTAGGTACAAACTAATACAAAAAGGAATGCCTTTTGTTTCAAATCTTTGGAGTCACAATTGCGTGTTGGACTGCCGTGTGAAGGTATGTGTAAATGTGTAATGTGTTTGCAATCACTTTATTATGTACCAAACTAGGGCAAAAAACGTGGAAGCCTTCTCCTTTCGTTCACCGTCTGTCAATCAATCAATCAATCAATCAATCATACGTGGTTGTGGAAACTGCATCTGTACTTACGCCTTCAGAAACAGCAGCGTACACAGGCTGACAGGAAAACAGAACGCATTGCATATGCCCCTTAATTGGCATATGCCCCAAATCCAACCAAATGTGTAATTCCGAAGTAACCCAAAAAGAGCCAAGCAATAGGGTCATTAACAAAAGACTGGATACTATCATCTTTGAGACAAGACTGCTCTAACGCCTACAATCCTATTCACAAATACGAGAAACCCATAAATGTTTTAGCTGGGTATTTCAGTTTTCTACATTATTCTTCACCTTACCTAATGATACCAAAATAATAAAGGTACAGAGGAAATAAGATGGGCTTGAAAAGTGAGAAAAGCTGAAACATTATTTTGGGTATTGTGGAGACAAACTATTGCTACCCTCAGATACATCATTAGAAAATTCTTTTATAATCTAGGCTCTTACAGCAACAAAGCACAGGCTAGCTACTGGTTTGTCTTTTAGATTCACTTCTGACCAGTCTGCAATAATTTTTAGTCAACACCTATCTTCGGTGTTTAAAAAAAAAAAAAAAAAACTGTACATTAACAATTAAATTTGGAGGAAAGTGGTAAGAAAACCCCAGGTTCGAGTGGAGCAAAAACAGGGTTAGAAAGTTCTTAATTAGAACAGCTGTCTTGAGGGAAGAAACTTGAGATCGAATTTAAAGCTGAACATTTTAAATATTTGAAAATTTAAAAAGACTTCAGTAATAAAAAGCAGCTCCCTGGTTTACAGCAACAGGAAAGTCAGATTATCCCTAACACGTAAACTCAGATACCACCTTAGAAAAAGAGGTTATTTATACAAATAAGTTAACAAGACACCTGAATATACTTTGTGGGATTTTATTTAGGTCAAGTTCTTAGTACACGGCAACAATTCCAAATACAATTAAAAAATTAAAAAGTGATGTTCCTCCGCTCATCTGGAGGTGTTTAATGGCACACAAGGAACATTACTGGCAACAGACTGCTCCCTCAAGTTCCCCTGGATGGTTTTTACTCAACTCATAATACCACCAACTCTCCCTCTGGAAGCTAAAAGTACAACTGGCCAGATCACAAATTGTTTACATTCTGTTTTGTAAGCCATTTTAAGAAATATGGTGCATGGACACAAAATATGATAAAAACTGCTTTTCCATAGAACTCTTAACTTGCAAAAGAGGTTTCATTTTATTGTGAAAATAAGCTTTTTTTGTTGGTTTTTTTTTTGTTGGGGTTTTTTTTTTGTTTTTTTTTTTTTTTTTTACAAAAAAACCTTGATATTCAGCAAGGATCATTTATACACAGCTAGGCCCTGTCGTTTTGTAATTTTTTTTTTTTAGACTTACGAGATTCTCAATAAAACAGGAACAAAGGTCAGCACAAAGTAAACTTAAAGGTAATGAGCTCGATGCCTCCATTTAATCACTTTTATAAGGCTCTCTCCAATAAGGCTGCTGTGCCGTGCTCCTGCCAGTGTTGAATTAATATGACATTTTTACTGCACACACCTTATGGGAAAAGTGTTTACACTGAGTGTAGTTTTAGGAGGGATAAATGAAGAGTATTTCCACGAATTAAGGTTGTGCTTAGTACACGCCTTTACACAACTCTGATGGTATTTACCAAAACATGGCATGTCTTTTCAAGTATATTCCTGAAAACATCAAATAGAACTCTTAACTTTTAAAGAAAAATATAGCACATTTAGTTAAGACAGTTGTGGTGCAGTGGGAAACAGTACTGAGCACTGAGTGAGAATTCTTAACTAGCTGTTCCTATGAAGAAGAAAACTCACCTCATCAGTCTAATGAGACAACCAGAAATTTAAAAATCTCATCTAGCTCAAATTCAGTGATTCTAGATCATATGGGGGAAACTGTCACCTTAACACCAATCAGGAGTTCCTGGCCAAAAAGACCAGAAGTGAACAGATCCCATTCTTTTCAAAGGCTTGCCAGTCACCTGCGAATTCCTCCAAACATACCTTTTTCAAAGGCAAAGGTGACCTTCAGGACATGTCATGCTCTCTCCACAAAGGAGAAAAGAAAAGGTAGTAAAAGATAAAAACAGTTCCTAATGCAGAAATGTCACCTACTAAAAGAAAATGAACATAAGATAAAAGCAAACTACCATCATTTTGATGCCTCCCTCCCAAAGAAAAATCTTTAGTTATCTTTATCTTCAACATAAACTGCCAAGGAGCGCAGATACAGTCCAGACATCATGGTAAAGATGCATAAAATATTCTCTAGCCGGATAATAAACACCAGCAGTAGGAAAAAGGGGATGAAAATGTCTCACACCCAGTAACATTTAGGAACATAGCTAAATTAGCAGGCCATTGTCAACTCTAAAATGGGAACAGCAGGCGCCTCTGAGGGAGATTGAAAAGAAGTAGCTAAATGATGGAAAATATTAAACAAGATAGTTTAGAAGATTCATATTTATTCCAAACGGCAGGCTGAATCAGATTTTGACACGTTGGCACTATTTCTGTTTCTGATTTACTGCCTTGGCCATAAGGTCAAAGGCAACAAAGTGTATTTTCATTAATATCCCCATGGACTTTCGAGTATTAATATGACAAAATAAAAAGACAACTTTTTTTTTTTTTTTTTTAAGGGGATTGGACACACAAACTTCAGGAGGGAAGATTCCCCTCTCCCATTAGATTCCCTCTATCCTGATAAAATGGTTGCTTTATTGGTCAGATTTTAGACTTGGATTGTATATTAATAGTACACAGCATGTAAGATTTTCTGCATTCATTTGAAATTCCTAATACCATCTTTTAATTTATTAAAAAAAGAGGGAAACTTACAATAAAACAAAAACTACTACCCTCACAGACGATTAATAGCATGCAATCTATGAAATACTACATACATCAAAAGTCTCCAATTACTGTGCACCTGGCCCATCACACAGTATCCTTCCAAGACAATCTATAGAATTCAAAACTGTACAAAAATTTTAAAATATGCAGAAAACCCAAAAGGTATTGTTTGTAAAACAAAGATCACACACACATTAGTACTAAATAGGGAAAAAAAATCAGCAGACCCATGGACTCCCCCTGCTCCCAACCGCAGGTCTTCAGTATAAAGGACTTCGTCAGTGTCTTCCGCACTCCCCCCATCCAGCAGGGGTCCAACAGACCAGCTGCATTCCTGCTGACTGCCACCAACTCTGTTTTCTGCATAGTTGTCTTCTCTGCTTCTGTAGTGGTGAGCTGTGGGAACTTTTTTTTTTTTTTTTGGATGGAGTCTCGCTCTGTCACCAGGCTGGAGTGCAGTGGCACAATCATGGCTCACTGCAACCTCTGTCTCCCGGGTTCAAGCGATTCTCCTACCTCAGCCACCTGGGACTACAGGTGTGCACCACCACACCCAGCTAATTTTTGTATTTTTAGTAGAGACAGAGTTTCCCCATGTTGGCTAGGATGGTCTCGATTTATTGACCTCATGATCCACCTGCCTCAGCCTCCCAAAGTGCTAGGATTACAGGCGTGAGCCACCACGCCCAGCCTGTGGGAACTATTTGTTGGATTTCAAAACACCCTCTGCCTCATTAATCCACTAAGCTTTCTCAGCAAAAAGCTGTTTAAATAAATAATGGGAACATCTAATTTCAAAACAGTTTTTCTAATTATAGACCAGTACACTAAGAAGAGCTTAACTTATCTAAGTATAGTCTAGTTTGGGTCCAAAATGGAGCTAAGGGCTCCGAGGACATTCAGGGCCATTACACTGCAGGAAAACAAGGAATAAGGGATGTAGAAATGACCTAAGAAAAGCATGAAGTGGAATGTATACTGGAGGCAAGTTAATGAAAGCTAATAAATACAAAGTGCTGGGAAAAATCTAAAAGCAAAATAGCTATTTTAACTTGCAATGCGTTAAAAACTTTAAAACCAAAAAGTCTTGATAAGGAGAGTCTTAGCGGGGTCTCAGTTAAAGGCTGATGATTTTTTATGCTCAGATAACATTTATAAGTGGAATATTAACTTCTGCCTCCTACACTATCTGAATTTCCTCACACACTACACTTGTTCATTTTTTAATCAAGTTACTCTTTCTGAATTTGTTCAAGACCTCATTTGAAATATATCCAGCTATTGCTTTTCCCCTTTCACCTAGCACAGGGCAGTTACCTGGCAAAGCTCTATTCTGGCCAAGTCACTGGGACTGAGTAGAACCCATGTCACGAGCTCTGGACCTGAACAGGAGCTGGCCCACCGTCACAGAGACCACCTACAGAGACAAGCCCTCCTGGATTTTTTTCAATATTTCTTATACTGACTACAGTAGTGGTTAAAGCCATGTGCCCTATAGACTCCATTGAATTTGAAGCTGTATTTATTGTACAGATGGGGGAAATGTATTTTACTCTGTCAAAGTTATATTAATTTTTAGCAATGTGATTAGATACGTATTTCGGCCTATTAATCTTACTCATTATATTCCTAGTCTGAGATGGGTTTGAATTCCGACTAACAGCAGCTACTTAAGAGTCCAATCATACAAAATCAGGAGAGAATTACCTTTTCTACAGCTAAGCGAGTCAATGATACAGCAGCAACTAATACTGGCCATTAATAACATCCAGAGAGCACATTAGCAAACCTTTTACTCCCAGTGACTGTCAAGAGACTTGAAAATAACTACTATTCTCTTCCAAAGTAGAATAGCGTTTTTCTAAATAGTGAAAGAAATGATAGTCAGTTGGTCTGAACTCCAAGATCATACTCCTCAAAACAACACCGAAGGCAGGGGTTCAGGATGCCTGCTAAGAGCATTTCCACAGTTCAAGTCTCTTCAGAACCTGAGGGACCTTCATGTCTAGCTTCACATACCCATCTCCACACATGAACCAGAATACCACACTTCACATCTGGGTACACTGGCCATTAGCAACAATACAGTCTCATGCAGCAGCACATTAAAATCAAACGGGTGGCAATCATTCACTACCCTCAGAGTGTTGGGAGACTTTCACATTTCATCATCCTTATAATCCACAAACTGAGAAACATGAAGGGATGCAAGTGAGTTCAGCATTCACTCATTTGGTGCACTCTAGTGCTGAGAGAATGCAGAATTTACAGTGTTACAGAGGAAAAAGCCATCTGAAATAATTGTAAAAATGGTTAAGTGTGGTATTTAAATATTGGTTCCCTCCTCTTCATGCAAGTGGAAGAAAAGGAGGAGCTAGGGTACCCACTGGGCCATGAGGTTAACCCCTTAGCACAGGCAATGAAGAACATCCAATGCCACAAATTCTGCAGGAGGAGAAATCCCAAGGGTATACAGTATTCCTGAGAAAGATCCCAGATTTTTCTGAATCAGTCTTAATCTGATTTTGTTTTGGCTACACAGTTATGTTGTTATACCTTTGACATATACAAAAATGGTTATTTTATTTCGATCCAGACAGCTCAGCATTGTACAAATGATGGCAGAAAGATCCGTTTGTTCAGACTCAGCTTGCTTTTTTTGTTTTTAATACTGGGGGATAAACCAAAAGAAAGTGTAATTTTTATCATTTGTATCCTTCATTCTACTTTACTGGAGTGGAATCCCCAGGGCCTTCAGATAATCTGGGAAGACCTGACTATTTCTGTGAGGCAAGCACAGCCCTGCCGAGCTTTACTCAGAATAATGCATGATAGACTCAACGTAATTCCCAGGAAAAAGCCCAGTCACTCCATTCATAACTCCCTCATACCAACCATCGTCATTCTTCTTGATGACATAAATAATGGCTCCTTCCTGAAAGGACAGCTCATCTTCCTTGTCTTTTGTATAGTCATAAATTGCCACAACTAGGAGGGAAGAAAACAAAATAGGATGTGAAAGACAGTAATATTCCTAGAAAGACAGAACCAAACCGATTAATATCTATCCTTTCCCAAATCCTGCAGCACTCAAACATGGTGACTTTCTAAACACCAACCAAAATGTACATATTTTTTTTCTAAGTAATACCCAGTCATATACATTGAAATTCCATTTTCTAGGGATGTTAGGCTCTAAATTGAGTACAAATGGGGGAAAAGCACATTTAATTGAATGTGCTTTTGATTACCTTTCAAGAGCCTACAGGGAAGTACCTCAATGAAGAGGTACACAATCTTAGAATCAAGAAAGATGGCTGTTTCTTCATTTGAGTTTGTGTTGAGATACCATATTTTGTTTTGTTTTGTTTTAAAAAAGCTTTTCTTTACCTTAGAAGTATACTAGGGCAATGAGATACACTATGAGACGCAAGTGAGAAACCAGACAGACCAATGGAGCAGCAGATTTCTGTCTCCTCTATCACTCTCTCTGGAGCCTATGTCTCTTCACTAAGTAGAATGGTGGTTGAATTAAATGTCTGAGTTGAGTTAAACATATGAATGATGGGAGTCCACTACATATATTCTTTCAAACCATATGCTGCATTATGTCACCAATTTAATATAACCATAACAACAGTCTAAGAGTGCCAAGAAAATCAGATACCTATAAGCTCTCCTGTGATTTTCACTGCTTAAATCACTTGGTAACTTGGCTCTTTCGGCCATTATCTCAGTGGTTATTTCAACTGTTATCTTATTTCAACCAGATAATCTCTGGTTCCCAAGTATTGTATCAACTTCAACAGTTTAGTTATATTGGGCTGCCCTGTAACTTGCTCAAATCCACTTGAAGAGTTATCCTTTGCTCCAACCTCTTCATCTCCTGTACCTTTTTTATACCACTCAATGAAATCTCCACCTATCCATTGTTCCCAGACAAATACACCGTCTTTGTTAGTTTCTCATGCAACCTTGTGCCTCACATAAATAAATGAGAAACAAATTATAACAGGGACTTCTGATATAATGTAATGTGCCCTAAAGAAAATTCATTTCTGGCCTGTTTTAATAAAAATTAAATAGCTTCCTTAAATTGTGAATATTTTCCATTGTAGTGATATTGTAGGAACACCAGAATTTTTTTTTTTTTTTTGAGACAGTCTCACTCTTAACGCCTAGGCTGGAGTGCAGTGGTGCGATCTTGGCTCCCTGCAACCTCCGCATCCCAGGTTCAAGCCATTCTCCTGCCTCAGCCTCCCAAGTAGCTGGGACTACAGGTGCCCACCACCATGCCCAGCTAACTTTTTTTTTTTTTTTAGCAGAGACAGAGTTTTGCCATGTTGGCCAAGCTGGTCTTGAACTCCTGACCTCAGGTGATCCACTTGCCTCGGCCTCCCAAAGTGCTGGGATTACAGGCGTGAGCCACCTGCACCCGGCCAGAAAATACTTTAGAGGATCCTTGCTATGAAGAGATCAGTGTGCATTTCTCAATATATAACCAAATGCCTGAACACAATCAAATGTAGTTAAATGGCATACAAGTTTAAATATAATACGGAAAAACCCCAGAAAATACAATTTAGAATATTTAGCATTTCTAGTCAACCTAATATTTTCTAGTGTTTTTTTTTAAGGAAAGACAACATTTCTGATGCTTAAAGAAATGCAAATCCAGCCAGGCGTGGTGGCTCACAACTGTAATCCCAGTACTTCAGGAGGCTGAGGCGGGTGGATCACGAGGTCAGGAGATCGAGACCATCCTGGCTAACACGGTGAAACCCTGTCTCTACTAAAAACACAAAAAAATTAGCTGGGCGTGTTGGCGGGCACCTGTAATCCCAGCTACTCGGGAGGCTGGGGCTGGAGAATGGTGTGAACCCGGGAGGCGGAGCTTGCAGTGAGCCCAGATCATGCCACTGCACTCCAGCCTGGGCGACAGAGCAAGACTCCATCTCAAAAAAAAAAAAAAAAAAAAAAAAGAAAGAAATGCAAACCCTTGGCTGGGCACGGTGGCTCATGCCTGTAATCGCAACACTTTAGGAGGCCAAGGCAGGAGGATTGCTCAGAAGTTCGAGACCAGCCTGGCCAACATGGTGAAACCCGTCTCTACTAAAAATACAAAAATTAGCCGAGCGTGGTGGTGGGCGCCTGTAATCTCAGCTACTCGGGAGGCTGAGGCAGGAGAATTGCTTGAGTGAGCTGAGATCACACCACTTCCCTCCAGCCTTGGTGACAGAGCGAGGCACTTGTCTCAAAAAAGAAAAATAAGAGAAAGAAAAAGACATGCAAACCCATGAAAAGTAACGCAGAACAGAATATGAAGCCTGTTGTAACAGATGCTTTGAAGTGGAAAGTTAGTAAGCTCTAGGTACATTCATTTTCTTCTTTAAAATGTAGAAATTGCCAGCCTGAGCAACATGCCAAAACCCCATCTCTACAAAAAAAAAAAAAAAAAAAAATACAAAAAAAAAAAAAATTAGCCTGGCATGGTAGCACGTGCCTGTGGTCCCAGCTACTTGGGAGAATCACCTGAGCTCAGCAAAGTTGAGGCCGAAATAAGCCGTGATTGTCCCACTGCACTCTAGCCTGGGTAACAGAGTGAGACTCTGTCTCAAAACAAATCAAAAGTAGAAACTGGATTAGACAGAATTTACACTAAACCTGATTCCAGAGACTCTGTTTATAGTGGTATAAAGCTGAGAGTTTTAACAACTGTTCAGTTTTTTCTTTTGCCAAAATTAGTATTCACTATTTTAAAATTAACTTTTTCAAAAATCAGAAATATGCTAAGAATATTCATTTTCTGGCTGGGCACTGTGGCTCACACCTATAATCCCAGAACTTTGGGAGGCCGAGGCAGGAGAATCACTTGAGGCCAATAAGTTCAAGACTAGCCTGGGAAACATAGCAAAACCCGGTCTCTAAAAAAAATAAAAACAATAAATTAGCCAGGCATGGTGATACACGTCTGTGGTCCCAGCTACTTGGGAGGCTGAGGCGGGAGGACTGCTTGAGCCCAGGAGGTTGAGGTTGCAGTGAGCAGTGAACATACCACTGCACTCCAGCCCAGGTGACACAACAAGACCCTGTCTCTAAAAAACATAAGTAATGTTTAAACGAATATTCATTTTCACTCCAGGGAAAGATATATACCAGTAGTTTACTTCATCTAATTCTTTACCGTAAAGCTATTCATCAAAAAGGAAAATGCACTTGATTGAGTGCAACAAACTTTTATCAAAGTAACTTCAGAGCGGTGTAATAAAGTATCTTCTCTGTTTTCACCAATATTCAAAATGCTGATGTTGAGAAATGTAAAATCTGTCTAGATTTTATTTAGTCTGGAAAATTGGTTTTGGCAATAGTGAAGAAAGTCATTTTTTGCAATTATGCATGTATATCATATGTAGTGTCAAAATCACATGGGGAACTGATAAATCACATGTAAGAAAAAACTTAAAATGCTAAACATCTGGTTTTTGTGCAGTTATGATTGAAACAGAAAAGGACTTACATTGTTTTACTAAATGTTTCTGCTAAAGTAAAAATACATTCTACATTTCAAAGTACATTGTTCATATTTAGCATTTCAATTGAAGACATTCTAGAATATTTTATGAAGGTCTGTAAAACTGAACAAAACTTCTTAAATGTTTCTCTTTTTAATTTTAATCCTATAATTTTATACGAAGTATGCTGCAGAGTTAAAGATAAGCAAAGAATAATGGTACCATACCATTAGAAAAGGACCCAGACTGGGCCGGGCATGGTGCCTCATGCCTCCAGCACTTTGGGAGGCCGAGGCAGGCGGATCACAAGGTCAGGCTCGAGACCAGCCTGGCCAATATGGTGAAACCCCACCTCTACTAAAAATGCAAAAATTATCAGGCGTGGTGGCAGGCGCCTGTAGTCCCAGCTACTCAGGAGGCTGAGGCAGGAGAATGGCGTGAACCCGGGAGGCGGAGCTTGCAGTGAGCGGAGATCGCACCACTGCACTCCAGCCGGGGCCACAGAGCAAGACTCTGTCTCAAAAAAAAAAAAAAAGACCCAGATTATCTTCTCTCTTCTAAAATAAGTAAATTGAAACAAATAGGAGCGATCTAAACATAAAACTCTCTACACTATAAACTCCTGGAGGTAAGGGCCTATCACTTACTCATCTCTGTGTATCCCTAGTATCCAACACAAGGCCTAGCTTTTTGGATACTTCTAAATACATCTACATATTATTCAGTTACACAGTCAGTAATAAATGTAACTTAAATACATATTGGGGAAAAAATTAAGGTGTTACTAAAATAACAATGTAAAACAAAAAGGTCCAAAAGGAGTATGTTACATAGAAGTGACTGATCTGAACTAAAAAGACTGACCACACCAAATATTGTAGCAATTAAGTACCCAAAACTAGCAAGCCACTGGAAAAATCAAATGCTAGTAAGATTATCCACTTCAATATATCCTTTGTATTAAATTACATATTGTGAGTTGACACCACTGTATTTATATGGAAATGAAAAGTTCATCCTAAGCCAGCAAAACATTTAACATACTTTGGAATTTATGTTATAAGCTGCCCTGAGGTAGAGCAAAGTTAACCTGGACACTATCAGTGAAGAGTTGGTTAAAACACTTAACAATGTATTCTAGGAAATGTTTTAGAACCCACTGGAGATGCTGTTTCTATGAAAATAATGCTACTTAACTAATACAGCCATATTCCTTCTGTCCCTACCACTCTAATGAAACTATTCACTTGGAAAAAAAAAAACTGGCCTTCTACTTTTGAGCCTCTTCCCAGTTCTTTGCCTAATGTTCCTGTAGTGTTTGGCAATGATGATCTCCTCCGCCTGCTTCTTGACATTTTCCTCCATGGCTTCCATGACAGTGTCTTCTCCCAGTTCTCTGATTACTACGCTTATGTGGAGCCAATTACACTGCTTAAGTGGAACTAGGAATCATCTTTGCCTTCCCCCTACTCACCTTTCCCCACATCCCCAAGTCCTGTTAATTCCACCTTCTAAATCTCCCAAATACCAACACTTATCTCCATCATCATGGTCACTGCCCTAGTTAGTGCACCCATCTTTAAAATTGATTACATTTATCACTCAGGGTACCTGAAGATTTTCTAAGCAGTATGGATAGCAGATAGTTTTACAGAGACTCTCAAGATTTTTTTTCTTTTTATTGAGACAGGGTATTACTGTTGCCAAGGCAGTGGTACAATCACAGCTCACTGCAGCCTTCAAACTCCTGGGCTCAGGTGATGCTCCCACCTCAGCCTCCGGAGTAGCTGGAACTACAGGCATGCACCACCATGTCTGGCTAAGTTTTCTATTTTTTTGTAGAGACGGGGGTATCGCCATGTTGCCCAGGCTGGTCTTGAACTCCTGGTCTCAAGCAATCCACCGGCCTCAGCCTCTTAAAGTGCTGGGATTACAGGTGTGAGCCGCCACATGCACCTGGCTCTCTTTCTAGATTTTTTTTTTTTTTTTTTTTTTTGAGACAGAGTCTCACTCTGTTGCCAGGCTGGAGTGCAGTGGCCAGTGATCTCAGCTCACTGCAAGCTCCGCCTCCTGGGTTCAAGTGATTCTCCTGCCTCAGCCTCCCGAGTAGCTGGGACTACAGGCATGCACCGCCACACCCAGCTAATTTTTGTACTTGTGGTACAGGCGGCGTTTCACCATGTTGGCAGGATGGTCTCGATCTCTTGACCTGGTAATCTGCCCGCCTTGGCCTCCCAAAGTGCTGGGATTACAGGTGTAAACCACCATGCCCGGCCTCTTTCTAGATTTTCTCATCTTAAGTACTGCTTTCTAAAATTGATCTGCTTGAGATCATATCTTCAGTCAAGCAGTCATAAAAGTTTTTACATCTTTTTTGTCCTTCTACTTAAAAAAAGTACCGTGGTGCACTGTCTTAAAGTACAAAACACTGGGTGGCAAAGGGACCATTCAAAATAATGGTGTTCATATTAAAAGAATTACTCCACCAAGTAACTCAATCCATTTGCAAATCAGGTGGCTCTTATTCCTTTGCTTTTAACAAAATTTTAAGAAAAGACCTTGATGATACATCATCAAACATGATTTTTGAAGATAGGTTATTTGATTTTTGGCAAATAACTTTGAAAAGTGGAGTAACAATGCCACTTGAAACATCCTTCTGTTTGCATCTGCTTATTTATGTGAACAATGTTTTCAGCACCACTACCTCGGTTGAGGCCCTTATCCCTTGCTTCAAAGTTTATCCAAAATGGTCTTTACAACTCCTACTTTTCCCCTCCAATGCACTCTACACTATTATCAGGTATCTCAAAAAAAATTACATAAGTAGATGAGATATTATCATTAACCTTTATAAAAATTCTTCCTAATTTCCCTCTACTACCAGATTTTTTTTAATCCAACACCTTGGCATTGTCATTTTTAGCAACCCACCACCTAATTACAGTTTATTCCCTTTGCATGCTCATATCACCCTTTCTCCCTACAACCCACCCCTACCCTCATGCACTGGACACTGCTCTGCCCCAAACAGCCATGCCCTCTCACTCAGGTGATTCCCTCAGCTTGGAAGGCCCTTCCTTTTTTCTCTCTTCTCCGCCTGAGAAACTCCTATTCATCATTCAAGGCACTACAAATGCCATGTTCTCTGAGAAGCTTTCTAGAAATCCCCCAGAAATAATTAATGGCACTATTCATTTCTTAACAATCATTAATAGAGCATCCATGATGCCTTTTAGAGGTACGAAGATAAACCAGATAAGGGACTGTCACAGTCTTGTGAAGACAGAAATGTTATCTGACAATTCCTATATATCATTTATACTTCTAGCTAAAAGTTGTATCACTGAGCCAGAAGAACAAAAGAATAGATGGTTTATAAAAGTTGAGATACAAAATGGGTGTAAAAAAGAAGTTTTCCAGGGGGGACTTAATGCTCATAAACTACAAAGCCAAGACTCAATCCTAGGTCTGCCAGATGCCAGAGCTCAAGTTTAGGACAATGGTTAAGAGTTTGGGGTCTAGAGTTATAACACCCAGTCAAATCCCAATTCTAACACTTAACTATTATAGTTTACTTTCTTCTCCTACAAGTCTCTCAGATTTTTACATGTCCACAGAAGCGTTGTTTTTTAAAAGCAAACCTTTCATTGTACTTTTCTCATAAGGAATAACCTAAGCTGGTTTTTCAGAGCTGCAAAACTGTCATCACTTTGCCTAGAGCTAGGGAATTTGTAAAATGTGTCAATGCCCCGGGCCACACCCTAGTGTAGTAACTTGGGCATGATTTTCTCCCCTTAAAATTGCTTTTAAGGTGTAATTCAGACAAAAACACAACCACTTAGATGTAGAGTTGGATGAGTTTTGACAAATGTATATACAACTGTATAACCAACACCACAATCATCATATAGATGATGCAATCACAAGTTAACCACAGTTGTTTTTGTTTGCTTGTCACAAAGGATACAAAAAGTGGAACTTATTTGGTGTTCACGTTTTGAAAGACTTGAGCATACCAGAAATAAGCCAAACTTTGAAAACATCTTAGGGAAATGTGTTCAGCCATATTCGTTCAAACTTTTAAAGAGTTAGTTGGACAGAATACGTCCATCATGTCAAAGTTTCCCCTATGCCCTGATATAGTCAACTTCCTTCACCCACCAGCAATGGTGCCTGGAAACCATTGATCTAATTTCTTTTAGATGGAATCAAAGTATGGGTCTTTTGTGTCTTCTTTCGTTAGCATAACACTTTTAAGATCCATCCATATTGCTGCCTATACAAGTAGTTTGTTCCTTTTTGCTGCTAAATAGTTTTCTATTAATTGGATGGATATTCCAGAATTATTCAGTCACCAGCTGAAAGACATGTGGGTTGTTTCCAGGTATCGGCTACTATAAACAAAGCAGCTATGAACATCTGAGTTCCAGTGTTTGTGTCAACATATGTCTCCATACCTCTTAAGTAAATACACAGGAAGGGACTGCCAGATCAGATGGTCTAATATGTCTAACTTCTTAGGAAACTGCCAACTGTTTTCCAAAGTGGCTGAAACATTTTGCATTCTCACCAGCAATGTGTAACAGTTCACATTTCACCATGCCTTCCCCCACACTTACTGTCAGTGTTTTTACCAGTAGTGATTTCAGAGGGTATGTATTAATAGTAGTATTTAGTTTGGTTCACTGTAGCTTTAGTTTGCATTTCCCTAATAACTAATACTGTTGAGCATCTTTTCATGTTACTTGCCATTCATTCATCTATTTGGTGAAATGTGCTTAAATCTTTTCCTTTTTCTACAAGTTGTCTCTTTACCAAGTTATTTTTCAAATATTTTTCCCAGTTTACGTCTTGCTTTGTCATTTTAACATTGTCTTTTGAAGAAACATTTAATGAGGTTCAGTTTATTAGTTTTTTTCTTTTATGCTTCATGTATTCTATGTGTTCTCCACAAAATGATTTTTCTAATCCAAGATCATAAAGATTTCCTCCTATATTGTCCCCCAGACGTTTTACAGCTTAGTTTTTACATTCAGGTCTAAAATCCATTTCAAGTTAATTTTTACATATGGTAAGTAAGGTTGGAGGTCCATATTTTCCAAGTGGATATTCAATTGTTCTTGAACTATTTGTTAAAAACACTATCCTTCCCCCACACCGGCCCCCCGAATTACCTTTGGCACCTTTATCAAAATATATGGACCTATTTCTGGGTTCTAGATTATAGTCCACTGATTTATATTTCTACAATTATACCAGCACTATACTGTCTTGGATATTGAAGCTTTATAGAACCTTGAAATCAGGTAGTTTAAATCCTCCAACATTAGTCTTCTTCAAAACTGTTTTGACTATTAGGTCTTTTGCATTTCCATATAACATTTAGAATACCCTGGTACATTTCTCTAAAATAGATTGCTGGAATTTTTATTGGGATTGCATCAATCTGTAGTTCAATGTGAGGAAAATCAGTCTCTTAACCATAATGATCAAAGATCACGGTACATGTCTCAATTAACTTAAGGCCTTCATTCATTTCTCTTCATGTTTTACAGTTTTGTCATATAGGTCTTGCATATATTTTATTTAATCCCAAGTACTTCATATTTTTTGTTATAAACGGTACTGCTTTGTAAATTTCTATGTCAAATTGTTTGTTGCTAGTATTCAAAAATGCAATTAATCTTGTATAATGACTTCCTAGCCTTCAATCTTGCTAATAAGCTTGGTGTTTTTCTTTGGAGTGCAGTGGCACAATCTCAGCTCACTGCACCCTCCGCCTCCTCCTGGGCTCAAGCAATTCTCCTACCTCAGCTTCCCGAATAGCTGGGCCTACAGGTGTGTGCCACCGCACCCAGATAATTTTTGTATTTTCTCCCACTTTAGTTTCCCGAGTAGTTAGAACTAAAGGCGTCTGCCACCACACCCAGATAATTTTTGGGGGTTTGTTTGTTACCACATTTTGACATGTTGCCCAGGCTGGTCTCCAATTTCTAGGCTCAAGTGATCCGCCCATCTCGGCTTCCCAAAGTGCTGGAATTACAGGCCGCAGCGCCACCGTGGCAGCCATAGCTTACTTTTTTTTTTTTTGGAGACCAGAGTTTGCTCTGTTGCCCAGGCCTGGAGTGCGATGGCGCGATCTCGGCTCACTGCAAGCTCCGCCTCCGGGTTCCGCGCCATTCTCCTGCCTCCAGCCTCCCGAGGTAGCTAGCTGGGACTACAGGCTGCCACCCTTGCAGCCCGGCTAATTTTTGTATTTTTAGTAGGGGAAGGGGTTTCGTGTTATCCAGGATGGTTGATCTCCTGACCTGCGTGATCCACCCGCCTCGGCCTCCTAAAAGTGCTGGGATTACGAGCGTGAGCCACCCGGCACGCCCGACCTTAAGCTTACTTTTTAATAGATTTCTTAGGATTTTCTTTCTTTTTTTTTTTTGGGCGGGTCGCTCTTACTGACTGGAGTACAGCGGCGCAATCTCCGGCTCTGCAAGCTCCCGCCTCCCGGGTTCAGCCATTCCTCCTGCCTCAGTCTCGAGTAGCTGGGACTACAGGTGCCAGCCAGCAGCCGGGTTTCACTGGTAGCCAGGATGTTCTCGATCTCCTGACCTCGTGATCCGCCCACCTCGGCCTCCTAAAAGTGCTGGGATTACAGGCGCCAGGCCACTGCGCAAGCGTTCTCAGCATTTGCTACATATGAGATCATATCTTCTACAAATCTGCAAATGAAGTTTTTTTGGTTTGGTTTTTTGTTTGTTTGTTTTTGCCTTATTGCAGTAACTGGCACCTCCGAATTAACAGGAAAGATGACAGCAGACATCATTGCCTTGTACCTGACCTTAGAAGGTGTACTATTCAGTTTTCATACTTTAGTATTAGCTGTAGGTTTTTCACAGACACCTTTGTTCAGGCTGAAGTAGTTCCGTTCAATTCCTAATTTTCTAGAATTTCTGTCACGAATAGGAGTTGTGTACTATCAAAATAACTTTTTCTGTGTCAACTGAAATGATATGTTTTTTCCTTTTAATTTGTGAAAATGGTGAATTACATGGACTGATTTTTCAAATGTTAAATTAATCTTGCATTCCTGTTATAAATTCCACTTAGTCATGATGTATTATCCTTTTCATGTACTGCTGGATTTCATGTGTAAAAATCTTAAGAGTTTGTGTGTCTATGTTTATGAGGAATAACAATCTGTAGTTTTCTCTTTTTATGTCTGTAATTTTGATATCAAGGTAATACTGGCCTTATAAAACCAGGTGAAAAGTATCCCCTCCACTTCTATTTTCTGGAAAGTTTATACAGTGTTGTTATTTCTTCCTTAAATGGTTGACAGAACTTCCAGTGAAGCCATCTGTGCCTGGAGTTTTCTTTGTGGGAAGGTTTTCAACTACAAACTCAATTTCTTCAAAATATATACGGTTATTCATGTTATCCTTTTTTTTTTTTTTAACCTATTTCTTTTTAAGTAAGCTTTGGTATAACAGTTTGTATCCTTTAGAAAATCTGTCCATTTCATTGAAGTTGCTAAATGTGTAGTGATAACCTTACTCATTTATCTTTTTAACATCTGTAGATGCTGTGATTATGTACCCTCTTTCATTCCTGATCATGGTAACTTGCAACTTCTCTCCTATCAAATGCTTTCTCTCCTAATATACCCATTTGATGCTATAAATTTCCTCTAAGTACTGTATCCTACACATTTTAATATAGTACATATTTATTTTCATTAAGTTAAAAATATTCTCTAGTTTCTCTTGTGATTTCTTCTTATGGATTACTTAGTAGTGTGTTATTTAATTTCTAGATATTTGGGGATTTCCCAGATATATTTCTGTTGTTTATTTATAAATTCTATTGTGTTCAGAGAACATACTTTGTATTATTTCAATGCTCCACATTTCCTGAAACTTTTGTTTATACTCCAGAATGTGGTCTATATCAGTGAAATGTATTCAGTGCATTCATACACTTGAAAGGAAAGTGCATTCTGCTGTTACTAGATGAAATGACCCATAAATTTCAATGAAGGATTGAGGTATTGTTCGTGTCTTTCTAAATCCTTACTGATTTGCTGTTTCTTCTCTCAGTTTAGAGGGGAATGCTGAAATCTATAACTGTAATTTGTATTTTTTCCTTTCAGGTTTGTCTATTTTTGCTTCATGTCTATTGCAGCTCAATTATTAGGTATGTATATATTTAGGACTGTTATATCCTCTTTAATTAAATAATTCACTTATTATGAAATGCCCATTCCTTACTGCAGGTAATATCCTTTGCTCTGAAATACACTTTGCCTCATATTAATACAGCCATTCCAGCTTTCTTTTGATAAATGTTCCATTCTTTTTACTTTTGCCCAAAAGTGTCCTTACATTTAAAATGGATTTCTTGTAGACAGTATATAACAGTTGGGTCCTTTTTATCCAATCTCCCAATCTCTGCCCTTTAACTCGGCTTCTTTAAACATTTTACATCTGATGCAATTATTGATATGGTAGGTTTTTAAAAAAAAAATTTTTCTTTATTAACGTGTATACCTCATGTACACATGGGAGAAAACTCAGATAAATGGATAGCTAGCATAGATCTATATATGGTGACCTTTAATCTACTATCTTGCTATTCAAATTCTATTTGTTTCATTTTTTCCTGCCTCTTTTTGACTATTTTATCTTTCCTACTTGTATATTTGCAAAACCTCTTTGTTTTCTTTGTTCTCACTGCTTATTCTAAGGTTTACAATATACACCTTTAATTTATCTTACCCTATTTTCAAAGAGCATTTTACATCATAGGTAGTATATGAACCTTAGATGAGTATACAGTGGACCTGTGAATTGTATAGGCCCATGGGTTTGAACTGTGTGGGTCCACTTTCATGTGGATTCAACCAAATGCAAATCAAAAATATAGTATTCATGGGATGTAAAACCCATGTATTACAGAGGGTCAACTTTTTGTATATGCAGATTCCACAGGGCTGGGGGACTTGAGTATGCATGAATTTTGGTATACTTGGGGGATCATGGAACCTATCCCCTGAGTGTACTGAGGGGGGACTAGACTTGTGTTTCCCCCTCTCATTATTTATGCCAATAAAGCTACTTTTGTATTTACTCTAAATAATAAATTATTTTTTATATCAGTGATCTTCAAAAGAGACTAAGATATGGGGAAATGTCTTTATATTTACTCATGTATTTACCACTTATTCCTCACTTCTTTTTGTAGAACTGAGATTTCATCTGCTATCACTTTTCTTTTGCCTGGAAAAGTTTATTTTAGTATCTCTTAGCATATATGTACTAGTTTTTAATTCCTATGCATCCCTCCTTTTTTTTGGTCTGTAAAGATCTTTAATTTAAGGCCGGGCGCAGTGGCTCACACCTGTAATCCCAGCACTTTGGGAGGCTGAGGCAGGCAGATCACCTGAGGTCCAGAGATCGAGACCAGCCTGACCAACATGGAGAAATCCCGTCTCTACTAAAACTACAAAATTAGCCAAGCGTGGTGGCGCATGCCTGTAATCCCAGCTACTCTGGAGGCTGAGGCAGGAGAATGTCTTGAACCAGGGAGGTGGATGTTGCTGTGAGCTGAGATCACACCATTGCACTCCAGCCTGGGCAACAAGAGCGAAACTCCATCTCAAAAAAACAAACAAACAAACAAACAAAAAAAACCAACTTTAATTTAGGAAGGATATTTTTGCTAAGTAAAGGACATTGGGTTGACATTTTCCTTCATTACTTTAAAGATTTTGCTCAATTCTCTGACTTAACAGCTTTTTGATGAGAACCATGCAGTCATTCTTATCTCTGTTCCTCTGTACGTAATATGTCATTTTGCCTCTGATCATCTTTAAGATTTTCTAAGGTACTGGTTTTTAGCAAATTGATTATGATGTGCCTTGGGCAAGATTTTCTTTGTTTCTTCTATTTGGGGTTTACTGACCTTCTTGGATCTGTGAGTTTATAGTTTTGTGGCAGACAACTTCTAAAACAGCTCCCAATGACTTCTGCCTCATAGTATTCATGCCTTTATGTAATCGCTATCCCTTCAGTGTTGACTAATCCCATTAACTTGCTTTAACGAACAGAAAATGGCAAAAATGACAGGTCAACACTTCCGAGATGAGGTGAAAAAAGGACTAGTGTCTTGCTTGCATTCTCTCTTTGGCACTTCTTGCTTGTTCATTCTAATGAAGTTAGCTGCCATGTTGTGAGCTGCCCTATGGAGAGACCTATGTGGTCCAGAATTGTGGGCAGCCTGTGGCCAACAGCCAATGAAGAAGCCAAGGCCCTCAGGCCAACAACCCACAAGGAACTAAACCCTGCCAATAACCGTAAGTGAGCCTGAAAGCAAAGTTTCCCTCAGTCAAGCCCTGAGATTATTGCAGCCTCAGTTGATACCTTGATTGTAGCCATGTGAAGAGTCCCTGAACCAGAGCGCCCAGCTGAGCCATGCAGAGAAACTGGGACATAATGGATGTTTTGTTTAAGCTGCCAATTTTGGGAATAACGTTTTAGGTAGCAATACATAACTAACACAGTTTTCATCAGATGTGGAAACATTTTGTCTAAGATCGTTTCAACTCTTTTTCCTCTCACATCTCCTGGGGACTCCATTTACAAATATATAAACACTATTTGATCTTGTCTCACATTATCTGTTGCTGTTTTCCTTTTTGCCTTTTTTTCCACTTTTTTCTCTGTGCCTTATTTTGGATAGTTTCTATTGTCACGGCATCAAGGTTGCTAATGCTTTCTTCTACAGCGTGTGTTTTTCATCTCCAGAAACATTATGTTTCTCTTTCTCTCTCTTTTTAAAGACATGTTCCATGTCTCGCTCATGTTCATGTTTTCCTTTACTTTCTTGATCACATGTGGCATTTATAGTAGCTACTTAAGAGAAAAAATTTTATTTCCTTCTTTCCAGTGCCTGTTGTTCAATGTCTGAAAACCACTATTTTGTGGGGTTTTAAAATTCCAGTTTTAGGAGGGAGGGTAAACCTGATTACTGTTGCTCTCTCTTGGCCGAAAGCCTATTATTTCTTTATAAAAGCTCTCCAAGTGATTCTAATGTACAGCTTTCAGACTCAGTGGGTTAGTAGCTTTGATTTTCTTAAAAGAAAATTTCCTTCCAGACAGCACACATTTTTTTCTGAGCTGATTAGTCTTGATGGATTTAAAAGCTTGTATCTCAAAGTGCTACATCATAATTAGCTAATATCAAAGAAGCTTTTCACTAAAAGAAATGCCCAATATTACTTGGCAAAGAAACTGAGAAACCATTATTCTGTGGAAGAAAGTTTCATATGGAAACATTTAAACTGAAGTATCTGATTATAAGATGACACAAAGTAATGTTCTAAGGCATGGAGGTAGGAATAATAATGTGGAAAAATAATCTTCCTGAGGCCAAAGGAAACAGAAAAACACTTATAGAAACCATTCACAAAAAGCATGTCCAATAGGAACAATATAGATAACCATCAGTTTTACAAAATCAAATATTCACAGAATTTTACTAGTGTAACTTTCAAACTCATGAACCTTGTAAACTCAGTAAAAATGCAAATACAAATAAATGAAACTTCACATAGTAAAAAATAAACAAGATTTTCTTCAGTACCAGCAAATTTCATTTCTATGTAGAGGTTTCTTCCCATCTATCCATATATCCTTCTGAAACTTACCCTTTTCCAAGTAAGAACGTGGAGCCCACGGCGGGTCCTCTTCAGCATAAGGATCACTATACTCAACCACAGCAGCTTCCTCCTCTTCGTAATCTTCTGGAGGGGGAGGAGGTGGGGGAGACTCATCAAAGACTGGTTCTTCCACAGGAGGCGGTGGAGGTGGCGCATCTGAAACTAAGAACGTATCAGGCTGACAACAAAACTATACGTTATGTGAAGTTCAGTATTTCCTATCCAAGCTTCCAGGTTCATGGAATATAAACCTAGACTTGAAAATAAACATAATATTCATTCAAAAAATGAATGAGCAAGAGAAATCTTCCCACCAACTATAATGTTCTAGAGCTCCAAGTATGACGTTCTCCTTCTCTTGCCCTTGGATTAGTGCTAATGGATACTGAATAAAGTTTAGACAAAATAATTACTAACTGAGCCTCTGGAACCTGTTTATACTAATACAAATCCTCTTGTTAAAGAGATCAGTACGGCCAGGAGCGGTGGCTTGCGCCTGTAATCCTAGCACTTTGGGAGGCCGAGGTGGGCGGATCACCTGTGGTCAGAAGTTCGAGATCAGCCTGGGCAACATGGTGAAATCCTGTCTCTACTAAAAATACAAAAATTAGCCGCACATGGTCATGGGCGCCCATAATCCCAGCTACTCAGGAGGCCAAGGCACGAGAATCACTTGAACTGGGGAGGTGGAGGCTGCAGTGAGTCGAGATCACGCCACTCCAGCCTGGGTCATAGAGCAAGACTGCGTCTCAAAAACAACAACAGCAAAAAAAAAAAAAAATCAAAAAAGCGGGGATCGGTACAATACAGCTGAGCTTTACACTGTATTCAAGGATAAGTTATCAGAAATACTAACAATGAAAACCATATTTCACAAATTTTTAAAATATTTTTTCACTTAAATGAGTCCAGGGAATAGTAAAATTTTAGTAACCCACTACTTTCCTCTTAATGAATTTTTCTAAAATAGCATTTTACCAAATTCAAGAGGAAAAAAAATCATCAACAAACTTGGGTTACTTCATCTATGAAGATGTTTGTTTATAGAATTTCTTCTAATTCAGACTATCATCCAGAATTTCTTCAGGCTAAATGTCCAAGTGTACTATCAGAGTAATTTAAAATATCTCCCATGGAGATCTGCCTCCACAGCTTGCATGTCAATATATAGTAACATCAAATAGATTATCTTCAAACTCAGCTACTTTAAGCTTTCAAAATGGTTGGTACATACTTGAGCACAGCTGAACAGAATGAAATGAATAAACCTGTGTTTATCAGCTCCCCAGGTTTAATGAACGGCACTAATTCTTATTTATGAGGTACGAGTATAGTTCCCATGTGATTCTCTATGCAATCCAATGTATTTAGTATTTTTTTTTGAGACGGTGCCCAGCTCTGTTCAGCTTCAGGCTGGCATGCAGTGGCCAGATCTCGCTTCCACTGCAGCCCGGCCTCCCCGGTTTACGCCTCGCCCGCCTCCTGGAAGGACTACAGGCGCACACCACCCGCTAGTTTTTTGTATTTTTTTCAGTAGAGACGGGGTTTCACCGGTGCCAACCAGGGATGGTCTCGATCTGCTGACCTTGTGATCCGGCCTGCCTTGGCCTCCCAAAGTGCTGGGATTACAGGCTTGAGCCCAGCCCGGGCCGGGGACAGTATTTTTAATCTAGTCAAATTGAATTAAATTTGATTCTTTTTTTTTTTTTTTTTTTTTTGAGACGGAGTCTTGTTTGAAACCCAGGCTGAGAGTGCAGTGGTAACCTTTGCTCACTGCAAGCTCCTCAGCCCCGGGTTCATTTATTCTCCTGCCTCAGCCTCCCAAGTAGCTGGGACTACAGGCTACCGCCACCACGCCTCTCGCTAATTTTTTGTATTTTTAGTGACAGGATGAGGGTTTCACTGTGTTAGCCAGGATGGTCTCTGATCTCCGGGACTCCCTCTGATCCACCCACCAGCCTCCCCCAGTGTTGATTACAGGTGTGAGCCACCGTGCCTGGCTCACACCTGTAATTAAATGGATTTTCAAAGACTGCTGATGCCTGGTGGGAGCCAGCCACATCAACACCATGCTGTCTCTATCAGTATTCTTCCCGTCTGCTGTGCCCCTCTATACTGATCTACTTTATAAACTTTAAAACTTCAGTCATTAAATAGAATGTCTTTCATCCAAATAGTTTTTATTAATAAACAAAGGATATAGATATGTGATTTACCATATACTTGGGTGAGAAAGAACAATTTATCCTATTTCCATTTGTAAGATAAAAAGACTTTAAACAATTGCACAGAACCATAGATCCAAAGGAACTTTCAAAACAATAACCTTGAGAAATGTCACTACAAAATTACTCAAAGATGTTGCCATTGGTCATTTTTACTTTTCTTGTAACTGCCAGTTTAATAAGCTACCACTTTTGACTTAAAATGTTCCAATTACTCAGCTAGCCCTTTGTAATGCATTATTTCATTTCATCTTTACATTGGGAGGTGGTATTTTTCATTTTATAGATGTGGAAACTGGCTTTCCAAGATTAAGTATTCCGACAGCAAGTAAGTGGAAAAGCACCTGAACTCCAATGCCTGTTATCTTAAAAGCTACACTACTATGGGCTGAGATAAATTTTAAAATCTTCAAGTCATGCTTCATTAGTATTTATTCAACAAACATTAACTAATATGGCTGGATATTATGCTCAGCATTGAGAAAAGGGCAGTAGGCAAAAGTCATGAAGACACGAACGACCAAACCTTCATTTACAATTGAGTGTAGTGTGTGCTTTAAGATACTACAGGAGCACACAGCATAAACCACACTTGTTATGTGGGTGAGGAAAGGCTTCCTGAAACCTGAAGGAAGAGTAAGAGTTAATGGGGAGGAAGCAGGGAGGGTAGGATGGTGTAGGGATTGATATTTCATGTCAGATATAAAGAATAAAACAAGGCCAGGTGGGGAGGCTCACGCCTGTAATCCCAGCACTTTGGGAGGCTGAGGCAGGTGGATCACTTGAGCTCGGGAGTTCAAGACCAGCCTGGCCAATATGGCGAAACCCCGTCTCTACTAAAAATACAAAAATTAGCCTCATGTGGTGGCGCACACGTGTAATCTTAGCTACTCGCGAGGCTGAGGCACGAGAATCACTTGAACCCAAGAGGGGAAGGTGGCAGTGAGCCAAGATCACACCACTGTACTCCAGCCTGGGTGACAGAGTGAGTCTGTCTCAAAAAAAAAAAAAAAAAAAAAAAAAAGGACAATACAAGTAGGAAGGTAAGAAAGCAAGAAACTTTCAAAGAACTGTCCAAAATTCAGTAGCCAGAGACATGAGGAAGCTGAAGAGGATGAGGAAGGAAGGGCCTTACAGCAGTTTGGACTCTATCCAAAGAGCCATGGGGAGCCACAGAAAGATTTTAAGGTGAATAACAGGGTCATAGCTGTACTTCTTACCCCAGTATAACTAGGTCACTATAACTGGTTTCAAATTATTCCAGACTTCTTCCAAACATTAAACTTAATGCACAGTATTTGCTACCACGGAATATCTTCGAAATAATATACCTGGAAAGCTTTGAAGATAATTACAAAGAATTATCTTTGAAGACATACCAAAAAAAAGTATATATCTTCCCAAGGTGAATGTTTTTTAAAGAGTTTAAAGACTTAAACATTATTTGAATGTTTAAGTCCTGCCACGTCTGTAAAATTAGTCACAGCACACCTCATACACAATTTTTTAATACATAGTGTACATGAGAAACATATATGATTGTAGGAAGAGATGAAAAAGACTAATCTAAAAGGCAATCAACTGTGACAGGGTGGCCAAATTAGGGAATGACTTTTTAAAATACGGGTAGTGCTGCTGTAATAATGTTTTGCAGTCATCTACTTAAGACATTTCTAAGTCTTAAATTGATACTCATGCACTTTACTATCAAATTAAAACAATACTTCTTAGGTTTGGTTCATGAAACATTTTGCTGTTTCTACAAAGTTTGCAGCTTTCACTGGTGACTGGCGAAAACCAATGACATCCTGCTTTAAACCCTATTCAACTTTAGAGTCTCATTTTTTGCTAAGAAAATGACACTTAGGCCGGGCACGGTGGCTCAAGCCTGTAATCCCAGCACTTTGGGAGGCCGAGATGGGCGGATCACGAGGTCAGAAGATCGAGACCATCCTGGCTAACACGGTGAAACCCCATCTCTACTAAAAAATACAAAAAAAAAAAAAAAAAAATTAGCCGGGCGTGGTGGCGGGCACCTGTAGTCCCAGCTACTCAGGAGGCTGAGGCAGGAGAATGCCATAAACCCGGGAGGAGCAGCTTGCAGTGAGCTGACATTACGCCACTGCACTCCAGCCTGGGCGACAGAGCGAGACTCCATCTCAAAAAGAAAAGAAAAGAAAAGAAAAGAAAATGACACTTAGTTGCTATACAAACATTCGTGTTTCATTAATGGATTAGTCTTCAGTGTCAGTTTCAAAATCTGGCCTTCACTCCAGAAGCTGCTCAGAACCACTTTCGTTCAGAATGAATGACAATATCTCACAGAACATGCAGTAGCAATTGATCGGGAGAATTCTCTAAGGTGCATGCTCATCACAATAGTAAAAACAGAAAAAACTCCCAGGGTATTATTCAAGTGACTACCTTCATTAATCATTGTAATTAAACAGGATTTGTGATGGAAGAAAATTCTCTTTTACTGTAATGACATTTACTTAGACTTTCCACTTTGTACAGAGTATGTAGAATGGAACCAGCATTGGAAAGTCCTTCAATTCTGGTACTGTAATCAAATCCTTTTCTACTTGGTACTTACCCTGTTTAGATGCAGCAGATATTTTTTAAAACCTGAGAACAGTGACCTTGTATTCCACACTTGACCTCACAAGCCTGGCAGAGGATCACACTATGGCTGTGCTTGGCACATGCTGAACTATTAATAGTTGAAACTTGCTGAGAGGCAGTTTTCTCCTCGAGCCAATGTGGGTCACACCCAAGCTAAAGAAGAGTGGGCCCCAATAGCATAATTTAAAACATGAAATCTACCTAATTATATGTGAAAATAGCTCTTAAACTCAACAAAACATCTTACAAAGTCACAATGTGGTAAACATTACAGGTGTTCATGGAGTACCTTCCAATAAACAAAAGTAAGTAAAATAGACGATTTTCAGAAATTAGTAAATACAGATGCAAAGGCATCTGAAAGACACTGAGCCCTCAGGCCAGTAAGACTGAATTATTAGTTAAAATACAACCACATCTAGAAGAATGTGCTGATTAAAGGGGGGCATTGAGTCAGCTACAGCAGCAGAAAAAAGGGGCGACCAAAAGTGCCTGCTATGGTCAGATGCTTTTCCAAGTGCTGGGGAAACAGCTAGCAAGCAAAACAGGCAAAAATCCTTGCTCTTATAGAGCTTACATTCTAGTATTGGCAGTGCCTATTTCCAAATAACCAGGAATCCTAAGCCACAGATTGCAAATTTTTCTATCCCACCAGTGAGGTCATCCATCCTTGTTATGAGATATATACACTGGACTACTTTGGTCTGATGACATGAGATCTTTAATATCATTCTCCTAGTTCAAATCATGTAACCTTATTATTGTGATGTAACCCTCACAAAGACTGCCCATAGGAAGAGGATTCGTCCATCGTACAGTCTATGTTCACTGGTGTCTGTGACAGCAATTCCTCACTGAATGTTGATACAGGCCTCCTGATTTGTCATTGGTCTCCTGAGCTCCATAATGCTTCCCTAGAAGACTCAAGGTATCAACAAAATTAGTTACCTGAACAGGCCAAGGGAAATTCATTCCCAACCTATGAGGCCTCTTGGGAGACAGACTGGCAGCCTGGTCCTCTGAGCCCTACCAAAAATGGCCCTTCTGATATTTGAAATCACAAAACTGGAGGAAGATTCTCAGGCCACCTATAATAGCCCTAAAACTCCAGTGATAAGAAACTAGACTACCACTTATCTGAGCAACCCAGAGAAAAAGATGAGATATCTAGTGATTAAAGAATACCTCCTCAGTTGGAGGTGATCTTTCTTTTCTTATATGTGCCTTATTTTATATGTATTTGTCTTACATCTTTACTACTAGTTATTTAAAAGTAGAAAATTTCTCTATTTTATCTCCACTAGCCAGATAGTGACTTGTTCATAATATTGAAATGTCTGAAGTATCAGCAAATGAATGACTATCCAGTCAATCACATATAAATGACATTTTATGCCTATAATCTGATCTACAGCATAAAGAAGACATAAACTTACTATTTTCTTGGACTCTGGCCACAAATCCCATTAAAGGTAACTGAGGAGTTACCTGTAGGATGGAGGGAGGAGGAGGAGCAAGAGATACTGCAAAAACAAAAAAGGTGTGGAGGATAAGGGATAAGGGCGAGTTACATTAAAAGGAAAGGATAATACAATAAAATAAATACATAAAGGAGGGAAACTACCATTCACAAACATTTTATCAGTGATCTCAAGGATCCCCTGTTGAGGGACAACTCATTAACACATAAAACAAAGTACTGGGGGAATTTTTAGTAAGTTTTTGAAAATCACAACAGGAAGCATTTAGCATACAGAGATATGTTAAATATATGTAACATAATCATATGTTTTATATATATATAACATATAACTGATCTTTTTTCATATCATAACATCATGCCTTCTCAGTGAAAGCATTTCTGCAGATTACCATGTTGTTTTCTGAATTTTACATTTAAATGTTTGTCAATACAGAGAGAAAAAATATTACATCCCAACACTCTAAATGTATACTTTTTATTACTCTAATAATAGGCAAGTTAATTGGTTCTTCACTCATTAATTAGACAAATACTGACTTCCTACTAAGTAAGTGGCAAACACCTGCTATGAAAACAGTTATCAAAACCATCCTCTGAGAATCGGGTGCTATGTCATTACAATTTTTCATAATCCGAACTCATTGGTACATTTCCTCCCTGATGGTGTAGAAAAGTGCAGGCCTTA
Source organism: Papio anubis (assembly GCF_008728515.1). Classification (NCBI taxonomy): domain Eukaryota; kingdom Metazoa; phylum Chordata; class Mammalia; order Primates; family Cercopithecidae; genus Papio; species Papio anubis. Next base: position 87,288,890 of record NC_044985.1, on the reverse strand, counting down.
ATCAAATCATTCCACTCTCCTTCCCAAGGTAGATTTCCCTGCAACTCAATCACCTGGCACAGTGCCTAGAGCTAGTAAACTGTCAACAAATGTTTAACATATATAAATGCACTAATAAGCCAGGTATCTGTGGAAACTAAAGAGGCAAAAACAAAAAAAAGAAAGATTACAGTTACAGTTTCCTTTAGAATGGGTACGAAGTATGATATGCATTTTCTTATAAAGAGAAAATGACTGTATTTGCTCCAAAATATAGTTAAGACTAATAAAACTAAAAAGATGAACATGTCTCTGCTCTAAGGAGATCACATTCTATTGAAATAGAAGAATACATGATAATCTTAACCCAACAATATTTGTAGCAATTCCCCGGAAGTAGTGGTGGAGGTGAGGAGGGCTACAATGAAATGACCTCTCAACAGGGACTTGAAGAAAGGAACCCGCCAAGCTGACAGGGGTTGAGAAACATAATCAAGTTGAGAGAACCAAGTGAGGGTGAAGGCTCAGAGGCATAAAACAGCATAACCAGTTCACAGGACCAGAAATGCTTCCATATGGCTAGGAAAAGATACCCAAAGATAAAGTAAAAAACCCAGAAATATCAATGGGAGGATATGAAATAGGGAAGGATCTTATATGCCTGGTGGAAGAGTGCTTAGTGGAAACAGGTTGGATTTTCAAGTCACTCAGCCTCAAATCTCTGATCCATCATTTCCTGGCTGTATGGATAGTCAGTCAATTAACTTCTTCAGGCCTATTCCATAAATGTGATACGAAAACAAGGTAAAGCAACCTACTTCACATAGTGGCTGCAAAGACTAAAAAAAGACAATGGATGTGGAAAGCCTAACCCAGTGGCTGGCATATAATAAATTAAAGCAGTTTCTAGAAAAGGAGAGAACTTTAAAAGTGTGGGAAGAGAGTACTTGGCAACTAATGATTTAGCTAGCATATCAAGGACAGCAACAAGTTGAAGATCATTCTTAGATTTTTACCCTTCGTAATTATGAAGATGGAGATGCCAATAACTATGTTAAGCCTGGTAGGCAGTACTGGGAAAGAAATGGGATGGTAAACGGGTAAGTCAGGGACAGATAATGATATGATACATTTGGGTTGAGATTATGCAAAATATCTAGAGTTGATGCTATGGACAGATGCAGGGAGGACATACAAATGCACAGACAAGAATTAAGCAGATAATCTTGAATATCTAGATGCAAAGAACAGAGTAGTATAACTCTAGAAATTGGTACCTTTCTTTAAAAGACACCTTTGGTTAGGTTTTTCCCTAAAGTCATAATTCTTGGCAGTAAATCCTTGATTTGTGTGTCTGCTTCCCACTCAGAGGCTTACAACAACTGTTGATATGTTCATAATACCACTTCCAAGGGTAAGCAGAAGACAATGAAAAGAGAAGGTAGCACAGACAAAAAAGATAAAACTGAGAAACAGTAGCAGGCAGCAACTGGCACTAGAAGAGTAGAGACAAGGCATGTGTTCACATCCAAGATGAAATGCTCCTTTTCTGTTGGAATATATTCTAACCTTCCATGTAACAGAAAAGTGGGAAATTTCCCACTTCAGTCATTGTTTCTCTACCAAATATAAAAAAAGACCTTTTGGTACTCAGCTAAAAAAGAACAATTAGGTGCTTAACTTACAGCAGTCTTTTTGTGGGTAGACTGAGGTTGAGGTTGTTTTTTTTAAGATGAATATGCTTATTTCTTTTCTACTTCTGAAAGTGAAAATCTGAAGCCATAGTGGTTTTAAGAAGTACACCAGCGGCCAGGCACGCTGGCTCATGCCTGTAATCCCATCACTTAGGAAGGTCGAGGGGGGTGCATCACCTGAGGTCAGGAGTTCAAGACCAGCCTGGCCAACATGGTGAAATCCCATCTCTACTAAAAATACACAAATTAGCCAGGCGTGGTGGCAGGTGCCTGTAATCCCAGCTACTCGGGAGGCTGAGCCAGGAGAATCACTTGAATCCGGGAGGCAGAGGTTGCAGTGAGCTGAGATCACACCATTGCACTCCAGCCTGGGCAACAAGAGCGAAACTCCATCTCAAAAAAAACAAGTCCACCAGCAGCCAGGGAAAGATCAATCGCAGTTCTTCCTTAAAAGAATGACTTGGTAACAAGTTAGACTTTTTTCAAAGCTAGTCTAAGGCATGTTCAAAAATTCAGTTCCGTCTGGGGTTACAAAGGTCATCCCAAATTCTACTTTTCTCCAGCACAAACCTTTAACAAGGTGGTCCAAATTAATTCAGATACCACATCATTTTATTGTTGGACCATGTACGATCTCATCTGACAAGAATGTCTGTGAGCCAGAATATACTGTCTTTCTTGGAGTTGAGCTGAAACCAAACCATTTTTAAGTGAATTTAAGCAGAATTCTGAGCAAAGAATTGTTGCAATATTCAGTTCTAATCCTAGTCATTTTGTGAACAGGCAAACAAGAGCAGGAAGCAAACTTGTTTTCATTTCATTTAGCTAAAATGATTCCTCATAAGACAAGACTCTCCCAATAACTACCAAAAGATCTCCAAACTTAGATTCTGTTACATAATTTTCACAATATACAAGAATGAAGTTAATGTGAAGACAGGCTCACCATGTGACTGGAATTTATAAAGAGATCATAAGTAGAAGAGCTATGAGAATTACAGCTGTGTGCACAAAGCAACGTTTAGATATAAACAGTAAAAGGCTTTCCAAGCAAACCAAACCTAAATGATGAGTCTGTGCTGATGAAATGTACAGACTTTCCAAGTACAACCTTCCTGGTTATTTATAGAGTTATTTGAAGCATCACTGAAGCTTGTATTTTAAATGTCCAATTTAAAAGGTTTGGAAAAATAAAATTAAGTTTTTACATCTTATTTTTACAGCTTTATACTCTGAGAATATTAGACAAAATAAGCACTCTAAACACTACTTCTAAAGCCATTACTGAACATCACATTTAGATGATATATATATGTATGTTATATAGCCCATGCGAGTTTAGATGCTTATATTTTTTTCCCAGTGAAGGAAATAAACAATTTGTAAGTGTAGTATTTTCTAAACATGAATACCAATGTAGAACAAGAGGTAGGTAAAAGTGAATTCAGGCTGGACGCGATGGCTCACACCTGTAATCCCAGCACTTTGGGAGGCCAAGGCAGTAACAAAATGACTAGGATTAGAACTGAATACTGTGACAATTCTTTGCTAAAAATTCTGCTTAAATTCTCTTAGAATGGTTTGTTTTCTGCTCAACTCCAAGAAAGACAGTATATTCTGGCTCACAGACATTCTAGTCAGATGAGATCTTACATGGTCCAAAAAGAAAATGATGTGATATCTGAATTAATTTGGACCACCTTGTTAAAGGTTTGCCTTGGAGAAAAGTAGAATTTGGGATGACCTTTGTAACCCCAGATGGAAGTGGATCACTTGAGGTCAGGAGTCAGAGACCAGCCTGGCCAACCTGATGAAACCTTGTCTCTATTTAAAAAAAAAAAAGAGAGAGAGAGGGGCGTGGTGGCATGCACCTGTAGTTCCAGCTGCTTGGGAGGCTGAGGCAGGAGAATCGCTCGAACCCAGGAGGTGGAGGTTGCAGTGAGCCGAGATTGCACCACTGCGCTCCAGCCTGGGCAACAAACAAAGCAAGACTTTGGGGGAAAAAAAAAAAAATCTTCCTGCTCCTGCTCTTTATTTATACTTTGCTAAAGCCCCATCACATCAGTATTCTTCTAGACATTTTAGACATTTATGGTGGTGCTGTAACTTCACAAATCATTTACAGAATATGTGAAATGGCTTTTATTTTGCAATAGCACTATCCCAACATTGTTTTCTACTTTTTTAGTCACTTTTAATACCATTCAGGGGTTATTAAGCCTGACACTTTCTCTTTGTGAAACAGCACACCCATTCAGGAACTCCTATATCTCATAGAACTATACATCTCTTGGAACCAACATTCACTTTATGAACTTTTTCCCAAAAACTTTTAAGAAATTATGAGCAGTAAAATACATGCTACTTTCTCCTAAAGCCTTTAATATTTACATGCTACATTACTGATTCATTAACAAACAAGGTTTATGTAAGTATACATATACATACTCACATATGGATATATGTATATTCTTCTTGACCACAAGGTGCTTCGTATTTACATTTAAAGTAGAGACTGTTAACTCATAATTAGCCCTATGTGTTTCTATGACCCCCCCCCTTACCACTGGCAACATGAATGATAAATTGGTATTCCTATTTCATTGGCTGGATTAGATTAAGAAATAATGAGAACCAAAGGGATTTCAGTTATGCCCTGATCAAAGGGTTCCTTTCAATAACTTGTTTCTGAAATAATCTCATGAAAAAACAATTATTGTGCTCCTAAGACTTGGCACTAGACACTGGGTGTTACGTATTTTAACTCCTATAATTGCCCTTTTTCAAACTCAGATCAAATTGTACATTAATAAATATAGTAATAACACTGCTAGATGTACACCTCACAGAACCCCACTGAATTTATATTCACATGACACCCTCCAGATTGTCAGCTCACTTCCTGAGAAGCATGCAACCACAGCAAGATTCCAATTACCAAAAAAAAAGAAAAAAAACCTCATAAAACACACACTTCAGATCATTTTTGTTAAATCAGAGTATTAGTTACTTGAGAAAGCACAACAAATATTCTTATTGTAAATATGAAAAAAATAGGGACAATTGCAGGGCCAGTGGGAGTAATACAGAAGACTTACATAATTCTTTTTTGAGATAGGGTCTCACTCTGTTGCCCAGGCTGGAGTACAGTGGCACAATCTTGGCTCACTGAAACTTCTACCTCCTAGCTCAATCAATCCTTCTGCCTCAGCCTCCTGAGTAGCTGGGACTGCAGGCACCTGCCACAGCGCTTGACTCATAAATAATATTCTAATGAATATAAAATAAAAGTACATCCAACAGCCTTAGAACACTGATTCACAAATCATTAAGTCTTGCAAAAAGAGATCTTCCAAGAAAATGGTTTAGTTAGAAAAAAAACTAGTTTAGAAAAAGTACTCTGATTAACCAACTAACAATGCTGTGGCCACCCACTTTAAACAGTTATCAAATCCCTGGAGATGAAAGGCAGAACTTAATAGAGCAGAGTACAGAAAAACAAAAAAGTGCAACTAAATTGACTCACACATTACACAGAAAGCCTAACAATCCCAATTCACCTTACTTCCATGAGTGAGAAAAATACTTTTCCTTAAAATCATTTCATAAAGTGGGAATATTTTTACTTTAACATATACTTTCAAGCATTTGAAAATCAGATTTACAAAGAAACTATTGAAATATGTATTATAAAATACATTTAAATATGTGCCTAAACAGCCTTCAAATAAATTCTACCTACAGCGTTCTCATAGGACTATTTTGGAGCATACACGAACAAAGCATGAAATATCCCTGTATAGGCTGGGTGCGGTGGCTCAAGCCTGTAATTCCAGCACCCTGGGAGGCCGAGACAAGCGGATGACTTGAGGTCAGGAGTTTGAGACCAGCTTGGCCAAGATGGTGAAACCCCGTCTCTACTAAAAATACAAAAATTAGCTGGGCATGGTGGCAGGCGCCTGTAATCCCTGCTACTTGGGAGGCTGAGGCAGGATAATTGCTTGAACCCGGGAGGTAGAGTTTGCAGTGAGCCGAGATTATACCACTGCACTCCAGCCTGGGTGACAAAGCAAGACTCAGTCTCAAAACAAAACAAAACAAAAATTAGCCAGGCGTGGTGGCAGGTACCTGTAATCCCAGCTACTCAGGAGGCTGAGGCAGGAGAAACGCTTGAACCGGGAAGGTGAGGTTGCAGTGAGCCAAGATTGTGCCACTGCACTCTAGCCTGGGCAACAGAGCGCAACTCCATTTAAAAAAAAAAAAAAGAAAAGAAAAGAAAAAAGAAATTTCCCTGTATATACTTACTATATATCATGTATAGTTCGTCTCAAGCTCTAACAGTGAAGCATCTCTCAGTTCCATAATGGAACCAACCCATTTTGGACTAACATCTGAGAGGGCCAAGGAGACAGCCCAGCTTCAGCAGAACTATGAAACAGGCTATAACTAAAATTTAAAATTTTTATAAACTAAAATTTAAAAATAAAAAATGCATTTAAATACAAAACAGCACCTGAACAAATGTAAATCTGAAAACATGGTTTAAAAGAAGAATGTATAAAAAGGGCAGTTTTGTCAAAATTTAAGTTCGGAATGATTTAAAAAGAACTGCACAGCCAAAAACACAAAATGTGATAAAAGATAGAAGTATGTATCAATTAAGGCAGTTGGTATTCACACTATGGTTTGCACTGGATGGACTACAAATACAGCATTTAACTTACAAGAGGGACCCAGAACAGAGAAGGAATTTGGATAAATGAACAAGGGATTCATTTGGCATTTAACAAACAGTTCCTGAGCAGTATTCCAGGATGTAACTGTTTAAAAGACTGACAAGGTCTCAGGCTTTCATGCACTTTATATCACATCCTTTCATCTACCTTCCTCTCCACAAAAGAGAAGACTTGGGAGGGTAAGAAAAGATTTTTTTTAATATGTAGGTAGGACAATAGAAAGAACATGGAACTCAGGCCAGGCACGGTGACTCACGCCTGTAATCCCAGCACTCTAGGAGGCTGAGGTGGGTGGATCATTTAAGGTCAGGAGTTTGAGACCAGCCTGGCCAACATAGTGAAACCCCATCTCTACAACAAAATACAAAAATTAGCTGGGTGTGGTGGTGGGTGCCTGTAATCCCAGCTACTCAGGAGCCTGAGGCAGGAGAATCACTTGAACCCAGGAGGCGGGCGTTGCAGTGATCAGAGATCACGCCACTGCACTCCATCCTGGGCAACAGAGCGAGACTCCATCTCAATTTAAAAAAAAAAAAAATTAAAGAACAGAAAGAAAGAACATGGAACTTGGAAAACCTAAGTTCAAATCCTAACCTAACCATCACCTCAGCCTCATTTTCCTCATCTATAAGATATAGGAAAATGATCACCAATCTTATTTTGTACATGATTCTAAGAATCAAATGAGATAATATGAAAACATTAGTTAAATTAAGTGTTTATGCTGAAGGATCAAATTTCTTCTGCAAGACTCTTACAAAGAATATCACTATAGATCGCAGCCACAGAGATAAACTGCAGCTCCATAAAATTCAAGGCTTATCAAAGATGGAATGAGTTGAACCCAATATCAGAGGTGTTCACACATAGGCTTACTGGCTTCTTGGCAAAAATACAGAAAAATACAGTAAGTTGACATACCATGTCCACAATAGTCATGGTGTCTAATATTTGTTCTTGCCCTCTCTGGGGAGTAAACAAAATAATAATTATGTATAGCATTAAATATGTTCCAGATTAGTTATTCCGTATGCATGATACAACCGATTATTCAGTGTAATTACTGTATCTGATTCAATTTACCCAACTCCTAGTTTTTCCACCATGGGTTTGGTATGAGAATTGTATAAGCTAATATAATTCCCTAGCACAAAATAGCTTCAAAAATGTTCTCTTTTCCTTTGTTACTTCTAAATTCTGTTCATGTGCACCCAACTTTCATTATTTGTTATTTATAGAGTAAGGATGTCTGATGAAATAAAAAGGAAATACCATTCACCACAATGTTATTTTAAAAAGCAAATAACCACTAAAATATTCAAAAAAATTCTGTTCAGAAAAATTAAGTTCTATGACTTTACCTGGAAATCACGTACTGATTTTTTTTAAGAATTGAAAGATACAGTATTAGCAACCTACAATTCATTCATTCTCCCATTCATTCAACAAATGGTACTAACCACTACCATGCACTATTTGTAACTAAGGGTTTTTTGTAGTTGAAAGTTTTTAATTAGATACATTCTATAGAATGCAAAAAAAAAAAAAAATCTAACCTGGATTCTGGCTATAAAAAGGTCCTCCATTCATCTGATTCTGAAGGCTTGTTTGTGAAGTGATGGAAGGAGGGCGTCTATAGGGCAACGAGCCCCCTATTGTTGGGGGAGTATGGCGAGAGGCAGGCCTATTCATGCTGTAAAACTGTACAGGATGACCTGAAAAAGAGATAGAACATACATATGTCATTAAAAGAAAATTATCTCAGATCATTAAATACTTTATGTACAATGCCTAAATCTTAATAATTAAAACCAACAGCTAGTTTAACTAGTATCTGAAATACACAATGCAAGGTGAGTTATTGTTTGCTGATATTGTATCATAGTACAAAAGTAGAAAAGCAAACAAAACTATGATTAAGTTTGGAAAGCTGTATCTAAATAGTTTACTAATTAGGGCTGGTGCAATGGTTCATGCCTGTAATCCCAGCACTTTGGGAGGCCAAGGCAGGCAGATCATTTGAGGTCAGGAGTTTCAGACCAGACTGGCCAACACAGTGAAACCCCGATTCAACTAAAAATACAAAAATTAGCCAGGCATGGTGGCATGTGCCTGTAATTCCAGCTACTCGGGAGGCTGAGGCATGAGAATCACTTGAACTCAGGAGGTGGAAGTTGCAGTGAGCCAAGACTGCACCAATGCACTCCAGCCTGGCTGATACAGTGAGACTCTTGTCTCAAAATAAACAAACAGTTTGCTAATTAACACTATTATTTCACCAAATTAAAAATCTGATGGGGTTTCAAAATCATCACAATTAATTAAAATTTATCTACTCCACCCCCAAAATATAGTCACTAAACAGTGAAAACTAAAATCAACAAGAATCACGTTTGGGAAAGCAAGAGAAAAAAATGTTTGACACATAGTCTTATTCCAAAATAATAAATAATAAAAAACGTAAGGTAGCAAAAAAGTTTGTTTAAAGGAAAATAAAGTATTTCAACAAAAGGTTAAATGACATGATTCCAAATCAAACACTTCTTTCATTTAATCAAAAAATCTACCATGAAAGCTACATTATTTTATCTTAAAATTAAAATCTAAAAAATTTACAATCATGAAAAAAATTAAGATATAAAAACAGGGTCAAAATATATCTTATTTTTAATACCATCCCTAAGTCCATACACAGTTATCATCAATTTCACTGTATTTTGCTCTCTTGAGAGTTCTTCCACAGCTAATGTCAACTGCAGACATGATTCCATAATCCATCAATTTCCTAATAATATAATCCACTCCCTAAACTTTACCTTGACTTCACTCCCACCTACATTAAGCTGAAAACTTTTTCTTACAGACAGAGCACTACAGCACCCATGAGAGAGTACACCAGCAGACAAGAGAGAAGGAGAGGGCAAGAGAGAAGAGGAGGGGGATAAATAAGTAGGTGGAGAAGAAAGCAGAAAGGGGATGGGAAGCTAGAGGAGGAGAAGATGAAGGTGGAGGAGGGCAAAAGGATAGAGGAGGGGAAAGGAAAGGAGAAAGAGAAAGGGAGAAAAGAGGAGATAAGTGAAGAAGAAGAAAAAAAACACTTTTGCTAAACCCAACAGGAAGCCAGAAGGCAAAAGAATCCATTGAAGCATTTCCTGGAGGTCAGCCTACTGGAGAAAAGGGGAGAGTAGAGGAGGGGGCACTGGGGGAACAGATGATATCTGGCATATTCATCTAACCATTTGTGCCTAAGGTTATCCTGAAATTTTTTTAATTCTAAAATAAACTACTTGAAACACAGTGAGATTAAGACTTATGTAATGTATAATTTGATGAATGCTTGATTTGTTCAAATCTTCATGATCAAACACTGCAGTCATATCCTCTTCCAGGCTTCATATATCTCAGTTGAATCTTACCACCTGTATTCTACTTTAATATGAGACTATCTTCTTGGTAATTTTAAAGTAATAGAGGAAAAAAACACTTTGACAATTTTTCATCTTGTCTATTATTATGAAATGGCTTTACATGACTAAAATTGCTCTATAGGAACTGTAAGTTTATCAAGCTTAGATTCATATGGAGTCATATAGATTATAAGAGCACTCAAGGCTTGTTATAACATTTAATCATCTTACATGTGTCTCAAAAACCTAAAACTCCATTGTGTTGTATAAAATCTTAAGCACTCAAGCTTAAACATAATCCGCTATCAATTGAGAAGCCTCTGTAACCATGATAAACATGAAAACGTACAAATGATTTAAAAGGCATATTTAGTTATTTGAACCACTGAATACAATTATTAGCATTTCAGTAATTAATCTATAACAAACTAATACAAACCTAGGATCAAGTTAAAAACATCTGGATTAACATCATTATGAATTTTATATAGTTAGATCTAGTCTAAAACCTCACATGGGCTGGGCATGATGGCTCAGGCCTTTAATCCCAGCACTATGGGAGGTGGAGGCGGGTGGATCACTTCAGATCAGGAGTTCAAGACCAGCCTGACCAACACGATGAAACCTTGTCTCCATTAAAAGTACAAAAAATTAGCTGGGTGTGGTGGCTCACGCTTGTAATCCTAGCTCCTCAGGAGGCTAAGGCAGGAGAATCGCTTGAGTCCAGGCAACAGAGGTTGCAGTGAGCCGAGATCACCACTGTACTCCAGCCTGGGCTGTCTGTCTCAAAAAAAAAAAAAAGACACTATTCACACTATTAATGAGAGATTTACCATTTGGGATTTTAAAAATATATATACCTAATTATCATAAACCTAACGATAAAACCTGAAACTAAAAACTTCTAGAAGAAAACACAGAACAAAATCTTTATGACTTCAGGTAAAGAATTCTTAGATACGCCACCAAAGCACAATTCATTAAAAAAAAAAAAAAAATGAAAACTAACACTTAATAAAAATGAAGAATTTCTGCTATTTGAAATACATTAAAAAAATAAATGAACAGGCTGGGCCCAGTGGCTCACGCCTGTAATCCCAGCACTTTGGGAGGCCGAGGCAAGCGGATCACCTGAAGTCAGGAGTTCAAGACTAATTTGGCCAACATGGTGAAACCCCGTCCCTACTAAAAATACAAAAATTAACTGGGCATGGTGGCAGGCACCTGTAATCCCAGCTACTTGGGAGGCTGGGCAGGAGAGTCGCTTGAACCTGCAAGGTGGAGGCTGCGGTGAGCCGAGATCACGCCACTGCACTCCAGCCTGGATGCCAAGAGTGAAACTTTGTCCTCCCGCCGCCCCCACCCCCGCTCCCGCCAAAAAAAATAGAAAATAAGCAAACGAATCACAAAATGGAAGAAAGTATTTGTAACTCATAATCTATAAAGGACATATATTTAGAAAGTAAAAGAACTCAATGATAAGGAAAAAAACCCTATTAAAAAGATGAGAAGGAGCAAAACATTTGAACAGATATTTCACCAAAGACGATATACACATGGCAAATAAGCACATGAAAAAAATGGTCAATATCATTAGTCATTATACAGCCATTTTGGAAAACAACTTGGCAGTTTCTTATAAAGTTAAAAATTTACTTATAACCCAGCAATTCTATTCCCTAGGTATTTACCTGAATGAAATAAAAACTCAAGTGCACAAAAAAACCCGTATGTACATGTTTACGGCAACTTTATTCATAAGCACTCAAAACTGGAAAAATCTAAATGTCCTCTGAGAAAGGGATAAACAAATTGTGGTATATCCCCATACAATACAACACTACTAAGCAATAAAATGTAATGAAATACTTAAACATGCAACAACATGGGTAATTCTCAAATGCATCTGGCCAAAAAAACAGATCAAAAAAGCTACATACCATATGCTTTCATTTATGTGTTATTCTTAAAAAGGCACAACTTTAGAGACAAAAAACACATCAACGGCTTACCAGGAACTGGGAGTGGAGGGGAAGGATTGACTATAAAAAGGGGGCATGGAGGAAATTTTTGTGATGATAGGACTGTTCTATATCTTGATTGTGGTGGCAACTACGTGTCAGTACACCTTTGTCAAAACTCACAAACATACGTGGTATACGGGTGAATTTTACTGTACATAAGTTATCCCTTAGTAAAAAGAAAAAAATTGCTTGGTAACTCAGATACTGTATAAAAGAGACTACCCTGATATAAATTATTAAAAGGCATTTACCTTGCTTTTTGTTTCAAAAACCACAGTTAATTATCCCCTCACACAACAAACGTTTATTTCGTGAACAGTGAGCCAGGCACCTGTTACTCAACTAATATTTAATTACTAAAACATAGACTCTCAGTTGGGGGTGATTTGTCCTTTCCGATGCATTCTTTATCAAAGCCGGAGCACAAGGAGATTCCTATATTTAACTAGTTAGTTTGGCCTAACAGTTGTATCTGTATCAAAAAACAGCCCATGTTTACATTTATCTACTGCAGAAAGCTTTTCTTTAAAAGTCATATAGAAGGAATCCCATAAGACACCATCCGAAATCCACTTTGGCTAAAAGTGTCTTTTAAAACATGTAAAGATCTTATATATGTTTAACATGTATAACAGCAAAGCTGAATGTAAATGCTATGAAGCTCTTTACTGGCAAGTGGAACACTACAGTGATTGATATGCTTTGAATCTGTGTCCCTGTGTCAAATCTCATGTTGAACTGTAATCCCCAATGTTGGAGGTGAGGCTTGGGGGGAGGTGACTGGATCACAAGGGTGGTTTCTCATCGTTTAGCACCATCCCCCTTGGAGCTGTTCTTGCAATAATGAGATCTGGTTGTTTAAGTGTGTAGCACCTCCCCCTTTGTCCTCTTGCTCCTACTCTGGCCATGTGACCAGTGTGCTTCCCCTCTGCTTCAGGCCATGAGTGTAAGTTTCCTGAGGCCTCCTCAGAAGCCGAGCAGATGCCAGTATCATGCTTCCTGTACAACCTGAAGAACCGTTAGCCAATTAAACCTCTTTTCTGCATAAATTACCCAGTCTCAGGTATTTATAGCATTGTGAGAACAGACTAATACAGTGATATATGTCCAAACACATATATTTTATAGCAGATAAGAACCTGTTTACTAGCCAGCATCATTAACTGTACAAATACATTTTGTAGCAATTGAGTCTATCTCCTCCCCAATCAAAACAGATTTTAGATTGCAATTTTAAAACACTAGCCAACTTAAATAAATCTGAAATTCTTTACAAGTACATTGTCTATGAGTTTCCAATGCTGCTATAATAAGCAACAGATTCTGTTAAAAACAGACGTACAGAGGCTTTCCATTTGTTGTATCAAATATTTCCTATAAAATATACCTTAGAATTATTGTAATAGACTTTTGTTAATCATTTAACCTGTAATAAAAATATTTCTAATGACAATTTCCAAAAACTGTACATAAGGTAGCTCCATATTAACTTAAAAATCTCTAATAAATGAAATTCAAGCAATAAAAGAACATAAATTTATGCTACCCTATTGGAAAAATGTATGAGAAACTTTACCTCAATTTTCTCAGGAAATGCTAATCTCTGGTCACAGACTTTCTTAGTACATTATTCTTATTTTTTTTAATACAAAGTACAATCAAACCAAAAACAAAAAAAAAAATCAAAGGTGCAAGTAAGAGAATAGCCAGATGACTGGATCTGCCTGCCAATTAATAAGCAAATACTTACCTGTAGGGGGAGTGGAAGAAACAACAGGGGGAGTTGGAGAAGTGAAGCCATCAGCAAGGGTCTGGGCACCCCCAGCAGCAGCGTCTGGGGCAGTGGAGGAAGGGACAGTAGCAGGAACAAGAGGGGCAGGGGCAGATGCAGAAGTAGCAGGAAGGGGAGGAGTGCCAGCAGAGCCAGCAGGGGCTGAGGGGAAAGAGGAGTAAGAGGCAGCATTAATGAGGCAATCATATGAGGCAGGATTAGAAAAGGTATTAGAGTATTTAATGTTAGATATTCAGTGCTTAACACTAACCAAAAGAATAGAGTTGAAAAAAAGAATAAAACTTATGTTAAAAGATGTCTACATAAGCAGCAAATAATTCAAGACACTCAGGGTAACGTACAGATTTTTTCAATTCATTAAAAACAAACATTCCTTTTTATTTGAAAGCACTACTCCAGAAGAAAAGTGTTCCCTTCATATTGTTATTTTTAGCATAACATTCCGTATATAGTATACAAAACTAACATAATACACTAAAAAGAACAGTTTTCCATTTTGAATTAGACAAATCAGAAAATAGACATATTCCAGATATCAGGCAAAAAAAAAAGAGAGAGTTTTTTTAAAACACAAATCTTTACGATTTTTAAAAGGCATTATCTACTTGTTACTATAAGTAATTAAGTATGTAACATTCTATTAATGTATTTTGTGTCATGTTTTTAAAACTAAGTTTTAAGTGTGTATCTCCTCGAATCAAATAAGCAACTTTTCGGTTTCAAAGAGGGTAGCATTTTCAGAGACTACTAAATTCCAATACGTCCACTAAATTTAACTGTCAAAACTACTTTTCATTATCTGCCCAATCTTCTGTTACTAATATGATTCTCACACTCAGTTCCCACTGCGTCCGAAGACTGCACTGTCATAACACTAGCTGGAATTAAACTTGTAACTCATAACAAAGCGTGATCTGAAACCTGAAAGCAGCAACTGAGCCACATCACCAAAGGCATAAAGAGAAGTGCAAACTGAGCAAACACTTACAAATCACTAGATTACAAATAACAAATATATAAAGACTTCCCAATATTTATGATTCCTAAAGAAAAAAAAAATCCTGATTATGAAGAAAGCCCACCATAATTAAATCACAAATTGAATCAAATTCAGAAAGGAAAAGTGAAGATGAGGCACCATGAATGTTTTACCTGGAAAGACACTGGGAGGAGATGGAGTAGGAACAGCAATAGGAACCCCCACACTACCACTTCCACTGTTCTCTCGACTGCTGCTCCGACTACTTGGGTGGCTCCCTCCACTACTCCCACTGCTGCTAAAGAAATAAGAGCCACCAAAACATGAGTATTTATAAACAGTAAGAGATCATCAGCACTTCCCAACATTTTCTGAGATGAATGTAGCTACAATAAAGGTAATTCAAAAGCGTTCCACTTCAAAAAAAAATTTCCTTGAGCTCCAAGTCAGTGACAGGTTAAAAAAAGTGTGTGTGTGTGTGTGTGTGTGTGTATTTTTCATAATAAAGTTGAGGGAAAAACTGAGTTCAATAAGCTTGTTTTGACATTTTGAAAAAATTATCCAGAAATATAAGTGATAAATGTTGAGGTTTAACACATTAAAACAATATTGCCTTTTTATATTCCAGTTTAATGCCTATCTGAAGAAACTTCTTTTATAATAAAAACATTTTCCTAAACAGATTTGAGTAATTTTAATTCACAATCATACTTTGATGTACGATCCCATATTAATGTTTTATTATGTATAGTTTTTCATCTGTAAAGTTCCACCAAAAAACAACCTGACATTTCCCACATTTGGTCCATAATTTTTTTTCCAGATCAACTAAACTCTTAAAACTTGGAGAGAAGTCTGCACTTCGAGATGTCTGTTCTTTATCAACTTCCTGACTGCTCAAAGTTGCATCAGAACATGAGGAGAGAGAGGTGAAATCAGATGAGGTTTGGGAGAGGAGAGTGAGGAAAAGAACTTAGTGCTTGGAAAATGAGAGATTTACCTGAAGTAATCTGAACAGATTATGGTACTATGACCATCACATTTTGCACTGAGGTAGAGAAAATACCTGTAAGTTCGATTTCTTTGATTCACAGAAGCTGTCCTCACAGGGCTCTGCTGCGAGGGAGCCATATTACGGGTTGGGCTAGGTACGTAATCATTTGGTACCACTGGAGGACGCACTGGCTCCAGTGTGCGATAGGGGGAGTGCCGCCTACAAAAAGAAGAGCGTATGTATTGTATGATTAAGCAAGTTTCGGCACAATAAATTCAAAGAGTTGCCAGCAGTGAGATACAATTTGTAATCAGAGATAGGAAATGTGTTTTAACATAACCCAGCTACCAATTTCAGTCTTTACTAATGTATCACTTCTCTACCATTAGGGTTTTGGTGAATATTGTTATTTTTCAGTCTCCAACCTCATTTCCCTGTGCTAATGCAATTTTGTTCATTTATTCTCAAAGAGCACAAAGGTTCTCTACCATTTAAGCCAATATTTCCCAGACCCTACTCTCTTCTTAGAAGAGTTGGAATTCTTTTAGTATCATATTGAAGTCTCCCAACTGTACTTCATGAATGCACTAATTATTCTCCTCTCCCTTCTCTCCCTAACCAAAGATATTCAAAGACAGGAACCACAAATCTAGATTTCGGATCTATAACCCCCACACTGATGATCATTACTAGCCATAATAACTCATTTCCCTTTCTATATACCAAATACATAGAAATTAAAGTACATCTGTATACAAAAATACACACTTTAATCTCATCTTCCATTCTCACTTTCTCCCTCAACTTTCACCTTGATCTCTTTTCTCTTTCCCTCCTCAGAGTTCAACATTTACAAAGGTGGGGGGAAGCGAATGACCACCACAACAGCCTTTCTATATTATTTACTTTGAACTGTAAAATACAAATCAGACTGGATTTTATTAACACATATTTCCCACCTTTTCCCAAAATTTCCTCATAAGGAGGATGAAAAGGGGAAGAAAGGAAATATGACAGGAAACAGGATGCACATGGGGAAATTAGTGATTATTAAATTAGTTCTCATTTCTACTTAGGCTTCCAAACTCTTTATGATAAACAGTCAATTGACATATTTTAGATGAGATCTTGGTCACTAAAAGAATAAGAACTGATCAAGATGTGAAAATTAAAAAGTTTTCTTTTCCTGAAATGATGTTGCTCTAATGACTTAATGTATGGATCCCAGAGTTTCTTTAACTATTGCTCTCCTGGGGCACTCAAGTTATGGATCACTGATTTTGGATGAAATCACTTTGCAATTTACTCTACTACCCTTCAAAGTCTCTTTACATAAGTATATACATTGGTAATTAAAAATAAAATAAGGGACACTGGATGAAATCTTGGGTCAAAAGAGAAAAAAGTAATGTCGGACTTTGGATTTAAAATACTAAAAGGAAGTTCCAGCATCTCTTAAATTATAATGCAATTATTAAAAAATAAAATGGGAAACATTAATTTCTCCAACATCTAATTTTCAGACAATTTTTCCTAGGCAATAAAAATGTTTTGTTGTGGCCGGGTGCAGTGGCTCATGCCTGTAATCCCAGCACTTTGGGAGGCCGGGGTGGGCAGAGCACCTGAGCTCAGGATTTGAGACCAGCCTGGCCAACACGGTGAAACCACATCTGTACTAAAAATACAAAAATTAGCTGGGAATGGTGGCATGCACCTGTAATCGCAGCTACTCAGTAGGCTGAGGCAGGAGAATCGCCCGGAGGCAAGAGAATTGCCTGGGCACAGGAGGCAGAGGTTGTAGTGAGTCAACATTGTACCACCGCACTCCATTGAGACTGTCTCAAAAAAAATAACAAGTTCTGTTGCATCCAAGTAAAAATTCTTTGATAATTGAGAACTATAGAGTGAAGGCAATGACAAAAAGAAGATTTTTCTTTAAAAAAGCAAAGGAACAAAATGTGACAAGGCAAAGACTATGTGGAAAAATAGGTTATAGCCATCAACTAGCAGAGTGGGTCTCAGCAACTGTGGTCCTCAAGGATCCTGCAGAACCATTGCTAATATACAAGGAAAACAAACACTGGTATATGAGCAAATCTTCAAAACTTGAGAACACAAAGTTTCATTTTTCTAGGGACTTTCTAGGGACTAAGTAACTTATCTTACTAACAATTTTGATTTAAAACCCAACAAAATCCATAAGGCACTACACATGATACAAATGTAAATGCTTCCATAGGAAAATAAAAACAGAGTTCCTCTTCATCTCTCTACCCCCACCCCTGGCAACATTATACACTACTATGCCATCTACATTCTACCTTGAAGTTTAAATCTTACTTGATCCACTAGATTTTCTCTCTCTCTAAGCAGAATTATTTTGTCTACCCCTAATAGAGTCATCCTATTCCTGGTTGGAATTTATTTTTATTCTTTGGTCTCCTACTGTCCTATTATCCCTCTTTCAGCACTATCCTCCACTGTATCTCAAATCAGTTTGTCCTATCGTGATTCACAGTGCTTGACTGGGTTTTGGTTTTTGGAAGGTTTGTGGTTGTTTTTTTTTTGTTGTTGTTGTTGCTGCTGCTGCTGCTGCTGCTGCTGCTGCTGCTGCTGCTGGTAGTGATGGTGGTGGTGGTAGTGGTGAGGGAGCCAAAAACAAGACTGTCAATTAAAAACTTGTTTAGCATATATAATAAAGCCAATGGTTGTCAAAACATTTTGTCTTTGTCTTATACATTTTTTAAAATCCAATTTGTGGTACAGTGACCCTGAAAAGTTGATAGAGGACAAATATTACCCCCCCTTTTACAGATGAAAAAACTGAATTCTCGGCAGCTGACTATGCAGGAACTATAAAGTTACAGCACAGCTGAAACAGAATTTTAATCATCTGGCTTCTGGGCTATACTATGCCAACCTAATCATAAATCTCAATCACAATAAGCCAAGTTTATAATACGATGCTCTAGAAGAAAAAAGTCAAGCTTTTCCATTAATTGGTCATTTTTGCCAAATGTCAAATCTAGAGCCCAACTCTGTAGGACTAAAATAAAGCTCCATATTCTTCTTTTTTTTTTTTTTTTGAGACAGGGTCTCACTCTGCCACCGAGGCTGCAGCACAGTGGTATGATCACGGCTCACTGCAGCCTCAACCTCCTGGGCTCCAGTGATCCTCCTGTCTCAGCCTCGCGAGTAGCTGGGGCTACAGGTGCATGCACCACCATACCCAGCTTATTTTTGTATTTTTCGTAGAGATAGGGTTTCACCATGTTGCCCATGCCAGTCTTAAACTCCTGGGCTCAAGTGATCTGCTCACTTCCATCTCTCAAAGTGTCTGGATTACAGGCATGAGCCACCACACCTGGCCTAAAGCTCAATATTCTTGTAGGTTTTACAGAATTTTATAATCTACACAGCTTAAAATGGATAGTTGGAGTTAAACTGTAATATAAAAGACTATATAAATTTTCTGAAAGAAAAGGAATTAAAATTAGACTGCAATTTACAATAAATCATGAACTTGGGCTAGGATTTTACCTCAAATTTTAAATTCACTAGAAAAACAATTTCTAAACGAATCTTTTTGAACTATAAAAATGTGTTTCCCAAGAGAAGAGAAAGTTATACACACAAACAATAATCCTACAAAGAAAATGTTCTCTCTTCAAATACTCAAAAAATAATTTAAATATATGTTGTGCTTCCTTTTTAAACAATACTACATGAAATGGTTTTCAATTACTACTTAGTTATATACTCACCCAAGTGTCCCTTTCCCTGACATAGGGGGACTAGGGGGCTTCTGAGTTGGAGGTGTGGTACGCGGCAGCCCACCCATCTTCATGTTCTGGGTACTCACCTAAAAAATTTTAAGGAAAACTCAAACTTGTATGCAGTGAAATAAAGTGGCATTTTTGGGAAATAATGCTACACTACGTAACAAAGGAGGGGAAGGTTTAAATACAGGGAAAAAATTAGAGGCCATGCATTTCATATGCAATTTCTACTCTACTATTATTCTACAGTTGTACTCAAAGGACTCTTCCTAACGTGAGATTTTCAAATCATTATAAACTTGTACGCAAAGACTTTATTTGCCATTAGGCCATCACACCAACAGATCACTGGTTAGACTATTTGATATTACATTCAATTAAAATTAAATAGAATAACTACAAAATTTTAGTTTTAATAAAGAGTAACTCAATCAAAAACAATAATGCTTTTAAGCAATTCCTTATTTTTAAAGATAACTTTCTTTTTCTTTTGAGACAGAGTCTCACTCTGTCACCCAGGTTGGAGTGCAGTGGCATATCTTGGCTCACTGCAACCTCTGCCTCCCAGGTTCAAGCAATTCTCCTGCCTCAGCCTCCCAAGTAGCTGGGACTACAGGTGCAAGGCACTACACCTGGCTAATTTCTTGTATTTTAGTAGAGACGGGGTTTCCCCATGTTGCCCAGGCTGATCTCAAACTCTTGAGCTCAGGGAATTTGCCAGCCTCGGCCTCCCAAAGTGCTAGGATTACAGGCGTGAGCCACCGCACCCAGCCAGTAACTTTCTTTAGATAGCAAGCTTATAAGGAAAATATATTTCCCAAATAAAAATATGCAACTATGCATATGATCCACTGTAACTAGAGAATATAAAGATAAATCATATAATATACACAGAAAATTTTAGTTTTTTAAATTGTGGGCCAGTCTTATAAGTCAGATTTAGTTAGTATCTTCTTATGAGGGAATCACCTACCTGAAAACTGCTAGAAGTTCAAGCCAGGTTCCTAAACATCTGAACCAGAAAGTTAAGGCTGAAGTATCCCATTCAACTGGGAGCAGCACAAGGGCCACAGGCAATATCCTAGTTCCAATGGAAACTGAACCCACTCAGGCCCAAACTGAAGGTGAATTCAGGCATGAGAAAGATGTAACATAGCCCTAAGTCAGAGCTGGACCGTAACTCTACTCACTATTCTATCTCCAACCGAAAATGCAAGTGTGGGAAAGATGGGTAATCTGGGAATAATGGAGGTCACCGAAGGAGTATATCAGCACTTACACAGAAAGCCCTGGCTATCTCAAAAAGCTAAGAAAAGTCACTCACAAGTGTAGTTCAAATGCAGTCTCAAGAGACTACCAATGGGTTAGTGTTCACCACACAGGTTCATATCTGATCCTATTTTAAGACCCTAATATTCAAATAATATTTGAATTGCCATCTTCAAAATATATTTTTAAAAAGGACCTCAACTTTTCTAAAAATAACGTGGCTAGAGTAGTCAAATTATACTTCCTAAATAAAATTGCAAGACATTATACCATTGAAATCAGAATACATTCAT
Source organism: Papio anubis (assembly GCF_008728515.1). NCBI lineage: Eukaryota > Metazoa > Chordata > Mammalia > Primates > Cercopithecidae > Papio > Papio anubis. The sequence continues at coordinate 87,267,944 of NC_044985.1, read as the reverse complement.
AACTGTAATTTCAGAATATAAATTTTCAGAAAGCAAATCATAATTGTATACAGAAAAGTGAGGCTATCAAAACCAACCCTGGCTTAAGGGGAATTTTTAAAAATCCTAAAATAATACTTGTTATTTGAATAGGCAAGAAATACTATCTCAAGAAACAAATTCTTCAAATGAATAGCCCAGTGAACAAGTTGTGTGTGATGTTAAAACAATCTTTAATGACAAATGATACCTTTGAAATGCCAATATTTTAAAGTGAAGCATTTATCTGTAATCCTTTTGTTGTTGCTTTTAAAGAATAAAAACAAACATTATCAAGTAAGAGTAAAGATTAACTTATCCTTGCTCTCCCTCTCATTAATAAGCAGAGGGTATACTACTCGTATCTTAAAATGAAAACGCCAGAAAGTTGTTTTTAAAAAAATCAATCCACTTTTGGGGAAAATTTTAGGAGCCATATAACAAATAATGAATAGCTTTTAAAACTGCATATCTTAATTTCTGAAACCAGAAGATTTTTTTAAAGTAGTAACCAAAGTCCTTTAAGCTCAACCTTAAAAAACATAAAACCCAAAGTTACTTTAAGTGATGAGGGAGAAGTGAACCAAACACTAAAACTACATCAATCTGCTAGAAACAGGAAGGAAAAGGAGCAGGAATTTAAGAGAGAATTTTATTCTATACATGGGATAACTAAAATATTTGAAAAGAGCTTTCCAACTTCTATTTGTTTTAGGTTTTGGTAAGCAAGGTGTTTTTGTTTAAATTGCAGTATCTTCTATAAGTCTTTAGACCTACCACCCCCCCCCACCGCCAAAAAAAAAAACCAGCATAAAATAAACTATATATTAAAATCTGGTGGACATTTCTTTTTTATTTTTTGTTTTTTTGTTTTTTTTTTTTTTGAGACGGAGTCTCGCTCTGTCGCCCAGGCTGGAGTGCAGTGGCATGATCTTGGCTCACTACAACCTCCACCTCCCGGGTTCAAGCCATTCTCCTGCCTCAGCCTCCCGAGTAGCTGGGACTACAGGCGCGCCACCACGCCCAGCTAATTTTTTATTTTTAGTAGAGACGGGGTTTGACCAGGCTGGTCTCAAACTCCTGACCTCAGGTCTCCCAAAGTGCTGGGATTACAGGCATGAGCCACCACGCCCAGCCGACATTTCTATTAGTATAACTTGGTACATTTTATGATCTGTAGAATCATCAAATGACTGCATTTATTTGGTTAATGGGATTGGATGACTAACCTAAGTCACTTAAGAAACAGGAATCTCTGTAGAATGTTCAAACAATCTAATTTTATACCTCACTAATATTTCGTTACCTTTCTATTAAAAGAGTTTTTCAATATTTCCTCAAGGCAGCTTTTCCCTTGTGAAAAATGTTTCTACATTAAGTAAAACAATAAACATGCTATGCAGAATATAAATAATGCCATCAAATTTGAAGAAAAGGAAGAACAGAAATCAATGCCAAACAAAATAATTTTTATAATAGGTAAAATCTATATTATAATTAAAGTTAAACTGTATTTCAGAACTAAAAAAATCTGGTACAAATAAAAATATATTTACTAGACAGCCATCATGATTGATCCTAAAAAAACTATTTTGAGGGAAGTATTTAAGAGATAAAACATTTCCTGACAAGTAGCAAAACAGATGAGATCTCTATGTGCTGATGGAGAGGAACTTAACAAGAGCAAGAGCGAGAGAGAGAGCGAGCGAGAGAGAGAAAACATATACCATAAACTCAAGACAAGGAAAACAAAGCAATACTGCAGCCACTTCATAATAGCAATTTCACTTGAAATATTTTTTAAAGTTATAAACATAGCAGAACTATCATCAGGCACATAATAACAGTTTAGGGAATTATGATATCAATGATAATTTCGTTATGTATTTTTTTAATTCCATAAAATGAACAGTCCTCAAGAGCTAAGTGAAGCAGGTATTAGGTACAAGAAAGAAAAGTTGGAAAAGTTCCCACTTTTTCCCTACCAGAGAGAAACCTCCAAAACAGAAGAAATATTTCACTTAGGTGATGAAGGTTAATGCATGGCCACAGCTCAAACACTTTCCCACTGGGTTATGACGAAGGAATGCAAATACCACCAGAGGTAGAAGCAGTTCCTTTATGACTAGGCCTTGGAGATCACTACAACTGGCATCATCCATTAAGCCAATTATTGTGACTTAATGCCTTCTGTTTGTTTTTTTTTTGAGACGGAGTCTCGTTCTGTCGCCCAGGCTGGAGTGCAGTGGCCGGATCTCAGCTCACTGCAAGCTCCGCCTCCCAGGTTTACGCCATTCTCCGGCCTCAGCCTCCTAAGTAGCTGGGACTACAGGTGCCCGCCACCTCACCCGGCTAGTTTTTTTTTTTGTATTTTTTAGTAGAGACAGGGTTTCACCGGGTTGGCCAGGATGGTCTCGATCTCCTGACCTCATGATCCGCCCGTCTTGGCCTCCCAAAGTGCTGGGATTACAGGCTTGAGCCACCATGCCTGGCCTGACTTAATACTTTTTCTACAATGCTCCTACGTATCCTGCTCTACCTGCTTTGGTACATTCAATACCTCCTTGAATACTGATATAATATTCATTACAAATATCATGTCTGGACAGCCATATCTCTAATTCATAGAAGACATCACCTCTGCTATGAAATCTCCCAATAACAGACGACCTACTACAACAGAACAGTGGCAGACGCATCCTAAAATGTTATATGCGGTATACCCCTCATCTATTCATCTCCTACCAGACCTCTAGGTACAAGAGTAAAGGCATGTGGGGAAAAAAAGGAGACAAAATGGTCTATAAAATGATTTCTCTGCTTTAAAGGTATTTTGAAATAAATAAGACTCACATGCTTAAAATAAAAAGCAACGTCTGACTGGGCATGGTGGCTCATGCCTGTAATCCCAGCACTTTGGGAGGCCAAGGAGGGCAGATCACCTGAGATCAGGAGTTCAGAGACCAGCCTGGCCAACATGGCAAAACCCTGTCTCTACTAAAAGTACAAAAATTGGCCGGGCGTGGTGGCAGGTACCTGTAATCCCAGCTGCTCAGAAGGCTGAGGCAGGGAGAATCACTTGAACCCGGCAGATGGGGGTTGCAGTGAGCCATAGCACCACTGCACTCCAGCCTGGGTGACAGAGTGAGACTCCATCTCAAAAAAAAAAAAGAAAAAAGAAATGTCTACAGATTCTATAGAAATTTACAAAAAAAAAAAAGACATATCAATGTGAGAAGAAAAATCCTGAGCTAGTTTTTCTCTATGAAACCTTCCCTAACAATTTCTTCAACTTGTTAAGTTTTAAAAGAACAGGATTCCAGACTGGGCAACACAGCGAGATCATGTCTCTTTAAAAAAAAAAAAAAAAAAACCTCCAGGAGGGGCTGTAGTCCCGCTACTTGACAGGCTGAGGCAGGAGGATCACTTGAGCCCAAGGATACAGTGAGCTACCATGCCACGGCACTCTAGGCTGAGCAACAGAGCAAGACCCTATCTCTTTAAAAAAAAGAAAAGAGAATTTAAATATACAAATAGAAGAGGTGAAGTGTATGTAGGTTGTGTCTGTATGTGAAATAGTGAGGATGGGAAAAAGCTGAGGTCAGTCACCTCTAGGCCTTCATTCTCTGTCCAGTTTTGTTTCCCATTATAGTCCCATGTAGTACATAATTCTCTGGCTTTCTAGAGACCGCTATCCCTCTCTTCAGAGGATGTATGTTCCTATTTCAATTCCTAAGGGACATCAGGAAAAGGACGAGAAGATCCTCTGAGGAAAATCAAAGTTGAAACCAGGAATTAGAGTATAAATTCAGGACAGAGGTTAAGATTTTTAGTAAAAGGGTTAAAAGACAAAAAAGCCTATCAAGTCGAGAGTCCAATAATAAAACACAGAGAATAAGGGAACATAAGATTAGGAGTAAGAGGAAAGAGAAACAGGTAAAGAAAACAAGAGAAATAAAGATGGACAAACTCCTGCTTGATTCTGAAAACAGATTCTAACAACTGGCTTTTGTCAAAACAGAATTGATGGCTTAAGGTTGGAACTTATAGGCAAAACAGATGGGTCTCTTGAAGGTTGAGCTTTTCTTCCAGGTGCTGTATCGGATAAATTTTTAAGAGTGCACCTTCAACTGTACCTGAAAGCTAGAAATATAAGGGGAATTTATCATATTTCTGTAAGGAATGACAAATACTTGCTAAAAATAGTACTCAAGTGAAAACAGTCCATTTTTTAAACATGGGGCTAAATGATGGATCTTCAAGATACTAAGCAAAATTTTTAAAACTATTATATTCTTAATTTGCTGGCTGTAAAACCCTTAAGCCCTGCTCATCAATTATTAAGAATCTGAGCTGGGCACAGTAGCTCACGCCTGTAATCCCAGCACTTTCGAAGGCCGAGGCGGATGGATCACAAGGTCGGGAGTTTGAGATCAACCTGGCCAATATGGTGAAACCCTGTCTCTAGTAAAAGTACAAAAATTAGCCAGGCGTGGCAGCGGGCACCCATAATCCCAGCTACTAGGGAGGCTGAGGCAGGAGAATCACTTGAACCCGGGAGGCAGAGGTTGCAGTGAGCCAAGATCGCGCCACTGCACTCCAGCCTGGGCGACAGAGCAACACTCCATCTCAAAAAAAAAGAAAAAAAAAAAAGAATCTGCTTGGGCGATGTTCAACTGAAATAATACGTTAAGAAACAAAAGTTTTTATTACTTTTGATTAAACTAATATGCTTATTTTAAAAATACTTAAGTTTAGCTTCATTAGTGACAATTTTAATGTTTTCAACACAAAAATTCATTACAAACACATCATACTGACCTCAGTAACAGGGTCTTAAAATTCTTTTTACTACTAAAAGAGTACTGGCCAGGCATGGTGGCTCACAATTGGGAGGCCAAGGTCAGAGGATGGCTTGACCACAGTTCGAGACCAGGCAGGCCAACACAGTGAGACCCCACCACTACAAAAAATTTTTTAAAAAATAGCCAGGCATGGTGGTGCACGCATGTACTACCAACTACTCAGGAAGCTGAGGCAGGAGAACCACTTGTGTCGGGGCAGTCAAGGCTACAGCAAGTCGTGATCACACCAGTGCACTCCAGCCTGGGGAACAGAGAGAGATCCTGTTTCCAAAGAAAAAAAAGAATAGGGAATAGGAACCAGTTCAAGGTACATTCCACTTTTATATGGCCTTAGGTATATATGAAAACACCTCCAATATGGCATTCTATCCACTGACTTTGTACGTCCTTTGTTGTAAAACTATTACCATACTGTTTTTGGTTTGTTTTTTTTTTTTTGAGATGGAGTCTCACTCTGTCGCCCAGGCTGGAGTGCAGTAGCACGATCTCGGCTCACTGCAAGCTCCACCTCCCGGGTTCACGCCATTCTCCTGCCTCAGCCTCCCGAGTAGGTGGGACTACAGGCGCCCACCACCTCACCCGGCTAATTTTTTGTACTTTTAGTAGAGACGGAGTTTCACTGTGTTAGTTAGAATGGTCTCGATCTCCTGACCTCGTGATCCGCCCACCTCAGCCTCCCAAAGTGCTGGGATTACAGGTGTGAGCCACCGCGCCTGGCCTATTACCATACTGTTTTTAAAAACCTTATGAATTCTTAAATTTGTAATTTGACTGAAGAAAAACAAAAACAGTTAATCCAAATTTCAGATGACAAGAACCATTAAGCATCAAACATGCTGTTTAAAATAGTAAAAGTTAAACTCTTAAACAAGGAGGTCTCTTCTGAGTCAAATCCCACACGTCTGGTCCTAAAGTATGATGACTTTCTCTAGAGTCTGTCTGAAAAGTATAAAAAGTATGACAGCAATGGGAGCAACAAAGACAGAGCTCAAAAAGTGCTGAGGAAGAGATAAAAAGAGAAGTAGAAAGAAAAAAGACTAGGTCTTAAACAGGCTTTAAATTTTAAGCACATTTTAAAGCAACATTTAATCAGCTACCCTGATTAAAATGAGGATAAGGAATCTATAATGCTATTGCCCATCAGGAGACTTCTAAGATACTTGCAAGAATCCACAGGCTCCAAAAAGCTCAGGGATCTTATCTAAGTGTGATTCTTCATTAGATCTTTCTAGGAGACTCTCAGTTTGGCCTACCTCTCACAATGGAAACAGATCCTGATGCAGGAACATCAAGAAGGAATCATAGTGGGGTTTACAGAAAACAAGCATAAGGCAGTGGCTTGGACAAGCTAAACTTTTAAGGGTAAAGAATTTGTTTGTTTCCGTATTTTTTCTTCAGTTAAACTTTCCGTGTACTTCTATCACTTTGGAGGTTAACATATCAATGGTCAAAATTTGAATACAGACTTTAGGGTAAAAGGACCAAAGTAGCCACAGTCTGCTTTTGGTCTAGTTCACTGCAACCCACCTATTTTAAGCAAAAGGAATTTCTTCACAATTCCACATCTTACTCACCATGACTGAGGATTTGGAACCAACAATCCAATCAACAATACAGGAGTCCATATGCTTGGGCTCTTCCAATCAAATCTACCTACCATGGGCAGGTGAAAGTTGTGTGGCCATAGTTAGTACTAGTTAATGATTCAAAGCTCAGTCATCCTGTCATCACTTTCTACACTGAAGATATGGCAAATAATGGGTGTTAGATGGGAGGAATATATATTTGAAAATAAACTATGAAACTCACCTACAAAAAAAATCAAAGAAGAAATGCATGCTAAGTTTGGTATATAATTGTAGTAACCTTCTATTTTAGGCAGGCTTCTTGAATATAGTTGAATTTCTTTTACCACGAATCCTCCAAAATACCAAAACATTATTGAAACGAATCATAACAGGAAATATCTCTAATTCTTAACTAATACTCTGTTAAATATTGTCATAGGCTTTTGATGTTTTGTATATAATTATATTCACCTTTAAAAACTTTTAAAGTTTATATTGAAATATATTCTTTATTCAGCTATTTGGCAAAAAGAATAATTTTTCCACAAAAATATGATACTGCAACTTAAAACAAAACCCTGTGCCACTGAATATTTTCTGCTTCTCAATTTCTTTATACTGATTAAAAGATAATGACATATTGTCCATAAGGTATATCAGAAAGCACACCATTTATAGAATAAAAAGGCTATTACACAGGGGGAGGGTAAAATAAAGCACATTAATTGGCCCTCCAATTCACAACAAAGTCTCTATATTTATAAAAATCCAGCTAATTATATTTCATAACATTTTTATGATAGGGTACCTTACGTTTCAGTTTCACAAAATATATTAACATTACAAAATAACCATTCATTCAACAAATATTTACTAAGCACCTAATGTGTGTCAGGTACTGTTCTAGGCACAAAGGATAGAGCAGTGAACAAAATAGACAAAAATATCTGCCCGCAAGGAACATGAAGACACACCACAAAGTTGCATGACAAAAAGTAAAACAAAAAGGAGGAATTATTTATATTGAGTTTTAAAAGGCCAAGTGTTAACTATCTCTTTAACTCCCCATATGTAATATTCTACATAAGAACAAAGAATGGAAATCCAGCCCTGGAATCTCTTACCTTAAATCTAAGCAACCACTTAATGCATAAATGGAGCAAATAAAAGAGGTAAGGAAAAAAAGCATTGAAAGGTTAGTTGAAACTTCAGGATGTGAAGAGAAAGGAAAAAAAGAAAAAACAAGTTAAGCATTCAGCATTAACAAAATAATGTTTCAGTAGATCATAGAAAGAGTGGTTAAAGCAGAATGTGTCATGAACAGAAGTTTCTTTGATGAATTTAAGACATTGTTTTATTCAAAAATTTAATTTTATTAAAGATTTCTTCAAATTAATGACCCTTAAACACGGAAAGTCAAAAAATGAAGGGGCTAGAATCCTAAAAGAAAAACATTTTACTTTGAGAATTTTAAGAATGGGGGATGTAAACATATGAATTATATATATTAAAAAAATCAGATTAATTTTTTCTTACATAATTGGGCAAACAGAAATATCACACTTTATATTCTAAGTATCTTTTTGGCATTAGATTCTGGCAGTATTCTAAAATATTCCATTAGCAGTTGTTAGCCTTGAATAAATTTTCCCAAGTTAGAATAAATTTCAGTTATTAACTAATCATCCAATTACACATCTTACTTTAACATGCTCTTATTAGTAATCTAAATGCATGTAGGTATTGGCTATAAAATTAAATATTGGGCAGGCACAATGGCTTACACCTGTAATCCCAACATTTTGGGAGACCAAGATGGGAAGATCACTTGAGGACGGGAGTTCATGACCATCCTGGACAACACAGACAGGCCCTGTCACTACAAACAAAAAATTTAGCTCAGCACGGTGGCATGTGCCTGTAGTCCCAGGGAAGCTGACACGGGAAGATCATCTGAGCCCAGGAGTTCAAGGTTGGAGTAAGCTATGATTGTGCCACTGCACTCCAACCTAGGTGACAGAGTGAGACCTTGTCTCAGAAAAGTTAAATTAAATACCATATTCCAGATAATAGTGCTTGATCAAAACTCTGAAGAGAGATTTTAAAAATAAATTTACAGTGTATATTTTCTTTTTACCTAGATCTACATTAAATTTAGATTTAACTGATTTCCATCCATAACAGTGTGTTTTTAAAGTATGCTTATATTAGAAAAAAAATCAACTACATGAACTGTACAGTATCATTATAAGCATGTATATATGTATATTTATTTACTCATATCTGATAAGTCACTGTCTTTCAAACTACTGATCAGATGTAAGTTGATACTCAGCTAAAGCTCTGAATCATTAGGTTCAAATACCAATTTAAATGAAATTTCCATGTTTTAGGCACCCAAATACATCTTAAAAGACAGTCAAAATATGTAATAGCTATACACTCAAAAGCAGTGGCAATATTAATTCACCTAACACTATTTTTGCCCAAGATGTTGGGATAAAATTATTTTAGAAAAATTCAAACTACATGTTTATTAATATATGTTGTTTTTGAAAACTAATGCCAAAAGTCTGCTGATAAATACCTGAGATAAGGTAAACACTTTCATAATAACATGATGAATGATTTTTTAATCAGCCATATTAAATTAAAATGGGAAAGATTACACTACACTTATTTACTCAAACCATAGGAGGTATTACCATCACTAAGCAAATACAATTCATTCAAAGATGATTGTTTAAAACTTGAGAATACAGCACTAAGAAAAAGCAAAAAGGGTAAAACAGTTATAGTAGCAAGGAATCTTCACGACAACTGGGCCAAGACACTGTCCTCTAGGAAAGAAAGATAGATAAAAAGCTTAATTTTCTCAAGAGTTAGTTTCCTTATGGGTTACTACTTTTAAAAGCTTGAAAAAAATTATACCTACCTTTACTCCATGTCCAATATCATCTAGAATTGTATAGTCAATAGGTTTTCTAATATAACGAACTGGTCGTTCAAGGTTGGCTGGAGCAATAATCTTATGCGTCCTTGAAGTGTTTTTATTGGTAGTCAAAATACCAATTTCTCTTCTTGCAACTTTCTCTTTATGAATATCAACTGTCTGCAAAATATAAAGTAAAAAACACAAAAATGTACAGTTCTAATATCCACAAAAATCAAAATATATATGCCTAGAGATTTAATATTGCTACTCATATTCTAAACTATGCTTGCTAAATTTTATTCTTCTGGACTACTGACTTCCTCCATTTTCAGGTTAAAGCAAGGGCTGGTAAACCATGGCCAAATCTGGTCCATCACCTGATTTTTACAGCCCACAAGCTAAGAGTAGTGTTAACATTTTTTAATGTTTGGATAAAAGAACAACAACCACCAAAACCCTTCACGTGAAAATTATATAAAATTCAAATTTCCTTTTCCATAAGTAAAGTTTTATTGGAATACAACCATGCTGCTTACTTGCTTATTTGTCTAGACTTTACACTGTAATGGCAGAGATGAGCCACAACAGAGACGGCATGGCCCACAAAAACTGAAGTATATATTAGCTGGCTCCTTTACAGAAAAGGTTTGCCAACCCCCGGGTTAAAGCACGCTAACTTTGTCCTCTCCATTAAGATTCAGACTAATACAGTGATTAAGAAAGCCCCTGAAATTAATCTAGTTACATTTTTAATGACCTATAATTTCTATTCATGTTTAAACATCTTTTTTTTTTTTTTTTTTTTTTTTGAGACGGAGTCTCGCTCTGTCGCCCAGGCTGGAGTGCAGTGGCCGGATCTCAGCTCACTGCAAGCTCCGCCTCCCGGGTTTACGCCATTCTCCTGCCTCAGCCTCTGGAGTAGCTGGGACTACAGGCGCCCGCCACCACGCCGGCTAGTTTTTTGTATTTTTTAGTAGAGACGGGGTTTCACCGTGTTAGCCAGGATGGTCTTGATCTCCTGACCTCGTGATCCGCCCGTCTCGGCCTCCCAAAGTGCTGGGATTACAGGCTTGAGCCACCGCGCCCGGCCTAAACATCTTTTTATTTAAAAGGAAAGAGGGCTGAAATATAATGTTAAAAATAAAGCCAGGCACAGTGGCTCAGGCTTGTAATCCAAGTACTTTGGGAGGCCAAGGTGGGCAGACTGCTTGACCCCAGGAGTTCATGACCAGCCTGGGCAACATGGCGAAATCCCGTCTCTACAAAAAGCAGCTGGGTATGATGGCACGTGCCTGTAATCCCAGCTATTTGAGAGGCTGAAGTGAGAGAATCGCTTGAGTCCAGGAGGTCAAAGTTGCAGAGAGCCATGACTGCACCACTGCACTCTAGCCTGGATGACAGAGCAAGACCCTGTCTCAAAAAACAAAACAGCCATTTTTTGACCCCAAAAGACCAAGTTGCTTGGGCAAAGTTGCTTATATTTTTATCATGGCAAAATGCCTGTAAAATATTTCATTAATTTATTTATATTTATTAAATGCTCCATAGGACATAAGAGTAAGAATGTACTGTAATTACAATCTTCTATTTGCTAACAGGGGGTGAATTTCTCCACATACACAGGTAGTTAGTACACTAAAGCAAAATTTTTTTAAACTGCAAGCTGCAATTTAGTGGTATGTAAGCAGCAATTATTTCAAACCAAATAGAACAGAAACATCAGACTGCATGTACACACAGTAAGGTAAAAGCACTGTTTCTTGAAAAGTCTGTTTATTACGTATATAAATAGATACATGAATTATGTGCTGAATAAAATGTAAAAAAAATTTTTTCCTGTGTTGCAGTCAAAAGAGTTTGAAAGATCACTTCACTAAAATGGTTCACATCTCTTACAACCAATTCCTAGCTCAAGCAGCAATCAACAGACACATTTTTTGCTAACTCTTCCCCAGTCCCACTTCAATGTCCTACTTCAATTTCCCCTTTGCAAAAGAACCTGGTAGTAACAATGAAGAGAAAAGATAATCATAATGACATTATAAAATACTACTTTAAGAAATCTGAACACGGATCATCTATCCTTCTAAACTGCCTCAAGTATGAGGTAAGCTTGAAACAAATTCAAAGTCTCTTATTTCTCTACAACCAAGAGATCTTAAAAACAACAGGATCTGTATGTTCCAGAGCTAATGCATGTATAAACAGAACCTCAAATAAAAAACTAACCATGGTAGTAATCTTACAATTTTAAGTATTTCTTTTTAAGAAAAAAATCATCTCTAAACTTTTCTATGCATGTTAGGCTAATTATGAGAATAGCTTTCCTCTTCAACTGCTTGGGAAAACTATAACAGAAAAGCTAAGTTTGCGTATTAGTGATGACATTGGAATTCACTTAATTTTTAACTTTAGAGAAATGGAAATTAATCACATTTTGATTAAAGTTTATTTTTATGAGACAGTGTCTCACTCTGTTGCCCAGGCTGGAGTGGAGTGGCCCGATCATGGCTCACTGCATCCTCGACCTCTCAGGCTCAAATGATTCTCCCGCCTGAGCTTCCTAAGGAGCTGGGACTACAGGCGTGTTCCACCATGCTGGCCTAATTTCTATACTGTCTGTAGAGTTGGGGTTTTTCCATGTTGCCCAGGCAGGTCTTGAATTCCTAAGCTCAAGTGATCCACACACCTTGGCCTCCCAAAGTGCTGGGATTCAGGAGTAAGCCAATGTACCTGGCCTTGAATAAAGTTTAGTGAGTCATTCTGAATCATTAAAAATATGGGCTAGAAATATTATTTCATACCATCAAGAATGCTTCAAAAAACAAAATATGACACTTTTTTAATAAAATGGGTCTATCAGATCAATAAAAGGTTCATCAGAAAATATAATCCTCAAGACATTGTTTTTATTCTCCTCAGTTTTTAGAAATGTACTTAACTTATTCAGAAATGAAACTACAAGAGTGTAAACCTGACCAACCATAACAGAATTACAAGCTTATAGCTTCTATTTCAAATCTGCATACTATAAAGATACATTTTTTTGCAACACGGTCTCACTCTGTCACACAGGCTGGAGTGCAGTGGGACAATCACAGTATACTGTAGTCTTGAACTCCTAGGCTCAAGCGATCCTCTCACCTCAGCCTCCTGAGTAGCTAGGACTACAGACGTGCACCACCATGCCCAGCTAATTTTATTTTTTGTAGAAATGGGATGTCACTGTGTTGCCCAGGATGGTCTTCAACTCCTGACCTCAAGCAATGCTCCTGCCTCAGTCTCCCAAAGTGCTGGGATTACAGGCATGAGCCACCGTGCCTGGCATGTACTATAAATATTGATAAATCTCTGGAGAATGAACAGGGAGAAATCATCTTCCACTTATTATTTACACTAACACACAGTAATATTTTCTAACAAGCACATATTTCTTAATTGTTTAAAAAATTGAGACTTTAAAAAAGCATGAAAATATAAATTAGAAATCTCTTCATTTGATCTTATAGAGATGCGACTTGGTCTAGGGATTGGGGACATTTACATATTACCCATATGTTCTCTTCATATACACACAAACACACACTAAGCCCAAACCCACAGACCATAACAGTAAAAAGGAAGACCAATATAGCAAATAAAAAGATAACAATAAGCCTAAAATAAGGGGTCATTTAGAGCAAAAAAAATGGCACTAAGCCTCCAGGGAGAGAAGACAAAGTAGAAACATAATGAGTTACAAAGAAATATATCAATTCATCAGGAAAGTGAAATGTTTCCCAGGACTAAACTCTTTAAAAATATATTTGTTGTTGCTTCTTATATCAAATCTCAGTAAAAACTGAAGGCACATTTTTTAAACATAATTTTTTAACAGCATAAGTATACAGAAAGTCAAAGTAATTTAGTTTGGCTATATGATGCTTTTAATTGTCTACTTCAAAGAATGCCTACATCTTAGAAACACTAGGGGCAGGGTAACTCAACAGTGGCACTATTGACACTTTGGGCTTGATAATTCTTTGTTGTGGGTGGGGGTGAAGGCTGCTGTCTTGAGAATTGTAGAATATAGAAAAGCATCCAGGTAGGTAACTGTAGCACTCCCTTACCATGAGATGTGACAACCAAAAATGTCTAACATTGCCAAATGTCCCCTTGGGGGCAAAACTTCCCTGGTTGAGAACCAAAGATCTATAGAGGAAGGACTAATTAGCTGGTCCCTTACTTCATTCAATCTCAAATCGCAATTGTTTCCAAATTTTTTCACAAGTCGACTCAAGATCAACGCCTCTAATTTGCCTAAGTATAGATATCTGAAGTAAATAACTTTTAAAAAACATCTATAATAATAAACGTAATCTAACAAGGGTATAATTTGTATTCTTGCCATCATACTACCACACCGGGTGGAACTGCAGGAGTTCCTATGGGCAGGAGAAAATATGCCTTTAGAAAATGGCCGGCCGGGCGCAGTGGCTCAAGCCTGTAATCCTAGCACTTTGGGAGGCCGAGATGGGTGGATCACGAGGTCAGGAGATCGAGACCATCCTGGCTAACACGGTGAAACCCCGTCTCTATTAAGAAATACAAAACAATTAGCTGGGCGTTGTGGCGGGCGCCTGTACTCCCAGCTACTCGGGAGGCTGAGGCCGGAGAATGGCGTGAACCCGGGAGGCGGAGCTTGCAGTGAGCTGAGATCCGGCCACTGCACTCCAGCCTGGGCGACACAGCAAGACTCCATCTCAAAAAAAAAAAAAAAAAAAAAAATGGCCACGGTTCTATTTGGAGTTTGAATAATTTGACAGAGAGCACTAAATCTATTTCATAAACAAGCAGAAGATTCTCAGGTTGGTCCAGAAGATTCTAAAGGTTTTCAGCAATCATCTGCTTCAATTTTTTTTTATAGCTTTCACTTGTAGAAAATAAGCATAGTCAAATTAGACAGAATAATAAACACTCCCTCCTCACATCTATCATGCAGCTTTAACATTGATAAATTCGTAGACAACTGTCAGCTGTAAAAGAAATTTAGGAAAGCTCCTGTAACATATTCTTAAATAAAATATGGCTACTATGTTTCTCCTAAATCAAATTCACTTGCATTTGCCGTCAGGATATTCTTTGACATTATAATGTTAAATTTCATTAAGTTAAATTCTGGAAGTACAAGTTCAACACTGATATTTAGGATGAATTTTAAAAGTAAGAAAAGTATTTCAAATTTATCCTGGGTTTTTTAAGTGACTAGTTATATGACAACAAACCTACTTATTTAGAAGAGGCCTCAACAACAGCACTCACCTGTGGCAAGTAAAAAATGTGTTCTGCTAGCAATCAAAGACGAACATAACTAATACAAGTACACAATTAATATAATTATTGTTTGCTACAGATCCTGTTAACCAAAAAACACACCAAGATATATCACTGCAATTGTGTAGGACTTAAACATCTATTCTCCCACAGTTCCTTATTAATTAGTTTCCCCATCCTTCTCACTGATATTGCCAAGCTGATCTCGCATGCTGCAGGCTTCCCCCATGACACTTCAGCCACAGTGCGAAACCCAGGTTCCTTAAGGATACCTTTTATGGCCTTGAGATAACCATACTGACTCCCAGCTCCTTTGCAAGCCTGAGCCCCACTCCCACATCTCCCTCATGAACCCAAGCACATGCTCAGGCCACAGCAGATGACAGGAAGGTACTGTATAAAATATTTTGTTTTAGGATTATCCATGCATTGTCATTTCCCATTACCACAGATAATTGAGAGTTGACTGTATTGGATAGCACTACCTCAGTTAGCTGCCCATCAGTGTGGGAAAACATCTGCAGTCAAACAGTTACAGTGGATTAACCCAACTAAATTGGGTGTTTTTAAGTATGTCTCAATTTTTTTATTAGTAAGCTAATGTTTCAAATAAACATATTTAAATTACAATTATTCTTCAAATTATGTATCATTCATAAAACAAATTAGTTACTAACAAACTAATTTTCAGTTTTTTATAAAGTGATATAAAAATTATGTAGGAAATTAATTGGGAAGTATAAAAAGTCTACTTTCTATGCATAATTACATATTGATAACCTTCAGTGTATCTCCTTAATTAAAACTGGAAATTTTTTTTTTTTTTTTTTTTTTGGAGACAAGAGTTTCGCTTTCCACCTAGGCTGGAGTGCAGTGGCACAACGTCAGCTCACCGCAACCTCTGCTCCCAGGTTCAAGCAATTCTCCTACCTCAGCCTCCAGAGTAGCTGGGATTACAGGTGCCCACCACCATACCCGGCTAACTTTTGTATTTTTAGTAGAGACAGGGTTTCACCATGTTGGCCAGGATGGTCTCGAACTCCTGACCTCAGGTGATCCACCCACCTTGGCCTCCCAAAGTGCTGGGATTACAGGCGTGAGCCACTGGGCCTGGCCAAAATTGGAAATTCTTAAGCAAGGCTATCTATATAAACTTTTTTGGTTTTTTTGTTTTTGAGACAGTGTCTCACTCTGTTGCCCATACTTGAATCCAGTGGCATGAACATGGCTCACTGCAGCCTCGACCACCTGGGCTCAAGTGATACTCCCACCTCAGCCTCCTGAGTAGCTGGGACTACAAGCATGCACTACCACACCTCGCTAATTTTTGCATTTTTTGGAGAGATGAAGTTTTGCCATGTTAGCCAGGCTGGTCTCGAACTCCTGACCTCAAGGGATCCACCTGTCTCAGCCTCCCAAAGTGCTGGGACTACAGGCATGAGCAACCACACCCAGCCTAAAGTTTTTAGACAGTAAAAGCTACCCTACTTGTTGAGTTCTTAAGGTTTAGATCTGCCACTGCCTTTCAATACCTAGCTCTTGAGAACAATTACTTCCAACTTTACATTATTTTATATTAATTCTTTTCCAGTTCCTTTACTTGTTACCTGCTAACTAATTTAACGCCTGGCCCAGTGAGTCCTACTCAGCCCTTGGGAAGGTGGGATGAGCACTACTTTCTTAAGTTCTTTATGTTGCCTTTTGACCTTGCTTAATCTTTTATTCTAAGCCATCACAAACTTGAACATGGACAAGTACTGACTAATTTTACTAGCTAAGAAAAAAGATGGGCCTCGCTTAGAAAAATTTTAGTTTACAAACTGATAAGGATTTTAGTTTGAAAAGTGTTTTGCAAACTTTTTATTTAAAAAAAACTTACTAGAAAAGGACACAAAATAATAGGCACAGTAAGAAACATTCATCTTTATAATAATGTTACACTACACTGACTTAAAGGTATGTGTGCCTGTACAAGTATTCAGTGAAATTACATGTTTACTCCAATAATATATTCTGGGGAAATATTTAATGTTAATTTAACTCCACTATCAGTTTGAAGATCAAAAATGTCATTTGTTTTAATAATATGCTTCCGAAGAATGGACAGGATAACAGCAACAAAGCTAGAGATGGAATTTCTTTAAAATTTACCATCCCTAAAACACATAACATAATCCATGTTAAGAACCAACCCTACTACTACCTTATAGATATGATGAATGTAGTAAAAATTAGTATACTACTTAATACTATATTGTCCTTTTAATAGAAAAAAGTGTCTGATACTATATATTCCTAATCAATTAATATCCTGTTTTTGAAAACATCTGACATTTAGAAAGAGTGGGTTTCTACTTTGTTTTGTTGAAGTATTTCTCCCCAATACAGAGTAGAGTCAATGGAATTCCCATCCTCAGATTACAATTCAGAGTAATTTGGGAAAACAGTTCAGTTAAATTAAAGTAATAGAGGGTTGAGACCAGTGGACACAGATTGAGGTAAAGAGCAGAACCAACAGAACAGAATAGAAGCAAATAAAATCAAGCTCATTTGTGAGAATCACAAAAATAAGGAATTCAAGATGGAAGATAGCTAAGAAATTATCTAAACAGTCCTATCTTACAGATGAAAACACTTAAGTTCAAAGAAGTCAAATGTCACACAAGTCAGCAGAAGAGCCAGGGTAAAACCTAGATGCCCTGATCCTTTTCAGGCCAATCCTGTTCAGCGTTCATTTTCGTTAAAATGGACAAACGGAATAGGAGGCTGAAAGGTGGTAAAGTTCTTACCCAGCCAATAGGGAAAAAAAATACTAATGGGAAAAGAAACTGAATACCCTAGATAATTAGTATCTACTAGTCCCAAACAACTCTACCCTTACAACTCTTAAGGCTTATTGCCATTCCAATAAATGTGTAATCTTGTCTTTGACCTGACTGAACCCTCCATTCCTTCAACTCAATCTTCACTATACACTCTCAGAGTCTAGTATTTTTGCCCAAGTTGCACAAAAATCTGGTCTCAAGAACCCCCTGGTTCCCTCTAGAAACATACAATATTTTTAATAACACAAGCATCATAATAAAATTTAACACTCAAACATTTGGAAAAAGTATTTTAGAGGAGGGGCTGGCAAACTAAGGCTCCATGCCAGAATGTGGCCCGCTGCCTGCTTTTATATGGCCCAGAAGCTAAGAAAGGTTTTAACATTTTTAAATCGTTGTTTAAAAATACACACATAAAAAAAAAAAAAAAAGAAAAGAAAACATAATTAAAATGTCTTTCAAATCTGTCCACATCTCTACCTTACTTGCAATTCATCTCTCTTTGCCGGGCATGGTGGCTCATGCCTGTAATCCCAGTACTTTGGGAGGCTGAGGTGGGAGGATCACTTGAGACCAGGCATTCAAGGCCACCCTGGGCAACATCATGAGACTCCATCCCCCCCACCAAAAAAAAATACACACACACACACAGAGAGAGAGAGAGAGAGAGAAAGAAGAGAGAGAGAATAGGAGAATGACACCATACGTGGCCCATAAAACCTAAAATAATTATCAATACGTGGCCCACAAAACCAAAAAAATAGTTACCCTCTGGCCTTTTATTTAAAAAAGGTTTGCCAACCCCTGTTTTAGAGTATTTACTATTTGTTTTGTAAGCAGAAAATGTTTTCTTCTACACTACAGAATAAAATTCCAGTCTGAAGAATATCAAATAGTTTTGATATTCAACTGACTTTTTTTTTTTTTTTTTGAGACGGAGTCTCGCTCTGTCGCCCAGGCTGGAGTGCAGTGGCCGGATCTCAGCTCACTGCAAGCTCCGCCTCCCGGGTTCACACCATTCTCCTGCCTCAGCCTCCCGAGTAGCTAGGACTACAGGCGCCCGCCACCTCGCCCTGCTAGTTTTTTGTATTTTTTTAGTAGAGACGGGGTTTCACCGTGTTAGCCAGGATGGTCTTGATCTCCAGACCTCGTGATCCGCCCGTCTCGGCCTCCCAAAGTGCTGGGATTATAGGCTTGAGCCACCGCGCCCGGCCTCAACTGACTTTTTAAATAAAGAATTCTACCTGTAAACACAAGTAAAACAAAATTTCAATCCTTGAGGCAAATGCTAGAAAATACATAAATTTTTAAAATTACTCTTATTTCTTAAATACAGCCTCTATCAGCCTATTTCTCAGACTTGATCCTTTATCTGACATAATAATTTACATTCTGTATAAACATAATAGCCACTGAGAACTGCAGATCTATTACCTCTCCAACTCTTGCCCCCTAGACACTCAACTCTGAAAAAAAAAAAAGGTTTGACATATTCCTGACAGCTTTGACTGAGGCCTCTGTTATTTCCGGTTTACTAATCTCTATCCATTCTTCTGTTTTTTACTTAATCCATTAAAATAGCTTTAAAAGATAGCATTAATTGACCATATTAAATGCCAATTTATATGATTGATACTCCCAAAGAAAATGTTCTCAATAAATGAATTAATGCATATACTCAAAATCTAGGGTGGTTGAGTATTCACCTTCCTCCTTGAGCTTGCCAACACTTTTCAACCAAAGTACTACAAAATTCTAAACAGAAAATAAATTATTATCCTTGATTGCTATTTGCTTGTTGTCATCATTTACCCACATAATCTCTCCTACTCTCCCCTAATGCCTAATAAAACTAGTTCCTCCTTTTTAGGAACTCTAATATGCTAGTTTCTCTTCTATATTTGTTCTTTTTTAAAAAAGTTTATTTTTAATATCCTTTGCTAATGCTTCAAACATGGAAAAATTTTAGGATTCTCAAGAATAGATCTTGAAATGCTGTATCAGATTAGCAATTTGTCAACCTCCCTCCTTCCATAGAAAACCAAGTTCAGGCCAGGAGAAGTGGCTCACACCTGTAATCCCAACGCCTCGGGAGACTGAGGCGGGAGACTGCTTGAGCCCAGGAATTCGGAACCAGCCACAGCAAGATGGCAAGACACTGTCTCTACAAACAAACAAACAAAAATCAGCCAAGCATGGCACGTGCCTGTAGTCCCAGCCAGTTACTTGGGAGGCTGAGACAGGAGGATCCCTTGAGCCCAGGAGTTCAAGGTTGCAGTGAGCTGTGATCGTACAACTACACTCCAGCTTGGGAAACAGAGCAAGCCTTTGTCTCTTTAAAAAAAAAAAAAAATTCATCTATTTAATCATTTTAAATTCCATTGATTATTTCCTTCAGGAAGCCTTTTCAAACTGAAATTTACCTTACACTCATTAAAACTCACCAATTCTTTTTTTTTAACTTAAGATACACAATATAACAAGCAATAAATAATATGTCTGCACAAGTTTGTATAAAATGTGAAGAAACCCTTATAATGGCAAATTCAGATTTCAGATTAAATAATATTAAATAAGAAATCCTCTAAACCAGTCTGATAAATTTTCAAAAATACCGTATCTGATTTTATTATCTGGACTATATTTGGTCCAGTTATATAAATTTGCTAAACTTTAGACTCTCAAAAACAGTCCATTTGAAAAGAGCCCTGAACTCTCAAGACATTAAAAAAATAGTAATAATATGCATATTTAAAAGTTATTTTTATTCCAGAATAGTTCTAATCATTTAGGTCTAAAAAGAGTGTTGAATAATACTAAATCATTCAAATGACAAGGTGCTAAAATACAACATTTCAAAGATCTCTTCGAAAAAAGGCAGGCACAAACCAAAACCTTTATCATTTTTATATTTTTTAAATTGCATTTTGCAATTTAATTGGTTTTTCACTGCAGTATTATTTTAAATGGCCCCAAAATATGGGAATGATTATGAAAGGCATAACATATACATGCAACATTATGCAGCCACTGAGAATGTTTATGAAGAACTTACAACATCAAGAGATTACGTTTGCTTTAACACTAAGTTAAAAAAGCAGAACCCAAAATTCTATACCTATTCTATAACTGACTCTATTATATTATAATCCTGTCTACTTTTTTTTTTTTTTTTTTTTTTTTTTTTGGAGACAGGGTTTCACTCTGTCTCCCAGGCTGGAGTGCACATCATAATTACAGCTCAATACAGTCTAGACCTCCCCATGCTCAGATGATCCTCCCACCTTAGCCTCCCAAGTAGCTGAGACAACAGGCGTGCATCACCACACCTGGCTAATTTTTGTATTTTTGGTAGAGAACAGGGTTTTGCTATGCTGCCCAGGCTGGTCTCGAACTCCTGGGCTGAAGCAATCCTCCCACCTCAGCCTCCCAAAGTGCTGGGATTACAGATGTGTGCCCAGCCCACAGCTACATTTTAAAAAAACTACTGGCCGAGCGCGGTGGCTCAAGCCTGTAATCCCAGCACTTTGGGAGGCCAAGACGGGCGGATCACGAGGTCAGGAGATCGAGACCATCCTGGCTAACACGGTGAAACCCCATCTCTACTAAAAAATACAAAAAAAACTGGCTGGGCGAGGTGGCGGGCACCTGTAGTCTCAGCTACTCAGGAGGCTGAGGCAGGAGAATGGCGTAAACCCGGGAGGCAGAGCTTGCAGTGAGCTGAGATCTGGCCACTGCACTCCAGCCTGGGCGACAAAGAGAGACTCTGTCTCAAAAAAAAAAAACAAACAAAAAAAAAACAAAAAAACTACTTACAGGAAAAAGGATTACAAGGCAATATACCAAAATATTAACAGTGAAAAGCTTGGGAAGTGGTAAAATGGTTTTTTATTTTTCCACTTTTTTTCTTCTTTTTCTGGGTTTTCATGAGTATGGCTTTTATAATGAAGACAGATTAACATTTTTTTAAAAACTTTTACAAATTCATAAAGTGATAAACTTTAAGTTATATATAATAAAAATAATTTTGTAAGGTTTGCTACTATTTCCATTATTGCAGGTATAGTACCATCCCAATAAACATAAATCCTACCAAAAGAAAAAAAAAAATTTTGAACATGCCACCAATCTATCAAGTTTATCTTTTTAAATTGATAAAGAAGTATGAAATTTGTTGGCCAGGCGCGGTGGCTCAAGCCTATAATCCCAGCACTTTGGGAGGCCGAGATGGGCGGATCACGAGGTCAGGAGATCGAGACCATCCTGGCTAACACGGTGAAACCCCGTCTCTACTAAAAAATACAAAAAAACTAGCCGGGCGAGGTGGCGGGCGCCTGTAGTCCCAGCTACTCGGGAGGCTGAGGCAGGAGAATGGCGTAAACCCGGGAGGCGGAGCTTGCAGTGAGCTGAGATCCGGCCACTGCACTCCAGCCTGGGCGACAGAGCAAGACTCTGTCGCAAAAAAAAAAAAAAAAGAAAAGAAATTTGTTAAAAAAAAAAAAAAAAGTGGAGGGGGGGAAGGATGAAGTTTCATTATAGGGCTGATTATGTTACCATGACAACTGAGTTTTAATAAAATTCACAATTTACTTTCTTATCAAAATCACACAGATAACCACCCACAAAAAGATATAATCAAAAAACAACCTAATATTAAGTTTCTATTTTCCAAATCGTACATGTGAGTTAACTTACATAATAAAAGCTGCCAGCATTACAGACAGCCTGTGTTTATTATTAAGGGTTCCTCATAGGCAAATAGGAAAATATTGTGGTCTCACTTGTGAAATATGATTGATTGAAGATTCCATCCTTCGTAGCTGGGATGCCTGGATATCCAGCATCTGCAGGACATTGTTGGCCAAGGTGTTTATCAGATAGGCAACACTTGCTAAGGATTGGGTGGTATAGGCTTTGGTTTCTTCTAGGGCTCTCTGCTTATCTGCTGACTAGGAAAAAAAACAAACCAGTGATCATTAATTCAAAGATAACCCATTTCTAGCAATCTAACCTAACAAAAAACTCATCACAACGATTCTGTTAACTGAATCCACCAGAAAGTAAAAAAACGAATCCACCAGAAAGTGAAAACTACTGGTATCACATAAACCCCAAACTCAACTACTGACTGAATTAACTAATGTTTTCATGTTGAATAGACACATTTTTGTACAGATGCAAATAAAACTCTAAAGCCATTATCTAGAAAATGAGATCCAATGGACAATTTGAGCAATGAGCAAAGTATACACTGCTTGGAAAGGTAGCACTGATTTGAACGTATAAATTTTGACACACTTTCTTCTGCTTTTCTGAATTCCTCTTTTCCTTTCACTCTATTATGTGAAATGTGGCCAGAACATAATGTCTGATTATATAAAAGCATCCAGGAAAAAAAAATTTAATTATAAATAATGATATGATAAATAAAATGGTAATAATGATTATTATAAACTAAAAGTAATAAAAGGATCCTTCCCTCCAAAACATTGTGTTATAACCCTTCAAGATGCAAACTGCCATGTTGCCCAAGCTGGTCTCAAACTCCTAGGCTCAAGAGATTCATTGGCCTGCCTCGGCCTCCCGAAGTGCCGGGATTACAGGCATGAGTCACCATGCCCAGCTAAACATTAAGCAATTTTTAAAATAAATTAAGTTGACACATGCAGTCAGGCTCATTCTTCTTTTCCATTTTAAAATTAAGATTTCTATCCATTAATTATGTCTAAGAAATACTATGACCGTTTATATATGAACATGAAAAAACCAATATGAAAAAAACCACAAAAAGTAAAAAAATTTTAAAAACAGATATAAAGAAAAAAATACAAATAAAGTTCTGTAAGCATTAAGATAACAGCCCCAGCAGAGCGCGGTGGCTCACACCTGTAATCCCAGCACTTCGGGAGGCCGAGGTGGGCGGATCACGAGGTTAAGAGACTGAGACCATCCTGGCTAACACGGTGAAACCCCGTCTCTACTAAAAATACAAAAAATTAGCCGAGTGTGGTGGCGGGCGCCTGTAGTCCCAGCTACTTGGGAGGCTGAGGCAGGAGAATGGCATGAACCCAGGAGGCGGAGCTGGCAGGGAGCCGAGGTCGCGCCACTGCACTCCAACCTGGGTGACAGAGCCAGACTCCGTCTCAAAACAAACAAAAGATAATAGCCCCAGAAAACACGTAGCCTGAGAGAGATAAATAGTTTTCCTGATCTTGATCCCATAGAGTAAGGCTTTACTCAATGAAATGGAAATAATAATATTCAATTTTGTAAAAATATTTATAGATGGCTTAGCAAGTATTTTCATTAATAGAAGAAGCAAACAAATCTGGTCCCATCCTCTGTAAAATAAAAGTAACAGAAAATGTCAGGAGGAAATTCTAAGGATCAAAGAAAGAGAGTATTTTTGTTACAAAAAAAAAAGGTGACACATTCATTCAATATAATCCACAAGTATATACCATATATACAAAACATTGTGCTCAGAGTTGAGCAATTTTAAAACATTGTATCTGCTCTCAAGGACTTACCATGGGAGAAGATCCACATAAATTACTAAGGTAAATTAAGGTGAATAAAAATAAAGTACAGGCAAAATAAAGGTAACATGATGAGCAGTATGAAGAAAAAGGCAGGTTGAGAATATCAGTAATGGCAAATGTTTAGTCAGATTTTTAACCAGTTTTTAAAAATTGAATTCTTAACAGACTCTACACAGCTAATTCAGAAAAATGAAAGTAATTCTCAGATTATTTGTCTTGTATGTATCTTCTAAATCAGTATACCATTTCAAGACGTCTTAAATAAATGTGTAAAAAATAAACCACACCCCCACTAATCTTCCAAGTAAAATTTTCAGTACATTTCTATTTCATTATTACTTTTACCAGTAACTAAAACAGGTCCACACTGGGGACACAAGTAGCTTTACCATAGGTGAAACACTATAAACCACCATATATAGCATTTTTTTTTATTTGTAAAAAGCCTCTGTCTTGGCTTGCAAATCATGACACTAACAGTAAAATTACAACATTCATAAATATAAATAACTTTTTCTTAGCCATTAATTTTACTGCCAACATATTATCAAAGGGCATGTGGGAGATGTCATCTCCATCATCTTCCCCACCAGCCTTCAATTATCGTGTTACGAAAATACATTTTCAAATTTACAGCTACCCCTAAAAATGCTCCAATACAGCAATTCTGGAACCACTTCAGGATATGACTGAAGCAGTATTCTGAAACACCTGAGACTGACACTATGAAATACAACTCTCTGGCTTCACCAAGCAACAATATCATACTAAAAAAATACCAACACCTCGGCCAGGTGCAGTGGCTCACGAGGTCAAGAGATCGAGACCATCCTGGGCCAACACGGTGAAACCCCATCTCTACTGAAAATACAAAAATTAGCTGGGCATGGTGGCGTGCACCTGTAGTCCCAGCTACTCGGGAGACTGAGGCAGAAAAATCGCTTGAACCCAGGAGGCAGAGGTTGCAGTGAGCAGAGATTGTACCACTGTACTCCAGCCCAGGCAACAAGAGCAAAACTCCATCTCAAAATAATAATAATAATAATAATAACAATAATAATAATAAAAAATACCAATACCTCAAGGGCTTCAATATTTCACTCTGAAGTTTTACAAGTTTCACTACATTTGTAGCTTTAAATTATGTGAATAAACAATAATCAAATAAGAAAAAGGTACAGACAAGAATATTCATGTTCATTAACTCATTTAATGATGAAAGAGAAAAAGCATGAGGCTGACTAAACAATACATTCACATAGTACATTAATGCAGTAACTTAAAATGGTATTGCTATGCATTACTGCTACATAAAGATATCTACGATATAACTAAGTGGAAAAAACCTGATTACAATGCATCTTGAACATAATCATCATAATTCTGTATGTGCCTGTGTGTAAATACGAGCACAAGAAAAATGTCCAAAAAGTAAGCTCCAAAATGATAACCTAAGTTTTCTCTGAATGTTGGTTGATTCGGATTTTTAAAATGTTTTCAATATGGCTTAATTTTTTTTTTTTAACTTGGGCATGTAGTACTTCCATTATCAAAAAGAGTAAAGTATAACGCTGGCCAGGCATGGCAGTTCATGTCTGCAATCCCACGACATTAGGAGGCTGAGGCAGGAGCATTGCTTAAAGACAGGAGTTCAAGACCAGCCTGGGCAACATTGTGAGACCTCAACTCTACACAAATTTAAAAATCAGTCAGGCATGATGGTGGACCCCCTGCAGTCTTATCTACGAGAGGCTGAGGTGGGAGGATGACTTGAGCCCAGGAAGTCAAAGATGCAGTGAGCCATGATCACATCACTGCACTCTGGCCTGGGTAACAAAGCAAGACCATGTCCCTCAAAAAAAATTTTAGTTAAAAAAATATGTGTATGTGCATTAATATAAAATAATAGAAACTGAAAATTAAACATTCCATCCTAGTCAACTATAAGCAATAATTATAAAGCATAGAGGTCCAAAAGATTTTTAAATCTTTCTGAAATGTATTTTACATTTGCATGCTCATCAAAAAGTTATTTGGGGCTCAAGGGTCTTTTCTTGTTATTTCTAAGTTCAAGATAAAGTTTAAAGGACCAGGGCTGCCATTTGTTTACTCTGCTCTATGGATAAATCAGCACAGTGGTGGTTCAGCGGTAGAATTCTCGCCTTCCACACAGAAGGCCCGGGTTCAGTTCCTAGCCAATGTACAAGTATGCAGTGGCTCACACCTGTAATCCCAACACTTTGGGAGGCTGAGGCGGGCAGATCATTTAAGGTAAGGAATTCGAGACTAGCCTGACTAACATGGTGAAACCCCGTTTCTACTAAAAATACAAAAATTAGCTGGGTATGGTGGCAGGTGCCTGTAATCCCAGCTACTCAGGAGCCTGAGGCAGGAGAATCACTTGAACCCAGGAGGCGGGGGTTGCAGTGAGCCAAGATCATGCCATTGCACCCCAACCTGGGCGACAAAAGCAAAACCCTGTCTCAAAATAAAATTTGAAAAAAAAAAAAAAAAAAGGATGAATGGATAAAGAAAATATGGTGCAGGCCAGGTGTGATGGGTCACGCCTATAATTCTAGCACTTTGGGAGGCCGAGGTGGGCAGATCACCTGAGGTCAGGCATTTGAGACCAGTCTGACCAACATGGTAAAACCCCATCTCTACCAAAAATACAAAATTAGCCGGGCATGGTGGTGCATGCCTGTAATCCCAGCTACTTGGGAGTCTGAGGCAGGAGAACTGCTTGAACCCACGAGGCAGAGGTTGCAGTGAGCCAACATCACATCACTGCACTCCAGCCTGGGTAACAACAGCAAAACTCCGTCTCAAAAAAAAAGGAAAAGAAAAGAAAATATGGTACATATGCCCAATGGAGTACTATTCAGCCATAAAAAAGAATGAGATTCAATCATTTGTAACAACATAGACAGAACTGGAGGTCACTACATTAAGTGAAACAAGCCAGGCACAGAAAGATCACATGTTCTCACTTATTTGTGGGAGTTAAAAATTAAAACAATTGAACTCATAGAAAGAGAGAGTAGAAGGATGGTTACCAGAGGCTGGGAAGGGTAGGGGGAAAGTGGGGAGGTAGGAGAGGAGGAGGTAGAAGGAAAGATAGGGAGGTAGGGGAGCGGGGAGGTAGGGGGAAAGTGAGAATGGTGGACATAAGGGGAAAGTGAGAATGGTTAATGGATACAACGTAATAGAAAGAATGAGTAAGACCTAGTATTTGCTAGCACAACAGGGTGATTTCATAAAAAATAATTTAATTTTACATTTTAAAATAACCGAAAAGTATAGTTGGATTGTTTATAACACAAAGGGTAAATGTTTGAGGTGATGGACATCCCATTTACCCTAATGTGATTATTACACATTGTATGCCTGTATCAAAATATCTCAGGCAACCCATAAATATATACACCTATATGCTCCTATATACTCACACAAAAATTTTTTTTAATGTAAAAGTATTTAAAATACTGCCAGGCGCGCTGGGCCACACCTGTAATCCCAACACTTTGGGAGGCCGAGGCAGGCGGACCACTTGAGGCCAGGAGTTCAAGACCAGCCTGGCCAACATGGTAAAAACCCTGTCTCTACTAAAAATGCAAAAATTCGCCAGACGTGGTAGTGTATGCCTGTAGTCCCAGCTACTCAGGAGGCTAAGGCAGGAGAATCACTTGAACTCAGGAGGCAAGGCTGCAGTGAGCTGAGATCACGTCACTGCACTCCAGTCTGGGCAACAGAGTGAGACCATCTCAAAACAAAAGTGTATAAAATACAGGCTGGGTATGGTGACTCACACCTGTAATCCTAGCACTTTCAGAGGCCAAGCCAGGTGGATCACCTCAGGTCCGACCGGCCTGCCCAACATAGAGAAACCCTGTCTCTACTAAACATACAAAAATTAGCCAGGTGTGCTGGCCCACACCTGTCAACTCAGCTACTTGGAAGGCTGAGGCAGGAGAATAGCTTGAACCCAGGAGGCAGAGGTTGCACAGAGCCAAGATCGTGCCACTGCACTTCAGCCTGGGCGACAGAGTGAGACTCAGTCTCAAAATAAATAAATTAATTAATTAAATTAAATACCAATAGAAAAAACAAAATACTCAAAATATAGTAAAACTCAGTATTTAAAATGTAGTGGGACCCAAAGGTAACATACTCCCAATTACATGAATGTGAATATAAAGCAACTACTCCCAGAACCTCCAAACAACATGACCTTGTACTGCTATATTAGAAATTATTAAAAGAAATGTTCACAATGAAAGTACAGGTTATTTTATCTAACATTATATATTCCTCTTATAATTAAAAACAGTTTTTCAATATCATTATTTCATGCTTAGATGAAAAACAGACCACAACAGCACATTCTGGATGCCACATTATCTACTTCACTTGTTTCAGTACAAAAGTGTTTTTTTGCCACAACTGTGGATATGAACTAGCTGAGCTACTGCCAGAATAACTGAGATCACAGGAACTATGTCATCCAGGGTCCAGCATACAAATGAACTAGAAATATATTACCATGCTGATCAACTGCAGAGCTCTTTTCTTTCCAAACTGATCTGTCAACAGCAGAACTCATCAGAAATGTTTCCTCTAACAAACAAAAAATTATTTTTAGTTAAATCTCCTGAGGATTCAAGAAGGACCACAAGGGAAGTAATTATTCTTCACTAGCCTTCCTCACTAATATAGTAGAATCACTCAAAATTTCGATTCCTGCAAACTTAGCACAGACACAGCCTTGAGAAAGGGTACTCCGTTGCTCAATAAACGACACTATAAGACACAGGACATCATTCAATCTAGGCAAAAGGATGAAGAATGTCTATGTTAACGGCCCTTTTAAATTTTCCTGTATTTGCACAGAACAGTCATTTTTTAAATAGAAATAAAGAACTGTCTGGTTGAAAACAGGTTATTCTTCATCTGGTTTTATTGCCATGCAACACAACAGGCTCTGACTTTCTCCTTTTTTTTAGTTTTCATTCTGTTTTCCTTTATGTGTCAGCATACTGGCAACTTCTATACTGCTTCCTACAAAAAAAGAAAAGTCAGTGCAGCAAACTGTCCCATGCCAAGAAAAAATTCAGTGTGGCAAACCACTATTATAGAGAACTTTTTTCTTTTCTGAGACAGGGTCTTACTATGTTGCCCAGGCTATATTCAAACTCCTGGGCTCTAGTGGTCCTCCTGCCTCTGCCTCCCAAGTAGCTGGGACTAGAGGCACACACCACCACACCCAGCCGAACATTTTCTTGTTCAGCATCCATTACTGCTCTCTGGTAACAGAATTTCACTTTCATATGGTGATTTAAGCCTGAGAATTGATTCCCATCCCCTCAGGGACAGACACATGACCCAAGTCTGTCAAAAGTATACCAACCTGTTGGACACTGACAGGCTAAGGCACTGACTCAAGACAGACCAACAGGAGACTTCTCCGGAACTGTTCTAACAGTAATGGAAAATTTTATTTCAAGCAAGGATTGCTGTGGCAGCCAGACACACATATTCAGATCTTCTTGCAAGGGAATATGCTTTACAAAGCACTGACAGCCATCAGTCACACCTGTGGAGCTAGTGCTCATGCTGAGGCCACGCTTCTCCTCAGTAATGCATTACTCTTGAATAAATAGAGAATAGGTCATCCTTGAAAGTTGTTACCCTAATTTTGGTCCTTCCTGACTTCATAAATGATATTAGCAACAGCATAAGAGTCAAAGGAGACTAAACAAGAGCCCCATTTAACCTTATGTTGATTCAATGTTCTAAACTCAGAAGTTTCCTGATCTTAGAAAGCCATGTCCCTAAATATTGGTAGAATCTCTGGTATGCCAAGCAAACTTCTTTTCTGCATGCTGGGCTTCTCATTCATCATCTGTTGTTTCACAGCTAGGCCATATATTGAGCCCCAGTCAGACTGATCTCTAGGCAAAAGTCACTTATTAGCCTGAATCAGGTCATTCCCGGTATCTAAATTCTCCATTTTGCCCCTCTTGCTAAACTGCTTCTTTAGCCTATTCATTTCTCTCTACTCTTACCATCTCTGTCCTCCACTACTTACACTGTTTTAATTCTTCTTACTTCTTATTTACAGTGCCTCAACTGTTCTACCCCAAACCACCAATTTGTTTCCCTTCATCATATCCCATTTCCCCTTTCCAGCTTCTCAAAATCTAAGGCAAAATAATCTGCTCCACCCAACACTTCACCTTGTGTTTAAAGCATTCCTCATACTCTTACCAATAAGAACCTTTATCATTGATAACCAATCTCACATGACAACACAAATTGTTTTTAAATAAATTTAAGGTTTTTTTAATCCTAAAATAAAATAGACTACATTAACTAACTTAAAAAGGCCTTAATACAACTGCTTAATTTTTTCTTTTTTTTGAGATGGAGTCTCGCTCTGTCGCCCAGGCTGGAGTGCAGTGGTGGGATCTCAGCTCCCAGCAACCTCCACCTCCCAAGTTCAAGCAATTCTCCTGCCTCAGCCTCCTGAGTAGCTGGGACTACAGGCATGTGCCACCACACCCAGCTAATTTTTGTATTTTTAGCAGGGATGGGTTTCACCATGTTGGCCAGGATAGTCTCTCAGTCTCTTGACCTTGTGATCCACCTGCCTTGGCCTCCCAAAGTGCTGGGATTACAGGCATGAACCACCATGCCCAGCCAAAACTGCTTTCTTTTTTTTTTTTTTTTTTTTTTTTGAGACAGAGTCTCACTCTCTCGCCCAAGCTGGAGTGCAGTGGCACGATCTCTGCTCACTGAAAGCTCCACCTCCCGGGTTCACGCCATTCTCCTGCCTCAGCCTCCTGAGTAGCTGGGACTACAGGAGCCTGCCACCATGCCCGGCTAATTTTTTGTATTTTTAGTAGAGATGGGGTTTCACCAAGTTAGACAGGATGGTCTCGATCTCCTGACCTTGTGATCTGCATGCCTCGGCCTCCCAAAGTGCTGGGATTACAGGCGTGAGCCACTGCGCCCGGCCAAAACTGCTTAATTTCTAAATACTCATTGCTATAGTCTGAATTTTTTGTGTCCCCCCGCAAAAATGTACATGTTGAAACCTAACTCTGATGGTGATGGTGTTAAAAGACGGAGCCTTTAGGAGGTGACTAGGCAGAGCCTTCATGAATGGGATTAGTGTCCTTATAAAAAAGGGCCAAAGGAGCTTGTTTGTCCCTTCTGCCAAATAAGGACACACAGAAGGCACCATTTATGAGGAACAGGTGATCATCAGACACCAAATCCGCTGACGTCTTGCTCTTGGTCTTCCCAGCCTCTAAAACCGCGAGCACTAAATCTCTGCTAAGTTACCTAGCCTAAGATTTTAGAAGGACCAATGAACTAAGTTTTAGAAGGACCAATGAACTAAGACACACACATTTATATACTTGAACATATTTAAATATAACCTGTATATTGTCTAACTACAACAGATTAAAAAATATTGATTCTTTTACGTTAAGCAAAGTACAGATTTGGGATCTTTGTACATTCTACAAATGAGAGAAACTACAGGCTGAATACTCTAAATCAAGACACCACTCATAAGAACTCAAGTGAAAATGTAATCAGTGAAAATTCTATCAACTTGGGAATCAGAAGTCTTCAGCTCATAAGAAAATGAAGGAAAATATAAAGGCATATATAAAAAGACTGATTATGTTACAAAAAAACTTTATTTAATCTGTCATAGATCACGTTTGTCTCAGAAGCATCTTGATTAAAAAGGAAAACAAAATGCCTTCTCTCCATCACACACTCCACAGTCTGACCTACGCTAGGGAAATTCCAATACATTTGCCCACTTCAGGCCCACAGTGATTTTGTTCAAGCAACAGAACCATGACATAGATCCCTCTCTGGACTTTTCTTTTGTTTTTTGTTTTCGTTTTTCGGGTTTTGTTTTTTTTGTTTTGTTTTGTTTCTGTTTCTTTTTGAGACAGAGAGTCTCACTCTGTCACCCAGGCTGAAGTGCAATGGCACGATATCGGCTCACTGCAACCTCTGCTCACAGGCTCAAGCAATTCTTGTGCCTCAGCCTCCAGAGCAGCTAAGATTACAGACGTGCACCATTACAACCAGCTAATTTGTGTTATGTTCTGTTTTGTTTTAGCAGAGATTGGGTTTCGCCATGTTAGCCAGGCTGGATTCAAGTGATCTGCCCACCTCAGCCTCCCAAAGTGCTGGAATTACAGGTGTAAATCACCATGCCTGGCTGAATTTTTCAAACTGATTCTAAAAGAGAGAATGCTTTTGTCTTCTGATGTCAGAACTATTAATACACAAGGCTCAAAACACATGAAAGGATATCTCACAGTAAATGAAGTATGCCCATCTGAAAGGATGAAGCCAACATGCATAAAGAAGTAGAAATGAGACAAAGTTCTAAAGGTGTTTGAGTTCCTGATTCCAGTGATTCCTGCTCCTTCACATGGTTTAATTAATAACTAATAAATTCACATTTTGTTGTTTAAGTTTGTTCAAACTACATTTCTGGCTGGGTGTGGTGGCTCACACCTGCAATCCCAGCACTTTGGGAAGACAAGGCAGAAGAATCACTTGAGGCCAGGAGTTCAAGATCATCCTGGGCAACAGAGCAAGATCCTGTCTCTACAAAAAATAAAAATAAACTTGCCAGGCATGATGGCATACACCTGTAGTCCCAGCTACTTGGGAGGCGGAGAAGGGAGGATCACTTGAACACAGGAGTTCAAAGCTGCAGTGAAGATGTAGCGAGCTATGACTATACCATTGCATTCCAGCCTGGGCAACGGAGCAAGGCCCTGTCTCAAAAACAAACAAACACACAGAAACACACAAACACACACACACACACAAAAAAAAAAAACAGGCCAGGCACAGTGGCTTAAGCCTGTAATCTCAGCATTTTAGGAGGCTGAGGCGGATGGATCACAGGAGGTCAGGAGTTCGAGACAGCCTGGTCAACATGGTGAAACCTCATCTCTACTAAAAATACAAAAATTAGCCAGATGTGGTGGCCCGCACCTGTAGTCCCAGCTACTCGGGAGGCTGAGGCAGGAGAATTGTTTGAGTGAGCCAAGACTGCACCACTGCACTCCAGCCTGGGCAACAGAGTGAGACTCTGTCTCAAAAAAAAAACAAACCCAAAAACCAAATTCAGTTTCTGTCACTTGAGACCAAAGAATTCTAAAATTCTTTAAATTGTTCCTTTTAATCATTTAACATATACTGGCTTCAGTTCTCAATAACATGACACTTTTAAAATACGTTATGCCATCTGCCTAGACAACATATATACAGACAAACTGGAAATAACTGAGGCAGGTTAACTTGATATTCACCTACACACCAAAAGTGTCAGAGGAGCACTTGAGAAAAAGGAGGTTATTTAGAAATAAAACAAATGATCAGAGGTTAATCTTCATGAGATTCAGAACATAAAGTCACCTAGCTATTTGCTACACTTGTGGTTGACTATTTTGAGTAAAACCTATCACATTAAAGCCTTAAGTGAGGTTTCTAGAAATGCTGTGGATACTAGAATGGATAAGGGCATTTGAGTTATTGTTCTAGCTCTGTTACTATCTTACTTGCTCTCAAATAATTAATTTATACTCCCAAGGACTCAGTTACTGTAAGTTATATTAAAGGGACTGGATTTTTAGGTCATTTTCAGCTATAAAATACGATTCTTTTATGGAACATATTTGGAAGTTGGTCATTTTATACTGGACTATATATGCTTACATAAAAAGTAACAAATCACAAATTTTATATCTATTTTATATTAGGAAAAAAACTGAGTTTCGTAAGAAACCTAACGTGAAACTTGCTTTTTAAAAACGGACAAAAGCTTTAAAAACACTTTTCTCATTATTTGAAGAAGCAATCGTTCTTAGTTTTTTTTTAACTCATTTGCCTTAAACATTCCCAATGCCTTCAGTCATTCCCTCCCCCACAAAAAAGACAGGGACAATGTGAAGTATACTCTATCATATGTAAGCATAAAGGTTCTTATAATCCTTACAATACATCTTATTACCTTAAAAAAAAAAAAAAAAAAAAAGTGTAAAACCAAAAACTTTTAGAAATAACTGCATTTTAAAATACGCTGCCGAGTATGGTGGTTCATGTCTATAATCCCAACACTTTGGGAGGTCAAGGTAGGAAGATTGCTTGAGCCCAGGAGTTCGACACTGGGCAACATGGCGAGACATCATCTGCACAAAAAATGTAAAAATTTGGCCGGGCATGGTGGCTAACACCTGCAATCATAGCACTTTGGGAGGCCAAGGTGGGCGGATTGCCTGAGCTCAGAAGTTCGAGACCAGCCTGGGTAACACGGTGAGACCCCATCTCTACTAAAATACAAAAAATTAGCCAGGCATGGCAGCGTGCGCCTGTAGTCCCAGCTACTCAGGAGGCTAAGGCAGGAGAATTGCTTGAACCTGAGAGGTGGAAGTTGCAGGGAGCCGAGATTGTGCCAATGCACTCCAGGCTGGGCAACAGAGCAAGACTCTGCCTCAAAATAAAATTTAATTTAATTTAATTTAATTTAAAAATTAGCCTGGTGTGCTGGCACATGCCTATGGTCCCAGCTACTTGGGAGGCTAAGGCATGAGATCCCAGGAGTCTAAGGTTGTAGTGAGCCATGATTGCAACACTGCACTTCAGCCTGGGTGACAGAGCAAGACCTTGTCTCAAAAAAAATACAAGTTAATTTTTTCAGAGCTGAAAAGTATGTCTCCACTAAGTGCACTCATTAAGTGCACTGTACAATTAATGAAAAAGACCCATAGGAAGGATCATCATCATAACAAATAAATGATTCTATAAGCTTTCAGAGAGAGAAAAAAAACTATATACAAAGAACTGAGAATCAAAACAGTACTTTTCAAAGGCAACACCAAAAGCTAGGAGACAATAAACTAAAAGAATGCCTTTACAATCTGTGGAAAAAATTATTTCCAACCTATAATTCTACATTTAGTCAAACCATCTAGTGAAAGTTGAAGATTTTCAGCACACCAGGGGTTTCTTGGTTTTTTGTTGTTTTTGTTTTTGTTTTTGAGACAGAGTTTCCCTCTTGTTGCCCAGGCTGGAGTGCAATGGTGCAATCTTGGCTCACAGCAACCTCCACCTCCCAGGTTCAAGCGATTCTCCTGCCTCAGCCTCCTGAGTAGCTGGGATTACAGGCATGTGCCATCACGCCTGGCTAATTTTGCATTTTTTTAGTAGAGATGGGGTTTCTCCATGTTGGTCAGGCTGGTCTGGAACTCTAGACCTCTGATGATCCACCCACCTCGGCCTCCCAAAGTGCTGGGATCAAAACAGTACAGGTATGAGCTACCATACCTGGCCTCTTGGGTTTTTTGTTTTTTGTTGTTTTCGTTTTTTGAGACAGGGTCCTCCTTTGTCTCCCAGGCTAGAGTGCAGTGGTGCAATGACAGCTCACTGCAGCCTCAACCTCTCAGGCTCAAGCAATCCTCTAGCCTCAGCCTCCCAAGTAGTCTGGACTACAAGTGCACACCACCAGGCCTGGCTATTTTTTTTTTTTAATTATTTTTAGTAGAAACATCTCACCATGTTGCTCAGGCCAGTCTTCCCACCTGAGCTCCAGCAATCCTCTTACCATGGCCTCCCAAAGTACTAGGATTACAGGAGTGAGCCACCACACTCAGTCTTCTTTTCTTAACTTTCCATGTCTTCTTTGTCAGGAAGCACCAGAGGATATGCACTGTCAAAACAGAAAGCCTAGAAAGAAGCATGGGATCCAGAAAATAGGATCTACATCAAAGAGGAAAAGGGAAATCCAAGGTTGACAGCAAAGGAAACTTCTGAGATGACAGCTGTGAAGCAGGACTAAAATGTTAACAATCCAGACAATCCAGATTAGAGAATGGCAAAGGGGACATACTTATGTCTTCTCTGGGGGAGGAGGGATGAAACTGATATTAGAAGACAATTTTCCATAGGTCTCTGCACTCATGTGAGCAGAAGTACTGACTACCTTTATTCCAGACCATCTTTTCCGAATGTTTATATCAAAAACAGTCTTAGAAGATACTAAGATAGCATATCCCTCTGGAGCAAAGGGCAGACATGTTCACAGACCAATATAAACGATTTAGGTTTCCTAAATTCAGGGTTCTTCCCTGTAATACAACCCTTGCATATACCAGTTATCACCTGGGCCTCTTCTTTTTTTTTTTTTTTTTTTTGAGACAGAGTCTAGCTCTGTCGCCCAGGCTGGAGCGCAGTGGCCAGATCTCAGCTCACTGCAAGGTCCGCCTCCTGGGTTCACGCCATTCTCCTGCCTCAGCCTCCCGAGTAGCTGGGACTACAGGCGCCCGCCACCTCGCCCGGCTAGTTTTTTGTATTTTTTTAGACGGGGTTTCACCGTGTTAGCCAGGATGGTCTCGATCTCCTGACCTCGTGATCCACCCGTCTCGGCCTCCCAAAGTGCTGGGATTACAGGCTTGAGCCACCGCGCCCGGCCCACCTGGGCCTCTTCTTATCACAATATGTGAACTGGGGCCTTGGGAACCAGTACAGTGCAAGAAAATGCTAATATGCTGGCTATTATTGTTGTTGTAATAAAGTCCTATGCCTCTCACCTAGAAGTCTCACCTCTTTTGCCACAGCATCCATGAAACTCCCTAGCTAACCTGTTAACTTCCAGATACGGTAAAAATTCAGTCCCTTTGAAGCTCTCAACAACTGATAGATTACTGATAAGCTTCAGTATGTTCATATTAGATTCATACATCCAGGGGAGAGTTTAGAGATGAACTAAAGATAGATTCATAGGTAACTAAGCAAGTCAAAAAATGAATTATTAGTGCCAAGGAAAAGAAAAAATTTGTTTAAGAAGTCTAACTGGCTGGGCGCAGTGGCTCACACCTGTAATCCCAGCACTTTGGAAGGCTGAGGCGGGAAGATCACTTGAGCTCAGGAGTTTGAGACTAGCCTGGGCAACATGGTGAAACCCTGTCTCTATAAAAAATACAAAAATTTGCAGGGAGTGGAGGAGCACGCCTGTAGTCCCAGCTATTTGGAGGCCAAGGTGGGAGGTTGGCTTGAGCCCGGGAGGTGGAGATTGCAGTGAGCTGAGATTGCGCCACTGCACTCTAGCCTGGGTGACAGAGCCAAACCTTGTCTCAAAATTAAATAAATAAATAAAATATAATCACAATCCACTCTATGCTTCAGCTGTGATTACTTACATAGATATAACGGATACAATGAATAAATCTAAAAGTTGCTAAATCTACATGTTAAGAAGACAGGAAGAAATATAAGAAAGCTAAGTTACCATTTCTCATAGTAAAAATGTCTGAATCTCAAAAAATAGCAACATGGGCATATCACATGGACATATGGAGATGAATACCAGAAGAAACAGATAAGAGTTTAAAGTACTTCTGGGCCTCACATGGTGGCTCACACCTGTAATCCCAACACTTTAGGAGGCCAAGGTGGACTGATCACTTGAGGCCAAAAGTTCGAGACTAGCCTAGCCAACAGGGAAAACCCCATCTCTACTAAAAATATGAAAACATTAGCCAGGTGTGGTGGCACATGCCTGTAGTCCTAGTTACTCTGGAGGTTGAGGCAGGAGAATCACTTGAACCTGGGAGGCAGAGGTTGCTGTGTGTGAAGACCATGCCACTGCACTCCAGTCTGGGCGACAGAGTGAGACTCTGTCTCGAAAAATAAATAAATGCATAAATGAAGTGTGTCTGGACAGAAGGAAATTAGAGGTAAAAGGGGTACTCATTTTTTGGTTTTTATTGGATATCTAATAAAACTGCAATGTTGAAAATAATCATATCTATTAGATATGGTAGTCACTAGCCACACGTGGCTATGGAGCACTTGAATGGTAGCTAGTGGAAATGCAAAATGGAATTTTAGACATAATTTTAATTCAAGTTTAAGTCACCATAAAAGATCAATATACAAAATCAACTGTATTTTTATATGATAATTGTAATCTGAAAAAAAATTACAAATTCCATTCACAATAGAAAAAGAATAAAATATTTACTAATAAATTTAGAAACAGAAGTACAGTCATGCATCACTTAACAGGGATATACATTCTGAGAAATGCGTCATTAGGCAATTCTGTCACATCACAGAGTAAACTTCGCAAATCTAGATGAAAGAGCATACTACACACCTAGGCTATATGGTATAGCCTACTGCTCCTACACGACAAACCTGTACAGCATGTTACCATACGGAATACTGTAGAGAATTTTAACATAATGGTAAGCATCTGAATATCTCAACCTAGAGAAGGTACAGTAACAACACAGCATAACAGATAAAAAATGGTATACCTGCATAGGGCACTTACCATGAATGCAGCTTGCAGGACTAGAAGATGTCTGGGTAATAGGAGGGCCTAGGACATTACTGTACAGTACTGTAGAGTTTAAAAACACTGTGGACTTATGCTACACTAAATTTATTTCTTAAATTTTCTCTCTTCAATAATAAATTAACCTTTACTGTAATTTTTACTTTATAAACTTTTGACTCTTGTAATAACAAATACATTATGCAGCTGTACAAAATTTTTTTCTTTATATCCTTATTTTCTCTTTTTTCTATTTTTAATTTTTTTTTCTTTTTTAACTATTTTTGTTAAAAACTGAGACACACACATATTAACCTAACCCTACACAGGGACAGGATCATCAATATCACAGTCTTCCACCTCCACATCTTGTCCCACTGGAAGGTCATCACGGGCAATAACACATATGAAGCTGTCATCTCCTCTGATAACAATGCCTTCATCTGGAATCCTCCTGAAGGACTGCCTGAGGCTCTTTTACAGTTAACTTTTTTTTTTAATAACTAGGAGTAAACTCTAAAATAAAAAGTATAATATCGTAAATACATATACCAGTAATCATCTTTATTATTATCACTGTAACCTTGAACTGCTGAACTCAAGCAGTCCTTCCATCTCAGGCTCCCAAAAAGCTGGGATTATAGGAATGTGGCAGCACCACACACAGCCTGGATAATCAGCTGCTACATCTATATGTGTATCTGTATACCAGTACCACAGTGTCTTTATTATTGTACTTTCATAGTTTTAAAATTGTGATGTGTGTGTCTTCTGCTTTTGTTCTTCTATAAAGACTAGTAGCGAAGTAGGTTTGTTTACACCAGAATCACCACAAACACGAGAGTAATGCATTGTGCTACAACATTAGGATGGCTACCATGTCACTAGGTGTTAGGAATTTTTCAGCTCTGTTATAATCTCATGGGACCACCATCATATATGCTGACCATCATTGACCAAAACATCATTATGCTGCACATGACTGTACGAGACTGAAACACTGAAAACTGGCTGGGTGCAGTAGTTCATTCCTGTAATCCCAGCACTTGGGGAGGCCACAGTCAGAGGACTGCTTGAGGCCAGGAGTTTGGGACCAGCCTGAGCAATGAAGTGAGATGCTGGTTCTACAAAAAATACAAAAATCAGCCGTGCACAGTAGCACACACCCGTAGTCCCAGAAAACTGGGAGACAGAGGCAGGATGATCACTTGAGCACAGGAGTTCAAGGCTGCAGTGAGCTATGATCACACCACTGCATTCCAGCCTGCATGACATACCAAGACCCCATCTCTAAAGGGAAAAAAAAAAACTAAACACTGAAAACTACAAAACATCATTGAAATAAACTTTAAGAAGATGTAAATGAAAAGACATCACGTTCATGGATCAGAAAAGTTACTATCATTAAGATAGCTCCCCAAGTTTATCTACAGATTCAATACAATTACTGTCAAAATCCCAGCTGCCTTTGTGGCAGAAATTAACAAATGATCCTAAAATTTATATGGAAATTCAGGGGCTATAGAATAGCCAAAATAATCCTGAAATAGAAGAACAAAGGTAGAAGATACATACTCACAATTTTAAAACTATAAAAGTACAGTAAATAAAAACACTGTAGTACTAGCATACAGAAAGGCATATAAATCAATGGAATTCAGAGTCCAGAAATAAAACTATACATTTATGGGTAATTTTTGACAAAGATGCCAAAACAATTCAACGAGGGAAAGAAAAGACTTTTAAACAAACGGTGTTGGGACAACTGGTTAGTGACATGCAAGAGAGTAAATATGAACCCCTAACTTTACAACATATGCAAAAATTAATTCAAATGGATCAAAGATCTAAAGGTAAGAGCTAAAACTGGCCAGGCACGGTGGCTCACGCTTATAATCCCAGCACTTTGGGAGGCCGAGGCGGGCAGATCATGAGGTCAGAAGATCGAGACTATCCTGGCTAACACGGTGAAACCCTGTCTCTACTAAAAATACACACACACAAAAAAGTAGATGGGCATGGTGGCAGGCGCCTGTAGTCCGAGGCAGGAGAATGGTGTGAACCCGGGAGGCGGAGCTTGCAGTGAGCCGAGATCGTGCCGCTGCACTCCAGCCTGAGTGACGGAGCCAGACTCCATCTCAAAAAAAAAAAAAGAGTTAAACTATAAAACTCCTAGGAGAAAATCTTCAGACTCTGGATTAGGCAATAGTTTCTTAGAAATAACACCTAAAAGTATGCATACACACACACACACGCACACAAAACACACAACAAAAACAAAGGAAAGTCTGGGCACAGTGGCTCACGCCTGTAATCCGAGCACTTTGGGAGGCCGAGGCAGGTGGATCACCTGAGGTCAGGAGTTCGAGACCAGCCTGACCAACGTGGTGAAAACCTGTCTTTACTAAAAATACAAAAATTAGCCAGGCGTGATGGCGTGTGCCTGTAATCTCAGCTACTCACGAGGCTGAGGAAGGAGAATCGCTTGAACCTGGGAGGCGGAGGTTGCAGTGAGCAAAGATCGCACCATTGCACTCCAGCCTGGGCAACAAGAGTAAAACTCCGCCTCAAAAAAAAAAAAAAGGATATCACTGGAAAAAATGGCAAAATGTTAATGGAGACTTGAGGATTAGACAGTGGAAATATATCAATAGTATTTCCTGATTGTTATGACTATTTTGGAGTCATAAGGGTCAGCAGCCTCAGTCAGGAGGCTAAGGCAGAAGAATCACTAGAACCCAGGAGGTAGAGGCTGCAATAAGCCGAGATCACATCATTGCACTCCAGCCTAGACAACGGGAGTGAAACCCTGTCTCAAAACAAAAAAAAACCTTCAGCAAGGTTCAAGGGGCTTTGCACTATTTTTAAAAATTTTTTTAATTAAAAATAAAAGAAATTTTGGGTGATAATGATGTGTAAATTCATCCATTGTAATGATGTACCACTCTAAAGAAGGATATTAATAATGGAGGGGGGTATACATATGTGACAGGAGGAAGAAAATACATGAGAAATCTCTGTATTTTCTCCTCAATTTCACAATGTAAACTTAAAACTGCTCTAAAAAGTAAAGCCTATTTTAAAAAACAAAAGATAAAATAAACTCCTCATTTCACTCAGGTAGGGTGATAATTACATTATTGCTGAATATTTTTAATTGAGGGAAAATTTCCGTTAACCATCATTAAATTTTGGCTTATAAATCTACTTTTAATTATCCTGTCAACATATAACATATAATTGACCATATGAAAAAGAACTCTTTCATAGCTGCTTCATGTAAAAGGGCTTGTATATAAATTATGCATGTTTTCCACCATTGCATCTTAAGCTAACTACCTCCTGCATCCTTCATACCAATTAGAACGATCACTGAGTTTTGAAAAACTCTTCATGTTTAATGTGGGAACTACTACTCACTAAGAATAAATAAACTTTAAAATACTAAGCTGAACCTTTATTACATTTATTTTCACATAAAATATTATTATTTTGAGACAGAGTCTCACTCTGTCCCCCAGGCTACGGTGCAGTGGCATGATCTCTGCTCACTGCAACCTTCGCCACCTGGGTTCAAGCAATTCTCCTGCCTGAGCCTCCCCAGTAGCTGGGATTACAGACACCCGCCACCATGCCCAGCTAATTTTTGTATTTTTAGTAGAGACGGGGGTTCACCACGTTGGCCAAGCTGGTCTCAAACTCCTGACCTCAAGTGATCCACCCACCTCACCCTCCCAAAGTGCCAGGATTACAGGCATGAGCCACCTGCGCCCGGCCCAAATCATTTTTTTTCATGTTTATATTTATCACCTGGTTAATGATCAAATCCTAAATATCTAGAAAGCATCCAAACTGCAGGATTCTGAAAATATTACAAAAGGTTAATCCTATATGTAAATGTTCCTGAAACAACTGCCAGGCCTTAGACAAACTGCCAAACCAAAAAGCCATTACCAAGACCCAACAACTAAACAAGCAACTACAATTTCCTAGTTGGAAACCTAAGTGTCATAACAGTTATGTGTTGTATAATAGACAGTTTGCCTGTGCAGAATAAACCTAAAGTATTATAAAAATATCATTTCAATCCTTATATCATTTCTATTCCCTGTTCTCTAAAACAGAAACTATTTTGTTATCTCTTCTCTCAGCTGCCCAGAAAGGCTTGGCGCACGTGGCGGAGATTGATAAACATCTGTCAAATTGAACCATGAGTTTCTGCTGCACATTTTCCTTGGGTGGTCATCATGCCATTTACTACATACTACGGTTATTCGTGTCATGGTCCTATGTCCATTATGGGATTACAAGGCTAGAAGTATCTTCAGAACAAAAATCAAAAGTTTATCGATTTCTTTCTAAATTCCTATGCCACCAGAAATTTCATACAAAAGAACAAAAGATTAGTTGAAAACCAGTGCACCTTTATCTATTAACAAAACTTGCATAAACTGGGAGTCGGGATATATTCCTTCCCATTTTCAGATGGAAAAATAGAGCAAAAAATGAGTTACACAACTCACTTCTATGGTGTGACCAGAGACCAAATCCATCACTTCCTTGCTTTCTATATGATGACTCATTACCCTGTTAGAGACACGCAATGGCTCCAATAAAACCAACTACAACACAAAAAAGTACCTGATACACATGTTAGGGCAATCATCGTAGCTTAATAGCTTAGTTTCAAACTCTATTATATGAAACTCACACAAGAATACAAAGTCCTTCCTAAATAAGGAAAAACTACACAAAATTAAAACAAATTCAAGTTCATAAGAAATGAATGGGCCGGGCGCGGTGGCTCAAGCCTGTAATCCCAGCACTTTGGGAGGCCAAGGCGGGTGGATCACGAGGTCAGGAGATCGAGACCATCCTGGCTAACATGGTGAAACCCCGTCTCTACTAAAAAATACAAAAAACTAGCCGGGCGAGGTGGCGGGCGCCTGTAGTCCCAGCTACTCGGAGGCTGAGGCGGGAGAATGGCGTGAACCCGGGAGGCGGAGCTTGCAGTGAGCCGAATTGCGCCATCGCACTCCAGCCTGGGCGACACAGCGAGACTCCGTCTCAAAAAAAAAAAAAAAAAAAAAGAAATGAATGTTTGAATAAATTTTAAAATGCATTATAGCACATGAAGTGGGGCAGCAAAAACAAGGGCCTAGATTTAAGGTCTACTGGGTCCATTTTAACAGCTAGCACTGCAAGAATATAAGATAAAATAAAAGAATGACATTTTATCATACATACCCTCCTTTGGCCACGGGTTTATTATTTTGTCCCTGCTCTCTTTTTCCTCTTTCCCTCAAAGTATTTAATTCACTTCCCTTAAATAAATTAATTTGTTTCCCTCAAAGACAAGATGTTAACTAAAAGACAACAGAAACATGGAATGAGGAAGAGAACAGCACAAGTTGACACCCCCTAGAGTTAAATGTGGTGGGGGAAAAAGAGTTAATTCAACTCAGTGGACTATAAGGAAGAGCTAAAAGCTATAAGAATTATGACAAGGGAAAATGTGTAACTCCAGTAACGGATAAACCCAAAACACACACCAGTATTTCTCAAATTCTCACCTTCCTTCTCATAGCTGATGTGTTCATTTGGGCAGTAATATGGTATCATACACACTGGTGATACACATGCTTATTAGTCCCATATATTCCCAAGCTGCAGAAATATTTTCCTCTAATATACAAAAAAAAAAACCAAAACAGTCTTTTGTGGTTGTTAGCAAAAACCTGAAAAATATACCAAAAACCAAAATAGTATCTGGTAGACCTATCTGGTTTGCACATATGCAACACTAAACTTTTCAAAGATTTAAATAGTTGGGAAAGCACTTACTATTCTAAAATCTCATTTGGATTCAATATAGAATTACAAGCAATTTTCTTTTTTCTTTATTTTTTTTTTTTTATTTTTAGTAGAGACGAGGTTTCACCATGTTGTCCAGGCTAGTCTCGAACTCCTGACCTCAGGTGATTTGTCCGCCTCGGCTTCCCAAAGTGCTGGGATTACAGGCGTTGAGCCACCGTGCCCAGCCAGAAGCAAATTTTTGTCGAAAGCAAAACTCATCTGATCAAAAAAGAAAATACTGTCGGGCACAGTGCCTCATACCTGTAACCCCAGCACTTTGAGAAGCCAAGGCCAGCGGATCACTAGAGGTAAGGAGTTTGAAACCAGCCTGGCCAACGTGGTGAAATCCCATCTCTACTAAAAATACAAAAATTAGGGCCGGACACGGTGGCTCACGCCTGCAATGCCAGCACTCTGGGAGGCCGAGGTGGGTGGATCACCTGAGGTCAGGAGTTTGAGACCAGACTGGCCAAGATGGTGAA
This sequence comes from Papio anubis, assembly GCF_008728515.1. Lineage (NCBI taxonomy): Eukaryota > Metazoa > Chordata > Mammalia > Primates > Cercopithecidae > Papio > Papio anubis. The sequence goes on along the minus strand of NC_044985.1, from coordinate 87,223,154 downwards.
ACCCCATCTCTACTAAAAATACCAAATTAGCCAAGCATGGTGGCGAGCGCTGGTAGTCCCAGCAACTCCGGAGGCTGAGGCAGGAGAATCGCTTGAACCCAGGAGGAGGAGAACTGCAGTGAGCTAAGACTGTGTCCAGAATTGGTTCCTTCTAGTGGGTTCTCGGTCTCCCTGACCTCAACAATGAAGCCGCAGACCCTCGCAGTGAATGTTACAGTTCTTGAAGATGGTGTGTCCCGAGTTTGTTCCTTCAGATGTTCAGAGGTGTCTGCAATTTCTTCCTTCCGGTGGGTTTGTGGTCTCGCTTGACTTCAGGGTGAAGCTGCAGACCAGACCTTCACAGTGAGTGTTACAGCGAGTGTTACAGCTCTTAAAGGGTGGCGCCTCTGGAATTGTTTATTCCTCCCGGTGGGTTCCTGGTCTCGCTGGCTTCAGGAGTGAAACTGCAGACCTTCACGGTGAGTGTTACACCTCAAAAACGTAGTGCAGACCCAAAGAGTGAACAGCAGCAAGATTTATCACGGAAGAGCTAAGAAGGCATCCTCCACAGCGTGGAATGGGACCCCAGTGGGTTGCCACTGCTAGCTCCGGTGGCCAGCTTTTATTCCCTTATTTGGCCCTGCCCACTTCCTGCTGATTGGTCCATTTTACAGAGCACTGATTGGTCCATTTTACAGAGTGCTGATTGGTACATTTACAGACCTTTAGCTAGACACAGAGTGCTGATTGGTGCATTCACAAACCTTTAGCAGACACAGAGCGCAGATTGGTGTGTTTACAATCGTTTAGCTAGACAGAGTAAGTTCTCCAAGTCCCCACCCGACCCAGAAGCCCTGCTGGCTTCACCTCTAAAAATCACGCCATTGCACTCCAGCCTGGGCAATAACAGTGAAAATTCATCTCAAAAAAAAAAAAAAAAAAAAATGCAAAAATTAGCCAGGTGTGGCGGCAGTCCCCTGTAATCACGGCTACTCAGGAGGCTAAGGCACAAGAATCACTTGAACCCAGGAGGCAGAGGTTGCAGTGAGACGTGATCGCGCCACTGCACTCCAACCTGGGCAACAGAGCGAGAGACTCTGTCTCAAAAAAAAAGGAAAAATATATATATTTATTTAAAAATTAAATTGTTCTTGATTATTTTCATCAGGAAATACACCATTAGTACTTTAAAGCAATTACTGGCATTGTTGGGGTTTTATTATTAAAGATTGTTTCCTTTCTATGAATAATATTAATGGCCTATAGTATTTTCTTATAATTGTAAGATGATACAACTTAAGCTGCTCAATAAGACTGTCTCTAAACAAAGTTTAAGCACAAAGGTTTACCATGGAGTAAGAACCAAATGGAAATATATAAATGAATAGTAACATCTGACATTTCAAGCACTATCAAGGGTCACTGCAGCCTCTGTGCTCACTGCAGCCTCCACCCCCTGAGCTCAAGGAATCCTCCCATCTCAGCCTCCCAAGGAGCTGGCACACCATCACACACCTCTATATCCAGCTAATTTCTATAATTTTTGTAGAGATGGGGTCTCTCGTCTTTTTGCCGAGGGTAGTCTCAAACTCCTGGGCTCAAGCAATCCTCCCACCTCAGCCTCCCAAAGTGCTGAGATTAGAGGTGTGAGCCACCACATACACCAAGAAACAGTGCTTTAACTAACTTGGACAAAAACTGTTACTTTTGGAAAGGCAGAAAGGGCACCTGATTAGTGGCCAAAGAGGACATGATTTAATTAACATATTTTTGTCAGAAGAGCCTATATGCAAATAACATCAAATAGTATTAAACCAATCTCAATTAATCAGAGAGTTTTAAATCTACTTCTAAAAACATGTTTTTAAACCTCATTAGTAACTCTGAAGGGCTGGGCACAGTGGCTCACACCTGTAATCTCAACACTTTGGGAGGCCCAGGCAGAAGGATGTCTTTGAGGTCACGAGTTGGAGATCAGCCTGGGCAATCCCATCTCTATTTCAAAAATAAAGAAATAAATAGCCCTAGAAATTCGGTCTTTAATCACTCATTTCAAAAGAACGAAAAAAACCTCAAATATAATGCCTTGTCATTACATGCACATGTTTGTACCACAAACTAACCTGCTCACATTAATTTTTTTGTTTTGTTTTTTGAGACACAGTCTCGCTCTGTCCTCCAGGCTAGAGTGCAGTCCCGCAATCTCAGCTAACTGCAACCTCTGCTTCCCGGGTTTAAGCAATTCTCCTGCCTCAGCCTCCCGAGTAGCTGGGACTACAGGTGTGTGCCACCACATCCAGCTAATTTTTGTATTTTTAGTAGAGACAAGGTTTCACCACATTGGCCAGGCTGGTCTCAAACTCCTGACCTCAGGTGATCCGCCTGCCTCGGCCTGCCGCTTGCTTTTAGTTTTGGCCGGAGGCTCCACTTCCCAATATGCAGGCTGTAATACTCTACAGGAAATAAAGCTCTCCTTTTTCTTCTTCCACAGATCTCATGGTCTTTTGTTAACGGTATAGACTATTATTTACACATGAATAAAATTCATAATTATTCATGTTAATACATTATAAACAAATGCATGATTAAAAAACTAGAAATAATATAAATTTCATGTCAATAAATTTAAACTTCTTTTCTCTCAAAAATAGTGAGATGTGTGTGTATATGTGTGTGTATAAGCATTATATCAAGCCAAGCAATTTAAATTTTTTTTTGTCAGCCTAGACTGCTCTTCTAGATTCAGAATAAAAGGTTTTAAAGGAGATTAGTCAGGCATGGTGGCACGCACCTGCAATCCCAGCAGTAGTACTAGAGAGGCTGAGGCAGGAGGAGTGCCTGAGACCAGAAGGCAGAGGCTGCAGTGAGCTGAGATCACGCCACTGCACTCCAGCCTGAATGACAGAGTGAGACCTTGTCTCAAAAATAAATAAATAAATAAATAAATAATTAAATAAATAAAAGGTTTTGAGGGAGACAAGGAATCACTATTTAAGCACTATCTCCTGGCAGAAGACTTTGGTACTACATATTGAAAGAAGCTGGCATCCCTTGTTGGCTTCCCCTATTCAACTTTGTTTCGTAGGTTCCTAACAACCTATCTCCTTGCCTTTATTCAAAGTCTTCAACAGATAAGTGGGTAAGGCCACATAATAGCAAGAAAAACAAAAAAATAGTCCCATATTATATGCAATTCAACTTCATTAATTCAAAATTTACAACAAAGACTCTTCATAGAAATCAAAATGGTAACAGAACTAGACTTGGTCCATGAGTTACTTACCACTGACCTCACAGAATGGAAAGATGCTCAATAAAGATTTTTGAATGACCAGGAAGGAAAAATACATATAATAAAATAAATGGTATGAGTCATAAGTTCATTTTACTCAACAAAAATTTATTGAACACTAAGAAATGAGGACATAACAAGCAAAAAAAAAAAAATGAACATAATTCCTCTCTTCACAGAATTTTAGTTTAGCAGAGTCAGAGGTAAACTTGAGTTGACTCATCTAATTTGTTATAATAGGAATATCTCCCTTGCTTACACCTCCCAGGAAGCTGTAGATCAATTCAGACATTTGATGATCTTCCATTATCAACTAAGTCCTGCACTAAGTAACTGTAAATAAACTGTTTAATTCTAAAGCACCAACCATATGTGGAATATTAGTGTCAATTCTGTTGGCCATATCTACATTAAATATTCTGGACAAATAAAAAGTATTTGCCAACTTTCATTTTCCAGAGCATAAATCTATCAACTCTTCAAATTTGCAAAACTAAGTTTTTGTTTTGTTTTGTTTTGTTTTTTGAGATGGAGCCGCACTCTGTTGCCTAGGCTGGAATGCAGTAGTGCAAACTAGGCTCACTGCAACCTCTCGGGTTCAAGCGACTCTTGTGCCTCAGCCTCCCGAGGCACTACAGGTGCACACCAACATGCCCGGATAAATTTTTTTGTTTTTAGTAGAGATGGGGTTTCACCATGTTGGCCAGGCTGGTCTCAAACTCCTGAGCTCAGGCAATCTGCCTACCTCAGCCTCCCAAAGTGCTAGGATTACAGGAGTGAGCCATTGTGCCTGGCCCAAAACTAATTTATTTCACTGCCCTCAGACATTTTCTAATAATTACTAGAAAAGATCTAATTTGCTCATTTAGCAAATATTTACGGAGTGCCTATTTTGTGCCAGGCACTGTTCCAGGTAGTGGAAATGAGTAAGAGACAAAAATCTCTGCCCTCACTTACCAGGGAGGGAAAACACACAAATAAGTAAGATACACTGTATGTTAAAAGAAAATATGTAGGGGTAAAAAAAGCATGGAAAGATAAGTATAAGCAAGGGGAGAGTGAGCAAGTGGCAGGAGTATGTTATAATTTTACACAGAGTAACCAAGAAGGGGTCACCAAGAATGTGATGTATCAGCAAAAGCTTGAAGTAAAAGAACCAATCATGTAACTATCTTGGAGTAGAGTACTCCTGGCAGAGGGCATAACAAGTACAAAGTAAAAAGACCCCGAGGCAGAAGTATGCCTGGTATGTTCAAGAAAAGGAAGCCAAAGTGGCTGAAGTTGAGTGAACAAAGAAGGGTACGGGAGTATAACAGGAGATGATGTCAAGGCTAGATGCTGATCGCTTGTGGCTTGTAGGCAATATTGTTTGGTTTTGCTTCAGTTTGCTTTGGGTTTTTTTTTTTTTTTTTTCCCCAGCTTTACTGAGGTATAACTGACAAAAACTGTATATATTTAAAGTGTACAACATGATGACATGATACACATATAAACTGTAAAATAGTTATCACAATCAAGATAATCATTTCTTGATTATCTTTGGTGGGGGCGGGGAGTGGGAACACTTAAAATCTACCCTTGACCAGGCAAATAGTAGCTCACACCTATAATCCCAGCACTTTGGGAGGCCAAGGTGGGTGGATGGGTAGAGCCCAGGAGTTCGAGACCAGCCTAGGCAACAGGGCGAAACCCTGTCTCTACAAAAATTAGCAATGTGTGGTGGTACACGCACGTAGTCCCAGCTACTCGGAAGGCTGAGGTGGGAGGATCACTTGAACCTGGGGAAGTGAGGCTGCAGTGAGCCGTGATCATGCCACTGCACTCCAGCCTGGGTAACAGAAAAAGATCTTGTCTCAAAAAAAAAAAAAAACACACACACACACATATATGTACACACTGACTGTCTTAGTAAATTTCAAGTATACAATATTATTAACTATAGTTACTACATAGTACATTACACCCCCAAAACACATTCATCCTATAACACAAACTTGTGCCCTGTGCCCAACATCTCCCCATTTCTCCCCACCTCCCAATGGCCCCTGGCAAACACCATTCTATTCTCTGCTTCATTCTATGGGTTCAACTTTTTAGATTCCTCATATAAGTGAAATCATACGGTATTTGTCTCTCTGTGCCTGGCTTATTTCACTTACCATAATGTTCTCCAGGTTCATCCATGTTGTCACAAATAGTAGGGTTTCCTTCTTTTTATGGCTGAATAATATTCTATTATATATGCAGTTGACCCTTGAACTGTGTGGTCCAATATACACAGATTATTTTCAACCAAATACGGTATTCATCCACATATACAGATGGATGGATGACTTTTCATATACACGCGTTCCACAGGGGTGACTGCAGGATTTGAGTACATGCAGATTTGGGTATGCTTGGGGATCCTAGAACCAATGGCCCATGTAGACTGAGGGAAAACCGTGCATACAGTACACATTTTCTTCATCCATTCATCCACTGACACTTAGGTTGTTTCCATATATTAGCTACCATGAATAATGCTGAAATAAACATGGGTGTGCAGACGTCTCTCTGAGATAATGATTTCATTCCCTAGGGATATATACCCAGAAGTGGGATATATGTTTGTCCTATTTTTAATTTTAGGGAGAACTGGTTTTTCTTTTTTTTTTTTTGAGACGGAGTCTTGCTCTGTTGCCCAGGCTGGAGTGCAGTGGCATGATCTCGGCTCACTGCAACCTCTGCCTCCCAGGTTTAAGCAATTCTCCTGCTTCAGCCTTCGGAGTAGCTGGGTCTACAGACACTCGCCACCACACCCAGCTAATTTTTTTATTTTTAGGAGAGACAGGGTTTCACCATATTGGCCAGGCTGGTCTTCAACTCCTGACCTCAGGTGATCCACCAGCCTCGGCCTCCAAAAGTGCTGAATGACAGGCATGAGCCACCACGCCCCCGCTGGAACCAGTTTTTCAAAATGGCTGTTCCAATTTACATTCCCACTGAATACAAGGATTCTCTTTTCTCCACCTCCTTGCTATTAAGTTGTATCAGTCCTTTATATATATATATACACACACACACACACATATATATACACATACACAAACACACACACACATACTGGATATAAACCCTTTATCAGATAGATGTATGGTTTGCACATTTTCTCCCATTCCATACACTGTCTTTTCATTTTGTGTCCTTTGCTGTGCAGAAGCCTTTAAGTTTGATGTAGTCACTCTCATCTTTTCTTGCTTTTGTTGCCTGTGCTTTCGGTGTCATATTCATAAAAACCATTGCCAAGACCAGTATCAAGGAGCTTTTTCCCCTATGTTTTCTTCTAGGAGTGTATCAGTCCATTCTTATGATCATATGAAGGAATATCTAAGGCTGGGTAATTTATAAAGAAGAGGTTTAATCAGCTCTTGGTTCTGCAGGCTTTACACAAAGCATAGTGCTGGCATGTACTTCTGGTGAGGTGTAATCATGGCAGAAGTGGAGCCAGCATGTCACATGGTGGGGGGGCTCCCAGACTAATTTTAAACAACCAGTTCTCACGTGAAGCAAGCAAGAACTCACTTATCACCAAGGGGATGGTGCTACACCATCCATGAGGGATCTGCCCCCATAATTCAGTCATCTCCCACCAAGACCCACCTCCAACACTAGGAATCACATTTCAACAAGAGATCTGAAGGGAACAAACATCTGACCCATATCCAAGAGTTTTATAATTTCAGATCTTACATTTAAGTCTTTAATCCATTTCTAGCTAATTTGTGTGTGTAATATAACGATCCAATTTCATTCTTTTGCATGTGGATACAGTTCTCCCAAAGCCATTAACTGAATTATCCTTTCCCCATTGCGTACCTGGTGCCTTAATCAAAGCTTAGTTGACTGCACAGATGTGGGTACATTTCTGGGCTCTATTGTATTCCATTAGTCTACGTGTCTTTTATGCCAGTCACACCCTGCTGTGATTACTATAGCTTTTCTTGAGATAGAATTTCGCTCTGTTGCCCAGGATGGAGTGCAGTGACGTGATCTCAGCTCACTGCAACCTCCACCTCCTGGGTTCAAGCGATTCTCCCAACTCAGCCTCCTGAGTAGCTGGGACTACAGGCATGTGCCACCATGCCCAGCTAATTTTTGTATTTTTAGTAGAGATGAGGTTTCTCCACGCTGGCCATGCTGGTCTTGAACTCCTGACCTCAGGTGATGCGGCTGCCTCGGCCTCCCAAAGTGCTGGGATAACAGGCGTGAGCCACCATGCCTGGCCTAGAGCTCTGTAATATAGTTTGAAATCAGGAAGTATGATACCTCCAACTTTGTTCTTATTCAAGACTGCTTTGGCTATTCAAAGTCTTTTGTGGTTTCCTATGACTTTTAGGGTCTTTCTATTTTTGTGAAAAATACCACTGGAATACTGATAGAGAGTGCATTAAATCTATAGTTGGGTTTGTGTAGTATGGACATTTTAACAATATCAAATCTTCCAATTCATGAGCACAGGATATCTTTCCATTTATTTGCATCTTCTTCAATTACTCTCATAAATGTTTTTTAGTTTTTAGTGTACAAATCTTTCACCTCCTTGGTTAAATTTATTCCTAAGTATTCTATTCTTTCTGCTGCCGTTGTAAATGGAAATGTTTTCTTAATTTCTTTTTCAGATCGTTTGCAGTTAATATGTAGAAACACAACAGATTTTTGCATGTTGATCTTGTCTCCTACAACTTTACTAAATTTGTTAATTAGTTCTAACAGTTTTGGTGGAGTCTTTAGGGTTTTGTATACATAAGGGATCATGTCATTTGCAAACAAAGACAATTTAACTTCTTCCAATTTTGATGCCTTTTATTTATTTTTCTTTCCTACCTGGCTGGCTAGGATTTCTAGTATTTTGCAGTACTTGATTAAATAGAACTAGTGAAATTGGGCACCACTGTCTTATTCCTGATCTTAGAGGAAAAGGTTTCAACTTTTCATGCTTGAGTATGATGTTAGTTGTGGGCTTGTCATATATGGCCTTTGAGACATCACTAACAACAGAATAGCTAAAATTTTAAAACCTGACAAAACCAAATGCTGACAAAGACGAAGAACAACTGGATCTTTGCTGGTGGGAACGCAAATGGTACCATCGTTTTTGGAAAAGAGTTTGGCAATTTGTATAAAGCTAAACATACATTTACCATATGGTAATAATCCCACTATTAGATATTTATTGTCAAGGCAAAGAGAAGGCAGTGTGATAGACCTGCCCAAGTGCTTGTTAGGTTCAGAAAGCCTACCATTTACATAGAGAGCAGAAGGAATAGTAGTAAAAGGTACAGACCTTATGCAGAGCAATACCAAAACAAAAGGAGCCAGGTGACTACAACATAGATATGACACTCTGTTGCAGATGAGCCAATGCCATGCTGCAACTAAAAGTCTTACAGCCTGCAGCTACTACTTAAAAGGGTACAACAGACAGCCTCATCTCATCAGAACCAGGAGGTGATGAGGCACTGTTATCATGTACAGCTTCCTTGGCAGATGAAGAGATTGAGAAAGGGCTTCACATAAGGTCCTCACAAACTTCCCATAATCTCATATTCCAAGAGGATCACAAGGTGCTCTGCCAAGAGTCAGATCAGATGCAGTTCAAACGCTGCCTATGCAGCCTATGCAGATACATCCACTGTCACCAGGGTACAACAGTGGATCTGTTCCCTTAAATTTACCCAAAAGAGTGAAGACTTAGGTTGCACCAACACCTGTATACAAATATTTATAGCTATATTCACCACTGCCTAAAACTAGAAACATCCAGAAATCCATCAGTTGGTGAACGGATGAACAAATTATGATTCTTTCATACCACAGAATATTACTCAGTAGTAAGAAGGAACGAAGTACTGACAAAACACAGTAACACTGATGATTTTCAAACATATTAGGACTTCTAGTACCAAGAAGTCAAACACAAAAGGCTCTATACTATATAATGCCCTTTATATGGCATTCTGGAAAAGGCAAAAACTAGAGGGACAGAAAACATACCAGTGTTTACCAAAGGCTAGTAGTGGAGGGACAGGACTGACTACAGAGGATACAAGGAAAATTTTACATTGTGGTGGTTACATGACTATGTAAGTTTATCGTAATTCATAAACCTTTACACCTAAAAAGGGTGATTTGTTCCATATATGTATTAAACCTCAATAAACCTGACTTTAAAAATCAAATGAGAAAAAATTCATGTTGTAAATGATTCAACACAAAGCTGTTACATCATTCAAATTTTCTACAAAGTATATTACTTGTTTAAGAAAAAAGAGCAAAACTATGCTCTTTGCATGAACTCCGCAAATATGAAAAGTATTGTAAAACTTTACAGAACATTAATGTCACTCAAAAAATCAAATAGGAAAAAACTTGCAAGGTAAATTTACAGGTAATTATATCCTACTTATAAAATAATTCAAGGCCAGGCATGGCAGCTGACAGCTGTAATCCCAGCACTTTGGGAAGCCAACGCAGGAGAACTGCTTGAGCCCAGGTGTTCCAAGACCAACTGCTTGAGCCCAGGTGTTGCTATGCCTGAGCAACATAGTGAGATCCCACCTCTAACAACAACAAAAAAAAATTAGCTGGGCATGGTGGCATAAGACTGTAGTCCCAGCTACTTTGGGAGCTGAAGTGGGAGGACTGTTTGAGCTTGGGAGTGCAAGCTGCAGTGACCCATAATCGTGCTACTACACTCCAGCCTGAGTGACAGAGTGAGACCCTGTCTCAAAAAAAATAAAAATAAAGCAATAAAAATAATTCAGTGCATAGGCTCTTGAATATTCAAATCTGTATTTCTTACATTCAGCAACTATTTAATGAGTGGCTACTACATGTAGAACACCCTACGGCTAATGGGAAAATACAGAAATGTTTAATAAATGACTCCATTTTCTAGGACCTTTGTATCTGGAAGGAAACACAAAGTAAAAGAAAAATCCAAAATAGAATGGTGTCGCCCTACATGCTCCTTCATGAATCCAATCTATTAACCAATCCCATAAAAATTCAACCATAAGCTATCAAAAATCTACAACTAGGCCAGGCACAGTGGCTTACACAGTAATCCCAGCACTTTGGGGGGCTGAGGCAGGCGGATCACCTAAGGTCAGGAGTTTGAGACTAGCCTGGCCAATATGGTGAAACCCCGTCTCTACTAAAAATATAAAAATTAGCCAGGCATGGTGGCATGCACCTGTAATCCCAGCTACTCGGGAGGCTGAGACAGAAGAATTGCTTGAACCCAGGAGGTAGAGGTTGCAGTAAGCCAAGATCGTGCCACTGCACTCCAGCCTGGGTGACAGAGATTCTGTCTTAAAAAAAAAAATCTACAACTAGCCTAATGTAACTTTCAGAATATTCATAAGGTAGAGTCAAATGGTGTCTAGATTGGCTTTGTCTTCTCTATTGTTTTTTTCCCAGCATCTCTGGACAGTGAGTAGGGTGCTACAAAATGGATTTGGGGTGGGTGTAAGCAAATCACAGCATATTCATCCACCAAATACACTTCATCCACCAAAAGATTACTTTACACACACTGAAACTGCATACTATTAAATTCCCTGCATTTTAAAAGAAAAAGTAACACCAAAAGCACCTCATGCTCAAATATATGTCTACTACATATTTTACACATAAGTAAATCAATTTGGTTTATATACTATTCTCTGGGTGAGAAAAGGTGACTCTAAATAAAGTAAACCTATCATACATTCACACATTACCCATACCAAGGTAAGAAGAAAAAGTAAATGAGGCTGGGCACAATGGTTCACACCTGTAATCCCAGCACTGTGGAAGGCCGAGGCAGATTGATCACTTGAGATCAGGAATTTGAGACCAGCCTGGCCAACATGGAGAAACCCTGTCTCTACTAAAAATACAAAAATTAGCTGGGTGTGCTGACGCACACCTGTAATCCCAACTACTCAGGAGGCTAAGGCAGGAGAATTGCTTGAATCCAGGAGCTAGAGGTTGCAGTGAGCCAAATCACACCACTGCACTCTAACCTGGGTGAAGGAGTGAGGCTCCATCTCAAAAAAACAAAAAACAAAAAAGAAAAAGTAAACGAACAGTTTATTAATTAATTATTTTGGTAAAGAGCAATTTTGAACCAGGAAGTTCTTCAAGGAAGGGCGAAATGAGGTGAGACTGGATTCCTTGGATCAATAACGGGAATTATGAGGTCACTTAAGTTCATTGGACAAGAAAGTGTAGGAAGTGTACAAATGACAAAATGTTTAAAAGAGCAAGGGGCTCAAATATAAATTAGCCTGTTTTTGCTATCTTGTCAAAGGTCTTGAGGATGACTGATTTCTCACTGAAAATCTATTCACCAAATGTCTCTGCTGAGAGTTAGGGACTGATTTCTTCAGGAATGGTAAACCTTGATCAATTTCAAATGAGTTGAGTCATCTTAATCTATGGGGAATTCAGTCTCCCAAATTCTACTCAGTCTCCTTACTCTCAACTGACCTCTTTCTCCTTCATTCTAGGTATTTTCAGATTCTCCCATTTGCAAGAACATACAGAACTCGACTTATAAATACAACCAATCTCCTCCCAATATACTATATGACATCCATTTAAAAAGAAACTCAAGCCCAGCAACCTTAAAAGTTTCTTTTAAAGGTACAGAATATAGAACATAAACCCATTTCTACAAAAATATTGATATATAGTTGTGCATACAAAAAAGATTTAAAAGTATGAGTACCAGATATATATTCAAGATGATTGGGCAATTTTCCATTTCTTTCATAATATCTACTTGTATTCTCTAATAATTTTTCAACAATGAGCATGTATTCTAATTATTTTTATTAAATAAAAATTTTAAATCTTTATAGCATTTTAGTAATTACTTTTTATGAAACTGACTGATAATATCCCCTTGTAAACCTCTCATGAAGTTTTTAGTGAACTCTGGGAGTATCCACACTGATTAAGAGAAGAAAAGGAAAGCTACTACTATGTCTCCTATTGTTCAAATACATTTCAGGTAAAAACTTAAGGTAAATTCTTAATTTCTTCTCTTTTGAGTAAATCCATATTATGGGATGATTCTACTCTTAATCCAAACAATAAGATTTTACTGTGTATCTATGTGAACTGTCACTCACAAAAATCAGTAACTTTTATCTAACAAAAATGTACATATCAACAAGTTAGCTTTTCAGTTTTCAGGAAAGTAACAAATAGAGAGTTATTTCATCTACCAAAACAACTATATTATAATAAAATTCTTCTATTTGCAAAAACGCAGATTCCAAGTTAACCAAAACATTTTTAATTCCTGGACACCTTCAAACATATTAGGCATTATACCTGTAATTTTTTTTTTCTTCTTTTGAGACAGAGTCTTGCTCTGTCACCAGGCTGGAGTGCAATGGCATGATCTTGGCTCACTGCAACCTCTGCCTCCCAGGTTCAAGCGACTCTCCCACCTCAGCCTCCCAAGTAGCTGGGACTACAGGCACACGCCACCATACCCAGCTAATTTTTGTATTTTTAGTAGAGATGCAGTTTCACCATGTTGGCCAGGATGGTCTCGATCCCCTGATCTCGTGATCTGTCTGCCTCAGCCTCCCAAAGTGCTGAGATTACACGTGTGGGCCACCGTGCCCGGCCTAGATATGTATATTAATAAATGAAGAAAAGAAACACCGGTCTTACACGTATCTCAAAAAAAAGTCTCTACAAACTACTAAATCCTCTGTACAGGCAAAAAATAAAATCGATCTCATAAATATCAGCAAATTGTAGTAATACTTATCATATTTTAGAAAAAAATATTTTGACTATCCCATTTTCTAGAGGTTAGAATAATGAAACTGTCTAAATTTTTACTAAAGATGACTTTTAGGGGGCCAGGCGCAGTGGCTCACACCTCTAATCCTAGCACTTTGGGAGGCCGAGGCGGGTAGGTCATCTGAAGTCAGGAGTTTCAGACCAGCCTGGCCAACACGGTGAAACTCCATTTCTACTAAAAATACAAAAATGAGCTGGGTGTGCTGGCAAGCGCCTGTAATCCCAGCTACTCGGGAGGCTGAGGTAGGAGAATCACTTGAACCCTGGGGGCAGGGGCTGCAGTGAGCTGAGATCGTGCCACTGCACTCCAGCCTGGGCAACAAGAGCAAAACTCCATCTCAAAAAAAAAAAAAAAAATTTAGGTCGGGCATGGCAACTAACACAATCCCAGCATTTTGGGAGGCTGAGATGGGTGGATCACTTGAGATCAGGAGTTCATGACCAGCCTGGCCAACATGGTGAAACCCCATCTCTACTAAAAATACAAAAAGTATACAGGTGTGGTGGCATGCACCTATAATCCCAGCTATTCAGGAGGCTGAGGCACGAGGATCGCTTGATCCCTGGAGGCAGAGGTAGCAGGGAGCCAAAGTCGTGCCATTGCACTCTAGCCTGGGCAACAAGAGCAAAACTCCGTCGCAAAAAGAAAAGGAAAAAAACAGATTTTTAAACATCTTTTTGGAGACAGAGTCTCACTCTGTCATCCAAGCTGGAGTGCAATGGTGGGATCATGGCTCACTGCAGCCTCCACCTTCCAGGCTCAGGTGATCCTCCCATCTCAGCCTCCTGAGTATGTAGGACTACAAGCATGCTACCAGGCCCGGTTAGTTTTTGTTTTTGTTTTGTTTTGTTTTGTTTTTTGTAGAGAAGGGGTTTCGCCATGTTTCCCAGGCTGGTCTTGAACTCCTGGGCTTAAGCCATCCACTGGCCTTGGCCTCCTAACGTGCTGGGATTACAGGCATGAGCCACGGCTCCTGGCCTTAATTTCTAATGTTAACTGCATTAGTAACCTAGAAAACAGCTACTTACAACCCTGCTCTATTTGTAGATTTTGTGTGTGTGTGTGTGTGTGTATGTGTGTGTCTGTGTGTATGTGTGTTTCAATACAGGAACTATCTGATCACTCCTAATGCTGACGGTATTTCAGAAGGGTACTTTCCTAAGACACAAACAATTTAAACAGAGTACAATTATTTTCAGGACAACACAATTATTTCCCTTCCTTGGCTCAATTTTCATATAATCAACACTTAGAATGTTATTTACCTTAAATGTTTTGATGTTCCTAGGCATAAAACCAGTGACTTAAGAACACTGAGCCCAGGCATGATGGCTCATCCCTGTAATCCCAGCATTTTGGGAGGCTGAGGCAGGCAGATCACCTGAGGTCAGGAATTCAAGACCAGCCTGGCCAACACAGTAAAACCCCGTCTCTACCAAAAATACAAAAATTAGCTGGGTGTGGTGGTGCGCGCCTATATTCCCAGCTACTCGGGAGGCTGAGACAGAAGAATCACTTGAACCCAAGAGGCGGAGGTTGCAGTGAGCCGAGATCACACCACTGCACTCCAGCCTGGGCAACAGAGTGAGACTCTGTCTCAAAAAAAAACAAAACAAAACAAAACAAAACAAAACCAAAACACTGAACAAAAACACTTACTACATATGAAAAACAGATTTTTTTTCTACTTTATAGGCAAAAATTACATTTCCACACAATAAAATGAGTGTTGGGTTAGTTAACTCGAGCTAGTGGCTAAGACATGATGCTATAATAACGCTAAATTAGCCAGGCACGGTGGCTCACGCCTGTAATCCTAACACTTTGGGAGGCCGCGGTGGGTTGATCATCTGAGGCCAGGAGTTCCAGACCAGCCTGGCTAACATGGGGAAATCCCGTCTCTACTAAAAATACAAAAATTAGCCAAGCATGGTGGTGCATGCCTGTAGCTCCAGCTACTCGGGAAGCTGAGGCAGAAGAATCGCTTGAACCCAGGAGGCGGAGGTTGCAGTGAGCTGACATCGAGATCACACCACTACACTACAGCCTGGGTGACAGAGCGAGACTCTGTCTCAAAAAAAAAAAAAAAAGAGGCTAAATTGACCATTTGATCACTGATCCTGTGAATTAATTTTCATCTATTGCAGGGTCACAGGCAGCATCAAAACCCCTGCTAGTCAGTTCTTTAGTCACAAGGCGCTCAGCCAAATGTACAGCTGGATCAGCACAAATCCACTATCACCACGTTCTATTTATCAACTTTCCCAACAAATCATGTAAGAGCTATTATCCTGACAGAGTGTACCAATTATATACTCAAGGCATCCTAAAATAAACGATAATCTAAAAAGAAAAAGTGTAAAATCTACTTCAGATGCTAAATTGAAAAAATAAACTATTTTAGAATCTAAGTTCATTTCTAAAAAATATTAATCAATATTTATGTTTTAAATTTTAAAATGTCACCACACTAAATTTTGAGTCCCATTGCTAAAACAGATACTGATAGTAGTGACATTTTTCTCTTTTCAACTGCAGGAAATGTATATAATATTTAAAAAGACAACTGCTGCTCCCTTTAACCTTTCAGCTTTAATAATCCTTATCCTTTTACCTTTATATAGCAATTATAACTTAAGAGGAACTTGTCCCTTCAAATTACAACAAAAAACCATCTTGCAAAAGAGAGAGAAATCTGCTTCTTTTTTATTTCTTACTGGTAATAATTGCAATCCACTTTTCCACCCTCAATTTCTCTTCTGACCTGCAACTTTTTCCCCATAATATGCTGCACAAGGCAATGGAATTACCACTTCAGTCCTTTAGGTTTTGCCTCTACTAGAGTTTGTGAATTCCCTCAGAACAGCATTGCTTCCTCCAGTCCTCCTTGGTACCAGCAGTGCACTACAGAGCGTAAATTAACTACATGGTATTAATTTCCTCCAAGATCAGCCTCTCCTACTAACTAGACTATCAAACTCTGTAGACACTAGGTATGTACCATCCACCCCTCATACAGTTCTAGGCCATAAAAGACTTTCAATTTTAGAGAAACATTGAGCAACTGAACCTTTTTTTTTTTTTTTTTTTTTTTTTTTTTGAGACATAGTTTTACTCTTGTCGCCCAGGCCTGAACCTCTAAATCTTTTCTACCCCACTCATATCAGCAAAGTACCTTACAAGTGGACATTTGTATGTTTTTGTATTAACCTTGCCTACATTCCTTTCCTAGTAGCCATACTCAACTGCCTCTTTCGAGGGAACAGGTTTATACTGTGGTTCATTTTCAAATATAAATGTTGTCTACAAGATAATAGTATGTCTAATCAAACAAAATCTCACTTCCATGATCAACAATGTGGCCATTACAAAACTTATGAACCTATAAAATTGTAACACCAGTTTCTTAAAATTTACACTAAAACATGAAAATGCTTTCCTATACAGCTAACGTTAAGAAAGGTGCCTCACGCCTATAATCCCAGCACTTTGGAAGGCCGAGGTGGGTGGATCACTTGAGGTCAGGAGTACGAGACCAGTCTGGCCAACATGGTGAAACCCCATCTTTACTAAAAATACAAAAATTAGCCGGCTCTGGTGGCGGGCGCCTGTAGTCCCAGCTACTCGGGAAGCTGAAGCACGAGAATTTGCTCAAACCTAGGAGGCCGAGGTTTCAGTGAGTCGAGATCGGGCCACCGCACTCCAACCTGAGCTACAGATCGAGATTGTGTCTCAAAAATAAAAGAAAAAAGAAAGATCCCTGGAGAGATGGAGGTGGGAGCAGGGGGGAAAAAAAAAAAAAAAAAAAAAGGACTGTGAAGAAACAGTTTAACATACTGCTTCCATTTCCACCTTTATCCCAAGATAATTTAAATGGGAAAGAAAAAAAAATGGAGGCAGAATCCATAATTCAAAATAACCGTTAACAAAAAAGCAAAAGATGCTGGATTTTGCAAACTGCATTTTAACCTCCTATCCTTTCAAGTAATGTTTAAAGAAGGATTTTTCTTTAATCCACAGAATATTTTGCTTCATCCAGGAGCAGCTGGATCTCGTATCATCCAGTATCCCCCGCCTCCACACACACGCCGCTACCACTATAAGCCCCTGTGCCAAACGATCCATCACGGTAAAAAATAATAATTAAAAAAAAATTTTAAAAAACAGGAGGTTCATCTTCCCAATTCTAAGAAACAGTCATAGTCCGTCCTCTTCCCACCCCCAGGAAAATTGCCTATTCTAACGGGACCAGGAGGGAGGGGGGAGTCAGCTCACCATCCTTCTCCACAGGGAGAAAAATGGCATTAACTTCCAACAAGAGACTGCTGCTCTTCTACCGTATCCCCTTTAGAACATAAAATATTAAGAAAGGGTTTCTGAAGCATTCACAGGAACAGAAAACTGAAGCCTGAAGCACTTCACTCTGCAGCAAGATAGCCCCTTAAAAATCGTCCAGAATGTGGGGGATGGAGGTAACCCGTCAATACAAGCGACACCCCTACCCTAAGAGGGAGCAGGATTCCGTCAAACAGAAAATGCCACTCTCCGCCCCCTCTGCCATCCGGAACGCTGACCGGCGCGGAGTGCGGGGGCGGCCGAGGGCAGCAGCGGCGAGGAGGCGGGACGCGACACACGCACCGCGCCGAGGACTGCTTCACGGCTTTTAAAAAGGTTTTTAAAATGCAGTTTCTCCAGCCGGAGGATTCCCACCCATTCACCAGCCCCAGCCCTCACCCAGCTCCCCACCCCCATCGGGGACTCCGCCGGGCCGTGTCCCCGCGGCGGCCTCGGCCCCACACCCCGAGGCGCGCGGCCCCCCATGGGGGGGTCCCCTACGCGTCCCTCACCGCCCCCTGAGGCCCGACGCGCCCCAGCGGGGGATGCTCTCGCACCTGGATGTAGTTGTTCTCGCAGTAATCGGCCACCCGTTCCAGATTCGTGTAGCTGTCGAAGAGGGCCCGGCGGCCCCCCGGGATTTCCTCTTCCAGCAGCATCTGCAACTCCGCCATCTTCACATCCTCCTCCTCCTCCTCCTCCTCCTCACACAGCTCGCAGAGGGAACGGCGGCCGCAGCGCCAGAGAAACCCAGGACCGGGAGAGGAGGAGCGGTGGCGACGGCGGCGGTAACTCGGGAGGAGCGAGAAACAGCCCCAGCGCGCGACAGGGGAGGGGGCGACGGGGGCGGGGCGCGAGCCGACGGACTGCGAGGACGGTCACCGCGGCGACGGCCGGCCGGGCGCGCGCACGCGCGCTCCCCTTCCTCCGCCCCCGGGAGCCCGAAAAAGATTCCCACCCTCGCCCGCGCCGCCGGCCCCTCCCCCACTTCCGGCGTCTCCTAGCGACGGCGGGGGTAGGAGCCGGGATGCGCGCAGGAGGTGGTGGCGCAGTTAACCCTTCCGCCGCCCGCCCACCGCTAGAGCAACTCGAGAAGCCCCCACCTCCCGGCGTCCTTTGTTTGTCCGGCGGGAACGCACCACCCTGCTCTGCTGGCTTCCCGCCGGCTTCCTCCGGGACTCATCTCGGCTCTGTCCCCATGGAGGTTATCGGCCTGGGGAACTTCTCGAGTCTTTTCTCCCTCTGCCGCTGACGGGAGGCCGAAGGAGGGCACAGCCTCCACTCTTGGGATCTTCCTCTGTGAAAGATCACACTTCATCAGGGCAGGAATAAAACTCACAAACTTCCACGCAGCTTTCAGTGCCACCTGACTTCATTTTTCTTAAATTTGACCTCATCCTCTTTATTGCAGTGAATTGCAGTTTACTAACCCCAGCTTTCCTGCGCTCCTGCCTCTTTGCACTTCCCCCACTAACGCCGTTCTCCCCTGCCAGGTTAGCCCCTTTCTCTTGTGGTTTGCGGACCCCTGGGCCTCAGCTTTTTATGTTTGCCATTTCTATGAATCGCTTCCTCACCATCTTTTCTGTCATTTCTCTAATGCTATCAACTTCGCTGTCCTTTTTCCTATTCATGGATTCGGTATTTAAAATTTTGAAAACGATTTTGCTAGTAGTAATTGCCTTCTTCACAGGGCTGTTACATAGATAAAATCAACGTTTACGTGAAAACACCTTGAAGAAACATTAAGTGCTACAAAAATTCAAGGCAGATTCTTGAATTTTGTTCTTGCAGAGTTATAATTGTTTTTATTCTCCAGATACTGTGTCTTGTTTTCCTAAATCCGACTACCCCACACAGTGTAATCTGGAAAAACTAAAACTCCGGACAATTGCTGAGATATGAAGCCATGACCTTTATTTGTGCTGTGGAAAATCAAAGTTGACTCCAGTCTGTACCATCTTAGACTTGTGTAGTTAGAACAAGATCCATTGTTTCAACACTGTTCTTAATCTGGTGATCTCTTGGCCCTCCTACAGTGAATTTTTTTTCACTCAGATGATGAGGAAACATACTTTCCAAAAAAAGTCACTTTAGCCCGGGCGCGGTGGCTCACGCCTGTAATCCCAGCACTTTGGGAGGTCGAGGCGGGCGGATCATGAGGTCAGGAGATCAAGACCATCCTGGCTAACACGGTGAAACCCCGTCTCTACTAAAAATACAAAAAGAAAAAATTAGCCGGGCCTGGTGGCGGGCGCCTGTAGTCCCAGCTACTTGGGAGGCTGAGGCAGGAGAATGGCGTGAACCTGGGAGGCGGAGCTTGCAGTGAGCCGAGATCCTCCACTGCACTCCAGCCTGGGTGACAGAGCAAGACTCCGTCTCAAAAAAAAAAAAAATCACTTAATTTACCATATCATTACAAATTTCTGGAGCAAACTCTAATGTTATATTGGCTTCATGATATATACATTAGCAGAATGTATGAGTTTTCACTGTGGAACCTAAATTAAAGGATGTTGAAAATGTTGGTCTAGTCCAACTAGTTTTATTCTTAGGCACTTTAACCATCTTCTGTAGTAGTGGTTCTCAAACTTCAGTGTGAGGAACTTGTTTAAAAAAAGCTGCAGGGTCACACACACTAAGATTCATTAGTTTGAGAGCATGAGTGACGGAAAGGAGTAGTTACTTAAATGACACACCAGCTTGCTTCAAGGAATAAGACATATGAATAACCAAGTGAATAAAACAAATGTTAGATGAAACAAACTTTTCTTTCAGACTAAACTTAAATAGATCAAAAAATAATGTTGAACTTGAAGAAGCCCATCAAGTGAGTTAAATGGTAGACAGACTTCCCCCATCATTACTTATTCCCACGTAGCATTTTTTCAACTACTACTTAGCAATTAGCCCAAAAAACAAATTTTCCTCTGGGATGTTTCATCATTCTAGAAATTACCTAGAAAAGATTCTAGTATTTTTTCTAATTAGTGACAATCTCTTTGGACCTAGTTTCCTTATGAAGAAATCAAAGGGCGAGGCCAGGCATGATGGCTCTCACCTGTAATCCCAGCACGTTGGAAGGCCAACGCAGGTGGATCAGTTGAGGTCAGGAGTTCGAGATGAGCCTGGACAACATGGTGAAACCCCATCTCTACTAAAAATATAAAAATTAGCTGGGTGTGACAGCGGTTGCCTATAATCCCAGCTACTCAGAAGGCTGAGACTGAAGAATCACTTGAACCAAGGTGGCATAGGTTGCAGTGAGCCAAGATTGCGCCACTGCACTCCAACCTGGGCGACAGAGGGAGACTCTGTCTGGAAAAAGAAAGAAGAGAAATCAAAGGGTGAAACTCAGGTCAGGAATTCTGAAACTTGAGTATGGATTGGAATCACCTGGAGGGCTTACTAAACTAGTTTGCTGGACCCCACCTCCAGAGTTCTTTATTCAGTTGGTCCGGCCCAATTAATGTATGTTTAACAAGTTCCCAGGTGATGCCTATGAAACGACCCTTCTGGCTCAAAAAGTCTATGATTACAATTTCTGGCAGCTGTGAAACTCCATCTAGAGAGACGCTTTGTACACAGCAGAATCTAAGATGCAAGGACATAAACACTTTGCTGCCACCAAGATTGATTAAGCACAAAAGGGTAACTACAAAATCTGTAAAAGAGTATATAGTTACTAGGTTTAAGGATGAGATTGTGTACCTCATGAAAATCTTCCACTACTTCTCCATAATTGTTTAAGCTGATGAAGGTAATTGAAATCTGTTCATTTTTACAATTTTTCAGATGAACTGGTATGATAAAAGTGCATTTTCAAGCCCTTAGAGAGTTACAATTATAATAATAGTACACACTTCACATGAACTTCTTATAAACATAAATAAGCAAACTCGTTGCTCTAAGAAGCCATATTTAAGAGCTTTAGTACAAGATTTTCAAAATTATACAAATCTAATATACCCATGTATGAGGTTGTGAAGTTATAACCCATCTTAAAACAATCTTTCTTAAATTTATCCCAGTGTTTTAAAAATTATTAGCCCCTTCTAAGTCCCATGTAATATAAGCACATCTTACCTTTAAAAACCATAACTTCTAGCAGGATAGGATGGCTCATGCCTGGAGTCCTACCTACTCAGGAGACTCAGGAGGATCACTTCAGCCCTGGAGTTTGAGACCAGACTGGGGCAACATAGACCTTTGTCTCTGGGAAAAAAAAAAAAAAAAAAAAAAATTTAATGAATAAAAACAATTACTTTTGTATATGATTTAATAGCCATCTCTTTTGTTGTTGTTGTTGAGATGAACGTCTCACTCTGTCGCCAAGGCTGGAGTGCAGTGGTGCAATCTTGGCTCACTGTAATCTCTGCCTCCCAGGTTCAAGCAATTCTCTTGCCTCAGCCTCCCTAGTAACTAGGACTACAGACACCCGCCACCAGGCCAGGCTAATTTTTGTATTTTTAGTAGAGATGGGATTCCACCATGTTGACCAGGCTGATCTTGAACTCCTGACCTAAGGTGATCCGCCCACCTCGGCCTCCCAAAGTGCTGAGATTACAGGTATGAGCCACCACATTCGGCTGCTCATTTCAGTCTAAAAATGGGTCAAACAAAAATCAAATTACAATATATAATCGTTATATACTGACTGACCTCCCTCATATCTTGGAAAATTCAAAATATTCACGTATTCATCAGATAAATTCAGGATGGATGCACTATGGAGAAAAGACCAGGGAAACAATACTAAAGGCAGACACTAGTTTGAGGATTATTAAATCAATCCAGCTAAGAAATGATGGTGATCTCCAGGGAGAAGAGATGCAAAGAAATGGATGGAGTAATAAATATTTAGTAGGTAAAATCAATAGGGGTTGGTGAATGATTGAATATAGAAGTTAATGAAAGAGAGGAGTCAATGTTGGTGATAAGATTGCTGGCTTGGGCACTTGGGTAGTTGGTGGTGCAATTTACATATAAATTACATAATCTTTCACATGCCTGGAAAACCTCCAATTTACATTTATTTTCTGTATGTTTTGATCATTGTTATCAATAACACTGGCATACAGGACACTGTATTAGGCTCTGTGTTGATATTATGCTACTCTAGGTAGGTTATTTAATTAAACAAAAGCCTTCAGTAGTATAGCATGTTTTGCCCTATCAAAAGTCTTTAACAGCTGTGGAGGGAGAGGGGGCAAAATTAGAGTAATTAACATGTGTTCAATGCCTACAATGTGCCAGGCATTCATTCTGCATTTCACGTAAATTAATCTTCACAACTAAATGCAAAGTAGGTTTTATGATCCTCATCTCCAGATTCAAAAACCAAGGTTTAGAGAAACAAACTAACCAAACATACTTGGAAATCAGGGAGTTAGCAATTACACCTGGTTTTGATTTTTTAATGTTTTTCTTTTCCATTATACCATGCTAAATCACACTTCTACTTTAACTCCGTAAATGCAGTACTTCAATAATGCACATAAACATTAATAATGTCTATTAAGCATCCATTACATAACCTCTTCTAATTAAAAAAAAAAAAGGTTAATTCTGGCCAGGCACAGTGGCTCATGCCTGTAATCTCAGCACTTTGGGAGGCCGAGGCGGGAAGATCACCTGAGTTTGGAAGTTCAAGAACAGTCTGACCAACATGGAAAAACCCTGTCTCTACTAAAAATACAAAATTAGCCGTGCATGGTGGCACATGCCTGTAATCCCAGCTAGGGAGGCTAAGGCAGGAGAATCGCTTGCACCTGGGAAGTGGAAGTTGCAGTGAGCTGAGATTGTGCCATTGCACTCCAGCCTGGGCAACAAGAGCGGAACTCTGTCTCAAAAAAAAAAAATGTTAATTCCTTTCAATAAAGCAACTCTTTGATACTTAAAGGCATTCACTAAGCATAGGGGTTTTTTTTCTTCTCAAGGAAAAACACAACCAATTCTTGTATTCTTCATCAAATATTTTACAGAATTATGGAAGGTATAAGTTGGAGGGCATCTTAGAGATTATCTAGGACTTACCCCAATCTTTTATCAATTTGGGAACTGAAACTAAGAAATATTGATTGCCCAAGGATACCTAGTAAGTGTGAAGACCTAAACTCAAAATCAGGAGAAAGGAACAAAATACATTTTAGATACAAATATTATTTTTGAGCTGTTTCATGATATTTTTATGTAAATTCCGTTCTTATGCTTACAAGTAGCTGCCTCCTTCTGGGGTCCTCACCATCTTGTCAAAATCTTTAAAATGTGAACCCTAGATGGAACTCAGTATTCCATATTCGAAGCAAAAATGATACCAGACAACAATCCCAATACAGATTTTTTGGAACTTGACGACATAATTCTAAAGTTCATGTATAAAAATAAAAACACAAGAGTAGCCAGGACATTTCTGAAAAAGGATAATAAGGAAGAAAACATGTGGTTCTAATTAATAAAAACACATAAAGTAACCTGTAATCCCAGCACTCTGGGAGGCCGAGGCGGGCGGATCACCTGAGGTCAGGAGTTCCAGATGAGACTGGCCAACATGGCAAAACCCCGTCTCTACTAAAAATACAAAAATTAGCCAGGCACGGTGGTGGGCACTTGTAATCCCAGCTACTCGGGAGGCTGAGGCAGAAGAATCGCTTGAACCCAGGAGGCGGAGGCTGCAGCAAGCCAAGATTGCACACTGCACTCCAGTCTGGGTAACAGAGCGAGACTCTGTCTCAAAAAATAAAAAATAAAATAAAAAATAAAGTAGAATAAATGAAAATATCACTGGAGTAGAATAAAAACTAAAAACTTGGCAGGGCGTGGTGGCTCACACCTGTAATCCCAGCACTTTGGGAGGCCGAGGTGGGTGGATCATGAGACCAGGAAATCAAGACCATCCTGAGTAACACGGTGAAACCCCGTGGTGGCAGGCGCCTGTCGTCCCAGCTACTCAGGAGGCTGAGGCAAGAGAACGATGTGAACCTGGGAGGCAGAGCTTGCAGTAAGCCAAGATCCTGCCACTGCACTCCAGCCTGGGCGACAGAGGGAGACTCCGTCTCAAAAACAAAAACAAAAACAAAAACAAAACCCTAAAAACTCAATCCTAGTAAATATAAGAATTAAATACGTGATCAATGTGACATTTCAAATCAAAGGGAAATAAAGAGTACTAGAACAACTAGATAACAGGAAAAAAATGTTAGCTCATGATATACAAATAAATACTGGGCCAGGCACAGTGGCTCACACCTGTAATCCCAGCAATTTGGGAGCCCAAGGCAGGTGGATCACTTGAGCTCAAGAGTCTCAGACCAGCCTGGGCAACAGAGTGAGATCCGATCTGTACAAAAAAAACCAGAAAAATTAGCTGGGCATGGTGGCACACATCTGTAGTCACAGCTACTCAGGAGGCTGAGATGGGAGGATAGCTTAAGCCTGGGAGGCAGAGGTTGTAGTGAGCCAAGACTGTGCCACTGCACTCCAGCCTAGGCAATAGAGCCAGACCCTGTCTCAAAAAATAATAATAAATAAATTCTGACTGAGAGAAGTGGCTCACACCTGTAATCCCAACACTTTGGGAGGCTGAAGCAAGAGAATCATTAGAGCCCAAGAGTCCAAAACCAGCCTGGACAACAAAGTAAGACCCCTGTCTCTACAAAAAAAAAAAAAAGAGAGAGAGAAAAGAAAAGCAAATTAGCCGGGCATGGTGATACACGCCTGTAGTCTCAGCTACTCAGGGGGCTGAGGTGGGAGGATCTCTTGAGCCCCAGAGGTTGAGGCTGCAGTGAGCCATGATCTGCACAACTGCACTCCAGCCTGGGCGACAGAGCGAGACTGAGTCTCAAAATAATAATAAATAAATGCAACATAAATTCAAGATTTAAAGTTTTAAAAACACTAATAGAGGTTGAGCACAGTGGCTCACACCTGTAATCTAAGCACTTTGGGAGGCTGAGGCAGGCGACTACTTGAAGTCAAGAGTTCAAGACCAGCCTGGCCAACATGGTAAAACCCCATCTCTACCAAAAAATAACAAAAATTAGCCAGGCATGGTGGTGTGCATCTGTAGCCCCAGATACTCAGGAGGCTGAGGTGGGAGAATCACTTGAACCTGGGAGGTGGAGGCTGCAGTGAGCCAAGATCATGCCACTATACTCCAGGATGGGTGACAGAATGAAACCCTATCTTAAAAAATGAATACAAATACAAATACAAAAACTAGCCAGGCATGGTGGTACCTTCTTGTAAGCCCAGTTACTCAGGTGACTGAGGCATGATAATTTCTTGAACCCAGGAGGTAGAGGTTGCAGTAAGCTGAGATTTCACCACTGCATTCCAGTATGGGCACCAGAGCAAGATTCTGTCTCAAAAAAACTAAAAGAAAATAAAGGTAAATATAGGACATTGGAATGGAGAGGACCTTTCTAAATTATATTTTTAAAAAAAGGAAAATAAAAATGTTACACTTTCATATAATTTAAAATAGCACAAATAATTTTAAAAAGACTCAGGAAAATGTCTGATGTTTATGACAAAGGGTTAATGTTCTTACTATATAAAGCATACATAAGAAGCTCTTAGAAATCAACAAGACAAATACCCAACAGAGAAAATGACATAAACAGGCAAATTTACAGTTGCTCACACCAGTAATCCCAGAACTTTGGGAGGCTGAAGTGGGCAGATCACGAGGTCAGGATTTGAGAACAGCCTGACGAACATGGTGAAACCCCATCTCTACTAAAAATACAAAAATTGGCTGGCCATGGTGGCATGTGCCTGTAATCCCGGGTACTCAGGAGGCTGAAGCAGGAGAATCACTTGAACCTGGGAGGTTGCAGTGAGCCAAGATCTCGCTGCTGCACTCCAGGCTGGGTGACAGAGCAAGACTCCGTCTCAAATAACAAACAGACAAACAAAAGGCAAATTTACAAAATAAGAAATACAAATGGTCAATAAATGTAGCTAAAAAAGGTTTGATATCCCAATTATCAAAAAAAAGCAAGTAAAATAAAAAGATAACATTTTTCACCTATCAGATTGACAAAGATTACAAAGAATGACCATTATGACAATACCAACCATACATATTCATGAATTTAATTTGATATAACCTTTCTGGAAGGCAATTTGTAAATGGATAGTGTGCACGTGTGCGTGTGTGTGTGTGTATAATCTGAACGGCCAAGTTGTAGGGGTTTTTTTAGTTTTACTCATCTTAATTTCTCTAAAATGAATGTAAATTATTTTTCTACAAGTCCAGCGAGTCTTTTATCTCCCCAAATTAGAAAAGATTCCTTTTTTTTTTATTTTTTTTTGAGATGGAGTCCCACTCCATCGCCAGGCTGGAGTGCAGTGGCGCAATCTCGGCTCACTGCAACCTCTGCCTCCCAGGTTCAAGCAATTCTCCTGCCTCAGCCTCCTAAGTAGCTGAGACTACAGGTACGTACCACCACAGCCAGCTAATTTCTTTCTTTCTTTTTTTTTTTTTTTTTTTTTTTTTTCTGAGACAGAGTCTTGCTCTGTCACCAGTCTGGAGTGCAGTGGCACGATCTCGGCTCACTACAACCTCCACCTCCCGAGTTCAAGCGATTCTCCTGCCTCAGCCTCCCGAGTAGCTGGGATTACAGGCGCGCCACCACGCCCAGCTAATTTTTTGTATTTTTAATAGAGGCGGGGTTTCCCCATGTTAGCCAGGATGGTCTCAATCTCCTGACCTCATGATCTGCCCATCTCGGCCTTCCAAAGTGCTGCAATTACAGGCATGAGCCACCGTGCCCAACCAGAAAGGATACTTTTATTAATGCAACCCAAGATGACTTTTTTTGTAGTGATTTTATCATCAACTTGATTTAAGTTATCTGTTAGCTATTACACAGTACTCAGGATAAATGCCTACAGAGATTTTTATTCAAAAATGATGTGATTGGCTGGGTGCGGTGGCTCATGCCTGTAATCCCAGCACTTTGGGAGGCCAATGCAAGGCAGATCCCTTGAGCTCAGGAGTTTGAGAAGCCCCGGCAACATAGTGAGACCCCGTCTCTACACAAAATAAAAAATTAGCCAGGTGTGGTGGTACATGCTTCTAGTCCCCACTACTAGGGAGGCTGAGATGGCAGGATCACTTGCATCCAGAAGTTTGAGGCTGCAGTGAGCTATGATAATGCCACTGCACTGCATTCCAACTTGCGCAACAGTGAGATCCTGTCTCTTAAAAAAAAAAAAAATTACTTAAAAGAAAAAAAAAAGCCTTACTCTGCAATACAGCTGTGCAATACAGGATTCCATGCTTTATAGCCGTGTGAATTCAATTTGTTTTTGCAGGGAGGGTTTCGTTTTTTGTTTTTTTGTTTTTTTTTTTTTTTGAGACAGAGTCTCACCCTGTTGCTCAGGCTGGAGCCACGATCTCGGCTTACTGCAACCTTCACTTCCCAGATTCAAGTGATTCTCGTGCCTCAGCCTGGGATTACTGGTGTGCACCACCACACCTGGCTAATTTTTGTATTTTTAGTAGAGATGGGGTTTCACCATGATGGCCAGGCTGGTCTCGAACTCCTGAACTCAGGTGATCTGCCTGCCTCAGCCTCCCAAAGTACTGGGGATTACAGGTGTAAGCCACCACGCTTGGCCACAGTATTTTTGTTTTTTGAGTCAAGGTCTCACTTTGTCACCGAGGCTGGAGTACTGATCTTGGCTCAATGCAGCCTTGACCTCCCAGGCTCAAGTTTGAGATCCTCCAATCTAAGCCTCTTAAGTACCTGGAACTACAGGTGCACACCTGTATTTTTGCAGAAACAGACTCTCGTTATGTTGCCCAGGATTCTCAAACTCCTGAGCTCAAATGAGCCTCCTACCTTGGCCTCCCAAAGGGCCAGGATTACAGGTGTAAGCCACCACACTCGGCCTTTTCTCTTTATTATGAAAGTACAAACATACAAGTATGGAGAATGATATAATGAATACACAAATAGTCATTAATTTGTGACATGTGACAATGTCTTCTATTTTTACCTTACCTTTTCATCTTATTCTTATGCTAAAGAATTTTAAAGATAATAACAGTAATCAGGACATTTAACCACTACATACTTTAGCACATATCTCTAAAAAACAAGGACATTTTGCTACATAATCACAATATCTTTTTTTTTTTTTTTTTTTTGAGATGGAGTCTTGCTCTGTAGCCCAGGCTGGAGTGCAGTGGTACAATTTTGGCTCACTACAACCTCCACCTCCTGGGTTCAAATGATTTTCGTGCCTCAGCCTCCTGAGTAGCTGGGATTACAGGCACGCACCACCACACCCAGCTAATTTTTATATTTTTAGTAGAGATGGGGTTTTGCCATGTTGGCCAGGCTGGTCTCAAACTCCTGACCTCAGGTGATCCGCCTGCCTCCGATTCCCAGAGTGTTGGGATCACAGGCATGAGCCACCGTGCCTGGCCACAATATCATTTTTATATCCAACAAAATCAACTATAATTCCCTCATATTATCCACTACCCAAATGGAAAACATTTTTCAAGAAGAAATTACTCTTTTTGGAAAAAGATAAAAATTATTATCTCACACAGTTTCTGAGAATCAGGAATCTGGGAGCAGCCCCTCTGGGTGGTGTGGCTCTAAGTCTCTCATGAGGGTGTAGTTCAGATGTCAGCCAGGGATGCTGTCATCTGAAGGCTTGACGGGGCTGGGGAATCCTCTTCCAAGATGACTCTCCACATCTTCTTGATGGAGATCTCAGCTTCTCATTCGTAGTTTTAGTTCCTCACCACATAAACCTTCAGTAGAGCTGTTGCATCCTAGTTCTGGAGGCTGGAAGTTCAAGATCAGGGTGCTGGCAGTTTGGGTTTCTCCTAAGGCCTCTCTTCTGGCCTTACAGGCCATCTTCTTTCTGTGTCCTCACATGGCCTTTCCTCTGTGTGCACATCCCTGGTCTCTTCACATGTAAAAGATGCACAGCACAAGGTATAAGGGAAGGCCTTTCCTGGCTGCCACCCTCCAGGAACCTCCACACGTTCAGATACCTGGAAGCTCCAAAAAAATTCATTTTTTTTTTTCCTTGAGACAGGGTCTTGCTGTGTCACCCAGGCTGGAGTGTAGTGGCTTGATCATGGCTCACTGCAACCTCCACTTCCTGGATTCAAACTATTCTCCATCCTCAGCCTCCTGGTTACAGGGATTACAGGGTGCATGCCATCATGCCTGGCTAATTTTTGTATTTTTTCTTTTGGTAGAGATGGAGTCTCACTATGTTGCCCAGGATGGTCTCGAACTCCTGACCTCAAGTGACCAGCCCACCTTGTCTTCCCAAAGTGTTGTAATTATAGGCATGAGCCACCACACCTGGCCGAAAATTACTCTTATAAAGAAGAGAGTCCAGGCACAGTGGCTCATGAGGTGGACAGATCCATTGATC
Organism: Papio anubis; assembly: GCF_008728515.1. Classification (NCBI taxonomy): domain Eukaryota; kingdom Metazoa; phylum Chordata; class Mammalia; order Primates; family Cercopithecidae; genus Papio; species Papio anubis. The sequence goes on along the minus strand of NC_044985.1, from coordinate 87,193,281 downwards.
TCAGGAGTTTAAGACCAGCCTGAGCAACATGGAAAAACCCTGTCTCTACTAAAAATACAAAAATTAGCCAGGCACTGGTGGCTTGGATCTGTAGTCCCACCAACTCGGGAGGCTGAGGTGGGAGGATCACTTAGGTTGGGTAAGTTGAGGCTGCAGTGAGCCATGATCCTGATGGCACCACTGCACTCCAGCCTGGCAACACAGCAAGACCTTGTCTCAAAAAAAAAAAAAAAAACACACACACAAGAAACAAAAAACAAACAAACAAAGAAACAAAAACAAAAAAAGCCTGGCACGGTGGCTCACGCCTATAATCCCAGCACTTCGGGAGGCCGAGGTGGGTGGATCATGAGGTCAGGAGATGGAGACCATCTTAGCTAACATGGTGAAACCCCATCTCTACTAAAAATACAAAAAAATTAGCTGGGCGCAGTGGCACGCACCTGTAGTCTCAGCTACTTGGGAGGCTGAGGCAGGAGAATGGTGTAACCTGGGGGGGCGGAGCTTGCAGTGAGCTGAGATCACGCCACTGCTCTCCAGCCTGGGGGACAGAGCAAGACTCCGTCTCAAAAGAGAGAGAGAGAGAGAGAGAGAGAGAGCACTGTACACTTGGAACACAACCTGAAGGGATTATATTTTAATATTTTGTAATCTATAGTGGTTTCCTTATCAGCAATGCCAAACTAAAGAGCTCCCTTCTTTGTAAAAGATAGCAAGATTAAAATTTTTTAAACATTAAACCATAAGAGAGTGGACAGTATAAATTTGAAATTATGCACCATAATGTAGTTCTGTGTATAGCAGTGGGGTAAGGCTGGGTGCTGTGGCTCATGCTTGTAATCCCAGCACTTTGGGAGGTGGAGGAGGGTGGATCACTTCAGGTCAGGATTCAAGACCAGCCTAACCAACATGGTGAAACCTTATCTCCATTGAAAATACAAAAAAAAAAAAAAAAAAAAGAAAGAAAATTAGCTGGGCGTGGTGGTTCACGCTTGTAATCCCAGCTACTCAGGAGGCTGAGGCAGGAGAATCGCTTGAACCTGGGAAGTGGAGGTTGCAGTGAGCAAAGATTGCGCCTCCACGCTCCAATCTGGGTGACAGAGGAAGACTCCATCTCAAAAAAAAAAAAAAAAAAAAAAAAAAATGGGGCAGCTAGCTGGGTGCTGTAGCTCAGGCCTGTAACCCTAACACTTTAGGAGACAGAGTGGGGAGGATCACTTGAGTCCAGGAGTTTGAGACCAGCCTGGGTAATAGAGTAAGACCCCAGTCTCTACAAAAAAAATAAAAAAAATAGCCAGGCTTGGTGGCATGTGCCTGTTCTCTCTGTTACTGGGGAGGCTGAAGTAAGATGATCACTTGAAACCAGGGAGTTGAGGCACTGCAGTGAGCCATGATCCCACCTCTGGGCGGCAGAGCAAGACCCCATCTCAAAAAAAGGAAAAAAAAAGAGAGAGGCCTGTGGATCTCATCGAAGATGGCAGCGCGATCTGTGTCCGGCATCATCAGAAAAGTCTTCATGTGGACAGTCTCAGGGGCACCACGTAGAGAATTTTGGTCTCGATCCAGAAAAGAGAAAGAGCCAGTGGTTGCTGAGACAGTAGAAGAGGTGAAAAAGGAACCTGTCCCCAGTGTCTCTACTCTCACGAAGCTGAACACACACACCACCTGAAGATCTCCAGAGTCATTTAGAATCTTACGTTAAAGAAGTTTTTGGTTCATCTCTTCCTAGTAATTGGCAAGACATCTCACTGGAAGATGGTCGTCTACAGTTCAATCTCTTGGCACATTTAGCTGATGACTTGGGTCATGTAGTCCCTAACTCCAGACTCCACCAGATGTGCAGGGTTAGAGATGTTCTTGATTTTCTAGAATGTCCCTATTCAAGATAGATCTAAATTTGATTAACTCAGTGCCAGTAATCCACCCCCTAATTTGAAAATCATTTGGAGTTACTAAGCAATTTGGAAGAGAAACACATTGAAATCATTTTTTTCCCCTGAGCAAGGGGGCTGCTTATTAGACCTTTTGATACTTCACCATGTGAAATACTACCAGAACTGGTCTCTAAACCCACTTTTTCTATAGGGCAATGTGTCATCTCTTTTTTTCTCATATTATGAATGGACAAATAACAGGACTTTCTATTTTCATATTTGCTGAAACCCTTTTTTTTTTTTTTTTTTTTTTTGAGACACAGTCTTGCTCTGTCGCCCAGGCTGGAGTGCAATGGCGCAACCTCAGCTTACTGCAACCTTTGCCCCCCGGATTCGTGCCATTCTCCCACCTCAGCCTCACGAGTAGCTGGGACTACAGGCACCCACCACCACACGCAGCTAATTTTATTTTTGTATTTTTAGTAGAGACGGGGTTTCACTGTATTAGCCAGGATGGTCTTGCTTTCCTGACCTCGTGATCTGCCTGCCTCGGCCTCCCAAAGTGCTGGGATTACAGGCGTGAGCCATTGCGCCCAGCCTGCTGAACCATTTTTTAAATGAAATTAGACCATTACTAATTTATGAAAAATTTTGAGAGGATACTGTCATTAACTTGGGTTTAAGACAGGAGGACATTGCAAGTTCATACCCTTCATAGGCATAAAGTAGTAGTTGCAAGAAAATATTTTTATCCTGTTAGGACTCATATCTAAGATAGTTATTATACATTGCACATATACAAATAAGTTTGTGTTAGATAGATACCTATAAAAGTGTGTTGTGTATTACTGACCGTCCTAGATTAATTTCTTTGGAATTAAAGTAGATTTGTTAAAGTGAAAAAAAAGAAAGAAAGAAAAAGAAAAAAGAATAAGGTAGAAAATGTATCTCTCAAAAATACTTTATATTTAAATTTGTATTTATTTATTTATTTTTTTTTTAGAGACAGGGTCTTGCTCTGTCTCCCAGGCTGGAGTGTAGTGGTACCATTTTAGCTCACTGCAGCCTCAAGCTCCTGGGTGATCCGCCCACCTCATTCTCCTGCCCTAGCCTCCCAAGTAGCTGGGTCTACAGGCAGGAGCCACTGTGTCTAGCCTATTCATATTTTTGTTTTAAATTATGTTGAAGATATTCTTAAACTTCAAGCTTCAAAATGTATTAACTAAGTTTTTATTACTGAAAAGTATACTAACCTTCATTTAATAATATGAATTACAGAGTTTGAAATGTAAGTTTTTCTGATTATGCATTAATTCTATTAGAACCTGTATGCTAAATATTAACTGACCTATCAAATGTATAATTTTCAAACTTTGCTAATTTTTTTAAAAACAACTTGTTTCTTGTCTGTTGCAATAATATTGCAAACAAAGAGATTATACTTTGACAAAATTGCTAACTGAATTCTATGATGCTTGGTAATAATGTCTCATTTATGTAGTACAAAGTTGATAAGAATAAGGGTATTCTTGGCCACCGATTGCTATTTTCATGAAATAGAATGCAGAAGAAGTTAACAGCAAACAAAAACTGACTCGTGATTTTATCAAAGTTATTTCATGTATCCTCTTGGAAAGAAAGGAGTAAAACAGAATAATCTTGATATTTTAAAATGGCAGGGAACACTGAATTTAACTACACTTAAAATATTTCAGTAGGATTTCGTCCTTCCTCCTCCACAGGAATTAACAATATATATTTCTCACAGATTTCTGTTAACTACTTCTATTATCTAAATGTCTACCCATATGACTAAGTGAATGATTCATATCACTGAAATATTTCATAGGGTTTTATAATGATATTTCAGGGGAAAACATCATTTTAACTTCCAGCAGAAAATTTTCTGGCAATTATGCTTAATATACAGGAAAGTAAGAGTTTCATCAGTGAAATGGTTTAAGAAAAGAGATTTTTAGAATTCTTTTGGCAGGGTATGGTAGCTCACACCTGTAATCCCAGCACTTTGGGAGGCCAAGGCAGGGGGATAGCTTGAGTCCAGGAGTTCCAGACCAGCCTGGACAACATGGCGAAACACCATCTCTACAAAAAACACAAAAACTAGCCAGGCATGCTGACTCGAGCCTATAGTTCCAGCTACTCAGGAGACTGAGGTGGGAGGATCACTTGAGCCCTGGAGGTTGAGGCTGCAGTGAGCAATGATCATGCCACTGTACTCCAGCCTAGGCGACAGAGTGAGAGACCATGTTTCAAAATATATATATATATACTTTTGCAACTTTAATAAATGTGTATATGAAATTGTTTTTTTCTTTTTTCACAAAAAGATTGGCATCTATTCATTGCCTATTTTGTAAAGAATTGTAAGACATTCTAGAGATTTAAACCACTTAAAAGAAAGATCGTGAATGAGACATTTATGTACATTTGCAAGAACTACTAGCATACAACCAAGAAGGAGAGCCCTCAGAAACCACCGAGTCACAAGTACCATGCCCTCTAAAGTCAGACATGTCCGGGGGCCAGCTATACTCCAACCAATATAGTTGCTCAGAATTCCACTGCTCAGAGGGACACTGTGCTTGGGGTTTAATGCTTTGAGGGCACTGTCTTTAAATTCTTTTTTGTTTTGGACAGAGTCTCACTCTGTTGCCCAGGCTCGTGTGCAGTGGCTGATCTCAGCTCACTGCAAGCTCTGCCTCCCAGGTTCAAGTGATTCTCCTGCCTCAGCCTCCCGAGTAGCTGGGATTACAGGCATGCACCACCACGCCTGGTTAATTTTTGTATTTTTAGTAGAGATGGGGTTTCACCATGTTGGCCAGGCTGGTCTCGAACTCCTGACCTCATGATCCACTCACCTTGGCCTCCCAAAGTGCTGGGATTACAGGTGTGAGCCACAGCGCCCAGCTGGCTTTAAATTCTTAATAATTTCATTTTTGAATTTGTGTTTTGTAAGTGAAGTCCAATGGGACCGTGGAGCATGCTTGGAGCCCACCTCCATGCCTCCCCCTACAGGTTCTCAGTGACTAGCTGCCTGCCCCTTGGTACCCTGACCCCCACCCAGCCTTCCTCTCTCCAACTCTGCTCACTACTACAACCACTATTGCCTTCTGCCCTGAGCAGTAATTGGATTACATTGGCAGGAGAGCGGAGAAGAGGCTCACTTTTCCCTGTGGTTGCCCTCAGCCTCCAGTGGGAATCTGGGAACAGGTTGGAGGGGTCCCACAAGCAGTCTGTTTTGGAGTATTTTCAGGAAAGGCAAGGAAACATCTACTTTGGGCTGGCAGCACCACAGCATGTTCAACAGGTGGCTGGCAGGGCTCTCTACACCACCCCAGTCAGTAAGGTGTCCCAGAGCAGGATATTTCAGTTCCTTGGGATCGCATACATCAAAGGTTGAAAAGGCAGGGCCATAAGAAGAGGAGATTTCCTCCTCTACTAGGTCTCACAAATTATATAGCCAGTAGTGATTGTGCCTCTTACAATAAAAATGAACTCAAAAACCTTTATAAACATCATAACATGGACTGTGGGACATCTTTCAAGTGTTTTATTTGAAGGCCGGGCATGGAAATGCGGTAAAAGGAAGTGAAGAGGTATCCCCAGACTGCTGCTGGATTGGGGCTCAGGCCAGAAACTGCTTCTGGGTTATCTCTGTGCACATGCATGCCATCGCAGAGAAGGGTCTTGTGGTTCTGAAACATCCTATGATATCAGCTACTGATTAGATCGAGAAGAACCCAAGGAGGCTGGATCAGTGTTAGGGCTAACCAAGAGAGTTGGCCCAGAATGTACCAAACTTCCTAAGATCACCTTGTAAATCTTCTAGATATGAAAAAAGAGAAGCAGAACAGATTCACAGTTCTACTTCAGTCCCAAATTTCATCTTGGGTTTGAAGCCAGAAACATCTCTGATCACAGAGAGAACAAGATGACATTTACCTATGTGACATCACTGTGCTATAGAACTTCCCTATTGCTTGATTTGCATTTTCTAATATTATATAATTTCTATAGGGCACCATCCAGATAGAAATACACCACAGAGCTCAATTCTTGTAATTAGACCCTGTATTGGAAAATACAAAAACCTTGAAGAGACAGAGATAAAATTTATACACACATTAAGAAAGGTTGTCATGGCAACTTTGCTTGAAGATATGTATTTTTAAATCTAAGTAAATTTGGCATTCAGAACATTTGCATCTCCCTCAAAGGTTCTGTATCAAGAATATTTTTAAAAATTGTTTTCAAATTTCTTCTGAATCTACACTTCCTTGAAAGCTTAAAAATTCCTATGAATATAATAGCAGCATAGACTTAAGCACATATTTTCAGAAGGCCCTATATGAGAAAAATCCAAAGGGAAAGGGTAAAAACGTTACTTTTCTACCCCCAGAATCCCTAGGCTTCTCCCTTTAAAATGTTAAATTGTGAGCAGGCTATGCCCATATAATCTCTACAAGGTCCTTTCATGCTCTAAAAATCAATTAGCTATTAGTTGATGACCTTGCAATATATGCAACAAATTATGAAAACTGAACACACCTAGTGCTGCAGTATAATTAAGCAACAATTAATACAGACGACTACAATAAATATCACCCTGTAACTTAACCAAACCAATTCTTAGCTTTGTTTCTTCTTACTTTGAAAGTTTTCCAGTATTCCTAATCAGCATCATTGTTGAAAGTATTCCTTGATGAGATAACTAGTTTAATCATCTTGCTCATACATTGAAAATAAAGTGATGAGGCCAGCCGCGGTGGCTCATGCCTGTAATCCCACTTTAGGAGGCCAAGGTGGGCGGATCACAAGGTCAAGAGATGGAGACCATCCTGGCCAACATGGTGAAACCTCATCTCTACAAAAATACAAAAATTAGCTGGGGGTGGTGGCACTCACCTGTAGTTCCAGCTACTAGGGAGGCTGAGGCAGGAGAATTGCTTGAACCCAGAAGGTGGAGCTTGCAGTGAACCAAGATCACGCCACTGCACTCCAGCCTGGCAACAAAATGAGACTCTGTTTCAAAAGAAAAGAAAAGAAAAGAAAAAAGAAAGTGTTGGGTCCATGCCTGTAATCCCAGCACTTTGGGAGGCCAAGGTGTGAGGATCACTTGAGTCCAGGAGTTTGAGACCAGCCCTGGCAACAGAGTGAGACCCCGTTTCTACAAAAAAATTAAAAAGTTAGCCAAGTGTGGAGGTGCATGCCTGTAGTCTGAACTACACAGGAAGCTGAGGTAGGAGGATTGCTTGAGCCTGGGAGGCAGAGGGTGCAGTGAGCTGAGATGGTACCACTGCACTCCAACCTGGGCAACAGAGTGAGACCCTGTCACAGAAAGAAGAGAAGGAAGGAAGGAACGGAGGGAGGGAGGGAGGGAAAATAAAGACTGGAAAAAAAGAAAAAGGAGAAAGAAAATACAGTGATGGTTTCACTCCCAGCAGTTCCGTGGGCTTCTTCCCCAATTACAGCTTATGACAGAAGCCTCCTGTCACCTTTGTCATGTAGTTATCTCCAAGTTCCTTCCTATGTTCCTCTCAGCCACTAACCTAAAATATCCTGAGCTATGTATTAGTTTGTTTTCACACTGCTGATAAAGACATATCCGAGACTGGGCAATTTACAAAAGAAAGAGGTTTAATGGACTTACAGTTCCATGTGGCTGGGGAGGCCTCACAATCATGGCAGAAGGTGAAAGGCACATCTCACATGGTGGCAGACAAGAGAAGAGAGCTTGTGAAGGGAAATTTCCATTTTTTTAAACCCATCAGATCTCATGAGACTTATTCACTGTCACAAGAACAGCATGGGAAAGACCCACTCCCATGATTCAGTTAACTCCCACCACCCAGTCCCTCCCACAACACGTGGGAATTCAAGATGAGATTTGGGTGGGGAAACAGCCAAACCATATCATTCCACCCTTGCCCCTCCCAAATCTTATGTCCTCATATTTCAAAACCAATTATGCCTTCCCAACAGTCCTCCCAAAGTCTTAACTCATTTCAGCATTAACTCAAAAGTCCACAGTCCAAAGTCTCAACTGAGACAAGGCAAGTCCCTTCTGCTTATGAGCCTGTAAAATCAAAAGCAAGTTAGTTTCTTCCTAGATACAATGGGGGTACAGGCATTGAGTAAATACAGCCATTCCAAATGGGAGAAATTGGCCAAAACAAAGGGGCTACAGGCCAGAGGCAAGTCCAAAATCCAGTGGGGTAGTAAAATCTTAAAGCTCCAAAATTATCTCCTTTGACTCCATGTCTCACATCCAAGTCATGCTGATGCAGAAAGTGGGTTCCCATGGCCTTGGGCAACTCTGCCCCTGTGGCTTTGTAGGCTACAGCCTCCTTCTCAGTGGCTTTCATGGGCTGGCATTGAGTGTCTGTGGCTTTTCCAGGTGCACAGTGCAAGCTGTTGGTGGATCTACCATGTTGGGGTCTGGAGTATGATGCCCTCTTTTCATAGCTCCACTAGGCAGTGCCCCAGTGAGGACTCTATGTGGGGGCTCTGACCCCACATTTCCCTTTGACACTGTCCTAGCAGAGGTTCTCCATGAGCGCCCTGCCCCTGCAGCAAACTTCTTCCTGGACATCCAGGTGTTTCCAATACATCCTCTGAAATCTGAGCAGAGGTTATCAAACTCCAATTCTTGACTTATGTGTACTTGCAGGTTCAACACCATGTGGAAGCTGCCAAGACTTGGGGCTTGGACCCTCTGAAGCCATGGTCTGAGCTCTATGTTGGCCCCTTTCACCCACGGCTGGAGTGGCTGGGACACAGGACACCAAGTCCCTGGGCTATACACAGCACAGGGACCTTGGGCCCAGCCCACAAAACCACTTTTTCCTCCTAGGCCTCCAGGCCTGTGATGGGAGGGGCTGCTGTGAAGACCTCTGACATGCCCTGGAGACATTTTCCCCACTGTCTTGGGGATTAACATTTGGCTCCTCATTACTTATGCAAATTTCTGCAGCCAGCTTGAATTTCTTCTCAGAAAATGGGATTTACTTTTCTATCGCATTGTCAGGGGCAAATTTTCCAAAGCTCTGCCTCCCTTATAAAACTGAATGCTTAACATCACCCAAGTCAACTCTTAAATGCTTTGCTGCTTAGAAACTTCTACCAGATACCCTAAATCATCTCTCTCAAGTTCAAAGTTCCACAAATCTCTAGGGCAGGGGCAAATGCCAACAGTCTCTTTGCTAAGACATAGCAAGAGTCACCTTTGCTCCAGTTCCCAACAAGTTCCTCATTTCCATCTGAGACCACCTCAGCTTGGATTTCATTGTCCATATCATCATCAGCATTTTGGTCAAAGCCATTTAACAAGTATCTAGGGAGTTCCAAACTTTCCCACATTTTCCTGTCTTCTTCTGAGCCTTCCAAACTATTCCAACCTCTGCCTGTTACCCAGTTCCAAAGTTGCTTCCACATTTTTGGGTATCTTTTCAGCAGTGCCCCACTCTACTGGTACCAATTTAGTGTATTAGTTTGTTTTCACACTGCTGATAAAGACATACCTGAGACTGGGCAATTTACAAAATAAAGAGGTTCATTGGACTTATAGTTCTATATGGCTGGGGAAGCCTTACAATCATGGCAGAAGGCAAAGAGGAGTTTAAGTTACATCTCATGTGGATGGAAGCAGGCAAAGAGAGAGCTTGTGCATGGAAACTCCCCGTTTTAAAACCATCAGATCTCATGAGACCCATTCACTATCACAAGAACAGCACAGGAAAGACTTGCCCCCATGATTCAGTCATCTCCCACCAGGTCCCTTCCACAACACGTGGGAATTATGGGAGTTACAAGATGAGATTTGGTGGGTGACAGAGCCAAACCATATCAAGCTGCTTCCCAACCCAGTACCCAGAGAGCTCTGGGTGCTAGAAGATTCAAGGTGGTAAAGCTCTGGGACATGAGACTGTGGGGTTCTCCCTCCTGGGGAGAAACACAGGAAAAGACAGAGAACACAGTAATAATGCTTGTATGTTTTGTTTACTGCTATACCCCCAGTGTGTAGCATAAGATCTGGCACACATGCTCAATAAGCAACTATTGTCTGACAAATGGGTCCCATTTCTTTGGCTGGGAATGGAAAAATCAGGGCAGGGATAGGAGTCAGTGAAGCTAGAGGATACACTGGGCTCTGGCAGAAGAGAGGTGGAGGTAAGGGAGAGAATATGGTATTCAGGTGGTTGTTTTAAGGCTATGGTCATTCTTAGACTAGAGAATCTCTGGACCATATATAGTTGAAGGAATTTGTCTCTAGATCATGTTGGGCAAAATGGGTTCTGTTCTATAAGAGACTACTTCTATGAAATCTGGATTTTACAGGAACTGGTTTCAGAGATGTTATTGGAAAAAAGAGTACCTTCATCAAATACATTTGGAACATTCAGAGTTTAACCAAATTAAAGTAGGTTCTTTTTTTTTTTAAGACGGAGTCTCGCATTGTCACCCAGGCTGGAGTGCAGTGGCGCGATCTCGGCTCACTACAAGCTCCGCCTCCCGGGTTCAAGCCATTCTCCTGCCTCAGCCTCCTGAGTAGCTGGGACTATAGGTGCCCACCACCATGCCCGGCTAATTTTTTTTATTTTTAGTAGAGATGGGGTTTCCCCATGTTAGCCAGGAACATCTCGATCTCTTGACCTCATGATCCGCCCACCTCGGCCTCGCAAAGTACTGGGATTATAGGCGTGAGCCACCGCGCCTGGCCTAAAGTAGGTTTCTTTACATAATGTATATTATAAATATCTGAGAAAGAATATAGTATGGAGAATCTGAGAATGAATATCAAGGAAACTTCTCAGAGTATCTCACAGGATGGTGTTTCATGAGACATTGTGGGAAATAATGCTCTCACTAACCTCGTAAAAAAACCCTTATCTTTGAACATTTCTTGGTTCAATGATCATCTAATGATAAGACATAGAAGGAACAGGATGGGGCTGGGTGCGGTGGCTCACGCTTGTAATCCCAGCACTTTGGGAGGCTGAGGAGGGCAGATCACCTGAGGTTGGGAGTTTGAGACCAGCCTGGCCAAGATGGAGAAACCCGTCTCTACTAAAAATACAAAAAATTAGCTAGGCATGGAGGCACTCACCTGTAGTTGCAGCTACTCGGGAGACTGAGGCAGGAGAATCGCTTGAACCCGGGAGGTGGAGGTTGCGGTGAGCCGAGATTATACCATTGCAGTCCAGCCTGGGCAACAAAAGCAAAACTCCATCTCAAAAAAAAAAAGGAACACGATGGGCATGGTGGCTCATGCCTGTAATCCCAACACTTTGGGAGGCCGAGGTAGGTGGATCACCTGGGGTCAGGAGTTGGAGACCAGCCTGGCTAACATGGTGAAACTCCGTCTCTATTAAAAATACAAAAAAAATTTAGCCGGGCATGGTAGCGCGTGCCTGTAGTGCCAGTTACTCGGAGGCTAAGGCGGAAGAATTGCTTGAACCCAGGAGGCGGAGGTTGCAGTGAGTTGAGATCGCACCATTGCACTCCAGCCTGGGAGGCAAGAGCAAAACTCCATCTCAAAAAAAAAAAGGATACAGAAGGAAAAAATGACTACTTAGTTACCAACTATTTTAGTTGTGTTTTGTATAGTACTATATTATAAATCGATGTTCATATCTAATACAGGCATGAGTGGAAGGCAGGCATACAACATCCTCTTAAACACTTCTATTAATGGAGTATTCAGCACATCACAAAATAGCTTTATGGATAGTTTGGCTTCTGAATTTTCTTTAACTATTAAGTAACATCAATCATTTCCTTTATTCTGTATGCACAGAACACCGACAATAAAGATTTCATTCATTTACTCAAAAATATTTATTGGTTGCCTTTTTGGGGACAGATACTTTATGACTTTATGACAGTTACAATGGTAAAGTAACAAAATTTCATTTTATACCATCATGTGTTTAAAGTTAAAATAAGTATTTTAGATGTAAATAAACATTTTTAAAAAAATTACCAAACAGGATATGTGTAACTTATTTGCTCATGGCATTTTATCACATACTATAACAAGGTCTATTTATCACATACTATAACAATATCTATTCCCAGTCTCTAGAAAGTCAGTCAATGGGCCAGGCGCAGAGGCTCACACCTGTAATCCGAGCACTTTGGGAGGCCGAGGCAGGCAGATTACAAGCACAAGAGATGGAGACCATCCTGGCCAAAATGGTGAAATCCCATCTCTACTAAAAATAAAAAATTAGCTGGGCGTGGTTGGCGCAACTGTAGTCTGAGCTACTCGGCAGGCTGAGGCAGGAGAATCGCTTGAACCTGGGAGTGGGAGGCTGCAGTGAGCTGAGATGGCGCCACTGCACTCCAGCCTGGTGACAAAGTGAGACTCGGTCTCAAAAAAAAACGACAGCCACCGAACTGCAAACCAATTAAATTGGTAGAACAGGAAGAGTGTGATTTATTACCTTGTTTATAGCCTGAATGTCTTACAAAATGGATCCAAACTCAAACTTTACAATTATCCATTTAGTGTCATAAAATTCTATAAGTCAAATATTAAAATTGATTTATAAGTCTATTCCGTTTAAAAAAGCCTATTCCCTGAAACCCTTACAAAAATTAATAAAGGAATATGTTTAACTTTTATTTATTTATTTGAGGGTTGTGCTTTGTCACCTAGGCTGGAGTGCAGTGGCATGATCATGGCTCACTGCAACCTCTACCTCCTGGACTCAAGCAATCCTCTCACCTCAGCCTCCTGAGTAGTTGGGACTACAGGTGTGCACCAGCACACCTGGCTAATTTTTGTATTTTTCGTAGAGATGGAGTTTCGTTATGTTGCCTAGGCTAGACTCAAACACCTGGACTCACCCAATAAGCCTGACTTGGCCTCTCACAGGCGTAAGCCACCACGCCCGGCTGGAAAATGTTTAAAATTTATTAAGTGAAAAGTAGATCATGCTGCAATGAACATACTATGCAAAAATGTATGTGTGTGGAACAGGGGAAAATATAAACAGTTGTAGAAATGTGGTTAGTTTGGTAGCATTCTTTTTCCTTTTAAAAATTCCTTTTTTTGACCGGGTGCTGTAGCTCACACCTGTAATCCCAGCACTTTGGGAGGCTGCGGTGGGCAGATCACAAGGTCAGGAGATCAAGACCATCCTGGCTAACATGGTGAAACCCCGTCTCTATTAAAAATACAAAAAATTAGCTAGGCATGGAGGCACTCGCCTGTAGTCGCAGCTACTTGGGAGGCTGAGGCAGGAGAATCGCTTGAACCGGGGAGACAGGTTGCAGTGAGCCGAGATCATGCCACTGCACTCCAGCCTGGGCTGAGACCTCCAGAGTCTGGCTGAGACCTCTGGAGTCTCACTCTTTCACCTAGGCTGGAGTACAGTGGCGCGATCTCGGCACATTGCAACCTCCACCTCCCAGACATTCTCCTGCCTCAACCTCTCAACTAGCTGGGATTACATTCGCCCACCTCCACGCCCACTAATTTTTGTATTTTTAGTAGAGATGGGGTTTCCCCATGTTGGCCAGGCTGTTGTTGAACTCCTGACCTCAAGTTGTACGCCCACCTCAGACTCCCAAACTGCTGGGATTATAGGTGTGAGCCACGGTACCAGCCAAAAATTTCCTTTAATATTAGTGGTATATTATTCCCTCAATACTTTTTTTTTTTTTTTTTTGAGACAATCTTGTTTTATTGCCTAGGCTACAGTGCAGTGGCACAATCTCAACTCACTGCAACCTCCACCTCCCAGGTTTTTTTTATTTTTCCTCATGCCTCAGCCTCCCAAGAAGCTGGGATTACAGGCATGTGCCCCAAAGGCCAGCTAAATTTTTTCTTTTTTTCTTTTTTTTGTTGAGATGGACTTCCGCTCTTGTCACCCACACTGGAGTGCAATGGCGCGATCCTGGCTCACTGTAACCTCCAACTCTTGGGTTCAAGCAATTCTCCTGCCTCAGCCTCCCGAGTAGCTGGGATTAGAGGCACCTGCCACTATGCCTGGCTACTTTTTGTATTTTTAGTAGAGATGGGGTTTCACCATGTTGGCCAGGTTGGTCTCAAACTCCTGGCCTCAAGTGATTCACCTGCCTTGGCCTCCCAAAGTGCTGGAATTATAGGCCCGGCCTATTTTTTCAATAATTATGAATAGTACATCATTTAAACCTATTGCTTGATCCTTCCTTAAATAACTAAATATACCACTGGCCATCATAGTGAAAACCTGTCTCCACTAAAAATACAAAAAAATGGCCGGGCACAGTGGCTTACGCCTGTAATCCCAGCACTTTGGGAGGTCAAGGAGTGTGAATCACCTGAGGTTAGGAATTCAAGACCAGCCTGGCCAACATGGTGAAACCCTGTCTCTACTTAAAAAATAAAAAAATTAGCTGAGTATAGTGGCACATACCTGTAATCCCAGCTACTCAGGAGGCTGAGGCAGGAGAATTGCTTGAACCTGGGAGGCGGGGGTTGCAGTGAGCCAAGATCGTGCCACCACACTCCAGCCTGGGTGACACAGCGAGACTCTGTCTCAAAATAAATAAATAAATAAAACATAAAATAGAAAGGGGCTGAGCGCGGTGGTGCGTGCTTGTAATCCCAGCACTTTGGGAGGCTGAGTTGGGCAGACCACGAGGTCAAGAGTTCGAGACCAGCCTAACCAACATGGTAAAATCCTGTCTCTCTTAAAAATACAAAAATTAGCCAGGTGTGGTGGCATGCACCTGTAACCCCAGTTACTCAGAGGCTGAGGCAAGAAAATCGCTTGAACCAGGGTGGCATAGGTTGCAGTGAGCCGAGATCATGCCACTGCACTCCAGCCTGGTGACAGACTGAGACTCTGTCACACACACAAAAAAAAGATAAAGAAAGAATGACAAAAATCTGTGCCTACATTCAGAATGACAAGAATACTAATGTTCTGGTTGTAGAAAATACTATTGGTTCAAATATGTTAAATGCAAATATTTTGTATAATATATATAAACTACATATGCATAAAAAGAGTATCTATATTAGAATCTTTTTTTTTTTTTTTTTTTTTGAGACAGGGTCTTGCTCTGTCAATCAGGCTGGAGTGCAGTGGCACTACCATGGCTCACTGTAGCCTTGACCTCCTGAGCTCAAGCCATCTTCCCGCCTCAGTCTCCTGAATAGTTGGGACTACAGGTGGTGCCACCAAGGCTGGCTAAGTTTTTAAATATTTTTTAGAGACAAAGTTTCATCACGTTGCCCAGGCTGGTCTCAAACTTCTAAAAGCTCAAGAAATCTGGCCTCCTCGGCATCCCAAAGTGCTGGACTTACGGGCATGAGTCACTGTGCCTGGCCTACATTAGAATCTTAACAGTGGGGCTGAGCATGGTGCCCCACGCCTGTAATCCCAGCACTTTGGGAGGCCGAGGTGGGCAGACTACTTGAGGTTAGGAGTTCAAGGTCAGCCTGGCCAACATGGTGAAACCTCATCTGTACTAAAAACACAAAAATTAGCCAGGCGTGGTGGCACATGCTTGTAATCTCAGCTACTTGGGAGGCTGAGGCAGAAGGATCACTTGAACCTGGGAAGCAGAGGTTGCAGTGAGCCAGGATGGTGCCACTGCACTCCAGCATGGGCGACAGAGAGCGAGACTCAGTCTCAAAAAAACAAACAAAAAAAAAAACCCAGAATCTTAACAGTGGTTAACTTCAAATAGTGAGACTATTAACTGAGTTTGACATTTTTGTGTTTTCCTAGATTTTTCTATAATAAACATTATTACTTCATAATAAAGCAGTAAAGATTTTTATACAAACTATTTTAAGATAAAAGAAACAAATTTTGACATAGGGGTTATAAATAAGATAGAATCTATTTATATAAAAAAAGGAACTATACTTTTGTGAGATAGATAAGTATCATTTTGTGAGATAGATAAGTATCATGTAAGTTTTTTGATTTTTCCCAAACACATGCACACAATTAATATTGCCTTAAATTTTGTTAGCACAAGTTTGAAAGAGCTCTTTGGTTCATAAAAAAGATGTTTTTTGGACCAGGTGCAGTGGCTCATACCTGCTATCTCAACACTTTGGGAGGCCCAGGTGGGAGGATCACTTGAGCCTAGGAGTTTGAGACAAGCCTGGGTGACGCGGGGAGACACTGTCTCAAAAAAACAAAAACAAACAGCTGGGCATGGTGGCTTGCACATGTAGTCCCAGCTACTCTAGAGGCTGAGGTGAGAAGATCGCTGGATCCCAGAAGGTGGAGGCTATAGTAAGCTGTGATCACGCTACTGCACTCCAGCCTGGGCAACAAAGCAAGGCTCTGCCTCAAAAAAAAAAAAAAAAGAAAAAGAAAAGAAAAAGAAAAAAGTTATGTGCTTATTTTTTTTTCTTTCTGGGGGACAGAGTTTCATTCTTGTTGCCCAGGCTGGAGTGCAATGGCACGATCTTGGCTCACTGCAACCTACGCCTACTGGGTTCAAGCGATTCTCCTGCTTCAGCCTCCCAAGTAGCTGGGATTACAGGCATGCTCCACCATGCCTGGCTAATTTTGTATTTTTGGTAGAGATGGGGTTTCTCCATGTTGGTCAGGCTGGTCTTGAACTCCTGACCTCAGGTGATCCACCCGCCTCGGCCTCTCAAAGTGTTGGGATTATAGGCGTGAGCCACTGCAACTGGCTGGTTTTGTTTGTTTTTCTGTGTGTGTGTTTTTTTTTTGAGATGGAGTTTTGCTCTTGTTGCCCAGGCTGGAGTGCAACGGCATGATCTCAGCTCACTGCAACCTCCGCCTTCCAGGTTCAAGCGATTCTCCTGCCTCAGCCTCCCAAGTAGCTAGGATTACAGGCATGCTCCACCATGCCTGGCTAATTTTGTATTTTTGGTAGAGATGGGGTTTCTCCATGTTGGTCAGGCTAGTCTCGAACTCCCGACCTCCGGTGATCTGCCCGCCATGGCCTCCCAAAGTGCTGGGATTACAGGAGTGAGCCACTGTGCCCGGCCATGCTTATGTTTTTTAACAATACACTTCTGAACTATCAAAAAGAATAAAAATCAGTGAAGTAGTTTTTAAAAATCCCAAAAGCTACAAAACTTAAATTACTTACTTCAATATCAATTAAAAACTCATTTGATAGTTCAATAACTTGGGTCCTGCTAGAATCATTCTATAAGCCATCAGTGACACTGAAGTGGCCAAAATTTGAGTCATTTGATAAGTACAAAGAACACATATTTTTGTCATGTGCATGACAGCAAATGAATAACTTAGTTAATATAAACAGTATTTTTATTTAAAAAATTATCTAGTGAATAATTTCTTTTTAATCCTTTGTTAGTCATGTAACCATGGATAAAACATACTAATTGAGCTGATTCCTTCATGCTCTCTTTTCCTTGATTCCAATCATTATTAGTTATTCTACACTTGCCTCATTTATTGACAATTATGCCTACTGGCTGACTCTGGTTCAACTGTCCTATTTTTGCTTTCATCATTGTTTATCATATCTCACTTGCTTTAAACTCCACCTCTTTCATCTCATCTGATCTGACACTCGGTTTACATATCAATTGGCTACTCTAATCTTCTACTGCCAGTTTCCAACCCATTCAAGGTACTTGGGTAACAAAGGAAGATGCTCTATACACACAAAACCACAGAAAATAAGTGGGAAGGGATAATAAATTTCACTTAAAGTTTTAGAGTTTTTTTTTTTTTGAGATGGAGTTTCACTCTTGTTGCCCAGGCTGAAGTGCAATGGCGTGATCTTGGTTCACCGCAACCTCCACCTCCCGAGTTCAAGCAATTCTCCTGCCTCAGCCTCCCAAGTAGCTGGGATTACAGGCATGCGCCATCACGCCTAATTTTGTAATTTTAGTAGAGATGGGGTTTCTCCATGTTGGCCAGGCTGGTCTTGAATGCCTGACCTCAGGTGATCTGCCCGTCTCGGCCTCCCAAAGTGCTGGGATTATAGGCATGAGCCACCGCAACCGGCCAAAGTTTTAGAATTTAAGTTATTCCAAAAATTATTTGTTTTTCAAGAATAAAGACTGCATCCAATTAAATTCTGTTAACTGGTAATGACTAGGTCTAAAATGTTAGGTATTTACCAATAAATTACATAAAATAACTCAATAACAAAGGGTTTTTTTTTTTTTTTTTTTTTAAAGAGATAGGGTCTCACTTTATCACTCAGGTTTGGCTGAGTGGAGTGTTGTGATCACAGCTCACTGAAGCCTCCAACTCCTGGGCTCAAGCAATGCACCCACCTCAGTCTACCAGAGTACATTCTTGAAAGTAAAATTACAAATGAAATTTAGCAGTGTTAAAAATAAGCCCACTTGCAGATAATTATCGTTTTTCTTCCTTTCTTTCCTCACTATCTGTACTTGGCATATTTCCTATGGTGGCTGTCTTAAAAAAAAAAAGAATCCTTCATAAATAGTGTAGCCAAAAAAGCTGGACTAATATACAATGCCATCAACAAAGTATTATATATAAAATTTATAAGTGCTAAAGTGTAATTTTGAAAAATACTTAAAATATATATATGTATTTTTTTGAGACAGTCTTGGCCCAGTCGCCCAGGCTGGAGTGCAGTGGCATGATCTCAGCTCACTGTAATCTCTGCCTCCCAGGTGCAAGCAATTCTCCTGCCTCAGCCTCTCAAGTAGCTGGTACTACAGGCGCACACCACCATGCCCAGCTAATTTTTTGTAGTTTTAGTAGAGATGGGGTTTCACCATGTTGACCAGGATGGTCTCAATCTCTTGACCTCGTGGTCCACCCACCTTGGCTTCCCAAAGTGTTAGGATAACAGGCATGAGCCACTGTGCCCGGCCTACTTAATATATTCTTGAAATAGCTCCCTCAACTTTTTTTTTTTTTTAGAATGAGTTTTACTCTTGACACCCAGGCTGGAGTGCAGTGGCACGATCTCGGCTCACTGCAACCTCCACCTCCTGGGTTCCAAGTGATTATCCTGCCTCAGCCTCCTGCATAGCTGGGATTACAAATGTGCACCACCACACCTGGCTAATTTTTTTTTTTTGTATTTTTGGTAGAGACGGGGTTTCACCACGCTGGCCCAGCTAGTCTCGAACTCCTGACCTCAACTGATCCATCTGCCTTGGCCTCCCAAAGTGCTGGTATTACAGGCATGAGCCAACGAGCCCGGCCTTTTTTGTTAGACAGGGTTTTGCACTGTTGTCCAGGCTGGACAGTGGTGTGATCACAGATCACTGCAGCCTTAACCTCTCCTGGTCTCAAGTGATCCTCCCACCTCAGCCTCCAGAATAGCTGGGACTACAGGTGTGTGCCACCATGCCCAGTAATTTTTTTTTATATTTATAGAGACAGGGTCTCCCCATGTTGCCCAGGCTGGTCTCGAATTCCTGGGCTCAAGCAATCCATCAGCTTTGGCCTTCCAAAGTTCTGGGATTATAGGCATGAGCCACTGTGCTCTGCCCGAATATTTGGTTACTTCCTAGTGAGACTAAACACTTTTCTAAAAGTTGGTTAGCCATGCTATCCTATAAAAGCTGTTTGTTCATGTCTTTTGTCCATTTATCTTTTTTTTTTTTTCTTTCCTTGAGACAGAGTCTCGCTCTGTGGCCCAGGCTGGAGTGCAGGGGTGCGATCTCGGCTCACTGCAAGCTCCGCCTCCCAGGTTCAAGCGATTCTCCTGCCTCAGCCTTCTGAGTAATTGGGATTACAGGTGCACACCACCATGCCCAGCTAATTTTTGTGTGTGTGTGTTTTTAGTAGAGCTGGGGTTTCACCATGTTGGCCAGGCTGATCTCGAACTCTTGACCTCACGTGATCCGCCTGCCTCAGCCTCCCAAAGTACTGGGATTATAGGTGTGAGCCACTGCGCCCGGCCAATTTTTTGTATTTTTGGTAGAGACAGGGTTTCATCATATTGGCCAGGCTGGTCTTGAATTCTGGACCTCAGGTGATCCACCCACCTTGGCCTCCCAGAGTGCTGGGATTACAGGTGTGAGCCACCACGCCCGGCCAATTTTTTGTATTTTTAGTAGAGATGGGTTTCATCATGTTGGCCAGGTTGATCTCGAACTCCTGATCTCAGGTGATCCACCCACCTCAGCCTCCCAAAGTGCTGGGATTACAGGCATGGGCCACCACTCTTAGCCAATTTTTTGTATTTTTAGTAGAGACGGGGTTTCATCATGTTGGCCAGGCTGGTCTCAAACTCCGGACCTCAGGTGATCCACCTGCCTTGGCCTCCCAAAGTGCAGGGATTACAGGTGTGAGCCACTGCACCCAGCCTATGTTTCTATTTTATGCATATTCAACAAATGTGATTCCCCAACTTCTGCAAAATAATTTCTTTCTTCAAGAACACTGATTTTAGAGCCCACAGTAAGAATATAAAAATAATGGCAAAGAAAGTGAAAAAACAAAAATAAAAAGTAGAAATCTAAAGTTTCCCATTAAAATGATCAATATACTGTGCAGTAAGTCAAATGTGTATAATGAAGAAAATATGATATATAAAAATCCAAATTTACAAAATTAAGTACAAATAGGTGTTTATATTACAAAGTGTTACTGGTTTATAAAAGGATTCAACTCAGATTTTTTAAATGGTTGTTTTCCTCAATCAATTTAACAATGATTTTAAATGCATAAAATTTTAATATCTCTTTGAGACAGTGATCCAAGCTTCTTCCCTTGACGATGTTACCAGTTCATACTTTGTTTCAATAACTTGTCCCTCCACAGAAAGTAGGTGCAGTCTCTTCACCAATACACTAAGAAGTACTGTGGTCACCATATATGCAAACCTAGTCAGGAAGAAAGTCAACTAGTTACTAAAGATTAAAAAGTATACTTTAAGCCTGCATGCTCTGCACACGAACCCCAGAACTTAAAGTACAATAATAATGATAAAATTACACTTTAATCATATAGATTGCCCATTCTCATCAACAGGGATCATCAAAATTCTAAGAAGAGAGTCTGGCATTCTATTATTCACCTCAACTCTGGACACTCCCGTGTGCCTGAGAATCCAAGTGAGGAAAAAGTTTTCATTACCAATTCATCATCAAACCGATCTGGATCAAACCTAAAAAGAAAATTTGAGGTTAATCACAATATAACTCCACTGGCATTTTACATGTTGACACTGAAAGAACACAAGTATGTAATAAAGTTAAAAATTGACTGAAAATAGAAAGTGCTCTTACATTATATTTAAATGTCACTTATTTTTATGTTCTCAAATTATTTAACATATATTTAGTCTATCACTGTTTCTTACTATATTTTCTTTTTTGAGACAGGGTCTCGCTCTGTCACCGAGGCTGGAGTGCAATGCTGCAATCAAGGCTCATTGCAGCCTCAACCTCTTGGACTTAAACTATTCTTCTACCTCAGCTTCCTGAGTAGCTGTGACTATAAGCACATGCCACCAGGCCCAGCTACTTTTAACAGTTTTTTGTACAGTCTCCCTATGTTGCCCAGGCTGGTCCTGAACTCCTAGGCTCAAGTGATCCTCCTGCTTCGATCTCTCAAAGTGCTGGGATTATAGGTGTGTGAGCCACTGCGACTAGCACTTTATTATTTCTCTCTTTTTTTTTCTTTTTTAGAGACGGAGTCTCGTTCTGTCACCAGGCTGGAGTGCAGTGGCACAATCTCGGCTCACTGTAACCACCACATCCTAGGTTCAAGCGATTCTCCTGTCTCAGACTTCCAAGTAGCTAGGACTACAGGCGCACACCATCACGTGCAGCTAATTTTTGTATTTTTAGTAGAGACAGGGTTTCACCATGTTGCCAGGATGGTCTCGATCTCTTGACCTCATGATCCACCTGCCTCGGCCTCCCAAAGTGCTGGGATTATGGGCACGAGTCATGGCGCCCAGCCTACTTAATTTCTAAATAATAGATGCAAAATATATTTCTCGAGAATACCAAGGTATAAAATAGTTACACGAGTTTATATTATTTTGTGAAATGTAAGGATAAATCATAGAAAATCATATAATGAATATTTAAATACATTTAAGACCTGTTACATGAGACCACCTTATCAATATGTAAGAAATTTTATATTGCCTCTTCAACTGAAATTTATGTCTTAAAATTGGAGGCTCCAGCCTTAAAATTGTATTTATCAATTATATTACTTCTAGATTAATAGGTGAGAAAGGCTGGACATAGTGGTTCACACCTATAATCCTAGTACTTTGGGACTCCAAGGTGGACCACTTGAGCCCAGGAGTTCGAGACAGGCCTGGGCAACATAGCGAGACCTCATTTCTATTAAAAATTTTTAAAATGCTGGGCACAGTGGCTCAAGGCTGTAATCCCAGCACTTTGGGAAGCCGAGGCAGGTGGACCACGAGGTCAAAAGATTGAGACCATCCTGGCAACACGGTGAAACCTCGTCTCTACTAAAAATACAAAAATTAGCTGGGTGTGGTGGCACATGTCTGTAGTCTCAGCTACTTGGGAGGCTGAGGCGGGAGAATCACTTGAACCTGGGAGGCAGAGGTTGCAGTGCGCTGAGATTGCGCCACTGCATTCCAGCCTGGCAACAGATTGAGATTCCAACTAAAAAAAAAAAAAAAAAACTGTACGACACTTCTTTTAAGCCACTGAATTCTAGGAGGTATCTGGATTAAAGCAAATGAAAAACATACTCTATATATGTGTCATTATTATCATTTTTTTTTTTATTTTTTTGAGATGGAGGTTCATTCTTGCTGCCCAGGCTGGGGAGAAATGGCATGATCTCGGCTCACCACAACCTCCACCTCTCCTGCCTCAGCCTCCCGAGTAGCTGGGATTACAGGCATGAGCCACCATGCCTGGCTAATTTTGTATTTTTAGTAGAGATGGGGTTTCTCCATGTTGGTCAGGCTGGTCTGGAACTCCAGACCTCAGGTGATCTGCCCGCCTCAGCCTCCCAAAGTGCTGGGATTACAGGCTACCGCGCCCAGCCCATTATTTTTCATAGATGGCGTCTTGCTTATTGCAAGACCAGTCTGGCAACAGAGCGAGACTCTGTCTCAAAAAAAAAAAATAAATAAATAAATAAATAAATAAATAAAATTCGCCAGGCGGGATAGTATATACCTATAGTTCCAGTTACTCTGGAGGGTGAGGTAGGAGCACTGCTTGAGCCTAGGAGGTTGAGGCTGCAGTGAGCCCGTGTTTACACCACTGCACTCCATCCTGGGCGACAGAGCAAGATCCTGCCTCAGAAGAAAAAATAAAGTAAGGGAAATGAAGGGCCTAAGAAACATTTTTTGTTGTATAGAATTTTACTCTGTAAAGTCGTTGAAGAAACGCATATATTAAAAACAAAACAACCCACGTACCACAGAACAAAAAAATTCCTCGCAAAAACAAGTATTCTTAAATGACTTAAATTCTGAATTTTTTTTTTTTTTTTTTTTTGAGGCGGAGTCTTGCTCTGTCGCCCAGGCTGGAGTGCAGTGGCCGGATCTCGGCTCACTGCAAGCTCCGCCTCCCGGGTTCACGCCATTCTCCTGCCTCAGCCTCCCGAGTAGCTGGGACTACAGGCGCCCGCCACCTCGCCCGGCTAGTTTTTTGTATTTTTTAGTAGAGACGGGGTTTCACTGTGTTAGCCAGGATGGTCTCGATCTCCTGACCTCGTGATCCGCCCGTCTCGGCCTCCCAAAGTGCTGGGATTACAGGCTTGAGCCACCGCGCCCGGCCAATTCTGAATTTTTAAAAAAGGGAAATTCTTGGGAGCTAAGGTATGAGGACGCAAAGGCATAAGAATGATATAATGGAATTTAGGGACTTGGGGGAAAGGGTGGGGTTATGAGGGATAAAAGACTACACATTGGGTACAGTGTATACTGCTTGGTTGACGGGTGCACCAAAATCTCAGAAATCACCACCAAATAACTTATTCATGTAACCAAATACCACCTGTTCCCCAAAAGCCTATTGAAATAAAAAATAAATTTAAAAAAAAGCAAAAAGAGAAGCAATAAAAATAAAGAATAGAAAAACGCACTGGAACACAAAAAAGGCCGGGTACAGTGGCTCACGCCTGTAATCCTAGCACTTTGGGAGGCTGAAGTGGGCAGATCACGAGGTCAGGAGATCGAGGCCATCCTGGCTAACATGATGAAACCCCGTCTCTACTAAAACTACAAAAATATTAGCCGGGCATGGTGGCGGGCGCCTGTAGTCCCAAGTACTTGGGAGGCTGAGGCAGGAGAATTGTTTGAACCTGGGAGGCGGAGCTTGCAGTGACACTAGATTGCACCACCGCAATCTAGCCTGGATGACAGAGATTCCATCTCAAAAAAAAAAAAAAAGAAATTTTTTTTTTTTTTTGAGATGGAGTCTTGCGTCTTGCTCTTGTTGCCCAGGCTGGAATGCAATGGCACAATCTTGGCTCACTGCAACCTCTGCCTTCCAGGTTCAAGTGATTCTCCTGCCTCAGCCTCCTGAGTAGCTGACATTACATTACAGGCATGTGCCACCACACCCGGCTAATTTTTGTATTTTTAGTAGAGACGGGGTTTCGCCATGTTAGCCAGGCTGGTCTTGAACTCACGACCTTGTGATCTGCCTGCCTCGGCCTCCCAAAGTGCTGGGATTACAGGCGTGAGCCACAGTGCCTGGCCTGCTTTCATTTTCTTAAAACAGATGCTAATTACTTTTCACTTACTATAAAAGTGGTAATAAAAGAGACAAAGAGTAGCAAATAGCAGATTCACATAAGAGAAAAAGCAGTGAACAGAAGATAATGGTGATGCAGTTCAGGCTTGGTGGTTCATGCCTGTAATCCCACCACTTTGGGAGGCAGAGGAGGGAGGATGGCTTGAGCTCAGGAATTCAAGACCAGCCCGGGCAACATGGTGAAACCCATCTCTACAAAAAGTATGAAAATTAACCAGGTGTGGTGGCGCACGCCTGTGGTCCTAGCTACTTAGGTGGCTGACACAGAAGGATGGCTTGAGTCAGAGAGGTCAAAGCTGCAGTGAGAAGTGATTGCACTACTACATTCCAGCCTGGGTGACAGAGTGAGACCCTGTCTCAAAAGAAAGAGAAGAAAAGGGGATTCACTGTTTTTCTTTTGTTGTATCATTGCTACATACTGAATTTTCTCCTCAAAACTTAGGAAAGGAATGCAAAACGTGCAAACCCAAAAACTGACAGTCACAAAGACAATGACAAATATTTCATACTTGTGTGGAGATGGCCAAGTATTAGGATCCTGAAGTACCACACCAAGGGCATAAAGGACGAGGGTCTGTGAAAAAAAAAAATCCAATTAGTCAAGGACTAACAGAGGTAAAATGACTCCTAGAAAGTCAACTTATTCCAAACTTCTTTTAATATAGATAGTGAATACGAAATAATAATTTAAAATAATGGAAGAAATCGGCCGGGTGCGGTGGCTCACACCTGTAATCCCAGCACTTTGTGAGGCTGAGGCGGGTGGATCACGAGGTCAGGAGATCGAGACCATCCTCGCTCACACGGTGAAACCCCATCTCTGCTAAAAATACAAAAAAGTAGCCAGGCGTGGTGGTGGGCACCTGCAGTCCCAGCTACTACTCGGGAGGCTGAGGCAGGGGAATGGTGTGAACCTGGGAGGCAGAGCTTGCAGTGAGCCCAGATTGCACCACTGCACTCCAGCCTGGGAGACAGAGTGAGACTCCATCTCAAAAAATAAATAAATAAATAAAATTTAAAAAAATAATAATGGAAGAAACCACAAGTGATTATTTTGGTAATCTTACAATGAGGAAGGCCTCCCTAAGCATGTCACAAAATCTAGAAACCATAAAGGAATAACAGACTTAACTATATGAAAATTTAAAATCTACATCCAGTTAAAAAACAATAAAAAAAGAATGTAAGCAACAATAAGTTATTTGCTATATAACTGACAGTTTGTATAGTATACAAAAATATATATAAGCTCACTAGAAAAATCAATGAAAGTTATAAAGACCAGAATTCACAAAAGAAAAATACAAACTGTTAATATATGTATGAAAATTTGTTCGATTTCTCCAATGATCAGAGAAAAGCAAGATTCATAAAATATACATAAGACTCAAATTCAGAGGTGGTGAGGATTTGGAAAGAAAAAACATTCTCATACATTGTTGCTAAAAGTATAAAATGGCTTTCAGAGAACATTTTAAAATTAACATACACATGGCCCAGTGTAGCGGCTAATGCCTATAATCTCACCACTTTGGGAGGCTGAGGCAGGAGGATCACTTGAGCCTAGGAGTTCGATATCAGCCTGGGCAACATAGTGAGACTCCGTCTTTATAAAAAACAAAAAAAATTTAGTCCAGCTACTTGGGAAGCTGAGGTGGGAGGATCACTTAAGCCTCGAAGGTTGAGGCTGCAATAGCACCACTGTACTCCAGCCTAGGTAAAAGAGCAAGACCCTGTCTAAAAATAATAATAACTGAACATACACATGGACTTTCACACAAAAACTCCATGTCTAAGACTACTCAACACCTGTACCAGTATATAATAAAAAAAAATGTCAATCATAATTTCCATTAGCGGGGGCTGCTTAAATAAATCATGCTGGACGGGCATGGTGGCTCATGCCTGTTATCCCAGCACGTTGAGAGGTGGAGGCGGGTGGATCACTTGAGGCCAGGAGTTTGAGACCAGCCTGGCCAACATGGTGAAACCCCATCTCTACTAAAAATACAAAAATTAGCCAGGCCTTGTAGTGCAAGCCTGTAATCCCAGCTACGCAGGAGGCTGAGGCAGGAGAATCACTTGAACTCGGGAGGCGGAGGTTGCAGTGAGCCAAGATTGCACCATGTACTCCAGGCTGGGTGACACAGTGATATTCTGTCTCAAAAAATCAAATTAAAACATAAATTATGGTACAGTCACACTATGGAATATTATGCAGCCATTAATAATGAGTCGAATCTGTATCAAGTGCTAGGTGTACTAATAGCCATAATACACTCAATTAAGAAGAAAATTAAAGAACATTATAGGAAGAGTAACTTTTCACATATAAATTCTGTTTAATACATATGTATATGTGTGTTTCTATAAACATATACACAGAAATAGGTCTATAGAAATACATACTAAACTGCTAACAGTAGTACCTTTTGGGAAGAAAGACTTTTATGTTGTTTGAACTTTAAAACAAGCACATATTATTTTGTAACTAAAATAATTGTGTCTTTTATTTAATAACGGGTAGCATTTATTTGCCACTTTAAACAAATTTAAAATACACACCAGGCGGGGTGCAGTGGCTCATGCATATAATCCCAGCACTGTGGGAGGCCAAGGTTGGCAGATCACCTGAGGTCAGGAGTTCAAGACCAGCTTGGCCAACATGCCAAACCCCATCTCTACTAAAAATACAAAATTAGCTGGGCGTGGTGCGGGCGCCTGTAATCCCCACTACTAGGGAGGCTGAGACAGGAGAATCCCTTGAACCTGGGAGGTGGAGGTTGCAGTGAGCCAAGATTGCACCATTGCATTCCAGCCTGGGTGACAAGAGCGAAACTCCATCTAAAATATATATATATATACACACACACCAAAAGAGTTGAGAATAGTTGAATGAATTAAACATATTAAATATTTTCTACCTCTCTAGGAATAATAAATTGGTCAATTTTTCCTTCAATATCTTGAAGCTGGGCAGAAACTGGAGTCAGTTTAGCAGTTCGAACAGTTTCACAAAGCACATGCTGACAATATCTGTTTTAAAAAAATTTTTTTGGAAGATGTTTATTTTAGGAGGCAGTTAGAAATGTACATACATTTAAAAAACGTTCTTCAACAACTGCTCAAACATTCCTAACTTGAAATAGTCCCATCATAATTCTTATCTGCTTAAAGATATGTTATATATTAGAAGTATATAAAAACTTATTAAAAATTTTATAAATTTTAAAATAAATACATTTTTATAAGATTTGTTATTAATCTGCATATAACTCTAGGTAGATAAAGATTTCAACACATAAAAACACTTTTAAAAGTACCAGAAGAAAACTCAAAATGTTTCTATAATTTTTTTAAAGTTTATTTTTAGCATGAAGCTGACAGAAAATTATAAAGAATAATACAAATAACCTAACTAGAGAAACATTTTGTTTACATATTTCTAAAGATAACTAGGAAAAATATTTTCAGTAAAGATATCCTTAATGTATAAAACCTCTTTAAAAGTAATTAAAAAATCCAACAACCCCATAGAAACAGGGACAGAGAATACAAAAAGCAATTCACAAAAACATACAAATGGCCTGAAGACATGAAATGATACTCAACTTAATTAACAACTTGAAGACTGCCAATCATAGTGTTTTTTTTTTTTTTTTTTTTGCTTGCCAGATTGACAAAGATGAAAAAGAATGACAGCAGATATTACTAGAAAAAGATGGAGAAAAAGACATTCTCATATCCAATTGGTGGAAGTATAAAGTGGTACACCTCAAGTGTACATCACAATGAGAAGAATGAAAACTAAAATGTATTCCAATTTTGCTATGAGTTAGTTCACTTAAATACTTTATATACAGGATCTTATCGAATCCTTACAAGAAACCCATGGGTGCTATTATTATTCTAATTTTACAGATTAAAATCAGAGGCAGTTATTTAAGATCACATAGCAGGTAAGTTGTGTTGACAGGATTCAAATCTTAACCACTGACCTACTGCATACATCCTTCAACTAGAAGCTCACTTCTAGGACCTTATTATACAGAAATATTTGAAAATATTAGCAAAGATGTAAGCACAGAAGTGTTAATTGTTTGTAACATCAAAAACAACAAAATCAAAACGGGAAACATTCTTCCTTCCTCTCCTCTGTACAAATATTTATTGCATACCTGCTACATGTGAAGCACTGTGCTAGATACTGAGCTACAACAACAAACAAGAGATACACCATCAAAGGGGTTCAGATTCTAGTTGGCAGTGGGGAGGCAGAGTGGATAGGACATAAAGGATGAACAATTAAACAAGCATAGCGCATGTTATGACAAAGGAAGTTCAGGGTATTACTGGAATATAAGGCAGGAACAGCTACTCTAGGTAAAGGGTTTCGTAGAGAAATAAACACAGGCCGGGCCGGGAGCAGTGTCTCACATCTGTAATCCCAGCATTTTGGGAGCCAGAGGCAGGTGGATCACTTGAGGCCAGGAGTTCGAGACTAGCCTGGCCAACATGGTAAAACCCCGTGTCTACTAAAAATACAAAAATTAGCTAGGTGTGGTAGTGCACGCCTGTAATTCCAACTACTTGGAAGGCTGCGGCATGAGAATCGTTTCAACCCAGGAGGTGGAGGGTGCAGTGAGCTAAAATTGCGCCACTGCAAACCTGCCTGGGTGACAGAGAGATACTGCATCTCAAAAAAAAAAAAAAAAAAGGAGAGAGAGAGAAAGAGAGAAATAAACACAGGCTGAAATCTGCAAAACAACAACATAAAAAAGAAAAAAAACCACTCAAACCACCCACAATAAAAAAAAACCCCACCCCAAAACCAAAACCCAACACCTGGACTTAACTAAAGGAGAGACAAAAAGAGAATCTATACAGAGGAACAGTTTGTGCAAAAGCCAGGACAGGAGGTAAGAAACAAAAGACTTTGAGTACAGCTAAACTGAAAGCTATGAAGAGGCACAAGTGAGGATAAGGTGAGTACACAAGGCCCAGCTTTTGAAATGCTTCGTGAGCTATATTAGAGAGTTTAAACTTTAAAAAATTATTTATTTCCTTATTTATTTTTAAGAGACAGGTTCTTGCTCTGTTGCCCAGACTGGAGTGCAGTGACACTCTATCATGCTGCAGCCTCAAGCTCCGAAGCTCAAGCGATCCTCTCACCTCAGCCTCCCTAGTAGTTGTAACCACAGGTACATACCTTTATGTCTGTTTAATTTTTAAATATTTTGTAGAGACAGGCTCCCTCTATGTTGCCCTGAATGGTCTCAAACTCCTGGGCTCAAGCAATCCTCCAGCCTCAGCCTCCCAAATTGCTGGGATTATAAGCATGAGTCACTGCACCCAGCCCAATTGTTACCGGCTTACGGGCACACATTTACAAAGGAACTTCACCTTCGACTTCATACACTTCTATATAATAAAAACTTCAAAAGGCAACTAGTATTACTTTAAAAAAAGTAGTTACATTCAATGTAATAAATAAAACTTCCAACATTTAAAAGCCTCCCAGTTCTTTCCAGTGGTTATCTTGTTTTCTTTTTTTTCTTTTTTTGAGAGAGGGTCTCACTGTTACCAGGATGGAGTGTAGTGGTGTGATCATGGCTCACTGCAGCCTGGACTTCCTGGGCTCAGGTTATTCTCCTGTATCAGCCTCCTGAGTAGCTGGGACAATAGGCATGCACCACCATCCCTAGCTAATTTTTTGTATCTTTTTTTTTAGAGATGAGGTTTTGCCAGGTTGCTCTGGCTAGTCTTGCACTCTCGGGCTCTGGTGAGCCTCTCACCTTCGCCTCCCAAATTGGTGGGATTACAGGTGTGGGCCACTGTGCCCAGCCACTCTATCTTCTCTATAGTTGATTTTATGCTCCAAGGTAGGGTTGCTTGCTACCCAGTCTCAGACTTCTAACCCCAAAGCAGTCACAGTTGCAATTTAAAACAAAAATTAATTAAGGTATGGTTATATGCAATAAAATTAACCCATTTTACCTGTACAGTTTGAATTTTAGTAATTGTATACAATTGTGTAACTACAATCACAAGTAATATATAAGACAGTTTCATTTTCTTTCTTTTTTTTTTTTGAGAAGTAGTCTCGCTCTTTCGCCCAGGCTGCAGTGCAGTGGCGCGATCTCGGCTCACTGCAAGCTCCGCCTCCTGGGTTCATGCCATTCTGCGGCCTCAGCCTCCCGAGTAGCTGGGACTACAGGCGCCCGCCACCGTGCCCGGCTAATGTTTTGTATTTTTAGTAGAGACGGGGTTCCACCATGTTAGCCAGGATGGTCTCGATCTCCTGACTCGTGATCCACCCTCCTCGGCCTCCCAAAGTGCTGGGATTATAGGCGTGAGCCACTGCGCCCGGCCGACAGTTTCATTTTCTTCATGCCCCTTTGTAGTTGATCCTGTCCCCATTCCTAACCCCCAACAGAATGCTTTTTATTACCATAATTTGCCTTTTCTAGAATTTCACACAAATGAAATCATACAGTAGCCGTATTTTATGTTTCACTCTTTCACTTAAATCACTAAGATTTATCTGTGTTGTTGTGTGTATTAATATGGTGTTCCTTTTTATTACTTGGTAGTATTCTATGGTATGGTAATACCACAATTTGTTTATCTATTTACCAGTTGAACATTTGAACTACTTCCAATTTTGGGCTATTTTGAATAATACTGCTATGAATATATGCAAACAGGTCTTTATGTAGTCATGTTTTCATTTATCTTGGAATGAAATTCCAAAGAGTGGAATTGCTGGGTCATATAAGTGTATGTTGAACTTTTTAAGAGCCTACTATATTGTTTTCTATTGTTTTCTTTTCTTTCGAGACAGGGTCTCGCTCTGTAACCCAGGCTGGAGTGCAGTGATGCAATCACTGTAGCCTCAACCTCCTGAGCTCAGGCGATCCTCCCACCTAAGCCTCTTGAGTAGCTTGGACTACAGGCGTGTCCCAGCACACCTGGCTGATATTTTGTATTTTTAGTACAGATGGGTTTTTGCCGTGTTGCCCAAGCTGGTCTTGAACTACTGGGCTTAAGTGATCCGCCTGCCTTGGCCTCCCAAAGTGCTGGGATTACAGGTGTAAGCCACCACATCTGGTCAAGCCTACTAAATTATTATCTAATGTTGCTGTACTGTTTTTTATTACCATCAACAAAGTATGAGTGTCATACTTGCTTGACTTCACTAGTACTATTTAACAGGCTAAGTTAAACATTTCCCACACAACCTTATGATTTTAAAAAGCAGATTCATTTACCTAATAAAATCTACGTATAAATACTTGAAGTCCTATAAAAATATATGGCTTTCCTAAATAGCAACAATAGCTTTAAATTAGATAAACCAGTTCAAATTTACCTTTTAATAATCTCCTCTTTTTATTGTGTCCTTACCTGAGCTGCTCAATTTTCTCTGGAGTAATAGGACCATTTCCAAAAACTTGGTTTATCTCTTCATATAATTTTTTTTGAACTTCTTCAGAGGTGGTTAAAAAACAGATTGCCCAGGTACACACTAGGTGAAACATTATATGAATAACAATGAAAATCGCTAACTCGTGGCTTGGGTATAGAATAAGAAAAAAACTAATTATTTAGAGTGGTGTTTTTATATTTGCTTTTTTTCTCCTATGATATAGAAGATAACATAAGTGGTACCAAAAAGTAAAATTATTCACAGGGTTTGTATTTCACTGAATGGAACATCAATATTTACGGATTGCCCTCCAACAGACATAGTGCAATCTGGATGCCTTCTTTCTTAAAACTGGTAAGTAACCGGAGCCAATTAATTTTACCTTAGGTAAAATAGTTATGATAATAAATAAATTTCATATCTGTAGGAGTGCTCAATGTTGGTTATTGCAATTGATTATCGGATGCACTCAATCTTATTAAGTTGATTTATCAGTTCACTTAGGAGCACTAATGAAATGATTCAGACAAATCAAGCTAGCAGATTTATCAATAAATCAATATTCTAACATATTTACCTGTGATGGTAAATACACTGGCTCAAAATTTGTGACTGGTTACTGCTTAGAATAGTTCTCAACCAGACATGGTGGCTCACACCTGTAATCCCAGCACTTTGGGAGGGATTGCGCAGAGGGGATCACTTTGGGAGGGGATCTGAAGCTGGGGGATTGCTTGGGCTCAGGAGTTCAAGACTAGTCTGGGCAACATGGCAAAACCCCATCTCTACAAAAAACTCAAAAATCAGCTGGGTGTGGTGGTGTGTGCCTGTAGTCCTAGCTACTTGGGAGGCTGAGATGGGATGATTGCTGGAGCCCAGGGGTTGAGGCTGCAGTGAGCTGTGATCATGCCACTGCACTCCACCCTGGGAAACCAAGTGAGACCCTGTCTCAAACAAACAAACAAACAAACAAACAAACAACAACAAAAAAACAGTGGTTCTCAAAAACTACCTGGGAGATGGCTGATGCTATAACCTCACATTCACAAATTCTGGTTCAGTAGGTTTATGGTAATGTCCAAACATCTGTACTTTTAACAAGTAGAATATCACATTTATCTCAATTAACAAATGGGAAGATGAATGGCTCATGGCTTACTTTAGCTTAAACTTGTTTATGGATTATATTCATTGAGGAAATGAAAATGTAAAGAAATTACATGTTGAGAAAAAACCAGAAGAAATGAAAATGTAAAGAAATTACATGTTGGAAAAAAAACAGAGGAAAAAGAGTAACTATAATTTCTGTAGTAATACACTGGGATTATAACTATTAAAAGAATGGAACCTTCTGAACATATATACTACCTCTTTCCTTAGAATATGTTTGAGGTGACACCATCTGTAGCTCTATTGTTCCTGTGTCAAATACTTCTTAATATCCTTCTAGTAACTTGTACTTCACTTACCAATGATCTCTTTCCTGAGCTAAGGGTTAACTTAATCTCAAAGTTAATTTATAAAAAAAGTTTTCCTGATACACCTTATTACCCATATTGTTATCATTAAAATCAGTAGTTACCTGGTACTCAATTACTCTGATTAGTTTTTTTATATCTAGAGTTCACAAAAAATATGAGTGACTGCCTGTCCTTAACTTTTCCCTACATATGCCTCTTCATCATTACGGCTTCTGAGTGAACTATAGAATTTCTTTTTTTTTTTTTTTTTTTTGAGACGGAGTCTCGCTCTGTCGCCCAGGCTGGAATGCAGTGGCCGGATCTCAGCTCACTGCAAGCTCCGCCTCCCAGGTTCAGGCCATTCTCCTGCCTCAGCCTCCCAAGTAGCTGGGACTACAGGCGCCCGCCACCATGCCCGGCTAATTTTTTGTATTTTTAGTAGAGACGGGGCTTCACCATGTTAGCCAGGATGGTCTCGATCTCCTGATCTCCTGATCTGCCCGTTTCGGCCTCCCAAAGTGCTGGGATTACAGGCTTGAGCCACCGCGCCTGGCCTCGAACTATAGAATTTCTATTTTACAAGTGATGTGAAAACTTGTGCAGTGTACAATATGTGTGTCACACAATTTTACAACATAGAGTAATATACAACTGAAGGATTCACCACAACGATTTGCATACAGTGGTCATTCATGTACTCTGCTTGACTATATTATCACTTAAAATTAATATAACAGGCCAGGCGCGGTGGCTGATGCCTGTAATCCCAGCATTTTGGGAGGCTGAGGCGGGCAGATCATGAGGTCAAGAGAACGAGACCATCCTGGCCAACATGGTGAAACCCCATCTCTACTAAAAATACAAAAAATTAGCTGGGTGTGGTGGTGGGCACCTATAGTCCCAGCTACTTGGGAGGCTGAGGCAGGAGAATCGCTTGAACCTGGGAGGCAGATGTTGCAGTGAGCCGAGATTACACCACTGCATTCTAGCCTGGGCGACAGAGCGAGACTCCGCCTCAAAAAAAAAAAAAAAAAAATCTCACATTGACTTTTGGTTTGTGGGTTTTTTTTTTTTTTTAGATAGGGTCACACTCTGTCACCTAGGCTGGAGTGCAGTGGCAGTGATCGCGGCTCACTTGAGGCCTTGATCTCCTGGCTAAAGTGATCCCACCTCAAGCTTCCCAAGTAGCTGGGACTACAGGAACATGCCACCACGCACAGCTAATTACAATTTTTTTTTTTTGGTAAAGATCAAGTCCCACTACATTGCCCAGCCTGTCACAACGATGGCTGAAAATAGCTTTAAAATGTGATTTTAAGCCACTTAATGTGCTTTAAATGCAATACTGAATCAGACAAAATTTCATAGCTCAGAGATAACTTGGAGGTCATCTGGAGCTAAACTCGTATTTTAGAAAAGGAGGAAAATGGAGAGATATGAATCTTGCCCAAGGCTAATAAGGGGCAGAGTAAGGAGTAAGAACTTATTAAGGTTTCTTGTTTATCTACTCTCAAAAACTTCAGAGGAGCCTTAAAAAACCACCAACCTACATCCAAATACATAGCAATTCTCCTAAAATCTCCCTAAAAACTGAAAATAAGATTAACATATTAATTCAACCTTGGAAATAGTCACTTTTCTTGGTGTCCAGAGCACAAGTGATTTAGATTTTTAAAGGTCTTTAGCAAAGACATATTTAATGTAATACGTTTTAAAAACAAGGATTTTAAATCTATCTTTATATTAATTTTTTTTAAGCTGGGGTCTTGTTTTATTGCCCAAGTTAGGCGAACTCCTGGGGCTCACACAATCCTACCACCTCAGCCTCCAACGTAGCTGGGACAAATGTGCACCACTGGACCAAACAAGTAGGCATTTTTTTTAAAAAGTTGAATAAGGCAGGATGTGGTGGCTCACGCCTGTAATCCTAACACCCTGGGAGGCCGAGACGGGCGGAGCACCTGAGGTCAGTTCAAGACCAGCTTGGCCAACATGGTTTCTACTTAAAATATGAAAATTAGCCAAGCATAGTTGTGGGCGCCTGTAATCCCACCTACTCAGGGGGCTAAGGCAGGAGAATCTATTGAATCGAGGAGGTGGAGGTTGCAGTGGCCTGAGATAGCGCAATTGCACTCCAGCCTGGGTGACAAGAGTGAAACTCCGTCTCAAAAAAAAAAAAAAAAGAAAAAGGTTGAATACATTATTTTTTGACATATGCTTACCTAAATTCAATTTAATCATCTATAGTATCTGGACATTTCTGTATGCCAAAGAAGAAAACTTTATGGGAAGTTTACATTTGTATCATTTTAAAGAAAGTTTCTTTAAACATTAAGGGATATAAATGAAATCCTTCAAGTGAACATAAATTTTCTAAAATTTAAATTCATGTCCTAATACTTCCTTTTGTTTTTTGGGTTTTTTTTTTTTTTTTTTTGAGACAGAGCATAGCTCTGTCACCCAGGCTGGAGTGCAGTGGTGTGATCTCAGCTCATTGCAACCTCTGCCTCCAGGGTTCAAGTGATTCTCTTGCCTCAGCCTCCTGAGTAGCTGAGATTACAGGCACATGCCACCATACCCGGCTACTTTTTGTATTTTTAGTAGAGATGGGGTTTCAACATGTTGGTCAGGCTGGTCTCGAACTCCTGATCTTGTGATCCGCCCACCTCAGCCTCTCAAAGTTCTGGGATTACAGGCATGAGTCACCATGCCTGGCCTCCTTTTGTTTTTTGACAGGGTCTCACTCTGTCACCCAGGCTGCAGTCCAGTGGTGTGATCACGGCTCACTGCAACCTCAACCACCTGGGCTTAAGTGATCCTCCCACCTTAGCCTTCCTTACATAACTGGGATTACAGGTGTGTGCCACCAGGCCTGGCTAATTTTTGAATTTTTTATAGAGATAGGGTTCCACTGTGTTGCCCAGGCTGGTCCCAAATTTCTGGGCTCCAGTGATTCATCCACCTCGGCCTCCCAGAGTGCTGGCATTATGGCTGTGAGCCACCTTGCCTGGCCCCCTAATACTTTAAGTATTTTTATCTTAGTACATTTTTATGCCTACAGAAGTATTTTTATAAATATTGTATAAATAAATGGTACTCTACCAATCTAAAAACCAAGTGAGGAAACTTAGAAACATATCAAGTATTTTACAATTTTACATAGAAATCACCTTCAATTCCAATGAGAGGAGTTCTTTTAAATCGTGATTTCTGTGGCCTATATACTCTTGTTGGTAGACCTTAATAATAGCAGACTAGCTTGGAGTCAAAGTGGAAAGCAGCAGCAGGAAATGAAAAGCTCACTGTTCTGGTTGGAAAGGTGTCAACAGCAGTTTTCATTTTAAAGGCACTAACTAGAATTCACAATCCATAAAATGTGTCAAGAAATTTATGGCAATTTTCAGAGGTGACTTTAAGCACTTGGGGTTAAGAAAAAAAGCACCTATGTGAGTCAGCCCTTTAAAACAAGACTGAAAAAGAGGGAAAAATTTTAAAGAAGTCCTCTAAACAGTGTTTTATTTTTGTTTGTTTTGAGACAGTCTTGCTCTGTTGCGCAGGCTGGAATGCAATAGTGCGATCATCACTCACTGCAGCTTCAACCTCTTGGGCTCAAGTGATCATCCTGCCTCAGCTTCCCGAGTGGCTGGAACCACAGGCATGTGCCACCACACCCAGCTAACGGTTATTTTTAGCAGAGACGAGGTCTCACTATGTTGCCCAGACTAGTCTCCAACTCCTGGGCTGAAGTGATCCTCTTATCCTGGCCTCCCAAAGTGTTGGGATTACAGGTGTGAGTTGCCATGCCTGGCCTTGTTTGTTTTTTTTGAGACAGGGTCTCACTTTGTTGTTCAGGCTGGAGTGCACAATCAGTTCACTGTCGCCTCCATCCTCACGATTCAGCCTCTTGAGTAGCAGGCATGGGCCATCATGCTCAGTTAACTTATTTTTTTTGTAGAGAGAGGGTCTCTCTTTTCTGGGCTGGCCTCCAACTCCTGGCCTCAAGCAATCTTTCACCTCAGCCTCCCAAAGTGTTGGGATTACAGGTGTGAGCCACTGTGCTCAGCCTGTATTTTAGTAATTCATCTGAAAAAGAAATCAATTTATACTTACATTTTGCAGTTATTATGCAACTGGCCAGAGAAAATATCATACTGTCTTCTAGGATCTAGGAAACAAAGCTAAGTTTAGAAAGTGTGAAAAATGTAAGGTAGCCTATATTAGGCCCTGCTAAAATAATCTACAGTATAAAATTAGTGTCAATGAAAAAAAAAGTACATTATTTCATTATGATGTTTTCATTAAAACAAAAAACCAAAATCTGTATAATGTGAATACCAACCTAAATACCACATTGCTTTTTAAAAATATTTTTAAAATTGATATACTATAGTTGTATGTATTTTCAGAGTACAAGTGATATTTCGGTACACGTATACAACATGTAATGATCAAATCAGGGTATTTGTTGTGAATATTACTGGTTCATGATATACTTTGGTAAATAAACTCAGTCCTATTTTTCTGGCTTAGCCTAGTAAACAGCAATGAAGCCTCAGAAATAGGACAGATCTCATCACTGTCCTGGAAGCCTACAGCATAAAATTAGTGTCAATGAAAAAAAAGTGTATTACTTCATTATGATGTTTTCATTAAAATGAAAAACCAAAATCTGTATAATGTGAATACCAACCTAAATACCACATTGCTTTTTAAAAATATTTTTAAAATTGATATATAGTTGTATGTATTTTCAGAGTACAAGTGATATTTCGATTTTGCATTATACAACATGTAATGATCAAATCAGAATTATTTGTTGTGAATATTACTGGTTCATGTGCCTGCTTTAGGTAAAATGGGCAACTCAGTCCCTATTTTCCACAGGCAGCCTAGTAGGCAACAATGAAGCCTCAGAAATAGGACAGAAGATCTCATCACTGTCCTGGAAGCACACAGCATAAATTAGTGTCAATGAAAAAAGTATATTATTTCATTATGATGTTTTCATTAAAACAAAAAAACCAAATCTGTATATAATGTGAATACAACCTAAATACCACATTGCTTTTAAAATATTTTAAAATCGATATACGGTTATTTTCAGGAAATTTACAAGGTGGCCCAGTTACACATATACAACATCTATTGAGTGATCAAGGTATTTGTTGTGAATATTACTGGGTTCAAGCATTCTGTGGTAAATAAACTCAGTCCTATTTTTCTGGCTTAGCCTAGTAAACAGCAATGAAGCCTCAGAAATAGGACAGAAGATCTCATGACTGTCTTAGAAGCCGAAATCAATTTCTGCACCAACATATACCAGACTACTTCTGGCTACAAGGACTTGCATGTGTAGAGTGGGGCAGAAGATTCCTACAATGAAGAGGTGTGGCAATAACAACTAACCTCATTGGCCTGACAATACCACAAATGCAGTGGTATGCTGGCAGTATTGTGAACAAGCCACACTGCCACACCTGGTCAAGCAGGCAAAGTGATTTGGTCTAATACACCTAACACAAGTCCTTCTCCTCTTTTGTAATTCAAGAATTTTGGCTCAATTTAATAATATTAAATACTATACAGCTGCCTCAAAGAGCTAAATAATAGAGGCCAAGTACTTGTACTACCAATTATGTACAATAAAAGATGTACGACGCGGCTGGGCGCAGTGGCTCATGCCTGTAATCCCAGCACTTTGGGAGGCCAAGGCGGGCGGATCACGATGTGAAAGAGATAGAGACCATCCTGGCCAACAAGGTGAAATCCCATCTCTACTACAAATATAAAAAAATTATCTGGGCGTGGTGGTGTGTGTCTGTAGTCCCAGCTACTTGGGAAGCTGAGGCAGGAGAATCGCTTGAACCCGGGAGGTAGAAGTTGCAGTGAGCAGAGATCATGCCACTACACTCCAGCCTGGCGACATAGCAAGACTCCATCTCAAAACAACAACAACAACAACAACAAAAAAAACCCCTAAAAAACATGTATGATGCTTCTCTTAAGCCACTGAACTCTAGGAAGGTATCTGGATTAAAGCGCATGAAAAGCACACTGTATATATGTGTGATTATTATCATTATTTTTTATAGATGGCGTCTTGCTATATTGCCCAAGTTGGCCTCAATCTCTTGGGTTCAAGTGATCCTCCCACCTCAGCCTCTCGAGTAGCTGGGACTACAATCATGAGACATTGTGCCTGGCTCTGGCTTTTTTTTTTTTTTTTTTACCTGAAAAACATTTAACAATTATATCACCTGTTGGTCATTAAGGTTTCCTTGTACTAAGGAGTCAATGAAAATATGTTGACTGAAGTTCCTTCCTTTTCGTTCTTTTATGATGTTCCTTAAAACAGACTCCAGTTGCACGAGGGCTTAGAGAAAAAAACAAAATAATTTTAGAATACAAGCATTAGTGGAGACTGAACTTTAAAAAAATAATTCTGCGCAATGTTACTACATGAGAAGAAAAACTTCAAACTTAGAAACCAACAACAAAGAAAGCTAATTTATGTTTAAACTCATCTATTTTCCTCCTTCTTTTTGCCAAATTTAACATACATACAAAAACGTACACAAAGCATGTAAGTACGGTTTAAGGAATAATTATAAATCACCACCAACCAGCCAGGTCAAGAAGTAGAGCAAGGCCAGCACTTGACTTTTTCCTTTATTTTTGAGACA
The DNA here is from genome assembly GCF_008728515.1 of Papio anubis. Taxonomy (NCBI): domain Eukaryota; kingdom Metazoa; phylum Chordata; class Mammalia; order Primates; family Cercopithecidae; genus Papio; species Papio anubis. The sequence continues at coordinate 87,153,148 of NC_044985.1, read as the reverse complement.
AGAGTCTTGCTCTGTTGCCCAAGCTGCAGTGTAGTGGTGTAATCTGGGCTTACTGCAGCCTTGACTTCCCAGGCTCAGGTGATTCTCCCATTTCAGCCTCCTAAGTAGCTGGGACTACAGGCATGTTACCATGCCCAGCTAATTTTTGTATTTTTGTCAGAGACGGGGTTTCACCATGTTGGCCAGGCCAGTCTCAAACTCCTGGGCTCAAGCAATCTATCCGCCTCAGCCTGAAAGTGCTGAGATTATAGGCATGAGCCACTGCACCCGGCCTAATACCAGCACTTTAGAGGCCTCCAAACACATAAGCCTTTCTTCCCTGATATCATCCACCTTCCTTCTAAATTCTGTCTTAACTCCATTCCTTCTCCCAAATCAGGAATCACTTATTTATGGCTAGAAGCAGATGAAAGATAATCAGAAAAGTAAATTTCTAAAAACCTAAAAGAGGCTGGGCACTGTGGCTCATGCCTGTAATCCCAGCACTTTGGGAGGCTGAGGCACGTGAACCACAAGGTCAGGAGTTCAAGACCAGCCTGGCCAAGATGGCAAAACCCCATCTCTACTAAAAATACAAAAATTAGCTGGGCTCAGTGGCAGGCGCCTGTAATCTCAGCTACTTGGGAGGCTGAGGCAGGAGAATTGCTTGAACCTAGGCAGCAGAGGTCGCAGTGAGCCAAGATCGTGCCACGTCACTCCAGCCTGGGCAAGAGAATAAATAAATAAATATTTTATTTATCTGTAAATAAATAAATATATAAAATAAAAAACCTAAAAGGTATCAATAACTGATATCCAATGGCCCATAAAATTATACACAAATACGTTTCAGTCTTCACCTTACTTGACCTATCATATCACTGATGATGTTGATAACGTACTCTCCAAGAAACACTTTTTCATTTTTTTTTTTTTTTGAGACAGTGTTTGCTGGAGTGCACGGGCGCAATCTCAGCTTACTGCAACCTCCGCCTCCCAGATTCAAATGATTCTCCTGCCTCAGCCTCCTGAGTAACTGGGACTACAGGCGTGTGCCACCACGCCCGGCTAATTTTTTGTATTTTTAGTAGAGACGGGGTTTCACTGTGTTAGCCAGGGTGGTCTCCATCTCCTGACCTCGTGATCTGCCCACCTTGGCCTCCCAAAGTGCTGGGATTACAGGCATGAGCCACCACGCCCGGCCAAGAAACATTTTTTCATGTGGTTCCCAGCACTCTATATCCCCTAGACTCCACACTTCCTCCCACTTTATGGCCTACTCATTCTGTCTCCTTTTTTGATTCCTTTTTAATCTCTTGAACTTCTCAGCAATGAAATGTTCAAGGACAGAGCTCAGTTTTGGGACCTCTTTCCTTTTTCTATCTATATTCACTACCTGGTGATCTCTAATCTCAAGGTTTTCGATGCAATATATGTACCACACACTTCCAAATCTGTATTTCTAGTCAGGACTTCTTTCTCTTCAGCTCCAGATTCATATTTCGAATTCTAGTAACAAACTCAACCTCTGCACTTGGATGTCTGAAGCATACCAAACACTGAACTCTTGAGCTTTCCCCCAAATCCTGGATCTTCCCACAGTCTTCCCCATCTTATTTCCTGACAACCTCCTTTTGCAATTAGGCCAAAAACCTTGGTGTCTCTCTCTCCCTTATACCCTAATTTTAATCTGTCAGCCAATGTTGGTAGGTCTACCTTCAAAGTACCAAATTATTTTCTTACTCCTTTTTTTTTCCTTGTTCTCTATTTTCTGTTGCCTGCCACTTGGTCCAAGCCACATTATCTCTCAAGCCTGGTTTATTGCTGTAGCCTTCTAACTAGTTTCCCTGCTTTTGCTCTGGGCCCATACAGTCTATCATACCAGTCAAAGTGATCCTTTTATAACATAACTCAGATTGTAACTCTGCTCAAAACCTGTCAGTGTCTTCCTACCTCATAGTAACAACCTAGTCACACAACGGTCTGTAAGCCATACAAAACCCATTCCTGGCGGTAGTGGTGGCTCAAACCTAATCCAGCACTTTGGGGAGGCGAGGCAGAGGCCCGGATCACGAGTCCAGGAGATGGGGCCTCTGGCTAACACAATGAAACCCACGTCTCTACTAAAGATACAAAACTAGCGAGGCGTGGTGGCGAGCGCCTGTAGTCCCAGCTACTCGGAGGCTGAGGCAGGGGAGAATGCAGTGAACCCGGGAGCTTGGGCTGAGATCAGCCACTGCACACTCCAGCCTATGAGCGACAGAGCAAGACTCGATCTCCAAAAAAAAAAAAAAAAAAGCCCATTCCACTGTCTTGATCTTTCCTGGGCTTCATCTTCTGCTCCTCTTCTCACTCACTTCACTCCAGCCATACTGGCCTTCCTGTTGTACTTCAAATATAGCAGGAAGAGTCCTGGACTCTGTAATTACTTTTCCTCTACATGGAATATTCTTCCTTTGAACATCTGGATATCCACATGTTCTGCATGACTGGTTTCATCTCTTGCAAGTGTTACCCCAAAAGCCACCTCATCTTGAGGCCTTTCCTAATAATTACTTAAAATTGCAATCTCCCAACCCCCCGTACTCCCTATCTCCTTTGGACATTTTCCTCTACAGCATTTTTCACCTTTTAATGTACTATTCAGTTTACTTATTTAGATTACTGTCTGTCTCTTCCCAATAGAATGTGGTGCCACAAGGGCAAGAAATTTTGTTTGGAGTTTATAGCTCCTAAAACATGCCAGGGGAGCATCAGGTGTTTTTGAAAAGGCTCTCCAGATTATTTCTAATGTGCCTTGAGATTAGAGAATGTTACAACAGTGGTTCCCAAACTTTTAACTACGACTAATCTTTTAAAAATATCGAAGCATGACTTCTACCTGTAAACATTCAGATTTAATTGATATGAGGTGTGACTTGTGCTTTACTGTTTGAAAAAACTTCTCAGGTGATTCTAATGTGTAGCAAAGTCTGGAAACAACTTCTTTATAGTGTTAATAATTTCTTATTTTGATTCTTTTTTTTTTTTTTTGAGACTGAGTCTCGCTCTATTGCCCAGGCTGGGTGAGATCAACCTCCATCTCCCAGGTTCAAGCAATTCTCAGGCCTCAACCTCCCAAGTAGCTGGGATTACAGGCGCCTGCCACCATGCTCAGATAGTTTTTGTATTTTTAAGAGAGACAGGGTTTCACCATGTTTTTCAGGCTGGTCTCGAACTCCTGACCTCAAGTGATCCTCCTACCTCGGCTTCCCAAAGCGTTAGGATTACCGGCGTGAGCCACTGTGCCTGGGAATAATTTATCATTTTAATCACTAATGTGTATTATATTGATTCAATTCTATAAATATTTAATGGGTCCCATTTTTTATAGAAATACTAGGGTATAATCATTTCCAATAAAAGCTCCAAATTTGATCTATGCCCATGTTGTAGCCCAAAGAACCACATCAGCAGACGGGTTACTTTTATTTAGAATCCAAAGGAAGGCAGTGTGGGCAACCAGCCTGTCCCAGCACTTTGGGAGGCTGAGGCCAAATGAGATCAAGAGAGTTAGGGACGCTGGCTAACATGGGTGAGCAGTCTCATAAAATAGAAAAGTCCCAGCTGGGGGCAGGGTGGTATATGAAGTCAGCCTTCTCGGGGAGGCTGAGGCGGGAAGAATAAGTGAACCAAGATGGAGCTTACAGTGAGCTGAGATCAAGCACTGCATCATGAGACAGAGCTGGACTCAGTGTCAAAAAAAAATCAAAGAATATACATTATTTTCATTTCATGTTAATTTAACCAATATTTCTGAAATACATTTTTTATCAAAGGGAATTAATCCAAATGCACTGATCAAGAGAATCATAATGGTCATAAAAACTGGATAGCAGGAAATGTGTCATTTAAACTGGTGTTTTTTTTCTTTTTTACTTCTGTTGGACCAAGAAAATCACCAAAACAGTAAGCTAATGAGGACAGGGATTTTTGTCTCCTGTGTCTCGCACCACTGCACTCCAGACTGGGTGACAGAGTGAGACTCTGTCTCAAAAAAAAAAAACAAAAAAACCCAAAAAAACCCAACATTAATTAAAAAAAAAGTATTAAAGCTTTATAATTATTCAACCACTGAGAGAATACAGAACAAAAAAAAAAAAAAAGGGAGAATAATTAATTTGGGGGCACTATATTACATTAAAATTGCTATTTTTCTGTGTAATTGTATAAAATTGAAATTGAAATCAATGCCAAACACCACTGAAAATATTTTTATTCAATGTTACAATAGCAAGAATTTTTTAGGTTGCTAAACTTTTTTTTTTTTTGAGATAGAGTCTCACTCTCTCACCAAGGTTGGGAGTACAGTGGCATGATCTAGCTCACTGCAACTTCTGCCTCCAGGGTTCAAGTGGTTCTCATTCCTCAGCCTCTTGAGTAGCTGGGATTACAGGTGTGTGCTGCTTCACCCGGCTAATATTTTTTTAGTAGAGGCAGGGTTTCACTATGTGGCCAGATTGGTCTCGAACTCCTGGCCTCAAGTGATCTGCCTACCTCAGCCTCCCAAAAGTGCTGGGACTGCAGGTGTGAGCTACCGCACGGGGCCTATGTTGCTAATTTTTAAAAATTTTTTGAGATGGGGGTCTCTCACTACATTGCCCAGGCTGGTCTCAAAATCCTGAGCTGAAGTGATCCTCAAATCTCAGCCTCCCAAGTAGCTGGGACCACAGGCATGTGCTACCATGGCCACCGTTTTTAATAAGTATCTGTAATATTCAATCATGTTGACATTTCCCTACTAATTCCTATAATGTTGAACCTTCAGTTTGTTCCTGGTTTTCTACTTGCAGACACAGTACTGCAAAAATACCTTCATGAATATTCTCTTCTTTCATATAATTTCATCCATTATTTATGGTTCTTAGTATGCATTATTAAACTGCTTTCTTAAGATTGTAGCCTTATACTTTCCATTAATCCCGTAGAGTATACCAGTTCTACAGCACTCTCATTCTGCAGTCAGCGCTAGAGTTTCTTTTACTAACTTATTTTTCCTCGCTTCTGTTAAAGAAAACTTTCATTGTAGAAAATGTAGGAAAAAAGCATAAAGAAAGAAAATATAGGCCGGGCACAGTGGCTCATGCCTGTAATCCCAGTACTTTGGGAGGCCACGGCAGGCAGATCACGAGGTCAAGAGATTGAGACCATCCTGGCCAACAGGGTGAAACCCTGTCTCTAATAAAAATACAAAAATTAGCTGGGCGTGGTGGCACGCACCTGTAGTCCCAGCTACTCAGGAGGCTGAGGCAGGAGAATCACTTGAACCTGGGAGTCGGAGGTTGCTGTGAGCTACGATAGCACCACTGCACTCCAGCCTGGCAACAGAGCGAGACACTGACTCAAAAAAAAAAAAAAAAGGAAAGAAAGAAAATATAAATGACCTTTAATCTCACTATTCAGAAATAACTTTATTAAAACTGGGGCACCTTTATTTTTTGTCCTCACTAAAAATTAAGAGTGACCAAACTTACCATCTTCGTATTGTTTTTTCCGAGTTGTATTTTTATCAAGTGACCCATCTAGAAAGCCTTTTCCAATCTCAGACCAAACCTGAAAATAGGTAAGTATACATATCTATTATCCAATAGGTAGAATTGTAAAAATTATAATATAGAGCAATGTAACCTAATAACTTAGGAATTTTTTTTTTTTTTTTTTTTTTTTGAGTCAGTGTTCTGGCTCTGTCACCCAGGCTAGAGTGCTGGATTGCAATGGCATGATCATAGCTCACTGCAACCTCCACTTCCGAGGCTCAAGCCATCCTCCCACCTCAGCCTCCCAAGTAGCTGGGACTACAGGTGTGTGCCACCAATGCCAGCTAATTTTTCTATTTTTTGTAGAGATGGGTTTCACCATGTTTCCCAGGCTGGTCTTGAACTCCTGAGCTCAAGTGATCTTCTCATCTCAGTATCCCAAAGTGTTGGGATTACAGGTGTGAGCCACCTACCCAGCAGGAACTCTTCTCACCAACAAATCTGATAATTAAGCTCTCCTTCTCAACTGGCTGCACAATCCTTTACTCCACAGTCTCAGAGGAGAGGGTACAAATATATTCTAATGACTTCAGTCAAGACACTTTCAAACTAAGAAGTGGAAAGTGAAAAATTCCTTTCCTCTAAAAGGAGTAGGGAGAAGAAAAAGGACACAGCAGTTGAGTCAATCCTCATTTTTTTTCCCCCACGAGACAGAGTCTCGCTGTGTTGCCTAGGCTGGAGTGCAGTGGCGTGATCTCGGCTCACTGCAACTTCTACCTCCCTGGTTCAAGCAATTCTCCCAGCCTCAGCCTCCTGAGTAGCTGGGATTACAGGTGCCTGCCACCACATCCAGCTAATTTTTGTATTTTTTAGTAGAGATGGGGTTTCCAGACTGGTATTGAACTCCTGACCTCAGGTGACTGCCCGCCTCAGCCTCCCAAAGTGCTGGGATTACATGTGTGAGCCACTATGCCTGGCCCTCATTTTTGTATTATACTGGCATAAGTGTAAAAATAAAATTCACAGGTAATTACAAATTTCTGTTTCACCTGTAATATTGATAAACACTGGCTGAGGTAAAGAAAAAGGTTAAAATTTAGTCTGAGATTTGGATATGATAAGCAGTAGAACAGGCTTCCAAATATTCACAATTGGGTCATTAGCCCCTGAAAAAACTTTAACTTGATTTTAATTCAAAAGTTCTAAAAGAAATTAGGGAAAGAACACAACACTTATTCATCAATGGCTAAATACTATTATTTGAAAAATAATAGATTTTAAAAAGCCCTCAATTCTTACCTTAAATGAAAACATTTCAGATTACTTAAATGTAAAAAAATCAAACTTAAAACTACTGTAAAAATGAATAGTAGGCCAAGTGGAGTGGCTCACACCCATAATCCCAGCACTTTGGAGGCCAAGGCAGGCAGACTGCTTGGGCTAAGGAGTTCGAGAACATGGTGAAACCCTGTCTCTATGAAAAATATAAAAAATTAGCCAGGCGTGATGGTGAGCATCTGTGGTCCTAGCTACCCGGGAGGGTGAGGTGGAAGGATAGCTTGAGTCTGGGAGGTAGACGCTGCAGTGAGCCGAGACTGCGGCACTGCAGCCTAAAAAAAAAAAAAAAAAAAAAAAAAAAAGAATAAAAACGTAAATATTTATATAAGACGCTTAAAGCTCAAAAGTAGTTTCTAAGCATGACAGAACACAAGGCACAAATTCACAATGAAAGAGTTAAATTGATTTAGCTACATAAAAACATTAGCATTTGTGATACTGAAAAAGTATCACAAAACTTTTATTTATTTACTATAAATAAATGTAAAAGGAAATGAAAACTGAGATTAAAAATAAATAGCTGTTCTAGACTAGTAAGAAAATGAAACACATCAATAGAAATCTAGGCAAAAGAGCCAGGTGGGCCTAAAATCCCAGCTATTTGGGAGGCTGAGGTCAGAGGATCCCTTGAGCCCAAAAGTTTGAGACCAGTCTGGGCAACATGGTGATACTGTGTCACAAAAAAGTAAATAAAATAATGAAGAAATATAGGTGGAGGACATTTAAAAAAATCCCACAAAAGGAACCCAAGAGTTTAACAAAAGTATAAAAATATGATTTTGGGTTTTTTGTTTTTAAGACAGGGTCTGGCTCTATCTCCAAGGCTGGAGTGCCTAGGCACAATCATGGCTCACTGCAACCTCCAACTCCTGGGCTCAAGCAATCCTCTGGCCTCAGTCTCACAAGTAGTTGGGACTACAAGAATGTACTACCACACCCAGCAAATTTTTGTGTGTGTGTGTTTTTTTTTTGGCAAAGATGGGGTTTTGTCATGTTGCCCAGGCTGGTCTCAAACTCCTGGGCTCAAGTAATCCTCCTGCTCTGGTTTCCCAAAGTGCGAGGGTTATAGGGGTGAACCACTGCACCCAGGCAAAAAAATGTTTAACCTTGGCCAGGCGCGGTGGCTCACAGCTGTAGTCCCAGCACTTTGGGAGGCCAAGGCGGGTGGATCACAAGGTCAGGAGATCGAGACCATCCTGGCTAACATGGTTAAACCCCGTCTCTGCTAAAAATACAAAAAAAATTAGCCAGGTGTGGTGGCGGGCATCTGTAGTTCCAGCTACTCGGGAGGCTGAGGCAGGAGAATGGTGTGAACTTCGGAGGTGGAGCTTGCAGTGAGCCGAGATTGCACTCTAGTCTGGGCCACACAGCGAGACTCTGTCTCAAAAAAAAAAAAGATGTTTAACCTCACGAGTAACAAAATAATTACACAGGCCGGGCGTGGAGGCTCACGCCTGTAATCCCAGCACTTTGGGGGGCTGAGGCAGGCAGATCACCTGAGGTCAGGAGTTCGAGACCAGCCTGGCCAAGATGGTGAAACCCCGTTCTCTACTAAAAAATATAAAAATTACCCGGGCATGGTGACAGGCACCTGTAATCCCGGCTACTCGGGAGGCTGAGGCAGGAGAATCACTTGAACCCAGGAGCTGGAGGTTGCAGTGAGCCGAGATTGTGCCATTGCACTCCAGTCTGAGTGACAAGAGCAAGACTTCATCTTAAAAAAAAAAAAAAAAGAATTATACATTTCAGGCTGGGCGCAGTGGCTCACGCCTGTAATCCCAGCACTTTGGAAGGCCGAGGCAGGTGGATCACTTAAGGTCAGGAGTTCGAGATCAGCTGGCCAACATGGTGAAACGCCATCTCTACTAAAGGTACAAAAATTAGCCAGGCATCGTGGTGGGCACCAGTAATCCCAGCTACTGGGGAGGCTGAAGCAGGAGAATCGCTTTAACCCAGGAGGTGGAAGTTGCAGTGAGCCAAGATTGCACCATTGCATTCCAGCCTGGACAATAAGAGCAAAACTCCATCTCAAAAAAAAAAAAAGAACTATATATTTCAATCATAAAATGTCATTTTTGGCTTATTGGATAGGCAAAAATTTTGCTTTTTGAGACAGGGTCTCACTCTATCATCCAGGCTGCAGTGCAGTGGTGTGATCCTCCTGGGCTCAAGTGATCTTCCCACCTCAGTCTCCTGAGTAGCTGGGACTACAGGTGCGCATGCCACCACACTCCACTAATTAAAAAAAAAAAAAATTTGGAGACAGGGGTCTCACTGTGTTGCCCAGGCTGGTCTTGAACTTCTAGGCTCAAGTAATCCTCTTGCTTTGGCTTCCCAAAGTGCTGGGACTACAGGCACAAGCCACCGCACCTGGCCTAGAAAGGCAAATATTTAAGGACCAACAATTCTAAATGTTGTCAAAAGTACAGAGTAAGAGCACATTAATATTGGTGGAAAAATACTTGGGACAATATTTGCAGGGGACAGTTAGGACATACAATATACAACTGAAGAAAGGATGTATGTTTTTTCACATTTTAACACCTGTGAAATCAGTATGCATCTTACAACTGATGACATCTCCCAATTGTTTTCATCCAAGTAGCAGTCATGATGCAGTCATCATTGGCTCTGAATTCACAAATTGGTTATGATTCCTGGTGGCATGAGTGGACAATGGCAATCCCTTGGTATTTCAGACACTAAAAGATCATTTTGGGGTGGGCAGGAGGATAAGAAATCACTTAATGGGTACAATGTGCATTATTTGGGTGATGGATACACTAAAAGTCCTGATTTTAACACTACACAATCTATGCATGTAATAAAATTATATATATAAAACTCATAAATTTACACAAATAAAAAAAAATCTTTGAAAGCCCACTCTGATGGCAAGGCTGTGGACATATGAAAACAAAAAAGAAAAAAAATCATTTGAGGAAGAATAAGTCCTGTTTATAGTCTGAAAAGTTTCCTTTGACAGCTTTTATTAATATTAAGAAAACATCAAATTCTTGCCAAAAATACATATTTTGAATCTACTCATGAAATATCAGACAAACTCAAATTGAGGGATAGTCTACAAAATAACTGTCCTGTACTATCCAAAAATGTAAAGGTCTAGAAATGAAGAAAAGCTGAGGAACTGTTCCAGATTAAAGAGGTCTGATATATAAAAGTACTGAGTGATCATGAATTGGGTCCTAGAATTGGAGGGGAGGAGACTGAGAATCTACAAGATTATTATTGATACAACCAAAGAAACTTGATAACTATGTTGTAACTACATAAGAGAATATCCTTGCTCGTAGTAAACATCAACTGCAATATTTAGAGGAAAACAGGCAAAATGTTCAATTTACTCTCAAATGCTTTCAGGAAAGTGGGAGGAATGGATAGACAGATGGATAGATAGATATAGATAGAAGATGAATGACAAAAGCATGTGCGGCAAAATGTAAACAACTGCTGAACCTGGGTAAAGGATATATGGGAGGGAGGGAGTTCCTTGTATTAACTGTAACTTTTCTGGAAGTTTGAAATTATTTCTATTTTGAGGTTATAAGAAAAGAAAGGAAAGAAAAAAAACACCAGCATAAAAATATGCAGGATAGCTACCAGCAACTGGAAGAAAATCCTGGAAAGAGTGGTGAGATCACTCTTTTTTTTTTTTTTTCCCTTTTTTGAGATGGACTCTTGCTTTGTCGCCCAGGTTGGAGTACAGTGGTGCAATCTCAGCTCACTGCAACCTCCACCTCCCGGGTTCAGGTGGTTCTCTGCCTCAGCCTCCCGAGTAGCTGGGATTACAGGCTCCTGCCACCATGCCCAGCAAATTTTTGTATTTTTTAGTAGAGATGGGGTTTCACCATCTTGGCCAGGCTGGTCTTGAACTGCTGACCTTGTGATTCACCTGCCTTGGCCTCCCAAAGTGCTGGGATTACAGGCATGAGCCACCATGCCTGGCCGAGATCTTTCTTTTTTTTTTTTGAGACAAGAGTCTCACTCCAACACCCAGGGCTGAAGTGCAGTGGCGCGGTCTTGGCTCACTATAATCTCTGCCACCCGGGTTCAGGCAATTCTTGTGCCTCAGCCTCCCAAGTAGCTTGAATTACAGGTGCAAGCCACCATGCCTGGCTAGTTTTTTTTAAATTTTCAGTAGAGATGGGGTTTTGCCATGTTGGCCAGGCTGGTCTCAAACTCTTGACCTCAAGTGATCTGCCTGCCTCGGCCTCCCAAAGTGCTGGGATTACAGGTGTGAGCCACTGTACCCAGACAAGCCTTGTTCTTGACAGGCAACAATCTGCATTATTAAACTACCCAGTATGATGAAATAATTGCTTAATTTATTATTATCATTTTTTAGAGACAAGGTCTCACTCTTGTCTCCCAAGCTGGAGTGCACTGCTGCAATCATAGCTCTCTTTAGCCTTGAACTGCTTGGTTCAAGTAATCCCTCCTGCCTCAGCCTCAGTAGCTGGGACAACAGGCACATGCCACCATGCCTGGCTAATGATGAAATAATAATTTTATTTATTTATTTATTTTATTTGAGACAGAGTCTTACCACCACACCCAGCTGATTTTTGTATTTTTAGTAGGGACAGGTTTTCACCATGTTGGGCAGGCTGGTCTTGAACTCCTGACTTCAGCCTCCCAAGGTGCTGGGATTACAGGTGTGAGCCACGGCGCCCAGCCTGAAAGAATAATTTTAAATTTAGCCCCAGACTTACTGTGCCATGATTCTTCTGGAAGCGAACGACTTCCTGATCATTTTCAAATGTACTACCCATTACCATCTGTGTAACAGACTTCATAGCAAAACCAAGCATATGCTGGCTGAGGGGCACATGCTGGGTCTCTGGGTAGGAGAGCCATTTATCTAATAATTCTTCTGAAAGCTGAAAGAGAACAGAAAAGCACAATGATTACTATTTCTGCGTACTAAATCTCAGAAAATGTTCCTAAGTAGATTCATTTAATAGCAAACACAGTTAAACTCTGTAACCGAAGTGAACATTCAGGTACAAATCTGTCAGACTAACACTAGCTCCATCTAAAATTGCATCCTCAGTGGTTCAGGTTCAGCTTTTGGCAAAGGGCTGATACGTAAAACAAAACAGAACCACTATCACAACAATAAAAACAGAAAATATAAATTAAAAACTCAAAGACAGAAAAACCTTAAACCCAATGGAAATTAAAAGACCATACTCTTGGTACCTAATTAAAAATAATGAAAAGTCTGCCACAGAATGCCTGTGACATAGTAATCAATAAATATATGGATATATATAAAAGTCCTAAACATACTTCAGTGATAGAAACCTTTCAGAGTCTCTTTGTCATTCCTTCCTTCACCAAATATTTATTAAATACCTATGGAATAAAAACAGAGTCTAGTGAAAAGATTATAAACAAGCTTTAGGCCAGTCACAGTGATTCATACCTGTAATCCTAGCACTTTGGGAGGCAAAGGTGGGTGGATCACCTGAGGTCAGGAGTTTGAGACCAGCCTGGCCAACATGGTGAAACCCTATCTCTACTAAAAATACAAAAATTAGCCGGGTGTGGTGATGCACACCTGTAATCCCAGCTACTCAGGTGGCTGAAGCAGGAGAATAGCTTGAATCTGGGAGACTGGGGCTGCAATGAGCCAAGATCACGCCACTGCACTCCAGCCTGGGTGAAAGAGCAAGACTCCATCTCAAGAAAAAATAAATAAATAAATTTTGTAGATGTAATTAAGGATCTCTAATGAGATCATCCTGGATTTATCATAGAATCAAAATCCCTTATCTTTATATAAAATAAAGATGGAAGGAAAATTTAAGACACAGATACAGAAAGTAAAGAGCTCTGAAAGAAAGACATAGAAAATGAAGAATAATGGAATGTGGGTACATAACAAAATGAATAATTAGTGTACAAAATCAAAGTATAAAGGTGGGAGAGAGAATATGGAGTTAGTAAGGCCCTGGCATTGTTGAGTAATTGGTAAAAGTTATCATTAACATTAGACTATAATAAGCCAAGAATGCCTATTATAACCTCTAGGGCAGCGGTTCTCAACCAGGGTGATTTTGTCTCCAAAGGACATTCAGAAATGTCTGGAGACATTTTTTGATTGTCACAACTGGGGTGAGGTGCTACTGGCATCTAGGTGTAAAAGCCACAGATGCTCCTAAATATCCCACCATGCACAGGATAGCCCTCTACAATAAATAATCACAGGCCTAAGTTTGAATACTGCCAACAGTGAAAAGCCCTACTCTAAACAAATACTAAAATAGTTAAAATACATAACTAATAAGCTAACACAGAAAACAGAATACTCAAAAATATTTTATTATTTCTAAAGAAGGCACGAAAGAGGCCAGGCGCAGTGGCTCACGCCTGTAATCCCAGCACTTTGGGAGGCTGAGGCGGGCAGATCACAAGGTCAGGAGATCAAGACCATCCTGGCTAACACAGTGAAACCCCACCTCTACTAAAAATACAAAAAATCAGCTGGGCGTGGCGGGCGCCTGTAGTCCCAGCTACTCAGGAGGTTGAGGCAGGAGAACGGCGTGAACCCAGGAGGCAGAGCTTGCAGTAAGCTGAAACTATGCCACTGCACTCCAGCCTGGACGACAGAGCAAGACTCCGTCTCAAAAAAAACAAAAAACAAAACAAAACAAAAAAAACTTGTATATGACACAAATATAGAGGGAAATGTATAGACTTAAATTCATATATTGGGAGGGAAACGGCTGTTTATTAATGATCTAAGCAACCATCTCAAGAAACTAGAAAAAGAATAGCAAATTAAAACCAATGAAAGTAGAAGGAAGGAAATAAACATAAGAGCATAAACAAAATTAGAAAACAAACATAATATATAGAGAAAAAAGTTGGTTCATGTAAAAAATTTTAATAAAATTGAAAGACATTGTATCAGTTACAAATGTATTGCTCCTGACCTATAAATTCATTCTTTTTGCCTTGCTGTTAAAATAGACTAGCAGGTCTGGCACGGTGGTGTACGTCTGTAATCCCAGCACTTTGAGGGGCTGAGGCGGGAGGATCACTTGAGGCCAGGAGTTTGAGACCAGACTTGGCAACATAGTGAGACCACCATCTCTAATTTAAAAATAAATAATAAAATAAAATAAAATAATATAAAAATTGACTTGAGTCCTTTACATATTTTTCCTTTGCCACCTGGCATGATGTTAAGCTTTCTCAGCATAAGGTGCTAGAGAGACATTTGTAAGAAGAGTTTTGCTTCTTGGTTCCCCTGCTTGTCACAGAGCAGGCCACTGTGATGTCTGAAGCTTTCCAGAGTCAGGGTCTTGCAGTGCACTGGAAAGCAGTCAGCAGCTTCCCCCATCAGCCCTCCCCTTGGATGCTTTCGTAAGAGATGTCCTCCAACCCTGCAGCACCTCCTGCAGCATGGAGTGGCCAGAAGCTTGCCCTGCCAACTCCCCCAAAAAAGTTGTGCCTCAGGTGAAACACCTCTCCATGAACAGCTTTCCCCACCACCCTAAAGGACAGCATACTAGAGGATAAATGTCCAACCAGGTCCAAAGGGCAGATTTCTAGCAAGTTTTGCTAATATGGCACCATAGCAACCCCTCTGCCATTCACAGCAGTTGTGGCTCCTCCAACAAGCCTGAATCTGAGTCCTGAGGAACAGGGGTCTTCTTAGTGCCCTCTATCTTGGCCCTGGGGTTTGTGACTGTTCCTTATATCTGCTATTCCTTTTTTTTTTTTTTTTAAGAGACAAAGGAGCCCAGGAGCTACAGGATGCAGTGCGCAGTGATCATGCCACTACACTCCAGTCCAGGCTGGAGTGATCACTGCACACTACATCCTATAGCTCCTGGGCTCAAGGGATCCTCCCATCCTCCTGCCTTGCCTCCTGAGTAGCTGGAACTATAGGCATGCACTACCACACCAGCTAATATATTTTTTTTTAATTTTTGTTTGTAGAGACAGGGTCTTGCCATTTTGCCCAGGATGGTCTTAAACTCCTGAACTCAACCTATCCTCCCACCCCGGCCTCTCCAAGTGCTGGGATTATAAGCATAAGTCGCTGTGCCCAGGTGTATTCCTATATTCTTTAGAGTTCTCCTTAGAGTAGCCCCTATTATAACTCTTCATTTTTTATTTTTGTAGAGGTGGGGTCTCACTATGTTGCCCAGGTGGGTCTTGAACTCCTGGGTTCAGGCAATCCTCCCACCTTAGCCTCCCACAGTGCTGGTATTACAGATGTGAGCCACTATGTTCAGCCTATAATTCTTTACATAAAACTTTCTTTGTTCAAATAGTTATATGCCTTCTCTCTCCCATTGGACCCACACTGATAAAGACCTCTGGAAACATTAATCAAGAAAAAAGAGAAAAAAAGAATAAGAAAAAAAAGAGACAGAAAGAGAGAGAGAAAGCACCATGAATCTTAAAGACATTAAATTTATAATGGAATGTTTGGCAATAAAGCAGGAAAAGAAACTAAAAATCTTAAAGTCAGAAAAAAGGAAATAAATTATAATTAATCTCAGATACCAGCTGGGCTTGGTAGCCCATGCTAGTAATCCTAGTGCTTTGGGAGGCCAAGGACAGATGATGGCTTGAAGCCAGGAGTTCAAGGCCAGGGTGGGCAACAAAACAAGACCCTCTCTCTACCAAAAATAAATTTTAAAAATTAGCTGGCCATGGTGGCACACACCTGTAATCCTAGCTACCTGGGAGGCTGAGGCTGGAGGATCACTTGAGCCCAGGTGTACTAAGGTATATTAAGCTATGACTGTGCCACTGCACTCCAGTAGGGTGACAAAGCGAGACTCTGTCTCTAAAAATTAAAAACAGGCCAGATGCAGTGGCTCACGCCTGTAATCCCAGCATTTTGGGAGGCCGAGGCGGGTGGATCACCTGAGGTCAGGAGTTCAAGACCAGCCTGGCCAACATGGTGAAATTTCGTCTCTAGTAAAAATATAAAAATTAGCCAGGCGTCATGGCACACACCTGTAGTTCCAGCTACTTGGGAGGCTGAGGCACAAGAACTTCTTGAACCCACGAGGTGGAGGTTGCAAGGAGCCAAAACTGCGTCACTGCACTCCAGCCTGGATGACAGAGTGACACTGTCTCAAAAAATAAATAGGCTGGGCGCAGTGGCTCACATCTGCAATTCCACCACTTTGGGAGGCCGAGGCAGGTGGACCACCTGAGGTCAAGAGTTCAAGACGAGCCTGACCAACATGGTGAAACCCTGTCTCTACTAAAAATACGAAAGTTAGCTGGGCGTTGTAGCGGGTGCCTGTAATCCCAGCTACTAAGGAGGCTGACGCAGAAGAATCACTTGAACTTGGGAGGTAGAAGTTGCAGTGGGCTGAGATCGTGCCACTGCACTCCAGTCTGGGTGACAGAGTGAGACTCTATCTCAAAAAAAAATAAAAAGATATGCCTGTAATCCCAGCACTTTGGGAGGCCGAGGCAGGCGAATCACGAGGTCAGGAGTTCAAGACCAGCTTGGCCAACATGGTGAAACCACATCTCTACTAAAAATACAAAAATTAGCCAGGTTCAAGAGATTCTTCTGCCTCAGCCTCCCAAATAGCTGGAACTACAGGCATGTGCCACCATGCCTGACTAATTTTTGTATTTTTTGTAGAGATGCAGTTTCACCATATTGACCAGGCTGGTCTCAAATTCCTGACCTTGTGATCTGCCCGCCTTGGCCTCCCAAAGTGCTGGGATTACAGGCATAAGCCACTGCGCCTGGCCGCGACTGGGTACTTTATAAAGAAAGCATGGTGCCAGGTACCTACCTGGCTTCTGATGAGGCCTCAGGAAGCTTATAATCATGGCAGAAGGCAAAGGGGAGGTAGCAGGTCACATGGCAAAAGCAGGAGCAAGAGAGAGGGGGGAAGGTGCCACACACTTTTAAACAACAAGATCTCATAAGAATTCACTATAGTGAGGATAGCACCAAGCCATGAGGACTCCACTCCCATGATCCAATCACCTTCCACCAAGCCCCACCCCCAATACCGGGGGTTACAATTCAATATAAGATTTGCATAGGGACAAATAAACAAACCATATCACTGACTAATGCCTAAATTAAGTACCTGGTTTGTGCTATGGGGTTGACAATATAAACCTAAAGTAAATTTCTCACATAAGGACACAGTCTATGAACCAAAACTTAAAAAACCACCATAATTTGCCTCTGAATGAGTAGAAGGAGAAAACAATGGAATATGGAACAACAGAAAAGATTGAAAGTTTGGAGAACAGAGCCTGTGATAAAAGATTAAGGAAGTCAGAATTACTTAGTTTGAGGCAGAGAAGACAAAATAATTAAGGCTTTTAACAATAATATTACTGAAAAGAAAAAGGTGCTTCTATCATGATTGAAAGTAAGGCAAAGAGAAATGGGCAAAATTCCTGGAGATACACAATTAAATACGAAAGTATTTCTTACCGACAAATGTTGGGTATTTAAGCAGAACAGCGAGATTCTGACTGGTGAGTGCTTAAATAGAGGCAACATAACTGCCTCCAGGGAGGAAAATGCGAAGTAACAGGAACAGCTATGGCAAACAAAAAGCAGGCAGCCTGAGAGCTTCAAAGAATATGACGTGTGCACAACCAATACAGAACCTTGAGATACAAAACAGGAACGGTAACAATGAGAGATTGGGAATTTGGATGCACAAGCCTCCTGATAGCCCTGAGAATACTGGCTATCACAGTTACAGATGAAAGCTGGAAAATATAGAAACTAATCAGCAGCAACCATAGATAAAGGAAGGTTTTGTTCAGTGTGTTTTTAGAAGCAGAAGTGTGCAGAGCAGAACCAATGTATTAATTAATGCTTATAGTGGACTGAGAAAGTCAGTCTCAAGTCTTAAATGAAAAGTGTAGTTTCAGCTAGAACTTCCATATGGGAAAAATGGCATTCAACATTTACTAACTGTATTTTTTTTTTTAAACATGGGGTCCTGCTATGTTGCCCAGGCAGGGGTGCAGTGGCTATTCACAGACACAATTATCACTCACAATATCCTTGAACTCCTGGGCTGATGCGATTCTTCCTCCTGAGTAGTTGGGAATACAGGCATGTGCCACTATGCCCAGCTTCCAAATGTAATTTTTAAAAGTGGATACTGTAAAGGCCTGTGAGGCACAGTGGCTCACACCTATAATCCTAGTGCTTCGGGAGTCTGAGGCAGGAGGATCACTTGACACCAGGATTTTAACAATGGCATAGGAAACATAGTGCGACCCTATCTCTACACAAAAATACAAAAATTAGCTGGGCATGGTGGCATGTGCCTGTGGTCCTAGTTACTCAGGAGGCTGAGGCAGGAGGATCCCTTCAGCTCAGGAATTCGATGCTCCAGTAAGCTATAATTGTGCCACTGCACTTGAGACCAGGCAACAGTGCAAGACCTTGACTGAAAAAAATAAAAGAAGATACCTGATTTACCCTAATGTGATTATTACACATTGTATATCTGTATCAAAATATCTCACGTACCCCATAAATATATACACCTACTAAGCAACCCTAAGTAACCATATATATATAAATATATATATTTTTAGAGACGGAGTCATTCACTGTTGCCTGGGCTGGTATGCAGTGGAGCGATCTCAGCTCGCTGCAACTCCGCTTCCTGGATTCAAGCAATTCTCCTGCCTCAGCCTCCTGAGTAGCTGGGATTACAGGTGCCTGCCACCACACCCAGCTAATTTTTTGTATTTTTAGTAGAGACGGGGTTTTAGTAGAGACGGAGTTTCACTATGTTGGTCAGACTGGTCTTGAACTCCTGACTTCATGATCCGCTGGCATCGGCCTCCCAAAGTGCTGGGATTATAGGCATGAGCCACCGCGACAGGCAAAAAAAAATTTTTTTTAAACTTTTAAAGTTAATAAGGCATACTCTTAAGAGAACTACCAGGTATTTAAATACAAAAAATGCTTACAATGTGTAGTCAGAACATTTTCAGGAAGAATGAACACAGTTATAGAAGAGGGAAAGGAAAATAAACCCAAACTGGCCAAATGGATTTTTCTTTTTCTTTCTTTTTGAGACAGGGTCTCACAGTCGCCTAGACTGGAGTGCAGTGGTGCAATCTTGGCTCACTGCAACCTCTGCCTCCCAGGCTCAAGCAATCCTCCTGCCTCAGACTCTTGATTAGCTGCGACCACAGGCATACGCCACCATGCCCAGCTAATTTTTTTTTTTTTTTTTTTTTGTAGAGACAGGGTCTGGTCATGGGAGGCTGCGGTGGGTGGACCGCTTGAGCCCAGGAGTTTGAGACCAGCCTGGGTGACATGGTGAGACCCCATCTCTATGTGAAAAATTTTAAAAAGAAAAAAATCATCTTAATTTTATGTAAATATATCCAGTTGTTATGCAAGTTTAGAGACGGTACATGGAGGGAAGCATACTTAACTAAACTGGAGGCTGGAGTAGAAGTTAGCCAGGCAAGGCTGGGAAAAATGTTTCAGAGGAGAAAAAAGAAAGAACAGACCTATGGAAGTAACAGAGGAGTCAAAGAATTTAGGAACGTTAAGTTATCAGTATTCATTCACTGATGTAATAAATATTAACTGAGGGCCTGCTGTATAACAAGAGCCAAGTTATACAGCAGTAATCAAAATAGAACAGTCCCTACCTTCATGGAGCACACACTTAAGTGAGGGAGACAGACACTCAAAGGATTACAAAAAATAGAATTACAGGTGGGTGCAGTGGCTCACGCCTGTAATCCCAGCACTTTGGGAGGCCAAGGTGGGCGGATCACCTGAGGCTAGGAGTTTGAGACCAAACTGGCTAACATGGTGAAACCCTGTCTCTATTAAAATACAAAAATTACTGGACGTGGTGGCATGCACATGTAATCCCAGCTACTCGGGAGGCTGAGGATGGAAAATCTCTTGAACCCAGGAGACAGAGGTTGCAGTATGCCAAGATTGCATCACTGCACTCCAGCCTGGCAGAAAGAGCGAGACTCCATCTCAAAAAGAAAATAAAAATAAAAATAAATAAATAAAATAAAACAGAATTATAAACTGGGAAAAGTGTTGTAAACGAAAGGCACAGGGTGTTATGATAGCATCTAAAGGGGAACCTGGCCGGGTGCAGTAGCTCATGCTTGAAAACCCAGCACTTTGGGAGACTAAGGTGGGAGGAACACTTGAGGCCACGAATTCAAGACCAGCCTAGGAAACATAATGAGACACACATCTTTACAAAAAAATTTTAAATACAACTAGCCAGTCATGGTGGCACATGCCTGTAGTCCCAGCTACTCAGGAGGCTGAGGTGGGAGGATCCCATGGGCCCAGGAATTTGAGGTTACAGTGAGCTATGATCAGGTCATTGCACTCCAGCCTAGGCCACACAGCAAGACTCTGTCTTAAAAAATTAAAACATTAAAACAAAATAAATAAAAGGGGACCTATCTAGCAATGTGGGATGATCAGAGAGAGCGTCCCTGGGGAAGTGACATTTAAACTAGGAGCTGAAAAACAAACACACATTAGCTAGGTGTGTGGATGACTGGAGATGCATTCCAGGCAAAGTGAATAGCATGAACAGGCCCTGAGATAGGAGGGAACAGGGTACATCTGAAGACTTAAAAGAAAACAAGTGTGACTAGACTATAAGCCAAATGAGAATGTGGGAAACCAGGCTGGAAAAGTAGCCAGGCTATATCATTAAAAGTCCTGAAGACTACATTAAAAATTTGGAGTTTGTCCCAAGAACAAAGGGGTTTTCAAACTAGAGTCCACAGATACCAAAGGGTCTGTTCATGGAATCCAGTGCAGTCTATGAACTCAGATCAGGGGAAAAAAACAATCTTTCTTTTTAATTAACCTCTGAATAAAACTTGGCATTTCCTTCGATTATGAGTATAGGCTCTGACTTTTTAAACCAATACAAATCTCAAAATATGTTCCCATTATAAATACTGGAAAAATCTCATAATAATAATTTTGGCCCTTGCATCACTACTTTAAAATCATGGAAGTTTCTGGAAAGATTATTAGATCTTGCTATAAATCTTGCTATTTAACACATTAACAAAGAGGCAAATATAATATCGTAAGTTTTTATAAAAAGTATTAATATTTTGTAACTATATTTATTGGTTTCCTTTAGCTATGCATTTAAAAATGTTATTCTCAGAAGGAGTCAAAGGTTTCATCGGACTGCCAAGAAGTACCTGTCAACTGCAAAGCATGGGAAAACAGATGGGGAGGAAAGGGGAAAGAGAAATAAGCAATCCAGGTAAATTACGTAAATCTAAACCAGGGTGATGGCAATGCTGATGGGAGAGAAGTAGATCAATTTGAAAGGCATTTAGAAGGTAAAATTGACATTATAGGTTCTTTTCAAATGTGATTTTCTTTTCTTTCTTTCTTTTTTTTTTTTTTGGAGACGGAGTCTCACTCTATTACCCAGGCTGGAGTGCAGTGACGCAATCTTGGCTCACTGCAATCTCTGCCTCCCAGGTTCAAGTGATTCTCATGCCTCAACATCCTAAGTAGCTGGGACTACAAATGCATGCCATCATGCCCGGCTAATTTTTTTGTATTTTTAGTAGAGATGGGCTTTCACCATGTTGGCCAAGCTGGTCTTGAACTCCTGCCCTCAAAGAATCCACCCACCTCAGCCTCTCAAAGTGCTAAGATTACAGGTGTGAGCCACTACACCCAGATCAAATGTGATTTTCAAAGAATACTAAGTGTTATAAAAATGCTCACAATAGGGACAGCGCACAGTGGCTCAAGCCTGTAATCCCAGCACTTTGGGAGGCCGAGACGGGCGGATCACGAGGTCAGGAGATTGAGACCATCCTGGCTAACACGGTGAAACCCCATCTCTACTAAAAAATACAAAAAACTAGCTGGGAGAGGTGGCGGGCGCCTGTAATTCTAGCTACTCGGGAGGCTGAGGGAGGAGAATGGCGTAAAGCCGGGAGGCGGAGCTTGCAGTGAGCTGAGATCCAGCCACTGCACTCCAGCCTGGGCCACAGAGCGAGACGCTGTCAAAAAAAAAAAAAAAAAAAAAAAAAAAAATGCTTACAATACAATAGTAAATAAAAAACACAAAGATTATCCATGCGTATAATCTGATAACATTAAAATTCTACTGTGCACACAAAACACTGGAATGATAGGAAGTTTTTGTTTTGTTTTGTTTTGAGACGAGTCTAGCTCTGTCGCCCAGACTGGAGTGCAGTGAGTGGCAAGATCTTGGCTCACTGCAACCTCCGCCTCCTGGGTTCAAGTGATGCTCCTGCCTCAGCCTCCTGAGTAGCTAGGGCTATAGGCATGTGCCACTACACACAAGTAATTTTTGTATTTTTAGTAAAGATAGGGTTTCACCATGCTGGCCAGGCCAGCCTCAAACTCCTGACCTCAAGTTGAGGCAGAAATTTAAAAATAAATATGCATTCATTCACTCTAAGAAAAGTAACAGGCAAGGCAAGGGTTAAAAAGATAAGACCAACACCAGGCGCGGTGGCTCATGCCTGAAATCCCAGCACTTTGGGAGGCTGAGGCGGTGGATCACAAGGTCAGGAGTTCAAGACAAGCCTGGCCAAGATGGTGAAACCCTGTCTCTACTAACAATAAAAAAAATGAGCTAGGCATGGAGGCAGGTGCCTGTATTCCCAGCTACTCAGGAGGCTGAGGCAGAGAACTGCTTGAACCCAGGAGGCGGAGGTTGCAGTGAGGGGAGATCATGCCACTACATTCCAGCCTGGGTGTCAGAGTGAGACTCCGTCTGAAAAGAAAGAAAAGGAAAAGGAAAAGGAAAGGAAGGGAGGGGAGGGAAAGGGGGGGGAGACGAGACGGGAAGGGAAGGGAAGGGAAGGGAAAAGGAAAAGGAAAAAGAAAAAAGAAAAAGAAAAAGAAAAAAGAAAAGAAAAGAACAAGCTTTTCTCTGCCCAGCAAGCTCACTTCAAGGACAGTTATAAGATAACACTGTCCGGAAAGCCAAGGCCAAAGGATAACGCTCCAGACACCACCACCCCCATTCGGAGCAAGGTTAAAGGAAGGAAAAAAAGAGAAAGATATCTTTTTTTTTTTACTGTTACTCCTTTCCCTGGCTTCTTAAGCATGATTATGTATTACAAATGTCTGTATTTAGCCAGTTCTTGTTTTTCTTTCAATACAGCTACAAGGTCACCAGCTATGCAAGGTCACAAGTTATGTTATGCTATAGATTACGTGACCTGTCACTGTATAATTAACTACTTTTGTTTTGCTTCTGTAAGTCCGCTTATAAAAACCCCGCTCTGTCGTTGTTCAATGTTCAGTTTTTTGGATGCGAATCTACTGAGCCCGTGCGTACCTTAAAATAAACAATCCTCCTGTTCTCCATATCAGTCTCTCTGGTCCTCAGTTCCCCGCAACATTTTTGGTGACCACGAAGGGACCCGAGATGGCAGGTTTACTGTCTCCTTTGCCTCTGGGGGCTGGAGCCCTGGGCCAGGGGAGACCTGTGACCCCAGGCGCTGCCGGGAGAACTTCAGCCCATAGAGGAGATCAGCTCTCCCCTGACCTGGCACCCCTGCTCAGCAGCACAGCAGAACCTAAAGAGGGGCTACAGGACGATTTCAGAAACAGCACGCTTCAGGAACCACAGTAAGGCTTTGGGGCCCAAGGCAGGACCCATGGGGACAAAAGAGGAGCCTGATCACCTCCTGGGGTGTGCCGAATATTCTGACCCAGAGGGGCTCGGGGCGACGAGAGTGGCTCACACCTGAACCAACACAGGACTTGAGAGTGGCTCGCTAAGTGAGTTACGAAAAGGAAACTGGAAGTGGCGAGAGTGGCTCGCCACCCCAACTAGGAAACTGGAGGTGACAAGAGTGGCTCGCCACCCCAACTGGGAAACTGGGTGGCCACTCTCACCACCCCAACTACGAACACAGGAACTAGGAGTGGGGAAGTGTGTGAAAGTGTGTGAATGGAGGGGCCTAATGAGGCTCATAAGCTGCGAAGTGGGGAGTCACAGGTCTCTTACCAGGGACTGTGTGCTCCAAGAAAGTGTGGGGCCGACTAAGACTTGTGGTGATCTGCATACGGCTAATAGGAGCTGCCCTACAGCTCAGAGTTGTAGTGGCAATAAGGAACTCTCCAAAGCCAAGTGTTAGGCAGGAATCTAGACCCAATATGGCGGTATCACCCGGCATGGCAGGCCCTTTGTTAGGACTTCCCGCCCTTCACTTCCTGCTAAGACTCTCAGCCCGCGAAAAAGCCCGCACCCGCCAAAAAACCCCTGCTCTGCGCAAGCTCCTGGATACGTCATTCCTCAGAAATCGAAACCTAACTCAGGAAAACCGAAACCTACAAACCCCGCCTACCTCGCCCTATAAAAGGCCCCCCGATACCTGCCCCAAGCGCGACTTCCTCAGCCCTCCTCCTAGTGGACCAGTGAACCTCGCTGGCGAGCCCAATAAAGGCTACCTCAGTTCTCATCTGCCTCGTGTCTTCTTGCTCGGCTCCCCATTACATTACACCAAGCAGCATCTGAAAACTCCTATCATGGAGCACTTTGGGAGGCAGAGGTGGGTAGATCACTTGAAGTCAGGAGTTCAAGACCAACGTGGCCAACATGGTGAAACCCTGCCTCTACTAAAAACACAAAAATTAGCCAGGCGTGGTGGTGCACACCTGTAATCCCAGCTACTAGGGAAGCTGAGGCACGAGAATTGCTTGAACCTGGGAGGCGGAGGTTGCAGTGAGCTGAGATCACACCACTGCACTCCAGCCTGGGTGACAGAGCGAGACTCTGTCTCAACAACAATAAAATACATACATATATGTATATATTTTGTGCACTATATATGTGTACATATACATATATACAGGTGTGTATATATACGTATATACACATACATACAGAAAACCAGGTGCTCTGTACTCTCATCATTCCAACTTATACAGTGAGTCTGGATGTTAACATTTTTGTTTTCTTTTGTGTGTTGTGTGTTTTGTTATTGTTGTTTTTAATTTCAGGAAAATAAAATTAGCTTAGACAGGAAAGAAAAGAGTAGCAAAGACAGTACATATCAATACTAAAAAAAAAAAATACTATTATTTATGTGGTAGAACACTAAACCAAATTACTTATCACCTTACCTTTAGGAGGAGGGCAAAATTACTCTTCAGAGAATTAGTCACACCATTTTCACACAATTTTTTCCTCATGTGGTTTTCACTCACATTGCCACCACCAGATTGATACCTTAATAATGACTTCAGCATGGTTTCAAAAGGGTCCGCTGAAACAGACAAATTAAATATTTCTGTATCAAAATAATCACTCAAAAAGATGCCCTGTAAGAGAACAAGAGATCAGGGAGGTAAAGAATTATAGCTGAAAGCATGGCAACTGTTTTTCATAATTCCCTTAACTATTTTTATTTTTTATTATTATTATTTTTTAGACAGAATTTCACTTTTCTTGCCTAGGCTGGAGTGCAATGTCATGATCTCGGCTCACTGCAACCTCTGCCTCCCAGGTTCAAGCAATTATCCTGCCTCAGCCTCCCAAGTAGCTAGGATTATCGGCGTGTGCCAACACTCCTGGCTAATTTTGTACTTTTAGTAGAGATGGGGTTTCAACACGTTAGTCAGGCTGGTCTCAAACTTCTGACCTCAAGTGATCCGCCTGCCTCAGCCTCCCAAAGTGCTGGGATTACAGGAATGAGCTGCTGTGCCTGGCAGACTGTTTTTAAAATACGAACAATTTAAGAGTCGGTGAAAATTGGCAAGAACACAATATCCTGACTGGGAATTCCACTGTTAAGTCATTAATACTGGCCTACATAACTATAATGTCTTCAAAATTTTTTTTAAAAAGCACATTCCCCTGATTTTAAAGCAAAATGGCTACTAAGTTTGTGGTTTGTGGTTATCAAGTATTACAGTAAAATTATTTAGCTGAATTCAAAAATTTATTTTCTCCAATTCTTGTTTCTTTAATGACTATTGTTTTCAGAGGCATACAAAGATACACTGTCATTGTAAAAACAATTCAAACAATACAGAAAAGACAGCAGAATGCATCAGAGATACTGTTAATATTTTAGACATTTTTCACAGCTGTTAACATTTCTTAACAGAGAGAGAGAGACAGAAAAATCTGTCAGATTTCACAAAGAATTACATTCCCCTCTTTCAGAGCACTTCTCTCAGTTCATTAGTGTGATAATTTGGATGTTTACATACTTCCCTCACTCTCCAACATTAGCCTAGAAACTCCACAGGAACAGAGACCATTCTGGTTTTCCTCATTATATTCCCCAACAGAGCCATCTTTTCTTGTTGTATAAAGCCTAGTAATTAAAAGCACAATCTTTTTTTTTCTTCCTCAGAGATCCTTGTTCTACAAAAGTACAATCTTGAACCAGACTGCCTGACTTCAAGTCCTAGCTCCATCACTAATTTGCTGTGACCTTAGGCAAGTAACTTAACCTCTCTGTGCCTCAGGTTTCTCTTCTGCAAAAAAGGGATAACCATAATACCCTCTTCATGAAGTTGTTCTGAGAATTAAATGAGTTAGTATTTGTAAAGGGCTTGGAATAGTGCTGAGATATCATAATTGCTATATAAGTATCTGATAAAACCAGTCTACATCATCATATTCAGGCCTGAAAGTATTCATTTATTCAGCCATTGATATTTAGGTTGCTTCAAATATTTTTTATAAACAATGCTAATATAAATATTTTCTCATATCTGTGATTATCAATTTATGTATCAACTTCTTACGATATTATTGTTAGGTCAATGGTTACTGTCAAGTTTTTCTCCAGAGAGCTGTATAGCACATGTACACCACGTGACTCCCCATTCCCTCATGGACAATGCATTCTGCCGGTATTCTTCATCTCTTCTAGGGAGATAAGTAAAATTTCTCTTTTTTTTTTTTTTTTGAGACGGAGTCTCGCTCTGTCGCCCAGGCTGGAGTGCAGTGGTGCGATCTCGGCTCACTGCAAGCTCTGCCTCCTGGGTTCACGCCATTCTCCTGCCTCAGCCTCCTGAGTAGCTGGGACTACAGGCGCCCGCCAACACGCTCGGCTAATTTTTTTTGTATTTTCAGTAGAGATGGCGTTTCACCGTGGTCTCGATCTCCTGACCTTGTGATCCACCTGCTTCCGCCTCCCAAAGTGCTGGGATTACAGGCTTGAGCCACTGTGCCCGGTCAATTTCTCATTTTTATTTGTACCCAACTGAATATTAGTGAGGCTGAAATCTTTAAATTTGTTTACTCCTTTCTTAATAACCTTGTTTCTCCCTATTTTTCTAAAAGGGCATTTTCTTTTTTGAGATGGAGTCTCCATCTGTCATCCAGGTTGGAGTGCAATGGCACGATCTTGGCTCACTGCAACCTCCTCCTCACAGGTTCAAGCAATTTTCCTGCCTCAGCCTCTCGAGTAGCTGGGATTACAGGTATCTGCCACCATGCTCAGCTAATTTTTGTATTTTTAGTAGAGATGGGGTTTCACCATGTTGGCCAGGCTGGTCTCAAACTCCTGACCTCAGGTGATCTGCCCACCTTAGTCTCCCAAACTGCTGAGATTACAGGCGTAAGCTACCACGCCTGGCCTATTTTTTCTTATTAGTTTTTAAGTACTATATATATTTAACATATTGGTGGTAAATTACTTTTCCATTTCTCTTTTAAACTTTGTCACGGTGCCTTTTTATTTAACAAAAATATGGTAATCAATTACTACACATCAGGTGTAGCAATGTGTAGCCAACATTTTACTATCTCTCTTTCTTCCTTTCTCAAGGTGATTTTGACTTTGTTTTTTAAGTTAGAGACAGTCTCAATGTGTCTCCCAGACTGGTCTTCAACTCTTGGGTTCAAGCCATCTTCCCACCTCAGCTTCCTGAGTAGCTGGGACTACAGGTACGTGCTACCGCATCCATTCAAAGTATTTGTTATTGTACTAAAATTTTTCACTTTTATGTGGACAGATTTATCTAACTTGTGTTTTACAGCTCCTAGATCTTTTACCATTTTAAGAAGAGGTTTATCTACATTATCTCCAACCAAAGAGAAAAAATTTAATATTTAACCATGTTTTCTTGTATTACCTTTATGACCTGATATTTTAATCATCTATTTTGATATAAGAAATATATCAAATTTCTTATTTTGATATAAGAAATAAGGCAGAGGCCAGGTGAAGTGGCTCACACCTATAATCCCAGCATTTTGGAGGGCAGAGGTGGGAGAATCACTTGAGTCTAGGAGTTGGAGGCCAGCCTGGGCAATGTAGCGAGACCTCATCTCCACTAAAAAGTAAATAAATTCGTCAGGCATGGTGTTGCATGCCTATAGTCCCACCTACTCAGAAGGCTGAGGTGGGAGGATTGCTTGAGCCCAGGAGTTGTAGGTTATACAGTGAGCTATGACAGCACTGCTGCGCTCTAGCCTGGGCAAAGGGCGGGGGGCGAGGAATAGAATAAGGCACGGATTGAGATTTATTTTTTACAAATAGCTAACCCATATTCCCCAAACCATTTATTACTTTTCCCTTTTGTCATAAAATACTATCTTTATCATATATATTTGGTTTGTCTTCTGAACTCTCCACTCTTTTACATCTGTTTGCCTAGCCTGACCATAGCATGAGAGTCTTTTTTTTGAGATGGAGTCTCTCTCTGTCACCCAGGCTGGAGTGCAGTGGTGTGATCTCAGCTCACTGCAACCTCTGCCTCCCGGGTTCAAGAGATTATCCTGCCTCAGTCTCCCAAGTAGCTGGGATTACAGGCGCACATTACCAGGCCTGGCTAATTTTTGTATTTTTAGTAGAGACAGGGTTTCACCATGTTGGCCAGGCTGGTCTCGAAATCCCGACCTCAGGTGATCAGCCTGCTTTGGCCTCCCAAAGTGCTGGGACTACAGGCAGGAGCCATCATGCCCAGCCAGGAGATTCTTTTTTTTTTAAGAGACAGGTTCTTGCCCTGTCCCCTGGCTGCCTGGCTGAAGTAAAGTGGCACAACCTTGGCTCACTGAAGCCTCAATCTCCTGAACGCAAGCAATCCTCCCACCTCAGCCTTCCAAGTAGCAGGTCTACAGACACATGTATCACATCTGGCTAATTTTTGTATTTTTTGTAGAGATGGGGTCTCACTATGTTGCCCAGACTGGTCTTGAACTCCTGGGCTCAAGTGATCATCCCACCTTGGCCTCCTAAAACATTAGGATTACAGGTATGAGCCACTGTGCCTGGCCAGTACAAGGTTCTTTAAATTAATCTAGCTTTATAATACTCTATACTAACTGATGGTACAAGTATTTCCCTCATCAATATTCTTTTTTTTGGAAGACAGAGTCTTACTCTGTTGCCCAGGCTGGAGTACAGTGGCACAATCTCAGCTCACTGCAACCTCTACCTCCCAGGTTCAAGCAATTGTCTTGCCTCAGCCTCCCGAGTAGCTGGGACTACAGGCACACACCACCATGCTTAACTAATTTTGTATTTTTAGTAGAGACAAGGTTTTACCATGTTGGCCAGGATGGTCTCAATCTCCTGACCTCATGATCCACCTGCCTCGGCCTCCCAAAGTGCTGAGACTACAGGCATGAGCCACCATGCCCAGCCCATTAATACTCTTTTTAGGATTGTTTCCTGGCTGCTTATGTACATTTACTCTTCCAGATACACCTTGGAACTATTTTTTCAGGGTCCCAAAAAAAATCCTGTTGGAATTTACACTGAGATTTTATCATATATGCTTATAAATTAAGGAAAAACACAATTATTTAAAATACTATCTTAAATGAGTTAATAAGACTTCAGCACAGTGCCTAGCACATAGTACAAAGTATTCAATAAATGTTGGCTATTCCTATCCAAGAACAATGTATATATACAGTTCTTTATTTATAAACATTCATTCTTTTTTTATTTTGAGACACAGTCTCGCTCTGTCGCCCAGGCTGGAGTACAGCGGCACAATCTTGGCTCACTGCAGCCTCCGCCTCCCGGGTTCAAGAGATTCTCATGCCTCAGCCTCCCAAGTAGCTGGGATTACAGGCATGTGCCACCACACCCGATTAGTGTTTGTATTTTTAGTAGAGAAGGGGTTTCACCATGTTGGCCAGGCTGGTCTTGAACTCCTGGCCTCAAGTGATCCACCCGCCTCGGCCTCCCAAAGTGTTGGGATTACAGGCATAAGCCACTGTGCCGGGGCTAAACATTCATTCTTAAAAGGTAAGGATCAGGTAATTAGAAAGAAAATGAAACTTACATGTCTTATTGGGATTGATATGCTGCTTCAGTACATCAACAGTGCCCAAACTAACCACGAGGCGCCTGCCAAACCAGAAGGAGACTACAGGCCCATATCTCTCATGCAAATTAACCAGGAACTCGTGCAAACTTCCACTATTCACAATATCTGGAAGATTACCATCTCTGGCAAAAGAGCAACATTTGACAAAATCATCAATTTAACTTGGAAAAATCAGAAAAACAACAGTTGACTCTGAATTAACTGTGTCAATAAATGAGAACAAAGGTTCATGAAATTCAAATTAGTCCAAAATCCAAAACTCAATTATATTTGCCTTCTTGCTATATTTCTATAGTTATATTTAGATATGGATTTGTCTGATATTTTAAGAATTCTTAACACTTCAAACCAAATAAGAAAGCTCCATAGGAACATCTGACTTAGATACTGGAAACTATCCCACTTTCCCAGCACCTAATTCTGAGATGACAACGGACATCATCAGCTGGTGAAAATCATCAGATCAGCTATGGCGATCTTTTCCTTCTTTCCTTCTATCTTAATCTTCTTTTCAGCTTTCTCTGGCAAGGGGAAGTGAAAGCAATGAAATGTTTTGATTTACACGACTCTCTTTTCTGTTAACAAAGTTTAGGCCGGGCGCGGTGGCTCACGCCTGTAATCCCAGCACTTTGGGAGGCCGAGGCGGGCGGATCACAAGGTCAGGAGTTCGAGACCACAGTGAAACCCCGTCTCTACTAAAAATACAAAAAAATTAGCCGGGCGCAGTGGCGGGCGCCTGTAATCCCAGCTACTTGGGAGGCTGAGGCAGGAGAATGGCAGGAACCCAGGAGGCGGAGCTTGCAGTGAGCCGAGATCGCGCCACTGCACTCCAGCCAGGGGAACAGAGCGAGACTCCGTCTCAAAAAAAAAAATAAATAAATAAAGTTTAGGTTACCTGCCAAGGTAAAGGTAGGGCAATCAAAGGAAATGAATTGAATAAGATGAGTAATCTAAAAATATGGTTTATCATTTTGGTTTGTCTTCTGAACTACCTACTCTATTCCATCTGTCTCCCTAGTCCTACCACAAAATAACCTTAGTTTTCTTTTTATTTATCTATCTTTTAGAAACACAGTCTGGCTCTGTCACCTAGGCTAGAGTGCAGTGGCACAATTATAGCTCACTGTAGCATTAAACTCCTGGCCTCAAGCGATCTTCCACCTCAACCTCCTCAGTAGCTGGCAAGAGCTACCATGATTGGCTAAAAATATGGTTCTGTCTTGATATCAATAATGAAGAATTAACTCTACTGAATTCCAAGAAAATAATTACTCACTTTTCTTCAGTTGGAGTAATCCCCGGAATTCCTGCAGCTTGTCTGAAAGCCTTAAAAAAAAAAAGTTTATAATAATGAATTATCATATAACCCATAAGTAAGATGTGTTTCACCAAGACATCTGCAGGACCTTAAATAATGGCTTTCCAATTAAGTTGAATCTAAGAAATCATTTCTATATTAAAATACAAAAAAAGGGATTCTTTGCATGGAAAAGAATGATTTCCATGTCCTTTGCAGGGATACAGATGGAGATGGAGGCCATTTTCTTTAGCAAACTAATACAGGTATAGAAAACCAAATACTACACCGCCGGGCGCGGTGGCTCACGCCTGTAATCCCAGCACTTTGGGAGGCCGAGGCGGGCGGATCACAAGGTCGGGAGATCGAGACCACGGTGAAACCCCGTTTCTACTAAAAATACAAATTAGCCGGGCGCTGGGTGGCGGGCGCCTGTAGTCCCAGCTACTCAGGAGGCTGAGGCAGGAGAATGGCGTGGAACCCGGGAGGCGGGAGCCAGGTGAGCCGAGATTGGCGCCGCACTGCACTCCAGCTGGGCAACAGAGCTGCAGACCTCACCTGTAAAAAAGAAACCAAATACTACATCTTCTCACGAAGTGGGAGCTAAATGATGAGAACTACGGATCACTATTAGAGGGGAACAATACATGCTGGGGCCTTTCAGAAGGTGAGAGGATCACGAAAAACAGCTAATGGGTACTAGGCTTAATAATTACCTGGGTGATGAAATAATCTATACAACAAACCCCCATGATACAAGTTTACCTATATAACAAACCTGCCCTTGTACCCCTGAACTTAAAATGAATTTTTTTTTTTTTTTTTTAAAGAATTACTTCGGCCGGGCGCAGTGGCTCAGGCCTGTAATCCCAGCACTTTGGGGAGCTGAAGAGGGCAGACCACGAAGTCAGGAGATCAAGACCATCCTGGCTAACAGTGAAACCCCTTCTCTACTAAGAATATAAAAAACTGGCTGGCGTGGTGGCACACACCTGTAGTCCCAGCTACTCGGGAGGCTGAGGCAGGAGAATTGTTTGAACCCAGGAGGCAGAGGTTGCAGTGAGCCGAGATCGTGCCACTGCACTACAGCCTGGGCGACAGAGCAAGGCTCCATCTCAAAAAAAAAAAAAAAAAAAAAAAAAAAAGGCCGGGCGCAGTGGCTCAGGCCTGTAGTCCCAGCACTTTGGGAGGCCAAGGCAGACAGATCATGAGGTCAGGAGATCGAGACCATCCTGGCTAACACGGTGAAACCCCATCTCTACTAAAAATACAAAAAATTAGCCGGGCATGGTGCCGGGCGCCTGTAGTCCCGGCTACTTGGGAGGCTGAGGCAGGAGAATGGCGTGAACCCGGAAGGTGGAGCTTGCAGTGAGCTGAGATCACGCCACTGAACTCCAGCCTGGGCAACAGAGCAAAACTCTGTCTCAAAAAAAAAAAAAAAAAAAAAAAAAATTATTTCATTCAGGGTATTATTCTTCCTCTGTGTCAATTAAACTAAGGTGTTTAAAGAATTTAATACACACTTTACATCAAGTAACACATACCCAGTACATTTTTCTTTCTTTGTTCTGAGTTTATGAGTTTATATATGGTCCCAGCTGGTTTGGCTTTTAAAAAAAAAAAAAAATCAAGGTCCATTCTAAGAGTTTCATGATGATGATGCAAGAAACAGAAGAAAATTGCTGTGCTTGGCAGGGCGCAGCACCTCCTGCCTGTAATCCCAGCACTTTCAGAGGCTGAGGTGGATGATCACTTGAGGTCAGGAGTTCAAGACCAGCCTGACACACATGGCAACCCCGTCTGAACTAAAAATACAAAAATTAGCTGGGCATGGTGGCACACTCCTGTAGTCCCAGCTACTTAGGAGGCTGAGGCATGAGAATCGCTTGAACCTGGGAGGCGGAGGTTGCAGTGAGCTGTGATTGCACCACTGCATTTCAGCCTGGGTGACAGAGTGAGACTCTGTCTCAAAAAAAAAAAAAAAGGAAACAAAAAACTGCTGTGCCGGACCCATTTTCTTGAGTGGGTGGGAAGGTAGGAGATCTAGTACAGGAGTGAAGAGATGGGGGGGACATTTAATTGGGAGCATAGCCAGTTCATAGTAATAGGAGGGAACATGGAATATAAGGGCACACATTTAGGCAGATAGGCAGGGTGGTGTGGAAATTATCTCCAGATTGGTTTTATTTTTTCAATGAAATAGGCCAGGTGTGGTAGTTTGCATCGGTAATCCCAGTACTTTGTGAGGCCAAGGCAGGATGATCATTTGAGTCCAGGAGTTTGAGACCAGCTTGGGTAACGTGGCGAAACCCTGTCTCTCTAAAAAGTACAAAAAATTCACCAGGTGCAGTGGTTAGCGCTGTAGTCCTAGCTACTCAGGAGACTGAGGCAGAAGGACCACTTGAGCCTGGGAGGTTGAGGATGCAGTAAGCCAAGGTCACATCATTGCACTCCAGCCTGGGTGACAGAGTGAGACCCTGTTTCAAAAAAAGAGGCCAGGAGCAGTGTCTCATGCCTGTAATCCCAGCACTTAGGGAGGCTGAGGTGGGTGGATCACTTGAGGTCAGGAGTTCAAAACCAGCCTGGCACACATGTTGAAACCCCGTCTCTATTAAAAATACAAAAACTAGCAGGGCGTGGTGGTGGGCGCTGTAATCCCAGCTACTCAGGAGGCAGAGGCAGAGAATCTCTTGAGCCCAGGAGGCGGAGGTTGCAGTGAGTCGAGATCATGTCACTGCACTCCAGCCTGGGAGACAGAGCGAGATTTCTGAAAAAAAGGAAAGGACAGGACAGGACAGGAAAGGAAAGGGAGAGAGAGAGAAAGAAAGAAAGAGAGAGGAAGGGAGGGAGGGAGGGGGAGGGAAAGAGAGAGAGAGAGAGAAAGCAAGCAAGCAGGGAGGGAGGGAAGGAGGTGGGGGAGGGAGGGAGAGAAGAAAGGAAGGGAGGGAGGGAGGGAGGGAAGGAAGGAGGGAGGTGAGAGCAGATCACGAGGTCAGGAGTTCAAGACCAGCCTGGCCAACATAGTGAAACCCCATCTCTACTAAAAATACAAAAATTAGCCAGATGTGGTGGCACGCGCCTGTAGTCCCAGCTACTCAGGAGGATGAGGTGGGAGAATCGCTTGAACCCAGAAGGTGGAGGTTGCAGTGAGCCAAGACCACACCATTGCACTCCAGCCTGGGTGACAGAGTAAGACTCCGCCTCAAAGAAACAAAAAAGAAATTATCAGTTATTGGTGAAGACAGAAGATTTGAAGACAGGGAAGGAATGAAAAGTTATCTGGAAGATTTGGAGACTGGATACACCAGGTGATTTCCAGACACCCCACTTAAGGTACATGAATTTAAAATGAGACTAGTCAGTATGGCTGTGTTCTTTTCCGCCTTTTTTTTTTTTTTTCCCAGCTGTGTGGGTTCAGGGGCAGAATTGACAGAGCATTGGATTTAATCACAATTAGGGTTTGCTAGATGATTATGACAAAGGATACAGGGCAAAGGAGTTGAAGGTATATGCAAAGGAGTGATTATAGTAACAGACCATGGAACCTAAGCTTTTTTTTTTTTTTGAGACATGGTCTCACTCTGTCACCCAGTCTAGAGTGCAATGGCGCCATCTTGGCTCACTGCAGCCTCGATCTCCCAGGCTCAAGCGATCCTCCTGCTTCAGCCTCCCAAGTAGCTGGGACCAGGGACCACAGATACTCACCACCATGCCTAATTTATTTACTTACTTATTTATTTTTTTAGAGACAGGGTCTTACTATAATGCTCAGTCTAGTCTCAAACTCCTGAGTTCAAGCAATCCTCCCACCTCAGCCTCCCGAAGTGCTGGGATTATAGGCTTGAGTCACTGTGCTGGCCATAAGCTTCTTACATCATCAGCTTCTCCTTCATGACTTGACAGCCCTCATCAGCATAATGTAATTTCTCCTACCTTAAGAGTTTCGTCACCTCACTTCCCTCTCTAGTTACCAGCACCCTTTACTGCCAAACTCTAAAAAGCTATCTATACTTGATATCTCTGAATCCACCCATTTAGGTTTATCACCCCAATTACATGAAACCACTCTTCTTAAGAGTACAAATGTTGCAGTGGCTCATGCCTGTAATCCTGGATCTTTGGAAGACTGAGGCAGGAGGATCACTTCAGCCCAGAAGTTCAAGACCAGCCTGGGCAACATAGTGGGACCTCATTTCTATAAAAAATTTAAAAATTAGATTGGGTGCGGTGGCTCATGCCTGTAATCCCAGTGCTTTGGGAGGCCAAGGTGGGCTTTTGAGGTTACAATGAGCTATGATGGTACCACTGTACTCCAGCCTTGGCAAGAGAGAGACTCTGTCTCTTAAATGAAACAAAACAAAACAAAACGAAACACAAAAACGATTACCAATGTTACTAAATTCTTAGGCCTTAACTTACTTGACATATCTGCAGCATTTGACTTAGCTGATTATCCTCTTCTGCTTCTCTTCTGCTTAAAACATCTGGCTTCCTTCTATTTATGTGGCTGCTCCTTCTCAGTCTCCTTTGCTGGCTCTTGTTTCTCTCCTCAACCATTAACATTGGAGAATCCAGGGTATGGTCCCTGGGACCTCTTCTCTCCTGTATCTAAATTGTCTGGGAGATAGCAACCGGTTCTCCTCGCTTTAAATACCATCTATACATTGATAGCTCCCAAATGTGTATCTTCAGCCTGGACTTTTCCCATAAACTCAAGACATATATTCAGTTACTCATCAACATCTCCACTTGGATGTCTAAAAGGCATCTCAAACCTAGCCTACCCAAAACCAACTCCTAATCTCTATAAATCCTCACTACCTCCCACCAAAACAAAACTAAAGAACAACCAACAACAACAAAACCGCTGATATTCCCTGGAATTAATCCATCCTTCCAGATACCAGGCTAAAAATAACTGGTGTTTTCCTTGATGCCTCTCTTTCACATTTCACATCCAATCCACTAGGAAAGCCCATTGGCACTATCTTCACAACTGACTAGTTCTCATTATCTCTGCCACTACTAACATGATCCAAACTGAAATGATAATATCCTCCTAATTACTCGGCTTGCTTCCATCCTTACCTGGAGACCCAAGTCTATTCATGACTTGGCAACCAGAATGATTCTTTTAAAATTTATCTAATAAAATTAAATTTTAATTCTATCCAATTTCAAATGGCTGAAATCCTCCAGTGGCACACAGCAAAAGTCCATTTAAAAAAAGCCTAGCCTTACAAGTCATTTAAAATTTGTCCTTCACCCCCATCCTTCTGACTTTCTCTCCTCTGGTCTCTTCCTCATTTACTACATTCTAACCACACTGGTCCCCTTGCTTTCCAGGAACACACCAGGCGGGTCTCCCTCTTAGGGTTTGTATTTGCTGCTCCCTCGACCCGGAATGCTCTTTCTCAGATACCTGAATGGCTTGCACCTTCACCTTCTTCCAGTCTCTGCTGAAATGTCTCCTTAGCTCCCGGCTATCCTACTTTGAAATAACAATCTACCTATCCCCAACTTTATTTCTACGCACAATCCTATATTACTTGTTTTTACTGTCTGTTCCCCTTCTCTAGGAAGTAAATTCCAAGACTCAGGAATTTTCTGTCTGGTTTGTTCATGGCTGGATTCCCAGCACATGGAACCGTATCTGGCACGTATCTAGTGCCAAGAATAAACAGTGTGCGTCTATGAGCTGATCAAAGAAGAGTATCATTTTAAAACCACCAAAAATTCAAGAACCACTGAAATTGTTTAGTTTCTCAGAAAATAAGATTTCAGGAAGTCCCTTATTGTGTAGTTGCAAGATTCCAGTCTAATCCATTTACCTGCTCGGAAAAGAATATTTAAGAAAGTGTATGGTCAATTCCAGCAGTTCAGCTACTTTTCAATTTTCACTGTAAAACCACCACCTTGCTTTGTAGAACAAGTGTTGTTGTTTTCTTTTCTTTTGAGACGGAATCTCACTCTGTCACCAGGCTGGAGTACAGTGGTGCAATCTCGGCTCACTGCAATCTCAGCCTCCCAGGTTCAAGCGATTCTCCTGCCTCAGCCTCCTGAGTAGCTGGGATTACAGGCGCCCGCTACCACACCCGGCTAATGTTTGTATTTTTAGTAGAGACGGTGTGTAACCATGTTGGCCAGGATGGTCTCCATATCCTGCCCTCGTGATCCGCCCGCCTCAGCCTCCCAAAGTGCGTAGAACAGGTTTTAAAGACGGTCCTCAGCCATCAACGCTTTTGTTTTCAGACCCTCCCTCTCTGGGGGACGGAGGCTAGTGGAGAGAGGAGGACAGGAGGCTCGGAGAGACGGCAGCGGCCAAGGCAGGCTCGCACCCGAACCGGCAGCGCGGCGCTCTCCCCGAGAGAAGCATTTGCCCTGGAGTCCCTCAGAGGAGCAAGACCTGGACCTCGAGCACTTTGGATTCCAGTCAGGATAGATCGATGGACAGAAGGAAAGGAGGAAAACACAAGTGCTGGCAGAATCCTCAAGAAAGGAGAAAGGAGTGGCACGCCCAGGAGTCTCCTCCGACACACCGGGAAATGAAATTTGGGTTTAGCGGAGTTATTGCCAAAAAGCCGCCCAAAGTACTTGAGAGCCGCCTTGGAGAGTGGCGCGGGGTGCCTGTCAAGGTGAGGTCGGCCCGCGGAGGCGCGGGTTTTTCCTCAGCAGCTACAGCCAGCCTGGCCAGGCGCCTGAGGCGTAGGGGGCGCAGCCCACGTAGCTCTCAGCGCTTGCCCGGTGGGGCGTCACGTGACTCCGGGTGCGGTCCCCGCGCCGAAGCCCCGGAGAGATCCCGAGCCCTCCCCTCAGGCCCGCCCCCTGCGGCCCGCAGCGGGCAGGTCGGCCTGGATGCGGGCGACAGAGAGGCTGGGGCGGCGCCCAGGGCCCCAGAAAGCCAAGACGACGCTCACCGGGTAGAGGTAGAGCACCGCTCCCACCAATGCCAGCAAGAAGGTAACGGCGAAGATCGCGAAGTCCAACATGGTTCTTCCGCCCAGGGAGCCACGTCTCGGATCGGCCGCTCGAGCAGCAACGCCTCAGCCTGGCCCAACTTAAGGCATAGCGTGTGGGCGGGGGCACCCCGCGGGACCCGCGAACCAACGGGCCG
Source organism: Papio anubis (assembly GCF_008728515.1). Classification (NCBI taxonomy): domain Eukaryota; kingdom Metazoa; phylum Chordata; class Mammalia; order Primates; family Cercopithecidae; genus Papio; species Papio anubis. The sequence goes on along the minus strand of NC_044985.1, from coordinate 87,114,572 downwards.
CCGGGGGCGTGACCGAGACCTGCGGCCGGCGTCAGCGGAGAGAGCAATGGATCGCCGAGGAGCCGGGGCGCGGGTTCCTGCGAGCAGCAGGCGGAGGCTGAGGCCGCCTAGCGCCATCCTCCACCCCAAGGCGGCGATTGCGGCCCACACGATTTGAGACAGAATATGCCCGCGACTTGGGACCGAGTCGAGTTGTTGGCGAATGCAGAGCCCAGGTTTCTGAGAAAAGTTAGGAGTTAGCACTGCTCTGTCCGCCCAACACTTTTCCCAGTGGATTCAGGATTAAAACCTCTAAACCAGTGATTTTCGAAGAGTGGTCCCCGGACCAGCTGCATCAACGTCTCCCGGGAGCTCGTTGGAGATGCAGATTATCGATGCCGGGCGCGGTGGCTCCATCTGTAATCGCAGCACCTTGGGAGGCTGAAGCGGGAGGATCGCTTGAGCCCAGGAGTTTGAGACCAGCGGGGGCAACATAGTGAGACCCCCGTCTCTACAAAAAAAATAAATAAATAAATAATCGGCCGTGGTGGCGCGCGCCCGTGGCCCCAGCTACTCCGGAGGCTGAGGCTGGAGGATCGCTTGAGCTGGGGAGTTGGAGGCTACAGTGAGCCGAGATCGCACGACTGCACTCCAGCCTGGGCGACAGGGCGAGACCCTGTCTCAAAAACAAAACAAAACAAAAGGAAAAGAAAATAGAAAGATTCTCGATCCCAAACTACACCTACTGAATCAAACACTCGGGGCGGGCGCGCGGAGGGGGCGCGTACAACAATCTGTTTTAACAAAGCCCTCCCGGGGACACTGTTACACACTTAAATTTGAATGAAAACCACCACTGATCTAACCGGGACAGCGAAGTGTCTGGGAGTAAAACAAGAGTAGATACGCCTTGTTTCGCAGAATTTGTGTCTGAAGTACTAGTAAATGTGGTTCTTTGAGACACTTTCTGGTGAGCGGAGGCTGCACTCTGTTCAGGTTTCCTTGCTCTGTTAACTCTGACTTTCGGTAAATTGCTTGAGTTTTCTAAGCTTCCATTTCCTTCTAGGTGAAACAGTGAAAATAATACCACATGGAGTTGCCTGTAGGTTAATTTACATATTTTATGAAAAGCACTTAGCACAGCTCCTAGCAAAACTGATTTTGGCATTCGTTGCCCTGGGCATAAAATACCCTAGGACCCCTCTTTCTATTTCGCATGGCTCAGAAGTTTTGACTTGGCTAATGAAATACAAGGCAAGGCCTGCTACTTACTAGTGCTCCTTTTAGTGAAAGTGTGCTAAAAGTATTTATAGATTTTATATATTTAATAATGTAAAATGTCAAGAACAGGCAGCAATTTGGCAAGAGAAATTCCAGATTGATTTTACAGCTTCTATGATAAGCGACTATTACATAAGCAGGAAACATACCTCATTGAAAATGCCAACTCTATTGGCATCTATGGCAAATATAATGAAACATGCTGTTTAATATTTCACTTGGCAAAAATTGTATTTTTAAGTCTTTCTCTGCATATAAATGTGCTTTAAACTGTCGTATGTTCAAAGTTCTTTTTTAAGTCTCTTGTTAGAATTTTAAAGATATTTCTTGTCAAACTGATGTTCCCAATAGGTTTTCAAAACAGTAAATGTAGGAGTTTTTTTATTTGTTTGTTTTGTTTTGTTTGTTTGTTTTTGAGACGGAGTCTCCCTCTGTAGCCCAGGCTGGAGTGCAATGGCGCAATCTCGGCTCACTGCAACCTCTGCCTCCCAGGTTCAAGCAATTCTCCTGCCTCAGCCTCCGGAGTAGCTGGTATTACAGGCACGCGCCACCATGTCCAGCTAATTTTTGTATTTTTAGTAGAGACAGGTTTCACCATGTTGGCCAGGCTGGTCTTTAACTCCTGACCTCGTGATCTGCCCTCCTTGGCCTCCGAAAATGCTGGGATTACAGGCGTGAGCCTCCGCGCCCGGCCAAACGTAAGAGTTTCAAGTGCATAAAGTAGCCATATAACCATAATCTTAGGTACCAATCCTTCCGGATATCTAGAATTCTCTTTTAGCCCTAAATTGACCTACAGCCTGAGACTCTCTGAACTTTGAGGGCTGTAAAAAAGAGACAAAAATTCCAGAAATTGGGCAGGGCACCATATTTTATAGTGAGTCTCTAAAACTAGACATCTACCTCCTCTTCCTGTGTTCCTAAAAACGTTTTGCGTAGGTACTCCCTAAAAGCATTATATATATGCAAAAAATATATATATAATATGTATATACACGCACACATTTATATCCGTTCACACTTTTTTTTTTTTTTTTTTTGAGACGGAGTCTCGCTCTGTCAGCCAGGCTGGAGTGCAGTGGCCGGATCTCAGCTCACTGCAAGCTCCGCCTCCCGGGTTCACGCCATTCTCCGGCCTCAGCCTCCCAAGTAGCTGGGACTACAGGCGCCCACCACCTCGCCCGGCTAGTTTTTTGTATTTAATAGAGACGGGGTTTCACCGTATTTGCCAGGATGGTCTCGATCTTCTGACCTCGTGATCCACCCGTCTCGGCCTCCCAAAGTGCTGGGATTACAGGCTTGAGCCACCGCGCCCGGCCGTTCACACATTTTTTGTGTTGACATCTAAAATTTTTATCTTGACTTTAAAGGATTAAATTTCTGACATATTATAAATATTCTCGTTTTGAAATTGTTGCAGCTCTCTTTTAATTGTATGAAAAGGAATGGAAATATAATAGTGATGTGATAACTCTCAGACTTTTTTTAAAAACACACAAACTTGGCCGGGTGCCGTGGCTCCACCTGTAATCCCAGCACTTTGGAAGGCTGAGGCGGGCGGATCACTTGAGGTCAGAACTTCAAGATCAGCCTGACCAACATGGTGAAACCCCGCCTCTACTTAAAATACAAAAATTAGCCAGGTGTGGTGGCACGCGCCTGTAATCCCAGCTTCTCAGGAGGCTGAGGCAGGACAATCAGTTGAACCCAGGAGGCAGAAGTTGCAGTGAGGCAAGATGGTGCCACGGCATTCCAGCCTGGACAAAAACAAAACAAAACAAAAAACCCGTACACTTTTCGTGAACAACTGGAAATTTTCCATGATTCTTTTTTCTGAACTTATTTTTATTGCACTTATCCAACAGAATTTTATTCTAATGAAAGTATTTTTATCCTTGAAAGTAATTTTCTTCATCACCTGTCATACTTCTCTTCAACATGTACTCATGTTGAATTAAAAAATAACTTCTGGGGCTGGGCGCAGTGGCTCACGCCTGTCATCCCAGCACTTTGGGAGGCCGAGGTGGGCAGATCACGAGGTCAGGAGATCGAGACCATCCTGGCTAATGAGGTGGAACCCTGTCTCTACTAAAAATACAAAAAAAAAAAAAAAAAATTAGCCGGGCGTGGTGGCGGGCACCTGTAGTCCCATCTACTCAGGAGGCTGAGGCAGGAGAATGATGTGAACCCGGGAGAAGGAGCTTGCAGTGAGCAGAGATCGCGCCACTGCACTCCAGCCTGGGCGACAGAGCGAGACTCCGTATCTTAAAAAAAAAATTGTTTTTGGGTCACACACAGTGGCTCACGCCTATAATCCCAGGGCTCTGGGAGGCTCAGAAGTTCACTTGAGCCCAGGAGTTCAAGGTTATAGTGAGCTATGGTTGTGCTACTGCCCTCTGTCCTGGGTGACATAGCGAGAACTAGTCTCTTAAAAAAAAATCTAAAACACACAAAAGTTTTAAACTCTGTGGCTTTAAAAACTCCTACAAATTTATTTATTTTAATGTGTGTGTGTGTGTGTGTGTGTGTGTGATGGAATCTCCATCTGTCATCCAGGCTGGAGTGCAGTGGAAAAATCTCGGCCTACTGCAACCTCCGCCTCCCAGGTTCAAGTTATTTTCCTGCCTCAGCCTCCTGAGTAGCTGGGCCCACAAGCACGTGCCATGCCCGGCTAATTTTTATATTTTTAGTAGAGACAGGGTTTCACCATATTGGCCAGGCTCGTCTTCTGACCTCCTGATCCACCTGCCTTGGATTACAAAAGGCAGAGCCCTCCCAAAGTGTTGGGATTACAGGCGTGAGCCACCGTGCCCGGCCTTAATTTTCTTTTTTGAGACGGAGTCTCACTTTGTGACCCAGGTTGGAGTGCAGTGGCGCAATCCCAGCTGACAACAACCTCCAAATGAATCTCTGGTTGGCTACTCCTGGATTCCTTAGGTTGGAATTGTGAACATACAATGTTCTTAGAATATAGGGTCATTCTCAGGGTATGCTTACGTTATCACTGTCTGGTGTGTTTACCATGCAACTGTGACCACTGACGTTCATTCCTTCAGACTATGCCACCTGGGCTCCTTATGAGCTCACTTCTAATTCTACCAAGAGGCATCGTAGGCTGAGGATGAGAAGAGAGCAGCTTTAGAAGCCTCCTGTTTTGTTCCCTTTCAACTCTGAGCCATATTTTCTGGCAGGAGATATATCGCACTATATATATAGCTTTTGAGGTAGAGCATCCTCCTATGATCCTCCAACCCTCTCTGAGCAGCAATAATATTTTCTCTCTTTGCCCCTTCAGACCTAGGAGTGACAGTGGTTTCCCTTGTTGCTAGTCTCTGGATACTTCAGCATCCTTTATTGGTTCCCTTAATCCTCCCCACACTTCTGTATATAGTTGCTTCCTTAAAGTCTTTTGAACTATTGGAGTGAGATACTGTTTACTGTCAGACCTGACTCTAGTTGGCACAAGGGGTGGCTCCCAGAAACAGTTCAAACAGTTCCCAAGTTGGAATTCTAGGACCGGTTTAAACACATACTTGACAACCTCATGATGAGATTCATTATTGATAGTGATAATGTGTAGCATGCAGTGACAACAAGGTTATTCAAATTATTGTCAGTGGTGACATGGGATGGGATGTCAGTAGGGAAGAAGTTTTACATGGTCAAGTGATTGTTGATAGCAACAATGGGTATTGCAAAAGATTGTGGAATAGGCCAGATGCAGTGGCTCATGCCTGTAATCCCAGCAATTTGGGAAGCCAGGGCAGGTCGATCACTTGAGGCCAGGAGTTCAAGACCAGCCTGGCCAACATGGCAGAAACCCTGTCTCTACTAACAATACAAAAATTAGCTGGATATGGTGGCACATGCATGTAATCCCAGGTTCTTAGGAGGCTAAGGCAGGAGAATCACCTGAACCCAGGAGGCAGCGGTTGCAGTGAGGTGAGATGGCACGACTGCAATCCAACCTGGGCGACAGAGTGAGACTCTGTCTAAAAGAAGAAGAAGAAGAAGGAGAAAAAAAAAAGATGGTGAGATAGATGACTATTTCTGACTGCATTATAGAGCTTATGAAAAGAAAAGAAAAAAAAACAAGTTTAAGGCTTTGACCTTCCAACATAAGATGGTATAGGTGAAGGACCAGAAGGCTTCCATTCTTCTCAAAAGAATATTTTGTGGCCTGGCATGGTGGCTCACGACTGTAATCCCAACATTTTGGGAGGCTGAGGTGGGCGGATCACCTGAGGTCAGGAGTTCGAGACCAACCTGGCCAACATGGTGAAACCCCGTCTCTACTAAAAATACAAAAATTAGCCAGGCGTGGTGGCAGGCGCCTGTAACCCCAGCTACTGGGGAGGCTGAGGCAGGGAGAATTGCTTGAATCAAGGAGGCAGAGGTTGCAGTGAGCTGAGATTGCACCACTGTACTCTAGCCTGGGCAAGAGAGTGAGATTCCATCTCAAAATACAAACAAACAAAAAATCTGTGCAGCTGCAGGGCAGATATGGCTGAGTTACAGGCCCTAAAATCTAACTGTGCAGGTTGTAGAGTTATAATGCCAGCTAAAAGCAGAATCTTGCCAAGTCTTTTATTCTAAATTACAGCACTGTTTGAGAAGGAATAGGACTCTGAGATCAGTACATTTGGTCAGAGGAAGACAAAGCTGAAACCCCAAGTCCCACTGAACCTTCCTTGCCGATGGGAGTGGGCCTGTCTCCCCTGCCTGAGGAAGCTAACTTCCTTCACTTGAAAGTCTTTCAGAAACTTCTTTTGGGTCAGTTATATAACAAGGTGGTGGCCATTATCCTAAGGAAGAATTCCCATTTCTTCTCATTATTTCTAGGCGATAAAGACTGATAATAGGCCTGGCACGGTGGCTCACGCCTGTAATCCCAGCACTTTGGGAGTCCAAGGTGGGTGGATCACGAGGTCAGGAGATGGAGACCATCCTGGCTAACACAGTGAAACCCCATCTCCACTAAAAATACAAAAAATTAGCCGGGCGTGGTGGCGGGCGCCTGTAGTCCCAACTACTTGGGAGGCTGAGGCAGGAGAATGGCGTGAACCCAGGAGGTGGAGCTTGCAGTGAGCCGACATTGCGCCACTGCACTCCAGCCTGGGTGACAGAGCGAGATTCTGTCTCAAAAAAAAAAAAAAAAAAGACTGATAATAATAAACTAATAAAATAATAAAGGTAATAATGGACTGTGTGGGGTAAAGACAGTTAAACCTGTCATAGCCCAGGGAGACAATTACCAGTTCAGTTCCTAGAGAACAGAGGCACTGCAAGAGAAAGGGGACAGGTGATGGTACAGCAGGGTGGGTAATTTGTCACTCACAGTTTACTATTGCCAGAACATAGTGACCATAAAAAGCAGAACACATTTGGTTGGTTCTATTGTTGTTTTAAAATACTCTACTCATAATGCCTGGACCTGGAGCAGAACACTGGCTTATACATCAAAGGAGCAACGAGACCTTGCTAATTTGTATTAGAGGGATGCTGAGAAGTATGTATGGAAATGGGTATTTGTTTAAGGAAAAGAAAACATAAGGATGATAAGGGCCAAATTTATTTATATGGTTTCATTCACTCAGAATTTGGGAAGTCAGTGTGTTAACTTGACATATTACTCCATTTTCATGCTGCTGATAAAGACATACCCGAGACTGGGCAATCTGCAAAAGAAAGAGGTTTAATGGACTCACAGTTCCATGTGGCTGGGGAGGCCTCACAATCATTGTGGAAGGTGAAAGGCATGTCTCACATGGTGGCAGACAAGAGAACTTGTGCAGGGAAACTCCCCTTTATAAACCATCCGATCTTATGAAATTCATTCACCATCACGAGAATAGCATAGGAAAGAGCCGCCACCCCATGATTCAATTACCTCCCACTGGGTCCCTCCTACAACATATGGGAATTGTGGGAGCTACAATTCAAGATGAGATTTGGGTGGGGAAACAGCCAAACCATATCATCATACCCCGACCCCTGTCAAATCTCCTGTCCTCCCATTTCAAAACCAGTTGTGCCTTCCCAACAGTCCCCCAAAGTCTTAACTCATTTCAGCATTAACCCAAAAGTCCACAGTCCAAAGTCTCATCTGAGACAAGGCAAGTCCCTTCTGCCTATGAGCCTGTAAAATCAAAAACAAGTTAGTTACTTGTTAGATACAATGGGGTTGCAGGCATTTGATAAATACACCCATTCCAAATGGGAGAAATTGGCCAAAACAAAGGTGCTAATGGCTCTATGCAATCCAAAATCCAGTGAGGCAGTCAAATCTTAAAGCTCCAAAATGATCTTTGACTCCATGTCTCACATCCAGGTCATGCTGATGCAAGAGGTGTGTTCCCATGGTCTTGGGCAGCCCTGCCCCTATGGCTTTGCAGGGTACAGCCTCCCTCCTGGCTGCTTTCACGGGCTGGCATTGAGTGCGACTTTTCCCAGTGCGCAGTGCAAGCTGTCAATGCATCTACCATTCTGGGTTCTGGAAGACAGTGGCCCTCTTCTCAGCTCTACTAGGCAACGCCCCAGTGGGGACTCTGTGTGGAGGGCGCCCACCCCACATTTCCCTTCTGCACTGCACTAGCAGAGGTTCTCCATGAGCATGCTACCCCTGCAGCAAACTTCTGCCTGGACATTTAGGCATTTCCATACATCCCCAGAAATCTAAGCAGAGGTTCCCAAACCTCAATTATTGACTTCTGTGCACCCGCAGGGTCAACACCAGATGGAAGCTGCCAAGGCTTGGGGCTTGCACCCTCTGAAGCCATAGCGTGAGCGGCACCTTGGCACCTTTGCCCCTTTTAGTCACAGCTGGAGCAGGTGGGACTCAGGGCACCAAGTCCCTAGACTACACACAGCAGAGGGACCCTGGACCCAGCCCAGGAAACCATTTTTTTCTTCCTCGGCTTCCAGGCCTGTGATGGAAGAGGCTGCCGCATAGACATTTTCCCCATTGACTTGGAGATTAACATTCGGCTCCTCATTACTTATGCAAATTCCTGCAGCCCACTTGAATTTCTCCTCAAATAAAGGGATTTTCTTTTCTATCGCATTGTCAGGCTGCAAATTTTCTGAACTTTTATGCTGTTTTCCTTTTAAAGCTGAATGTCTTTAACAGCACCCAAGTCACCTCTTGAATGCTTTGCTGCTTAGAAATTTCTTCCACCAGATACCCTCAATCATCTCTCTCAAGTTCAAAGTTTCACATATCTCTAGGGCAGGGGCAAAATGCCACCAGTCTCTTTGCTAAAACAGAAAAAGAGTCACCTTTGCTCCAGTTCCCAACAAGTTTCTCATCTCCATCTAAGACCACCTCAGCCTGAATTTCATTGTCCATGTGATTATCAGCATTTGGTCAAAGCCATTCAGCAAGTCTCTAGGGAGTTCCAAACTTTCCCACGTTTTCCTTTCTTCTTCTGAGCTCTCCAAACTGTTTCAACCTCTGCCTGTTACCTGTTTCCAAAGTCGCTTCCACATTTTTGAGTATCTTTTCAGCAGCATCCTGCTCTGCTGATACCAATTTACTGTATTAGTCTGTTTTCATGCTCTGAAAAAGACATACCTGAGACTGGGCAATTTACAAAAGAAAGAGTTTTAATGGACTCATGCTTCCACATAGCTGAGGAGGCCTCACAATCATGGTGGAAGGTGAAAGCATATCTCACATGGCAGCAGACAAGAGAACTTGTGCAGGGAAACTCCCCTTTATAAAACCATCAGATCTTATAAGACTCATCCACTGTCATGAGAATAGCATGGGAAAGACCTGCCCCTCATGATTTAATTACCTCCCACTGGGTCCCTCCCACAACATGGGAGGGGAATTGTGGGAGTTACAATTCAAGATGAGATTTGGGTGGGGACACAGCCAAATCGTATCAGTTGAGCACTTGAGATTGAATCTAAATATGCTTGTTTGGTTAACTGAAGTCTGGATTCAATGTTGGCCTATAGTCATTCAAGTTGGGATGCCAGAAATTTCCTGGCTGGAGTGCAGTGGCGCAATCATAGCTCACGGCAGCCTTGACCTCCTGGGCTCAAGTGATCTTCCTGCCTCAGCCTCCTGAGTAGCTAGGACTACAGGCATGTGCCACCACGCCTGGCTATTTTTTTGTCTTGTTTTGTTTTGTTGGTAGAGACAGGGTCTCGCTATGTTGCCCATGCTGGTTTCAAACTCTTGGCCTCAAGTAATCCTTCTGTTTCAACCTCCCAAAGTGCTGGGATTACAGGCATGAGTAAGCATGCTCGGCCCCACCTATTTTGGTAAATAAAATTTTGTGGAAGACAGCTATGCTCATTTATGTTCTATATATGACTACAACAGCAGAATTGAATAATTGCTACAGAATTATGTGTAAAATATTTATTGCCTGTCCCTTTATAGAAAAATTGTGTGGACTCCTGCTATAGAAGTACAAAGGTTTAGGGAGATGGAAATATTGGTGTGGATTTGCTTGACCTGTCAAAATATTCGACAGTCACCTATGAAGTTAACAATTAGTTAAGTAAATGATATTCTATCCTCCTGCCCCAAATACATCTTTGTAGAGCAGGAAAGGTTTCTTTTCTTACCCATCACTAGGTTCATGGCTGAGCCCCCTACAACAAAGGACAGGTTACCAAGAAAAAGTGTACAAATTGGCCAGGCATGGTGGCTCACGCCTGTAATCCCAGCACTCTGGGAGGCTGAGGCGGGCGGATCATGAGGTCAGGAGATTGAGACCATCCTGGCTAACACGGTGAAAACCCATCTCTACTAAAAATACAAAAAATTAGCCAGGCGTGGTAGTGGATGCCTGTAGTCCCAGCTACTTGGGAGGCTGAGGCAGGAGAATGGTGTGAACCCAGGAGGCGGAGTTTGCAGTGAGCCGAGATTGTGCCACTGCACTCCAGCCTGGGCTACAGAACGAGAGTCTGTCTCAAAAAAAAAAAAAAAAAAAAAAGTGTGCAAATTGATTTAAGTTTTACGATCAGGTGCGGTGGCTCTCGCCTATAATCCTAGTACTTTGGGAGCCAAGGCAGGTGGATCACTTGAGGTCAGGAGTTCAGGACCAGCCTGACCAACATGGCGAAACCTCGTCTCTATTAAAAATACAGAAAAATTAACTAGGCATGGTGGTACATGCCTGTAATTCCAGTTACTCAGGAGACTGAAGCAGGAGAATCACTTGAATCCAGGAGGCAGAGGTTGCAGTGAGCCGAGATTGCGCCATTGCACTCCAGCCTGGGCGACAGAGCGAGACTCTGTCTCAGAAAGAAAAAAAAAAGGGAGACAGTGGTACAATTATAGCTCAATGCAGCCTTAAACTCCTGGGCTCAAGTGATCCTCCTGCCTTGGCCTCCCTAAATGCTGGTATTACAGGTATAAGCCACCATGTCCAGCCTTAATTTTAAAATGTCAATCTAATTTTAAATTAATTGGGTAAGCGGTATTTGGTTATTGTGTTCGGCTGGGTTCTCCAAACAAACAGAACCAATAGAATTGGCTTATGAGATTAAGGAGGCTGAGAAGTACTATGATATGCCATCTGTAGGCTGGAAAACCAGGAAAGTCGATGGTGTGGTGTAGTTCAATCTGAGTCTGAAGGCCCAAGAAACTGAAGCTCTAACATACATCTCAGGGTGGAAGATGGAATGTCCCAGCTCTAGAAGATAGAGGGAATTTGCCCTTCATCTTTTTGTTCTATCCTGGCCATTAACAGATTGGATGATGCCTGCCCACACTGGTGAGGGCACATCTTCTTTACTCAATCTGATTCAGATGCTAATCTCTTCTGGAAATACCCTCACAGACATACCCAGATATGTTTTACCACCTATCTGGGCATCCCTTGGCCCAATCATTTGACACATTACATTAACCATCACTGTAATAATGCATTATCCTTCTTACACATTGCTAGCATTGACCTGCTAATATTCCCTTAGGGATTTTTGTATCTTTGTTCACGAGATAATAGCTTAGTTTTAGGTTTTTTTTTGTGGGGGCAGGGGTGGGATTATATGTCTTCCAATCTTTTTCTTTCTTTTTTTTTTGTTTGTTGAGATGGAGTCTTGTTCTGTCACCCAGGCTGAAGTGCAGTGGCGTATCAGCTCACTGCAAACTCCACTTCCTAGGTTCAAGTGATTCTCATGCCTCAGCCTCCTGAGTAGCTGGGATTACAGGTGTGTGCCACCATGCCTGGCTAATTTTCGTATTTTTAGTAGCGATGGGGTTTTGCCATGTTGGCTAAGCTGGTCCTGAACTCTTGACCTCAAGTGATCCACATGCTTCAGCCTCCCAAAGTGCTGGGATTACAGGTGTGAGCCGCTGTGCCCAGCCCCAATTTTTTGTGTTTTTATTGTCTGTAGGATCTTAAATCCTAAATTTCTCCCACTCTTTTCCCCTTTCACTTCACTTTCCAGTCTCCAAAGAGACAATGCCTTTCTGAGACTGCCACATCGAATCCAGCACACGAAATCCATTTTTAGTATACGGTACTCTGATCCACTCACATTATTTCACTTTTCATTACTTTTGCACTTAGGGTGGACTCTCTCTCTCTGGGAGTCTCTTTTTTAAAAAATCAATGTTAGGCCCTCTATTTCCCTACTCTCTGCTTTCTTGGACCCATCTTCCTTTTTGCAGAGGTTTACTGTTGAAACTTGAGATGGGTCTGCTGGAATTTGGCTTTTTTGTATTTTTAATTTGAAGTCTGTACTGTTTGTCTTCTAGATATCTTGAAGGCATAGGGTCGTGAGGCTGTATTTGTTCTTGTCCATCTGTATGGTTTTTTTAGAGGACATGTGGCAAGATTTGAAGTTAGGTAACTGTCCTTATCTTAGGCTCCCTGTAAGTACAGATTCATCCATTTGGATCTGTTTTTTTTTTTTTTCCCATTCATCCCTTAATTTCCCAACTCCCAAAATTGTATCATCTTCTCTCCTGTTTTCTTTGTCCTTATAGGTTTATGCCTTTAAAAAATCCCTTCATTGGCCAGGCGTGGTGGCTCATTCCTGTAATCCCAGCATTTTGGGAGGCTGAAGCAGGCAGATCACTTGAGGTCAGGAGTTCAAGACCAGCCTGGCCAACATAGCGAAACCCTGTCTCTGCTAAAACAAACAAACAAACAAACAAAAATAAAAAGTCTGTCCTGCATACACACGGGTTTCATAACCCATGAATACTGTATTTTCTTTTAAATTTTTGGGACAGGGTCTTGCTCTGTCATTTAGGCTGAGTTCACTGGTGTGATCACACAGCTGGACTTCCCAGGTTTAAGCCTCTCAAGTAGCTGGGACTACAGCTGTGCACCACTGTGCCTAGCTAATTTTTGACTTTTTTTTTGTAGAGAAAGGGTTTATGTTTCCCAGGCCAAATACTGTATTTTAGATCTGTGTTTGGTTGAAAAAAAAACTGTACAGTTCAAACCCAAGCTGTTTTATATGGTGAGAAAATATAAGCTCCAGTATCATTGTGTGAAACAAACAGATTTATTTGATGCTTGGAATAGTGTTATGAACTTGTTTCACAAAAGCAAGACAGTCTTTTATTTATTTATTTATTATTATTATTATACTTTAAGTTCTAGGGTACATGTGCATAACGTGCAGGTTTGTTACATATGTATACTTGTGCCATGTTGGTGTGCTGCACCCATCAACTCGTCATTTACATCAGGTATAACTCCCAGTGCAATCCCTTCCCCCTCCCCCCTCCCCATGATAGGCCCCGGTGTGATGTTCCCCTTCCCGAGTCCAAGTGATCTAATTGTTCAGTTCCCACCTATGAGTGAGAACATGCGGTGTTTGGTTTTCTGTTCTTGTGATAGTTTGCTAAGAATGATGGTTTCCAGCAGCATTCATGTCCCTACAAAGGACACAAACTCATCCTTTTTTATGGCTGCATAGTATTCTATGGTGTATATGTGCCACATTTTCTTAATCCAGTCTGTCACTGATGGACATTTGGGTTGATTCCAAGTCTTTGCTATTGTGAATAGTGCCACAATAAACATACGTGTGCATGTGTCTTTATAGCAGCATGATTTATAATCCTTTGGGTATATACCCAGTAATGGGATGGCTGGGTCATATGGTACATCTAGTTCTAGATCTTTGAGGAATCGCCATACTGTTTTCCATAATGGTTGAACTAGTTTACAATCCCACCAACAGTGTAAAAGTGTTCCTATTTCTCCACATCCTCTCCAGCACCTGTTGTTTCCTGACTTTTTAATGATTGCCATTCTAACTGGTGTGAGATGGTATCTCATTGTGGTTTTGATTTGCATTTCTCTGATGGCCAGTGATGATGAGCATTTTTTCATGTGAAGCAAGACAGTCTTAATGAAGCATGTAACTAACTTGGCTTTGTCCAGTGACTAAGAAATCTTACCAGATGAATTCATGCAGGAAGTTTCCAATTCTAATGAAGCGTCTTCAATAAAGTGTAGTACAGTGAATGGATGGTGCTAGTAAAGGTTAATGTTCATCTCTGTTCTTTTGTTATTCTGGATCTAGAGACAAAAGTACAAACAAGAACCTGGAACAGAGATTGGCTTCTGTCTTATTATGGATTAGATTCTATTAATCTTGACAATACCAGAAGGATTAGGTCAGCATTTAGATTGTCAAAGTTGACTGGATAAAAGGTTTATTTTATTTTATTTTTAGAGACTGAGTCTTGTTCTGTTGCCCATGCTGGAGTACAGTGGTGTGATCATAGTTCACTGCAGCCTCAAAGTCCTGGCCTCAAGTGATCCTCCTGCCTTGGCCTCCCAAAATGCTAGGATTATAGGCATAAGCCACCACGACTGGCCCTAAATATTATAATTATGAAAGAATGTAAGTTAAAAAAATTCAACCTAATATACTATTTGGTTAACTACAAATGGAGATTTATGGCATATAATTATTTGCTAAGGGAAAAACTAAAACAATGTTTTTTTGTTTTGAGACAGGGTATTTCTCTATCAGTCAGTTTGGAGTGTAGTGGTGTGATCTTGGCTCGGTGTAGCCTCCACCTACTGGGCTCAAGCTAGAACTACAGGTGCACACCACCATGCCTGGCTAATTTTTAAATTTTTTGTAGAGACAGGGTCTCCTTATATTGCCCAGACTGGCCTTGAACTCCTGGGCTTTTGCCATTCTCCAGCCTTGGTCTCTCAAAGTGCTATGATTACAGGCATGAGCCACTGTGCCTAGCCTGTAACAGTGTTTTTAAGGTAGCTCTAAAATGAAAGGCTAAATACCCATTGTTAATATGACAAAAAATAGTCAATTGACATTTAACTTGTGCATATAGGACTACAGAAGAAATTCTGCTCATATGAGAAACAGTGATCAATTTTCTAATTAACAAATACTGCATTCAATCTTTTGTCTACCCAAATAACTTAGCCAAGGATAAGTTCTAATCAGACTCTATGAATTGAGAATTACAAATCAATGAAGAAAGTAACATCACTTTTTTTTATTTGATTCAAACCCATTTTCATATACAAAGCTAATTTATTATGTACAAAATAAATGGACATTCTTAAAAAGTGTCGGAATACAAATTTCCAAGGGCCTAAAATAAGTGCAAAATTTTCAATTATCTTTAATCATGCTATACAGAAACAAATCAAATATTAGCTCATATACATACAACAAATTTTTAAAAAATAGCACTTAATGTAATAAAACAAAACATACATCATATATATTTAATTTTAAAAGGATGAGGAAGGAAAGAATGTATTGCACCAAACTAACAGTAACTTAACTACAATGAGAATAATCATCAAAATTATTTATACATCTTTATTAAAAATTGCTCAACTTTAAAACATTTTTTGGGGGCATACAAATATCCATGAGTCACAGTTTGCACAGTCAATAATTAGATATAAATAAGGCATAATATTTTCTTTCTCATGGTCAATTCCAGTAGAATAAATGAGAAGGAACATTTTAAGATAAATACACAACTTTCTGAATTCCTTCAATATTTAAGTAGCAGCACAATTTCCAAGTACTTTTAAAAAAAAAGTCATTCTGAATTTTTAGTTATTTCGCTCTGAATTGCTACGTGCGTATACATGCATTCAAGTCACTGTCACTCTCTATAACACTGAAATGCTATTGGAGTCCTAGAAAAACTGACAAAAGAGATGAATTAAATATGTTTCATATTTTTATGCCTCAGTAGATTCATTTTTATAGCAATGAATCTGAGAGAAAATGGCTGTCTAGCCAGATATGATTACTTTTTGCTAAATTTTTTGCTCCAAGTCTATAAAAGCAAACAATTGGTGGAATGAAAGCTATACCTGTTAAGAGTTTCTAAATGGAACCAACCAGCCACATAGTTTCCTAAGACGTTTTCTTATGTAAAGCTAATTATAAAATAAGCAGTTAGCCACAAAAAAAGTTTGGTGATGTGCATCAATCACAGTCTTTGAGAGTAGTAAAAAGCAGAATAGGAAAAAACAGTTCAAAATATAAAAGATCTTTAATAGTAAGATCTACTATAACATGCCATAATTTTGGAAGAAAAATAGAAACTATCATAATTAAATCGATAAAAAGTCATCTAAGAAAATCGAAATTCCAAAATTCTGAAGGAATTATTCTTTCCAAAGGAAAAAATAAAGTTATTCTCTTTAATCCCTATATAAAAAAGAGGCTGACAGTTTTTCAATTAAGTCTGACTACTTATATCATCCTACCAGAACCACTTCTTAAAGTGTTTAGTGATTAATATAACTTTAACATTCTGAAGAGCAAAACAATTATGTCTAATACAGACAAGTATCTTTTTCCTTCAAAATAAAGAGAAGCATTTATGAATTTGTAGGTTCAGCCCACTAAATTGTAAAGCACATATGCTTAGTGTCAGAATGTTACCAAAAGAAGACAATCCAAAATAGCATTTTAATGTTGACTAGTACATTGATTACCAGATAATTGCTAGTTTTAATACATCTTAAGTTGAAATACATTATTACCAAAATAAAAATTTTAAAGGTCCAATTGGAATAAGATTTCTTTTAAAAAGTAGTTTGTTTTTAATTGATAAATTTTTAAAAATCCTACCTAAATCCTAATTTTTCATCTTACATTACAATGTTACATTGTAACAGCATTACAAGCAGCTAATAACTCTGTACACTGAAAAATAATTATAAATTAATTTAAATGAGACAGCCATTATATAGGTGGAAACACACACACACACAGACACACATATACCCCTCCACTAACAGTCAAGTTTGAAAAATGAATGGGTAATTTTTTAAATAACAAAATTGTGTTATTACTATTATTGTTATATTTGCAAAATATGTTTCCAAGGAAACATGAAAACCGTACCATGAAAAACAAATACTAAATTAGTAGCTTTCTATTTATTCTTTTCCTTCTGAATTTTCAGTTCATAAATTATGGGCATTAAGACAAAGATAAATATTGTTATTGTTGAATGTGTCCTTTTACTTATCACTAAAGCCACTGGCTTTACAGGTCCAAATCCTGCAGTGTGTTTAGAAATCACTCACGTGTGACAAATGTCAATGAGATAACCACCAAAGGAAGGAGATGTGTCTGATGAATTACTATAATCAAATAAGAATCTGATAATACAGACACTATTAAATTTTTTTTTTTTTTTTTTTTAATTGAGACAGAGTTTCGCTTTGTTGCCCAGGTGCCATCTCGGCTCACTGCAAGCTCCACCTCCCGGGTTCACGCCATTCTCCTGCCTCAGCCTCCCGAGTAGCTGGGACTACAGGCGCCCGCCACCACGCCCGGCTAATCTTTTTGTATTTTTAGTAGAGACGGGGTTTCACTGTGTTAGCCAGGATGATCTCGACCTCCTGACCTTGTGATCCGCCTGCCTCGGCCTCCCAAAGTGCTGGGATTACAGGCATGAGCCGTGGCGCCTGGCCTTAAATGAGGTTTTTATACAGAAGAAAATCAAGTAACTCCTATACTCTAGGATGGCCTTACATTTCTTAACACAGAAAACAGAATTATTTCCTATTTGGAATTAAACATCTGTTAATGCTTTATTCTCTGTTATACCTATAAAAAATTAAAGATTATTTCTATACAGAGGCTGTACCTGCAAAAGTCATTGGAAGTCGTAGATAATTTATCCAATGCTTTTAATTTGGAAAATTCTATTGATTACAAGCTTCAAGGCTATAAGAGGTCTACTTTTATGTTTTAAATTTAGCATGTTAGTCATGTTTTTTATTCTTCAAAATGTTGCCTAATTCAAGTTTGCAAAACATTCACTGAAAGTCACCAGGAACTAATATTAAACACAGATGTACTTTTCTGGAGGCAAATATTAGTTATAATTTTCAAATGTGAACAGTCTAAAGAGAGTTCATGATAAAAATAATTCAATTGAAAGGAAATTTGGTTGTTTTTGTGGCAGGCAAAACAAAGATAATAAAGCCATTCCAAGCAAATTTTAGACAAAATGTCTCTCAGGATAATGATTAAGTTTATTTCCAAATAAGTCTGAATATTGGATCTGGTTTACAAAGATAAATGGACAAATTTCTATACAGGAAAAAATTTTAAGATATAATAATCCTGAGACATAATTTTTTAATACCAAGAATATCAAGTAAAGAGATTCAGGAAGTCCAAAGCAGTGCCTAGATATCTGTATATTTATAAACTCCATAGAGAAGTCTGATCTGCAATATCCACTAAGAACCACTGGCCTAGAAAATGCTGGACTTAAATTTAAAAAAATTTTTTTTTTTGGAGACAGGGTCTAACTCTGTCACCTAGGCTGAAGTGCAGTGGTGCAATCACAGCTTACTCAGCCTTGATCTCTAGGCTCAAGCGGCTGAGTAGCTAGGACTAAAGGTGCTTGCCACCATGCATGGCTAATTTTTTAATGTCTTGTAGAGGTGGGGGCCCACTATGTTGCCCAGGTTGGTCTTGAGCTCCTAGGCTCAAGTGATCCTCCTGCCTCAGCCTCCCAAAGTGCTGGGATTATAGGTGTGAGCTACCATGCTTGGCCTAGATTTAAATTAAAGAAGGCAGGCTGTGGTCCACATTTTAAATCATATTAAAATGATGACTTATAACACTATATTGTTGCCTAATGTCATCAAGAAAAATACCACACGACTCTGATAAACACAGGAAAACTCTACATAACAATGCTCTGCATGGAGTCAAGTTTAAAACAAATAATATGTTGAGTATATGCAATATACGAATTCAGCAAAAAGAATATTGAGAATGGATTTTGTTAAGAGTGATGAAAATGTTTAAGATTGCTCACTTATTGGGGAGAAACAGTTTCAGCTGATGAGAGGAACAATGCTTAGGATAAGCCATGAGTATGGCTGATGATGCAAACAAACAAACAAAAGGAAACAAACAAACATGTTTCATTTCTTATATCCCAGTCAAAAACTGTATCCTAAAGATACGTTCAGGAACCTGTTTCCAGAAGACAGGCTTAAATATATATATATTTGAAAAGATCAATTTTTACACACACATGCTCCCAACAGACATCCATAATATTACATATATTATTTAAGATTAAAATATTTATATTTAATATAGTCCTAGGACTTGCATCTTTTCAGTGGAAAGGTGGTAAAGATAATGCTACTCATTTTATAAATATATAAAAGGAGCTAACTTCCTTAAGTTCAATTACAAGATTTCCTCAGTGATCTCTTTAGTAGTAACAATATAAAATATACATAAAGGCAAAGGTCATATCTCTATCATCATTAAATAAAAATCTGGTATCCAAGTTAACAGTTTCCTCTGACCACTCCTTTTCACACAAAATATAAAATGTCTCAGGTTAAGATTCAACCTTCAAATCTGAATTCTAATTCTGAGAGAATTTTTCTCTTATTCTTTTCAGAAGCATAAACTTGATTTTCAATACAAGTACTCTGAAGGATAATTTTAATATGTCCTAAATAGAGAAAAAAAAGGAAACCTTATTGGTGTTCCTTGCTAATGACAGAATGAACACTTGGTATTTTTTCTTCTACAAAAGGATGCACTGCACTGTGACCCAAAAAAAGTTAACATATTTTAATTTTGTTATTAACTTCTTAATAACAGACACGAGCTTCACAGGCTAAAAAGTAAGACTAAACCAACTGGCCATCTTTATGTTTATACACTTTCCTGATTTGTATGCCCTGATCTATTTTTTCCTTCTCTCTTTCAATTTTATCTGAGTAATGCCAGAATACTGATTGAAAAGTTGTAAAAAATTTTTTATAAAGCTTCTTTATTCTCTAAGCATGCACAGCTATTACATTTTTAAATACTTGATCTCACTTTCCAAAAGTAAAATAATTATCTTGGTATAAATCTCTCCCTATCACCAGGCTGCTGAGATTATTATTTTCATCATCACCAGTATCAAGAAACAAAAGCATATAAAAAGTTCTGCAAAGATAACAGACTTTTTTTTTTTTTTTTTTTTTTTTTTGAGATGGAGTCTCGCCCTGTTGCCCAGGCTGGAGTGCAGTGGCATGATCTTGGCTCATTGCAACCTCTGCCTCCCGGGTTCAAGCGATTCTCCTGCCTCAGCCTCCTGAGTAGCTGGGACTACAGGCGCCCGCCACCACGCCTAGCTAATTTTTGTATTTTTAGTAGAGATGGGGTTTCACCAGGTTGGCCAGGCTGGTCTTGACCTCCTGACCTTGTGATCCTCCCACCTTGGCCTCCCAAAGTGCTGGGATTATAGGCATGAGCCACCACAACCGGCCAGATAATGACTTTGTAAGAGCCAACTTGAGATACTATATTCACCAATTGAAATGTCCACCTGTTATTTCATTCTAATGATACTGTTCATTTCTTCCATTATATAATATATAACTAATTTTCTATGGGTAACATCTAAATATACCAGAATCCTCAAAAGTACTTCTTTCCAATTATTTTATCTAGTAAGTTTTAATTCAGTAGGCCTATACTCTTTAAATGAGTAATATATTATTCAGCTAATAGTTGTTTGCTTATTTTGATAGATAAAATTTAAGTTCCATTCTCTAGATTGTTGCTAGTATTCTCAAATATTTTTCTCTAAATTCCACATTTTTTTTTCCTTTTCTTTGAGACAAAGTCTTACTCTGCTGCCCAAGCTGGAGTGCAGTGGTGCAATCTCGGGTCACTGCAACTTCCACCTCCTGGGTTCAAGTGATTCTCCTGCGCTGCTCAGCCTCTCGAGTAGCTGGGACTACAGGCACGTGCCACCATGCTCGGCTAATTTTTATATTTTTAGTAGAGACGGGGTTTCACTGTGTTGGCCAGGCTGGTCTTGAACTCCTGGCCTTGTGATTCACCTGACTCAGCCTCCCAAAGTGCTGGGATTACAGGCATGAGCCACCACACCTGGCCCACATTTCTGGTTTTTACTTTTTGGAAAAAACAATATAAAAAATAATTCCACTACCTTGTACATCTAGTATTAGTCCAGGTAGGGTATCTATTTTATGGTGAACAAAACTTATTTGTACTATAAAGTAAAAACTGCTTATTTCTTCCATCTAAAAAGCAGCATTGTAAAACATCATAAATGTAGGCATTTTTTCTAATTATCTAAGTTTTAGAAAACTCATAAGCATCCAAAATAATTTTCAAATTCAGTATTAAGTAACCTTAAAAATAAAGAAGGCATTTTTACATCAAAGTCTCTGGATAAATAACAAAATAAAACTTAGTAGGTTTTGATTTAGAAAAAGTTTCTTAAAAAATCAGTATTTTAAAAACTAAAAATCAATCATGTTAGTTCTGCCGACTTGAAATGTCCTAAAAAACTGTAAGATTAAAAAAAAGATAGCCATGGTGGTACCATGGGTGAAGCACTGGATTGAAACCTCCCATCCCCCACCGCCCCCCAAAATAAAACAAATGAATAGAAGCCAGTCTCATTTATGCATCATAATTATTGCTATTGAACTTATTTTGAGACTTTTTTCAATACAAATTCCTGAAGTCTTACGATACCTTGACATTAACAAATGTTCTATTTTAAAATTGTTGTACCAGTTTATTTCAGAGTTATTTACCTAAAACATAGGTATTTTTTCCTTAATAAAACAGAGGATTTTTACTTATTGGAAAGAAAATTCTTCTATAGCTTTTTATTAGCCCTGACTCACATCAAATCGAATCTATTCAAAAGTTTCCCTAAACAGAATCCTTTATTTCTTAAATTTTTTTTTACTCACTCAAAAGATTATAAAGAAAAGGGCACTGGATACTGTGGTCAACAGGAAAGCGAAATTGCAAAGGAAAAATTTCTCTTAAAATTCAACTGAGAAGACAGTTGGATATAAGGACATCTATGATTTGTGGAACAAAAACTAATATTATTACTGGTCACAGATCCCTTTAAAGAAAGCCATGTAACCATTCCTTCCTGAAAATGCATTTAACATACAAAATCTCTGCACAGTTTCAGAGGGATTCACAAGTTCTCCCAAACACATGAAATCTCAGATTATTAACACTGGTAGTTGTAAAAGCTCTCTGACCCAACTCAAAAGATAACCTTACAAAAAATCTAAGTTTAACAATGTCTTTGAACTCCAAATTAATCAGACTTTTACTTTAAGATCTTAATAATCAAGCACAACTTAACATTTAACATTACATAATAAAATTAGCTATAATCCTAAAACATGAAATAGAAAATTTTAAATTACTATATATAAAAGATTATTTTAAGTTATGTATATCTTTTCAATTCATTCATCAATCACACAGATATCCTAAGTGAAAATTCAACATATTTGGGTATTATTTGCTTGGTGAAGAAAGAGTCAAGAAATTTTGAACTTTGCAAATGTAAATTGTGTTGCAAATGCTACTTAAAAGACCCAACCGTCAAAATCACAATTAGCACTTTTGCTTAATTATATCATTAAGGAAATACATCTGTAAAATGTATCTCTAGTTCCACTTTTTTCTACTCAATTTTTATTATTTAATGACAATAATAGAATTCAGTAACTTCTCATTAGTAACATGCTAGTAGCAGTAGAATTAGCTAATGTGCCAGTTTCAATATTCTTATTTTATTCTCACCATGCAAACCTGTAACTTTTACTGAGTTTTGAAAATCCAAGTGTGCAACAGGTACCTTTAAAATATTATCCCCAATCAGGAGTTCCATAAATAAATTGGTATGTTTTCATTACAGTGGTCAGTAAATAGAAAAATGATTACTTAAGAATGTATTTAAAGCCATCTCTCTCAACTGTCCCATTATCTGTACTCTTTTATTAGAAAAATCTTAAATTTTATCATTTGGAATAACAAGCAATTTAAACCTAATTTTCTCATTTTAGGTTTGTTTTAAAAATGGATACAATGACCTTTAGGAATAGGCCACTAAATCAAATCAAATGTATTTTCTCAAATACATCTTAGTATAGACCAAGAATTAGTTTATATACCACAGCAAATTGTGGTTATCTGTAAATGATTTTCAGGGATAAAAGCCTTGCAACATTGCAGAGAGTTGAGAGATGTGGTTAAAGCAACAAAGCAATAAATAAGGTTTCAGTAATCATAACAGAAAAATGAAGTAACAGTCACTTGGAATCTTGAGTATTATATTCAGTTTCTCCAGCTGAAATCTGGCTGAGCCGCTTGCTTGATCCCCACAATTTTCGAGAAAGCTGACCTGAACGCATCTGTGTAAAGTAATCCAAAGAAATGAAGAATAAATATTAAGAAAAAAAATAAAAATGATATATAAGATACTGATTTTGCAGAGTGAAAAGAAACAAATTGTTAGCAGAATTATTAACACTTTAAAGGTTATTAACAATGGAGAAAGACGGCCAGGTGTGGTGGCTCATGCCTGTAATCCCAGCACTTTGGTAGGCAGAGGCAGGCAGATCACTTGAGGCCAGGAGTTCGAGACCAGCCTGGCCAAAATGGCAACCTCCCGTCTCTACTGAAAATATAAAAATTAGCCCAGTATGGTGCATGGTGGCACACGCCTGTAATCCCAGCCACTTCGGAGGCTGAGGCATGAGAATTGCTTGAACCTGAGAGGCAGAGGTTGCAGTGAGCCGAGACCATGCCACTGCATTCTAGCCTGGGCATCACAGGGAGACTCTGTCTCTCTCTCATACACATACATACACACATAATAATAACAATAATAATAATGGAAGACTTTTATGCTTATTTTGTCTTTGGTCTAATGTCAATGTGTACATTTCAAACAATTAATGGCCCAGTTATGTCAAAATTACCAGATTCCTTTATTTTATAAATTATCAAAAATATGTATTACTTCATCAAAATCAGCTTCTCAAAACTATTTTTTTTAATTTTTAATTAATTTTTTATTTGTTTGTAGAGATGAGATCTCACTATATTGCCCAGGCTGGTGAAGTCCTGGGCTCAAGCAATCCTCCCACCTCAGTCTCCCAAAGTGCTGGGTTTACAGGTGTGAGCCACCACACCTGGCTCAAAATTATTCTTAATTTTGCTAACAAGACATACAGGTTTGGAGATTTTCTTTTCTTGAATTTGCAGTACTGTTAATGCCAATCATAAGTATAAGAAGAAAGTAAAATAAAGTTTTGATGAAATTTTAAAATATTTTAAGACTTTCAAAAAATAATATTTAACAAGAGAATGATAAAAAGTAATGTAGAAAACAAGGAGAGCATAAGCCTCTTGAAGGCAGGAATTGCATCTCATTCACCATTAAATTTGCATCACCTACCATCCTTCCCAGTGTGTAATAAATATTAACCAAATATTAATTAAATCAATGAATAAATAAATGTCCTTTAAAAGTGTATACATCCAGGTGGGGCAAAAAACCCCTACGGTTTGTTGTAATTACTTTCTCAAGTGCAATCTACTTTTTAATGGTGATTCCACTTTTTTTTAGAGACAGGGTTTCACTCTGTTGCCCACACTGGAGTGCAGTGGTGCAATCTCGGCTCACTGCAACCTCTGCCTCCTGGGCTCAGGCAGTCCTCCCACCTTAGCCTCCTGAGCAGCTGAGACTACAGGAGCATACCATCATGCTCAGCTAATTTTTGTATTTTTAGTAGAGATAGGGTTTCAACATGTTGCCCAGGCTGGTCTCAAACTCCTGGCCTCAAGTGCTCCACCCACCTCAGCCTCCCAAAGTGCTGAGATTAATTTTTATTTTTTTTTTTTGAGACGGAGTCTCACTGTGTCTCCCAGGCTAGAGTGCAGTGGCGCGATCTCGGCTCACTGCAAGCTCCGCCCCCCGGGTTCACGCCATTCTCCCGCCTCAGCCTCCCAAGTAGCTGGGACTAAAGGCGCCCGCTACCGCGCCCGGCTAGTTTTTTGTATTTTTAGTAGAGACGGGGTTTCACCATGTTAGCCAGGATAGTCTCGATCTCCTGACCTTGTGATCCACCCGCCTCGGCCTCCCAAAGTGCTGGGATTACAGGCTTGAGCCACCGCGCCCGGCCCAAAGTGCTGAGATTACAGGCGTGAGTCACCATGCCCAGCCTGCCACCTTTTTTAATGGTCACTTTTCTTTTTTTTTGAGATGGAGTCTCACTCTGTTGCCAGGCTGGAGGTGCAGTGGCACAATCTCGGTTCACTGCAACCTGCACCTCCTGGGTTCAAGCAATTCTCCTGCCTCAGCCTCCCGAGTAGCTGGGACTACAGGCGTGCACCACCACACCCAGCTCATTTGTTGTTGTTGCTGTTGTTTTTTGAGACGGAGTCTTGCTCTGTCACCAGACTGCAACCTCTGCCTTCCTGGTTCAAGCAATTCTCCTGCCTCAGCCTCTGCCTCCGGAGTAGCTGGGACTACAGGCACGTGCCACCATGCCCAGCTAATTTTTTTTTTTTTGTATTTTTAGTAGAGACAGGGTTTCACCATGTTGGCAAGGATGGTCTTGATCTCTTGACCTTGTGATTTGCCCACCTCAGCCTCCCAAAGTGCTGGGACTATGGGAGTGAGCCACTGCGCCTGGCCCACACCCAGCTAATTTTTGTATTTTTAGTAGAGATGAGGTTTCACCATGTTGGCTGAGATGGTCTGGATGTCTTGACCTCGTGATCCCCCCACCTTGGCCTTCCAAAGTGCTGGGATTACAGGTGTAAGCCACTGCGCCCGGCCTAATGGTTGCTTTTCTAGGATATATTTATTGGAGTGATAAAAGAGAAGCTTTATACAAAGTACTAGTGGCTTTGGCATGCTTGCTTTGCAGTTACATTTACAGATGTATTTTCTGAAGCACTACTACCTTACCTGATTTTTACATATGATTTTCACTCTAATAGAATAATATATAAAACTGGTACACAGGGCCGGGCGCGGTGGTTCAAGCCTGTAATCCCAGCACTTTGGGAGGCCGAGACGGGTGGATCATGAGGTCAGGAGATCGAGACCATCCTGGCTAACACGGTGAAACCCCGTCTCTACTAAAAAAAAAAAAAAAAATACAAAAAACTAGCCGGGCGAGGTGGCGGGCGCCTGTAGTCCCAGCTACTCGGGAGGCTGAGGCAGGAGAATGGCGTGAACCTGGGAGGCAGAGCTTGCAGTGAGCCGAGATCTGGCCACTGCACTCGACAGAGCAAGACTCCGTCTCAAAAAAAAAAAAAAAAAAAAACACCAAAACTGGCACACAATTAAAAATATGTATTAATCAAGATTTTGATATTTTAGATAAAAATAGATCTTGAAATAGAAATATCTTTTCATAACTAAATATGGATCTAGTTCATATTCTACACTGTAGTACAAAGTCTTGCTCTGTCACCCAGGCTGGAGTGCAGTGGCATGATACCAGCTCACTGCAACCTCCAATTCCCAGATTCAAGTGATTCTCTTGCCTCAGCCTCCCGAGTAGCTGGGATTACTGGCGTATGCCACCACACCTGTCTAATTTTTATATTTTTAATAGAGACAGGGTTTCACCACGTTGGCCAGGGTGGTCTCGAACTCCTGACCTCAAACGATCCGCTTGCCTTGGCCCCCCAAAGTACAGGGATTACAGGCGTGAGCCACCGTGCCCAGCCACAATAATATTAATTTAATGACACTTTTTTTGTTGAAATAATATGCTGAAAAAAAAGCATAAGGACTAAAGAAATTTCAAATATTTATAAAACAGTTTTTTACGATCTTTAACAGGTTATTATAGCCACTGACTGTGTGACAGTAATTTCTTCCCCTGAAATAACCCCGACAGATCCCATATTGTTAGATTTCTCAGAAAATACCAACAGTGACTTAAAAAAAAATTATAATGCTTAATTTAACTATGTAATAACATGAATTATTTGGAAGAATCAGTAAGTTACTAGAGTATAACTACAGTTTTCCTAAGAGCGAGAGTTAGATTTATGATACATGAATATTCAATAATTGATAAATCATTAGCAAGTAAATTTAACTATAGGAAACTCACTGAGAATAAGCACACTATATGGGGATATTTGTAGTTACAAATAAAAAATGATGCTTTTACAAAATAACTGACATATAGTTATGATGAATATTTGTTAAAATTAAAGTAGTTTTATTGTTTGAGCCTATATTTCATTCTTTTGTAAAGGCTCTTATGCATTGAAAATCTAAGTCGTGGTCTTGAATCTAGATTTGGAAGAAATGAATTTTCTTATTCCTATAGAGTGGTAGATAGAATTGCCAAAGATGGGCTTTCAATAATAATATAAACATCACTTTTGAATAATAACATTATCCTCTTTTTATTTACTGCCTTTTGAAAAATCAAATTTGGTTTTAATTTGTTTATCCCTAATGGTAACTTCTCAATCAGCTGGAATGAAGGAGAACCAAAGTAATCCCCAACAGCATGAGAAATGAAATTACTGATGCTAGGTTTTACCTCAGCAGGCTTGCCAACACCCACTACAATCAATTTGCCGTCTTCTAAACCTACAAGAATATGGCTGCATTCTTTGGTTACACAAACACAATGGATAGGCAGTCGCATAGCTAATGGGTTGATGCTGAGATTCAAACTAGAAGAGAAATAAAAAATACAGACATAATTACATGGATTTATAATGAATTCACAGAATTTTATATCTGGAAAATAAATTAATGCTCATCTAGTTCTGGATTCTAATTTTACAATGTGGGAACTTGTGTCCAGAAAGTCTAAGTGACTCACACAAGGGCCTGTATTTATAGCATTACTTAAAAACACTTGATAAGCAGATCTTTTCTCTATTTTTGACATCTATTTTTCTTCTAAACATATATAATCAAACAAAATATCAATAAAGCAAACATGAACCTAAAATATAAACATTTTCTTGACTTTCTAGAGAATCTTACTCTTTTTTCAATTTTCCAACCCATTCTATTATTACTTCAGTTTTTACATCTTATTATTACATTCGTCATTTATCTAAGGTAGTCTTTACGTTCCCTTTAGAGAGATTAGAGGGAAGGTGAGAGACAAAGTAAGGAACACAACAGTTAGATAGGATTTTATATGGATACTAACTAGATTCTTATCCTTAGTGTTATTCCTAAAACAGATAGAAATAAAGTTCCTGTACCAGTCACTGTTCTCTGAGCCTCAGACTCTCAGTGGGCATTTGTTCTAGTCTTGCTCTGATCTTATCCCTGAAATGCAGCACAGTACACACCAAGTTCATTGCTGTTCCTATGTCTTTGTGCTTTATTTCCTCACATATTGACTACCTCCATCTCCAAAAGAAGGCCCTCCCTGTCTTTTCATGTCCATTTAATTCCTACTAATCCTTCATCAAGACTCCTCTGACTACTCAGATCCATGCTAATCCTTAATGTCTTTAAAACTTCTTGTACCTGTAACTGGGACCATATAATTTCGCTCTTAAACTGTTCATAACAGTACACAAATATTGATATTTCCCCAACTAGTCTTTTTTTTTTGAGACGGAGTCTTGCTCTGTCACCCAGGCTGGAGTGCAGTGGTGCGATCTCGGTCACTGCAACCTCCGCCTCCTGAGTTCAAGTGATTCTCCTGCCTCAGGCTCCTGAGTATCTGGGACTACAGGTGCCTGCCACTACATCCTGCTAATTTTTGTACTTTTAGTAGAGATGGGGTTTCACTATGTTGGCCAGGCTGGTCTTGAACTCCTGACCTCAAATGATCCACCCACCTCAGCCTCCCAAAGTACTGCGATTATAAGCGTGAGCCACCACACCCAGCCTCCAATTGGTCTTAAACCCCTTAAAAACCATTATTATGAGTAAGCATCACAGCACCTAGGCACTCTCATGCTTATTGCCCTGTTGATTCATAAGTGAGAGGTGGATAAGAAGCCCAGAAATCTTGGGCCAGGTGCAGTGGCCCATGCCTGTAATCCCAGCACTTTGGGAAGGCTGAGGTGGTTGGATCACTTGAGGTCAGGAGTTTGAGACCAGCCTGGCCAACATGGTGGAACCCTGTCTCTACTAAAAATACAAAAATTAGCTGGGCATGGTGGTATGCACCTATATTCCCAGCTAACGTGGAGGCTGAGGCAGGAGAATCACTTGAACCTGAGGCAGAGGTTGCAGTGAGCCAATATCATGCCACTGCACTCCAGCCTAGGTGACAGAGCAAGACTCAGTCTCAAAAAACAAAACAAAACAAAACAAAAACACATATCCACTACTCCAATATCTCTCTCCTTCACTAGATCGAATGACAATAGATCCCCCTACCAATTTTATATACACACATGCATAAATATGTTAAATATACTCTAGTTTAGTTTACTACAATTAAAAAACTTTATAAAAATTCAAACCATCATTTGAACAAATTTCCAAATCCATAATTCAGACTTGGTACTATGAACATTTTTTTCTAGCTCTACATATTTAAAACATTTCTTTTGAGACAGGGTCTTGCTCTGTTGTCCAGGCTGGAGTGCAGTGCTATGATCACAGCTTACTGCAGCTGTGACCTGGGCTCAAGCAATCCTTCCACCTCAGCCTCCCAAGTAGCTGGGAACACAGGCACATGCCACCATGTTCAGCTAATTTTTAAAGCTTTTATTTTTAGTAGAGATGAGGTCTTGCTATGTGCCCAGGTTGGTCTTAAACTCCTGGGCTCAAGCATTCCTCCCTCTTTGACCTCCCAAAGTGCTGGGATTACAGGCAGGAGCCACTGTGCCCAGCCTAAAAAATTTTTTAATTGTGGTAAAATATATATAATGTAAAATTTTCTATATAATAAAAAATGTATATATATACTTCATTTATGAGTCCAGGAATACTTTAGCTTCTCCAATTTTTTATACTTGCTAAAAGACAAATTTTTGTAATAAATGATAAACCAAAAGATTAGAAATCTTAGATCCTGATTTTCACTCTAGACTAGAAGTACTGCCACCTTTTCTTAAGTGATACTTCATTGGTTTTTATTACTTACCTGTGGAGATCTCTTATAGACAGGAATCCTTGTAAGCTGCCTGTGACAATGTGTTCTCCAATTATACATATATCTGATACTTGTTCCTTCAGGATTTGAGACCCTAGATACTTGCCATTTATAGAAAACAGATGTAATGCATTCTTATCCTGCAAAGAATTAAGGAAAATTTAACAATTTCAAATAAAAACTGAGTTTTTATATTACCAGTTAAAACTCTGACTATAACAGAATAATTATTTGGTTTAAAATTCTGGGATAAAAATATGGCTATATTTAAAGACCAAGTGTGTAGACAATATTATTAAAGTGATTTCAAATCAGATTGCCAAGTAAATATTAAACGAGAAATCTCACTCTCTCCAAAGAATTAAAATCTCATTCAGCCCTCCCCAACACCCTACATTCTTAAAACAAAAGAAAAGAATTCCTTTTCTTTTGAGATGGAGTCTCGCTCTGTCGACCAGGCTACAGTGCAGTGGCGCAATCTTGGCTCACTGCAAGCTCTGCCTCCCAGGTTCACACCATTCTCCTAACTCAGCCTCCTGAGTAGCTGGGACTACAGGTGCCCACCACCATGCCCGACTCATTTTGTTTTTTGTATTTTTAGTAGAGATGGGGTTTCACTGTTTAGCCAGGATGGTCTCGATCTCCTGACCTCACGATCTGCCTGCCTCGGCCTCCCAAAGTGCTGGGATTACACGTATGAGCCACCATGCCTGGCCCTTTTTTTTTTTTTTTTTTTTTTTTTTTGAGGTGGAGTCTTGCTCTGTTGCCCAGGCTGGAGTGCACTGGCATAAACTCGGCTCACTGCAACATTGGCCTCCCGGGTTCAAGCAATTCTCCTGTCTCAGCCTCCCTAGTTACTGGGACTACAGGCATGCGCCACCATGCCCAGCCAATTTTTGTATTTTTAGAAGAGATGGGGTTTCACCATGTTGGCCAGGCTGGTCTGGAACTCCTGACCTCAGATGATCCACCCGCCTCAGCCTCCCAAAGTGCTGGGATTATAGGTGTGAGCCACTACTCCTGGCCCCCAAAAATTCTTAATATTGAAAAAGCTTAGGCTGGTCATGATGGCTCATGTCTGTAATCCCAGTGCTTTGGGAGTCGAAAGCAGGAGGATCACTTGAGCCCAGGGGTTTGAGACCAGCCTAGGCAACAAAGGGAGACCTTGTCTCTACCAAAAATTAAAAAAAACTAGCCAGGTGTGGTAGCACATGCCAGTAGTCCTAGCTACTGAGGGGGCTGAGGCGGAAGGATCAGTTAAGCCCAGGATTTTGAGGCCAAAGTGAGCTATAATTGTATCACTGATTGTGCCACTGCACTCCAGCCTGGGCAACAGAGCGAGACTCTTGTCTCAAAAAAAAAAAAAAAAAAAAAAAAAAAAGGCCGGGCACGGTGGCTCATGCCTATTATCCCAGCACTTTGGGAGGCCGAGGTGGGCGAATCACAAGGTCAGGAGATCGAGACCATCCAGGCTAACAACGGTGAAACCCCGTCTCTACTATAAATACAAAAAATTAGCCGGGTGTGGTGGCGGGCCCCTGTACTGTAGTCCCAGCTATTCGGGAGGCTGAGGCAGGAGAGTGGCGTGAACCCGGGAGGCGGAGCTTGCAGTGAGCCAAGATAGCGCCACTGCACTCCTGCCTGGGTGACAGAGCAAGACTCCGTCTCAAAAATATATATATATATACACATATATATATATACACACACACATACACACACACATACACACACACATACACACACATATACACATACATTAATTAATTAAATAGTGATGTCACTGAAAGGAAACAAATACAAAATTGAGGGCTTGTTTATTTATATCCTGCCTTATGCAAAAGGAATTTCAGTTGGCTATCATTTCCAATTTCCACTTAAGCTTAAAAAATCCTACATAATCAGAAATTATTCTGAAATCATATATTATACAAGTCAATAAAAATCCCAACAATAAAATACTAATGTGAGGCTACGATTGTGGTAGAAGTCCATCTAATGTTAAGAAACAAACAACTGAATGATGAAAGAAAAACATCCTCTTTAAAATATGGTGTTTTTTCCTTCTTCAATAAACCTCCTCTATAATGTGGGGAGGGAAAGATACACTATTGGGAGTCTACCTCTATTGCATGAAAGGTCATGTACCTTGAGGGTGGTCTTTTCTTCAATGCTGGAGTAGATAACAATATGTCCTTCCCAAGATATAGCCAAATTAGGAATGGTCAGGAACAGAGAACTCTCACAAGGTGGTCGTAAAGTCCTCATGTACTGACCTTTCTGAATGGTATGTATAATCACCGTTCCATCCTACACACAGGATATATCAGAAAATGAAAAAGACAAAGAAAAACAACAGCAAAAAGGAATAAAAGTAGAGTGGGCCAGATAAAGAAATGTCGGAAAGGAACCAAGAACATGATTATTCCATCAAGGATATATGCACCTTAGGAAAAATTCCAACTTTGAAATTTCAAATAGTATTTTATTTCCTAGAATGCCCTCTTCCCTTAAATAATAAAATGAATAAAATCCCAAAATGGCATTCAGCTTTTTATTTTGCAAGGTCTATTCTACTTTTGCAAAGTCCTATACAAATATGGTATAACATTTCTATACTTTTATCAATTCCTCTGAAAAACATTTTAGTTATAAATGTTGGTAATAAATTTGTAGATAAATTAATTAGTATTTCTTAAAGGTGAAATCTTACCCTTGATCCCGACACTGTCATGTCTAGCTCAGTGCTGATGCCGACACTCAATACCTCATCGGTGTGTCCATAAAGAATCTGAAAAGGTTTAGATGCTAAGCCCACAGGAACACCTCCCTAATAATAAAAGAGAAAAGCAAAGGTAAAGGTGGTTTCTTGTTTTCTGTTTTTCATAAGGTTTATTTTACCTTCTAATCACATTTAAATGAAGGTTCATTTAAACCTTCTAATCACAAACTAACATTGCAACTAGGTACATACCACTGAGTCTATTCATAATAGTACTCATTCTTACATTTCTACTTGGATTTCTGAATTATTCTCCATCTCAAAAACTTAACTAAGCTCAAAACCTTAACATAAATTGTTGCAGTGTTGACAGTCTTGGATTAATTTTTCCAAGTATGTTATTTCTCCTTTTAATCTACAGATTTATTCTTCCTTAACTTCAAATAAACTTTTTGTGTTATATCTCTGAATAACTTTATTTTTTTGAGACAGGGTCTCATTCTGTTGCCCAGGATGGAGTACAGTGGCATGAACATGGTTCATTGTAGCCTCGACCTCCTGGACTCAAGTGATCCTCCCACCTTAGCCTCCCTGAGTAGCTGGGACCACAGGAATGTACCACCATGCCTGGCTAATTTTAAATTTTTTTGTCGAGATGAGAGTCTTGCCATGTTGCCCAGGCTGGTCTTGAACTCCGGGACTCAAGCAATCCTTCCGCCTCAGCCTCCCAAGGTGCTGGGATTACAGGCATGAGCCACCACGCCTGGCTGAACAATGTTTCCATTTACTGGGATCGCTGCTTCAGGGACATCAATTTTCTTTATGCTGACTGTCTTTGATTTTTATAGCTATCATTCTTTCTCTAACTGCTTTAAAGTTACTTTTTTATTGGCATTCACTTTGATTACATCTTTTTTTCCATGCTACTAATTTCATTTGCAGCCACATCAAATCTCTTTCTTGCAGTTTCTGCTTTAGGTTTGTTTGCGTTTGTAATGGTATTTTTTTATAGGTCTTGGCTGCAGCCCTTTGAAAAAACATTTGTGGGTACACAGTAGGTATATATATTTACGGGGCATATAATGGTATTGGTTTTAATCTCAGCTTGATTCTTCTGCAACCTTCGTTTTCATCTTATAATGCTATTTTATCATTTCATCTTTGATCTTCCATTTTATTGAACTGCCATTCTTATGTTTTCCTAGTAACACAATTGTATTGCAAAAATTGCTCTCTGAGTCATCTTCCAGAAGACTCTTTCTTCACGTCTTTAGCATGCTTTGTCTTTAGCATACACATTTGTATGTTATTTGTTTTATTTGAATAGTTGCTATTTGTATTTGTGATTATCCTAGACAACTCTGCCCAGACCTTCTACCTGTTCCATGCGGTGTACATTAATTCCCCTTGACACTCTGCTACCTGTGACACATCTGTCTTCCCCTGTGAGTATCAGTCTGAGTGCTTAGTGCACTATATTTAACTTTCAAAACTCAGGTAATTCCTTATGGAAGTAATTCCAGTTCTAGAGAAAGAGGAGCCCTTCCTAAATTTATTTGGTAAAGACTGCATATCCCCATACTAAACATGATAAAGACAGAACAAAAATATCTATTTTACTTAAGAGTAGAGAAATCATTAAAGTACTAGCTAATAAGATACATCAGTAAAGTGTAATAACAATATACCATAAATTATGTGGGTTTATTATAAAAATTCAAGGATGGTTCAAACCTAGGAAATTTCTCAACATATATAATACATTACATCAAGAAAAGGTAAAAGAAAAACTATAAATAAGATAAATGGGGAAAAACACCTGTAAAGAACATTATTGGAAATATAAAATTAGAACATGGACTGTGGATTAGCTAATGGTATTTTATAAATGTTAAGCATTCTGATTTTGGTAACTTCGCTGGGTTTATGTACAAGATTGTCTTTGTTACTAGAAAATACACACTAACCTATTTAGGGGTATAGGCATATGATGTCTCCAAATTTTTTTTTTTTTTTTTTTTGAGACAGAGTCTCGCTCTGTCGCCCAGGCTGGAGTGCAGTGGCCGGATCTCAGCTCACTGCAAGCTCCGCCTCCCGGGTTCACGCCATTCTCCCGCCTCAGCCTCCCGAGTAGCTGGGACCACAGGCGCCCGCCACCTCGCCCGGCTAATTTTTTGTATTTTTTAGTAGAGACGGGGTTTCACCGTGTTAGCCAGCATGGTCTCGATCTCCTGACCTCGTGATCCGCCCGTCTTGGCCTCCCAAAGTGCTGGGATTACAGGCTTGAGCCACCGCGCCCGGCCGATGTCTCCAACTTTTAAATGGTTAAAAAAAATAAGATGTTGTAAGAGGGAGATACTAAAAGAGACTGTTAAGACACATGATATAAAATATACTACTTTTGCAAATTTTTTACAAGTTTGAAATTTCATTAAAACTATAAAGTTACCAAAAGAAAAAAATAATGGCAGTGTTTTCACTTAAATGTGAAAAACACAACTAGTGAAACCTAACAGCAAATACTATACTAAATGGTAACATTGCGAAGGCATTTTCATCAAAATTAGATGAAGGCGGGGATGCTCACTATAATTTTGCTTACCTTATTGTATTAGCTAATAATGTAATATGGTAAGAAAATGAAATAATTAGTATATTAGAAAAGATAAAGCAAATCACTTTTATTTTCAGATCACATGATTGTATTATCTCCCTTATCTTATTTTCAGGAAATCCAAGAAATACTAACAACCATGAGAGATGATAAGAGGATTTGGCAAAGTAACTTATAGTCAAATCACTATATAGCTTTTCTTTATATTAACAATAATCAGAAACAAAAATGATTTTAAAATCCCACTAAAAATAGTAATAGAAAACATGATAATTTGGTTTTTTTTTTTTTTTTTTTTTTTGAGACGGAGTCTTGCTCTGTCGCCCAGGCTGGAGTGCAGTGGCTGGATCTCAGCTCACTGCAAGCTCCGCCTCCCGGGTTCACGCCATTCTCCTGCCTCAGCCTCCCAAGTAGCTGGGACTACAGGCGCCCACCACCTCGCCCAGCTATTTTTTTGTATTTTTTTAGTAGAGACGGGGTTTCACCGTGTTAGCCAGGATGGTCTCGATCTCCTGACCTCGTGATCCACCCGTTTTGGCCTCCCAAAGTGCTGGGATTACAGGCTTGAGCCACCGCGCCCGGCCGATAATTTGAAGTAAGTATCACAAGGTATAGGCTCTAAATGAAAAAGAAAGAAATTTTATCAAAGGACATAAAAAGGACCTGAAACAAACATGGAAAGACACTTCCTATTTCTGTAAATAAATAACTATAAAAATATACCAAATTATCGGGAGGCGGAGGTGGGCAGATCGCTTGAGCCAAGGAGTTCGAGACCATCCTGGGTAACATGGCAGAGACAATCATTTTGTCTCACTAAAAATACAAAAACTAGCCAGGCGTGGTGGTGCATGCCTGGAGTCCCAGCTACTTGGGAGGCTGAGAAGTGAGGATTGCTTGAGCCTGGGAGGTCAAGCCTGCAATGAGCCATGATTGTGCCACTGCACTCCAGCATGGATGACAGAGTGAGACCCTACCTCAAAAACAAACAAACAAAAAACAAAACAAAATCCCAAACCAAATTAACACATAAATTGAATACAATTTCAGTAAGGCTAAAATGGAGTTTTGTTTTCTTTTTTTTTTTTTAAAAAGAGGGTATGGGGCCAGGCGCAGTGGCTCATGCCTGTAATCCCAGTGCTTTGGGAGGCCGAGGCAGGCGGATCATGAGGTCAAGAGTTCGAGACCGTCCTGGCCAACATAGTGAAACCTTGTCTCTACTAAAAA
This sequence comes from Papio anubis, assembly GCF_008728515.1. Taxonomy (NCBI): domain Eukaryota; kingdom Metazoa; phylum Chordata; class Mammalia; order Primates; family Cercopithecidae; genus Papio; species Papio anubis. Next base: position 87,078,352 of record NC_044985.1, on the reverse strand, counting down.
TACAAAAATCAGTTGGGCGTGGTAGTGTATGCTTGTAGTCCCAGCTACTGGGGAGACTGAGGCAGGAGAATCGCTTGAACCCAGGAGGTGGAGGCTGCAGTGAGCCAAGGTCGCGCCACTGCAGTCTAGCAGGACGCGTGACAGAGCAAGACTCTGTCTCAAAAAAACAAACAAAACGAAACAAAAAACAAAAGAGGGTATGGTTAAAACGTAAGTTCATATGTAAGAATAAACACCTATATAAGACTAGCTGGGACCATTACACTTTAAGTGTAATGCTTTCTATTCAGAAGTAAACAAAGCCTTATCCAATGTAGATAAATAAGTTATCAATAATTTAAAGATTGTAATATAAGAAATAAAACAAAAAAAAATTAGAAGAAAACAAATTTGTTTTTTGAGATAGGATCTTGCTCAGTCACCCAGGCTGGAGTGCAGTGGCAGGATCTCAGCTCACTGTAGCCTCTGCTTCCCTGGCTCAATCAATCAATAAATTAAAGATTGTAATATTTATTTATTTCCCATCTCAGCCTCCCACGTATTATAGCTAGGACTACAGGCATGTCCCACCATGCTCAGCTAGGTTTTTTAAATGGAAGAAAATTTCTAGATACTTTTTATAAATTTGTAGTGGGAGAGAGCCTGTTAAGACAATTCAGAAGACATAGAAGCTGGCCAGTTGCAGTGGCTCACGCCTACAATCCCAGCACTTTGGGGGGCTGAGGCAGGCGGATCACTGAAGGTCGGGAGTTTGAGACCAGCCTGGCCAACATGGTGAAACCCCATTTCTGCTAAAAATACAAAAAAAAAAAAGAAAAAAGAAAAAAGAAAAAGTAAAAAAAGCCAGGTGTGGTGGCACGTGCCTGTAATCCCAGCTACATGGGAGGCTGAGGCAGGAGAATTGCTTGAACCTGGGAGGTGGAGGTTGCAGTGAGCTGAGATCATGCCATTGCACTTTGGCCTGTGTGACAGAGCGAGACTCCATCTCAAAAAAAGAAAAAAAAACAAAACAGAAGCTATTTAACAAAAACGATACTTCCTGGACCCATATTATTATAAGAATGCAATCAGGTTGATGAAAACCATAAATCTATAATTTCTAGTAGTCCCACAAGAAAGAAAGTAAAATGTTACTATGCTAAAAGACAATAAAAATAATTACTGTTTTCCTGGGAGAGGTAAGAAGGAAGAATCTTTGGAAAGCAATAGGGAATAAGGTAATGAATCAGACAGTGAACCTAGGAAAAAATGTGGTGACTTGGACAGGACAAAATGTGGGTAAAAAGAATACAAAGGAACTCAGTCACTATCAGAAAACAATTCGATGTCCTAGTAGAACATTTTGCTAGTATTTTCAGGGTCAATCTCTGATCTAAATCAAGAACATTTAAATGTGTGACTACCTGTTGTGTTATTTGCCATATCATACATGTAGTATCTCTGGAACCAGAAATCAAATGTATTCCACAGTAATCTGTAGCTAAGCAAGTCACAATATCTGTAAGAAAAGGAATTAAATAAAATGAAATGCCTCGTTTTGCTAAAATAGAACTTTAAGAGCAATTTTTGTTAATGTTCAAACTATTCCTAAATCAGTCATGCCAACAGGGAGGAATGTAGGCATGGTACTGGAAAAGCATTGGGGAAGAGAGCCACAGGAAAGCAGCAGAATCAAAATCACCTTGGAGAGCTTTCTTTGAAATTACCCTCCTCTGAGCATGAGAAGTAGACATGCGGCGTGGGGAATGACTACCACAATCTTGGGAGGAGGTTAGATAGTTTGAGATAGATCCCCAGTTAATTTTCATATGCTTCTTTGCCTTCTCATCCCCATTCACCTTCTACTGCCATTGGGAACTGTAATCCTATAGAATATATGTCCTTAGAAAAACTGCACGTACTATACTATAAATTCACGATACAAATATACTTTTCCTAAACTGCAAACAGCTGAGGTAAGTGATATCTTAGGATTGACTGGTACAGAATTAGCAGCAGACTCCATTTTCCTTCCCCAACAGGTTTATTAGAAAAAAATTTACTCAATGTTTTATTCTTATATTGAAGATTGATACACTAAGAAGTAGCAGATTAAAACTACATTCAACAATTTTATCACTCTCATGTTTAACTGTTAACATAGTAAGAGGGCAGTTGATGTCTTATTTAATGACAGCAGATTTTGTTACCATTTTGTCTTAAAATTCTTACTTTTATCATTCATTTAAAAAAAAAAAAAACTTAGCCTAACATTTCCAGATGCTATGAAGCTGTATCTAATTTATATGGTGCTTTATTATACCCAAAATACATGAGGCACTCCTATAGAAAGCATATATTTATAATCTTACACAATAAAAAAGTTCACTAAGCTTAAAAGGTAAAATTTAATGCTCTTTACGAGGAGCATGTACTACTTTTACAGTTAAGAAAAAAATAAAAATTTTGAGCGTTTTTGGAAAAAAAGCTAATGCTTACCCATATGCCGGATGATGTGTGAGATAATTTTGCCTTTTGTAAGTGACATCACTTGAATGCTATTATCCCAGTATCCAGCGCTGAAGAGCAACTTTGCATCATGTGATACTACAAATAGCTTAGAAGTGACCTCTAGCCCGGGAGCAAAAGGACCATTCATACTGCGCTGAGTTCTGTAAACACAATTAAGTATCAGACTGTTCCTTAAAAGATCACTTACACTGATACAAACTGTTCTTTTTAAACCTCTCTAAAAAAGAAATAAAAACTTAGTCCCAAATGTCCTATTTGAAATGTCTATTAATAAACGATAGACTTGCAGAAAATACGTTACCTCACTGTAATATTTTTCATAAAATAGAATATACACAACAATCTCAAGTGCTAAGCAAAAAAAAGTTGAGATCAGTGAAAGTATGAAAAATGCTTAAATCTTGGATTTCAAAGACAATTTAATAAAATTGGCAATTTTGTAAATGGCAGCCTTAAAGTTTAAAGTCTAGTAAAAAACTAGACAGGATATGCCAGGACTAGGAATATCAGAAATAAACTTAAACCAGGGATGTCCTACACAAGGTGACGCATAGGAGATAAATCAGGCAGATAAGTGTGTATCTAACAACACTTAGGATGACTGTTCTCCATTTGAACCAAAGCAAGCATGCTGGTTTTGTCAGCTTCCAAGTGCAATACCTGTGAGCTTAGCCAATCTAGATTCTTCAGAAAGACAAGTGATTGCAACTCAGTGTGTATATAGAAAACGAAGGCTAATTCTCATACTCTAGCTATAAAACTTTATTGTTCGATATTAATTTGCTGAGAATATGCTTCTTGCAAAACATAACAGTACTATGTGGGATAAGAAAGAAAAAAAGACATTTTCCCTAATCTCATGAAGTTGTATTCTAGTTGAGGAAGACAAAGATACAATGATAATAATTACAACATTTTAAATAGTTTTCAAATATATGGTGTAATTTGATCCTCAACACAGAGTGTGATTTTTTTTTTTTTTTTTTTTTTGAGATGGAGTCTCGATCTGTTGCCCAGGCTGGAGTGCAGTGGTATTGATCTTGGCTCACTGCAAGCTCTGCCTCCCAGGTTCACGCCATTCTCCTGCCTCAGCCTCCCGAGTAGCTGGGACTACAGGCGCCCGCCACCACACCCAGCTAATTTTTTGTATTTTTAGTAGAGATGGAGTTTCACTGTGTTAGCCAGGATGGTCTCAATCTCCTGACCTCGTGATCCGCCCGCCTTGGCCTCCCAAAGTGCTGGGATTACAGGTGTGAGCCACTGCACTGGGCCATGATTTTTGAATTTTATTTTAATTTTAATTTTTTTGAGACAGAGTCTTGCTCTGTTGTCCAGGCTGAAGTGCAGTGGCACAATCTCAGCTCACTGCAACCTCTGTCTCTTGGGTTCAAGCAATTCTCCTGCCTCAGTCTCTTGAGTAGCTTGGATTACAGGTCCCCACTACCATGCCTGGCTAATTTTTGTATTTTTATTTTTATTTATTTTTATTTTTTTGAGATGGAGTCTTGCTCTGTCGCCCAGGCTGGAGTGCAGTGGCGTGATCTCAGCTCATTGCAAGCTCCACCTCCCGGGTTCACACCATTCTCCTGCCTCAGCCTCCTGAGTAGCTGGGACTACAGGCACCTGCCACCATGCCTGGCTAATTTTTTTGTATGTTCAGTACAGAAGCGGTTTCACCGTGTTAGCGAGGATGGTCTTGATCGCCTCACCTCGTGATCCACCCGCCTCAGTCTCCCAAAGTGCTGGGATTACAGGCATGAGCCACCATGTCCAGCCAATTTTTGTATTTTTAGTACAGACAGGGTTTTGCCATGTTGGCCAGGCTAGTCTTGAACTCCTGACCTCAGGTGATCCGCCTGCCTCAGCCTCCCAAGTTCTGGGATTACAGGCGTGAGCCACTGTGCCCAGCCATGAATGTGATTTAACTAGAAAAAAATATAAGGAAACAAACAGGACAACTCAATGTAAGGGAAACACCACTTTAAGTTAGAACATAACTTTTGGAGATTAAGACACATAGGTCTTATTTTTAAATAATAAGGTAGAATAAAATTACAAGGAAGTCTGTTATTCCTAATGTAATTGCATTTTTATAACTGATATTATGGAAATTAAGTTTTGTATTTAAACCAATATAAATTCAGGACATAACTTAAAAATAAGGGAAGGTTGTGGGGGGAGGGAATGGAGGGAGGAAGGAAGGAAGAAGAGATAATCTGGATTTCAAAACATTACTTTCAGGGCTAGGTGGCCTATAATCCCAGCACTTTGGGAGGGTGAGGCGGGTGGATCACTTGAGGTCAAGAATTTGAAACCAGCATGGTCAACATGGTGAAACCCGATTTCTACTAAAAACAAAAATTAGCCAGAGAATCCCTTGAGCCTGAGAGGCAGAGGTTGCAGTGAGTGGGGATTGCGCCACTGCACTGCAGCCTGGGTGACAGAGCAAGACTCTGTCTCAAAAAAAAAAAAAAAAATATTTCTTTCAGAATAACATGAATCAATTAATCCAGTTTTTTTTTTCCTGGCAATAAAGTACCTGGTATAGCTGTTTTGCTTTAATTATTCATTTACTTACTTTGGATTTGTCACAGTTTGATCCTTGATGAATGTAAAGTAATTAGAAATGTTTCTGTCATAAGGCAACCATCCATGGGTTCCAATAACAGAATTCATGCTTATTGTTATCTGTAAAAGAACATATGAAGACTCAAATTAAATGAAATATTAAGGAAAGCAGCCCAGAATAACCAGATGCTCACATGACATTGGCATTTATCACTTAGGGAATACTGTGAGACTGTGTACTTCAAACATGAAATGCATTAGGAACATCTTAAGATAATTCAAACAGAAAAAGTTCTTTGCTTATCTTTTATTTTCACTCCGTTGCCCAGGCTGGAGTGCAGTGACATGATCTCAGCTCACTGCAACCTTCAGGCATGTGCCACCATGCCTGGCTAATTTTTGTATTCTTTGTAGAGACATAGTTTCACCATGTTGCCCAAGCTAGTCTCCAACTCCTGGGCTTAAGTGAGCCTCCCACCTCGGCCTCCCAAAGTGTTGGGATGACAGGCATGAACCACCACATCTGGCCTTATTTATCTTATTGTAAGAAAACTTGACTTTTTTTTTTTTTTTTTTGAGATAGAGTCTTGCTCTATCACCCAGGCTGGAGTGCAGTGGCATGATCTCAGCTCACTACAACCTCCTGGGCACAAGCAATCCTCTGACCTCACCCTCCTGAGTAGGTGGGACCACAGGCATGCACCACCATGCCTGGCTAATTTTTTGTATTTTGGTGGAGATGGGGTTTCGCCATGTTGCCCAGGCTGGTCTCAAACTCCTAAGCTCAAGCAATCCACCCACAGCCTCCCAAGTTCTGGGATTACAGATGTGAGTCACTGCGCTCAGCCCAATTTATCCTTCTTTAGGAATATTATTTTTTCTCATGATTTCTCAAAGTTTATTAGCAGTTATTAGCTGGCAGGTAGAAGAAATTTAGGGACCAGTCTTACCATAAAAATGTAATATATATCATTTAGAACATAAATCAGAAGCAGAATTTACAATGAATTGTTAAGGTCTCCCTGTAGTGACAGTCATAGTGAGTAAGTTCTCTTCTCTTCAAAATGAAAAGCCTTTATCTTCTTGATTATAAAAGTTAACAAGTTACCCCACACAAAGGAAATTCTGGTAACTTTAAAAAACGCAGGCACTTTGTAAGGCTCAGGTGGGAGGATCACTTGAGCTCAGGAGTTTGAGACCAGCCTGGACAACACGGCAAAACCTGATCTCTACAAAAAATACAAAAATTATCTGGCCATGGTGGTGTGTACCTGTAGTCCCAGTTACTCAGGAGGCTGGGGTGGAAGGGTCACCTGAGCCCAGGAGGTCAATGCTGCAGTGAGCTGTGATCAGCACTCCAGCCTGCGTGACAGGGTGAGACTCTGTCTCAAAAAAAAAAAAATATATATATATATATATATTTATACATATGTATTTACAATTGATATTCACAATATTGCCACTGCTCAAAAAGTACCATTACTATTTTTGTATATCTTTTTATTTTTATTTTTATTTTTGTTTTACTTAGAAGGAGTCTCACTCTTGTCATGCAGGTTGGAGTGCAGTGGCGCGATCTTGGCTCACTGCAACCTCCACCTCCTGGATTCAAATGATTCTCCTGCCTCAGCCTCCCAAGTAGCTGGAATTACAGGCGCCTGTCTCCACGCCTCTCTAATTTTTTGTATTTTTAGTAGAGACAGGGTTTCACCATGTTGCCCAAACTGGTCTTGAACCTTTGACCTCAAGTGATCCGCCCGCCTTGGCCTCCCAAAGTGCTGGGATTACAGGCGTGGGCCACTGTTCCCAGCCTATTTTTGTATATCTTTTTAGATTTTATTTTCTGAGCAAATGTTGCCCAGGCTAGTTTTGAACTCCTGGGCTCAAGCAATCTGCTTGTTTCAGCCTCCCAAAGCACTGGGATTACAGGCATGAACCACCGTGCATAGCCAAAAAGTGGCTTTTAAAAAATATTTATTTCCTCTTTTTTTTTTTCTTCTAAGTTGTAATGAATATAGACATGGCAGTGTAAAAAAGGTAAAAATCAACTTACCAGTAACTCAGGGCTGCCTTGAGACATAAAAGAACGATACTGATTTTTGGGGACGGTGGCCTTTAATAGTGGAATACCATCACTAATCCCCTGTAAAATAAAAGAGGTTTAGTGGCTGGTTCTGCTCATCTTTATTAGGTACAAATTACTGAAAACCATTTCTTTAAATAAGGATGAATCCTGTGATACATCATTTTACTCTCTTGAAACATCTAATCAATTAATTTAAAATGAAGGAAAGGAATTATATACCATGTATAGGTGGCATACTTGAAACTTCTGAAACCCATCACCTTATATTCAACTACACTGCTTTTAAAAAGAGACATAGATTTCAAAGAGCAGCAATAATTTAAAACAGCCAATGATTTAGGATCTATCCTAAGTTATACTGACATAAATATAAAGCAGAAAATATGGATCATATAAGATAAGCCAAATGAGAAAACTGGTCATAATTTATAGAAATTTCCTTTTGGGTCTAACTTTCAAAAAACATATCTAATCCATTAACTGGGATACTTCCTGAAAGCCACAGTAGGACCAGAAAATAAAGACAGCACTCAGAAAACATCTGCCATTATCTTATAACGATGTGAAAGAGAACAATAATTTGAATTCAGTTCCTTGATGTGACAATAGTTCACAAGTGATATCTAATATTTACTAGGTAAATGATAACATTATTGGGTATGCGCTATGTATCAGGTGTTGTTCTAAGAACTTAATAGGAAGTAAGTAACAAATCATAAAATTCATTATAATTTATAGAATTATAAAAAGTTGGTGATTATCTTTTCTCTTCATGTTGTGAATTAATCCAGAGAAGAATGACTTGCATTTGAACAAGGCAAAATGAAAATGGTGCCTGAAAAAAATCCATTTTTTTTTTTTTTTTTTTGAGACGGAGTCTCGCTCTGTCGCCCAGGCTGGAGTGCAGTGGCCGGATCTCAGCTCACTGCAAGCTCCGCCTCCTGGGTTCACGCCATTCTCCGGCCTCAGCCTCCCGAGTAGCTGGGACTACAGGCGCCCGCCACCTCGCCCGGCTAGTTTTTTGTATTTCTTAATAGAGACGGGGTTTCACCGTGTTAGCCAGGATGGTCTCGATCTCCTGACCTCGTGATCCGCCCGTCTCGGCCTCCCAAAGTGCTGGGATTACAGGCTTGAGCCACCGCGCCCGGCCAAAAAATCCATTTATTAAGCCCTTGTTTTCACTACTACCTCTACTTTCTTCACAATTTGAACACCTAGGAAGAGATGACCTACAAAAGGCCTTCTCTTTTCATATTAATATATGGGGAAATACCTCTTACGAGAATGAAAAGGGATTAACAAGTTATTGGTACCTAAGGAAATCAATTGTGTTCTTTATACTGATCCAGATACTGAATGTGTCCTGGAGAAAGCTACTATGTGACATGGTGGGTACAGAGAAGGGCAAATGTGTTGCTGCACCTGCAGATGGAACTTGGAATGTACTATATTACAACAAAAGTCACAAATGATTAGATAAGATGAAAATAGTTCTATTGGCATTATAGAATATAGTATTGCATGTCCATCAGATTATGGATCAAATAGGGTCTCATGTGTTGTTTTACATGCAGTAAAGAGTTAACAGAGCAGTCCTGAGACTGCCATCATTATTATAGAAAGGCCTACTTGCAAGACTGGCCTTTGGTTGGCATCTGGGACTTGGCTGGCGAACAGTTCCTCCTTACACTGATATAAAACTTTCCCTCAATGACAAGGGTGGCTCACTACACCTAGACTGTTTGTGCAAATAGTATGGTTTATGCTAAACACTTGTTTTTCTTCTGGAGTCTGGAATTTTGGTATGTGCCAGGCAGAGGGGTGTGTATGCGACCAGCCTCCAATAAAAACCTTGGGCACTGGGTCTCTAATGAGCTTCTGTGATGACAAAAAATGTGTTTCCACATTTCATTACTGAAAGAATTAAGTAGGTCTTATGTGACTCCACTAGGAGAGGTCTCTTGAACACTTGTGCCTGGCTTCCCCTGTACGTCACACCATGTGCCTTTTCCCTTTGCTGATGTTGCTTTGTATCCTTTCACTGTAATAAATCTTAGCCACGAGTACATCTACTTGTTGAATTCTGTGAGTCTTTCTGGCAAATCACTGAACCTGGGGATAGTCTTGGAGACTCCCAACATATCCTGGGAATTGGTTACAATTTCTGAGCATTGTTTTTATGTGTTCTGAGTTCTACGCACCTAACTCAGATACTTTTGGAAACAACCAAGTTTGCAGAATTTGTACTGCAACCCTAAATAACTATTTCAGTAAACATGGATTTAGGAAAAGAGTGACAGATTAATTTTGAAATGCTTTCACAAACACGTGAAAGCATTTCCATACCAAAATGTAGTGGTGTACCACATAAAAACGTTTAATTCTTATATCAATTAAAAAATACAGTGATGCTTACAATACTGTTCATTTGAGTAAAATTTATTATAAAACTTTAACTTTTTTTTTTTTTTTTTTGAGACACAGTATTTTATTTTTTTTGAGACAGAGTCTCGCTCTGAGTGCAGTGGCATGATCTTGGCTCACTACAAGCTCCGCCTCCCGGGTTCACGCCATTCTCCTGCCTCAGCCTCCTGAGTAGCCGGGACTACAGGCGCCCGCCACCACGCCCGGCTAATTTTTTGTAGTTTTTAGTAGAGACGGGGTTTCACCATGTTAGCTAGGATGGTCTTGATCTCCTGACCTTGTGATCCACCCGTCTCGGCATCCCAAAGTGCTGGGATTACAGGCGTGAGCCACCATGCCCGGCCAAAGCTTTAACTGTTATAAAACTCATAAACATTTTTTATACTACATTATCAAAAAATAGAATTTTTTGATAATTGATTTTCCCATGGTTATTGAATCTGAGAAACATGCTGCAGTGATACTGTAATGCAGGGTTTTACAAACTACAACCTGTGGGACAAAGCCAGCCCACCACCTGTTTTGTAGGCGGTGGGTGAGCTAAGAATGGGTTTTATATTTTTAGATGATTACATTTTAAGTGGCTATATATGTACCTACAGAATATCTTTGAGTTTGCCTTTTGGCCTGCAAAGCCCAAAATATTTACCAGTTAGACCTATCTCACTGCTGCACACTTTTCAAATAAGTTATTATTTGACAGAAGAAAAAGTTTACCAACCTCTGCTGTATTGCAGAGACTGTTCAATGTATATCTTCAAACTTACTAACTTTTTATTTTCAATTTTCTTTTTGTGAAGGGTCAATGCTATCTGTCCTAACCACATTCACAGGTATGAATGCATTTTATAATCACATTCTGAATTACTGCAAGTAATTTAATATGTACATTTAAACATTTGAATTTTTTACTTAAACTCTTTCAATTACACCATTAACTACTCTTGTTTTACTAGACTACTCATTCTATCAATTAACAATGTGACTTATTAGGATCTATTTTATATATGAGCAGACATTATAATTAAGAGCTATTAAAATATTATCTCCATCTACATATCATCTCGATTGTCACAAGAAGCATTTTAAATCAAATTATTTATTCTTCTTTGTCAGGAAAATGTGAAGTAGATGAAAGAAAGCCAAGAAAAACAGTTCAGACTACCACTCAGCAGCAAACAAAAACTTCCAATAAAAATGTTTTAAAAATCCAACAATAGATTATTACTGTAAAATTTACTATCTTAAATTAAATACTATAATCCTTACTTCCCATTAAATAATAAAAAGACTTTAAAATGTACAGAATTTAGAGAAAACTTTTTTTGATATTACCAAGTTGGATATTACCTCTATAAAAAATGACTTGAGTTCAGGAAGGTGTTGAAACAGGTTTAGGGTTGAAGTGTCTATTTTGGTCGGCTTCTGCACTGCTTCTTCTGCTGATAATCTTGGAGGGTGTGGTTCCTTCAAAATAATTTTAAGGAAAAAACAATTCCATATCTATATTATTAATCTGTCACTATGTTCCTTCATATACACTAGGCTCTAGCTACAATGAATTACATACCATGCATTGTTGACAATTCTAGGTGTTGGCTCAGACTAGTCTCTTAGCAGAGTTACTACTTTCTTCATTTCTTTGGAAACCCCACTTCTACTTTAAAGTTTTTCTTACTGATTATCTCTCCTAAATTTTTAAGTCAGAATGTATTATTCTCTTTTATTATTTTTCCTTGGCAAATAATTTATATTTTAATTATAACTTATTTCTTTCTATGTTGGATTACATATAGTTGTTTATGGTCTGTCTTCCCCAACTAGATTATAAGTGCCTTAAAGCTAGAGAAGCTTTATTCATTTTTGGATTTCCATACTAGACCAGTATCCTACACATGTTAGATGCTTGGTAAAATTAAATGTAGTATTCAAAATTCAGAATGTATAATTTGGATGAATCTTTAATTCCTTGACAAGATCAAAATGTCAACACTGGTCAGGTGTGGTGGCTCACACCTGAAATGCTAGCATTTTGGGAGGCTGAGGTGGGCAGATCACTTGAGGTCAGAAGTTCAAGGCCATACTGGCTAACATGGTGAAACCCTGTCTCTACTAAAAATACAAAAATTGGTCAGGCATAGTGGTGTGCACCTATCGTTCCAGCTGCTTGAGAGGCTGAGGTAGGAGAATCGCTTGAACCCACAAGATGGAAGTTGCAGTGAGCTGAGATCATGCCACTGCACTCCAGCCTGGGTGACAGTGAGACTCCATCTCAAAAAAAAAAAAAAAAAAGTCAATACTATCAGAATCAAATTATAGGTACTGCTGCATACTTTTCAAGTAAATTATTATTCTTCCTCAACTTTCATGTCAGAAACACAGAACAGTATCACCTATATAAATATGAAATAAATGGCAAGTAAAATGAATATTTCAAAGGCACAGTTAAAAGGCAAAACAGAATTCTATCTAAAGTAAATTCTTGCATCTCTACAACAAAATATTGATTATAGGCAATAGATGTGAAAGCTGTAAGTACGAAAATATTTAGCTTTTAGACCAGGCATGGTGGCTCACACTTGTAATCCCAGGACTTTGGGAGGTTGAGGCAGGCAGATCACCTGAGGTCAGGAGTTAGAGACCAGCCTGTCCAACAAGGCAAAACCCCATCTCTCCTAAAAATTAGCCAGGTGTGGTGGCGGACGCCTATAATCCCAGCTACTTGGGAGGCTGAGGCAGGAGAATCGCTTGAACCCAGGAGGTGGAGGTTGGAGTGAGCCGAGATCGCGCCATTGCACTCCAGCCCAGGCAACAAGAGCAAAACTCCGTCTCAAAAAAAAAAAAGAAAAAAAAATTAGCTTTTAATAGATATTATTCATTTTATTTCAAATCAAATAATGATTTTTGTATCATTTTTATGACAATAAAAACTAACAGCACCACTTGTAAAACAAAAAGAAAAGTAAAAGAGGTGTGAAAATATGATAGCATCTATTTCAAAGCCCTTTGAAACATTCTGTTTTAGTCTGTTACTTTTGCCTTCTGACTGTACCAGAAGGTAAGGGATAAAGCATTGACTTCATATATGACTATTCTGTAAAAACCAATGTTGGAGGTTCCAAGCAAACCATTGCTAAGGAACAGTAACAATTACAAAGTTTAGCCCAATTACTGTATTGACAGAAGGACACCTATAAGTTAGAGCTTAGATATACTACTGTTGTAATAGCTGTGGTGATTTCAGTTCAATACTGTATTCAAGAGAGATACAAAGATGATTAAGAGAAAGTTGCTGCCTTTAATGTATTTATAATGTACTGAGGCAAATGGATAAATATACAACCTAAGGCAGAAAGTATCATAATTAGGTAGCAAATAAAGGCCCATAAGAACATTTTAAGAGATCTAGTTTAACAGGGGGCTTACAGCTACTAATTCAGAGGAAACATGGCATGCGAGAAAGGCTCTGGAGTTAGATGGTCAGGCATATAATCCTAGTCACTTTCTTGTTGTGTAAACTTAGAAAAAAGTATTTAGTTTCTCAAAGGCATTATAGGCTAGGTATTACTTTCTGTGAGGCTTGGCTTTATCTCCTGAAAAATGAGGATAACTGAATTTTTACTATGAAGATTAGATGAAGATTAGGTAAAGTACCTAACAAACACAGTGATTGCTTAAGAACAAATCTAGTTAATAAAATTTTTTTTAATGTATTCCACATCACTAAATTCATATACTGAAAAAGATCAAGACATCTTTGAAAACTAACATTAGATTAATTTCCATGAATCCAAACCCGTGTGTTATCAGGAAGATGATTTAATTTCAGATACTAGTATGGGGAAAGAAATATATGTAGTATTTTTAATAATTTGATTCTACATTTTAAATATTCTATAATTCGATTCTTAGGACTGGGTTTGGGCTCTGGAAAGTAAGTGCCTTTTTGGGCAGATGTGAGCTATTAGAAGTTTTACATGTGGAATGAGTCCCAATATGAGGACAGTTTTAATGGCATACCCTAATTGGTACTCAGTTTTTCCTCTTGGAAATAATAAAAGACTTTCTGAGCAAATAGAAATCTTTCTGTAACTGAGAGTAATTGGCTATACATATGGATCTTGACTGCAATATTTTGTTATATACTTAAATCTACTTCTTAAGTTGACTTAAATCTACTTCTTAAGTTGTCGATAACACATATGACTTACCTTTAATAACTGACAAGGTGTTTGCCCAAAATTATTAATCATCCCTTCTAAGGCTTTTCTTTCTTTCTCATCTGTTAAGGCATCCAGATCCACAGCTCCTAAAACCAGGAGAAGAAGTCAACTTACTACAGAGTGAAAATAAATCAGCAAGCCACATCACTGATTAATGTATCAGGCTCACTGGTGTGTGTGTGTGTGTGTGTATACACACATATATATATATATATATACACACACATTTTTTTTTTTGAGACAGTCTTGCTGTGTTGCCCAGGCTGGAGTGCAGTGGTATGCTCTCGACTCACTGCAACCTCCACTGCCTGGGTTCAAGCGATTCTCCTGCATCAGCCTCCTGAGTAGCTGGGACTACAGGTGCATTCCACCACGCCCAGCTAATTTTTGTATTTTTAGTAGAGATTGGGTTTCACTATGTTGACCAGACTGGTCTTGAACTTCTGACCTCATGTGATCTGCCTGCCCCAGCCTCCCAAAGTGCTGGGATTACAGGCGTGACCTACCACCCCAGCCTCACTGGTACAGTTTCAATAAAATATTATTCTATTCTTCAATTTATAACATTGTGAAAAGGTAATTTTAAAAAATCAGCAACTCATCAAACATTAAATATATGTAAAAATTAGCTAAAATATTTTAAGCAATTGAAAGTTAAATGATATTCTATGAAGGTTTCTACTGGGGGAGGGGTGGTGGGTCATGCCTGTAATCCCAGCACTTTGTGAGGCTGAGGCGGGAGGACTGCTTGAGACCTGGAGTTTGAAACCAGCCTGGGCAACAAAGTGAGACTTCATCTCTCTAAAAAATTTTAAACATTAGCTGGGTGTGGTGGTAAGGCAGGAGGGACTGGTTGACCCCAGGAGTTCCAGGTTGCAGTCAAGTATGATTATGCCACTGCACTCTAGCCTGGGTGAAAGAGCAAGACCCTGTCACAAAATAAAAAAAAAAATAAAATATAAGTTTCTTTTGCAAAAATACGAACTATACTCAGAGTATACCTAATTGTTTTGGTCATAATAGTCAAACTCAAACAAGAGTAATAACTACACAAAAATACTGCTTTAAGTTATTGCTTGAAACAAAGGTTTCGAAAGGTAATATTCTGGTTAACTGATTATACTCAGCCACATCTAATATGGATTGTTACATGACTAGTAATTGGCTAAACTAGGTAAGTCCAAGCTTCTAACAGCCATGCAATACTTTCTCCTCACAAACCTATTACCTGAATGGATACGGCATGGCAAAAATATGCTCATTTACCAAAAGTCTCTCACTGTATTCACATTCACATAACTTCACAGTATTCACCATCTTTAGAACTATTAGTCTACTTAAGGATTAGTAAAGAACTACTTTTTAAAAATCATTTTAAGGCCATCAGAAAATACTCCTGATTCTGAGCAAAATAATGTCATCATATGTATCATTTGAAGAATTTGTTATTTGTAATTTCAAAGGCCTTGTTTCAAAATCTGCTACTGTTTAATACTGAATGTTTAATGTTTGACTCAACTGAATAGGACAAATATGTTAGAGATCAAAAACTTTTATGATGTTAATAAGTGACATTTATAACTAGACTGGCATATACACACTTAACTACTATTACAAAAACAGCAGCAGTCTCTTAATCTTTCAAGTAAAAAGATGTTTTGAAAATGTAGTCTTTCTCATATTAAATAGGCCCAAAATAACTGTAAACATATATTAAACAATAGTTTCTATCACAGTAAAGCAAGAGAAAAAGTGTATAGATTTATACCTTCGTAACTACAATAATAGAAAACGTTGAGTGCCTCTACTGCAGCTGGTCCCCTCTGTTTATAGCCAAAGATCAGATCTATCCATTCATGAAGATGAGCTGAAACATATTCAGACTCCTAGGAAAAGAACAAATTTAATAATTAATATAGAGATATCTTCCAACTGCAATGTAAATTCGATTCTTTAAAAAAGTAAGAACAAATGAAACATTTCCACACACAAATCTTTCTGGTGGCAAAATAAAATTATCTCGAAATAATGGCAAACATTTATTCAATATCTACTACATATATTAACTATTCCTATCTACTATAATGTAGATATATTTATTAATATTAATACATGCATTTCCTAATACGCAAATAAAATACAAATATGCTTATAACAGCCCAAAAATAATAACAAAAGAGCTAAAAGACAGCTATGGAATGCATCTCTGTGGTAAAATTTCCATTGAAATAGTTGTCTAGAAATTCAATTCAAGAAAAAAAAAAAGATCAATTTAAGGAAACAATGAAACCACACTTAGGTGGACAAAATGGCTGCAAATCATTCTCTCCCTCACAGTAACCACTTACTAAGAGGAGGACAAGGTGGCAGGTAGAGACCTCCTGGAAATTACTAGTGATAACTTGAAAGACAGTGAGGAAATTGTTATTGGAGACAGGAGAAAACGGGACTCATGTTTTAGTTATATGAAAGAAAGAATGAACTCATGAATTTGGGTGTACAGACTTCCAAACAGAACATTTTAAGTACCATTTGGCTTCCTTCAGGCGCCTATGATAAAGTATGAGAGGAGTAAGATGGGTTAAAAAGTGAACTATTTGATTTTTTTGTGGGGGGGGACGGAATCTCTTGCTCTGTCACCCAGGTTGGAGTGCAGTGGCGTGATCTTGACTCACTGCAACCTCCGCCTCCCAGAGGTTCAAGAGATTCTACTGCCTCAGCCTCCTAAGTAAGTTGGGATTACAGGTGCCTGCTACCACACCCAGCTAATTTTTTGTATTTTCAGTAGAGATGGGGTTTTAACATGTTGGCCAGACTGATCTCGAACTCCTGACCTCAGGTGATCCACCTGCCTTGGCCTCCCGAAGTGCTGGGATTACAGGTGTGGGCCACCATGCCCAGCCAAAAGTGAACTATTTGATTTTTAAGCACAATTTAAAGAAAATATAAAAAAGCCAGATATTGCTGGATTCAAAAATAAAACCATTGCAAGAGCCAGGCATGGTGGCTCATGTCTGTTATCCCAACACTTTGGGAGGGCAAAGCAGGTGGATCGCTTGAGCCCAGGAGTTCCAGACCAGCCTGGGCAACATGGCGAAACCCCCCTTCTGCTACAAAAAATTAGCTGGGAATGGTGGTATGCACCTATAGTCCCAGCTACTCAGGAGGCTGAGGTGGGAGGATCACTTGAGCCCAGGAGGACATGGCTGAAGTGAGTTGTGATAATGTCACTGCACTCTAGCTGGGGGACATTTCTCAGTCCCAGGATCTCTAGAGGGCAAAGACTCTCGAAATGAGAAATTGCCTAAGGCAACTATCAAATCAGAATGTCACCGGTAAAATATGGTCTTGGATAAAAGTTTAGTTCAAGTGTTTGGCTGTAAAATAATCTGTTGGAACCTCAGAAAGATTTAAGGTTGTACCCCACAGACCCACTCAACTAGAAAATAGAGTGTCTAAGAATCTTAAGAGCATTTTTCCATAGTAGCCGCCCATCCAACCCAAAGTAGAGAAGGGACTGTTTTGTAAAGTAATGTTGAATGGCTTTTGTCCAATAGACCTGACACATAAGAAACCTATAAGGTTTTAAATGGAATTAGACTAGTTTAGAGTAAAAGAGAGAAACTGCTTAAAAAAGAAGAGAGATCTTTGGCTTTCAATTCACTGTGGTTAGGAAAGAGGCTGACAAAAACACTCATGTAAACGAAGTTTTGTTTTTGCTTTTGTTTTAAATGGAATAAAAAGAATGACTTAGTGAGAGGCCAAAGCTCAAACGTAGAACCAAGAGCCACTGAGCACCCCTCTCAGGAAACAGGACTGGACCCTAATAGAAGATCTGAGAGCATGTCCTTACTGGAATTCTGAATTGCTATAAACCAGTATTTGTATTTGTGACTGCTAGAAGCCTCCTGTTTTCCTCCTCCTTTTGAATGGGAGTGTCTGTTAAAAGTTCTCTTATCCTTTCATACCACTGTTGTTACATGGGGGCAGATAACTTGCCTCTTTAGTTCAGGCTTCAGATCCAAGAGGAGCCACATCTGAGTAATTTCATCCACACACAGACTTGACTTAGATAATGAGATCCTGAATTTTAGGCCTCAAACCTTAATGTGGAATAGCAAACTACTGTCTGTGGGTCAAATCTGAGTTGCTGCCAGATTTGTAGATTAGTAGAACACAGCCACATCCATTTGTTTTTGCAGTACAACGGCAGAACTGAGTAGCTGCAACATAGATCTTATGACCAACAAAGGCAAAAAATTTACTATCTGTCCCTTTACAGAAACAATTTGCCAATTCCTTCCTTAATGAGATGAGGGTTTTAGGGGAAGGGTGTCTTGAGAGGAAGTGAATATATTTTGCATGTAGGAGTAAAATAATTTTTGACCAGAGGGCAGAATATATGTTGATTAAAGATAGCTACAAATTCTTGCCAGGTGCGGTGGCTCATGCTTGTAATCCCAGCACTATGGGAGGCCGAGGCATGTGGATCACGAGGTCAGGAGACTGAGACCATCCTGGCCAACATGGTGAAACCCAATCTCTACTAAAAATACAAAAAATTAGCCAGGCGTGGTGGTGGGCACCTGTAGCCCCAGCTACTCGGGAGGCTGAGGCAGGAGAATGGCATGAGTCTGGGACACGGAGCTTGCAGTGAGCTGAGATCATGCCACTGCACTCCAGCCTGGGTGACAGAGTGAGACCCTGTCTCAGAACAACAACAACAACAACAAAAATATAGCTACAAATTCTTTCTCACTCTTAGCATTGAGAGATGGAGCTCAATTTCCCTCCTCTTCAATCTGGCATTGATACTGTTACTGTTTAAACATTATAAAGTGGCAGAAGTGATGCTATGAAGAAATAGTGGAAGTTTCCACTTTTGGAGAGCACTTAGCTGCCAGGTGAGGAGTCTCACTACCCAGCTGGAGAGGAGATATCCTGAGATTACATGGAGAGGCAGAAAAGCTAGCATCCTACTGTTTCAATGCAGCCTTCAGATGACTCCAATCCCAGCTGCCACATGACTGTAACTAACTGCACGAGAACTTCAAGCAAGAGCAGAATTCCTCAGTTGAGGCCAGCTAACCCACTAAACTGTGGGAGATGATGATAAAATGGCTATACTTTTTTTTTTTTTAATTGTTATACTTTAAGTTCTGGGATACACGTGCAGAACATGCAGGTTTGTTATGTAGGTATACATGTGCCATGGTGGTTTGCTGCACCCAACAACCCGTCATCTACATTAGGTATTTCTCCTAACGCTATCCTTCCCCTAAAATGGCTATACTTTTAAGCCACTGAATTCTGGAACAGTTTGTTACTCAGTAATACATAACTGAAATATATAATTCTAATATCTTATTAATAGGGTTGTGAAAGCTGTATGGATAAAAATGGAGTCCCTTATGCCAAAACCTAACAAAATCTAGTGGAGAGGCCATAAAGGAGGGGCTCTTATGCATACATGCCTATAATAAAGACTATCACAAAGACACTCTGAAAACCACAACCATATACCAAGAATACTTCTGCGAGGATGTCTGCCCAGCAACTGCCTGTTCAACCTTGGAATAATGCCATCCTTGTTATTAATCCTTGTGGTCAAGGATAATTGTTTCAAAACAACTTATGTAACCTTCCTCATTCTACCTTTAAAAACCTTTGCCTTCCTGGGTACATCTCTGGCCCCTAATGGTTCACCAGGGCACAAGTATTATCAGACTGCAGTTCATCATTCATTCCCAAATAAGTCTTTTTTTTTTTTAAAGCGACAGGGTCTTGCTATATTGCCCAGGCTGGTCTCAAACTCCTGGGCTCAAGTGATCCTCTCATTGCAGCCTCCCAAGTAGCTGGGACTACAGGTGCACACCACCCACACTTGGCTAAACTCATTTTTGCTTTTTTAAATTTTTTCTAAATTCCTTATTCATGCATAGCGTTAAGGCTTACAAATAGTATAACTGAATTCTGAATTTTATAAATATATGCTTATTTTATAAATACATAATGATAAAAAATGTTTCCAAGTACTGGCTTAATTATTTTCAGAGTCCTCCAACATTTCAGCTTAGGTAGAGAATAAAGTGGGCTACTGTGGGGAAAAGTGGAGCCATCAATATCATCTGCAAGATAGCAACACAGTATCAATGTTAAACTAACCCTCACTAGTCCTTCAATTCCAAATTAGGAAATTTAACTAAAAACTAATACTTTATTA
The DNA here is from genome assembly GCF_008728515.1 of Papio anubis. Lineage (NCBI taxonomy): Eukaryota > Metazoa > Chordata > Mammalia > Primates > Cercopithecidae > Papio > Papio anubis. Next base: position 87,058,317 of record NC_044985.1, on the reverse strand, counting down.
TTATTATTTTTTGAGATGGAGTCTCGCTCTGTCTCCCAGGCTGGAGTCCAGTGGTGTGATCTCAGCTCACTGCAACCTCTGCCTCCTGGGTTCAAGAGATTCTCCTACCTCAGCCTCCTGAGTAGCTGGGATTACAGGCACCCGCCACCACACCCAGCTAATTTTTGTATTTTTAGTAGAGATGGGGTTTCGCCATGTTGGCCAGGCTGGTTGCAAATTCCTGACCTCAGGTGATCTGCCCGCCTTGGCCTGCCACAGTGCTGGGATTAGAGGCATGAGCCACTGTGTCCAGCCATACATTTTTTAAAGTGGCATTTAAGGTTTAGCTGCCTTTTTTTTTTTTTTTTTGAGACAGAGTCTCAAAAAAAATTGCATTCCTGTCACCCGGGCCATTGCATTCCTGTCACCTGGGCTGGAATGCAATGGCGTGATCTCAGCTCACTGCAATCTCTGCCTCGTGGGTTCAAGTGATTCTCCTGCCTCAGCCTCCTGAGTAGCTGGGATTATAGGCATGCGCCACCACGCCTGGCTAATTTTTTTATCTTTAATTTCACCATGATGAAGTTTCACCATGTTGGCCAGGCTGATCTCTGAACTCCTGACCTCAGGTGAGGCCTTGGCCTCCTTGGTCTCCAAAAGTGCTAGGATTACAGGTGTGAGCCACTGCGCTTGGCTTAGATGCCTTTCTTTTAGAAGCTTAGTGAAATCCTTCAGAGAAAACAAAAATGTACTCATCCTTGTTACACTTAAAATAAATGTGAAAACTGTAAAACGCCAAACTACACCAGCTTGGTGACTGGAACATTTACATATACAGCAGATGGACATTTTACAGGGCTGAAATGTTTAATATTTTGCTATATATATATATATATATATATATATATATATTTTCATGGTACTATACTACAGTCTCACTATATCAGAAGATTCATAGCCTCAAAATAAATTACCATATTGTACTTTCTAAAGTCAGCTTATATAATAAATTACAAATTAATCTAGAAAAATAATTAAGTCAGATTATCCCATCCCCTGGAAAACACATCTTTTATCTTATTATTCTGTCTAATAACTAAATGCAAAAGTCTCACCAAAGCTTTCCTATGTTTATAGATGAAATCTTCAGCTGATTTAGCCCATTTGGGGAGAATGACATCATTTACTAATTCTCTGGAAACTTGTAGACGACCCAAGTTAAATTCTAAGACATGTAAAAAGAAACTGTATCAAATCATTGTAGATTATAATAAACAAAGTAAAACAAACAATAATAAGGGCACATTCCCATGCAAAACATTTTTTTTTTTTTTAAATTCTTATCTATTGGAGTACATACCAGTTAATTTAAAAACAAAAATAACTAGTTTTAAATTAGCTATTATAATGTAAATTAGAGTAAGAATTAAGTTGTTAAGCAAGAAAAGTGGGGGAAACTATAGCTACAACCCTTATTTTAATCTGACCAAAATGAAAAATTAAGTTTTCTTCTCACACTTAAAATAATGAGAGGGACACAGTCCCTCTAATAGTACACTTACAAAATACAGCTCCTTAAAGCTTTTTGGTGTAACTCATACCTTAAACTCACTCACTAGAACAGTTATATTTGTCTGATGAAGAATAACATATTTACATACCATTATTCTAAAAAGATACTTGCATAATAAAGATCTGCTCATATGGTTAGAACATGGCATTTTGATAAAATTTCCCCAAATATGAGGGTTTTTTTTTTTTTGTTTATACAACGTGGCGGGGTAGAAGGGGGACTGTTAACACAAAAGACCTTTAAAAAAGAAGGCCTTAAAATACCAGTGTGCTGCCTTAAAATACTAGTGTATCACAAGTTGGAGAGGAATTTAAATGTCATAAAATGACAGGATGCACAGTGCCTTTGGTTTTATGTTAAACCCATCACAGTGTAGCAGATATTATTTGTTGCCCACCTGATAGTCATTCCCCCTTTTTATTTGCTAGCAGAACCTTTATTTCATTCAAGTGTCCATCTCTGCCCTATATTTCATGCCCATTCCAGGTGACTGGTCTAGGGGTTGGTATATGACCCAGTTCTGGAGAATGAGAAGTTATGAGGAAGAGTTTTTCACTCTTAAGAAAGGACACAACGGATTAACAGCCTCACTTATTTCTAAGATATTGTTGGATCTGCCTATGATGCCTAAAACTGCGTTAGGCATTTGTGACCATAAGAGGAACTAGCCAAAGTCAAAATACTCAGAATGGCACAGTGAAAATACAGAAAAAAAGTTAGCGCTGATGATGCTAAGCTATCTGAAATTTCCATACCTCAGGAATTTTATTATGGGAAACACTAAAATTTCCTTGTTTGCACAATTTTGAGCTGGTTTTATTAAAATTTTTTCCCAAAGGCATTCTGTTTTTCTTTGTTTTTAAATTTTTTACTCTTAAAGGCATTCTAATTCATATATTTACTTTCTGCCAAACAGCTCACCTCAAAGAGGCAATGTATAGTTAGAAGTGGAGGCCATCAAGACAATGGTGCTAAAGATAGCAACTAACTCTTATATAAATTGTTAAAGAGTACCTTAAGTTCTCTATCCAAATGTAGTCTGCTCATCCCTCCTATTCTAGATACTCTGCTTTAGGATAATCCAGTCCAACAGCTGACTGAGAGTTTAGGATCAGACTCAGACAACAGATTTACCTCATTTTCTGAAAGTCACCAATTTTGACTGCCTTACTATGACGCCCTGCCTCCAACAGCCTGTTCCAGAGTACACAAAGTGACATTAAGCTCTGGATATGTTCTCCTCAGTATGAAAAATAATTGTACTGAATAAACGAAGGGTCAAACATTAACACTACATGTTAGGGCAGGGAAAAAAGTTGGCAATAACTCTTTAACATTGTGGAACCTCCCTAAAGAACACCAATAGTAAAAATATTGCTATTTTCCTTATTTGTACTTAAATGTAAAACTACCTCACAGGAAAAGAATTTGGACATTTAAAAATGTATTAATATTTAACTCCATACTTCTCTACTTCAAAAACATAAATTTTCAAATATTATAGTAACTTATATCCTGTCATTTTAATTTGCCTACTCTTGCATGCTCTAAATCAGGAGTTACCAAACTTTTCCTATAAAAGGTCAAAGAATAAATATTTTTGGCTTTGTGAGTGATATCATATCTGCTGCAACTACTCAAATCTGCTGATATGCTTACTTTGAAAGTAACCTTCTATGATACAAAAATGAATTGGCTGGCCGGGCATGGTGACTCACACCTGTAATCCAAGCATTTTGGGAGGCCGAGGTGGAAGGATCACTTGAGCCCAGGAGTTCAAGACCAGCCTGGACAACAAAGTGAGACTCCATCTCTCCAAAAATAAATGCGGGCATGGTGGTGCACACCTATAGTCCCAGCTACTCAGGAGGCTGAGCCGAGAGGATTGCTTGAGCCCAGGAGGTCAAGGCTGCAGTGAGTAGTGATCACGGCACTGCATTGCAGCCTAAGGAAAAAGCGAGACCCTGTCTCAAAAAAAAAAACAAAAAAAAAAAAACAACAAAAAAAAAAAAAAACGGAATTGGCTGGCTGTGGTCCAGTGAAACTGTATATATAAAGACATGAGTTTGCCCATGGAGTTGGTTAATAGACCTGTAGTCAGCTGATGGTTAGTCTAAATACTCACCTTATCTAACTCAAACACTTTTAACCTAAGTGGTATATATAGCTGAAATAGCACATGGTCATTTTTGCTTCCCTAGTAAACACTGTACACTATAGTCTGATAAATTCTCTTAATGATTCAAATTTGACCCCTTTAGCTTAGTTCCCTATAGCACTTCCCTGGAAGGTAAGACTCATACCATTAGTTCAGCCCTGTCACTAAGTAATCCATAGACAGAATGAATCTTAAATAATCTACAGGATATTATAAAAATGTCCTGAAAGACATTTTTGAGGCTCGTCCATTGGGACCTGCTAGTCAAATTTTTAATCCCCTATTTCTTACGATTTTGATTTTCCAAAAACTCTGGGAAATAGAAGAATTCAGGAATAAGTTCTTTCACATCATATGGATTATCCATGAGAGCTTGCCAGGTTGCAGGAATAGAATGGAACTGCCGATCTGCACAGTCAAACCTGCATGTAGAAATTAAAAGAGAATGTAAATATTGAATGAAATCAACAAGACATGAAACAAAACTTTTAGATTCCCTTCAGGGGTCCTAATGATTAGAGGTACTGTTTTCTAAATCTTCCTCTTTAATGCCTACACACACAATTTACTCTCCTTATTATGATAATCTCATAGCTGTCAGGAACTAAATACTCTAATTTTAATCACCAGTAGCACCTTAGTTGAACTAGTCGAAAACCAAATCACACTGGAGAAAAATTTCACATAAATTAAATATAATCTTAAGAGTCTTTTTAGGGCCGGGCGCGGTGGCTCACACCTATAATCCCAGCACTTTGGGAGGCCGAGGTGGGCAGATTACCTCAGGTCAGGAGTTCAAGACCAGCCTGGCCAACATGGTGAAATCCTGTCTCTATTAAAAATACAAAAATTAGCCGGGGGTGGTAGCACACACCTGTAATCCCAGCCACTCGGGAGGCTGAACCAAGAGAATTGCTTGAGCCTGGGAGGTGGAGGTTGCAGTGAGCCGAGATCGTGCCACTGCACTCCAGCCTGGCCAACAGAGCAAGACTCTTTCTCAAAAAAAAAAAAAAAAGGCATTTTGCTGAATAAAATTTATTATAGAAAGTGAATGTTATTTCAATATTTGAAAATCACAGAGTATAAATATGATTATAAACATTATAGTATCAATATACTTGGTTAATAGATCTATAGGAATGATGCTGATTTAATCACTGATATGTAAATATTTTTACAAACTCTTCTGCTTAAAACCAGAGAGTGAGTTAGGGAAATAGCTCTGTGGCTAAAGCTTTTATGTTTTACTTGCATAATCTATTGTCTTATTTTAATATTATTTTTAAATTAATTAATTTTATGTATTTACTTATTTTAGAGATGAGGGTCTCACTATGTTGCCCAGGCTGGAGTGCAGTGGCTATTCACAGGCACCATCATAATGTGCTGCAGTGTTAAAACTCCTGGCCTCAAGAGATTCTCCCACCTCAGCCTCCCAAGTAGCTGGGACTAAGAAGCCCAGGCCTGCTTCTGGCTTAATTTTATTTATTTAAATTTAATATAGGCACTGCGTCTACAGTAGGTGAATGAAGCTCAAGTGGATATGCTGCAATTGTATTATGCTTTCCCTAATAAAATAACAGTATAAATCCCTTCTGTTTTATTTCATTTGATATTGTTTTCCTGGATTTATTAAGTATACCTTGAGTCTAAGGTAAGGCTATGCACAAGGAAAAAAAGTGACATTAATGACCAATTTGTCTGTTGTTTTTTACACCTATTTAATCTTGGTTTGAGGCAGAGTTGATCTTAGCAGAATTTCGAATTTAATTATAATTTAATTATAGATATCAGACCATCTAAAACATTATAGTATGTAGTATATTCAAGAAGAGGTATAGTTTTGAGATAAAATTAACATATCACATAAATTGCTTGTTTTAAGTGGATAATTCAAGGGTTTAATTCAGTATATTCATAGTTGTGCAACTATCATCACAATGAATTTTACAACATTCTCATCACTCCAAGAAGAAATGTACCTATTAGCAGTCACTGTCCATTCACCCTACTCCCACCCTTGGAGACTGCTAACGTACCTTATATCTCTATGCCTATTTTTATTTCATTTTGCCTAGTCTGACGATCTGTCTATTTTGGACGTTTCATGTAAGTCATGTAATATGTGCCCTTTTGTCTCTGGCTTATTTCACTTGGCATAGTGTTTTCAAGGTTCATCCATATTACAGCATGTATCAATACTTCATTCCTTGAATTCATTCATGGCCAAATAATATTCCACACTGTATGGATATATCACATGATTCATTTATCAGTAGATGAACACTGGTTTGTTTCTACTTTTTGGTTATAAATTATACTGGTATGGCCCGGCTAGGTGGCTCATGCCTGTAATTCCAGCACTTTGGGAGGCCGAGGTGGGCAGATCACTTGATATCAGGAGTTCACGACCAGACTGGGCAATATGGCAAAACCCCGTCTCTACCAAAAATACAAAAAAAATTACTTGAGTGTGGTGGCGCACACCTATAGTCCCAGCTACTTTGGAGGCTGAGGCAGGAGAATTGCTTGAGCCTGGAAGATGAAGGTTGCAGTTAGCTGAAACTGAGCCACTGCACTCCAGCCTGGGTGACAGAGCAAGACTCTGTATCAAAAAAAAAAAAAAAAAAAAAAAAAAGGCTGGTATGAACATTTATGTACAAATTTTTGTGTGAATACATGTCTTCAATTATCTTAGGTATGTATATAGAAGTGGAATTTTTAGGTTATACAGCAATTCTATATTTAATTTTTCTTTCTTTCTTTTTCTTTTTTTTTTTTTTGAGATGGCGTCTTGCTCTGTCTCCCAGGCTGGAGTGCAGTGACATGATCTCGGCTCATTGCAACGTCTGCCTCCCGGGTTCAGGCAATTCTCCTGCCTCAGCCTCCAGAGTAGCTAGGATTACAGGCACCCGCCACCATGCCCAGATAATTTTTGTATTTTTAGTAGAGACAGGGTTTTACCATGTTTGCCAGCCTGGTCTTGAATGCCAGACCTCACATGATTTGCCCACCTCGGTCTCCCAATGTGCTGGGATTACAGGTGTGAGCCACCACACCCAGCCCTCTATATTTAACCTTTTGAAGAACTGCCAGAGTATTTTCCACAAAAGTTGCACCATTTTACATTCCCACTGGCAGAATTTATAAGGGTTCCAATTTCTCCACATGCTCTTCAGCACTAGTTATTATTTGTCTTTTTTATTATAACTATCATAATGGGTATGAAGTGGCATCTCGCTGTGGTTTTGATTTGAATTTCCCTGATGACTCATGCTGTTGAGCATCTTTTCATGTGTTTATTGAACATTTGCATATCTCCTTTTAAGAAATGTTTATTCAGATCCTTTGTCTATTTTTTCATTGGGTTGTCCTTTTATTATTAAGATATAAGAGCTCTTCCCCCTCCCTCTTTTTTTTTTTTGTAATAGAGATGGGTGTCTCTCTATGTTGCCCAGGCTGAACTTGAACTCCTGGGCTCAAGCAATCCTTGTGCCTCAGCCTCCTGAGTAGCTGAAGTTATAGGTGTGTGTCACCTCACCTTGAGTGTAAGGGTTTTTTATATATTCTAGGTACAAATATACAAGTCCTTTATCAGATATAGTTTTCATTTCTTTTTTTTTTTGAGACAGAGCTTTGCTGTGTCACCCAGGCTGGAGTACAGCGGTGCAATCATGGCTCACTATAGCCTTGACCTCCTGAGCTCAATCCATCCTCCCACTTCAGCCTCCTAAGTAGCTGGGACTACAGGTGCACACCACTGCACCTGACTAATTTTCTATTTTTTGTAGAGATGGGGTTTTGCCTTCTCGCCCAAGTTGATCTCAAACTGATGGGCTCAAGTGATCCACCTGACCTGGCCTCCCCAAGTGTTGGGAATTAAAGGCATAAGCCACCATGTCTGGCCAGTTTTTACTTTCTTGAGAGTGACCTTTGAAGTATTACACAATCTATTTTTGAAGCTTTGTAAAAAATCATTTAGTCATAAAATTATTAAAAGCTGAAAAGACCCAGTGATACCTTATTGCATCTTCTTTTTTTTTTTTTTTTTTTTTTTTTTTGAGACAGTTTCACTCCTTCACCCAGGCTGGAGTGCAGTGGCACAATCTCAGCTCACTGCAACCTCTGCATCCCATGTTCAAGCAATTCTCATGCCTCAGTCTCCTGAGTAGCTAGGACTACAGGCGTGCACCACCATGCCTGGCTAATTTTTTTGTATTTTTAGTAGAGATGGGGTTCCACCATGTTGAACAGGCCAGGCCAGACTGGTCTCGAAATTCTGACCTCAGGTTATCCACCCACCTTGGCCTGGGATTAGAGGTGTGAGCTGCCACACCTGGCCTACTTTATTGCATCTTATGAAGAGAAAAGTATCTTCTATCCGATACTTTAACAATAATATTCCATTGTATGGATATATCACATTTATTTATTCATTTATCAGCAGATGGACACTGGTTTGTTTCCACTTTTTGGTTGTAAATTAATCTGGTATGGCAGGGCACAGTGGTTCACGCCTGTACTCCCAGAACTTTGGGAAGCCAAGGTGGGTGGATCACTTGAGATCAGGAGTTCAAGACCAGCCTGTGCGATGTGGCAAAATCCCATCTCTACCAAATATACAAAAAAATTACCCGGGTGTGGTGGCGCACCACACCACACACATCTCAGTGAGCTGAGACTGCACCACTGCACTCCAGCTTGGGTAAAGGAGTGAGACTCTGTCTCAAAAAAAAAAAAAGATGCAATGAAGTATAACTGGGTCTTTTCAGCTTTTAGTAATTTTATGACAAAATGAATTTTTACAAAGCTTCAAAAATAGACTGTATAATACTTCAAAGGTCACCATCAAAGGTTACATGGTACATGTAAAATCTGGGGATGTTTAGTGATCTTAGGGCCAGAGTCTCTTCTTGAAAGCCAAGGCTCATTGTACATAGACAGAAATAAGGAACCCAGGCTAACTGTGAGAGATAAAAGCTACATGGAAAGAGAACAGAATAGGCAATATTTACATACTCTGGATTGGGTATGGACGGCAAAATGGTTGTTAAAGAATAAGGCAACATGGAGACAAAACATGTATAAATAGGGAGCTATATGGAGGATTTATTGAGGAACAGAAGATTCATGGAAAAGCTGGTTTCCTTAGGATTAGGAAAATGTACAACATAGGTAAGTTATAATACCCACAGTGTAAATACAGTGGTACAAAGACTTGTTTGAGCTGCTGCAATAATATAAGAGTCTCTTATTGTTCCTCCTTCCATTCCTCATGATACATATTTTTAGGACTACACAGGCATAGGCATTGGCTTGGTTTGACTCTCCGGTGACGCCTTAGATTTAGCTCTAAATCAGATCTAATTATAAATCTCTGGTAGATTCCTCAAAACAGTAAGAATCACAAAGGTACACTGGAATAACACTGAAAAAGGAATTCTCCTTAAGTCACTGTGTGAGTCAGTTTGAGTGACTCATTCTCAAACTATCTATTTTTAGCTGAATCAAAATTTAATACAGGAGAATAAAAAAAGACATGTTACACAGCACATGACATGAAGGCAAACGGTTTTCAACACTAACATATAGTCATAAAAAAAAAGCTTTTTTACTGAAAACATACCTTCCACTCTGAAGTTGGATGTGGAGGGTGGTGAATGGTTCTACACGAATGAGATAGTGCATGACCCCTGCAGAATTTGAATAGTGAGTACCATAGTGAAACTTATCAATAGTTCCCATAGGATCCTCAAAATTTTCATATCTGTGGGGAAAAAAATCCTAAAGTTTTATAACCACAATAATAAAATACATAAGGGGGCATAAGTTTGTATTTTATTTCTGAAAACACAAACACAAAATTTCTGATGGAGTTTTTAAAAAGTCCATCCTTATTCATATACCTCATTATCAAACTCTGTATTCATATCATCATTATACTATACTAGCAAATGAAAAAAGTTTTATTCCTTAATACTTTTTTCTGAACAACAAAATATCATAAATACCTAATTCTGGAATAGTTTTTATTTGTTTTTATTTTATTTATTTATTTTATTTTATTTATTTGTTTTTTTGAGACAGAGACTCGCTCTGTTGCCCAGGCTGGAGTGCAATGGCATGATCTTGGTTCACTGAAAGCTCCGCCTCCTAGGTTCACACCATTCTCCTGCCTCAGCCTCCCGAGTAGCTGGGACTACAGGTGCCCATCACCACACCCAGCTAAGTTTTTGTATTTTTAGTAGAGACAGCGTTTCACCATGTTAGCCAGGATGGTCTCGATCTCCTGACCTCGTGACCCGCCTGCCTCAGCCTCCCAAAGTGCTGGGATTACAGGTGTGTGCCACTGTACCCAGCCTGGAATAGTTTTTATTATGCAATAATAATACATGTTCATTGTAGGAAAAATTAGAAAACAGAATTAAAACAGAAGAAACTTAAAATCAACTATGATTCTATGTCCCAGAGATAACTAACACTAATTTTTTGGTGAATATCTATCTATCCTAATGTATAAATATACAAATTTTTATTTTACATAAAAGTGCTATATATATTGTTCATAACTTATATTTTTTATTTAACAATTTTCTTTTTTTTTTTTTTTTTTGAGACGGAGTCTCGCTGTGTCGCCCAGGCTGGAGTGCAGTGGCGCGATCTCGGCTCACTGCAAGCTCGGCCTCCCGGGTTCACGCCATTCTCCCGCCTCAGCCTCCGACTAGCTGGGACTACAGGCGCCCGCCACCACGCCCGGCTAGTTTTTTGTATTTTTAGTAGAGACGGGGTTTCACCATGTTAGCCAGGATGGTCTCGATCTCCTGACCTCGTGATCCACCCGCCTCGGCCTCCCAAAGTGCTGGGATTACAGGCTTGAGCCACCGCGCCCGGCCTATTTAACAATTTTCTACGGACATCTTTCCAAATGACTGAGTAGTCTATTTTTAACAGGTACATAATACTGTATAGATGTACCACGATTTAACTATTTTTTTACTTTTTAGACACTTAAGATTGTTTCCTTGTATTTTTTTGTTTGTTTGTTTTTTGCCAGTATAAAGCACTGTGATAATTAGACATCCTTTTGTGGCCAAGGTAACAGGAAAAATTAAAAAAAAAAAAAAAAAAAGGAAGAACCAGTCAAGAATTGTGAAAATTAATACCTAGAAACCTAAAGGTAAAATAAAAAAGGGATGGTGGATAGGAAAAAGGCCTAAACCAGATTATTACCAAAAGATATATAGTGATTCTTCAAGATCTATCACTGATACATGTGTAATTAGTCTGAATGGTGACATCTGAATTAGTGTGTATAAAATCCAAATAAGAATAAAAGATTTTTGTAGGCCATAAACACTGAATTTCAAAAACCAAAATAGTAATGGGTTCATTAAGCTGGGGCCAATTTCCTTTTATATACTAATCATTAATATTCAGGGGAATAAAAGAGTTTTCAGTTCAAAGCCATTTGTATCTATGCAAAAATGTACCACTAAAATGTAAAACAACTTGTATCTTTAATTACCAATAAAATAAGTTATTTATATGAGTATTTCCTGTAGAACACTGTTTTAAAAAAATTACAAAATCTTCTTTCGGTTATTATCAGAAAAAAATGTTTGACTAATGGCAGTGATGGTATACATATATACCCAGCAAAGTTCCACTGGTAAATCAAATCAAATCAAATATTAAACATCGTAAAAATCCTAGGGAAGGTTGCAAAGAAAAAGTAGGAAAAAAAGTACCATCTACTTTCATATCAATCTATAACTAAGTTAATTTGTAAAATAGTTTTGTCCTTATTATTAGAATTCAAAACTCAAAAGTCATCCCTAAGTTCACAGGGAGAAAAAGGGACATTAAAATCAGGTTACTCTTTTGCCTGCGGGCAGCTTGCTTCGAAAAAATTAACTGTGAGAAGTTGACAGGGTAGATCATAAACAGAACTATAAAATTTTCTTCTTCTTGTCAAAATGACATGTTCTCTACTCTTCTTTATTCACATTACTACTGAAAACACATCAGTATAAGTTGTATATCTACCCAAATATTATATTAGACAGATACTTTAATATGTTTGATTATTAAGTTATAAAGTTTGAAACATCTGGGAAGAAAAATTTCAAGAATTTATTACTCTTTAGCACATACTTATTACATGGTTAAAAGAAATTCTGAGCACTATCAGTTTAAATTTGGTGATGAAGGGAAATCAACACAAATATAATCAAGACTTCTGAAGGGCAACCAAGATACTTTCAAGAAAACTTAGTGAAGTAATTATCAGACTCTGATTATCAAAAGTAGTAGTACAGTAAAAAAAAATTTTTTGGTTGGCCATAGCAAAAAATCAATACAAATTCAAAGAAGCAATGTGTATTTTTCAAAAGGAATAAGAAGTACTTACTTTTCTCGCATAGCTTTGGCATTTTTTTCATTAACTACCCCAATTGGTTTGGAAAGATCTCGAAATACTGCAGGGTTATTAAGGTCCAACTCTTCTGAAGTATAATCTTGTAAAATCCAGGGAAACTAAAAGAGCCATAATTTACAATTTACACATTCCTTCCTAGAGAAGCTAATATCCTCATATCTAATATCAAATGGTTATCTAAAGACAAAAAGGGATAGTCTCTAAAAATATTTTTTCCCTGTTGTAAATATCCACTCATCTTTAATTCAATAACCAGAAGCATTACTTCCTATAATTCCACTGGGATATTTTACTTTCTTTCTTTTTTTTTTTTTTTTTTTTTTTGAGACAAAGTCCTGCTCTGTTGCCCAGGCTGGAGTGCAGTGTCATGATCTCAGCTCACTGCAACCTCTGCCTCCTGAGTTCAAGCAATTCTCCTGCCTCAGCCTCCTAAGTTGCTGGGATTACAGGTGTGCACCACCATGCCCAGCTAATTTTTGTATTTTTAGTAGAGACGGGGTTTCACCATGTTGGCTAGGCTCGTCTCAAACTTCTGACCTCAGGTGATCCACCCACCTTGGCCTCCCAAAGTGCTGGGACTACAAGCATGAGCCACTGCACCCGGCCCCATTGGATATTTTCCATGAAGTGAAAGAAAAAAAGATTTTACTTAAATTACTTTTCATGCTTATATACTTGTTGAAAATAACTGGGTAGAAAACATACAGAAAGGCCAAAGGGTTTTTATACTTTTTAAATAAAAAATAAGTATCTCATATATACTTCTGTGATTTATAAAAATGTAGGGCAATTCCACATTTATAAGGTTTATACAAAACTTACCACAGGATACTGTGCAAGGTCATTATAGGTTCGTCCTGCCATTGTATTTATTTGAATGAGGTAGTCAAAATTTGATATCTCTCTGTTTACCCATTTCTAGACAGCACAAAAAAGAGCAATATCAAAATTTAAAAATCTACATCTCTTAGACATTGGTAGGTATTACTGACAATAGCAAGAATGGGCTAAAAAAAAAAAAAAGTACACCAGGGAGATACATCAATATATGTTTCCTAAATTTACTTCTTTTAAAATATTCGTCTCTAAAAAAGGAACAGAAAATTCAACATAAATCTTATACCACAGTCTAGAAGGTCTTGATAAAAATTCTTTCCTAACAACAACAACAACAAAAAGACTTGTCTTTTCTTCAATTACATATTTTACTTGAATACGTTAACATTTTTATTTTATTTATTTCTTTCAGAGAAATGGTCTCACTCTTGTCACCCAGGTTGGAGAGAAGTGAAGCAATCATAGCTCATTACAGCCTCAAGCTCCTGGGCTCATGCAATCTACCTGGCTTAGCCTCCCAAGTAGCTAGGACTAAAGGTATGCCCTATTACACTGGCTAATTTTCTAAACTATTTGTAGAGATGAGGTCTTGCTTTGTTGCCCAGGCTGGTCTTAAACTCTGGGCCTCAAGTGATGTTCCTGGCTTGACCTCCCAAAGCATTGGGTTTACAGGCATGAGCCACCATGCCCAGAATAAGTAGATTAAAATTTCAAATTTTATTTTATTATTTCATTTTTTAATGATTTTTTTTAATTTTGGAGGCAGAGTTTCACTCTTGTTGCCCAGGCTGGAGTGCAATGGCGTGATCTTGGCTCACTGCGACCTCTGCCTCCAAGGTTCAAGTGATTCTCCTGCCTCAGCCTCCTAAGTCGCTGGGATTACAGGTGCCTGCCACCACGCCCAGCTAATTTTTTGTATTTTTAGTAGAGACGGGGTTTCACCATGTTGGTCAGGCTGGTCTCGAACTCTTGACCTCAGGTGATCCACCTGCCTCAGTGCTGGGATTACAGGTGTGAGCCACTGCAACTGGCCTAAAATTTTGAATTTTAGAAGGACTGTTCCACTTTGAAATTTTTGTTACAAATTGAAATTTTCATAAGTATGCATATTAAAAAAATACTATCTTGATATATTAAAACTACCCAACTATTTTAGTGAAACATTACATTAATTATCCTCAGAGGATACTTAGGTGTAGCCCAATTGTTCTTGAGTGCCAAGTGGAGGGATCAGCACTTAAAGGATAAAGTTTACTGCAGAGGCAACAGGAAATATACTTTATTAAATAAAACTTTTTTCACTGGCAATAGTAAGGAATTGCTGATGGGTCTTGAATAAGGGCAACACTTAAGAAAGATTAATGTGTATGTGGGAGGAAGGAGAGAGCCAGGAGGCAACGACCCTGATTAAGAGACTATGAACAGTCCTGGAAAGCCAAAACAATGGCTTTCCTTTGCATGCTGGCAGCACAAATCCAAGTGATACGGGGATATAAATAAGGATATAATTCATGAGAGCATTAATTCACTTGGCTGGTAGGAGAATTGGCATTTTTTGGCCCTTTCCAGGCCCTTTTTTCCTTTTTTTTTGTTTAAACCTCATGTATTGATTATTTTTATTATTAAGATTTAAAAACCCATGTTATTATTATTACTATTATTTTTTGAGACAGAGTCTCGCTCTGTCACCCAGGCTATAGTACAGTGGCTCGAATCTTAGCTCACCACAACCTCGTCCTCCCTGGTTCAGGCGATTCTCCCGCCTCAGCCTCCTGAGTAGCTGGGATTACAGGCGCCTGCCAACACGCCTGGCTACTTTTTGTATTTTTCAGTAGAGATAGGGTTTCACCATGTTGGCCAGGCTGGTCTTGAACTCCTGACCTCAGGTGATCCGCCCGCCTCAGCCTCCCAAATGCTGGGACTACAGGCGTGAGCCACTGCACCCAGCCCTATTTTTTAAAAAGAAAATTATTGACAGATACACCCATGAACTGAATGATACAGGAGATGGCAGGGGGGCACTGTCTATGTGAGGGAAACAAAGGAAGATTCAAAGATAATTCAAAAGATCAGTCTGAATGGAAGAACAGTAGTTGTAAAAATCAAAGGAAAATAATCAGAAGTCGTCAAGTCTTACTAAAAGGAAGAGCAGAACAGTTCATTACAGACTATTTCAATTTCCTACCTGTGTCAATCCTGATGCTTTGAATAACTCCTGTGGTGATCTGCTTCCATAATAACTATTTGGAGAATGAAGTGACAACAGTCTACTATATATTTTGTTTCTAACCTATAAAAAACAGCATTTTATACTTTAAAAATGAATCAAGACAAACTTGGAAGATTATGGTAGTTACAATAGCTGTACGGAGAGACAATTCACCCTTTTAAAGCATACAACTTAATGTTGTGTGTTTTGTTTTGTTTTGTTGAGACAGTTGCTGTCGCCCAGCCTGGGTGCAGTGGTGTGATCTTGGCTCGCTGCAGCCTGGACCTCCCGGCTCAGGTTGAACCTCCATCTCAGCATCCTGAGTAGCTGAGACTATAGGTGCGTGCCCCCAGTGCCCAGATAATTATTTTTGTATTTTTTGTAGAGACGGAGTTTCACCACGTTGCCCAGGCTGATCTGAAACTCCTGGGCAACAAGCGATCCTCCCACGTCAAGCTCCCAAAGTGCTGGGATTACATGTGTGAGCCACCACATCTGGCCCCAGTGTTTTGTTTTTTTTTTTTTTTACTATATTCAAACAGTTGTGTGACTATCACCATTATCTAACTTTAGAAATTTTTTATCACCTCAAATAGAAATTCCATCATCACAAACAGCTACTTCTCAATTCTGCCTCCTTCCCATTCCCTGACAACTACTAATCTAATTTCTGTCTCTATGGGTTTGCCTGTTCTGGACATTTCATATAAACAGTAGATTATGATTTTAATTTCTCTATTGTACTTGCTGAAATCAAGCCATGTATGTTTTACAAAAGTTATTGTGTATCACGGAAGGATTATTAGACTTTGAATTAGAAAACTTGCTCAAGTATACTTCAAATTTAGTTCTGCAATTTACTAATCATCTTGACAAATAAATTAATTTACTGAGTCTCATTTGTAAATTAAACATAATATCTATCCTTATAGTACTGTGAATTATTCAGGGCTATACACATGCAAAGTTATAAAATTCACTTATAGTTTCTTCAACTATTAAAAAAGGAATAATGGAATTTGCCTTTTTTTTGAGATGGAGTCTCGCTCTGTCACCCAGGCTAGAGTGCACGGGCATGACCTCGGTTCACTGTAACCTCTGCCTCCAGAGTTCAAGCAATTCTCCTACCTCAGCCTCTCGAGTAGTTGGGATTATAGGTGTGCATCGCCGTGCCCAGCTAATTTTTGTATTTTTAGTAGAGATGGGTTTCACCATGTTGGGCAGGCTGGTCTCAAACTCTTGACCTCAAGTGATCCAGCCGCCTCGGCCTCCCAAAGTGCTAGGACTATAGGTGTGAGCTATCGTACCCAGCCAGAATCTGCCTTATTATTTATTTATTTATTTATTTATTTTGGAGATGGAGTTTCACTCTTGTTGCTGAGGCTGGAGTGCAATAGCGTGATCTTGGCTCACTGCAATCTCTGCCTCCCAGGTTCAAGTGATTCTCCTGCCTCAGCATCCCAGGTAGCTGGGATTACAGGTTATGTGCCACCACGACTGGCTAATTTTTGTATTATTAGTAGAGACAGGGTTTCACCATGTTGGCCAGGGTGGTCTTGAACTCCTGACTTCAGGTGATCCACCCACCTTGGCCTCCCAAAGTGCTGGGATTACAGACGTGAGCCACTGTGTCTGGCCAAATTTGCCACATTTAATGTCATGGTTGTTATAAAGATTAGATACTTTACACAAATATGCTTTAAAGACAATAAAGTTATACAAACACCTAGTACTTAGCAGGGGCAGACTTAGTTTAATTACATGACACAGCTTTCCATAAAACACATGCTTTGTATTTTCCTATGAAGGAAAACTTTCTTGTAACAGTAAAAAGACTTCCTTTTGTAAAACTAGAAGAATGGTCTTTAAACATCTTAATCAAATCATCAATAAGTAAACCTGGGTTCCACAGAAGAATGGAAAATTAGTTATTGTGTGTGCTAATGTGAGTCTTCTGAAAAGCAGATGCCAAGACAGAATTAAAATGCAAGTATTTTACTAGAGGAGATGCCTGCGAGAGAAAATGGCAGAGCTATGCAAGGTGGGGAGAGCTGTCAAACTGTAATACATGTCTGACCTCAAGTGAATGAGAGAGGGAAGGAAGGCCAGGCCCAAGCATTCTCAGTAACGAGCCCAAACTTACACAGCTAGTGGTGGAGACAGTACTTGGACCCTGGTAATCTGGCTTTAGAGCATATGCACTTAACAACCTATATTACTTAAGAATTTACTATATTCCCAGAAAACAGATTCCTTATTATTTTTGAATTTGAAACCAATCTAATTTACTAAATCTACTCATAGCTAACATATTGTATATTACATCACAAGTGAATGTAATGAGGCACTAAAAATTCTACTTTATCTAGCCATATATATAAAAGCTGAACTTCCCCAAAACTCAAACATAAGTAAATCTCAACAAAAATTCATACACTGATTAGCCCCCAAAGTATATATTTTTTCCTCTAACATTTTGTCTTGACAAAAGAATACAGCCCAAAGTTCCATTAGAGCTCACTAGCTGGAAACGTATTTAAAGCCAGTATTTTGGGATTTCCTGAAACCACAGTACATACCTCTTTTTTGAAATTGAGAAAGTAGTTGGATTGGTCAACATGAAAAATCTCAAGGGCTGATCTTCTTAAGTTGTAACGCCGGAGGTGAATCTCTCGAATTTGAGAATGAGGCCACTTGAAATCAAAACCTACTCCTGAAAAGAGAAGAAATCTTGTGACTGAGATACCACATAAAGTTACTCATGCTATGTAGAAAATACCTTTTAGTTCTTGACAAAAGGTTTTAGGAAAAAGGAATTCAATTTCTATACTATATAAACCATTTGTTAAATGTGTTGGATATTTAAACTGGTTCTTTCAAAACTATTTTAAAGTTCTATAACTATTCTACTCTTCCCATTAGAATACAAGATAATTCTGAATACACCTCAGAAACAGTTTTCCTTTTCTCTGTATGTTGGTATCTTAGATTTAATCATTCTTTTATTATCACATAAAAGATGACATGAGAAGCCTATAGGAATAAGTACACATACAAAGGTATGATAAAATGAAGATAAAAAGAAGACAAAGGTATGATAAAATGCGTGTGGTGGCTCACACCTGTAATCCCAGCACTTTGGGAGGCTGAGGTGGGCAGATCACCTGAGGTCAGGAGTTTGAGACCAGCCTGACCAACATGGAGAAACCCCGTCTCTATTAACAAAAAATACAAAATTAGAAGGGCATGGTGGCACATGCCTGTAAGCCCAGCTACTTGGGAGGCTGAGGCAGGAGAATTGCTTGAACCTGGGAGGCGGAGGGCTCAGTGAATCAAGATTGCACCATTGCACTCCAGCCTGGGCAACAAGAACGAAACTCCATCTCGAAAAATAATAATAATAATAAACACTGATTTTGTAACTTAAGTTTATAGCAATTCCCTCTAGCCAAACCCTTAAAAATGCATCGATAATTTTTAAAAAGCATTCCCTTCCACTTGGTAAAAAATTTAACCCCATACTGACTTTCCATTTCTCCTTTTACATGATACACAGTTCTATCTTACTGCGTTCTTCTGATTCATGATTGATAAATTGGATACTTAATTATTGAACAGCAAAAATCATTTTTTCCAGAACTCCTCACCATCTTCTTTTTCAATGCTGCCATCATAGAAGTAAATGTGTTGAGTAGTGATTTCTAATCTGCCAGGAATTACATCAATTATTGTAATGAGTTCACAGTCTTCCATCAATACCAATTTTTCTTTTTGATCCTGTTCTTCTTTCTCATCACTGTAAAAACAAAAAGCCAATAAACAGAAAAATCTAACCATTTATTTTTCTTAAATAGAAAATAATACCATATTTAAATATAAATCTCTCTGATTTTACTTTTTTTTGAGACAAGGTCTTGTTGCCGTGGCACAATGTCAGCTCAATCACCGCAACCTCTGCCTCCCGGGCTCAAGCAATCCTCCCACCTCAGCCACCCAAGTAGCTGGGAATACAGGTGCATGCCACCATGCCCAGCTAATTTTTATATTTTTTGTAGAGATGGGGTTTTGCCATGTTGCCCAGGCTGGTTTTGATCTCCTGAGCTCAAGGGATCCACCCACCTTGGTCTTCCAAAGTGCTGGGATAATATGCATGAGCCACTGTGCCTGGCCTCAAATATAAATCACTTATCTGTCAAATTAATGTCCGGAAAGAATATTTGAATTACCCTCAAGAAATATTCTGCATATCAAATTACTTAAACAGTGTCCAAATATTTTTATTACTCAATGATTCAGTTTCATTAAAAATAAGCTTTACATCCTTATTTTATACGACCCATTATAATAAAACACAGTGACCCTGTAAAACAACTAGCAGAGGACAGTCGAAAAATAAGGCAATATTGGTCATGTCATTTTAGCTATATTGTGGGAGACATGAATTGACCCACAAAATACATGAATCTGTGACTAAGACTGCATTGCAGTGATGTTTGTAAATAATTATTAGAAGTACTAAATATGAATCTTAAACTATAAAATAAGACTTTCAAGAGTAACTAAAACTAGAAAGCATCACCATTACAGCATCCCCTTACCAAGGGAACTGGAGATAATGCAAAGAGCTATTATTGCCATACCTTACTAAAGTGAAGTCACCTTATATTAGGAGGAATATTATTTATATTTGCTGGAGGAAGTAACTGGAAAGAGACAGTCTTTTGGTGGCCTAGGTGACTTTAACTGCCAAGGATAGAAATAGGAGCTCCTGGCTGGGCGCAGTGGCTCACGTCTGTAATCCCAGCACTTTGGGAGGCTGAGGTGGGCAGATCACCTGAGGTCGGGAGGTCAAGACCAGCCTGACCAACATGGAGAAACCCCGTCTCTACTAAAAATACAAAATTAGCCAGGCGTGTTGGTGCGTGCCTGTAATCCCAGCTACTCAGGAGGCTGAGGCAAAAGAATCGCTTGAACCTGGGAGATGGAGTTGCGGTGAGCTGAGATCATGCCACTACACTCCAGTATGGGCAACAAGAGTGCAACTCCGACTCAAAAAAAAAAAAAAAAAAAAAAAAAAGAGAGAGAAACGGGAGCTCCTACCACTCACAGAATGTTATTCAACTAAATCTTTTAAGCCAGCTACTCTCTGGTCCTAGACATTTCATATCTGCCTCATGTCCGGGGTACCAATGACTAAGTCTAATTTTACTTTTAGTGGGTTTCCATGAGGAGTTCTGTATCACCAATTTAAGTTTGTAATGTTGCAACCATTTATTTAAAACTAAGCTTTTCTTTTTAAAAATATAATTACTGGAAACAATGTTTTTCCAAACACTGAAATACTAATATTTACAGTGATAAATAGTGCAATGAGTAACCCTAAAAAAGTAAATAGTCTGAGAGTTATTTATATTAGATGACAAAAAGTATTTTGGTTCTTCAGTGTAAAAAAATTAGTCTGACATCCATTAAATTCACTAGTCATCAAAGAAAGAAAAAAAAAATCCCAATTAAAAAGCTGACTGAATATCTACCAAGATATTTCCCTATATAACTGCCCCTCCCCAGTACCCTGAAAATAATCAAGGAAATCTGAAAAAATTACTGAATTAATATAAATAAAAATCCTGATTATGCCACCAAAGAATACTACTGAATCTAGTCAATTTTTAATACACCCA
The DNA here is from genome assembly GCF_008728515.1 of Papio anubis. NCBI lineage: Eukaryota > Metazoa > Chordata > Mammalia > Primates > Cercopithecidae > Papio > Papio anubis. Next base: position 87,037,443 of record NC_044985.1, on the reverse strand, counting down.
TTTTTTGAGATGGGGTCTCACTCTGACACCCAGGCTGGAGTGCAGTGGTGCAATCTTGCCTCATTGTAACGTCCACCTTCCAGGCTCAAGCATTCCTTCCACTTCAGCCTCCCAAGTAGCTGAGAACAAAGGCGCACACCACCACGCCAAGCTAATTTTTTGTATTTTTGGTAGAGACGGAATTTTGCCATGTTGCCCAGGCTGGTCTGGAGCTCCTGAACTCAAGTGATCTGTCCACCTCGGCCTCCCAAAGTGCTGACAAATTGAGGGCCACCATGCCTGGCCCTCAATTTGTAATATTAAAATAAGCTTCAAAGAAAGATTTACCATGTGTAGTTCATAATGTAAACAAATCATATATTTGGGACATAGCTACTCATTCTTGGCTGAATATGTGGCTTTACGAACATAGAAAGTTAAGTATTAGGCGGGGCGCAGTGGCTCACACCTGTAATCCCAGCACTTTGGGTGGCCATGGTGGGAGCAAACGGGATCAGGAGTTTGAGGTCAGCCTGGCCAACATGGTGAAACCCGTCTCTACAAAAAATACAAAAAATTAGCTGGGTGTAGTGGCACACGCCTGTAATTCCAACTACTTGAGAGGCTGAAGCACGAGAATCACTCAAACCCAGGAGGCAGTGGTTGCAGTGAGCTGAGATCGTGCCACTGCACTCCAGCCTAGTTGAGAGTAAGACTCCATCTCAAAAAAAAAAAAAAAAAATCAATCAATCAATCAAATCAAAACAAAACAAAATCCCACAAAACTCACATTAGGGCAGATATATAAATCATGAACTTTAAATGTAATCCCTAAGCGATGTACAGATCCACTGGTGAAAGATGGCAGTCTTACTGGATCTTTTATTTTAGAGATGGGGGGTGGGGTGGGTCTTGCTTATTTATATATTTATTTTAGAGGTAGGGTCTGGCTCTGTCACCCAGGCTGCACTGTAGTGGTGTGATCATAGCTTACTGCAGCTTTCAACTCCTGGGCTCAAAGGATCTTCCTGCCTCAGCCTTCCCAATAGTTAAGACTATAGGCACACACCACCACCATGCCTGGCTTATTTATTTATTTATTTATTTATTTATTTATTTATTTATTCTGAGATGGAGTCTTGCTCTGTCACCCAGGCTGAAGTGCAGTGGAGCGATCTCAGCTCACCACAACCTCTGCCTCCTGAGTTGGCACAATTCTCCTTCCTCAGTCTCCTGAGTAGCTGGGACTACAGGCGCCCGCTACCACACCTGGCTAATTTTTGTATTTTTAGTAAAGACAGTGTTTCACCATGTTGGCCAGGATAGTCTTAATCTCTTAACTGCGTGATCTACCTGCCTCAGCCTCCCAAAGTGCTGGGACTACAGGCATGAGCCACCATACCTGGCCTATTTTCTATTTTTTATTTTTGAGACGGAGTCTCACTCTGTTGCCCAGGCTGGAGTGCAATGGTGCAATCTTAGCTCATTGCAAGCTCCACCTCCTGGGTTTACGTCATTCTCCTGCCTCAGCCTTCCGAGTAGCTGGGACTACAGGTGCCCGCCACCACGCCCGACTAATTTTTTGTATTTTTAGTAGAGATGCAGTTTCACCATGTTAGCCAGAATGGTCTCGATCTTCTGACCTCATGATCCACCTGCCTTGGACTCCCAAAGTGCTGGGATTACAGGCATGAGCCACTGCACCCAGCCCGCCTGGCCTATTTTCTTAGAGAGAGGGTCTCACTATGTTGCTCAGGTTGGTCTCAAACTCCTGCCCTTTAGTGATCCTCTTGCCTCAGCCTCCTGAATAGCTGGGATTATACTCGTGAGCTATAGCATTCAGCTGGATCAGGGGGGCTAAAGACAACCTCTAACCAATGACTGACCACCAACGTATGCTGACCCACAGACAATCCCTACTAGGCCAGGTTTTACAACAAAAAAACAAAACAAAACAAAACCCAATGAATAGAGACGTCATTGGTAACACACAGCATGTTAAAACAGGCTCCACAGAATTAGTTCAGGAAAGTAAACAAACAAACAAAATCACAACAGTAGCAGCCGTAACAGAGGGAGATCAGAAGCCAGATTGGCTACAATTTGTTACCAAAAGTGTATAGTTTTTTAACAAAAATTATGAGAAAACAAAGAAAAAGGAAAGTATGAGCCATAAACACAAAAGCAATAAAAAGAAACTGTCTCTGGTAGACCTCTGATGTTCAATTTAACAATGACTTCAAAGTAGCTATCATAAATACATCAAAAGAACATAGGAAACTATGTTTAAAGAAATAAAGGGAAGTATAGCAATGAAGCTAATCAAATAGAGACTATCAATAAAGAGATAGAAATTAAAAACATTTTAAAAAAGAACCAGGCCAGGCATGGTGGCTCACGCCTGTAATCCCAGCACTCTGGGAAGCCGTGGTGGGTGGATCACCTGAGGTCAGGAGTTTGAGACCAGCCTGGTCAACACGGCCAAACCCTGTCTCCACTAGAAGTACAAAAATTAGCCATGCATGGTGGCAGGCGCCTGTAATCCCAGCTACTCAGGAGGCTAAGGCAGGAGAATTGCTTGAACTTGGGAGGCAGAGGTTGCAGTGAGCCGAGATTGCGCCACTGCACTCTAGCATGGGTGACAAGAGTGAGACTCTGTCTCAAAAAAAAAAAAAAAAGGGGGGGGGGGCAAGTGATTTGCATAGATATTCTCCAAAGTAGATATATTAATGGCAAACAAGCACATGAAAAGATGCTCAACATTATTAGGTACTAGGAAAATGCAAATTAGATAGATATGACTTCAAACCATACAGGATGGCTATAATGAATTTTTACAAACCCACAAGGAAAATAACAAGGGTAGATGTGGAGAAATCAGAACACTCATATATTGCTGGTGAAAATGTAAAATGATGTGGTCCCTGTAAAAAACAGTTTGGTAATTCCTCAAAAGTTCAAACAGAATTATCATATGATCTAACTATTATACTCCTCAGTAGATACCCAAGACGACTAAAAACTTATGTTTGCACAAAAATTTGTACATGAATATTCATGGAAGTACTATTCATAACAGCCTAAATGTAGAAACAACCTAAATGCTGACTGATGAATAGATAAGCAAAATGTGATTATCCATATTTTGGACAACCATAAATGGTTATAAATGGAAAATTATTTATAATATTATTCAGCCACAAAAAGGAATAAAGTACTCTTATATGCTATGACATGAATGAATCTTGAAAACATTCCAAATGAAAATAAGCCAGACACAAATTGTAGGAGTTACAGAAAATGTCCAAAGTAGGCAAATCCACAGAGACAAAGTAATTAGTGGTTGCCAGGGTGTGTGAGAAGGGGAAAACCGGGACCGACCACTAAAAGGTACAAGATTTCCTTTTGGGGTGATATAAATGTTCCAGAATTATACAGTGGGGATGGTTGTACAAATTTGTGAAAACACTAAAAAATCCCATTGAATTGTGTGCATTAAAAACGGTAAATTTTATGTTTGTGAGATATATCTGGATTAACAAAAATAAAGACCTCCCTGGAAAACAAATGGAGAGTTTGTGGCAATCAGACTTTCCTTATTAGAAATACTAGAGGGCTGGGTGCAGCGGCTCACTCTCTGGTGGCCTATAATCCAAGCACTTTGGGAAACCAAGACGGGAGCATCATGTGGGCCCAAGGGTTTGAGACCAGCCTGGGCAATACAGTGAGACTCTGTCTCTGCAAAAAAATTTAAAAATTAGCTAGACATGGTGGTGTGCCTATAGTCCCAGCTACTCAGGAGGCTGAGGCAGGAGGATCACTTGAGACCAGGAGGTGGAGGCTCCAGTGAGCTGTGATCACACCACTGCACTCCAGTTGAGGTGACACAGCAAGATCCTATCTCAAAAAACAAATAAACAAACAAACAAACACACACACACACACAAAAAAAACCACACACACAAAATAACTGAAGAAAGTCTTTTAGGCTGGAAGGAATTTTTATCAGATGATAAATGAATGCACACACAAAGAAATAAAGTGCACAAGTATGATACTTGATAATTACGTAGCAAACATAAACTATTAATAACATACATTTGTGTTCTTCCTATAATTCATTTAAAGATAACTGCATAAAACAGCAACTATAAAACTGTATTGCTGAACTTATACAAAGAAATGTAATATGTATGACAGCAGTAACACAAAGAGGAGATGAGGAAATTAATATATTTTACATTTCCTTAAAGAAAGTTTTTGAAGTACAAATTAAAAATTTTAAAATGTATCTAAGGCTTTTCAGGTTATCTGTTTCTTCTTGAGGGAGGCTGGGTAATTTGCATCTTTCAAAGCATTTGTTTCATCTAAGCTGTCAAACTTACAGGCATAAAATCATTAGTATTCTTCTCAATCTTATTATTTGTGGCATCATCTCCTCTTTCAATCCTAATATAGGCAATTTATGTTGTCTTTCTTTTAATCAGTCTGGCTAGAGGTTTATGTTTTTTTGCTTTTTGTTAGTTTGTTGTTTGTTTTTAATAACCAGGCTTCGATGTTTTTAATCTTTCTGTTTTTCTCTTTCACGAATTTCTGCTTTTGTTTTTATAATGTTCTTTCTTTTGCTTAACAGTTTATATTTTGTTCTGTACATTTCCATCTGAACACAGGTATAGCTGAATCTCACAAATTCAATGTATTGCCTTCATTATCATACAGTTCTAAATACTTTCTAATTTCAAAGTCCAGTTCCATGTTATCCCAGTTCTAAGAAGCCTTTCTCAATAATCTCAGTACTGATAAAATCCTAACAGCTGATACAGCATTAACTGTTGGACCCTGAAAATACGTGGCGTTAGAATTTCAAGCAAATCTTTTCCACGATTTTGCAATCCCCTTTCTCAGAACAAAATAATTTTAAATATTTATACATACACATTTACTCTAGCTGATATATCCTCTTCAGGAAGGTCTAATTTATCCTCCTCCATATCACTAACTTTTACTTGTTTCACTACTTCCAAAAGCAATGTATCACTGGAAGGCTGTGAGTGTTGGATACCTGTTTTAAACACAAAATATCTATTAAACATAAAGTAAAAAACAATATTATAGCCCTTCTGTAATTTCTGACTGCTAATTATGTTCCTGACTGTTAGATAATAACAATATGTATATAAGTAAAGATGGTACTTTGATTTAGAGTAATCCTTGATGTTTGATGGTGATTTTGACAACTACTATTCATAAGGTAAAAAGAATAAATGTTTTAAAAATAATAGTATCTATTTTTAATAATGGTACTATTTATTTCAGAAATAGGCCAAGTACTCTCTTAATTTATATTTAATTCTAAAGGTTGCCAATAATTAAGTCAAAGGAAGAAATATTCTAATTGTATTAATGTAATAGAACTATTTTTAACATGCATTTGTACTAAAGCAAAACTAAGAAAGAATATATGATAAGTTGTCTTTAATCGGGAAATAATACACAGACCAAGAGCGAAAGTGTTTACTTTCTGGACCACAAGGAATTTAATACATAATTCTGAGGCATATATATGAAATACATGTAATGTATTTTATAAACTAAACATCCTGCAAAAAGGCAGGTCTGGTATAATGAAAATAACATGGTCTATGAAGTGGTGAACCTAGATTCAAATTTAGTTTTGCCATTTAGTAAGCCATATGACCCTTCTGAATGTATGTTTTCTAAATTGTAAAATGGAGACTTCATCACAAGGTTGTTAGGCACATGAAAGGTAATACATGTGAAACATCTGGTACACATTAAATAAAAAATAAATGATAGCTACTATTATATATTTACCTTCCAACTATCTGATTGAAATAAGAACTGTAATACAAATATATGCATAATTTATAGGACTGAAAAAAATTAACACACTTAACTATGAATAAAGATTTCATTTATGGCAAAAATAATTCATATAAAATACATAAATAACACAATACTGCAAGTAACTATAAATAACAAAACACTATAAAGATGACAAATCCTCCCTTAACTTCTCAAATGATACCACTGCTCAGACATAAGATGAATCAACCTAATGTACAATTGCATTTTTCTGTGTAAATCTGTTTGATCATACCTTCTTCTATATTGGGAAGTAGTGATTCACATTTTCCCTAGAACAAGTTAGTAACTATTTCTACTGAACATGTTTTTTCATGAGGTCTAATTTATCGTTAAAACATTTAATTAATAAAGTACATAACAATGCAGTAAAAAGTGAAAAGAAGGAAGCCCAGATAGTCTGATACAAATAGGAAATTGACTTTATGTAGATGTATGGTACTATCCCGTTAACAGTATGAATTGAAAATCTGATGGAAGATTGGTGAAGGATGGAGAATGAAGGATAGACTGCAGCAAGGAAGCCAGCTGGGAAGCTACTGTAAGTTTGGAGAAAGCACCAAGCTAAGCCACGGCAATAGTAAAGGGAATGAAAATAAGGAAAAACATTCAAAGGTTATGTAAGAGATAGAACCAACAGGACACAGTACCTAAAGAGCTGTTATATGTAGAGATTTCAGAGAGATGAGGAAAGACTCATGGATAATATGGATTTTAATTTCAGCAGCTAATATATGGAGATACTGATAACTACAATACCAGATACAAGAGAAGCAGAAACTAGGGTAAGGAATACACATACGAGAAAAGAGAATAAATTCAGTTTCAGAAATGTCATAAGGAGACTGTGGAACAGGTATCCCAATAGCCAGTTGGAAACATTGTTCTAGAGTTCAAAAGGAAGGTTGGAGCTAGAAATACAGATGGGAAAGCAGCATTACATATATGGTGGGGAAGCCATGAGATCACTTAGGAAAAGCACAGGTAAAGGCAAGATGCTAGCAATGGATCTGGGAACATCATCATTTAAAGGTGTGCAGGAAAACAGTTTTAGAAAAAAAGACTAAAAGTTGATATAAAAAGTAGGAGGTTAAACAGCAGAGCTAAGAAAGAAATATATTTACAGTCTGAGTGGGATGGCTCATGCCTGTAATCCCAGCATTCTGGGAGGCTGAGGTGGAAGGATCACTTGAGCCCAGAAATTCGAGACCAACCTGGGCAACAGAGGGAGACCTTGTCTCCACAAAAAAAGTTTAAAAATTAAAAAACTAGCTGGGTGTGGTGGTACACATCTATAGTACCAGCTGCTCAGGAAGCTGTGGCAGGAGGATCACTTGAGCCCAGGAGCTCAAGTCTGCAATGAGTGGTGACTGCACCACTGCACTCCAGCCTGGGTGACAGAGTGACATCCTGTCTCACAAAACAAACAAACAAACAGGAAAAGAAAGAAGGAAAGAAATACACTTACAGAGGAGGATAACCACTAAATGCTTCAGAAACAATGGAAGCAGGGTGAGGACTAAAAATAAGTTGTTAAATTTGCCAATCAGAAAACAGCATGTCTAATAAAGAATTACAGACAAAAAAAAATTTCTTAAATCAAATTTTTTTTTTGGGAGAGAGGGTTTTACTGTGTTGCCCAGGCTGGAATGAAGTGGTACAATCATGTCTCACTGCAGCCTCAATCTCCTGGGCTCAAGCGATCCTCCACTTCAGCCTCCCAAGTATCTGGGATCATGGGCGCACATGACTGCACCCAGTTGACTTTTAAAATGGTTTTGTAGAGATGAGGTCTCATTATGTTGTCCAGACTGGTTTCCAACTCCTGGGCTCAAGTGACTCTTCTCCTTGGACTCCCAAAGTGCTGGGATTACAGGTATGAGCCACCACACCTAGCCAAACCAAACGTTTTTTCTTTTTTGAGACAAGGTCTCACTCTGTTGCCCAGGCTGGAATGCAGTGACACAATCGTGGCTCAACACAATCGTGGCTCACTGTAGCCTCGACTTCCTGGGTTCAAGCGATCTTCTCACCTCTGAGTAGCTCCAACTACAAGCATGTGCCACCTGGCTACAAAACATTTTATTTTATCACTATGTTGCCCACACTACAAACCAAATATTTTTACTGATACATTTAAGAATATATTCTTTTTGATTCTTCAAATTCCCTAATTTACAAGTGGGTGTGTTCGAAAAGATGCTTCATAAGTCAGCTGTTTGAAATTAATAATGGATTTTCCATCCAAAATAATATTTTAAATCATGGTTAGCTTTGCAGGTTAGCCCATAATGAAAACACTATTCTATACATCTGCAATGGGTTGCTTATAAAAAGCAGTATTGGGGTAAGTAAAACAAAACAAGATAATATTTAAAAAAAGAATACCATGAATTCTGGCAGTTAATGAAAATACTCTATAGACAAAACTAAGGAGTAGGTAAAACATTTTGCAGTTAATTCTGAAGCATACTTCAAAGAACTTTAAAGATTTTAAAGACTGATGCCATTTGTTATGATTTCCAATTTCACCTTGAAATATATAAATTTTTTTCTGTACAGTTTTATTGTCACTATTATACTTGAAGTAAATTTTTAAGTGAGAAAAACAAACAAAAAGAACAACTAAGACTAAGAAGGGACATAAAATTACATCTGTGTGCATGTGTAGAGGGGTGAGAAGGAGAGGAAAAAGCAGAGGGAACTTTATGGAAGGAGATTTCTTGGTAAAAGTCAAGAAAATAATATGGAACACTATTCCTTAAGTAACTATTAAGGTCATTTACCAAAAGATGTTTGTTGGGTGTTAATGATAGTTATATCTCAAAGAGTAGAGAAAGATACTTACAGAAGAGGATACAAGATTCTTTCAGAGAAAAAGCTATACACAATTGGCTATTGCTATGTAAGATAACACTCAAAGTTAGTGTTTATATCACGGACAGGGCCATTATTTTGAATTAAGGAAAACCACTTACTGTATCTGATTTATTTCAAAATGTAAGACTCTAAATGGCAAGCATCATGGCTCTCTTGATTCATTTTATGGCATCAAATATTTTGGCCATATGTTAAGGCAATTAAAAAAAATAAGATCTCGCCAGGCATGCTGGCTCATGTCTGTAATCCCAGCACTTTGGGAGGGTGAAGTGGAAGGATGGCCACTTGAGCCCAGGAGTTCAAGACCAGTCTGGCAACATGGTGAGACCTTGTCTCTACCAAAAAAAAAAAAAAAAAAAAAAGCTGGGCATGGCATGGTGGCACGCATTGGTAGTCCCAGCTAATCAGGAAGCTGAGGCAGAAGGATTGCTTGAGTCTAGGAGGCCAAGGCTGCAGTGAGGCATGTTCAAGTCTCTGCAATCTAGCCTGGTCAATACAGGGAGACCCAGTCTCAAAAAAATAAAAGTAGTTTAAAAATAACATCTAAAAGTTGGTACTCACGTCATCTAAAACTACAACATAATATGCCTACGATTACCAATGATTTGTTATTGTTGTTGAGAAGGAGTTTTGCTCTTGTCACCCAGGCTGGAGTGCAATGATGCGATATCGGCTCACGGCCACCTCTGCCTCTTGTGTTCAAGTGATTCTCCTGCCTCAGCCTCCGGAGTAGCTGGGATTACAGGTGCCCGCCACCATGCCCAGCTAATTTTTGTATTTTTAGTAGAGACAGGGTTTCACCATGTTGGCCAGGCTGGTCTCGAACTCCTGACCTCAGGTGATCTGCCTGCCATGGCCTCCCGAAGTGCTGGGATTACAGGCATAAGCCACCATGCAGGCCCAATTATTCTTGATAAACAACATTTTGGGGTATTTCACAGACCTATCTTAAAAAAGGGAGAGATGACAAGTGAGATAGTTACAAAGGAAGGGCTTCCTAAAGAGTTGCAGAAACCCCTTAAGATCTGTTTTGAAATACTGTCAGGCTAAATTTTTGTTTGTTTTAAGACAGAGTTTTGCTCTTGTTGCTCAGACTGGAATGCAGTGGCGTGATCTCAGCTCACTGCAACCTCCGCCTCCCGGGTTCAAGCGATTCTCCTGCCTCAGCCTCCTGAGTAGCTGGGATTACAGGTGCCCGCCACCATGCCTGGCTGATTTTTTATATTTTTAGTAGAGACGGGGTTTCGCCATGTTGGCCAGGCTGGTCTTGAACTCCTGACCTCAAGTAGTTTTTGTTTTTTTTTTCTAGAAAAAGGCATTGACCAATCTAAGATACTAAGGGTCTACAGCTCTATAAAAATAGGTTATAATAAAAAGCATAAAAGATTGCTAAGAATTCTAGCTGAGTTCGGTGGTTCACACCTGTAATCCCAGCACTTTGGGAGGCAGAGGTGGGAGGATCACTTGAAGTCAGGAGTTGGAGACCAGCCTGGCCAACATGGTGAAACCCCATCTCTACTAAAAATATAAAAATTAGCCAGGTGTGGTGGCATGTGACTGTAGTCCCAGCTACTCAGAGGCTGAGGCACGAGAATTGCTTGAACCCAGGAAGTGGAGGCTGCAGTGAGCTGAGATTGCTTCACTGCACTTCAGCCTGGGCAAGAGAGTGAGACACTGTCTCAAAAAAAAAAAAAAAAAAAAAGAAAAGGATTGCTAAGAATTCTATCTAACATTAGTATTAGCCTCAGTCTTGATGAGCAAAAAAACTAAGAGAAAAGAACACTGTTTCATTGCAAGAGACATAACAGTTGATATGAAGTACAGTATACTTTTATAATTAAAGTTTTTTTCTTTTAGAAATTAAAATCAATGGAAGTATTAAATTACCTTGGATTTAGGCCAAATGTAACAGGACTAAAAACATACAGTCATTTAAATATCAGTTATAAAATGCCACCCTTCCTTCATAAGTAAACACATTTAAAACAATGAAATAACAATCATCAACTCCAAGAACACTCTCATTATCTTCAACAAATAATTAAACGGTCATTGGAACTCACCCAGATTATCTCTCAAGGCACTAGCTTCCTCATGGGTTTTGAAATTATAATTCGGTACCAGCTTAAGTCTCATGCGGGAATAATTCTCTACATTAGCTAGCTTCCAATGAATTGGATTCTGTTTCCTAAGAATATTCATAAGCAAACAAGTAAAATTATTTAGCTTAAGTTACAAAGATTGATTTAAATACTGTAAAAAAGTATCAGGTACTTTACATTTGTTTAGTACCATTTTATTTTACTTTTATTTTTTAGAGACAGAGTCTCATTCTGTCACCCAGGCTGGAGTGTAGTGGCACAATCTCAGCTCACTGCAACCTCTGCCTCCTGGATTCAAGTGATTCTCGTGCCTCAGCCTCCCGACATAGCAGGGATTACAGGCGTGTGCCCCTATGCCCAGCTAATTTTTGTAATTTTAGTAGAGACGGGGTTTTGCCATGTTGGTCAGGCTGGTCTTGAACTCCTGGCCTCAAGCAATTTGCCCGCCTTGGCCTCCCAAAGTAGTGGGATTACAAGTGTGAGCCACCATGCCCAGCCTGTTTAGCACCATTTTACAAAACTGTTCACATTTTTGATTTCATTTAATCCAAATAACTCTGATAGAACCAAAGGGAGTACGCGTAGCTGTACTGTATACACGAGGAATCTAAAACAGACTAAATAATTTGCCCAAGGTGACATGAGGTTTACAGGTAGCAGAAGTAAGATTTGAACATTGACTTTTAGACTTACAGCTTGATACCTTTACTCTTTCATTGTTAAATGGGAGTTCTTAACTAACTATACAGATGGTTTATATTTCCAATAGTTTTCAAAATAAAAAATAATTTTACTACAAATAAAGACAATATAATTGCAAGTGGACAAAGATCTACATATAAGAGCTAAAACTACAAAACTCTTAGGAGAAAAGGTAAGGGTAAAACTTCATGACCTTGGACTTGGCAATGGTTTCTTAGATATGACACCAAAAAAAACCAAAAAGCAACAACAAAATAGATTAAACTGGACTTCATTAAAACTAACAACTTTCCTGTATCAAAAGGGCTACTATTAATAAAGTGAAAAGACAATCTACATATATGAAAATCATATATAGGATCAGAGTCTATTATTAAGTATATACATATACATATATTTATATATACACTCTTACAATTCAACAAAAAAATCAATCTAAAAATGGGCAAAGGACTTGAGCAGACATTTCTTCAAAGAAGATGTAAAAATGACCAACAAGCACATGAAAAGATGCTAGACATCATTAATCACTAGGAAATGGAATGTGAAATCATAAAATACCACTTTACTCCCACTAGGAGGGTCATAATAAAAAATCAGGAAATGACAAGTGTTGGTAAGAATGCGGAGAAATTGGAACCCTCACACATTGCTAGTGAAAATATAAAATGATGCAGCTGCTGTGGAAAGCAGTTTGGCAGTTCCTTAGCAAATTAAACACAGAATTATCATACAACCCAGTAATTCCATTCATAGTTTATACTCAAGAGAATTAAAAACAAGTGTTTAAATACTTGTACACAAATGTTACCAGCAGCACTAATCAAAATAGCCAAAAAGTGGAAAACAACCCAAATGCCCATCCAACTGTTGACTAGATAAAGAAAAGATGATATATCCTTATAAGGGAATATTATTCAGCCATAAAAAGGAATAAAGTACTGATACATGCTACTACATAATGAAAACATTATGCTAAGTGAAAGATGGCAGACACAAAAAGCCACATATTGTATGATTCCATTTATATGAAATAACCAGAACAGGCAAATAATACAGTCAAAAAGCTGATAGGTGGTTGCTAGGGGGTGGGACAGAGGATAATAAGGAGTGACTTTTTAATAAGTACAGGATTTCCTTTTTAGGTGATAAAAATGTTATGAAGTTAGACAGTGGTGATGATCGTACATTACGAATATACTCAGTGCCAGCGAACTGTACATTTTAAAATGGTTAAGAGGATAAATTTTATGTTATGTACATTTTACCACATTTTTAAAAGGGCTGTAAAAAAAAAAGAGATAATATAATTAAGCAAAACAGAAGTGACTGTGGATCAATTAAATGAATTGTAAAATATTCAAACATACAACAGCATTAGCCCTAGCTCAAAGAGGTGGTATCAGAAAGACAGAAGTAAATTGGTTTTTTTTTTTTTTTTTTTTGAGACGGAGTCTGGCTCTGTTGCCCAGGCTGGAGTGCAGTGGCCGGATCTCAGCTCACTGCAAGCCCCGCCTCCCGGGTTCACGCCATTCTCCTGCCTCAGCCTCCCGAGTAGCTGGGAGTACAGGCGCCCGCCACCTCGCCTGGCTAATTTTTTTTGTATTTTAGTAGAGACGGGGTTTCACCGTGTTAGCCAGGATGGTCTCGATCTCCTGAACTCGTGATCCGCCCGTCTTGGCCTCCCAAAGTGCTGGGATTACAGGCTTGAGCCACCGTGCCCGGCCGTAAATTGGTTTAACACTCTCTAAGAGTCTAAAGTCCAATAAACTTCGTATCAAAGGGTCAAAGGAAGGCAAATAACTGTAAGATAAGAAACAATACAACCTCGAATCATCCCAGACCTATAATTCACAAAAAGACAATAAATAAGATTAAAAGCACCCTTTTATAAATTGAACATTTAAAAAATTGGAGTGCAAGGGGCATTGGTTCAAAAATTTCTAGACCAGAGTTGTAAAGAAAAAAGAGTACTTAATAAAATTATATCCTCTTACCTTTTAGCCCAAGGTCCCCTTTCACATGTAAGATAGAGCTGTATTGCTTTCCAGCGTCTAAAAGTGGCTAACTGTTGACTGCTAAGTTGTTTAAGCATATTATTATACCTGAGGTTCTCTTGGCGTGCTTTTCGATTAAATGGCTCCACAAACAGTTCCTGAAAGGAACAATAAAAGTTAAGTTCATTGACTCATATATTTACAGGTATATTTACATTTTAATTCCATAATTTAACATTTTTGACCAACAAAATCTTGCATTATGGGACAGAAGCTAGTAACCAACAGGCTTTTCTTATTCCATCAGAATCATTTTCTTTGATGAAGTATGATATAATTTTACCTATAATCTATTTATATTTTTTAAAACTTAAAAAAACAACCAACCAACAATAAACATGTGAAGAACTTCAAAAATGCAAAGTGCCTCAACACAGAACTTTGAAGCTCAAGATAATTAACCTCCTACTTACTGTCAAGTAAAATAATTTTCCTAGGGGATCTTTTGATTTACAACGCATCTAAGATGGGACTCAAGAGGAAAGAAAGTAGAAAGAAGGGTAATCACATTGTATACTACCAAGACATAACTTTAATCTGTGAAATTAATGTTCATAAGTTTCAAAGAAAAAACCGAAGACTAGCTTATCTAACTCACATCAATATTCATCTATTAGAAACTAAAATGACAGCATTAATTTGTTTCAAACAAACCAGCACTGAATTATGTTAAAAAGAACAGTTAAAATTTTAAACAGTTTTAGAGAGGCACTACAGCAATGTGTGGTTAAAAATATATGCCTTGGAGTCAGACCTGGATACAAATCTTAGCTTTTCTGAGCTACTTTTCTTACCTAACTTTATCTTTAGCTTAGTTGTTTCTCTTAGCTAATTCTCTGAGGCTCAGTGTCCTCTCATGTGTAAAATGAGGTTAACAATAACTGTCATAATAAAGATGAATATTTAAAGTACTTAATATAGTGCTAGAAAAATAGCAAGTTCTCAATAACTTGTGGTTGTCGTTATTACAATTGTTATTGTTAACTATTATTAGACTTAGTAGGAAATCAATTGTTTTGGAATACAGTGTTACTAAATATTTAAAACAGATCATTGCTGAGAAAACTGAGGAAGTCATGACAGCTCCATAGTAATTAAACATCAATTCACAGTTTTGAGGTTCAATAATATAAGGATATTCTTAAATTAGGTATTTCTAGAAAACCTAAAGGTAAAGTTACAGGGAAAGTGTTGATGAGAACACAAACTGGTAGAACTTCTCTCAGGGAAATGTAACAGTATTTATCATAAGCACTACATACTAGTAATTCCACTTATCCTAGGGAAATCATCTCGGATAGCCACAAAAATATAACTATAGGGATGTTCAATACTATTTATAATAAATAAAAAGATTAAAGAAAAAAGTAAATGAGTCTAACAATGGGAAATACATTTAAATGTACTAATATATAAAACGATGGAATACTTTGCAGCCCGGCATGGAAAGATGTTTACAATATATTTTAAGTTAAGAAAGGAACAATGTTCTCATTTTGGCTTAACCAAATATATACACCTTAAAATTACTTAAGACTACTGAGTCTTCCAATTCATGAATACAGTGTCTCTTTAATTTGTTTCAAGTGTTTTTTAGTTTTTGGCATATATACAGCAGATGCTGTATATATTTTGTTAGATTGATACCTACGCATTTTATTATTTTTAGAGCTATTGTAAAAGTATTTTTAGAAAATCTGTTTCCCATTCCTTATTCATTGCTAGTGAACAGAAATATGATTAAATTTTGTGTATTGATTTTATGTCCTGCAGCCTTGCTAAACTTGCTTATTTATAGTAATTTACTGGTATAATAGAGTCCTTAAGACTTTCTACACAGAGAATCATGTTATCTTTAGATAGTTTTATTTCTTCCTTCCCAATGTGAACACGTTTTTATATTTTTTTCTATTTTTACTATATTTGCTAAGATTTGTGGTACAACAGTAACTAAGAGTGGTGAGAATGAATATCCCTGCCTAGTTCCCTGTCTTAGGGAAAAGTACTCAGTTTTTCGCCTCTGAATATGAAGCCAGTGGTAGGATTTTTGTAAAGGTTTAAGTATTTCCTTTCTATTCCTAGTTTGCTGAGAGCTTTGATTACAAATGGATGTTTAATTTTTCAAGCGCTTTTTCTGCATTTACTGATATGATAACATAGTTTTTCTTAAGACTACTAATGTGGTCCAGTATATTAATTAATCTTCAAATGTTGAACTAGCCCTGCATCCTGAGGATAAATTCCACTTTGTTGTGTCATATATTATTATTACCATTATTATTGTTCTTGAGACCGAGTCTTGCTGCTCACCTACACTGGAGTGCAGTGGTGGGATCATGGCTTATTAAAGTTTTGACCTCCTGTACCCAAGTGTTCCTCCCACATCAGCCTCCTCAGTAGCTGGGACTACAGGTGCATACCACCACACCCAGCTAATTTTTAAATTTTTTGTAGAGATGGAGTCTCCCTACGTTACCCAGGCTGGTCTCCAACTCCTCACCTAAAATGATCCTCCCGCCTTGGCCTCCCAAAGTGCTGGGATTACAGGCATAAGCCTCTGTGCTTGATCTAATGTATTATTTTAAAAATATATTGCTAGATTTGTCTTGTAGTTATGTTCCTGATAGACACTAGTTTGTAGTTTTCTTGTATTATTTTTCTATGATTTCACTAGGAGGGTAATATTACCCTCATCAAAGGAGCTAGAAATGTTCCTACTTTTCTATTTTTGAAGAGACTGAGAAAGTGGCATAATTTCTCCACTAAATGTGTGGTAGAATTTGCCAGTGAAACTATCTGGGCCTGAAGTTTTCCCTTTATGAAGGTTTTTAACTATAAATTATATTTCTTTAATAAATACAGGACTATTCAGGTTATATACTTATTCTTGAACTAGTTTTGGAAACTTGTGTCTGTCAAAAAATTGATCCATTTCATTTAAGTTGTCATATTTATGTGCATAGAGTGGTTTGTAGTAGTCCCTTATTACAATGTTGATGTCCGTGGAGTCAGTGGTGATACTGCCTCTTTCTTTCCTGGTATAAAAAATTTTTCACATCTCTCTCTCTTTTTTTTTTTTGCTTTGTCAATCTTGCTAGAAGTTTATCAGTTTTAATGATATTTTGAAGAACTGGACTTTGGTTTCATTGATTTTCTCTATTATTTTTCTGATTTCAATTTCATTTACTTCTGTTCTTTATTTATTCCTTGATTTTGCTTATAAGGATTTGGATTTTGTTTCTCTGGTTTCTTTTTTTTTTTTTTTTTGAGGCGGAGTCTCACTCTGTTGCCCAGGCTAGAGTGCAGTGGCATAGTCTCCGCTCACTGCAACCTTTGCCTCCCAGGTTCAAGCGATCCTCCTGCCTCAGCCCACCTAGTAGCTGGGATTATAGGCACGCACCACCATGCCCACCTAATTTTTGTATTTTTAGTAGAGACGGGGTTTTGCCATGTTGGCCAGGCTGGTCTCGAACTCCTGATCTCAGGTGATTCACCTGCCTTGGCCTCCCAAAAGTGCTAGGATTACAGGTGTGAGCCACCACGCCCACCCATTTCTCTAGTTTCTTAAGGTAGAAACTTAAAATTTGATGCCTTTCTTCTTTTCTAATATAAACATTATGTCATGCAAATTTCCCTCTAAGTGACGGTATGTATCCAGCCTCCTTAGAGGGATCTATTAATGTACTATCAGCTTAATAAACTTTTTACATAATCACTATATATAGAACATTTTCCTATTAATTGACCTTGTTACTGATTAGCTGTTTTTCTTCTAATCTTAAGATAATTTTTAGACAAATAATAGAAATACTGCTTGTTTTAAAATTTGGGCCCTGTATTACTCTTATTCAATATTAAATGCCTAAAATCAACATGAAGAGCCAGATATTAAAACATTTACTTTTTACCTGAAATTTGAGCTTGCTTTCCCCTCCTTCCCGGTCTCGTTTATGCATATTTACCATTAAAGCTTCATAACAATCCTTCCAATAAAGTGCCATGTTCTCATGACCATCGTAAAATGTATGAGTTTCATACTGCTTCATATAAGGTACAATCTTACCAAAAAAAAAGATACATAAATTTAATATATGACTTCACCTGTATAAAAGTGGTAAATTAGCAGAAAAATCTTGATCAAAAAAGATAAAACTTACATATTTTTCAATGTAAACTTGCCATTCATTTGAATTACAATATTCTTGAAAATCTTCAAAAAATGAGGAGCTACCATTGGTAAAAGGTAAAGAAGGGAGGTGCAAGTTCATGAAGAGAAGTTCATAAATTTTGGAAACCAGGGTACGAACAAGGGGAATCAGGAACGAGTAGATTTCAGTCTGTTCCTTGATTGATTGACTTAGAACATGTTCCAGCTTCCCTAAAATGTAACACGCTTCATCCTGATTTTCAATCACTTTGGTCTGAAGAAGGGTATTTAGCTTAGCTGATGCCATTGCACAAACCTGGAGGAAAACAGTTGAGATGAGAAAGAGCAGACTAAAGCAAACATTTAGTGATAGCAAACATTTAGTGATAGCACAAGTTCTGCCTGGCCCTGTGGATTCAGAATTTTTATATAATAACTCTCAAGAACTGTGAAAGGTCTCATGTTACTTTGCCTCCAAGCTAAAGAGTTAGCTGCTATAGTTTCACAGGTGTTGGCAGAAGACACAAGACTCCTAAGTCAGAGACAAAGATCTACAGCAATAGCAGTAGCCAGAGTATCAGCATTTGCATTGTTCTCCCAAAGTGCAACTCCCACAGTGAGAGATGAAGAGGCCTAGATGATGCCTGCACATGTAGACACATTTTAGGAGAAACCACCAGTATAAAAGGAATCCAAATTTTTTTTTTTTTTTTTTTTGAGACAGAGTCTTGCACTGTTGTCCGGGCTAGAGTGCAACGGTGCAATCTTGGCTCACAGCAACCTCTGCCTCCTGGGTTCAAGCGATTCTCCTGCCTCAGCCTCCCGAGTAGCTGGGATTATGGGCGCCCACTACCATGCCTGGCTAATTTTTTTGTATTTTTAGTAGAGACAGGGTTTCACTATGTTGGCCAAGATACATTTCACTATCTTGAACTCTTGACCTCGTGATCCACCCGCCTTGGCCTCCCAAAGTGCTGGGATTACAGGTGTGAGCCACTATGCCCAGCCTCATAAGCCAATACTTAATTCTACTCTTGTAGAATTTTGATGAAGTTTTGCTCTTGTTGCCCAGGCTGGAGTGCAATGGCATGATCTCGGCTCACCACAACCTCTGCCTCCCGGGTTCAAGCAATTCTCCTGCCTCAGTATCCTGAATAGCTGGAATTATAGACATGTGCCACCACGCCCGGCTAACTTTTTTGTATTTTTAGTAGAGACAGGGGTTTCTCCATGTTGGTCAGGCTGGTCTCAAACTTCCAACCTCAGGTGATCCGCCCGCCTCGGCCTCCCAAAGTACTGGGATTACAGGCATAAGCCACCGCGCGCAGCTGCTTTTGTGTATTTTCTACAATGAGTATGTGTTACTTTTACAATGAAAAATAAATAAAATAAATATTAAAAAATAAATAAATAAAATAAATATCTATTAAAAAATAGAATTACTTCTCTGCAGCATTCACAATAATATAAATAAATAAAAATAAAAAATAGAATCATCAGACTATACTCTTTTAAAAATAGAGTGACTGGGGGCAGTGGCTCACACCTGTAATTCCAGCACTTTGGGAGACCAAGGTGGACAGATCACATGAGGTCAGGAGTTTGAGACCAGCATGTCAAACATGATGAAACTCCGTCTCTACTAAAAACACACAAAAATTTGCCAGGCATGGTGGCAGGCACCTGTAGCCCCAGCTACTTTGGAGGCTGAGGCACAACGATCGCTTGAACCTGGGAGGTGGAGGTTACAGTGAGCCGAGAGCCACTGCATTCCAGCCTGGGAGACACAGAGAGACTCTGTCTTTAAAAAAAAAAAAAAAAAAAAAAAAAAAAAAAAAAAAAGGTGGGCAGGGGGGCAACCTGTTTTCAGAATTTTAACCTCTCCATGTTCTTATTAATGTTATATCTAGTTTATGTAAATCAGAAGCCAGCCCCATCCCAACCTCCCTGCACCAAATACAAAAATGGAAACATCAAAATAAAATAAAAAGGGCCAGGTAAATAGCTGTGAAACAGGTAAATAGCTGTGAAATTCTTAACATGACTAATTTAACCCAGGTTCTCACAAGTACCCCATGTAAGTAGAAAACTGACAGACTAAAATTCACATCAAACTTTTTCAGCCTTTTCCATTTTAAATTTAAAATAGAAATAATAAATATTCCTTGTGACCAATATTTATCTTTATTTCTAAAACCTAGCACAAAGCTTAGTTCTTTGTAGATATTTAGTGTGTGATAAATAAAAAAAATATGAGATAGAATGTAAAATTGTAAATTAGTAAAACAGCAGAAAAAATTTGAAAGGAATAATTTAAAAAATAATTTTTCTAAAAAATTCAAGCCCTAAACCGCACATACATAAACAGTCTATATAGGCTACCTAGCACCTGAGTAGTTACATTGAATACAGATGATACAAGCAATGCTTCTAATACTAGCTATGTATAAATCCTGTAAAAGGAAGCCTTAAAATTATATAAAGTTATTAATATGAGAAAGAAATAAAAAATTAGTTGCCTCTCAAGCTCCTCAAAACTCCAAATGAAATCATGGATACTTTTAGAACTACTGAAAAACTTAAAACACCAAAAAGACATTTTAATTTGCTTGTTACATAAATAATAGCTATGCTGCAAGCAAGTACAGAAAATGATATAAAAGAATGGACAAACCTGCAAATTACCCCTTCCAATGAATCCTAGAAGCAACTGGATCTGAATTTGAGAGAGTTTTACCCACACTGGACTTTCAGAATAGCAGACTGACAGACAGTCAAAGAGCAGCATCAAATCCTCTAAAAGCTATCGCAAAGGAAAAAAATTGAGAAATAAAAACATTCAGTTTTTCAATTTACTGATGATCAATTTTCCCCAACATTAATACAAACCACAAATATTTCAAAAACTAGTCCAGTGTTCAGCTGACAAAAGCCAAAAGAATCATCCTAGTAATAGCTAACAAAATCTGTGAGTATTCATCACATCTTACCCTTGTTTATTGAATCTGATTAAGCATTAATGCTCTAAAAAGGGGGGGGTGCAAAATTTTTCTCTGAATAAAGTTCTTAACTACCCAAAATATAATTTTAGAGAGATATTACTGTACCTTCTCAGTCCACATGTTTGAATTAACTAGTCCCTCTGACTGAAGAAAGTCCTGTATGATCAGCATTAGTCGGAAGGCATTTTCAGCAGTTACTGGATTAGTTTTTGCTTCTCTGTTTTCTGAGACTGCCCATTCTAACATCTTTTGGAGCAAACTAAACGGAAAACAAAGTCCTCTTAAAACCATTGTGAGCTTAGAAAAATAGTAGGACATTAAAAACAAAACAAAACAGCTTGAGAGGCAGCATTGTATCTCTAAAGATATACTATCTCTAGCAGGTATCCCTAAGACATTGTAAACAGAAATTGTTTTTTTTTTTTTTTTGAGACGGAGTTTCGCTCTTGTTGCCCAGGCCGGAGTGCAATAGCGTGACCTTGGCTCACTGCAACCTCCGCCTCCTGGGTTCAGGTGATTCTCCTGCCTCAGCCTCCCGAGAAGCTGGGCTTACAGGCATGTGCCACCATGCCCGACTAATTTTTGTATTTTTAGTAGAGACGGGATTTTGCCATGTTGGACAGGCTGGTCTTGAACTCCTGACCTCAGGTGATCCGCCTGCCTCAGCCTCCCAAAGTGCTGGGATTACAGGCATGAGCCACCATGCCAGGCCTATAAATGGAATTTAACAATAATGGAGAAACGCTGAAATGTTTGGAGTATTTATGTTTAATAAACATAGTATTAAAAGTCAAAAGTTTACTGTTTTACTTGACTATAAAAAAGCTATGACAATAATTCACATTCCATCCTTCATGAGATACTTAAATTGTTTCTTTAAAGCTGGAAATCGGCAAGGTTAGGGAAGAATGCCTTATTATGCCTTACAGAGGGTCTTGCCCTGTGGGAAAAAGATGCAATACTTCCCTGGTGTGCTACCACTACAGAGTCCTATTATCTACAGCACGGGTGTCCAATCCTTTGTCTTCCCTGAACCACACTGGAAGAAGGATTGTCTTGGGCCACACATAAAATACACCAATAATATTTTAACGATATGTTTTAACAATAGCTGATGAGCTTAAAAAAAAAAATCACAAAAAAAACTCATAATGTTTTAAGAAAGTTTATGAATTTGTGTTGGGCCACATTCAAAGCCATCCTGGGCTGCAAATGGCCTGCAACCTGTGGGTTGGACAAACTTGATCTACAAGGAACCCTAAATCCTTCAGAGAAATAACTATCATGAAAAACCAACTCCCTTCTCTTAGCACGGAAACACTCAAATTTGGACAAGCCTGTAGAAAACAATGTATCAAGTCCTCAAATACTGCAAGAAAACAGTTTAAACAAAAAATCTGTAATCACTTACGATCCAAATTTACTTAAGACTTAAACCTCCTCATATTGGAATGAGTTTGGGATTCCTCTTTAGATCCTACTAGTATGGCAAAAGACAGGAGAAGGAACTGAGCACAGAGTTTCTCTTTTTCTCCCTTGTTATATCCACGGAATACTGAATAAATGTTCAATAACTAACATTATTTTAGACTCCTGCTGTCACTAAAAGGAGGATGGAAAATCACTAACTAAATGCTTACGTTAGTTTTATTTCATCTGATGGTCGAAGTAGTTCACTGGATATTCCTGGTTTACTCAGTGCTGAAAACACTTGTCCTCGTTCAATCCACGTATCATCATCAGACTTCTCTAGTCCCTTACACATTACGTAATTCAAAATATGTGTCAGTAATTGAAGAAGCTCCTCCTCACATCTCTATGGAAAATATAAAGCAATTTTAAATAACTAGAGGGTATAGTTGTTCAAAGCACATCATAAGAACCATTACATATACTAATTGTAATAATTTAACGTATTTTTTAAGTGCCTTAATAAACCTGGAACTTTACTAGGCCCTAGAGATATAAGATGAGTAAGACACCAGCTTTGCTCTCAAAAAACTCACAATCTAGTGACTTCTAGGTTTCTAAACCTTAGATCATGAAACTTAGAACATGAATATAATATGAAATTGTTAACAACTGCTCACATATTTCTAAGGATCAGAAGTATATATCAGACATGAAAATAAAAACAACACTTGGAAAAATAAGCAATTTTACCTCTTGGCTTTCAAGTAAAGAGAAGTCATCACTAAAGCCCGTATCATTTGTGATGCTGCTTTCTTTGTCAGAGTGCACAGAAAACGATTTAGTAGACTCTACTGGGGATGGTGTGCTAGGCAGACTGTCTGGCACTTGACTTCCACTATCACTCATTTCACATGAGTCAATTCCACTGAGGTCTAAACTCAAATGTGAAGGGTTCCTATGCCAGAATTCTTCTTGATTCTCTGATTTGAAAGACAATTCTCCCACAGAGCTATCTTCTGGAAATAATGGTGTGTTTGAGTCTAAAGAGTGTCTATCCTCCAAACTCCACTGATCTGAAGACACATTAACTGAGGCAAAAGAGGTGATTTTTTCCTCATCTGTTTTTTCATCAAAGTTCTTCTTAGTATCTTCAGTTGACATATTTTTATCATTGTCTTTCATTAAAATAGTTCTACTGTGCTTATGAAGAGTATTTCCGTTTTCAAATTTTGCTTTTAAAAAAAGCCTAACTAAGGTGTCTTGCCAACCAACTTGTTGTGATATTTGATGTGCTGCATCTGGCTGGGACTGCAAAATGTGTAAAACCTGTAAAAAGATTAAGAATACAAAATTCTTCAAAAAGTACATAGCACTTTATATCAAAAATAGTCTCTTTTCAGTTATTTAATGATAAAGTAATTTAATGAGAAACTATAGAAGAATATATTTTCAAAAGATTATATTCTTAGATTATAAACTATTTGGAAGACTGGCATTGTGTTTCCAACTAATCTCCATATTACTCATTGTACAGAGTAAGAGTGCACTAAAATAATTGCTGAAAGATAAAAAAAGGAATATTAAAATGAATAGGATGATGGTATATATTAAATAATAGAGTAATATCCTCTCAACTAACTACTTTCCATGAGCCCCCTACATTTGTTCAGGAAATATTACTACATACCTACTATAGGCACAGTTTTAGGCACTAGTATTAGGGGAGTGAATAGGACACATAAGACATTTTGATAGAACCTGAGTACACCAAGGATGTTTTTTTGTCTCATTTTTTTCAGGGAAAGTTACATTTTTTTTTTTTTTGAGACAGGGTCTTGCTCTGTCACCCAGGCTAGAGTGCAGTGGTATAATCTTGGCTCACTGCAACCTCCGCCTCCTAGGTTCATGCAACTCTCCTGCCTCAGCCTCCTGAGTAGCTGGGACTATAGGCACATACCACCACGCCTGGCTAATTTTTGTATTTTTAGTAGAGATGGGGTTTCACCATGTTGGCCAGGCTGGTCTCAAACTCCTGACCTCTCGTGATCCACCTGCCTCGGCCTCCCAAAGTGCTGGGATTACAGGAATGAGCCATGGTTGCTTTTGCAAAAAGGTTTTTGTTCGATATGTCTACACTAAAGTCTACATTGTTCAGTAAGTCTATATTATACAAACAGAACAAAAACTAAACTTTAATTCCAGAAAATGAACTTCAGCAAGATGGATGCCACTGCTTAGCCAGAATAGTAAACAGTGACATGGGAATATGTATGATCTCTACTATCCAACTGATTTCAATTTTTAGATAAAAACAAGTTCTTAAAAAGCTTTAGACATTCAGTTAAGATCTTTTAAGACAATTTTATCACAAAGCCAATAAACTTCTATATAGATGAAAAGAACTGTAGCTTCCAGGGTTTTGAGTATCTTTCTTAACAGAAGTTTTAGCTCGGACAAATTTCAAAGCAAGAGTTGAACAATGTTGGTAAGGACTTCAATATTACTAGTATTAATATGTGTTAATACAGAAGGCAAGGAGTCACAATGACGTGAAGATTCTTTATTAATGCAATACCAATCAGTGAGCAACTGTTACTTTACAGGTGCAGAATACCAATTTTTTTCCTTCAAGATTAAGCTTTACTTGGCAAAGAAACTTTTCATGCTGACTTTAAAGTTTCCATAAAATATTACTTATTTTATATCTATTTTATACATAAATAATAGATAAAACCAAGCTGCACTGAGAGCTGTTTCTAATTATATGTGAAAAGGAAAGGATCAATTTATATGACCTGCTCCAAATACTCAGAGCTGAGTACATGGGGAAATAATCACTGTCACACACACTGTATAAATGTAAACTGGTACAGCTATTTTGAAGGACAATGTGGAAAAATCCATCAAAATGTAAAACATTAATACCCTTTGAAACAGCAAGTCTATTTCATGGAGTATGTCCTACAGATGTATTACCACAAATTGGAAAACATAAAAAGACATTCATAACAGCAGTTTATAACATGGAAAAGCAGGAAACAACCTAAATGTCTATCAATAAGGAACCAGATAATACTTTATGAAACAGCTATACAATGAAACACTATGCAGCCATTAAAGAGAAAAGGAAATTATACATATATATATAAAACACATATATATATATATTTTCTTTTCTGTTAGTTAAATAAACTATATATGTGTGTGTATACGTGTGTGTGTGTATATATATATAAACTATATATATAGAAAGATCTCTTATTCTCACATATATATATATCTCTCTCTCTCTCTCATAAGTACGTGACAAAATCAGGAGGTAAAATTTTTAAAAAAAGCAAGGAAGCAAATTAAATAGACAGGTCAATGGTTACTAGTGGAGGACAAAGAAAGTTATGATCTGAAAGGGGAAGACAGGATAACTATCTCTTGACTTAGTTAAAGGTTAACTGTGTACTGAAGACAAATCATTGTTGGAATACTCATAAACAAATTATAGAAAATTATTTCCAGAAAGCTCAAAAGATTCAGAAACTCTAAAATACGGTATGTGAATTAGAAATGGTCACAATCATTGAAGGTTCTTAATAAAAAAATTATTCTCTGGTAATAAATTTTTGACTCTGGAAAGAACATACTTGCAGGAGACCACGAAGAGCTAAGAAAACATTTGCATGCTAATTTCTTATGATTACATGAAGTTAATTTACTTCAAAAAGAAAATTGTTTACTTATAAAATTATGTCATTTATAAAATAAATGAAAACTTGTATCTGCTGCAAAATACTCAATGCAAAGTTATTTATAGCGTGATCATGATGCTGCTATCGTTAAAATATATCTTAAGAGTTTACTGACCTTTCTGCAGATGGCCACTCTAACATTTATATGTGCTTTGTGAGATATATATACCACAGATAGTAGATCTTTAAAATTAATAACAGGATCTATGGTAGGAAAAACAAAAAGTTAAAATTAAATACGAGAGATAACCAAAGAAAGAACTGTAGATAATACTTGTATAAAATGCTGAAATAATTAATTCATTTTAAAATATGAATTACAGGTATGTTCAAATTTTGAAGAAAAAATAGGTTTAGAATGTTTGACATCCTCCTGAGTCAACCCTAAATAATTGTTCCTTTTTTTTTGATTGCTTGAACATATGGTCCATACTGCATGGCTCTTATATTATTATTTATCTTTTTATATACATGTCTTATCAACAAGATTGTAAACTAATCAAGACAAAGAACCTCATATCCCCAAATTCCCAGCACCTGACATAAATTCTACTGTCTGTCATCAACTACTGAAAAAAATTATTTAAAAAAATTAGAAGCAGGGCATGGTGGCACATGCCTGTAGTCCCAGCTCCTTGGAAGGCTGAGGTGGGAGGATCAGTTGCATCCAGTATGAGGCTACAGTGAGCTATGATCACATCTGTGACTAGCCACTGCACACCAACCTGGTCAATACATCAAGACTCTGTTTCTAAAAAGAAAAATCAAAAAACCAAAACAGAACAAACAAAACAAACAACAAAGCTCCTTAAAGAAAAAACAATCATTTGTACATATTTTCTGTACTGTCCTTTTCTTGTTCTGTGGACTCACTCACTAACTTAATCACTCAGTCAATAAACATTTACTGGGTTAGGAACTGTGCTATGCCCTGGGGAGACAAAAACAATAAACCTACATAAGACATGGTATCCAAGGAAGGCCCTGCTGAATCAAATAACAGATAATTTTAAAAGTAGCCTGAGAAAGGTATGAAAAAAACTTACAGGAAAAAATATTTCTTAAATATGTTAGCTTTATCAGCCTTATTCATACCTGTATTTATGATTTGATGGGTGAGGTTTTTAATAAGAGAAGTATTAATAAGTGCTTCATTAAGAAGGAGTCCCAGTCCTGAGTAGCCAACTTCTCTGAGTCGAATATGTTGTTTACTACGCTCATAAACATTCGTGCATTTCAACATTTGTTCCATAATCTGGTCACAACAAGTAATATATTCTCAATATAGAAAACTAAGAATAATTTGTCATTTAAGTTAACATTAACAATGTTAACTTATTAACATTAAATATTAATGTTAGTATTTATTAGCATTAATATTTAATGTTAATAAGTATTGCTATTAACGTATAGCAATATTAACTTACAGAATAAAATAATGCTATTAACTTATAGAATAAAATATTGTTTTACTTTGTTTTTGGAGCATCATTTTATTCCTTAAGTATAAAAATCCCAGCATTAACCCATTTATGCCGGAGGGTGCAATTTTTTGAATTGCAGACGTGTGAAAAATCAGACCTTCATGATGACCTTCAGAAGTGGGATATAAATAACTCCCACATACTTAGTGTTCCAATAATGGAACACTAGGCATAAATGAATTTAATAGGGAGGTGCACTCCGTATTACACCATAATGTAAAAATGGATTTAAGAACAAACTGGGCCAGGTACAGTGGCTCATGCCTGTAATCCCAGCACTTTGGGAGGCCTAGGCAGGTAGATCACCTGAGGTCAGGAGTTCGAGACCAGCCTGGCCAACATAGTGAAACCCCATCTCTACTAAAAATACAAAAATTAGCCAGGTGTGGTGATGCGTGCCTGTAATCCCAGCTACTTGGGAGACTGAGGCAGGAGAATTGCTTGTACCTGGAAGCTGGAGGTTGCAGTGAGCCAAGATTATACCACTGCACTCCAGCCTAGGCGACAGAGCGAGACTCCATCTCAAAAAAATAAGCAAATTTAAAAAAATAAACTGGACTGAAATGCATCTGTATTTGAATAATCGGTATGCTTAAGACTCTAGTTTAATTACATGGCAAATTAAAGAGAAATAATTTAAAATTTTGTTTCTTAATGAGAAAGGCTTAGATGGAAACAAACCATGTAGTTTGCAAGAATAAATGTGTGTCAATACACCTCTGGATCAATCTAATAATCCACTTAAGTAACAGTTATTAAAATTAAAATAATTTTCAAGGATAAGTAAACATTTGTGAAGCAACTCATCTATATATTTTGTAAGTTACTGATCTCTCTGGACTTAGTTTCTTCATCTGTAAAATGATAATAGTAATAATACCCACTTCATAAAGTTATTGCAAGATTAAGTAAGCCAATATATGAAAAGTACTTAGTGCCTGACATACAGTGGTTGCTACATAAAGTTTGCTATTATTATTAGCTATTGAAATGTTCTGAATTGCCACATAGACCCACCAAGTCAAGAAGATGAGAGGTTTTATATTGAGGATGGTATGACAAAGTGAATATTCCACTGAGATGATTTTCAGATTATAATACAATTAGTTTTCTAACATGCAAACTACTGAAACATGAAAACTATATATAAAAATAAGTTGAATATCTTAGAGAAATAGATATAAAAATAATTTATAGTCACAGAATGGAT
Organism: Papio anubis; assembly: GCF_008728515.1. Taxonomy (NCBI): domain Eukaryota; kingdom Metazoa; phylum Chordata; class Mammalia; order Primates; family Cercopithecidae; genus Papio; species Papio anubis. The sequence goes on along the minus strand of NC_044985.1, from coordinate 87,008,838 downwards.
ATATTGCAAGAAAATTCATATACCCACAAATGCCCCAAAATACAAAGATGTTTAAGAAATGTTTGTACCTTAAAAATGATTTCTCTTAGTCTGTCAGAGTACTTCTGATTTAAGAGCAATGCATACAGTATGTCAGCATTTCCTGGTTCAAAGAGCAGTAAGAAAAGCTGACCTCTAGTTGGGCTGGTACGTAGGAGACTGAAGAGCACATCCAAAATTCCAAAGAGCTTTTAAAATTAAACAACACAAAACAAACCACCACATTCATATATACAAGCACAAATAAGGTCACAAGCCACAAAATAGTTATTTAATTAAATCCTATATACTTTAATGTTTTATCTTAACTTCACCATATGTGATAACGATGTCTTTTTTTTTTTTTTTTAAATTCTTTTGAGACAGAATCTCCCTCTGTCGCCCAGGCTGGAGTGCAGTGGCGTGATCACAGCTTACTGCAGCCTCGACTTCCCAGGCTCAGTGATTCTCCCACCTCAGCCTCCCAGGTAGCTGGTACTACAGGTGTGCACCACCATGCCTAGCTGATTTTCTGTATTTTTGGTAGAAATGGGGTTTTGTCATGTTGCCCAGGCTAGTCTCAAACTCCTGGGCTCAAGTGATCCACCCAGCTCACTGCACCTGGCCTCTGATATCTTTTGAACCAGACATGCTTTTGCCTTATTCAATTTCCTTTAGTATATCCTTTCACTATTCAAATTTACCTGTTGGAACCATATCTATCCATAAAGTCTTTCCTGGTCTTTGCAACATGTAACACCCTCTTAGGAAAACCTCATAGAACTTTATTGTATCTCTCTTATAGATATTATCATACTCTTCTTTGTTTATAGTTATTTGTAAACTTCTCTTATTGACCCCTGCCCCATTAGCTTAAAAGAATAATAATTCATCATTATATTACCTGTAATGTCTAATATTATTGTGTGTAAACAGTAAGTCCTCAACAAATAACTCTTTAACCGAAATAACCAAAAAAATATTGTTGGCAATGAATCATAGATATAGCTATCATGAAATAAGATGGGAATAATGGGAAGCTTTTGAAGTGGTCCAATCTTATAGGAAAATAGCCTGCATTAACTCATCTAATGCCGATAATGAAGTCATGTAACCACTGAGTACACAATAAATATTACATATACAGGGCAAAACAGCCTAGTCAACATAAATCTACTTAAATTTGTGGTATTGAGGAGGTTATACCAGAACAGCACAAAAATGGCACTAAAATATTTTTTACCATTTAGGTTCCAGTTTCAGGTTTATCAGTTGTGTGACTTTTTAAGTCACATAATCTCCCTGAATATAAATTTCCAAAAGCATACATGCAAAAAGTAATTCCTGGTCTGTATTATGTTATAGCAGTGGTTCTCAAATTTTACCATGTGCACGAGAATAATCTGGAGGGCTTGGTTCAGCAGTTGAATTAGCAGTATATCTGCATTTCTAACAAGTTCTCAGGTAAAGTTGGTTAGGGGCCAAACAATGAAAACCACTGACTTAAAGAGTAGTTCTGAGGATTAAATGGGATAATGTATGTAAAACTAGACACACATTTATAATTTACTCTTTACATAACATTTTATGAACCTAGGTTATGTTAGAAGTCTACCCACTAATGGCTGGGCATGGTGGCTCATGCCTGTAATCCCAGAATGTTGGGAGGCCGAGGAGGGCAGATCATGAGGTCAAGAGATCGAGACCATCCTGGCTAACATGGTGAAACTCCGTCTGTAGTAAAAATACAAAAATTAGCTGGATGTGGCGGTGCACGCCTGCAGTCCCAGCTACTTGGGAGGCTGAGGCAGGAGAATCGCTTGAACCCAGGAGGCGGAGGTTGCAGTGAGCCAAGATCGTGTCACTGCACTCCAGCCTGGTGACAGAGCAAGACTGTCTCAAAACAAAAACAAAAACAAAAAAAGAAATAAATCTACCCTGTAACTTTGATGATAACTTTGATGATAGGTAAACATACATCATGTGGACTATGAAAACAGGCTTCAGAATTGCCAGACAAAGCAACCATTTCCATATTTTAAATTTTCTAGCTAACTGGAATATTAAATTACACTGTCATCTATTTTACAAAAAATTCAGTTAGTAGATAAAATTTACTTCTGGCCTGGCATGGTGGCTCATGCCTGTAATCCCAGCACTTTGGGAGGCCTAGGTGGGTGGACCATTTGAGGTCAGGAGTTCAAGATCAGCCTGACCAATATGGTGAAACCCCGTCTTTACTGAGAAAAAAAAGCAAAAAATTAGCTCAGTGTGGTGGTGCACACCTATAATGTCAGCTACTCAGGGGGCTGAGACAGGAGAATCACTTCTCCTTCTGGGAGATGGAGGTTGCAGTGAGTTGAGATCGTGCCACTGCACTCCAGCCTGACTGACAGAGCGAGACTCCACCTTAAAAAAAAAAAAAAAAAAAAAAGATAAAATGTACTTAAGTACCTAATATTGCATGTGACACTACACATAGTTTACCCTCAAAATATTTAACTAGACACACACATACGTTCAGAAGATGATGTAGCAACTCAAATGTTTAAGGAAAAGTAGATTTATCTTAGGCATAATACCTGTTCTTCTTCATTAGTAGCAGCTATGTACCCCATAATACTTTGTATCTCTTCATGAGATCCACCTTTGCACAGAAAATATTTAATTAGTCCATACAAAGAAGTCCTTATTGTTCGAATGTCATCTAGAGATAGCTCATTATATTTACAACCATTCCTGAAAGAGAAAACAAGGTATAAAAATTGAAATTTTAATTTTTACATTTCCTTCTTTTTGAGATGGAGTGTCACTCTGTTGCCCAGACTGGAGTGCAGTGGCGTGATCTCGGCTCACTGTAACCTCCACCTTCTGGGTTCAAGCAATTCTCCTCCCTCAGCCTTCTGAGTAGCTGGCATTACAGGCATATGCCACCACACCTGGCTAATTTTTGTATTTTTAGTAGAGACGGGGTTTCAACACGTTGGCGAGGCTGGTCTCAAATCTTGACCTTATGATCTGCCTGCCTCAGCCTCCCAAAGTGCTGGGATTATAGGTGTGAGCCACTGTGCCCAGCCTAATTTTTACATTTCTATATTTTCTATATAAAAGAATTCATAGTGTTAAAAAAATATTTCCATGTAATTCTGAGATTCATGGTAACTCTGGCTTGCTTTTCTTTTTAAGGAAAATCTTCTGAGTTAAGAGTTTCAGGGAATAAAATAGTTTATGTGAATACAACACCCACTGCATAGCAGACATAGTTTAAGTGCTTTACATTATTAACTAATTAATTTAATCCTCAAAACAACCAAAGGCGGTAACAGTTTTCTTACCTCCTATCAAAAATGAAGAAACTCAAGCACAGAGAAGTTGAGTAATTTGCCTACAGTTGCACAATTAATGAAAGCCAGATTCAAACCCTGTGTAGCGATCCACTATTCATTTTAACCTCCACTCTATCCTACCTCTCTCCAGTTAAAACATACTAGAATCGCTGGTAAAGAGAAAGTCTACAGTCTACACATTCCATCAAGTAGCAGAAAGAAAACAATATATCAAAGTGAGAAGGAACAAGGGCATCATACCCATAATAAATCCTAAGTGTATCTAGGAGAAACTGCACACCATACTTCTTTCGGAAAACTCTCCTGCTGTCTTTAATGATGGTTGAAAGATACTGTATGTGACCTAAAACAGAAAGTTCAATGGTAAGTAATTCAGCTAAAACAAAGTCAATAGGTAGTTATAAATTTCTAAAACAACTATAAAGTTTTTATCTGAAAGCCTGCTCTTACCAATTCGAAAGGGAAAATCTCCACGGTTCCAAATACGAAAGTCAAAGAGTAAATACTGATACATTTGTTGCAGGAGCTGCATATTTTTCTCTAATGATACTTGTTCAATTAGTAACTGAACTGCCATCAATACATTAACATCCATCAAGGTGCTTGGCACCTGAAATCAAACAGAAGAGGGTTTCATATAGTTCAGTTTAAATAACTGTCATTAAGCTATAATTTTAAATCATTAATTCAGAACATCTACTAAGCATACAAATAGAAAAACCCACATTAGAAAAACAAAAACTTAAGTATTGGTTTTTCTGATATTACACCACAGTATATTCTCCTACTGTCATATTCCTAAAATAGTCTTATATTTCTCAATATCCCAAATACCAAAGCTATCAAACAAGGTTGTATACATCAAAGATCATACACTATTACATAAAATAAGTATTTCTTATATAAGATGATTCCATGCAAGTTTTTAAAAGCTGCCTGTGAAACAAATTATATCCATTAATAAAACCCAGGTTGTAACAATCCTTAAAAATATATTGATTAGGAAGAAAAAAATCCCAACATCAACTGCAAATCACAATCATTAGTTACATCAACACAACGTTAGACTGGCTCACCTTCTGAAGTAAAGTACCAAGAGTTGCAACTCCATGGGAGTGAATAAGATTGTCCTGATTGATAGGATGTCTCTGAATAAAATGTTTCACAATCAAGATAAATGTTGCAACTAGGTTTCTCTCTAGTCTTGATTCTGTGGAATCAGGAACATATTAATTATCATAATTACTCTAATCATTTTTATATCACATTTTCTATATCTTAATGCACACTGTTATACAAAGTAGAAATCTGGTTCAGCAGTCAGCTTCCAACGCTCTATTGTACAATAGAATCAGAAAAAGCAGCAACTGCAATATTGTATATTTATGTGCACATATTTTCTCTACCACAAATTTAACAATGTGGTCATATTTCCACTAAGAGTATAAGCTAAGAATACTGGAGATCAATCTGCAGTTTTCTGATGAAAGTATTATAAACTTTCTGAATGATATTAGTAAAAGTAGAAACAGCTGCTACAGCTACAAATGGTTAAGTTTCTTCCGAATGACAGTAAAACATTTTCATCTACTTCTCAATTAACTTTCAAATTTCTCAATGACTATTTTGTGTTAATTTCATCTTAATACCTGAGGCCTTTGTGGAAGTCAATACAAGCCAATCTCCTTCAACAGGTGTTATTGATTCAGGAACGGTGCTTTCATTCTTTTCTTCAGGAATCTGTCCTTCACTAAAGTGGCTGATTTGTTCCAATAAAGGAAAGAGTACATTTAACCCGCCTATGCAGTTTATGATATCCTAAAGGGAAAATTATAATGTTTAAATCTTATAAAACAAGGACAATTTTGTCATTTAATATCTTCACATGTATGAAGTTATAATTTGCTAGATAAACGTTTAAGCAATGTGTAGGATAACACAAGCTGAAGAAAGTTTTGGGTAGGAAAATGCTTTACAGGGCACCTTCAAGGGTCACCACAATCAATACTCAAGAGAAATCAGGCCAGATCATTTTTACTCCATCTTTGTTTTCCAAAGTTTAGGGATTTTGAACATAGGCAAATAAAACAGCCCCATAAGTGGACTTTATAATGTAACTCCAACAATGGAAAAACAACTGTCACTAGGCAATTAGGCATAATAAACAAGAGAAAAAATAATGAAAAAAAAAATGCACCTGGTGGTAGAAATATGACTGACTCCTCAACTTTTAGTTTACAAAAAAGTAGAGAGGGTATTTCAGCCAAAGTTCAAAGTTTGGATATTTTGGCTTAATAAAATATTTTCTATATCTTTTGATAAGTTACTAATATCACTGGCCTCAGTTCTTCATCTGTAAAATGGGGATAATAATAACACCTACTTCATAAAGTATTGCAAGGATTAAGTAAGCTAACATATAAAAGGTGCAGTGTCTGACATACAGTCGATACCATACGAGGTTTGCTCTTATTATTAATTATTAAAGTGTTCTGAATTGCCATTTGGATACAAGTTAAGTCTTCAAACAACCTCTTCATATTCTTTGTTTTCTTAGAAATAAATTTTATTGTGTATATTTGAGTTTACAACATAATGTTGTAGGATACACATAGATAATAAAATGGTTACTATAGTGAAGCAGATTAAAATTTCTATCATCTCACATAGTTACTTTGTGACAAGAGCAGCTAAAATCTACTTATTTAACAAAACTCCCTAAAAAAATGTAATTTTATTAAACTATAGTCCTCAGGTTTTACATTAGATCTCTGGACTTATTCATCCTACATATCTGCTACTTTGTTGAGTTTTTCTTGTTTGTTTTTGAGACAGGGTTTCGCTCTGTCACTCAGCTGGAGTGCACTGGACTGATCACAGTTCACTGCAGTCTCGACTTCCCAGGCTCAAGTGCTCCTCTCACCTCAGCCTTCCAAGTAGCTGAGACTACAGGCATGTACCACCACACCCAGCTAAGGTGTGTATTTTTTGTACAAAGTTTTACCATGTTGCCCAGGCTGGTCTCAAACTTTTGGGCTCAAGCAATTTGCCCACCATGGCCTTCCAAAGTACTAGGATTACAGGTGTGAGCCACTGTGCCTGGCCCCATATCTTCTACTTTGTTTTGACCATTTGTCATACCAATTTTGAAGAGCTTTTTTTATAAGTAAGTAAATTAACTTTTTGGAAGGCAAATATTATTTTACCAGTTGTCATTTCATTTAACGTTTTTGATCTTTCATTTGGCTACAGTATAAAAATACATCTTTCTCTTTGAAATTCTGTTGCTTTTTGATTTCCACATCAGCCAAAAGTCTAACTAGTTAATAATACACATAGCTGTAACTCAGGCCACAAAAAAACTGCTTTGATTTTTAGGTACATATGGCACATATAAACAGATTTCTATATATAAAATACCACATGGAATCAGCTTTGTAAAATCAGTCTTACAAGTGAAGCAAAAGTTAATTTATGAATTGTCAATCATGTCATAAATCTTACCATGGTAACAGATTTTTAAAAAGTGCTCTGGCTGGGCATGGTGGCTCACACCTGTAATCCCAGCACTTTGAGAGGCTAAGGTGGGCGGATTAACTGAGGTCAGGAGTCCAAGACTAGCCTGTCCAACATGATGAGACCCTGTCTCTACTAAAAAACATAGAAATTAGCTGGGCGTGGTGGCAGGTGCCTGTAATTCCAGCTACTTGGGAGGCTGAGGCAGGAGAATCGCTTGAACCTGGGAGGCAGAGGTAGCAGTGAGCTGAGATCGCACCACCGCACTCTAGCCTGGGCGACAGAGCAAAACTCTGCCTCAAAAAAAAAAAAAAAAAAAAAAAGAACAAGAACAAGTGTCCTCATACCAAAACTAAGGAGAAAAATGCCTTATATACCATGAATAACATGAAATTAACACTAATTGATAGATTTATTTCTACACAGGCAAAATTATCTTAATGATTTCTGTTTCACTGAAAATAATAAATGTATTTGGTTGGTGTTAACTGATTAGAAAAGTTTTTTTTCCTGATTTACCAGCAAGTCCTCTTATAATTATCTTTTATTTCCCTGATTTACCAGCAAGTCCTCTTATAATTATCTTTTATATTTCTTTTATTTTACTTAGGTTATAACTTCTATTTAAAATATCATTTAAGGAAACACTGTATTTAAGAATTAAGCCTCTCTCACCGTAAACAACCTTTACTAATTTAATCACTCAGTCAACACTTACTTGTTGCATAACCCTGTACCAGGAACTAGTTAAAAAAAAAAAAAGAAAAAAGCAGTGACCCTTCCTTTAAAGTTCTTATGGACTACTAGAGCATTAACCAAGCAGTTACTATTTGCCCTGGTAAGTGAAATAACAAAGTGCTAGGGATACCCGTAAGAGCAGTTTGGTCTTGGAAACTAAGTAGAGGCCTCTAGATGGAAGGAAAGTTCCAGCTGTGACATAAATATGAGGTCAACGAAAAAGGAAAATAAGATTTGAGAACTCATATAGACATGGCAAAAACATGCAAACTCCACACAGACAGTTGCCCCTGCCAGGAATTGATTTTTTTCTCACTGACTTTATAATGAATGACATTATTCAAAGACCTGCTGTAACTTACAAAGGTAATTACATTTCAAACCAAGTCATTCAACTATGTCAGTCATTTAACTTTGCACTTGTTTATCCTTCAAATTGTATGTTTGCATAACATTTTAACTGACATCTATTATTCAGATCAATCAGGCGGTGCTTTAAAAACAAAATCTTTAATAAGAGTATCAGTAAACTCATATAATGTGTTGCCCAACATTTACTATTAATTTACCTTAATGTCCCAGTTCACTACTTTGTTTCCTGTTAATCTTCCATGTAAACAATTAGTAGATAAATCAAGACAAATTGAATTTTTGCAGGCCTAAGAAAAAAAGAAAAATATGGCAAACCACCAATTAGAACAAAACATAAATTTAACCACATATAGAACATTTCACCATAATATAAAAAGGAATATAGGATAGTTAAAGATAAGATGCCCATCATATGAATTTTAGTATTGCTGTTCTCTCTTAAAAGAAAGAATTAGGGCCGGGCGTGGTGGCTCATGCCTGTAATCCCAGCACTTTGGGAGGCCGAGGCAGGGGGTATCACCTGAGGTCAGGAGTTCGAGACCAGCCTGGCTAACATGGTAAAACCCTGTCTCAACTAAAAATACAAAAACTAGCCAGTGTGGTGGTGGGCCCCTGTAATCCCAGCTACTTGGGAGGCTGAGGCAGGAGAACTGCTTGAACCCAGGAGACAGAGGTTGCAGTGAGCTGACACGGTGCCACTGCACTCCAGCCTCAGTGACAGAGTGAGACTCCGTTTTTTAAAAAAAAAAAGACTCAGGAATTAGATTCTAAAGCACCCACTTAAGAAAAGTAGGTCACTGCTGCTTGTCATCTGACAGATGAGCTATATATAACAAGAAATTTTTCGCCAGTCACGGTTCTTTTTTTGGGAGAGTCTCGCTCTTGTCACCCAAGCTGGAGTACAGGGGTGTGATCTTGGCTCAATGCAACCTCTGCCTCCCAGATTCAAGCAATTCTCCTGCCTCAGCCTCCCGAGTAGCTGAGATTACAGGGGTGTGCCACCATACCCGGCTTATTTTGTATGTTTAGTAGAGATGGGGTTTCACCATGTTGGCCAGGCTGGTCTTGAACTCCTGACCTCAGGTGATCCGCCACCTCAGCCTCCCAAAGTGCTGGGATTACAGGCATGAACCACTGAGCCTGGCCTCGCCAGTCACAGTTTTAAAATTTTCATCTTTTAAACAAATACATGAAAACAGATTTTTGGCTTTAAAAAAATTCAATGTTTTATTTCCATTAGCACTTCCCTAGGCACAATTTCAAGATACACATAAAATGTGTGATTAAAATGAGAGATAAATCACAGAACAAAAAAAAATCATGATATAAAAATACAACTACAGGAATAATATACTATTTTCCCTCATGTTGCTGCCAGACAATTCTGGCTGTATTCAGAGTAAGAGCTTAGTCTGCAACTTTAGAAACAAAGTTATTTGTTAACCTCCATTTGTAAAGGCATGTTAACTTCATATTCAATCCAAATATTCAGGTAATGAAGCATCCTTGAATCTAATCTAATCCCTATTCCAAAAGAAAGTAAACCTACAAATTTTAGCGCACATGATGTAGCTACTGATTTCCTCTTTAAACAAATGAGAAAAATTGCTTTAATAAAACAAATACTTAACGTAAACATTATCCATCTCAGAGACACACGTCTTTCTCCAGTTATTACTTTAGTCTGTAACTAAAAACTGTGTATCTATGACCTGTTTTAACACAATAATCTCCTAATGGTATGACTGCCTCTCGAATCCTACCCCTCCAATCCAACTTTCACGCTGCAGCTTAAGACCATTTCTAAAACGTGAACCTGATAATATTACTCTTCTGCTTAAAATTCTATCCATTGCTGATTATTTACTCTGACATAGGAGGTTCGCTATAATGTGACCTTGCTCTCTAGTCTCATATACTCTTGCTCAGTGCCGTATACCCAAATACATGTAGAACCCAGTTTTACAGTCTATGCCTTTTTAAGTGATATTTACCATGCATCCCTCCTCAACCTTGTCTTCTAAACCACAAATGAAACCATCTTCTTTATGATTTTCTAGCTTCCTGGAAAAACAAACCACTCCTCATTTGCACCCTCACTATTATTTTGTACATTATTCCAACAAAGAAATATTGTCTATTAGCTAAGGATATAAATTAAACAGGCTGGGTTCTAACTCTAGGATTCACTAGAATTATGAGTCTAAGCAAGTTACTTACTGTGCTTCAGAAAGCTAAAGCTTAGAAAAGATAACAGATCATACCATATACCTCTCAGGGCTTTTGTGAAGATTAAGTGAAACAATACACATGAAGCACTTAGCAAAGTGCTTAACATATTGTTAACACCCCATAAATGGTAGCTAAAAAGGAAAACAAATGCTCATAAAGTTATGTTGAACTTATTTTAAAAAAAATATTTATTTTACTTTAGATTGTAAACTTCTTACAGACACTTTATTTATCTTTGTATCCTAAGGGTATAGCATAATTCTTGACACTAAGAAGACACTCAATAAGTTTTAAGCAAATGGGTGACTAAACACCTCCGATAAATGAGTACAAAAAATAAAAAACTTGACTATTTTTAAATCCTCTGGAGCAGCTTTTCCCAAACTAGTATTTGTTAATAACTAAGTTAAAATAACAAAACATGTTCTATGCTGAAATAGCTGGTGAAACAGTAGGACAAAACAAAAGTAAACTGGTTTCTTTATAGCGGAATTTTAAAAATGTATCATTAACCTCCAAGAGGGATATAAAGAATGCAACAGGGCTGGGTGCGGTGGCTCACACCTGTAATCCTAGCACTTTGGGAGTCCAAGGCAGGCGGATCACCTGAGGTCAGGAGTTCGAGACTAGCCTGGCCAACATGGTGAAACCTCGTCTCTACTAAAAATACAAAAAATTAGCCAGGTGTGGGTGGTGCCTGTAATCCCAGCTATTCGAGAGGCTGAGGCCGGTGAATTGCTTAAACCTGGGAGGCAGAGGTTGCAGTGAGCCAAGATTGCGCCACTGCACTCTAGCCTGGGTGAGAGAGTGAGACTCCATCTTAAAAAAAAAAAAAAAAAAAAAAAAAGTTGGCCGTCACACATCCAGAACTTGCCACTAAATATATTGTTTGGATTATATGCAATTATTTCTTAGCTATCTATGCTATATAGTGGAGAATGAAAATAGGTGTAAGATACAATTCTTGCCAAGAAATAACATAAGATATAGTAAACAAACATGTATCTTCGGGAAAAGAAGTTATACAAAGCAAACAAAAATATAAGACTCAAGAGATATTATAACCAATGCAACGCATAAACTTTGACTGGATCCAGGATTCATTTCTAAAAGGCTATAAAAATATTTTTGGAAAAATTTGAATACAGAGTATATATTAGATGAATTATGGGCCATTTTCTTAGGTAGGTAGATGAATATGTAGAAATATACAGGGATGAAATGTCTTGATAGCTATGTCAATTTGTTTTCACAAATGATTTGAGACAAAGTCAGCAAGTACAGTAAAACGTTAGTAATTGGTTAATTTAGGTGAAGAGTATATAGGATATCACTTTACCATTCTTTTGACTCCTCTCTAGGTTTGAAATGTATCACAGCAAAAAGAAGGGAGAAAATAAAACTAATAAGCAAATTTTATTAGGTCAGATACAAAAAATAAATATTTAAAAGTATGGCCAGACATGGTGGCTCATTCCTTTAATCCCAACACTTTGGGAGGCTGGGGTGGAAGAACTGCTTGAGCCCAGGAGTTCAAGACTAGCCTGGGCAACAGAGTAACACCCTGTCTCTATAAAAAATACAAAAAAAAAAAAAAAAAGGCTCAGCATGGTGGCACATGCCTGTAGTCCTAGCTACTCAGGAGGCTGAGGGCGCAAGGACGGCTTAAGCTCAGGAGTTCAAGACCACAGTGAGCCATGATCCCACCACTTTTTTGGAGAACTTGTCTCCAAAAAAACAATGTTGGGTGGTGGGGTAGAAAAAAGTCCTTTTCCCTTTTACTTATCTAATAAAAGCAACCGAGGTCAGCAAGGACTGAGGGAAAAAAGACAAAAGAATTGTGAGAGATAAAAGAACCGGGAGGAAGAAAAGAGGTAGTAAAAACATTAATTGTTTCCACTATGCTAAATGTTACATGGACTCAGAAAATGTTTTGGTTTTGTGAGATTATACATTTTTGTGTATCTTTTTCTAGTTTAGCCAGCTGGTGTATGATAATAATTTATTACTTTTTTTTTTTTTTTTTTTTTTTGAGATAGAGTCTCAGTCTGTTACCCAGGCTGGAGAGTAGTGGCGTGATCTCAGCTGACTGCAATTTCCAACTCCCAGGTTCAATCAATTCTCAGGCCTAACCCTCCCAAGTAGCTGGGACTATAGGCGCCTGCCACCACACCTGGCTATTTTTTGTATTTTTAGTAGAGACGGGGTTTCACTATGTTGGCCAGGTTGGTCTTGAACTCCTGACCTCAGGTGATCCACCCACCTCAGCCTCCTAAAGTGCCAGGATTACAGGCATGAGCCACTGTGCTGGGTCCTTTTTTTTTTTTTTTTTTTTTTTGAGACAGGGTCTTGCTCTGTTGCTTAGGCTGGAGTGTAATGGCGCAATCAATCACAGGTCACCACAGCCTTGAATTCCTGGGCTCAAGGGATCTTCCCACATTTGCCTCCCAAGTAGCTGCGACTATAGGCGCATGCCACTAAGCCTGGCTTTTTTTTTTTTTTTGCATTTTTCATACATTTTGTAGAGACTGGGGTCTCGCTATGTTGCTCAGGCTTGTCTGGAACTCCTGGCCTCAAACAATCCACCTGGGCATCCCAAAGCGCTGCGATTATAAGTGTGAGCCACTGTGCCTTCTGGCCTTTTTCTCCTTTCGAAGTGAACATTTTTCTTCTTCTCTGTTTTTTTTTTTTTAATTTTTGGCTATATCACATTTAAAAAACTGAGCACAATTCTGTTTCATTGCTCCTTCTAGTAAACTATGAGAATACAAATACAAACAATTTCACTTACTAAAGTCAATTCATCGGTACAAATTCCAACTATAACGATTGCCATTAGTACCACAGGTATGACATAATGATAATATTTGGACCCTCGTGGAGGAGGTATACCTTATTTTTTACTGCTTCTCACCTTCCTTTGAAAATTCATGATTATTTTGATGGCAATTCAAACCCCTCCTTTTAATTACCCAATGAAATGACAAAAGGAATAGAAAAGGAATTGCAGTTCACAACATAGTTATAACTAAATGGACAGTTCACAAATTTACTCTGACCTTTGCTGTGTAGTAAAGAAGGATGTTACCAGGCAGGTCGGCCATGTCAGACTCTTGACACTTCCAAGGGCTTAAACAATTTGGACCTGAAAATTATGTACACACATATACACACCATTGAATATATATGGTCTCCTTGGTTCTGTTATCAGAATAAAATTTAAAATTAAGCTGCTTCGAGCTAGTCAAACAATATAGCTGAAACCCATTAAGCTAAAATTTACTTTGTTTTTATATTCCAGTTTATCCAAAACCTATAAAAATTGGGGAATAAATCAATTTCCATTACAGAAAAATTGTTTTATATAATATTAAAAAACTATTATCAGCCAGGTACAGTGGCTTATGCCTGTAGTCCCAGCACTTTGGGAGGCTGAGGCAGGTGGATCACTTGAGCTCAGGAGTTTGAGACCAGCCTGGGCAACAAGGCGAGACACCATCTCTACAAAAAAGTATAAAAAATGAGCCAGAGGTGGTGGCATGTGCCTGTAGTCTCAGCTACTCAGGAGGTGAGAGTATCACTCAAGCCTGGGAGTCAGAGGTTGCAGTGATCTGGGATTGTGCCACTGCACTCTGGCCTCAGCAACAGAGTGAGATATTGTCTCGGAAACAAAAACAAAAATTATGATCTGGCCATACATGGTGGCACACGCCTGTAATTCCAGCACTTTGGGAGGCTGAGGCAGGTGGATCATCTGAGGTCAGGAGTTTGAGATCAGCCTGGCCAACATGGTAAAACCCCACATCTACTAAAAATACTAAAAAATTAGCTGGGCATGGTGGCAGGCACCTGTAATCCCAGCCACTCAGGAGGCTGAGGTGGAGAATCGCCTGAACCCAGAAGGCGGAGGCTGCAGTGAGCCGAGGTCGTGTCATTGCACTCCAGCCTGGGCAACAAGAGAAAAACTCTGTCTTAAAAAAAAACAAAGAAAGAAAGAAAGAAATTATAAACAACCTAAGTAAATAACATGTCTTGAATCCAAGGAAATACACAACCATTAAAAATGATCATTTAGGCTTGGCACAGTGGCTCATGCCTGTAATCTAAGCACTTTAGGAGGCCAAGGTGGGAGGATCACTTGAGGCCAGGAGTTCAAGACCAGCCTAGCAAACATGGCGAAACCTTGTCTCTACTAAAAATACAGTAATTAGCTGGATGTGGTTGGCACACGCCTGTAATCCTAGCTACTTGGGAGGCTGAAGCACAAGAAACACTTGAACCCAGGAGACAGAGGTTACAGTGAGCCGAGATCAGCCACTGCACTCCAGCCTGGGCGACAGAGCAAGGCTCTGTCCAAAAAAACAAAAAAACAAACAAAAAGAAAAGAAAAAAAAAGATAAGGTTCTAATATAAAGTCTGAAAGTGTGGGCAATCCCATTCATCTCAAAATTCCCATGCAATCTAAAAAAGATGTTTAGACAAATAACAAGCTATTCTGCAGAGTTACATAACTCTTAAAAGCTTAACTCCTGGCCGGGCGCCGTGGCTCACGCCTGTAATCCCAGCACTTTGGGAGGCCGAGGCGGGTGGATCACGAGGTCAGGAGATCGAGACCATCCTGGCTAACACGGTGAAACCCCGTCTCTACTAAAAATACAAAAATTAGCCGGGCATGGTGGCGGGCGCCTGTAGCCCCAGCTACATGGGAGGCTGAGGCAGGAGAATGGCCTGAACCCGGGAGGCGGAGCTTGCAGTGAGCTGAGATCTGGCCACTGCACTCCAGCCTGGGCTACAGAGCGAGACTCCTTCTCTAAAAAAAAAAAAAAAAAAAAAAGCTTAACTCCTGAATATCCTGCTAGAATATACATATAATTTTGAAAGCAGTTAGGATCCAATAATAACTATTAGTACATATATTTAAAATCATAGCCAAAATCCCAGCACTTTGGGAGGCCGAGACGGGCGGACCACGAGGTCAAGAGATCGAGACTATCCTGGCTAACACGGTGAAACCCCGTCTCTATTAAAAAAATACAAAAAACTAGCCGGGCGAGGTGGCAGGCGCCTGTAGTCCCAGCTACTCGGGAGGCTGAGGCAGGAGAATGGCGTGACCCTGGGAGGCGGAGCTTGCAGTGAGCTGAGATCCAGCCACTGTACTCCAGCCTGGGCGACAGAGCAAGACTCCATCTCAAAAAAAGAAAAAAAAAAAAAAAAATCACAGCCAAAAGAAAAAAAGCCAAAACAAAATGAAAAACAGTTTGCAAACTTATCCAAGGTCCCCTAATTCTACTGCCTTCTGAATTCTTCAGGTATATTAATATATCAGTTGAAAAAATGACAAGTTTTAGAATAAGGCTCATAATTTTGGAAGCAGTTATGTAATTTCTTCTGGAGATACGGTTATACTTTGTTTCATCGATTCATTAAAATCTGTCAAAAGTACTGGCAGTGTTATGGACTGAATTATGTCCCCCTAAAATTCCTGTTTAAAGCCAAAATCCCCAATGTGACTATATTTGGAAATAGGGCCTTTAAAGTGGTAACTGGAATTAAATGAAGTCATCAGGATGGGCCTTAATCTGACAGAGCCCCTTATAATAAGAAACATAAGAGATCTCTTTCTCTGTCCATATGCATACAGAGAAAAGACCATGTGAGAACACAGCAAGAAGGTGACCACCTACAAGCCAGGAACAGAAGCCTCACTTCTATAGAAGTAAGAGCCTGATCCTGACGTCACCTCAATCTTGAACTTCAAGCTTCCAGAACTGTGAGAAAATAAATTTCTGTTGTTAAAGCCACCCAGTCTGTGGTATTTTGCTATGACAGCCCTAGCAGACAAATACAGGCAGTATTATGGATGATATCTGAAATACTTCCCAAAGGTTTGCTTTATTTATGCCTACAAAACAAAAAGTATGGTATGTGGAGGGGCTTTTTCTTCCCCTTTAGCTTCAGTTAAAACAAATTAACTCTTCACATGAAATATATTCTTTAGAATACATTTAGACAACAGAAAAAACTCTAAATTTGCATAAGCATTATGACTGTACATGCTTACCTGCTAAATATAATGCCTTCACCTGAGGAGGTTGTAGTGCTTCATAGAAGATGATAACAGATCCTAGCTGACCCTCCAGAGATGTGGGACACCCCCATTCACTGTCTTGGGTTCCAGCTGATATCAATTTGGTAATCAATTTTGATTTTTCAATTGTTCCTCCCCAAGAGGCTGATGACAGAATTCCACCAAATGATGTCCGATGAGGGGTAATGGGAGAAGAGAAAGGTGGATCTGGGATTTGGGATGGCGGAGGAGTGGTGGTTCTTTGCCCAGCTGAACCAATGCAACAGGAAGTAAAGGGCTAAAAACAAACCAAAAAATTACATAATTTTAATTAAAATATATCCTCATATTGAACATAAAATTACACAATAAAATAGTGAATAAAATTACACAAATAAATAAAATGAAAATAAAAGTGGAAGCAATTTTATTTTTACCAAATCATGATGTGTACATGCATGTGTATACTTAGGAAATTATTAGCAAAATTACCTTAGCCTATAGAATTTGGATGCATTACTTTTATGACTGATTTTATATTCTTTGGTAATTTTTGAATTTTTAAAGTGTATATGATTAAGAATTTTTTTAACTTTACTGTTTTTGAAAATAGAGAAAACTATTTTTTCTCTTTAAAATGTATAAATATTAATCACAAACTATCCTAAAATGGTCCCTGAGATGAAAACCAAGAAATTACTTGAATCATAGGACTTGAGAAATAATCTACTCTATTCCACTATCTTCAGAAAAGGCCCTCTAGTGTTCTTTGAGAACCACTTCAATACATAAACTCTATTTTATACCTAACTAAAATGTGAAGGTTTTAAGCTTCTTCATTATTGTTTCAATTTTAATTGAGTTAGAAGAGTACCTCATAATATTCTCTTAAGTATTTCACATACTTAAGAGAGCTTTTATTAAAAGATAGATTGATCTGCTCTATTCATTTCTTCGGGTTTCCTGTTATAAGTCTTTCTTTCTAAGCCTTTGTTTCTTCCTTAAATGTTTTCCTTTTTTCACATTGTTTGACTTCATCTAATAATGACAGGCTGACAGAACTGAATATTAATATGTGGAGTCTTACCACATAGAAAACACTTTAAAATCTGGGGCCACATATTTACAGCAAACATAACCTTCTACATTAACTAAAACATTTCAAGAATTCTCAATCAATGGAGCCTGTAAAGAGTACGTTGGATATACTCACTTCATTCATGGCAGGAAATCTGAGAGGGGCAGAAACCTTCTGTTGTCCATTGTCATAGATATAGATGAAGCTCTGACCAAAGGGCCTTTTTCCAGGCATGTGGACAATAGTTATGTTGTGCTGATAAAGTGAAACACACATTTAAAAGGATAAAATTACATTATATCTTTGGAATGACAAATGCTTTCAGAATTTTGCTCTATAATTTGTACAAATAGAACATTAAGATTAAACTTAGTTAAATGTTAATTAAATTGATGTTCTCAAAGTAACAATTTTTTCCATAGTAGTACAAAAGCACCTAGGTGTATTCTATAAAATATACACAATTGTAACAGTACCTTTTCTGCATTTCCAAAGCTTCAGTATTCCTTAGAATCATTTTTTAAAATGAGAAGCATTTTATATTTTAGAAAACAATACAAATGCATTGTTTAAAACAACCTATCGGCTGGGTGCAGTGGCTCACACCTGTAATTCCAGCACTTTGGGAGGCGGGTGGATCACCCGAGGTCAAGAGTTTGAGACCAGCCTGGCCAACATGGTGAAACCCCACCTCTACTGAAAAATACAAAAATTAGCCAGGTGAGGTGGCAGGTGCCTGTAATCCCAGCTACTCAGGAGGCTAAGATAGGAGAATTGCTTGAACCCAGGAGGCAGAGGTTGCAGTGAGCTGAGTTGGTGCCACTGGACTCCAGCCTTGGTGACAGAGTGAGACTCTGTTCCAAAAGAAAAAAACAAAACAAAACAAAACAAAACCACAAAACAACCTATCATCTCATTTTATTTTGTCATTTTTTTAAAAAACCTTTTTTACAAATTGGGTCACGCTCTATAGCTGAGGCTTGAGTGCAGTGGTGCAATCATAGCTCATTACAGCCTTGAACTTCCCAGTATCTTCCTGAGTAGCTAGAATTATGTGTGCCACCTCATCCAACTAATTTTTAAATTTTTTGTAGAGAGAGTCTCACCCCAGGCTGGTCTTGAACTCTTGGCTTCAAGCAATCCTCCCACCTTGGCCTCTCAAAGTGCTAGGTTTACAGGTATGAGTTACAGCACCCAGCCCATCTCATTTTAATATGAAATTCAAAATTAAATTTACTTATAGAGGTAGGCGGATCACAAGGTCAAGAGATCAAGAACATCCTGGCCAACATGCTGAAATCCTATCTCTACTAAAAATACAAAAATTAGCTGGGTGTGGTGGTGCGTGCCTGTAGTCCCAGCTACTTGGGAGGCTGAGACAAGAGAATTGCTTGAACCCAGGAGGCAGAGGTTGTAGTGAGTTGAGATCACGCCACTATACTCCAGCCTGGCAACAGAGCAAGACTCCATCTCAAAAAAATAAAAAAAATAAAAAATTTTTTTTACTTATAGAAAACCTTAAGACATCCTAACATTCTAAATACATATTTACTAATTTATTTATTTTTTATTTTTTTGAGACAGGGTCTCACTCTGTTGTCCAGGCTGGAGTACAGTGGTACCATCTCAGTTTACTGGAGCCTTGACTTCCTGGGCTCAAGCGATTCTCCCAACTCAGCCTCCCAAGTGGCTGGGACCACAGGCACAAATCACCATACCCAGGTAATTTTTGTATTTTTCGGTAGATACTGGGTTTCACCATGTTGCAGTGATGGTCTCAAACTCTTGAGCTCAAGTTATCTGCCTGTCTTGGCCTCCTACAGTGCTGCGATTATGTACAGGTATGCCACTGCCCAGCCTCATTTAAATTTTTTTAGCAAAAAAAATGACTGCTGTTGAATTTATGACAATAGTGGGAAATACCATTAACCATACAAGAAGTTAAATGTGATGCCCTAAAGCCTTACCCAGAGGGAATCACAGAAACTGTGGTCAGGAAGCATAACCGTTGCATATTCTCTTTTTGTGCACACTGCCACGACCAACATACCTGAATGGGTAATAAAGGCTTCAAAACCCATGCCACTTCCTGTAAAAAAACTAACAAAAATATGTATTATCAGAACTTTTGAAGTTGGTTGCTCAGTTTCCTCATCATTAAAGTACATAAAACCATAAAGCTATCATGAATGTCTTTACCAACAATTCTGTAGCTTAAATTCTATTGCCACACACTAGTCCAACCTTGTTTCAAAGACCCTTTTAAAATCCATTTTGGTCGTAAGAGTTTAGTAAATAAAAGGCAGCCTTCTAAAGTGGAATTCCACTAGTAAAGGTAAAAAAGTAAAACTACTAATTTTCAAATCTCTAAAATTCTTCCAAATAAGAATCAGTAAGCATAAATAAAGGTCTTTAAAATCACACAGCATAGGCCAGGAGCGGTGTCTCAGGCCTGTAATCCCAGTACTTTGGCAGGCCAAGGCGGGCAGATCACCTGAGGTCAGGAGTTCGAGACCAGCCTGGCCAATGTGGTGAAACATCGCCTCTACTAAAAATACAAAAATTAGCTGGGTGTGGTGGTGGGCGCTTGTAGTCCCAGCTACTCAGGAGGCTGAGGCAGAAGAATCGCTTGAACCCAGGAGCTGGAGGTTGCAGTGAGCTGAGATCGTGCCACTGCACTCCAGCCTGGATGACAAGAGTGAAACTCTGTCTTAAAAAAAAAAAAAAAAAAACACGGCCGGGTGCGGTGGCTCAAGCCTGTAATCCCAGCACTTTGGGAGGCCGAGATGGGTGGATCACGAGGTCAGAAGATGGAGAACATCCTGGCTAACACCGTGAAACCCCGGCTCTACTAAAAATACAAAAAACTAGCCGGGCGTGGTGGTGGGCGCCTGTTGTCCCAGCCACTCGGGAGGCTGAAGCAGGAGAATGGCATGAATCCGGGAGATAGAACTTGCAGTGAGCTGAGATCCGGCCACTGCACTCCAGACTGGGTGACAGAGCGAGACTCCGTCTCAAAAAAAAACAAAAAACAAAAAAACACAAGGCATATTAAAAAGTTGTAGCTATTAAATTCTGGATGTACATACACATAGGTTTTCTGTTCCTTCATGTAAATATATAGCATATTTATATGTAATATATACTTATAGTATATTCAATGGAATAGAAATCATTACTCATTTTTTTTCTTTTTTTTTGAGGAAAATCTTCCTCTATCGCCTAGGCTGGAGTGCAGTGGTACGATCTCAGCTCACTGCAATCTCTGCTTTCTGGATTCAAGTGATTCTTGTGCCTCAGTCTCCCAAGTAGCTGGGATTACAGGCATGCACCACCACACCCAGCTAATTTCTATATTTTTAGTACAGACGGTGTTTCTCCATACTGACCATGCTGGTCTTGAATTCCTGACCTCAAGTGATTCGCCCACCTCAACTGCTTAAAGTGTTAGGGTTACAGGTGTGAGCCACCACACCTGGCCATTATTCATTTTCATGGAGTTTTTCTGTGTGTGACATCTTGCTTTGTCACCCAGGTTGAAGTGCAGTGGTGCAATCACAGCTCACTGTAGCCTCAACTTCCTGAGCTGAAGTGATCCTCAAGTAGCTGGGACTACAGGTGTGTGCCACCACACCTGGCTAATTTTTATATTTTTTGTAGAGATAAGGTTTTGCCATGTTGCCCAGGCTAGTCTTGAACTCCTGGCCTCAAGCAATGCACCTGCCTCTACCTCCTAAAGTGGTGGGATTACAAGCGTGCCACCACACTTGGCCCATTTTCAAGATTATTACTCATTTTTCCTTTCACTTTTACACTACTTTTAAGAGGGAAACTTGTTTCCAAAGTAGCCTCAAAACTTAACCAGCAATATTTGAGGTATATAGCTATTACTATGAAAGCAATAGAGCACTTACAATTAAACTGTATAAAGCCTCAGGATGAAGAGGCTTTAGATAAATTGTACATCTAAAAGCTAGATGCTTGGAAACAGTTTTCCTGTTTAAGAATCACAGCACATATTGTTATGACAGTATTCATTTATATTCCATAATTTTTACCAATACCTGTACAATTGTTTCCTTTTCCCTCCTTTGTTAGCAATGCCAAGAGTCAATTGATCCTGATCTAAGCAAAACCAAGCACTGAAAGAAAAGGCGGACCCCGGCCATTTCTGTATGGGAGGCACAGAAATTCCTGCCATACTATGTGACAAATCAAAATATTGGAGGGCACTCTCTAGACTTAGTTTTCGAGCCATTGTCAGGATTGCTCGAGTCACAGGAGTGATATAAGGGTGAATAGACTCAGATTCATCCACTCTCAGCAATCTTAGTAGTCGACGGATTTCTTCTGAGCTCACTGACTGACTCCCCAAGGAACCATGGATTGCAATCAAGTTCTCAGCACAAGTTTGATGGAGGGAAGAATGCGAGTCAAGGGTTTCAATGATTCTAATCCCCATGTTTGCATTGACACAAGTAGTTCGACTCTGTCTATTAATACAACAAATTCTTTTCAGCCAATCAGAGATGAAGATTTGCAGGTCATGGGATTGTAGTTCTGGAAGCCACTGGATAAGAAGCAAGAGAGGTTGGACATTACTAATGCCCAAAATTCCAACTGAAGTGTGGTCACCCTCTACAGCCTGAAAAGCAACAAAAAAGATAAAAGGTTAGTTACCATTTTCAAAACGGATATTAACAGAAGTTCTCTTAATAAAAGTTATAAACTCACCATATTCATAAGTTCTTTAAGTAATTCCAGTGGTGGCTGACCCAGGGATTTTAATACTTCAAACATATGTGTATAACCAATTCTTTCTTTAAATACTTCCTAGGGGATGGGAAGACAATATATCAAAGTACATTTTCAAAGACTGAATGTGTTGGAATTTTAAAAATATTAAATAGTCATTTACGCTAACTAACTTAATATTAAATAAAGAAAAAGATATTAGTTCACTATTTGCCTTCTTAAATCACGTCTTCATTTTAAAATAGATTCCATATAACTTCTGGAGTAATAAAGTTATAATTCTCTACCAAAATTCAAAATAAATGAAATTAACAATAACTGTGTTATAGAATTATTATATTATTTGCAGATTAGGGCATATGACAATTCTTGTATTTTCTTCACTTGATTTGCAATTACTAGAGTAGTAGTTAAGTCAAAACAAAAATAGAGGAAAAAATGAGGAGACTGTAGGTAAGAGGAGTCAGACATCAGCCTAAAAAGACCCAATTAAAGAGTTCCTGGCAATTTTGAATAGTGGTCAGAAACAAACTGAGTACAAAGAGTTTTCTCTGTGCTACTTGTATTTAAATGGTCTGCATTATCTGGAACATCAAGTTCATTTTAGGAAGTTCTATGTCACATGTATTTTTGAACCAGTAGGCACCCAAAGTCATAAAGTGAAATATAAAGACAACTGGTAAACCTAGAACATACTAAAGTGCCCCATTACATTAGGTTGAAATATACACACTCACTACAAAATCAAAAAATTTAACAAAACAGGTAAAGCTGGTTTCCTTTAGGGAGGGAAATGGTTGAATGTGGGTCAAGAATAGGAAGGAAATATTTTCTCATTATGTATTTTTGTTACATAATCTTTTGAATTTTAAACATGCCAGCTATTACATGGACAAAAAAAAGAATTCAAGGAAGACTGGAACATCTTTTTTGATGTCTGAATTTCAGAATACAGTACAGGCAATCCATTAGCCTCATAAACCAGTTATTTAAGACTTAAAATGGTTTCCATCTTACAGCAACTAGTATTAAATGGAGATTAAGTCACAAGCCAGACTGTAAAAGTTGTAAAAGTCTATTAAATAGGAACTTAACCATGAGTTATGTCAACATTTCTTAGACATGAGTTATGTCTAACCTTCTAGCAAAGGTTAGAGTCTCCTAACACAAACCAATGTAATCTAAGGAATACAATGAAAGGCATGTTTCAGCAAACAGGGAGTAATTAATTGACTTCTGGTACCAGAAGGGTGAGGCATGAAGTATATTAGATGTGGCAGATAAGAGTGTAAAGTAATAATAAAAGTCACTGACATGTATTTAGCACTTATCATGTGCCTGGCACTATGCTTACCACTTCACACAGATGACCTCACTAATCTTACCAGTATATGAGGAAACTACCAGTATAACTGGACAGAAGAACAGTCAGTGGCAGTGAATGAGAAAAAACAGAAAACTCTAAGGGTTACTGAATACAAGAAGCAGAATTTCCACGGCCATACAACCTGGAAAAACTGGTATCAAATTGAAAAATGTTCATATTTTAGGCGGTCATAAACTGACTAAATAAAGGGTCATTATTTTATTAATGAAGAAAAACTCTGATATAAAACTTAATTCTTTAAACTCATGAACCACAGAACCACTTAAAAGTATCCTTCCAACACCAGTGCTCATGTCCCATTTTTTGCTAACACCGTAAATGCTATCAGTTTGCAGTTCAAACATTAACGTCTTTTAACATCTTAAAGCAGTGCCTATAGGGGTCTGTCTTTAAAATTATCACAAGTACAGGCAAACAATAAGTAACCTCATTCTTATACTAAGATATTTTGTGAATGATTTTATTTCAGGTGTTAAACCACATGTATTATATACTTTCATATATCACTTCAGAATTTATATAGTGAAAATTGGCACATCTATTTAAATATTTTAAAACTTGGAGACACATCAGGCTAACAGCAGACCTTTCAACAGAAACCCATACAAGCCAAAAGCGACTGGGAGCTTATGTTCAGCATTCTTTTCTTTTTTTTTTTTTTTTTGAGACAGAGTCTCTCTCTGTCGCCCAGGCTGGAGTGCGGTGGTGTGATCTTGGCTCACTGCAAGTTCCGCCTCCTGGGTTCACGCCATTCTCCTGCCTCAGCCTCCCAAGCAGCTGGGACTACAGGCGCCCACCACCACGCCCAGCTAATTTTTTGTATTTTTTATTTTTTTGAGACGGCGTCTCGCTCTGTCGCCCGGGCTGGAGTGCAGTGGCCGGATCTCAGCTCACTGCAAGCTCCGCCTCCCGGGTTTACGCCATTCTCCTGCCTCAGCCTCCCGAGTAGCTGGGACTACAGACGCCCGCCACCTCGCCTGGCTAGTTTTTGTATTTTTTAGTAGAGACAGGGTTTCACCGTGTTAGCCAGGATGGTCTTGATCTCCAGACCTCGTGATCCACCCGTCTCAGCCTCCCAAAGTGCTGGGATTACAGGCTTGAGCCACCGTGCCGGGCTGTATTTTTTTTTTAGTAGAGACAGGGTTTCACCGTGTTAGCCAGGATGGTCTTGATCTCCTGACCTCGTGATCCACCTGCCTTGGCCTCCCAAAGTGCTGGGATTACAGGCATCAGCCACTGCGCCCGGCCATACTCAGCATTCTTAAAGAAAAGAGGCTGGGCACGGTGGCTTACACCTGGGATCCCAGACTTTGGGAGGCTGAGCGGGGTGGATCACGAGGTCAGAAGTTCCAGAGCAGCCTAGCCAAAATGGTGAAACCCCATCTCTACTAAAAAATACAAAAATCAGCCAGGCGTGGTGGCAAGCACCTGTAATCCCAGCTACTACGGAGGCTGAGGCAGAATTGCTTGAACCCAGGATGCAGAGGTTGCAGTGAGCCAGGATCACATCACTGCACTCCAACCTGGGCAACAGAGCAAGACTCTGCCTCAAAAAAAGAAAAGAAAAGAAAAGAAAAGAAATTCCAAAGAATTTCATATCCAACCAAACTAAGCTTCATAAGTGAAGGAGGAATAAGATCCTTTTCAGAGAAGCAAATGCTAAAAGAATTCATTACTACCAGACCTGCCTTACAAGATGTCCTGAAGGAAGTGCTAAATATGGAAAGGAAAGACCGTTACCAGCCGCTACCAAAACATACTTAAGTACATAGACCCATGACACTATAAAGCAACCACACACACAAGTCAACATGTCTGTATAATAATCAGCTAATAATATGCTAGTAGGATCAAATCAGAACAGATTAATACTAACCTTGAATGTATATGGGCTAAATTCCCCAATTAAAAGGCACAGAGTGGCAAGTTGGAGAAAAAATCAAGACCCAGTGGTAGGATGTCTTCAAGAGACTCATCTCACATGCAATGACACCCATAGGCTTAAAGTAAAGGGATGGAGAAAAATCAATCAAGCAAACGGAAAACAGAAAAAAGCAGGGGTTGCTATTCTTACTTTAGACAAAACAGACTTTAAATCAACAAAGATAAAAAAGACAAAGAAGTTACATAATGGTAAAGGGCTCAATTTAACAAAACCTAACTATCTTAAATATATATACATGCTCAACACAGAAGCACCCAGATTTGTAATTCTTAGAGACTACAGTACACTTGGACAGATCATTGAGGCAGAAAACTAACAAAGATATTCAGGCCCTGAACTTAACACATGACCAAATGGACGTAGTAGAGATCTACAGAACACTTTACCACAAAACAAGAGAATATACATTCTTCACATCTGCACATGGGACATACTCTAAAATTGACAACACAATCAGACATAAAATAATCTTCAGCAAATTTCAAAAAACCAAAATCATACCAACCACACCCTTGAATCATAGTACAGTAAAAATAGAAATCAAGACTAAGAAAATTGTTCAAAACCATATGATTACATGAAAATTAAACTGTCTACTCCTGAATGACTCCTGGGTAAATAATAAAATTAGAGCAGAAATAAAGAAATTATTTGAAACTAATGAGAAGATACAACATACAAGAATCTCTGGGACATAGCTAAAGCAGTGTTAAGAGGGAAATTTATAGCACTAAATGCCCACATCAAAAAGTTAGAAAGATTACAAATCCAGCAACCTAACATCACAATTAGAGAACTAGAGAAACAAAAGCAAACCAATCCCAAAGCTAGCAGAAGACAAGAACTAATCAAAACAGCGCTGAACTGAAGGAAATTGAGACATCAAAAACCATACAAAAGATAGGCCAGGCACAGTGGCTCACATCTGTAATCCTAGCACTTTGGGAGGCTGAGGTGGGCAGATCACTTGAGACCAGGAGTTCAAGACCAGTCTGGCCAACATGGGGAAATCCATCTCTACTAAAAATACAAAAATTAGCCAAGCATGGTGGCACGTGCCTGTAATCCCAGCTATTCGGGAGGTTGGCAGGAGAACTGCTTGAACCCAGGAGGCAGAGGTTGCAGTGAGCTGAGATCTCGCCACTGGACTCCAGCCTGGGTGGCAGAGTGAGGCTCTGTCTCAAAAACAAAACAAAACAAAACAAAACAAAAAAACCAGAAGATCAACAATTCCAGGAGTTGATTCTTTGAAAGAATTAATAAAATAGATCACTAGCTGAACAAAGAAAAAAAGAGAGAGAAGATCTAAATAAACATAATCAGAAATGACATATAGGACATTACTACTGACCCCACAGGATACAAAAAATCCACAAAGACTACTATGAACACCTCTATGCACACAAGTTAGAAATCCTAGAAGAAATGGATAAATTCCTAGAAACATACAACCTCCCAAGATCAAACTAGGAAGAAAATGAATCTCAGTACAGACCAATAATGAGTTCCAAATTTGAATCAGTAATAAAAAACCTACCAATCAGAAAAAACCTAGGACCAGAAAGATTCACAGCCAAATTCTATCAGATACATAAAAAAGAGCTGGTACCATTCCTACTGAAACTTTTCAAAAATTTTAGGAGGAAGGACTCCTTTCTAATTCCTTCTGTGAGGCCAGCATCACCCTGATACCAAAACCTCGCAGAGACACAACAAATAAAGAAAACTTCAGGCCAACATCCTTGATGAACATAGATGCAAAAATCTTCAACAAAACATTAGCAAACAGAATCCAGCAGCACATCAAAGAGCTAATCCACCATGATCAAGTAGGGTTTATCCATGGGATGCAATGTTGGTTCAACATATGCAAATCAATAAATGTGATTCATCACATAAACAGAACAAAACAGAAACCACAAGATTATCTCAATAGAAAGAGAAAAAGCTTTCAATAAAATTCAACATCCCTTCATGTTAAAAACCCTCAACAAACTAGGCATTGAAGGAACATACTTCAAAA
The DNA here is from genome assembly GCF_008728515.1 of Papio anubis. Lineage (NCBI taxonomy): Eukaryota > Metazoa > Chordata > Mammalia > Primates > Cercopithecidae > Papio > Papio anubis. The sequence goes on along the minus strand of NC_044985.1, from coordinate 86,981,360 downwards.
TAATAAAAGCCATCTATGACATACCCACAGCCAACATCACACTGAATGGGCAAAAGCTGGAAGCATTCCCCTTGAAAGCCAGAATAAGACTGGGATACCCTCTCTCACCACTCCCACTCAACATAGTACAGGAAGTCACAGCCAGAGCAATCAGGCAAGAGAAAGAAATAAAAGGCTTCTAAGTAGGAAGAGAGTAAGTCAAACTCTCTCTGTTTGCAGACAATATGATTCTATGCCTAGAAAATCCCATAGTCTCTGCCTAAAAGCTCCTTGATCTGATAAACTACTTGAGGAAAGTTGCAGGACACAAAATCAATGTACAAAAATCAGCAGCATTCCTATACACCAACAATATCCAAGCTAAGAGCCAAATCAAGAATGCAATCCCATTCACAATTGCCACGAAAAGAATAAAATAACTAGGAATATGGCTAACCAGTGAGGTGAAAGATCTCTACAAGAATTACAAAACATTGCTCAAAGAAATCAGAGATGATACCAACAAATGGAAAAATATTCCATATTCATGAATACGAAGAATCAATATTGTTAAAATGACCATACTGCCTGGGCTGGTGTGGGGGCTCATGCCTGTAATCCCAGCACTCTAGGAGGCCGAGGTGGGCAGATCATTTGAGGTCAGTAGTTCAAGACCAGCCTGGCCAACATCGTGAAACCCTGTCTCTACTGAAAATACAGAAAATTTAGCCAAGCGTGGTGGTGCACACCTGTAATCCCAGCTACTTGGGAGGCTGAGGCAGGAGAATCGCTTGAACCTGGGAGATGGAGGTTGCAGTGAGCTAGGATCGTGCCACTGCACTCTAGCCTGGGTGAGAAAGTGAGACTCCGTCTCAAAGAAAATAAAAATGACCATATTGCCCAAAGATTCAGTGCTATTCCTATCAAACTACCAGTAGCATTCTTCACAGAACTAGAAAAACCTATTTTAAAGTTAATATGGAACCAAAAAAGAGCCTGAATAGCTAAGGCAATCCTAGACAAAAAGAACAAAGCTGGAGGCATCAGATTACCTGACTTCAAACTATACTACGAGACTACAGTAACCAAAACAACATAGTACTGGTACAAAAATAGACACATAGACCAGTAGAACAGAACAGAATATAATGCTGCAGAGTCCGGAAATAATGCTGCACACCTACAGCCATCCAATCTTCGACAAAGATGACAAAAACAAGCAATGGGAAAGGGCTCCTTTTTAATAAATGGTGCTGGGATAACTAGCTAGCAATATGCAGAAGACTGAAACTGGACCCCTTCCTTACAATACACAAAAGTCAACTCAAGTTGCATTAGACTTAAGTGTAAAACTATAAAAACCCTGGAAGATAACCTAGGAAATACTATTCTGGACATAGGACCTGGCAAAGATTTCATGATGAAGCCATCAAAAGTAACTGCAACAAAAACAAAAATTGACAAATGGGACCAAACTAAACTAAAGAGCTTCTGCACAACAAAAGAAACTATCAACAGAGTAAACAGACAACCTACAGAATGGGAGAAAATATTGGCAAACCATGCATCCAACAAAGGTCTAATATCTAGAATCTATAAGGCACTTAGACAAATCAACAAGTAAAAGCAAATAATCCCACTAAAAAGTGTGCAAAGGACAAGAACAGACACTTTTCAAAAGAAAACAGGGCTGGGTGTGGTGGCTCATGCCTGTAATCCCAGCACTCTGGGAGGTCGAGGCAGGTGGATCACCTGCTTTTGGGAGTTTAAGACCAGCCTGGCCAACATGGTGAAACACCATCTCTACTAAAAACACACAAATTAGCCAGGCTATAATGGTGCACACCTGTAATCCCAGCTACTCGGGAGGCTGAGGCAGGAGAATCACTTGAACCCAGGATGTGGAGGTTGCAGTGAGCCAAGACGTGCTACTGCATTCCAGCTTGGGTGACAGAGGGAGACCCTGCCTCAAAAAAAAAAAAAGGAAAACATATGCAGCCAACAAGCATATGAAAAAATGCTAAACATCACTAATCATTAGAGAAATGCAAATCAAAACCACAATGACATACCATCTCACACCACTCAGAATGGCTACTATTAAAACATCAAAAAATAACAGATGTTGGCAAGCTTGTGAAGAAAAGGAGCACTTATACACTGCTGGTGGGATGTAAATTAGCTCAGCCATTGTGTAAAGCAGTCTGGCAATTTCTCAAAGAACTCAAAGCAAAATTACCATTCAACCCGGCAATCCCATTATTGGGTAAATACCCAAGGGAATTTAAATTGTTCTACCACAAAGACACATGCACATGTATGTTCATCATAGCACTATTCACAATAGCAAAGACATGGAATCAACCTGAATGCCCATCAATAGTAAACTGGATAAAGAAAATGTGGTAGATATACACCATGGAATACTACACAGCCATAAAAACAAATGAGATCATATCCTCATATCCTTTGCAACAACATGGATGGAGCTGGAGGCCATTATTTTAGGTGAACTAACACAGGAATAGAAAACCAAATACCACATGTTTTTACATGTAAGTGGGAGCCAACCACTGAGTTCATATGGACACAAAGAAAAGAACAATAGACATCAGGACCTACTTGAGGGTGGAAGGAGGAGGGGGAAGATTGAAAAACTACCTATTGGGTACTATGCTTATCACCTGGGTAGCAAAATAATCTGTACACGAAATCCCTGTGATATCCAATTTACCTATATAACAAACCTGCACATGTACCCCTGAACCTAAAATAAAAGTTAAGGAAAAAAAAAGCTGGAGGATATATGTTTCACCTTAGCAGCTGGAGATTTGTTCATTACTGCTGTCAAAGCCTGAATGGTTGATATGGCCAAACAATCCAATTGTCCCTGAAACACCTATTGAGGGGGAAGGAGAAACAAGAAATTAACAAATGTGTTCACAATTTTTATTGAGTTAGGAAACCTTTGGTCTGAAAACCTGAAAAAATAATTACTTAACATGCATTACATTCCTCTTCCAATGAAATTGATTTCTGAAATACTATAACCTGCAAGAAAAGTTACCTATTTAAAAGAAAAATAAGCCACATGTCAAGGAGGATAAGGCAACATTCACTTATTACATTAAAATGTTGAGAAAAACACAAGCTTAACACATGCTTTTTAAAAATAATGGACAATCTCAAGAGGAAGGGAGGGAGGTCTATCATTCATTGGAAATTCTATTACTTTTTTTTTTTTTTTTTTTGAGACAGAGTTTCTTTCTTGTTGCTCAGGCTGGAGTGCAATGGTGCAATCTCGGCTCACTGCAATCTCCGCCTCCTAGGTTCAAGTGATTCTCCTGCCTTAGTCTCCTGAGTAGCTGGGATTACAGGCATGCGCCACCACGCCTGGCTAATTTTTGTATTTTTAGTAGAGACAGGGTTTCTCCATATTGGTCAGGTTGGTTTTGAACTCCTGACCTCAAGTGATCCACCCGCCTCGGCCTCCCAAAGTGCTGGGATTACAGGTGTGAGCCACCACACCCAGCCAGAAATCCTATTACATTTTCATTTCCCTTCAAAACTACACTTGAATGATCCAGGTTTAAATTCCATTTGCATGTATAAAAAAACAGCTAAAATAATCTTGTTCATCTAGTTTCCAAATCCTGTGTTAAAACTAAGATGGCATGTGCATACGCCAATTAATTATATTTATAAACAATTAAATATATCTATTTTTATATAAAATGGAAAATTTGAGGCAGACACAGAAAATGAAATACATATCTCTAAACATTGTCATGTTTTTGAGAAGGCAACTTTTAATCCTAAAAGTTGTATGAAAAAATAAAAACTAGCCTAATTTTGTCTATTACTGTTAAAGCTTCAATAAAAAGAAGAGATACGTTAAATTCCAGGGCAGTGTATTTATAGCAAAAACAAAAACTAACATCAAGAATATTAAAAAACTGAACATGACTGTTATATCGGGCTTAGACAATCATGAAAGCACAGAATCACTTACAATTTGGAATTGTAATGTGAACCTCTAAGAGACTATAATAATTGTTTTATTAATCTACATAAGTAGGCCTTAAGAGGAATTAACATTTATAGAGAACTCTAAAACAATACTCTGTAAACTGATACTTCACATATAGAATAAAAAATAAGCTGATAATGTATCTTATTACACAAAAATTCTATTTATAAACTTGGACGTTAACACAATGTTAATAAAAGACATCATGTAAGTTTTCTTGCAAATATTTTGGAAGAGAAAAATAACATCAATTTTTAAAGGTAGTTTTTTTTCAAACTAGATTACCTAATGTATTGAAAGAAGCAACATAAATTACATATTTTTGCTTTATTATACCTGTATAGACTTGAATTTCTAGAATACAAAAAGTCAAGTTTTACGCTAAATTAACAGAGAGTTCAGCATCTTCTTCCCTTCCTCCAAGATTCAGGTTGTCCACTGAATTATAATCATCACTTGTCAATAAGAAGCAAAGAATCAAGATATTAACAATGACCATACATATTCACAAAGAAAGCCCTAAGGTCCCAATATACCACAGTGCTTAGAAAAGTCACCACCAGGTGGACAGCATTGATACTGAGATTCCATTCCTGTACTTTATATCTCCTCAAATTGAAAAGACCATATACACATAGAGGGAATGGTATTGATTGCTTGTATCAATCACCAAGATATTTATCCTTTAGATGAAAGCAATTTTTATTTTAACTTTTTAGCAATTTTCAAAAATAATTAATGAATATTATAATTTGACAGTGTTTGTGTATTTTAGGACATAAGAAGAAAAGCACAGGAATAGTTATTCCCATTGGCTGATTTTGGACTTCAGCTGAAACAAGATGCAGGCTATGTAGATACCTGGTCCTCATTCATTTCTGTCAGTAATTTGTTGGCAAGGTCTTTCTCGTTCTTGTCTGCCACCTTATTGTTAGCATTTAAAAACAGCTGTTAAAAACAGAGACAAGAATAATGGAGAAAGAACATTAAACTGTTACCTACAAGCAGCAATGAAGCTTAAATGGGTTTCCATGTCTCTTGAAAATAAACCCAAGAATTCCCCTGGGAAGTATACTACACTTTTAGAAATTAAAGATTATTCACTTTTTGGATTATGAATTAATAGTAGTTTAGATATTTCTCTATTGGAATTCAAAGTTACTAAAATAAGAAACAATGGCAATAATTAGGATTAGTTAATATTCCTAAATTCTTAAAGAATCAGCAGAGAATGCCTCACAGTGATATGGTTTGGCTCTGTGTCCCCACCCAAATCTCATCTTGAATTGTAGCTCCCCAAATTCCAGCGTGTTGTGGGAGAAACTTAGTGGGAGTTCTCGTGGTAAGTGAGTAAGTCTCATGAGATCTGATGGTTTTATATTATAAAAGGAAGTTTCCCTGCACAAGCTCTATTCTCTTGTCTGATGCCATGTGAGATGTGCCATTCACCTTCCACCATGATTGTGAGGCTTCCTCAGCCACATGAAACTGTGAGTCCATTAAACTTTTGCAAATTGTCCAGTTTCAGGCATGTCTTTATGAGCAGCATGAAAATGGACTAATACACACAAAAAAGAAGGAAAGCTGTTACTGACACAAACCAAAGATACTGTAGTACATAACACCCAGTATGGTTCTATAGTTAAGGAAGTTTGTGAAGTGCTATCAAACTAACTTTAAAAATGGTTCTTTCTAGAAGTACTTCTCAAATATGCTAATGTGTACTTTGACAAGGGAGGTCAGGGTGCAGCATTTCCAAAATTTATCTGACCACACATATTGTTAAAACATTAGTTTAAAAGTATTCTCCAAAGTCATCAAGAATTGAGCTTCATTTATATTCATTTATATTCTGTAAAAGAAAACTGATATTATCTCTAGCATACATGGGCATTACCCTCTTCCCAATAAACTAAAGAAATCAAGTGTTTTAGTTTCAGTATATAAAAGTCAGCATCCCAGAAGGCCTTCGCCTTGCCCACAATTTGAGTACAGAGAAAGAAAATTCAAATGATATTCAAAGGGAGAGACAGTTAGATTTATAAAGGAATTTATTAAGAGCATCCTAAGGAAGAAGGTTCTTAGGAAGTTATATTATTTCAGAAATGAGAAAACAAAAGGTCGAGTTACATGCTGAAATATACAATATAAAATAAACTGCATAGAGGTATGGTATTATATGTTATGCAAGAGTATATATAAGGCTTAACATAAAAATAAATTGATATATACACTACAGGCCTTGGAATCAGAGACCTGAGTTTGAATTTTGGTTCTGCAACTTATTGGCTGTCTGATTTCAAGGAAAACTACTTCTCCAAGCTTTTCTCAAAAATAGGGAGAAAAATACCTCATCAAATAGCTATATATATTTAATGACATAATCCACGCTAGCTTATTAGCACAGTATCTGGCACATAACAGAAACTTAACAAATGAAAGATGTCGGCTGGGCACGGTGGCTCACACCTATAATTACAGCACTTTGGGAGGCTGAGGTGGGCGGATTACCTGAGGTCAGGAGTTTGAGACCAGTCTGGCCAACATGGTGAAACCCCATCCCTACTAAAAATAGAAAAATTAGCCTGTAGTCCCAGCTACTTGGGAGGCTGAGGCAGGAGAATCACTTGAACCTGGCAGGCAGAGGTTGCAGTAAGCAGAGATAGAGCCACTACACTTCAGCCTAGGTGACAGAGCGAGACTGTGACTCAAAAAAACAAACAAAAAACAAATGAAAGGTGGCATTATTACAAGCAAAGTCTTTTTAAAAGAATAATATTTCATATTTAGGTAAAGGGAAACAAATAGATAAAACTGGTCAATGTAAAAATGAGTAAAATCTTTCCAGAAAGCAATATAGCAATCTGTAAGAAGAATCTTTAAAAACAATTCTTACTCTTTAACCCAGTAAGTGTATTTCTAAAAATCTACTCTAAGAAACAGTCAAAAACACCAAGATTTTAGCAGCCATAAAGACTAGGTAATGATTTTGAATTCTTCTCCTTGCTACTGAAGATATAGTTTTCTTCTTTTCTTTTCTCTTCTTTTTTTGAGACAGAGTTTTACTGTTGTTGCCCAGGTTGGAGTGCAATGGCACAGTCTCGGCTCACTGCAACCTCCACCTCCTGGGTTCAATCAATTCTCCTGTCTCAGCCTCCTGAGTGGCTGGGATTACAGGCATATGCCACCATGCCTGGCTAATTTTTTTGTATTTTTAGTAGAGACGGGGTTTCCCCATGTTGGTCAGGCTGGTCTCGAACTCCTGACCTCAGGCGATCCGCCCACCTCGGCCTCCCAAAGTGCTGGGATTACAGGCGTGAGCCACTGTGCCCGGCCTATTCTTTTCATTAATTCAAGTATCTTTGGGCAACTTAAAAAATTTACATTAATTCAAATCATATCTCTGTAATTTAGTAAAACAAAATAACTGATAAATGTTTAAGGTTCATCATATCTATCATAAAAGTTAAATGTATGATTCCATGGAATTGTAAAGTACTCTATAGTATGATGAAACTCATTTGCCAAGCCAAGGAGCCTTTACACAAATACTTAAGGAAATCAATGCATACTTAAATAGGCTGATGAATCTCATACAAAAAGAAAGCATGAAAACAGCAGCAGTCAGCTTAAGGTTGTCCATCTGATTCATAAATTGTTTATGATACTTTAAACTTTATTTGCCAAAGTTTCCAATGAGTCTAAATAGCAAAACTGATTCTATTTACTATACGCTATATATAGTATATACTATTTACTATACACTATATATAGTATATATAATATACATATACTAAATTGTTATATATTATATATATACCATATATAATATTAATTATAAAATAAATTATTTTATTTATATATAAAATAATTATAAAACATATATACTATACATATATAATATATTACTATATATAGTATATATACTATTTACTATATAAATATACTATTTACTATATACTATATAGTATATTCTATATACTACTATAAAAAAAGAACATAAAGGATTCATTCTTTACTAACAAACAAATAATTTAAACAAAGCAACCATGGACATCTATGGCATCATGCAATATATTTGGGGACTTAGGTTTTCATAATATTTCAAAGATTTTTATATATTCAGGAATCATATCAACTATTTCCATAAAATGTTTTTATATCAATAAAACCTTTGATTCTCCTATATTTAATATACAGAAAACATTTTTTCCTACTGACTAAACAGTGATCCTAAGTTCCAGTAATACAATTAGAAAATTATATATTACAATGGACTTAGGGTAAGAAAACCTGGGTTAGAAATTCTACCTCCATCAATTATTAGTGTTGACCTTGGGCTAATCATTTAATGCCTCAGGACATTTTTCCTTATTTGTATAATGAAGAAGTTTAAAAGCTTCTTTCAAAGATTCCCCTTTGTTGCGACGACTTAATGGCTTCAATGTATAGTGATAAATCTAAAGTGATTCTGACCAAAAAATATTCCAGAAATAAGGAAGACTATTACTGCCAGCAGGGAAGGCCCAGGTCCCAAAGCTTGGTTTTCCCCGTTTTTTGTTTGTTTTTGTTTGAGACAGAGTCCTGCTCTGTCACCCAGGCTGAAGTGCAGTGGTTGGATGGCTCACTGCAACCTCCACCCTCCAGGTTCAAATGATTCTTCAGCCTCCCTAGTAGCTGGGATTACAGATGTGCACCACCATGCCCAGCTAATTTTTGTATTTTTAGTAGGGATGGGGTTTCGCCATGTTGGCCAGGCTGGTCTCGAACTCCTGACCTCAAGTGATTGACCCGCCTCGGCCTCCCAGAATGCTGGGATTACAGGCATGAGCCATCATGCCCAGCTGGTTTTCCCTCTTTAAAGGGATTTCTTCTCTAGCATTTTTATTTCAAAACAAAATGTGATAGGTGGTATCAAATAATTAACTTTTAAAGGTCAAGATTCCAGATACAAATTTCAAGAAACTTTGGCCTATAAAGAACAAATATTAACTCACCATCATGATAGCTATGACAAACAGTTTTGTATTTTTTAAAAAGATATTATTCATATCAGAAATTTGTTATACCTGAGTTTCAGATACTGAAGAAAAACCAATGCTAATAAATTTTAGTAGGAACTATATTCTATCCTAGAGATGACCTTATAAAGGTCATCTTTTTTTTCTTTTTTCTAGACGGAGTCTCGCTCTGTCACCCAGGCTGGAGTGCGGTGGTGCGATCTTGGCTCACTGCAACCTCTGCCGCCTGGGTTCAAGTGATTCTCCTGCCTCAGCCTCCCAAGTAGCTGGGACTACAGGCACGTGCCACCACGCCTGGCTAATTTTTCATATTTTTAGTACAGACAGGGTTACACTGTGTTAGCCAGGATGGTCTCGATCTCCTAACCTCGTGATCCGCCTGCCTCGGCCTCCCGAAGTGCTGGGATTACAGGTGTGAGCCACTGTGTCCGGCCGATTAGCAGATTCTTTACACATGTGAGATGTTGCCTTTATCACTGAATTTGTCTTTATAACAATTTACTTCATCAATATATTCTTTACTATTTGATTTTGATGCTGTTCTTTACTGCAATGAAGTGACATAAATCCTTTCAGAGATATTCCTCAAAACAGTGTGAAAAAATTCAAGGAGTTGATACTAAAACCTTTATTCTGAATTACTCTCATAGAATTAAGCCCTGGTATTTTTCAGCAGGAAATCATTGAAAAGAATACCTCAAATAGAAAGGTAAAAGCTCTTTGAAGTAGTTTCATTTACAAAGGCTTTATAAGAAGCTCTCTAAAAAATTTCTGATACCATCATGATACATGGAAATATCCTATATACTCTTTATTTTTTTTGAGACAGAGTCTCACTCTGTTGCCCAGGCTGGAGTGCAGTGGCACGATCTCGGCTCACTGCAACCTCCACCTCCTGGGTTCAAGCAATTCTTCAGCCTCAGCTTCCTGAGCAGCTGGGACTACAGGCACACACCACCACACCAGCTAATTTTTCTTTTTTTTTTTTTTTTGTATTTTTAGTAGAGACGGGGTTTCGCCATATTGGCCAGACTGGTCTTGAACTCCTGACCTTGTGATCTGCCCACGTCAGCTTCCCAAAGTGCTGGGATTACAGGAATGAGCCACCGTGCCCAGCTTAGTTATGTACTCTTCCACATTGCTGCTACATGTATAAATTAGTAAAAAAAAAAATTCAAAAGCAAATTGCATACATATCAAGAACCTTAACCATATTTCTGCTATTTTTCTACTTTTCTATATTTTCCAATGAGTTACAACTTGTTTTTATACAATGTTCTGCTCCCTAATTTAAAAAACAAATAAGAAAAGTGTATGTCCTATGACCTAGTAATTCTACTGGAAGTAAAATTCTATTCTGGAAACAAATTGTTTCTACTAGCCGGGTGGAATTAAGTAAATTATGGTACATCCACTTAACACAATATTATGTAGACATTAAAATTATGGCACATGAAAATAATGAAATATCTTAAATGAAACAAAAGTACAAAATTATATGCATCAAATGCTCACACTAGTGTTAACAATGCATAATAAAAAAGACTTCACAAATCAACAAGACAATAATAAATCTGATTTTAAAATGGGCAAAGGACTTGAACAGACATCTCTCCAAAAAAGATATACAAATGGCCAATAAGCACACAAAATGGATGCTCAATATCACTAATCATTAGTGAAGGCAAATCAAAAACACAATGAAATACTACTTCATACCCATTAGGACCGCTACTATCAAAAAAGAGAAAAAAACACCACCAGTGCTGGCAGGGATGTGTAGACATTGGAAACTTTGTGCACTGTTGTTAAGAATATAAAATGGTACTTACTATGGAAAACAACATAAAAGTTCCTCAAAAAATATTCAAAAGTGAATTATCATATATCTAATAATCCTACTTCTGAGTATATACCCAAAAGAACTGAAAATGATATCTTGAAGAGATATTTGTATACCCACATTCACAGCAGTAGCCAAAAGGTGGACGTAACCCAAATGTCCACTGATGGATGAATAAGCAAAATGTGGTATTTACATACAATGGAATATTATTCAGTGTTAGAAAGGAAGGAAATTCTGACACATGCTACAACATGGATGAATCTTGAGAACATTATGCTAAGTGAAATAAGGCAGTCATTGAAGAACAAATACTATATGATTCCAACTTTATGAGATATCTAGAGTAGTCAAATTCATAGACACAGAAAGTAGAATAGTGGTTTCCAGGGGCTGAGAAGAGGGGAAACCAGTCAGCTGTTTAATGGGTATAGAGTTTCCATTTTACAAGATGAAGAGTTCTGGAGATGGGCTGCACAATAATGTAAATGTATTTAACACCACTGAAGTATACAATAAAAAATGGTTAAGATGCTAAATTTTTATATCATATAATTTTAACATAATTATTTTATTTTATTTTATTATATTTACTTAAGACAGAGTCTTACTCTGTTGCCCAGGCTGGAGTGCAGTGGTGTGATCTAGGCTCACTGCAACCTCTGCCTCCTGGGTTCAAGCGATTCTCTTGCCTCAGCCTCCCAAGTAGCTGGGATTACAGGCATGCGCCATGACACCTGGCTAATTTTTTTGTATTTTCAGTAGAGACAGGGTTTCACCATGTTGGCCAGGCTAGTCTCGAACTCCTGATCTCAACTGGTCCACCCGCCTTGGCCTCCCAAAGTGCTGGGATTACAGGCATGAGCCATCGTGCCTAGCCCCACAATTATTTTTTAAAAGACTTTAAAAATGTCTACAGACTAGAAATAATCATATATAATTTATTTTATTTTTCTATATTTACCTTTTTGCCTATAAAACAAAAAGAATATTTTCATAATGAGAAAAATTAAGCTTTACCTTAAAAGTAAAAAAATGCTACTTCAGCCAGGCGCAGTGGCTCAAGCCTATAATCCCAGCACTTTGGGAGGCCGAGACAGGCGGATCACGAAGTCAGGAGATCGAGACCATCCTGGCTAACATGGTGAAACCTCATCTCTACTAAAAAATACAAAAAAACTAGCCAGGCGAGGTGGCGGGTGCCTGTAGTCCCAGCTACTCGGGAGGCTGAGGCAGGAGAATGGTGTAAACCCGGGAGGCGGAGCTTGCAGTGAGCCGAGATCTGGCCACTGTACTCCAGCCTGGGCGACAGAGCGAGACTCCATCTCAAAAAAAAACAAAAACAAAAACGAAAAAACAAACAAAAAAATGCTACTTCTACTGGATGCTCTTAGTTATAAGTGGGAGCTAATCAATGGGTACACCTGAACATACAAAGTAGAGTAACAGACACTGGAGACTCTGAAAGGTAGGGCGAAAGGAGGCTCGAGGTTGAAAAGTTATCTATTGGATATAATGTTCACTATTTGGGCAATGGGTACACTAAAAATCTAGAGTTCATGGAATTTATCCATGTAACAAAACTGCACTTGTACCTCCTAAATCTATAAAAAAAGTTTTTTTTAAAGATGTGCCATTTCTTACATGAGAGCTTGTAAGGTGAAATAAATTACAGCCAAACATTCAAGCCAGTTATGTGGGTAATAATTAATTTAAACATGCCTTTAAAAAATCAATCCATATATCAGAAAATAAACTTCAATATGCCTATTTTAAAATTATGCCCCATCAGTAGCTGATGCAAGATATGTTCATTGTTAAAGAAAGATTTTCCTGAAATTTGACTTTAAAACATTTTTCTCAAAATGGCAAAGGAAAATATTTCTAATCAATTAAATTTTATTCTTTATAAGGTTAAAACAGAAAATGAGAAGGATCACTTTCAGAAAAGAGACAAAAGCAGAGATTCAGTAAATTTATTCATCTGAACACAGGCATTTCCTCTACTGCAACATCCACGATGTCCTAGAGAAAAATGGTCAAAACATTTGATTCTGCAAAAAGAAGTAACTGCCTTTAAAATGTGGTTTCAAATTGTAACATAAGACTGACCCTTAAGATTTACGAAGCTGAATATGCTTCTTTTGTATTTTAGAGCTTAGGTTTGTTAAACTGACCCCTAATTTTGTGGTGTGTGTCTGATCCTAGGTTCTCGTTTCTCTTAAATGCCACCTGCCTCTAGTTAATGTATTTGTTTGAGCTTCAGAGGACTTCGCTGAGTTGGTGATCGCTAGATGGCAAATATTTGTTGGTTTCTCTCCATATTCCTTTAGGGTTTTACTGTTTACAAGCTTCTTTTTTGTATTGAGAGAAAAATAGCTAAAGTATCTTTGACATCTTTTCTGCAACAGGCAAAAAGACTTGAAACAAAGTGGGGATCTTTTATTTATTTATTTATTTATGAGATGGAGTCTTACTCTGTCACCCAGGCTGGAGTGCAGTGGGGTGATCTCGGCTCACTGCAACCTCCACCTCCAGGTTTCAAGTGATTCTCTTGCCTCAGCCTCCTGAATAGCTGGGATTATAGGAGCATGCCACCATGTCCGGCTAATTTTTGTATTTTAAATAGAGACGAGGTTTCACCGTGTTGGCCAGGCTGGTCTCGAACTCCTGACCTCAGGTGATCTGCCTGCCTCAGCCTCTCAAAGTGCTGGGATTACAGGTGTGAGCCACCACGTCTGGCCTAAAGTAAGAATCTTGAACCATCCTTTCTTTTCTGTTCTCCTTACCCTGTTACCTACTGGACCAGATCTTTTGTCCTGAAAACTTGTCTCCTACTCTGCCCTCTTTTATATTCCCCTACTCCAAAAGAAACCTATTCACCCACACATATACATGGTTAATTCTTGGGGTATCTCTGCAATTCCTAAATAATTTATGCAAACATCCAGAAGCAGCTAGGGACTCTCCATCCCTAGTTTGCAGTCTCGCAAGTCAAGACCTTTTCTTGATGTGATTCATGTCAAATACTTAGGACACTGCTGTATTTTGGATGGGTCGAACCTACTTAATCTTTAATCTTAAAGCAGACAGAAACAATTGGGCGCCTTCCATGTAGAAAGCGGGGTCAGGAGGGCAAGAAAGGGAATATGAATGCATATCCAAGTCACTCTGGAAATTTTATGGGGGTATAAGAAACTTAGGTCAAAGTGGTCACAAGACTGTTTAATAGGAGATAGAAGGATATAACTCCATGTTTACTGCTAGAAACCAAAGCTTTGTGTGAAATCTTGAATTTATGGGGAAAGAGGGAGAGTACCAGTGTGTTCTTTTCCTGATTCCTTCCCCTCATTCCTTAACTGCAGGAGACTGAGCTCCATTGGGCTTTGGTGACCCCATCACTGAGGGGTTTATTTGACAGTTGATTTTGCTGTACTGGATACTTCCTTTCCCATTTCCTAATCATTTTGCAATATACATGCTGACTCTTTTCCCTTCCCTCCTCCTTTCCCTGGGAAGATACAATGAATAAGTAAAGACTTATCGGTAGTGAAAAAAAATTGTAATGAATCCTAATTTTCAAATTAATCATATTCCAATACATAGCATAATAATTTAAAATTTGTAACGTAGTTATACATAAAAGGAGGGTAGTCTCCCATTGGAGTTTATTTTTTATAATACATGATGTAGCTGTTCTAATACTTTTAAAATAAGCCTGAGTTTTAGATTCTAAAATACTGGCTATAAAGTAAAGATGAAAAGGGAAGAGGAAAAGCATTTTTATGCCCCTTCTTTGGCAGAGAGTTGTGCAGCCAAGCAAATTTTTAAACCAAACACATTTTGCTTTTGATATTTATTCTGCTCCCCTACCCTAGCATAATCCTGTTGTGCTAGGCAACCAACCGCAAATTTAATCAATTCAATTTTATTTATTAAGTTTCTACTGAGTGCCAAATACCCAATGATGGGAGAGAAGAGATTAAAGTCAGCCTGCTTGCCTTCAAACAGACCACAGTTGAGTATGAAACACAAAACGTTTGTCACCTCACAGACTTGTAAAAGATACTAATATGTATCCATGTAGACCCAGCAGCATCAGAAAATATTATGTAGTAATTTTTTTAAAGAGTAAAAAAGAAATTATTTCAAGTAGCTATAAAAGCATCAAGGAGATAGATTTAAAAAGCATGAATAAGAAAACATGAAGGGTTTAATAAGAGTCTTTGTAAGAAACGCTTAAGAGGCAGGCCTTGAGTCGGATGTCTTAGAGCCTTGTACAAGTCATGGTATGGATATTTTAAAATCACTAGAATTTTTCATAGTTTGGGAAAACATCTTAAGCAAAGGATTGATATGATAACGTTGATGTATCAAAAAGATAGTTTTGACTTCAGTGTAGAAGAGGATAAGGGTGAAAACGGGCTGGGCGCGGTGGTTCACGCCTGTAATCCCAGCACTTTGGGAGGCCAAGGCGGGTGAATCAGGGGGTCTGGAGTTCCAGACAAGCCTGGCCAAGGTAGTGAAACCCCGTATCTACTAAAAATATGAAAATTAGCCAGGCGCGGTAGCGGGCACCTATAATCCCAGCTACTTGGGAGGCTGAGGCAGGAGAATTTCTTGAACCCGGGAGGTGGAGGTTCAGTGAGCAGAGACTGCGCCTGCACTCTAGCCTGGGCGACAGAGCAAGACTGTCTTAAAAAAAAGAGTGAAAAAGGAGAAAACAACAAAATGTTGCAATAATCTGGCAAAAAAATTAAAGCCTGAAATAAATCAATGACAGTGGGAATAAAAGGCTGTATTTGAGAGATGTTTGAAAAATGAAATTGTCAACTTTGGTGACATAAGCAGATGTGGGAGATGAGAGATCAGGAAAAGTCGAGACTGATTTCCAAGTTTCTCCTTTGAGAAACTGGGTAGATAACGGTGCCTTTGACTTAAATTAAAAATATAGGAAAAGCAGGCTGGGCATGGTGGCTCACGCCTATAATTCCAGCATCTCTAGGGGTTGAGGCAGGCTGATAACCTGAGGTCAGGAGTTCGAGACCAACCTGGTCAACATGGTGAAACCCCTTCTCTACTAAAAATACAAAAATTAGCCAGGCGTGGTGGCGGGCACCTGTAATCCCAGCTATTTGGGGGGCTGAGGCAGGAGAATCGCTTGAACCCAGTAGCCAGAGGTTGCAGTGAGCTGAGATCATACCACCACACTCCAGCCTGAGCAACTTACGCAGCTATAGGAATAAGAAAGAGGAGACAAAAGAGTAAGGGATGAACTGTTCCATTTTAGATGTGGCATATTTGAGATTTTTGAGAGACATTCAAGTGGAATTCCTCAACAGAGCTGAACTAACAGGAAGAAATTTGGGTATTACAGATGATATCGAAAGCCACACATCCAAAATGGAGACATCCAAAGGATAAGCAAATTAAGAAAGGTTGGAAAAGAGAGCTTAGAACCAAACAGGGAATGCCAGTATTTTTAGAAAGGGTAATATTCTAGAAAGACTAAAGAGTGGCCACAGTGATACACAGCAAAAAAGATGAATGTAGAAAAGATGAGTGTGTTGACATTTCAGAAACAAATTTTTTTTTAATGTTTCAAGAAGTCTGTTCTCTATATTTCATATTTTGGCATCAAAATTCTGTTTTGCTACAAAATACAATCGTACATTGTGCAAAATTCACTTACAAACATAATAAAGTTTCTACAAGTCTGCATTAACTTCCACAACCTCTGAACAACTGCAGAAAAGGTTGACACTGATAATGGAAAGGTTATCAAGTAGTTAGTTGCTTCAAAATTCTGTCTGTATTAGTGCTATAATATGATTTTGAGCTATCAAAACCATATTTACAAAAGTATCCTATTGATATTATTCAGCTTGATGTGGGATCTTTTTCATTAATAGAAATACATATTTTTACATTAGGAAATATGGGAATTACCAGTTTTCATCTATGAGCAACAATTTTGGAATTAATATTGTATGGGAGAATCAATATGCTATCAATGTTTCCATTTGCAACGAGTATGTATTACTTTAATTGTAATAAAAAATGTTATTTGACCCTGAAAGGGCATCAAATCATTTATGAATTTTATTTAAATTATGCAAAAATATCACATATTTGGAGAGAAGAATGGAAATAAACACCCAAAATCATCATTTGGGTTATTACATAGTGTAAAAGTTAGGAACAATGGTCATGAAGTCAAAAAGAACTAAACTGAAACTCTCGCTCTGAAACTTCTTGCCTAATTTATAGTCATTATGAAGACAATATATATTTTGTGACCTCAAAAGAAAAGTGTCTGATACACAATTGGCACACAATAAATATTGGTTAAATAAATCATTTAATTAAAAAGCTATGTCTTGGCCAGACGCGGTGGCTCACGCCTGTAATCCCAGCACTTTGGGATGCTGAGGTGGGTGGATCACGAGGTCAAGAGATGGAGACCATCCTGGCAAACATGGTGAAACCCCATCTCTACTACAGATACAAAAAATTAGCTGGGCATGGTGGTGCGTGCCTGTAATCCCAGCTACTCAGGAGGCTAAGGCAGGAGAATTGCTTGAACCCAGGAGGTGGAGGTTGCAGATTGCACCACTGCTCTCCAGCCTGGCAACAGGGCGAGACTCCATCTCAAAAAAATATATATATATTTCTTATACAAAAACATTATTCAGTGAATGACATACAATTTGAGTTGGAGTAATAGGTTTGCACCAAGCAATCCACATGTTTTATATAATACTCCCTATAATCAGTGGCCTGTATTTATAGGATATGTAACTTGGGGTCTACAAACTGTGGTAGAAGACAGTGTTTCCATGAGAAACAACTGTTTTTCAAAGACTCGTCTTAGTACATTCAGACACAAATAGAAGAGCTCCGAAGCAACTAATTACTTAAAGGGCCTCAAGGATATTTCTGGATGGAATGAAAATAATATACTTCATGAACTGAAATTCTTCCCATACAAAGAAATTCCAGTTTGACTACCTTTAAAGTATTTAGACAATTATGAGTGATTTAATACTAGTTTCAATTCAAGATAAAACTTGGTTATGTAATTAAATGCAAACAGAGATTAAGTAGAAAAATTAGTGAAAATATGTTCAAATGTGAATTAAAACAAAAACAAAAAATAGTTTCTTAAAATCAAAGACAACAACAATAATAGAAAAATACCTTGCAGTTCTGTAGCAGTCGTATGAGATGTTCAAAGCAATTGCTGTTAAGAAAAATGGCCTGAAGAACAGGCCTATCTGTACAATCTAACATGGCTGTGATGGTATCTAGGAAAATAAAAAGAAAATCATCCATGTAAAAGTGAAAATTTGGGATCATACAAACATTTACTCTAATCATTTTTCTTTTTAATTTTTAAAACAATTTTGATGTTCAGTATTTTTTAAATGACACTAACACACAAAAACACATAAAAGCATTTTTATGCCTTTAGAAGCTATACACCAAACCATTAACGTTTGTTATGAGTGGGTGGCAAAATATAAAGAATTTTCTTTTTACTATCTGAATTTCCTAGTTTAGTGCTAATTAAAACATTTTATTTCTATAAGGAACTATCAGTTAATTATATTTGTATTTAACAACCTTACATAGGAATACAATAAGAAATCATAATATATTGGTGAAGGAGCTTGCAGAGCAGAGAGACAGAGATAAATAAGCAGAATGACACAAAACAACCAACACAAAGAGAAGGGAAGAGAAATACAAACACACACACACACACACAGCCTCTGAGGAAAAAAAGAAACAAAAACAGAGGCCCTCTAGAGAAAGGGCAGATTTTTGAAGTGACCTCTACAGAGATGTTATAGAGGCACATACAAAATTGATTGTATGGGACTCTTTACCATAGGTTACTACAAACGGTGCTTTCTGAAAATTTACTTTTCCTAGAATTTCAAAGTCATAGCTAATTTTCTTTTTAACATTGATGCATTTAGGAGATTACACTGTCAAAACAATATAGAGACTTGACTTTGTTATTGTTAAAGCAAAGAGGGTGTAACAAACACATCAATTCTATATAAATTATTTTGAAGTCAAAGTCTAAGCATTCACATGATATCTGAATTAAACAATCAATGCTTTCCATACAACGGCCTTGTATTTCAAGAGAAAGTGGTAGATATGAAAATTAAAAACAGACTCAGAAAAAGTTGTCATTATGTAATACTTACTCAGCATTTTGATCTGTAGAGCAATAAATCGGTTTTCCCACTGTCTGGACCTTCTTTGATTAGGTAAAGCTGAATGATCTGAATTTAGCAATTTAAAATAGTTCTCCAGAATAGTACTGGTTTCCACTTGACGCTGATCAGAATTGCTACTGAGAAGGATATGTACCACTTCTGTAAGGCACTTCAGAGTTAGTTCTGCCTTCCTACCCACTTCTTCAGGATCTCCATCCTCCCAGGAATCACAATCTGCCAAAACTCGCATAAGAACTTCCATAGTGGCTGGAGAAATTGCTTGTAAAGCATTCCTCTGAAATATTAGAGACAATAAAAATGAAAACTAAACCTAATGAAGAGTTCTGTATGTTTGCAACAATAAGAATTTAATACATCTGCAGGCAACCTTTTCTTTTAATAAATAAACACATAAAAATTTGTAACAGATACTCTAATAGACACTGCTAGTGGTTCATACATATTAAATCTTCCCTTCCTCTCAGAAAACTCACTTTACACTCTCTCTTGTGGCTAAGGGTAGCCATGTGATATAGTTCTGGTTAAGGACATATGGTAGTGGCCTATGAAGAGGGTATCACTTTATAAATAAAAAGGGAAGGACCCTTTGCCCTTGGGCTTTTCACCTTTTCCTGTCTAGAATGTAGACATAATGCTTGCAGCCACTTTTATATCATGAAGAGATAAGTCCAAGATTAAAGTAGCAGGCTACAGAAAGAATAGGAATATTGAAGGACCTCAGTCCTTGATGTTCTTATTGAGTTACTGTACCAACCCAGAACTGCCTAAACCTGGATTTCTTAGGCAAAATGAAACAAATAAAAAACAACCTCAAATCGATTAAGTGTCTCTCAGGTTTTCAGGTTGGTTACAGAAAGTCCATCACAACTGATTTAAATATATAAGATGACTGGTTTGGTTTTGATTCTACAAACATACTTCTGAAATTCCATACATTAAGTAATTGGTAGCTATATGTCAAGGTGACCAGAAAAACACAGAAATAAACAATATGTATTGCCCTAAATTGTCAAATTATGACATAATGAAACAGAACATAGTTATGCAAAATTACCTGAAATAGCACTTAAGCCATTAGGACTGTTTTCATCAATAATTATCAATATAATATATAATATCAACAACAATATTTACTACTATGGAAGAAACTGCTAATGGCCTGCCCAACATTCAGTCTCCTTCACCTTCCTTATTCAGAGAAACTGATGTTTTCCTGGACACATGACCACCCAGAATAAATTCACATTTCCTAGCCTCCCCTGCTGCTAAGGAGGCCAAGGAAGCAAGTTGTATTACATTTTTTTGTGGACATGTTTTCCTTCTCCACAGTCATATGATCAAGTTTGGCAAATTAGATCAAAAGACAGGGAGTATCAGCTTTTCAGTATCTCTTTATTTTGCTTTTTATTTTTTTCAGACAAGGTCTTCCTCTGTCACCCACGTTGAAATATAGTGACATGATCACGGTTCACTGCAGCCTCAACTATCCAGACTCAAGTGATCCTCCTGCCTTGGCCTCCTGAGTAGCTGGGACCACAGGTGTGCACCATCATACCTGACTAATTAAAAACAAAACTTTTTTATAGAGACAGGGTCTCCCTGTATTGCCCATGCTCGTCTTGAACTCTGGGGCTCAAGAGATCCTGCCACCTCGGCCTCCTAAAGTTCTGGGATTATAGGAGTAATCCACCATGCCCAGCCTCAGTATCTCTTTAAAAGATACTTGACACATGCCGTTTGCATCCTTCTTCTTTACCCCCTCTATCTTAGAGCCCCAAATGTGAACATAATGGCCAGAACTCTAGAAGCTATCTTGCAGCATGAAACAGAATAGTAAGCATGACAGATTGACATTCAAAAGAAAACTGAGTCCCTGAAGATCCCAGAGGCACCAGATTAACTCTGAATTGTTTATTACTTTGTTTTTAATTAGAAAAGTAACTTAAGCTGTTTTAATTTTATTAACTGCTACATACAGCAAATCATAGATCTAACTGATAAAACTGTTATTTACTTACTTTTTAAAAGTACAAATACTTTAAGTGCTGTACATACATTATGTCATTTAGTCCTTACAAATATCCCACAAATGTTACTATTTCTGTATTATAAATTAATAAACTAAAACATATGTAATTAGTTTATCCAAGGTCACACAACTAGTTAGAGATGGACACTCAAACCTAGATCAGTCTGGCTCCAAAATCTTTGTTTTCAACATAACACAAAACAGAACAGGTTTCAAATATGCCAATGGGAAGCCCAGATATGATGCTTTGGGAAAGGAAACCAGTAATCAGACTTTGATTTTTCTGATCTTTATGACATCATGACCATTCTTTTTTTTTTTTTTTTTTTTGAGATGGAGTCTCGCTCTGTCGCCCAGGCTGGAGTGCAGTGGCCGGATCTCAGCTCACTGCAAGCTCCGCCTCCCGGGTTCACGCCATTCTCCTGGCTCAGCATTCTCCTGCCTCAGAGTAGCTGGGACTACAGGCGCCCGTCACCTCGCCCGGCTAGTTTTTTTTTTGTATTTTTTTAGTAGAGACGGGGTTTCACCGTGTTAGCCAGGCTGGTCTCGACCTCCTGACCTCGCGATCCGCCCGTCTCGGCCTCCCAAAGTGCTGGGATTACAGGCTTGAGCCACCGCGCCCAGCCTGACATCATGACCATTCTTTAGCCTTTATATATTCAATTCATCGAAACACCCTTGTACTAATGCCATATTCAACAAACAACTTTCCAACTTTGATAGAAATCCCACTATAGCTGTGCCTGGATCACAAGGATTTTTGGTACATAAAATAATAAATTGGACTTCCAGTATCTACTTGATTTTAGTGTTAGGTTTCATTATGGAGGTCTCTCGGGGCTTGACTACCCCTAGGCACTAACAAGAACAAGTCTCTCTGTTTTCAAAAAGAGAAGGGGATCCAATCAATTTCTACATTAGTCATAACAATGCCACTTCCATTTTCATTCCTGTATACTTATTCATTTTTTTCACTGTAGTAGAGAAATGATAGAAATGGAGAGATAATGACCCAAATGAAGGAAATCAGCTAATACTGGAATGTGATTAAGCAAACTTACACTGAAAAACAAGATTCTGGTCACCACCCCTCTCACTACAAGGAGACTCTTTTCTTCTACTAGGGGGAAGAGGAGAAAGTCAAATAGTCCACCTGGAAACCTAACTAGGGACTCTGGCTAGGTGCCAAAAAATAAAAAGGACAGGACAAATAAAACGTAGAAATGGAAATTTCAGTAGTGCTCTGGAGGCTAACAAGGTACAAGGGTAAAAAGGATAAAAATATTTTTCTTAAAAAGGCCATTGAGCATAAGGGCCATTCAATGAAAAAAAGAAAATGATAATACAGAGAGAAAACAAAACAGAGCAAAAACAAGGAGGAAAGGGGAACTGCATCAGTACCAACAGACAGGAAACTCTTTTTTTATTTTTTATTTTTTATTTTTTTGAGACGGAGCACGATCTCGGCTCACTGCAAGCTCTGACTCCCGGGTTCACGCCATTCTCCTGCCTCAGCCTCCCGAGTAGCAGGGACTACAGGCGCCCGCCACCATGCCTGGCTAAATTTTTTTTGTATTTTTAGTAGAGACAGGGTTTCACTGTGTTAGCCAGGATGGTCTCAATCTCCTGAATGTAGACAAGGATTTCCTCCTAAATGCCCAAAATAATAAGGTAATATGCCTAGTATATTATTGGCATAATTTTGTATCTTTAAATAAAATTTACTTAAGTTTTAAAAAATACAGGTTTCTAAGTTTTAAATTTAAAATTATAATTTAAATATGTAATTTGGTTCAACAATATTAAGAACATAGTACACTGATGTTAGTAAGAGAATGTTTAATGTGAAAGAAAAAACTGCTTGTTAAAAAAGAGAAGATAACACTTTTGATCTAAAATAAAGAAACAGAGGGATAGAGGGAGGAAATTATGGAGATCTATAAACTTGGATGGAAAAAAACCAGATATCTTAATTTCTACTAATCTCTAACTAAAATTGAGTATTTCCTTCAAATTTAAATGTAAGCAACAAAAGCACAGTAGTAGAAATAATACTTGTGATTTTGTTGGTTAGGCACAGTTGACTCACACCTGTGATCCCAGCACTTTGGGAGTCTGAAGTGCGTAGGTTGCTTGAGCTAGGAATTGCTCAACCTGGGCAACATGGCAAAAGAGTATCTTTACAAAAATACAAAAATTAGCTGGGTGTGGTGGCATGTGCCTGTAGTCCCAGCTCCTTAGGAGGCTGAAGTGGGAGAACTGACTGAGCCAGGAGGTCAAGGCTACAGTAAGCCATGACAGAGCCACTGCACTCCACTCTGGGCAGCAGAAAAAAACCCTGTCTCAAAACAACAACAACAAACAAAACAAAACAAACTTGTGATTTTGTCATCAGTAAAAATTATATGCATTTTCATTTATTACAGCTGTTACAGTCTCTCAAAATATCATTTATGCTAATTTCTTCTTGGAAGTTACATTAGTTTCTAGACTTGCTGTTATAGCTTTTTAAATTTAATGTATTATAAAGAAGCACATATTGCTATGTCACAGATTTGTTTTATTAATATTTTAGTAACTGCATTTCAGTATAATTGGTTTCCTTTATTTGAGGCATTTAAAACATTCTGACAAAGGGCTTTATCAGATTGCCAAAGGGATGTGTGGTATAAAAAGTATAACAGGTGTTAGGAACCTCTGATCTAAACTGTGTGGTTTAAGAAAACGTATAAGAACATACTTTCTGAACTATAATCCTTTTGTCAACTAGAATTTATATTCAAAGTTTATGACAGTGGTCGGGCATGGGGGACTCACGCCTGTAATTCCAGCACTTGGCGAGGCTGAGGTGGGCAGATCACCTGAGCCCAGCACTTCAAGACCAGCCTGGGCAATATGGAAAAATCTCGTGTTTGCTAAAAATACAAAAATTAATTGGGCATGGTGGTGTGTGCCTGTAGTCCCAGCTACTTGGGAGGCTGAAGTGGGAGGATCGCTTGAACCTGGGAGGCAGAGGTTGCACTGAGCCAATAATTGCACCTCTGCACTCCAGCCTGGGAAACACAGTGAGACCCCATTTCAAAAAACAAAAACAGAAAAGTTTATGACAGCACTTAGATGCTTACCTTAAAAAAAAAAAAAAAAACTAGAAACTCTTTTCTGTAAATTTTAAAACACTACTTGGATTTGTTGGAAAAAAAAATATAAACTTACAAAAATACATTCAGTATTATAGGTACACAGGAGAGTGAATAAATTGGTGTCTTTAGAAACCAAACTACGAGACTTTGATTTCATCAAGTGGACTGATGAGGCTGACTTCCTCTATCATCTGAAATAAAAACTAGTGCTTGAAAGCTAACGTAAATAAGAACTTACAATACCAAAAATTGTTAAATTTGTTTATTTATTCAGTAATTTTATTGTCAGTGCTAAATATTACTTAGGTTTTTTGGAAAATAAAAGACGCAGATTAGTTACAATATATAAGTTCAATATTTGTATGGTGAATGCAATTATAAAAAGACAAATAACATACTAAACAATCCATGGAAAGCTTTTTGCACTGTTAGTTATAATTGTATATATTAAATTTCAACATTTTCCTTACCTGCCCACCGGCTACAATGGCTCCAAAAAGATGCAATAAGCAACATTTAAGACTTTCCTTGAGATGTTCACTTTCCTGAAAACATTCTGTAAATATAACACACCCATAAATAAATAAATAAATAAGATTTGTCTTTCGCAATATGATTTATCTCTAGGAAATGTCTGATGCAAATGCGAACAACTATTTGTGAAAAGGCTAATCTGTGTTAAAAGCCAAGGTTGATACGCATTTTGGCTTAGGAAAAGAAAAGAGAAGCCATCTACCAGATAGCATTTTAGGTATTCACGTCGTCTCACTGAGTTCTCATAATTCTCCATATAAGGATGATATTTGGCCCCCATTTATATATGAGCAAAAGGAAGGTCAGAAGTTAGTATCTTGCCTGAAGTCACATGACCACTAACTGACAGGGCTAGAAACTAACTCAAACCTGGCATAAAATTAGACGTCTCTCTTTTTTTTTTCCCTTTGAGATGGAGTCTCACTGTATTGCCCAGGCTGGAGTGCAGTGGTGCGATCTCAGCACACTGCGATCTCTGCCTCCCAGGTTCAAGCAATTCTCCTGCCTCAGCCTCTGGAGTAGCTGGGATTACAGGTGCCTGCCACCACGCCCAGCTAATTTTTGTATTTTAGTAGAGACGGTGTTTCGTCATGTTGGCCAGGCTGATCTCGGACTCCTGACCTCAGGTGATCTTCCCGCCTTAGCCTCCCAAAGTGCTGGGGTTACAGGAGTGAGCCACCGCGCCCACCCTAGACGTCTCTTTACTAAGACTATCAGACCTCTCATTAGTAAAAATTGACCATAACTAGTCCACTACAGAATGAAAGAGTTGGACAAAAAGATTTCCTGAGTCCACTCCAGGGCTAATGTTCTAAAATTCTGGTACCAATAGTAAGATTTCTTTTAAAAGTATAAATTATGTTAGTGTTTGTTTGTTTGTTTGTTTTTAAAAAAAACAGGGTATACATGCATACAACAAAGAAAAAGCAGCATAAAGACCTGACAAGGGGCCGGGCGCAGTGGCTCACGCCTGTAATCCTAGCACTTTGGGAGGCCAAGGCAGGCAGATCACGAGGTCAGGAGAGCAAGACCATCCTGACCAACATGGAGAAATCCGGTCTCTACTAAAAATACAAAAAAATTAGCCGGGTGTGGTGGTGCATGCCTGTAATCCCAGCTACTCAGGAGGCTGAGGCAGGAGAATTACTTGAACCTGGGAGGCAGAGGTTTCAGTGAGCTGAGATCACGCCATTGCACTCCAGCCTGAGCAACAAGAGTGAAACTCTGTCTCAAAAAACAAAACAAAACAAAACAAAAACAAACAAACCTGACAAGGAAATGTAAATTTCCCTTTAATCTATTCCTCAACCCACGACACTACCACTGCCTTGCACACCTGTAATCCCACCACTCTGGGAGGCCGAGGCGGGTGGATCACCTGAGCTCAGGAGTTTAAGACCAGCCTGGCCAACAGGGTGAAACCCCATCTCTACTAAAATTGCAAAAATTAGCCAGGTGTGGTGGCGGGCACCTGTAATCCCAGCTACTCGGGAGGCTGAGGCAGGAGAATCTCTTGAACCCAGGAGGCAGAGGTTGCAGTGAGCTAAGATTGTGCCACTGTACTCCAGCCTGGGTGACAGAGCAACACTTCACCTCAAAAAAAAAAAAAAAAAAAAAAAAAAAAAGTACATAGTACATAAATATACTCCTGCATCAACTTTTTTTGCTTTTTAACTTAATACATTCTGGATATTACTACATCTTTCTACTTTTTTTTTTTTTTTTTTTTTTTGAGACAGGGTCTTACTTTATTGCCCAGGCTAGAGGGCAATCACAGCTCACTGCATCCTTGGCTGCCTGGGCTCATGTGATTCTTCCATCTCAGCCTCCCAGGTAGCTGGGACTACAGGCACACACTACCATGACCATCTAATTTTTTGTATTTTTGTGTAGAGACAGGGTTTTGCAATGTTGTCCAGGCTGGTCTCAAACTCCTGGGCTCAGGTGATCTGCCCACCTCAGCCTCCCAAAGTGCTGGGAGTACAAGGGTAAGCCACTGTGTCCAGCCTGGACATTATTACATCTTAACAGATACATCTGCCTCATTCATTTTTTGTAATGACTAGAGGCATACACCGCTACAATGTGTTACCTTCACTTAACCAGTTCTCTCTTGATAGACCGCTATGCTTTTCCCCTTTCTTTTGATGCTGTTATGAACACCCTTTTGCATACGTCATTACACACTGGGACAAGACTATAACAATAAAATGATTTCCAATAACAAATGTTACCAAAAAGAAACAGCTTTGAGGTAACCTGGATAGAAACTTATAATTAAAAAATTAAGAAGTTCCAGCTATATGGGAATAACTGGTACTACACATGGCTTTCAGCTATAAACAACTAGAAAACTGGAGAAAATCAGTTCCAGAAACTGGGTCACAGAACTGTGATACACA
Source organism: Papio anubis (assembly GCF_008728515.1). Classification (NCBI taxonomy): domain Eukaryota; kingdom Metazoa; phylum Chordata; class Mammalia; order Primates; family Cercopithecidae; genus Papio; species Papio anubis. Next base: position 86,954,127 of record NC_044985.1, on the reverse strand, counting down.
CAAGAAGGAAAACAAAGTAAGCACAAGGATCACACAGATTCCTGTTTGGAGACACTTTCCGAACTACTACATGGAAAGGGGGAACCTTAAAAGAACACAGTCATTTGTTGAGTTGAGGAGACAGAAATCAAAGTTCAGAGAGGCCTAGGCAACTGGAATTTGTAAAGCAGAGTACTGGAGTGGAGGAAGCTATACAGAGAAAGTGCTCCAGAAATATGCACAGGGCTCACTTTGTGTCTCAGTGTCTATCCTCACATAATAGTGTGATATCCCACAAGATCGGCAAAAAACTACAAAGAAACTGTAAGCTGAGTAATTCTCTGATTTTACACAGAGCTAGAAGATGACAGAGTTCCATTCATCCACAGTGGATACACAGAAAGATAATACATAAAAAGGACATAAAAACATATACCATTGCAAATTCTCATCATAAGATTGCTGGGTGGCTATATTAGTATATGACAAAGTAGGCAAGAAATATAATCAAGGCAAGGAATGTTATTCGTGATGAAAAGTGGAACTCAATAAATTTAAATAAGAAAATATAGCTCAATGAGTTTAAGTTTATTGAAGTCATAAAGAGTATTTTCTCTTGCCATAATGGAAATATATTAGAAAGTAATGAAAAAAAGATCTGGAGACCCTTTTCATGAAAATGGCATTAAAAGAAAGGTGGTCCCTGCCCCTCCCAAAGCCAAAGCCAAAGCCAAGGTTATGAAGGCCAAGAAGGCAGGGCTAAAAGGCATCCACCCCACCCCCCCCACACATACAATCTGCACATCACCACCTTTTGATGGCCCAAAACACCATGGTTCCAAAGGCAGCCCAAACAGCCTCAGAGGAACACTCGGAGAAGATACAAACTTGACTACTATGCCAGCACCAAAATCCCTTTAAGCCACTAAGTCAGCCATGAAAAAGATGACAGCAAAACACTTGTGTTCACTGTAGATATCAAGGCCAACAACTGATCAGACAGGCCATGAAGAAGCTCTATGACAATGATGTGGCCAAGGTCTACACCCTGATCAGGCCTGCTGGAGAGAAGGCATATGTTAGACTGCCTCTGGAGTATGAGGCTTTTGATATTGCCTACACAACCGGGATCATCTAAACTGAATCCATCAGGTTAATTCCAAATACACACTTTTTTTACCATAAAGAAAAAAAGGGCTGGGGGTGGAGGCTCATGTCTGTAATCCTAGCACTTTGGGAGGCTAAGATGAGTGGATCACTTGAGGCCAGGAACTGGAGACCAGCCTGGCCAACATGGTGAAACCCCATATTTACTAAAAATACAAAAATCAGCTGGGTGTGATGGCAGGCACCTGTAATCCCAGCTACTCGAGAGGCTGAGACATAAGAATCGCTTGAACCCAGGAGGCGGAGTCTGCAGTGAGCCAAGATTGTGCCACTGTACCACTCCAGCCTAGGTGACAGTGTAAGAACCCATGTCAAAAAATAAAAATAAAAAAAGAAAGAAAGAAAGAAAAAAGGATCTGGAAACTCCCCAAACACTTGCAGATTAAACAATACATTCCTTTTCATTTTATTAATTTAATCTTTTTTAATTGACAAATACAAATTGCATACATTTATGATGAACAACATGGTATTTTGAAATATATATACATTGTGGCTAAATCAAACTAATTAACATATACATTACCTCACATAACTTTTTTTGTGGTAACCTCTCTTAGCTACTCTTAGTCATTTTCAAGTATACAATGCATTGTTACTAACTACATTCACAACGTTACGTAGTAGCTCTCTTGAATTTATTCTTCCTAACTGAAATTTTGTATCCTTTGACCAACATTTCCCGAATTTGAAAATATTTTAAACCAAATGAAGAAAAAATTGTTTTAATTAAATAAAATTAAAACAAACATATCAAAATCTGTGGGGCACAACTAAAGCAATGATTCATGTTCATTCTAGAAAAAAGGTCTAAATAAAGATCTAAAGATTGAACTTTTACCCTAAGAAGCTAGAAAAAGAAGAGCAATTAAGAGGGAGTTAATATTAAAGATAATAGAAAAAATAATGAAAAAGGAAACGAATAAACAATAGAGGAAAATCAATGAAATCAAAAGCTAGTTCACTGGCAAGATCAATATAATATTTTAAGAGATAGGGTCTCACTATGTTGCCCAGGCTGGAATGCAGTGGCTATTCATAGGCACAATCATAGTGCACTACAGCCCCAAACCCCTGGGCTAAGGTGATCCTCCTGCCTCAGTCTCCTAAGTAGCCAGGACTATGGGCATGTGCCAGGATCAATATAATTTAAAAACCTCTAGCTAGACCAATCAAGAAAAAAGAAGACAGAAAAATGTAAATTATCAATGTCAGGAATGAAAGAGGAGACATCAATCTAGATTCCATAGATTTAGGAAGGATACATGAAGAAATACTATGAACAACTTTATGCCAATAAATTCAATAATACAGATGAAAAATATAAATTCCTTGGAAGACATTAATTACAAAAACTAACACAAGAAGAAATAGAAAATCTGAGTAGCCCTTTATGTAGTAAATAAATTTGCTCTATAATTTAAAACCTTTTCACATTGGGCACAACAGTACATGCCCATAGTCCCAGCTACTCAGGAGGCGGAGGTGGGAGGATCACTTGAGCTCAGGAATTCAAGAGGAGCCTGAGCAATATAGCAAGATCCTGTCTCAATGAAAAACAAAACAAAATCTTTCCACAAGGTAATCTCTAGGTCCAGATCTGCTGGTGAGTGTTAAGAAAATCATAATAGCATTCTCAAACCAACTCTCACAGAAAATAGAGGAAAACAGAACCCTGCCTAACTCATTTAATATGACCAGTATTGTTGTTTGAGCCACCAAATCAATAGTATTTTGTTACACCAGCCCAAGTAGACTAAGACAGATTTTGTTACAAAGAAATAGAGTGCTACTACAACAAAGGCCTAAGAATACAGAAGCAGCTTTAGAACTGGGTAATGGGTAGAGGCTGTAAGAGTTTTGAGGTGCATGCTGGAAATAGGGACCTTCAGGGCAATTCTGTTGAGCTCTCAAACATAAATAAGGAGCATGTTATTAAAAACTACTGGAAAGGCGATCCTTATTAAAAAGTGGCAAAGAACTTGGCTGAACTGTGTTCTAGTGTTTTGTGGAAGGTAGAATGTGCAGCAAGCAATGAAATTGGGTATTTAGCTAAGGGGATTTCTAAGTAAAGTGTTGAAGGAGCAGCTTAATTTCTCCTTCTCACTGCTTATAGTTAAAATGTGAGAAGACAGAAATAAACTGAAGAAGAAACTGTTAAACACAAAAGAACCAGAAGTTGAGATTTAGAAAATTTGCAGTCTATCCAAATTACAAAAAACAAACAAACAAACAAGAAAGCTTGTTCTAAAGAAAACACTGAGGGTGTGACTGATAAACAGACCATGGGTATAACTAGTGGACTTAATCAGCCAGCTCAGTGAGGCCAGGAATGGATATGGGATTATACCAGAAAAGGCACTACCATTTTGAACTAAAGGGGACAGAGAAAGTGGGAAGGAATGAAGGTAGACTGTTGGACTTCTTGGATTCTATAGACCAGACCATAAAGCTATTCGGTTTGAATGTGTGATAAGAAAAACTCTGAAAGCAATTCAGAGATTATGAGGGCTGCCACTCCCACCAAAGACCCAGGAGGCAAGGCTGTTTCCTCTTCCTTGGTTTCAAAGGGTAGGACCACAGGTCAGGTTTCAGTGGGCCAGGATGACCTACCCAGTGCCTCAATGGTGGGGCTGCCCTCACAGACAGCACTATGGGTGGGGCCCTTGCAGAGACCTGGGGCGGGGGGTGACACTGGCAACCCAGTGTGCATGGAGCACACAGTATCAACCAAAGAGGGCTATTCTCAAGCTGTAATTCCTAATAGAATTTACCCTACTAGGTTTTAGGCTCACCTGAGACCTGTCACACCTTTATTCCTTCCACTGTCTCCCTTTTGGAATGGGAATATGTATCCTATACCTGTTCCAATGTTGTACTCTGGTTACATATAACTTATTTCTTTTCACAGGTTTACAGCTGGAAAGGAATTTTGAGTCAGGATGAATTGTAACTTCAGTCTAACCAGTAACAGATTTAGAAATTAAGATAAGATTTTGAACTTTAGACTTACAGAGTTGATGTGAGAATAAGTTAAGACATTTGGGGCTGTTGGGGTAAAATGGATGTATTCTGTATGTGATAAGTACATGAATTGGGCAGGGGTGCAAGGACCGAGTGGTATAGAGTAAACTGTGTACCTCCAAAATTAGTATGTGGAAGCCCTAACACCTCCCCTATGTGACTGTATTGCAGATAGAGCCTTTAAATAAGTGATTAAAGTTAAATGAGGTCATAAAAGTAGAGCCTTGATCAAGAGAACTAGTGCCTTTATAAGAAGAGGAAGAGACAACAGTCTTTTTCCAACATGTGAGGACACAGCAAGAAGGTGACTATCTGCAAGCCACAAAGTCAGATCTCACCAGAAAATAAAACCTGCTGGACCTTCCAGTCTCCAGAACTATGAGAAATAAATTTCTGTTATTTAAGCTACCCAGTCTACAGTATTTTATTATGACAATCAAAGCAGACTAAGAAGACATATAAGGGAAAAAATCCTAGAAACCCTTACTGTTCTTGAACAGAGATACAAAATTTTTAAACAAAAAATCAATCAAATGCAGTAGTACATAAAAAGGATAATATACTATAATCCTAGCACTTTAGAAGACTGAGGAAGGAGGATTACCAGAGGTTAGGAGTTCAAGACTAGTCTGGAGGCAACACAGCAAGGCCATATCTACAAAAATATCTACAAAAACATTTTGTTAAATTAGCCAGCTGATATGGTTTGGATCTATGCCCCCACCCAAATCTCATGTTTGGCTGTAATCTCCAGTGTCGGAGGTAGGGCCTGGTGGAAAGTGACTGGATCACGGGGGCGGATCCTTCATGAATAGTTTAGCAGCATCCCTTTGGTGCTTTTCTAATGACAGAGTTCTCAAGAGATCTGGTCATTTAAAAGTGTTAGCACCTCCTGGCTTTCTCACTCTTGGTCCTGCTCCTGCTTCGACTTCTGCCTTGAGTAAAAGCTCCTGAGGCCTCCCCAGAAGCAGAGGCTGTCATGCTTCCTGTATTGCCTGCGGAACCATGAGCCAATTAAACCTCTTTCCTTTATAAATTACCCCAGTCTCAGGTATTACTTTATGGCAGTGTGGGAACAAACTAATACACTGCTTATCATGGTACAATCCTGTGGTCCTAGGTACTCAGGAGGCTGAGGCAAGAAAATCATTTGAACCCAGGGGTTTGAGGCTACAGTAAGCTATGATTATACCATAGCACTCCAGACTGGGCAACACAGCAACACCCTGTTTCTCCAAAAAAAAAAAAAAAAAAAAAAAAAAAGAGAAAGAGAGACAAATAAAAATTAACTATATAATCACAACCAAAGGTAGTTTAGGCCAGAAATATGATGTTAGTTTAATATTTGAAAATCAACCTATGTACTTTGCCAATTAACAAGCACCTCAAATAGATGTAGTAAAAGTATGTAAAAAAAAAAAAAAAGTCAACGTCCATTCAGTAATAAAAACTATTAGCAAAGTAGAGTTAGAATAAGACTTCTTCTACTTAATAAAGGGCATCTATTTTTAAAAACATATAGCTAATATCATATTTAATGGTGAAAGACTGAATTTTTTCCCTTCTACATGTGGGAACAAGGATATAAAAGTCAATACACAAAAACAAATTATATTTCTATATACTAGTTTTAAAAATGAAAAATACAATTTAAAACAAATCAGGCTGGGCATGGTGGCTTCACCTGTAATCCCAATACTTTGAGAGGCTGAGGTGGGAGGATCACTTGAGGCCAGGAGTCTGAGAACAGCCTAGGCAACACAGTGAGACTTTGTCTCCGTAAAAAAAATTGTTTATATTAGCCAGGCACAGTGGCACATGCCTATAGTCTTAGATATTTGGGAGGCTGACGTGAGAGGACCACCTGAGCTCACAAGTTGGAGGTTATATAGCGAGCTATGATTGCACTACTGTACTTCAGCCTGAGCAACAGAATGAGACCACATCTCTCCCCAAAAATGAATAAGATAAATCATTTACAAAGCGTACAAAATATACAATACTTTTGGATAAATTAACAAAATATGTGCACAACCTATATATACAAGAGACAAAGGCTTCTATGGGATACTTTACTTCTAAGCCAAGTGGCTCCCTGACACACCAATTTGATTTTATAACCGCATTTGGAGGACTTAAGAATAGCCCTTGGATGGCTGTGAGGACTCCTGATGAATAGAAACACCTTATACTGTTCTATTAGCATGCTAGGTTTCCTGTCCTCTATCCCATAAGTGAAGCCAGTTTCCAGAGATGGTTTACTGTGGAGCTTCATTACCTAGTTAGCTAGGTATCACTACTGGCGGTCAAGCAGAGTCAGTACTGCAGTCATCTTCAGCAAGCAATCAAAGGACTATTTCTGTCCTGTTTCATTTCACAGGGAAAAGAAAGAACTGAAGCAAATATGGCAAAATGTTAAGTGACAAATTTGAATGGGAAATATATACTCAAGGTACACACAGTGTTCCTTTTATAGTCTGCAAATTCTATATTTTTGAAAGATGGCATATATAAGTCACATATATAGGGGCTAACTCTCTCAAGTTTCCTATTTTCACTAAAAATTCTGAAGTTATAAAATATACCACCATTGGTCGGGCATGGTGGCTCATGTCTGTAATCCCAGCACTTTGGGAGGCTGAGGTGCGTGGATTATCTGAGGTCAGGAGTTCAAGACCAGCCTGGCCAACATGGTGAAACCCTGTCTCTACTAAAAATATAAAAATTAGCCGGGTGTGGTGGCCTATGCCTGTAATTCCAGCTTTTTGGGAGGCTGAAGCAGGACAACTGCTTGAATCCAGGAGGTGGAGGCTGCGGTGAACCAAGATCGCGCCACTGTACTCTAGCCTGGGGCAACAGCATGCAACTTCGTCTCAATAAAAAAGTAACTAAATAAAATAAAATATACCACCATCATTAAAATATTTTTATTCTAAAAAAAATTTTTTTGAGAATAGCACATTAAATAAAACCACGTACAATAATTGCAGCCAAACACAAATCATGTACCTTACTCCAGTGACAAGTTCTTACAACCTTTATTTTATAAATTAACAAAGCTGAATCAAGATCAGAATCAGAGTAAGAATAAAAAGTAATCAGAGTAAGATGATAATCATAGCAAGAGAAATTAGAGGTGTTACTTACGATAAAAGAAAGGGACGAATTCCACTGTGAGAGAAGCTGGTTTATATTTCTGTCTGCTCTTTTCCACAGTACTAAGGCTTCGTCTATCATTAAAAAGAAGTCAATAATAAATTACAACATGGGCAAGCAGACATGGCACAATTACAAAAACAATTATAAAACAAATTTAATATTTTACTTTTGATTTGTGTCTTGAACCATGTATCTCTAGGATTCGCATAATCTTGAAAAGAAGTCTAGCAAATAACTGAACTGTCCATCAATTAAAAGATTTATTTTTTTGAATTATGCAACATGGTAGCTAGGTTAAATCTCCAAATAACTGTAAAATGAACAAGAAGCCAGCCCTTAAAATTTCCAATCTGTACAAGAATTTGTTCGGCAGTAACGCTAAACTGACAGCTCAGACTAGTAGAATATTTTTATCAGAAATCCAGGCTACTCTGCCACTTTCTGAAACTTTATAATAATGAATAATGAGGCCATATATTAGCTTCTTTCATCTTGAGGATACAGATCCAGTATGGGCTGGGATTATTTCTGTTTTTTAATGACAATTTCAGTAGTTTTGATGGATATTATGTTTTCTACAGGCTTTGATAAAGCCAATACAAATTGCCCGTGTTTTTAACAAGAACATTTCAATTCAATACAAAATGAATCTTTTAGATGGGCATAGTGGTGTGGAGATTGGAGAATAAAGTGTAGTATTATGATGATACTTCCAACTAGTAGATGGTAAATTTTTTAAAATCACAGATATTTTTTCATTCCCTAAAAAAGCATTTAAAATTACTAAAGCCAACAAAAATAGAAAATATTTAAAGGACAGCCACATAGAAATTCTGTACATCTAAATATGATCAACTGATAAAGCACTGGTCTAAGATGCTTTCTTCTTAATGACCATAATTGAGCTATTGAAATTCCTTTCCTTATAATTATTTCAAACCTGAGAAGAAATTTCAGTTCATCATAGAACAAACCACATAGGATAAGCATAGCTGGACTCAGTGATAGCAAAATAAAGAGTTCAAAGATCCAGATCTACTATCCAAATTCATTAGAAATCATATTAGACCTCATTTGCTACTGCACTGCCTTCCAAATCTATGCCTATTTCCAGTGTGTGGAAGGCAGAACCCAGCTGTATTTATTTTAATTTCAAACATAACATGTTAGAACATTAATAGATCTTCCTATCTAATTAAGACCATTATCAAAGATGTTCATGTTTTTGTAACAATACAAAATTCACTGGAGTTTCAAATAAAAAATTCAATCATGTGGTAAAAAAATTAATTTTAAAAGGATAAAATTTAATTCAGCTTTCAGTTAGGTTTTTCCATGGGATTATTATCATTTTTTGCATACATTATAAATTATGGTATTAACTAAGACCATAATTTAGTTAGATTGCTTGTATCCTATCCAGACAACCTATGCTACAAACAATAAACATCCTCACCTGATTAACATAATGCAAATGTACTTCTACAATTTGTGATCAATGACTCATTCTAAAGTTCCTGTATTAGACGTAACATATGCACATAATTTCCAATATATTTGTGGTAAAAATTTAATATGCTAACATAAACAAAAGGGGTGAGAACTATTACACACATTAGAACACAAAAATTAAAGCACAAGCAGTTTGTACTGCATGTTTTCAATAAGTTAGTAGAGCTAAAAATGAACCTTAGTCTTATACCATTTGTAGAATGTAGCACAGTTAATTGCTCCATTATTATTTGATATTTGGGCCAAGCACCTAGCATTTAGCAGATGGTAATACCTATCAACTGGTTGTCTGAGAGGGCTGTAAAACACTTATTTTGCATCTCAGTTTTCTAAGTTTATGTCCTTGGTTGATTTAACCATGTTGCTGCTGCTGTTTGTTTTTTTTTTGAGATGTAGTCTCGCTCTGTCGCCCAGGCTGGAGTGCAGTGGCGTAACCTCAGCTCACTGCAAGCTCCGCCTCCCAGGTTCACGCCATTCTCCTGCCTCAGCCTCCTGAGTAGCTGAGAGTACAGGCGCCTGCCACCAGACCTGGCTAATTTTTTTGTATTTTTAGTAGAGACGGGGTTTCACTGTGTTAGCCAGGATGGTCTCGATCTCCTGACCTCGTGATCCACCCGCCTTAGCCTCTCAAAGTGCTGGGATTACAGGCGTGAGTCACGGCGCCCGGCCACCATGCTTCTTTTTTGTACTCACATCATACCTAGGACATAATAATTATTCTTAATTTTATTTGGAAAAAATTCAAGTTTTGGCAAAAGTTGCAACAATAAGAATAGATCAAAGAACATCAAATAGAGTTTACCCAAGTTCACTGTTAACACTTTATCCCGAATTTTTTTTTTCTTTTAGAGACAGGGTCTTGCTCTATTGCCCAGACTGGAGTGAAGTGGTGCTATCCTAGTTCACTGTAACCTCTAACTCCTGGGCTCAAGCCATCTTCCCATCTCAGCCTCCTGCAAAGCTAGGACCACAGGTGCAAGCCACCATACGCAGTTAATTTTTTTTTTATTTTTTGTGAGGATGGGGTCCTGCTATGTTTCCCAGGTTGGTCTCTAACTCCTGGGTTTAAGTAATCCTCCTACCTCAGCCTCCCAAAGTGTCCCACAGGCATGAGCCACTGTGCCCGGCCTCATTATATATAGAAAATCACATATATCATGGTCCTTCATCTCTTAATATTGTAGTGAATATTTACTAATAGGGATATAGTCTTATATAACACCATAGTATAGTTATAAACTTCAATAAATTTAACACTGATACAACACTTTTATGTAATCTACCAACCATATTCCAGTTTTGTCAATTCACCCACTAACATCTTTTGTAGCATTTCCCTCTTCCAATACAGCTTCCAGGCCAGGGTGAGGTATTGCATTTGGTGTCTCTTTAGCCTCTTTTAATCTAAAACATTTCCAGAATCCCTCTTTGTGATATTTTTAAAGAAAGTTGTCCTCCAGCCTTCCTTTTTTTAAAAATTAGAATGTTCTTCACTTGGGGTTTGCATGTTTTCTCACAATTAGATTCAGACTATGCATGCTTGGCTGGAATAACACATAAGCAATGACGTGTTCTTCTCAGGGTTATCACATGTGGAGGACATGATACCCATCTACTTCTTACTGATAATCAGTTAATTTTGATCATCCAACCAACTGGATTATTTGGTCCAGTACTGTCCAAAATAATTACTAATTTTTCAATTACAAGTAATAAGTAATTGTGGGGAGACATTTTAAAACCACACACATGGCCGCACGCAGTGGCTCACACCTATAATCCTAGCACTTTGGGAGGCTGACACAGGCGGATCACCTGAGGTCAGGAGTTCAAGACCTGTCTGGCCAATATGGTGAAACCCTGTCTTGACTAAAAATAAAAAATTAGCCGGGCGTGGTGGTGCACGCCTGTAATCCCAGCTGCTTGGGAGGCTGAGGCAGGAGAATTGTTTGAACCTGTGAGGCAGAGGTTGCAGTGAGCTGAGATCACGGTACTGCACTTCAGCCTGGGCGACAGAGCAAGACTCCACCTCAAAACAAACAAACAAACAAACAAAAAACATACACATATCATGCTCCCAACCAAAACTTCCCCCTAGGTTTAACATCCATGAATGATTCTTGCCTGATCCAATCTTACTATGATGTGTCCAAAATGTGTTTTTTTCCCCCAACTCCAGCATCCCCTCTATATTTACTAATTGGCACTTGGAATTTTACTGTAAGCAACACCCTTCACTTCTCCCTTATCTATCACTGGTATGAACTCATAAATTTTCTTCCTGAATGGTTACATAATTCATTACTGTAATTATTTTGTACATATATTGTCCCAGGTTTGACAAGTAGGAGGCACAGGGCATACCTTAACATAATTCTTTTTCTCTTGGCAAGGCAAGGAATCCTACTAAACTTGCACTAGTCACAAAGTAGGAACTCAATAAGTATATTTTTGAACAAATGTTTAAATGAATGAACAAGTCACATTGAAGGAAGATTTCTTTTTCTCTTTTCTCTTCTTTCTTCTTCTCCTTCTTCTTCTTCCTCTTTCTTCTCTCTCTCTCTCTTCTCCTTCCTTCCCTCCCTCCCTCTTTCCTTTCCTTCCTTTTTCCACTCCTTTCTCCTCTACTCTCCTTTTCTCCATCCCTCCTTTCCTTCCTCCCTCCCTCCCCTTTCTCTCTTTCAGGTTTTGCTGTCACCCAGGTTGGAATGCAATAGTGTGATCATAGCTCACTGCAGGCTTCAACTCCTGGGCTCAGTGATCCTCTCACCTCAGCCTCCCAAGTACTTGGAACTACAGGCACATATCACCACACCCGGCTAATTTTTTTTTTCTTTTTTTTCTAGATGGGGTCTTATACTCCTGGCCTCAACCAATCCTCCTGCCTCGGCCTCCTAAAGTGCTGGGATTACAGGTGTGAGCCACCATGCCTGGCTGATTTATTTCCCTATACTTATTTTAGTTCCACTTGAGGAAATCTTTCCAACTTTCTGAGATTCTGTAAGTAGAATCAAAATTGAGATAACAGATTAATCAAATCTACAAAAAGCATCTATTTGTTTTCATCAAATAAGAAAAGAAATAGTTTTAAATGGCTTTGTATTTGGAATTATGTTAATTTTAATTAAATCTATTCTAACCTGCTTTAGCTATTTTGGTAAGCAATAAATAAACAATGAATAAGAAAATATATATCTTCTTAATTTCCACTTAATTTCAGAATCAGACTAATAAATAAGGTGTAAATTATTGCTGTAGATTCCTTTCTATAAGTCTTCCATGAGCAATGGATTTCTCCTAATTCCATTTTTTAATCTCCCTGTCAAAGTCAAAGAAACCCAAGTCTGAATTCCCTGCTTTATCATTTATCTTTGAAGCAGTTCTTACATTACTGGCAAGATTGCTATGCATATTAGAGATAATACATACACAGCTTCTAATGTAATTCCTGGCAAATATATGCATGCATTCGTTAAATGCTGCTACTCATCCTCTACTTTGCCCCCCTTTCTGTTGCCATCTTACATAAGCAGAATTATCTTCCTATATTATGTTAATAGCATATAAAATTTTCTTCTTTTTGGGTTTCTGGGCTGTGCTCCTAGCTCGGGCTCCCTCTCCTCAGCTCTGAGAGGCCTTAGGTGGTTCTGTGGCAGCCTCTGTTGCCTGTGACCTGCAGGCCCTGCAAGATCCCCGGGCAAGATGCCGGAGCATGCTGGAAGCTGGAATGTGGACTCAGTGACTTTTGAGGATGTGGCTGTGACCTTCACCCAGAAGGAGTGGGCGTTGCTGGATTTTTCCCAGAAGAAACTCTTATAGAGATGTGACACAGGAAACCTTCAGGAATTTGGCTTCTACAGGAAACAAATGGGAAGACCAGAATGTTGACGATCCAGTCAGAAAATATGGGAGAAATGTAAGTCATATGGTAGAGAGACTGTGTGAAGGTAAACAAAATAGTCAATGTGGAGATACCTTCAGCCAGAATTCAAATCTTAATCTGAACAAGAAAGTTTCTACTGAAGTAAAATCATGTGTATGCAGAATGTGTGGAAAAGTCTTCATATGTCATACATCTCTACATAGGTATATTGTGTCTCACAGGTATATTGTATCTCACTCTGGACACAAACTATTTGAGTGTGAGGACTGTGAAATGAAGCCATATAAATGTAAACAATGTGGGAAAGCCTTTCTCTCACAGGTGTTTGAAGACACATGGTAATGCACAGTGATAATGGATTTTATAAATGTACAGTATGTGGGGAAAACTTTATTTTCCCCAGTTTATTTAAAATGCACCAGAAAACTCACACTGGAGAAAAAAAATCCTATAAATGTAAACATTGTGGTAAAGACTTCAATTATTCCAGAAACGTCACGAACATGAAAGAACTCATAGAGGAGAGAAACCCTATACAAGCAAGAAATGTGATAAATTATTAACTTCTTCCTATGTCCTTCAACAACATGAAATGATTCATACTGGAGAGAAACCCTATAGATGCAGAGAATGTGGTAAAGCCTTTACAACTTCCAGTTTCCTTCAAAGGCTCACAGTGGAGAAAAGCCTTGGGAATGTCAAAAATGTGGTAAATCATTCACACTTTCCAGTTCCCTTTGATGACATGAAAGAACTCAAACTGAAGAGAAACCCTTGGATATAAGTAAAGTGGTAAAGCCTTCACTTCTCCCAGATCCTTTCAACAGCATGAAAGAAGTCATATTGGAAAAAAACCATGTGAATGGAAGGAATGTGGTAAAGACTTCAGATGTTCTAGTTCTATTAGAACAAATGAAAAAACACATAGTGGGATTGTGAGGAATACTGGAAAACATGCAATTTTCCCAGTTCCCTTTGAAAACTAAGAAAAACTCATACTGGGGGAAAAATGAATGTAAAAAAACTGGCAAAGTCCTCAGTTTTCCCAGTTTCTTTCAAGGACATAAAAGGGTCCCCAATAGAGAAAAACCCTGTAATTCTTAGAAATGTGGCAAAGCCTTCAGTTCTTCCATTTTTCTTTGAAATATGTAAGAAGTCAGTGGAGATAAGCCTTATAAATTTAAATGTGTGGTAATTTCTTTAGTTCATAAGTTTCATTTGATACTTGAACTCATTTTTTAAAAATTCCTATAAATGTACAGAGTGTGAGAGTACCTTCATTTGTCTAATTGTCTAACACATGTTCAAGACACATGGTAACAAACTGTAGATGGACCTTATAAATGTGAGAGGACTCTGGATTGGAAGCACAGCAGTGTAGAAAATACAGAAATGTTTTTAAATTTAACAATTACTTCAAAAGTTTTGTAAAACTCTCACTAGGAAGAAATTCTATAAAAGTTGGTAAACTGGAAAGCCTGATGTAAATTAATGCTCAGAAATGCACATAAGTGGAATGTTATTCTCATTGTAAATATTTTGCTTATCAGTGATTCATTGCTAAAGAGGGTCTCTGTACTTTTGATTTCTACTTCTGCAAGAAAACCTCAATGTGAAAATTCTGTAGATACTCTTTCAGCAATGCTACATGAGTTTAATAGGTAGTGGATTTTTAAAAAATTAAATTAGTAAAATTCTTCTCTCTTAAGTGTGTTGGATCTCTGGGTAAATTAAAATGTATTCCTATATGAAGGTAATTTTAATTTTTATGTAATTTTTAAAGTTCTCTGATTAATGGGCCATTGAAAAATGTGGTTTTGTTAACATTTGGAATTTTCTCACTGGCCTCATCTGGCAAGTTTTGGTTATCTGTATATGTTTTCTACATTATATAGGAAAATTACTCTTTTTTGGTGTAATAATATTTGTTGTATTTTCCTTTTTAATAAAGAGTTATCAAAAAACTTTTCTTCTTTTTGACTCTCAAAAACTGTTTTTAGCTACCAATTTTATCTAATTTGTTATCAAAACTACCTTTAATAAATCTTCTCTCCCCATCTTTATATTCATTTTGCTATTATTAAAGATTCCTTTAAAAGCCTCTCTTCTGCCATTTTCAGACTGGTTTTATGTTCCTCTTTCTGTATCTGTCTTGCTGTCTATAAAGAAAAGTTATGCCATTGTTTCAAAACTTAAAATATGTTCCCTTAGATTTGCCATTGCTGAAAAGTCTAAGGCGGAGGATGGAGAAGTAGCAAGAGTAGGAGGAAGAGGAGGAAGAGACACACTTTCCTTAGAGAAATCTCTGGCATACATGTCAAAATGTGGGAACGCTGATTAGTTAGAACCAAAGTGCTAATGAGTATAAAGACTACAGATGAAGCACTGTTAAGTGTCTCTTTGTATCTTTTTTTAAAAAGACAGGTCTCTATAGCTAACTGAAGCCTTGAACTCTTAGGCTCAAGCAGTCCTCCCACCTCAGCAACCCCAGTAGCTGGGACAACAGGCATGAGCCACCACATCCGGCTCCCTTTTTGTACTTTTAAAGACTCATAAGCAGGGCATAAGCAGAGATAAAAAGTAGTCACGGCACTAATTGCCAACTATTTCTACCCCTTCTAGTCACATGGTAGATTTTAACTTGGCCCCACTGTAGTAGACAGGGACAGACGGGGACATGTAATCACAGTTCTGGCCAATGAGTTCAGAATGAAAATGACATGTGTCATGTAGCATGACCAGACAAGACAAGAACATTAAATTGCCAATTTGACACCTTTCAAAACTTTTTCTCTCACACTTGGTGACTACAAACGCTAAAATGCTGGCTGCTCTGTTAGTCTGGGACCTTTAGTGACTATGATGAGTAGAGGCTCTCTGCTTACCCACAATAGACAGACAACATGAAAAAGAAGTAAATCTTTTGTTATTCTAATTCCCTTGTTTGTTACTGATGCATAATTTATTCCTCCTGTCTAACTGAAATTTTGTATCTTTAACCAACATTTTCCCAATCTCCAACTCCCAGGATGTATTCTGATTTCAATAAAATATTATATCACTATATAGAACATACAAAAAGTGCTACCACATAGTATATATAAATGTTCTCTTGGTTATCAATTCTTCACCATTGTCTAATGGTATGGGGGCTATACTACCCTGGAAACCCTGAAAAATCTATAAAAATAATTTAGTAATGAAATTTCGCAATCAAGTTGCAGGAAGTAGAAATTATTTACAAATTGGTCAGGCTAAGTTGAAAATGAAAATGGAAATCTTGAGGAGATTTGGGAGATTTAAAAAAGAGGTCTGATTGAGAGTGATGATACAATTCTTTGTAATCTGTGCCCACAGGTAAGAACAGTATGTGACTTTAAAATTCTTCTCTTTGAGCTCCGTACTGGTAATTAAGGTATTGTCACCAAGCTACCAACCCACTCTTCTATATTCTCTCTGCTTTGTGATGCTGGGACAGGCATCATGCAAACTTTCTTTTTCCAGCTGCCTCCCTTTTGGGCTCCCTAATAGAAGGTACTAGATGAAGCGTGGAAGAAAGAGAGCAAGGATTGGTTCACAATGCTCTTTTTCTGTATACTCATCAGCATCACACCAGCAAGAATTCTTAATTGTAGCAACGGCAGTTGGTTCCTGTCTTCAGCTTATTTTTGGCAATCCCAGAAGGAGCCTCTTGACCGCTCAAGAGATATCAGCACCAGCTATGCAATGCTCCTTCCTCAGAGGTCTGAACCACAGTGCTGTAGGGCATCTTCTCCAAAGTCTAGATTCTGATAACTTCATTCTCTTCCCTTTGTTCCCATGACTGCAGGGAAAGCAGCTGTTTCCTAAAGTTAATGTCCTACCTTTGCTTTGTCAATTCTCTTTTTTTTTTTTTTTTTTTGAGACGGAGTCTGGCTCTGTCACCCGGGCTGGAGTGCAGTGGCCAGATCTCAGCTCACTGCAAGCTCCGCCTCCCGGGTTCCCGCCATTCTCCTGCCTCAGCCTCCCGAGTAGCTGGGACTACAGGCGCCCGCCGCCTCGCCCGGCTAGTTTTTTGTATTTTTTTAGTAGAGACGGGGTTTCACCGTGTTCGCCAGGATGGTCTCGATCTCCTGACCTCGTGATCCGCCCGTCTCGGCCTCCCAAAGTGCTGGGATTACAGGCTTGAGCCACCGCGCCCGGCCTGCTTTGTCAATTCTCTAATTTGTTTATCAATTTCCTTGTATTAGATCCTCTCTTTTAAAATATCTAGTTTGAGGAGGCTGGGTGCAGTGGTTCATGGGTATAATCCCAGTACTTTGGGAGGCTAAGGTGGGAGGACTACTTGAGCCTAGGAATTCAAGACTAGTCTGGGCAACATAGTGAGATCTCATGTCTAAAAATAAAAATAAAAATATTTAGTGTGGTTTCTGTTTTCCTTATGGGATCCTGATGACATAAACTTTACAATTAAAAATAAATGGACAAAGGCCGGGCACGGTGGCTCCCAGCACTTTGGGAGGCCAAGGCAGGTAGATCACGAAATCAGGAGATCGACACCATCCTGGTCAACATGGTGAAATTCCATCTCTACTAAAAATACAAAAATTAGCCGGGTGTGGTGGGGCACTCTTGTAATCCCAGCTACGCAGGAGGCTGAGGCAGGAAAACTGCTTGAACCTGGGAGGCGGAGGTTGCAGTGAACTGAGATCATGCCACTGCACTCCAGCCTGGTGACAGCAAAACTCCATCTCAAAAAAAAAAAAAAAAAAAAAGAAATGGACAAAATACTGCTAAAAAGCATTTTCTAATTATAAAGTACGTTTTTAAAAAAAGAACTTTTCCTGAAAAACATTTATACTGTATTTGATGTTACTACACCTTTAACATTTCTTATCAGATTATTAGTACTCAAAATTGTATTGCAAAATACAAGTTCAGGGTATATGTAATTATTCAGAAGTAGAATTTATCACTAATTCATTCCCTCCAACATATTTCTCTAGCTCAGAGTTAAACCTGTGGGTCTTATATACTTCTTTCCAATTGCTTTCATAGAGGAGACCTGCTTTGAAGAATCAGATATATTATGACACTCAGGTTTTAAATGAACATTATTATTTATAAGACATACCCTGAAATTCTATGTCTCCAATTCCGATATGGATCATATAAGCTTTCACAAAATGCCAATGCATGGATCACAAATTCTTCAACAGATGTCTGATCGGCCATTTCCTTCTCTTTTTTTTTGCTTTTTAACTGAGAACAAAGTTAAACATAAAATTAAAGACATGTCTTACTTATCATCTAACAATAAGTCATTTGTATTCAAATAAGCCAAACTTTCCCTTTGAGACTAAAAGAGTCATTTAATCATATGGACTGGATACAGCCTCTACGATTTTAAGCATGTCCTATGATAGGTTTAAAATAAATAGCCAAACATCTTTTGAAAAAGTAATGTTTACAGTAAGAAGGATATGTGATAAATAATACATAAAAATCACAAATTGTATCATTTTAAAAGCCATTAATAAAACACTTGAATTTTTAAATTAAATAACAGTATATATAATAACTACTTGTCTACATTTAGGTAATATGTACAAGATTTCTGAAATATATATTACCCAACAATAAGTTTAAGTCTCTTCTCAATTATTACCTCTTCTGAAAATATTTAACTATACTGACTATAATATAAAAAAAAAGTAGGCCGGGCTCGGTGGCTCACGCCTGTAATCCCAGCACTCTGGGAGGCCGAGGCAGGCGGATCACCTGAGGTCAGGAGTTTGAGACCAGCCTAACCAACATGGAGAAACCCCGTCTCTACTAAAAATACAAAAGTTGGCCGGGTGCAGTGGTGCATGCCTGTAATCCCAGCTACTTGGGAGGCTGAGGCAGGAGACTCGTTTGAACCCGGGAGGTGGAGGCTGTGGTGAGCCAAGATCGGGCCATTGTACTCCAGCCTGGGCAACAAGAGTGAAACTTCATCTCAAACAAACAAACAAACAAACAAAAAGTTAAACCTAGTTGCTCTCAGTAAAGTGACAAAAATGATTAGTTCACACCTACTTGCTGAATATAGAGCGTTGTCATGGTGATGACATAATTAATGTACGAGCAAGTCCCAATTTCTTCCACATTTGACAGATTTCTGTGAGAAAAAGAGACTTTAATTTTTTACACATGAATGTTGAACAAAACATATGTTCGTGAATTCAGCTTGAATTATGAGAACATAAGTTGGCAAACAAAATGCAAATGACATTTATTAAAACATAAAATCAATATGGTTATATAACTGCTCTCCCACCAAGACTGTGAAATATACCTCAAGCACAATTTAACTACTATAGACAGAGAATGTTTAAAAAGTATATGCTGATTAGCCTCTATTTATTACTGAAAATTGGAAAATATCACAAAGTAGAAACAGAAAAGAAAAAATAAACACCAACATCTTGCAATCTCAAAATAAGAAACTATGTACATCTACATTATTTCCTTACAGATTTTTTGTCCCTATGCAGATTCTTAGTTTTCTTTTCCGTATATACTGTTGGCATTATAACACATGTGCAGTATAATCATCTTCACTTTGCTTTTTGAATTACAGTTCTCTTTTAAGGCTGTCATATTTCCTCAACTACATTAAAAGTCCTTGAAAAAGGGCTAACAGCATCTTTACTCACTCTAAGAGGGCACAGCATCATATTTTGTTTAAAGCAGTGGGTTTGTAAGTGCTTGGTGTTTAACTAAAATGTGGTCCCTCATTTTTATTCCATTTTTATAAGACTGAGGTAAAACATGATAATATTCATTATATCTAAAATCTTTTCCTTGACATAATAAAAAAGCAACATTCATTAATTTTGTTATGAGATATTGTGATCTTGTAAAACATTTTATGTCTTAAAATCCAGTAAATGCTAATTTTAGAAAAATTAACAGAATGAATAGACTTCTTCTTTTTTAAGAGATGGGGTCTTGCTCCGCTGCCCAGGCTAGAGCGAAGTGGTACAATCATAATGTTCTGCAGCATCAAACTCTTGGGCTCATGTAATCCTCCCACCCCAACTTCCTGAGAAGCTGGGACTACAGGTATGTGCCACTAGGCCTGGCTAACTTTTTAAATTTTTTGTTGAGATGAGGGTCTCACTTTGTTGCCCAGGCTGGTCTTGAACTCCCGGGCTCAAGCAATCCTCCTGCCTCAGCCTCCCCAAGGGCTGAGATTACAGGTGTCAGCCACCACACCCACCCAACCAACAGACTTCTTAATGTAAGAAGTCAGACTGGCATGACAACTTGGAGAAAACAGGGTAAGGCAGAGGCAAAATTGGAACCTTCTGCAAGAATTCTGCTTCCAATAATAGTGGACTAAGATCAGTCCTCTCCCTGACAACAACTAGAAAACATGGACAAAACATTTTTTTAAAAATCTCTTTAAAGGCAGGGGAAAATTAATAAGGAAGTGAAAAACCACAGATCCAAGATACAGAACAAAGAAACACAGAAAGAGATGAGAGCTGCATTTAGATCCATTTTTGCACTAATACTTCTACCAGTCCTGACAGGGGTAGATGAAACAATAAGAAGCTGCTGATTGCATCTGACAGTCTCACGGTGCTCAAAAGGGACAAAAATTAGAATTCAGAGCCCGAAAATGACTGTCTCTAAGGCTGTGGCTTAAGATCCCAAAAGGCAACACTCAAGAAGTAAAGGTGAAATGAAAATAGATTAGTAGTCACAGAGACTAAGTCCAAGTCAGCTTAATCATTCACTGTATTAGAGGGATACTTTTCCAAAAACTAATGTACATTAACTGAGAATAAAGACAGTAGTATCCCCAGCCTAAAAGTATCTCTATGATTTTTCAAAAATAATAACCAACACTTACTCAAAAATAACAACTCACATGAGAAGGCAACACAAGTTTGAAAATCAAAAGAAACAATACACAAAAGAAACAGACCTACAATATGAGCAAAAGTAAAAGAAAAAGAGGTTGGGTGTAGTGGTTCATGCCTGTCTGTAATCCCAACACTTTGAGAAGCTGAGGCAGGAGGATTGCATGAGCCCAGGAATTCGAGACTAGCCTGGGCAACATAGCAAGACAGTAATTTAAAAAAAAAATTTTTTTTTTTTTGAGGTGGAGTCTCGCTCTGTCACCCAGGCTGGAGTGCCGTGGCGTGATCTCGGCTCACTGCAACCTCCGCCTCCTGGGTTAAAGCAATTCTCCCGCCTCAGCCTCCCAAGTAGCTGGGATTACAAGTGTGTGGCGCTATTCCTAGCTAATTTTTGTATTTTTAGTAGAGACGGGGTTTCACTATGTTGGCCAGGCTGGTCTGGAACTCCTGAACTCAAATGATCGGCTTGCCTTGGCCTCTCAAAGTGCTGGGATTACAGCCCTGAGCCACTGCGCCCAGCCAGCAGGACAATAATTTTTTTTAAAACAATTGGCCAGACATGGTGGTGTGCCTCCCAGCTACTCAGAAGGTTGAGGTGGGAGGATCACTTGAGCCAGGGAGATTGAGGCTGTAGTGAGCCATGATCATGTCAGTACACTCCAGCCTGGGTGATGGAGCAAGACTCTGTCTCAATTTTTTTAAAAAAGCATAATCCATGAAAGAAAAAAGTTAAGTCAAACTTCATTAAAATTAAAAGCTTCTGCTTTGCAAAACACTATTAAAAGAATAAAAAGACAAGTCACAGACTATCAAAAAATATTTACAAACCAGATACCTGCCAGACACAGTGGCTCATGCCTGTAATCTCAATATTTTGGGAGGTTGAGGTGGGAGGATCGCTTGAGCCCAGGAGTTACAGACCAGCCTGGGCAATATAGCGAGACCTCATCTCTACAAAAAATAAGAAATTAAAAAACATCAGCCAAGTATGGTGGCATGTACCTGTGGTCCCAATTACTTGGGGTGTGGGGTACTGAAGTAGGAGGATAACTTGAGGATGCAGTGAGCTATGATCACGCCACTGCACCTCAGGCAACAGAACTCATTGCACCTGGGCAACAGAGTAAAAACCTGTCTCAAAACCACGACGACAACTCCAAAAAACCAAAACAACAACAACAACAACAAAAAAAAACCCAGATAACTGATAAAGGAATTACATCTGAAAACAGTCAAAGATGTCTTAAAACTTAATAAGAAAACAACCCAATTTTTAAAAATGAGGAAAAGATCTAAATAGACACTTTACCAAAGAAGATACAAATGGTATATAGCCATATGAAAAGATGGTGAACATCTTTTGTCATTAGGAAATTGCAAATTAAAACAATGAGATACTACAAACACCTATTAAAACGACTAAAATCTAAAAGAACAGTATAATCCAGTATTGGAAACCATGGAGAGCAACAGGAACTCTCATTCATTGTTGGTGGGAATGCAAAATGGTATAGCCATTTTGGAAGACAATTTTGCACTGACAAAGCTAAACATAAGCTTACCATATGACACAGCAATTATATTCTTCAGTATTTACCTAAATGAGTTCAAAACTTATGTGTATGCAAAATCTGCACACAGATGTTTGTAGCAGCTTTATTCATGACTGCCAAAAACTGGAAGTAACCAAGATGTCCTGCAACAGGGGAATGAATAAACAAACTGTGGTATGTCCATAAGTAGAGTATTATTCTGTGACAAAAAGAAATGGGCTATCAAGCTACAAAAAGACATGGAGGAGGGTCAGGTGCGGTGGCTCATGCCTATAGTCCCCGTTTGATCAAGGCAGAAGGATCGCTTGAGCCCTGGAGTTTGAGACCAGCTTGGGCAACATGGCGAAACTCCTTCTCTACAAAAAATACAAAATAATAATAATAATAACTGGGCATGGTAGCATGTACCTGTAGTCTCAGCTACTCAGAGGCTGAGGTGGAAAGATAATGAGACCGGGAGGTCAAGGATGCAAAGAGCCCTTACCAAGCCACTGCACTCCAGTGTAGTTGACAGAGTAAGACCTTGTCTAACAAACAAACAAACAAACAAACAAACAAGAAAAGTCATGCGGGACCCTTAAATGCATATTGCTAAGTGAAGGAAGCCAGTCTGAAAAGGCTACATTCTGTATGATTCTAATTATGACACTCCGGTGAAAGCAAAACTAAAGACACCATTAAAATATCAGTGGTTAAGCCTCATTCTAGATGAGAATGGGTACTGTTGATCATGGTGTCCAAAAAAGTTAATGTGGCTAAACTGAGACAGAGGCTATGCTTCCATCACAGTACACACATTGCAGTGGTGACAATGAGACCTGTAACATTTGGTACACTTATGAGAAAAAAAAAAAAAAAAATCAGTGGTTGCCAGAGGTTGGGGCGGGAAGGGGGGTGGGGTGTGTGTGTATATGTGTGTGGGTGTGTAAGGAATGAATATGTGGAGCACAGGCCGTTTTTAGTGTAGGGAAACTATTCTATATGATCCTATAATGATGGATTATGTCAAATTTATATATGACAATATAAATTAGTCAAAACCCATGAAACTATGCAACACAAATAGTGAACCCTAATGTGCATATGGACCTTAGTTAATAATATATAAATACTGGTTCATCAGCTGTAATAAATGTATCATACTAATGTAAGATATTAATAATAGAGGAAACTGAGGGGTATGGGAAAGGAGTATGCGGGAATTCTAGATTTATATAAAAACAGCTCTAAAACATAAAGTGTATTAAAGTTTTTAAAAGGAGCTTTAAAAAAGTAAAGTGAGGTCTCTGGAAATAGAAATATGTTCTGTGACTGGTAGCTATTAAACATTAAATTTATAATTAGAAACTATGTCCTACCCAAAACATTTTTTTCAACCAAAAAAATGTGTTGAGCATTCCAGTGCTTCCCTCTATTACCAAAATCTAAATATAATGAATTTACAACAAATATCTGTAGGATTTTTGATTTCAGCAAAATTGTAGTAGGTAGCTAGCAGGAAAATATAGCAAATTATCAGAGATCAACTTATGTCTTACTACCTGAATAAACCCTTTTCCTTTAACCTTTTTTTTTTTTTTTTTTTTGAGAAGAGTCTCGCTCTGTCACCCAGGCTGAAGTGCAATAGCACGATCTTGGCTCACTGAAACCTCCGCCTCCCAGGTTCAAGCAATTCTCCTGCCTCTCAGCCTCCTGAGTAGCTGGGATTTCAGGCACCCGCCACCACGCCTGGCTAATTTTTGTATTTTTTTGGAGAGACAGGGTTTCACCATGTTGGCTAAGCTGGTCTCAAACTCCTGACCTCAAGTGATACACCTCCTCGGCCTCCCAAAGTGCTGGGATTACAGGTGTGAGCCACCGTACCCGGCTGCATCCTTCAACCCTTATAATTCTTGTATTATGTTTCCAAATTTTAAGGATGAGGAAAAACACAAAAATAAAAACATGTCTAAGGCTCTGGGAGAGCCTAAATTAGGGGTGAAATGTTTTAGAAATTATTGCTCAGTCATTCCATAATTCCTGCAAAGGCAATGAGAAATTAAGCCAAAGGTGACTAAGAGGAAAATTCAGTCCCTATTCATCTACTAATTAATTATAAAATATTTATAAAACAAATAATGTATGTTATAGAAAGTGGCGCCCAAAAAGAAAATAGATTTAAAGATATAGAATGTGGCTTCTGAAATGAAGATAGGTTTCAAGAGGAATATGAACCAATAAACCAATGGTTCTTGAATTCTTATATGCAGATGCCCCTAAACCAATGGTTCTTGAATTCTTATATGCAGATGAATGTGGAATGCTTGAAAAATCCAGATTTTGAGCCCTTTTGAAACAGAATTTCCATAAGCAAGGCTCAAGCTCTATATTCTACTAAGCTTCCTTGTTGTTATTTATGCATACCAAAATGTAAGCACCACAGACCTAATTTATAAATGTGGGAAATATGATAACTTATAGGATAATTACACTTTATTTGGTAAAATGATAAAATGAAATATCTGATTTATTTTCACAAATAACAGAGAGTAATAAAAATACATATACATTTACAGGTGAGAACCATAAGAAAAATACTGGTATAGTAATTTCTTGCTGAAGAAAAACTGTCATTGACTTTAATATAATTTTGTAAAATCTTGGCTAATGTCGCTATAACTAGGTATAGTAACTAAAAGGACTTCCAACATACTAACAAACCATAAGCCTACTGCAAAAAGCGCACTTACTCTTTAAAGTTCCATATGAACTACAAACATCATTAATAAGAAATAAAATTAATTATTATTTTGGTAACGTAACAATTTTTTTTTTTTTTTTTTTTGGAGCCAGGTTCTGCCCTGTCGCCCAGGCTGGAGTGCAGTGGCCGGATCTCAGCTCACTGCAAGCTCTGCCTCCCGGGTTTACGCCATTCTCCTGCCTCAGCCTCCCCAGTAGCTGGGACCACAGGCGCCCGCCACCTCGCCCGGCTAGTTTTTTGTATTTTTTAGTAGAGACGGGGTTTCACCGTGTTAGCCAGGATGGTCTCGATCTCCTGACCTTGTGATCCACCCATCTCGGCCTCCCAAAGTGCTGGGATTACAGGCTTGAGCCACCGCGCCTGGCCAACGTAACGATTATTTTAAAACAGATAATTAGCTTCTTTTTTCTTTTTTATTTACTTAATTTATTATACTTTAAATTCTGGGATACGTGTGCAGAATGTGCAGGTTTGTTACGTAGGTATACATGTGCCATGGTGGTTTGCTACACCCATCAACCCATCATCTACCTTAGATATTTCTCCTAATGTTATCCCTCCCCTAGCACCCCACCCACCTAAAGGCCCAGTGTGTGATGTTCCCCTCCTCGTCTCCATGTGTTCTCACTGTTCAACTCCCACCTATGAGTGAAAACTAGCTTATTTTTTCTACTAGATACCTGCAAAGAATAATGAAGAACTTGACAAGCAAAATTGACAAGGCTTGCTGTTGTTCCTCTAACCCATCTGCCATTTTCTGAACACACTGTAGCAGCTGGATCCTCAGAACCTGCAGAATATTATCAGGAAGCAGAGATATTCCTGGAGGCATATCATCTACCCTAAAACAGAAAGGGAAAAAAATAAGAAGCCTGTTGAAATATAAGAAGAAAATCTCTGGCATTTAAATGAACTTCATTTTCAGCCCAAATCCTAAAGAAGCTCTTTTATTCATTCCAGATACTCTGTGCTTTCTTGTCTGCAACACACCACCAGATGATTAGTAACTAGAAGATTATTAGAGCTGAGTGGTTTTTCTTATTTCAGAAGAGGCTTACTAAAGAGGGCAACAGAGAGACTATTTGATATCTTCAATTGTACTATTTTTAATGAAAATATTTAGAATAAATTAATTTATGTTCCACTTAGAAATACTATGTATACTAAGAAATACTATGTATACTAAGAAATACTAAAGTATTTCCACTTAGAAATACTGTGTATAGCAGTGTGCATATCATTTCTAAAAGAAACAATAACTGTAAAATAAAAATGAAGTATCTACATAACTAATTTAATATCTGTCAACTGTTGGCGAGGTGCGGTGGCTCACACCTATAATCCCAGCACTTTGGGAGGCTGAGGCAGGCGGATCATGAGGTTAGGAGCTCAAGACTAGCCTGGCCAACAAGGTGAAACCCTATCTCTATTAAAAATACAAAAAATTAGCCGGCCGTGGTGGTGCACCTGTCCCCAGCTACTCAGGAGGCTGAGACAGAAGAATCGCTTGAACCCAGGAGGCGGAGGTTGCAGTGAGCCGAGATTGTGCCACTGCATCCAGCCTGTGTCACCCATCCAGCCTGGGTGACAGAGTGAGACTCTGTCTCAAAAAAAAAAAAAAAATTTGTCAACTGCTTTACTAAACATCATTGCTTAGTATAGACTCCCCAAGCCATATGATCAGAAGAGGGAGAAAGATAACTAGCAAAAGGAAAGAAGAGAGATAAAAGGGTATTAAAAAAAAAAAAAAAAAAAGGAAATGTAGAGCTCTGAGCATGGGCATCAACAGAAGACTTTAAAAAGTAATAGATCAATATTTTGTGACAAATGGTTTCCATGTAAGACAATATGGTTCTCTAAGGGCAAATGCCAACATCAGACATGAGTGGTTCCTCTGGTGTTTCTTTCATAATAAAAACCCATACCTGGATTCAAAGTCTAAAGACATGGGTACTAAATCTCACCTCTGTAACATACAGCTAATCATTTAACCTTTGAAGTTCCTCATGGACACTGAAGTACCCAACCTCATGAAATAATGTATCTGTGTTCCAAGAGGAGCTGGTTTTAAGTGGGCTATGCAGATAAGCACAAGAGATATATGGAAGGTCACTCCTGTGGTCACACAACCAAAACCAGAGAATACCTCCTCCCTCCCCATCAAAAATCAGTGGCACTAAATAAAACCCTATCATCTCGGGGATGGCAGAAAATCCAAAGCATAACAAAACATGGATATCTTTTTTTTTTTTTGAGATGGAGTCTCACTGTGTTGCCAGGCTGGACTCAGCTCACTGCAACCTCCACCTCCTAGGTTCAAGGGATT
Source organism: Papio anubis (assembly GCF_008728515.1). Classification (NCBI taxonomy): domain Eukaryota; kingdom Metazoa; phylum Chordata; class Mammalia; order Primates; family Cercopithecidae; genus Papio; species Papio anubis. Next base: position 86,926,892 of record NC_044985.1, on the reverse strand, counting down.
CCCGTGCCTCAGGCTCCCGAGTAGCTGGGATTACAGGCACGTGCCACCACACCCACCTAATTTTTATATTTTTCACAGAGACAGGGTTTCACCATGTTGGCCAGGATGGTCTCAATCTCTTGACCTCGTGATCGACCCACCTTGGCCTTCCAAAGTGCTAAGATTACAGGCATGAGCCACTGTGCCCGGCCCAAAGAAAGCATGGATATCTTACCAGCCTGAAAGAGTCAAGGCATAGAGTCAAGGCTTAGAGTCAAGGCATGTTGAGTCACAGATAATGAAAAAAATGCAGTATTTCTTATAAACTTGTTTCTGGCCTGAGGTCTGTACCTGGTTGAAATCTATGCCAAATCACCGAAGAAACAGAAAATTGGCTCGGCAACATAGCAAGACTTCATCTCCACTGGGGGGAAAAGAAAAAATTAACCAGGTATAGTGGTACATATCTGTGGTCCCAGCTACTTGGAGGCTGAGGTAGGAGGATTGCTTGAACCCAGGAGTTCGAGGTTGCAGTGAGCTATGATCATGCCACTGCACTTCAGCCTGGTCGACACAGAAAGACCATCTCTCAAAAAATAATAATAATAATAATAAATAGAAAGAAATAGAAAATTGTGACTGCAACTTCTCTCACCATTATAGAGTGTTCAAAGAGATTTTTATACCATACTTAAAAATTGTTGCTAACCTGAATGGGTAGACAATTCCTGTGCTGCCACAGAAGACATTACAGTAGAGGGACCTGCAGAGAGAGGTTAATATTTCCAGGGAAATGAGAGACAGGAAATATCCTGGCAAGTCCAAAAGACTTGTGGAAGACCTGAAGAGATTGACCTAAGGAGAAGGATAGTAGAAACACAACTGAAGGGGCCAACATCTTAGAATTCATCTAAAAACTGCAAGTAATCACACAAGTAGGATGTTCTACCAATATTTAATATTCTGTTAATATTTTAATAAAACAGATACAAAATAAACAAAATTTCAAACATGAATGAGAAAATACCCATTCTCATGTGGGTTGCCAGTACATGACAGGTGGTTGCCAATACTTCTACAGGCAACTACATGTCTACTTGTGTTTTCTGTGTTTTTTTTTTTTTGAGATGGAGTTTCACTCACGTTGCCCAGGCTGGAGGTGCAATGGCGCAATCTCAGCTCACTGCAACCTCCGCCTCTTGCGTTCAAGCGATTCTGCTGCCTCAGCCTCCCGAGTAGCTGAGATTACAGGCATGTGCCACCACACCCACTAATTTTGTATTTTTAGTAGAGACGGGGTTTCTCCATGTTGGTCAGCCTTGCCATCACGCCCGCTAATTTTGTGTTTTTAGTAGAGATGGAGTTTCTCCATGTTGGTCAGGCTGGTCTCGAACTTCCGACCTCAGGTGGTCTGCCTGCCTCGGCCTCCCAAAGTGCTGGCATTACAGGCATGAGCCACCGTGTCCGACATACATGTCTACTTTTAAGGAATGGCAGAGCTTTCTATGTGAATCTGCTGTGGTCTGAATGCTGGTATTCCCCCAAATTTCATATGTTGTAAGCTAACCCCCAGTGCAATAATAGCATGAAGAGGTGAGGCATTTAGGAAGTGATAAGTCATGAAGGCTCTGCCCTCATGGATGAGATTAGTGTCTTTATAAAGAGAGTGAAGGGAGCTGCCCTGCTCCTTCCTCTCTGTGAGGACACAGTATTCACCCCTCTGCTATGTAAGGACACAGCAAAAAACAGAGGACAGGCCCTTACCAGACATCAAATATGCTGGTGTCTTAATCTTAGACTTCCCAGCTTCCAGAACTGTGAACAGTAAATATCTACCGTTGTTGTTGGCCAGGCACAGTGGCTTACGCCTGTAATCCCAGCACTTTGGGAGGCCGAGGCGGGTGGATCACCTGATGTCAGGAGATGGAGACCATCCTGGCTAACACGGTGAAACCCCATCTCTACTAAAAATACAAAAAAAAATTAGCCGAGCGTGGTGGCGGGTGCCTGTAGTCCCAGCTACTCGGGAGGCTGAGGCAGGAGAATGGTGTGAACCCAGGAGGTGGAGGTTACAGTGAGCCGAGATGGGGCCACTGCACTCCAGCCTGGGCAACAGAGTGACACTCCGTCTCAAATAAATAAATAAATATCTACTGTTGTTCTTTAAAAAAAAAAAAAAAAAAAAAAAAAGTTTCCAGTTCTGTAAGCCACAATTTTTTTTAAGAGACAGGGTCTTGCTATATTGTCCAGGCTGGTCCTGGACTCAAACTATCCTCCCACCTTGGCCTTCCAAAGGGCTGGGATTATAGGCTTGAGCCATTGTGCCCAACCTATAAAATTTGAGTATCACCTGCCCTATTTTACAGGGGTCTGAAACCAGAAGGTCAATATGCATTTTCAGCTGTGAAATATAGAAAGGTCTATACAAATATATTTTAAACATGCTATCACTAAAACCTCAGAATCTTTTCATAAGCCACTGTATACTAATTTCCTATTCCTTTAAGAAAAATGCCTGAATCTGAACAGAGCTCCCTAAAGCATGCCTATGATTAAATGACAATTATACTTTATAGCCATCTCTTCTTCAGCTTATGCATAATATGAAGTATTGCTAGTATTTTCACATTGAGTAAAAGGCTGTTTAATTAACTATAAGCAGAAAAATCTGAAGCACATAACCAGTAGTCACATGTAGAATATAGTTAGCCTCTTTCTGAACCATCCTACAACATAAATTAAGAAAGTGTTTTATAAAATGAATGCCAGGCCAGGCGCGGTAGCTCAAGCCTGTAATCCCAGCACTTTGGGAGGCCAAGACGGGTGGATCACGAGGTCAGGAGATCGAGACCATCCTGGCTAACATGGTGAAATCCCGTCTCTACTAAAATAAATACAAAAAACGAGCCGGGCGAGGTGGCGGGCGCCTGTAGTCCCAGTTACTCGGGAGGCTGAGGCAGGAGAATGGCGTAAACCCGGGAGGCAGAGCTTGCAGTGAGCTGAGATCCAGCCACTGCACTCCAGCCTGGGCAACAGAGCGAGACTCTGTCTCAAAAAAAATAAATAAATAAAATAAAATGAACACCTGAGTGTAATTAAATTACACAAAAAATAAGCCAGAAAGCATATTATAAGGAATGCCAAATTCTATAACCCAGTTACAAATATTTCATTTTAGTTGGGGCATCATTTCACTTGTAGCTTTGGATTCTTTCATTCTCTTATTTATAGGTGGTACCAGAAAATCTCTCATTAACATATATATACAAATTTTTTTCGTGCTAAAGGCCAAAAAGAGGTAATCTAAAAATAATAAACAAAGATTCAGATATAACCAATTTTCAAAATTAAGCAAAGCTATTCCTCCTCACTTTTCCAAAAACATATGTCAACAAGAAAGAAAATATTCAATTTTCCAATATTTTATCCTACTTATTTAAAAGTTCCCATTCTCTATATGCACATTGTTTTTAATAAATAATTAAACAGTCAAAAAATAAGCTTCTAAAAATGACTAAAGAGGACCAAAATTAGCTCCTAAGAAAGATTTTTTTTTATTATAAAATTGGGGCTTGGTTGAACATGCCTTATAGATAAAGTTGAAATTTTTGGCCATGTTCCTAACGTTATGAGCATTTAAGGACTTGGAAGCATTTGCCCACCTCTAGGACTTTACTGTTCAAAATTCTATGCTTCTTTTGTTGCAGTTTCCCAAATTCCACAAATCTGTTCCACTCCTCTGTTTGGGTATTGAACGTTTACTGTAAACCAGTGGTTGTCTGTGTCTACTACAGGAAGCAGTCTAGGTTGAAGTTCAAAGGCTTTATATTCTAGTAAAAGCCACCTCTGCTTTACATTATGAATTCTGTAAGGTCAGTTTACTTTACATGAGAATTAGCCATGTGTCTCTTATCTTCAAGGTGATTTGACTAATTTCATAAAATATCTTGTATATAGCATGTACTTAAAAATTTGAAAGTTTTATATTAGAAAAATTAAATTCATGGTTCAGTTTTTTGACAAAAACATGAACCACAATATTAAGTAAACAAATTATATCACAAATACAGCAATGCTCTTGGCATTCTTCATGTTACTTTAAACACAGTGGCAATATAAGTCTACATAATGCTTTTGGAAACAATGTCCCAAGAAAGGAGACACGCATGATGTATGGATAACAACTGCACCTTAGAAACTTTAGAAGCCTTCATTCCAATATTCCAAACATTTAAAGGCTCAAATCCTAACTCTATAAAATTCTTAGCTCCATGATTTAAAGCAAGCTGTAAATTATTAAAACAGAAGTACTTCTAAGCACAAATCACGTTATTTTATTGGTAAAAATTAGCAATAAATAATTTTATTTTGAGAAAAGGTCAAGATTAATACTCCCCAACTTTTAAAAACCTAACATGAATAATATTCTAATGAGGAAGACATCTGAAACTGGATTTATAAATAATGAAATCCTAGTCTTTTTTTAGTACACTCACATCCTTACTTGAGTTGAGTATCTCGGTCCAAAGCTCTAGTGACGACTCTGGATTATCACAATTACCTCTTAACTAGGCTCCTTGCCTACAGTCTCAACCCTCTCCACCAGCCACTAAAGTGACTTTGAAACACAAACTCGATCAAGACACTCTACACAGAACATTTTTCAGCAGCACTCTTATTTTCCATAACAACAACAAAAAAGTCAAAGTCCATTTGTATTGCATGCATAGTACCTCATAATCTGGCCCCTATTTGATTCTCTAGACTCAATTCTCCTTTACTACCTCTGATTGCCTACCTCTATCCCCAAAATGCAAACACTTTTCCTCCTTTGAGATTTAATTCTCCAGACACTATTTCTCATCATCAACCACCATCCATTCCTCCCTTCTCTCCTCAACACATTTTTTCTTTTTTGAGACAGGGTCTCACTCTGTCACCCAGGCTGGAGTGCAGCGGCACAATTACAGCACACTGCAGCCTCAACTGTCTGGGCCAAATCAATTCTCCCACCTCTGCCTCCCAAGTAACTGGGACTACAGATGCACACCACCATTTTTAATTTTTTGTAGAAATGGGGTTTCACCATGTTGCCCAGACTGGTCTCAAACTCTTAGGCTCAAGTAATCTGCCCGCCTCAGCCTCCCAAAGTGCTGGGACTACAGATGTGGCCACTGCACCTGGCCAACACTTATCTTAAACTGGCACTCCTTTTGTGGCTAGATGCCTCTCCCCATTTTTCTTGCATTTTACCCCAGCCAATCTCCCTTACTGAACAACTATTAGACTTTCAAGATAGCTTAAGATATAGAAAAAACTTTATCTGAAAAGTGGGCCTGGGAAATGGTATGAAAGTGGGAATGGTGGTGGGTAGAAAAATGAAAGATTTGTACTTTCAGTAGTATTTTTCCACAAATTTGAATTTTTCCATTTTATGATTTTTAAATCTAGTTTCTAAAAATCTAAACACTTCATCTTCTCTAAGATGTATTCTAAGGTCCTACAGTAAGGCCAGGAATGAAAATAAGTTTCAACTCACATGCCTATTGTATAATAAAGAATGTATATCTGGTCTTTGTACCAGTTTTCTGGCACATAGCTTCAAAAACCCTTGAGATTTTCTGAGTGATATTCAGAATGTCTTCTGTTATTTATAATAAGCCCTATGGATTACATCTGAGTCTATGCAAATGAAGTGACTCAAGGTAAGCCCTTAGTTTCAACAGAAGGTTGCTCCTATCAGAAAGATCAAGCATTGGCCAGGTGTAGTGGCTCACACCTATAATCCCAGCACTTTGGGAGGCCAAGGCAGGTGGATCATGAGGTCAAGAGATCGAGATCATACTGGCCAACATGGTGAAACCATGTCTCTACTAAAAACACAAAAATTAGCCAGGCGTGGTGGTACATGCCTGTAGTCCCAGTTACTCAGGAGGCTGAGGCAGGAGAATTGCTTGAACCTAGGAGGTGGACATTATAGTGAGCCAAGATCGTGCCACTGCACAGCCTGGTGACACAGCAACACTCCATCTCAAAAAAAAAAAAAAAAGAAAGACCAAGCATTAATTAGAGGGCTGGAATTTTCAGCCTCACCACTGCTTATACTCCTAGGAAGAGGGAGATTGAGCTCAATCACATAATCAATTATGTAATGAGACTCCAATAAAACTCTGGACACCCAAAACTTGAACAGTTTCCTGATTAGTGAATACGCTGATGTTCAGGAAGGGCAACACACCTTGACTCCATGGGGAGAGGGTGTGGAAGCTCTGCCTCCAGACCCTTCCACACCTTGTCCTATGTGTATTCATTACGATAAAGCCGTAATCATAAGTATAGTGCTTTCAGTGCTCTGAAAATTTGTTGTTATGGAAAACAACAAATTCAGGGTGTGAGAACCCTGAATTTATAGCCAGTTGGTCTGAAGTGTGGGTGATCCCCAAGACTTATAGTGGCTGATATCTGAAGTGAAGGCAGTCTTACGGAGGACTGTGCCCTTAACTTGTGGGATCTGGTAGTTAGTGTCAGAAATGAAGTGTGTTGCAGGACACCAGTTGGTAGTGTCCTAGAAAAGCAGAGTTTTCTAGAAGCCAGGTCTAGCATCATCAAGAAAGACTACTGTCATCAATTAGCTATGTCTCTATGAGAATAGGGTTATTCATGAGTATCAAGAGGGTAACATTATTGCCATCCTTCTAGTATGTCATCAATGAAATCTTTGTGCCAAAAATGAAAAACTCATCCAAGGGTAACAAAATAGTGTTTCTACATACCTGGTAGGCAGTTTTTCAAAGTCAACGTCTAAAAATTGTTCATAGCTAGAAACAAAAGTGTCCAACCATAGCTTCAGGTAATCTGGATCTTTCTGAAATAACAAAATCATCATAATATTAAGTATGCCTATGAGAGGAAAAAAATGCTTCCACACCTATTAAGCAGACACCTAAAGAATCAATACTATGAAATCTCTAAGTGATATTCAGGAGTACATAAGTGCTGTTTTAAAATGTATATTAAGTATGTGGAACTCTCAAATGGCTTCTCATGTCACTCAAAGAGCTAAAATCTTAACAATGTCCTATAAAAGTTTAAACAATTTGCCCTCCCATATCCCTGTAACCTTGCCCATTGTTATCCTCTACTAACTGGCCTTCTGGCTGTTTCCTGGGACATGCCAGACATGCTCCCACCCTAAGGACTTTGCACCAGCTGTTTTCTCTACCCAGAACACTCTTCTCCCAGGTATCTGAATGGCTACTCCCTCATCTTCAAGTCTTTTTTTTTTTTTTGGACAACTGAACATTTATTTGTGTGCCTTTCTTCTTATGTGTATTTCAAGTCTTTTCAAAACAAGGCCCCCGGACTCTCCAGATTAAATTATGTCCCTGGGCTTGGTCCATTGCTGCAGGAGTCTTAGGGAGCCTTGTACAAATGCTTGAGTTACTCATTTACCAACATTAAACCCTAGGATAGAAAATGCAACAAAGCAGGACTCCTTCTTTCATGGCATGTGCTGATTTCTGACGAGGCGGCAGCCAATATAGAAAACACTGGAATTTTTCCTTAGAACTGGACTGTGATGAGAGGTGCTTGCCATGAACATAAGCTACAGTATTTTCTTTGACTCTTCGTTTCTAATTTTTGAAGATAAGGCAAGGAATAATCTTCTCTAAAGATACCTGATAATAATTCCCCCAAAAGCAAAAACACATGCTTCCACTGCACCGTGCTTTCAAATATTCTGGATCTTGTTCAGCTGGCAGATGAGCTGACTGATGCATTCACCCTGATAGCCATGTGAGCCCATCTCCTTGAGGAAGCCCACTATATTTTTGGTATATAGTGGACGTATATAGCCAAGATCACACTATCGCACTTCAGCCTGAGCATGACGGGTCACCAAAAGGTGGAAAGGGCACAAGAACCATGAGATCTCCTAGAAATACTTCACTGGGAAGGCAATTTCATGAATGAGGTCTTCCAAGCAAATGACACCAAACTTCTCCAGGTGCTCCTCAATAACTGCGTTGTCTGTCAGAGGGATGGTCTTATTATTTACCTTGGCTTGTCCATGTTTCAAAGTGAGTTCCCACAAAGACTTCAGATTTAGAAATCCCCAGGTCACATAAGTTTCCAATATAAGCAGCATTTTTAGGTTCTGGGGGTTGACTTAATTTACAAAAACACCACTAAAAATTTTCTTCAGGCAAAGTCTTACAATAGTTCTCTCCATCAGTAAACTCATACCATTAATCCTTTTGATGTGCACAACAAAGGCCATGGAATGTTTATCTGGCAATTCCAAGGCATGAGGTCTCACTTCTAGTCATCTGAGATGCACCTCGTCACATTTCTGCCTTCAGGAATCATGTAGGAATGATTCCAGTCACTTAAATGTGAGCCTTTTTCCCTTCCTCTGCTCCTTCTTTGCCAAAAGGGCCTGCTTTGCCTGAGTGGCTTTGAGGGCTTGAAAAACCTTCCTCTTTTTCAGGAGATTTTCTGGACCCAAAGGGATTTTTCTTTGCTCTTGCTCTGCCATCTTCCTAGTGTTGCAGCTCCTGATCATGCACAACCCCACCCCAAGTCATTTTTTAAATGACATATTCTCATTGAGGCCTATTTTTACTTCTTCTTAAAACCAGAAACCTCACCACCCCCTTACTTTACCTTATCGTGTTCCCTCCACCATGGTCCTTTATCAACTTTCATCATGCTCTATAATTTACTTATCAGTTTATTTTTTGTCCCTTCCCCAGAATATATGATTCACAAGTGCAGAGATTTTCATTTTTTTGTTTACTGAACACCAGTACCTTAAATAGTGGCAGGTACTGAGACTGTGCTCAATAAATATTTGTTCCATGAATTAAGAGTAAGTGTAACATGCATAAATGAAATCAAATTGGAAATGGATCATTAACATAAACATAAAAACTGAAACCAAAATTTTCTAGAAGAAAATACACCAGGCACAGTGGCTCACGCCAGTAATCCCAGAACTTTGGGAACCCGAGGCAGGTGGATCACCTGAGGTCAGTGGTTTGAGACCAGCCTGGCCAACATGGTGAAACCCTATCTCTACTAAAAATACAAAAATTAGCCAGGTGTAGTGGTGCAAGTCTGTAGTCCCAGCTACTCAGGGTGCTGAGGCATGAGAATTGCTTGAACCCAGGAGGCGGAGGTTGCAGTGAACCGAGATCGCGCTACTGCACTCCAGCCTGAGCAACAAAGCGAGACTGTCTCAAAAGAAAAGAAAAAAGAAAAGAAAAGAAAAGAAAAGAGAAGACAAGACTGAATAACTTTGCTACCTGGGGATAAACAGAGGTTTCTTAGCTAGGGCAAAAAAACCATAAACTGAAAAAGAAAAAAAAGATAACTGGTATTAATCAAAACTTAAAACTTCTACTCATCAAAAGACACTATTAAGAAAATGGAGGCTGGGTGCAGTGGCTCACAACTGTAACCCCCACACTTTGGGAAGCTGATGTGAGAGAATCGCTTGAGCCCAGGAATTCGAAACCAGCCTAAGCAACATAGTGAGATCCCATCTCTTCAAAAAATAGAAAAAAATTAGCTGGGTGTGGTTGCGCATGCCAGTAGTCCCTATTACTCAGGAGGGTGAGGTTGGAGGAATTCCTGAGCACAGGAAGTCAAGACTGCAGTGCGCTGTGATCATGCCACTGAGTGACACGTGCCATTAGTAAACAAAAAGATTAAAATCTCTGCACTTGTGAAACTTATATTCTGGTGACAGAGTGAGACTCTAAAGAAAAAAGAAAATGGAAAGACAAACCATACTGGCTGAAAATATTCTCAGGGACTTGTATGAAAAACATAAAGATCTCCTACAAATCAATAACAAAAAGACAATTCGATTTAAAAATGGGCAAAAAGCTTGGACACTTCACAAAAGGGAATACACAAACGGCCAAACGGCATCCTAATCTGTGACCAATATCATTAGTTATCCAGATAAATGCAAATTAAAACCAAGTAAGATACTATTATATACCCACCAGAACGGCTAAAATTAGAAAAACTATATCACGTTAGTGAAGACGTGCAGTAACGGTAACTCTCATACATAACTGGTGGCAGTATGAAACAGGATCACCACTTAGAAAAGTTTAAGTTAAATATACACATATCAAACAGCCCAGCCATTCCTCTCCCAGATAAATGAATACAAATATCCACAAAAACACTTGTACAAAAATGTTTATGGAAACTTTGTTTATAACAGCCCAAAGCCGAAAACAAAACTTCTATCAAGTTAACAGATAAACAAATTGTTATATATTCATACAACGGAATATTATTCCAGGAATACAAATGAACTATTGATACTCACAATGACAAAAAATTTTTTCAAAAATCTATTGAGCAAAAGATGTTAGGCATCAAAGCACGTATCACTTATTTATTTATTCATGTATTTATTATTTATTTATTTATGAGACAGGTTCTCACTCTGTTAACCCGGCCAGAGTGCAGTGGCATAATCACGGTTCACTACGGCCTCAAACTCCTGAGCCCAAGGAATCCTCCTGCCTCAGCACTCTAAGTAGCTGGGATTATAGCTATCATGTCTGGTTAATTTTTGTATTTTTTGTGGAGACTGGGTCTTGTTACAGTCTCAAACTCCCGGCCTCAAGTGATCCTCCCACCTTGGCTTCCCAAAGTGCCGAGATTATAGGTATGAGCCACCTCGACCAGCCTGATATCACTTATATGTAGTTCTAGAGCAGTCTATGGTGACAGAAATTAGACAACATGGCTGCCTCTGGGAGGACTGACTGCAAAGCGGCACAGAGGGAACTTTCTTGGGTGATAGAAATTTTACATTTCTTGACTAAAGTAGTGTTTATACAAATGTTTGCATGTATCAAAATTCATCACATTTGACACTTAAAATCTGTGCATTTTTATGCTTTGTGACATTTCAATAAAGCTGAGTTGAAAAAAAAAACTATGATCCCGAGGGTGGTTCCAAGATGGCTGAATAGGAACAGCTCCAGGCTACAGCTCCCAGCGTGAGCGATGCAGAAGTCAGGTGATTTCTGCATTTCCAACTGAGGTACCGGGTTCATCTCACTGGGGCTTGTTGGACAGTGGGGGCAAGACAGTGGGTGCAGCCCACCGAGCGTGAGCTGAAGCATCGCCTCACTTGGGAAGTGCAAGGGGTCAGGGAATTCCCTTTCCTAGCCAAGGGAAGCAGTGACACAGGGCACCGGGAAAATAGAATCACTCCCACCCTAATACTGCACTTTTCCAACGGTCTTAGCAAATGACACACCAGGAGATTATATCCCGCATCTGGCTCAGAGGGTTCCTTGCCCACGGAGCCCTGCTCATTGCTAGCACAGCAGTCAGAGATCTAACTGCAGCAGCAGCAAGCCTGGGGGAGGGGTGCCCGCCATTGCTGAGGCTTAAGTAGGTAAACAAAGCCTCTGGGAAGCTCGAACTGGGTGGAGCCCACCGCAGCTCAAGGAGGTCTGCCTGCCTCTGTAGATTCCACCTCTAGGGGTAGGGCATAGCTGAACAAAAGGCAGCAGAAATCTCTGCAGACTTAAATGTCCCTATCTGACGGCTTTGAAGAGAGTAGTGGTTCTCCCAGCACAGAGTTTGAGATCTGAGAACGGATGGACTGCCCCCTCAAGTTGGTCCCTGACCCCCGAGTAGCCTAATTGGGAGGCATCCCCCAGTAGGGGCAGACTGACACCTCACATGTCCAAGTACCCCTCTGAGAGGAAGCTTCCAGAGGAATGATCAGGCAGCAACATTTGCTGTTCAGCAATATTCACTGTTCTGCAGCCTCTGCTGCTGATACCCAGGTGAACAGGTTCTGGAGTGGACCTCCAGCAAACTCCAACAGACCTGCAGCTGAGGGTCCTGACTGTTAGAAGGAAAACTGACAAACAGGAAGGACAACCACACTAAAACCCCATCTGTACGTCACCATCATCAAAGACCAAAGGTAGATAAAACCACAAATATGGGGGAAAAAACAGAGCAGAAAAGCTGAAAATTCTAAAAATCAGAGCACCTCTCCACCTCCAAAGGAACGCAGCTCCTCTCCAGCAACGGAACAAAGCTGGATGGAGAATGACTTTGATGAGTTGAGAGAAGAAGGCTTCGGACGATCAAACTTCTCCAAGCTAAAGGAGGAAGTTCAAATCCAACTCAAAGAAGCTAAAAACCATGAAAAAAGATCAGATGAATGGCTAACTAGAATAAACAGTGTAGAGAAGTCCTTCAGTGACCTGATGGAGCAGAAAACCACAGCATAAGAACTACGTGACGAATGTACAAGCTTCAGTAGCTGATTCAATCAACTGGAAGAAAGGGTATCAGTGATTGAAGATCAAACAAATGAAATGAAGCTAGAAGAGAAGTTTAGAGAAAAAAGAGTAAAAAGAAATGAACAAAGCCTCCAAGAAATATGGGACTAGGTGAAAAGACCAAATCTACATCTGATTGGTGTACCTGAAAGTGACGGGGAGAATGGATCCAAGTTGGAAAACACTCTGCAGGATATTATCCAGGAGAACTTCCCCAACCCTAGCAAGGCAGGCCAACATTCAAATTCAGGAAATACAGGGAACACCAAAAAGATACTCCTCGAGAAGAGCAACTCCAAGACACATAATTGTCAGATTCACCAAAGTCAAAATGAAGGAAAAAATGTTACGGGCAGCCAGAGAGAAAGGTCGGGTTACCCACAAAGGGAAGCCCATCAGATTAACAGTGGATCTCTCAGCAGAAACTCCACAAGCCAGAAGAGAGTGGGGGCCAATATTCAACACTCTTAAAGAAAAGAATTTTCAACCCAGAATTTCATATCCAGCCAAACTGTTTCATCAATGAAGGAGAAATAAAATCCTTTACAGACAAGCAAATGCTGAGGGATTTTGTCACCACCAAGCCTGCTCTACAAGAGCTCCTAAAGGAAGCACTAAACATGGAAAGGAACAACTGGTACCAGCCACTGCAAAAACATGCCAAATTGTAAAGACCATCGATGCTAGGAAAAAACTGCATCAACTAATGAGCAAAATAACCAGCTAACATCATAATGACAGGATCAAGTTCACACATAACAATATTAATCTTAAATGTAAATGGGTTAAATGCTCCAATTAAAAGACAAAGACTGGCAAATTGGATAAAGAGTCAAGACCCATCAGTGTGTTGTATTCAGGAGACCCATCTCATGTGCAGAGACACACATAGGCTCAAAATAAAGGGATGGAGGAAGATCTACCAAGCAAACAGAAAACAAAACAAAAAGCAGGGGTTGCAATCTAGTCTCTGATAAAACAGACTTTAAACCATCAAAGATCAAAAAAGACAAAGAAGGCCATTACATAATGGTAGAAAAGCTAACTATCCTAAATATATATGCACCCAATACAGGAGCACCCAGATTCATAAAGCAAGTCCTCAGAGACCTACAAAGAGACAGACTCCCACACAATAATAATGGGAGACTTCAACACCCCACTGTCAACATTAGACAGATCCATGAGACAGAAAGTTAACAAGGATATCCAGGAATTGAACTCAGCTCTTCACCAAGTGGCCCTAATAGACATCTACAGAACTCTCCACCCCAAATCAACAGAATATACATTCTTCTCAGCACCACATCGCACTTATTCCAAAACTGACTACATAGTTGGAAGTAAAGCACTCCTCAGCAAATGTAAAAGAACAGAAATTATAACAAACTGTCTCTCAGACCACAGTGCGATCAAACTAGAACTCAGGATTAAGAAACTCACTCAAAACCACTCAACAATGACATGGAAACTGAACAGTCTGCTCCTGAATGACTACTGGGTACATAATGAAATGAAGGCAGAAATAAAGATGTTCTTTGAAACCAATGAGAACAAAGATACAACATACCAGAATCTCTGGGACACATTTAAAGCAGTGTGTAGAGGGAAATTTATAGAATTAAATACTCACAAGAGAAAGCAGGAAAGATCTATAATTGATACCCTAACATCACAATTAAAAGAACTAGAGAAGCAAGAACAAACACATTCAAAAGCTAGCAGAAGGCAAGAAATAACTAACATCAGAGTAGAACTGAAGGAGAGAGAGACAAAAAAGTCCTTCAAAAAATTAATGAATCCAGGAGCTGGTTTTTTGAAAAGATCAACAAAACTGATAGACCGCTAGCAAGACTAATAAGAAAAGAGAGAAGAATCAAATAGACACAATAAAAAATGATAAAAGGGATATCACCACCGACCCCACAGAAATACAAACTACCATCAGAATACTATAAACACCTCTATGCAAATAAACTAGAAAATCTAGAAGAAATGGATAAATTCCTGGACACATACACCCTCCCAAGACTAAACCAGGTAGAAGTTGAATCCCTGAATAGACCAATAACAGGCTCTGAAATTGAGGCAATAATTAATAGCCTACCAACCAAAAAAAGTCCAGGACCAGATGGATTCACAGCCGAATTCCACCACAGGTACAAGGAGGAGCTGGTACCATTCCTTCTGAAACTATTCCAATCAACAGAAATAGAGGGAATCCTCCCTAACTCATTTTATGAGGCCAGCATCATCCTGATACCAAAGCCTGGCAGAGACACAACAAAAAAGAGAATTTTAGACCAATATCCCTGATTAACACTGATGCAAAAATCCTCAATAAAATACTGGCAAACTGAATCCAGCAGCACATCAAAAACCTTATCCACCATGATCAAGTGGGCTTCATGCCTGTGATGCAAGGCTGGTTCAACATACGCAAATCAATAAACGTAATCCAGCATATAAACAGAACCAAAGACAAAAACCACACAATTATTTCAATAGATGCAGAAAAGGCCTTTGACAAAATTCAACAGCCCTTCATGCTAAATACTCTCAGTAAACTAGGTATTGATGGGATGTATCTCAAAATAATAAAAGCTATTTATGACAAACCCACAGACAATATCATACTGAATGGGCAAAAACTGGAAGCATTCCCTTTGAAAACCGGCATAAGACAGGGATGCCCTCTCTCACCACTCCTATTCAACACAGTGTTGGAAGTTCTGGCTAGGACAATCAGGCAAGAGAAAGACATAAAGGGTATACAATTAGGAAAAGAGGAAGTCAAATTGTCCCGGTTTGCAGATGACATGATTGTATATTTAGAAAACCCCATCGTCTCAGCCCAAAATCTCCTTAAGCTGATAAGCAGCTTCAGCCAAGTCTCAAGATACAAAATCAATGTGCAAAAAATCACAAGCATTCTTATACACCAATAACAAACAGAAAGCCAAATCATGAGTGAACTCCCATTCACAATTGCTTCAAAGAGAATAAAATACCTAGGAATCCAACTTACAAGCGATGTAAAGGACCTCTTCAAGGAGGACTACAAACCACTGCTCAACGAAATAAAAGAGGACACAAACAAATGGAAGAACATTCCATGCTCATGGATAGGAAGAATCAATATCATGAAAATGGCCATACTGCCCAAGGTAATTTATAGATTCAATGCCATCCCCATCAAGCTACCAATGAGTTTCTTCACATAATTGGATAAAACTATTTTAAAGTTCATATGGAAGCAAAAAAGAGACTGCACTGCCAAGACAATCCTAAGCAAAAAGAACAAAGTTGAGGGCATAATGCTACCTGACTTCAAACTATACTACAATGCTACAAGTAACCAAAACAGCATGGTACTGGTACCAAAACAGAAATATAGACCAATGGAACAGAACAGAGCCCTCAGAAATAATACCACATTTCTACAACCATCTGATCTTTGACAAACCCGACAAAAACAAGAAATGTGGAAAGGATTTCCTATTTAATAAATGGTGCTGGGAAAACTGGCTAGCTATATGTACAAAGCTGAAACTGGATCCTTTCCTTACACTTCATACAAAAATTAATTCAAGATGGATTAAAGAGTTAAATGTTAGACCTAAAACCATAAAAACCCTAGAAGAAAACCTAGGCAATACCATTCAGGACGCAGGCCAGGGCGAGGACTTCATGTCTAAAACACCAAAAGCAATGGCAACAAAAGCCAAAATTGAAAAATGGGATCTAATTAAACTAAAAATCTTCTGCACAGCAAAAGAAACTACCATCAGAGTGAACAGGCAACCTACAGAATGGGAGAAAATTTTTGCAATCTACTCATCTGACAAAGGGCTAATATCCAGAATCTACAAAGAACTCAAATTTACAAGAAAAAAGCAAACAACCCTATCAAAAAGTGGGCGAAGGATATGAACAGACACTTCTCAAAAGAAGACATTTATGCAGCCAACAGATACATGAAAAAAATGCTCATCATCACTGGCCATCAGAGAAATGCAAATGAAAACCACAATGAGATACCATAGAATGGCAATCATTAAAAAGTCAGGAAACAACAGATGCTGGAAAGGATGTGGAGAAATAGGAACACTTTTACACTATGGGACTGTAAACTAGTTCAACCATTGTGGAAGACAGTGTGGCGATTCCTCAAGGATCTAGAACTAGAAATACCATTTGATTCAGCCATCCCATTACTGGGTATATACCCAAAGGATTATAAATCATGCTGCTATGAAGACACATGCACACATATGTTTATTGTGGAACTATTCACAATAGCAAAGACTTGGAACCAACCCAAATGTCCATCAATGATAGACTGGATTAAGAAAATGTGGCACATATACACCATAGAATACTATGCAGCCATTAATAAAGATGAGTTCATGTCCTTTGTAGGGACATGGATGAAGCTGGAAACCATCATTCTCAGCAAACTATTGCAAGGACAAAAAACCAAACACCGCACGTTCTCACTCATAGGTGGGAACTGAACAATGAGAACACTTGGACACAGGAACATGAACATTACACACCGGGGCCTGTTGTGGGGTGGGGGGAGGGGGTGGGATAGCATTAGGAGATATACCTAATATAAATGACAAGTTAATGGGTGCAGCACACCAACATGGCACATGTATGCGTATGTAACAAATCTGCATGTTGTGCACATGTACCCTAGAACTTAAAGTATAAAATAAAAAAAATTTTAAAAAAACTATGATCCCTTGGAAATTTTTAAGTATATTAACTGTATCTTAAAAAATGATGCTCAATTCTTTTCCTTTGCCTCCTCAATACTTCCTCATGTCAGTCAGATTTCAACATATGATTTAGGAGTCTCAGTTATGTAGTCATTAAATATCATTGCTTAAGTACTGCTCTTGGTTAAAGGGAACTCAAGGAACTTATTTCCCCGAAATAAAAGCATTACACTACAAATCAAAATCTAAAAGAATGTTCCCAGAATACGCAGGGACTACTGACCTTTTGTGTATTTGGTTTTTCTATTAATATACAGTTCTAAAATCAGCTTGTAAACTACGGCTCTGTACATCATTACTGAGAAATCAGATGGAAATATTTTAGAAAAAGAGCTACCTTTTGTGAGAAATTTTTGCAAGAGTTTCACTACTTGCTTTTTACATGTCCAACTAGAATGTCATTCATTTATTCATTCATTTATCCATTCAGGATAGAACTCCAGAAACACAAGTAGCTGAAGTCTTCCTTATCATTGTTCCTCTCTAATACAGCAGAGAATTACCTCTTGGCAAAAGACACAAAACAGTCACATAACACCATAAAGAATTAATGCATTTCTCTTCTAATGCATATTTTATTTAGGAACTCTAGTATCTGGTTCAAATTCTAAAGGTCTGGCTACCAAGCGTTTGGCAAGCACAGAGTTCACCTACAAAACTGAGCAACTGGAAGGAAAAAAAAGGTACTTAAATTTGGAGGTGTTTCATTTATTAAGAAGTAAAGCACTTACAATTTTTTTAACATCTCCCATACACTAAGTAGTACAGCAGGCATTTAAAAAATATATCATCCCATTTACTCCTTTACAACTATCCAGTGAAGAAAATTTAATTTCCCCCATTTTACAGGTTAGAAAAGGGAAGTTCTAAAGATGTATAATTTGCCCAGTCACACAGCTAGTAATGGACAATGCTGGAATTAAAATGTAAGAATACACGAATCCAGTATGTGCTCTTTCCACTACACTACAATGGCTTTAACTGTGTGCATAAATAAAATGGATCTTTAGTGGGCAAAAAGACGAAAAGAGGAGCTTCGTCAGGATCAGTAAACTCAAAGTCATAAAGCAGTTAACACACACAAAAAGCCAAATTTTATACATCCTTATACAAACCCTCAGATCATTTCACTGCCAAAGGCCATAAAAAGAAAGATCCCCACAATAGAAACAATATTAATTAAATCTCAAGCTGAGTCACTTTCATGGTTAAGACGAGTTTGCTTTTTTGAAACACCAGCATCTGGCCTATCTTGCCATTTGTACAGTATTTATTTATTAACACAACATACAAATGTATTAAGTAGTGGAGGAGTGCTGCAGCCAAATTACTTGGACTCTAATCCCTGCTCTGTCACTTTCTTACACAAGTCAGCCTATGTTTGCACATCAGTTTCTTCCTCTATAAAAATGAACATAATGATGTCTCACAGGACTGTTGTGAAAATAAAATAATCTAACCCATGTCAAAGGCTTAGAATGCCTAGAACATAGTATATGCTCAATAAGTATCAATAAATATTATTTTCATAATCTACTATATGTGCCCAAATCAGGAAACTCCCACACAACAGGTAATGTTCTATGCTATACATATCTAAGTGTTTCATGATCCCCTTTGCCACATAATAAAATAAAAATTTTATTCTTTTTTATCCATAAAATAAAAATTTTATTCTTTTCATCTCAAATCTCTTTGCATTTACTATCTGTGTGACTTTCAGCAGGTTACTTCACCTCTCTGAGCTGTTCTTTGTCTATAAGATGAAGATAATACTTCCTACCTCATAGGGCTGTTGAGAGCACTAAATGACATAATGCACAAAAGGCACTCAATAGTGCCTGACATTTAGCAAATGCTCAAAACATGTTGGTTACCACAATTATTATAATATAGACTTTGCCATCAAGTTGGTCATGATCCAATATAAGAAAATAATCCAAATATTTACAAAATCAAGTTTACTGATTCTGTACTCAAATATTCATCCAATCATCCCATCTGCCACTGATTAAGACAAATAATCTTTCTTTTTGGACTGTTAGGTAGTTCCCTACAATTTCTCCTATCTATACATACCTACTAACGAGATGTGTTAAATTTAAATCCATTCATCTCCTCTGTCCTGCCCAAATACTTTCAATGGCTCCCTATTGGTAAAGGATGAAGTCTGAACACTTAACTTAGAGCTGTGCTGTCCAATATGGGGGCCACTAGTCACATGTGATTACTTAAATTATGTTAAAGCACAGCAGATGTTTAGCTTCTCATAACACCCACTGACGTTTTGGGAGGCGTTAGAGAAGATAATGGAATTAAATGATCCATGCAATTTCCCCTAGTTCTTCAGAGACAGGGTTACAGCTAAGAATAGGGAGAATGCTTTATTTGCTCTATGCAATGATATTTGGATTACAGTATTCACTCAAGTTTTAAAACTATCAAATTTTACATGCATATAAATATTTCAATCATATGATGGGCAGTTCCCAACTTAAATATGAATTGAATTTTAAAAGTTCGTTTAAGTCAGTTATATTTATATTTTTGTAACATCCTACCAAAAGAAGATAAACTCCCCCCACAGAAACATTATAAAAGTGATTAATCTTGCAAGTTAGCCCTCAAATTTTTCTGATACAACCTAGCAACTATAAAAAACATTTAGTAAGTACAGGCCGGCCGGGCACAGTGGCTTACGCCTGTAATTCCAGCACTTTGGGAGGCCAAAGCAGGCAGATCACCTGAGGTCAGGAGTTCAAGACCAGCCTGACCAACATGGAGAAACCCCGTCCTACCACAAATACAAAATTAGGCGGGCGTGGTGGTGCATGCCTGTAATCCCAGCTACTCAGGAGGTGAGGCAGGAGAACTGCTTGAACACGGGAGGTGGAGGTTTCAGTGAGCAGAGATCGCACCATTGCACTCTAGCCTGAGCAACAAGAGCGAAACTCCATCTCAAAAAAAAAAAAAAAAAAAAAAGCCAGGTGTGGTGACTCACACCTGTAATCCCAGCACTTTGGGAGGAGGCCAAGGTGGTTGGATCACAAGGTCAAGAGATCGAGACCATCTCGGCCAACATGGTGAAACCCCATCTCTACTAAAAATACAAAAAATTATCTGGGTGTAGTGGTGCGTGCCTGTAGCCCCAGCTACTCGGGAGGCTGAGGCAGGAGGATCGCTTGAACCTGTGAAGTGGAGGCTGCAGTGAGCCGAGATCACTCTACCACACTCCGGCCTGGAGACAAAGCAAGACTCCGTCTCAAAAAAAAAAAAAAGTACAGGCCAACCATGTACGAACTAGGGACCATGCTAGACCACGACTATAAAGACAAATAAAATACAGTCTTGTCCTGAAAGTGTTCATTGTTCAAGAGAAAACAGGTATAAACAAATAAATGCAAAACAGCCTGTGAAGCAACACAGTTGTGAAAAATACTGAAATAATACAAAGAAGGGAGTTATTGATTCTGTCAAGGGTTGGGGTAGTCCCAAACGCTCAAAACAGTGTCAAAGAATCAAAAACAGATACTCTCAGGGAGGGTCGGGGGAAGAGAAGAATCCAGACAGAGAGAGAACAGCAAGATATGTTCAAAGATGTACAACATTTGGTATCATTCCAGTGTGGAAATGATAGGAAGCAGTGGATAATCATATAGGATTATCAGAGTGTAGAAGTCAGCACTTCCTAACCCAGTATTCATCCCAACACTGTTCACTTGAAAGATAATAGATACGATTGGAAAAGGTTTTTAAAAAAGGGTGGTGGGGGTTGTGACACTAGAAACTACTGATCATCATTTCCTAGATCTGGTATTTCATTATGAGTAATTTTTGCAAAAACCTGATAATTTCCTCATAATAACACCATTACTACTAGAAAGATTTGCAGAAGAGCTATCTATTATTCTCAGTCCCACTTCCAGATTCTCAATTAAAAGTATATCCAGATACAGACTTTTTATGCGACTCATCCCAAGATGTTATGTAATGGATAGCGGCCTGTTCAATATAAACCTATTCCTTAGTACATGCCAACTTTCTGATATATGTATATTTCCCACAACAACTGAAAATACATACAACAAATTTGGGAATTTTCACATTTTAAAAGGTACAACTTCCGGCTGGGCATGGTGGCTCACGCCTATAATCCCAGCACTTTGGAAGGCCAAGGTGGGTAGATCACCCGAGGTCAGGAGTTCAAGACTAGCCTGGCCAACATAATGAAAACCTGTCTCTACCAAAAGTACAAAAATTAGCCAGGTGTGGTGGTGTGCGCCTGTAGTCCCAGCTACTTGGGAGGCTGAGGCAGGAGAATCACTTGAGCCTGGGAAGTGGAGGTTGCAGTGAGCCAAGATGGCACCACTGTACTCCAGACTGGGCAATGGTGAGACTCTGTCTACAAAAAAAAAAGCTACAATTTCCTTTGTGCTTTCTTTGGGTTTTTGTTCTTATCTTCTTAAATGGGTGAAGCAATAGTTACCTATTCCTGCATAAAAAATTACCCTAAAATTTAGCCGCTTAAAACAACAAACATTTATTATCTCACTGTTTCTTAGGGTTAGAATTCAAGAGTGGCTCAGGCTGGTGCTTTTGGCTCAGGACTTCTCATGATCTCGTAACGAACATGCCAACTAAGGTGACAGTCATATCAAAGCTTGACTGGGCTGAAGGAACCACTTAAACGCTCACTCATATGGTAGTTGGCAAGAGCCGTCCATTCTTTACAAGATGGGCCTCTCCATAGGGCTATTCATTACTGAACTTCTGGACTCCCCTGGAGTAAGCAATCAAAAAATAATAATAATAAAGGATAACTGAGGTGAAACAATAGTGTCTTTCATAGCCTAATTTCAGAAATGACTTACTATCACTTTTGCCAAATTCTACTGATCACACAGATCAACCATGGTACAATGTGGGAGGGGACTGTACACAAGAGTGTAAATACCATGAGGTGGGATCTGAAGATTGGCTACCACAAATGACTAGTTCATTAAGTTTTAGTCCTTTTTATTTCTAACATATGTACTTAAATTTTCCTAAGTAATTATGTAGCTGCCAAGTTCCAAAATGTACTTTATTGTTCAATTTTTTAAAATTCCAATTTTTCCCCCATTTCAAGGCAGTCTATTTCTTTTTCAAAACAGCTAGGTTACTTTTTTCATATTTCTATGATTCCAAGATTCTTAACATTTGACATCTTTGAAATCAAAATGCATCTCAAAATTGCCCTTAGAGAGGTAGCTGACATTTGTTCTTGCCTGTTCATTTGCAAACCTGGTAGTAGACTTCATATTGACATTCCTTCACTAGATTAACTTGTATAGTTAGTACTACACATAAGTTTAACTAGCATTCAAAATGTCTTCAAAAAATTATACTGTGATTAGGCAATAAAATGAAATTGTGTACAAAGAAAGGCATTGAGAACAGAACAACATGGTATAATTTGACATGAACTTCAATGTTTTCAGATTCTGTGATATATAGAATCTGTTCAACTTTTTTTCTGAGATAGCAACAACAGCCCACTGCAGCTTCAACCTACTAGGTGCGAGTGATCCTCACACCTCAGACTCCCAAGTGGCTGTGACTATAGGCACGCACCACCATGCCTGGCTAATTTTTGAATTTTTTTTGTAGAGACAAGGCCTCACTATGTTGCACAGGCTGGTCTTGAACCCCTGGGCTTGAGTGATCCTGTCATCCTGGTCTTCCAAAGTGCTGGGACTACAGGTGTGAGCCACTGTACCTGGTATATTTATTTTATAATCTCTGCCTTCTAATATCAACATATGAAGTCTTTCTAGATCCATGTTTACTGTCTACTTCTGTTGGTTCTCATTCCTGGCACTTTCCCCTGAAGTCCTAGCGGGAGGAGGAGAGTGAAGTGGGTTTGCTTAGAATCTAGTTGATCCTTATGCCAAAAGTGTAAGCTTCGGGAATCAGAAGGGAAATTCCGGTTAGTCCCTTGGCTTTACATTTGATATCTGTTCTTTTTTTTTTTTTGAGACGGAGTCTCGCTCTGTGGCCCCGGCTGGAGTGCAGTGGCTGGATCTCAGCTCACTGCAAGCTCCGCCTCCCGGGTTCACGCCATTCTCCTGCCTCAGCCTCCCCAGTAGCTGAGACTACAGGCGCCCGCCACCTCGCCCGGCTAGATTTTTGTATTTTTTTTAGTAGAGATGGGGTTTCACCGTGTTAGCCAGGATGGTCTCCATCTCCTGACCTCGTGATCCGCCCGTCTCGGCCTCCCAAAGTGCTGGGATTACAGGCTTGAGCTACCGCGCCCAGCCTGTTCTTTATTATTATTGTAAATTGATCTTTATTATTATTATTATTTTGATTACTTACTCTGGGGGAATTTAGAAGTTCAGTACTGAGTAGCCCTATGGAGAGGCCCATCTTATAAAGAACAGAAGCCTCTTCTAACCTCTGCCCACTTACAAGGCCATGAAAACAAAAGCTCAAGTTCATCAGGCAAAAGAGGATTTCATTTACCTAAGTTTCTGCTTTCATTAAGATTTGGCTTCATAATGCCTTACCATGTTGCCAGTTTTTCAATGCTTTTAAGATGTTTCTTAAATTTTATCCAGAATGTCTAATAATTTTCAGAAAGGTTAGCCTCAACAACCTAGTCTACCTTATTACCAGAAATGAAAATCTATACTTAAAGACCATTTTTCCATTATACTTCTTGGTCATGTCTTATGCTTGCCTGGAATATCTTCTGTAACTATTAAGCTACTATACATTCTTTAAAACCTTGATTGATGCTACCTCTTCCACTAAGCTATACCTGATGACTTCATCCCTCCATCTTGCTTTAGTTGACTTATTATCTGGACCTACAATCTAAGTGGGAAACTGAGTCTAGCTGGGAAAGCATGCCCTCAGATGAACTCACAGTCAATTAAATAGATGAAGGCAAAAATTTTGATGAAAGGAAAACCCATCACATCCAAGAGAGGTTTGGAAGCCACTTTAACACAAACAAAAGTAGTAATATTGTAAGAGGTGTATGTATACAAAATAGGCTTAGAATACACCAATTCCTAGTGAGAAAGGTTTCAAATTTTACTTTTTGTATGTTTTTATTAACTTTTTTTTTTTTTTTTTGAGACAGGGTCTCACTCTGTTGCCCAGGCTGAAGTACAGTGGCAAAATCGCGGCTCACTGCAGCCTCAACCACCTGGGCTTAAGTGATTCTCTCACTTCGGCCTCCTGAGTAGCTGGGACCACAGGCACCTGCCATCATGCCCAGTTAAGTTTTGTATTATCTGTAGAGGCAGGGTTTCACCATGTTGCCCCAGGCTAGAATTTCTTAAAAAGTTTATGTAACTATCCATTCAGATAACTAATAAAGTTCTAGGTCTGATCAATATACTGTAGAAATATCACTGTTAAAATCAGCAGAACTGGCCCGCATCTGCAATGTTAGGTAAAATACGTCCTTTTGCATGAATTCTGTGTTTATATTGGAGTCTCACACATGGTGGTCAGGTAAAGAAGCTTCTGATGCAGGCTGGGCACACTGGCTCACGCCTGTAACCCCAACACTTTGGGAAGCTGAGGTGGGCAGAGCACTTGAGGCCAGGAGTTTGAGACCAGCCTGGTCAACATGGTAAAACCCCATCTCTACTAAAAGTACAAAAATTAGCCAGGCATGGTGGCACACCCCTATAATCACAGCTACTCAGGAGGCTGAGGTACGAGACTCAGTTGAACTCGGGAGGTGGAGGTTGTAGTGAGCCGAGATTGCACCATTGCACTCCAGCCTGAGCAGCAGAGCAAGACTCTGACTCAAAAGTTTCTGATGCAGGTGTTTTTGGGAAGTCAGTCAAGTTACCAAAGGGTGCACTGTGGTCCAGGATACAGATGGTAGGGAAGGTTGTATATGGGAATCCTCTACACTTTCTGCTCAATTTTTCTGGGAACCTAAAACTGCTCTAAAAATGTAATTTATAAACTTTTAAAAAATTAACCAAATAAAAAATAGGAAAATATACAATTCAAGTGCATACAGTAGGCACCCAATAAAAATGAGTCAAACGGGACTAAAGTTAATTCTTTAGGAAAGAAAAATATTATTAATGTATTAATTAAATATATTAACATGTATATATTAACATACAGACATATTACTATAACATTAACACTTGTCAAATGGAGTTTAAAATATTCCATGAAACTTGAAATAATCTTCAAGTTTCATGTCAAGTTGAAGTTTTTCAAATTAAATATATTAATAATTTATAGTAGTAAATGTAATTAATTTACATATGCATAAAGAACTAAAAGTCTCTGAATAATGAGATTTTCTGCAACTGACTTCCGGCATACCTGTATTTTCTAAATTTTCTACAATTAAGTTATATATCTTAATCGAAAAATTAAAGCTCAGCATAAAAGTAAAACATTACTATTTTTTTCTTAGAACATAAATCTAATCAAAAAGTCAGGCCAGATGCAGTGGCTCACACCTATAATTCCACCATTTTGGGAGGCCGAGGCATAAGGATTGCTTGGACCAGGAATTCAAGACCAGCCTGGGCAACATAGCAAGACCCTGTCTCTTAAAAAAAAAAAAAAATCGAGTCAGGTGCAATGGCTCATGCCTGTAATTCTAGCACTTTGGGAGGCCAAGACGGGTGGATCACGAGGTCAAGAGATCGAGACCTTCCTGGCCAACATGGTGAAAACCTGTCTCCACTAAAAATACAAAAATTAGCTGGGCATGGTAGCACATGCCTGTAGTCCCAACTACTTGGGAGGCTGAGGCAGGAGAATTGCTTGAACCCCAGAGGCGGAGGTTGCAGTGAGCCAAGATCATGTCACTGCACTCCAGCCTGGTGACAGAGCGAGACTCCATCTCAAAAAAAAAAAAAAATTGTTCAGAAAATAGCCAGGTGTGGTGGCATACACTTGTAGTCCTAGCTGCTTGGAAGGGTGAGACAGGAAGATCACTTGACCCCACGTGTCCAAGGTTACAGGGAGCTACTACAATTATGCCACTGTACTCCAGCCTGGGTGACAGAGCAAGGCTCTGTGTCTTAAAACAGAAAGTCCATATATTTTTCATTTTTCTCCATAAAGTTCATTCACTAGAAAGGTTAAATTTTATATTTTGTACAGACAAAAATCACTCAATAAAAAAGAGGTATAAATTCACCTCATAGTGGCATCATAAATTACATACCTTTCTTACCATTCAAATGTTTAATGTCAGTAAAAATTATGTAGTAGTTAAACACATCAAACAAAACTACATTTTTTTTTTTTTTTTTTTTTTTTTTTACCAGAGGTAAACTGTTTTGAAATGCTTGACTTTTGTGTGAAATGGGTATATCATTTAATCTTCTTTCAATCTGGGTGGATACCTCTACCAGTCTGAATCTAAGTCACAAAACATCAAGAAAAATGTTGGTATCTCTTAGATACGGCTAAGAATAAGTTATTTTTTCATTTTTTAAACAGCAGGGTCTGTATAAAATATATTTAAGAGTAGAACTCATTTTCATTAATGAAAACAAAGTGGCACATTATAATGTAAATTCCATTATTTTAAATAAGAGCTGATGAAGGGATGAGGAAGCAAATGTTGCTAACTCTTGCCTGAATTCTGATACTTTCAAAGGATTTCAAATATGGCTATGGCACATTTCATAGTCAGTCTACATAGTTCCCCATATCTTAATAGATTTTGAGTGACTAGAACAAAATTGTCACAAAAAAACTGAATTATATTTCCACAAAAGAAATCAAGAGTTGGGGGTGGAGGGGTTAAAAATAAGAAGAAATCAAGGGTTTCTGTCAATAGCCAGGCTGAACATATATTAAAACACTACAAGGCATTAAACCTTGATCTAGAAGCACTTTACTTTACAACTTTAACAATGAAAGACTACTGAAAATTAAGTGGAACACCTGGATTCCAAATGAACCTACTTAAAATGCATAATGAGGATTCTACTAAAGGAGAATATTTAGGCCGGGTGCGGTGGCTCACGCCTTGTAATCTCAGTACTTTGGGAGGCCGAGGAGGACGGATCACAAGGTCAAGAGATCGAGACCATCCTGGCCAACATGGTGAAACACTGTCTCTACTAAAAATGCAAAAATTAGTTGAGTGTGCTGGTGCACGCCTGTAGTCCCAGCTACTTGAGAGGCTGAGGCAGAAGAACTACTTGAACCCAGGAGGCGGAGGTTGCAGTGAGCCAAGATCATACCACTGCACTCCAGCCTGGAGATAGAGCAAGACAAAGATTCTGTCTCAAAAAAAAAAAGGAGAATATTTACAATGGCAACTACTGAATACCAATAATTAAAGCAAGTAATAACAGTGATTCTTTACAATTATGTGAAGTCTTAATAATATCATTTCTCTAGAGCATAATAGACTAATTATCCACATCTTAATGTATACACACATAAAACTATTCTTAGTAATTGTATAAGAGGTACAAACAGGTAATATTAGAAATAACAGCAGACCTAGAAAAAATGAATAAGGGAATAAAATATCTAACATTATAAATTACACTGATCTATGATTTAAAGAGGTTATACACACACAAAAAAACAGACATAAATATACATGTCTCAGCCCTAAATTCTGAAGATAACATAACAGGAAAACCTAACCTTTTTCTTGCTAAAATGAGAAGCAAGACAAGTATATCCCTCATTTCCATTACTGTAGAATATTAGTTATAAGATAATATAACTAAATAAAAGAGAACTAGAAGCAGAAGAATGAGAGGCGGAGGGAAGTCCTCATTTTCAGTAGAGGACTTCCTAATGCAGAAGGCAAGCTGAGAGAGCTGCTCAGTCACAACAAAGTGTAGTCTCCAACGCCCACTTCAGACATAGCAAAAGGAAAATGATGGGGGAAAAAAAAAAAGAACCTCCAAGATACACAGTCAAGAGCAAGAGAGAAGACTAGCCACGGCAGGTACTGAGTCATATCATAGAACATTTCTTTGAGGATAGAGAAAGCGGGCAATATTTGCCCAATTGGATTTGCAGAGGACAGATACTAAGTGTCCTCTGAGTTCACAGATCATAATATCAAGAAAAACCACAATTGGATCTGATGTATACCACAGATTCCATGTTTCAAGACTGGTATCATGACTGGATGAGAGTTTTGGAGTTCTTGAGATAGATATGAAGTACATTTTGCATATAGGAGAAATATGAATAATTGTGCCTAGAAAGAAGACTGTGGTAGATTGGATCTTTGGTCCCAATTCTTTACTTGCTTGTAGCAAAACTTGCAACGTAATTTTGCAGAAAGGAAAAAAAAGCTGTAGCAAATGTACAGCTATCAAAGTATGTCAGATATAATAATTGTTCAAGGTTTGTTTCTAAAACTAAGGTCCAAGAATGCTCGGAGTTATCAGAAATATTTTCAGAGGTCTATAAGCTCCATATAGAAATTTTTAAAGTTTGCACTCCTGTTTTTATCAATTTTTAAATTAAGCATATTAGGGAAAACTACCTCGTGACTAGTATTGCTACTCGATTTCAAAGGTCACATTTGGATTGCTTCCAAGGGATTATCAGTGACAGTTCAATTTATAGAGCAATATTTTTCAAATTACAGATCTCTGGATTTACAGATGGATTCTTAGGTGTCTGAGAATTTTCAGATGCTCTAGAGCAGTGCCACACAAAGTGTGGTACACAGACCAATAAAGATCCTTGGCCAGGTTAGTACAAAGATGAAGAGGAAACATCTACAAACTTTAGTAGCAGTTTAAGAGTAATTTTAAGTCTGTTGAATTTAATAATAAAAAATTAATATAAGGACTTACATTTTTAACTTTTTCACTCTTTTCAGAACTGCTTTTGCGAAAGCCACTAATATTTATTTATTTATTTACTTACTTAGTTACTTACTTCAGAGTCTCGCTCTGTTGCCCAGACTGGAGTACAGTGGTGCAATCTTGGCTCACTGCAGTCTCTGCCCCCCAGGTTCAAGCGATTCTCGAACTGCCTCAGCCTCCTGAGTAGCTGGGACAACAGGTGTGCACCATCATGCCCGGACAATTTTTGTATTTTTAGTAGAGACAGGTTTCACCATTTTGGCCAGGCTGGTCTCGAAATCCTGGCCCCAAGTGATGTGCCCACCTCGGGCTACCAATATTTAAACTGTCAAATCCAATATATGCTCAATAATGCTTTTCCTTTTTTTTTTTTTTTTTTTGAGACAGAGACTCACTCTGTTGCCCAGGCTGGAGTGCAGCGGCACACACTTGACCCACTGCATCCTCCACCTCTTGGATTCAAGTGATTCTCTTGCCTTAGCCTCCTGAGTAGCTGGGATTACAGGTGCATGCCACCACACCCAGCTAACTTTTGTATTTTCAGTAGAGATAAGGTTACATCATGTTGGCTAGGC
The DNA here is from genome assembly GCF_008728515.1 of Papio anubis. Classification (NCBI taxonomy): domain Eukaryota; kingdom Metazoa; phylum Chordata; class Mammalia; order Primates; family Cercopithecidae; genus Papio; species Papio anubis. The sequence goes on along the minus strand of NC_044985.1, from coordinate 86,897,376 downwards.
TGGTCTCAAACTCCTGACCTCAAATGATCCGCCTGCCTTGACCTCCCAAAGTGCTGGGACTACAGCTGTGAACTACCATGCCCAGTCCGTAATACTTTTCTTGACTGCCATGTTGATTTTGACACCCCTGACTACTTTTTTCATTTCTTTTTTTCTTTTTTTTGAGACAGAGTCTTACTGTCACCCAGGCTGGACTAGAGTGGCATGATCCTGGCTCACTGTAGCCTCAAACTCCTGGGCTCAAGTGAATCTCCCACCTTGGCCTCCTAAAGAGCTAGGATTATAGGCATGAGCCACTGTACTCAGCCAATATCCCTTTACTTTCTGAGGCAACCCAGTCACTCCTGGCTCCTCTCTCATTTAAACTTACAAACTTTTCTTCCTCTGTCACATATTTATTTATTTACTTATTTAAATAACAGAGATGGGGTCTCACTGTTTTGCCCAGACTGGTCACAAAACTCTATCTTCTTCTTAAATGATAATGTTCTTCAGGACTTCCTTTTACCTTCTTCTCTTATTATTCTCATAATAACTCTCCAATAATTCCCAATATGACAACTCTCAAATCTTTATTTTCAGCACAGACCTCTCTTCTAAACTCCAGATATTGAGTATTTCCACCTGAATGTCCCACAAACACGGAGAAGTCAGCATGCCTACCTGAAAACCTAGTGATCTTGTCTAGCTAACTTTGTGAATGTGAAGACCACTTTTTTTTGTGCAAAACAAACAAACAAACAAACACAGGAAACTATTTCAGACTCTTACACATCTGCACATTATGCTCCACACCTACACTTAAGTACTATCAATTCCACCTGCTTTCAGGGAAATTTAAAGTTTGATGCTCAAAAGGAAAGAATTTAAAAAGTTAATGCATCTTAACAACTTTTTCATTTCAGGTCCACTGATAGAAACTATACATTTCTTGCTTTCATACCTAATTTCTGAAAACAAACATGTAAGTGGTAACTACTACTACTAGGCTGCTAATGATTTTGTTTTGTCTTCTTTAGAGTCAAAGAACATTACCTTCCTTACACACAAAGCCATTATTAAGTCACAGAAAATTGAGAGCCATTTTCACACTTTGCACATACCAGAGACTTATTAAATGTGGCTTAAATTATAAGGGTTGATGTGTATCGGTCCATCTTACTAAAAACTTATTTAGGATTATAACTAAAATTGCATTAATAAGTTAATAATTTTCTCATTAAATGAATATTCACTAATTCCATTTTTCCAAATCTATGTACAAAAGAAATACTTGCCTTTTAACTGAATAAAACACCTCTAAATTCTATTTTCTTTTTGAAGCAAAACTTTTATTCTGAAAAGGAAGTTTACTCTGAGCTCACTGCAAAACTATCTATTTCAGTCATATTCCAGATTTAGCAGGACAAAGGGCAAGAGCAGGAAATGGAGCATCATCAGCATCCAAAATAAATTTGGTTTAGAGTAGGGAGGACCCTCAAATCATTATTCAAGATAAATAAGCACTATGCTTGAAAGCAAAAATAACTACAGATGTAAAATCAGTTAAGACATGCGTGAATACAGCTTCATTACTACTGATAAAATAGTAAGAGAATATTGCCCACTATTATTATATTAATACAAGGGTAAATGGAAGTAATCCTGATACACACATGTCCATACCCACACATCTGCAAAATACTCATAAAGATTACATTTTTATCTCTCTTCCTCTTAAAATACATTTAAATAAAATCTTTTTTCCAAAAAATTTTTACAGATATGTAAAATAGTTATGTTTTTCTATTTGACAGATGAGAAAACTGAGATACAAAGAAACTAGGTTAACCTCTTTTAGGTCCTTAAGATCAGACACAGAACTGGGACTAAATATCACCTCTAATACTGTAGCTTCACAAAATTGTTCAGGGCAAATTCAATCTCAACAAAATAAAATAAAATGTTTTTAAATCTAATGACAAAAATGAACCATGGATTTCAATCTACACTGCCACATTTCAAAATGCTGTGCTTTTAAGTCACTTTGTATCTTTTTACTCAGTTAACGCATTTGATACTTTACACCAGACAGAACAAAAATAGCTTAATCTTATCTGACTTTGAGAGGCTAAGTTTCTTTCTTCTACATATTCTGGTGACCAACTAACTGCAGCACTCCCAAAAGGCTAAATGTCTAATAGAAATACATCCTTTAGTCTGTTCAAGGGTTGCAGTTGAGATAGGGAATTTATGATACATGCCTTTTTCTTTTCTTTTTTTTTTTCTTTTTGAGACGGAGTCTTCCTCTGTCGCCCAGGCTAGAGTACAGTGGCGAGATCTCGGCTCACTGCAACTTCTGCCTCCCAGGTTCAAGCGATTCTCCTGTCTCAGCCTCCCGAGTAGCTGGGATCACAGGTGCCCACCACCATGCCCGGTTGATTTTTTTGTATTTTTAGTAAAGACAGGGTTTCACCATTTTAGCCAGGTTGGTCTTGAACACCTGACCTCATGATCCACCCACCTCGGCCTCCCAAAGTGCTGGGATTACAGGCGTGAGCCACTGTGCCCGGCCGATACATGTCTTTTTCTACACACATATATGAATCTCAAAACGTTGTATATAATAATATAGAAAGAAAAATTGTTCTCAGCACCATCTCTCTTACTGTATGCTAAGTGAATATCAAGAAATACAGTGAATAACATAGTGCCTACAACAAATATAGAAACTAATTTTTTCTTTTTTTGAAATGGGGTTTCACTCTGTCACCCAGGCTGGAGTGTAGTGGCGCAATCTCGGCTCAATGCAATCTCCACTTCCCAGGCTCAAGCAAACCTCCCACCTCAGCCTCCTGAGTAGCTGGGACCACAGGCATGCATCATCATGCCTGGCTAATATTTTGTATTTTTGGTAGAGATGGGGTTTCACCAGGTTGGTCTCAAACTCCCAAGCTCAAGTGATCCACCTGCCTCAGCCTCCCAAAGTGCTGGGATTACAAGCATGAGCCACGACGTCTGCCCTGAAATCTTTAGACATTAAAAAAAATACTGGGCCGGGCGCAGTGGCTCAGGCCTGTAATCCCAGCACTTTGGGAGCTGAGGAGGGTGGATCACCTGAGGTCAGGAGTTCAAGACCAGCCTGGCCAACATGGTGAAACCCTGTCTCTACTAAAAACAAGAGTTCAAGATCAGCCTGGCCAACATGGTGAAACCCCGTCACTACTAAAAATACAAAAATTAAGCAGGGCCTGGTGGCATGCGCCTGTAATCCCAGCTACTTGTGAGGCTGAGGCAGAAGAATAGCTTGAACCCAGGAGGTTGGAGGTTGTGGTGAGCCAAGATCAAGCCACTGCACTCCAGCATGGGCCACAGAGTAAGACTCCGTCTCCAAAAAAAAAAAAACGAAAAGAAAAAAAAAGACCAAAACCTGTACACATAAGTACTAGTATTAAAATACTTCTATATTTAAGAAAAAGACACTCAGACAAGAAGTAGTTAACTACTGAAGTAAAATCCAGATACAAGATTAAACCTGTTCACATTAATGTTTAACTTATAAGAGCTATAAGAAATGTGCTGCTAATCAAATCCTTGACCCTGGGTGGGGACAACCATTTGAAGGCAAGAAGAGTTCAGACTATACAATTTGGTTTTTTTCCTTTTTTTTTTTGAGACGGAGTCTTACTCTGTTGCCCAGGCTGGAAGGCAGTGGTGTAATCTCAGCTCACTGCAACCTCTGTCTCCTAAGTTCAAGCAGTTCTCCTGCCTCAGCCTCTCGAGTAGCTGGGATTACAGGTACATGCCACCATCCCCGGCTAATTTTTGTATTTTTAGTAGAGACGGGATCTCACCATGCTGGCCAGGCTGGTCTCAAACTCCTGATATCAAATGATCTATCCACCTCAGCCTTCCAAAGTGCTGAGATTACAGGCATGAGCCACTGCGCCCTGATTCAGACAACTTGAATTAATAGTCTTATACACTGGTGAAAGAATCTTTAGACAGCAGGAATGTTGGGTGATTAGAAATCATCCTGCTTGTATTATGTAATAACTACATAAGGTTTACAAAGTAACCTATTAGGAAGAAGACACATGTTTCTAACAATGCAATTAAAGCCTATTCCTAGAAGGAGAAAGTAAAAAGTTAGACCTGAAAAGTCTGGTAACAAACCAAATTGCATAACACAAAGAAATGGTAAGTATGTGAGATGACAGATATGTTAATTAGCCTGATTTGATGATTCCACAATGTGTGCATGTATCAAAACATTACATTGTACCCCATAAATACATATAATTATTATCAATTAAAAATAAAATCAAATAAATTGCCAAGTTTTATACTCAAATTCTTTCAAACATTGGGACTCCATCTGCTAAAAACTGAAACTAGTAATTTATTTTAATTCTACTTAAAGGACTTTAGTCACTAGTATTTAGGCTTACAACTGAACCCAGGCAGAAGACATATATATTCCATTAGCATTCTTTCAGCATTGCTATGACCAAGGAGTATTACCCAAGGGTTATTTCTGAGGTAGTACTACCTACTAGACCTACTGAACTTTTGTAATGTTCAGGGGCAACTTTTAAAACATGACATAGAAATGCTGTGATGGTAGGTACCTTAATATTGACCTATTGTTAATACACTGTGGAATATCTGTGCCAAGGTTAGCACTATGGCAAACATGGAGGTCTTAACCTTACTGCCCGGAAGCAGTCCTTCAAAAATCTTCCAAGGTATCTTCTTTAATCAAGTATGTACACAATGTTTTCTGTAGACATCAAACCAGTCAGGGCAACAAAAGAGCAGACACTTTAATCATTAAAAATGGACTTTATATCCTAGAAAAACAATTGATCATCTTGGGAGGATGCTAGTAAATTAACTCATTGTGAAAACTGACAAAGAGAATCAAACATATATGCTGTCTGCCTTCCCTTTAAGGAACTGTAATCAAATGCTGAGACAGTTCTCAATATAAATTACACAGTTTTGCAAAATCCTAATAAAATAACGCATATAGGCAAAAATCACAGATGGCCACTACACTAATAAATTACTCTAGCCCTCCACACCCAAAACAGAACCCAAATCAATCAAGCCCCTGTTTGGTCAGTTTTCAGATACTAGAAGAGAGGAACAATTAAATAAAATCAAGGGAATTCAATGAGTAAAACATTCAAACTGTAGAAAACTCTAAAGTCAAAATCTGGTTTCCTCAACATATAAATAACAAAGAATAAAACTATGGTGAAGGGGAGCCTACAGATGAAAATGTTTAGCAGATATTTTCAACAAAATACATGTGTAGTTTGTTTTAAATATTGAGCCAAACAGTGGGAAAACACGAATATTAAGACACTAGCAGGAAAGTTGGAACACTGATCACATATTTGATAATTTTAAAAATTGTGTTGTGATTGTTTTTAAGAGGAGTTATACATATTTAAATATTTATAGATAAGGTCATAAATTGTCTGGGATTTGCTTTAAAATAATTAGGAGATAGGGCAAATTCACAGTTATACATAAACTGTGACTAAACATGAGCTGGTAATAGTCGAAACTGGGTGATAGATACAAAAGAGTTCACTATAACGTCTTCTCTACTTGGTGCATGCTTGAAAAATTCCACAATAAAAGTTTTAAAAACAAAGAACTAGAAAGTTCTACATAACAATCTACAGAGTAAGAACAACAACAACAAAAAAAACTGCTTGTCCCTCAGAGGTCAAAACAAACAAAAATCTTAATAGAGAGTTAGATAAGCATTCTTCCTGTATATACATACACGCACACACGCTTACTCAACAAATGAGAAAAACCGAGACCCAAAGAGGTAAGTCTTGTTCAAGGTTACAAAACAAAGCAGCAGCAGAGCCAAAACTAAACTACAATTTCAAGCCCACAAAGAGGTCTAAGAAGCTTTTGAAACTAAGTGGTAGAAAATATTTTCATAAGAAGATCTGAGACCTCAAGTGGTCTGAAAGCTCATTAAAAGTGTAAAAAAAAGCCTTAAAAGTTTGTCAGGTGAGAAAAAAAGTCAGCTGGTTTGAGAGGCTAAATGCTAGAGTGAAAATAATAAGGCAAAAAGTATAGAGAACAACTGGGTACAGTATTTGGTAGTCATCCTCACTAGAAAGAAAATTTAAATCTATGAGGTATATTTGGTAGCTCCCTGATTCAAGGCGTCTGCAGAAGAGAATGTTGTCTACCTTACAAAGAGCTTATTCATGAACCGGTAAAATATAAAATCGTATTTTTAAATAAATACTCTTCAAAAACAAGTGAAAAAATTTTAAGTCTTATTAAGCACACAATATTATTTAAATCTTAAACCTAAAAATGAGATTTATATTCCTGTCCAAGAAGAGACAGGCTTCAAAATCTGACAGTGAAGGGCCTTCATTATTGAGGATTAACATTTCAAAAGAGAAGGGATGCACATTTATATTAAAAGTCATTAAGAAGAATAAAATTCAGTGTATGCCAATGAACTATACTATCTGTTTAATAAGCTTTAATATTAAATTTAATAGTAAATCTACCTAAAAAGAATATAACCTATTAATGAGACATGTAACCTCATTCACCAATGTCATTTTGAAAACAGTAAAACCTAGTAAATTTGATATATTTTTAAATAAATCATTTTCAAACTACTGGGTATTCATACTAAAACTTAATTTTAATTTTTGGTTAACGTGTTAGTGACTATTTTCAAAAGTGGTGAATTGGATTCCTTTTTTATTGGAAGCATCTATTTTTAAAAAGACATTTCTGGTATCAAATTACACAAGACTAAAAACTATTTTAAACATTCATATTAAGCATTTCAAAGTATATGTCCTTTAGTGATTATAATATATATCAAACCAGGAGGTCAAAGAAAATTCCAGTGTAATCTCTAAATTTAATATGACAGATAAATGAGACCACTGTTAAATAATAATCTGCCTTTTAAGGAGCATGAAAGGATAATGCAGAAGCAGAATCTGTGACTTGAGAACTTCACCACACAGACTTAAATTAACTCAAATAGTACATTATGGGTGTTTCTCTGACCCTTGCCAGTATCTTCAAAGCAATAATGTACCTCCCCCACTTCAAAAACATGTTTTTAAGGAGTACTCTTCTCAATAACTTAAAATCAAAGCTATCAAGTAAAAATTCACATAAAGACAAGGAGGGGAAAGAACATTATTTCTGAGTGACAAAAATATTAAGGAGTAAAAATGGATAAAAGTATGCACTTGAGTCAGGTAGTACTGTGTTTCTCTGCTACTCACTACTCCTGTAACCCTTGCATCAGTTTTCCCATCCGTAAAGGGGATGATCACAATATTCACCTCACAGTATTGTGGAGAGAGGAAATGAGACAATGCTCAAAGAGTGCTAACTTAGTGGCAGTCACACAGTACGCAGTTCAATCAATAACCTTGTGATGCAATTTCAAAGGTTCATTCCAAGAAAAATGCTTAATGCCCTTCTCATAAAAATGTCTCTATCCTACACTCACTTGTGGGAGAAAATGAAAAACACAAACAAAAATAAAAATATTTTATTTTTCTCTTACGGGCATAATTTTACTTATATAATTTTAGGATCATTTGGGGATAAGTATCAAATAAAAGCCACACCCTACAGTTTTTAATGGTATGCCAATATTGTATGTGTGTTCAAACCTGAAAAAGAGGAAAACAGAAAATCCTTTAAGTGCTTTTAAGTTTGGGGTTATTCGTATGACTAAATACACTATTATCTGTTAAATAAAGTGTTAATACTGCCAGTCACAAATTTTATAATAAAGTATTTTAAAACATAAAAATAAAAAGGAAAGCAATTACCTTTGTACAATAAAGCATCCAAAGTTCAAAGAGCCTCTCTCTGGATGCCATTCTGGCTTTTCACTCTGGCACTTTAAGTTTCCTTAAAAAAATTATGTTCAAGACTACAGCATGTTCATTTTATTTTCCAAGTTCTTCAGCCGTTACAGTAAAGCTCATAGCAGTAAGGAAAGCAAAAAGAAGTGAAACAAATGGACTGTCCTCTGGTTAAAAACAAAAAGGCAATTTCAGCAGTCACTCCAACATCTCTTCATCGGTGGTAGTTGGGCAATTAAATAAATCTGTGAAAGAGAAAAACATCCACAGGTTAGAAAAAGAGGCCGTATTAAAAAATCTAGCCTTATCAGAAACGAAAGATGTATCTTCTTCACTTTCCACAAACAACCCGCTATACTTTCACATGGACTGATTAGATTTCATAGAAACTTGTGTTTCAGGAAGACATTACAGCTAACACAGTATGTCACATCATAGAATCCTCTAGGGCAGACAGACTCCTAGAGATGGGTACATGTTCATAACCAAAAATGCGTCCAGTGAGAATAAGGAACAAGACTCCCTTCCCACTCATACCTTTTCTACAGACACAAGGAAAAGGTCCACATCTCAGACATTTCAAATACATCAAAGCTCTTAGAATGTTCTTGTTCTGGTCTCCCCTTCAAAGTTGTTGGGGCCAGGCGCGGTGGCTCACGCCTCTAATCCCAGCACGTTGGGAGGCCCAAGTGCGTGGATCACCTGAGGTCACGAGTTCGAGACCAGACTGGCCAACATAGTGAAACCCTGTCTCTACTAAAGAAATACAAAAAATTAGCCGGGCGTGGTGACGGGCAATCCCAGCTACTCAGCAGATTGAGGCAGGAGAATTGCTTGAAACCGGGAGGCAGAGGTTGCAGTGAGCCGAGATCCTGCCACTGCACTCCAGCCTGAGCGACAGAGCAAGACTCCGTCTGGGGGCGGGGGAAAAAAAAAGTTGTTGGGACTGTTTGCTATGTAGCAGGGCAGGGCGTGGGGGCGGGGGAGGAATTCCCAGTTCGTTTGTTCTAACAATCCTCTGAGAGTGGAAGTCCACCCGCCCACCTGGCCTCTCCACCTCTCCATCCAAGAGAAGTGGGCACGCACGCACGGGAGAGGAACTTCCCGAAGAAGCGTCCAGGTGTTTGGGGGAATCTTTAAATTTCCTCCTCGCATCCCAGACAACACAAACAGAGGCAAACTTAAGGTGTGCCAAGCTGCCAAGAGAAGCTCTAGAACTGAGCAACGCGGACTCGGCGTCTCCCGACCGCGATCCCAGCCTGCACTACAGTATCGAAACACGCCCGGACAGCCTAGCCCACTCACAGCCGCCCCTCACTCTGCAGACCCTCCACCACCAAGCACCGGGGCCCTCCCATTTCTCGCCATGCCGCCCCCTCTTCCCAACGGCCCGCTCCCCATCACCGCGCTCACATTGGGTGCCGCGCCGCAGCCGCTGCCCCGCCGCCGTCTAACTGCTTCCCTCGCCCCCTTCCCAAGGCGAAGCCCCGTGTCACCCCGCAGCCAAGAAGGCGGGCGGGCGGGACATGGGGGCGGGGCGCGAGGCCGGGAGGAGCCGGGGGCGGGGCTGCCCCCTCGGCTAATCATTTCGGCCGCTGAGGATTTACCCAGCCCTCGGGCGGCAGCTGTTCAATGGTCGCGTAGGCTGGGGATGGGCGGGGTGACTTGAAGCCCCGCCCCAGCATACCTGCGCAGCCGCAGTCGACAGGCTCTGGCTGCCCATCCCTTGGCGGGCGCCGGCCGCGGCCCTGGAGCCAGCCTTCCCTCAGCTGGACTAGGAGGAGGGCTGACGTGCCGACGTCTACGCCCGCCCCGCTTTTCGCTGATGGCGTCATTTCCGTCAGTCATCTGAGGGCGTGAGACCCTACCGTGTTAAAGGGGATTTTGTTTTGACTTATTTGTAGAACCGAGATTGGTCCTGGGAATTTAGAGTAATGTAAAAAGACAAAACACACACACCAACCCCCCCCCAAGAAAAATATCCTTTTCCTTTTTTGCCTGCTTTCGTCGTCACCGAGTGTCACATCCAAAGGGCTTATTTTACCACCAAAGACTTAGAAAGGGTTTTGCTTTTTCAGAAAAGAAGCAAAAGGCGTTTACTAGCTATAGACAACTTTCAGAGAGATTTTGTTTTGTATAAGGAAAAACGCGTAAGATAACTCACCTTTGTTAAACCTAAACATTTCCACAACTTTTCATTGTGAAAGATTTCAAGTATATTCAAAAGTAAACTAGTATTGTGGTAGAATTCTTAGTTTACTGTCACCCAGCTTCAAAAATGATCAAGTAATGTCCCATCTTGTTTCATTTGTAACAACGATCCACAAATTGCCTGTGAAGAGCCAGAGAGTAGACGAGGTGCAGTGGCTATCGCCTGTGATCCCAGAATTTTGGGAGGTCGAGGCGGGCGAATCCCTTGAACTCAGGAGATCAGCTTGGGCAACAGAATGAGACCCTGTCTCTGCAAAAGAAATTTTAATTAGCTTGGCGTGGTGATACACGCCTGTAGTTTCAGCTACTTAGAAACTAAGGTGGGAGCATCGCTTGAGCCTGGGAGTCAAGGCTGCAATGAGCTCCGATGGCGCCACTGTACTCCAGCCTGGGCGACAGAGCGACACACTGTCTCAAAAAATAAAAATAAAATAAAAAGAGCCAGACAGTAAATATTATAGGCTTTGCAGCCCATTCTGGTTGCAACTTGCTTAACGAAAATCAAAAGAACAATATTTTACGATATGTGAAAATTAGACGAAATTCAAATTCAAGTTTCAGTGTCCTAAAATTTTATTGGAACACAACCATGCCCATTCCTTTAGTATCGTCTATAGCTTCTTTCACTCTACCATGGCAGAATTGAGAGTAGTTGCTTGCAAATTACGCCTTCAATTTTTTATCCTGAAATGACATTTTACATTCAGCACTTCTTGGTTATCCATTAGGCATGTGAAATTTATATGTCAAAACTTTGGGGGGAAAATATACTCTTCCTGTGGGATTCCCTATTTTAGTACTTAGCAACTCCATTCTTGCACAAGAACCTAGGAAGTGTGCTTGCCACCTTCCTCATGTACTTCACATCCAATCTAATCTTTTCAGCTATATCTCCAAAATATATCTAACCATCTCTCAACACTTTCTTCCTTAAATGGATGGTGGTAACTATTTAAAATAGTAGTAGTAACCACTATCTTTCTTTTCCTTTTTTTTTTTTTTTTTTTTTTAATTAGAGGCAGGGGCTTCGTATGTTGTCCAGGCTGATCTCGAACTCCTGAGTTCAAGAGAGCCTCCTGCCTCTGCCTTCTGAAGTGCTGGGACTCCAGGTGTGAGCCATTCATTGCACCTGGTCGTGGCTACTATCTTTAAAATGGTTTAAGTTACTACAAAATATTTTCTAGCTTATTGTAGTAGCCTTCCAACGTGTTTCCCTGACTCTGCCCATGACTCTACCCCCAATCTATGGATTATTCTCAACACAGCAAACAGAGCGATCTTTTAACATGGAAGTAAGGTGTCACTTCTCTGCTAAAAAGCTTCCAATGGCTTCCCATTCCACTTTAAAAGGCCTGCAAGGACCTACTTCATTTTCCTCCAACATTTTCCTCTCTGACTTCTCCAAGTATTCTGGCCTTTCTTACCTTACTTGAGACACGACTTCTTTGCTGCTTTTCAAAGGCACAAAGCACACTCCAGCCTTAGGGATTTTCACATGCTATCCCTTCTACCTGGATGTCTCTTTCCCCAGATGTCTGCACAAAATCTCTCTTTTTTTTTCTTTTTTAGATGGAGTCTCGCTCTGTCACCCAGGCTGGAGTGCAGTGGCATGATCTCGGCTCACTGCAACCTCCATCTCCCAGGTTCAAGCAATTCTCCTGCTTCAACCTCCCGAGTAGCTGGGATTACAGGCGCCCACCACCACACCTGGCTAATTTTTGTATTTTTAGTAGAGATGGGGTTTCACCATGTTGGCCAGGCTGGTCTCAAACTCCTGACCTCAGGTGATCCACCTGCCTCAGCCTCCCAAAGTGCTGGGATTACAGGCATGAGCCACTGCGCCTGGGCTGCACAAAACCTTTAAGAACCACCTTATCCGGGCTGGGTGCAGTGGCGCACACCTGTAATCCCAGCACTTTGAGAGGCTGAGGCAGGATTGCTTGAGGCCAGGAGTTCCAGATCAGACTGAGCACACCAGTGAGACCCCCACCTCTATTTAAAAAAATGAGAAAAAAATTAGCCCAGTGTGGTGGTACTTGCCTGTAGCCCTACCTACTTGGGAGGCTGAGGTGGGAGGATCACTTGAGACTAGTTCAAGGCTGCAGTGAGCTATGATCATGTCACTGCACTGCAGCCTGGGGAAAAGAGCAAGACCCTGTCTCTAAAAAAGTGAACTAAAATAAAAAGAATCACCTTATCCGTGAAGCTCTCCTTGACCCTTCTTGCCAAAATAGCAACGTTTCTTCCTTCTTACTCTCTTTTTCACTGTAGCACTTATCAGCTGATATTAATATATCATTTGTTTGTCCAGTGTGTGTGTCCCCTAATAAAATGTAAGCACCAAGAAAACAGGGACTTTGTTCACTGCTATATCTTCAGGTTCTTGAACAGTTCTGAAACACACAGTAGGAACTCAATAAATATTTCCAGACTAATATGAATGAAAGAAATTAGCTTTTTCACCATATGCCTCTATATCTCCAATCCGTCCAGTTTTTCTATAAACTGTTAATGTACAGCATGTTGGACTCTTCAAAAGACTACCACTATAAAACATAATCAATTTGTAAACTAGAGCGAAAAATGTGTTGTCTATAAACAAAAGTTGATAATATTGTACAACTTGCTTCTCAAACTTTCACATGCATACTAATAACCTGAGGATCTTGTTAAAATGCTGATTTTGGTTCAGTAGGGCTGGGATTCAGTGGGTCAGCAGTCTGTCAAGCTCCCAAGCGATGCCAGTGCTGCTAATTCACAACCACACTTTGATAGTTTCCTATAGTTAATACAGAATGCATCTGGTTTGTTTCGGAGGCAGTACTGATAGATTTGCATGGATTCATCCATCTATTATCATTTTCTTCTCCTTGCATCTGACTAGTGACACAGATTTGAAGAGGTATAATCTGTGGCTGTGACACAAAACCAAACCAATTGCTACATATAGGCATTGAATCTCCAAGCATGACATTATTGCAGTTACAGCTAGAAAGAGAGAAATACATTGTCTAAGATGCCACATGACAGTCCCTACCGGGGCTCAAACGATAGCAGTATTTTGCTTTGGTATCTATCATAGAGGCAGTCCTCAGCTTTGCCAGCAAATAGGAAGACTCCAGAGGACTGACCCTCAATAAACACACAAAAAACTAAAACATGTAACCTGTGTGTCCCTTCTTTCTGTCTCATAGGAGGTCTCAAGCTATGCATTGACAAGGAGAAACTCAGGAAACTTGCCCATATTGTCTCTAGGAGTCTACTAGTTGATTCTCTTTTCTGTATGATAATTAAACTAAGGCTGGTACCCATCAAACTTCTGTGAACCAGGATTATCACAGTTTAATATCTTCTTTCCCTTTTCCCTTAGATGAAATACCCAATGGATATTAGTAGAGCATTAAGTAGTTCTTTTTCTGAAGGGTGCAAGCGTTCCCTAAAGCTACAGAGAGTAAGGGGAGATGAGGAGTTATGCTTTTGTTTAGATAATTCTTTTCTTTGTACCACAAACAAGGCAATAATTACAACACCTCACTGCATGGGTTTAAGTAAGCTGTCCCTCCTGGAACAGGAGTTCTTAGTTTCTTAGTTCTCAGTTCTCCTGTGTCTCTTCCCCAAAGTCCTGTCTTTAAGCCATTCCCCTCTATAGTGTCCCCATTATACTCACAGAATAAGAAAGGGTGGATCCCAGCCCCTTCTTGAGCCTGGCAAATTCTGCTGCATTTAGGTAACATCTAGGTGTCAGCTAGATGCCAACATTCTTCCTCTGTTGAGGCTTCTGATGGCTCCCAGGAGTGGGGATAAGCTTTGGTTTCATGAGTGAGCCCCTCAACAACATTGAGATGTTTCTCTACCAATGAAACTACAGCTACTTTTTCTCCCAATGTACCTTAAGATAAACACATTTACCACCTTGAGAACATTTTCTTTCATAAGACTATATGACCCAGCAGCTTCTAAAATAGCCTGTCCTTTTATGTTAAAAGTATATATCTGGTCTGATTTTCATGAAAAAGGCCTCCACATTAATTTAAATGGTCTTGCACTCAAATAGCATCTCAGTTTATGTCAGAGCTATGAGTTTCAGTTCATCTCACCAGATACAACCTTAGAATGCCACTAAATTTATTAACAATGAAAAATACACCTGCCAGCTGGGCATGGTGGCTTATGCCTGTAATCCCAGCACTTTGGGAGGCCGAGACAGGTGGATCACTTGAGGACAGGAGTTCAAGACCAGCCTGGTCAACATGGCGAAACCCCATCTCTACTAAAAATACAAAAGTTAGCGGGGCATGGTGGTGCATGCCTGTAATATCCAGCTACTCCAGAGGCTGAGGCATGAGAAATGCTTGAACCCAGGAGGCAGAGGTTGCAGTGAGTCAAGAACTTGCCACTGCACTCCAGCCTGGTGACACAGCAAAACTCTTTAAAAACAAAAACAAAAACAAAAAAAACCTGGCAAGGCAATCGAACTATTCATATCTCTTGGTCAGGGCATTATCTCCCCATAGAAAAAAGTGTGTAAGGAAGTAAATTATATTCTCAGGGTTGCTTTTTCATCCTGAGTCAAGTAAAACTAACTGGATTAATGTGAAGGTAGTATCATCTTTTATAATAGCCTGCATGCAGCCATTTCCACTATGTGCAACCTGCCAATCGAAGCAGATACTTGGTTTGGTTGTGCTAGATAAAGTGTTTTCCCTTGGGCAGATCTGGAGACATATGGTCAAGTTTTTGTTCTTTGACATTCCTCTCCTAAGTCCCGTTGAAGCTCTCTCTCTTCTATCCAAACTTTTTTAGTTAGCCTGTCTATATGCATTCAGATTTTCTGATCTTTTCTAAAAAACGCCTTTGGTTTTGTTGATTATCTTTATTAATTTCCTATTTCAATTTCATTTATTTCTGCTCTAATTTTTGTTATTTCTTTTCTTCTGCTTGCTTTGGATTTAATTTGCTCTTCTATTTCTAGTTTCCTATGGTACAAGCTTACTGACTTTAGTTCTTTTTTTTTTCTCTAATATTCAGTGCTACAAAATTCCCTCTGTTTTGGCTACATCCCTCGAATTTTCATCAGTTGTATTTTCACTTTCATTTATTTTAAAATATATTAAAATTTCTCTTGAGGTTTCTTATTTGACCCATGTATTATTTAAAAGTATGTTGTGTCAGCTGGATGCAGTGGCTCACACCTGTAATCCCAGCACTTTCGGAGGCTGAGGTGGGCAGATCACGAGGTCAGGAGTTCGAGACCAGTCTGGCCAACATAGTGAAACCCTGTCTGTACTAAAAATACAAAAAGTTAGCCAGTGTGGTTGTGTGCGCCTGTAATCCCAGCTACTCGGGAGGCTGAGGCAGGAGACTCTCGTGAACCCAGGAGGTGGAGGTTGCAGTGAGCCGAGTTTGCACCATTGTACTCCAACCTGGGTGACAGTGAGAGACTCCATCTAAAAAAATAAAAAAATAAAAATAAAATAGAAGTGTGTTGTGTAATCTCCCAAGTATTTTGGGATTTTCCAGCTATCTTTCTGTTATGGATTTTTAGCTTAATTCTATTGAAGTCTGAGAGCAGACATTATATGATATGTATTCTTCTAAATTTGTTAAGATATGTATTATGGGCTGGGCGCAGGCTCACGTCTGTAATCCCAGCATTTTAGGAGGCCGAGGCAGGTGGATCACCTGATGTCAGGAGTTTGAGACCAGCCTAGCCAACATGGTGAAACCCCATCTGTACTAAAAATGCAAAAAATTAGCTGGGCATGGTGGCAGGCGCCTGTAATCCCAGCTACTCAGGAGGCTAAGGCAGGAGAATCACTTAAACCCGGCAGGTGAAGGTTGCAATGAGCCGAGGTCGCATGCCATTGCACTCCAGCCTGGGCAAGAAGAACAAAATTCTTGCCTCAAAAAAAAAAAAAAAAAGATATGTATTGTGGCCCACAATGTGGTCTAGCTTGGTGAATAGTCCTTGTGAGCTTGAGAAGAATGTGTATTCTGCTGTTATTGGATAAGTAGTCAACAGATGTTGATGTTACTGTTCAATTCAGCTATGTCCTTATGTCTGCTTGATGGATCTGTCTTTATATAATACAGGGGTACTTAAGTCTCCAACTATAATAGTGGATTCATCTATTTCTCCTTGGAGTTCTATCAGTTTTTGCCTCACATATTTTGATACTCTGTTGTTAGGGAAATAGGGAAATATGTGTTAAGGACTGTCATGTCTTCTTGGAGAAATGACCCCTTTATCATTATGTAATGGTCCTCTTTATCACTGATAACTTTCCTTGTTCTGAAGTCTGCTTTACTTCCTCTTTCTTTTGACTAGTATTAACGTAGTATGTTTTTCTTTACCCATTTACTTTTGATCTATATGTGTTTTTATATTTAAAGTGGGTTTCTTGTAGATAATATATAATTGGGTCTTGTTTTTTGATCCACTATGTCTTTTAAATGACATATTTAGACCATTAACTTATAAAGTGATTATTGACATAGTAGGATTAATATATACCATATTCATTACTGTTTTCTATACATTGTACTTATTTGTTCCTATTTTTGTCTTTCACTCTTTTTCTGCCTTTTACATATATATATATATACACACACACACACTTTTGAGACATGGTCTTTGTTGCCTAGGCTGGAGTGCAGTGGCGTGATCATGGCTCATTGCAGCCTCAAACTCCTTGGCTCGAGTGATCCACCCACCTCCACTTCCCAGGTAGTTGGCGCTACAGGCACACTCCACCACGCCCAGTTATCTTTTGTACTTTTTGTAGATATAGGGTCTTGCTGTGTTGCTCAGGCTGGTCCTGAACTCCTGGATTCAAGTGACCCTCCCACCTTGGCTTCCCAAACTGGTGGGATTATAGGCGTGAGCCATGGCACTCAGTCAGTGCCTTTTAAAATGTTAATTATTTAATATGATTCCATTTCCTCTACTTTTGTAGCATATCAGTTTTACTTTTTTTTTTTTTTGAGACGTAGTTTTGCTCTTGTCGCCCAGGCTGGAGTGCAGTGGCACGATCTTGGCTCACTGCAACCTCTGCCTCCCAGGTTCAAGCAATTCTCCTGCCTCAGCTTCCCAAGTAGCTGGAATTACAGGCGGCCACCACCATGCCTGGCTAATTTTTGTATTTTTAGTAGAGATGGGGTTTCACCTTGTTGGCCAGACTGGTCTGGAACTCCTGACCTCAGGTGATCCACCCACCTTGGCCTCCCAAAGTGCTGGGATTACAGGTGTGAGCCACTGCGCCTGGTCCAGTTTTACTTTTTTTTTTTTTAACCTTATTTAGTGGTTGTCCTAGAGTTTGCAGTATACATTTACAACCAGCCCAAGTTCACTTTCCAATAGCACTATACCAATTCACAGATACTGCAAGAACCTTACAACAAAACATTCCTAATTCCTCTCTCCTGTCCCTTATGTCATTTCTGCCATTCACTTACACATAAGCAATTGTGTGTATATACACACACACAATTACATTGTTGCCTAGTATTATTTTGAACAAACTTGTCTGTTAGATTAACTGAGAATAAGAAAAATACGAGTTTATATTTTATATTCACTTATTATTTCTCTGATGCTCTTCATTTATTTATGCAGAGAGTTTCTGACCTATGTGTCATTTTCCTTCTCTCTCAAGAAGTTCTTTTAATCATTTCTTATAAGGAACGTTTGTTGGCAACAAATTCCCTCAAATATTGTTCATCTGAGAAAGTCTTTGTCTTTCACTTTTATATGATAATCTTACGGGATATAGAATTCTAGGCTGCTGGTTTTTTTTTCTCTCAATATGTTAAATGTTTCACTCCACTCTCTTCTTGATTGCATGATTTCTGATGAGAAGTTGGATATAATCCTTATCTTGCTCCTACACAGAAAACTGTTTGTTTTCCTCTGGCTTCCTTCAGGATTTTCTCTTTATCTTTGATTTTCTGTAATTTGAAAATGATAGCCTAGGTGTAGTTTTTTTTTAACCACTTATCCTGCTTGGTGTTCTCTGTGCTTTCTGGATCTCTGCTTTGGTGTCTGTTGCCAATTGGGGGAGATTCTCTGTCACGATTGCTTGAAATATGCTGCACTTCCTTTCTTTTTTTTCCTTCTGGTATTCCTATCACACACATTTATACCTTTTGTAGTTATTCCACAGTTCTTGGATGTTCTGAATCATTTTATTCAGTCTTTTTTCTCTTTTCTTTTCCATTTTGAAAGTTTCTATTGACATATTCTCAAACTCAGAAATGTTTTCTTAGCCATGTCCAGTTTACTAATGAGCTCATCTTCATTCAGTCTACGGAGGATTCTTCATTTCTGTTATAGTGTTTTGATCTGTAGCATTTAAAAAATTTTTAGAATTCACATCTCTGTTTACATTGTCCATCCGTTCTTGCATGCTCTCTGTTTTATCCATTAGAGCCCTTAGCATATTAATCATAGTTGTTTTAAATTCTCAGTCTGGTAATTTCAACATGCCTGTCATACATGAATCTGGTTCTGATCTTTGCCTTATGTCTTCAGGTTGTTTTTTGCCTTTTAGGATGCTTTGTAATAATTTTTTTCTTTCCTTTTTTTTTTTTTTTTGAGATGGAGTCCCACTCTGTCGCCCAGGCCGGAGTGTAATGGCACAATCTTGGCTCACCGCAACCTCCGCCTCCCATGCTCAAGCAATTCTCCTGCCTCAGGAGAATTCTCTCCTCCCGAGTAGTTGGGATTACAGGCACGCGCCACCGCACCCGGTTAATTTTTTTTTTTTTAAGAGGGGGGGTCCCGCTCTGTCGCCCAGGCTGGAGTGCAATGGCGGGATCTCAGCTCACTGCAAGCTCCGCCTCCCGGGTTCACGCCATTCTCCTTCCTCAGCCTCCCGAGTAGCTGGGACTACAGGCGCCCGCCACCACGCCCGGCTAATTTTTTTGTATTTTTTAGTGCAGACGGGGTTTCACCGTGTTAGCCAGGATGGTCTCAATCTCCTGGCCTCGTGATCCACCCGTCTCGGCCTCCCAAAGTGCTGGGATTACAGCCATGAGTCACCGCGCCTGGCCCTAATTTTTTTTTTTTTTCCAGTAGAGATAGGGTTTCACCATGTTGCCCAGGCTGGTCTCCAACTCCTAACCTCAGGTGAACCACACACCTCGGCTGGGATTATAGGTGTGAGCTACCGTGCCCGGCCTGTAATTTTTTCCTGATAGCTGAGCATGATGTACTGGGTAAACGGAACTGCAGTAAACAGGCCTTTAGTAATGCGGTGGTAAAATGCGGAGAAAAGGGAGGCTTCCCATAGTCTTGTGATTAGATCTCTTTTAGTGAGCCTGTGCCTCTGAACTGTGCTTTTCAGTTTTTTCCCCACCGTAGCTGGTACAGGATGATTAGTATGTGCTGCGGTTATTTCCCTACTCCCACGTGGACGTCTAGAGCTGCATGGAGTTGGGTATCTCCCTTCCCCCAAGTCAGTTAGGCCCTGGTAAGACAGTTTCTCTTGATGGCGGGCCTTGTTAAGAAAAATAGAATGGCTGGGTGTAGCGGCTCATACCTGTAATCCTAGCGCTTTTGGAGACCAAGGCAGGAGGATTACTTGAACCCAGGAATTTGAGACCAGTCTGCGCAACATAGTGAGACACTGTCTCTATTAAAAACAAAAACAAAACAAAACAAAAAAACGGCCAGGTGTGGTGGCTCACGCCTGTAATCCCAGCACTTTGGGAGGCCACGGTGGGCGGATCACTTGAGGTTAGGAGTTTGAGACCAGCCTGACCAACATAGTAAAACCCCGTCTCTACTAAAAATACAAAATTAGCCTGGCGTGGTGGTGCATGCCTGTAATCCTAGCCACTTGGGAGGCTGAGGCAGGAGAATCGCTTGAACCTGGGCGGTGGAGGTTGCAGTGAACCGAGATCACGCCATTGCACTCCAGCCTGGGCAACAAGAAAGAAACTGTCTCAAAAAACAAAAACAAAAACGGAATACCCTGAGGTGGTTTTTGTTTTTTTTTGTTTTGTTTTGTTTTTTTTGAGGCGGAGTTTTGCTCTTGTTGCCCAGGCTGGAATTCAATGGCGTGATCTCGGCTCACTGCAACCTCCACCTCCCGGATTCAAGCGATTCTCTTGCCTCAGCCTCCCAAATGGCTGGGATTACAGGAACCCGCTACCACACCTGGCTAATTTTGTATTTTTAGTAGAGACCGGATTTCACCATGTTGGTCAGGCTGGTCTCGAACTGCTGACCTCAAGTGATCCACCTGCCTTGGCCTCCCAGAGCGCTGAGATTACAGGTGTGAGCCACCGCACCTGGCCGCCCTGGTTATTTTTAAGTGGGTCTTTTTTTTCCCTTCCACCTGCTGGAAAGAAGGGGGAATTCTTCTTCTCTAATACTTACCATAAGAACCTGGTCAAGTTCCTAGAGGTAAAACTCACAGGAGTGTCGTTGCTCGCTCCATAACTAGCCCTCCCTCCCTCAAGAGCTTTTTACTCTCAGGCATGTCCACTCTGAGCCTCCGGTAATTTGTCAGTTGTTTAGGTTTTCCTACCCTCATTCCAGTTCCTGTGGCGATTTATGCTCTCTGTATATATATATTTTTTATGCTCTCTGTATTTTTACTCTCTCTCTCTCCAAGTTTGGTGGCAGGGGTTTACCCTGTGACTTCATTTCTCTGATGGATCTAGGAAGAACTGTTGATTTTTCCATTTGTTCAGCTTTTTATTTGTTGGGAGAGTCTTCCAAGCTCCTGGACACCAGAATTGCTGTCTATACCATACCACACAGCTGTCTAAGCTACAATGTCAGACATGCTAATGTAAACACTGTGATTATGACTACATTGACTGGAATGTGGATGTTATCAGAACTCCTCAGCTACCCATTTACAGACTCTTTTATTAAAGTAGATTGTGAGGCCAGTTGTGGGGGTTCATGCCTGTAATCTCAACACTTTGGGAAGCCGAGGTGGGAGTCTCACTTGAGGCCAGGAGTTTGAGACCAGCCTGGCCAACATAGCAAGACTCTGTCTCTACGAAATAATAAAAAAATTAGCCAGGCATTGTGATTTATTCCTGTAGTCCCAGCTACTTGGGAGGCTGAAGCAGGAGGATTGTTTGAACCCAGGTGTTTGAGGCTGTAGTAATGCATGGTCATGCCACTGTACTCTATCCTGGGCAACAGAGTGAGACTCTGTCTCAAAAAAACTAAAACTAAAATAGATATGTATTCTTCTGTAGAATCACAGAACTAAACAACTGGAAGTTACTGTAGGTATCATGTAATTTAGTGTCCCCATTTTAAATATTAAAAAATCAAGGCCTGAATCTGAAATCTAATCAAGTCTCTAGACCAGTGCTGTCTGATAGAACTTTCTGCAGTGAAGGAAATGTTCCATATCTGTGCTGTTCAGTACAGTAGGCACTAGCCATATATAGCTATTAAACAATCGAAATGCGGCTTATGCAACCGAGAAATAAATTTTTAGTTTTATTTAATTTTAATGTACCTAGCCACATGAGGTTAATGGTTACTGTACTGGACAGTGAAACTCCAGAGCTAATTTGCATTGTAGGAAACACAGGGGATACAGGATGGGGAGAGTTGAGAGATACCACCAAGTAATTTGTATACTTAGGAAAGCTTTCCAGTGGAGAGTGTATCTGAGCTATGTCTTGAAGGAATGTTAGAATTCCAGTGTCCAGAAAGAAAGAATAATTCTGAAAAGAGAATGCCCTGGGTAAAAGCTTGACTCCTGAGAAAATTCTCTTCTGTGTTTTGAGAAAACCATAACTTATTTGATGAGTCTATCTGGCGTAGAAGTAACAAGGTGATCAACTTGGTTGCAACCAACTCACCATGGGTCCCTGAATAAAGCTCAATAATTTACATTTCACTTTGTGTAAAATTAAAGTTTTTATGCAGGGATGTAACAAGATTAAGAATCTATTTACTGTACTAGACATTGTGATATCTTCCCCAAGGCAACATGTAACCATGTGTGTGTGTGCACGCACACACACACATGCACACACACACAACACAGTAATTAAAATTAAGTTGAAACATGAAAGAAGACCACTTCACTTTCATTTGTAATAAACTTCCCATGCTGGCTGGGAAGTTAATTGACAGTTAAGATTTCCACATTCCACAGTAGGAAAAATTATTTAATCAAGAGAAAAAAATGAGTTACTGGAAATTCTTGTTTAAAAATTAGCATTTTCTCTTTCTAAATTCTTCTTTCCAAATGTGAAGAAAAGAAAAATTTGAGACTAGGGACATTTGTTCTCCTAAGAAAACAACTTTTGGCCAGGCGCGATGCTCACGCCTGTAATCTCAGCACTTTGGGAGGCCAAGGCAGGCGGATCACGAGGTCAAGAGATGGAGACCATCCTGGCCAACATGGTGAAACGTCGTCTCTACTAAAAAAGAAAAAAAAAAAAAAAACGCTGGGCGTGGTAGCGCGTGTCTGTAGTCCCAGCTGCTCGGGAGACTGAGGCAGGATAATCACTTGAACCCAGGATGTGGAGGCTGTGGTGAGCCAAGATTGCCCCATTGCACTCTAGCCTGGAGTCAGAGCAAGACTCTGTCTCAAAAAAAAAAAAAAAGCAGCTTTCTCGAAGTTCAACCATTCTAGTTCAAATTTAAGTTAATCGATATCTGAGATCTCTTGTTATGCA
Source organism: Papio anubis (assembly GCF_008728515.1). NCBI lineage: Eukaryota > Metazoa > Chordata > Mammalia > Primates > Cercopithecidae > Papio > Papio anubis. The sequence continues at coordinate 86,874,628 of NC_044985.1, read as the reverse complement.
TCAAGGAACATTTTTTTTCCTTACAGCATTATAATACTAAAATAATTAAAAAGAAAAAAACACAAAAAAACCTTTGTGTAATCTCTACCACTGTACCTGCTCATCTCAATTATTTTCCCTTCGTTTTCCATAGTAAGAGCAAATAATGCACATTATTTCTTGACATTAATCTATCAGCATTCCTAGGAATTACGTCTGTGTTTTCTTTTTCCTTTCTTTTTTTTTTTTTTTTTTTTTTTGAGACAGAGTTTTGCTCTGTCGCCCAGGCTGGAGTCAGTGGTGCAATCTCAGCTCACAGCAACCTCTGCCTCCCAGGTTTAAGCGATTCTCCTGCCTTAGTCTCCCGAGTAGCTGGGACTACAGGCGCTTGCCACTACACCCAGCTAATTTTTTTTTGTATTTTTAGTAGAGACGAGGTTTCACCATATTGGCCAGGCTGGTCTTGAACTCCTGACCTCAGGTGATCCACCCACTTCAGCCTCCCAAAGTGCTGGGATTACAGGTGTGAGCCACCACACCCAGCCCCTAGTTTTTTAGATACTTGTTTGGACTTGTATATTCATTTAATTTATCAGGTAAGATAGTATCAGGTAAATATCTCCTTTTAGTTTTTCTGTTTGAGTAATAAAGCGATTAACAATTATCGATTTATTTGGAATTAAAATTATGAGATTTAGAATTTCTGTGGTAAATGGCTGTAACTATGACTCCGGGCTTTTTCATACCACATCAAAATTTTAACAGTAATAAAATAGGTAACACTTTTTTAAAAAGAATAGATCTGAGATCCAGTAGTTCCTACTTATATTGACAGGTTGACACATATTAAGGCAGTCAACAGTGATTAAAATAGCAAATGTGCCGCAATTTTTAAAAGACATCTCTGAACAAAGTTACATATTTTATTTCTTCTATTTTAGAGCCAGGATCTTGCTCTGTTGCTTAGGCTGAAGTGCAGTGACAGGATCACACCTCACTGACATCACGCCCAGCTGATTTTTTAATTTTTTCTAGAGATGGGGGCTCGCTATGGTTGCCTAGACTGGTCTCAAACTCCTGGCCTCAAGCAATCCTCCTGCCTCGGCCTCCCAAAGTGCTGGGATTACAGGCATGAACCACCACACCTGGTCTCCTATTTTACTATAATGGATTTAGTATAGGGGAAAAGATCTTTGTTTATTATTACATTCCCATATTTATTTTCTGCCAAAAGGATCATTAGATTGTTTATCATATGATTCATCACCATAAAATAGATTAGTAAATCAAGAAGATTATGGTTTTTCAGCTGTGAATAATCAGATGAAAAATGGTGCCCTAGAGAAATAACAAATAAGGCTGTGGAGAAAAGAGAATGCTTATACACTGTTGGTAGGAATGTAAACTAGTTCAGCCACTGTGGTTAGCTGTTTGGAGATTTCTCAAAGAACTTAAAACAGAACTACCGTTCAACCCAGCAATTCCGTTACTGGGCATCTATTCAAAAGAAAATAAATCATTCTACCAAAAAGACACATGCACTTGTTATGTTCACTGCAGCACTACTCACAATAGCAAAGACAGAGAATCAACCGAGGTACCCATCACGGTGGCCTGGATAAAGAAAATGTGGTACATATATACAATAGAACACTACATAGCCATAAAAAAGAAGGAAATCATGTCCTTTGTAGCAACATGGATGCAGCTGGACGCCATTATCCTAAGTGAATTAACATAGAAACAGAACGCCAAATTCAGCATGTTATCATTTATAAGTGGGAGCTAAACGTTGGGTACTCGTTGACATAAAGATGGCAACAACAGACACTGGAGCCTACTAGAGTGGGGAAGGTGGGATAGGAGAAAATGCTGAAAAACTCTTGGGAACTATGCTCACTTCCTTTGGGACCGGATCATCCGTATCCCAAACCTCAGTATCACTCGATATACCTATGCAACAAACTGCACTTGTACCACCTGAATCTTAAAGTTGAGGGCGGGCCTTGGTGGCTCAAGCCTGTCATCCCAGCACTTTGGGAAGACAACTTGAGTTCAGGAGTTTGAAACCAGTTTAGGTAACATAGTGAGACTCTGTCTCTACAAAAAATAAAAAGTAAGAAATTTAGCTGGGTATGGAGGTGCACATCTGTAGTCTCAGCTACTCAGGAAGATGAGGTGGAAGATCCCTTGAGTCCAGGAGGTAGAGGCTGGGGTGAGCCATGATCACACCACTGGACTCCAGTCTGGGCAACAGGGTGAGACCCTGAGTGTAAAAAGAAAAGTTGAAATTATAAGAAAAGGAAATAAGTATGAATGAACCAAAAGTTTGTTTCAGTATACATTTAGAAGGAAAAGGACAGAACATTTAAGAAAAAAATTGGGCCGGGCGCGGTGGCTCAAGCCTGTAATCCCAGCACTTTGGGAGGCCGAGACGGGCGGATCACGAGGTCAGGAGATCGAGACCATCCTGGCTAACACGGTGAAACCCCGTCTCTATTAAGAAATACAAAAAACTAGCCGGGCGAGGTGGCGGGCGCCTGTAGTCCCAGCTACTCGGGAGGCTGAGGCCAGAGAATGGCGTGAACCCGGGAGGCAGAGCTTGCAGTGAGCTGAGATCCGGCCACTGCACTCCAGCCTGGGCGACAGAGCGAGACTCCGTCTCAAAAAAAAAAAAAAAGAAAAAAAAAAAAGAAAAAAATTGGTTTTTTTTTTTAAACTTGTTTTTTAAATTTCCCAATGAGAAATCAGTCTCTGTAAAGGACATGTCCTTATTTGAATATTTTTTAGAAATAAAAATGACATCACAAAAGCCTAGTTTCCCAATTATATCTCTTTTTGTTTGCAGTCATCCACTCTTATCCTACTAAAAGATTTTGGATGTTATAGTGGATATTGAAAGATCACTTTATTATTAGAAAAAGAGAACCACTGGGGTGGAGGTAGAATGGGGAGTTATTGTTGAATGCATAAAGAGTTTCAGTTTGGCATGAAAAAAATCAGGAAGTGGATAGTGGTGATGGTTGCACAACAGTGTGAATGCACTGAATATCAATGAACTGTATACTTAAAACTTTTTTTTTTTTTTTAGATGGAGTCTTGCTCTGTCATCCAGGCTGGAGTACAGTGGTGCAATCTTGGTTCACTGCAACCTCTGCCTCCCAGGTTCAAGCAATTCTCCTGCCTCAGCCTCTTGAGTAGCTGCGACTATAGGCACGCACCACCATGGCTAATTTTTGTATTTTTTAGTAGAGACAGGGTTTCACCATGTCAAGTCACTCCTGACTTGAGGTCAGGAGTCTCAAACTCCTGACCTCAAGTGATCCACCTGCCTCAGCCTCCCAAAGTACTGGGATTACAGGTGTGAACCACCGCGCCTGGCCTTAAAACTTTTTTAAACTGAATGTTTAATACATTTGTAGGGATAAAAAGAATGCAACAAGAATTAGAATTTTGTAATTACATTAGACATTTATATAGAACATGTTTCAACAGGGCTTAGCGGCTCACCCATGCAATCCCAGCATTTTAGGAACTCAAGGCAGGAGGATCACTTAAGTCCAGGAGTTCCAAACCAGCCTGGGCAACATGTTGAAACCCTGCCTCTACAAAAAATACAAAAGTTAGCCAGGCGCAGTGGCATATCCAGCTACTCAGGAGTCTGAGGCAGGAGGACCACTTGAGTTGAGGAAGTCAAGGCTATAGTGAGCTGTGTTTGTTCCACTATAGCCTGGGTGGCAAAGCAAGATACTGCCTCAAAAATTACAAAAATAAAATAAAATAAAGTTTAATAATTACTACTCTTATGGACAAGCAGCTTCATTGTGTTAGATGGTAATTATATCTTTATGTTTCACATCATTACCACCTGCCAAAACTCCACCCTTCATTTCACTGCACAGACTCGCTGCACTGTTCACAGTTAAAACTCTGCTCCACTCCAATTAGAAAAGCCCAAAGAAATTAGAGCAAACAGTAGTCAAATTCATAGGCATGAATGACAGAGAACCAAAGATTTTAAAGTACTGATTTAGTAACAAGAGCATCTACTGGCACAAACCTTCTATTTAATCATATTACTAAAACAGCAATAATAGAAACAAAATGTACATTAATGAAAAAGGAATTCAGGAGTGAAGTCATTAAATATAACTAACATTTTTTTTTATTTTTTATTTTTATTTTTTTGAGACGGAGTCTTGCTCTGTCACCCATCCTGGAGTGCAGTGGTGCGATCTCGGCTCAATGCAAGCTCCACCTCCCGGGTTTACGCCATTCTCCTGCCTCAGCCTCCCGAGTAGATGGGACTACAGGCACCCGCGACCTCGCCCGGCTAGTTTTTCGTTATTTTTTAGTAGAGACGGGGTTTCACCGTGTTGGCCAGGATGATTTCAATCTCCTGACCTTGTGATCCACCCGTCTCGGCCTCCCAGAGTGCTGGGATTACAGGCAACAACATTTTAAATACGGATTCCATCAATTTCCTGATTAGTATCAGGTAAATACCTAATTCATCAATCCTGAATTCTGATCTCAGAGAAAAAGGTCAGAGAGGATTACAAAGAAGGTGCTTCATATTATCAAGTCCTTTTTTTTTTTTCTGAAACAGGGTCTTGCTGTGTTGCCCAGATGGAAATGCAGTGGTATGATCTCTGCTCACTGAAACCTCAGCCTCCTGGGCTCAAGCAATTCTCCCACCTCAGCCTCCTGAGTAACTGGGACCACAAGTGTACTGCACTACATCCACTAATTTTTGTATTTTTTGTAGAGATGGGGTCTCATCAGGCTGGCCAGGCTGGTCTCGAACTTCTGGCCTCAAGTGATCACCTGCCTTGGCCTCCCTTGATATGGTTTGGCTGTGTCCCCACCCAAATCTCATCTTGAATTGTAACTCTCGCAATTCCCATATGTCGTGGGGGGAACCCAGTGGGAGGTAACTGAATCATGGGGGTGGGTCTTTCCTGAGCCAGTCTCGTGATAGTAAATAAGTCTCACCAGATCTGGTTTAGAAAAATGGGAATTTCCCTGCACAAGCTCTCTCTCTTTGCCTGCCACCGTCCAAGTAAGATGTGACTTGCTCCTCCTTGCCTTCTGCCATAATTGTGAGGTCTCTCCAGGGTAAGTCTATTAAACCTCTTTTTCTTATACATTGCCCTGTTTCAGGTATGTCTTTATCAGCAGCATAAAAACCAACTAATGCACTTCTGAAGTGCTGGGATTACAGGTGTGAGCCACCATGCTGGCCATCAGGTCCATTTTCAAAATGATGAAATCCTTTAGAAAAATCACTTTAGTCTTTTTATCAGAGATTTCTGTTGGCCCTTTTGTTGGTAATCCATTTATGTCTGCATCCCTACAGTCTACTTTGCCATCTACTTTGCCATTGGATTCCTGCATAGCTTTACTAGGCCATAAATGATGAAGAAAAGGAGAAATCAGAGAGTATGTGGATGGCTCCAGGAATTTTTTGTAGATCCAGCTCAGGGCTAGAATGATGATTCAAAGAATGCACACCATTGTCCCAGGCTTGAACTCCTAGACGTGACAGCCCAAGCTCTCCATGTGATAAAACTACTCTCCATGTGAAAAAATAAAGAAAGAAATTTGACCCCTCTGATACTAAAGTAGAAGGCGGGACTCAACTCTGGACCAGATCGAAGACTGGCTGACACAAGGAAGAGGCGAAAGCACTTCTCCATAAAACACAGCCACCAGTGCCATTACAGTTACTCATTCCATGGCAACGACCTGGAAGTTACCACCCTTTTTCTAGAAATTTCTGACTAACCTGTCCCTTAATTTGCATGTAATTAAAAGTGGGTATAAATGTGACTTCAGAACTGCCCCTGAGCTGCTACTCTCCACACAATGCCTATAGGGTAGCCCTTGAATTCCTTCCTAGGCAAAGCCAAGGACCTTCCCAGGCAGAGTCCCAATTTTGGGGCCCACCTGCCATGCAAAACTGTATGCAGGAAACCACTCTAGGTAGACAGTAGACTGTTAAAAAAAAAAAAGGCAAAACTGTAAAGCTTTTAGAAGATCGTATCTGCATGATCTCTGGATAGGAAATTTTTTTTTAATTGTAAAATACATAAGATAAAATTTGCAGCCCATGCGGTAGCTTATAATTCCAACACTGTGGGAGGCTGAGGAGGGAGGATCCCTTGAGGCCAATAGTTCAAGGACAGCCTGGTCAACATAGGGAGACCCATGTCTCTACAAACATTTAAAGAAAAAATTATTGGCCAGGCACGGTGGCTCACACCTATAATTCCAACACTTTGGGAGGCTGAGGTGGGCAGATCACTTGAGGTCAGGAGTTCAAGACCAGCCTGGCCAACATGGTGAAACCCTGTCTCTACTAAAAATACAAAAATTAGCCAGGCACAGGGGCAGGCGCCTGTAATTCCAGCTACTTGGGAGGCTGAGGCACGAGAGTCGCTTGAACACAGGAGATGGAGGTTGCAGTGAGCCAAGATCACGCCACTGCACTCCAGCCTGGGTGACAGAGCAAGATTCAGTCTCTAAATAAATAAATAAATAAATGTATTCTTCCTTATGATGAATTTTAATAGTTCATGAATTGTTAAGAGTTAAATCCGGTTATAACATGGTCTATGGAATAAAAAGTCTCGGGTTCAGATCCTAGATTCTTGGCTTTCTAGATACATGATCTTGGGCAAGGTATTTAATCTTTTTGAATTTATTTGCTTTTATATAAAACTGGGGTAATAATATTCAGGCTGGATGTGAGGATTAAGTTATAAAGCATCTGGCACTCAAAAAATGTTATCTAGCTGGGCATGGTGGCTGACGCCTGTAATCTCTACACTTTGGGAGGTCAAGGTGGGAGGATCACCTGAGGCCAGGAGTTGGATGCCAGCCTGGGCAACATATTGAGAGACCAGTCTCTACACAAAATTTTAAAAAGCAGGTTAAGGGCCGGGTGCAGTGGCTCATGCCTGTAATCTCAGCACTTTGGGAGACCGAAGTGGGGAGATCACCTGACGTCAGGAGTTTGAGACCAGCCTGGGCAATATGGTGAAACTCTGACTCTACTAAAAATACAAAATTAGTGGGGCGCGGTGGCGCATGCCTGTAATCCCAGCTATTTGGGAGGCTGAGGCAGGAGAATCATTTGAACCCAGGAGGCAGAGGTTGCAATGAGCCGAGATCGCGCCACTGCACTCCAGTCTGGGTGACAGAGCGAGACTCTGTCTCAAAAAATATACATAAAAAATAAATAAAAAGTGGGTTAAGGTGAGAGGATAGCTTGACTTTAGGAATTTGAGGCTGCAGTGAGCCATGATCGCCCCAATGCACTCTAGACTGCGAGACAGAGAGAGACTCTGAATTTTTTTTTTCAAAAAGAAAAAGTTATCTATTATTTTATGGAACTTTGTAAGTAATATATGTTAAATGAAGAACATCTTTACTTTCCAGCATTGTTGACAGTCCAAATGCTGCTAAGCTTGGGGAAGGGTAGGCAAGTTAAAAGGAAAGTGCATGTTGCTAGGTAGCAAGTCATTAGGTAATTCTTTTTGTTGTTGTTGTTGTTTTTGAGATTGAGTCTCGCTCTGTTGCCCAGGCTGGAGTGCAGTGATGTGATCTTTGCTCACTGCAACCTCCGCCTCCTGGGTTCAAGCAATTCTCTGCCTCAGCCTCCCCAGTAGCTGGGATTACAGGTGCCTGCCACCATGCCTGGCTAGGTAATTCTTTTTTACACTACCGTTTGAAATACTAAGGTTTGTATTGTAGGTTTTTGTTTTTTTTTTTTGACAGAGTCTCCCCCTGTCGCCCAGGCTGGAGTGCAGTGGTGCGATCTTGGCTCACTGCAAGCTCCGCCTCCCCAGTTCACACCATTCTCCTGCCTCAGCCTCCCTAGTAGCTGGGACTACAGATGCACGCCACCACGCCCGGCTAATTTTTTTTGTATTTTTAGTACAGACAGGGTTTCACCGTGTTAGCCAGGATGGTCTCGATCTCCTGACCTTGTGATCCGCCTGCCTTGGCCTCCCAAAGTGCTGGGATTACAGGTATGAGCCACCACACCTGGCTGTAATGTAGGTTTTACATATGTTACTGAAAAAATAAATCATTAAACATATTGTCATTCGCTGTGTAATTTTATGTCTACGTACAAAGTCCATGCAATATTTCAGAAGTTAATATAATTCCCTTTTTATAACAAGTGATTTTGTGCATTTCTGCTCATTTTCTCTTTAAAATAAATGTCTTCAATCCTTTATTATGAGCAGAATTATTTCAAATCTAGGCCAAGTAAGGAAATTTAAGAATCTAAGATATAATGTTCGTGGCTTAATCTCAAATATAAAAGTTACTCACCTAAGTATTAGTAGTAGCAGTCTGATACTATCTGCAAGTTCTTATGTCTATATAATTTCAACTCCAAATTATTTATACATGTAATACTAATAAACATGTCACTTATTCCCTATAATTCAGTGTCTTCAGCTATTAAATAAGAAAATAATATTTACACTTGGCTCTATTCACAGAAATTTTGTGAAGAAAAATTGAGCAACATGTATACACTTTGAAATAAAAATAAAGTAACAAATCCTATCTTATGAGAAAAATACAAAACTCAAATGATATATAGTATATATAACAGGTTTTTCTACAAACCATGCTTCAATGCTGTCATGGCATACCAACTGGTAAACTGCTTTGATAGTTTCCTAGGACTGAAGGTCATTTCATATCTGCCCTGGAGAATACAAGAATAGCTACACTTTTAACTATTAGTACAGCAGTAAAAACACACAAGGTTTTCCTTGCATGCAACTCTGGATTTGATTCAACTTCTCAAAAATCTTACATCCTCAGTTCACCTTTTTAAAAGTTCTTCAACTCATCCCAGTATTGCTAATGTAGTATTTCACAAATGCTGTCTTATTCATTGGCTTGATATCTCTGAATTTTAACTACTTGATTCAACTGCTGTAATTTGAATTATTTTGTTCCGTCTTTTCAGTTTAATGTTCTAATGTTTTAAGTATAAATGTTTCTCAAAGTGCCCTGGCATTGAGAGTCAAGAAGAGAAAAAAGGGAAAAGATACTATTCCACTGATATTCGTATTAGCAACCAGCTGGCTTCCTCAGAGTTCCTCCTAAAATTCATTAACCATCATTGACATCATTCAAACAAATGAATCCATGCTGCTCACCCTAAAGCACAATGCATGGATTTGCCTGTGTGAAGCCACATGATCTCAAATCAGCATCTTCCCTGTGACCTTCAATTTGGTGTTCCTATTTGAACCCACTGTTTTCAGTCTTTTTTTTTTTTTTTTAAAGACAGACTCTCACTCTGTTGCCCAGGCTGAAGTGCAGTGGTGCGATCTCAGCTCACTGCAACCTCCGCCTCCTGGGTTCAAGCAATTCTCCTGTCTCAGACTCCTGAGTAGCTGAGACGACAGGTGCCCGCCACCACACCCAGCTAATTTTTTTTTGTATTTTTAGTAGAGACCGGCTTTCACCGTATTAGCCAGGATGGTCTCCTGACCTCGTGATCTGCCCACCTCGGCCTCCCAAAGTGCTGGGATTACAGGCGTGAGCCACCGCACCTGGCCAAATTTTTCACTTTTTAAATTCACCTTTGAAACGAGTAGGCAGGTTGTACAGAATGGGGAATTTCGTGTCCATTTCTTTTTAGATGAAGAGGTCCAAAGTGGTCAATAATTTTCCCCAGGTCATCTGGAAAGGGCAGAATTGTCTGACTCCAAAGTCTTAAAAAGATATTTACTTAGTGTCACTATTGAATCACATGTAGATACCCAATGACTTTAAATGTACCTAAGATTGTCAAATAATTTGTTCTGATATGAAAATTGAAAATTAAGTGGAACATAGAAGAAAATCTAGTTATGACATTAGACAAGACAGTGACATTAAGTTTAAATCTGGATCGCCAAACACAAGGTAAGTTTCCCTTGAGTTGATCAATTTAAGTTAAATCAAGTCTCTAACTGAATCATACAAAAATGACCAAAAATGTTCACCAAACTAAGGGGCATATGTTTATGATGATCGAACTTGTAGGTTTTGTGGTTCACATGAAAATCCACTTTAGGAAGTCCAAAGAGCCACATCAAAAAGATAGCCATCTTCCAGAGCAGCTAAAATTCAGATACCCCTGTATAATAAAGAACTATTCAGAGACACATATCATGCATTAAGATAAAGAACTGGCCGGGCGTGGTGGCTCGCGCCTGTAATCCCAGCACTTTGGGAGGCCAAGGCGGGTGGATCACCTGAGGTCAGGAGTTCGAGACCAGCCTGACCAATATGGTGACATCCTGTCTCTGCCAAAAATACAAAAACTGACCGGGCTTCATGGCGTGCGCCAGTAATCCCAGCTACTCAGGAGGCTGAGACAGGAGAATTGCTTTAACCCAGGAGCCTGAGGCAGGAGAATGGCGTGAACCCGGGAGGCGGAGCTTGCAGTAAGCCGAGATCGCGCCACTGCACTCCAGCCTGGGTGGCAGAGTGAGATTCTGTCTCAAAACAAAACAAAACAAAAAAAGTGAAAAATTCATTCCATTGTGTTGGGAGTTAGGTTTCTATTGGAAGAGAGGGGAAAAAAACCCCCATCATGTTGGGAGGATTGGTTAATTGAAAAAATATCAATTTAAACGTATCCTCCGCAACAAAATAATTTCACTATACTAAAAACACATAGGAAAGCTATAGGAAATTTTAGATAAATGTTTATCTGCTTTCTAGTTGAAGGAGGAGAATTGTTTAAGCACAGAAGTCATCAAAATTAAAAAGCAAACTACAAACCAGGAAAAGTAACAGAGGGTTAATACACTTAATATATAAAACATGTTGCACTTCACACAATAGCCTTGAAGAAAAATGAGATGGACCTAGCATAATGACATGGTAACAAATCTGAGACTAAAGTAGGTGTCCACAATTAAAACAACAAAACTACGCATTACACTGCTATATAATAAAGAATTTGACTTTCCTTTGTCTGTGGTTCCTGACAGTGAATCTTGGAATTTCCCAATTACTATGACTGTCTTTGTTATTCATGAGCGCCTTGAATCACATCTGAGTATATGCAATGAGATGACACATAGTGGGCCCTTAGATAGCATGGGAGCTGGTCATGCTAGAAAAACCAAACATCTAATTGGGTTGAGGCTTTGAGCCAATGATATCAACCCAGCCTTCAGTCCTCCAGGAAAGACAGGAGGACTGAAGAATGAGTTCAGTCATGGGCCAATGATTCAATCAATCATGCCTATGTAATAAAACCCCCATGAAAACTCTGGACATGGTGAATACATTGATATGAAAAGTGAATAACACGTCCTGATTCTACAAGGAGAGGGCACAGAGGTTCTGCATTCAGGACCCTCACAGACCTCATCTTATGTATCTGTTCATTTGGTCATTTCTGGTTTGTATCCTTTCTAATAAAACTGTGGTTTTAAGTATAGCACTTTGCTGAGTTCTGTGAGTTGTTCTAGCAAATTATCAAACCTAAAAGGGGATGTGAGAACCTCTCAGATTTGTAGTCAGTTGAAAGCACAGGTGGAGCTGGGCACGTTGGCTCACGCCTGTAATCCCAGCACCAGTACTTTGGGAGGCCAGCAGATCACCTGAGGTCAGGAGTGCAGAGACCAGCCTGGCCAACATGGCGAAACACCATCTCTACCAAAAAATACAAAAATTAGCTGGGTGTGGTGGCACATGCCTGTAATCCCAGCACTTTGGGAGGCCAAGGTGAGTGGATAACCTGAGATTGGGAGTTCAAGACCAGCCTGGCCAACACGGTGAAACCTCGTCACTACTAATAATACAAAAATTAGCCAGGTGTGGTGGTGGGCGCCTGTAATTCCAGCTACTTGGGAGGCTAAGGCAGGAGAATTGTTTGAACCTGGGAGGCAGAGGTTGCAGTGAGCCAAGATCGTGCCATTGCACATTAGCCTGGGTGACAAGAGCAAAACTCCATCTCCAAAAAAAAAAAATTTAAAAGTGGGTGAGCTATGATGCTGGTTGTGGTTAAAAAAAAAAGAATAAAAAACAAATAAGAAAACAAAAATAAAAGTAGGCGAGGCTGGGCACGATAGCTCGTGCCTGTAATCCCAGCACTGTGGGAGGCCAAGGTAGGTGGATTGCTTGAGCCCAGGAGTTTGAGACTAGCCTGGGTAACATGGTGAAACTCCATCTCTACAAAAAATTAGCCAGGCATGGTGTGCATGACTGTAATCCCATCTACTAGGGAGGCTGAGGTAGGAGGATTACTTGAGCCTGGGAGGCGGAGGTTACAGTGACCTGAGATCACACCACTGCACTCCAGCCTGGGTGACAGAGCAAGACCCGGTCTTTTTTTTTTTTTTTTTTTAAAAAAAAGGTGGGCAAAAGATTCAGACACATCAATAAAGAAGATACAGAGATAGAGATGGCAAATACAACATGAAAAGATGCTCAGTAGTGGTCAGTTATTAGAGAAATGGAAATTAAAACCACAGTAAGATACTACTACCCACCTATTAAAATCTCTAAAACCTAAAAACTGTTCATAACAAGTGTTGGCTAGGATATAGAGAACCTGGAACTTTCATACACTGTCGGTGGGAATATAAATTGTCACAATCACTTTGGAAAATCATTTGGCAGTTTGTTAAAAAGTTAAATATATACCTAACATATGACTCAGGTATTCTACTCCTAGATATTTACCCAAGAGAAATGAAAGCATAAGTTTATACAAAGACTTGTACACAGATGTTCATGGAAACTTTATTCATAATAGCCTAGAACTATTAATGTCTATCATCAAAAGAATAAACAAATTATGATATATTCATAAAATGTAATACTACTCAGCAGCAAATAAATGATTTATTCATAAATGCTACAATATAGACAAATTACAAAATTACTATGCTGCGTGACAAAAGACAGACCAAAAAAGGATCATACTATATATTATATGATTTCATTTGTAGCAAACTGATCTTAAAGAAAGCAGATCAGTGGTCTGGTGATGGTGGGGTCAGGGGCAAGGAGGATTAGGAAAGAATGGATCACAAAGAGGTACTATGAAACTTTGAGAGTGATGAATATGTTCATTACCTTGCTTATGGTGATGACTTCGTGGCTGTATACATATGACAAAACTTATCAGATTGGGTATTTTAATATGTACAGTTTATTGTATTTCAATTATACCTCAAGATATTTAAAAATAAAATCCCTCCTGGTACATGATTCACACTCTGTACTCTGGGTTTTGGTATTCTTATACCCATATCACATTACCAAAGGTTTTCCATATTAACCATACAAATTATTTATTTTTCTCAGGAATCACTTTAGCATCCATTAATAAATGAGTTTTTTCTATTCCCAAAGTTTTAAGAATTCAGTCAGTAATGAATACTTGTATTATTCAACAGTAAAATTCATACATAACATGTATGTGGCAAAAGTATACTAAGGCTTTGTCCTTATGACTAAGTTAATTAAGTAGAAAGATAGATTTTTAGATATTAAAACAGTGTATCATTTAAAATGTTTGATGTCTAAGCCAGCTGATGGAGAAGAGCCAATGCAGCATCCCTTCTGGAGAGATTAAGATTTCCAAGGTGCTCAAAAACAGGTACAGAGTGGAGAAAAGTTTTAAAAAAAGCAAAGAGGGAAAAATTAATAATCCCTTCACTTTTGATCACATACTTTGTCATTACTCCTAAAATATAAAGCTGTACTTGAAAATGTTATGGTGCCAAAACATGGCGGGGGCGGGGGGGGGAGGCGGAAATAATTACTTATTACACACATTGTTTTAAAATGTTGATGCTTGGCTGAGTTGCAGGGTATTAAATGCATATATATCTCCCCAAAACGTAATGCTAACAGGAGTTACTGGTAGTTATGCTTAAAACTTTCAGCTTCCAAACTGGACATAAATCTCTGGCCAAAATTCTCAGGTATTCAAGTGTTTATTCAGCATCTTCAAGATGAACAAAATTGCCACTATCTCTAAGAAAAATATAAAAAGAAAACTAACAAGTATAAGAAAAAAAAGGATTTTTAATGAAAAAAATACATGATAACAAGGACACTATACATCAAGTTGCTATATATATATACATATGCACACACATTTTTTAAACCTCTTTTTTTAAACCTGGTACAAGTTAAACAACATCTTTCTAATACCCACATGATTAAGTATGTATTCTGACAGGATATAAAGAAGACGAAACACAAGCTGGTGGGCCTCAGAATTAGAAACTCTAATGCAGGACCAGATCCCAAAAGCTATGTTTTCTATCACTTTTGTGACATTTAGGAAACATTTATCTTGCATAAGATATAAAAGCTTTTCCTTTTAAGTCTACTAATTGTTTGTACAGAAAATCACTATTGAGGGAAAGATCCACCATGGCTGTGTTTATCTATAATTCACTGTAGTATACACAAAGTTCACTTGGAAGTTGGGAATGTGAAAACTATAATGAATAAATAAGCTGAGCTGTAATTGTGAATTTCTTACTGCTAATTTTGAATGTCCAACTCACGCCTACAGATATTACACCTTACAATACATGACACACAAAAAAAACATGTCAAACTTTGCTGTAGAGCTGTTAGAGAAAGCCAATATAGATACTGAAAATTTTAGGAGCTTGTATTTAATACTCTATACATTTCAAAATAATTAAACATTTTAAGTATGTAAACATAGTTTTCAAAAAGTGATGCTGAGCACCTTTAAACACAATACTGATACACTGTGACTAAACATGCATTTAGATGACAATGGATTTTTAAAATCTCATTTAAAAACCATTTTTAAAGAGCTACTCATTGAAATACTTACATGAAAATATTGATAGCTCCAGTTTCTACCTAAAAACCAAAAGAGTATATAATTAGGGATTTAAACTTTTCTTCATGCTCTTGGTTTTTGTGGGGTTTTGTTTTTTGGTTTATTTGTGGGAAAGTTGCTCTGTAACTTTCTGTCTGATTAAAAAACAGTATCAGAAGAGACATTCACATAGAATGAAGTGAGAAAAATATTATTTTTCTAACTATACCAAAGTTTGAGTCCTCTGGCACGTCTCATCCTCACAGGTAACTGACTAGAATTTGTACATTAACAGGCACTTCTCCTTAGCAGCTCAACATCAAAAAAGAAAGGAATGCCTCCAAAAGACTGAGTTCAATTGGTGAAATAGCTAATAATAAACCATTACCACTATTATCACTATTGAGAGGTAAAGATTTATTATTTAGAATCTTGAAAGAAAAGGATTCCATAAAAACTAGAAACAACAAATGAAAAGAATATTACCTACAGTGCAACACTAAACTATAAATTAATTTGGACTTATTCCTTTTATATACACACAGACTAAGAGAAATCTGGATTTGAGGTAATTAAGAGTTGTGTTTAACTTAGTGTAACATAATCAAATTTGGCAACCTGCCTGTATAAAATGCCAACATCAAATATTTTCAATTCATAGGAAAAAGAAAAGTAATTTTTATTAAAAATCATACATAACTAAATATTAGCTTTGCATTAAAAAGGGTATAAATAATAAACTTTACATTAAATAAAATATAAATCTAAAGAGCAACAAATATTAGAATTCCACCTACCTCTACTATAACAGTACTTTATATTTAGATACATGTCATGTACCTGAAACAAAATCAATTAAGAATGGGAGGCTGGACTTAGAAAAGCCAAAAGTGACTCATATTCATGTAAAGTATTAAGGTTAAATTTGATATTATATTGTGCATGCTTTGAATATTAAACATTGATATCCATTTAAAATCTTTATTTTTAAAATATAAAATATACCCACAAATGGTCTCTGGAGAAACAAAAGCCTTTAGGTTAATTTCCTGAAATTATAGTTGATATTTCTAGTTTACCAATCTTTTTTTTTTTTTTTGAGATGGAGTTTCTCTCTTGTTGCCCAGGCTGCAGTGCAATGGCGCGATTTTGGCTCATTGCAACCTCCGCCTCCAGTGTTCAAGCAATTCTCCTGCCTTAGCCTCCCAAGTAGCTGGGATTACAGGCGCCCACCACCACACCCAGTTAATTTTTGTATTTTTAGTAGAAATGGGGTTTCACCGTGTTGGCTAGGCTGGTCTTGAACTCCTGACCTCAGGTGGTCTACCCACCTAGGCCTCCCAAAGTGCTGTGATTACAGGCATGAGCCACCATGTCCAGCCTAGTACCAATCTTTAGACAACAGATGCTTATAATGAATATACTGCTTAGTACTTATTTGGTATTTGAAGTTAATATACTTACTTAACAAAGAAAATATCCCAGATCAGATGTTTTGAAGTTTTAAATATAAACTAAATTTTAAACTATAAATACTTACCTTAAAATACTAGAAATCCTAATACCCCATCAATTCAGTAAGAGCTCTGGCATAGAAAAATGTAACTACAAATCAAATTTTTTTTTTTTTTTTTGAGACGGAGTCTCGCTCTGTCGCCCAGGCTGGAGTGCAGTGGCCGGATCTCAGCTCACTGCAAGCTCCGCCTCCCGGGTTCATGCCATTCTCCTGCCTCAGCCTCCCGAGTAGCTGGGACTACAGGCGCCCACCACCTCGCCCGGCTAGTTTTTTGTATTTCTTAGTAGAGACGGGGTTTCACCGTGTTAGCCAGGATGGTCTCGATCTCCTGACCTCGTGATCCACCCGTCTCGGCCTCCCAAAGTGCTGGGATTACAGGCTTGAGCCACCGCGCCCGGCCTCAAATTATTTTTTAACCAGTGCTGGATCTTCATTACAAAATAAAGGGAAAAAAAAATCCTCTGCTGTCATCAAAAAGTTTCCCAAATTATCTGTAAACACCAAGGAATTCTATTATTCTTTTTCAATTCTCTCAATTTCTACATCTTTCTACCTATAGTATTTTACTTCCAATTTAGCACAAAGCCATGCTACATATGTTGATTTCTGTTGCTTATCTGATTAATTCAAGTAAAAATCCTCAGTACTTACCAAGACACTTTAAATTTCTATTAGATAACCACTAATATACTACTGGTTTGTAGTTAAAAGTACAAAAATTAGAAGGGAAGTGGCTAAAATGCAACTGCACAGTCTCCGCAGATATAGCTGCTGGACTTCGTGTTATGATGTAAAACCGAATACTTCATCATTCTTAATGAGATAGATTATAAACATTTTCTTACCTGTCTGGCAATTAAAAATTTCTTCACAACTTTAAAGAGAGAACAAGTTCCTTCAGAACTTAAAAAAATTCATGATATACATACACACATACAAACATACATTCACACAATGGTGCTGTTGCTGTTGATCTTTTCTGTTTTGTAAGAACCAAAATTGAGTATTTCCAAGGATAAGTTAACTAAACTATTTGTGTCCAGACTGTATTACTGTGGATAAGTTCAAAAGAGCTTTTGAAATACTGGCCTTATTAGATAATCAAAGAGCATAAAAATTATACAAAATAAGAAGAGTAAAACATCTCTTAAGGAAAGTAAAAATATGGAACTGGCAACAAATACATCAGTTTTAAATAAAAGCTTCTCATCAAACTGGTCTTCAGTCCAATTATCTCAATGCCACGCTTTGACTATATTCACCTTCTTTTCTAAGACATCAGAAGTCACCAGAGTTGTAAATTCTGAAAAGCTTCAATAATTTATATAGCAGATAATTTCTTATAGTCCACAATTTTTTTTTGCTTCCATAGACAATGCTGGTTCTTTGGGTTCTTGCTTAACTTGGTTCACAGAAATGGTACCTTCTGGATTTTCTTCAACTTTAAAAACAAACAGAAAAATCCTAAAAGTTAATATATTTCATGACACTGGAAGAGAGGGGAAAATATTTTATATTCTAAAAATAACTTCTGTGAAAACTTTTTTCAAAGCAAACTGCAAATCTTTTCCCATAAAAGTGCCCAATCCAGAACAATTTGTGTGCAAAGAAGTAACAGATAAAGTAGGAGTTAACAGAGTTTACCTCTATGTTGACAGAGATTAGTAATAAAGTGAAGGTAACAAGGTCTTAGGTTAAACCTAAATGCCCAAGTCTTACTAGTTCCCTTTCAACTCAACATTTACTTTGTAATTCCAAATCTTCCTTTCAGCCAGGTGCAGTGGCTCACTCCTGTTATCCCAGCACTTTGGGAGGCTGAGGTGGGAGGACTGCTTGAGCCCAGGAGTTCGAGACCAGCCTGGGCAACATAGTGAGCCCCCATCCCTTTAAAAAAAAAAAAAAAAATTAAATAATTTGCCCATTATGGTGGCATGTGCCTATGGTCCCAGCTACTTGGGAAGCTGAGGTGGAAAGATCGCTTGAATCAAGGAGATCAAGGCTGCAGTGACCTGTGATTGCATCATTGCACTCCAGCCTGGGTGACACAATGAGACTCTGTCTCAAAACAACAAAAAACCAAAAATGAAAATCTTCCTTTTAACCTTTATATATGCGTACTTCATTTCACTCTTCTTTGTGTATGTGTGCATATATCAATTCTTCCATAATAACCTTTGCATGAAAATATTTTTCCTTGTTTAATTTTTTCCTATTTTTTTTCATGTACTCTAAAATGACCTTCCTGGTTTCACATTACCACAGATTTTCCATGGAAAACAGGTAATTAGGGAACAGTAATTTCTACGGCATTAAATAATTAGAAATAAGGAGAAGAAAAAAATTTAAGCTTAAAAGTTCTAAAACTCAGGCTAATGAAATCTCCTCCTTCTCTCTCATAATTTTGCTTCACTTATATAATATCAGAGACCCACTGGGAAGAAATAATAGTTTTATTTATAGTATAATACAGTGTTGATAATCCACAAAGGTTACAACAATAACATCATAAATTGATTTCAACTTACTAAGAGCTGAGTGGTTGTCTATAATCTGTATTGGAATAGTCTGCACATCTCCCAACAGAATTCGATGAACAGCTCCTTCCAGATTCCCTGTATCCTCAACACCTCCAACTTCTACCAGCTGGTCCATTGCAACTAGATTTTGATCTGGTTCTGGAAGGTTACCCATGGTGGAGGCAGTACCATTGTTTTGGGTTAGGCATGTATCTCTTTGAAGGCTATGACTTTGACCAAGCAGTAGAGAATTATTATTCATTACAGCACTTCCTATTGGATCCAGAAGTCCTGAAGGACTAGAGGATGGCTGGTTATTTACATTTATCAGAGCTGGTGATTCATCAGGAGAGGTGAACCTTGGTTGTAACTGTAAACCCTTTTAAACCAAAAAGAGTTACATCAAAATGTTTGAATTTACCATGTATGATATTCTCATAGGATATATTATTCTTTTGACAAAAAATCCAAACAAATAAAAAGAGTATGGTTACAAATAAATATTAAATGAAGAAAGAAACAAGAATCAAGGGAAAAGTAGTACAACTAAATTTATTGCATTCATAGTCAACCTTAAACTTTTAAAAAACATACTGTTTGAGTTATCTTAAATCAAGAAACAAAAAGATCAGGAAATTAACAATGAAAACATATTTGATCATTATTATAATTCTGTAATTCTCTAAAATCCCTAGAAGAAGAGGTGAAGTGAGGAATAAAGAGAAGGACCTCAAATCTGGATATTTTACTGGATACCTACCTGCAGTTGTGTAAATATTTTGGGCTGAAATGAGGAGAGTGAGGAGAGCAAGTGGGTTGGCTCAGGAGACAAAGAACCCCCTGTTTGATTTGTTTCCACTTTGGTGGTAATTGATTCTCCTGGTGAATTTCCTAAATTATATTAAAGAAACTATTAAAACAAAATAATTTTTATGGCTTCTCTGAAGTCATAAAAATACTTTATTACAACCCTTTCTATCAGAACTAAAATAGGAACTAATTTCAAAGTTGCAAAGGACTTCAGTAAGTCATCTAGCCCAAGGGTCCCTGACCCTACCAGTCTGTACCTTGTTAGGAACTGGGCTGCACAGCAGGAGGTGAGCATGGGGCAAGCAAGCCTTACTGCGTGAGCTCTACCTCATGTTAGATCAGCAGAGGCATTAGATTCTAGGATCTAAGTTGCATGCTCCTTATGAGAATCTAATGCCTGATGATCAGAGGTGGAAGAGTTTCATCCCAAAACCATCCCCCCAACTCTCCACCCTGGGTCTGTGGAAAAATTGTGTTCCACAAAACCGGTCCTTGATGCCAAAAAGGCTGGGGACTGCTGATGTAGCCCACTATTTGCAGAACCTGGCAGATAATGAGAATCTCTAAGGGATGTTTAAGAAAATATAGATTCCTAGGTTTAACCTCCATTAATTTTAATTTGGTAGATCTAGAATGGGATTCTCCCTCCATATCCATGGGAGACTGGTTACAGGACCTCCGCCAGAAATAAAAATCTGCAGATGCTCAGTTCCTGATATAAAATGGCATAGTATTTGCATATAATCTAAGCATATCCTCCCACAAACTTTAAATCCTCTCTGGATTACCTATAATACACAATACAAGGTAGAAGTCCTCCAATATACTTTAAATCATCTCTAGATTATAAGGAAAAAATATATGTACATGTTTGGTACACATCCAATTAAAAATACATTTTTTATCAGTGGTTTGTTGAAGCCATGGATACAGAACCCATAGATACAGAGGCACAACTATATATACATATTTTTTTACTTTGAAATACACTATATCTGTAACTCGAATCTAGTCTGTTCTCCGTACTATAATGCTGGACTATAATAAGCTTCTCTAGATGTGTGAAATCTTAGGAGCTTCTCAATTAACATCAAACTTAATTCACCTTTTGTAGCCCTAGTAACTAGGACAATACCTGGAAAAATTGGTCTTTAATGATAACAGCATTAAATTTATTTCAATAACTCATTTTGGTATAAATGAATAAAAATTAAAACTGTTTTCTTAATATCTCAAATTTAAACTAATTGTTGGGTATGTGAATCATTCTCATGTAATTCTTATATGTTAACTCAAATATATTCATCTCTTTAAGTCAATGAAGAACTAATTATCAGCCAGGCGAAGTGGCTCACGTTTGTAATCCCAGCTCTTTGGGAGGCCGGGGCAGATGGATAACTTGAGACCAGGAATTTGAGACCAGCCTGGGCAGCATGGTGAAACCTTGTCTCCAGTAAAAATACACAAATTAGCTGGGTGTGGTGGCATGTGCCTGTAGTCCCAGTTACTTGGGGGGCTAAGGTGGGAGGATCGCTGGAGCACGGGAGGCAGAGGGTACAATGAGCCAAGATCGTCCCACTGCACTTAAGTATGGGTGACAGAGTGAAATCCTGTCTCAAAACAGAAAAAGAAAACCTAATTATCAATGAATATTTATTGCTTCCATACTAATTTTAAAATGGAAATAGTATCAGAGAAGAATGGATTTAAGTACTAGCTTTCTGTGTGACCTTCAATATGCTATATAACTCAGTTTCTTTTCTTTTTTTTTTTTTTTTTTGAGACAGACTCGCTCTGTTGCCCAGGCTGGAGTGCAGTGGCATAATCTCGGCTCATTGTAACCTCTGCTTCCCGGGTTCAAGCGATTCTCTTGCCTCAGCCTCCTGAGTAGCTGGGACTACAGGCATGTGACACCATGCCCAGCTAATTTTTGTATTTTTAGTAGAGACAGGGTTTCACCATGCTGACCAGGCTAGTCTTGAACTCCTGACCTCAGGTGATCCACCTACCTTGGCCTCCCAAAGTGCTGGGATTACAGGCGTGAGTCACTGCATCCATCCTATAACTCAGTTTCTAAACTTTAGCTTCCTCATCTGTAAAATCAGCATAAGAGTCCTTTCTCAATGGACCACTGAGAGGACTAAATAGCACTCAAGCATTTCTTGGCTTCTTCATTATTAATGTCCTTTTACTTCACTACTGTAGTCACCCACCACTATCATCATACTCTGGATGATCCTACCTCTAACATCTGAAGTTCAAACAGCTCATTCTCTGATCACAACCTCTTATTTTTTTATTTTTATTCTGTTTTCGAGATGGAGTCTTGCTCTGCTATCCAGGCTGGAGTGCAGTGGCGTGATCTCGGCTCACTGCAACCTCCACCTCCCTGGTTCCAGCGATTCCCCTGCCTCAGCCTCCTGAGTAGCTGGGATTACAGGCATGTGCCACCATGCCCAGCTAATTTTTATATTTTTAGTAGAGACGAGGTTTCACCATGTTGGCCAGGCTGGTCTCAAACTCCTGACCCCAAATGATCTGCCTACCTTGGCAGAGATTACAGGTGGGAGCCACTGTGCCCAGCTACAATCTCTTATTCTTCCAGAGATTTTGCTCAGGCACTTCACTACAATTGTTCTTCAACCTCATGTGAACCTCCAGTCAATTAATCCCTCAGTTTTCTTCAGATCCATCAACCTCTTTCTTAATAAAATTCTTTCCCCATCCAGCCTACAGTCCTAGGTCTATAACTTCAGTTACTCTTTCACAAGTACCTAAACTCTCTTGCCTCTCTGTCCTTTGGTCATATCCCTCAAGTAAAACCCTAACTCTGCATAAAAATGGCTTTCCTTCCCAATACATGGGAAGCTGAATGCCACTGAAAAAGAAACTCACTAATTCTACTAATACCAATTCTTTATTAACTTTGATTGGACCTTCACCTGTATCTGGCAATGTTTTACTCTCTATCCAGGATAGTTTCTAATTTGCATTTCCCTCAAATCCATGCCACCCTTCTTCAAACCTTTCCTTATCCTTAGCACTCTTACAGAGAAAAGGGAAGCCAACAGAAGTTTCAACTTCCCATCACCATCTTCATCTATCTTTTCAGTTCTCTACTCTCTTAAAATACCTTCCCTCAACCCCATTTGCCATCGCAAAATTCCTGAAAAAGTGGCGCACTTTTTAAGGAGTCCCTACTCCTTCTTCATCTCCCATTCACCCTTCAATCACCCCAATATGGCTTCCTCCCAATCCACTCCACTGAAATGGCTCAGATACTCAGCTTTACAAACCTAGTAAGTCCTTTATTCTCTCTCCTGCCCTACCAATGCTCTATTCTTTCACCAGTGTTGCTGAGCTCAGTAAATGCTATCAGTCAGTTGCTCATTATAGAAATTCAGAGGTTTGGTCAGGCGCAGTGGCTCACGCCTGTAATCCCAGCACTTTGGGAGGCCAAGGTGGGTGGATCACCTGAGGTCAGGAGTTTGAGATCAGATTGGGTAGCATGCCGAAACCCCATCTTGACTAAAAATACAAAAATTAGCCAGGTATGGTGGTGTGTGCCTGTGATCCCAGCTACTTGGGAGGCTGAGGCTGGAGAATCACTTGAACCCGGGAGGCGGAGGTTTCAGTGAGCCGAGATTGCACCACTTCACTTCAGCCTGGGTGACAGAGTGACACTCTGTCTCAAAAACAAAAGAAGAAATTCAGAGGTTTAACTTTATATAGGGGGTGAAGTTACAAATGTACTTAAAACAAAAGAGTTTACAATTTGAGTACTAAGAGGAGTTTGCCATGCAGAAGAAAAAAGACATTTCCAGAAGAGAGAACAAATGCAAAAGGGTGGTTATTTTGTTTGGAATATTGAAAGGGCACAGCAGTAAGAACACAGGAGAAAAAATAACCATAAAAAATGGACCATAGTTCCCGGATCAGGGCATCTTAGGGTTATGACTACTGGAATTAGCCAGACTTACAGTGCATTAGCTACAGTTAACTGTGCTAGTTATCAGCTTCAAAATTTCAGTCATAAAAAAGCATTAAAAGCAAAGTATAAGAGGACATTAAAATAGCAGGAAGTATGTTGATAAACCATAACAAAGCTGCTCCTACGTCTTTGGATCCTGGTTTCCTTATCTATAAAATCTGATTAGATGACATAGTATCTTAAGTTCCTTCCAGTTAAACACCGTTTGAATTTATATTTTAAACGTATTCAAGACAACCTACCTTCTGCAAATGTAACCGTCACGGTCTCTTTGAGAATATTCCCACTGTCTGTAGTCCATTGAAGCTGAAATGGAAACATTTATTTCAGTAAAAATAAAGCTCTTATATTGAAAAATATCTTAAGACGTCATTACAACTGTCGCATTTTATTCACAGTATGTGATTTATTCTGCTACTCTCTTCACTTGTTCACACTCTCTAAGCACAAGTATACTTTACTATACAAATATATTAAATTCCTGAGTTTAGATAGCAGGAATTTAGACAAGTGTAGATGACAAGGACTACTTCTAACACTTAGATAGTGAATAATTAAGAGTTATTGGGCTGGGTACAGTGGGTCACGCCCATAAGGCTTGGGAAGCCAAGGCTAGAGAAGTGCTTGAGGCCAGGAGTTTGAGATCAGCCTGGGCAACAAAGTGAGACTCAGTCTCTACAAAAAATTTAAAAATTAGCTAGGTGTAATGGCTGGTGCCCGTAGCTCCAGCTGACAGGAGTCTAAGGTGGGAGGACTGCTTGAGTCTTGGAGGTCGTGGCTGCAGTGAGCCATGATTGTGTGAGCGCACTCTGGCTGGGCGACAGTGAAACTCTATCTTAAAAAAAAAAAAAAGAAAAAAGACAAAGAGTTATAGATTGCAAGAAACAGTTTTGGCTTTTAAAATATCCATATTTTTTCAGATACTGCATTTGGATAACAGAAGTTAGGAGAGCAAAAGATATTGCACCTCAGATTTAATGGCATAATCACTGGCTGTATTGTAATTAGTTGTTTCTGGGTAATTAACATCTTCAGAGTAGGCAAAATTTTCACAGAAATGACTAATATTCAGGGAGAAACTACCATATCAAACTATGAGTTAAGGTCGGGCGCGGTGGCTGATGCCTGTAATCCTAACACTCTGAGAGGCCGAGGAGGGCAAATCACGTGAGATCAGGAGTTCAAGACCAGCCTGGCCAACATGGTGCAACCCGTCTCTAATAAAAACAAAAAATCAGCTGGGCATGGTGGCTAAAACCTGTAATCCCAGCTACTTGTGAGGCTGAGGCAGGAGAATCGCTTGAACCTGGGAGATGGAGGTTGCAATAAGCCAGGATCATGCCACTGCAATCCAGCCTGAGCAAGAGAGAGAGACTCTGTCTCAAAAAAAATAAAAAATAAAAAAATAAGTATGAGTTCAACTAATATCCATAGATGACATATGGAACCAACGTTATCACTTTGGGCAATCAGGTATGAACAACTGGATGGATGGATGGATGGATGGATGGATGGATGGATGGATATTTAGTTATTTATTGAGATGCAGTTTTGCTGTTGTCACCCAGGCTGGAGTGTGATGGCATGATCTCGGCTCACTGCAACTTCTGCCTCCCGGATTCAAGTGATTCTCCTGCCTCACTCTCCTGAGTAGCTGGGACTATAGGCACCTGCCACCATGTCTAGCTAATTTTTGTATTTTTGGTGGAAATTTAGTTTCACTGTGTTGGCCAGGCTGGTCTCGAACTCCTGATCTCAGGTGTTCCACCTGCCTCAGCCTCCTAAAGTGCTAGGATTATAGGCACGAGCCAATGCACCCGGCCCAAACAACTGTATTTAAATTTGCCCATTTATTAAAAAAGGGAGGGGAAATATATACATAGTACTCAATAAATGTCTGTTAAATTAGTAAGAATAATTTTTACAGAGAAAATACATGTTGATTTTAAAATAAAGATTAGTGGTTTTCTGTTGTTGTTGTTTTTGAGATGAAGTCTCACTCAGTCTCCCAGGCTGGAGTGCAGTGGTGCTATCTCAGCTTACTGCAACCTCTGCCTCCCAGGTTCAAGCGATTCTCCTACCTCACCCTCCCAAGTAGCTGGGATTACAGACACGCACCACCACACCCAGCTAATTTTTTTTTGTTTTTTAAGACGGAATCTCACTCTGTTGCCCAGGCTGGAGTAAAGTGGTGTGATCTCGGCTCACTGCAAGCTCTGACTCCCGGGTTCACGCCACTCTCCTGCCTCAGCCTCCCAAGTAGCTGGGACTACAGGCGCCCGCCACCATGCCCGGCTAATTTTTTGTATTTTTAGTAAAGATGTGTTAGCCAGGATGGTCTTGATCTTCTGACCTTGTGATCTGCCCACCTCGGCCTCTCAGAGTGCTGGGATTACAGCCGTGACCCACTGCGCCCAGCCACACCCAGCTAATTTTTGTATTTTTAGTAGAGACGGGGTTTTGCCATGTTGGTCAGGCTGGTCTCGAACTCCTGACCTCAGGTGATCTGCCCGCCTCGGCCTCCCACAGTGCTGGGATTACAGGCACGAGCCACTGTGCCTGGGTAGTGTTTTTATTATAGAGTTGGAATTCACTGATTTTTCTTCTTGTGAAAGTAATAAAAAACTTTTAGTCATTTTCTAAACATTCAGAGTATTTACACTTTAAGAAAAAGATGCTATACATATATATATATTTTTGAGACAGTGTCTCGCTGAGTCTCCCAGGCTGGAGTACAGTGGTGCAATCTCGGCTCAATGCAACCTCCACCTCCTGAGTTCAAGTGATCTTCCTGCCTTAGCCTGCCGAGTAGCTAGGATTACAAGCGCCCACCACCAGGCCCAGCTAATCTTTGTATTTTTAGTGGAGATGGGGTTTCACCGTGTTGGCCAGGCTGATCTCAAACTCCTGACCTCAGGCGATCCACCCGTCTCGGCCTCCCGAAGTATTGGGATTACAGGCATAAGCTACCACACCTAGGCTATTATGTTTTCTTATACTGCAGTTATTCAGATGGCCTAACAGTAGCCATTCTTATTAGACTAAATATTAACAGAAGCTGAGAAACTCTGTAATAAGGAATTATGGTTGTAATCATACCGTTGCCGGAATAATCTCTGAGTTATATACCATATCTCCATTTCTCAAGGATTTCTGTACCTCATGGATGTGATTTTTTAGATCATTTACAGTTGGAAAAAAAGATAAATTATGTCTTTCAGGTACCTCATCGGGTTTGAACAGTTCCCTTTCCACAAATTTTCTGTAAAGAATACAAAATGGAATAAAGACATAAACTATTTAGCAATATGCCTTTAGATCCAAAGAGATAAAGGTTCTCTTTCAGTATAAACCTCTATGAAGTATGGTTTATACCTCTGTAAGTAATTTATATTTTCCTACTTAAAATTTTCCCATACAACACAGAATTATTGTAGACTACAGAAACGTAATATTTTCATTGGTAAACATCTAAATATATTAGAGTGAGTTTTGTTATTATTAATTTTTTTGAGATGGAGTCTCGCTCTGTTGCTCAGGCTACAGTGCAGTGGCGTGATCTCGGCTCAACTGCAACCTCTGCCTCCTGGGTTCAAGCGATTCTCCTGCCTCAGCCTCCCGAGTAGCTGGGACTACAGGAGTGTGCCACCATGCCCGACTAATTTTTTGTATTTTTAGTAGAGACCGGGTTTCACTATGTTGGCCAGGCTGGTCTCGATCTCCTGACCTCGCAATCCACCTGCCCTGGCCTCCCAAAGTGCTGGGATTACAGGCATGAGCCACCACGCCCGGCTGAGCTTTGATATTTTTATGAATTTAAAGAAACCACTATTTTCAGTTTAAGTATAATGTTTTTAATGATTACTATGTCAGGCACTGTATGGAACACTTCACATCAAATATCTCCTTTAACCCTTAATGATCAACGACATAGGTACAATTATCATTCCCACTTTACAGATGATAGAACTGAGTACTGTAGAAGTGAAATAATTTGCCCAAA
This sequence comes from Papio anubis, assembly GCF_008728515.1. Lineage (NCBI taxonomy): Eukaryota > Metazoa > Chordata > Mammalia > Primates > Cercopithecidae > Papio > Papio anubis. The sequence goes on along the minus strand of NC_044985.1, from coordinate 86,846,956 downwards.
ATCATACACCTACCTAGTAAGTAAGAGCTTGGGCCTATACCCAGGTTATGTGCGTAAACATCATGTTACATTGCTTCCAAAAGCATCAATTAACATTATATGAAATATGATGGGCTTGAATTTTACACGGAGACAAAAGAAGATAGAAATAGAAGGCAGCACTGTTATTTAATTGTATTAAAAAATCAATACATAAAAGAAATGATAAAATTTAACATATATATGCTTATTACATTTGGTGGACCAAATCACAGAACTGTATTATACTTCCTTTCTTAAGATTCAGGTTTAGTAAATAGTGAATGGCTTTACCAAATTTTTGCCTTATGCTAATGATGCCCCAATGGAAATAAATATAAAACATCTAAGAAAACTGCTAAATAGAAAAGTCATGTATTAATTAGGAAATAATTCTAGGAATTACAGTAAGTTCTCAGTTAACATCATTGTTAGGTTCCTGGAAACTGAGACCTTAAGTGAAAGGACATAACAAAACCAAATTACTTTCTCCAATGCTGTAAGAAAACAACACTGAATCAGGTGCAGTGGCTTGCTCCTGCAATCCCATCTTCTTGGGTGGATCATTTGAGGCCAGGACTTCAAGACCAGCCTGGGCAACATAGCAAGATCCCTGTCTCTTTTACAAAAAAAGTTAAAAAAGAGAGAAAAAAAGGCATTGAACAGAACGATATTACTCAAGGACATGCTGTATTTCCTTTTGCTTAAAGTAGCAGTTTTCAAGAACCTATTGATGACTTTAAGAGGGGGCTTACTATATTTATTTTGTTATTCAGATCAGATTACACAATAATCAGTAAGAGCAAGGCTAAGTATCAATATATCATGGTAATGGGCATAGGCTATAGAGTTAGGCCTAAATTTCAGTTCTCCCACTGCCTTTCTTAATTTTTTTTTTTTTTTTTGAGACGGAGTCTCGCTCTATTGCCAGGGTAGAGTGCAGTGTCACAATCTCGGCTCACTGCAACCTCCGCCTCTAGGGTTCAAGCAATTCTCCGGCCTCGGCCTCCCAAGAAGCTGGGACTACAGGCGCGTGCCACCACACCCAGTTAATTTTTGTATTTTTAGTAGAGATGAGGTTTCACCATGTTGGCCAGGATGGTCTCGATCTCCTGACCTTGTGATCCGCCCTCCTTGGCCTCCCAAAGTGCTGGGATTATAGTCATGAGCCACTGCGCGTGGCTCTGCCACTGCCTCTTAAGCCAATTATTTAACCACTCTGAGACTCCAGTTTCTCATGTGTAGAATTCGGATAAATATACCAACTTTATAGTGCTATTGTAAGACTAAATGAGATCATACATGTAAAAAGCCTAGCACAGTACCTGGCACACACATAATGAGTAATTATATAATTACCATATAATTATTTCCTGAGGATCAAAAAACTTAGACCAGAGTACTACAAATAAAATTTCATTAGACAAAGAATTATCCAAATTCTCTTGTTGTAATAAAATTTAACTGCATTTCAAATAGTTTGAAATACGTGTCTTGGCCTAGGTTTTAAAATCTTTGGTTCTACAAAGGTTTTTTCTCTAAAAGTATTTATTAACTAATTCATTTTATACATCATTTAGAAATAGTCCAATTTGCCAAATCCAAATATAGAATGTCTCAAATGAGTAATCAGAATTATAATAAACCATACTACACCATTGCTTGCCAAGCATTTGTTAGAAAACGATCAGTTTATAAACAAGATCTTAATAAAATAATAAACTATATTCCTTATTTACCCTGACAGCATATATTTTGGAAAATATCTCCAGTGTTCACTGTATTATTTAAAGCAACAAACAAAACTGAAAAACGTAAAAGAACAATGCTCTTCTATTGTACCTTAGCTGCTTCCTTACTGCATACACTTGTTCTATTCCCTGTGATACTAATTCTTGAATCTTATGGGCTACTTGAGGATGTAAACGTGAGGGTAATGCACAATTCTCATCTCTATCTGCAGTTTCCTCTTCTTCAACAGAAGACACAGGAAACGGAGAAGGTGACAAAGTGAGGCAGGGAGTCTCTAATTCATGATACTGATGAGCTTGCTGTGTAGGTAACTGTACATACCACCTGGTAAGAGAAAGTATTTAAAATTACTAAAATTTAAACATTGAAATTATTTAATATTATTAGACCAAAGTAGGAATCATAATTACTTAGGTTAATACTCATAAAGAGAAGAATTAATCCTTTAAGAAAAAATTATATATGGTTATTTCCTATCAAATAAAATTTGAAATGATCTCTTAACTTCTAAGATCTATTTTATATCCAATTAAATTTAAATATTTGTAAATATTTACAGACTTTCACTGTGGTCCTACAGTTGAGGGAGATAGAGGAATTTTAAGTATATATGAAAATGGCATTTTAAATTTCATATTAATTGTATTATTTTGGGTTCATGGGAAAATTCATATTAAGTACATTTTACCTCAAAATAAAGAGAAGACATTGTAAATCATCATCTTTTGAACTGTGTATTTTCCCATTCATCAAACATTTGCCCGAAATTACACTTCTCTGTTACACCTACCATCCTTCCAATCAAAGATAGAACCTGTCAAGATTGAACTTTATGGTTGATTCTTCCCTCACAGGAGCTCAACATACTGCCTCTATAGCACTCCCAGCTCCTGCTGGCCAAGTGAGCAAGAAAATTAACTAAAGGTGAATGCAGATCTCTTGGAGAGCCATGCGGAAAAAAAAAAAAAAAAAGACGGTAGGAAAATGAACTAGTCTGGTAGGATACTGCTTTAATTGATATTTCTGTATAAAATTCTTACAATGACTGATAACTGCCTACTTAAAAATTATATGCAATGTTCTTCAAACTGCAGGATCTAATTGTTTTAGTGATATTTTTGACTTTCATTGAAGGATCTAATTATTGACTCAATTTATTTTTCACATACCTAAAAGTTTTTTTAAAGATCACACAAAAACGATATTCCATACACTTAAATCCATTATACAGTAACAAATTATTCACCCGGACTGACACATAAAGGAAAGTAAAAAAGAATGCTAATATTTCTCATTTAAAACCTAAAGCATAAAAGGTGTAAAATGGAATTTTATTTAGGGCTTAGAATTCATTTCTGGCTGCCATAAGTAATCAAAGATTAGTTAAAAAAAAATGACAGGCAGCTGCAGTTTCTGCTCATAGTAAGTATCTAAAACAAAGTACTAATATATAATAAAGTATATTAAATATGTCTGTCATTCTGAGAAAAAACTTTTACATAGTATATGGTATACAGAGTATATGTTTTACGGTATGGTATAATTCTTTGGTCTGAATTATCTACAACTGGGGGTGAGAAACTCAATGGCTTACACAGTGGCAAATCAATTTAATATCTAGGGAACTATTGATACCTCTACCTTGTAAAACTGTTACTTAATGAAATAATTGGAAAACTATAATTTCCCTTACAAAATAATTATTGGAAATTGAGCTAATTAATTTATAAAATAAAAGAACTATAAAAATGTCATACCTAAGAACACCACCAGCATCTACCAAGTTCTTCTTTAGCATGTTAAAAGCTTTCTCCTGCTCCATTCTGATAATTTTCTTGTCAATTTTGGGGTCTGTAGGAACTCTATATTCAGGAAACTTCTGTACCTTTTTAATGTAAATCCTTGATACAAGATAAAGAAGAATTTGTTTCATTATATTATAATCTCAAGAAAATCTATTTTATCAACCAGAAGTGTACTTTAAGCATTTAAGCTTAGAGAAAATTCTATTTATCTGTAAAGTATTCAGAGGCTTATATAAAATATATGCCATATTCCCAGTTGTATTAATACTTAGCAAATTAAAAGTAAACATGATTTGAGGAAAAATATCTAAGTATTTACAGACTTTACCATTTTTTTCCCCTAGATTTGCCTTCTCTTCATTCTCCTGGAAGGCAGAATCTCATGCCTGGATTACATTTATTTATTTATTTATTTATTTATTTATTTTTGAGATGGAGTTTTGCTCTTGTTGCCCAGGCTGGAGTGCAATGGCATGATCTCAGCTCATTGCAACCTCTGCCTCCTGGATTCAAGCAATTCTCCTGCCTCAGCCTCCCTAGTAGCTGGGATTACAGGCGTATGCCACCACTGCCGGCTAATTTTGTAGTTTTAGTAGAGACGGGGTTTTTCTATGTTGGTCAGGCTGGTCTTGACCTCCCGACCTCAGGTGATCCGCCTACCTCGGCCTCCTGAAGTGCTGGGATTACAGGCGTGAGCTGCCATGCCTGGCCCTAGATTACTTTAATAGCCTCCTTCCAGGCCTGTGCCTCCAATCTTTCATTACTTAAATCCACTTGATAATTCAATGTCACAGGTGATTCTCTTGCCTTAGCCTCCCCAGTAGCTGGGATTACAGGCATGTGTCACTATGCCCGGCTAATTTTTTTTTGTATTTTTAATAGAGACAGGGTTTCACCATGTTGGTCAGGCTGGTCACAAACTCCTCACCTCAAGTGATCCACCCGCCTCAGCCTCCCAGAGTGCTGGGATTATAGGCATGAGCCACCGCACCCGGCCTCTGTAGCTTTAGTTATATGGTTCTCTTAACCTACAATATCACCCCTCTAACTCTCTACCCACCCAAATTCAATTTAAACCTCAACATCCAGTTTAAATTGTACTTTCTTTCCTGCCATGAATTTGTATGGATATATTCCTTCTTTAAATACCTCAATAGGTAGTTAAATCATGTATTTCACACTATATTCTATACTACCATGTTGTCTACTAGTTTTTGTTTCCTGATGCATTCCCTGGGATTAAGTAAAATTTTATTCCTCTTTTGGTTTCCCTCCTTCCCATGGCAACCAATGTAGTTTCTGGGCACAGAGTAGATAGTCAAAAAGTACTTGTAGAACGAAGGAAAATAAAATTATTTCTTCACATGTAGAGGTTTTTCCCCAAGTAATACTTAAAGTTTTTATATTGCTTATATTTAAGAAGCAGTTGATAAAAGTTTCAAGTCAAGGCTAAATGGAAAAAAAAAAAAGCAACTGAAAGTTTGTTTCACAGTCAGGTTTAAATATTCCCTAAAGTTAATATTATAGGATTAAATATGAAAAGCCTTGTAAATGGGCTTTAAAAACTTCTTGAGAATGCTAAGGTATTTATTTTATTTTATTTTATTTTTTTTGAGATGGAGTCTTGCTCTGTTGCCCAGGCTGGAGTGCAGTGGCACAGTCTCAAGCTCACAGCAACCTCCGTTTCCTGGATTCAACCAATTCTCCTGCCTCAGCCTCCCGAGTAGCTGGGATTACAGGGGCCCACCTAATTTTTTATATTTTTAGTACAGATGGGGTTTCACCAGTTGGCCAGGTTTGTCTCAAACTCCTAACCTCATGATCCACCTGCCTTGGCCTCCTAAAGTGCTCGGATTACAGGTGTGAGCCACCGTGCTCGGCCAAGAATGCTGAGGTATTAATAACATGAGATGTGATACTAAAAGCGTTTCAAAGATCAACTAAGTCCAACCACTACATATTATCTTTTAAATTTTTTATTTTACCGAATAGTTTAAAACACTTTTAATATATTTAAAAAGTCTTAAAATACTTTCAATGTCTAAAAAATTTACATTCATAAAGGACATTGTGAAATCTTTCATTGGTTCACATTTTTCATTCTTACCCAGAGCAATGACTACTCTGTAGTCCTAATCTATCTAGAACTTACTACGTTGGTAAATTGATAAAATCGCTCTAAAAAGTAACTTTGCAATATTTGTCAACATTTTTAAAAGATACAGCCTTTGCCCTACCAATTTCATTTCTAGGAATTTTTCCTACTGAAACACTTGTAGGAGTGCACAAATATGTACAATGTTAATAATTGTAGCTTTGTATAACACTAATAAGGAATACCTTTCACAGCTTACATGAATTAAATAATTCATCCATAAATGGAATGGCTATTAAAAATAGTACTTTTATGTACATATATGTAATATATATATAAGTACATATATGTAATATATATATAAGTACATATATATGGAGTCAGCTTTGAGATACACTGAGAACGAAAAAAAAGAAAGTTTATGTCATTACATTAACACTAGTATGTAGCATATCTCTGCAGTATATAACCACAATAGGCATTCAGATTGAGAATAAATCTATGTGAATTCATATCAAGAAAAAAGGTACACTACTATCTAAGTTTAAGGAAAGAAAATATTAGTGAGCTTTACTGAGATTTTCAACAACATTTATAGGGGTAGAGAAGGAGATCTCTGTTTCTGCCTTTATATGCATCCATATACACAGAATATCTTTGGAAGATGACTCAAAACTAGTAAGAGTTGTTGCTTTAAAGACAGAACAAACGTGCGTAAGAGAAAACTTAGAATTCACTGTATACTTTTCAGTACTGTATAAACCTAATAAAATATGTGTATTAGCTATTCAAAAATAAGTTCTTAATAAAAAACAAATAAAAGAAAATAAAGCTTACCGAGCTGGACAAGTGGCTTTGTAGAGCTGACAAGACCTGCTTTCCTGCTCACTGACTTTTTTTAACTGGAAACCTTTTCTTCTTGGCCCATACTGACACTCCATTACCACAGCTCTACTCCCTGTGGGCCAAAATCAACTATTGATATTAATTCAAGTGTCCATCTATTCTAGACACTAGATTAAAAGTAACTTGGTGGTGGCAATGTCAAAATCTTTCAAGTATACAGCTTTAAGGAAAGAAAACATTAATAAGTCTAAGATATACAAACATATAAATTTAAAAGTTTATTTTAAAATTTACCAAAGGTACCATAATTATGGTAAGAAAATTAGTGAATATCACATTTACTGAATGTCTACTGGCATACAATTTTTTTTTTTTTTTTTTGAGACGGACTCTCACTCTGTCGCCCAGGCTGGAGTGCAGTGGCGTGATCTTGGCTCACTGCAACCTCCACCTCCTAGGTTCAAGCAATTCTCCTGCCTCAGCCTCCTGAGTAGCTGGGACTATAGGTGTGTGCCACCATGCCAGGCTAATTTTTGTATTTTTAGTAGAGACAGAGTTTTGCCATGTTGTCCAGGCTGGTTTTGAACCCCTAACCTCAAGGGATCCACCTGCCTTTGAACTCCTAACCTTAAGTGATCCGCCTGCCTTGGCCTCCCAAAGGGCTGCGATTAGAGGCATGAGCCACTGTGCCCCACCTGACATATGGCTTTTATACCACTTTATAAATAGTGAGCAAATGTTACATTTGGTTAATAAATATTAGTATCATTTATATTTTTATTTCCTTTTATAATTATTTTCTTATTTTTATTTGGGCTGTTAATACAGCAGCCAGCCCTAAGATGGCCCCCAGTAATCCATGCCTTCTAGTATTCATGCCCTTGAGTAACCCCCTCCCCTTGAACATGGGCTAGACTTATTATGTTTAATAAATATGGCAAAAATGATAGGAAGTTATTTTTGATACTAGGTTATAAAAAGACTGTAACTTCCATTTGGCTACTCTCTCTTACTCTTGTTTGAATTGCTCTCTCTGGATGTAATCAGCTGCCATGTGGTAAGGGAGCTCTGTGGAAAGGCCCACATGGCAAGGAGTAAGGCCTGCTGACAGCCACAAGAGTGAATCTGAAAGTAGACCCTCCCTCAGTCAAGTCATGAGATGACTGCAGCTGAACCACTTTGCTGAGTCACTCTTGGATTCCTGACTCACAGAAACTGTGAGATAATTCACATTTGTTGTTTTCAGCCACTAAGTTTGGTATAATTTGTTACACAGCAATAGATAATACAAATAAGTAGATGTGAAAATTATATAACTTGATTTTAAGCTGAGTATCTTACACTACTGTAGGATACAGCAAACTTTTAAAATATAAAATAAAAACACCAGTTACTAACAAAAATGTTGATAAAACTGACACTAAAATATAAAAACTTGTTTAGAAGATACCATAAGTAAACATAAAAGTAATAGTGTGAGAAATAGCATTTTATAACATATATAACATAGTAATTCTCCATGTAGAATTACTATGTAAACTACAAACAATCATAAATAATTAATAAACAACCACTCAGAAAAATGGGCAAAGGCTATGAATAGCCAAGTCAGAAAGAAAAAAAAGGTAGTAAATGAACAAAGAAAAAGATGTTCAACTTTACAGGTAAACAGGGAAATACAAATTAAAACAATAGTAAAATACTATCTCATACTCCTTGGATTGGCAAAAATAAAAACATTTGACAATACTCTAAAACAACTGAATCCACCGATCAATCTGAACACCACAAACAGAGACACACACAGGTGGCAATAAGTACACAGCACGGGAGGAGGTATTCTTGCAAAAATCAAATCTGCATTTAATCAAGGCTCTAGACCTGTTTACAGAAAACAGAAGAGATAAAGAGCAAAAACTACATCACACAGATGGAATAAGCAAAACCCAGAATATGGCAAATATTACAGAACAAACTACCTAGAAGAGGAGAGAAATCTTCAAATTAAAAGAAGTTTAAGAGATTTATTAACTAAATGCAGTCTGTAGATGCTGTTTGGATTTGAATTTCAACAACCTTTAAGGGGGGGAAAAACCTGTGAGATAAGTGGGAAAATGTAAACACTGAACATTTTATAACATTAAAAAGTTACTATGAATTTTCTTAAGTGTGATAATGGGATTGATATATATATATATGTGTGTGTGTGTATATATATACACACATATATGTATAGACATATGTAAGGAGTCCTTATCTTTTAGAGACATATGCTTTACTATACACCATATACTTTAGTAATTACAGAAGGAATGATATATCTGAAATGTGCTACAAAACCATCTAGGGAATGAGGAATTGTAAGGGGTATGACACAAGATTGACCATACACTGACAGTCGTTGAAGCTGGAAGACAGACACTGGAGTCACGGGGTTTCTTATATTATTATCTCTACTTTGATTCACATGTAAAAATTTCCATAATTTAAAGGTTTTTTAAGGCTGGGCAGTGGCTCACGCCTGTAATACCGGCACTTTGGGAGGCTGAGGTGGGCAGATTGCTTGAGTTTAGGAGTTTGAGACCAGCCTAGGCAACATGGCAAAACCTCATCTCCACAAAAAAAAAATGCAAAAATTAGCTGAGCATAGTGGCATATGCCTGTAGTCCCAGTTACTCAGGAGGCTGAGGCAGGAGGATCTCTTGAGCCAAGGAGATTGAGATTGCAGTGAGCTGAGATCACACCACTGTACTCCAGCCTGGGTGACAGAGTGAGACCCTGTCTCAAAAAAAAAAAAAAAAAAAAAAAAAAAAGATTTTTAAACACCTGGCAAAGCTAAGTCATGAAGTAAATATGGAGAAATGAAATTTTCACACAACTGCTGACAGGAGTGAAAATTGGCACAAGTTGTCAAACCCTTATGTACAAATCTGAAATCCAAAAAGCTCAGCAAACAGTTTTTTCAGGACTCACTTGGCTGCAAAACCAGGCCTGAGCTGTGTGAGGTTATTTATAGTCTTTATTTGTTTCTCTTGGTATGACTATGTAATAAAGAATTAGTGTTTGATTATGTGATATTGGCTATAGCGGGGGTCTCTAACCTCCAGACTATGGACCACTATCAGTCTGTAGCCTGTTAGGAACCAGGCCGCACAGCAGGAGGTGAGCAGTGGGCAAGCCAGCAACGCTTCACCTGTATATACAGCCACTCCCCATCACTTGCATTACCTCCTGAGCCCTGCCTCCTGTCAGATCAGTGGCAGCATTAGATTCTCATAGAAGCACAAACCCTGTTAGGAACTGCACATGCAAGGGATCTAGGTTGCAGGCTCCCTATGAGAATCTAATGCCTGATGATCTGTCACTGCCTTCCATCACCTCCAGCTGGGACCTGCTAGTTGCAGGAAGACAAGCTCAGGGGTCCCACTGACTCTACATTCTGGTGAGTTGTGTAATTGTTTCATTACATATTACAATGTAGTAATAGAAATAAAGTGCACAATAAATGTAATGTGCTTGAGTCATCCCGAAACCATCCCCCATCCCCCATCCTGGTCCGTGGAAAAACCGTCTTCCACAAAACCAGTCCCTGGTGCCAAAAAGATTGGGGACTGCTGGTCTATAGAATACCTGCTAGGAGTATTCCATAATGTTACCACATTACATTAAAAAAATTCAGAATTCTGAAATATATGTGGTCCAAAAAATTTCAAAAGGATTCTGGATCTGTACAATCACTTTTGAGAGCAATTTTAAGATAATCTTGTAAAGATGAAATGGGCATAATTCACACCCATAATTCACAATTGTAATTCTAGAAAAACTAATTACAGCTTTTTCATTAGAGTATATATAGTGTGGAGGTTTCACTACAGCATTCTTCATAACAATGAAAAGTTGGAAACAACCTAAATGATGATCAATAGAAAATTACTGGTTTGGTCATATGCTGGAATATTATACAATGATTAAATTGGATTAACTAGGATTTATAAATATCAATACCAATAGATGTAAAAAAAAAAAAAAGGGTGAGTGAAAAAATTTGCAAAACAATATCTATACTTTACTATTTACACATTTAAAAAAAAATCCAAAACAATAAAATATATATATATATATATATATATATATTTTTTTTTTGAGACGGAGTTCTGCTCTGTAGCCCGGGCTGGAGTGCAGTGGCCGGATCTCAGCTCACTGCAAGCTCCGCCTCCCGGGTTCCCGCCATTCTCCTGCCTCAGCCTCCGAGTAGCTGGGACTACAGGCGCCCGCCACCTCGCCCGGCTAGTTTTTTGTATTTTTAGTAGAGACGGGGTTTCACCGTGTTAGCCAGGATGGTCTCGATCTCCTGACCTCGTGATCCACCCGTCTCGGCCTCCCAAAGTGCTGGGATTACAGGCTTGAGCCACCGCGCCCGGCCTAAAATATATTATTGTAGATACAATATGTAAGGTAAAGTATAAAAATATAGACTAGAATGATACACATGAAATTCATGTAGTAGTTACCTATGGAGGGTTAAGGAGATTAGATCTAGGATGGGAAAAAGGAAGGCTACAGGATTTCAAGTTCATTTTATTATTTGTTAGTTTTTTTTTTGTTTTGTTTTTGTTTTTTTTTTTTTAAAGACAGGGTCTTACTTTGCCACACAGGCTGGAGTGCAGTGGCATGATCATGGTTCACTGCAGCCTCGACCTCCAAGGGTCAAGTGATCCTTCTACCTCAGCTTCCCAAATAGCTGGGACTACAGGCCCATGCCACCATGTCCAGGTAATTTATTATTTTTTTGTAAAGATGAGGTCTCTCTGTTTTGCCCAGGGATTCTCTCAAACTCGTGGGCTCAAGCAATCCTCTTGCTTTGGCCTCCCAAAGTGCTGGGACTATAGGCATGAGCCACCACATTTAAAATAAATAAATAAATAAATATATAAATAAACAAATAACCCAGCTCATTTATTTTTAATGTTGCATTTCTTTTATAGACTACTGATGAAACTCAGGCAGAAGTGGTTACATTTATCTCATCTTCTCTTAAGTACTTCTCATTAACCTCAGAGGTCCAGGATGAAACTGCAACTCTTTCAGCTAAATTACTGCCCTCATAGTCCTAAAATAAATTGCTTAGTTTTAGATTCTTTGGGGCTTTAACTAGTCTAAGAGATTTGCTTGAAACTACTCCCTTAGTAAACAACTAACCCAGTCTCTGAGAATACTGTATATAACATACCTAATGCTTGAGAACTTTAGTATCAGAATTCTATAACTCCAGATTGTATACAAATTCTATACAGTAGCTCCAGAGTTACAAGCTACATAAAATACACACAAATTTCCCCCACAAAACAAATTAAGAGAGAAGGCTAAAATATTTAATCTGAAGGGGAAAAACACAGCTGATGTATATATTTAAAATAAAATTGCTCTTTTAATATTTTATTAAACAGGTTAACTGAAACTTCGATATTTTATTTTTCAGTATAATACATGAAAGAAGTGTTACTCATTCTGATATATTAAAATGCAATCTTATAAGGTAATTGATTATATTTACTATAAGTTTTTTCAATTTAATATGCATTTCAATTAGCATTCAATTGTCAGCTACCATAATAAAATTGTATCACCTTAGGAAAATCACATTTTCACAACAGACTATGGCTGCTGCTGAACCTTTTAAAATAAGTCTTTAAAAAAGTACCTGCATTAACAAATGGGATTCCATCATACGGAACATACTGGGATTTCCACATCAAGCGTGTAGCAGGCTTGGCTGGGCTTGGAGACTGACGGGTCCCCCAAACACTCTGTGTTTGCTGCTTGTGAAATGTTAGGACACTTTCTAATTCAGTCTCACTTACACAGTAGCCACGGTATGAATCTCCAATTTTCTGCATGTGGTAGAAATTAAACAAAATTACTAGCAAATACACTTCATTGCATAATAAATATAATGAGATGGTTGTCCAAAATGGAAGACTCATCGCCTTGCACAAGAGAATGTCACTTGTGCCCTCAGATTAATGGTCTATTACAAACAGTGGGTCTGATTTGAGTTCAACCAGTATCATCAAATGGGTATTTTGCAGGTGTTTGTTACGGAATATAATGCCAAACTCATTTGCCATACTATCTTTATCAACGTCTTGTTTGAGACAAAGAATATTTAGAAAAGATAACTTGCAAGAACATACAATGTATATCCATTCTTTCAGATATTTAAAACTCTATCCTGGATCAATCCAGATCAGCATAAAACTAGCCACAAAGTACTCATTCCCTGTGGGGCCTCCTTTACTGAAACTGATTTTTTTTGGTGGAGTGGGGTGGGGAGGAGAAAGGAAAGGGGAGGGAGGGAAGGAGGGAAAGAGGGAAGGAGGGCAGGCGGGAATGCCTGAGATTAATTTTGATAGGATGCCATGCATCTATTAGAAATCCAATGAAAATTGTGAGTGATTGATAAAAGGCTGTAGAAGAATTTGCTCAATATATCAACATTCTTTTTATGAAGATCCCTCTCTGAGGCCGGGCACGGTGGCTCACGCCTGTAATCCCAGCACTTTGGGAGGCGAAGGCGGGCAGATCACCTGAGGTCAAGAGTTCGAAACCATCCTGGCCAATATGGTGAAACCCCATCAGTACGAAAAATACAAAAATTAGCTGGGCGTGGTGGCGCTTGCCTGTAATTCCAGCTACCTGGGAGGCTGAGGCATGAGAATCCCTTGAACCTGCGAGATGGAGGTTGCAGTGAGTTGAGATTGTGCCACTTCACTCCAGCCTGGGCAATAGAGTAAGACTCTATTTTTTAAAAAAAGAAGATCCGGCCGGGCGCAGTGGCTCACGCCTGTAATCCCAACACTTTGGGAGGCTGAGGCAGGTGGATCACGAGGTCAGGAGATCGAGACCATCCTGGCTAACACGGTGAAACCCCGTCTCTACTAAAAATACAAAAAATTAGCTGGACGTGGTGGCGGGTGCCTGTAGTCCCAGCTACTCGGGAGGCTGAGGTAGGAAAATCGCTTGAACCCAGGAGGTGGAGGTTGCAGTGAGCGGAGTCCGCGCCACTGCACTCCAGCCTGGGCAACAGAGCAAGATTCCGTCTCAAATAAAATAAAATAAAATAAAATAAAATAAAAGTAAAATAAAATAATAAAAAAAGAAGATCCTCCTCTGAGAGAAATTTCTGTTTGGTCTTAGTACCAAAAATAGTTAATGGTTTGCTTTTATCTTATGGAAATTAGCATAATTTTTAAATCTGAAAGACACAGAATTTAGTAACTAAGTTTCCCCTTTTGAAAAGCATATATCGGCTGGGCGCGGTGGCTCAAGCCTGTAATCCCAGCACTTTGGGAGGCCGAGGTGGGTGGATCACGAGGTCAGGAGATCGAGACCATCCTGGCTAACACGGTGAAACCCCGTCTCTACTAAAAATGCAAAAAACTAGCCGGGCGTGGTGGCGGGTGCCTGTAGTCCCAGCTACTCGGAGGCTGAGGCAGGAGAATGGCGTGAACCCAGGAGGTGGAGCTTGCAGTGAGCTGAGATCGGGCCACTGCACTCCAGCCTGGGCGGCAGAGCGAGACTCCGTCTCAAAAAAAAAAAAAAAAAAAGAAAAAAAAAGAAAAGCATATATCTTGATTATAGACAAGTATATGTATACACACAAACACACACAGTTGGTTAAGACATGTATTTTCTTACTTCCATTTTATGTTCCCATCCTTGTCTGTCTTTACTGTTTAGTTTCCACGTTTAATTTCTACCTTGCTAATATATTTTACATATTTTTTGTAAGCGCTCTTAAATTTTTTCTAAAACAAGGAAAAGTATAAATAAATAATGTAAATAAATTTATATTATCTATATATAACCATTTGAGTATCCCTGTACTAGAGGAGAAACTTTTTCTTTTCTTTTTTTGTTTTTGCTTTTGTTTTTGAGATGGAGTTTCACTCTTGTTGCCCAGGTTGGAGTGCAATGGTGCTATCTCAGCTCACTACAACCTCCATCTCCTGGGTTCAGATGATTCTCTTGCCTCAGCCTTCCAAGTAGCTGGGATTACAGGCGTGCACCACCATGCCTATTTTTAGTAGAGACGAGGTTTCGCCATGTTGACCAGGCTGGTCTCGAACTCCTGATCTCAGGTGATCTGCCTGCCTTGGCCTCCCAAAGTGATGGGATTACAGGCATGAGCCACTGCACCCAGCTGAGGAGAAACTTTTTTTTCTATATCAACAGAAAAAATACGTTAACTGTGATCTCTTACAATGAAATGTAGAGACCTAGAATTAACTCCACATATGTTTCCCCCCCTTAGAGGAAACAAGAACAGAGATGTGGGCAGAGAGGAAGAATACATTTAACAAATAGAAAGGTATCAAAATACCGTTGTGGCTGTACTTTTGGTTATAATAGTTAAGAGATAATCTGATGCCAAACAATACATTATCTGCAATTTCCTCTAAAATAATCAAAATGCTTATGTTTATAATTTTTCTGCTAACCTAGACAACTCTTTATCAAAACTCACCACAAATAAATGAATATAAATTTTAGTTATAATACTATAATTTATTTATAAATAAAATTAGAATATATGTCAATAAAGAAAAAATCAGTATAATATAATCAGAATTATATATACTTACACATAGGCTTACGGATACAATTTTAATACAGTATTGAAATTTGTCCAGTTAATACACTTTAGTCAAATCTGAAAAAAATGCCTACAGTAAAACATCATTAAATGAGAAATTCAAAAAATAAAAGACTACTAAACAATATTTTGAACCAAAATGCAGAAAATATTTCCTCAGCCATTAACACAAAAAAAAAAAAAAATTTTTTTTTTTTTTTGAGACGGAGTCTCCCTCTGTCACCAGGCTGGAGTGCAGTGGTATCATCTCGGCTCACTGCAACCTCTGCCTCCTGGGTTCAAGCAATTCTCCTGCCTCAGCCTCCCAAGTAGCTGGGACTACAGGCGCGTGCCACCATGCCAGACTAATTTTTGTATTTTCAGTAGAGACGGGGTTTCACCATGTTGGCCAGGATGGTCTCAATCTCCTGACCTTGTGATCCACCCACCTCAACCCCCTAAAGTGCTGGGATTACAGACATGAGCCACCGTACCTGGCCAACTCAAAATTGTTTTTATCACTGATGTAGCTTGGGAGAGGAAAAAGAGTCCCTCACTGGGAAAGAAGTGGTTCATCTTGGACAACCATACTCAAGTCTGTTGGACAGTAGTATTCACTTTCTTACAAGATACACTATGATTTTAGGTAAGCCACACAATGCACTATAGTTGTAACACAAGGTGATTTGGTTGCATGATTGTATTAACAAATGCTCTAATATCCATAGCATTCCATGAGGCTTATAATAATGATTTTTAAAACCCTCATCAAACAATCACAACAGTAACCTTAGGAAACCACTGAAAAACTATGACTAACAAAAGGTAGGGGGAGAAAAACCTAAACACACACACATACACACACATATATATGTATATACATACACTCACTCTACTTAGAAAAGCAACAACGATAATGTCCTAACAAATGTAATACATATAGCACAAGGTTTTTCATAAGAAATTTTCTCAAAACATTAAAATACAAAGAATATTTTCCTTTCCCACATTTTAAGATTTGTTTAAAACAATGAAGCATTCTGATAGTTAAATATTCATTACCATCTATGGTTTGTATATAGAGTAGGCATGGTCCCTTTCCTCAAAAAGTGTGAATGTTACGTAACAGTGAACAATCCAAGCTAGTAAATAATTTTATTTTTAAATTGTTTTTTTTTTGAGATGGAGTCTCACTCTGTCATGGAGGCTGGAATGCAGTGGTGTGATGTTGGCTCACTGCAACCTCTGTCTCCTAAATTCAAGTGATTCTCCTGCCCACCACCACACCCGGCCAATTTTTGTATTTTTAGCAGAGATGGAGTTTTGTCACATTGGCCAGGTTGCTCTCGAACTCCTGACTTCAAGTGATCCGCCTGCCTTGGCTTCCCAAAGTGCTAGAATTACAGAAGTGAGCCACGGCGCCCGGCCTAAGCTAGTAAATAATTAAGAATGACAATTAATACTAAAGAATTTAAAGAGAGAAATAGGTAAAGGCTAAAATAATCATTAGATAATTTACACAAAAGATATGTAGGACTTGCATTGGGATTTGAAGAATAGTTAGAAATGGTAAGTAGAAGAAAAAAGTAACATATACGAAAAGGAAATACAAATGGGTAAAGGGAGAGCTAAAAAAAAATTCTGGAGTATCTGTCGAAAGTAGGAAGACTAGGCTAACAAGAATGAAGATGAGTTTGAGAAAAGTAGGAAATAAAGTAGGATAAGGTAGGATGATACCAGATTATGAAAGGCCTTTGAAACTAGCTACAGTGGCTAAATAATGTGGAAAAAATAACACAACTTAATTGGGCACTGAGAAAAGACAATTAAAACAATCTTCAAATACAAGTAGCCTTAGAAAAATATACATTAGGGACCAGAAATGAGAGAGTCAAAGATGTTAGGGGGCAGGCTATTCCTGTAATCAAGCACAAGAGGACAAAGGCCTATTGAAAAATGGGCCAAAAAGAAAAAGATACTTTAAACGAAAAACTAAAAGAATCTGGTGACTACTTCAGGGTGCAGTGGCTCACACCTGTAATCCCAGCACTTTGGGAGGCTGAGGCAGGAGGATCACCTGAGGTCGGGAGTTCGAGACCAGCCTGGCAAACATAGCAAAACTCCGTCTCTACTAAAAATACAAAAATTAGCTGAGCATGGTGGCACATGCAAATAGTCCCAGCTACTCAAGAGGCTGAGGCAGGAGAATTGCTTGAACCTGGGAGGCGGAGGTTGCAGTGACCAGAGACAGCGCCACTGCACTCCAGCCTACATGACAGAGTGAGACTCCATCTCAAAAAAAAAGAATCTGGTGACTACCAAATGTGGGAAAGGAAGAAATTAGTACAAAACTTTATGCCCGGGTATCTAAGGAAATGGTATTTGTCATTACACAGACATGGAATTTTGGAAGTGGAGCCAGTTGTGGCATGGTAGATGATTTCAGTATGGGATATGGTGAATTTGAGGTGAAATTCAAATAAACCTTCAAGCAAGTAGCCAGATATCTGGGACAAGAGGAAGGCAGAATTCAAAATCTGGCCTGGTACAGTGGTTCACACCTGTAATCCCAGCACTTTGGGAGGCCGAGGTGGGTGGATCACCCCAGGAGTTCGAGACCAGTCTGGCCAACATAGTGAAATCCCATCTCTGCTAAAAATACAAAAAATTAGCCAGGTGTGGTGGCACATGCCTGTAGTCCCAGCTACTTGGGAGGCCGAGGCACAAAAATCGCTTGAACCCAGGAGGCAGAAGTTGCAGTGAGCTCAGATTGCACCACTATACTACAGCCTGGGGGACAGAGTGAGACTCCGTCTCAATAATAAATAAATATAAAAACTGGTGATACGGACTTGGAAATCATTTTTATAGATATGAGTTGAAAGTCAACAAAGTAGGTAAGTGCTCCAAAAGACAAAATACAGAGAGAAAAAAGACAAAGTCAGAAAGTGAGCCTTAAAGAATTTTCTACTGATAATATGAAAAAAAAATAAGTGCAAGCAAAGAAAGAAAAGAAATGGTTGAAAAGTTAATAGTAGAGAAACATGATAGTGAAGTTTCATGGACTATGAGGGAAGAGAGTTGCAAGAGAAGAAATAATAGTGAAATGTAAACAGATTTATATAACCTCTGCTTTAACAAAGCTTAGAATCTCTAATAATTCAACAATACATGAAATCAGATTTAACAAAAACACAAACAAAATATTGTAAATATAGCCTATATTAGTTGTACTCAAAAGTGGCATTTGGGGATGACCTGTGGTTATAAGCAGGTAAGTAATTCTAGGTAATAATTATTTTTAACTCACCTCACAGCTCCTAAGACGGCAGGCCCATATAGGTGTGTTAGAAGAAAGTGGCTGAAGAGGTGCCAGAAGGGGTTCTTCCAGCATTCTGGCATAGGAGAGGAATATATATAAACATGCAGTTCAATGAACACACAAAATGCATTCAACTGCTTTATCCTCTTAGTATCAAAGACAAATACTGAGGTCATCAATAAGAAGTTTTAACAATAACTACAGATTGGTCTGATGGGTGCATTAGTTATTATTCTCTTTAACAATTACTATTTTATTAACTACTAAGTCAAAGACCTAAGTTTGTTCTTCCAGATACATGTAGTCCCAACAAATTCAAGTGTTTTATATATCTCTCCCAAAGCTTATTTTGTGCTCTTAATATATAACTGTTTTCATTATCAAAAAAATGTTAAATTTGACTAGTTTAAAGTAACATTATGTGTCACTTCTTGGCCTTTTGGCTAAGATCAAGTGAAAAGTAACATTACTAAGTTCTAAGATTAAATGTCAAAAATAATATCTTAATTCAAAAACACTTTTATGGAACAATTAAAATAATATAAACAATACATAAGCCATGTACATATTTCCCTAAAATATCATAGTATTATTTTAAAACAAAAACAAAAACTGAAAAAAAAGTTGGCAAAAAACATTTTAAACATTTTACCACAGAGGAATTCTATGCATAAAAATGTGATAAAACACCTTTAAAACTTTAGGAACCATAATGAATGTTTTTTTTCGTTTTTGTTTTTGTTTTCAAGACAGAGTCTCACTCTGTCACCCAGGCTGGAGTACAGTGGCGCAATCTCCGCTCACTGCAAGCTCCGCCTCCCAGGTTCACGCCATTCTCCTGCCTCAGCCTCCCAAGTAGCTGGGACTAAAGGCGCATGCCACCACGCCCAGTTAATTTTTTTTTTTTTTTTGTATTTTTAGTAGAGACAGGGTTTCACTGTGTTAGCCAGGATGGTCTCGATCTCCTGACCTCGTGATCTGCCCACCTTGGCCTCCCAAGGTGCTGGGATTACAGGCATAAGCCACCACATCTGGTCTTTTTTTTTTTTTTTAAATGGAGTCTCGCTCTGTTGCCCAGGCTGGAGTGCAGTGGTATAATCTCAGCTCACTGCAACCTCCGCCTCCCGGGTTCAAGCAATTCTCTGCCTCAGCCTCCCAAGTAGCTGGAATTACAGGCGCCCACCACCACACCCAGCTAATTTTTGTATTTTTAGTAGAGACGGGTTTCATCATCTTGGCCAGGCTGGTCTTGAACTCCCAATCTCATGATTTACCTGCCTTGTCCTCCCAAAGTGTTGGGATTACAGGCGTGAACCACAGTGCCTAGCCATGAATGTTTCTTTATTCTAAAAAGTCTGTTAGTGTCAGACTAAATGAACTAATACAATTTTCATACTGTTTCAAAAGATAACAGATGTCACTGAGGAAAAGTAGCACTTTTGACATTTATAGCTTCCAAAGTAGCCTCCTTATGACCCAGATGCCTTAAAATAACTAAAGATATATTCAATGATAGTTCCTTCTATTTTCTGATTTTCTCTATAGTCAGCCAGCTTTAAATGTGTAATTTGTAAAAAAGATTTCCATGGTGATGTTAAAAGATGAGCTTCTCTTTCCCATGGACTTACCTGGTCACTGACTTTTTGGGCAATGTGAAGGACGTTTGAGGATGAAGAATGTAATTGCTGGTATTGTCTGCTAGAGTATCCACCCTTACAGTTGATAAGTTTCTGTCACTGGGTTTCTCTTCAGGGACATCTTAACAACAAAAACAAGAACAAAGTAACATCAATATCTTGAATAAGACCATAAGAATATACCTAACTAAAACTTACGCATTTGTAATAGGTAAAGAAAATTTACGCTTTATTGAGAATAAACGAATAATGCTTTATTGAGAATTTCTCTGATACCTGTTTACTTTAAATTATAATACTGACTACTGTAATTTTATAATTTTTAGAATTTATATTGAACAGCCAGGATATAAAAGTGGTAGAAATAATTGTATCTTAAGAGTTCTGCAATATATAGGAAAATGTAAAACTAATTTTGTCTATATACTGTGCTCATACTCATAATGTTTTCTGCAATCTTTGTTTTTCTCTTCATGTCCTAATGACTATTAACAAAGAATGATAACACTAAGGTGAAAATATCTGCCCTAAACCATTAGCTATGAAGCAGCAACAAAACAGTATAGCTATGAGGTTAGAAAAGAGATTCAAATTGAGGGAAAAGGGAGGAAAGCAAAAAAAAAAAAAAAAAAAAAAAAAGAGAACTAATAGGCATATTATCAAACAGGTAAAGACTATATAAGGAGAAATAGGGAGCATGATTCTCTTTTCTGAATCTGAAGGGGCCAAGGAAAGAGGAAAAGAGCAACAGGATAAAAAGGATAGTATTAAAAAAAAAAGTAATGAGTCACATGGCTAATAAAAATATTGATAAGGATATAAATGGCCAGCCACAGTGGCTTACATGTGTAATCCCAGCACTTTGGGAGGCGGAGGCGGGTGGATCACCCAAGGTCAGGAGTTCGAGACCAGTCTGGCCAACATGGTGAAGCCCCGGCTCTACTAAAAATATAAAAATTAGCCAGGCGTGGTTGCAGGCATCTGTAATCCCTGCTACTCAGGAGGCTGAGGCAGGAGAATTGCTTGAACCTGGGAGTCAGAGATTGCAGTGAGCTGAGATCATGCCACCACTGTACTCCAGCCTAGGGGATAGAGTGAGACTGTGCCTCCAAAAAAAAAAGAAAGATATAAATAAAAACTTCTGAAGCTATTAGCATTATATTCTTGCTATTGTTGCTGTTATTATTACTGTTATAATTTAGAAGAATTTATTTTATGCTCACTGGTCATTTGGGAGGAAGCACGAGTCAACCGGCTTCATAGAATTCTTAAATCAAATAGCTAATCTAGACAGGAGTTGAAAAATGAACTTTAAATTTATTTGGGTGAAGAGCTGTTTTCTAATTATTTAATTCGTAATCTTTTACCTAAGGAGATCAATTTTAGCACTGACTTTCATAAGATGATTTTTCTAAAATATTTATGTTTTTAAAACACTCTCAAATCCCCTACATATCACCCTGAGGACTATATCCCATTGTTACTCACCCCGTGGACTATTCACATCCACAAGCTGCCCCTGAGGTATAATCACTTGTGCCATTGCTGTCTGGGTAGATGGAATTACACGAAGTACCTGTCCATTTTCTGTTGGGCTGGCAACAATCATCTTGGAAGCATTAAAAAAAAAAAAAAATCAAATGCATATGCCTAGACTGATTTAACAAAAATTATTAATTAAATAAATTATTAAACACATACCTAGCTCTATGGTGGATTCTATGATTTCCACCATTTTATAGATGAAAACATTGAGGCACATAAACATTTTTTTCCAAGGTCTCACAACTTATAAGTGGTGAAGCCAGGATTAAAAACAGGCAGTTTGACCCTAATCCTAGGGTCTTAATCACCAACAGTCTTAATCATTACCCATGGATGAAGTCTAATTACTTGGTAGTCTGAACAAGTCTGTCTGGATGTAATACATTTATCTTTTGCCACTTACTGTATTATTTACACATGTTTGACCTATTTGTGTGGCAATCATTTGTCTTATATTTAAAGTCATTTTCCTTAGTTTAAAAATGGTAACTTGTTGGTCGGGAGTGGTGGCTCATGCCTGTAATCCTAGCATTTTGGGAGGGAGGCTGAGGCAGGCAGATCACGAGGTCAGGAGTTCGAGACCAGCCTGATCAATGTGGTGAAACCTCGTCTCTACTAAAAATACAAAAATTAGCAGGGCGTGGTGGCACGCACCTGTAATCCCAGGTACTCAGGAGGCTGAGGCAGGAGAACCGCTTGAATCTGGGAGGCAGAGGTTGCAGTGAGCCGAGATCGCACCACTGTACTCCAGCCTGGGTGACAGAGCAAGACTGTCTCCAAAAAAAAGAAAAAAAAGGTAACTTGATAAATGTCTACTTAAATAGGATTTATTTTTGCATCTCAGCATTTATATATAGCCTCTATGGTTCATAAAGAACTATACTATGAAGTGCCTCAAAAGTCTGAAAACATAGGGAAAATAATATACTTACTGTACTTTTTTTCAGTTTAACAACTGAACCTACTCTATCAAATTTAGAGGAATATCAACTAAAAAGGCATATGAAGTTGAAAAAAAACTTTTAGACCTATCATTTGAAAGTACAGCTAATACAGTATTTGAAATTAAGTCTATCTGATGCTTCCAGACTTTTTTGGAAGTCTGGAAGCATCAGACTTCCATCAGCACCACATAAATTTTATTACTTAACATACTACTCTCCTATTAACACGGTTTTATTGTTTTATCCAAAGTCTGCTGTCTTCTTTAATGCAGGTAACAATCCTTAATCATTCCAACCCACTTTCCCAGACTCCTCTTTTGCTAGATAAAACATGAAAATATTGCTTATGCTTGATAGGGACTGCATTCCAGCTTCTAAGAGAGTTACTTGAGGCCAGACACAGTGACTCATGCCTGTAATCCCAGTACTTTGGCAGGTCAAGGTGAGAGGATCACTTGAACCCTTTGGGCTACCTGTCTCTACAAAAAATTTTTAAAATTAGCTGAGTGTGATGGCATGTGCCTGTAGTACCAGCTACTCTGGGGGCTCAGGTGGGAGGATCACTTGAGGCTGGGAGGTCGAGGCTGCAGTGAGCCAGATCATGCTACTGTTCTCCAGCCTGGGTGACAGAGCAAAACCTTGCCTCAAAAAAAAAGGGCCATTTGAAAAAATGCAAATATAAATTTGAAAAAAAATTTTTTAAAAATTTAACGTTGGCCGGGCGCGGTGGCTCAAGCCTGTAATCCCAGCACTTTGGGAGGCCGAGACGGGTGGATCACGAGGTCAGGAGATCGAGACCACCCTGGCTAATGCAGTGAAACCCCGTCTCTACTAAAAATACAAAAAAACTAGCCGGGCGAGGTGGCGGGCACCTGTAGTCCCAGCTACTCGGGAGGCTGAGGCAGGAGAATAGCATAAACCCAGGAGGCGGAGCTTGCAGTGAGCTGAGATCCGGCCACTGCACTCCAGCCTGGGCAACAGAGCTAGACTCTGTCTCAAAAAAAAAAAAAAAAAAAAAAAAAAAAAAAATTTAATGTTGGGGGATAAAACTTCAACAAACTAGAATGCTTTAAATATTAATATAATCATAAATAGTTCCCAGAAATCAAGAATGGGAATTGTTTCCTTCCTTCCCCAGTGTTTAACAAGTTTCTTGAGATAAAAATATCCTGCCATAACTCTTATAACTTTAGCATGAAACAGCAACTGCAAACTCTGATGATAACTGTTTACACGTGCTCAGTGCATACAAAATGGCAGCACTTTGGATGTATTACCTCATTTAATCCTCATCATGTGTATATCAAGTATATACATTTTATAAATGAGGAAACTGTCACACAGAGGTTACAAAACTCATAGAAGGTTACACAGAGCTATTTAGTGGTAGGCTATAATTGAAACTCAAGCAATCTGACTCCTTTAAACTACCACTCGGTATTAGCTCCCAATATTTGACAATGCTACTTAATCTAAAAAAAGACAAAACCAAAACAATATAAAAAACCCTGCTGGACATTAAGAGGCAACAGTAATAATACTGTTTTAAATTCTTTACCCCTTATAATAAGATTAAATATCTGTGAAAAAAATATGTATATATATATTTTCTAACTTTTAGGATTGGGGGTATGAAAAATATTTTATTCATTCTTAGAAAATGAGTGCTGTGGTTATTTTTAAATCAAAATTAAACACAAATAAGTTTTTATAAGTTATTCAATCATATACAAGTTTCATAATTTAGACTGATCTGTGGAATATCCTCTTAATTTTGAAACTATGTTTCCCAAGCATAGTACAGTCTCATTTATTTTCTCGCTTCTTAGCTTAGTCCCCCTGGTACCTAAAAAAATATTTTCAGTTCATATAATCTGACAATGAAAATGTTAATATTACTTTTCTTATTTAAAGAAAACCCAGCTAATTACCTTCAATCTTTGTTATGAAAGCAAACATGGTTTTGAAGAGTCATGTGCTACAACACATTCTATTTCAGGCAGACCATGAAAATTATCAGAAAACTTTAGCTGAGTGGTCTTTTACCTACTGGGCCCTTTGTGTACAATATTTCTAATAAATTCAAAAGACCAATTCAGCTTCACTCCAAAACATCTTCATCCATTGCAGATTCACCCACTACAGAATCTTTACTAGTAACTTTTATGTAGAAAGTCATAAGGGGCCAGGCTTGGTGGCTCACGCCTGTAATCCCAGCACTTTGGGAGGCTGAGGCGGATGGATCACCTGGGGTCAGGAGTTTGAGACTAGCCTGGCCAACATGGTGAAACCCTGTCTCTACTAAAAATACTACAATTAGCCGGGCGTGGTGGTAGGCACCTGCAATCCCAGCTACTCCGGAGGCTGAGGCAGGAGAATCACTTGAACCCAGGAGGTGGGGGTTGTAGTGAGCTGAGATCGCACACCACTGCACTCCAGCCTGGACAACAGAGCGAGACTTTGTCTCAAAAAATAAATAAATAAATAAATGAATAAATAATAAAAAGTCATATTGAAAAAAAAGGAAGGTATATTTCTTTAAAAAGCTCCATTTGGCTGACGGCAGTGGCATGTCCCTGTAGTTCTAGCTACTCTGGAGGCTAGATCATGCCACTGCACTTAAGCCTAAGTGACAGAGTGAGACATATCTCTTTTTTTTTTTTTGAGATGGAGTCTTGCTCTGTTGCCCAGGCTGGAGTGCATGGAGTGCAGTGGCATGACCTCAGCTCACCACAACCTCCACCTCCCGGGTTCAAGCGATTCTCCTGCCTCAGCCTCCTGAGTAGCTGGGATTACAGGCTTGCACAACCACGCCTGGCTAATTTTTGTATTTTTAGTAGAGACAGGGTTTCACTATGTTGGCCAGTCTGGTCTCGGACTCCTGACCTCGTGATCCGCTCACCTCGGCCTCCCAAAGTGCTGGGATTACAAGCGTGAGCCATTGCGCTTGGCTGAGACATATCTCTTAAAAAATAAATTATTTAATTAAAATAAATTAAGAAAAACAAAATGCTTATCTAACAAACCCACAGCCAACATCACAGTAAATGGGCAAAAGCTGGAGGCATTCTCCTTGAAAACCAGCACAAGAAAAGGATGCCCTCTCTCACCACTCCTATTCAACATAGTATTGGAAGTCCTGGCCAAAGCAATCAGGCAAGAGAAAGAAATAAAGAACATCCAGATAGGAAGAGAGAAAGTCAGATTACCCTTGTTTGCAGATGACATGATCCTACATTTAGAAAACCCCATATTCTCAGTCCGAAAGCTCCTCCAGAGATAAACAACTTCAGCAAAGTTTCAGTATACAAAATCAATGTTCAAAAATCACTAGCATTCCAATATACCAACAACAACCGAGACAAGGGCCAAATTAGGAAGGCAATCCCATTCACAATTGCCAGAAAAAGAATAAAATACCTAGGGTTACAGGAAGGTGAAAGATCTCTACAATAAGAATTACAAAAGACTGCTCAAATAATCAGAGAAGATAAAAACAAATGGGAAAAAAAAATCCATGCTCATGGACAGAAAGAATCAATATCATTAAAATGGCCACACTGCACAAAGCAATTCACAGATTCAATGCTATTCCTATCAAACTGCCAATGGCATTCTTCACAGAACCAGAAAAAAACTATTTTAAAATTCATATGGAACCAAAAAAGAAAAAGCCCAAATAGCCAAGGCAATCCTAAGCAAAAAGTACAAAGCTGGAGGCATTATGTTACCTGACTTCAAACTATACAACAAGGCTACAGTAACCAAAACAGCATGGTACTGGTATGAAAACAGACACATAGACCAATGGAACAGAAGAGAGAGCCCAGAAACAACGTTGCACACCTGCAACCATTTGATCTTCAACAAAGCTGACAAAAACAAGCATTAGGGAAACAACTCACTGTTAAGTAAATGGTACCAGGATTACGGGTTAGCCACATGCAGACGACAGAAGTTGGACCCCTTCCTCACACCATATACAAAAAAAACCAACCAAACAAACAAAAGAAAAACTCAAGACGGACTAAAGATTTAAATATAAAACCCAAAACTATAAAAACCTGGAAGACAGCATAGGCAATACCATCCTGGACAAGGGAATGGGCAAAGATTTCATGACAAAGACACTAAAAGCAATTGCAAGAAAAGCAAAAATTGGCAAATGGGATCTAAATAAACTTAAGAGCTTCTATACAACAAAAGAAACTATCAACAGAGTAAACAAACTGAAGAATGGGAGAAAAATATTTGCAAACTATGCATCTGACAAAGGTCTATTATCCAGCATCTAAATGGAACTTAAAACAAATTTACAAGAGAAAAACAACCCCATTGAAAAGTGGACAAAGGACAAGAACAGACACTTTTTTTTTTTTTAAGTTCTGGGATACATGTGCTGAACGTGCAAGTTTGTTACATAGGTATACATGTGCCATGGTGGTTTGCTGCCCCTATCAACTCATCATCTAGGTTTTAAGCCCTGCATGCATTAGGTATTTGTCCTACTGCTCTCCCTCCTCTCTTCCTCCACCCCCTCACAGGCCCTGGTGTGTGATGTTCTCCTCCCTGTTTCCATGTGTTCTCATTGTTCAAATCCCACTTATGAGTGAGAACATTAGGTGTTTGGTTTTCTGTTCCTGTGTTAGTTTGCTGAGGATGATGGTTCCCAACTTCACCCATGTCCCTGCAAAGGACATGAACTCATTCTATTTTATGGCTGCATAGTATTCCATGGTATATATGTGCCACATTTTCTTCATCCAGTCTATCATTGATGGGCATCTGGGTTGGTTCCAAGTCTTTGCTATTGTAAATAGTGCTACAATAAACGTATGTGTGCATATGTCTTTATAGCAGAATGATTTATAATCCTTTGGGTATACACCCACTCGTGAGATTGCTGGGTCAAATGGTATTTCTGGTTCTATATCCTTGAGGAATCATTGCACTGTCTTCCACAATAGTCGAATTAATTTACACTACCACCAACAGCGTAAAACCATTCCTATTTCTCCACAGCTGCGCCAGCATCGTTTCCAGACTTTCTAATAATCGCCATTCTAACTGGAGTGTGATGGTATCTCATTGTGGTTTTGATTTGCATTTCTCTAATGACCAATGATGATCAACTTTTTTTCTTACGTTTGTTGGCCACATAAATGTCTTCTTGGAAAGGTGTCTTTTCATATCCTTTGCCCATTTTTTAATGGATTTTCTTATAAATTTGTTTAACTTCCTTGTAGATTCTGGATATTAGACCTTTGTCAGATAGATAGCTTGCAAAAATGTTCTCCCATTCTGTAGGTTGCCTGTTCACTCTGATGATAGTTTCTTTTGCTGTGCAGAAGCTCTTTAGCTTAATTAGATCCCATTTGTCAATTTTGGCTTTTGTTGCAATTGCTTTTGATGTTTTAGTCATGAAGTCTTTGCCCATGTCTATGTCCTGAATGGCATGGCCTAGGTTTTCTTCTAGGGTTTTTATAGTTTCAGGTTTTACGTTTAAGTCTTTGATCCATCTTGAGTTAATTTTTGTATAAGGTGTAAGGAAGGGGTCCAGTTTCTGTTTTCTGCATACGGCTAGCCAGTTTTCCCAGCACTATTTATTAAATAGGGAATCCTTTCCCCATTGCTTGTTTTTGTCACGTTTATCGAAGATCAGATGGTTGTAGATGTGTGGTGTTATTTCTGAGGCCTCTGTTCTGTTCCACTGGTCTGTATATCTGTTTTGATACCACTACCATGCTGTTTTGGTTACTGTAGCCTTGTAGTATAGTTTGAAGTCAGGAAATGTGATGCCTCCAGCTTTGTTCTTTTTGCTTAGGATTGTCTTGGCTATACGGGCTTTTTTTTTTGGTTCCATATGAAATTTAAAGTAGTTTTGCCTAGTTTGAACATAAACTTTTCAAAAAGAAGACATACATGCAGTCAACAAGCATATGAAGAAAAGCTCAATATCACTAATCATTAGAAAAATGCAAATCAAAACCACAATGAGATACTATCTCACACCAGTTAGAATGGCTATTATTAAAAAGTCAAACGATAACAGATGCTAGTGAGGTTGTGGAGAAAAGAGAACACTTATACACTGCTGGTGGGAGTGTAAATTTGTTCAACCATTGTAGAAAGCAGTATGGTGATTCCTCAAAGAGATAAAAACAGAACAACTATTCAACCCAGCAATCCTATTATCGGATATATACCCAGAGGAATATAAATCATTCTTCCATAAAGACACATGCATGTGAATGTTCATTAATGCCCTATTCACAATAGCAAACAAATGGAATCAACCTAAACGTCCAGCACTGACAGATTAGATAAAGAAAATGTGGTACATATACACCATGGAATACTACGCAGCCATAAAAAAGAACAAGATCATGTCTTTTGTGGGAACAGGTGGAGCTGGAGGCTACTTCCTTAGCAAACTAACACTGCAACAAAAAACCAAATACTGCATATTCTCACTTACAAGTGGGGGCTAAATGATAAAAACTTATGAACACAAAGAAGGGAACAACAGACAATGGGATCTACTTCAGAGTGGAGGGTGGGAGGGAGAAGAGCTGAAAAAATAACTATTGTGTACTAGTCCTAATGCATGGGTGGATGAAATAACCTGTACAATCTGAGTTTACCTCCATAACAAACCTTTGCATGTACCCTTGAACCTAAAGTAAAAAAAAAACTAAAAAACCAAAACCAAAAACAAAAAAACACCAAATAGCTCCATTTGGTAGGAGATGTTGATAAAGGGGGATACTGTACCATGTGCAGGTACTGCAAGTGTATATATATATGAAAATCTGTGTACCCTCTGCTCACTTTGGTCATGAACCTAAAATTGCTCTAAAAAATACAGTCCACTGAAACAAACGAACCCAAAAGTTCCATTAAGTTTCCAGGAATATTCTCTCTCTGATCTTCAGTTCTTTGAAGAAAATTCTTTCTTATAATCTGTTTCTCACATTTTTTTTTCCATGCTTCATACCATGTTTCCTATTCCACGGTTTCAAATAACCTTCTGTGTCATCTCCTACCTAAACAATGTAAAACCACCTTTGTACTTACTTTGTATAGAAAGTTTAATCCAATTACAAAGAGTGTTAATTAACTTTTTTTTTAACTCAAATAAACAACTTTGCTCGGAAAGGTACCCTAGGTAAAATGACAACCCTTTGACACATTTAGACTCCTTGATCTTCCTGTTGGAAGAAAAAAAAAAAACTTTCTAAATGTTCTGATAGAAACTAGAATAAACGTCAAATAAAGGGGAAACTACAGAAGTACTTCATTCTGGACATGAAAAATTAAAATGTAGTTGGTTAACATTTAAATTATTTGTTGAATATTAACCTTTGCTGGTGATGCAGTATGGCTCTGGTCTAAGTCCCAGAAAGCTCGAACATAAACAAGAAGGATTCCCCTGCACATAGTCACCTCTCAACCAATTATTCTTACCCCTAGAATTTAGATAACTCAATTTGGCTGGATCATAAAGGAGCAAAATGGCATAGATTAACTCTAGAATGCTCTAGATTATGAACAGAAACAAGGGTTAATTCTAGGTACAATTTTTACCTGTGGTGTAATTTATAATTAAAGTTGTTATGCTTTTAAAAATAATTTTTATTATGAAAGTAATAGATACTCATTGTAGAAAATTTGGAAAATTCAAGTATACAAGAGACACATTATCCTTCATAGTATTACTTATGTTAAGTATATTCTAAATAACCAGAGAGCAACTCAGAGGTTTTTCTTAGTAATTTTCCATATGTCAGTCAAAACAATCTTTCACCTCTTTGGCTCAAACTATGAACTTGGTCAAAAATACTTTTAGCTAACAATTTGAAAAGTATTTATTTATTTATTTATTTATTTTTTTCTGAGACGGAGTCTCGCTCTGTCGCCCAGGCTGGAGTGCAGTGGCCGGATCTCAGCTCACTGCAAGCCCTGCCTCCCGGGTTTACGCCATTCTCCTGCCTCAGCCTCCCGAGTAGCTGGGACTACAGGCGCCCGCCACCTCGCCCGGCTAGTTTTTTGTATTTTTAGTAGAGACGGGGTTTCACCATGTTAGCCAGGATGGTCTCGATCTCCTGACCTTGTGATCCGCCCGTCTCGGCCTCCCAAAGTGCTGGGATTACAGGCTTGAGCCACCGCGCCCGGCCTTGAAAAGTATTTAGCCATCCTCATCTTTTTATCTTTATGCATTCTGACTCACGTGGCACACATTTACCCACAAAGATTAGCAAGGATATGTCTAATTCCCCATATACTAGTGGTACCTCCATTGCATTACCTCCATTACTTTCTATTTCTTCAAGAAAACATACCAGAAAGTGGCTTGGAGGTCAGTGAGATGCTGATAAATCAAAACCTGGAGTTTAGGCCGGGCACGGTGGCTCACGCTTGTAATTCCAGCACTTTGGGAGGCTGAGGTGGGTGGATAACTAGGTCAGGAGTTCAAGACAAGCCTGGCCAACGTGGTGAAATCCTGTTTCTACTAAAAATACAAAAACTAGCCGGGTGTGATGGCAGGCACCTGTAATCCCAGTTACTCAGGAGGATGAGGCAAGAGAACTGGTTGAAACCAGGCAGAGGAGGCTGCAGTGAGCCGAGATCACGCCACTGCACTCCAGCCTCGGCGACAGAGCAAGATTCCGTCTTGGAAAACAAACAAACAAACTGGAGTTTAGTCTAATATGTGTCTGTCTCTGTGTGTGTGTGTGTGTGTGTGTGTGTGTGTGTGTGTGTGTACGTTCCATTAAATGTAAGTTCCACGTCAACTCTGGCACTTCAGAACCAGTTACAGATTATGTTACATTTCCAATTGATCTCAAAGCACAAGTGTGCCCAAACACAGAGACTGGTTAAGTACTCTTTATTTAAAGTACTATTTGTAGTCCTGAATGGAAATCTTTTAAAATCCTTACATAAAAATGAAAGTCATGGAAACACTATTTTAAACACAATGTGGCCGGGCTCAGTGGCTCAAGCCTGTAATCCCAACACTTTGGGAGGCCAAGGCGCATGGATCACCTGAGGTCAGGAGTTTGAGGCCAGCCTGACCAACATGGTGAAATCCTGTGTCTACTAAAAAAACAAAAAAATTAGCCAGGTGTGGTGGTGGGCACCTGTAATCCCACCTACTTGGGAGGCTGAGGCAGGAGAATTGCTTGAACTTGGAAGGCAGAGGTTGCAGTGAACCAAGATCGTGCCATTGCACTCTAACCTGGGCAACAGGAGTGAAACTCCGGCCGAGACGGGCGGATCACGAGGTCAGGAGATCAAGACCATCCTGGCTAACACGGTGAAACCCCGTCTCTACTAAAAATACAAAAAACTAGCCGGGCGAGGTGGCGGGCGCCTGTAGTCCCAGCTACTCGGGAGGCTGAGGCAGGAGAATGGCGTAAACCCAGGAGGCGGAGCTTGCAGTGAGCTGAGATCCGGCCACTGCACTCCAGCCTGGGCGACAGAGTGAGACTCCGCCTCAAAAAAAAAAATAAAATAAAATAAAAATAAAAATAAAAATTAAAAAATAAATAAATAAATAAATAAACATGATGTAAATCAAAAGTGTCCAGAAATTAAGGTCATTTAGTAAGACTAATATATTTTGCTAAAGAGCATAAAACTGGTTACTTACAAAATATACTCACCATTTGTGCATTGGATTCCCCCAATGACTGAAGTTCATATTGAATAGCTTGCCCATTTTGGTCCACTAGATGGAAATGCTCTGCAGAAGGAGTCTGTGTCTGAGTCAGGGGCCCTGTTATATTCTGTGATATGAGTGAATTATTTGCTTCAGGAGTAGTGATGGGCAAAACTGCAGGAGAATCATTTTGTCCAAAGGAAGAATCCCTGGAGTCCATACAGGTTAGATGCTTTTGCAAAGAAAAAAAAAAATCACTTCAGTCTTTTCAGGATATACTGTCACCATTTTTTTTTAAAGATGGGTATAAAAAAAATGAAAAGATATCCATTTTTCAGTTGTTTTTACTTTTTTGTAAGAGTTGTCAATTCATACAAATTGCTATACACAGAAAGCATTTCTTAAGTAAAATTGTTGATTATTATATTTATTATCTTAATTTTATCAAAATTATCCACAGGAATGGAACCTGAAATAACGTAATATAATTCAACCTTTAGATTTTTCTCTGTATATAAAATTTTTATGAATGTATCTAAGTATTAAGTTCTGTATTGTTAAATATTTCATAAAATATGTGTATAATTAAATATTAAAATTCTTTTTTTTTTTTTTGAGACAGACTCTTGCTCTGTCACCCAGGCTGCAGTGCAATGGCGCTATCTTGGCTCACTGCAAGTTCCTCCTCCCGGGTTCATGCCATTCTCCTGCCTCAGCCTCCAGAGTAGGCGACTGCCACAATGCCTGGCTAATTTTCTGTATTTTTGGTAGAGACAGGGTTTCACCATGTTAGCCAGGATGGTCTCGATCTCCTTACCTTGTGATCCACCCGCCTCAGCTTCCCAAAGAGATGGGATTACAGGCATGAGCCACCACGCCCGGCCTAAATTCTTTTTGCTTTTTTTTTTTTTGAAATGGAGTTTCACTCTTGTGGACTATAATGGTGGGATCTTGGCTCACAGCAACCTCTGCCTTCTGGGTTTAAGTGATTCTCCAGCCTCAGCCTCCCAGGTAGCTGGGATTACAGGCGCTCACCACCATGCCCGGCTGATTTTTGTATTTTTAGTACAGACAGGGTTTCACCACGTTGGCCAGGCTGGTCTTGAACTCCTGACCTCAGGTGATACACCCGCCTCGGCCTCCCAAAATGCTGGGATTACAGGCATGAGCCACCGCACCCAGCCCAAAATTCTTGAATACACTAAATATAATAGCTATCCCTTGAGCATAAAGAGCTGTTAAATGGCACACTGTTTTACCCTAGGATGGAAAAAAGTTCCCAGCTGAATCCATACCTCAAATACTTGAGCATCGGTTTTTGACTCTTCACCATCATTATGGTTGACTCTTAATGAATCATTAGATTGTTCCATGCTGACATCATATTCAATTCCATTTTCTTCTATTATTTAATAGCTGAAAGAGTTTAAATAGCTGATCAACTAAAGCAGTTAGTATGTTTTATCTTAAAAAAATCTCTCATATTCACTACTGTGGTACCCCATATAATTTAGGTAAAATCATTTCCATTCTATAGATTAAAAAACTAACATTTTTAAAAATGACTTGCCAAGGCACCAGAATACATTCAATGCAGGGCAAAAAATTAGTGTTATATAGTTCCCTCATCCTATCTTTTTTTTTTTTTTTTTTTTTTTTGAGACGGAGTCTCGCTCTGCCGCCCAGGCTGGAGTGCAGTGGCTGGATCTCAGCTCACTGCAAGCTCCGCCTCCCGGGTTCAGGCCATTCTCCTGACTCAGCCTCCCGAGTAGCTGGGACTACACGCGCCCGCCGCCTCGCCCGGCTAGTTTTTTTTTGTATTTTTTAGTAGAGACAGGGTTTCACCATTTTAGCCAGGATGGTCTCGATCTCCTGACCTGTGATCCGCCCGTCTCGGCCTCCCAAAGTGCTGGGATTACAGGCTTGAGCCACCGCGCCCGGCCCCCTCATCCTATCTTTAACTATACTTCTGTACTGGCTTTTTAAGATTTATTTTATGTGACAAGGTACTGGTATACCCCTTCAAATACTTCTAAAA
The DNA here is from genome assembly GCF_008728515.1 of Papio anubis. Taxonomy (NCBI): domain Eukaryota; kingdom Metazoa; phylum Chordata; class Mammalia; order Primates; family Cercopithecidae; genus Papio; species Papio anubis. Next base: position 86,812,655 of record NC_044985.1, on the reverse strand, counting down.
TTCTCATATTACCAGAGATTTAATGCAAATAAAGTTTTTCAACTTTATGAGTTGGGTATGCCCTATTGTAGCATTATACAATTTTGAAACAGATATGCTGGTGTAGACAGATATTTTATATATTATATATATATATATACACACACACACACACACACACACATATATACAATTTTTACCATTAATAGACAAGTATACCACTTAACATTAGTTTGACAAGCTTTGAAAAGGAAGAGATATTTAAAAAAAGAAAATGAAGAAATATATATACCAATAACTCTGAGCCACTTAGGTCTAGTACAGTAGTTCTCAATTGGGGCAATTTCTGTAAAGCTACAAAATCGGTCCAGTTTTAATATACGGCTATAAAGTATCTTTTACTTGCTTCTCCTTTAAGATTTTAAATGATCAGTTATAACCTAATCAAGTAAAAAATCAATTACAAAAATTCCAAAAAGCCTGTAGTTACCTTGGGCTATGGAAGTAAAAGCAATCTGAATTTTTAACTTTCTGGATTATTTTTGAATTTTATATATTATACCTATATTACTTGAGAATAAAATTATTTAGAAGGGGTTTCAAAATAAAAAGAGCCTCCCATTAGCGGCAATATGGCAAAAAGATACTGTTAAAAACTGTCTTGCTACAAAACAAAAAACAGAAAGTTGACCAAAAATAAAATATTTATTTTGTGTCCAGGCTCTGCTACAAGAAGTGCCAACAATCAAAGGCCATTCCTCACTCCAATGACCACCCTCCTCTCCCTGCAACCCCAAAAAAGCAAAACCAAAGAGGTAAGCATAAACAAAGAGGAAACTTTCCCCAAGGGTAGTTCTAATACATTAGTTTTGTGGCTAAGAAACTGAAGTTGGGACAAGTAGCTGGTAGGGGAAGAAAACTTAAAACTCCCAAGATAAGGATAACAACCTGAAAGGTTCGGGGTGAAGAGTGTAACCTGGCTTCTGGTAAGAAAAAAATGCAGCTACTATTTGGAGAAAAAGAAGCCCAGTTAAGACTCCAGTTTTCTTTCATATTAAGATCAATCAAATATAAGCTAACAATCAAAGAATACCAAAAAAAAAAAAAAACCAGGAAATTAGCCACCATGCGAATGAATCACCAGATTCAGACAGCCCCTAAAGACTTCCCATATTGGAAACATCTAAGATTGAACATAATGTAATTATTTAATATCTAAAAAAATGAATCACAGAGATAAGCAAATAATAAAAACTATCAAAAGTTTAATTTTTTTTAAAAAACAGGCTGGGCACAGTGGCTCATGCCTGTAATCTCCGCACTCTGGGAGGTCCAGGTGAGTGGATCACTTGTGGTCAGGAGTTTGAGACCAGCCTGGCCAACATGGGGAAACCCTGTCTCTACTAAAAATACAATAATTAGCTAAGCGTGGTGATGCATGCCTATAATCCTCACTACTTGGGAGGCTGAGGCAGAATTGCTTAAACCCACGAGGTGGAGGTTGCAGTGAGCCGAGATGGCGCCACTGCACTCCAGCCTCGGTGACAGAGCAAGACTTTATCTCAAAAAAAAAAAAAAAAAAACTGCTGAAATTAGAAAGTCAATGGGGCCAGAAACAGTGGTTCATGTCTATAATCCCAGCACTTTGGGAGACCAACGCAAGAGGATTGCTTGAGGCCAGGAATTCGAGACCAGCCTGGGCAACATAATGAGAGCCTGTCTCTACAAAAAATTTAAAAATCAGCCATGTATGGTGGTGTGGGTCTGCAGTCCCAGCTACTCGGGAGGCTGAGGTGGGAGGATCTCTTGAGTCCAGGAGTCTGAGGCTGCAGTGAGCCATAATCATGCCACTGCTCTCCAGCCTGGGTGACACAGTGACACCCTGTCTCAAAAAAAAAAAAAAAAAAAAGGCAATGGGTAAGTTAAATAGATTAGATGCAGAAGAAAGAATTATTAAATTGGAAGACAGAGTTTAAAATTACCTAGACTGCATCAAAGCAAAAATAGAACATAAAAAATATGACAGAGACTTAAAAATAAGGAAAATAGAAAGTACAGTATGCATATAAGTGAAGTCTCAAAAGAATAGAAAAGAGAAAATGAAGGAGAGATAATATAGATGCTCTCAGACTTATCCCAATAAACACACTGTGAGTTGAAAATACCTTAAGTGGAAACTATCCTAAGTTGAAAGTACATTTTTGACTTACAGCATTTTCGATTTACAATGGGTTTATCCAGATGTAATGCCATCGCCATCATAGGTTAAGGGGTGTACTAAATATGTATCATTTTCACACCATCATAAAGTTGAAAATCATAAGTTGAATTAATGTAAGTCAGGGACCATCTGTATTTGAAGAGATAATGGCTGGCAATTTTTCAAAACTAAAGACATGAATCCACAGATAAAGGAAGTCTTACTTTTAAGTATTCCAAGAGAAATAAAAAGAAACCCATACTCAATGTAGTGAACATGCAATATGCTAAAGAGGAACAGAAAAATGCATCTGGAGAGACAAGACAGACCATAAAAACATCCCTGAGCCTAGGTAAAAAAAAAAAAAAAAAAAAAAAATTAAAGACAGAAAGATAAGAATCCCTACAGAGTATTGAAATTAGGCATATAGTGGCCTTCTTATAGCAACATGGTAGCAGAAGTCACAGGAATAATATTTAAGGTTTTAAGAAAGTAGATTGGCCGGATGTGGTGGCTCACACCTGTAATCCTAGCATTTTGGGAGGCCAAGGAGGGCAGATCGCTTGAGCCCACAAGTTTGAGACCAGCCTGGGCAACATGGCGAAACCCCATCTCAAAAAAGGAAAAAAAGAAAAGTAACTATCAATAAACAATTGTATATGATCCAAACTATTTTTTTCTACTGTCTAATCTTCAGAATAACCAAAAAAAAAAAAAAACCAAAAAAACCACACCACTCCACAAAACCCTACTTTTTTCAGAAAAGAGAGTGAAAAGAAGATACTTTAAGATTTAAAAAAACTGAAAGTTGGGTGGGCACAGTGGCTCACACTGTAATCCCAACACTTTTGGAGGCCGAGGCAGGCAGATCACTTAAGGCCAGGAGTTCAAGACCATCCTGACCAACATGGCAAAACCCTGCTTCTAATAAAAATACAAAAAAAAAAAAAAAAAAGAATTAGCTGGCTGTGATGGCGCATACCTGTAACCACAGCTACTCGAGTGACTAAGGTACGAAAATTGCTTAAATCCAGGTAGTGGAGGTTGCAGTGAGCCAAGATAATGCCATGGCACTCTAGCCTGGGCAACAGGGCAAGACTCTGTCTCAAAAAGAATCATAATAATAAATAAAAAACAAAAAACGGACAGTTTACAATCAATGTCTCATATATGAAAGAAATTTCTAAACAACACACTTCATATTTGATAGCACAACAGGGTAACTACAGTCAATAATTTAATTATATTTAAAAATAACTAAAATAGTATAATTGGATTCTTTGTAATACAAAGGATAAATGCTTGAGGGGATGGATAAATGCTTGAGGGGATGGATACCCCATTTTACATGATATGATTATTATACATTGCATGTCAGCATCAAAACATTTCATGTACCCCATAAATATCTACAACTACTACAATTAAAACAATTTTTTTTTTACAGTTGTTGGCTGGGTGCAATGGCTCACACCTATAATCCCCGCACTTTGGGAGGCTCCTCGCACTTTGGGAGGCCGAGGAGGGTGGATCACCTGAGGTCAGGAGTTCGAGACCAGCCTAGCCAACATGGTGAAACCCCATCTCTACTAAAAATACAGAAACTAGCCAGGCGTGGTGGCGCACGCCTATAATTCCAGTGACTTGGGAGGCTGGGTCAAGAGAATCACTTGAACCCAGGAGACACAGGTTGTAATGAGCTGAGATTACACCACTGCACTCCAGCCTGGGCAATAAGAGTAAGACTCTGTCTCAAAAAAAAAATTAAAAAAAAATAATAATAATAAAAAAAGAACAGTTAAGTCATGCCATATAAGCAGATTATAGAAGAGAAGAGAAAAAATATATACCAAATATAAAACATTTGGTACAGGAATTACCTCTGTATTTCTTACATGTTAGATAACTGAATAAAGCACATTATTTTAGCAAAAAATATATATATTTCAAAAAAACAAATATTATAACAGAAAGAAGTCCTGAGATGCTTGAAAAAATGGCAAGCAAATTAATAATTCTATAAAAATATAAATAAACATTCTCTGTATAAAATAATAATTTCAATATTGTAACTTTGTATGTGTGTTTTAAGGACAGAAATAAAACACTATAGAACCAAAAAAATGCGTGTAACTCTAGAGGGTTTGATGATTGATAATATATCAATTTATAAAATATAGCAATGATAATATGCACAATATATCAAAACTTATGGGCTGCAACAAAAGCAGTGCTCAGAGGGAAATTTAGAGCAATCAATACAACAGAATCGAGAGTCCAGAAATACATATCTATGGTTAAATGATTTTTGACAAGGGTGCCAAAAGCATTTGATGAGGAAAGAATACTATCTCCAACAAATGGTGCCAGGACAACTGAATATCCACATGAAAACGAATGATGTTGAACTCCTACCTCATACTACATACCAAAAATGAAAAATGGATCAAAGAGCTAAATATAAGAACTAAAACCATGCAACTCTTAGAAGAAAAACATAGCGGTAAATCTGCATGTCTTTGCATTTGGTGATAGTTTCTTAGATATGGCACCAATAGGACAAGTAAAAGAGAAAACAGATAAATTGGACATCATCAAAATAAAAATTTTTGTACAAAGATCACCATGACAAGAGTTAAAAGACAGCCCACAGACGGGAGACAGTATCTGCAAATCATATATCTGATAAGGGTCTGGAATACGTAAAGAACTCATACAATTCAACAACAAAAAGACTACAATCCAAAATAACCCAATTTACAAAATGGGCAAAAGTACAGCCCAAAGATAGATCAAGACCCTGTCTAAAAACAAACAAACAAAATCCCATTATGCTAAGTGATAGAAGCCAAGCCACACACAAAAGGTTACATACTATATGGTTCTATTTACATAAAATATCCAAAATAGGTAAATCTATAGAGAAATAAAGGAGACTGGTGGATACCAGAGGCTTGAGGGAAGGTATAATGGACTAATGGGTACAAAATTTTATTTTGAGTGATGAAGATGTTTTGAAGCTCTACATGGCACTTTTGCAACTTTGTGAATGTACTGTCAGTAAATTGTTCATTTCAAAGGGATTAATTTTAAGTTATATGAATTTCACCTCAATTAAAAAAATAAAATAGTATCATCAAAATCGGTGTGTACATATATATGCATGTGTATATACAAGCAGGAAAATATGAATGTGGACTAGATATCTGATATTAAGGAATTTTTCTTGGGATATTCAGGCATTCCATTAAAAAAAGGGGAAAAAAAGGAATTTTGGGGCTGGATACAGTGACTCACACTTACAATCCCAACACTTTGGGAGGCTGAGATGGGAAGATTACTTGAGAACAGGAATTTGAGACCAGCATGGGAGTTCAAAACCAGCCTGAGATCCCATTTCTACAAGAAACTTAAAAAAAAAAATTAGCTGGGTATGGGGGGCACATGTCTGTAGTCATAACTATCTGGGAGGCTGAGGTGGGAGGATGGCTTGAGCCCAGGAGTTTGAGGCTGCAGTAAGCTGTGACTGTACCACTGCAATTCAGCCTGTGCAACAGAGTGAGACTCTGTCTCTAAAGTAAGTATTTTTGGTATTTTTAGGTATGTGAATGGTTTGATAATATTAATACTTATAGATAAAATTATTAGAATGTCTAGGATTTGTTTAAAAAATATCAAAGTCAGGCTGAGCGTGGTGACTCACACGTGTGTAATCCCAGCACTCTGTGAGGCAGAGGTGGGTGGATCACTGGAACCCAAGAGTTTGACACTAGCTTGGGCAACATAACAAGACCCTATTTCTACTAAAGATCAAAAAAATTAGCTGGACATGGTGGTGTGTGCCTGTAGTCCCAGCTTCTCAGCAAGCTGAAGCAGGAGCTCACTTGAGCCCAGGAGCTGTGATTGTGCCACTGCACTCCAGCCTGTGTGACAAAGTGAGACCTTGTCTCAAGAAAGTAAATAAATACCAAAGTCAGAGAAAGGGTACAATTGATAGAGAAATAAATAAAACAAGATTGGTCATACATTGATAATTGTACACCAGCTTCATTTACTGTTCTACTAATATATATACATAATATTTTATATAAATATTTATAAAATTTATATTTAAATATATGTAGAGTATGTATTTTAATATAATAATATGTATATTTATAAATAATTATATATAATTATATATTGCATACATATATTACATATATAATATATATATATTTTTTGAGACAAGGTCTCACTCTGGCCCCCAGGCTGGGGTGCAGTGGCGCAATCTCGGCTCACTGCAACCTCCACCTCCGCAGTTCAAGCGATTCTCCCACCTCAGCTTCTCAAGTAACTGGGACTACTGAAGCATACCACCATGCCCAGCTAATTTTTGTATTGTTTGGTAGAGATGGGGTTTCACCATGTTGGCCAGGCTGGTGTCAAACTCCTGACCTCAAGTGATCTGCCCACCTCGGCCTCCCAAAGTGCTGGGATTACAGACGTGAGCCACCGTGCCCAGCCTACTCCTGTATATTTTTGAAATTTCCCTTTAAAAACTTTTAGGCCAGGTGCAGTGGCTCATGCCTGTAATTCTAGCACTTTGGGAGGCCGAGGCAGGTGGACTGCTTGATCCCAGGAGTTCCAGACTAGCCCGGGCAACATGTTGAAACCTTGTCTCAACACACAAAAAATTAGCCAGGTGTGGTGGCCCTCACCTGCAGTCCCAGGTAATCAGAGGGCTGAGGTGGGAGGATCGCTTGATCCTGGGAGGTCAGGACTGCAGTCAGCTGTGATCATGGCACTACACTCCAGCCTAGGTGACAAAGCAAGACCCTGTCTCAAAAAACAATCAAATAGCAACAAGAAAAACCAACTTTAAAAAAATGGATAGAATTTAGGGCCAAACTGACAAATGTATTATCATAGTGCAAGATCTCATGATAATTATCTCAGCCAAGTTAAGGAAACAGAACAAGCTCGAATTACTGGACATATTTAAAATTCATTCCAAACAATTAAAGAACATATGTTCCTCTCAAATTCACATGGAACAGCAAATACTAGATCTGAACCATAAAGAACATATCATGTATCAAAACTTGTGACATACAGCTAATATAAAATTTCAAGGGAAATTTACAGCCTTTAAACTAAGCTTGTCCAACCTGTGGCCTGTGGTGTGGCTAAGGATGGCTTAAAATGCAGCCCAACACAAATTTGTAAACTTTCTTAAAACATTATGAGATTTTTTTTTTTTGCAATTTTAAAAAAACTCATCAGCTAACATTAGTGTATTTTATGTGTGGCCCAAGACAATTCATCTTTTTCCAATGTGGCCCAGGGAGGTCAAAAGATTGGACACTCCTGCTTTACACCCTCATATTAGAAAAGAAAGCTGTGTCCCCTGTTTGTACAGTGGTGTGTAAATTAAAAAAAAAAAAAAAAGAAAAAAGAAAAAAGAAAAGAAAATAAGACTGTGGTCAAAGGATACAAAATTTCAATTAGGAGGAATAAGTTCATAGTGACTACAGTTAATAGCAACATATTGTAGTCAGGTTACATCAGCAAGATGGCCCACTAGAAGTCCCTAGCATTCATCTCCCTCACAAAGACAATCAAAATAATGAATAAACAACTACATTTTAACAAAAATAAATGAGGGAGAGCATTGATGAGCACAGAAACTCAGGATGGCCACATAGAGAATGGAAGGAAGCATCCGGCCTCCACCACCCAATTCCCCAACTGGGAAGAGCTAGGAACCAAGAAGAACTCCCTGCAGCAAGGAGGGAAGCAAGAGGATTCCAGTAACCAACCCTACTAATAGACCTCACCACTGAGGTTCCCTGCAGTCTTCACAGACACCAAGCCCAGCTGAGGAAGCTCTCTGGAGTCCACACTGCTGTGCTGCCCCATCAGAAGAAATCGACACTGTGTCCCAAGCACTGTAGTTTATGTAGCTACTGTGCTATGTCATCTTGGAATCAGAACTATGGCTGGAGTGTGTCTTGCTCCGGGGCTGAGCAGCCACAGTTCCCCTTTATCCCTGAGACTAAGCCAAGACTGAACCACCCTAGCAGTGGTCCAACATCCCCAAGTTGAGCTCTGAACAGCTGTTATACCCTCGTACAGGGGTAGGGGGAAGCAGAGATGGAGCCACCCCGCCTACCCCTCCTATCACCCCCTCAGGCCAGAGCTGAAGCAGTATCCTGCCTCCCAGGGAAACAGTACCTTAGCTGCTCAGAGCAGTCATGCCTCTCCAGTGCATAAGGTGAAGCAACTACCCACATTCCAGGAAATGATGCCTGGGCCTCCTGGAACGGTCATGCCCCCCAGGCTTAAGCTGAAGCAGCACATGGGGCCCTGGAGAACTGGTGCTGTGGCCAAGTTGAGCAGCTGCCCATCCCAGGGCTGAGCTGACATAGTATCCTGTGTCCTAGGGAAACAGAGCAGTGGTTGAGCTGAGACACTCTGCCCTACAGACCAAACTCCTCTAGTAGTCATCCTCCCTAGAGCTGGACTAGCCCCCTAGAGTCAGCTGCTAAGACACCCTTCTGCATAGGGAGTGCAGTCATTGCTATGCTGTTCCCTACACCCCCAGGGCCTAAACAACAGCTGTACTCCACCTTTCTGGGGCACTTGCTGCTGCTGCTGCTGCTGCTGCAACTGGCCTCACAGAGTCTGAGATACTGCCAAGTTCCACCATCCCAGGGACTATAGTTACTACTAAATGGTGCTTCATCCCCCAGGGACTTGAGTTACCACCGAGCCCTGCTGGCGCATGTTCCCAAACTGGAGCTGTACCCTGCTCCCAAACCTCCAGGGTACCCTCTACATTCTCTTTAGGGTTGCGCCAGTTCTGTGCCCTGCCCCTCAGAGGTAGAATCACAGCTACAACTTGGCTCCCTGGGCCTGAGCTGCTAGAGGGTATCTGAGAGTCACAGATCCTAGCTCTGTGGTCTATCTACATCCAACTCTGCCACAGAGTGCTAACCTGTACCCCAAAACTCAGGTGCCATAATAGGTTTGTGAAACCCTGATATGGTCTGGATCTGTGTCCCCACCCAAATCTAACATTCAATTGTAATCCCCAATGTTGGAGGTGGGGTCTGGTGGGAGGTGATTGGATCATGGTGCGGGTTTCTCATGGTTTAACATCATCTGCCCAGAGCTCTCTTTGAGATAGTGAGATCTGGTTTAAAAGTGTGTGGCACTTCCCCACTCTTTCTCTTCCTCCTGCTCCTGCCATGTGAAATGCTGGTTCCCTCTTTGCCTTCCACCATGATTGGAAGCTTCCTGAGGCCTCCCCAGAAGAAGAAACCACAAGGCTTCCTGTACAGCCTGCAGAACCATGAACCAATTAAACCTCTTTTCTTTATAAATTACCCAGTCTTAAGTATTTGTTTATATCAGTGCAAGAACAGACTAATACAGACCCTGTGCCCTAGCACCAGTACCTAGAACCCAGCGCTACTGTAGCTACTTGTAGACTGTGTCAGACCTCACACCTTGGTTAAGTCTTCCCTTTGGGGAGAAAATTAGGATAGGAGTACTCCAAAAGCCTTTGACACCAAGGACATCAACAACCTATGCTGCCGCTGTCACTGCCACAAACTTCTACAGACTAGGTCACTGAGCACCCAGTTACTGCTGACGTTGAATGCAGCTGAAGAAGCTGCATGGAAACTATACCACTGCACCTATCCACAAACAGACACTACACCCTTCCTGACTGGCACGATAAAACCCAACTGCAGGTGAGAGTCTTTCTCTACAAAGTTACTCTAGAAAGTTTAGAAAAGGCAATTGTTCCACCAAATACACAGATATTGACACAGAAACACAAGGAAGTATGACGCTACCAAAGAACATAATACAGCTGACCCTCGAACAACACAGGAATTGGGGTACCAACTGTTCACATGGTCAAAGATGAGTGTATAACTTTTGACTCCCCAAAGGCTTAACTACTAATATCTTACTATTGGCTGGAAGTCTTACCAATAACATAAACAGTCAATTAACATATAGTTTTATATTATATGTATTATATATGTATTATATGTACAGTATTATACACTGTATTCTTATAATAAAGTTAGTTAAATAAAAGTTTATTAAGAAAGTCATGGACAGGCACAGTGGCTCATGCCTGTAATCCCAGGATTTTGGGAGGCCGAGGCAGGCGGATCACCTAAGGTCGAGAGTTTGAGACCAGCCTGGCCAACATGGAGAAACCCCGTCTCTACTAAAAATATGAAATTAGCCAGGCATGGTGGCACACGCCTGTAATCCCAGCTACTCAGGAAGCTGAGGCAGGAGAATCGCTTGAATCCAGGGGGCGGAGGTTACGGTGAGCCGAGATTACACCATTGCACTCCAGTCTGGGCAACAAGAGTGAAACTCCGTCGCGAAAAAAAAAAAAAAAAAAAAAAAGAAAAGAAAAGAAAGTAAGTCATAAGGAAGAGAAAATGTATTTACTATTCATTAACGGGAAGTGGATCATCATAAAGGTATTCATCCTCATCATCTAAATGTAAGATGAATAGGCTAAGGGAGAGGAAGAAGAGGAGGGGTTGGTCCCATTGTCTCAGGGGTGGTAGAGGCTGAAGAAAATCGGAGTACAGGACCTGTGCAGTTTAAACCTGTGTTGATCAAGGGACAATCAGTAACAAATTCCAATGATATCTAGTAACAAATTCCAAGGGAATCTAGTAACAAATTCCAATGATAAGAAAGTCAACGAGTTGCCAAAAATTTTTTAAATGATCTTAAACTTAACAAGAAACAAGAAAATACAAATAGATAATTCAATGAAATCAGGAAAACAACTCACAATATGAACAAGAAATTCAACAAAGAGATATAAATAATAAAAAGAACAAAACAAAAATCCTGCTGCTAAAGAACTCAATGAATGAAATAAATACAACAGAGACCTTCAACAGCAGACTTGATCAAGCAGAGACAATTTCTGAACTTGGACATAGGTCATTTGAAATTACCCAGAGAGAGAAAAGAAGGAAATAACAATGAAAATGAACAAAGAAAGTCTATAAGAATTATGGGATACCATTAAATACTGTAAAACACTGAATGAGGCCAGGTGTGGTGGCTCAGGCCTGTAATCCCAGCACTTTGGAAAGCTGAGACAGGCGGATGACTTGGGGTCAGGAGGTGAAACCAGCCTGCCCAACATGGTAAAACTCTGTGTCCACTAAAAATACAAAAATTAGGCAGGCATGGTGATGCACAACTATAATCCCAGCTATTCAGGAGGCTAAGGCATGAGAATCGCTTGAGCCCAGGAGGCAGAGGTTGGAATGAGCCGAGATTGAGCCACTGCACTCCAGCCTGGGTGACAGATTGAGTCCCTGTCTCAAAACAAAACAAAACCCCACACACATTGAATGAAATAAATTGGAGAACACACACAAAAAATGGAAAGACATCACATTTATGGGTTGGAATAATTAATATTGTGAAAATGACCATGCTACCAAAGGCGATCTACAGATTCACTGCAATCCTTATAAAAATACCAATGAGCTGGGTACAATGGCACACACCTATGGTCCCAGCTACTCAGGAGGCTGAGGCAGGAGGATTGCTTGAGCCCAGGAGTCCAAGGCCAGTCTGGGCAATGCAGCAAGACCCTATCTCTTAAAACACAAAACATCAACAACAACAAAAAACCCCTGAAATCCCAATGATAGTCTTCACAGAAATAGAAAAAAAAAAAAAAACAAAAACCAACCTTAAAATTTGTATGGAACCACAAAAGACCTTGACTAGCCAAAGCAATCCTAAGCAAAAAGAACAAAGCTGGAAGCATCACACTATCTGGCTTCAAAATATATTACAAAGCTATATAACCAAAACATCACAGTACTGGCATAAAAACAGACACACCAATGGTAGAGAATAGAAAACAAAACAAAACGAAAAATCTACGCACTTACAGCCAACTGATTTTCAACACAGGCACCAAGAATATTCACTGGGGAAGAGACAGTCTCTTTGATAAAAGGTCCGGGGAAAACTGGATATCTGTATGTAGTAAAATGAAAGTAGACCCCTAGCTCTCACCATATATAAAAACCAACTAAAAATGGATTAAAGACTTAAATGTTGAGACCTGGAACTATAAAACTACCAGAAGAAAACACAGGAGTAACACTTCAGGACATTGGTCTAGGCAAAGATTTTATGGCTAAGACCTCAAAAGCAAAAATACACAAATGGATTTGTATCAAACTAAAAAGCTTTTGTACAGCAAACTAAACAAGCAACACAGTGAAGAGACAACCTGCAGAGTGGAAGAAAATATTTGCAAACTATTCAACAAGGGATTAATAAATAAATAATTTCATTTAAAAATGGACAAATGAGCTGAACAGATATCTCTCAAAAGAAGATATACAGGTCAGGCATGGTGGCTCACACCTGTAATCCTCGCATTTTGGGAAGCTGAGGCTGGAGGATTGCCTGAGGCCAGGAGTTTGATACCAGCCTAGACAACATGGTGAAACCTGTCTCTACAAAAACACAAAAAAATTAACCGGGGGTGGTGGCATGGACCTGTGGTCCTAGCTGCTCACACCTAAGCCTGGGAGACTGAGGATGCAGTGAGCCGAGATTGAGCCGCTGCACTCCAGCCTGGGCAATAGAACGAGACTCTGTCTCACGAAGAAGACATACGAACGGTCAACAGGTATATATATTTTTTAAAAATATCTAAGAATCAGGTAAATACAAATCAAAATCACAATGAGCTATCATCTCACCTCGGTTAGAATTGCTATTATCAAAAAGAAAAAATGACAAATGCTGGCAAGGATTTGGAGAAAAGGGAACTCATACATTGTTGGTGTAAATTAGTATAGCCATATGAAAAACAGTATAGAGATTACTCAAAAAAACTAAAAATAGACTACCATATGATCCAGCAATTCCACTAATGGGTAAATATTCAAAGGAAAGGAAATCAGTAAGTCAAGGAGAAAGCTACACTCCCATGTTTATTACATCATTATCCCACAATGGTCAAGATAGGGAATCAACCTAAGTGTCCATAAACAGATAAACTGATAAAGAAAATGTGGTATATATACACAGTACAATACTATTTAGCTATAAAAAAGAATGAAATTCTGTCATTCACAGCAACACAGATGGGCTTAGAGGACATTATGTTCGAGAAATAAGCCAGGCACAGAAAGACAAATACTGCGTGTTCTCACTCATGTGGAAAGTTAAAAGGTTGATTTCATAGAAGTAGGGAGTAGAATAGTGGTTACTAGAGGTGGGGAAGGGTAGGGGAGGGAAGGGAACAGCCAAACATTGGTTAATGGAAGGGCACCTTGTCAATGAAGGGGGCACACTTGTTGAGGGTCCTGATCTGCAATTTCTCCTAAGCGCATACAGCCTGGATGTTGGTGTGCACATTCAGCTTAAGGGGACTCGGGAGGCTCTGGGTCATTGTGGCACCTGTGATGCTCCCCCATACCACCAGCCCTGGCATAGCTTTCCCTGAGACCCATGCCAGTGTCCAGGCGCCCTTGGAAGCTGCTGCTATTGCCCATCCAGGAGAAGCTCTAGGAGTTGATGCAGACACTCGGCCCACTCTTGTATAAGCAGCTGCCAAGGGCCTAGGGACCAGAGGTGGATACCTTGTAGGACTTCTGGGTTACCCTGATAGATATGGTGGAGGACAGAGTGGAGGCAAGCAGGCTGAACTGGACAGATTTGAGACGGAGCTGAGAAGCTATTTCTAGGTGGGAGTCAATTGCTTTTTGACAAATATATCGATATATCAAGAGAAAAAGGACACTTTTTAACTAATGATGCTAAAACAACTAAATAGCCATATGTAAAACAATAAACCTTGACCCTTATCTCACACCAGATAGAAAATCAACTTGAAATGGATCACAGACTATCAAATGATAAAACTTCTAGAAGAAAACACAGGAGAAAAATCTTTGTACCCTTGGACTTGGCAATGACATATTAAACATGAAACAAACAGCACAAAATATAAAAGAAAAAAATCTACAAATTGGACTTCGTCAAAATTTAAAATGTGTTCTCATTACAGATGGGAAAAAATATTTGCAAAACATATACCTGACAAAGGCCTTATATCCAAACTCTAAAAAACTTTTACAACTCAATAAGACAACTCAACTAAAAAAGTTGGCAAGATGTTTGAAGATACAGCTTCACTAAAGAAGATATATAGCTAGCAAGTAAGCACACAAAAAGACAATCAGCATTAGTCATTAGGGAAACAAAAATTAAAATCACATTAGATTTAAGTCATTAATCCATCTTGAGTCGATTTTCATATAAGGTGAAAGATGAGGATCCAGTTTCATTCTCCTACATGTGGCTAGTCAATTATCCCAGCACTATCTGTTGAATAGGGTGTCATTTCACCACTTGAAGGTTTTGTTTGCTTTGTCAAAAATCAGCTGGCTGTACGTATTTGGCTTTACTTCTGGGTTCTCTATTCTGTTCCACTGGTCTATACACCTATTTTTATACCAGTACCATACCGTTTTGGTGAGTACAGCCTTATAGTATAGTTTGAAATCAGGTAATGTAATGCCTCCAGGTTTGTTCTTTTTGCTTTGCCTTGCTTTGGCTATGCAGGCTCTTTTTTTAGTTCCATATGAATTTTAGGATTTTTTTTTTCTAATTCTATGAAGAATGATGGTGGTATTCTGATGGGAATTGCATTGAATTTCTAAACAGCTTTTGGCAGTATGGTCATTTTCACAATACTGATTCTACCCATCCATGAACATGGGATATGTTTCCATTTGTATATGTTGTCTATGATTTCTTTCAACAGTGTTTTGTAGTTCTCCTTGCAGAGGTGTTTTACCTCCTTGGTTAGGTATATTCCTAAGTATTCTACTTTTTTTGCAGCTATTGTAACAGGGGTTGAGTTCTTGATTTCATTCTCAGCTTGGCTGCTGTTGGTGTAAAGGAGAGCTACTATACAAAATTAACTATGTACATTAATTTTGTATCTGGAAACTTTGCTGAATTCTTTATTTTTTGTTTTTTGAGATGGAGTTTCACTCTTTTGCCCAGGCTGGAGTGCAACGGCCATGATCTCGGCTCATGGCAACCTCTGCCTCCCAGGTTCAAGTGATTCTCCTGCCTCAGCCTCCTGAGTAGCTGGGATTACAGGCATGCACCACCACACCTGGCTAATTTTGTATTTTTAGAGAGACGGGGTTTCACCATGTTGGTCAGGTTGGTCTTGAACTCCTGACCTCAGGTGATCTGCCCACCTCAGTCTCCCAAAGTGCTGGGATTACAGGCGTGAGCCACCTCACCTGGCCTTCTTTGCTGAATTCTTTGATCAGTCCTAGGAGCTTTCTGGAGGAGTCTTTAGGGTTTTCTTGGTAAACAATCATATCATCTGCAAACAGTGACAGTTTGACTTCCTCTTTACCAACTGGGATGCTCTTTTATTTCTTTTTTCTTTTTTGAGACAGAGTCTCACTCTGTCACCCAGGCTGGAGTGCAGTGGTACAAACTTAATCTCAGCTCACTGCAATTTTCACCCACTGGGTTCAAGTGATTCTCTGCCTCAGCCTCCCAAGTAGCTAGGATTACAGGAGCCTGTCACCACAACCAGCTAATTTTTTTGTAATATTAGAAGAGACGAGGTTTCGACATATTGACCAGGCTTGTCTCGAACTCTGGACCTGAGGTGATCCACCCACCCTAGCTTCCCAAAGTGCTGGGATTATAGGCGTGAGCCACAGCAACTAGCCTAGATGCTCTTTCTTTCTTTCTCTTGTCTGACTGCTCTGGCTAGTAGGACATCCAGTACTATGTTAAAGATGAGTGGTGAGAGTGGGTATCCTTTTCTTGTTCCAGGCCAGGTATGGCAGCTCACGCCTGTAATCCCATCACTTTGGCAGGCTGGGGCAGGCAGGTTACTTGAGTCCAGGAGTTCAAGACCAACCTGAGTGACATAGTGAGACCCCCCCCCCCCCCAATCTCTACAAAAAATTTTTTAAAAATTAGCTGGTTGTGGTGGCATGCGTCTGTGCCAGCTACTCAGGAAGCTGAGGTGAGGGGATTGCCTGAGTCCAGGAGGTTGAGGCTGCAGTGAGCCATGATCATGACAGGGCAAGACTCTGTCTCAAAAGATTAAAAATTTCTTAAGGGCTGGGAGTGGTGGCTAATCCATGTAATCCTAGCACTTTGGGAAGCCAAGGTGGAGAATGGCTTGAAGCAAGAGTTTGAGATCAGCCTGGGCAATATAATGAGATTCTGTCTCTATTTAAAAAAAAAAAAAAAATCAGCCATGCATGGTGGTGTGTGCCTATAGTCCCTATAGCTTCTTGGGAAGCTGAGGTTGAGCTTGGTTCCCAACCAATCCCAAGCTGAGGATTGGTTGAGCTCAGGAGTTTGAGGCTACAGTGAGCCATAATCCTGCCACTGCACTCCAGCCTAGGTGACAGAGTGAGACCCCATCTCAGGAAAAAAACAATTTTAAGTTTTATTGTTTATGTCATTAAAACAAATATATGTTAATGTAGCAACATCAGAAAGTTAAAGTCACTTATAATTTCACAGAAATCACTGCCATTAACATTTCTGCATATTCTTCCAGACTTTTTCTAAGCATATGTATTTATAAGCAGATATTCATTCAATAAATGAATTATTACTCCACACCTACGTGACAAATACTGTTTCATGTGCTGGAGATACAAGGATGATCAAGACACTTAAAGTCTCTATGTATAAAATTTATATTCTGTGTGTTTTATAACTATATCTGAATTTTTAAAATCAGGTTTATTTCATGATATCACAGAGGAAGTGAACATTTTAAGTGAACTCATGTTTGCTAATTAACCAACACAATTATGGAAAATGCAAAAGAAACTGACCTGAATATAGAGATTTAATTTAATATAAAGCTGTCTGATGGCAAGGTAATAGAAATTTCTTCAATGTACTGAGGTGTTCACATAGATCTAAAATTTTCTGGAATTAAAGAATTTTGGGCCGGGTGCAATGGCTTACTCTTGTAATCCCAGCACTTTGGAAGGCCGAGGCAGGCGGATCACAAGGTCAGGAGGTCGAGACCATCGTCGCTAACATGGTGTAACCCTGTCTCCACCAAAAATACAAAAAATGAGCCAGGCACGGTGGCATGCACTGGTAGTCCCAGCTACTTGGGAAGCTGAGGCGGGAGAATAGCTTGAACCTGGGAGATGGAAGTTGCAGTGAGCCGAGATCACGCCACTGCACTCCAGCCTGGACGACAGAGCGAGATTAAAAAAAAAAAAAAAGAACTTTGGAAAATTCAGCTTAGATCACTAATACGTAACAAAATTATACTTTTCTACTGATACTATAAAAGAGTAGGACATACGAAATTTCAAATCTCAATTAAATAAAACAGGAGTTTCATGAACTTAGTTCAAAGTAGAGGTATTCAGACTAAATGAAAAGTGTATTGGACAGAATGAAGCTGGTGACATTATTTGCCACTGTACATTTCCCTAATATTCAAAACAATCAAAGGCCCTCGAAGAATTCTAGGACATTTTTGTAGCAACAAAGATACACTTTCAGGAGACAGCTCTAGATTTATCTAAATGAGAATAAATTTTTGTGACTATATTTACAGTATAAACCTCAGAAAGCATCTGTGTCAAAATGGGGAACAGACCACTGGATTCTACTTGAGGTTGGAAAGTGAGAGGAGGATGAGGATCAAGAAACTACCTATTAAGTACTATGCTCATTATCTGAGTGACAAAATAATCGGTACATCACACTCCCACAACATGCAATTTACCCGTGTACCAAACCTGCACGCATACTCCCTGAACTTAAAAGCTGGAAAGAAAAAACAAGAAAGAAAGAAAGTGTCCTGTATAATGAGACGTATGTCCTATCAGCATGAATATTTAACTGTTAAAAAGAAAAAGTAATCAAGCTTACTGTGAATTAAAGCCAATAAAATACATAATTTAAATAGGTAAATTTCTATAAAAGAAACTGAATCAATAATTGATAACCTTCAAAAATAGAAAGCAATAGGCCCAGATGTTTTACTGGTAAATTTTACCAAACATTTAAAGAAGAAATATGCCAATGCTCTATAACATCTTAAAGAAAACAGAAGCAGAAGGAACATTTCCTGACTCATCCTACAAGACCAGTATTACCCTAATACCAAAACCAGATAAAGATTTTTTTTTCTTTTCTTTTTCTTTTTCTTTTTTTTTGAGACAGAGTTTTGTCTCGTTTTGTCTTGCACAGGCTGAAGTGCAGTGGCGCAATCTTAGCTCACTGCAGCCTCTGCCTCCCGAGTTCAAGCGATTCTCTCTTCTCAGACTCCCGAGTAGCTGGGATTACAGGCGCACACCACAACACCTGGCTAATTTTGTATTTTCAGTAGAGATGGGGTTTTAACATGTTGGCTAGGCTGGTCTTGAACTCCTGACTTCAGGTGATCCACCTGCCTAGGCCTCCCAAAGTGCTGGGATTACAAGCATGAGCTACCACACCTGGCAAGATATTTTTAAAAAGGAAAACTATAGAATAATATCTCCTATGACATAAATATAAAAATCTTCAATAAAATATTAGCAAGTCAATTCTACAAATGTACCAAAAAATCATACACTACAACCAAATAGGATTTATTACAGGTACACAGGGTTCGTTCAATATGTGAAAATAAATTAATGTAATCCATCACATAAAAAGGCATTAGAATTACATTAGGCATCACATCAACAGAAATTGTATGATCATATCAACAGACACAGAAAAAGCAGGCCAGGCCTGGTGGCTCACACTTGTAATCCCAACACTTGGGGAGGCTGAGGTGGGATCACTTGAGGCCACGAGTTAGAGACTAGCCTGGGCAGTACAGTAAGACTCAGCCTCTATTTATTTAATTAAAAAAAAAAAAGGAAAAGGCATTTGATGAAATCCAACACCAATCATGATAAAAACTCTCAACAAACTAGGTAAAGGGGTGACTGTTAATTTGATAAAGCACAACTAAAAAAAAAAAACCTACAGCTAGCATCATACTTAATGGTGAAAAACTAGATACTTTTCCCCTAAGATTGGGAACAATGTGAAGGTGGCCCCTCTCATCACTCCTATTCAACATAGTATTGAAAGTCCTAGTAAGGCCGGGCGCAGTGGCTCAAGCCTGTAATCCCAGCACTTTGGGAGGCCGAGACAGGCGGATCACAAGGTCAGGAGATCGAGACCATCCTGGCTAATACGGTGAAACCCCATCTCTACTAAAAAATACAAAAAACTAGCCGGGCGAGGTGGCGGGCGCCTGTAGTCCCAGCTACTCGGGAGGCTGAGGCAGGAGAACGGCGTAAACCCGGGAGGCGAAGCTTGCAGTGAGCTGAGATCCGGCCACTGCACTCTAGCCTGGGGGACACAACGAGACTCCGTCTCAAAAAAAAAAAAAAAAAAAAAAAAGAAAGTCCTAGTAAAGCAATAAAACAAAAAAATAAAAATAAGAATAAAAGATATACAGACTGGGAAGAAGATATAAAACTGTCTTTATATGCAGATGACATAACTGTCTTTGTACAAAATCCCAAAGGACAAAAACAAAACAAAACAAAACCAAAAACTTCCTGGAACTAATAAACAATTCTACCAAGGTATCAAAGTTGCAGGATAAAAGGTTCATAAACAAAAGTCAATCACTTTCCTGTATCCCAGCAATGAATGATTAGAGTTTGAAATTTAAAAGCATAATACCAGCCAGGCCCGGGGGCTCATGCCTGAAATTCCAGCATTTTGGGAGGCCAAGGTGGACAGATTACTTGAGCCAAGGAGTTTGAGACCAGCTTGGGCAACATGGCAAAACCCTGTCTCTACTAAAAATACAAAAATTAGCTGGGTGTGGTGGCATATGCATGTAGTCCCAGCTACTTGGGAGGCTGAGGTGGGAGGATTGCTTGAGCCCAGGAGGTGGAGGTTGTAGTGAGGTGAGATCACATCACTGCACTCCAGCCTGGGTGACAGAGTGAGACCCCATCTCAAAAAAACAAAACAAGACAAAACCCAGCACTATTTATGTTAGCACCAGAGAGAGAAAGAGAGAAAGAGAGAGAGAGAGAGAGAGAGATACTTAGATATGAATCTAATAAAATAAGCAAAGGAAACATATGAGGAAAACTATAAAATTCTGATGAAAAATATCAAATATCTAAATAAATGGAGAGAGAGTCCATGTTCATAGACCAGGAGGCTCAATATTTTTAAGACGTCAATTTTTCCCAACTTGATCTATACATTCAATAAAATCCCAAACAAAATACAGCAAGTCAGTCCAGGCTGGGTGACAGAGCAAGACTTTGTCTCTAAAAATGGGAAAAAGAAAACAGCAAGTTATATTGTGCATATCAAAAAACTGATTTAAAGTTTATGTGAAAAGGCAAAAGACCTAAGTGAATAACCAGTACAATACTGAAGAACAAAGTTGGAGAACTGATGCAACCCAATTTCAAGACCTGACTTACTGTAAACCTATGATAATCTATTCAAGACAACATGATACTGGCGGGGCATGGTGGCTCATGCCTGTAATCTCACAACTTTGGAAGGCTGAGGCAGGTGGATCACCTGAGGTCAGGATTTTGAGACCAGCCTGGTCAACATGGTGAAACTCTATCTCTACTAAAAATACAAAAATTAGCTGGGTGTGGTTGTGCACGCCTATAGTCCCAGATACTTGGGAGGCTGAGGCATGAGAACTGCTTGAACCCAGGATGCAGAGGTTGCAGTGAGCCAAGATCACGTCACTGCACTCCAGCCTGGACAACAGTGTAAGACTCCGTCTCAAAGAAAAAAAAAAAAGATAACATGATACTGTCAAAACAAAAACAAACAAACAAAAGAACCGGCCAATAGATTAAAAGAATAGAATAAAGAGACTAGGTATAGATCTGCACAGTCAACTGATCTTTAACAAAAGAATAAAAGCAATTCAGTGGAGAAAGGATAGTCTTTTCAACAAATGGTGCTGGAATAATGGACATCTACATGCAAAAAAATGAACGTACACACAAACCTTACACCCTTAAAAAATTAACTGAAAAAGAATCATATAGGCCAGGCGCGGTGGCTCACGCCTGTAATCCCAGCACTTTGGGAGGCTGAGGCAGGCGGATCACAAGGTCAGGAGATCGAGACCGTCCTGGCTAACACGTGAAGCCCTATCTCTACTAAAATACAAGAAAAAATTAGCCAGGCATGGTGGCAGGAGCCTGTAGTCCCACCTACTCGGGAGGCTGAGGCAGGAGAATGGCGTGAACCTGGGAGGCGTAGCTTGCAGTGAGCCAAGATTGCGCCATTGCAGTCCAGCCTGAGACAGAGCAAGACTCCGTCTCAAAAAAAAAAAAAAAAAAAAAGAATCATATAACTAAATGTAAAACACAAACTATACAATTCCTAGAAGATAACAGAGGAGAAAACATAGATGATTTTGGGTATGGCAATGACTTTTTAAATACAACACTAATTTTAATGAAGTCCAGTTTATTATTTCTTTCATGGATCATGCCTTTAACACTGTATTTTTAAAACTTCTGCTCTCAGCTCGGCGCGGAGGCTCTTGCCTGTAATCCCAGCACTTTGGGAGGCCGAGGCAGGTGGATTACCTGAAGTCAGGAGTTCGAGACCAACCTGGTCACAATGGTGAAACCCTGTCTCTACTAAAAATACAAAAAGTAGCTGGGCGTGGTGGCGCACACCTGTAATCCTAGCTACTCGGGAGGCTGAGGCAGGAGAATCAGTTGAACCCAGGAGATGGAGGTTGCAGTGAGCCGAGATTGCACCACTGCACTCCAGCCTGGGCAACAATAGTGAAACTCTGTCTCAAAAAATAAAAATAAAAAACTTCTGCTCTCTGGAAAAGACAATGTCAAATAAATGAGAAGATGAACTACAAACTGGGAGAAAATATTTGCAAAATACATTCCGATAAAGGCTTTGTATCCCAAATATAAAAATAACGTTTTTTGGGTTTTTTTTTGAGATGGAGTCTTGCTGTGTTGCCCAGGCTGGAGTGAAGAGGCAGGATCTTGGCTCACTGTAACCTCCACCTCCTGGGTTCAAGTAATTCTCCTGGCTCAGCCTCCTGAGTAGCTGGAATTACAGGTGTGCGCCACCATGCCCAGCTAATTTTTTTTTTTTTTTTGTATTTTTAGTAGAGATGGGGTTTCACCATGTTGGTCAGGCTGGTCTCCAACTCCTGATCTCGCAATCCACCTGCCTCGGCCTCCCAAAGTGCTGGAATTACAGGCGTGAGCCATTGAGCCCAGCCATACAAAGAACTTTTAAAACTCAACAATAAGAACCCAGTTTTAAAAATGTTGAAAAGATACACTTCACCAAAGAAGGCAAAGATGGTAAATGAACATATGAAAACATGCTCAACATCATATGTCATAGGAGAATTGCAAATGAAATGAAAACTTAGGTATCACAAACACCTATTAGAATACCTAAAATAAAACAACTGATGATATCAAATGCTGACAAGGATGCAGGACAGCAGGAACTCTCATTTGTTGTTGCTGGGAATGGAAAATGGTATAGCCACTTTAGGAGATAGTTTGGCAGTTTCTTACAAAGCTAAAACATAGGCTTACCTAGAGAGTGCACTACTACGTATTTACCCAATGGAGCTGGAAATTTATATCCCACAAAAATCTGTACATAAGGCCAAAGCAGGAGGATTGCCTGAGTTCAAGAACAGACTGGGCAACCCACACAAAGAAAAAAACAAATTCCAGTTATCTAACTGATATAATCAAAACTTCTCTGGGCTTAGTGTGAGATTCTAAATATACTTTTCTCTATACTGTCTTTGAAAAACATCGCTTTTTCTATACTGTCTTTGAAAAACATTGAAAAAATTTTTTTGTACTATCTTTGAAAAACATTGAAAAACTTTTACATTTTTAGATGACTAAAAAGCTCTATTTCAATATTATTGTCTAACTTTTAAAATCCACGAACATCTCATAAATATACTAGACAAAGAGCATGGGAGCTAGATACAGTGGCTCACGCCTGTAATTCAGGTGGTTTGGGAGGCCAAGGCAGGAAGATCACTTGAGGGGAGGAGTTCATGACCAGCTTGGGCAACAAGACAAGACTGTGTCTCTACAAAAACCAAAAAAATTTAGCCAGGTGTGATGTCTTGTGCCTGCAGTCCTAGCTACTTACTCAGAGGGCTGAGGTGAGAGGATCACTTGAGCCCAGGAGTTCAAAGCTGCAGTGAGCTCTGATCACATCACTGCACTCCAGCCTGGGTGACAGAGTAAGACCCTCTCAAAACAAAACAAAAGAACATGGGATCGGCTGGGCGCAGTGGCTCACGCCTGTAATCCCAACACTTTGGGAGGCTGAGGTGAGCGGATCACGAGATCAGGAGATCGAAACCATCCTGGCTAACACGGTGAAACCCCGTCTCTACTAAAAATACAAAAAAAAAAAAAAAAATTAGCCAGGTGTGGTGGTGGGCACCTGTAATCCCAGCTACTTGGGAGGTTAAGGCAGGAGAATGGCGTGAACCTGGGAGGCGGAGCTTGCAGTGAGCCAAGATTGCGCCACTGCAATCCAGCCCGGCGACAGAGCGAGACTCCATCTCAAAAAATATAATAATAATACTAAGATTTTTTGTTTCTAAGAGCTGATTATCCTGACTTTTAAAATTCATTTAACTATTATTGATTGAGTGACTTCCAATGTGCACTGAACAGAAATACAAAAGAACTCTATTAAAACAGGAAACTTTTTACAAAGTTAAATTCAACTGCAAATAAGGTCCTACTGAGGGGCTCATTAAAAATAAAATACCTATTAGGAATATAACTTTAAAAAAATTTATCTTTTTTCTTGCTTTTTTCCTATTACGAATACAATTTACTATTCTAAAATAAATTGTCAAGAATACGATATAAATACAGTTTTTCTTTTTTCTTTCTTTTTTTTTTTTTTTTTTTGAGACGGAGTTTCACTCGTTGCCCAGGCTGGAGTGCAATGGCGCCATCTTGGCTCACTGCAACCTCCACCTCTCAGGTTCAAGCAATTCTCCTGCCTCAGCCTCCTGAGTAGCCGGGATTACAGGCAGGTGCCACCACGCCTGGCTAATTTTGTATTTTTAGTAGAGACGGAGTTTCTCCGTGTTGGTCAGGCTGGTCCTGAACTCCTGACCTCAAGTGATCCACCTACCTTGAACTCCCATAGTGCTGAGATTATGGGTGTGAGGCACTGTACCCAAAATTTTTTTTCTGAGACAGAGTCTCGCTCCGTCGCCCAGGCTGGAGTACAGTGGCACGATCTTGGCTCGCTGCAACTTTCGCCTCCCAGGTTCAAGTGATTGTTGTGCCTCAGCCATCTGAGTAGGTGGGATTACAGGCATGCGCCACCATGCCCAGCTAATTTTTTTAATTTTTAGTACAGAACGGGTTTCACCATGTTGGCCAGGGTGGTCTGGAATTTCTGGCCTTGAGTGATCTGCTCGCCTTAGCTTCCCAAAGTGCTGGGATTACAGGTGTGAGCCACTATATCTGGCTTAATTTTCTAAAATAAACTGAATATTCACTGTCTAAACATGATGACATCAAGATTTAAAAAAATTTCTTAATATTTCTGAGAGCTCTTTGACTTTTAAAATATAAGCACTATTATGATAGATCAATTAAGATTATGAATTTAATTGTCATAGTTACAAAATAAAATGTATTGAATTTCAACTATCCTAAATAATTATTAGCTAGAATCATCAACAATCACTCTACTATTCTGTGATATAGGACCTATTATTATCACCATTTTATAGAAAAAGATGAGGTTCATTGCTCAAAATTATAAGGTTATCATTTATTGAGCATTTACCATAGTAAGGTACTACGCTAAGAGTTTTACCTATATCATTTTATTCAACCCTTTCAATGACGCTGTGATTCAGTTGCTTGTTCCAATGTACATATAGGATAGGTGAATAAGTAACTTTCCCAAGATTACAAATATGCCAAGTGGCTAAGCAAGAACTCAAACCTACATGTGTTTATTTCAAAGCCTGTACTCTATTATTACAATAGCAACTTTTTTCAGGCAATAAACAAAGCTCCCTTCTGCCTTTATTAGTCAAAAATCCATAGCTTTAAATCTTTTTCTGGATAGGTTAACAAATTAAACATGTTAAAAGAAATTATTTGTTCCTTTTTGTTTGCAACTTTTGCTGGTTGAAATTTAATTAGAAGCAGTATCCTAACATACAAAAAGCTCTATCTCTGACACCATCCAAAAACTAGAGCTGTAACTATGCAGGCATTGTAGCCACTGAAAAAACATTAGGTAGAACAGATTGAGAAGTGGAGTTTAGGAAGAAATTGTAAAAAGTGCCAATAGCTTAAGGGTAAGAATTCTAAATATTCCCAGTTTCCTGACAGGTACTCTGATCCCGCTGCAAGTTACCCTTTACTAGCCTAAATTTTTTTTTTTTTACTTTATTTACTTTTGCTCACTCACTCTGAAATTTCATCAGTAAAATTTTCATTGACATCAATAAGCCCTTTTTCTTAAAAAGAAAAAAACTCTGGAGAGAACATCAGCTATTAACAAATTTGTATAAATTTATGTAAGGATAGATGTCTTCCTTTAAAACGAGTTTAAAAGAGCTACCCTGAGGGAGTGAAAAGTTTTACTTGGAGGTGAGAAAGCAAGTACAGGTGAGACTCAAAGAACTTAGAGGGATCCAGTGGGCCTGCACAGAATGCTGCAGTGAAGACTGAGGGAAGTGTGACTGCCTTAGGTAAGTACACTAGTTAAGGGGTGGTGAGTATGTTGACAGAGAAAGACTGCCAAACACAAACCACCTACTGCAGAATTTTGCCCATATTGGGATTTTGCCAATGGAATAAAAATAACTATATTTTCTACTGCCTTCTGGGAATGAAAATCTATGGGTTATAGAAGCTTTTTGTGGTTACACTGAGAAAATATTAAAATAGTTTCTATACAGAAAAGTGGGTTTTAATATGACAATTGACCTAAGCTATTGTTGAAATGGAGATTAAAAGTACATTTTTAAGTTACAGACACACTTTAAAAAAATAATTTGGATGCAGTAAAAAGTATTATTCTTCCTTCCTCCTTTCTTCCATCAATTTGCTTTATCTTCTTCAATCCGGACAACTGCAGAGTGACTTAAAACAGCTGATTTTCCCAGCTATCCTGAATGCCAGTACATGCTATAAATTTTTATCCCTAACTGCCAATTAACTCCGTCAAAGTAAACTTTTTTGTTTGTTTGTTTGTTTGAGACAGAGTCTTGCTCTGTCGCCCAAGCTGGACTGCAGTGGCACAATCTCAGCTCACTGCAAGCTCCACCTCCCGGGTTCACGCCATTCTCCTGCCTCAGCCTCCAGAGTAGCTGGGACTACAGGTGCCCGCCACCATGCTGGGCTAATTTTTTTTGTATGAGGGTTTCACGCTGTTAGCCAGGATGGTCTCGATCTCCTGACCTCGTGATCTGCCCGCCTCAGCCTCCCAAAGTGCTGGGATTACAGGCGTGAGCCACCATGACCGGCCCTGTCAAAGTAAAGTTTTTAAGAATGAAGATATTAATATTAAATAACCAGGTATAAAATGTTCTTTCCGAAGATGGCCGAATAGGAACAGCTCCAGCTTCCAGCTCATAGCACGAGCAACACAGAAGATGGGTGATTTCTGCATTTTCAACTGAGGTACTGGGTTCTTCTCACTGGGGAGTGCCAGACCATCAGTGCTGGTCAGCTGGTACAGCCCGACCAGCGAGAGCTGAAGCAGGGCGAGGCATCGCCTCACCTGGGAAGTGCAAGGGGGAAGGGAATCCCTTTTCCCAGCCAAGGGAAACTGAGACACACAACACCTGGAAAATCAGGTAACTCCCACCCTAATACTGCACTTTACCAAGGGTCTTAGCAAATGGCACACCAGGAGATTATATCCCACACCTGGCCCAGAGGGTCCCAGGACCATGGAGCCTCCCTCATTGCTAGGACAGCAGTCTGAGATCTAACTGCAAGGCAGCAGCAAGGTTGGGGGAGGGGCGCCCGCCATTGTTGAGGCATAAGTAGATAAACAAAGCCACCAGGAAGCTTGAACTGGGTGGAGCCCACTGCAGCTCAACGAGGCCTGCCTGTCTCTGTAGACTCCACCTCTGGGGACAGGGCATAGCTAAACAAAAAGCAGCAGAAACCTCGGCAGAGGTAAATGACCCTGTCTGACAGCTTTGAAGAGAGCAGTGGGTTTCCCAGCACGGAGGCTGAGATCTGAGAATGGACAGACTGCATGCTTAAGTGGGTCCCTGACCCCTGAGTAGCCTAACTGGGAGACATACCCCACTAGGTGCAGACTGACACCTCACACCTCACACAGCTGGGCACATCTCTGAAACGAAGTTTCCAGAGCAAGAATCAGACAGCAACACTCACTGTTCAGCAATATTGTATCTTCTGCAGCCTCCACTGCTGATACCCAGGCAAACAGCATCTGGAGTGGTCCTCAAGCAAACTCCAACAGACCTGCAGCTGAGGGTCCTGACTGTTAGAAGGAAAACCAACAAACAGAAAGGACACCTACACCAAAACCCCATGAGTACATCACCATCATCAAAGACCAAAGGAAGATAAAACCACAAAGATGGGGAAAAAGCAGGGTAGAAAAGCTGGAAATTCAAAAAATCAGAGTGCATCTCTCCCTCCAAAGGAATTCAGTTCATCACCAGCAATTGATCAAAGTTGGAAGGAGAATGACTTTGACGAGTTGAGAGAAGAAGGCTTCGGTCAATCAAACTTCTCAGAGGTAAAGGAGGAACTACGTACCCAGCGCAAAGAAACCAAAAATCTTGAAAAAAGAATGGAAGAATGGATAACTAGAATAATCAATGCAGAGAAGTCCTTAAAAGAACTGATAGAGATAAAAACCATGACACGAGAATTACGTGACAAATGCACAAGCTTCAGTAACTGACTCGATCAACTGGAAGAAAGACTATCAATGATTGAAGATCAAATGAATGAAATCAAGTGAGAAGAGAAGTGTAAAGAAAAAAGAGGAAAAAGAAATGAACAAAGCCTTCAACAAATATGGGATTATGTGAAAAGACGAAATCTACGTCTGATCGGTGTGCCTGAAAGTGACGGGGAAAATGGAACCACCTTGGAAAACACGCTTCAGGATATCATCCAGGAGAACTTCCCCAATCTAGTAAGGCAGGCCAACATTCAAATTCAGGAAATACAGAGAACACTACAAAGATACTCCTCGAGAAGAGCAACTCCAAGACACATAATTGTCAGATTCATCAAAGTTGAAATGAAGGAAAAAATATTAAGGGCAGCCAGAGAGGAAGGTCGGGTTACACACAAAGGGAAGCCCATCAGACTAACAAGAGATCTCTCGGCAGAAACTCCACAAGCCAGAAGAGAGTGGGGGCCAATATTCAACATTCTTAAAAGACTTTTCAACCCAGAATTTCATATCCAGCCAAATTAAGTTTCATCAGTGAAGGAGAAATAAAATCCTTTACAGACAAGCAAATGCTGAGAGATTTTGTCACCACCAGGCCTGCCCTACAAGAGACCCTGAAGGAAGCACTAAACATGGAAAAGAACAACTGGTACCAGCCACTACCAAAACATGCCAAAATGTAAAGACCATCGATGCTAGGAAGAAACAACATCAACTAACGAGCAAAATAACCAGCTAATATCATAATGACAGGATCAAGTTCACACATAACAATATTAACCTTAAATGTAAATGGACTAAATGATCCAATTAAAAGACAAAGACTGGCAAATTGGATAAAGAGTCAAGACCCATCAGTTTACTGTATTCAGGAGACCCATCTCACATGCAGAGACACACACAGGCTCAAAACAAAGGGATGGAGGAAGATCTACCAAGCAAATGGAAAACAAAAAAAAGCAGGGGTTGCAATCCTAGTCTCTGATAAAACAGACTTTAAACCATCAAAGATCAAAAGAGACAAAGAAGGCCATTACATAATGGTAAAGGGATCAATTCAACAGGAAGAGCTAACTATCCTAAATATATATGCAGCCAATACAGGAGCACCCAGATTCATAAAGCAAGTCCTTAGAGACTTACAAAGAGACTTAGACTCCCATACAATAATAATGGGAGACTTCAACACCCCACTGTCAACATTAGACAGATCAACGAGATAGAAAGTTAACAAGCATATCCAGGAATTGAACTCAACTCTGCACCAAGCAGACCTAATAGACATCTACAGAACTCTCCACCCCAAATCAACAGAATCTACATTCTTCTCAGCACCACATTGCACTTATTCCAAAATTGACCACATAGTTGGAAGTAAAGCACTCCTCAGCAAATGTAAAAGAACAGAGATTATAACAAACCATCTCTCAGACCACAGTGCAATCAAACTAGAACTCAGGACTAAGAAACTCAATCAAAACCGCTCAACTACATGGAAACTGAACAACCTGCTCCTGAATGACTACTGGGTACGTAACAAAATGAAGGCAGAAATCAAGATGTTCTTTGAAACCAATGAGAACAAAGACACAACATACCAGAATCTCTGGGACACATTTAAAGCAGTGTGTAGAGGGAAATTTATAGCACTAAATGCCCACAAGAGAAAGCAGGAAAGATCTAAAATTGATACCCTAACATCACAATTAAAAGAACTAGAGAAGTAAGAGCAAACACATTCAAAAGCTAGCAGAAGGCAAGAAACAACTAAGATCAGAGCAGAACTGAAGGAGATACAGACACAAAAAACCCTCCAAAAAAATCAATGAATCCAGGAGCTGATTTTTTGAAAGATCAACAAAATTGATGGACTGCTAGCAAGACTAATAAAGAAGAAAAGAGAGAAGAATCAAATAGATGCAATAAAAAATGATAAAGGGGATATCACCACCGACCCCACAGAAATACAAACTACCATCAGAGAATACTATAAATACCTCTACGCAAATAAACTAGAAAACCTAGAAGAAATGGATAATTTCCTGGACACTTACACTCTCCCAAGACTAAACCAGGAAGAAGTTGAATCCCTGAATAGACCAATAGCAGGCTCTGAAACTGAGGCAATAATTAAGAGCCTACCAACCAAAAAAAGTCCAGGACCAGACGGATTCACAGCCGAATTCTACCAGAGGTACAAGGAGGAGCTGGTACCATTCCTTCTGAAACTATTCCAATCAATAGAAAAAGAGGGAATCCTCTCTAACTTATTTTAGGAGGCCAACATCATCCTGATACCAAAGCCTGGCAGAGACACAACAAAAAAAGAGAATTTTAGACCAATATCCCTGATGAACATTGATGCAAAAATTCTCAATAAAATATTGTCAAACCGAATCCAGCAGCATATCAAAAAGCTTATCCACCACAATCAAGTGGGCTTCATCCCTGGGATGCAAGGCTGGTTCAACATACGCAAATCAATAAACGTAATCCAGCATATAAGCAGAACCAAAGACAAAAACCACATGATTATCTCAATACATGTAGAAAAGGCCTTTGACAAAATTCAACAGCCCTTCATGCTAAAAACTCTCAATAAATTCGGTATTGATGGAACGTATGTCAAAACAATAAGAGCAATTCATGACAAACCCACAGCCAATATCACACTGAACAGGCAAAAACTGGAAGCATTCCCTTTGAAAACTGGCACAAGACAGGGATGCCCTCTCTCACCACTCCTATTCAACATAGTGTTGGACGTTCTGGCTAGGGCAATCAGGCAAGAGAAAGAAATAAAGAGTATTCACTTAGGAAAAGAAGAAGTCAAATTGTCCCTGTTTGCAGATGACATGATTGTATATTTAGAAAACCCTCATTGTCTCAGCCCAAAATCTCCTTAAGCTGATAAGAAACTTCAGCAAAGTCTCAGGATACAAAAACAATGGGCAAAAATCACAAGCATGCTTATACACCAGTAACAGACAAACAGAGAGCCAAATCAGGAATGAACTCCCATTCACAATAGCTTCAAAGAGAATAAAATACCTAGGAATCCAACTTACAAGGGATGTAAAGGACCTCTTCAGGGAGAACTACAAACCACTGCTCAGTAAAATAAAAGAGGGCACAAACAAATGGAAGAACATTCCATGCTCATGGACAGGAAGAATCAATATTGTGAAAATGGCCATACTGCCCAAGGTAATTTATAGATTCAATGCCATCCCCATCAAGCTACCAATGACTTTCTTCAAAGAATTGGAAAAAACTGCTTTAAAATTCATATGGAACCAAAAAAGACCCCGCAATGCCAAGACAATCCTAAGTCAAAAGAACAAAGCTGGAGGCATCACGCTACCTGACTTCAAACTATACCACAAGGCTACGGTAACCAAAACAGCATGGTACTGGTGCCAAAACAGAGATATAGACCAATGGAACGAACAGAACCCTCAGAAATAACACCACACATCTACAGCCATCTGATCTTTGACAAACCTGACAAAAATAAGAAATGGGGAAAGGATTCCCTAGTTAATAAATGGTGCTGGGAAAATTGGCTAGCCATAAGTAGAAAGCTGAAACTGGATCCTTTCCTTACTCCTCATACGAAAATTAATTCAAGATGGATTCGAGACTTAAATGTTACACCTAGTACCATAAAATCCCTAGAAGAAAACTTAGGTAATACCATTCAGGACATAGGCATGGGCAGGCACGTCACGTCTAAAACACCAAAAGCAACGGCAACAAAAGCCAAAATTGACAAATGGGATCTAATTAAACTAAAGAGCTTCTGCACAGCAAAAGACACTACCATCAGAGTAAACAGGCAACCTACACAATGGGAGAAAATTTTTGCAATCTACTCATCTGACAAAGGGCTAATATAGAGAACCTATAAAGAACTCAAACAAATTTACAAGAAAAAACAACCACCACCATCAAAAAGTGGGCAAAGGATATGAACAGACATTTCTCAAAAGAAGACATTCATATAGCCAACAGACACATGAAAAAATGCTCATCATCACTGGCCATCAGAGAAATGCAAATCAAAACCACAATGAGATACCATCTCACACCAGTTAGAATGGCAATCATTAAAAAGTCAGGAAATAACAGGTGCTAGAGAGGATGTGGAGAAATAGGAACACTTTTACACTGTTGGTGGGATTGTAAACTAGTTCAACCATTGTGGAAAACAGTATGGCGATTCCTCAAGGATCTAGAACTAGAAATACCATACGACCCAGCCATCCCATTACTGGGTATATACCCAAAGGATTATAAATCATGCTGTCATAAAGACACATGCACACGTATGTTTATTGCGGCACTATTCACGATAGCAAAGACTTGGAATCAACCCAAATGTCCATCAGTGACAGACTGGATTAAGAAAATGTGGCACATATACACCATGGAATACTATGCAACCATAAAAAAAGGATGAGTTCATGTCCTTTGTAGGGACATGGATGAAGCTGGAAACCATCATTCTCAGCAAACTATTGCAAGAACAGAAAACTAAACACCGCATGTTCTCACTCATAGGTGGGAATTGAACAATGAGATCACTTGGACACAGGAAGGGGAACATTATACACCAGGGCCTATTGGTGGGGAGGGGGGAGGGGTGGCATTGGGAGTTATACCTGATGTAAATGACGAGTTGATGGGTGCTGACAAGTTGATGGGTGCAGCACACCAACATGGCACACGTATACATATGTAACAAACCTGCACGTTGTGCACATGTACCCTAGAACTTAAAGTATAATTTAAAAAAAAGGTTTTTTCCAACTGATAAACATAAATTGAACAAAATATCTTATACAAAGGGTAATTTGACTTTTTAAATATGTAATAGACAATAGTTAACTTTTAAAAATAAAGTTGTTACTTTCAATTAGTTAAAAAACATTACCTTCAGATAGTGGGTCAGGTTTAAATTCCAGGCCTCAAGCATTCTACTACCCCCAGAAATGTCCTTTCTTGTCCACCGAAGTTCTTTCTTTGGGGGCACTAAATCATGATAGCTGTAGCTTCATTTATGTGAAAGCTTTAACTGGGTCTTCACAGCAGCATTTTCTGTGTAATGAGAAGGTATTTAATGTATATTTTATTTTTCCACACATAAAGAAATGCATTAGATTTTGTTATGAAGGTTTTATTTTAAAATAACCATTATCAGCCTGGTGTGGTAGAACCATCAATTGACTCAGTTGAAAAGAACTAAAGACAAGGACTGACTTTACAGATAACTGCATGTATCTTGGGACAGATGACAATCTGTGCCTGTTTCCTTGTCTAAAATGAGGGATTTGGAATATTTAAATTCTCACATATTATAACTATCACTAAAACAAAGATGTCTAGCAAATTACATTTTCATCAATGAAAATATTTACTATTACAGCATCTTTTGGAGCCACAAGAAGCTTGAAAATAAAAGCTCTTCTCCCTATACCCTACCTCCCAAACCCTAGAATTGACTGGCTTATTTCTTAAGCAAGAAGTATTACAATTAGATAAAGAGAGCAAAAAAGAAAATATTAAATATGGAGCCTAAAGTTAATGATTGGATTTCAGAAAACACACTAAAGCATTACATTTTGCTGGCAAATTGTTTTCTAGAATGTTTTGTTATCACATGTAAAAAGTGGATTTTATCTTATACCAAAAGTAAAGATTGGAAAGCATCTGTAAAATTAGTAGCTCAGTGTTTTTATTTTAGGAAGAAAAGGCTTTTTGTTGTTTTTATACAGTGAATGTATGGCAGAGGGGTAGAGATTATTCAGATTGTTGTCATATCTCTTTCAAGGACCATACTTGGGCCATTGCTGTTGTGATCTTATTCAACAGCAATTCTACCAGTTCAAAATTTTGGAAGTAATTTCTTATGTGTAATATACAAAAAAAAAAAAAGGTCTTAGCATCCAATCATGTTGTTGAGTATCCTTCATAGACTTCTGTGTATTAAAACATTATTGTTAAAACCAGTAATCTGAGAATAAATCCCCAAACAGGATAATTAAAGATAAAGCAGCTTGAAGTTGAGTTTAATTCCAGATATCTTGGTTAAGATCCTAAGATGTAAAACATCTTTAAATCTATTCATTATCAGCGCCAGATCTTAACTACATTAAAAAATATTGCTTGGCTGGGTGCCGGTAGCTCACACCCGTAATCTCAGCACTTTGGGAGGCCAAGGTGGGCAGATCACGAAGTCAAGAGATGGAGACCATCCTGGTCAACATGGTGAAACCCCATCTCTACTAAAAATACAAAAAAAAATTAGCTAGGTGTGGTGGTGCGTGCCTGTAGTCCTAGATACTACGGAGGTTGAGGCAGGAAAATTGCTTGAACCTGGGAGGCGCAGGTTACAGGGAGCCAAGATCGCACCACTACACTCCAGCCTGGCGACAGAGCGAGACTCTGTTTCAAAAATCAATCAATCAATAAATAAATATTGCTCAAAAGTACTTTAGAAAGTAAAATTTACCTCATCTTTTAGAGGTAGGTAAATGACATTCCTTTTATAGTATGTACAAAATTACTATGAATTGGTGACAAAAATGAAATCAAGACTAATTCACAAATATTTTAATAGGATAATTTATTTTTAAACGATCAGTTTATAAAGTTATGCTAAACGTCGAAATTTTAAATGTATGCCAATATATATAAACAACCTACATTAATTTTTAAATTTTCTGCTGGATGCAGTGGCTTATGACTGCAATCCCAGCACTTTGGGAGGCTAAGGTGGGTGGATCTTGAGGTCAGGAGTTGGGAGGCCAGCCTGGCAAACATAGTGAAATCCTGTCTCTACTTAAAAAAAAAAAAACCAAAAAACAGGCCAGGTGTGGTGGCTCATGCCTGTAATCCTAGCACTTTGGGAGGCCGATCAGATGGATCAGAAGGTCAGGAGATCGAGACCATCCTGGCCACATTATGAAACCCTGTGTCTACTAAAAATACTAAAAATTAGCTGGGCGTGGTTGCGTGTGCCTGTAATCCCAGCTACTTGGAAGGTTGAGGCAGGAGAATCGCTTGAACCAGAGAGTCAGAGGTTGCAGTGAGCCAAGATTGCACCACTGCATTCCAGCCTGGCAACAGAGCCAGACTCCATCTCAAAAAGAAAACAACAACAACAAAAAATACAAAAATCAGCTAGGAGTGGTGGCAGGAGCCTGTTATCCCAGCTTATTGAGGAGGCTGAAGCATGGATCACTTGAACCCAGAGGCAGAGGTTGCAGTGAGATGAGATCATGCCACTGCACTTCAGCCTGGGCAACAGAGCAAGACTCCATCTCAGCCAGTGCAGTGGCTCACGCCTGTAATCCCAGCACTTTGGGAGGCTGAGGTGGGAAGATCACGAGGTCAGGGGATCGAGACCATCCTGGCCAACATGGTGAAACCCCGTTTCTACTAAAATACAAAAAATTAGCCAGGCGTGGTGGCAGGCACCTGTAGTCTCAGCTACTCGGGAAGCTGAGGCAGGAGAATCACTTCAACTCGGGAGACCAAGGTTGTAGTGAGCCGAGATGGCGCCACTGCACTCCAGCCTGGCGACAGAGGGAGACTGAAAAATACCAAAAAACCACAACAAAAAAAATCCCTCCATCTCAAAAAAAAAAAAAAAAAAAAGCACTTTTTAATTTTCAGGGAAAAAAAATCTAAGGCTGGTGTTCACAATGCCAGTTTTATTTATGGTTTTTTCTCCCTATAAGTTTCCCTGTAATCCATTTCTACCCATTTTTTACTTTGCACAAACAAACTTCTTTTTACCTCTTTGCTCTTTGAGAGTTGGTTTTTTTTTTTTTTTAAATCGAGTTTTGCTCTTTTCGCCCAGGCTGGAGTGAAATGGCGCTATCTTCGCTCACCGCAAACTCCACCTCCCGGGTACAAGCGATTCTCCTGCCTCAGTCTCCCGAGTAGCTCGGATTATAGGCAGCCGCCACCACACCTGGCTAATTTTTGTATTTTTAGTAGAGATGGGGTTTCACCATGTTGGCCAGGCTGGTCTTTAACTCCTGACCTCAGCTGATCCGCCTGCCTCAGCCTCCCAACGTGCTGGAATTAGGCTGCTCTTTGAGAGCTTTACAAATTTATTTAATCCTTACAGTGACTCTGAGGTAGATCTTTTTTGTCTCTGTTTGTAGACAAGAAAACTGGAACTGTCAAGAAACTTGCTTAAGATAGAGTGCGTTAGGTTTGGATTCATAACCAAACTGGAAAAAAAGAAAAACACAAAAAACAATTAGGACTCCAGAGCCCTACAGAGTCTTTGTATCCTACCATACTGTGGCATTATGTGGATATAAAACAAGAAAATTTAAGAGAAATGTATTTTCCAAACTGTGGTTCTCCAGATAACAATGTGTCTCCATGAAGACCATATAGTAAATACATCTCATAAAAAATGATTACTAACCAAAAGCTTACAATTAATGTTCCAAGTAAAGAAAAAGACTCAAAGTAAAAGCATCAGCTATTCCAGGTACTGCTTGGAGGCAACACCAAACATGACACATAAATCATTGTTGGAAAAAACTGTAAAACATAATGCTGGGTATTTACTTATATTGAATGCTAAAACTAATCTTTCCTTAACTAAAGGTCTCCGTCAAATGAAAAATATATTTTAGTCAAGTCAGGACTTCTGTTTTGCAAACTGAAAGTCTTACATAATTAAGCATATATTCAGGTTCTTTATTTTCCTGATCTTAATTTTCAATTCAAATTAAGATCAAACTATATTGACTCTGTCACTTACTGTATATTCTCATTTTGATAAATTTCAAATTAATGATAAAAATGAATTAACCTGCTGATCAATTATATTTTATATATATTTTAACCAATGATATATTATCAATAAGTACAGATTCAATGGCAAGATTTCATTAAGAAAGCGTTTCAAGCTTCAGGTGCCCATGACTCATTTAATGTGTAAATCCTCACCACTACAATAACCACATAGTTAAACGACCATCACTTCCATTAGCAAGCCCAAGCCTAATAAGTGATCTCCTGGACTTCAGCACAGAGGTTTTCTAATTTTATTCCTCCACTCAATGTGGCTATTCTCCCTTACCCATTCACGCTGGCAAAGCTTCTAGTTAAACTGGAATTGGTAACTATTATGATAATAATTTAACATATACCGAGTGCTTCCGATGCCGCAGTTAATTCTTACAGTTGATAAAAGTGTGGCACAGAAAGGTTAATCAAGTAGCAGAGGCAGGATTTGAACCCAGGAATTCTGGTTCCAGGGCCCGCATTCCGACCGACAAAGGTGAGTAAACTGAAAAGAGTCCTACTTTTATTGTCATTGCTCTCTAATAAAAATTATTGTTTTCTTCCAATTGTTTAAATCTCTTCTCATTCTCTATTTAAATATTAGGAGTTTATTTAAACATGAGGCGTCTACCTTACAGTAGGACATCTTTAAACAACGTAAAAAAGGAAAGCTTTAGTTGTCTTCACCTGCACACATACCGCTCTGCCCACAAATTTTGCAATCCAGTTCTGCCTGATTCTAAACTGCTTGTCTCTTGAAGCGAATGCCTTAAAAAGTGACATTGGGATCAGGATAGTTATCTCCATCCATCCTCCCTCAGAAACACAACTATATTAGAGTAATTCTTGGGAATATTGAGAACAAGACATAGGCCTTTGGGTAACTTCAGGACAAAAAAGGCAAAAAGTCGGGGAGAAGGTATGGGAGGATGATTTTCTCCTTCTAAACATAAGGTATAAAAGGGCTCAGAAAGAGAAACAGAACCCTAAAAAGCAAGGTGCGGGTAGGCGTGAGGGACCACACATTGGGCGCTCCCCCAAGGGGTCCCGCTCCTTCTCCGCGGCGATGGCGCGTCCTTGGGCTCAGCAACCCTCCTCAAGACACCTAACTTCCTCCTTCTCCAGCCTGTCCCTCTGCGGCCTGCGAACCCCGTCCCAGGCCGGGGGTCGGAAGCCCTGCCATGTAGGACCCGGAAAAGGCTATCCGGCTTGGCGCGGAGGGCGCGGCCAGTGACCGGCTACGGCTGGGGGCGGGGGCCGGCAGTTGCTGGGAGCTTCGGCAGGTCAGGAGGTGACGGGAGGAGGAGGAGGCAGGAGGAAGAAAGGGGGGGGTTGGGAGGTAGCGTCTGGTAGGTCTGCGCAGACAGCGCTGCCAAACCTCTGACTCCCCCAGTCCTGCCGCCGCCAATAGCCCCACAAGGCGAGATGGGAAGTCCGCCGGAGCAGAGGGGAGAAAATTCAAAACGAGTCTACTCAACCTCGTCTTGGCTCCGAGGCCCCGCCATGGAGACCAGCATAATGCGCAGGCGCACCCCACCGGGAACGCGCAGCGCAGTCCCACGAGAGTAAGACCACTGTCGGCCACCGTCGACCGTTTCCTCTCCCGTTGGTTCTTTTTTCGTATTTCCGCCTCTCTCCTCTCTCTAAAACCCTCAGTTAGAGGCGAGACTTAGGAAAAATCTCTGCAGAGTGAGATCTGGTTGGCAATATGTATGAGAAAAAAAAAAAAAACTGGCAAGGCGTTAGTCAAGAAAAGCTGAAGACAGAGGAAATTTGATATCTGGCTGGAATCTGGAGGATTTAATGCAAATAAGATAGTCTGAGGGCAGCGTGGCAGTAAAAGACTACAATTCCCAGTGGTCACAGCGTTTGAGAAGCGATGCTTTCTGAGACTTGTAGTAACTAGGAGCTGTGTTTGAACTACCCAGGCTCAGGACAGCCCTTGAAAAAAAAATTTTTATTAATAAAGCGGATTTGAGTGGGATCTTTTTCCTAATCGATAACAGGCCCACATGTATGGGAAGAATTCTAACAATGATTAAAGGGACATGCTACCTTTAAGAATATGCTTTTCTAATCGATGACTCCTAAATCTAGGAGTAGGTAGTCGATGTTTGTGGTCTGGCCGTCTGTAGAAGGGCAGCCTCGTGCTTTCTGCGGAGGAGACTGAAGGAGAGAAAGCAGAGTCCAGGCTTAGACTGCAGCTCCTCGCTTACCTGTGCAGTCTAATTTTGAGCTGCCTCTTTGTAGTCGTGCAAGACAGGAGCTCCCTGTTGTGGGTCTGCTAACCAACGTTTCCGTGGGCAAGTCGTGTGTGTACTCGCCATGGCTCAGCTCCAAACACGCTTCTACACTGATAACAAGAAGTAAGTAAGCGTTCCACCCTTCGCTCCCTTCCCCAGTTCCTTTCCGACCACCCCTTTGGTATGACCTTGCGGATCCCTGGTTGTTTCTGCTGTCATCCCCACCCTTTTTTCTGAGATTACCTCCTTTCTAACCGGCTTCGCAGGTTCTATATAATTTGAATTGTGAGTGTGGAGGAGACTGAAGGGCTTCAGGTTTGCTTTCTCAATGAAACATTTTATATGTGTAATTTAAAATGAACAGTGGGCCTTGTCGCTATAGGGTGTCTGCTAGTGGTGGTTCACAGTTTTTGAAAACATGTCTTTTTTTTTTTTTTTTTTTGAAGTAGGTGATAGAAGATGCTTTCTAAACCAGGTTAGAAAGTGGAGCTCTGACCATGGGGTTATGGTAGAGTTGGTTTTTGATAAGTATGAAGTCGATTTAGTTACTGATTTATTTTTACATATACATGTACATACTATAAATACATTATATACTTTATCATGTATTTATATATAAGTCGCATTAATATATAAACGTAAACATTTACCATTTTTATATATCTGTATAGGTATATAAACATTTTAACCAGTGGTCTCAAGGTCTGTTAGCATTCATTCGAAAACTAATTGTATGCTGCCTTGTGTTATATATTGCATTGTTAGTTTTCTTTGTGTTTGCCTGGTCTCTTCCAACTATATTGGAAGTCTCTTGAGGGCAGGGACTATATATTAAGCTTCTTGGATTGGCTGAGTCAACAAAAAATGTCACATTTTTCAGTGAAAATGATAATACGTATTTGTTGTGTTAATAAGCTAAAGTTAGCCATAAACTAGGAAACTCCCACCTGAGTTATACCTGTGGTTTTGTTTGTAGCTTTATGAGGAGAGCTAGTAAATAATCTTCTCTCCTCTTGTATTGTTGCTGAAAGTATACGTAAATCGTATCATCAATGCACCTGAGTATATGTACTTATATACAGAGCCTTAATACTTCTCTAGGAATGTGGTGATGCATTAACATAACCACTGTGTATTTTAATTGAAAGAAGGTTTTTTTTTTTTTCTTAAAATAACATTTTTTGAAATATTTGGGGCTTTTGTTTGTTTGTTTGTTTTGGTTTTTTGGAGACAGAGTCTCGCTCTGTTGCCCAGGCTGGACTGCAATGGAGGGATCTTGGCTCACTGCAACCTCCGTCTCCCGGGCTCAAGTCTTCCCACCTCAGCCTCCCGAGTAGCTGGAATTACAGGCATATACCACCAAGCCTGGCTAATTTTTGTATTTTTAGTAGAGCCAGGAATTTGCATTGGTGGCCATGCTGGTCTCGAACTCCTGGCCTCAAGTGATCCGCCCACCTCGGTCTCCCAAACTCCTGGAATTACAGGCATGACCCACTGCGTCCAGCCTTGAGATAATTGTTGATTGACATGAAGTTGTAAGAGATAATAGGCCACAGTGTTTTAACCCCTGAAATGAATGGATACATGTCATATGTATGTTTGAATTTAGGCCCTCCAAAAGGTTAAAAAACGTAGAAATTAAAATTCTTTGCAGGGTGCTGTGGCTCATGTCTGTAATCCCAGCAGTTTGGGAGGCCGAGGAAGGCAAATTGCTTATCTCAGAAGTTTGAGACCAGCCTGAGCAACACGGTGAATCAGGAGTTTGAGACCAGCCTGAGCAACATGGTGAAACCCCGTCTCTACCAAAAATATAAAAACTTAGCCAAGCATGGTGGTGCCCACCTGTGGTCCCAGCTACTTGAGAGGCTGAGGTGGGAGGATCGCTTGAGCCTGAGAGGCAGAGGTTGCAGTGAGCCAGGATCAGTTCAACTGTACTCCAGCCTGGCGAACATAGTGAGACTCTGTCTCAAAAAAATAAATAAATAAATAAAATTCTTGCTTTTTCTTTTTGCTTAATATTTTGGTCAGTAAAATGGTGTGGTGGGGGGCTAATATAATTGTCACACACACAAGAATATACATATATGTGAATTATATACATAAATGTATAGCTATAGCCTTATTGCTTAAAGTGTGGTTTGAGGATCATCAGCACCATATTTGCAGAGTTGTGCAACCATCAATTTTAGAACATTTTTCATCATCCTTGAGCTGTTTATTAAATAATACCCCCAGCCCTAGGCAACCACTGATCTGCTTTCTAGCTCTGTAACTTTATCTCTTCTGGACATTTTGTATAAATGGAATCATATAATGTGATCTTTTGTGACTGGCTTCTTTCACTTACTATGATTTTTAAAAAATAGTTTAATTATGTCATAGTATATATTAGCACTTCATTCCTTTTTATGGCCAAATAATAGGCCATTAAATGGATGTACCATGTTTTTCCATTCATCAGCTGATGGGCATTTAGGTTGTTTATACCTTTTATCTATTATGAATAGTTGTTATGTGAACACTCATGTACAAGTTTTCGTGTGGATGTATGTTTTCATTTATCTTGCATATATACTTAGAAGTGGAGTTTTTGGGTCAGATGTAATTGCATGTTTGACTTTTTGAGGAACTGCCAGACTGTTTTCCAAACCAACTGCACCATTTTACATTACTGCCAGCAATAATCAGTGTTCCAGTTGCTCCCTATTTTCACTGACACTTGTTATTAGCTGTCTTTTTAATTATAGCACCCTAGTGGATGTGAAATTATATTTCATTGTGTTTGATTGGCATTTCCCAGATGACTAGTGATGAGCGTTTTCATGTCCCTATTTGGCCATTTAAAAAATTGTGTTGTCTTTTTATTATTGAGTTGTAAGTGTGCTTAATATAGTTTAGATACAGGTTCCTTATCAGACACATGATTTGCTAATATTTTCTCACAGTCTCTCTTATAAGAGTCTCCTAATCTGCCTCCTGTCATGTGTTCCTCTGTTTCAGTGTCCACTGTGCAGCCAGAAACATCTAACTAAATAAAATCTGATGATATTTCTAATTTGCACTGCTATGATAGTTCTTCATTGCCCGCAAAAAAAAAAAAAGTGAAAATGATTTCACATGATATTTAAAGCATTCCATGTGTATCTCTTTAGCCTTTGGTCACTTTAGAGCAAAATCAGACTTTCTGGAAATGGCTGGTTGGGCAGTTTAACAACTCCTAGATATTGTTTTGATGTTCTCCCTGCTTTCCTGCACACTGCTTCTTCCAGCCTACCCTTCCCTCACCTGGCAAAAACTCATTTCTCTTTTGAGACAGGGTCTTGCCGTGTCACCCAGGCTGGAGTGCAGTGCAGTGGTGTGATCTCAGCTCACTACAACCTCCACCTCCTGGGCTCAGGCAGTCCTCCCACTTCAGCCTCCCAAGTAGCTGGGACTACAGGCACATGACACCATGCCTGGCTAATCACTTTTCTAAATGTAGCTTAACAGTTATCTTTTTTGTGCATCCTTTCAGGCTCTGCTCCCCTGCCCTCCTTTTCTATGGTTAAAATGACCTGTGATGTCTTTTTTCTCTTTATACATGTCACCTAATGACATTGTTCTTATATGACTTCGTTCTATTTGATTACCAGACTTCAGCCTCTTCTTAGAACAGAGATCATGTTTTAATTCATTTTTGTTTACAACATGTAGCAAAATGTCTGGAATTTATTTACCCAATAAATGTATGTTGAATTCGTAAAAGCGTATTTGTTCAAATATCTGTAGACTTGATCTTGACATATCATTTCCTTTTTATAGATATGCTGTAGATGATGTTCCCTTCTCAATCCCTGCCGCCTCTGAAATTGCTGACC
The DNA here is from genome assembly GCF_008728515.1 of Papio anubis. Classification (NCBI taxonomy): domain Eukaryota; kingdom Metazoa; phylum Chordata; class Mammalia; order Primates; family Cercopithecidae; genus Papio; species Papio anubis. Next base: position 86,769,513 of record NC_044985.1, on the reverse strand, counting down.
TTAGTAACATCATCAATAAACTACTAAAGGACAGAAATGGTGGGTATATATATGCTTAGGAGAGGACACAATGCCACTGATTACTCTAAAATGCATTACGTTTTTAGTTCCTTTTTTGGCCTTATGATACTGTATGAATTTTGTAATGGTAAAATTTGTAAGTTATAAAGTACAGGTTCTTCTGCTGGATAATACTGTAAATACTGCTTTGAAAGAAAAGTTTTCAGAAAAAAATGTTTCTGTTTAACCTGTTTTTAAGGCAGTGTGGATATATGGTGGTTGTAGTTAAGGAATAAAGATTTTGGTATAAAGTTGTAATATAGAGGTAATCAAGACATTGTTCTACAGAGGACTGAGTTATGTAGGCATAAAGCAAGCGTTTTAGTGCTTAGGCCCCACCTGCTAGTGAAGCACAAAGCAAAATGACAATATCAGTATTTGAGTGTTTAGTGTAATATCAAAATGCCAGTATGAATACCAGTATTTTATTTTTTGTGTCCAGAATTCATTTTAAAAAAGGGTATAACAAAACACACAAGAATATAAAACATTTAAAAGATACAAATATTAAGTATATACTGTTGTACTAATATATTTGCCCATTAAGTTAATATGAACAATGTATGTAAAAATATAAATGAAATCAGATTGGCTATGAGTTAATAATTATTGAAGTTTGTAGTCCCAGCACTTTGGGAGGCCGAGGCGGGTGGATCACGAGGTCAGGAGTTTGAGATCAGCCGGACCAACGTGGTGAAACCCCGTCTCAACCTAAAAATACAAAAATCAACTGGGCGTGGTGGCACATGCCTGTAATTCCAGCTACTCAAGAGGCTGAGGCAGGAGAATAGCTTGAACCCGGGAGGCGGAGGTTGCAGTGAGCCAAGATCGTGCCATTGCACTCCAGCCTGGGTGACAGAGGGAATCTCAAAAAAAAAAAAAAAGAAAAAATTGTTAAAGTTTGTTGATAGGTGTAAGGAGGCTCCTTATATTATTTTCTGTATCTCATTGTAGTTTTGATTGATATTTGTGAACTTTTCCATATGTATGAAATTTTCTATAATAAAATATTTTTTAAAAAGTAAAGAAACGTTGCATAAAATAGAGAAAATTTAAACATGAAACATTAAGCAATTCTCCTGCCTCAGCCTCCAGAGTAGCTGAGATTACAGGTGCCTGCTACCACGCCTGGCTAATTTTTTGTATTTTTAGTAGAAATGGGGTTTCACCATGTTGGCGAGGCTGGTCTTGAACTCCTGACCTGAGGTGATCCACCCTCCTGGGCCTCCCAAAGTGCTGGGATTACATGTGTGAGCCACCATGCTAGCCAGAGGCAAGTGTATTTTTATGCAGACATTTCCAATGCCGCAGAGCTCTTCTGACTCTACCCTAGTTGGAGGAATGGGGAGGTAAGAGTTATACGCTAATGTGTAGTATTTTCCCCATCTTCATCTTCAAATAATCACGTAAGTTTTTTGTGAAATTTGAGATGATGTTTTCAAGCAACTTTATTGGCTTGGGGTGGGGGAGGAGGAGACAGGGTCTGCAATATTTTTATTGCTAGCAAGTTACTGTTCAGTATTCAATATTCAAGTATATTTACATAGCATTTCCTGTTAATTCTTGTCTTTGTTTTCATCATGGATATATAGAGATTCCGCTGCATAGTTACCTTTATGAATTTCAAAACTGTTATATAGTCTATTTGTTGAAAAAGTCTTTGAACTAGAATAAGAAATATTCTTTTTAATTTTTGTAGGTACATGGTAGGTGTATCTATTTATGAGGTACATTACATATTTTGATACAGGCATATAAGGTGTAATAATCACATCAGGGTAAATGAGATATCCATTACCTCAAGCATTTATCCTTTGTGTTACAAACAATCCAGTTATACTCTTTGTTATTTTTAAATGTATAATTAAATTATTGACTATGGTCACCTGGTTGTGCTATCAAATACTAGATCTTATTTATTCTTTCAATTTTTTGTACCCATTAACCATCCATTCCCACTTGCCTCTCATTTCCCCCACTACCCTTCTCAGCGTCTGGTAACTATCCTTCTACTCTGTATCTCCGTGAGTTCAATTGTTTTAATTTTTAGCTCCCACAAATAAGTGAGAATATGCAAAGTTTGTTTTCTGTGCCTGGCCTATATCACTGAACATAATGACCTCTAATTCTACCCATGTTGTTGCAAGTGACAGGATTTCATTCTTTTTTATGGCTGAATAGTACTCCATTATGTAGAAGTACTGATATCCTGATTTCTTTACTTTTGAGTATATACCTAGCAGTGCTATTGCTGGATCATGTGGTAGCTCTATTTTTAGTTTTTTCAGGAATCTCCAAACTGTTCTCCATAGTGGTTGTACTAATTTACATCCCCATGAAGGTTTATGAGGGGTCCCTTTTCTCCATATCCTCACCAGCATTTGTTATTGCCTGACTTTTAGATAAAAGCCATTTAGGCCGGGCGTGGTGGCTCACACCTGTAATTCCAGCACTTTGGGAGGCTGAGGTGAGTGGATCACAAAGTCATGAATTCGAGACCAGCCTGGCCAACATGGTAAAACCCCATCTCTACTAAAAATTCAAAAATTAGCTGAGTGTGGTGGCAGGTGCCTGTAATCCCAGCCACTCGGGAGGCTGAGGCAGGAGAATTGCTTGAACCCGGGAGGTGGAGGTGCAGTGAACCGAGCTCATGCCACTGCACTCCAGCCTGGGTGACAGAGCAGGACTCTGTCTTATGGGGGGAGGGGGGAAGCCATTTTAACTGGGGTGAAATGATATCTCATTGTAGTTTTGATTTATATTTCACTGATGATCAATGACGGTGAGCACCTTTTCATATGCCTGTTTGCCATTTGAATGTTTTCTTTTGAGAAATGTATGTTCAAACCTTTTGCCCAACTTTTAATCAGATTATTAAATTTTTTCCGACAGAGTTTTTTGAGCTCCTTATATATTCTGGTTATTAATCCCTTGTCAGATGGGTAGTTGGCAAATAATTACTCCCATTCTGTGGGTTGTCTCTTCACTTTGTTAATTATTTCCTTTGCTGTGCTTTTTAACCTGAGGGGATCCCATTTGTCCTTTTCTGCTTTGATTGTCTGTGCTTGTGTGGTATTACTCAAGAAATTTTTGCCCAGACCACTGTCCTGGGGAGTTTCCCCAATGTTTTATTGTATTAGTTTCATAGTTTGAGGTCTTAGAAATATTTAAGTCTTTAATACCTTTTGTTCTGATTTTTGTATATGGCAAGAGATAGGGGTCTAGTTTCATTTTTTTGCATATAGATACCTAGTTTTCCCAGCACCATTATTGAAGAGACTGTTCCCCAGTGTAGGTTTGAATTCACTGTAGATGTGTGGATTTGTTTTGGCTTCTCTATTCTGTTCCATTGGTGTATGTGTCTGTTTTTATGCCAGTACCATGCTGTTTTGGTTACTATAGGTCTGTAGTATAATTTGAAGTCAGGTAATGTGATTCCTCCAGGTTTGTTCTTTTTGCTTAAGATAGCTTTGGCTATTCTGGGTCTTTTGTGGTTCCATGTAAATTTTAGGGTTTTTTTTTTTTTTTCTGTGGAGAATGTCATTGGTATTTTGATAAGGATTACATTGAATCTGTAGGTTGCTTTGGGTACTATGGACATTTTAACAATGTTAATTCTTCCAATCCATGATCCTGGAATATCTTTCCATTTTTTTGTGTCCTTTTCAATTTCTTTTTTTCTTTTTCTTTTCTTTTCTTTTCTTTTCTTTTTTTTGAGACGGAGTTTCACTCTTGTTGCCCAGGTTGGAGTGCAATCACGTAATCTCAGCTCACTGCAACCTCCACCTCCTGGGTTCAAGGGATTCTCCTGCCTCAGCCTCCTGAGTAGCTGGGATTACAGGTACCTGCCACCACGCCCAGCTAATTTTTGTATTTTTAGTAGAGACTTGGTTTCACCATGTTGGCCAGGCTGGTCGCGAACTCCTAACCTCAGGTGATCCACCCACCTCAGGCTCCCAAAGTTCTTGGATTACAGGCATGAGCCACTGCATGCAGCCCTCTTCAATGTCTTTCATCAATGTTTTATAGTTTTTGTTGTAGAGATCTTTCACTTCTTTGGTTAATTCCTAGGTATTTTATTTGTGGATTCTGTAAGTAGAAATACTTTCTTGGCCGGGCGCGGTGGCTCAAACCTGTAATCCCAGCACTTTCGGAGGCCAAGATGGGCGGATCACGAGGTCAGGAGATCGAGACCATCCTGGCTAACATGGTGAAATCCCGTCTCTACTAAAATAAATACAAAAAACTAGCCGGGCGAGGTGGCGGGCGCCTGTAGGCCCAGCTACTCGGGAGGCTGAGGCAGGAGAATGGCATAAACCCAGGAGGTGGAGCTTGCAGTGAGCCGAGATCCGGCCACTGCACTCCAGCCAAAAAAAAAAAAAAAAAAAAAGAAATACTTTCTTGATTTCTTTTTCTGATTGTTCGCTGTTAGCATATAGAAACGCTACTGATTTTTGTATCATGCAACTTTACTGAATTTATCAGTCCTAATTGGTTTTTGGCAAAATAAAGATTATACCAAATATAAGATTATATCATTGATTTTCCCAAATACAACATCAAATCATCTGCAAACAAGGATAATGTGACTTCTTCCTCTCCAATTTGGATGCCCTTCCTTCCTTCCTTCCTCCCTTCCTTCCTTCCTTCCTTCCTCCCTCCCTCCCTTCCTCCCTTCCTCCCTTCCTTCCTTTCCCTCCCCTCCCTTCCTCTCCCCTCCTTCCCCTCCCCTCCTTCCTATCTGATTGCTCTAGCTAGGACTTCCATTGCTGTGTTGAATAACAGTGGTGAAAGTGGGCATCCTTATCATGTTCCAGATGTTAGAGGAAAGGCTTTCGGTTTTTTTCCCCATTTAGTATGGGGGTCTATTATATATGACTTTTGTTATGTTGAAGTATGTTTTCTATACCCAGTTTTTTGAGGGCTTTTATCATGAAAGGATGTTGAATTTTATCAAATGCTTTTTCAGCATCAATTGAAGTGATCATATGCTTTTTGTCTTTCATTCTGTTGGTATGATGTATATATTAGGGTTCTTTAGAGGGACAGGACTAATAGAATAGATGTATATATGAAAGAGTTTGCTTTTTTGTTTGTTTGTTTGTTTTGAGACTCTCTGTCACCCAGGCTAGGGTGTAATGGCACGATCTCGGCTCACTGCAACTTCTGCCTCCCAGGTTCAAGCAAGTCTCCTGCTTCAGCCTCCCGAGTAGCTGGGAGTACAGGCACATGCCACCAAACCTGGCTGGCTAATTTTTGTATTTTTAGTAGAGACGGGGTTTCACCATGCTGGCCAGGCTGGTCTTGAACTCCTGACCTCATGAGGCCGCCCACCTTGGCCTCCCAAAATACTGGGATTATAGGCGTGAACCACTGTGCCCAGCCGAAAGGGAGTTTATCAAGGAGTATTGACTCACACAATCACAAGGTGAAGTCCCACAATAGGCTGTCTGCAAGCTGAGGAGCAAGGAAGCCAGTCCCAGTCCCAAAACCTCAAAAGTAGGGAAGCCGGCAGTGCAGCCTTCAGTCTGTGGCCGAAGACCTGAGAGTCCCTGGCAAACCACTGGTCCAAGAATCCAAAAGCTGAAGAACTTGGAGTCCAATGTTTGAGGGCAGGAAGCATCCAGCACAGGAGTAAGATAAAGCCCTGAAGACTCATCCAGGCCAGACTAATCCTTCCATATTCCTCTGCCTCCATTTATCCTAGCCATGCCAGCAGCTGATTAGATGGTACCTACCCAGATTGAGGGTAGGTCTGCCTCTCCCATTCCACTGACTCAAATGTTCATCTCCTTTGGCATCACCCTCACAGACACATGCAGGAACAATACTTGCATCCTTCAATCCAATGAAGTTGACACTCAGTGATAACCATCACAGTGTATTACATTGATTTGTGTATGTTGAACTATTCTTGCATCCCTGGGATAAATCTTACTTGATCATGATGATCTTTTTAATGTGTTGTTGAATTTGGTTTGCAAGTATTTTGTTGAGGAAAGAATTATTCCTGTAAGAGAAGCTTTGCAATTCCAGTATGTTACCCAAAGAGTTGCTTATTTTTCTAAACATTATAGACTGAACATTATTCCTTTTGTATGGACTGTTACCATATTGCAACTCCAAAAGAAATAATGAATATAAGTACAGTAGTGATTCTCAGTAGCTGTTAATCCTGATAATTAGATAAAAGACAAGGAGCATTATAGTGGATAGAATCAGACTGATATAATCTGAGCCCTTAGTATCTTAAAAAGGGGTGGGTGGATCACCTGAGGTCCGGAGTTCGAGACCAGACTGACCAACATGGAGAAATCCTGTCTCTACTAAAAATACAAAATCAGCTGGGCGTGGTGGCGCATGCCTGTAATCGGAGGCTGAGGCAGGAGAATGGCTTGAACCTGGCAGGTGGAGGTTGCTGTGAGCCGAGATCGCACCATTGCACTCCATCCTGAGCAATAAGAGTGCAACTCTGTCTCAAAAAAAAAAAAGAGAGAGAGAGAGAGACACAACCAGATCCTATTTGCATCCTGATGGGATGTAATAGGAAATAGACAATACTGTCTATGAATATTCTTGCAAAAAAAAAAAACCTGAAATCTAGCCAGGCATTTACCATTTACCTCTGACTAGTTTATAGGATATTTGTGTGATAAAGAAACATGTTAAAGGATACCTTGGAGATGGAATCAACAAAACCCAGAACGTATGAAATGTAACAAAACAGATGAACCACTTTCATCAACAAATACATGGCAAGGAGAAAAAGAAGGAGGAACTGTTAAAGATTAAAAGAAACATTAATAAAATATAATGTATGGATTATGGATGCTGATGTTTGAAAGCTCACTGTAAAAGAACTTTGACTATTTGATATTAGAAGGAATGATTGTTAAATTTTAAAATATTGTGACTAATTTTTTAAGTCCTTATATTTTAGAGATATATACTAAAGTATTTACAGATGAAATGATGTAATTTCTGAGATTTACTTCAAAATAAACCAGCCGGGGAATGGAGGGAGGAATATAGATGATGTTCCATTAGTTGGTAGATGTCAAAATGGGCAATAGTGATGGGATTCATTGTTATTTCTACTTTCGGATATGTTTGAAATAATAAAAGTTTTTTAAACCAAAATACAACAACAACAATAAAAAGACATTATACTAACAGAACAAAGTATTTCTGATCTTAAAAATTACAGAGAAACTCAGAGGCCACACTGGGATAATTGGTACCTGTTTGTTTTGGGAGTTCTCATATACCTCTGCCAGTATTACCTCAGATATTAAGAGCAATAATTTTGTTATATATTTTCCTCAGAGTTCCACAAATATGTGGAGTTTGATTTCCTTATTAAGGGCCAGTTTCTGCGAATGCCCTTGATCAAACACATGGAACTGGAGAACATCTCATCAGTAAGTTCAAATACTTGCCTTCTGTATTTCACTTAAGGCATTATTGGCTTAAACTCCTTTTAAAATCACACTGAATCTATCTTTAGTAGCAATGATTCTTTTTAATATATTGAATATATATATTGTGTGTGTTATATATTGTGTGTATATTATGTGTGTATACTGAATATATATCGTGGGTGTATATATATATGTATATTCCTGTATGTTCTGTTTTGAAGCCCTCTTTTTTTGTGAGAGTGTTTTATTCAAGAAATAAATGAACACATTCTTTATATATGTGGAAAAACTGGCAAGAAAGGGAATAGCAAATATGTGTATACAAATACTGGTGCACAAAATAACTAGGCACATATAAAAACTGTGGATTAAGCTATTATTTTTCCCTTCCTCTTATTTTCAAAGTTTCCTTATATTGCTTTTATGATTAAAAATATAACCTATAGTTGTTGCTTGTTTTGTGATTTTTAAAAATTGTGGTAAAATATACATAACATAAAATTTAGAGTTTTAACCATTCTCAGGTATACAATTCAGTGGCATTAAGTACGTTTACAATATTGTGCAACCATCACCATTTTCCAGAATTGTTTCCTTATCCTGAACAGAAGACCTGTACCCATTAAACAATATGCTTTTATTCTTAATTTTAATGTTTTCTTATATCTTCTTTTTTTTTTTTTTTCTGAGACAGAGTCTCCATCTGTTGCCCAGGCTAGAGTGCAGTGGCACAGTCTTGGCTCACTGAAACCTCTGCCTCCTGGGTGCAAGTGATTCTTGCGCCTCAGCCTCCCAAGCAGTGGAATTACAGGCATCCACCGCCACGCCTGGCTAATTTTTGTATTTTCAGTAGAGGTGGAGTTTCGCCATGTTGGCCAGGCACATCTTGAACTCCTGACCTCAGGTGATCCGCCCGCCTCAGCCTCCCAAAGTGCTGGGATTACGGGTGTGAGCCACTGCACCTGGCCTAAGGCTTTCTTATATTCCTTTTCCCCCTGTTTTCAGCATAAGTTTTACAAGGCCATTAGTATTTCTTCCTTTTAAATTTTTTGTTAGGAGACAGGTCTTGCTTTGTTGCCCGGGCTGGACTTGAACTCCTAGGCTTAAGCAGTCCTCCTGCCCCAGATTTCCTAATGTTAATAGGTAGGACTATGGGTGTGAGCCACCATGCCAAGCTATTATTTCCTAATAATCACTCTTAGCTTACTGTTAGGTCAAATAAAGTTCTTGACTTTTTGAATGGCTCCAAATTTGCTGAGTTATGAAGGGGACTAATATGAAGGATATGAAGGAGATATATTAAATTGGGGTTCTTTATCTTCATAATGTACTATTTTAAAACTGTACCATCTGACTTGTTGCTGGTTTCTCTTGTGACTAGGAAGAAGTTGTGGAAATAGAATACGTGGAGAAGTATACTGCACCCCAGCCAGAGCAATGCATGTTCCATGATGACTGGATCAGTTCAATTAAAGGGGCAGAGGAATGGTATTGCCAGATTAATGCTCTTCTCTTTTTTCATTTACCTCCTTCAGTCTTTTTAAATCCATATATAAATATTTTTCTGTGATTTACTGTTATTTGTAAATTAATTTTGTGATCTCTATATCAGTGGCCACGCCAAACAGAAAGATCTTTGCACTCAGTGTCTTCAAGAAGAAACAGGTGGTCGGGCACGGTGGCTCACACCTGTAATCCCAACACTTTGGGAGGCCGAGGCGGGTGGATTATGAAGTCGGGAGATTGAGACCATCCTGGCTAACATGGTGAAACCCCGTCTCTACTAAAAAAATACAAAAAATTAGCCGGGCGTGGTGGCAAGTGCCTGTAGTCCTAGCTACTCGGGAGGCTGAGGCAGGAGAATGGCATGAACCTGGGAAGTGGAGCTTGCAGTGAGCCAAGATGGCCCCACTGTACTCCAGCCTGGGCGACAGAACGAGACTCCGTCTCAAAAAAAAAGAAACAGGTATTTATTAATGGATACTCTGTTCTGTTCAAGATGTAATAGTAACAATTACTGTTGTCTTTTTTTTTTTTTTTTTTCAAACGGGTTCTCCTTCTGTTGCCCAGGCTGGTTTCAGGCTGGTTTCAAACTCCTGGGCTCAAGCAGTCCTACTGCCTCAGCCTCCTGAATAGATGGGATTTCTCTACACCCGTCTCCGTTTGTCTTCTGAATAAGTCGTCTATCTTAGAGCATTTAATTTATTTGGTTTGATTATGTTGCTTTTAAGACCAAGGATATAGTTTGTTTCATAGAGGAAAAAAGTAACCTTTATAACCATAGATCTCCTGGCCTAATACCATAAAGATGCATAGCATGCTCTTTTAGGGCTAGAAAGAGCAGACTGTACTCAAGAAAGAAGGTACACATATCTCAGGGCAAATCCTCACTGGCCTTGCGTTTAGGAAAACACCTCAAGAGTAGATTATAGTAGGAGCTTACTTCTTTCAGAGAACATCTCCCTGGAGTTATTACATAAAGTTATGTTTCTACTAGTTTTAGTTTAAATGGTTTTCACTGGTTGAGTACAAAGTACTTCAGGTTGACAGCCAGGCGCGTGACTCACGCTTGTAATCACAGCACTTTGGGAGCCTAAGGCAGGTAGACCACTTGAGATCGGAAGTTTGAGACCAGCCTGGCCAACATATTGAAACCTGTCTCTACTAAAAATATAAAAAATTAGCCGGGTATGGTGGTCCATGCCCGGAGTCCCAGTTATTCGGGAGGCTGAGGCAGGAGAAGCTCTTGAACCCAGGAGGCAGAGGTTGCAGTGAGCTGAGATCACGCCACTGCCCTGCAGCCTGGGTAACAGAGCAAGACTGTCTCAAAAAAAAAAAAAAAAAAAAAGAGCACTACAGGTTGGGTATTCCTTATCTGGAAATGTTTGGTACCAGAAGTGTTTTGGATTTAGGATTTTTTTTGAGGGGGGGGGGTAGTTTTGCAGTATTAACATATACATAGTGAAATATCTTAGGGACGTGATCCAAGTCTAAACATGAAATTCATTTATGTTTCATATATAGCTTATATACCTAGCCCAAAAGTAATTTTATATTGCGTATTTAATATATAATATATATATTTTATATATATATTTTATATATATGTATTTATTTTTTAAACGGAGTCTCGCTCTGTCTCCCAGGCTGGAGTGCAGTGGTGTGATCTCAGATCACTGCAAGGTCTGCCTTCCGGGTTCAGGCCATTCTCCCGCCTCAGCCTCCCGAGTAGCTGGGAGTCTAGGCACCCGCCACCACGCCTGGCTAATTTTGTTTTTGTATATTTAGTAGAGACGGGGTTTCACCATGTTAGCCAGGATGGTCTCGATCTCCTGACCTCGTGAATCATCCGCCTCAGCCTCCTAAAGTACTGGGATTACAGGCGTGAGCCACCACGTCCGGCCAATTTTATACAATGTTTTTAATAATTTTGTGCCTGAATCAAAATTTTGACTGCATTTTGACTACAGCCTGTCATTATGAAGTCAAGTGTGAAATTTTCTACTTGTGGTGTCATGTTGGTGCTCAAAAAGTTTTGGATTTTGGAGAATTTTGGACTTATTTTCAGATTAGGGATGCTCAACCTGTGTTAGGGCCTACAAGTAATTTGCGTAGCTTTTGTGAGAGTTGTATTATTTACAACAATATAAAAATGAAATTGGCCAGGCGCAGTGGTTCACGCTTGTAATCCTAGCACTTTCGGAGGCCGAGGCGGGTGGATCACAAAGTCAGGAGTTCGAGACCTGCCTGGCCAACACAGTGAAACCCTGTCTCTACTAAAAATACAAAAAAAATTAGCGGGGCGTGGTGGTGGGTGCCTGTAATCCCAGCTATTCAGGAGGCTAAGGCAGTAGAATCTCTTGAACCTGGGAGGCAGAGGTGGCAGTGAGCCAAAATTGCGCCACTGCATTCCAGCCTGGGTGACAGAGCTAGATTCCATCTCAAAAAAAAAAGAAAAAAAAAAGGAAATCTAGGATTTGCCAGGTATTATTATTATTTTTATTTATTTATTTATTTTGAGACGGAATCTCGCTCTGTTGCCCAGGCTGGAGTGCAGTGGTGCAATCTCGGCTCACTGCAAGCTCCACCTCCCAGGTTCACGCCATTCTCCTGCCTCAGCCTCCTGAGTAGCTGGGACTACAGGCACCTGCCACCACGCCCAGCTAATTTTTTGTATTTTTAGTAGAGACAGGGTTTTCACCGTGTTAGCCAGGATGGTCTCGATCTCCTGACCTCGTGATCCACCCGCCTTGGCCTCCCAAAGTGCTGGGCTTACAGGATTGAGCCACCGCGCCCAGTCATGCCAGGTATTATTTTTAGGAGGTTGAGAAACATCAAGTGATCTGATCTAGTGTGTTTTGAAATCTCAATCTTCATATCAAAGAAGAGTTTAAAAGTATACTCCTCAAAGTTACTTTGTCATTGCCATAGAAACAAAATTCATTTTCAGGGTTTGAAAAAAACTGCTTTTTCTGTTTCATAAGATTTCTTTTCTCTTCATAGGATCTTGACTGGTTCTTATGATAAGACTTCTCGGATCTGGTCCTTGGAAGGAAAGTCAATAATGACAATTGTGGGACATACGGATGTTGTAAAAGATGTGGCCTGGGTGAAAAAAGGTTAGGACATTTTCCTTACACTTTGAGGAATCCTAGATAGAGATTTGGAAATAAGCCATTTTTGGTGCTGGGGAAGAATGGGGAGTGGGTAGGAAGCATCTCATACCTCAGTTATTATGAGGTCTTTCAAAAAATATAGTGTTCAAGAAGAAAAAGATTATATAAAAATTCATAAATTGTTAGAAGTGAATATTTATTAAAATTGCATCAGATAATATACATTTTCAAGTTAATATTGAGTGTATTACATTCATCTATTTTCTTCTTGTTTGTTTGTTTTGAGATGGAGTCTCGCTCTGTCACCCAGGCTAGCGTGCAGTGGCATGATCTCGGCTCACTGCAACCTCCGCCTCCCAGGATCAAGCGGTTCTCCTGCCGCAGCCTCCCGAGTAGCTGGGACTACAGGCGCCTACCACCACGCCCGGCTGATTTTTGTATTTTTAGTAGAGATGGGGTTTCACCACGTTGGCCAGGCTGGTCTCAAACTCCTGACCTCGTGATCCACCCGCCTCGGCTTCCCAAAGTGCTGGGACAGGCTTGAGCCACCGCGCCTGGCCTGTTTGTTTTTTGAGGCAGAGTCTCACTGTCACGCAGACTAGAGTGCAGTGGCTCAATCTCAACTCACTGCAACTTCCACCTCCCAGGTTCAAGCAGTTCTCCTGCCTCAGCCTCCTGAGTGGGTGAGATTACAGGCGCCTGCCCCCACACCCACCTAATTTTTGTATTTTTACTAGAGACAGGGTTTTGCCATGTTGGCCAGGCTGATCTCAAACTCCTGACCTTAAGTGATCCGCCTGTCTTGGCCTCCCAAAGTGCCAGTATTAGAGGCGTGAGCCACCACACCCAGCCATCATCTTCTATTTTTTAAAAATCTTTTCTTTATACCATATCAGCCTTTTAAAACCTGGCCATATATGAGTTATCTTTTTAACATCTTTTTCAATAACAACAAAAAAATTTAGTTCTTCGGTTTCAGAACATGATGTATTCTAAATGGTGTACTGATTTGTTTCTTATTCTTGTGTTCTCCTTTCTTCAGATAGTTTGTCCTGCTTATTATTGAGTGCTTCTATGGATCAGACTATTCTCTTATGGGAGTGGAATGTAGAGAGAAACAAAGTGAAAGCCCTACACTGCTGTAGAGGTCATGCTGGAAGTGTAGATTCTGTAGCTGTTGATGGCTCAGGAACTAAAGTAAGTAGCTGGAATGTAATTAGTACTGTGTTAAATTAGTATTGGAGCTTGTTTCTAAACATTTTTTTCTACATATGTTCATTGTGTTGGCCTAGTTTCCTAACAATCAGTGACAAAAGATAGGATTTCAAAGCAAGAGTAAATACTCATACAGTAGGAGATAGTCACTTGCTCAGTTTGAATATCCCTGGTTTAGAGCCTTATATAAACTTCAGAAATTTTAAGAAATGAGGTATGGGCCGGGCGCAGTGGCTCACACCTGTAATCCCAGCACTTTGGGAGGCTGAGGTGGACAGATCACCTGAGGTCACCTGAGGTCAGGATGGTTCGAGACCAGCCTGACCCACATGGAGAAACCCTGTCTCTACTAAAAAAAAATAAAAAATAAGCCGGGCATGGTGGCACATGCCTGTAATCCCAGCTACTCGGGAGGCTGAGGTAGAAAAATCACTTGAACCCGGGAGGCGGAGGTTGCAGTGAGCCGAGATTGCGCCATTGCACTCCATCCTGGGCAACAAGAATGAAACTCAGTCTCAAAAAAAAAAAAAATAAAGAAAAAAGAAATGAAGTAAACAAGCCATTCATTTATATAACTTTCTTACCTCATATTAATTGACATATTTCCAGTCTATATCAGCTACTCTTAAGTGCTGCCATCAACTGAAAATGGCTCGTTGATCATCTGAGCGTTAGCATACACTAAAGTTAGTGCTAATAGAGTTTTACTATAGTACCTATCTACTCTTTATCATGATAAAATGGTAATAGTTAAAAGGTAACAAAACTGAGGGCAATACCATATTGATTTATTAATATGAAGGGTTATAAATCCACTTACAATTTGAAAGTTTCCTAAGCCACATTGAAGTTTTCTGGACTTAAGAGTGTTTCTTTGACAGTTAGGATAATAGGATGCTTGTATTCAAAGGTGAAGATTTATGATTTTTCATATTGAACCAAAAAGGTTTATATGTTGTTTAGTCCAAACTTTAGTGAATTAACTGTACCCCTTCTTTTTGGTTAAGGAGAGATAGAAACTCAGCTTGAACTTATTTAACCTTAAAAGTAAATGGACTGTGAGATCCCAGGAAAGATTGAACAACCACATCACAAGAAGGGTAATGGTGCATTTGGGCCTCAGGAACCAGTGGAATAGAGGCTTGAATGTGGTCCGCACACCCTCTCGCTCTCTTGTCCCTCAAGTTGACTTTATTCTCTCTCACTTCAGATTGGCTTTCTTCAAAAGACATGGCAATAAGCCTGGCCTTCAAGATTTCCCAGATTTTATGTCCTGTCCTATTTGCCCTTGGAAAAGGCTAATTTCAACTCTCTGGAACACAAGTTCTTTGAAAAGGTCCTGAATGAGGAAGAGACCTACTGGTATAGGCAAATAATATGAATCATATTACATATGTCTTTTCCCTTCATATACATCTGTTTAGTTTTGCAGTGGCTCCTGGGATAAAATGCTAAAGATCTGGTCTACAGGTAAATTAAATATTTATTTTACCTTGACTTATTAATGTTGTTTCAAAAATTTAAGTTCAGAGGCCATGTGGTGGCTCACGCCTGTTATCTCAGCACTATGGGAAGCCAGGGTAGAAGGATCACCTGAGGCCACAAGTTCAAGAACAGCCTAGGCCACGTAGTGAGACCCTGTCTCTACTAAAAGTGGAAAATTAAAATTAGCCATGTGTGGTGGTATGCACCTGTAGTCCTAGCTCCTTGGGAGGCTGAGGTAAGGGGATTGTTTGAGCCTAGGAGTTTGAGGTTTCAGCGAGCTATGATATCATGCCACTGCACTTTAGCCAGGGTGATGGAGTGAGAACCTGTCTCAAAAAAAAAAAAATCAGTGTAGCGAAAGGGGACTTTTTAACCCATATTTTCCCATAAAAATAGACCAGTATGTCAACAAGTTCATATATTTCTTTGCATTTCGAGATTTTTTTTTCCTACCCCACCACCCCCTTACTTATTGGATAGTGTCACTGAATTGCAAGTATCAAAAACATGTTTGGTGCAATAGGACATAAATACCTTGATTCTCAAAGTTCTCTTATTCAGGAAACTTGGAAGTGAATAAAAATACTTTCCGAGTCATTTTGACTTAAGTCATTTAAGAATGACTTTTGAGACATTTTACTGTTAATTTCTTAGGTAAGCTGGTTTACCTAAAAAAATTTTTAAATGCAGTTTTTCCAATATTACTATTTTTACTCTGAAAACATAGATTAAAAGGAACAAATTGAGGGAGGAGGAGGAAGGACTCTTAGAGGAAGGTGCTTTCATAGTAGTAAGAAGACACTGATGAGAAGAAAAGAGGAAAAAACACACACCCATAGATACTTACATTTTAAGACCTAGTAGCTAGAACTATTTATTGCATGGGTAAACAGATCAGAATACCTCTGTTACTTTTTAGGTAATTGCTGTGTTACACAGTATAATACCCCAAATGCATTTCACAAAGACTTGAGGGGGATCAAGACACGCTTAACCAGTTTTGAATAATTATGTGTAAGATGGTGGGAAATATATAATCCATTTTAGTAGATTTTACAAAAATGGTGAAAGCAAATAATTTGGTGGCAAAAAGTGGTTTAATTTAGAAAATTCTTTAGTAGAATTTTTTATTTTTTGATAGGGCTGAGTAAATGAGATTGTATATGATTAGCTATTAACTTTAAGGGGTTTATAATCTATTTAGAGAAATATTAATATTCATAAAAGCCACAAAACATTTTAATGTTTTACATATTTTATGTTACATATTTAATGTAACAATGTGTATGTTACTGTAACGTAATGTAACATACATTACATATTTAATGTTGCGTATTTTATGTAGTTTTCAATCTGGGTTTGCTGCCTAACCATGTGATGTATAGCAAAGATTTTAAAAACTCAAAAAAAACAGAAACACTTTTGGTAGAAAAATGAAATTAAGAGAATAAACATGGCTGAAATGTATGTGCATTTTTCATGTGTTTATCCTTCCCTCCTTCGTAATGTAAATGTAATGTGTTCATAACTCTCCTACAACTAACAGCAATTTTTCGTAGCTATGATAAAATGATAAATATTTATAATGATGACATTAAAGATAGCAAGATTTTAAACTACTTAGATTTTAGTTTTCTAATGTAGTTTATTTTTTATTTTTTTATTTTTAAAGATTGTTAATCTAGGTAGTATTTTATATATAACTTTCTATTAACCAAAATGATGAGGAATAATCATTCCTTAACTAGTTGTGATAACATGGAAAAACTGTATTTGGAAATGTAAAGAATTCTTTCAGACAGTTCACGATTAATACTGTTTTTAAAATGTCAAATCTAATTCTTTGTGATACAGTCCCTACAGATGAAGAAGATGAAATGGAGGAGTCCACAAATCGACCAAGAAAGAAACAGAAAACAGAACAGTTGGGACTAACAAGGGTCAGTATTTGTGAGAACTGACTGTACTTGCCTTAGGCCTGTGTTGACAAATACATGGTAATTTAGTATGGTCTTTCATGTTTATGTTTCCTTCTGTCTTACCTTGCTTCTTTAACCATGATTATCCATTTTTTTCAGTAGACTTGTAAATTTTTATTATAAGCAAAGTATTGTTGCTACATTTATTTGTATCTTTGAATGTAGTGGCATTGAGCCAGGCTTGTGGTTGCTAGGTTGATGAGTTAGTTATTATGTTTGATCTCATGCCGCATTCTGAACCTTTTAATTATTAAAGCTTACACTAAAGTGAAGCATCTAATTACCTGACTGTTGGATAATACTATCTGTTTCATGCACTGAGTATGTAGTTTTTATAAGTGATCCTAGTTATATCTTCTAAATCACTAGAAACCAAGGGTTTAATTTGGGATTTGCTTCTGTCATTTAGCTATTAGATTCCATTAAGTCAAACTCGGCAAGTTTTTCCAGATTTTTTCTTACTTTTAAAAATACTTAATTGATAAAGATTGAATATATTCAAGGTGTACTACATGATTAGATATACATAAACATTGTGTAATGATTACCACAATCAAATTAATTAACATATCCGTCACCACCCATGCTGTACATTAGATCCTGAGAACTTGTTCATCTTATAACTAAAAGTTTGTGCCCTTGGACCAACATTTCCCCATTTCCTCACACTCCAGCTCTTGGCAACCACTGTTCTACTCTGTGCTTCCATGAGTTTGGCTTTTCATGCAGTTTACTATTTATCCTGTTACGAAGATATTTGTTATAATATGACCCGACCTATATTTATATACTTTTTGTGAAGGGTGATACTGAGTCAGGTTTAGAAAAACATTTTTCATTCATTTTCTAATAGCTATAATGAATGTGCAGTAAATAAAGCACACATTTGCACATTAATTCTTATAGTCACCAATAAAATACCTTGTAAAAATTGTTGAAAATGAAGGATAAAGTGGGATCATAAATTATTCATCAAATAGAATGTAATAGTAGCGCTTGGCCGAGTGCGGTGGCTCACGCCTCTAATCCCAGCACTGTGGGAGGCTGAGGCAGGCGGATCACAAGGTCAGGAGTTTGAGACCAGCCTGGCCAATATGGTAAAACCCCGTCTCTACTACAAATACAAAAATTAGCCGGGCATGGTGGTGGGTGCCTGTAGTCCCAGCTACTTAGGAGGCTGAAGCAGGAGAATTGCCTGAACCCAGGAGGCAGAGGTTGCAGTGAGCCAAGATTGTGCCACTGCACTCCAGCCTGGGCGACAGCGAGACTGTGTCTCAAAAAAATAAATAAATAAATAAAAAATAAATTTAAAAAAAAATAGCGCTTACTGGTTCCAGCTGAAAGTAATGATTTATCATTTCTTAATACATTTAAACACAGACTGATGAATTGCAAGAGGAAAGATCTGGCACTTACTCAGCTTCTTTACTCTGATAGGCTAAATTAAAGCTAGAAATGGAGGCCGAGTGTGGTAGCTCACGCCTATAATCCCAGCACTTTGGGAGGTCAAGGTGGGCAGATTGCTTGAGCTCAGGAGTTTTAAGACCAGCCCGGGCAACATGGTGATACCCTGTATCTACAAAAAAATTTTTTAAAAGTTAGCTGGATGTGGTCGCTTGCACCTGTGGTCCCAGCTACGCCCAGCCCGGGAGGCAAAGGTTGCAGTGAGCCAAGATTGTGCCACTGGATTCCAGCCTGAGCAACAGAGCAAGACCCTGTCTCAGAAAATAAAATAAAAAGTAAAGCTAGAAATGCCTTACCAATTGGATATTGTGCCAGTGTTAGTTTATATTCATGTATATCCCTGATCAAACTTTTAAAGAACATATCTGAGTAGGAAAAGATTTCCTGAGTTATAAAAGTTTTTTTACTGAAAAGGTAGCTCCCTTCCTTCCTTCCTCCCTCCCTCCCTCCCTCCCTTCCTCCCTTCCTCCCTCCCTTCTTTCCTTCCTCCCTCCCTCCCTCCCTTCCTTCCTTCTCAGTTGCCCAGGCTGGAGTGCAGTGGCACAATCATAGCTCACTGTAACCTCAAACTCCTAGCCTCAGGTGATCCTCCCACCTCCACCTCCCAAAGTTCTGAGATTATAGGCTTGAGCCACCATGCTCTGCCATTTTTTTTTTTTTTTTTTTTTTGAGACAGAGTCTCGCGCTGTGTCACCCAGGCTGGAGTGCAGTGGCGCGATCTTGGCTCACTGCAAGCTCTGCCTCCCAGGTTCACGCCATTCTCCTGCCTCAGCCTCCGAGTAGCTGGGACTACAGGCGCCCGCCACCACGCCCGGCTAGTTTTTTGTATTTTTAGTAGAGACGGGGTTTCACCATGTTAGCCCGGATGGTCTCGATCTCCTGACCTCGTGATCCACCCGCCTCGGCCTCCCAAAGTGCTGGGATTACAGGCTTGAGCCACCGCGCCCGGCCGCTCTGCCATTTTTTTCTCTTTTTAAAGTTTGGCATGCAGCTTAAATGTTGCTCAATGAATTTTTATAAATATGTATACTCAAGTAATTACTACCCAAATAAAAATAGAGATTTACCAATACCCTAGATGTCTCCCTCTAGCCTGCCTCTCAGCCAGTACCTCACTAAAGTTAATCACTTTTGACTTATGCCATCTGAGATTAGTTTTACCTATTTTTAAAATTTCATATGATATCTGTAAGATAGATCTTTTCATTAATACATAGCATTCCATTGCAGCATCAATATGCCACAGTTTATCCATTATTGAGATAAGGTCTCACTCTGTCACCCAGGCTGGAGTACAGTGGCCTGATCATGGCTCACTGCAGCCTCAACCTCCCCAGACTGAGGTGATCCTCCCACCCCAGCCTCCTGAGTAGCTAGGACTATAGGCGCATGCCACCATGCCCAGCTAATTTTTCTTTCTTTCTTTTTTTTTTTTTTTTATTTTGTAGATACTGGGTTTTGTCATGTTGCCCAGGTTGGTCTTGAACTCCTGGGCTCAAGTGATCTGCTTGCCTCAGCTTCCCAAAGCTTCCCAAAGTGCTGGGATTACAAACTTGAGCCAACACACCCAGCTATTTATTATTCTTTTGATGGACCTTTTTTTTCCCCCTTTTGAGAGGAGTGGTGCAGTGGCATAATCATGGCTCACTGTAGCCTCAACCTCCAGGGCTCACATAATCCTCACACCTCAGCCTCTCAAGTAGCTGGAACTACAGGCACGTGCCACCATGCCCTGGCTAATTTTTTTTTGTTTTTTAAGACATGGGGTCTTGCTGTATTGCCCAGGCTGGTCTTGAAATCCTGGCCTCAAGCAGTCCTCCCACCTCACTTTCAAATTGCTGGGATTACGGGCATGAGCCACCATGCCTAGCTGTTACTCCACATCTTTACCAGCACTTGATATGGTCAGTTATTAAAGTCATGATTAACTTTTATTAAGCCCTGGATCTTTGATACTCAATTATGAAATGTTCATATTTTTAGCTAATTTTTAAGTTATTATTCATTTTTTTATAGAGATGGTGTCTTGCTTTGTTGCCCAAGCTGTCTTAAACTACTGGGCCCAAGCAGTCCTCCCACGTCATAGCCCATTTTTTAAAAGAGTGTTGGCTCTCTTTTACTTATTGATTTTTTTTTTTTTTTCTTACTGATTTGTAAGAGTTCTTTATGTATTCTGGATGCAAGTTTTTTGCTAAATATATGTATTTAAGTATTTTTCTCCCATTCTGCTTTGCTGATACCATTTATTTCTAGGTGCATACTTTTGTAAGCTTGCTCCCATAGTTCATTTTATTTGAGAGAAATAATAGTATATTGAGTTTCTCATTTAGCTTTTTTCCCCCTTTCCCTGGCTTTTCCTGAGAAATCATTTAGCTTTTTATAGGGTTTAAATTTATATATTCATAAATCATTAATTTAAGTCATGCCAGAAACCCTTGAAGTGCCAATTACAATGAAAATGTTGCTGTGTTAGAAATAATAGAAAAATTTGGGGCCCAAGATGGTAGCTTACACCTGTACTTTGAAGCCAACACTGGAGGATCACTTGAGTTCAAGACCAGCCTGGGCAACATAGCAAGACCCCATCTCTAAAAACTTAAAAATTAGCCAGGCATGGTGGTGTGCATCTATATTCCCAGCTACTTGAGAGGTTGAAGTGGGAGGATCACTTGAGCCCAGGAAGTCAAGGCTGCTGTGAGCTATGATTGCACCACTGCACTCCAGTTTGGGTTTCAGAGTGAGACCTTGTCTCACAAAAACTAAAGGAAAATTTGGATTTTAGCAAAATAATAGAAAAAAGAGATAAGACATATCAAAAATAGGTATCTTCTCTTTGCATTTCTTTCTACTGCCTGAAATGTGTTAATGTGAATAATGCTGCCAGTTCATTCACCTGTCGTTTGCTTCATATATTAACGTACAATGAAGTTTTTTCCTCCATAATTCTCAAAATTGCTTTTTTCCCTCCAGTAATACTATTCCACTTAGTTTGTAGTGACAATGCCAACGTTGACTTTTCTACTTTTAAAGAAAAGTTTTATTAGAGGAAAATTCACTTTTTGGTGTATAACTCTTTAGTTTTGATGAATATATAGAATCATGTAACTGCTACACAACCAAGATATAGAATAGTCCATCGGCCGGGCGCGGTGGCTCATGCCTGTAATCCCAGCACTTTGGGAAGCTGAGACGGGCGGATCACAAGGTCAGGAGATCGAGACCATCCTAGCTAACAAGGTGAAACCCCGTCTCTACTAAAAAGTACAAAAAAACTAGCTGGGCGACGTGATGGGTGCCTGTAGTCCCAGCTACTTGGGAGGCTGAGTCAGGAGAATGGCGTAAACCCGGGAGGCGGAGCTTGCAGTGAGCGGAGATCGCGCCACTGCACTCCAGCCTGGGTGACAGAGCGAGACTCCGTCTCAAAAAAAAAAAAAAAGGAAGAGTCCATCATCCCTGAAAACTCATATTGCCCCTTCTTGTCAACTCTCCTCCCACCTCTATCCTCTGAAAACCACTGCTCTGCTGTCTGTCCCTATAATTTTTCCAGAATGTCACATAAGTGCAATCACATAGTTTAGTGTATGTAGTCTTTTGTATCGGGCCCTTTGCACTTAGCATAAAGCATTTGACATTTTTTGAGGTTATCAGGGGTATCGATGCTGAGTAGTATTCTGTTGTATGGATATGCCACAGTTGGTTTAATCATTCACCAACTGAAGGATATTTGATTGTTTCCAGTTTGGCAGTTATAAGTAAAACTATCAACATTTGTATTTAGGTTTTTGTGTGAACCTGTTTTCATTTCTCTTGGGTAAATGCCTAGGAATGGTATAGCTTATTCATATGATCAGCTTGCCTATTGTTTTTACCATGTCATTTTCTATTCTAGAGCCTTCTGATTACCTCTGTGTCACCTTTTCATTTTGTTTTAGATCACATCAGAGATTGTTCTGTTTCTCACTCCTCTATCAGGTTCCTTTACTTCTTTGAGGAAAATTTTAAAGCTGGAAGAGAGACCTCAGGGATCATTTGGTCTAGGAGTTGGCAAATTACAGCCCAACAGCCAATTTGGCTGTCACCTATTTTTGTACTGCAGAGAGCTAAGGGATGGTTTTTATAAGTATAAAGTGTTGTAAAAACAACCCCTTATTAAAACAACTGTGGTCCAAGTGCAGTGGCTCACACCTGTAATCCCAGCACTCTGGGAGGCTGAGGCGGGCAGACCATCTGCGATCAGGAGTTCAAGACCAGCCTGACCAACATGGTAAAACCCCGTCTCTACTAAAAATGTGAAAAGTTAGCCAGGTGTGGTGGCACACACCTATAATCCCAGCTACTTGGGAGGCTGAGGCAGGAGAATCACTTGAACCTGGGAGGCGGAGGTTGCAGTGAGCCAAGCTCATGCATTGCACTCTAGCCTGGGCGACGAGCGAAACTCCGTCTCAGAAAAAAAAAAAAAACCAACTATGGTATTATTCATACAACAGAATACTACTCAGCAAAGAAAAATATACAACAGAAACTGTATGTGGTCTCCAAAGGCTGAAATATTTACTTACTGGTTCTTCACTGAAAAAGTTTGCTTTCTGATCCAGTTATAACTCCTTAATATTACAGATGAGGCAATATTTAAGGAAGTTAAATGTAGCAAAGTTATATAAAAATAGATTGACTCTCCTCGATTCCAGAATTCTTTTCCTCTCTTTTTTTTTTTTGAGATGGAGTTTCGCTCTTGCTGCCCAGGATGGAGTGTAATGGTGCAGTCTCGGCTCACTGCAGCCTTTGCCTCCCGGGTTTAAGCAATTCTCCTGCCTCAGCCTCCTGAGTAGCTGGGATGACAGGCATGCACCACCATGCCCGGCTAATTTTGTAGTTTTAGTAGAGATGGGGTTTCTCCATATTGGTCAGGCTGGTCTTGAACTCCTGACCTCAGGTGATCCACCTGCCTTGGCCTCCCAAAGTGCTGGGATTACAGCCGTGAACCACCGTGCCCAGCTAGGTTTTTTTTGTTTTGTTTTGTTTTTTGTGACAGACTCTCACTCTGTTGCCCAGGGTAGAGTGCAGTGGCATAATCTCAGCTAACGGCAACCTCCGCCTCCCTGGCTCAAGCAGTCCTTCCATGTAAGCCTCTCGGATAGCTGAGGCTACAGGCATGTGCCACCACGGCCAGCTCATTTCTATATTTTTTTGTAGAGACAGGGTTTCAACATGTTGCCCAGGCTGGTCTTGAACTCCTGAGTTTAAGTGATCCACCCACCTCGACCTCCCAAAGTGCTAGGATTACAGGTGTTAGCCACCCTGTGTGGCCTCCTCTCTTTTTTTTTTTGAGAGACAAGATCTCTCTTGTTCACACAAAAACCTAAGTTACCATTTAAAGCATTGTAAAAACAACCCCTTATTAAAACAACTGTGGGCCGAGTGCAGTGACCCACTGCAGGAGTGGGTCTGGCCGGAGTACAGTGGTGTGATCATAGCTCACTGTAGCCTCAAACTCCTGGGCTCAAGCGATCCTTCTACTTCAGCCTCCCAAGCAGCTATGACTATAGTCATGTGTCATTAAGCCCAGCTAATTTTATATTTTTAGTAGAGATAGAGCCCCACTATGTTGCCCAGGCTGTTCTCAAACTCCTGGGCTCCAGTGATCCTCCTGCTTCAGCCTCCCAAAGCGTCGAGACTACAGGTATGAGCCTCTGTGCCTGGCCCTTCCCACTCTCTTTTATATACTCCTTATATTTAAGGTAGGTACTCTACCTAGTTACCTAGTTTGGGGCTTTTAGTTTAGAAAGACATTAGAGATTGTGGAGTATTAATAAGTGAACTGTGTACATTATTTAAAGATTAAATAATAGGACTTAAAGGTGCTGAGGAATGTGGTGGTAAGAATAACTTAATGAGATTAATTTACCTGGAGGAGTTATGTAGAAATTGGCAGCATATTTTGAGTGAAGGTGCTGAAACCTATGTCTGTCTGATCACAAAGCTTTTTGTGTTAACTGTGAAGCAGTTTCACTAATAACCAGTCCTAAGGGAGGATTCCCACTGAGTGGAGGATAGTAAAGGTCATCATATGCCAGCCACCAGGAATAGAAGTGTGAATACTTTGACCCACCGCATCCTGGGCTACAGTTTTACCAATTGCCTGAATCTGGTGAGGAAGAGCACACACGCAACACGTTACATGAAACAGGTTTATTACTTACAGATAGGCAGCAAGGGACAACACAAGCCGAGGATCCATTGTGAGCCAGTCCCCCAAGGCTCAAGGAAGCTGCCCGGGGCAAATGGAGTGTTAACTGCATGTGTGTCACTTGCAGCACAGCTGAGGGATCCCAAAAAGCAGCCTGCCCTGGTTTTTGTACCCTGGGGTCACTTGACTCTCTGGGCAAAGTTTGAAGGACATCCTGTTTCTAGGAGCTGGAATAGAGCCCCCAGGCTATACTGGCCAGTTGCTCCCTATCTCCGGATGTTATATTCCTGGAATATTCTATAGTTACTATGAGAACTACAGGCAAGAAAAAAAGAGGGGGAGAAACTATCCATCAGTCCAAGGCCATTTGGAAACCATCCAGCACTAACCTTTAATATAACATTTGTCAGCTGGGAGAGTTAAGTTTGTGTTAATGCTGATCAAAATGAAAAGTAGAACAGATGAAGAGCAGCAGAATACAGTGGAAAAACTACAGACAAGTAATATTTGGGTTCAGACTCAAGTCTGCCACTTACAAGCTCTATGACCTTGGGCAAGTTATCAGCCTCAGTGTCTTGTATAAAATAAAAAACAAATATCCATTCCATTGTAAAGAAAGAAGAAATAAGTCGGGATATGAAAGATGGGCAGTTTGTCTCTGTCATATGGGCTTTGTAAGTAATAAGTACTATTATTGTTTCAATTACTCTGTAATGAAAACACTTTCCCCTTTTGGGGGTCTTCCTTTCTAGACTCCCATAGTGACCCTCTCTGGCCACATGGAAGCAGTTTCCTCAGTTTTGTGGTCAGATGCTGAAGAAATCTGCAGTGCTTCTTGGGACCATACAATTAGAGTGTGGGATGTTGAGTCTGGCAGTCTTAAGTCAACTTTGGTAAGACAAATTTAGTGTTCTTTTAAGTGCTAAACTTCTAGAGCTGGTTTTTAGTCTATGATGGTTAATGTTCTTCCTTTTCTTTTTCAGACAGGAAATAAAGTGTTTAATTGTATTTCCTATTCTCCACTTTGTAAACGTTTGGCATCTGGAAGCACAGATAGGCATATCAGACTGTGGGATCCCCGAACTAAAGGTGAGTCATGTAAACCACTGGGAGAAAATATGTGTGAATTATATCTATTTCTCATCTCACTGGAGATGTACAAAAAAAGAAATTTATGGCCAGGCATGGTGGCTCCTGTAATCCCAGCACTTTGGGAGGCCAAGGCGGGCGGATCACGAGGTCAGGAGTTGGAGATCAGCCTGGCCAACATAGAGAAACCCTGCCTTTACTAAAAATGCAAAAATCAGCTGGGTGTGGTGGCGTGTGCCTGTAATCCTAGCTACTCAGGAGGCTGAGGCAGGAGAATCGCTTAAATCCCAGAGGCGGAGGTTGCAGTGAGCCAAGATCGTGCAAGAGTCCATCTCAAAAAAAAAAAAAAATTTCTACAACTATTTTTTGGGTTTATTCTACCTACTTCTGTTTTGTAAATTTCGACACTTGTCTTTTTTGCTTTCTTCAGATGGTTCTTTGGTGTCATTGTCCCTAACCTCACATACCGGTTGGGTGACATCAGTAAAATGGTCTCCTACCCATGAACAGCAGCTGATTTCAGGATCTTTAGATAACATCGTTAAGCTGTGGGATACAAGAAGGTACATTCTATTTATGATCTACAAAAGAAACATATCAATTACCTGTTACAGAAAGAAAATGAATACTGAAATTCTTATCTAAAACCAGAATAGTAAAAAAAGCCTCATGGTTATACAACCTCAGGTGACAAATACTGATACGCAAAAGAAAAGCCAGGATCAAAAAAATTTTTGGCCAGGCGCGGTGGCGCACACCTGTAATCTCAGCACTTTGGGAGGTTGAGGCAGGCAGATCACCTGAGGCCAGGAGTTCAGGACCATCCTGACCAACATGGTGAAACCCTGTCTCTATTAAAAATACAGAAATTAGCTGGGCATGGTGGCGCACACCTGTAATCCCAACTACACAGGAGGCTGAGGCAGGAGAATCGCTTGAACCCGGGAGGTGGAGGTTGCAGTGAGCCGAGATTGCGTCACTGCACTCTAGCCTGGGCAACAGACCAAGACTCCATCTCAAAAAGAAAAAGAAATTCTTGTTAATATGTTGTTTTTTGCATGTAGATAACTAGACAAACAGTATATAAGGCCATAGTTTGGGGGTTTAAAAAAAAGTCAAGGAAGTGTGAAAATGGGCCTAATTATAAATAAATTCTTATAATGAAATAACATTTTTTTTTCCTGAATATTTTGTTATAATAAATATCTGTGGTCTACCAATGATACAGGAAAAAGAGGAGAGGTGATCAAATAAACAGAATTTTAAGATTAAGTGGTTATTGGGGCAAGGTTGGTAAACCCTGTAAAGTTTTCAGATAAGTATAAGTGATTATTCAAATGTTTGTTTTAACACTGAAGGCATATAACATGTTAATATTTTCATCTTTTAGTTGTAAGGCTCCTCTCTATGATCTGGCTGCTCATGAAGACAAAGTTCTGAGTGTAGACTGGACAGACACAGGGGTAAGAATTTATTAGTTATTTGATGAAGAGGAAAGTGTATTAGAATAAATCTGGTGTTTGTGTTTATAAAATGTATTAGTTTCAATATATTTGATATTTATAATTCTGTATTATTTCCCTTAATGTTGTTTATAAAATCTCACCTTTCATTCAAAGAAGAAACAAATTTGTCCTTTAATAGGCCAGGCATGGTGGCTTATGCCTGTAATCCCAACACTTTGGGAGGGAAGGTGGGAGGATTCTTTGAGCCCAGGCGTTCAAAACCAGCCTAGGCAACATAGTGAGATGCTGTCTCTACAAAAAATTTAAAAATTAGCTATCCATGGTGGTGTGACCTATAGTCCAGCTACTTGAGCCTGAAGCAGGAGGATCACTTGTGCCTGGGAGGTCAAGAGTGCAGTGAACTATGATCGTGCCACTGCACTCTAGCCTGGGTGAAAGAGTGATACCCTGTCTCAATAATAATACTAGGAATAGTAAATTTGAAATTTTAGAGCATTTTTTTTCCTTGTGAGTATAGTGGGGTTTTTGTTGTTGTTGTTGTGTTGTTGTTTTAAGAAACAAGGTCCTGTGTTGCCCAGGCTGAAATGTTAGTGGTGCAATCGTGACTCACTGCAGCCTCGAACTCCTGGGCTCAAGCAATCCTCCCGCCCCCATGTGTATCTTCTTATTTATTTATTTATTTTTAGAGATTGAGGCTTGAACTCCTGGGCTTAGGTGATCCTCTTGCCCTAGCCTTCTGCATAGCTGGGACTACAGGCAGGTGCCACCACATCTGGCAAATTTTAAAATTTTTTGTAGAGACGTGGTCTCACTGTGTTCCCCATGCTAGTCTTGAACTTCTGGCCTCAAGCAGTTCTCCCGCCTCAGCCTCTCAGAGTGTTAGAATTACAGGCGTGAGCCACTGTGCCTAGTCCCCATGAGTATCTTCATGAAACATTTTACATCTAAAAACTCACTATTTAAGACTAATTGGATGAAAGCGTTTACCGGTTGGAAAAATCTTACGTAAGTCTGCATTATAAAATGTGTCCAAAGAATTACAATTTAATTATTTTTATGTATATACATGTGCTTTTACTGCCTAAGAATTATTTCTAAATATAAGTCCTAGGGCTACTTGAATAATTTGTAATATGCAATTAATGTGCTGTCCTTTAAAAACTTTTAATTTAATAGGTAAAACTATATCCCTTTCAAACTTATTATATATCTTGGCAGATGCTTTATAGAAAGTGCAACAGCATATTGTGTCTCAACCAAATTTAAATGATAGCTTTTAATGTTTTAATATACAGTATTGTAGTATAGTAGTGAAACAATGTTGGTCCCTTTACTAACTCTCAATGCAAGTTAACTGCTCACCCATAATTCCTTTTGTAATGAAAATCGTTAGTATTTAATTAGGTTTAGCTATGATATGAAATAATTATATTTACTTATGTTTTCTTTTTCTCTCCTTTTACACAGCTACTTCTGAGTGGAGGAGCAGACAATAAATTGTATTCCTACAGATACTCACCTACCACTTCCCATGTGGGGGCATGAAAGTGAACAATAATTTGACTCTAGAGATTATTTCTGTAAATGAAATTGGTAGAGAATCATGAAATTACATAGATGCAGATGCAGAAAGCAGCCTTTTGAAGTTTATATAATGTTTTCACCCTTCATAACAGCTAGTGTATCACTTTTTCTTATTTTGCATTTATAATAAGATAGGTTGTGTTTATAAAATATAAACTGGCATGCATTCTCTATACAAACTTGAAATTAAACTGAGTTTTACATTTCTCTTTAAAGGTATTGATTTGAATTCAGATTTGTTTTTTTATTTTTTTGTTATTTATTTTGGAGTCTTGTTCTGTCGCCGAGGCTGGAGTGCAGTGGCATAATCTCAACTCACTGCAACCTCCGCTTCCTAGGTTCAATCAATTCTCCTGTCTTAACCTCCCAAGTAGCTGGGATTACAGGCATACACCAGCATGCCCTGCTAATATTTGTATTTTTAGTAGACACGGGGTTTTGCCATATTGGGCAGGCTGGTCTTGAACTCCTGACCTCAGGTGATCTGCCCGCCTCAGCCTCCCAGAGTGCTGGTATTAGAGGCATGAGCCACCGCGCCTGGCCGAATTAAGATTTGTTTTTGAAATGCTATAAAAGGTTATATTGGAAATCCAGTAATTGTTCAGATTTTTATTTCTATTAGAGACTTAGATTTTTTTAAGTTACCTATTTTTAAAAAGCATTCAAAAAGATTAATGAAAATTGTAATAGAGAAAAAGTTAGAAACACAGTTTCCTTTTGGCAAAATAAATGTTCGAAAATTAGGCTGTGAGGGTATTTAGAACATTAAAAAAAAATGTAGGAGGGGCACGGTGGCTCCCACCTGTAATCCCAGCATACTGGGAGGCCGAGGCGGGTGGATCACATGAGGTCAGGAGTTTGAGACCACCCTGGCCAACATGTCAAAACCCTGTCTCTGCTAAAACTACAAAAATTAGCTGGGCATGGTGGCAACCGCCTGTAATCCCAGCTACTTGAGAGGCTGAGGCAGGAGAATTGCTTGAACCCGGGAGGTGGAGGTTGTAGTGAGTTGAGAACGTACCACTGCACTCCATCCTGGGCGACAGAGCGAGACTCTGTCTCAACAACGACAACAACAAAATGTCGATTCGGCAGGGCACGGTGGCTCATGCGTGTAATCCCAGCACTTTGGGTGGCCAAGGCAGGTGGCTCACCTGAGGTCAGGGGTTCGAGACCTGCCTGACCAACATGGTGAAACCTTGCCTCTACTAAAAAAATAAATAAATAAAATAAAAAATAAAAATAAAAAAAAAATTAGCTGGGTGTGGTGGCACACTCCTGTTGTCCCAACTACTTGGGAGGCTGAGGCAGGAGAATTGCTTGAACCTGGGAGGTGGAGGTTGCAGTGAGCCAAGATCACACCACTGTACTCCAGCCTGGGCAGCAGAACCAGACTCCATCTCAAAAAAAAAAAAAAAAAAAGTGATTGCCAATTTTTGAAGAATTCATCAAGATATTTTAAGGGAGGCACTTTATATTAAATATATGTCAGATCCTTTAGAAATTGCATACAGTTGACTGGGCGTGGTGGCTTACGCCTGTAATGCCAGCACTTTGGGAGGCCAAGGCAGGCGGATTGCCTGAGCTCAGGAGTTTGAGACCAGCCTGGGCAACACGGTGAAACCTCATCTCTAATAAAATTTAAAAAGTTAGCTGGGCGCGGCGGCATGTGCCTGTAGTCCCAGCTACTTGGGAAGCTGAGGCAGGTGAATTGCTTGAACCTGAGAGGCTGAGGTTGCAGTGAGCCAAGATTGTGCCACTGCATTCCAGCCTGGGCGACAGAGCAAGACTCTATCTCAAAAAAAAAAAAAAAAAAGCATTGCATACAGTTTTCACTGTAACCTCCTAATCTTTCCTCATGTGTAGATAAGAATAAATTCTTCAGACAAAACTTTTAATCAGTATTAGATAAACATTCCACAAATTTTATGATACCATTAGCAGTTATCTTTATGCATGTGTTACATAAAAATATTTAAAGTAAATGTATTTTTAAAATGTTATTTCCATCATTAATGGATTGATATTCCTTAAGTAGAGCATTCACAACCTTTATTAATATTTGGGAAATATGTTTGGTCTCATTATTAGATGGTATTACATCTCAGATGATGTTCCTGTTGCAGAATTCTGTGAAACAGTATCTATACTTGGCTGCAGTTGAGAGCTAAACAGTGTGTTGAACCAGTTAGGAGTTTAATTCTCTGTAGAAAACCAGAGGCAGTCCAGGGCTGGTGTAGTTTTTGTTCCACATTGCTTAGGATCCTAGGCTCCCTCCGCCCCTGGGATATGGTCCTCATTTTCACATAGATCAAGAGCCAGAGCTCCAGTTATCATTTCTTAAAGTATATTTTAATGCCAAAAAAGTGAATAAAGGTGGGCAGAAAATGCATGCACAGAATCCTTGTTTTTCTCATTTTGTGCTGATTGGTATAAATTTTATTGTATTTGTAGTCTCTGGAAATCTAACTTTGAGAGGACAAAGATGAATTCTTAGTCCTGTTTTGGATGGTCTTTGAATGATCCTTAAGGGCAGTTATTTATAATGTCTTTCTTAACTCACCCAACGTGGGCTGACCAAATGTAGTCTGTATAAACTAGGTGGTTAAAGTAAAGGTAAAGAAGCTATCAGATGCAGTAGACAAAGAAAAAAATGGCATCCAGAACTGGTCCCCACCTATTCCCAGTCCTGGTTCCACAGCAAAATACATTCATAGTTCAGGCATTCTTCCTTGGGATAGATATAATGTAAGCGACCAAGTCTCTTGGACAAGGATTGTCTCTGATCAATCCCTGCCAAACTCCTTTCCTTTGTTAACTCAAGTGGTTAGATCTTACTCGCTGAACAGAAGGAATATGAGAGGTCAAAACATGCCTATTCAGTCCTCTTATATTGCTCCACACCCTTTCCCTCAAAAGCCAAGAGACCTTTCAATAGTCCCCTTTCCTCTACCAGAACACCAGAGATGCCTGCTTTACATGGACTTACATGCTCCCAAGAATCACTTGGATAAATGAGTGGTGCTCCTTTCCCATGGTTGGGGAAAAGCTAGGAACCTGACAATGCAATGCTCGGAACCTGCTGACCAGTATTAGTTATGCTGTCTTGCCATAGTAGTGCAGTTCTTTAAAATGTTGATGCTTGCTCTCTTACCAAGCAAAGGTTGGTTTTTTTGTTTTTTTGTAGAGACAGGGTCTCATTACGTCACCCATACTGGAGTACAATGGTGTAATCTTGGCTTACTGCAACCTCCATCTTCTGGGCTCAAGCCATCCTCCCACCTCAGCCTTCCAAGTAGCTGGGACCATAACCAGCCAATGTTTAATTTTTAATTTTTAAATATTTATTTATTTATTTATTTATTTATTTTATTTTGTAGAGTTAGGGTTTCGCCATGTTGCCCATGCTGGCCTTGAACTCCTGGGCTCAAGCAGTCTGCCCGCCTGGACCTCCCAAAATGCTGAGATTACAGGCATGAGCCACCGCACCCAGACCAAATAAAGTTTTAAGAAATTCCTTGGCCAGGCATGGTGGCTCAGGCTTTTGTAGAAAAACATAGCTTTCCTGTGAGAAGATAATCAATATTTTCTTTTCTTTTCCTTTGATTTTGGAATTGCCATTTTGGAACTGTTGTCAACAATGCATAATAATATATCAGAATGCTTCCTAGTATAATATTATTGGAGAAAGAACAAAAGTTTAAATTGATATAAAATGCACATAATTGAACAAACAACCCTGCAAAAAAAAAAAACCATCTGGGAATTTCTGATAATAACATTGAAATCTGTTCACACAGTCTAAAATTCTTTTGATGTATCATAGTTTTGAAAAAAGGTAACAGTTTATTATATATAACAAATATGGCCGGGCGCGGTGGCTCAAGCCTGTAATCCCAGCACTTTGGGAGGCCGAGATGGGCGGATCACGAGGTCAGGAGATCGAGACCATCCTGGCTAACACGGTGAAACCCCGTCTCTACTAAGAAATACAAAAAATAGCCGGGCGAGGTGGCAGGCGCCTGTAGTCCCAGCTACTCGGGAGGCTGAGGCCGGAGAATGGCGTGAACCCGGGAGGCGGAGCTTGCAGTGAGCTGAGATCCGGCCACTGCACTCTAGCCTGGGCTACAGAGCAAGACTCCGTCTCAAAAAAAAAAAAAAAAAAAAACAAATATAAGGAAAATATTAAATTTTTTGAAAGATACTAGTTTTTGTTTTTGTTCATTTTTTAGAGATAGGGTCTCACTATGTTGCCCAAGCTAGAGTGCAGTGGCCTGATTATAGCTCACTGCAGCCTCAAACTCCTGGACTCAAGGGATCTCCCACGTCATCCTCCTAACTAGGACCACAGGCGCATGTCACCACATCTGGCTGATTTTAAAATTTTTTGTGAAGACGGTCTCGCTGTGTTGCCCAGGCTGGTCAAGAACTCTTGGCCTCAGGCAGTCTTCGTGCCTCAGCCTCCTTAAGTGCTGGGATTATAGGCAAGTCACTGTGCCTGGCCAAAAATACTAATTTTTAATAGATACTATTATGGCTCCTATTCTTAAAGGAAAAAATAGGACATTTTAAGACTCTATGCAAGGGATATTCAATTAGTATATTTTTTATTTAAAAAGCCACTACTTAGAATCAGATTTCATTAGGCAAATGAAATCCAGATATTACTAGCCAGAAACTCTCAGGTGTAGAAACAGCAGGAACATTTTAGTCACTTCGTTGTTGACATTTTTGACTATTATAGATTAAGTATCAAACACAATAATGGTATTTTGTTATATGAACCAAATATATCTCTTTTTACGAGACATAGTCTAGCTCTCCCATCCAGGCTCAACTCCTGGGTTCAAGGGATCCTCCTGCCCCAGCTTCCTGAGTATGTACCTGGGAGTACAAGTGCATGCCACCACACCCAGCTAATTTTTTTTGTTTTTGTGGAGATGGGGTCTTGCTATGTTGCCCAGGCTGGACTCCAACTCCTGACCTCAAGCAATCATCTCATCTTGACTTCCCAAAGTGCTAGGATTACAGGCATGAGCTACTGCATCCAACCTGAACCAAATTTATAACTTAGAAGAGAAACATTTTTGGCTTGTTGGTTTTATAGAATTAAACCTAATTTTTGTTCTAATAGCAGTTCCATTGATTTGCAGATTTAAGGTAGTAAATTATTTTCTTGCAGTGTCTATAAAAGTAAATGAAATTATGTCATCATAAAAATCCTCTATAGATAATAAATTATTTACATTTTATAGGAGAGAAAAATACATGTTAAAGTTTTTGAACAGACACACAGGCAGAAAATAAATGGCAGTGGATTTGAACTTGGACTTATTTTGGACAAGCTCTTAACTGGTATATATTTTGTCAATCTTATGTCATGCACAAGAATGATATTTTTATAAATGGAAAGAGTGAGTGTGGAAGTGTCTTCATTTACCTAACAGGTTATATGTGGTTGGGCGCCGTGACTCACGCCTGTAATCCCAACACTTTGGGAGGCTGAGGCGGGCAGATCACCTGAGGTCAGGAGTTCAAGAATAGCCTGACCAACATGGAGAAACCCCATCTCTACTAAAAATACAAAATTAGCCAGGCGTGGTGGCGCATACCAGTAATCCCAGCTACTTGGGAGACTGAGGCAGAAGAATTGCTTGAACCCGGGAGGCGGAGGTTGTGGTGAGCCAAAATGGCGCATCGTGCTCCAGCCTGGGTAACAAGAGCGAAACTCCATCTCAAAAAAAAAAAAAAAAACGTAAATTTAAGTGACATTAATGGGTACTAAATTACCATAATATGTTCAGCTTTGCATTTTTTTGCCTTTAAAATTAATTTCAATTTTAGTGTACTACTAAATGTAATAGTATATAAATATAATAGTATATAAATGTAATAGTATATAAATGTATACTTTAAAGATCAATTTCTGTATATTCTAAATAGGAATTGTATATAAGCAAAAACGAATTCTAGAAATTATCCAATTATGTCATTCATGTTATTTAAAGGGAAACCACAATCCAGACAGGTTAAGTACCTAGTGTGAAGGTATGTATCCAATTAATGGAGCTGGGCGACATACATCTGAGTAATAAAGACTACAGAGAAATTATCTGGTTAGGTACAATCTGATACAAAGTTTAGAAACATGTCAAACAATTCTATGTATAGTCAGTGAAAGTGTAATAACGTGCCTGAGACATACCAGATCAAGTTCAATGGTTGTTTCAGGGGGAGGAAATAATTTTTAAAACAATGTCTATAACATTTCACATTTAAAATCATCTTAATAAGTCTAATTCTAGAATTGTGTCTAATTCTAATACTGTGCCTAGCTTTACTTGAATAAACAGAAATGTAGTAGGGAAGAGACAGCATGTTTAGCTTGCAGTATCTAAGTAATTACTTGTGTAGGTATCTGGGAAGATAACTCTCCATAGTCCCACTGTCACTGACCTGTAATGCTTGTCCTGACGTCTTCGGTAAAATTCAACAGATTACAAAGAAACTGGTGCAATGCCTTGAAGAAATAGAGTTTTTTGTATGATGTCAGATTCAATACACCTCTAATCCTTAGTAAAACAGTACAAAACAGTAGAATAATTTTTAGTGTTTTCTAATGTCAACTGAGGTTTTATTTGGGAGATTAACCAGAGGTTTGCAGAAAAATAAAAGTGAAGACTATTAGTCTTTAAAGAAACTAAGACTCTAGGTTTGGATCCCATTTGTGGAGCCCCACATTCCAAGTCATCTAATGTTCTTGTCTAGTTAGCTTGTAAAAGTCTACCATGGAGGAAAACCCTTTTTTTTCTTAGTATAAATGTATTATATGTTGATAGAAAGTTAAATAAAAGTTCAATAAATGTGCTTCTAAGTGAAATTTAAAAGTATGTTAAAGGTGTTAAATTATTTCACTTTCTAAAGAGGTTTTATGCAACACTAAAATGTAATGACTGAGCTGCCTCCTTTTGTTAAGGGACTAGTGCAAGTAAGAGTCTCACTCTGTCGCCCAGGCTGGAGTGTAGTGGCGCAATCTCGGCTCACAACTTCCGCCTCCTGGGTTCAAGCAATTCTCGTGCCTCAGCCTCCCAGCTGGGATTACAGGTGCATGCCATTACATGGGGCTAATTTTTGAATTTTTAGTAGAAACAGGGTTTCACCATGTTGGCCAGGCGGTTCTCAAACTCCTGACCACAAGTGCTCCGCTCGCCTCAGTCTCCCAAAGTGCTAGGATTATAGGCGTGAACTACCACACTCATCCTAGTGCAAGCCATGTAAACATTTTATCCAACAGCTAAAGGAAGATTAATTCATTCCACGGGCATTTATGAAATATGAGAGACTTGACTCCTGTCCGGGTGAAGCATCAGCAGCTAGCTCGACATTATTTTCTGATACTATTCCTACACTGTGCCACCTTTCCTTAGTGACTTGTGAAGAAAAAGTGATTATATGTAAATACTACACTTCATTGATGGCTTGGAGATACTGTGTATCTTTCTGTAATTTTACCCAGTTAAGTGAATAAAAGCAACAGGCCCGGCCGGTAGCCACTATTCTGACTTCCTGGTGTCGTCTTTGGAGGACTTTAGTTGGCCTCAGATTGAGCTGAAGAAGATACTAGTTTACTGTTCTCTTGACTTAAAACTTCATCTTGTTGGAACAAACATTTTCTAAAATACCCCAAGAACTTTACCATGGGGCATAGTAACATTTGAAAGTCATTTCACTTGCAATGTTATTTATTCCTTGGTGAGAAAGATAATCTGGTCTTTTCAGATATTTTATAATGTATCCTTCAGTTTTGAATTAGCTATCTTTATTTCAGTTCGTTCATTGATGGACTCAACATTCATTCAGGACCTAGTTTGTATTAGGCACTCTGCTAGGTGCTAAGGCTGCAGAAATGTATAAGGGTGGACAGCAGCTTTGAAGCAGCTCAGCACCTAATGGGGAAGACAGGCAGGTAGATCATTACAGCCCGAGAGCGGTATACCCCTTAGGAGAAATGCGACATTTAGAGTAAGATTCAGGAAAGCCATCCCAAGGAAATACGTCAATCACTCATGTTTGCCAAACGCTAATTTTTACCCTTCTGAGGAAAGCTGTAGACTCTTTCCTCAAAAAAACAAAATTTTGCACATGATTTCAGGTATTTGCCTATTCCTTGGAAATCCAAATATCTCAGGGTAAAACTCTAAAGACATTTAATGTTTTCAGTCCAAATTAACCCTCTATAACTTGCCACTTTTCCTATTTTAAAAGTATACTTTCCAGGTTGAGTATTTTGTACTGTTAATATTCTAGAACCTGACCCTATCTTTGTCATCATACAGACTTTAGTTACCACCTCGAGTGTTAACCTTTTCATTCTTTGCTAGCCTATGTGTCACAGTTGTAATTAATAATTCATATGCTGCTGTTTTAGGAAAGTTTTGGAGTCACCTTTAAAAAGAATGCAGTTTGATTATCTCCTACTAGTAGTAAATAGTTTTGCTTCCTTTTTGTTTTCTTCCTGAGACTTTCAGGATCCGGTTTTACCTTTTACTCTTAAAGATTCATCACAAACATTATGGATACGGATATATACATTTGAGACTGGTTATGAACGGTTGTTAAGACCTCTTTAAATCTTTAACACGGGAGTTAGATGCTGAGGAGCCGCCCCACAAGGCCCGGCAGGTCCGGGGGTGGGGGTGCTCGGAGGGAGCCGGGAGGGCCCCGGGCCAATGCCTTCCACTTCCCCACGCCTCAGCTCACCTCAGCTCCTCGGATGTTCTGACCGGCTTGGTGTTTGTCATCTCACTTTATTAAGTAAGGAGGAAATCGGGAAAGGAGGGATAGAGAGGGTCCCCTAGTTCATTCAAGAGCAGACCGAGAGATGCGCCGGTCCCCAGTCGGGCCGGTGGCGGGGTCAGGCCGGCGCCCGAGTGGGGCGGACGCCAGGCCGTGCGGTTTAAATCTCCCGCCTCCCGCAGCGGGAGCCTGACACCTCCACGCACTGGTGCGGAGGGGCACTGGCTGCCGGAGGGCCCGGAGTCGGCGCGGGGCTCGCGGGCGGTGGCCGGAACGCGTGCCGGGACGGATCTCCGCGCGGCCGAACGCGACCCGAGGCGACGGAGGAGCGGCGCCGGTAAGCGTCTGCGGCCTCTCGTCCTCCCCACTTCCCCCTCAGCCGGCGGTCAGGCCCGGAGGCCAAATCCTGGGTTCCCATGGCGACGCCGGGCGGCAGGGGCGCGGCAGGAGGCTCCGACCACTCGCGCGCGCGCGCGGCTTCTCGGGTCCTTGCTGGCCTCCTTGGTTCTCTCGGGGACCCCGGCCGCTGCCTGCGGCCTTCTACCAGGCGAGGCCCTGCTCGGGGTTCTTCCGGCCTCCCACCAGGCAAAACCCGCAAGGAGCGGTTTCTGGCGTGACTGGGTCCCTGCGGCCGAAGGGCGCCTCCCGGCCACGCTCGCTGTAGTGAAGGAGCGCGGCAGCCCGGGGCTCATTTGGGTGATTTCCCTCGGCGGTGGAGGTCGCTCCTAGTAGAGGCGGCGGCCAATCACCCAAACAGCCCTCAGGTGCCTCCCTGCTGGCCTCTTTTTCACGTGGTGCTTATTTTTATTTCGCTATTATTTTGTAATGGGAATATCTTCTTTAGAAACTAATTGGCAACCGATGGAGAAAAACAAAACATAGTAAATGTGCGGTTTGGGTTGAACTGCAGAATGCACGGGCCCACGAGGGGCTCCGCGCACAGATCCTGTTCCCCAGGCCTTGAACCCGGCCCCACGGCACAGATCTGGCTCCTGGAAACGCGGGTCAGCTGGTCAGGTGCCCAGGTGATGTCAGTGGTCAGATACCTGATGCTCTAAGGAAGACGGAGAGGGGAAAGCCGGGAGTCCATCCTGGCAACTCACCCGCGGTGTTGGGGCGTTGCCAGTAGAGGGGGTGGAATCAGTTTTTGTGTAATAGATGATCTTGATGCACACAGCATAAAGGCTGTTATAAACTATGGGTCTCTGTAAAATAGATTGTTGGGAAGATAACATTTTTCCATGGTTTTTATTTTTCCCAAAAGTATTTATGTATTGATTTATTTGGTTCTGACTCAGGCGACGTACTGTAAGATGGTATTACTTTAATCATCTTCACATCAGTATTTATGGAATAGCCACAGGTGCCTCAACCTTTAGTAGGAGTTAATTATACATTTTCTGGCCGAGTAAACATCTCCGAATGGTATGTATGTGTTTTTATATGACCAAAATTTTAAATCGTTTAGTATTTATCTGTGCCTATCATACCCAGTATTCTTTGAAATCTCTATTTAATAGTGCAAAATGATTGTTTTTCTAGTCATTGAAACAGCTATGTGGAAGGCAGTGTTCTAATTACCAGTTTAATTTTAGAGTTAGAAGGGTGCTCAGAGATCAGCCAGTTCAACGAGGAAAAACTGCAAATATGAGACTGGTGGAAAAAGTAGGATGCCGTATTTTTTATTATAAATATCATAAAAAATATAAAACAAAGTTTATGCCAGTTACGGAACTAGGACCAGATATCAAAATATTAGATATAAAATGGATAATATACTGTCTTGTTCTACTATACTGCCAAACTTTGTGATTTAATTGTGTTATCCTATATTTACATTTTTTCTTTTATACTTTAGCTTTTTCAGTACTCACTGTGCTTCCTTTAAAATTTTATCCTTTTTACATTCTTTAACAACAACAGATGGGATATGTGAAAGAGTTTTAAATATATCTGTAACTGGAAAGATTTCCTTGTTCGAAGTAGATTTTCTTATTTAATAATATTCTTATTGCCCTGTTCCATTTTGTCTGTTTTTCATTCATCCCTTAAGTTTTATGTTTTTTTTTTTTTTGGAAATCAAAATTTTCAAACTTGTGCTTGGATCCAGTATTCACCATTAAAAGTTAGTCACCTTCTATGTATCTCATTGTTATTTTGCCATTATTGACTCACTTGCATATAACACTAGGGATTTTAAATTCCTTTGCTAATTTAGTTGAGATAAAAAATAGACTAAAGTAACACAATATCTATATTTACAGCAGCTGACATTAACAACTGTTAACATTTTGTTGTATTTATTTCTAGTATTTTTTTAGATAAGGAAATAAAATATTTCCAATAAAGTTGAAGTCTCATCCCACCCATCCATAACCAGGTACTTAACATCATGAGTTGATATCTGTGTTTTGTATTTTTTAAATTATATTTTATATGTGTCTATTATTGCATGTATTTTTAAATTTTAAATAAGTTACATCATATTGCATATAGCCTGCACTTGTGTTTTTCACTAAGTATTATTTTATTTTGGTTTTTTGAGACGGAGCCTCGCTCTGTCGTCCAGGCTGGAGTGCAGTGGCCGGATCTCAGCTCACTGCAAGCTCCGCCTCCCGGGTTCACGCCATTCTCCTGCCTCAGCCTCCCAAGTAGCTGGGACTACAGGCTCCTGCCACCACGCCTGGCTAATTGTTTGTATTTTTAATAGAGACCGGGTTTCACCGTGCCAGCCGGAATGGTCTCGATCTCCTGACCTCGTGATCCGCCCGCCTCTGCCTTCCACAGTACTGGGATTACGGGTGTGAGCCACCACGCCTGGCCTCACTCCGTATTATTTTAAAAATTGATTTGGATTGATATTGATAGTTCTAGCCACTAACATATTTGTTTTAAATGTTTTTTGTTGTTGTTGTTGTTTTGAGACGGAGTCTCGCTCTGTCACCCAGGCTGGAGTGCAGTGGCGCCATCTCTGCTCACTGTAACTTCCGCCTCCTGGGTTCAAGCAATTCTCCTGTCTCAGTCTCCCGAGTAGCTGGGACTACAAGCACATGCCACCACACCCAGCTAATTTTCTTAGTTTTAGTAGAGATGGGGGTTTTACCGTATTATTCAGGCTGGTCTCAAACTCCTGGATTTAGGTGATCCACCCACCTCAGCCTCCCAAAGTGCTGGGATTACAGGGGTGAGCCACCGCGCCCAGCCTTAATTATTTATATAGTATTCTGTATATACTACATTTTTATCTGTATAGCTTTTTATTAATATACTTAGATTATTTCTAGTTTTTTATTAC
Source organism: Papio anubis (assembly GCF_008728515.1). NCBI lineage: Eukaryota > Metazoa > Chordata > Mammalia > Primates > Cercopithecidae > Papio > Papio anubis. The sequence goes on along the minus strand of NC_044985.1, from coordinate 86,728,856 downwards.
AATGCTAAAACAAGTAGACGTTCATTTGGTGAATACTTACTGAGTATCTACTATGTGTCTTGCACTATTTGCTCACAAACAGATGAAAATCTCTGCCCACACAAAAGCTTTAAATACCTAGTGGTGGAATTGCTAGGTCACGAAGTAGGAGCATGTTTAGTTTTATGAGAAACTGCCAGACCATTTTCCAAAATGGTTATACCGTCTAATGCTTTCATTGGCAATATGTGAGTTCCAGTTACTCACATTCTCACCAGTTTTGGTGTTGTCAGTCTTTGTCATTTAAGCTATTATCGTGGATGTATATTGGTGTATCATCATGAGTTGAGAATTCATTCCTGCTCTTGCTTTTATCAAAAGTTTTTTTGTTTTTGAGGGGAAATTCACATAACATACAATTAGTCTTTTTTTTCTTTTTTACTTTGATGAAACAAACCCAAACAACTGTTTTGAAGTGTACAATTCAGTGATATTTATTGTTTTCACAATGTTGTGAGATCACCAGCTCTCTCTAGTTTGAAAACTTTTTCATCACCCCATAAAGACACCCCTTACTCATTAATTACTTGATTTGTAGTTTTTTTGTTGCTGAGTGGTATTCCATTGCACATTATTACTATAATTTGTTTGTTCACCTGTCAATAGATATTCTAATTTTTGGCTATTTTGAATAAAGCTACCAAGAACATTTACAGGTCTTTGGGCATATTTTTCATTTATCTTGGGTAAATAAGAATACAATTGCTGGATTGTGTGTGTTTCCAAGAAACTCAATTTTTTCTGAAGTGGTTATACCCATTTTATATTCCCACAACCAATGTATGAAGGTTCCAGTTGTTCCTCATTGTTGCCAGCACTTTGAATTGACAGATTGGTTGTTAAGATCAAATGGGGGTGTGCTGATACCTCTTTGTGGTTTTAATTTTTGTTTCCCTGATGAATAATGTTGTTGAATATATTTTTATATGCTTAATGGCCATTAGTATATAGTTGTACACTGCATAAAGGTGTTTTGGTCAATGATGGACCACAGATACGATAGTAGTCACATAAGATTGTAATAGCGTATTTTTATTGTACCATTTCAGTGTTTAGACATGTTTAGATACACAAATACTTACCATCATTGTGTTGCAGTTGCCTACAGTATTCAGTATGTAACATGCTGTACAGGTTTGTAGCCTGGGAGCAATAGCCCCTACGTATGTGGTAGGCTTATAACATTTGGTTTGTATAAGTACATTCTGTGATGTTCTCACAATGATGAAATCACCTAATGACACATTTCTCAGAACATATTCCCACAGTTAATGCATGACTGCATGTGAATATCTTTTGTTAGTTTGCTCAAATAATTTATCTGTTAAAATGAGATTTTCTTATTACTCAGTTATAATTACTCTTCATATATTCAGAACACAGGTCTGTTCATATGTGTGTGTGTATGTATGAAAAGTTTCCTCCAAATTTTCATTTTCTGAATTGTGTTTTTCAAATAACAATTTTAAATTTTGGTGATAATCCAACTTCTTGATTTTTTTTTCTTTTATAATTAATGTTTTAAATAGTCTAAGAAATCATTGTCTGCCCCAAGGTTGCAAATATTTTTTCTTCTGGGAGTTTTACAGTTTTTTGAGATGGAATCTCACGCTCTTGCCCAGGCTGGAGTGCAGTGGCAGGATCTCAGCTCACTGCAACCTACGCCTCCCAGGTTCAAGTGATTCTCCTGCCACAGCCTCCTGAATAGCTGGGACTACAGGCACCTGCTACCTTGCCCAGCTAATTTTTTGTATTTTTAGTAGAGACAGAGTTTCACCATATTGGCCAGACTGGTCTCGAACTCCTAACCTTGTGATTCGCCCGCCTCGGCTTCCCAAAGTGCTGGGATTACAAGCGTGAGCCACTGCGCCTAGCCAGGAGTTTTACAGTTTTTAAATTTTACATTTAAGTCTGTTACACATTTTGAATTACTCTTTGTAAATGATGTTAGTTAAGAATTGGGGAGCAATTCTTTTGACATATGGATATCTGGTTGTCCTTATATTGTCTGTTAAAAGTCAAACCTTTCCACCAGTGAATTGCTTTGGCACCTCTGTTAGTCCATTTTGGGTTACTATAAAGGAATACCTGAGACTGCGTAATTTATAAAGAAAATCAGTTTATTTGGCTCACAGTTCTGCAGGCTGTACAAGAAGCGTGGTGCAGCACCTGCATCTGATGAGGGCCTCAGGCTTCTTCCACTCATGGAGGAAGGTGAAGGGGGAGCAGGTGTCGCATGGTGAGAGAGGGAAGGGTGCCACACTCTGTTAAATAGCCAGCTCTCACATGAACTTACAGAGTAAGAACTCACTCATCACCAAGCCATTGATGAGGAATCCACCCCCATGACTTCCCAGAAGGCCCAACCTCCAATATTAGGGATCACATATCAACATGAAATTTTTAGGGGACAAACATCCAAACTATATCAGTGCCCTTGTCAGAAATCATTTGGTTGTATATTTGTGGATGTATTTCTGTGTGTTCTCTAATTTTTCTCAGCAATGTGCTATAGTTTTTAATAGCACTGTGGTATGTATTTCACTGAATTTGCTGCTAAATATTTCATAGCTTTGGATGTTATTAAAAATGAGAGTGGATTTTAAATTTCACTTTCTAGGCTGGGTGTGGTGGCTCACACCTATAATCCTAGCACTTTGGAAGCCTAGGCGAGGGGAATCACTTGAGGCCAGGAGTTTGACACCAGCCTGGGCAACATAGGGAGACTCCATCTCTACCAAAAAAAAAAAAAAATCACTTCCTAATTGTTTGCTACTAATATATAGAAATGTGATACATTTGTTTTACATTGATTCACTAATTGCTGAATTTGCTCAGATCTGTTGCATTAGATCTAGTAGATTTTTAAAAGATTCTTTAGGATTTTTTGCATACATAATCATGACACCTGTGAATAAAGACATCTTTGCCTTTTCCTTTCAAATATGGAAGGGGTGTGAGCAGTCATCTTTGCCTCTTACCCAATATTAAAGGAAAAATATTCACTATTTCACAGTTAAGTATGATGTTAGCTGTGTGGGGTTTTTTGTTGTTGTCTTCTTTTTTTTTTCTTTCTTTTTTTGGGTGGGGATAGAGTCTTGCTCTGTCACCCAGGCTAGAGTGCAGTGGCATGATCTCGGCTCACTACAACCTCTGCCTCTCAGGTTCAAGCAATTCCCCTGCCTCAGCCACCCAAGTCGCTGGGACTATGGGTGTGCAGCACTATGCCCAGCTAATTTTTGTATGTTTAGTGGACACAGGGTTTCACCATGTTGGCCAGGCTGGTCTCGACCTTCTGACCTCACATTTTCTGCCCACCTTGGCCTCCCAAAGTGCTGGGATTACAAATGTGAGCCACGTTACCCGGCCAGAGTTTCTTTTTCTTAAATCATGAGTGAGTGATACATTTTTTCATTTTTTTCCTACATCTATTGAAATGGTGATACTTCTCCTTTAATCTCTTAATTTAATGAATTATATAGACTGATTTTCTTTTCTTTTTTTTTTTTTTTTTTTTGAGATGGACTCTTGCTCCTTCACCCAGGCTGGAGTTCTGTGGTGCCATCTCAGCTCACTGCAGTCTCCACCTACCAGGATCAAGCAGTCCTCCCACCTCAGCCTCCCAAGTAGCTGGGACTACAAGTGTGTGCCACCACACCCAGCTAATTTATTTTTATTTTTATTTTGAGACAGTCTTGCTCCTGTCCCCCAGGCTGGAGTGCAGTGGTGCACTCTCGTCTCACTGCAACCACCACCTCCTGGGTTCAAGCGGTTCTTCTGCCTCAGCCTCCCGAGTAGCTGGGATTATAGGAGTGCACCACCATGCCTGGCTAATTTTTGTATTTTTAGTAGAGACGAGGTTTCACCATGTTGGCCAGGCTGGTCTTGAACCCCTGACCTCAAGTGATCCGCCTGCCCTGGCCTTCCAGAGTGCTGGGATTGCAGACGTGAGCCACCATGCCCCGCCAAAGAAGATTTTTTTTTTTTTTTTTTAAACACAGGGTCTCACCCTGTTGCCCAGGCTGAAGTGCAGTGGTGTGATCTCGGCTCACTGCAACCTACACCTCCCAGATTCAAGCAGTTCTCCTGCCTCAGCCTTCTGAGTAGCTGGGATTACAGGCACAGGCCACAACACCCAGCTGATTTTTATATTTTTTAGTAGAGGTGGGGTTTCTCTATGTTGGCCAGGCAGATCTCCAACTCCTGACCTCAGGTGATGCACCTGCCTCAGCCTCCTGAAGTGCTGGGATTACAGGCATGAGCCACTGTGCCCAGCCACACCTGGCTAATTTTGGTGTTTTTAGTAGAGATGGAATTTCACCATGTTGGCCAGGCTCGTCTGGAACTCCTGATCTCAGGTGATCCACCCATATCAGCCTCCCAAAGTGCTGAGATTACCGGTGTGAGCCGCCGCACCTGGGCCATAGACTGATTTTGAAATGGTAAGCAAATCTTGCATCCCTTGCATCAATTCCACCTAGTCAGTCATGTTTTATCCATGCATATATATATATATATACACACATACATACACAGCTATTACTCTATTAGATTTGTTAGGATTTTGTGAAGGGTTTTTCATTCATATTTAATAAAAATATTGGTCTATAATAATCTTTTCTTGTAATGTCTGTTTGGTTTTGAGGGCAAAGTTATGCTGGCTCATAAAATGAGTTGAGAACTATTCTTTCCTCTTCTACTCTATGAAAGAGTAAGTTTGGTTATGTCCTAAATGTTTGACCGAAATCACCAGTGAAGCTATCTGGTCCTAAAAGGGTTTGGTTTTGTTTTGTTTTCACGGGATTTAAAAAATTATTGATTCACTTTTTAAAATGAGTGTAAGATAATATGGATGCTGTCTTTCTTTCTTGTGTTAGTTTTTGGTATGTTGCATTTTTCAAGGAATTTGTTCATTTAACTTAAGTTGTACAATCTTTTGGTGTAAAGTTGTTAAAAACATACCTTTATTAATCTTTTAATGTCTGTAGGATCTATAGTGACGTTCCTTCTTTTATTCCTAATATTGCTCATTTATGTTTTTCTTTCTTTGTTGATAAGTCTTACTAGAAGCTTTTTAAATTGAATAATTTTTTCAAATCAACCCATTTTTAACTTTAATTTTCTTGTTTGTCCATTTTCTATTTACTGACTTATTTTTATCGTTTCTTCTACTTGGGGTTTAATTTGCTCCTCTTTTTCTAACTTCTTAAGGTGGAAGCATAGATAATTGATTTTGTACCTTTTTTTCTTTTTTTATTGAGATGGAGTCTCACTCTGTCACCCAGGCTGGAGTGCAATGGCATGTTCTTGGCTCACTGTAACCTCCGTCTCCTGGGTTCAACTGATTCTCCTGCCTCAGCCTCCCAAGTAGCTGGGATTACAGGTGCTCGCCACCACACCCAGCTAATTTTTGTATTTTTAGTAGAGGTGGGGTTTCACCATGTTGGCTAGGCTAGTCTCAAACTCCTGACCTCAAGTGATCTGCCTGCCTCTGCCTCCCAAAGTGTTGGGATTACAGGTCTGAGTGACCACACCAGCCCTTTTTTTCCAATGTAGGTATTTAAAGCTGTGAGCTTTTCTCTAATCATGCTTTAGTTGCATTCCACAGCTTTTGATATGTTTTTATTACCATTGAGTTTAAAGTATTTTAAAATTCCTCTCTGATTTCTTTGACCCTTTATTTATTTGTTTATTTATTTATATTTATTCTTTTTTTTTTTTTTTTGAGATGAAGTCTCACTCTTGTCGCCTAGGCTTGACTCACTGCAACCTCCACCTCTCCAGTTCAAGTGATTCTCCTGCCTTAGTCTCCTGAGTAGCTGGGATTACAGGCACCTGCCATCACACCTGGCTAATTTTTGTATTTTTAGTAGATATGGGGTTTCACCATGTTGACCAGGCTGGTCTCGAACTCCTGACCTCAGGCGATCCACCTGCCTCAGCCTCCCAAAGTGCTGGGATTACAGGCATGAGCCACCACGCCCAGCCTGTTTATTTAGATATATGTTATTTCCAAATATTTGGGAATTTTCTAGATATCCAATTGCTATTGATTTCTGTTTAAAACTTTTTACTTTTTTTATAGAGACAGTCTTGCTCTGTCACCTAGCCTGGAGTGCAGTGGTGTGATCATTGCTCACTCCCTGCAGGCTCAAACTTCCTGGGCTCAAGCGATCCTCCCACCTCAGCCTCCAAAGTCACTGACACTACAGGCATGTGCTACCACTTCTGGCTTTTTTCTTTCTTTCTTTCTTTCTTTTTTTTTTTTTTTTTTTTTTTTTTGTAGAAATAGAGTCTTACTATGTTGCTTAGACAGGTCTCAAACTCCTGGCCTCAAGCAATCCTGCTTCACCCTCCTGAGTCACTGGGATTACAAATGGGAGCTACAACACCTGGTTTCTATTGATTTCTAAAGTAATAGTATTATAGTCTAAGAATGTTATCTGTGTTATTTTAATACTTTTATTTTTCTGCCTAGCATATGATCTGTTTTGGTGAATCTTCCAGTTACCCTTAGGGAAAAATAATGTATTCTGCTCTTGGTGGGTGGACTGGCGTATAAATGTCAGTTAGGCCAAGTTGGTTAAAAGTGTTTCTCAAAAAAAAAAAAAAAAAAAAAAAGGGGGGGGGGATTGTTTAAAACTTTTATGGTTTCACTTTTTTTTTTTTTTTTTTTTGAGATGGAATCTCACTTTGTCGCCCAGGCTGGAGTACAGTAGCATGATCTTGGCTTACTCAACCTCCGCCTCCTGGGTTCAAGCGATTCTCCTGTCTCAGCCTCCCAAATAACTGGGATTACAGGTGTGTGCTACCACACCCAGCTAATTTTTGGGTTTTTAGTAGAGATGAGGGTTCACCAGGTTGGCCAGGCTGGTCTCGAACTCGTAACCTCAAGTGATCCATCCACCTCAGCCTCCCAAAGTTCTGGGATTACAGGTGTGAGCCATTGCACCTGGCCTTCACTTTTTAAAAAAATGTCTACTTATGTCAGTTACTATTCTGGGGGCAGTGTTAAGTCCCTCGTTGTGATTGTAAATTTGACAGTTTCTCCTTTTAGTTCTGTCAGGTTATTTTTTTTTTCCTTGTATTTGAGAGCTTTATCATTTAGTAATATCCACAGTTAAGATTGCTATGTCTTTTTTTTTTTTTTTTTTTTTTTTTAGATAGTCTCGCCCTGTACCCAGGCTTGAGTGCAGTGACGCAGTCCTGGCTCACTGCAACCTCTACCTCCCAGGTTCAAGCGATTCTCCTGCCTCAGCCTCCTTAGTAGCTGGGTCTACAGGTGTGAGCCACCACTCCCGGCTAATTTTTGTATTTATTTTATTATTTTATTTTATTTTATTTTGAAATGGAGTCTCGCCCTGTCCCCCAGGCTGGAGTGCAATGGTGCAATCTTGGCTCCCTGCAACCTCCACCTCCTGGGTTCCAGTTCTCCTCAGCCTCCCAGGTAGCTGGGATTACAGGTGCCCGCCACCACACCCAGCTCATTTTTGCATTTTTAGTGGAGACGGAGTTTCACCATGTTGGTCAGGCTGGTCTTGAACTCCTTACGTCAGGTGATCCACCTACCTCAGCCTCCCAAAGTGCTGGGATTACAGACGTGAGTCACTGTGCCCGGCCTGCTATGTCTTCTTGATAAATTGACCCTCTTATTATTAAATGTCCATCTTATCCCTGGAAATATTATTTATATTGAAACCTGTTTTGTCAGACATTAATATATACTTAATGTTTATGCAGTATATCTTTATGCTTTTCCTTTTAACTTCTCTGTGAATTTGCGTTTAAAATATGTTTCTTTTTTTTTTTTTTTCTTGTTTTTGAGACACAGTCTTGCTCTGTTGCCCAGGCTAGAGTGCAGTGGCATGATCTTGGCACACTGTAACCTCCGCCTCCCGGATTCAAGCAGTTCTCCTGTCTCAGCCTCCCAAGTAGCTGGAATTACAGGCATGAGTCACCACATTCGACTAATTTTTGTATTTTTAGGAGAGACAGGGTTTCACCATGTTGGCCAGGCTGGTCTCAAACTCTTGACCTCATGTTCCGCCTGCCTCGGCCTCCCAAAGTGCTGGGATTACAGGCGTGAGCCACCATGCCCAGCCTAAAGTATGTTTCTTTTAAATTACATGTATTTGGGTTATACTTGTCTATCCTGTATTACAATCTCTGCTTTTTAATGGTGTTATGTAGTCCATTTATATTTAATGTCATTTTTAATGTGTTTGGATTAACTGTATTGGTGTTCCTTTTCTATTTTCCCATGTATTATTATTATTATTTTTGAGACAGAGTCTCACTCTGTGGCCCAGGCTGGAGTGAAGTGCCATGATCATAGTTTACTATAACCTTGAACTCCTGGGCTCAAGCAATCTTCCCCACTCAGCCTCCTGAGTAGCTAGGACTACAGGTGTGTGCCACCACACCCAGCAAATTAAAAAAAAGAATTTTTTTAGAGGCAAGGTCTCACTATGTTGCCCAGACTGGTCTTGACCTCAAGTGATCCTCTTGCCATGGTCTCCCAATGTACTGGGCATGAGCCACTGCACCCAGACAAAAATGTTCTTAATACCTGTGAATTCAATAAATTTAAGAAAATTCCCTTAATTTTAAAGGGTCTTGGCTACTTCCTTTATGAAACTGGAATAATATAACCTGCCACTTTTAGCTTTCTGGGGATATTATGAAGACCAAAGGAGATAAAATGTGTTTAAAAAGTTTTCAGTGTTCTAAAGGTATAATGATTATTATTTTAGTAAGCAGCAGTACTAACATTATCAGGAACTTTAAAATATCTTAAACTCTAAGAAAAGTACCTTTTGCATAATTTTGAATTCTTTTTGAAAAATTATTAAGATCCAGTCTTTTCATAAGAATATTAGGTCAAGATGGTAACCTCTCTGTGGGTAACTTAGGTGCTTAGTGTGGAGTTTGTGGGACTAATTGAATGGTGATAAGTAATTACCATATTCTTTCTACTTTAGATAAACACAGGTTTGCATTTAATGTAATTGGATTTTCCTATGTTCGTGTCTTATTGATGTTATGATTACAGTGCCAATCATAGCACCCAGAACAAAGCTGGCATTAAATGTGCATATGAAACTGACTGTCATATTGGTACTATTTTCAAATTTCAGGTAATTTTTGTTCTGCACAAGTTATAGTATCTCTGTGTGTTTGTAAATTTCAGCTACTCTGGTCCTGGAATAGACCAGTATCTCAGTAACCAAATCAGGTTTGACTAAACAGTAATTAAGATCCGATCTGAAAATATTTATATTTATAACCTGAATTCAATTCTAATATAATATTAAAGCTGATACTTTATAAAATGTATTCTTTAGGGCAGTTTGAGGGGCAGATCCTCAATTTGTCACTTGTTGGTTCGTCTTTCATATCAGTTACCCTTAATAATTTTAGTAGGCTTCATTTCATCTCAATCTATGAAAGGAGACAGACAAAAGAGCCTGTAACCTAATGTACTTATTGATTTGCCAGAGCCACAACCCATTCCTGAATTAATGGGCGGTTGATGAAAGATTAGTCAGGCAGAGCCTTTAAAGTAGGATGTATATGATATAGCCATCCACCACATAGCAACAGGAATATGTCCTGAGACGTGTCCTTAGGCAATTTTGTCATTGTATGAATGTCATAGAGTGTACTTACACAAACCTAGATGGTATAGCTTGCTACACCCCTAGACTGTCTGATACAGCCTGTTGCTCCTAGGCTGTAAACCTGTATAGCATGTTCCTGTACTGAATATGGGAGGCAACTGTAACACAATGGTATTTATGTATCTAAACAAAGGAAAGGTTTGCTCAGTGGCAAACCATGGCTGTGACATCACTAGACAATAGGATTTTCTCTGCTCCATTATAATCTTTTTAAAAATAGGTTTCTCCCCGTCTCTACTAAAAAATACAAAAATCTAGCCGGGCGAGGTGGCAGGCGCCTGTAGTCCCAGCTACTCGGGAGGCTGAGCCAGGAGAATGGCGTGAACCCGGGAGGCGGAGCTTGCAGTGAGCTGAGATCTGGCCACTGCACTCCAGCCTGGGCGACAGAACTAGACTCCGTCTCAAAAAAAGGTTTCTTTTTTTAAATTTTACTTTAAGTTCTGGGATACATGTGCAGAACATATAGGTTTGTTACATAGGTATACATGTGTCATGGTGGTTTGCTACACCTATCAACCCGTCATCTAGGTTTTAAGCCCTGCATGAATTAGACATTTGTCCTAATGCTCTCCCACCCCTTTCTCCCAACCCCCGACAGGCCCTGGTGTATGATGTTCCCCTCCCTGTGTCCATGTGTTCTCATTGTTCAACTCCCACTTATGAGTGAGAACATGCAGTGTTTGGTTTTCTGTTCCAGTGTTAATTTGCTGAGAATGATGGTTTCCAGCTTCGTCCATGTCCCTGCAAAGGACATGAACTCATTCTTTTTTAATGGCTGTATAGTATTCCATGTTGCATATGTGCCTCATTTTCTTTATCCAGTCTATCATTGATGGGCATTTGGGTTGGTTCCAAGTCTTTGCTATTGTAAATAGTGCTACAATAAACGTATGTGTGCATGTGTCTTTATAGTAGAATGATTTATAATCCTTTGGGTATATACCCAGTAATGAGTCAAATGGTATTTCTGGTTCTAGATCTTTGAGGAATCGCCACACTGTCTTCCACAATGCTCCAACTAATTTACACTCCCACTAACAGGGTAAAAGCATTCCTATTTCTCTACATCCTCTCCAGCATCTGTTGTTTCCTGACTTTTTAATGATCACCATTCCAACTGGCATGAGATGGTATCTCATTGTGGTGTTGATTTGAATTTCTCTAGTGACCAGTGTTGATGAGCTTTTTTCCATTTGTTTATTGGCCATATAAATGTCTTTTGAGAAGTGTCTGTTCACATCCTTTGCCCACTCTTTGATGGGGTTGTTTTTTTTCTTGTAAATTTGTTTAAGTTCCTTGTAGATTCTGGATATTAGACCTTTGTCAGAAGGATAGATTGCAAAAATTTTCTCCCATTCTGTAGGTTGCCTGTTCACTCCGATGATAGTTTCTTTTGCTGTGCAGAGGCTCTTTAGTTTAATTAGATCCCATTTGTCAATTTTGACTTTTGTTGCCATTGCTTTTGGTGTTTTTGTCATGAAATATTTGCTCATTCCTATGTCCTGAATGTTATTGCCTAGGTTTTCTTCTACGGTGTTTATGGTTTTAGGTCTTACATTTAAGTCTTTAATCCATCTTAAGTTAATTTTTGTATAAGGTGTGAGGAAGGGGTCCAGTTTCAGTTTTCTGCATATGGTTAGCCAGTTTCCCCAGCACCATTTATTAAACAGGGACTCCTTTCCCCATTGCTTGTTTTTGTCAGGCTTGTCGAAGATCAGATGGTTGTAGATGTGTGGTATCATTTCTGAGGTCTCTGTTCTGTTCTGTTGGTCTACATATCTTTTTTGGTACTATGCTGTTTTGGTTACTGTAGACTTGTAGTATAGTTCAAAGTCAAGTGGCATGATACTTCTAGCTTTGTTCTTTTTGCTTAGGATTGTCTTGGCTATATAGGCTCTTTTTTGGTTCCATATGAAATTTAAAGTAGTTTTTTCTAATTCTGTGAAGAAAGTCCATGGTAGCTTGAAGGGAATAGCATTGAATCTATAAATTACTTTGGGCAGTATGGCCATTTTCATGATATTGGTTCCTCCTATCCGTGAGCATGGAATGTCTTTCCATTTGTTTGTGTCCTCTCTCGTTTCCTTGAGCAGTGGTTTGTAGTTCTCCTTGAAGAGGTCCTTCACATCCCTTGTAACTTGTATTCCTAGGTATTTTATTTTCTTTGTAGCACCTGTGAATGGGAGTTCACTCATGGTTTGGCTCTCTGCTTGTCTATTATATAGACAATTATATTATATATGTGTGTAGGAATGCTTATGATTTTTGCACATTGATTTTGTATCCTGAGATTTTGCTGAAGTTGCTTATCAGCTTAAGGAGTTTTTGGGCTGAGACGATGGAGTTTTCTAAATACACAATCATATCATCTGTAAACAGAGATAAGTTGACTCCCTCTCTTCCTATTTGAATACCCTTTCTTTCTTTTGCCTGATTGTCCTGGCCAGAACTTCCAATACTATGTTGAATATGAGTAATGAGAGTGGGCATCCTTATCTTGTGCTGGTTTTCAAAGGAAATGCTTCCAGCTTTTGCCCATTTAGTATGATATTGGTTATGGGTTTGTTATAAGTAGCTTTTATTATTATGAGATATGTTCCCTCAATACCTAGTTTATTGAGAGTTTTTAGCATGAAGGGGTGTTGAATTTTATCGAAGGCCTTTTCTGCATCTATTGAGATAAATCATGTGGTTTTTGTCATTGGTTCTGTTTATGTGATGGATTATGTTTATTGATTTGCGTATGGTGAACCAATCTTTCATCCCAAGGATGAAGCAGATCATGGTGGATAAGCTTTTTGATGTGCTGCTGGATTCAGTTTGCCAGTATTTTATTGAGGATTTTTGGCATCGATGTTCATCAGAGATATTGGCCTGAAATTTTCTTCTTTTGTTGTGCCAGGTTTTGGTATCAGGATTATGCTGGCCTCATAGAATGAGTTAGGGAGGAGTCCCTCTTTTTCTTTTTCCTCCTTTCTTTTTTCTTGAGACAGAGTCTCACTTTGTCTCCCTGGCTGGAGTGCAGTGGTGCAATCTCAGCTCACTGCAACCTCCACCTCCCGGGTTCAACCAGTTCTCTGCCTCAGCCTCCTGAGTAGCTGGGATTCTAGTCACCCGCCACCATGCCCAGCTAATTTTTGTATTTTTAGTAGAGACGGGGTTTCTCCATGTTGGCCAGGCTGGTCATGAACTCCTGACCTTGTGATCTGTCTACCTTGGCCTCCCAAAGTGCTGGGGTTACAGGCATGAGCCACCGCGCCTGGCTGAGTCCCTCTTTTTCTGTTGTTTGGAGTAGTTTCAGAAGGAATGGTACCAGCTCCTCTTTGTACCTCTGGTAGAATTAGGCTCTGCATCCGTCTGGTCCTAGGGTTTTTTTTGGTTGGTAGGCTATTAATTACTGCCTCAATTTCAGAACTTGTTATTGGAAGGCCAGGCGCAGTGGCTCATGGTTATTGGTCTATTCAGGAATTCGACTTCTTGGGAGGGTGTATGTGTTCAGGAATTTATCCATTTCCTCTAGATTTTCTAGTTTATTTCCATAGAGGTGTTTGTAGTATTCTGTGATGGTAGTTTGTTTTTCTTTAAGATCGGTGGTGATATCCCTTTATTATTTTTTATTGTGTCTATTTGATTCTTTTTTCTTCTTTATTAGTCTGGCTAGCGGTCTATTTTGTTAATCTTTTTAAAAAACAAGCTCCTGGATTCATTGATTTTTTTGGAGGGTTTTTTGTGTCTCTATCTCCTTCAGTTCTGCTCTGATTTTAGTTATTTCTTGTCTTCTGCTAGCTTTTGAATTTGTTTGCTCTTGCTTCTTTAGTTCTTTTAATTGTGATGTTAGGGTGTCAATTTTAGATCTTTCCCTCATTCTGATGTGGATATTTAGTGCTATAAATTTCCTTCTTAACACTGCTTTAGCTGTGTCCCAGAGATTCTGGTACATTGTGTCTTCGTTCTCATTGGTTTCAAAGAACTTCTGTATTTCTGCTCTAATTTCGTTATTTGCCCAGCAGTCGTTCAGGAGCAGGTTGTTTAGTTTCCATGTAGTTGCACGGTTTTGAGTGAGTTTCTTTTCTGAGACATGTAGTTGCACGGTTTTGAGTGAGTTTATTTTTTGAGACCTCTGCCTCCTGGGTTCAAGCAATTCTCCTGCCTTAACTTCCCAAGTAGCTGGGACTACAGGCGCCCACCACCACGCCTGGCCAATTTTTGTATTTTTAGTAGGGACGGGGTTTCACCATATTGGCCAGGCTGGTCTCAAACTCCTGACCTTGTAATCCACCCGCCTTGGCCTCCCAGAGTGCTGGGATTACAGGCCTGAGCCACTGTACCCGGCCTCAAGTGAGTTTCTTAATCCAGAGTTCTAATTTCATTGCACTATGGTCTGAGACTGTTTGTTATGATTTCTGTTCTTTTGCATTTGCTGAGGAATGTTTTATTTCCATTTATGTGGTTGATTTTAGAATACGTGCTATGTGGCACTGAGAAGAATATATATTCTGTTGATTTGGGGTGGAGAGTTCTGTAGATGTCTATTAGGTCCACTTGGTCCAGAGCTGAGTTCAAGTCCTGAATATCCTTGTTAATTTTCTGTCTCGTTGATCTGTCTCATATTGACAGTGGGGTGTTAAAGTCTCCCACTATTATTGTGTAGGAGTCTAAGTCTCTTTGTAGGTCTCTAGGAACTTGTTTTATGAATCTGGTTGTTCTTGTATTGCGTGCATATATATTTAGGATAGTTAGCTCTTCTTGTTGCATTGATCCCTTTACCATTATGTAATGTCCTTCTTTGTCTTTTTTGATCTTTGTTTGTTTAAAGTCCATTTTATCAGAAAGTAGGATTGCATCCCCTGACCTTTCTCTCTGGCTGCCCTTAACATTTTTTCCTTCGTTTCACCTTGGAGAACCTGAGATTATGTGTCTTGGGGTTGCTCTTCTCGAGGAGTATCTTAAGTGGTATTCTCTGTATTTCCTGAATTTGAATGTCAACTAGGTTGGAGAAGTTCTCCTGGATAATATCCTGAAATGTGTTTTCCAACTTGATTCCATTCTCCCCGTCACTTTCGGGTACACCAATCAATCATAGGTTTGGTCTTTTCACATAGTCCCATATTTCTTGGGGGCTTTGTTCATTCCTTTTCATTCATTCTTCTCTAATTTTGTCTTCATGCCTTATTTCAGTAAATTGATCTTCAATTTCTGATATCCTTTCTTCTGCTTGATTGATTCAGCTATTGGTATTTGTGAATGCTTCATGAAGTTCTCGTGCTGTGTTTTTCAGCTCCATCAGGTCATTTATGTTCTTATCTAAACTGGTTATTCTAGTTAGCAGTTCCTGTAACCTTTTATCAAGGTTCTTAGCTTCCTTGCATTGGGTTAGAGCATGCTCCTTTAGCTCAGAGGAGTTTGTTACTATCCACCTTCTGAAGCCTACTGCTGTCAATTCGTCAAACTCATTCTCCATCCAGTTTTGTGCCCTTGCTGGAGAGGAGCTGTCATCATTTGGAGGAGAAGAGGCACTCTGTTTTTTGGAATTTTCAGCATTTTTGTGCTGTTTTTTCCTCATCTTGGTGGATTTATCTCCCTTTGATCTTTGAGACTGATGACCTTTGGATGGGGTTTTTGTGTGTGGGGGGTCCTTTTTGTTGATGTTGATGTTATTGCTTTCTGTTTGTTAGGTTTTCTTCTAACAGGCCCCTCTTCTGCAGGTCTGCTATGGTTTGCTGCAGGTCTACTCCTGTTTGCCTGGGTATCACCAGCAGAGGCTGCAGAACAGCAAATATTGCTGCCTGCTCCTTCCTCTGAAAGCTTTGTCCCAGAGGGGCACTGGCCTGATGCCAGCTGGAGCTCTCCTATAGGTGGTGCCTGTTGACCCCTGCTGGGAAGTGTCTTCCAGTCAGGAAGCATGGGGGTCTGGGACCCACTTGAGGAGGCTGTCTGTCCCCCAGCAGAGCTCAATTGCTGTGCTGGGAGAATCCTCCTTGTCAGGATCAGATGCTCTCTTCAGAGCCGACAGGCAGGAACATTTTAAGTCTGTGAAGCTGTGCCCACAGCTGCCCCTTACCCCAGGTGCTCTGTCCCAGGGAGATGGGAGTTTTATCTAAAAGCCCCTGACTGGGGCTGCTGCCTTTCTTTCAGAGATGCCCTGCCTGGTGAGGAGGAGTCTAGAGAGGCAGTTTGACCATAGCTACTTTGCCGCACTGTGGTGAGTTCTGCCCAGTCCAAACTGCCCGGCCTCCTTAGCACTGTCAGGGGAAAACCGCCTACTCAAGCCTCAGTAATGGCAGATGCCCCTGCCCCACCAAGCTCGATCGTCCCAGATCGACTTCAAACTGCTGTGCTGGCAGTGAGAATTTCAAGCCAGTGGTTCTTAGCTTGCTGGGCTCCATGGGAGTGGGACCCACTGAGCGAGACCACTTGGCTCCCTGGCCTCAGCCCCCTTTCCAGGGGAGTGAACAGTTTTGTCTCGCTGGGGTTCCAGGCACCACTGGGGTACCAAAAATAAAAAAAAAAAACTGCAGGTAGCTCGGTGCCTGCATAAACAGCCACCCAGTTTTATGCTTGAAACCCAGGGCCCTGGTGGTATAGGCACATGAGGGAATCTTCTGGTCTGTGGATTGCAAAAACTGTGGGAAAAGCGTAGTGTCTGGGCCAGATAGCACAGTCCGTCATGGCTTCCCTTGGCTGGGACAGGGAGGGCCCCAGCTCCTTGCACTTCCTGGATGAGGCAGCGCCCCACACTGCTTCTGCTTGCCCTCTGTGAGCTGTACCCACTGCCTAACCAGTCCCAGTGAGATGAACTGGGTACCTCAGTTGGAAATGCAGAAATCACCCGCCTTCTGCATTTGTCTTGCTGGGAGCTGCAGACTGTAGCTGTTCCTATTCGGCCATTTTGCCAGATTTCTGCTCTATTATAATTTTATGGGACCACTGTTGTATATATGGTCCATCAGTGGCCAAAATGTCATGCGGTGCATGACTGTAAATATCTGTACACACACAAAATATATATGTATGTATACAAAGACTAGACATTGTCTTATTACAATAATACAACTTAAAGAGATTTATGACTTTCAGACTGTGTTTTAGAACCATGACTGAGATCAGGGGTCTACAGACTTTTTCTGTAAATGGCCAAATAGTAAATAATTTTTGCTTTGTAGGCTGTGCAATTTGCTGGATGTACCTAACTGCCTTTGTAGCAAGAAAGCAGCTAAAGACTATTTGCCAGCAGGCCATAGTTTGCCAATCAGGCCAGATCTCTGAATTGAGTTGGGACATGTTCTCAGTTAGGGAGATCATTTGCCCACAGATGACTTTTTTCTGAAATGAGTTAGAGCACTTTAGTAAACTTGTTTCAGTTCCTTTTATTAGATGGAGTCCAATACAATTGCTGTTTTTGTAGGTAAAAAAATGGCCTAATGTTGGCGATTTCATGGGGTCAACCAAAAATTTAAAGATATGCTGTTTGGCTGGGCGCAGTGGCTCACGCCTGTAATCCTAGCACTTTGGGAGACCGAGGCAAGTGGATCACCTGAGATCAGGAGTTCGAGACCAGCCTGCCTAACACGGCGAAACCCCGTCTCTACTAAAAATACAAAAATTAGCCGGGCATGGTGGCTAATCTTACCACCTCCTCCCTTTTCCCCACTCCAGTAGTCCCCAGTGTCTACTATTCCTATCTTTATGTCCATGTGTATTCAATGTTTAGTTCCCACTTAAAAATGAAAACATGTGGCATTTGATTTTCTGTTCCTGCATTAATTTGCTTAGGATAATGGCCTCCAGCTGCATTTGTATTGCTGCAAAGGACATGATTTTGTTCTTTTTTTGTGGCTGCATAGTATTCCATGGTGTATATGTGTCACATTTTCTTTATCCAGCTCACTGTGTTGTTTTTTTTTTTTTTTTTTTGAGACGGAGTCTTGCTGTATTACCCAGGCTGGAGTGCAGTGGCACGATCTTGGCTCACTGCAAGCTTCGCTTCCCGGGTTCACGCCATTCTTCTGCCTCAGCCTCCTGAGTAGCTGGGACTACAGGCGCGCACCACCATGCCCGGCTAATTTTTTGTATTTTTAGTAGAGACGGGGTTTCACCATGTTAGCCAGGATGGTCTCGATCTCCTGACCTCGTGATCCGCCTGCCTCGGCCTCCCAAAGTGCTGCGATTACAGGCTTGAGCCACCGCGCCCGGCCAATCCAGCCCACTGTTGATGTGCATCTCGGTTGATGCTATGTTTTTGCTATTGAGACTAATGCTGCAGTGAACATACAAGTGCCTGTATCTTTTTGTTTACTACCCTTTCTACTTTCTTGAAAGTCTCATTTGTTCTCACTGCTTAACTATTTCTATATATATATATCAGTAGATAATTCCCATGTAATATTTCATTCTAAGCTCTGATAAAAAGTAAAATGAAAAAATATAACATGAATTCTTAAGTGCCAGCAATTTCTATTCCAAGTACTTTACATATCTTTCTCATTTAATTCTTTTTTTTGAGATGGAGTTTCGCTCTTGTTGCCCAGGCTGGAGTGCAATGGCGCGATCTCGGCTCACTACAACCTCCACCTCCTGGGTTCAAGCCATTCTCCTGCCTCAACCTCCGGAGTAGATGGGATTACAGGGGCATGCCACCACGCCCGGCCAATTTTGTATTTTTAGTAGAGACGGGTTTTCTCCATGTTGGTCAGACTGGTCTCAAACTCCAGACCTCAGGTGATCCACCCACCTCGGCCTCCCAAAGTGCTGGGATTACAGGCATGAGCCACCACGCCCAGCCTATTTAATTCTTATAACAATCCATTTACTTCATTATTCCTATTTTACTGATGAGGAAACTAAAAGAGAGATTAATGTCACTTGCACGAGGTCCCACAGATAATAAAAAAAAGTTCTTAGCTTCATCCTAGACAGTCTGACTAGAGACCCAAGCTTGAAACAATTTTTTATTACTATAGTTTTAATTACCTGTTAGAAATTTTGGAAAACTCTGATGTCCCTGATCATTTCAGATTCAAGATGTCACAGATGAAATGTCTAACCTTCCCACTTAGAGAACTGCTTCTTCTAATTGCTCTTATTTTTCTGGGGCAAAACTGCTTAATCATTATTTACCAAGTTCTGTAGATATCTGCCTTCATATCCATTCTTACACTAATGCCCTTGGTCCAGGCTTTTATTAGATTATGTCTGGAATATGGAGAGATTGTTCTGAACTCTCTGTGTTTAGTCTCTCTGTTAAACAGATCTCTACAATCTGTACCATCAATCTGCCTTTCTCTTCTTCAGCCTGTATTTGGAACAGTATTTCCTTGCCTCCTGCTGTTAAAATCTGTTTTTCTTCAACATACAGTTCAAAGGAAATTTCACTCATGGTACCCAGCACACCAGAATTTCAGTCCTATTTCTGTTTTTTATTAGGTGTTCGATTGTTAGCAGGAGAGGGGGAGACCAGCTCCCTTACAAAGTTCATGTGATTTAATATATAGTCTTGTAATAACTATTTTAACTTCTCAGATATTTTTATATGCACTTACTGATTATTAGTCATATTTCAGGTAAGATTGCTACGTAAAACTATAAGCACTTAATATATATTTAACAATGAATGAGTGACTCACTTTTGGATAAGGGCTCGCAAGTGTTGGATAGTGTGGTATTATTTTTCATCAACATTTGCTGGTTCCTAACTTCCATAGCTCTCACTACAGTCTTGTTACAGTGTTGGGTGTGTTAGGCTTCAGGGACAGGCCTCTGACCTTCTCCTGCCTTCCTTTCAGCTGCCTTGAGACTCTCATGTGTTTCCCTAAGTTATGTGAGCCACTCTACCTCTAATCGAGCCCAAAAAGGAATCTTGGGAACCCCTACTTTAAGCTGGTGGGTCAGAAGTTCTGGATACCCTGACTTGCAACTAGTCTCTGGTCTAGTGGGAGTGGGGGCACAGTCTTAGGGTCTCTACAAAAAAAGGAAAAAAAATTAGCCGAGTGTGATGGCATGCACTTGTGGATCACCTGAGCTTGGGAGGTTGGAGCACGATGGCGCTTCTGCACTCCAGCCTGGGCAACAGAGCAAAACCTTGTCTTAAAAAAAAAAAAAAAAAACCAAAAAGATAAAAGTATAACTGCTCTTGATAAGAAAACATTTGTACAATAATAATAGTTATTCAAATAATAGTTATACATGTTAATTGTAGCAAATTTGCTGCAGAAAACTGTCAGAAACTACAATAAACTGTCATCCATGATCCCACTGCAGAGAAAACCATTGCCGACATTTTTGAGCATTTCCTACCAGTTCCCCCCCTTCCAAAGTTGAATTATTTATCAACTGTCACCCTGAGGAATGTTGATTGTTTGTGAGAAAACTCATGGCTTAGGAGCCAGAGTAAGCGGGAGTACTATGTTAAACAGCAGGCTTGACTAATGTATTTTCTTAATTGCATCAAACACTAATGTTATATTAAGTCAAAAGTCTTCACAGATTATTTTTCTCAAGAGGATTTCAGTGCTTCAGTGTGCACATTAATACCAGTTCCACTTGTTTTTCAGTGATGTTATAGTAATGAGACGTTTTAAGTGAATACAAATCTACCTCTAAAGAGATTATTGATTTGTTTCATTTTACTTTAAGATTTGAATTCCAAATCCAGGAGACAGCTAACAATTTAAATACCGTATAGTGTAAAAAGGAATAAAGTATTCCTTTTTTTTAAGACAGAGTCTTGCTCTATCGCCCAGGCTGGAGTAATGGCGTGATCTCGGCTTACTGCAACCTCTGCCTCCCAGGTTCAAGTGATTCTTCTGCCTCAGCCCCCTAAGTAGCTGGGATTACAGGCACCCACCACCATACCCAGCTTATTTGTATATTTTTAGTAGAAACAGGGTTTCACTATGTTTGCCAGGCTGGTCTTAAACTCCTGACCTCAAGTGATTCACCTGCCTCGGCCTCCCAAAGTGCTGGGATTGCAGGTGTGAGCCACCACGCCAGGCCTCAAGTATCTTTTATGAAGAAATTACTTGAGCCTATCCTTTTGCTAAATAAGAGTGAAAACTGATAGAAGCTGTAGTAGAATAATGGCCTTCCAAAGATGTCCATGTCCTAATTCCTGAAACCTATGAATACGTTACTTTCTGTGGCAAGAGACTGTGTTCAAAGAGACTTTGAATATGTAATTAAGTTAAGGATATTGAGATGGGGATATTATCCTGGGTTATTTAGGTTTGTCCAATATAATCACATAGGTCTTTTTAAGGGGAAGGCAGAAAGGTCAGAAGAAAATAAGACACCATGTGATGACACACAGAATAAGAGAAAGATTAGAAGATGCTATGCTGCTGGCCTTAAAGATGGAGGAAGGGGGACCCTATGCCAGGAAATGTAAGTGGCTTCTAAAAGCTAGAAAAGACAATGAAATGGATTCTCCTCTGTAGCCTCCAGAAGAAATGCAGCCCTCTGACAACTTTATTTTATGACTCTGACCTCCAGAATGGGAAGACAGTAAATTAATTTTGTTGTAAGTTACTAAGTTTGTGATCATTTTTTATAGCAGCAATAGGAAATTAATACAGAGGGAATATATCTTTCTCATTGTTGATGTTTCCTACTATGTTAAAGGAGCTCAATTAGTTTAACTCCTAGTCTTTTTCTACCCTCTCATTTCCTCCTAGAGGAGGAGTGGTTTGTCTGGTAAATTTGGGAAGCAAAAATTGGGCAAGTTTATCTCAGTTCCTTCCTTCCTTCTCTCATATAGGGAAGCCTCTGGTGATTCAGTTGCCTCTGACTGGCTTGTTGAATTTAATTTTAGTGCTCAGTTATGAAGATTATTTGGCTCTCACAGTAAGCTATGTCCAGAAACTTGACCATTGTCAGTAGCAAAAATTATGTGTTGGCTTCCAGCTACTACTCCTTATTTGTTTTTTTTTTAATTTTTTAAAGTTGAATTTTGATTTTTTATGTATTTTTTGAGATGGGGTCTCACTGTATCCCTCAGACTATAGTGCAGTGGCACATTCATAGCTCACTGCAGCCTCAAACTCCTGGGCTCAAGTGATCCTCCCACTTCAGCGTCCCCAGTAGCTGGGACTACAGGCATATGACACAATGTATGGCTAATTTTTAAATTTTGGTAGAGATGGGGTCTGACTTTGTTGCCGAGGCTGGTACACTAGTCCTTTGACACAGCAAACCCAATTGTAGATTTTTATCCAAGAGAAATGAAAATATTTGCAAAAATACTTGTATAGGCATGTTCATAACAGCCTTATTTATAGTAGTCCCAAACTGGAAACACTGGTACATTGATACAACGGAATTCTATTCAACAATCAAAAAGAATAAACTGGGAAAAGCTAAGGAAAAATATTCATTGCTTCTGATAGGGTATGGATTGGCAAGACAGTGATACAAGGAAACTTTCTGGGAAGTTGGAAATGTTCTGTATAAGATATCCATTTGTCAAAAGTATACAGGTAAAAAGTTCGCACCCTGGGCCCAAGAGCCAAGCTCTTGCTGTGTGTGGCTGCACTCTGGGTACCAGCTCTGCTGCCATAAAGATCTTGACTTTACCCCAATCCTAGAGCTACTCTAATGCTGCACTCACAAGTGCTTTTATTCTCAGTTCTCTTAGCTGTTTAACAAGCATCTGCATCTTGCATTCTGTTACACAGCAGCAAGGATCCCTGCATCCCAGACACCAATGCCATTACTACCTGGGAACTCAGAACTGCAGTACCTCCACACAGTTGTGCATCAGGCCTGAGTTCTGTGATTATTCCATGGGTGCTACTCATCAGGCACCAGTGCCAAGAGGGATCCCTTCAGCCATAGCTTCTCTGGTGGGAAAAAAAAATAGATTGCGGCGATCTTAGCAGTCATTGCCACCAAAGACCCAACAACTCTTGCTGCCACTACAGAAACTCACAACATTGACTGCTATGGATCCCTGTGATTTTTATCTGTACCAACCTCAGCAGACAGAGCTGCACAGAGACCACACAGTTGGCACCCTGACTGGTGCCAGAACCACTGCACCCCACCCCATGGAGGAAAGTCAGTCCACAATGAAACTAGCCCATAAAGTCTACAAAAGGTGACTGTTCCACTAAGTGCACAGACATTAATGTAAAGCAACAAGAAAAATGGGAGACATAATACCATCTAAAAAACATAACCTCCCAGTAGCTGACCCCAAAGAAATGGACATATATAAACTGCCTCTTAAAGAATTCAAAATAATTGCTTTTAAAAAAATACAGAGGCCAGGCGTGGTGGCTCAAGCCTATAATGCCAGCACTTTGGGAGGCTGAGATGGGTGGATCACGAGGTCAGGAGATCGAGACCATCCTGGCTAATATGGTGAAACCCCGTCTCTACTAAAAATACACAAAAAAAATTAGCCAGGCGAGGTGGTGGGCGCCTGTAATCCCAGCTACTCGGGAGGCTGAGGCAGGAGAATGGCGTGAACCCGGGAGGCAGAGCTTGCAGTGAGCTGAGATCAGGCCACTGCACTCCAGCCTGGGTGACAGAGCGAGACTCCGTCTCAAAATAAATAAATAAATAAAAATTTAAAAATACAGAGAAACATTTCACTGAAATCAGCAAAACAACAGATGACCAAAATAAGAAATGTAACAGACAGATTAAAATTGTTTTTTTTTTTTAAAAAATCAAATTCTGGAGCTGACAAATACAATTAATGAACTAAAAATGCAGTAGAGAGCATTAACAGCAGACTTGATGAAGCAGAAGAATTAATACATGAACTCAAAGACAGATTATTTCAAAACATACAGTCAGAGAAGAAAACATGAAACTTAGAAGATTTAAAGCTTACAAGATTTTCTCAAAAGAGCAAATATCCTAGTTATAGGAGTTTAAGCAGGAAAAGAGAGGGACAAAGGGCCAGAAAGTTTACTTAAATAAATAACAGCAGAAAAATTTCCAAATCTGAGGAAAGGTATAAATATTCAGGTATGAGAAGGTCAAAGGTCTGCAATCAGATTCAACCTGAACAAGATTATACTAAGATAGAATAAAACTGTCAAAAATCAAAGATGAAGAGAGCATCCTGAAAGCAGCAAGAGAAAAGCAAATCACATATAATGGAGTTCCAATAAGGCTAGACGTGGATTCTCAGGAGAAACCTACAGGCCAGTAGAGAGAGGGATGATAAATTCAGTGTACTGAAGGAAAAAAGGCAACTGTCAACCAACAGCACTTTACTTGGCAAAGTTGACCTTCAGAAATGGAGATAAAAACTTTCTCAAACAAAAACTGAGGTAGTTCATCACCACCAGATGTGTCTTACAAGAAATCATAAAGGGAATTCTTCAAGCTGAGAGGAAAGGATGCTAATGAGTAACACAAAAACATCTAAAAGCATAAAACTCATTGGTACAACTACACAAATTTAGAATACTCTAATAGTATAATGGTGGGTTTTTAATATTAATGTTAAAAAACAAAACTATTAAAAATAATGGCTACAATAGGCCTGGTGCGGTGGCCCATGCCTGTAATCCCAGCACTTTGGGAGGCCGAGGCAGGCAGATCACCTGAGGTCAGGAGTTTGAGACCAGCCTGGCCAACATGGTGAAACCCCATCTCTACTAAAAAAAATACCAAAATTAGCTGTGCATGGTAGCAGGTGCCTGTAATCCCAGCTACTCAGGAGACCAAGGCAGGAGAATCACTTGAACCTGGGAGGTGAAGGTTGCAGTAAGCCAAGATCATGCCATTGCACTCCAGTCTGGGCAACAAGAACAAAACTCCATCTGAAAAAAAAAAAAAAAAGACCAAGAAGCAGCGTCTCTGCTCCTTCTGGGATCTTTATGTGGTTCAGCCCACCTGCCTCCACTCCTGCATTGACCATGTCCATCAGGGTGAGCCAGAAGTCCTACAAGGTGTCCACCTCTGGCCCCCAAGCCTTCAGCAGCTACTCCTACACATGTGGGCCCGATGCCTGCATCAGCTCCTTGAGCTTCTCCTGAGTGGGTAGCAGCAGCTTTCTGGGTGTCCTGGGCAGAAGTTATGGTGGGGCCAGCAGCATGGGAAGCATCACTGCCGTCACGGTCAACCAGAGCCTGCTGAGCCCCCTTAACCTGGAGGCAGAACCCAACATCCAGGCTGTGCGCACCCAGGAAAAGGAGCAGATCAAGGCCCTCAGCAACAAGTTTGCCTCCTTCATAGACAAGGTACAATTCCTGGAGTACCAGAACAAGATGCTGGAGACCAGGTGGAGCCCTCCTGCAGCAGCAGCAGATGGCTAGTACAACATGGACAACATGTTCGAGAGCTATTTCAACAACCTTAAGTGGCAGCTGGAGACTCTGGGCTAGGAGAGGCTGAAGCTGGAGGCAGAGCTTGGCAATATGCAGGGGCTGGTGGAGGACTTCAAGAACAAATATGAGGATGAGATCAACAAGCGTACAGAGATGGAGAATGAATTTGTCCTCATCAGGAAGGAAGTGGATGAAGCTTATATAAACAAGGTAGAGCTAGAGTCTTGCCTGGAAGGGCTGACTAAAGAGATCAACTTCTTCCGGCAGCTGTAGGAAGAGGAGATCCAGGAACTGTAGTCCCAGATCTTGGATACATCTGTGGTGCTGTCCATGGACAACAGCCGCTCCCTGGACATGGACAGCATCATTGCTGAGGTCAAGGTGCAGTATGAGGAGATCACCAACCACAGCCAGGCTGAGGCTGAGAGCATGTACCAGATCAAGTATGAGGAGCTACAGACGCTGGCTGCGATGCATGCGGATGACCTGCGGCATACGAAGACTGAGATCTCTGAGATGAACCAGAACATCAGCCAGCTCCAGGCTGAGATTGAGGGCCTCGAAGGCCAGAGGGTTTCCCTGGAGGCTGCCATCACAGATGCCGAGCAGCATGGGGAGTTGGCTGTTAAGGATGCCAATGCCAAGCTCTTCAAGCTAGAGGCTGCCCTGCAGTGGGCCATGGCATGGCAGCTGCATGAGTACCAGGAACTGATGAACATCAGACTGGCCCTGGACATCAAGATCACCACCTACAGGAAGCTGCTGGAGGGCGAGGAGAGCCGGTTGGAGTCTGGGATGCAGAACATGAGTATCCATACCAAGACCACCAGTAGCTATGCAGGTGGTCTGAGCTCAGCCTATGAGGGCCTCACAAGCCCCAGCCTCAGCTATGGCCTCAGCTCCAGCTTTGGCTCTGGCATGGGCTCCATCTCCTTCAGCCACACCAGCTTCACCAAGGCCGTAGTTGTGAAGAAGATTGAGACCCACGATGGGAAGCTGGTGTCCGTGTCCTCTGACGTCCTGCCCAAGTGAACAGCTGCAGCAGCCCCTCCCAGTGCCCCTCCTGCAGCTGCCCCAGAGCCTGGGAGGGAGGCCGCTGTGTAGGGGAGTACAGGGAACAGGAGGCCCACCTGAGGCTCAGCCTTAGCCCTCAGCCCACCTGCGGAGGAGTTTACTGCCTGGCGATCCCCCTTGCCCATGCCTCCAGCTACAATTGCTTTTTTTTTTTTTTTTTTTGTCCAAAATAAAACCTCAGCTAGCTCTGAAAAAAAAATAATAATATTAATGGCTACAATAATTTATTAAGGAATATACAATATAAAAAGATGTAAATTGTGACATAAAAACCATAAAATGTCGGGCAGGGTAAAGTATACAATCAAAGTTAAGTTGTAATCAGCTTAACATAGCCTGTTATAACTATAAGCTGTTTTATGTAAGCCTCATGGTAAACACAAAGCAAAAACCTACAGTGGATAAACAAAAGATACAAAGTAAGGAATTAAAGCATACCACTAGAGAAAATATCGTCTAATCACAAAGGAAGAAGGCATGAAAGGAAAAAGGAACAAAAGAGCTATAAAACAACCAGAAAACAATGAACAAAATGGTAGTACTAAGTCCTTACCTATCAATAATTACCTTGAATGTAAATAGATTAAATTCTTCAACCAAAAGACAGAGTGGCTGAATAGGTTAAACACACACACACACACACACACACACACAAACTGAACTGTATGCTGCCTAGAAGAGACTTCACCTTTAAGGACACATTTAGATTAACTGAAAGGATGGAAAAAGATACTCCATTCAAATGAAACCAAAAGAGAGTGGGGTTAGATATAATTATATCAGGTGCAGTACACCAGTATGGTTTGTATATTTTGTCCCCTCCCAATCTGATGTTGAAATATGACTTCCAGTGTTGGAGGTGGGCCTGGTGGGAGGTGTTTGGATCTTGGAGGCAGAGCCCTCATGGATGGCTTGGTACTCCCCATGGTGATAAGTGAGTCCTCATGGGATCTGGTTGTTTAAGGGAGTATTGTGCCTCCCCCTTCTTCTCTTACTCCTTTTCTCACCATGTGATGTACTGGATCCCAATCCCCTTTCACCATAAGTAAAAGCTCCCTGAGGCCTCATCAGAAACAGATGCTAGCACCATACTTCCTTTACAGCCTGCAGAACCATGAGCCAATTAAACCTCTTTTATTTATAAATTACCCAGCTTCAGGTATTTCTTTATAGCAACACAAAAATTGTCACACATTTTGTCAAAAAACTATAGAATGAGACAATTATTATATAATGAAAAGGGATCAGTTCATCAAGAAGATATAATAATTGCAAATATGTGTGCATGTAACATCAGAGTTCTTAAATACATAAAGCAAATATTAATAGATCTGAAGAGATAGATAGCAATGCAATAATAGGAGACTTTAATACCCCACTGTCAACAATAGACAGACATCCAAACAGAAATTCAGTGAGGAAACACTGGAATTCGACTACATTTTAGACCAAATGGACATAACAGATATATGCAGAACGTTCCATCCAATATTAACAGAATACACATTTTTCTCAGGAACACGTGGAACATTCTCCAGAATAGATCATATCTTAGGCCACAAAATAAGTCTTAAAAAATTTATTAATAAGATTGAAGTAACATCAGGTAGCTTTTTCAATTGCAATGGTATGAAACTCGAAATAACATTTGAAAATTCACAAATATGTGGAAATTAATTTTAAACACATGGGTCAAAAAAGAAATTTAAAGGGAAATTTAAAAAATCTTAAAACTGCTGGGAACAGTGGCTACACCTGTAATCCCAGCAGTTTGGGAGGCTGAGGTGGGTGGGTCACCTGTGGTCAGGAGATCAAGACCAGCCTGGCCAACACAGTGAAACCCCGTCTTACTAAAAATACAAAAAATTAGCCAGGCGTGGTGGTGGGCGCCTGTAATCCCAGCTACTCTGGAGACTAAGACAGGAGAATCTCCTGAACCCGGGAGGCAGAGGTTGCAGTGAGCCCAGATCATACCATTGTACTCCAGAGCCTGGGCAACAAGAGTGAAACTCCATCTCAAGACAAATAAATAAAACTAAAATCTTGAAACAAAAATGGAAATACAGTATCCCAAAACTTGAGATGTTGCAAAAGAAGTTTGAAAAGAGAAGTTTATAGCAATGAATGCCTGTATCAAAAAAGAAGAAAAGCCCTAAATAAACAACCTAATGTTACCTTTTAAGGAACTAGAAAAAGAAGAACAAACTAAGCTCAAAGTTAGGAGAAAGAGAATCATAAATATCAGAGCAGAAATAAATAAAATAGAGACTAGAAAAACAGAAAAGATTAAGAGAAGAGCTGGTTTTTAAAAGAGAAACAAAATTGATAAAACTTTAGTTAGATTAATAAAAAGAGAAAATGCTTAAAATCAGAAAGAGGAGACATTACAGCTGCTACCACAGAAATACAAAGGACCATAGACTACTATAAAAAAATGATACACCAGGCTGGGCACAGTGGCTCATGCCTGTAATCCCAGCACTTTGGGAGGCCGAGGTGGGTGTATCACTTGAGGTCAGGAGTTCGAGACCAGCCTTGCCAACATGGTGAAACCCCATCTCTAATAAAAGATACAAAAATTACCTGGGCTTGGTGGCACACACCTGTAATCCCAGCAACTTGGGAGACTGAGGCAGGAGAATTACTTGAACCTGGGAGGTGGAAATTGCAGTAAGCCAAGATTGTGCCACTGCACTGCAGCCTGGGCATCCAAAAGAGACTCCATCTCAAAAAAAAAAAAAATCAACAAATTGTATAACCTAAAAGAAATGGGTAAATTCCTAGACACATACTAACTTAAAAAGACTAAATCATGAAGAAATTGATAATTTGAAATGACCAGTAATGAGTAAGGAGATTGAATCAGTAATAAGAAGTCTCCCATTAAAGAAAAGCCCAAACTTGATGATGCCACTGCTGAATACTACTAAACATTTAGACAATTAAAACCAATCCTTCTGAAACTCTTCCAAAAAATTGAAAAGGAAGGAGATCTTCCGAACTAATTTTACAAAGGCCTGATACCAAAGGCAGACAAAAACAGTACAAGAAAAGCAAATTATAGGCCAATATCCTTGATAAACATAGATGCAGAAATCCTCAAGAAAATACTAGCAAACCAAATTCAACAGCATATTAGAAGGGTCATTCACCATGATCAAGTGGGATTTATCCCTGTGAATTTGCATATTCACCGTATGCAAATCAGCAGTGATACACCATATTAACAGAATAAAGGACAAAAACTTTATAATTATCTCAATAGATACAAAAAAGGCATTCAACAAAATTCAGCATCCTTTCATGATAGAAACACTCAACAAATTAGGTAGAGAAAGAATGTCTCTCAACATAGTAAAGGCCTTATATGACAAGCCCATAGCTAATATAATGCTCAGTGAAAAGTTGAAAGTTTTTTCTGAAATCAGGAACAAGACAAGTATGCCCACTTTCAGCATTTCCATTCAACACAGTATTGGAAGTCCTAGCCAGAATAATTAGGCAAGAGAAAGAAAAGGCTTTCAGATTGTCAATGAAGAAGTTAAATCGTCCGTTCGCAGATAACATGATTTTATATTTAGAAAACTCTAAAGACTCCACCAAAAAAACTATTACAAGTAATAAATTCAGTAAAGTTGCAGGATACAAAATTAACACAAAAATCAGTAGTGGTCAGACATGGTGGTTTATACCTGTAATCCCAGGACTTTGGGAGGCTGAGGTGGGAGGATCACTGGAGGACAGGAGTTTGAGACCAGCCTGGACAACATAGTGAGATGCCCATCTCTACAAAAAAGAAAAAAAATTAGCCAGGTGTGGTGGCACGACCTGTAGTCCTAGCTACTTGGGAGCCTGAGGTGGGAAGATTGCTTGAGCCCAGGAGTTTGAGGTTACAGTGAGCCATGATCATGCCATTGCACTCCAGCCTGAGTAACAGAGTAAGACTCCACCTCCAAAAAAAGAAAAAAAAAAAAATCAGTAGCATTTCTGCATACTAACAACAAACTATCTGATAAATCTGGCCAGGTGCAGTCCCTCACGCCTGTAATCCCAGCACTTTGGGAGGCCAAGGTGGGAGGATCACTTGAGGTCAAGAGTTTGAGACCAGCCTGGCCAACATGGTGACACCCCATCTCTAGTAAAAATACAAAAATTAGCCAGGCATGGTGGCATGCACCTGTAATCCCAGCTACTCAGGAGACTGAGGCAGGAGAATTGTTTGAACTTGGGAGGTGGAGGCTGCAGCAGCACTGCACTCCAGCCTAGGCAACAGAGCAAGACTCCATCTCAAAAAAAAAAAAAAAGGAAGAAGAAATCAATAAAACAATGCCATTGACAATAGCTAGTAAAAAAATCAAAATATTTAGGAATAAATTTAACCAAGGAGATTAGCCATTCTACAATGTATACACATTTTAAAACATTATGTTATACATCATAAATATATACAATTTTTACTTGTCAATTAAAAATAAATAAGCCTGGGCAACATAGTGGGACTTTGTCACTACAAAAATAAAAATAAATTAGCCAGGCATGATGGTGTGTTTCCTGTGGTCCCAGCTACTCCAGAAGCTTAGTTGGGAGGATTACTTGAGCCCAGGAATTTGAGACTGCAGTGAGCTATGATTGTGCCACTGTACTCTAACCAGGGCAACAGAGTGAGACCCTGAATCTGTAAGTAAAATAAGTAATGAAAAAAGTATATAGCTAAAAATTAGAGGTGTCAGTGTATGTAAATTTTATGGAAAAGAACCATATGATGATGATGATGGAGTGAGGTGGTAAAGAATGGGTAAACATATCAATGATGTTTTTTAAAATGGTAGAATTGATAATTGAGCTGCTATTTTATTGTTGTCTGTGTATGGTAGGGTTTTTTGTTTTTGTTTTTTGAGACGGGATGTGCCTCTTTCACCCAGTCTGGAGTGCAGTGGCACAGTCCTGGCTCCCTGCAACCTCCACCTCCCAGTCTCAAGTGATCCTCCCACCTCAGCCTCCCGAGCAGCAGGGACTGCAGGTGCCAGCCACCACGCCCAGCTAATTTTTGTATTTTTTGTAGAGAAAGGATCTTGCCATGTTGCCCACGCTGGCCTTGAACTCCCAAGCTCAAGCGATCCACCCACCTCAGCCTCTCAAACTGCTGGGATTACAGGTGTGAGCCACCACACCCGGCCTCTATGCATGTAAAAGTTATATAATGTGAAGAAATTAAGAAAGAAACAATAGTCTTATATTTCTGAGGACATTTACCAATTATGGTCATTCCATTCTTTTCTATAAATCCAAATTATCTGGTGTAATTTTCCTTAAGACTGAAGAATTTTTTACCATTTTTAATTCAAAAATTATTTTTAATTGAGAAAATGGTATATATTTGTCATGTACATTACGTTTGAAACACTGTGGAATGGCTAAATCAACATAATTAACATACGTATTACATCATCTTTTTTTTCTGGTAAGAACACTAAAAATCCTGCTTCATAGATATCTCCAAGAATATAATACATTGTTATTAACTATAATCCCCATGTTGTACAATAGACCTCCAAAAATATAATACATTGTTAAGAACTATAGTCCCCATGTTGTACAGTAGACCTCCGAGAAGGTAATACATCATTATTAACTATTGTCCCTCTGTTGTACAATAGAACTTACTCCTTCTAACTGAAATTTTGTGTCCTTTGACAAACATCTTCCCAATACCCCTCTCCCCAGCCTCTGGTAACTACCATTCTACTCTCTACTTCTATTAGTTCAACTTTTTTAGATTTTACATGTAATTGAGATCATGTGGTATTTGTCTTTCAGGTTTATCCATATTGTCACAAATGACAAGATTTCTTTCTTTTTAAAGGCTGAATAGGTCACGTTTTCCTATTTCTTTATATGTCTAGTGTTTTTTTGATTGGATACTTGGGATTTTGAATGATGCATTTGAGAGATTGCGGATTCTGTTTTGCTTTTCTGAAAAAGAATTTTTATTTTAGAAGCCAGTTAACTTGACTGAACTCAGACTCCAAACTGTCTCCTCTGTAGTGGTAGTGCTGAAATCTTTACTTAGTTATTTCATTTTTCAGTGATTGATTTTCTGTCCTGATTCTTGGGTTTCCCTCCCTTGCCTCATGATTAGTTTAGTGATTAGCACAGGTCTTGGGAGGATTTTATATACAAATTTTGGGGTTTCCTCCTCTTTGGCTCCTTCCCTTTTATGAAATCTCTCCTAAATATCTGATAGTTCTGCCAGCCTTGAACTCTGTTATCTATGTCAAGCCAGTAAGACTTGGCTTCCTGCCTAACCTACCCCCAGTGGTAAGCAGATTTAGCAGTGCCCTCAGTCATAAAACCACAAATGTGCAAATCCCACCTTTTGCAGATTTATGCTCCCGGTCACTTGCTCCCTTTGCCAGGGACCATGTGCCCTCTGCAGGCAAAATAGTTTCCAGAATGGAGGAGTCGAGTTTTTGATGTCCAATCAGATAAGTTACTCTTTCTCTTCCAAAGAGATACTGAGAGAGTGGTTGCCGAGGAC
Source organism: Papio anubis (assembly GCF_008728515.1). Taxonomy (NCBI): domain Eukaryota; kingdom Metazoa; phylum Chordata; class Mammalia; order Primates; family Cercopithecidae; genus Papio; species Papio anubis. The sequence continues at coordinate 86,696,244 of NC_044985.1, read as the reverse complement.
AGGAGTATATTGTTTGAACTACATCAACATGGAAGTTGACGCAGGGAAGAGGTATTCTCTTCTGATACTCCCTAGTATTTTGTTCTCCTAATTGAGCTTAAACCTGCAGTCAGTTTAGTAGAAGAGATTAACAGTTTGTCATATGGTTGGACTGCTGATAAGTCTTATAAAATTGGGAGGGGAGGGAAGGAGGAGGAGGACTGAAAGCAGTTGAGAGCAACCAAAAGAAGAAAGAAATTGGAAGGGAAAGAAAAACTAAGTTTCTCTCAAGACACTCGATGTGTCAGAACAATATAATGCTTATATCAAATCCGTGCTCCCTAGGTACCCAAATTAAATTTCCTCTCTATTCCAAATAATGTCCAGACAAATTTTCCAGGATAACATATTAAGAGATTTGGCAATTAAATGGTGACTAATATATACTGCCCAGGAATGTAGGAGGATATCCAAAGGATAATAATCCAGAGGGTATCTGGAAAATTGGCCACTTTGTGGACTTTACAGCTTGTCCTTGTTCTATTTTATGCTTTTTATTTAAATCTGCTTTGTCTGATACTAATATAGCTATTCTAATTTCATTTTGTTTCTATTTACCTGGTATATCTTAACTCATATCTTTATTTTTATGTTTCTGTGTCATTTTGTTTTAAGTAGATCTCAAATAGCATATAGTTGGATTTCGATTTTTGTTTTTTATGATTTGAGATTCTTTGTATTTAAAAAGAAGTTTCCATCTATCATACTAAATAATATAATTGTTCTTCTTCTTCCATCTTCTTGTTTTGTACTTTGTGTTATATGCCTTACTCCTGTTTTTCCCACTCAGTCTTTTGCTTTTGCTCAAGTTTTTCTGGCTCTTTTGTTTTACCCCTAGTAATTTGGAAATTAAACATTCTATTTTTATTTAATTAGTAATTACTTAAAATTAAAAGAAAATGAACCTCTATTTCTTTACTAACATGAAAAATACACTAGCATCTATCAATGTGTTTGGAAATAACGAGTGAGTCACATACTTTAGTATTTCCCTTTTGTTCCTACTCTTACAGTTTGTTGGAATAATTTGAGCTTTAGATCCAAACTGTTATTAGTATTTATTCTTTTTATATATCCTTAAGAAATACTTATCACATTTGCATTTCCTTATGTAGCCATGTTAACCTTGTTAAGAATAACTTCTTAGAGGTTATTTTATTTTATTTTTTGAGACAGAGTCTTGCTTTGTCACCAGGCTGGAGTGCAGTGGTGCGATCTTGGCTCACTGCAACCTCTGCCTCCTGGGTTCAAGTGATTCTCCTGCCTCAGCCTCCTGAGTAGCTGGGATTACAGGTGCGTGCCACCACGCCCAGCTAATTTTTTGTATTTTAGTAGAGACAGGGTTTCACCATGTTGGCCAGGATAGTCTCGATCTCCTGACCTCGTGATCCACCCACCTTGGCCTCCCAAAGTGCTGGGATTACAGGCGTGAGCCACCACGCCTGGCATATGTTAATTTTTATGTTTACATTTTATAATGTCCATCTGTATTTCTTTTATAACATATCTTCCCTTATACCTAAGGACTTTGTGTTGATTTATTGGACATTAAAATGTTTCTTTGAGTGATTTTTAAAGAGTATGTGTTGGAATCTGCATATCTGAAAATATTAAATGGATGTTTGTCTGACATGGCAATTATAACTATAGGAAATCTTCCTAAGGAACTGATAGTAGTATGTAAAGATGTATGTACAAGTTTATTTTGCAGTTTTATTACAAAAGCAAAACTTAGAAAGTAATAAACATCTATAAATAGATACCAATCAAATAAAATATAATTTTCTCTAGACGTAACTGCAAAATCTTAAGTTTTATTACCTTTGTCATCTAAAATTAATATAAATATAATCTTTTGCCTGTTTCATGTGCAAGTTGAAATTGTAACATACATTTAGACCATATAAAGCAAGCATTAGCATGTCAGACTGAGAACATCAATAATAGGGGCCGGATGTGGTAGTTCACACCTGTAATCCCAGTGCTGCATGAGGCTGAGGCAGGAGCTTGCTTGAGCCCACGTTATCGTGAACTATGATTGCACCACTACATTACAGCCTGAGCGATGGAACGAGACCCTGACTCTAAAAAAAAATTATATTTAGTACCTTTTTTCTATTTGTCAGATTAAATATTGGCTAGCTAAATGTATTTATTATTGATTTTTTTTTTTTTTTTTTTTTTTTTTTTTTTTTTTGAGACGAAGTCTTGCCCTGTCTCCCATCTCGGCTCACTGCAAGCCCCACCTCCCGGGTTCACGCCATTCTCCTGCCTCAGCCTCCCGAGTAGCTGGGACTACAGGTGCCTGCCACCACACCTGGCTAATTTTTTTTGTATTTTTAATAGAGACAGGGTTTCACCGTTTTAGCCAGAATGGTCTCGATCTCCTGACCCTGTGATTCGCCTCCCAAAGTGCTGGGATTACAGGCATGAACCACCGTGCCCGGCCTATTATTGAGAATTTTTACAAGAAGTTTAATTTTAGTCTGTTCATTGTAGTCACTCCATGGATTCCTTTGGGCAACCCAGACCAGAAGATAATCAGTCAGTAGTCAGCAGAATGCAAAAGAAATACTGGAAAACTAAACAGGTCTTTATCAAAGCAACAGGAAAAAAAGAGGATGAGCACTTGGTGGCGTCTGATGCTGAACTGGATGCTAAACTTGAGGTAAATTTGAGCATTCTATGTATTGCATATAACCGGCCATTATTTGGGGCTCCAAGGGGGACTGCAACAAGTTTTCACACTGGAGAGCTTATGGGGATAATAGAATATTTAGTTGTATCCAGCTGTCAATCAGAGCTCTGACTAGGAGGTCACAGTTCTCACAAACTGAAAATTTGCAAAACTGGTATTCACTTAGATAAAATATGAATAAAGTAGTTTCTCTGGCACACATATTATAGTTTTTAAGCCAAGTCTTAATGAATTAATTACATTCTCAATTGAGACCATGTACTCATTATATATCAAGTCATACTATTTTGTAGTACTTTGATATGAAGTCTTATACCTCATTGAAATAATTAAAATCAAACACCAAATGAATATAATAGTTATTGTTTCTATTTTATTAAGAGATAGAGTTATTGAAATATTTCCTAATGCCTTTTTTGACTGTTTTTTATTTTAAATAATTGCCGTGAAACAATTTTAAAGCAATAAATGGTTTAAAGTAAGTAGGCTAATTAGAGAAGAGTATAATATAAATGAATAAAAAAGTCTGATTTTTTTTTTTTTTTGGATGGAGTTTCACTGTGGTTGCCCAGGCTGGAGCACAATGGCGCAATCTCGGCTCACCACAACCTCTGCCTCCTGGGTTCAAGCGATTCTCCTGCCTCACCCTCCCGAGTAGCTGGGATTACAGGCCTGCACCACCATTCCCAGCTAATTTTGTATTTTTAGTAGAGACAGGGTTTCTCCATGTTGGTCAGGCTGGTCTCAAACTCCCGACCTCAGGTGATCCACCTGCCTCGGCCTCCCAAAGTGCTGGGATTACAGGTGCGAGCCACCATGCCCAGCTCAAATGTCTGAATTTTTAAATGCAGATTTAATAACTCAACACATATATATATATATACACACACACACACACACATACACACACTAATTTAAGCTAACTCTTACAAATATTTCTAAGCAGGGATTCTGTTATACTTGGAATATAATCATTATGGTGGGATTCTTAAAAATATGGGTCTAATTAAACTGGTCTTGATCAAGTATTTTCATTCTGCAAAAAGTAAACTTACTGCCAAAACAAATACGGAAATAGATAAAAAATTTGACAAGATTTTACTATTTGTATTGAAAAGTATTCCTAGGATTCAGTGACAAATGTGTAAAAATGAAGACTTTATTATTATTGGTGTTGTATGTTTTAACACAACAGGAACTTGTTCCAGATATATTCCCATAGAAGTGGGAATGTATGAGGTTTTGGTATTGTTTTACATTGTTAGGTCATCTGTGGGTGACATGTTTTATATTCAGTGTAAATCTGGCCATTAGATAAGTATTTGGAATCAACCAAGAACTTTCTCCCACATTTGTATTTTTAAAAATGAGAAACAGTTTTATTATAAAAATAAAAATAGTACGTAAACCTATGGAAAAAATACCAAGCATAATCACGTCATCTTAGTAGAACTATCTTTTCTGTATTCTTTTTTTTTTTTTGAGATGGACTCTTGCTCTGTTGCCCAGGCTGGAGTGCGGTGGCATGATCTCAGCTCACAGCAACCTCCGCCTCCAGGGTTGTTCAAGCAATTCTCTTGCCTCAGCTTCCCAAAGAGCTGGGATTACAGGAGCCTGCCACCATGGCTGGCTAATTTTTGTATTTTTAGTAGAGACAGGGTTTCACCATGCTGGGCAGGCTGGTCTCTAACTCTCGAACTCAGGCGATCCACCCACCTCGGCCTCCCTCCCAAAGTGCTGGGATTACAGGCAGGAGCCGTGAGATACCGTGCCCAGTCTTTTGTATTCTTTTCTAATCTTCTTCCATATGCATTTAAAACAGATTTTACAATTGCCAAATCCAGATACCAAATGCACTTCAAACATGTCTAAAGTCATAAGGAAAATCGATGCCTGCTCCTCCTTTTACGATTTTCGTGTTTATTATCTACCTTCTTTAGGCTTGATCAAACATCAAAATAATAATAAAAACTGCTCCAGAGATAGAATGTTCAGGCTTCTTGATGATATTAGGCATCTGAAAAATCAAAGGGTTAGGGCTTAGTATTATATACCAGTACCAAGGTCTTTTTGAACTAAGTCACATAAAAATTCTTTAGTGTAGCTGGGTGCGGTGGCTCACGCCTGTAATCCCAGCACTTTGGGAGGCCTAGGCGGGCGGATCATGAGGTCAGGAGATCGAAACCATCCTGGCGAACACGGCGAAAACCCATCTCTACTAAAAATACAAAAAAATTAGCCGGGCATGGTGGTGGGCGCCTGTAGTCTCAGCTTCTCAGGAGGCTGAGGCAGGAGAATGGTGTGAACCTGGGAGGCGACGGAGCTTGCAGTGAGCGGAGATCGCGCCACTGCACTCCAGCCTGGGAGACACAGCGAGACTCCGTCTCAAAAAAAAAAAAAAAACTTTAGTGTAGATTCTGAACAGACACGCCTCGCTATTAAAAAAAAAAAAAAAAAAACCTCATTGTAGCTATACTCTAAAACTTACGCTGGCTTGTTTATCTGGGAACACCTACATGTATTAATTCGTTGAAGATTTATGTCACGTATATAGTGTGGCCTCATCTCAAATTTTCATGTGCTTAATTTTGAAACGAGAGTCTACTGGATATTTCCTTTTCTGTTAGCAATTAGCAGCAGTAGTAATGAAAGAATTAATATCTATAGAAAATTCTTTTAAAAAATCTAAAAATAATTTATATTTGATGTTATAATACATTATTTAATTTTTATAGTAAATTCACTAATCTGTTTTGCTTAGACCAGTATGGAAGAAAAGCCAGACTCGGAGTTAACACTTTGTAAGTTTATCTATACTCTGTTCATCTGTGGTTGGCAATATTTGATGCAGTTTATATTAGATTTATGTTTTTGTTATTTAGATTGTTTGGAGCTGAGATGAGGACAAATTTGTCACTTTTAATTTTTTGTTTGCTCCCATATATTTATTATCATTTTTTCCAGCTCTCATGGGGGAATGTGCTTTCTACATAGGAAGTAAAACCAAAACTAAAGCACACGTCATAGCCAAGGAAAATAGACATAATGTTTTTAAAACAGACATAATACTTATAAGAAAATGTTATGCTTTTGGAGTGCTTATAACATATGTTTGTTTATAGTTCTTTAAATTGTCCTAATAAAATTTATATCTCAAGGTTTTTCACTCCGTTCAAGAGACATGCACTGAACTTCTGAAGATAGTCGAGAAATACCAGCTAAGACTCAATGGTATGAAATCCTAGATATCTATCTGATAATTCCCATTTAAAATAAATATTAGCATTTTTTAAAATGAAAGATTTAATGTAGTAGTAGAACAATTTTGTGAATAGCATCTTATGGCAGAATATGAATATTTACAGTGACCTGTTCTCAAAGGCGCCCCAGTATTCTCTCTTTTCTCCTCAGTTAATCAAATCCGCTAACCCAGATTTATGTTTTGCTGATATTCTTTTTTTTCTTTGAGACAGGGTCTTTCTCTATCACCCAGGCTGGAGTGCAGCGGTGCGATCACAGCTCACTATAGTCTCCACCACCTGGGCTCAAGTGATCCTCCCGCCTCAGCCTACCAAGTAGCTGGGATACCTGGCTAATTTTTGTACTTTTTGGTAGACACAGGATCTCACTATGCTGCCCAGACTGGTTTCAAATTCCTGGTCTCAAGTGATCCTCCTGCCTCGACCTCCCAAAGTGCTGGGATTACAGGTGTGAGTCACCATGCCTGGGCCTGCCCAGCATCTGAAATGGATTTGTTTCCATCACTTAAACCTCTCTTTCTTGACTCCCACTTGCCCTTGCAATTAAATTTAATTCCTCTGCTGCTGTTTACAGAAAAACATGATGTAATTGTCTGTATGCATGGTCTCTGTTCCTTTCCTTCCACTTTCTCTTGTACTCACTCCAGTCAAGTTTTCATCCGCATCACTCCACCAAATTTCTCTTGTCAAGGTCGTGATTAACCAACTCCTATCTAAATCTGGCTTATCACATTATTTAACACAGTTGATTATTTCCTATTCCTTGATACACTTTCTTCACTTGGCTTTCCGGATTTTCCTCCTCCTGGTCACTCTTTCTTGGCATCCTGCCTTTGCTGATTCTCTTCTCTCCTGGACCTGTTCGGGTTAAAACTCAATCTTTGGATCACTTCTCCTTTTTTAATTACCATGGGCCTGCTGGACATGGCGACCTCTCTAATCACACCTCCTAAAACTTTCTCCCCTTTAGCCATATTAATACCTTACATAGTAGGCATATCTGCATAGTGGAATCCCTAACTTCCTTTGTGTATTTGGTCAAATGTCATCTTTTTAAATGAGGCCCTCCCTGAACTGCATATCTAAAATGCAATACTCTCTGCCCTCAGAGGGTACAAAAAATACAGTACAATACAATGCAATGCAATGCAATACTCTTTTCTCTCAAAACTCCCTGTCCAGTTAACAATATTCAACATTCTATATATTTTGTCCATTGTTTTTCTTCCCACCACTAGAATATGCCCTCTTTAAGGGCAGACTTTTTTTTTTTTTTTTGAGGCGGAGTCTCACTCTGTCACCCAGGCTGGAGTTCGGTGGCGTAATCTCAGCTCACTGCAACCTCTGCCTCCTGGGTTCAAGCAGTGCTCTGCCCCAGCCTCCCAAGTAGCTGGGATTATAGGCACTCACCAGCACGCCCGGCTAATTTTTGTATTTTTAGTAGAGTTTGGGTTTCACCATCTTAGCCAGGTTGGTCTTGAACTCCTATCCTTGTGATCCACCCGCCTTGGCCTCCCAAAGTGCTGGGATTACTGGCGTGAGTCACTGCACCCGGCCAGGACAGAATTTTTCTGTTATATTTCTGTGTCTACAGTCTAGAAACAATGGTCTAGCATGTAGTCAGTACTTGATAAATATTTGATTTCAATGAATCAATAATTTTTCTCATGTAGCTACGTAAATTAATCTGATCACTTTATAATCAGATCTTATATATTGTCCCATTAAAGAAAGAAATCCAATAAAGCATGATTATTCAAGTATTTTTTGACTACCTGCCATGTGCTTTTCCCAAGGAAATAGTTGGAGAAACAACTTTTGTAACAAAAAGAGAGACAATATAAGTAGTATGTAATTGAGTTCAGAATAATGATATAGACATAACTGAATTCCTATGAGTGAAAAATAACCATGGATTAGAGTAATTGGTAAAGGCAACTCCATAGACAGGAATTGAGGTAAAACTTAAAGGATTTATAGAAGTTGAACATGTAGAGAAGAGACTTGGAGTTTAAAGAGCTTAAAGAATGAGAACAGCCTGCATGGACAGAAGAGTTTGTCATTGAAACTAATGGGAGGATAAAGGAACAAAGGAAATTTGGGGTCAGATTACTAATGACCTTATATATTTTACCAAGCAGTAAAAGGCCATCACAATCACTGGACCAAGTGAGTCCTGTCTTAGAAATGAAAATGTGAAGAAAATCAGCAAGTTTATATACCCTGAAATCACTAGATCTTTTAGCACTCTGGTAGAGCATTTCAGGATAAGGAAGAGATATACATATATAGATTTAATTGTGTATTTTCGCTTCAAGATTGTGTATAAATACCTGATTTCTTGAAGACAATTGTATTAATACATCTGTTGGGAGTAACATTAGACAAATGCAGTAGGTTAGTCCAGCACCATAAATTTATGGGAATCTCTTGACTGCGGGGAGAACACGTCAGGGAGGGGCCTCTGTAGATTTTGGCAGGCAGGTCTCAACATAGAAGCAGCAAAGATTCAGCCTCACTGACTGCCCTTTCTGAAATGATAAAGGTAAGCTTCAGTGATCATTTATGTTCAGTTGATAGTTGATAATGAAGTATTCCAAGTATTCAAAGTGCTTTCTGAACCACTATACCCAAATGAATATTTTCTAGTAGGTTTTTTGTTTTGTTTTGTTTTTGAGGTGGAGTCTCGCTCTGTCACCCAGGCTGGAGTGTAGTGGCATGATCTATGCTCACTGCAAGCTCCACCTCCCGGGTTCATGCCATTCTCCTGCCTCAGCCTCTCGAGTAGCTGGGGCTACAGGCGCCTGCCACCATGCCTGGCTAATTTTTTGTATTTTTAATAGAGATGGGGTTTCACCATGTTAGCCAGGATGGTCTCGATCTCCTGACCTCGTGATCCACGCGCCTCGGCCTCCCAAAGTGCTGGGATTACAGGTGTGAACCACTGTGCCCAGCCCTAGTAATTTTCATTGAGGTATATTTTATGAAGTTCTGATTCAAAGGAAATGTGTAAACTGTACATCAGCATTAAATTATCGTGACTCCCCAAACCGCATCTGCTCTGTATCAGGTCGGTTGTTCATGGTTTTATTAGAGATGAGACTACAGACTGTGTAGACACCTTCCTCATTACACCATTGTGCTCTCCTTGGGTCACTCTTACAGGCATGGCGGCGGGGACAGGGGGAGTGGGGAGGCAGCATGAGGAGGCCTGAGTTCTGTTGCTGCCCCACAAATAGCCAGGCATTTACCTTTCAGTTTTAACTTTGATTTTCTATGAAGTAGGATGAAATTAGGCATGACATTTGTTGTTGTTTATGTACTTTAAGCTTATAATTGGAGTGCAGTGGGTTTTCTCCCCTTATTAGTCTTATTGTGGTTACAGGATCAGCTTACACTAGATTAGTATTTCTTAAATTGTGGTGAAGGACTTTTTTTTTGTTGCATGGTTTACTTTCAATCTGTTGTAAACTGATACCTTTGTAAAATTCAATAAAAATGAATTTTTAGCTGAGCACTGTGACTTGTGCCTGTAATTCCAGTGCTTTGGGAGGCCAAGGTGGGAAGACGGCTTGAGGCTAGAAGTTTGAGACCAGCATGGGCAACATAGTGAGACCCTGCCTCTAAAATAATTTTTTAAAAATTAGCCAAGCACTCATGCCTGTAGTCTAAGCTACTCAGGAGGCTGAGGCAGGAGGATCACTTGAGCCCAGGAATTCGAGGTTGCAGTGAGCTATGATCAAGCCACTGCACTCCAGGCTGGGCATCAGAGCAAGATCCCATCTTTTAAAAAAATAACTTTTAGAAAAATGAAATAAAATGCGTGAAAAATGTATTATAAGCTCACTTTATTAGATTTGACAAATATAAAATGCTCAAAGCCTCTACACAGTTATTCTCAGTTTCCTTCCTTCTTTGCTTGTCACAGCTTGGTAACAGAGGATTCTGGACCGATACTGGTCCATGGCCCACACTTTGAGCAGCAGTGCACTAGATGACAGTTTTTAGGGTTGCTGGAGCAGAACTGTGGACATCTGTGGGTCTGGGATACCAATCATAGGAAACTGAAGCCAGGATGGAGTCAAGAATGAATTAACAAGTTTAAATAGGAAACACTTTGTAAGAGGCAATTATCCTAAAATACATCTCTGCACATTTGAAAATGCATCATTTATGGCTTTGTTTTGTAGTTTTGAGAGATTTTTGTCACTAAAAATCAGTCCTTCTCAAAGCGAGGTCCATGGATTCACTGTGTCGAAACCATCTGGAGTGCTGATAAGAAGCCAGATTCCCTAGACCTATGGAAAGTAGAGTCTCTGGAAATGGAGCCCAGGAATTGCATTTAAAAAATAAGTCTCTCTTCTTCTTCCCCCAAGTAAATCTTGTATAGAAAGTTATTGCTGTGAGAATTGTAGTTGTGTATATGTTTTAAACAAATGATGAAAGGAAACAATTAACTACACTGTAATTTTTTTCCTAGTTATATCAGAGGAAGAAAATGAGCTAGGGCTCTTTTTAAAGTTTCAAGCGGAACGGGATGCAACTCAAGCTGGCAAAATGATGGACGCCACTGGCAAGGCACTTTGTTCTTCAGCCAAGCAAAGGTTTACCATGGTGGTTCATTATCTTGAATCTGTAGTCAATCTGACAGTTTTGACATATGTACTTAAATTTGCATATTTGTAAAGGTCACTGTTCATTCTAATAAAGGGTTAAAGAGAAATATACCACAGTTATATGTTTTGACACCTAATTCTTAATTACTAATTTTGTATTCAGAATAATTATTTAATGATTGATGTTCTTTTATTTCCCCTAAAATCAGACAAGTGTCAGTTATATTTCTCAACTGGTTTAATGTAACAGTCACAGAATGACTAACATCTTAAAAATGTGTATTTCCAATTTCACTTTTTGATACCATACTATAAATACAGTGGTACTTTTTAATTAGAAGAATTTTTTCTTCTTAATTACATAGTTTCCAGTTATTATTTCAGTTTCTAATATAATGATACCTACTGCAAAGAATCTCCTATAATTACTAAACCGAGCCCAAATCTTTAGCATTTAAGAAGAATAAAACAGTCCTTATCAGACCTATAATGATGGTATCCAATTTATATAGCTTTATTCTGAAACATCACGTCAGTGCAGAAGTCTATCTTGAAGGAAGTGACATGGAGGTACTAAGTACAGGGCCCTCCAATGGCTACTAAGCAAAAAGGAGGAATTGGATTTAATCTGTGTTTCTTAAATACTTGTTATCTTGTCCTCATCCTCAGCTGCTAAGAACTCCATACTCATTAGTTCTCCTAGCATCTCATCTACTCTAACCTACCCAGGTTTTCCCTGAACTTGTCAAATGAAAGGCTTTCTGTTAATTGGATTATGCTTTATGAATGCAGGTTCTCTGTTCCTCTCAGAACTGTTTTCTAAATGGCACATTTACTTCTCAGGTTATTTATACATGGAATAACATCCAGAGTATTGCAAAATGACATATTTCCTAAAGTAATACTGGGGGAGGTTTAGACACTTTTTTTTTTTTTTTTTTTTTTTTTGGTGGAGTTTCACTCTGTTGCCCAGGCTGGAGTGCAGTGGTGCCATCTCGGCTTGCTGCAACCTCCACCTCCCGGGTTCAAGTGATTCTCCTGCCTCAGCCTCCCGAGTAGCTGGGATTACAGGCACCCGCCCACCATTCCCGGCTAATCTTTTGCATTTAGTAGAGACAGGGTTTCGCCATGTTGGCCAGGCTGGTCGCAAACTCCTGACCTCAGGTGATCTGCCCGCCTTGGCCTCCCAGAGTGTTGGGATTACAGGCATGAGCCACCGCTCCCGGCCAACACATATTTATTGATAATTCAGAGTTGGCTATATGATCCTTATTTGCTTTCAAAATCTCCTTAGGGAACTTAATAAATTTTTACTTGTAGATTCATCTTGTTAGCAAATATGCTTTGTCATTGGTTTAAACTTTGTTTTGTTTTACTTATGATGTGTTCAACCCTCTGATTTTTACCTCTCTGCCATTAGATTGGCCCTGTGTACTCCTCTGTCTCGTCTGAAGCAAGAAGTAGCAACATTCAGCCAAAGGGCGGTATCTGATACCTTGATGACAATTAATCGGATGGAGCAGGCGCGCACAGAATACAGAGGAGCTCTGCTGTGGATGAAAGATGTATCCCAAGAGCTGGACCCAGACACCTTAAAGCAAATGGAAAAGTTTAGAAAAGTATGAAAATGTATCCTTTTCCTTTTCTTGGTGTATGAAATATGGAACTGCCACAGAATAATTAAGATAATAAAATTTCAGGTGTTTGTTGAGAAATATATGTTTCATTATACATTCTTGGTTGCTTGGAGACTGTAGTTGAAGTACAAAGGTTTATCACACTTTTATTTTTACTCCTGGAGTGGCATCTTCACACCGTCTACCTTTTTTATTAATTTTTTTATCTGTTTCATGATAGATCTAAATTACTTCTTAAATGTGCTTGCTTGAACTTTTGAGATTCGTTGCAGGAAGAAAATAGTTTATTACAGAGGGACAAAAGTAATTTAAGTAAAAACTCATGTAAAATGATTGTTAATTATAAGAAAATATGAAGGTTATCAAAATTTTTATTCTGTCTCAATACAAAGTTTGGCCACAGACTTCATAAGCAACTATGTATGAACATATGTTTTTGCTAAATAAACTCCTTATTATAAATTATCACCCCTCATTGTATGATACATAAATAACAAAATTCATTTTATCATTCATTTCATAAATAGAGACCCCATAATAAAAATAATAATATTTAATTCTGATGGAGCCATGACTCTGGGCCAGATGTTAAGTGGTTTGCCTCATTGATTACACACAACAGCCCTATGAAGTAGGTGAATACATGGCCTCAGGCCACAACAACCTCGTATTCCATCCCTTTTACATCCTTTGACAGAATACAGTCCAAGAGAGTGATTGAACAACATTGTGAATGCGCTAAATGCCACTTAATTGAACACTTTAAAATTGCTAATTGTATGTTATGCAACTTTCACCTCAATTTTTAAAAGAAGAATAATGTATTAGTCTATTTTCATGCTGCTGATAAAGACATACCCGAGACTGGAAAGATATTTAATGGACTTACAGTTCCATGTGGCTGGGGAGGCCTCACAATCATGGTAGAAGGCAAGGAAGAGCAAGTCACGTCTTACATGGATGGTGGCAGGCAAAAAGAGCTTGTACGGGGAAACTCCCCCTTTTAAAACTATCAGATCTTGTGAGACTTACTATCACAAGAACAACATGGGAAAGACCTGCCCCCATGATTCAATTATCTCTCACTGGGTCCCTCCCATAACATGTGGGAATTCAAGATGAGATCTTGGCAGGGACACAGTCAAACCACATCAAATACAATCCAAGTCCCTATCTGGACCCTAAAAACCCTGCATGGCCTGATCCCTGGTCCCTCCACAACCACGTTGTACTTGCTTCCTACACTCCAGGAAGAATGTGCTCCAGGAAGAATTTGCTGCTTGTTCTTCTAACATGATAAGGTCTTCACCCCCTACCACTCTCAGAACCTTTGTCCTTGCTTGTCCCTAGTTCTGGAATGCTCTCCCCAGGGTCTTAGCGTAGTCTGCTCATCATCTTTCTGTCCCAGTTCAAACATCATGCATGATCTCACCAGGGACTTTCATGTCATCAGTCATTCATTTCTGTTTACTTATTTGCTACTTTTGCAACTATATATTTATTTACTTCTTTTTTTCGTGTGCCTTCCTACCCAAGGATGGTGGGGAAGAACATTGTTTTGTTCACCACAGTATCTCAGAGCCTAGAACAATGCCTTGCATATAATAGGTACCTTATATTTGTTGAATGAATATATTAAAAAGTTGAGTATTCACACTACCTGATGGCATGACTCACCATTTATTCAAGAAATACAATAGGCCTCTACTGGAATTTATAAATATCTGCATGATTCAGAAATATTATTAATATTTCTCAGTGCTTTAACGAGGTCCCCTTTCCATTTATTCTTCTGCTCTTAGCTAAGTGCTATCTATGAATAGTTTTAAAAGTTTCTTTTTATTTGGAATAGTTTTTTAAAAATGATTTGCTTTCCATCTATTATCTCATACTTTCTCAGCATAAAGATACCTTCTGGAAAGAATCTCCTACAATTACTAACAGTAGCCAAAATCGTCATCATTACTCATGAAATATTAATGATACAGGGAAAAGGAATTAGTCTTTATTATAATTTATTTCTGAAACTATTATGAACCTTGTACTATATTTATACTATATATCTGTAATAAAAATTAGCATTTTATTGCAGGTACAGATGCAAGTGAGAAATAGCAAAGCTTCTTTTGACAAGTTAAAGATGGATGTTTGTCAGAAAGTGGATTTACTTGGAGCTAGTCGCTGCAATATGCTATCTCATTCGCTCACTACCTACCAGGTACCCACCTCCATGGTCAGCATGTCCTTGCAGTAAAGATGAGTGGTGAGATTCCTTTTTAAAAGTTGTCTAGAGGGTGCAAAAAACTATGTGTGATTAGATTCCTTTGAATAGCAGTGTTGGGCTTAGAAACCACAGTTTTCTAATTCTAAGTTCTATGTTCTTTTCATTCTGCCAAGTTGCCATCCTGTATCACTTTAACCTCAGAAGTCTCACTTGTGCTTATATTACCACAAATCACATATAAATAACACACAATGAATAAGTTAGATATTAATAAGCAGTTATTGATTTTTACATATATTTTTAAATGGAAAAAACTGAATAAACTGTACTTACATAAGAAAAGAGTAATAAACTACAGGAAATGGACATTAACTCCTGCTTTTAGGGAGTCTGCCTATTTCAGTTCAGTACTGTGGGATTCAGGAATGGAGAAAGGATGCACTTGAAAATAACTGTGTGTGATATCTGTTTAGCATCTTGCCTGAAACACAACAGCTATGAGTTCAATTCTCCTTTATTCTCTCCATTAATCCCCCTCACTTTAATCAGGAACCCTGAAGCAGCAAGGAAAATTTCCAATTACTTGAGTTAGCTTGAGAACACATTTTTTGGCAAATCTCTCTTGAACTCTAGATGAAAGGCCAGATTTAGTGGTAATGTAATTTTTAGTGGTAAATGTAATTTTTCTCCAATTAAAAAGTTTTATATATTCCCATTAACATAAAGATTACACATGTGTCCCTCCTTTAACAGAGACTGGTATTTTTGTGCTTTTAACATTTCTCTTTTTGATATCTCAGATGTTCTAATCCCTAAGTTTTCATTCTCTTAGCTGCAGTTACTCTCTAGGTGGCTCCAGTGTGCATTCCTGTGCTATTTATACAGATAACACCCACACGTGCAGACAAAGATGCCAATTCTTATGCACAATCACTATTTGCAGTGCTTTATGGTTCCGAAAACTTGGAAAATTGAATTTAGTTCCTGCTGCTTCTTATTTGGCAACTGTTCATCTACTAAACTAGTAAGGAAATATAGCACTTAAAAAATCGTGGAGGTGAAGGAGAACTGTAGTGTTACCTTTTCTTTTTTTGCAGAGAACACTGCTTGGATTCTGGGAGAAAACAGCTCGAATGATGTCCCAAATTCATGAAGCCTGTATTGGCTTTCATCCATATGATTTTGTAGCTCTCAAGGTACATTGCGTTCCATGTTCTCTTGTTTAGATGTATTACACTTCATTTAGGTGATAACATTGAAACCTTTTTTTTTTTACCAAGGTTAATTTAAAATTTACAAAACATTGAGAAACATTCTCCTTCAGCCAAGGGCCAGTATTTTCCTAATTGCAAATGCTGCCAGCAACACTGAAATACATAGGAATACTGTGGCAGGCTCAAGATATTAGTAGGACAGGGAAAAAGAGGGAGACAGTAAAAAGAGAATTTAAATGCAAAGGAGATAAGAAAAGGCTATGGAAAGGAAAAACTTAAGAGGAACAAGTGATGGAAAGTGGTCATGTGTTCTCAAAAATGAACAGATTACCTACCTGACGATATTAGAAGTTACAGAAAAACTTTGTTTTACTTTTACACTGATGTCATGGATATAGTTCATGATACCAACATTATGCTAGGTTTCAGTACCTTTTAACTTACCATTCATTCTGCCTTATTTTCAGTAAAGCTTGAAAGTTGCTGGCTGGTTTGTTCAAGCTGGATGTGGTATTTGTGATAGGCTCATATCTTGCATATTTCTGGGGTTTAGGATGAACATAAAGTCATGTTCTGATACGGCATCTTCCAGCCCCAAAGATGCCCTTGAATTAGGTTGTTTTTTGTTTTGTTTTATTTTGACTTTTTATGTAATAAATGTGTCGCTGTATGGCATACTGTGTATTTAGGCAAATTTTATATCCAATTTCTGCTCAGAATCAAAATTGAAAATCTTTAGCTGTATTTAGAGCATTGCGATACAGACTAGCAACACAGTTTAAGTGTTCTTTAGGCCTATTACTAAGTCGTTAAACTAATCTGTGGCTACCCCACATCACAGTATGTGCAGTTTGCACAGGCAGCCAGGAGAAACAAGTATATGAAGCTCAGTAGCTCAGTTCAGCTTACAATAGCATACATGTCCTATATCTTTCACTCTCTAGTTCGGAACTTCCTATTTCATATGGTTCTTTAGAATTTATATTCTCATTTTCTTTGCAGAGAGGAAGAAACAGTCTTTCTATTTACTTAACATTGACTTTCTTATCCTTAGCAACTACAAGACACTCCAAGCAAGCTTACTGAAGACAATAAATATGAACAAATAGGCGGTTTTCTTACTGAACAGCTCAATAAGTAAGCAGGCATAAGTCATCTGTGTCATGTTATACAAGTCCTGGATACCATCATATGATACATGTGGAAAGAATTGTTTCTTCTCTTACTGAATATTTATTTCTATGTCATTTTTCCAATCAACACTAAACATTTGTGTCATAGTCTGTTTTGCTATAACAGAATACCTGAGACAGGGAAATTTATAAAGTAAAAAAGTTTAGCTCATGGTTCTGCAGGCTGGGGAGTTCAAGGGTATGGCCCTGGTTTCTGGTGAGAGCTTTAGTGCTGCTTTATAACATGGCAGAAAAGGTCAAAGGGGAAGCAGACCTGTGTGAAGAGGCAAAATCAAGGGGCGTGCTGGCTGTATAACAACCCATTCAGAAGCATTCCTGAGAGAACTAATCCAATCTCATGAGAGTAAGAACTCACTCATTACCATGAAAAAGGCACTAAACCATTCATGACGGATCTGCCCCCATGACCCAAACACCTCTTACTAGGTCTCCACCTCCCAATACTCCCACACTGAGATTGGGGTCAGATTTCAACAAGAGTTTTGATGAGGAGAAATTCAAACCTTAGCAATTTGTTTTGAAACCATATATATGTATGTGTATATATATATAATATATATTTCCATTTTTTTCTTAATATCCAGATCCTACACAAATTTTTTACATTTTTTAACATAGCAGACAAAGGACATGACAGGAGTATCAAACTGATTGGGGTCATTAAGAGTCTGTCATTTGGGATACTGAGCCTTGTATTAAGAGCCACAAGTACTTCTAGTGACTCTTGAAATGGGCAGCTAGAGAGAAGAAAGGGACATGTACCAGCATCTGTGAAATAAACTATGAGAAATCTATTTCCAGAATAACATACATAGGACTGGGACTGGTTACCTGAAAATATGGGCTGTTGCCATGTACATCCTTCATGTCCCCTGTTTCCCTTTTATTATATTGTCCCTTTGTTTTTCTTTCAAAGCTGCTATTTAATTCTCATTTTAACCAGATTCAGTATATTAATGAACTCAGAAATAAGGGCCAGTGATAAACCATATATTGTTGAGTAGAAGGTGATCATGAGAGAGTGGTTTGTTATAAAGCCCAACGCGCCTTGGAGTTTGCCTCTTGGCATGTGTCCACTTCCCCTTTGACCTTCTCTACCATGTTATGATGCAGCACTAAAGCCCTTGTCAGAAGCCGGGGCCATGATCTTTAACTTTAACAACCTGCAGAACTAAATCAACCTCTTTTCTTTATAAATTACTCAGTCTCAGGTATTCTGTTATAGTAACACAAAATGAACTAAGACACAAATTTAACATAAGACATTTTCCCATCTTCTCTATGAGGAAATCCAAACCAATTTTTTTTGCTAACTTGAATGTATAAATGTTTTAAGATAAACATTGATCAAATGTCTAGTTATAAGTTAAATTTGTGAATTTATATATTGACTTTTGACTTTTTTTTTTTTTTTTTTTTGGACAGTGTCTCACTCTTTTTGTCCAGGCTGGAGTTCCGTGGCACAATCTCAGCTCACTGCAACCTCCCCCTCCCAGGTTCAAGCGATTCTCCTGCCTCAGCCTCCCGAGTAGCTGGGATTACAGGCATGCACTACTAAGCCCAGCTAATTTCTGTATTTTTTAGTAGAGATGGACTTTCACCATGTTGGCCAGGCTGGTCTCGAACTCCTGACCTCAAGTGATCTGCCCACTTCAGCCTCCCAAAGTGCTGGGATTACAGGAGTAAGCCACCACGCCTGGCCTATATTGACATTTAAAATCATATGTTATATGAACTATGTTAATTTAGTAAAATTTTTCCATTCTCACATTTCACAAGAGTTTTATTCAAAATCCTCTCATGTATCTTTAGCATTATGAGAGCTACTTTTCAAGTTAACTAGTAGATAGCCAAGCTCTTCACTTCTTTTCCATCCAAGTTCTTTAAAAAAACATAATACTGTTAGGGAAAATTTCATTTCAGGTCATGAGTATTTATTTGCTCTGTAGGTTTATTTGTGTAGTATTTACAAGTAAATACTGTATAGATTTTTAAGTATCTTTAAAGATTTATTAAAAACAACTTTCAATACTAGCAACTGTGAGGTGATGCCCCAGGTGTAGTGAGTATGTCTGTGTTCAATTTATTTTTCTTTCTTTTTTTTTTTTTTTTTTTGTTTTTAGACAGAGTCTTGCCCTGTCACCCAGGCAAGAGTGCAGTGGCACGATCTCGGCTCACTGCAACCTCCACCCCCCAGGTTAAAGCAGTTCTCCTGCCTCAGCCTCCTGAGTAGCTGGGATTACAGGCACGCACCACCACACCTGGCTAATTTTTGTATTTTTAGTAGAGACAGGGTTTCACCATGTTGGTCAGGCTGGTCTCGAACTCTTAACCTCGTGATCCGCCTGTCTCAGCCTCCCAAAGTGCTGGGATTACAGGCGTGAGCCACTGTGCCCGGCCCAATTACTTTGTCTTAACTTTGTCTTTATTATATCAGATAGATGCTATAAATACCCAAAATTAGTATTGATTGAGGATATTTTAGGCTGATGTGTCTTGCAAACATCACTTAGTTGTTCAAAATAGGGTACTACATCTTTTCTAGAGTTCTTCATTCCCTTGATTTAGTTCACAAGTGTTCTTAAAACCTTTCAAGGCTTGAAAATGAAACTTCTTATTCTATGACTTTGATGGTGAAGGTTCTTGAAGATTGAGTACTGAGCGTGATGCCTGGTGCTTTGTAGATACTCAGTAAATGTTTATGGACGGAATAAGGGGTGAAATGTCTGTATAGATCTATAAAAGAAGTAGGAAATTCACCAGATGTAGATTTTAGGGGATCTAGTGGACAATTTTATGTTTTCTGAGTAGAAAATTCTTTTTAACCATATAAAACTGTTTGGGGAATATAATTCACAAGTGTATTATAACAAAAAATCTACATTTTTTTTGTTTTTACTTCAGGCTAGTTTTGTCTGATGAGGAAGCAAGCTGTGAGAGAGAACAAGGTAAGATGGTAAATTTATTACTTTGAACTGGTCACATTTTAAATGTCAAAATAGTTTATCACAGCCTTTTTTTTTTTTTTTTTTTTTTTTGAGACAGAGTCTCGCTCTGTCCCCCAGGCTGGAGTGCAGTGGCTCGATCTTGGCTCACTGCAAGCTCTGCCTCCCTGATTCACACCATTCTCCTGCCTCAGCCTCCCAAGTAGCTGGGACTACAGGCACCCACCACCACGCCCGGCTAATTTTTTTTGTATTCGTAGTAGAGACAGGGTTTCACCGGGGTAGCCAGGATGGTCTAGATCCCCTGACCTTGTGATCTGCCTGCCTCGGCCTCCCAAAGTGCTGGGATTACAGGTGTGAGCCACCGTGCCCGGCCTCCGTCAGCTTTTGTTTTGTCTGGGCAAGTCTTTGTTTCTCCTTCATTTTTGAAGGATATTTTAGCTGGATATACTATTCTTGGGTGAAAGTTTTTTTCCTTCAGCAGTTTAAATGTCATGCCACTTTCTCCTGGCCTATAAGGTTTCCACTGAAAAGTCTGCTGCCAGACATTTTGGAGCTTTATTGTATGTGATTTGTTGCTTTTCTTTTGCTGCTTTTGGGATCTTTTCTTTATCCTTGACCTTTGGGATTTGATTACTAAATGCCTTGAGGTAGTCTTCTTTGGGTTAAATCTGCTTGGTATTCTATAACCTTCTTGTACTTGGATAGTGATATCTTTCTCTAGGTTTGGGAAGTTCTCTGTTATTACCCCCTTTGAATAAACTTTCTACCCCATCTCCTTCTCTACCTCCTCTTTAAGGCCAATAACTCTTATATTTTCCCTTCTGAGGCTGTCTTCTCGATCCTGTAGGCATGCTTCATTGTTTTTTATTCTTTTTTCGTTTTTGTTTTTTGAGACAGAATTTGAATCTGTTGCCCAGACTCGAGTGCAGTGGCACAATCTTGGCACACTGCAACCTCTGCCTCCCAGGTTCAAATGATTCTCCTGCCTCAGGCGCCTGCCACCACGCCCAATTTTTTTTTTTTTTTTTGAGATAGAGTTTTGCTCTTGTTGCCCAGGCTGGAGTGCAATGGCACAATCTCAGCTCACGGCAACCTCTGCCTCCTAGGTTCAAACGATTCTCCCCTGCCTCAGCCTCCCAAATAACTGGGATTACAGACATGTACCACCATGCCTGGTTAATTTTGTATTTTTAGTAGAGACAGGGTTTCTCCATGCTGCCCAGGCTAGTCTTGAACTCCTGACCTCAGGTGATCCACCCACCTGGCCTCTCAAAGTACTGGGATTACAGGCATGAGGCACTGCACCTGGCCTATTCTCTTTTCTTTTGTCTTCTCTGACTGTATTTTCAGATAACGTGTCTTCAAACTCACCGATTCTTTCTTCTGCTTGATCAATACTCCTGTTGACTCTGATGCATTCTTCACTATATCAGTTGAATTTTTCAACTCTGGAATTTCTGCTTGATTTTTAAAAGTTATTTTAATCTGTTTGTTAAGTTTATCTGATAGGATTCTGAGTTCCTTTTCTGTGTTATCTTGAATTTCATTGAGCTTCCTCAAAACAGCTATTTTGAATTCTCTCTCTGAAAGGTCACATATCTCTGTCACTTCAGGATTGGTCACTAGTACACTATTTAGTTTGTTTGGTGAGGTCATGCTTTCCTGTATGGTCTTGATGCTTGTGGATATCTGTCGATGTCTGGGCATTGAAGAGTTACATATTTATTAGTCTTTGTAGTCTGGGCTTGTTTGTACCTGTCCTTCTTGGGAAAGTTTTCCAAGTATTCAAAGAGCACTGAGTTGTTATCATCTAAATCTTTGGTCATGATAGCTGTATCTGCATTGGGGGTGGGGCACCCCAAGCCCAGTAATGCTGTGGCTCTTGCAGAATTGTAGAGATACTGCCTTGGTGGTCTTGGGTAAGATCTGGGAGAATTCCCTGTATTACCAGGCAGAGACTCTTGTTCTTTTCCCTTACTTTCCCCCAGACACGTGGAGTTTCTCCAAAGCCAGCAAAATACTGGGTCTCACCCTGGGCCCCCAGTTACCACTGCTTGGCTACTGCCAATATTCACTCAAGGTCCAAGGGCTCTACCATCAGCAGGAAGCAAATCCAGCCTGGCTTGTGTCCTTCCCTTCAGGGCGGCAAGCTACTCCCCAGCCTACAGCAGATACCAGAATGCCATCTGGGAGCCAGGGCCTAGAGTCAGGAACCTTAGGAATCTGCTTGGTTCTCAATTCTACACCACCTGAGCTGACACCCAAGCTGTAAGACAAAATCCTTCCCACTCTTCCCTCCTTTCCCTCATGTGGAAGGAGTCTCTCCCTGCAGCAGGTACTGCCTGGCTATCGCTGATATTCACCCAAGGCCCAAAGGCTCTTCAGTCAGCTTGTGGTGAATGCTGCCACGTTTAGGACTCTCCCTTCAAGGCAGTGGGCCCCCCTTTAGCCCAGGGCAGGTCCAGAAATGCCATCCAGAAGCCAAGGGCTAGAACTGAGGACCCCAGGTGACTTCTTGGTTCTCTGCCCCACTGTGGCCAAGCTGGTGCCCAAGCTGCAATAAAAAGTTCCTTTTACTTTTTCCTCTCCTTACCTCAAGCAGAGGAAGTCTGTCCCTGTGGGCACCATAGCTTGGAATGCACTGGGTCACACCTGAAGCCAGCACAGCCCTGGGTCTTACCCAAGTCCCATGGTGAGTACTGCCTGGGTGCTGCTGATGTTTATTCAGGGCCCAGGTTCTCTTAGTCATCAGGTGATAAATCCTTCCAGGACTGGGTCCTTCCCTTTAAGGCAGTGCATTCCCTTCTGGCACCGGGTATGTCTAAAAATGTGATCTGGGAGCTAGGGCGTGGAATGAGGGCCTTGGGACTCTACCTTCTCCCCTATCCTACTGTGGCTGAGCTGGTATCCAAGTTGCAAGACAAAGTCCCCTTTACTCTCCTTTCTCCTCGCCTCAAGTGGAAAGGAGTTTCTCCTGGAGCTGTGAGCTGCACTGCCTGGGATTGGAGGAGGGGTGATGTAAGCACTTCCTTGGCTGGCTGGCTGGCTGGCTCATATCTCACTAGGTCACATGTCCCCTAACTCCACTGGCTCCAAGCCCAGCACAGCACCAGGACTTGCCCGGGAATTGCAGTGCTTGTGGCCTAGACTGCCTTTCAAGTTTATTTAGAACCCCACAGTGCTTTAGCTTGCCATGGTGGGGCTTGCTGGAACTCAGATTCTGACCAGTGGGATGGGTGGTTCCCCTCTGGCTGGGGCTGGTCTAACTGCCCCCTCTGTGAGTATTGGCTGAATTCTGCCCCATGTTGCTTTCAGCTGTGGCAGGCATCACTGAGTTCTAATGCAAAGTCCCACAATCACTGCACTCTCCCTCCCACAAGCATAGATTCTCTCTCCACACCATGTGGCCGCTGCCAACAGATGGTGGAATGGTGGTGTTGGCAATTCAACACTGTCTTTCCTATCTTCTTCCTTGCCTCTTTCAGTGATATGTGGTTAAAACCAGGTACTGTGATCTCTCACCCAATGTTTAGTTGTTATGAAGGTTCTTTCTTGTATGGATAATTGTTCAATTTGGTGTTCCTGTGGGGTATAGAGGGGAAATGATGGCTGGAGAGTTCTATTAAGCCAGCTTGCACTGCCTTCTCTCCCCAAAGATAGGTGCTTTAAAATGCAAAAGTCCAGTTTATAGGATTGCATGATTAAGTTTTGAGTTTTCCCTCATACTGAAATTTGTGTTGTTTTTAAAAAATAAATACATGTTACATATACAGTCACAATACATTTGAACCACGGTGGTAAAGAAGAGTACAGGCTTTGGAAACAGAAAAATCTGAGTTTGGATCCTGGCTTTTTAAAACATATCATTTATGGCTCTCTCAGTTGTGTCATCTGAAATAGGAGTTATTTATGCCTATCTTACCAGGGACATTAGGGATAGAGGTAATATTGACAAACTCCATAGCACATAGTAAGTGACTAATAAATAAAAGAAAGAATATTTAATTTATTTTTTTTTTGAGACAGAGTCTCACTCCTGTCAGCCACGTTGGAGTGCAGTGGTACAGTCATGGCTCACTACAACCTTGACTTCCCGGGTTCAGGTGATCCTCCCACCTCAGTCTCCTGAGTAGCTGGGACTATAGGTGTGTGCTACCTTGCCCAGCTATTTTTTTGTATTTTTTTTTTGGAGACTGAGTTTTGCCATGTTGCCCAGGCTGATCTCGAACCTCTGGGCTCAAAGCAATCTGCCCACCTCAGCCTCCCCAAGTGCTGGAATTTACAGGTGTGAGCCACAGTGCCCGGCCGAGGTATTTTCAAGTACACACATAAATAGATTATACTGATAAAAGAAACAATGTAAGAGACCATTGTAATCATGAACTCATATACCTAACCTAGCTTCAAAATATATGTTCAAAAGGTTAGCTAATTGCATTTGCATATGATCCTATATCCCACAAATACAGAACATTTTTTAAGTCACAAAGGAAATATAACGAACATTGCTGTAGTCTCAACATCTATTCATGCTATTATTTTATCTTTTAAATTTTGCCATGTCAGTAGTTATCTCCCCTTTTAAATTTCAGATATTCATTTGTTCCTTCTCTTTTTTTCTTGATTAATCTTGCCAGTGGTTTATTATTATTATTCTTTTAGCCAACCAACTTTTGACTTTGTTAATCCTCTCTGTTGAATCTTTATTTTCGGTTTTATAAATTTTAGTTCCTATATTTATTATTTTCTTCTCTTTACTTTGATATTTTTCTTTCTGGTTTGTTGTTGTTGTTGTTGTCTTGCTTTGTTGCCAAGGCTGGTCTTGAACTCCTGGCCTCAAGTGATCTCCTGCCTCAGCCTGCTCAAGTGCTGGGATTACAGATGTGAGCCACCATGCCCAGCCATCTTTCTTTCTTTAAGGCTGTATTTCCCTCAAAATTTTAATTTTCCTATATCTTACAAGTTTTCTTTTAAAACAGCTTTATCAAGATATACTTTATATATTATGAAACTCACTCATTTAAAGTGTATAATTCAGTGATTTTTAATTTCTTACTGAGTGGCACTACCATTTCCATTGATCAATTTTAGAACATTTTCATTCCCTCAGTAAGCTCTCTTATGCCCATTTGCAATAATCCCTGTTCCCACCCCTAGCTAACCACTACTCTACTTTTTCTCTGTATGAATTTGTGTTTTCTGGACATTTATAAATAGAATCATCCAATATGTGGTCTTCTCATGTCTAGCTTCTTTCACTTCATTTAATGCTTTTGAGGTTCATCCATGATGGGGCCTGTATCAGGAGTTCCTTCCTTTTTATTAATGAATCTGTTGTATGAAGATCCATAAATTTTGATATATAGTATTTTCATTATCATTCAATTTCAGTTATTTAAAAATTTTCATTCCACCTTCCATGACCCATGGCCGTGAGTGATTTGATTTGGAAGTGTGTTTCTGAAATTGCCAAACTATGGAAATAGAAAAATTTTTGTTGTTGATTTTAACCAAGTTGCATCATGGTTAGAGAATGTGTTCTTATGACACTGATTCTTTGAATTATTGGAACTTTTTCTTTATGGAATAACAAGTAGTCAAATTTTGTAAATGTTTCATATTTCTTGAGAAGAATGTATACTCAAACTGTTGAATGCAGGAGCCTATTTATATCTGTTAAATCAAGATTGTTATTTGTGATGCTCTATGTCTTTTATATCTTTACTAATTTTTGTTTGCTTGTTGAGAAATGTGTTTTAAAATCTTCCACTGTTAAACTAGATTTTCAACTTTGTCCTGGAGTCTTTTACTTGATGTATTTTGAGGATCTGGGGGTAGGGGGCATTAGAAATGTTTGTTTCTTGGTGCCACAAAGAAATAGCATTTGAACATAAATTTAATTTTCTTAGTAAGACAATTTTTACTTTTTGTAGAAAGGGTGCTCATTGCAGATGGAACAATGGTGAGAGCACACCTGAACAAAGGAAGGAAGCAATTTTTATCCCTTATGCAGCTTGTCCCTGCTACTGTGTCCTGTCTCCATTGGCTGGAGCCAGACCTCACAATCTAAACTGAACCCGATTGGTTAACGGTTTAAAATTTTTCTAAATAGGTAAAGGCAAGGGAGAATAAAGGAAAAGAGGAAGTTGCTTATGCCAAATAGGGAAGGGGCAAAGGCTGCGAGCTGGAATGTGCCTATGAGCATGCCCAGCACAAATATCTTGGGTAAGGTACAAGGATATAGAGTGTACTACGTGTCTATGAGCATGTCTGACAGCTACATTAGGGCTTAACAAAGAGTTATTAGCACAATGCAAGGAGGCTTGAAGGAAGTTAGTCTTTAAAAGTCTTTCTTTTAAAGAAAGTATTATTTTTAACACTTATGATTTTTTTTTTTTTTTTAACGAGAAGGGAAACTTTGAAGAGGAAACTTTTTTCTTTCTACAGGGGTATATACAAGTTTAGAATTTTTATATCTTTTTGGTGAATTAATTTTTTATTGTTATACAGTGACCCTTTCTGGCTTTAATAATACTTTTTGGGGCCAGGTGTGGTGGTGCATGCCTGTAATCCCAGCGCTTTGGGAGGCTGAGGCAGGCGGATAGCCTGTGCCCAGGAGTTCGAGACCAACATGGTGAAACCCTGTCTCTACAAAAAATAGCCAGGTGTGGTGGCGTGCACCTGTAGTCCCAGCTACTCCAGAAGCGGAGGGGGGACGATCAGTTGAGTGTGGGTAGGTAGAGGCTGCAGTGAGCCAAGATTGCTCCACTGCACTCCAGTGTGTTCCACAGAGTACAACCTGTCTCGCAATAATAATATAATGAATTTTTGGCTTAAAGTCTCCTTTATGTTAGTAGAGCATAACTAGCTTTCTTTGATTAAATAATATTCTCTTAGTATCCCTTTTCCATTCAGTCTTCCCATGTCTTTTTTTTTTTTTTTTTTTTTTTTTTTTTTGAGATGGTGTCTTGCTCTGTTGCCCAGGCTAGAGTGCAGTGGCGCAATCTCAGCTCACTGCAACCTCTGCCTCTGGGGTTCAAGTGATTCTCCTGCTTCAGCCTCCTGAGTAGCTGGGATTACAGGCAGTCATCACCACACCCAGCTAATTTTTGTGTTTTTAGTAGTGATGGGGTTTCGCCATGTTAGCCAGGCTGGTCTTGAACTCCTGATCTCAGGTGATCTGCCTACTTCGGACTTCCAAAGTGCTGGGACTACAGGTGTGAGCCACCATGCTTAGCCCTCCTTCTAACTGAGATACGTCTCATAAACAAGGTTTAGTTGGATTTTTTAAAAAAGCCCAGTATGTCACCTTGTCATTCTTTTTTGGCGAGTTTAGTCCATTTATGTTTATTGTCACTATATTTGGACCTGTATTTTCTGTTTTCCATTTGTTTTGTCCTTCCAATCCCATTATTTTGTCTCCTGTTTTGATTCATTTTGAACTATTTGAGGTTTTTTTTTCATTTGCTTTAAAAGTTTTCTTTATCTTCCCCCACCCCTGCCATTTACTAATTTGAAAGTTATCCATTTTATTTCCATTTCTGATTTTTCTAATTTTCTACAAATTAGAACATCATTCTTGTTTTATAAAGAAATACTGAGATTTACCAATATTTTTCCTGTCTTACTATTTCTTTCTATATTTCAGATCTTCATTGTGAGTTCATTTTCCCTTCTCCTTGACTACCTCCTTTAGTTTAGATACTTTTTTTTCTTTTTTTGAGACAGAGTCTTGCTCTAATTCAACTTGTGTATCCGGCTGCTTTTAGGATGTGTTCTTTCAGTACAGTGTATCTAAATGTGCAATTTTAATTTTTTAATTTTTGCTGGTATAAATTGTATTTCTTTGTGTCTTTTACTAGTTCTGGAAACTGCTCAACCATTATTTTTTTTACTGTGATAAAATATGCATGACTCAACTATTATCTTTAAAATTATTCTCTCTCCTCATTTTCTCTATTTTCCGCTTCCATAACTCTAATAAGCTTATGGTGGACCTTTTCATTAATTCCTCATATATTTTAACTTCTCTTTCATGTTTTCATCCCCCTTTCCCTCTACAGTACATTCTAGGTAAGTACTTTAGATCTGTTTCTCACTAATTGTCCCCTCTTGCATCTAATCTACTGTTTAATGTATACACCGAGGATTCATTCCCTAAACAACTATACTTTTTATTTATAAAAGTTCTATTTGTTGTTTTATAAATTTGTCTAATTTTTATAGTGCCTCATTCTTTCTCACTTTTTGACTCACATCCATATCCAAAAATACAAATATTTGAAGTCCTTGGGGGGGTCTAAATCTATTATTTTGGTTTACCCCAGCGTTCTTGTGGTAGCTTGTTTCTTTAGTGATTTGTGAATACCAGCCAATATTTGTTTGCTCTTAATCTGTGGGACTCCTAGAGGCCTAGATAATTTTTTGCTAAAGAAAATTATCTGCTTTCCAGAGTCAAGGAATACTCACAGCCTCACAAGAGGGTTAAAGGTTAATACTCACTTTAACCCTCTTCCAGAGCCTTTATTTTAATGTAGGAATTGTGGGCTCAGCTCAGTTTCCTTGTGTTTGCCAAGGGCCTTGTCTGGCAGTGTCAGCACAGGCATTGCCCACAGCATACCTGCCTTTCTTCTTTGCTTGCTGCTTCTCTTTTCTGGCTCTGGTTTCAGCTTACATTTTTGTTGTTGTTTACTTCTAACAAGTCCAGCAATGCATTAAACTTATATTTTATGTAGAGAAGCCAGGAGAACAGAGAAAAAAAGTGTATTTTATAGATTTAGCAAGGATGGGACAAATTTTCTGAAGAATGTAAACATCCCAGACTTTGAGCAATTTTACTTTAAGACCTCTACTAAGGAAGTAATTAGAAATGCCCTCAAACATTTATGCTCTGAGGTATTCACTCAAATGGTGTTTCATATAATGGAATAAAAAACTAGGCCTTTGAGCTAGACCTTTCTCACTCATCTGCCTATCTTAATCCCAATTTCATCCATCTGTAGCATTAAAATAAAATGAAACCAAATTACATGAATCCATACCAAAAGCACTGTAAGGTGAAGCAGATCATTATTGAAAGAGAGAGAACAGAGGTTACCCTTCATCTTATCCAGAGTCATTTCCTTAAAGATCCTTTAACACATCTCTCCATTCCCCAAACTCTATTTCCGTAGCCTGAAACCTTCCCTGATGTGACTCTGCCTCTGGTCACCAGTTCCTGTTCCCTTCCCCACAACCAGGATTCTTCTTCTCACTTCTTTCTCCAGCCACCTCTGGTATCTCTTTTCCATTCCTAGATTTTCTCCTCTATTTTTTCCCCTATAGTCAACTAAAATCTTTACTGATAAAGTCCATTTGAAAAATTTTAAATCTTCTGTACATTTCTAACATTTTTATATTATGTATCTGAACTTAAAATCTAATTCATCCTTTAGCTTCCTTATCTTAAGGTTAAATCACCCTGACTTACTGAAATCTTCTTTTTAAATGTGTTTTCCTTTCAGTTACTTTGGTTGCTTTTACCTTTTTTTACTTTTCCAATATTCTTTTATACTATCCCAAACTGAGCATAGAATTTTAATAATCGTGTAATAGAGCTATTACTTTCTTGTCCTTAGATGCATTACATCCTTTAAGCTCTCCATACAGCAACACTGTCCACCCTTGTATGCAGAAGAAATTTACATTTCATTTTTTTAAATGGCCCTAATAATAGTTGAAGATGTTAGAAAGTGTAAAAATCATATACTTTTTTTTGTCTCTACGTGTGTCTGTACTGAGTAAATAAATGACATAGAGATGAAATCCAATGTATACAAACTGGATTATGTAGAAAACTGACTCTCAAAAACTGGCTCCCATTGTTGCAATAGGGCACAATTATTTTTGTCTTGATATGTAGGCTCAAAACTTGTAAGTAATTTTTTAGTAGAGTTTTGCCTATGGAGGTTTTGGTTTGTATATTTGACCTTTTAAATGTTTAAAACGTTTAAAAACACACAAGACAGTGCTGTTTTGATCACAAAAGAGTATGCTATCTTTTGCCATGTGGGTGATCTTTCTTTTCCTGTGAGATCATTACTACTAAAGCTCTAGTTTAAGTGAAAAATGTGGAGATGCTACTTATTGCTATGGCCAGTTTTTAAAAGAATAAAGTAGCAGGCCAGGCACAGTGGCTCACACCTGTAATCCCAGCACTTTGGGAGGCCAAGGCAGGCAGATCACGGAGTCAGGAGATCGAGACCATCCTGGCCAACATGGTGAAACCCCATCTCGACTAAAAATACAAAAAAACTTAGCTGACTGTGGTGGTGCGTACCTGTAATCCCTGCTACTCGGGAGGCTGAGGCAGTAGAATCACTTGAACCCAGGAGGTGGAGACTGCAGTGAGCCTAGATCACACCACTGTACTCCAGCTTGGCAACAGAGTGAGACTCTGTCTAAAAAAAAATAAAATAAATAAAGCAGCCTTTGAATTAAAACTAGACCATATCCTTAATAGCCCCATATAGGACAATGAACCTGGACCCCTATCTCCCACCATATACAAAATCAACTCAGAATGGATCAAGGACTTAAATGTAAGACCCAAAGCTATTAAAATATGAGGGAAAAACCTAAGGAAAATGTTCCTGGATGTTTTTCTAGGCAAATAATTTATGACTAAGACCTCAAAAGCACAAAGAACAAAACCAAAAATCGACAAAAGGGACTTAATTAAACTAAAAATCTTCTGCACAGCAAAATAAATTATCAACAGAGTGCAGCTACAATCTCTTCAATGGGATAAAGTATTTGCAAACTGTTCTTCCAGCAAGGGACTAATATCCAGGATATACGAGGAACTCAAATAATTCAACAAGAAAAATAAACATTAAAAAGTGGGCAAAGGACATCAATAGTAGATGTTTCTCAAAAGAAGACATACCAATGGTCAATAGGTATATGAAACAGTGCTAAACATCACTAATCATCAGGGAAATGTAAATCAGTTCCACAGTGAGATATCAGCTTACCCTAGTCAGAATGGCTATTATTAAAAAGACAAGCAATAACACATGCTGGTGAGGATGCAGAGAAAAGAGAACTCTTATACACTGTTGGTGGGAATGTAAGCTAGTATAGCCACTATGAAAAACAGTATAGAGATTGCTTAGAAAATTAAAAATAGAATTATTTGATCCAGCATTCCACTAGTGGTTATCTGTCCAAAGGAAAAGAAATTAATATATCAAAGTGATACTTGCACTTGCACAATTATTGCATTAGTATTTATGATAGCAAGGATATGGAATCAACCCTAAGTGTCCATCAGTAGATGAATGAATAAAGAAAAAGTAGTATATATACACAATGGAAACTATTCAGCCATAAAAAGAATGAAATTCTATTATTTGCAGCAACATGGATGGAACTAGAGGTCATTATCTTAAGTGAAATAAGACAGGCACAAAAAGACAGATATCACACATTCTCACTTGTATGTGGGAGCTAAAAATTTTGATCACATGCAGGTAGAGAATAGAAAAATAGATAACAGAGGCTGAAAAGGGTGAGTGGTGGGGGCAGAGAGAGGGATGAAGAGAGGTAAGTTAAAAGATACAAACAGTTAAATAGAAGGAATATATCAAGGTTTGATAGCAGAGTATGGTTATTAACAAAAATATACTGTACTCAAATGACAAACACACTAAATACCCTGACTTGACCACTACTCATTATATACACATAGCAAAAATTCACATGTGCCCCACAAATATGTACAGATTGTTAACAGTAAACCATATCCTTGTCCGGGCATAGTGGCTCACACCTGCTATCCTGGCACTTTGGGAGGCCAAGGTGGGAGGATTGCTTGAGCCCAGAAGTTCAAAACTAGCCTGTGTAACATAGTGAGACCCTGTTTCTACAAAAAATTTTAAAAAATTATTCAGGCATGGTGACACACGCCTATAGTCCCAGCTACTTGGGAGGAGTCCCAGCTACTGAGGTGGGAAGATCTCTCGAGCCTGGGAGTTGGAGGCTGTAGTGAGCTCTGATCACGCCACTGCCCTCCATCCTGGGCAACAGGGCATGACCCTTTCTCAAAAAAAAGTAGACCATATCCTTAATCACAATAGCCAAGATATGGAGTGTTCATCAACAGATGAACAGATAGATAAAATTATGGCATGTGTACACAATGGAATACTATTCAGCCTTCAAAAAGAAGGAAATCCTGTCATTTGTGACTAAATGAATGAACCCAGAGGACATTATGCAAAATAAAATAAGGCAGACACAGTAAGACAAATACCACATGATCTCACTTACTTGTGGAATCTAAAAAGCTGAAGTCACAGAAGCAGAGAGTAGAGTGGTAGGTAGTTTGTGGGGAGGGCACTGTGGAGATGGCCAAAGGATACAAAATTTCAACTAGACAAGAGGAGCAAGTTCAAAAGATCTATTGTAAAACTTGGTGACTGTATTTAATAACAATATATTCTTGAAAATTGTTAAGAGAGACCAGGCATGGTGGATCACACCTGTAATCCCAGCATTTTGGGAGGCCGAGGCAGGAGGATCACTTGAGGTCAGGAGTTCAAGACCAGTCTGGCCAACATGGCAAAACCCCATCTCTACTGAAAATATAAAAATTAGCCAGGTGTGGTGGCGCATGCCTGTAATCTCAGCTATTTGGGAGGCTGAGGCAGGAGAATCACTTGAACCCCAGAAATGGAGATTGCAGTGAGCCGAGATTGTGCCACTGCACTCCAGCCTGGGGCGACAGAGCAAGACTCTGTCTCAAAAACCAACAACAACAAACTGTTAAGAGAGCAGTGTTCTCACCACAAAAAATGGTATGTGAGGTAATACAAATGTTAATTAGCTAAATTTAGTCATTTCACAATGTATTACATATATCAAAACATGTTGTATGTGATAAATTATATACTTTTGTCAATTAAACAATAATAAAATCGTAGACCACATTCATTCATTCAATGTAAAATGAACATCCATTGTGTCAGAGTGTCAAGGCATGGAGATCAGGCAGAACAAATATAAAATGACCTATCAGAGAGTATAGAATAAGAACAGCTCCACAAGGAAGGAATAGGCTTTGGAACGTGAAAACTTACATTTCAAGGGGACAGAGACTTAATAGAGAACCTGAATACCTCTGGTATTATTTTTATATACACATATATACACACACACACACATATATACACACACAAATGTGATTTTTATATATAAGATTATTTAAATTTTTATGTTTCCCTTTTGTATGTTTTAGATTCTGATTTGGTCAATTGAACACTTGACCTAATGATAAAATATTACAGTAAATAAGCTTGCTGAATTTCTTCTTGTTCAAATTCTCTTTTGTGTGCTTTTAATTTAGCAAACAAAGATCACAAGGAAACACATTCTCAAATGAGAGAATTTGGAGCACCTCAGTTTTCTAACTCTGAAAATGGTAAGAAATAATCATTTCACTCTACATATGAATGATTCTTTAAAATTCTTCAATTTTTATTTAACATTTATTTCCTTAACATTAGAAACTGTCTCGGTCTCTATATAAGAATGCAATTATGTGCTTCTACTTTGTAGCACATCACAATGGAAATTAAATAATTATTTGTTTTGTATGTTTGGGCCCTATCAGAATGTATCCGTATAACCAGGACAGCTAGGGCTGTGTCTGCTTTTCTGTCTCACGTATCTCAGCCACCAGCAGTATAAGCACTCAGTAAATATTTGTTGAATGAATGAATACAATTGTTTGTATATCTAGTGTCATTAGATACTAGCAAAATAGTAAATGTCGTTCAACATTAAATACATTAAAATCACTATTTAAGAAACAAAAGTATGCCCCCAACATCGGGTTTCCTTATCTGTAAAATGAGGATCAAGACTAAATCAACTTTAAGGTACTTCCTAAGCATTAAATAACTACCTTGAATATCTTTCTCAAGCAATTAGGTTGTAAACATTTTCTCCTAGTTTGTCATTTGTCTTGTGACTTTGTTTCTTTAATTTTTTTTAAGTTAAAAAAAAATTTTTTAAGCTTTAAATACAGTCCAATTGGTTAATCTTTTCTTTTATTGGATCTGGACTTTAGTCATAGTCAGGAAGCTTTTCCTAAACTCAGAGTATAGAAGAATTCTCTTATGCTTTCTTCTGGTATTTATGTAGTATTATTTTTTACATTTGGATCTTGAATTCATTTGAAGTTAATTCATGTGTACAGTGTTAGCAATAGATCAAATGTTACCTTTCCCCCCCCCAAAGGCTATCCTTTATACAATTTTTTTTTTTTTTTTAAACAGCCTTGCTCTGACATCCAGGCTGCATGATCTTCGCTCACTGCAACCTCTGCCTCCTGGGTTCAAGCAATTCTTGTGCCTAAGCCTCCCAAATAGCTAGGATTACAGGCATGCGCCACCACGCCCAGCTAATTTTTTGTATTTTTAGTAGAGATGGGGTTTCGTCATGTTGGAGAGGCTGGTCTCAAATTCCTGGCCTCAAGTGATCTGCCCACCTCAGCCTCCCAAAGTGCTAGAATTACAGATGAGAGCCACCACGCCCTGCCCTTTATGTAATTTTTTAAAATGCCATCTTTGTCCTAGTATTGAGATAACATCTTGTCATATACTATATTTCTATTTCCACTTGGATGTATTTCTAGACTTTCTTTATATTTCAAATGGTGTGTGCATGCACCAGTGCCACAAGTTTTTTTTTTTTTTTTGAGATGGAGTTTTGCCCTCGTTGCCCAGGCTGGAGTGCAATGGTGCAATCTTGGCTCACTGCAACCTCTGCCTCCCAGGTTCAAGCGATTCTCCTGCCTCAGCCTCCCAAGTAACTGGGATTACAGGCTTGTGCCACCATGCCCGGCTAATTTTGTATTTTTAGTAGAGGCAAGGCTTCTCCATGTTGGTCAGGCTGGTCTTGAATTCCTGACCTCAGGTGATCCGCCCACCTCTGGATTACAGGAGTGAGCCATCGTGCCTAGCCCACATAGTTTTAATTACAGAAACTTTCTTCTAGTTTTAGTATCTGGTAAGGCTAGAAGCCCCCCTCCTTTTTTTTTTATTATTATTTTCTTAGCTATTTTTGCATGTTTATTTTTTCAATTTGAATATAAAATTGTGGGGCTTTATTAAAAAGCTCGATACTTTATTGTAATCACATTAAATGTGAAAACTGACAGGCTGATCATCTTGAGACATCCTCATGAAAAACAAGGGACATCCTTCCGTTTGTTAAAGTTTACTTGTATATCTTTCAGACTTTTTTTTCATACAGGTTTTGAATATTTCCTGTTAAGTTTATTTCTATGTATTTTATCTTTCTGGTTGCTATTGTAAATGGGGTTTTCTTTTCCATTATATCTTTTCATTAGTTATTTTGTATATATGAATGCTATTCACTTTTGCATGTTAGTTTTATATCCTGGCATACAGCTGAATTCTTTTGTTATTTGAGTCATGTCATCTGAAAATAGAGATTGTCTTGTTTTTTCTCCTTACCAACTCATAGATTTCTCCTGTTTAGTTATATTGACTACTACCTTTAGAACAATGTTAACTAGTAGTGAACATTTCCTGACTTTAGTGGAAATGCCTATATTTCTGAATTAACTAAGATGCTGGCTTTGGACACAGATATATTTCATAATGTTAAAGAAGCATCCATCCATACTTACTTTCTTAAGAATTTTTATTAGGAATGGTTGTTGATTTTTTTTTTTTTTTTTTGAGATGGAGTCTCACTCTGTCACCCAGGCAGGAGTGCAGTGGTGTGATCTTGGCTCACTGCAACCTCTGCCTCCTGGGTTCAAGCGATTCTCATGCTTCAGCCTCCCAAGTAGCTGGGATTACAGGTGCATACTGCCACACCCAGCTAATAGTTGTTGAATTTTGTTGGCAGCTTTTTCAGTATCTATGCCAGGAAATATTTGCTTTTTCTTCTTAAATATATTAATATGATGAACTATAATAATAAGTTTCCTGATATTATATCATGTTTGCATTCCAGTTGTAAGTCCAGCTTTGTCATTTTATACTAGTCTGCTTGCTAACATTTTACTACTCTCTTTGCATTCTTTTTTTTTTTTTTTTTTTTTTTTGAGATGGAGTTTCACTCTTCTCACCTAGGCTGGAGTGCAGTGGCACGTTCTTGGCTCACTGCAACCTCCGCCTCTCAGGTTCAAGCAATTCTCCTGCCTCAGCCTCCCAAATAGCTGGGATTACAGGTGCATGCCACCATGCCTGGCTAATTTTGTATTTTTAGTAGAGATGAGGTTTCACCATGTTGATCAGGCTGGTCTTGAACTCCTGACCTCAGGTGCTCCACCTGCCTAGGACTCCCAAAGTGCTGGGATTACAGGCATGAGCTGCCATGCCTGGCTCTTTTTGCATTCTTTTGTTGTTGTTGTTGAGATGGAGTCTCTCTGTCACCTAGGCTGGAGTGCAGTGACATGATCTCTGCTCACTGGAACCTCCACCTCCCAGGTTCAAGCAGTTCTCCCTGGCTCAGCCTCCTGAGTAGCTGGGATTACAGGCACCCACCACCACACCTGGCTAATTTGTGTGTGTGTGTGTGTGTGTGTGTGTGTGTGTGTGTGTGTGTATATATATATATATATATATATATTTTTTTTTTTTTTTAATAGAGATGGGGTTTCGCCATGTTGGCCAAGCTGGTCTTGAACTCCTGACCTCAGGTGATCCGCCCACTTCAGCCTCCCAAAGTGCTGCGATTTGCTAAGTGTGAGCCACTGTGCCCGGCCTCTTATTCATTTCTTAACCTATGAAAACATCTAGGTCTAGTGCTTTCTTGTAGTTGTGTGTTTTTTGTATCTCTCTATAGAAATCAGTCCGTTTAAGCTTTTAGTCTGTACTGGGATTGATTTTAGTAAATTATATTCTTCTAATAAATTATTCATTTTGTCTAGACTTCTAAATTTATTTGAAATAGAGTTGTACAAAATTTCTTTTTATGTTTAACAGCTTTATTCAGGTATAATTTAAATACCATAAATTTCACCCATTCTAACAGTTCATAATTTTTAGAAAATTTAGATTATGCAACCATTACAATTAGATATTAGAATGTTTCCATTACCCCCAAAATTCTCTCACGCTTGTTTTAAATTAATCTCTGATTCACTCCAAGCCGTAGGTAATTAGTAATCTGTTTTTATCTCTATAAATTTGCCTTTTCTGGACATTTTATATAAATGAAGCCATACAAAAGGTTAGTCCTTTATTTCTGGCATCTTCCAATTAATGGTTTTTAGAGTCATCCATGTTGTGGTATGTATCAGTAGTTTATTATTATTATTTTTTGAGACCGAGTGTCACTCTGTCGCCCAGGCTGGAGTGCAGTGGCACGATCTTGGCACACTGCAACCTGCCTCCCGGGTTCAAGCGATTCTCCTGCCTCAGCCTCCCCAGTAGCTGGGACTACAGGTGCATGTCACCACACCCAGCTAATTTGTTTTGTATTTTTAGTAGAGACAGGGTTTCACTGTGTTAGCCAGGATGGCCTGACCTTGTGATCCGCCCACCTCAGCCTCATGAAGTGCTGGGATTACAGGTGTGAGCCACTGCCCCCGGCCAGTTTATTACTTTTTATTAAGCAATAGTATTCCATTGTATGGATATATACCATCTTATGTTTACTTATTTACCAGTTGATGGATATTTGGATTGTTTACAATTTTTGACTATTATACTACTACTATGACTACTGAACATTCATGTGCTTCTCTTGGTGTGGGCATACATTGTCGTTTTCCTTGGTTAGATTCCCAGGAGTGGAACTGCTAGGTTACATGGTGAATTTAACTTCTTAAGGAACGGCCAAACTTTTTTCAAAATAATTGCACCATTTTATTTCCACCAGCAAAGTGTGAGGGTTCTAGTTTCTCCACATCTTTGCCAACATTTGGTATTGTCTATATTTTATTTTATTTTTTAAGACGGAGTCTCGCTCTGTCACTCGCTCTGTCACCCAGGTTAGAGTGCAGTGGCACAATCTCAGCTCACTGCCATCTCCACCTCCTGGGTTCAAGTGATTCTCCTGCCTCAGCCTCCTGAGTAGCTGGGATTACAGGCATGTGCCACCACACCCAGCTAATTTTTGTATTTTTAGTAGAGATGGGGTTTCACCATGTTGGCCAGGCTGGTCTTGAACTCCTGGCCTCAAGTGATCCACCTGCCTTGGCCTCCCAAAGTGCTGGGATTACAGACATGAGCCACCATGCCCGGTATATTTTAAATAATAGTTATTCTAGTGCTTTTTTTTTTTTTTTTTTTTGAGACGGAGTTTTGCTCTTGTTGCCCAGGCTCGAGTGCAATGATGCAATCTCAGCTCACTGCAACCTCCGCCTCCCGGGTTCAAGCAACTCCAACCTTGCCTCCTGAGTAGCTGGGATTACAGGCATTCGCCACCACGCCTAGCTAATTTTATATTTTTAGTAGAGACAGGGTCTTGCCATGTTGGCCAGGCTGGTCTCGAACTCCTGACCTCAGGAGATCCACCTGCCTCAGTCTCCCAAAGTGTTGGGATTACAGGTGTGAGCCACAGTGCCTGGCTATTCTAGTGCTTTTAATTTGTAGCTTTGACTTGCATTTCTCCAGTGACTGATGGTGTTGAGACTCTTTTCATGTGCTATTGGCCATTCATATATCTTCCTTACTGACAAATCTATTCAAATCTATTGCCCATTATTTAATTGGGTTGCTTATCTTATTAAGTTGTAAGAGTTTATATATTTTTTATAAAGTCCTTTATCAGATATATGACTTGTAAATATTTTATCACAGTCTTTTATATTTTATAGTCTTTTTATTTTCTCAATTTTGCCTTTGGAAGCACAAAATTCTTTATAAGTCCAAGATATCATTTTTTCTTCTTGCTGATTGCTCTGTTGATTTCAACAGTCCCTGGAGCATAAATTGTTCCACACAATAAACCAATCAAATTTGGACTCATTTAAAGAAATAGTTCTTAAGGTCACTGAAATTTGTGGTGACCCCAGCTGGCTTTTTCCCTGGTTCCTTCAGGCAAAGTAGCTGGCCTACAGTTTAGCCTACATGTTGAGACTCATACACTATAAGTCTTCTCCCAGTTGCCTGTTACTAAAACCTCCACTGTTTTGAGAGCATCCTTAGGGTTGAATTTCTCTACACTCTGTTACAAATGAAGTCAGTGCCTTTGGAAAGGGATTAGGAACTATCAGTTTTATGGTTCTCCCTCACCCCCTGCAAGGAAAATCTCTGAGTCAGAGCTTGAGCCGGGAGTGGGGACAATGGCATACTTCTTCCTGAGTGTCATCCTTGCTCTAGGAGCCGAGTGCTAGGTGAGGAAAGTGATGGTAGCCTTAGGTCTTCTTAGCTTGCCTCTTTCTTCATGAAACCACCACTTTACTAGCAGGGTCAAGTGATCAGGGGCCCTATATTCTCAGCACACTACACCAAACTCAGACTTCCCAACCCATGAGGGATCTGGGGAGGAGATGGGAGCCTCTATCATCTATTGACTGCACTCACCTAGGATTTAGCCTCAGCAACAGGTAACTGGGGACAGGATGTGAAATGCTGGCATCTTACTTCTCCTGGGAAGCTAGTCCTTGACTGACAGCTGGAGAGAGAAGGAGCCCTGTGTTCTGGCTGCACCAGACTGGAGTGGAATCTCCATTTTGCTAAGTTGGAAATTGGGAAGATGGGACTGGTTCTCAGTTCAAATACCACAAACTCTTGCCACTTTTCCTAAATTATTGTAGACTTAATCTTAAGTAAATATTTCCTCATTTGCTGCATATCCTTGGGACTACTTCCAGAGACTTTAAATGCTTCTTTGTTTTGAAAAATAACTTTCACCAATTATGCTGGGGTGCAGGTCTGTGACGCCCCTTCCTTTCATTTTTATTTATAAAAATGTTTAAGGGATATGATTTTGCCTTTGTTCATGCCATTTAACTATTCTGTTGTCAAAAGGTAAAATTACAGCAAATTTAAAGACCTTAATTGGCTTTTATTTGCAATTCTAGAATCAGGCAGTACCCCATTCTATAACATGGAATGGGTGTTCTGAGGAGGTTGGTTTTATAGACAGAAAAGGACCAGGGAAAGCAGAAACAGAAAACAAAAAGTAGATTGATCATTGCAGTTACTTTTCTTGTAAGGGTTAAAGCAGAGGGGATTTCCTTATCATGCCAGCTAGGACTGGCCTGCTTGGGGACTTGGCTGTGGTGTCTCTCTCCTAATTTCTTGAAAGGCCAGATAACTTAGTTTGGTTTGGTGATGTAGAACTTTAGCATGAGTGACTCCATTTTGGTTTGGTCTGTTGGGTCTAGTACAAGAGCTCAGTCCAAACCAATGGTCTATACATTTTACTTAACACCATGAATTATGATATAAAATATTTCCTTCATCATTATTTTTCCGAAATAATGATGTTTCTCATTATTTCAACATTGTTTGGTAGAAGGTTTTAAGATTTACAGGTGGAAGGACCTTTCTGTTTTTATAGTTTCATTGTAGAATTGTCTTTTTATTGCATTATGATCAGAGCATGTTGTTTGTAATGTTCCTACTTTAAGAATACAATTTTTTGTGTGTTTGTGCCTTAGTATAATCAACTTTTGTACATTTTCAATGTGTGGTTAAGAAGAATGTTTCTATTACCAGGGTTTGTGTTATCCAAAATAACTACATTATTGATTATGCTCTTTTGATCCTTTTTATCTGTTGTCCTCTTGGCATGTTTTTTAGTCAGACTGGTATATTAAAGTGTCATATTACTAATTTGTTTCTATGCCTTTTTGCATCTCCTTTGGTTTCTGACTTAGATGGTAGCTTAATTATTTCATATATAGCTCTTCATAAGTTATATCTTCATTGTGAAATGTGGCCATTTTGACCTAAATCCTGCCTAATTAGAAATCATTTTCACATAAACTTGCAGTCACTTTAGTTGTTTGTTTAAAACTGTTAATACAGTATGAAAACAATGAAACAAATTTGATTCATCCTATGTCTTATTCTCATTTCCTAAAATCAAAAAAAGCCTTTCTGTTTTTATTTACACTCAATAGTTGCAAAAGATCTACCTGTAGATTCATTGGAAGGAGAAGATTTTGAGAAGGAATTCTCGTTTCTGAACAACCTCCTAAGTTCTGGTTCTTCAAGTACTAGTGAATTTACCCAAGAATGCCAGACTGCCTTTGGGAGCCCCAGTGCCAGTCTCACATCCCAGGAGCCTTCCATGGGGTCTGAGCCCCTCGCTCATTCTTCTCGATTCCTTCCTTCACAACTTTTTGACCTTGGCTTTCATGCGGCTGGAGCATTCAACAGTAAGTGTCTATGAAACATTTGGACATATGTGCTTTACTTTATCTTTGTGAAGTAAAATGGTGTGCTTATTGATGCTAGAATCAACAAGGAGATTGATTTTAACCTCAGCTCTACTAGATAAAATCTGCAATCCACCAATCAACTGGAAAAATATTAGTCACCTCAGGAATCTGTCAACAAGACTGAAACAAGGGCTGCTTCCCTGCCACCTTCACCAGACCCCAAGTTTTCTTCACTGATTTTTCCAGGCGTCTGGTTTAAAACACTTGACCTGCTAATTACTCCTCCCTAGGGCAGTCAATACTGTTTCTTCCATCAAGCAAAACTTGCTGAGTTTGGAGTTGACAAGAGGAAAAGGAACAGCTCTGGAGGCTGGTTCCCTTTCTGGGCAAGGCAGCAGGAAAAAGAGTCCACCATCCTGTGTCCAACCCTGCACCTTAGGGGTCACTTTGCTTCCCATATCCATATTGGTTACCAAATCCTGTCAGTTCTGTTTCTGAAACCTGTCTCAAATTTCCCACTCCTCTCTGCCTCAACACCAGAGCCATTTAGAGTCTCATTTGGTTTCATAGGTTATTGCAAGAGTTACTAACAGGTCTCCAACCCCCAATTCATCTTCTACACTTCCGTGGAGTTCTCTCTCCAAGCAGCAGAGTCTGATGTCAGCACCCAGCTTACATTTTTAAAAATGAAACACCATGGTTTCTAGGGATAAAACCTGCCTACGTCGCATTTCCATCCATATCTCCTATCTCCTATTGAAGTGAAGGAAGAATACTTGCCGTTTTCTATAATCACACTGAGTGCTCTACAGCCCTCTGATGCATCTATCTGTGCTCGTGTTGCTTCTTCTGCTTCTGATGTTCAGTAATGGAGCTTGGACGTGGGCCTAAGTATTAGATTCCAATCCAGTGTTTTCTCCATGATTGTCAGTCCTTGAAGTCTTCCTCAGTACTGCCAAATGGAAATGGTTTCTCCCTCCTCCTATGGTGTTTATCTATTTTCATGGTTCTAATCCTACTTTATTTTGCTTTATATCCCAGTCTCTCACATCCTAGATTTTAACCCCTGGATGGGGGGGACTCCTCACGGCACTTGACAGTGTCTTAATGCATTGTACTTTGTATTAAATACTGAGGTACATGCTTTATCTACAGGCATCCCAAGGGCATGATATGTAGAGTGAGTCATCTTTGTACTTTATATGACAGCAGCATGCAGTTGGCTCAATTAATAAACTAAATGTTAGTTAAATAATCACTCAGTAAGAATTGATTGAATAGAATAATATATAATATAAACAGAATATTTATATTACTTATATTCTATTTATAAAAATAAATATAAATAAGAATAGACAATATTATTTGATAACAAGGTACTCTATCTGGGATAATTCAGATGTTTTTGCTACAGTAAAATCTTTAAAAATATTTATTCTTGTATGGCATATCAACGGCCCAGTAGCTATAAAGATTTACAAACTGATTTCACTCTCCACTATCAACTCCTCCCTCCTCCTCCATAACTTGCCACGTCTCTAGCAGCACTGAACTTTTAGTTTCTGGCAATGCAATCCTCAACAGTATTTTTTCACTATTCAAAATATGTCCTCTGAGCCCTACCTGCAGGCAGACAGGATATTCCAATTTAATAGCTGAACAGTTGAAACCCACAGTATTTGAGTAACTTGCTAAAGGGCGTCAGACAATTTAAATAGTTAAGACAGGACCAAAATCTGCCCCTGCCTCTTTGTGCAGAACTCTACTTTACCAGTCTTTCCTAAATATCTACTTCTCTCTCTCCTGTGGTGCAGACCAGGAAAGGGAGCTTCCCTGGGAGTTAAAAGATCTGTGTTTGAGGAACCCTATCTACAGTGGGCCTCAGATGATCTTTTCTATACAAGGAAGGGATTAGGCAGGATAATCTAAATTCCTTTCTAGTGCTGTGCCTTAATCATAGCATAAATGGTTTTTCATGTTGTACCAAACATTTCTCCACATTCCCACAGAGGAATATTCATAATGACAAGTTTTAATTAC
The DNA here is from genome assembly GCF_008728515.1 of Papio anubis. Lineage (NCBI taxonomy): Eukaryota > Metazoa > Chordata > Mammalia > Primates > Cercopithecidae > Papio > Papio anubis. The sequence continues at coordinate 86,653,014 of NC_044985.1, read as the reverse complement.
AAAGTACTGTCATTTTATATAACATAATCTACCTGATTCCTTATTGTTTCTACTTGTTCATTATTACAGATAATGCTGCAAAAAAAAAGTCATGCCTGCACTTTTTCCTTCAGCTAAATTATTTCCGTAAGAAAAATTGCTAGAAATGGGATCAATGAGTCCAAGGGTATGAGCATATTTATAGGTTTCAGCATTCCAATTATCAGGCCTATTCCTCCCTTCTTGACTCTTAAGAACTTCTTCCTATACCTTTTGCATTTCAATTATTTTTTAAACACTCCACATGTTTATTTCAAAACCACTTTGAAAAATGTAAGGAAGTTGGATCCAACTCTATCTGAAACTAAGATGATGAAAATATATGACTATAGATAAGTTTTCAGTATTTTATACCTCTTACACTATAGAATCTTACCCAGGTACAGAGACTGGAGGACTTAGATATTTTTACTTTTTCTTGTTTTTCTGATGCTACTTCCTATTTGATTAACAATGGACAATTTTTACTTCTTTTATCCCAGACTGGGTCTCCCAAGAGGAATCAGAGCTTCGTCTTTCACACACTGATAACCAGCCAGTGCCTTCACAGAGTCCAAAGAAATTAACAAGATGTAAGTTATTTATTTATATATGCTTTATCATTGCTTTAAGAATCAGTTGAATTCAGATAAATTTAGAAAAAGATCACTTTATATTGTTCTCACCTCACTGTCCTGAAAAAGTTGAATAATGAGTTATTATTATAATGATAGCTATACTGCCTATCCCTCACCGTGAAAAGCACTGAATAGAAATTGTGAGCTTGGGGTCAAGTGCGGTGTCTCATGCCTGTAATCCTGGACTTTGGGAGGGCGAGGCAGGCGGACTGCCCGAGGTTAGGAGTTGGAGACCAGCCTGGGCAACATGGTAAAACCCCAACTCTACTAAAATACAACAAAAAAATTAGCCAAGCGTGGTGGCGGACGCCTGTAGTCCCAGCTAGTCAGGAGGCTGAGGCAGGAGAATTGCTCTAACCCGGGAGGTGGAGGTTGCAGTGAGCCAAGATCGTGCCACTGCACTCACTCCAGCCTGGGTGACAGAGCAAGACTGTCTCCAAAAGAAAAAAAGAAAGAAATTGTGAGCTTGGCAAAGCATACTACATTTTGTACTGTAATATTTTATAGTTTGTGTTAAGGTTTGTTGGTAATGGATATGAAATTAGGGATACAAAATGTTTTCTGATTACAGGATGCCTATTGACAAAGAATCCATTCAAGCACTTAAGTTGGTTACCATATTAATCTTTCTTTTTCTATTTTTTTTTTTGAGACAGAGTCTTGCTCTGTCACTCAGGCTGGAGTGCAGTGGTGCAATCTCGGCTCACTGCAACCTCCACCTCCTGGGATCAAGCCATTCTCCTGCCTCAGCCTCTCAAGTAGCCGGTACTATAGGCACATGCCACCACGCCTGGCTAATTTTTTGTATTTTTAGTAGAGACAGGGTGTCACCATGTTACCCAGGATGGTTTCGATCTCCTGACCTCAGGATCCGCCCGCCTCGGACTCCCAAAGTACTGGGATTGCAGACATGAGCCACCAGGCCCGGCCCATATTAACCATTTTTAAGTGTACAGTTCAGTAATGTTTTTTTTTTTAATATACTTTAAGTTCTAGGGTACATGTGCACAACGTGCAGGTTTGTTACATATGTATACATGTGCCATGTGGGTGTGCTGCACCCATTAACTCGTCATTTACATTAGGTATATCTCCTAATGCTGTCCCTCTTCTCACCCCCTCCCCACAGTAGGACCCAGTGTGTGATGATCCCTTTCCTGTGTCCAAGTGATCTCATTGTTCAATTCCCACCTATGAGTGAGAACACGTGGTATTTGGTTTTCTGTTCTTGTGATAGTTTGCTTAGAATGATGGTTTCCAGCTGCATCCATGTCCCTACAAAGGACACGAACTCATCCTTTTTTATGGCTGCATAGTATTCCATGGGGTATATGTGCCACATTTTCTTAATCCAGTCTGTCACTGAGGGACATTTGGGTGGATTCCAAGTCTTTGCTATAATAGTGCTGCAATAAACATATGTGTGCATGCGTCTTTATAGCAGCATGATTTGTAATCCTTTGGGTATATCCCCAGTAATGGGATGGCTGGGTCAAATGGTATTTCTAGTTCTAGATCCTTGAGGAATTGCCAGACTGTTTTCCACAATGGTTGAACTAGTTTACAGTCCCACCAAGAGAGTAAAAGTGTTCCTATTTCTCCACATCCTCTCCAGCACCTGTTGTTTCCTGATTTTTTAATGATTGCCATTCTAACTGGTGTGAGATGGTATCTCATTGTGGTTTTGATTTGCATTTCTCTGATAGTGAGTGATGATGAGCATTTTTTCATGTGTCTGTTGGCTGTATGAATATCTTCTTTTGAGAAGTGTCTGTTCATATCCGTTACCCACTTTTTGATGGGGTTGTTTTTTTCTTGTAAATTTGATTGAGTTCTTTGTAGGTTCTGGATATTAGCCCTTTGTCAGATGAGTAGATTGCAAAAATTTTCTCCCATTGTGTAGGTTGCCTGTTCACTCTGATGGTAGTTTCTTTTGCTGTGCAGAAGCTCTTTAGTCTAATTAGATCCCATTTGTCAATTTTGGCTTTTGTTGCCATTGCTTTTGGTGTTTTAGACATGAAGTCCTTGCCCATGCCTATGTCCTAAATGGTATTACCTAGGTTTTCTTCTAGGGTTTTTATGGTTTTAGGTCTAACATTTAAGTCTCTAATCCATCTTGAATTAATTTTCGTATAAGGAGTAAGGAAAGGATCCAGTCTCAGCTTTCTACTTATGGCTAGCCAATTTTCCCAGCACCATTTATTAAATAGGGAATCCTTTCCCCATTTCTTGTTTTTGTCAGATTTGTCAAAGATCAGATGGCTATAGATGTGTGGTATTATTTCTGAGGGCTCTGTTCTGTTCCATTGGTCTGTATCTGTTTTGGTAGCAGTACCATGCTGCTTTGGTTACTGTAGCCTTGTAGTGTAGTTTGAAGTCAGGTAGCATGATGCCTCCAGCTTTGTTCTTTTGGCTTAGGATTGTATTGGCAATGCAGGGTCTCTTTTGGTTCCATGTGAACTTTAAAGCAGTTTTTTCCAATTCTGTGAAAAAAGTCATTGGTAGCTTAATGGGGATGGCATTGAATCTATAAATTACCTTGGGCAGTATGGCCATTTTCACAATATTGATTCTTCCTATCCATGAGCATGATATGTTCTTCCATTTGTTTGTGTCCTCTTTTATTTCACTGAGCAGTAGTTTGCAGTTCTCCTTGAAGAGGTCCTTTGCATCCCTTGTACGTTGGATTCCTAGGTATTTTATTCTCTTTGAAGCTATTGTGAATGGGAGTTCATTTATGATTTGGCTCTCTGTTTGTCTGTTACTGATGTATAAGAATGCTTGTGATTTTTGCCCCTTGATTTTGTATCCTGAGACTTTGCTGAAGTTTCTTATCAGCTTAAGGAGATTTTGGGCTGAGACAATGGGGTTTTCTAAATATACAATCATGTCATCTGCAAACAGGGACAATTTGACTTCTTCTTTTCCTAACTGAATACCCTTTATTTATTTCTCTTGCCTGATTGCCCTAGCCAGAACTTCCAACACTATGTTGAATAGGAGTGGTGAGAGAGGGCATCCCTGTCTTGTGCCAGTTTTCAAAGGGAATGCTTCCAGTTTTTGCCTGTTCAGTGTGATATTGGCTGTGGGTCTGTCATAAATAGCTCTTATTATTTTGAGATACATTCCATCAATACCGAATTTATTGAGAGTTTTTTTTTTTTTTTTTTTGAGACGGAGTCTCGCTGTGTCTCCCAGGCTGGAGTGTAGTGGCGTGATCTCGGCTCACTGCAAGCTCCGCCTCCCGGGTTCACGGCATTCTCCCGCGTCAGCCTCCCAAGTAGCTGGGACTACAGGTGCCCGCTACCGCGCCCGGCTAGTTTTTTGTATTTTTAGTAGAGACGGGGTTTCACCGTGTTAGCCAGGATAGTCTCGATCTCCTGACCTCGTGATCCACCCGCCTCGGCCTCCCAAAGTGCTGGGATTACAGGCTTGAGCCACCGCACCCGGCCTATTGAGAGTTTTTTTTAGCATGAAGGGCTGCTGAATTTTGTCAAAGGCCTTTTCTACATGTATTGAGATAATCATGTGGTTTTTGTCTTTGTTTCTGTTTATATGGTGGATTACGTTTATTGATTTGCATATGTTGAACCAGCCTTGCGTCCCAGGGATGAAGCCCACTTGATCATGGTGGATAAGCTTTTTGATGTGCTGCTGGATTCGGTTTGCCAGTATTTTATTGAGGATTTTTGCATCAGTGTTCATCAGGGATATTGGTCTAAAATTCTCTTTTTTTGTTGTATCTGTCAGGCTTTGGTATCAAGATGATGTTGGCCGCATAAAATGAGTTGGGAGGATTCCCTCTTTTTCTATTGATTGGAATAGTTTCAGAAGGAATGGTACCAGCTCCTCCCTGTACCTCTGGTAGAATTTGGCTGTGAATCCGTCTGGTCCTGGACTTTTTTTGGTTGGTAGGCTCTTAATTATTGCCTCAGTTTCAAAGCCTGCTACTGGTCTATTCAGGGATTCAACTTCTTCCTGGTTTAGTCTTGGGAGAGTATAAGTGTCCAGGAAACTATCCGTTTCTTCTAGGTTTTCTAGTTTATTTGCGTAGGGGTGTTTATAGTATTCACTCTGATGGTAGTCTGTATTTCTGTGGGGTTGGTGGTGATATCCCCATTTATCATTTTTTATTGTGTCTACTTGATTCTTCTCTCTTTTCCTCTTTATTAGTCTTTCTAGCAGTCTATCAATTTTGTTGATCATTTCAAAAAACCAGCTCCTGGATTCATTGATTTTTTTGGAGGGTATTTTGTGTTTCTGTCTCTTTCAGTTCTGCTCTTAGTTATTTCTTGCCTTCTGCTAGCTTTTGAATGTGTTTGCTCTTACTTCTCTAGTTCTTTTAATTGTTATGTTAGGGTGTCAATTTTAGATCTTTCCTGCTTTCTCCTGTGGGCATTTAGTGCTATGAATTTCCCTCTACACACTGCTTTAAATGTGTCCCAGAGATTCTGGTATGTTGTGTCTTTGTTCTCATTGGTTTCAAAGAACATCTTGATTTCTGCCTTCATTTTGTTATGTACCCAGTAGTCATTCAGGAGCAGGTTGTTCAGTTTCCATGTAGTTGAGCGGTTTCGATTGAGTTTCTTAGTCCTGAGTTCTAGTTTGATTGCACTGTGGTGTGAGAGACAGTTTGTTATAATCTCTGTTCTTTTACATTTGCTGAGGAGTGCTTTACTTCCAACTATGTGGTCAATTTTGGAATAAGTGCAATGTGGTGCTGAGAAGAATGTAGATTCTGTTGATTTGGGGTGGAGAGTTCTGTAGATGTCTATTAGGTCTGCTTGGTGCAGAGTTGAGTTCAATTCCTGGATATGCTTGTTAACTTTCTATCTCGTTGATCTGTCTAATGTTGACAGTGGGGTGTTGAAGTCTCCCATTATTATTGTATGGGAGTCTAAGTCTCTTTGTAAGTCTCTAAGGACTTGCTTTATGAATCTGGGTGCTCCTGTATTGGCTGCATATATATTTAGGATAGTTAGCTCTTCCTGTTGAATTGATCCCTTTACCATTATGTAATGGCCTTCTTTGTCTCTTTTGATCTTTGATGGTTTAAAGTCTGTTTTATCAGAGACTAGGATTGCAACCCCTGCTTTTTTTGTTTTCCATTTGCTTGGTAGATCTTCCTCCATCCCTTTATTTTGAGCCTGTGTGTGTCTCTGCATGTGAGATGGGTCTCCTGAATACAGCAAACTGATGGGTCTTGACTCTTTATCCAATTTGCCAGTCTTTGTCTTTTAATTGGACCATTTAGTCCATTTACATTTAAGGTTAATATTGTTATGTGTGAACTTGATCCTGTCATTATATTAGCTGGTTATTTTGCTCGTTAATTGATGCAGTTTCTTCTTAGCATCGATGGACTTTACATTTTGACATGTTTTTGCAGTGGCTGGTACCTGTTGTTCTTTTCCATGTTTAGTGCTTCCTTCAGGATCTCTTGTAGGGCAGGCCTGGTGGTGACAAAATCTCTCAGCATTTGTTTGTCTGCAAAGGATTTTATTTCTCCTTCACTGATGAAACTTAATTTGGCTGGATATGAAATTCTGGGTTGAAAATTCTTTTCTTTAAGAATGTTGGAATATTGGCCCCCACTCTCTTCTGGCTTGGAGAGTTTCTGCCGAGAGATCTCTTGTTAGTCTGATGGGCTTCCCTTTGTGTGTAACCTGACCTTTCTCTCTGGCTGCCCTTAACATTTTTTCCTTCATTTCAACTTTGGTGAATCTGACAATTACGTGTCTTGGAGTTGCTCTTCTCGAGGAGTATCTTTGTGGCGTTCTCTGTATTTCCTGAATTTGAATGTTGGCCTGCCTTACTACGTTGGGGAAGTCCTCCTGGATGATATCCTGCAGTGTTTTCCAAGTTGGTTCCATTTTCCCCGTCACTTTCAGGCACACCAATCAGACGTAGATTTGGTCTTTTCACATAATCCCATATTTTTTGGAGGCTTTGTTGATTTCTTTTCTTTTTTCTCTACACTTCTCTTCTCGCTTCATTTCATTCGATCTTCAATCACTGATACTCTTTCTTCCAATTGATCGAGTCAGTTACTGAAGCTTATGCATTTGTCACATAGTTCTTGTGTTATGGTTTTCATCTATATCAGTTCTTTTAAGGACTTCTCTGCATTGATTATTCTAGTTATCCATTCATCCATTCTTTTTTCAAGGTTTTTAGTTTCTTTGCACTGGTTACGTAGTTCCTCCTTTAGCTCTGAGAAGTTTGATCATCTGAAGCCTTCTCTCAACTCATCAAAATCATTCTCCATCCAGCTTTGTTCCATTGCTGGCGATGAGCTGCGTTCCTTTGGAGGGGGAGATGTGCTCTGATTTTTTGATTTTCCAGCTTTTCTGCACTGCTTTTCCCCCATCTTTGTGGTTTTATCTGCCTTTGGTCTTTGATGGTGGTGACATACTGATGGGGTTTTGGTGTGGGTGTCCTGTTTGTTAGTTTTCCTTCTAACAGTCAGGACCCTCAGCTGTAGGTCTGTTGGAGTTTGCTTGAGGTCCACTCCAGACCCTGTTTGCCTGGGTATCAGCAGCAGAGGCTGCAGAAGATAGAATATTGCTAAACAGCGAGTGTTGCTATCTGATTCTTGCTCTGGAAGCTTCGTCTCAGGGGTGTACCCAGCCGTGTGAGGTGTGATGTGTTGGTCTGCACCTAGTTAGGGATGTCTCCCAGTTAGGCTACTCAGGGGTCAGGGACCCACCTGAGCAGGCAGTCTGTCTGTTCTCAGATCTCAACCTCCTTGCTGGGAGATCCACTGCTCTCTTCAAAGCTGTCAGATGGGCATTTACCTCTGCCGAGGTTTCTGCTGCTTTTTGTTTAGCTACGCCCTGTCCCCAGAGGAGGAGTCTACAGAGGCAGGCCGGCCTCCTGGAGCTGCGGTGGGCTCCACCCAATTCGAGCTTCCCAGTTGCTTTGTTTACCTACTTAAGCCTCAGCAATGGCGGGCGCCCCTCCCCCAGCCTTGCTGCTGCCTTGCAGTTAGATCTCAGACTGCTACACTACAATGAGGGAGGCTCCGTGGACATGGGACCCTCTGGACCAGGTGTGGGATATAATCTCCTGGTGTGCTGTTTGCTAAGACCCGTGGTAAAGTGCAGTATTAGGGTGGGAGTTACCCGATTTTCCAGGTGTTGTGTGTCTCAATTTCCTTTGGCTAGGAAAAGGGATTCCCTTCCCCCTAGCGCTTCCCAGGTGAGGCGATGCCTCGCCCTGCTTCAGCTCTCACTGGTCGGCCTGCACCCACGGACCAGTGCCAACTGTCCGACATGCCCCAGTGAGATGAACCCGGTCCCTCTGTTGAAAATGCAGAAATCACCCGTCTTCTGTGTCACTCACGCTTAGCTGGAGGCTGGAGCTGTTCCTAATCGGCCATCTTCCAGTTCAGGAGTATTAAGCATGTTCATACTGCTGTGAAACAGATCTTCAGAACTTTTTCACTTTGTAAATCTGAAACTTTATACCCCTTAACCCCTTATCCTAAGTCCCTGGTAACCACCATTCTGCTTTCTCTGAGTCTGATTACTTTAGATACCTCATACAACTGACATAATGCAGTATTTGGCTTTTTTGTGACTGGCTTATTTCATTTTGTATAATGTCCTCAAGTTCATCCTGTAGCAAGTGACTGGATTTCCTTCCTTTTTAAGGTGGAATAATACTCCATTTGGTAGATATAACACAACTGGTTATCTGTTCATCCATGTATCACATTTTTTAAACAGCCTACTGAGGTATAATTCATTCCCTTCACTAGTCTTCAATACTCTGCTGTAAACAAGAGACCTCTCTTATCCTCAGCTCATTTATTGATTATCACTATAGATTCCTATGTTTTCTTTTGTTGTCGTTTTTTTGGAGACAGAGTCGCCCAGGCTGGAGTGCAATGGTGCAATGTTGGCTCACTGCAACCTCCACCTCCCAGGTTCAAGTGAGTCTCTTGCCTCAGTCTCCTGAGTAGCTGGTTCTACAGGCATGCACCACACCTGGCTAATTTTTATATTTTTAGTAGAGACGAGGTTTCACCATGTTGGCCACGCTGGTCTTGAACTCCTGACCTCAAGTGATCCACCCATCTGGCCTCCCAGAGTGCTGGGGTTACAGGTGTGAGTCAGTGGACCTGGCCTGATTCATATGTTTTCAGTGGTTTATAATCACCACTGAACTTACTGATTTTGGTGCTCACACTGTTCCTGTGTTGGCCAGTGGAAGCCCTTTCAGGCTGACTTCTGAATCCTTGTGATATCAATATCTTAAATTTTGAAATAATTTCTGACTTATAGAAAGACTACAGAAGTTAATACAAAATACTACTATACATTCTTCACTTAGGTTTCCAAAATGTTACCATGTTTGCTTTACACTTATATTCTCTCTCTTCCCCACCTCCCCATCATATACATATAAATTTCTTCTGAACTGCAGTAGTTTAAGTAGCAGACGTGATGCCCCTCTGCCACTAAATATTCATTGCCTATTTCCTAAAAACAAGGACATTCTTTTACATAATTACAGTACAAGTGAAAATCAGGAAATTAACATTGCCATAGGACCATTATCTACTGTAGACCTTATTCAGAGTTTGTCAATTATCCCACTAATGTCTCAATTTCATTTTAGTTTTTCATAGTCTAGGATCCAATCCAGGATCGCACATTGCATTTAGTAAAGTCTCTTTAGTCTCTTTTAATCTGGAACAGTTCCTCAATCTTTTGAGTCTCATGACCTTGACATTTTTGCAGTGTGTAGGTCATTTATTTTGAATATTCCTTGCATTTGGGTTTAGCTAACGTTTTTTCATAATTAGACCCAGATTATGCATTTTGGCAGGGCTACCAGTGCAGGAATGGTGTTGTGCCTTAGTAAATCCTATCAAGGGGTGCATGATGTCTGTTTTGTTTCACTCCTGGTGATGTTAAACCTGATCATTTGGTTATGGTGGTATCTGCCATGTTTCTCCATTACAAAATGACTACTGTATCTTTCCCTTTGTAATTAGTAAGTATCTTGTGGGAGCTGTTTTGAAATACTGTAAATGGTTTGTTTTTTACTGAAGTTTTGCCCACTAATTTAGCATTCACTGATCATTCTTCCATGAAATATTTAGTACTGTAGTTGTTGCCAAATGGTGATTTTCTATTTCCTCATTGCCTCTGTATTTACGAGTTAGTGTTCTACTGAATGGGAAAGCTTTCCCTTTTTCCCTACTTATTTACTTATTCATTGATATCAGTGTGGACTCCTGGAATCTATTTTATTCTTCCCAGTACTCTGAGGTCAGCCAGTAGGGAAAACCCTGAATTCCAAGCAAATCACAGATTTCACACTGGCAGGTTCAGAATACAGCCATCCCTCAGGGATTCAGAGAACTTATAGTTATACTTTTCTTTTTAAAAACCAGCTAAAACAAGTTGTGCTTAATCATTTAAAACAGACACTATAAAGTAAATAAATTTCAGAAACAAACACAAAAAAGCAAAGGCAGTATTTACCTATAATTCTTGAGGCTGATTTTCGCAGAAAAATTTAGGGGGAAAAAAGAAAAAAACTCTCACCAAGAAGGTACAATAAAACTAAACTTAAGAATTTAACAGGCTGGGCACAGTGACTCACGCCTCTAATCCCAGGACTTTGGGAGGCCGAGGCGGGTGGATCACGAGGTCAGGAGTTCAAGACCAGCTTGGCCAACATGGTGAAACCCCGTCTCTACTAAAAATACAAGAAATAGCTGAGCGTGGTGGCATGCACCTGTAGTCCCAGCTACTTGAGAGGCTGAGGCAAGAAGAATCACTTGAACCCGGGAGGCGGAGGTTGCAGTTAACTGAGATCATACCATTGCCCTCCAGCCTGGGCGACAGAGCAAGACTCCATCTCAAAATAAAAAGCAAAAACAAACAAAAATTTAATAGAATCGATTTTTTTTTTTTTTTGAGACCGAGTTGTGCTCTGTCACCAAGGCTGGAGTGCAGTGGCACGATCTTGGCTCACTGCAACCTCCGCCTCCAGGGTTCAAGCAATTCTCCTGTCTCAGCCTCCCGAGTAGCTGGGATTACAGGTATGCCATGACACCTGGCTAATTTTTGTATTTTTTTTTTTGCTAGGGACGGTTTTCGCCATGTTTTCCAGGCTGGTCTGAGACTCCTGACCTCAAGTGATCCACCTGCCTTGGAGTCCTAAAGTGCTGGGATTACAGGCGTGAACCACCGTGCCCAGCCATAAGATTGAAAATTTTAACAACTTTAAAATTCATTCATTAAGAGCCTCACTTCATTAGTCATTAAGGAAGTGTAAATTGAAAGCAAAATGGAATCCAAGACCTACCTACTACAATGGCTAAAATGAAACAGAAAAGAAAATCCCTAATTGACAAGGATGTTAAATAACTAGAATCTAAAAACCTGTGTGTAGGAGTGTAAATTGGTACTACTACTTGGAAAACTGGCAGTTTCTACTAAAACTTAACATACATATGCAATTCCACTCCTAAGTACATACCCAACAGAAACGTATCCATCCATTGACTAAAATATATGCTAATGAGCGTTACTGTGATACTGTTAATAATACACCAGAATGGGATTTGCGCTGGTATTCCCTGGGGTTGGGGGGGTGTGAATAGTGACTGGAAGGGTGTCAGGGTATCATGCATGAGGGGAGCTTCAGAGGAGTAGTCATGTTTTTTTGTTTTTGTTTTTGTTTTTGAGACAGGGTCACACTCTGTTGCCCAGGCTGGAGTGCAGTGCTGCAGTCTTGGCTCACTGCAACCTCTGCCTCCCGGGTTCAAGCAATTCTTATACCTCAGCCTCCTGAGTAGCTGGGATTACAGATGTGCGTCACCACACCCGGCTAATTTTTTTTTTTTTTAAAGTAGAGACGGGGTTTCACCATGTTGGCCAGGCTGGTCTTGGACTCCTGACCTCAGGTGATCTGCGCACCTCGGCCTCCCAAAGTGCTTGAATTACAGGCGTGAGCCACCATACCCAGTCACGTTCTACTTCTTGATGCTGATATTGTTTATGAGCATATTTACTTTATGAAAATTAATTACATTTAATTTGGGCTTTTTCTCTCTGTATAGAATTCATTTTCTGCTTGCTATCCTGTAAGAATCTCTGGAAGCAGTAATAGTGTACACAAGGAAAGCCTCTATAAAAGATGTAACTGACAGACCTTTATTTCCCATTGTGACTGATGAATATAAAACTGTCTTATATTTGCATAATGCTGTACAATATTTACATACTTTTCAGGACTCCTCAACAGCTGCATGAAGGAGGTCAGGTATTATCTTAGTGACATCTATTCTTCTGGCATAATGACTAATAGTGCCCCTATTTACTCTCAAGTATCCTGATATAATGATGAATCATATGGTTACCACTTTACAGATAAGGATACAAGAGCCCGAGGTTAAATGACTTGCCCAGTATTACTCATTAGTAGGTGTTACACCCAGGACTCAAAGCCAGATTTTGACTACTTCAGGGTACTCAGAAACAGAACTGGACACACTGAGTGAAGCCTTTCACTCTGCCCTGATCCTTGGGGCTCTGGATCCCCACACCCCAAACCCCAGCCCTCTGGTCCTGTGCTGAGTGTTACCGTGATGTGAAAGAGGACTGCCTTCCACCCTCCGCACTGTGACTCTGGTTTCACGTCCAGCTCTTAAGACTGTCCCCTGGGTCTCAACCCCTTGGCTTTCAAGGGCCTAGACTTCTGAGATGACCCACTGTCTGTGCCACTGTGCATTCTTTATTAGTCCCAACCCTCAGCCCAAATGTACACTCGAATATCTGCCACAGTGCAACTTGTAGAATCTTGAGAAATAAAATTTTCCAGTCTCCATAAGGAGATGTGAGGGATCTGATGAACAAGACGTTGTACCTGAGATATAATGCATACTGTAAAATGCATACATCAAAAAATTTTACAGTGCACATGGAAAAGACATTAACAACTATAAACCAAAAGGACAATGTTGGGTGTGGTAATGTGGTAGGTAGAAGTTTTTTTCCTTATATTATTATTTTTGTAATACCACTTTTATAATAAACATAAATCAACTTGAAGCAGTGTTTACAAATGTCATTTCTTACTTGATATGAACAAGTTTACTTTTAAACCTTATCTGAGAGTCTTCTATAAGTGATCTTAAATGTTCTTTGAAGACCACAGTATTGCTTGCCTTTTCACTTTTAACTCAATTCCTTTCTCAGAGCAGCATACAATCATTTAAATATAGGCACCTCATCAAAGCAGAAGTTATCTGTATTTGCCTTTCAAAATTATCCTAAACCAGGAGCAGTGGTTCATGCCTATAAAACCAGTGTTCTCGGAGGCTGAGGTGGGAGAATCACTTGAGCCTGGGAGTTCCAGACCAGCCTGGGCAACATAGGGAAACCCTAGTCTCTACCAATATTAATAATAATAATAATAATACTTCTTAAGGGGATTATAGTTGATAATTATTGTCAGTTTTCTTAAATTTTTTTTAATTCAAAAGAAGCACCTACTTCAAAATCTTAAATGTGGTACAAAAACGATTTCAAAACTGAAACTCTTTAATGTGTTTTTTTCTTTTTTAATAGCCTCCAACAATGGTAATCAAGACATGTCAGCCTGGTTCAATCTATTTGCAGACTTGGATCCACTTTCAAACCCAGATGCTATTGGACACTCAGATGATGAACTCCTTAATGCTTGACTGAAGTTATAATGTCACTTCAGTGGCCTTGAGACATCAATTTTGCAACACATTTCCTTTGTGGAAAGGAGTTTATATTGTAACCCACACACAAAAGCATGGTGTTTGTGAATATAACACCTGTCAGCCAACTTTAGACAGATGGTAAAGACCACATTTGAATAGGTTAAGTACATCTTTCATATCTTGGATTTGCAGCTGTTGGTACTATGTGGAAAATATTAGAAAACTATGGAGTCTGCAATATTTAGATACTGAAACTTATGTCAAAATAATGGCTAGGAGTAATTCTGTCAATATGGAGTTGAGCTTATTTCTTTGGAAACCCTTTTAAGTTGCCTTGCTGGCTGTGAGAATTTTATATGTGGATAAAAAAAGATAGCATGTAAATTGGATTGTGGTTTGGGGTCAGTTTTTAAATAAAATAGTAACAAGGAGGATTTTCTGTTTTCGAAAACAGCATTAGAACCAGACCAGCTCTGTTTTGGGTTAGAGAGATAGAATAAGATTTGAGAGCTTAGTTTGCTTTAATGAAATCACAGAGAAACTTGATACTTGTTTTTCTTCATTTGGAGGCTAAAATGTAATGTTTTTTCATTCATACAAGATAATGGACACTCCCTAATTCCATTATTAAATCTTGAAGGGGAGGCTAAAATGTAATGTTTTTTCATTCATACAAGATAATGGACACTCCCTAATTCCATTATTAAATCTTGAAGGGGAAATAGCAGGATAATTAATTTGCTAAGCCCATTCTCTGTAGAAACAGAAAATCTTCCCATCTCCTAAACCTCAGAATGCACAGTAATACTTAAGGCTTGTACAAGTGTCTTCAGACCCACTTTTTCATACATTTGCGATATGGTATTATGCAGTATTTATATTATTCCTGAAAATAAAATGAGGGGGAGAATATTCCCTAAGCAACTGGCAATAGTATTCCTGATATACCTAGAAATTTCTATCTGAATGAGGAGACACTTATGAACACCTTATCCTTACATATATTTGCATACTTACCCCATATTTTGTGACATAATTTAACCCAAAATACTTTCTGGCAGACATACAGAAAGCTCTGTGTGATCAATAAGGGAGTGTCTCATTTTTCTACTTCCCTCTTTTTGTGGGTGACATCATCTGAGGCTCTATTTGATTACTAAGCAAAATCTGTTACCCCTACAGGGTTTAGAACCTAAGTATTAGAGAGAAAGGCTATTTAATGGAAGTTAGTGTAAGCTGATAAAAACATAGCTACTGTACATGCACATCAATCACTCAATTTCCTGTCCTTTTTTCTTGCCCACCCTTTAATTCTCAAGCAATTTCCCAAGTGTTTTGCATCCACTCCATTGCATTTCCGTAAGAAGACATTTTGAATAAGTTATTCACAGTAGTTTCCATGTGCTCTTAGTTCTATTCTAAACAGGCTTATTTAGAAGAGGATTGCTTGTAATGCTTGTCATGGTACATAGAAAACATTGGACCAGAGTAGGTAAAATGCAGTCCACGTCCCATCCATAGCCATCTATAATAGTAACTGCCCACAAGCTCTCCGGAAAACTACTACAATGGCCAAGTACAGTATAGGCTGGAAAGACCTTATTAGACACACTGACTCAGAAAAAAGGTATGAAGTCTTTCCATAAAATCTTTTCACAATATTACTCCTATTTCTTTAGATTTTAATGAGCCATTACTTATCTCTTCAGAAGCATTTTTTAAGTCTTCCTTTATACTCAGTGAAATTTCCCAGAATGCAATACCGTCATTGTTCTGCCAAGTTCCAATCACCAAGATCATGATTATGAATCCCAATCTGAATTCTGTACCCATGGTGACTCTGGTGCTCTCAACTTTTGAGTGCCTCAAAAAATGCTAAATCTTTGTCCGGGCATGGTAGCTCATGCCTGTAATCCCAGCACTTTGGGAGGCCAAGGCAGGTGGAACATTTGAGGTCATGAGTTCGAGACCCAGCCTAGCCAACATGGTGAAACCCTGTCTCTACTAAAAATACAAAAATTAGCCAGGTGTGGTGGTGCATGCCTGTAATCCCAGCTACTCGGGAGAATTGCTTGAACCCAGGAGGCGGAGGTTGCAGTGAGCCGAGATTGCACCACTGCACTCCAGCCTGGGTGACAGAGTGAGACTCCGTCTCAAAAAAAAAAAAAGCTAACTTTATGTCTTGAGAGTTTGTACCATTTTTCTTTGTAGTGGTCACCTTGCTAATGCATTAGTTCTGAGATATTTATCTCCCTCACGTGTGTGCAGGGAAGTCCCTGTTATCTGATACAGATACTTTAACAAGCAGACAAAGCAGAAGTCCAAAGCCCATACTAGGAACACCCTAAATTTTCCAAAAGCAAAGGTTCTCCCGAAATGGAGACATACCAGGGACTGTTATTATTCAGTTACTAGTTTCTATAACATTTCTTCTTTCAACAGAGTATATGTTTCCCTTTTAACCCAGAGCAACATTAACTTCCTTAGCAAGTCCAGTTCTAACTTCCAACAAGTCCAACCACTATTTTTGAAGAGCATATCAATAACTTTATTAAGATGAAGGCAACCACATTTGTATTTTCTCAAGATTAGTTATTTGAAGCTCAGCAGTTTTTGTGGTCAGAAAGAAATTTTGCTCTATTAAACCAATATTGCTAATATAAAAAACCACCACACTGAAGAAAGGAGGGAAAGGATGGGAAAAGCACAGAACAGAGAATGACTGGTTTTTTGTCTCGATCTAGATAATCCATTCAATAAGAAGTAAATTAATTATCCTTAACCAATGGTAGGCTGAGACCAACCCTCAAAATAGGTATTTTGTTATGTTAAATGGGGAGAAATATCTATACTTTATTTTATACTGGATAAGAATATGTTTAAGTCTAAAGACGAGCTAAACTTTGCCTAGTGTGTCTACAACCATTTTTTAGGAGAGGCAGGAATATCAGGGCATAATAAGATCAGATTGGTGTAATTTTGTATTTTGACATCCTTCATTAATTGTAGAACCTTGATAGGATTAGAAACAAACTGTATTTCAACAAACAGGTTTCAGTATTTGCACATTGAAAAAGTGTTTTGTATTTCAACTATAAATATTTCGCGTATCTGTATAGACCATCTAGAAATGTAGAGGTCTTACAGCATTAGAACGAAGGAAGTTTAAACGTGCTCCGTCTATTTTTCTGAGCCTCTTTTAATAAAGATTGCAAGATGGCATAAAACAAAAGTTTGTTTCCTGAAGTGTTTAATACAATTATTGTTTTCCTATTCAAAAACTTGGGTTTTACCTCAAGATCATAGTATTAGGAAAGTACATTGAGTTGATATGGACATGGGAGAATGAAAATAAAACCAGGGCAATTAATATCCTTGTGAGGCCAGGCGCGGTGGCTCATGCCTATGTAATCCCAGCACTTTGCGAGGCCAATACAGGCAGATCACTTGAAGTCAGGAGTTTGAGACCACCCTGGTCAACATGGTGAAACCCTGTCTCTATTAAAAATATAAAAATTAGCCAGGCATGGTGGCAGATGCCTGTAATCCCAGCTACTTGGGAGGCTGAGGCAGGAGAATCGCTTGAACCCAGGAGGCGGAGGTTGCAGTGAGCGGATATTGGGCCATGCAGTCCAGCCTGGGTTACAGAGTGAGACCCTGTCTCAACAAAAAAAAAAAAAAAAAAAGAAAATCCTTGTGAGATGAATTCCTTCTGATTTATATCATATAGAAAGGGACTATGTAAGATATAGGAAATAATATAATGTACGTTATTTGTGTAAATACTTTCAGTAACAAAAACTATCAAATATCAAAAATCTGAGCCTAGACACAAACAATTAAATATAAGCCATAGTATGTAACCTGACTTATTGAAGGCAAGAATAAAAAGAAGAGAGCCAGAATTAATTCAGTTATTTTTGTCTTCCATAGCATTGGCAGGGCCCTGCATTTCTCTACCTTAAGCAATGAAGCAGTCCCAGAATTTTGGAATATAGAAATTAGGAAGGAAAAACGAACTTTTAAAATATGAATTCAGTAGAACTGAAAGTAATGCATTTCATGCAACAGTAAAGTGTTTAAACATGGCAAAGAAAACTATGGGACAAGATGAGAAGAAAAATGGTTGGTCAGGATGGGTCACATCCAGAAGACCAACATAAACTATTTTCCATCTTTTTCTGTACTGTTTAAAAGACTACTAAAGAGTTCAAAACAAACTATCCTTGGCATTTAAAGTCAAGACATGATTCCTCACTCAGTGGTGTAAATCAACCACTCATTGGCCAAAGAGTAAATACAAAAAGGAGATGAAGTTCTGACTGGTGTCGTGGGTGAGATTTTACAGTGTATGTTTTTACATTTGTAGTGTAGGTTTTAAACTTCCGGTTTTCTTGCTGCCTCAGCATCTCCACAAACAGGCTGTGAGCACCTGGCCCAGTGTGATATGGGCGGCCCCCGCCCCAAGTTTCCCTTGCTACCTTGCCCATGACCTAGTAACATTTAAACGCACCAGTGAAGTTCTCACTTTTTCTCGTGTGCTTCTCCCTGACCCAAAGGCTCCTGCCCATGTCTTAGGCCTCTCCGCTCCCCACCTGCTTGGCTGAGCCCCCTCCCATGTGACCCCCTCTCAGCATAAAGTGACTGTCTCTCTAGGACCTGTGAGTGTATTACAACATTTTTTTCTGTGTCTCTCCTGTGATATCTCTTTTTTTTTTTTTTTTTTTTTTGAGACGGAGTCTCGCGCTGTGTCACCCAGGCTGGAGTGCAGTGGCGCGATCTCGGCTCACTGCAAGCTCCGCCTCCCAGGTTCAGGCCATTCTCCTGCCTCAGCCTCCGAGTAGCTGGGACTACAGGCGCCTGCCACCTCGCCTGGCTAGTTTTTTGTATTTTTAGTAGAGACGGGGTTTCACCGTGTTAGCCAGGATGGTCTCGATCTCCTGACCTCGTGATCCACCCGCCTCGGCCTCCCAAAGTGCTGGGATTACAGGCGTGAGCCACCACGCCCGGCTCCTGTGATATCTCTTGTGGCTAAACCTCACTGACCATAACCTAAAAAAACATGAAAGAAAAAGTTGTTTCTTTTTTCTCATTTTAAAGTAATATCTTCTAGAAGAAAAAAATCAGCCATAGCACTACCATCTAGGAATAACCACTACTAACATATTTTTGGTTATTTTTTTGTAGTGCCTTCAAGCACACATTTGAATTGTGATCCAGATGATTTTACTGTCCCCTCTCTCTTAAATGGGCATACCAAGTCACAGAGATTTAAAAACCAATTACAGGCCGGGTGCGGTGGCTCACACCTGTAATCCCAGCACTCCAGGAGGCTGAGGCAGGTAGATCACCTGAGGTTGAGAGTTCGAGACCAGCCTGGCCAGCATGTTGCAACCCCGTCTCTACTAAAAATACAAAATACAAAAATTAGCCAGGCGTGGTGGCAGGTGCCTGTAATCTCAGCTACTGGGGAGGCTGAGGCAGGAGAATTGCTTGAACCCAGGAGGTGGAGCTTGCAGTGAGCCGAGATTGCCTACCGCACTCCAGCCTGGGCAACAGAGCGAAACTCCGTCTCAAAACAAAACAAAAACAAAAACAAAAAAACCTAACTATGTAAGTCTTTCCCTCAAAAAAGCCAGGTGAATTTAAAAATCCACCAGAAATGTGACTGTAACAGTTTTTGCCTCTCTAAAAGATATGCTCCCCAAATTAAAGAGTATTTCTTTTTATTTTTTGCAGCTATAGCAACATTAAAAACCAAAGAGTTTGAGAATGTCTGTCACCAATGTGCTTGATCATTCTTTTGGCCCTCTGAACTACGCTGTGAAGAGGATCACAAAGAACAAGGCAGTGTGGCCCAATGTCACATAATCTGCAGTGACTCCAACATCTTTATTTTATCAGTGTCACTGGTGCAAGCAAAATAGCAGTAAGACTTTGTGATTAACTCTGAATTCCAGAGTCGGACTTGGTTCAAAGCCAGTCTCTGAAATTTCCCAGATGTGTGACCATGGAAAAGTTAACCTAATTCCAATTTTGTTATCTGTATGATAGTAAAAATAGCAGCTTCAAACGGTTATTATAAAGATTAGGGTAAAAGTAATATGTAAAGTGTCTGATATTTGGTAAGCTATCAATAGGCATTATCAATTTTTATTACAATTTCAGTTTATCTTTGACAATTTTAAACTTTACAGGCTAAAATGAATTTTATGAGAACACTTTCCATGACCAAAAACCACTGGCTCCCCCATGGAATGAATAAACTTACCCAATATGAAGGCAGATAATGTCTGCTTACAGTTTCATGTCTTCATATTTTCTAAGTGATAGCACTATTGTCAGCATTTCCTTAATCACACAAATAAAACAGGTTCACAAAGGTGACTTCTTGGCCCAAGATCCCATGAACATTAAGTATCAGAGCCAGAACTAGCACCCAAATTGTGGCCCTAAATCTAGGACTTTCTCTATTTCTCCTCTCAATTATCCCAACAATCTAAAAAACAGTTACTTAAGATATAGAATTGAGACAAATGGTTATACTCCTGGTTTTTAACTATCAGAGCCTCCAAGATAGTCTTCTATAAAACAATGATTCAGCAGGACTAATCCACACTACTGCATAAAATCAAAGTTAGAATATTGGAGATAAATTCTCAATTTGAGGATGATGCAAAATGATGAAAGAGAATTATTCTGGTTTTTGGTTTGTTTTTATAAAACCTAGACATTTTGGAGCTACGTATTAAAGGGAAGTAGAAACAATGTCTTGAAGACTCCAGTCTCATTTCTGCATTAAGATACCAGACAAACCTAAAAGCTGTAGATACAGCAATATTCTTCATATTGTTTTAATACCCCTTCAGTAAGAAATACTTTTTATACGACAAGCTAGGACATATGTATATACATCTAACAAAAGTTTTACACATGAAAAATATTCTCCTTATGTACGAATATACTTATGTTTTCTGTTCTGTTTCTTGTTTTAAAAGTTGGTTGAACCCATTTAATTCATTTCAAGACCCAAACAGTTGGGAAAACACTGAATCAAAGAGCTACAAAGGCTATTGGCATTATCATACTAAAATATATTTTAAAAGCACACCTAATCTTAGCAAAGGAAAAAAACCAGTATCTGTTACACATTAGCAGGGAAAGTACTACGAAGAAGAGACTACAAGGACTTTATTTCACATATTTGCTCTCCTCAACCTCTTTAAAGATGGGGGTGGGGGAACACTGAGAAAGAAAGGGAGAAAACTTTACATGCCAATTTTAGAATTCTCTTTGCATTTGATACTATGTTAAATTACTGTGTAAATATATTAGCTATCCTCAAACTCTGGTTAACTTTTTTGCTCAGAAATAATATTTCAAAAATGTTAACAGGTTAGGCACAATGGCTCACACCTATAATCCCAGCACTTTGGGAGACAGAGGTGGATCACTTGAGGCCAGGAGTTCGAGACCAGCCTAAGCAATGTGGCAAGACCTTGTCTCTATGAAAAAAAAAATTAAATAATTTTATATAAAAATTAGCCAGGCATGGTGGCACATACCTGTGGTCCCAACCACTTGGGAGGCAGAGGCGGCAGGATCCCTTGAGCCCAGCACTTTGGGAGGCAGAGATGGGAGGATCACTTGAGGCCAGGAGTTTGAGACCCGCCTAGGCAATGTGACAAGACCTTGTCTCTATGAAAATAAATAAATAAATAAAATAAATTTATATAAAAATTAGCCAGGCATGGTGGCAAAATTACTGTGACGTATGTCACTTAAAATGTGTCCCTACTTTCTAAGTTATTATAATGTAGCCTTCTGACCAGCTCTGTTGTATGGATACAGACAAAACCCCCAAAACTCAATAACTGTCCCCTGAAACTGAACGACTGTCTTGCATATATAAGACACTGTCACAAAGAAAGAATATGGCTGAATTACCAAGAATTAACAAAAAAAAAAAAAAATCCTCTTTATGTACTTCATATTGAATTTAGGTAACTGCCCCAGCTAAGTTACCTCTAACAAAACTGTGAAGCAGTGAATTCCTCACACATGGGTATCTCTCTGTGCTGCTTAGATGTCAATGTGTGCCTAGCACTTACCCCAAAGAGCAGGTACCTTCAGTTCTAGGGCAAGTGAGGGGTAGCAAGGAACCTGCTGCTGAACACAAACACATTTTTCTATTAGTTTGAGAAAAACAACGTACCACTTAAAAGCTAAATAACCAGTCCAAAAAGAAATGTAATTGAATTTGGACAATATTCATAAAAATTCACAGAAAAAAACTCAAGAAGAACAGACTTTATTTTTAACATAAAAGTTCTATTTTCTTGTGAGGCAGCAACAAGTGTTCAGGTACAGGGAATACATAAGTACAGCGTAACAATACCGATTACCATTGGAAATGCTGTTTTTTGAAAGAATTGTTAGAATAACAAAATGTTTTAAATCGTGTTTTAAAAAGAGTTACACAGCTTCCACAGAGACAAAAAATGGAGGGTTAAAAAAATTCTATTCTTCAACAAGACTGTATAAACAAAATGCTGTTCAGGGCTGCTCTGCTGATCAATTTGGTCAGAGTATAACTTAAACCTTAAAGTGCGGAGTTAAGCATTCTTAGCTTTATTTTGCAAATTCAGCACTTCCACTCATCTGGTTTTGAGACATCAAAATTCCAAGCACTAAGGAATGAATCTTAAGTTTACAATAGTAAAGTCAATGCAGTACTGGCAAATTTTCTTTTATTTTCCTTCACAAAAGAAAATCTTTATAACCCAGTCCTAGTCTTGGACATAGTGAAAGCTATAAATTCTGCCTTTTTTTACACTTTCTTTCAGTGAAAGCCAACCACTGAAAGTGGAGAAAAAGGACTTTCATGTTGTGAAATATTCCACAGTTAGCAAGAGCACCTTCTAAAAGACTGATTTGGACTGTGGTCATAAGTATGAAGTATAAGAAATATAAAACAAATTGAATAATCTAGTTGAAAAATAATCTTGACATCCATGCTCACCACGTGTAACCAAAGAGGCAAAACCGGTATTTTTAAAACACAGTTGCTTACAAAAGCCATGACAAGTAATAGACTCAGTCATGATCAGAAACAGTAAATTTATATAATTTTTATCATCACAAAGAAGAAATTGTTTAAAGATTTAAAAAAAACTAAGACTGACAAAGTGAATAACCAAATAGCTCCTTTCTCTGAAAGACACATGCTACCCATTTCTTTTAATGCAATGGAAGTAAATTTTTATAAAATTAAAAAATTTTAAATTATATTCCCATTGAAGCTATTCTATTTACCTTCTGTACAGTTTTCTACAGAATAACAATAATTATGGAGTGTAATTTTAGAAACCAACATTATGCATTCTATTGAGAGTGTCACATTTCACTGGAAAGCTGAAGACCCATTAAAAAAAAAAATCAACCACCAGGGAACTAAGGGTTAAATAAAACAGCTGAATAAACCTATGGTTAATGTTTTTTCAAGACTGTGATAAAGCTTACATGCTTAAAAATTAGCCCTTTGGCACTGGCAGTTAGAGTTGTTTTGTACCTTGTACCTTTTTTTTCAAATCTCAAGCTCTATTTCTCCCAAACCCCAGGGATCTGTCTGGTTGCCATACAATTCATTTACCTGCAAATTCACATTCTCCTTACAACCAAACATTAGACTAGAAGTTCTATTTATAAGACTGTAAATAATTGTGAAACTTGTTCTTCCATTCCAATTTTAAGTTACTTTAGATTAAGGATATATGAAACTCCACAGAAAGATATGAATTAGACAAATATGCACAACAGAGCAAAAGAGAAAACCTCTACAGCGTGGCATTCTAGTTCTAAAATGCCATTGTGACTAGCAAGGATGGAGATGGAAGAGGAACAGAAGTGCAAGGCCAGGAACACAGATTTAACAGAATTCAAGTCATCAAAAAACCAAGGTTTCTTTTTAAATAAATTGTTTTTAACTTCCTCTACCCCCATTCTGATTTCAGTTGTACCTTTCCTTCTGAACTTCTGATACAGCAGCTACTCAGTGGTGATACAGTCAAGTTATAATGCATAACAAAGAAGGCAAAATATCAAGGGTCTCAGTGAGAAAGTGTGGACCCCAAATAACTGAGCTTTTAATGACTGAGAAGCCATAACATACTAGTTCCAAATAAATTAGTTTTGGATTGAGAAACTACCAAAGTTCATCAATCCTACCATCTAAAACTTGACAGATTTATTCAAATGTTTGAATTTATCTGATTTACCTCAATACATCTCGATTTTAAACTCAACAGGGCTTATTTTAAATTACTTAGATGTTTTAAAGGTACATGAGTATAAGAAGTCCTTTCCGAAGATTTATTGCTACCACTAGGTTTTCCTTGATAGAATATGTCTGGGTAAGCTGACATATTAACCTTCTAAACTGTATCCTTTTTATAAGGATTTAAAAACTTTTTCTGCCTATAATATGTATAGGAACAGTAAATTATTGCATTATAAAGTAGTATATGAAGATATGAAAAGGATGCTTTTATTCAGTACTGTTTACTGAAACTCACTTTTAAAAAGAGCTGTTCCTGGCCAGTGCGGTGGCTCACACCTGTAATCCCAACACTTTGGGAGGCCGAGACGAGCAGATCACCTGAGGCCGGGAGTTCGAGACCAGCCTGACCAACATGGTGAAACTCCATCTCTACTAAAAATACAAAATTAGCTGGGTGTGGTGGCACATGCCTGTAATCCCAGCTACTTGGGAGGCTAAGGCAAGAGAATTGCTTGAACCCAGGAGACAGAGATTGCAGTGAACCGAGATCGCGCCATGTCCAGCCTGGGCAACAAAAGTGAAACTCCATCTCAAAAAAAAAAAAAAAAAAAAAAAAGCTGCTCCTTAATCTCACTACCATATATCCAGAAATCAAATACTGATACCATGTGATACTGGTAGTGATTTATATTAGGATGAGTCCAAATCAAACACTGTATGGAGTTTTCAAAGGCGCTTACCACTCATACTCAAGTTCTTGTCTATTTTCCCCACTATGTGGATTGTTAGGGGGTAAATTAGCAAAATCTGTAGGCAACAAATCTCAGGGCCAACCACCACCACAAAGAAAATGTCAGTCACAGGATTCTGCGGCTACAGTTCGGATCACTATCCACCGGATTACACTCCTGGCAAACTACTAGCCCGACCAAATCCACAAGACAACAACATCACAAGGGCAAAGGAGGAAATCCATGCACAGCCATTTCAGGATCTCTTTGGGGCTATGATACAGTGATGATTAAAGGTAGAATGACACCTGTGGTGAAGGAAGGAGCGCGTGTGATATTATATATATATCACAGAAAACCAAAGGGGCTCCTTACTCTTAGCTATCAATCAACACTGGATAGTTTCCTTTCGGCTCACTGACTTTTAAATCAAGTTCCAATATGGGTGAAAACATATTAAAGCACTTGTCTTCGGACTACAATTTTTCTGACCACATGGTGAAATATGTACAGGAGTAGTGAAGAAACAGCAGTTATACAAATATTTCACCCAAAGCACAAACTTTTGACATCAAAAAACATAAATCACATAATGTACGAATATTGCTTTTTATCTCTTTTTATATATACTTGTTCAATGCATTTACCTATCAATCCTTGTTTGGGAGAAGAACATAGTCATGAGATTAAGATTGCTGGGAAAACGTCAACAATCCCTTTGGTCCCAAAGCTGAAAACAGCTGAGAAAAGCACACATCTAGAAAGGGAACAAGAAACAGAGGCCACCAAAGAAACTTTTGAACATCCTGTTTGCTACGTTTCAGAAAATGTAACATTGGTATATTATAAAATAGTCATTTTCATAGAAAAGATGGTTCTTGCAGCATCAGTCACATCTCCCTTTAGGAATCATGTTGGCAAGGATCAGGTGTGTGTGTGTGTGTGTGTGTGTGTTTTAAAGAAGTCTAATTCGAAAACAAAAACGTGATATTGTCTCTCCAAAGGTAAAGAATGAGACCTTTCTTGTTGCAATCAGTGCTTTGATAAAAAGCAGGCTAAGCACTGAGGGTTGGCGTTCACAAGTCAGGCAGAGCCATCATGGGGGATCCGTTCTTCCAGAAGCCTCACCGTCACATGTCACTGGAGAGCTGGAGCACACCACAGCTGGCCAGAAGTGCACGATGCCATCAGAGTCCAGTGATCTGAGGAGGTTTCCAATTTCCCAGAACAACAGCCACTTTGCACTGTGACCTATCCTTCAGCTTCCTCAATTGGTTCTGGTGGTGGGAGTAGAGAAGCTGATGGCATGACTGTACTTGTTCCTCGAGAGACTCGGTCTTGCTCTGTGTTTGTAGACAGGGAGGCCACAGCAATAGGCTGCAGCAGAGTGGTTGCCATGCCAGTGGTGACTGTCAGGCTGTGGCCAGAGCCCTTGAGTGTAAGATCTGGGGTGGGAAGGAGTGGCTTGAGGATGCTGACGAGGCAGAAAGCAGATCCACTTTTAGGAATGAAATTCACCTTGTTTTTGTCAGGACAATAAAAGGCTGGGATTTCATGAAGCTGTTTTGGCCTAGACACAGAACAGACAACCCAATGCTTTTAAGTCACAGAACTTTAATTAAAAAAAAAAAAAAAAAAAAAAAAAAAAATTTAAAAAAACAAAATATTTAATAAAAAAAAAAAAAAAAAAAAAAAAAAACTTGGAAACAAGCTCTTTTATTTGTAAAAAACAGTTAACTTACAGCACAGAAATTTAAAACTCAAGCTCTGTCAAAAGCTTCAAACACCAAGGACCAAAGTGCTGTCTGACACAGGATTCAACATATGTATCTTAGAATGCAAGAAGCCCCCATCATCAATGCTGCTTTCAGTTCCCTCGACAGCCCCGTTACCATGCAGGCGGCTCAGCCCCATGAGCACTGCATGTAATGAAGAGCTAAGACAGTCAAGGGAATAATGCATTTTCTATAGCAAAAGAAAATCTAGATGTTTAAAGACATGTATGCCTTTATGTATGGTATATTCCACGGCCATGATTTTTCCCAAGGTCTATAGTATACTGGAAGGAGGCAGTAAGGAAATCAAAGATATACAATGTCCATCTTTTGCTAAGTTCCACTATTGCATGACTAAAACTATGGCAGGCATGGCTTTTCTCTTCAAGTGCTTGTAAAAATCTCTTTGATGGAAACAATTCTTTGAATTAACCATGATAGTTTTCTGAGCAATATAATGTAAATGTGAAATCAAAATAAAAACTCCTTTGCTTTGAAAGTTTAATTATTAAAGTGTTTTCTGAGCAATATAATATAAATGTGAAATCAAAATAAAAACTCCTTTGCTTTGAAAGTTTTTTATTAAAGCCAAATTCTTCCCTTTTCCTAGGTCCTCCTGAAAACCCAAATTGTTGAAAAAGATATTGGTATTAATGGTATTTCATGAAAATTAAAAGTATAAAAAAACTACATTGTTAAAGTAACACGGAAATGCCAAAAAACTAAGGTGGGAGAACCTAAATAAATCAAGACTTAGGTTGATTCTCATCTCTTCCAATGACATTAAAAATCTAAATCAGTCAGCCGTGTTGGTTCACTAATTCTACAACTTTGGGAGTCTGAGCGGGGAGGCTTACTTGAACCCAGGAGTTCCAGACCAGCCTGGGCAACATAGTGAGACCTCGTCTTTATAAAAACCTTTAAAAACAATAGTGTGGTGGCATGCACCTGTAGCCCCAGCTACTTGGGAGGCTGAGATGGGAGGATAGCTTGACCCTGGGAGGTGGAGGTTATAGTGAGCCATAATTGGGCCACTGCACTCCAGCCTGGGCAGCAGAGCAAGACCCTGTCTCAAAAAAACAAAAACCAAAAAAAAACAAACAAACAAACAAAATCTAAATCTTCAATAAAAATGCAAGTGTGCACTAAATTCTGAGGATACAAAGTTGAAACAATCCACAAGGAGGAGATGGACTAAATTTATAGTTCTTGTGGAGTGAGGAGTGATGGGGACAGAGCTGTGTTTCAACATAACTAGCTTCCTTTATAATCTTGGGTATATGATGCATTTAAAACATTATTCAGAGAAGGGATCCACAAGCTTTACCAGACAGACTACCAAAGTTGTCCACAGCACAGAAGAGGTTAAGACCTCCACAAGAGAATCTAACAGGCATGATAACAAAGGTTTATAAAAAAGTTTAGAAGTAGCACAAGGGGGTGGATAACCTGTGGCCTGTAGGAAGAGGGAGGGTTTGGTAGCAACCCCCCGAGCTGGGTTTTGAAGAATGAGTAAACAGCAGATGGGGAGTGGACACCAAAAAGATGTGTGTTCCAAGTAGACAATGATTAGGTGGGCAGATTTTATTAACAGTGAACACTATGGAGAGCTTTGGCAAACATAACAATTCAGAACAAAGAAAAATACATCATGTAAGTTATGTTCAACTTGGGCACTATTCTTTGCTGAATAGTTGAGTACTTTTAGTGCCACAAGTATATCTGGGTATATTACTGATAAGAACAACACACACCCTTCTATTTTTACTGTCTGAGAGCATGATTTTCAATACACTGAACGTGAGGAAGGTGAGGTTATGTTTCCATAATGAAATAATGCCTAAATTTTCCTTTGAGGACAGAATTACCAAAGTTAACTTTCATTCTTGTAAAATGAAAAATTTCTTGTAGAAAATGAAAAGGCAAGTTAATTTTAACACTTCCATCCAAATGAGGCCTAAAAATTTTCACTAACTTATTTGTTTGAGGTTATCTTCTTAAAAATGACTTAAGATGGCCAGGCACGGTGGCTCACGCCTGTAATCCCAGCACCTTGGGAGGTCAAGGTGGGAAGATAATGAGGTCAGGAGATCGAGACCATCCTGGCTAACACAGTGAAACCCCATCTCTACTAAAAATATAAAAAACTAGCCGGGCATGGTGGCGGGCGCCTGTAGTCCCAGCTACTCGGGAGGCTGAGGCAGGAGAATGGTGTGAACCCAGGAGGCGGAGCTTGCAGGGAGCAGAGATCACGCCACTGCACTCCTGGGCAACAGAGAGAGACTCTGTCTCATAAAAAAAAAAAAAAAAAAAAAAAGACTTAAGACTTGTGGCTGCTAATAGGTCTCTGGGATGAAACTTGACATTTCTGAAGTATAAGCTTCCTGATTTAGATAAAGTTTTTGATCTGGAATTGTTTTTTTAATGACAGGAATCTAAAAAACCATTTAACTTCCTTGCAGATTTCATGAAAACAGACTTACGATATACCTCACACAAAATAATGTAAACAGTAATAATTTGTCTAACTGATCAGATCAGGAAACAGAACATTAACACCAATATAACATAAAGCACCAAAAAAACTCTCCTGTGCCTTCTTCCTGTCATTACCCCAACCCACCAAGAAGAATCACTTTCCTAACCTCTGTGGCTATTAAGAGTGCATTATCCAAGAAAAACATGACCCACCACAGGATATGTGACCTACACGTATGCTAGTTGAAGCTGCAAATACTAACGTTACTTCAAAGCATTCTTCAACTTACAAACCATACACAGAAAGAAAATAAAATCTCAAGCTATTTATAAATTTTTACTTTTTCTTAAGCAGTTATTGCAAAAGGCTTGTGTCTCAAAGTAGATATAACTAAAAAATGCCTCTATATTGCAAAGAAGCCATAATGTGTAAGAATCTAAGGACTTCATTGGCTGAGATCAGGAAAGAGTATATTCAACTTCATTGAAAAGGACTAAGTACAGATGACATGGCTACGGTATGTGCTGTTATCAAAAAGATTATAGAGACAGAAGTACAAAATCTGGTTTTGTCCTTTTTGGGCCCAGATCTAACCACCTATTTTCTTTCAGGTAAACAGATACATTTCTAGAAATCAGAGATCACTCCTTACCCCATCCTGACCCCCCAGTTCAGGTCAGAGTTAGTACTGTAAAGCAAAAGTAAGACTTACTGAGAAAAGTATTCTTAAAAGAATGCCTAAAGCTGAAATATTATATCGGGACCAGCAATCCACTTTTGCTTTAATGGTAGTGTGCACAGTGGTTATTGCTCTAATTTTGACATATCTAGGACAAAAAGCGACTAATTTTTTAAAAAGACTTTGAGTAACTTCTTCTATTGACAAAAAGTTAAAATTACTTCTTAGAGATCCACTCTTAGTTACTACTGCTAATTTGTCTTTGGAACATAATTAAAATATTAATAGTGTATTTGTGTTACACAGTCTTTCTACCAGTAAAATGTATAATAAACATTACATTAAAAAAAAATAGGTTTACCTTCTACTAACAGATCAATATGCCATAAAACATGTAATATGACTGGGCACGGTGGCTCATGCCACCAACCCAACAAATATTTAAAGTCATTTCTTAAAAACAATCAAAATGTTTTGGAGTCAAGCAACCAAATCTCTACATTTAGCACTTGGGCAAATCCTAAGGGCCAATGAGTAAATCAAAGAGCTCAACTCAGGCCAGACACAGTGGCTCATGCCTATAATCCCAGCACTTTAGGAGGTCAAGGAAGGTGGATCACTTGAGCCCAGGAGTTCAAGACCAGCCTGGGCACATGCCAAAACCCCATCTCTAGAAAAACTAGCTGGGTGTGGTGGCGGATGCCTGTAGTCTCAGCTAATTGGGAGGCTGAGGTGAGAGGATTGCCTGGGCCCGGGGAGGTTGAGGCTGCAGTGGGCTGTTGACTGCACACTGCACTCCAGCCTGGGTGACAGAGAACCTGTCTCAGCAGGGTTGGCGGTGGAGGGGGGCAGGCACAACTCCAAAACAGTACATTTGGGCCAACAGATTTTTACCTAATAGAATAAGCCCATTTCTGCTTTCCAGTTCCAAAATAGTGGTAAAGAAGCACATGGTTCCACTCCCTGCACAGAAAACCAAAAACAAGTATGTATTACTGAGATTATTACTAGCAATATCCAAGAACTCAAACATGAAGAGACAGTTCCTGGGGCCACAGAGAAGTGAAAAAACTGAGAATCAGATTTCCACATGTGTGACAACCCTACCCTCATTCTGCCCAGCACAATTCATGATTTCTACACCAGAAAAAGTGAGACTGGGGTAGACAACCAGCTTCCCCAAAATCCTGGGTTCCCTGACAAGACACTGCCTTAACCCATGGGAAACATGGTAAATACATGAAAGGAAAAATATCCCCGAGGAAAGGCGAAGACAAAGACGGGAGGCAGAAATGCCATCCCCAGCCCTGGAAACTCTGCTGTGGAATTCGGTGAAAGGAGATGCCACATCACAGTGGTTCGGCAGCACCACACAGGTTCCTTCGGCAGGAACTCCGACCTAGCTTTCCCAGGCTGCTGAGAGCATTGGGACCTCCCTGCTTCAGGAGCAGCAGCCTTTACGTTGTTTACTAGACTCATGTGGACCTCTGTTTAAGGCGCCACCCAGAGCAAAAAGGAGGCAGCGATCTAGCAGTGAAGAATCTGTAAGCAAATATATGTAACAAAAACCAAAACAAGCCAGAGAAAACTAGAATAAATAATCCTTCAATGCAAAGACAAACTTAAATCCACAAGAATAAACAGGGAACCATGACCTCCTTAAATGGACAAAGCAAAGAACCAGTGACTGATGCTAATGAGACACCAATATGTGAATTTGCTAACCAATAATTCAAAATAGCAGTTTTAAGAAAACTCAGTGATCTCCAAGATAACACAGAAAAACAATTCAGAAATTTATCAAATACATTTAACAAAGAGATTGAAATAATTTTTAAAAATCAAACAAATCTTAGAACTGAGAAATACATTTGCAGAACTAAAAAATTCATTAGAAGATCTAAACAGATGAATCAAACAGGAAAGAATTGGTGAGCCTGAAGACAGGCTATTTGGAAATATACAGTCAGAGGAGAAAAAAGGGAAAAGAATGAAAAGGAACAAAGACCATCTACAAGATACAGAAAATTACCTCAAAAGACCAAATCTAGGAATTATTGTTTTTCAAGAGGGAGTCAAATGATAGCAAAGGGGTAGAAAGCTTATTCTCAGAAGTAATAACAGAAAACTTTCCAAAATCTGAGAAAGATATAAATACCCAGGTACAGGAAGGTCAGGGAACACCAAACAGCTTTGACCCAAAAACAACTACCCCAAGACATAAAATAATCAAACATTCAAAGTCAAGGACAAAGAGAAGATCCTAAAAGCAGCAAGAGGAAAGAAGCAAACAACATATAAAGGAGCTCCAATTTGTCTGGCAACAGACTTCTCAATGGAAACTATACAGGCCAGAAAGGAGTGGAACATGATTTCCACACCAGTGAAAACAATGACCTAATTTCTTAAGAATACTCATGAAAAAGTATAAGCCAGTATTTTCATATTGGGCAGAAAAATCATCTGAGCTACTTGATAAAGATGCAGAGGTCATGTCCTACGTCCATATTAACCCATACATTAAGTCTGGGGTAGGGTCTTGTAATCTACAGTTTCTACTAACTCCCCAGGTGATTATAATGCAGGGAGTCTATGGAACAAATCTGCTATAAAACTGGCTTAAACTCTCAGCTAGTACCACTTAAAACTTATAGGCTAATATGGTGAAAAAACCTAAAATAAGCAGTTGCTAAAACAAGAGTTTTCAATTACAGTCACAGAAGCAGATAGGAGACTGGTGTTTCCTACTAGAGAAGTTAAAGGGATTCAAAACCAATGCTCTTTGTGTGGTTACATTATTCAGAATTCAGGTTAAAGGAAGCACTGACAAGAAAGCACATAAGAGAAACAAAAGAATGCCTTTTTTTTTGGTTTGAGACAGTCTCCCTCTGTCATCCAGGCTGGAGTGCTATGGCACGATCTTGGCTCAGTGCAATCTCCACCTCCCAGGTTCAAGCAATTTTCCCGCCTCAGCCTCCCGAATAGCTGGGATTATTACAGGCGTGCGCCACTGCGCCCAGCTAATTTTTGTATTTTTAATAGAGATGGTGTTTCACCATGTTGGCCAGGCTGGTCTCGAACTCCTGACCTCAGTGATCCACCCACCTTGGTCTCCCAAAGTGCTGGGATTACAGGCATGAGCCACCACGCCCGGCCTAGAATGCCATATTTCAAATCACTCCAAGATGTTCATGATAAAAGATGATGACAAACTGTGTGAACTGCAAAAGGCTGGACAATCTCCACGTTGTATTTCAGGATTCGCAGTAAGAAAAAGCCAAAAAGGTGGCTTTCAGACTTGGCAACCACAGTGAAATTAGACGGCGAGGGCTAAACACTGTCATCGTATCTCCAAATAACATTCTTCAGCTAATTCGCTCAATCTCACACAAACCTCACATCCTTAGTCATCACTTATAAAGCAAGGAGTCACAGGTTGTATACTTTCTGGGCGACTTATGAGTTTAAAATAGGAGTGGCTGACTACAGTACCAGCCAAAAGAAGTATGTGAATATAGGAGATCACATACCGAGGGCACTAGATACTACTGTTAGTTTAAAATCCTTCTTAGGCCGGGCGCGGTGGCTCATGCCTGTAATCCCCACCCTTTGGGAGGCCAAGGTGGGTGGATCACGAGGTCAGGTGATCGAGACCATCCTGGCTAACACAGTGAAACCCCGTCTCTACTAAAAATGCAAAAAATTAGCCGGGCGTGGTGGCGGGCACCTGTAGTCCCAGCCACTCAGGAGGCTGAGGCAGGAGAATGGAGTGAACCAGGGAGGTGGAGCTTGCAGTGAGACGAGATTGCGCCACTGCACTCCAGGCTGGGCGACGGAGTGAGACTCTTTCTCAAACAAACAACAAAAAAATCCTACTTAGATTATCTTCCTCACAGTGAGGTAGGGGTGTGTGTGTGTTATTTTAAATGTATTTATGAGAATGGATCTTGCTATGTTGCCCAGACTGGCCTCCTTGAAAGAATGGAACCACACTAGGTGAGATTCATGGTCTATCTGGAATAAATATACTGCTAAATTCAACATGTAAACATGACTGGATACATGTCACAAATGACCACCACAGAAGACGTTTTGCAGACAACTAAGGAAATTTGAATAACAAATGGGTATTAGCTGATATTAAGCATTACTGTCAATATTCTAAGGTGTGATAATCATACTGTGGCTACACAGCAGTACTGTGGTAACTTTTAGTAAATACTGCAAAATGTTAGCTATTATCTAATCTGGGTTGTAGATATATGAGTGATCACTATACTATTCTTTCAGCTTACTTAAAAATGCTGATAATAGGCTGGGCACAGTGGCCCATGCCTGTAATCCCAGCACTTCAGGAGGCTGAGGCAGGAGGATTGCTTGTGCCCAGGAGTTTGGGACCAGCCTGGACAACACAGTGAGACCCTGTCTCTCCAAACTTTAAAAAATTAGCTAGGCTAGGCCAGGTGCAGTGGCTCACACTTGTAATCCCAACACTTTGGTAGGCCGAGGCGGGCAGATCACAGGGTCAGGAGATCGAGACCATCCTGGCCAATGCGGTGAAACCTCGCCTCTACTAAAAATATAAAAAATTAGCCAGGCGTGGTTGTGGGTGCCTGTGGTCCCAGCTACTCGGGAAGCTGTGGCAGGAGAATGGCGTGAAAACCCAGGAAGCAGAGATTGCAGTGAGCTGAGATTGTGACACTGTACTCCAGCCTGGGCGTCAGAGTGAGACTCCATCTCGGAAAAAAAAAAAAAAAAAAAACCACACACACACAATTAGCCAGGCTAGTGGCGTGCATCTGTATTCCCAGCTACTTGGGAGGTTGAGGCGGGAAGATCACTGGAGCCTAGGAGGTAGAGGTTGCAGTGTGACCTGTGACTGCATTAGTGCAGTCCAGCCTAGGTGACAGAGTGAGATCCTATCTCAAAAAAAAAGCTCATAATAGTTTTTTTTGCGGGGTGGTGGAAGGGATACTTACGAGCATTCCTCAAAGACTTTGACCCTTTCACAGCCCTCAGGAGGTTCCCTTTTGAACATATAACTGTTGTTAGGTTTTGGTGAGGTTGCATATTTGGGCAAAGGAGAATTGTTCCCATTCTCTGCAAGAAATGACACATTAGATTACTAAAAAATACAACTACATAAATATACAGTCATACTGCATTTAATTGTTCTTGGACTAGCCCACCGTGAACTACTTGAGGGCAGGAACAGTGCTTTCTTCATCAAGGAGATAATGTTTGTTAAATAAATGCATATACAAATAAAATATTTATTTCACTTCCACTTACAATTACCATAGCCTAGGCCTGTATCACATAACCCTCAGTAGTGAACACTGACCTGGCTGGCTGCCTTATTTCTACTCTATACAAAACAAATGCACTCAAACACTACTTCCATTTTTCCCAGTACAAATATCTGAAATGGTTCTTCACTGGTTGCTGATGATTAATTCTTGGGCTGCGCCTCAGCATTTCTCAGTTCAATTTCTCTGTCCTCTGGTTACAATCTTTGCTCCAGGTAGTCAGAGCCACCGGATGCCAAACATTTTTTTTGGCCTATGAATTTCCCCTTACCTAAAAGGGGTAAGTTCTGTTTATTTTCCAAAAGGTCCTTCAAAGTCTGGCTCTGACTCAAGTTTTTTGAAGTCTTTCTAAATTAACCCTAACAAGAGGAACATTTCTTTACTCTGATATTATTTAGTGCTGATATCCTCAATTTATATTAACTTAAAAATTTTAATATGTTAAATGTCTGTTCTAAATTTTCAGTCTGTACCAGCTAAGCTACAAACTCCTTGCTGGCAGCAGCACTACAGCCCAGTTTTCCTACAAAAGAAATTCACAGAGGCCAACCAGCTACTAAAATCAAATGGATCAGGACACATTTATTGAGTTTATTTACAGACTTTCTACATGTTATTGATGTAGAAGTAGAAAATACGGGAAATCAAGGGACAGATTTTATCTGACCCATGTTTTATCAGACCCAGAAGCTAGCAAGAAAAGTCCAAAGAACAATAGTTTACAACTTTCCACAGTTTAAAGTAAGTTCTTCAGTGCATCTTCTGTCTTCTGCACTTGTTACAGTTTGAATGACTTAGGTGATGAGTAGCATCAGCAAGTCCTAACAGCAGAGCACTTTAGGACATTCAACACACTGTATGGAGGAGGTTCGAAATAAATGACTACTGAACTGAGCTTTAGAACTTATAAACAGGCCGGTCGTGGTGGCTCAGGCCTGTAATCCCAGCACTCTGGGAGGCCGAGGCGCATGGATCACAAGGTCAGGAGATCAAGACCATCCTGGCTAACACGGTGAAACCCCATCTCTACTAAAAATACAAAAAATTATCCGGGCGTGGTAGCAGACACCTGTAGGCCCAGGTACTCGGGAGGTTGAGGCAGGAGAATGGTGTGAACCCGGGAGGCGGAGCTTGCAGTGAGCCAAGATCATGCCACTGCACTCCAGCCTGGGCGACAGAGCGAGACTCTGTCTCAAAAAAAAAATATATATATATATATATATATACACACACATATATATATAAATGTCATTATCATTGCTTTCAAGTACACAACGTAACCAGAATTAGGCTAAGAAAATACTGTCCTGACATAAATGCAAGGCTAATATTTGTTTTAAAAGGCAAGAATATTTGTAATTAACATTCAAACTGCTTCTATTTCCAGGTTATTTCTAAGGTATTTTAAGGTTATTTTTAAAAATACTCTTCAACGTTTTACATCAGGCTTGCTTTGAACACTCATCCTGCACTGATATAAATCTATTTAATCCTTGTTAAAAATGTCACAAATACACATCCTAAAAAACACTAACTTGAAGGCTTTGTATTGATTTAAAAAGCATTAAGGTAATAAAATCATGACTATCAGGTAACAGAGACCAAAGTGCTTTTCAGAGCAAGTGCTCATCTCATTTATTCCAATAAGAATGTTTCTCACCAATAAGGAAGTTGTATTAACAAGTACAAAAAAAGACATACAAACTAACAAAAGCCCATAAACTTGCCCAACCAGACCATCAACTGAGCATGACGGTCAAACCTGTTTATACTCCAAATTTAAAACCTATGCTTTGAACACATTAACTGAGTAGCCTCGAGTGGGTGGTTCTCCTAGAAAATGAATAGAATGAATGATACAACAGGAGGTATTCCATTATCGTCTGATAGCACATTCCTCCAGCACTGTACCTTTATCTCTGGGATCAACAAGCAGGTCATCAGCTGAGCAAGGACTCTCCTCACTACCTTCATTGGAAATGGTGAGGAACGATGTTGGGGACACGGACTGGGAACGGCTGCTGTTGTTGCTCCCCCTGTCTGCCCCACCAGGGGTCTGTGTGTCGATGCTGCGCGTGCTGCTACTTCTCTGTACAAGGGGGGGTGGAGCACGATGGCCATCTGGAATATCTTGCGGCTGTTACAAAATTTTTAAAACATATGTATATTTATCATTAATTTCGAATCAACAGCAATGCACCCAATGTCAACCTTCACATATAGTGCCAGAGACTCACAACTCAGAAATCCCTTTCTACTTATTAGGATTTCATGTTGCATGTTAGTGACATCCCTGTCTAATGTGACTCCCCCACCGAGTCTTTGGTAAAGACTCTGTATTCCCAAGGCCCGGCATACAGCAGGTGGCCAATGCTTGTTGAATAAATGAATTACACTGCAACACTTATTGTGTGCTAAGGGTTATTTTAAAAATTATAAATGAGGGCCATGAAATCTAGGTGTAACACTAGGTCTACATTAGAGGAAAAAAGGTTATTCATCATGTGAACCAGGGACACTGATACCACACCCTGAAAGGATTTTTTCAAGTCAACTTTCCTAAACGGGGGAAAGGTTAATCACAGAAGTGCTAATGATGGGGAGAAAATCAAGTACACACATAAAGGAAAGCCTGTGTGGATCACTTAGCAGGGAAACCAACTCCCTGCATGCTTCTGATTCATTTACCTTTATTAAATCAGGAAACCTGGACCCCATCAGGCAGCATGGAGGAGAGAGTGTGGGGAGCTTTGTTTTCTCTTAGCTAAACCAACCTTTTATTTTAAGGGAGAGGATCTTAAGCATCAATACAATACTCAATTCCTCCTTCACTGAAGAATAGAGAGACGGTTAAATAAATACACTCTGTGACATGGTTTTTAAACCTAAACAGTAATTTTTCTGTTTTACATAGGAATTATTCTCATGTGTTTTCTAGTTAGTAGACAGAATAGGCAGAAGATCATTTCTTTTTTTTTTTTGAGACGGAGTCTCACTCTGTCGCCCAGGCTGGAGTGCAATGGCACAATCTTGGTTCACTGCAATCTCCACTTCCCAGGTTCAAGCGATTCTCCCTGCCTCAGCCTCCCAAGTAGCTGGGATTACAGGCATGCACCACCACGCCCAGCTAATTTTTGTATTTTTTAGTAGAGACGGGGTTTCACCATGTTGGCCAGGTGGGTCTTGAACTCCTGACCTCAGGTGATCCACCCGCCTCAACTTCCCAAAATGTTGGGATTACAGGCGTGAGCCACCGTGCCTAGCCAGATCACTTCTAACTGTACTTTATGATGACATGGCCTAGCATGTCAACCAAAACCAAACAGTCACTGAAATTCAAAAAAGGAGCAAGTAGATTCATGCTTAGAAAGTATTCAATGTCATGTAAACTTCTGCCCCCCATAATTAGTAAGCTAAACTTACTAATGGAGTTTAGCTTACTAATTATGTTAAATGGAGTTATAGCAAATAAGAAGTATATCACCTAATGGTTTCTAAATACAGACAAACAAAAACTAGTTTCTGTTCAGTAATTCAAATTCAAGTTAGATCAGTTGCCTCTATGACATGCAACTAAATGAAAACTTTTCACTCACTTGCCCAGGTCAAAGATTTTCAAAAGAGATAAATTTTTGTTCTCTCAACGAGAAGGAAAAAACCCAAGTAAATATGGAAACCCAAACTGTGCATTTTTAATAATTAGAAGAATTCAAGAATGATCTTAAGATACAAGATCACTTACTATAAGTTGCTCTTCCTTTTCCCCAGTCTCTTTAATTATTATTTCAATCTCCTGATTCAATCCTTCCACGCTATTCCGGAACCGGGAGCCTGTAGATTTGGTGATGGGAATTACAGGAATAAGTGCACTCTTTGGAACAGGAGCCTTGAGAAAATGGGATGGAGAAGAGAGGCTTAACATTACCTTTTAATTTTCTAGACTGAAGCATAATTCCAACAGATATAAGTAACTCAAACATAAATCAAAGTTTACAGGCCTCACAAAAAGTGTGAGTGAGCAAACCTGCTCCTTAGCATGGATGAAATATAATTTAAAACCTAGATCCCACACAATGAAGGCAGGATTCTGAAAATGTATTCACACCTATGAATGACTGCAAAGGGAACAGGGATATATATAGTAAAAGAATGTCAACCTCAAAAATTATTTTATGACTATAACAGAGCTCAGATTTCAGAATATAACTTTAAACACTCCTAGTGCCACAATCACAGAGTTTGGATGTCTCACCCAAATCATGGGGGTGGATCTCTCATGAATGGTTTAGCACCGTCCCTCTTAGTACTGTTGAGTTCTTATGAAATCTGGTTGTTTAAAGGTGTATAGCACCTCCCCCTTCTCTCTCTTGCTTCTGCTCGGCCATGTGACCTGTGTGCTCCCCCTTTGCCTTCCGCCATGATTGTAAGTTTCCTAAGGCCTCCCTGGACATCGAGTAAATGCCAGCGTCATGCTTCCTGTACAGCCTGCAGAACTGTGAGTCAATTAAACCTCTTTCTTTCTTTCTTTTTTTGAGACAAGTCTCACTCTGTCACCCAGGCTGGAGTGCAGTGGTGTGATCTCGACTCACTGCAACCTTCACCTCCCGGGTTCGAGCGACTCTCCTGCCTCAGCCTCCTGAGTAGCTGGGACCACAGGCACCCACCACCACACCTGGCTAATTTTTTTTGGTATTTTTAGTAGAGACGGTTTTCACCATATTTGCCAGGCTGGTCTCAAACTCCTGCCCTTGTGATCCGCCTGTGTAGGCCTCCCAAAGTGCTGGGATTACAGGCATGAGCCACCACGCACAGACCCTCTTTTCTTTATAAATTACCCAGCCTCAGGTATTTATAGCAACATAAGAACAGATTAATATATACAATTATTTATATTCTGGGGGGGATTTATTATTATCTATTCTTAAAAAAAATAAGATACATGTGCAGAACATGCAGATTTGTTACAAAGGTATACGTGTGCCATGGTGGTTTGCTGCACCTATTGACCAGTCCTCTAAGTTCCCTCTCCTCATCTCCTACCTCGAACAGGCCCTGGTGTGTGTTGTTCCCCTCTCTGTGTCCATGTGTTCTCATTGTTCAACTCCCATGTATGAGTGAGAATATGCAGTATTTGGTTTTCTGTTCTTGTGTTAGTCTGCTAAGGATGATGGCTTCCAGCTTCATCCATGTCCTTGCAAAGGACATGATCTCATTCCTTTTTATGGCTGCATAGTATTCCATGAAGTATATGTACCACATTTTCTTTATCTAGTCTATCATTGACGGCATTTGAGTTGGTTCTATGCCTTTGCTATTGTAAACAATGCTGCAATAAACACATATGTGCATGTGTCTTTATAGTAGAATGATTTATAATCCTTTGGGTATATATACAGTGATGGGATTGATGGGTCAAATGATATTTCTGGTTCTAGATCGTTCAGGAATCGCCATGCTGTCTTCCACAATGGTTGAACTAATTTACACTCCCACCAACAGTGTAAAAGCATTCCTATTTCTCCACAGCCTCACCAGCATCTATTGTTTCCTGACTTATTTTAATAACTGCCATTCTGACTGGCATGAGATGGTATCACACTGTGGTTTTCACTTGCATTTCTCTGATAGTGATGTTGAGCTTTTTTTCATATATTTTTTACATGTTTGTTGGCCATGTAAATGTCTTCTTTTAAGAAGTGTCTGTTCATATCCTTTGTCCATTTTTTGATGGGGTTGTTTTTTTCTTGTAAATTTGTTTAAGTTCCTTGCAAATTCTGGATATTAAACCTCTGTCAGATGGGTAGACTGCAAAAATTTTCTCCCATTCTGTAAGTTGCCTGTTCACTCTGATGATAGTTTCTTTTCCTGTGCAGAAGCTCTTTTGTTTAACTAGATCCCATTTGTCAACTTTGGCTTTTGTTGCAATTGCTTTTGGCATTTTTGTCATGAAGTCTTGCCCATGCCTATGTCCTGAATGGTATTTCTTCTAGGGTTTTTATGGTTTTGGGTTCTTACGGTTTTGGGTTTTACATTTAAGTCTTTAATCCATCTTGAGTTAATTTTTGTATAAGGTGTAAGGAAGGAAGGGGTCCAGTTTCAGTTTTCTGCATATGGCTAGCCAGTTTTCCTAGCACCATTTACTGAATAGGAGATCCTTTCCCCATTGCTTTTTTCTGTCAGGTTTGTCAAGGATCAGATAGTTGTAGATATGTGGTGTTATTTATAAGGTCTCTGTCCTGCTCCATTGGTCTATGTGTCTCTTTTGGTACCAGTACTATGCTGTTTTGGTTACTGTAGCCTTGTAGTATAGTTTGAAGTCAGATGGCGTGATGCCTCCAGCTTTGTACTTTTTGCTTAGGACTGTCTTGGCTATACAGGGTCTTCTTTGATTCCATGTGAAATTTAAAATAGTTTTTTCTAATTCTGTAAAGAATGTCAATGGTAATTTGATGGGAATAGCACTGAATCTATAAATTACTTTGGGCAGTATGGCCATTTTCATGATATGATTTATTTATTTAAGAGAACCACTTCCAAAATCTATATATAGAGATTTTTAAATTAAAAATGTTTTTATTGTCACAGTATTACTTTTGGAAAGAACTATCTGATTACATAA
Organism: Papio anubis; assembly: GCF_008728515.1. Taxonomy (NCBI): domain Eukaryota; kingdom Metazoa; phylum Chordata; class Mammalia; order Primates; family Cercopithecidae; genus Papio; species Papio anubis. The sequence goes on along the minus strand of NC_044985.1, from coordinate 86,611,772 downwards.
TTACAGGATATTACTTTTTTCCTGATAAGACACTCAAAATAAAATATGAAACAAGCATTAACAGAGGTATCCGCCAAAGCTAGTAACAACAGTGTGCCAGATGAACATCTTGTAGACTCTTCTACTGTCTAGCAAAGAAAGGTGATTAACCTATCCTTCATTTAGGAAAGTTTCTTCGGAAAACCTCTTTCAGGAAGAAGTGGGCAAGAAGACAAAGGTAAGAGAGCCTCTAATCAATGACCATTAGTTTTATTCCCTGATAACCTTGCTGTGTGATACAGAACTTAGTGTTAAATATCTATTTCTCCTTTTATTCCTGCTCCCCTTTAGAACTGGAAGGAAGGAAGGAAGGAGAGAGAAAGAGAGAAAGAAAAAGGGGGTGGCAGGTGGGCAGGAAGGCAAGAGAAAAGAAAAAAGAAGAGAAGAAAGAGCATAATAGTACAAGAATCCTTAGCAAACACAAGAAATTTGTGATTAAAAAAGGCCAAGGGGAAGCTCCATGCAGAAGTACTGAGTGAGCATGTCTCCACTGCTCAGTTAGTGTTGGGTCCTCATATGTAACACACAGGACACAGAAACCTGCCTCATGGCTTTAAGAATGAAACGACAGGAAACCTGGTATGGTGCCTGGCCTCTAAAGCATGAACGCTCAAAAAACAGTAGCTGCAAATTTTATTTTGTATTTTCCCTATTATGTATTAAAATAATTCTTTATCTTTTCACATTTTTTTGTCACTTATTTTCTTTCACATATAGTGTCTCCTAATTTTTCCCTTTTTATAAGTCCCTCTGTTCCCACATTGCCCACAGCCTCAAGCTTCTACATTACTTATTCCCTTTACTTCCATCTCTTCTTTCTGATCCCTTTTCCAATCTCAGCATCCACTACCAAAGAAAAGAAAAATCTTAAGTTTGGGTGTTCTATAAATGTTTTATAGAGAAAACTTATATAATTTATAAAAATTCAACTTATATTTTTGAGCCATTCTCCACAGTGTAGATCTTTGGCACACAGATACACAATTTTCAAAAAAAAATTTTTTTTTTCTCAAATTCTTGACCTCAGGTGATCCACCACCTAGGCCTCACAAAGTGCTGGGATTATAGGCGTGAGCCACTGTGCCCAGCCTCAAAACTATTTTTTTTGAGGAAGATCTTAGCCATATCCATAGATCTATTCTCTCAGTCATTTGATGTGAACACTTGTCCTGGTTAGACCCTTTCAGCTTTCGTAAGTGGTGACAACTCCATATACAGTTTAGCAGGTGGCTAAAGCACAAATCAATGTCACAAGTCAACTACTGGTCAGACAATAAAACTTTAACTCACTAACACTCCACAGGTATAAAAACTCAAATTCCTGATATAACCTGCAGTAGTCAGCTGAGTCATAAACTTCAAGTAACATAGATGATCTGTAAAGAAAGACGCAATTTTTAGAAGGTGAATTATAAAATAATTTTGCAAATTTGCAAACAGAAAATTATGGGACTAAAGCTTGACCTATATGTCTTCAAGGGTTTAGTCCTTATATGCACTTTTTGATTTTCCCTTTCCTCAAATATAAACATAAATTATATGTGCACAGAGAAACTCCCATACCTAATTTCTCAACATTTTCTGTTCTACCTACTGGAACAAAAGTTTCATATACCCCAGACATTTCACAAAAGCAGCAAGTTAAAAGAACACGTTTCTTTTGCCCCTTAATGTTTATTCAACCAAAAGCCAATACATGCATATAAAACATACACACACATATTTATATTTCACCCAGAAAAAAGAGTATTTCCCCAAAATATCAGAAGCAAGCTACACCTAGGGACAGAGTTGGTATTTTTTTCTTTTGGATTATTTTTGTACAATTAACCTGAGGAGAGAAACTATGTCTTATTAATCTCTTTAGTGCCACTGCCAAGCAGAGAGCCCAAAACATACAAGATGCTTATTCAACAAGGCTGGTATACGGATGTGTGCATCCCCCCCAACATCCTATGTTGGAGCCCTAACTGCCCATGTGGCTGTATTCGGACATGAGGCACCTAAGGCAGTAGTTGAGGTTTGTTTTGTTGTTGTTGTTTGAGACAGGGTCTCACCTTGTTGCCCAGGCTGGAGTGCAGTGGCATGAGCTTGGCTCACTACAACCTCTGCCTCCTGGCCTCAGGTGATCCTCCTACCTCAGCCTCCTGCGTAGCTGGGATTACAGGCACACGCCACCATGCCTGGCTAATTTTTGTACTGTTTTGGTAGAGACAGGGTTTTACCATGTTTCCCAGGCTGGTCTCAAACTCCTGGGCTCAAGCAATCAGACGGCTTCAGCCTCCCAAAGTGCTGAGATTACAAACATGAGCCACTGCGCCCAGTCAGCAGTAAAGTTTAAATTAGGTCATATGGAAGGGCAGCCCTGGTCCAACAGGACACCAGAGAGACCCCTTCCATTTCCATGCACACAAAGAAAAGTTCATATAAGCACACAGCAAGAAGGGAGCTGTCTCCAACCTAAGGGGAGAACACTCAACTACATACCAACTCTGCTGACACCTGGATCTTGGACTTAAGAGTCTCCAGAACTGGAAGATAAATTTCTGTTGTGTAAAGTCACCTAGTCTATGTATAATATTTTGTTACGGCAGCCTGAGGAGACTAATACACTCACCTCTAGTTTTTCTTATTTCTACAGTTTTCAATAGACTTAAGAACATACTTAAACATAAGCCAGAGATATAGTGATCCAGAGAACTTGAATATGTCCATAAAAAGTTTGCCCTGAGAAACTATTTTTAACTTCACTGTTTACTCTTTTTTATTTAAATAATTTTAAAAATATAATTAGAGACAGAGGCTCACTATGTTGCCCAGGCTGATCTCGAACTCCTGGCCTCAAGTGATCCTCCCAGCCTTGACCTCCCAAAGTGCAGGGATTACAAGCATGAGTCACTGTGCCTGGATTGGCACTGTTTTCTTTATTGCAAAAGTAAAAAAATATTCAGTGAAGAAAGAAATAGATATCAATCACCAGAGATAACAACTATTAATAATTTTATAAAAACTCTTCTATCTAGTCCTCTTTCTTCTATATACATAAACACTTTTAACCAGAAACATATTGTACGTAGCATTCTGAACCCAGTGGTTTTTTTTTTTTAACATCATGCCAGACCTGTAACCTATCTCTATGCTTTAAAACGTTTAACCAAATCATTTTTATAGGTGCAGAGTATTTCATTTTGTGAGTGCATTACATAAGAAATCAATGCTCTATTAAACAAATAGTTCTCAATTTTTCACTATTACAGAACCATACTGCCATGAACATCCTCTTAGACAATTATTTGCACACATACATAAACACTTCCTTAGAATAAATTCCTGGGGTGGGGGAGCTATTTTTCTGGGGGGACACAAAGGATAGGGAAGATTTTTCAGGGCTTTGATTCATAATGCCAAACCGAACAGTAAAATATTTTTACTCCTCACATTTTTATCTGCACTGTATGAATATATACGTTTCATGAAACTCTCTAAACTGGATTTATTTTTTCTAAACCTTTGCTAAGTTTCATTAACTACAAGTGCTCTCATTCCTTTAGTTTCTATATTGTAGAACATAAATGAAAGTAAATTTTTAAAATGATAGCCAGTCATTTGTCCATTTTGTAGCAAGGAATATTATCTGTTTTTTTCTTACTGACTTGAAAAACCTCTTCATAGTGTTTACATATAAACTGTTTACACTGTATACATTGATATTGTATTTTAATTCTCATTATTTAAAGCATGATTTTTTCAAAGTATATTTAAAGGTCACTTCTTTTTTTCTTTTTTTTTTTTTTTTTGAGGAGGAGTCTCCCTCTGTCACCCAGGCTGGAGTGCAGTGGCGCGATCTCAGCTCACTGCAACCTCTGCCTGCTGGGTTCAAGCAATTCTCCTGCCTCAGCCTCCCAAGTAGCTGGGACTACAGGCACGTGTCACCAGGCCCAGCTGTTTTTTTTTTTTTTTTTGAGACGGAGTCTCGCTCTGTCATCCAGGCTAGAGTGCAGTGGTGTGATCTCAGCTCACTGCAAGCCCGCCTCCCAGGTTCACGCCACTCCTGCCTCAGCCTCCCGAGTAGCTGGGACTACAGGCACCCGCCACAGCACCTGGCTAATTTTTTGTATTTTTAGTAGAGACGGGGTTTCACTGTATTAGCCAGGATGGTCTCGATCTCCTGACCTTGTGATCTGCCCGCCTCGGCCTCCCAAAGTGCTGGGATTACAGGCATGAGCCACCGCGCCTGGCCCCAGATAATTTTTTGTATTTTTAGTAGAGACGGGTTTCACCGTGTTAGCCAGGATGGTCTCGATCTCCTGACCTCATGATCCACCCGCCTCGGCCTCCCAAAGTGCTGGGATTACAGATGTGAGCCACTGTGCCCCGCCTTTAAGGTTCATTTCTATATATTTCTTGACAATGTCCGTTCACCCTTTTATTGGGTTTTTAGTCATCTGTCCCTCAGTTTTTTGGATACATAATAATTGTACATATTTATGTGGTATGTGTGATATTTTGATACATGCATATAATGTATAATGATCAAATCAGGGTATTCAGAATATCCATAAACTTAAACATTTCTTTGTGCTGGGAACATTTCAAATCTTCTCTCATAGTTAATGATATATACAATAAATTATTGTTAACCACAGTCACTCTACTGTGCTATCGAACACTAGAACTTATTCCTTCTATCTGACTACATATCGGTATCCATTAACCAACCTCTTTTCATTCATGACCTCCCACCCCGCGTGACCCCGGCCCTTCCCAGCCTTTGGTATCCATCCTTCTACTCTCTACCTCCATGAGATCAATTTTTTTAGCTTCTACCTACGAGTGTGAAAGTGTGATATTTATCTTTCTATGCCTGGCTTATTTCACTTAACGTGACCTTCAGTTCTAATTCATGTTGCTGCAAATGACAGAATTTTATTCATTTTAAGACTGATTAGTATTCCATTGTACACACACACACAATGGGATACTAATCAGTCTTTATACACATGTATACACACACACACATTTTTCTTTATTCATTCAACTGTTGGTGGGTACTCAGGTTGCCCATCTCGGATCTCCAGTACTACACTGTGTGTGTGTGTGTGTGTGTGTGTGTGTACACAATGAAACACTGATCAGTTATGTATATACATGTATACACAAACACACTACATTTTTCTTTATTCATTCAACTGTTGATGGGCACTTAGGTTGATTCCATACACTGGCTACTGAGAGTGGCTACGATAAACATGTGAGTGCAGGGTATCCCTTTGATATGTTATTTTTTGTCTTTTTGATAATAGCCATTCTAACAGGGGTGAGGTGATATCTCATTATGGATTTGATTTGCATTTCCTCGATGACTAGTGAAGGTGAACATTTTTTTTATATATCTGTTGGCCATTTAATCTACGTCTTCTTTCGAGAAATGTCTAGTCAGACATTTAATCTGTGTCTTCTTTTGAGAAATGTCTAGTCAGATTGCCCACTTTTTAATGGCATTTTTTTTTTTTTTTGCTATTGAGTTCCTTGAAGATTCTCAATGTTAGTTCCTTGTTGGATGAACACTTTGCAAATATTTTCCTCCATTCAACAGGCTTTCTCTTCACTCTGTTGTTTCCTTTGCTGTAGAGAAGCTTTTAAATTTAACGTAGTCTCATTTGTATATATTTTTCATTACCTAGGCCTTTGTAGTCCTAGCCATAAAATCTTTGCCTAGACCAATGAGCTGAAACATTTCCCCTATGTTTTCTTCCAGGAGTTTTGTAGTTTCGGCTCTCACCTTTAAGGCTTTAATCCATTTTAGGTTGATTTTTATATGTGGTAAGAGATAATGGTCCACTTTTATCCTTCTGCATAAGTCAGTTTTCCCAGCACTATTTATTGAAGATGTTCTTTCCTCCAGTGGATGTTCTTAGAACTTCTGTCAAAAATGAGCTGGCTATAAATGCATGAATTTATTTCTGGGTTATTTATTCTGTTCTGTGGATCCATGTTGTTTGGATTACTATAGCTTTGTGTGACATTTTTGAAGTCAGATAGTATGACGCCTCTGGCTTCATTCTTTTTGCTTTGTATTGCTCTATTTGGGGTCTTTTGTGGTTCCATTCAAATCTTATGATTGTTTCTTCTATTTCTGTGAAGAATGCCATTGGTATTTTAATATAAACAATTAATATTTTAATTGCAATGAATCTACAGATTGCTTTGGATAGTATGGTCATTTTAATAACATGAATTCTTCTTATGAACATAGGACATCTTTCCATTTGTGTCCTCTTCAATTTCTTTCATTAGTGTTTGCAGTTTTTGTTGTAGGTATCTTTCATTTCCCTGATTAAATTTATTCTCGGGGTTTTTTGTTGTTCTTTTTTAGCCATTGTAAACTGAATTGCTTTCTTGATTTCTTTTTTAGCTAGTTCATTATTAGTGTATAGAAACACTACTCATTTTTATATATTGATGTTGTATCCAGCAACTTTACTAAATTCATTTGTCAGTTTTGTGATTTTTTTGTAGAGTCTTTTGGTTCTTACTTTACGTACAGATAAACTGGAATGGGTAGGTTTTTCTATATATAAGATCATGTCATCTGTAAAGAAAAATTTGACTTCCTGTCTTCCAGTTTGGATGTATTTTCTTTCTCTTGCCTGGCTGCTCTGGCTAGGACCTCCAGTACTACACTGAGTAACTAGTAAAAATGGACATCCTTGTCGTGTTTCAGTTCTTAGAGGAAAGACTTACTGCTTTCCTCCATTCGGTACAATTTAGCTGTGGGTTTGTCACCTATTGCTTTTATTACATCAAGGTATTTTCCTTCTATGCCTAATTTGTTGAGAGTTTTTGTCATGGAGGGATGCTGAATTTTATCACATGGTTTTTCTGTATCTATTAAAATGATTGTTGGGTTTTGTCCTTCATTCTGTTGATGTGATGTATCACATTTATTGATTTGTCTATGTTGACCAGGCTGAATTTTATCACATGGTTTTTCTGTGTCTATTAAAATGATCATATGGTTTAAGTCCTTCATTCTGTTAATGTGATGTATCACATTTATTGATTTGTCTATGTTGAACCATCTTTGCATCACTGGAATAAATCCCACTTAATCGTGTTAAATTACCTTTTTGACGTGTTGTTAGATTTGGTTTGCCAGTATTTTGCTCAGGATTTTTGCATCTATGTTCAATAGGGATACTGCCCCATAGTGGTTTCCCCCCGCACTTCCCCCGCCACCCCCAGGGGTGGTGGTTGTGCCAGTGTCTGGTTTTGGCACAGGGTAATGCTGTCCTCATAAAATGAGTTAGGAGAAACTCCTTCCTCTATAATTGTTTGTAATAGTTTGAGAAGAATTAGTGTTAGTTCTATTTTATGTCTGTTAAAATTCAACAGTAAAACCATTCAGTCCTTTGCCTCTTTGTTGGGACAATTTGTATTGCTGATTCAATCTCATAACCAGTAACATGGTTTGTTCAGGTTTGCTACCTTTTCCTGGTTCAATATTTGTAGGCTGTATGTGTCAATGAAATTACCCATTTCCTCTAGGTTTCCCAGTTTATTAGTGTACAGTTGTTCATACTTATCTTTAATAATCTTTCTTCTAATAATTTTAGGTTTGGTTTGTTCTTGCTTTTCTAGTTCCTTGAGGTACACTCTTCAGATTGTTTATCTGAAATCTTTTTTTTAATGTAGGCATTTGTTGGTATATACTTTCCTCTTAGCAATATACTGTTATCTCATAGGTTTTGGTACATTGTAATTCCATTTTCATTTGCTTCAAGAAATTTTTTTTTATTTCCTTAATTTCTTCATTGACCCAATGGTCATTCAGGAGCATGTTGTTTAACTTCCACGTATCTGTACAGTTTCCAAATTTCCTCGTTACTGATTTCTAGTTCTAGTCTGTGGTATGAGAAGATCTTGATAATTTCAATATTTAAAAATTTGTTGAGATATGTTTTGTGGCCTAATATATGGTCTATCGTGGAGAACGTTCCATGTGCTGATATGTGTATGTGTATTCTGTAGCTAATGGAAGAAAAATTCTGTAAATGTCTATTAGTTCAATTTGATCTACAGTGCAGATTAAGTGCAATGTTTCTTTCTTGACTTTCTATATAGATGATCTGATGCTGAAAGTGAGGTCTTGAAGTCTCCAACTATTATTGCATTGGGGTCTATTTCTCTCTTTAAGCTCTAACGCTGTTTGCATTATATACTAGGTGCTCTGGTGTAGGGTGCATATATATTTACAATTGTTACATCCTCTTGCTGAATTGATCCCTTTATCATTACATATAATAACTTTGTCTTTTTGTTTTTTGACTCGATGTCTATTTTGTGTGATATAAATACAGCTAATCCTGCATAATTTTGGTTTCCATTTGCATGAATAAGCCTTTTCCATCCCTTCACTTTCAATCAATACGTGTTTTTACAGGGGAAGTGAGTTTCTTGCAGGCAGCATACTAATGGTTCTTATTTTATTACCCATTCAGCCAGTCTACATCTTCTAATTAAAGCCATTTACATTCAAGGTTGTTATTGATAGGTGAGAACTTACTCCTGTCAGTCACTTAAATTGTTTTTGGATTGTTTTGTATATTCTTTGTTCCTTTCTTCCTCTTTTATTGTTTACCTTTACATGTGGTGGGATTCTTGTAGTGATAATATTTGACTTTCTCTTTCTCATTTATGTCTGCTCAACCAGTGAATTTTATGTCTGTGTGTTTTCATAATGGTAGATACCCTCCTTTCATTTCCAGATGTAGGACTTGCTTAAATATTCCTTGTAGGGCTGACCTAGTGGTAATTAATTCCCTAAGTTCTTGCCTGTCTGGAAAAGGCTTATTTTGTCTTTTTTTCTTTTTTGACACAGAGTCTCACTGTCACTCAAGATGGAGTGCAATGGCACAATCTCCACTCACTGCAACCTCTGCCTCCTTGGTTCAAGAGATTCTCATGCCTCAGCCACCTGAGTAGCTGGGACTGCAGGAATGCAGCACCATGCCTGGTTAATTTTTGTATTTTTAGTAGAGATGGGGTTTCATCATGTTTGCCAGGCTGGTCTTGAATTGCTGACCACAAGTGATCTGCCTGCCTCAGCCTCCCAAAGTGCTAGGATTACAGGCGTGAGCCACCATACCCGCCCTCTCTTTTTTTTTTTTTTTTTTTTGAGACACAGTCTCACTCTGTCACTCAGGATGGAGTCTCAGCTCCATCAGCAGTGGTGCAATCTCAGCTCACTGAAACCTCTGCCTCCTGGTTTCAAGTGATTCTCTTGTCTCAGACTCCCAAGTAGCTGGGATTACAGGCACCTGCCACCATGCCCAGCTAATTTTTTTTTTTTTTTTTTTTTGTATTTTTAGTAGAGATGGGGTTTTGCCATGTTGGCCAGGCTGATCTCAAACTCCTGATCTCAGGTGATCCGCCTGCCTTGCCCTTCCAAAGTGCTGGGATTACAAGTGTGAGCCACCGCACCCAGCCAACTCTCCTTCATTTTTGAAGGACATTATTCCTGGGTAAAATATTTTTGGCTAGCAGTCTTTTTTCTTTCAGCACTTAAAATATATCATCCCATTCTTTCCTGGCCTGTAAAGTTTTGGCTGTAAAACTTACTATTAGTCTGACGGTGCTATCATTGGGATATTTGTTCCTCCAAACCTCATGTTGAAATCTGATGTACAATATTGAAGGTGGGGCTTAATTGGAAGTGTCTGGGACATGGAGGCACGTTTCTCATGAACAGATTAATACCTTCTCTAGGGAAGAAGTAAATTCACTCCATTAGTTCCTACAATAGCTGGTGGTTAAAAAGAGTCTGGCACCACCCCTCTATCTCTCTTGTTTCCTCACTTGACGTGTTATCTCTGCACACACTGGCTCCCCTTCGCCTTCTGCCATGAGTGGATGCAGTCTGAGGTTCAGTACAGTCTACAGAACCACAAGCCAAATAAAACCCTTACCTTTATAAATTACCCAGCCTTGGGTATTCTTTTACAGAAACACAAATGAACTAAGACAGATGGGGATTCTCTTACATGTGACTTGACACTTTTCTCTTGTTTTTGGAATTCTGTCTTTGACTTTTGACAGTTGACTATAATATGGCTTGGAGAAGACCTTTTTGGGTTAAAACTATTTGGGGATCTTTGAGCTTGCTGTATCTGTATGTCCATATCTCTTGTAAGACTGAGGAAGTTTTCAGCTCTTACTTCACTCAATAGGTTTTCAATGCCTTTGACCATCTCTTCTTCCGGACCTCTCGAAACTCAAATACTTGATTGCTTTTTGCTTCCTGTATGTCACATAGGCTTTGTCATCCGTTTTTATTCTTATTTGTTTGACTGGATTGTTTCACAAGACCTGTCTGCAAGTTCAGAAATTCTTTCTTCTGCTTGATCTAGTATATTGCTGAAGTTCTCAACTGAATTTTTATTTCATTCTTTGATTTCTTCAGCTCCATGATTTGTTTGGTTCTTTTTAATCTATCTCTTTTATCTCTTTTATTCAACTACTCATTCAAATAAGAAATCATTTTCCTGATTCTTTGTATCATTTATCTGTGTTCTCTTGTATGTCACTGAGTTTCTTTGATATAACTATTTTAAACTGTTTTTCAGGAATTTCACCCATTTCCTTTTCTTTGGGATCTGTTACTGAAGAATTATTGGGCTCCTTTGGAGGTGTCATGGTTCCCTGCTTTTCTACTTTTCTTGTATCCTTATATTAATACCTGTACATTTAGTATAACAGTCACTTCCTCCAATTTTTTGAATTGGCTTTCAGAGGGAAAGTCTTTTTCCTATAGATTTATCTGTTGCATTGCTTGGGTAGCTTTGTCTTTGATTCTGGGTGGGTGCAGTAGTGTAGTCTCTGTATGATTTCTTTGGCCATAATCAGTAACAGTGGTGTCTCTGAGTTTCTCAGCAGCTTAGGCTGGAGTTGTCAGTGAAGGCTGTGGTAAGGCTTTGCAGGGTACAGGAATACTAGCCAGGCTACTCCTCAGGCATCAGCAGTGGTGGCAGTGGGCCCGATGTGCTGGTCCTTAGACCCCTGGGTGGCACACACAAGCACCAGTATTGGTGGGTCTGGGTAAGCTGGTCCTTGGGCTTCCATGTGGCATGCTCAGGTGCCAGTGGTAGGCTGGGCAGGTGTGTCCTCAGGACTTTGGGCAGTGTGTGTGGTGTTGGCAGTGCAGTAGCAGTGGTGGACTGAGTAGGTCGGTCTCCAGGCCCCCGGCTGGTTTGTGTGATTGAGTGGCAGCAGCAGGCTGCATGGGCCAATCCTCAGATTCCCAAGAGGTGCTTGTGGGGGCTGGTGGCAGGCAAGGGCCATCCTTATGCCACTGGAGGGTGCATGCATGCACTGGTAGCAGCAACTGTCTCAGTTTTTGAGAGTTCTTTATATTAGGGTTATTAGCCCTTTGTGTCTGTGGTGTATGTTGTGAATATTTTGTTTTTTTCAGTTTTTACACTTGGTTTATAATGTTTTCTGCCATACAAAAATGTTGATATAATTAAACTTATCAACCTTTTGCTGATTATGAATTTTGAGTCATAGAAATCTTTTTTATTTTTTGCTGAGATTACAGAAGAATTCAGTAATGTCTTCTAATATATGGTTTTGTTGTTTACATTTAGATCCTTAATCCATTGAGAGGTTGTTTTTGTATATGGTGTGGCCTAATTCTTTTTATAAATGGCTACGACTTGTCCCAGTGCTAGTAATTCAAAAGTTCATCGCTGACCAGTGATTTGAGATGCCTTTACCATACAGTAAATTTCTGTATGTACCTGAGTCAATTTTTGGGCTTTCTAGTCTATTCCTCTGAACAATTTGTCAATTCATGTACCAGTAGCACATTGCTTCACTTGTAAAGGCTTTATAGTATGTTTTGATATCTAGTAAGGCTAGCTGCCCTCAGTTTTTCCTTTTCACAGCTTTCCTGGTTATACTCACATATATACTTTTCCCTATGAGCTTTAGGTAGCAAGTTTTTTTTAGTAGCAACTTTTCTAATGCTGTCAAAAAGCTTACTAATATTTTTATTGGGATGGTGTTAAATTTATGAATTAAATTAGAAAGTATTATATTAACTCATCCTATCCAAGAATAACACATTTTACATTTGTACAGGTCTACTTTGTATCTTTCAGAAGTGTTTTTAATTTTCCCCATGTAGATTGTGTAGTACTTATTAATTTCATTCTTAAGTATTTAGTTGTTTCTGCTGCTACTATAAATTGGGATTTTTACAGTAGAGCTGGTTGATGTTTGTATATATAAATGGTATTGATTTTAGCTTGTTAATGCTATGGACTGCAACCATACAAAAATTTTTCATTGATTTTATTGATTCTTGGAGGTTTTCCAGATACACTAGATATACTATCATATTATCTGAAAGGGAGTTTTATTTCTTCATCACCAATTCTTTTTTTTTTTTTTTTTTTTTTTGAGACAGAGTCTTGCTCTGTCACCAGGCTGGAGTGCAGTGGCATGATCTGGCTCACTGCAACCTCCACCTCCCAGGTTCAATGATTTCCCTGCCTCAGCCTCCTGAGTAGCTGGGACTACAGACACGCACCACCACGCCCGGCTAATTCTTTGTATTTTAGTAGAGACGGGGTTTCACCATGTTGACTAGGATTGTCTTGATCTCCTGACCTCGCGATCTGCCTGCCTTGGCCTCCCAAAGTGCTGGGATGAAGGCGTGAGCCACTGCGCCCGGCCTTCATCACCAGTTCTAATGGCCTGACTTCTCTTTTCTAACTGTATTAGTTAATACCACTTGTACAACGTAAACAGAAGGAGGGATGGTAAAAATCCTTGCCTTGTTCCTGATCTTAATGGAAGTGTCTCTCATATTTCCCCACTCTCATTAATAGCATGGAATCTTAAGGTAAAGAGAGGTGTGTGTATGTGTGTGATCATATTAAGAAAGTTTTCCTTATTTTAATGTTCTTGAGTATTTCTAACATAAATGGACATTTCCCAGGGGCTTTTTTTTTTTTTCCATCAATGTAATCATATGATTCTTTTGTAGCTAGAAAAATGTTAAAGCAGGTACAATCAAATGACCTCCATAGCCATTAAATTATCTAGCTGCAAGCAATATGACTTCCACATACAACTTCCCCAATATGAACAAGCTATGACATTCACTGCAAGGTAAAAGAATGTCATATATGGCTCAATAGCTACAGACGATCTAAAGGTTAGAGAATATGTACCAAAACCAATTATAATACCTGAACTTCCATACTTCTTTCCTGTAATAATTAGGCAGCAGCTAGTTAAGATGCAAAAATGGCTTAATATACTAAATCTTGTTCCATAAACTATAAAATAAGCACAAATACACTATATAAAGTAATAATGCAAAGCACCAACTATATTCTAGAATTCAATAACTATATATTAGATCTTTTATTACTAAAGTGTTAGTCATGATAAAAATTAAATACCTAATTTTTTTTTTTTTTTTTTTTTGAAGCAGAGTCTCATTCTGTTCCCCAGCCTGAAGTGCTGTAGTGTGATCTTGGCTCACTGCAACCTCCGCCTCACAGGTTCAAGTGATTCTCATGTCTCACCCTCCCGAGTAGCTGGGATTAAAGGCATCTGCCACCACGCTCTGATAATTCTGGGATTTTTTTTTTTTTTTTTTTTGAAACGGAGTCTCGCTCTGCCGCCCAGGCTGGAGTACAGTGGTGCAATCTCGGCTCACTGCAAGCTCCGCCTCCCGGATTCACGCCATTCTCCTGCCTCAGCCTCCTGAGTAGCCAGGACCACAGGCGCCCGCCACCGCGCCCAGCTAATATTTTGTATTTTTAGTAGAGACGGGGTTTCACCATGTTGGCCAGGCTGGTCTCAAACTCCTGACCTCAAGTGATCTGCCCACCTTGGCCTCCCAAAGTGCTGAGATTACAGGTGTGAGTCACCATGCCCAACCTAAATATTTGATTTTAAATTTGTTGTCTTTTAATCTGAAAAACCATTTGGGGATGACAAATTATTCACTGTTCATCTCAATGGTATATATTAATGAAAAATGGAAAAATTACAATGATTAACAATAGACAGGCCAGACACAGTGGTTCACACCTGTAATTCCAGGACTTTGGGAGGCTGAGTCCGAGGGAGGATTGCTTAAAGGCCAGACTTCGAGACCAGGCTGGGCAACATAGGGAGATCCAGTCTCTATAAAAAATTTTAAATATCAACCGAGCATGCTGGCACACACCTGTAGTCCCAGCTTCTTGGGAGGCTGAGGTGGGAGGATCACTTGCACCCAGGAGGTTGAGGCTGCAGTGAGCCATGGTCACTCCATTCTAGCCTGGGTGACAGAGTGAGACCCTAGGAAGGAAGGGAGGGACTGAGGGATGGAGGGGAGGGGAGGGCAGGAAGACAGACAGACAGAAAGACAGAAAGGGAGAGGGGGGGGGGGGAGGGGGGGGGAGGGAAGGGAAGGGAAAAGGAAAAGGAAAGGAAGAAAGTGGGCACAGAAAAGCATAGAATATCCATAATATGATACACCACAGGACCATTAAAAATGATGCTTTGGACAATCTCAACAATGTTAACAAAATTTAACATTCAAAGTTAGGGGCAAAGAAAACAACAGAACATATGGGGATTTTTGTTGTTGTTGTTTTGAGACAGAGTCTCACTCTGTCAGCCAGGCTAGCGCGCAGTGGCATGATCTCGGCTCACTGCAACCTCTACCTCCTAGGTTCAAGCAATTCTCCTGCCTCAGTTTCCTGAGTAGCTGGGATTACAGGTATGTGCCAACATGCCCGGATAATTTTTGTATTTTTAATACAGACAGGGTTTTTACCATATTGGCCAGGCTGGTCTCGAACTCCTGACTTCAAGTGATCCACCCACCTCAGCTTCCCAAAGTGCTGGAATTACAGGTGTGAGCCACCACACCTGGCCAACATAAGGTTTTATAAAAAGATTGAAGCTCCATTTTGTTTTATAAAATAGGTAGCACTTATTAAGCACTTAATATGTGCTAGGCATTGTTCTAAGCATTTTATATACATTATTTTATTTACTTTTACAAAAGCTCTCTCTATAAAAATAGGTAGTTACTACCCCCATTTTACATTGTAAAAGTGAGACTCTGAGAAGCTAATAACCTAGGGTCACAGAATCAGGACTAAACTTACATCCTACCAAGTTTAAAATGCCCCCAAATATTGAAAAGTTATCCCTATACAGTGAGAGTATGTGATTCTTCATTCTTATTTTTTGAAATTTTCAATTCTCCTAAAAGTAGTTTCCTATCCTTTGATAATCAGAAAGTTTCTAAAATGAGTACTTCACTAATCTTAGATAATTCAGAAATATATTTATTTAAGATGGTCTGAATTGATGCCTTTTTTTTTAAAATACAAATTCTCCATTTCCCTAAAGATGTCCTCACTTCCACAAACTTGAGTTGAGAGAAAAATGAAGTCTTGTGATCTACTGTGATAATTATAAGTAAGTTGTTCTGATTCAATTCTGAAAGTTGTTTCTTTAAAGACTACCTTAGGTATGACACCAAAAGTCATCCCCATAAAAGAAAATAATTATAATATACTGCCAAAAAATTTTTGTATGTTTGCTCTGTGAAAGACAGTAAGAGAACAAAAGACAAGTTGAGACTGGGAAAAAGTATTTGTAACTTACCCAACAAAGGACTTTTATCCAGAATGTCTAATAAGTTCTCAAAACTCAGTAACAACAAACAACCAAATTTTAAAATGGGCATGAATAGACACTTCACCAAACAGAATACACAGATGGCAAATAACCATATGAAAAGATGTTCGTTAGGGTAATGAAAATTAAAATCAAGATGAGATGTCCTTCAACAAGAATTTAATATCAATAGCTACATTGTGGGAAATCCATGTAATGGAATACTATTTAGCAACTAAAAGGAATAAACTGGCTGGGCACGGTGGTTCATGCCTATAATCCCAGCACTTTGGGAGGTCGAGATGGGCAGATCACCTGAGGTCAGGAGTTCAAGACCAGCCTGGCCAACATAGTGAATCCTCGTCTCTATGAAAAATACAAAAATTAGCTGGCCATCGTGGTGTGTGCCTGTTACCAGCTACTCAGGAGGCTGAGGAGGGAAAACTGCTAGAACCCAGGAGATAGAGGCTGCTGTGAGCCGAGACCACACCACTGCACTCCAGTCTAGACTATAGAGCGGGACTCCGTCTCAAAAAAAATAAAATAAAATAAAAATTAAACTATTGATATACACAACTACTTAGAGGAAATGCAAAGGCACCATCGTTGAGTGAAAGAAGATAGTCTCAAACAATTGCATACTGTATGATTCAATTCATATGACATTCTCAAAAAGACAGGGCTAGAGTGATGGAGAACAGAGCAGCACTTACAAGAGATTAGGGATGGGGGAAGGATGTACAAAGGAAGAGAACGAGGGAATGTTTTTTCTTGACTATGCTGGTGGTGGCATAATCTACATACATGTTAAAATTCATGATATTGTACAATCAAACGTCCATTTTATTATACGATAATTGAAAAAAACAGAGGAAAAAGCTGACAGGGTCATATCTTTACCTGCCTAATACTGTCTCTTCAGGTCCTTTCCTAGAGACAGTTATATGCTGAAGTAAATAATAAAATGTGGGAAGAATTTTTTTTTAATTCAGTCCACATATTATTTAGGTATATCTTAAAATTTAGGTGTACCTGTTATAGATGAAGTCAGCTGATTAACTAGCCCAGTCAGCTTCCCGTCTTCTAGAGTTCCTGTTTTTGACTCTTTTCGTTTTAATGTTAAAAGCCAACAACTCCCCTCACTTCCCACAAGCCCCATCAGCAGCTTAGCATTGGCTCATCTGTGGTACACTGGTGATAAGCAGTAGCTGAGTAGGGGAGAGAGATATAGCGGTTTTTTTTGTTGTTTTTTTTTTTTTTTTAATGAAAATGTGCTTTGACAGGCAAGTAGGATGGAGAAAGGTCTATACAGCAGTTCAACAGAGTTTCATGAGAGAAAAATAAGCCAGAAACCCTAATACAACCAAAGGAAGGTGAAAACTGATGACTGGCTGATTGCTGATTCAGGGACTGAAGCAGGGTCTCCCTCGGTCGTCCAGGCTGGAGTGCAGTAGGGGCAATCATGGCTCACTGAAGCCTTGATTTCCCTGGCTCAAGTGATTCTCCCACCTCAGCCTCCAGTGTAGTTGGGACTACAGGTGCATGCCACCACACCCGGCTAATTTTTTGTATATTTTGATGAGACAGGGTTTCACCATGTTGCCCAGGCTGGTCTCAAACTCCTGGGCTCAAGTGATCCATCTGCCTCAACCTCCCAAAGTGCTGGGATTATAGGCGTAAGCCACTGCACTGCGCCCAGCCGAAAAATGTTGTTTAGAATGGTAAAAAAAAAATTAGTAAGCACCTGAAAAAAAGCTTTCCTATCTTAAGGGCTTTTGATTCGAGACCACCATGTGGCCTTGATTCTTAATGTCCTGTCACTGTTACTTCATTTCTGTCCTCCAGCAATCACTGTCCTCTCATTTGGTATCTACCTTTACAGCTCTTCCAAGCTGCAGTTACATTTTGTAATAAAGGTCATAGCAGGAGTACCTATTCTCTCAATTTTGAAATGGCAAAAAAAAATTTTAAAAATTAAAATAAACTCCTGCACTGTTTTGGACTGACATCCCAAGATTTTAGTGTAGGGCAGTAATTTTCATTTTCAAATCACAATGCACCTTCCATTCCTCAGAGAAAAGTTAAGTTTCTCTCTTTTTCTACCTCTCTGTCTCTTGGCTCTCAAACCCTCCTAGGCTAGTACGTGTCTTCAGCCCAGATGAAGAAATAAGAAAATACTATGGGAGGGCTTTCTTGTTTGATGCTATAGCAACAGCCAGAAAACACCCACACACTTTTAAAATTCTCACCTCAAAGTTAGTTTATGTGACTGTGAAGATGCTGACATCTCCCATTCTTGTTACTAACATCAGACTCTTAACACTCAATCAAATAATTCTGAAACGTGTTGGCTATATTTTCTAATGAGACAATTTCATTTAGGCATCTGAGGGTTTTGTCATTTGGGGAAACCTTTGAAATGTGAAAGACGCTATCCTTTAAGAAACCTGGCAGTATTCATTTTTCCTCATGAATAATCTCCCCTGAATTTCCAGGGGGAAAAAACATGCAGAAAAGTATGTAAGAATTCTTTTCTAACTGTAAGCCCAAGAAAAATGATCTTTTGTTAACTAGTAGCTGTACACTATACCACTATCCTAAGAGCAATATTGTCCCTCCATTGTTAAGAGATTAATTTCCCAGTAAAAATCATCTTCTGCATATCGTGAAATCCAAACAAAATACTGTAGTAACTTGTAAAAAGTCTCAGAAAAACAAAGAATCCCACAAACACTCAAGCTTCCTAATAGAATAATATAAAAACTTATCCTGAGAAAAGAAATATTGAAAAAGCTTTAAGTGCACATACACACAAAATGGACCCAACTAAATAACCATAACTAGGAAAATGTTCTACAGAACCTAAGACAGCAAAAATGAAGCATTTGTAATACTCACAAACAATGTTCCATGTTAAATACAAAAAGGCAGTGTAATCTAATATATGATATGCTCTCAATGAGGAATGCGAAGAAAAAACACTTAAAAGAAAAAATGTCAGGAAAAGGGGAGAGAGATATAGGAATACAGCTCTCTTTTAGAAGGTGAGTCTTTGGAATTTTTCCTATTTCATTAAAAAAAAATTCTTTGGAGATAATTTTTCTATTCGACTTTTCTTAGTTTCTAAAATTTCTATAATGAGCTCGTGAGTACTTTTGTAATAATAAAAGCTTTAAAAAGTTTAACAAGAAATTGTTGACATCTTTTACATTCAGGTGCTACCTCAAATGGCCTAAGACATTGAGAAATTACTGTGCTTAGATCGCATAAAGAGTTTTATAACATTTTATCCCATTTAAGCCTCTGGACAACACAACAAACAGATAACACTACTATGCAGAGAAAATGAGCACTTCACACCTCGAGCAAGCAGCAGGACTCAGACTTCAAGTCAAACAGTCTGACCTGAGAGTACAGTTAAATAACCTCCCTGTTTACTTTTTTGGTTCTTTTTAAGCATCTAATTTAATTTACTTACTTAATTTAATAAGTAATAATTTATTTCCAGACAACTGTATTTGTATTTTATATATTTATGTTTTTCATGTTGTTGACATTTCTTTAACAGCTTTACTAAAATACAATATATAATACCATACAATTCACCCATTTAAGTTGTACAACTATGGGGTTTTTGTTGTTGCTGTTTTTAAGAGACAGGGTCTCATTATGTTGCCTAGGCTGGTCTTGAACTCCTGGGCTCAAGTAATATCCCCACCTCAGCCTCCCTAGTAGCTGGGACTACAATGGGTACCACCACACCCAGCTAACTTTGTTTTTTTAATGGTATTGAACAGAGTTGTGTGACCATCACTGCAATCTATTTTCAAATCATACCAAAAGCGGCCCCTCATTAGCAGTCGCTCATCATTTCTCCCAAACTTTCCCAGCCCTACACAACCACCAGTCTATTCTCTATCTCTATGGGTTTGCCTGTTTTGGGTATTTCCTAAGAATGGAATCATATGTTATGTGCTCTTTTGTGTCTTTTTGTTTTTTACTAGCATGTTTTCTTTTTTTGTTTGTTTTTTTAATTTATTGAGATGGAGTCTCGCTCTGTCACCCAGGCTACGGTGCAGTGGCGTGATCTCAGCTCACTACAACCTCTGCCACCCAGGTTCAGGTGATTCTCCTGGGACAGCCTCCCGAGTAGCTGAGACTACAGGCACGTGCCACCACGCCCAGCTAATTTTTTGGTATTTTTAGTAGAGATGGGGTTTCACCATGTTGGCCAGGGTGGTTTCAAACTCCTGACCTCAAGTGATCTGCCCAACTTGGCTTCCCAAAGTGCTGGGATTATGGGCATGAGCCACCATGCCTGGCCAGTGTAATGTTTTCAAGGTTCACCCATGTTGTCGCATGTATTGGTACTCCATTCTTTTTTATGATCAAATAAAATTCCACCATATGGATATACCACATTTTATTTACCCTTTTATCAGCTGATAGACTGAGTTTTTCCTACATTTTGGCAATTATGAATAATGCTCCCATTAACATACATGTACAAGTTTTTATGTGGACATATGTTTTCAATTCTCTTGGGTATATACCTAGGAGAGGAAGTGCTGGGCCATTTGGCAATTCCACGTTTAGTCTTTTGAGGAACTGCCACACTATTCTCCAAAGCAACTGTACCATTTTACATTCCTACCATTAATGTATCAAAGTTACAGCCAGGCGCAGTGGCTCAGGCCTGTAATCCCAGCACTTGGGAAGCTGAGGCAGGTGGCTCACCTGAGGCCAGGAGTTTGAGACCAGCCTGGCCAACAAGGTGAAACCCCGTCTCTACTATAAATACAAAAAAATAAAATAAAATAAAAAATAGGCCAGGCGTGGTGGCTCACGCCTGTAATCCCAGTACTTTGGGAGGCAGAGGCAGGTGGATCACCTGAGGTCAGGAGTTCGAGGCCAACCCAGCCAACATGGTAAAACCCCGTCTCTACTAAAAATACAAAATTAGCCAGGAGTGGTAGCATACGCCTGTAATCCCAGCTACTCAGGAGGCTGAGGCAGGAGAATCACTTGAACCTGGTAGCCAGGGGTTGCAATGAGCCAAGATCATGCCATTGCACTCCAGCCTGGGCAAAAAGAGTGAAACTTCTGTCTCCCAAAAAAAAAAAAAATAGGCCGGTGCAACGGCTCATGCCTGTAATCCCAGCACTTTCGGAGCCGAGGGGGTAGGATCACGAGGTCAGGAGTACGAGACCAGCCTGGCCAACACAGTAAAACCCCATCTTTATTAAAAATTCAAAAAATTAGCCAGGCACCATGGTGGTGGGTGCCTGTAATCCCAGCTACTCAAGAGGCTAAGGCAGGAGAATCGCTTGACCCCAGGGGGCAGAGGTTACAGTGGGCTGAGATCGCGCCACTGCACTCCAGTACAGGTGACAGTGCGAGACTCCATCCAAAAACAAATTAATTAATTAAAAATAAATAAAAGTTTATATGTATATATGAAAGTTCCAGTTTCTCCACATCCTTCCCTAACACTTATCTGTCTTTTTTTTTTTTCTTTTTTTTTTTTTGATGGAGTCTCGCTCTGTCGCCCAGGCCGGAGTGCAGTGGCCAGATCTCAGCTCACTGCAAGCTCCGCCTCCCGGGTTCAAGCGATTCTCCTGCCTCAGCCTCCCTAGTAGCCGGGACTACAGGCGCCCGCCACCGCGCCCGGCTAGTTTTTTGTATTTTTTAGTAGAGACAGGGTTTCACCATGTTAGCCAGGATGGTCTCGATCTCCTGACCTCATGATCCGCCCATCTAGGCCTCCCAAAGTGCAGGGATTACAGGCTTGAGCCACCGCGCCCAGCCTATCTGTCTTTTAAATTACAGCATTCTAATGCATATGAAGTGGTATTTCACTGGAGTTCTGAATTGCATTTCCCTATTGACAAATTCTACTGAGCATCTTTTTCACGTGCTTATTGGCTATTTGTACATCTTCCTTGGAGAACTCTCTGTTCAGATCCTATGCCCATTTTTAAATGTTTTTGTTAAATTATTGAGTTGCAAGAGTTCTTTACGTAGTTTAGATACAAATGCCTTATCAGATACATGATTTGTGGGTTATCCTATTCTGTGGGTTATCTTTTCACATTCTTGATGATGTCCTTAGAATCACAAATTTTTAATTTTGATGAAGTACAATTTATCTACTTCTTCTTTTCTTGCTTGTGCTTTTGGTGTCATTTCTAAGAAGCCATTGCCCAATGCAATGTCACAAATGTTATGACTATATATTCTAAGAGCTTTCAGGTTTAGCTCTTACACTTAGGGTCCTTGACGCATTCTGAGTTACTTTTATATATGGTGTTGAGGTAGGTAGATAAACTTTTAAAATCCTATTTCATTTTTTATTTTATGTTTTCATTGTTTGTTTATTTATTTATTTAGAGAACGAGTCTCACTCTACCGCCCCCGGCTGGAGTGCAGTGGTGCCATCTCAGCTCACTGCAACCTCCACCTCCCAGGTTCAAGCTGTTCTCGTGCCTCAGCCTCCTGATAGCTTGGGTTATAGGCACGCAGCACCATGCCTGGCTTATTTTTGTGTTTTTAGTAGAGAGGGGGTTTTGCCATGTTGCCCAGGCTGGTCTCAAATTCCTGGGCTCAAGCAATCCACCCGCCTCAGCCTCCCAAAATGCTGGGATTACAGACGTGAGCCACCACGGCTGGCCTTAAATCATATTTTAAAAGTTAAAATTGGCATCATCCTTAACTTTCATCTCTATTTTTCTCAAATCTCATCAACCATCAGCTAGCACAGAGTTTAAAAACCTCAGACTCTGAGGTTAGAATGCCTAGGTTAGAATTCTGGCTGTCTCATGTGACCTTAAACAATATACCTGACCTCTCTGGGCCCTGACGTTCTTGTCTATAAAATGGAGAGACTAACAAACCCCACCTTAAAGATGAGGATTAAATGCCAATAATATATCCAAATGCTTACCGTGGTAAGCACTTTTAATAGAATTCAACTATTAATTCTCACCTTCTAAATATCACTCAAGTTTGTCTGTTCTCAGCAGTTTGAAAGTTTCTACCCTACTGGAGGCCATCACTTCTTACTTGGATCACTAAATCCTATTCTTAAACTACTTCCCTACTTCTAATCTTGTCCCTTCCCAATTCATTCTATATCGGACCCCATAATGACCATTATAAAATGGTCACATATCCATATCCTGCATTTAAAAAAATAGCTCCCTGGTGTCCCTAGGTTGAAGTCTAAATGTGTTAACAAGTGAACATGGAGACTTTCAGGTTTGGCTGCCATTTACTTCTCCAGCCTAATCTCTTACCACTACTCCTATCTGGAGACATGACTTTTTCCACCTCATACTTATCTTTCAGGAATCAGATAGACACCACTTTCTCTGAGAAGTCTTTCTAGATGACTCCATCCTGTTCCAAATAAACACATCTTCTGTTACACTCTGAATTCTCCCTATCAACACATTCATTATACAGTGTTATAATTAACTGTTCACTCCTATCTCTTTAATATGAGAACTGGTGAGGACAGACAATATTTCTTTATCACCACATCCCCTAATGAGTAATACAGTCACAGGCCAAAATGATTAATAAATATTTTATGGGCTGATGAATGGCCTCAAAAGTACGCATGTATCGTGTGGCACTTTTCTCCACTAGATAGAGAATCCACCAAAACAATAACTTAATAGAAATTATTTTCATGTTTACAGCCTAAGAGTTTCTTTTAAAAATTTTTTTTTGAGATGGAGTCTCACTCTGTCACCCAGGCTGGAGTGCAGTGGCACGATCTCGGCTCACTGCAACCTCTGTCTCCTGGCTTCAAGTCTGTCTCTTGCCTCAGCCTCCCAAGTAGCTGGGGTTACAGGCACCTGCCAGCCTGGCCAATTTTTTAATTTTTAGTAGAGGTGTGGTTTCGCCATGTTGGCCAGGCTAGTCTCGAACTCCTGACCTCAGGTGATCCACCACGCCCGTCCAGCCTGAGTTTCAATTAAACATGAGTTCTACTGTCATTACTAACATGATGCACATGTGCCTGACTTGTGGTTGGCTGTTAACACTAAATAAAACAAGAGAAATAGTTAAAACGCTTGATGTGTCAAGTGTACAAAACTCAAACTAGATAAATTATTTTTCAAGTTTCTCTATTTTCTTGCCCTTACCGTCTCTGCAAGGAAATGTTTTTAAATTAAATAGAAATTTCAAGTAAATTCCAATAATCTTTATTAAATTCAACTTGCACGAAGACAAAAATGAAAATTTGAATAACCACTTTAAAACTGTTAGTTTTAAAGCAAGTTTTAAAAATAATCACTTCAGAAACTTCTGAAGTCCTAAAACTAGCCACCTAATTCAATAAAATTCCATCCTAATCCCTATTCTACTTGGAGTAAAAATATGGACTAGGAGTAAAAAGTGGCCTTATTTTTTAGAAACATATACCATTCATTTAGGAATGAATGAGAGGAAGGGGAAGGCTGGCAAATTCATCTGTAAAATCATCTGGGTCTTCAGCCTCTTGAGAGTGAGACTGGGTTTTTAATTAATATTCCAAATTCAAAAGTTATTAGTCTTGGCGCTTCCCTGGTGGTCTAGTGGCTAGGATTTGGTGCTAACAAAAGTTATTAGTCTTTACAAATTTTTCATTTCTTATTTTGTCAATTTAAAATTTCTATTTCTCCAGAAATAAATCTAGTCTGTACAGGTTTTTAAGTATACACTAATACTAATGTATAACCATATTTTTAATTAAAATATCTTAAATACAGAAACAAGTTACTGGAAACTATAATCAAACTATAAATTTGGCTGGGAATAGTGGCTCATGCCTGTAATTCCAACACTCAGAGAGGCTAAGGTGGGAGAAGCACTCGAAGCCAGGAGTTAGAGACCAGCCTGGGCAACACAGACAGAATCCATCTCTACAAAAATAAAAATAAAAAAAATTAAAATATTAGCCAGGCGTGGTGGTGCACACAGGTAGTCTCATCTACTCAGCAGGCTGAGGTGGGAGGATCGCATAAACCCAGGAAGTCGAGGCTGTAGTGAGCTGTGATCACCCCACTGTACTCCAGCCTGGGCGATAGAGCAAGACCCTGTCTCAAAACAAACAAATCCCTATAAATCTGTGAAATCAAATTTGACCCAAGTATTAATATTTTGGGGCAAAATCAGTTTGAAAAATTCTATGCCTTTACTCATACTTTCCATTGCAAACAATCTATATATTTAACAAACATCAGACACTACCAAACTATAAACGGGGTTGGCATGCCTTCTCTGTAAATGGCCAAACAGTAAGTGTTTTAGGCTTTGTGAACCAGACAGTCTGTTTTTCAACTACTCAATTTCAGAAGATTGGTTCCAGGACAGGACCCCCTGCAAATACCAAAATCCACAGATGCTCAAGTCTCTGATATAAAATGGTGTGGTAACTGCATATGATTTAGGAACATCCTCCGGTATATTTTAAATAATCTCTAGATTACTTATAATACCTAATACAATGTAAATACTATGCAAATAGTTGTTATACTGTATTTTTTTATTTTTATTTTAAATTATATTAAAAAATATATTTATATTTATACATATTCTATTTTTTCTCAAATATGTTTGATCCATGGTTGGTTGAATCCATAAATGCAAAACCTGAAGATACAGAGAGTCAATTGTATATTTTTATAGCATGAAAAGGAGCCATAGACAACACATAAAAAATAAGAGTGACTGTTGTCTAATAAAACCTTATTTACAGGAACACATGGTGGGACATTCTTGGCTCCAAGGCCACAGTTTGCCAACTCCAGTATTATAAAGCAATCTGAGAGTCACAGAAACTAGCCTTCTAGTTTCCTTCTACCTTCCAGGCCCTGCTGCTACCTTACTGTTAACATGGAAAATTGAATCTAGCCTTCCACATTCCCAAAGCTTCAATTCTGGAACTTGAAAGATCCTGAAGGACCTGAAATGAACTTGCTTTCTCCTTGCCAAGAGATTTCATCCAATTTCAATTCAGTTAAAGGAAAGTGCTCCTTGGTCGGATGAGCCATCAAGAGCAGTTCATGGGCTCTACTAAAAAATCAAAGCAGATAAAGGTTTGTCTCTATCAAAAGACTTCTATGAGCCAGGTTTGTTTTTTTTTTTTACTTTTTTTTTTTTTATTATACTTTAAGTTCTAGGGTACATGTGCACAACATGCAGGTTTGTTACATATGTACACATGTGCCCTGTTGGTTTGCTGCACCCATTAACTTGTCATTTACATTAGCTATTTCTTCTAATGCTATCCCTCCCCCATCACCCCAGCCCACAACAGGCCCCGGTGTGTGACGTTCCCCGCCTGAGACAGGTATTATTATCCCCATCTTCACATGAGGAAACTGAGACTTAGAAAGGATAAATTATTCAGCCAGGGCCCGTTCCATACCCAATACTCAATTCTCTGTATCATTCTGCCTCCAATATATTGAACTGATAAAGACAAACATGGTAAACCAAAATAGATAAGTAGCTATGTCTCCTACAAGTCATATCTTAGGTCACTAGAAGAAAATATCATTTTGTCAACTTAATATTCTGTTTTTCTATAAAGACTGTGATTCAGCATTTAAATCACTGTTTCAAATATATTTTTGAGCATTTTTGTCCTAAACAATTACCAATGAAATAACAAATCACCAGAAAGACAACAAATTCCTTTTCTGGATTTTGTGGTATTGGTACTCTTACCTGACACTGGTTAATAGCTGCATGGTTGCCATGAAATGGAGACTGTCTTTCTTTATCTCGATGATGCCGACTGCTGTGTTTACTTCTCTGCAACTGCTGGCGTAATTTTGCAATCTGAGAAAGCAAAAATAGCAAGTACAACAGAGTGTTTTCCACATGAAATAAAAACACATCCTTGCTTAATAAGAACCAGTAAAACTCACCCTTAATAAGTCCTTTGAATTTTTGAAACATATCAGTCTCATTTTTTTGTTCATAATTTTATACATATATACAACACATGCATGTATGTGTGTATGTTCCAACACTGTTCTCAGCCTTCAAGCTTCCCAAGCACTACACAAATAAAGTTTTCAGCACTTAGAATAAGTACATTACAGTTTTCACAAAGAATTTAAAAAATAACAATCATTCTCATTGCCTTTACCAGAAGTTAACTTTTATTTTAATTTAGATTTCTTTATTGAACACCTAACTTTCAACAGCTCCAAAAATTACACAGTATTTAAAAATCAACTCAAGCCATAAAATATATTCACAGATATCATCTTTAACGAATGCAATTCCAATGAATATCTTATTTATTCTTTGACCGAATTTTTGCATTTCTACATTATGTGTGAAATGAAAATGTCACTAATTAGCAGCACAGAAAATGGTAATCATAGCATGGAGCCATAATCATCATGGTTATAGGGAATACTCCATTTCAGAAACACCACCATATATAGAAAAATAATAAATGTGGCCAGGTGCAGTGACTCACGCCTGTAATCCCAGCACTTTGGGAGGCCAAGGCAGGCAGACTGCTTGAGGTCAGGAGTTAGAGACCAGCCTGGACAATATGATGAAACCCTGTCTCTACTGAAAATACAAAAATTAGCTGGCCATGGTGGCATATACCTGCAGTCCCAGTTACTTGGAAGGCTGAGGCACGAGAATTGCTTGAGCCCGGGAGGCAGAGCCTGCAGTGAGCCAAGGTTGCACCACTGCATTCCAGCCTAGGCAACAGAGGGAGACTCCATCTCACCCAAAAAAAAAAAAAAAAAAAAAAAAAAAGAATAAATTCACATTTGTTGTATTGTTACAATGTTTAAATCTGATGTTAACAGACAAGGATGAACTCTCCTAAAAAAAAGACAAAAATACAAATCAGGTGATACATAAATCTCCCTACTCAAATCTTTATTAAATCAACACAATAATTGTTTTCCTGGTATTTCACAAGCCAAAAAGAAAAAATAAATCAATGGAAAATTACAAAGACTTACTGCCCATAATATCAAGGAAATAGCCAACAGAAGGATCATATTTCCACACCCACTATCTTAGAACCATTTTTCTGACCTCCTTAAGTTGATCTGTACTGCCCCAAGATGCTGAGCGCTTATGAGATCCTTTCTTCTTTTCAGAGTATTCTTCAGCCCATGCACTCTCTGTCTGTAATGAAAAAACAGGGGAGGTATATTTTAACAAAAATAATTTCACAACAATCTAAATTTACCATATTTTTTCTATTATAAAACATATTTCCATTACAGAAAAATTAGACATTAAAAATAATTAACACAAATTACTCAAAATTCTCCTAGCACCAGTTACTTAACTGGTATTAATTACAATGAATATTTTGGCACACTTCATTTTTATTGCTAATAAAAAAATAGTATTTTTAAATAATTATAATTATACTCCAAATAAAGCATTTATGGAACAAAGTTACCTATGTAGAGTAACTAGAGTTACTACAGTCAACTAACATATAATAGCTAATAATGTTAGCTATTATTAGCATGCATCAGGCATACTAATAATAGCTAACATCCTTGTGCTCTTAATATGCTAGGCACTGTGCTTTCATATGCTTTATCTGACTTAACACATGTAAGTTGCCTAAGGTGTTACAGCTAGGAAGTGGCAAACCCAAGAAATAAACCTAAGACTCCAGAGCTCATAATATTAACTTCTATATTATGTCTAGTCTTGCCATAAGTATCTGCAGAGAATAGCTTCAAAAATGTTAAACCTGGCTGGGCGCGGTAGCTTATGCCTGTAATCCCAGCACTTCAGGAGGCCAAGGCAGGCAGGTCAGGAGGTCAGGAGTTCGAAAACAGCCTGCCCAACATGGTGAAACCTCATCTCTACTAAAAATACAAAAATTAGCCAGGCGTGGTAGTGTGCACCTGTAATCCCAGCTACTCAGGAGACTGAGGCAGGAGAATCGCTTGAACTCGGGAGGTGGAGATTGCAGTGAGCCGAGATCATGCCACTGCACTCCAGCCTGGATGACAGAGGGAGGCTCCGTCTTTAAAAAAAAAAAAAAAAGTTAAACCTTAAGTAGTTATACCAAACCTAGAATTTAAAGAGTGTACTAGGAAAGAAAATACAAATGAGTTCCTAGCACATGAAACTATGTTCAACCTCACTGATAAGAAGGGAAACAAAAGTTAAAGCTTCAACAAGATTGAGCAATTTGCTAATATAAACTTTCCTATATTGTTAGTGGGAGCGTACAGCCTTTATGGGGGCATATTCAGCACCTGCTGTCAAAGTTATAAATGCACAAACTGACACAGCAATCCCTTATTTAACAATTTATCCTGCACAGATACCAAATGCACATCTTTATGTACAAAATGACTTGCCTATTATCCCTGTAGCACTGTTATTACAAGTAAGACTGAAACAATGTAAATAAGTTAGATTTATTTAGGCCTGGCTAAATAAATTATGGTATACCTTTATAACAGAGTACTGTGCAGCTATAAAAAATGAATAAGGAAATTCACAATATGCAGACATGAAATAATCTCCATGATATACTGTTAAGTGAAAAACCTCAAGGCTCAGTACCGTGTGTATAGCAACTGCCTTTATATGGGACTGTTAAAAAGAATGTATGTGTATGTAAATTGTATCTGGAAGAAAATACATGGTAACAAAGAAAACTGGTACCAGTCGCTGTCTCTGGGGAAAAAGACCCTTAGTGTATACCCTGCTATACCTTTTGAATTTTGTACATGAAATAATAAAAAATATCAAAAAATACCGTGTAGTTTGAATATTCTTTGCACTATTAACGTACCAATTACTAATTATAAAATGGTCTAGTTTCAAATGGGGAAGGAAAAGTTTTCAAAAGTGAAGAAACTGCAATTCTAATTAGTCATGTTCCAGGTCTGGATCTTCTCCTTATAGCTAAAAGGACTCCATTCTGACAAGGATCCTTAAATACACTGAATCAAAAGGAGGGGCTACAATTTGGTCAACTTCCCACCACTCTATGCCCTATTTCACCTAAACTCCAGTTTCACTTTGAGGTTACCAACTGATGTCACAATCCCAGAGGTGACCCCTACTGTACTTATAATTTCTCATATTAGGGTCCACAGGCTCTTTAAGTCCATTGTTAAAATACCTGTCACAAAGATCAACATGTAAATAGGACCATATAGCATAAAGTATCAAAATCAAAAACCAAAATCAAAATAATAAACTTAATACTATAAAATTTAAAATCGTAACAAATGAATTATTATTATTATTTTTTTAACTTTTAGGTTCAAGGGTACATGTACTGGTTTGTTACATAGGTAAACAGGTAAACTCGTGTCATGGGGGTTTGTTGTACAGATTATTTTGTCACCCAGGTACTAAGCCTAGTACTCATTAGCTATTTTCCCTGATCCTCTCCCTCCTCCCACCCTCCACCCTCTAGAAGGCCCCAAAATCTGTTCTTCCCCTCTATGTGTCCATGTGTTCTCATCATTTAGCTCCCATTTATAAGTGAGAACATGCAGTAGTTGGTTTTCTGTTCCTGTGTTAGTCTGCTAAGGATAATGGCCTCTAGCTCCATCCATGTTCCTGCAAAGGACATGATCTTGTTTACTTTTATGGCTGCATAGTAGTCCATGGTGTATATGTACCACATTTTCCTTATCCAGGCTACTGTTGGTGGGCATTTAGGTTGATTCCATGTCTTTACTATTGTGAATAAGCAGCATAGTATGAGTGGTTCAGAATCACATATGTTGGTGTTAAACAAACATGTTTAGGTTTCAAATCAGTTAAATAACATTTTTTTGGGCCAGGCACAGTGGCTTATGCCTGTAATCCCAGCACTTTGGGAGGCCGAGGTGGGTGTATCACGAGGTCAGGAGTTTCAGACAGCCTGGTCAACATAGTGAAACCCCGTTTCTACTAAAAATACAAAAAATTAGCCAGGCGTAGTGGCAGCCACCCGTAATCCCAGCTGCTTGGGAGGCTGAGGCAGGAGAATCGCTTGAACTCAGGAGGTGGAGGTTGCAGTGAGTCGAGATCTCAACACTGCACTCTAGCCCGGGCGATGGTGCGAGGCTCTATCTAAAAAAAAAAAAAAAAAAAAAAAAGGTATCTTAAGCAAGATGCTTCTCCTATATGAATTTTTAAATTCCTCATTTATAAGAATAATGTAAGGCCAGGCACAGTGGCTCATGCTTATGCATGGCTAATCCCAGTGCTTTGAGATGCCAAGGCTTCAGGATCACTTGAGCCCAGGAATTCAAGACCAGCCTGGGTAACATAGGGAGACATCATCTCTAAAAAAAATGCAAAAAATTAGCTGGGCATCATGGCTCACGACTGTTGTCCTAGCTACTTGAAAGGCTGAGGTGGGAGGATTGCTTGAGCCTGGGAGGTTGAGGTCGCAGTGAGCTGTGCTTGCTCCACTGCACTCCAGCCTGGGTGTCAGAGCGAGACCCTGTCTCAAAAAAAAGGAATAATGTCATCTACCTACTAAAATTATAACATAATTAAAAGAGTTAGTATGTGTAAAGGGTTTAATTTTTAAGCACAGTGCCAAGAACAAAACATTCACTCAGTAAATGTTCATTATTATTTTCATTCCATTAGGCCAA
This sequence comes from Papio anubis, assembly GCF_008728515.1. NCBI lineage: Eukaryota > Metazoa > Chordata > Mammalia > Primates > Cercopithecidae > Papio > Papio anubis. The sequence goes on along the minus strand of NC_044985.1, from coordinate 86,580,420 downwards.
GAAGTTGTAACTTATTTTGTGATCTCTATGGTCATAAAGACAGATGAAAGAATGCAAATAATTTTTGATGAAAAAAATGGCCATAATAATTTCAAGTAAAACAGAGGGTAGAAATAGAACAAGTTTTATGAAAAGAGTTTTTTGCAAATTCTAACCAAATATAAATGATAACTCATCTCTTTCATACATTTTATATTACTATTTATATGAAAACTTCAGGCTAAAATCATGATGAAGAGTTACTTTATAAATACAATTCCAAATTCAAAAATTGTTTAAATTTTTATCCCTGCATTTCAAATGGTAGTTTAGTATTAAATTCAGACCTTATTAGAGGTTCTCAAATATAGTTTGAAAAAAAAGTTGGTTTATACCTCTCCCTACGTAAGAGGGGAGGAACCCTTACAGATAAGAGGGAATCCTTCTATTTAAGAAATCTCCTTAATATATTAAGTGAAATACAAGGTTGCAGAAAAATGTATAGAATATGATACCTTGTGTGTAACCAAAAAAAATCAGTTTTTCTTGTTCATTTGTGATTGTATGTGTGGTTGTGGGCTTGGGCACATGCAACCTCCAAGAAAACAACTGATTTAGACAAGGATCATCAATGGAAGCAAAATCTATTAGGTAAAAGCTATTGAAGAACAGGATATTTATGTGGTGCCAAAACTCACAAATTACTTGCTAATTACAAAACCAAAAAGTTCATTTTCTTTCTAAAGTGAAGAATAATTAATTTAAAAACTTAATGTAATTAAGAAAACAAGTGCGAGAATGATCTGCTCTAAATTAAGGAAGACTTAAGAGAAACCAAGTGCAACGTATGAATGTCGAATTGGGTCCTTCTGGGTCCAAGTGTAATGTATAAACGTTGAATTGGGTCATTAAAAAAAAAAAAAGACACATTGGGGAAATTTTAACATAAACTGGTTATTACATGATATTATGGAATTGTTAATTTTTTTAGGTGACCTAATGCTACTATGGTTATATAGAAAATATTCTTAGGAGATACTTATTGAAATATTTAGGGATAAAAATATAGTATCTCCAACATACTTTCAAAAATTGCAGCAAACACACACATACATACAAGATAGGTAAAGCAAATATGAGTAATGTTTAAAACTCTTGAATCAGGCCGGGCGCGGTGGCTCAAGCCTGTAATCCCAGCACTTTGGGAGGCCGAGACGGGCGGATCACGAGGTCAGGAGATCGAAACCATCCTGGCTAACACAGTGAAACCCCGTCTCTACTAAAAATACAAAAAATTAGCCGGGCGTGGTGGCGGCGCCTGTAGTCCCAGCTACTCGGGAGGCTGAGGCAGGAGAATGGCGTAAACCCGGGAGGCGGAGCTTGCAGTGAGCCGAGATCGCGCCACTGCACTCCAGCCTGGGCGACAGAGCGAGACTCTGCCTCAAAAAAAAAAAAAAAAAAAAACTCTTGAATCACAGCTGTAGTATTCTTCTGATTTTTTTTGTACATATAACGTTTTCATAATAAAAAGGAGAAAAATCTTAGGTCATTTCCACTAATATTTTATGAACTCCATTTAGGACAATTCCATAAAGAAATACCTCCATTAGAAAGTATTAGACAACAAATCAATACAGAAGAATGATAGAGCTACAAAGTTATCATTTTGGAACTATTATAGTAATAACTGACTTAAGTAATAATCATCAACAAATGCTAAAACCAATGAGTGTTTCTTGGAGAAAAGAATATTTACAATCTCAACTATTTCTCCACAAATTACTTATTAGTTACAAAGGTTTCTGATGGATCAAACTTAACATCACTGACTTCATATGACTCTTGATCCACAGGCACAGAAAGGAACATACATCCCATACAGTATTCCTAACAAAAATGTAATAAATTGAATCTTACCACAAAGGAATATATAAACTCAAGTTGACAACATTCAAAAAAATACTGGTTACACTCTTAAAAAACATTAACGTCATGAAAGACTCAAAAACTCAGGCTGAGGAACTTTCCTGGATTAAAGGATATTGAATAGAAATGACATGTAAATGCCATGTGTGCTCCCTGACTGGATCCTAGATTACAGGGGAAATTGCTATTGAGCACACAATCTGAGCAACTGAAAAATTTGGAATATAAACCATATATTAAATAACAGTATTATATCCATCTTAAATCTCCTGAATTTGATAATTATATCGGTATTTTTAAAAGTCCTTGTTCATATACATGCTGAAATAAGAAGAGTTAGAATGTCTGCAACTTACTAATGATTAGCAAATAACATAATTGCACATACAGACAAAAATAAAGCAAAATGTGGCAAATGTTACTTGGTAAATATAGGTGAAAGGTATACTGGTACTTAATATCCTTGCAACTCTTCTGTACACTTAAGATTTTTCTCAAAATAAAAAGTTTTAAGAATCAGGAAAATTCTTAAATGACAGTAATTTTAAGTATAAAAATTAATTCAAAGAAAAGCAAAGGTATATAAAAGATTCCTATAGATTTATTAAGAACAAATTAAAGATGATGAGAATAACAGTATTAATTACTAAGACAAATAAAAATAAGCATAAGGAGCAACAGACAGCTTTGCTCACTTCAGTGATACGATGTTCAGGGCAGGAAAAAATACCTAGCAAAGACATCAGTTTTACTTATACTCCTAAAGCAAAAGACAATTGCTTTCTTTGTTCAACTAAGAAGCTGTGCTTTGATTGTAGGACACTTAGGTATTAATAAAAAGTAAAACTGAGTTTTAATTAAATGTTTTGATTTTGTTCAGTCTTGTCTTATGTACTAGAAGACTTATATTAAAGTATCTAATAATGTGTCAGACACTGGATTAACGATTGGAGGTCAAGAGGAAATACAGCTCTTATTCTCAAACAGCTTCTTCTAGAAGAGAAGGAATAAATAGCTAATTATGATATATGTGATGATAGAAGTCCCCTAAGAAAGGCACCTAATCCAGAATTGGAAGGACAGGGGAGGCAGGTAGGCAGAGTTTTATGAAATGAGGAGATACTACCAGAGTACGAGTCATCCAGTCAAATAGTGGGAAAAGCATTCAAACAACCTAGATCGCTGGGAAGCATCAGCGAGTGGAGCGCACAGGGCCAGGTTCATTGTTGAGACTTGGAGTACATCTTCAAAATTATTTTTAATGAGGTTAAAAAATGTGTTAGTTACTCCTTGACAAATACAGATGCAAAGATCCTCAATCAAATACCAGCAAACCCAACCAACAACAAAATTTTTTAAAAATTATATACCACAACAAAGTGGAATTTATCCCTACGATGCATAGAAGATTCAATAAACAAAAAAATCAACTGATATAATAAGCCACATTAACAAAATAAAGAATAGCATTATATGATCATTTCAACAGATGCAGAAAAAACTCACAAAATTCACGCCCTTTCATGATAAAAACAAACCAGGAATAACAGAAAAGCATCTCAACATAATAAAATAAATTTCATAAAGGAGAAGCCCACAGCTAACACCACATTCAATGAAGAAAAACTGAAAGCTTTTTCTCTAGGATCAGGAACAAGGCAAGGATGCCCCACTCTTGTCACTTCTATTCGACACAGTACTAGAAGTCTTAACCAGGACAATTAGGCTAAATAAATAGCCTCCAAATTGGAAAAACAAGAATTAAAATTGTCCCATTTGGACACAACATTATGTCATTATAGAAAACCCTAAAACTCCACAAAACAAACTGTTACAACTAATAAACAAGTTGCAGGATACAAAATCAACAACAAAAAAATCAGATGTGCTTCCAAACATTAACAAATATCTAAAAAGGAAATTATGAAAAAAGGTTCTGGAATGCAGGCAGCAAGATGGCAGAATAGAAGGCTGCACTTATTGTCTCCCCAAGAAGGACACCAATTTAATAACTATCTATACACCAAAAAGCACCTTCATAAGAACCAAAAATCAGATGAGCACACACAGTACCTGGTTTTAACTTCATATCACTAAAAGAGGCATTGCAAGAGGGTAGGAAAGACAGGTTTGAATAGCCAATGCCACCATTCCCCCTCCCTCCTTCACCCCTTTGCCACTGCAGCGAACTGTGTGGTGCGCACTTGGGAGAGGGAGAGCACAGCGGTTATGAGAGACTGCACTGAACTCAGTGCCGCCATCACTGGAGAAAGCAAAACAGGCTGAACTCAGCTGACACCCACCCATAGAGGGAGTACTTAAACTAGCCTTAGCCAGAGGGGAATTGCCCAACCCCATGGCCAGAACTTGAATTCCAGAAAGCTTCATCACTGCAGACTGAAGTACTCTAGGGCCTCAAATAAATTTGAAAGGCAGTGTAGGACACAGAGACTGCAAATCCTAAGCAAGTCCTAATGTAACTGGGCTCAGAGCCAGTGGACTTGGGGGACACGTGACCTACTGACATATGAGCAGGGCGGCCAATGGCGTGCTGGTGCCACCCAACCCCAGGCTACACAGTTCACAGCTCCAAAAGAGATATATTCTTTGTCTTGCATCTTGGATACCAGCTCAGCCAAACAGGATAGGACACCACTCAGAGACATGAGGCCCCCTTTCTAGGTCTTAGCTCCTGGAGGACATTTCTAGACACACCCTAGGCCAGAAGGGAACTTGCTGCCTTGAAGGAAAGAAACCAGTTCCAGCAGGACCCATCAGACCAAAGAGCCCCTGAGAAACCAGCAGTCATGGCCAGGCAGTGCGGACCTTGGATAAGACTCTGAGACTTGCTAGCTTCAGGTGAGACTCAGCGTGTTCCCAGCTATGGTAGCTATGGGAATACTCCTGCCTGAGACAAGCAGAGGGAAAAAAAGTTAAAGGGAACTTTGTCTTCCACCTTAGGTACCAGCTTGGCCACAGTGACATAGAGCACCAAGCGGGCTTTTGGGGTTCTCGATTCCAGGCCTTGGCTCTACATGGCATTTCTGGACCTGCCCTGGGCCAGAGGGGAAACCACTGCCCTGAAGGGTGAGTTCCACACCAGGTAGCATTAACCACAAGCTGACTGAAGAGCCTTTGGGCCTTAAGGGAACACTGGCAGCAGTGGCCTGGCAGTACTACCTGTAGGTATGTGGCAGTGGTGGCTACAAGGTGAGGCTCCTCTGCCTATGGATAGGGGAGGAAAGAGTGGGAAGGACTGCATCTTGTGGTCTGAGTGCCAGCTCGCCAGAAAGACTTCTAAGGTTTTTGACTCTAGTCCCTAACTCCCTACAACACCTCTGGACCTGCCAGGGCCTGGGGAAACTAACCGCCAGGAAGGAAAGGACACAAACCTCACTGATTTCGCCACCTACTTACTGTAGAGCCCCAGGGCCCTGAGTAACCATAAACACTAGCCAGATAATGGTTACAGCAGGCCTTGGGTGAAAAGCTGTGCTGGCTTCAGGTCTGACCCAGTGCAATCACATTGGTAGTAGTCACAGGGGTGCTTGTGTCATCCCTCCCCCAGCTCCAGGAGGCTCAGAACAGAGAAGGACACTCTGTTTGTGAGTGTCTTGAGAAAGAAACCGAACAGAACGAGGGTCTCTGCCTTGTAATCCAGATAATTCTTCTGGATCTTAACCAACATTGTCAAGGCAGTATATCTACAACTCTGCAAGAATATTACAACATTACTGAGCTTGGGGTACACTCTAACAGAGACACAGCTTAGATTACGACACCTATGTTTTGTTTTTTTTTTTGAGACAGGATCTCACTCTGTCACCCAGGCCGGAGTAGTGGCACCATCTCAGCTCACTGTAGCCTCAACTTCCTGGGCTTGAGTGATCCTCCCACCTCAGCCTCCCAAGTAGCTGAGACTGTAGGCATATGCCACCACACCCGGCTTGTTTTTTTGTTTTTTTTTTTTTTGTAGAGATGGGGTTTCGCCATGTTACCCAGGCTGGTCTCAAACTCCTGAGCTGAAGCAATCTGCCCTTCTCAAACTTCCAAAGTGCTGGAGAGTTACAGGTGTCAGCCACTGCACCCAGCTAACACCCAGGCTTTGCAAATATCTGAAACTCTTTCCCAAGAAGGTACAAGCAAGCCTGCACTACAAAGACCTACAATAAATACCTAACTCTTCAATGCCCAGACACAGATTAACATCCATTAGCATTAAGACCATTCACAAAAGCATGACCTCACCAAATGAACCAGAGACCAATGCTAGAGAAGCAGATATGTGACCTTTAAGATAGAAAATTCAAAATAGCTGTTTTGAGGAAGCTCAAAGAAATTCCAGGTAACACAGGGAATTCAGAATTCTATCAGACAAATTTAACAAAGAGATTGAAATAATTAAAAAGAAGCAGAAATTCTGGAGTTGAAAAATGCAACTGACATACTTAAGAACGTATTAGAGTCTTTTAGTAGTAGAACTGATCAAGCAGAGGAAAAAAATAGTAAGCGTGAAGGCAGTTTATTTGAAAACACAGAGTCAAAAGAGACAAAAGAAAAAAAAAGAAAAAGAAAATAATAAAGCATGCCTACAGGATCTAGAAAATAGCCTCAGAAGGGCAAACTGAAGAGTTATTGGCCTTAAAGGGGAGGTAAAGAAAGAGATAGGGGTAGAAGGTTTATTCAAATGGATAATAACAGAGAGCTTCCCAAATCTAAAGAGATATCAATATCCAAGTAGAAGAAGGTTATACATCACCAAACAGACTTAACCCAAAGAAGACTACCTCAACACAACTCCCAAAAAGTCAAGGATAAAGAAAGAATCCTAAAAGCTACAAGCGAAAAGAGACAAATAACATGTAATGGAATTCTAGCACATCTGGCAACAGACTTTTCAGTGGAAACCTTACAGGCCAGGAGAGAGTGGCATGACATATTTAAAGTGGTGAAAGTAAAAAGCTTTTACCCTAGAATAATACTGGCAAAAATATTATTCAAACATGAAGGAGAAATAAAGACTTTCCCAGACAAACAAAAGCTGGGGGATTTCATCAATGCCAGACTTGGCCCACAAGAAATACTAAAGAGTACTTCAGTCAGAAACAGACAGACATTAATGAGCAATTAAAAATCACGTAAAGGTGCAAAAGTCACTGGTAAGAACCCAGAAAAATACAGAGTATTATAACACCATAACTGTGGTGTGTAAATCATTCTTATGTAGAAAGACTAAACGATGAACCAATCAAAAATAATAACTAAAAGAATTCTTTAAGACACAGACAGTAAAATAAATAGAAACAAAAAGTTTAAAAGCAGGGAAAGGAAGTTAAGGTGTAGAGTTTTTATTAGTTTTCCTTTTGCTTGTTTGTTTGCAACAGAGTTAAGTTGTTATCAGCTTAAAATAATGGGTTATAAGAGTATTTGCAAGCCTTGTGGTAATCTCAAATCAAAAAACATACAGCAGATACACTAAAAATAAAAAGCAAGAAAATAAATCATACCACCAGAGAAAATCACCTTCACTAAAAGGAAGATAGGAAGGAAGAAAAGAAGGAAGACCACAAAACAACCAGAAAACAAATAACAAAATGGCAGGAGTAAGTCTTTACCCTTCAATAATAACACTGAATGAAAATGGACTAAACTCTCCAAACAAAACACACAGTGGCTAAATGAATAAACAACCAACCCAATGATCTGTTGCCTACAAGAAATACATTTCATCTATGAAGAAACATATAGGCTGAAAAAAAAGGGATGGAAAAAGATGTTCTATGCAAACGTAAACCAAAAAAGAGCAGGAGTAGTTTCAAGACAAAAACTGTAAGAAGAGACAAAGAAGGTCACTACATGGATGTTATATCCTCAATTCAACAAGAGGATATAACAACTGTAAATATATATGCACCCAACACTGGAGCACACAAATATATAAAGCAAATATTATTAGATCTAAATAGAGATAGACCCCAATACAATAACAGCTGGAGACTTCACCACCCCACTTTCAGTATTGAACAGATCATCTATACATAAAATCAACAACAACAAAAAAATAAGACTCAATCTATACTATAAACCAAATGCACCTAATAGATATTTACAGAATATTTCAACCAACAGCTGTAGAATACACATTCTTTTCCTCAGCACATAGATCCACGGATAGACCATCTGTTAGGTCCCAAAAAAAAGTCTTAACACATTCTGAAAAATCTGAAATAATATCAAGCATCTTCACTGACCACAATGGAATAAAATTAGATATAAGTAATGAGGAATTTTGGAAACTATAAAAAAAAAACACGAAAATTGAACAATATGCTCCTGAATAACCAATGGGTCAATGAAGAAATTAAGAAGGAAATTAAAACATTTCTTACAACAAATGATAATGGAGGGCCAGGCGTGGTGGCTCAAGCCTGTAATCCTAGCACTGTGGGAGGCTGAGGCAGGTGGATCACCACAAGTTGGGAGTTCAAGACCAGCCTGGCCAACATGGTGAAACCTCATCTCTACTAAAAATACAAAAATTAGTTGGGCATGGTGGTGTGTGCCTGTAATCTCAACTACTTGGGAGGCTGAGACAAGAGAATTGTTTGAACCCGGGAGGCAGAGCTTGCAGTGAGCCGAGATCACGCCACTGCACTCTAGCCTGAGCAACAGAGTGAAACTCCTTCTCAAAAAAAAAAAAGAAAGATAATGGAAACACAACATACCAAAACCTATGGGATACAGTGAAAGCAGTACTAAGAGGGAATTTTATAGCTAAAAGTGCCTACATCAAAAAAAAAGAAAAACTTCAAATAAACAACCTAATAATGCATCTTACAGAACCAGAAAAGAGCAAACCAAACACAAAATTAGTAGAAGAAATAATAAAGATCAGAACAAAAATAAATGAATTTGACATGAAGAAAATACAAAAGATCAACAAAACAAAAAGGTGGATTTTGAAAAGATAAAACTGACAAATCTTTAGCCAGACTAAGAGAAAAAGAGAGATCTAAATAAATAAAATCAGAGAGGGAAAAGGAGATATTACAACCAATACCACAGAAATTCAAAGGATCATTATTGGCTACATGAGCAACTATATGCCAATACGTTGGAAAATCTAGAATAAATGGATAAATTCCTAGACACACACAATCTACCAATATTGAACCATGAATAAATCCAAAACCTGAACAGACTAGTAACAAGTAACAAAATCAAAACCATAATAAAAAGCACCTCGGCAAAGAAAATCCCAGGACCCGATGGCTTCAGTGCTGAATTCTACCAAACATTTAAAGAAGAACTAACACCAATCCTACTAAAACTATTCTGAACAACAGGGGAGGGAATATTTTCAAACTCATTCTATGAGGCCAGTATTACCCTGTTACCAAAAACAAACCTTCAAAGAAAGAAAACTATAGGCCATTATCACTGATGAATATTGATGCAAAATTCAACAAAATACTAGCAAACTGAATTAAACAACACATTAAAAAGATCATTTATTATGACCAAATGGAATTTATCCCAGGGATGCAAGGATAGTTCAACAAATGCAAATCAATCAATGTGATATATCACATTAACAGAACGAGGACAAAAACTATATGATCATTTTAATGCTGAAAATGCATTTGATAACATCCAACATCTCTTCACGATAAAAACCTTCAAAAAACTGGGTATAGAAGGAACATATCTCAATATAATACAAGTCATTTATGACAGACCCATAGCTAATGTCATATTGAATAGGGAAAAATGGAAACCCTTTCTTATAAGACGAGGAACATGACAAGGATGCCCACTTTCACCACTGTTACTCGATATAGTACTGGAAAAGCTAGACAGAGCAATTGGAAAAGAGAAGGAAATAATGGGCACCCAAACTGGAATGGAAGAAGTCAAATTATCCTTGTTTGCAGATAACATGATCTTATATTTGGAAACACCTAAAGCCTCCACCAAAAAAAAAAAGAGAGAGCTGATAAATTTAGCAAGGTTGCAGGATACAAAATCAACATACAAAAATCAGTGACATTTCTACATGCCAACAGCAATTAATCTGAAAAAGAAATCAACAAAGTAATTCCATTTACAACAGCTACAAGTAAAATAAAATACCTAGGAATTAACTTAACCAAAGAAGTGAAAGATCTCTTCATTGAAAACTGTAAAACACTGAGTGGAGAAATTAAAGACACACAAGAAAAGGAAAGAAATCCCATGTTCATGGATTAAAAGAATAGATATTGTTAAAATGTTCATACTAGCCAAAGCAATCTACAGATTTAATGCAATCTATATCAAAATGCCACAATATTCTTCACAGAAATAGAAAAAAAAATCCTAAAATTTATAAGGAGCCACAAAAGACCTATCAGAACAGCCCAAGTTACCCTGAGCAAAAAGAACAAAACTGGAGGAATCACATTACCTGACTTCAAATTATACTACAGAACAACAGTAACCAAAACGGCATGGTATTGGCATAAAAACAGACACACAGAGGTCAGTGGAATAGAAGAAAGAATCCAGAGATAAATCCATACATCTACAGCAAACTCATTTTTGATAAAGATGCCAAGAACATACATGGGGAAAGGACAGTCTGTTCAATAAATCGTGCTGGGGAAGCTGGTTATTTATATGCAGAAGAATGAAACTAGACCCTATCTCTCACCATATACAAAAATGAAATCAAAATAGATTAAAGAATTTAAGACCTCAAACTATGAAACTACTACAAGAAAACATTGGGAAAACTCTCCATGATGTTGGTCTGGGCAAAGATTTCTTGAGTAATAACCCACAGGCACAGGCAACCCAAAGCGAAAATGGACAAATAGGGTCATATTAAGTTAAAAAGCTTCTGCACAGTAACAGAAACAATCAACAAGGTAAAAAGACAACCCAAAGAATGGGAGAAAACATTTGCAAACTACCCATCCAACAAGGGATTAATGGCCAAAATATATAAGGAGCTCAAACAATTCAACAGGAAAAACTCTAATAATCCAATTTAAAATGGGCAAAAAATCTCAACATATATTTCTCAAAAGACATACAAATGACAAACAGGTATATGCAAAGGTGCTCAGTATCACTGGTCATCAGAAAAACACAAATCAAAACTACAATGAGATACCATCTCACCCCAATTAAAATGGTTTTTATTCAAAAGCCGGGCAATAACAAATACTGGCAGGAATGTGTAGAAAAGGGAACCCTCGTACACTGTTGGTGGGAATGTAAATTAGTACTACCACTAAGGAGAACAGTTTGGAGGTTCCTCAAAATACAAAAAATAGAGGAACCATACGATCCAGCAATCCTACTCCTAGGCATATACCTGAAAGAAAGAAAATCAGTATATCGAAAAAGTATCTGCACTCCCATGTTTACTGCAGCACTATTCCCAATAGCCAAGATCTGAAAGCAACCTAAGTGTCCATCAACAGATGAATACATAAAGAAAATGTGGTACATATACACGATGGAGTACTATTCAGCCGTAACAAAAAAAGAGATCCTGTCATTTGCAACAGCATGAATGGAATTGGAGGACATCGTGTTAAGTGAAATCAGCCAGTCAGAGAAAGACAAACTTTGCACGTTCTCATTTGTGGGAGCTTAAAATTAAAACAATTGAACTCATGGAGACAGAGAATAGAAGGATGGTGATCAGAGGCTGAGAAGGTTAGTAGCAGGCAAGAAGGGAAGGGGGATGGTTAATGGGTACAAAAAATATAGTTAGATAGAATAAGATCTAGTAATTGATAGCACAACAGGGTGACTCCACTCAACAATTTATTATACATTTAAAAATAAGTAAAATAATATCACTGGAATGTTTGTAATACAAAGAAATCATAAATGCTTGAGATTATAGATATCTCATTCACTCTGATGTGATTATTATGCATTATATGCTTGTATCAAAATATCTCAGCTACCTCATTAATATATACACCTAATATGTACCCATAAAAATTAAAAATAAGAAAAAATTACAAAAATTAGGAAAGCAATCTCATTTACAACAGCACCAAAAATAACATAAGAATAAGCATAACTAAGAAAGTGAAAGACTTATGTACAGAAAACCAAAAAACATTGATTAAAGAAATTAAAGATGACATAAACAAACAGGCATTTCACGTTCATGGACTGGAAGACCTTTAATACTGTTTAAACGTCCACACTACCCAAAACCACCTACAAATTCAATGTAATCCCTATCAAAATCCCAGTGGCATTTTTATGGAAATAGGTAATAATTCTAAAACTCGTGTCAAACTACAAAAGACCATGAATAGCCAAATAAATCTTGAGAAAGAACAAAGCTACAGGCATCATACTTCTTGATTTCAAGACATATTAAAATGTTACAGTAATAAAAACAATACGGTACTGGCATAAAGATAAGACATACATCAATGGGACAGTAGAAAGAGTCCATAAATAAATCCACACATTAACACTCAACCAATCTTCAATGAGGGTGCCAACGGGGGAAGGACAGTCTCTTCAACAAATGGTGCTGGGGAAACTGAATATCCACATGCAAAAGAAAGAAGCTGTACTCTTACTCCATATAAAAATCAACTTAAAATTGATTCAAGATTTAAATATAAGACATGAACTATAAAACTCCTAGAAATAAACATAGGGGACAAGCTTCATGATACTGATCTTGACAATAATTTCATGACATCAAAAGTACAGACAAAAAAAAGCAAAAACTAAAAAGCTTATGCACAACACAGAAAACCATCAACAGAGTAAAAAAGCAACCTAAAAAATGAGAAAATATTTGCAAACTATGTATCTGATAAGAGGCTAATCTCCAAAACATATAAGAAACACATACAACTCAATGGCGATAAAACTAATAATTAAAAAATGGGCTGGCCAGGCATGGTGGCTCACACCTGTAATTCCAGTACTTTGTGAGGCCGAGGTGGGCAGATCACCTGAGGTCAGTTCAAGACCAGGCTGACCGATATGATGAAACCCCATCTCTACTAAAAATACAAAAATTAGCCGGGCGTGATGGTGGGCGTCTGTAATCCCAGCTACTCAGGAAACTGAGACACAAGAATCGCTTGAACCCAGGAGGCGGAGGTTGCAGTGAACTGAGATCCCTCCATTGTACTCTAGCCTGGGCAACAAGATCAAAACTTTGGAAAAAAAAAAAAAATGGGCTAAGGACTTGAATAGACATTTCGCCAAAGAAGACATGCAAATGACCAAGAGGTATATAAGAAAATGCTCAACATTATTAATTGGGGAAAGATAAATCAGAACTACAATGAAATATCATCTTGCGCCTGTCAGGATGGCTATTATCAAAAAGACAAGTGTTGGTGAGGATGTAGAGAAAGTGGAACCCCTGTACACCGTTGTTGGGAATGACAAACAGTAGAGCTTCTATGGAAAACAGTATAAAGATCACTCAAAAAATTAATAATTGGCCGGGCCTAGCGGCTCATACCAATAATCTCAGTGACTCAGGAGAGGTTGAGGTGGGAGGACTGCTTGAGGCCAAGAGTTCAAGATCAGCCGGGGCAACAAAGTGACACTCCGTCTCTAAAATTTTTTTTTTAATTTTTCAGGTGTGGTGGCACATGTCTAGAGTCCAGCTATTTGGGAGGCTGAGGCAGGAGGATCACTTGAGCTCAGGAGTTCGAGGCTGCAGTGAGCTATGATCATGCCACGGTATTTTGGCCTGCACAACAGAACAAGACTCAGTCTCTAAAAATGAAACAAATAATTAAAAACGGAAAAACCACATGCTCTAGCAATTCCAAAAGAACTGGAATCAGTATTTCAAAGAGGTATCTGCACTCACATGTTCACTGCAGCACTATTCACAATAGCAAAGGTATAGAAACAACCTAAATATCCACTGGCAGATGAATGGATAAAGAAACTGCGGCATATACATACAATGGAGTATTATCCAAGCATTCAGTCTTAAAAAAAGAAATTCTGCAGTATATGATAATATGGATGAACCATGAGGACATCCTACTAAATGAAATAAGTCAGTCACAAAAAGACAAATACTGCATGATTCAACTTATATGAGGAATCTAAAATAGTCAAATCATAGAATCAGAAATGGAATGGTGATTGCCAGGGACTGGGGGGATGGAGTAAGAGAGTTACTAACCAAGGGACATAAAATTTCAGTTAAGCAAAATGAGTAAGTTCTAGAGATCTGTTGTATAATTATCATACCTGTTATATTTATACTGTATTGTACACATAAAATTTTGTTGAAAGTAGATCCCTTCTGACAATAAAATAAATAATTAGGCTGCACGTGGTGGCTTATGCCTGTAATACCAGCACTTTGGGGGGCCAAAACAGGCGGATCACCTGAGGTCAGGAGTTTGAGACCAGCCTGGCCAACATGATGAAACCCCATCTCTACCAAAAATGCAAAACATTAGCTGGGCATACTGGCGTGCTTGTGTAATCTCAGCTACTCAGGAGGCTGAGGCAGGAGATTGCTTGAACCTGGGAGGCGGAGGCTGCAGTGAGCCAAGATCGCACCGCTACACTCCAGCCTGGGCAACAGAGCAAGACTCTGCCTCAAAAAAAAAAAAAAAAAAAATTAAGTTACACAATCATGAAACTATTTGTTTTATTGACTGATGGATTGACTTTTGAGACAGAGTCTCACTCTGTCACCCAGGCTGGAGTGTAGTGGCACGATCTCAGCTCTCTGCAACCTCCACCTCCCAGGTTCAAGCGATTCTTGTGCCTCAGTCTCCTGAGTAGCTGAGATTGCAAGCACACACACCACTATGCCTGGCTAATTTTTTGTATTTTTGGTAGAGATGGGGTTTCACCATGTTGGCCAGACTGGTCTTGAACTCCTGAGCTCAAGTGATCTACCCGCTGTGGCCTCCCAAAGTGCTGGGATTACAGGCATGAGCCACCATGCCGCCTGGCCATGAAACTATTTGTATTAAAGGATTCCAAAATATAACCCTTCATCTGCTAGATGTGCCCAGCCTATTTAATAGGCCAGGCCCAGTGGACCACACCTGTAATCCCAACACTTTGGGAGGCTGAGGCAGGAGGATGGCTTGAGTCCAGGAGTTCAAGACCAGCCTGGGCAACACAGTAAGACCCCCATCTCTCCAAAAAAAATTTAAAAATTAGCAAGGTGTGGTGGCATGCACCTGTTGTCTTAGCTACTTGGGAGGCTGAGGAGGGAGGATTGCTTAATCATGATAGGTCAGGGCTGCAGTGAACCACGATCATGGCACTGCACCTCGGCTGGTGACAAGCAAGACCTTAAAAAATAAATAAACTAAAAAAACAACAGAAAAACAATGTATGGTGTCACTGGCCTAGAGAAATTTGATCTAACATGTGAAATAAGAAAGGATAGGAACACCACTCCAAGTAGTAAAGATTTGGAAATTAAAATTCTCAGACTCCTAGGCTTACCCCAAGGAAGGCAAAGCTACTGACAGGCAACAACAGAACTTACACTGAAGTTACTTAATTTAGGTCCCCCAAAAAAGACTGTAACATTTCTTTTACTCCCAATGTTACACTTTCTACTCCTGTTACATTCTAATTTCAACCAGTAGACCAAGGTTTTATTCAAAACAGCTAATGTTACTCAAAAAGTAATTTTACCTCTTCATTTTCATAACATTAAAATATACTTCTTAGTATTGCTTAGATCTACCAAACATGTAAAATAGTGATATTTTTACTCTAAATTACTATTCTTTCAATTCAAAGAAAACAACCTGTAAACAAGTTTGTAGATTTATAAACAGCTATCTTCAGTAATTCAACAATTATCTCTAGTTTACTAAATATTCAACTTTTATTGTTTTAATCACAGGACATCTTACAAAGTTTCTGAATTCAGATCTTTTCCATAAATTGGAAAACTCAGAATTTTTCCATAAATAGCAAATGCCAACCTATAAATTGCAAAAATAAAATACTTTCATAAAATATTCTGAAGCCAAGGTCCTTTTAGAAAAAACAAACACTTTCATAAAATATTAATCAAAATCAACCTTTGAGGGTTTAAAAAAAACAGCCTCAGAAACACAAAGGGTCCAGGAAAAAATAAAGTAAGACTTTTAAAAGCAAAAGATGACTGGTTTATGCCATAAAGAAACCAAACCAAAGAAACAGGAAAGAGAAAGATGCGTGGGGGCAGGCGACTGTAGTCCCAACTACTCAGGAGGCTGACGCAGGAGGATCCTTTGAGCCAAGGAGTTTGAGGCTGTAGCGCATGGTGACTATACCTGTGAAGAGCCACTACACTCTAGCCTGGGAAACACAGTGAGACCTTGTCTCTAAAAAAAATTTTTAAATAAGAAAGAAATAGGAAAGAAAACCAGACATCAATCACCTGGGTCACAGAGAGTTAAATACTCACATAAATCACCTATAAGGTAAATAAGCCTACGTTAAGAAAGTTGGAAAGAAAATACCTTCTGAGTCAAAAGAATCCCAAATAATGCAAGCACGCATACACATTACAGTTTCTCTCCCTAAATTGGTATAGTCAGCAAATACAAAAGGCACTCTGAAAAATCAGGTAGTTTAAACCAAATTAATAGAACTGCCACATGGGTAGCTAATGCTGGAAATATAAATTAATCTAACGTTTTTGGAAGGCGAACTTGCAAAGAATCAGACAAGAATCTTTAAAAGAACATAGAGGCAGTGTGGGGGCAGAGGTTGGTGACATTGTAGCTCTGTACAAACTCTAAAGCAGAAATGGCAAATCAGTCTTATAGGCAATTAGGCCCATTGACATGCTGGAGCACTAAGCTAGAAGGCTCTCAGGGTATTTGAACATACACAGAATAAAGAATGACTGCCAAAGAGACAGGAAAAAAAAAAAAAAAAGAAAGAAAACCTTTGTGTCAAATAATTATGACGATAAATAATCATGTACAGTAAAACCTTATTCACTCATTCTCATGACCAAAGCAAATTATGAGGTTGGGTATGGGACAGGAGGAGAGATTAACATCTTTCAAAACTTGTTCCATGTTCTTTTTTTTTTTTTCTTTTGAGACAAAGTTTCGCTCTTATTGTCCAGGCTGGAGTGCAATAGTGCAATCTCAGCTCACCACAACCTCCACCTCCCGGGTACAAACTATTCTCCTGCCTCAGCCTCCCAAGTAGCTGGGACTATAGGCATGGGTCGCCACACCTGGTTAATTTTGTATTTTTAGTAGAGATGTAGTTTCTCCATGTTGGTCAGGCTGGTCTTGAACTCCTGACCTCAGGTGATTCGCCTGCCTCAGCCTCCCAAAGTGCTGGGATTACAGGTGTGAGTCACTGTGCCTGGCCCTGTTAACTTTTTAAATGCTGCATTTCTCTTTCTCTGTATTTTCCAGAATCTCCTTCTGCCATTTCCAATCTTCCCCTAGGAGCTGGAAAGGCCTGAGAGTAATACATAATTATTTCAAAATCAGGCCGGGTGCGCTGGCTCACACCTGTAATACCAGCACTTTGGGACGCTGAGGTGGGCGGATCACCTGAGGTCAGGAGTTCAAGACCAGCCTGGCCAATATGGTGAAACCCATCTCTACTAAAAATACAAAAAAAAAAAAAAAAAAATTTAGCCGGGCATGGTGGTGGGCATCTATAATCCCAGCTACTCAGGAGGCTGAGTCAGGAGAATTGCTTGAACCTGGGAGGCAGAGGTTGCAGTGAGCCGAGATTGCGCCACTGCACTCTAGCCTGGGCGAGGCTCTGTCTCAAAAAAAAAAAAAAAAAAAAATCAAGAAACCAGGGCTTAGAGTAGTGACATGATAAAATTTGAAAAGAGTCTACATCAGCTTTCTGAAAGCACCCACCTACAACCTAAGATAAAGTATTTCCAACATATTCTTTGCAGCAGCACTGCCTAGACTGGCAAATAAATGATAAAAGTGCCCCAAGCCCCTTGCTAAAGGCAGAAATCACTTATCAGTCTCAGCAATCTTTATCCTGAATCTTTTCAACAGGATGCTCTAGGAAGGCAAAAGCAATAGATCAAATTCCTTAGGGGATAAAACCTACATTCCATTCTTGTTCAAATCCGACAATAATTAAAGATAATCACTTTAATTTTTAATTTAACAGAGAACATTTATTGAATGTTTACTAGGTGCCAGATACTGTTCTGAGAGTTTTATATGTTTTCTTTCTTTATTTTTTTTTTTTTTTTGAGGCGGAGTCTCGTTCTGTTGCCCAGGCTGGAATGCAGTGGCCGGATCTCAGCTCACCGCAAACTCCGCCTCCCAGGTTTACGCCATTCTCCTGCCTCAGCCTCCCGAGTAGCTGGGACTACAGGCGCCCGCCACCTCGCCCAGCTAATCTTTTGTTTTGTTTTGTTTTGTTTTTTTTGAGACAGAGTCTCGCTCTATCGCCCAGGCTAGGGTGCAGTGGCCAGATCTCAGCTCACTGCAAGCTCCGCCTCCCGGGTTTACGCCATTCTCCTGCCTCAGCCTCCCTAGTAGCTGGGACTACAGGCACCCACCACCTCGCCCAGCTAGTTTTTGTATTTTTTTTTTTTAGTAGAGATGGGGTTTCACTGTGTTAGCCAGGATGGTCTCGATCTCCTGACCTCGTAATCCGCCCGTCTCGGCCTCCCAAAGTGCTGGGACTACAGGCTTGAGCCACCGCGCCCGGCCATGTTTTCTTTATTTAATCTTCAAAGTAACCTCAAAAAATTGGTACTATAGTTCTCCCATTTTACAAAAAGGAAACAGAGGCACAGAGATGTTAAGAAAGTATCTGAACTCTAAAGGAGATAGACAAATGGCCAGTAAGCACATGAAAAGATACTCAGCACCATTAGTTATATGGGAAAACAAATCCTAACAATTAGATACAACACACCTACTAGGATGACTATAACTTTTAAAACAAGTGTAAGTGAAAATATAAACTATATAAACTATATAAAATATAAAATACCTTCATGCATGGGGATAGAAAATGATACAGCTGCTGTGAAAAACAGTTTGGCAGTTCCTCTAAAAACTAAACATCGAATTATCATATGACCCAGCAATTCCACTCTCAGGTATATATCGAAAGGAACTGAAAAGGAGGGATTCATACAGATAACTGCATGTACATTGCAGCATTGTTCACAACAGTCAAAAGGTAGAAATACCCCAAATATCCATCAACAGATTAATAGGTAAACAAAATGTGGTATATTGATAAATGTAATATTATTTACTCATTAAGAGAGATTAAGGCCAGATGTGATGGCTCTTGCCTGTAATCCCAGCACTTTGGGAGGCTGGAGTGGGGATCACTTGGGGCCAGGAGTTCTAGACCAGCCTGGGCAACACAGAAAGATCCTGGCTCTACTAAAAACTCAAAAAACAAGGTGGGCATAGTGGTGCAAGCCTATAGTCCTAGCTAATCAGGAGGCTGGGCAGGGGAGGCATCCCTTGAACCCAGGAGGTCGAGGCTGTAATGACCTGTGATCATCCCACTATACTCCAGCCTAGGCAACAAAGGGAAGGAGGCAGGAGGAAGTCAGGATGGAATTAAGTTCAATAAATGATACAACATGAATGAACCTCAAAAACATTATGCTAAGTGAAATGAGTCAGACGCAGGAGAACAAACTGTATGATCCCACTTAAATGAAATGGGCAAATTCATGGAAACAGAAAGTGCAAGAGTGGTTAAGTATTAACTGCCAGTGGTATTTAGTGAGGAAAATAGGAGGATAGGGAGTTACAGGGTTTCTTTTTGGAGTGATGAAAACGTTTTGGAAATAGTTAGCAACGGTTGCACAACATTGTGAATGTAATTAATGCCACTAAATTACATATAGTTATACCTCAAAAGATATTGGGAGTTCAGTTCCAGACCACTGCCAATAAAGGGAGTAACACAGTAAAGCAAGTCACAAGAATTTCTTTGGTTTCCCAGTGCATATAGAAGTTACTTTGCACTATACTATAGTGTATTAACTGTGCAATAACATGTCTTAACAAACATACATACCTTAATTTTAAAATATTGATTTAAAAATGCTAATGATCATCTGAGTCTTCAATGAATCACAATCTTTTTGACAGTGGAGGGTCCTGACTTGATGTTAACGGCTGCTGACTGATCAGGGTGATGGGTGCTGAAGGCTGGGGTGGCTACAGCAATTTTTTTATTTATTTATTTATTTTATTTTATTTATTTATTTAATGTTATTTTATTTTATTTTATTTTATTTTTGAGACACAGTCTCACTCTGTCGCCCAGGCTGGAGTGCAATGGCATGATCTTGGCTCACGGCCTCTGCCGCCCAGTTCAAGCGATTCTCCTGCCTCAGCCTCCTGAGTAGCTGGGATTACAGGTGCACACCACGCCCTGCTAAATTTTGTATTTTTAGTAGAGACGGGGTTTCACTATGTTGGTCAGGCTGGTCTTGAACTCCTGACCTCATGACCTGCCCACCTCAGCCTCCCAAAGTACTGGGATTACAGGTGTGAGCCATCGCACCCGGGCAGCAATTTCTTAAAATAAGACAACAATGAAGTTTGCTGCATCAATGGGCTCAGGTCCTTTCACAAAAGATTTTTCTGTAGCACACAATGCTGCGTGGGTAGCATATTGCCCATAGTACAATTTCTCTCAAAATTGGTGACAACCCTCTCAAAATCTGCTACTGCTTTAAAAACTAAGTTAGTTTATGTAATATGCTTAATCCTTTGTTGTCGTTTCAACAATATTCACCACATCTTCACCACGAGTAGATTCTATCTCAAGAAACCACTTTCTTTGCTCATCCATAAGAAGCAATTTGTCTTGCTTAAGTTTTATCATGAGATTGCAGCAATTCAATCACATCTTCGGGCTCTACTTCTAATTCTAGCTATCTTGCTATTTCCACCACATCTGCAGTGACCTCCTCTACTGAAGTCTTGAAACCCTCAAAGTCATCCATGAGGGTTGGAATCAACTTCTTCCAAACTCCTGATAATGTTGATATTTGACCTAATCCTACAAATCACAAATGGCACCTAGAATGGTGAATCTTTTCCAAAAGCTTTTCCATTTACTTTGCCCAGATCCATCAGAGAAGTCACTATCTATGGCAGCTATGGCCTCATTAAATGTATTTTCTTAATAATAAGACTTGAAAGTCAAAATTATTTCTTGGATCCATGGGCAGCAAAATGGATGTTGTGCTAGCAGGCATGAAAGCAACATTCCTTTCTGTGTGTATCTGCATCAGAGCTCTTGGGTGACCAGTTGCATTGCCAATGAGCAGTAATAAAGTAATCTTTTGTTCTGAACAGTAGGTCTCAATGGTGGGCTTAAAATATTCAGTTAATCATGCTATAAAAAGATGTGCTGGCATCCAGGCTTTGTCATTCCATGTATCAAGCAAAAGCAGAGTAGATTTAGCATAATTCTTAAGGGCCTTAGGATTTTCAGAATGGTAAATGAGTACTGGCTTCAACTTAAAGTCACCAGCTGCATTTGCCCCTAACAAGACAGGTGGCCTGTCCCTTAAGGTCAGGCACTGACTTCACTCTAGCTATGAAAGTCCTATATGGCATCTTCTTACAAGATAAGGCTGTTTTGTCATTAAAAATCTGGCTGGGCACAGTGGCTCACACCTGTGATCCCAGCAGTTTGGGAGGCCAAGGTGAGAGGATAGCTTGAGGCCAGGAGTTCAAGACCAGCCTGGTCAACACAGCAAGACCTCATCTCTACAAAAACATTAAAAAAAAAAAAAAATAGCCAAGCATGTCAGTGTGTGCCTACAGTCCCAGCTACTTGGGAACCTGAGACAGGAGGACTGATTAAGCCCAGGGCCCAGGAGTTTAAGGTTGTACCAAGCTATGACTGCATTACTGCACTCCCACCTAGGTGACAGAGCAAGACCCCAAAAAAAAAAAAAAAAAAAAAAAAAAAAACAACCTCTTATTTGGTGTAGCCATCTTCAACAGTGATCTTAGCTGGATCTTCTGGATAACTTACTACAGTTTCTGTATCAGTACTTGCTGCTTCACCTTTCACTTTTATGTTATGAGGATGGATTCTTTCCTTAAACCTCATGAATCAATCTGTTAACTTTAAATTTTTCTTCTGTAGCATCCTCGCCTATCTTAACCTTCGTAAGAACTGAAGAGAATTAAGTAAGGTCTTACTCTAGATTAGACTTTGGTTTAATGGAATGTTGTGGCTGGTTTGACCTTCTATCTAGATCACTAAAACTTTTTCTATATTGGCAATAAAGCTTGTTTCACTTTCTTATCATTCATAATGCTCATTCAAGTAGTACTTCTAATTTCCTTCAAAAACTTTTCCTTTCCATTCACAACTTGGCTAGCTGTTTGGTACAAGAGGCCTAGCTTTTGGCCTATCTCAGCTTTTGATATGCCTTGCTTTCTAAGCTTAATCATGTCTAATTTTTGACTGAAATAGAGACATGCAACTCTCCACCTCACTTGACCCCTTAGAGGTCATTGTAAGGTTATTAATTTGTCTAATTTCAATACTATTGTGTCTGAGAAAACAAAGAGGCCCAATGAGAGGGAGAGACTCAGGGGAACAGCAGTCAGAATACACACAACATTCATCAATTAAGTTCCCCGTCTTATATGGGTATAGTTCATGGTACCTCAAAACAATTAACAGTAAAATCAAAGATCACTGAGCACAGATCACCATAACAGATACAATAATAATGAAAATGGTTGAAATATTGCAAGAACTACCAAAATGGGGCAGAGATACAAAGTGAGCACATTTTTGGAAAATGGCCCCGATAGACTTGCTCAATGCAGAGTTGCCACAAACCTTCAATTTGTAAAAAAAAAAAAACAAACAAACAAAAACAAACAAACAAAAAAAAAAACCAGTATCTGTGAAGCCCAATAAAGTGCAGTAAAACAACATAGGCACGGATTTTTAAATGGTCAAACCAGCAAACCTTATGTTATATATATTTTACCATAATTTTTAAAAGTTGATTTAACTAGCATACACTTAGGGAAACCCAGTATCTGCAAATAAGGAATTTGAGAGTTTTTGATTAATTTTGTTAATGTTAAATTCACTTGCCAAAGATGAGAGCCCACTATGTAACTGAAAGGTTGGAGTGCCCAGTTATCTTTTAGGAGATTCTACACATGAGCTTTACAAATAAGATTAACAGTATGACAATTATAAATTTTCTTTTTTTTTTTTTTTTTCTTTTTGAGATGGGGTCTCACTCTGTCACCCAGGTTGGAGTGCAGTGGCACGATCTCAGCTCACGGCAACCTCCACCTCCCAGGTTTAAGCAACTCTCCTCTAACAGCCTCCCGAGTAGCTGGGACTACAGGCGCCCACTACCAAACCTGGCTAATTTTTGTATATTTAGTAGAGATGGGGTTTCACCATATTGGTCAGGCTGGTCTCGAACTCCTGGCCTCAGGTGATCCACCCATCTCAGCCTCCTAAAGTGCTGGGACTACAGGCGTGAGCCACCACACCCAGACCTAAATTTTCTTTTTATTTGTACCCTTAACATTCCCAATTTGGGGGACGTTTATAAAAAGGCAGAGAGCATAGGGTTTATATTTTAATTCATTTGCTAGGTCACAGCAATTTGCTGAAAAGACTTACTGAACTGCATCCACAGATCAAGGAGCTCCCAATGGCTTGCATGATAGCATAGTTTTACTAACATGACAAAATGTCTGAACCCACTGAACCTAAAAGTGCAGTGGAAATAAAGGGTGCTGTAGGAATGCTCAAGGAAATAAACTTCTACAAATTTAAATGTGACATGTGGATGAAGCAGAAAGCAAGTGGACACTGTATTCATTTTCCAAACTATAAGCCCTAAGCTCAGCAAAGTTACAGACTGTGAATAACTGCAGAGTTTCACAGAACTCTTTGGTTAAAAAGTCAATTTTAGGCTGGGTGCAATGGCTCCGGCCTGTAATCCCAGCACTTTGGGAGGCCAAGGCGGGTGGATCACCTGAGGTAAGGAGTTCGAGACCAGCCTGACCAATATGGTGAAACCCCATCTTTACTAAATATACAAAAATTACCCAGACGTGGTGGCGTGCACTTGCAGTCCCAGCTACTTGGGAGGCTGAGACAGGAGAATTGCTTGTACCTGGGAGGCGGAGGTTGCAGTGAGCTGAGATCAGGCCACTGCACTCCAACCTAGGCAACAGAGTGAGACTCCATCCCAAAAAAAGAAAGAAAAAAAAAGTCAATTTCAGAAAAGATTCATTGCTTTCGATGAGTACACAGTCTACATTTTCATTTCTGTAGCTGGCACTAAAGTATAAACACCAAGGTAATTCAAATCCCAATCGTCTGCTCTAACAGTAGGATTCCATTTCAAGATTATCAGAACAGAAAATAAACTGAGCCCACCAACAATTCCTGGAATATTGGGAATCAATATACAAATCCAAAACCACCACAGAAAAGTATGTTTACTTAGTTCTTTAATAAACATTCTCTCAGGGCCAGGCGCCTTGGCTCATGCCTGTACTCCCAGCACTTTGGGAGGCCGGCAGATCACTTGAGGTCAGGAGTTCGAGATCAGCATGGCCAACACAGAAAAACCCCGTCTCCACCAAAAACACAAAAAATTAGCCGGGCGTAGTGGCGTGTGCCTGTAATCTCACCTACTTAGGAGGCTGAGGCAAGAGAATCGCTGGAACCCGGGAGGTGGAGGTTTCAGTGAGCCAAGATCGTGCCCCTGCACTCCATCCAGCCTGGGAGACAGAGAGAGACTTCATCTCAAAAAATAAAAATAAAAAACATTATCTCGGGTCAGGTGTGGTGGCTCACACCCATAATCCCAGCATTTTGGGAGGCTGAGGTATGCAGATCACTTGAGGACAGGAGTTTGAGACCAGCCTGGCCAACATGGTGAAACCCCATCTCTACTAAAAGTACAAAAATTAGTCAGACGTGGTGGTGCACGCCTGTAGTCCAGCTCCTCGGGAGGCTGAGGCATGAGAATCACCTGAACCCGGGAGGCAGAGGTTGAAGTGAGCCAAGATTGCACCACTGCACTCCAGCCTGGGCAACACAGCGAGATTCTATCTCAGGAAAAAAAAAAAAAAAAAGAAGAAGAAGAAAAGAGAAAAAACAAAAAACATTCTTCAAAAAATGTTGAGACCAGGAGTAACGTAAATCTGAAGTCTAAATCGAGATGTACCTTACCTGATTTTCAACAATCAGTATAAAAAAATCTTTTAAATCTTTAAATGTTTTTCTTTCTTCACTACCAATAAAGCTGTAACTGTTTTGCTCATTCATTCCTTTGCAAATATTCCTTGGGCAATTTATTCTCCATATAGTATTAAGTCCTGGGCATAGAAATACAGCAATAGACAAGCCAGACACAATCCCTATCTTCATGGTTCTTACTGTCTAGTGACTGTAAGAAACCATAAATAAATAACTACACAAATAAATTAATTATAATTGTGGTAATTACTATGAAAGAAACTACACCAAACTAAGATGCAGTCTTCAACCGGCTATATGACCTTAGACCTCCGCTTCTTCATCTGTAAATCTAAGGGGTAGATCTGAATGATTTCTTCTTCTTTGTTTTTCCTTTTTTTGAGACAGGTTCTCACTCTATTGCCCAGGCTGGTATGCTGTGGTATGATCACCGCTCACTGCACCTTGACCTCCCAGGCTCAAGTGATTCTCCTGCCTCAGCCTCCCAAGTAGCTGGTACTACAATTGTGCACCAGCATGCCCGGCTAATTTTTGTATTTTTTGCAGAGATGAGGTTTCACCACCATGTTGCCCAGGCTGATACTGAACTCCTGGGTTCAAAAGCCATCCACTCGTCTCGGCGTCCCAAAGTGCTGGGACTATAGGCGTGA
The DNA here is from genome assembly GCF_008728515.1 of Papio anubis. Classification (NCBI taxonomy): domain Eukaryota; kingdom Metazoa; phylum Chordata; class Mammalia; order Primates; family Cercopithecidae; genus Papio; species Papio anubis. The sequence continues at coordinate 86,554,630 of NC_044985.1, read as the reverse complement.
GCCACCTTGCCCAGCCCTGAATGATTTTTTGAGATCCCTTTATATTAAACAATTTTACAAACCTAGAAGTATAAAACTTTGCTTCCAGAGTCCCTTTGTCAGGATATTTACATTTGTAGGATCAGCAAAGTAACACAGTCCCCATCTCCCAATACATGAAAGTTTTTCTGGCACAAAAACATAAGCTTAGATGGTCACTAATCTTTGCTGTTACAAATTTTTAAGACCAAATTCCATATATTAAATATATTATGATGTTGTAAACCAAGCTTGTCCAACCTGCAGCCCATGGGCCTCATGAGGCCCAGGATGGTTTTGAATGCAGCCCAACACAAATTCGTAAACTTTCTTAAAACATTATGAATTTTTTGCAATTTTTTTAAGCTCATTAGTGTTAGTATATTTTATGTGTGGCCTAATATAATTCGTCTTCCAATGTGGCCCAGGGAAGACAAAAGACTGGACACCCCTGTTGTAAACTAACTTATAAAGAATAAGTGGGGGAAAAAGTATGTTCATAAATTATCTGTATGTATCAGAATTACTTTGATAGCTATTTAAAATGCACAATCCCAGGCCCCAACAAAGACCTACTATAGAATACCTGGAGGTCAGGCTTGGAATCTGCTCTTTTTGATAAGTTTCTCAAGTTAATTCTAATATACACTAATGTTTGTTCTACTCAAAGCAGAACAAATAATATTAGAAGAAGTAGCTTCAGAGAAAAACACTTCAGGATAAGAACTATAGTAAGCTTACCTGTGTAGCTTTGTCCCTCATGCAAGGTGCAGCTTGCCCATGGCTATCACGAGGCCAGTGCCCGGCAAGATACGGTGCAGCAAGAGTATCCAGGGAGGAAGTGCGTCGGATAATACTGGAGGGGCTTGAAGAAGGCTGTCGTGTTTTGTCACCTAGATTTAAGACAAAAATGCTTGTTTTAATAAAATTAGGAAAGAAACAAAGCAGAAACTAAGTTTTAAACTATGTAGAAAGTTCTCCAACTTAACGATGGTTATCCCCTTTAACCACAGGGGATACTTCCAAGACCCCCAGTAAAGATGCCTGAAACAGCAGATTGTACTCAATTCTATATACACTGGTTTTTCCTATATATACAAACCTATGATAAAGTTTAACTTGTAAGTTAGGCACACCATGAGATTAACAACAATAACTAATAATAAAATAGAACAAGTATAACAACAAGCCAGCATCACTGCTCTTGGGCTTTGGGGCCATTAAGTAAAACGAGAATTCCTCGAACATTAGCACTGCAAAACCATGCCAGTCAATCCAGTGACTGAGAGGGCTCCAAAGTGACTAGCAGGTAGGGAGCATAGACAACGTGCATAGGTTGGACAAAGGAATGATTCACGTTCCTGGTGGGGGAAGCGAGACAGCAAGACATTTCATCACCCTACTCAGAATGGCGTGAATTTATAACATATAAATCCTTTATTTCTTGAAATTTTCCACTTAATCTTTTCAGACCAAGGTTGACTAAAAGTAACTGAAACCATTAAAAAAAAAAAAAGGATAAGGAAGGATTACTGTATATAAAAAGAAACAAAAAGGAACAAGCTACTGATACATGCAATAACTTGCATGACTCTCCAGAGAACTATACTGAGTGAAAACAGTTGATGCACCCTAGGCCTACCAAATCAAAATCTCTAGGGATTGGGCCCAGGAATTTTCTATAGAATCAATGTATCCCTCATATCCAACAAATTCTTACTTGGATTCTGCTTTTTGTTTATAAATTAAACCCTTGTTTGATACATTTCAGGGAAATATGAGGACATAATGAAAATAAGACAGGAAGGTAATTATCATGGGAAAATATAAAAATAAATCAGTGACAATCTTTCACTAAATATTGTCACTAAAAAATTAGTGACAATGTTATTTGATAATGACATCTAAAAGTAATTCCGGCACTTAGTGCTCATCATATTCCTCAATCTTCACAGAGGATGAAGTAATAACACATTTGCTTCAAAACAACTTAGTACCAGCCCAAAAGACAAAGACAAATTAACACCTTGCTAATGGATCCCTTGCTTTTGAGAGTATCCTAAGGGATGCATAAACCAAATCAACCGCCAAGAACCAACCACCAGCTTTGTAACAGGGGTAGGTTTCATTTCTAAGCAAACAAAGTGGGTATTTGCCAATATAATCCAAGATATCCAATGTAAATTAAAATAGTAAAATAATACAGTGGCATTAAAGCATATTACTTAATAATGTAATATCAATATAATATTACTTATTAATGTTTCCTCACATATAAGGAATGTGAGGAAAGACACATATAAAAAAGTGGGTTTTGGCCAGGCATGCTCATAAGAATCCAGCACTTTGCAGGCTGAGGGTAGGGAGGATCACCTGAAGGTCAGGACCACACTGCTCCCTGGCCAACATGGCTAAACTCCGCCTCTACCAAAACTACAAAATTAGCTACGCTGGTGGCGGACGCCTGTAATACCCAGCTACTCAGGAGGCTGGAGACAGGAGAATCACCTGAACTCGGGAGGCAGAGACTGCAGTGAGCCAAGATCACACCACTGCACTCCAGCCTGGCAACAGAGTAAGACTTTATCTCAAAAAAAAAAAAAAAAAGTGGGTTTTGCAATAACATCTGTTTTCACTGTACAGGAAATAGTTTTTACTACATCAGAAAATTAAACATTGTAAACATCAGATTTCTAGTTAATAATACAATAGCTAATTTAATATTTTTTATTTATAAAAGCTTAAATTCTCTCAACACGTAGGGCACTCTGAATACATCAAATAAACTTTTATACCAACTGACATCTCTGGAGTACATGATTTAATAATTGGAAAATAAATCTATGTATAATTTTCTGTGAGAATAATTTAACTAATTCTTTTACCCCATTGAAGCCACACAAAAGGAAAATGTGTTCTCCTAAATAAATGGACCACAATAAAACTATATTCAATGTGCACATTCCTTTAAGATTCAGCCCCCAACTCAAAGTGGCATTAAAAATCATACCGTCAATAATCGTTTAAACATTAAGCAAAAAGAGCACATAACAATGAATTGCAGAAAACTAGAAACAACAAAATGTCCAAAATGAGAAGATGATTGGATACATTACGGCAGAGTCGTATGTAATATGTAATATGATAGGCCATTCATAGAATAAGCACATAGGTACACAGGTCCTGGTCTAAAGAGTCATTCATGATAAAGTCAGTGAAAAAAGCAAGCCCTCACCATTTATAAAAGGTATTATCTCATATTTTGTTTTAAAAAGTAATTAGATGTGCATAAAAGTGTTAGTTTTTTGTTTTGTTTTGTTTTGTTTTGACATAGAGTCTCGCTCTGTCTCACCCAGGCTGGAGTGCAGTGTGGCGATCTAGGCTCACTGCAACCTCCACCTCCCAGGTTCAGGTGATTCTCCTGCCTCAGTCTTCCAAGTAGCTAGGACTACAGGCACCCGCCACCATGCCCAGCTAACGTTTGTATTTTTAGTAGAGACAGGTTTTCACCATGTTGGCCAGGCTGGTCTCGAACTCCTGATCTCAAGTGACTTGCCCCCTTTGGCCTCCCAAAGTGCTGGGATTACTGGCATGAGGCACCACACCCAGCCAGTGTTAGTACATTTATTTTTTAAACCTGGAAAAAGTATGCACCTAACCTTTTGGGGGACAAAATTAGTGTTTTAATTTCTAATTTAGGCATTTTTATAATGTTTGAATTTTTATATGGAGTATACTGTCAGAGAAAAGGTATTAAAACAATAGAAACACTTTTAAAACAAGTTATTAATTTCTGAAATCGTAAAATGCTTAAAAATACAAAAATACCCATATTAGATTTGGGGAATTTTTATGGTTTATATCTGTAGTTGGGAAAACTACAGCCTACAGGCCAAATCTGTCTTGCATCTGTTTTTTTGTATGGCTAGCAATCGAAAACAGGATTGTACATTTTTTAATGGTTGGGGGAAAAATTAAAATATTTTGTAATACATAAAAGTTAAATCAAATTCAAACTTTAGTGTCCATAAGTAAAGTTTTATTGGAACACAAATATGATCATTCATTTACAGGTTGTCTATGGCTGCTTTTGTGCTAAAAAAAAAAAAAAAAAAAAAAAGGCAGCATTAAGCACACACAGCAAAGACCTTATATGGCCCTCTCGTTGCTTCACACTGCTGCTCAGCACTACAAATCATAATGACAAAGTTATGCCATGTGTATCTCTCGTCTGGGTGAAAAGTCAAATTCAAAGATGATATGTAAAATTTCATATAGATCAGCATTAGCAGATGAACATTTGCAATTGATTTGATGATATGGAACACTAACTTTTAACTAGAATTAAGTGAAATGTTACCCCTTTAAAAAGAATTCCCTCTTCTCATTAGAGCTGTATTACAAAAAAATGCATTCAATTATTATATTTTGAAATTTTGTCCTTTAAAAATTTGTGGAAAATTGTGTGCTCTCTTATTATATTAGTGCCTACATAATATCTTTGATTTTACCTCTTGACCTGTAAAGTCTAAAATTTTACTACATGGTACACTACAGAAAAAGTTTGCCGACCCCTGGTTTCTACTGCATGTCTTTATGTCTTGGTTTCTGTGCTACAACACCCTCATATATTTTATCTTTTGGCAGGGGAAAGGGATGAGCTTAGCTCATTGATGCTTAACTTTCATAGGGGCTTTACAAATATTTTTAAAATATATTCATAATATTATATTACAGTGTTATTCTATTCTGTAAGATGGCAAATGTATGTATGAAAACACCTCTTGACACCTCTCTATATTACATTATTATCTTGGTAAGGGTCTTGCATAGCTACAAGTACAAAAGTTCAGGTGGTTTATGTGACCCACATAAGATTCAATTCCACTAATACAATAGTTACAGTAACTGTGTTGTTGCTGAAAATCATAAAAGCTGCTTCACAAATACGTCTGAGACACATAATTTGCTTTCAAAATGGCACAGTTATTTCACTAATACCTAATTGTTATAAATGCTACCTATCTCTCCATGTTCAGTTTTCCTTTTGTAGTACATTTTCAGAAAACAAATGCAGTATATATTCATTTTCAGGAAAGTATGTACCCACATTATTAACTGTGACAAGTGAAACGCAATAAATATACATGTTCACAATTTTTCCTCTAACTAAAAAAAAAAAAAAATCCTTTTTGGGATAGTCTCAAGAAAACTAGTCTCAGCTGGCAGGGTGGGAAGGCACACACACAATGTAAACTGGTATCTATTCATTATATCAAATGGCTAAAAGCTGTCTGGCACTTTTCTTCCCTAACTATGACCATTGTTGCTTCAGTTGCCTACCAGTATGTTAATTCAACAGACCTTACTAATGGGTCTGATGTCATTTTTTTTTTTAATTAAAAATCTAAGGGTTCTTTTCAACCAGTCCTCCAAAGATTATTAAAATTATTGGATTATTATTATTTCTTTTTTAGGGGGAAAGAATCTCGCTCTGTCACCCAGGCTGGAGTGCAGGGGCATGATCTCAGCTCACGGCAACCTCCACCTCCCAAGTTCAAGCGCTTCTCCTGCCTCAGCCTCCCGAGTAGCTGGGATTACAGGCATGCATCACCAAAACACCTAGCTCATTTTTATACTTTTAGGAGAGACAGAGTTTCTCTATATTGGCCAGGCTGGTCTCCAACTCCTGACCTCAGGTGATCAGCCCACCTCGGCCTCCCAAAGCGCTGGGATTAGAGACCTGAGCCACCGCGCCCGGCCAGATTATTATTATTTTGATGACGAACTGGAGAACAGATGAGTTATATGTGTAAAAATACTGAACATTTTATCTTTGGAACTCCCTTCCTTTAATCCATTCATTCAGATACTAAGGGGCTATGAGCCAGCACTAAGCCCTAGAAATTAAAAAGAGTAAGTCACAGCCTGTAATAAAGAACACAGTCTACATCTACCTTGTCATTTTTCCATTTCAATCCAAGTTCCCAAAACTGACAGGATTTGGCGCCTAACTGTCAAGGAGGTTATGGGAGAAGAGGCAAAGATGACTCAAAAGTTCCCAGACTAAGTGAACAAAGGCTGTATTTATAAGGAAATCCACAGGACGAGATTGACAGCTAACAAGACTCTTCATGATCCAGCCTCTAAAGTCTCACTTTTTGGCCTGCACTGCCTCGATCTCTACACTAAGACCATGGACTTGCAGTTCCCAGTATGTACTGTGCCCTTACATGCCTCCAGGTGCTTGTTTCTACCCTTATATCCCTTTATTTGGTGTGGCTAATTCATGCTTAACCTTTCAAAATTAAGTTCAGATGTAACTTCCTCTGGAAAATCTTCCTCAAATAGCCACCCAAACTCATAGTTCGCTGCAAAGGTTCCTGACTGTTCCTGTGTTCTACACAGCATGATTCTGCAGGGCAGGAATTTTATTTCCCACCCCCCATCCCAGTGATTAAGGCAAACCATGACATACAATGTGTCGTAAATGGCCAATGGAAAAATTAATTTTCTTTGTTAATTTCCTAAATGAAGAAGACTTGAGATGCAGAGAAAAGAATGACTTCTGATGTTACTATCATTTATCAACAAGGACAAGTGTATGAAATAAATTCACATGCTTTTTGGTCAATTCAAATAAAAACTACAGCTCGAACTTGACACTTGACTGGTTCTTTAAAACTTGAGTCTTCAGAGAGATTAACCACATATAGCAGGGTGTAGCACTGAAAATTTCAGTCAACGCCTTGGGCTCTGGAGTTCAGAGTTCCCGAACTATGAGTACCTGTTCAACTGGTTCCTGGGTAACTTCAATTGCGCTAGTGGAGCATCCCAAACCATGGCCCTTAGGTATTCCATTACAAAGGTTCTACAGACCTTGATATATTAGTGTTAGATATAAATATTTTTAGAACTTGATTGGGTACTTTTTTTTTTTCTTGGAGACAGGGTCTCACTCTGTCACCCAGGCTGAACTGCAGTGGCGGGATCAGGACTCACAGCAGCCTTGCCAGCCTGGGCTCAAGATATCCTCCCACCTCAGCCTCCATAGTAGCTGAGACCACAGGCACGCACCACTACGCCCAGCTAATTTTTGTACTTTTTGTAGGGACGGGGTTTCACTATTTTGCCCAAGCTGGTCTCAAACTCCTGAGCTCAAGCAATCCACTGGTTTCAGGCTCCCAAAGTGCTGGGATTACAGGTGTGAGTCACTGTGCCTGGCCTCAGGTACTGTCTTAAAGGCTGTACCTCCCATTATCCACAGAAACAGCAAGCAAATAAATTAGACATATTTATTTGTTCCGAAAGGAGAAACAACTTTTCAAGTATACAAATGATATTCAGCATAAAGAAACCTAAGAGTGTTAAAAATTCCAGTAGTCCACCATCCAGAGCTAACTGCTTTTGTTTTTTTAGACAGGGTGTTGCTCTGTCACCCAGGCTGGAGTGCAGTGGCATGATCTCGGCTCACTGCAATCTCAAGCCTCCCAGGCTCAAGTGATCCTCCCACTTCAGCTTCCCAAGTAGCTGGGACTCCAGGCATACAACACTACGCCTGGGTAATTTTTGGTATATTAGGTTAGAGATGGGGTTTTGCCATGTTGCCCAGGCCGGTCTCCACCTCCTGAGCTCAAGCGATCCACCCGCCTCAGGCTCCCAAAGTGCTGGGATTACAGGTGTGAGCCACTGTGACTAGCCAGATAACCACTTTAATGAGTATTTATTTACAGAAATCTGTCTACTCTTGTACATACATACGATTTTATATAAATGAGGTCCCGTTGTGCATTCCATTACTTATTGTTGAGAGAAATAAAAAGGGTATGTCGAGAACCTATCTCCATGGCAATAAATTAAAATCTACAACACATCACTGTTTTTCATACTTGTACATTATCCTATTTGGCAGATTCACCATAACTTAATCTTTTATTAATGGACACTTTCACAGCAGATAGGTATCCTTTTAGACTTGTTTCAAGATCTCTTTGTGAAAAGTTTCTAGATATCAAATTACTATATTCAAGGTAACAGATAGATTAAAACTGGAAATACTGCCAAATTGCCTTCTACTGAAAAAATTTTGCAAAAACCTGTAACATCACAAGGGTACCCATTTTCCCACATTCGCAAGTGTATTTTATCAATTTTCACCAGTCTAAAAAAGATAAAAATATCATTTCATTTGTATTTCAATAACTGAGTTCTAAAACAGTCACACTTTTACTGGTAATTTATATTTCTTTCATACATTAACAATATTTCAAAAATATTACTGCAAACCTTTCTTAATCTTAGAGATCTTTTCTTCTGGCAAAGATTTAAATTCAAAGAGGTTCTATCCGTTTCATTATAGTTTCCTTTTGTGACATTCAAGTAAAAATAACTGTAGTTTATTTTATTTTAAAAAGTATGTATAATATAATTAAATTCTTATAAAATTTGTCTTTTATCCACTATTTAAACTTCTTGCTACACACACACACGAAGGAAACGCAAAATTCTGATGACACTGGCTGCCTCCAAGAAGGGAAACTTGTCAACAAAGGCGCAAGGAAGCCATTTCACTGTATTCCCAATTGTACCCTTGGAATTTGCCATGTGAATTTATTATCTATATTTTTTGAAATTCATATTCCTTGATTCAGTGATTCGACATCTACGTATGCATACAGAAGAATAATCAAATGCAAAAAAGGCTTCAAATCCAAAGATATTCACTACATTCCTAACATGAAATCACAAATATGTCCAAAAACTGAAGAACAGGAAAACTAATAGAAAATATATAGAATATTAAAGATATTTAAAATTATATTTTTAAAATGATAAACTTACATGAAAACTTATTTATAAGGGAAAATTTTTTTTAAAATGAGTTTCCACAATTTATTTCTAATTTTGCATCTTCTTCAGTTATTTTCATGTTTCTTTTCCAGTTAATTTCTCCACTAAGTTTTCAAACATTAACAGATACCATAGGCCGGGCGCGGTGGCTCACGCCTGTAATCCCAGCACTTTGGGAGGCCGAGACGGGCGGATCACGAGGTCAGGAGATCGAGACCATCCTAACATGGTGAAACCCCGTCTCTACTAAAAAATACAAAAAACTAGCCGGGCAAGGTGGCGGGCGCCTATAGTCCCAGCTACTCGGGAGGCTGAGGCAGGAGAATGGTGTGAACCCGGGAGGCGGAGCTTGCAGTGAGCTGAGATCCGGCCACTGCACTCCAGCCTGGGTGACAGAGCAAGACTCCGTCTCAAAAAAAAAAAACAGATACCATAACCAAATATTGATACAGGCCCAGCAGTACCTAATTAATAATTTATCCTAATAAGAAAATGACTGATTTAACCAAAGTGATTTCCCATAGGCATAGTATCAAAAAGATAAGGACTATTTTAGAAACTTAAAAATCCAATCAGTAATTATTTTTTGTTAAACATGAGGTATCATTTACATAAAATACAATGTACCCAGCTGGGTACAGTGACTCACACCTGTAATCCCAATGCTGGGGGAGGCTGAAACGGGAGGATCATTTGTGGCTAGGAATTTGAAACAAATCTGGGCAACACAGCAAGACCCCCATCTCTACAAAAAATGTAAAAATAAGTCGGATGTGGTGGCACGCGCCTGTAGTCCCAGCTACAAGAGAGGCTGAGGCAGGGATATCGCTTGAGCCTAGCAGGTCAAGGTTACAGTGAGCTATGACTGAGTCACTGCACTCTAGCCTTGGTGATAAGGCAACATCCTGCCTCTAAATAAATAAATCTGCACCCATTTTTGGAGTTTTGAAAGCCAAATAAGCCATTAAGTCACTACTACCATCAAGATTTAGAACACTGCCATAAGCCCTAAACAATTTTTCATGCTCCTTTGAAGTCAATCTCTCTCCACTCTTGAACCTAGGTAAACGCTGACCTACTTCTTATTATTAAAGGTTAGTTTTGCATTTTTTAAAGGTGTCATACAAATGTAATCACATAAAACTTTTTTGTGTCTGACTTCATTCACTCAGCATAGTGTCTATGAGACCCATGCTGCTTGTTGCATGTAATGGTTTATTCCTTTTTATTGCTGAGGAGTACTCCATTGTATGATTATATGTGGTGGGAATTATGTCAACTCCTTCTGGTTCTCAGATCTTTGGACTCAGTCTAGAACTACACTGCTCGCTCCCCTGGGTCTCTAGCTTGCCTACTGCAGATAATGGGACTTCTCAGACTCCATTAGTGCATGAGACAATTCCTTAAAATAAATTGTGTGTATGTTATTGTATCAATAAAATATATATGTATCCTATTGGTTCTTTTTCTCTGGAGAACCCGGACTAATACAAAATACTACAATTTGGTTATCTAATACCTTTTTTTTTTTTGAGACTGAATCTTGTTCTGTTGCCCAGGTTGGAGTGCAGTGATGCAATCTCAGCTCACTGCAACCTCCCTCTCCCAGGTTCAGGAGATTCTCTTGCCTCAGCCTCCTGAGCAGCTGGGATTACAGGCATACACCACCAAACCCGGCTAATTTTTGTATTTTTAGTAGAGGTGGGTTTCACCATGCTGGCTAGAATGGTCTCGAACTCGTGACCTCAAGTGATCCACCTCGGCTTCTCAAAGTGCTGGGATTACAGGCATGAGCCACCACGCTCGGTCTCTAATAGCCTACTGATGGGTGTGGGATTGCTTCCAGTGTTTGACAATTAGGAAGAAGTCATATATTCTTGAAGAAATCTTTTTATGGATAAGTGTTTTCATTTTTCTTGGGTAAACAGTGGAAATGCTAGATGTTAGGACAAGTGAAAGTCTCACTTTATAAGAAACTGCCAAAATGTTTTCCAAACTGGTTGTACCCAGTTTACATTCCCACCAACAATGCATTACAGCTCCAGTTGTTCCACTATCCTCATCAACATTTGGTATTGTCATACTTTTTCATTTCATTCATTCTAGTAGATTAGCAATGGTTCACTGTGGCTTTAATTAGCATTTCCCCAGTGCCAAATGCAGTTGAGCTAAAGTGCTTTTTGGCCACTTATACATTTTCTTCAGTGATATGTCTAATCAAATCCATTGTCAAATTTTTAACTAGTTTGTCTTCTTATTAAATTGGATTTATGTATTCTGGATGCAAGTTCTTTGTCAAATACATGCACATAAACAGTTTTGTCTTCTTTTTGGCTTGTCTTCTCAATTTTTAATGCTCCCCTTTGAATAGCATTTTTTAATTTTAATAGACTACAATTTATCGACTACTACTTTTAATAGTTCATGCTTTCTGAGTCCTAAAAGACCTTTGCCTAGTCCAAGATTAAGATGATTCGCTCCTGTTTTCTTCTAGAGTCTTTCCATTTTACCCTTCATATTTACGTCTTTCATCCATTTGGAGTTCACTTTTGTGTATAGTTTAAGGGATTATCCCCCTCCCCCATATGGATATCCAGTTGTTCCAGAACTGTTTGTGGAAAATACTATTCTTTCTCCCACTGAATTACCTTAGGAAACTTTATTGAGATGTGTGAATTAGTTCTCAATGTTCTATTCGTTTCCATTGATCTGTACCTCTGTCCAAAGGCAATACAAGTTCTCCAATTTTAATTATTCCTTTTCAATATTGTTTTGGCTATTTTAGTCTTTGCAGTTTCATATAAATTTTAGGATCAGAGTAGGAATTGTGACAGTTGACATCCTTAGTTTGTTCCTGATCTTATGAGGAAAAAAATATGATGTTAACTGCAGGCTTATATCATAGATACTTATATATAATAAAGCAGTCCTTTAATTAGAAGGTTGACCTCTAGTCCTAGTTTCCTAAGCATTTCTAACATGAAAAGATGGTGAATTTTATCAAATACTTTTTCTGTATAGATTGAGATAATTGGCCAGGCACAGTAGCTCATTCCTGTAATCCTAGCACTTTGGGAGGCCATGGCAGGTGGATCACTTGAAGTCAGGAGTTCAAAACCAGCCCAGCCAACATGGTGAAACCCCATCTCTACTAAAAATACAAAAATACTGGCCAGGCGGGTGGCATGCGCCTGTAATCCCAGCTACTCGGGAGGCTGAGGCAGAAGAATCACTTGAACCCAGGAGGCGGAGGTTGCATAGAGCCCAGATTCCACCACTGCATTCCAGCCTGGGCCACAGAGCAAGACTCTGTCTCAAAAAAAAAAAAAAATTTTTTTTTTGAAATAATCATGTGGTTTACCTTCTTTTCTCTTAGATAATACAGTAGCAGATACACAGCCCATTCTTGTTATTTATGGCAGTTATTTGTTCTATAAAGTCACAATGAACAATAAATTAGCAAATACTGCGCCATTGTTCCTAGGGAATACAGTTATATTCCGATAAGCCTCTAATCACAACACTTTCATCAACCAATCAATACATACGCTTGTTTAACATATGTTTCTGCTTAAAAATATCTTATTTAATACATATTACTGGTTCATTAACATTAAACTCATAGGCAGCAGCACTATAATTCATGCCTAAATGAAGTTATCTAACACATGTTAATTTCTCCAGAAGGCACATCATAGCTTTCTTGCACTTAAAAACATTAAATAGCACTTCAGTACTGTGCTTGGGGGCGTAATGATTTCAAACAACAAAATCATTAGCAAAAAATCTGAAAAACATGGCACGATCATGAAAAGGACATTTGTTTATAATACAAGAGCTGAAGAAAAAGAGAACTTTGTTTGACTCAACTGGGAATGTGTATGTTGGATAATTCAAATGTTCCACTGCACAGCATGTCCACAAATGACCACAAAAGAGCAAATAAGTATTGAGTTTGGAGTTACAAATAACTTTTAGGTAGTGGGCAAATGTGCCGATACAAAATCTGCTAATAGTAAGGATGGACTGCACACTGATTTTTTTACTATTAAATCAAACTTGCATACTTGGGGTAAATTCTACCTGGACATGATGCATCATCATTATATTTATATTGCTGGATCCCACTTGCTAATATTTTGTCAAGAAGTTTTGGGCCAGGTGCAGTGGCTCATGCCAGTAATCCTAGCACTTTGGGAGGCCGAGGCAGGCGGATCGCTTAAGCTCAGGAGTTCGAGACCAGCCAGAGCAACATGGCAAAACCTGGTTTCTACAAAAAACACAAAAATTAAACAGGTGTGGTAGCATGTGCCTGTGGTCCCAGCTGCTCAGGAGGCTGAGGTGGGAGGACTGCTTGAACCCAGGAGGTCAAGGATGCAGTGAACCATGACTGCGACATGCACTTGAGCCTGGGCAACAGAGCAAGACCCTGTCTTCAAAAAAAAAAAGTTAAAATTTTGTGTTCTGTAGTTTTCTTACCATGTCTGTGTGGCTTTGGTATTGGAATAATACTACCTCATAAATTATTTATGGTATTATCTTTTCTATTTTCTTAAAGGGTTTATGGGCAATTAGTATTATTAAAACTCTTTCTTAAAACTCTGACAATTTACAACTGAAGACATCTGGTCTGGAGTTTTCTTTTTGGGAAGATTTTAAATTATGAATTTTTTGGCCAGGCACAGTGGCTCACGCCTGTAATCCCAGCACTTTGGGAGGCCAAGGTGGGTGGATTACAAGGTCAGGAGTTCAAGACCAGCCTGGCCAAGATGGTGAAACCCCGTCTCTACTGAAAATGCAAAAAAATTAGCCAGGAGTGGTGGCACGCATCTGTAATCTCAGCTACTCCGTAGGCTGAGGCAGAGAACTGCTTAAACCTGGAAGGGCGGAGGTTGCAGTGAGCCAAGATCACGCCACTGCACTTCAGCCTGGGCAACAGAGTGAGACTCAGTCTCGAAAAATAAATAAATAAATAATGAATTTTTAAATAGATATAAGGATATTCAGGTTTTCTATTTCTTTCTGAGTCAGTTTTGCCTGTTTATTTTAAGGAATTTTTCCATTTCATCTAAGTTGTTGAATTTATTGGCATAAAGTTGTCCATAATGTTCCTTTATTATCCTTTTAATTTATGTACGATCTGTAGTAACATCTACTTTTTCATTCCTGATATTTAAAACCTGTATCTTTTTCCCTTCATAAATTAACTAAAGGTTTATCCATTTTATTTATCCTTTCTAAGAACCTGGTTGTGATTTGACTAATTCCTCTACTAAACAGGTTTTTGTTTTGTTTTGTTTCATTTATTGTTTTTTTTTTGAGATGGAGTCTCACCCTGTAGCTCAGGCTGGAGTGTAGTGGCATGATCTCGGCTGACTGCACCCTCTGCCTCCCGGGTTCAAGCAATTCTCCTGCCTCAGCCTCCCAAAGTGCTAGGATTACAGTCATGAGCCACTACACCTGGCCAACAGTTTCCTATTTCACTGGATTCTATTGCCTTTATGATTTCGTCTACTTACTTCGGGTTTAGTTCTTTTTCTAGATTAAGGTAGATACTTAAATTATCATTTAGACCTTTCTTTCTAATATAATCATTTAAAGCTATACATTTTCTTCTACATGTTTTAACTGTATGCCACAAAATGTATTATGTGCTTTCATTACCATTCAGTTCCAAATATTCTGCGACGACTTCTTTGACCCACGGATTCTTTAGAAATGTTTAATTTCCAAATACCTGAGATTTTCCAAAAATCTTTCTGTTACTGACTTCTAATTTAATTCTGTTGTGGTCAGTGAACATATTCTATACTTCACTCTCTTTAAAGTTACTGAAACTTATTTTATGGCTCAGCATACAATTTATGCTGGTGAATGTTCCAGGTGCAGTTGAAAAGAATATGTACTGTGCTATTGAAGCAGGACATTTCCCTGATCCCTTCTCAGGCAGTAACAGGGATGCATGGGCGCTGGAACTAGCCAGTCCCTTCAGCGCTAGCAGGGGTGAACTTCCATTCCCTTGTTGCTCCACCCCTTGCAGGAGGAGGAGCGCAGGTGAGAGGGTGCAGGAGTCGGGGCGACTGCTTTTGGGTGCAGGCAAGAGCGAACTCCATACTAGCCCCAAGGCATCATCTAGGGGAGGGTGCTCATGACCTTTGAAGCCCGAGGGGAAGTGTTACAGCACCCTTTTAACTTTGCCATCCGGAAACGGATTAAGAGTTAACAGCTCAGTGGAGGGTCAGTGTGACAGCCTTTTGTACCCACATTCGTGGCATCTGAGTTCTTGTCCAGCACCCAGGAGGAATGAGGTCACACGAACGAATAGGAAATGATAAATGCAGGGGATTTTATTGCTGATGAAAATGGCTCTCAGTGCGAAGAAGAGCTGAAAAGGAGATAGAGCAGGAAGGTATTCTTCCCCTGGAGTCCAGCCATCCAGACTCCTCTCTGAAGTCAAACTGCTTCTGACATCCAGCTGCAGTCTCCAATGTCCAGCTGCTTCTCCTCCCTCTGCCAGCAAGGCCTGGGGTCTTTATGGGCACAGGATGAGTGGCAGGACAGGCCATGGGTGGTTTTGGAAAAGGCAACATTTGACCAGACAAACAGCGATGTCAGTTCTCACACTGGTCCATGGTACCAGGCTTTTTCAGTTTGAGGGCGGGACCCTCGCCAGGGACTCACCCTCTTCTGCCCAGAATTTCCCTGCCTCCTGTCCCTACCACTGTTACTGAGTGTTCTACAATGCAACTTAGGTTATATTTGTTGATAATGTTATTAAGTCTTATAAATTCTTATTTTCTCTCCACTTATACTATCAATTACTGGCAAACAAATGTTGAACACCACTTCATGAATTCTGAATTTTTCCTATTGGATGCAAACACTCTTACAATTGATAAATTAACCTCCTTGTCATTCTGAAATGTCCCTGTTTTTTCTTGGTAAAATGTCTTACTCTGAAGTCTCCCTCAAACAATAATCATTGTATTAGCTTTCCTATGCTCAGTTTTGTACAGTGCTTATTTTTCCATCTTCATACTTTTAACCTGTTTCTTTATATTGAATGTCTTGGTAGATGTCATATAATTAGATCTTACTTTTGTTAAATCCAGTCTGATAATCTCTGTATTCTAATTTAAATGGTTAAACTATTTAATATTATATGGTCATACCAACCTACCATCTTGCTTGTTTTCCATTTTCTCTACCTGTTCTTTGTTCTTTTTTCCCCTTCTCTTCCTTCATAATCTTGGTTTGGTTGGTAATCTACTGAAACATTAGCTATATTTCTTTTACTTTTCGCTTAGTTGCTCTATCTAGGGTTTTATAATATGCATCTAACTTTTCACACTGTACCTTCAAATAAAAATACATCATTTTACATATAACATAAAATCCTTAGGCCTAAAACTTCCATTGCTGCTTCCTGTCTTTGTGCTACTATTGTCATTCCTTTTATGTAGACATTATACACACACAATATGCTATTATTTTGCTTTAGGCAATTATCTCATAAAGAAATCAAATAATGTCCAAAAGTCCCTTTATCTTACTCATTAATTGACTATTTCAGGAGCTTATTCTTTTGCATACCAAGTTTCTATCAGATATCATTTTCCTTCTACCTGAAGAACTACCTTTAGCATTTTTTATAGTGTAATTTACTCTCAGGTTTTGTATGTATAAAAAGCCTTTATTTTGAAGGATTTTTTGCTGGGTATAAAATTCAACCTAGGTTTACAGTTTCATTTTATCTATTAGCACTTTAACAATGCCAAATTCTATTTTGCTCTGTCTTACATTGTTTCTGGCAAGAAATTTGCCCTTTTTTTGGTTGTTTTTCTGTACATAAAATGTCATTTTTCTTTAGCTGTTTAAAAAACTTTTTTTCTCTTTATCACTGATTTTCAGCCATCTGATTATGGTGCCTTGGTGTGGTCTTCTTTGTGTTGATTCTGCTTGAGAGTAATTGAACAACTTGAGTCTGCATGATTATAGTTTTTATAAAGTCAGGAAAATTTTACAGCCATTATTTCTTCAAACTTTTTTTGTGGCTCTTCCTTCTTCCTTCTGAGAGTACAATCACGCCCATGCTATCACACAGATCACAAAGGTTCTATTCATTGTTTCTTTTAATCTTTCTCTTACATTCAATTTTTGTGTGGTTTCTACTGCTGTTTTCAACTTCACTGATCTTTTTCATCAGATAAGAAACTGCTGTTGTCTGCTGTTAATCTTGATCAGTAAATTTTTCATTTCAGTTAAATTTCATTTTAGAAATTTTGGTCAGTTCTTTTTATTTCATTTTTCTCATTACAATCATGTTTTCCTTTACATCTCTGAGCACACTGAACATATTTATAATGCCAGTTTTAAAAATTTTTGTCATATAACATCATCTGTTATTTCATAGTCTGTTTCCACTGCTATAGTTTTCTCATTACAGTTTACATTTTCCTGCTTCCAGTAATTTTTTACTGGATGCTAGACAGTATTGTGTTTTTAAGTATCAAGATTTTGTTATCGTTCTTGAAAGATTCTTGTGCTTTGTTCTGAAAGTCAGTTAAGTAACCTGTTTACCAACTTGATCCTTAAAGTTTGTTTTAAGCTTTTGTTTGGACAGACCTGGAGTAGCCTTTACTCTAGGCTAACTTAGCCCCACTTTTTTTTTTTTTTTTTTTTCTTTTTGAGACGGGAGTCTTGCTCTGTCGCCTAGGCTGGAGTGCAGTGGCACGATCTCAGCTCACTGCAAGCTCCGCCTCCCGGGTTCATGCCATTCTCCTGCCTCAGCCTCCGGAGTAGCTGGGACTACAGGTGTGTGGCATGCACCTGTGGTCCCAGCTACTCAGGAGGCTGAGGCAGGAGAATGGCGTGAACCCGGGAGGAGGAGGTTGCAGTGAGCTGACATCGTGCCATTGCATTCCAGCCTGGGCGACAAGAGCAAGACTCTGTCTAAAAAATAATAATAATAAAAATAAAATTTTTTTTAAAACTCCACTCTTACAGTTATTTGAAAATAAAAGTTGTTGTTACAGTCGCCTATAGTGCTATAGAATACTAGAACTTATTCCTTCCATCTAGCTGTACTTCAGTAGTCTTTAACCAACCTCTCCCTACGCACCCCCACCAACCCCCTACCCTTCCCTGCCTCTAGTAACTACTATTCTATTCTCTATTTTCATGAGATCAACGTTTTTCACTTTCCCATGAGTAAAAATGTGTTATTTATTTTTCTATGCCTGGCTTATTTCACTTAATTTTAGTCCTACCAGGATCATTTACGTTGTTGTAAAACACAGAATTTCATTCTTTTTATGGCTAAGTAGTATTCCATTATGTATATATACCACATTTGCTTTATCCACTCATCTATTGATGGACATTTATATTGATTCTGTATCTTGGCTATTGTGAAGAGTGCAGCAATAAACGTACGGGTGCAAGTATCTCCTTAACATGCTCATCTCCTCTCCTTTGGATATACACCTAGTAGTGGGATTGCTGGGTCCAGCCTCACCTTTGAGGAAGAATCAGGAACTTCAGCAGACACTGTGGCCACTTCCTGGTTCTGGTTCTGGCTGCAGACTGGTCAGTCCAGCTAAGGAAGCACCAAGTTTCTTTTTTTTTTTGAAATGGAGTCTCACTCTGCTTCCCAGGATGGAGTGTAGTGGCGCGATCTCGGCTCACTGCAAGCTCCATCTCCCGGGTTCACACCATTGTCCTGCCTCAGCCTCCCCAGTAGCTGGGACTACAGGTGCCCGCCACCCACACCTGGCTAATTTTTTTGTATTTTTAGTAGAGACGGGGTTTCACCGTGTTAGCCAGGATGGTCTCGATCTCCTGACCTCGTGATCCGCCCACTCTGGCCTCCCAAAGTGCTGGGATTACAGGCGTGAGCCACCTCGCCCAGCCGTAATTTAGCCCCACTTTTAAGGCATGGCCCTTTTGGGCTCTACTGAACATACTAGGGGGATCAAAAACAACTCAGCACTCTGGTAAGTGCTTTACAACTCCCTAACTCTGGGAATTACTTATCTTAGAGCTCCTCAGTCATTCCTTGTCCAGCCTAACGGAGTTTCACTGTACACACATTCTATATATTCCTTCAGGAAAAGCTAAAGAAAACACCTATTTGGATTTCTAGAGCTCTTTTTCTATACAGTTCCCTCTTCTCTGACACTTTGTCCAGCTTTTTCCAGCCACTGCAACCTCTGTGAATTCCAATCCCTATCTCACTGAATCAACAAGGCATCATACCCTGAGATTCCCCCTGCCTACAGTGTGATCTAAAATGCGTCTTCTGGCAGAAATCTAAGGCAATCATAGTGCGCACCTTACTATGTTTCCGTTTTCTCAAAAATAATTTTCCCACAATGCCTGTAATCTAATATCTAAAAAATAGTTCTTTGATTACATCTTTTGTCCAATTTTCTCACTGTTTACCATAGAAGGGACTATTTCTCCATCATGGTCAGAAATAGAAGTCTCTTCACGTCCAAGTATTAATATATCATATCATTATGATATTGTTACAGGAGTTATTAAGAAATTATTTTAGGCAGATAGAGAGGAAAAGGAGTCCTTGGGAAGTTTTTGTTTCTTTTAAAGCAGCTCCAGAAATGTTTCTTGTCTATAGCGGGAAAGCCCCGGCTCTTAGAGCTGGGCCAGCAAACTTTGATATGCAAATGCTGGCCATTAGAAACTGGGTCCACCTTTGCCCGGGTGCAGGAGCTCACGTGTCTAATCTCAACATTGTGGGAGGCAGAGGCGGACAGATCACCCGAGGTCGGGAGTTCAAGACCAGCCTGGCCAACGTGGAGAAACCCCGTCTCTACTAAAAAAGTACAAAATTAGCCAGGTGTGGTGGCGCATGCCTGTAATCCCAGCTACTCAGGAGGCTGACGCAGTAGGATTGCTTGAAGCCAGGAGGTGAAGGTTGCAGAGAGCCGAGATCTCGCCATTGCACTCCAGCCACTGCACTCCAGCCTGGGCAACAAGAGGAAACTCCGTCTCAAAAAAAAAAAAACTGGGTTCACTCAAATATGGCGATTCTCACTGTCTTCTTCCTTGCCCCAACATGTACCCGGCAACGTGGCTGCCCCCACATATCCCCATGTATGTAGAACATCATAGCGCACTGCATTTGCGTATTAAAAGGCTAGGGTGGGAGGGCCAGTTTTATCACAGGCTATGTGAATGATATGCCTGGTCAAACCAATCCGCTGAGACCTATGCAAATCAAATACCACCTCCACCAGCCTCCTCATGTAAGCAGCCACTTTTCCACCGCACACAGGGTTTCCTCTCTTGGCTTAAGAGCCCACTCCCTCTGTCTCCGTATGAGGGAGCTTCTTCCTTCTCTCTTGCCTATTAAACTCTTTGCTCCTTAAAACTACTCCACGTGTATCTCTGTCATTTTATCCAATTCGGTGCAAGACTAAGGACCCTGGTGTTCCTCTACTCATCGGAGCTGTATCAATATGATAATCATATAATACAATGATTATAATATATATCATATTAATTATATCATACTTTAAAGTAAACTGACTCCTGATGTATCATCTAGAACTACAAACAACTCTTTTGCTCTGTGAGTTGTTTTATTCACGAAACAGTTTTCTATGCATCAAGGACTAGATGAATAATAATGAGAAAAACCGCTAAACACAACAAACATTGAGCAATTCATACTTGTTAGGCACTGAGCAAACTGCTTCTATGCATTACCTAATTTAAACCTCGTAACAACACTCTGAGGCAGAAATTACTCAATTTGTTAATTCAATAAATATTTATTAAGCCCTATTATGACTCCAGACTCTTCTAGGTGTTAGTAGTGAGCACACAAGTAAAAATACAGACACTTTAGGAGTTTATATTCTACTATCATTAATCCTACCCTCCAGATGAAGAAAGTGAGACATGGAAAACTTAAGTAACTTGTCACTTAGTTTGTAAGAGACAGAGCCAAGGCTTGAGTGTAAATCTCTTTAAAATTAGAATCTTAGCAAGATCTAAACCACTACACGTTAGAAGGCCTCTCACAGAATTCATAGCCTAGCAAGAAATACAAACAAGTATATATAACACAGTATGATAAATACTGTAAGAGTGGTATGTCTATACTATTACAGGAAAACTCACAGGGCACCTCTTGCATTTTACAATAAGCAGCAAGAAGAAATTCAGGGGCAGCTTTCATACTTTGCTTAGAAACCTCTTTGGGGCCAGATGTGGTGGCTCACGCTGTAATCCCAACACTTTGGGAGGCCGAGGCAGGCGGATCACGCGGTCAGGAGATCGAGACCATCCTGGCCAATATGGTGAAACCCCGTCTCTACTAAAAATACAAAAATTAGCTGGGAATAGTGGCACATGCCTGTAATCCCAGCTACTCGGGAGGCTGAGGCAGGAGAATCACTTAAACGGAGGTGGAGGTTGCACTGAACCGAGATCGCGCCACTGCGCTCCAGCCTGGTGATAGAGTGAGACTGTCTCAAAAGAAAGAAAAAAAAGAAGAAGAAATCTCTTTGGTTTAGTAACACCCAGTTTGTCAACCAAGCTTCCTATTTTCCACGCTATTAATGGCAAGAGTGCTTCTAAGCTTTCTGCCTCTACATAACAAGAATTCTCCTTCCTCCACTTTTCAACAATATGCTTCTCATCACCTTTTAAGTCCTTAACCCCAGCTTCCTCAAAGTCCAGATTTATGCCAATAGTCTGTTCAAGGGAATTTCTCTATCATGACTGACAAAATTTTTCCAACCTCCAGCCACTTCTAAGGCTTCTTCCGCATTTCTACATATTTGCTGTGGCAGCACCCCTCTTGCAGGCATCAAAATTATTAGTTAACTACTGTTACAGAAAAAATTACCCCAAAACTTAGTGACTTAAAACAATGAACATTTGGCCAGGTGTGGTGGCTCACACCTGTAATCCCAGCACTTTGGGAGGCCGAGGGGGGTGGATCACGAGGTCAGGAGTTCAAGACCAGCCTGACCAACATGGTGAAACCCCATCTCTACTAAAAATACAAAAATTAGCCAGGTGTGGTGGCGCATGCCTGTAATCCCAGCTACCCAGGAGGCTGAGGCAGGAGAATCGCTTGAACCTGGGAGGCAGAGGTTGTGGTGAGCTGAGAGAGCACCACTATACTCCAGCCTGGGCAGTAAGAGCGAAACTCCATCTCAAAAAAAAAAGAATATTAATTATCTCATAGATTCTCAGTGTCAGAAATCCAGGTATGATGCAGCTGGATGCCTCTGGCTCAGGGTCTATCACAAGGTATCAGGTGGGACTGCAGTTACCAAGGCTACAATGGATTTTCTTCCAAGTTCATTCATATGGCTACTGGCAAACCTCAGTCCCGTGCTGACTGTTGCTGGCCACAGACACTAGTTTCTTGCTACATGGGTCTCTCCAGAAGACTATAGAAGCATAGCAAGTTGCTTCCCCAAGAGAACATGGACTCAGAACAAGCAAGTAAGAAGGGAAAAGTAATACGTAAGTGACAATCTTTCAGTAACCTAATCTCAGAAGTGACATCCCATCACTTTTGCTATATTCTTTTTTTTTTTTTTTTTTTGAGACAGAGTCTTGCTCTGTCCCCCAGGCTGGAATGCAGTGGCGCGATCTTGGTTCCCTGCAACCTCTGCCTCCCAGGTTCAAACGATTCTCCTGCCTCAGCCTCCCCAGTAGCTGGGATTACGGGCTCATGCCACCACTCCCAGCTAATTCTTCTATTTTTAGTAGAGACGGGGTTTCACCATGTTGGCCAGGCTGGTCTCAAACTCCTGACCTCAAGTGATCCGCCCACCTCGGCCTCCCAAAATGCTAGGATTACAGGGGTGAGCTGCCACGCCCAGCCTGCTGTATTCTTTTGTTAGAATTGAGTCACTAGGTCCTGCTCATACACAAAAAGGAGGGTATTACACAGGGCATGAACACAAGAAGGTGGGAACAACTGGGAGCCATCTCAGAGGTTGCCTACCACTAGAGGTATGATCAAGGTGCTAAACACCACAAATGAGGGGTACTAAAGAAGAGAGGAAATGCCTAGAAGAGCAAGCAGAGGTTTTCTGAGACAGGTAGCACTTGGCTTTTTTTTTTTTTTTTTTTTTTGAGACAGGGTCTCACTCTGTTGCCCAGGCGGTAGTGCGGTGGCACAATCTTGGTTCATGGCAATCTCTGCCTCCTGGGCTTCAGTGATCCTCCCTCCTCAGCCTCCCAAGTAGCTGGGACCACAGGTGCACACCACACCTAGCTAATTTTTGTAATTTTTGTAGAGACAGAGAATCACCTGTTGCTCAGGCTTTTTTGTTGTTGCTTTTTTAAGAGACAGGGTCTTACTCTGTTGCCCAGGCTGGGGTATAGTGGCACTCATTATGACCTTGACCTTCTGTGCTCCGGCAACCCTCCCACCTCAGCCTCTTGAGTAGCCGAGACTACAGGCATGTGCCACTATGCCTGGGCTAATTTTTAAATTTTTTGTAGAGATGGGGTCTCGCTATGTGACTAGGCTGGTCTTGAACTCCTGGTCTCAAGCAATCCTCCTGCCTGAGCCCCACAAAGGGCTGGGATTACAAGTGGGAGCCACTGCATCTGGCCCCAACTTATAAAAATGAGAACTTGAAAGTGATGGAGGAAGAAAGAGTATGCCACAAAAACAAAAGCAAAATGGTGAATTATAGTTCTAGAAACTCCATGTATCTTATGATGATTGAAAGAAAAAGACCGTGCAATATGACCATGAATTGGCCAGAGAAGGTCCTAGATGCTATGCCAAGGATTTTGGTTTTTATCCTAAAGACGGTAAGGGAAATGACATAATTAGACTTGTATTTTAGAAGAAATTGTTGGACAGCACTATGGATGGAGAAGAAACTGGGTCAGGAAGATCTGTTAAGTAGCTATTGTAGTAAACTAAGTGAGCAAAGCAACCAGAATCATGCAACAGGAAATGTTTTACAGCAACTCAGGAGGTTGGTAGTACCAGGTCCTCCTAGGGGTATTTCTCTGTGCCTCTGTGCTATGTCCATATTGAAGGGAAGGGGAACAGAAGTGTAGCAGAGTAGATAAAGTATGGAATTGAAAACCATCCAGACCTGGTTCAAATTCAACCTCATCACTTATACTAAGTTTTATTACCAACTGGTTAAGTTCCTTAATTGTTCCGATAACAGTGTTGTTATGAGGATTAAGTGAAAACATAAATGTACAGAGCCCAGACACAGTAAACAGTACCTAGCATTATTATGTGTCCCCCAAGTTTCAGGCTTAGGCAACTAGGAGATAATTAGCTCAGTTTCAAACCCACTGAGTTTGATATAGCTATATGATATCAAATTGAGACTTGATAGACAATTTTATACATTAGCATGGATTTAAGAGTGTGTCTGGAGTTTTGTACCAGAAGGAGAAATTTAGAAGTAATCAAGTATAGACAGGTTAAAGCCATGGATAGCAGCTAATGAAGCAGAAGAAGTAAGTACTGTATGGAACCCTAGGAAACAGTAACATTTCAGGGTTTGGGGGGTGGCACCGGGACGAACATTTCAGGTACCTGCAAATAAAGAGAAGTCTGAAAAGAAGCTGCCTCACTAGATTGCTATGCGGATTAAATCAAAAATATATACAAAACTCCTATCATGTAGAAGACACTGCAACCTCGTTCAAGAGCCATTTCAATAAAGTCATCAGGCAAAAGTCACACTGGATATTCTGAAGCACACACAGGAAGAAGTTAGACATAACCTTTTCAAGAAGGCTCCTTATGAAGAGAGAAAGAAAGAAAGTAAAATCCATAAGAAATAGGATAGGCCGGGCACAGTGGCTCACGCCTGTAATCCCAACACTTTGGAAGGCCAAGGCGGGTGGATCACCTGAGGTCAGGAGTTCGAGACCAGCCTGACCAATATTGTGAAACCCTGTCTCTACCAAAAATACAAAAAGTAGCCAGGTGTAGTGGTGGGCAACTGTAATCCCAGCTACTCGGGAGGCTGAGGCAGGAGAATGGCTTGAACCCAGGAGGCAGAGATCGCAGTGAGCCGAGATCGTACCATCGCACTCCAGCCTGGACGACACAGCGAGACTTTGTCTTTAAAAAAAAAAAAAAAAAAAAAAAAAAGGGTAGAAGGAATGACTTGCCTTTAATTCATCACTCTAGAGCAGGAACTAGCAACTTTAGTCCAAAGCAAACAGTAAGAGGAAATACTTAATGGTGAATTAAGGATTTAGCCCTCTAGCATACACGAAATCAGCCAGCTACAACCAAAGTTCACACTGCCTCAGTTTGTAAATACGCCATAGCTCCCTTCTGGACTCCCGTTGTAATCTTTCATTTCTTTTGCAAACAATTAAAAAACAAAACACTGCAACAGACCCACTTGCAACCAAAAATATGTTAACACCAGTTTTCAAAGAGTGACAATAAAGGAGCAAAATATGGAAAGTGAAGAGAACTTAAGTCTCATATTTCAAAAGGTATTTTAAGACTGTTTTGTTTTTTAAAAGAAATGAGGTCTCACTCTGTCACCCAGTCTAGAGTGCAGTGGCATGAATGCAGTTCACCGTAGTCTCGACCTTCCAGGCTCAAGCAATCCTCCTGCCTCCTCCTCCTCCAGAGTAGCTGCAACTACAGGTGCATGCCACCATGTCACCCTGCCTGGCTATTTTTTTATTTTTTGTAGAGACAAGGTCTCGCCATGATGTTTCCCAGGCTGGTCACGAACTCCTGGTCTCAAGCAATCCTCCCATCTCAGCTTCCCAAAGTGCTAGGATTACAGGGGTGAGCCACCACACCCAGTCTGTCACCTCCGATCTTATACATTCAATAAACATTTACTAAATTATGATATACGTAGATACCAAGTGCTGTCAAAACTTTAAAAAGGAAATTAAGAAAATTCCACTGCATTTCTTTGTTAGATGCCAAATTAATGAAGATATCAAATTTCAATTTTGTGAGAAACTAAATGACTTCCCTTTATTTTTACTGTTTGTAAAAGGAAATAGTGAGTTAAAAGCAAAAAAAGAAAATAGTACCAGGTGCGGGTGGCTCACACCTGTAATCCCAGCACTTCGGGAGGCTAAGGCGGGCGGATCACTTGAGATCAGGAGTTCAAGACCAGCCCTGGCCAATATGGTGAAATCCCATCTCTACTAAAAATACAAAAATTAGCCAGGCGTGGTGGTGCACACCTGTAATCCCAGCGAATAGGGAGGTTGAAGTGGGAGAATCGCTTGAACCCAGGAGGTGGAGGTTGCAGTGAGCCAGGATCATGCCCGAGCCTGGGCAACAGAGCAAGACTCCATCTCAAAAAAAAAAGGTGGGGGGGAGGGTGCGGGGGGCGGAAATAGTAATTAATTATATGCTCAACGTGTAAATAAAAAAGAAGAAATGTGATTTTTACAGGTCTTGAAGACCCTATTAAAATTAATGAAATTTTGACAGCTAAGCGAAAATTCTTCAGGGTCAAATGGGTCAGAGACCATGCTTCCTTATAATTCCCAGGTTCCCGGATTAAGAAAATGTGGCACATAAAATACACCATGGAATACTATGCAGCCACAAAAAAAGGATGAGTTCACATCCTTTGTAGGGACATAGATGAAGCTGGAAACCAACATTCTGAGCAAACTATCTCAAGGACAGAAAACCAAACACTGCATGTTCTCATTCATAGGTGGGAACTGAACAATGAGATCACTTGGACACAGGGTGGGAACATCACACACCGGGGCCTGTCATGGGGTGGGGAGAGGGGGGAGGGATAGCACTAGGAGAAATACCTAATGTAAATGATGAGTTAATGGGTGCAGCACACGAACATGGCACATGTATACATATGTAACAAACCTGCATGTTGTGCACATGTACCCTAGAACTTAAAGTGTAATTAAAAAAAAACAAAACAAAACAATTCCCAGGTTCCCTTCCAGTTAGGTCAGAGCCAAGCAACTGGTCTGGCCATGGGTTATGAATGAAGTAACTAACACATCTAAAGCTGATGTACTTTCTCCATGATTTTTCCCATCCACATGGCTGAACAGAAAAAAACTCTCAGATTGTGAAGTTTCAGCCTGGGTCTCTGAGTCACTGATTGGAAGAGAGCTCTGCCAGATAGCCACCCAACCTATATTGAACATGATAAACCTCTGTTAAGTCACAACCATTTCTGGGATTTGCTGCAGCAGGCAGTGGTAACCACCCTAATGCAAAGCAAATAAACTGAACCAGCATGGGAGGGGCATGGCTAGGGTAGGCACTTACACTACTCTACCAATATATGGGAATTTTAATGAAATCAAAAGAAAAATGTACCTATTTTGAGAATATACCATATATTTCACCATTTATAGCTGAATCTATCAATGTCCCACCCATTTCCATTCACAGCCAGTGTGGAGAGCACCTGCAATTTCTATGAACAGTTCTCCAGACAATTTCTCAGCATCTCTGCCAGAGTTTTCTCTACCTGAAGGAGCATACTCAGCTTGGCAGCAGGACAAGCAAGAGAACCGGGGCCTTACTCCCAGAAACCTCAACCAGTGAAGGGCAAGAGGTAGTAAATGTCTTATCCCTCAATGGGACAATCCAGAGGCATATTCTCTATATAATCTGGCAGAGGGAGCTCAGCGAGACTGATGACCAGTTGCCCAATGTGGTATACTATTTATTAAAGCACGCTTATTAACTTTTGTCCCTTCCCTGTCTCTTTCCTACTTCTTCAACATCCTTAAATGAACTATTTGGAACCAAAAATATCCTTGTCTCAGCGTCTTCTTTTGGTGGAACCCAAATTAAAACATCATGTGGCATTAATCTAAAACGGTGTTTATGATCTACAAAACCAACCTTCCTGTCAATACAGTAAATTATTGGGAACAATATATTTAAATCATTAAGCTATTTGTCTGGCTCTTTGGATATCAAACTGAAGATCACAATTACTTTAGATTTAGAAATAAGGAGTAAGATCAACACTTTCAAGCGTTCAAAATTAGTAAAGCTTTGCATATTTGGCAAATTTATTTGCAGCTTTAAATACAAGGAATTAAACTTCAAAATGCAAACACCATGCTAGCACTATTTTTGCCTGCCCAGTATACTCACTTCCCCCAGGCCTTCCTGTCTTTTGGTAACAGATGCTAGTCCCTAACAGGGTGAGTACATGACCAGCCTCAGTTAATAACAATACTTCATTCTTCTGGGTGCAGTAACTGACTCTGAAATGGGCACAGAATGAAACATAATCCTTCGCTTTCATTTTTCTAGCTGGAGTTGGTGGAGAAGAAGCCCTCTTGCCTTGTGGGTCTTGCAGATGGAAATATGAATCTTGAATGGTCTGTGGCCCTGTTCCTTGCTATGTAGACAAAGTCTCTACACTAGAAAGTATGCTCCTTGGCTGGGGGCAGTGGTTCATCCCAGTACTTTACGAGGCTGAGGCAGGAGGATCACTTATCATCAGGAGTTCAAGACCAGCCTGGTCAACATGTTTCATGAAACTCTGTCTCTAAAAATACAAAAATTAGCTGGACATGGTGGCAGGCGCCTGTAATCCCAGCTACTCAGGAGGCTGAGGCCTGAAAATCACATGAACCCAGGAGGCAGAGGGTTGCAGTGAGCCGAGATTGTGCCACTGCACTCTAGACTGGGTGACAAGCTAGACTCCATTTCAAAAAAGAAAAGAAAAAAGAATGTTCCTGAGGACAGAAGCTTGATGTATCTTATTCCTTTTTTCATTTTTGCCCATTAAGCCTTTAGAACAAACTGGTATGTCTTATTTCATCACTTGTTTCCCCAGCAACTAAACAGCCAGGTACTCAATAAAGATTTATTTAGACAGTACATGAGACTGAAGCTAACAAACAGACCCATATGAAAGATTAATAAATTAAGAGAATGTCCTGAAAGTACTTAATCTTTGTGGCCACATCTATCCATGTTCGTGGCTATTTCTTCAGTTCTACTGTCCTTCTGCTTTTTAAGCTGAGTTGTCATTTGCAATCAAGAGTCTAGAAAATACTTCAAGCAAACAAAGAAAAAAATCCAACAAATCAGATAAAGCAAATTACTGCTTTAATATTTCTTTCATTGACCCAATAAAGCACTCAAGGATGGGGGGGGGGGAAGCAATACTCATCCAGTATTTTTGTTCTGAAAGATGATTTAAGGAAATACTTTCATAATGACATGCCTGAAAATCCCACATGAAACAATGTGAAAAACATTTTTCCTTAGTTATGTTCCATGTCAGCTAAAACATCTCAAATGATAGTTT
This sequence comes from Papio anubis, assembly GCF_008728515.1. Lineage (NCBI taxonomy): Eukaryota > Metazoa > Chordata > Mammalia > Primates > Cercopithecidae > Papio > Papio anubis. The sequence continues at coordinate 86,525,477 of NC_044985.1, read as the reverse complement.
TTATCATTCAAATTTGATTCAGTTAACAGAGTAACTTCCAAAAAAACAATCTAGAAAATTTGAGGAGGAAGAACATCTTCTGATTCACTCCCGAAAATAAGCAAACTTTATCCTCTCTTTATTTTACAAAGCTAATCTTTTTTATTGCACTCAGGTAATTAAAACACAACAATTCACAGATTTGCATACTATTTGGGACTGAAAAGCCTGGTGATAAATAAGTAGTCCCACTCACACTGATACCACATGACTGGTACAGAAAAATATCTATGTTTTAAAGATTAAGTTTTTTCTTCCTAGAATCACTGCTGCTTTATTTTTGAAGTACTTATTGTGAAATCTCCAATATCATAGCATGATTTTTATATTTACCAAATCAAGATGTGTGTTTGAAAGACTAAAAAAAATCTGTCCCTAACACCATTTTACAACCAATTTCTACCAATTATTCCAGATCACTCTGTCCACTGATTTATCAATGTATTTATTCTCTGCTTCAACCAGAAACTGTCTGAACCCTTCTGCAAGAAGGAAGGAACTTTTGGTATATATTATTCCTTATTTTGGTGTTCTTTCAAATTATCCAGCTTGGTAGGATACCTATTCATAATAGGTTTAATGCTGACTAAATTATATTATATATAACACTGTGAGAAGATTTTAAAAACACGGTCCCTAAAATTAAGCGGACATGAGTTGAAATCCCACATTTAGGAATTCTCTGAAACATAAAATTACTCAGTTCTCTTGGACTGAGTATTCTCATTTATGAAATGGAAATAAACACAGCCTTAGAGGCATATATTTACTGCATGAGATATGCATTCAAATATTACTTCCTTTACTTTCCCCTTCTTTGCTGATACAGAAAATAAAGAAAACTTGACCCAAAATCTACCATCCTATACCATACTTTAGAAAATGTTCTTTTATTTATTAGGAACAAGATCTCACTCTGTAGCCCAGGCTAGAGTACAGTGGCATGATCAGAGTTCACTGTACCTTCTTTTTCTTCTTTTTTCCTTCTTTTTTTTTTTTTTTTTGAGAGAGAGTCTTGCTCTGTCACACAGGCTGGAGTGCAGTGGCATAATCTCAGCTCACTGCAACCTCCGCTTCTCAGGTTCACGCGATTCTCCTGCCTCAGCCTCCCAAGCAGCTGGGATAACAGGCACCCGCCACTACGCCCAGATCAGAGTTCACTGTACCTTCTAACTCCAGGGCTCAAGCCATCCTCCCACCTTAGCCTCCCAAGTAGCTAGGACTACAGATGCACGCCACTGCATTTAATATTTACATATTTTATATCTTTATATGTTTTATATAAAAATATATAAATATACATTATATATTTATATTTATAATATATATATTTTTTAAAAGATGGAGGCTTACTGTGTTGCCTAGGCAAACTCCTGGCCTCAAGCAATCTCCCCATCTCAGCTTCCCAAAGTGCCAGAATTACAGACATGAGCCATCGTGCCTGGGAACAGTGATTTTACTTCTAATACTACTCTGCTACTATCCTCACTATTATCACCCTATAACCTCAGTCCACTAGTCTTTTCCATGGTTCAGCCATGCTAGCTGTCCACTTCACTACTTATCAATTATCCCCTCATCTGTCAATATCCCAAAGGCTTCCAAAGACTGAAACCTGGCAGAAATAAATATAGCTAGCATACTACTTCAACTTGAGTAGAAATAGGTAATTCAACTTAAGTTACCTAGTTTAGTTTAGATCCCTACACTATCTAGTGGGGCCAAATGGCTAAGGTTTATCTTGAGATTGGTCTAAAACATAATACCAGTACCATTCAGGAGTACCTTGACACAGTTATTCCTCTCAATATAATTATCACCTTCATTGTAATAACTGGATTCAAGAACAAAGCAATATTGTTTGTATGGAAAAAGAGAGCACATGTGTGCATGCGCAGACACACACAGAGACACAGACATACACACACGAAGCTTTTTTTCTTTAAGCTACCTCAAAAAGAAATACTTACGCCGGGCGTGGTGGCTCATGCCGGTAATCCCACCACTTTGGGAGGCCGAGGCGGGTGCATCACTTGAGGTCAGGCATTCGAGACCAGCCTAGCCAGCATGGTGAAACCCCATCTCTATTAAAAATACAAAACTTAGCCAGGTATGGTGGCACATGCCTGTAGTCTCAGCTACTCAGGAGGGTGAGGCAGGAGAACTGCTTGAACATGGGAGGCGGAGGGTACAGTGAGCCAAGATCACACCACTGCATTCCAGCCTGGGCGACAAAGCAGGACTCCGTCTCAAAAAAAAAAATTTTACTAAAGTAGCTCCAATAGAGGCCTGGAGCAAGTCCCAGTTTTTACGACATTTTTACTCTATTTTTAAACTCTTTAAAAAGCATTTAACTTTATTTTAAATCACTGCTATAACACAGATTTTTGATCAGCATTTTTATTATAGAAATGAAACATGTTGGCCGGGCGCGGTGGCTCACGCCTGTACTCCTAGCACTTTGGGAGGCTGAGGCAGGTGGATCACAAGGTCAGGAGGTCGAGACCATCCTGGCTAACATGGTGAAACCCCATCTCTACTAAAACTACAAAAAATTAGCTGTCCCAGCTACTCAGGAGGCTGAGGCAGGAGAATCACTTGAACCAGGGAGGCGGAGGTTGCAGTGAGCCAAGATCATGCCACTGCACTCCAGCCTGGGCAGCAAAGCTAGATTGTCTCAAAAAAAAAGAAAAAAAAAAAAAAAGAAGAAAAGAAAGAAATGAAACATGTTATTTTAAAATAATCAAAAACGAGAAGTGAATACAGTAGAAAGTGAGAGTTATCTGTAACATACCCCTACATCCCACCCACCTGTGAAAGCCTAGCTAGCAGTATCAAAATATAAACATACATAGTACATGCTCAGATACAATTTTTTTTAAAATGTGGCTGGTTGAGCTTCTCTGACTCTTCAAGCCTTCTGTCTCCCATCCTCACCTAGAATTATGACTGTACATATGGTACATATGTGTGTGCATTTGTGAATGTGTAACACCAATAAACATTTTACCAAAGTATTTTTCCAATGCAAACTTCAATGAGTCAACTTTTTTTTAATTAGTTTTCTGAAAACCATAAACTGTTTCTATGTTTTTCAATTTTCATGTTTATTTTGCTACAATAACTTCCTTCTGTTTCAACTGTTTTTAATGTAAAGTTTACAATAAAGACCCAATCTGCTTTTGACTATATCAGATTTTCTCAACAGTCTCTATCATCAAAAGTTTTGCTTTGTAACAATACCATTCCCAACTTAAGCAAACTATGCAGACACAAATTGCAGAATGAATGTTCTCTTCTGTCAATTTTAGTCATAACAAATGTTGCCATAATACATATTTATAGCTGTTTGTGTTTGTAATATTTATATCAATAAGTCACTATCAGTGGGTAAGATGGTTTGTATTAATTTCTTAGCTGACTACAGTAGGCAGAATTTTAAAATGGTCTCCCAAGATTTCCTGTCCTACCAGGTGCCATGGCTCACATCTGTAATCCCAGCAGCACTTTGGGAGGCCGAGGCGGGCAGAACACCTGAGGTCAGGAGTTCGAGACTAGCCTGGTCAACACGGTGAAACCCCGTCTCTACCAAAAATACAAAAATTAGCCAGGCATGGTGGCACACACCTGTAGTCCCAGCTACTCAGGAGGCCGAGGCAGGAGAATCGCTTGAACCTGGGAGGCAGAAGTTGCAGTGAGCCGTGATTGTACCACTGCACTCTTCCTGTCCTAATCCCCAGCACTGAAAATATAACAAGATATCACATCCACGATTATATCATGTGCCAAGAGAGATTTTGTAGATGAAATTAAGGTTGCTAATCAGTTAATAGTGAGTTATCAATGGGGAAATAATCCAGGAGGGCCCAATCTAATCACAAGTGCCCTTTAAAAATAGAACGTTTTCTTTGGCTGGCTGCAGAAGAGCAAGTAAGAAAGATTCTATATAAGAGATATTCCATTGCTGGCTTTGAATATTGAGAGGGTTGGCCAACTCCCAGCACTTTGGGAGGCCAAGGCAGGTGGATCACTCGAGCCCAGAAGTTCAAGACCAGCCTGGGCAACATATTGAGACCCTGTCTCTACAAAAATACAAAAATTAGCCAGGTATGGTGGTACACGCCTGTAGTCCCAACTACTTGGGAGGCTAAGGTGGGAGGGTCACTTGAGCCCAGGAGGCAGAGGTTGCAGTAAGCTTAGATCACACCCCTGCACTCCAGCTTGGGCAGCATACGAAACTCTGTCTCAAAAAAAAGAAAAAAGAAAATTGAGAGGGTCATGTGGAAAAGATATGAGAGCAGCCTCAGAGCTAAGAGTGACCCCTAAAGCTAACAGTCCACAACAATGCAGTCATCTCAGTCCTACCACCTCAAGGAACTGCATTCTGCCAACTCCATGAATGAGTTTGGACACATCTTCTTACCCACCAAAGTCTCCAGATAAAAGCCAAACCCAGCTTGATCTTAATTTTGGTTTTTGAGACCCTGAGCAGAAAACACAGTGGAGCCCCCTCCCCGCCCCAATTTTCAACCTACAGAACTGTGAAATAATAAACGGATACTGCTTTAAGCTGTTATATTTGTGGCAATCTACCACATATCAATAGAAAACTAATACACTGACCCACGGAGAAACCGTAAGTAATTCCTTCAGACTGACTTCTTATAATAAGTGAAGCCAAAACTACTACAGTAAGGCAAATGAGGCATATGTTCTGAGGGCAAAATAACTTACTAGATAGATAAATAATTCAAGGTAAATCATGCATGATAACAAAATACCAAAATTTTAAACAGGATTCAATCATGTACTTGCATGGCTCTTAATCTTTGACCTGTTGGACCCTATCTTTAAAATTTTCATAATTAGTTCTTTGAATTGTGTTAAATTCATTTTTATTTTAAAGCATTTTTTTTAACTACTACTTATCTCAATTACCGAGCTTTCTGGCAGACACCAAGAACAAGCATCCAGGGCCAATGCCTCAGTTGCCTCATTCTCGTCTCGTGCAAATTCTGAGACTAATCTAAGTCTTCTACCTAGCACTATCAGCCACACAAATCACTGAGCAGTTCTCAGACATTCCAGGCTGTTCTACTATGTTGCCAAGCTAATTCTTTCAAACATTGTTATCATTTTTCCTACCATATACATTAATGGCAGTGAAAAGAACAGTTTAAAACTTCTAGAGTCAATATATACTTTCGGTTAAATATAATTTCAGAAAAGACATCTAATTAAATGTACTCAAATCATCAGGAGCTAACGACACTCAACCTTAAAGAGGGATATCATGGAATAATTAGTTATTATTTGTGAAAATGAACAGAAGTATATAAATGAACTGGAATGTATTATTTGCGTTTTCTAGATTCACTGATAGGAACTGTGGTTCAACATGCTTTTCTAATAATGAGTTTGCACTGTGTCATCCACATATTTTAACCTCATAGCCCTTGTATCAGTATACTTTACAAGACAGTTATCAAAAATTAAAGGTTTGGTCTGCAGCCTTTGAACAAAATCTGGTGTACAAAAAGCTTAATGGGGCCGGGCACAGTGGCTCACGCCTGTAATCCAAACACTTTGGGAGGCCGAGGTAGGCAATCACCTGAGGTCAGGAGTTTGAGACCAGCCTGGCCAACATAGTGAAACCCAGTCTCCACTAAAACTACAAAAATTAGCCAGGCGTGGCCACGGGTGCCTGTAATCCCAGTTACTCAGGAGTCTGAGGCAGAAGAATTGCTTGAACCCGGGAGGCAGAGGTTGCAGTGAGCCAAGACTGCACCACTGCACTCCAGCCTGAGCAACGAGAGTGAGACTCCATCTCAAAAAAAAAAAAGCTTAACATGACTGAATATCCAATGTGAATGACGTAATGAATTTAATCTAACAAAGTACTAAATATATAAAACACATACTATTTCAGAGATTATAACATATTAAGTAATGTTTGCCATTAAATAAAAAGATACAGCCTTTTCAATAAAAACTAGTAAAACTCTCTATATATAAATGTAGCACAATAACACTATTTACTATAATAAAACCCACTAACTATAGAGTTACCCACAGCTGAGTCACATAACATAATATCTTCAGTACAAGTGCACAGTCAGAATTCAAAAGTTCAATCTCTGTGATCACATTCAAACCACAATGGAACTCAACCTAGTACCAAACGGAAATTAACATTCTATGCACTGTTTACAACAGCAAAAGACTATCCAATAATAAATGTGGAACATCCACACAATGGAATACTACATAACAATTAAAAAGTTGTAGAAATGTACTTATTGATATGGAAATTGTTTCCAATATTTTAAGTGGAAAGAGCAGGTTATAAAACTATGAATGTATAATTTTAAAAAGAGTGCTTCTAATGCTTCATTATTCTGAAGCTAAAAAGTTATTTATTAATTTTTTATTTATAATTAACAATCACATATGTTTACAGGATGAGAGTGTGATGTTTCAATGCATGAATACACTGTGTATAATAATCAAATCAGGGTAATTATATCCATCATTTTAAACATTTATCATTTATTTCTCTTCTTCTTCTTTAGAGACGGAGCCTCACTCTATCGCCAGGCTGGAGTACAGTGCAACCTCCGCCTCCTGGGTTCAAGCGATTCTCCTGCCTCAGCCTCCCAAGTAGCTGGGATTACAGGCATGCGCCACCATGCCCGGCTAATTTTTGTATTTTTAGGAGAGATGGGGTTTTGCCATGTTGGCCAGGCTGGTCTTGAACTCCTGACCTCAGGTGATCTGCCTGCCTTAGCCTCCTAAAGAGCTAGGATTCCAGGCATGAGCCACTGCGCCTGGCCTAAAAATATGTTTTTAATGTTAGCTGACTCAGCAAGTGGAAGAGCGACTCTGGAGTCTGAAAAGGCCCAGATTTATACACTCGTTACACCACTTAATAGCTATCTGACCACAAGTAAGTTAATTAACATCAATGCTAAAATGGTAATAATATCTACTTTATAAAGGTAGTTTAAGAATTAAATTACATATTCAAAACACTTAGCATTGTAGTTGGACTACAGAAGGTACTCAGTAAGTAACAGTTAACAGTTTTACTATAATTGTTTTACTATTTTTACAGTTTTACTATTTCTCATACTATACTCAGACTTTCAAATATGTATCTGAAATTAAAAGTTGATGGAGTCAGGGTGGGAATCACCTACAGTTCTGGCTAACATGAACTAAGCACACTTTCTATCTCTAGCACCAATTATCACTAAAAACCCTGGACAGCATATATGGAGTTCTCTGAGGATTCAAAAAAGTAAATAATGGCAGCTAGATTGGGGAACAAAACAAAAACTAGAAGAACCGACAGGGAAGTGATTCACTGAGCTTTTCCCCCTCCCGTATGTCCTGGATTAGATTCAAGGGCATCCCAAATCTTGGAACTGCACAGTAGGAGTGGGCAAGAAAAAGTCCAGGAGAAACACTTTCTTTGTGGCCAACAGACTAGGTAGGAGGGCCCTGCAGGATGAAGGATATGGGTGGAATCCCAGTTCTTTTCTCTCTTTTTTACTCTTCTGGCCCTAGCCCAAGTCAAGTACTCGTCACAAAACTGCACTCCTAAGGCTTCGGCAGTGACCACAAAGCACCTAAAACTGAGAGTCCTTCCCTCTGACCAGAGGAACTGAGGCTCTGTAGCTGGAACAGTGCAGAGATAAACAAGGTTATTTCTTCCTCTCTTCTCTGTCACCATCTTGGTCTAGAGGCATATCCAGTTGTAGGAAGTTCATGATAGTGTGGAGAGGTTAAAAATCCTGGCTTTGTCATCAGAGAATAAGGACAAGATCTCCTGGGAGACACAGTGTGAAAATAAATCATGGAGAACAGGGAGTTGAAAAAGGAACCCTCCTATCTATGTATGAAGTTCCAGGCACACCTAAAGGCTGCACATGTATGAACTGACCCAAAATAGTATAACACAGATCTTGAGACCTAAATTAAGATATAGATACCAGCCACTGCTCACGTCCCAGACTGACTTCTGCGAGGTACATACACAAAAGACAGACCCAAATAGTACTGCAAAGACTGTGAAAAGTAAATTGACATTAGAACCACAGCCCCCTGAAGGTAAGATGACACCTGGAGTATGAATCTAACCAGGCAGATTGCCTGCTAAAAGAAAAAACTCAACATTTCCAGGTGTCTTTAATAGGACTCAGAGTCTCAAGTAAAATATTCAAAATGTCCAAAGAAGCTGGAGACACCAATCCTAAGATGGCTCAGATTTTGGAATTGTCAAAAATTTTAAAGCAGCTATTATAATCATGCTCTCTGAAGGGCAAATATACATGAAATTATGAAGGACAAATATACATGAAATTAATGAAAAGATAAACATTTTCATACAGAAATTGAAATTATAAAAAACCAAATGAGAATTTTAGAAAAAAAAACTAAAATAAAAATTACTGAATGGACTGAATAACAGAATGTGACAGAATAAACAGTAAGCCTAAAAATAGATTAATATAAATTATCCAATCTGAACAAGAGTGAAAAAAGGTGGGGAAAAAAATGAGCATGGTGGTGGCCAGGCACAGTGGCTCACGCCTGTAATCCCAGCACTTTGGGAGGCTGAGGCAGCTGGATCACGAGGTCAGGAGTTTGAGACCAGCCTGATAAACACGGTAAAACCCCGTCTCTACTAAAAATAAATAAATAAATAAAAAACTGGGCAAGGTGGCGCGTGCCTGTAATCCCAGCTACTCGGGAGGCTAAGGCAGGAGAATCGTTTGAACTCAGGAGGCAGAGGTTGCAGTGAGCCAAGATCGTGCCACTGCACTCCAGCCTAGGCAACAGTGCAAGACTGTGTCTCAAAAAAAAAAAAAAAAAAAAAAAAGCACGGAGGCTCACATTTGTAATCCCAGCACTATGGGAGGCCAAGGTGGATCGCTTGAGCCCAGGACTTTGAGACCAGCCTGGGCAACGTAGTGAAACCTATCTCTACAAAACAAATACAAAAATTAGCCAGGCAGGATAATGTGCACACGTAATGCCAGCTACTCGGGAGGCTGAGGTGGGAGGATCGCTTGAGCCCAGGAGGTAGAGGTTGCAGTGAACTGAGACCACACCTTTGCACTCCAGCCTGGGCAAGAAAGCGAGATTCCGTCTTAAAAAAAAAAAAAAAGGCCAGGCGTGGTGGCTCACACCTGTAATCCCAGCAGTTTGGGAGGCCGAGGCAGGCGGATCACCTGAAATCAGGAGTTCAAGACTAGCCTGGCCAACATGGCAAAACCCCATCTCTACTTAAAATACAAAAATTAGCTGGGTGTGGCGGTACATGCCTGTAATCCCAGCTACCTGGGAAGCTGAAGTAGGAGAATCATTTGAACCCGGGAGGCAGAGGTTGCAGTGAGCCAGAACACGCCACTGCACTCCAGCCTGGGAGACAGGCGATATTCCATCTCAAAAAAATAAAAATAAAAATAAAAAAGAAAGGAAAGAGCCTCAAAGATCTGAGAATATCAGAAAGTTCATGTCAGTGAAGTCCCAGAAGAACAAAAGAAAAAAACTGGAGCAGAAAAAAAAATTTGACAAAACAAAACTTTCCAAATTTAATGAGAAACATAAACAGGTAAGTGAACACGGACAGGATAAATGTATGCCCATAAATAATCAAACCGCTAAAAACTCAAAGATAAAAGAAAAAAATTCCTAAAGGAGCCAGTGAAAAACAACACACTACATACAAAGAAACAATGATTCCAATGATTACAGATGTCTCATCAGAAAGCACAGAAGACAACAAACTACATTTTTTGAAGAGCTAAAAGGGTAAAACAATAAACCCAGGATTCTACACCTAGTGAAAATTTCCTGCAGTAAAGATATTCTGAGGTCAGGCACAGTGGCTCATACCTGTAGTCCCAACACTTTGGGAGGCCAAAACGGGCAGATCACTTGAGGCCAGGAGTTCGAGACCAGTCTGGGCAACATGGTGAAACCCTGTCTCTACTAAAAATATAAAATTAGCCAGGTGTGGTGGCTCATGCCTGTAGTCCCAGGACTCGGGAGGCTGAGGCGAGGGGATCACCTGAACCCGGGAGGCAGAGGCTACAGTGAGCCAAGATCACGCCACTGCACTGCAGCCTGGAAGACAGAGTGAGACTCTGTCTCAATTTTTTTAAAAAAAGATATTCTTAGGTAAAGGAAAGCTGAGACAACTCATCATCAGCAGACCTGTTCTAAAACAAATGCTAAATGTAGATCTTCAAGCAGAAGGAAAATGATACCAAAGGGAAACTGTAACTTTAGGAATAAAGGAAGTGCAAATGAAGTAATAAACATATGTGTACATAAAACATTTTTCTCCCCTTAAATTCATTAAAATAGGTATGACTACTGAAATAAAAAAGTATAATGTTGAGTATGTGGTTTTCAATGTTTAAAAATGTAATATATAGAATCACTGTAATGTAAACAGGCTAAAGAAACATAAATTCTGTGATTTCTGCATTTCACCTGAAGCAGTAAAGTTTTAACTCTAAGTAAAATATAAAGTTAGGTATGTATATTGTAATCCCCATAGCAGCCACCAGAAACAAAACAAAACACACACAGAGTCAAAAAAAATACATAAATTAAATGAATCACTAAGACAATAGTCAAGCAATCTAAAAGGTAGGAAAAGGGAGATTATGGAACAAAAAGCAGAAGGGGCCAGGTGAGGTGGCTCACACCTATAATCCCAGTACTTTGAGAGGCCAAGGCAGGAGGATCACTTTCCTAGGAGTTCGAAACCAGGTTAGGCAACACAGTGAGACCCATCTCTAAAAAAAATTTTTTAATTAGCCAGGTGAGGTGGCATGCACCTATAATCTCAGCTACTCAGGAAGCCAAGGTTTGAGGATCACCTGAGCCTGGGAGGTCAAGGCTACGGTGAGCCATAATTGTGCCACTGCATTCCAGCATGGGCAACAGAGCAAGACCCTGTCTCCAAAAAAAAAAAAAACAGCACACCTATATCCAAATATATCCACAATGTCACTAAATGTAAATGGTCTCAACACAACAATTAACATACAGAGATCATCAGACCAGATTTAAAAAACACAAGATCTACTGGGCATGGTGGCTCACCCCTGTAATCCTAGCACTTCTGGAGGCCAAGGCGGGCAGATCACCTGAGGTCAGGAGTTGGAGACCAGCCTGGTCAACATGGTGAAACCCCACCTCTACTAATATATAAAAATTAGCTGGGCCTGGCAGCACGTCCCTGTAGTCCCAGCTACTCGGGAGGCTGAGGCACAGGAATTGCTTAAACCCAGGAGAAGGAGGTTGCAGTGAGCCAAGATCATGCCACTGCACTCCAGCCTGGGTGCCAGAGGAAACTGTGTCTCAAAAATAAATAAATAAAATAAAAATAAAAACACAAGACCCAACAATATGCTGTCTATAAGACACCCCTTTAAATACAACAAAGGATGGAATTATAGAAAGGATAGAAAAAATAGATCTTGCAAACTCTAATCAGAGTGGACTTCAGAATAAGAAAAATTACCAGGGATAGAGGGATATTATATAGTAAAATGGTCAATTCACCAAAAAATACATAACAATTCTAAATGTTTATGCACTTTTTTTTAAAGCTTCAAAATATATGAAGCAACAACTGAAAGAATAGAAAAATCCACTATATTTGGAGATTCAACACTCCTCTCTGAGCAACTGATAAAACAAATAGAAAATCAGCAAAGATATGTAAGACCTGAAAACCACTATCAATCAATCTGACCTAAGTGACATTTATAGAACACTCCACCCAACAACAGCAGAATACACAAGGGCATGTGAAACATTTATCAAAGTAGATCATATCCTGGGACACAAACCTCAAAAAATTTAGAAGAAATGAAATCAAATAAGGTATATTCTCTGATATGAAATCAAATTTTAAAATCAATACAAGAAAGTTATCTGGAAAAATTCCAAAATATTTAAAAATTGAATAAAACCCTTCTAAGTAATCTGCGGGTCAAAGAACAAGCCTCGAGGACAACTAGAAAATATCTGGAACTGAATTAAAATGAAAATACATATCTAACTTTGTGACATGCAGCTAAACAACTGCTTAGAGAAAAAATGTATGGCATTAAACGTTTCTATTAGAAAAAGAAGATCTCAAATCAACAATTTAAGCTTCCATCTGAGAAACCAGAAAATGAGTAAACTAAACCAAAAGCAAGTAGGAGGAAGAAAATAAAGACGAGAGCAGAGATGAATGAAATGAAAAAATAACAAAGAAAGTAAATAAAACTAAAAGCTGGTTCTTTGACAAGACCTATAAAAATAATAAACCTCTCTAGCCATTCTGACCAAAGAAAAAAAGAGAGAAGATACTAATATTCAAATCAGGAATGAAAGAAAGGATGCTACCACTACGAACTCCACAGACAATAAAAAGAATAATGAAATACCACAACTGCATGTCCACATATAAACCAATTCTTTGAAAGACACATCTACCAAAATTCATTCCTCAAAAAATAGATAACCTAATAGTCCTGTATCTATTAAATAAGCTGAATTTATAGTTAAAATTTTTCTAACAAAAACATTCCAAAGGTAGTGATTTCTCTCAATTGATTGTTCACTGTCTTTACAGATCAAACTCCCTGTTCTCTTTCTCACCTTCTCATTACCGCACTAGTCTTCAACACACACACACACTCTTTCTCTCTCTCTGACTCTCACTCTCTTCCCGCCACCCACTCCAGGCCAAGATGATTTCACTGGGGAAATTTTGGCAATCAAGGAAGAGATACTATCAATGCTACACGACCTCTTCTAAAAACAGATAAGGAAGGGAACACTTCTCAACTCATTTTATAAAGCCAACTTTCCCCCAGTATCTAAACCAGGCAAAGGCATTACAAGAACAGAACACTACAAACCAATATACCTCATGAATATAGATGTAAAAATTCTCAACAAAATATTAGACAAAGACACTGGAAAAATGGGAGTGTCTTATAAACATACACTTACTATATGACCCAGCAACCCCAATCTTAGGTTTTTAACAAAGAAAACAAATACAAGGTTCACCAAAAAAACCTGTATACAAATGTTTATAGCAGTTTTATTCATAATTACCCAAAACTGCAAACTCCCCAATACCCTTCAACTAATAATGCACAAAGTGTGGTACATTCATATAATGGAACACTATTCAGCAATAAAAAGAAACAGACTACTGAAACATGCAATAACATGAATGAATCTCAAATGCATTATGCTAAGTGAATGAAGCTAGAAAATGCTATAACTCATTTATATGACATTCTGAAAAAAGTAAAACTATAGGAACCAAAAAATTAATTTTTCCTTCTTAACACCAAACCTATTCCAGAAAAAGCATTAAATTGTTTAAAACTTAACACATAATCTTAATCCTGGGGACATTTTTTTTCGTTTTTGTTTTGGGGGACATTTTTTCTAAAGAGGATATATATATATATATATAAACGTATACTCATACCAGCCCCAAATAGACACTTACAAAGGTGTTTTTACTATAGTAATTTGTAAAAAGAAAAGAGAAACAAATGCCCACTAGAAGTTTATAAATTTGATAGAGTATTCAACCTTATGTATAGAGTATTCAACCTTATGTATAACACCACATTATGCCATTCGTGCCTCCTATTTGAGGGTTCAGACTCATTAACAAATTTGTCACATTTCAAATCTTAAAAATACAGTATGATGCAAGTCTGACTCCAATATGGGCCAAAAAAAAAAAAAAGATTACAAAGGGGAAACTGTTCTATTACCTCTTACTGTACACAGCCTGAAATGCAGTTAGTAAGATGTGTATACTATTAATCGATACAGAAAAGTATCAGACAATGTGTACATGAATCAACATATCATTACTAGAAATATACAATTTTCCAGTATTAAAAAAATTTCCAATGGGAGGATTTCCAGGATTATTGAAGATATTAAAACTACTCAATAGTGGGCTAGCAGTACAGCCTTCATAAACAAAGCTTAATTATAAGACAAGAAAATAGTGCTCAGGATAGGCAAAAATCCAGTGATACCCAGAGCCTCCAAACAGATAGAGAACAAATACACAAAAGACAAATGTCAGGCATGGTGGCTCACGCCTGAAATCCCAGCAACTGAGTTTTTTTTTTTTTTTTTTTTTTTAGGTAGACTTTTCTGGATATACTTTATATCTCAGTAAGTGTTCTTAAAGTAAATATTGTAAATCAAAAAAATATTTGTCCTATAAAACTTAATATTACTGTCTTTCTTTTCAACCAGAATCATGTTAGTAAGAATATTCAACACACACACACACACACACACACACACACAGAGACACACACATTCTCTCTCATTCTCTTCCTGCACCCCCTCCAGGCCAAGATGATTTCACTGGGGAAATTTTGGCAATCGTGAGTCTACCTCTGTCCTGACAGATGCTTATATACATGAACACAGAAGGTTGAATAGCAGCATACTTGAAATGAAAGAACCTGGACGACATATTTCATTAGTGATAGAAAATCATTCCTTTTCAACCACCATAGTAATAAATGATTAGCGCAAAAAAAATCTTTTTTTGGTGTTTGCCGCACTTTAATTGCCAAGAGGATATAATACATTCAAATAAATGAAAAAAAATGGGTAAACAAATAGACATATTATGAGGATTTCTAAGGTTCAATTAACATGTGTGAATTTCTCAACCTCTCAGTTATCAGGGAAATTGACTATAAGAAAATAGTTTTCAAGATAGACAAAATCCAGTGATACCCAAAGCTTCCAAACTAGAGAACAAATACACAAAAGACAAATGTCAGGCAAAAATGTTCATGCCTGTAATTCCAACAACTCTGGAGACTGAGGCAGGAGGACTGCTTGAGGCCTGGAGTTCCAGACCAGCCTAGGCAACATAGCGAGACCCTGTCTATTAAAACAAAACAAAACAAAAAATTAAATACTTCTTAAAAGATGAATAGAGGATGGGGCATGGGTCTTCACTTTTGTGGAGGTTTCTTTAGTTGCTATTGTTGCTGTTTTTGAGACAGGGTCTTACTCTGTTGCCCAAGCAGGAGTGCTGTGGCATGATCATGACTCACTGCATCCTTGACCTTCTGGGCTCAAGGGATCCTTCCACCGCAGCCCCCTAAGCAGCTGGGACTACAGGTGTGTGCCACCTCACCCAGCTAATTTTTTTGCAGAGATGAGGTCTCGCTACGTTGCTTAGGCTGGTCTCGAAAACTCCTGAGCTCAAGTGATCTTCCAGTCTCATCCTCCCAAAGTGCTGGGATTACAGGCATGAGCCACCATGCCCAGCCTGTTTTTTTGTTTTGTTTTCTTTTGTTTAACAGGAAGCCATTTATTCATTTGACAAAATTTGTATTGAGTCTCACTTAAATCTTGGAAGTTCTCCCTCCCTGGACTGCAGGTTACTGAGATTTAGGAGTAAAAAGGTTTAACAGAGAGAATGTCCAAAGGTGTGGGTCCTCAATCTTCCTTATGCAATTGAGATACAACATCTCTGAAGTAGAACAGGAGCATTCCCATGACATTAAATTAATTTCCAGGAGTAGACCTTCCAAGAATTCTTAGGGATAGCACTAAGGGCATCTGCTTTCTATAGAAGTGAAGATCCCTACTCTACAAATCACCCAACAATTCCTGACAGGACACAAAGCATTCTGACTCAAGATAGAGCCACATATGGCCATATCAGGCTTTTGTCATGAAGTACCACTCTTTTCAGTAACACTACATATTTTCTTCTTTACATGTTAACCCCTGAATATTGCAAAAATCTGAATTATCTCTTTCTTAAATTCTAAAGTCCATAAAGTCAAGGATGTGTTCTCAACATCCCACTCTGCACAAAGTGAGCATGGGTTCTAATATAATATGAACAGGCCAGGCAGGGTGGCTCACACCTGTAATCCTAACACTGGAAGGCCAAGGAAAGAGGATCGCCTGAAGTCATGAGTTTGAGGCCAGCCTGGACAACATAGTGAGACCCCATCTCTACAAAAAAATAAAGAAATTAGCCTGGCAAGGTGGCATGCACCTGTGGTCCCAGTTACTCAGGAGGCTGAGGTGGGAGGATCACTTAAGCTAGAGAGGTCGAGGCTGCAGTGAGCCAAGATCATGTCACTGCACTACAGCCTGGGCAACAGAGCAAGACCTTGTCTTTAAAAAAAAGGAAATACTATAAACAGACATCCCTTGTTCTTATCTGTTTTTTGTTTGTTTGTTTGTTTTAGATAGTTTCGCTTTTGTTGTCCAGGCTGGAGTGCAATGGCACCATCTCAGCTCACTGCAAACCCCACCTCCCAGGTTCAAGCAATTCTCTTACCTTAGCCTCCGGAGTAGCTGGGATTACAGGAGTGCATCACTACTCCAGGCTAATTTTGTATTTGTAGTGCAAACAGGGTTTCTCCACGGTGATCAGGCTGGTCTCAAACTCCCGACCTCAGGTGATCCGCCCGCCTCAGCCTCCCAAACTTGTCTTTATCTTTAGAAATACTAACATACATGCACAATGGGAAAATATAATTAAATGGTTTTCCCAGACACTACTAAATATAGCCCATTATATCCCAGTAGAATGGCATGTAAAATAACAATTTCAAACTTTTAAAAATGATAAATTAGGCCGGGGTGGTGGCTCACGCCTATATTCCCAGCACTTTGGGAGGCCGAGGCGGGTGGAACACCTGAGGTCAGGAGTTTGAGACCAGCCTGGCCAACATGGTGAAACCCCGTCTCTAATAAAAATACAAAAAATTAACCAGGCAAGGTGGTGGGCGACTATAATCCCAGCTACTCAGGAGGCTGAGGCAGGAGAATCGCTTGAATCCAGGAGGTGGAAGTTGCAGTGAGCCAAGATTGTGCCATTGCACTCCAACCTGGGCAACAAGAGTGAAACTCCATCTTAAAAAACAAAACAAAACAAAAAGAATGGTAAATTAAGGGCCTGAAGTGGTGGCTCACACCTGTGATCCAGCACTTTGAGAGGCTGAGACGGGCAGATCACCTACAATCAGGAGTTTGAGACCAGCCTGGACAACGTGGTGAAACTCTGTCTCTACTAAAAATACAAAAATTAGCTGGGTGTGGCGGCAGGTGCCTGTAATTCCATCTACTCTGGAGGCTGAGGCACCAGAATTGCTTGAACCAGGAGGCAGAGGTTACAGTGAGCTGAGATGGCATCACTGTACTCCAGCCTGGGTGACAGAGCAAGACTCCATCTAAAAAAAAAAAAGAACAGTAAATTAGAAGGGAACATCCAGAAAAAATAATAATGAGCTGTGATGGTTAATATTACGTGTCAACTTGACTGTACTGAAGGATGCAAAGTATTGTTCCTGGGTGTGTTTGTGAGGGTGCTGCCAAAGGAGATTAACATTTGAGTCAGCGGACTGGGAGAGGCACACCCACCCTCAATCTGGGTGGGCACCATCTAATCAGCTGCCAGTGCAGCTAGAATAAAGCAGGCAGGAGATCTTGGAAAAGTGGACTTGTTGAGTCTTCCAGCCTTCATCTTTCTCCCATGCTGGATGCTTTCTGCCCTTAAACATCACACTCCGGTTTCTTCAGCTTTTGGACTCTTGGATTTATACCAGAGGATTGCCAGGGGCTCTCAGGCCTTTGCCACAGACTGAAGGCTGCACTGTCGGCTTCCCTACTTTTGAGGTTTTGGGACTCGGACTGACTTCCCTGCTCCCCAGACTGCAGACTGCTTATTGTGGGACTTTACCTTGTGATCACGTGAGCCAATACGCCTTAATAAACTCCCCTTTATATATACATCTATCCTATTAGTTCTGTCCCTCTAGAGAACCCTAATACATGAGCCTTCTCCTTATTTTAAATGTTAAAAATTTTAGTGCATTATGCTCCGAAAGTCCATGGCCTACTCTGTATGCATACAAAAAATATAACAGCATTTATGAAACAAGTTAATACTGGCAACATTATTAACCCAGCCACTCAAGTAGGTTCCAAATCCCAGCTATCATTACACTCTTTCATCTACCAAATCTAATCAGTTAACAAATCCTATCAATTCTTCCCTTCTCAAATAAACCCTTTTTCATTCACACTAACTAGAACCACCCTATTTTCAAACAAAGAAATTAAGGCTGCTGAAAATACTAGAAATTAGGATAAATATAAAAGACTTTCTTCCTATTTTTAATTGCTCTAAAAGACTGGCCAACAAGATTAAACCCCGTGTCTACTAAAAATCCAAAAAAAAAACAAATGAGCTGGGTGTGGTGGTAGGTGTCTGTAATCCCAGCTACTTGGGAGGCTAAAGAAGGGAGAATCACTCGAACCCAGGTAGCAAAGGTTCCAGTGAGCTGAGATCGCACCACTGCACTCTAGCCTGGGTGACAAGAGCAAAACTCCATCTCAATAAATAAATAAATAAATAAATAAATAAATAAGCCGAGCATGGTGGTTCATGCCTGTAAATCCCAGCACTCTGGGAAGCTGAGGTGGGTGGATCACTTGAGGTCAGGAGTTCGAGACCAGCCTGGCCAACATGGTGAAACCCCGTCTCTACTAAAAATACAAAAATTAGCCAGGTGTGGTGGCACGTGCCTGTAATCCCAGCTACTCGAGAGGCTGAGATGGGAGAATCACTTGAACCTGGGAGGCAGAGGTTGCAGTGCACCAAGATCGCACCATTGCACTCCAGCCTTGGAGACAGAGCAAGACTCCATCTCAAAAAATAATAAAAATAAATAAATAACAAGGCATTACAAAGTTTATAACAGAGAGAAAATATCTGACAAATAACAAAGTATT
Organism: Papio anubis; assembly: GCF_008728515.1. Lineage (NCBI taxonomy): Eukaryota > Metazoa > Chordata > Mammalia > Primates > Cercopithecidae > Papio > Papio anubis. The sequence continues at coordinate 86,506,592 of NC_044985.1, read as the reverse complement.
TGACAATTATATCACAAAGGATGGGTGGGAGGAAACAGAATTATACATAAGGGTCTACCATATGAAATATTAGACAACACACCACCATTCACAAAGTTCTACTAGACAGCAGTGCTCTAGCACAACCACTGTAGAACACAATAAAAAGAGGCAACAATAGTTAAGATAGGGAAGACAGAAAAGAGAGAGGGAGGGAGACATTCTGGTAGGTAGATTAAACTGTACAATTAGAGTTTACTCCTTGAGGGCAAGGACTCCAAAAAATAATAGTAAGATAAAATGAGATGATAAAACATAATCCAAAGGAGGATGGGGAAAAAATGTTCATGAAATTCAGGTATGAACTGATATTAATTCCCAAAATATTATCTGACAACACAAAGAAAAATGCACACCCTTCTGACCCAAAAAATTCTATTTCTAAGAATTTGTCAGCCAGGCGCAGTGGCTCACACCTGTAATCCCAGCACTTTGGGAGGCTGAGGCGGGCAGAACACCTGAGGTCAGGAGTTCGAGACCAGCCTGGTCAACATGGTGAAACCCCGTCTCTACTAAAAATACGAAAATTAGCCAGGCATGGTGGCGTGCGCCTGTAGTCCCAGCTACTCAGGAGGCTGAGACAGGAGAATTGCTTGAACCCAGGAGTCGGAGGTTGCAGTGGGCCAAGATCACCCCACTGCACTCCAGCCTGGGCAACAGAGCGAGACTTCATCTCAAAAAAAATAAAAAAAAATAATAAAAAAAAGAATTTGTCCTACAAATTCATAAATTTTATATAATAAATTCACATATAAGTGAAAGAAGTATATGCAAGAATATTCAACCTAGCACCATTTAATAGCAAAAGGCTAGAAATGATCTAAATGTTCATAAAGAAAAGCCTGATTAAATAATGCATGGTCCACAATAAACCTATGTGCACAATGACACACACGCACACACACACATACATATATTTATGTATTTTTAAATCTTTTTTTGGTGGGGGGGAGACAGAGTCTCGCTCTGTCACCCAGGCTGCAGTGCACTGGCGCAATCTTGGCTCACTGCAACCTCCGCCTCCCAGGTTCAAGCAATTCTCCTGCCTCAGCCTCCCAAGTAGCTGGGACTACAGGCGCACGCCATTGTACTCGGCTAATTTTTTTCTGTATTTTAGGAGAGACGGGGTTTCACCGTGTTGCCCAGGCTGGTCTCAAATTTCTGAGCTCAGGCAATCCACCCATCTCAGCCTCCCAAAGTGCTAGGATTACAGGCGTGAGCCACCAAGCCTGGCTGACATATGCATATATTTGAATATACATAGAATAGCTCTGGAATTATACAAAGAAACGACTAACTGGATTTCTCTTGAGAAGAATGAATTGAGACAAACAGCAAGAAGACTGTTGACTGTATTCTCCTTACCATTTATAATTTTTATCATGTGCACATTATTGCCTGCAAGAAAGAATGGGGTAGGGGAGAGAGGAGAGGAAAGAGACAGACATTTGGGTAGCTAAATTAAACCATACAATTACAGAGTTAGTTCCTTGAGGGCAAAGACTCCAAACAGCAGCCTACACTAGCTCATGAAGAAGAAAAATGTCATGTAAATTTCTTTTAGGTTAAACCAGCACTAATTTCATCTCAACTGCTACGTGCCAGCCTCAATCAAAAAAATTTCAGATACTTCCTATTAAATAATACTGAGGGAATAAAAATACATAAACTCACTAGGACAACACACAGGAAAAGAGGCAAGAGCCAAAACAAGTTTTCAACCAAGTTGTTTTGGAAGCAGATGTTTAGAACTTGTTTTGGAAGCAGATGTTTAGGTGATAACTTAGCTGCAGCCTGATCCTATGCTCCACCTAAGATTTCCTCATCTGCCCCAAAATAAGTTCTAGATTTCTATGGAAAGAATAAAGTCTTGTCATTCACATGTAAGCGATGAATATTTTGCTGTAGTTTTCAAATTCTCATATGCATCAACAAGCTTTTTCTTAACAAGCACCAAGAGCAAGGAAAAGTTTCATTTCAGTTGAACATGAAATCTGGGTGTGCTCATTTCATGCTCAACCCAGAACTGAGTATTTATATAGAAAAATATATATATACATGTTTTGTTGAAAGAAATAAATTTCGGTTTTTTCAATTTTGAAAATACACTTTTTATGTACAGGTCTAGAATAGAGACCAAGAAATCGTCACACATTAATAATTCTGCTAGATCTATATTTGACACAGATCATGTTACAGAAAAAGAAATTTTTGAAGCTCTTACATAAAATTGTGTTAAGCTATTTTTTTCTCTTTTTTTTATTATTATACTTTATGTTCTAGGGTACATGTGCACAACGTGCAGGTTTGTTACATATGTATACATGTGCTATGCTGGTGTGCTGCACCCATTAACTCATCATTTACATTAGGTATATCTCCTAATGCTATCCCTCCCCTCTCCCCCACCCCACAACAGGCCCCGTGTGTGATATTCCCCTTCCTGTGTCCAAGTGTTCAAGCTATATTTTTTTCATATTGCCTTGCTTTAAATGGTTTTAGTAGTTTTACTATAAACATTATAAATTTTCCTATTGTAAAAAATAACTTTACTAAGTTCATTTAAATTAAATATACCTTTAGAAAAAATAAATCCCATTTTGTCTTATACAAATTATTTTATCAAAACATATGGTTGCCTTATAAGTTTTTAAAAATCTAAGAAAAGGGAAGAGATTAATTTCAAGAAAAGTAAGCTAAGCTAAACTGTACATTTTCCCCCATGAAAAAGTTAGTTAAAATGTCGTGTTTAGTCTTAAAAGGTGGCTGGGGGCGTGCCTCTTGTACATACCCTAGATCACATAATATCTCATTAGCATCTTGTATACTAAAAACTGGGGATAAAACTATTGTTATCACTTAAGCTAAAAAAAATCATATAGGAACTTCTCTAGAAGGAAAAAACTAAAGTTTCCTTTACTTCACTACTCACTTGCAATAATGATGATATCCTTAGGGGATAGAGGGAAACCATACAAAATGAATAGGCTAATAAGATGGTCAAATAAATAGATTTAGAGAAATCAGTCGTACTCAAAAGAGCATTAATTGTTACTAGAGCAATATATCTCAACTTCCTGGTCACAAATGCCTGGGTTCCCTGAGAAACAGAAATTACGCCAAGGGATCTCCAGAACAAAAAGATTGGGAAAATCTGCTCTACAGAAATTAACGAGACAGGCTCTGGACTTAAGAACACCACACACATCCTTAGGCATGATACTGAGGTCTCTTCCCTGGGGAAACCGGCCTAAGAGAAGAACAAAAACCTACTTTTGGGAGTCCCTGCATTTTCCTTCTAGAGTAACATGCTCCAGACTAGCAGCCTGATCTAAACACAGAAAATATTTAATCAGCATTTAAATGTCTCACTTAAATATTAATAGAAACTGGCCAGGCCAAGTGACTCATGCCTATAATCCCAGCACTCTGGTTGGCGGAGACAGGCGGATCACTTGAGGTTGGGAGTTCAAGACCAGCCTGGCGAACATGGTGAAACCCCCCAAAATTAGCCAGGTGTAGTGGTGTGTCCCCGTAGTCCCAGCTACTCAGGAGGCTGAGGTGGGAGAATTGCTTGGAGGCCAAGGTTGAAGTGAGCCAAGATATACCACTGCACTCCAGCCTGGGCAACAGAGCAAGTCTCCATCTCAAAAAAAAAAAAAAAACACTTTTAGAAAGGCATTAACAGGACAAAGAACAATCAGCAAGGCAAGTGCTCTTGAAGAACTGAAATATAATGGCCAAAATGTAAAAATCAATTAAAGGAATACAAGATAAAAATAAATCTGATAGGCTAGGAGCAGTGGCTCACATCTATAATCCCAGCACTTTGGGAGGCCAAGACGGGTGGATCACTTTAGGTCAGGAGTTCAAGACCAGCCTGGACAATATGGTAAAACCCTGTCTCTACTAAAAATGCAAAAAATGTAGCTGGGCGTGGTGGCGCACACCTATAGTCCCAGCTACTCGGGAGGCTGAGGCAGGAGAATCGCTTCAACCCGGGAGGCGGAGGTTGCAGTGAGCCGAGATCGCTCCACGGTACTCCAGCTTGGGCAACAGAGCGAGACTCGGTCTCAAATAAATAAATAAATCTGATAGAAATAAAAACAGGCCAGGCGTGAGTAATCCCCACACTCTGGGAGGCCAAAGCAAAAGTATCACTTGAGGTCAGGAGTTTGAGACCAGCCTGGGCAATATAGTGAGATTCAGTCTCTATTTTTTTTTTTTCAGTCTCTATTTTTTAAAAGAAAATATATTTTGAAATTTTAAAAAATAATAAAAAAGAAAAGCAAACAGATAAAGATATGGAAACTAGGACAGAAATTGTTAAATTACAGGTGTGCTCCATGATGTGCCACAACTAGATAACACAGGTTCCAAAAAGAGAAAACAAAGATAACTGAAATGAGAAATAATAAAAGGAAAATTCCCAGAAATAGTCTCTAGATTGAAAAAGCCCACAGAGTAACCAGCACAGTGAACAGAAAACAAACAATGAAACGTCTCACAACAAGGCAATCCTCTTTTCAGAATGGTGGTAATCCTTCCATAGAGGACACACACCATCACCAACAAAGGACTAAGAATCAGAATGGCATCCAAATTCTCAACAGCAATTCCAAAAGCTAGGAGATGAAGTGCTTTCAATATGCAGTGGAAAAATTATTTCCAACCTACAATTCTAATTCTACACCCAGTCAAACCAGCACGCATAAAGACATCACTGAAGATATTCAAGGTCTGGATATAACACATACCTCCTATGTATCCTCTCTCAAAAAATTATTGGAAAATGCACTCCAGCAAAACATTCAGAAATTAGAGCATCCAGAACAGGAGAGACGTGAAGAGAATTCCCAGGGAAGTTCCAGGTTCTAATAGCTGTGCCACAGATGTAGAGATCAATGAGCTAATTTGGAATAGGAGGATGAGGGACTCCAAAAGAGATACCTCCAAGAAAATGAAAGTAACTGTCTCATATGTTTTTAATTATTCACAGGAAAGTTTCCATTATCAAAACTTTCTTAGGGATAAATTTGTGATAGGTACATAGAAAACGAAGCAATCAAAATAAAAAACAATTTTAACCTCAAGGACAATAAAAAGTTATTTAGAAAGAAAATATAACTGTAATATACCACAAGGTTCTACTGTAATCAATATTTACAGGGTCATAACATTAATACTGATTTAACCAAAAGATGCTACACCTGCAACGGAAGGATTCGGTAGGATGGTGATTAGAGAACTAAGTGTACATTTTCCATAGTAGCAAGTCACTACCTAATACATACAACTGAAAAAAAAAAAAAAAAAAAAAAAAAAAGCTCCTGAAGCAGCAGTATAGCATATTACATAGAAATGTGTAGGCCAGGCACGGTGGCTCACGCCTGTAATTCCAGCCCTTTGGGAGGCCAAAGTGGGTGGATCACTTGAGGCCAGGAGTTCGAGATCAGCCTGGCCAACATGGCGAAACCCTGTCTCTATTAAAAATAAAAATTAGCAGGGTGTGGTGGTGCACACCTGCAATCCCAGCTACTCAGGAGGCTGAGGCATGAGAATTGCCTGAACCCAGGAGGCAGAGGTTGCAGTGAGCCAAGATCCTGACATTGCACTCCAGCGTGGGCGACAGACGGAGACTCTGTCTCAAAAGAAAGAAAGAAAAAAAGAAATGTGTCGGTAAACAGCCAAAGAAACCTCTAAGAGTTGAAAGTGGTCGTTTCTAGGGGGCAGGAAGAGGGAGTGGAGAAAGATGTGACAAAGGAACATTTTCTTCAATGATAAGTTTAGTGCTATTTGACATTTTAAATTATTCACACGTAGTTTAGAAAAATAAATTTAAATTTAAAAATATAGTATTAAGACAAACATGCTATTTTTGTCTTCAAGTCGTTTGGAAATGGAAGTCGCTTACTTTCTCAACTTCCTTCCCTTCTACTGCTGAATTATCTATCATCTTAACCCACGCCCTTACCTCTTCCCCTCCTCAGAGAAAAAAATGTCCTTAACTGTTTCTGAGATTTCCAGACTCTTATCACGTACTGGATCCCATGCCTCTCACATTTTCCATAATCTTGCTCCATCTACATTTACCATCTTCTCTTGAATTTGCAATTTTTCATTCTATAAATCCTTTCCCTAAAATCTATAAACAAGCTGAAGTTTTCCACATCCTGTAAATAACAGAAGCTTAAGTACACCCTTCAACCAGTTTTCTCACTTTCCTTCCGTCCACTGACATTAAAATACTTCATACTCACTACCTCTACTTCCTCATTCTCCCCTTTGATTTGTGCCCCCAACATGCTTCTCAAACTACTTTCTCTCACAGATCATTACTAATCTACATGCCAGATTCAAAGGCCTCTTCTCCAGGTTCAGCTTACTTCATGGCATTTGAAAATCTTTACTCTCTCTCCTTGAAACACAATCTTTCTTTTCGGCTTTCTCAACACTATTCTACCATTTCTCCTCCTACCACATTCACAGGCTTCTTCACTGGCTTTTCTTTCTACCCTTAAAAATGCTTGTTTTCTCCCAGAGTTCTATCTTCAGCATTTTTCCTATCATTTTATCTACCCTAGTGATTAGTCATTTCGAGTGTTGCCCATATGTAAATGCCTAGCATGACGTACATGTTAAATGAATGTTTACTGAACTGCAATGAAAGAGCACTAATTTTTACGCCCAAGTTCAAAGTGTATCGCTCAGTTTTAAAACTGTTATTTGCTACGATCTAGAAAATTATCTGAAGTTCCTGAGAGCACAAACCAAATACACCCACAACTGAGTTCATTTTCTTTTCCCAAATCTGTTCTCCTCACTGTTACCAGTTAGAACCACCATCCAAACGATCACCCTCAACTCCCCCTTTCTCAATCCCTACATCCAACAGTTTGCCAAATCAGTCTTTTCAATCTTTTTTACTCTTGCCATTCCCACTGCCATTCCACCGAAATTCAGGTGATCAATGCCTTTGTGAGTTTTTCCTATCTCAAGTCACGCTCTACTAATCTTATTTTATACATATATTCTCTTCATTCTAAGAATACAAATACTAGTAATAATAACTGTGAATCCCTAAAGCCTTGGATGAGAAGGAAGATAATGATGTGAAAATATCTGATTAGGCGCCGTGGCTCACACTTGTCATCCCACCACTTTGGAGGCAGAGGTGGGCAGATCACGAGGTCAGGAGTTCAGGACCAGCCTGTCCAATACAGTGAACCCCGTCTCTACTAAAAAAAAGAAGTGCAAAAATTAGTCGGGCGTGGTGGCACGCACCGTAGTCCAGCTACTCAGGAGGCTGAGGCACGAGAATGGCTTGAACCTGGGAGGCGGAGGTTGCAGTAAACCAAGACCACGCCACTGCACTCCAGCCTAGGCAACAGAGTAAGACTTCAACTTAAAAAAAAGAGAAAAAGAAAATATCTGCCAGGCGCGGTGGCTCATGCCTGTAATCCCAGCACTTTGGGAGGCCAAGACGGATGGATAGCTTGAGGTCAGGAGTTCAAGACCAGCCTGGCCAACATAGTGAAACCCTGCCTCTACTAAAAATACAAACATTAGCTGGGTGTGGTGGTACGCGCCTGTAATTCCAGCTATCTGGGACGCTGAGGCAGGAGAATCGCTTGAAACCGGGAGGCAGAGGTTACAATAGCAGAGATCCGCCATTGCACTCCAGCCTGGGCAACGAGAGTGAAACTCCATCTCAAAAAAAAGAAAATATCTAATATTGAGATTCCTACACCCCACACACAGATTACAAGGATTTTATTCCTTGAAACAATTATCTACGGTAAGTACCATTAGTATCCCCTTTTTACAAATAAAGTGAACTTGCCTAAAGTTAAACTGCTGGCAAGTAAATGGCAATGCCAGGATCTGAACCCTGACAGTCTGGTTCCAGAGTACATACTATTAACCATGGAATACTTTCTAACGTATATATTCTATTCAAAGCCATTCTGAAAATTTACGTCTCTCCTTTCTTTTTCTACTATTCCTGCTCTCCCCATCCCAACACCCTATTACCCTACATTTCAAGCCACAAAGAAGTGAATATGATAGGCTTATTTTCACACCTCTAAGATCCAACTGCAAAGTTCTGTTCTTCCCTTTTTAATCCAATTCAAAATTCATCTCCTCTGAGGGAACTTCTATACCCATCCCCTGTAGAATTATTCACTCTCTAAGTCCGGAGAACTCACCATATTATATGCTTATGTATGTCTTACATATGGCTAGTTTGTGAGTCTCTGGAATTCCTTGTGTCTTTTTACATCTTTGTATTACACTGTTAATAACAGAGCAGTTCAATCAAAGCTTACAGAATTTAGCTTAATTAAATGTAAATTCTACTAGCCAAGACATAAAAGTATAGCTTCTACTTTGCCTCATCTTCATTGCAAAATATAGACATCACAAACCAAAAGAATTCCCTTTAGTCGGGTGTGGGTGACTCATGCCTCTAATCCCAGCACTTTGTGGGGCTGAGGCTGGCAGACAGCTTGAGCTCAGGAGTTGGAGAGCACCCTGGGCAACATGGTAAAACCCAGTCTCTACCCAAAATACAGAAAATAAGCCGGACATGGTGGCATGTACCTGTAGTCCTAGCTACTCGGGAAGCTAAGGTAGGAGAATCACCTGAGCCCAGGAAGCAGAGGTTGCAGTGAGCCGAGATCATGCCACTGCACTCCAGCCTGGGTGACAGAGACCCTGTCTCTAAAAGAAAAAAAAAAAAAAAATTCCCTTGAATGTGCAATGTTAGCAGCAATCCTCCAAATGTTAGAGAAACACTAAATTCTTAGAGATGTATTTTATAAGGTACTAGAAAGTAGACATCAAAGATGACACAAATATGAAATTCTGGTACCTTGCTTCTTGATTCTGCCTATTAGTCCAAAGAAGTTATCTCTTTTTGCTGCCCTTGGCACTCCCCAATTCCAATAAACAACCAAACTTATACACAACTTAATATAGCCAAAGGAAGGGAAAACTAGCAAGAACACAACTTGGTGTATATATATACATATAGTGGTTGTGGTTGTTGTTGTTGTTGTTGTTGAGACAGAGTTTCGCTCTTGTTGCCCATGCTGGAGTGCAGTGGCACGATCTCGGCTCACTGCAAACTCCGCCTCCTGAGTTCAAGTGATTCTCCTGCCTCTGCCTCCCCAGTAGCTGGGATTACAGGCGCCTGCCACCACGTCCGTCTGATTTTTTGTAATTTTAGTAGAGACGGGGTTTCGCCACATTGGGCAGGCTGGTCTCGAACTCTTGACCTCAGGTGATCCACCCACCTCAGCCCCCCCAAAACGCTGGGATTACAGGTATGAGCCACCGCGCCTGGCCAAACTTTTTTTTATTATACCACACACCCTAAGTAATTCTGATACAGATGCACCACAGACTACACTTTGAGAAACACCATTCTGGATATTCACAGGCAATGTTATTACCAATTTGAAATTTCATACAACCCTGAAAACTGAACCTACACTGGCACTTTATGTTAAATACAGTAAAATCAGAAGCAAAACTAGTATGATACACAACAGTTAACTTTTATACTGAGGTACTGTGCTGTTTTTCAGTTTTCCCTTATTTAATCCCTACTATCATATGAAGTAGATTTCACCACCCATTTCACAGATAAGAAAGATAACTTTCCATATCACATGGCTTCTAGTTGGCAGAACACAGGTATTAAACCCTGTCTACACACAGTATAGCCTCCTAACCTCTACGTTATACCATCTCTCCATTTGTAATCTATTTGATGTTTTAATAAACAAAACAAAGTGGGGTAAAAGGAGAGAAAGCACAAAAATAAACTTTCTGATTAACACTGTTGCCTAGATACCTTTTCTAAACATACCTTAGTTCCTAATGACAAACGGCTTTGCTATAGAGATGACAGTCACTGAAGGTGGGAAGTTTAAAATATCTGTCAGGGATGGGTGCTTGGATTACTTTATAGTAGTCAAGAGTAGGAAGTTCTGCATCAGCCAATTAGCTCTAACTCCAGAAGAATAAAGCAATTGGGTAGGGATCTTGATACCTTTGACTTAGGGACTCTGAGACACTAGATCCCTAACAAAGGTTAGAGCATCCAGTTCATCTGATAAGACACCTAGAAGTCAACAGCCTGATCTAGATGGACCCTGAAATTTGAGTCCTATGAGATTTATAGAACTATATGGTAGACCCTTACCCTTTACAGTAGGGATTTTTACATTCATCACAGCTGCAAACTGGTGGTAGCCTCCCTTTAATGAAAAAGGGAGTCTGAAGTTTACAAAGACTTTCCTTCCAGATTTAGTCATACAAGAACAGCAAACGATTCCATCGTAGTTTTGTGTGTGTTATGAACACTTGAAATTTGAAAACACTTTGTTCTACTCTGCATGGGTATTTACTACAGTGAAACAACAATTCCTGGGAAGGAAACTAGGAGACATTCACACTACAGTATGACTTAGTAAAAGACAATATTTCTCACACCTTGGTGAAAGTGCTGCACTAGAAAAATAAGGTTTTATTTTTCTAGTTGGCGGAACACAGGTATTAAACCTGACCTCAGGTGATACACCCGCCTCGGCCTCCCAAAGCGCTGGGATTACAAGTGTGAGCCACCGCACCTGGCAAATTATTTTTTATTATACCACACACCCTAATTCTGATACAGATGAACCACAGACTACACTTTGAGAAATAAGAGTTTTTATTTTTCTGGATTTATTTTATTTTATTTTAGTTTTGGTGGGGGAGCAAATGGGGATAATTTTACAGCAAATACTCTAAGGGATGATCTAGGGAAGGGGAGCATTCAAAACCATGAAGAGAGGGCATGGGAGCAGCCTGACATCCCAGGAAATAGAGCCCTCTTAGAGATCAGAGAAAAAGCGTACCTTCCTCCACACGTTGCCAATAATTAATTCAACCCAGTTCTCCTCAGGGTGTTTCTCTGAGTGTCAAACAGTTGTTAAGAGAGCCAGATTCTGTTAGACTACAGGCTGTGCCTCCTTCTGCCACCTCTACTGCCCATTTATAAGCAGTTCTCCTTCCCTTCCACCTGATGCACTATGCTGGCTCCAGAAGGCTGAAGGACTAAAGCAGTTTTGTTCATATCTGTAAGAGTTACTTAACTAGTGGCTGGGCGCAGTGGCTCATGCCTGTAATCCCAGTACTTTGGGGAAGCCAAGGTCGGCAGATCACTTGAGGTCGGGAGTTCAAGACCAGGCTGAACAACATGGAGAAACCCCGTCTCTACTAAAAATACAAAATTAGCCGGTCATGGTAGCACATGCCTGTAACCCCTGCTACTCGGGAGGCTGAGGCAGGAGCATCGCTTGAACCCGGGAGGTAGGGGTTGAGGTGAGCCAAGATCACGTCACTGCACTCCAGCCTGGATGACAGAGTGAGACCTCGTCTCAAAAAAAAAAAAAAAAAAAAAATTTACTTAACTAAGTACATGTAATTTTGGCCTGCTATATATTTCCCACATTCTATCTTACACATCATGATGTCACTTCCTTAATATAATATAAAGACATGGTCTTTGGAGCACAACTGACCAAAGTTCAAATAAATACCAGCTCTGCAACTTGTTACTTAACCTCTCTAAAAGCCATAGTGAAGGTTAAATGAGATTTTGCATAAAAACTACCTGACACATAGTAAGAGTTCATCAGGTGACAGAGGTTATGAAGCCGGGAGGTGAAGTCTAATACTTTTATCACAGTTTTAGAAAAGCATTCTGCATTCTCAAAAGATTTAAAATAGTGCTCTGGACCAGGCAATCCTAGCACTTCGGGAGGCCGAGGCAGGCAGATCACCTGAGGTCAAGAGTTCCAAATCAGCCTGGCCAACATGGTGAAACCCTGTCTCTACTAAAATACAAAAATTAGCCGGGCATGATGGCGGGTGCCTGTAATCCCAGCTACTCGGGAGGCTGAGACAGGAGAATCGCTTGAACCCGGGTGACAGTGGTTGCAGTGAGCCGAGATCACATAACTGCACTCCAGTTTGGGCGGCTGAGCAAGACTCCGTCTCAAAAAATAAATAAAAATATAAATACAAATAAATAAAACAGTGCTCTAGTTCTAATTAGAAAGCACTATTCCGGGAGCGCGCGGAGGCGCACGCCTGTAATCCCAGCATTTTGGGAAGCCGAGGCGGGCGGATCACCTGAAGTCAGGAGTTCGAGACCAGCCTGGCCAACATGGTGAAACCCTGTCTCTACTAAAAATTAGCCGGTTATGGTGGCGGTCGCCTGTAACCCCAGCTACTTAGGAGGCTGAGGCAGAATCGTTTGAACCCGGGAGTTAGAGGTTGCAGTAAGCCAAGATCGCGTAACTGTACTCCAGCCTGGGTGACAGAGATTCTACCTCAAAAAAAGAAAACACTATTAATCATTTTCCAGGGCAATTATCTCTAAAAAAAGTATTATCTAAAACTTTTCATAAACAGTAAGAAAGAGTCATCCTATTCCTTCCATTTCGGAAACTATTTCATCTGAATGTTTCCTGAAATTCCCAACCATTCTGCCTGGAAGATTCTAACAGAACTATCCCAGTAAGGGAAAGAAAAAGATATATGTTGACAAAAATGAATACATAATTAAAAACCACATATTTATTTTCTCAAGGCAACAAGATGATAAATTTTATTCCTTTCCACTTCCCACAATTTGAATTTTTCTTTTGAGTTACTCTTTATGAATGACTCCAATGGCACCCACAGCTCCATTCACGACTTTCCCCAAGAAAGCTTCCAGGTAAACAGAAAAACAACGAATGTTAGCTCCCTAAAACAATAACAAGATGGAGACAAACACTGGATTCTGTTTTTCTACATTCAAACAACAGAATCAGTACACAAAATCAGAAATACACCCAGAGCCTCAGACAAAACCCATAAACCTTCCTAAGGAATCTTGCTTAATTCTCACTTCTTGCTACCCATTTATCAAAGTCTTGGAAAATGCTAAAACACGGGTCTCAGCCTCGTCTGTTCAGTGATCCAAATCTGCCACTGCTAATGCATTCAGTACCCCAGATTTGAAACTGCTTTGTGAACAGAAATACCTAGCAGCAGCAGATACGGGCTATGCCAACATTAACCTTGTGCCTAACACAAAGTGATAAACCACTCCTAGCCTCACCCTCAAAGGAGGGTAAGCAGTAACGACTCCTCCAGGAATACGGCCAGGACGCCAGGGTTATCATTAACACTCATCAGCTCAAGCCCAAGGTTTAGCCACTGCACCTCCACCGTCAGGGAGCCGCGCGCGGCGGGCAGAGGAATGAATGAGACGGGCGGGCGGGGCGCAGGGTAGGCCGGGGAAAGGCGGGGCCGCACTGCCCGGTCCCCACCGCCCGACACCGCCCCCAGCCCCGCCCCCAGCCACCCGGGCTCCGCGGCAGCGCTGCATTCCCCGCGCGATTGCAGCGCGCGCCCGGGACTCCTTCCCGTCGCCGCCTCCCCCTCGCTGCGCGACCCCCAGCACTTACCTGCTTTGCAAACCGGGGCGCTAGGGCTCCTCTTCTCCGGCGAGCTTCGGCTCTGCTCCGGAGACCTCCTCCGATGCCGGACGCGGGCTGGGGGTGGGGCCGCGCTCACCTCGCCGGTCCACAGGTGGGTGGGCGACGAACTGGGCGACGACACGGTGCCCAGCAACGGCGGCGGCGGCGGCGGCCGTGGGGGGCTCCCGCGAGCTCCAGGCGCGGCGCCGCGCGTGGGGCTGGTGCCTCGCGTGGACGTCGCGGACGCGCCCGTCTGCGTGGCCACCGTGGGGCTGGTGCGCGCGGCCGCGTTCCCGCCGCCGCGCGTGGGGCTGGTGCTGCGCGAGGCGGTGCGCGGGCCGCCGCCGCCGCCGCCTGCGGGGCCTGAGGCGCCACCACAGCAGCCACCGTTGTTGTTGCCGCCGCCGCCGCCGCCGCTCCGCGTGGGGCTGCCATGTTGCTGCTGCTGCTTCAGCTGGAACGGAACCGTCGCCCTCATGGGCTGCAAGCGGCTCCCGGGTCCCCCGGCCGTGGCGACCGCACCACCCCCAAGGGAGCCGGCCGGCGTGGGGGACCCATTGCGCCTCACCCGCTGGGACATGGTCCCCCCCTCCCCGGTGACTGGGCGAGACGGGGGGTTTTGTTGTTGGGCTGCAGGGGGAGGATTCTCGAGGCCAGAGGGCAGGCCCCCGCGCGGGGTGACGAAGCTGGACTCCGGGGTGCAGGGGGCGACCGGGCCGGGACCGGCAGCAACGAGGTGGTGCAGCCGCCGCCGCCGCCTCTCCTCATCAACAATAGTGTCTCCTCCGCTGCCCCCGCCCCCCACGATCGCCCATTGGTGCAGCGTCAGCCGCGCTCGAGCCGCTCTACCGCTCCCATTGGCTACGAGCAGCTCGGGTCCCGGGCCCCCGAGGCCTTGAGAGCCTGGGTGTGCGCGGAGACCGTCTGCTCTTTAAAGAGAAAGAGACCCGCCCCCCGCGGGGAGGGAGCGGAGGAAATGGGCAGTGTGTGTATGTGTAGTGTGCGCGCGTGTGTGTGTACACGTGAGTGCCCGTGTACGCGCGCGCCTAGCCACGCGCGCCTTTCCCTTCCCGCCGGGGGGAGCCCTGGGGACTAAGACTCTGGAAGGTTGCCAAAGGAAATGTCCGGACCCGGAACAGTTCCCAGGGATGGTCTGAAGCCTTTTCCGCATAACTCATTTCCTTACCCCAGTATTCACTTGTATTCACATGTACGCGCTTCTCCTTCGGGCTTTTATTCTTAATGTTTTTGTTCTGCCCTAATTCCATCTACCTATGGACAGGGCTCAAAAGGAGAAGAAATTTAACTAATCTTAAGTGGCATTTTACACCCCTCTCCTTTTCTTATTTTTTAGAGCTCTACAAAGAGGCAAATCTCAGAAAGATTAAATTTGCCTGTTAGAATGCGGTTTTAGATAGTATCTATGGAGTTCAGTTACCACATGTTATTCCTACCCTCCTGTATCTCAAGTAATCAAGACTATTTTAATCAGCTGCTTCGCTGTTCCCTGATACCTTGGAAAGATGGCTGCTACCTTACCAGTCTGTAAAATGCTATAGTTTACAGAGGGCCTTATTTGATTCTACACGATCATTGTTTGAGACAGAACTGGGCCAGCCATCCATGTTTTTGTCTAGTGGAGGAAACAAGTCTTTGGTGTGGCAAAGACCCAGGAAGGCAGGCAGTGACACTAGTTCTAAAATGGCCTAAAGGGCTCCTCATCAAGAAAATAAAAAATGGTGGACCCAAAACCTACACTCCCACCTCTCTGGCTATAAATTGCCTATCCATTACCTCTTTTCCCTGTACTATTTTTATTAGTTGTACATGCTAGACAGATTTCGTCGTGTAAAAATGTGGGAGTGGAGAGCATAGTATGATTCACTCTGGACCTGAAATCCTACTGGGTCCCTGTGCGCGGTGGTGGAAGACTTTTGTTTTGTTTTTTTGAGACGAAGTCTCGCTCTGTCCCCCAGGCTGGAGTGCAGTGACTCGATCTCGGCTCACTGCAACCTCCGCCTCCCGCGTTCAGGCAAATCTCCTGCCTCAGCTTCCCAAGTAGCTGGGATTACAGGTGCGTGCCGCCACGCCCGGCTAATTTTTGTATTTTTAGTAGAGACGGGGGTTTCACCATGTTGGCCAGGGTGGTCTTGATCTCTTGACCTCATGATCCGCCCATCTCGGCCTCCCAGAGTGCTGGAATTACAGGCGTGAGGTGGAAGGCTTTTAAAGACCCAGAGAGGAGACCGGGTGCGGTGGCTCATGCCTGTAATCGCAGCACTTTGAGAGGCCAAGGCGGGCGGATCACCTGAGGTCCAGAGTTGGAGACCACAGCTTGACCAACATGGAGGAAACCCCATCTCTACTAAAAATACAAAATTAGCTGGGCGTGGTGGCACATACCTGTAATCTCAGCTACTCGGGAGACTGAGGCAGGAGAATCGCTTGAACCTGGGAGGTTGGAGGTTGGAGGGAGCCAAGATCAGGCCAATGCACTCCAGCCTGGGCAACAAGAGCGAAACTCTGTTTTAAAAAAATTAATTTAAAAAAAAGACCTGGCCGGGCGCGGTGGCTCAAGCCTGTAATCCCAGCACTTTGGGAGGCCGAGGTGGGTGGATCACGAGGTCAGGAGATCGAGACCATCCTGGCTAACACGGTGAAACCCCGTCTCTACTAAAAATACAAAAAACTAGCCGAGCGAGGTGGCGGGCGCCTGTAGTCCCAGCTAGAATGGCGTGAACCCGGGAGGCGGAGCTTGCAGTGAACCGAGATCGCGCCACCGCACTCCAGCCTGGGCGACACAGCGAGACTCCGTCTCAAAAAAAAAAAAAAAAAAAATTAAAAAATTAAAAAATTAAAAAAAAATTAAAAAAAGACCTAGAGAGGAAATTCAAATCCCATGGCCACCACTTACTCTGTGACCTTGGGTAGGTCACTAGCCAGTCTCCTTATCTGTAAAATGCAGTTAAACAATACCATGTGCTTCATACAGTTGTTATGATTATTAACGAAGGATTGTATGTGAATGTGGTGTGTAGAAGGTGGTCAGCACTTCCAGAGTCTCCACGTGATTCAGAGACATACATCTCTCCTTACCATCCATTCCCTTTTCTCCTCCTGTCTCCCCCTCCACAGAGAAAGCCCCAGCCCCTTAGCCCAGGAAGCTGCCTTAAGTTGACTGGTGCTCTGGATAGATCTGACATCACTATCTGGCCCCTACAGCCTGGTGTGAAGCCAAAAACAGCTTCTCACTGGATAGGAACATACAGGAAACTGCCAGCAGGATCCATGCAAAGAGCCAAGTCTGGTCTGAAAGCAATGGATGCCTTATTAAATAAGGATGTAATCCCAGCACTTTGGGAGGCCAAGGCAGATCACTTGAGGTCAGGCGTTCAAGATCAACCTGGCCAACATGGTGAAACCCTGTCTCTACTAAAAATACAAAATTAACCAGGCATGGTGGTGCATGCCTATAATCCCAGCTACTCAGGAGGCTGAAGCAAGAGAATAGCTGGAAACCCAGAAGTCGGAGGCTGCAGTGAACAGAGATCTCACCCACTGCACTGCAGCCTGGACGACACAGCGAGACTATGTCTCAGTAAATAAATAAATAAATAAATAAATAAAGGAAGCCGTATGTGGTATTTTGTCTTGCACAAAGTAGGATCTCAATACATGTTTATTAAATTAATCCAAAGGAGTCTTGCAGCCCTAGTGTCCTTAGCTTCCTGATCAATTGATTTAGGTATCACCAAACTGGAGACATCTTTGTTGGTGGCAAGAGGCTTTTAGCTTGCCTGAGCTAAAGAATTGATTTCAGCAGATCTTATTAGATTTCATTAAATCAACTGATTTCACTACATCAAAGAGCTTAAAAAAATGTCCTTGGCTTCGTCATGAGCTCTGATGGAGCCATTTCACCTTTTGCTTCTAGTTATGTTTCCTACAGAAACTGAAACCTACAGTTCCAGAAAATTCATTTTCATCTTATTTGACAGTTTACCTCACTCGTCAGTTCAGGGCTTAACTTTAAACAAATGAGAGCACTTCAATTAAAGCAGGTAATTAACCACTTCAGCCCTCTTTGTACTAAAGGATATTTGTGATGACTTGTAAATCAAAGCTTTGAAACCATGAAATTCAGCAGGGTGCTATGGCTCATGCCTGTGATCCCAGCACCTTGGAAGGCCAAGGCGGGGGGATCACTTGAGCCCAGGAGTTCAAGACCAGCCTGGCCAACAAGGCGAAACCCCGTATCTACGAAAATCAGCTGGTGCATGCCTGTAGTCCCAGCTATTTGGGAGGCTGAGGTACGAGGATCGCTTGAGCCCAGGAGGCAGAGGTTGCAGTGAGTCAAGATCATGCCACTGTACTCCAGCTTGGGAGACAGAGTGAGATACTGTTTCAAAAAATAATAATTTTTTAAAAGTATTAAATTATTAGAGAATGCTAAAAAGAAAAGAAAAGAAAAACTTGCTTCAATACCTTAGAGCTCTTCAGTCTGTTTTTAAGATTTAATGGCAATGAATAAAAGCATCCTTTCCTCTTGCCCTTGACTTCATTATCTATTGTTGAAGATTCAAAGAAAACAATGTGCATCAAGGTGATGTATTGGTTTTTAGTTTGCTGGTTTATCTACAAAGAGAGTCCTTGTATTTCAAGGATCAACAAAATAAACGTATCTTCCTCTAGTTTAACCCTGCTCTTCTTAGGATATAATTCAAATTTTCCCATTTTCTCTCCGAGATTGAAACATAACTGTATATAATTGTAGACAAAAAGCAACATGCTAGAATTGGTTTGTCTGTATTTAAACTTCAAAAGACAAAATTATTGATAGGCTCATTTGCTCCTGTGCTTGCTTAACTCTACAATGATCCTGCCGTGGTAAAGGAAGATGGGTTTTATGAAAATGTTTATTGTCCTGTAGTGGTTTCTTTTCCTCCTTTAGTTATTCTAGAATCAGCTGTATCCACTTACAAACCTCTAAAATGTCATTGAATGGAACATTATACAGCCATCAAAATGGTAATTATGAAATCACAAATTCCTTTCACTTTAAAATGAAAAAAATCAAAAGTATGCATCCATTGTAATTATAATAATTGTATAAAAGTCATAAGCCTTTTATAAAATACTGTAGGGTAAAATACTGACATGAAAATAGAGATCTGAGAGGCCAGGCACAGGGCCTGTAGTCCCAGCACTTTGGAAGGCTGAGGTGGGCAGATGCCTTGAGCCCAGGAGTTCAAGACCAGCCTGGACAACATGAAAAACCTTATCTCTACAAAAAATTTTAAAATTAGCTGCACATGGTGGTGCACACCTGTAGTATGAGCTACTTGGGAGGCTAAGATGGGAGCATCACCTGAACCTGGGAGGACAGGGCTGCAGTGAGCTATGAACACACCACTGCACTCCAGCCTGGCGACAGAGTGAGACCCTATCTCAAAAAAGAAAGAAAATAAAGCCAAGCACAGTGGTTCACACTTGTAATCCCAACACTTTAGGAGGCTGAGGCGGGAGGATTGCTTGAGCCCAAGAGTTTAAGATCAGCCTGAGTAACATAACAAGACTCCATCTCTACAAAAACTTTTAAAATTAGGGCCTGATGCAATGGCTCACACCTGTAATCCCAGCACTTTGAGACCGAGGTGAATGGATCACTTGAGGCCGGGAGTTTGAGACCAGCCTGGACAACATGGCAAAACCCCATCTCTACTAAAAATACAAAAATTAGCCAAGCATGGTGGCGCACACCTGTAATCCCAGCTACTCAGAAGGCTGAGGCACGAGAATCGCTTGAACTCAGGAGGTGGAGGTTGCAGTGAACTGAGATCATACCACTGCATTCCAGTGGTATGATTTTTTTTTTTTAATTAGCCAGGTGTGGTGACACGCACCTGTAGTCCTAGCTACTTAGGAGGCTGAGGTGGGAGGATCCTCTGAGCCCAGGAGTTTGAGGCTGTAGTGAGCCATGATTGCACTACTGCACTCCACCCTGGGTGACAGAGTGAGACCTTGTATCTAAAAACAAAAAAAGAGGTTTTTTCCTCAAGAAATGTTGATATATGATTTTTTAATAAAAAGGAGAATCATAAGAACTTGAACTCCTTAGTGATATTCTGTACTTAAAATCTGACTGGTACTTCACTGAAATTTGTCTTAGGCCAAATGTGTGTCCATAGCACTACATATTTCCAGGTGTCCTTCTTACCTCTTTGACTGTGCCTTGGTCACTTTTGCTGGCTCCTTCTCAATCTGACCCTTAAAAAGTAAGAGTGCCTGAGAAACTCATCTAGGCCTCTCACTTCCTAGACTGGCAGCTGCATTTGTGCCCAGAATTCCACTGACCATCACACTGCCATCTCTTCAACTGCCTGCTTGGCATCTCTTCTCCTATATCTCACAGGTACCACAAACCTTATCTACAAGTAAATTCATCCTCTCTTCACCAACACTCCCTTGCAGTCTTCCCTATCTCAGTCAGTGGTACCACCATCTGCTAAGTAGTCTAAATCAAAACCCTGGAAGTCATCTTGGCTCTCCCCCTTCCTTGGGGTAAGGCCAGTGAATCACTGTATCTTAACTACTCTTGTTCTTAAATCTCTCATGAATCTACTACTGTTCTCCAGACCTGCCATCCCTTCTAGCCAACCTATATCTTCTCTGGCCTGCACTCTTACTCTTGCTTAGCCAATCTCCCTAGATCATCTCTGCCCCACCCTACTTCTCCAAGCTCCCAATTCCCCACACATCTATAGTGCTATCTTAAAACCACAAACATAATCACCTTACTACATAGCCTAAAGCTTACCATCCCTTCTTAGGACCAGTCCCCCAGTCCTGAGGTTTACCATAAGTTCCATGGGCCCACCTCTGACCTCTCTTCCTCTCTAGGCTCCCGCCATACTGCTCTTCTTTCATTTCCCCCTAAAACAATAGTCTTATCCTAATTCCTTCACACATGCTAGTTCTTCTCCTTGGAACACGTCTCACTCTTGTCAATTGGCCAACTTCTCAGTTTTTAGATGGAGGAGGCCTGGGTTGTCATACCCACCCAACCCACTTAAGTTAGTTTCCCTGGGTTATTTGTTCAATATCTGTATTTCCTTCTCAATGTTAACCTCCATAAGAGCTTATTTGTTCACTCAACAAATATTCATTGACTGCCTTCTATGTGCAGAACACTGTGATGGCTTTACAGTGATGAACAAACCCACAAGCTCTTTATCCTCATGGACTTAACATCTGCTGGAGACAGTGAGCAAGTAAATGAAACATGCATGGGTGCACACACATATAACTACACATGTAAATAAATTACCACTTGCAAAATTCTGTAGAAAAAAAAAAAACAAAGTGCCATCGAAGAGGGCAATAGTAGAGATCTAGCTAAGTTAGGTGAGAAGTCCTTTCTGAAGTTAAGATAAAACCTAAAAGATAAGAATGAGCCAGCCGGGTGCAGTGGCTTACCCCTGTAATCCCAGAACTTTAGGAGGCTGAGGCGGGCAGATCACCTAAGGTCAGGAATTCGAGCCCAGCCTGACCAACATGGTGAAACCCCGTCTCTACTAAAAATACAAAAATTAGCCAGGCGTGGTGGAGGGCGCCTGTAGTCCCAGCTACTCAGGAGGCTGAGGCAGGAGAATTGCTTGAACCAGGGAGGTGGAGGTTGCAGTGAGCCGAGATTGTGCCACTGCACTCCAGCCTGGGCAACAGAGCAAGACCTCCGTTTCAAAAACAAAACAAAACAAAACAAACAACAACAACAACAAAAAAAACAAAAACAAAGAACCATCATGGAAAGAACATTTTAAACAGGAAATAGCTGCGCAGAGCCTGAGAAAGGAAACAGCTGTCTGTTGAAGGAACCAGAGGAAGGGCAGCATCAGCAAAGGTGAGTAGTTCAGAGATAAGATGGGACAGCTACAGGCTAGATGATGCACAGATTTTTTAACCCTGGTAAGGGATTCAGATTTTATTCTAAGTACAATAATGTATTTTGAATAGAGCTGAGCCCACTCATTGCCTCCATCAGCACAATGTCTCACTGAAAAGAAACAATAGACACCTGTTAAAGTAGAAATGAAAGGCTAATATTTACTGAAATCTATGAAATAAGCATGATATTTGACATATAACAAAAGGTTATGAAAAGCGGATTTATTTGCATGCGTCTCAATAGACATGATAAAAAAAACCTTGATCTTTGTCTCCAAGTTCTACTCATCACAACACAGCAACAGTCTCCAATCTCTCATCTCTCTAAAAATAGGCCAGACCTGGACCTGGCTTTTCTTTCTTTGGCCTCATTCTCTCACCTCCTAGGCTCCATTCTTGCTTCTTGAATAACTCCCTGCCTTTGCTAAAGTATATCAATCTGTTCTTTCTGACCTCACTATTTCTGCATCTCTAATTAATTTATCCTCAGTAGCACAACAGAAGCTCCAGAACCCAGAGGAAGAATCTTCTCAGGAAGGTTTGGGAATTAAAGAATACTTGTATTTTCAGTTTTGTTTGTTTGTTTTGTCTGTGTTTGTTATTGCTGCTGTTGCTGTTGTTTTCACGCTGGGAATCCACTCTGGCTACTGTATGGAGAATGGCTTGTAGGAGATCAGGAAGTAAGGAAAATCATAAGGAGCCTATTGCAAAGAAATCTGAGCAAGGGGGATTTCAGAGACAGAAAAAGTGGATGGATTCAAGACCTACCTTCTAGGTAGAGTTAATTTGTCTTGCAGGTGATAGGAGGTATGGGAGGTCTCTAGGGGAAGTCCCCCAGATTTCTGACTTGAAAATTGTGGTAGATGGTGGTGTGTTTATAGAGAAGGGGAAGAGTGGGGGAGAAAAAGCCATGGTATTGAAATCAGTTTAGGTTTGTACATACTAGGTTTGAGTTTCTAATGAATTATTTAAAATATGTGTTGAGGCCAGGCGCTGTAATCCCAGCACTTTGGGAGGCTGAGACAGGCAGATCACTTGAGGTCAGGCATCTGAGACCAGCCTGGCCAACATGGCAAAACCCCCGTCTCTACTAAAAATACAAAAATTAGCCAGGCACTGTGGCAGGTGCCTGTAATCCCAGCTACTCAAGAGGCTGAGGCAGGAGAATCACCTGAACCCGGGAGGGGGAGGTTGCAGTGAGCCAAGACTGCGCCATTGCACTCCAGCCTGGGTGAGAGAGCAAGACTCTGTCTCAGAAAATAACTAAATAGGCTGGACACAGTGGCTCACACCTGTAATTCCAGCAGTTTGGGAGGCTGAGGCAGACGGGTTGCCTGAGGTCAGGAGTTCAAGACCAGCCTGGCTAACATGGTGAAACCCCATTTCTGCGAAAAATACAAAAATTAGCCAAGTGTGGTGGTGTGCATCTGTAGTCCCAGCTACTCGGAAGGCTGAGGCAAGAGAATCGCTTTAACCCAGGAGGTGGAAGTTGCAGCGAGCCAAGATCACGCCACTGCACTCCAGCTTGGACAACAGAGCAAGACTCCATCTCCACATAAATAAATAAAATATATGTTGGATATATATAGAAGACTCAGTTTCAGAGAAGTCAGACCATGAGGTTTCAGCACATAGACATTATTTGCACCTGTGCGACACATGAGGTTACCTAGGGATTTCTCCTTACTTCTCTGCCTTACCACAGTGCCTGGTACACACTAAGTCCTCAAAAAAATTACAATTTAAGATCCTGTCTGTCTTGTCCACCCTTGTATCTTTATGCCTCACAGAAGCTGGCATATGGCAGATACGCAATAATTTCCTGCTTAAGAAATGAATGATTTAGCAACTATACCATTCACACCAACAAACAAAACAAAACAAAACCAAAAACCAACTGATTTCAAACCCATGATTTTAGACTCCAAAGCCAATTTGGTTTCACCATAGGATGGTACTCTTGTCCAGCAGATTGTCTCAAAAATCTAATAAAAAAGACAAGCATATGGTGTCTTCATGATATAAATGAGGAAACTAAAGAGGTTAAATGGCTTCCTAAAATTAGAACTGGGGTCTTTCAGTTCTTATTCCAGCATCCTTTCACTACAGGAGGTTAGTGGCTTTCTTTTTTTTTTTTTTCCCCAAGAGACTCTCGAGACAGTCTCTTGCCCTGTCACCCAGGCTGGAATACAGTGGCGTGATCACAGCTCACTGCAGCCTTGAACTTCCAGGCTCAGGTGATTCTCCCACCTCAGCCTCCCAAGTAGCTGGGACTACAGATGCATCCCACCACGCGTGGCTAGTTTTTGTATTTTTAGTAGAGATGGGGTTTCTCCATGTTGCCAAGGCTGGTCTTAAACTCCTGGGCTCAAGCGATCCACCCGCCTTGGCTTCCCAAAGTACTGGGATTACAGGCATGAGCCACCGTGCCCAGTCAGGATGACTTTCAACAGACCCGCAGCTGCTCAAGATATTTTGTACCTACCAACTAACATGCTGGGAAGAAAAGAAAAGGGAAGAAGAAGGAGAACCGAAGAAATTATGTTTGGAATTGGTGAATATTACCACTTAAAACAATCTACTTTTCTGCCATGCTTCAATATTCTGTCAAGATTTGACTTAAGACCAGGCTCAGTGGTGCATGCCTATAATCCCGGCTAATTGTGAGGCTGAGGTAGAAGGATCGCTTGAGCCCAGGAGTTGGAGACCACACTGGGCAACATAATGAGACCCTGTCTCAAAAAGAAAAAAAAAAGGTTCAACTCAAATATCAACTGTCATAGGGCCTTTTCTGGTTCTTAAAAGGACAGTATTGCTCCTCCTCTTTTGGTTAATTGACATTGTACTTTCAGAGATATGGTTTCTGCTATAACTTGTATCTTTTCAGAAACTCTTCAATCTATGTATTAAAATGTATGTTAATTGAGGTTGGATGCGGTGGCTCACACCTGTAATCCCAGAACTTTGGGAGGCTGAGGTGGGCGGAAGTTCGAGACCAGCCTAGCCAATGTGGCGAAACCTTGTCTTGCCACTAAAAATACAATAATTAGCTGGGCGTGGTGGCACGTGCCTGTAATCCCAGCTACTCAGGAGGCTGAGGCACAAGAATCACTTGAATCCAGGATGGGGAAGTTGCAGATAGCCAAGATCGCACCACTGCACTCCTGGTAACAGAGTGAGATTCTGTCTCAAAAAAAGGATGGTAATTAAACAAAAACACGATATAGAACAGTGTATACTACCAATAGCCTTTGCTTTTTTTTTTTTTTTTTTTGAGACAGTTTTTTGCTCTTGTTGCCCAGGCTGGAGTGCAATGGTGCGATCTTGGCTCACCGCGACCTCTGCCTCTTGGGTTCAAGCGATTCTCCTGCCTCCGCCTCCTGAGAAGCTGGAATTACAGGCATACACCACCACGCCTGGCTAATTCTGTATTTTTAGTAGAGACAGGGTTTCTCCATGTTGGTCAGGCTGGCCTCGAACTCCCGACCTCAGGTGATCTGCCTGCCTCAGCCTCCCAAAGTGCTGGGGTTACAGGCGTGAGCCACCGCACCCGGCCGGCCTTTGCTTTTTAAAGACTTTAGTTATATGCATAGTTATATGCACACGTATAGAATATCTGGAGGTTCTCCCAAGAAACTGGCCTCTGAAAAGGGGAACTGGGAGGGGTAGAGAAAGGAAGAACATGTCCTTTTGTATACATCCTCTTTGTACTATTTGAAGTTTTGAAAGCAATGTTTATGTATTCATTTTAGCCCCCGAAGAAAGATCTAATGTAAAAAAAAAAAAAAAAAAGGACTCTCAGAAAACAAGGTTATTTTGGTGAGCATTACAATTTGAAATTAGGGTTTATAAATGATAGTTTCAGTATCCAAAATATTTCTGTATTTTTTTTGGGTTGAGCAATATTGAGAAAATCTTGATTAATACAGAGAAGTAATTGTAAATGGCAACAGTGTTTTTGTTTTGTTTTGTTTTGTTCTTGTTTTTGGAAACGGAGTTTCGCTCTTGTTGCCCAGGCTGGAGTGCAATGGCGTGATCTCGGCGCCCCTACAACCTCTGCCTCCTGCGTTTAAGCAAGTCTCCTGCCTCAGCCTCCCAAGTAGCTGAGATTACAGGCATGCGCCACCATGCCCAGCTAATTTTTAGTGGAAACAGGGTTTCTCCATGTTGGTCAGGCTAGTTTCAAATTCCTGACCTCAGGTGATCCACCAGTCTCGGCCTCCCAGTGTTGGGATTACAGGCGTGAGCCACACACCTGGCCAACAGTGTGCTTTTAATTGCTCTGCAACTAGGCAGACTCAGACTTGAAATAGGAGCAATGGAAAATACTGGAAAAAATAATAATAAACAGGAGATCAAATGGAGATATAGATGCTACGAGAATGGCAGAATATCAATAATTGTTAAAGCAGGGTGACAAGTATAGGGTGATTCCTTATTCTATTGTTACTTTGTATCTGTTTCAGTGGCCGTGATAAACGTTTTAAAAATTGGTTCACAAAAACATACAACTACTCACATGCTTTCTTACAAAATTCAGGCAAACACTGAAAATGTATAAAGCTCTAAATTTAAGAATCTGCAAAACCCTATCTACCTTACCTGACATGTTATCCATGTATTTGTTATTGTACATAAGAATGTACATCAAACAGATGAACTTTGCTAGGTGTTTAATTGTGCTCAGCGCACATAAGCTGTGGTTGCGTAGTTACCTGGAGATTTTTCTCTAAGGAGACATATGCAGGCCTGGATTTTAAAAAGAACAGTGTAGCTGGCCGGTTAGCTCAGTTGGTTAGAATGTAGTGCTAGTGAAATAGACCAATGTAAAGCTACAATCTTTTTAAGTAATGACATGTTTACAATAAATTCAAATATATGCTCTAAAATGACAGGAAAAATTTAACACTGAAGTCTACATAAAGAAAATACTGGCCAGGCGCAGTGGCTCACACCTGTAATCCCAGCACTTTGGGAGGCCGAGGCAGGCAGATCACAAGATCAAGAGATGGAGACCATCCTGGCCAACATGGTGAAACCCTGTCTCTACTAAAAATACAAAAATTAGCTGGGCATGGTGGCGCGCACCTGTAGCCCCAGCCACTCCGGAGGCTGAGGCAATAGAATTGCTTGAACCAGGGAGGCAGAGGTTGCAGTGAGCTGAGATCACGCCACTGCGCTCCAGCCTGGCGACAGAGTGAGAATTCGTCTAAAAAAAAACAAAAAAAACCAAAAAACCGTGACAGCAGATATTAACTAGTAGTGGCCCCGGTATATTAAAATTTATTAGATTGGCCAGGTGTGGTGGCTCACTCCTATAATCCCAGCACTTTGAGAGGCCAAGAGGCAGGTGGATCACTTGAGGCCAGGACTTTGAGACAAGCCTGGCCAACATAGTGAAACCCAGTCTCTACTAAAAATACAAAAATTAGCCGAGTGTGGTGGCGTGTGCCTGTAATCCCAGCTACTCGAGAGGCTGAGGCAGGAGAATTGGTTGAACCCAGGAGGCAGAGGTTTATGTGAGCTGAGATTACTCCATTGCACTCCAGCCTGGGCAACAGAGTAAGTGAGACTCTGTCTTGAAAAAATAAATAAAATAAAATATATTATATTAAATTAATTGATTTTTATTATTTTAAGTTTTTAAATATTTAAAATATGATTTGAGCCAGGCACGGTGGCTCAGGCCTATAATCTCAGCCCTTTGGGAGGCCAAAGCAAGAGGATCACTTGAGCTGAGGAGCTAGAGACCAGCCTGGGCAACATAGCAAGACCTCATCCCCACAAAAAATAAAAAAATTAGCCAGGCAGGGTGGTGCACACCTGTAGTACCAGCTATTCAGGAGGCTGAAGCAAGAGGATTCTTTTAGCCCAGGAGGTAGAGGCTGCAGGAGCCATGATCACACCACTGCACTCCAGCCTGGGCGACAGAGCAAGACTCTGTCTCAAGAAAAACAAAATATGTTTTGAAAATGAAATTCAGATCAAAACATATACTGCACCCCTGAAACACAGAGTACTTTAAAAACTGTTCCACTGGAGTGTGATAAAATTAAAGGCAGAAAATATATTTTATTCATCTCTGTCTCTCTAATACCCAAGACAATAGTTTGATGAATGAATATTGTTAACTGAAGCTATGGGAAAATTGATTTATAAGTCCAAAGTAATCTTATTAGAAATTCATCTGTGTTGATTTTTTTCTGAGTACACAAAAGTCCATTCTCATATAAACAATTCAATATAAAAATTATTAAATTAGAAAACAAAATTCCACAATTCCCCCAACCTTTCATTTTTCTATGTATAATGTAATATATATTTATAAGACTTTTTTTTACTTAAAAAAATAGGATCAGCTGGGCGCGGTGGCTCATACCTGTAATCCCAGCACTTCAGAAGGCCGAGGCAGGCGGATCACCTGAGGTCAGGAGTTCGAGACCAGCCTCAATATTGAGAAACCCCGTCTCTACTAAAAATACAAAATTAGCCGGACATGGTGGTGCATGCCTGTAATCCCAGCTACTCGGGAGACTGAGGCAGGAGAATTGCTTGAACCTGGGAGGCGGAGGTTGCAGTGGACCGAGATCGTGCCATTGCATTCCAGCCTGGGCAACAAGAGTGAAACTCCATCTCAAAAAAAATAAAAATAAAAAATGATCACATTATGGGCATAACTTTCGAAATCTGTATTTTTTTCCCTTAAACATATATCTAGGACATCTTTTGACTCAGTATACATCTAGAGTCTATCTGATTCCCTTTAAAGAATACATAGTATTCTATCATTTGGCAGTACCGTAATTTAACCAGTCTCCTGCTAATGGACACACCATTACATACAAAGGTGTATGATACTTTTACGTTTATATCTTTTCACTCTTGAGAGAGTATTTTAAATTTTAATGTTATATAAAAGCAATCTATATACACAGTTTAAACAAATACTATTAGAAGGATGATTTTTTTGTTTTGTTTTGGTTTGGTTTTTTCTGAGACGGAGCCTTGCTCTGTCACCCAGTCTGGAGTGCAGTAACGTGATCTCAGCTCACTGCAATCTCCACCTCCTGGGTTCAAGCGATTCTCCTGCCTCAGCCTCTCAAGTAGCTGGGATTACAGGTGCACACCACCACACTCGGCTAATTTTTGTATTTTTAGTAGAGACGGGGTTTCACTATGTTGGTCAGGCTGGTCTTGAACTCCTGACCTCAGGCAATCTGCCTGCCTCAGCTCCCAAAGTGCTGGGATTACAGGGGAGAGCCACCGTGCCAGGCCAGGGATGATTTTTTAAAATAGTCATTTGCTTATTTTCATTGCCCTTCCCAAAACCTCAGAAGAATTGTTAAACCTCTCTGAAAGTGATAGTCATTTGTTTTTTCCCTTAAAGGCATCCAAATGGAACCTTCTTTTCTCCTGCTCTGTCTGAACTAGATTATGTTCTAGGACTTCTGCACAGCTATCCTATGATTTCCTGGGATTTCCCTACACTTCTCTATGCATGTATTCCACATTCCCTCAACCCAGGGTCTTCCTTTTTGGTTTATTTGCTTGTTTATTCCTTTGTTTTATAATTGCTTCCTAAGAAAGAGCATATAGAAGGTTAATTTTTTATAAAAATAATAGGCAGGATTGAAGCTGCTCCTTTGAATTTGCAATTCAACATGAGAAATTTCCTCAGGGCTGGTAAAAAGAGGCCTTAACCTCTGTCTTTAGATTTACAGTCTAAGGCTTGCTCAGCCGTTTTACCTGCTCCCCCACCTATGTTTATCAATTGTTTATTGTTTTCAACTACCCACAAAGATACCGGAAAACTATATCTGCTGTTCGGCACAAGAGCGGAGATAGTAGGCACCGCCTTAAGCTTCCTAATTCGAGCAGGACTAGACCAACCAGGAACTCTACTAGGAGATGATCAGATCTACAATGTTATTGTTACTGCCCACACATTTGTTTTCATCTTCTTTATGATGATACCAATCATCATCGGGGGTTTCCGGAACTGGCTATTCCCTCTAATAATTGGTGCACCCCGGATAAATAATACGAGCTTCTGACTTCTCCCCCTATCTTTTCTGCTCCCTACTTGTGTCCTCAATAGTAGAAGCCGGCGCTGGAAGCGGCTGGACAGTTTATCCCCTTGAGGAGGAAACTTAGCACATGCAGGAGCCTCTGTGGACCTGACCATCTTCTCGCTCCACTTGGCCAGTGTCTCTTCTATTTTAGGAGCCATTAACTGTATTACCACTATTATTAACATAAAACCCCCAGCTATGTCCCAGTATCAAACACCCCTTTTCATCTGATCAGTCCTCATTATGGCTGTCCTTCTACTCCTTTCCCTTCCAGTCCTAGCCACAAGGATTACTATACTATTAATTGACCATAACCTCAACACTACTTTTTTTGACCCTGTTGGCATGGGTGACCCTATCTTGTACCAGCATTTATTCTGATATAACACTACCTTCCACCCCTACCATATAACCAAAGACATTTTAGGTTTAATTTTTCTCCTCCTCCTTCTAATAACTCTAGTACTATTTTCACCTGACCTCCTGGGGAACCCAAATGTCTACACTTTAGCCAACGCCCTCACCCACCACACATTAAGCCAGAGTGGTACTTTTTGTTTGCCTATACAACCTTACAATCCAAATGACATGGTTCTCTAAAAATTCTATAATCTGAATCAACATGGTTATCCACAGCCTACTTATCAGCCTCATCAGCCTACTATTTTTTAACCAATTCAATGATAAATAAGGTTGCTGGGTCAAGTGGTTAATAGCTCTTGGGGTAAGTATTATTACTAGCATATTTAGTGAACCTGAGGTATTTTAAGTGTAAGCAAATACTACAAGTAGAGGAAGGGATCCTACTAGTGTGTAAAATAAGAAGTCTGAGCTTGCATTAAGGCATTCAGGTTGGTTGCCTCAGCGGGTGATGATAATTAGGGTAGGAACTAGCGTGGCTTCAAAGAGGATATAAAATATAGTTAGTTCTGTGGCTGTGAATGTTATGATTTTAAAAGTCTGTAGGGGGATCAATATAAAAATATAGAGCTTTTTTCATGTGAGTGATTCATTGGACAGGTGATATTGGCTTGCTAGACTTACAAGACGCAGTGGCCAGGCTGTTAAGATGAGAAGGGGTGGTGTCAGCTGGTCAGAAGAGAAAACTAATGAGAAGTTGGATAAGTTATCATTGAATTGGTTAAAAAATAGTAGGCTGATGAGGCTGATGAGTAGGCTGTGGATAACCATGTTGATTCAGTTTGTAGAATTTTTAGAGAACCATGTCATTGGTAACAGTATAATTTTTGGAATAATAATTTTTACCATTTAAGTAAATTTAGATTTTCTACATAACCTAGACCATATGTACTGGAGATTGAAACTAGTAAGACAAGGCCCACTGCAGCTTCACAGGCAGCAAATACTAGGAGAATAGTGGGTACTACAGATGCTAGAGCAAAATGTATATTTAAAGTTATAAGAGTATGTATGATAAATATTGATAGTATTATGCCTTCTAGGCATAATAGGTATGATATTAGGTGGGATCAATAGACTAATACTCCTAGCAGTGGTATGGTATATCCTAATGTAATGTTGATATAAATCGTGGGGATTTGGTGAATATGGTGTACCATAATCTAATTAGTCAAAATCATTTATTTTGACTTAAACTGTTTACAATTCAGCACACTCTAATCCTTTTTGGGCTCATTCATAAGTCAAGCCTAGGATTAAAATAGTATCTAGTATAAGGGCTGTGCTGATTATTAGTGTCAGGTTGGTTGGTTGAAGGGCTCATGGCAGGGGTAGTAGTAGAGCAATCTCTGAGTCGAAGAGGAGGAATGTGATGGCTACTAGAAAGTAAGTAATGGAAAAGGCGAGGCAGGCGGAGGCTAGTAGGTCAAATCTGCATTCGTAGGGGCTGGATTTTTCTATATAGATATTAAGTTGTGGGAGCCAAAATGCGATTATTATTAGTAATAGGGCCAGTAAGGTGTCGGTTACTAGCGCTAGTGTCAGGTTGATTACTCTCTTTCGGATATTATGGAAACTAATTGACTGGAAGTCAATGGTACTGTTTATACAAAAGAGTAGGACCCTCATCAATAGATAGAGACCTATAAGAATAGTCATACTACATCTACGAAGTGTCAATATCCGGTGGCGGCTTCAAAGGCAAAGTGGTAGTTGAATGTAAAGTGGAATTTTAATTGGCGGAGGAGGCAGATAGTAAGAAATGTTGATCCAATAATAACATGAAATCCATGAAAGCCTGTGGCTGTAAAGAATGTTGAGCCATAGATTCCATCAGAAATAGTTAAGGGGGCCTGGAAATATTCTGAGGCTTGTAGAAGGGTAAATACCTAAGGTAATTGTGATGGATAGTGCTTGAAGTATCTGCTTTCGACTACCTTCTATCAGGCTGGGGTGAGCACAAGTAATTGAAAATCCTGATGTAAGTAACACAGATGTATTCAGGAAGGGGACTTCTAAGGTTTGAGGGGATAAATACCTCTTAGGGGTCAGTGTCCCCCTAATTCTGGAACTGGAACTAGACTAGAGTGGTAGAATACCCAGAAGAAACCAGCAAAAAAGAATACTTCACTCATTGAACTCGCCTGCAGCTCCGGGGGTTCCTGTGACTTTTGTCTTTATCGGAGCCAGGCCTCCACGCCAGCAACCATGTCCAAGGGACCTGCAGTTGGTATTGATCTTGGCACCACCTACTCTTGTGTGGGTGTTTTCCAGCACGGAAAAGTAGAGATAATTGCCAATGATCAGGGAAACCGAACCACTCCAAGCTATGTTGCCTTTACGGACACTGAACGGTTGATCGGTGACGCTGCAAAGAATCAAGTTGCAATGAACCCCACCAACACAGTTTTTGATGCCAAACGTCTGATTGGACGCAGATTTGATGATGCTGTTGTCCAGTCTGATATGAAGCATTGGCCCTTCATGGTGGTGAATGATGCTGGCAGGCCCAAGGTCCAAGTAGAATATAAGGGAGAGACCAAAAGCTTCTATCCAGAGGAGGTATCCTCTATGGTTCTGACAAAGATGAAGGAAATTGCAGAAGCCTATCTTGGGAAGACTGTTACCAATGCTGTGGTCACAGTGCCAGCTTATTTTAATGACTCTCAGCGTCAGGCTACCAAAGATGCTGGAACTATTGCTGGTCTCAATGTACTTAGAATTATTAATGAGCCAACTGCTGCTGCTATTGCTTACGGCTTAGACAAAAAGGTTGGAGCAGAAAGAAACGTGCTTATCTTTGACCTGGGAGGTGGCACTTTCGATGTGTCAATCCTCACTATTGAGGATGGAATCTTTGAGGTCAAGTCTACAGCTGGAGACACCCACTTGGGTGGAGAAGATTTTGACAACCGAATGGTCAACCATTTTATTGCAGAGTTCAAGCGCAAGCATAAGAAGGACATCAGCGAGAACAAGAGAGCTGTAAGACGCCTTCGTACTGCTTGTGAACGTGCTAAGCGTATGCTCTCTTCCAGCACCCAGGCCAGTATTGAGATCGATTCTCTCTATGAAGGAATCGACTTCTATACCTCCATTACCCGTGCCCGATTTGAAGAATTGAATGCTGACCTGTTCCGTGGCACCCTGGACCCAGTAGAGAAAGCCCTTCGAGATGCCAAACTAGACAAGTCACAGATTCATGATATTGTCCTGGTTGGTGGTTCTACTCGTATCCCCAAGATTCAGAAGCTTCTCCAAGATTTCTTCAACGGAAAAGAACTGAATAAGAGCATCAACCCTGATGAAGCTGTTGCTTATGGTGCAGCTGTCCAGGCAGCCATCCTGTCTGGAGACAAGTCTGAAAATGTTCAAGATTTGTTGCTCTTGGATGTCACTCCTCTTTCCCTTGGTATTGAAACTGCTGGTGGAGTAATGACCGTCCTTATTAAGCGTAATACCACCATTCCTACCAAGCAGACACAGACCTTCACTACCTATTCTGACAACCAGCCTGGTGTGCTTATTCAGGTCTATGAAGGTGAGCGTGCCATGACCAAGGATAACAACCTGCTTGGCAAGTTTGAACTCACGGGCATACCTCCTGCACCCCGAGGTGTTCCTCAGATTGAAGTTACTTTTGACATTGATGCCAATGGTATCCTGAATGTCTCTGCTGTGGACAAGAGTACAGGAAAAGAGAATAAGATTACTATCACTAATGACAAGGGCCGTTTGAGCAAGGAAGACATTGAATGTATGGTCCAGGAAGCTGAGAAGTACAAAGCTGAAGATGAGAAGCAGAGGGACAAGGTATCATCCAAGAATTCACTTGAGTCCTATGCATTCAACATGAAAGCAACTGTCGAAGACGAGAAACTTCAAGGCAAGATTAACGATGAGGACAAACAGAAGATTCTGGACAAGTGTAATGAAATCATCAACTGGCTTGATAAGAATCAGACTGCTGAGAAGGAAGAGTTTGAACATCAGCAGAAAGAGCTGGAGAAAGTTTGCAACCCCATCATCACCAAGCTGTACCAGAGTGCAGGAGGCATGCCAGGAGGAATGCCTGGGGGATTCCCTGGTGGTGGAGCGCCTCCCTCTGGTGGTGCTTCCTCAGGGCCCACTATTGAAGAGGTTGATTAAGCCAACCCAAGTATAGGTGTAGCATTGTTCCACACATTTAAAACATTTGAAGGACCTAAATTTGTAGCAAATTCTGTGGCAGTTTTAAAAAGTTAAGCTGCTATAGTAAGTTACTGGGCATTCTCAATACTTGAACATGGAACATGCACAGGGGAAGGAAATAACATTGCACTTTATAAACACTGTATTGTAAGTAGAAAATGCAATGTCTTAAATAAAACTATTTAAAATTGGCACCATAAAAAAAAAAGAATACTTCTCAGATAATAAATAGAATTATATCAGAGGCTGATATGATGATTGGATGATGATGTGTGGTGGCCTTGAAATGGACGTTCTCGGATAGTGTCACGCCATCACTGGTATATAGTTAGTGTGTGGGTTAGTAGGCCCAGAGTTAAAAGGGCGATAGAGTTAAAGTGAAATCACATGGCCAGGCCAGATGTTATCAGGAGAGATGAGAGAGCTCCTGTTAGTGGTCAGGGGGTGGGGTTAACTATACGGTAGGCATGTGTTTGGTGGGTCATTATGTGTTGTACAGGTAAAGGCTTACTAGCAGTGTGAAGACATAGGCCTGAATAAGGGCTACAGTGAATTCGAGGATAGTTAGGAGCATTAGAATAATCACAGCGATTGAAGCTGTGGGAAGACTGATAGTTGATCGTACTAGTGTGGCTCCTCAATTAAATGTATTAGTAGGTTTCTGGCTATAATGTTGGCTGTTAATCACACAGCTAGTGCCATTGGTTGAATGAATAGGCTAATAGTTTCAATGATCACTAGCATAGGAATAAGTGGTATAGGTGTGCCTTGTAGTAAAAAGTGAGCTAAAGAGGTTTTCGTCTTGAAGTGGAGGCCTGTAATTACTGTGCTTGCTCATAAAGGGATTGCTATGCCTAGGTTTATTGATAATTGGGTAGTTGGTGTAAATGAATGGGGTAGAAGCCCAAGGAGATAGGTTGAGGCAATGAAGAGAATTAGGGAGATCAGTATAAGGGGTCAGGTTCATCCTTTAATGTTATGGGTTATTATTATTTGTTTTAGTACAAGTTGAATTAGTCACTGTTGAATGGAAATCAATTGGTTACTGATTAGATGGACTGGAGGTTGGAAATAGTACAGGGGGAAATAAAATGATTAATACTACTGCAGGTAGGCCTAGAATTGTCGGGGTAGTAAAAGAGGTGAGTAGATTTTCGTTCATTTTAATTCTCAGGGGCTTTATGTTTTTGCGTTTTGATTGTTTTTGGTATAGGGGCTGTGTAATAAATGAAATTTGATAATTTTAACTGAATAATGGAGCATAAAGTCACAATTATTGACAGGATGACAATGGAGCATGTGGAAGTATCTAGTTTAGGCATTCACTGCAGAGAGGTGTGGAGCCCCTCAGTCTATAACTTAAAAGGTTAATGCTAGATAGCTTCACAGTGATATTACAGTGCAGATGTGGATCAGGTTTCAAAGCATTTTAAGGGGGTTAATGCTAGGACAATAAGTATAAAACTGTGGTTAGACCCACAGATTTCTGAGCACTGTCCATAGTAAAGGCCTGGACATGTAGCAGTTAAGGTAGTTTGATTTAAGCATCTGGGGATTGCATCTGTTTTGAGGCCCAGTGAGGGGATAGTTCATGAATGCAGGATGTCTTTGGATGAGATTAATGTATGAACAGGGATCTGTATTGGGAGAATTGTTCAGTTATCACCTTCGAGGAGTCAAAGTTCTCCTGGCTTTAAGTCTGCTGTTGGAATCATATAAGGATCAAAGCCTAACTCTTCATAGCTTCAGTATCATTGGTGGCCAATTGCTTTGACAGTAAGAGAAGGATTGTTAACCTCGTCTGTTATGTGCAGAATATGTAGGGATGGGAGGGCAATTAGAATTAAGATAATGGCGGGTAAAATAGTTCACACAGTTTCGATTTCTTGAGCATCTATGGTGCCAGTATGAGTTAATTTTGTTGTGAGTATTAGGGAAATGCTGTATAGGACCAGGGAACTAATTAGGAAAACAATTATAAGAGCATGGTCATGGAAAGTGAGTAGTTCTTCTATAATAGGGGATGTGGTGTCTTGAAGGCCTATTTGAACTGGATGAGCCATTAAGACATATAGGATTCAACCTATAAATTTGCTTTGACAAAGTTATGTAATAATTTTACTAATATCTTACCGAGAGAGTCATAGAAGTTGTGGGATTGGCTTGAAACCAGTTTCTGGAGATTCAATTCCTTCCTTTTTTATTTAGGCTTTCACACAAGTTGGCTCTCCAAATGTGCAGTAGGGTGGTGGACATCCATAAGGCCCCTCTAAATTAGTAGATGGTTGTTCAATTGTTAGTACTTTTCGTTTTGAAGCAAAGGCTTCGGAGATTATAAATATTATTAGTATAACTGCTGTTAGTGAGATAAATGAGCCTAGGGAGGAGATAATATTTCACGCGGTGTGCACATCAGGATAATCAGAGTAACGTCGAGGCATACCGGATAGGCCAGGAAGTGCTGTGGAAAAAAGTTAAATTAACACCTATAAATAAAGTGGTGAAGTGGATTTTAGCATAGGTCTGATTAAGTGTGTAGCCTGGAAATAGGGGGGAATCAGTGGATAAAGCCTCCTATAATGGTAAATACCGCTCCTATTTATAGGACATAGTGGAAATGGCCTACAACATAATATGTGTCGTGCAAGACAACATCTAGTGATGAATTCACTAGTACGATGCCAGTTAAACCTCCCACTGTGAAATTTTTTGAAACATTGCATGTTTGCAAATGTCTTCATTCCACCCTTACATTTACTTGACAATTTGGCTTGAAAATAATATTTCCAGCTGGGCACGGTGGTTCACACCTGTAATCCCAGGACTTTGGGAGGCTGAGGCAGGCGGATCACATGAGGTCAGGAGTTCAAGACCAGCCTGACCAACAAGGAGAAACCCTGTCCCTACTAAAAATACAAAATTAGCCGGGTGTGGTGGCACACGCCTGTAATCTCAGCTACTCGGGAGGCTGAGGCAGGAGAAATGCTTGAACCCAGGAGGCAGAGGTTGTGGTGAGCCGAGATGGCACCCTCGCACTCCAGCCTGGGCAACAAGAGCGAAACTCTGTCTCACAAAGAAAAGAAAAGAAAAGAAAAGAAAAAAGAAAAGAAAAAAGAAAAGAAAAGAAAAGAAAATTTCCTCAGAAATTTGAAGACATTGCTCCATTGTCATACAGCATTCAGTGCTGCTGCTGATCAATCCAATGCCATTCTGGCTTTTGATCCTTTATATATGAACTCTTCTTTCCTCTCTGCAACCTTTTAGGATCTTTTCTTGGTTAATGTTTTTCTGAAATTTCATTATGTTATGCCTCACGTAAGGCTTTTTTTTTTTTAATTCCCTGGGATGGACACCAGATGTTTTTTATATGGGAAAATGTTATTGTACTATTCTTTGATAATTTATTTTCTTTCCCATACTAGACCTACCCTACCCTGAGAGGATGACTATAGACTATATGAACTATAGACTCTCACTCAGTCTACCTTCTGGTTAGGTCTGGCCAATATCAGACCAGATCACGGGAAGAGAGAGAGGTCAGAATATTTCTCCCGTATACTCAAATTATTATCTCTGTATACTCAAATAATACTTGTCCGCTGGTAGGTTTCACTTTGAAGTCATCAAGCGGGATCCACTTGCCTTATTGTAGCATTCCCGAATGTGCTTTCTTGTCTCGTTGCTGTTGCAGAGCCACATCTCTCAGGCACTAGCTACATCTATCACTGGAAGGCCCTTCTTCCTTGGCTCTAGTTCTTATTGGACCCTATTTACATGGCCTCCTCCCCTTGCATTTCAGCCCTAGGAGTGTAATAGCTTCTCATTGCTGCTGGTCCCTGGACACTATACCACCTTTGTTTGTCCCCTTAATCCTTGCTGCTCACACTCCCATAAATAGTCCTTTCATAAAAATCTCTTTATCCCAACCATGTACTCATGTGCTGAATTAGGTTTGCTATTGGAACTCTGATACAAGATTTCTCTCTCTCTTTATAGAGGTAGTGTCTTGCTCTATCATCATAACTCACTGCCGCCTCAACTCCTGGGCTTGAGTGATCCTCCTGCCTCAGCCTTCTAAGAGCTGGGACTACAGATGTGAGCCACCACACCTAGCTAACTTAATTTTTTTTTTTTTTTTTTTTTTAACAGAGATACATCTTGCTATGTTGCCCACGCTGGTCTCGAACTCCTGGGCTCAAGCAATTCTCCTGCCTCAGCCTCCCAAAGTGTTGGGATTACAGGCTGATCCTTTAACTTTGTCCTCTATTTTCCATTTATATGTCATCTCTTGAATCTACCTTCTGGGAAATTTCCTCATCTTCATCTTCCATACTGTCTATGAATTTCTCATTTCGGCAATCATATTTTTCAT
This sequence comes from Papio anubis, assembly GCF_008728515.1. Taxonomy (NCBI): domain Eukaryota; kingdom Metazoa; phylum Chordata; class Mammalia; order Primates; family Cercopithecidae; genus Papio; species Papio anubis. The sequence continues at coordinate 86,468,028 of NC_044985.1, read as the reverse complement.
TTCCAAGAGCTCCCATTATTCATTTTCTTTCTAATTTTTATTGTGCTCAAATACACACAACATAAACTCAACTGTCTTAACTATTTTTAAGTATATAGTTCAGTGGTATGAAGTACATTAATATCATTGTGCAACCATCACCCATCTTCAGAACTCTTCCTCTTGCAAAATTGAAACTCTTTCTCCATTAAACAATAACTCCCCACTCCTCATTCCCCCAGCCCTTGGCAACCACCATTCTTTCTCTTTTTCTACCTCATATAAGTGGAATCATATAGAATTTGTCTACTGATAATTCTTTCTTATCATAGCATTCCATTGTTGTTTATGTTTCATAATTTATTTCTCTTCCTGCATTGTCTTTGTTTACTCTAAATTCCATCGTTTTAGTGTCTGCTTTCATGATGGAGACATTCCTCAGATGTCAAGTGACTTTCACATAATAGTTGATTATTATCTCTGTACTCTCAAATACTTGTCCTCTGGTAGGTTTCACTCTGAAGTCATCAAGTGGGATCCACCTGCCTCATTGTAGGACTCCCAAATGTGCTTTCTTGTGCTGTTGATTTTTTTCCAGAAGAGAATTTGCGAGTCTTTTGCCTAGCATTCTTGGAGCCAAGTGCAGGAATTAGCCTGAGCACTTCAAGTTCAGAATAGACTTTCATTTAATAGGAATATTTGTCCGGAAGAAATCCTTGAAGTGAAATTGTGATACCCAGGGGTATGCATTTTAAAATTTAATGGATTCCAATGCAATTTTGGAAGCATCCAAAGAAAAAGGCTTGTTTTTTGTTTTGTTTCTTTTAGAAATGGGGTCTTGCTCCCAGTACAGTGGTGTGACCTTGGCTCACTGCAGCCTCAACCTCCTGGGCTCAAGCAATCCTCCCATCTCAGTTTCCCAAGTAACTGGGACCACAGGCACATACAACCATGCCCAGTTAAGTTTTGTGGGTTTTTTGTAGAGACAGGGTCTTGTTGCCCAGGCTGGTCTCCAACTCCTGGGCTCAGGCCATTCTCCCGCCTTGGCATCCCAAAGTGCTGGTATTACAGGCATAAGCCACCAAGCCCAGCCCAAAGAAAAAAGTTTAATATAGTTAAAAAGAACCAAGAAGCACATTTTATAAGCTTTCTATGTCATTGGAATTTAATGAAGTGCTTTCCTTATGGAATTAATGTTCCAAGAGGTAAAATAGACTGAAATAAATTCTGTTTTTCCATGGGTCCTACTTGGCTTCAGCATCAGTGCTAACATCATAGGCTATTTGAAAGACTAAACTTCTCTCATCTTTCTAGAAAACAAAATTAGATTACTTTAAGACCCATTTGATCAGTCTTACAGTAGAGGCAAAAAATGGAAACCTATGAAGAGGTGCTTGGTCTTATCTATCTATAAGGCCAAAGGAAGTAGCAGCTAAAAAAAAAATTGCTTAAACCATACCATCTTTGGTAACTGATATTTAAGTTTATGACAACTGTTTGCAGAAAATCCCAGGGTGGTGATTGTCCTATAGGGTGCCTACCTCTTTCTGGATTATAACTAGTTTCTTGTCCTAACTATTCTCATAACCTCTATGCCACAGAACATGAAGATTAGTGATTTCCAGAGTACCTAAATCCTATCCAGGTCATAACTGACTTATAGGATCTAGCTGTATGCTAATCTAAGTAGGTTTTCCTTTTTTAAAAAGTGCTGATTATCTTATCCCATAAGGTTGCTCCAAATTTTGTCCTAAATTCCTCACTACATAGCAGATAGTAAGACATGCTTTATAAACTCCTCTCCAGAGAGGCCAAGCCTCAGCCAGAAATAGACATTTCCCTTCCAAGATGATTGCAAGGAAGTCTTTAAGTTCTCAGTCTCTATGGTGACAGCTTGATGGAGATAGTTGAGGACTAGTACATGAAATATGCCTTGCCCTTTCAAATGCTGTAACAACCACTCAACATGAGCTCACAGACACCACTCATTGCTGTGTGATAGCAATCACTTTACCACTGCAGAACTGGAGCTGGGATTTCTTAACAGCGGGTAAGCTAAATACAGAAAAATACATCCAAACGACATTGTGTCTAATTCATTATTTTTCTCCTATCCTTTACTCTGAAGATATAGTTGAATTTTGCTTGAAGAAATGCATGTTAAATGCTGCATATTGGCAAATGTAGAGCTCAAACATTGGTTTATAGTCAACAAAATTTGAGCTTCTACTATTTGCCAGATACTGTGTTCTTTACAGATGTTCTACTATTGTCAATAAATATTCGTGAGTGAATGATTTTAAGAGCACTAATGTTGCCAATGATTACTGCTATCTTTTCTCAATATCACTTAGCCCTGCCCAGAATACACAATGAATTCAAAGGGCAGAGTGCTATGTCACTACTTCCTGTTACACACAGTGGGGTGTAGCTTTGCCCTCACTTATGTAGTCCTTGGTCAGTTTGACAAAATTAACCGAGCCATGGTACAAGCAGAATGACTTCGGCAGCCAACATATGAAAAAACTTAACCACTTACCCCTCCCATGTAGTGAAAAGATACTTGACTCCTCCCATGTAGTGAAAACATAGGCCTGCCCAGACTTGGTATTTAGAACACTAAAATAAGACTCTTTGTTTGACTCACCTCCTAAGTAGTCATTACATATGGGGCCCAAAGACCGCTTCTTGAAGATCTCTCTAGGAGAAAAGAGCTGCAGTGGACTAGTGGCTCCCTGACCTATGAATAAGGACAATCATCTATTATGTTACTGTTTTTTTGTTGTTTTCTTTAAAGCAAAGTCCTTTTAAAATCTCTACTAACTTGATTTTAAGTACGTACAGTTCTGAGGGAGAGTTGCAGCATAGATTACTTCTCAATATATGCGTGGTCTAGTAATAGTGAGGATGAAAAGAGGAAACCAAAAGGGAAGTTAAATTCACGCACAATATATAAGTTACTAATAAAATGACAATCCCGTACGCTCCTGCCCACAACCCAAGAGGGTCTACACTAACCAGAGTCTTGGCTTCCTTTCCTTTCCCTCCCTTCTGACATGATTTTTCTTCAAGGCTCTGTAAGACTGACATTTTGAGCTAGTTCTTCTCTTAGAACTTCCCCAAGTTTCTCATCACTTCCCTCACTGTATTTCTACTGATCCCTAAATCTTCTCTAACTCAAGAGCAGAGGACTTCTGAGTGGAAAATAACCTCAACCCAAACTTCCCCTTCTTATTCTGGCAATTAGAGTTACTATCCTGGTAGGACTTCAGGTTCTTAGAAATAGGATGATAATAATCATTTTATTGATAGTTAACATTTATTGAGCAATCAGTATGTCTCAGGCACTGGGCTGCACACTGTACACACTATATGCCACATTTGTACCTTATAGCAACTTCATACACAGTTACTATTATCCTCCTCCCCTTTTTTTTGAGACGGAGTCTCACTCTGTCACCAGGCTGGAGTTCAGTGGCATGATCTTGGCTCACTGCAACCTCTGCGTCCTGGGTTTAAGCAATTCTCCTGCCTCAGACTCCTGAGTAGCTGGGATTACAGGCACACGCCACCACACTCGGCTACTTTTTCTATTTTCAGTAGAGGTGGGGTTTCACCATGTTGGTCAGGCTAGCCTCAGACTCCTGACCTTGTGACCCGCCTGCCTAGGCCTCCCAGAGTGCTGAGATTACAGGTGTGAACCACTGCGCCCGGCCTATTATCCCCATTTTTATGGATAAGGAAAAGAAGGGATAGAATAGTAAGTGGATTGTCCAGGAGTGTATGGTAAATGCTAGAGGCAGGATGGAATCCCAGGGAGTCTGAGTCTAGAGGTCATACTCTCAACAACTGCACTAGGGTAGTTTTCTTCCCTTCCTCTTTGACTTCAGAGATGCAATCTAGTATAATGTTAAGTGTCTTTGGAGCCAGAGTGCCTGGATTCAAATTTCAGTTCCTCTCTTACAGCTACATGATCTAGAGCAAGTTATTTAACTTCCCCTCATGGTTCTAAGTCATCCCACTGGGTGCCGTGACTCTGATTAACTCCATCCAGGTTTGATCATTGCAATTAATTTCTAAACATTTCTGGAAATACTATGTATTATGTTAATATGTACTTGTTTTTATAGTACTTAATGTTTCTGTGCATTCTCTATTATCACAGCGATTTTTTAGTCCTCAATGCCTGAGATCGTGGTTTCTCTTCCTTTTCAACCTTTCCTTCATGCTAAGGTAAGTGCTTCGTAAATGTTGAGTGACTGACGACACGAAACAGTCATTGCAAGAAAGGTCTGTTAGAGGCAAAGTAATGTGACACTGGGCCTTGCATTACTTTAAGTCCAGGTGACAAATAACTATGCATTCTGCAGTTTTGCAGATCAGGGTAATCTTCAGAATAAATCAAGCCTTTGCTCCTGACAGAACATCCTTTCAATGGCAGCCAGAATCTCTTGATTCTCCGTCTCTGGGTGTGTAGGCAGGTAGACAGAAGAAAGCAAGGGATAGGCTGCCATGACATGTCCACGAGACTTTGCCAAGACATTGCAAAGCTAGTAACCCCCACAATGAGGAGAGGAGTTAGGCTGCAATTAACTCCTTGTCATCTGCTATAGCAGAGTCAGCAACCTGGCAGCTTTCCCCTTACTTTACTGAGAGAACACGTTCTTCCTTCCGGATATCCCCTTGAATCTCTGATCCTGAGGACATCCTATGACCTCCCTCCCAATTCCAAAAGAAGCAAAAGTCCGGGTACGGTGGCTCATGCCTGTAATCCCAACACTTTGGGAAGCTGAGGTGGGCAGATCACAAAGTCAGGAGTTCGAGACCAGCCTGGCCAATATAGTGAAACCCCGTCTCTACTAAAAATACAAAAATTAGCCAGCATGGCGGTGGGCGCCTGTAGTCCCAGCTACTTGGGAGGCTAAGACAGGAGAATCGCTTGAACTCGGGAGGCAGAAGTTGCAGTGAGCCTAGGCAACAGAGCGAGACTCCATCTCAAAAAAAAAAAAAAAAAAGAAGCAAAAGAAGATCGGATCCATAGTTGGTATCCGACTCTGTATGAGTGAGACTTAGAGGGGAGGAGGTCTAGAGATTTGCAAAGTAACACTTGAAAAGGGATCCAGCAGAACTGAGTCATAGATCACCTTTAATCATTGTGCCAATTACTTCTTTGGTAGAATGACAAATGGAAAACAATAATTGAAACCATTGAAATGAAAACTAAATCATTCCAGTTATAGGAAACAGAGTAGAGAAGGCCTGTTAACATTCACACAAAAAGGTAGGGGTGATCAAATTCCATGGGGCTTAGGTATGGCTTTTACTTGGAAGGTAGAAAAAAATTAAATCCTTCATATTTCAGAAGGTAGAATCATAGGATTTTAGAGCCGAAAACTTTTTTGAACTCATGTAATCCAAGTCTCATATTTTACAAATTAGGAAACTGAAGCCCAGAGAGGAAAAGTCACTTTCTAGAGGTCACAGGAATGATAACAGCACCAGGTGAGAGCTCTGGTCTCCTGCCTTTCTAATGCATCCACTGATGAGAAAAGATGCCTGTATCTGGGAAAGGCTCTCACGTTCAACTAAGGCCCAGGAAACATGAGAAAACCTGATAACTTCGTAGAAAGAGGAAGTTCTCATACCTCCATTCCCTGTATACTGGACCACAACACAGCTGTCCTCATTTTTCTCAAAAGTTTCAGGTTCTCTGATTTGCATGTTGATGTCATGTTCAAGTGGGACAAAAAAAGCATGCGAAAAGAGAGAAAGAAAAAATACTGCATAACATAAAGCAGAAGCAACGTTCTTCATGGCTTAGGGGTGTTTAGTAGCAAACTAGGAATCAAGAGGACCTGGATTCTCCTGGCTCTAGCTCTGCCACTTTGACAAGTCTTTTAACCTCTTTGTGCCTCAGTTTTCCTATCTGCAAAATGAAACCGCTCTATATTAAATTATTTCTAAGGTCTCTTTTGTCACTAATATTTTAGAATAATATTAGAGCAATATTCAATCCTCATGACACTAATATAATTTTATCATATCCTAGATTAGAAAGATATATATAAAATAAGGGTGGTGAGCAAGTAGTTGATTGTGAATTCATTTTAACAAATATTTATTGTTTTTTGTTGTTGTTGTTTTGAGACGGAGTCTCACTCTGTCGCCCAGGCTGCTGTGCAGTGGCATGATCTCGGCTCACTGCAACCTCTGCCTCTCGGGTTCAAGTGATTCTCCTACATCAGCCTCCCAAGTAGCTGGGACTACAGGTGTGTGCCACCATCATTGCCTCAAATTTGATCCTGGGTCAAAGCAAAATGCCAGGACTCTGGAATGCATCCTCATTGTTTTGCTATGAGCAAGCATTTCTGTTAATTTGGGAAACCAAGGGCAAGAAGTGGCCTATGAAGTGTGTGCTATATAATATGAAGAACAGAAAATGAAAGGATGAAATACTAGTATATAATTAAGAGACTCAACTGCAAAAACTCTTAACCTGAACACAAATTCTGAAAGTTAACTTTGTTCTAATATATCTCACCATTCCTCTTCGCCTTCGTGTTGCTAACAAACTTCCTGAAAGTTTTCTTCATCCTGTAATTCCACTCAACAAAGTAACCTTTATTTTCTGGCTTTTCTAACTTACTTTTCAAACAACCAAGTTTCTCAAAGATTGCCTAACAAACAGCCCACCCACCTGTTCCTTCTGCCTCTCTTTGAGACCTATATCACTGTTGTGCATCCATTCTTCCTTGAAATTTTGTCTTTTATCTCTTGCGGAGCATTTCCAGCACTATCCTAGTTCTCCTCCTGCCTTTTGCCTTTCTCTCATTTCTACTGTGTATTCTTTTTGTTTGTTTGAGACAGTCTTGCTCTGTCCCCTAGGCCGGAGTGCAGTGGTGTGATCTTGGCTTACTGCAACCTCCTCCTCCTGGGTTCAAATGATTCTCCTGCCTCAGCCTCCCGAGCAGCTGGTATTACAGGCACGTGCCACCATGCCTGGATAATTTTTGTATTTTTACTAGAGATGGGGTTTTACCATGTTGGTGAGGCTGGTCTCTAACTCCTGACCTCAGGTGATCCACCCACCTTGGCCTCAAAAAGTGCTAGGATTACAGGCGTGAGCCAACGTGCCTGGCCCCATATCTACTATGTATTCTTTGTTGGCTTTCTGTCCCTACATATGGATCGTGTCCTTGAGCTTTTTTTTTCAACCATCACTATACATAGCACCCCCTCCTGGGAATCTCATGATATTCCCAGAGCTTAGACTTTCATTTCTGCAGAGCAGTCTCAGTTCTGGAGGCATTCTCAAGACTTGTCAGAGGTGTAAACAAGGTACTTAATGCCAGATACCCCTTCTATTGTAAGACTAAAATTTCAAGTTCTGCTATTGTTGTATACTACCTACTTACGCAGGTGTAGTGAGGCTAAATCTGTCACCATTACATGTAACAACCAGGGGAGTGGCTGCATTTCACTTCACCAACAACAGTTTCATGGCCATGCAGGTATACTACGAAAAGTGAAAGCTTAGCATGTAGAATCATGTACACAGGCAACCTCTAATTATTTTATTGTGTCTTGACATAGATGTTGTCCTTTTATTCAAAAACCACCTGTTTTGTACATAAATTGCCCAAGCTACAGAAGCAGAGGAAGGCAGGCCTAGAGGAAAATAACTGGCGTGGTAGGCCCAGCCTCTAAAGAAATAACAGACTTTAGGAGAAAAACGCCTGCGGTCAATTCTCTCATGAATGAGACGTAAATAGGCACCCTGTGCTTCCGAAGCTAGAAATCACAGAGATCAGGATGCTGAACACAGTCACCCTCCTTTCCTTTTGAGAACCCCCTCTATTGTAAAATTTTCTCCCCAGGTTGGAGAATAGAGCTCAGAGCCTGTCTGATCATAAGTCTTAAACCAAGATGAATCATTCAATCTAATGTCATTGGCTTCAGCAATGTCCTACGATTAAGCAAAAGCCTTTCCAAAGAGCTTACAAAAAGGAATAAAAGTACACTGAGCACATTGCACATTAAATGAACAGGACATTACTATATAGGGGCAAATAGAAGCAGTAATGAACATTAAGTAAGCTTTCATATCCCACTGAAACTCTCCTTTGCAGCCAGAAAGCCGAAATAGCTAAAGGAAAACTACATGACTAGAGAACTGTTCTCTAAAACATGTTTTAGGCATGGCATAGCCTTTTCCCTCTTCTTTCTTTTTTTGAGGTGTGTCTGTGTGTGTGTGCTGGGGGCAGGGGTTCTTCTAAAATATTACAAAGACTGGCCAGGCATGGTGGTTCACGCCTGTGATCCCAGCACTTTGGGAGGTTGAGGCAGGAGCATTGTTTGAGCCCAGGATTTCAAGACCAGCCTGGGCAACGTGGTGAAACCTCATCTGTACAAAAAATGAGACATAAATAGACACCCTCTGCCTCCAAAGCTAGAAATCACAGAGATCTTTGCACGTGATATGCTTCTTCAAGTGGAAGACTCGATTCAATGAAAAATGAAGGTGGCCAGTGACAAAACAATAACTAGGAAAAAAGGCAAGTACCTTCAGACCTGCCCTGTCCCCTCCTCCCACCCCACCTTTCTGGACACAGTCACCCTCTTTTCTTTTTGGGAACCCACCCCGTTTTAAAATTTTATCCTCAAGTTTGAGAATAGCCCTATCAGGCTCTGAGCTCATACCTATAGGCGTGGGTGACATGCGGCTGTAGTCCCGGCTACTTGGAAGGCTGAGGTGGGAGGATCACCTGAGCCTAGGAGGCAGAGGTTGCAGTGAGCCCTGATCATACTACTGCGCTCCAGCTGGAGCAGCAAAGTGAGGTCCTGTCTCAAATAATAATAATAATTGTTATTTTATATATATATAAAAAAGTATGTATGTATCTCAAAGACTTAGTGTGGGAAAATTTAAATGCACAGTTAAGCAATATATAGAAATAAAACAAAGAAAACTCATCCACATCATCCCCAAAATATAATGAACTTTTCCAGCCATTTTTCTGTGCATTTGTGTACGTATTTCACACACAGAAATAGCGAGGATCACACTACTCATATTATTTTGTAGCCTGTTCTTTTCACTGACAATATATGCCATGAAATTATTTCCATGTCATATGTAACCCAAAGCCCTTGTTTGTTGGTTTGTTTTTTGAGATAGGGTCTCACTCTGTCAGCCAGGCTGGAGTGCAGTGGCACAATCTCAGCTCACTGCAACCTCTGCTTCCTGGGCTCAAGTTATTCTCCTGCCTCAGCCTCCTGAGTAGCTGGGATTACAGACATGCGCCACCACACCCAGCTAATTTTTGTATTTTTAGTAGAGAAGGGGTTTTGCCATGTTGGCCAGGCTGGTCTCAAACTCTTGGCCTCAAGTGATCCACCTGCCTCGGCCTCCCAAAGTGCTGGGATTATAGGCATGAGCCACTGCACCTGACCCTAAGGCCATTTTTTAATGGCGGTATTAAACATTCATATATGAGCTAAAAAGTATGATTGAACTCTTGTATGGACTGCATCCTAATTTATTTAACTAATTCTTAGTTCTCAGATGAGGTTTGCATAATTGGCTGAATTGTGTTCCCCCATAATTCATATGTTGATATCCTAACCCCCAGTACCTCAGAATGTGACTGCATTTGGAGACAGGGCTTTAAAGAGATAATTAAGTTAAAATGAGGTCATCAATGGGCCTTAATCCAATATGACTGGCACCCTTATAAAAAGGGGAAACTTGAACAAAGACACTTACAAGAACCATGTGAAGATCCTGCTGACAGCTTGATCTCAGACCTTTAGCCTCCACAATTGTGAGAAAGAAATTTCTGTTTAAACCACCCAGTCTGCCATGCTTTGTTATGACAGCCCTAGAAAACAAATATAGGTTGTTTACAATTTTTTTCCAATTAAGAACATCTTTGTATTTCACTCTCTGGGCACCTATCCAACTATTTCCTTGGAATACATTTCGAAACAAGGATTGTTGGGTCAAAGAGTATCTTTTTTATGCTTCTGATATGTATTGTTTGTCAAATTGTCCAGGCTAAGGGTGCGGTTTCCAGACTACTTCCAAGGCCACTAGTCTTCCTGGTGCCAGAGGTTTTCATAGGGTTTTCCTCTTTTTTCTAATTATGTGTTTTTCAAATTTTCCATTAGAAATACATGTTGCTTCTATAATAAAAAATATTTTTATTTTTTAAAAGGGAAAAAGAGTCTTATTCAATATAAAATATCTCCATATTTGACTGAATTAAAATGAAACTGTTATAGAGTTTCAGTTCTGTTTTGTTTATCTTTCCCCTAAGCTGGAGTGCAGTGGCCCTATCTCGGCTCATTGCAACCTCCGCCCCGCCAGGTTCAAGTGATTCTCCTGACGCAGGCTCCTGAGTAGCTGGGACTACAGGCGCGTGGCACCATGCTCAGCTAATTTTTGTATTTTTAGTAGAAACAGGGTTTCACCCTGTTGGCCAGGCAGGTCTCAAACTCCTGACCTCAGATGATCTGCCTGCCTCAGCCTCCCAAAGTTCTGGGATTACGGGTGTGAGCCACCATACCCGGCTGAGTTTCAGTTTTATAAGATGAAAGAGTTAGGGAGGTAGATGGTGGTGATGGTTGCACAAAATTTTGAATATATACATACCACTCCATTGTAGACCTAAAATGGTTAAGATGGTAAATTTTATATGTATTTTAACACAATAATTAAAAATTGAAAATGTCACATGAAACAGTGGTTTGAAGAGACAAAACTCAAAGCTCCTTAAGAGAATGAGAACAAAAGTCACAGACTAGAAGGAAATATTTGCAAAAGACGTATCTGATAAAACAGTGTTATCCGGCTGGGTGTGGTGGTTCAGGCCTGTAATCCCAACACTTTGGAAGGCCAAGGTGGATGGATTACCTGAGTCCAGGATTTCAAGACTAGCTTGGGCAATATAGCAAACCCTATCTCTACAAAAAAAAAAAAAAAAAAAAAAAAAAAAGCAGGGTGTGGTGGCTGAGGATGGCTTGAGCCTGGGAGGTTGAAGCTGCAGTGAACCGTGATCATGTCACTGCACTCCAGCCTTGGTGACAGAGTGAGACCCTGTCCCAAGGGGAAAAAAAAAGTTGTTTTAAAAAAATATATACAAAGAACTATTTTAAAAATGTAATTGTTAGGCTGGGCGCGGTGGCTCAAGCCTGTAATCCCAGCACTTTGGGAGGCCGAGGCGGGTGGATCACAAAGTCAGGAGATCGAGACTATCCTGGCTAACATGGGTGAAACCCCGTCTCTACTAAAAATACAAAAAACTAGCCGGGCGTGGTGGCGGGCACCTGTAGTCCCAGCTACTTGGGAGGCTGAGGCGGGAGAATGGCGTGAACCCGGGAGGCGGAGCTTGCAGTGAGCCGAGATCACGCCACTGCACTCCAGCCTGGGAGACACAGCGAGACTCCGTCTCAAAAAAAAATAAAATAAAATAAAAAAATAAAAATAAAAATGTAGTTGTTTATTAGAGATGGGGTCTTGCTGTGTTGCCCAAGCTGAATTAGAATTCCTGGGCTCAAGGGATCCTTCTGCCTCAGCCTCTGAAGTAGCTGGGACAACAGGCACAAACTATCATGCCCAGCTCAAAATACACAAAGAACTCTTAAAACTCTGGGAGCTAAGCTATGAAGATGCAAATATGTAAGAATGATACAATGGACTTTGGGGACTCAGGGGAAGGGGTGGGGAGTGAGGGATAAAAGACTACACATTGGGTACAGTGTACATTGCTCATACACTGCTCATGATTTAGTGATGGGTGCACCAAAATCTCAGAAATTACCACTGAAGAACTTATTCATGTAACCAGATACCACCTGTCTCCCTAAAACTGATTGAAATGAAAAGAAAAGAAAAGTAGCTACAATTGGTGTCATTTAATAATAAAGTTTAATAATAATTTCTGGTCACTAAAAAAATAAAAAGAATTCTTAAAACTCAACAATAAGAAAACAACCCAATTAAAAAATGGGCAAAAGAGGCCGGGTGCGGTGGCTCACGCCTGTAATCCCAGCACTTTAGGAGGCCAAAGTGGGCAGATCATGAGGTCAGGAGATCGAGACCATCCTGGCTAACATGGTGAAACCCCATCTCTATTAAAAGTACAAAAAAAAAAAAAAAAAAATTAGCCGGGTGTGGTGGCCGGTGCCTGTAGTCCCAGCTACACAGGAGGCTGAGGCAGGAGAATCGCTTGAACCCGGGAGGCGGAGCTTGCAGTGAGCCGAGATCACGCCACTGCACTCCAGCCTGGACGATAGAGCGAGACTGTCTCAAAAAAAAAAAAAAAAGAAAGAAAGAAAGAAAGAAAAGGGCAAAAGACCTGAATCGATACACATCACCAAGAAGATACACAGAAGGCAAATAAGCAATGAAAAATCCTCAACATCATAAGTCATTAGGGAATAGCAAATTAAAACAACAATGAGATATCAGTACAAACCTACTAGAACGGCTAAAATCCAAAAGAGCGACAATACCAAATGGTGACAAGGAGGTAGAGCAATAAGAACTCTTACTCATTGCTGATGGGATATCAAAATGGTATAGAAGACACTTTGGCAGTTTCTTACAAATTAAACACACTCATACATATGATCTAGTGATTGCATTCCTTGCTATTTACCCTAAGGAGTCAAAAACTTATGTCTACATGCCAGGCATGGTGGTACATGTCTGTAGTCCTAGCTGCTGGAAGGGCTGAGGTCAGAGGATAACTTGAGTCTAGGAGTTCATGTCCAGCCTGGGCAACATAATGAGATGCTGTCTCTAAAAATTTTTTAATAAAAAAAAAATCACACAGAAATCTGCACACAGATGTTTATAACAATTTTATTCATAACTGCCAAATCTTGGAAGCAAATAAGAAGTCAACTAAGGATAAATAAACTGCAGTACATCTATTGGATGGAATTTTATTTAGTGCTAAAATGAAAGGAGCTGTCAAGCCATCAAAAGACACGGAGGAAACTTAAATGCATATTGGTAATTAAAAGAAGACAATCTGAAAGGGCTGTGTGATTCTAACTATATGACATTTTGAAAAGGCAAAACTACGGAGATAGTAAAAAAGATTAGTGGTTACCAGGGATTAGGGGAGGAGGGATAAATACGAGAAGCACAGAGGATTTTTAGGGAGTGAAATTATTGTGTAGGATACTATAATTGTGGACACATTTTACATTTTTGGAACCCATAGAATGTACACCACCAAAAGTGAATGCTAATACAAACCATGGACTTTGGGTGATGATGTTGATGTATGCATGTAGATTCATTGATTGTAATGTAAGTACCACTCTGTTGTATGATGTTGATAGTGAGGGAGGCTGGTGGTGGGGAAGAGGTCATATGAGAATGTGCTGTATTTTCCACTCAATTTTTCTGTGAATTTAAACTGCTCTATAAAATAAAGTGTATTAAAGAAACACAGGCCGGGAGCGGTGGCTCAGGTCTGTAATCCCAGCACTTTGGGAGGCCAAGACACGTGGATCACTTAAGGTCAGGAGTTCGAGACTAGCCTGGCCAACATGGTGAAACCCCATCTCTACTAAAAATACAAAAATTAGCTGGGCGTGGTGGTGGGCACCTGCAATCCCAGCTACTCAGGAGGCTGAGGCAGAAGAATCACTTGAACCTGGGAGGTGGAGGTTGCAGTGAGCCAAGATTGCGCTACTGCACTCCAGCCTGGGCGACAGAGTGAGACTCTGTCTTTAAAAAAAAAAAAAAAAAAAAATTTAAAAATAAATTAGAAATTAAAAAAAAACTAAAGTCTCAGGGAGAGATGCATGTTTGATCAAGTCATTATTAGGAACCTAATCTGATCTTAATCAGATCATTCTTATGTATTTGTATCATTCTTTTGTATATGACTTGATCTATTGGATCAAGTCATTACTAGGAACCTGTCCCAGCAAACTTTCTGGTTCAGTAAAAGCCACCATCATTCTCCAACTTACTGAAGCCAGAAACCCAGATTTTGTTCTCGATAACTTCTTTGACCTCACTTCCCACTTTCAAATACTCATACTCAAAACATATTTTAATTTTCTTTCCATTACTGTTGTCACCTTTTGGGACTAACCCACCATTTTCTTTCTCCAAAACTAAAAATAGTCCAACAGGTCACCTAGCTTCTATTTTTTTGCCAGATTTCAATCAATTCTCTACACAGTGGCCAGGCTAATCTCTTGGAAACAAATTTATGTCATTTTACTACTTAAAACTTGAATGGATTTTTTTTCCTGCACTTTGAATAAAAGTGAAAGTCTGTAAGGCTGGTCAGGCATCTGCCTATCTTCCAACCCCAACTCACATCTCTCTCCCTCTTGCTCATCAAGTACCAAGGACATGAACCATCCTTTACCACCCAGCCTGGCAGAGTCTCCTATAATTCTTCCTGTGACTCTCTGCCTTGGGATCTAGTCTGATTCCTTGTATAGCTCTTTGAATGTTATAAATTATTGTTTACTTATTCTCTGTTGATCGCCCCCACTAAACAGGAAGCTCCATGAGAGAAAGACTTCATCTGTTGGGTGCCAGGCAGTGTTCTGCCTAACATGGCAATACCAGCACCTAACGCTGCCTGGCACATACTAGGCAGTGGTGTACCAAAGGTGAGGCAATGGGAATAGAAAGCCATTGGTGCAGGCAATAAGGAGATCCATTTAAAAACAAAAATAAAAACAGGCCAGGCACGGTGGCTCACGCCTGTAATCCCAGCACTTTGGGAGGCCCAGGCAGGAGGATCGCCTGAGGTCAGGGGTTCAAGAACAGCCTGGTTAACATGGTGAAACCCCGTCTCTACTAAAAATACCAAAAAAAATTAGCCAGGCATGGTGGTGCACACCTGTAATCCCAGCTACTCAGAAGACTGAGGCAGGAGAATCTCTTTTTTTTTTTTTTTTTTGAGATGGAGTCTTGCTCTGTTGCCCAGGATGGAGTGCAATGGCTCGAATCTTGGCTCACTGCAACCTCTGCCTCCTAGGTTCAAGCAATTCTCCTTCCTCAGCATCCTGAGTAGCTGGGATGACAGGAACGCGCCACCATGCTAGCTAATTTTTGTATTTACTCTACTAGAGACAGGGTTTCACCCTGTTGGTCAGGCTGGTCTTGAACTCCTGACCTTGTGATCTGCCCGCCTCGGCCTCCCAAAGTGCTGGGATTACAGGTGTGAGCCACCGCACTCAGCCAGGAGAATCTCTTGAACCTGGTAGGAAGAGTTTGCAGTGAGCCAAGATTGCACCACTGCACTTCAGCGTGGGAGACAGAGCGAAACTGTCTCAAAAACAAAACAAAACAAAACAAAACAAAACAAAAAACAATAAAAACCTAGAAATTGGTCTGCTTTTTATTACCACCATGAGATTTTAGTTCTAAACAATGTCAGGGATACAATATTCCTCTCTCCAAATTTGTTTTGTTGTTCTGAATTCTATGATTGTTGCTATTACTGAGTTTTATTAATGTAAGCTTCAAATTAACACATTTATATTATTTATGTCTCAATAAACATTATTTTACATAAAAGTTAATTAAGAGAATTTCCAGTTATGCAGTAGGCTCCTGACACATGCCGACTCAGCTGCAATATTCCTGTCAGGAGGGGGTTTGTAACAGCTTAGAATTGTTCTAGCTTACTTTGGGAGCAGTTTGTATTTCAAATCCCTGTGGAACTACATATTCTTGAATTTAAACAGGAGGTACAAAATACATGATAGCATGTGGTGGTAGAAATTAAAAAACAGAATGATTTCTATTCCATCACAATGTGATCAAAGTTTCATTTCTGTTTACATTTTATTTTTTATTTTAATTTAAAAATTTTTTGGTAGAGATGAAAGTTTCATCTTGTTGTACAGTCTGGTCTCAAATTCCTGGCCTCAAGTGATCCTCCCACCCCAGCCTCCCAAAGTGCTGTGATTACAGGCATGAGAGGCACATCTGTATGCTAAATAATGGATTTTATGCTTTTTGAATTCTAGCCTGAATTTCACTCACGTTTTTGTCCAGAAAAGGCAGTTTAACAGGATCAGTAGCATCAATAACTTTACCCAATATAAAATTGTAAGTTATCCATTGTATACTAAAGTTGAAAATACTAAAAGTCAAATTTGGGCCCCCATAACTTAGGTGAAGATAAATCAGATAAAGTTTAGCAATAGATGAGGAGAGCATTTCCAAATAAGATATATAAGAAAGAGGCTAAAGGGATGGGGAGAAGGAGAAGGGGATTTTGTAGTTTGGAGAAGAACAAACTGTAGGGAAGATTTTCATTAACCTTTTTTTTTTTTTTTTTTTTTTTTTTTTTTAAGATGGAGTCTCACTATGTTGCCCTGGCTGGAGTGCAGTGGTGCGATCTCGGCTCACTGCAACCTCTGCCTCCCGGGTTCAAGCTATTCTCCTGCCTCAGCCTCCTGAGTAGCTGGGATTACAGGTTTGCGTCACCACGCCTGGCTAATTTTTGTATTTTTAGTAGAGAGGGGGTTTCACCATGTTGGCCAGGCTGTCTCCAATTCCCAGCCTCAAGTGATCTGCCTGCCTTGGCCTCCCAAAGTGTTGGGATTACAGACGTGAGCCACTGCACCTGGCCTCACTAACTTTGAAATAGATGAAATGATATCATTTACTGCTTTCTTTGACAGGAGAGACTATAAGAATAAATAGCCCAGGGTTACTACTAGAAAAATTTTGGGTGAGAAACAGTACAAACACATCTTTGTACAAATAAGACTGTGAAGGTGAAGGGCACTGGGATGAGTTTCTGAGGTTACTAGAACACAGCTCTGTACTTCTTGGCCTCAGTTAGGAGGGAGGCAGGGGCTTGACTTAGAGTGAATATTCCTGAATACCTCTTCCCTTTGGTCCTACCATTCTAAAAGACTGAATTGAAACTCTTTTTGTTTCACCTTTCTTTTCTCAAGCATGGCTTTCCTTTTCTACTTTGCTTATTTCTCCTGTCAAGTTAAAAGAAAAATGTATTAAAAACAGAAGCCTCAACTGGGAGCGGTGGCTCACGCCTATAATCCCAGCACTTTGGGAGGCTGAGGCGAGCAGATCACAAGGTCAGGAGTTCAAGACCAGCCTGATGAACACGGTGAAACCCCGTCTCTACTAAAAATGCGAAAAGAAAATCAGCCGGGCGTGGTGGCGGCTGCCTGTAATCTCAGCTACTCGGGAGGTTGAGGCAGGAGAATTGCTTGAACCCTGGAGGTGGAGGCTGCAGTGAGCTGAGATCACGCCACTGCACTCCAGGCTGGGTAACAGTGCAAGACTCCATCTCAAAAAACAAAAAACAAAACAAAAAAAAAAGAGAGAGAAGCCTCTATGCAAACAGCTAAGCTGAGTGTATGATGATTCTGAGTGCCCCATTTGCTTGGTGATGTTTATATAATGAATGTTTGTTTGGGGTTTGAGGTAAGCCACAGTTTTGTTTAGTTTTGGGTAGTCTTCTATCCCATGAATGAGTATTGGAACCTTATTTAGATACAGGTTTCAATGAGAGATGGGGGCGTGGAGAATGGAAAAATAAAGTAACCATGGACTTCCTATGGAAGAAGACAAGTGTGTGCCACTGGAGAGGGCAGACAAGCTACCCTACGTCAGAGTCTTAGCCAGGGATGGCTCTCCTCTCAAGTTCCCCTCCTCTCAATTCCACAATACCAAGCTTTTCCTCTAGGCTCTTATATTCACATTATATTTCGTCTGCGACGAAAGTTCTTACAGCAGATACAAACCAAAGATTACAAAGATTAGGAAGGTAATATAAATGGGTAAATCTAGTTGGATTAAGACAACTGGAAGTTGCTGGGTTTGGGGAAGGTCCAGGTCCCACCTAAAAGGCATTCAGATAAAAACAAATGTTAAATACTCTGCAGGCCAAACAAAACACAGCTGGCTGGCTGAATGTAGCCCTGTGCTCATCATGCTTTCCTCCTTTCTTAGAGAATAGATCTTAAAGTATTCCTCGTTTGCAGGTATGTACCTGATATAGAAAATCAGAAGTAATTGAGAGGGAGGACTAGATAGAGCATGATTTACTGAAATTCTACATACCTTAGGAGAGACTATTTCCAGAATTTTATTCGAACTGTGAATTGAAGAATCTTGGTTCTGGTTCCTTGTTTTATTTTTACTTTTCTTTTTTTTTTTTTTTTCTGAGATAGAGTCTCATTCTGTTGCCCACATTAGAGTGCAGTGGTGAGATCTCAGCTCACTGCAACCTCTGTCTCCCGGGTTCAAGAGATTTTCCTGCCTCATCCTCCTGAGTAGCTGGGATTACAGGTGTGTAACACTATGCCCAGCTAATTTTTTTGTATTTTTAATAGAGACAGGGTTTCACCATGTTGGGCAGGCTGGTCTCAAATTCCTCCCACGTTGGGCTTCCAAAGTGCTAGGATTACAGGCATGAGCCACCACGCAGGGTCTGGTTTCTGGTTTTAAGTCTTCAAATCTGCTTTGGGATGAGAAATATAAACTATTTCTGTGTAAATCCCTTTGAAAGGATGGAGCTTCCTCCCCCACCACCCCAATAGGTTGAAATTTGATTGCTGAGTCAGATATAATCCATGATAGTTTAACACTCTCCAGATTATTTGGGGGTATTTTGATTTATCAGGATAGATATAGTGATGTCTTATTCTTTCCTCACTACTTCTATCTTTTCTTTTCTTTTCTTTTTTTTTGAGATGGAATTTCGCTCTTGTTGCCCAGGCTGAAGTGCAATGGTGCAACCTCGGCTCACCACAACCTCTGCCTCCCAGGTTCAAGTGATTCTCCTGCCTCAGCCTCCCAAGTAGCTGGGATTACAGGCATGCACCACCATGCTCGGCTAATTTTGTATTTTTAGTAGAGATGGGGTTTCTCCATGTTGGTCAGGCTGGTCTTGAACTCCCATCCTCAGGTGATCTGCCTGCCTCGGCCTCCCAAAGTGCTGGGATTACAGGCGTGAGCCACCGTGCCCAGCCTTTCCTCACTATTTCATGTTTATCTTTAGTGATGCAGCTACCAGTAGCTTCATTTGCCACCTGAAACTTCCAATATAAGTTCTTATAATTGGAGAACTTTCAGTCAGTTTATACATCTAGAGGAATCTTTTTTTTTTTTTTTTAAATTTTTTACTTTTGAGACAGAGTCTCACTCTGTCACCCAGGCTGGGGTGGGAGGATCACTTGAGGCCGGGGGTTCAAGACCAGCCTGGGCAACGTAGTAAGACCCCATCTCTAAAAAAGAAAAAAAAAAGAGCCAGGCATGGTAGCATGTGCCTGTAATCCTAGCTACTTGGGAGACTTGAGGTGAGAGGATCACTTGAGCCCCGGAGTTTGAGGCTACAATGAGCCCTGATCATGCCACTGCACTCCATCCTGGGGAGTAAGACACTGTCTCTTAAAAAATAAATAAATAGGCTGGGTGCAGTGGCTCACGCCTGTAATCCCAGCACGTTGGGAGGCCAAGGCAGGCAGATCACAAGGGCAGGAGCTCAAGACCATCCTGGCTAACACGGTGAAACCCCGTCTCTCCTAAAAACACAAAAAATTGTCCAGGCCTGGTGGCATGCTCCTATAGTCCCAGCTACTTGGGAGGCTGAGGCAGGAGAATGGCGTGAACCCGGGAGGCGGAGCTTGCAGTGAGCCGAGATGGTGCCACTGCACTCCAGCCTGGGCAACAGAGAGACTCCGTCTCAAATAAATAGATAAATAAATATCAAACCAGTCAGTTTCTTGTAGCAGAGAGCAGAGTGGAGAGTAGATCTGGAGAGGAAATATGAAATATCCAACAGTCATGAGTAGACACTGATATGGGAAAGAGGAACAGAAAGATCAGTGATGGCTGACTAGAAACACTGGATGCCAGTTCTCCTCAAAGAGAAGAACCAAAGGTGAATAATCATGGCCAAAGTGGAATACTGAGGGAAGAGTGCCAGAACCCACAGGAAGAAGCTGCGGCACAGAAAAAAGAGGGAAGCAAGAGTTTGGCAGAGATAATCCCCAAGGGACTTGCAGTCCTGTGGAAAGGGTAGGTGGGGATGTTTTTAGCTCCTTTCACTCACCCTTGCTGCAGCAGACTGCTGGTTTCCAAACTGTTGAAGAGCCCCTCTGCCCTCCTGAATTGGCACCAGTATGAGCAGTGATTTGAGAACTTCTTAAGAGCAGAGCACCAGGTTGCCAGCTCATGCAGGATTGCTCACCCTGCCTGTAGACCCGAGCTGAGGTGGTGGGTGCCGTCTGGTTGTGCACCCATTGAGGGCCTCTGTCCTGCCCAAGGAGTCTCAGCCCTTGTGTTGCTGCATTACTGGATCCCCTGTAAACATTCCCTAGCACCTGCTCAGGCTGTAGCAACCACAAAGGGCCAGTGGGACCCAGGGGGAGCTGTGGGGTTGCTGGAGGTGTGACCCTCAGGGCAAACTGTCCACAGGGGAAGGGAGTGTACACTGTGCCAAAGCACCCCTTCGGACAAAGGAGATGAGAGTACAGGCTCTCCTGTGCCTGAGAGCTCCCTGCTTGTGCACTGAAGGTGACTGTGCCTCTTCCAGCAGAGATGCAGGCGTGGTGCTGAAGGAATGTGGTTCAACCCCTGTGGGCAGGCAGCATTGGTGCTCAATAAGGGACACAGAGAGGAGGACTTCTCCCCTACAATCATTGCTTTGTACATAGCCAGGCTGTTCCTGTGGGGGATTGGCACAAGTGTGACTATGGATGGTCAATGCAGGGCTAGTAGGGGTGGCTGCACCCCAACTGGCAGTGTTCCCACCACCACCCCAGGCCCAGCTTGCATGAAGAGTGGGGCCCCTCTCCCTCTCTACATGGAGCAACAGTTTTCCTGCAGTAGAGATCAAGGAAGCCACAAAGTTGTCTGTGTTCAGCTGAGGGAAGAGGTTCCCACGGGAAGCCATTTCAGTGGAGGGCTCCGGGACAGGCATTTCTGTGGCCCTCAGCTATATTGCAACCTAGAGATAAACGACATTGTCTATCTCAGGGTCACAAAGCCTCAGGACAGGGGTGTGATTGGGAGGCAGATCGCATTCCTGCTTGGTCAGGACATGGGGCTGGTGCAGCCCTCTCTGCCTGCGATGGAAACCTCAGCGCATTTCACCACAAGCCCCTGACCAGCCTCATCAGGGTTTGTGCTTCCACTGTCATTGGGGTATCCGAAGGTGAGTTTAGCAGTCCGGCTGCACCCAGCTTCGTCCTCCTTTCCTAGGGTCAGTAGGGAACTCAGGGCACCCAGCATTCCACGGATCAGTCCACCCACAGATCAGCCCACAGCCTGAGACAACAGACAGCCCCTCCCTGTAAACAAAGGTTAAGCACACACACCCTCGGCATCTGGCTCTTACCCGTATTCGCCACCTGCTGGTCTAGAGATGGAACTGCACAACCCAATGCAAAACCTTTTGACAGAAGTGCACAGTGCTGGGAACCAGGTAAGCTTCCTGAGACCTCCACAATCTCAGCCTTGCAGAAGGTAGTGAGCATGCTAATATGCCCAGCACAGTGCTCTCAACCGGCATTTGAGAAAGCCACTGCACAAAGGCTAACTATAACCAAGGAATTCATACAGAACTTTAGCCCACTGACAGCACCCAGAATTGAAACCAAACAACCATTCACAACATACATTACAGTCACACCCTCAAGGGGGATAATTCTTTTAAAACTCCCGTGCAATGAAAAGTACATTCAAAAATAAGAAGTGAGAGATTCTCTAGATGAGAAAGAATCAATGTAAGAAGTCTGTCAGTATGAGAAAACAGAGTATTTCAACAACCTCAAAAGATTACATTAGCTCTCCAGCAAGAGATACTAACCAAAATGAAAATTCTGAAATTACAGACAAAGAATTTTCAAAATATATATTGTAAGGAAGTTCAATGAGATCCAAGAAAAGGTGAAAAAACCAACATGAAGAAATTAGAGAAACAATTCAGGATATGAGTGAGAAAATTACAAAAAAGAAAATTTGCTAAAAAGATAGATATTTTAAAAAACAGAACTTTAGGAAATAAAAAATGTATTGAAGGAATTACAAAATACAGTTGAAAGACTTAGAAATAGACTAGACCAAGCAGAAGAAGAAATTTAGCAGAAGAAGACAGGTCTTTTAATTTAACCCAGTCAGACAAAAAGAAAAAAGAATTTTTAAAAATGAGTAAAGCCTTCAAGAAATATGGGAATATGTAAGGTGGCCAATCCTATAAATAATAGGTATTCCTAAGAGAGAAGAAGAAAAAGTAAAAATCTTTTTTTTTTTTTTTTTTTTTTTTGAGATGAAGTCTCGCTCTGTCGCACAGGCTGGAGTGCAATGGCATGATCTCAACTCACTGCAATCTCCACCTCCTGAGTTCAAGCCATTCTTCTGCCTCAGCCTACTGAGTAGCTGGGATTATAGGCATGCATCACCACACCTGGCTAATTTTTGGATTTTTTTTTTTTTTTTTGAGATGGAGTCTTACACTGTCACCTGGGCTGCAGTGCAGTGGCCCAATCACGGCTCACAGCAACCTCCGCCTCCCAGGTTCAAGCAATTGTCCTGCCTTAGCCTCCTGAGTAGCTGGAACTACAGGCTCCCACCACTACGCCTGGCTAATTTTTTTTTTTTAGTAGAGATGGAGTTTCAGTATGTTGGCCAGGCTGGTCTCAAATGCCTGACCTTGTATCCACCTGCCTTGGCCTCCCAAAGTGCTGGGATTGCAGCCGTGAGCCACTGCGCCCAGCCAATGTGTGTACACCCACCGTCACATTAGAACTAACATCCCCCTAGAATGTTACGATGAATATCACAGGGTGTACACCCATGGTATACACCCACTGTGACATTAGGTGTAACATCCCCCTAAAATATTATGAATAATATCACAGGTTGTACACACATCATATAACCCACTGTGAAATTAGTAGTAACAATTCCCTAGGATATTACAAATAATATCACCAGTGGTTTACCCACATGGGGTACAACCCCTGTGACATTAGAAGTAACATCATTTTAGGATATTACAAATAATATCACAGGGGGTGTGCACACATGATGGACATCCCCTGTGACATTAGGAATAACATCCCCCCGGGAGGCTGAGGCAAGAGAATCACTTGAAACCGGAAGGCAGAGGTTGAAGTGAGCTGAGATCGCACCACTGCACTCCAGCTTGGGTGGAAGAGCGAAACTCCGTCTCAAAACAAAAAAACAACAAAAAAAGGAATAACATCCCCATAGAATAATAGCACTGGCGGTTTACGCACATGGGGTACACACCCTGTGACCTTAGAAGTAACTCTCCCTAGGATATTACAAAGAATATCACAGAAGGTGTACACACATAGTGTACAACTCCTGTGACATTAGAAGTAACATCACTTTAGGATATTACGAATAATATCACAGGGGTGTGCACACATAGTGGACATCCCCTGTGACATTAGAAATAACATCCCCCTCGGATAGTATGAATAATATGACAGGGGGTGTACACATCCCCCGTGACATTAGGAGTAACATCCCTCTAGAATATTATGAATAATATCACAGGGCATGTACACACATGGTGTACACCTCCTGTGATATTAGGAGTAACATCTCACTAGAATATGACAAATAATATGACAGGTGGTGTACATATATGGTGTACACACCCTGTGACATTAGTAACATCCACCAAGGATATTACAAATAATATCACAGGGAGTGTACATAGATGGTACCATATGTGTAAACCTCCTGTGACAGTAGGAGAAACATCTTCCTAGCATATTATGAATAATATCGTGGAGCATGTACACACGGTATACAACCCCTGTGACATTAGAAGTAACATCCCCTTTGGGAGGCCAAAGCGGGCAGATTACGAGGTAAGGAGATTGAGACCATCCTGGCTAACATGGTGAAACCCCGTCTCTACTAAAAATATAAAAAATAATTAGCCAGGTGTGGTGGCAGGCACTTGTAGTCCCAGCTACTCGGGAGGCTGAGGCAGGAGAATGGCGTGAACCTGGGAGGTGGAGCTTGCAGTGAGCTGAGATCGCACCACTGCACTCCAGACTGGGCGATGAAGCAAAACTCCTTCTCAAAAAAAAAAAAAAAAAAAAAGAAGTGACATCCCTTTAAAATATTAGGAATACTATCACAGGTGGTGTACACACACATTGTACACCTTAAGTTACATTAAGATTAACACCCCCCTAGGATGTTACTAATAATATCACAGATGTTGTATACATATGGTGTACATGCCCTGTGACATTATGAGTTAATGTCCTTGTAGGATATTAGGAATGATATCACCCCCTGTGGTGTACACACATGGTGTACAACCCCTGTTTCATAGGAGTAACATCCACAAAAATATTAGGGATATTATTACCCTAGCATATTACAAATAATATCACAGGGGTTGTAAACACACGTTATACAACCCGTGTGACATTAAAGGTAAAATCCCCAGAGGTTATTACGAATAATATAACATGGGGGTGTACACACATAGTGTACACCTTAAGTTACATTAGGAGTAACATCCCCAAGGATGTTACGAATAATATTACAGGGTGTGTAAACACATGGTGTACACGCTCTGTGACATTAGGAGTAACATCCCTTAGGATATTATGAATATTATCAGAGGAGGCGTATACACATGGTGTATGCTCCCTGTGACATTAAAAGTAACATTCCACTAGGATATTACAAATAATATCACAGGGGGTGTACACACATGGAGTATTCCCCTTGTGACATTAAGAGTAACATTCCCCTAGGATATTACAAATAATATCACAGGGTGTGCACCTTCCCTGACATTAGGAGTAACATCCCCTTAGGATATTAGGAAGAATATCACAGGGTGTACACCCTCTGTGACATTACAAGTAAAATCCCTTTAAAATATTGTGAATAATATCACAGAATGTACACCCTCTGCGACATTAGGAGTAACATCCTTCTATGATATTAGGAATAATATAACAAGGTGTACACTCCCTGTGATATTAGTAGTAACATTCCCTTATGATATTATGAATAATATTGCAGGATGTACAGCACCTGTGACATTACAAGTAACACTCCATTAGGATATTATGAATAATATTGCAGTGTGTACACCCCCTATGACATTAAAAGTAACATCCCCCAAAATATTATGAATAATATCTCAGAGTGTACACCCTCTGTGACATTCAGAGTAACATCCTCCTAAGGTGTTACAAATAATATCACATTGTGTACACCTCCTGTGACATGAGGAGTAACATCTTTTTAGGATATTACGAACAATATCACAAGTTGTACACCCCCTGTGGCATTACGAGTAATATCCCCATAAGATATTATGAATAATACCTCAGGAAGTATACCTCCTGTGACATTAAGAGTAACATCCCAGTATGATACTATGAATAATATAACAGGGTGTAGACCCACTGTGACATTAGTAGTAACATTGCCCTAGGATATTACAAATAATATCACAGGGTGTACACTCTCTGTGACATTAGGAGTAATATTTGTCTAGGATATTATGAATAATATCACAGTGTGTACACCCCTTGTGACATTAGGAGTAACATCCTCCTAGGATGTTATTTATAATATTACACAGTGTACACATTTGGAGTAACATCCCCCTAGGATATTACGAATAGTATCACAGGGTGTGTAGGTGATCCACCCACGTTGGCTCCCAAGGTGCTGGGATTACAGGTGTGAGCCACCACGCCCAGATGTAAAAATATTTTAAAACCTATTCGAGGAAATAATTCAGGAAAATTTCCTTGGTCTTGCTGAGACGTAGACATAAAAAAAGACTTAGAAGTAAAGAAAGCTCAGAGAACAATATGCCTTGTTGAACTTTGCAAGACAAACCTCAACAAATCATATTGCCATCAGACTATCCAAAGTCACCAGGAAGGAAAAAAATTTTAAAAGCAGCAAGACAACCCCTGTTTCATAGGAGTAACATCCACAAAAATATTAGGGAAAATATCCCCCTAGCATATTATGAATAGTATCACAGGGGTTGTACACACATGTTATACAACCCGTGTGACATTAAAGGTAAAATCCCCAGAGGTTATTACAAATAATATAACACAGGGGTGTACACACATAGTGTACATAGGGTGATTAGTGTCTAATCACCTATAAAGTACTTCATAGTAGAAACCTTACAAGCCAGAAGAGAGTAGGGTCCTATTTTCAGTCTTCTTAAGGAAAAAAACCTGCCAGCCAAGAATATTGTATCCTTCTAAGTTTCATAATAAATGAAGGAGAAATAAAGTCTTTCTCAGACAAGCAAACATAAAGGGAATTTGTTGCCACTAGACCATCAGATCTACAAGGAATGCTCAAAGTAGTTCTGAACATAGAAATGAAAGGATGATAGTTGCCACCATAAAAGCACACAAAAGTACAAAACTCACAGATCTTATAAAGTTATTACACAATTGAGACTACAAAGCAACTAGGTAATAATTAACATGACAGAAATAAAACCTCACATATCAATATTAACCTTGCATGTAAATGGACTAAATGTTCTACTTAAAATATACAGGCTGGCAGAATGAATTTTAAAAAAACAACAGGCCAGGTGTTGTGGCTCACACCTGTAATCCCTGCACTTTGGGAGGCTAAGATGGGTGGATCACCTGAGCTCAGGAGTTCGAGACCAGCCTGGCCAACATAGTGAAATCCCATCTCTACTAAAAATACAAAAAAATTAGCTGGGCATGGTGGCACACATGTGCAATCCCAGCTACTTGGGAGGCTGAGGCAGGAGAATCACTTGAACCAAGGAGGTGGAGGTTGCAGTGAGCCAAGATTGTGCCATTGCACTCCAGCCTCGGCAACAGAGTGAGACTTCATCTCAAAAAATAAATAAATAAATAAACAAAAAGAACAACAACAAGATCCAATCATATGCTGCTTACAAGAAACCCACCTAAAGAGTAAAGTCATTTACAGACTTAAAGGAGTGCAAAAAGAAATTCCACACAAATGGAAATCAAAAGTGAGTAAGAGTAGTATACTTGTATCAGATAAAACATACTTTAAATCAACAACAGTTAAAAAAAAAAAAGACAAAGGAGGTCATTATATAATGACAAAGGTTTCAACAAGAAGATACAACAATCTTAAATATATATGCACTCAACACTGGTCCACTCAGATTCATAAAACAAATACTACTACACCTAAGAAAAGAGATAGACAACAATACAACAGTACAATAGTAGGGGGACTTCAACATTTCACTTATACCACTAGACAGATCACCAAGACAGAAAATCAATAAATAAACTCTGGATTTAAATTGAAGTCTAGACCAAATGAACCCCATAGATGTTTACAGAACATTCTACCCAACAATGGCAGAATATACATTCTTCTCATCTGTTCATGGAACATTCCCCAAAATAGACCATATCCTTGGCCACTAAGCAAGTCTCAATATATTTTGAAAAATCAAAATCATATCAAATATTTTCTCAGACCATGGTGTAATAAAACTAGAGATCAATGCCAAGAAGAACTCTCAAAACTATATAAATACGTGGAAATTTAACAACCTGCTCCTGAATGATCTTTGGGTAAATGATAAAATTAAGATAGAAATTTTTTAACATTTTTCTTTTACCCCTTCTTCTTGAAACAAGGTCTCACTCTGTCACCCACGTTGAAGTGTAATGGCATGATCATAGTTTATTACAGCCTCAAACTCCTAGACTCAAGCGATCCTCCTGCCTCAGCTTCCCAAGTATCTGGGACTACAGGCACATGCCACAATGCCTGGCTAATTTTTTTTTTTTTTTTTTTTTGAGACAGAGTCTCACTCTGTCGCCCAGGCTGGAGTGCAGTGGCATAATCTTGGCTCAACACAACCTCTGCCTCCCGGGTTCAAGCAATTCTCCTGCCTCAGTCTCCTGAGTAGCTCGGATTACAGGCATGAGCTGCCATGCCCAGCTAATTTTTGTATTTTTGGTACAGACAGAGTTTCACCATATTGGTCAGGCTGGTCTTGAACTCCTGACTTCATGATCTGCCTGCCTTGACCTCCCAAAGTGCTGGGATTACAGGTGTGAGACACCGCACCTGGCCCAATTTATTTATTTATTTTTTTTATAGAGATGGAGTCTTGCCATGTTGCCCAAGCAGGTCTGGAACTTCTGGCCTCAAGTAATCCTCCCACCTTCACCTCCCAAAGTGCTGGGATTATAGGTGAGAGCTACTGTGCTCAGCCTAGAAATTTTAAAAATATTTGGAATGAATGAAAGCAGAGACACAACATACCAGAATCTCTGAGATATAGCAAAAGCAGTTGGAAGAGGGAATTTTATAGCATTAAATGCTTACATCAAAAAGATAGAAAGATCTCAAATTAACAACCTAATGTCACACCTGAAGGAACTAGAAAAACAATCGCTTGAACCTGGGAGGCAGAGGTTGCAGTGAGCCGAGATCGCCATTGCACTCCAGCCTGGGCAACAAGAGTGAAACTCTGTCTCAAAAAAAAAAAAAAGAAAAAAAGAAAAAGAAAAAGATCAGAGCAGAACTAAATGATATTGAGGCAAAAAACCAAGAACAAAAACAACAACAACAACAACAACAACAAAATACAATACAAGCTGGGCACAGTGGCTCATGACTGTAATCCCAGCGCTTTGGGAGGCCAAGGCAGGAGGATTGCTTGAGCCCAGGAGTTTGAGACCAGCCTGGGCAAGATGATGAAACCCTGTCTCTACAAAAAATACAAAAATTAGTCAGGCGTGATGGCATGTGCCTGTAGTACCAGCTATTCAGGAGGCAGAGGTGGAAGGATGGCTTGAGCCTGGGAGCTTGACGTTGCAGTGAGCTGTACTGCACCACTGCATTCCAGCCTGGGTGACACAGCAAGACCCTGTCTCAAAAACCAACAACAACAATGGATCAATGAAATGAAAAGATTCTTTGAAAATATAAACAAATTGATAGACTGTTAGCTGGATTATCCAAGTAATAAAGAGAGAACATTCATATAAGTACAATCAGAAATGATAAAGGTGATATTACAACTGATACCACAAAAATAAAAAAGATCATCAGAGACTACTATGACTATCTATTATGAGCACAAACTAGAAAATCTAGAAGAAATGGATAAACACCTGGAAACATACAACCTCTCAAAGAATGAACCAGGAAGAAATAGAAAATCCTGAACAGACCAATAATGAGCAGTGAAATTGAATCAGTAATTTTAAAATCTCCCAACAAAAAAGGCCTAGGACCAGATGGATTTACAGCCTAATTTTATCAGACTTACAAAGAAGAACTGATACCAGTTCTTCTACTCCTACTGAAACTGTTCCAAAAAATTGAGGGGAAGGGCATCCTCCCTAACTCATTCTATAAAGCTAGTATCACTGTGATATGAAAGGCAGGCAAAGGCACAGCAAAAAAGGAAAAAATAATGCCTATATATATATATATATATATATAGTTGTTGTGTTGTTTTGTTTTGTTTTGTTTGTTTGTTTTTTGAGATGGAGTCTTGCTCTGTCACCCAGGCTGGAGTGCAGTGGCTCAATCTTGGCTCACTGCAAACTCTGCCTCCCAGGTTCAAGCAATTCTCCTGCCTCAGCCTCCTGAGTAGCTGCACTGCAGGCACCCACAACCATGCCCAGCTAATTGTTGTATTTTTAGTAGAGACGGGGTTTCACCATGTTGGCCAGGCTGGTCATGAACTCCTGACCTCAGGTGATCCGCCTGCCTCGGCCTCCCAAAGTGCTGGGATTACAGGCGTGAGCTACCGCACCCAGCCTACCTGCCAATATTCTTGATGAACATAAATGTAAAAATCCTCACCAAAATAGTAGCAAAGGAAATCCAACATCACATTGAAAAGATAATACAACACAATAATTGGGTTTTATTCTAGGGATGCAAGGATGGTTCAACACACACAAATCAATAGGTATGATTCAACATGTAAACAGAATTAAAAACAAAAACCGTATGACCCTCTCAAATGATGCAGAAAAAGCATTTGATAAAATTCAGCATCCCTTCCTGGTAAAAACCCTCAAACTAACTACCTCAAAATAATAAAAGTCATATATGACAAACCCACAGACAACATCATACTGAATGGGGAAAAGTTGAAATCATTCCCTTAAGAACTGGAACAAGACAAGGATGCCCACTTTCACCATTCCTATTCACTATAGCACTGGAAGTCCTAGTTAGAGCAATCAGACAAGAGGAAGAAATAAAAGGCATCCACTGCACTCCAGATTGGAGTGCAGTGACACCATCTTGGCTCACTGCAACCTCTGCCTCCTGGGGACTCAAGCAATTCTGCCTCAGGCTCCCAAGTAGCTGGGACTACAGGTGTGTGCCACCACACCTGGCTAATTTTTGTATTTTTATTTTTATTTGGGAGACAGAGCTAGACTCCGTCTCAAAAAAATAAAAAATAAAAATAAAAGTAAAAGAAAATGTTATGAACCGAATTCGACAACAGAGATACCTACCTATTCTTTGAAAAGAATGAAGAGGCCTCCCGTTACTACAACATGAAATAAGAGAGCCACCTACTGGTCAAAGTGGTGCAGAGACTTGCCCCTGAGCACCAGAGAAATGGTGATTTTAGTGTTTTATTAACATAACTGAAAAAGTAAGGAATAGAAACACTGTAGTAAAAAACAAAAAAGTAAAAGCATTGAAGAAAGACCTATTTTCCAAACTTACCTTCACTCTTTCTAAAACCATGGTGTTGAATGTAGGTAATACTGGTACTCATTTATTTAAAGTTCTCTGTATATATTGCACATCCATATATTCCCTCAGTGCTTATTATTTTGTCCTTTTTAACCTGAAAGATGTGCACAAATCTCACAGAATAACTAAATATATTGCCTGCAGTTAAATTACTTTCCAGTACATAGAGTGACTCAGATGGCTAAGAAGCCTGGTTAATAGAGGTTAAATGAAAATGCACTTTAAAATAAAAAGACTATTTTGGTATCATAATAGCATTAAATTAAATATTGGTACTTCTGGAACAGAAAAAAACTGTTAAGACTCCCTCCCTGATGCAAAAGGCTGACAATTTAGTAAGGAAATATATAAGTAGCTTAACAAAGTGTAAAGTAGAGATAGAGTAAGATACGTTTGGGAAGGTACATGGCTACCATACGGTAGAAAACTTGGAATTTCAGGTTGAGTAGCTTGAACCCAGTGAGCTAGTAAGAGCATAGAGAAAAATGACTTGCAGCAAAGTATAAAATTGCTTGGAGAAGGGAGAAACTATATTAAAAAAAGGAAGACCAAAGTTACAGTGGGGTTTTGAAACTCAGCTAAGAAAGAGAAGTGGGAGTTAAGACAAGGAGATGTAGTAGTTTTTACTTACTTTTAAAAAAAATTTTACTTTTCTGAAAGTGAAGTGTGACTTCTAGATGGCATCACCAAGTGTCATGGATAAGCCAATTAAATTAACTTTCCGATTTACTAAAAAAACAGAGAGAGAGACAGGATCTTGCTGTCGCCCAGGCTGGAGTGCAGTGGCACTATCTTGGCTCACTGCAACCTCTGCCTCTGGGGTTTAAGCGATTCTCCTGCCTCAGCCTCGCAAGTAGCTGGGAATACAGGCGCATGCCACTACACCCGGCTGATTTTTGTATTTTCAGCAGAGATGGGGTTTCACTCTGTTGGCCAGGCTAGTCTCAAACTTCTGACCTCAGGTGATCCACCTGCCTCGGCCTCCCTAAGTGCTGGGATTACAGGCTTGAGCCACTGCGCCCTGCCAATAAAATGTTTATTTTTTAAAAATAGTAGTTCTGAAGTTGTGCATGACATCTAAAGAGAGTAATGCATTTCCTTAAATACTTTTTTTCTTAGGAATTTAAGCATATTTTCCATGACGTTTTATATAAATGATTGATTACTTCAATCATCATTGAAAAAGTTGGTAAACAAAGGAAAACTTCCCTTTTATCTGTCCCATTTATCACAATTTTTAAAAAGCTTAGGCCGGGCACAGTAGCTCACGCCTGTAATCCCAGCACTTTGGGAGGCTGAGGAGGGCGGATCACAAGGTCAGGAGATCAAGACCATCCCGGCTAACACGGTGAAACCCCATCTTTACTAAAAATACAAAAAAAAAAATTAGGTGGGTGTGGTGGTGGATGCCTGTAGTCCCAGCTACTAAGCAGGATGGCGCCACCGCACTCCGGCCTGGGTGACAGAGCGAGACTCCGCCTCAAAAAAAACAAAAACAACAACAAAAAAACCAAAACTTAAACATACAAATAAGGGATGCTTATTTCCTTGAATAGGAAATAGTTTTGAGGTTTTGTCACCTTTTCTAAGTAAGTAAACAGAAATGGAACAGTTCCAGGGTTGGGAAGTTAGCTAGTTGAGGACTTGATGGGAGAGGGAAGCACTGGGCAAGAGAAGGGAGCTGTCCTTGGAAGATCACATATTTACAATTGATACAACCCCCTTTCCATCTTTCCACCACCCACCATTTCAGGACACATTGTTCCTTTCAAGGCTGTTCTTCATACTCTTTTTTTTCTTTTTTGAGATGGAATTTTTGCTCTTGTTGCCCAGTCTGGAGTGCAATGGCGTGATCTCGGCTCACTGCAACCTCCGCCTCACGGGTTCAAGTGATTCTCCTGCCTCAGCCTCCCGAGTAGCTGGGATTACAGGCATGCGCCACCATGCCCAGCTAATTTTGTATTTCTAGTAGAGACGGGGTGTCTCCATGTTGGTCAGGCTGGTCTCGAACTCCCAACCTCAGGTGATCCACCCACCTCGGCCTCCCAAAGTGCTGGGATTACAGGCGTGAGCCACCATGCCCAGCTTCCATGCTCATTTTTACAGTGCAGGCACAGGGTCACTTCATCAAAATTTCCTAGTACAAATGCTGTGTGCAACAAGTTGGTCTCATATACATTCATTTAAAAAGATCGAACTGAATTTCTGAGTGACTTACCCAGGGAAGGCTTGGTTCTTGAAGCATTTCTACAGAGACCATAGGTTAAAGTTGTCTACCTATATTTTCGGAACCAAAAATTTGAACACATGATGTAATAACAAGACAATATATCAAAATTTTTCTATTTTTAAAACTTATAAAGGCAGGACCCTTTCTTCAGCTGCACATTCCCTGAGATTTTTCATTAACCTCCCTTTCCAAATTAGAACCCCGAAGTTAACAGTCTTTCTCTCTCCAATGCTCATTTAATAGTTCACTGGGTCCTACTGATTCTCTTTAACCCAGACCCAATATGCTCCCTCTTCTCTGCTGTCACTGACTCTACCTTGGTTTAAGGCTTTCATTATCTCTCACCAGCACCATACTGTTCTATGTATTTCTTTCTTTTTTATTTGTTTTTTTTTAATAGAGACAGGGTCTTGCTATGTTGGCCAGGTTGGTGTTGAACTCTTGGCCTTAAGCAATCTTCCTGCCTTGGCCTCCCAAAGTGCTAGGATTACAGGTGTGAGCCACCAGGCCCGGCCAGGTATATGTATTTCTATGTTTCTCCCTTCCTCTCAATTCATCCTATATACTACCAACTGAGTAACCTATTTTGAAACCCCATTGTTTAAATTCTTCCATGACTTCTAGGATAAGTTCAAACACTAAGAACAGCATGCTAACCCTTCTGTGATAGCTGTGTGTGTAGTCATCTCTCTCCATCCTTTCATGTAACATCTCATATCCTACTCTCATTGAATGTCATCTCATCCCCCTGAAAAAACTCTACTCTCTCAGGCTTTCTAGGGCTTTGTGGATGCTGTAACTCTGCTTAGAGAGTCATTGCTCATCTCTTAATTCTTATTAACATTTTGACAGTCATCAAAGTTACCAAAAAGTTACCCAATTCAGCAAGACTAGATTAAGTATCTTTACCTTGTACTCCCACAACATCCTGGGCTTTCACTTCCATAACAATTGAATTTGTACTATAATTTTATCCAAACCTACTGTGAGCAACTTGACAGCAGGACTGTTTATCTCCTAGAATAGTATTTGCCACACATTAGACGTTCAGAAAAATTTTCTGATACCCCTTGAAAATGGGACTTACTGGTCACAATGGATATTGCATTTTATTTGTAGTTTCTCTCATGTCCCCAGTACAATCCCTCCCCTTCTAATCTATCCTGCATACTTGTCAGTCCAAACCTCATCACATTGCTTCTATCAAGGTCCTTCCTTCCTCAGAAACTTTGTTCTCCCTATTGTCTATGACAGCGGCCCAAACACTTTGTATAATTTCAAAAATTATACTATCTGTTTGGATCTACTTCATCTGTTTTATTTCCAGTCCATGTCCTCCCTTACTTCTGGTCACTTCAAATATTGTCTTCACTTTTCTTTTTTTTTTTGAGACAGAATCTTGCTCTGTCACCCAGGCTGGAGTGCAATGGCGTGATCTTGGCTCACTGCAATCTCCTGGGTTCAAGCGATTCTCCTGCCTCAGCTTCCTGAGTAGCTGGGATTACAGGCATGTGCCACCATGCCTGGCTAATTTTTGTACTTTAGTAGAGATGGAGTTTCACCATGTTGGTCAGGCTGATTTTGAAATCCAGACCTCCTGATCCACCTGCATTGGCCTCCCAAAGTGCTGGAATTACACGCCTGAGCCACCATGCCCTGCCTGTCTTCACTTTTTCTCCTGATGTCTCATCCATCCTTTCGAGACCCTATTCAACATCATTTCCTGAACTGAAGTCTTCTTTGGCTCTTCAAACACATATTGAGCATATAATTTACCACTTACTTGGGCACTTACATGTCATCTTACTTGAATGCAACAATTTCCATCCCTAAAATAGAGTGTTATTTAAGGTGACAACAGAGCCTATGGGAGTAGGTCATGTTTTCCACAATCAAAAGTTCTCTTGGCATATAGGTAAAACTGGCCCAGCACCTTTTTAAAGATGGTTGTCCCATAGATTGACACGAGATCCTGCTCTAGGACACTTCTCTAACGCACTGAATTAACCTGGAGACAAACAATGTGTGCCTTCACAAACTCATATTCTGCTTTAACAAGGCCTTCTATTTATTTTTTGAACATCTTAACTCTCAATAAAATACTAAGATCCAACCAAAAAGATTATTTGATGATGTGAAGCACAAACACCATATTAGGCCAATAGAAATAGCTGTTTTGATATCTGGAAAAGCTTTTCTGCACCCTTAAATTACTCCATGGGTATTCCTGGTTACTCTAACTACTGAACGGTTTTATTTATTTATTTATTTATTTATTCATTTATTTTTGAGATGGAGTTTCGCTCATATTGCCCAGGCTGGAGTGAATGGTGCGATCTCAGCTCACTGTAACCTCTGCCTCCCAGGTTCAAGCGATTCTCCTCCTGCCTCAGCCTCCCGAGTAGCTGGGATTACAAGCATACGCCACCACACCCGGCTAATTTTGTATTTTTAGTGGAGACAGGGTTTCTCCAGGTTGGTCAAACTGGTCTCGAACTCCTGACCTCACGTGATCCGCCTGCCTCGGCCTCCCAAAGTGCTGGGATTACAGGCGTGAGCCACCATGCCCAGCCATTTTTATTTTTATTTTTGAGTTTCTCTTGCCACAAGTAGAGCTTGAAAATTGCAGTTCAAAGCAAAACATAAAATGCGTTAGAATCTCATCACTTGCCAGTTCTGTGACTGGACAGAGTATTTAATTTCTCTTTCAGTTTCTTCATTTATAAAAGGGGAATAGTAATACATATTTTGTGGGATTGTTGTGAGAATTATCAACAATATATGTAAAATAACTAACACAGTGCCTGGCATATAATAGGTGGTCAGAAAATAGCAACTATTATACTAAATTTAGTTTATTTTTTTGATGTATCATACTCAGTTATGAAAGCCATATTAGATAGAACATTTACTATTCTAATGCAAACTCCCTAATTATCATACTAACAATTTCTGGTGACCTCATAAAATAAAAAAACACAATTACTATTGTCATTAATATGATCTTTAATAAACGGAATAATGCACCATTTTACAGCAAGCCTTTTTAAACCTAAAGAACTGCCTTAAAATCTCCTTCTCCAATGTCTCTGTATCAATACAATCTTTTTATTTAGGTTTATATATATCAAAGCATTTACTTACACTTATTCATAGAAAACTCTTTAGTGGCTTAATGTCAGCTTTCATAGTGGCATCCATAGATAATACAAAAGAAAAGTGATTTGCTTTATTTTATACTCACACTGATCCATCAAACACAACTTATACAGCATAGCAAGGCTTCAGACAGCTTATACAAAAGCAAAATAACTGAAATTATTCATAAAGTCATATATGATAGTCTATCTGTAATGTAAGAGCAAAACACACCAACAAAAGATACCCGTTAACAAGAAAGAGGGTTCTGAGGAAGTGCGAGTATTTTCTAGCCTTTCTTTTTCCAGAAAAGCATCCTCAGAAATGAATACTCTGTAGCTTATGTTTCTCCTGTCCATTCAGAAAAAGCATGGCAGCTACACATCTCCATGTTTCAGCTACTACAACACCCTAAGAGTTAGTGTATTTTACAATATCCATGTATCTTTATTTGAAAAATTATCAACAGAAAACTGAGGATGATTCCAGCTTACATAAACACTGATACAATATAATCTCTATGGAAATGAAATAACAAGGCATACAAAAATTGCTTAAATAAATAAATGTGGCCAGAAAAGGAAAAGCCACAGAAGTCAAGCAATTCATTGTTAAACTGGGACCTATCTATCTTTGAATTGCATCTTTTAGTAATTTTTCTTACTGTTAAGCTTCTTTAAAAATATGTTTCCTTTACATACTTAAGAGGATTGGTAACAAGGTGAAGAGCCTGAGACAAGAGATTGGTTACAGATAACTTCCTAGGATTTTAAGTATATAGCATACCAGTTTAGAGCTTGAACTTGTCTGATTCAAAGAAAAATTCTGTTTGACTCTGACAATGTGATAAATAGAGGTTATTTTCTCAAAACCATCCAAGCTATTACTAAAGTTATAAAATATTTAGTTCACTTTTAGAAGGCTTTATAACGTTAAAATGTCTCTTGAGAAAATCCTATCTGAGAGGAACTACTTTACTAAGTTCTCTTATTAAAAAACAAACAAAATGAAACAATTTGTCCCATATCATGTATGATCATTTGACCAAAGAACAGAAATGTAAATCGTTTTAAGTCAGTGCTTCAACTCTAAAGACCTAAATTTGTTGCAACATGTAGCCAATTAGTTGAGTCATTCCCTCTGTTCAGTAATTACAGAACTGGGCAACTTTTTATGATTAATGAAATCTGATAATATATCTATGTGAAAAAGTCAAATAAGATGAAACATTAAATGAACTGTGCAACAAACACTTTAAATATTCAACTGGATCTAATTGCTTACTTGCTACCAATTGAACTTTTTCAGTGTACAAAGGGAAGAAAGGGGCCCTGAGTTTTTAAGTAATATGTCTGTAGAATGAATCTAAAACACGAAGATGTTTCTGAAATCTAAAGGTACAAATAAAATGGATAAAACCCACAAGTTGCCTTTTAAAACTGAAAAACAAATCAAGTTGTAGTTTCAAATACAGTAATTTGCTTAAAAATTCAGTCATAAACTGGACACCCTAATGATGTAATTTGGTTCTGAAGATTCCTTCTCTCTTACCCAGATTTTAAAATGGGTTTCAAGTTGTTTTAAAAATGAATGTGTATGTTTACAATGTTTAATAGTAACACTACAAACATCACAGTAATAACAGAATTGGAATTTTAAAGATATGATAGATTTATTTTGAGCCTGGTTTTAATATACAGCATAAAGTCTTCTGAAGTACTTTCAAATGTATCTGCCATGAGATAAATTTCTAAGTTTTTCTCTATATGCACACTCAACTTAAATCAGTCACCTAAAAGTTAAATGAAAGTTGTATAGTCCAGTCTATGTTGCATAATAATAAGTATTTCAAAAGTGGTCTACAAAAATGTCCATAGATAATACCTGATTAATGTAGGGTTTGCTTTTGAAAGTTAATCTTGCATTTAATGTTTAATATTTGACACAAAAAATAAGTAGAAGGTTGTGGCTCAATCATAAAACTAAGCTTGCTGCAATATAAGTTAAACAATTTTAATGGCAAAATGATATACAATTCTGTATGCATGGCTTTTTAGCTATAACTAATGAGAATATAAAGTCATAAAATTCCACAATAGAAAATGTTAGATAATACAAAAATTAAGTGCTGATTTGCTGGTAGTCTGATGGTTGAATCCACTTTCAAATAGAAACATCTTAACTCTCGATTCTATCAAACTATCAAACTATTACTTAACTGGAGTAATGAATTTGAATATAAAAGAAGATATAATTTTATGTTCTTAAATATAAAGTCATTAAAATAGGATTGAGGAGAAAGAGCTTAAGCAATTTTGTCTGAAGAACCGAGACTGAAGTGTTCATTGAGAGGCCTGAAGTATACTGAAGACTAAGAATATTGGGGATGATGACCAGCTGCTCTCTTTTTTGTCCTACTGGGTAAAAAAAAAATTTAAAATCAAAGAGGAGGGAGACAGGATATAAAGAAAACTTTCCTGACACAGACTACAAATCAGATAACTGAGGTTTGGAGTAAGTCAGACATAAACTATGAGGTGATTTTTTTTTTTTTTTTTTTGCGATGGAGTCCTGCTCTGTTGCCCAGGTTGGAGTGCATTGGCGCCATCTCGGCTCACTGCAACCTCCGCCTCCCCGGTGCAGGCGATTCTCTTATCTCTGCCTCCCAAGTAGCTGGGACTACAGGCGCGTGCCACCATGCCTGGCTAATTATTTGTATTTTTAGTAGAGATGGGGTTCGTGTTAGCCAGGATGGTCTCAGTCTCCTGACCTCGTGATCCACCCGCCTCGGCCTCCCAAAGTGCTGGGATTACAGGCGTCAGCCACTGCGCCCGGCCTATGAGGTGATTTAAGGAAAGTAATGGGAAGGTGCACTTAAATGCCCTGTGATTTCCTCTTTTCTTTGTTAATCTGGAAACTTGTAGAAAGGCCTTCTCTTGATAACAAATTTTATGTAACTAGCTCAAACAGTGATTTGCCAGATTTACTTAATCAAGGAACATATTTAGGAGGGAATCATGCAAGATAGTTTTGGGTAAAGTTTGCACAGTTCATAATCTAAAAGTTAAAATGCAACCTTATATGCTGAAGAGTAAACTGCCAGTAAACAGTATATTTAGAAAACATTGCATTCTGAAAAAGTCTTCTGGGGTTTATGTGGGAGTGTTACAATTTCTAGAATGACTGGTCTAGACAATCAATATATGTGTACAGATTCTAACTTTAATAAGTTAGCTGGGAAGATAAAGCAATGTATGAAGCAATCTGTGAATAGTTACATAATAACCTGCACATAACAGGTAGTAAATTCAACATAACTTTAAAAAATATTGTATAGAAATATAATCTCAAATTCTAGTAGTTAATGATCTCCAATAAAATATTCATGTCCATAAATATGAAAAAAGGAAAAGAAAAGTTCATTGAAATATTTTTCCATTTTAAATGGCTTTCAGGAGGCACTTAAAAAGACTGGAAATTTCAGTGTAACAGCTACAGCCTACCAATTCCATTTGGCTGTAGAAGTCAAATTTGAAAATAATTTAAAAAAAAACTTGCTGGCCGGGCGCGGTGGCTCACGCCTGTAATCCCAGCACTTTGGGAGGCCGAGGCGGGCGGATCACAAGGTCAGGAGATCGAGACCACGGTGAAACCCCGTCTCTACTAAAAATACAAAAAATTAGCCGGGCGCGGTGGCAGGCGCCTGTAGTCAGGAGGCTGAGGCAGGAGAATGGCGTGAACCGGAGGCGGAGCTTGCAGTGAGCCGAGATCGCGCCACTGCACTCCAGCCTGGGCGACAGAGCGAGACTCCGTCTCAAAAAAAAAAAAAAACTTGCCAATTTTTTTGTGAAAATTCCCACTGAAGCCCACACTTAAGTGTTCCTTTCTCTCTTTAAATATTTTCACATTCAGAACCAATGCACATTTTCTGGAACAAGTGGATACATGTTAAGAAGCTATACTAAACTGTTTTATAAAAAAGACATTATCCTTGTATCCTTCCTATAGCCTACTCAATTAGTTCTATGGATTAGTAAATATTCTAAAGTTATTAAAAGCAGAAGTCCTGAAGATGGATTCAAAGGACTGATGAAACTGAAATTCTCTGTTAAATTAATTCCCCCAAATCTATTATGGAATCAGTTTAGGGAAAGGTCTCTGTTCCCAAAAGCTATCTTAACTTTTTCCTTAAAATTTACCTTACCATTAGTTCTGCAATTTAAGAATGTTAGGAGTCAAGTGAAATGATTTTAAGATTCATGATGGGAGATACAGGATTGAGTTTTGTCTTGAATTAGTAATTATTTCTCAAGCAACAATCAGCATAGATATGTCTACATATCTTATATTTGCCTAACTTCCCAAATCATTAAGGTATGTGGTTTGGCTTACCTTATATATACCAATACAATTGTATTTGTATATACAATTGTGTATATACAAATGACAATTGTGCGAGTATAGTGACTGAATTTTTATTTTTATTTTTTGAGACGGAGTCTCACTCTGTCGCCCAGGCTGGAGTGCAGTGGCGTGATCTCAGCTCACTGCAACTGCTGCCTCTTGGGTTCAAGCAATTCTCCTGCCTCACCCTCCTGAGTAGCTGGGACCACAAGTGCCCACCACCACGCTTGGCTAATTTTTTAAAAATATTTTTAGTAGAGATGGAGTTTCACCATCTTGGCCAGGCTGGTCTTGAACTCCTGACCTTGTGATCCACCCGGCTTGGCCTCCCAAAGTGCTGGGATTATAGGCGTAAGCCACTGTGCCTGGCCTGAATTTTTAAAATAAATGTTAGCCCGTAACACATCCTGTCATGTGGCATATAGGCAGTGTGGTATGGACGAAAGAGATGTGGAGAGAGGTAGACATCGACTGAAATCCCAGCTTTGTCTATTACTAGATATGGACCTTGGGCATATTATTTAGTTTCTCTTAGCTTCAATTTCCTCATCTGTAAAATGGGAATATTAATTACAATGCTTATATGGTTGCTCTGAGGTTTAAAAGAAATGGCATATGTATATTTCGGCATTCAGTATGTGCCTTCTCGTAACTTCCTACACGGGTAACAGTGTTTTTTATTTATTTATTTATTTTTTGCCAATTATGCATT
Source organism: Papio anubis (assembly GCF_008728515.1). NCBI lineage: Eukaryota > Metazoa > Chordata > Mammalia > Primates > Cercopithecidae > Papio > Papio anubis. Next base: position 86,426,778 of record NC_044985.1, on the reverse strand, counting down.
TGGAAAGTTTTAATAATTTACAATTAAGTAATTTTTGTCTAAACGTAATTCAAATCAAGTTCTTTCAGTGACCTAATTCTGGTATACAGTTAGGATTTTGTTAAGGGAACTAATATTAGACTTTACCTATTATGATGCTTTTAAGGTTACATTACCATCCAGTGAAATAAATTTTAATATTTTTAGTTGAATGATCTTTTATTCAAAAGACCTGCTTTTCTACATGTAAAATTTTGTGATAGCAGTTAAATGTCAACTTTAAAAAACATTTATTATCAGACGAGTATTAGCATATAAGTAATAAACTTAATTTTGCTTGCTTGTATATTACAGATTTTAACAGTCTGATGTACAATTTAATTTAAAATTTATTAAAATGATATATACTCTCCACCTTTCCTACTTTTTCAGGAGTTTACTAAGAAAAACTGGTGAAAGGAAATTATTTGTTTTAAACATGCTTGAATGAAATAAACTATTCAGTTATTTTAATCTGGCATATTAATTTTTAAAGCATTTTATTATAATTTTCCCAATATTAAAAAATGTTGGAAAACCTACAATCAACTGGCCCAAATACAAATATAGCAGAACGTAAGATCACTCTTCTGGCAGGAAAAGATCAGTTAGACCTCAAATGGTTATTTACCCTCAATGCTTCAAACTGGAGAAGGAATATAATTTATTTTGATTCAAAGTTGTCCTACAAATATTTGAAAAGAATATCCTAAAATGCATGTGAAAGATATTTAAAGGCAAGAGAACTAAGTGAAAATGTACTAGGAAAGATACAAATAATTTGTTAATAGAATAATAACTGTGAAAAAAATTATGTGCCAGAAGACTGAAAATCGGTTAAGGTGCTGAATCAAGAGAAGGGCCAATAAAACACAAAGCGTGGAAATCTTGGGCACTAACAAGATAATCTTAATTCTAAGAATCCAGAACAGTGTTCAGCAATCCAGCTGAATAAATGGTAGGTACAGTAACATCTAACTTGTAAGATCACAGCACATGGCAAATGAGAAGGCTTATATACAAGTAAATCACAAATGACAGAAAATTGGGAAATTTAGGCTGTCTTTAGCTAAGTGATGAGATAGAGGAATATGAGTGAAAAAATACTGTTCAGGAGATAAAAACATAAATCAGAAATTTGGTGATTTGTGTTTTCCTCTTAACCTTTTAATCCCTGGAACTATCTTAGAACTATATAACATTTACTAAGTACTCTGATAATAAAAAAAAAAAAATTTTTTTAAAGTGAAATCATCAGTTTGTAAATAAAAAATAATTTCTGTTTAGAAAAAAGTCCATTATTTGACAGAAAGTGCTTTATTAAAAAAAATGCAGAGTTTGTTTTAGAGAAGATTATAAGTAATGAAAGAAGCAAAGGAGGCTTTTAAAAATAACATGATTTCAAGTCATGTTATTACTAAAAGGTATACTCTAATGTAAATAATAAATGTTGCTCACATATCAAAGATAATGTGAAAAACTGGCAAAAGGAAAAATTATGAAAATAGGATTAAGGAAGATAACACAATTTTGAAAAGACAGAAGTTTAGTCTCAGTCTGCTCAAAAAAGTTAGGTTTGACAGCAGCCCTTCCTTCATGGGGACTTGGCATGCCACTTGAATGATTTTTCCTCACAGTGTTTTAGGTCATGGGAAGAGGAATCATTTTCAGATAAAGTCACCAGTCTTCGCTTGGGAACAGGGTAAAAGATACTAGAGGTTCAGAACTATAAATTACTTCTGAAGTTATAATAAACAGTAAGTATAATTTTATGAGTCAAAGATGGCCTATTCAGAGAATGAAAGCTATAACACTATTTTGTCTTAACCATTTATTTTCCTACTTAAAAATTCCATAAGTATAGCTCTATAAGCTTACCAATAAAAATGTATTCTTAAATAAATGAACATGGATCATGAACATACATAGAAAAATAAAATAAAATGGGAAATGGCTAATATTTGATGTCCTGTACTTTGTTCTAGTCTCTCTTATGAACTCCCAAAACCAGAAGCAAATAAGTTTATTAAAATGCCTGGAAGGAAACATTCAGGATTTGGAAGGTTAAAAGAAATGGCATTTCAAATCAGGTTTTGGTAGTTCCTTCTTTAGAGCCCTTTCAGACAATGTTTCTGTATTCTCCATGATAAGGAGAGAGAAAGTAAGAAATCAGGTAGCTGCTTCTCCTGTGCAAAATTCACTGTCATAGAACTGACCTTCAAAAGTATGGGAGATGGGGCAGAAAAGTGTTTATATTATGGAAGAATATGTGCCCTGTTAGGAAGAGAGCTTACAAGAAAGCTTATTTGTGGCCTATAAACTATTGCACATTCAAACAAAACACAAGAGAAAAGATGTCCAACAAGATAATATGTTCAGGAACGTATCAACATAAAAACTAGCTTGTGCCCAGAAATAAAACATGGATACCAGATACCACTGCAGTCAAACCTGTCTTAATTTGCTTCTGTTTTAATGACCTTAAGAAACTGGTCCAAACTGATTATCAGCAATACATTGTTTTTGCTTTTTTTCTTAAAAAAATATTTTGAGACCACTTTTGATACACACACATATAACTCTGTGGTCATAACAGACAAATATAACTTTAGCGAGACTAAACAAAAGTGCAAAACTTAAAAAACAAAATTTAAAAATATGGAAGCATAAGCTAAATTTTTCTGCATAGCTGAAATCTATTTAAAGCAAGTCCTTGTTGCAGGGGTGGGAGGGGGTGCTGACAGGAGGATAAAGCAGTTTTTTTTTTTTAACATCTTCTGCATGTTTAAATGATGCAAAAAATAATTTCACTCCATAGGCTTGAAAACATTTCACAGACAGTTCATTCCTATATCTTTAGACACCATGGTTGTGGCAGTGCCTCCTTCTGCAAGGTAAACAGCAGTGCTGGATTTGGAATGAACTGCCCTGTTACTGCCATTGTTGTTGACTTCACAGTCCAGTGATTCAGTGGAGATGACCCAGGTGGAGGGGCGCCACCGCTTAAGAGAATAGGGAGTTTTCACACGTTTCTTGATCTTTTCACCTGATCCTGATTTGCCATCTTGTGTTGACTCACCTACTGAAAATAAAAGGGCAGAAAAATGAACTATTTAACAGACTTAAGAAATAAAGGGTGAGGGATGTAACTCAAGAAAAGGTCAAACCAATGTCTCAGGAGGGTGCTAATGAACATTTCTTGAAATTCATAATGCCAGGCAATGTTTTTCTAGGCAAAGCTTAACCAACTTATTTTTGAGACTCTTTAACCCAAATGTTTTAATAACTGATTGACTTATTCTATAAGTCAAGGATAAACACACACACACACACACAATCAGAGGAGAACACTTAAAGTTCTCAGCTGTATTCTCAAATCTTCTGGTTTTGGTAGAGATCTTAACTTGGTAAAATGTATTTAATCATTGTATTTAATGCTCAAGGTGGATCCAAAAAAATTTTTTTTTTTTTGGGACTGAGTCTCACTCTGTAGCCCAGGTTGGAGTGCAGTGGCATGATCTTGACTCACTGCAACCTCTGTCTCCCAGGCTCAAGCGATTCTCATGCCTCAGCCTCTTGAGTAACTGGGACTACAGGCGCATGCCACCATGCCCAGCTAATTTTTTGTATTTTAGTAGAGACGGGGGGTTTCACCATCTTGTCGAGGGTGGTCTTGAACTCCTGAGCTCAGGCAATGTGCCCGACTCAGCCTCCCTAAGTGCTCGCGTTATAGGTGTGAGCCACCATGCCTGGCCTGGATCAAACTTTAAAGGCACCTGGCGTACAATATTTTTCGGAAGAATGACAGAAATATTAGAGTACAAATATTTTAGTAATTTCCTCTTCCTATATCTGACAAGATTTCTTTTTTTTTTTTTTTGAGACAGAGTTTCACTCTTGTAGCCAGGCTGGAGTGCAATGGCACAATCTCAGATCACCGCAACCTCCGCCTCCCGGGTTCAAGTGAGTCTACTACCTCAGCCTCCCAAGTAGCTGGGATTACAGGCATGCACCATCATGCCTGGCTAATTTTGTATTTTTAGTAGAGATGGGGTTTCTCCATGTTGGTCAGGTTGGTCTCGAACTCCTGACCTCAGGTGATCCGCCTGCCTCAGCCTCCCAAAGTGCTGGGATGACAGGCATGAGCCACCACGCCTGGCCTATCTGACAAGATGTCTTACTGACTCAGAGTCCTGCAATAAGGGTCTGTCAACTGGTCTATAATATAAGGCGCTCAAGCAAGGGGCTATATTTTACTGATTGTTTTTTGAAACCTGTATCCTTCTTTCAAACCCATTTTGTAGCCCTAGAGAAAAATAAAACATAACTTTTTTTCATAAATGCCTTAGTCTAAAAAAGAAATCGGCTGAGTGCAGTGGCTCATGCCTGTAATCCCAGCACTGTGGGAGACTGAGGTGGGTGGATCACCTCAGGTCAGGCGTTCGAGACCAGCCTGGCCAACATGGCGAAACCCTTCCTTTACTAAAACACAAAAATTAGCAGGGCATGGTGGCGCATGTCTGTAATCCCAGCTACTCGGGAGGCTGAGGCAAGAGAATCGCTTGAACCTGGGAGACAGAGGTTGCGGTGAGCCGAGATTATGCCATTGCATGATCCAGCCTGGATGACAGAGTAAGATTGTCTCAAAAAAAATTAATTAATTAATTAAAATAAATCATTTTGTATAACAATAACTTACAGATTTTGGTGAGCTCCCTTGTTTTGTGTTGCAATCCCTTTAGGGCAAGAAATCAAACATCAGTTTAAGTTATTTAAGATGCTACAGGGCTCATAGTACCATAGTATAGGTATGGAGTCCCAGCTACTTGGGAGGCTGAGGCGGGAGGATGACCTGAGCCCCGGTGGTTGAGGCTGCAGTGAGCCATGATCTTGCCACTGCACTCCAGCCTAGGCAACAGTAAGACCTTGTCTCAAAAAAAAAAAAAAAAAGTATAGGTATGTGAGAGACTCAATACATAACTCTTGAAAAAGATGATACTAAGAAACTAAGAAGAATCTTACAGTTTTTTTTTGTTTTGTTTTGTTTTTCAGAGTCTCTGTCTCTTGTACAGGCTGAAGTACAGTGGTGTGATTATGGTTCACTACAGCCTTGAACACCTGGGCTCAAGTGATCCTCCTGCCTCAGCCTCCCAAGTAGCTAGAACTACAGGCGCTCACTACCACACCAAACTAAGTTTTAAATTTTTTGTAGAAACTAAGTTGTAAATGTTTTGCTATGTTGCCCAGGCTAGTCTTGAACTCCTGGCCTCAAGTGATCCACCCACCTCAGTCTTCCACAGCACTAGGATTACAGGCGTGAGCCACAGTGCCCAGCCTACAGTTTCTTTATAGTAATTTTTCTGAAATTTCTCTGGATCTTTAAGATTCATTAAGGTATAGCCAGGCGCGGTGACTCACGCCTGTAACACCAGCACTTTGGGAGGCCGAGGTAGGTGGATCACGAGGTCAGGAGATCGAGACCACCCTGGCTGACATGGTGAAACCCCGTCTCTACTAAAAACATAAAAAATTAGGCGGGTGTGGTGGCAGGCACCTGTAGTCCCAGCTACTCGGGAGGCTGAGGCAGGAGAATGGCGTAAACCCGGGAGGTGGAGCTTGCAGTGAGCTGAGATCTGGCCACTGTACTCCAGCCTGGGCGACAGAGTGAGACTTCGTCTCAAAAAAAAAAAGATTTATTAAGGTTAGTTTGATAAAACCTAAATGCAGACATAATCAATATTAATATGTGCAATAAAATGTTTCAAAGGTTATACTGGTATAACATTACTTGGAGCTCTTGAACTGGTATTTACTTAATTTCAACTTTTCATAGCAAGTATGTGAGTTGCATTATAAAGCAACAGCCACATAAAGCACATATTAAATTGGGCAATTATTCTGACTATTGTGACACTGACTTTTTAATTATCAATGACAAAAATATTACTTTTTTCTTTACAATAGTCTAATTACCTTTGAGGCCCAACAAAATGGCTTATTTTTTTTTTTTCCTGAGATGGAGTTTCGCTCTTGCTGCCAGGCTGGAGTACAATGGCGTGATCTCAGCTCACTGCAACCTCCGCCTCCTGGGTTCAGGCAATTCTCCTGCCTCAGCCTCCCAAGTAGCTGGGATTACAGGTGTGCACCACCACACCCAGCTAATTTTTGCTTTCTTTTTTTTTTTGAGACAAAGTTTTGCTCTGTCACCCAGGCTGAAGTGCAGTGGTGCAATCTTGGCTCACTGCAACCTCCACCTCCTGGGTTCAAGCAATTATCTGCCTCAGCCTCCTGAATAGCTGGGATTACAGGTGTCTACCACCACACCTGGCTAATTTTTTGTATTTTTAGTAGAGACGGGGGTTTCACCATCTTGGCCTGGCTGATCTTGAACTCCTGACCTCGTGATCCACCTGCCTCAGCCTCCCAAAGTGCTGGGTTACAGGCGTGAGCCACTGTGCCTGGCCATTTTTGCATTTTTTAGGAGAGACGGGGTTTCACCATGCTGGTCTCGAACTCCTGACCTCAGGTGATCCACCTGCCCCAGCCTCACAAAGTGTTAGGATTATAGGCATGAGCCACCACGCCTGGCCCAAATGGCTTATTTTATTTTATTTCATTATTGAGATGGAGTTTCACTTTTTTGCCCAGGCTAGAGTGAAGTGTCGTGATCTTGGCTGGGATTACAGGTGCACACCACCAAGCCTGGCTAATTTTTGTATTTTTGTAGAGATGGGGTTTTGCCATGTTGGCCAGGTTGGTCTTCAACTCCTGACCTCAGGTGATCCACCTCCCTTAGCCTCCCAAAGTGCTAGGATTACAGGTGTGAGCCACTGCTCCAGGTCTCAAATGGATCATTTACAAAGTGGCAAAGGTAAATAATCACTGGTTGAAATATATCTATTAGTTGATCTAAATAGTTATTTAAATGGCCCCAAAAGACACACAGGAGAGATTATATGATCCCTCCACTTACTCTGTATACTGCTGCCATCCAGGACATTTGTGGCTGAAAGATCCAGAGAATTAGGCCTCTGTGCTCTTCTGGGCTTTGATGGCCCAGGATCTGCTACTGTGCTTGGAACAACCTGTGTAAGAACATCTTGTTCTGAACATGGATTGCTGTTGTTGTTATTGGAATTAGTTCGGCCACCTTCTAGTGGTCGATCCCTCCTGTCCACAAGACGATCCAGAACACCTTCATCATGGCCAACTTGTTGTTCTCGTCTCAGTAAAGGCTCATGCTCATCAGGACTGGAATTAATATTCAGCCGGGTATCCTCACCGATAAACTGATTCTGCAACATTTCTTGGGCCCTATGTGTCACTATGTTGGTTGTTTGGCCAGATGGTACTGTCCCATTGGCATATTGGGTTGTGGCAGCATGGGAGTTAACACTGTGGTTTCTACCTGCCACACCATTCATGGTGACTGTCACCACATGAGGTTCTGCTGCATTGATTGTATTCATCTTGGCAACTCCAGTTTCGACTTGTTTCAAGTTTGATTTGTGCTTGCTGCCAAATTTTAGCCGGGGCTCCTTTGTTGAATTTTTGGTGTTCAAAGGCAAACTAGTAGGTCTCTTGGGAAGGTTCTGTTGCTTGGGGAGAGGATAGATCTGAGTAGGCAGAACATCAGGAATTAAACATGCTTGGCCATTTGCAGCCTGTGTGAAGTCCTGCTGTCCAGTTGCTTCTACTGCAAGTTTTATGAGTGGGTAAAGCAAGCTAGAACTAGTACTGCTCAGTGGGTCTGGCCCACTGAACTGTTTAAGAGAGTGCTCCATGAGATTCTCATCAGAGCTTTCCTTGAGGTTCTTATCAACTTCTTTTGGGTCTAGCTTGTTGGTCTCCAAGTCTTCTTCTGTCAGCTGTAGGCAGACAGGGGTTGGCCCAATTGACTGTGCAACATTTGTGGCATGCAGATTTGTTTCATCTGGGTATGGCATCTCAGATATAGTAGTCATGCCAGTACTTGGTGTGAGGCCTGTGGTGTTTGTGGTTGTTGTGTTGGTGGAGAGGCTGGTGACACTTGTTTCAGGGCTGGGTATTCGAGCTTGTGCTTGCTGTCGTTCATAGTTAATCGAATTTCGGTTTTTTTCCCCTATAGTCAAAGGTGTGCTGGACATAGAATGCTCAGAGGAAATATTCTTCACGATGCTGTCGGTATGATGGATAGAGTCTTCAATGTATGAGGAGGAAGAATAATCTGGATAAGGACCAATTTTTGGCACACGCCTATTATGTGACAGGTTGCTTAAAGAAAGAAAAAAAGTATCACATTGAGAATGTACATTTATGATAAATTGTCTCTCCAAGTTTGACACCTCTGATTTTAAAGTCTGAGTCGTTTTTCATTTTCTTCCAAACATATATTTTTCTAAAGGTTAAAAAGTCTAATCAAATAATCAAGTGTCAATTAATAACTTGATAAGTGTTAGTTATACATGAATTAAGCCTACTGAAAAATGTATGTGGATCAGATATAATTTTTATAAATGTTTATTATTTTGGTTTATAAGAGTTAATTTAAAAATCTCCCCTATAGTTGTGTAACATCATTAAATATATATTTATGAAATGTATATTCATGTAACTAGACATTATGTTTTATGAGAGGAAGAACCATGGTATATGTTTTCTGTACTTCCATAATTCTAGATGCATGGTGCCTACTCAAAAGTTATGGTATCAATTAAGTTCCAATGGCCAAATGGTAAAAAGAATATAAGCTTTTAGGTTGTTCCAAAGGCCTCCATTAAGAAGCAAACCCTGGCCAGGCGGTGAAGCAAGCTATGTCCCAGCACTTTGGGAGGCCGAGGCAGGCCGGATCGAGGTCAGGAGGTCCCGAGACCATCCTGGCTAACCTGGTGAAACCCGTCTCTACTAAAATACAAAAAACTAGCGGTGAGGTGGGCGGTAGCCCGCTGTAGTCCCAGCTTCTTTCGGGAGGAGGAGGCTGAGGCAGGAGAATATAAGTAAACCCAGGAGGCCCGGAGCTGCAGTGAGCTGAGATCCGGCCGCTGCACTCCAGCCTGGGCGACAGAGTGAGACTCACGTCTCAAAAAAAAAAGAAGCAAACCCTAGTAATGGCGCATATCTTTCTGGGATAGTCTGAGTCATATCAGTAAAAGTCCTTGAGCCTAAGGTATAAGGCAGAATATGATGTTCAAATAAAGGATCAAAGATTCAGAATTGCTCTCCAATTATCATGGGTTCTTTGCTGTCATTGTCATTCCTTGGGAATGTCCGTTATTTATAAGGGAGATGACAGGAGGAAAAGAAGAAAAAGTTGTTATACAGTACAAGAAAAGGAAGCTAAGGAGACATGGAGGGTAAGATTCAGTAAAATAAAACTTAGAGTAACTATGGGATGAATTATAATTTTGGGGAAATTATTAGTAGAGACTGGAGATGAGAAGATGCATGCAGAAGGTTGAGCCGAATGACACAGGAGGCAAAAAATGGCCAAATCAAGGTGGGCCATCAAGGGTTTTTTTTCTTACCATTCAAGAAAAGTTTGAAAGCATTCAAAATAAAAGCTTTAGCTGACTTTTGAGAGAGGTATAAACATCATACTAGAGGACATGGGAAATACAGAGATGAGGGGAGATGAAAGCAGAAGACAGTCCTCAGGTATGTGTAAAGTGAAAAAATTTATAATTAGAATAGCCAGTGTCTAACTTTCTTGATTTGCTGATATATAAGGTGTAAGAGTTTATAACCGAAACTAATTTAACTTATACAAAAGTAGTGCAAACCAAATTTTTGACCTATGGCTAATACAAATGGCTTTCACAAATTGGAACAACAGAAAATAGGCTGGGCGCGGTGGCTCACACCTATCGCCTATAATCTCCAGTACTTTGGGAGGCCAAGGCAGGTGGATCACCAGAGGTCGGGAGTTTGAGACCAGCCTGGCTAACATGGTGAAACCCTGTCTCTAATAAATATACAAAATTAGCTGGGGATGGTGGCTCATGCCTGTAATCTCAGCTACTCGGGAGGCTGAGGCAGGAGAATCGCTTGAACCCAGGAGGCAGAGGTTGCAGTGAGCCAGGATCATGCCACTGCACTCCAGCCTGGGGGACAGAGTAAGACTCAGTTTCCAAAAAACAAACAAACAAACAACAACAACAAAAAAAAACAAACAAACAAACCAAAAAAACCTCCAAAAAACCACACAGGAAAAAAAAAAAGTTTCAAGAATCGAGTTTATTTTTATTTCAATCTTCTCCAGTAACCCTTTCCTGGATGCCTTTCTGAAAGTTTTAAACATGTATTAGACAAAATGACAGAGTCATACAAAGGCTTTTTTACCCCAAATATGGAACAAAGAAATACAGACGTAGAAAGTTCCAAATTGTAGGAATTTTTAAAAAGCCTTTTTATTTAGAACCAAAAATCATAGTTCTAGCAAAGAAAAAGTCTTGTAAAGTAGTATTAATGATGGACTAGAAAGACCTTTGAATTGCTTTCATGTAAAAGTAGTAGTAGTATACTCTATAAGAAAGAGCATTAGATAGGAAGTCTAGAAACCTTAGTGTCAGTGAAACAGTGGTTAGATAGGCAAGTTCATAGTTCCATTTACTTAAAAAAAAAGCAGAGGAAGAAGGAATAGTAACAACAAAGGATAAATGAGACAATTTACATAGAAGTGCTTATGAACTTTTGGAGTTATGGAAACATTTTACCTTTATTATTGCAGGAAAGTTGGACCATAAATAGAGAAAGACTAACTTCTTTCACTATACCTTTACATATAAAAAAATGCAGATTTCATCTCGCACTCGTACCAAACAAAAATGTTCAATAGAAGAATAGGAATATTGAAAGAAAAATGATAACTTTAGACTGTATGAGATAATCATTGAACCATTAGGCTGGTTTAAAGGTATTTATTTTCTGTTATTTATTGGGTCTTCTGTTATTTATTGATTGACAGGTGCCACACCCCTTAGGGTCTTACCGTTCATTCTGCATAGCAGTAGTCATTGGATTGACTGTTGGGCTCACAGATTTGTTTCTTTCCCAAATCATCATAAGTTCAGCCATCCTTTCCTCAGCACACTGTGCAGTAAGCCGAGCCTCTGCATCCTGGTCCCAACAGTCTTCGATTGTCTCCTTGAGTGACCTCACTGCCTGTAAGACAAAGTACATGTCAAACCGTGTATCTTTAAAAAAAATATATACTGAACTTTTCAGTTCACAACATGAGGTAAAAGAAAAATCAATTACCTTAACCAGTATATTTTACATAGCTATAATAACGTATTTTAGGCTTCAAGGATTTGTAAAGGAACATTCTCAAAAGGTGATGAACAAGTAAACAAGCAGGATTTACCTCAACTCCCTGAAGAATTATTCATTAAGGTAAAAGCAACAATAAGTCGCAGATGTTTCTTCAAGGCCACAGGTTTAGGTCATTGTTGTTAATTCACAGTTATATTATGTCAATCAACAGTCACTAACTCTGCTTCAAAAATAAGTTTTGAGTTTGATGGAATTTGGGGGCATTTGGCTATCTTCTATCTCTAGGTGAGCTTTTCTCCTTTACCCCCAGTTAAGAGTGCTTGGTTGGGCGCAGTGGCTTACGCCTATAATCCCAGCACTTTGGTGGCTGAGGCAGGAAGATTACCTGAGGTTAGGAGTTCGAGACCAGTTTGGCCAATATGGTGAAACCCCATCTCTACTAAAAATATAAAAAAATTGGCCAGGTGTGGTGGTTCACACCTGTAATCCCAGCATTTTGGGAGGCCAAGTCGGGTGGATCACGAGGTCAGGAGTTTGAGATCAGCCTGGCCAATACAGTGAAACCTCGTCTCTACTAAAAGTACAAAACTTAACTGGGTATGGTGGCACGCGCCTGTAGTCCCAGCTATTGGGAGGCTGAGGCAGAAGAATCACTTGAACCACGGAGGGAGTGGGCCGAGATCAAGTCACTGCACTCCAGCCTGCGTGACAGGGCGAGACTCTGTCTCAAAAAAAAAAAAAAAGCCAGCATGGTGGTTTGCATCTGTACTCCCAGCTACTTGGGAGGCTGAGGCAGGAGAATTGCTTGAACCTGGGAGGCAGAGGTTGCAATGAGCCAAGATCGTGCCACTGCACACCTGTCTGAGTGACAGAGTGAGACTCTGCCTTAAAAGAAGAAAAAAAAGAGTGCCTCATTCCAACCTTAAAACTTATAGACATCTCTTCTTTAAACTAGTTCCAAAACAGTAGTATCAAAAAACAATCCCATTCTGTAGTATTCCTATTCATTAGCAATGAACAATAGTCTCCCTACAATAGTCTCCCTTTTGGGGAAAGCTAGTCTTTTTTTTTCTTTTTTTTTTTTGAGATGGTGTCTTGCAATGTCGCCTAGGCTGGAGTACAGTGGCACGATCTCTGCTCACTGCAACTTCCGCCTCCCGGGTTCAAGCGATTCTCCTCCCTCAGCCTCCTTAGTAGCTGAGATTACAGGCGCCTGCCACCACACCTGGTTGTTTTTTGTTTGTTTGTTTGTTTTTTTGGTTTTTTTTTTTTTTTATCTTTTAGTAGAGACGGGGTTTCACTATGTTAGCCAGGCTGGTCTTGAACTCCTGACCTCGTGATCACCTGCCTTGGCCTCCCAAAGTGCTGTGATTACAGGTGTGAGCCACCGCGCCTGGCCAGGGCAAAGCTAGTTTTAACTCCCTTTTAAAAAATAGGCTAGGTTTGTTTTTAAATATCCACATGATTCAACCATTCTACTCTTAGGTATTTACCTAAGTAAATGAAACCATATGTTTATACAAAGACTTGTATATATCTATATCTGCTACTTGGGATGCTGAGACAGGAAAATCGCTTGAATCCAGGAGGTGGAGGTTGGAGTGAACTGAGATCATGCCACTGCACTCCAGCCTGGGTGACAGAGCTCTGTTTCAAAAAAAAAAAAAGAAAAGCTGATATGCCCTACAAGAAATGTTAAAGGGAGTCCTCAAAGGACATTAGACAACAAGTAGAACCCAAAAGCCTACTTAGGTAACTATAAAAGCCACTATTATTATATTTTTGGTTTCTAACTCCTTTTTAAAAACAAAAACAAAAAAAAAGGGGTCTCATTCTGTTGCCCAGGCTGGAGTGCTGTGGCATGATCACAGGTCACTGCAGCCTTGAACTCCTGGACCTAAGCAATCCTCCTCCATCAGTCTCCTGAGTAGCTGGGACTACAGGCAAGTATCACTGTGCCTGGCTAAGGCACCATTGTGCCAAAATGATCCTTCTGCCTTGGTCTCCCAAAGTGCTGGGATTACAAGCGAGACCTATCACATCCAGACTCTTCCTTTTTTCTTATTTAAGAGAGAAAAGCATAAAATAATAATTATAAATCTAGGCTGGGCATGGTGGCTCATGCCTGTAATCCCAGGATTTTGGGAGGCTGTGGTGGGAGGACCATTTGAGGCCACGAGTTCAAGACAAGCCTGGGCAACATAGTAAGATTCCATTTCCACAATTTTTTTTTTTTTTTTTTGAGATGGAGTCTCGCTCTGTCGCCCAGGCTGGAGTGCAATGGCGTGACCTCGGCTCACTGCAAGCTCCACCTCCCAGGTTCATGCCATTCTCCTGCTTTAGCCTCCTGAGTAGCTGGGACTACAGGCACCCGCCACCATGCCCGGCTAATTTTGCTTTTGTATTTTTAGTAGAGATAGGGTTTCACCATGTCAGTCAGGATGGTCTTGATCTCCTGACCTCATGATCCACCCGCCTCGACCTCCCAAAGTGCTGGGATTACAGCCGTGAGCCACCGCGCCAGGCCAAAAATTTTTAAAAATTAACTGGATGTGGTTGTGCACACCTGTGGTTCCAGTTAGGAGGCTGAGGTGGGAGGATCACTTCAGTCTGGGAGGTCAAGGCTGTAGCGAGCTATGATGGCAGCACTGTACTCCAGCTTGGGTGATACAATGAGATCCTGTACTCCCACCACCACCCCCAAAAAAGAATGTCTAAAATTAAAAAGACTGGCAATACCAAGTGTTGGCAAAGATGCAGAGAAACCGGAACTCTCATGCACTGCTGGCCAGAATGTAAAATGGTACAACCGCTTTAGAAAACTAGCAGTTTCTTTTTTCTTTTCTTTTCTATTTTTTTTGAGACAGTCTCGCTCTGTCACCCAGGCTGGAGTGCAGTGGTGCGATCTCAGCTCACGGCAGCCCCTGCCTCCTGGGTTCAAACGATTCTCAAGCCTCAGCCTCCCGAGTAACTGGGATTACAGGTATGCACCACCACACCCAGCTAATTTTTGTATTTTTAGTAGAGACGGGGTTTCACCATGTTGGCCAGGCTGGTCTTGAACTCCTGACCTCAGGTGATCCACCCGACTCGGCCTCCCAAAGTGCTGGGATTACCAGTGTGAGCCACTCGCCCGGCCATAAAAACCGGCAGTTTCTTAAAAAGTTAAACATATACCTACCACACGATTCAACCATTCTACTCTTAGGTATTTACCTAAGCAAATAAAACCATATGTTTATACAAAGACTTGTACATGAATATTCATAGCAGCTTTATTTGTAACAGTTGAAACTGGAAAAAAACCAAATATCTATCACGAGTGGATAGACAAACAAACTGTATCATATGCATACAATGAAATACTACTCAGCAATTAATAAACTATGGATACACATAAGAACATGAATAAATCTGAAAATAATTATACTGAAAGAAGTGAGAAAACAGTACATTTATATGATTCCATTTATATAAAATTCTAGAACATGTAAACTAATCTCTAGTGACAGAAAGTGGATCAGTGGTTGCCTGGGGACTCATGGGGGATAGAGAAAGTTGAGGAGAGATTACAAAACGGCACGAGAAATCTTCTGGGGGTAACTGACATGTTCATAATCATGACTGTGTGGTTTTATGGGTGTATACATATATCAAAACATACCTAAATGTACACTTTAATATGTGCAGTTTATCAATTATAGCTCTTTAAATGTAAAAAAAATTGAGAATAAATCAGAATGGAAAACAAATATTTAGGCAAAATCTGATGCATCCTTTGGAAGGGGACTCCAACTCTAGGAATAGGTAAATAATGATACCTTAATGCTTGTGTAAATGAGTTAAAGGGAGTGACATTGTTAACACTGATGAGGAAAGACAAGTAGGGGGAAAAAAAAGAATAGAAAAGATAAACAAGGAACTTTTTCAATCTTTCCTACCCAAAGGAAGGAAAATGCAAGCTGGATCTCGTCGGTGGGTCATAAAACCAGCTCAGTGGTTTAAAACAAACAACTCTAACCAAAACTGAAATGCTCTAGACTAGAACAGAAAACACTAGGATATAGAGTAGGTAGTAAGGTTAAGTATTATACTACGTAATGATGTAAACTTTGTGCTTTTTTTGAGATGGGGTCTCACTATGTTGCCCAGGCTGGAGTGCAGTGGTTAGTCACAGGTGGGATCACAGTTTACTACAGCTTCACGTTCCTAGGTTCAAGCGATCCTTCTCACTCAGCCTCCTGTGTAGCTTGGACTACAAGTGTGCACTATTGTACCTGGCTGAAGTTGTATTCCTTAATGTGGGTTGTGTCAGACAAAAAGGATTTAAAATGTTGAATTCTACATCACAGAAGAAGTCTGTAGATTTTGTCCAAAAGAGAAAATGGAAAAACTAAAAATATGTGAAAAGAACTGGTCGTTTCTTCTGAAATGTATATATTTCTATATATTTCTTCAAAAGGAAAGACTAGAGGGCAAACATGAACTGAGGAAGAGTTGCCCCCTTTCTTTTTCTTTTTTTTAAGACATTATCTTAACTCTGTTGCTCACGCTGGAGTGCAGTGGTGCAATATTGGCTCACTGCAAGCTCCACCTCCCAGGTTCAAGTGATTCTCCTGCCTCAGCCTCCTGAATAGCTGAGATTACAGGCACCTGCCACCACGTCCAACTAATTTTTTGTATTTTTAGTAGAGATGGGGTTTCACCATGTTGGCCAGGCTGGTCTCGAACTCCTGACCTCAAGTAATCCACATGCCCCAGCCTCCCAAAGTGCTGGGATTACAGGGGTGAGCCACCGTGCCTGGCTAAGAAGGCACTGTGCTTGGCTAAGTTGCCACCTTTTATGTGAAAATATATTAAGATAAAACCATTGATTACAAGAGGTCATACAAAACTAACACTAAGGAATAAAGAAAAGCCAGGCAAGTGATTTTAACAAGGGAGAGAAAAGATTTCAAGACAGACTAAGAAATGGAGTATAAACATTTGGAAAAGAGGCTGGGCTCACACCTATAATCCCAGCACTTCAGGAGTTTGAGGCTACAGTGACCTATTATTGTCTCCCTGTACTATAGCATGGGTGACAAAAAACTGGAAAAGAATGGAAAACATGAAGAATGGTAGTACAGTTAAACAAATTATACCTGAACATTTTATGCAGGAGAAAAAAAGCCACTTTAAAATAAACGTGGCCTATAATTTTTTATTTTACCAATTTAAAATATTTTAACATAAAACAAAATTAAACTGTGTTGGGGCAAGGCATGTTGACTCATGACTATAATCCTGGCACTCTGGGAGGCCGAGGTGGGAGGACTGCTTGGGGCCAGGAGTTTAAGACTAGTCTTGGCAACATAGTAAGACCCTGTCTCTACAAAACAAAACAAAAAACTGGCCGGACACGGTGGCTCATGCCTGTAATCCCAGCACTTTGGGAGGCTGAGGCAGGTGGATCACGGGGTCAGGAGTTTGAGACCAGCCTGGCCAATATGGTGAAACCCCATCTCTACTAAAAATACAAAAATTAGTCAGGCATGGTGGCACGTGCCTGTAGTCCCAGCTACTAGGGAGGCAGAGGCGGAAGAATCCCTTGAACCCAGGAGGCGGAGGCCACAGTGAGCTGAGATTGCGCCACTGTACTCCATCCTGGGTGACAGAGCGAGACTCTGTCTCAAAAAACAAAAAGAAAAACAAAAACTCCAAAACTGTGTGTGTGTGATTGTTAAAGCAGTTCATTTTTGTTGTAAATTCTGAAACATGTAGGAAGAAAAAGTCATTTATTAACCCAATATTCAGAGTAACTATGGTTTAACATTTTCATGTATTTCCTTTAGACTATTTTCTATGCTTTCATTTTTATCAGGAAACTATTCTTCCCCTCTTTATTGACTAAACTATGTTTGAGTCCCTGGTAGTTTATAAAATTAAAGCTAGTTTTTTTATTCATTAATATTTGAAAGATTCTAAGTTTTAGTATTAAAGGAATGTTTCTTTTTTTTTTTTGAGACGGAGTCTCGCTTTGTCGCCCAGGCTGGAGTGCAGTGGCGCGATCTCGGCCTCGGCAGTCACTGCAAGCTCCGCCTCCCGGGTTCACGCCATTCTCCTGCCTCAGCCTCCGAGTAGCTGGGACTTCAGGCGCACAGCACCACGCCCGGCTAATTTTTTGTGTTTTTAGTAGAGACGGCGTTTCACCGTGTTAGCCAGGATGATCTCCATCTCCTGACCTCGTGATATGCCTGCCTCTGCCTCCCACAGTGCTGGGATTACAGGCGTGAGCCACCGCGCCGGGCCAAAGGAATGTTTCTTAATCTCAATGAAACTGTGAAAGTAAAAATGGCTTCTTTAGATATAGCTGCATTTCTCTTTTTTTATAAACTATGCACTTGCTACCTAATTCTAGTATTGGATTGTCACTGCAGAGAAGCAGTTTATTGACTGTAGCACATTAGATTTAAATGGATTCCCTGGAAGTGAACCAAGTATTATAAATTCCTTACTTGGCAACCTACTCTATACTGGAAGTAAAAAGTTTTCAGGTAAATATGCATATGATGCATATCTCATAATGATAGGGTTGCCAAGAGATATTTCAAAATAATAGATCCCATTTGCGCTGGTGAAATAAAACAATTTAAGGAAGATGAGGTTGTATTTTACTAGAATAAAATTTCACAAACAGATTTTTCTTTTAGGGATACTCTATTGTGAGGCTGGCACCTCTGATGAATTCTAGTAAAGTATTCAGCCTCTCACTTGCTGTCAGGGACCTCTTAAAGATCTGTCCCAGTTCCCACAGCAGGGAGTATAGTTTTGGAAGCAATCTTGGACATCCGTGCTTGACAATAGGCTCTTTAATTGCCACATACTTAAAGATTTCAATCTGACTCGAAACAGAAGCCAAACTTGAAAGTAACCTACTAAGATAACCAATGAAGACAGTGCTCATTCTAAATCTGTATGGGAACTATATAATGTGTCTTTAGCCTTTCTCTGACATGACGTCAACCCACTTAAGTCAGGATCCAAAATGGAAATACTATTCTAGTCCTACCAAGACAATATAAAATTGAAATGTGAAAATATATAGTAAAATAATTTTAGTTGCTTATTTTTCACCTTTTGTCCTTTTATTATAGTCAAGAAAATTAATTTGTATGAAGTGTAAAAATAACATCTTCAGAATGAATCACCCTTATTACATTCTGAAAATAAGAACAGACTGCTATGGAAAAGGCAAACAAGAGTTTCTGGAAATATAAATATGATTGTGGATGCTAAAACTTTAATGAATAGATAACTGATACAAGGGTAATAGTGAAAACTAAATGAGTCATTTGCAGATAAAGCTGAGTAAATCTTAAAAAATGTAGTAAGGGAGGCCAGGTGTGTGGGGAGGGGAGGGAAGGGGATGGGAAGAGGGGGGAGGGGGAGGCGGAAGGGGAGAGGGGGCGGAGGGGGGGGGGAGGGGGAGAGGGAAGGGAGGAAGAAAAACATACAGGGAGAAAAAATGGAAAACACAAGGAAAAAAAAAAATGATTCCTAGAATGCCATGTGGTACAATATTTGTCTAGTGGGAATTTCAGAAGGAAGAATTGAAAGGTACGAAATAATTTAAAAAATAATACCAGGCCAGGCATGATGGCTCATGTTTATGATCTCAGTACTTTGAGAAGCTGAGGTAGGAGGACTGCTTGAATTCAGGAGTTTGAGACCAGCCTGGGAAAAAGGCGAGACCCTGTCTCTACCAAAAATTTAAAAAGCCAGGCAAAGTGGTATGCACCTGAAGTCTCAGCTATTCAGGAGGCTAAAGAAGGAGACTAGCTTAAGCCGAGGAGTTCAAAGCTGCAGTGAACCATGATCACACCACTATATTCCAGCCAGAATGACAGAGCGAGACCCTGTCTCAAAAAAAAAAAAAAAAAAAAAAAAAAGGAAAAGAAAATTCCTCTGAATTTAAGAAACTTTTGAATTTTCAAACTGAAAACCTATCCAGTGCCAAGCAAAATGTGTGTAAAGATCCATGCCCACAAACATCAAGGTGAAATTACATAATTCTAGTGGTAAAGTCTTAAAAACTTATAGAGAAAAAAAAATTAAGAGGATAAAACAAAAATATAACAAAACAAAAAGCAATGAAATGATTCAGGCTGGCATTGAAATTCTCATTAGACTGGAGAGTAGGGCCTAGAGCACATAGAGAATATAGGCTAGAGAATGATAGAGTAGTAGTTTCAAAGTTGTGAAGAAAATTATGACACTGAAACTATTATCCAGCCAAATTATTACTCGAGTGTGAGGGCAAGATAAAAACATTTTTAAACATGCAAGGATTCATGATGTTTACCACTATACACATAATAGTACACATTACTTAAGGAGGAACTTCATTTTAAAAAAAATCGTTTACAAGAAAGAGAATGACGTGAGATTTTTAATGCTGCTTCTGAGTACAGCCTAAAAACAAGACAAAGAAAGATGACAAGAAACCAAAAAGAAATCATTTGATGGGATGACTTTTTTTTTTTTGAGATGGGGTCTCGCTCTGTCACCCGGGCTGGAGTGCAGTGGCACGATCTCGGCTCGCTGCAACCTCCACCTCCTGGGTTCAAGCAATTCTCCTGCCTCAGCCCCCTGAGCAGCTGGGACTTGATGACATTTTTTTTAAAGAGACAGGGTCTTACTCAGGCTGGAGGGCAGTGGCGTGATCATAGCTCACTGCAGCCTCAAACCCCTGGGCTCAAGTGATGGATGATAACTTGAAACATTCTCCCCAAAGCACAGGGGAGCTTTTAGTAACTAATGTAGAATTTTTATTTACTATAAATCCAAGCACAATCCTTTCTTGTGTAGTGAATGCTTACATAATCATAATACTACAAATTTCTCATGTTATTTTATTTAAATATTAGATGAATTTACAGACAAAACATAAATCATTTAATAATAGAATATTACAAACTAGGAGAAAGTAAACGAGAGATAAGAATAGAGAATTTGAAGTTATAATGGTAACTTTTGGAAGAAAAAAGAAAACCCAAAAGATTGCTAAAGGGAGTTACTTATGGAGTGTGATAGTAGGGAGAGGTAGGATTTTCCTTTTTAATACAATAATTATCATATATCATCCAAAAGAATGGTTATATGATTTTATCAATAGAATACTGACCAAATGGAGAGAAATAGATACATCTAGAGGTACTGACATTAAAAAAAATGTGTTTAAATAAAAAAAGAACTTCAGAAATGATAGTGGATAATTAGATTATCCTATTTATACTAAAAGATTACGAGTGTGTATTTGTTAATTTGTAAGATGTTTTCAGTGTTGTAATAACAACTTACGCAAATGGCAGGGGATTCTGAAGATATTTCATTGTCGTGAAGTATATATATATGTGTGTGTGTGTGTGTGTGTATATATATATATGTATTTTTTTTTTTTTTTTTGAGACAAGAGCCTCACTCTGTCGCCCAGGCTGGAGTGCAGTGGCACGATCTCAGCTTACTGCAACCTCTGCATCCCAAGTTCAAGCAATTCTCCTGCCTCAGCCTCCCAGCTAGCTGGGACTACAGGCGCATGCCACCACGCCTGGCTAATTTTTTGTATTTTAGTAGAGACGGGGTTTCACTGTGTTGCCCAAGCTGGTTGCGAACTCTTGAGCTCAGGCGACCTGCCCGCCTTAGCCTCCCAAAGTGCTGGGATTACGGGTGTGAGCCACTGCACCCGGCCGAATTATATTTTTAATAAGCATAATTCATAGGTTGCACCTTGGTTTTTTTCAGGTCTAGCCTAAATTTTCATTAGCCATTGATTATGTAAGCCTGCACTACTTAACAGTTTTGGTACTATTCTCAAGAGAGTAAGATAGAATTTCAATAATGTTTAAAATATTAATATGTTAATTAATCCAGCTGCTACCTAATCTGGCAAACTTAAGACACATTAGTTATTCTCTCTAGATAGTACTTTATGCTTGGAAAAAAACAAAATGGAACTAAAAACTGACTTTTTTTCATATTGAAAAATTTGAAAACGTATAACATCATAAAAATCAAATTGGATTTCTGGCATTAGGCAACTCCAAAAACTATTAACATTATAACATTATTAACAGTCTATTTCTGCTTTAAACAACATTAAAACATATTTAGTCATAAGTCCTCTCTTTAATAACTTAGTTTTTTCTTACCAGACTATTTTCTTTCCAGGCTTCTGGGAACTTGGGTCTCTGTTTTTCCCTAGACACAAGAACCTGCATATCCTCGAAAGTGGGATGGTTTCCAACCTCTGTCTGAAAAGCCATCTGGTACTCTGGTATGGATTCCCCTGTGGATTTGTAGAAAAGAATGACAGAATAAAATTTCCAATTATCATAAATGATAGAATAACAGGGGTATTTCTGATACCAAGTAAGCAAAAAAATTGTGTCACAATCTTTTTATTTTTCGAACCCCTTCAGGCACATTTGGAAATCCTAAAGAGACGTTGTTGTAGGTTTAATGATTTTTTTTTTTTTAGATGGAGTCTCACTCTGTTGCCCAGGATGGAGTGCAGTGGCATGATCTCGGCTCACTGCAACCTCTGCCTCCTGGGTTCAACTGATTCTCTTGCCTTAGCCTCCCGAGTAGCTGGGATTATAGGTGCACACCACCATGCCTGGATAATTTCCATATTTTAGTAGAGATAGGGTTTCACCATGTTGGCCAGGCTGGTCTTGAACTCCTGACCTCAGGTATTCCAGCCTCCTAAAGTGCTGGGATTACAGGTGTGAGCCTCCATGCCCAGTCTAATGCATTATTAATAAATGCTTTGCTTAGAATAGTCTCAAATATTTGTTGATAAATCAAATGGTAGTTTCAATGATGGATAGGTATTTTTAAATGGTTTCTGGTATTACTAAATTCAGGGAAAAAAGACTATTATGTTTATAAGGCATACTTAATACTTGAAAACATGCCTGAACACTGATCCCATGGAGGCGGGTAAAGATGAGGAAAAAGTCCAGGACCCAGTATAACAAATATGCCTACAGAACCAAATATAAGTGGGTGGGTTGAACAGTCACTATGTCTCATTACATCATTGGTTCTATTATAGTCCAGCCAGACTGTATCAGATGTTACAAAAATATTTATGATAATGGTCATTTGAAAGAAAAGTCAATATACTTTAAAAAAAATTTTTTTAAATAAACGGTCTCACTTTGTTGCCCAGGATGGAGTATAGTGGCATGATCACAGCTCACTGTAACTTGAACTACTGTACTCAAGTGGCCTCCCTAGTAGCTAAGACTACAGGAGTGTGCCACCATGCCCAGCAAATTTTTAAAAATATTTTTTAGAGATAAGGTCTTGCCATGTTGCCCAGGCTGGTCTCATACTTCTGCCCTCAAATGATTTTCCCACCTCAGCCTCCCAATGTGCTGAGATTACAGGTGTGAGCCACTGTGCCCAGCCCTAAAAATTCCTTTTAACTAACAGGTAGTATTTAGATCATGTACTTAAATATTATTAACTATTTTATCACTGTTTAATAACCCTGTTCATTGCCAATAAACACAATCAACTGTGATGTTAGGCTTCTGATTTTTACAAAATATAAGAAAATTAAGCTTATGTATATAATATATTGAACCACATAGAAGACTCCTAGGACCAACACTGAGAAAACCAATGATCTAGTAGAAATCATGGAAAAGAACACAGAATGAGAGACTGTTCCTGTGTCTTTACCCATCCTCCCACCCTATTAAAATGACAAGATAAATTAGAAGGAAGAACATCAAGACACAGGAGGATAAGGCATTTAGGTACTAATCTTGGCTTCATCTTGACCTTGGAAAAGTCATTTATCTATCCTGTTTTAGACTTCCTGTAAGCAAAATGGCAATGCAGATCTGCCGCCTTCCTTATATCACTCACATGGAGATAACGCAAAGTTATAATGACCCAGATGGAAACCACATTACAAATAAGTTTATGTTTCATTTAAGTTTTTATGTTTCTATCTGAATACTCAAAACAACCCATAAATACTTGCCCTCCACCAGTATTAAAAAAGATTTACAAAGATTAATTCTATTATCTATGCAGCATTGCCCAAGTTTATTGTTAACACTGCCTATGTATAAATACAAGTGATTTTCACATACTGTAAACATTTAAGCAGATACTTAGTGTTGATCAATAACATCAACATTGAACTTGAGAGATAAAATTAAAGGATTTAATAATCATGCCAGTTAGTATAAAACTTTCTTCCTTGAAACCTCATGTGATAAAACCTTACCCTATACCATCTGTGAACTGCAAGATATTTACTAATGTATCTGATCTGTCTCTGAGACACACACACAACACAAACACATACCTTCCAAGTGTTATTATTTTCTTTTTCAAATGCTGGTTTAGTAGAATAACTAAAAATTCACAATTTTACTCTTTTAAAAAATTAGGTCCAAATTAAAATTTTTAAACTTGCTAAAGGAAATTGAAGCACAATCTTTTATGAATGTAATGGTTAATAATTACCAAATAAATTTCCACTAAATCTTCACAGTTCAAAATCTAATTGTTCAATAGAAACTTGTGTACCACTAACTTAGTGTTAGGTATTAGAGATACAAAGGTGAATGTTAATGACAAAAATCATCATCATGAAAGATATTAACCTTACTGGATTTCCTTAAAACCTTACTGGATTTCCTTACTATCACTGGATTGCTCAAGGAAAGTTTATAATCTCATTTTCTTTAGAACTGCCCAAAATATCTTATGGTAATATCTAGCACTATCAGATACCATTCCCTGCTTCTCATCCCATTTGCCACTTGTTAACTATGTCTCTATCAGTTAGAGACCCTTTTTAGCTCCCTTCTCAAATTACACTTATTCTTTCTTCCTTTTTCTATCTCTCCCTTTTTTCTTCCTTCTCCCTCTTCCGTTTAAACTTTGTAGCATTTCACTCTTCCTCTGTAATACCGATAATTCATTTATTTTACTAACATTTTATAGAGAAGTAACCTTCATTACATAGTGTTTCCATTTAATAATACAGCACATACTGCATTTTGAGGTATATCATAAAAGTTTAAAAAATGTTTTATAAGAATTTTATAACTATTATACACTATTCTCTAGGTTTATTAATATATTTATATGATCCTTTTTTTTTACTTCCACCTCATTTAATTGTTAAAATTTTCAAGAGTGCCCTATATCCCTTGACTGTGCTTTTAAAATACTTTCCCCTCCTATATACACTCTGTAACATGATGTCTGTCTTCTATATTCCACAGAAACTCTTCTAAGAATACAAATGACCTACTCCTATTCAAATTCAAAAATCATTCCTCAGTTCTGTTTCCTCTTGACCTTTCAATTACATCTATTGCCATCAATCTTGGGAGGTTTTTTATTTTTATTTTTATTTTTATTTTTATTTTTTTTTTGAGACGGAGTCTGGCTCTGTCGCCCAGGCTGGAGTGCTGTGGCCGGATCTCAGCTCACTGCAAGCTCCGCCTCCCGGGTTCCCGCCATTCTCCTGCCTCAGCCTCCGGAGTAGCTGGGACTACAGGCGCCCGCCACCTCGCCCGGCTAGTTTTTTTTTTGGTATTTTTTAGTAGAGACGGGGTTTCACCGTGTTAGCCAGGATGGTCTCGATCTCCTGACCTCGTGATCCGCCCGTCTCGGCCTCCCAAAGTGCTGGGATTACAAGCTTGAGCCACCGCGCCCGGCCTTATTTTTATTTTTTAATCAGCTTCCTCACACTGAAATCTTAGTTCTTAAAGTTTTCGAATACTGACTTACAAGGCATTAGGATTTTTCAGTTTTCTCACTATTTTTCTGATCATTTGTCTTCTTAATTAACCTACTTCATGGGGGTAGTACCCCAATATTCAGTCATTATTCACCTATTTTTCTTTCTTTTTATGTGTCCAGTTAAAGGAGTGCATCGACTCATAAGTTCTCAGTTACCATCTCTACATAGACAACTCCCAAATAACCATTTTAATCTTAAATTTCCATTTTATTTTTAATTGTCTTTAAAAATTTAGTTATCTGTCAATATTCCATCAAAAAGTATCCATGATTAACTCATCTTTCTAATGTATATCAATATTTCTAAGTTTCTGGTTGTCACCCTCACCCTCACTTTTTTTTTTTGAGACAGAGTCTCGCTTTGTCACCCAGGCTGGAGTGCAGTGGCGCGATCTCTGCTCACTGCAACCTCTGCCTCCCCGGTTCAAGCAATTCTCTTGCTTCAGCCTCCCGAGTAGCTGGGATTACAGGCGTCCACAACCAAGCCTGGCTGATTTTTTGTATTTTTAGTACAGATGGGGTTTCACCATGTTGGTCAGGCTGCTCTCCAACTCCTGACCTCAGGTGATCCACCCGCCTTGGCCTCCCAAAGTGCTAGGATTACAGGCCTGAGCCACCGTGCCCAGCCAACCTCTGAATATTTCTCAATTCCTTTGAATCTCATTCTTTTTTATTTTTTGACATGGAGTCTTGCTCTGTCGCCCAGGCTGGAGTGCAGTGGCGCAATCTCGGCTCATTGCAACCTCTGCCTCCCAGGTTCAAGCAATTCTCCTGCCTCAGCCTCCCAACTAGCTGGGATTACAGGTGCGCACCACTGCACCTGGCTAATTTTTCTATTTTTAGTACAGCACGGTTCCACCATGTTGGCCAGGCTGGTCTTGAACTCCTGACCTCGTGATCCACGCCCCCTCAGTCTCCCAAAGTGCTGGGTTTATAGGCATGAGCCACCGCACCTGGCCTGAATCCCATTCTTTTAATAGATAACCACAAGTACAGATTTCTTCTCTGCATTTTCTCCCAGATTTGCCTCTCCCCATTTCCATATCCAAGATTACAGGGTATTTTAAAGCAACTCTCTTCTTATTCCTTTTTTTTTTCTTTTATTGTGGTAGAATATACATAACATAAAACTTACCATTTTAACCATTTTTAAGTGTACCATTCTGTGGTATTAAGTACATTCACACTATTGTACAACCATTACCACTATCCATTTCTAGAACTGTTTGGTCTTCCCAAACTGAAACTCTGTACCCATTAAACAATAACTCTCAATTTCTTTTTCCTTTTTTAAGCCCCTTCTAGTTCTATTTCTATTTTAATTAATCCTATATATTTGCTAAAATAATCTTCTGAAAACAAGATTTAATTGCCTTTCCCTCTTCAAACATTTGATATCGTTCTTTATTATTTATCAGATCAAAAGCAATAGTCATTCTTTGAACACAGTTTTTCAAAAAATATTGCTTGTAGGAGTATACTAATCTGATGAAAAAATCATTTCAGTCAGACATGCTTCTGAAACGAAAATCTTACATGAGACTATTAACAAAGAAATTACCAAACTGTGGTCAAAGTTCTAATAATACAATACTTTGGGTATGGGTGTGGTGGCTCATGCCTGTAATCTCAGCATTTTGGGAGGCCGAGGCAGGAGGATTACTTGAGCCCAGGAGTTCAAGGCCAGCCTGGGCAATACAGCAAAACCCTGTCTCGACAAAAAATGAAATATTAGCCGGGCGTGGTGGCATGCACCTGTAGTCCTAGCTACTCAGGAGGCTGAGCAGGAAGACTGCTTGAGCCCAAGAATTCAGGGCTGCATTGAGCTATGACTGCACCACTGCACTCCAGTCTGAGCAAGAGTGAGACCCTGTCTGTAAAAAACAAAACAAAAAAAGTACTTGGTATTTTGTTTTTTGAGACCAAGTTTCGCTCTTGTTGCCCAGGCTGGAGCACAATGGTGCAATCTCAGCATTGCAACCTCCGCCTCCCAGGTTCAAGCAAGTCTCCTGCCTCAGCCTCCCGCCTCAGCCTCCCAACTGGTGGGATTACAGGCATGCGCCACCATACCCAGCTAATTTTGTATTTTTACTAGAGAGAGGGTTTCACCATGTTGGTCAGGCTGGTCTCGAACTCCCGACCTCAGGTGATCCACCCGCCTTGGCCTCCTAAAGTGCTGGGATTACAGGTGTGAGCCACCACACCTGGCCAAAAAAAGTACTTGCTGATACTACTGCAATTACTGCTATTTTCACAAAAATGCCTCAATTGAATCTCTGTACTTTTAATTAACTAGAAAACATACTTCTAGATAACTGATTGACCTGTACTTAATCTAAATAATCACTGATTTATTTCATTATATTTTTGAATTACAAACTAATGTTTGGCCTGGTGCAGTGGCTCACTCTTCTAACCCCAGCACTTTTGGAGGCTGAAGTGGGCAGATCACTTGAGCCCAAGAGTTTGAGACTAGCCTGAGCAACACGGTGAAACCTTGTCTCTACAAAAAAAATATAAAAATGAACCAGGCTTGGTGGTGCATGCCTGTAGTCCCAGCTACTAAGAGGCTGAGGTGGGAGGATCACCTGAGCCTGGGGAAGTCAAGACTGCAGGGGGCTGTGATCACACCACTGCATTCCAGCCTAGGTGACAGAGTGAGGCTCTGGCACTTAAAAAAGTTATATATATATACACACACACACACACACACACACTAGATACATATATATGTGTGTGTGTATATATATATATACACACACACACTTGATATATATAAACTAATGTGTAGTGCGGTCTTTAAAGCCAAACAATTCAACTCCACTATTAATCTTTTTTTTTTTTTTTTTTTGAGACAGAGTCTCGCTCTGCCGCTGGGGCTGGAGTGCAGTGGCCGGATCTCAGCTCGCTGCAAGCTCTGCCTCCTGGGTTTACGCCATTCTCCTGCCTCAGCCTCCCGAGTAGCTGGGACTACAGGCGCCTGCCACCTCGCCCGGCTAGTTTTTTGTATTTTTAGTAGAGACGGGGTTTCACTGTGTTAGCCAGGATGGTCTCGATCTCCTGACCTCGTGATCCGCCCGTCTCAGCCTCCCAAAGTGCTGGGATTACAGGCTTGAGCCACCGCGCCCGGCCTATTAATCTTTTTAAATTAAATAGCTCCATTTCATAAATTTGTCCAATGCTAGTTCCTTTTTCTATGCTTTCAAAGGTGTTATTCCTAAAAGGCAGTGGCCACACAGATCAAATCATCTGTATAGCACACCTAGAAGAATGCAATGCCAGATTTATAAAGTTTTTAGATGATACCATTAGATGTAATCCCTAAGAAGGGGAGGAAAACTATAAATTCATTTGGCTATTTTAAGTAAGTCTCAAACATTCACTTGAATGAGTATTCTTTCTCTTTTTTTGAGACAGAGTCTTGCTCTGTTACCCAGGCTGGAGCGCCATGGTGTGATCTCAGCTCACTGCAACCTCCGCCTACTGGGTTCAAGCAATTCTTCTGCCCCAGCCTCCCAGGTAGCTGGGACTACAGGTGCTCACCACCATGCCTGGCTAATTTTTGTATTATTAGTAGAGACGGGGTCTCACCATATTGGCCAGGCTGTTCTTGAACTCCTGACCTCGTGATCTGCCTGCCTCGGCCTCCCAAAGTGCTAGGATTACAGGTGTGAGCCACCGTGCCCGGTCTTTTTTTTTTTTTTTAAGACAGTTTTGCTCTTGTTGCCCAGGCTGGAGTATAATGGCGAGATCTTGGCTCACTGCAACCTCCGCCTCCCGGGTTCAAGTGATTCTCCTATGTCAGCCTCCTGAGTAGCTAGGATTACAGGTGCATGCCAGCACGCCTGGCTAATTTTTGTATTTTTAGTAGGGAAGGGGTTTCATCATATTGGTCAGGTTGGTCTCGAACTCCTGACCTCACGTGATCCGTAAGCCTTGGCCTCACAAAGTGCTGGGATTACAGGCATGAGCCGCTGCATCTGGTCAATGAGTATTCTTTCATTGAAAGGAAGGAAGAAGAGGAAAGAAGAGGAAGGGAAGGAGATAAGGTGAGAGGAGAAGAGGAAGGAAGGAAGGAAGAAAGAAGGAAAGAAGGAAGGAGGGAGAAAGGGAACGTGAAAAAAAAAGAAAAGGAAAAAGTGTTTACAAATAGTTCATTGCTTCTAATTCCTTATGGGGTCAACTCAGTAAACATCCTAAGTGTAGCTTGTCTCAAACACTCAGATGGTGCACAAGGAAAATGTTGACTGCTAAAGCAATCAGAGACCAAACAAAACACAGTTAGATAAGCTATTATTGGCAATTAATTAAACTGCACTCAGATGAAAACCTAGAGTACGCTAAAAAAAAGAAATTCCTAATTTGCATCCTTCTGCTAATAATGTTTCTAAACACTAGATGGCAATGAACTAAAGGTTTAAATGAAAGTAAAAAGATTCTTACATAAAAGTTGAGTTATGTACTATAGGTAGAGAAAGAAAATATAACTGCTTCACTTCAAAACATACCAACTTTTGACAGTAGTTTTTACCTGGGAAGAGGTCTGTACATCTCATAAATATCTCCCAATAGATTAGTCCAAGAGCATACATGTCTACTTGTTTCAAAGCTGATTCACAGTCCCTCAAGTTCACAGCTCCTTCTAGCACTTCTGGTGCCATGTATCTGATAGTGCCAACCTGATAAATTAGAGTGATATTTTTTAGAGAGAGAATGTAGCATATTCTGAAGCACAGATATTAGACCAGAAGTTGTATGTACATCTTAGTCATGTCAATGTTATTTGACCCTAACCATGTCATTAAACCTTTCTATAACTTATTTTTTACCTATAAAATGCCCTTCCTGAATAATTAAACTGTGGTAAACCCATTTTAGTGAATACTATTAATCAATCAGAAAGAATGAGCTAGACTTTCCTATGCATATCAACATAAATAATCTGTAAGACACAGTGAAAAAATTGCAAAACAATATGTATACAACTTATATTTTTTTTAACTTAATATTTTTTAAAATTCACAAAAATACAGCTCAGTGGCTGGGTGCGGTGGCTCATGCCTGTAATCTTAGCACTTTGGGAGGCCAAGACAGGCCGATCACGAGGTCAGGAGACAGAGACCATCCTGGCTAACATGGTAAAACCCCGTCTCTACTAAAAAAATATAAAAAATTAGCCGGGCGTGGTGGCGGGCGCCTGTAGTCCCAGCTACTGGGGAGGCTGAGGCAGGAGAATGGTGTGAACCCGGGAGGCAGAGCTTGCAGTGAACCATTATCGCACCACTGCACTCTAGCCTGAGAGACAGAGAGAGACTCTGTCTCAAAAAAAAAAAAAAAAAAAAAAAAATACAGCTGGGTGTGGTGGCTCACATCCATAATTGCAGCACTTTGGGAGGCCGAGGAGGGTGGATCACCTGAGGTCAGGAGTTCAAGACCACCCTGACTAACATGGAGAAACCCCGTAGCCATTAAAATACAAAAAAATTAGCCGGGCATGGTGGTACATGCCTGTAATCCCAGCTACTCAGGAGGCTGAGGCAGGAGAATTGCTTCAACTTGGGAGGCAGAGGTTGCGGTGGGCTGAGATGGCACCATTGCACTCCAGCCTGGGCAATAAAAGTGAAACTCCATCTTAAAATAAATAAATAAATAAAATCACAAAAATATATATATGTTGTGTACAGACAAGTATATATGAATGCAGAGAACAAAGTTGGGAAGGATATGCTCCACATTGTAATGGTGATTATCAGAAGGTGGACTGTTATCTTCAACTTGGTAACTTTACCCTTGCCTCAAAAATCAGTTCCTACAAATTTGTTCCTAACGCTTGTAAAAATGACTTGGAATGGCATTGAGTTCCAAAATAAACTAATGAAATTTACAAAGGCCTTTATGAGATGTCTTTTATATTTCCTAATTTTGTAATTCCTAGTATTCTATAACTGGCAGTATATGAGGATAATTGTCCTGAGTCTTACTCTGTCACCCAGGATGGAGTGCAGTGGCACAATCTCAGCTCACTGCAACCTCCACCTCCTAGGTTCAAGCGATTCTCTTGCCTCAGCCTCCTGAGTAGCTGGGATTACAGGTGCGTGCCACTGCATCCGATTAATTTTTGTATTTTTAGTAGAGACAGGGTTTCACCATGTTGGCCAGGCTGGTCTCGAACTCCTGACCTCAGGTGATCCACCCACCTGGGCCTACCAAGTGCTGGGATTACAGGCATTAGCCACCACGCCCAGCCAGTAGATGTTTGAATTAAATTCATTATCATTTCAAAGCACATCAGTGTGATACCTTTCGTATGCACTCACCTCGCTTATGGCTGCATTATCTTCCTCCCCTGGGCGTACCAGTCTATTTCCAGTCAGCCTCATGGACAATCCAAAGTCACTAATAACACAGGTTCCATCATTTTTCACTAGGACATTTCTGCTGTTTAAATCTCGATGGGAAATTGCAGGTTTATAATGATCTGTTTGGATAATTTCAAATATTTATCAATGAGTAAAAGGGACTACTGAACATGAAATGAACACACATAAATATAGAAGTAGTGTTATTTTTCTGTTCATTAATTTTCTAATAACAAAAAAAAGACAAATCAAAATTTCAACTCACACTCATCACTATTCTCTAATATATTTTATAATATAACTCCTGTTGCATGTATAGTTAATTAAACATTTAAACTAACAAACATGATGCCGCTTCAGATTCTAACACCACTTTTTTTTTTTTCTTCATTTATGGTATAGGGCTGTAAAAGGAGGCAATATAGAAAGGAATATTTGGTATAAACACCAAAAAAAAAAAAGTCTGCTTGTCTAAAATAAGTATCAGTGAAAAACTAATGGAGCTCCAAAACTTTAATGTAAATCTTAAACTGCTCTCCTGTGGCTTAACAGATCAAATCTGTGACAGCACATTCCAATTCTGCCCTGAGGTTGAGCCATATCTCTAAGCCCATCTCAGCTTTTCAAATCTAACCAGAAATAGTTTTACAATGGTTTGGAGAAACAAGTGAAGGAAGTGGTATCTCTCACCAAGATACGAAAACTTGTTTTTCTGATTTTATAGAAGCAAAGTAGTGTTATGTTCCTTCTATTGCTTATTTATCCCTATCATAGGACTACAGGTTCCATGAAGGCGGAAAGAGAACATCTTTTACCTGACTTTAAAAGGTTTGGCACAGAGTAGACCCAAAGTAAATGCTTGCTGACTGAAAGAATGAATCTAACCTAAGCCTCTCACCAAATACAATTACATTATATTTTTCTTTTATGTAGGGAAATCTTATATAAACCTTATATTAAATAAAACCATAGCTCTGGAACTGAAAAAAAATTCTATAGCACAATTTCTGAAATTTAAAATATCTGCCTAGGTATAGAGAAAAACAGAGCAACAAGAACAAAGTCAATACATTTACTGAGGATTTGTATTTTGGCACAAATAGACTCAGTATTGAGATGTATTACTCTCATTAATGAGCATTCAAATGCAATTTCACCAATAATGCAACTATAAATAATAATAATCCTTGATATAAAAAAATTAAGCACCAGTACAATTTGAAGAAAAAATAGGAATTACCAAGTTTCTTCACCTCAGAGTTGATTTCTTTCTCATTTCCTCCCTTACCCACTTCCTATTCTCCAGTCTTCCAAAGCTTGTATTAACTTGGCTCCTACTCAGTTCCTGCAAGAGCTGCATTTCTTACTCTGGATAAAGCCACAACATAAGTATATGTCGTACAATCTTGAACTAATATTTATATAGGAAAACTCATGGAAACACTGGAATATATTTATATAATAATACCAAATCAATGGGTAGAACTATAGACTGCCCTTTGAGACAGGTTTTCCCTTTCAAACTTTCCTCTGTACTCATTTTAATTTTCTTTATTTGGGTGTGGAAGGAAGGTGGAACATACAATAATTCTGCCCTGGGCAGAATACTGCAGTAGGCAAATATCTCAAAGGAAAGCACAACAAGATATTAGTTATATATATATTTTTAAAACCCGAACAAAAATAGTCAATCTATGGATATTTACACACACATATTGCCAGTGCTATTCCACCTGCCCTCCCAACGACATGAAACTATATACAAACTACTTAACAGTAATTTTCTGGTGAAGTCTGAGTTGTCTGTATCTATTTTCTGGTCAGCTATTTCGTTGGTAATAAGCATGCGTTGCTATTATAATATGGAAAAAATTCATAGGGAGATCTTATTACAAAGAAATAAATAGGTTCAATTTTTCCTTATTCTGAAGCAACAAACAGCTGAATAAGTAATAACAGTGTAATTCCTTACTACCAAATTTCTACCCTAAATAACACAGTTATATCTGAAGATGCTGGGAAGGACAGAATTCAGTGAAAGAGCACTTCAAGTAAAAATATTATAGTATAGGCATACAGATGATCTTTCACTTACAGATGGCTTGATTTATGATTTCTCAACTTTACATTGGTGTGAAAGCAGTAAACAATCAGTAGAAACCATACTTCATTCCTTTTTTTCACTTTCAGAACAGTATTCAATAAATCACATGAGATATTCAATCTATTATAAAGTAGACTTTGTACTGGATGATTTGGCCAACTGTAGGCTAATTAAGTGTTCTGAGTATATTTAAGATAGTTTAGGCTAAGTTATGATGTTCAGTTGGTTAAATGTATTAAATGCATTTTCAACTTACAATATTTCTAACTCATGATCTTTTTCTTTTTTTCTTTCATTTTTTTTAAAACAGGGTCTCGCTCTGTTGCTCAGGCTGGAGTACAGTGGCAAGATCTTGGCTCACTGCAGCCTCCTGGGCTCAGGCAATCCTCCTACCTCAGCCTCCTAAATAGCTGGGACTACAGGTGCATGCCACCACAGCCAGCTAATTTTTTAATTTTTGTAGAGACGGGGTCTCACTATGTTGCCAAGGCTGGTCTCAAACTTCTGAGCTCAGGAGTTTGATTCTCCCGCCTCGGCCTCCTAAAGTGCTTGGGATTACAGAGATGAACTACCATGCCCAGCCAATTTATAATCAGTTCATTGGGATGTAATCCCATTGTAAGTCAAGAAACATCTGTACTTGGGAATTTTATTTATTTATTTATGAGACGGAGTCTCGCTCCGTCGCCCAGGCTGGAGTGCGGTGGCGGCAATCTCAGCTCACTGCAACCTCTGATTTCCGGGTTCAAGCGATTCTCCTGCCTCAGCCTCCCGAGTAGCTGGAACTACAGGCACGTGCCACCATGCCCAGTTAATTTTTTTGTATTTTTAGTAGAGGCGGGGTTTGACCATGTTGGCCAGAATGGTCCCGATTTCTTGACCTCATGATCCACCCACCTCGGCCTCCCAAAGTGCTGGGATTACAGGTGTGAGCAACGGCGCCTGGCCAGGGAATATCTTTTAAATAATCAGGTAAAAAACATAAATTCTGGGCGGCCGCAGTGGCTCACGCCTGTAATCCCAGCTCTTTTGGAGGCTGAGGCAGATGGATCACCTAGGGTCAGGAGTTTGAGACCACCCTGGCCAACATGGTGAAACCTTGTCTCTACTAAAAATACAAAAAATTAGCCCAGCATGATGGTGGGTGTCTGTAATCCCAGCTACTTTGGAGGCTGAGGCAGGAGAATCGCTTGAACCCAGGAGGCGGAAGTTGCAGTGAGCTGAGATTATGCCATTACACTACAGCCTGGACAACAGGGTGAGACTCTGTCTCAAAAAAAACCCAAAAAACCCATAAATTCAAATAGCTACTATATTTACATGCAATAGCAGCATCTATGTACTCAGTTTTTAAAAAGGTGACTATTACCCTTATTTAGTGGTAACATTAGCTAATGTTTCAGAGTAACTGTTCTGTTTAAATAAAATTTAGGCCGGGCGCGGTGGCTCAAGCCTGTAATCCCAGCACTTAGGGAGGCCGAGACGGGCGGATCACGAGGTCAGGAGATCAAGACCATCCTGGCTAACATGGTGAAACCCCGTCTCTACTAAAAAAATACAAAAAACTAGCCGGGCGAGGTGGCGGGCGCCTGTAGTCCCAGCTACTCGGGAGGCTGAGGCAGGAGAATGGCGTAAACTCGGGTGGCGGAGCTTGCAGTGAGCTGAGATCCTGCCACTGCACTCCAGCTTGGGCGACAGAGCGAGACTCCGTCTCAAAAAAAAAAATAAATAAAATAAAAATAAAATAAATAAATAAATAAAACTTATATCTGATGGCAATCATTCTTTTCAGCCTACATTTGACTTGAAACCTTGCTAAATTATGCAAGCCTTGAAAAGGATGGTATTTTAAGTTCTGTGCTAAGCCAACGTTTTAAAGGCAGTATAATATTTAAGAGCTAAGTGGACACAGTCCAGTGGTTAATGTGCTAAAGCACTACAGTAAGTGCATCAAGTTGCTGACACAGGCAATACTTTGGACAATTCTGTATTTAAGAGAAGCAAGATGTCAAGATAAATGAACTGATAAATTATTCAGGATAAATTATTTATACATGAAGTATCAGCTAGAAAAGATGATCCATGTTAATATACAATGGAACAAAGATCTAAGAAACTGATATATTAAAGTTCTCTTCACTAAAGATGTCAGAAAGATTGAAAAAATAATGTCAAGGCTATAATATGACAAGAAAATGCAGCAAGGGATGAGGGTAGAAGAAAGCACAAAGACAGAATTATAGCAAAGTTAACTTAGGGGTGTCTATGAGGTGAGGTGTATATTGAAACAAACTGAGAAAGCAAATGTATTAAAGAGATGCTCCAAGCTGGGCGCGGTGGCTCACACCTGTAATCCCAGCACTTTGGGAGGCTAAGGCGGGCAGATCACCTGAGGTCGGGAGTTCAAGATCAGCTTGACCAACATGGAGAAACCCCATCTCCACTAAAAATACAAAATTAGCCGGGCATGATGGCGCATGCCTGTAATCCCAGCTACTCGGGAGGCTGAGGCAGGAGAATTGCTTGAACCCGGGAGGCGAAGGTTGCAGGGAGCTGAGATAGTACCACTGCACTTCAGCCTGAGCAGCAAGAGCTAAACTCTGTCTCAAAAAAAAAAAGATGCTCTGAACAACTAGCAAAAATATGCATGAAAGGTGAGGAAGACCACAGTTATGACAAGGAATATAACTACATAGCTCTGAAACACGAGCAAAGACTAAACCCCACAACGTATTCTTCTCTTCCTACCTAGTAACAGAACCCAATATCATTTGAGGCAGCAATGCAAGCAGGAAACAACAACAACAACTATATTCCCAGGCTCTTTTGGAACTAAGTGTGGACTAGGTTCTGGGAAACAAACAAGCATAGGAGTGGGACTTCTGGAGACAGAAAGGGACAATTCCTTTTACCTTCCCTTACTTTTCCCTGCTGACTGGCATGATGGACAATGAGGTGACTTTGAAACGAAAGCCAGCCAGGCACGGTGGCTCATGTCGGTAATCCCAGCACTTTGGGAGGTGGAGGTAGGCGGATCACCTAAGGTCAGGAGATCGAGACCATCTTGGCCAACATGGTGAAACCCCATCTCTACTAAAATTACAAAAATTAGCTGGGCGCATGCCTGTAATACTTGGGAGGATGAGGCAGGAAAATTGCTTGAACCAGGGAGGCAGAGGTTGCCATGAGCTGAGATTGTGCCATTGCACTCCAGCCTGGGGAACAGAGCGGGACTTGTCTCAAAAAAACAAACAACAACAACAACAACAACAAAAAACTCATGTACCTCATAATATACACTACTATGTATGCACAAAAATTAAAAATTAAAAACAATTAATGATGCACTGTAGTTCACTTAAACAAAATAAATACAAGGAAAATATAGCCTAGCTAAGAGGTTCTTAACCTAAGGTCCATAAATGGGCTTTAAAAAGTCTGAAAATGCCCTAGAATCAAAAGAACATTTTTTTCTTTTATTTATTTACTTATTTTTCTTTTTTGAGATGGAGTTTCGCTCTTGTTTATTCTCCTGCCTCAGCCTCCCGAGCAGCTGGGATTACAGGCACCTGCCACCATGCCTGGCCAATTTTTTTTTGTATTTTTAGTAGAGATGGGGTTTCACCATGTTGGCCAGACTGTTCTCCAACTCCTGACCTCAGGTGATCCACCCGCCTTGGCTTCCCAAAGTGTTGGGATTACAGGCGTGACCCACTGTGCCTATCCTTATTTATTTTTCAGACATAGTCTTGCTCTGTTGCCCAGGCTGGAGTGCAGTGGCAAGATATTGGCTCACTGTAACTTCCACCTCCCAGGCTCAAACAATCTTCTCACCTTACCCTCCTGAGGTGCGCACTACTATGCCTGGCTAAATTTTTTATACTTTTTGTAGAGACAGGGTTTCACCACATTGGTCTTCAACTCTTGGGCTCTCTGCCTGTCTCAGCCTCCCAAAGTGTTGGGATTTCAGGTGTGAGCCATGGTACCTGGTCTCTTTTATTTTAAACTCAGGGGTACATGTGCAAGTTTGTTATCTGGGTTTATAGTAGGATGCTGAGGTTTGAGGTACAAATGATCCTGTTACTCAGGTAATGATCATAGTACCCAACAGTTAAGTTTTTTAGCCCTTGCCCTTCTCCCTCTCTCCCCACTCCAGTAGTCCCTAGTTTCTACTGCTGTCATCTTCATGTCCATGAGTACCCGATGTTTACGTCCCACTTATAAAGTGAGAAAATGTGGTATTTGGTTTTCTGTTCCTGCTTAGCATAACCTACTCCGGCTCCATCCATGTTGCTGCAAAGGACATGATTTCATTCTTTTTTATGGCTGTGTAGTATTCGATGGTGTATGTGTAACACATTTTCTTTTTCTTTTTGAGATGGAATTTCACTCTTGCTGCCCAGGCTGGAGTGCAATGGCACAATCTCAGCTCACCACAACCTCCGCCTCCCGGGTTCAAGAAATTCTCCTGCCTCAGCCTCCCGAGTAGCTGAGATTACAGGCATGCACCACCACGCCCAGCTAATTTTGTATTCTTAGTAGAGATGGGGTTTCTCCATGTTGGCTCAGGCTGGTCTTGAACTCCTGACCTCGGGTGATCCGCCCACCTCAGCCTCCCAAAGTGCTGGGATTACAGGCGTGATCCACCGCGCCTGGCCATGTAACACATTTTGTATATCCAGTCCACTGCTGATGGGCAACTAGGTTGATTCCATATCTTTGCTATTGTGGATAGTGCTGTAAAAAACAGAAGACCTGTGTCTTTCTGGTAGAATTATTTGTTTCTTTTTGGATATATACCCAGTAATAGGATTGATGGGTCAAATGGTAGTTCTGTTTAAAGTTATTTGAGAAATCTCCAAACTACTTTCCACAGTGGCTGAACTAATTTATACTCCCACCAATAACGTATAAGTGTTCCCCTTTCTCCACAGTCTCAACAGCATTCGTTGTTTTTTGACTTTTCATTAACAGCCATTCTAACTGGTGTAAGATTGTATTATCATTGTGGTTTTGATTTGCATTTCTCTGATGATTAGTGATATGGAGCATTTTTTCATATATTTGTTGGCCGCTTATATGTTGTCTTCTGGCAAGTGTCTGTTGATGTCATTTGCCCACTTTTCAATGTGGCTGTTTTTTGCTTGTTCAATTGTTTAAGTTCCTTATACATTCTGGATATTAGACCTTTGTTGGATATGCAGTTTGCAAATTTTTCTCTCATTTGTAGGTTGTTTACTCCGTGGATAGTTTCTTTTGAAAAGAACATTTTCTAAGTATGCTCGCATTTATATGTTGGAGGAAGAATGTTCAGAGTATGAACAGGAATTCATTTTTCTTTTATTTTGAGACAGTGTCTCACTCTGTCACCAGGCTGAAGTGCAGTGGCATGATCATAGCTCACTGCAATCTAGAATTCCTGGGCTCCAGCAATCCTCCCACCTCAGCCTCCTGAGAAGCTTGGACCACAGGTGTGTTCCACCACCTCCAGCTGATTAAAAATTCTTTTTGTAGAGATGGGGGTCTGACTATGTTGTCTAGGCTGGTTTTGAACTCTTGGGCTCAAGCAGTCCTTCTGCCTAGGCCTCCCAAAGTGTTGGGATTATAGATATGAGTCACTGCACCCAACTCAGAAATTATTGATGGACAAGAATTAATTTTTTTTTTTTTTTTTTTGAGAGGGAGTCTCGCTCTGTCACCCAGGCTGGAGTGCAGTGACGTGATCTCAGCTCACTGCAACCTTTGCCTCCCAGGTTCAAACGATTCTCCTGCCTCAGCCTCCTCAGTAGCTGGGAATACAGAAGCGCGCCACCACACCTGCCTAATTTTTGTACTTTTAGTAGAGACGGGGTTTCACCATGTTGGTCAAGTTGGTCTCAAACTCCTGACCTCATGATCCGCCCACTCAGCCTCCCAAAGTTTTCGTATTACAAGCATAAGCCACCGTGCCCGGCCAGAATTAAATTCTTAATGGCCCCTATAAGTCTTGAAGTTCTTTTTCTTTCATTTTTTTTGTTTTTTGAGACAGGATCTCCCTCTGTCACTCAGGCTGGAGTGCAGTGGGATGAACACAGCTCACTACAACCTAGACCTCCTGGACTCAAAGCAATCCTCCCACCTCAGCCACCTAAGTAGCTCAGATTATGTGCGCATGCCACCGCATCTGGCTAACTTTTCTACATTTTATAGAGAAAGGGTCTCACTATGTTGCCCATGCTGGTCTCCAACTCCTGTGCTCAAGTGATCCCTGAGATCACTTGAATGCTCCAAGTGTTGGGATTACAGCCATGAGTCACCATGCCAGCCAAAGTTCTTTCTCTTATTCTTCCTGTTATATTTCTTTTCTTTTTTTCTTTAAAATTATTTGTTTCTCATCACAAAGTATAGGGAATGGAATACAATGCCTGTAATCCCTTGGGTACATATATTCCTAGCCTATACATCCATAAATACCCTGTACAACACCAGGCTCATACTGTTCCTAGAAGCATTTTCTCACATCCTAACAGCTGCAGAGTACAGTATATGACGAGGTAGGAAGTATAAACAGATTCCCCATTCACAAGGTAGGGCACCTCTTTAATTAGTGTTCCTATACACATTTGCTATTTTTTTGTTTTGTTTTGTTCTTGTTTATTCTGAGACAGAGTCTAGCTGTCAGCCAGGCTAGAATACAGTGGTGTGATTTC
Source organism: Papio anubis (assembly GCF_008728515.1). Lineage (NCBI taxonomy): Eukaryota > Metazoa > Chordata > Mammalia > Primates > Cercopithecidae > Papio > Papio anubis. The sequence continues at coordinate 86,386,537 of NC_044985.1, read as the reverse complement.
AGCTAACTAGAACCTTCACCTCCCAAGCTCAAACAATCCTCCCAGCTCAGTCTCCCAAGTAGCTGGGACTACAGGTGCATGCCACTATGTCCAGCTAATGTTTGTATTTTTTGTAAAGACAGGGTTTCACCATGTTACCTGGGCTGGTCTCAAACTCCTGAGCTCAAGCGATCCACCTGCCTTGGTCTCCCAAAGTGTTAGGGTTACAGGCATGAATCATCGCGCCTGGGCTGCTAACATTCCAACTGAAGTAGCTGGTTGTTTTTACTAATGATTTGATGAAACTGTCTTGCAAACAAGTACATCATAGACAAATTATGTCTGCACAACTCTTAGAGTTGTTTAAAGTAACCTAATAGAAAGACAGTGACTAAGATTCATTTCTTATCTCCAGCTTTGTAAGTCCCAGGCTGCCTATGGCACCTGGACTGTTGCCCCTGGGTCCCCTACATCCCCATGGCAACAATGGAAGAAGGGCAGGCCAGGACAAGCATGAGGAATAAACAGTCTTTACTGGACTCACACTAGGAGTCTGTGGGCCTTGAGCACCTTCATGTATTTGTCAATGTTCTTTTGAGCACCTTCATGTATTTGTCAATGTTCTTTTCAGCCTTTTCCCATAGCCTCATGAGCTGCTTTTCTTCTGGTAATAGATCTTCTGGTAATAGACCTTTCTCTTCTCTCATGGTGGCTGTCATTGTCTGGTATTTCCAGTCAACCTTGTGAGCCCAGTGCCCCAGGTAGGGCAAACTTCCTTCGAGGCTTCGGACATATGACCCTGAGGGTGGCAGAAACCGCCATCTGCTTTTTCTTGTCATACAGCAGTGGGATTCCATCAAACACCTTGAAGTGATCCAGGGAAGCCTAGCCTTGCTTGGTGTTGTGGGGCAGCCTACTGCAGGTGGTCTGCCAAAAGATATGGCTGGGGACCCATAAATGGTAGGGTCCTTGGGAAAGATTGGTGTTTGTCTGCTTGCAGAGGAAGGCTAGGTACTTTAACTTGTTTCTGTAGAAACTGCCAGAAATGGTGATGTCCTCTCAGCACATGACCACTACTTTCTCTGCTGGGTCATGACAGCCTCCAGGTAGCCCAGCAGTTGGACTCAGCTATCAAGCACCAGGACTGCCCCTCTGCCATCTTGGCAGCTGCGTAGGAAAGCTCTTTCTGTTACATCTCAAATACATTACATGCCGAATCTTTCAAACAACTAGCTAATAATAAATCTCTGATAAGATAAATTATACTTTTATACTTTGAAGATATAATTAAAATTTCCTGTTGTGAATTCTGAACCCACATGAGTGTCAATTTCATCTATTGACTCTCTTACCTCCTCGTGGTAATTCTGTGTGAAGATAAGCCAGTCCTCTAGTAACAGAATGAGCAAGACGGCAAGAGCTTACCCAGTCACTTGTGTGGAGACTTAAATACTTGCATAAAGATCCCTATATAGAGGAAAAAATGCAAAAAAAAAAAGGAGATTTTTAACATGAAGAGGTAAGTTCGCATCCTTATAAAGAATTTGCAAATAGGTTAGGATTCCATGAAGATCTAATGAACTACTATATTTCAGAATCTCGAAAGAGTTAGGATGACATTTGTGTGTGTAGAGAGGAGAGGAAGGGAATGTAGAGAGGAGAGGAAGGGAAGGTAAAGGGAATTTAAACATTATCAATTTTTATGGCTCCAATATTAAAAATTATGAATGATTATTTCCTTTGAAACAATTATTTGATCAAATTAAGATAGAAAAGTGTATCACTCACCAGTACGAATATAGATTATATTGTTATGGTTAATAAGTAGAAAATAAAAGGCTTTTGTAAATATATTCATGTATGTACTGGTGCTACTCAAAGTGCTTATCTACAAACTATTACCAGTTGCTGATGAGAAAAGAAGTTTGCATCAGAATGATACTGCTTCTTTCATGGAAAAACTTGTTGTCAAAAATTAAATAAAAAAGAGAAAAACAAAAAGAAAGAGGAGACAGCAAACACACAGTATAATTAGTTGATTCACATTCTGGCGTGAGATCCTTATTTCACTGCAGACATGAATAATCCAGTTGTGAGTCAGCAATGCTCTATCTGTAATACAGTGGTCCTCTCTGAAGTCTGATTAACAACTAATATAAATGTCAGTTTATTTTTTTTTATTTTTTGAGATGGCGTCTTGCTCTGTCGCCCAGGCTGGAGTGCAGTGGTACAATGTCAGCTCACTGCAACCTCCGCCTCCCGGGTTCAAGCAATTCTCGTGCCTCAGCCTCCCAAGTAGCTGGAATTACAGATGTGCGCCATCACACCCCCGACTAACTTTTGTATTTTTAGTAGAGACGGAGTTTTGCCATTTTGGCGAGGTTGGTCCTGAACTCTGGGCCTCAAGTGATCCACCACATGCGACTTTAGTTTATTTTTTATGAAGAACTTACATTGGGATAATACTCCATCACAAGCAAATATTCCATGCGCCCATCTGCAGTGACTCTCTCATCTCCAACTATAAAGCGGGCAATGTTGTCATGTTCCATCAAAGGCACTCTGTAAATGTTCTTTTCGTTGATAAAATTCTGGCGGTTTGCAAATGAAAACACTTTTACAGCAACTGGACGCTCATCCAAGGAGCCTTTATATACTGCTCCATATCGACCTCGGCCAATCAGCTGTGTTTTAAAGAAAGCAAGGTATTAATATCACAATTGAACAATCAAATTTACTAAATAATAAAGTACAATTTTTTTTTCTTTTTTTTTTTCTTTGAGATGGAGTCTTGCTCTGTCGCCCAGGCTAGAGTACAGTGGCGCGATCTCGGCTCACTGCAAGCTCTGCCTCCCGGGTTCACACCATTCTCCTGCCTCAGCCTCCTGAGTAACTGGGACTACAGGTGCCTGCCACCACGCCCGGCTAATTTTTTGTATTTTTAGTAGAGACGGGGTTTCGCCGTGTTAGCCAGGATGGTCTCGATCTCCTGACCTCGTGATCCACCTGCCTTGGCCTTCCAAAGTGCTGAGATTACAGGCATGAGCCACCGTGCCCAGCCAATAAAGTACAAATTTAAACGGAATGCCACAGCTCTCTGTTGCTTACAGTTTATTCCATTATCAAGAAATTAATAAATTCTGTTCTAGTATGGCTGATGAAGCTCCTATCAGACCCAGTCTGCCCACAGAGAACATTTATAAATGCTGGACAAAATTTAAAAAAAAAAAGATCTAAAGGCAGATCTTGAGAGGCATTAAGGCTTTGAGAAAAAAGTGGCATGGGGCAAGTTACCCATTTTTATGGCTTTTAGCTTGAGGGCAGGCTGAAATCAGCACATGCAGTGGAACTAAAATTGCTGTAGAAAATCATTCTAGGCTGGGTGTGGTGCCTCACGCCTGTAATCCCAGCACTTTGGGAGGCCAAGGCGGGCAAGATCACTTGAGGTCAGGAATTTGAGACCAGCCTGGCCAAAGTGGCGAAACCCTGTCTCTACTAAAAATACAAAAATTAGCCGGGTATCATGACACACACCTGTAATCATAGCTACTCAGGAGGCTGAGGCAGGAGAAGCACTTGAACCCGGGAAATGGAGGTTGCAGTGAGCTGAGACTGCACCACTGCACTCCAGCCTGGGCGAAAGAGCAAGACTCTGTCTCAATTAAAAAAAAAAGAAAAAAGAGGCCAGGTGTGGTAGCTCACGCCTATAATCCGAGCACTTTGGGAGGCCGAGGTGGGTAGATCATGAGGTGGGTAGATCATGAGGTCAGGAGATCGAGACCATCCTGGCTAACACGGTGAAACCCCATCTCCACTTAAAAAAAAAAAAAAATAGCGAGGAAAGATAGCCGTGGGTGGAGGCAGGTGCCTGTAGTCCCAGCTACTCGGGAGGCTGAGGCAGGAGAATAGCGTGAACCTGGGAGGTGGAGCTTGCAGTGAGCCGAGATCGTGCCACTGCACTCCAGCCTGGGCGACCTAGCGAGACTCTGTCTCAAAAAGAAAAAAAAAGAAAAACAGAAAATTGTTCTGGCCTTGAGAAACTCAGGACATATTTGGGACAGCCACAGTTGCTAAAAAGTGAGGGGAGAACCCTAGAAAGGAGAAATTCAGAGAGAGGGAAACCCAATGAATATATAAGACAGTCTCCAGCTAAAGATAAAATAACTGAGGCCAGGCGTGATGGCTCCTGCCTGTAATCCCAGCACTTTGGGAGGCTGAGGCAGGTGGATCATGAGGTCAGGAGTTCGAGACCAGCCTGGCCAACATGGTGAAACCCCGTCTCTACTAAAAATACAAAAATTAGCTGGCCGTGGTGGCATGCGCCTGTAGTCACTTGTGTGGAGACTTAAATACTTGCATAAAGATCCCTATATAGAGGCTGAGGGTGGAGAATCAATTGAACCCAGGAGGTGGAGGCTGCAGTGAGCCGAGACCGTGCCTTGTACTCCAGCCTGGGTGACAGAGCGAGATTCCATCTCAAAAAAAAAAAAAGAAAAGATAAAATCACTGAACTGAGATTTGAGTTTCTGCCCCAGACAGGTTTGTGGTATATGTTCAACCAAGTTAATTGCTTACTAAAATAGCAAAAATTGACACACTTTAGAAGAGTCCAGTGTTCCACAATACAATATTCGCAATATCCAGAATACAAAAAAATTACTCAACACACAAAGAACCAGTAAAATGTAACCCATTCTCGTTATTTTTGGCTTCTGGGGATTGCTTTTACTTTTTATTAAAACAGGTGGGGGATTTACCATCATTTATTTAAGGATATATGTTGTGTTTAATACACTATTTCCAAGTAAAAATTATACAAAGTGTCCTTTTAAAAGGTTGTATCAATATATAGTTAATTCAGCAATGTTTGGAAGTGTTTCTATCACTTAATCATGGTTAAAATTCCATGGGTTAACTAGTATTTCTTTCAGCCTCATAAATTGGACATCTTACTGTACATTTCTCAGCCACACTTACCACTTTTGTGAATTGGCAGTTAATATATTTCGTCCCTTTTTTTTTTTTTTTTTTTTTTCAGACAGGGTCTCTGTTGCCTAGGCTCACCACAACCTCTACCTCCTGGGCTCAAGTGATCCTTCAACCTCAGCCTCCCGAGTAGCTGGGACTACAGGCATGTGCCACCACACCCAGCTAATTTTTGTATTTTTTATAAAATAAATGGGGTTTCACCATGTTGCCTATGACTTCTCTTGAACTCCTAGGCTCAAGCAATCCACCCACTTCGGCCTCCCAAAAGAGCTGGGATTACAGGTGTGAGTCACAGCACCTAGACTTTTTGTCCATTTGCTATAGAATGTTTCTTTCATCTTGATTTATATCGGTTCTTTATCACGTCTTCCCTTATATGTTGAAATTTATTTTTCAAATTTGGCTTTTATCTTTGTTTACGGTATGTCTCTCCCAAAACAGAAAGTTCTTACAATTTTTTTATATAGTCAAATCTATCATATCTATTATTTAATAGTCTCTGGTTTGGGGACCATAGTTTTCAAGTCAATCTTAATAAATATCATAAAAACACTCATCATGGTAACACTTTTAATGTAGCTTCTGAGATATCACCAAATAGCTTCTGAGATATCACCAAATGAAACTTAAATTCTATATATAAGAGACTTATGTATCTACAAAAATATGTACTATATGCAGACAAGGAGTATTTATTTGTTGTCTATTATGGATTCCTTGTGGCACACTCTTTTCAAACTTTCATGTCTTTATCCTCATACCCTGTAGAAATCTCTACTCAAAGGTCAACTTCTTTCTAAATAAAAAAAATATATATATTTTTTATTTTTTTGAGATGGATTCTTGCTCTGTCACCTAGAATGCAGTGGCATGATCTTGGCTCACTGCAACCTCCACCTTCTGGGTTCAAGCAATTCGCTAGCCTCAGCCTCCCAAGCAGCTGGGACTACAGGCGTGTGCCACCACTCCCAGTTAATTTTTGTATTTTAGTAGAGATGGGGTTTCACCATGTTGGCCAGGCTGGTCTTGAACTCCTGACCTCAAGGGATCCCCCTGCCTTGGCCTCCCAAAGTGATGGGATTACATGCATGACCCATCACACCTGGCCATATTTTCTTTTTCTTTTTTTTTTTTTTTCCTGTGGCAGAGTTTTGCTCTTGTTGCCCAGGCTACAGTGCAATGGTGCGATCTTGGCTCACTGCAACCTCCGCCTCCCAGATTCAAACAATTCTCCTGCCTCAGCCTCCTAAGTAGCTGGGATTACAGGCATGCGCCACCACACCTGGCTAATTTTGTATTTTTAGTAGAGACGGGGTTTCTTCATGTTAGTCAGGCTGGTCTTGAACTCCCGACCTCAGGTGATCCACCCGCTTCAGCCTCCCAAAGTGCTGGGATTACAGGCATAAGCCACTGTGCCTGGCCCATATTTTCTTTAATAACTCCCTTTTCATCATTTTCTTATTCACTATACTTTTCTTTTTCTTTTTTTTTTTTTGAGATGGAGTCTCGCTCTGTCGCCCAGGTTGGAGTGCAGTGGCCGGATCTCAGCTCACTGCAAGCTCTGCCTCCCAGGTTTACGCCATTCTCCTGCCTCAGCCTCCTGAGTAGCTGGGACTACAGGCGCCCACCACTGCGCCCGGCTAGTTTTTTTTATTTTTTAGTAGAGACAGGGTTTCACCGTGTAGGCCAGGATGGTCTGGATCTCCTGACCTAGTGACCCACCCCTCTCGGCCTCCCAAAGTGCTGGGATTATAGGCTTGAGCCACCGCGCCCAGCCTCTTATTCACTATACTTTTCTTCATAGCACTTACTACTACTTGCAATTATATTATACATTCCTGTACCTGTTTGTAGACTCTTCAACTCAAATACAAGCCCCAGGAGACATATCTGTATTGTTCACCTATGTTCCCAGTGCCTAGAATAGGCCTTGACAAAAAAATTGTAATTTAGTAAATAAGGGTTAAATAAATGAATGAATGTCTTAATGAGTGAATGAAGTCACTGTTCCAGGTCTAGTATCATAGTAGAAACAATAGTCTATAATCTAAAAGCAAACTTACCTCCAACAGTTTCAGATTATCTAGGTCAAGAGAGGGTTCAGATGCTGCTGCCTCCATCATGTTCATACTGTGAAGACCTTGTTTACGGTCTCCTATAGGAACAGGAAACAGGTTACTATTATATGGTTTTCTGAAAATGAATATCTTTTTTTCTTTTTTTTGAGACAGAGTCGCGCTCTGTCGCCCAGGCTGGAGTGCTGTGGCCGGATCTCAGCTCACTGCAAGCTCCGCCTCCCGGGTTTACGCCATTCTCCTGCCTCAGCCTCCCAAGTAGCTGGGACTACAGGCGCCCGCCACCTCGCCCGGCTAGTTTTTTGTATTTTTTTTTTTTTTAGTAGAGACGGGGTTTCACCATGTTAGCCAGGATGGTCTCGATCTCCTGACCTCGTGATCCGCCCGTCTTGGCCTCCCAAAGTGCTGGGATTACAGGCTTGAGCCACCGCGCCCGGCCTGAAAATGAGTATCTTTTTACACTTTTTATAATATTACACTTAGAAAGAAGAGCTGCAGAAAGATTAGCAGCAAGATTTATGTCTAATGTCAATAGGAGTAAAGCGATTTACTAAACTAGGTAATACCTATAAATGAAGATGAATGCAGAATAGCATGAAAGCCAAATTCTGGGAGACACTTTCATAATGACTTACTTTAAAAGTTTAAAACCCTAAGAAATATTTTTATAAAAACTTTAAAGAAGATTGTATAGAAGTTATTCGAACGAGTGAATGAATGCTGACTTCCTAAACAGTCCATCAAACCTAAAGTTTATTAGAACCAACTTGACATTTGATGACACTGAGGAATTACTGTTATTTTTTCAGATGTGAAAATGGTGTTATGGATATGTATTCTTAAAGCTCCTGTATTATAGAGATAATATTTAAAGAGATAAAAATATCTAATTAAATATTTATAGATATATTGTATCCATGATTTGCTTCAAAATAATCCAGTGGCATGGAAAGGGGTAGTGACTGATAATTTGAATGATGAAACAATACTGTCCATATGTGATAACTACTGAGGCTGGCTGTACTTTGCATAACTTTGAGACTATTTTTTTTTTTAACATAGGGCATTTAAAAGGAGCAAATAAACTGCTTAAATTGCATGTTTAATAAATGATAGGACAAAAAATGGTAATTTTTACCTGTCAACATTCTGTATCCAAAGCATAAGGCAACTATCAAAACAGTTAATACAGAGACTGATGCCAAAGCAATGATTATTGTCTCATCTCGGTTAAATGAATGAGGTGGACCTAAAAGAAAACAAATTTTGAAACATCATCATTTTTTGAAAAAGTATTTTGTTAAATACTGACAGACTGCCCTTTAGAAAGGCTGTATCAATGTATAATCAAATCAGTAATGTTTTTGCATCAAAGGAAATGAAAGAAAAAATTAGCAAATTTGTGATAATTACAAATTATATTTTTTAATCATACAGACTATTCCATATAGATTTGGAACACTGAAACACCAAGTAGGTGTGCTCCTAATTATTGAAATATCAACTATACCATGAAACAGTGTAGACAGGATAGTATACTATTAAGAGTCTTAGAATCTAATAGTTTTAGAATCACATTTGGTTTTAACTCCTCAATTTCCTCATTTATAAAAACAGTACTCTGTATTTCCCAAGTTAGCTGTAAGATTTAGATGGCAGTCTAAGTACCTGCCATCTTAGGTACTTATATGATGTCAAGAATATATTATCTGGCTGGGCACGGTGGCTCATGCCTATAATCCCAACACTTTGGGAGGCTGCTGCAGGAGGATCACTTGAGGCCAGGAGGTCAAGGCCAGCCTGGACAACATAGCAAAATGCCAGGCATTAAAACAAATTAAAAAAAAAAATTAGTCAGGCATGGTGGCATGCACTCAGGGGGCTATGGTAGGAGGATTGCTTAGGCCCAGGAATTTGAGGCTGCAGTGAGCCATGATTGTACCACTGCACTCCAGCTTGGGTGATGTAGTGAGAATGTTTCTTAAAAAAAAATTAAAGTTTTTTTAAAAAAGCATGTGTTATCTACGCAATAAATGGTAGTTATGTTTATCAATATTGATATTATTATTAATGAAAATAGCATGGCTTTGCAGGTAATTGAATCTGAATTGGACTTGAAGCTCAGTTCTTCCACTTAATATATGACCTTCGGGAAGTTTCTTCACCTATCTGAGCCCAAGTTTACTCACTTGCAGAATGGAATGGGAATACACATAGGTAAATCACAGGGCTATCATGAACATGTAAACATTTTATGTGTTAAGTTCCATTCTGTGGGTCAGATCATGTCTAGAGCAAATACCCTTTAGGATGGATGGCCACCAACTAGAGCATATCCAAAAGACAGCAAGTGCAACTGTGAAGGTATGAGACCTCTGAACTGTGATGGGCAGAAAGAACTGAAAACATCTGATGAGAAAAAAAGAAAACTTGGGAGGATGTGATAGCTGTCTTCACATCAAAAAATGGACTTGATTTGGACCAAGAAAGAATAACCAGTTCCAATCAGTGTATCTTCAAGGATAACAGCCTTTAGTTCAGCATACAGAAAAACATGGCTTATAAATAGACCTGTCTAAAATAGAATGAGTTACCCTATGAAAGAGCTGTTCATTATTTTACTAGACATAGTTATGCAATGTTTGGTAATACTGATCAGAGGCTGTGCTTGATGACTGCCAGCATCTTTATTCATTCTTTATATTCAATCAAAATCAAGCATGTTATACTCAAATTAGAAGCTTCTATGGCAAAGTAGGATGCCTCTATGGTGAAGAGTTCCTCTAATGGGCAGTCCTGTTTTAATGAATTTATTTGTCTCAATCAAATTAAGTAGAAGTTGCTTATTAAAATGTCAAAACTATATTTCTATAGATGGATCTGTTGAAACAACACTGAAATATTCTTAATTTGCAGGCCATTTATTAGATTTTCTTTTTCTTTTTTTTCTTTTTTTTAAGAGAGTCTTGCTCTGTCGCCCAGGCTGAAGTTCAGTGGTGCAATCTCAGCTCACTGCAAACTCCACCTCTCAGACTCAAGCATTCTTGTGCCTCAGCCTCCTGAGTCACTGGGATTATAGATGTGTAGCACCACACCTGGATAATTTTTGTATTTTTAGTAGAGATGGGGTTTCACCATGTTAACCAGACTGGTCTTGAACTCCTGGTCTCAAGTTGATGTGCCCACTTTGGTGTCCCAAAGTGCTGGGATTACAGGTATGAGTCACTGTGCCCAGCCCATTTATTAGATATTAATAGATTTTAACATATTGATCATTGTGCCTCCTTTTAACATACAGAGTAACTTACAGGCAGAAAAGCTACATATAAAACTCATTTTACCAGAGTGAGATATTATTTCACATACATTAGCATGGCTACAATTTTAAAAAAAAGAAAATAAAAAGTGCTAGCAAGGATGTGGATAAATCAGAACTCTTGTACATTGCTGGTGGGATATAAAATGGTAAATATACAGTAGAAAACAGTTTGCAAGTTCCTCAAAAAGTTAAACATGGAATCACCATAAGACCCAGCAATTCCACTCCTAAGCATATATTAAAAAGAACCAAAACCAAGTGTTCAAACACAAACTTCTACACACATGTTCACAGCATAACTATTGACAATCCCAGCACATCGGGAGGCTGAGGCAGACGGATCACGAGGTCAGGGGTTTGAGACCAGCCTGACCAACATGGTGAAACCACATCTCTACTAAAAATACAAAAATTAGCCGGGAATGGTGACGCGTGCCTGTAATCCCAGCTACTCAGGAGACTGAGGCAGGAGAATCACTTGAACCCGGGAGGCAGAGGTTGCAGTGAGCCAAGATCATGCCATTGTACTCCAGCCTGGGCAAGAGAGTGAGACTCCATCTCAAAAAAAAAACAAAAAAAACAAAAAACAAAACAAACTAACTCATTTTTAGAATTTGCTAAACCTAAAAAATAAACTATTTTCAATACATACACACACACGAAACTAAATAATTTATAGATTGATGACTATACAAGGATATTTTATGTGCTTATAGTTTTTCTTTTCCAGAAAATCATATAGTTGTAATGATACAATATATAGACTTTTCAGACTGCCTTCTTTCACTTAGCAATATGTACTTTAGGTTCCTCCGTGTCTTTTTGTGGCTTAGTAGTTCATTTCCTTTTATCACTGAATATTATCCATGTCATAGATGTACAATCTCAGCTCACTGCAACCTCCGCCTCCTGGGTTCAAGTGATTTTCCTGCCTCAGCCTCCTAAGTAGCTGGGATTACAGGCACGTGCCACCACACCCGGCTAATTTTTGTATGTTTAGTAGAGACAGGGTTTCACCATGTTGGTGAGGCTGGCCTCGAGCTCCTGACCTCGTGATCTGCCCACCTCGGCTTCCCAAAGTGCTGGGATTACAGGCATAAGCCACCGCGCCCAGCCAAAAACTGATACTTCTTTAAATGTTTGTTAGAATAAAAAAATTCATAGGTCTAACATGAAACAAAGTTTTGCTACATCCAAATGAGAAAGGCTGAATATTTAAATGTGTTCTTACATTCTTGTGTAATTCAAATAAATATGAGTTAATAAAGATTATCTTAAGTCTTCTCTATAAAAAATAAAGTTAAATATTAAATGTAACATTAATATGGCATTATGGATAAAACTGTTTCTGCAAATGAGTTAAGATATCCAACGTTATAATTCCCAAAAGAACTGAACCATACTACTTATTTGATAAATGTATTTCAAATTCAACTAGGAATGAGAAGTGATAAGGAATCTAATTTTATTTTTTTTAAATCTAATTTTTAATTCTGAAATATGTGGACATGTTTAAATTTCAATATTTAAAATTTAGATTAATGTTCTTTAAAGGACATTACCAATTAAATAAAATACTAAAATTTTAATGTAACAAAGGTTAGATTTTGGAAAAACCTGAAACACCAAATATTGTACATAAAAGTACAGAATTAGTACAATTAAAAATTTAATAATAAAGATTTTTCCACTAGGATTTAGCTTTCTAGGTTTTTTTTTTTTTGCTTTTACTAAATTATGAGAACATTGTATACAGCTAACTAATGTGTATTTTATCAAGCTTTTATTACAAAATAGAAATGATAATTTTCCTAGTCTTTTTCTAGTTGTTGGAAAATGATTTTAGCATTACCCAAATTTTTGGAAACTGGATAAATTTATATAATACTAATATAAATAGTAAAGTTTCTAAAAATGTTTCCATTTGTAAAATTGTTTTTGTTACTAACATAAACAACAAAAGCTTTTTATAGCCTATGAAGAAAAGCAGTATCTTGGAAACACTAAAAATGATTAACTATATACATGGTGCTTACTTTTTTTAAATTCAGAATAAGAGATACTAAAAAGTATGCTGCTTAAACTACAACCATGACTTAGCCCCTAGAATGTTTATGCTTTACTTCTTGATAAGCTCCTTTAGACTTATTTGGACAGAGATTATTAAAATCATTCTTATACAGCCCGTAAAAAGAAAAACAAAAGCAAAATAAATTGGTGTAGGTATTTCTAAAACTTTTTCATATTTAGAGTTAGATTCCTCTGAGTATCTTTTCAAATTTGTCAACTATGTCCTATTTTTCCATACATTTCTACCTTATGTGTCATTAAAAACATCACTGAGAATCATAACCCAACATTTCCTTAAAAAATTATTTCGACTTTTGTCTCTGGAATTTTCTTTCCATCCACTAACACTGATACTGAAAATTTTAATGCACATGCTTTCTTGATCATGCCAGAAAGTGCCAATGGAAGGTTGCTTCTTCTAGTTTTAATCTTTTTATTATAAAAAACTTACTACTATACCAAGTGGAGTATACATACAAATTCCAAAGGCCCATCACTAAACGTTAGCAACCATCAACACTTTGTTATCCAATGAAACATTTTCAAACAATACAACTCATTTGACTTCTCATATGGTTTGTTGACAGAAACACTGAAGGGTTGCTGTTAAGTGGACATTCTGCCAGAGTTAACAATCAAGTTCACACGTACATAGGTGACAACTCCCATATTTTATCAGTTTTAACATATACATTGATCACATCTTAAAATCTCCTACAGTGAGATATATCATATTTGTGGCACTGTAAAATTATTTGACAGTATTTCTTTTTCTTGGTGATAAGGAAATAATAGCCTCAGCCGGGCACAGTGACTCACGCCTGTAATCCCAGAACTTTGGGACACCCAGGTGGGTGGATCACTAGGTCAGGAGTTCGGGACCAGCCTGACCAACATGGTGAAACCCCATCTCTACTAAAAATACAAAAATTAGCCGGGTGTGATGGTGCGCACCTGTAATCCCAGCTACTCGGGAGGCTGAGGCAGGAGAATCCTTTGAACCTAGGAGGCAGAGGTTGTAGTGAGCCGAGATCACACCACTGCACTCCAACCTGGGCAACAGAGCGAGACTCAAAAATAATAATAATAATAATAGCCTCAACTGACAGCTTTTTAGATAAGATAAAATGATTTATCATATCACATATGTTAAAATGTGAAAAAAGGGTCAGGAACAGTGGTTCACACCTGTAATCCCAGCACTTTGGGAGGCTGAGGTGGGCGGATCACCTGAGGTCAGGAGTTCGAGACCAGTCTAGCCAACATGGTGAAACCTGTCTCTACTAAAAATACAAAAATTAACCGGGCATGGTGGCATATGCCTATAATTCCAGCTACTCATGAGGCTGAGGCAGGAGAATCGCTTGAACCTGGGAGGCAGAGGTTGCAGTGAGCCGAGATCGTGCCATTGCACTTTAGCATGGGCAACAAGAGTGAAACTCCATCTCAGGGAAAAAAAAAAAAAAAAGTGAAAAAAGGCCAGGCAACAGTGGTTCATGCCTGTGATCTCAGCATTTTGGGAGGCTAAGGTGGGAGAATTGCTTTAGGCCAGGAGCTTGAGACCAGCCTGGGTGACAGGGCAAGACTTTGTCTCTACAAAAAAAAAAAAAAAAAAATTAGCTGGGTGTGGTAGTGCATACCTATAGTCCCAGTTACTTGGGAGGCTGAGACAGGAAGACACTTGTGCCCAGGAGTTCGAGGCTGCAGTGAGCCATAACTGTGTTATTGCACTCCAGTATGGATGGGTGACAGAGCAAGACACTATCTCGACCAATGTGAAAAAAAGAGACTCCCACTTCTGCTTAGAGTATAGAAAGATGCAAATAATTTTGTTCCCATCTTAATAAGAAGCCAAAACACCTCCCTGACAACAAGTTAGAAAACCTAAAAATCACAACCTTTTCTTTAAAAGTAAGATCTAAGGACAAAAGGAAACTAAATGGATTAAAAAGTAGAATATGACAAGACTCTTCCAAGAGTGAAAAGACCCAAAGTTATTCTTATTCTAGGTAAAGCAGTGGGTGGAGGAGGACACCACAGTACATGTGAGTAGGAAGAAACAGCTGAACATTTAATGAATTCCTTTTTTTTTTTTTTTTTTTTTTTAAGGCAGAGTCTCACTCTCTTGCACAGGTGGAGTGCAATGGCATGATCTCGGGTCACTACAACCTCTGCCTCCCAGGCTCTAGCAATTCTCCCGCCTCAGCCTCCCGAGTAGCTGGGATTACAGGCGCACACCACTACGCCTGGCTAATTTTTTTTGCTGTTATTGTTTTTTGAGACAGAGTTTCGCTCTTGTCACCCAGGCTGGAGTGTAGTGGCGCGATCTCAGCTCACTGCAACCTCCACCTTCTGGGTTCAAGCGATTCTCCTGCCTCAGCGTCCCGAGTAGCTAGAATTACAGGCACACGCCACCATGCCCAGCTAATTTTTTGTATTTTTAGTGGAGATGGGGTTTCACCATGTTGGTCAGGCTGGTCTCCAACTCCTGACCTCGTGATCCACCCGCCTCGGCCCTCATGAGCCGCCCGCCTTGGCCTCCCAAAGTGCTGGGATTACAGGTGTGAGCCATCACACCTAGCCAATGCACTGAATATTTATGTGCCCTGCAAATTCATACGTTAAAGCCTAAATCCCCAACGTGACACTATATGGAGGTGGAACCTTTGGAAGGTAATTATATAATGAGGGTAGAACCCTCATGAATGGGTTTAGGGCCCTTATTAAAAAAAAAAAAAGGCCAGGCATGGTGGCTCATGTAATCCCAGGTGGAGGCCAAGGTGGGTGGATCACTTGAGGACTTGAGGTCAGGAGTTTGAGACCAGCCTGGCCAACATGATGAAACCCTGTCTGTACTAAAAATACAAAAAATTAGCTGGGTGTGGTGGCGTGTGCCTGTAATCCCAGCTACTTGGGAGGCTGAGGCAGGAGAATCGCTTGAACCTGAGAGGTGGAGGTTGCAGTGAGCTGATATCACACCACTGCACTCCAGCCTGGGTGAGTGAGACTCTGTCTAAAAAAAAAATAAATTAATTAAAAATTTTTTTAAAAAGAGGAGACACAGGATCTTTCTGTTCTCTGCCATGTGAGAACATTGGCATGTGAGTTACATGTAACATGTAAGTTACAATAAGAAGACAATCATCTACAGGCACTATTAAGAACACGGACTTCCCAGACTCTAGAACTAAGCACCCAGTCTACACTACTTTGACTGAGACACCTAGGTAGGAAAATCTGTCCTAAGGCATTACATCAAGTATTAGCAAGCATGACGAACAGTGATTTAACTTCAAAATTTAACTATAATTTAACATTATCACAAACAACCAGTTGTTAGGAAATAAGTAGTCTATTACTGATAATATTACATTCCCAAAATATTTCAGATAAAAGTGGTAAAGTAGTTTAGTGAAAAGAGGTCGTAAGTTTTAGCCCCACTTTAGCCACTGTGGACAAATTATATAATTTTTCTGGGCTCTTACTTCTTTATGCATAAAATAAAGTAGTTATAGAATGCCAGCACCACCTCTAGCTTGCCAAGCTCCAGCCAAAGGAGGAGAATAAGTAAGGAGGTCTCTATACCATGGCTTATAAAAGGCACAATAATGTTCACAAATTAACTGGAAGTAAAGCATCCAGTAAGCAAGTGGTTACAAAAGTTGCTCATAAGAGATCAAGCACAGTGCTCACACCTGTAATCCAGCTACTCAGGAGGCTAGGTTGGGAGAGTTGCTTGAGCTCAGGAGTCAGATGCTGCAGTGAGCTATGATTGTGCCACTACACTCCGGCCTAGAAGACAGAGTAAAGCCATTTCCAAAATTAAAACAAAAAAACCCAACCAAACAAAAAAACCAGCTGCTCCTAAGAGAGTGCCCTCTACAGGATAGGTGAAGAAACCTCAGAATTACAGACCTATTTGCGAGGCACTCTGTAGTAAGTACTAATGAGAAGTCCCCTGAACTTCTGATTGGCAAACTTTTCTTCCAGCGTCTGAGGTGAGAAATTGTTCGGGACTTCAAAATAGATTGGCACATCTAGAGTACAGCTATTGGTATTTTGACAAATAGCTATCTCTCTGGTTGAGTAGGCCTGTCTGGTTGTCCTTTTTGAAGACACTAACCTGTATGTTATCCACGCCAAATATGTAACAATCATGCCAAAAGATATCCAACTAGCACACTGCATTTGTAGAAAGCATCCTTATGAATCTACCATGATGGGCCAGGTGCGGTGGCTCACGCCTGTAATCCCAGCACTTTGGGAGGCTGAGGCGGGTGGATCATGAGGTCAGGAGTTCAAGACCAGCCTGGCCAAGATGGTGAAACCCTGTCTCTACTAAAAATACAAAAAATTAGCTGCGCGCAGGGGCAGGCACCTGTAATCCCAGCTACTCGGGAGGCTGAGGCAGGAGAATCACTTGAACTCGGAGGGCGGAGGTTGCAGTGAGCAGAGATCGCGCCACTGCACTCCAGCCTGAGTGACAGAGTGCGACTTTCTCAAAAAAAAAAAAAAAAAAAGGAATCTACTATGATGGAAAACTTCTGTTGAAAAAATATTATCTTCTTCCTGTTACTGGTAGTTCTGAACATTATTTTTTCCCCATAGGGTCAAAAGGCACCTAAGTATAAGACAGTGAGTGAAAAAATAGGGAACAGAAATTATGTGTTGGTAGTTTTTCCATTTTTATTTGTATGTGGATTTTCAATATAAATGTGGGACATAAAGCATTTAATGAAGGTCAAAACATTTCAGTGAACAAGTTTTAAAAGTTCAACTTCATAACAATTATTTAATTTGTTCTTTTGTTTGATTTTGTTTGTTTTTGAGGCAGGGTCTCACTTTGTCACTCAGGCTGGAGTGCGGTGGTATGACCACGGCTCACTGCAGCGTCAGCCTCCCAGGCTCAAGCGATCCTCTTACCTCAGCCTCCCAAGCATCTGAGACTACAGTCTCATGCCACCACGTCTAGCTAATTTTTATTTTTTGTAGAGACAAGGTTTTGCCATGTTGCTCAGGTTGGTCTCAAACTCCCGGGCTTAAGCAATCTGCCTGTCCTGGCCTCCCAATGTGTTGGAATTACAGGCATAAACCACCATGCCTAGCCCTAACAATTACAAATAAACCTGTTAAATTTTTCTGGACAATGCCTGCATTTGGATTTTTGGAAAGTAAGTAAATTTCTTATTGACAGCAACTAAATGATGTTTGTAGCATTTTAATCATAGAGTAGGTTCCATCTGTTCACTCTACTTTTTTGAGTTGTCCTACATTCAAGTACATGTTTTTAATGCTGTCTTTTTGCTGTTCCTGTCTGTTATTAAAATACATTAAACTATAAAACAAAAATAAGTGACCTTATAAGTGACTTTTAAGGTCCTTCTACTTCCAAAACTCTGTATGAGTCTTCTCATAGTTTTTTGAAGGTTCAGCATTCTTTGCTTTTATTCTCAAATTTATAAAAGAAAATGCAACAACACTTTTTACATTAAATATTCATTAATTCAAAATCTGAAATATGGATTATTAATTCATGTATTGGAGAGGATGAAAAAAGTTTTAAAACATTTTTAAAATGTTATAGTGCTGGGAAGGGAAGAGCATGGCCTCTTTAAATGATATGGAACGGGGGAGGTAAGTGCTGGGTAGAGAAAAGTGGGTCCCTGGCTAGGGCTCCACTCCCACAGACCTAGGTGAGGACAGGAACTCCTGCTTTCCCGCCCAAATGGTGCATTTCCAAGACCACCCTGACCTACCACGTCCCCATCCTGGGCCTATAAAAACCCGACACCCTAGCGGACAGACACACAGGAGGCCAGACTTAAAGAGGAGAACATCGGCAGAAGAAAGTGCCTGGTCGTCGAGAGCAGCACGCCAGCAGAAGAGCACAAGGACAGGCACCCACACGCCCACACGCCGGCAGGCCATCCACCGAACGACAACGATGCAGAGTTTGGCTGGGGCAGAGGGAGGAGAGTCTTGGCCACTGGGCGGCCCAACTCCAGGAGAAAACCATCTCCCTTAGGGTTCCCCCATCTGGTACGATCTCGGCTCATTGCAGACGCCGCCTCCCGGGTTCACGCTATTCTCCTGCCTCAGCCTCCCCAGTAGCTGGGACTACAGGCGCCCGCCACCTCGCCCGGCTAATTTTTTGTATTTTTAGTAGAGATGGGGTTTCACCGTGTTAGCCAGGATGGTCTCGATCTCCTGACCTTGTGATCCGACCAGCTCAGCCACCCACAGTGCTGGGATTACAGGCGTGAGCCACCACGGCCGGTGGAGAGCTACTTCTACTGATAAACCTTGCACGCATTATCCAAGCCCAGGTGTGAGCCGACTCTTCCGGTACACCAAGGCAAGAAACCCTAGGATACAGAAATCCCTCTGTCCTCGTGATAAGGAAGGGGGTCTAACTGAGCTAACACAAGCCGCCTATAGATGGCAAACTAAAAGAGCACCGCAACACACGCCCACTGGGGCTTCAGGAGCTGTAGACATTCCTCCCTAGACACTGTTGTGGGGTTGGAGCCCCACAGCCTGCCTGTCTGTATGCTCCCACAGAGGTTTGAGCAGATGGGCACTGAAGAAGTGAGCCACACGCCGCATCACGCACCCTGTGAGGACGAGGGAACTTTTCCCCTTTCATTATAAACCATATGATTGGTTAAATTTCAAATAAAAACTTTCCAAGGCTATGTCACATGGTCTAAAAATATGAGATCCCTGAAAAACTGCCAGGAAAGATATTTCAATATGCGTATTCACATGTGCGTGCAATAAAAGAGGCCTTTAACTAGAAAACTCCTATTTTTTGTTGTCTATTTCTTTAAAAACAAACAAACAAGAAAAAAACCTTTGTACATAACATACACTACATCCATGTTATACCTGAATCGTCTTGTTCTCCTACCTCTAATAAACCCTCTTTTTCTTCCCTATTAGTTTTCTCGTTTAAATACTCAGCCAAATGTAAACACTGCAATGTATGCCTGTGCAATAGTTGGGCTTATACAAGCAAACACTTCCTGAATGCAAAACAGACAGGGAACCTCTGTCTGTCTCATTGGAGCCTGGGATGTTTCTGTTTACAAATCCTGGAGCCAGGCGGGGGCCACTACTGGAGGCGTTCTGTCTGTTTCCTTGCTACACTCAGCTTTTGTCTGGGTCTGTGTCAAAGAAAGAACAACATTGTTACATGTGCAGCAAGCAGCAAAGGGAAGCTTAAATATAACACACTAGTGGTTATGTCAGCTCCTTAATCTTTTACCACTCTGTGTAGAAAGGCAAATTGGGGATTAGTTTTTGTAGTTTTCAAGCAATGTAGTTTTCATACAAGTAGAGAAAAACATTTAAATCCCAAACAATGTGATCACAGTTAAATGAATTCCTTAGCAAAATAATCCAAATTGTTAAGATACTGTTTCTGCACTATGATTTATTGTGGAGCTCAATGTTTTGAACAAATGTTTTTATAGGAAATAAACAACGTTGATTTCTTTTAATTAATATGTTTGGAATGGCAGTAATCATAATCAGACTAATGTTTATATTTAATGCCCTAAAAACAAATTGAGAGGGGGCAGGTTTCTTGCTTCTTCAAACAAGTAGTTAATACCGAATATGAAAGACTGGTTTAAATTTAACTTGTTAATCATTTTGAATAGATCTAGCTTGGAAGAAAAAGCAAAAAATAACAAAAAAGAAAAATAGCCCATACTTTGCTAACTGAGTCAAGGCATTCAATGAGTGAATTATGAAAGAAACAGTGAAAAACTGAAGGAGAGAGAGAAATAACAGTCTGAAGTTAAATTCCACCCCCGCCAAAAGGTTAGAAAAGACATGAAAAAATGGGAAAGACATTCAGTGCCCTTCCTCGTTAACTTTCAGCTTCAATTTTAATTTCTTTAGAATGTATTTTAAATAGCTGTTTTATGATTAGGAGAGACAATTTCAGCAATTTATTTTATTAAAGAATGAAGTAAAACATTTATATTTGATTGGAATAAAATCATTAAATAAAAAATGGAAAGATCATATTTAATAGACTAGGAATTTTAAAAATACAAGAAAAAGAGAAGAATTAATTTGCAGACCATTGCACATCAAAACATCTCATTGAAGAATAAAGAAAGCACCATTAAATATGCTCTCAAAGTATTTTTGGTATAATTCTACTTTAATTACCTCTATTGTACTAAGATTGTACTTTTCAGATATGATAGAACAGAGTCTGTTACTCTATACAACTTTAAAAAAAAGTATTTAATGATTCTTAGAAAACACCAGTAACCTAATTGAGTAAGAAATGTCCATTTAAGCCTAAAGTTACCACTAGAAAAGTGGAAACCTAGTCACTATAATATTCATTATTCAAAACAAAACAAATTCAAAATAAAATTCACAATACAAGGCCGGGCGCGGTGGCTCAAGCCTGTAATCCCAGCACTTTGGGGGGCCGAGACGGGCGGATCACGAGGTCAGGAGATCGAGACCATCCTGGCTAACACGGTGAAACCCCGTCTCTACTAAAAAATACAAAAAACTAGCCGGGCGAGGTGGCGGGCACCTGTAGTCCCAGCTACTCGGGAGGCTGAGGCAGGAGAATGGCGGGAACCCAGGAGGCGGAGCTTGCAGTGAGCTGAGATCCGGCCACAGCACTCCAGCCTGGGCGACAGAGCGAGACTCCGTCTCAAAAAAAAAAAAAAAAATTCACAATACAGAAAATTCACGAGACTCACAATATAGAACTAAACCAAAGAGTATGTCACTCAAAGATCCCTGGTCAATTTTCCTAACTGCTCTACAAAATGACAATTCTAAATTCAGAATCCATACTCAAGACCTCTGTTTTGAGAAAATGACCGTGAACTAATTTGACTATCAAAGTGAAAGCTATCTCTTCCAGTTATTTACTGATTGAACAACAAAATATGAATCGCATCAGCAGGCAACTCCCTCAATCCATTTTATGTTATTTTAATTATCACAGTAACCTTTGCTCTTATAAGGAAAACAAGATAGAGATTTGGAGAAAAATAAATAGCTTTTTTCCCCATTAAATTTCTGCTGGTCTGTTTCCCAGTTGTTTCCCTTGCTCTAGCTTTCCCATTTCACACAATGATTTCCTTTTTTTTTTTTTTTTGAGACAGAGCTTTGCTGTTGTCGCCCAGGCTAGAGCGCAATGGCGAGATCTCTGTTTACTGCAACCTCTGCCTCCCGGGTTCAAGTGATTCTCCTGCCTCAGCCTCCCAAGTAGCTGGGATTAGAGGTGCCTGCCACCACACCCGGCTAATTTTTGTATTTTCAGTAGAGAAGGGGTTTTGCCATGTTGGCCAGCTCGAACTCCTGATCTCAAGTGATCTGCCCGCCTAGGTCTCCCAAAGTGCTGGGATTACAAACATTGAGTCACTGTACCCAGCCTGATTTCCATTTTTTAAACCTTACAAAATATAACCCACAAAATTATATACATTTCGTGTATAATGTATAAGCATTATACACGAAAATGTTTATAATACAAAATGCACAGCTTAGTGAATCATTATGAAGTAAACACTTACGTAAGTAGCACCAAGGCCACGAAATACACCACCAAGGGTCCCAAAAGTCTGTTACCTGCTCCTACCTGTTCCTAACATCCTTCCTCTGACCCAGAAATAGTCACTATTCTGACTTCTGTGGTAATCATTTCCTTGCTTTTCTTAATAGTATTACCATCACTGTATGCTTAATTTTGCCTATTTCTGAATTTTATATAAATGGACTTTTTCTGCCTTGCTTCTTCAGTTCAATAATGTGTTTTGAAGATTTAACCATGGCGTTTGTATGTAGCTGAAAATAATTCAGGGCTGTTTTTCTATGTAACAAATGTAGTTACTTTTCCTTGTAAGGAGTCTGGGGACTATAATGACAATAAAAAGAACATTGTGTGTATTTGCTATTACATTCCTCAAATGTATACATTTGATTTTTTAGTTATATTTAGGACTTTATCTAATTTTGTTGCTAAGAGAAGAATTTTAAATGAAGCAGACAATTAAATAGGCTGTATATCCTCTAGTTGTTTCTCTTTTGGCGCTAGAGGCAGTAGTCAGCAATAAGGCAGGCCAGAGTTCATAAGAGATGCACCTGGCCAGGCATGGTGGCTCACGCCTGTAATCCCAGCACTTTGGGAGGCTGAGACGGGTGGATCACCTGAGGTCAGGAGTTTGAGACCAGCCTGACCAATATGGTGAAACCCAGTCTCTGCTAAAAATACAAAAATTAGCTGGGTGTAGTGGCGGGTGCCTGTAATCGCAGCTACTCCGGAGGCTGAGGCAAGAGAATTGCTTGAACCCGGGAGACAGAGGTTGCAGTGAGCTAAGATTATACCACTGTACTTCAGCCTGGGGAACAGAGTGAAACTCCATCTCAAAAAAAAAAAAAAAAAAAAAAAAGAGATGTACTTAGGGTAGGAACAGAATAGACAGAAAAGCTTGGGAATAAAGAGATAGGGTGGACTCGGATCGGTGGCTCATGACGGCAATCTCAGTACTTTGGGAGCCCAAGGTGTGGGGATCACTTAAGCCCAGCAGTTCAAGACCAGTCTAGGCAACCTGCCAAGACCCCATCTCTACAAACAAAAGATTAGCTGAGTGTAGTGGCACATATGTGTAGTCCCAGCTACTCAGCAGGCTGAGGTGGGAGGATTGCTTGAGACTGGGAGGATGAGGTTACAGTGAGCTATAATCATGCTACTGCACTCCAGCCTGGGTGACAGAGTGTCTCAAAAAAAGAAGAAAGAAGAGTGAAGAGAATTGTATCTTAAGCATAAACTGGACAAGTCTTTATGAAACTAATGCTGTTCAGAAAACAATCCTTAATCCATTTCCAAAACCACCAAAATATTTGATTCATCTTTTCTAGCTCCCACAATTGTTTCCTCATCCCCAAAACACCTACTGTAATTTTTTTCAACAATCTGACAAAAAAGACTCCTACTAAACATGCACATTTGATCTTCTGTGAAAGGATATTAAAAAGAATTTTGGGGCTGGATGCGGTGGCTCACGCCTGTAATCCCAGCACTTTGGGAGGCCAAGGTGGGCGGATCACGAGGTCAGAAGTTCAAGACCAGCCTGGCCAATATGATGAACCTCCGTTGCTACTAAAAATACAAAAATTATCTGGGTGTGGTGGCGTGCACCTGTAGTCCCAGCTACTCAGGAGGCTGAGGCAGAAGAATCACTTGAACACCCAGGACGTAGAGGTTGCAGTGAGCCGAGATCGTGCTATTGCACTCCACTCCACCCTGGGTGACAGAGCAAGACTCTGTCTTAAAAAATAATAATAATAATAATTTTGTCTCCCTCAGATCATTACTGATTATTCTCAAACCTCTCCATAATCATTTGCTCAGGCCCAGCACAGAGGCTCATGCCTGTAATCCCAGCACTTTGGGAGGCCATGGCAGATAGATCGCTTGAGCCCAGGAGTTCCAGACCAGCCTGGGCAACATGGTGAGACCCCATCCCTACCAAAAATCAAAACTTAGCCGGGAATAGTGGTGCGTGCCTGTAGTCCCAGCTACTCAGTTAGGAGAATCAACTGAACCTGGGAAGTTGAGGTTGCAGTGAGTCAAAATTGTGCCACTGCACTCCAGCCTGGGCAAGAGGAAGACTCTGTCTCCAAAAAAAAAAAAAAAAAAAAAAAAAAGGGAAAACCATTGCTCAGGTCCTACAAACCACACTCCTTACATAGTTGAGAGTAAGGAAGTAACAGAATATCAATGGCACTGATGACCTTAAGGGGAGTTTAGATAATTGTTGCTGGTACTTGATCTCCAAAACAGACACTTCTTTTCCCTAATCCGACTCTTTACCTTTCCTTTTCTTTTATGTTCTCTTCTTTCCCCCATACATATTTCTGTCTGCAAACCTGTCTCAGAGGCACTCACATGTCCTGCTTAGAAGCACTGGAGAAATTCTGGCATATGCAGGAAGTTCTATTTTTAATCCAACTCTATCTTGGTTTTAAAACAAAATGAAACAAAAACAGACAAAAGTAAAAGCTAGCAGAGTGAGAAAAGTATTTTTGATTTATACCATTGTGGGTACATTTTGGATGTTCACTCTTACATACAAAGAACTTTTTCATTTTCAAAGAAATGAATGTATACCATACACAAAAAGTAAGTGGTACTAAATGTACAGGTTCCAATACATACTTGTGTGTGTGCATTTGTGTGTATGTGTGTGTGTGTGTATATATATCTTTGAGTAGCTATATATTTAGTACAACTTCTTGTGTGTGTGTGTACACACCTTTTGACTTTAGAAGGTAACTCTCTCTACTTCCTAAAATTGTCACTTCCCTATAAGGAAAATATATCCACCTTCTTGCCATGGTCTCGTGATAGATGGAGTGTACCTCCTTGTCCCTTGACTTTGAATCTGGCCACATAACTTGATCAGACCAATGAGAAGCTGACAAGTATAAGGCGAGCAGAAATCTAAAATATGCTTGGGTAGTTGGGTGTGCACTTCTAGTGAGCAGGCAATCCACTATTGATAGGAGCTTGAGTAAATGTTGCCCCTTGATCGTGGGTCCCAGACAAAAAGATATGAATTGATCCTGAAGCCTGAAGCTGAGTCCTGCCTAGATTAGCCAAAATCCAGCTGTTCTACAGACCTATGATGATGAGAATAAATGCTTGTTGGTAAAGCCACTGAGCTTAGGGGTGGCATGCTGATGAAGTATTATCAGTAACAGCTGACTAATATATTAGTATGCCTACTACTGCCCATGTAACATCTTACATAGGTGTGTGTGAATATATACAACTTTCAGTTTTCTAAAAATTCTGTCCATGTTTTTCTCACAATTGTAGACATAATTTCATCCAAACAAAGGAGTCTATAAGTAATGCCCAGAATCCCACTGCTAACTATAAAATGAATTTTTAACACTGGTAAAATTAATCATGTTTGTTTATTTAAAACACAGCACTTGCAGTTGTTTTATGGGGTAAGATATGTAATATTCCTAAAGATCAACATTTATTTACCACTTGTGAGATGTATAAACCTTAAACTACAACTTTAAATCTACTTCTATCTTCAGCATCTTCTTCTTAGTCCAATTATATTCTAACTTTCTCCCTAGGTTAAATTATAGGAATTCCATCTATTGTGACTTAAATTTCTTAATTACCACGGTCTTCACTTTTGTAATTATCTTATTCCTTGCTTTTTGTTCCCTTAACTATGTTTTTCTTTTTCATATCTCCATTTACTTTAAAATCTGAAAAACAGTACACAAAATGGTACAAAAGACTAACAAAGGCCGAGTGTGGTGACTCACGCCTGTAATCACAGCACTTTGGGAGGCCAAGGTGGGTGGATCGCCTGAGGTCAGGAGTTTGAGGCCAGCCTGGCCAACGTGGTGAAACCCCATCTCTACTTAAAATACAAAAAATTAGCTGGGTGTAATGGCAGCCACCTGTAATCCCAGCTACTGGGGAGGCTGAGGCAGGAGAATCACTTGAACCCAGGAGGCGGAGGTTGCAGTGAGCCGAGATCGCGCCACTGCATTCCAGCCTGGGTGACAAGAGCAAAACTCCACCTCAAAAAATAAAAAAAAAAAAGTAACAAAAAGACAGATACCTTATGATTCCACTTATATGAGGTACCTAAAGTAGTAAAATTCATCAGACAGAAAGTGGAATGGTAATTGCCACGGGTTGGGAGTAGGGGAGATTGGTGAGTTGTTTAATGGGTATAGAGTTTCAGTTTTGCAAAACAAAAGGAGTTCTGGAGGTTGGCTACACAAGTGTGAATGTACTTAATGCTACTAAACTATGCACTTAAAAATTACTACGAGAGGGAGGCCGGGCGCGGCGGCTCACGCCTGTAATCCCTGCACTTTGGGAGGCCGAGGCAGGCGGATCACGAGGTCAGGAGATGGAGACCATCCTGGCCTACACGGTGAAACCCCGTCTCTACTAAAATACAAAAAATTAGCCAGGGGCGGTGGCGGGCGCCTGTAGTCCCAGCTACTTGGGAGGCTGAGGCAGGAGAATGGCGCGAACCCGGGAGGCGGAGCTTGCAGTGAGCCGAGATCGCGCCACTGTACTCCAGCCTGGGCGACAGAGTGAAGACTCCGCCTCAAAAAAAAAAAAAAAAAAAAAAAATTACTATGAGAGTAAATCTTATACTTTTAAAAATGGTTAATCTCTGGGCATGCTGGCTCATGCCTGTAATCCCAGCACTTTGGAAGGCTGAGGCAGGAGGACTGCTTGAAGCCAGGAGCTTGAGACCATCCTGGGGAAGACAGCAAGATCCTGTCTCTACAAAACATTAAAAAAAAGATTCTAGCTACTGGGGAAGCTGAGGTGGGAGGATCACTTGAGCCCAGGAGTTTGAGGCTGCTGTGAGCTATGATCATGCCACTGCACTCCAGCCTGGGAGACAGAGTGAGAACCTGACTTTCTATTTTTTTGTTGTTGTTGTTTAAAGGTTAAGACAGTAAATTTTACATTTAAAAAAACAGTCTAAGGATGGTTCTCACCTTTTTCAAAAGATATTTTATTTTTAAAATATTAAGAATATACATATAAATACCTGAACTCAGGCACACAATTTTCAGTATTTATAAAATGCTTTATAATACTGTTAGCACTTATATCATACTATTGTAATTATTGGCATAATTACAATATTCCAATCTACCCATATTCCTTCCTGACATTTTCATCCTTATACCCTCAACAGGAGTTCATGGATAGGGACAATAAAGAGAAGAAACAAAATCTTATTCACCTCTTTACTGCCAATATTTGCACAGTGGCTTGCATGCATAGTGTGTATTCAATACCTGTTTAATGAATGAGTGAATACATGAATAAATATATGATGGGGAGCACTAATGACAAGATTATACTGGAAATAAGGCCAGGCGCAGTGGCATGCGGAGGTTCACACCTGTAATCCCAGCACTTTAGAAGGGTGAGGCAGGCCAATCACCTGAGGTCAAAAGTTCAAAACCAGCCTGGCCAAAATAGTGAAACCCCATCTCCTCTAAAATTAAAAAAATTAGCTGGGCGATGGTGGTGTACCCCTGTAGTCGAAAAATCTGAGGGTGGGGCCAACAATCTGTTTTCAAGGGCCTCCAAACTGATACTGATTTATGCTAAAGTTTGAGGATCATTATTCAAGTGCTTTCAACAATTCTGCAATCTGTTTAATAATTTGCTGTCTTTTCTTACATAAGCTAGCTAGGTGGTATTTTCTTCTAGGAAACTGAACCCAGACCAGTTCAGAAAAATACAGAAAGAGTAACTTGACTATAGTACAATACAGGCAAAGTAAACCCTGACTTTATAGCAGTGTTCTGGCATTTGCGTTGATTCGTGATAGAGAAGCAGCCTCAAATATTATACTTTATGTTTTTATCTTATTGATTTTTTAACTGTAATTCAAGTTTCATGGAAATCTGATCATTATTTATTAGTGACATAAAGACAAACTACTTACTATTCCAGGCAAATTATTATGTTCAAATTCTTGTTAGTATTAACTCTGAAGTGTGAATCTGATTCATTATACAGAATTCTCAGTTTTCAGTCTACAAATTCATTAGAGGTGCCCAACCTGGGGTCTTCTTTAGCCATTAAGTTCCTACATGACTATTATAAAACAGACTTAAGTTACTTGCAGTGTGAGAAAAAAAAAACTCTTGAAAATCAAACTTATTTATGCATAATAAAGCTTCCTAGGCTTACATATGCCAGGTGTCTTTGCTTAAGTAAAATTTTATTTTCAGAACAGAATTAAAAAATAGTTTGCTATCATGCTGATAAAAAGTTCTATTAGGCAGGCAAATTTTTTATTAGTAAAAATGGGGAATCAATTATAGTAAGTATAATTTGTACAGCATAATGTCTTTCAAAATATAAGACCCATGAGAATACACAGCTCACTGTAGCCTCCATCTCCCTGGGGCTCAGGTGATCCTCCCACCTCAGACACCTGACTGGCTGGCACTACAGGCATGCACCACCGCACCCAGCTAATTTTTTAAAAATTTATTGTAGGGGCAGGGTCTCACTATATTGCCCAGGCTGATCTTGAACTCCTGGACTCAAGGAATTCTCCTGCCTTGGCTTGCTAAAGTGCTGGGATTACAGGTGTAAGCCACCACGCCTAGTCTTAGAGTTCTTTATTCTAAGTAGAATGGTCCATATAATTCATTCTGAAGATGAATAAAAATTGAAATAAGACTGCAAACATGGGCAATAAGCCTTTAATGTGTCTTTTTTTTTTTTTTTGAGACACAGTCTTGCTCTATTGCCCAGGTGCAGTAATGCGATCTTGGCTCACTACAACCTCCACCCCCCGAGTTGAAGCAGTTCTTGTGCGTTAGCCTCCTGAGTAGCTGTGACTACAGGTGTGCACCACCAGACAGGCTAACTTTTTTTGTATTTTTTAGTAGAGATGGAGTTTTGCCATGTCAGCCAGGCTGGTCTCAAATTCCTGGCCTCAAGTGATCCACTTGCCTTGCCCCGCCAAAGTGCTAGGATTACAGGAGTGAGCCACCCTGCCCGGCCTGTCTCATTATTTTGATATTTCAAAATAATACAAATATTTCAGAACTCATGTTGTTAAATAAGTAGACAATTTCAAAAGAGAGACACAAATTCTGTGTCTGTTTTCTACTTTTCTGTATGACATTATGCTTTCCATTAGCATGGAGAAGTAAGGGAATATATGTTCTAAATATCCTTTCTTTCTTGAGACAAGTATTCCTCCTCCTGCTAGGAAAGGCATGTGAAAGTGCATGGGGGTATTTTTAAAAATTGTTATGACTAGGGTTAGAGGCCTATTGGCATTAATGAGTATAGACCAGGAACTTTAAAATCCTTCAACGCTTGGGATGGTCTGGTACAACCGATATTTTATCCTAAAGGCCAATGGCAGTTCTTTAGAGAACTGCCCTCGCTCTCACCCTCACCCTGGGCACTAATCCCTTACTTAGCAATTAAGGATCTTGAGATCATCCTGCATAGGGTAGTTCCTGAATTCAGTGACAGATGTCCTTATAAGATAAAGGCAAAGGGGCTGGGTGAGGTGGCTAATGCCCGTAATCTCAGCACTTTGGGAGGCCCAGGTGGGTGAATCACTTGAGGTCTGGAGTTTGAGACCAGCCTGGTCAACATGGTGAAACCCCAACTTTACCAAAAATACAAAATTAGCCAGGCATGGTCATGTGCAACTGTAGTCCCAGCGACTCGGGAGGCTGAGGCAGAAGAATCCGTTGAACCCAGGAGGCAGAGGCTGTAGTGAGCCGAGATCGCATCACTATACTCCAGCCTGGGTGATAGAGTGAGACTCTGTCTCAAAAAAAAAAAAACGGATAAAGGCAAAGGAAGATTTGAGACATGTAGAGGTGAAGGCTATGTGAAGGCAGAAGCAGAGATTAGAATTATGCAGCTACAAACCAAGGAACACTAATGATTACTGAAACCTGTCAAAGTTAGGAGATCTCAAGGCATGTAACAGATTCTCCTCACAGCCTCCAGAAGGGACCAACTCAGCCAATACCTTGGCTTTAGACTGCTGGCCTCCAAAGCTGTGCAAGAATAAATTTCTGTTGTTTTTAGCCACCCTATTTGTGATAATTTATTATGGCAACCCTATAGAAAAAAGTTTCAGGTAAAAACCAGTCATACTTAGGATCACTAAACACATCTTAAAGTTCTATAATTAAAAAACACAGAGGCATTAATTACCATTTACATTATTCAAAAATAATTAGAAACTATGAGGCATTGGTTGGGCACAGTGGCTCATGACTGTAATTCCAGCACTTTGGGAAGCTGGGTTGGGAGGATTGCTTGAGCCTAGGAGTTCGAAACCATGCTGGGCGACAGAGTGAGACTTCATCTCTATTTTTTTCTCTTTTCTTTCTTTTTTTTTGAGGCAGAGTCTCGCTCTGTCACCCGGGCTGGAGTGCAGTGGTATGATCTCAGCTCAAGGCAAGCTCCGCCTCCCGGGTTCATGCCATTCTTCTGCCTCAGCCTCCTGAGTAGCCGGGACTACAGGTGCCCGCCACCATGCCTGCTGGGCTAATTTTTTGTATTTTTTTTAGTAGAGACGGGGTTTCACCGTGTTAGCCAGGATAGTCTGAATCTCCTGACCTCATGATCTGCCCGCCTCGGCCTCCCAAAGTGCTGGGATTAGAGGCGTGAGCCACCGCGCCCAGCCTATTTTTTTTCTGGAAAGGCAAGGCAAGGCAAGGCAAGGCAAGGCAAGGCAAGGCAAGGCAAGGCAGGGCAGGGCAGGGGAGGGCGGGGAGGGGGGGGGGGGGGGGGGGGGGAGGGGAGAGAAGGGGAAGAAAGGAAAGGAAATATTAAGACACTGACACTGAACAGCGTATTGTAACACAAAGCCTTGATTTTTAAACAACAGACAAGTATTCGCGGAACAACCAAAGTGATGTGATTAGAATATCTGTGCTGTTTAAAGTAGTTCCTATAACAGTTGAAAATGAGAAATACAGATGCTTCCTGACTTACAATTTTTTGACTTTACCATAGTTTAAAAGCAATGTATAGAAAGCTTACTTCAAATTTTTATGATCTTCTGCGTTAGTTATATGGAGTAAGAGACTCTCTCATGATGCCTGAGTGCAGTGATGCAATCACACCTCACTGCAGCCTCAAACTCCTGGGCTTAAGTGATCCAACTGCCTCAGCTTCTGGGGTAGCTAGGGCTATAGGTGTGCACCACTATGCCCAGCTAACTTTTCTTTTTATTTTTCAGAGACAAAGTCTTGCTATGCTACCCAGGCTGGTCTCAAATTCCTGGCATCAAATGATTTTCCCACCTCAGCCTCCCGAAGTATTGGGATTACAGGCATGAGCCACTGTACCCAGCCAAAAGAACACATTTCTGAGTAAGAAGTTCCAATACCAAATAAAAAATTACTTCTTGCAGGCAGCAAAAGAATATATAAATTGAACTACATCCAAAATAAAAACTTTGGGCTGGGCATGGTGGCTCATGCCTATAACAGATCCCAGCACTTTGGGAGGTCTAGGTGGGCAGATCACTTGAGGTCAGGGAGTTCAAGACCAGCCAAGCCAACACGGCAAAACCCCATCACTACTAAAAATACAAAAATTAGATAGATATAGTGGCACACACCTGTAATCCCAGCTTCTTGGGAGGCTGAGGCAGGAGAATGGCGTGAATCTGCGGGGCGGAGATTGCAGTAAGCTGAGATCACACCACTGCACTCCAGCCTGGGTGACAGAATGAGACTCCGTCTCAAAAAACAAAAACAAAAAACCAACAAACAAACAAAAACAAAAATAAAAACTTTCAGATTATGAAAACAATCAAAAGAGTGAAACGACAACCTATGGGAGAAAATATTTGCAAATCATATATCTGATAAGTGGTTAATATCCAGAATATATAAAGAACTCCTACAACTTAACAACATAAAACAAATGACCCAATTAAAAAATGGGAAAGGACCTGAATAGATATTTTTCCAAATGGCCAACAAGCACATAAAAAGATGCTCAATATTTCCAATCATTAGGGAAATGTAAAACAAAACCACAATGACATTCCACCTCACACCCATTAGGACAGCTACTATTTAAAAAAAAATAACAAGTGACAGTAAGAATGTGAAGAAGCTGGAACCCTTGTAGGTTCTCAAAAAAGTAAAACTAGGCCAGGTGTAGTGGTTCACGCCTATAATCCCAGCACTTTGGGAGGCTGAGGTGGGAGGATTACTTGAAGCCAGATATTCACGACCAGCCTAACAACATAGCAAGATCCTATCTCTAAAATAAACTTTAAAAATTAGCCAGGTAACAGTCGGGTACGGTGGCTCATGCCCGTAATCTCACCACTTTGAGAGGCCGAGGCAGGCGAATCACAACGTCAGGAGTTTGAGACCAGCCTGGCTAACATGCTGATACCCTGTCTCTACTAAAATTACAAAAAAATTAGCTGGACATAGTGGTGGGTGCCTGTAATCCCAGCTACTCAGGAGGCTGAGGCAGAAGAATCACTTGAACCCAGGAGGCGGAGGGTGCAGTGAGCCGAGATCGTGCCACTGCACTCCAGCCTGGGTGACAGAGTGAGACTCCGTCTCAAAAACAAAAACAAAAAAAATTAACCAGACATGGGGTCATGTGCCTGTAATCCTAGCTACCCAGGAGGCTGAGGCAGCAGGATCACTTGAGTCCAGGAGTTCAACATTACAGTGAGCTATGATTGTGCCATTGCACTCCAGTCTAGGCAATAAAGCAAGACCCTGTCTCTTAAAAAAAAATTAAAAATAGCATTATTAGCATATTATCAATATAATAGCAATTATATTTCTTGGTATGCATCCAAAAGTATTGAAAGCAGGGTCTCAAAGAGATACTTGTATACCCACATTCATTGGAGCTTTATTCATAATAGCCAAGAGGTAGAAGTAACTCAAGTGTCCATGATGGATGAATGGATGAATAATAAATGTAGTATTTACGTAAAATGGAATATTATCCAGCCTTCAAAAAAATTCTAATGCATGCTACAAGATAGATGAACGTTGATGATGCTACGCTAAGTGAAATGAGCTAATTGCAAAAAGACAAATATGATATGGTTCTACTTATATGATATACTTAAAGTAGTCAAATTCATAGAGACAGAAAGTAGAGGGTGGTTGGAGCGCCTGAGAAGAAGGGGTAATAGTGAGTTGTTATTTAATGGGTACAGAGTTTCGGTACTTGAAGGTGAAGAGTTCTGGCGATTGGTTGTACGACAATATGAACTATACTGAACTGTACACTTAAAAATGGTAAGATGGTAAATTTCACATTTTTGTGTATTTTACCACAGCTAAAATTTTTACAAAATAATTTCTTGTAACTGGTACATATACTACATGCAGCTATCTTGACTAAAGACAGAAAACTACTCTGAAAAATAATTAGGAACAAATTTAACAAAAGAACTGTAAGACTTGTACACTGCGTAAACTATAAAACATTGTTGAAATAAATGAAAGAAGGTCTAAATAAATGTAAAGATATCATGTTCATGAATTAAGAGACTTTATATTGTTAATATAGCAATACTCCCCAAACTGCCTATCAAAATCCCAGTTGTCTTTTTTCAGATATGGAAAACTGATCACAATTCATATGGAAATGCAAGGAACCCAAAACAGCCATAATAATCTTGAAAAAGAAAAACAGCCTGGGCACAGTGGCTCTTGCCTGTAATCCCAGCACTTTTGGAGGCCGAGGCAGGCGGATCACCTGAGTCAGGAGTTCGAGACCAGCCATGGCCAACGTGGTGAAACCCTGTCTCTACTAAAAATAAAAGAATTAGCTGGATGTGGTAGTGCAAGCCTGTAATGCCAGCTACTCGGGAGGCTGAGGCAGGAGAATTGCTTGAATCCGGGAGGTGGAGGTTGCAGTGAACTGAGATCACACCATGGTACTCCAGTCTGGGCAACAAGAGTGAAACTCGAAGGGGAGGGGAGGGGAGAGGAGGGGAGGGGAGGGGAGAGGAGGGGAGGGTAAGGAAAAAAGAGCAAAGTTGGAGAACTCAGCCTTCTTTATTTTAAAAGTAATTAGAAAGCAATAGTTATCAAGACAGTGTGGTCCTGGCATAAGGATCAATGGATCCTTGACATATTGATCAATGGAATAAATTAAGAGGAAATAAACCTTTCCATTTATGGTCAATTGATTTTTTTTTTTTTAAAGACAGAGTCTTGCTCTGTTGCCCAGGCTGGAGCGCAGTGGTGCAATCTCAGCTCATTGCAACCTCCGCCCCCCAGGTTCACGCCATTCTCCTGCCTCAGCCTCCCGAGTAGCTAGGACTACAGGCGTCCACCACCACGCCCGGCTAATTTTTTTTGTATTTTTTAGTAGAGACGGGGTTTCACCGTGTTAGCCAGGATGGTCTCGATCTCCTGACCTCGTGATCCGCTCGCCTCCGCCTCCTGAAGTACTGGGATTACAGGCGTGAGCCACCGCGCCCGGCCTGTCAATTGATTTTTGACAAGGGTACCAAGACAATTCAATTGGGAAAAATAATATTTTCCACGAAAGATACTGGAAAACTGAATATCAAACAAAAGAATGAAGTTGGACTCCCTACCTCATGCCATATACAAAAATTAACTCAAAATGGATCACCGACCTAAATGTAAGAGCTAAAACTATAAAACCCCAAGAAGAAAACACAACAGCAAACCTTTGTGACTGTATTAGAAAATGGTTTCAGGTTAGGCGTGGTGGCTCACGCCTGTAATCCCAGGGCTTTCAGAGGCCGAGGCAGGCAGATCACCTGAGGTCAGGAGTTCTACTAAAAATACAAAAATAAGCTGGGCATGGTGGCACGCACCTGTAATCCCAGCTACTCCGGAGGCTAAGACAGGAGAATAGCATGAACCCAGGAGGTGGAGGTTGCAGTGAGCCAAGATCGCGCCATTGCACTCCAGCCTGGGCGACACAGCAAGGCTCCATTTCAAAGAAAAAAAAAGAAAGAAAATGGTTTCAGAGTGACAAAATAAAAAGATAAATTAGACTTCATTAAAAATGTCAAATCTGTGTACCTCAAAGAATACCACCAACTAAGTAAAATGACAAGCCAAAGAATGAGATTTGTATCTACTATGTAAAAAGAACTTTTACAACTCAACAATAAAAAGACAAATATGCACAATTTTTAAATGGGCAATGGGTTTGAATTAACATTTTACCAAATAAAATATACAATATTTAAGCAGCACAAGAAAAGATGCTCATTACCATTATTCATTAGGGAAATGAAAATCAAAACCATAATGAGATATTACATCATACCCACTAGGATGACTATAATCAAAAAGAAACTGGTCACTATTTTCAAATAGAGAAAGGTTAAAAAATTGGAAATGAAAAGAAAATAGTAATTGAAAGTTGGGAGGAAAGAATAAAAGCTGCCAAAGGTTAAAACACAGTAGTGCTTATTATTGCACACCCCATCTCAAGCATGTGTTTGGAGGTTTTAATATGTAAATAAAAATACTTAACTATATTATGTGCCACTCTGGTGGGAATGTTGATAATGGGGGAGGCTATGCATGTGTCGGAGCAGCGGGGGATAACGGGAATTCTCTTCTTTTCTCTCAATTTTGCTATCAACCTAAACTGCTCTAATTTTTTTTTATTAAAAAAATGTATTATCTCACAGTTTCTATGGGAATCTACATACTGTTTATATAAGTGCTCTGCCATGATCTTTTACAAGACTGTATTTAGGGTGTAGGCTGGTGCCATAGTCATCTCAAGACTCAACTAAGACAGTATCTATTGCTGAGCTCACTCAGTAGCTGTTGGCAGGGTTCACAAATTGTTGGACTATGGGCCTCAGTTCCTTGCTGGGTATTGGCAAGTTAGCTGATCTCAGTTCTTTGCCAGGTGGCCTTCTTCATCACAGCAAGCACAAAAGAAGAACCAGAGAGAACACATCAGCAAAATAATAGTCATGGTCTTCTAAAACCTAATTACAGAAGTGATATACCATCACTTTTGCCTAATCTGTTAAAATCAAGTTATTAGGTCTAGCTTACATTCAGAA
Source organism: Papio anubis (assembly GCF_008728515.1). Classification (NCBI taxonomy): domain Eukaryota; kingdom Metazoa; phylum Chordata; class Mammalia; order Primates; family Cercopithecidae; genus Papio; species Papio anubis. Next base: position 86,350,481 of record NC_044985.1, on the reverse strand, counting down.
GGACAGGATTATACAAGGGTGAGAATACCAGGAGGCAGGGATCATTGGGAACCATGTCAGAAGCTGCCTACCACAATATACACACTTTTGATTTTTTTCGTCTTTTTTATTTATGGTTTGAGACAGGGTCTTGGTCTGTTACCCAGGCTGGAGTGCAGTGGTGCAATCATGGCTCACTGCAGCCTCGACTTCCTGGGCTCAGGTAATTCTTCCATCTCAGTCTCTCAAATAGCTGAGACTATACCATGCACCACCACAACCGGCTAATCTTTTTGTTCTTTTGTTTTGTTTTGTTTTGTTTTTGTAGAGACGGGGTTCTGCTATGTTGCTCAAGTTACTCTTGAAACTCCTGGGCTCAAGTGATCCACCAACCTCAGCCTCTCAAAGTGCTGGGATTACAGGTGTGAGCCGCCATGCCTGGCCCTTCTTAGAGAGGTCTTGCTTTGTTGCCCCGGCTGGAGTGCAGTAGAGTGATCATAGCTCACTGTAGCCTTAAATTCCTGGGCTCAAACAATCCTCCCACCTCAGCTTTCCAAATAGTTGGGACTACTTTGGAAGTACGGGCACACCGTGCCCTGCTAATTTTAAAAAGAGCCTCAAGTCACAATGTTCCGTCAACCCATTCCAAATACAGAGCCTTCTTTTATGTTTTTCTGTTTAAAGACAACTTATTTAACGTACTGTATATGGTTGATTCACTGACACTTAATTCATGGCCAACAACACTATAACTCATGCCTGAATGAATTTTACCTCACACACATATTTCTCCTTAAGGTGTATCACAGTCTTCTTGCTCTTTGGAATACTAGATAGCACTTTGGCACCACTCTTGCAGGCCATTTCAAACCACAAAAGCAACAAAAAGCACAAAAATGCAAAAGAGTGCCACTAAATAGACTGTGAAAAAGATACTTGTTTACAGTATGAGAGCTGAAACAAGAAGGCAGAGCATAGCCTTGTTCAACCTAAGCTGGGAATGTGTACCTTGGGCGACTCAAATTTTCTGCCACTCTGTGCATGTCTAGGAATGACCATGAAAGCACTGTGAATTTTAGCAAGTAAAAGGGGGGCAAAACAGAATTCAGGAACAATGAGGATCTACTGCCTCTTATTTATTGCTAAACACTTTTACAAATGTACAATTGGAGGAAAAAAGGCAGAGTATCTGTTTCTTTTCAGGAACAAATTCCTATCTCCCCCCCCCCCCCAATTGGAGGAAAAAAGGCAGAATATCTGTTTTTTTTTCAGGAACAACTTCTTTCTCTCTCTCTTTCTCTTTCTTTCAGAGATGGAGTCTCACTTTGTCGCCCAGGCTAGAGTGCAGTGGGGTGAACTTGGCTCACTGCAACCTCCGCCTCCTGGGTTCAAGCTATTCTCTTGCCACAACCTCCAGAGTAGTGGGGACTACAGTCACCTGCCACCACGCCCAGCTAATTTTTGTATTTTTAGTAGAGACAGGGTTTCATCATATTGGCCAGGTGGTCTCGAACTCCTGACCTTGTGATGTGCCTGCCTTGGCCTCCCAAAGTGCTGGGATTACAGGCGTGAGCCACCACACCCGGCCTAGCTTTTATTTTTTTTCTGTGTATGAAAGATGCAGGAAATAGTGTTCTGTTTCTCAAGTATAAGCATGTAAGAAACAACACGTCATAGGAAACTCAGTAACAATCTTTCATATTTAAAAAAAACCCACAGAATATAGGGTTTCATACATAATAAATAAAAATTAACAGAAAAGTATCCTTTATGGTAAAAGGAAAATGATATGGGGGAGGATGTTTGTAATAGTTTCTAAAACGACTTAAAGACAGTTCTTTCCTAAGAAAGTTACCGTTATTTATTGAATGTCTTCTCTATGTGGGCACTTCAGTGTATTATCTTATTTAATCTAAACACCTACATAAATTGGATACTATTATTTTGCATATGAAGTAATTGATGCAGAGAGGCTAAATAATGTGTTCAAGGTTATGTTTAGCAAGTTTAACAGCAAGGTTTTTAACCCAGGCACTACGATTGACGGCCTATGCTCTTCATCATTACACTATATAACATTCCAAACAACCAAGTGAAACCTTATGCTTCTCTCCCTCAAATTATCCTATTTTTTTTTATTTTTTGGCAGTTGATTAAGCTAATTTCATAATACAGCTAATACAAAATGTGTTGTTTTTAATGAGACATTTTGAGAAGCGCTTCTAACAGTATATTGAAGTTGTCGGTGTATTCTTAGTCAAAGTTGTGTCTGTTCAACTATTATTTAACTTATTTTATTTATTTATTTAATTTTTTTTTTGGTGACGAAGTCTCACTCTGTAGCCCAGGCTGGAGTGCAATGGCGCCATCTCAGCTGACTGCAACTTCCGCCTCCCGGGTTCCAGCAATTCTTCTGCCTCAGCCTCCCAAGTAACTGGGATTACACGTGCACGCCACCACACCCAGCTAATTTTTTTGTATTTTAGTAGAGATGGGTTTCATTGTGTTACCAAGGCTGGTTTACAACTCCTGAACTCAGGCAATCCACCCACCTTGGCCTCCCAAAATGCTAGCATTACAGGTATGAGCCACTGCACCTGGCCTATTTAACATTATTTTGAAGATGCTTGTTACTCAAATTATGGCTAGTCTCATCTTGGTTTTGAATGTATTTTAAATTTTTTCATGTATCTATGACTCTATTATAGTATGTTTGTATCTGAAACCACTAAATAATTATTAGATGGGTAATTAGTTTTTGCATATGAAAATATGCAGAAAATGCTCAGTAATCAGAGAGCCCATTATAAGGAAATGAGACACAGTTAAGGCAGGAAGAGAATTGGAACATGGAATTGGATATGTTAAAAAGACAGGAAAAACTGCAGTTGTTGAAATGAATACATGGAAATTATTTCACAGTGTACAACCAATTCTGTCTAGTATTTCAGAAGATACTCATTTAATAAACGCTGGTCAATTCCACCATACATGCTTGGGACTTAGATTTTTTTTTTTTTTCCCCTTGAGATGGAGTTTCACTCTTGTTGCCCAGGCTAGAGTGCAATGCTGTGATCTTGGCTCACTGCAACCTCTGCCTCCCGGGTTCAAGCGATTCTCTTGCCTTGGCCTCCCAAGTAGCTGAGACTACAGGCATGTGCCACCATGCCCGGCAAATTTTCAATTTTTTTTAGTAGAGATGGGGTTTCTCCACATTGATCAAGCTGGTTTCAAACTCCCGACCTTAGGTGATCCGCCCGCTTAGGCCTCCCAAAGTGCTGGGATTACAGGCGTGAGCCACTGCGCCCGGCCCGGACTTAGATTTTATAGACGAAAAGCTTCTGCTGAGTTTCTCAGTTAAAGCCAGGTCAGTTAACAGGTTTTGCTTTGTTCATCAGGCAAATAAGTAATGTAAAATTTTAAAAACCCTAAGGTGAAAAAGGATTACTTTTTGAGAGGAGAGGAGCAAGGTAGGTAGGTAGGTAGGTAGGTAGATACGGGATAGAGGTTGGCATTCAGAAGTGCAGAGCTAGCAAAACTTCAGAATGAAAACTGATGAACAAGAAATAATGTGTAAAGAGAATCTTGTTACTACTGCACTAAAGAATTAATATTTTCCTAAAGGATGCAACCTTATATTTCTCTTGTCCTGTGCCTTCTACATTAATATATTTTTTAAATTTTTTATTTTTGTGGGTACATAGTAGGTATATATATTTATGTGGTACATGAGATGCTACAATAGTATTTTTGAAAAGTATAAAAATGTGGTCAGGCGTGGTGGCTTACACCTGTAATCCCAACACTTTGGGAAGCCAAGGCAGGTGGATCACCTGAGGTTAGGAGTTCGAGAGCAGCTTGGTCAAACTACTAAAAACGCAAATACAAAAAACCTGCACTCCCACCTGGGCAAGAGAATGAGACTCTGAATCAAAAAACAACAACACAAAACAAAAACCTGACAACTATGAAATATATATAGTAACCTGGAAAATATTTATGTTAAACAAAAAGGCAGGATCTAAAATGTATGTATATTACAACTATACAAAAATAAAAGAGAAAAGACTGGAAAGAAACATTCAAAATATTAACAATGGTTGTAATATGGGTGTAGACACTATTGGAGATTATTTTTTCCTTTCTACTTAATGTCATTTTCCTCCTTTTCCAAATTAACAAGCAGATTATTGATTACACAAATAATACATGAATATATTCTCATTTTAAAGATTCAAACAATACAAAACTATAGGAATCATAAGTAACCTTTTCGGCAGGCACGGTGGCTCACGCCTGTAATCCCAGCACTTTGGGAGGCCGAGGCAGGCGGATCATGAGGTCAGGAGATTGAGACCATCTTGGCTAACACAGTGAAACCCCATCTCTACTAAAAATACACACACACAAAAAAAAATTAGCCGGGCGTGGTGGCAGGCGCCTGTAGTCCCAGCTACTAGGGAGGCTGAGGCAGGAGAATGGCGTGAGCCCAGGAGGCAGAGCTTGCAGTAAGCCGAGTGAGCCACTGCACTCCAGCCCCGGCAACAGAGCGAGACTTCATCTCAAACAAACAAACAAAAAAGTAACCTTTCCACAGTCATCCCACACTACCCACTTTTTTTTTTTTTTCTGTTTTGAGATGGAATGTCTTTCTGTTGCCCACGTTGGAGTGCAATGGCGCGATCTCAGCTTACTGCAACATCCACTTCCCAGGTTCAAGACTACAGGCACATGCCACCACACCTGGCTAAATTTTTTGTATTGTTAGTAGAAATGGGGTTTCTTTAAATAGGCCAGGCTGGTCTCAAACTGCTGACCTCATGATCCGCCTGCCTCGGCCTTCCAAAGTGCTGGAATTACAGCCGTGAGCCAACGCGCCCAGCGATCCGCTTATTTCTTTGCTAAGTTTGCAGTTTTTAGTAATTTTATTTTATTATTTTATTATTTTAGGTGAGACAGAGTCTCGCTCTGTCACCCAGGCTGGAGTGCAGTGGCGTGATCTTGGCTCACTGCTACCTCCGCTTCCGGGTTCAAGAAATTCTTCTGCCTCAGCCTCCCAAATAGCTGGGACTACAGGCATGCACCACCATGCCCAGCTAATTTTTGTATTTTTAGTAGAGACAGGGTTTCACCATATTGGCCAAGCTGGTCTTGAACTCCTGACCTCGTGATCCGCCTGCCTTGGCCTCCCAACGTGCTAGTGAGAGGTGACAATGTGCTAGCAGCCCTCATTCTCAGGGCCTCCTCAGCCTCGTCGTCCACTCTGGCGGCACTTGAGGAGCCCTTCAGCCCTCCACGCCACCGTGGGAGCCCCCTCTAAGCTGGCTGAGGCCCGAGCTGCCTCCCTCTGCTTGCCGGGAGGTGTGGAGGGAGAGGCGCGGGTGGGAACCAGGGCTGCGCCTGGCGCTCGGGGGCCAGTGCGAGTTCCCGCCGGCGCGGGCGCCTGTGCGGGCTCAGCGGATCCCCCACACAGAGTGGCCAGCCTGCGCCGCCGGGCCAGGGCAGTGAGGGGCTTAGCACCCAGGCCAGCAGCTGTGGAGGTTGCACGGGGTCCCCCAACAGTGCCAGCCGGCCAGCGCCACACTCAAATTCTCACAGGGCCTTAGCTGCTTCCCCGCAGGGCCGGGCTTGGGACCTGCAGCCTGCCAAGTCTGAGCTCCCCCGCTGTGGTGGGTGGGCTCCCCTTGCGTCGCAGCCTCCCCTACGGGCGCCACCCCCTGGTCCATCCACAGCCCAAGGGACAGTGCAGGTACAGCTTGGGACTGGCGGGCAGCTCTGCCTGCAGCCCTGGTGCAGGATCCACTGGGTGAAGCCAGCTGGGCTCCTGAACCGGATGGGGACTTGGAGAACTTTTATATCTAGCGGAAGGATTGTATGTGCACCAGTCAGCACTCTATCTAGCTAACCTAGTGGGAACTTGTAGAACTTTTCTATCTAGCACTCTGTGTCTATCTCAAGGATTGTAAATACACCAATCAGCACTCTGTGTCTAGCTAAGGGTTTGTGAATACACCAGTTGGTACTCTGTATCTAGCTAACCTAGTAGAGACTTGGAGGACTAGCACTCTGTGACTCTGTGACTAGCTCAAGGACTGTAAATGCACCAATCAGCACTCTGTGTCTAGCTCAGGGTTTGTAAATAACACCAATCAGTACTCTGTGTCTGGCTCAAGGGTTGTAAATACACCAATTGGTACTCTGTATCTAGCTAACTCTCTATCTAGCTAACTAGCACTCTGTGACTCTGTCCAGCTCAAGGATTGTAAACAGACCAATCAGCACTCTGTCAAGATGGACCAATCAGCTCTCTGTAAAATGGACTAATCGAGTCTCTGTGAAATAGACCAATCAGCAGGATGTTGGTGGCGTCAGATAAGGGAATAAAAGCAGCCTCAGGGGCAACCTCCTTGGGTCTCCTTCCACACTGTGGAAGCTTTGTTCTTTAACTCTTTGCAATAAATCTTGCTGCTGCTCAATCTTTGGGTCCATGCTGTCTTTATGAGCTGTAACACTCACTGTGGAGGTCTGCAGCTTCACTCCTGAAGCCAATGAGACCAGGAACCCACCGGGAAGAAGGAACAACTCCAGATATGCTGCCTTTAAGAGCTGTAACACTCACCACGAAGGTCTGCAGCTTCACTCCTGATAGCGAGACCACGAACCCACCAGAAGGAAGAAGCTCCAGACACATCTAAATGTCTGAAGGAACAAACTCCAGACACACCATCTTTAAGAACTGTAACACTCACCACAAGGGTCCGCGGCTTCATTATTGAAGTCAGTGAGACCAAGAACCCACCAATTTCAGACACTAGGATTACAGGTGTGAGCCACTGCACCCGGCTATTTTATTTATTTTGAGATGGTGTCTTGCTCTGTCACTCAGGCTGGAGTGCAATGGCACAATCTCTGCTCACTGCAACCTCCGCCTCCTGGGTTCAAGCGATTCTTGTGCCTCAGTCTCCCAAATAGGTAGGATTACAGGTGCCCACCACCACGTCCAGCTAGTTTTTTCTATTTTTAGTAGAGACCGGGTTTCTCCATGTTGGCCAGGATGTCTGGAACTCCTGACCTCAAGTGATCCACCCACCTTGGCCTCTCAAACTGCTGGGGTTACTGGCAGGAGCCACCGCGCCTGGTCAGTTTTTTGGAGGTGGAGTCTCGCTCTGTCGCCCAGGTTGGAGTGCAGTGGCGTGATCTCGGCTCACTGCAAGCTCTGCCTCCCGGGTTCAGGCCATTCTCCTGCTTCAGCCTCCCGAGTAGCTGGGACTACAGGCGCCCGCCACCACGCCTGGCTAAATTTTTTGTATTTTTAGTAGAGACGGAGTTTCACTGTGTTAGGATGGTCTGGATCTCCTGACCTCGTGATCCGCCCGTCTCGGCCTCCCAAAGTGCTGGGTAAATTATAGGCGTGAGCCACTGCGTCCGGCCTTTTTTTTTTTCTTTTTTTTCTTAAGACAGGTTCTCACTCTGTAGTCTAGGCTGGAGTGCATTGGCACAATCTTGGATTATAGCAACTTCTGCCTCCCAGACTCAAGCGATCCTCCCATCTCAGTCTCCCAAGTAGCAGGGATCACAGGTGTGCGCCACTACACCCAGCTAATTTTTGTATTTTTGGTACAGATCAGGTTTCTCCATTTTACCCAGACTGGTCTCAAACTCCTGGGATCAACCAATCCACCTGCTTTGGCCTCCCAAAGTGCTGGGACTACAGGCATGAGTCACTGTGCCCTGCCATAATGAAAAATTTTAAAGGAGAAAAAAACTCACCATCACCAAACTTTCTAATTATTATTATATGGCCATGAGGGAAAGTTCTGTTTCTGAGTTTTTGTTTTTTTTTTTTTTTTGAGACGGAGTCTCGCTGTGTCGCCCAGGCTGGAGCGCGGTGGCGCGATATCGGCTCACTGCAAGCTCCGCCTCCCAGGTTCACGCCATTCTCCCGCCTCAGCCTCCGAGTAGCTGGGACTACAGGCGCCCGCCACCTCGCCCGGCTAGTTTTTTGTATTTTTAGTAGAGACAGGGTTTCACCATGTTAGCCAGGATGGTCTCGATCTCCTGACCTCGTGATCCACCCGCCTCGGCCTCCCAAAGTGCTGGGATTACAGGCTTGAGCCACCGCGCCCGGCCTGTTTCTGAGTTTTATATTTTAATTTCTTTCTTTAAACTTCAACAGCTAAAAGTATTTTTATTTTGGTTAAACACCTAGCATTTGCAGACTAAATGTCTGACATTTGATGTAACAGTAGTTATTTTTCTTGAGGTTAATGCAGAAGCCAAAATTGATCTTGTTTGCCAACTTTAACTTCACTCAATTTTTTTGTCTGAAGAACAAAATACATAAATTAACGCTTCCAAATTAGAGCGATTTTACTTAAACACTTTTCCTTTTTATTGCAATAGCATTACTGATTCCTAGTTGGCAGTATTCCTACTTTTGGGTCAAAAGGTTATAGTAAACTAAACTAAGACCCAGGTAACAATCTGAAGCGTAAGGCAGCTGTAAAGATCTTTGAGGAGGCCGGGCGCGGTGGCTCAAGCCTGTAATCCCAGCACTTTGGGAGGCCGAGACGGGCGGATCACGAGGTCAGGAGATCGAGACCATCCTGGCTAACACGGTGAAACCCCGTCTCTACTAAAAAATACAAAAAACTAGTCGGGCGACGTGGCGGGCGCCTGTAGTCCCAGCTACTCGGGAGGCTGAGGCAGGAGAATGGCGTAAACCTGGGAGGCGGAGCTTGCAGTGAGCTGAGATCCGGCCACTGCACTCCAGTTTGGGCGACAAAGCAAGACTCCGTCTCAAAAAAAAAAAAAAAAAAAAGATCTTTGAGGATGATGTATGAACAAATTCACTTTCTCTCTTTTTCTTTTTGAGAGGGAGTCTCTGTCACTCAGGCTGGAGTGTAGTGGTGCAATCTCAGCTCACTGCAATCTCTGCCTCCTGGGTTCAAGTGATTCTTCTGCTTCAGTCTCCCAAGTAGCTGGGATTACAGGCACATGCCACCACACCTGGCTAATTTTTGTATTTTTAGTAGAGATGGGGTTTCACCGTGTTGGCCAGACTGGCATGGAACTCTGAACCTCAGGTGATCCACCCACCTTGGCCTCCCAAAGTGCTGGGATTACAGGCGTGAGCCACCGCACTGGCCACTTTCCCTCTTTCATCTACCTAAAGATACAAGTGAAAATTAGAGACTTTGTTTTGTTTGTGAAAAATGTGAAAAATAAATGTATCCAATTCAATACAATCTTCTAATAGATGCTAATGGCCTTCAGTAGGCAGAAACTACAGCTATAAAGAAAATTTCCTATGGCTTTCAGTTTAGTGCTTCATCAACAAATCAAAGCAAATAACCCAAAACTGATGATCCTAGAGTACGGCCTGATAAAATTTATTGACTAAGAAAATTCTTGAGATGTGCTATATTTTAACTTTTTAAACTTTAGAAATTGTTTAATCTTTTTATTTGGAAATAATTTAAAACTTACACAACAGTTGCAAGAATAGTACAAAGAATATACCATATACTTTCACCCAGATTTACCTATTCACCTATTGATACCATTTTACTGTTTGCTTTTATTATCTCTCTCTTTCTACACACACACACACACACACACACACACACACCTTTTTTTGAACCATTACACAGTAAAATCATGGTCCTTTATTCTTAAACACTTTTTAGATTATTTCCTAAGAATATGGTTATTCTCTTATAAAACCACAGTATTGTTATCAGTTTCAGCACATTTAACATTGAAATATTTTTCTCTAATCATCATGTCCTTTATCACATTCTTCTCATCCAGTAAAAGGCAGGCATTGCCTAGTTGTCCAGTCTTTTTAGCTTCCTTTGACCTAGACCTTTCCCACAGTCTGTTTTATATGACATTCACATTTTTGAAAAATATGATCCCCCTTTTTGTAATAGAACATTCCTAATTTGGGGTTTGTGTGATGTTACCTCATGATTAAATTCAGATTATGTATTCTTGACTGGAATATAGTACTATATTAGTTATGTGTCCTCTAGATATCATGGATTTCCATGTGTCCTTCTTTAATAATGTTAATTTTTACTATCTGGTCAAGGTGTCCATTTTTCCCATTTTATAATTACTAATTTTTCCCTTGAGATATGTGGGAGGCATGCAAATATCCTGGCTCCTCATTGAAATTGCCCCTAGATTTAGGATCCTTTGATGATTCCTGCCTGATCCAATCCTTAACACAATGGTTGCAGAATGATAAGCTGCCAACTCCAGCAATCCTACATTTACCAGTTGGCACTTGACATTCTACTCATGATTCATTTTCCTTCCAGTGGTTCACAATTAATTAATTACTTAATTGTTTAGCACTCAAATTGACCCACATTTAGCTAGTGGGAGTTCCTTCCAGCTGGATCCTGTGTCCTTATGACAAGTCTCCATGATATTTTTAGGTACTTCTTTCCTTCCTTTTTTGGCTTTGTTTTATTTTTGAGACAAGGCCTCACTCTATTGCCCAGGCTGGAGTACAGTGGCCTGATCACAGCTCACTGCAGCCTTGACTTCCCAAGTTCAAGTGATCCTCCCACCTCAGCCTCCCAAGTAGCTGGAACTACAGGTGTGTGCCACACCTGGTTACTTTTTAATTTTTTTTGAGATAAGGTCTATGTTGCCCAGGCTGGTTGTGAACTTCTGGGATCAAGTAGTCCTCTTGCCTTGGCTTCCCAAAGTGCTGGGATTACAGGCTCTTTCCTTACTTTCTTACAAAAATTATTAAAACATTACAAGATGTCCCAGGCTTATCTTATATCTATCCTGCTCCAGTCTTGGAATAAATCATTTTTCTAAGAAGCCTTGGTTCCTTATTTTTATTTTTTGAGACAGTGTTTCACTCTTGTTGCCCAGGCTGGAGCACAATGGCGTGATCTTGGCTCACTGCAACCTCCGCCTCCCAGGTTCAAGCAATTCTTCTGTTTCAGCCTCCCGGGTAGCTGGGATTACAGGTGCATGCCACCACACCCAGCTAATTTTTGTATTTTTACTAGAGTCCGGGTTTTATCATATGGGTCAGGCTGGTTTTGAATACCTGACTTCGTGATTCGCCTGCCTTGGCTTACCAAAGTGCTGGGATTACAGGCGTGAGCCACTGCGCCCAGCCACCTTAGTTCCTTTTTAGTGGGGAATGGTATTAGAGACTAAGATCTGGGCATTATGAATAGTCACTGCTACTGGGGTACTGTTGCTTGTTATCCTTTTCAATGAATAGAGATTCAAGAAATACATGCATTTGCATGTGTATATAAATACATTTATACATATGTCTATATTCACACATATACACAGCCACATATACATTCATGTAACACACACATATGCATATTTTTAAAATTATAAGTCATACTGATACTTTGAATTGCGATCTATTTGCATGGGTTTCTCTTCTGTCTTCCCCATTTGATAACTGTATATCCCTCTTTCTTCAGTAAGAACCCCCAGGTACATCAACTCATTTTCTTTTTTTTGAGACAGAGTCTCGCTCTGCTGCCAGATTAGAGTGCAGTGGCGCAATCTCAGCTCACTGCAACCTCCGCCTCCTGGGTTCAAGCTGAGGTCTCCTGCCTCAGCCTCCCGAGTAGCTGGGACTACAGGTGCGCACCAACACGCCCAGCTAATTTTTGTATTTTTAGTAGAGATAGGGTTTCACCATATTGGCCAGGATGGTCTTGATCTCTTTACCTCGTGATCTGCCCATCTAGGTCTCCCAAAGTGCTGGGATTACAGGTATGAGCCACCATGCCCAGCCTCAACTCATTTTCTTTCTTTCTTTTTTTTTTTTTTTGAGACAGAGTCTTGCTCTGTCACCCAGGCTGGAGTGCAGTGGTGCGATCTCAGCTCACTGCAAGTTCCGCCTCCCGGGTTCACACCATTCTCCTGCCTCAGCCTGCCGAATAGCTGGGACTACAGGTGCCCACCATCACGCCCGGCTAATTTTTTTGTATTTGTAGTAGAGACGGGGTTTCACTGTGTTAGCCAGGATGGTCTCGATCTCCTGACCTCGTGATCCACCTGCCTTGGCCTCCCAAAGTGCTGGGATTACAGGTGTGAGCCACCGTGCCCAGCCAACTCATTTTCTTAATCCTATAGTACATCTACAATGGTTTCAGAATTGGTTTGCCTACACTACTAAAAGACAAATCTTCTCAAAAGAGTTCAGTATTTGTTTGCAATTCTCCCCATCCTTTATATCACATCTTGCACAAGAGTGCATATAGTTAAATACTGTGCTTAAAAACCACTTGGATGAATTCTTTTTCTCTTAAGCGTTTTTCTTTCTTTTTTTTCTTACCTTTCAATAACTTTGGTATCAGGGTAGTTATTGTAGTAATATGAAATACAATTGGGGCCGGGCGCGGTGGCTCACGCCTGTAATCCCAGCACTTTGGGAGGCTGAGGTGGGCGGATCATCTGAGGTCGGGAATTCGAGACCAGCCTGGCCAACATGGAGAAACCCCACCTCTACTAAAAATACAACAATTAGCCAGGCATGGTGGCGAGCACCTGTAATCCTGGCTACTTGGGAGGCTGAGACAGGAGAATCACTTGAATCCGGGAGGCGGACGTTACAGTGAGCCGAGATCGTGCCACTACACTCTAGCCTGGGTGACAAGAGCAAGACTCTGTCTCAAAAAAATAAATAAAATTAAAATAATATTGGGTTCATTTATTTCAGTTTGCTTATACTGTCAGGAATTTTTATCCTTTCCGTTTGTAGGTACTTAATTGTTTTTGCTTATGTAGAATAGTGACACGATACCAATAGTAAAAACTATATACAAAAAGCTACACTCTGGCCGGGTGTGGTGGCTCACATCTGTAATCCCAGCACTTTGGGAGGCCAAGACAGGCGGATCACCTGAGCTCGGGAGTTCGAGACCAGCCTTACCAACATGGAGAAACCCCGTCTCTACTAAAAATACAAAATTAGCCAGGCATGGTGGCACATGCCTGATCCCAGCTACTAGGGAGGCTGAGGCAGGAGAATCGCTTGAACCTGGGAGGTGGAGGTTGTGGTGAGCTGAGATTGCGCCATTGCACTCTAGCCTGGGCAACAAGAGCGAAATTCCGTCTCTAAAAAACAAAACAAAACAAAAACAAAAAAAGCTACACTCAGAGAACAGTCACTCTTTTCCATATTCTTTCTGTCTCATTCCTTGGATCCCTTATAAATAACCAAGTTCATTATTTTCTAATTTATTCTTTCTTTGTTTCTTTTTGTAAAGATAAGTCAATAATAGATATGCTTTTTTATTTTCCTTCCAGTGCTATACAACAGAGCCTACTATATATACTTTTTTGCATCTAATATTACCGGTGAAAATCACTCTGTGTTAGTTCATAGAGATCTTATTTTTTTCTTATAGCTGTATAGTTGATACTCCATTACATGTATGTACCATAGTATATTTCAACTAATCTCCTATTCTTGGACATTTACTTCCTAATATTGTGCAGTTACAAATAACACTGCAATAAACAACTCAATGTCTATGTATATTCATACTATTGAAGATGTATCTTCCAGATAAATTCCAAGAAACGTGAAAGCAAGGTGAAAGAGTAAGCACACATGTAGTTGTCTTAACCAAATTTCCCTCCATACAGGTTGGAAAGTACTATATTTTATTTTATTTTGAGATAGAGTCTCACTGTATCACCTAGGTTAGAGGGCAGTGGCACAATCGCTGCAGCCTCAACTTCGCAGGCTCAAGCAATTCTCCAACCTCAGTCTCCCCAACAGCTGAACTACACATGTGCACCACCACGCCTGGCTAATTTATGTATTGTTTTGGTAGAGATGGGATCTCACTATGTTGCCCAGGCTGGTCTTCAATTCCTGGGCTCAAGTGATCCTCCTCCTCTGGCCTCCTAAAGTGCTGAAATTACAGGTATGAACCACCGTGCCTGGCCAGTACTATATTTTACCAAAGTTATTTAGTAATATATTGGTGCCTTGGAAGGCCTAGTGCATCTCTTTCGGATTTCAGGTGTTTGCCAGATATAATCTTACGATGCTGGAACTCTACCTCTTACTCCTACCAACCTTGAACTTTTTTTTTTTTTTTTTTTTTTTTTAAGATTCACTCTTGTTGCCCAGGCTGGAGTGCAATGGCTCAATCTTGGCTCACTGCAACCTCCATCACCCAGGTTGAAGCAATTCTCCTGTCTTAGCCTCTTGAGTAGCTGGGATTACAGGCATGTGCCACCACGCCTGGCTAATTTTTTGTATTTTTAGTAGAGATGGGATTTCACCACTTTGGCTAGGCTGGTCTCAAACTTCCAACCTCAGGTGATCTGCCCACCTCGGCCTCCCACAGTGCTGGGATTACAGGCATGAGCCATCATGCCCGGCCTCAACCTTGAATGTTTTTTATGTTTTTTTTCCTATTTTGCAAATCTTCGGAGAAAGGAAATACAAAGAAAAGTTAGTTACTTTACTTACTGAGTGGTGTTGTGTCAGGAGGTGGAAAATTCTCGGTAAAGTTGACATTACATAAATCTGTGCTACAACAGCAGAAACGGTATGTTCCATTCTGAATTGAGGGAGGAGTGGTAGTTACTACACATTCTTCATAGTGACACTCTTGGGGATCTCCAATGTGAGACCAACATCCTATAAATCAATATGAATACAAAAAAGTTAGGAGACAATACAATAAAGAAAACTAAAAGAAAAACAACAAACTAAGCAGTAATTTCAATAAATGTGAGAGTATGTGTAAGCTATGAAGCAGTTTTGCAAATCTACAGGAAACACATTTTTAAGAAACAGAAAAATGGTAAAGGATACAAAAGACATTTCATGGGGGGAAAAAGGAACATGTTTAACTGCGTGATTAATCTAAGATTTATTTATTTATTTATTTATTTATTTATTTATTTATTTATTGAGACAGAGTTTCGCTCTTATTGCCCAGGCTAGAGTGTAATATCGCGATCTCAGCTCACTGCAATCTCCACCTCCTGGGTTCAAGCGATTCTCCTACCTTAGCCTCCCAAGTAGCTGGGATTACAGGCATGCACCACCGCCACACCTGGCTAATTTTGTATTTTTAGTAGAGATGGGGTTTCTCCACGTTGGTCAGGCCGGTCTCAAACTCCCGACCTCAGGTGATCTGCCCACTTCGGCCTCCCAAACTGCTGGGATTACAGGTGTAAGCCACCACGCCCAGCTAATCGAATAATTATTAAAGCAAGAGTAAGGTTTCATTTTTGTCTATACAAAGTATATTGTTCTAGGTTTAAAAACTAATATGGCTGGGCACCGTGGCTCACGCCTAGAATCCCAGCACTTTGGGAAGCCAAAGCAGGAGGATCACTTGAGCCCAGGAATTTGAGACCAGCCTGGGCAACACAGCCATACCACATCTCTACAAACAACAATTAGCTGGGCATGGTGGTGCCTGCCTGTGGTCCTACCGACTTGGGAGGATTGCTTGAGCCCAAGAGGTCGAGGTTGCAGTGAGCCATGAATGTGCCACTGCACTCTATCCTGAGCGACAGAGTGACATTCTGTCTCAAAAATAAATAAATAGATAAATAAATAAATAATATATATCAGAAAAATGATTCAGTAACACAGACACCTTCATACAGTGTTGGAGGAAATATAAATGAACAGTACAGTACTTTTAGAAAGCCACATGGAAATTTTTATACAGAGTCTTTAAAATATTGCTATATCTTATAACCTAATAATTCTACATCAAGGGATCTATTTCAAGGAAACAATCACATACAATCAATTATGTTCAAAGTTGTTCACTGAACAACCGTGTTTCACTCTGCATTACAGTGAAAACATGAAAATAACATGTTTACCAATAGAATAATCTGTAAGTAAACTATGATACATGTATACAATGATAGTTGTGCAAAAGTTAAAAAGGTTTTCAGAGATTCTTTAAAGACATGGAAAAAATGCTTATAATTAGGGTGGAGAAAACTGGATATGAAATTATTTATACAGTATGTTCCTAATTTTTTAAAAAGTACACGCATATAAAAACATAAAGGCATATGGAAAATGCACCTGAAGAAGATAAACTAATACAGTAAAAGTATTTTTAAAGAGTATATTATTGTAGACTTTTGTTTTCTTTATAGTTCTCTATATATTCCAAAATTCATAGAATGGGCATGTATAACATTATAAGAAAGATGTTTTTAAAATAATCTAAAAATAAACAGCCTTTTATAAATTTGGGGCTTGGAGAGAGGGGGAGAGAGAGAGAGAGAGATACACACATACACACACGCTTTTTTTTTCTTTGAGATGGAATCTCGCTCTGTTGCCTAGGCTGGAGTGCACTGGTGCCATCTCAGCTCACTACAACCTCCGCCTTCCAGGTTCAGTGATTCTCCTGCCTCAGCCTACTGAGTAGCTGGGACCACAGGCACACACCACCATACCCAACTAAGTTTTGTATTTTTAGTAGAGATGGGGTTTCACCATGTTATTAACCAGGCTTGTCTCGAACTCCTGGCCTCAAGGGATCCGCCCACCTCGGCCCCCCAAAGTGCTGGAATTACAGGCATGAGACACCACACCCAGCTTTATATATATACTTTTAAAATCACTGTTTTTCTGAACAGGATTTTAACGTACTCCCATGTCCTTTTTAGATAAATATCAATTGTATAAAACACAGTCATTTCAGGTAAGGAAAGTATCACTTGCCTTGTTTTACAAGATTTATGTCCCCTTTTGATTTCTCCCAAAGGCCATAGCAGGTGCTACCTTTTGAGCATAATATTGTCCCATTTTCATGAGAGATTCTACTCTCACCTATCCCAAGGTCTTGCTGATATGGATCTTTAAATGCACATAGCCGTTCTTGATTCTGCGAAGCTAAAATAAAGGAAATAAAGGAATGACAAATTATTTAATGTTTTCAAAATATTAGTATATAAAATCGTTGTCTTATCTGAATGACTTTATAAATTTCCCTACTAAATTATTTGAATTGAAATCTTTAAATAAATTTGTAATTTTACATTCAATGACGTTCTTCTGTTCATGAATTCATTTATAAACTCCAAACAAGAAGGAAATTTTAAAACTCATTTCCCAAAAGCAATCCCCTCATACTCTTTCTTCTATTAAATAATTTTGGTGTCCAAATAAAGAAATATCATCAAAGAAAATGTCCATGTTCAAAATTATCAAGTCTTCAAAACAAACAAACCTACAAGGCTGAATAATTTTGGAAATTGCATAGTACTTACTTTTATCATATTTTATAGTAGTTATACAAAGTTATATACATCATTAGGTATGATAAACTAATGATACAAAGAGTAACTATGAATGGGTACATTGTTTCTTTTTAGGGTACATATATGTTCTAAAATTAGACTGTGGTAATTGTTGCACAAGTCTGTACATTTGCAAAAAAGTACCTGAATTGTTCACTTAAATTGAGTGAACTTCAGGTATAAATTATACTTAAATAAAGCTGTTCTTAAAAACTAGGCTATTAGTAGGCAAAAAAAAACACAAAAACTTTTTTTTTTTTTTTTGAGACAGATTTTCACTCTTATTGCCCAGGCTGGAGTGCAATGGCGCAATCTTGCCTCACCACAACCTCCGCCTCCCGGTTCAAATGATTCTCCTGCCTCAGCCTCCTGAGTAGCTGGCATTACGGGCATGTGCCACCATGCCTGGCTAATTTTGTATTTTTAGTAGAGATGGGATTTCTCCATGTTGGTCAGGCTGGTCCTGAACTCTCAACCTCAGATGATTCACCCAACTAGGACTCCAAAAGTGCTGGGATTACAGGCGTGAGCCACTGCGCACGACCAAAAAAATTACTTTCTATTATTCAAATTATCAATATAATAACCAGAAGACGAAATGCTCAATAGACTTATCCTAAAATGGCAACCTAATGTACTTTTAATGCCAGTTTTTCTCTATACATGTAATCCGATTTAACTAATTTTTGTAGAACATTTGCCACATAATTTATCAGCTAATAAATATTTACCAACATTGCTGAGAATACTAAAGTAAAAGGTTATCGAAAGCAACATCTGATCTTTATTTCATTTCTTACAGTAGGCTTGTATAATGTGTCTGACTAGCCAAAATAATAGTCTAATACACTTGGCCAATATATTCCTTGGGGGCTTGGGACTTGTTTCTTTATTTTCAACGTGTACCTACTTAGTATGGCTTAATTCATACACACCTTAGCACTGAGGCTGATTTATTTAAATAATGTGTCTGAACAAAACTAAGAACTAAATTCTGGAGATGAAATTAACAGTAATAAGAAAACTTAAAATTTTTGTAGATGCTGGTCTTTTATCAATAGCTTAAATATTCTAGACATGATTCATAGGATTACAACACTGAAAAGAAGTGTAGTGTCAGCCGATCAATCTGTCCATTTTATAAATGATTACATAGTGAAAAGCTTCACTCACACCCTTGTTCCCATTTGTCTATTCCAATGTTCCTTCCTTCCACCCCAGGAAACCACTGTTCTTGGTTACTCGGGCATCTTTTCAAACTTTACCGTTATATATTTTCTAAATACATAATATTTACATATTTATAAATGAAGAGATTGGGTTAAGTAAAGACAATGCATAAAAATAGAACTTCTTAAAGGAGTTTTGAACATAAAACTGGTAATACAACTGAAAAATCCAATGTTGGCCAGGTGCAGTGGCTCACACCTATAATCCCAGGCACTTTGTGAGGCCAATGCAGGCAGATCACCTGAGGTCAGGATTCGAGACCAGCCTGGTTAACATGGTGGAACCCTGTTTCTACTAAAACTACAAAAAATTAGCCGGGCGTGGTGGCGTATGCCTGTAATCCCAGCTATTCAGGAGGCTGAGGCAAGAAAATCGCATGAGCCCGGGAGGTGGAGGTTGCAGTGAGCTGAGATTACGCCATTGCATTCCAGATTGGGAAATAAGAGCAAACCTCCGTCTCAAAAAAAAAAGTATGGTTAAAAAAAAAAAAAAAAAAAAAAAAAGTATGAGGTGGTTTATCCCAGATATGCAAGCCTGGTTCAATACTCAAAAAATCAATTAACATGCTCTATTAACACCCTGAGTACAAATTAATAGATAAATAGTGGTTACTACGCTGGGCACGGTGGCTCACGCCTGTAATCCCAGCACTTGGGGAGGCTGAGGCAGACAGATCATGAGGTCAGGAGTTTGAGACCAGCCTGGCCAACATGGTGAAACTCTGTCTCCACTAAAAATACAAAAATTAGCTGGGCGTGGTGGCGCATGCCTGTAATCCCAGCTACTCAGGAGGCTGAGGCAGGAGAAGTGCTTGAACCCAGGAGGCTGAGGTTGCTGTGAGCCAAGACCACACCTGCACTCCAGACTGGGCGACAGAGCGAAACTCCATCTTGGAAAAAAAAATAGTGGTTCCTAATTTTGGCAGGACTGCATGCAAGGGAGTAGAAGAATCTGGAAATGTGTGGAAGTGGTATTTTACATTGTTTTGGTTTACTTGTCAAAATGCCTGAAGCATTTTCGCTGCCTTTTAGTTCAGTCCCCAGGAGAATTAAATATTCTAATATACAAATAGCTTTGCAGGTGGAAGGACCATCCTCTTCAAAATGCTACCCCAATCACATATGGGAAACAACAAAGAAAATGTATACTATGTACATATGTAGCAAACCTGCACGTTGTGCATATGTGCCCTAGAACTTAAAGAATAATAAAAAAAAGAAATTGAATGATAAAAAAAGAAAAAGAAAATGTATACTATGATTTCTTACCTTTAAAAAGATAAGAAAAACACAATAAAATATAAATTATGCAGATATGTTTGTGGAATAACTAAGAAAATGTAAAAGGGATGTCATTTTTCCTTTTTCTTATCATTAGCTAGACAACTGAATCCAGTCAATTCTTATTCTCAATTGCACTGCTGCTTCTAATTTAAAACTCTCAATTTTCTAGCTTCCCCTTCTTCCTGGAATTATCATTTTTGTTCAAAACTGTGTGCACAGGTTATTATGAGCATTACATTTTCAGAGGTGAAGCTTGATTTTAGTTCCTTTTCAACAACCTAGGAAGGTTAGACTAATTATACATGCTTATTGCTTTTCTTTTATTCAACAAACATAGTAGCATGCATCTAAGTATTGTTCCTTTTTTTTTTTTTTTTTTTTTTTTTTTTTGAGATGGAGTCTTGCTCTGCCGGAGTGCAGTGGTGCCATCTTGGCTCACTGCAACCTCCGTCTCCCAGGTTCAAGCAATTCTCCTGCCTCAGCCTTCCAAGTACCTGGTATTACAGGTATGCACCACCACGCCAGGCTAATTTTTTGCACTTTTAGTAGAGACGAGGTTTCATCATGTTGGCCAAGTTGGTCTCGAACTCCTGACTTCAGGTGATCCACCCACCTCGGCCTCCCAAAGTGCTGGGATTACAGGCATGAGCCACCACACTTGGCCTGTTCTCTTTCTATTAAATATGTTTTTGATAATCGTTTCAATACAAAAGTTTGGTTTGGCCAAGTGTGGCGTCTCATGCCTGTAATCCCAAACTTTGGGAAGCTGTGGCAGAAGGATTGCTTGAGGCCAGGAGTTTGCACCAGTCGGGGCAACACAGTAAAGTCCCTACAAGTAATTTTTAAAATTTAAAATATGGTATTGCATGCCTGCAGTCCCAGCTACTTGGGAGGCCGAGGCAGAAAGATAGCAGGAGCCCAGGAGTTCAGGGCTGTGGTGAACTATGGCACCACTGCACCCTAGAGTCTGGGTTACTAGGGCAATACTGCACCCTATCCTGAGTGACAGAGTGATACCCTATCTCTTAAAAAAAAAAAAAAGTTTGGTCTTTTCTCAGGTCAGGAAAATAATATTAATTTATGCTTTGATAACTGTTTTCATTCATTTTTCTTACATCTTTTCTTGGAAATAACAACATGGATCCATATTATATTACGGATCCATGGTCTCCAAAATCAGTACATTCTCTTTTATCGTTCTCATTGTTTCCTCTGCTTCTGTGAGGGTTTCTCAAGGTGTTCTTTCAATCCTCTTATTCAATTTTGTGCTACCATGTCTGTTCTTTACTTCCTTTAGCGCTAATTTTATTTTTTCTATTGAACTTTTAGTTTAGCTTGAAATCCTTCAAGGTATCAGTATAGTATGTTATTCCTCTCTGTTTAAAAAATATTCTTAAGGTTTTGTTTTTCTCCATAGCATAATGAGAAATGACAAAAAATGTAAACACTGGGCTTTTTTAGTTTAATTTCAAATAATTTTCAGATGTAGAATCAACCTTTAAGAATTCTTTTTTATTGCTGCATAGTATTCCACAGTGTATATGTACCACATTTTCTTTATCCAGATTACCATTGATAGGAATTTAGATTCTATGTCTTTGTTATTGTGAACAGTGCTGCAACAAACATACATGTGCATGTGTCCAAAATGGTTGAATTAATTTACACTCCCACCAACACTGTGTATAAGTGTTCCTTTTTCTCCGCAACCTTCCTGGCATATGTTATTTTTTGACTTTTTGATAACAGCCATTTTGACCAGTATGAGATGGTATCTCATTGTGGCTTTGATTTGCATTTCTCTAATGACCCGTGATACTGAGCTGTTTTTTCATATAATTGTTGGCCACATGTATGTCTTCTTTTGAAAACTATTTATTTCCTTTGCCCACTTTTTAATGGGGTTGTTTTCTTCTTGTAAATTTGTTTAAGCTCCTTATAGATGCTGGATATTACACTTTTGTCAGATGCATAGTTTGCAAAAATTTACTCCCATTCTGTAGTTTGTCTGTTTACCCTGTTGATAGTTTCTTTTGCCGTGCAGAAGCTCTTATGCTTAATTAAATCCCGTTTGTCAATTTTTGCTTTTGTTGCAATTGCTTTTGGCGTCGTCATGAAACCTTTGCCTGTTCTTATGTCCAGAATGGTATTGCCAGGGTTGTCTTCCAGAGTCTGTGTAGTTTTGGGGCCATTATCCTTAACAAACTAATACAGGAACAGAAAACCACATACCGCATGTTCTCACTTATAAGTGGGAGCTAAATGATGAGAACACATGGACACACAGAGGGGAATCCCACATACTGGGGCCAGCAAAGGGTGGAGGGTGGGAGGAGGGAGAGGATCAGGAAAAATAACTAATGAGATACTAAGCTTAATACTTGGGTGATGAAACAATCTGTACAACAAACCCCCATGACACAAGTTTACCTATATAACAAACCTGCACATGTACCCCTGAACTTAAAAGTTAAATTTAAAGAAAATTCTTAATAAGGTTCCATTTCTTGTGATGTATAATTTCTACTATTTTTATTCAACAGGTATAGAGCTACATTGATAAATCATTTTTGCCAAAGTTGTACAAAAATATAGATGTTTGCCAAACAACTACAAGTTTTGTAAAAAGAGGAGTGTGAGGGTTGTGAAAGTGAGCTGCCAAGGGGTAACTGACAAAACGTTTGTTAAACAAGTATCCAAAAAACTATAACCTTAGAAGAGAAGAGAGTACACTCAATCAAAGAGGAAGGCTTAAAGGAGAAAAAGGATTTTTAGCAGAGAGACAGTATAAAAACAACTTTGTATTTGGCAGCAGGACATCTTACTTTCTCACTCAAACATTTTGAGAACAGCCTACACTTTTTCTATCTTCAAGATATTACATGCAAGGTAGGTCCATAAATGTAAAACTCTAGAAACTGTATATAATTATGAAGAACAGCTTTTCAAATTATAAAAACTTTTTAGAATCTAGTGATAACCAATTTATACACAGGGAAGATTTGGCAGGGATAAAAATTGTAATTATAAGTAAGTTTGCTTATAGGCAGATACAAATTGAAGCCCCAAATGTATAAGAAAACTGGTTTAGAGAATGCAAAAAATACACATGTCAAATAAAAAGAAAGCCATCTTTTTGAATAAAGAAAATGTGCACATGAAAGAAACAATCACCAGTGGTTATCATGTACTCTAAAGATCTGTTAAACTCAGAGCTATAGAAAGGATAAAGAGGAAAATTTGACAGAATACAGCAGAGGCCAAATACTAACTGAGCACACTAACAAAGATAGACTATAAGAACATTAAGCATTTAATTAAAAAAAAAAATTTTTTTTTGAGACAGGGTCTTAATAATATTGCCCAGCTTGAGTGCAGTGGCACAAACCTTGGCTCACTGCAACCTCTGGCTTTCATGCTCAAGGGATCCTTCCACATAAGTCTCCTGAGTAGCTGGGACCACAGGCACATGCCACCAAGCCTGGCTAATTTTTGTGTTTTTTTGTTTGTTTTTTGTTTTTTTTTTTTAAGAGACAGGGTCTTGCTATGTTGCCCAGGCTGGTCACAAACTCCTGGACTCAAGTGATCCTCTTGCTTTGGCCTCCCGAAGTGCTGGGATTACAGGAGTGAGTCACAGTACCTGGCTCAAAAATTTTTTAAATATTATATATATGGCAAATAAATGCTTTAAACAAAAAGTATCACTATACAGAAGTCCATGTGTTACCATATCATTTAAATTGAAGGTATCCAATCACTTACTTCAAAAACAAGTAAAGTCTGGGCATGGTGGCTCACACCTGTAATCCCAGCACTTTGGGAGGCCAAGGCGGGCAGATCACCTGAGGTCAGGAGTTCAAGACCAGCTTGGCCAACATGGAGAAATCCTGTCTCTACTAAAAACTACAAAAATTACCTGGGCATGGTGGCAGGTGCCTGTAATCGCAGCTACTTGGGAGGCTGAGGCAGGAGAACTGCTTGAACCCCAGAGGCGGAGGTTGCAGTGAGCCAAGATTGCGCCATTGCACTCCAGCCTGGGTGGCAGAGCGAAACTCCATTTCAAAAAATAAAAATAAAAAACAAAAAGGTCAAACTTGCAATCTATGCCTTGTCCTTTAAGTAGAAGTGTCTCATTCTATTACATGATGTTGGGGGAAAAAAATGAAAGTATGACACAGAAAAATTAGCATAGATTTCCAAAGATTTTAATGACATCTATAATTCTCTCTATATATATACATAACATATATATATAACATATGTAAAACCTTGCTAAAAATAATATAAAATATCTTTATATTATTGCTTACTAAAAATAATATATCTTTGTCATTTTTCTGTTCTTTTATTCCAAAAAAGTCATTATAAATATATATTGATGAAACCACTAGAAACAGATAATAGTCATGAAAAACTATTATATCATGTTCATGATAAATGAGCTATATTAAGGCTGGGTGCAAAAAAAAAAAAAAAAAAAAAACCTCTTATAATCATCTGAAGCAATAAATAACTGAAACATGGTATGACAGCTATAGTAAAACCTAAACATATAAGGCTATTTATTGTTCTAACTCAAAATCTTATTACATGAGGTTTAATCTCATTCATTGTTTTGGATCAGATGCTAATACTAGTGTCTCTCAATAGATAAGACGATTGATAGGTAGGTAGGTAGACAGACAGATAATAAATCTGTTTTGAAAATATGCTCAATTTGGCAGACAACAGTATATGTATGGGTTATTGGAAAGATATATCCCCCTCTAAAAATCCCAAGGTACTTTTAAAAAAAAGAAAGGAGGCCGGGCGCGGTGGCTCAAGCCTGTAATCCCAGCACTTTGGGAGGCCGAGACGGGTGGATCACGAGGTCAGGAGATCGAGACCATCCTGGCTAACACGGTGAAACCCCGTCTCTACCAAAAAAAATACAAAAAACTAGCCGGGCGAGGTGGCGGCGCCCAGCTACTCGGGAGGCTGAGGCAGGAGAATGGCGGAAACCCGGGAGGCGGAGCTTGCAGTGAGCTGAGATCCGGCCACAGCACTCCAGCCTGGGCGACAGAGCGAGACTCCGTCTCAAAAAAAAAAAAAAAAAAAAAAAAAAAAAAAAAAAAAAAAAAAAAAAGGAAGGAGTGAAAGAAGGAAAGAATACAGGTTCAATTTACACATTTATATACAGTTATTAGGAGAGTTCAACTGTGTGTCTTCTAAGAGACACCCACATATGAAGCTACATATACTGTATAGTTTACATGCAATCTCCACACTCAGGTTCACTGTGAATAGCAGAGATACATGAAAGGGCTTTGAAAAGTGCTATACAGGCTGGGCACGGTGGCTCATGCCTGTAATCCCAGCACTTTGGGAGACTGAGGCAGGTGAATCACCTGAGGTCATGAGTTTGAGGCTGAGGCTGGTGAAACACCTGGTGAAACACATAGTGTCCTTTGTGGTAAGATCTGAAACAGGTAATTAGCAATACTACTTTATTTTATTTATCTTTTTTGTTTGTTTGTTTTTTGAGACAGAGTCTCGCTCTATCGCCCAGGCTGGAGTGCAGTGGCGCAAATCTCCGCTCACTGCAAGCTCCACCTCCTGAGTTCACACCATTCTCCTGCCTCAGCCTCCCGAGTGGCTGGGACTACAGGCGCCCGCCACCACGCCCAGTTAATTTTTTGTATTTTTAGTAGAGACAGGTTTTCACCGTGTTATCCAGGATGGTCTTGATCTCCTGACCTCGTGATCCGCCCACCTCTGCCTCCCAAAGTGCTGGGATTATAGGCATGAGCCACCGCGCCCGGATATACTACTTTAATTTTAAAATAAAAAGTACACAAAAGAACATACCATGAAAATAATCCAAAAACACTTTAAAATAAAACTAATCGTTTTGGGCCAAAAAACACTTTAAAATAAAACTAATCATTCCTCACAAACAAAAAACTCTCCACTTCTTAATGGAGTTCATTATAATGGATTTTTACTGATGAAAGCAGGCTTCAAGTAAGACACAATCACAGCATTGTTTCTCACTCAAAATAAGACTAACCTCTTTCGTGTGTTCAATAACTATCATGACAGACTTCCATATACTAAATCAGCACCATCCAATATAATTGTCTGTGAAAGTGGAAATATTCTATAATCTACGTTGTCTAATACAGTAACCAGTAGTCTTTTTTTATTTTATTTTTAGATAGAGATGGGGTCTGGCTATGTTGCCCACACTGGTCTCAATCTCCTGGGCTCAATCAGTCCTCCTACCTTGGCCTCCCAAAGTGCTAGGATTACAGGTGTGAACCATCACTCTCAGACACCTTATTTGGTAACGACTACTGTGACTGAGGAACTGAATTTTTAGTAATGTTTTAATTTTAATTAATTGAATTGTAAATTTAAACAGCCACTGCTATAAGACTGAAAACTGTGTCCCCCTCAAATTCACATATTGAAACCCTAACCCACAATGTGATGTTATTTGGACATGGAGCCTCTGGAGGTAATTAGGTTTCAAGGACGTCATGAGATAGGATTAGTACCCTATAAGAATAGACACCGAAGAGCTTGCTTCCTCTCTCTGTGCTATGTGAGGACACAGAAGGTGGCCATCTGCAAGCCAGGAATAGAGCCCTTACTAGGGATCCAAATCATCTAGCACCTTGATCTTGGACTTCCTAGCTTCCAGATCTGTGAAAAAATAAATTGCTGTTGTTTCAAGACATTGAGTCTATTGTATTTTGTTGTGGTAGACCAGGCCAACTAATATAACCATGTGTCTCCAGTGCTATTTTAGATAGCGCAGCTCTATATAGTTTATATAAATATACTAGGCACTATATATAAACAAAATTGTCAAATTGTAATCACATTTTGGTTTTGTCCATTAAAGCACAACTGTAAATTGTTCTGAAAATCCCTGCTTCTCCAAAAAGACTTCCTCCTCATAGGCTCAGAGCAAGTACTATAAATGAGTGTTCAATAATGTAACAAGTTACTAGATAACAAGTAACAACTAGATAAAAAGTTACTAGGTAAGTTACTTGGTTATAGACTATAACCGAAAATCAAATACCAGGTCTCTTGGCTTTATACCCAATTTACTTCCAGCAAGTAGCCTTCTCTTACATAAATGGGAATTTAAAACTTGAGTATTCCAGTAGCATCTGGATATTTAAATTCTACATATTCAGGGCCGGGCGCAGTGGCTCACCCCAGTAATCCCAGCACTTTGGGAGGCCAAGGTGGGTGGATCGCTTGAGCTCACGAGTTCAAGACCAACCTGGGCAACATGGCAAAACCCTATCTCTACCAAAAATGCAAAAAATTAGCCAGGTGTGGTGGTATGTGCCTGTAGTCCCAGCTACTTGGGAGGCTGGGGTGGGAGGATCGCTTGAGCCGGGGAGGTGGTGACTGCAGTAAGCCGAGTTCACTCCAGTTTGGGTGAGAGTGAGACCCTGTCTCAAAAACAAAAATTTAAAAAATTTTTTTTACTTAGTCAGAAATAAGAAAATAATAAAATGAGAGTGGTCCCAGTCTTAGTGCAATATTTTACTCATCTTCTTGATAGCATCTCTTACTAAAAATTTTTTTTTTAATTTTTGTGGGTACATAGTAGGTATATATGAGGTACATGAAATATTCGGATACAGACTTGCAATGTGTTAACAATCACATCAGGGTAAATGGCATATGCATCCTCTAAATCATTTATCCTTTGTGTTACGAACAATCCAATTATACTGTCTTAGCTATTTTTAATGGACAATAAATTATTGTTGACTGTAGTCACCTTGTTGTGCCATCAAATATTAGATATTATTAATTCCATCTAATTATACTTTTGTACCCATTAACCATCCCCACTTCTGCCCTGTCCTCGCCCTCTCTGCCACTAACCCTAACCCTAACCCTCTCTTCTCAGTCTCTGGTAACCATCTTTCTACTCTGTTTCTCCATGAGTTCAACTGTTTTAATTTTGAGCTCCCACAAACAAGAAAGAAAATGCAAAATTTGTCTTTCTGTGCCTAGCTTATTTCACTTAACATAATGTCCTCCAATCCATGTTGTTGCAAATGACAGAATCTCGTTCTTTTTTATGGTTGAATAGTACTCCATTGTGTATATGTACCACGTTTCTTTTTTGTTGTTTTTGTTTTGTTTTGTTTTGTTTTGAGACGGAGTCTCGCTCTGTCGCCCAGGCTGGAGTTCAGTGGCCGGATCTCAGCTCACTGCAAGCTCCGCCTCCCGGATTTACGCCATTCTCCTGCCTCAGCCTCCCGAGTAGCTGGGACTACAGGCGCCCACCACCTCGCCCGGCTAGTTGTGTTTTTTTAGTAGAGACGGGGTTTCACCGTGTTAGCCAGCGTGGTCTTGATCTCCTGACCTCGTGATCCGCCCGTCTCGGCCTCCCAAAGTGCTGGGATTACAGGCTTGAGCCACCGCGCCCAGGCGTACTACATTTTCTTTATTCATTCATCTGTTGATGGACACTTAGGTTGCTTTCAAATCTTGGCTATTGTGAACAATGGTGAAGTAAATAGGAGAGTGCAAACATCCCTTTGATATATTGATTTCCTTCCTTTTGGGTATATACTTAGCATTACTAAAAATTATTATTAGAAGTAATAGACAGAATTTTAAATAATGGGCAGAATTTCTGGTAATGAAGGGACTACAAAGAATTTACTCAAAAAAAAAAAAATGACAGTATATATTAAGCTGCAATGATAAGATGCACAATTTGACCATGTCACGTCCTTGCTTGAAACATTTTAGTGATTTCCTACCATCTTCAGGAAAATTTCCAAAATCCTTAAGATGTTGAACAAGGACCTACATAATCTAAAAACTCCAAATCCCTCCAGCTTCATCCAGATAGCACACATAAAGTACCATTCTCTTTTTCACATTAAGGCCTTCATGCATTCTGTTCTCTTTATCTGGAATGCCTCATTTATTTACTTTGTTCCTCTTAAACATTTCTCTGAAGACTCCTACTCTAATCACCCCAGACCACTGAGGCAGGATACCCTATCATATACTTCCATAACATTCTATACTTATTCACACGATCCCCATACTTCTTACTACTTGTAAATGTGCTTAGCTTATTCATTAAAGTATAAGCTAAAATAAGAGCAGAGGCTGAATCCTTGTTCACCATTGTGTCTTCAGCACATGGCATTATACTTGGCATTCAACAAGTATTTACTGAATAAGTAAATGATTGATGTGCTTCTTTCCCCTAATTTTTGCCATTAACAAGAAGAACTATTAGAACCAATTATTTTAAGAAACAAGGTCTAGCTACATTGCCCAGGCTAGACTTGAACTCCTGGGCTCAAGTGATCCTCCTGCCTTGGTCTCTGGAATAGTTGGGACTATAGATACAAGCCACAATACCTGACTACTAGAACCAATCTTTTTTTTAAATGAAAAACAAAAACAAAACAGGAAAATGAAATCATATATCACACAAAAACTCATACAATAGCAGTTTATTTGCAATGTGTAAACAACTGTTCATAAATTGGTGAACAGATTAACAAAATGTGATACATCCATATAAGTTACTACTCAGCAATAAAAGGAATAGATTATGTAACAATATGGATAAATATCAAAAACACTGTGCAAAGCAAAAGACATCACACACAAGTGCATATAGATTCCATTCATATGAAATACTAGAGAATACAAAGTAATCTAAAGCAGATCAGTCATTGCCTGGAGCTAAGGGCAAAGGGAAAACAGAATACAAAGGGGCATGAGGAATCTTTGGGGGATGATAAAAATGTACTGTATGCTGAGTATGGTGGGGATTTTCATGACTAGATACAATTATAAAAACTTGCCATAATCCCAGCACTGTGGGAGGCTGAGGCAGGCAGATCGCCTGAGGTTGGGAGGTCAAGACCAGCCTGACCAACATGGAGAAACCCCATCTCCACTGAAAAAAAAAAAAAAAAATTAGCCATGTGTGGTGGCTCATGCCTGTAATCCCAGCTACTCGGGAAGTTGAGACAGGAGAATCGCTTGAACCTAGGAGATGGAGGTTGCAGTGAGCCGAGATCATGCCATTGCACTCCAGCCTGGGCAACAAGGGCAAAACTCTGTCTCAAAAACAACAACAACAACAAATCAAATTGATAGTTTTGTGTTGTTGTTGCTGTTCTGAGACAGAGTCTCGTTCTTGTCCCCCAGGCTGGAGTGCAGTGGCGCAATCTCGGCTCACTGCAACCTCTGCCTGCTGGGTTCAAGCGATTTTCCTGCCTCAGTCTCTCAAGTAGCTGGGATTACAGGTGCCTGCCACCACACCTGGCTAATTTTTGTATGTTTAGTAGAGGCAGGCTTTCGCCATGTTGGCCAGGCTGGTCTCGAACTCCTAACCTCAGGTGATCCTGTCTCGGCCTCCCAAAGTGCTGGGATTACAGGAGTGAGCTACTGCATCCAGCCCGAATTGTACAGTTTTAAATATATGCAGTTTATACCTCAATGAAGTCCATTTTTTAAAAGGCAAGACACAATATAGAGCTGAATAGGACAACATATAGTTCAGGGGAATTTAAATATTTTTCATTCATGTTATTAAAAGGTGTTATTGAGTCACAGAATCCTAAGCATAATCTATAATTGAAAAGTCGGATCTATGAGTGAATATAAATTTTCCCATAAGTTTCACCGATAGAAATTTTTTAAGACATTCACTGTCATTCTATATCTAAAAATACAAGAGTCACATAACACCCATTTTTCAGTAGTTGTAATATATTTATCTGTACTGGAGAAGTCTGCCTTATCTTTACCCTGGAATGAAGTTCAGGGACTAATTCTGGGCATGCTTGTGTGTTTGGCTTTCGTTTATCTAAATGTCAAAATGAACTATCTAAAATAAACAACACAAGAACCTTGCAGTAATGGGGCAAATAACTAAATAGCTGAAGCAACAGTATTCCTTTCCCAGAACACAAACATCTCAGGACAAATACAATTGGGATTTCAGAGTATCACAAATTCTGTTATGAAATATATGAAGAACAGAGTATCTTAATCTAATCTAATTGTCCCTATAAAATTCAGTGTAAACGCAAATTTCTAAATTTAAGTATATAAATCAAGCAAGAGAGTCCCCTATTTTCCCAGTGCTACGGTGAAATCTCTTTTTTTATTTTTTTTTTGAGATGGAACTTCACTTTTGTTGTCCAGGCCGAAGTGCAATGGTGCGATCTCGGCTCACTGCAACCTCCGCCACCCAGGTTCAAACGATTCTCCTGCCTCAGCCTCCCAAGTAGCTGGGATTACAGGCATGCGCCACCATGCCCAGCTAATTTTGTATTTTTAGTAGAGACGGGGTTTCTCCATGCTGGTCAGGCTGGTCTTGAACTCCCAACCTCAGGTGATCCGCCTGCCTCGGCCTCCCAAAGTGCTGGGATTATAGGCGTGAGCCACCTCGCCCAGCCCATGGTGAAATCTTTTGTAAAGCAAATAATCCTTTCAAAAATAAAATATCCCTTAATTTACATATTTCTATATCCAGAATACAACAGATTAAATGATCATTCTGCTGAGCATTCTCATGACGTCAGAGAAAGATCACAGTAGGAAACATTAAAATCTTCATAAGGTACCTGTTCAGGATGTTCTCAAATTTTATGTTGTTTTGGGGATCCCTGAGACCCACAGAATTCAGCACATAGTCGTACTCAAGGCTATAATGCTTTTTGTTGTTGTTATTGTTCTTGTTGTTGTTTTTTGAGATGGAGTCTCGCTGTCGCCCAGGCTGGAGTGCAGTGGTGCCATCTTGGCTCACTGCAACCTCCACCTCCCTAGTTCAAGCAATTCCCCTGCCTCAGCCTCCCAAGTAGCTGGCATTACACGTGCATGCTATCACACCTGGCTAATTTTTCTGTATTTTTAGTAGAGACAGGGATTCACCATGTTGGCCAGACTGGTCTTAAACTCCTGACCTCAGGCAATCCACCTACCTCAGCCTCCCAAAGTGCTCAAGTACAGGCATGAGCCACCACACCGAGCCTCAAGGCTATAATGTATTACAGCAAAATAATACAAACCAAAATCAGCAACAGGAAAAGACATATGAATTAAAGTCAGGAGAAAACCAGGTGCAAACTTCCATCAGTCTTTTCCCCACAGAGTTACATAGGGTACATTTAATTCCTCCAGCAGTGAATTGTGACAACACGTGTGAAATGTTGTTTAACCAAGGAATCTCATTAGAGACTCAGTGTCCAAAGTTTTTATTGGGTGGTTGGTCACGTAGGCATACTTAGCCTAGCAGGTATCCAAATTCCCAGAAGAAAGGGAAGCATTCAATATAAACCATATTGTTTCCACATTGTTTGCACAAACACTTTAGGCATAGTAAACCACTCTTATCAGTTTGGGAATGGTGGAAACACTCCCAAAATCTAAATTCCTAAATGCCAGCTAAGGGCCAAGTTGCAAGCAAGCCATTCTAAACATAGCAGTCTCAGGTCTGTTATTTTTTTATTTTTTATTTATTTAGTTTTTTGAGATGGAGTTTCACTCTTGCTGCCCAGTCTGGAGTGCAATAGCGCAATCTTGGCTCACCACAACCTCCACTTCCCGGGTTTAAGCGATTCTCCTGCCTCAGCCTCCCAAGTAGCTGGGATTACAGGCATGTGCCACCATGCCCGGCTAATTTTGTATTTTTAGTAGAGACAGGGTTTCTCCATGTTGGTCAGGCTGGTCTCGAACTCCCGACCTCGCCTGCCTCGGCCTCCCAAAGTGCTGGGATTATAGGCGTGAGCTGCTGCCCCCTGCCCAGGCCTGCGGTTTTAACTCTTTTCTGTACACCTAAAGAGAAAGGCAAGCAAAAGCTAATTAAAACAAAAAATACACAGACATACACACATCCATCCCAATTCTAAGCTGACAAAATAATCCAAGCTCTCCCAAAAAGCAATAAGATACACTGTTCTCCCGTAATTCAGAGCAACAGCTAAACCACAGAAAAGCACATAAACCACGCTCAAACCTCTAAGAGGTTTATATATTCAGGAGTCTACATAAAAATCAGTCATTAAAGAGGCGGGGCACGGTGGCTCATGCCTGTAATCCCAGCACTTTGGGAGGCCGAGGCAGGTGGATCATGGGGTCAGGAGATCAAGACCATCCTGTCTAACATGGTGAAACCCCGTCTCTACTAAAAATAAAAAAAATTAGCCAGGTGTGGTGGCATGTGCCTGTAGTTCCAGGTACTTGGGAAGCTGATGCAGGAGAATTGCTTGAACCCGGGAGGCGGAGGTTCCAGTGAGCCAAGACCACGTCATTACACTCCAGACTGGGCAACAGAGCAACACTCTGTCTCAAAAAAAAAAAAAAAGTCAAATACTTATTAAGTGCGGGTTATGTGCCCGGCAGTATTCTAAACCAGGAAAAATGCTGGGAATAAGACAGTGCCCAGCTACCTTTAAGGTGTTTATATTCTAATGGTGTGAATATACAAGTCATAAACCCATAAACAAATAAATAAGAATTCCATGAGACGGTTTTGGATGACTCTATTTTTCAACCCATGTTGCAATGGGTGGCCATCCTCATTAGCTACTCTTAAAAGAGGACTAAATTTTGAATACCCTAGAAACATTTAACCTACATAATTTTCTATAACCTGCCTGGAGAGCATCATAAAATAACAATTTTAAATGTGGATGTTCCTAAGACTCCACATTCCCTTTCAAATTTTTATATTTAAAAAAACAAATATACAAATATGTATAAGTGTACTTACTAGAGCATTATTTATAATAGTAAACACTGGTAATTCTTTCTCTCTTTTTGTGTATGTGAGACAGGGTCTTGCTCTGGCACCCAAGCTGGAGTGCAATAGTGCAATCATGGCTCACTACAGCTTCAAACTCATGGGCTCAAGGGATCCTCCCAGCTCAGCCTCCCGAGTAGCTGGGACTACAGGCACATGCCACCATGCCTGTCTAGTTTTTTAAACACATTTTGTAGAGATAGGGTCTTGCCATTTTGCACAAGCTGGTTCAAGCAATCCTCCCACCTCAGCCTCCCAAAGTGTTGGGATTACAGGCATGAGCCACTGCACCCAGCCAGTAATCAGTTCTCTACAGATATTTTTAGGTTATCAAAATCATAATACACCCCAAAATAAAATACTATGCAGTCATGAAAAATTATTTAGATGTGATTTGTTGACAGAGTCTCACACTGTCGCCTGGGCTCGAGTGTAGTGGCAAAATCTTGGCTCACGGCAACCTCTACCTCCCAGGTTCAAGTGATTCTCCTTGCCTCAGCCTCCCAAGTAGCTGAGGTTACAGGCATCTGCCACCATGCCCAGCTAAGTTTTTTGTATTTTTAATAGAGACAAGGTTTCACTATGTTGGCCAGGCTGGTCTCAAAACTGCTGACCTCATGATCTGCCCACCTCAGCCTCCCAAAATGCTGGGATTACAGGCGTGAGCCACTGCATCCGGCCATTCTACAATCTATTTTTAAAGGGAAAAGACCATATTAAACACCAGCATAATATAACTCCATCTTAAAAAAAATTATGGCTAGGTGCAGTGGCTCACACCTGTAACCCAGCACTTTGGGAGGCCGAAGTGAGTGGATCCTGAGGTTGGGAGTTTGAGACCAGCCTGGCCAACATGGTGAAACCCTGTCTCTACTAAAAATACAAAAATTAGCAGGGCATGGTAGATGCATGCCTGTGGTCCCAGATAACTCAGGAGGCTAAGGCAGAAGAATTGCTTGAACCTGGGAGGTAGAGGCTGCAATGAACTGAGATGGCAACACTGCACTCCAGCCTGGGCAACACAGCAAGACTCCGTTTCAAAAAAAAAAAAAAAAATTTATGTTGAGTGGTGCACATGGGCACAAAAAAGGTCTAGAAACTATATCCCCAAATATGGTAGGATGATGAGTCTTAATATACTCTTTATTACACTAATACTATATTGAAATGAATGCCCAGTAGGTCCATCATTATGATTTACAGACTCAAAAACACAAGCGAACATAAAATTGTAGAGCTAAAAATTATTATGCATATTTAATGAAATAAAATTATTTCAACACTGTATTAATTTTCTTTCTTTTTTTTTTTTGAGACAGAGTTTCGCTTTTGTTGCCCAGGCTGGAGTGCAATGGTGCAATCTTGGCTTACCACAACCTCTGCCTCCCAGGTTCAAGCAATCTCCTGCCTCAGCCTCCCAAGTAGCTAGGATTACAGGCATGCACCACCATGCCCCGCTAATTTTGTATTTTTAGTAGACACAGGGTTTCTCCATGTTGGTCAGGCTGGTCTCGAACTCCCAACCTCAGGTGATCCACCCACTTTGGCCTCCCAAAGTGCCTGGATTACAGGCGTGAGCCACCACGCCCGGCCCATATTAATTTTCAAATTTCAAATTCTCTGTATAAAATTATGTTTGTGGCCGGGTGTAGTGACTCACGCCTGTAATCCTAGCACTTTGGGAGGCCGAGACAGGCGGATCACGAGGTCAGGAGATCAAGACCACCCTGGCTAACACAGTGAAACCCCGTCTCTACTAAAAATACAAAAAATTAGCCAGGCATGTTGGCGGGTGCCTGTAGTCCCAGCTACTCAGGAGGCTGAGGCAGGAGAATGGTGTGAACCCGGGAGGTGGAGCTTGCAGTGAGCCAAGATTGCGCCACTGCACTCCAGTCTGGGCAACAGAGCAAGACTCCGTCTCAATTAAAAAAAAAAAAAATATATATATATATTTGTAGGGCTAGGCATGGTGGCTTACGCCTGCAATTGCAACACTTCAGGAGGCCAAGCCGGGAGGACTACTCGAGCCCAGGAGTTTGAGACCAACCCTAGCAACATGGCAAAAGACAGGCAATAACAAATGCTGCAAGGGTCTGGAGAAAAGAAAACCCTTATACACTGTTGGTGGGAATGTAAATTAATAAAACCACTACGGAGAATGGTTTGGAGGTTCCTCAAAAAAACTAAAAACAGGCCAGGTGCAGTGGCTCACCCCTGTAATCCCAGCACTTTGGGAGGCTGAGGTGGTTGGATTGCTTCAGCCCAAGAGTTTCAGACCAACCTGGGCAACATGGTGAAACCTTGTCTTTACAAAAGATTAAAAAATTAGCCAGGCATGGTGGCACACATCTGTAGTCTCAGGTACTTGGGAGGCTGAGACAGGAGGATGGCTTGAGCCTGGAAGGTTGAGGCTACAGTGAGCTGTGATCACTTGACTGCACTCCAGCCTGGGTAAGAGGGGAGACTCTGTCTTAAATATATAAATAAATACAAATATAAATAAATAAATAAAATGTTTGCATATCTTGCAGGACACCTATACAAAAAAGCATCTGGATAGCATTTTCAAGTATATGGTGATGCAACATAGCCAGTATGTCACATATTTACTACACTTTAAAAAATGTATAGGCCAGGTGTGGTGGCTCACATCCATAATCCGAACACTTTGGGAGGCCAAGGCAGGTGGATCACCTGATGTCAGGAATTCGAGACCAGCCTGACCAACATGGTGAAACCCCATCACTACTAAAAACACAAAATTAGCCAGGCATGGTGGCACATGCCTGTAATCCCAGCTACTTGGGAGGCTGAGGCACGGGAATCCCTTGAACCCGGGAGGCGGAGGATACAGTGAGCTCAGATCGCACCATTGCACTCCAGTCTGGGCAACAAGGGTGAAACTCTGTCTCAAAAAATAAATAAATGTCTAATTCACTATGAAGATTATTTAGTTTTGTTATTAAAGATTGAAAAACATAAGATACACTACTTCCAAATGTAGAGTTAGTTCTAGAGAAAAAGAAGGATAAATAAAACAATGAACCATTCCATCCAAAATTACATAGAACATTTTAGAACATATAGTGTTCTAAAAATCACTAGTGACCTCCACAAAACATTTCAACACAAAAGTGTTTCACATGTAGAACATACCTAACTAAAGTCTTAAAAAATTTTGATGTAACTACATACACCAACACCAACACAAAAAACAACCCAGGCAAGTATATGGAGCAACTGGAACCCTCATACTTTGGTGGTGGAAATGCAAAACAGTATAGGCACTCTGGAAAAAAGTTGGGCACTTCCTTAACAAAGGTAAACATATATTTACCTTGCACCCCAGCAATTTTCACTCTTAAATACTACAAGAACAAAAACATACATTCACACCAACACCAGTATATAAGATATTCATTCACAGCAGCATTGCTCCCAATAGCGTAAATATTATTCAGCAGTAAAAAGAAATAAACTTGACACAAAAGACTACGCAATATATGACTCCATACATATATGAAATATTAGAGACAAATACAAAAATGTCTAATTTACTATGAAGGTCATTTGTTTTTGTTTTTAGAGATGGAAAAGCAGCTGGATATGGCTCACGCCTGTAACCCCAACACTTTCAGCAGCCAAGGTAGGAGGATTGCTCAAGGCCAGGAGTTCAAGACCAGCCAGGGCAACACAATGAGAACCCACCTCTACAAAAAATTTTAAAATTAGCCAGGTGTGGGGGTACACGCCTGTAGTCACAGCTTAAATGGCTGAGGAAGGAAGATTGCTTGAGCCCAGGGGTTTGAGGTTGCAGTGAGCTAGGATCATGACTGAATTCCAGCCTGGGTGACAGAGCAAGACTCTGTCTCTTAAAAAAAAGAAAGAAAGAAAAACAAAAAAAGATGGAAAAGCATAACATATGCTCCTAAACGAATAGCTAATTCTATATTAGTTAACTTGAATTATCTAGTAAATTAATTTCACATATATCAAATACTAAAGATAAAACCAGAGAGAAAATCCATCAATAGTTGCTTAGAGTAAGGGGTGGGAGCAGGAGCAGTGGCAAACAGGCAAGAGGGAAAACTATGGGGATGATAAAAACGTTTTTACTGATTGTGATGGTGCTTGCATAACTGTATACATTTGCCAAAACTTATCCAGCTGGAAACATAAAAAAATAAATTTTATTTTGTGTAAATTAAACTTTAATAATGCTGTCCAAAGAAATCCCAAAACACAACTTACCCATAACCTACTATCCACTACCTCCTAAAACAAACCCCACTAAAAACAGCTCCAAAATCCTAAATAAAATATACATACTATTTTGTCAAATGTTATTGTAATAATATATATATCCACAATAATATACAAATATATATACATCAGTGCTCCCAGACATCTAATCTTAAAGTAACCCCTTGGCTTTTTCTGTGCCTAGCCATTACTTTATATATAAATTCCTACCAAAATACTTATTTGTAGAAACAACTATGTTTTTCTTTTCTTTTTTTTTTTTTTTTTGAGACAGTCTCTCACTCTGTTGCCCAGGCTGGAGTGCAGTAGCACAATCTCAATCTCAGCTCACTGCAACCTCTGCCTCCCGGGTTCAAGTGATTCTCCTGCCTCTGCCTCCCGAGTAGCGGGGATTACAGGACATGTCACTACACCCAGCTAATTTTTGTATTTTTAGTAGAGACAGGGATTCACCACATCGGCCAGGCTGGTCTCAAACTCCTGATCTCAGGTTGAGAGGTGGAGCCAGCTAGACTTCCTGGGTGGAGTGGGGACTTGGATAACTTTTCTGTCTAGCTAGAGGATTGTAAACACACCAATCAGCATTCTACGTCTAGCTAAAGGATTGTAAATGCATCAATCAGCAATCTGTAAAATGGACCAATCAGCACTCTGTAAAATGGACCAATCAGCTCTCTGTAAACTGGACCAATCAGCAGAACGTGGGCAGGGCCAAATAAGGGAATAAAAGCTGGTCACCCCAGCCAGGAGTGGCCACCCGCTTGGGTCCCCTTCCACAGTGTGGAAGCTTTGTTCTTTCACTCTTCACAATAAATCTTGCTGCTGCCCACTCTTTGGGTCCGTACCACCTTCAAGAGCTGTAACACTTGCCCTGAAGGTCTGCGGCTTCACTCCTGAAGTCAGCAAGACCAGGAACCCACCAGAAGGAAAAAACCCCAGACACATCTGAACATCTGATGGAACAAACTCTGGATGCGCCACCTTTAAGAGCTGTAACACGGCGAGGTTTGTGGCTTCATTCTTGAAGTCAGCAAGACCAAGAACCCATCAAAAGGAATATAAATTCCAGACACAAGGTGATCTGTCTGACTCGGGTTCCCAAAGTGCTGGGATGACAGGCGTGAGCCACTGCACCCAGCCAACTCTATTTTTTATAATATGGTCTATTCCAACAAGAACAGAACAAATTAAATGGGGGGGATCTTATTACTGCAATAAAACATGACACAACAGAGTACTGAAATGGGAACAAAGGAACAGCTCCTCAAAGTAACATGAGACATAAAAATTTCATTTTGCTACAATGCAAAAGGTCTTTCATATTACCAATCTATCAAGATTTCCTTTTTATTTTCCCATCACACTAAATATAGAAAGGCTTTTTCAGCATGGCATACTGACTCACGTCTGTAATCCCAGTGACACGTAGCTGAGTAAGAAAGACTGCTTGAGGCCAGGACTTTGAGACCAGCCTGGGCAACATACTGAGACTCTGTCTCTACAAAAAATTTAAAAACTGGGCCAGGCATGGTGGCTCATGCCTCTAATCCGAGTACTTTAGGAGACTGAGGAGGGCGGATAACTTGAGGTCAGGAGTTCGAGACCAGCCTGCCCAACATGACAAAACCCTGTCTCTACTAAAAATACAAAAATTAGCCAAGCATGGTGGCGCATGCCTGTAATCCCAGCTACTCGGGAGGCTGAGGCACGAGAATCCCTTGAATCTAGGAAGCAGAGGTTGCGGTGAACCGAAATCGTGAAACTGAACTCCAGCCTGGGCAACAGAGTGAGACTCTGTTTAAAAAATAAATAAAACAAAACAAAACAAAATAAAATAAAATAAAAAACTTAGATGTAGCAATGCATACCTGTAGTCCCAACTACTTGGGAGGGTGAGGCAGGAGGATCACTACAGCCTAAGAGTTCAAGGCTACAGTGAGCTAGGATCACACCCCTGCACTCCAGTGAGACTCTCTTTCAAATTTAATTTTATTTTTTGAGACAGGGTCTCACTCTGTCACCCACATTAGAGTGCAGTGGTGTGCTTACAGTTCACTGCAGCCTACTTCAAGTGATCCTCTCACCTCAGCCCCCCAGGTAGCTGGGACTACAGGTGAGCACCACCACGCCCCGCTCTTTTTAAAATTTTTTGCAGGTTGGGCATGGTGGCTCATGTCTATAATCCTAGCACTTTGGGAGATCGAGGTGGATGGTTCGTTTGAGCTCAGGAGTTCATGACCAGCCTGGGCAACATAGTGAAACTCCATCTCTACAAAAAACACACAAAAAATTAGCTGGACATGGTGGCATGCCTGTAATACCAACTACTTGTCGGGCTAAGGCAAGAAGACCACTTGAATCCAGGAGGTCAAGGCTGCAGTAAGCCAAGATCACGCCACTGCACTCCAGCCTGGGTGACAAAGTAGGACCCTGTCAAAAACAAAAACCAAAACCAAAACCAAAACAAAAACAAAAACTGTAGCTATGTTGCCCAGGTTGATCTTGGATTCTTGGGCTCAAGTAATCCTTCTGCCTTGGCCTCCCAAAGTGCTGGGGGCGGTGGGATGGCAAGGAAGGAGGGAAAGAAGGAAGGGAGGAAGGGAGGGGAAAGAAAACGAGAGAGAAGGAGGGAGAGAGTAAAGGAAGGCGGAAGGGGAAGGGGAGGGGGAGGGGAAAGGAGGGAGGGGAAAAGGAAGGGAAGGCAGAGAGGAAGGAGAGAGGGGGGAGAGAGAGACTGCCAGTATTCACTTCTGTTTTACTCTATTTTCTCATTGCCTGACTTTTTTTAAACCGTTAATCATTATAATCCATCTGTCATTTATTTACATATGTATTGTGTGAAGTGAGATTATAAATTAATTTTTATCCAAAAGCAAACAAATCCATTCCTGTGTGTTAAACTTACATTCACCCCCATCCCCCCACAACACACAGACAAACCTCATTCTTCCCAAACAAACCAACACCATAGATCTTCTGTTCCTACCTCTGTCAGCCATCAGATTACAAGCTTACTTGAAACAAATTACATAATTTATCCAGGTTTGTTATAAAAAATTTTTTTAAAATTTGTTGAATTAATCTTTAACATTTCATCTCTCTTAATATCTAGGGATTTCTTTACAAGCATATGTGTCACAAATATCTTTATTTCAAAAGTAAATTTTCTTATGAAAAAAATAAATAAAATGAGGATACTTTCATCCATCTCTATTCTATGCTTCTAAGTTCAAATTCACTTAGGAAAACCTGCCCTGAGAATTATTTAGCAAGAATTTAAAGCAGTAACCTATCTCTTTTATTTGAAAGGTTAAAATTTTGCTGAGCAAAGTTAAATACTGCAAATGACAAATAATCGAGACTAAGAAAAGAAAGTGAGCAGAGAATAAAACTGTATCTCTTTCTTTAGGGCCATAAAGTTCTCAATGATATGCAGTTTTACACCCCAGGGGATATTTGGAGATGTCTGGAGACATTTTTGGTTGTCACAACAACAGGTGGTAGTACTACTAACATTTGTTGGTAGAGGGATGTCAGGGACGCTGGCAAAAATCTTACAATGCACATATAGCTCCCCAACATACACACACAGAAATTATCTGGAAAAAAATTATCTGGTCCAAGATGTCAATCGGCTAAAGTAGGAAAACCCTGCTTTGAAGGAAAATGCAAGATAATATGTCTTCCAATTTAGTGGGCAAATACCAACAGTAAAAGTATCACCTGTTTGGATATACAAGTAAACACAAAGACATATTCTTTCTTGCACCAATCTTGAAAAGCCTTTTTATGTGTTACATCCAGGAAATTACAACAGCACCTGCACTAGAATGGCTAAATGAAAACAACAAATAGCAAGTGTCGCTGTGGGCGTAGAAAAATTGTGATTTTCAATATTGCTGGTGGAATTATAAAATGGTATAACCACCTTGAAAAAAAATATGAAAGTTTCTCAAAAGGTTAAACAGAGTTGCCGTATGACTCAGCAACTACTTTCCTAGATATATGTATAACCTAGAGAATTGAAAACATGTCTACATAAAAACTTATACACAGGGCCAGGCGTGGTGGCTCATGCCTGTAATCCCAGCACTTTGGGAGGCTGAGGTGGGCGGATCACTTGAGGACAGAAATTCAAGACCAGCTTGGTCAACATGGTGAAACCCTGTCTCAACAAAAAATACAAAAATTAGCCAGAGATGGTGCTGTGTGCGTATAGTCCCAGCTACGCGGGAGGCTGAGGTGGGAGGATTGCTTGAGCCTGGGAAGCAAAGGTTGCAGTGAGCTGAGATCATGCCACTGCACACCAGCCTGGGGGACAGAGAGAGACCCTGTCTCAAATAAATAAATAAATAAATAAAATTATGTACTCATATGGTATCTCAAAACAATCCTGAGAAAGAAGAACAAAGTTGGAAACATATTACAAACCTATACTAATCAAAACAGTATGGTACTCGCATAAAGACAGACATATAGAACAAAATAGTGTCCAGAAATAAACCCTTGCATATATAGTCAAATGATCTTCAATAAGCATGCCAAGACTACACAATGGAGAAAGGATAATCTCTTCAATAAATGGTGCTGGGGGCCGGGCGCGGTGGCTCAAGCCTGTAATCCCAGCACTTTGGGAGGCCGAGACGGGCGGATCACAAGGACAGGAGATCGAGACCATCCTGGCTAACACGGTGAAACCCTGTCTCTACTAAAAAACTACAAAAAACTAGCCAGGCGAGGTGGCAGGCGCCTGTAGTCTCAGCTACTCGGGAGGCTGAGGCAGGAGAATGGTGTAAACCCAGAAGGCGGAGCTTGCAGTGAGCTGAGGTCCGGCCACTGCACTCCAGCCTGGGCGACAGAGCAAGACTCCATCTCAAATAAATTAAATAAATAAATAGATAAATAAATAAATAAATAAATGGTGCTGGGAAAACTGGATATCCGCATTCCAAAAAAAAAAAAAAAAAAAAGAAGCTGGACCCTTACACTATATACAAAAATTAACCCAAAATGCAAAATATATTAAAGAACTATGCATAAGACTTGAAACTATAAAACTGCTAGAAGAGGCTGGGCATGGTGGCTCACACCTGCAATCTCAGCACTTAGGAGGCCGAGGTGGGCAGATTGCTCAGGAGTTTGAGACCAGCCTGGGCAACGTGGCAAAACCCTGCCTCCACCAAAAAAACACAAAAATCAGTCAGGCATGGTGGTACGTGCCTATGGCCCCAGCTACTCAGGAGGCTGAGGTGGGAGGGTTGCTTAAGCCTGGGAGGTCTAGGCTGCAATGAGCCATGATTGCACCATGCACTCCAGCCTGGGTAACAGGGTGAGACCCTGTCTCAAAGCAAAACAAAAGCAAACAAACAAACAAAAACCTGTATAAGAAAGCACAGTAGGAAAACTTCATGACACTAGATTTTGTCAATTATTTCACACATAGGACACCAAAAGCACAGGCAACAAAACCAAAATAGACAAAGGGACATCAAATTTCT
This sequence comes from Papio anubis, assembly GCF_008728515.1. NCBI lineage: Eukaryota > Metazoa > Chordata > Mammalia > Primates > Cercopithecidae > Papio > Papio anubis. The sequence continues at coordinate 86,307,114 of NC_044985.1, read as the reverse complement.
ACACAGAAAAAGAAACAATCAACAGAGTGAAAACCTAAGGAATGGAAAAAATTACTTACAAATCAAGTATCTGATAAGGGGTTAATATTCAGAATACATAAAGAATTCCTAAAACTTGGTAACCAAAAAACCCTAAATAAACTGATTAAAAAATGGGCAAAGGACTTCAATAGACATTTCTCTAAAGACATACGAATGGTCAACAAGCATATGAAAAGATGCTCAACATCACTAATCATCAGGGAACTACAAATCACAACCACAAGGTATTACCTCACTACCGACTGGATGGCCATTATCCAGAAAAACAGGACTGGGCACAGTGGCTCATGCCTATAATCTCATCACTTTGGGAGGCCAAAGTAAGAGGATCACTTGAACCTAGTTGTTTGAGACCAGCCTAGGAAACATAGTGAGACCCCCATCACTAGAAAAAAACTAGTCGGGTGCAGTGGCGCACACCTATAGTCTCAGTTACTTGCGATGCTAAGTCAGAAGGACTGCTTGAGCCCAGAAATTTGAGGCTGCAGTGAGCTATGACTGTACCACTGCACTCCAGCCTGGACAGCACAGTGAGACAAAAAGACAGGCGTGGTGGCTCAGACAAGTGTGGTGGCTCATGCCTATAATCCCAGCACTTTGGGAAGCTCTGAGGCGGATGGATCACTTGAGGACAGGAATTCCAGACCAGCCTGGCCAACATGACGAAACCCCGTCTCTACCAAAAATAAAAATAAAAATAAAAAAATTAGCTGGGCATTGTGGCACATGCCTGTAATCTCAGCTACTTGGGAGGCTGATGCAGGAGAACTGCTTGAACCAGGGAGGTGGAGGTTGTACAGAGCCAAGATTGCGCCACTGCACTCCAGCCTGGGTGACAGAGCAAGACTCCATCAAGGAAAGGAAAGGAAGGGAAAAGGGAAAAGGGAAAAGGGAAAAGGGAAAAGGGAAAAGGG